>NC_090439.1:816899343-821699343 GCF_031143425.1 Pleurodeles waltl | reverse complement strand
TGCTAGGAGGGAGTGGAGGAGTGGTCACTCACACCTGAAAGGGCTGTGCCTGCCCTCACACAATGCAGTCTCCAACCCCCTGGTGAGTGTCTTTGTAAATATGACATGTGGAAAATGCCACTTTAGCGCCCCTTAGCATAAAAAAAAACGCTAAGGCAATGCTAAGGTGGTGCTAGGGGCTCTTAAATTTGGCCCTTGGTGCTTGCCTCTTTAATCTGAAAGAGAGAGCATGCTTGCAAATGTGAAGAATACAAATAGAATCTCTATTGCTAAGTAGAATTCATTGAAAAAGCTGTTAAATAGTTGTTGCAAAAACATATCAGAAGCCATTTAACCCCTTGGCTGCCAGGCCTTTTTCCCCTCAGGTGTCAGGCCTTTTTTTGGTTATTTGGAGCAGTTCTCCCCACGTTTCACTCTGTAACCTTTTCCTGCGATGTAAGATTTGTGAAAGCAATATACCGTTACATCTGCTGGACTCTTCTGGTTGTGGGGATATATAGGGCTTTTAGGTTTATCAAGAACCCTAGGTACCCAGAGCCAGTAAATGAGCTGCACCTTGAAATGGGTTTTCATTCTATACCGGGTATACAGCAATTCATTTTGTGAAATATAAAGAGTGAACAATAGGTATTGTTCAACTTTTCATCCTTGGCGTGGTCTCCCTTAACTTTTTGCCTCTGTTTCCCAGGCTGTTGATGTGTGTTGGACTCTGTTTTTGCTGATTTTGTTACTCTGGGTACTTTACCACAGCTAACTAGTGCTAAAGTGCAAGTGCTCCTATACATAATGTGTATGTAATTGGATTATGCATGATTGGCATATTTGATTTACTAGTAAGTCTCTAGTAAAGTGCACTAGATGTGTCCAGGGCCTGTAAATCAAATGCTACTAGTGGGCCTGCAGCAGTGGTTGTGCCACCCACATAAGTAGCCCTGTTATCATGACTCAGACCTGCCACTGCAATGTCTCTGTGTGCAGTTTTAACTGTAAATTCAACTTGGCAAGTGTACCCACTTGCCTGGCCTAAACCTTCCCTTTTCTTACATATAAGACACCCCTAAGGTAGGCCATAAGGAGCCCCAAGGGCAAGGTGCAGTGTATGGTTAAGATAGGACATATGGGCCCTCATTCTGACCCTGGCGGTCGGTGATAAAGCGGCGGCCAACCCGCCAACAGGCCGGCGGTCCAAAATATGCAATTCTGACCCTGGCGGGAACCGCCAACACAGCCCGCCGCATTAACACTCCGCCCGCCACGGCGGAACAAACAAACAGCGCGGCGGTCCCCACCAACAGCCAGGCGGCAGACAATGTACCGCCCACCCTATCACGACCCACCAATCCGCCACCTTTTCCGGGGCGGGAGCACCGCCGATAAAAACACGGCAGAAACAGACTACGAACGGGAAAACGCTCACCTCCACATACTCCACATGAGATTCCGGCAGTATGTAACCCGAGTTGCAGGTCATCCCCGCACTCCTATACCTGCTCCTGTACCAGGAGCACGCCCGGCGGCGCGGAAGACATCGGTGAGTACTGCACCTACGACACAGGGGAGGGAAAAGATTACTGGCACACACCCACCCACCCACACCCACTACAACACACACATCAATGCATTCCCACAGATCACTGTCACAACCCACAAACCCCCCCCTCCGAAATAATGCAAAGACCAAAAGAAGAGATCTTAAACGGGCAGATATATTGAAAAATGGACAGCAGTAATCCAAATAAATAAATAAACTATGTACAAAATATATACATCTACTAAATGTAGTCCAACCACTGTCCGTGGACCACAGGGGTCCTGAGCAAAGGGGCAAGGCCCAGTCCCACGACAAGAACTCCACGGAGAGAACACTGCAGGGGCATCAGAAAGAAAAAAGGACAGGCACCTCAGGGGGAAGGGAAGGGGGGGCTCCTCAGCCACTTGAGTACACGACGCCAGATCCACGAGGGGACTCCATGACCACTGGGCCATCCTGGGGAGAGCAAAGCCACAGTCCATACAGTCCATACAGTGGGTGGCCTGCCCACTGGGCCATCCTGGGGAGAGCAAAGCCACAGTCCATACAGTCCATACAGTGGGTGGCCTGCCCACTGGGCCATCCTGGGGAGAGCAAAGCCACAGTCCATACAGTCCATACAGTGGGTGGCCTGCCCACTGGGCCATCCTGGGGAGAGCAAAGCCACAGTCCATACAGTCCATACAGTGGGTGGCCTGCCCACTGGGCCATCCTGGGGAGAGCAAAGCCACAGTCCAAACAGTCCATACAGTGGGTGGCCTCCATACAAACAGTCCATAACAGACTCCACTGCCACTGGAGGACGCATGTTGGCCAGAGGACATCCTGCAGCCCTGCCCGAGACAGATCCTGCCATGCCACGTCTGCCAAAGGGCCAGCGGTTCCTGCCTGGAAGGGCCCAGTTCATCGGTTCTTGCCTTGAAGGGCCCAGTTCAGCGGTTCTTGAGACGGCGGTCCCCAGCGGAGCGGTGCTGGAGACGGCAGGCCCAGTTCAGCGGTTCTTGCCTTGAAGGGCCAAGTTCAGCGGTTCCTGCCTTGAAGGGCCCAGTTCAGCGGTTCTTGCCTTGAAGGGCCCAGTTCAGCGGTCCTTGCCTTGAAGGGCCCAGTTCAGCGGTCCTTGCCTTGAAGGGCCCAGTTCAGCGGTTCTTGAGACGGCGGTCCCCAGCGGAGCGGTGCTGGAGACGGCGGGGCCCAGTTCAGCGGTTCTTGCCTTGAAGGGCCCAGTTCAGCGGTTCTTGCCTTGAAGGGCCCAGTTCAGCGGTTCTTGAGACGGCGGTCCCCAGCGGAGCGGTGCTGGAGACGGCGGGGCCCAGTTCAGCGGTTCTTGCCTTGAAGGGCCCAGTTCAGCGGTTCTTGCCTTGAAGGGCCCAGTTCAGAGGTCCTTGCCTTGAAGGGCCCAGTTCAGCGGTCCTTGCCTTGAAGGGCCCAGTTCAGCGGTTCTTGAGACGGCGGTCCCCAGCGGAGCGGTGCTGGAGACGGCGGCCATTCTATGGCCAACTGCTCATTGCCTGGTGGTGCCCTCCTGGGCAGCGGGGATGGTGCTCCTTCAATGCCCACCTGGGCTGTGGGTGGTGGGGCCCTCCTGGCCAGCTGGGCTGGGTCCTCCCTGGGCAGCGGCTATGGGGGTGGTGGGCTCTCCCGGGGCAGCTGTGCCGGTTCCTCCCTGGGCAGCGGCTATGGGGGTTGCGGGCTCCTCCTGGGCAGCTGTGACGGGTCCTCCATGGGCAGCAGGCCTGCTGCCTGACTTCTCCGCCTTGCTGCCCTTGCCCTCCTTAGTCGGGAGTCTGTGGCCCTTTCCTCCCTTTGGAGCTGTGGCTGTTGACGGTGGCTGGCTTGTGTCCTGGGGGGATATAGAACCCGGGCTCCGGCGGCGGCCCTTCCGCCTTCTGTTCCTCTTCCCAGGGGGTGGGCTGGCTGTCCCCTTGCTGCTGGGCGAAGATCCAGACCTGCGGGCTGGTGGGCTCCAATACCCCTGCACCCTTGTCAAGGGGGCTGCAGGGCTGGTGGTGGCTGAGGTGCTCTTCTTACCCCGACGAGAAGGAGGGGTGGGCTCAGGGTCAGGAAAGAAGGTAGCAGTAGAGAGATAGATTTTCCTAGGACAATGGATAGTGGTAGGTACAGTGGGTATGGGAGTGGAGGGAGAGGATGTGGTTGTAGGCGAGACAAGTTTGATGTCTTTAGGTGCAGGTGCAGGAGCGGGAGGCTGTCGTGAGGTGGATGGCTGTTGGGTGGGTGGCTGCGTTTGTGTGGTGTAGAAGAGGGGGTGACAGACACAGTGGGAGAGGACACAGGGGACGTGTAAATGGCAGTGGGGGTCGTGACTGCACGTGTGCGGACTGTACTGGAGGGTGTGCTGGTGATGGAAACACTGGCTGATGGTGAGGTGAATGAAGGTGTGAGTGTAGACGTCACAGGGAGGGAGGAGGGAGACGAGGAGGTGGGGGTCACAGAGGTGGTAGTGACTGTTGGCATGTCTGCATCGGAATGTTGCTTGTGTGAATGTCTGCGTGATCTGTGGTGCTTATGTTTGGATGAGCTGCTCTTGGGTGTTGAGGTGTGTGCAGGCTGGTCTGATGGTGTGGGTGGGACAGGCAGAGGAACAGGAGACTGGGAGGAGGGAGTTAGTAGAGGGAGGCAGGAGACAGGGACAATGGCTGCCGTCAGTGCTGAGGCCAGAGCCTGGAACGATCGCTGATGGGCAGCCTGACCCGAATGAATGCCCTCCAGGTACGCATTGCTGCGATGAACCTCCCTCTCCACCCCCTGGATGGCATTCAAAAGGGTAGTCTGCCCAACAATGAGCGTTCGGAGGAGGTCAATGACCTCCTCACTGAGGGCAGCGGGGGTAACAGGGGCAGGGCCTGAGGTGCCTGGGGCGAAGGAGATGCCCGGCTTCCTGGCAGAGCGGGCACGGGGCGAACGCTGAGAGGCTGCTGGGAGGGCGGAGATGGTGCGCTGGGTGGCGGCTGTACCTGTAATGGCGGGGGGCACGGATGGTGCCACCCCCGCAAGGGAGCTCCCTTCCGAGGACGTGTCCGTGTCGCTGCAGGGTCCAGTCGTCCCCGTTGTGGAGCTCCCCTCGCCCTCCGTCTCACTGGTCCAGTCAGACTCTGTGGCATGGCCCTCCTGGGCCATGTGAGATGCAGCTCCCTCCTGCCCCGATGCCACTTCTCCTCCGCCTGATGATGCTGATGCACACAAGCACAGAAAGACAAACAAAAAGGGGGGGGGAGAGAGAAATAAAGAGATTTTGAGTACATGGATCACCGGTACAGTTAGTGGACATGACAGACACAGATGCCCCCTGCACTAAGTTGCGCACTTGGGGTCCCCTACGCATTCCGTGGAACATGCCCTACACGCCTAGAGTTGACAACTGCACCCATGGATGACACGGCCCAGGGATGGCTGTACTGGCACACTACTGAGGGTGGTGGCTGGGGACACAGTGGCTTACGGGGGTGCCCAGCCTACAGATATCGCCCTGGCCTAGGGGGACCCACAGCCCTCCTCCCCCACCCAGACACCTCCACTGCGCGACAACAGAGTAGATAATGCTTGTACTCACCCCCTTGTGTCTGCTGTGCTGCCCTCACGCGCCCATCCAAATCAGGGTAGGCCACCGCCAGGATCCGGAACATCAGGGGGGTCAGTTGACGGCAGGCACACCGCCTACGTTGGGAGGCCATCCCCAGCAGAGACTCGGCGGTCTTCTTGGTCCCGCGGCGGATGTCCTCCCACCTCTTGCGGCAGTGGGTGCCCCGTCGATGGTGGACCCCCAGGGTCCGGACTTCCTTGGCGATGGCACGCCAAATCCCGATCTTCTCATGGGCGCGGACCTATGTGACACGTACAGGGAGGGAGAAATACCACGTTCAAGTTTGTCTGCATTTTCGTTGCCAGTGGCCCAACGCCCCCCATCCCCGCCAGGCCCCCCGCCAGGCCCAACATGCCCCCCATCCCCGCCAGGCCCCCCGCCAGGCCCCCCGCCAGGCCCCCCGCCAGGCCCAACATGCCCCCCATCCCCGCCAGGCCCCCCGCCATGCCCCCCGCCAGGCCCAACATGCCCCCCATCCCCGCCAGGCCCCCCGCCATGCCCCCGCCAGGCCCAACATGCCCCCCATCCCCGCCAGGCCCCCCGCCAGGCCCAACATGCCCCCCATCCCCGCCAGGCCCCCCGCCATGCCCCCCGCCAGGCCCAACATGCCCCCCATCCCCGCCAGGCCCCCCGCCAGGCCCCCCGCCAACCCCAACATGCCCCCCATCCCCGCCAGGCCCCCCGCCAGGCCCCCCGCCAGGCCCCCAAGCCAGCCAGTGGCCCCAAATCCATATTGAATTAAACTCACTTGTTGGTCTGGAGGACCGTAGATTAGCGCATACTGGGGGAGGACCCCATCCACAAGTTTCTCCAACTCTTCTCCAGTGAAGGCAGGGGCCCTTTCCCCAGGCGCAGCAGCCATTGTCCCTTCCAGACCGAGGTCACAGCAACACTTGCAGTATAGGTCCTCTAATGTGAAAGTTCAAGTTGCAAGTGAATAAGTAGATAGAAAATGACGGTCACGTCCGCGGCGGTGCGTACCGCGGCGGTGCGTACCGCCACCGCCGGCGCCCTTCGCCATTGGCTCCTGAAACCCATAGGCTTCAATGTTAACCAATGCGGCTTCGCGCCGCGGTCTTCGACCGCCGACCGCCGCGGTGTGCCACGCCAGCGCATTGACCTCACATCCCATTGTCACACTTCACAGGTCAGGCAGCCGCCATTTCGAGGGTCCACATGGCTCAATTTCAACTGCGTCACACAGGCCTAGGCCTTGCATAGCCACTCAGACACGCCATTCACTGCATAGAGAATCGTTTACTGTGCAAGCTGTGAGTACGTACCTGTGGGTTGCTTGACTGTGTGCTCCATGTTGACCTTCCTAGGCACCGTCCGCTGGGTTTGGCGAGGAGACGGATGAATCCTCCCGTGTACAGGCCGCTGGTGGACCTGTCGACAATGGAAGCACGCCACATTATCCTGACCTACCGGCTTGACCGTGCCACTATACATGAACTGTGTGCCCAGCTGGAGACCGACCTGATGTCCCCCATCCGCCAACCCACAGGGATTCCCCCTCTGGTGCAGGTCCTGTCAGTACTCCACTTCTTGGCAAGTGGGTCATTTCAGACAACAGTGGGAATTGCTTCTGGGATGTCTCAGCCCATGTTTTCGAAGGTGTTATCCAGAGTGTTGTCGGCCCTGATGAAATACGTGAGGAGCTACATCATTTTCCCTGAGGTGGGCGAATTGGCTGCAGTGAAGGGTGATTTCTATGCCCTTGGACATATTCCCAACGTCATTGGTGCCATTGATGGGACCCATGTGGCTTTGGTTCCCCCAAGAGACAGGGAGCAGGTGTACAGGAACAGAAAAAGTTACCATTCCATGAACATCCAGGTGGTGTGTTTGGCTGACCAGTACATCTCGCATGTAAATGCCAAATTCCCAGGGTCAGTGCATGACGCCTACATCCTAAGGAATAGCAGCATCCCTTACGTGATGGAACAGCTAGAGAGACACCGTGTATGGCTATTGGGGGACTCTGGGTACCCCAACCTGTCGTGGCTACTGACCCCAGTAAGGAATCCCCGGACCAGGGCAGAGGAACGGTACAATGAGGCCCATGGGCGAACTAGGAGGGTGATCGAACGCACCTTCGGCCTCCTAAAGGCCAGGTTTCGGTGCCTGCATATGACAGGTGGATCCCTAATGTACTCACCTAAGAAGGTGTGTCACATCATCGTGGCCTGCTGCATGCTTCACAACCTGGCTTTGCGCCGCCAGGTGCCTTTCCTGCAGGAGGATGGTCCAGATGGTGGTGTTGTGGCAGCTGTGGAACCTGTGGAGAGTGAAGAGGAGGAAGACGACGGGGCTGAAACAGACAACAGGGACAGAATCATTGCACAGTACTTCCAATAGGACACAGGTAACAATTCAAACATAATTTTGTTAATGTAAACTACTCTCCAGCATCTCTACTGCCTGTCTATTTGCCCCAGTGTATGATGACTGAGTTGTGGCTTTTCCCTCCCTATTTCAGATCTGGGGTCCCCACTACGAGTCCTGTGCTTCGTTTCCCCATGGACTACAGCTTTGTGGCAGCTGTTTGTTGACTTCACTATGTACAAGGACATATTTGCACTGTCATGTCAATTACAATATTTTGAAATCACAGCCAGACTCCAGATAGTTTTGTGCAAAATAGGTGTTTATTTCAGTGCTCAAAATGGGATGGGTGGTTTCAAGTGGGTGGGGGCTATGGTGAAGGAATGTCCATGGCAGAGTCCAGAGTAACAGTCACACAGGTGCATTGTCCATAGGCCTGTGGAGAGATGGAGCATGGGCAGTTCAAGGATGGACAGGGTGACAATGTGGGACAGTGGGATGACATCAGGTGGTATCCTTTGCTGGCGGGGGTCTTGACATCCTACTCTGTCTTCTTGCGAGATCTCAGGGCCCTCTTGCGGGGTGGTTCTTCTCCTGCAGGAGGTGGGGGTCTGGTGGGCTGCTGTTGTGCGGGGGCCTCCTGTCTACTAGCGCCGGCGGAGGTGGTTGGCTGTTCTTGGTCCAGGCTAGTGGCAGGGGCCCTTTGTTGTTGTTGAGTGTCCGTCCTGGTGTTGATGAGTTCCTGCAGCAGCCCTACCATGGTAACCAGGGTGGAGGTGAGGGCTCTGATGTCCTCCCTGTACCCCCGATAGTGTTCCTCCTGCAGTACCTGGATCTCCTGGAACCGGGCCAGTACCGTCGCCATCGTCTCCTGGGAGCGGTTGTATGCTCCCATGATGGTGGTGAGGGCCTTGTGGAGAGTGGGTTCCCTGGGCCCGTCCCCCCCCTGTCGCACAGCTGCCCTCCGAGTTGCCCTGTTTCCCTGGGCCTCTGCCCCCTGGCCGGTGTGCCCACTACCACTGCCCCCAGGTCCCTGTTGTTGTTGGGGTGGTGGGTTATCCTGGGTGCCCTGTAGTGGTAGACACACCGCAGATTGACGCGCCCTGGAGACAGAGGCATGGGCCCACTGGGTGGGAGCTGTGCTGGTGTTCCCAGAGGGGTTTGGGTCTGTAGTGGCCTGTGCCTGTGTGAGGGGAACCGACTGTCCAGAGGTCCCCGATGGTCCGGGCTGGTCATCAGTGTCCAGGTCGACAGAGCTGCTGTCATCGCTGACGGCCTCTTGGGTGGGGGGTGTGGAGAATTCTGGGCCCTCCGTGGCAGTGTGTTGGCGGTCGGGTCCTGCAGGGGTATAGAGGTATGGTTATAGTTTCAATGTGTGGCATATGGGTGTATCTGTGGGTTCCCGTGTCCCCAAGTGCTGGCATTCGTGTGTGGGGGCTTTGGTGAGGGTGGCTTGTGGGGGGGATGTGTATATGCATTGGGCATGCTTTGGTGATGGGTGTCCATGCTTAGTGGACGCATGCAGGCCTAGGTTTTGGGATGTGTGGGTTGTGATGGTGAGACATTGGCAGGGAATAGGTGTGCTGGGGGTGGGGGTGAGGATGGTGGTGGGGGTGAGGATGGTGGTGGGGGTGAGGGTGGGGGTGAGGATGGGGGTGGGGGTGAGGGTGGGGTTCGAGGATGGGGGTGAGGGTTGGGGTATGATTTGGCATGCAGGTGGGGGGGAAGCAGTAGTGAAGCTTCAACTTACCAGAATCCATTCCTCCGCCGACTCCTGCGAGGCCGTCAGGATGCAGGATGTTCAAGACTTCCTCCTCCCATGTTGTAAATTGTGGGGGTTGAGGTGGGGGTCCTCCGCCAGTCTTCTGCACGGCGATGTTGTGCCTGGATACCATGGAACGCACCTTCCCCCGTAGGTCGTTCCATCGCTTCCTGATGTCTTCCCGATTTCAGGGGTGCTGTCCCACAGCGTTGACCCTGTCGACAATCCTCTGCCATAGCTCCGTCCTCCGGGCAATGCTGGTGTATTGGATCTGTGTGCCGAAGAGCTGGGGCTCTACCCGAACGATTTCCTCCACCATGACCCTGAGTTCTTCGTCTGAGAAGCGGGGGTGTCTTTGGGGTGCCATGGAGTGGTGTGTATGATGGGTGGGGTGGAGTATGTGTAGTTAAGTGTGTTGAGTGTGGTGGTGTGTGTTGTTTTGTGTGTGTATATTGTGTGGGTGATGGTGTAGTGTGCCTCTGTGTGATGGTGTTCTGTGATCGCTGATGTGTCTCTCAGTGCTTCTTTTAGGATTTTGGTCGAAGGGGTTTGTGGGTGATGTGGGTGTGTGTTTTATATTGTATTGTGTGTGTGGGAGTGGTGTGTGTATGTGTATCAGGTGTGTGGAATTCAAATCGGCCAATGTGGCTGAGTTTTGTTCGTTTGTGTGTATTCTGACCGCGGCGGTGTGTACCGCCAATGGAAAACCGCGTTTGAAAGACCGCCGCGTGGATTCGTGGGTCGTAATGGCATGGGAGTATTTCTGTTGGCGTGACGGTGGAGGTTTGGTCACCTCCACTTTTCCACCGACCGCTGGTCTGGCGGTCTGTTGTGGCTGTCGGATTTTCGGAGGTTTGGCTGCTGCGGGTCAGAATGACCGTGGCGGGTTACCGCGACCGCGGCGGAATTATGGAGGATTTCTGACCGGCGGTAGGCGCCTTTTACCGCCGAGGTCAGAATGACCACCATAGTAAGGTGTTTTATATGTCCTGACAGTGGAATATTGTTACATTCGTTTTTCACTGGTGCAAGGCCTGTCCCTCTCATAGGTTAACATGGGGGCTACCTTTTAATATGAAAAAAGTGTAGATTCCCATTGGGAGCTGTTAGAAATGGGGTTTTTGGTTGGCTGTCAGGTTACCCTCTGTCCAAGCAAGAACCCTCACTCTAGTCAGGGTAAGTCACACACAATCCAAATTATCCTATGCCCACCCTCTGTTAGCTTGGCACTGAGCAGTCAGGCTTAACTTAGAAGGCAATGTGTAAAGCGTTTGTGCAATAAATCATACAAAAACACAATATAGCACCACAAAAATACACCACACAGTGTTTAGAAAAATATATAATATTTATCTGGGTATTTGCAGGTCAAAACGATCAAAGATGCATTATGAATTTGTAAAGATATCACTGAGAAGTGATATAAAGGGGGTCATTCTGACCCTGACGGTAATTACCGCCATGGCGGAGGTCGGCGGTAGCACCGCCAACAGGCTGGCGGTGCACCGCTGGGCATTCTGACCGCGGCGGTTCAGCCGCGGCCAGAAACTGAAAGTCGGCGGTGTACCTCCGACTTCCCGCTGCCCTTGAGAATCCTCCATGGCGGCGGAGCGCGCTCCGCCGCCATGGGGATTCTGACACCCCCTACCGCCATCCGGTTCCTGGCGGTTCTCCCGCCAGGAACAGGATGGCGGTAGGGGGTGCCGCGGGGCCCCCGTAAGAGGGCCCCACGAAGAATTTCAGTGTCTGCTTTGCAGGCACTGAAATTCGCAACGGGTGCAACTGCACCCGTCGCACCTTCCCACTCCGCCGGCTCCATTCTGAGCCGGCGTCCTCGTGGGAAGGGTGTTTCCCACTGGGCTGGCGGGCGGACTTTCGGCGGTCGCCCGCCGGCCGAGTGGGAAAGCCAGAATGACCGCCGCGGTCTTTTGACCGCGGAGCGGTCTTTCGGCGGGAACCGCTTGGCGGGCGGCGACCGCCGTCCGCCGCGGTCAGAATGACCCCCAAAGTGTCTTAAGTCTTTAAAAAGTAAACAAAGTCTCTTTCAAGCACAAAGTACCTGGTTTAAAGTGGAAAATCTCCACAGAGGGCCGCAGAAGAGGAGATGCGTGGAAAAATAGTGTGTGCGTCGGTTACGCCCCTTCACACACAGACTTGCGTCGTTATTTTTCACGCGGGGAGACGTGCATCGTTCTACGGGAAGAAAAATGGTGTGTGCGTCGCTTTCGCCCCTTCACACACGGACTTGAGTCGTTATTTTTCACTCGGGGAAGACGTGCGTCGTTTTCTGGCACGCGGACCGTCTCCTTCTATGGATCGCAGGATTACCAGATGTCCCAGGGTCTGTTCGTAGATTCCTCGGCTTGTTATCCGGCTGCTCGTCGTTCCGGGAGGCTCTGCGTGGAATTTTCTTTCTCACAGCAGGCGTTGCGTCGATTTCCTCTCTGGAAGTCGGGCGGCGTTGTCCATGCAAGGCCGTGCGTCGAAGTTCCGGTCGAACTGCAGGCGTCGCGTCGAGAGGCGTCTTTCTGGATCGGCGTGCAGTGAATATTTCACCGCGGAACAAGCTGTGCGTCGAAATTTGCGGCGCACGAGGAGTCCAAATGAAAAAGAGAAGTCTTTTTGGTCCATGAGACTTCAGGGAACAGGAGGCAAGCTCTATCCAAGCCCTTGGAGAGCACTTTTACAGCCAGACAAGAGTTCAGCAAGGCAGCAGGCCAACAGCAAGGCAGCAGTCCTTTGTAGAAAGCAGACAGGTGAGTCCTTTGAGCAGCCAGGCACTTCTTCTTGGCAGGATGTAGGTTCTGGTTCAGGTTTCTTCTCCAGCAAGTGTCTGAGGTGGTAGGGCAGATGTCCTGTTTTATACTAAATTTTGCCTTTGAAGTGGGGTGACTTCAAAGAGTGGCTAAGAAGTGCACCAGGTCCCCTTTGAGTTCAATCCTGTCTGCCAGGGTCCCAGTAGGGGGTGTGGCAGTCCTTTGTGTGAGGGCAGGCCCTCCACCCTCCCAGCCCAGGAAGACCCATTCAAAATGCAGATGTATGCAAGTGAGGCTGAGTATCCTGTGTTTGGGGTATGTCTGAGTGAATGCACAAGGAGCTGTCAACTAAACCTAGCCAGACGTGGATTGTAAGGCACAGAAAGATTTAAGTGCAAAGAAATGCTCACTTTCTAAAAGTGGCATTTCTAGAATAGTAATATTAAATCCGACTTCACCAGTCAGCAGGATTTTGTATTACCATTCTGGCCATACTAAATATGACCTTCCTGCTCTTTTCAGATCAGCAGCTGCCACTTCAACAATGTGTGAGGGCAGCCCCAATGTTAGCCTATGAAGGGAGCAGGTCTCACAGTAGTGTAAAAACAAATTTAGGAGTTTTACACTACCAGGACATATAAACTACACAGGTACATGTCCTGCCTTTTACCCACACAGCACCCTGCTCTAGGGGTTACCTAGGGCACACATTAGGGGTGACTTATATGTAGAAAAAGGGGAGTTTTAGGCTTGGCAAGTACTTTTAAATGCCAAGTCGAAGTGGCAGTGAAACTGCACACACAGGCCTTGCAATGGCAGGCCTGAGACAAGGTTAAGGGGCTACTTAAGTGGGTGGCACAACCAGTGCTGCAGGCCCACTAGTAGCATTTAATCTACAGGCCCTAGGCACATATAGTGCACTCTACTAGGGTCTGACAAGTAAATCAAATAGCCAATCATGGATAAACCAATCAACAGTACAATTTACACAGAGAGCACATGCACTTTAGCACTGGTTAGCAGTGGTAAAGTGCCCAGAGTTCAAAAGCCAACAACAACAGGTCAGAAAAAATAGGAGGAAGGAGGCAAAAAGTTTGGGAATGACCCTGTCAAAAAGCCAGGTCCAACATGACCCCCCACCAGCCTAAAGCCAGGGGAGAACAATCACTATCCTGATGTACTTCCCTGTTTGAGGCAATAGAACAAGGACCCAGGCCCACAACAGCAGGGGCATGCTCCAGTTCTTCGCCTTCCTGACTCCAATTGGATCCCTCTGTCCATACTCTCAGGGCCCACTAAGCCAACCCATGGGGAACCTTTCTCCTTACCTGCGGATACCATCTGTGCAGCACCTAACCTTACTTTGCTCACAGACGTATCCCAGGAGCAGGATAGTACCACCAGGACCAACACAGTGGTGTTGCCCACTCTACCCCCGGGGTGTGACTCTTGTGCCCTCCCCAGGGATAACTCTGTCCACCCGGGCAGCAAGCCACAGTGGTTAATGACAGCTGTCAGGGATGAGAGCCAGGCCTAAGGTCTCTCAAAGCCCTCCAACCACTGTGGCTGTGGAGAGTGGGGGGCGGTAGCCCCAGATGCTGGGCACCCTTTAACCACTCTCCCTTCCGCCAGGTCAGGGATTACAGCCTGAACCTGGTCCTCCCCTCTGGGGCTTTGTACCCTCCCTCCTGGAGCGGTACCCCCAGAGACCAACATGGTCAGGGTGCTTATAGAAGCCGCTCTGCACCATTCCTCCACCAGTGCAGGGCTGTTAACCTGCAACTGGCCGTCCAACCTGGGGTCTGTACCTTCAGGTTGGAGTAGGGCCTGGGGTGAGGCTTCCCTCCCCCTGCCCTCCCTTCTGGGGCCCAGCACCCTCCAACTAGGAGGGGCCTCCTCAGAAGACAACATGGTAGGGGCACTGTTATCAGTAGCCCCTCCCTCCAGGTCCGGGGGGACACCCTGAACCTGGTCTTCCAGCCCAGGGTCTGTACCCTCAGACTGGATCACTGCCTGGCAACCCAGGACTTTTTGGGGGGCACACCTACCCCCCACCAGGTCAGAGTTTAACCTCTGAACCTGGCCATCCAACCCAGAGTCACCACCCTGAGGTTGAACAATTGCCTGACACACCAGGACTTCTTGGGGGGCACATTGACCCCCCACCAGGCCAGAGTTTAACCCCTGAACCTGGTCATCCAACCCAGAGTCACCACCCTGAGGTTGAACCATTGCCTGGCACGCCAACAAGAGACACACCGTCCCCAAGGGCTACACAAGAGTCTGGTTGGCGCAGGTCTCCTGACCTCTGCCCATCTGGCAGAGTCTGGATCTCCCCCAAACCAGAAACGGTTTCACCTGGGTCATTCCTGGGGGGCTCTGCTCTCAGAGCTGACCCCTGACTCTCCAGGACCTCCACTGTGGTCCGCAACCCCCTCTCAACCCTCTGTCTGGACTTCTGCAATCCCTCACTAGGAGTGGTACTGCCAGACACAAGAACTGGTGGGATGCTGGCTACAGTCACCCCCCCCCCAAGTTCTTCTGACACTGCAGGGCCTCCCTCAACAGGTGGCCCTACGGTACAGGCTAGGCTTCCCTCCTGGTGTTCCCTCATGGAGCCCTCTAGGACCTGGGACCTACCTGGGACACTACAATCCTCTCCCACCTCACTTGGTTGGGAAACACCTAGACCACTCCCTTCAGGAGCACCCCCAAATGCCTCTTCAGACTCTCTGGTAGTCACCCAGAAGTCTGCCTCCATTGTAAGCTCCTTGGGGTCAGAGAACTCACACTCCACCTGGTGTTGGCGTAGCTCTGGAAGATAAGGACCAGACATATGCTCTCCAGTAATTACATCACTCTGCCCTTCACATGTATTAACCACAGTACCCTTCACCCAACCATCCAGTGACTCAGCCTTGAAAAAGCACTCTACATCACCCTCCTGAGACTGGTGAGACAGTATCTGACTGTCCCTGACACTCAACCCATGCTCTTCTGGGATGTCTCCACACTCTATATCCAGGACGTCCACCAGGGGGGATCCCTTTTCCCTGTCACTCTCTTCTAGAGTCAGTAAAGTGTCCCTCCCCCAGTAGGAATATGACTCGCTGTGCCAGTTCCCCAATCCTTCTCAGGGACCCTGTGCATAACGGGAACTACCTCATACTCTTGAACCGCCTGGGGTGTGTCAACTCCCTTCTTCAAGTTGGGCACCACATCTCTGGGCTTGTGCCCTTCTTCAGCAGTACCGGATGCAAGATTTTTGCTGCCACCATCTGAACTGGACTCAGCCCTTCCGGCTTCCAGTTTCAGCTCTTCACAGCTCAGCTCCTGAGCTGCAATCCTTTCTTTTTCCAGGGCTAAGGCTCTTGCTGCCTCAGCCCTCTCAATAAACTCATCTAGCTCTTTCATCCTCCGCTCTTGAGCTAGGAGCCATTCATCTCTCACTGGTTCTCTTTCCCCATCTGAGTAGTCCTCCTCCTCATCTGAGCAGTCCTCCTCCTCATAATCATTCTCAGGGCTATGATTCTTTTGGTTCTTTGCTGCCTGTTCCTCTGCCCATTGGGCTTCTCCCCAGGCTACATAGATATCTAGCAGTTCCATCTTAGTGGATCTCCTTGAAATAGGAAGTCCCCATTTTCTGCAAAGTCCCCTTCACTCAGCCTTGGTGAGGGATTCAACAGGCACAATGTATGATACACCGTAGTCGTCTGTGAAATAGGTACCCATTCCCAATCTGGCAAGGTATCACAGGCAAAACCAAAAACCAAAGTCCAAAACATCAACAATATATCCAGGAGGACATCAGAGAACCAAAAGCAAAAAGATGAAAAAATCAAGTTGACCTTCAACTGTGGGTAGGTAGTGAAATACTTAGCTACTGTATGTCACTGCACAAATACAAGTCCTATCCTCACCACTGATCACCAATGTTAGAAATGGGGTTTTTGGTTGGCAGTCAGGTTACCCTCTGTCCAAGCAAGAACCCTCACTCTAGTCAGGGTAAGTCACACACAATCCAAATTATCTTGTGCCCACCCTCTGGTAGCTTGGCACTGAGCAGTCAGGCTTAACTTAGAAGGCAATGTGTAAAGCGTTTGTGCAATAAATCATACAATAACACAATATAGCACCACAAAAATACACCACACAGTGTTTAGAAAAATATATAATATTTATCTGGGTATTTGCAGGTCAAAACGATCAAAGATGCAATATGAATTTGTAAAGATATCACTGAGAAGTGATATAAAGGGGGTCATTACAACATTGGCGGTAAAAGCCGCTTACCGCCGTGCAGAAGACTGCCAACACACCGCTGCGGCCGCGGAATTCCGCCACAGCTATTATGACCCACATCTCGGAATCCGACAAAATCCAGACACCCACACAAGTCCGCCACACCAAAGGTCAGTGATAAACTGGCGAAAACAAAACCTCCACCGTCACGCCAACAGAAATACGCCCACACTATCACGACACACGAATCCACGCGGTGGTCTTTCAACCGCGGTATTCCATTTGTACACACCGCCGCGCTCAAAATACACACACTCAAAACACAGCCACATTGGACGATTCGAAATACACACACCTGACACACATACACACACCACTCCCACACACCCAATACACTATAAAACACACACCGACATCACCCACAAACCCTTACGACCACTATTACAGAGAGAAGGCCAGAGAGAGAGACACCACCCTCCACAAACTAGCATCCACAGGCACACAACACCATCACCCACACAACTTCCACGCACAAAATTCCACACACCACTACATATCACCACACTTATCACCACACACACCACCCCACACATCACCTACACCACCCCATGGCACGGCAAAGACACCCCAGGTTCTCGGAGGAGGAGCTCAGGGTCATGGTGGAGGAAATCGTCCGGGTAGGGCCACAGCTATTTGGAGCACAGGTGCAGCACACCTCAATTGCAAGGAAGATGGAGCTATGGCGAAGAATAATCGACAGGGTCAACGCAGTGGGACAACACCCAAGAAATCGGGAGGACATCAGGAAGAGGTGGAACGACCTACGGGGGAAGGTGCGTTCCGTGTTGTCAAGACACCATCAGGCGGTTCAGCGGACTGGCGGCGGACCCCCACCTCCTCCCCCACAACGAACAACATGGGAGGAGCAGGTCTTGGCGATTCTGCATCCTGAGGACCTCGCAGGAGTAGGTGGAGGAATGGACTCTGGTAAGTCAAATTTTAACTATTACATCCCCCACCCTACCTGCATGCTATCACATACCCCCACCCTCACCCCCACCCGTATCACTCCAACTCCTCACAAATGTACCAATATCACAAACCACCCATCCCAACACCAAGCCCTGCATGCAACACCAACGCATGGACACCCATCACTAAAGCATGCCCACTGCACATACCCATACAACCCCCTAAACCATCATCACACAAGCCCACACACAGGAATGGGGTACTGGGGTACACGGTCACCCACCCATTGCACACCATGACACATACAGATGCAATAATCATCCTTTCCACCCCTGCAGGACCACTACCCAACGTCACCAGACAGGAGGGTCCAGACATCTCCACTCCACCCACAGAAGAGGCCCACAGTGATGACAGCACCTCTGTCCACCTGGATCAAGATGACCAGTACGGACCATCTTGGGCCTTGGGACAGTCAGTTCCCCTCACACAGGCACAGGCCACCACAGACCTTCCCCCCTCTGGAAACACCAGCACAGCACCCTCCCAACGGTTCCATACCCCGTCCCCAGGACACATCAATCAGCTGTGTGTCCACCACTACAGGGAACCCAGGATAACCCACCACCCCAACAACAACAGGGACCTGGGGGCAGTGGCAGTGGGCACACGGTCCAGGGGACAGAGGCCCAGGAACACAGGGGAACTGGGAGGGCTGCTGTGCAACAGGGGGCTGACAGGCCAAGGGAACCCACTCTCCACGAGGCCCTCTCCTCCATCATGGGAGCCTATCACCACTCCCAGCAGACGATGGCAACGGTACTGGCCAAGTTTCAGGAGACCCAGCGCATGCAGGAGGAACAGTATTTAGGGTTCAGGGAGGAACTCAGAACCATCAGCTCCGCCCTGGGCACCATTGTAGGGGTGCTGAAGGAACTACTCAACACCAGGAGGGACACTGTGGCACTACAAGGGGCCCCTGACACTAGCATGGACGATGAACTGCCCACCACCTCCGCCGGCGCTAGTGGACAGGAGGCACCGCCACAGGACCACCACACCAGCACCCCACCCCCTGCAGAGGGAGAACCACCCCGCAAACGGTCCCTGAGATCCAGGAACAAGACAGAGCATGATGCCAAGACCCCCGCCAAGAAATGAGACCACCCTGATTGTCATCCCACTGTCCCACTTTGTCACCCTGTCCATATTGAAACTGCCCCAGCTCCACTTCCTATGCCCATATGGGCAATGCACCTGTGAGACTAATAGACTGGACTCTGCCATGGACATTCCTCCGCCATCACCCCTCACCATTTTACCACCCCCTCCAATATTGAGCACCTAAATAAACACACTTAAAGCACAAAACAATCTGGAGTCAGTCTGTGATTTCGAAATAGTGTATTAGCAATTATAGTGACAAAATGCTCTTTCAAGTTTAATGTCAACATACCTATGTCACACAGCTCTAGTCCCTGAGGAATCTAAGCAGATGACACACGTTGGGACCCACACCTGTGAAACCGTAAGGGAAAGTGACAACTCAGTGACCATACACTGGGTGAAATCGACAGACAGGATAGAGGTAGAAGTGTAAAAGTACATGTAGTAGGCAGGAATGTATTTTCACCTGTGTTTCACTGGAAATATTGCTGGATGACTGAGTCCCTGTTCTGCATGTCTTCTTCCTCTGCTTCCTCCTCATCACTGTCCACAGGCTCCAAAGCTGCCACAACACCGCCATCTGGACCATCCTCCTGCAGAAAAGGCACCTGTCATCTCAAAGCCAAGTTGTGAAGCATGCAGCAGGCCACGATGATCTGCCACATCTTCTTTGGTGAGTAGAATAGGGATCCACCTGTCATATGGAGGCACCTGAACCTGGCCTGCAGGAGGCCGAAGGTCCACTTGATCACCCTCCTAGTTCGCCCATGTGCCTCATTGTAGTGTTCCTCTGCCCTTGTCCTGGGATTCCTCACTGGGGTCAGTAGCCATGACAGGTTGGGGTAACCAGAGTTGCCTTGCCCCTTTTAAAGACCACCCTTCCCATTTCTTTAATCCCACATAAACCCTGATATCTATTCCTCACCAACAAGTGGTAATTTCAATTTATTTTGCACAGTTCATCAAAGTAGTATGAATATTAATTTACAGCAAATCACAAATAGATTGTCACATGTTAGCAATCAATAAGCTAAAGAAGCTACTACTTGTAACTTTTCACATACAGGTTGAGCTCTCCCTATGGTACAATATAGGGAAAATAATAGTGAGGCATTGGCCTCTTTGATTTGTGTCACATGATTGAGACCTGGCTTTATGCGTGGTCAGGGGCTGCATGGTACACCACACCCTCTGGGTCAGTTGCATGCGATTTTGAAGAGCATGCAGGACATCAGGAAGAGGTAGAATGACCTACGGGGGAAAGTGTGTTCCATGGTAGCAAGACACCAGATAGCTGTACAGAGGACTGCCGGTGGACCCCATCTCCTCCCCCACAACTAACAACATGGGAGGAGCAGGTCTTGGAAATACTGCATCCCGAGGGCCTGGTAGGAGTAGCCCCCCTACTTGCATGCCATCACATACGCCCACCCCTACCCTCACCCCCATCACTCTACCACCTCACATACACCCCACCATCACAACCCACCCATCCCAATACCAAGCCCTGCATGCACCACCACTGCACGGACGTCACTCACAGCCCTGGATGGGCACCCATCACTAAAGCATGCACATTACAGAGAATCACCTAGCACACAAAATCACTACTCACACAAGGCAAAGCTGACAGGGCAATCACAACCATACAGGGCAAAACACCCATGCACAAGATTTCATAGCAGAACCAATAACACTGCATTTACATCCCCTCAGGTCCCCCACACAACATCACCAGAGAGGAGGTGCCAACAACATCCAGTCCCCCCACAGAAGAGGCCCACAGTGATGACAGCACCTCTGGTCGCCTGGATCTGGAAGACCAACCTGGCCCATCAGGGATCTCCCGACAGTTGGTTACCCGGGCACAGTCCTAAACCACCACAGAGCTTCCCCCCTCAGGAAACACCACCACAGCACCCACCCAGCAGGCTGATACCTCTGTCCCCAGGACACGTCAATCAGCAGTGTGTCCACCACTACATGGACCCCAGGCAGCCCCACAAACACAGGACGATCAGGGACCTGGGGTCAGTGGCCACACGGTTCAGTGGACAGAGGCACAGGAAAACAGGAAAGCTGGGAGGACTGCTGTGCGATAGGGGGAGGACAGGCCCAGGGATACAACTCTCCATGAGGCACCCACCAACATCCTGTGAGCATACCACCATTCCCAGGAGACGATGGGCCAGATACTGGACAAGTTGCAGGAGACCCAGCGGCTGCTGGTGGGACAGTACATGGGGATCAGGGAGGACCTGAAGAACATCCACACCACCCAAGTCACCATTGCAGGGGTGCTGGCAGACATGGCCAACACCATGAGGGAAGCAGTGGCACACCACCGGGCCCCTGACACTAGCCACACCGATGAACAGCCCTCCAACTCTGCTGCCGCTAGTAGACAGGAGGCCCTACCACAAGAAGAACAGGCCACCAGCACCCCTCCCCCTGCAGAAGGAGAACCACCCCACAAACGGTCCCTGCGATCCAGGCAGAAGCCAGAGAACATTGCCAAGCCCTCCGCCAGGAAATAACACTCTCCTGATTGTCACTCTTGTGTCCCACTCTGTCACCATGTTCATCTTGAACTGCCATTGCTTCCCTTCCTATGCTCCCATTGGACAATGCGCCCGTGATGCAAACAAACTGGACTCTGTCCTGGACTTTCCTCCACAAGCACCCCAGCCCATTGCTCATACCCCTCTACTTATTAGCACTTAAATAAACACCCTTTGAAAAAATACAAGTATGGAGGATGTCAAATGATTTAACTATGTATTCGTTTATCAAGGTTTAAACACTGCAGTACAACTGTACAGTAATGTATACATGGGAATGACCTGTAGTTGGCTTCGGTCAACACACCAGGTGCCAGAGTGGGGTACAGATATCTGAAAATAGAGATGCCAAAGGGTACAGTAAGTGGCCATAGAATAGGGAGAATCTGACTGCCATGTACAATGTCAAATACAAAACTGTCAATGCAAAGTGGTTACAGTGTCTTACCTGTGTGTCACTGGAAGTACTCTCATATAATAGCTGTTCTGTTGTCCTCATCCTCATCCTCTGCCTCCTCATCTTCACTGTCCACAGGGTCCACTACTGCCACACGCCCATCTCCAGCCTCATCCTCCTGCAGAAAAGGCACCTGGCGTCTCAAGGCAAGGTTATGCAACATGCAGCATGCCACAATTCTCTGGCACACCTTCTTGGGTGTGTAGTACAGGGATCCACCTGTTAGATGGAGGCAATGAAACCTAGCCTTCAGGAGGCCAAATGTCCTCTCTATCATTCTCCTTATTTGCCCATGTGCCTCATTGTGACGTTCCTTTGCCCTTGTCCTGGGATTCCTCACAGGGGTCAGTAACCATGAGAGGTTGGAGTAACCAGAGTCACCTGCAAATATCGAGGGACAACTGTTAGCCACACACTAACCCATAGGGCCCACACCATACCCATACACCAAACAGGGTGGGAACCAGGGCTCACCTATTAGCCACACCCGGTGCCTCTGGAGTTGAGCCATCACATATGGGATGCTGCTATTCCTCAGGATATAGGCATCATGCACAGAGCCAGGATACTTTGCATTGACATGGGAGATGTACTGGTCTGCCAGGCACACTATCTGCACATTCATCGTGTGAAAGCTCTTTCGATTTCTGAAGACCTGTTCATTTCTCCGGGGGGGGGACGGACAAATGCAATATGTATACCATCAATAGCCCCAATAATGTTGGGGATATGTCCCATTGCAAAGAAGTCAGCTTTCACTGTGGCCACATACTCCACCTTGGGAAAAACAATGTAGCTGCGCATGTGTTTAATCAGGGCAGACAACACTCTGGTCAGCACTATTGAGAACATTGGCTGAGACATTCCTGCTGCCAAGCCAACTGTCACTTGGAAGGAGCCAGTTACCAAGAAATGGAGCATAGATAGGACTTGCACAACAGGGGGGATACCAGTGGGCCGACGGATAGCAGATATCAGGTCAGGTTCCAATTGGGCACACAGTTCTGTGATTGTGGCCCTGTCCCGCGGTTGTAATCTAGGGGGCAAAACAGGGAGCAGCTGGTCAGTATACTACATTTCCAAACACTACACTGCATTGCATGTTGTGACTGTAACAGTATGTTGTTGGATGGGACCAAATGGTGCCTATGTGTATTGTGACGCAGTTAGGTGCTATGGCCTGCCCCCCCTCCGAAATGGCGTCCACCTGTCCTGTGTGGATGGGCATGTGGAAGTGATGTAATGCCGCTGACGTTGTGCGCCGTTGCGGGAGGCAGTCGAGTACCACTGTGCAACTCCTCATTGGTTGCCATTGGGCCCTATGGGTTACAGTGACCAATGGTGATGTACGCCGGGGTTGACGGTATGCACCGCTGTGGACGTGACTGCCATTTTCTATCTGTTCACTCACTTGCTACATGACCTTCAACAGGAGAGTACCTACACTGCAAGTGCTGCTGTGACCTGTGTCTGGAACCTACCATGGCTGTGTCACTGGGGAAAGGGCCCCTGCCTTCACCGCTGTGGAGTTTGAGAGACTGGTGGATGCGGTCCTACCCCAGTACCGAATGCTGTATGGGCCTCCAGACCAGTTGGTGAGTACACTGTGAGCATGATGCAAGGGACATGGATGCATGGAGTGCTGTGTGTGAGGGCCTTGTGTAGGGGGTGTTGGTTGAAGGGTTCTGGGCAACGGGCTGCATGTATGGTGGGCAATGTCTGTGCGTAAGGGGATGTGAGGGCTATGGTAGGCTATGAGTGTAACAGGCAGGATGGTATGACTGATACCTTTTTCTATGTTTCTTTTTCTGCAGGTCAGCGGCCATCAGAAAAAGGGTATATGGCGTGCCATCGCCAAGGACGTGCGGACCCTGGGTGTCTACGGCAGGTGGAGCACCCACTGTCGGAAACGGTGGGAGGACCTGAGACGCTGGGCACGGAAGACTGCGGAGGCAAAGCTGGGGATGGCTTCCCAACAAGGAAGGGGTGCCCGTCGATCCCTGACCCCCCCGATGGCCCGCATACTGGCGGTGGCCTATCCGGAGCTAGATGGGCGCTTGAGGGCATCACAGAAGCCACAAGGGGGTGAGTACAGTTTCCCAATATACTACTTGCGCGTGGTGGGGTGGTCTCTGGGTGGGGGATGTGGGCCTGTGGGTGCCCCTAGGCCAGGGCGGACATTGCAGGGTAGGTCCCATGTTGGGCAGGGACTGATGAACACCACCTCCTACCAAGCAGTGTCAGGTATGCTATTAGCGTAAGGTATTCCTGACCATGGGCTAGTGGCTAGCATTGTGACTGGTAGTGCTTTGTCTAGTGTGTAGGGCTGTTCCCTGTGTGTGTGTGTGTGTGTGTGTCGTGTACGCCAACAGTGGTGTTGTTGCTGCCATTGACCACTTGTATCCTTTGTCTCCCCCCTTTTTGTTTTGGCACCCTTTCCTTATGTGCATTAGCACCATCTGACAGAGGAGCAGAGGCACCGGCGACAGAGGGAGCTGCATCCCACAGGGCCCAGGAGGCCGAATACACCAACAGTGAGCGCACCAGTGGGACGGAGGGCGAGGGGAGCACCACGGCGGAGACAGGAGGGGACAGTTCGGACAGTGATACCTCCTCCGATGGAAGCTCCCTGCTGTTGGCAGATACTTCTGTTCCCACCCCAACTACAAGTACAGCCGCCACCCCCCGAACCAGCACCGCCCTCCCAGCAGCCCCTCAGCAAGTTTCCCGTGCCCGCTCACCGAGGAGGGTGGGCATCTCCTTAACCCCAGGCACCTTAGGCCCTGTCCCAGTTAGCCCTGCTGCCCTGAGTGAGGAGGCTATTGACCTCCTGCGAACCATCTCTGTTGGGCAGTCAACCATAGTGAATGCCATCCAGGGGCTGGCAGCCCATTTGCAACAAACTAATGCATTCCTGGAGGGCATTCACTCTGGCATGGCGGCCCAACAGAGATCAATCCAGGTTCTAGCCTCCTCCCTGATGGCAGCCATTGTCCCTGTCTCTAGCCTCCCCCTCCAACTTCCTCTACACAGTCCTATTCCCCTCCACCCCAACCTATCCCAAGCACACATGCAGACCAGAATAACCAAGGCACTAGCAACCAGGAAGAAAGAACATAGAAATTGGGCGCTCACAGTGAATCCACATGGTAATAGATAAACATAGCAGATAGGGCACGGTGCTCCTGGCAAGAGGATCTTCCCTTATCCTCTGAGGTTTCTGAAGAGACTGAACACCTATAAGTCAGAAGTCAGGGCACTCATGAATCAAAAATAATTACATAAGACGTGTTTAGTGTCCATAATGTACTAATCAGGAATTTCGTTGTGAGACCAGAAATCGTGAAAACAGGAACCTTCAATTTATTTTTGAAAGATAGGTTACATCACAGTGATGGAAAAACAATCCTTAAGGTCAACACATCCGTGACCATAGCATCCGAAAGGTAGTCAAGTAGCAAAACGCCAACACGTGTTTCGTCTTATGAGATATAAATCTCAAAGACTTCATCAGGGCTAGAATAAACAAAGATAATGTCTAAGACATGTGATAAAGTAATCTCTGATTCATAACAAACAATGAGTGACAACAACACGTCACTCCCACCGTGATGTTTGTGTGATTCACAAAGGAAAATTGCAATACGTGACATATGTGATATGAGCAGAGAAGAATTAAACCTTCCCCCATACAGGTATTAACAATTGTTAACACGGTGGGAGTGACGTGTTGTTGTCACTCATTGTTTGTTATGAATCAGAGATTACTTTATCACATGTCTTAGACATTATCTTTGTTTATTCTAGCCCTGATGAAGTCTTTGAGATTTATATCTCATAAGACGAAACACGTGTTGGCGTTTTGCTACTTGACTACCTTTCGGATGCTATGGTCACGGATGTGTTGACCTTAAGGATTGTTTTTCCATCACTGTGATGTAACCTATCTTTCAAAAATAAATTGAAGGTTCCTGTTTTCACGATTTCCGGTCTCACAACGAAATTCCTGATTAGTACATTATGGACACTAAACACGTCTTCTGTAATTATTTTTGATTCATGAGTGCCCTGACTTCTGACTCACACATGCAGACCAGCATGCACCCAAGACAACACACAGGAGTGGCCCAGGCAAACACAAGCACCACACATCATCCCACAGGCACTCACACAAACACCATCCAGATGCAGACATACCAACATCCACTGCATCCACTGTGTCCCCCTCCTCCTCGTCATCCACCACCCTCCCAGTAGCATCTCCACTCACACCTGCATGCACTACATCCTCCTCCACTACCCCCATCACCATCACGCCTATCACTACACACCCCTCACTGGCAGTCACCACCCCCACATCCATGCACATGTCCCCTGTGTCCTCTCCCACTGTGTCTGTGGCCCCTCCTCCCAAAGTACACAAACACAAGCACTCAGACACCCAACATCCATCCACCTCACAACAGCATCCAGCCCATGCACCTGCACCCAAACACAGCAGACAGACACCTCCAACAACCACTCCCTCTTCCTCCACTCCCAAACATTCACCCTCTTCCCACCCCAGTGTCCCTAAGAAGCTGTTTCTCTCCGTCGTCGACCTCTTCCCTACTCCTCCCCCCCGTCCTTTAAGTCGGGCCAGGGTGGTCAGAACCCAGGCGAGCACCTCAGACACCCAGTCCACGGCCACAGTAGTTTTGGCAGCTACTGCAGGTGGGAGAGGCTCCAGGAAACCAGCCATCAGCCCTGACAGTGTGCCTGCCCCAGCTGCCAAGGGGAAGGGCAAGGAGGCACCACCAGCTGCCAAGGGGAAGGGCACGGGGCCTGCACCTGCAAGCAGGAAGGACAGGAGGCTTGGTGCTGGGACTGATTCTGAGCCCCCATCACCAACCATGGCGGTTCCACCATCAGAGGCTGCAGGAGAAGGGGTGGAGCCTCCCCCCACCACTGGCATCCCCGACACCAGCACCGCCACCAGCACTGCCACCAGCACCACTGCCAACAGCAGCCGCCCCAGTCGGCAGCCATCCAAGGCTGCAGGGGAAGGGCTGGAGCCTCCCCTCACCACTCCCTGCACCGCCACCAGCACCACTGCCAGCAGCAGCAGCCCCAGTGTGCAGCCATCTGAGGATGCAGGGGAAGGTCTGGAGCCTCCCCCCACCACTGGCATCCCCGACACCAGCACCGCCACCAGCACCGCCACCAACATCACCACCAGCACTGCCACCGGCACCACTGCCAGCAGCAGCAGCCCCAGTAGGCGGCCGTCCGAGGCTGCAGGGGAAGGGCTGGAGCCTCCCTCCACCACTGGCATCCCCAACACCAGCACCGCAACCAGCATCACTGCCAGCAGCAGCAGCCCCAGTGGGCAGCCATCCGAGGCTGCAGGGGAAGGGCTGGAGCCCCCCCCCACCACTGCCTGCACCGCCACCAGCACCACTGCCAGCAGCAGCAGCCCCAGTGGGCAGCCGTCAGAGGCTGCAGGGGAAGGGCTGGAGCCTCCCCCCACCACTGCCTGCACTGCCACCAGCACCCCTGCCTGCAGCAGCAGCTCCAGTGGGAAGCCATCCGAGGCTGCAGGGGAAGGGGTGGAGCCTTTCCCCATCACTGGCATCCCCGACACCAGCACCGCCACTTCCACTACTGAGCAGCCGTCACTGCCGGCGGGCAGTGTGTAGTCCTGCCTCCAAGGGCTGTAGTGCATCCTGGACCATGCAAATCCTGTAGGTGTGACACCCAGGTGAGAGACTGTGACCTTGCACTCCCCAATTGCTGCATCACAGACACAAGGCCCGTCCAGAACTAGTGGAGAAGCCATCCACTCAGCCAACCACCAACCCTATGCTAGAACAGACCTCTTCCTGTTTTTAGTTTGAGTAAGCAATATTGAAAATTGTAACAAGTAATGTTAACAATATTAACGTAATGAAAAAGAAAAAATAAGAAATGTACAAATATATGTGAGTACATCTGCATTCATAAGTATAAAATAATAATAAAATGTAAAAGTAGAGGAAATATGAGTAGAATATTTTTTCAATAAAGCATAACGCTTAGGTAGGAAAGTAAGAAAAGAAAAGAGAATGAAATTTAGGGAAACAGATATATCAATGTCTAACTGACTAGAGAACAAAAATAAGGAAAAATGTCAGCATTAAAGGTAAGCATTGCAAACTAAGTATTACATATACACATTTCAAAGAGACTTTGAAACATCTTCAACAATAATATCTAATAGTTTACTATGAGAGTTAGAATTATCAAATAATGTTAAAGGCGACCATATGCATTCTCATTTAACAGAATAGACTTCTTCCTGATAGATGAAAAGATTCTACACGATAGCAAAGGTAGATCAAAAGCCGCTGACATAGTTTACTATGGGAGCTAATATTATCAAAAAATAATGTTAAAGGCAGCCATATTCATTATCGTGTAAAAGAATAGACCTCTTCTTGGTAGATTAAAAGATTCTACACATGATAGAAGAGGTAGATCAAAAGCCCCTGACACTTTCCTACCATGAAGAGAGTGCCAGCATGGAAGCACTTGAAAGCTGGCGTCCTTCCATGCCCTGCAGTGAGCCAAGGAGACGGACAGTATTGGGATAGCTGTTGTGAGAACACTGAGCACAGAGATATCCCTGGACCTTGCTCAGCAGATAAGAGGGACATGACCTGGCCATCAACATCTCATTCTCAGGCCCGGAGCAGGGCTGTTGGACGACTGGACCTGGATACCCTGATACCTGGTCTGCATAAAGCGCAAAGGGGCGCTGGCCCTTGCAGGCAGCTGTGTGACACCAGGACCTTGAAGGACAGATGGCACAGACGATATTCAATGGTGCAGAAGTATGAATTGCACATCCCCCTGACTATGAAAGTTACTGATCACTCAGATTCCCAACTTGGCAACATTAGGGAACTGTGCAAGGGAAGATCCTGTTGTTTGGGGGGGCACATAGCCCCCAGCCAAATCTTTGCTCATTGCACTGGTATGAAATTTGTTTGACTGAAGCATGACTAAAAAAGCTGAGGTGCTGTGTGTGGGGTTGGTGGACTCCAGTTCCCAAAATCCAGCTCCCAGTGCTACTCTCAGAAAAGAGAAGAGGCGTCTTTCGATCAGAGCCATTCTTGCACCTGCAGCATGGGACACAAAAACACTGCTATTTAGGCGCTGTGGGTAATGCTTGGGATACTCCACTTCACACCATCCTGCTCATAGAGCTATCCTCATGAGAAAGGTAGGGAGTCAGTGCTAGTTAGAGCCATTCTCATGTCCGCTGCCCGGGAAACAAAAACACTGCCCCTGAGGAGCTGTGTGTGGAGCTTGGGTTCATCTGACAATGTCTTACTGAGGCTGAGCTGGGCTACCCCCCATAATTTTTTATTCAACCCAGTTGCACTGTAGACTGAACTATAAGTAACAAGGGCAAGTGGGAAATACCAATGTTCACAAACTTTAAATAGCTATGAGTAAGTGCTTCCATAAAGTTGTATCTAACAAATGCAATAAGGTGAATAGATTCAAAGAAAGAGAAGAAGGGAGACTGAACTCTACTCAAAGAGGGGTGAGTCAGGTGGTAAACATGATTGCTTCCACAGAGTGTCATTACTAATCCTCATTAGTCCAACAGTGAAGATGTAGTGCACACCCCTCTGATAACATTGGTGAACAATCTGTATATGGCGACGGCCCATTTATGCATGTCTATTTTCACCAGGACCTCGCCTTGCACAACAGTTTGCTCACTCCCCTCAAAAGAAGAAAGGCTGCAGAGGTACAAAGTGCCAGAAACATAAAATAAATCAGAGCCTTTGGCTTGTTCCAGGGGGCAGCACAAAAGAAACTGAGCTTTTACTAGAACAGTCTGATGTCATAATTGTTCAAGGGGAAAACTGCCTACCAACAGCTCCAGACGTAGGGCCTGATATGGATGTTGACAGAGGGTAATACTCCATCACAAATGTGATGGATCTCCCGTCCGCCATATTACAATTTCATTCAATCCTATCTGGATTGTAATAGCGTGGATGGTATATCCATCACATTTGTGATGGAGTGTTCCCTCCACCAACTTCTAAATCAACAAGTTATCAATAAACATAAATCCTTGGAAAGTATGGTTTACTCTCTTTTTGACCGTATCACAGAATTGGGCAGTGTGCGCTTGAACAAAAGTGCTGGCAAACAGTGCCATTGAAATTGTAATATAACACACGTAAAGGTTCAGAGAATTACTGAGGAGTCAGAAAAACACCTTTGTCACTGCCAATCTCACAACAAACCAGGGCTGGATGGCACAAGAAAGAATAAAGAAAGTCATTACACAAACTATCAGGATAATGCCTGATAGAGCATTTTTATAATGTTGAAAATGAATGCAATAATGTGCAGAATTAACATGTAATGTAAGCCTTAGATGAAAAATAATGCTTTTAAATTCAAGGAGATTAAATAGGCTGCCACGTTTTAACGTTTTAGGCTTCAATAACTGAAGCAGCATTTTCTACAAATCTGACATAAGTTATGAATGTAAAATGTTTAATTTCTGACAAGCTGGTATGTTTGGAAAGATTTAAGTAAAAGAAGTTAGTGTTGACCTTCCCATAGGCATATGGCAACAACACAAGGCAAGACAAATTTAGTTGAAGATCAGATTTTTCCTCCGTGGTTTGAGGAATCTGTGAAGAACATTGCAAAGACAGAGAACACAGAAAATCAAGATACCAGTTAGAACACAGAGAAAGAAAGACCATTAAATGCCCCAATATTAAAAATAGAACAAGAGGAAACAATTAGAGAATGTTTAGATATTGACCTTGCGAATCAATGCCAAGAAAAATAATTACTTTTTTTGAGCAAAGACATTACTAGGCATGCAGCAGCTACATATGATAAATTGACTGAGTTGCCCAGAAATATGAACTTTGGGGCAGATTTAAGAAAAGTGGAGATGCACGTACTATAAATCCTATACTTTTGCCCACTATAAATATTGTCCATTATGAATAATGGAAGTCCCCTTTTAATCCCTGCTCTGAGCAGGCATTAATAGTGTCTTAAAAACATGACAAAAGGAAATCTCTTAGATTTCCTTGTACCATTTTTCTGGCCCCTGTAATGGAGGAATGCCCCCCTTGCATACATTTTGCCTGGTGCAGGCATAATGTGGCGCAAGGGTTTACAAAGTGGTGCAATGCATGCATTGCACAGCTTTGTAAATATGCCATTAGGAAAATGCCACTTTTGCGCCACCTTAGTGTAAAAAAATTATGCTATGGTGGCGCTAGGGTGGCGCTTGCGGATTTTAAATCTGCCCCTTAGTCTTTTGAAAAGTGTCCCATTGCAAAAAGCACAAGTAGATGAGGAATGCAATTACATATTACTAAATTAGTAAAATGCATTCATAAATGGAGTGATTTTGAGAAATTGGAGAGCTAATGGCAAAGAAAGATGAAAAGAAAAAGAAACAATCAGAGGCGGCTGAAGTAAAAGGAAATCCACCTTCAGGTCCCCCAGATGAAGGTGGAGGGTATGTTCATGTGCCATGGAGTAGGGGAGATCTTGCAAAATTTACAAACAATTTCCCAAAATTGAGAGAGAACCCTATTCAGTAGCACATGCGAGTTGAAAGATTTGTTAAAATTTAAAAAGTGCACAGACTGATTGGAATACATTCTTTGATATTTTTGTTCCAAGTGATTTATGGCCTGAATGCAAATTACTGTACATTGGCCAAACTCAGAGCCACCAAGAGATGTCCGCACTAATGTACATCTCCAATTGTGATAGATGAATAAAATGAGGTGATTACTTTCTTGAAAGGCAGAGTTTATCCAAAAAAATTGCATTACATCAGGCTAAATAGGATTTAGGAAGAGGTGAAAGAGTCAGTGCTTGATTATTATGAACGGTTGTTGAAGACATTCCAGCAGCACACTGGTCAATTGAACCTTGAGTCAGGTGGCATGGGATTCTTTATCTTTGTTTTTGGGTTGAGAAAAGAGAGTAGGCAGCAGGCTGGATTTAGAGGGCACCACTCCCTTGTCAACAGAAGGTGTCACCAGACCAGATGAAGTTCAGCCCACGAATGACACAGAGCCTCGCATTGTGATGCCTCACAGCTTCAGATCAGCTGTTTTACATGATCTGACGTAGAACAGCACAAGGCAAACAGGGCCTCGCATTACAGCAGTGTGCAGCCCCTGGTCAACGGTCTCACTAGATCTGAGGCAGTGACAGATTGTCTTGAATTGCAGCACCATGCAGCTAGTGATTAGTGGTTCAAACCCCTGCAACAAGGACAAAAGGTACCACTACCAGCAGGCTACACCTGGTCCTGTCCACGACAGGTGCTCCATTGTAGTCAGCTTGAAATTTTGACTTTGTCCCAGTCCAGGGTGAACAGATACCCACACTTGGCATCACAGATTTTGATGCTGTTTTTACCTAAAACCTTTAATACTCATGACTCTAATTCTATTGATAGGGTTTTTGTTGCTTTGGTGTCATTTTATTTATTAAAATATCCTTTATTTTTCTAACTTGGTTTAGGCCTTTTTGTGTTGTTTTCACTTTATTACTGTTGTGCTGCATTACTACTTTAACCATTGCCTCTAAGTTAGGCTTGCTTGCTTTGTGCCAAGCTGCCAGAGGGTTAAGTATAGGTTTTTGCCAAACAAAGACTATGGTGATAACTTGAATAGGGTTCTCATCCCTCTTAACTAATAACCCAATGTCTTAAAAGTCCCTTAACACACACCACCTGCCTAATCACAGATTCACAAACAAGTAGGTGGGTTAAAATTGGGTTCAGCCAAATTTATGACTTGCGAGGTGTACGCCTAATTTGCAAAAGCACGACCCATAATAATGAAAGATAAACACATCTTCTAATCTGCACCATTTGCTGTTCATCCACTTTTGAAAATATATGTACGATACACGCCCATAATTATTGGACAGAATGGAGTTTACTGAATGGAAAAATACACGAAGGAAAAGACGGAAATGAGATTTGCTTCATATAATCAAGTCTAGACTGAAGGAAAACGTGATGTACTTCAGACAAAGGTAGCACTCCAGGCTGGCTGTAGTCATTCTTTCCCCATACTGTCATTTAATTCACTGTGCCTTTTAAAAGCTCAAAGGAAAGGAAGATAATTCCACTGTTTAACTTAAATAGACACTTTAAAGTTAATGGCCATAAAATACCCAATTGAAAATGGCTCTCTGTTATCCTGAAAGATATGCATTGTTCTGTGGAAATTAGAAGTTCAATCACTGTGTCAGCTGTTTCCTCTTCATAAATCGCCTACAAAGCAAAGGTTTAAATTGTCAACGCGTTTCAGAGCAAAAGAAGGGAAACCTTTATAAGGAGAAAGACAATTACAAACATTAAAAATAAATTAAGTTCCTCTAAAAATCACTCGATGAGACCTTTTTTTGTAGGGTAATGCCCAAAATGGCAAGCATTCCTGATGTTTTATTGGTTTTTATTGCTAGGCTTGGATTTTTAAGTGTTCCTACATTCCAATACGCGAGTAATAAATGTATGTGCTCAATACGAGTACGGTGTTATGCATTTCCCTTGATTTTGGTCGTATTAATATTTAACGTGTTTACAACCGTACCGTGATTTTCCTATGCAGTAAAAATCATATAGGGCTATGTAAAGGTCATAGGGAATAATGGATTTATGTTCAGCAGTGTTTTTTCTGTCTGAGATGTTTCTTAATAAAAGAGTTCACGAAGAATCAAACCATTGAGCTTCAGAGCTCTAGATAATTTAAAAACCACTTTACCAGTCTTTGAAAGTGCTAAGTTTTTTTTTAAATGAAAAAAAGCAAAATATGTTTCTGCGTCACAGTGAAAAAACTATGGGTGTAGCTGCAGAGGGGGTGTTTGGGGTGTGATACCCACTAAATGTATGCTGTCTTGGTTTGGTAGTTGGGTCGTGAGGTCCTGAGTTCTGTCTGTTATGTCTGTGTTGATTTTTCTCATTGTCCTGATTTCACTCGGAGGTTTAAAGTGTTCATATTTTGGATCAGGAAATCAAATATATATAGTGATTGGTTTATCAAACAAAAACTAGCGAATTTTCACCCATCGAGGTGCTTCGTCAATGGATGCAAATGTACTACTTTTTGGAGTTCACAATGATTGGTAGTACTATGCTTGTCTCAGATTTAGAGGCATTATAGTGGCAGTCAAACACACAGAAAGTGATTGGGCAAATGCTTTCAAATTGTCCAAAGATGGGCATTTACACTGGTAGCATTTCAAATCATCATTTTTCACCAACTGCGCCACAGTAGATAGAAGGTCTGATTTAGAGTTTGACAGACCAAGCTAAGGCAGACATGATGGCAGAGGACTTTATGTCAGCCACTAGCCATTTACTTACCCACTAAAGGTAAAGATGACCGCCGCCCCTGCGGGCATCTCTATAGATTGACAGGAATAGCCATCATGGGGGTTTCATTCAATGTAGGAAAGTTTGGTGGCTCCTTCAAACATGACAGACAGCCATCAAACTTTTCCAAAAAATTTCATTTTTCAAAAACAAAAAAGGATCTACGTCGTGGTGATGGACAGTAAAAAAATCCCATTTGACCACCCACTCTAAATGGGGAAGAGCCTCTGATGCCTTAATTCGGATGGCCCCTATTCTGTTGAGATTTAACAGACCAAATATTACTCCTTCAGAATGAAATTGCAATTCATCAGACTTAAAACTGGGTTCGCTGACAGGGGACTCTGTCACAACTGCAGTGGAGTGCCTGCCTGTGAAACTCTACCTGATGCAAATCTATAGTGACAATGATCTCCTCAGGAACAGTTCATCCCAAACCTCAGTCATTTCATCGATTCACCCAGCGATCCATTGCATTCTTTGCTGGCAGTCTTGAGATTCACACTCCATGAATCTCACTGACTAAGCTACCCCCCCTGAAATATGCTGCTCTTCAGGATGCTCAGCAACAGCTGCTTTCTATCTTGATTTCTGATTATAACTTTCCCTGCTGCTTGTAGGCTCAGGGTGGGATTTGCTTCAGCAGGAAGTAGAAATAAGGGTCTCGCTTAGCAGCACCTCATTTGTATTTCAGCTCTCGCATTCATGTCTGGCTGTTATGAAAGACTCTGAAGAAAACAATTCCTCCGTGGTTGGATGTCCCCCATTCTACAGAGAATGGGTCAAAGGTGTGAAGATTTGTAGTTGTGAATCTTCATTTATCTTGGTGTTGATCAATGATTCATGACTTTGCCTTGTTATACTAGAAAAGTTTCAAATTCACACACCCATGATTTTGACTTCAGATTAGGCCTATAGATTTAAAACTGAAGACTTGCTCTGGGAAAGGTTGCAATAATAATCAATAGCTCTTTGTTTCACAGAGATATAAGGTAGACTTTGCACAGTTGAAGTCCCACCATTACTTGCACCCAACATGCAAAGTACCACACAACTTAAAATTGGTGAAAAAATGTTATCTAGACTTTTATCAAACAGTCAGACTTACTTTTGGATTATGTTAGAATGGGGTCTCTAGTTGGCAGAGGTATACACCCTTGTCCAAGTAGGGACCACAATTCTAGTCAGGGTAAGTCCCACACAATTCAAGTTATCCTGTGCCCATCCTCTGGTAGCTTGGCACTGAGCAGTCAGACTTAACTTAGAAGGTAATGTGTAAAGTATTTGTGCAATACATAATACAGTAACACAGTGAGAATACCACAAAAGTACACCACACTGGTTGAGAAAAATATATAATTTATCTGAATAAACTAAGGTCAAAACGACAAAGATCCAATAAGCACAAGTTGAAATATAACTTTTAAAATGTTTAAAAGAGTCTCAATCCTTAGAAATAAACAGTTGTCTCTTTGTTACAAACAGTACCTGGTATGCGTAAAAAATAATCAAGCACGGAGACCTCAGAGGGGGAGATGCATGGAAAAATAAGGTATGCGTCATATTTTCTGACACGGCACAGACGATGCGTCATTTCTTTCTACGCTGCAAGGGGCTTGCGTCATTGTTCAGTGGGCAGTTTTAGTTCCTTTCTGCATGCAGGAATATTTTGATGTCCTGGAATGATGTGGGGAAAATCCTTGATGTGCTGGAAGAAGTCACGGGTCCTGCCTCGATCAACAGGTGATGCTTTTGATTTTCTGTCACAAGGCAGGCGCTGCGTCAGATTTCCAAGCAGCAAGATGGGGCTGTGTTGTTCTGGTAGGCTGTGCGGTGATTTCTCAGTCACAATGCAGGCTTCGTGTCAATTTCAGCAGGTGGTGCATCGATTTTTGACACACAAGGAATTTCCTGAAGAGATTATGACCTTGGCCAATGGAATACTCCGTCATAAATGTGATGGATATCCCATCCGCCAGATTACAATTTCTATTACATCCTATGGAACTTGTAAAATGGAGGGTGAGACATCCGTCACATTTGTGATAGATTATCCCATCTGCCAATGTCATAATCAGGCCCTAAGTCTTTTCGTCCCGAGACTTCAGAAAACAGGAGGAAAGCTCAATCCAAGCCCTTGGAGAGCACTTTTGAGGAAGGCAGAGTCCTTCTCTGCAAAGTCAGAGACCAGCAGGGCAGCAGGGCAACAGAAGGGCAGCAGTCCTTCTCAGCAAAGCAGTCCAGAGGAGTCCTTTGGGCAGCCAGGTAGTTCTTCCTGACAGGATGCAGGTGTAGGTCCAGAAGTGTCTGAGTTGGTGGGGTCAGAGACCCAGTTTATACACCCAAAAATGCCTTTGAAGTGAAGGAGACTTCGAAGAGTGGTTTTGAAGTGCACAAGTTCCCCTTTCAGCCCAGCCTTGTCTGCTAGGGTCCCAGTGGGGGGGCTATAAGTCCATTGTGTGAAAACAGGCCACACAATGCTCTCAACAGCATATGAAGAAAGAGATGGTAGCATCCCCTCCAGGGTGCAAGACAAAATTCCCTAGAATCATAATGGGTCAATAGCCTGCAAATGGGTGAGTTCATGCTTCCCTGACCATCATATCTGAGTACTCATACTGAGGACACTAAATGTCACTGAAGTACACAACAAACAGTGCAAAAAAGTAATGGGTGGACTGCTTGACTTAGTTTCAAACTCAGGTAATTACATAATTTGCATACCATGCCATCTCAATTTGGATTCAGCCATATACAAATCAGTTTTGACCCCATTCCAATGGGAGCACTTCATGATAAACCACCAGATAAGGTCCTCCTTGAACCAAAATACTGGCAACCCAGGACAGGTTTCATTCTAGTTAGGGCTCATCAGCCAGGTATAGTTTGGTTCCAGTGACACACTGTGCATGGGACTCACATCTGGGCATACCCATCCCATTTAGGGTGACACATTAAAGTACAGAAAAGAACAATTGATGGAATGCTTCAAATATTCTAATCTACTAGTAATTACTTGGGCACATCCCAACCTATAGTTATTTTGCACTCTGTTACACCTAGTTTAGACTCAGCCATACACAAACCAGTCTTGGCCATGTGCCAGTGGGAAAAGTACAGCCTGAATTGCCAGGTAAGGTCATCCTTGAACCCAAGCACAAGCAACCCAGGACTGGTTTCACCCTAGTTAGGGCTCATCAGCCAGGTATACCATTGATCACTGTACCAGTGAGTCTTAGAGGAAAGGATATTGGTGGATATGCCCTAAATGTATGGGTTGTTCACTACACTAGATTAGTATAAGTTGGTGGGCTGTCACACAGACAAGTTGCAATGAACCTAAGGGACAAAATGAAAGACTGCATGTTCTAGTGTGGAAGCAATCACTCTGTTCACTTTCTTTCTAGGCCAAAAGGGGCTTGCCTAATCACTGATAGCTGTGCCCTACTGATGGTCAGAGACATTTCACATTCAGGCACACTGAAGTCAGTGTGAACCCACAAAATAATCTTCTAGCATGTGTCCATAGAAAAATAGATAACATAACAGTGTTAATATCAAATACTTAGACAAGGCCCCTCAGCCACCCAAAAACCTCAGCAAGAAAAATCTCAGAAACAGATTTCAACACTGTTGTTAATCTCTGTTTTTATTGACCCTGCACAAGTACTTGCTGCACCTCCATTTTATAAGAGACTGCAGAGCAGTGGCAGATGTAATTCCAGTGGAGCTTGTCATATGTCACCAAGCACTTAGGGGGGTCATTCCGACCCTGGCGGTCCATGACCGCCAGGACCGGGGACCACGGAACCACCGCCAACAGGCTGGCGGTGCTTCCAGGGCCATTCTGACCACGGCGGTAAAGCCGCGGTCAGAAAAGGGGAACCGGCGGTTTCCCGCCGGTTTTCCCCTGGCCCAGGGAATCCTCCATGGCGGCGCTGCTTGCAGCGGCGCCATGGGGATTCCGACCCCCTTCCCGCCACCCTGTTTCTGGCGGTTCTTACCACCAGGAACAGGATGGCTGGAACGGGTGTCGTGGGGCCCCTGGGGGCCCCTGCACTGCCCATGCCACTGGCATGGGCAGTGCAGGGGCCCCCTAACAGGGCCGCATGAAGATTTTCACTGTCTGCTTTGCAGACAGTGAAAATTGCGACGGGTGCAACTGCACCCGTCGCACCTCTGCAACTCCGCCGGCTTCATTCGGAGCCGGCTTCCTCGTTGCAGGGCCTTTCCCGCTGGGCCGGCGGGCGCCCTTTTGGCGGTCCCCCGCCGGCCCAGCGGGAAAGCCAGAATGGCATTCGCGGTCTCCTGACCGCGGAGCGGCCATTTGGCGGTGACCGCATGGCGGGCGGCGACCGCCGCCCGCCGCGGTCAGAATGACCGCCTTAGTCCTGATTGGACACATCTAGTCTAGAGCTCACTGATGAGTTCTGTTGTACATTTTTTTAAATTGAAGATGGATATGGACCCTTGTTCAGACGTGCAGTAGGTACATATATTCCACCACATACCAAGTTCCTAATTGTAATCCAATTGAAGATTCTAAATGTACTAAACCTATACTGACATCCAACTATTAACTAGTACTAACATCTAAACTTGTACTAACATCCCTCTCAGTCTGGCTGGCCAGAACAGACAGCTAATAGCTGGTTATTTTTGTACAACAAATATATTTATAAATCACATGCAATCAAAGTCAGGGTTCAAGCCTGTTTCTAATACTTTTTACTCAACTCTTTTAAATGGCTAAAATAATGAGTTTGCTACACAAACATAAACCACTCTTTTCAATGACAGCCATGAATGGAGCTCTTTTAGACACTCCCAGAAACAGGTCAATGGCACCACAGTGCTTGAAATTGCTCACCATGAGGTGACACAGAACCACTCACGGCTTTGTTTTTTATTTTACAAATGTTATTAACATGAGGCTTAGTAACATAATACACTGACAGAATAAATCACCAAGGCCTCTACAGGAGCCAGACCAGAAAACAGTGGGAAGTGGTATTAAGTGGGAACAATTTTGGCTGATGTGATTTGCAAGTCTATGTTGGGGACAAGATAGCAGATGATCACAATGTGAAGGAAATAAATGTTCTGGTGTAATTAATATGCAGCAAAGATCCGTAATATGTGTCTTGCCACTTATGTAGTGAAACTCTGGGACAATCTTCTGTGGTGGATGTTCTTGATGGAACATATGCGAGTATTGTTCATGAGTTGATTATTTTGTGCTTTCAGAGTTTCAGGAGAGGTATTTGTAATTCTAATCTGCAGGTATGCAATATTGTGCTCCAACATTGGTTGACAGGTGGTGGATTTGATGGATTTCCATGTTATTCTCTGGAGTAAACATAGTAAATACATACCCATGTCTTAAACATATATATCAAGACAATTGCTTTCTTTGGAACGGAGTATTTCTCCAAGAGAAATGATAGACCATGCAGTGGGCAAATGAGGTACCAGCAAGGGGATTTCAGAGAAGGGAACAATTCAATGGGGAAAGGGGCCACAGTGGGGTGTGCAGTAAGGGGAGACCAAGAATAGGGAAGATAAATAGGCAACATGGACAATGAGAGATCAGACAAAAGCCGGTGGCAAGGAGAAGAGGGAGGTATAGGGAGAAAGAAGTGGCACAAGTAATCAAGTAGGCATGGACAGGAAGGGGAGATTGGGTAGAGGAGAAGGAGGAGAACAAGGAGGATAAAAGAAAACACTGACCATGGGGATGCAGATTAGGCAGGGAAACACACAATGTCAAGTGGCATTGAGAGAAGGGAGAGAGCAGATAGAAGCAGAGGTATGTGGGCCATGGGAGCAGTCAGAACACATGAAGGAATAGCCAGCATCAGGATGAAGTGAAAGAGAGAAACAAGGGAAAACACAGGGTGGGAGGGTTCAGAAAACAACAGAAAAATTAGGAGGAGAAGAGACAGGCATGAACTTCTCATGACAGTCACACAGGAAGAAAGAAAATTGTCCATGGAGGACAGTTGTATGCAATTTCATAGAAACCATTTCACCTAAACTATTTAATGGAAATTTGCAGGGTGAGTGGCATTTACCATCTCATAGAAACCAACACATAGGATGCATTTTTTTAAATTGGTTTTTGCATGCTTACTGTTTAGGAGTAAATGCAATGGGTGCTGGGCTTACTTTCAGAAAACATTTTGTCTGAAGTATTCATTTCAGTGTTTTACTTCCAGGGACATTATTTTGGATGTCTGTCTTTTATATTATCAACAAATTACTTCTCACTACAACTAAGTTCTACCCATCTCTGACCTGTAAATACTCCTCGCCACACCTAGCCCTGAACCCTTTAAGCCCCTCACCACCTTGAACCTCACCCATACCTGATTCCTAAATCTCTTTTTTGCTATAATATCCATCCACTCTTGACTACTAAATACTCCTTAACACCCCTAAAGTCCACCCACTCTGAACCCTAAATCCTCTTTCTGCATCTACACCCCACCCATGCCTACATCCTTCAAATCCCTAACCACCATACCTTTCATACCTCCCTGAACCCTAAAACTCCTTCTGCCCATACCACCCATCCATCCCTGACCCCTAAAACTCCTCACCACCCCTAAGTGTCCCCCATTCCTGAACCCTAAAAACATTTCACACCCCTAAAATCTACACATCACTCAACTGTAAAAGCCTTTACCAGCCCTAAGCCCTTCCCATCCATGAACCCTAAAAACCCTCCAACACCCCTAAATGAATGGTTAAAACCCCTCACCACCCTTAACTCTGTGCATCAACATGTCATACTTGCATTCTTGCTCCTCAGCACCTGCTCGCTCACCAAACACACCTCAGAGATATGAGACCTATCACATGACGACATTCCGGACCTGCTCTTCCTTACAGAAACATGGCTAAATCTTATCTCTGTACCAGACAGTGCTACAGCCATCCCTTCCAGCTACAAGATAGCAAGCATGACCGTCAGCACAAGTCCAGAGGGGGAGTCTCTATCATATTCAAAGATACCATCTACTGCATCACCTACCTTGATCCCCAACCAGCTACATGGAACACCTCACGTTCAAGATAGCTATCACAGCCAATATCTCCTTGGGAGCAACCATTGTATATAGACCCCTAGAATCCTGCAGTACCTTCATCCTCCTCATAGACCCTTACTTCCCCTAGAAGACCACACTAAACCAGTCGTTACAACTATTCTAGAAAACCTCTCAGATCTTGGCCTCAAACTACATAATAGCAAACCCACTCACACCGCCAGACACCTATAAAACCCAATTTTCTCATCAATCAGCAATATCATAGTTGACAATTCAGAAACTATGACCTGCACAGACCACACCTCTTGAGCTTCAGCATACCAATCCCCCGCCACCTAGACCTAGCACCACCAGAACCACCCACTGCAGCTAGAAAAGCATCAATGAAAATCAATGGACATCTGCCCTCTCCACGTAGTGTTCCAAGAACACCTACAACTTGCTGAAAGCCACAAAGAACCTTAAAAGCTGGATCACTGCATGCACTAATGCCCTAGCCCCTGTCAAGCGCAACACTCTACAATGCGAATAGCCACACCACATGCCAGAGGGTACACAGAGGAACAGTGATTTGAGATGTTTTCAGTGATGTCATAAATAATGTCATAGAACATGCCAGGGGGTATGTAATATGTGAGGTCATAAGCAGTGCATGGCAGGGTGCAAAATATGGTTAGATCTGATAACTATTCCTGCTGAATTACTGTGTTCCTTTGGTTCAATCTGTTAATGTTGATACTGAAAAATTCACCTAACCTTTTTTTCAGTGAATTTATACCTCTTTTTATTGTAAGGTAATATTTAATTAGCATATATAAATCCAACCACACAGGGGCACCCTCCCCGAGGTTTTAAAGGCCCTTGTGAGCCCAACCTCTGTTGCTTAGATTACTTAAATAGGGAGGGGGAGGTCGTACCCCCCTCCCTGAGCCCTAGCAGCCCCAGGGGCCAAAACTCCAGTGGCCTGTATTTTTTGAAAGTGGGTGCCCTGGTGCTCTTAGGGCGGTGAGGGGAAACCCGTGGCCTCATTGGCCTCAGCTGGCTCCCCACATTCAACGAGCCGGCTTGCTCTGCATGCAGCCTCATGAGGGCAGGGAAACAGATCAAAAGACTGGTCCCAGCAGGCTGGAGCATTTTCAAAGCTCCCTCTTTTGGGAGCAGACTTTGGTGGTCATTACAAACCTGGCGGGCGGTGTTAAAGCGGCGGTAAGACCGCCAACAGGCCGGCGGTAAAAAAATTGGAATTACAACCGTGGCGGAAACCGCCAACAAAGACAGCCACTTTAACACTCCGACCGCCACAGCGGTACAAACAAACAGTGCGGCGGTCACCGCCAACAGACAGGCGGAAGACAATGTACCGCCCACAGTATCATGACAGGCCAATCTGCCACCTTTCCGGGGCGGATTCACCGCGGAAAAAAACACGGCGGAAACAGGAATTTCGAAGGGAAAACGCTCACCTCTACACACTCCACGAGGAATGAGGACATCATGGACCCGGAACTCCAAATCCTACCAGCGATAGTCTTCCTGCTCCTGTACCAGGAGCACGAACGCCGGTGGCGAAGAGCACGGTGAGTACTGCACCTACGACATAGGGGAGGGGGGAGGAAAAAAACAGGGACCAACCCCCCCACCCTCACCCACTACAACACACACACTAATGCATATCTATACATCATAGTTACACCTCCCAAGCCCCCTGGAAGAATGCAAAGACCAAAGGAAATGATTGTAACCATTGTAATCTATTAAAATACAGTATTATAAAATATATATACACTATAAACAAATATATACACCAATAATACAAGTCCAGGTATTGCACCATTTATAGTCGGTGGACCACTGGTCCCAAAATGCATGGGCGAGGCCCACACTCGATACCAGATCAAAACAGAGAGAACACTGCAGGGGCATCAGATGGAAATACAGCAGGCACCTCAGGGGGAAGGGGAGGCACCTCAGCCGGATGAGTGCACGATGCCAGATCCACGAGGGGGCTCAATGCCCACTGTTCAATCCTGGGGAGTGCAAAGCCACAGTCTCTCAAGTCTCTACAGTGGGTGGTTTGCCCACTGTTCCATCCTGGGGAGTGCAAAGCCACAGTCTCTCAAGTCTCTACAGTGGGTGGTTTGCCCACTGTTCAATCCTGGGGAGTGCAAAGCCACAGTCTCTCAAGTCTCTAGAGTGGGTGGCGGTCCCAGTTGCGCCAGTGCCCCTGCCGCTCATGGGCTAGCGGTGCTTGATTTGGCGGTGCCCTGTTCAGCGGTGCTTGATTTGGCGGTGCCCTGTTCAGCAGTGCTTGAGTTGGCGGTGCCCTGTTCAGCGGTGCTTGGTTTGGTGGTGCCCTGTTCAGCGGTGCTTGAGTTGGCGGTGCCCTGTTCAGCGGTGCTTGATTTGGCGGTGCCCTGTTCAGCGGTGCTTGAGTTGGCGGTGCCCTGTTCAGCGGTGCTTGAGTTGGCAGTGCCCTGTTCAGCGGTGCTTGAGTTGGCGGTGGCCTGTTCAGCGGTGCTTGATTTGGCGGTGCCCTGTTCAGCGGTGCTTGAGTTGGCGGTGCCCTGTTCAGCGATGCTTGAGTTGGCGGTGCCCTGTTCAGCGGAGCATGTGCTTGCGGTCCTTCATGGCCCAACGGGGCTTGTGCTGGCGGTCCTTCATGGTCCAACGGGGCTTTTGCTGGTGGTCCTTCATGGCCCAGCGGGGCTTGTGCTGGCGGTCCTTCATGGCCCAACGGGGCTTGTGCTGGCGGTCCTTCATGGCCCAACGGGGCTTGTGATGGAGGTCCTTCAAGGCCCAACGGGGCTTGTGCTGGCGGTCCTTCATGGCCCAACGGGGCTTGTGCTGGCAGTCCTTCATGGCGCAACTGGGCTGGGGCTGGCGCTGTCCTCCTGGGCAGCTGGGCTGGGGCTGGCGGTGGCCTCCTTGGCAGCTGGGCTGGGGCTGGCGGTGTCCTCCTGGGCAGCTGGGCTGGGGCTGGCGGTGGCCTTCCTGGGCAGCTGGGCTGGGGCTGGCGATGGCCTCCTGGGCAGCTGTGCTGGGGCTGGCAGTGGCCTCCTGGGCAGCTGGGCTGGGGCTGGCGGTGGCCTCCTGGGCAGCTGGGCTGGGGCTGGCGGTGGCCTCCTGGGCAGCGGGGATGATGGCGGTCTTCTCCGCCGTGCTGCTCCTCCCAGACTTGCCGTATTTCTTGTGGCCCTTCCCCACCTTGGGAGGGGTCACAGCTGAGTCCACACTCCCACCGGGACCCCTGGGAGCGGCTTTGGTGGCTGGAGTCTTCCCCCTCTCCCGCTGGGCACTGGCCAACTTCTGATGCTTCACAGGGGGGGACTGGCTGTGCTGTGGCTCCGTGCCACACTGGCTGTCCTGGTGGCCGGTGCACTCCACATACCTGTGACTACAGGCACCACTGGTCCCGGAGATGTTGTGGCTAAGGTGCTAGTTCGGGACCTATGAGATGGACGGGGTGGGGGAGGTGTGGGAAAAAGGTCAAGGCTGGACATGAAAAGTTTTTGGGACACACTGGGACGGGTAGCTGGAGGGGGTTTGGGAGTGGAGGAAGAGGTGGTGGTAGTAGGAGGTGTACGTTTGGTGACTTTGGGTGCAGGTGCATGCGCTGGAGGCTGTCGTGAGGTGGATTGCTGTTGGGTGGGTGTGTGGCTGCGTTTGTGTATCTTGAGAGGGGGCATCACAGACACACTGGGAGAGGACACAGGGGACGTGTGAATGGTAGTGGGGGTGGTGACTGCACGTGAGCGGGGTGTGCTGGTGGGTGTGCTGGTGAGGGACGTAGTGGCTGAAGGGGTAATGCATGCAGGTGTGTGTGTAGACGAGACTGGGAGGGAGGAGGGAGACGACGAGGAGGGGACACAGTGGAGGTAGTGGATGTTGGTGTGTCTGCATGTGTGTGATGCTTGCGTGAGTGCCTGTGGGATGTGTGGTGCTTATGTTTGCCTGAGCTTCCCTTGTGTGGTGAGGTGTGTGCAGGCTGGTCTGATGGTGTGCTTGGGATAGGCAGAGGTACAGGGGATTGGGTCTGGGTGGAGGAAGTTGGAGGGGGGAGGATAGACACGGGGACAATGGCTGCCATCAGTGCTGAGGCCAGAGTTTGAAAGGCTCGGTGAAGGGCCGCCTGACCAGAATGAATGCCCTCCAGGAATGCATTAGTTTATTGCAACTGCCTTTCTACACCCTGGATGGCATTCAAAATGGTAGACTGCCCAACAGTGAGGGACCTGAGGAGGTCAATGGCCTCCTCACTGAGGGCAGCAGGGGTGACTGGGGCAGGGCCTGAGGTGCCTGGGGCAAAGGTGATGCCCACCCTCCTGGGTGAGCGGGCACGGGGCGAAGGCTGAGGGGCTGCTGGGAGGGCGGTGCTGGTAGGGGGTGGCGGCTGTACCTGTAGATGTGGGGGGCACAGATCTTGCCACCACCACAAGGGAGCTCCCATCAGAGGACGAGTCCGTGTCACTTGTCTCAGCTCCTGTCCCCGCCGTGGAGCTCCCCTCGCCCTCCGTCCCACTGGTGAATTCAGAGTCCGTAGTGTGGCCCTCCATGGCCATGTGGGATGCAGCTCCCTCGTGCTCCGGTGCCACTGCTCCTCCGTCTGATGATGCTAATGCACACAAGAACAGAGAAACCACAAAAAGGGGGGGGGAAACAGAATAAAGACATGTTGAGTGCATGGATTACCGCTACCGTTGGCGGACAAGACAGACACAGAAGCCCCCTGCACTACGCCGCGCACTTGGGCTCTACAGTGCAATTCCTGGGAATTGGCCTACAAGGCTATGGAGGACATCTGCACACATAGATGACACAGGGGCATGAATAGCTGTACTTATCACTCTACAGAGGTGGGGGGGCCACAGGACCATGCCTTATGGAGGGGACTAGCCTACGGAACTCACCCTGGCCTAGGGAAACCCACAGCCCTCCTCCCCCACCCAGACAACTCCACTGCGCGCAAAGTCAGCTGAATGAGAGTGTACTCACCCCCTTTTGTCTGCTGTGATGCCCTCAAGTGCCCATCCAACTCCGGGTAGGCCACCGCCAGGATCCTGAACATCAAGGGGGTCATGGTTCGACGGGCACCCCTCCCACGTTGGGAGGCCATCCCCAGCTGAACCTCCGCCGTCTTCTTGCTCCAGCGGCGAATATCCTCCCATCTTTTCCGGCAGTGGGTGCTCCGTCTGTGGTAGACCCCCAGGGTCCGGACGTCCTTGGCGATGGCACGCCAAATATCCTTCTTCTGGTGGGCGCTGACCTACATGAAATGTGCAGGGGAAGAAGAGAAGTCATTATCAACTGCACCGTCAAAGTGAGTGGCCCCCATCCCTACCCTTGCCATGTGGCACATGCACTCACCGTCTTACATGCACGCAGCACTCAGCCCCCTTCCTTCTAACATCTAGCCCTTTCCACACAGGCATAGCGCATACAACATGCTCCCTGTGTACTTACTTGTTGGTCTGGAGGACCGTAGAGTAGCGTGTACTGGGGGAGGACCCCATCAACAGCTTATCCAACTCTTCCGATGTGAAGGCAGGGGCCCTTTCCCCAGACGCACAAGCCATTGTCTCTTCCAGACTGAGGTCACAGCAGCACTTGCAGTGTAGGTCCTCTCCTGTCGAAGGTCAGGTATCGAGTGATTGAAGTGATAGAAAATGGCGGTCACGTCCGCGGCGGTGCGTACCATCACCGCCGGCGTACATCGTCATTGGCTCCTGGGACCCATAGGGTCCAATGTTAACCAATGCAGCATTGCGCCACGGTCTCCGACCGCCTACCGCAACGGTGTACGCCGGCGCAGTTACCTCACATCCCATTGTCCCACTTTAGAGGTCAGGCAGCCGCCATTTCAGGGGCCCACATGGCCTCATTTTCAACTGCGTCACACATACCTAGGCCTAGTCTCAAAACACATACAGGCCACTTTTCGGATTATGATTCGTGTTCTGTGTAAGCTGTGGGTACGTACCTCTGAGTTGGTTGACTCTGTGCTTGCTGTTGTCCTTCATAGGCACCGTCCGCTGGGACATGTGAGGAGATGGCGGAATCCTCCGGTGTACCCACCGCTGGTGGACCTGTCGACAATGGAGGAAAGAAATTTGATAATCACCTACAGGTTTGACCGTGCCACAATCCAGGAACTGTGTAGCCGTTGGAGCCAGACCTGATGTCAGCAATCCGCCATCCCACAGGAATCCCCCCTCAAGTGCAGGTGCTATCAGTGCTCCATTTCCTTGCAAGTGGGTCATTTCAAACAACAGTGGCCATGGCATCAGGGATGTCCCAGCCTATTGTCCAGAGTGTTGTCTGCCCTGCTGAAACACATGCGGAGCTGCATCGTTTTCTCTCAGGTGGAGGATTTGCCTACAGTAAAAGGTGACTTCTATGCCCTTGGACATATCCCCAACATCATAGGTGCCATTGATGGGACCCATGTGGCTTTGGTCCCCCCCACAGGAATGAACAGGTGTACAGAAAACAGAAGAGTTATCATTCCATGAATGTGCAGATGGTATGTTTGGCCGACCAGTACATCTCCCATGTGAATGCCATGTTCCCTGGCACAGTGCATGACGCCTACATCCTGCGGAATAGCAGCATCCCTTATGTGATAGGTCAACTCCAGAGGCACCGTGTGTGGCTATTAGGTGAGCCCCTGGAAGCAAGACAGTGGGAATGGTTGTCTGGGGTTATCCCTACAGGTTAGTGTGTGTCTAACAGTTGTCCCTCGCCATTTGCAGGTGACTCTGGTTACCCCAACCTGTCATGGCTACTGACCCCAGTGAGGAATCCCAGGACCAGGGCAGAGGAATGCTACAATGAGGCCCATGAGCGAACTAGGATGGTGATCGAGCGGACCTTCGGCCTCCTGAAGGCCAGGTTCAGGTGCCTGCATATGACAGGTGGATCCCTATTCTATTCATCAAAGAAGGTGTGCCAGATCATCGTGGCCTGCTGTATGCTTCACAACTTGGCTTTGCGACGACGGGTGCCTTTTCTGCAGGAGGATGGTCCAGATGGCGGAGTTGTGGCAGCTGTGGAGCCTGTGGACAGTGATGAGGATGAAGCAGAGGAAGAAGACATGCAGAACAGGGACTCAGTGATCCAGCAATATTTCCAGTGAAACACAGGTGAGAATACATTCCTGCCTACTACATGTACTTTTACACTGCTACCTCTCTACTGTCTGTCGTTTTCACCCAATGTATGGTCACTAAGTTGTCACTTTCCCTTACGGTTTCACAGATGTGGGTCTCAACGTGTGTCATCTGCTTAGATTCCTCATGGACTAGAGCTGTGTGACATAGGTATGTTGACATTACTATTTCAGGAACATTTTGTCACTGTAATTGCAAAGACACTATTTCGAAATCACAGACAGACTCCAGATTGTTTTGTGCTCAATATTGGAGGGGGAAGTTAAATGGTGAGGGGTGATGGCGGAGGAGTGTCCATGGCAGAGTCCAGTCTATTAGTCTCACAGGTGCATTGCCCATATGGGCATAGGAAGTGGAGCTGGGGCAGTTTAATTAAGGACAGGGTGACAAAGTGGGACAGTGGGATGACAATCAGGGTGGTCTCATTTCTTGGCGGCGGTCTTGGCATCGTGCTCTGTCTTGTTCCTGGATCTCAGGGACCGTTTGCGGGGTGGTTCTCCCTTTGCAGGGGGTGGGGTGCTGGTGTGGTGGTCCTGTGTCGGGTCGTCCTGTCCACTAGCGCCGGCGGAGGTGGTGGGCAGTTCCTCGTCCATGCTAGTGTTAGGGGCCCCTTGGAGTGTCACAGTGTCCCTCCTGATGTTGAGTACTTCCTTCAGCACCCCTACAATGGTGCCCAGGGTGGAGCTGATGGTTCTGAGTTCCTCCCTGAAGCCCATATACTGTTCCTCCTGCAGGTGCTGGGTCTCCTGAAACTTGGCCAGTACCGTTGCCATCGTCTCCTGCGAGTGGTGGTATGCTCCCATGATGGAGGAGAGGGCCTCGTGGAGAGTGGGTTCCCTTGGCCTGTCCGCCCCCTGTCGCACAGCAGCCCTCCCAGTTCCCCTGTGTTCCTGGGCCTCCGTCCCCTAGACCGTGTGCCCACTGCCACTGCCCCCAGGTCCCTGTTGTTGTTGGGGTGGTGGGTTATCCTGGGTTCCCTGTAGTGGTGGACATACAGCTGATTGACGTGTCCTGGGGACGGAGGTATGGGCCCGCTAGGGTGGGTGCTGTGCTGGTGTTTCCAGAGGGGGGAAGGTCTGTGGTGGCCTGTGCCTGTGTGAGGGGAACCGACTGTCCCGAGGCCCCCGATGGTCCAGGCTGGTCATCTAGATCCAGTTGGACAGAGGTGCTGTCATCACTGTGGGCCTCTTCTGTGGGTGGAGTGGACATGTCTGGACCCTCCTGTCTGGTGACGTTGGGTAGTGGTCCTGCAGGGGTGGAAAGGCATGATTATTGCATCTGTGTGTGGCATGGTGTGCAATGGGTGGGTGACCGTGTACCCCAGTGCTGGCATTCCTGGGTGGGAGCTTGTGTGATGATGGTTTAGGGGGTGTATGGCTATGTGCAGTGGGCATGCTTTAGTGATGGGTGTCCATGCTTTGTTGTTTCATGCAGGGCTTGGTGTTGGGATCTGTGGTTTGTGATATTGGGACATTTGTGAGGAGTTGGAGTGATAGGGGTGAGGGCGAGGGTGGGGGTATGTGATAGCATGCAGGTAGGGTGGGGGATGTAATAGTTAAGATTTGACTTACCAGAGTCCATTCCTCCACCAACTCCTGTGAGGCCCTCAGGATGCAGAATCGCCAAGACCTGCTCCTCCCATGTTGTTAGTTGTGGGTGAGGAGGTGGGGGTCTGCCGCCAGTCTGCTGACCCGCCTGGTGGTGTCTTGAGACCACGGAATGCACCTTCCCCCGTAGGTCGTTCCACCTTTTCCTAATGTCCTCCCGATTTCTTGGGTGTTGTCCCACTGCGTTGACCCTGTCGACTATTCTTCGCCATAGCTCCATCTTCCTTGCCATAGAGGTGTGCTGCACCTGTGCTCCAAATAGCTGTGGCTCTACCCGGACGATTTCCTTCACCATGACCCTGAGCTCCTCCTCCGAGAACCTGGGCTGTCTTTGCCGTGCCATGGGGTGGTGTAGGTGATGTGTGGGGTGGTGTGTGTTGTGATAAGTGTGGTGATATGTAGTGGTGTGTTGTGTGAGGTGCGTGGAAGTTGTGTGGGTGATGGTGTTATGTGCCTGTGGATGCTGTTGTACTTGCTGGTGGTGTCTCTCTCTGTGCTTCGTTCTCGATTTTTGGTAGTAGGGTTTGTGGGTGATGTGGGTGTGTGTTTTATATTGTATTGGGTGTGTGGGAGTGGTGTGTGTATGTGTATCAGGTGTGGGTATTTCGAATTGTCCAATGTGGTTGTGTTTTGTAAATGTGTGTGTTTTTTTAGCGCGGCGGTGTGTACCGCCAATGGAATACCGCGGTTGAAAGACCGCCACGTGGATTTGTTTGTCGTGATAGTGTGGGCGTATTTCTGTTGGCGTGATGGTGGAGGATTTGTTTTCGCCAGTTTATCACTGACCTTTGGTGTGGCGGACTTGTGTGGGTGTCTGAATTTTGGTGGGTTCCGAGATGTGGGTCATATTAGCTGTGGCGGAATTCCGCGGCCGCGGCGGTGTGTTGGCGGTCTTCTGCACGGCGGTAAGCAGCTTTTACCGCCAATGTTGTAATGACCGCCTTTGTGTTTGTTCCTGCTTAGAAGCACACACAGGTTTCTCTTCTGGTGTGGGTAGGCAAAACCGTTTTGTCCTGGGGGTGGGATCCCTGGGACATAGCTTGTGAGAAGGCCCCAGGGGTTGGGCTCCTCGGGGTCTTGATTGGCTCTTACAATGACATTTTTGGAAGAAGCAGAGGGAGAGAAAAGCTAAGACAACACCAGCATCCAGGGGCACACAACACCATCACTCATACACCATCCACGCACAAAACACCACACACCCCAAAACATCACCCCACACATCACATCTAACATCACCTCACACATCACTCACACCACATCATGGCACCTCAAAGACACCCCAGGTTTTCTGAGGAGGAGCTCAGGGTCATGGTGGAGGAAATCATCCGGGTAGAGCCACAGCTATTCGGATCACAGGTGCAGCAGACATCCATTGCAAGGAAGATGGAGCTATGGCGGAGAATTGTCGACAGGGTCAACGCAGTGGGACAGCATCCAAGAACACAGGGTGACACCAGGAAGAGGTGGAACGACCTACGGGGGAAGGTGCGTTCCATGGTATCCAGACACCAGGTAGCCAAACAGAGGACTGGTGGTGGACCCCCACCTCCTCCCCCACAATTAACAACATGGGAGGAGCAAGTCTTGGCGATCATGCATCCTGAGGGCCTCGCAGGAGTAGCAGGAGGGCTGGACTCTGGTAAGTCCTATTTCTACTATTATATCCCCCCCCACCCTACCTGCATGCCATCACAAACCTCAACCCCTACCCTCACACCCATCACCCCAACACCTCACATATACCCCACTATCACAACCCACACATCCCAATACCAAGCCCTGCATGTGACAACAAAGCATGGATACCCATCACAGACCTGCATGGACACCCATCACCAAAGCATGTCCAACGGAGAGACTCACCAAGGGCACACAATCACCACTCACATAAGGGCCAAGGCGATATTTCAAGCACAGTAGTAGAGGGAAACACAACCATTGCACAAGATGGCACACACAGATACAATAACAATGCATTTACACCCCAACAGGACCCCTACACAACGTCACCGGACAGGAGGTGCCAGCCATATCCAGTCCCCCAACGGAAGAGGCCCACAGTAACGACTGCACCTCTGCACACCTGGATCAAGATGACCAGCCCGGCCCATCAGGGACCTCTGGACAGTCGTTTCCCCTGCCACAGTCCCAACCCACCACTAAGCCTCCCCCCTCAGGAAACACCAGCACAGCACCCACCCAGCGGGTCCATGCCACTGTCCCCAGGACACGTCAATCAGCAGTGTGTCCACCACTACAGGGACCCCAGGCAACCCCACTAACACAGGACGAATAGGGACCTGGGGTCAGTGGCAGTGGGCACCCGGTTCAGGGGACAGAGGCACAGGATGACAGGGAAGCTGAGAGGACTGCTGTGCGACAGGGGGATGACAGGCCCAGGGAACCCACTCTCCACAAGGCACTCTCAGACATAATGGGAGCATACCACCATTCCCAGGAGACCATGGGCACGGTACTGGCCAAGTTTCAGGAGACCCAGCGGCTGCAGGAGGAACAGTACCTGGGGATCAGGGAGGACTTGAAGTCCATTAACACCACCCTGGTCACCATTGCAGGGGTGCTGGCAGACATGGCCGAAACCATGAGGGAGACAGTGGCATACCACCGGGCCCCTGACACCAGCCCGAATGATGAACAGCCTTCCACGTCCGCTGATGCTAGTGGACAGGAGGTCCCGCCACAGGACCAACAGGCCACCAGCACCCCACCCCCTGAAGAAGGAGAACTACCCTGCGAACGGTCCCTGCGATCCAGGCACAAGACAGAGAACATTGCCAAGACCCCGCCAGGAAATAGGACTCTCCTGATTGTCACCCTTCTGTCCCACTCTGTCACCCTGTCCACCTTGAACTGCCATTACTCCCCTTCTTATGCCCCCTTGGACAACGCACCTGTGATACAAATAGACTGGACTCTATCCTGGACATTCCTCCACCATCACCCCAGCCCATTGCACATCCCCCTCTACTTATTAGCACTTAAATAAACACCCTTGAATCACAAAACAATCTGGAGTCAGTCTGTACTTTCACAAATGTATTATTAGAATTTCTTCGACAAATATCAATGTTAATGTTCATTTGCACATGCCAATGTATGACAATTGTTGGGCAGCAGTAAACATAGCAGAAGGCAGAATGAGGTACCCAGGTCTGTGAAAAGGAAAGCCAAAGTGAACTGTCAGTGTCCATATACAGAGGTTAAAAGGCTCACTTATACAATGTCCTACAGTAGTCAGATATGAGATGAGCTGTGCCAGTCTCTTACCTGTGTCTCACTGGAAGTACTGCATGATGATGTTGTTTCGGTTGTCAATATCTTCTTCCTCTGCCTCCTCTTCCTAACTGTCCACAGGCTCCACAGCTGCCACAAGACCATCATCAGGCCCATCCTCCTGCAGAAAAGGCACCTAGTGTCGCAAAGCCAGGTTGTGCAACATACAGCATGCCATGATGATCTGGCACACCTTCTTCGGTGAGTAGTATAGTGAGCCACCTGTTAGATGGAGGCACCGTAATCTGGCCTTCAGGAGGCCGAAAGTCTGCTCAATAATACGCCTAGTTCACACATGTGCCTCATTGTAGCGTTCCTCTGCCCTTGTCCTGGCATTCCTCACTGGGGTCAGTAACCATGAGAGGCTGGGGTAACCAGAGTCACCTGCAAATGTCAATGGATATCTGTTAGACACACACCAACCCCTAGGGACTGCCCCATACCAAGACACCTATTCATGCAGTGTGGTGATCTTGGGCTCACCTATTAGCCACACACAGTGCCTCTGGTGTTGGCCCATCACATAAGGGATGCTGGTATTCCTCAAAATGTAAGCGTCATGCACAGAGCCAGGATACTTGGCATTCACATGAGAGATGTACTGGTCTGCCAAACACACCATTTGCACATTCATTGAATGGTAGCTTTTTCTATTTCTGTACACCTGTTCATTCCTGCGGGGGGTGAATGCCACATGTGTACCATCTATTAGCCACACCCGGTGCCTCTGGAGTTGGCCCATCACATATGGGATGCTGCAGCGGACATCAGCATCACTAACACAGTCCTTGGCAGGGTGAAGCACTCTGAGCACAAAGCCCCCTCCAGAACCAGTGGAGAAAAGCATCCACTAACACAGTCCTTTGGCAGGATGAAGCACTCCGGGCACAAAGTCCACTCCAGAACCAGTGGAACATGTCACCCACTTGAGAGACTGTGGCTTTGTACTCCCCAGGACCACGCAGTGGGCAAACCACCCACTTTATAGACTGTGGCTTTGTACTCCCCAGGATCAAGCAGTGGGCAACCAACCCACTTGAGAGACTGTGGCTTTGTACTCCCCAGGACCAAGCAGTGGGCAAACCACCCACTTGAGAGACTGTGGCTTTGTACTTCCCAGGACCAAGCAGTGGGCATGGTGCCCCCTCGAGGAGCAGTGGCGTCGTCCCATCATCCGGCTGAGGTGCCCCCCTCCACTTCCCCCTGAGGTGCCTTTTTTATTTTCGACCTGATGCCCCTGCAGTGTTCTCTCCGTTTTGAGGCAGGTGTCATGTTTGGGCTTCACCCATGCTTTTTGGGACCACTGGTCCATGGACATTTAATGGGACAGTGTACGGACTTGGGTACTTGCTGTAAATATTTGCATATACTGCTTATTTACTGTTCTCTTGGGCTATCTGATTGTTTGAATATTACACTAGTTAAACTAATTTTGTTTGGTCCTTGCGTACTTCCAGGGGGTGACAGGGTGTATCTGTGATTGGATATGTGTGTGTGTTGTTGTGGGTGGGGGGTGTTGCATGTGTGTGTCACTCTCTTTTCCCTCCTCCCCTCCCCTGTGTGCTAGGTGCAGTACTCACTGTGGTCGTCGCCGCCGTCCTTCGTACTCCTGGTAGAGGAGAAGATACACCAACATTAGTAAAACCTGTAGTTCGGGCTCCATGGCGTCCTGGTTCCTCATTGGGTGTTGAGATGTGAGTTGTTTCCCTTCCAATTCCTGTTTCCGCCGTGCTTTTGATGGCGTTTGTACCGCCCCGGAAAAGCTAGCGGATTGGTGCCTTGTAATAGTGTGGGCGGTACATTGTCTTCCCCCTGTCTGTTGGCGGTTACCACCGCGGTGTTTGTTTCTACCGCTGTGGCGGTCAGAGTGTTAAGGTGGCTGTCTGTGTTGGCGGTTTCTGCCATGGTTGTAATTCCATTCTTTTTACCGCCAGCCTGTTGGTGGTATTACCGCTGCTTTATCACCGACCACCAGGGTTGTAATGAGGGCCTATATTTTTTAATTGGCAATCCTGAGAGAGTTTCTAGAGAATCTTGTGAAATTAAAACATCCAGCTATTTAATCCTTATTAATTTCTCAAAAACTACTGACTGGATTTACACCAAATCACAAAAAGCACAATCTACAAACCATGATCTAGCTTCCTGACAAATCTGGAGTAATTCTTTTCAGCAGTTTTTACTGTAGCCCTGCCTAAAGAAGTCTATGGAAAAGGCCTGGGGATTTTGCATTGTGAGACCCCCCACTTTTTTATCGGCACTCAGCTTGAAGGATCACCCTGACATTTTTAATGCCCAAACTAGTAAAAAGTAGCACCTTTTTGGAAAGATTCATCAAACAGTACCAAAGTTATTAGCAACACAAAAAAAGTTGTTCCTATGGAATTATAAGAGGAGATGTTGCAATTGGGAAAGTTATGACCATGGATGTGGACAAATGGGGTCCAGTCAAATGCTCCCTTTTAAGGTTTTCACATGGGAAGTTAGCAAGAAGGACATTACAATGAGCCAAGCTATACTGTTGCTGCATCTGCTACAGGACCAGCTAAAGAAGGTGTCTGAAAGGTACACACTTGGAAGTGTGAATGAAAACACAGATGTGCATGCCTTGCCTGAGAGCCTAACCTATCACTTGAAAATTACATTATCTCATCTAAAGAGTACAACTGTGCCACCCTACTTGATCCATGCTACAAAAAAAATCTTTCCTCTTTCATTCCTTTTTCTGGAGGGGATGTTTAAAAAAACCGGAGGTGGATTGTTGATCAAGCCAGAGAACTGGAAAAAGAACAGCTGGAACTTAGGCCCTCATTTCAACCCTGGCGGTAAATGCCGCCTACTGCCGTGCTAACGCCCGCCAACATACCTTGACCGTGGCGGTAATCCGCCACGGGTATTATGACCCACACATAGAATACCACCACAATACAGACACCCACACAAGTCTGCCACACCAAAGGTTAGTGATAAATTGGCGATAGCAAAACCCACAGCGTTACGCCAACAGGACTACGCCCACAGTATTATGACCCACGAGTCAACACGGCGGTCTTTCAACCGTAGTAAACCATTGGCGGTACACACCACTGCGCTCAAAATACACACACACATACAAAACTACACCACATTGGACAATTCTAAATACACACACCTGACACACATACACACACCACACCCACACACCCAATCCAATATAAAAAAACACCCACAATACCCACAACCCCTTACAACAGAAACAAATATAGCTAACTGAGAGAGACAAGCCAGGAGCACCCACTCAGTCAGAGGCACAGAACACCATCACCAATACACCATTCACGCACATCATAGCATACACAACAACACATTACCCCACACATCACCCCACACATCCTCACACATATCACTCACACCACATCCATGGCAAACCAAAGACACCCCAGGTTTTCTGAGGAGGAGCTAAGGGTAATGGTGGAGGAAATCATCTGGGTAGAGCCACAGCTATTCGGATCACAGGTGCAGCAGACGTCCATTGCAAGGAAGATGGAGCTATGGCGGAGGATCGTGGACAGGGTCAACGCCGTGGGACAGCACCCAAGAACCAGGGATGACATCAGGAAGAGGTGGAACGACCTATGGGGTAAGGTGCGTTCCGTGGTATCAAGACACCAGATTGCTGTACAGGGGGCTGGCGGGTGACCCCCACCTCCTTCCCCACAACTAACAACATGGAAGGAGCAAGTCTTGGCAATAATGCATCCTGAGGGCCTCACAGGAGTAGCAGGAGGACTGGATTCTGGCAAGTCAAATTTTAACTACTTCATCCCCCACCCTACCTGCATGCCATTCCAAACTCTTACCCCTACCCTCACCCCCATCACTCCACCAAATCACATATACCCCACTAGCACAAACCACCCATCCCAATACCAAGCCCTGCATACACCACCAATGCATGGACATCACTCACCGGCCTGCATGGACAGCCATCACCCCAGCATGCCCAATAGAGAGACTCACCCAGCCCACAAAATCACCACTTACACAAGGCCAAGCCGACAGGGAAATCACAATCATAGAGGGAAACACACCCATGCACAAGTTGGCACACGCAGATACATTAACAATGCATTTGCATCTCAACAGGACCCCTACCCAACGTCACCGGAGAGGAGGTGCCAGCTACATCCAGTCCCTCCCTCCAGAAGAGGCTCACAGTGATGACAGCAGCTCTGCACGCCAGGATCAGGATGACCAACCTGGTCCAACAGGGACCTCTGGACAGTCGATTACCCTGCCACAGTCCCAACCCACCACAGAGCCTCCCCCCTCAGGAAACACTACCACAGCACCCACCCAGCAGGCCCATGCCACTGTCCCCAGGACACGTCAATCAGGAGTGTGTCCACCACTACAGGGACCCTAGGCAACCCCACAAACCCAGGACGATCAGGGACCTGGGGTCAGTGGCAGTCGGCACACGGTTCAGGGGACAGAGCCACAAGACAACAGGGAAGCTGGGGGGACTGCTGTGCGAGAGGGGGAGGACAAGCCCAGGGAACCCACTCTCCACGAGGCACTCTCCAACATCCTGGGAGCATACCACCATTCCCAGGAGACCATGGGCCAGGTACTGGCCAAGCTGCAGGAGACCCAGCGGCTGCAGGAGGGACAGTACCTAGGAATCAGGGAGGACCTAACAAAAATATACACCCTCCTGGTCACCAATGCAGGGGTGCTGGCTGACATGGGCAAGAGCATGAGGGAGGCAGTGACACAACAAAGGGCGCCTGACACTAGCCAAACCGAGAAACAGCCTTACACCTCCACCGGCGCTAGTGGACAGGACGCCCTGCCACAGGACCAACAGGACACCAGCACGCCACCCCCTGCAGAAGGAGAACCACCCCGCAAACGGTCCCTGCGATCCAGGCAGAAGACAGAGAACATTGCCAAAACCCCTGCCAGGAAATAGGACTCTCCTGATTGTCACCCTTCTGTCCCACTCTGTTACCCAGTCCACCTTGAACTGCCATTGCTTCCCTTCCTATGCCCCATTGGACAATGCACCTGTGATACCAAGAGACTGGACTCTAATTGAACATTCCTCCGCCAGCCCCCCAGCCCCTTGCACATACCCCTATACTTATTGGCACAAAACTAAACACCCTTGAAACAAATCCTATACTGGAGTCAGTATAATGAATCTCAAAGGTATCAGTTGAACATTATCAAAGCATTGCAAGGTATATGTACAGTTAAATATACTACAGGAAAACCTTTGGTGGGCAGCAGTACATATAGCAGGAGCCAGAATGGGGCACACAGATCTGAAAATAGAGATTCCAAAGGGAACAGTCAGTGTCCATAGACATAGGGTAAGAGGCTGCCATGTACAATGTCCAACAGATCACTGAAATGAAAAGTGGAGTTACAGTCTCTTACCTGTGTGTCCACATCTTCTTCCTCTGCCTCCTCTTCGTCACTGTCCACAGGATCTACCGCTGCCACAAGACCATCTTCAAGCTCATCCTCCTGCAGAAAAGGCACCTGGAGTCTCAAGGCCAGGTTGTGCAACATACAGCATACCACGATTATCTGGCACACCTTCTTGGGTGAGTAGTACAGGGATCTACCAGTCAGATGGAGGCACCTGAACCTGGCCTTCAGGAGGCCGAAGGTTCTCTCAATTATCCTCCTTGTACACCCATGTGCATTGTAATGATCCTCTGCCCTCGTCCTGGCACTCCTCACTGGGGTCAGTAGACATGAGAGGTTGGGGTAACCAGTGTCACCTGTATATATTGAGGGACAACTATTAGACACACACTAACCCTTAGGGACAACCCCATACCCAGACACCTACTTATACTGTGTGGGGACCGTGGGCTCACCTATTAGCCACACCCAGTGCCTCCGGAGTTGGCCCATCACATATGGGATGCTGCTATTCCTCAAGATATAGGCGTCATGCACAGAGCCAGGATATTTGGCATTCACATGGGAGATGTACTGGTCCGCCAAACACACCGTCTGCATATTCATCGAGTGATAGCTTTTTCTATTCCTGTAAACCTGTTCATTTCTCTGGGGGGGACGACAAATGCCACATGTCTACCATCAATGGCACCAATGATGTTGGGGATATGTCCCAGGGCATAAAAGTGAGCTTTCACTGTGGCCAAATTCTAAACCTGGGGGAACACGATGTAGCTGCGCATGTGTTTCAGCAGGGCAGATAACACTCTGGTCAACACGTTAGAGAATATTGGCTGAGACATCCCTGTTGCCATGGCCACTGTTGTTTGGAAGGAACCACTTGCTAGGAAATGGAGCACTGACAGGACCTGCACTAGAGGGGGGATACCTGTGGGATGGCAGATAGCTGACATCAGGTCTGGCTCCAATTGGGCACACAGTTCTTGGATTGTGGCACGATCAAGTTTGTAGGTGATAATGATGTGTCTGTCTTCCATTGTCAACAGGTCACCAGGGGTCAGTACACCGGAGGATGACCCCATCCCATCATCTGCCCCAGCGGATGTGCCCTATGGAGGAGAATGTTGAGCAGAGGGGCATATACGACATAGGTTGCACAAGTGTTTTTGCAGTAATGTGAGTCAATCTGTGTGTGGTGTTGTCTGTCCGTATTTCTGCCCAAATGTGCTGTGACGCAGTTAGGTGCCATGCCGTGTGCCACCCTGAAATGATGGCTGCCTGACCTGTAAGGAGGGACAAGTGGAAATGAGGTAAGTGCGCTAGCGTTGTGCGCCGTTGCAGTAGGCGGTCAATGACCGCTGCGCAACTTCGCATTGGTTATCATTGAGCCCTATGGGTTCCAGGAGCAATGGCGATGTATGCCGGCGGTGACGGTATGCACTGCCGCGGATGTCACCGCCATTTTCTAACTATTCACTCAGTTGCTACCTGACCTTTAACAGGAGAGGAACTACACTGCAAGTGCTGCTGTGACCTGAGTCTGGAAGCGACAATGGCTCATATGTCTGGGGAAGGGGCCCCTGCCTTCACTGCGGAGGAGTTGGAGAAACTGGTGGAAGGGGTCCTACACCAGTACACATTACTCTATGGTCCTCCAGACAAACAGGTGAGTACACTGTGAGCATGATGTGTGGGCAATGCATGTTTGGAGTGGTGTGGATGTAAGCCACATGTTGGAGGGTGCTGAGGCATCCTGGCCTGAGTGCTGCATGAGAATTGGTCAGTGTATGTGCGTCAGGGCATGGGTGGGAACTGGTGGGCAATGGGTATGCCAGTCCGGACGTGTGAGTGATTTCCTTTTCTGCTGTCTTTTCCCTCCACGTCAGCGCCCACCAGAAAAAAAGTATTTGGCGTGCCATCACCAAGGAGGTGTGGACCATGGGGGTCTATCACAGGCGGAGCACCCACTGCTGCAAGAGATGGGAGGACCCGCACCGCTGGACCAAGAAAATGGCGGAGGCCCAGCCGGGGCTGGACTCCCAACGTGGTGCCCGTCGCACCATGACCCCCCTGATGTTCTGCATCCTAGCAGTGGCCTATCTGGAGTTGGATGGGCGCTTGAGGGCATCACAGCAGCCACAAGGGGGTGAGTGCAGACTCAGAAAGCTGACTTTACGTGCTTTAGGAGGTAGCTGGGTGGGGGATGTGGGTTGAGGGTTCCCCTAGGCCAGGGCGATCATGGCAGGGTAGGTCCCTTGTGTGCATGCTCTGGTGCACTCCTACCCCAATGGTGTAAGTGGCCATCTACTACTGGTCAGGGTCCTGTGGGTGTCAGTTGTGCAAATGCTGGTGTTACGCATTGTATCCCATGGGCTGGTGACTATTGTAGTGACTGGTTGGGCATGGCCTAGTGCATAGGGCAGCTCCCTGTGTGTTGTGTACGCCAACTGTAGTGTTGTTGCTGGCATTGACCAAGTGTATCCTCTGTCTCTCACCCTCTTTTTGTTTTGTCACCCTGTCCTTGTGTGCATTAGCATCATTTGGCAGAGGAGTAGAGGCATTGCCGATGGAGGGAGCTGCATCCCACATGGGCCTGGAGGCTGAATCCACTGAGGGTGAAGGCACCAGTGGGACAAAGGGTGAGGGGAGCTACAGAATGGGGACAGGAGGGGAGACCACTGACATCGACTCCTCCTCTGATGGAAGTTCCTTGGTGGTGGCGGACACCTCTGTGCCCACCCCAACAACAGGTACAGCTGCCACCCCCCTACCATCACCATCCTCCCAGCAGCCCCTCAGCGTGTTTCCCATGCTCGCTCACCCAGGAGGGTGGGCATCTCCTTCGCCCCAGGCACCTCAGGCCCTGCCCCAGTCAGCCCTGCTGCTCTCAGTGAGTAGGCTATTGACCTCCTGATATCCCTCTCTGTTGGGCAGTCAACCATACTGAATGCCATCCAGGGTCTAGCAGGGCATTTGCAACAAACAAATGTATACCTGGAGGGCATTCACTCTGGCGTGGCAGCCCAACAGAGAGTATTTCAGGCTCTGGCCTCAGCACTGATGGCAGCCATTGTCCCTGTGTCCAGTTTCCCCCCTCCAACTTCCACTACCCAGACCCAATCCCCTCTACCTCAGCCTATCCCAAGCACACCTTCAGACCAGCATGCACCCAAATCACCACACAAAAGTGGCTCAGGCAAACATAAGCATCACACTTCATCTCACAGGCACTCACACAAGCACCATGCCCATGCAATCACATCAACATCCACCGCCTCCACCGTGTCCCCCTCCTCCTCCTCCTCCACCTCCCTCCCAGTAGCATCTCCACTCACACCTGCATGCACTACATCTTCATCCACTACCTCCATCACCAGCAGGCCCATCACTACATGCTCCTCACTGGCAGTCACCACCCCCACAACCATGCACACATCCCCTGTGTCCTCTCCCAGTGTGTCTGTGACCCCTCCTCCCAAAGTACACAAACGCAACCACCCACCCACCCAACAGCCATCCACCGCACAACAGCATCCAGCCCATGCACCTTCACCCAAACTCAGCAGACGTACACCTCCTACAACCACTCCCTCTTCCTCCACTCCCAAACCCTCTCCATCTTCCCGTCCCAGTGTGTCTAAAAAAGTTTTCCTTGCAAACATTGACCTCTTCCCTATGCCTCCTCCCCTGTCCTTCCCTTCGGGCCAGGTTGTCAAGATCCCAGGCCAGCACCCCAGCCACCAAGTTGGCGTCCGCTGAGGTACCTGCAAGTCCCAGTGGATCAAAGGGGGCACCCGTCAGACCACCAACCCCTGCAAAGGACCAACCCATTCCGCCACCTGCCAAGGTGAAGAAGGGGCCAGCATGCAGCAAGGCCAAGAAGCACGACCCACCCAGCAAGGCCTCCTCCAAAACCCAAGCTGCCAGTGCCAAGGTCCAAGTAGAATCTGCCAAGGTGGGGAAGGGGAAGAAAACACAAGGCAAGGCACTTCAGGCCTCGGAGGCTCCAGGTGAGGGACTGGTGCCCACCATCAGTACCGACAGCCCCGCAACCTGTACTGCGGAAAGCACCGTCTCAGGCACCACCACCTGCACCGCCATCTGCCCCGCCACCTGCACCGCCCCCCTGCACTGCCACCTGCACTGCCGCTGCCACAACAACTGTCAGCAGCATCATCCCCAGTGGGCAGCCATCCGAGGCTGCAGGAGACGGCCTGGTGTCTCCCCCCACCACTACCAGCACCTGCACCACGGCCAGCACCGGCAGAATCTCCGCCACAGACACCACCGCAAGTACCACTACCTGCACCGCCCATCAGCACCACCACATGCCCAGCCGGTGACACTACAACTGTCAGCAGCAGCATCCCCAGTGGGCAGCCGTCCAGGGTTGCAGGAGACGGCCTGGACCCTCCCACCACCACTTGAAGCACCCCCACCAGCACCTGCACTACCACCAGTTTGCAGCCTTAGTCACCGCAGGATGGAGTCTGGCTATGCCTCTATGGAGTATCATGCTACCTGTTCCATGCAAATCTCGTGCAAATCAGACACCCAAGTGAGGGAATGTGAAATGCCACACCCCAAGTGCAGCATCACTGGGCACAATGCCCCCTCCAGAACCAGTGGAAAAATACATCCACTATCACTATCCTTGGCAGGATGAAGCAGACTGGGCACAATGCTCCCTCCAGAACCAGTGGAGAAATACATCCACTATCACTAGCCTTGGCAGGATGAAGCAGACTGGGCACAAGGCCCCTTCCAGAACCAGTGGAGAAATGCATCAACTATCACAATCCTTGGCAGGATGAAGCAGACTGGGCACAGGCCCCCCTCCAGAACCAGTGGAGAAGCCATTCACTAGCGAGACTGTGGCTTTGCACTCCCCAGGACCAAGCGGTGGGCAAACACCCACTTGAGATACTGTGGCTTTGTACTCCCCAGGACCAATCAGTGGGCAAAGCACCCACTTGAGAGACTGTGGCTTTGCACTCCCCAGGACCAAGCAGTAGGCAAAGCACCCACTTGAGAGACTGTGGCTTTGCACTACCCAGGACCAAGCAGTGGGCAAACCACCCACTGGAGAGACTGTGGCTTTCCATTCCCCAGGACATCGCTGTGGGCATGTTGCCCCCTCCAGGAGCAGTGGCTTAGTACCATCTTCTGGCTGAGGTGCACGCCCCCTCCCCCCTGAGGTGCCTTTGTGTTTTCGACCTGATGCCCCTGCAGTGTTCTCTCCGTTTTGAGGCAGGAGTCAAGTGTGGGCTTCGCCCATGATTTTTTGGCCCAGTGGGCCATGGACATTTGCAAAGGACAGTGTGCGGCCTTCTGTACATATTATAAATATTTGTATATACTGTTTTTTTAATCGTTAACTATATCTGCATATTTCAAAATATCACTATTTGCACTCTATTGCTTTTGTCCTTGCGCTCTTCCAGGGGGTAATGTTGCTGCATGTTTTTGTGTGTATGGTGTGGGTGAGGGTGGGGGTGGGGGTGTTGCCTGTGTGTGTCACTCTCTTACCCCCACCGTGAGCTAGGTGCAATATTCACAGTGGTCATCGCCGCCGCCTTTGATATCCGTCGTGTATGAGAAGATACACCAGCATGGGAAAGATGTGCAGCTCGGGCTCCATGGCGTCCTGGTTCTTCGTTGCTTGTCGAGAGGTGAGTGGTTTCCTTTCCAAGTACTGTTTCCGCTGAGCTTTTGATGGCATTGGTACCGCCCCGGGAAAGCTGGCGGATTGGTGGGTTCTGATAGGGTGGGCGGTACATTGTCTTCCGCCTGTCTGTTGGCGGTTACCGCTGTGGTGTTTGTTGCTACTGCCGTGGTGGTTGGAGTGTTAAAGTGGCTGTCTATGTTGGCGGTTTCCACCGTGGTCGTGATCTCATTTTATTTACCGCCGGCCTGTTGCCGGTATTACCGCCGCTTTAACACCGACCGCCAGGGTTGTAATGAGAGCCTTAGAGTCCCACTCAGTTCTGGGGTGCCACCTTCAACTTCCGGAGAGAACAGTCTTGTCTCACAGCCAGCAACACCAGAAACAAGAAAACTGGCAGCAACAGCATCAGAAGGATTTGACCCAACCTCTGCATTTGCTTGGTTTCAAGTGTCAGGTCTTAAATCCAGTGCTGAGGCGAAGGCAAAAGAGGTCGAGCAAGTGGCGGCACCAATGACAATTCAGAGGATGTTCCAGGATTATCTGGATGACCCAAAAGAGGTGTATGTGGATCAAAACCCATTGGTGTATTGGTATGGTAAGATGTGCCAATCGTCAGAACTCAGTAGGCTGGCAATAAAGTATCTGAATTGTCTTGTAGCCAGGGTTTCTGCTGAACGTGTGTTCAGTGCGGCTGGTGCACTTGTTACAGTGAGAAGGACCAGTCTTGCGCATCAAAACTTGGAGAGATTAACCATGATTGAAATGAACCAGCATTTTATATCACCTGATTTCACTGTTCCCAAAACACCACAGGAGGAGGAAGAGGATGAATAGTCAGAATCAAGTATGTTTGCTTACCAAATTCTGGGTGAACCATCTGAGTTTGAGGATGAACTCTACTTTCCGGACTGAGTATGCCAGTGCCACCATAGAACTTTTTAATTATTTCTTATTGAACTTCTTAATGTCTTTCTTTTTCTTTCTTTCTTTCTTTCTTTCTTTTCTTTCTTTCTTTCTTTCTTTCTTTCTTTCTTTCTTTCTTTCTTTCTTTGTTTCTTACTTTCTTTCTTCTTTCTTCCTTTATTTATTTCTCTCTTTCTTTCCCCAAAAAATGCTGGTGGACCATTATGTTTGTGTCAGATTTATGCTTCCCCAACATTTGTTTAGTCACATATTATATGGCCAGATTGGAGTTGGACCCATGTGCAGTGAAGAAGCCCCCACATTCCCTTAAGGACATTGGAGACAATGCCTGCCTCTCTCACATGACATTGCCTATCCTTTTTTTTACATCACCTAGCAGGGCTGCACCAGAAGATCATTGATTAAAAGACTGCCAGTGACAATGCAAATTTCCAATGTGTTCATACTTGCTACCAATGGAGGAGATAATCTATTGTTCAGCCACCATGCTTGGATTGGAAGAGGTAACTACTAACTATTGAACCAATGAATGGTGATATATTGGGAGATTGTGAATGATGATTGATGATGTAGGTGGTGGCTGACAGAGAGGGAGGGAGTTAAACAAACTTATAAACATGATTCGATGATTTGCAACGTTTGGGGGCTGATGGGTGATCATTTTGTCCTGAAAGCGAATGGTCTTTTCAAACTTAGTGACATTTACCTGCCGACCAGACCAGTCACTTTACTTACCAACCACAAATCTATACAAAATACTCCAGTTCTGTTTCTCTATTTATTCTTCAACAACAGTGCACTTGCCTACACAGGTCTACCTCACTCGGTTTGGGACTGGGATGAAGTTCCTCAGATTCAGGAGGAGGAGGATGGAAGGACTCAGGGGGAAACTACTTCAAAGAGAAACCATGATGATAGTGAAGAATCTGAGACCTAGTTCTCACTCAGCTCTGTGGACTGGAGAGAGGTGTGTTGATTTGGGAAATGCTGCTGAGTATGTGTTTTCTGCATTGCTGGTTCAAACGTGAAGCTGCTCTTTATGTTCTTGCTCTGCCTCTGAGTCTTCTTGCTACACTCCTGACTCCTCATGAAGCTTCCCTTGCTTGCCTTTGTCCTTTTCCTTTAGTCTATAATGCACTCAAAGTTTTATTCAAGACGCAGGTCTTCTCCTTGTCCTCTCCTGCACAAACAAAACTTGGAAAAAGCTGATGACTCCAGCTTACCTACTAGACAGGTTCAGCCAGGAACCCAAGAGTGACAGACATTCCAAGAAAAATGGAGATGCAACGCTCAATTTGGCAATACAGTATCATTTTCCTTTTAACAATCTGAATTTTTAGAGCTGGGTGATTTAACCTCAATCCTCCATAATTTGCATTTTTCAAACCTAGAAGACATAGCATTTAGAGATTTACTATATTGGGTGTTTCTGGGGCAGAAATACTTTTTGCACTACATTTAACTGAACTGTGTCATACTTATCCCTTCATCATTTCCTTCCACAACAGATTGATGATAGTGTGCTGTTAGATGCCCCAATGAATATTGTCATGGTTTCTTTTGTGTAGTGTTTGTCTTTGTCACACCTTTCCACAATCCCCTTTCCCATCCAATCATCAAGCCCCCTAACCCTCTTCCCCTGGGCTGTGTGATTTATTGAGGTATGACTTAATGTTACACCATAAACGGATCACACACTTGCTTGGGCGGATGTGGTGCAAGCAACACCAACTCACTGCATGACCTTCTATTACCTGAGTAATATTCCACACCAGCTCCATCAACATCATAATTAAGGCCTGTTTTGTTGTGTGTTGTGTAAAAGCTTAACCTTGTCCAACCACTCTTGACTCTGAACCAACTTCTCCCGAATCCATCTATTCATTTCCTAAGTTTACTTTTAAAATACTAGATCCCCACCATTGCTCAGAAGACGTTGATACGCTAGTTTTTATTATCATATCAGGTCTTCTTTGTTGTGTGACAAATACTGTCATTGTGGTAGTCTGGTCTCAGTCTTCCTGAAGTTATGATAAAAGATGACCCACTCACTCCCAGTTTTCTTGCAATCTAGTTGACAGTGATGGATGACCTTTTGATTAATCCTGTGGTTGGAGTTTGCATAGGTGGGAGTGCCACCTTTTGTCTTCCATGTTAATGCTCTATCCTGCTAATACTACTACCTACAACCCCCTTAAGATGCCACCTTGGGAAAAACCTTGCAGTAACAAAACTCCTTAGCATCTATTCAGGTAAGAGAAGAACTATGGATTGAAGTAAACTTGTTTAGTTAATAGTTAACTGAATCTAGGATTTTGTAGGCAAAATAGGCAATGGCAACCATCCCCTAGTGGCCAATATTGTTGCAGAGGGCAGAAGAGCAAGGGTATAAGGAAGTGACATACACTTTTTAGTAGATTTAAAAAAAAAAGGCTACACTTAAAAACAACAGTGCAAACTAAAACACCAAAATAAACTTTTGAGGCATAAATCAAGTGAAACAATTATCCTCTTTTTATTTTTAACAAATAGAAATTTCACCCTTTCCACCCACAATGAGCCCACTCCTTCCCTAAACAGTCATGCCTATATATCTCAAATCACACGGGCAGGTAATCATATATATACAGTTTTTTTGTCTGAATAATATTTTGTTTCCCCTTTCCGAATTCACGGCACTTGGCCGGAATATTAGTTTTTGACACATCTTTTGCCGCTACAGGGGCAGTCAGCCTCGCTGCATGAACGCGTATTCATTTTTTTCTAATATATGTATGTGAATATGGAGTTTCCGATTGGCTTGAGTACTAGTTCATGACACTTCTTTTGCCGCTACGGAGGCAGTCAGCCTCACGACGCGAGCGCGTATTCACTTTTTCTACTATAGGTGTGGGTATAAGAAATTTTGGATTTTCTGGTTGACAGTGCATGAGCATGTTGAAATTTAACTGCATGTTCCTTCTTGGATTTTTTTCTCTGTTAGACCTTGAGCTGTACATCTTTCAGTGTTTGTACGTCCATACCGCATTAGTGTAGATGGCCATGGCTACTATTCTTAAGGACATATACATATGTATTTCTTATTCTGTTGAGTTTTAGACATCTTATTTCTACATTTGGCTGGTATCTTCTAACTTGTGGTGTCTATATATTCCTTAAAGAGACAAATTAGTTTGTATCTCTTATGCTGCATAGACGCATGACTCTCAGTTGTACGATCATAACAGAATTGACAATTAACATTATGGTTATTTATTTTATTCTTCTTTCTACTTCTATACATACTTAGAACTTATCGGACCACGTAAGCTTGGTGCTTTCCCCGATGGGGCCCATCCTCTAAAATATGGAGGGTAAGCACCGTGGCATATTTGCCTTTTCGTATTTCTTGACACTAGCTTTCCGTGCACTTCACTGAAGGGAGTTCTCACGAGTGTGCGGTTGCTAACTGTTGACACTATGCACATTGTGAATGTTTGGTATATATTTATAACTTATGTCTTTTGTCCTATATTCCAGATTCCTGTTAATTATTTATTCCCTACTACGGGCTACCAATTATTTAAGGATTAGGTAGGTGTTTCAGTCCTGAAGAATCGCACTAGATCATTTTTGACTAACTAGCGAGAAACATGTTGACCAAGATTTATGTGTAGCACAGTGGATCCTGTGTCTACTTTCACTATACTCCAAATTGAGAGACTTAGTGACTACTACAAAATTTTTTTGTTTTTCTGGGGAGTTTAGACATTGTTCTCTTTTCTCCCCAACTTCTGTTTTTTAATCATGTCAGAGGTCAGACATCTTAATAAATTACGTTTTACCTCTAGTCATTTTTAACTGCTTTTCTTTTTCATACCAATCCTAGACCAGTACTCTTTTTAACCGGCTAGTTATCTTTTGCAAAAGATCTCCGGCAAAGAGCCCCCCGTGGGGTCCGTCAGGCATTGCAGTGCCAGCCTGGCGAGGAGCATAGCCCTATGATGAAGCATGTCACTGAATGGTGAGTGAGGGCTCTTGCTTCAAATATTTTGACTCCCAGAGACCTGTGATTTATAGATACATACTTTTGCAATGGAACTGTGTATATCTTTTTGATTTATACATTTGTCGGGAACAGTATACACAGGACCAGGACTTTGTTTCTGAATCTCCTGTGATTTGTTTACCCCCCCCCTTTTGCTGTTGTTTGATTCCAATAGCTCTACTCTTCCCTAAATGCCTTTCACTTAGTTTCTACCCTGAGTCCAAAAAGGCAGATGTATAAATAAGATATGTCACACATGTCATGTATAAAATGCAGATATATTTATCCTGTCTGACAAAAGTAGACAGTGGGAAAAATGATGCACTGCACTACAGGGAAAGGATAGGGGCTCTAAAGATTGTATTTGGCACATTCGTCACAGACTATCCCTTATGCCAAACTTGAAAGCAAATCAGGCACTTGATAGTCCCACTTTACTCACTGGCCTCACCCACCACATACAAATTATTTCAAACAAATAAATTCACTGGGCAGCAAGGAAAGGAAACTTGACTTACTCTACTACAGAGTAAAGCAGAGGGATTAGGCGGGTAGGTAGAGCTTTTGCTACTGAATAGGGGAGTGTCAGTGATCACCAATTCATTGTGTGCCTAAGCTTCAGCTTATTCACTCACTGTATAGACGAAGGTCTAAAGGGAAAAATCTGAACAGGCGTAAAAAAAGATCTGTTCTGGGAAATGTACTTTGGAAACACTTCACATAGCCATAAATATGGGACACATGACTAGAATGGATTATTCAATTTGTTTGGTAGGCTGGGACGGAAGAACTTAGGAAAAAATAAAAGAGTATCACAACCTACCAATCCGTCACCTTTTCCGGGGCGGATTCACCGCGGATAAAAACATGGCGGAAACAGGACTTTGAAGGGAAAACGCTCACCACTACACACCCCACGAGGAACCAAGACACCATGGAGCCGGAACTCCAAATTCTACCTGCGATAGTCTTCCTGCTCCTCTACCAGGAGCACGAACGCCGGCAGCGACGACCACGGTGAGTACTGCACCTACAACACAGGAGAGGGGGGAGGGAAAAGAGAGTGACACACCCACGCAACACGCAACACCCCCACCCCCACCCTCACCCATGACAACACACACACTAATACATTTTTAAACAATATAGTTACACCGCCCCAACCCCCCGAAAGAATGCAAAGACAAAAGGAAACTGTAATATATTAAAATCAAGTACGCAAAAATATCTATATACACCATAAACAAAATATACACCAAGCTTAGTAGTCCAGGTAGTATTCCAATGAAGTCCGTGGAACACTGGGCCCACACGGTATGGGCGCGGCCCGCACAAGATCCCCAACCATGACGGAGAGAACACTGCAGGGGCATCAGATAGCAAGAAAACAGGCACCTCAGGGGGAGGGAAAGGGGGGGCACCTCAGCCGGTTGAGTGCACGACACCAAATCCACGAGGGGGCCACATGCCCACTGTTCAATCCTGGGGAGTGCAAAGCCACAGTCTCTCAAGTCTCTTCAGTGGGTGGGTTGCCCACTGCCATATCCTGGGGAGTGCAAAGCCACAGTCTCTCAAGTCTCTACAGTGGGTGGGTTGCCCACTGCCATATCCTGGGGAGTGCAAAGCCACAGTCTCTCAAGTCTCTACAGTGGGTGGGTTGGCCACTGTTCAATCCTGGGGAGTGCAAAGCCACAGTCTCTCAAGTCTCTACAGTGGGTGGGTTGCCCACTGCCATATCCTGGAGAGGGCAAAGCCACAGTCTCTCAAGTCTCTACAGTGGGTGGGTTGCCCACTGTTCAATCCTGGGGAGTGCAAAGCCACAGTCTCTCAAGTCTCTACAGTGGGTGGTTTGCCACTGTTCAATCCCTGGGAAATGGCCTACTAGGATATGGACGACATCTGCAAACAGGGATGACACAGGGGCATGACTAGGTGTACTTGGCACTCTACAGAGGTGGGATGGGGTGCCACATGGCCTGCCTTACGGAGGGACCTTGCCTACTAAACTTGCCCTGGCCTAGGGGAACCCACAGCCCCCCCCCACCCAGATCCCACCACTGCGCGCTAAATCAGCAGGATGAGAGTGTACTCACCCTCTTGTGGCTGCTGTGATGCCCTCAAGTGCCCATCCATCTCCGGGTACGCCACCGCCAGGATCCTGAACATCAGGGGGGTCATGGTGCGACGGGCACCCCTCCCACGTTGGGAGGCCATCCCCAGCTGAGCCTCCGTTGTCTTCTTGCTCCAGCGGCGAATGTCTTCCCATCTTTTCCGGCAGGGGGTGCTCCGTCTGTTGTAGTTCCCCAGGGTCCGGACGTCCTTGGCGATGGCACGCCAAATATATTTTTTCTGGTGGGCGCTGACCTACATGGATTGTACAAGGGGAAGAGAAACTTATTACCAACTGCACCGTCACAGTCATTGGCCTCCATCCCTACCCTTACCATGTGGCACATGCACTCACCGTCGTTTCATGCACGCCGCAATCTCCCCCCCCACTTACATCCTCCCCACTCCACACAGGCATAGCCCATACAACATGCTCCCAGTGTACTTACCTGTTTGTCTGGAGGACCGTAGAGTAGCGTGTACTGGGGGAGGACCCCGTCCACAAGTTTCTCCAACTCCTCTGATGTGAAGGCAGGGTTCCTTTCCCCAGATACTCAAGCCATTGTCTCTTCCAGACCGAGGTCACAGCAGCACTTGCAGTGTAGGTCCTCTCTTGTCGATGATCAGGTATAGAGTGATTGAACAGATAGAAAATGGCAGTCACGTCCGCGGCAGTGCGTACCGTCACCTCCGGCGTACATTGTCATTGGCTCATGGGACCCATAGGGTCCAATGTTAACCAATACAGCATTGCGCTGCGGTCTTCGACCGCCTACCGCGACGGTGTACAACGCCAGAGAAGTTACCTCACATCCAATTGTCCCACTTTAGAGGTCAGGCAGCCGCCATTTCAGGGGCCCACATGGCTTCATTTTTAACTGCGTCACACATACCTAGGCCTAGACTCAACACACATACAGGCCACTTTTTGGATGATGATTCGTGTTCTGTGTAAGCTGTGGGTACGTACCTCTGAGTTGGTTGACTCTGTGCTTGCTGTTGTCCTTCATAGGCACCGTCCGCTGGGACATGTGAGGAGATGGCAGCATCCTCCGGTGTACCGACCGCTGGTGGACCTGTCGACAATGGAGGAAAGACATGTGATCATCACCTACAGGCTTGACCGTGCCACAATCCAGGAACTGTGTACCCAGCTGGAGCCAGACCTGATGTCAGCTATCCGCCATCCCACAGGGATCCCCCCTCAAGTGCAGGTGCTGTCAGTGCTCCATTTCCTTGCAAGTGGGTCATTTCAAACAACAGTGGCATTGCATCAGGGATGTCCCAGCCTATGTTTTCCAACGTATTGTCCAGAGTGTTGTCTGCCCTGCTGAAACACATGTGCAGCTACATAGTTTCCCCTCAGGTGGAGGATTTGTCTGCAGTGAAAGGAGACTTCTATGCCCTGGGACATATCCCCAACATCATAGGTGCCATTGATGGGACCCATGTGGCTTTGTTCCCCCCCGCAGGAGTGAACAGGTGTACAAAAACCAGAAGAGTTATCATTCGATGAATGTACAGATGGTATGTTTGGCCGACCAGTACATCTCCCATGTGAATGCCATGTTCCCTGGCTCAGTGCATGACGCCTACATCCTGCGGAATAGCAGCATCCCTTATGTGATGGGTCAACTCCAGAGGCACTGTGTGTGGCTATTAGGTGAGCCCCTGGAAGCAAGACAGTGGGAATCCCTACAGGTTAGTGTGTGTCTAACAGTTGTCCCTCGCCATTTACAGGTGACTCTGGTTACCCCAACCAGTCATGGCTACTGACCCCAGTGAGAAATCCTAGGACAAGGGCAGAGGAACGCTACAATGAGGCCAATGGCCGAACACGGCGGATAATCGAGCGGACCTTCGGCCTCCTGAAGGCCGGGTTCAGGTGCCTCCATATGACAAGTGGATCCCTATTCTACTCACCAAATAAGGTGTGCCAGATCATCGTGGCCTGCTGTATGCTTCACAACTTAGCTTTGCGACGACAGGTGTCTTTTCTGCAGGAGGATGGTCCAGATGGCGGTGTTGTTGCAGCTGTGGAGCCTGTGGACAGTGAAGACGAGGAAGCTGAAGAAGAAGACATGGACAACAGGTACTCAGTGATCCAGCAATATTTCCAGTGGGACACAGGTAAGAATACAAACCTGCCTACTACATGTACTGTAACACTACTCCCTCTCTACTGTCTGTCGTTTTCACCCAGTGTATGGTCACTGAGTTGTGAGGGGTGATGGTGGAGGAATGTCCATGGCAGAGTCCAGTCTATTAGTCTCACAGGTGCATTGCCCAAATGGGCATAGGAAGTGGAGCTGGGGCAGTTTAAGGATGGACAGGGTGACAAAGTGGGTCAGAAGGATGACATTCAGGGTGGTCTCATTTCATGGCGGGGGTCTTGGCATCGTTCTCTATCTTTGTACAGGATCTCAGGGACCGTTTGCGGGGTGGCTCTCCCTCTGCAGGGGGTGGGGTGCTGGTGTGGTGGTCCTGTGGCGGTGCCTCCTGTCCACTAGCGCTGGCGGAGGTGGTGGGCAGTTCGTCGTCCAGGCTAGTGTCAGGGGCCCCTTGTTGTGCCACAGTGTCCCTCCTGGTGTTGAATACTTCCTTCAGCACCCCTACGATGGTGCCCAGGGTGGAATTGGTGGCTCTGAGTTCCTCCCTGAAGTCCAAAATACTGTTCCTCCCGCAGACGCTGGGTCTCCTGAAACTTGGCCAGTACCGTTGCCATTGTCTCCTGGGAGTGGTGGTAGGCTCCCATGATGTTGGAGAGGGCCTCATGGAGAGTGGGTTCCCTTGGCCTGTCCTCCTCCTGTCGCACAGCAGCCCTCCCAGTTCCCCTGTGTTCCTGGGCCTCCGTCCCTTGGACCATGTGCCCACTGCCACTGCCCCCAGGTCCCTGTTGTTGTTGGGGTGGTGGGTTAGCCTGGGTTCCCTGTAGTGGTGGACACACTGCTGATTGATGTATCCTGGGGACGGAGGTATGGGCCCGCTGGGTGGGTGCTGTTCTTGTGTTTCCAGAGGGGGAAAGCTCTGTAGTGGCCTGTGACTGTGTGATGGAAACCGACTGTCCCGAGTTTCCCGATGGGCCGGGCTGGTCATCTAGATCCAGTTGGACAGAGGTGCTGTCATCACTGTGGGCCTCTTCTGTTGGTGGTATGGACATGTGTGGACCCTCCTGTCCGGTGACGTGGGTAGGGGTCCTGCAGGGGTATAAAAGGATGTTTATTACATCTGTGTGTAGCATGGTGTGCAATGGGTGGGTGACCGTTTACCCCAGTGCTTGCATTTCTGTGTGGGACCTTGTGTGATGATGGTTTAGGGGGGTGTATGGGTTTGTGCAGTGGGCATGCTTTGGTGATGTGTGTCCATGCTTTGTTGTTGCACACAGGGCTTGGTGTTGGGATGTGTGGTTTGTGATAGTGGAACATTTGTGAGGAGTAGGCGTGATGGGGGTGAGGGTGGGGGTATGTGATGGCATGCAGGTAGGGTGGGGGATGTAATAGTTAAGATTTGACTTACCAGAGTCCATTCCTCCATCTAGTCCTGTGAGGCCCTGAGGATGCAGAATCGCCAAGACCTGCTCCTCCCATGTTGTTAGTTGTGGGGGAGGAGGTGGGGGTCCGCCGCCAGTCCGCTGAACCGCAAGGTGGTGTCTTGAGACCACGGAACGCACCTTCCCCGTAGGTTGTTCTACCTCTTCCTGATGTCATCCCTATTTCTTGGGTGCTGTCCCACCGCGTTTACCCTGTCCATGATTCTTCGCCATAGCTCCATCTTCCTTGCAATGGAGGTGTGCTGCACCTGTGATCCGAATAGCTGTGGCTCTACCTGGACGATTTCCTCCACCATGACCCTGAGCTCCTCCTCCGAGAACCTGGGGTGTCTTTGCCGTGCCATGGGGTGGTGTGGGTGATGTGTGGGGTGGTGTGTGTGATGATGAGTGTGCTGATATGTAGTGGGGTGTTGTGTGAGGTGCGTGGAAGTTATGTGGGTGATGGTGTTGTGTGCCTGTGGATGCTAGTATTGTTGATGGTGGTGTCTCTCTCTGTGCTTCTTTCGCAACTCTGGTCGTAAGGGTTTGTGGGTGATGTGGGTGTGTGTTTTATATTGTATTGGGTGTGTGGGAGTGGTGTGTGTATGTGTATCAGGTGTGTGTATTTTGAATTGTCCAATGTGGTAGTGTTTTGTAAAAGCGTGTGTATTTTGAGCGCGGCGGTGTGTACTGCCAATTGAATACCGCGGTTGAAAGACCGCCACGTGGATTCATGTGTCGTGATAGTGTGGGCGTATTTCTGTTGGCGTGACGGTGGAGGTTTTGTTTTGCCAGTTTATCACTGACCTTTGGTGTGACGGACTTGTGTGGGTGTCTAAATATTGGCGGATTCCGTGCTGTGGGTCATAATGGCTGTGGCGGATTTCCACGGCGGTGTGTTGGCGGTCTTCTGAACGGCGGTAAGCGGCTTTTACCGCCAATGTTGTAATGACCGCCCTTGTATGTTCAGTTTGCAATGCATTGAAAACTTTGTAAATGCCACACTAACTGAAGCAGATGCATATTGCACAGTCAATACTGCAGGCACAAATTAAACCACAATGGTCATGGGTGGTAAAATGTCATAGGCAGGGAGGGGGTTGATGAATGATGGTGGTGGGTGGGATACATATCTGCCTTATTTAACACATACAGTGAGTCAAGGGTTTAGAACACAAATTAAAATACCCCCACTTTGAACCATAGCTTTGATAACCAAAAAACACAAGTAAGTGAAGATGGTGAGCAGCATGCCCCTCTACATAAGAGCTCCCTTATTTATTTATCCATGCAATTATTCAATCAACTTTTCATTCTTCCTATTATATTCAATGATAGCCACCATAATTTAAGCTTTACTTTCTCTCATCCAGTGTTTCACCTAAATTCACAATCCATTATCCATTCATCCAGTATTCACTATCCACCCTTTCTTTCAATCAACCTTTCACCCATCCATTTACCCAATACTCACCCAGGCATCCTTTCACCCACCCACTTATTCTTTCTTTTCACTCTTTTCACCCATCCTTTCTTTTAACTTTCCATTCTTTCCTGTTTCCATACAGCAATCATTTATTGCCAGTGCACATTATGTGTGTTTTTGCTGAGTTGCAGATAGAAGAGGCCAAAATTAACCCAACCACCACTGTAGCTGTAAAAGTGTGGGTTCAATCACGATGATGCCTTTGTGGCTAATGAGCAATAGTAGTTGTAAATAAGCAAGCAATATGACTTACCACCACCCACCTCTGCCGCCACTTGTGCCTCTGCTCCATCTGCTCCTGCAGCAGAACTTGATGGTTGGTGTGATTAGAAAAAAGAATTATACAGTTTTTAGATGCCCCTTAATTGTTTTAATAAAAAAATGCAATTACAATACATCATTTCAGTTTGGTGAGCACTGCTGTATGTTCAATCAAAAATATCACTTTGGGCATTTTGTTTGTTCTCAATGTTAGAAAAGCCAGGTAGTCAGGCCAACCAAAAACTTTGTGCAATGGAGGAGCAGAGCTATAGCCTATGATGATGATGACTCAGAATCAGTAAAGTGCAATTAAGGGGTGGAATAAAAATGGTCATTGAAAGACAGAAAAACAAGATAATGCAGGTACAACAGGAATTAAACAAAAATTGAATAGGACAGTTGGAAAAAGGGAGACAGTTTTAAAGAAGTAAACAAGGCAACATTAAAATCAGTAAAATAGTGGGCAGAGGTAAAAGTATGGGAAATAATAATAATATTAAATTATTAAATAATAGGACGTACTGGGATGAGCAGAGCCCTCAGCATTGGCGCTGGTGGCCCCCAGCTTCTTGCCCTTGGGTTCTGATGTAAGAAATAAAGAAGATTAAAAAAAAATAGCTTAATGGTACAGTTAATCTCCACAAAATTATTAAATAACAGGCAAACACAGTAACATTGTACACAAATCAGACTGCCTATGATACTAGCATGATCGAGTGTTGTTGAGTTGGCTATACTCCTAAAAGTCCTATTCCAAATTTCCTCAATCAAATCTACATTTGGAACTAATGCATTTAAATGAATGATCTTTGAATCTATTCTTATTTCTCAACCTCCTTGTTGGGCCAACTCAGTCGCCCTTTTTTGCAAAGCATAGATGCCAACTAGTACTACACATCACTGTGAAATTGCTTGGGACTCTATGCGCTACATAAAGAAAGTCATAGAGAACGCTAACTCACTGATATCACTAATTAATTATGTTGACAGTGGGACAAAGAGGTCTGCATTGCAATGACTTCTTAAATATTCAGCCAAAGCGATTGGCTACGAGTACAATGATGTAGTGCCAATCACCTGCCTAGCTCTAACTGGAGCAGATTGATATTTAGAAAAAACAGTTAGCATTGTAGAACACAAACACAATATTATAGTTAATATTCACTGAGCCCCGGAATCTTCACGCCTAGCAGGTCAAGCAGGTCCTGCTCAGGATCTATGATATCCATCCAGAGGTGTGTCAGCTGCTGGTTGGTGCGCTGGACCTGGGTGGTGCCCTGAACACACCTGCGCACCCTAGCCCAATGCAGCCGATGCTCCAGCAGGGGGTAATTGCTCATAGGCCTGGAGGTGAGGTGGTGTTGCACATAGGAAACCAGTGCTGCCACCTCCTCCCCACAAAAGGTGGGTTAGGGCTGCACCCCTTGGTGACGCCACCCACAAGGGAGGCAGCTGTTGCTGGCTTTCTTGGGGGCCTGGCACAGCTGCTCCCCTGTTCACTGGCGCTGCCGTTTTATACCATGGTGCTGGGGGGCGGGGTAAAGAACAGAAACAGGAGGAGAAGGAAGGAAGAAATAAATAAGGAAGTAAAGGGAAAAATAAACAAAAATACAAAAAGTCACAAAAAGCACAATAAAAAAAAAAACTAAAAGTACACAAACACAAAAAGACACACTGATACAATAAACAAAAATGAGGCGTAGATTAATTAGGAAGGGGGATTGAAAAGATTATCAAAGGATGAAAAAACAGGCCCAGCACCATAAACATAGTGAAAACAAGATAGCCGTGCCCATGCAAACCATGTGGTGAAATTCACTTGCAATTGTGAACGCAAGTACATACTTCATGTTGCATTTGATGTAAAATGCAACGCAAACGGGTGCAACAAGGAACTCCACCTGTCCGTGGAACTCCACGTAGTGCGGCAAAGTTTTTTGCCCACCCCCATGGTGTTCTGCATAGTGCAAATACGTGCATTTCACCCAGGTCTACTTAAGACCTCTAATATTACATCACTCATGACATGAACTGATTGATAACTGATGACATCTAAAATGACTGCATCTATGACAACACTGTGATGGTGGTGGCATGAGTGTCCATCCCCTCTTGGGCAGCCAACCCCATGACACGCATGGCCTTCAGCCAGGTCCTATGTCCAAACCTCATAGACAAGTATTCCCACACTGCGCATGGCTAAAAGAATGTGCAACATGCTATTGGTCTTGCAGGTCCTGGTCAGCCTCAGACAGACTTAGGGGGTCATTACGACCCCAGCAGTCGGCGTTATTAAGGCAGTAAGTACCGCCAATAGGCTGGCGGCACGTACCGCCATATTATGACATTGGCGGGTTGGCTTAAGTCAACCCGCCAATGTTTTACTCCGACCGCCACAGTGGTAACAGTAGCCGTCTCCAGCCCTGCAGCCGACACTTTTCCGCCTGCGGGATTATGACCCTGCCTATCGCCATGGTTTTCGTGGCGTTCGTAACGCCACAAAAACCATGACGGTAGGCCATATCAGTGGCAGGGAATTCCTTCCTTGTCACTGATAGGGGTCTCCCTCCCATTCCTCTCCAGGTACCCCCAGCCTCACGTCTCCAAAGCCCCCCATTCATCCCCCCATACATTCACACCCCCTTCACACACACACACACACATACACACACCCATTCCCACATGCTTCCATGCATGCATACATCCATTCACACATACATCCGCACACACTTTCAAACATATACACAGACACACATTCACATAACACAACATAAACGCACTCACACCTCCATACATGCACACATGCATTCAACACGCAAGACACACCCGCATCCACGCACACACAAACATTTACACCCCCCCCCACACACACACACACACAACACCCCCACCCGCCTCCCCTGTCGGAGACCCGACTTACCTGTGTTCAGGGGGTCCTCCGGCATGAGATGGGATGGGGCACTGCTGGCACCAGCAGCGCCCGCCTGCAGAGCACCGGCAGGCTGTATTATTGGTCATAATACAGCTGGCGGCGGTCTATTGGCATTGCGCTGCTGGTGGCAGCAGCGCCACCTTATTGCCATCTGCTGGCATGTCCACAGCCGGATTTCCGCCATTCTTGTGGCAGAAATCCGGCTGTGGTCATAATATGGCGGACAGCTGGTAGCCATGGCAGCGGTCTTTTGGCGGCCGTCCCGCTGCTGTAGACGGTTTTTACCACCAATGTCAAAATGAGAGCCTTAGTGACTTTGGTACGGAGTCACAACACGAAAATATAAAAAGTTGGCTTTATCAAGGAGTGGGCATATCAATATATATAGAGCAAATCTATCATCTTTCTCCAAAAATCACCAATATATCCAATCTAATGTATAGTTCCCTAATTCAAACAATGCAATGCCTAATAATATTAATTATTATACAAATGGTTAATAAACATTTAACAGAAAAAGATCTGTGAGTCTTTCTTTTAACATAGTTTTTATTATCACATTTTGTGGACTGAAAAATGTTACAAGATTCATATATATTTTTTTTACACATAAAACTAACATGAGTCTTTTAACATTTTTCAGCCCACAAAGTGCAATCATGAAAAAAGCCACAAGAGGTCCTTGCACTCCAGTGAAGAGCATAGTGCTCCAGCTTGGAGTTGTTTTAAAAATAGGGTAAGCCCTCTTCTGGACATGCATTTAATGGCTCAGGAGACTTACTGCTTTAAAAACAAAAAATATTGTGGCCCTGCTGAACTCCCTGCAACGTCCCACAACGCTAAAGGAGGCTTAGTGGTGCCCCTCCCTATTCTAGGGGGCACCACAAAAGCTAAATGGCATATAAAAAAAAAAATCTCACAGGGTATTATGGGGCACCCCTTCAATAGTTAGTGAATAATAAAGGAGCAGCTCTTGCTGCTCATTTAGGGCCGATTCACAAAGATAAACTTACACTTTTGGACTAAGTTTACACCAAAAGTGTAAGTTTAAGACTGCTTGATATTCACAAAAGTAAGTTAAGAGTAGTATCTTTATGTCCACACTTGTGGTGGATCATCCCCACTTGGGGCGGATCATCCACACTTGGGCTGGATCATCCGGACCACAGCCTTAATCAATGTAATCACATGTACCTGCATATAATCAAGCTCACCTGCAACCCAGACCCAAAAAATAGATAAATGCAGCACACAAGCAAGGCTCTGGCTTTCCAAGAACCATATTGTGCCTGCTTGCGCAGCATATCCTGAAGCCATGCTGCCCACTAGGAGGATAAACTACACATAGGAGGACACCACCATGATCCTGAAATTCATTGTGAGGAACTACAAGAGACTGCATGGTCTCCCACCCTACAGCAGCAGTTCCTTACAGAAGGCAGCTTTATGGCAGCAGTTGGCAATAGCAGTCACTGCATTGGGGGAGGACATCTGGACCGTGAACGACATCAAGAAGAGTGGCAGGATGAGATGAGGAGTGTGAAGGACAAGTACAAGAGAATATAGGTGGTCAGGGCTCTCCTGTGTGTACAAACTGGAGCCCCTGTCCGACTCACCCCACTTGAGAAGGATGTCTTCTCTACCATAGACCCCCAGCTGCTCCATGGGCTGCCTGTGACTGATGACCGCAATGTGGTGCCAGGTATTATGTAATGTACATAACAATAACACCAAATGACTAATGTTTGTGATACTCATTAAATGTGACCATGAATGGTGTCCCAAATAAGTGATGACTGCATTGTGACTTTGCACCTCATGTGACACAGCTAATCCATTACACTACAAGTACCAGAATCCTTTGTGATGGCAATAGAAATTTACAAAAACTCGGTCCCAAACAGTAAGCCATCATTGCTGCCTCATACACTTTACACTGGTGTATGGCAATAGAAAAGGTCCCTTATACATTTACTACTGCTGTTGGCATGTAGATGCAAATGTGTAGTTATGGTGCAGGTTGCACATAACCAAATATCTTGGACATGTCTGATGATCTTTCTTTCTGTTGGCACATACAGCCAGAGAACAGTCCCACACTCAGGCACAGGTCCCTGCACCATCAGTGAGGGAGAGTTATGGAGCCCCACAAACCCATATAATCAGCACAAACTGGTATGTAAATATGGATAGGGAAGGGCATTTTCCCATACACTGTTACCAGTCAATTCATAGTTGACTTACATGGAATACATGAACTGTGTCAAACCTGTGAAGTGATCCATGTATGCTTGTGTTTCATGTGCCAACAACTATGTTGACTGAACACACACGTATCATTGTAGGCCCTGTGACGTTGTCCAGTAATGTACAGCCTGTAGTGACTTCTGAAACATGGAGGGTGTGACTTCTGATCCGACACCACACACTGGGCGAATGTCAGACACTGGTAAGGAAACATGAAAATCGCTTCATGAAAAGCTTTTTCTCCTAAACTGTGTTGTAAATGTCAGCAGTATGTGGGATCTGACTAATGCCACTGTTGTCACTCTTCCCCATATTCTCATATATGGCTCATAACAGCAGGTCACACACCAACCTGAAATGTTGGCCAATGATATGTCTACAAAATTTGTATGCGTATATTACCTACCTAAAAGTTCATATGGGCCCTCACATAGTTTAAGTTTTGTGTGGGTCAGTGCTGGAGGTCTACATGTGACAAGTTGCAATGACTCACCTCACGGCTTGTAAGGTGTTTACGCCCTCCCAGGTATACATTGTTCTGTCACTCTGGAGAACTGTCATAAGTGTTCCCATTGTTCATGGAATGTCATTCATGTGGAGAGTGAGGTAACACAGTGATTGGTCCAGCCTTGACACACTCCACACAGGCCACTTTAAACCATGCAAAGCGGCCTGCTGTGGACTCATAGACACAGTTCACTGGTGTGTGCAGCTGGAGATGCACAAAGAGTGATCCTCCTGGGCCTTGAGGGGCTCATGAGTTTGTCCCCAAATATCATGTAGAGGTGGAGTCGCAACCTGTTCCTAATTTCCTGACATGGATACTTGCTGACAAGAAGCCAGGAAACAACTGCTAAAGTCATGTTGTTGGTGAGGGATGTACTGATACTAGCAGGTTTGCATTTTGGGAGTGTGGTAGGGTGTGGCAAGTTGTGTGTAGAAGAGGGGAAGACTAGACATAGTGGTTGAACAGCTCATCGTGTAAACAGTAAAGCTGGGGAACAGCCCAGCTTTTCTACTTGAGCAAGGTGAGGGCTTCTTTAACCTGTTCTGTGCCTTGGTCGAGATGATCTCGTCCAAGGCTACAGTTCCCCTGTGCCTTGGACGAGATCATCTCGCCCATGGCACAGGGGAACTTGGGGGAGCGCTAGCGCGCCCCCGTGCACCCCACTCCCCCCCCAAGGCGGGGATGGAAGGGGAAGACCTTCCCCTTTCACCCCGACCCCCCCAGCCCCCCTGTGACGTCAGCGCGCACTGATTAGTCACAGGGGCCTCCCCCATCACGCTGGAAGCAGAGCTTCCAGCGTGGTTGAAAGAGAAATGCTAAGCATTTCTCTTTCAATCACGTGGGGGAGGCCCAGAGGGGCTTCAAAGGGAAGGAAATGTATTTCCTTCCCTTTGAAGTCTCTCCGAGGGTTTCAAAAGCCGGATTGCTTGCAATCCGGCTTTTGAAACCCCACTAGAAACCAGGGATTTTTTTTTTGTGATATTGTGATAAGGGAGCGACCCCTTGGGCAAGGGTCGCTCCCAGGGGGGGCATGTTTTCGGGAAGGCCTTTTCTGCCCCCCCTGGGAGCGACCCTTGGGGGAAAACTATATTTAGGCCATTTCTGCCCCCCTTGGGGGCAGATTGGCCTATTTTGAAGAGGCCAATCTGCCCCCAAGGGGGGTAGAAACCACTAGACACCAGGGAGTTTTTTCTTTGCGTGAATTTCACGCAAGGGGAGCGACCCCTTAGGCAAGGGTCGCTCCCTGGGGGGGGGGCAATTTATTTTAGGCCATTTCTGCCCCCCCTGGGGGCAGATCGGCCTATTATTAGGCCGATCTGCCCCCAGGGGGGGCAGAAACCTCTAGGCGCCAGGGGAAAAAAAATGTTGTGTTTTTTTTTTTTGTTTTTTGTTTTTTTAGAGAGGTGGAGCGACCCATCAGGCAAGGGTCGCTCCCCTGGGAGGCAAATTGTATTTAGGCCATTTCTGCCCCCCTTGGGGGCAGATTGGCAGATTTTAGGTCAATCTTCCCCCAAGGGGTCAGAAACCACTAGGCACCTGGGATTTGTTTTTTGGCGCCAATGTCACGCAGGGGGAGCGACCCCGTAGGCAAGGGTCGCTCCCGGGGGAGAGTGGGGGTTGGGGGGCAAATTTATTTTTGGCCATTTCTGCCCCCCCTGGGGGCAGATCGGCCTACTATTAGGCCGATCTGCCCCCGGGGGGGGCAGAACCCTCTAGGCGCCAGAGCAAAAAAAAAATTTTTTTTTTGTTTCTTTGTTTTTTTAGAAATGGGTAGTGACCCATCAAGCAAGGGTCGCTCCCATGGGGGGCAAATTGTATTTAGGCCATTTCTGCCCCCCTTGGGGGCAGATTGGCCGATTTTAGGTCAATCTGCCCCCAAGGGGGCAGAAACCACTAGGCACCTGGGATTTGTTTTTTGGCGCCAATGTCACGCAGGGGGAGCGACCCCGTAGGCAAGGGTTGGTCCCGGGGGGTGGGGGTTGGGGGGGCAGAAACCTCTAGGCACCAGGGGAATTTTATTTTTTATGTTTTTTTTTTTGTTTGTTTGTTTTTTTAGAGATGGGAAGCGACCCATCAGGCAGGGGTCGCTCCCCTGGGGGGCAAATTGTATTTAGACCATTTCTGCCCCCCTGGGGGCAGATTGGCCGATTTCAGCTCAATCTGCCCCCAAGGGGGCAGAAACCACTAGGCACCGGGGATTTGTTTTTTGGCGCCAATGTCACGCAGGGGGAGCGACCCCGTAGGCAAGGCCCCGGCCCCAGCAGGGGGAGTTTGGGGGGGGTCAAATTTATTTTGGGGTATTTCTGCCCCCCCCCCGCCTCCCGGGGCCGGATGAGCTAGAGGCCAAACTCCACAGGTAGGCACTTTGCAAAAAACACCTCTGTTTTCTGTGAAAAAATATGTTGTGTCCATGTTGTGTTTTGGGCCATTTCCTTTTGTGGGCGCTAGGCCTACCCACAGAAGTGAGGTACCATTTTTATCGAGAGACTTAGGGGAATGCTGGGTGGAAGGAAATTTGTGGCTCCTCTCAGATTCCAGAACTTTCTGCCACAGAAATGTGAGGAACATGTGTTTTTTTAGCCAAATTTTGAGGTTTGCAAAGGATTCTGGGTAACAGAACCTGGTCCGAGCCCCACAAGTCACCCCATCTTGGATTCCCCTAGGTCTCTAGTTTTCAAAAATGCACAGGGTTGGTAGGTTTCCCTAGGTGCCGGCTGAGCTACAGGTCAAAATCCACAGGTAGGCAATGTTTTCTTTAAAAAAATGGGATGTGTCCACGTTGCGCTTTGGGGCATTTCCTGTCGCGGGCGCTAGGCCTACCTACACAAGTGAGGTATCATTTTTATCGGGAGACTTGGGGGAACGCTGGGTGGAAGGAAATTTGTGGCTCCTCTCAGATTCCAGAACTTTCTGCCACAGAAATGTGAGGAACATGTGTTTTTTTAGCCAAAATTTGAGGTTTGCAAAGGATTCTGGGTAACAGAACCTGGTCCGAGCCCCGCAAGTCACCCCTCCTTGGATTCCCCTAGGTCTCTAGTTTTCAGAAATGCATAGGTTTGGTAGTTTTCCCTAGGTGTTGGCTGAGCTAGAGGCCAAAATCTACAGGTAGGCACTTCGCAAAAAACACCTCTGTTTTCTTTCAAAAATTTGGATGTGTCCGCGTTGCGCTTTGGGGCGTTTCCTGTCGCGGGCGCTAGGCCTACCCACACAAGTGAGGTATCATTTTTATCGGGAGACTTGGGGGAACGCTGGGTGGAAGGAAATTTGTGGCTCCTCTCAGATTCCACAACTTTCTGCCACACAAATGTGAGGAACACGTGTTTTTTTAGCCAAATTTTGAGGTTTGCAAAGGATTCTGGGTAACAGAACCTGGTCCGAGCCCCGCAAGTCACCCCATCTTGGATTCCCCTAGGTCTCTAGTTTTCAGAAATGCACAGGTGTGGTAGGTTTCCCTAGGTGCCGGCTGAGCTAGAGGCCAAAATCTACAGGTAGGCACTTCGCAAAAAACACCTCCTGTTTTCTTTCAAAAATTTGGATGTCTCCATGTTGCGCTTTGGGGCGTTTCCTGTCGCGGGCGCTAGGCCTACCCACACAAGTGAGGTATCATTTTTATCGGGAAACTTGGGGGAACGCTAGGTGGAAGGAAATTTGTGGCTCCTCTCAGATTCCAGAACTTTCTGCCACAGAAATGTGAGGAAAATGTGTTTTTTTAGCCAAATCTTGAGGTTTGCAAAGGATTCTGGGTAACAGAACCTGGTCCGAGCCCCGCAAGTCACCCCTCCTTGGATTCCCCTAGGTCTCTAGTTTTCAGAAATGCACAGGTTTGGTAGGTTTCCCTAGGTGCTGGCTGAGCTAGAGGCCAAAATCTACAGGTAGGCACTTCGCAAAAAACACCTCTGTTTTCTTTCAAAAATTTGGATGTGTCCACGTTGCGCTTTGGGGCGTTTCCTGTCGCGGGCGCTAGGCCTACCCACACAAGTGAGGTATAATTTTTATCGGGAGACTTAGGGGAACGCTGGGTGGAAGGAAATTTGTGGCTCCTCTCAGATTCCAGAACTTTCTGCCACAGAAATGTGAGGAACATGTGTTTTTTTAGCCAAATTTTGAGGTTTGCAAAGGATTCTGGGTAACAGAACCTGGTCCGAGCCCCGCAAGTCACCCCATCTTGGATTCCCCTAGGTCTCTAGTTTTCAGAAATGCACATCTTTGGTAGGTTTCCCTAGGTGCCGGCTGAGCAAAAGGCCAAAATCTACAGTTAGGCACTTCGCAAAAAACACCTCCTGTTTTCTTTCAAAAATGTGGATGTCTCCACGTTGCGCTTTGGGGCGTTTCCTGTCACAGGCGCTAGGCCTACCCACACAAGTGAGGTATCATTTTTATCGGGAAACTTGGGGGAACGCTAGGTGGAAGGAAATTTGTGGCTCTTCTCAGATTCCAGAACTTTCTGCCACAGAAATGTGAGGAACATGTGTTTTTTTAGCCAAATCTTGAGGTTTGCAAAGGATTCTGGGTAACAGAACCTGGTCCGAGCCCCGCAAGTCACCCCATCTTGGATTCCCCTAAGTCTCTAGTTTTCAGAAATGCACAGGTTTGGTAGGTTTCCCTAGGTGCTGGCTGAGCTAGAGGCCAAAATCTACAGGTAGGCACTTCGCAAAAAACACCTCTGTTTTCTTTCAAAAATTTGGATGTGTCCACGTTGCGCTTTGGGGCGTTTCCTGTCGCGGGCGCTAGGCCTACCCACACAAGTGAGGTATAATTTTTATCGGGAGACTTAGGGGAACGCTGGGTGGAAGGAAATTTGTGGCTCCTCTCAGATTCCAGAACTTTCTGCCACAGAAATGTGAGGAACATGTGTTTTTTTATCCACATTTTGAGGTTTGCAAAGGATTCTGGGTAACAGAACCTGGTCCGAGGCCCGCAAGTCACCCCATCTTGGATTCCCCTAGGTCTCTAGTTTTCAGAAATGCACAGGTTTGGTAGGTTTCCCTAGGTGCCGGCTGAGCTAGAGGCCAAAATCTACAGGTAGGCAATTCGCAAAAAACACCTCCTGTTTTCTTTCAAAAATTTGGATGTGTCCACGTTGCGCTTTGGGGCGTTTCCTGTCGCGGGCGCTAGGCCTACCCACACAAGTGAGGTATCATTTTTATCGGGAGACTTGGGGGAACGCTAGGTGGAAGGAAATTTGTGGCTCCTCTCAGATTCCAGAACTTTCTGCCACAGAAATGTGAGGAACATGTGTTTTTTTATCCACATTTTGAGGTTTGCAAAGGATTCTGGGTAACAGAACCTGGTCCGAGCCCCGCAAGTCACCCTATCTTGGATTCCCCTAGGTCTCTAGTTTTCAGAAATGCACAGGTTTGGTAGGTTTCCCTAGGTGCCGGCTGAGCTAGAGGCCAAAATCTACAGGTAGGCAATTCGCAAAAAACACCTCCTGTTTTCTTTCAAAAATTTGGATGTGTCCACGTTGCGCTTTGGGGCGTTTCCTGTCGCGGGCGCTAGGCCTACCCACACAAGTGAGGTATAATTTTTATCGGGAGACTTGGGGTAACATAGATTAGCAAAACAAGTGTTATTGCCCCTTGTCTTTCTCTACATTTTTTCCTTCCAAATATAGGAGAGTGTGTAAAAAAGACATCTATTTGAGAAATGCCCTGTAATTCACATGCTAGTATGGTCACCCCGGAATTCAGAGATGTGCAAATAACCACTGCTCCTCAACACCTTATCTTGTGCCCTTTTTGGAAATACAAAGGTTTTCTTGATAGCAATTTTTTACTCTTTATATTTCAGCAAATGAATTGCTGTATACCCGGTATAGAATGAAAACGCACTGCAGGGTGCAGCTTATTTATTGGCTCTGGGTTCCTCGGGTTCTTGATGAACCTACAAGCCCTATATATCCCAGCAACCAGAGGAGTCCAGCAGACGTAACGGTATATTGCTTTCGATAATCTGACATTGCAGGGAAAAGTTACAGAGTAAAACGTAGAGAAACATTTATGTTTTTTTCACCTCAATTTCAATATTTTTCTTTTTCAGTTGTTATTTTCTGTAGGAAACCCTTGTAAGATCTACACAAGTGACCCCTTGCTGAATTCAGAATTTTGTCTACTTTTCAGAAATGTTTAGGTTTCTGGGATCCAGCATTGGTTTCATGCCCATTTCTGTCACTGACTGGAAGGAGGCTGAAAGCACAAAAAATTGCAAAAATGGGGTATGTCCCAGTAAAATGCCAAAATTGTGTTGAAAAATTGGGTTTTCTGATTCAAGTCTGCCTGTTCCTGAAAGCTGGGAAGCTGCTGAGTTCAGCACCGCAAACCCTTTGTTGATGCCATTTTCAGGGGAAAAACCACAAGCCTTCTTCTGCAGCCACTTTTTCCAATTTTTTTAAAAAAACCGAAATTTTCCCTGTATTTTGGCCAATTTCTTGGCCTCCTTCAGGGGAACCCACAAAGTCTGGGTACCTCTAGAATCCCTAGGATGTTGGAAAAAAAGGACGCAAATTTGGCTTGGTTAGCTTATGTGGACAAAAAGTTATGAGGGCCTAAGCGCGAACTGCCCCAAATAGGCAAAAAAAGGCCTGGCACAGGAGGGGGAAAAGGCCTGGCAGCAAAGGGGTTAATACTGTCAATCTCTCTTTGCCAAAAATATCAAAATTTAAGGAACCTCTGAATAGAGGACCACAGGATGTGTGCTAACCATGACTGTAAAACGTGTCAGGTAACATAGAACATAAAGTGAAAAACAGAGGAAAAAGGGTAAGTGCACAGCAGAGATTGCTGTCCTCACAGTCCATAATTTGCAAGGTGGTCCTGTTGGCGGGGAGGGGGGGAAACAAATGTCAACCAGCCCTTGGTTGATAATTGTGTATATCAAACATGTACCTGTCAATGTACTGACAAATTCTGATGGGCAAAAATGGCCCAGCTCTGCATGTTCAGGAAGGACTCTTTAACAAATTAACAAATTAGCACATACCACATCATAATTAGGATGCATCTTGCCAATGAAGATGTAGGTGTGCCCGGAGGTAGCCAGTGCAGGACACCCAAGTCATTACCGTCCTATAGCTCTCAGTGGCGTTCAATGTCATGTTTGCCTATAAGTGTGGAAATGGTTGATCAAGGACTTAGTGTAACTTGTAGATCACTGGCCCATATATCTCATATGTACATGTGAAATCATCATCATAATTCTTTGCTATCAGTAATGGATATGTATGTTACATTACAGCTGCTGCCAGGACAACAACAGTGATAAGGATGATACCATCCAGAGGTTTAGAAGACATCCCGGCTGCAGCAGTAAAACACACTGCCATCTATTCGCCATGTAAGTGTGCCATAAGGTGTGGTAAACTATTGATACCCACCCTTGAACAAGAATCAATTTCTTGTGGAAGTGGATGAGCAGATATTGCCATTTTTGATCCCTCCTGTAGATGGTGTGCAAAAGGTACTCTAACTGTTTTGTGATGCTTATTATGTGTGCATAATCACATTTGATACATGGAGAATAATAAGAATGTTGTCACCTCTCTCCAAAGTTGCTGGATCACAGATCAGTTCTTCTGCCACACACTCAAGCAGCCCGGTCCAGCAGCTGACATCTAGGGGGAGCTCAGTACCACACAGACCTTTGTTTGGAACTGGTGAGTTTGCATATGCATTTCACGTCTGCATTAAACATCTCAGTGCCACAATGTGAGCTATCACTTGTAGGAGTACACAAACCAGGGCACATGTGGAACATCTGTTGAATTGAAGACATACTTGACCAATACTTGTGTTGCAACACATCATGTTGTAAGCCACATTCTTAACCTGTTGCAAACGTTGTCTCTCAGATAGTGACGATGAAGATTTCAGTCTGCATGACGGAGCAACTACCAGTGGCAGGCACTGTGCAATCCAAGTGACGTACCCAGTTCTCTTCCAAGTTGCCTTGCCAGCTTCCAGAACAGCACATGAGGGGGAGGAGGAGGAAGAGGAAGTAGAGGAGGCGGGAGATCAGGGGCTGACTACAAGTGATGTGAAGGTCGATCTCATGACCACTCCATTTGGCCCATGCAGCTAACACAGAAAGCCCACATATGCTGTGTTTGGCATGGTGCCTCCTTCTACAACTCAGAGGATTGCCCATTCCCCACAAACACCAACCTACAGCTCACTTCTTCGCAGCCCTCATTTCCAGGTCAGACAAGTTGGTTCCCCTACACACTCCTACTCTGACAGTGTCTCCCAGGCCTTCTCTCCAACATCTGAGGGACATTACAGCCCTGGTAAGGAGTAGGTAGCCCCTAGGCACAAGTCTTATCCTCACAACCTCCCACTTGGCACTACCCCCTCTGCTTGTGGACCTGCTGTTGTTATACTATGGTGTCCCAGACAGAGAGGGAAGGCAGATATACATGTCAGAGAGTGGGAGGAGGATTTTTTCCAGCAGCAGTCTGATGTGAGACAGGATATTATTGACACAGGGCTACACTGTCTGCCATGTCCGCCTCACCCCAGGATATGCGCCAACTCCCACAGTTGGTGCACAGAATGACCCAGGTGATGGAGAGGATGGACACATCTTGGCAAGACATGGGAAAGAGGCTGAATGACACCATGGTCATACATAGGGAGGAAAGGGCAAGACACCATGCATTGGTGATGAAGATGATGGAGGGAATTCTCAAAATGATACCTATTCTTTCACAGTTAATGCATGGAGGAGAGCTAACACATCTACCTTCACCATCCCACCTCCAACCCCTGGTTAGGTAACCGGGTTCCCCCAATCCACTATGGGAACACTCACCTTGCACACGCCCTCTAATGCACTACCATGTACCGTCACTGTACAGGCTCTAAGACTCCCTGTCTAGTCAGATGCCCACACTGGACAGGATGAGACACCCCTTGGCCAGGCAGACCCCACAATGGACAGGCTCAGACACCCACTGTTCAATCTGACCCCACACTGGACAAGCTCAGACACCTGCTATCCAGGCAGACCCCCCACACTGGACAGGCTCAGACACCCACTGTTCAGGCAGACCCCCACAATGGACAGGCTCAGACAACCCCTGGCCAAGCAGACCCCGACACTGGACAGGCTCAGATACCTCCTGGCCAAGCAGACCCCCACTCTGGAGAGGCTGAGACATCCCCTGGCTAGGCAGATGCCTACACTGGACAGGCTCAGATACCCACATTCCAGGCGGATCCCCACACTGGACAGACTCAGATACCTGCAGTCCATGCAGACACCCACACTGGACAGGCTCAGGCACACCCTGGCCAGGCAGACCTCTACACTGGACAGGCTCAGACACCCACTGCCCAAGCAGACCCCCACACTGGACAGGCTCAGACGCCTGCTGTCCAGGCAGACCCCCAATTGGACAGGCTAAGACACCCCTTGGCCAAGCAGACACCCACACTGGACAGGCACCACACCCACCTACAACTAAGTACTCCAGGAAATGTGCAACATTGCAAAGGTCTTCACCACTAAAACTGAGAAGACGTAGCCGAGATCCCCCATTAGCACTATGACACATGCGTGCACAATTTTGAACATTTGAAATTGTTTGGAGATGTTCAAAGGCTTAATGTGGCTGTAGGCCATGTGTGTGTCAACAATGTGGGTAAGACAGGTTAATCACTAGTACCATCTGTGTACAGTTGTGTCATGTGGAAGGCATAGCTAACCAACTCCAGACATAGAATTCCATACAATGGTCCCAGCACAGACAGTGAACTACACAACACACTTTATCTTTCTTTCTTGATATGGATAAATGTATTTGGAAAAACACAACCGCTCATTGGGAAAGGGAGAAATAAAAATAAATATTGCTCTTCACAGAGGTGGGCAGGGGATATGGAGGGAGTTTGGCAAAATAAATGACATGTCAGAAAACATCAAGGAAAGAAGGTCTGTTCACATAGGGACAAAAGAAAAGTCCTGTCCAAATGAAATGTCCAGTCAACAGTAATTCTGGTCACTCTCTTTCTCATGTGAGATACTCTGCCGTTGTGGCCTCTTCCTGGCTGGCCATAGGAGACACACGGGGGCACAAGCGGTAAGGGGGAAAATAGAGTGGGAAGAATCACAGGGGGACACATGGAATGTGGTGGTGTGGGAGGGATGCTGAGACAAGGCAGAAATCATGGCTGCACCCAAGGAATTGAGTGTGGCATTGATGGAATCCAGGAAGCAGACCAAGTCGTCTAGGGTCCTACGCTGCTTTTCTATCAACTGCTGTAGGAGCTGAGAGAGGTTGGCCTGCTCCCACTCAGATGCCACAAGCCCTTCCTGGGAGGCAGCCACAGGGGTCACAAAACAGGGAGGAGTTTTGGTATCACAGGAGGGTTGTTGGGTGTGGGGGACAACGGAGCTACTAATGGAACTAGGGCAGGTACATGGAGGGGGGCTGTTGTCAGGGGTGGCAGCTGGGGGCCCGTTGGACTGGGGCTGCATGTTCTAGGGAGTGGACAGAGCCAGTCACAGATGTAGGAGTTTGGGGCTCTGGGGATACCTCTGGCTGATGAAGGTCTTCAATGTCTGGGGAGAGACGACATCTTCCCCGGCCAGAGGTGTCCCGATCAAGGTCCCTCCCTATAGTCTTCACAGCCTCCACCCGGGCATTGTCGTCAGAGTCCATCTGGTGGGCGCACTACCCCTGCCTCTAAATGATACAGGTCCCTCGTCCTCTTCTTCTTCCTCAGTTGACGATAGAGTTTGTGCTTGCTGTCATCCCCAGGTAGCTCTACTTGGTCCTCGTCCTCTCCTTGGTCTTCCTGGCCAGCCAAGTCCATTGAAACGGAAGTGAGAACATTATGTAGTTGGTATAAAAATCCTGGCAAGGCACATGAGTATCTGAAGCAAAAAGATGACTTTGTCAACCTTTGATCTCACTGACCAATTTCAGCTGACTTTGATTCCCAATAGAATGTGTACTATCACTGATATGTTCAGACAAGACTCATACATTGACATCTTTCACAACTGTGAGTGATATACCCTACTGTAGTGACAGAGCCAAGCCTTAAGCAAAACCTAATGATCTTGTCCTGATTATCACAGCGATAAAAGCTGTAAGTGTGAATTATTGAACTGAAGGTCAAGCTACCCCAAGACACTGGGTCATGGGTTTCCTGTCCTCACTACCTAGTCTTCTTCACAAGTCAGTCTACAAGTGGAGATGGAACACAGGCTGAAGGGAGCTGTCCGCCCCAATGACATGGGTCCGAATCACAATGGTAAACTTAGTCGAAGCTTATAACAACTAAAGGTATACTTTAGGTCTAAACTTATACTCGTAGGGCCCTATTCACACAGGTAAATGCTGCCCAAAAGTCTAAGTATAGACCATATGTTTAAGTTAAGACCTAACGTCTAACTTTACTCGTAGTACACTTAGACTTTGGTCTACGTTTACCTTTGTGAATCAGGCACCAAGTGTAAAATATAGATACATGGTCCAAGTTAACCTTTGTGAATTGGACATCACGTGTCAATGATGACGCTGCCAAGTGCAGTCTTAGTAGCTGCAAAATATTGCATATCATCTTCTGTGTAGCAAGGTCTGATTCAACATAAATACTTGAATGGGTGTAAAAGTGCAAACCAGCCCTTGGCCAGGCCTTTGATAGGCTGTGAGTACATGCATTGGGGATGCCTGAACCTATCTGCAGTTTGGCAGTTCAGGATTGTCTGTTGGTGCTGCACACCAGTTGGCGCATGTGCAAAGTTGGCTCAGCTAGTTAACAGTGAAATGAGACAGACGAGCCAATGTGGTAAGGACAGGTGCTTTCGTTCAACCTTGGGAATTCCAGAACCATATTGTGTGTGACAGGTATTCCAAAGTCAGCCATTACTACAAGATACAAGAAATGATAATTTTCACACTGATGATACTCACAACCAAGGCATGCATGGCACAACATTTGACACAAGAAATGTGCCCATTTGCCCTCACATTGGACAGTGTCTGGCCCAGCACACTACAAGTCCCAGAATTCACTCTGGTCAGTGCTTCCAATGTGATCCCATTGGGCATTGGCCTTATGACTGCTTCAGCAAATGCCCAGATTCTGCACATGATGACATGTGATATATGATTGTCTAGCTTTGTTAACACTCATACCATTCTACCAGACACAGCGTGCAGGCAATGCACTCACAAGATCTCTGCTGCTCAAACTCCTCCAGCTGAGCATGGAGGGTCAGCTAAGCTGTACTCAGAACCCACATGTCACTGCCAGTGCTAGTAGGGCTGGAAGGATAGCCCCAGCAGTTCTTGGGCCCTCAGATGGGCCCAATGTTTAAGGTCCTCCCAGCACTTGTGACACATGCTGGTCCGCCGGTGGTATACTCCCACTGCACCACTGCTCAATCTGCTCCCATATTCTGGTGCACGCTGCATTGCTCAACTGGTCCTCACGCCCCCACAAAGCAGATGGTAGTGGTCCAGCACCCCCTAGCTAAGATGCCTAACTCCCTTTCACTGAAGAGGGGTGCCCTCTCCTCAACTCCCTCAGACATGTTGGGGGCAGTAAGGATAAACTGAGCAGCTGTTTGGCAGAGGCTCCTGTCTCTAGCAGAGGATGGCTCAGAATGACTAGAAAATAGCTGTCTGCAACTTCCTGTCTGGAACTTTCTGCCTTGCATTTCCTGTATGTCACTTCCTGTTGATTATCATTGGGTTCCCGCCCATCACCGGATTCCACACCCTGGGTGCGGATGATCTTTAAATGCAGACTACTTGCTACTTTGCAGAGTGAATACCAGGCAGTTGTAAACTTACACTTTTGGTCTAACCTTAGACCAAAATTGTAAGATTACTTTTGTGAATAGGGGCCTTAGTGTTCATTTTTTTGTCCTGGTGCCCACCCAGGACACCATTTGTTTACAATTATTGGGAGGGGGTGCTTTACCCCCTCCCCAAGCCTTCACAGGTCCCCAGAACCCTCCTCCCCTGTAATTAAATAGTGTCCCTCAGTCAGGGACAGAGAGAAAACATGCCCCCCTACCCCTTCTAACTCTATGTGTGGGATCCCAGGGATGGGCTTCCCAGGGCCTCAGAGTGCCCCAGGAGAGGGCTGCATGCCCTCCGCTCCTTGCAGAAATATGTGAGCCCCAGAGGATGGAATTCTGGAGCCATAATTGGCTCGGAGATGGAGGATGGAGCAGTGCACCCCTTCCCATTCTTAAAGATGGTAAGCCTCAGTGGAATGGAATCCCTATGGCCATAACTGACTCATTGAGGGGGGCCCCCATGCACGTCCCCTCCCCAAATCATATAATAATTGACACCAGGACCTGGCCCCCTGGGGTCATATTTATTTTCAAAAATTGGCAGACACCATGTTTTTTTTTATTTTGGCCCTGGGTGGGGGATCCTTTCCTCAAGGGCTAGGGAGCAGAGTATCCATACCCTGTCACCTTATATCTTTTTTTTCAAATCCTTTTCAGGACAGAAGTCTGAGGGCTAGATTTGGATCTCGGCGAAGGGAATATTCTGTCACAAATGTGACAGATATCCTGTCCACCATATTGTGGTCTCCATAGGATATAATGAGATCATAATATGACTGACTCGTTATCCTTCACATGTGTGACTGAGTATTCCCCTCCACTGAGATCTCAATCAGGCCCTAAGTCTTCAAGTCCTGTAATGGCTGCTCCCAACATTGACTTGTTTGGCTGGAAGGAGTGGGCTCTCTATCAACAGTTGTCCAAAGAGCAAAGGTTGTGTGTAGTATGCACTTGACCATCTAAGATGGCTTGTGTGTCTGGAGGGAGTGTGCTCTCCATAAAGAGTTGTACACACAGTGATAACAGTGTGGAGTAAGAGTATGGCCATCTAGGAGGGGCATGTTTGTCTGGAACTCTGTAACGGCTTGTGCACAGGAAAAGTATGTGTATTTCTTGGCTCCTACTTGATGGTTTACCCAAAGCTTTCCAGTAAGAAGCACAATGATTTTTTTTTCAAAGTTCCAAGAAGATTTGTCAAACTACACTAGCAAAATAAAGAATACTCTTCCTATGGGAAGTCTGACCTAACTAAGTACGCAGTGGTGACCATCTATCTATCTATCTATCTATCTATCTATCTATCTATCTATCTATCTATCTATCTATCTATCTATCTAGCTATCTATCTATCTATCTATCTATCTATCTATCTATCTATCTATCTATCTATCTATCTATCTATCTATCTGTCTATCTATCCATAAACACACATATATGAATAGTTAAAGTAAAGTTATAGTTAGGTGAATATGTCAGTGACAACATTCAATCAATCAAACAGGATATGTAAAGCACTACTAATCACCCTCAAGGATATTTAGGGGGTCATTCTGACCCTGGCGGCCGGTGATAAAGCGGCGGCCAACCCGCCAACAGGCAGGCGGTCAAAAAAAAGGTATTCTGACCCTGGCGGGAACCGCCAACACAGCCCGCCATTTTAACACTCCGACCGTCACGGCGGGACAGACAAACAGCTCGGCGGTCACCGCCAACAGCCAGGCGGCAGACAATGTACCGCCCACCCTATCACGACCCACCAATCCGCCACCTTTTCCGGGGCGGGAGCCCCGCCGATAAAAACACAGCGGAAACAGACTACGAACGGGAAAACGCTCACCTATACACACTCCACGAGGAAGGAGGACAGCATGGAGCCCGAATTACACATCCTACCGGCTATTGTCTACCTGCTCATCTACCACGAGTACGAACGCCGGCGCAGACGACAACGGTGAGTACTGCACCTACGACACAGGGAAGGGGGGAGGAGGAAAGCTTACGGGCACACACATATGCGACCCCCCCCCCAACTATCTACACACCAATGCAGAGCACCAAGTCACAGTGACACCACCCAAACCCCCCGGAATAATGCAAAGACATAATTAAAGTGAGAAACAACATTTATGTATATAAGAGGTTCTTTGAAGTCATGGTAAAATAGCAATATGAATAGTAAAAAAACAAGTAAGAAAATAACGAAACTGATAAACATAGGCAATAAGTCCTGCACAGTCAACTAAATTTCTACTGTCCGTGGGCCAAAGTGGATCAACACATGGGCAAAGCCCACACAGGAGACCTGAGTCCGTTCGAGAGAACACTGCTGGGGCATCAGATGACAAAACTACACGCACCTCAGGGGGAAGGGAAGGGGGGGCACCTCAGCCACATGAGTCCACGACGCCAGATCCACGAAGGGTCCACCATGCCCACTGTGCCATCCTGGGGAGTGCAAAGCCACAGTCTCACAAGTCTCTACAGTGGGTGGGTTGCCCACCATGCCATCCTGGGGAGTTCAAAGCCACAGTCTCACAAGTCTCTACAGTGGGTGGGTTGCCCACCGTGCCATCCTGTGGAGTGCAAAGCCACAGTCTCACAAGTCTCTACAGTGGGTGGATTGCCCACTGTTACATCCTGGGGAGTGCAAAGCCACAGTCCATCAGGTGGATTACAGAGACCACTGGTCATGGAGGAGCCATGGTGGGCAGAGTGCGGCGTGAAGGCCTGCCCGACACAGAACCGGGACTGCCAATGGGCCAGCAGTGCTTGAGACAGCGGGGCCCAGCGGAGCGGTGCTTGACAGGAAGGGCCCAGCGGAGCGGTGCTTGAGACGGCGGCCCCAGCGGAGCGGTGCTTGACAGGAAGGGCCCAGCGGAGCGGTGCTTGAAAGGAAGGGCCCAGCGGAGCGGTGCTTGACAGGAAGGGCCCAGCGGAGCGGTGCTTGAGACGGCGGGGCCCAGCGGAGCGGTGCTTGACAGGAAGGGCCCAGCGGAGCGGTGCTTGAGACGGCGGGGCCCAGCGGAGCGGTGCTTGACAGGAAGGGCCCAGCGGAGCGGTGCTTGAGACGGCGGGGCCCAGCGGAGCGGTGCTTGACAGGAAGGGCCCAGCGGAGCGGTGCTTGACAGGAAGGGCCCAGCGGAGCGGTGCTTGAAAGGAAGGGCCCAGCGGAGCGGTGCTTGAGACGGCAGGGCCCAGCGGAGCGGTGCTTGACAGGAAGGGCCCAGCGGAGCGGTGCTTGAGACGGCGGGGCCCAGCGGAGCAGTGCTTGACAGGAAGGGCCCAGCGGAGCGGTGCTTGAGACGGCGGGGCCCAGCGGAGCGGTGCTTGACAGGAAGGGCCCAGCGGAGCGGTGCTTGACAGGAAGGGCCCAGCGGAGCGGTGTTTGAGATGGCGGGGCCCAGCGGAGCGGTGCTTGACAGGAAGGGCCCAGCGGAGCGGTGCTTGACAGGAAGGGCCCAGCGGAGAGGTGCTTGAAAGGAAGGGCCCAGCGGAGCGGTGCTTGACAGGAAGGGCCCAGCGGAGCGGTGCTTGAGACGGCGGGGCCCAGCGGAGCGGTGCTTGACAGGAAGGGCCCAGCGGAGCGGTGCTTGACAGGAAGGGCCCAGCGGAGCTGTGCTTGAGATGGCGGGGCCCAGCGGAGCGGTGCTTGACAGGAAGGGCCCAGCGGAGCGGTGCTTGACAGGAAGGGCCCAGCGGAGCGGTGCTTGAAAGGAAGGGCCCAGCGGAGCGGTGCTTGACAGGAAGGGCCCAGCGGAGCGGTGCTTGAGACGGCGGGGCCCAGCGGAGCGGTGCTTGACAGGAAGGGCCCAGCGGAGCGGTGCTTGAGACGGCGGGGCCCAGCGGAGCGGTGCTTGACAGGAAGGGCCCAGCGGAGCAGTGCTTGAGACAGCGGGCCCAGCGGAGCGGTGCTTGACAGGAAGGGCCCAGCGGAGCAGTGCTTGAGACGGCAGGGCCCAGCGGAGCGGTGCTTGACAGGAAGGGCCCAGCGGAGCGGTGCTTGACAGGAAGGGCCCAGCGGAGCGGTGCTTGAGACGGCGGGGCCCTCTTCAGCGGTGTCTTTCTGCACGGCGGTGCCCTCTTCAGCGGTGTCTTTCTGCACGGCGGGGCCCTCTTCAGCGGTGTCTTTCTGCATGGCGGGGCCCTCTTCAGCGGTGCCTCTCTGCACGGCGGGGCCCTCTTCAGTGGTGTCTTTCTGCACGGCGGGGCCCTCTTCAGCGGTGCCTCTCTGCACGGCGGGGCCCTCTTCAGCGGTGTCTTTCTGCACGGTGGGGCCCTCTTCAGCGGTGCTTGTCCAGTCATCCCAGGGAGCCAGACCTGGTCAGGACTCCCTGCTTAGTCACCCTCCGACCGTGCAGTTGCTGGACCCTTCTGTGACGGAGTCCTGGGCCCGTGGGTGTCCTCCCTCACACCCGGGATGGGGCTTGTGGGACCCTCCTGGTCCGCGCCCCTGCTGGCTGACTTCTCCGCCCTGCTGCCCTTGCCCTCCTTCGATGAGGCTCTCTGGCCCTTGCCTCCCCTGGATGTTATGGCAGGTGAGGGCCCAGGACTTCGCACCTTGGGGGCAGCCGTGTCAGTCTTCTTGCGGCGGCCCCTGATTTTACGGGTCCTCTTCCCAGGGGGGGGGGCTGGCTGTTCCCTTGCTGCTGGCCTATGTATCTGTGCTGGGGAAGGGTGGACTCCAAAACCCCTGCACAATGGTGACACTTGAAGCAGGGCTGGTGGTGGCTGAGGTGCTCTTGGGACTCTTAGCAGATGGAGGGGGTGGGTCAGGTGGGGCAAAGAGGTTAAGTTTGGAGAGGTAAAGTTTTTTAGGACCAATGTAAAGGGTAGGTGTAGTGGGTATGGGAGTGGAGGAAGAGGATGTGCTTGTAGGAGAGTCAGATGTGCTGTCTTTGGGTGCAGGTGCTTGTGACGTAGGCTGTCGTGAGGTGGTTGGCTGTTGGATGGGTGGCTGCCTGCGTTTGTGTGTCTTGGAAGAGGGGGTGACAGACACAGTGGGAGAGGACACAGGGGACGTGTAAATGGCAGTGGGGGTGGTGACTGCACGTGGGCGGACTGTACTGGAGGGTGTGCTGGTGATGGAAGTACTGGCTGATGGTGGTGTGCATGCAGGTGTGAGTGGAGACGTCACAGGGAGGGAGGAGGGAGACAAGGAGGTGGGGGACACAGGGGTGGTAGTGACTGTTGGCATGTCTGCATCTGGGTGTTGCTTGGGTGAATGCTTGTGTGATGTGTGGTGCTTATGTCTGGATGAGCTGCCCTTGGGTGTTGAGGTGTGTGCAGGCTGGTCTGATGGTGTGGATGGGATAGGCTGAGGAACAGGAGACAGAGACAGGGTGGAGGCAGATAGAAGAGGGAGGCTGGAAACAGGGACAATGGCTGCCGTCAGTGCTGAGGCCAGAGCATTGAACGATCGTTGATGGGCAGCCTGACCCGAATGAATGCCCTCCAGGTATGCATTACTCCGATGCACCTCCCTCTCTACCCCCTGGATGGCATTCAAAAGGGTAGACTGCCCAACAATGATGGTCTGTAGGAGGTCAATGACCTCCGCACTGAGGGCAGCAGGGGTAACGGGGGCAGGGCCTGAGGTGCCTGGGGCGAAGGAGATGCCCGCCTTCTTGGGCGAGCGGGCACGGAGCGAAGGCTGAGGGGCTGCTGGGAAAGCGGAGCTGGTGCCCTGGGTGGCGGCTGTACCTGTAGAGGCGGGGGGCCCGGATGTTGCCGCCACCGCTAGGGAGCTCCCTTCCGAGGACGTGTCGGTGTCGCTGGTGTCACCACGGGTCCCCGTTGTGGTGCTCCCCTCGCCCTCCGTATCACTGGTGACCTCGGTGTCTGTACCATGGCCCACCGGGGCCTTGTGAGTTGCAGCTCCCTCGTGCTCCGATGCCAATTCTCCTCCGCCTGATGATGCTAATGCACACATGCACAAGAAGACAAAGAAAAAGGGTGGGGGGAGAAATAAAAACAGGTTGAGTGCATGCATTGTCAACACCGTTGGCTGAGAGGACAGACACAGGAGCCTCATGCACTACGCCGTGCAATCGGGGTACACTACTCAGTACTTGTGACTAGGCCAACAGGTCTCTGGACAACATATGCGCACATGGGTGATGCAGGACCATGGATTGCTGTACTTGGCACCCTACAGAGGTGGGGTGCGGGGGCACAGGGCCATGCCTAAAGGAGGGGACTACACTACAGAAAGCGCCCTGGCCTAATGTCACCCACAGCCCTCCTCCCCCACCCAGGCACCTCCACTGCGCGTAAAGATAGCAGTATGTGCTGGTACTCACCCCCTTGTGTCTGCTGTGATGTCCTCACGCGCCCATCCAATTCGGGGTAGGCCACCGCCAGGATCCGGGACATCAGGGGGGTCAAGGTACGACTGGCACCCCTCCTACGTTGGGAGGCCATCCCCAGCAGTAACTCGGCGGTCTTCCTGGTCCCGCGGCGGATGTCCTCCCACCTCTTTCGGCAGTGGGTGCCCCGTCTTGTGTGGACCCCCAGGGCCCGGACTTCCTTGGCGATGGCACGCCAAATGTCGACTTTCTGATGGGCGCTGACCTATTTGACATGTACAGTGTGGGAAAGGAAATTTCAACATTTTTCTGCATGTTAGATGTGATTGCCCCCCCCTCCCCAACCCTGCCATGTGGCACATGCTCTCATCTGTCGTGCCTTGCACTCCTCATTCGCTCCCCACCCCACCATCTTACATCCACCATACACGACCCAGGCATAGCCCATTCAACATGCACCCAGTGTACTTACCTGTTGGTCTGGAGGACCGTAGAGTAGCGCATACTGGGGTAGGACCCCATCCACAAGTTTCTTCAACTCTTCTGAAGTGAAGGCAGGGGCCCTTTCCCCAGTCGCAGCAGCCATTGTCTCTTCCAGACCGAGGTCACAGCAGCACTTGCAGTATAGGTCCTCTCCTGTGGATGATCAGGTCTCGAGTGATTAAGCAGATAGAAAATGGCGGTCACGCCCGCGGCGGTGCGTACCGCGGCGGTGCATACCGCGACCGCCGGCGCACATCGTCATTGGCTCCTGAGACCCATAGGGTTCAATGTTATCTAATGCTGCTTTGCGCCGGGGTCTTCGACCGCCTACCGCCACGGTGAGCCACGCCAGCGCAGTGACCTCACATCCCACTGTCACACTTCACAGGTCAGGCAGCCGCCATTTCAAGGGCCAACATGGCCTGATTTCTACTGCGTCACACAGGCCTAGGCCTTGCATTGCCACTCATACAAGCCATTCAATGCATAGCGAATCGTGTAATGTGCAAGCTGTGGGAACGAACCTGAGGGTTGCTTGACTCTGTGCTCCATGTTGTCCTTCCTAGGCACCGTCCGCTGGGACTTGCGAGGAGAAGGATAAATCCTCCCGTGTACCGACCGCTGGTGGACCTGTCGACAATGGAAGAACGACATATTATACTTCGATACCGACTTGACCGAGCCACTATACATGAACTGTGTGCCCAGCTGGAGCCAGACCTGATGTCCCCCATCCGCCAACCCACAGGGATTCCCCCTCTGGTGCAGGTTCTGTCAGTACTCCATTTTTTGGCTAGTGGCTCTTTTCAGACAACAGTGGCCATGTCATCAGGGATGTCTCAGCCTATGTTTTCTAAGGTTTTGTCCAGAGTGTTGTCTGCCCTGATGAAATACATGCAGAGATACATTGTTTTCCCTGAGGAGGGTGATTTGGCCACTGTGAAGGGTGATTTCTATGCCCTTGGACATATCCCCAACATCATTAGTGCCATTGATGGGACCCTTGTGGCTTTAGTACCCCCAAAAGACAATGAGCAGGTGTACAGAAATAGAAAAAGTTACCATTCGATGAATGTCCAGGTGGTCTGTTTGGCTGACCAGTACATCTCCCATCTAAATGCCAAGTTCCCTGGGTCAGTGCATGACGCATATGTCATGCGAAATAGCAGCATCCTTTATGTGATGGAACAGCTACAGAGACACCGTGTGTGGCTAATAGGTGACTCTGGTTACCCCAACCTGCCTTGGCTATTGACCCCAGTGAGGAATCCCCGGACCAGGGCAGAGGAACGGTACAATGAGGCCCATGGGCGAACTAGGAGGATCATAGAAAGGACCTTCGGGGTCCTGAAGGCCAGGTTTAGGTGCCTGCATATGACAGGGGGATCCCTCATGTACTCACCAAAGAAGGTGTGTCATATCATCGTGGCCTGCTGTATGCTTCACAACCTGGCTTTGCGACGCCAGGTGCCTTTCCTGCAGGAGGATGGTCCAGATGGTGGTGTTGCAGCAGCTGTGGAGCCTGTGGAGAGTGGAAGACGACGGGGACGACACGGACAACAGGGACACAGTTATACAACAGTATTTTCAGTAGCACCCAGATAAGAATCATCCACGCCATTTTACATTTACTTCTGGCCTCCTGCATCTCTACTTTCTGTGTTTCCCCCCAGTTCCTTTTCACTGAATTTTGACTTTCCCTTCCCTTTTCAGAGCTGTATGACCCACAGCGTGACTTCTGCTTTGTTTGCCCATGGACTAATGCTTCTTGACACTGGTATGTTGTCATCACAATGTAAAAGAACATTATTGCACCGTTATGTGTAATACATTTGTAAAGAATACAAGCAGACTCCTGACATTTGAAGTGCAATTGGTGATTTATTTTAAGTGCTGCGTATAGGTCCGTGATAGTAAAACGGTGATGGGTGGGGGTGGAGTCATGTCCATGGCAGAGTCCAGTTCTCAGTAGCACAGGTGCGATGTCCATATGCCTGTGGAAGGATGGAGCAGGGGCAGTTCAAGGTTGGACAGGGTGCCAATGTGGGACAGTGGGATGACATCAGGGGGTATCTTAGGCTGGCGGGGGTCTTGGCATCCTACTCTGTCTTCTTGTGTGATCTCAGGTTCCGCTTGCGGGGTGGTTGATCTTCAGCAGGAGGTGGGGTTCTGGTGGCCTGTTGGGGTGTGGGGGCCTCCTGTCCACTTGCGCCGGCGGAGGTGGTAGGCTGTTCGTCGTCCGGGCTGGTGACAGGGGCCCTTTGGGGTGCCACATGGTCCCGCAATGTGGTGACTATCTGGTTGAGGGCCAGGAAGATGGTCCCCATTGCGGTCCCGATGTGCCGGAGTTCGTCTCTGAACCCCATGTACCGTTCCTCCTGCTGTGCCTGGATCTCCTGGAACCTGGCCAGTACCGTCGCCATCGTCTCCTGGGAGCGGTGGTATGCTCCCATGATGGTGGTGAGGGCCTCTTGGAGAGTGGGTTCCCTGGGCCGGTCAACCCCCTCTGGCACAGCAGCCCTCCCAGTTGCCCTGTTTCCCCGGGCCTCTGTCCCCTGGACGGTGTGCCCACTACCACTGCCCCCAGGTCCCTGTTGTTGTTGGGGTGGTGGGTCAGCCTGGGTGCCCTATAGTGGCGGACACACCGCTGATTGACGCGTCCTGGAGACAGTGGCATGGGCCCGCTGGGTGGGAGCTGTGCTGGTATTCCCAGAGGGGGTTGGGTCTGTTGCGGCCTGTGTCTGTGTGTGGGGAACCGACTGTCCAGAGGTCGCCGATGGTCCGGGCTGGTCATCAGGTTCCAGGTCGACAGAGCTGCTGTCATCACTGGGGGCCTGTTCTGGGGGCGGGATGGACAAATCTGGACCCTCCTGGCCGGTGTGTTGGCGTTCGGGCCCTGCAGGGGTAAAAGAGTATGGTTATTGCTTCTGTGTGTGCTATGGTGTGCGATTTGTGGGTGTCCTTGTCCCCAAGTGCTGGCATTCCCTTGTGGGAGGAGTTGTGAGGGTGGTTTGGGGGGGGGGGTTGGGTATGTGCAGTGGTCATGCTTGGGTGATGGGTGTCCATGGTTTGTGTTGGCATTCAGGGATTGGTGTTGTGTTGGGTGGGTTGTGCTGGTGAGACATTGGCAGGGTGGAAGTGTGCTGAGGGGTTGGGGGTGAGGGTGGGGGTGCGGGTTGGCATGCTGGTGGTTGGGGGGGTGAAGTATTTGGGATTAGACTTACCAGAGTCCATTCCTCCGCTTACTCCAGCGAGGCCCGCAGGATGCAGGATGTTCAAGACCTCTTGCTCCCATGATGTGAATTCGGGTGGAGTGGGTGGGGGTCCGCCGCCAGTCTTCTGCACAGCGATGTTGTGTCTTGACACCATCGACCGCACCTTCCCCCGTAGGTCGTTCCACCGCTTTCGGATGTCTTCCCGGTTTCTGGGATGCTGTCCCACAGCGTTGACCCTGTCGACGATCCTTTGCCATAGCTCCGCCTTCCTGGCTATTGTGGTGTGCTGCACCTGTGTGCCGAATAGCTGGGGCTCTACCCTGATTATTTCCTCCACCATTACCCTGAGTTCTTGGTCCGAGAACCTGGGGTGTCTTTGGGGTGCCATGGGGTGGTGTGGGGTGGTGTTTGTGGTGATGAGTGTGGTGTGTGTGGTGTGTGTGGTGTTTTGTGCGTGGATGTGGTGTGGGTGATGATGTTGTGTTCCTCTGTGTGTTGGGGTTTGCGTTAGCTGTGCTCTCTCTCTCTCTCTCTCTCTCTCTCTCTCTCTCGCCTTCTCTCCGAATTTCTAGTAGTGGGGGTTTGTGGGTGATGTGGGTGTGTGTTTTATAGTTGATTGGATGTGTGGGTGTGGTGTGTGTATGTGTATCAGGTGTGTGTATTTCGAATTGTCCAATGTGGCTGTGTTTTGTAAAGATGTGTGTATTTTGACCGCGGCGGTGTGTACCGCCAATGGAATACCGCGGTTGAAAGACCGCCGCGTGGATTCGTGGGTCGTAATGGCATGGGCGTGTTCATGTTGGCGTGACGGTGGAGGTTTGGTCATCTCCAGTTTATCGATGACCGCTGATGAGGCGGCCTTCCGTGGATGTCGGGTTTTTGGCGGTTTGGAAGTTGTGGGTCAGAATGACCGTGGCGGTTTGCCACGGCCGCGGCGGTAGAATGGCGGACTTCTGACCGGCGGTAAGAGCCTTTTACCGCCAGGGTCAGAATGATCCCCTTAGTCACTTGCAAGTCTCAGCGGCTCATTTCAATAGCCAGGTTGTGAGGGCTCTACAGAATTCCAAATGAGAGGTAATTGTCTGGAAATGCATGGGAAGGATGTTCCAGGTTTTGCTACTATGTGGGAGAAGGCAATGTTTTCCACTTCTGCTTCAGTGGATGAATGGAGTGTGGGCAAGCGATAAGGAGGTGATGCATTGCCTTCTTGATGGTTGGTGGAAATTCAGGTGATGGTTAATGTATACGGGTTCTTGATTGGGTAGAGCCCTGTGTGTGTGGGTTATCAGCTTGAATATGCACCTCTTCCGTACAGGGAGCCAATTGAGTTGCCCTAGGTGTGGTGTGATATGGGATCATTGGGGAAGGTCGAAGACTAGTCTGGCTGTGGTGTTTGATATGCAGGAGTTGCAAGGTGATTCCTATGTAGAGGGCATTGCTGTAGTCTAGTCGACTGGTGGTGGGACCCTGTGTCACGTGTGTCTTGTGTGCAGGGGTAGCCACTTAAAGGCCTAACGTAGCATGTGCAGAGTGAAGAAGCTAGCGAAAGAGACAGTGTTAATCTGTGAGCATTTTGTCAATGATGATTCTGACATTTCTGGCATTTTCTGTGGAAGTGGGTGCTGGGCCTAGTTCTGAAGGTCACCAGGAGTTGTTCCATGCGTGACTGATCTTGTCAAAGATCATAACTTTAGTCTTGTCTGTATGTAGCTTGAGGCAGTTTTCTTTTATCCAGTCAGCGACTCTTGTCATGGATCTGTGGAAGTTGGTTTTCATGGTGGTGGGGTCATTGGTGAGTGAGAGTATTGAGCTGGCTGTTTTCTATGTAGGAGATTATGTTGAGGCCATGGGATCTGACGACTTTGGCTAGTGGGGTCTTATATGCATTAAAGGAAGGAGGGGATCCATCTGAGTGCATCTCCTTGGATGCTGATGTGGTGGAGTCTTTAGATCAGTGTGTGGTGGGATACAGTGGGATACAGCTGCCAAAAGGTCGAAGAGGAGCAGGGACACTGTTTCTCCTTGGTTGAGGAGGGTACAGATGTTATGAGTGGCTGCGATCAGGGAAGTCTCGGTGCTGTGATTGCTGCCGAGCCACCAGTGGGTTCATTTTGGTATTTTGACCATCTGCATGCCTTATTTTCCTTAATACAGAGCTTATCAATGCTTAGAAATACAATGAACATATCAAGAACACCAAAATTGGTTTCAAGGTGCCCTCCCACATTTTATTGAGAACCTTAGATTAGACCCCTCAGTAATGATGGGACCTCATGGCCAGTTCCAGCCACCTACATACCATTTCCAAATATACAAAATTTACAGGCAGCTGATCTACACCTACTATGCAAGAATCTAGTTAGTAAATATAGACCGACACTCTTCTGGCAGAAAAAGATTGGCAGCCAGAAATTGTCAGATTGCTGCCGAAAGGGGAAGATGTAATTTTGAAATACGTTTCAGTTCTAGTTTCAGATCGAGTAAAAGAAGCCTTTGCTGCAGATTGCACTCTTGCACAGGCTTCAGCGTTGTACCGTAACCACTTGGATTGGGACAGGGGCTCTCCTTATCACGTTATACCTATATGGTCAAGCCCAAAAGTACAATCTCAATACCCAATAAAACATGATGCTAAAGCTCCAGTGAGAAAAATTATTTCACAACTTGAGTACCAGGGAGTTACTGAACTGTGTGTATCTCCAATGAATAGTCTTTTGTTTTGTTTCCCATAGCTAAGCCAGACCAATCCTATATAATAGTAATTTAACCAGTCACAAATGTGCATTTGCCATTGAAAACTCACATATGACCGCTCTTATGAACGATATAGTCCATAGAAATTCCACATTAGCCTCTCAGCGTTGCTGTTGTGATTCCCCTAGGGGCAAAACAACAGTACAGGATTGTTCTCAGCCAATGTGACATCAATATTGCACAATATTGATCCCAAGGCGTTATCTGATGGATGAAGACCTCAACACACATCTGGCCAGGGTAGATTGCATTGCACTGGGATTTGCCAACCATGGCTACAAGTTCAGTTTTAGGAAAACTAAAATTGCCTTCTTCAGTGTTCTGTTTCTAGGATTCAAGCTTTCAAATGAGGTGAAGAGTTTGGCACCAGACTTCTTAGATAAGTGTGCACAATTATAACCAATATAAACAAATGATCCTTACTATGATTTTTCCATTTTAGCAGAAGGTACATATCAGATTATCCACAATGCATAAAACCACTTTATGATTTAACTCATCCAGATTTCTCAAGCAAATACTGAATACCACAACATACACCAATTCTCAGATAACTACTGATAGCTTGAGGCAAAACACTCATACACATGTGAAAACAAAACACATTTAGTAATATGGGTCATTCTGGGTACCATCAGATTCACATATGTCACATTTAATGAAGGTGACACAGTACCAATAGCGTAGAAATCATGTTTACATTCAAAGGAAGAAATGCGTTTTGCACCAACAGAAGAAATACTGACGGCAGTTCAGATAGCTGTCCTCAAGGAGAGACCGCTAGGCCAGGGTAAGCACTTCATTGTAGTTACTTCAGACGCAGTCCTTGATGGTGTTACCAATGCCAGTGCTCCAAAGGTGATCACATTAAATCCATGTTGGATACACTGGGCTACCTTCTTGACTGCCACTGATGTTGACTATGTGTTTGATCCAAAGCTACAGAACAAAGAATTTCTCCAATACTAATTTGGGTACCTCATGTCCTCTAATGTTAGCCCTCTTGACCAATACAAATACATAAGCTATACTGATGGTTCACCTCAACCATCTGTAGATACCAAATACCAATATACCACAGCTTGTGCTAGTGGTGGTATAAAGGATGGCAAGATCTGCCCTCAACAAACCTACACTCAGTCCCTAGGGGAATGCACAGCACAGCTTGCTGAGCTAAAATCATTGATCTTGGTGCTGGAACATACCAATCCTGAAATCCCTACACTTAAAGTGTGTGATTTGTATTATTGTGTCTAGTCTTTCAATGAAAAGGAAAATTCCATAAAACACATATTTTTGTGGGTCAAGGTGGCAGGGCTTAAGGACAAACTGCCACGGGCTCATGTCATGCAAACACTGGGCCACAAACATATTGGAATATGCATTGTAGGGAATTAAATGGCTGATGAAGCTGAAAAATCTGCAGCTGCTACGGCAACTCTTGCTGCGATAACCCGTTCCCATACGAGAGTGAATGATGAAAGTTTGGCCTCTGTAAGTGCTTTGGCTGACGAAAAGCCTTTACCAAAAGCCTGCCCAACTCAATTTTCCTACCACTTAAGAGTCTAAAACATTCTCTTTGTAACAACACCAGCAGTTGGTGATCATTTGATCCAAAATCAAGAGAGCAGGCTTGAACTGATTAAACCAGCTCATGACGGTGTTGCCTCTGCCCGTGCTGGTGTGGCAGCTACCATTTCTCTTTTCCAAAAATACTATTGGTGGCACAGTCATACAAAAAGGCCAAACAATATGTTCATAGTTGTGACGTCTGTCAACAAATCAAAGGTTCCACCATCAAGCAGCCACTACAGACACCCCTCTTAAAATCAAACACGCCGATGCAATGTGTGTACCTGGACCAATGCAGTCCCCCAAATTCAGATGGTGTATGCAAATACACCCTACTAGCAATAGACTCTAATTGCAGATTCCTTTGGAAGTGGCCACAACAATTGGATTTGCAAGTCTTTATCTGGACATATGCAGTCCCAGCATTCCAGGGGGCCAGTGTCCTGCTTTTGCCTCTAGAGCATACATGGACGCCATGGGAATAATGGGTGTTACAGTGCATTATTCTTCCCCTTTCCATCCTGAGGGAAATTTGGTTGTGAAGTAAAATAAATGAGATTTAAAGCAATCCTTAACAACTAGGGTTTTAGGCTAAGATCAAAGTTGGATCCATCACTTGTATGAAGTCCACAGAGCATTGAATAATCTGCCTAGAAGAGATTTGGGAGGCCGTATCCCTACGAAGTCTTGTTCAGCATCCCTAGGTATGTTGCAGATCTTGATGGCCCTGACACGGTGGCAGCAGAAACACCTTTTGGCATAAATGAATATGTCACTGTCTTGCAGGAATTACAACAGTTCAGAGATGAATGTTCTACAGCACATGCCACCATGTGGAATTCAATAACATCCATAGGCTGTATTCCAAATATTAGGGATCTGATTCGAGAAAAGATACCTGTGAAGAAGGAATTTGGCTCATCTTACCAGGCACCGGTTCTTGGAATACAAGGTACAAGGCCTGTTATCATACCACCATTGCCTGGCTCCAAAGGCAACCTCATTGTCTCCATTGATCACATAAATTTGCATCATGTGGCTGATACTGCACTGTAGACCTTGAGGATTCCTGGATAGTTCCCTTGCCATTCTCACTGCCATACATGAGGTATCTCATCAAGCATTAAACAATACTGAAATTATTTCCCAAGTTTGGAGAGGGTGGTGAATAAACTTTCATTGATTCCAGTAACCGCTGCAAGCACAAGAAATGTCCAAAATGTTAATCTGCAATTTACAAATACAACAGAATTTCATGGGATTGTCTAAGACGAACCCCCTTTGGATACATCTACTATTTAGCTTTCCCCTGCAATGGCTCTAGTGTTTGCACAGACAACGTCTGGGTATTTTGCCAACATAGATGATTTTTCTTCAACTTCATCAGCATCAACTGTTGGTATATGTAAACATTTTAACTGGCTTAAATGCACCTACTTGATTTGTCCATGTTATTATCTGTAGATTATGTTGGCACTACTTGTCTTTCTTTTATGGATTGGATTTTTTATTGTCTTCTTTTTGGTTATACCTGAGCATAATCTTCCTGCAGGAAAGTAGCCCTTTTGGCAAGGCCACCCCCACTTTTTGCCTGGTATTTGATGCAATTTAGACTGAAAGTACACTGGGTTCCTGCTAACCAGGTCCCCAGTGCCAGATCGCTTTCCCTAAAACTGTGCAATTGTTCTTCAGTTGGCCATACCTTTGGCATCCCTGTAAGTCCCTATTAAATGGTAGCCCTGGCACCTAGGGCATGTGTACCAAAGAGAATCTGCAAGGGCTGCAGCATGTATTATGAACCTGAGGGGGCCCTCACCTAGAACATGAGGTCTGCCATTGCAGGCTGTGGGTCTTGGTGCAGCTGAAAGTGAAAACACGACACGGCACACAGCCTGTGTGTCGTGTCTCCTAAGACTGCATGCAATATAGGTGTGTCGCCCTCACATCAGGCCTCACAGCACTAAGGACATGTGAGGACATATATGCAAGAGCAGATATGCCCTGGCTATGTCTTTTTGTATTCTCAGACATAGTGAGTGAAAAGGGAAGCCTTTTTATGTACATGTGGTGGACACTGGTAAGTACAAGTTCCCCAGCTACATGATGGTTTCACTGAAGATAGGGATGTTTGGTATCAAACACCTTGTACTAATAAACCCTCACTGATACCAGTGATGTATTTATTACTATATGCATCCACTGGGCACTTTAGAGGTGCCCTCTGAAACATCTACCACTACCCATGCCCACCTCTCAGGTCAGACCCACCCCTAAGGTGAGCTGCCTGATGTGGACACAATTTTTGAAAATCTGCCATCTTGGTGATAGCATAACTAGGAGCTATGGGACAGGATTATACCCAATTCCCACAGGAGGTAGTCATATAGGAGGTATAGTGAACCCAGGGGTAAGTGTCTACTACCCTACACTCCCAAAAAAAACCTAGGCTCAGTATTTAGGGGAGCCCCTGGAACCAGGAAATCAGATCCTGCTGACCTGAAGAAGAATGACACTCCAGAGATGCAAAAGGCAAGAACTGTGCCAACCCTGCCAACTTGTCAGCTAACTTCAACAACTGAGAGAACGACACCTCATCCTCCAGCTGCTGAGACTGCCAGCCTTCTTTCAGGCTTTAGGAATCTCCGTGGAGCACATTTGCAGGTACCCAAGAAACACTGAAGAGGACTCTGGACTGTCAAAACCCTATGCTGGACAGCACCTCTGCACCTGTGCCCCCTAGCCCCAGTTGAAGTGGGCCAATGGTGCCAGGGTGGTCCCCAGCCTCTCCAGAGACAAAGTCTACCATGTGTTTCCCCACTGCAACCTTCATAGAGATGCCTTCAGCCTCTTTGTGCAGCCCCTCTCAACTGTGATTGATGGCAACCTGACAGTCCACTGCACCTCTGCACCCAGACACCCTGGACCAAGGAGAAGAGGACCATTGGTGTCCCCCAGGCTTGTGCAACTTGAGCCAATTTTCCGGTTCATCTGGCTGGTTCCCCAGCGCATGAATGCAGCCTATTTCTGTGGGCCCCCTTCACCACGACTGCCACCAGTGACAGACACCTGATGGTCTAAGAACCCTCTGCACCCAGATGTCCTAGAGAAAGAGGACCACTGGTGTCCCTAGATCCCCAAGCATTGCAAGACCTGAGCCCACTTGGTGGCTCACCCTGATTGGACTCACCTGCAGCCTCTTTTGAACTGGACCAATCCCTACTGACTAATATTGGGCACTGAGCACCATACAACACCTCAACATCCGGCTGTCCCAGTGCCACCTTGTGTGACCTGTTGGTGTGACAATGACCCTTGCTCAATACTCACCTTAAGTCAAGGACATTGGTCCTGTAAGTGACTATAGCATACCTGTTTGCCATATTTATTTTTCTTCACTGTAAAGATTCTTCTTGCAAAACGTAGCTATCTGATTGTGATTATTCTGGTGTCCAAACATATATAAATTTACTTGGTATTTTTAGAAATTGGTGTGGAACTCCTTATCAGATATCTAACACTCCTTTCCGATAAGCTTAAAGATGCTTGTTAGAAATGGGGTCTTTGGTTGGCAGTCAGGGTACCCCCTGTCCAAGCAAGTACCCTCACTCTAGTCAGGGTTGTTAGAAATGGGGTCTCTGGTTGACAGTCAGGGTACCCCCTGTTCAAGCAAGGACCCTCACTCTAGTCAGAGTAAAAGAGAATCACCCTCAGTTAACCCCTACCTTGGTAGCTTGGCAGAGCAGCAGGCTTAACTTCAGAGTGCTATGTGTAAAGTATTTGTACCAACACACACAAAGTAACTTAATGAAAACACTACAAAATGACACAACACAGGTTTAGAAAAATAGGAAATATTTCTCTAACCAAAACAAGACCAAAATGACAAAAATCCACAATACACAAGTCAAGTTATCATTTAAAAATTAAAGAGTCTTTAAGTAGTTTTAAACACACGCTAGCACTGCTAGCGTGAGAATGTACCTGGTGCGTGTGAAAAATAACCCAGCACGGGCGGGTGTGCCTCAAAAAGGGCATGTGATGCGTCAATTTCCCTCACGAGCGAGACCTTGTGTCGTTTCTCCTTTAGTCGGGTCGCGTGCGTCGTTTCTTCTCTCCGCAGGAGAGCGATAAGTCTATCCGGTCAGCACTCTTGGGTTCGGGCAGACCTTGCGTTGTTTTTACACCCCCAGCGCTGTTTGTGTCGGAAGGCCAGCCGCACGATGATCCAAAAACCACACATCGCGGGTTGCGATCTCACCAGCCTCCTTCAGCGATGCTGTGCATCATTTCTCCAGCCCCGGGCATCGATCTTCGGGTCGCATTGCAGGCGAGCGTTGATTTTCAGCCACAAAGCCAGCACCACGTTGATTTTTCAGCCTCAGATCGTAGTTGCGTCAATCTATTCCCCGCACGGTGTTCTGTGCGTGGATTTCTCACTCTTGGGCTGCAAGCTTCTCCTTTCAGGGTCCCAGGAACTGGATTTGCCCCACTTGGAAGAGTAAGAGTCTCTCAAGAGATTCCAGGTGCTGGCAGAGAGAAGTTTTTGCTGTCCCTGAGACTTCAAATAACAATAGGCAAGCTCTAAATCAAGCCCTTGGAGATCTCCACAAGAAGGAAGGAAAAACAAAGTCCAGTCTTTGTCCTCTAGTACAGGCAGAAGCAGCAACTGCAGGATAGCTCCACAAAGCACAGTCACAGGCAGGGTGGGTCCTCTTCCTCAGCTCTTCAGCTCTTCTCCAGGCAGAGGTTCCTCTTGGTTTTCAGAAGTGTTCTAAAGTATGTGGTTTTGGGTGCCCTTCTTATACCCATTTTCTCCTTTGAAGTAGGCCTACTTCAAAGCAAAGTCTCTTTTGATTGTGAAATCCTGCCTTGCCCAGGCCAGGCCCCAGCCACTAACCAGGGGGTTGGAGACTGCATTGTGTGAGGGTAGGCACAGCCCTTTCAGGTGTGAGTGACCACTCATCCCCTCCCTCCTAGCACAGATGGTTCATCAGGAAATGCAGACTCTACCCCAGCTCCCTTTGTGCCACTGTCTAGTGAGAGGTGCAACCATCCCAACTGTCAAACTGACCCAGACAGGGAATCCACAAAAAGGCAGAGTCACAGAAATGGTTTAAGGAAGAAAATTCGAACTTTCGAACTGGGGCATTTTCACACACACAATCTCAAAATCAACTTTACTAAAAGATGTATTTTTAAATTGTGAGCTCAGAGGCCCCAAACTCCATATGTCTATCCGCACTCAAAGGGAATCTACACTTTAATCACATTTAAAGGTAGCCCCCATGTTAACCTATGAGATGGACAGGCCTTGCGTGTGTGAAAAATAAATTTAGCAATATTTCACTGTCAGAACATATAAAACACATTACTATGGGGGTCATTCTGACCCCGGCTGGCGGCGGGAGCCGCCCGCCTGGCGGAAACCGCCAGAATACTGCTGCGCGGTCAAAAGACCGCCGCGGGCATTCTGGGTTTCCCACTGGGCTGGCGGGCGACCGCCAAAAGGCCGCCCGCCAGCCCAGTGGGAAACACCCCTCCATAAGGATGCCGGCTCCGAATGGAGCCGGTGGAGTGGAGGATGTGCGACGGGTGCAGTGGCACCCGTCGCGTATTTCAGTGTCTGCAAAGCAGACACTGAAATACAAAGTGGGACCCTCTTACGGGGGCCCCTGCAGTGCCCATGCCACTGGCATGGGCACTGCAGGGGCCCCCAGGGGCCCCACGACACCCCTCACCGCCATCCTGTTCCTGGCGGTTCAGATGGCGGTGAGGGGGTCGGAATCCCCCATGGCGGCGCAGCTTGGGATTCCCAGGGCAGCGGAAAACCGGCAGGACACCGCCGGTTTTCCTGTTCTGACCGCGGCCAAACCGCCGCGATCAGAATGCCCTGCGGGGCACCGCCAGCCTGTTGGCGGTGCTCCCGCCGACCCCGGCCCCGGAGGTCCTTGACCGCCGGGGTCGGAATGACCCCCTATATGTCCTACATTAACCATACACTGCACCCTGCCCTTGAGGCTATCTAGAGCCTACCGTAGGGGTGCCTTACATGTAAGAAAGGGGAAGGTGTAGGCCTGGCAAGTGGATACACTTGCCAAGTCGAATTTACAGCTAAAACTGGACACACAGACACTGCAGTGGCAGGTCTGAGACATGATTACAGAGCTACTTATGTGGGTGGCACAACCAGTGTTGCAGGCCCACCAGTAGCATTTGGTTTACAAGCCCTGGGCACCTCTAGTGCACTTTACTAGGGACCTACTAGTAAGTCAAACATGACAATCGTGGATAAGCCAATTACATCCACTTTTTGTATAGGAGCACTTGCACTTTAGCACTGATTAGCAGTGGTCAAGTGCCCAGAGTAGCAAAAACAGCAAAAACAGAGTCCAGCACACATCAACAACCTGGGAAACAGAGGCAAAAAGTTAAGGGAGACCACGCCAAGGATGAGAAGTCTAACACTGCTTGACCACACTACTTCCTCATTAGAGCACCTGGGGATTGCTAGAGCGAGCACCTGTCCAGCAGTAAGGGAACCCTGGACTTTTTGCATACTATATCTCATGTTGATATACCATAGAAAGAGCCAGCTTCCTAAACTCATATTATTTTATGTTACCCACATCAAATTCAAGAAAAATATTACTAACACATACAAAATTAATTTATTCAGATTCATTTGTTTCCCAGTTGGCCATACAAGGCTATAATTATTGGAAAAAGACAGGTTGATTCAAAAACAGTTTGGGCATGAACGCTTTATTTAAAGCTTGTTTAATTCTTTTACAAATTATATTCTTGAACAACACTGTTCAGCAAACAAATTGCCTTAGGTTAGCAAAAGTAAAAGAAATGTATGTCCCCGGTATTCCATCAATAGCTTAATTTGACAACTGGCAAAAGCTACTGAATATTTCAGAAGTCCAGCTCCATGGCATGGTTCAGAATGGTGCATTTAAATCATCACTTTCATGCCCTACGGGTGGTTATTGTGGCCGGTGGACACAAATGGTTATCATGCACATTTTATTAACTCCACGTGGGGTTTTAGAGGAAGTAGAAACAGATCCTTGTTGCATCACCACACAACATTCAGGAACTGTCACCACATATAACGTTGCACAAATTATGTCAGCAATGGTTGCCACACTTTATGCTAATGGCTGTAAAAGAACATCCCTCACTCCTTTCCGAAGATGTAGACTTACAAGACTTCTAGCTAGGTCCCTGAAAACCACGCACCGAAAGATTTCTAAATGCAATATACATAACGAAATATGGAAGCTTTCACAAATGGAAGCTGTGGCTTGTTTAAGGCAAATAGATAGGGAAAATGTATAGAAAGCTTTAGCCGTTGTCAATAATGGTATGAATACCTTGTCCACTCGCATATACACAATAAACAAATTGTGTCTTCCGCTATTGACACTATTCAGAATGTTATAGCATTTTTACATAATGGGTAAAGTCATCTTAGGTCCATTATGCAATTGATTTGGACTTTACATGTTCTGAAGGGGATACGCCTGCCCTGGAAGCACGTGGACTCAAAGGGGTTGAAAAGTTGCCTTTCACAGTGGCCAAAACACCATCATCAGTGTTCGTAATAGGTTGGGTGATATCCCTATCGATATCCATATTTCAATTCACCTCGTGTGTGAAACGTTTTTCTGTTGGCATGTTTGACAATTAGGTGGGAGCTATACTTATAAGGTGTATGAGTCACCTTTCAATTTGAATGCATGAGTGGAGAAAAAAAGTTTTTTCTTAGAAAAAGCGTATGCCAAACTTGTGTAAGCCGTTTAATATTTTGTTAGCAGGTAGCATTGCATGGCGCTTTGAATGCATCAGTCGCTAACTTAGCTTGCTACTTAAAGGGTATTCACATCTCTGTGACCTACCCGGTGTTTCAGTTACGCTTGAAAGGGAGTTATTTGATGCTGATTCATCAAGGCTGTTGTGGGATGAGAGCAGGTGACCCGCATGTGACCAGTACTTTGCTGTGTGCAACCTGTCCACCGTTGCCTATGGTGCCCTTTCAAGAATGCTATGGAAGTATGTCTTGTTTGACAGCTTGTACTTTCTATGGACATGAATCTGATGATGTTCCTGTTGAGAGTTGTCCAATGAGATTGCATTTGCTTTATGATGCCTTCTATGAGCCATCCTTCATGGACCAAGTCTCTTTGGCTCATTGTGCCCCGGCGTATGGCAGATCATGGAATGATGCCTCCGCAGTTATGGATGAAGTAACGGATCATGTGTGCTCTTTTGGCCTTTTGAATTTGAATGAGGCTCTGGTGGTTACATAGCCTGCCGAAGTGGGGTCTCTTTTGCATTCTATCTCCACAGATGTGTTCGATGACCTCATGGGGGAATCTGATGACTTTTAATGGCACTATTTTTCTCAAAAGAACTATTTAAATTTGGTCGTGTACTCTGGATTGCTCTGCTTGTCCACTTGGACATTTTTATAATTTTTTTGCCTTTTATATACTTATAGATTTATAGGTTTTGTATTATGGATTGTGTAGACTGTTTCTTTTTATATGGAAAGCCTAAAATGTGCACTCCTAATCTGGCAAGGGGAGTGTTGTGCAGGGACCCTTTGTTCCTGAATTGGGCATGCTTAGCTTAGCTTAGTTCCCTGGTTTGTACCGTTTATAACATACACTTTTTATTCATGTTATATTTCTAATTTTGTTCAAAGCCTGCTTTTAGCAATTATTTTACATATTTTATCAGCTGCATCTTTTAAGAAGGCAGAGTTCAAGTTGCATGTTTTATCAAGCCATTGTATAACATGGAATCTGTACCTTCGTCCAAGGCTGCCATGTGTGGTACATGATATGCCAATTTGTATTGCCAGGTCAGGAGCCAGAACTATCCTCGAGACACATCATTACGTCAGGCACTTTCTTCTAACTCTGTATGGGTTATTATATAAACAAAACATAGGGGGTCATTCCGACCCTGGCGGTCCATGACCGCCAGGGCCGGGGACCGTGGAAGCACCGCCAACAGGCTGGCGGTGCTTCCTGGCCAATTCTGACCGCGGCGGTAAAGCCGCGGTCAGAAAAGGGAACCGGCGGTTTCCCGCCGGTTTTCCCCTGGCCAAAGGAATCCTTTACTGTGGGCAGGGAAACAGATCTACAGTGCGCTCCCAGTGGCATGAGCATTTTTTAAGCTTTGGCTGGCTGGGAGCGGACTTTGTGTTTGCTTTAGCTTGGCAGGAGATTTAAAAATGCTCACACTAAGTGAGATCAAACACAGCACAGGGTGCCGCTGCAGGCAGGAAATCACTATGTCCCTGGAATGGGCTCCCTGGGACATAAGATCTGATGCAGCAATGGAGGATGAGGACCCCATGGCCATTAATGGCTCACAGAGGGGGGCTGTGTGGCCCCCCCTCTTGAACAAATTAGTTCCTGGGGTGGGCTTTCTGGGTCATTTTGAGGCTTGGGGAGGGGTGCTATGTCTTCCTCAACTTTTTGTGAATTTTGGCCAGGGGGGTAGGCTCCCCAGGGCCTTTGGAGGCTTGCAGTAGGAGGACCACAAAGCCTCCCTCCACAAACAAATGAATCTCATTCATGCGGATGGGCTCCCTGGGGCCCCTGGTGGCTTGGAAAGGGGGATTGTAACTCCACTATGAATATAAACAGTTTTTGGTCCTGAGGTGGGCTCCTCAGGGACTCTTTAGGCACAGGGAGGGGTCCATGTAGCAAATATTTACATAACAATTAATGTAAGGCCCAGGGATATGCTCCCCGGGCCACCTGCTGGCTTGGGGAATAGAGGATGGTCATCCTCCTGCCCCATTTGACCAGTTTTTAGCCCTTGGTCTGGACTCCCCTGGGCCTTTGGAGGCTCGCGGTAGGAGGACATGCAGCTCCCTCCACTATATGAAATCAGCTCCAGAGGTATGTTTCCTGTGGCATAAAGTATCTAAATGCGGCCTGGCTGCCATTTTCTTCTTGATCTTGCAAGAGTCTTGTGGGATCACTGCATTTGTTTCTTTTTTTACTCTTTGGCCCTGGGACGTCCCTACGTGTCCCCCCATGGTGCATAGGTAGTCAGAGTATCCCTACCCTGCCCACATATACATACTTCTTTCTTAAAAATTTCAGGCAAGGAGACTAAGGGCCTCATTACAACCTTGGCGGGCGGCCATGATATGACTGCATTCTGGAAATGGTGTAATTTCATTCAGCAGTTTTTGCTGTAGCCTGTCTTAAAGAAGTCTACAGAAAATGCATGGGGACTTTGTGGATTAAGACCCCCCTTTTTTCTCAGCCCCCGTTAACGGATCACTCCAAATCTTTCCAGACAGGAGCTAAGGAGGATGACTAATTTTGGAAAGTTTTGTAAAGATTCATCAAAGGAGGCAAATGTTTTTAACAAACAAAAAAAAGTTATTTCTATGGAAAAGCGATTGGCACTAGGTTTTAAATTTCAATATACAGGCCCTCATTATGACATTGGCGGTAAATCCCACTTACCGCGACGCTGACTGACGCTAATTTACCTCAGCGGCGGATATCCGCCCACCATATTATGACACACACACACCAATCCGTCACTATTTAGTCACATACACAATTTCGCCAGTCCAAAGGTCAGTGATAAAGTGGAGGTATAAAAACCCACACCGTTATGCCAACAGAACAACACCCACCACATTATGACCCATGAACCACCACAGCAGACATTCAACGGCGGTAAACCATTCCAGGTACATCCTGCCGCACTCGAAATACACACACTCAAACAAAACAACACCACACTGGACAATTCAACAACACACACCTGACACCCATACAGACACCACACCCACACACCCACACCACTATAAAACACAAACCCACAGTACCCACAGCCCATTACGACTACAAACCGTTGGCACGAGACAGACACCACGACCACAGACAAACCCAAAGCCACACACTACCTACACCTATACACCAGCCACGCACCCTACATCACACACCCCAACACATCACCCTACACACCCTCCCCTACACACCTCACACAACACCCATGGCACCACAAAGACACCCCAGATTCTCAGAGGAGGAGCTAAGGGTCATGGTGGAGGGTAGAGCCACAGCTATTTGGAGCACAGGGGCAGCAGATATTGATAGCTAGGAAGATGGAGCTATGGCGGAGAATCGTGGACAGGGTCAACACCGTGGGACAGCAACCAAGAACATACGGGGGAAGGTATGTTCCATTGCATCAAGACACCAACTCACTGTACAGAGGACTGGTGGTGGACCCCCACGTCTTCCCCCCCAACTAACAACATGGGAGGAGCAAGTCTTGGCACTCATGCATCCTGGGGGCCTCGCCGGAGTAGGAGGAGGACTGGACTCTGGTAAGTCAACTCTCTACTACTACTACCCCCCAACCTGCATGCCATCACATACTCCCACATTCACCCTCACTCACATCACTCCACCACTTCCCACACACCCCACCATCACATCTCACTCATCCCAATGCCAAGCCCTGCTGGGGTGCTGGCAGACATGGCCAATATTATGAGGGAGGCAGTCTCACAACAGCGGGCCCCTGCCGCTAGCCAGACATCTGAACTGCCTTCCACTTCTGCTGCCGCTAGTGGACAGGAGGCCCCACCACAGCACCAACAGGCACCAGCACTCCTCACCCTGCAGAAGGAGAACCACCCGCAAATGTTCCCTGCGATCCAGACTGAAGCCAGTGACACTTGCCAAGACCCAAGCCAGGAAATAAGACTCACCTGATTCTCATCCTTGTGTCCCACACAGTCACCCTGTCCACCTTGAACTGCCATTGAACTGCCATTGCTCTCCTTCCTCTGTCCCCTTGAACAATACATCTGTGCTACAGATAGACTGAAACAATTCCCTGGACTTTCCTCTATCATCACCCCATCCCATTGCACGTGCCCCTCTTTTTCTTAGCACTTCAATAAACACCCTTGGTAAAAATAGACGTGGTGAGTATGTCAAATTTTTCAAATATGTATGTATTTAACCAGGTTCAAACAATGCAATTCAACTGTACAGTAAATGAGCATATGTTAATGACCTGTAGCTGGCTGCAGTGATCACACAAGGAACTATTGTGAGGCACCAACATCTGTAAAATGAATTGCCAAAGGGTATAGTAAGTGGGCACAGAAGTGGGAAATAACAACATGTCAGTGCCACAGAAATTAAATATAATTATGATGAAATGTGAAGTAACACTGTCTTACCTGTGTGTCATTGGAGATACTGTCTGATGACTGCTGTTCTGTTGTCCTCATCCTCATCTTCTGCCTCCTCATCCTCACTGTCCACAGGGTCCACTGCTGTCACACGGGCATCTCCAGCCTCCTCCTCCTGCAGAAAAGGCACATGGCATCTCAGGGCAAGCTTGTGCAACATACAGCATGCCACTATTATCTAGCAGACCTTCTTGGGTGAGTAGCACAGGGATCCACCTGTCAGATGCAGGCATCTGAACCTGGCCTTCAGGAGGCCAAAAGTCTGTTCTATAATCCTTCTGGTTCGCCCATGTGCCTCATTGTAACATTCTTCTGCTCTTGTCCTGGCATTCCTCACAGAAGTCAGCAGCCAAGATAGGTTGGGGTAACTAGAGTCACCTGCAAATATTGAGGGACAACATTTAGCCACACACTATCCCATATGGCCCACACCATACCCATACACCAACATATACTGGGTGGGGACCAGGGCTCAGCTATTATCCACACCCTGCGCCTCACATTTGGAAGGCTGCTATTTCTCAGGACAAAGGCATCATGCACCGACCAAGGATACTTAACATTGACATGGGAGATGTACTGGTCCGCCAAGCACACCATCTGTACATTCATAGAGTGGAAATTCTTTCGATTTCTGTACACCTGTTCATTCTGACAGGGGGAATAATGCAATATGTGTTCCATCAGTTACCCCTATCATGTTGGGGATATGGCCCATTGCATAAAACTCAACCTTCACTGTGGCCAAATCTTCCACCTGGGAAAATACAATGTAGCTGCACATGTGCATCCACCTCACAACAGCATCCAGCCCATGCACCTGCACCCTAAATCAAGGCAGACAACACTCTTATCAGCACTATTGAGAACATTGGCTATAATATTCCTGCAGCCAAGCCCACTGTCACTTGGAAGGAACCAGTTGCCAGGAAATGGAGCACAGATAGAACTTGCACAAGAGGGGGGATCCCAGTGGAGTGACGGATAGCAGATATCAGGTCAGGCTCCAATTGGGCACACATCTCTGTGATTGTGGCCCTGTCCAATCTGTAGGTGAGGATAATGGTCCTGTCCTCCAGTGTTGCCAAGTCCACCAGGGGTCTGTACACTGGGGTATTTCTCCATCTTCTATTCATCCACAGCAGTAGCAATCTATGGGGCAAAAGATTGAGGAGCCAGTCACAAACTGAACAATCGGGCTGCAAAAGAACATTGCATGCTGTTAATTTGTAATGGGTCAGTGTGAATTTTCCAGTATGTCCAAATTTTAACAGTGACGCACCAATTATCCAGGGTTTGTCCCTCAACCCTGAAATGGCATCCGTCTGTCCTGTGTGGAGGGACAGGTGGAAGTGAGGTAATTCCGCTGACGTTGTGCGCTGAGCGAGAGGCGGTCGGAAACGGCTGTGCAACTTCTCATTGGATAACATTGGGCCCTATGGGGTACAGTGGCCAATGGTGATCTACGTCGGCGGAGACAGTATACACCGCCACGGACATGACTGCCATTTTCTATCATATTCCTCACTTGCTACCTGATCTTCAACAGGAGAGGACCTACACTGCATGTGCTGCTGTGATCTGTGTCTGGAACCTACCATGGCCCATGTGACTGGGGAAAGGGCCCCCGCCTTCACTTCAGCAGAGTTGGAGAGACTGGTGGATGGGGTCCTACCCCAGTACGGACTGATGTATGGGCCTCCAGACCAACAGGTGAGTACACTGTGGGCACGATGCATGTGGCATTAATGCATAGAGTGGTGTGTGTGAAGGCCTCATGTAAGGGGGTGGGTGGATGTCCTCTGGGCTACGTATTGCTTGTGTGCTGGGCCACGTGTGTGCAAATGGTTATGTGAAGGGGTATGGTGGACCATAAGTGTAACAGGCAGGACTGTCTGACTAATACTATTTTCCTGTGTGTATTGCCTCTGCAGGTCAGTGCCCATCAAAAGAAGGGTATATGGCGTGCCATCGCCAAGGATGTGAAGACCCTGCGGATCTACGGCAAGCAGAGCACCCACTGTTGGAAACGTGGGAGGACCTGAGACGCTGGGCACGGAAGATGGCGGAGGCCAGCTGGGGATGGCCTCCAAATGAGGAAGGGGTGCCCATCGAACCCTGACCCCCCTGATGGCCCGCATACTGGCAGTGGCCTATCTAGAGCTGGATGGGCACTTGAGGGCACCACAACAACCACAAGGGGGTGAGTACAGTGCCCATCATTACCACTAACACCTGGTGGGGAAGTATCCGGGTGGTGGATGTGTGTCAGTGGGTGCCCCTAGGCCAGGCCTGACATTGCGGCTTCGGTCCCCTGGTGGCTAGGGTTATGAAGGGATAGTCCTGCTAAGTAGCTCGTAGGTATCCACTACTGGTCAGGGCTGCTTGTGTCCCAGGTGTGCTGGATTTGGTGGTGTGTGCCCCTCCCCATGCCTTGGTGGCTAGCAATATCACCGGTAGTGCAATGCATAGTGCTTAGACCCGTTCCCTATGTGTGAGGGTGCTGTGTACGCCAATGGTGGTGTTGGTGCAGCCATTGACCAAGTGTATCCTTTGTCTCCCCCCCTTCTGTTTTTGTCACCCTGCTCTTATGTGCATTAGCATCATCTGGCGGAGGAGCAGAGGCGACGGAGGGAGCTGCATCACACAGGACCTAAGAGGCAGAGTCCACCGAAGCTGAGGGCACCAGTGGGACGGAGGGCGAGGGGGGGCACCAAGGCGGAGACTGGAGGGGACAGTTCTGACACTGATACCTCCTCCGATGGAAGCTCCCTGGTGGTGGCAGACACCTCTGTGACCACCCAAGCTACAGGTACAGCAGCCACCCCGTACCAGCATCGCCTTCCCAACAGCTGCTCATCGAGTTGCCCGTGCCTGTTCTCCTTCGCCCCAGTCACCTCAGGCCCTGCTGCAGTGAGCCCTGCTGCCCTGAGTGAGGAGGCTATTGACCTCCTGAGATCCATCTCTTTGGGGAAGTCAACCATTGTGAATGCCATCCAGGGGCTGGCAGCCCAGTTGCAACAGACTAATGCATTCCTGGAGGGCATTCACACTGGCTTGGCGGCCCAACAGAGATCAATCCAGGCTCTGGCCTCCTCTCTGATGTCCCTGTTTCCACCCTCTCCCCTCCAATTTCTTCTTCCCAATCCCAATCTCCTCAACCCCAACCTATCCCAAGCACACAGGCAGGTGAGCATGCACACAAGACAACACACAAGAGTGGTTCTGGCAAACACAAGCACCACACTTTATCCCACAGGCACTCACACAAACACCATCCAGATGCAGACATACCAACATCCACTATTTTCACAGTCTAACCTCCCTCCCAGTTCGGTCTACACTCATACCTGCTTGCACTACACCATCATCCACTACCAGCATCACCACCACACCTAGCAGAACACACACCTCCACAACAGCCATGCACACGTCCCTTGTGTCCTCTCCCACTGTGTCTGTCCCCCCCTCCCAAGGTACACAAACACAAGCACTCAGACACCCAAAAGTCATCCACCTCACAACAGCATCCAGCCCATGCACCTGCACCCTAAATCAGCAGACACCTCCTACACCCACTCCCTCTTCCTCCACTCCCAAACCTTCTTCCTCTTCCTACCCCAGTGTCCCTAAAAAACATTTCCTATCCACCATTGACCACTTCCCTACCCCTCCCCCCTACGTCTGACCAGGGTGGGAAAAACCCAGCCAAGCACCTCAGCCACCCAGCCCATGGGCCCAGTCATCACCATACCCACTCATGGTTGGAAAGGAGCCAGGGCACATGTCATGAGGGTAAAGGAGCCTGCACCAGGCAGCCTCAGGGGAAAGGAGCCTGTCCCAGCTGCTGCCACGAAGAGGAAGGAGCCTGTCCCAGCTGCTACCAGGAAGAGGAAGGAGCCTGCCCCAGCTGCTGCCAGAAAGAGCAAGCAGCCTGCCCCAGCTGCTGCCAGGAAGACTAAGGAGCCCAGCTGCTGCCAGGAAGACTAAGGAGCCTGTCCCAGCTGCTGCCAGGAAGAGCAAGGAGCCTGCACCAACAGGCAGGAAGGGACCTGGGGCTGAAACTGTGACGGAGCCTCCACCACTGAGTAGCTATCCACGGCTGCAGGGGATGGGCAGGAGCTTCCCCCCACCAGCAGCAGCAGCAGCACCACCACCACCACCACTGAGCAGCCGTCCAAGGCTGCAGGGGATGGGCAGGAGCTTCCCCCTACCAGTGGCAGCAGCAGCGCTACCACCACTAGTGAGCAGCCATCCGAGGCTGCAGGGGATAGGCAGGAGCTTTCCCCCCACCAGCAGCAGCTGCAAATCCACTGGGTATGGCACCCACTTGAGAGACTGTGACCTTGCATTCCCCAGGATCAAGAGCACAGGGCACAATGCCCCCTCCAGAACCAGTGGGTAACACACCCACCTACCCCAGCCTCCCCAGGATCAAGAGCACGTGGCATGATGCCCCCTCCAGAACCAGTGGGCAGGTCACCCACTCAAGAGACTGTTGCCTTGCACTCCCCAGGACCAAGCACAGGGCATGTTGCCCCCTCAAGAGCATGTGGGCAAGTCACCCACTTGAGAGACCGTGGCCTTGCACTCTCCGGTACCAGGCACAGGGCATGTTGCCCCCTCCAGAGCATGGGGACAAGTCACCCACTTGAGAGACTGTGGCCTTGCACTCCCCACGACCAAGCACAGGGCATGTTGCCACCTCCAGAACCAGTGGTGCTGTTCCATCTGCCGGCTGAGGTGCCCCACCTCCCCCCGGCCCCCTGAGGTGCCTGCCTATTTATAAACTGATGTCCTGCAGTGTTCTCTCTGTGTTGAGGCAGGTTCCATGTATGGCCTTGGATTTTGGCCTGTGGCCATTTGGACAACGGACATTGTGGACTGGGCTGTGTCCCTTTATATGTACATATGTATATATCTATTATGTTGCCTCACTTAGTGATCTTAGGGGTATATTTATACTCTGTTTGCACCGAATGTGCGTCAAACATTTTGACTCACATTCGGCGCAAACCTTGCCCCATATTTAAACTCTGACGCCCGACCCCGCGGATGTCAAAATTCCACTGTGCGTAATTTTTTGGATGCGGGAAACTGCCTTGCATTAATGATATGCAAGGTAGGCGTTCCCGTCCAAAAAATGACTTTAAGGCCTGTGCGCCTTATTTGTACCCCAGCGTCATTTTGACACACAGGAGGGGGTGGGCCTTAAAAAATGGCACACAGCCTGATGTGCGCCGTTTTTTAACGCCTGGGTCAGGGCAGGCGTTAAGGGACCTGTGGGCTCGGAAGGAGTCCAGAGGTTCCCTTCTCTGCCCCCTGGGACACCACCTGCCACCCTCGCCCACCCATGGATAGGGGGGACCCATCCCAGGTAAGTACAGGTAAGTTCAGGTAAGTACTTTTTTTTTTTTTTTTTAAGTGGCATAGGGAGGCCTAATTTGTGCCCCCCTACATGCCACTGTGCCCAATGACCATGCCCAGGGGACCTGAATCCCCTGGGCATGCATGGCCATTGGGCAAGGGGGCATGACTCCTGTCTTTGCTAAGACAGGAGTCATTTCAATGGGGGTTGTGTGTCAAAAAATGGCGCTAGCCTGGTTTGAGGCATGATGTTTGCCTCTAACCTGACTTGCACCATTTTTGGACGCACAACCCCCATTTTCCCCTACGCCGGCGCTGCCTGGTTTGAGTCATTTTCTTTTTACTCAGACCAGTCCTCAGCGCCGGCTAACATCATTCCTTAAATAAGGCGCCCGCATGGTGCGTAGGAGTGGCATTAGCCGGCAGTAAAATTTTCAATGCACAACTGCATCGGCGCAGTTGTGCATCAAAAAGTATAAATATGGCCCTTCGTGTATTGCTCTCATTGAATTCACTTTTTCTAAAACATTTTGTCTTTGCATTATTCATCTGAAATACGGGGTAAACATATTTTATTAATGCAGATGATTGTGTGTATGGTGTTGGGGGGTGTTGTGCGTGTGTGTGTCACTCTCTTTTTCCTCCCTCCCTCTCTTGTGTGCTAGGCGGCTGTACTCACATTCGTCGTCTTCACCATCGTTGGCTTTCATGGTTGAGCAGCACTTAGAAGACCATTGGGAAGACATGCAGCTCGGGCTCCATCGTGGTGTGGTTGTTCCCTGTGCCTCCAATAGTGAGTCCTTTCCCTTCTGAGCTTTGTTTCCACCAGGCTTTTGATGCTGGTACCGCCCCAGAAAAAGTGGCGGTTTCCAAGGTCTTGATATGGCGGGCAGAACTTTGACTTCCACCTGGCTATAGGTGGCTACCACGGTGGTGGTTGTTGTTTCCGCCCTGGAGGTCGGTGTGGTATATTGACATCTATCGGAGATAACAGCGCCATGGTCATAATTTGGCAGTAATTACCACTGGCCTGTTGGCGGTATTACCGCCACTTTTACACCAACTGCCAGGGTCGTCATGAGGGCCATAGTCACGTGCCCCCCCACCACCACCCCAGGCCAATTTTGGCCCTGGGGACCCAATCCCCCAGATCTTGGCCATTCATTGCTGGGTGCCCTGGCCCCACCCTGGGAACCCAGTGTACATTTTTTGAGACACTGGGGGAGCCTCAAATTCCCCACAGTTCCTGCCAGATCCTCACCTCCAGAAATAGCTGGCATTGCTCTTCCACTCAGGGAGCAGCAAGAAATGCTGTTCCTTGTGTGCGGGAGCAATCTTTTCATATATATTTCCTACCCGCTTGACAGCAGGCAGGAACACAGATGAAAAGTCCGCTCCCAGCGGTTTCCCTGCTCCCACCCACTGCAAGTGGACTTACAGTTTGCTCTTGGTTCATGGGAGCTGTCATATCTGCCGTCAAGTGACAGCAAACTATGTCCTGGGGGCGGGCACCTTGGGCTATAGGCAGCCGGCCCTGGGGGCTGGCGGTCCCCAAGGCCATTAATGGTCCCAGGAGGGGGGCTGCGTGGTCTCCCACCTTTGTTTAAGTCTATTCCTGGGGCTGAGATTTTTTTTAGCCCTGACAGAGTCCCAAGTTTAAAGGCTTAGGGTATATAAACTCTGCCCCCATCTCTTTTTTCAACTTTGTTTTTTTGGGGACACAGCTGAAGCTGAGTCTCAAAATGGTTGCCAACCCTTCTTGTTTGAAGTATTGTCAGCCAATCAGATCTCAGCAGAAGATCTCCCTGGATCCGCGGACCTAAGTATACGAATTTCTCATCCCTTTAAAACTCAAAAACTACAGAAAGGATTTACATCAAATAAAAAAAGTGTGCTCTCTGGACCAAAATCTATCTTTTCCCAGATTTGGTGTAATTCCATCCAGTAGACCTGGCTGCAGGTGTGCCTAAAGAATCTAAGGGAAATAACACAGGAAATACACTTTTACTGATCCCCTTTTTCTCAGACCCCGCTTGATGAATCATCCTGAAACTTTCCATGCAAGACCATGGAGGGCACTTTTCTGGAAAATTTTGTAAAGATTTGTCAAACGAGGCTAAAGATATAGCCAAGTCAAAAAAACACTTTTTTTCCATGGAAACCAAGTCCTAACTATAACTACCTCCTGGCAACCTCCAGTGGGTTATAAGGTTTTTTATATATATATAAATTCACTGAAAAAAACAAAGGTTACAGGGACATTATAGATAGGCTCAGATTTCACCATATAAAACAATTGAAATCTAGCAGTTATAGTTAGAGTTATTTCAAGTAACTATAGCTTGCGGCCTAAGGTAACTATAACTCACTTCCCCACCATGCACAGTTTTTTCTTCAATAATTTGACTTCTAGTTTTTCATTTATATTTTTATTGACGTTATAAAAGTTGTCATGAATGCTGTAATATCTGGGGTAATTAGCAGTGCATGGGGGGACTCTGCTTGATGAATCATCCCAAAATGTTCCATGCACAACAGGACCGTGGAGGCCACTTTTTTTCTGAACATTTAGTGAAGATTTGTCAAACGGTGCCAAAGATATAGGCAAGTCAAAAAATGCTTTTCCAATGGAAACCTCCAGTAGGTGGCTAAATGTTAGACCAAACTGCCTTAGGGTGGTCATCCCCCAACTTTTTGCCTGCCTCTCCCCCACTTGTATGACACTGTTTTAACTGGTTGTAGGACTCTGCACACTTTACCACTGCTAACCAGTGCTAAAGTGCAGATGCTCTCTCCCTTAAACATGATAACATTAGTTGATACCCAATTGGCATATTTGATTTACTTGTAAGTCCTTAGTAAAGTGTACTACATGTGCCCAGGGCCTGTAAATTAAATGCTACTGTGCCACTCACATAAGTAGCCGCTTAACCACATCTCAGGCCTGCCAGTGCAAGGCCTGTGTGTGCAGTTTCACTGCAACTTCCTTTTGGCATTTAAAATTGCTTGTAAAGCCTTAAACTTCCCTTTTGCTACATATAAGTCACCCCTAAGGTAGGCTCTGACTTTGCTGGAAGGACTCTACCTTCCTCAAAAATGCTCTCCAAGGGCTTGGATTGAGGTTGCTTCCTGTTTCTGAAGTCTTTGGGCCAACAGAGACTTCACCTCTTCATGAAACTCCTTGTGAATTGAAAATCGAGGCACCGCCTGCAGAAATCAATGCAAAGCCTGCATCATGGCTGAGAAATCGTAGCACAGCCAACTGGAATGACCCAGCACCTACTTCCCGACTGGAAATTTGATGCAATGCCTGCCTTGCGACAGAAAATTAGATGCATCGCCTACCGGATCGATGGAGCACCTGCTCCTTCTTTCAATGCATCGTCCATTGGCATCAAAATATCCCCGCATCGCAGTGAGGAAGCAAGACTGCGCATCAAAAAACAACACAAACTCTTGCAGAGTGGAAAGAAATGATGCATTGTTTGTACCACGCCAGAAAATCTGGTGCAACACCTTATTTTTCCACGCATCTCCCCCTCTGCGGTCTCCATGTGTTGTTATTTTTGTTGCATACCAGATACTGTGTGTAACAAAGAAACAAATTTTTTGATGCACAACCCCCATTGAGATGACTCCTGTCTTAGCAAAGACAGGAGTCATGCCCCCTTGCCCAATGGCCATACCCGGGGGACTTCTGTCCCCTGGGATGGCCATGGGGCACAGTGGCCTGTAGGTGGGCCCAAATTAGGCCCCCCTATGCCACTTCACAAAAAGAAAAAGAAAAATACTTACCTGAACTTACCTGTACTTACCTGGGATCGGTCCCCCCATCCATGGGTGATCCCTTAACGCCTGCCCTCACCCAGGCGTTAAAAAACGGCGCACATCAGGCTGTGTGTCATTTTTTAAGGCCCGCCCTCTCCTGTGCATCAAAATGACGCGACAGTATAAATAAGGTGCACAGGCCTTAAAGTCATTTTTTGGGCGGGAAAGCCTGCCTTGCATGTCATTAACGCAAGGCAGTTTCCCGCATCCAAAAAATGACTCACACTGAGGAATTTTGACGTCCGCGGGCTCGGGCGTCAAAGTTTAAATATGGGGCAAGGTTTGCGCTGAATGTGCGTCAAACTTTTTGACGCACATTTGGCGCAAACAGAGTATAAATATGCCCCTTAATTTCTAAGGATTGAGACTCTTTTAAATCTTTTAAAAGTGATATTTCAACTTGTGCTTTTTGTCGCTTTGACCTTTTTTTATTCAGATAAATATTATCTATTTTCGAAACCTGTGTGGTGTATTTTTGTGGTGTTTTCACTGTGTTACTGTATGATTTATTGCACAAATACTTTACACATTGCTTTCTAGGTTAAGCCTGACTGCTCAGTACCAGAGGGTGGACAAAGGATAATTTGGATTGTGCTGTGATTTACCCAGACTAGGATTGTGGTCCCTACATAGACAAGAGTGTATACCTCTGCCAACTAGAGACATCATTTCTAACAGTGAATAATACACAAGTTCTCCCGATCTCATGCAGAGATCTGATTAGCTGCCAACACGTCAACAAGAAAGTATTGGCAGCCACTTTGGGACTCGGACTCATCAGAGTCTCAAACAAAAACATTAAAATTAAAGAAAAGGGGGCAGGGTAAAATTACCCTGACCCCCTAGCCTTGGTGCTGGTGTCCCCCGGGACACCGCCAAGACAAAAAAGCACTTTAAAAAAAACAATTGCACCAAATGTGGCCAACCCCTGCCACCCACAGCCGAAGGCTGTGCATTGTGTGCAGTTGGGTGCTTATGGAGGATTGGCCTCAAGACCTTGGTGCAAACCACCAGCATGAAATTCACAGTTTATTCACCCAAAGTGTCCAGGAAATATTATAGTCTTTAAATGGAAAGCAGCTGCTTGCACTGTTTCTTTTAGTTTTTTGGTCTGTTTTTGATATTCATGAAACTAGATTTTAATGCCCATGTCAGCTTCTTCCAACATACCGTGATCAAGGCTACGGCTGAAATGCATTGGTGTGGACAATTTGGGTAAAAATACAGTGAATTCCATGCTGGTGGTGTCTGTGACATCCTTTACCTGTGGATCTGTACTAAGCATACTTTGGCTGCCTGGAACCCAAGGTGGACTGGCGAGAACTGAGCCCCTAGACTCCAGTAATCTTGCTGTTTTATAAATATATATATATATATATATATATATATATATATATGTATATGTATATATATATATATACACACACACACACACACATACATTCAAACATACATATATAAATACATACATATAAGGTTACTGGGACATTATAGTTAGGCTCACATTTCAAATGTACAAAACCATAGAAATTCAGTAGTTAGAATTATTTCAAGTAACTGTAACTCATGCCCTAAGGTAACTATAACTTGCGCCCTCACCATGCACAGTTTTCTCATCAATAATTTTACTGCAAATGTTGCAGTGATACTATCAATGATGTCATAGAAAATGTCATGAGTGATGTAATATCTTAGGTAATTAGCAATGCATAGTTAGGGCCTGTTTTATAGTTAACTTGGGACACGAGTTATAATTATTTGCAATAACTCTGAACCTAACTACAACGTCCCTTTAACTTTGTTTTTTTAGCAAATCTCTAAGGGTTTTTTTAATTCCATTTCCTAATTATAGCAATCCTGTAACCTTTGCTGTTTTCAGTGAATTTCTAGTTTTTTTTTTACATTAAGTAAAATGCCCATCACAATGCACGGAGGGGAGTTGGATGCAGGGATTGGCCTGGGATTGTGCTGCCCCTATCCAAGCTTGCTGCTCCTGCCCCCCTCCTCCTTGTCATCCATTGTCCTAGTCCATGCTCATGCTCTCTCATTTCATATCTGTGTGGCCATTGTTCTGCCACTGCCATTCCTGCCGGCCCTGAACAGTTAGCTTGCTTCCTCACCCAACTCCTCCCTACTGGCTGTTGTCATGCACCAGCCCTCTCCCTTCTGCATTGCATGGTCCAATGTGCCGCCACTGCCCTCTAGTTAGCTTGATGTCCCTGCACACTCCTCCTAACCTTCATTGTCCAATTTTATGTACCATCATTGCCCCCCTACTTAGCCTCTGTGCTTAGCTTGATTCCACTATCCTCCTTCCCCCTGTCCTCCGATGTGTGTGTGTGCTTGCCCCTACTCACTCCATTTTTCCCACCATGTTCCATGAACCTCCACTGCTCTTCCTATCCACTCTGAGTGTTCTTTAGAGCTGCCACTACACCTCCCACCTGCCTAGCATGGTCAGATGACTGCCACCTGTCCCTGCCACCTCAACCCTGTCTCTCCGAGTTCCATGCCCCATTCCACCCCCCTGTCATCCATTGTCCATTTTGCTGCCACTCCCTTCTGCCCTCCAATATCTGTTGTAATGCAACTACTTCTCCTGCCTATCCTGTGTGGTCTATTGTCAAGGACCTTCCCCTGTCCTCTCTTGTCTGTGTCCAGCCCCTTCCCATCCCTTCTGACCTCCATGGTCCTTTATGCATGCCCCTGACCTTCTGTCTTGCCCACCATGGCTGTTGGGCTGTCATAATCCTCACGCTTGCCGTGCATGGCTTTCTGTGCTGACACAGCCCCTCCCACATTCCCTGTGTTGTCAGCTTGCTGGCCCTGACCGCCTTTTACCTTCCCTCTGTTGTCTCTGTGAATGCCATTATAGTCTTGCTGTTGCCCTCCATGGTGTGTTGTGCTTCCAGTGCCCATTCTGCCTACACTCCAGCTTGCTGCTCCAGCCCTACCTCTTTGCCCACTTCCCTCCATTTCCCATGTGCAGGCCCCTATCCTCTTCCTTCTGCCTTGTCTGGTACGTTGCCATGCCCCTGTCCCCTCCCTCTTGCCCGCTGTGGACTTTTATGCTGTGACTGTCCCTCCTGCCAGTCCGGTATGGTCAGCTTGCTGCCCTTGCCTCTTTTCCCTATGCTCTTTGTTGTCCATGTGCATGGCCCTGTTCCCTGCCCATGGCTTTCCCTAGTCCATTGTGGTGCACTGCCATTGCACTTGCCCTGTGTGGTGTCATGTTTTGCAGCAATCCCTGATGCCTGCCCTGTAAGGTCAGTTTGGTGCCCCTGCCCATCTCCCTCCTGCCCTCTGTTATCCGAGTCCATGTCCCTGCCCCATTCTTTCTGCCATCAGTGATCTAATGTACCATATTTGCCAACCTTTTGAACTTGGTAAGAGGGAGATTTTGAAATTAAAACCTGGGGAATTGATTTTCCACGTTGACTTACTTTAAAAGAGAGGAGACTTTAGTGACAGATAAAATAAAGCCATTTTGAGCTTAAAACATTGGTCCCCTACCTGAATCGGGTCTTGCTGCATTTTCTCAGATTGAGAGTTTTTCATTGTACAGTGTTCCTCACCGTGGGAATAGCTTTAATCCAGCTAAGGCCACAAATTGCAATTTAGGGTTATTAGAGTACAATCTTGAGCTGGACTTATTGACAAATTAATGGATACTATTACATTTATTCAAGATTCGGTCCCTTAATTAACCATATTGTAACAACAACCAATCCCCAGGTCATTGCTTGTCCTGATGAGACCTTGGTCACCTCTGTTATTGTTGAAATGTAATTGACAGGCTAATAAGGCAGACCTCTCTCGTTATGATTTCAATGAATAAACAACTGTATTGATAAATGTATTTAAATTGTAATACGAGGCTGTCCTTATGAGAAACACCAGAGACTAAAATAATACCAACAATTCCTTGATTATTACTCGCAAGGGGGTCGCAAAGGCCCACCTCATTAATATTAATGAGATGGGTCGCAATTTGCGACCCCCTTGAGACTCGTGGCACTCACAGTTGAGACTCGCTGCACTCACAGGGATGGTGGCCTGCTGGAGACAGCAGACCACCATGTCTGTGACTGCTTTTAAATAAAGCAGTATTTTTTTTTGTAATGCAGCACGTTTTCCTTAAAGGAAAACGAGATGCATTACAAAACAAAAAAATTTAACTTTTCCGTTTAATGCCATTCACAAAGGGGAAGGGGTCCTTTTGCGAATGGGTTATCACCGGTGTGACACTGGTGGTAACTGCGATTGCTTTGCGACTGCGTTCGCGGTCACAAAACAATACAGCATTGCGCTGCAACTCACAATTAGGAAGGGGTACACCCCTTCCTAATTGCGACTCACAGTCCCGTTTTGCAAGTCGGTAACCAGGTTACCGACTCCCAAAATGGGGATTGGGCATCTCAATGTGCTTTTTGCACGTCGCAAAACAGCTTTGCGACGTGCAAAAAGGTTTGTACATCTGGCCCTAAGAACCTTACATCTGTCTCCTCCAATGAACAACTAGATTGCTAACATTCTATTATCATTATTACAAAAGTGTGGCGCGCCTGACATCATCTTGATGTAATCAAAACTGTAAAACCTGAAACACTTCCTTCATAAATTATAAAAATCAGAGGCCCTTACTCCCATAGAAAGTTTGGTTAGTGCTCTAAAAAACTAAAATGAGGACATATTTTCTCAGTTCTCAAATAATGACAAAGCACTTTTAAATTATTTGCTATCTTGATGTTTATCTAGTAGATCAGTTGTTTATATTTTACACTTAGGGGCAAGAATGTGAGGTTATGGGCACAGCTGCAGACTTTGCAACTGGGGAATTACATTTGAGTTTCGGGGTCAGCTTGACATGCTGTAATTTTTGGCAAATCATTTAATCTTACCATACCTAAAGGCCAAAAGGAACGTGTCCTTGTGTAACCAATGCTCATGTAAAGCACTTCAATCCCTTCACTTCAAGTCTGAGCTACATAAAGTTGCAAAACAACAAACAAAAATGTGTTTTGCACACCTCTGTCATTGGGCTATACCTAAGCTACATTTAGGTGATATTTGTGCTACATTTGAGCTGTTCTCTGGTGGCCATCTTTGGAGGTTTATTTGTTATGAAGCTCCCTAATCTCCTCATTTAAGGGAGTATCCTTGGTAAAAAATGATTTCAGTTTTCCATTTTGATTTCATCAAGATGTTGGTAATATGTGCCATGCTTTTGGCATAAATTCAAAATGTTAGCACCCCTAGGGGCCAGATGTAGCAAAGGTTTTTACCCATTCTCTGTCTATGGGAAAAAGTGTTCGTACATATGGCCCTAGGTGCTCATTAGAACACTGTAGTAAACTGTTGATCACCAGGGACTTAACTGGCAGCCTTCTGCTGGTGTTGAAATTGCATGTTTCAGTCTACATGTCAGAATGTTTTAATGAAATAGAATAGGAAAATATTTTAAAACCCACTTAGAATGTGTCATGTTTCCTTTCTACAGCACTAACCATGATATCTATGATAAAATGAAAATCCTCATTTTGGTCCTTTCTAAATTAAATGTTTTACCAGTTTGATTCAATCTGGATGTCTTCAGGTGTGCCACACATTTGTCTTAAGTAAGACTGTTAGCGCTCTAGTTGTTCTTTAGACCACTCTGGAAGGCTGCAGTAGAACATAAGGGAGTCAACTGACAAGCTCCTTCTGTTGGAAATACAACAGGAACACCCACTACCCCCCATTAGGTCCAGTTAGGTCTCAATAAAGTAATCCACACTCAATCCTTGGTAGCTTGACAATGAGCACAAGGCTTCATTTAGGCTTTGTAAAGTATTTAAAAATCACAAAACAGTAACTTAGGAAAACACAAAACACAATAAAAATTCAACGCCAATTTATAATAATAGTGTATATTTGTATCTTTAAAATGACACCACAATGATTAAAATTGGATGAGGGGAACCGGATATATAAATTTTTAAATAATTAATGCTTTCTAGCACATAGGAAAAAAAAGTGCCAATCTGGTCACCTGGTCGCACTAGACTGGGGCAAAATCAAAGTTGGAGGCCAACCTTGATGGAGCCCTGCTCGACTACAGACTACTCCATCATAAGTTTACCTTCGGACTTAGGGGCATGTTTAAGATGCCCTGGCACCAACTTAGCGCCGTCCTAGTGTCATATATTTATGCTGGGGTGGAGTTAAAGTGCCATTTTCTCCATGCCACATTTGCATGCATTCTTGTCTTTGACCAGGATACAATCTAGGGGGAGGTCAGCACTGACCACCACCCTAAACCAGTCAACGATGCCCTCCCTCTCTAGGGGCACCATGGCTATAGGTTTGGTTGGGACTTCACCTGTGGCTATCCCGACTCTCCTTGTCTCCCCTGGGGCATACATGTCTGGGGTCACCACCCAGTCACTCACTATGGGGTGACTGGCACAGGTGTCTCTCAGGCCAGTGGTCGGGATCTCATTCACCTGAATGGGGTGAAAGTGCCTACTTCCACCCTTAGGGAATCACCAGCTTACTATCAGGTCCTGTCTCCCAGCCTAATGTTATGAGGACCTCATCATCTGAGGAGTCCTCCTCTATAGCTACACTGGACAGCCCAGTGCTAAAGACCTTCTTTAGATAGGCTGCATCTCCTCTGAAGTGACTTGTCTGCTGACAGTCAAAGGAGGCCTTACTGTCCAAGAGCTTCTTTAACCCTGGGTCTCCCTGTCTCTGCTTGTCAGAGTGATAGTGGGATTTACTTCCCTCCTTCTTAGGGTTCTGGAGGTCAGAGAGTCTCTGTGGTGGGCTTACCACCTCCCTCCTTAGGTTTTTGGGGAATTGGCCCCCCTTTCTTGGAGTCTCCCCCGGGACTTGAAAACCACCCTGGTTCTCAACCACCCAGCTGCCTCTCCCAGCTCTCTAGGGATGGCCAGCTTAGATGCTGGCGTAACCTCTCTTGGATAATATTGGTCAAGATGTGCTCCCTTATGATCAAATTGTATAATCCCTCATAAGTATTCACTTTGTTACCATGTATTCAGCCCTCTAGTGCCTTATGTTTGATGTATACAAAGTCAACCGAAGACTGGGTATTGACCTTCTGGATGCCCAATTAACTTAATTCTGTACTGCTGTGGGGTCAGACCAAACTTCTTGGTTAAACACCTCTTCATACTGGAATAGGAATTTGTTTTCTCCCCCCCCCCCAGGGTCAGGAGCCTATCCGTCCCAGATATTGGGACCAACTCCTATAGGAGTGAACCTCAATATTGGGGCTTAACCCTCCTCCTCTGGAGAGCCCTTTCAAAGGCCTCCAAACATTTGTGTATGTGATCTCCATCTACATAAGCAGGAACAACTGACTTGGGTAGCCTAGGGCAGAACCCCCCTCCTATGGGCACCCCAACTTCTTTGTCACTGCCATCATCTTTCTGTTTAATCTTTGCCCAGTTCTTCTTCTCTAGGGCCAGCTTCTCTGCCTCCAAAGCTATGAGGGGTACCTGGCCCTTAAGTTCCCTCTCCCGGAGGTCCAGGTCTTCTTCTTCTTGGGATGATATATATATATATATATATATATATATATATATATTTATAGTTATTTTCTGAGATCCAAACATCCACCCGCGGGTTCACACCGGAGGCCATGCTGAGCCCCTTGAATGGATCAGCTGATCTCGGAAAACGTATAAAAAACTTTTTATGAATATATTGCTAATTATGTACAACTGCACCACATTCATATCATCCCCAATGGGTCAGGGAACCTGTAGTCTGAACCTTTTAGCTCCATTCTCCTCACATTTCAGTCCAGAGGACCATCACAGAGGAAACAAAATGGCCTGAGCACCGCTCCCCGCATCTAAAATGGAGGGGGGTTGCAATTATTCTAAAAGGGTCAGGGTAGAAGATCCCTCACCCCAAAGGGTTCCTATGAATGTAGTGAAGTTATATATAATTTGTAGAAACTGCATAAATGCCTTTTTTATGAAGTTGTCTGAGATCTGCAGATCTATCTGCGGGGCTCAGTGCAGCCCCCTGTGTGAATCTGTGGATCTAGGAAAATGTAAAAAAGAATATTTTTTTACGCAACTTTTACAAATTATTTCTTCCTCAGGCACATTTACATGCTCCCCCTGGGGACAGGGAACCTCTACCCTGACTCGTTCATAGGAATTACAGCCCATATTTCAGCTCCGGGGACAATTCCCCCAATAAAACAAAACGTCAGCCGCAACACCCTGCCAGGTTGCGGCCAGCCAATCGGAATCTTCCTGTGCCTCGTGGTCCTGCAGATTGATTCGCAATAGATTTGTGCATAATCCTCAGCCCTATATAGCTATATTTTTTGTCCTTAAATATCTCTAAAACGGATTTACACTAAATCACAAAAAGCATGCTTCCTCGACCATCAGCTAGCTTTCTGCCAAATTTGGTGTAATTCCGTCCAGCGGTTCGGGCTGTAGTTGTGTTAAAAAATTAAAAAAAAATCCCATTGACATAGAGTGGGCAAAAACTGTTTTGCCTGCCCATGATTTTTCTCAGGCCCCCCCACCTTGATGGATCACCCAGAAACGTTCAGCAAGCAGCTGAAATGGCCAAGGTATAAGTTCTGAAAATGTCTGGAACAATTGTCAGGCGGTGCCAAAGTTATTGGCTAAAAAAAATGGTCCGAACTATACATAGCTACTGGTGATTGCCAGTATGTAATATATATATATATATATATATATATATATATATATATATATATATACATATTTATAAATGTGTATATATATATAAAAACATACATAGATATATATACACATCTATATATTTATATGAATATATATATATATATATATATATATATATATGTATATATATGTATATATATATATATATATATATATATATATATATATATATATATTTTAAAACAAATTTCTTGTAATACCAAGAAAAGGTCAGGACACTTCCAGTATAATAAAAAACTTTTACTATCATACAGATTGTTCCTCCCAACACGTTTCAGCCGTAGCCTTGTTCACAGATGGGGGAGCTTGGCACATTAGCATACAAATACCTGAAATCATCAAAACGGAAGACAGACAAATGTAACACATCAAATCATTATGAAAAGATGGTGGCCATGTTGGACTAGTCATTTATACAGGAGATACCTGTCCACACTTAAGTGTTGTTCTTCATCTCCATATAGCTCATCCTAAGTAACAACTGTATTCATTAGATTAAATTAGTTATTTGTTCATATCCAACTTGCTTTTCGTAATAGTCTCATGATTTCTTGTACTGAATGTATGCCATATTTCTGTTCTTTATATCCCATTAAATATATACACATATGTGCTCATAATCCCATATTACAAATCAAATCAAAAGAAACCCTGTGCTGGACAAACCAACATTACTGTTCCCAATAGGGATCCACACCTCTATATTTTTTTTTTAAAAAAGACATTACATTCTTACTCTCCAACTCCTACCCAGAAATAATTAACCCAGATGACTGCTCAATTCCTGATAATATATTTGGACTCCAAAATGCGCAAGGTTTTTTGTCTGTCACCACCCCGTTTGTTGCTCTTGAGATGGTCACACACCAAATATCTCAATAGTTTCTCATTTCCTTGATGTACCTCTTGAAATGTCTCGCTACCGGATAATTACAATCATTGTTCTGGATAGCTCTCATATGCTCAAGAACTCTCTTTTTGGCTTTATGGATTGTACTACCAACATATAGGTGGTCATTCTGACCTCGGCGGTAAAAGGCGCCTACTGCCGGTCAGAAATCCTCCATAATTCCGCCGCGGTCGCGGTAATCCGCCACGGTCATTCTGACCCGCAGCAGCCAAACCTCCGAAAATCCGACAGCCACAACAGACCGCCAGACCAGCGGTCGGCGGAAAAGTGGAGGTGACCAAACCTCCACCGTCACGCCAACAGAAATACGCCCATGCCATTACGACCCACGAATCCACGCGGCGGTCTTTCAAACGCGGTTTTCCATTGGCGGTACACCCCGCCGCGGTCAGAATACACACAAACGAACAAAACTCAGCCACATTGGACGATTTGAATTCCACACACCTGATACACATACACACACCACTCCCACACACACAATACAATATAAAACACACACCCACATCACCCACAAACCCCTTCGACCAAAATCCAAAAAGAAGCACTGAGAGACACAGCAGCGATCACAGAACACCATCACACAGAGGCACACTACACCATCACCCACACAATATCCACACACAAAACAACACACACCACCACACTAAACACACTTAACTACACATACTCCACCCCACACATCATACACACCACTCCATGGCACCCCAAAGACACCCCTGCTTCTCAGACGAAGAACTCAGGGTCATGGTGGAGGAAATCGTTCGGGTAGAGCCCCAGCTCTTCGGCACACAGGTCCAATACACCAGCATTGCCCGGAGGACGGAGCTATGGCAGAGGATTGTCGACAGGGTCAACGCTGTGGGACAGCACCCCAGAAATCGGGAAGACATCAAGCGATGGAACGACCTACGGGGGAAGGTGCGTTCCATGGTATCCAGGCACAACATCGCCGTGCAGAAGACTGGCGGAGGACCCCCACCTCAACCCCCACAATTTACAACATGGGAGGAGGAAGTCTTGAACATCCTGCATCGTGACGGCCTCGCAGGAGTCGGCGGAGGAATGGATTCTGGTAAGTTGAAGCTTCAATACTGCTTCCCCCCCACCTGCATGCCAAATCATACCCCAACCTTCACCCCCATCCTCGAACCCCACCCTCACCCCCACCCCCATCCTCACCCCCACCCTCACCCCCACCACCATCCTCACCCCCACCACCATCCTCACCCCCACCACCATCCTCACCCCCACCCCCAGCACACCTATTCCCTGCCAATGTCTCACCATCACAACCCACACATCCCAAAACCTAGGCCTGCATGCGTCCACTAAGCATGGTCACCCATCACCAAAGCATGCCCAATGCATATACACATCCCCCCCACAAGCCACCCTCACCAAAGCCCCCACACACGAATGCCAGCACTTGGGGACACTGGAACCCACAGATACACCCATATGGCACACATTGAAACTATAACCATACCTCTATACCCCTGCAGGACCCGACCGCCAACACACCGCCACGGAGGGCCCAGAATTCTCCACACCCCCCACCCAAGAGGCCGTCAGCGATGACAGCAGCTCTGTCGACCTGGACACTGATGACCAGCCCGGACCATCGGGGACCTCTGGACAGTCGGTTCCCCTCAGACAGCCACAGGCCACTACAGACCCAAACCCCTCCGGGAACACCAGCACAGCTCCCACCCAGCGGGCCCATGCCTCTGTCTCCAGGGCGCGTCAATCAGCGGTGTGTCTACCACTACAGGACACCCAGGATAACCCACCACCCCAACAACAACAGGGACCTGGGGGCAGTGGTAGTGGGCACACCGGCCAGGGGGCAGAGGCCCAGGGAAACAGGGGAACTGGGAGGGCAGCTGTGCGACAGGGGGGGGACGGGCCCAGGGAACCCACTCTCCACGAGGCCCTCACCACCATCATGGGAGCATACAACCGCTCCCAGGAGACGATGGCGACGGTACTGGCCAGGTTCCAGGAGATCCAGGTACTGCAGGAGGAACACTATTGGGGGTACAGGGAGGACATCAGAGCCCTCACCTCCACCCTGGTTACCATGGTAGGGCTGCTGCAGGAACTCATCAACACCAGGACGGACACTCAACAACAACAAAGGGCCCCTGCCACTAGCCTGGACCAAGAACAGCCAACCACCTCCGCCGGCGCTAGTGGACAGGAGGCCCCCCCACAAAACAAGCCCACCAGACCCCCACCTCCTGCAGGAGAAGAACCACCCCGCAAGAGGGCCCTGAGATCTCGCAAGAAGACAGAGTAGGATGTCAAGACCCCCGCCAGCAAAGGATACCACCTGATGTCATCCCACTGTCCCACATTGTCACCCTGTCCATCCTTGAACTGCCCATGCTCCATCTCTCCACAGGCCTATGGACAATGCACCTGTGTGACTGTTACTCTGGACTCTGCCATGGACATTCCTTCACCATAGCCCCCACCCACTTGAAACCACCCATCCCATTTTGAGCACTGAAATAAACACCTATTTTGCACAAAACTATCTGGAGTCTGGCTGTGATTTCAAAATATTGTAATTGACATGACAGTGCAAATATGTCCTTGTACATAGTGAAGTCAACAAACAGCTGCCACAAAGCTGTAGTCCATGGGGAAACGAAGCACAGGACTCGTAGTGGGGACCCCAGATCTGAAATAGGGAGGGAAAAGCCACAACTCAGTCATCATACACTGGGGCAAATAGACAGGCAGCAGAGATGCAGGAGAGTAGTTCACATTTACTAAATTATGTTTGAATTGTTACCTGTGTCCTATTGGAAGTACTGTTCAATGATTCTGTCCCTGTTGTCTGTTTCAGCCCCGTCGTCTTCCTCCTCGTCACTCTCCACAGGTTCCACAGCTGCCACAACACCACCGTCTCGACCATCCTCCTGCAGGAAAGGCACCTGGCGGCGCAAAGCCAGGTTGTGAAGCATGCAGCAGGCCACGATGATGTGACACACCTTCTTAGGTGAGTACATTAGGGATCCACCTGTCATATGCAGGCACCGAAACCTGGCCTTTAGGAGGCCGAAGGTGCGTTCGATCACCCTCCTAGTACGTCCATGGGCCTCATTGTACCGTTCCTCTGCCCTGGTCCGGGGATTCCTTACTGGGGTCAGTAGCCACGACAGGTTGGGGTACCCAGAGTCCCCCAATAGCCATACACGGTGTCTCTCTAGCTGTTCCATCACGTAAGGGATGCTGCTATTCCTTAGGATGTAGGCGTCATGCACTGACCCAGGGAATTTGGCATTTACATGCGAGATGTACTGGTCAGCCAAACACACCACCTGGATGTTCATGGAATGGTAACTTTTTCTGTTCCTGTACACCTGCTCCCTGTCTCTTGGGGGAACCAAAGCCACATGGGTCCCATCAATGGCACCAATGACGTTGGGAATATGTCCAAGGGCATAGAAATCACCCTTCACTGTAGCCAATTCGCCCACCTCAGGGAAAAGGATGTAGCTCCTCATGTATTTCATCAGGGCAGACAACACTCTGGAGAACACCTTCGAAAACATGGGCTGAGACATCCCAGAAGCAATTCCCACTGTTGTCTGAAATGACCCACTTGCCAAGAAATGGAGTACTGAGAGGACCTGCACCAGAGGGGGAATCCCTGTGGGTTGGCGGATGGGGGACATCAGGTCGGGCTCCAGCTGGGCACACAGTTCATGTATAGTGGCACGGTCAAGCCGGTAGGTCAGGATAATGTGGCGTGCTTCCATTGTCGACAGGTCCACCAGCGGTCTGTACATGGGAGGATTCCTCCTTCTCCTCGCCAAACCCAGCGGACGGTGCCTAGGAAGGACAACATGGAGCACACAGTCAAGCAACCCACAGGTACATACTCACAGCTTGCACAGTAAACGATTCTCTATGCAGTGAATGGCGTGTATGAGTGGCTATGCAAGGCCTAGGCCTGTGTGACGCAGTTGAAATGGAGCCATGTGGACCCTCGAAATGGTGGCTGCCTGACCTGTGAAGTGTGACAATGGGATGTGAGGTCAATGCGCTGGCGTGGCACACCGCGGCGGTCGGCGGTCGAAGACCGCGGCGCGAAGCCGCATTGGTTAACATTGAAGCCTATGGGTTTCAGGAGCCAATGGCGAAGGGCGCCGGCGGTGGCGGTACGCACCGCCGCGGTACGCACCGCCGCGGGCGTGACCGCCATTTTCTATCTACTTATTCACTCGCGACTTGAACTTTCACAGGAGAGGACCTATACTGCAAGTGTTGCTGTGACCTCGGTCTGGAAGGGACAATTGCTGCTGCGCCTGGGGAAAGGGCCCCTGCCTTCACTGGAGAAGAGTTGGTCCTCCCCCAGTATGCGCTACTCTACGGTCCTCCAGACCAACAAGTGAGTTTAATTCAATATGGATTTGGGGCCACTGGCTGGCTGGGGGCCTGGCGGGGGGCCTGGCGGGGATGGGGGGCATGTTGGGCCTGGCGGGGGGCCTGGCGGGGATGGGGGGCATGTTGGGCCTGGCGGGGGGCCTGGCGGGGGGCATGGCGGGGATGGGGGGCATGTTGGGTCTGGCGGGGGGCCTGGCGGGGGGCATGGCGGGGATGGGGGGCATGTTGGGCCTGGCGGGGGGCCTGGCGGGGGGCCTGGCGGGGATGGGGGGCATGTTGGGCCTGGCGGGGGGCCTGGCGGGGTGCATGGCGGGGATGGGGGGCATGTTGGGCCTGGCGGGGGGCCTGGCGGGGGGCATGGCGGGGATGGGGGGCATGTTGGGCCTGGCGGGGGCCTGGCGGGGGGCATGGCGGGGGGCCTGGCGGGGATGGGGGGCGTTGGGCCACTGGCAACGAAAATGCAGACAAACTTGAACGTGGTATTTCTCCCTCCCTGTACGTGTCACATAGGTCCGCGCCCATGAGAAGATCGGGATTTGGCGTGCCATCGCCAAGGAAGTCCGGACCCTGGGGGTCCACCATCGACGGGGCACCCACTGCCGCAAGAGGTGGGAGGACATCCGCCGCGGGACCAAGAAGACCGCTGAGTCTCTGCTGGGGATGGCCTCCCAACGTAGGCGGGGTGCCTGCCGTCAACTGACCCCCCTGATGTTCCGGATCCTGGCGGTGGCCTACCCTGATTTGGATGGGCGCGTGAGGGCAGCACAGCAGACACAAGGGGGTGAGTACATGCATAATCTACTCTGTTGTCGCGCAGTGGAGGTGTCTGGGTGGGGGAGGAGGGCTGTGGGTCCCCCTAGGCCAGGGCGATATCTGTAGGCTGGGCACCCCCGTAAGCCCCTGTGTCCCCAGCCACCACCCTCAGTAGTGTGTCAGTACAGCCATCCCTGGGCCGTGTCATCCATGGGTGCAGTTGTCAACTCTAGGCGTGTAGGGCATGTTCCACGGAATGCGTAGCGGACCCCAAGTGCGCAACTTAGTGCAGGGGGCATCTGTGTCTGTCATGTCCGCTAACTGTACCGGTGATCCATGTACTCAAAATCTCCTTATTTCTCTCTCCCCCCCCCTTTTTGTTTGTCTTTCTGTGCTTGTGTGCATCAGCATCATCAGGCGGAGGAGAAGTGGCATCGGGGCAGGAGGGAGCTGCATCTCACATGGCCCAGGAGGGCCATGCCACAGAGTCTGACTGGACCAGTGAGACGGAGGGCGAGGGGAGCTCCACAACGGGGACGACTGGACCCTGCAGCGACACGGACACGTCCTCGGAAGGGAGCTCCCTTGCGGGGGGGGGGCAACATCCGTGCCCCCCGCCATTACAGGTACAGCCGCCACCCAGCGCACCATCTCCGCCCTCCCAGCAGCCCCTCAGCGTTCGCCCTGTGCCCGCTCTGCCAGGAAGCCGGGCATCTCCTTCGCCCCAGGCACCTCAGGCCCTGCCCCTGTTACCCCCGCTGCCCTCAGTGAGAAGGTCATTGACCTCCTCCGAACGCTCATTGTTGGGCAGACTACCCTTTTGAATGCCATCCAGGGGGTGGAGAGGGAGGTTCATCGCAGCAATGCGTACCTGGAGGGCATTCATTCGGGTCAGGCTGCCCATCAACGATCGTTCCAGGCTCTGGCCTCAGCACTGACGGCAGCCATTGTCCCTGTCTCCTGCCTCCCTCTACTAACTCCCTCCTCCAAGTCTCCTGTTCCTCTGCCTGTCCCACCCACACCATCAGACCAGCCTGCACACACCTCAACACCCAAGAGCAGCTCATCCAAACATAAGCACCACAGATCACGCAGACATTCACACAAGCAACATTCCGATGCAGACATGCCATCAGTCACTTCCACCTCTGTGACCCCCACCTCCTCGTCTCCCTCCTCCCTCCCTGTGACGTCTACACTCACACCTTCATTCACCTCACCATCAGCCAGTGTTTCCATCACCAGCACACCCACCAGAACAGTCCGCACACGTGCAGTCACCACCCCCACTGCCATTTACACGTCCCCTGTGTCCTCTCCCACTGTGTCTGTCACCCCCTCTTCCACACCACACAAACGCAGACACCCACCCACCCAACAGCCATCCACCTCACGACAGCCTATCCCTCCTGCACCTGCACCCAACGACAGCAAACGTGACTCACCTACAACCACATCCTCTCCCTCCACTCCCATTCCCACTGTACCTATCACTCTCCATTGTCCCAAGAAAATCTATCTCGCTACTGCTACCTTCTTTCCTGACCCTGAGCCCCCCCCTCCTTCTCGTCGGGGTAAGAAGAGCACCTCAGCCACCACCAGCCCTGCAGCCCCCTTGACAAGGGTGCAGCGGTATTGGAGCCCACCAGCCCGCATGTCTGTATCTTCACCCAGCAGCAAGGGGACAGGCAGCGCACCCCCTGGGAAGAGGAGCAGAAGGCGGAAGGGCCGCCGCAGGAGCCCGGGTTCTATATCCCCCCAGGACACTAGCCAGCCACCGTCAACAGCCACAGCTCCAAAGGGAGGAAAGGGCCACAGACTCCCGACTAAGGAGGGCAAGGGCAGCAAGGTGGAGAAGTCAGGCAGCAGGCCTGCTGCCCATGGAGGACCCGTCACAGCTGCCCAGGAGGAGCCCACAACCCCCATAGCCGCTGCCCAGGGAGGAACCGTCACAGCTGCCCAGGGAGAGCCCACCACCCCCATAGCCGCTGCCCAGGGAGGACCCAGCCCAGCTGGCCAGGAGGGCCCCACCACCCACAGCCCAGGTGGGCATTGAAGGAGCACCATCCCCGCTGCCCAGGAGGGCACCACCAGGCAATGAGCAGTTGGCCATTGAATGTCCGCCGTCTCCAGCACCGCTCCGCTGGGGACCGCCGTCTCAAGAACCGCTGAACTGGGCCCTTCAAGGCAAGAACCGCTGAACTGGGCCCCGCCGGCTCCAGCACCGCTCCGCTGGGGACCGCCATCTCAAGAACCGCTGAACTGGGCCCTTCAAGGCAAGAACCGCTGAACTGGGACCTTCAAGGCAAGAACCGCTGAACTGGGCCCTTCAAGGCAAGAACCGCTGAACTGGGCCCTTCAAGGCAAGAACCGCTGAACTGGGCCCCGCCGGCTCCAGCACCGCTCCGCTGGGGACCGCCGTCTCAAGAACCACTGAACTGGGCCCTTCAAGGCAAGAACCGCTGAACTGGGCCCTTCCAGGCAAGAACCGCTGGCCCTTTGGCAGACGTGGCAGGGCAGGATCTGTCTCGGGCAGGGCTGCAGGATGTCCTCTGGCCAACATGCCTCCTCCAGTGGCAGTGGAGTCTGTTATGGACTGTTTGGACTGTGGCTTTGCACTCCCCAGGATGGCCCAGTGGGCAGGCCACCCACTGTATGGACTGTATGGACTGTGGCTTTGCTCTCCCCAGGATGGCCCAGTGGGCAGGCCACCCACTGTATGGACTGTATGGACTGTGGCTTTGCTCTCCCCAGGATTGCCCAGTGGGCAGGCCACCCACTGTATGGACTGTATGGACTGTGGCTTTGCTCTCCCCAGGATGGCCCAGTGGGCAGGCCACCCACTGTATGGACTGTATGGACTGTGGCTTTGCTCTCCCCAGGATGGCCCAGTGGGCAGGCCACCCACTGTATGGACTGTATGGACTGTGGCTTTGCACTCCCCAGGATGGCCCAGTGGGCAGGCCACCCACTGTATGGACTGTATGGACTGTGGCTTTGCTCTCCCCAGGATGGCCCAGTGGGCAGGCCACCCACTGTATGGACTGTATGGACTGTGGCTTTGCACTCCCCAGGATGGCCCAGTGGGCAGGCCACCCACTGAATGGACTGTATGGACTGTGGCTTTGCTCTCCCCAGGATGGGCCAGTGGTCATGGAGTCCCCTCGTGGATCTGGCGTCGTGTACTCAAGTGGCTGAGGTGCCCCCCCTTCCCTTCCCCCTGAGGTGCCTGTCCTTTTTTCTTTCTGATGCCCCTGCAGTGTTCTCTCCGTGGAGTTCTTGTCGTGGGACTGGGCCTTGCCCCTTTGCTCAGGACCCCTGTGGTCCACGGACAGTGGTTGGACTACATATAGTTGATGTATATATTTTGTAAATAGTTTATTTATTTATTTGGATTACTGCTGTCCATTTTTCAATATATCTGCCCGTTTAGGATCTCTTCTTTTGGTCTTTGCATTATTTCGGAGGGGGGGGTTTCTGGGTTGTGACAGTGATCTGTGGGAATGCATTGATGTGTGTGTTGTAGTGGGTGTGGGTGGGTGGGTGTGTGCCGGTAATCTTTTCCCTCCCCTGTGTCGTAGGTGCAGTACTCACCGATGTCTTCCGCGCCGCCGGGCGTGCTCCTGGTACAGGAGCAGGTATAGGAGTGCGGGGATGACCTGTAACTCGGGTTCCATACTGCCGTAATCTCGCGTGGAGTATGTGGAGGTGAGCGTTTTCCCGTTCGTAGTCTGTTTCCGCTGTGTTTTTATCAGCGGTGCTCCCGCCCCGGAAAAGGTGGCGGATTGGTGGGTCGTGATAGGGTGGGCGGTACATTGTCTGCCGCCTGGCTGTTGGCGGTGACCGCCGCGCTGTTTGTTTGTTCCGCCGTGGCGGTCGGAGTGTTAATGCGGCGGGCTGTGTTGGCGGTTCCCGCCAGGGTCAGAATTGCATATTTTGGACCGCCGGCCTGTTGGCGGGTTGGCCGCCGCTTTATCACCGACCGCCAGGGTCAGAATGACCCCCATATTCTCTCACAAGTACATTTCAAACAGTACACACAAAATTCAGTGTTGCAATTGAAGTGTCCTGTAATTCGATGTTTGTTACGTTCATTTCCCCAGATAACATCTGTACAATTAGCACTGTATCTACAGGCTTTGCATCGTTGGCAGCAGTAGAATCCCTGAATAGGAGCCCCAATCTGTGTCGTATTTGCAGCACTTATTACCATGTTATGGCTCAAATCATCCCGTATAGATCTGCCTTTTCAAAATGTAATAGAGGGCAGATCCTGCAATACACCGCTCAAATGGGAGTCCGTTTGCAAAATATGCCAACTTTTCTTCAATACCTGCCTTAGCTGAAAAGCTTGACTTGAGTAAGTGGTAACAAAACTTATTTTTTGTTCATCATCCTTCATGGTATTTATGGAATACAAAAGATCCGATCTGATTTTGAGATCCACTTTGTCAACTGCTGACCTAATCATTCTATCACTGTAGCCTCTTTCAGATAATCTTTGGCACATCACACTGCATTCCTGTAGATAACTTTCAATGGTGCTGCATATTCTTTTAGCACGTAACAACTCCCCATATGGGATGCTTCTAATGAGATTAACAGGGTGAGCACTATTTGCATTCAACAAGCTGTTACCAGCTGTCGCTTTTCTGTATAGTTTAGTTGCCACCCGATCTTTATCTATACTCACCTCTACATCTACGATTTGAATTGCAGTCTTGCTATACTGCGCATTTAGCTGTATGTTAAACTGATTCAAGTTCATTTGCGTTACAAAATCTCTAGCTGTTGTTTCATCTCCTCTCCATATTACAAAAATATCATCAATATAGCGACACCACAGAATCACTTTAGCCTCAAACTCTTTTAGATCTTGGGATACCTGCTCCTCCCTCCAACCCAGGAATACATTTGCATAGCTGAGGGCGAAGCAGGTACCCATCGCTGTCCCTTGTAACTGTTTATATATCGAGTTGTCAAACAGAAAAAAAGTTCTTTGAGAGACAGTACCAGACCATATCACAGATCATCTCTGTATGGTCCAGATATGAGATGGATCGGGCCCTCATAAAGTGTCTCACGGCCTTGAGACCCAGATCGTGTTGAATACAGGTGTATAAGCTGGTGACATCCATGGTTATTAGTAGGAAATCATTTTCCCAATATAAACCATCCATCAATTTCAAGAATTGCTTAGTGTCCTTAACACATGAGGGCAGACATTCAACAAAAGGTCGTAAAAAATAGTCTATGTATCTCAATGTGTTCTCCAATAATGAAGACATCGCAGATGCAATAGGTCTGCCAGGGGGATTAACATTATCCTTATGGAGCTTGGGTAATAGGTACAGGACTGGTGTCTTGGGGTGATCACATTTCAAAAAATGATATTCCTCCCATTCAAGTAAGCCTGTCTCCCTCCATTCTGCCAACATATTATGGTATCTAACCGTAGAGCTTTTTACATCAGATTGTTCAGCTCTAGCATAACAATCTACTACACTCAATTGTCTCATCCCTTCCTTCAGGTACGATGTCTTATCTAAGACTACTACATTACCACGCTTATCTGATTCACGTATCACGATATCTGGGTCTTTCGCTAATATGTCCAGTGCATTTCGTTGACTCATAGATAGATTATCTAGTTTTCTACCTAATGTATTAAACCTAATTTTCTTTAACTGTCTAATTACATCCCTCTCAAACACATCAATGGCATCATTTTGTATAGCTGGTAGAAAGGTAGATTTAGGTTTAAACGGGCTAGGACATGTAACACTTGTATTTAAACCTAGGACCCCCAGATTCATAATGGGGTCATCATGTGCCTGTGTGTTGTCATCCAAAATGGATATAGTGTGTAGCATATCAATATCAGAGATCAGTAATCTACTTGTTGGAGCCCTCTCCCCTATCATAGGGTGTGTAGTTACCTTCGTCTGAAACCATTTTTTCAGCTTGAGTTTTCTTACAAACTGAAAAAGGTCAATTCTAGTCTGGACATAATCTAGACATTTAGTCGGACAAAACGATAGTCCCAAACCCAGTAAACTAGTTTCTTCAATCGTCAGAGGTCTCTTAGATAGATTAACTACAGTTCTTATGTGGCTGTCCGTGCCCTTGTGGTCATTCTTCCTGGTAAAGACCCTTCTCTTTCTTCTTCGTATTTTCGCTGAGCGGTTCCTCTTCCTCTGCCTCTCGAACCACAGCCTCTGCCACGTGGTTGAAACGAATCCTTCTCTTGGTCTGTCCTCCCTTGGTTGAGTAGCCAAAATTGTTTTAAAAAATTGGCCCTATCAGTATTTTTCTCAGACCCCCCGACCTTCCTAGAATGAGAGGCAGCTGTTATATCTGATAGATTACTGTCAGAGACATCACTCTCCTCTGATTCGTGAACCTCAGTACCAGTGGCACCCTTTCCAATATCAAGTGTTGGTTCCTTGTATTCATCCGAATACATATAGTCATATTTGCGGTGAAAGGTCAGAATTGTACCCGATTGGTAGTCTTTGAAATCCCTCAAGAATTTCCTCTGTTTCTTGGCTATAATGTCCTCCTCATATTTAATACGTTTTTTTATCAAGAGTGGCTTTCACTTCATCAAAGTTTGCCTGTGACACCATTGTCAGGATTTCTTTAGTTGTTTGATCAATTTCTTCAAGAATTCTCACCCTTTCCTTAGACGCATACTTGATTAGAAGCCTCATCATATTCAAAGAGCTCACTTTTGCATTTTCAGCCCATTCTTCTAGTAAGTCAGGGTCTGGATCTTCATAGGAAGGAATTGTATAAATTCGTAGGCCCCTAGGTACCCGTTCAGCATCAATATATTGCTGTAGTGATTCAATTTCCCACCATTTGGACAACTCTCTTCTCAACAGTTTCTCTAATTTATCACACAACAGCTGTAACTTCATTGCGGAGCTTGGTGTTGTAGATCCTTGTCGTTCTCGGGGTCATTCTGGGTAAAAAATAGTTTACTTGATTTCTCCTTCCTACGGGCTTCTGACGAGGAAGCCATATCTGTATAATTATTTCCGTTAAAATTAATTAGAAAACACTGGAAATGGGCGACTCATTGCATATGTACCTATTATTTGTTTATCTACGCCCAATCCACACTGCAAGGGGCTGGTACACACGTGGTATTTGGATAACTGTCTGTATATCTGGATAAAAAGTGTAACCAGCTGGTCTGTACAATTGTAAACGCCGATTTGCTAATCCAATACCCGAATCATGAATTGCTCGTAACAGGCAGTGGGAGCGGACTTTTACGACTGTTCTCCGTGTAGGGCACTGAGTGCTCCAATCCTTTTGTTCTTTGTCATACAGTGCCTGCGCTAATACGCTGTAAAGTCAAATAGTATCGGCACTATACAGTTATCTCCTATGTAGCTTTTATCATGTTGGTGGAAGAGCTGCTTATAATAAGTGAGTTGATATAGCGTTTGTTCGTGCCTTCGCGTATTGCTTTCCTTTCAGACGAAGGAGGGAAACATTCCCACCTGTCTGAACCGCAACAAACTAGCCCACGCACCGGCGCCGCCTCCCATCAAGCCCACTAAACTTCAAGAACACCAGACACTTCAGCATATCGTTTTTGCCCACACGGAATCCACGCGATCCTTCAATTTGAAATACGTCCATTTGCACACCGCACGTATTTTATTGTTCAATATGTGTAAGTATTACAATGTCCGTAATTTGAAACACGAGCGGATACAATCTACAACACATTATGGTAGCGGTTTAATGCATAACCCAAACACCGCTTACCGTGAAGATAACATGGATTCAACCGGCACCCCGCAGAATGCCATTCTGGGCTCAGCAAGCGCTGCGATCCTTTCTATTTCATTCTTTCGTGCTCCTCAATTAGCAGCTCCGTTGTTTCAATATGGTTGACGTAAACTTTCAAAAACAGTCAAATTCATTAGTGTGGCTTGCCGGGTCACGTAAAAAAAAAAGAGAAATGTTATCCACTCCACTCAAAAACATGTGTCAGCACAGTATACCTTGCAGGAGCCTTGAGGTATAAGCAAAATAATTTCACTACGAAAACCCGAAATACCGAGGCTCTAAAGGTGGCGGTCCGACCATGGTGTAAGGAAACACCATATATATATTAAAACAAATTTCTTGTAATACCAAGAAAAGGTCAGGACACTTCCAGTATAATCAAAAACTTTTACTATCATACAGATTGTTCCTCCCAACGCATTTCAGCCGTAGCCTTGTTCACAGATGGGGGAGCTTGGCACATTAGCATACAAATACCTGAAATCATCAAAACTGAAGACAGACAAATGTAACACATCAAATCATTATGAAAAGGTGGTGGCCATATTGGACTAGTCATTTATACTGGATATACCTGTCCACACTTAAGTGTTGTTCTTCATCTCCATATAGATCAACCTAAGTAACAACTGTATTCATTAGATTAAATTAGTTATTTGTTAATATCCAACTTGCTTTTCATAATAGTCTCATGATTTCTTGTACTGAATGTATGCCATATTTCTGTTCTTTATATCCCATTAAATATATACACATATGTGCTCATAATCCCATATTACAAATCAAATCAAAAGAAACCCTGTGCAGGACAAACCAACATTACTGTTCCCAATAGGTATCCACACCTCTATATTTTTTTTAAAAAAAGACATTACATTCTTACTCTCCAACTCCTACCCAGAAATAATTAACCCAGATGACTGCTCAATTCCTCACTCGAGTTCAGTCCTCCTGGTGCCAGTGTCATAAATTGCATTAGCGCAGGCACTGTATGACAATGAACAAAAGGATTGGAGCACTCAGTGCCCCACATGGAGAACAATCGTAAAGGTCCGCTCCCACTACCTGTTACGAGCAATTCATGATTCGGGTATTGGATTAGCAAACCGGCGTTTACAATTGTACAGACCAGTTGGTTACACTTTTTATCCAGATATTCAGACAGTTATCCAAATACCACGTGTGTGCCAGCCCCTTGCAGTGTGGATTGGGCGTAGATAAACAAATAATAGGTACATATGCAATGAGTCGCCCATTTCCAGTCTTTTCTAATTAATTTTAACGGAAATAATTATACAGATATGGCTTCCTCGTCAGAAGCCCGTAGGAAGGAGAAATCAAGTAAACTATTTTTTACCCAGAATGACCCCGAAGAACGACAAGGATCTACAACACCAAGCTCCGCATTGAAGTTACAGCTGTTGTATGATAAATTAGAGAAACTGTTGAGAAGAGAGTTGTCGAAATGGTGGGAAATTGAATCACTACAGCAATATATTGATGCTGAACGGGTACCTAGGGGCCTACAAATTTATACAATTCCTTCCTATGAAGATCCGGACCCTGACTTACTAGAAGAATGGGCTGAAAACGCAAAAGTGAGCTCTTTGAATATGATGAGGCTTCTAATCAAGTATGCATCTAAGGAAAGGGTGAGAATTCTGGAAGAAATTGATCAAACAACTAAAGAAATCCTAACAATGGTGTCACAGGCAAACTTTGATAAAAAACTTATTAAATATGAGGAGGACATTACAGCCAAGAAACAGAGGAAATTCTTGAGGGATTTCAAAGACTACCAATCGGGTAGAATTCTGACCTTTCACCGCAAATATCACTATATGTATTCGGATGAATACAAGGAACCAACACTTGATATTGGAAAGGGTGCCACTGGTACTGAGGTTCACGAATCAGAGGAGAGTGATGTCTCTGACAGTAATCTATCAGATATAACAGCTGCCTCTCATTCTAGGAAGGTCGGGGGGTCTGAGAAAAATACTGATAGGGCCAATTTTTTAAAACAATTTTGGCTACTCAACCAAGGGAGGATAGACCAAAAGAAGGATTCGTTTCAACCACATGGCAGAGGCCGTGGTTCGAGAGGCAGAGGAAGAGGAACCGCTCAGCGAAAATACAAAGAAGAAAGAGAAGGGTCTTTACCAGGAAGAATGACCACAAGGGCACGGACAGCCACATAAGAACTGTAGTTAATCTATCTAAGAGACCTCTGACGATTGAAGAAACTAGTTTACTGGGTTTGGGACTATCGTTTTGTCCGACTTAATGTCTAGATTATGTCCAGACTAGAATTTCCCTTTTTCAGTTTGTAAGAAAACTCAAGCTGAAAAAATGGTTTGAGACGAAGGTAACTACACACCCTATGATAGGGGAGAGGGCTCCAATAAGGAGATTACTGATCTCTGATATTGATATGCTACACACTATATCCATTTTGGATGACAACACACAGGCACATGATGACCCCATTATGAATCTGGGGGTCCTAGGTTTAAATACAAGTGTTACATGTCCTAGCCCGTTTAAACCTAAATCTACCTTTCTACCAGCTATACAAAATGATGCCATTGATGTGTTTGAGAGGGATGTGATTAGACAGTTAAAAAAATTAGGTTTAATACATCAGGTAGAAAACTAGATAATCTATCTATGAGTCAACGAAATGCACTGGACATATTAGCGAAAGACCCAGATATTGTGATACGTGAATCAGATAAGGGTGGTAATGTAGTAGTCTTAGATAAGACATCGTACCTGAAGGAAGGGATGAGACAATTGAGTGTAGTAGATTGTTATGCTAGAGCTGAACAATCTGATGTAAAAAGCTCAACGGTTAGATACCATAATATGTTGGCAGAATGGAGGGAGACAGGCTTACTTGAATGGGGGGAATATCATTTTTTGAAATGTGATCACCCCAAGACACCAGTCCTGTACCTATTACCCAAGCTCCATAAGGATAATGTTAATCCCCCTGGCAGACCTATTGTATCTGCAATGTCTTCATTATTGGAGAACACATCGAGATACATAGACTATTTTTTACGACCTTTTGTTGAATGTCTGCCCTCATATGTTAAGGACACTACGCAATTCTTGAAATTGATGCATGGTTTATATTGGGAAAATGATTTCCTACTAATAACCATGGATGTCACCAGCTTATACACCTGTATTCAACACGTTCTGGGTCTCAAGGCTGTGAGACACTTTATGAGGGCCCGATCCATCTCATATCTGGACCATACAGAGATGATCTGTGATATGGTCTGGTACTGTCTCTCAAATAACTTTTTTCTGTTTGACAACTCAATATATAAACAGTTACAAGGGACAGCGATGGGTACCTGCTTCGCCCCCAGCTATGCAAATTTATTCATGGGCTGGAGGGAGGAGCAGGTATCCCAAGATCTAAAAGAGTTTGAGGATAAAGTGATTCTGTGGTGTCGCTATATTGATGATATTTTTGTAATATGGAGAGGAGATGAAACAACAGCTAGAGATTTTGTAACGCAAATGAACTTGAATCAGTTTAACATACAGCTAAATGCGCAGTATAGCAAGACTGCAATTCAATTCCTAGATGTAGAGGTGAGTATAGATAAAGATCGGGTGGCAACTAAACTATACAGAAAAGCGACAGCTGGCAACAGCTTGTTGAATGCAAATAGTGCTCACCCTGCTAATCTCATTAGAAGCATCCCGTATGGGGAGTTGTTACGTGCTAAAAGAATATGCAACACCAGTGAAAGTTATATACAGGAATGCAGTGTGATGTGCCAAAGATTATCTGAAAGAGGCTACAGTGATAGAATGATTAGGTCAGCAGTTGACAAGGTGGATCTCAAAATCAGATCGGATCTTTTGTATTCCATAAATACCATGAAGGATGATGAACAAAAAATAAGGTTTGTTACCACTTACTCAAGTCAAGCTTTTCAGCTAAGGCAGGTATTGAAGAAAAGTTGGCATATTTTGCAAACGGACTCCCATTTGAGCGGTGTATTGCAGGATCTGCCCTCTATTACATTTCAAAAAGGCAGATCTTTACGGGATGATTTGAGCCATAACATGGTAATAAGTGCTGCAAATACGACACAGATTGGGGCTCCTATTCAGGGATTCTACTGCTGCCAACGATGCAAAGCCTGTAGATACAGTGCTAATTGTATAGATGTTATCTGGGGAAATGAACGTAACAAACATCGAATTACAGGACACTTCAATTGCAACACTGAATTTTGTGTGTACTGTTTGAAATGTCCTTGTGAGAGAATATATGTTGGTAGTACAATCCATAAAGCCAAAAAGAGAGTTCTTGAGCATATGAGAGCTATCCGGAACAATGATTGTAATTATCCGGTAGCGAGACATTTTCAAGAGGTACATCAAGGAAATGAGAAACTATTGAGATATTTGGTGTGTGACCATGTCAAGAGCAACAAACGGGGTGGTGACAGACAAAAAACCTTGCGCATTTTGGAGTCCAAATATATTATCAGATTTATGACACTGGCACCAGGAGGACTGAACTCGAGTGAGGAATTGAGCAGTCATCTGGGTTAATTATTTCTGGGTAGGAGTTGGAGAGTAAGAATGTAATGTCTTTTTAAAAAAAAAATATAGAGGTGTGGATTCCTATTGGGAACAGTAATGTTGGTTTGTCCTGCACAGGGTTTCTTTTGACTTGATTTGTAATATGGGATTATGAGCACATATGTGTATATATTTAATGGGATATAAAGAACAGAAATATGGCATACGTTCAGTACAAGAAATCATGAGACTATTACGAAAAGTAAGTTGGATATGAACAAATAACTAATTTAATCTAATGAATACAGTTGTTACTTAGGTTGAGCTATATGTAGATGAAGAACAACACTTAAGTGTGGACATGTATATCCTGTATAAATGACTAGTCCAATATGGCCACCACCTTTTCATAATGATTTGATGTGTTACATTTGTCTGTCTTCAGTTTTGATGATTTCAGGTATTTGTATGCTAATGTGCCAAGCTCCCCCATCTGTGAACAAGGCTACGGCTGAAACGCGTTGGGAGGAACAATCTGTATGATAGTAAAAGTTTTTGATTATACTGGAAGTGTCCTGACCTTTTCTTGGTATTACAAGAAATTTGTTTTAATATATATATGGTGTTTCCCGACACCATGGTCGGACCGCCACCTTTAGAGCCTCGGTATTTCGGATTTTCGTAGTGAAAAAAAAAATATATATATATACACATTTATGAATATATATGTGTGTGTGTGTGTATATATATATATATATACATATATATATATATATATAAACACACACTATATATATAGGGAAGGCGCCAGTAGGTAGTTATAGTTGGGACCATGATTCTATAGAATAAGCATTTTTTGACTTGCCTATATCTTTGGCACTCTTTGTCAAATGTTTACTAATTTTTTTTAAAAAGAGTGTGCAGTGGGTGTTACTGTGGGTACCCATTGCATTTTGATGCTGCCCCAGATTTATAAGGATTCGTAAACCTGAGGCAGCGCTAAAAACCCCAGGGGTGGCATTAGCATTGTACTATGAGGACAAACACTTTTATTTCTCCTCCTTTTTTGCTTTTCCCATGTGTATAGGACATAGGAAGAGCAAAATGCCATTTATGATTGTTTATGTGCAGGAAAGTGTCCCTTCCTGAACATAAACAATCATTAAATAATGATGATTTGCTACTCCTATGTGTGCTGTATTGTGCAGGACGGGACACCTGCCTCCAGATAAACAAGCACTCCCTGCAAAGCAGGTAGCTAATTTTAGTGCCAGCGCTAGGGAAAACACAGGGGTGTGCCGTATCGTTTTAAATACGTCCCATCCCTGCGTTTCTGATGTGATGCATCCCTTTTAACCTCTTATCTGCTGGGCCTTCCCCCCCTCCCCCCCCACCACAGTGCTGAGCCCTTTTGTGGCTATTTGGGGTAGTTTGCACTTAGGCCTTCATAACATTATGTCCACATAAGTTATCCACGCCAAATTTGTGTCCTTTTTTTCCAACATCCTAGGGATTCTAAAGGTAACCAGAGTTTGTGGGTTCCCCTGGAGGATACCATGAAATTAGCTACAATACAGTAAATATGTAGTTTTTGTCAAAAAAATGGGGAAAAAGGGCTGCCGAAGAAGGCTTGTGTTTTTTTCCCTGAAAATGGCATCAACAAAGGGTATATGGTGCTAAATTCACCAGCTTCCCAGCTTTCAAGAACAGGAATACTTGAATCAGAAAACCCAATTTTTCAACATAATTTTGGCATTTTACTGGGACATACCCCATTTTTGATACTGTTTGTGCTTTCAGCCTCCTTCCAGTTAGTTGCAGAAATGGGTGTGAAACCAATGCTGGATCCCGGAGGCTAAATATTTTTGAAAAATAAACAAAATTCTGAATTCAGCAAGGGGTCATTTGTGTAGGTCCTACAAGGTTTTCCTACAGAAAATAACAGCTGAATTAAAAATATATTGACATTGTGGTGAAAAAAAACAGCCATTTTTCTCCACATTTGAGTCTGTTACAGCTTGCAATGGGTTTTCATTCTATACCGGGTATACAGCAATTCATTTGCTGAAATATAAAGCGTGAAAAATAGGTATCAAGAAAACCTTTGTATTTCGAAAATGGGCACAGGATAAGGTGTTGAGAAGCAGTGGTCATTTGCACATCTCTGAATTCCAGGATGACCACACTAGCATGTGAATTACAGGGCATTTCTCAAATAGACATCTTTTTTTACACACTGTTTTACATTTGGAAGGAAAAAATGTAGAGAAAGACAAGGGGCAATAACACTTTTTTTACTATAGAGTGTTCCCCCAAGTCTTCCGATGAAAATGGTACCTCACTTGAGGAGGTAGGCCTACTGTTCGAGACAGGAAACGCCCCAAAAACCAACATGGGCACATCACATTTTTTACATTGAAATCTGACATGTATTTTGCAAAGTGCCTAGCTGTGGATTTTGGCCTCTAGCTCGGCCGGCACCTAGGGAAAACTACAAAACCTCTGCAGTTTTTAAAACTAGACACCTAGGGGAATCCAAAATGGGCTCACCAAGTTCTGTTACCCTGAATCCTTTGCAAACCACAAAATGTGGCAAAAAAACACTTTTTCATCATATTTCGGTGACAGAAAGTTCTGGAATCTGAGAGGAGCCACAAATGTCCTCCTACCCAGCGTTTCACCAAGCCTCCCGATAAAAATGGTACCTCACTGGTGTGGGTAGGCTAGTGCCCATGACAGGAGTGGATCACACAATGGTCAATGGTAGTCCTTGCATGAGGGCTACTGTTAACCATGGAGTGATCCATTCCTGATGCAGGCATTAGGTGGAGACACACAGGTGGGTTGTGTTTTTATCAGGACAAGTGGAGAAACACTGGGAGTAGGAATTTTGAGGATCCCTGCACATTCCTGTAGTTTCTGTGATGAAAAAGAAAGGAAAAATAGTGTTTTTAATCAATGTTTCACTTTTGCAGGGTATTCTGGTTAAGAAAACTTTGTGAAATCCAAACACGCCACACTTCCATGGACTGCCTTGGGTGTCTAGTTGTCAGAAATGTCTGGGTTTGGTAGGTTTCCCTATATGGCTGCCGAGCACAGGACCAAATAATCAGGTGACTGTCTTACAAAACAAGACTGTTTCGTGGTAGGTAATTTTTATGTCTCCACAATCTGTTTTGGGTACTTCCCTGTTGTGGTCACTTGCCCACTCACTAAAGTGAGGCAGTTTTTCGCTGGAGACTTAGTGGAACGCTGAGTGGTACAACATTTGTGGCTGTCTGCAAATCCCTGGACTTCTGCTCATTGAAATGCAAGGCAAACGTGTTTTTAAGCACATTTTGTGATTTCAAGGGGATTCTGGGTGAAAGAAAACTGGTGAAAGCCATGCAAGTCCTGCACCCTTGCACTCCCCTGGTACTAGTTTGTTAAAGTTAACCCACCACTCACACTGGTTGGTTTTAGCACCTCCAGAAATTATGGTTTCAAAACATGAATACTTATCAAAGTATCTGAATATTGAAACCAAGCCTTCTGAAGGTGGGCCATAAAGTCATGTCCAGACACCAACCTGTTTATGGTCCATTCACACGCCATTCACGCACAACAAACAACCCTTTCATACCGCCGGCCACGGGCCCAATCCAACCAATCACTGCACTCACATTAACTTACCTCTGCCAGACCAGGGCCCATCACATTCACACGCCACAGAACGGAATACGTTTGACTACATTTTACCACCTGTCAAGTAACCGCCTCCTTCTTCCTCAACATTACCAAATGCATGCGTAACAAACCTTTACTAATGACTCCAATGATAGCCACCTGAGGCTCAGGAAGACATGTTTTTTATGTGCCTTTAACGCACTCACTGTGATAAATTCAACTCCTTCAAGTTTGTGGATGCAAGTTGGGGGTGTCCGAGCATGCCGTACAAAGCGATTCCGCGAACTGAGTGAGCATATCTGCCTTTGAAACTAAGGGAGACATGCTGGGGAATTCTCGTGATGTTCCCTAAGGAGAAGGTCATAGGCTATGAAAAAGGGTAGTGTTTGGCACACAGAGGAGTCCATGAGAACGTAGCATATGTCCCAGCCAACATTATGTGCAGTGCTGTGACTGTAATGCACTTATCAAACAGCAAACTGAACATCTACTAAGTTCTGATGGAGGATGAACATGAAAAGCAGGTTAAACACTGACCTATACATGTCATTGTCCTTCAGTGCTGGGATGCCACCAATGGGTTTGAATCCATAGGTGTGGATGATGTACATCTGTACTACCTTTACTATCTGCCTTCTTCCTGTGCAATATCCCTGTGAAGGCACACCTACCATAAGCTTTCGTTACCCATTCATGTCTCTGTTCTCAGAGTCGTGATTAATCCTGTATAATTGCCAAGTGAACCTATACTAGTTTGTGGATGCAAGTTGGGGGTGTCCAAATATGCCTTGGGAGGCCTGTTCCTCAAAATGAGCGAGCATATCTACTGTTGAAACTAAGGCAGTCATGCTGGTGAAGAAATCCTAAGCTCTCTAAAGTAAAAAGTCAAACAAGTATCCTGTGGGGCTCATTCACCAACACTTCTACTTTTGCTTTGAAAGTGACGCTATAAATTGAGTTTGCACAATTTCAAACAAGTAGAAATGGTGGTGAATAGGTCTGACAGGACATTTGTTTGACTTATTACACTTAATCTGGTTCTCGTTGGCAATCATGGTGGTCCTTGTGTATTATACATAAGTTACCTAACAAGCACTTCAAAATTCAGTCATGCTTTTAACATTCTGAAACACAGGGTACTCCGTGACAATGTGGCATTTGTTCTGTCCACTAGTATATGCAGTATTGGGAATATAATGCACGTTAATCGATTAGAACACCTACCACGTTCTGACAGTGGATTTAGGTCTCAAGCAGGCCATAAGCAAGTCCATGATTTCCTGAAGTAGATGAAGTAAAATTCTGTGGCTCTTTGCCTAACGAAGCAGTGGCCCATGGACGTTCGGTATCCATGCACTGCCACTGAAAGGATTACCCAACAGCAGCTCCACCTCAGTCGATTTCCCAGAACTTTGCTTTAGTTTGATTCAATGTAAAGCAAGTAGGGACACAGAGACCTGGTTGTGATGGGCACTGGGGACGGTAATACCGACTCTCCTGACGATTTCCATGCTTCGAGCCCACTTTACAACGACAACATGGACGATCCTTTTTGGGTGTTTTAGGAATGCTATCAGCAAAGTGTTGCTCCTGCAGCCTTGCCACATCCTCCAGAACATATGAGGTGGAGGTTGCTGCTGCTTCTGTAACAGAAGTGAGGCTTTCAATTACAGACAATTGGAAATCAAGGAAAGTCATGAGTCTTCCTGTGGTTGTCTGACGGTAAACAACATACGCATTGTATGTTGCCATCTGGATCAGGTGGGTAAACAGTTTCTTGTACAAAGTGCGAGTTTTACGACACGCATTGTATGGTTGAAGAACCTGGTCGTTATTGTAATCAAGTATACAGATGGGCTTGTGGACTTCGTCCATCTGACCCCAAACCATGATGGGGGAAGTGCTCTCATCATGAATTGTAGTGAGCATGTATACATCATGCCTATCCAAGAACTTGACTGCGAGCATTTTGTTGGAGCGCAATAAAGTACTCTGGGATTTCTAGAGCTTCTTGCAAACAAGCTCCTGCGGGAATCCTTTGCGGTTACAACAAACTGTACCATAGGCCACTGTGCCAGATTTGTAGAGCTCACTGAACAGCTCTACTCCTCTATAGATATTGTCCACATAAAGGTTATAGGCTGGACAAGTTCCCATACAATCTTACCTGTGTCTCCTAACGCGGGAGGGCAACCTACAGGGTTTAGGGTAGAGTCCTTCCCTGTATACACTCTCAAGCTGTACACATAGCCAGAAGAGCTCTCACACAGCATGTACAGATTTTGCCATACGAGCTCTTTTGCTCACAATGTACTGTCTGAAAAGCAGCCGTCCTTTGTACAGGATCAAGGACTCATTGACTGCTAAATTCTTTCCAGGAGTATAGATCTCTGGAAACCTGGCAGACAAATGTTCCACGACAGGCCGAACTTTGAACAACCTGTCATGGTCTGGATGGTCCCGGGGCAATGCAGCAGAACTGTCATTGAAATGCAGCATGCACTGCAGTAGTAAAAAACAATCTCTGCTCATGTATGGTGCGAAGATGGGGGTTACCCAAACCGTGCAAGTCGTCCAGTAGGACTGCAAGGTGGGTTTCTGCACTAACTCCATTTTTAGTGTCAAAGCTCCCACCAAGTCAGAGCAAACAGCTATGTCCCGGGCGGCCACCCGGGGATACTTGGAGCGTGACCTGGGGAGTAGAGGTCTCCAGGGTCATCTAAACCTTCTCGAGGAGGCCCCCTTCAATGTAAAACTGCCCGTGGAGGTGGTGATCCCTGGGACCGAGCCTGCAGAGGTGGTGGTCCATGGGGCTGCAGGGGCCACGTGGCCCCCCTGCATTACATTTTATTGGAGCCCTGGGGAGGTGGTGGCCCCAGGGCTGCGGGGGGGCATGCACGCCTCCTCCCACACTACATTTGATTAGACCCCCAGAGAGGGGGTGGTCCGCGGGACTCAAGGGGGCCAAGTAGACCCACACACTCTATTTGATAAAAGCATCAGTGAGGTGGTGGTCCTTGGGGCTGTAACGGAGGCTGGGTGAACCCCCCACATAACATTTTATGGGAGCCCGGGGAGGTGGTGGTCCCCGGGGCAGTGGGGGGACGGGCAGTTCCCCACATTGTATTTCATTGAATCCCTAAAGAGGTGATGCCAGGGAACATAATTGTTAGCTGCTCCCTGCAGGTGGGAGCAATTCTGCCTCATGATGGGGCTGTGGAGCCAGCTGGAGCTGTGGGGATATTGAGTCTCCCCCTCTGACCACCAGAAATGTTGAAATGGGTACCCTGGGTGGGCTCCAGGATACCCACCTCTTACTGGGCAGGCCCCAGAGGATGGGGTCCCTAGGGATGAAATCATCTAAGGAAAGGGGGCCTCTCTCCTCCTCTCTTCCACTTGATTTATACATTTCTTCTCAACTTCTGTCAATTGGCGAGTTAAATCATGTCTATGGGCAGATGCGGCATCTAATGTCATAGTAGGGAAACACGTTTTAGCTATATCGATGATTTTGGCACAAGGATGTTTATTCATTTGTTTAAATTCATGAACTTCTGAAAGAAGTAAGTTATAATTTGAAAAATAATATTAAAAAAGACTACAAGAGACACCATATGTGAACGGCAGATGGTGATAGGTGATACCCTCTGCAACTGATGAAGGTAACTGCATACAAGCAGAACAATCCCTCACATTCATAGTGTAAAAATATTCCTGAAGCATTTTAGTATAAGCTTTTGAAAAGTAATCTCCTCTAGAGAAATCTACATGTACCTCCTTTTCATTAAGTGAGTACTGGCTAGCATCAGTGGAGTGTGAAGGTGTGCGGTTAACTTTGTGCTTGTCTTTCACTGTACTAGATGCAGGTGAATATAAGCCTACAAGCAAAACAATTAGTATGAGAACTATTAATGTGCTTACCAATATGTAAATATGTCTACTTGTGTTATTAGTTTTTTTGACTGTTCTAAAATCGGACCTTTGGGTAGCATATAACAGCAGCAGAGTTCCACCTGTGCAAATGGCAAAATAAAGTCCAAGTTGATGAGTTTATTTACAGAATCTTCATGAGACTTACTTAGCCCTACTCTATGTTCTTCTAAATGACACCCTTACACTTCTTCAGCTTCCTTGGACCTCCGTACTCTTCTTAATTCCCTCTCAAAAGTCATCTAAAGTCTCTAATATGTACACAGTTCAGAAATCACAGTAATAGCAAATAAACTGAGTTCATTCAATGGCAGAATACTTTCAAAGCACATTCCAATTCAAGGAGGCTCAATTGTATTTGCACTGTTATTCTCAAAGTCCAAAAATCCACTCTCTCCAGCATTAGTTGCAAAGTATATATGTTTGGGTAAATAGTACCTACAAAAGGGTACACTAGCACTTTTCGATCTCCTTAATGCAGATCCTTCATCCTCACTGTCACTCAGGATTGAATCCTCTGAAATAGTTGTAGGCACACGTCTTTCTCTCCCCTAGCTTCTTGGCCAGTGGTCTCCAGCTCCCACACACATTCTCACAGCACTATATCCTGTGTCAGGGTCTGAGTCTGACTTATCCACCCATCTTGTCTCATTTTCAGTTGCGGACTCATTCTGGTCTCCTTCAGACTGAACATGTGCTGTTTCAGGATCTGCTTTGTCCCCGACAGCTTGTCTAATCTGCTCTTTCTGTCTCTCTACCACCACTGGCACTTCTGGGAGAGGCGTTGTCACATCATCAAGGGAACAGTCAACTCTACAAATGTGGGAGGCATGATTCCAGTAGGTGAGACTTCCACATTTAGCAGCTGTAGTTGTCACCAGAATAACTTGGAAAGGTCCATGCCAACAAGGCTCCAAACAGGATTTCCAGGCATGCTTTTTCACCAGGACCCAGTCTCCAGGACTGACGTTATTGCACTGCTCTTGATGTGGTGGGGCTCCTCCGACCTGGTGAAACACAGAACACACCACGTCAGTCAGTCTTTTGCAGTAATCAAGAACCACATCATCTGTAATGTTCACAAGCACATTTGCAGGCACAGCTGGCAGTTTCATTGCTCTGCCCATGTTTATCTCCTGGGGGGACAGTCCTGTTCTCCTATCAGGAATACTGCAAAGGCTCATCAACACAAGGGGCAAATTCATAGATTCATAGATGTTGAATCACACACTTCAGCCAGTCCAAATTTCAGTGTGTCATTCACTTGTTTCTCTATTCCTGAAGTCACAGGTCAACAGCTGCAATGTAGTCTCTGCTCCCCTTATAATGCTGCACACAACAATTTTAGGACCTCATTTGTGGAAGCGGGTCCCTAGGCCTGACTCTAGAGACGTTAGGAAAGCAAACCTAGGGCTCCCTCAACAACAACTTAGCTACAGTGAGACTGTCATTTCTTCTGGCTGGGTAAGCTTTGACCCCACGGGAGAAGATACACACAACCACAAGGACATCTTTCAGCTCATTGCATACAGGCTTTTCAATAAAATCCAACTACATCTTGTTAAAGGGACCTCCTGATCTTCCTATAAGGCTTAGTGTTACTGCAATTCTTTTTCCTTAATTTCTCTGCTTGCACACAACACATTTGTGACACAACCCTTCAACCATCAGTCTAAATCTGGGATTAAAACAAGTCTTCTGTAACAAGCGAACCATGGCATCCCTTCCTACGTGGGTAGGACCGTGAAAATGTCTAGCCATAGGAGGCAACAGACTATCTCACAACACAGGTCTTCCATCTGCTGAAACCTAAATGTCATCATCTCTCTTGAGACAGCCTGCTCTGACCCAGCTTTGCTGTTCTTCCTGCGGCACTTCCTCTTACGTTCTCTTAACTTCTTCCCATGTATCAACTGTAGTTAGCAAACGGTTGTAATTGGTCTCAGTACAGTATACACCATGTACAAGCTCTATGAGCACAATAATCTGCAACTTCGCCTGCGTATTTGTTACCCACTGTCACATTGCCATTTCCACTTCAGTGTGCAGAACATTTCACAACTGCAATCGGAATAGGCAACTGCAGTGCTTCACGTAAATTATTGATATGCTCTCCATTTCTAATAGGAGAACCAGAAGAGTTCATGTAACTTCTCTATGACCATAACTGTCCAACTTCATGGACCACACTAAAGCCATACTGACTATCAGTGAAGATCGTCATCCTTTGTTGTTCAGAAACACAACATGCTCTGGTAAGAGCGACAAATTCAGCCACTTGTGAGGAGAGCACTCCACGAAGCCAGGAGGTTTCAACTATGCCTTAGACTCTTCAGGTTGCATAGGTAGCTCTTAGATTTCCTTCATGGTCTCTCAAACAAGACCCATGCATAAACAGTATGAAATCAGACTCAGGTAGTGGCTCATCTTGAATGTCTATTCTAGGCTTGGTGAAAAGTTCACTGACATCTAGACAGTCATGCTCTGCATCTCCCTCCGATGCAGGCAGACATAACAGTGCAGCAGGATTGAAGATACCATAACACTTCAAACTCACATTCTCAGCAGCCAAAATAATTTGTTCACAGCATGTTAACCTGCTATTTGCCAAATGTTGGGTGGAGGTATGAATCAACAACAGTTTGAGCGGGGCACAAACACAATCAGGAGATGACTCATCACAATTTTCTAAATTTTTCAATGCTGACTCCCACAGCGTCCACTGCTTTAAGGCAGCCTGGCAGTGCTGCTGCTATAGGATCAAGAGTAGCAGAAAAATAGACCACAGGCCTCTGTAAATTGCCATGCATTTGTGTAAGCACTGAGAGAGTGCAGCCCTCCCTCACACAGCAAAAGAGAGCCAATGATTTGTTATGATCAAGCATTCCCAGTGCTGGGCCACAAAGGTGACTTTCTATCAGCTCTAGGAAGGCAACCAAGAAATTGTAGCCCAGGGTTCCAGATCAGACACATCCTTATGTGTCAGCCTCTGTAAACGCTTGGCTACTAGGGAAAAGTTGGATATCCACTGGCGACAGTAGCCCACCATTCCCAAAAACATCCTGACTTCTCTCTGTGTAGTGGGGGATTAATTTTCAAGATTGCTAAAATCCTTTCTTGTGACACAATCATCACTCCTTTTTCAATGTCGAGTCCAAGGTACTGGACCTCTTTTTGACAGTACTGCAACTTGCTTGGGACACTTTATGTAGATTCTCAGCCAGGTGGTTCAACAGGGCAATGGTGTCTTGGCTTACAAGCTTCTTGTTTATTCAATGCCACCAGCAGGTAATCAATATATTGACTATAACTGAGTTGCAGGGCATGGCTAAGGATTTAAGATTCTTTTTGAGGATTTGATTGACAATGGAGGGGCTCTCAATATACTCTTGTGGGATTCAGCACCATGCCAGAGGGAAAGAGGAACTGGCTGTTCTCATGCAATGGTATGGAAAAGAATGCCTGGCACAAATCAATAACTGTGAACCACTCAGCCTCACATGGAATTTGGAATAAAATCACAGCTGGATTCGGGACAACATGGAGCAACAATGGTGTTTATCTTTCTCAAACCTTGGACAACGTGATACTTTCCGCTAGGCTTCTGTAAGCCCATGATGGATGAGTTACATGGACTTCCCATCATCTCCGTCAAAATGCCATACCATATCATAGATTCAATCACTAAAGTAATCCCTTCAGTCATTTCAGGAGTCATATTGGACTGTGGAATTTTTTGGATACTCAACATTAGGTTTCACTTTAATGGGGATGGGCTCAACACCTTTGATGAAACCTATGTCCTGTCTCAAAAAGTCTGTGACTTCAGGCTTCACCGTATCTTTAAGATCTGGTAGTAACTCATCAATTGTCATCATAGAGAACAGTGCAATAGAAAGACCACTTCCCTTGCAATTTTAAGGGCAACATCCTCAACATAAGTGTGCAGCTCAATACCTCTCAGGGTAGAATATATGGTAAGTTAAGCGTGCATGAGGGTCTATCCCCAAAAGACTCACTAGACTAGAATTACACACCACAAATTTGTGATTCTCTTCAAACCACCCTATTTTGACAGGTACCTCTTCTGTCACTGGGTTTGTCTTTGTTTGCAACACCTACAACTTGGATTCTTTTTCCTGAGAGGAGTAGGTTTGGAACCTCCACTGTTCCAACAGTAGAGAGGGTAGCAAGAGTAGCGACCAGGAACAATATGAGGTGGTCATTCACCTCGCTATCCATGCATGGACCACACTGGTCTACCTCCAAGACTGTACCAAGCACAAAATCCTCCACCCCTCTTAGGCACCATCTTAAGGACGGGTCAGAACTGTAGTCTTCAAATGTTTCAAACATAGTGACCTATTAGAACGCTACCTGATTTGGGGGATGAATTTTGGTTCAGAATCGGGACCTGATTCAAATTCAATCGGGGGCCATTCTTATTTTGCTGTGGCATTGAGGCATAAAGTACCTGCAACACCGGAGCGTGGGCACATTAAAAGTTTGCATTCTCAGTGCATTCAGTGAGTGTACAGTGTTTCCATCTTATATTATTGGTGTTTCTTGCTGATACATTCCTTGCATTAAACCAACATTCCCTACAAAAGACTGACTTTGTCTGTGCACCTCTCATCTGAGCCACCATCAATTTCTCTTTAAGCCTCTTCAGCTTCGTCTCTAGTTCATCACTGCAATATTTGGCATATTTGGCATACCTTCAAATGTCATCAATTGATTTATTCTGCGAACAAATCAAATGCTTCTGAATCATAAAACTAATCTCAGATCTCAATCCTGTCACAAACTTAGGCACAAAATTTCCCAAGCCTTTTGCTTCAAGAATCTCAACTCGACTGTGCTGCTTAAACACCTGCAACAATCTCTCATGCATGTATGCACTGATTCTTTAGGCTCTTAGGTTGACCTGTCAACCTTAGACCAATCAATACCTTTAGCTGGTACCTTCCCTTTCAAGAAAGTCATCACCTGCTGCAACGTTTTCTTCACTATTAGTGACAGAGCATTTGTCACTGGATTTCTCTATGACTCCTTCTGTGGTCACTCTGTAGCCAGTTAATATTCCGCCCTCAAGTCACTCAGTATCACACTGTCAAAAAGGGTATTCAAACCTACCCAAAGGACCTGCCAAATTTTCACAAACTGTTCAACCTGTGTGTAACACTCAACAGGCTTCTCTCTCAAATTATGGGAAATCATTTGCGAATAATGCAAGATAACTCCTCCTGCAAGACACATGGACATAATCTCTACAAGGCAATTCCCTCAATGAATAAGCCGATACCCCGCTCCCTCCACGGTGGATAAAGGTGGTTTTCCCATTCCCTTCTAATTATGCTCTTATTCCCCATCTTCTTTTCCATTTATCTTTTTCTCTCCACTTTTGAATGCTCTGAATCAGTTCCTTAATTTGCGTTTTCAGTCCTGGAACTCTCATGCTACAGATAGCATTATCATCGAAGCTCACATGATATCTTCTTTGTAACGACTTTGTCCTACTTCGATCTACATCATTTGTTTGACCCGTTTCAAACAATTCATCATGTGCTTGTCCTGCATACCTTGTGACAACTTTACACAACAACACAAGTGTATTCTTTAGGTAGGTGTCTAATCAGGAAAGATCAAGGTTTCCTGATATCATCTCGTCTTATTCTAACTTTAATGTGACCACATCCATGGTATTCTCTCTCATTGAGGACATTCATTTCAAGACTTGGACCTCCTCTTGAAGTCTCAATTAGATTTCTAAGCCACTCGACATATTCTCTAGCATTCAGGCCAATTGGTGTTGCAAAAGCATTAGGTATTATCACTTCTTGGGGTGTACAATGGTTAACACTCAGAAGTGAGTTCCAAAAGGGCATGCAAAGGGGTTGTGATATTTGGACTGGTTCTCCTATTGAAAAAGAAGTTCATGCTTGATTTGATACTGAAGATCCAGAAGTCCATTGGGCATAGTTACTTTAGTCTGGGTCAAAGAAGTAATTCCCACTCCTCCCCCTCTGGGGAAAGCAGGTAAAGCATTTATTCAAGTAGGAATCTTCAAAGCATGTGTTGCAGCTCCTGATGTCTCGGGTCTATATAATAAAACAGCAGGACCAATAGTGACTGGAACAAATAATTGCATCTGGAGCGTTCTGAACAGTAGGGTTAACAAAAGCATTAATCTCAGAACTCCCTGCCGTTGGGTTTGACTCACATTTACTCCCTTATTTACCAATGGAGAGGGTACTACTGAATTTTCATTGAAAAATGCACTGCTAATTTCTCTAAGTTGAGTTCCATTATACAGGGATGGACGTGTTGATAGCAACGCATCCAAAATGTCATCAATAGAATAGCTATCACTATCCTCACTTACGTTCTCTGTATTCTTAATCTTCCCCCTTTTAATTTTCTTGACTTTCTTATTCTTTCTCCTTATCCATTACTTCACTCGTCAATGCTGGGTACAATCTAGCTCCATCTATCATGTCAGTCCCCCACCTTTTTTGCTCTGCATCCCATCTAGCATCAGTGCAAGTATGCATTGCCTTTTGGACCCTTCCCTGAAATGTTTCTCTCTCTTTGGCCTGGGCTGCACGTTCCCAAGTATTATGTGCTTCAAACTGTGTGGTCTAGGTCATGGTTTCACCATATGCAATATTCTCTTCAAATTTTCAATAATTCTCAAATTAAATGTGCCACAATGTGGAAATGCACTTTTCTTCTCTGTGATCTTATGCCACTGGTTCAGCCAAAAACGTGTGTGAAACCCACATATATTACCATATAATGACTTGTTGTATCTTCAATGCAGCCGAGTGTGACACCAATCTCTTGCCTCGCAGCGACTCACCCTCCTTTCATGAACGCACTCTTCTCAATACTGAACATGCATAACAAAACAAATTCAACATCTAACCTTGTCGACACCACTAATCAAATTAAAGTTATCAATCACACAGAAAACGGTTCAGAGCAGCACTTTCCCATCCACTCAGACTCATACTTGAATTAAATCTCAACCAGCGGGGAATCCCCTTAATTGGAGTAGCTTCTCCCTGTGCACTAGGATTTCACCTTTGCCAACCACACCTTACTACTAACAAAATAATAAATGTCCCTATCTCAATTATGCCATTGACAACGTCTCACAACAAGCACCACTGGACTTTGAAGACAATCACAGCACTGTTTTCTACACCAACAACCAACAACTTATTGCTACTGTTCTGGGATCTGAGGTGATGTCGAGCCTGATAACAACTTCAACTTCTCCGCATCATGCGCCACACTGACACAACAGCTCAAACATTAACACAATATATTACACAATCTCCAAAAACACAGCGAGCTAGACATAAGCAATTACAAGACATGACCCTATTAATACTTACTCCTCCGCTGCTACAGCTTTCTATATCTGCGTGCATTTTATACAGCTGTTTCATCCTACCCATGCAAGATCCTTACTTCCTCCAGTATTTCTACTAATTGAATTTTTTGCCGTTTAGGTTGACTTTTTTGCATCTTGGTCATGATAGCCTTGAGCATGCAAGAAAACAATGTATTTGTTTTTCTTTTGTTGTATTTTTTTCAATAGGTCACTAGTTAGAAGTATTTCTGTTGCTAATCTGCTATACAAGTGTAGATTCACATCTGGATCAAAAGTAAGTTGCATAAAGTTTAATTTTATCCACTGTGCAATCGTATTCTTCACCATCAGTCTTTATTTTCTAGAGTGCTCACAGGTAGAGTTGTTATTTGCAGAGTGGTCATTGGGTTTTGCCAAGAAAAAATATAAGATAGTGTGGTGAATCCACTCTTGAGTTTGAACATGAATGTTTTAAGGTACAACATTAGAGCGAGAAAATAGTCTTTTACATGGCCCTTTTTCTGTTTTTGTTTTAAGTAAAACTGTAACCTTCCTACACTTTTTAGCTAGAGTATACTCAGTATTATTTAAACCATAACTTAATACCACTTGTGATACCGTCTTCCACGCAGTTGTAGTGAATCCTATCTTGTTTAATGGGAAGCAGGAGTTAGCTTAGCCCTCTGGCTTGTAGACTAGTGTCCCCGTCACCCAGTGACTTTGACCCTACTTAGGCCCGTATTTATACTTTTTTTGTGCTGCATTTGTGTCCTCTTTTGACGCAAATGCGGCACAAACTTACAAAATATAATTGTATCTTGTAAGTTTGCACCGCGTTTGCATAAAAAAATACTGCAAATGCAGTGCAAAAAAAGTATAAATAAGGGCCTTAGTTTGCTCTGTTTTAGCACATTTATTTAATTATATCTTTCAAGGTGGCTGCATTGTTTCTAGTTAGGCCAGTGCTTTAGTTTCATGTTATCAGTGGCACCACGCTAAGGCGTCACTATCAAGCGACAAAGATAAACAAACTGTAGGTATTCATATTAGGTACTTCCGCTCTTTGTGCTTTTGAGGGAATTGTTTATATAAATTGCCACCCCAAACATGTCTTGTTATCTATTGTTTGGGAGCAGGCCTACATCAGGGGTCCAATCAGATCTGTATAAATACATCTCACACAGACAGATAGTCAGAGGGATTCCGACCAGATACCATTGCTGCTATAGATGCTGCACGTCGCCTTGATGCTGACCCAGTCTTCGTGTCCCCACAGAGTCAGAGTCTAGAGACCTCATTCCTAGGTAACGAGGGTTGGGGGTCTCTCCTCATGGACACCGCAGTGGCAGATTAGGTTTATCACACCTAGCTCTCTTTAGGTTAGGGGTTAGGTTCATCATCCTAGGGTATTAGGACAGATTTAATATCTCATGTCATTTCATATTATTGCAAGATGGTGGGGGTCTTTGTAATAATTACTTTTGTTTTCACAATTCTGTTTCTTGCACTGTTCATTTTCGTAGATTGCAGTATTGTTAATAAAAACCTATTAAGACTTTTACTGCATCCCTTTCATTGCTTGTGTTTGATTAAGACATGTTGTACATGTGTTCATGTGAGAAAGGGGTAATCTCCGTTTAACCACGACACTCGCTGAGATGTTTCATTCTTGAGTCCATGCGTAAAGGTTTTTGGTTAGGTACTGCTTGTGAACCGGGAGGTTTGGGACGACAGTTCGACTTGTTGTAGGATTGGCATAGTCATCTACAAACATAAGTGCTGTCATCTTAAACCAGCAGTCTTGCCAAGAGCAAGAGTCAAACTACGACAGTCAGCAGTTATTTGTGTGGTTATTAGTTGGGTGGTGACATCTCTCTCTGTAGTAGTTCCCATTAATGGGTTCAGAGATTGGTTAAACCTGTAGGAAAATGAGGTATTGCTCTGGAAAAACAGGTGCAATAGTTTTTTTTTTTTTTTTTACTCTAAATATATTTATTGGTTTTATTTTTCAAAATATGATACAAATTGTACAATTTGCAACCACAGGATAAACTAAAACATTGACTAGTTATCTACGTCATGTAACAGTTACACACACCCCTAATATGCACTTCTCGGAATACTTCTAATCTTGCAGTATCATTTCTGGCTGTACCCTCCATGGGTTTATCCTTCATTTTTTATTTTACATAGGCATCCGCTTGAGACCAGTGTGGACCTTGCTTTGCGTGTATGGGTTCCCTAAATGTCTAAGGGAGGCCTCAACTTGATTGGTGTATGCGGGTGGCTCCCCTGATTTTCTACTCCCCACACATCGCTAAAGCTGTGGTGACATAGATTTAATGGGCGATTTATTATTAGACAAATGGGGGGAGGTGATGTGCCCATTCTGTGGTGCCTGGGTATCCTATGAATTTTGTTTCCGAGGTTGGGGGGTGCAAGGGAACTTGTGCTGTGTTTGTTGCGATTACGCGTGCCCCGATTCAAGGCGGCTTCTCATCGTTTTTGGCCTCCAGCTTTGTCACCATATCCTCCCATGTAGAGCATCCTGTGTGTTGTCGCCCTTCACGCACCATTCTTTTTAGTACCTGGTATTCAGTACGGGCCCAGCGTATTATTAGAGAGTGCCAGGATTTCAGATCAGGAGCCTTAGAGGCTTTCCAATGCATTGCTATTAACCTTTTGTACATTAAAAAGGCCAAATCTACGAATTTATGTAAATGTCTTTGTTTTTTTGGTCTCTTCCTTAGTCCCAGCAGACAGGACCCGGGGTCTGCAACCAGTACAAGTCCCGTTAGTCCAGATACCTCCTCTACCACCTGCGCCCAGGCCGTTTGTATATTCGGGCAATCCCATACCATATGATAGAAGGGTGCTGACGTTGATCTACATCTGGGGCATAGCGATACTGCATCAGGGAACATGCGCTTTATTCTGGCTGGGGAAAGATATGTTTGATGCGTGTAATTAAATTGGGTGTATCTAAATCTGGGATTCCTTGACACACCTCTGATGTGGGATAGGGCCTTGGGCCAATCATCCAGAAGGATCGGAGTGGGGAGTACTGCATTCCATCTGCCCCATGCTTTCACAGTTTGCGTATCTGGGGTCCTGTTGAGGGTTTTATATAGATTGGAAATTATTTTTGTTTGGTCACTATATTGTAGGAGCTGGTGGAGCACAGGGGAGATCTCTGGTTCCGAGGTGCCCATTCCCCATATTTTCCTAATTTCGTGACATACGGCATGATATGTCAGGAACTGCCCCGTATTTATCTCCGTGAGGGCCTGGAGAGCCTCGAACGTCATTAATTTCCCGTCTTCATAGCAATCCCCTACAGTCAGTATTCCTGCTTCATTCCACAGCTTCACAGCTTGCATCCCAGCTGCATTTCCCACCAATAGATAATTCAGCGGGACGTGTGGAGAGTATGGAGGCTTATCCGCTCTTTTTTGCACGTACCTGGCCCAGCACGCGTACGCGGCTGCGAGCAAGGGGTTGACCAATGCCCCTCTAACGGGCTTTGACGATAGCCAATTTAAAAGGGGGGTCCCGTTCCGCCGAGGCTCTAGGCTCATAGGTTCCGCTTGCTCTGGTCTGTGGATCCAATGTTGGACCCATTGAAGTTGTGCGGCTGCGTAGTATTTTTCAAAATTCGGAGTTCCTAGGCCACCATTATCCAACGGATGTTGTAATGTGGATAGCGCCACTCGCGCTCTGCCACCACCCCAGATAAGCTGCAGCAACGCTGTGTTCAGATTACTAAAGAAGCTTTTGGGGATGATTATCGGCAGGGCCGCAAAGTAATTTAATAGCCTAGGTAGAATCAACATATTAGCAATCGCCACCTTGCCGGGCGGCGAGAGGGGGAGCTTGTTCCAGAATTGCAAGGAGCCTTTTATGGAAGTTAGCGCCTTCCCCAGGTTGCCATCCCTTAAGTCTTCCGTGGCATGGTATATGTTTATCCCTAGGTATTTGAATGTTGTAGGGCACCACTTAACGTGTCCTACCTCTGGAGGATCATGGTTGTTGGGAGCCCTTTTTACCAGGGGAAAGACACACGACTTCTCCCAGTTTACCACAAGTCCGGACAGGCCTCCAAATTCAGCCAATAAGGATATTACGGGTGGAATAGCTGCACAGCCGTTCCTGATATATATCAAAGCGTCGTCTGCATATAGTGAGATCGTGTGGTGTAACCCATGTCTGATTATTCCCCAATTGTGCTCCATGAGGCGAACTTTTGCCGCTAGCGGTTCCATTGCTATGGCAAACAATAGCGGGGATAAGGGGCAACCCTGCCGTGTCCCCCTAGTGATCGGGAAACTAACAGAAATCACCCCACCTGACTTCACCCTCGCGCTCGGGCTAGAGTACAATGTCCGAACCCAGCGGATGTAATTTGGGCCTATTCCCAAGCGAGCCATCGTGGCCAGCAGGAAGTCCCACTCGAGCGTGTCGAAGGCCTTTTCTATGTCTAATGAGAGCACCATTTCCTCCTGTGCATTCTTGGGGGTATCTCCTATTATACTCAGCAACCTACGAATATTTAGGAAGGTGTTACGCTTAGGGATGAAGCCGCTTTGATCTGCATGTATCAATACGTGCATGAGGGGGGCTAACCTGTTGGCCAGTATTTTGCCTAATATTTTGCAGTCTGTATTTATCAGCGATAGTGGTCTATAAGATTTCACATCCGTGTGGTCACGACCCTGTTTAGGGAGTACCACTATCATAGCTTCCCTTTGAGATATGGGTAAGCTTTTTTTATTCCACGCCTCCTGGAACACTTCTAGCAGATGGGATTTCAGGCTGGGTAAATAGGCTTTGTAATATTCCGATGGGAGGCCATCCGCGCCAGGCGCTTTGTTCCTGGGCAGCTGTGCAAGGGCTAATTCTATTTCTGCTGCTGTTATAGGGGTTTCAATTCCATCTCTGTCTATTTGTGGTAGTTGGGGTAGGAAGGAGTCCGCCAGAAAGGCCTCTAGCTGTGTAGCTGTGCACGAAGTACGTTTAGTGTATAAGTTAGAGTAGTAATTCCTAAACGTCCCGTTTATTTCTGCTTGTGTGGTAGCCATCTCTTGCACGCCCACCCGGATGGCCCCTATTGGAGCCTGCTGTCTATCCTCGCGGAGTAGCCACGCTAGCATTCTGCTCGACCTATCTCCTTCCGTTTGCAACCTGGTTAAGTAATATTTATATTCGTGGCAGCGTAGCCTGCTATCTGCCTCATTGTATTTTAAGCGCTTGTCTTTAAGGACAGTGCTGGCAATTTTCCCCCGTGCTACCGCTACCTCCGCGATTCTCAGCTCCTTCTCAAGTTTGCTAATTTCCGTCTGTAGGGAGCGTCTCACCCCCCACGTAGTGGACATGCATGCTCCGCGAACCACTACCTTGTGGGCATCCCATTCTATCGCCCTGGTTGTTGCAGACATAGCGTTTATTTCCCAATATTGGTCTACAGATTTCCCCAGTGTTGCAGCGAATGCTTGATCTTGTAGAGCCTCCGCCTGGAATCTCCAAGTGGGGATTGCCTGACGTGCCCTGCCCCAGTTCAGAGTCACCCACAGAGGCGCATGGTCTGAGACTGTCTTTGCCAAGTATTCGGATTCGGTGGACAGCGCCCCTATTTCGCGGGTGCCCCATACTATGTCAATTCTAGTGTGAGTGTTATGTGGGACCGAGTAAAATGAATATTCTCTTTGCTCTGGATGGCCTAACCGCCAAACATCGTATAGGCCCATAACGTTTGCCCATTCTTGTAGGGGGCTTGTAAGCTTCCTGCTGGTTGATGCACTCCGGTGGGCGCTATTTCTGTCTAATGCTGCTACTGGGGTACTATTAAAATCACCTCCCCAGATGGCTAGGGGCATGGGGTGGGACAGCAGCGTTGGGGTGAGAGTGGTAAGAAAGCCTGTGATGTTACTGTTGGGGGCGTATACCCCGACCACTGCCAGTTGCCTGCCATCTAATCTGCCCTCCATTACTACGTACCTCCCTCCCTGGTCTATATTGTGTGTTGACATGAGGAATGGGACTCCCACTGCTATCCAAATCAGCACCCCTCTCGCAAAGGACGAATATGTTGTGCCTATTAGCTGGCCCCCCCATTTCACGCGCAGGTCTCGTAAATCCCCCTCTAGCATATGTGTCTCTTGCAAAATAGCAATATGCACTCCCAGTCTCTTAAGTCGAGCATGCACTCTAGCCCGTTTGCTCGGCGTCCCAAGGCCCCTGACATTCCATGTTAAAATAATATACTGGTTCCCCATATTGCTTCTAGAAGACACAATGTAGGGTGCCGGGGGGTATGTTGCTGTATTGTGGGCCTGGGTTTAATATTGGCCCACCTGGTCGCTGCCTTACTGCTGCTAATATTTAGATATAGAGAGTGCAGGTTCATCTTTTGTGCATTAAGTGATTCCGATCGCTGCATTTCTACTAAACTGTTTATCCCCACCCCCCTAGTTGATCCCCCTAAACTACTTACAACTATAGTGAAACTACAAAACTTAAAAATGTGTAACATAACTTTTATCCAGTTGGATTTGCATAGTGGGATTCTCATACCTTGCAGATGTGGCTCTTATAAGGGGCTCACATCATGCCGCAGACTGAGTCTGCCAATATCTACAGGCGCCCCCCCTTGGCATATTTCCGTTCCCTCTGGCCCCACCCACCCGTCACATGCCACCTATTCGTACCCCAGTTCACTTAGCTTAGTATTTATATCAAAGATGTATATTGGCGGAAGCACTTTATCCCCACATCTCGGCTGTGTCGTGTAGTCTCCATAAATTGTCCAGTAGCTATCGCCATCCCTAGTATACACTCGGGACCTGAGCAGATGCTTTATAGTTCATCAGCAGATCTTGGGGTGACCTTCGGCCCATCTAGTTCTCTTGTTACCGTGGATGCGGAACTGGCTGTGTCTGAGTCCGGCTCCAGCTCCACAAACACGCCGGGAGTTATACTGCTGCTTTGCATGTGTAGCGGCGTCTCTTTAAGCACTTTTGCTCTTTCCTCTGCTGCTTGCCAGTCGTTGGGCTGACCTCTGGCACGCCGTTTGGATCGCTTCCCTGCAGTGGGTCTGCGCCATTTCTCGTCCCCTTCTGCGTCTTCACGGGGGTGTGCAAGGCCCTTGGCATGGAGCCATGTCCAGGCATCCTCGGTGCTGGTGAATATATGGGTGCGGTCCTCCATCACTACCCTTAACTTGGCTGGGAAGAGTAGGGCATATTTTATGTTCTGTTCTCGCAAGCGTTGCTTGATTTTAACAAAAGAATTACGCTGATTTTGCACTTCTTGCGTGAAGTCTGGGTAGGCATTAATGTTCGAGTCTTCATACTTGAACGGGCCCTTATTGCGGAATTGTTGCAGTATTGCGTCTCGATCTCTGTAATTCAAGAACCTGGCAATCAGTGGTCTGGGGGACTGGCCGGGGGCTGGAGGCCTACCCGGGACTCTATAAGCCCTTTCAATCGAGAAAAACTTGGATGGAGCCCCATTTAACACCTCCTTAATTAGCCACTGTTCTAGGGAAATTTCAGTTTCCGGTTGACGCATACTTTCCGGAAAACCCAGAAATCTCACGTTGTTTCGGCGCGCCCTACTCTCCGTTTCCTCGGATCTTCTCCAGAGTATCTTCAGCTCTTCCTCCATGCGCTGGATTTGTTTTTGGTTCCCTTGCGCTATTGGAGTTAGTTCCGCTATTTCAGCTTCAGTTGTTTTTACTTTTTCGGCTAGGTTACGGTGATCCACTCGTAGAAGATTCAAGTCTTGTGCCACTGCATCAATTCTGCCCTCCAGGGACGACTTAGTGTCCAGTATTGCCTGCAATACTTTCTCGAACTGGGCAGAGTGCGCTAGAAGTGTGCTTTCCAAGGATTGTAGGGATGGGCCAGATTGTTGATCTGTAGGCGTTATCACTTGAGTGGATCGATCTGGGTTCTTGGTTGACTTGACTCTGCCGGCCATTCTGGCTGTTGTGCAATTGCCTCCCAATATGCAAAGACTTCGCACTGGTGGGCTTGCAGTTAGGCCGCAGGGTATAGGTACAGTTAGTCTTAGTTTGGCTTGTTTTGGCCTGTATGTTCAGTGACTAATACTGCAGTCCTTGATGAATTCTTTGATCCGACTATACGTTCAAGTGGGGCTGCCCACCGAGCTCACTGAGGTGTGCAGAGGGTGCAATCGTTAGGGAAGAACACTTGTTTCTTCTTGTGCGGCGGCAGGGCTTGGTGCCAGGGGTTTCCCTCGGGTAGAGGGGAGAAGTGCTGGACGGTCGGGCGAGGCGCCGTGGCGCGGGAGAAATCACAGGCTGAGGCGCTCGCAAGGCGCCGCGGATATGACCTGCGCCGCCAACAACATTTGTGGCAGGGACCCACCTCCAGGGAGCCCAGGACAGGCCTCACATCCATAGTCCAGCCCAGCCATCCATTCTGCGTTTATTGAATATGCTGTGTTCCCAGGAGCATATGATCCGCTTCTAACTTGCCCAATTGCGAAGACGGAACTGTGGGGTGGAGAGGTGGGGCGTTTGCCTCTCCCAAGGTTTACCTCCTCGGTGTAATTTTGGTGTTCCGCTCCACATAATCGCCCTCTTCACCTCATTCTTTAATTTTCTTTTCCCTTTTTTTTTTAAATATTTTTATTTTTTTTTTTTTTTTTCAAAATCTGTCTGCGCCTGGAATCTCCGCTGCCCGCTGGGCCGCCGCCGCTACACGCCCGCTCTACCGGGCCTTTTCACTGACCCTCTGCTGTTTCTCGCCGAGATCCAAAATGGCGCCCCAGTCCTTCGATTCAGTGGGCCGGGGCGCCTAGCAGGATAAACCGCCCGATTCGCAGCTGGCCGTGTCTCTCCTGTTCTCCCCGCCGCGGGCTGACGGGGAGGCAGGAGGCGGCCGGGGCCGGCGAGAGCGCGACCCGGAATGCGGCCGCAGCTCCCCTCGTTCCGCGATGCCCACGTCACAGACCGGCGAGTCCCAGTCTCGCTCCGTGCGCAGCCCTAGGAGCGCTCGCGGCGTCCGTCGGGCGCTCCGGTCCTCCCCGGCCAAGACGCCGTCCCGGCCGTCGCTGCCAGGCCGCTGGGGGGGCGCCTAACAGGATGTCTCGAAGTGGCCGGAGACGGAGCGCTCAAATCAAGCGACTGTCCCGGCCGCCATCTTGGCTCCTCCCCCACAGGTGCAATAGTTGTAGTATTTAGATGATGGCTTCTGGAGAGACTCCACTGAATTCTGCTCATTATAGTCTTTTCATCACATTTAGTAGCAAGGAACTGGTCCCTAAGGGGATCCCGGTGTACCTTGGTACTTAGAATCTTTCACATCACAACCTTTTATATTTCATCTCAATTTAAAGTTTGTTTCGCAACGTCCGTACGGAGAATCATAGTGGAAAGCATTAGGGGACTTCACATGTCCCTAAAATGTAGATTTAAATCACTCTTATCGATATTTCTAGGGGATTCATTCATCTGTTTTAAGATGGGGTCTATTCACTGGTCTTTTTGACTGTAGCAGTTGAAATTTAGCCTGGTAGACATAGATGGGGTTAGTGTATTTCTATTAAAAACTTTCAAATAAGGTAAATGTATGGGCATTGTGTTGTTTGCATTTGAAGGATCTTTTAATAGGTTGTGACAACTTCATTACCTCATCAGCCTTCACAATCACTTTATCCCTACATCTAATTTGCTTCATTTATTGTTTGAATTATTAAATTAGTTTTTTAATTACATTGATTTTCAAATTTTACTATGTTAATTTCCTAAACTGTAGAATTGTTCTGGTGTTGCTGTTAATGGGTCACTGTCACTTTTCTTTGATAAAGGTCTTTCTACTTCTTCCATGCTACCAAAGTTAAGTACAGGCTTTCTTGCAGATGCCTGGTTTTACATTTAGGCAGTGAATTGCTTTGACTGCATGAGGTCTCAGGCACAGCTAAGTTTAGCATGAAAGCAGTGCCAGGATTACTGGGGAGCCTGTGCTGGTGTCCCAGCAGTAAATGCTGGGACACCACAAGAGGAGCGACAAGCGAGGCAGAAGGAGAGGGTGGGTGGCGCGACTAAACTGTAAGTATTTTTTCTCTGTTTCCCTGTCTCTGTCACCCCCCAGCCCTCCTTGACATTTGCAGTGCCTGCCGCTGGTGCTTGGGTATAGTATAGGAAGATGTACTGAGGGAAAACTGACTTCAGACAATAGACAGGCATTGGAGTGTGCAACCCATGAGCATATTTAAACCAGGAAGTGAGAATGTGGCTCTCAGGATGTTCCTGAATTACAGAGAGGTGGGGGGATCTGCTATCAAATTGTTCCTGCCTCAATTGAAAGAAACTTGAAAGCCTGAAGACAAACTTGCCTTTAAGATTACTCTGCATCTCCGTGGAATTAAACTGGAATGGCGAAGCGATTTCAATATTTGCTAACTATGTAGTATGTATCCATACTTTAAAAGAAACTTTTGATAATAGGAAAATGTGGTTCAAAAAGTTGTGATTGACCTATTGAAGCCCAGGGTCTCTACTAACCCACTATAAGTGCCTTTAGCAGCCTGAAAGGGTATTGTATTGAGAGATAATGATGATAATTTAAGTGAGATGGCTTTGTATTTTCTTAAATATTTTTTAAAAATCCACATGCATCAAGAATAGATTATTACTCATTTACTGCCATGATTTCATTCTAGGCTTCTACAGTTGCTTGGGGCCAGATGTACTAACATTTCCTTTTGTGGCTTACAATTTGCAAATTTTTGTGACTCACAATTTGCGAGGCGCAAAAGGAAATGTACTAATATGCCACAGTCACATTTATTGAGTCCCAATGGGGTCACAATTGACCCGCCTCATCAATATTCATGAGGCAGGTCTCAAGTTGCGACCCATTGGGAATTAACAATAACAGAGAGATGGTGGCCTGCTGGGAATAGCAGACCACCATGTCTGTGTTTGCTTTTAAATAAAGCATTTTTTTTTAATGCACTTCATTTTCCTCAAAGGAAAACTGGATGTGTTTCAAAAAGAAAAATGAAGAATTTACGCTTCATTTTTTTAAATGTCTTAAGAAACATTTTCACTACCATTCACAAAAGGGAAAGGGTCCCCTGTGGACTCCTTCCCGTTTGCAACTGGCTTACAATCTACTTGAAGCAGGTAATTGTTTTGCGACCATATTCCGATCGCAAAACAATCGCACATACCACGGTGACTCCCGATTAGGAAGGGACAACCTTTGCATGCTCTTCCTAATAGTGACTCACAAACACTATTTTGAGACTCGGTAATAGGTTACGCAAAATAGGGATTGTACATGCAAAAGACGCTTTTTGGGGGTTGAAAACGGGCTAAATCTCCATTTGGGACCTCCAAAAAAGGCCATACAACTGACACTTGGTACTATCCAGAACAGCGCTGGATATCCATGTGGCATGACCATTCGAATGTGGGCATTGAAATGTGGCTTCTATGCCAGAATAATTTTCTTTGGAATAGCAAAATATGCCGCTTTATGCTACCATTAAACTGCCTTTATGTAAATCCAATTGAAGAATGCAGCAAAGTGCCGTAAAAGGAAGGTAATTCCAATAAACCTAGGGGGACAGATTTCGGTAGACTCGTATTGACATTTAGCCCCTGATGGAAAGATTATGCGCAGAATCCTATGAGTAGTTAGTTTCTATCTGAAACGTATTGTAAACAACTTAAAGGTAATTGAACATCCCAGGTTTAGGAAAGATAAACCTTTAAATTATATTGAAAAATTGCTTGACTACTATATAAATCTTATAGGAGTGTTTTTATAAAAACAAATAGGAAACAGTTATTTATAATATGTGATCGTTGCAACCAGCTCAAGGCTAGTCAAAAATATTAGCTATAAGAAGGAAAGTGTAAAATGAGATTGCTCAACATTTACATTAGAGAGTAAGCCTGAGTTACAATTTCTGTGTGCTCTTTCGCAATCAGTGGTTATTTGGCTGCATACTTTTTGGTACTGTTGCCAATGACAGCTTAGGTGCTATTAAACTCCAGCTAGATAACAAAATAAATAATTCTCACTGAAACGTACTGACACTCATGCCCAGATTTATTAACACTTTGCGTTGAGTTTGGTTCACTCGGGGCAAAGTGTTTGGGTGGGTATTTTAACCAATGCAAATCAGGATTTGCATTGAATAGGATACCAAAATAATGCAAAGTTGTGATGTGCACTGCTTTGTGTTATTTTGACACAAGGGTGAGTTTCATAATTGGTGCTTGAGTGTTCCCAGGCAACCACCCAGAAGATTTGACGCAAGTAACTTCCTACAAACATTGACATACAGACATTTGTGCCATATTCTTACCTCTCTTCAGGACAGGCATAACGAGGAGAAATGTTTTCATTGATTCTTGTTTTTCCCACTCTGCATGTATGCTGCCTTGTACAACACACATACAAAGTCTTTGTACTGGAAGGGAACACTTCCAGTAAAAAGCCTATGCTTTAGAGAACACACACATCCTTGTACTGTAGCGCACGGGTGTCTGCATAGGCGCATGGCTGCAAAAAGCAGGCTAGTGTACAGTAGAGAAAAAAATTACATATTTAACACATATGGCACTTTTTTCTCACTCCCTTTATCACAAGGCAGTGCAACAAATTTGGAACAGTGTTGCCTTCTGTCAAAGAACAGTTAATCCTGGCTTCCATCTCACACAGTCTCACTCACTACCTGTCACTGACTCTAATTCACCTTCATTCACACATGCATGTTTGCACATACACATTCTCATACATAAGTACGCTCATCTTTATATAAATACACTCTCAAGCATGCACACAATATATATTTAAAACCATTATTATTTACCAGAGCTGCCACTAAAGGTCCTGTTCCAGCTAAGTGTCCTCCTTTTTTATTACACTAATAGTTAACACTAATAATAGAACAATATTAATTATTATTGTAATGAAAAACGGGCAAAAAATAAGGAATGGAGCCTCCTCTGTGTTCTTAGGACTGATTTTGCCACCTCTGAGGCCAGTGGTTGCAAAGGTAGTGCCAGGGATCTTAAGGGGCAAGCCAAGGGTCACAGCTGCACCCCCTGCTGACCCCAAAATTGTGTCTTTGCTTATTTAGATTTAGGAAAGTTAGCCCAGTCAAGGAATAGATGTAAGAAGATTTTAGATCTTCTTGGTTTGCCTTCAAATGCTGAACTCCATTTCTGCTGGCTATAGAACTCTGTGCACTTTACCCATGCTAACCAAAGGTAAAGTGCTTGTGCTACTCCTTTTAACATGATGAAATTGGAATACCCATTATTAGCATATTTAACTTGTCTCTAAGGGCCATATGTACTAAAGCATTTTCCCATAGACACAGAATGGGTAAAATCCTTTGGTACATCTGGCCCTAAGTCCCTATTATATGATGACCAAAAAGAACTCAAGGCCTGTTTGTTTCATATCCCCAGTGTGCTGTAGCACTCATTGTGCCACCCACTAAAGTCACAATACAAACATGACTGCAGACCTGTCATCGGTAGCCTGCTTGTGCAGGTTTAAATTACAAATTTGACTGGTCCCTATAATGCCTTCTTCAGGCCTAAACCCCTCCTTCTAAATTTTTATAAGTTATCCCTAAGTAAGCTTTACTGCCCATTAAGATAGGATGCATGGCATTTAAAAGAAGGACATGTAAAGGTTAATGTTAAATACAACCTCACAGTGGCCAGCATCTCAAAGCTATTTTCACAATAGCAAGGTTAGCTGTTACATAGAAAAGCACTGGGATACAATATTTGGTTTAATAAATGTTATCTCCACCTAGAAAACAGCTACACACTTATTTTATAGGCTTTTTTAAATGTTTATTCCAAACCCAAATTACAGGTGAAGTTGGACTTGTAATAAATATTTTGGGAAGATGACTTTCAAAAAGTCACCTTTGCACTGACTAAAGTCCCTGGAAACTAAAGCCCAGATTTATGGGGAACAAGTGCCATTCTAACGACACATTAGTGTCATTTTTTTATGCTAATGTGGCGTTAGATAGCCAAAAACGCTGTGCCATATTTACAAAGTGGTGCAATACATGCATTGCACACCTTTGTAACCCTTTGCGCTACATTATGCCTGCGCCAGGCATAATTTATGCAAAGGGGGCGTTACCCCATTAGAGATGTCTTTGCGTATTTTTTTTCGGCACTTTTAATGCCTGCTCTGAGCAGGTGTTAAAAGGAGGCTCCCATTGGTTACAATGGGCCTCTGGGTGCTATGCAGGATTAGCGTTAACATTTTTTATGCTAATCCTGCAAAGCACCGAACTAGCATGAAAATTCTGATGCTAGTTCCTTAACTACTGCCATGGTGTGCTCTGTATTAAATACAGAGCACACAGGATGTGTTGGGGGGTGCTAAGGGGAGCAAGAAAAGTGGTGCTGCACCAGGTGCAGCACCATTTTTCATATATATGCCCCTATTCCTCCATTTTACTCTCCCTTTTCTTCTGTTCAGTAATTAGCATTTCAGTGTGCAAAATGATATGTGAACCTGCTCCCGGGGCAGGGACAAGAGGAGTTAGGTGTGGGAAGGTGTTATTGTACTCTTAACAGGATGGCCTGTGAGCAGGGCCCAAGGACTTGATTAACTTCAAGGAGGCCTATCCTGTTACAAGCAGATGTTGCTAACACAAAGCCCTGCACCATTCTTTTGTCCCTCGAGCCAGACTGGCCTCCATCACATTGTCAAATCTTGTTGGAATGTCAAGACCTGCTTGACAGATTTGCTGGGGTTTTCAGAAGACATTGGGGGTGCATGTCGAAAGAGGGAATCAGAATGCTAAAACTGTTTGTGTGTATCCTTTGCCTGGTTGATGAAAGCTCAGCTTTGTCCAATTAGAGATCTGTTTCTGAGTTTGTTGAGGCACAGAGACTACAAAAACTGGTTTCTAGTGTTCAATGTGGGATGAGACTAGAATTAGCATAGTACACTCTCCACAGAGACTCCCAGCTCTCAGACCCCTCGTTTATTGTGATCAAAGACTTTGACTAACTTGCAAATGGCCAAAGTTGGTAGATTTAGCCCCATGAAACTTAACCCATTGGTTGAGGGGTCCACAGGGCCATTCCCACCCGCACACTTATATCAGGCATAAATGTGGCATCCCCAGGCATCAACTTCAGAACACTCCTCTACCTGTAGAAGATCAGAAGAGGACTGAACCTGCAGTTTGAGACCCAAAAAGAGCCTAGAAGACTGAAACTGGTCTTCTTTTAGTACCCGGAACAAAGAAGTGGACTCAGAAAGTCATAAATGTGACTTCCTGTTAAAGATAGAATGACACCACAAGCTACAAGAGATCTCTCCTGCAACTACCTAGCTGACCAGTGGCAAGTAGGCCTGGACTGAACATGCTGTGACCTCTGTGAAGACAACCTGTGAGTGTCTAAGTGCCTCCCCTTAGGTCCTGAGGTGCTTTAAGAGTGAACTCCTGTGGTGGATTGGGACCCAAAGGAACAAAACCAGAAAGTTAAGTCTTTTTCCAATGATGAACCAGGTTAGTGTATCTGGCCTGTTCTCCATCGCAGTATGCATCAAATTGCACCTAGGTCCTATTAAAAATTCATATCTCTGGTTCCCCTTATTGGATTTTGTCATTGTTTGTGCCATTTTTATTTCTCAAATGTTACTCTATTTTTCTAATTAGTTTTTGTATTTTTATTGGTTTGCATTTTGTCTTTATTTCTGTTTTAGTAGTGTATAAATACTTTACACATTACCTTTAAGTTAGGCCTGTCTCCTCTGTCCCATACCCACCAGAGAGTTATGCTCACGTTAAATTAGTGACTTTAAGTGCCTCATCACGAGTCTGGCGGTTTTAAGACTTCCAGAATCGCCGTGGCAGTCGGACCGCCGCACTCCTGGTGGTCCGACCGCCAGATTATGACCCTGGTGATCGGACCGCCGCTACTGCTAGGAACATGGTTCCTGATGGGGTGGTGGCGGTTGGAGTCATGGTCAGTGACAGCTGTGCTAAGTTCAGCACTGCCGTGCTGATCACAAGTCCACTTTCAGCCAGTGCTTTCATGGAGGGTTCCCCGACATGAAAAGGCTTTTGGAAAACTAGTGCTGGGGGTCACAGTGGGATCCTGCAGTGCAGGGGCCCCCAACCAGGACCCTCCGAGTGCGCATTCCAAGGGTGCTGGTGTTCCACGACAGAAACATTGTAATATGATGTTTCCTCCAGTCAGCCTGGTGGAAATATTGTAATACGACTAGGGGGAAGGCCGCCGGAATGCCAGCACTCCCCTCCCTATGGCTTTGGCAGTTGTATGATTCCAACCACCAAAGTAGTAATGAGGCCCTAAGGGTTCTCTTTGAGAAATATTGAGATTATTAGTTGAGGTGTGTGCTTATCACTTCAACTAATAGCCTATTTTCTTACATAAGACTTCAAAATACAATTCTGCCATTATGTCATTTACTGAAGAATAGAAAAATCAATGCAGTTTAAATGACATTAATACATTACCATAATAATATTGATTTAAGTAACAGGGCTGAAATTAGAAACCTGTAATAGCGTAATGCACTGGAATGAGATAAACTCATTTGAAACTGCATACAGTTGAAACTTCTGTAACAGTATTTGGGTTTTAAGCCCTGAATCCCAAAACATTTTGCTCTTATGGCACAATTGAGGTGAGGCAAAATTACCCAGAGCAGGCATAAATATCAGATCTTGGGCCTCGTTTATAAGAACCTAGCAGCACATTGTGCCACTGGAGCGTCACTGTTTTTTTTTACACTCCGGTGGCGCAGTGTGCCAGCCAAAATTTACAAGGCCATACAAAGCCACCTTGTGTGGCTTTTCATGGTCTTGTAAATATGGACCCTTTTCATGCATAGCACTGCGTGAAAGGGGCGTTCCATTAGTGTTGCTTGGGATGTTCCCACGCAACACCCATTGAACCTGAAGCAATCCAATTCATTCTCTTATTTACAAGTCTGGGAATGCTTTTCCACCTTGTTGGTATGTATCTGGGCTTTTAACCACGCCCACAGCACGCCCAACACTATCACTTGTTCATGGTCTTGCCTTTCAAAAATTCTTTGTTTTCGTTGTTAACTGTTTTACGTTTGTCCCTCCTTAGGGCAGTTTTATTACCGCCTTGGACATCTACCCTGTTACATGGATAATTGCACTTTTGTCGATAACTTTGACAGCGAGAGAACTTTTTTTTCATTTTGTGTCTCTCTTCGTGCTCACGGCAGTGCTTTGAATCGTCTCGCTTATGTCAACTGTTTTACTTTTTATTTTCAGTTTGTGTGGCAAGAAAGGTCCAGTTAGGAATGTACAACTCTAATAGCTCTACCTTGAGCAAACGCGAGACCCATTGCATTGAAAATGCTTGTTTCCTCTTTCTATGTATGTTGCATTCTGTAATACCTTGTGTGATGGTTTTTTTTAATCATTCCTGCAACACAGATATCCCTGCACCATACTGCAAGGGTGCCTTGTTGGCGCTACGCAGCAATTTGTGCACTAGCGCAGGGGGAGAGGACGGTAATGTGCCATTTGTTGTAGATATGGCTCACTCCTGCCCTTTCCTTGTAGCGCAGGACAGTGCAGCAAGACACTTGCTGTGCCGTCCAGTGCCACGGGCCTCGTAAATGAGGCCCCTTGTTTCATAGACCTAATGGTGATTTCCATTTGTATTTTTGTGGGTTTTTCTGGATTTCCATAAATATGGACATTTAGAAAAAACATATTAGGAACCATAAAGTTCACATATTTCTACATATTGTCTCATTTTTGTGTGTTGTATCTTACGTTAAATAATCAAATCCGCTAAAAATTATTAGAAGTCTTGATCTCGTCAAAAAGACTGAAGCACTGCTATATTGGAATCATGTCATTTAATGCAAGGGATGTCAGGTCGTTATATTATAACTATTTCTCACACATTGCATAACATCCCTTGATGAGAGGTTACAATGAAGTGCCAGAAAAGGTGTAAGGAAATGAGTAACTGAAAGTACAAGAACTATAATGTGATGACTGAGTAATATTAATGAGCTACTACATAAATGACTTCTCCACTCATGAGATTACATTTGCCTCACTGAACTTATCTTTGTATTCCTAGCTGATAACATATCATTGTGGAAAGTTTATGAAAAATTGGTCGAAATGGCCAAACGTTCTGGATGGTCACGCTTTTACTCACAAAAATGCATTCAACTGCTGCAGCACATCTATCTTAAGCTGCAGAAATTGACATTTACTGATAGCTATCACATTTTTTCGCCTTGAAAACGAACACCACACATAGACTGCTCACCATGCTGTGGACAGCAGTGTTCTATTTCATGCTAGAGTTAATGAGTTAAAATATAGCAGATTTTACACATCTCAAACATCTATTATATTTTCACTTTCTGGTTTGTAAAAGTGACAGTAAGGGCTGCTGTGTACTTTGCATTCATGTTACATACACCAAAAACTGGAAATGAGCTGCTAACACGTGACAGCCGATGCTGCTACATTTCTTTACCTGTGAGCTCTTTGTGGCATTTCTTCGCGGGTGTTCTTCATAGCAGTTATATCTAATTGTCATTAAAACGCAGTCCAGTCAGCGCACTCTCTTTCGTTGGCTTTCTGCAATGATTAGCTGTGCAGGGTCATTTAATGTAAACAAAGTGCTGTTCTGTTACACATATGCACCAAATAATACAATCCTCGATTATCCAGTCTTACTGACTGTTCCTAAAGAAGGAATTCTTTAAACTGTATTTTGCACTATTAACCCAAGAGGCAAGAGTTACTTGAAGAGGGGGTACGTTATTGTAACACAAATCTGCCCTCTCATGGATATTCCTACAATATCCTCCTCTTAGTTATCTTCAAAAAGTGGCAATATAAAAAAAATATCCGTATATGCCTTTTCAAAGGTCTGTAATGGCTTGAGCGGCAAATCTCCCATTGCATCAATTCATGTTAAGTCATCAGGGTCAAATATCACGTGATATCACTTCTTTTATTGTCTTTCGATATACTAGGATGTGCAATAGTACTTTCGTGACATTTTGATGAATCGATGTCTGTGCTAGGATCTCTCACAATTGTCCCGCCTCTAGCTCACTTGAGCAGTTTATTGCATCCTGACGGGTTACGAATGGTCAAGTGTTTGAACATGAACCTCCATCCCTCATGTCAAAGTAGACAGGATAAAGTAAATCAAGTGGGAACCGGATGAAAGGCAAGGCCTCGTCACAAATTACACACTGAAGATATCCGGAGAGTGCTTTTGCCTGGCTTTGTTGAAAAGGGGCTTTGAGGCCCTGTGCCTCAGCACTTGAGGGTGCACCGGAACAGTAGATGATTGTGCTTGGGCATAGTTTTGAGTTTTGGAATACGATAAGTCTGTAATTGCAACTGGACTATGTTGGCTGTAGACCTCGAATATCATGGCAGCACTGTAGTTAATGTATCGTACCTAAGATGTTTGTTTGTTTCTACTTTTTTCTAGTCTGTTAATTTATACTCGTGGTAGTGGTTTTATTTCACCAGCATAACTTCCTGTGACACCACTTCCTGTGATGTAATTGGGATCAAAACAAATTTGGTATCACTTCTATCATTTTAGTTATCTCATGGGGATAAGCGATGAGGAGGGTGGAAAATGTCGTAATGGTTTACTTTCACTCGCCCCTAGCGTCTCGGTGCATTAATGGCCAAGGACCTGATCATACTTTCTCGCTCCCATTACTGAGATAAATAAACGCGGCAGCAACACAAGGACACGTTTCTTAGACTATCTTAAATACTCGCCTAAAATTATGCCCGTACAAGTAATACTTTGTGAGGCGTGTAAGAGTGGCAACTCCGAAAATATTATGTGCTCAGTGACTGCTACTTGTTAGATTTTTAACTTTTCTCACATATCCTAAAATATGTAAAGCTACTAACACTCGCAAAAACAATGTTGTTTTCGAAACACGCATTAAGCAGTCTCCTCTTTTAGTTATTCTCTTTTAAATCTTCGCGGCTGCCTGCCGTGAAATTCCCGGATGTACATCTAGCTTTAATGAAGCTTTCTTTCATTTATGACTCCCTCGGCAGCTCCCAGGCAGGTCCAAATCAGCCCTGTGGCCACGTGGTAAGGCTAGCTCCCAGGAGCCCTTCGCACCAGCAGCGTTTGTGCTGATGCGAAAGTTGGCTAAATATTACCTCGACGTGGTTTGTGCTAGTGTATCAAACTCCATCCAATTTACAATCTGGCCCTATGTGGGCTGAGAGACAGTGCGGCCAATTAAACTGCAGTATTTTTTTATTGCAATTGATTTTTTTTTTTACTGCAGGAGAGGAAATGATACAAAAGAGATTGAAAGTCTGAGGTTCTAGTTGCTCAGATTTGTGCCCTTCCACTTATGGATTCCAATTCATTGGCTAGATTTAGAGTTTGGCGATGACTACTTCATCTCAATTATGAGGGATACCCTGTCTAATTTATTACAGGTGCATTATATCCCTTATGGGATTTGTAATAAGGGAGACAAGCTAATTCTCACGTTGTAAAGAAGTAACCTGCCAGCCAAACTCTAAATCTGACCCGCAGTCTACCTGTTTATACTTTCAGTGTTCATTAATAAAACATTTGCAGGCTCTAGATAGGATTCCAGGTTTTTCACGAATACCATAAATCCTGTTGACAATTAAATTAACATAAAACGAAATCTGTAGGACATAATTTTCTCAAGACCCATATTTCACTTTTGTGAGGTTAAAAGCTTACAAGAACTACTACCAACCTTTCAAACTTCAAATATGAAATAGCAAAAATTGGTTGGGCTGTAAGAATTCAATTTTGTTTTGTGCTCATTCCAGAGAGGCACCTTTGATGTAAGGATAAATTATACGATTACCTCACTGGATTACCGCTGAACTCCAGTGGTTTATGTACAGAAAGGTTATAGTTGATACAAGATCGACAGTGGTTTATGCAAGGAAAGGATATGGCTGAAGCAGGATTCAGTAAGTACATGGATGTAAATTATCATACCAGGAGTTGAAGTTTATAGTTTCCGATCCATTTGTAAAGAATTAATCCGAGATTGCATGGACAGTTTCACGTACAGAAAGCAGATACTATAGACCCGCACCTTACGCCTTCCTCGCACCTTAGACTCAACATTTACAGCAGGGAAACAAGTCTCTGCCCTGCTGTAGTTGAATTCCGTGATTTCATGGTTGTTGGGAGTTAGGGATTTCCACCGGCAGGTGCTAAGCACTCAAGAGATTGATTTTCCCCCTGCATCCACAGCACATCATCTGTGAGGCTCACGGACTTCAGATTCACACTGCTCAGTGAAACTGACTGGCTTGCAGCAAGATGGTGGCTCATTGGTGAGCTGCCACAAGCCTCCGGTGTGATTCCTGCCTTTGCAAATGTCCCTGTGCTTCCAAATTATGTGAAGGGCGGTGGTGACAGCCAGAAGTGGAGAGTGTTGGAAAGTGGACTATTGATAAGGGCAGGCAATTCCAGTTAGGTCTCAACAAATTAAACCCAGATCAACCCTTGGGAGCTAGACAATGAGCGACAAGGCTTAACTTAAGAGACAAGTGTGTAAAGCATTTAAAAATCACAAAACAGTAAATAAGTAAACTATAGAACTCAACAAAAATCCAACACCAATTTATAAAAATAGATTATATTTTTATCTTTAAAATGACACCAAAACAAATAAAATTGGATAAGGGGAACCGGAGATATACGTTTTGAAATAATTACTTTTATAGAATTATAGCGCATAGGAATGAAAAGCGCCAATCTGGTCATCTGGTTGCACCTTGACTGGGCAAAGTCAAAGTTTAAGGCTGATCGCAATGGAGCCCTGCTCGGCCACAGCAAGCGGGAGGCATTGGTCAAAAGATTACCTTCGGACTTAGTTGTTCTCTTGAAGATTTTCTTCAGCGTGACTAAATCGCCAGTCTGATCAGGCCTCCCTGGAGCGATTCCTTGGATACGCATCGCAGAAGCCTTCGGTCAAGATTTCTCTGTGAGTCTTAGATGATTTTTTTAGATGAAAATCTTTTGATCAAGCCTCACCTGAATCTTGATCCGACGTCCCTGGAGCCCTCTTCAGATACACTGCTCCAGAGGTCCTGGTCAACTTTCTACGTTCGGACTTAGTCACTTTTTCAGAGATTTTCTTCAGTGGGACGAACTCGCAAGTAAGGCCGGGTCGCAGTTGAGGCAAGCCGGCTAGAGTTGCCATGGTGGGTTGGTCTCTCTATGGAGCTTTTTCCAAAAAGTTCTCTAATCTTCTGGATCTTCTTCCAGAAGGTCTTTTAAGGTCCTTTAGGAGTTCACAGCTCACCCCAATGTTCCAGAATCTCTGAGTTGCTCCTTGGGGGTGCAGACTACAACTCCCAGAATGCACTAGGCTCAAACGCCAAAATAGCCACTGGACAGTGGTCAGTTTCTTCAGGATTTGAGACAGGGGACTATGGTTAGCAATTTTTGACCTGTAGCAAACAGGGAGTCCCCTCCTTGAACCAGTTGAAGCCAAGAAAAGTCCTTCTTGTGGTGGAGCCCAAATGTGCAGCTGGTGCGGTCCTTCAGAGTGGAGTGTCCAGGTGCAGGTCAGGGGTCCAACAGGGCAGTCCTTCTTCTGATGTTCTTCCTTTTATGGAGCAGGTAGGGATCTGAGGTATGGGTGCAGCTCTGCCATATCCTTGCTCCTGGGTGAAAACAGGGGGGTCCTGGTCCTCTAATCAGATGCAGGGTCCTTCCCCCTGTGATGCCCACTTCCTGGGAATTGTGGCAAAAATAAATCCAAGGGAGCAACATTCTTCAAAAACCCATCATGGGTGAAAATTATTTTTGGAGGTTAGATCTGGCTGAGCCCACCCACTTGTGTGACTAAAAATCCTAAACACACCCTTCCCTTGCCATCTCCTAATCTAATTAAGAGGGCACCTAATTGTCTGGGGTTGCAGGATGTGAGGTAAGTGCTGGGTTGCCCCAAATGTCCTTCCGTGCCTTTGAAGACAAGTTTGGCAGACCTCCTCCCTTCCTGCTTCCTCATTTGCTGAGGCAGTTCTCATCTCCCAGGCACATTCTTTATGTTCAGCCCAGGCCACTTCACACCTCATTAAGTCAGCCTGGCCAGGCTGTCAGAGGATGGCCAATCAGAGAAAACATTTCAGGTAAAGCTTAAAGCTTTTTACCTGAACTAGTTATAATAAATCCAACTATTTTTAAGTTGTGGGATGTATTATAACAATTAATTTGATGCAAAAAGTGATGTATCTGGAACTTAAGGGGACTTTGTTAATTAAAATAAAATCTCCCCATTTTAGCCTATGGAGGCTGTTCACTACAATGAGGGAAAAACAAATCTGAATATCTTACCTCACCTGGGCTTATAAACTATTTTTATAAGGTCCCTGCTTATAGTTACATGCCACCCAACCCTATGGGCACATAGGGCACACCGTAGGGGTGACTTATATGTAAAAATAAGGTAGTTTAAGACTTTGGAAGTACTTTTAATTCCAAAGTCTAATTTTCATATAACTTTAGTTTAAACGCAGCCAGCAAGGCAAGCCTGCCTTAAGAATGACAGTGGGCACCTCAGCAGTGCACCTATGGGTGCACCACCTATGCTGGGGTCCATAAACCTACATGTCCAACCATATACTAGTGACTTATATGTAAATTGACATAGCCAATTATAATTAGCCTAATTTGCATAATCATTTTACACAAAGCATAGGCCCTGGGACTGGTTAGCAGTACCCAGGGCACCATCAAAGTCAGGAAAACACCAGCAAAAAGTGAAAAATGGGGGAAAAAAGTAAGGGGACCTCTGTAATCAGCCCTGTTTACTCACACAAGCCCCTCCCAGCCCACATGCCCAGGAGACTGAGCCCAACCCTGGGGTTGGGGGAGCGCCCGGGGTGACTGCCCTATCTGGGATCACACTTACCTCTGGGAGGTCATTGCCCAGGATACAATCTAGGGGGAGGTCAGCACTGACTACAACCCTAAACCATTCAAGGATACCCTCCCTCGCTAGGATCGCTATGGCTACAGGTTTAGAGATAACCTCCCTTGTGGCTATCCTCCCTTTCCTGGTCTCCCCTGGGACATACATGTCTGGGGTCACCAACCGTTCACTCACTATGGTGTGACTGGAACAGGTGTCTCTCAGGGCAGTGGTAGGGATTCCATTCACCTGAATGGGGAGAAAGTGCCTACTCCCACCATCAGGGATCACCAGCTCACCATGTAGTCCTGTGTCCCAGCCTAATGCTATGAGGACCTCATCATCTGAGGAGTCTTCCTCCATGGCTACACTGGACAGCCCAGTGCTAACCACCTTCTTTGGGCAGGCTGCATCTCCTCTGAAATGACATGTCTGCGGACAGTCAAAGCAAGCCTTACTGTCCAAGAGCTTTTTTAACCCTGGGTCTCCTTGCCTCTGCTTGTCAGAATGGGAGTGGGATTTACTTCCCTCCTTCTTAGGGTTCTGCAGTACAGAGGGAGTTTCTGTGGTGGGCTTACCACCTCCCTCCTTAGGTTTTTGGGAACATGACCCCCCTCCCCCTCTTGGAGTCTCCCCCCTGGTGCTTGCCAACCACCCTGGTTCTCAAACACTCATCAGCTGTCTCCCCCTGCTCTCTAGGGTTGGTCAACTTAGAGTACACTAGATGCTGGCATAAACTCTCTTGGATACCATTGGTCAAGATGTGCTCTCTCATGATCAAATTGTATAGCCCCTCAAAGGTACTTACCTTGTTGCCCTGTATCCAGCCCTCTAGTGCCTTAACTGAGATGTCTACAAAGTCAACCCAAGACTGGATATTGACCTTCTGGGTGTCCCTGAACTTCACCCTGTACTGCTCTGGGGTCTGACCAAACTTCTTGGTTAAGCGCCTCTTCATACTACGGTATAAATCTGCCTCCTCCCCACTTAAGGTTAGAAGCCTATACCTCCCAGAGTTGGGGACCAACTCCCATAGAAGTGAACCCCAGTATTGAGGCATAACTCTCTTCATTCGGAATGCCCTCTCAAAGGCCCCCAACCATTTGTCTATGTCATCCCCCTCTACATAAGCAGGAACAACTGACTTGGGTAACCTGGGGCAGAACCCCCCATCCATGGACACCTCAACTTCTCTATCACTACCACCATCTCTCTGTTCAATCCTTGCCCACTTCTCTAGGGCCAACTTCTCTGCCTCCAAAGCTATGAGGCTATCTGGGCCTCAAGTTCCTTTTCCCTGCTGTCCAGTTCTTCTTCTTCTTGGTCTGATGCCACAGACCCTCCCCTCCCACTAGCTCCTAGCTGCTGAGATTACAGTGAGGCAATTATCTTCCTCCTCCTAGAGGTTGGAGAGGACATCTTCCCTCTCCCTTCCTACCTCTGAAGCTTTCTCTGCTTCTATCAGCGCTACCCAGGCTTCAAGGGACTTGACCATCACAGCCTTCCTAAGGTTGTGAGCAGCAGGTAATCCCCTCTTTCTGCACAACATCTTAAGCTCAGTTGCAGTGAATGTGGGTAGGCTTGTCAGATCAAGCTCCATGGTCTTCCTTAGGTTTTGTGTCACTTAAAAAAAATAAAAAACGCTGGCACCAATTGATCAGAACAATTTAGAAAAATAAAAAAAAAGTTCTTAAAAAATTATTCCTAATTTGAAAAATAAAAAATACTTTAGCTCTACATCAATTTAAAGGTTTTTTAACTTATTTCACTGAAAACTGTAGTGTGAAATTAAACACAAGTACTGGATCCCACCACTGTGCACCAAAAATGTTGGAAAATGGATTATTGGTAAGGGTATGTAAGTACCTCCAATTAGAAATAGGCCACTAACCCCCACTTAGGTCGCAATAAATTAAACCCAGCTCAACCCTTGGTAGCTTGGCAATGAGAGACAAGGCTTAACTTCTGAGACAAGTGTGTAAAGCATTTAAAAAACACAAAAGAGTAAATAAGTGTTAGAAAGGGGGTCTTTGGTTGTCAGTCAGGTTACCCCCTGCCCAAGCAAGGACCCTCACTTTAGTCAGGGTAAGTCACACACAATCCAAATTATCCTGTGCCCACCCTCTGGTAGCTTGGCACTGAGCAGTCAGCCATAACTTAGAAGGCAATGTGTAAAGTACTTGTGCAATAAATCATACAATTACACCATATAGTACTACCAAAAACACACCCCCCAGTGTTTGTAAAATATAGAATCTTTATCTGAATAATTGAAGGTCAAAATCGATTAGAATGCAATAAGCATACGTTGAACTATTACTGGAAAAGTAATATAAAATGTCTTTAGAATTGTAATTTTACTGCAAAAGCAATATAAAGGGGGTCATTCTGAGTTTGGCTGGTGGCGGTTGCCGCCAGCCAAACGGGAACCGCCACTTGGCCTCTCCGCGGTCAAAAGACCGCGGAGGCCATTCTGGCTTTCCCGCTGGGTCGGCGGGCGCCCGCCAGAGGAGCGCCCGCCGGCCCAGCGGGAAAGGCCCTGCAACATTGAAGCCGAATGGAGCCGGCGGTGTTGCAGGGGTGCGACGGGTGCAGTTGCACCCGTCACGATTTTCACTGTCTGCAATGCAGACAGTGAAAATCTCTCTGGGGCCCTGTTAGGGGGCCCCTACACTGCCCATGCCAGTGGCCCCCAGGGGCCCCACGACACCCGTTCCCGCCATCCTGTTCCTGGCGGAAGGGGGTCGGAATCTCCATGCAGCGCCGCCATGGAGGTTCTGCCCAAGCAGGGGAAATTTAACGGCGCGGTCAGAATGGGCAATGAAGCACCCCCAGCCTGTTGGCGGTGCTTCCGTTGCCCAAGACCGCCAGGGTCGGAATGAGGCCCAAAGTGTCTTAAAGTCTTCAAGAAAAAACAAGTGTCTCTTGCAGGGCAAAGTACCTGGTTTGCGTTGAAAAATCCTCGCAAAGGCCGCAGAGGAGGAGATGCATGGAAAACAGGTAGGTGTGCGTTGGTTTCGCCCCTTTGCTCACGGACCTGCGTCGATATTTTCAATGCGAGGAAGCCGTGCGTCGATTTCCGGCGCGCGGACTCGGATCCTCTTCGGGTTGTGGGGTTTTCGGACGCCCCGGGGTCTTGACAGGCCAGCGACAAGGTTAAGGGGCTACTTAAGTGGGTGGCACAATCAGTGCTGCAGCCCAATAGTAGCATTTAATATACAGGCCCTGGGCACCTATAGTGCACTTTACTAGGGACTTATAAGTAAATTAAATAGTCCAATTGGGTATGATCCTATGTTACCATGTTTAAAGGGAGAGAGGATATGCACTTCCGCACTGGTTAGCAGTGGTAAAGTGCGCAGAGTCTAAAAACCAACAAAAACAGTGTCTAAAAAGTGGAGGGAGGCAGGCAAAAAGTTAGGGGTGACCACCCTAAGGCTGTCAGGTCTAACAATAAGTAAAACACAAAACACAATAAAAAATCCAACACTATTTTCATCTTTAAAATGACACCAAAATGAATAAAATTGGAATAGGGGAACCAGAGACATTCATTTTTGAAGAATTACTGTTTTCTAGTGCATAGAAATGAATAGTGCCAATCATGTCATCTGGTCACACCTCGACTGAAGCAAAGTCAAAGTTTAAGGCCAGCCATGATGAAGCCCTGCTCGGCTACAGGAAGCAGGAGGCCTCGGTCAAAAGCTTACCTTCAGACTTAGTCGTTTTCTTGAAGATTTTCTTCAGCCGGACGTGGTCGCCAGTCCGATCCGAACTCCCTGGAGCTCTTCCTCAGATACACGTTGTGGGAGCCCTCGGTGAAGATTTCTACGTTCGGACTTAGATGATTTTTCAAGATGAGAATTCTTCGACCGGTCCAAACCTGAATCTTGATCCGACATCCCTGGAGCTTTCTTCAGATACATTGCTCGGGAGGTCCCGGTCAAATTTCTACATTCGGATTTAGTCACTTTTTTAGAGATTTTCTTCAGCGGGACGAACATGGAAGTCAGGCCTGGTCGCAGTTGAGGCAATCCGGCTAGAGTCCCTCTTTTGAGATTTTTCCAAAAACTTCTCCAATCCTCTCCAAACTTCTGGATCTTCTTGCAGAAGGTCTTTTAAGGTCCTTTAGGAGTCCATGGCTCACCCCAAGGTTCCAGAAGCTCTGAGTTGCTCCTTGAGGGTGCGGACCTCAACTCCCAAAATGCACCTTGCTCAAACTCCAAAATGGTCACTGGACAGTGGTCAGCTGGTCAGTTTCTTCAGGATCTAAGACAGGGGACTCTTGTTAGCAATTTTTCACCTGTAGCAAACAGGGAGTCCCTCCTTGAACCGGTTGAAGCCAGGCAAAGTCCAATTGGGTGGAGCCCAAGTGTTGAGCTGGTGCAATCCTTCAGAGTGCAGTGTCCAGGTGCAGGTCAGGGGTCCAGCAGGGTAGTCTTTCTTCTTCTGATGTTCTTCCTTTTATGGTTCTGGTAGGGATCTGAGGTGTGGGTGCAGGTCTGCCATATTTATCCTTGTTCCTGGGTAAAATACAGGGGGGGTCTAGTTCTCCAATCAGATGCTGTGTCCTTCCCCCTGTGATGACCACTTCCTGGGAAGTGTGTCAAAAACATATCCCAAGGAGCAACATTCTTCAAAAATCCATCATGGCTGAAAATGATTTCTGGAGGTTAAATCTGGCTGAGCGCACCCACTGGTGTGGTTACAAATCCTAAAAACACCCCTCTCCTAATCTAATCCAGAGGACACCTATGTCTGGGGTTGCAGGATGTGAGGGAGGTGCTGTGTTGCTCCAAATGTCCTTCCCTGCCTTTGAAGACCAGTTTGGCAGCCCCCCCCTTCCTGCTTCCCCATCTGTTGAGGCAGTTCTCCTCCCCCAGCCACATCCTTTGTGTTCAGCCCAAGCCACTTCACACCTCATCAAGGCCAGGCTGCCAGAGGCTCGCCAATCAGAGAAAGGCACTACAGAGCTGAAGTTGGCAACTTTTCAGGTAGAGTTTAAAACTCTTTACCTGAACTAGTTATAGTAAATCCAACAATTGTCCGTTGTAGGATATATTATAACAATTCATTTGATACCAAACTCAAGGTATCTGCCACTTAAGAGAACTTTGTTAACTAAAATAAAGTCTCCCCATTTCAGCCAACAGGCCATTCACTACAGTGAAGGAAAAACAAATTTGTCTATTTTACCTCAAAAGGGCTTATACAACTATTTTTATAAGGTCCCTGCTCATAGTTACATGGCACCCAACCCTAGGGGCACATAGGGCTCACCTTAGGGGTGGCATATATGTAAAAATAAGGTAGTTTCAGACTTTGGAAGTACTTTTAATTCCAAGGTCGACTTGGCATATAACTTGTAGTTTAAAAGCAGCCAGCAAGGTAGGCCTGCCTTTACAAAGACACTGGGCACCTCAACAGTGCACCTATGGGTGCACAACCTATGCGGGGGTCCCTAAACTTACATTCCCTACCTTATACTAGGGACTTATAGGTAGTTGACATAGCCAATTATGATTAGCCTAATTTGTATAATCATTTTACACAGAGTATAGGCCCTGGGACTGGTTAGCAGTACCCAGGGCACCGTCAGAGTAAGGAAAACACCAGCAAAAAGTGAAAAATGGGGGCCAAAAGTTAGGGGGCCTCTGCAGTCAGCTGTGTTTTCTCACAGACAGCATAACTTACATGTTTGGGACCCCACAGAGAATGAGCAGCAGATGCAAACATGGTAGTGCAGTTATGGTCTGACACAGCGAACGCATACAAAATAGCATTCTCAGTGAAAACAGCACAATCAGCAGGTGCACAGAGAGCACCTGGATGTTACTAACCTCAATGAAAGGTGAGGCACAGGCGTCCTAAATGGAGCTCGAGCGGAAGGTATACAGATCATAGTAACTGCACTTTAGCAAGACACTGGAGTGCATTTAACCACCCTGTCACCATTGAAGGTGGCATCCCATCAGCTCTCTCAACCCGATGTTGTGCCTATAATGGCTACACCTACATTGGGAGTGCTAATTAACTAACTCCCAAAAATACCTTTCTTGAACAGAATATGCAGGTGCTCATCTCGCTCCTTACCTGTCCCTATCTGCCCTAATACTCTTCTATCTAGCCAGGATCATCCCACGCAGAGATGAACGGTAGAAGGCCTGCGCAGAAGAAAACTCCCCTGCATACAGGGTGCTTTAACCGACACAACAGATGAGAACTGGTGAACAGGGGTACATGCAATATTCAAGGTCAGACTCCCAAGCACTACCAGACTACAGACCAGTCAAGTGGATTTAATAGTTGGGAAATTCCCATACAATCAGTTGCCTCATGAACCAATCCCCAATAGTGGCTCTATGCATATACATTTCAAAGCACACCCCTGGGGATCGACGAGGATGATCCTAGTGGACCTAATCGGGTCTAGTTGGCTCACCTTAATATAACCCACATTGAGTGTTTCAGGATCTGAGAAATACTGTGATTACACACAGGGCTACGCAAGACAACACTAATTAGTACACTTTGCAGTTAACCCTACCCTGTGCATAGTACCACTGTTTCCCAAAGCACCCAAAATGGCTGGCCTAAGAGACGACAGCCTAAAGGAAAAAGAAACTACGGAAAAACTTGAAAGCTCAAAACAGAATCCACGGATCCCAGAATCCACAGTGAAAGAGAAACCGGGATCTACACCTACTTTGGATGTTATCCTCAAAAAGCTCAGCACAGTACATGACATAGCCTAGAGCACCAAAACAAACACTGATCTCCTGCCAATAGAGGTGCCAGGCATCTGCAAAGATCTTAACCCCTTGGGCCGACACCAGGGATTTTTTTAAAAAAATACCCTGCCCCTTGATCCTCCGGTGGGGAAAAACTGTCGCCACAAATCGGCCCCCCTCCCATCCATCTGTGGCAACAGTTTTCTCGATCGGAGGTTTGAGGAGCAGGTAAATGTCCTCTCCCCACTCCGGTGGGGAAAAAAGGGCAAAACAGCCTCCTCAGTTGCCAGGGGGGCATCAGTGGGAAGGAGAGAGTTTTCCCCTTTCCCTCGATGCCTTCGAGGCACCGTTTCCTTGCTGTGGCTTGCGGCACAGCCATGATCCACAGCCAGGAAATGGCACTAGGCCACGAGGAATTGATTATGAAGGTCATTGACCATCAAGTAAGTGGGCTGGCCCCTCCTCGGTGGCATAATTTTTAATAAAAACCAATGGTTTCCCCCCTGAGGGGGGAAATCACACTCCCCACGGGATAAAAAAAGAATGTTTTTCAAATAAAAAAAATGATAATAACGGCAGGTCGGCCCTACTGACATGGGCCAAGCCCTATGGGGGCATTGTTTTTTTTTTTATACATCTGTAATTTCCCTTGGGGTCGCGATCGGCCTGCAGGGAAACCACATGTATAAAAAGTGACAGAGAGAGAGACTGACTCTTTCTCTCTCTCATATATATATGTATATTTCGGGAGTAAGGGCCGGTTAGAGCCCTACTTTCTGTTGACTACCAATTCTTTGGTTAGCAGTCTAGACGCCGCAGGTCACGTGAGCTTTGCTCTTCCGACCCGGCGGCAATATATTTTCACACAATGCGGCCGCGCCGATTGCACGCCAAAGGTGCACCTAAGGCAAGCCTGTCTGCGCCCATGCGCACCTGACCGGGGCCGGGGGCTAGGGACCATGCCCAAATGCTGACCACTCTTACCTCCTCCCCTGCATATTTTCGCTCTCCTGCAGGTAATTCCTGTCAGCACAAGACGACATTGAATGGGGTTGTAGGCACTGTAACTGGGTGTAGGAGGCTGGCCTGGCTTGTAGTAGGTACCAAAGGTACTTACACCTTGTGCCAGGTCCAGTTATCCCTTATTAGTAGAATAGAGGTGTTTCTAGCAGCTTAGGCTGATAGAAGGTAGCTATGGCAAAGCAGCTTAGGCTGAACTAGGAGACATGCAAAGCTCTTAATATACCACTTATATCATATGCACAATATCATAGGAAAACACAATACACAGAGTTACTAAAAATAAAGGTATTTTATTTTTATGACAATATGCCACAAGTATCTCAGTGAGCACCCTCAGTAAGAAGGTAAGTAATATACACAAGTTATATGTACACAAACCACATATAGGTAAGTAAGAGTCAGAAAAGTAATGCATACAGTGTAGAATTACAATAGGTTGCAATAGGCAAGCATAGGTCTAGGGGCAACACAAACCATATACTCCAAAAGTGGAATGCGAATCACGAATGGACCCCAAACCTATGAGAGCTTGTAGAGGGTCGCTGGGACTGTAAGAAAACAGTCAGGGTGTCCAAGATACCCCACCCCAAGACCCTGAAAAGTAGGAGTAAAGTACACCTACTACTCCAAAAAAGCACAATAGTCGTGATAGGGGGATTCTGCAAGAACAACAAACACCAGCAGTGCACTGAAAATGGATTCCTGGACCTGAGGACCTGCAAAGCAAGGGGACCAAGTCCAATAGTCACGACAGTGTCCGGGGGGGGCAGGAGCCCAGAAAACCCCAGATGAAGGTGCAAAGAAGCTGCTTCCAGATGGAAGAAGAATGAAATTCTGCAAGAACGAAGAGGACTAGGAACATTTCCTTTGGATGGAAGATGTCCCACGTCGCGATGAAGGTTGCAGAAGTCTTCCCACGCCAAAATAACACAAACAAGCCTTGCTAGCTGCAAGGGTTGTTGTAGAGGTTTTTGGGTGCTGCTGAGGACCAGGAAGGACCAGGATATCGCCACGTTGGAGGAGGAGACAGACGGGGCACTCAGCAACTCAGAGAGCACTCACAGAAGCAGGCAGCACCCACAGAAGAACCTGAACAGGCACTTGGAAGATTTGTGAACCAGAGTCCATGCAGAGTTACAAAAGAGGGTCCCACGATGTCGGAGGCCAACTCAGCAGGTTGAGCACAGCAGGACGGAGTGCAGGGGACTGAGGCTAGGCTGTGCACGAAAGAAATCCTGGAAGAGTGCACAGAAGCCGGAGCAGCTGCAAATCACGCAGTACACAGGTTTGCAGTCTAGCGTGGGGAGGCAAGGACTTACCTCCACCAAACTTGGACTGAAGAGTCACTGGACTGTGGGAGTCACTTGGATAGAGTTCCTGTGTTCCAATAACCAGGCTCGGCAGGATGGGAGGGGACCCAGAGGACCGGTGATGAAGTCTTTTGGTGCCTGCGTTAGCAGGGGTAAGATTGCGTCGACCCACGGGAGATTTCTTCTGAGCTTCTGGTGCAGGGTGAAGGCAGGCGACCCCCAGAGCATGCACCACCAGGAAACAGTTGAGAAAGCTGGCAGGATGAGGCTTTACAATGTTGCTGGTAGTCGTCTTGCTACTTTGTTGCGGTTTTGCAGGCGTCCTGGAGCAGTCAGCGGTCGATCCTTGGTAGAAGTCGAAGAGGGAGATGCAGAGGAACTCTGGTGAGCTCTTGCATTTGTTATCTGAAGAATTCCCCAAAGCAGAGACCCTAAATAGCCAGAAAAGGAGGTTTGGCTACCAAGGAAGGAGGATTGGCTACCAAGAAAGGTAAGAGCCTATCAGAGGGGGTCTCTGACGTCACCGGCTTGCACAGGCCACTCAGAGCAGTCCAGTGTGCCCTCCAACACCTCTGTTTCCAAGATGGCAGAGGTCTGGGACACACTGGAGGAGCTCTGGGCACCTCCCCTGGGAGGTACTGGTCAGGGGAGTGGTCACTCCCCTTTCCTTTGTCCAGTTTCGTGCCAGAGCAGGGCTGGGGGATCCCTGAACCGGTGTAGACTGGCTTATGCAGAGATGGGCACCATCTGTGCCCATCAAAGCATTTCCAGAGGCTGGGGGAGGCTACTCCTCCCCAGCCCTTCACACCTATTTCCAAAGGGAGAGGGTGTAACACCCTCTCTCAGAGGAAATCCTTTGTTCTGCCTTCCTGGGCTAGGGCTGCCTGGACCCCAGGAGGGCAGAAACCTGTCTGAGGGGTTGGCAGCAGCTGCAGTGGAAACCACGGAAAGGCAGTTTGGCATTACCCGGGTTCTGTGCTAGACACCTGGGGGATCATGGAATTGTCCCCCCAATACCAGAATGGTATTGGGGGGACAATTCCATGATCTTAGACATGTTACATGGCCATGTTCAGAGTTACCATTGTGATGCTATACATAGGTAGTGACCTATGTATAGTGCACACGTGTAATGGTGTCCCCGCACTCACAAAGTCTGGGGAATTTGCCCTGAACGATGTGGGGGCACCTTGGCTAGTGCCAGGGTGCCCACACACTGAGTAACTTGGCACCCAACCTTCACCAGGTGAAGGCTAGACATATAGGTAACTTATAAGTTACTTATGTGCAGTGTAAAATGGCTGTGAAATAACATGGACGTTATTTCACACAGGCTGCAGTGGCAGGCCTGTGTAAGAATTGTCTGAGCTCCCTATGGGTGGCAATAGAAATGCTGCAGCACATAGGGATCTCCTGGAACCCCAATACCCTGGGTACCTAAGTACCATATACAAGGGAATTATATGGGTGTACCAGTGTGCCAATAAGAATTGGTAAATTTAGTCACTAGCCTGCAGTGACAAATTTAGAAAGCAGAGACCACTTAGCAGAGCCTCAGTGATACAGTTAGGCACCACACAGGGAACACATACAGGGCACTTACTATGAGCACTGGGGTCCTGCCTGGCAGGATCCCAGTGACACAAGGGCTAAAGCAACATACATACAGTGAAATATGGGGGTAACATGCCAGGCAAGATGGTACTTTCCTACACAACCCTCCCCCCCAAACGAAGGACAATAAGACTAGCCATGACCTGATGAGTCTTCATTGTCTAAGTGGAAATATCTGGAGAGTCCATCTGCATTGGAGTGGTTACTCCCAGGTCTGTGTTCCACTGTATAGTCCATTCCCTGTAGAGATGTGGACCACCTCAACAATTTAGGGTTTTCAACTTTCATTTGTTTTAGCCAAAGTAGAGGTTTGTGGTCTGTCTGAACAATAAAGTGAGTGCCAAACAGGTATGGCCTCAACTTTTTCAGTGCCCAGACCACAGCAAAGGCCTCTCTCTCTATGGCAGACCAACGCTTTTCTCTAGGGGTCAACCTTCTGCTGATAAAAGCAACTGGTTGATCCTGGCCCTCAGAATTCAGTTGTAATAAGACTGCCCCTACCCCTAATTCAGATGCATCAGTTTTAACAATTAATTTCTTGGAGTAACATAGGCTTTTTAGTACAGGTGCAGAGCACATGGCCTGTTTGAGCTCCTCAAAAGCTTTCTGACAGCTAGCTGTCCATAACACCTTCTTAGGCATTTTTTTGCTTGTGAGATCATTAAGAGGGGCTGCTATGGAGCCATAATGTTTAATGAATCTCCTGTAGTACCCCGTGAGGCCTAAAAAGGCTCTCACCTGGGTCTGTGTTGTAGGGGGAACCCAATCCATGATTGTCTGGATTTTCCCCTGTAGTGGTGCAATCTGTTCTCCACCTACCAGGTGGCCCAGATAAACCACTTTCCCCTGCCCTATCTGGCACTTTGAAGCATTGATAGTGAGGCCTGCCTTTTGCAGGGCCTCCAAAACCTTCCAAAGGTGGGCCAGGTGCTCATCCCAGGTTGAGCTAAAGACAGAAATATCATCAAGATATGCTGCACTGAAAGCCTCCAACCCTTGCAGGACTGTGTTCACCAACCTCTGAAAAGTGGCAGGTGCATTTTTCAAACCAAAGGGCATCACTGTAAATTGGTAGTGCCCTCCTATAGTTGAAAATGCAGTCTTTGGTTTAGCATCTTCTGCCAATCTGATCTGCCAAAAGTGCTAAGATACTTGGCAGAAGCCAGTGTATCAATGAGCTCATCTGCCCTGGGTATAGGGTGAGCATCAGTTGTTGTTACCTGATTGAGACCTCTGTAGTCTACACAAAACCTCATCTCCCTATTTCCATCTTTGGTGTGAGGTTTTGGTACAAGCACCACTGGGCTAGCCCATGGGCTTTCAGAAGGTTCAATCACCCCCAAGTACAACATTTTCTGCACCTCTTGTTTAATGCAGTCTCTAACATGGTAAGGCTGCCCATACATTTTACTTTTGACAGGCAGGCCATCTCCAGTGTCAATTCTGTGTTCACACCAGTATGTTGTACCTGGTACAATTGAAAAGAGGTCTGAAAATTGGCCTAGGAGATTGATGCAGTTGTCTTTCTGTTCTGCAGTCAGACAATCTGCTAAAACTACTCCCTCCACTAAGGCATTTGCTACAGTGGTGGAGAAGAGATCATGGAGAGGGTCACTCTCTTCTTCCTGTCCCTCATCTGTTGCCATGAGCAGGGTGAGATCAGCCCTGTCATAGTAGGGTTTTAGGCGGTTGACATGAATCACCCTAAGGGGACTCCTGGCAGTGCCCAGGTCTACCAAATAGGTAACCTCACCCTTTTTCTCAACAATTAGATGGGGTCCACTCCATTTGTCTTGGAATGCTCTTGGGGCCACAGGCTCCAATACCCACACCTTCTGTCTTGGTTGGTACTGGATCAGAACAGCCTTCTGGTCATGCCATTGCTTTTGCAGCTCCTGGCTGGCCTGAAGGAATTTACTGGCCTTTTTCATATACTTAGCCATTCTGGATCTTAGGCCAAGTACATAATCCACTATGTCCTGTTTAGGAGCTTTTAAAGGTTGTTCCCAACCCTCCTTCACAAGAGTGAGTAGACCTCTTACAGGGTGCCCAAAGAGGAGTTCAAAGGGGCTGAAGCCCACTCCTTTCTGGGGTACCTCCCTGTAAGCAAAAAGGAGGGAAGTGTCAGAGTCACCAGATCCTCGGGGTCTGTGCACGTTCCCAACACTTCCACCACAAGACAGCTCCAATACTCTGATTAGATTTATCACAGAGTCTAAGAGAGTCCAAGTGGGGAAAAGGGGATTAGGACGGGAACAGCTGGGAATGAAGACCTGTAGGAAGCAAAAGGTTAAAACACAACATCAAAATTACATCTCATGAATTCAGTACCATGCTACAACTCTAAGGTTCGTCTTTTCCGAAAAACATGAACAACCCTAGAATAGTCCTAAAACTAACTAGGCTTTAGATGACCGAATACCTGAGGAGGAAAAAGGAAAAGTTAAATAGAACTTTCAGATTCAAGTACTTTCTTTAGCATGAGAATCAGGAAACACTCTGAGCAATTTCTAAACAACCAAATGAATCTCCTTTTAAGAATACATATCAGGAACACACAGCATCACATCTAGAACTCTGGTATTGTTGTGTTCATCTCAGAAAAAACATTGGGAAGTGAATTGCGCACATTGCAGACTTTTATATGAGTATTAAACACCATAAAGGATTGTGCACCATGAAATCACACAACGTAGATTCAAGGAGTAAATCACGCAACGTGTCAACTTGAAATGCTACCAAGAAAATGTCCTAGAATAGTAGCGCACAGTAATTTACACTATTTATACACGAGGAAAGAATTGTGCTTCTTGCCGATTCAAATGCCACCATACAAATGCCTAGAAATGGTAGCGCACAATGAACAACACGAAAAGCACTCAGAGAAAGAATCGCGCGTCTTGTCGATTCAAATGCCACCAAGCAAACGCCAAGAAATGGTAGCGCACAATGAATAACATGAAAAAACACTCAAGGAAAGAATCGCGCTTGTTGCCGATTCGAATGCCACCACGTAAACGCCAGAAAATGGCAGCGCACAATGAACAGCACGAACTACACACGAGAAGTGAAACGCGCGCCTCGCCGACTCGAATGCCACCATGCAATGGTCAAGAAAAGGTAGCGCGCAATGAACAACAAAGTTAAATGCTCATGAAACGAGTTGCACGTCTTGCCAACACGTAAAACATCATGTAAATGTCAAGAAATATCAGCGCGCAATGAACAACAATGTAATAACGAAGTCAAATCTTTATGGAATAAATTGCGCGTCCTCCCTATTTGCAAACCACCATACGAATGTCAAAAAATGGCAGCGCACAAGTAATCTGTAATTCATTTAAGAATTAAAATCAAGAATATGAAAATTCTCAATTACGGTGTTGGGAAATGTCCAAACACCGTCTTACCGCCTGGAAACAGTGATCACCAATGAGAGATGAGTGCAGAAGACTGGAAAATCCAAATAGGCCGCCGGGACAGGAGCTCAGGAAGAAGCTGCTGCTCTGCACCGGGACCTCTGAATAGTGAGCACTGGAAGTTGGGCTGACTCTCTTTTATAGAGTCTTGGCCCAGACTAGAACCACGCCCAGGTATGTTGCAGGGAAAGTCTCTAGAAGGCCCTGGAAAGGGACCACACCCTAACACACTCTGAATGTCTGCAGCAATACATTGCAAATGTACAGTATTTATAAGCACCTTAAAAATGAATCTTTTGGATGGAATTCTGCAATGCAAAAGGTTAAACAATAACATATCATCACAATGCATAAATTACATTATCTTGCGAGTGTTGGGTTTTTGCATTCTAGATGCCCGTAGAGCGCGCACTGTCCTGGTGTTGACAGTACTCCCCTCTCCCAGGCACGCTCTAGGGCCTGGTTTATCTGGATTGAGACGATGAAAGCGTCTCACAAGTACTGGAGCATGAACATCAGATGCGGAAACCCATGAATTACTTTCAGGGCCATAACCTTTCCATGAAATTAAGTACCATAGGTTACGCCCTCTCAGTTTAGAGTCCAACACTTTCTTGACTTCATATTCTTCTTCCCCCTGTACTAGAACAGGAGCTGGATGAGGGTGGACCTTTTGGACTGCCTTTTTTAAGAGGGAAGTATGGAACACTGGATGAATCCGTAATGATTTTGGCTATTGTAGCTTATAGGTCACAGGGTTGATTTGCTGAAGAACAGTGAAAGGACCTATAAATTTGGGGTTGAACATGTGCTTCTTCTTGAAGTCTATATGTTTTGTGGAAAGCCACACTTTGTCACCAGGTTGATACTGCGGTCCCTCACAATGTTTCTTGTCATAATGCTTTTTGTATTTTTTTTTGGCTTTTTCTAAATGTTGTTGAATCGATTTCTGAGTTTGATGCAAATGTTGAATGATTTCTGACACAGCTGGAGTGAGAGAACTTTCTTGAGGAATTGTGATGGGCAAAGTGTCAGGATGATAGCCAAACAAACCAAAGAAGGGTGTAACACCAGTAGAAGTGTGGAAGGAGTTGTTGTAGGCTAACTCAGCTAACCAGAGCATTGATGTCCATGAATTAAGTGCTTTTTCAGCGTAAGCACGTAGGTATTGCTTCAAAGTCTGATTTAGTCTCTCCGTTTGACCATCTGTTTGAGGATGGTGGCTAGTAGATAGGGTAGATGTCACTTGGAGTGTTTTACACCATGTCTTCCAGAAGTTGGAGGCAAATTGCGATCCCCGATCGGAGAGGATCACTTTTGGCAGTCCATGATAACGAACCACTCTATTCAGTAAGATAGTTGCCAGTTCACTAGAGGTGGGTAATTTGTTACAGGCAATGAAATGTCCATATTTCGTGAGACTATCTACTACCACCAGAATTACTGAATGCTGTTGAACCACTGGCAGACCTGTAATAAAGTCTAAAGAGATGTGTTCCCACGGACGACTTGGGGTTGGGAGACGGTGTAACAACCCTTTCGGTTTTGAATGACTTGTTTTAGTGCGAGCACAGACTTCGCAGTTGTTTACCATTGTTTTTACATCCTTTGTTAAGGTAGGCCACCAAAAATAGCGTTGGATTAATTCAAGAGTTTTAGGAGTACCAGGGTGACCTGCTGTAGGTATAACATGCAACCAATGAAACACTATCTTGCGAAGTTTGGTAGTGGGCACGAACAAACGAGCATCGTGAAAGGGTAATCCTTGCTTGATTGATCTTTTCGGATCTGCTTGGGCCCACGCCTGCCATTTTTCAACAGTGAATGAATTGCGGATGTCTTCAAAGAAATCTTCTGTTTTTATGATACATAGGACCTTCCCAGGAGCAATGATAGCTCTGGAGGTTTGAACTGCAGGCAATGTGGTAGACTCTTGGCGGGACAAGGCGTCAGCTTTGCGATTATCTTTACCAGGCCGGAAGGTTACCACAAAATCAAACTCGGCAAAAAACAGCATCCAGCGTAATTGCTGAGGAGTCAAAAGTCTGGCAGAACTCATGAATTGAAGATTGCGATGATCAGTATATACTGTGACAGTAAATTTAGCTCCCAACAAATGATGTCTCCATTCTTTAAAGGCATCACGAATCGCCAGAAGCTCTTTTTCAGCAATGACATAGGGGGTCATTCAGACCCCGGCTGGCGGCGGGAGCCGCCCGCCTGGAGGGAACCGCCATATGGCCGCTCCGCGGTCGAAAGACCGCGGAGGCCATTCTGGCTTTCCCGCTGGGCTGGCGGGCGACCGCCAGAAGGCCGCCCGCCAGCCCAGCGGGAAACCCCTTCCCACGAGGAAGCCGGCTCCGAATGGAGCCGGCGGAGTGGGAAGGTGCGACGGGTGCAGTTGCACCCATCGTGAATTCCAGTGTCTGCTGAGCAGACACTGGAATTCATAGTGGGGCCCTCTTACGGGGGCCCCTGCAGTGCCCATGCCATTGGCATGGGCACTGCAGGGGCCCCCAGGGGCCCCACGACACCCCTCACCGCCATCCTGTTCCTGGCGGTCGGAACCGCCAGGAACAGGATGGCGGTGAGGGGGTCGGAATCCCCCATGGCGGCGCAGCAAGCTGCGCCGCCATGGGGGATTCCCAGGCCAGCGGAAAACCGGCGGGAGACCGCCGGTTTTCCTGGTCTGACCGCGGCCAAACCGCCGCGGTCAGAATGCCCTGCGGGGCACCACCAGCCTGTTGGCGGTGCTCCCGCATCCCCGGCCCCAGCGGTCCATGACCGCCGGGGTCAGAATGACCCCCATAGTTCTGTTCGGCTTTGTTCAACTTCCGAGACATGTAAGCTACAGGATGAAGCTGACCAGTGTCTTTGTTTCGTTGTGACAAGACTGCTCCTATCGCCACATCTGAAGCATCAGCTTCCACTATGAAAGGTCGATCCGCATCTGGATGAGTCAAGACTGGGGCAGTGGAGAAAGCTTCTTTCAAAGTTGAAAAGGCTTGGTCTGCTTCTGGGGACCATACAAATTTTTCTTTCTTTCTTAATAACTTAGGAATTGGAGCCACTGTCTGGGAGAAATGATTGATGAACCTCCGGTAAAAATTTGCAAAGCCCAGGAAACATTGTACATCACGAACAGTCTTTGGGATGGGCCATTCAGATACAGCTTTTACTTTCCTTTCTACCATCACCATACCTTGAGGGGTAAGGATAACCCCTAAAAACTCAACTGTGGTAACATGAAACTCACACTTGGTTAGCTTGCAATATAAATGGTGTTTACGAAGGGCTGCCAAAATTTTCTTGACATGTTGAACATGTTCATTCTCATTGTCTGAGTAGATCAAAATGTCATCAATGTAAACTATGGCAATGATATCGAGGTACTCTCTAAGAACGTCATTTAAGAAAAATTGAAATGCTGCTGGAGCATTGCACAGACCAAAAGGCATGACGGTGTATTCAAAAAGGCCATATCTTGTTTTGAATGCCGTTTTCCATTCGTCACCCTCTCTCATTCTGACCAAATGGTAAGCACCTCGAAGATCAAGCTTCGTGTAGATTTTTGCTTTCTTTACTTATTCCAGTAAGACCGGAATTAGAGGCAAAGGATATTTGTTCTTGATGGTGATTTTATTCAAGCCCCTATAGTCGATACAAGTTCGAAACTCTCCGTTCGCTTTTAGAACAAAAAACAAAGGAGAAGCTGTGGGAGACTTAGAGGGGCGGATGAAACCATTCTCTAAGAATTGATCCAAGTATTTTCGTAAATGTGGATTTTCATGTTCTGACAGGGCATACACACGACAGTTGGGAAGTATCCCCCCTGGGACTAGATCAATTTGACAGTCATAAGATCTATGAGGAGGTAAGTTCTCTGCTTCCTTCTCATCAAATACATCTTCATAAGACGAATACTGTTTGGGCAACTGAACTTCTTTCTCTGCGGCGGTAGCTATGTAAGAATGGCGAACTTCCGATTCTTGAGTCCTTTGGAGACAATGTTCTTTACATAGCACTGATGAGAACACATCTTTCGTTCTGCCCAATTAATCTCTGGATTGTGATGAGTTAACCATGGCAAGCCAAGGATGATCCCATACTGGGGAGCATGGATCACGTCAAGGATGAGTTCCTCTTTATGTTTCTTTCTTTGATTTTTACCTTCACAAATTATTGTCATGGGGACAGTCTGAAGAGTTATCGGACTTCCAGTCAAGAGTTTTCCATCAACTGCCTGGATGGTTTCTGGGGTCTTCTTTTCAATACATGGGATCTCCCATGCACGAACCAATTGGGCGTCAACAAAGTTTCCGGTAGCCCCAGAGACGACTAGAGCCTTCTTGAAATAGGTCTTTTTCTTGACCTGAACTTTTATTCCCAATTTTAGATGTTTGGATTGTGAAGGATCCACGGCGACACCCAAGAGCAACCCTTCTCTGCAACTTGGGTGCTTTAGATTTTCCGACTCGACTGATGCATTGGTTGCAACTTTCTGAACTGGGCCTCGCTTGCTCTTTGTTTTGATTGGACAATCTTTGGCGAAATGACCTTTCCGCCCACAATAGAGACATTGCCCATTTTTTCTGCGTAGGTCCTTTTCATCTTTGGTCAAAGGTCTCCTGATGGTTCCAATTTCCATCGGTTCAGGCGTTCTTTCTCTTTGAGTTCTTGAGTCTTTCTTATCATGAGCATGCCAAGAATGTTTTTCAGTCTTTTTACGCGTTCCTTTTCGTTCATTTAAACGATGATCAAGCCTCAAGACAAGGTTTATTAAATCTTGACAGTTTGCAGGTTGTGGGTCGATTTGCGCTAAGATGTCTTTTAGCTCCTCTTTGAGTCCCCTGTAAAACAAGACTGCTTGTTTTTCTTCAGGCCAGGATGTCTCAGTGACCAGCTGATTAAAGTTGGCTAAATATGACACTAAGGGGGTCATTCCAACCCTGGCGGTCGGTGTTAAAGCGGCGGCCAACCCGCCAACAGGCAGGCGGTAAAAAAAATGGAATTCTGACCCTGGTGAAAATCGCCAACAGAGACCGCCACTTTAACACTCCGACCGCCATGGCGGGACAAACAAACAGCGCGGCGGTCACTGCCAACAGACAGGCGGGAGACAATGTACCGCCCACCCTATCACAACCCACCAATCCGCCACCTTTTCCGGGGCGGAAACAGACATTACGAACGGAAAACGCTCACCTCTACACACTCCACGAGGAATCTGGACAGCATGGAACCCGAACTACACATCCTACCAGCTATTGTCTTCTTGCTCCTCTACCAGGAGCACGAACGCCGGCGCAGAAGACAATGGTGAGTACTGCACCTACGACACAGGGGAGGCAAAAAATTACGGGGACACACATACGCGACACACCCACCCTCACCCTCACCCACAACTACATACACATCAATGCAGAGCAACAACTCAGAGTGAAACCCCCAGACCCCCCAGAAGAATGCAAAGACAAAAAAAAATGATCATGAAATTTGAAGTATATTGTACGGCTAAGTAAAAAAATATATCAAACATCTATAACTATATATACATATGTAAATTGTCCAGTCCAAATTGGGTATCAGCCATTGTTCGTGGGCCAATGGGCCTAAACACATGGGCAAAGCCCACACAGGCTACCCGGCTCCAATGGAGAGAACACTGCAGGGGCATCAGATAGCAAAACTACAGGCACCTCAGGGGGAAGGGAAGGGGGGGCACCTCAGCCAGATGAGTCCACGACGCCAGATCCACGAGGGGCCTCCATGGCCACTGTTCAATCCTGGAGAGTGCAAAGCCACAGTCTCACAAGTCTCTACAGTGGGTGGATTGCCCACTGTTCAATCCTGGGGAGTGCAAAGCCACAGTCTCACAAGTCTTTACAGTGCGTGGATTGCCCACTGTGCCATCCTGGGGAGTGCAAAGCCACAGTCTCACAAGTCTCTACAGTGGGTGGATTGCCCACTGTTCAATCCTGGGGAGTGCAAAGCCACAGTCTCACAAGTCTCTACAGTGGGTGGATTGCCCACTGTGCCATCCTGGGGAGTGCAAAGCCACAGTCTCACAAGTCTCTACAGTGGGTGGATTGCCCACTGTGCCATCCTGGGGAGTGCAAAGCCACAGTCTCACAAGTGGATTACTGACTCTACTGGTTCTGGAGGAGGCATGGTGCCCAGAGTGCTTCGTGCAGCCCTGCCCGACACAGATGCGGGCCTGCCCCTTCTGCCAATGAGCCAGCGGTGCTTGAGACGGCGGTGCCCAGCGGAGCAGTGCTTGAGATGAAGGGCCCAGCGGAGCGGTGCTTGAGATGAAGGGCCCAGCGGAGCGGTGACTGAGATGAAGGGCCCAGCGGAGCAGTGCTTGAGTTGAAGGGCCCAGCGGAGCGGTGCTTGAGATGAAGGGCCCAGCGGAGCGGTGCAGAGACAGCGGTGCCCAGCGGAGCGGTGCTTGAGTTGAAGGGCCCAGCGGAGCGGTGCTTGAGATGAAGGGCCCAGCGGAGCGGTGCAGAGACGGCGGTGCCCAGCGGAGCGGTGCTTGAGATGAAGGGCCCAGCGGAGCGGTGCTTGAGATGAAGGGCCCAGCGGAGCGGTGCTTGAGATGAAGGGCCCAGCGGAGCGGTGACTGAGATGAAGGGTCCAGCGGAGCGGTGCTTGAGATGAAGGGCCCAGCGGAGCGGTGCTTGAGATGAAGGGCCCAGCGGAGCGGTGCAGAGACGGCGGTGCCCAGCGGAGCAGTGCTTGAGTTGAAGGGCCCTGTTCAGCGGTTCTTGAGATGGCGGTGCCCTGTTCAGCGGTTCTTGAGATGGCGGTGCCCTGTTCAGCGGTTCTTGACTTAACGGGCCCTGTTCAGCGGTTCTTGACTTGAAGGGCCCTGTTCAGCGGTTCTTGACTTGAAGGGCCCTGTTCAGCGGTTCTTGAGATGGCGGTGCCCTGTTCAGCGGTTCTTGAGATGGCGGTGCCCTGTTCAGCGGTTCTTGACTTGAAGGGCCCTGTTCAGCGGTTCTTGACTTGAAGGGCCCTGTTCAGCAGTTCTTGAGATAGCGGTGCCCTGTTCAGCAGTTCTTGAGATGGCGGTGCCATGTTCAGCGGTTCTTGAGATGGTGGTGCCCTGTTCAGCGGTTCTTGACTTGAAGGGCCCTGTTCAGAGGTTCTTGACTTGAAGGGCCCTGTTCAGCGGTTCTTGACTTGAAGGGACCTGTTCAGCGGTTCTTGACTTGAAGGGCCCTGTTCAGCGGTTCTTGAGATGGCGGTGCCCTATTCAGCGGTTCTTGAGATGGCGGTGCCCTGTTTAGCAGTTCTTGACGTGAAGGGCCCTGTTCAGCGGTGCTTGCCTTGGCAGTCCTTGCCATGTTCAGCGTTGCTTGAGTTGGCGCTCCTTCATTGCCCAGCTGGGCTGTGGCTGGCGCTCCTTCATTGCCCAGCTGGGCTGTGGCTGGCGGGGCCCTCCTGGGCAGCTGGCCTGTGGCTGGTGGGGCCCTCCTGGGCAGCTCGCCTGCTGCCGGACTTGTCGGGCGTGCTGCCCTTGCCACCCTTCCCTGCTCGTCTGTGGCCCTTTCCTCCCTTTGCCGGTGTGCCAGGTGGCACCCCACTCCCAGACGGTGCCATTGTAGTGCTTTTGGAGCCTGCTGTCTTTGGCCTCTCGCGCCGGGCACTGGCTTTCTTGGCTTTTTTTGCAGGGGGTGGGCTGGCCGTCTCTTTACTCCTAGCCGAAGTAGCTGGGCTTGAAGGTGGTGGACTCCAAAATCCTTGGACTATTGTCTTTGTAGGTCCAGGTTTTGTGGTGGCTGAGGTGCTGATTGGAGCGTTATGAGATGGAGGGGGTGGGTCAGTTGATGGAAAGAGGTCAAAGTTGGAAACGAAAAGCAATTTAGTAAGACAGGGACGGGTAGTTGTAGTGGGTATGGGAGTGGAGGAAGAGGATGTGGTTGTAGGAGAGTGAAGTCTGGTGTCTTTGGGTGCAGGTGCTTGTGCTGGAGGCTGTCGTGAGGTGGATGGCTGTTGGGTGGGTGGCTGCCTGCGTTTGTGTGGTTTGGAAGAGGGGGTGACAGACAAACTGGGAGAGGACACAGGGGACGTGTAAATGGTAGTGGGGGTGGTGACTGCACGTGTGCGGAGTTTTCTGGTGGGTGTGCTGGTGATGGACGTAGTGGCTGAAGATGTTGTGCATGCAAGTGTGAGTGGAGACGTCACAGGGAGGGAGGAGGGAGACGAGGAGGAGGGGGACACAGAGGAGGCAATGGCTGATGGCATGTCTGCATGTGGATGTTGCTTGTGTGAATGCTTGTGTGATGTGTGGTGCTTATGTCTGGATGAGCTTCCCTTGGGTGTTGAGGTGTGTGCAGGCTGGTCTGATGGTGTGTCTGGGATAGGCAGAGGTACAGGGGAGTGGGACTGGGTTGAGGAAGTTGGAGGAGGGAGGCAGGAGACAGGGACAATGGCTGCCGTCAGTGCTGAGGCCAGAGCATTGAACGATCGCTGATGGGCAACCTGGCCCGAATGAATGCCCTCCAGGTATGCATTACTCCGGTGCACCTCCCTTTCTACACCCTGGATGGCATTCAAAAGGGTAGACTGCCCAACAATGAGTGTCCTCAGGAGGTCAATGACCTCCTCACTGAGGGCAGCAGGGGTAACTGGGGCAGGGCCTGAGGTGCCTGGGGCGAAGGAGATGCCCACCTTCCTGGGTGAGCGGGCACGGGGCGAAGGCTGAGGGGCTGCTGGGAGGGCGGAGCTGGTGCGCTGGGTGGCGGCTGTACCTGTTGTTGCGTTGGGCACGGATGTTGCCGCCACCACAAGGGAGCTCCCTTCCGAGGACGTGTCTGTGTTGCTGGTGTCACCACGTGTCCCCGCTGTGGAGCTCCCCTCGCCCTCCGTCTCACTGGTGAAATCAGAGTCAGTTGCATGGCCCTCCATGGCCATGTGAGATGCAGCTCCCTCGTGCTCCGATGCCACTTCTCCTACGCCTGATGATGCTAATGCACACATGAACAGGAAGACCACAAAAAAAGGGGGGGGTGGAGAAACAAAGACATGTTGAGTGCATGCATTGGCGACACCGTTGGCGGAGAGGACAGACACAGAAGCCCCCTGCACTACGCCGTGCACTTGGGGTACACTACTCAACCCGTGGGACATGGCCTACAAGCCTATGGATGACAACTCCACACATAGGTGACACAGGGCCATGATTAGCTGTACTAGGCAACCTACAGAGGTGGGGGGCGGGGGTACAGGGCCATGCCTAACGGAGGGGCCTAGCCTACAGAAAACGCCCTGGCCTAGGGATACCCACAGCCCTCCTCCCCCACCCAGACACCTCCAATGTGCGCAAAATCAGCGGAATGTGCTTGTACTCACCCCCTTGTGTCTGCTGTGATGTCCTCACGCGCCCATCCAAATCGGGGTAGGCCACCGCCAGGATCCGGGACATCAGGGGGGTCAAAGTACAACTGGCACCCCTCCTATGTTGGGAGGCCATCCCCAGCAGAGCCTCCGCGGTCTTCCTGCTCCCGCGGCGGATGTCCTCCCACCTCTTCCGGCAGTGGGTGCCCCATCTGTTGTGGACTCCCAGGGTCCGGACGTCATTGGCGATGGCACGCCAAATGTCGATTTTCTGATGGGCGCTGACCTATGTGACATGTGCAGGGGGAGAAAAAAATACAAACATCACCTTCTGCATGCTCGATGTGAGTGTCCCCCCATCCCCACCCTTGCCATGTGGCACATGCTCTCATCTTTCGTTTGATGCATGCCTCATTCGCTCCCCTCTCCACCATCTTTCATTCACCCCACTCAACCCAGGCATTGGCCACAAAGCATGGTCCCAGTGTACTTACCTGTTGGTCTGGAGGACCGTAGAGTAGCTCATACTGGGGGAGGACCCCATCCACGAGTTTCTCCAATTCTTCAGAAGTGAAGGCAGGGGCCCTTTCCCCAGTCGCAGCAGCCATTGTCTCTTCCAGACCGAGGTCACAGCAGCACTTGCAGTATAGGTCCTCTCCTGTGGATGATCAGGTATCGAGTGATTAAGCAGATAGAAAATGGCGGTCACGCCCGGGGCGGTGCGTACCGCGGTGGTGTGTACCGCGACCGCCGGCGCACATCCTCATTGGCTCCTGAAACCCATAGGGTTCAATGTTAACCAATGCGGCTTTGCGCCGCGGTCTTCGACCGCCTACCGCCACGGTGTGCCACGCTAGCGCATTGACTTCACATCCCACTGTCGCACTTCACATGTCAGGCAGCCGCCATTTCAAGGGCCCCCATATCTTAATTTCTACTGCGTCACACATACCTAGGCCTTGCATCAACACTCATACAAGCCATTCAATGCATTGAGAATCGTGTACTGTGCAAGCTGTGGGAACGTACCTGTGGGTTGATTGACTCTGTGCTCCATGTTGTCCTTCCTAGGCACCGTCCGCTGGGACTTGCGAGGAGATGGAGGAATCTTCCCGTGTACAGACCGTTGGTGGACCTGTCGACAATGGAAGAAAGACATGTCATACTGACATACAGGCTTGACAGAGCCACTATACAGGAACTGTGTGCCAAGCTGGAGCCAGACCTGATGTCACCCATCCGCCAACCCACAGGGATCCCCCCTCTAGTGCAGGTGCTGTCAGTACTCCATTTTTTGGCAAGTGGGTCATTTCAAACAACAGTGGCCATTTCATGAGGGATGTCTCAGCCTATGTTTTCCAAGGTGTTGTCCAGAGTGTTGTCTGCCCTGCTGAAATACATGCGGAGCTACATTGTTTTCCCTGAGGTTGGCGATTTGCCTACAGTGAAGGGTGATTTCTATGCGCTTGGACATATTCCCAACATCATTGGTGCAATTGATGGGACACATGTTGCTTTGGTCCCCCCCAGCACGAGTGAACAGGTGTACAGGAACAGAAAAAGTTATCATTCCATGAATGTCCAGGTGGTCTGTTTGGCTGACCAGTACATCTCCCATGTGAATGCCAAGTTCCCTGGGTCAGTGCATGACGCGTACATCATGCGAAATAGCAGCATCCCTTATGTGATGGAACTACTTCAGAGACACCGTGTGTGGCTAATTGGTGACTCTGGTTACCCCAACCTGTCCTGGCTACTGACCCCAGTGAGGAATCCCAGGACAAGGGCAGAGGAACGGTACAATGAGGCTCATGGGCGTACTAGGGGGGTGATCGAGCGGACCTTCGGCCTCCTGAAGGCCAGGTTTAGGTGCCTCCATATGACAGGTGGATCCCTAATGTACTCACCAAAGAAGGTGTGCCATATCATCGTGGCCTGCTGTATGCTTCACAACCTGGCTTTGCGACGCCAGGTGCCTTTCCTGCAGGAGGATGGTCCAGATGGTGGTGTTGTGGCAGCTGTGGAGCCTGCGGAGAGTGAAGAGGAGGAAGACGAAGAGGACGACACAGACAACAGGGACACAGTAATACAGCAGTATTTTCAATTACATACAGGTAAGAATCAACACCGGCATTTTACATTTACTTAAAGTCTCCTGCCTCTCTACTGTCTGAGTTTACCCGCAGTGTATGTTGACTGAGTTGTGACTTTCCCTTCCAATTTCAGAGATGTGGGCCCCACTCCGTGACCTCTGCTTTGTTTCCCCATGGACTACAGCTGTGTGACAGTGGTATGTTGTCATTACAATGTAACTGGACATTTAGGCACGGTTCTGTGTAATACATTTGTTCAAAAATACAGGCAGACTCCAGATTATTTTTGTGCAATAAGTATGTTTATTAAAGTGTTCAATTTTGGGAAATGGTTGCAATTCGGTGATGGGTGATGGTGGAGGAATGTCCATGGCAGAGTCCAGATTTTCAGTCTCACAGGTGCATTGTCCATATGCCTGTGGAAGGTGGAGCAGGGGCAGTTTAAGGTTGGACAGGGTGACAATGTGGGACAGTGGGATGACAATCAGGGGGTATCCTTTCCTGGCGGGAGTCTTGGCATCCTACTCTGTCTTCTTCCTAGATCTCAGGCCCCGCTTGCGGGGTGGTTCTCCTTCTGCAGGGGGTGGGGTTCTGGTGGCCTGTTGTTCTTGTGTCGGGGCCTCCTGTCCAGTAGCGCCGGCGGAGGTGGTAGCCTGTTCTTGGTCCATGCTAGTGACAGGGGCCCTTTGTGTTGCCACATGGTCCCGCAATGTGCTGACAATCTGATTGAGAGCCACAGCGATGGTGCCCATTGCGGAACTGATGTTTCTGAGTTCTTCCCTGAACCCCATAAACTGTTCCTCCTGCAGTACCTGGATCTCCTGGAACCTGGCCAGGACCGTCACCATCGTCTCCTGGGAGCGGTGGTATGCTCCCATGATGGAGGATAGGGCCTCGTGGAGAGTGGGTTCCCTGGGCCTGTCCCCCCCCTGTCGCACAGTAGCCCTCCCAGTTCCCCTGTTTCCCTGGGCCTCTGTCCCCTGGACTGTGTGCCCACTACCACTGCCCCCAGGTCCCTGTTGTTGTTGGGGTGGTGGGTTAACCTGGGTGCCCTGTAGTGGTGGACACACCGCTGCTTGACGTGTCCTGGAGACAGAGGCATGGGCCCGCTGGGTGGGTGCTGTGCTGGTGTTCCCAGAGGGGGGTAGGTCTGCTGTGGCCTGTGGCTGTCTGAGGGGAACCGACTGTCCCGAGGTCCCCGATGGGCCGGGCTGGTCATCTGGGTCCAGGGAGACAGAGCTGCTGTCATCACTGTGGGCCTCTTCTGGGGGTGGAATGGACATTTCTGGACCCTCCTGGGCGGTGTCGTGGCGTTCGGGTCCTGCAGGGATATAAGAGTATGGTTATTGCTTCTGTGTGTGCCATAGCGTGCAATGGGTGGGTGCCCGTGTACCCCAGTGCTGGCATTCCCTTGTGGGGGCTGTTGTGACGGTGATTTGGGGGGAGGATGGGTATGTGCAGTGGGCATGCTTAGGTGATGGGTGTCCATGGTTTGTGGTCGCATGCAGGGCTTGGTGTTGGGATGGGTTGGTTGTGATGGTGAGACATTAGCAAGGAGGATGTGTGATGGGGGTGGGGGGGAGGGTGGCGGTATGATTTGGCATGCCGGTGGGTGGGGGGGAGGAAGTAGTTGAGATTCGACTTACCAGTGTCCATTCCTCCGCCTACTCCTGCGAGGCCCTCAGGATGCAGGATCCCCAAGACCTGTTCCTCCCATGTTGTAAATTCTGGGGGTTGAGGTGGGGGTCCGCCGCCAGTCTTCTGCACCGCGATGTTGTGTCTGGATACCATGGAACGCACCTTTGACCGTAGGTCGTTCCACTGCTTCCTGATGTCGTCCCGATTTCGTGGATGCTGACCCACAGCGTTGCCCCTGTCCACTATTCTTTGCGATAGCTCCATCTTCCTGGCAATGGTGGTGTGCTGCACCTGTACCCCGAAGAGCTGGGGCTCTACCCAAACTATTTCCTCCACCATGACCCTGAGTTCAGCGTCTGAAAACCTGGGGTGTCTTTGGGGTTCCATGGGGTGGTGCGGATGAGGTGTGGGATGGTGTTTGTGGTGATGAGTGTGGTGAGTGTGGTGATGTGTGGTGTTTTGTGCGTGGATGTTGTGTGAGTGATGGTGTAATGTGCCTGTGAATGCTCTGTACTAGCTGGTGGTGTCTCTCTCTGGCCTTAGTCAATAAATGGTGGTCGTAGGGGTTTGTGGGTGATGTGGGTGTGTGTTTTATATTGTGTTGGGTGTGTGGGAGTGGTGTTTGTATGTGTATCAGGTGTGTGTGTTTCAAAATGACCAATGTGGCAGTGTTTTGGAGCTGTGTGTGTATTTTGACTGCGGCGGTGTGTACCGCCAATGGAATACCGCGGTTGAAAGACCGCCGCGTGGATTCGTGGGTCGGAATGGAATGGGCGTATTTCTGTTGGCGTGACGGTGGAGGTTTGGTCATCGCCAGTTTTTCGCTGGCCGTTGGTGCGGGGGACTTTTGTGGATGTCGAGTTTTTGGCGGTTTGCCTGTTGCGGGTCAGAATGACCGTGGCGGTTTCCCGCGGCCGCGGCGGTGTTATGACGGTCTTCTGACCGGCGGTAAGTGCCTTTTACAGCCGAGGTCAGAATGACCCCCTCTGTCCTGATTCCCTTGGCGTAAGTCTAATAATTCACGATCTGCTGACTGTGTTACAGTTCTACGATCGAAAACTCTCTCAAATTCACAAACAAAAATTTTCCAGTTGTACAACAGGGGACTATTTTTACGCACAAGAGGAATAGCCCAGGTAGCTGCATCTCCAGACGGATATGACAAAAAGAAAGCTACTTTAGACTGGGCATCGGGGAAAGTCTGTGGTCTGCAGGTGAAGTGAAGTTCCACTTGAACCAGAAAAGATTGCGCTTTCAAGGGATCACCTGAGAAGCGTTCTGGGGAAGCTAAAGGAATGGCTGAAGGAACATTGAGGGAAATGTTAGTCGGATTACCTCCAGAAGTCTGAGAAGAAGTACCTGGCCAAGACACACCTGTCGGACTTTGTTCTTTCTTCTCAACCTTATTCTGTAACTGACTCACCCTCTCAGCTAGTCTATTTGTCAAATCCTTTGATGATACCACTTCTGACTGGAGCTGGGTGATAGCCTTGACTAGCTCGTCCAGTGTGGCCATGCTGAGAACATACACAAACCAGGAGGAGAATAATTTGTGGGCTCACTATTCTGTCAGAGTCACCAGATCCTCGGGGCCTGTGCACGTTCCCAACACTTCCACCACAAGACAGCTCCAATACTCTGATTAGATTTATCACAGAGTCTAAGAGAGTCCAAGTGGGGAAAAGGGGATTAGGACGGGAACAGCTGGGAAGGAGACCTGTAGGAAGCAAAAGGTTAAAACACAACATCAAAATTACATCTCATGAATTCAGTACCATGCTACAACTCTAAGGTTCGTCTTTTCCGAAAAACATGAACAACCCTAGAATAGTCCTAAAACTGACTAGGCTTTAGATGACCGAATACCTGAGGAGGAAACAGGAAAAGTTAAATAGAACTTTCAGATTCAAGTACTTTCTTTAGCATGAGAATCAGGAAACACTCTGAGCAATTTCTAAACAACCAAATGAATCTCCTTTTAAGAATACATATCAGGAACACACAGCATTACATCTAGAACTCTGGTATTGTTGTGTTCATCTCAGAAAAAACATTGGGAAGTGAATTGCGCACATTGCAGACTTTTATATGAGTATTAAACACCATAAAGGATTGTGCACCATGAAATCACACAACGTAGATTCAAGGAATAAATCACGCAACGTGTCAACTTGAAATGCTACCAAGAAAATGTCCTAGAATAGTAGCGCACAGTAATTTACACTATTTATACACGAGGAAAGAATTGCGCTTCTTGCCGATTCAAATGCCACCATACAAATGCCAAGAAATGGTAGCGCACAATGAACAACACGAAAAGCACTCAGGGAAAGAATTGCGCGTCTTGTCGATTCAAATGCCACCATGCAAACGCCAAGAAATGGTAGCGCACAATGGATAACATGAAATAACACTCAAGGAAAGAATCGCGCTTGTTGCCGATTCGAATGCCACCACGTAAACGCCAGAAAATGGCAGAGCACAATGAACAGCACGAACTACACACGAGAAGTGAATTGAGCGCCTCGCCGACTCGAATGCCACCATGCAATGGTCAAGAAAAGGTAGCGCACAATGAACAACAAAGTTAAATGCTCATGAAACGAGTTGCACGTCTTGCCAACTCGTAAAACATCATGTAAATGTCAAGAAATATCAGCGCGCAATGAACAACAATGTAATAACGAAGTCAAATATTTATGGAATAAATTGCGCGTCCTCCCTATTTGCAAACCACCATACAAATGTCAAAAAATGGCAGCGCACAAGTAATCTGTTATTCATTTAAGAATTAAAATCAAGAATATGAAAATTCTCAATTACGATGTTGGGAAATGTCCAAACACCGTCTTACCGCCTGGAAACAGTGATCACCAATGAGAGATGAGTGCAGAAGACTGGAAAATCCAAATAGGCCGCCGGGACAGGAGCTCAGGAAGAAGCTGCTGCTCTGCACCAGGACCTCTGAATAGTGAGCACTGGAAGTTGGGCTGACTCTCTTTTATAGAGTCTTGGCCCAGCCTAGAACCACGCCCAGGCATGTTGTAGGGAAAGTCTCTAGAAGGCCCTAGAAAGGGACCACACCCTAACACACTCTGAATGTCTGCAGCAATACATTGCAAATGTACAGTATTTATAAGCACCTTAAAAATGAATCTTTTGGATGGAATTCTGCAATGCAAAAGGTTAAACAATAACATATCATCACAATGCATAAATTACATTATCTTGCGAGTGTTGGGTTTTTGCATTCTAGATGCCCATAGAGCGCGCACTGTCCTGGTGTTGACAGCAAGGTAACAGGACTGAGTTTTTCATTGAGTCCCATTATCATACCTTTGAGAGTTTTATTAAACCTCTCTACCAGTCCATTAGTCTGTGGATGGTAAGGAGTGGTGAACTTGTAGGTAACACCACACTCCTTCCACATTGCTTTCAAGTATGCAGACATGAAGTTGCTACCTCTGTCTGATACTACCTCTTTAGGAAAACCCACCCTGGAAACAATTCCCAAGAGAGCCTTTGCCACTGCAGGAGCTGTAGTGGTCCTTAAAGGTATGGCTTCAGGATATCTTGTGGCATGGTCCACAACCACCAAGATAAATCTATTGCCTGAAGCAGTTAGGAGGGTCAAGGGGGCCAACTAGGTTAACCCCTACACTTTCAAAGGGCACCCCAACCACTGGAAGTGGAATTAGGGGGGCCTTTAGAGTGCCACCAATCTTGCCTCTGGCTTGGCAGGTTACACAAGACTTGCAAAAATCTTTGGTGTCCTCTGACATACGAGGCCAGTGAAACAAGGGGTCAAGTCTTTCCCAAGTTTTTATCTGGCCCAAATGCCCAGCCAAAGGAATGTCATGTGCAAGATGAGAAGAAACTCTCTGTACTGCAGGGGAATGACCAATCTCCTGGCTGCTCCAGGTTTTGGGTCCCTTGCCTCTGTGTACAAGAGGTTATCTTCCCAGTATACTCTGTGACTGTCACTGACATCCCCATTTTGCTGTTTGACAGCTTGCTGTCTAAGACCCTCTAATGTGGGACAGGTTTGCTGTGCCACACTCAGCTCTTCCCTGGCAGGCTCCCCTCCACCTAAAAGCTCAGCAGTGTCTGCTGCCAGCTCCTCTGGTGTGGGTTCTGCACAAGGAGGAAATTCCTCTTCCTCAGAAGGGAAATCATCTGTAGAGGGAGGGATAGTGGGTAGGGATTTACCCTTGCTACCCCTAGCTTTAGGGAGCACTTGGTCCATTGTTCCAGGATCCAAGTTACCCTGTCCTTTTTGCTTTTTGGCCTGAGCCCTGGTTAAAGCAAAAATATGCCCAGGAATGCCCAGCATTGCTGCATGAGCCTCCAACTCCACTTCTGCCCAAGCTGATGTCTCTAAATTATTCCCTAGTAGACAGTCTACAGGTAAATCTGAGGCAACCACAACTTTATTTGGACCAGTAAACCCCCCCAGTGGAGATTCACAACAGCCATGGGGTGGCTAAGAGTGTTGTTATGAGCGTCTTTCACTTGGTACTGCTGACCAAGTAGGTGTTGTTCAGGGTGGACCAGTTTTTCTATCACCATAGTTACACTGGCTCCTGTGTCCCTGTAGGCCTGAACCTCAACACCATTTATTAGGGGAAGTTGTCTGTACTTATCCATATTAAGGGGACAAGCAACCAAGGTGGCCAAATCAATGGCACCTTCAGAGACTAAAATAGCCTCTGTGGTCTCCCTAACAAGACCAACCCCAACTACATTGCCAATAGTGAGCCCAGCTACACCCTTGGATTGGCTATTAGTAGTAGATTTCCCAACACCACTGCTATTACTAGGGGGACTAGAATTTGCAGCAGGGGTTGTGGTGGTGGGAGGTTTGGTGTTTTTCCTTGGACAATTGGAATCAGTTGCCCAATGGCCTTTGACTTTACACAAATAACACCAAGGCTTTTTAGGTTGATTATTGGAAGAGGATTTAGACCCACCATCCCCAGAGGATTTTTGAGGGCCTGATGAAGACTCAGAATGTTTACTTTTGTCCCCACCCTTGTCAGAAGACTTACCATCCTTCTTCTTGCCATCCTTGTCACCCCCTGTATGAACCTTTCTGTTCACCCTTGTTCTGACCCACTTGTCTGCCTTCTTTCGCAATTCTTGGGGAGAGGTCAGATCTGAGCCCACTAGGTATTGGTGCAACAGGTCAGACACACAGTTATTCAGAATATGCTCTCTCAGAATAAGATTATACAGGCTTTCATAGTCAGATACCTTACTGCCATGTAACCATCCTTCCAAGGCCTTCACTGAACAGTCCACAAAATCTGTCCAGTCTTGAGAAGACTCTTTTCTGGTGTCTCTGACCTTAATCCTGCATTGTTCAGTGGTTAAGCCAAATCCATCCAAGAGTGCATCTTTCAATACTGTGTAGTTGTTAGCTTCACTTTCTCTAACAGTAAGGAGCCTATCCCTACCCTTTCCAGTGAAAGATAGCAACAAAATAGCGGCCCACTGCCTTTGAGGGACCAACTGTACCATACAGGCCCTCTCAAGTGCAGCAAACCACTTGTTGATGTCATCCCCCACCTTGTAAGGGGGGACTATCTTGTGCAGATTCCCGGAATCTTGCTCTCTAACAGGATTACTTTCAGAAATACTGCTGCTGCCACCATGGGGTCCTAACCCCACCCTCTGTCTTTCCTTCTCAATGTCTAGGGATTCTCTATCTAAGGCCAGCTGTTGCTGTTTAAGCTTCAGTCTGGTCTCTTCAACCCTCAACTTTTTGAGTTCCCTTTCTAACAAGTTATCCTCAGGGTGGGTGGGTTGGGAATTTCTTTGACACAGATGACAAATTGGAAACTTCAGAGGGGGACCTGTCCCTAACTGTCTGGACCCTGGTAATCTGGCCTCTAGGAATAAAGGATGCCCTGCTGTGATGGGAACCTCTATCACTACCAGCATTACTAGGTGCCCTGCTAGGGGGCAGACCCTGATCAGAACCCTCCACACCCTTCTCAAGGAACTCTCCTGAGTCAGACTGGGAAGCTTCTACATTTTCTAACCTCTCATTTGATGGGCCAGACTGGTTCTGGTCATCCACAACAAGCATGTTAAAAAGAAACTCTTTTGTAGGGTTCTTTCCTATAACTAAACCTCTAGCTAGGCAGAGACTCCTTAAACTTTTGTAGTTCAAAATGTCATAAGTAGCATTGACAGTTTTGAGAGTGAAATCTACAACAGACATGATAGTAGAGGGTTTAGAGATAGTAAGAAGAGAGAAAAAGTTTTAGAACTTTTGAAAGCACAGACAAAAAACTTTTTCTAACTTTTAGAAAACTTTTAGAAGTTTTAAGAAACTTTTCAGAACTTTGTAAAAAGTTTTAGGATAGAAAAGCAAACTTTTTGGGTTAAGTGTACATACACTGAACTGTTTGGTATATGATTCTCTTATGAAAAGTACAAAATGACAAAGTGGTAAAGCAGTTACAAGTACTTATCCCACCGCTGCACCACCAATGTAGGAGGCTGGCCTGGCTTATAGTGGGTACCTGATGGTACTTACACCTTGTGCCAGGTCCAGTTATTCCTTATTAGTAGAATAGAGGTGTTTCTAGCAGCTTAGGCTGATAGAAGGTAGCTATGGCAAAGCAGCTTAGGCTGAACTAGGAGACATGCAAAGCTCCTACTATACCACTTATATCATATGCACAATATCATAAGAAAACACAATACACAGAGTTACTAAAAATAAAGGTACTTTATTTTTATGACAATATGCCACAAGTATCTCAGTGAGTACCCTCAGTAAGAAGGTAAAGAATATAAACAAGTTATATGTACACAAACCACAAATAGGTAAGTAAGAGTCAGAAAAGTAATGCAAACAGTGTAGAATTACAATAGGTTGCAATAGGCAAGCATAGGTCTAGGGGCAACACAAACCATATACTCCAAAAGTGGAATGCGAATCACGAATGGACCCCAGACCTATGGAAGCTTGTAGAGCGTCGCTGGGACTGTAAGAAAACAGTCAGGGTGTCCAAGATACCCCACCCCAAGACCCTGAAAAGTAGGAGTAAAGTACATCTACTACCCCAAAAGAGCACAATAGTCGTGATAGGGGAATTCTGCAAGAACAACAAACACCAGCAGTGCACTGAAAACGGACTCCTGGACCTGAGGACCTGCAAAGCAAGGGGACCAAGACAATAGTCGCGACAGTGTCCGGGGGGGCAGGAGCCCAGAAAACGCCAGATGAAGGTGCAAGGAAGCTGCCTCCGGATGGAAGAAGCTTGAAATTCTGCAAGAACTAAGAGGACTAGGAACTTCCCCTTTGGATGCAAGATGTCCCACGTCGCGATGAAGGTTGCTGAAGTATTCACATGCAGAAATACCACAAACAAGCTTTGCTAGCTGCAAGGGTCACATTAGAGGTTGTTGGGTGCTGCTGAGGACCAGGAAGGACCAGGATGTCATCCCTTGGAGGAGGAGACAGAGGGGGCGCTCAGCAACTCAGAGAGCACTCACAAAAGCAGGTAGCACCCGTGGAAGTACCTGAACAGGCACTTGGAAGATTTGTGAACCAGAGTCCACACAGAGTTACAAAAGAGGGTCCCACGACGTCGGAGGCCAACTCAGCGGGTTGAGCACTGCAGGACGGAGTGCTGGAGACCGAGGCTAGGCTCTGCACAAAGGAAATCCTGGAAGAGTGCAAAGAAGCCAGAGCAGCTGCAAATCATGCAGTACACAGGTTTGCAGTCTAGCGTGGGGAGACAAGGACTTACCTCCACCAAACTTGGACTGAAGAGTCACTGGACTGTGGGAGTCACTTGGATAGAGTTCCTGTGTTCCAGGGACCACGCTTGTTAGGATGAGAGGGGACCCAGAGGACCGGTGATGCAGTATTTTGGTGCCTGCGTTAGCAGGGAGAAGATTCAGTCGACCCACGGGAGATTTCTTCTGAGCTTCTGGTGCAGAGTGAAGGCAGGCGACCCCCAGAGCATGCACCACCAGGAAACAGTTGAGAAAGCCGGCAGGATGAGGTGCTACAATGTTGCTGGTAGTCGTCTTGCTACTTTGTTGCGGTTTTGCAGGCGTCCTGGAACAGTCAGCGGTCGATCCTTGGTAGAAGTCGAAGAGGGAGATGCAGAGGAACTCTGGTGAGCTCTTGCATTCGTTATCTGAAGAATTCCCCAAAGCAGAGACCCTAAATAGCCAGAAAAGGAGGTTAGGCTACCAAGTTAGGAGGATTGGCTACCAAGAGAGGTAAGAGCCTATCAGAAGGAGCCTTTGACATCACCTGCTGGCACTGGCCACTCAGAGCAGTCCAGTGTGCCCCCAACACCTCTGTTTCCAAGATGGCAGAGGTCTGGGACACACTAGAGGAGCTCTGGGCACCTCCCCTGGGAGGTACTGGTCAGGGGAGTGGTCTCTCCCCTTTCCTTTGTCCAGTTTCGTGCTAGAGCAGGGCTGGGGGATCCCTGAACCGGTGTAGACTGGCTTATGCAGAGATGGGCACCATCTGTGCCCATCAAAGCATTTCCAGAGGCTGGGGGAGGCTACTCCTCTCCAGCCCTTCACACCTATTTCCAAAGGGAGAGGGTGTAACACCCTCTCTCAGAGGAAATCCTTTGTTCTGCCTTCCTGGGCTAGGGCTGCCTGGACCCCAGGAGGGCAGAAACCTGTCTGAGGGCTTGGCAGCAGCTGCAGGGGAGACCCCGGAAAGGCAGTTTGGCAGTACCCAGGTTCTGTGCTAGAGACCCGGGGGATCATGGAATTGTCCCCCCAATACCAGAATGGTATTGGGGTGACAATTCCATGATCTTAGACATGTTACATGGCCATGTTCGGAGTTACAATTGTGACACTATACATAGGTAGTGACCTATGTATAGTGCACGCGTGTAATGGTGTCCCCGCACTCACAAAGTCCAGGGAATTTGCCCTGAACGATGTGGGGGCACCTTGGCTAGCGCCAGGGTGCCCACACACTAAGTAACTTGGCACCCAACCTTCACCAGGTGAAGGTTAGACATATAGGTGACTTATAAGTTACTTATGTGCAGTGGTAAATGGCTGTGAAATAACGTGGACGTTATTTCACCCAGGCTGCAGTGGCAGGCCTGTGTAAGAATTGTCAGAGCTCCCTATGGGTGGCAAAAGAAATGCTGCAGCCCATAGGGATCTCCTGGAACCCCAATACCCTGGGTACCTCAGTACCATACACAAGGGAATTATATGGGTGTACCAGTATGCCAATGTGAATTGGTAAATTTAGTCACTAGCCTGTTAGTGACAAATTTGGAAAGCAGAGAGAGCATAACCACTGAGGTTCTGGTTAGCAGTGCCTCAGTGAGACAGTTAGTCACCACAAAGGGAACACAAACAGGGCACATACTATGAGCACTGGGGCCCTGCCTGGCAGGGTCCCAGTGACACAAGGACTAAAACAACATACATACAGTGAAATATGGGGGTAACATGCCAGGCAAGATGGTACTTTCCTACAACCACTGAGGGTCTCAGGTTGACCTATGATCTGACCCCCAATTGCTGATATGATCACTGCCTGCTTCAACTTGATAAGCTTCCCCCTTTGCAGCAAGGTGGAGTTATGGATTGAACAATATTTAGCCCTGGGGACCCTAACATGCCCACACTGCAGACTGCTTGATATATATATATATATATAAAAATGAGCCACTGGAGGATTTAAACGAGTTCATATGTTGCCCACATGTGGGGAATCACAGTCTAAATTAAAGGTGTTAATTTGCTGTCCTTTGGATGTTTATATCTTGGTTTGAGTACCGTTACTGTTCTTATGTTCATGATTTCTAAACCATGGTTTAAAGGTGTTTTATAGATGTTTAGGCTTGCCCCTGACAGGAATAAGGCTGTGCGCAGTCCAGGACCGCCACGACCTCGGCTTCGCGTCTTTACAGTGCGTCATGCGTGACGATTGTCATCCCCGCTTGCTCCAGAAGTGGTCATCAGCGTCACCTGCCCTGTGGAAAAGCTCATGTAGCTGCAGGGTCAGGACATTGGTGGACAAGATGCACTTATCAATGCCATTCTATGAATGGACTACAACTCCTACATTTTTAGAGGTAGCGCCCATCTTGGTGTGTGGCAGGCCTATAAAGCCTAACCACACCCAAGCACATTACTCACTATATTGAAGACTTTTGGTGCAGTCGGACCTTATGGGGAGTTCCTCTGAAGAAAGCGGATTTCCTGCATGGCAGAGTGGCAGCCTGTCAGAGTATCCTTGTTTTTCATGGTGAATTCAAAAACGAGTAGGTTGTATTCGTATCGGTAAGGTCTTGATGAGTCAAATCTTGAAGGGGGTTGTTTACACCCAAAGGTAAAGCGCGCCTTAGAAAAACGAGCAAAATGCTTTAGACCAAAAGTAAAGCGCTCCTGGCAAGATGATCAAAGTGCTTCAGGCCAAACGAGTAAAGCGCCCTTGGAACAACAATCAAAGCGCTTCAGGCCACATGAGTAAAGGGCCCCTTAGCACAACAATCAAAGCGCTTCAGGCCACATGAGTAAAGCACCCTTGGCACGAAAATCAAAGCGCTTCAGGCCACACGAGGAAAACGCCCTTGGCAGAACAATCAAAGCACTTCATGCCACACGAGTAAAGCGCCCTTGGCACGACGATCAAAGCGCTTCAGACAAAACGAGTAAAGCTCCCCTTGACACAACGAGCAAAGCGCTTCAGGCAAAACAAGTAGAAGCGCCCCTGGCATAATCATGCATGACAATCAAGGCGTTTCAAGTTCACTTAGTAAAACTTTTCAGACCTCAGTTGCAAATGTGAAAGCGCTTGAGAAAAGCAAGCTGTAGTTTCTTTGATTTTTGGGAAGTACAATATGTGAGATACATATTTAAATCTTTGTGCATTTCTAGGCTGAGATCAAACATTTATGTTATGAAAGCATAATTGTTACATGGTTAATATTCAGAGTATGAGCATAGTCCAAAACTCTTGCCATCTTTAGGTACAGAGATTACAGTTTGTTCTTGTTCCATGATTCAAAGAAGGGGCTAAGCCCAGTTCACAAAGGGTCTCAATCCTACATTACGGAGACACCTTTGTTCCAGTGTCTATTGGTGAATTTATACTGTTATGAAAGAGTATATGCATATTTGTCCTAACCATTTTCTTTTCAGATCTCTCGCCCTGCAGTTCCCTACCCTAATTCCCTTCCCCCGGCCTGGCTTCATCAATACTCTGTGCTCTGATAGCTTTCTGAGTTGGTGACACCGCGAGGTGGGCCTTTTGGTCAGCAGTGTGCAGTTCCCGAGGAAAGCGCACTGTGACAGCCTCACTGTTAACACACTGAACTGCCCTTGGCCCATGTTGTTATGTTACACTACTTGATATGTTACACCACTTGCTATTTCACCATTGATGCTGTTGGCTTTATTGGGTAGCAGATGATAGTCCATAGTTATACATGATAGTTCACTACTAAACTCATTGTACAATTCATTATGGTCCATTGAACCATGGACAGCTTTAGGTTGATTTTCCCTGGGGAGTTGATATTATCATTGTGCTTTGTAACTTGTTACACTGCCCCCAAAGTAGAGGTTAAAGGATTAACAACAGCAGCACTTCAATGATATGGAGAAGAAACCAATGGACAATTCAAAGCTGCTCATAGGTTTCCCACATACAGGGAACGCACACCCAAAGTTAAAGGTTTCATATGTTGCCCAACGGTTGGAAGTAACTTAGTTTGAGGAATGATACTGTCCTACTATTTCACTAATGCTAAACTACTTTAAATCCTACAGACTGTAGAATGGGCCAAAGCCAATATTTTTTATGTTGTTATAATCACTTTCTCCACATTCCTACACTTAAATGTGCCACTGGCTACTACACAAATACCATCCTCAGACACTTGTGTGATTTTACACAGAATCACTCCCCATGACACCTCTTCTGACCACTTACGAATAACCATTAACACTTAAACGTTGAGCATCCCAAAACTTACAATGACTTTCTACTAGCTAATTCTTCCGTACTCCTGACTCGCTCAAACCGTCATAACTATCCAACATCATCAGACCATCAATTTCCAAAGCCCAGTCCTCTGACAACTATTGAATAATGTTACCTAGTACTTACCTGGTAACTTAGGATGCCCACCACAAGCACTACAAGGATACGTACGTCTGATCATCTCACTTACTGGAGGCCTGCCCTTCTGTTGGTCTCCAACACAGTATCCTCCGATGTACCTCATCACTTACAGACTCCCTGTAGGGGGTCCTACAGCCTCCCACTGTGATTTTCCCCTGCTGTTCATTTGTCTTCTCTCTCGCTCTGGTCTTCTGCTCTGCCAGACAGTTATTTTCTCTTTCTACTATTCAATGAATCACCCTCCTTCACACAGTGTCTGCTTCAAACTCATTGAGGGCCTCTCACATGCCCTCAAAAACCAAATCTACAACAAGGCTTCACTATGGGGCCAATGCCATTATTTACATAATTTCTCTTAACACCAAAGGATTTAACCACCCTGTCAAAAGGACCAAAATAGCAAACTAATGCAATGACTTGAAAAGTGATTTAGGCCATCATTATGACATTGGCGGTAAATCCCACTTACTACCAGGCTGACTGCCGCCAACGTACCGCCGCCGTGGTGGATATCCATTCACCATATTATGATACACACACACCAATCCATCAGTATTCAGCCACAGACACAAATCCGCCACACAAAGGTCAGTGATAAACTGGTGGCATCAAAACCCACACCATTAAGCCAACAGAACAACGGCCATCACATTATGACCCACGAATCACCACAACGGACATTCAATGGCGGTAAACCATTGGTGGCATACACCCCAGCGCACCAAATATACACACTCTAACAAAACAACAGCACATTGGACAATTCAAACAACACACACCTGATACCCATACACACACCACACCCACACACCCACACCCCTTTAAAACACACACCCACATTACCCACAACCCTTTACCATTACAAACCATTGGCACCAGACAGACACCATAACCATAGACAAAACCAGAGCCACACACTACCTACACCTATACACCACCCATGCACCCCACATCACACACCCCAACACATCACCTTGCACACCCTCACCTACACAACTCACATAACACCCATGGCACCACAAAGACACCCCACATTCTCAGAGGAGGAGCTAAGGGTCATGGTGGAGAGAATCATCAGGGTAGAGCCACAGCTATTTGGCGCACAGGTGCATCAGATATCTATCGCTAGGAAGATGGAGCTATGGCGGAGAATAGTGGACAGGGTCAACGCCGTGGGAAAACACCCAAGAACCAGGGATGACATTATGAAGAGGTGGAACGACCTACGGGGGAAGGTACGTTCCATTGCAGCAAGATACCAACTTGCTGTACAGAGGACTGGCGGTGGACCCCCACCTCCTTCCCCACAACTAACAACATGGGAGGAGCAAGTCTTGGCAATCATGCATTCTGAGGGCCTGGCCGGAGTAGGAGGAGGACTAGACTCTGGTAAGTCAACTCTCTACTACTACTACCCCCTACATGCATTCCATCACATGCCACCACCCTCACCCTCACTCCCATAACTCCACCACTTCCCACACACCCCACCATCACATCTCACTCATCCCAATGCCAAGCCCTGCATGCCATACCAATGTATGGACACCACTCACAGACCTGCATGGACACCTATCACTAAAGCATGCACACTAGAGAGAATCAGCTAGCCCACCACATACCAACTTACAGAAGTGAAAGCAGGTCGGGGCAAATCCAACCAAAGAGGGCAAGCCACTGATGCACAATATGTCAGACACAGAAACAATACACAGCATTTAAATCCCCACAGGTATTCCAGCCAGTGTCAGTGGAGAGTAGGTGCCAGCAATATCCAGTCCCCTAGCTGAAGAGGCCCACAGTGATGATAGCAACTCTGGTCACCTGGATCTGGATAACCAACCTGGCCCATCAGGGACCTCTGGGCAGTCGGTCACCCAAGCCCAGTCACAGACAACCACAGAGCCTCCCCCATCTGGAAACACCACCAGAGCACCCACCCAGCATACCCACACCTCTGTCCCCAGGAGACGTCAATCAGCAGTGTGTCCACTGCTACAGGGACCCCAGGGCACACCTCAAACCCATGACAATCAGGAACCTGGGGTCAGTGGCAGTAGGCACATAGTTCAGGGGACAGAGGCACAGGACAACAGAGAAACTGGGAGGAGTGCTGTGCGCCAGGGGGAGGACAAGTCCAGGGAACCGACTCTCCAGGGCGCACTTGCAGAGATCCTGGGAGCATACCAACATTCCCAGGACACAATGGGCCAGAACCTGGACAATATGCAAGAGAACAGGCGGCTGCAGGAGCGACAGTACCAGGGGATCAGGGAGTACTTGTAGGCCATCAACACCACCCTGGTCTCCATAGCAGGGGTGCTGGCAGACATGGCCAATATTATGAGGGAGGCAGTCTCACAACAGGGGGCCCCTGCCACTAGCCAGACATCTGAACTACCTTCTACCTCCGCTGTCACTATTGGACAGAAGGCCCTGCCACAGGACCAACAGGCCACCAGCACCTCTCCCCCTGCAGAAGGAGAACCATCCAGCAAATGTTCCCTGTGATCCAGGCAGAAGCCAGAGACTATTGCTAAGACCCCTGCCAGGAAATGAGACTCTCCTGATTGTCACCCTTGTGTCCCACCCTGTCACCCTGTCCACCTTGAACTGCGATTGCTCCCCTTCCTATGTCCCCATGGACAATGCACCTGTGCTAAAGACTGGAACTATACCCTGGAATTTCCTCCATCATCACCCCATCCCATTGCACTTACCCCTCAATATCGTAGCTCTTAAATAAACACCCTTGAAAAAATAGACGTATGGAGTATGTCACATTTTTGAAGTATGTATACATTTAACCATGTACAAATATTGCAATTCAACTGTACAGTAAATATGCACATATGAAAGACCTGTAGTTGGCTGCAGTGATCACACCAGGAGCTATTGTGAGGCACCAACGTCTGCAAAATGAATAGCCAAAGGGTACAGTAAGTGGGCATAGAAGTGGGAAATAACAGCATGTCAGTGCCAAAGAATTTCAAGATAATGACATAGAAATGTGAAGTAGCACTGTCTCACCTGTGTGTCATTGGAAATATTGTCTGATCACTGCTGTTCTGTTGTCCTCATCCTCATCCTCACTGTCCACAGGGTCCACTGCTGCCACACGGGCATCTCCAGCCTCCTCCTCCTGCAGAAAAGGTACATGGCGTCTCAGGGCAAGGTTGTGCAACATGCAGCATGCTACTATTATCTGGCAGACCTTCTTGTGTGAGTAGCACAGAGATACCCCTGTCAGATGGAGGCCCCGAAACCTGGCCTTCAGGAGGCCAAAGGTTCTTTCTATGATCCTCCTGGTTCGCCCATGTGCCTCATTATAACATTCTTCTGCCCATGTCCTGGCATTCCTCACAGGGGTCAGTAGCCATGATAGGTTGGGGTAACCAGAGTCACCCACAAATATTGAGGGACAACATTTAACTACACACTATCCCATAGTGCCCATATCATACCCATACCCCAACATCTACTGTGTGGGAACCATGGCTCACTTATCATCCACACCCTGTGCCTCTGTAGTTGGCCCGTCACATTTGGAAGGCTGCTGTTCCTCAGGACAAAGGCATCATGCACCGACCCAGGATACTTAGCATTGACATGGGATATGTACTGGTCCCCCAAGCACATCATCATTAATCTTGTGAAAACTCTTGTGATTTCTGTACACCTGTTCATTTTGACATGGGCAAATGCAATATGTGTTTCATCAATCGCACCAATTATGTTGGGGATATGTAACATTGTATAGAAGTCAGTCTTCACTGTGGCCAAATCTTGAACCTGGGGAAATACAATGTAGCTGCACATGTGTTTAATCAGGGCAGACAACACTCTAGTCAGCACAATTGAGGACATTGGCTGTGACATTCCTGCTGCCAAGCCCACTGTCACTTGGAAAGAAGCAGTTTCTAGGAAACGGAGAACTGATAAAGCTTGCACAAGAGGGGGATCCCAGTAGGGTGACGGATAGAAGATATCAGGTCAGGCTCCAATTGGGCACACAGCTCTGTGACTGTGGCCCTGTCAAGTCTATAGGTGAGGATGATGTGCCTGCCCTCCATTGTTGCCAGGTCCACTAGGGGTCTGTACAAGGGGGTATGTCTCCATCTCCTATTCATCCGCAGCGGTAACAATCTAAGGGACAAAAGAGTGAGGAGTCGGTCACAAACTGAACAATGGGGCTACAACAGTACGATGCATGTTGTCAAATTGTAATGGGTCAGTGGGAATTGTCTTGTATGTCCAAAATTAAACAGTGATGTTGTAATTATCCAGGGCCTGCCTCCCCCTGAAATGGCATCCGCCTGTCCTGTGTGGAGGGACAGATGGAAGTGAGGTAATTCCTCTGACGTTGTGCGCCGCTGGAGGCAGTCAGGAACCGCTGTGCAACTGGTTATAATTGGGCCCTAAGGGTTACAGTGGGCAATGGTGATGTACGCCGGCGGTGACGGCATGCACCGCCGCGGACGTGACTGCCATTTTCTATCATATTCCTCAGTTGCTACCTGACCTTCAACGGGAGAGGACCTACACTGCATATGCTGCTGTGACCGGTGTTTGCAACCTACCATGGCCCGTGTGACTGGGTTAAGGGCCCCTGCTTTCACTTCGGCGAAGTTGGAGAGACTGGTGAATGGGGTCCTACCCCAGTACGACTGCTGTATGGGCCTCAAGACCAACCGGTGAGAACACTGTTGTGACACTGCATGTGGCATGAATGCATGGAGTGGGGTGTCAAGACATCGTGTAAGAGGGGTGGGTGGATGTCCCTTGGGTGGCGTACAGGCTGTGTGCTGGGCCATTGTGTGTAAATGGTGATGTGAAGTGGTATGGTGGGCCGTAAGTGTAACAGGCAGGACTTTCTAAATAATACTATTTTCCTGTGTGTATTCCCTTTGCAGGTCTGCGCCCATCAAAAGAAGGACATATGGCGTCCCATCGCCATGGAAATACGGACCCTGGGCTTCTATGGCAGGTGGAGCACCTACTGTCGGAAAAGGTGGGAGGACCTGAGATGCCGGGCACGGAAGACGGCGGAGGGCCACCTCGGGATGGCCTCCCAATGAGGAAGGGGTGTCCGTCAAAACCTTTCCCCCCTGATGACCCACATATTGGCGTTGGCCTATCCTGAGTTAGATGGGTGCCTGAGGGTATCACAGCAGCCACAAGAGGGTGAGTACAATGTCCATCATTGCAACATACACATGGTAGTATGGTATCCGGGTGGGTGATGTGTATCAGTGGGTGCCCCTAAGCCAGGCCTGATATTGCAGCATAGGTCCCCTGGTGGCAAGGGTCCAGAAGTGACAATCCTGCTACCTAGCTCGTAGTCATTCACTACTGGTCAAGGCTGCGTGGGTCCCAGGTGTGCTGGATTTGCCAGTGTGTTCCCCTCCCCATGCCTTGTTGGCTAGCAACATCACTGGTAGTGCAATGCATAGTGCATAGGCCTGTACCCTGTGTATGAGTGTGCTGTGTATGCCAATGGTGGTGTTGGTGCAGCCATTGATCCTTTGTCACTCCCCCCTTTTTGATTTGTCACCCTGTCCTTATGTACATAAGCATCATCTGGGGAAGGAGCAGAGGCACCGGTGACGGAGAGAGCTGCATCCCACAGGACCCAGGAGGTGGAGTCCACCGATGGTGAGGGCACCAGTGGGACAGAGGGTGAGGGGAGCACCACGGCAGAGACTGGAGGGGACAGTTCAAACACAGATACCTCCTCTGACAGAACTCCCTGATGGTGGCCGACAGCTCTGTGACCACCCCAGCTACAGGTACATCAGCTACCCCTGTATCAGCACCGCCCTCCCAGCAGCCCCTCATTGAGTTGCCCGTGCCCGCTCACCCAAGATCGTGGGCATCTCCTTCGCCCCAGGCACCTCAGGCCCTGCCCAGTGAGCCCTGCTGCCCTGAGTGAGGAGGTTATTGACCTCCTGAGATCCATCTCTGAAGGGCAGTCAACCACTGTGAATGCCATCCAGGAGCTGGCAGCCCAGATGCAATAGACTAATGCATGCCTGGAGGGCATTCACACTGGCTTGGCGGCCCAACAGTGATCAATCCAGGCTCTGGCCCCCTCTCTGATGGCAGCCATTGTCCCTGTTTCACCCTCCCCCTCCAACTTCCTCTTTCCAATCCCATTCCCCTCAACCCCAACCTATCTGAAGCACACAGGCAGATGAGCATGCTCCCAAGACAACACTCAAGAGGGGCACAGGAGAGCACAAGCACCAAACATCACCCCTCAGGCACTCAAAAAAACACCATCTACATGCTGATATACCAACATCCACAATTTCCACTTTCTCCCCCTCCTCTTCCTCCTCCTCCACTTCCCTCCCAGTTCTGCCCACACTCACACCTGCATGCACTACATCCTCATCCACTACCAGCATCAAAACCACACCTAGCAGAACACACACCTCACTGGCAGACACCTGTACAACAGCCATACACATGTCCCCTGTGTCCTCTCCCACTGTGTCTGTCCCCCCTCTAAAGTACACAAACGCAAGCACTCAGGCACCCAACAGTCATCCACCTCAGGTGTCTGTCTGCTTATTTTGGGTGCAGGTGCATCCAGCCCATGCACCTGCACCCAAAATCAGCAGACAGACACCTCCCACAACCACTCCCTCTTCCTCCACTCCCAAAGCTTCTCCCTCTTCCTGCACCCAATGTCCCTAAAAAGCTTTTCTTATCCACCATTGACCTCCTGCCCACCCCTCCCCCCATCCTGCACATCTGAACAGAGTGGCAAAAGCCCAGCCAAGCACCTCAGCCACCCAGTCCACGGGCCAAGTAGTCACCACACCCACTCGTGTTGGGGAAGGATCCAGGGCACATGTCCTGAGGGTGAAAGAGCCTGTACTAGGCAGCCTCAAGGGTAAGGAGCCTGCCCCAGCTACTGCCAGGAAGAGCAAGGAGCTTGCCCCAGCTGCTGCCAGGAAGAGCAAGGAGCCTGCCCCAGCTGCTGCCAGGAAGACCAAGGAACCAGCACCAGCAGGCATGAAGGGCAAGGGTCCTGGGGCAGGAACTCTGACGGAGCCCCCACCACCAACCATGGTTGTGCAGCCATCCGAGGTTGCAGGGGATGGGCTGGAGCTTCCCCCCACCAGCAGCAGCAGCACCACCACTACCAGTGGGCAACCATCCGAGGCTGCAGAGGATGGGCTGGAGCCTCCCCCCACCAACAGCACCAACACCACCAGTGGTCAGCCATCCGAGGCTGTAGGGGATGGGCTGGAGCTTCCCTCCACCAACAGCAGCACCACTACCACCACCAGTGGGCAGCCATCCAAGGTTGCAGGGGATGGGCTGGAACCTCCCCCCACCAGCAGCAGCACCACCACCACCAGTGGGCAGCTATCAGAGGCTGCAGGGGATGGGCTGGAGCTTCCCCCCACCAGCGGCTGCAGCAGCACTACTTCCACCACTGAGCAGCCTTCACCGCTGAATGACAGTATGTAGTCCTGCCTCCATGGGCTGCTCTGCGGCCTGCCCCTTGCAAATCCTGTGGCTATGACAACCACCTGAGAGACTGTGACCCTGCACTTCCGAGGATCAAGTGTACAGGGCACGATGCCAACTCCAGAACCAGTGGGTAAGACACCCACCAACCCCAGCCTCCCCAGGATCAAGAGCACAGGGTATGTTGCCCCCTCCAGAACCAGTGGGCAAGTCACCCACTTGAGAGACTGTGGCCTTGCACTCCCCAGGTCCAAGCACAGGGCATGTTGCCCCCTCCAGAACCAGTGTGCAAGTCAACCACTTGAGAGACTGTGGACTTGCACTCCCCAGGACCAAGCACAGGGCATGTTGCCCCCTCCAGAGCCTGTGGGCAAGTCACCCACTTGAGAGACTGTGACGTTGCACTCCCCAGGACCAAGCACAGGGCATGTTTCCCCCTCCAGAGCCAGTGGGCAAGACACCCACTTGAGAGACTGTGGCCTTGCACTCCCCAGAACCAGGCACAGGGCATGTTCCCCCCTCCAGAACCAGTGGTCTTGTTCCATCTCCTGGCTGAGGTACCCCCAATCCCCTGTTCCCCTGAGGTGCCTGCCTATTTACCAACTGATGCCCATGCAGTGTTCTCTCCGTGTTGATGCAGGTGACAAGTGGGGCCTTCAACTTTGCCCTGTGGCCATGTGGCCCACGCAAACTGAGGACTGGGCAGTGTCCCTTGAACTTTACAATTGTAAATATCTGTAAAATTGGCTACGTTATTTTCATACTGTGTTGATTATTACACTCACTTTAGAAAATGTATTTTGTCCTTGCATTATTCAGCTGATTTAGGGAGAATAACTTGTTTTCTTGTGCATCTGGTTGTGTGTATGTGTTGAGGGTGTGTGTGTGTTGTGCATGTGTGTGTCACTCTCTTTCTCCTCCCCCCTCCCTTGTGTGCTAGGCAGCTGCACTCACCGTCATTGCTTTCACCGTCATTGGTGTTCGTGGTGGAGCAGCACTTAGAAGAGCATGGGGAAGACATGCAGCTCGGGCTCCATGGCGGCGTGGTTGTTCCCTGTGTCTCCAATGGTGAGTCCTTTCACTTCTGGGCTCAGTTTTCACCAGGGTTTTGATGTCGTTGGTACCGCCCCGGAAAATGTGGTGGTTTCCAGGGTCTTAATATGGTGGGCGGAACAGTGACTTTCGCCTGGCTGTAGGCGGCTACCGCTGTGGTGGCTGTTGTTTCCGCCCGGGCGGTCAGTGCTGTAAAGTGGCTGTCTATCTGAGATCTATCCTCCATGGTCATAATTTGGAGGTAATTACCACCAGCTTGTTGGCGGTATTACTGCCACTTTTACACCAACCGCTTGGGTTGTAATCAAATCAAATCAAATCAAATCAAATCATTAACATTTATAAAGCGCGCTACTCACCCGTGCGGGTCTCAAGGCGCTAGGGGGGAAAGGGGGGGTTATCGCTGCTCGAACAGCCAAGTCTTTAGGAGTCTCCGGAAAGCGGAGTGGTCCTGGGTGGTCCTGAGGCTGGTGGGGAGGGAGTTCCAGGTCTTGGCCGCCAGGAAGGAGAAGGATCTCCCACCCGCCGTGGAGCGGCGGGTGCGAGGGACGGCAGCAAGTGCGAGGCCAGCGGAGCGGAGGGGGCGGGTGGGGACGTAGAAGCTGAGGCGTCTGTTGAGGTATTCCGGTCCCTTGTTGTGGAGGGCTTTGTGTGCGTGGGTGAGAAGACGGAAGGTGATCCTTTTGCTGACTGGGAGCCAATGCAGGTGTCTCAGGTGTGCGGAGATGTGGCTGTAGCGGGGTACGTCGAGGATGAGGCGGGCCGAGGCGTTTTGGATGCGTTGCAGGCGGTTTTGGAGTTTGGCGGTGGTCCCGGCGTAGAGGGTGTTGCCGTAGTCCAGGCGACTCGTGACAAGGGCGTGGGTCACGGTTTTTCTGGTGTCGGCGGGGATCCAGCGGAAGATCTTGCGGAGCATGCGGAGAGTGAGGAAGCAGGCGGAGGACACGGCGTTGACTTGCTTGGTCATGGTGAGAAGAGGGTCCAAGATGAAGCCGAGGTTGCGGGCGTGGTCTGCGGGGGTCGGTGCGGTGCCGAGGGCCGTGGGCCACCAGGAGTCGTCCCAGGCGGACGGGGTGTTGCCGAGGATGAGGACTTCCGTTTTTTCAGAGTTCAGCTTTAGGCGGCTGAGCCTCATCCAATCTGCGACGTCCTTCATACCCTCTTGTAGGTTGGTCTTGGCGCTGGCGGGGTCCTTGGTGAGGGAGAGTACAAGTTGGGTGTCGTCGGCGTAGGAGGTGATGATGATGTCGTGCTTGCGTACGATGTCGGCGAGGGGGCTCATGTAGACATTGAAGAGTGTCGGGCTGAGCGATGAGCCTTGAGGTACGCCGCAGATGATCTTGGTGGGTTCTGAGCGAAACGGAGGGAGGTAAACTCTTTGGGAGCGGTTAGCGAGGAAGGAGGCGATCCAGTCCAGGGCCTGGCCTTGGATCCCGGTGGAGCGTAGGCGGGTGATTAGGGTGCGGTGACAGACGGTGTCAAAGGCAGCCGAGAGGTCGAGGAGAATGAGGGCGACTGTTTCACCGTTGTCCATCAGGGTTCTGATGTCGTCTGTGACTGAGATGAGGGCGGTTTCCGTGCTGTGGTTGGTTCGGAATCCGGTTTGTGAAGGGTCGAGCAGGTTGTTGTCTTCCAGGAAGGTGGTCAGCTGTTTGTTGACGGTCTTTTCTATTACCTTGGCTGGGAAAGGTAGAAGAGAGATGGGGCGGAAGTTTTTCAGGTCGCTTGGGTCAGCCGTAGGTTTCTTTAGTAGGGCGTTGACTTCAGCGTGCTTCCAGCATTCGGGGAAGGTAGCAGAAGACCAAGGGCCTTAGTTTTCTTACATGAATCAAAGGGCCTCATTATGAGTTTGCCGGTCCATCGACCGGCATGACGGCGGTGGCAGTCGGACCGCCGTATTATGTGTCACGTGGACCGATGGAGCAAAGACCACTGTTGTCCCACTTTCACTGCCAGGCAGCACCACGGTCACAAAGCAGCACAAACAGATGGCGGAATCGATGTTGCTGCCGGACACATTATGAGGTTGCACACGGCCAATGTGACTGTTGCAGTCCAACCACCACATCTCAGAAAGAGGAAACAGGGACTAAAAAGGGAGACACTCACCTGCAGGCAGCTTTACACGTTCTCTGCCTCCATGGACCCCATCATGCACATCCAGCCACTGTTGTTGATCATCGATGGGGCACAAAATCCACATCACTGTGGGTGCAACCAACTATAAGTATACACACCTACTTGTTTCATTAACCATAACACCAGCTTGTTGAGCCATCATTCACATCATATGGGGGTTACACTATTGGCACCAACTATACGACTCATTGTGTCCTGAGTCAGAATCATTCATCAAGATGGACACATTCACAGCCCCAATACATCCCCTTTGGGCAGGTCACTCACGCTGCGCTGCAAGACTACACAAAAACACATGACCACACATTTCATTCACAGGGATATTGAAGGCTACTCAGTATTGTCTCACACATCACTAACAACACACCGACATCACATATACAAATACAACTCACATACATTTCTCACAGTCCATGGACTTTCGTCACATACAACACACATATGTATGGATGTGGCATGGAATACAAACAGCACTCCCATGAACCAGCCCTGCATTCGAGACACACATCACCCACACCATAGCACAATGGATCCCTCTGTGTCAATGCTGTCATGACCTGAGGGGAGACAAATAGACAAAGAACACTATGCTCACAATACCTGCACAATAGGGATGGGGACATCAGGAGCACCCAGAGAAGGAGGCTGCACTGAGACACAAATCACTTTGCACATGCTACTTAAACAACATCTGCACAGGAAATGGCCCTACATGTGTCACAGGGACAAGCAGAACTAAACCCATATTACATGACCATCTATTCAATGTGGAAGTGCAAGTCAACAAAGCACATCCAACTCCAACTGCATGTGACATATATCTACAGTATCTAGCCGCAAGGTACATATGGCTAAATGGATACATGCATAGCAAATGCAAACAAAGCTAGCACAATTGAACACACTCCATACGTCTAAACAAACAAAACTCAAGGTGACACACATCTGATGAACACATAAGCCATATCAGGGGGGCAAGTGTAACACCATACAGGCTCACATTGGGCAACACAAGATGAAACACATACACAAAACACATACCCTTGTCTTGGAGGACAACAGCACTGCCCACAAAGTCACATACTGCTGCAAGCAGGCTGAAACACCCACAACAGTAGGCACACAACACAAGGCACACTGGAACAACATAATGATAGAAAAGGAATTGCAGGACAAAGGTGTACCCAATAAAACAACTGTTTGGGTTTAGTATAACCAATAGAATTAGAACAAAGGCCATTGACCAGTCCATTTTTAGTCCATATTAGCACAGTGTTGTGCTAAACCTGACTCCTAACTTCCATGGAACCTTCACACAAAGGGGCATCAAGAGAGCATGCATACTTTGGGTGGTTGGATTTCGGAGGGGGGTCAGGACTTCGGCTTTGGAGGAATTGTATACTTTTTGGGAAGGGTGGGCTTCTTCTGGGGGGAGAGGTATGTGTTCTTACAGAGGGTGGGGGGGCCTTGGAGGTGGAAGGGAGGGGCTGAGTGCTGGGTGCGGTCTCTTAGGTTTAGTGCTTCGGCGGAAAAAACAGGGGACAGAGCAAGGTCCAACATAAAAACTTTCTTAGGGACAGTCATCAGAAGGAGGTCGGGATTTGGAGGTCAAGGGAGTGATTGTCTGCTGTGGTGGTATAGATGTCTTGGGTGCATGCTTCTGGGAGGTATGCTTGTGCTTGGTGGGTGTCTGTTGGGTGGGTGAGTGAATGTGTTTGTGTGTCTTGGGGGTCTGGGATGTGGAGGTGCTGGGGTGGAGTGGTGAATGTGTGTGTGTCTGTTGGGGTGGTGGCCGTGAGCATACTGGATGTGGTGGATGTCTGTGTGTCTCTAGTTGTTGTGTCTGTGGGTATGGTACTTATGGTGATGTCTGGGGTCTGCTGGGGTGGTGTCTGCTGGTATGATGGGTGTGGTGGATGTGCCACTGACTGTAGATGTGGTGCCTGTGAATATGCTGGATGTTGTGTATGTGATTCTGGGGGTGGTGGGGGTGTCTAGGGAAGTTGTGACTGTTGTTGTGTCTGTGGGAGGCTGTTGTTTGCTTGCATGCCTGTGTGTTTTGTGGTGCTTATGTTTTTGTGTGCTCCTCTTATGTGTTGATGTGGATGCATGCAGATCTGTCTGTGTGATTTGGTTAGGTAGGGAAAGAGGGGATTTAGAGTGGGAAGAAAGAGTTGGAGGAGGTTTGGAAGGTAGGGGCTGACTGGCTGCTGTCATTGTGGACACCAGAGCCTCAAAAGATCTGTAGGCCAAACATTGCACCACGAATGCCTTCAAGGAATACATTGGTCTGTTGTAGCTGACTTGCAAATCCCTGGATGGCATTCACATAGGCTGTCTGACCAACAGAGATATTTCCAAATAGTTCAATAGCCTTCTCACTGAGGGCAGCAGTGGTAACAGTGGGTGGGGCAGAGGTGCCTACTGCAAAGGGGCGCCCACCCTTTTGGGTTAGCAGGCATGGCCAACTGGGTTGGCAGCAACAGTGAGGGCAGTGTTACAATGTGGGGTGGACAAGGATGGTACAGGGGGATGCCCTGATAGCTCTGCCACTACTAGGGAGTGACCACTGGAATAAGAATCCAATGATGATGTTGGGGTCTCACCCGTGGCATTCCTCTTGCCCTTCAGGTCACTGGGCCCCTCTGTGTCAGCGCTGTCATGACCTGAGGTCCTGTGGCCAGATGCTTCCCCACTCAGCTGTGCCCCATCTCCTTCGCTTGCCAGTGCTGATGCTGCAAATACAAAGAGCAAATAAGGTAATCACATGTCCATGATCACACATGAACAACAGCTCTGATTAGCATACAGTACCATAATGTCTAGGAGGCCCCAGCAACAAACTCCACCTAAGTGACCCGTACATGTGCCATACAAAATGCATGCATTCCTTCTGAACTGTCAACAATTGCCCACAGGAAAAACAGGAACACAAACAACTACAATTACATGGCATAAGTTATGCAATCAAAATGACCATACAACCATTAAGAGACACCATCAGCCTCAATACTTTGCATCATGGAACATACCACATTCACCTTTTGGAATACAATAGTGGGCCAATGCAAAATGCATTTCCACAGATGCCGCAAAAGGTCATGCACACATATATTTGTCACAAACATAAAGACCTAAGAATGAGAACTGATGATACAAAATCATGCCTTGTTGATGACAATAGTACAATATCCTGGAGAAGGTGACACAGAAATACCCATGTTACAATGGAAACATATCAACAATGTACACTCCCCCAAGTGACATTTGGCCTAATAGATTCACAGAGGTAGTGTTAATATTGCTAATGATAGGCCATACATGTAGCATGACAATGGACACTGTAGACATTGTGTGCAATATGTCAGCGAGAGATGTCCCCAAAATTCACAACACAATGAATCAGCATGCCTGAGGATATTCACCACTTATGTCTGGCATACTCTGAGTGCAACAACAAAAGCCATTAGCCCCTTGAATGTTGGAGAGGCCCTGAGATTTGCAAGTACTTGTTGAAGGCCCTCAACATGTTGCCCAAATCAAAGCTACATCACTCTCCACATTTTGGTCATGCAAACCCAGATGTCTGTCTGTGGATGAATGCCTGTACCCAAATACATGTGATATCTACATAACTGCAGGTCACTCCATGATGCATGTCAACAGTCAGGACACAAACCTTACCTATTATACATGTGCAGTGCATCATTTGGTACTAGAGTTGTACATGCCAAATGACATGCAATGATGGGTCTGGGTAAATGTCAGCCACTAAGTAATGGTGACACACTCCTGTATGTGGCACTACATGAAATATAGCCCCATTGTAAATGTCCTATTCCACAAACAGTATGCCATGCACATATATGTGAGGGAATACAGACATAATCCCATCAACATAGGTAGACTATGCATGAAACTGCAGCTTCCAAATGTTTAGTACAGAGAAAGGGACACATGCTGACATGTAGACACTAGGGGACATATTTAAGAAAAGTGGGGCTGCACATAGTGCTGCACCACATCTCCTGTGCCATTAACGCCCCCCTACTGCCACCATGTGCTCACCGTATTTAAAATGCGACACACCATGGCAGAAGGTGGGGGGCCATAGAATCATTATTCTTGACTTTATTGATATACTCTGCAGGAGTAGCACCAAACGTTTGTTATATAGGGGCCCATTGTATTCAAGGGCATGCACCCTTTTAACGCCTGCTCCAAGCAAAAGTGCTGAAAAAATGACAGATTTCCTTGCACCATTTTTGCAGCCCCTCTAACGGGGGAACACCCCCTTTGCATACATTATGCCTGGTGCTTTGTTTTTGTCCTTCTAACGCCATGTAAGCATAAAAAAAATGACAATAATGTGGCATTAGAATGGTGCTTGGGGCTCTTAAATTTGCCCCAAGCAATGTTGGCAACAATGTTGGCACATAAATCATGTCAATGGACTTTCCCTACTTCCAAGGGAAAGTATTGATCTATAGCCGCATCCAAAGACCATTGTAAGCCCTGTCACATATATGTTGGACATCTTTACATTACAAACTGCAGAGAGGTACCAGCACTGAGTATATGCTGAAAACAACTAGCCTCTGGGTGTCAGATGGCTACATACACATTTACCCAGACACATGGCAGAGAACAGTGATCCATCACCTACTTACCTTTGGCCTGGAACATTTAGGAGTAGTGGTCTGTTGCACAGAAATTACACCCACTACAACTTCCGACAGTATTTGATTGATCCATGTATACAGCCATATTTCATGCAGAGCAAGTGATTTGTGGATGCCACCTAGTTGTGTTGTTGGTCCCTGGGACAATAGGCAAGGCAAATCAGTATACAGCACATGACATGACTACACAAACAATCACTCATCTACTGTTTGACACATGGCTCATTCCTAATTGTCAGGGGAACTGTCAGAACCTGACTCAATCGATTGTCAATAGGACAGGCAGGAATATGCTCTGTACGCACCCCCCTTTTTGCTGCTGTGCTGCCCTCAAATGCTCATCAAGCTCCGGATAGACCACCTCCAGAATGTGGGAAATTAGGGGGGTTATGTTCTGATGGGCCCCTGTCCACATTGGGAGGACACCCCCAGCTCGTACACTGGGTTCTCCCCCATGGCCCACACGTGTTGGAGATGGCTTTCCATATTGCCTTCCTTTGATGGGTGTTGACCTGCATGGATGCAAAAGACAAATCAAGAGATCACATTCCCAAGTATCGTCACAAACTCTCCCAATCTGCAGACCAACCCACCACCCGGCCCAGTTCCTAAAATGACTAAGCAAGCTTACTGACATCATGTGGGCCATGCTCTAGCAACCTGACTAAGATGTGAGCCACTATGAGACACATCACACCTCTGTGGCTTCAGGATAAACTCCTTGGGCACGAATGGACCAACACATTAAAACTATGTGAGAATGACTCTGTCATGGGGGCGACACCTTTGTGGAACCGCAACACCAACAGAGGAATCCCCGTAAAGTGCCCCGGGGACACTTTAGAGAGAAACTTCGCCTCTCAGGATGCGAAGCACTTCCGGGGTCGCAACCTTATGGCGTGGAACTCACCGGAAGAGAAGGGAATCGGAGGAGGCGCGACGCTGGTCCCAACCATCGAGGGAGAAAACCGGCAGCTCCAGGAGGGAAGGACGATGCGGGACCAGACAAGTCCCTCAAGGACCTACAGAGGCAGGAGGAGAACAGGGAAGAGTCACCGAAGGTGCAGACGAGGAACCCGGCTTCTCTCTAAGGAAAAGACCTAGCAAAGCAGCCCAGCCATTCTCCTGGAGGAAGTGGCGTGGCTTCACAAGGTACGGGCCTTTTTGAAGGAGCGTCGGGCAACAGCAAAAAGTCATATAACAGAACCAGAGAGGAGGGGAGACAGGAAATAAACTCCAAAAACGAACGGGAGACTTTACCTCCCTTGCATGCAACCAAAACAAGTTATCACTAATGTCAGGGTGTAAAATCACAGTATGCACACTTGAAAGAATATTGTTCCACCCTCACTCAACTCCCACACCTCCCTGGTACCCTGGACTAATCCCCCCAATAATACCCCTAAGGGGACCCTTACCTGATACTGTCCTTTTCTATTATTTCGTTTGAGGGACATCCTGAGGAAGGCTGATGACAGGACCAAGCCAGGACAGTTTCAAAGGGTCTCCGTCTGGATAGCTAGAAAACAGAAAGAAAAGACGTGTTAAAAAAGACGCACCTAAACTAAAGGACAAATTACATTAGTTATGGGCAGATGTCCATAAGAGAATGGAAGATACCCAAAAAAGATCGAAAAAGTATTATGATCGAGGGAGTAAGCTCAGGGAATTGAAAGTTCCTCATATTATTACCTTCCTCAGAAAACAGAAAACAAGATGCAAGCAAAATGGCAGGGACCATATCAAGTAAAAGGAAAAGTCTCTCCTGTCACTTATAAAGTCGCAGTCCCTCAGACCAACAAAAGCGAACAGATATATCATATTAATTTACTGAAGGAGTGGATCAAGGATAAGCCCAGATAACTCTATTTGATTCTGTATCGACTTCCGCCAATGAAATTCAATATCGCCTTTTGATTCCTACCCCTTGCCCTGAGTTGATGAAATGATAGAAGAGTTGGGGACAGCGCGGTACCTGACCACTCTAGATTTAACAAAAGGATACTGGCAGATCCCATTAGCACCCATAGTCAGATGGAAGACTGCTTTTTCCACTCATTCAGGATTTTATCAATTTAAAGTAATGCCTTTTGGCCTTCACAGAGCACCTCTCACTTTTCAGAGACTTATGGACCAGATTCTTCGTAAACATAACAGGTATGCAGCAGCATATCTAGACGACATTGTGGTTTTAAGTCCAACTTGGGAGAGTCATCTAGACCGTTTGTAATCAGTTATCCTAACACTTAAAGAAGCCAACTTAACAGCCAACCCAAAAAAATGTCGCATGGTACAAGAATCCATTCAGTATTTAGGGTATTGCATAGAACAAGGTACCATCCAACCTTAAATGGATAAAATTCTGGCAATTCAGGATATTCCACATCTCACAACTAAGAAACAAATACGTTCCTTTTTAGGTATTGTGGGATACTACCACAGGTTCGTTCCTCATTTTTCAGATAAAGCAGACGTTTTGACAGACCTCCTCCAGGCTCAACGTCCGACTCTAAACATAACCTTAACTCCCCTACAAAAGGAAAAATGTGAGACACTGAAAAAAATCCTTTGTAACCCCCGTCCTACGGTGTCCAGATTTTTCTGAACCTTATTTTCTTCAAACAGATGCCTCTAACCTGGGGTTGGGAGCTGTTTTACTGCAACCTGATTGTCTTGGGGAGTTACATCCGATAGTCTATGTCAGCCGAAAGCTTTTACCTAGGGAACAAAGATATGCTACGATTGAAAAGGAATGTTTGTGTATTAAGTGGGCCATGGAAGCATTACAATACTATCTACAGGGGCATTGCTTTCACCTTATGACTGATCATGCTCCAAGTCCCTCCTGGCCCTATCGGCCATGTCTGGATGGGGGGGCTATGTCCCAGGCTGACACCCATGGTCGGACAACAACACCAACAAAGGAATCTCCATAAAGTGCCCCAAGGGCACTTAAGAGAGAAACTTCATCTTGCAGGACGCAAAGCATTTCCTGGGTCGCGACCTTATGCCACGGACCTCACTGGAAGAGAAGGGAATCAGAGGAGATGCGACGCTGGCCCCAACCATCGAGGGAGAAAAACTGGCAGCTCCAGGAGGGAAGGATGACGAGGGATCAGACAGGCCCCTCGAGGACCCTCAGAGACAGGAGGAGAACGGGGAAGAGTCACTGAAGGTGCAGACGAGGAACCCTGCTTCTCTCCAAGGAAAACACCTTGCGAAGCAACACAGCCATGCTCCACGAGGAGCGTGGCTCCCCAAGGTACTGGCTTTTTTGAAGGAGGGTGGGGCAACAGCAAAAAGGCATATAACAGAACCAGAGGGGGGGACAGGAAATAAACCCCACCCCCAATTGTCTCCCATACCTCCCTGGTACCCTGGACTAATCCACCCCCAATAATACCCCCAAGGGGAAACTTACCTGATACTGTCCTTTTCATTTATTTCATTGAGGGACATCCTGAGGAAGGCTGATGACAGGACCAAGCCAGGACAGTTTCAAAGGGTCTCCCTCTGGACAGCTGGAAAAGAGAAAAGAAAAGACGTGTTAAAAAATACGCTCCTAAGCCAAGTTCTTATGTTCAAGTTATATATATATTTTTTTAGAAAGACAGGAAAAGAAAGGGACAATAAAAGCCATATCATTAAAAATTCCCTTAGAGACCCATTCCTACTTATTCCGTAACCTTACAGACTCTCTGCATACAGCGCCTACAGGCTACTGCCAGAGTACAAACTTAAACATCACACATGGGTAACAATGAAGGAACTGACATGGTGGGTACAGAAAGTGTCTAACCTGTCTATGTGTGGACATGTGGCCTAACAAATGCAGACACATGCCACTTCAGGGGGTGCGGTTCTGTGTTATGTAGCTGGACCACAGAACACGCTTTAGGACATATGTGTTTCTCCTACAGAGATGCATTGAACAAACAAAGGCCTGCAATGCACAGTTTCTGCTATGTGACCAAGATACTCAGTCACTTGTCATGGCCTCCCAGGAATCAACACACTGTCTGCACTGTGGGAATATCATTTAAGCAATAAGCCTGCACAGGACAAATATGATCTGTGTGAAAATGACAACAGGGCTGTGGGAGTAAGAGACCTGTCATAAGTCAAAGACACACATTGACAATGATGCTAGGTGCACATGTGGACTAGATCAGTAACTCCCCCTTGGACCGCTTCTCAATCTAATCAAAGGAATGAGGCATTCTGGGCAGGACAGACCACCAAAGCCACATATTGCCTACATGACAGGATGTGCTGGGGTACAGGGAATGGCTGCAGTGCCACAGTTGTATAGCCACAGTGACTCCACCCCAGCCTTTACTGTGGGCCATACTGGGAGATACATGTGACTGGCCCTGGTTTCTGCAGGCAGAGCAGACAGAACCTCCATAACACTACATTCCCATGACTTCCATGCACAATATTACATCATGTAACCAACAGCAAATTATCATGTGGTGTGTGTAGCAATCTGGAGGGCAGAGACAGTCATGATATGCATTCTAAACAACAGTTTAGCAAGTGCAGATGTGTGAAGATATCTCTGTGGCACCATACATTGCTCACATTACTCTCTAATGACTCATACAACATGCAAACTCAGCTCATGCGATCATACACATACACGTTGTCAGACACATACAGCAATCATGAGGAAAGAGATAGAAGTAGATCATATTAATGTCTCCTCACCTAGTTAGGCACACCCAACACAAGGAGGATCTAGAAACCCAAAACCCCACATAACACAATGTGAATTAACTCAACATATGGCACTGGCCACCAATACCTGCACATTGACATATCCCACTGATGCCACACAGACTGCACCTACAGGCACATGATTAGTCAAAACTGTCACATATTGCCACAATCTAGCCTGTGAGGAGGGAAAAGATGGTGAAGTACAGAGAAAATTGTGCAGATGAGGTCATTACCTGCTTGTCAGGGGCCTCATCCACTAGCATCTCCAGCACCTCCGAAGAGATGGCAGGGGCCCTATCACCTGCTGGACATGGCATGATTGCTGTCAGAGGTGGTACACAGCATCTCAGTAGTGGAGTTCTTGCTGGCAGCAGTGTCAGGAGTCAAGTGAGTGATTCTGCGGAACATGGCAGTCAAATCCGCCACATTCATGGTCGACACCGCTGGCAGACACAGACTTTTTTTGCACACTGGGTAAGCTGTACCTCCTGTCCTCACGAGTTTCATCTTGGGTTAGCTTTGCAAGAAGGACTTAGGTGGCCAGGCACATCTATGAGTTGAGCATGATCAGTATCTTAGTCACTCCCAGGTGAGTAAACTTCAATTGAGAGTTAGCAGGCAAGGATGTTTCGACAAGTGACCACTGTTCTGCTGTTTGGAGTCACTTGAACAGTGCCTCCTGGGAGTTGCAGTCATGTCAGTCCCTCTACTTCCCAACACTTGACAATTGATAACCTCCCAGGTGAGTAAACTTCATTTGAGAGTTCACTGACTGATGCATTGTGACAAGTGGACTCTGGGCTGGAGATTGTAGTTAGCGAAGCAGGGCCCATTGGGCTTTACAGTCATGTCACTCCCTCCACTTCTCAACACTAGACAATTGGTAATCTCCCAGGTGAGTAAACCTCATTTGAGAGTTCACTGACTGATGCATTGTGACAAGTGGACACTGGGCTGGTGACTGTAGTTAGCGAAACAAGATTTTCAGTCATATTACTCCCTTTACTTCCCAACACATGACACTTGGTAACCTCTCAGGTGAGTAAACTTAATTTGAGAGTTCACTGACAGATGCATTGTGACAAGTGGACACTGGGCTGGTGATTGTAGTTAGCAAAATAGGGCCCATTGGGCTTTACAGTCATGTCACTCCCTCTACTTCCCAACACTTGACAACTGGTAACCTTCCAGATGAGTAAACTTCATTTGAGAGTTCACTGACAGATGCATTGTGACAAGTGGACACTGAACTGATGATTGTCGTTAGAGAAACAGGGCCCATTGGGCATTGCAGTCATCTCTCCCCCTCTACTTCCCAACACTTGACAATTGGCAACCTCCCAGGTAAGTAAACTTAATTTGAGAGTTCACTAATAGATGCACTGAGGCAAGTGCACACTGGGCTGGTGATTGGAGCTACAGGAATAGGCCATCCTGGGTGTTGCAGTCATGTTACTTCCTGTACTACACACAGTATACAAATGTTATCCGCCCAGGTGAGTACACTTCCATTGAGAGTTGACAAACAAGGGCATTTTGACAAGTAAACACTGGGCGTGTGTTTGGAATAGGAAAGACAGCTCCTCCTGGCCTTGACATTCATGCCACTCCCTCTACTTCATACACCTGAGAAATGTCATCCCTCCAGGTGAGTATACTTCAGAACCCTGGACTGGTGGTTGGAGTGAAAATGAGGGAGTCCCCTGTGATTTGAAGTCATGTAACTCCCTGTAGCAATACAAATGGTATCCTCCGAGGTGAGTACACTACAATTGGGAGTTAATAATCAAGGGTATTTGGTGAAGAGGACACAGGGATTGCTGAGTGGAGTAACAGTAGCAGTGCCTCCTGGCCTTAGCAGTCATGGCAGTCCTTGTACTACAAGCACTTGACAAATGTTATCCTTATCCTCCCAGGTGAATACACTACAATAGGGAGTTAACAAACAAGGATATTTGGTGAAGCGGACTCAAGGCTGGCTGAGTGAAGTAACAGTAACAATGCCTCCTGGCCTTGGCAGTAATGGCAGCCCCTTTACTACACACACTTGAGAAGTTTTATCATCCCAGGTGGGTACACTACAATTGGGAGTTAACAAACAAGGGTATTTGGTGAAGGATACACTGGTCTGGTGTTTGGAGTTGTAGAGCAGTGCCTGTTGGGAGTTGTAGTCCTGCAAAGACATTGGAATCTGCGATGACGACAGCAACCGTAAGTACACACTACAGTAATGCATTACTCTGTTGGAATTGAGTTGCTAGTCCCTGGCCGATTTACCCACAGAGATGGACATCAGGAGGTCAATAGCCTCCTCACTGAGAGCATCAGGGCTGACAGGGGTAGAGGTGTCTGTGGCAAAGGAGACACCCATCTTCCTGGGTGAGCGGGCACAGCCAACTGGGTGAGGAGCTACAGGGAGGGCGGTGGTAGTATCGGGGAGCAGACTGAGATGGTGCTGTGGTGGTCCCAGGTGGGTACACCACCACCAGGGAGCTTCCACTGGAGGCAGAATCCGAAGATGACTACCTGGATCCTGTCTCTCCATGGAACTCTCCTTGCCCTCCAGGCCACTGGGTCCCTTGATGTCAGTGGTAATAGCACTCCCAGTTCTGTGGCCAGCAGCTTCCCCGCTCAGCTGAGCCCCATCTCCTTCACCTCCCGATGCTGATGTAGAGAAACAGAGAAGAGAGAGGGTCATCATATTTTTAACATACACATACATTGCATCATAGACTGCAGTAACATCACGTCTATGTCTTAAAAAGCCGCAGGTAGGAACCATTTAGAGCCTACATTGTAGGAGGCTGGCCTGGTTCAAAGTGGGTACCTTGGGTAGTTACACCTTTAACCAGGTCCAGTTATCCCTTATTAGTGAATTTAGTAGTGTTCTAGCAGCTTAGGCTGATAGAGGTAGCTATAGCAGAGCATCTTAGGCTGAACTAGGAGACGTGCACACAGTACTTATACACAAGTCAAGACAATACTCAGTGTCACCAAAAAGAAAGGTATTTATTTGGGTGACACAGTACCAAAAATATCTTAGAGACAATAATCCTTCTGGAGGTAAGTATTATACACAAAATATACACTAGACACCAAAATTAGACAAGTAAATAGTCATAGAACAATGCAAACAGTTGGAAATCCTATAGAATGCAATGGGAGAAAATAGGTCTGGGGCAACACAAACCATATTTGAAAAAAGTGGAATGTGAATCACGAATTCCCCCTAGACAGGTGTAGTGTGTGCAGAATCACTGGGAGAGTAAGGATACAGTAAAGGTAAGTAAATTACCCCACCCCAGAGCCCAGAAAAGCAGGAGTAAAGTACCGCAAGTTTCCTTAGGACACACTACACCTTGTTTTGGGGATTTTGCAGCAGCCAACTAAGGGCCTCATTCCGACCCGGACGGGCGGCGGACGCCGCCCGCCGGGCGGAAACCGCCCAAACACCGCCCCGCGGTCAGAAGACCGCGGGGGGCATTTCAACTTTCCCGCTGGGCCGGCGGGCGATCTGCAAAAGATCGCCCGCCGGCCCAGCGGGAAAGCGCCTTCCACGAGGATGCCGGCTCCGAATGGAGCCGGCGGAGTGGAAGGTGTGCGACGGGTGCTGTGGCACCCGTCGCGCTTTTCAGTGTCTGCTAAGCAGACACTGAAAAGCAATGTGGGGCCCTGTTAGGGGGCCCCTGCAGTGCCCATGCCATTGGCATGGGCACTGCAGGGGCCCCCAGGGGCCCCACGACACCCGTTCCCGCCAGCCAGGTTCTGGCGGTGTAAACCGCCAGAACCAGGCTGGCGGGAAGGGGGTCGGAATCCCCATGGCGGCGCAGCTTGCTGCGCCGCCATGGAGGATTCCCATGGGCAGCGGGAAACCGGCGGGAGACCGCTGGTTTCCCGTTTCTGACCGCGGCGTTACCGCCGCGGTCAGAATGCCCATGAATGTACCGCCAGCCTGTTGGCGGTGCATTCGCTGCCCTCTCCGCCAGGGTCAGAATGAGGGCCTAAGTCTGCAAAGAACAACTGCTGCATTATTGGACCTGAAGATCTGCAAAGGAATGTGACCAAGTCCAGAAGTTGAAAGAATTTCCAGGAAGGACAGGAGCCCCTGCCAACCCAGAAGAGGGCGCAAAGGAAGAGTCCACAGTTAGTTGAAGACTGCAGAAATGCACCATAGGAAGATGCCAGCAGGTTTATGCATAATGCAAAAGATGTCCCGTAGTGTGAAGATTGTTGCAGATGAGATTTCTTGTTGGAAGGCACCAACAAGCCTTGGCTACAGCAAAAGTGCATTTTCCATCAAAATGGCGCTGCCTGGACCCAGGAGGGACCTGGGGGCCTCAACGTGGTGTGAGGAGGAAGAGGGGGCTCTCAGCACTTTAGAGAGCCCTCAAGATGCCAGTCAGAACCCCCAGAAGCCACAGGATCTGGGTTCAAAGGAGGTGCAAAACATGGTTGATGCAGCACACCAAAAGAAGGTCCCACGCCGCCGGAGAACAATTCCGCGAGTTGAGCATCGCAGGGTGAAGTGCTGGGGACCTGGGCCAGGCTGTGCATGAAGGAATTTTGCAAAGAGTGCACAGAGGCCTCAGGAGGCGAAGAAGACACAAAACACAGGGGCACCACTGTTCTCTGGGAAGTCACGGTCTTACCTCCTCCAAATTGCGTCAGCAGGACCTCAGGACAGTCTACGTCAATGATGTCCACCCTCTGTGTCTTTAGGAGCATGCTAGTTGCCATGAGAGAAATGCCAGGGTGCCAGTCGTCACCTTGGAAGGTGCCTGCTTGGAGCAGGGGAGTGATTCTGTCACTCCACAGGAGATTTCTTCGGTCCTTTTGGTGCAGGATGAAGACAGGGAGTCCCCAGAGCATGCAGACCGTAGAAACTGTTGCAGGTGCTGACTTGGAGCTGCGGTTGCTGAAGTTACAGCGTTTGTTGGAGCAGTCTGCAGTTGATCCGAGGTTAGAGGATGCTGAAGTTGTTGCAGAAGATTCCTGAAGTAAACTTGCAAGCAGAAGCTCAAGAGAAACCACAGGAGAGACTCTAAATAGACCTGCGAAGGAGATTGGCTACCTTATCAGGTATGGACCTATCAGGAGGGGTCTCTGACGTCACCTGCTGGCACTGGCCACTCAGACCCTTCCAGAGTGCCCCCACACATTGCAAAGCAAGATGGCTGAAGTCTGGGACACAATGGAGGAGCTCTAGGCACCATCCCTGGGGTGGTGATGGACAGGGGAGTGATCACTCCCCTTTCCTTTGTCCAGTTTTCCACCAGAGCAGGGGAGAAGGGGTCCCTGAACCGATGTAGAATGGTTTATGCAAGGAGGGCACTGTCTGTGTCCTTCAAAGCATTTCCAAAGGCTGGGGAGGCTACCCCTCCCCATCCTGTAACACCTATTTCCAAAGGGAGAGGGTGTAACACCCTGCTCTCAGAGGAAATGCTTTGTTCTGCCTTCCTGGGACTGGGCTGCCCAGACCCCAGGAGGGCAGAACCCTGTCTGTGAGGTGGCAGCAGCTGTAGCTGCAGTGGAAACCTCAGAGAGCTGGTTTGGCAGCACTGGGGGTCCATGGTGGAGCCCCAGGATGCATGGAATTGGCTCCCCAATACCAGATTTGGAATGGGGGGACAATTCCATGATCTCAGATATGTTACATGGCCATATACGGAGTTACCATTGTGAAGCTACATATAGGTATTGACCTATATGTAGTGCACATGTGTAATGGCATCCCCGCACTCACAAAGTCCCGGGAAATGGCCCTGAACTATGTGGGGGCACGTTTGCTAGTGCAAGGGTGCCCTCACACTTAGTAACTTTGCACCTAACCTTCAGCAAGTGAAAGTTAGACATATAGGTGACTTATAGGTTACTTAAGTGGAGTGAAAATGTCTGTGAAATAGTGTGTGCACTATTTCACGCAGGCTGCAATGGCAGTCCTGTGTAAGGGTTTGTCTGAGCTCCCTATGGGTGGCAAAATAAATGTTGCAGCCCATATGGATCTCCTGGGACCCCAATGCCCTGGGTACCTAAGTACCATATAGTATGGACTTATAAGGGGGGTCCAGTATGCCAACTGAAATTTGTAAATGAAGTCACTGGCGTACAGTGACAAATTTAAAAGCAGAGCGAGCATAAGCACTGAGGTCCTGATTAGCAGAGCCTCAGTGACACAGTTAGGCACTACACAGGCATACACATTAGGCCACAAACTATGAGCACTGGGGTCCTGCCTAGTTGCCACTCTTGCTTGGCAATAGCACACTAGATTCCCTTTTTTTGATGGGCGTTGACCTGCATGGATGACACAGACAAAAGCAAAAAGTAATGTCCTCATGCACCATACCAACACAAGTGGACAGAACACTTCAGTGACAGCAAGTAGGCAAACATTTCCATTCTCTCAGTACATATTCATGCACAATTTAGCATCTGCATGCATCAGCGTCATACACCCCACCTTTCACACATAGGTATACCATTAGACTCACCTGCTCCTCTGGTGCACCATATAGCCGGTCATACAGGGGTAGGACCTCCTCCACGAGCTTGTCCAGCTCTTCTGGGGTGGAGACTGGGGACCTATCACTTGCAGGATGTGGCATGATAGCTCCCAGAGGCAGTACACAGCAGCTAAGGTAGTGGAGTTCTTGTCTGCAGCAGTGTCAGGAGTCAAGTGAGCAATATTGCAGAAGATAGCGGTCACGTCCGCCACATATAGGACTGTCACCACCGGCAGAAATTGCCATTGTCCCAAAACCGCCAAAGGCAGCAATGTGTTCCAATGGTAAATTCCACTGCGGTTGTGACTTCCTACTGCCATGACAATATCTAGAGCTAGGTCACTTCCACATGTTCAGTACAGTAGGTTAGTTGGCTGCCATTTTGAGCACATTTCATGGATGGAAAAGTATTGGAATCTGCACCATTAACAAATAACTATAATGTGCAAATTATCAGTAACTACTGCATTCAGGTTTAGTAGTCAATTTGTGCATGTGAGTAGTCGAAGCTGCGTAACAGAGGGATTTGTGGTGACACAAATGTACACCTATTGTCAACATCCTATGTGCATCAGTAATGTAGAATAGTTGCCACACAATGTGTTCCACATGTAAAGGCGATTGGACTTACAAACACTGAACATCACAGATAAAAATGCATGTATAGTATATTAGACAATTGAGGGAATGTGCACCGGGGGGGTCATAGGATGCATAGCAATATGCTATACTGTGGATGTCAGATGTTGTAACCAACCTCAACTGTAGATAAGTTTGAGTTGTGTATGTACATGTTCACTGTGTATGCATTTGTTTGACACATACAAAATGTATATGTTTCCACATAGTTACCCTAGCATGAGGAGAGGAAGACAGCCTCCAGTGTACTGCCCACTAGTAGACCTGCACACCTTGGAGGAGAAGCATACTATTCAGACATATTGGCACTCATTACAACATTGGTGGTAAATGCCGCTTACCGCCGTGCTGACGGCCACCAACATACCGTGACCGCAACGGTATACTGCTACGGGTATTATGACCCACACAGAGAAATCCGCCACTATACAGACACGCACATAAGTCTGCCAGACCAAAGGTAAGTGATAAACTGGCAGTACCAAAACCCACACCGTTACCCCAACAGAAATACGCTCACAGCATCATGACCCACGAATCACCGCGGCGGACATTCAACCGCGGTAAACCATTGGCGGTACACACCGCTGAGCTCAAACTACACACACACTAACAAAACTACACGACATTGGACGATTCAAACTACACACACCTGACACACATATACACACCACACCCACACACACACACAACAATTTAAAACACACACCCACAACCCCTTACAATTAAAAAAAATATTGCCAACTGAGAGAGAGACAAGCCAGGAGCACCCACTGAATCTGAGCCCCATAACACCATCACCCATACACCATCCATGCACCTCATAGCACACACCCCAACACATCACCCCACACACCCTCACACATACCACTCACACTACACCCATGGCACCACAAAGACACCCCAGGTTCTCAGAGAAGGAGGTAAGGGTCATGGTGGAGGAAATCATCCAGGTAGAGCCACAGCTATTCGGATCACAGGTTCAGCAGACGTCCATTGCTAGGAAGATGGAGCTATGGCGGAGAATCGTGGACAGGGTCAACGCCGTGGGACAACACCCAAGAACAAGGGATGACATCAGGAAGAGGTGGAATGACCTACCGGGAAGGTGCATTCCGTGGTTGCAAGACACCAGGTAGCTGTATGGAGGACTGGCGGTGGACCCCCACCTCCTCCCCCACAACTAACAAAATGGGAGGAGCAAGTCTTGGCGATCATGCATCCTGAGGGCCTCGCAGGAGTAGCAGGAGGACTGGACTCTGGTAAGTCAAATCTTTACTACTTTCACCCCCTCCTACCTACATGCCATCACAAACTCCTACCCCTACTCTCACCCCCAGCACTCCACAACCTCACATATACCCCACCATCACAACCCACCCATCCCAATAACAAACCCTGCATGCAACACCAATGCATGGACACCCATCACAGACCTGCATGGACACCCATCACCACAGCATGCACACTACTAACAATCACTTAGCCAAACCAAGCACAACTCACACAAGCCAAAATTGCCTTGCTAATAACAACCAAAGAGGGAAACATATCCATGCACAAGATGGCACACGCAGATACAATAACACTGCATTTACATCCCCACAGGACCCCCACTCAACGTCACCGGAGAGGAGGTGCCAGCCACATCCAGGCCCCCCCCCCCGAAGAGGCCCACAGGGATGACAGCAGCTCTGCACGCCTGGATCACAATGACCAACCTGGCCCATCAGGGACCTCTGGACAGTCGGTGACCCAGCCACAGTCCCAAACCACCACAGAGCCTCCCCCTCAGGAAACACCACCACAGCACCCAGCCAGCGGGCCCATACCTCTGTTCCCAGGACACATCAATCAGCAGTGTGTCCACGACTACAGGGACCCCAAGCAACCCCACAAACACAGGACGATCAAGGACCTGGGGTCAGTGGCAGTGGGCACACGGTTCAGGGGACAGAGGCACAGGCCAACAGGGAAGCTGGGAGGACTGCTGTGCAACTCGGGGAGGACAGGCCCAGGGAACCGACTCTCCAGGAGGCACTTGCAGGGATCCTGGGAGCATACCACCATTCCCAGGAGACCATGGGCCAGATACTGTACAAGCTGCAGGAGACCCAGTGGCTGCAGGAGGGACAGTACCTGGGGATCAGGGAGAACCTGAAAGACTTCCACACCACCCTGGTCACCATTGCAGGGGTGCTGGCAGACATGGCCAACACCGTGAGGGAGGCAGTGGGACACCACCGCACCCCTGACACTGGCCACACCGATGAACAGCCCTCCACCTCCACCGGTGCTAGTGGACAGGAGACCCCACCAAAGGACCAAGAGGCCACCAGCACCCCACCCCCTGCAGAAGGAGAACCACCACGCAAAAGGTCCCTGCAATCCAAGCAGAAGCCAGAGAACATTGCCAAGACCCCCGCCAGGAAATAGGACTCTCCTGATTGTTACCCTTCTGTCCCACTCTGTCACCCTGTCCACAATGAACTGACATTGCTCCACTTCCTATGCCCCTTTGGACAATGCACCTGTGATACAAATTGAATGGACACTACCATGGACTTTACTCCATCACCAACCCATCCCATTGCAATACCCCCTCCACCTATTAGCACATAAATAAACACCCTTTGAACAAATTCAAGTATGGAGTCTGTGGATTATATGACAAATGTATTAGTTTCACAAACTGTAAACATTGCAATTCAAATCTACTGTAATATTAACATAGGTATGACCTGTAGTTGGCAGCAGTAAACACACCAGGAGCCAGAGTGGGACACAGAGATCTGAAAATCAAGATGCCAAAGGGTACACTAAGTGGCCATAGAAATAGGGAAATCAGGCTGCCATGTTCAATGTCAAACACAATACTGCAATGGAAGGTGAAGTTACAGTGTCTTACCTGTGTCTCTCTGGAAGTACTTTTGAATGAGTGTACTTCTGTTGTCCACATCTTCTTCCTCTGCTTCCTCTTCGTCAATGTCCACAGGCTCCACTGCTGCCACATGACCATCTCCAGGCTCATCCTCCTGCAGAAAAGGCACCTGGCGTCTCAAGACCAGGTTGTGCAACATGCAATGATAATCTTGCACACCTTCTTGGGTAATTAGTACAGGGATCCTGTCAGATGGAGGCACAGGAATCTGGCTTTCCGGAGGCCAAAGGTTCTCTCAATAATCCTCCTTGTTCGCCCATATGCCTCATTGTAACGTTCCTCTGCCCTTGTCCAGGCATTCCTTACTGGGGTCAGTAGCCATGAGAGGTTGGGGTAACCAGAGTCCTCTGTAAATATTGAGGGATACCTGTTAGCCACACACTCACCCTTAGGGCCAAACCCACACCCCTATACCTACATCAACTGGGTGGGGACATGGGCTCACCTATTAGCCACACCTGGTGCCTCTGGAGTTGAGACATCACATATGGAATGCTGCTATTCCTCAAGATAAAGGCATCATGCAGAGAGCCAGGATACTTGGCATTGACATGGGATATATACTGGTTTGCCAAACGTACTATCTGCACATTCAGAGAGTGAAAGCTTTTTCTATTTCTGAACACTTGTTCTTTTCTCCGGGGGGGGACAAATGCAATATGTGTACCATCAATGGCACCAATGATGTTGGGGATATGTCCCAGGGCATAAAAGTCAGCCTTCACTGTGGCCAAATCCTCCACCTGGGGGAATACGATGTAGCTGCGCATGTGTTTCAGCAGGGCAGACAACACTCTAGTGTAGGAGGCTAGGCTGGCTTATAGATGGTACTTATACCTTGTGCCAGGTCCAGTTATTAGTAGATTAGTAGTGTTCTAGTAGCTTAGGCTGATAGAGGTAGCTATAGCAGAGCAGCTTAGGCTGAACTGGGAGACATGCAAAGCTCCTACTATACCACGTATATAACATAGTACTATATCACAAGAATCACAATACTCAGAGTTACTAAAAATAAAGGTACTTTATTATAGTGACAATGTGCCAAAAATATCTCATAGGATATAATCCCTTAGGAGGTAAGTAAAATACACAAAATATACACACAAACTAAAATCAGGTAAGTAAACAGTTAGAAAAGTAGTGCAAACACTGTAGAATACAATAGGATGCAATAGGCCTAGGGGCAACACAAATCATATACTAAGAAAGTGGAATGCGAACCCCTTAGGGACACCAGGCCTAGTGTACTGTGTAGAGGGTCGCTGGGAGTTATAAGAAAACACTAAGGGTGTCCAAGATTCTCCACCACAAGACCCTGAAAAGTAGGAGTAAAGTTACCCTACTTTCCCAGAAACACACTAAAGTTGTGATAGGAGGTTCTACAAAGACCGCAACTGACTGCAAAGCACTGAAGATGGATTCCTGGACCTGAGGACCTGCAAAGGAAGGGGACAAAGTCCAAGAGTCACAAAAGTGTCCAGGGAGGGCAGGAGCCCACTAAACCTTGGATGAAGATGCAAAATGGCTGCCTCTGGGTGGAAGAAGCTGAAGATTCTGCAACAACGGAAGATTCCAGGAACAACTTCTTTGCACAGAAGATGTCCCACTGTATGCTGGAGGATGCAGAGTTGTTTCCACGCAGAAAGACCACAAACAAGCCTTGCTAGCTGCAAATGTCACGGTTGAAGAAAAGTGGTGCTGCCCGGGCCCAGGAAGGACCAGGAGTTCATCCCTTGGAGGAGGAAACAGAGGGGGCACTCAGCAACACAGAGAGCCCATGCAGAAGCAGGCAGCACCTGCAGAAGAACTTGAACACAGGTTCAAGAAAACTGAGCATGGCGGTCATCTCAACACTACTCAGCGAGTTGAGCAATGCAGTACGGAGTGCTGGGGAACTGGGCTGTGCTGTGCCCAAAGGATTCCTTGCAAAAGTGCACAGAAGCCCTAGCAGCAGCAGTTCACGCAGTATACAAAATTACTGTCTGGCATGGGAGGCAAGGACTTACCTCCACCAAATTTGGACATATGGACCACTGGACTGTCAGGGTCACTTGGATCCAGCTCCTGTGTTCCAGGGACCATGCTCGTCACGATGAGAGGGGACCCAGAGACCGGTGAAGCAGAAGTTTGGTGCCTGCATTAGCAGGGGGAAGATTCAGTCGACCCACAGGAGATTTCTTCTTGGCGTGTAGGGTGGAGGCAGAAAGCCCTCAACGCATGCACCACCAGGAAACAGTCAAGAAAGCCAGCAGGATTAAGCACTACAATGCCGCTGGTAGTCTTCTTGCTACTTTGTTGCAGTTTTGCAGGCATCCTGGAGCAATCAGCGGTCGATCCTTGGCAGAAGTCGAAGAGGGAGATGCAGAGGAACTCTGGTGAGCTCTTGCATTCGTTATCTGATGAGAAACCCAGAGGAGAGACCCTAAATAGCCCTCAGAGGAGGATTGACCACCTAGTCAGGTACGCACCTATCATGAGAGGTCTCTGACATCACCTGCTGGCACTGGCCACTCAGAGGTCTCCATTGTGCCCTCACACCTCTGCATTCAAGATTGCAGAGGTCTGGGACACACTGGAGGAGCTCTGGGCACCACCCCTGGGGTGGTGATGGACAGGGGAGTGGTCACTCCCCATTCCTTTGTCCAGTTTCGCACAAGAGCAGGGGCTGGGGGATCCCTGTACCGGTGTAGACTGGTTTATGCAAGGAGGGCACCATCTGTGCCCTCAAAGCATTTCCAGAGGCCAGGAGAGGCTACTCCTCTCAGGCCCTTAACACCTATTTCCAAAGGGAGAGGGTGTAACACCCTCTCTCAGAGGAAATCCTTTGTTCTGCATTACTGGGACTGGGCTGCCCAGACCCCAGGAGGGCAGTAACCTGTCTGTGGGTTGGCAGCAGCGGTAGCTGCAGTGAAAACCCCAGAGAGCTGGCTTGGCAGTACCCGGTGTCCATACTGGAGCCCCGGGGATGCATGGGATTGGCACCCCAATACCAGATTTGGCATGGGGGGACAATTCCATGATCTTAGACATGTTACATGGCCATATTCAGAGTTACCATTGTGAAGCTACATATAGGTATTGACCTATGTGTAGTGCACGCGTGTAATGGTGTCCCCGCACTCCCAAGGTCCGGGAAAATTGCCCTGAACTATGTGAGGGTACCCTGGATAGTGCCAGGGTGCCCTCACACTTAGTAACTTTGCACCAAACCTTCACTAAGTGAGGGTTAGACACATAGGTGACTTAAGTGCAGTGTAAAATGGCTGTCAAATAACGTGGACGTTATTTCTCTCAGGCTGCAGTAGCAGTCCTGTGTGAGAATTGACTGAGCTCCCTATGGGTGGCAAAATAAATGCTGCAGCCCATAGGGATCTCCTGGAATCCCAATTCCCTGGGTACCTAGGTACCATATACTAGGGAATTATAAGGGTGTTCCAGTGTGTCAATGAGAATTGGTAAAAATGGTCACTAGCCTGCAGTGGCAATTTTAAAAGCAGAGAGAGCATAGGCACTGAGGTTCAGGTTAGCAGAGCGTCAGTGACACAGTTAGGCATCACACAGGGAGCACATTCAGGCCACAACTATGAGCACTGGGGTCCTGGCTAGCAGGATCCCAGTGAGACAGGCAAAAACAAACTGGCACACAAGTAAAAAATGGGGGTAACATGTCAGGCAAGATGGTACTTTCCTACATCTGGTCAGCACGTTTGAGAACATTTGCTGAGACATCCCTGATGTCATGGCCACTGTTGCTTGGAAGGAACCACTTGCCAGGAAATGGAGCACTGACAGGACCTGCACTAGAGGGGGGACACCTGTGGGGTGGCGGATAGGTGAAATCACCTCTGGCTCCAATTGGGCACACAGATCTTGGATTGTGGCCTTATCAAGTCTGTAGGTCAAGATAATGTGCCTGTCCTCCATTGTCGCCAGGTCCACCAGGGGTCTGTACACGGGGGGATGTCTCCATCTCCTATTCATCCTTAGCGGTTGAACTCTAGGGTGAAAAACGGTGAGCAGAGGGTCATATTCACACATATGTTAAAATAAATATGCATTTCTTCCTTTACAGAAACAGTATGTGAACTCGAGAATCAGTTGATGTGCCAATGTCTGCTGTGACGCAGTTAGGTGCCATGGCCTGTGCCATGCTGAAATGGCGGCTACCTGAGCTGGGAGGAGAGACAAGTGGAAATGAGATAATTCCACTGGCGTTGTACGCCATTGCGGTTGGCGGTCGATGACTGCCGCTCAACATCACATTGGTTCTAATTGGGCTATGGGTTCCAGGAGCCAATGGCGATGTACGCTAATGGTGGCGGTATGCACTGTCGCGGACGTGACCGCCATTTTCTATCTGTTCACTCACTTGCTACCTGACCTTCAACAGGAGAGGAGCTACACTGCAAGTGCTGCTGTGACCTGTGTCTGGAAGCGACAATGGCTCGAGTGTCTGGGGAAAGGGCCCCTGCCTTCACTTTGGAGTAGTTGGAGAGACTGGTGGATGGGGTCCTACCCCAATACACTTTACTCTATGGTCCTCCATACAAACAGGTGAGTACACAGTGAGCATGATGCGTGGGCCATGAATGTATGAATTGCTGTGTGTGTAGGCCTCGTGTACAGGAGTCTGAGGGGTCCTGGGCAGAGTGCTGCATGGCTGGTGGTCAATGTATGTGCGTAAGGGGATGTGAGGTATATGGTGGGCCATGAGTGTAACAGGCTTGACGGTATGACTCATACCTTTTTCTATGCATCTTTTTTCTGCAGGTTAGCACCAATCAGAAAAAGGGTATTTGGCGTGCCATCACCAAGGAGGTGAGGAACCTGGAGTCTTTAACAGGCGAAAACGGTGGGAAGATCTGCACTGTAGGGCAAGGAAGACAGTGGAGGCCCAGCTGGGGCTGTCCTCCCAACAAGGAAGGGGTGCCCGTTGTACCCTGACCCCCCTGATGTTCCGCATCCTGGTGGTGGCCTATCCGGAGTTGGATGGGCACTTGAAGGCATCACAGCAGTCACAAGGGGGTGAGTACAGAATCAGAATCATGACTTTGCAAGCGTTAAGGATTTACCTGGGTGGGGGATGTGGGCTGTGGGTGCCCCTAGGCCAGGGCGAACATGGCAGGGTATGTTCAATGATAGGCAAGATCAGATGCACTTCAACCCCAATAGTGTTAGTGGGTATCTACTATTGGGCAGGGTCCTGTGGGTTTCAGGTGTGCGGGTAATGGAGTTAGGCATTGTACCCCATGGGCTGGTGACTAGCATTGTAACTGGTAGTGCATGGCCTAGTGTATAGGCCTGATCCCTGTGTGTTGTGTATGCCAATGGTAGTGTTGTTGCTGGCATGGACTAAGTGTATCCTCTGTCTCTGCCCCCCTTCTTGTTTTGTCACCCTGTCCATTGTGTGCATTAGCATCATCTTGCTGAGGAGCAGAGGCACCGGAGGGAGCTGCATCCCACATGGGCCTGGAGGCCGAATCCACTGACAGTGAGGGCACCAGTGGGATGGAGGGCGAGGGTAGCACCACGACAGAGACAGGAGGGGACACTATCGACAGCGACTCCTCCTCTGATGGAAGTGCCCTGGCAGTGGTGGACACCTCTGTGCCCACCCCAAAAACAGGGACAGCCGCCACCCCCTGTACCAGCACCGCCCTCCCAGCAGCCCCTCAGCGTGTTTCCCGTGCCCGCTCACCCAGTAGGGTGGGCATCTCCTTCGCCCCAGGCACCTCAGGCCCTGCCCCAGTCAGCCCTGCTGCCCTCAGTGAGGAGGCTATTGACCTCCTGAGATCCCTCTCTCTTGGGCAGTCAACCATACTAAATGCCATCCAGGGTGTAGCAGGACATTTGCAACAAACAAATGCATACCTGGAGGGCATTCACTCTGGCGTGGCGGCCCAACAGAGAGCATTCCAGGTTCTTGCCTCTGCACTGATAGCAGCCATTGTCTCTGGCTCCAACCTCCCCCCTCCAACTTCCTCTACCCAGTCCCAATCCCCTCAACCCCAACCTATCCCAAGCACACCTTCAGACCAGCAATCACCCAAATCAATACACAGAAGTGGCTCAGGCAAACACAAGCACCACACTTCATCTCACAGGCACTCACACAAGCACCATCCCCATGCAGACACACCAACATCCACTGCCTCCACTGTGTCCCCTTCCTTCTCCTCATCCACCCCATCCCAGTAGCGTTTCCACTCACATCTGCATGCACTACATCCTCATCCACTACCTCCATCACCAGCACGCCTATCACTACATGCCCCTCACTGGCAGTCACCACCCCCACATCCATGCACACGTCCTCTGTGTCATCTCCCACTGTGTCTGTGACCCCTCCTCCCAAAGTACACAAACGCAAGCACACAAACACCCAACAGGCATCCACCTCCCAACAGCGTTCAGTGCATGCACCTGCACCCAAACACAGCAGACTGACACCTCCTACACCCACTCCCTCTTCCTCCACTCCAAAACTTTCACCCTCTTCCCACCCCAGTGTCCCAAAGAAGCTTTCCCTCACCACCATTGACCTATTCCCTACCCCTCCCCCCTGTCCTTCACCTCGGGCCAGGGTGGCCAGAACCCAGCCCAGCACCTCAGCCACCCAGTCCATGGCCACTGTGGTTTCTGCAGCTGTGAGAGGCTCCAAGGAGGCACCCGTCAGCCCAGCCAGTGTGCCACCAACACCTGCCAACGCCAAGAAGGGTCTGCCACCTGGCAAGGGCAAGAAGGGGACAGCAGCCAGCAAGGGGAAGGAGACACAACCAGCCAGCAAGGCCAAGTCAAAGACCCCAGCTGGCAGAAGCAAGGAGGCACCACCATCTGCCAAGGGCAGGAAGGGGCACAGAACACCAGCCATGGCACTTCAGCCATCCGAGGCTGCAGGTGAAGGCCTGGAGGCTACCACCACCACTGCCTGCACCCCCACCTGCAGCGCAACTGGCATACACTGAGCAGCCATCACCACCGGAGAGCAGTGTGTAGTGGTGACTACATGGGCTACAGTGCATCCTGGCCCATGCAAAAGCTGTTGTTGTGATACCCAGGTGAGAGACTGTGACCTTGCACTCCAAAACATCTGCATCACAGGGCGCAATGCCCTCTCCAGAACCAGTGGAAGAAGGCATCCACTCAGCCTCTCCTTGCCAGGATGAAGCAGACTGGGTACAAGCCCCCCTCCAGAACCAGTGGAAGAAGGCATCCACTCAGCCCCTCCTTGCCAGGATGAAGCAGACTGGGCACAAGGACCCCTCCAGAACCAGTGGAGAAGCCATCCACTTGAGAGACTGTGGCTTTGCACTCCCCAGGACCATGCAGTGGGCAAACCACCCACTTGAGAGACTGTGGCTTTGCACTCTCCAGGACCAAGCAGTGGGAAAATCACCCACTTGAGAGACTTTGGCCTTGCACTCCCCAGGACCAAGCAGTGGGCAAACCACCCACTTGAGAGACTGTGGCTTTGCACTCCCCAGGACCAAGCAGTGGGCCAACCACCCACTTCAGAGACTGTGGCTTTGCACTCCCCAGGACCAAGCAGTGGGCCAACCACCCACTTTAGAGACTGTGGATTTGCACTCCCTAGGACCAAGCAGTGGGCAAACCACCCACTTGAGAGACTGTGGCCTTGTACTCCCCAGGACCAAGCAGTGGGCAAACCACCCACTTTAGAAACTGTGGCCTTGCACTCCCCAGGACCAAGCAGTGGGCATGGAGCCTCCTCCAGGAGCAGTGGTGTTACACCATCTTCCAGCTGAGGTGGCCCCCCCATTCCCCACTCCCCTGAGGTGCCTGTGTGTTTCAGACCTGATGCCCCTGCAGTGTTCTCTCCGAATTGAGGCAGGAGTCAAGTGTGGCCTTGGCCTATGTGTTTTGGCCCAGTGGGCCATTGCAATTTTGGAGTGGGCATTGTCCCGCCTTTTGTATATATTGTATATATTGTACATACTGTTTTTTTCTTTATGAACGTATTTCTTAAAAATACCAATATTAAACTCATTTTACTCCATTCCTTTTGTCCTTGCGCTATTCCAGAGGGTTACGGGGTGTATATGTAATGTTGTTGCATGTGTTTGTGTGTATAGTGTTGGGGCTGAGGGTGGGGGTGGGGGTGTTGTGTGTTGAGTGTGTGTCACTCTCTTTTTCCTCCCCCCACCCCTGTGTGCTAGGTGCAGTACTCACCGTGGTTGTCATCGCCGGCGTTCATGTACCGGGTGTATGAGACGATACACCAGCATGGGGAACACCTGCAGCTCTGGCTCCATGGCGTCCTGGTTCTTCCTTGACTGTCGAGAGGTGAGTCGTTTCCCTTCTGTGTTCGGTTTCTGCTGTGCTTTGATGGCGTTGGTACCGCCCCGGGAAAGCTGGCAGATGGGCGGGTTGTAATGCAGTGGCGGTCAGAGTGTTAAAGTGATTGTATGTGTTGGCGGTTTCCACCGTGGTCATGATTAATTTTTTTTTACCGCCGGCCTGTTGGCGGTGTTACCGCCGCTTTATCACCGACCACCAGAGTTTTAATGAGGGCCATTGTCTGAATAGGCATACAATCATGGATCTTTGTGATCAGTTGGAGTCAGATCTGATGCCTACTATTCACAATCCCTGTATCATACCTCCTGTCATTCAAGTAATGTCAGTTCTGCACTTCATGGCCATTGGGTTGTTTCAGAATACAGTGGCCTTAACTGCAGGGATGTCTCAGCTCATGTTCAGTCTGGTTTTGAAGGATATACTGTCAGCATTGTTGAAACACCTGGACTGTCACATCAGGTTTCCCCAACATGCAAATTTGGCCTATGTGAACGCAGAGTTTTGCGCAATGGGACACATTCCACATGTGGTTGGGGCCATATATGGCACCCATGTAGCCTTGGTTCCCCCCAGTGCCAATGAAGAGGTATATAGGAACAGGAAAAACTACCACTCCATCAATGTTCAAGTTGTGTGTTTGGCAGACCAGTACATTTCACAAGTCATTGCAAAGTATGCAGGATCAGTCCATGATTCCTTCATCGTGTGGAACAGCAATTTCCCACTGCTGATGATACGACTCAACACAGAGAGAGCCTGGCTGGATGGTAAGTTGGGTTTGACATTGTGTGTTTGCAAAGTTTATCTCCTGCTATTCCATTTGTACATGTCCTCGATATGTTTGTGTATTTCTATGTATTTGCTTACAGGTGACTCTGGCTATCCTAACTGTCCTTGGTTGGTGACATCAGTAAGGTACCCAACCACACCAGGGGAAGTCCACTACAATAAGGCCCACAGAAGGATAAAGCATGTCGTGGAGTGGACTTTTGGACACATGAAGGCAAGATTTCACTCCCTGGACATATCAGGAGGAGCCCTCTTCTACTCACCCAACAAGGCATGTAAAATAATTGTTGACTGGTGAATGCTATAGAGTCTTGCCCTGAGACGTCAGATACCATTCCTACCAGATGAGAGGGAGCTAGCAGAACCTGTGGGTGGGAATGCAGATTTGCGAAGTGATAATGAGCCAGATGAGGATAAAGCATGAGACTCCAGGACAAATCTCATCAATCAGTACTTCAGCTGACTCAAGGCATGTGATGTATTCTTGATGCAGTGATTTAAATTTGTAACTTAGAGTTGATGGGTAGCATGTCACCTCCTTTTTACTATCAGCTATGAGGTTTTAGGTAGCTCCAATGCCTATGAGTGAGTTGTGCATGCAGACTGTAATTTGGTATTGCGTACAGAACAGAGTGGTCTACATTGTCATTTTTTGTTAACGCACACGCAAAGTCACTCTTGTGAACATGAATTGTCAGAATTGAGGAAAGTTTTCTGCTATGTCCTATCTCTTATCTATGTCAATCACAGATTAGCCAAGTTCCAGTTTGTTTCCTTGTCCTTGATTCACTTCCTGGCAGAGGGTTTGGTCTTTGCAACTACTCCTCCTGGATGTCTGTGTGGACGTCCACATTTGCTGGGGAGCTCCTCTGCTACAGAGAGTGGGGTGTCTGAGGCATGTCCTTCCCCTTCAAGGCCTTAATTCCACTAGCAGCCGCAGATGTCGAAGGGCCTGAAGGGTCATTACTAGTGGAATAGACCTGATGCTGTGCTGCAGACCTACTCAGGGTAGTGTTGTTGTTCCTCAGCACCCCAGCAATGGAAGACAGACAGGCATTTTGTGCCTGTCACTGCTGCATGACTTCCTGGTGGTGGACCCTCTGCTGCTGCTGGATTTCCCCCATCATGGTGATTACCTGACCCATCATGCCTTGGGAATTTCAGTAGGCTCCCAAGACTTCGGAGATGGTTTCCTGGTCAGTATTGTCACTTTTAGACCCCATCCTCTGGCCACACCATTCCCCCAACGCACCCTACCCACATGCCTGTGCCCCTGGCATAGTGTGCCCACTCCCAATGGTGGCAGGACCATTATTGTCAGGGGTGACAGGACGATACTGGGGTACCTGTACGGTGGGGCTCACAATGGATGATACAGTCCTTGGGACACAGGTTTGGGGGCGAAGGGTTGCCTGTGATGTAGATGCGACAGGGCTGGGAGGAGTCACTGTGGGCAGGGTGAGGCTGACAGTTGTTGACTGACCAGGTGTCCCTGATGGGGGAGCTTCATCTTGAGGGTCCACACATCCAGGGGTGTTGTCCTTACTGGGGCCTTCATCCACAGGGATAGTGACAGTCTCAGGTATCCTGCCATTGGTGACATTGGCAAGGTTACCTGTGGGAGAAGTGGAACACACAGTTGCTGTTACATTTAGGGTATTATTGATGTTGTGTGTGATTCAGATAGTGCCTTAACATGATCCCAGAAGTGGGAATGACAGCTGCTGCACAATCTTACTTAGTACAACATATGACACTGTGATTTGAATACCATATACGATGCTTGAAGCTGTAAATGATCTTGGTAGTGATTGGACTGCTGATACAATCTTATGTTGTCTGATTATTGACATGGGTGTTCATCTTTGTTGTCTAGTGAAGTGTCTGACATGATACGTGGTACAAAAGAAGGTGTACAATGCACAATAGTGTCAGAGTAGTGACACATTATGGAGTAAGCAATAGACATTGACCTGCAACTTGATATACTGTATGTGAATTCACTTTGTCATCTAGATTTACAGCCCAGGTGAGTAACTTACATCCTTAGGAATCTTTTTTAATTCTAAGGGCATTAGGATTGGGCACTCAGCTATGGCTGTAATTTGCTTGTGATAGTAGGAGTGGGCCATTGCATTGCTGTCATTGGCATTAACTGTTTCACACTTAGACATACAAGATGGGATAGATTAGTAGTTAGATTCATATGCATGCCATCTCACCTTTGGTGTACTGTTCAGATTTTCACATTGGTGGGATATTGCAGTCTGGGAGTAATAGTGCTATGAGTTGCCTGTACTTCATATTCCATTCCTGAGGGCTGTGGAACCAGGTCAGTTTAGTGGACATGTGGCGTTCCAGAGAGGGATATTGGAACATTTTGACAGAGGTGTAGTGGGTGGTATGTTAATTGGGGTGAGATAAAGTGATAAGGGAGCATCTAGGACATGACAATTGGGTGACATGGATTTTGTGGGAACTTACCAGACTCCACTCCCTCAGGTATTCTTGTCAGGCCCTCAGGATGCAGTATGTCCAAAACCTTTTCCTCCCAAGATGTCAAAGTAGGGGGTGGAGGTGGGGGCTTGCCGCCAGTCTTCATTACTGCTAGCTGGTGTCGGGATGTCATGGAACGTACCTTCCCCCTGAGGTTGTGCCACCTCTTCCTGATGTTCTCCCTTTTGCATGGATAGCTGCCTACAGAGTTGACTCTGTTGACTATTCTTTGCGCAGCTCCATTTTCCTGACAATAGATGTTTGCTGGATCTGTGCTCTGAACAGGTATGGCTCTACCCTGACAATTTTGTCACCATGACCCTCAACTCCTCATCCGTGAAACATGGGTGTTTTTGAGGAACATGGAAGTGGTGGTGAAGATGGTGTGGTAGTGTTCAAAATCAAAATGCTGCAAAAAAGGGTAAATAGTGAGGTGTGGGTGCTGTGGTTTGAGTGGGTGACGGTTGTGGATTGTGTGTGGTAGCAAAATGTGTGTTGTGTATGTTGTGCAGGTGTGTGATGTGTGCGTAGTGAAATATAAATTGGTGACTATTGCTTTTTGTTTATCTCTAAACTGTTTGTCTGTGGTTGTGTGTGGCATTTTAGTTGCAAAGGATTGTGGTTTGTGTAGGGGTGTGTTTTATAGTGTACTGTGTGGGTGTGTTGGGTGTATGGATGTGTGTCAGGTGTGGGGTATTCAAATTATCCAATGTGGTGTTGTGCTCAGTGTGTTGTGAGTTGAGAGCGCGGAGATTCGCACCGCCAATGGCTTTCCACCATGGAAGACCCGCTGTTGTGATTTGTGGATCGTAATCTGATGGGAGTATTTTTGTCAGGCTAGAGGTGCGGGTGGTGGGACTGCCTCTTTTCTATCTTCCAGTGCACTGGTGGTTTTGGAAATTTGGGGCCAGATGTATGAAGAAATGGCTTTACGAATCGCAAATAGCGATTTTTAAGAAATCGCTATTTCCGAGTCGCAATAGGTCATGTATCATAAATGCGATTCGGAATCGCAATTTGTGGTTTGCGAGGCCCATTTATCAAATAGCAATTTGCATTTTTGCAAATTGCGATACGGTAATTGAAAATTGCAAATTGTGAGAAATTGCGAGAAAGCACACCTGGAGGAGCCTGATGACATCACAAGCAGGAAGTGAGTCATCCCAGGCAGTTTCAGGTGCCACACCCAAACCAGCACTCAGAGAGAGTCAGCCAGCCACACTGAGCAACAGTCTGAAGGAGGCAGCACACCAGAACAACCATGGACACCTCTGCCCAAGGAAAGGAGAAGGGAGAAAGAAAGCGTAAGCTTAAATTTAGCGAGCAAGAGCTAGAGGTGCTGACAGAGGAGGTGGTCAGGAGCCATGACTGGCTTTTTGGCAAAAGCTCACTCCAGGTGCCTGACAGTGAGAAAAGGAGACTCTGGGCAGACATACAAACAAAGATCTGCGCTGTTGGAGTGGCACAGCGCTCGGTAGAAGAAATTAAGAAGAGGTGGGACGACCTGCGGTCCCGTGCCAAGGAGAGGGTGGCAAGACGACTGCAGGAGGCTAGGAGCACAGGAGGCGGCCCACCCACAGAGTCACCCTCCACCCCGATAGAGGACCTAGTGGAGTCCACACTCCTCGCTGAAGCAGTCAGTGGGGTCACTGAGATTGACACCTCCGGCACACCAAGTACCAGCAAAGGTAAGTGCAATGTTGAATTGTAACCCCATATGTGTATGCACAAAAGCCCCTTAGGAATTAGCAAGTAATGTAAAACATTGTGAGAAGTAGTCCATTCCACATCTTAGAAGCAGCACATCAATGCCTTATGGGAGTGGCAGTCCACAACCCAGAGCTGAAAGTAGCACATACAATGTAAATAAGTAGAGCGACACCCAGAAGAACACAACACCCACAACACGGTGAAGAGAAGTACCTGTACCATTATTACCATTGTGTGACCGTAATTGTAACAAACATAACTGACATGCTGCATAGTGTCGTTGCAGGTGGGCCAGGCCCAGCAGCCACAGCATGTGCCAGTTTAGGGGAGACTGACACCGATCCTGCTTCAGACTCCAATACGAGTGGGTCACTGAACATTGCGCCACTCCGACGCAGGGCCAAGGCACTGCCACTGACAGAACTCAGTCAGGACTCCGATGAGCAGCAGGAAGGCCCACATACACCATCCCCAACTGGCAGATGCACCCAGATGCAGGAGCCCAGTTCGCAGCAGACCACAGCATCCCGCAGGATGGCTACAAATGCAGGTGCACAGGCGTATGAGGCAGGTGAGGGAACCTACTTCTTTGGTGGCCTGGAATCGGCTATGTTGCAGCAGCAGCACCTGCAGAATAAAAAGATCACTGCATAACAAAAACAGATGCAGCAACATAATGCCAACATGGGGGGTCTGCATCGCCAGCTGGAGTGCCTGAATGCAAACACTGAACAGCTGCATGAGAGACAGGTCCAGGCATCGCAGGACACAAGGGAGCTCACTTCTGCTGTTAGGGAACTATGCCAGGAGCTGCGCCATGACAGGGTGAGCCAACGCAGGCAGGAGCGAGGCTTCATGAGCATGTTCGGGGGATTTTGTCGCTCTGTGACTAGGCTGGCTAATTCCACCTCCCAAATTTCACGTCGTGCAGTGGCTGCACAGGTGGAGGCAGCACACACCAGCAGGGATGTGGCTCACGGACTAGGCCAAATCACAAATGTGATTGACAATATCATGGGAAACAGGTCAGCCACACCTAGCGAGCTTGGACTGGGGACACGGAGGACACATCCAGCCTCAGCAGCCTAGCTGTGCCCGATATGGACACCAGACGGCGCAGTGCCAGGCACAGCACTGCCACAGAGGCAGACAATTGAGGTGCCAGTGAGGCAACTGGGCACTTGAGTGGCGTGCGTGGCCGCAAGAAGTGACTCTAGTGGCCAGAGGGGTAATGAGTACACTATGAAGGAATAGTGCTTTACTGTGAACTGCTATTGTTTTTTTTTAACTCACTTTTGTTGGTATTCGTTGGACCAACATTACCTGACTTTAAGGTAATAAATTTACTCACTACAGGTACATTTGTCAGTGCATTTGTGTTTACATACTTACATCTGAAATGGTTGTGTGTGATGTCAGCACGCCTTTGCCTTCCCTCTGCTGCACTGGTCCTGTCTGCTGGCTGTAGGGGTGGTATGGGATCATCATCCTCATCTGAGTCTGGCTCCGATATTTCCACAGGTATGCCCCTGGTGGTAGCTATATTGTGCAAGATCGCACAAGTAGCCACTATTCTACATGTCATCTCTGGGCTGTACTGTAGTGCCCCTCCACTTTTGTGGAGGCACTGGAAGCGACTCTTCAGCAGGCCGAAGGTGCGCTCCACCACATTGCGGGTCACCCTGTGTGCTGCATTGTATCTCCGTTCAGCAGGTGTAGTAGGATTTAGGTAGGGCTTCATCATGTAGGTGCGCACTGCGTAGGCACTGTCTCCTGGAAGGGACAGAGGGTATATTGAGTAACTGAGCCATCAGCACGCAATCAATGCGCCAGTGTACAGAGGGACAATACCTAGTAGATATACTTCTCCAAACTCCCCAGCTAGCAGTCTTGTGTGAATGCCGCTATGGCGAAAGATGTATGAATCATGGGTGCTCCCTGGGTACCTGGCCACGAGATCAGTTATGATGTACGAGGCATTGCATATCACCTGTATGTTCATTGAATGTTGGTATTTACGGTTGCGGTACACATACTCTGTGGCAGATAGTGGACAGATTGCAACATGTGTCCCATCTATGGCACCTAGGACATGGGGGAACTGTGCTATCTGGTAAAAAACTATTTTTGTCTGCTGTATTTCCTGTGGGGTGTGGGGGAATCTGATGTACTGGTGTATCCTGCTCAGCATGGTGTTAATAAATGCATTGAAAAATCTGGAGAGGGTACTCTGTGAGACCCTTCCAGCTGCTGCTATGACCTCTTGATAGCTCCCTGAGGCAAGTAGGTGGAGGGAGCATAATACCTGCACATGGGTGGGGATACTGTGAGTCCTATGTGTTCTGCACTGCAGTATGGGTTGTAGCTCAGCTATCATATCAAGTATCATGGCTGAGTTCAACCTATACCTCTCAAATATTTCCTCCTCATTCTGGTCAAAAAGTGTAATGCGCACTCTGAAAATGCGCTCCTGTCTCCTCCTCCCTCTCCTCAAACCTGCTGAGATCCTCATCCTCCTCGCCATTACGTAGAGTGCAGCCATTGTGGAAAAGAGTCTGAGGCATTCTGGGCCTCTTTATATAGGTTGCACCTGGTTACCACCTGGTTTCACTGAGTGGTATTTTGCATGTGCAAAATGCCATTCTGCGAAAAATCGCAATTTGCGATTTTTTGGTGCATCGAATTGCGACTTGGATTTTGCGAGTCGCATTTTGCGCCTCGCAATTTCCTACTGGAAATACCGAATTGCAAAATGCGACTCGCAAAACCAGGTCGCAACGCAAAAAATCGCAATTTTTGCGATTTCTTATTTTTGGTCTGCGAATGCCTTTCATGCATCGCAGACCACATTTTTGCATTCGCAAACGGCCGATTTTTGCGATTCACACCGTTTGCGAATGCAAAAAAGTTTCATACATCTGGCCCTTGGTTGTTTTTGGTAGACTTCACAGTTTGACTCTTAATACGGTGGTTGAATTACTGCCAACATGGCGGTCTTTTGGCAACCACCACCGCAACGGTCTTGCCAAAAGACCGCCATACTCATAATGAGGCCCTAAGATTGAATTTGTCTGTATGATTTCAACCTGCAATAATGCCACGTTTCACTAACTACATGTTTTTCTTGCTTGGTTGTTTTTAGGTGCACAAGAGAAGATACCCCACATCACCCACAGTACTGCCAAAGAGGAAGGCCTTACAGTTACTTCAGTCCACCAAACTCTTTCGCTCATGCATCTTTGTGCCACTGCCAACCTAGAGCTTAAGATGGGCTAAAAGAAAGTTGCTCCCAAGAAAGTGGTAAGAAGAAGCACCTTTCCGCCAGTGCAATGCCAATCGCAACCTTTCTCGGGAGGCGTGTGCCTGCCACACTGGCCTCCGGGGAGGAACCAAGGAGCAGCACTCCTGCATTATCAGCACCACCCCAACCTCAGCCCAAGACCATGTAAGTCAGTGAGGCAGCCACTGCAATCAGGGTGACACCGACGAGCAGTAATGTTGAATTGGATATGTCCCTTTTGCAAAGTTGTACCCAATCGTTTCAGGAAACAGAGCGCAGTGGACAGCAGCTGCAGCCAGATCTTCCCAAAGTTGGAGCAGAACAGCAGGTCGAGAACCCTGACGAGGAGGAACCTCTTCTTTTAGAATCAATGGCTCCCAGATCTTCAGCAAGAAAAAGGAAGGGTACTACTCCACCATCTTCTCTAAGCATCACTTCTGATGACGATGATAGGGACATGGAGTGGACCCTGGAAGAGTCTGTGAGAGGCAAGGTAAAAGAAAAGTTCCAGAAAGCCTTAGAACCGTGGAAGGGGATGATGAGGAGGAGGATGATGATGACAACGAGTCAGTCATTGTGGAAGCTGGCACAGAGGAGGCCGACATTACTATCCAACCTGCTCCGAGGGATGTGGCACAGGCAGCACCACCAGCTCTCATAAGACCCCAGCAGAGACCTGCACCAACCTGTACGTCAGTAGAGGTATGCACTGCAGGGACGCACGCCCACCTACCTCTAGTTCTTCTTCAGGCATTGGCAGTGGCCCAATAAAAAAGTATTCCTCCCCAATTTGGGACTTTCATACAATTAGCAAACAGAAGGAGAACATTGCCATATGCTCCATTTGCTACGCGAGTGTTCATTGAGGTAGCCTGGTTCACATTATGGTACTGGAGGCCAGACAACCCAAGTGAAAAAACATCACACAGGAGCACCGTAAAAAAAATGGCTGAACGTGGTCGTGGTGGTGAAGGTGAGGATAGCCTGGAAACATAAGGTACACCTGGTCAAATCATGTTGAAAGGTGAGGAAGAAGAGGGTGACATCCTTACGCAAAGCAGTCCTGTCCCCAGTAGGGTGCCAGAATCACCCACCTTAGCAACCTCACAATGACGCAGTAAGACTCAGAGTAAGATGGAGACACCACGGCATACTATGACTGCACCATGACACAAATTGAGTCTACCACCACCTACATCTCAAAAGTCGCCTGCGTCAGTGGTCCCACAAAAGAAGAAAATCCAGGCTACAGTTATGGGCATGTTTAGGCAAGAGTGCCCCTAAGAGTGCAACCACCCAATGGCACATTTGCACAATTGGAAGCTGGCTAAACTTTTAGCGCTCCCTTTTTCTTTTGTGGGAAGAGTGGGATTCGTAGACTTTGTGGCAGCCATCTGGCCAAAATGGAAGGTTCCGCATCAGACCTATTTTGCCAGAGGTGCTGTTCCAGAGCTGCATCACGATGTGCTGCTATTGGTTGGACAAGCTTTGCAGCAAAGTGTTGTCCACACTATCCACCTGATGACAGACATGTTGACCAGTTGTCAGGCAACTGATTACTTGTGTATAACTGCACACTGGATAACTTTTGTAGAGGTAAAGCAAAAGCTATCTGCAGGTTTTGGGTCTCGCAAAACTTTTAAGAGTGCTTGGCGGCATACAACAGTCACTATGTTCGCCATGGAGATATCACACACAGCTGCAAACATCTTGGATGAATCTAATAGTAAGGTGTCTGAATGGCTGCAAGCCAGAGGTCTTCAGACTGGATTTGTTGCAACAGGCAATGGCAGTAACATAGTCTAGGCCATGGCAGATGCTGGCTATTTCAGGGTCCTGTGTTAGGCGCACTTCATCAACCTGGTTGTGCAAGCCTTTCTTTGAAAAGAAGAGATAGGCAGCAACATACAGACCACCTGCAGACACATCTGCACTCATTTCAGCCATTCTTTTAAAGCCCCAAATCAGTTGTGGATTATTCAGTGTGGTAACAGAGTAGCAGTTAAAGCCCTAATACAGGAGGTGCCAACATGTTGGAACTCAACCTGTTACATGTTGAAACATCTGTTTAAGCAGTACAAACAGATCAATAAATATGTCATTCAAAGAGGAGCAGATTCAATTGGGAAACCTAGGACCATGGATGAGAATAAATGGGGCTTAATCAGATGGCTCACACAGATGCTGCTCCCCTTTGAGGTTTTCACATGGGAAGTTAGCAGTGCAATAGGCCAAGTTATCCCATTATTGCATCTGCTACAGGAGCAGGTAAAGAAGATGTCTAAAAGTTTTACATTCAGGCTGCAAACAAAAACTCATAAGCGCATGCCTTGGTTAAGAGCCATAGCTATTGCTTGACTTGTAATCAAGGCTGCAAAATGATTTTAACTCCTTTAGAGAGTGCATCTGTGCCACCCTACTTGATGCACGCTACAAAACAATTCTTTCCAACCAATTTCAATCCTTTTTCTGAAGGGTATGTTTCACAATACAAGTGGTGGATTGTTGAGCAAGCAGGAGAAATGGAAGAAGAATGGGTGGATCTTAGAGTCCTACTCAGGTCAGTCTTGTCTCATGTCCGCCAACCCCACCAACAAGAAAACCGGCGATAACAGCAACAGAAGAGTCAGACCCACCCTCTGCACTGGCCTGGTATTAAGTGGTATCTCTTATGTCCAGTGCAGAGGCAAAGGAAAAAGAGGTCCAGCAGATGGCTGCACCAATGACCATTCAGAGGATGTTCCAGGAGTATCTGGTTGACCTGAAAGAGGTATATGTGGATCAAAACCCATTTATTGGTGTATTGGTATGGGAAGAAATGCCATTGGCCAGAGCTCAGGAGGTTGGCAATAAACTTTCTGGCTTGTACTGTAGCCAGCTTGTCTGCAGAACGTGCTTTCAGTGTAGCTGGTGCAGTTGTTACAATGAGAAGGACCAGTCTCTCGCCTCAAACCGTGGAGAGATTGAACTTGATCAAAATGAACCAGCATTTTATACCACCTGATTACACTGTTCTCGTAACACCACAGGAGGAGGAAGAGAATGATTGGTCTGAATCAAGCGTGTTAGCTGACCAACTTCTGGGAGAACCACCAGAGTTTGAAGGTGAACTCTGAGTATGCCAGTGCCACCATAGGACATTTTAATTATTTATCATTGAACTTCTTTTTTTCTTTCTTTCTGTGCAAAAAAAAAAAAAAATGCTAGTTGAACATTATGTTTGTGTTGGATTTATGATGCCTCATCATTTTATAGTCACACATAAGCCTCGATTGGAGTTGGACCCATGTGCTGCGCAGAAGTCCCCACATATCTCTCCAGGTCATTGGAGACGATGCCTACCACCCTCACATACCATTGCCTATCCTATTTTTTACATTACCTATCAGGGCTTCCCTAGAAGATCATTGATTAAAAGGCTGCCAGTGCCAAAGCATTTGATTCATCTGTTCTGCAGAAAACCCCCTAGCCACCCTAAACATGGAATACAAAAATATGTCAACTACCACCCTAAACATGGAATACAAAAATATGTCAAACTAAAACATAATGCAATAAAACTTAGCAGTGTAAAAAGTTCACATACCTACTCAAACTTTGGGGAAAACTATTCAGAATTAATGCATAATTACACAAAATGCAAATTCAGCATTTGTGTAGACTACTATAATTTTGTACATATTTGTAATTTTATTTCAGAATACCTGCTGGTTTGCCATGTAGGAAAGCTTATACTCAATATAGTTGGTCTGATGTGATTATGGTTACAAGCCAATGACAAATGCTAGGGACTTGATCGGTTCATTGGGACGAGTTTTTCAAGGTGTTATAGGTCTGATCTGTCTCATATATGAAATGTTATGAGAGCAAACATGATTTTTATTACTATGAAACACCTGTTAAAGTCAATAGGCCTTTACGGATAGATTGTAATTGCACCCTGTTAAAGCCTGCAGATGTAATTTGTTACTTGGAATCTCCCAGATTACAACTTGTAGGTAAAGAATTTGGTACTGGTAATCCTTTTTAATAATCGTTAAGGGTTCAAGAGTTGAACTATAATACTTGCTGCTAGAATCTCATCAAAAGGCCTGACGGGTTACATTGTCTTCCAGGCTCCTGTAAAGAATAATACTTAAAAAAATAAGTACGTATAAATGTATTCCCACTTGGTAATGTGCACTCTCCTTCCATCCATGACAGCTTAAAGCATGAGTAATAGGTAAACTCACTTCAGTCATTGGCTCTCTTGCCCTGGAAGTGAAGGCATTTGTCTGATCACATGTACATGTCCACCTGAAAATGAGTGCACTGCAGTGCCAGTGCTGGCAGGCCATACTTTTAGTTTTCCAATTTTTACCCGTAGGTGCCTTTTTTATTTCTTGACTTCTCCTCTTTTTATTTTCATTTTTAAATCATGCTAAAACCTAAAACATAGTGCTAACTGGCTACTTGCTTGACACTCACTTCACCTGCAGTGTACTGAAACACATACAGCAGCTGCATCTAAATTAGATGACCATCATGACATTATATTACTCATACTGTGTTGTTGTTTTAGCATTGCTGTATGTCCAGCACAGTTCTAACATGGAGTCAGCTGGAACTATACACCACTATGTACAATACCAAGCAAGATTTCCACGTTCTTCTTTGTTTAATTCTGTTATTGCAAGCATACATCTGCAATCTTTTAACAATAGCATGTTTTCTTTTTCCTAGTTTTATTGTTTTCATTTATCTTGCATGTGTGGCTGAATTTATGTAAGTGTTGTATTGTGGTTGTTTAGGTGGAGAAATGCAAGAATGAATAAGTTTTTAATGGATGCACAAGTGCAAGGATGAGTGACAGATTGCATGTATGAGGACTTATTCAGTGCCTAAACCAATCAGTGACGAAGGAGAAACTTTAATTTTTTAAGTCAGACCCATTGGATTGCCAGTACTTATTATCTACCTTTAAGTGGTTGCTGATTGATTTGCCTAGCTGCACATCTCATCACTTGGTTGTGCACACAAGCAAGTAAGTGTGCACACAAACATTCTATTGCCACACATCAGAAAGAATAATTAGAGTGAACATTGATTTGGAAATGCTGCTGAATATGTGTTTGCTGCCTTGCTAGCTCAAACGTGAAACTCCTTTTATGTTCTTGCTCTAGCTCTGAGTCTTCTTGGTAGACTCCTGACTCCTCATGAAGATTACCTTGCTTCCCTTGGTCCTTCTCCTTTACTCTACAATACAACTACTGTTTTGTTCAATATGCAGGCCTTCTCCTGGTCCTCTCCTGCATGAACAAAACCTGGGGAAAGCTCAAGACTCCAGCTTCTGACTGGACAGGTTCAGACAGGCACCCAAGAGTGATGCCCATCTCAAGAAGAATGGAGATGCATCACCCTCTTTGGCAATACAGTATCATTTTCTTTTTAACAATCATAATTTTTTTACTGGGTGGGTTAAATTCAGTCTTCCATATTTCAAAACAAGAAGATGTAACACTTAGGATTTAGTATCTAGGGTCTCTCTGGGGCAGAAGAACTGTTTGTAATGCATTTAACTGAGCTGTGTCATACCTATCCCTTTCTTTTCTTCCACAACAGATTGATGATGGTGTTCTGCTCAGCGTCCCAATGAATATTGTCTTGGTTTCTTTTGTGTAGTGTTTGTCTTTGTCACACCTTTCCCCAAATCCCTTTTCCCATACATTCCTCAAGCCTCTAACCCTCTTTCCCCGAGCTGTGTGATTTATTGAGGTGTGACCTAATTTTACACCATAAAGGAATCACACACTTACTGGGGCAGATGTGGTGGAAGTCCCTGTAACCTTCTATTACCTGAGCAATATTCCACATCGGCCCCATCAACATCACCATTCATGCCTTGTGTGTGTGTCCCGTAAACGCTTAACCTGGCCCAACCACTCTCGAGTCTGAGCCAACTTCTCCTGACTCCATGATTTCATTTACTAAGTTTAGATTTATAGCTCCCCACCATTGCTCAGCTCAGAAGAAATTGATATAGCTAGACTTTATTATCATATGGTCTTATTTGTTTTGTGACTAATGCTGTCATTGTGGTAGTCTGGTAGTCTGGCCTCAGTCTTCTTAAAGTTATGCTCTATAACCCCCAACTCACTGTTTTCTTTCAATCTAGCTGACTGTGATGGATAACCTTTTAATTAATCTTGCAGTTAGAGTTCGCATAGTTGGGAGTGACACCTTCTGTTTTCCCTGTTAGTGCACTAGCTAGCCCTGTTACTGCTACTACCCTTACCACCCCCTCAAGATGCCACCTTTGGAAAAACCCTCAAAAAAAAAAATCAAAGTCATGGGTGGCAAAAATGGGGTTGATGAATGAGGATGGCATACATATCTGCCTCATTTAACAAAAATAGTGAGTCAGGGGATCAGAACACAAAATAAAACACACCCCACTTTTAACCATAGCTTTGATAACCATAAATGATAAAACACAAACTGTAAGCAAAGTAGGTGAGATCTAAGCATGTCCCTCCACAGAAGTGTTCCCTTCTTTATTCTTCCAAGCAATTTTTCAATCATCCTTTCATTCTTCCTACTATATTCACCCATGATCTAAGCTCTGCTTTTTCTCATTCAGTCTTTCACCTACATTCACAATCTGTATTCATCCATTTAGTACCCACTATCCACCCTTTCTTTCAATCATCCTTTTACTCATCCATCTGTTTATCCAATACTCACCTACACATCCTTTTTCATCCACCCACATATCCTTTCCTTTCACACTTTTCACCCATCCTTTTTTTTTAACCTTCCGTTCTTTCACGTTTCCATCAAATCATCATTTTTAGTGAACATTGTGTGTGCTTTGGCTCATTTGTAGATAGAAGAGGCCAGAAGTAACACAACCACTGCTGTAGCTGTAATTGGGGGGGTTCACAAATCTGATCACAACAATGCGCTTGTACCTAGTGAGATATAGTAATTGTCAATATGCAAGCAATGTGACTTACCATTGCCTGTCCCTGCCACTGAGTCTCCGCCTGCTCCATCTGCTACTGCAGCAGTGGAACTTGAGCTGGCTCCACTGATCACATTGGTTGGTGTGGCTAGAAAAATACAGTATTCAGTTTTTAGATGCCAGGTACACCTTCCCTTCTTATTTTTTTTAATCAAACAAATGCAACTGCCATATACTGTTACAGTTTGGTTAGCACTGCAGCATCTTCCATCAAAAATATCACTCTGGGCATTTTGTTGGAATGTTAGAAAAGCCAGTAAGTCGAGCCAACCAAAAGCTTTGCGTAATAGAGGGGCAGAGCTGTAGCCTCTTATTGATGATGACTCAGAATCATTGAGAAGCAACGAAGGGATGAAATACAAAATGGTCAATGAAAGACAGAAAAAAAGATAATGCAGGGAAAAAAAGAATTAAACAAAGCTTGGATAGAGGAGTTGGAAAAAAGGGAGACAGTATAAAAAGTAAACAAGGTAAATTTTAAAGTAGTATAAAAGTGGGGAGAGGTAAAAGGTAGGGAAATAATAATATTTAATAATAGCACTTATTGGTATGAGTAGATCAGCATCGGCGCTGGTGGTCGGCCCTCCCCACCTTCTGCCAGACCCACTGGTGTAGTGCCCGTCTGATGTAAGAAATAAAGAAGATACAAAAATACATTAGTAGTACCATTAATCTCCACAAAATTATTATATAACAGGCAAATGCAATAACATTGTACTTAAATCAGATTGCCTATAGTACTAGTATGATCAAATATCCAAACTTCATTTTGGAGCTAATGCATTGCAATGAATGATCCTTCATTCTATTCTCATTTCTCAATCCCCTTGATGGACCAACTCAGTCTCTGTTTTATGCAATGCATGCAAACTTGAATCACTGTGAAATTGCTTGAGATTGTACAAACTACATAAAGTCACAGAGAATGCTAACTTACTGATAACACTAATTCACTTTGGAAACAGGGGGACAGAGGAGTCTGCACTGCAATGACTTCTTAAATAATCAGCCAAAGCGAGTTTCTACGAGTGCAATAATGTAGGACCAAGGACCCACCAAGCTCTAACTGGATCACATAATAAATAATATTCTTAACGTAAACTAAACATAACTTACCTCTGAGAGGAAGCCACATGCTATTCAGAAAAAAGTTAGCACTCTATAACACAAATACAATAAAATATAAAACTCACCAAGCCCTGGAATCTTGACACCTAGCAGGTCCTGCCAACGGTCGATTAAGTCTGCATAGTGGTTCGTCAGCTGCTGGGTGATGCACTGGACCTGGGTAGTGACCCAGACACACTGGCTCACCTTAGCCGAATGCAGCCGATGCTCCTGCAGGGGGTACATGCTCCAAGGCCTGCCACCTGCTGCCAGCATTGAGGGGAGGTGGTGGTGCTCATATAAAACCAGTGCTGACATCTCCCCCTTGCTAAAGATCATCTGAAGCTGCACCCCTTGATGGCTTCGCCGTCCACACGGTAGTCAGCAGCTGCTCTCCTGCTCTGCCATGGTGCATGGTGCTGTGTGGGGTAGGGTAAAGAAGAGAAAAAAAAAGAAACAGGAGGAGAAGGAAGGAAGGAAGGAAGGAAGGAAGGAAGGAAGGAAGGAAGGAAGGAAGGAAGGAAGGAAAGAAGGAAGGAAGGAAGGAAGGAATACGTGAAAAATAATCAAAATTACAAAAAGTCACAAAAATCACAAAATAATTTAAAAACATAAAAACGCAAAAAGACACACTAATACACTAAATAAAATATAGGGGTAGATTAGGTATAAGGGTAGAGGATTGCAAAGATTGAAGTAGGATGAAAAAAACAGGTCCAGTGCCTTAAACAGAATGAAAAACAAGATGGCTGCGCACATGCAAACTGCGTTGTGCTGTTTGGGCGCTATTTTGAATGCAAGTTCATACTTTGCATTGCGTTTGATGTCAAACGCAACATGAGTGAGTGCAACAGAGAAATATGTCTGCTAGCGGAACTCTGCGTAGCATGCAGAGTTTTTTTCCACTTTGCGGCGTTCCTTGAAGCATGACTCCACACACTCCACCCAGGCCTAAACATGATGGCTGCTCACCAGACTCATTAAATGGGAACAACAAACTCTATACAATGAACATATATGCCCCTAACATGGAAGACCCGCAATTCTGGTGCACTGCAAACAAGAAATCAGTGTGTATCAATTGTTGGGGGTGACTTTAATCTCCCAATGGAAATTATACTTGACCATCAATCCTCAGTTAAATTTAGACCTCACCAAAGCACGCAAACAAATGGTCAAGCTATACTCCAAACATGGCCTCTTGGATATATGGAGAATTCACAACCCTACTTGTAGTGATTTCACATTTCTCTCCCCACGCCTCTCAAGCTATTCATGCATTGACTACCTATATTGGACAACTCCCTACTACAAGTCACCACAGACACCACTATTTACCCTATGGTCATCTCAGACCATGCAGCTATATCTATCACTATTCTTAGTTAACCCACTGAGGGGACAAGACCACTGTGACATATGAACTTTAAAAGTTTAGATAAGGAATTGGATGCTAAGGAGTTAGTGAAAGAAATTTAACTATTCTTTTCAGAGAACACTAACTCTGTCAGCTCCCCAGAAATCTAATGGGACACGTTTAAACCCTCCTTAAGAGGTTAAATCGTGAAGTGCATATCCAAAAACAACAGGGACATTAGGGATTTCCTACAGCACTTGGGGTCCTTAATCAAGAGTAAGGGGGTTGCCTTTTGACAGTCCACAGGGAATCACCTTAGAAGCTAACTTATACAACTGAAACACAACTACAACACCATATTCAGTAAAAGGGCATTTCTATGGGGACATGCACAGAAATCTAAGAAGTGACTATATCTTAACAGAGCTAGGAAAACTCTGGCAGCCACCCACAAATATACGAAACTCAGTGCCCCAGACAGATCACAACAAAAAAAAAACAGCAGACATACTGGATGTATTTAACATTTCTTTGTAGCCCTGTATCACCCAGAGACAGATATCAAGAAAGTAGAATGTCTAACACTTCTAAATAGTAGGCAGATCAAATATTTCAGACACTGTGAAAGATAACTTAAATAAACCCCTAGAAATGGAAGAAAAAAGAAAAGCAATACATTCAATCCACTCTGGCAAAGTTCCAGGGCCAGACAGTTTCCCCATAACATTCTATAAAAAATTGACAACCTCCGTTATAGAATGTCCTAAGGGTACCCTAGATCATGTCACACTACTGGGTAAGATCTCAGGAAAGGAATGGCAGCAGAGGCCACAATCATAGTCATTCCCAAAGAAGGTAAGGATCACACTGACCCCAACATTTTCCCTCCTCAACGTGGAGGCCAAAATGTATGTACAGATCCAGTTGAAGTGACTGAAACCACTCATCCCCAAGCTCATATTCAACTCCTAAACAGGGTTCATTAAAGGGAGATTAGCCAAAAGCAATATACACACTCCCTTCAGCCTCCATCAAAGTACATGACAAGGTTGCCCTGTCACCTTTATCCTCCCTATTGTCCATCAACCCATTATTACAAATGCTAAATAACTCTCAAGGTATTCACATTTTTCATTTTAGAACAGCACCATACAAATCCACTCCATATGCAGACACATATGCAGATGATATCCTGTTTTTCCATGAAATAGTGAAAGTCATACCAGTGATCACCCATATAATTAATAAATTCTCATTGGTCTCTAGGTACACCTTAAACATTGACAAAAAGGAGGTTTTACCTCTTAGCCCACATTGCCTACCCTACCACCTTGGGGACTCTGTACTTAAATGGGGATCCAAATTCATCAAATATTTGGGTACCTGGTTTACCAGTGATTTCAGAGAATTGCTACAACACATTGGTGGGGCATACGTGAAACCCTCAAAATGATGATTACCCTGCTGATCAACTTTGGCACATCCATGCTTCCCCTGAGGCTTTCACTCTTCTTCGTTAAAACTTTTGACAAACAACTTCAACATTCCTGTGGAACAGCAAAAAAGCTAGAATAACTAAAAAAAACCTTCAATTAGATCTCACGCAAGGTAGATGCAAACTACCGAACTGGAACGACTACCAAAGGTAATTTTCAGTGGAATAAGGTGCCCACTGGCTGCTACCTGATTCAATTACTCACCCTCATTGAATAGATATAGAATGCATAATATGCGACCCTTACCTCCACCATCACCATTTTGAAACTTCTGATACCAAACTCTTGACAAATAATTATAGATACTGAAACTAGTGGATAAACACAAGCCAAGCTCCATCTATAACTCAACCTTATCTTCCCTATGACACAATCTGACAATTAAGGGAGAAGCGATTACTAATCTTGGTTCATCATGGGCCAAAAAAGGTTTAAGATTAATCAAAGAGCTGTAAAATGACAATGCCACTCCCTGCTCCTGTGCAGATCTCTAATATCTATTCCATGTGACCAACATCGACTTTTATGTTTTTTTGAAACTTAAAGCTAAATTATTTAAATTAGGACCTTTTGACCACCCGAAACATCATAAATTCCCAAGTAGCATGGCATGCATCCGGACATACAGCATCAAAAATATACAAAGTGCTAACCAGCTCCACCCCATCGTTACCAACACCAATACAAGTGAAATGGGTTAAAAAACTAGAGTCCCTGGACATAGAACCTCCCAAAGAAGAAAAATGATCCAAAATCGGTGTCACAGCAGTGCGAAATACAGTTGTACCCTCACACAATCTAAATTATTCACTATGAAGCTAATGCACTGGACACTGACTAGACTACATAAGCGAAAACTATGTGACAGTGATAAGTGTTGGAACTGCAATTTCACTCCCGGCACAGCAGAACATATGCTCTTTAAGTGCACTCGCCTTAGTGCATTTTGGTCAATGACTGAAGACCATCTACTGAAGATAATTAAATCAAAGTTAGCCTTAAACTTCCTGATGATTGCCCGTGGACCTCACCAACTACCTTACATATTAACACCCACTACATGGCACTCCTGGATCTCCTTCTAACCATTTCCACCAAGAGTATCCTTTCAGAAGGGAAAGCATTCAAAACCATATCATATTATACTTGGTGGCCATGGATAACACACCTAAGAAGTGCCCACAGCTCTCAGGAGGTGCTGCCAGGTAGTCCCAACATCTCATTTAATTATGACATTAGAGAAGTTCACAGAGAAAAACAATATCCCATGACTACATCATGGAGAATGTCAGCTCCCATTACCACATCTCAGACACGACAATTACAACACACTTAAAATATTCACTGAAATTGTATTGTCTCAACATTCACTGTATTCCCCCCTCCTGTTGGTTTGTTGCACTTCCCCCTTTATATTTATATCCTGCTTCACACAATTGTAACCAAAACGATTCTTAATAATAATCTACACTTGAAGGTCTGTGGCCAACGGAGGTGGGTCACTGTCACATTGGTAATGCTAATGTGTACTGTCTTCTGATTTCATCTTCAATTATACAAATGCTGACTTCTTGTGATCTGATCTAGTCGACCCAACCAAAAATATTAATATGTGCGACATTTTCTTCCCTAGCTTTACAATAATGGTCATTGCCCTTTTTGATGCAAAAGGAGAGATCAGGACTGGAATATGGTTTCCCTGGTGATATGACGACATCTGGTAATACCAAATGTGATCACCCAAATGGGAAATACTCCTTCCAAAATGTCCCCATCCTGCTCCTCCCTCCACTCACAAAGCAGAGTGCGATGTGGAGCCATGGGAAGAACAATCACTGAGATTGCTTCCTGTTAGTTTACTTTATACATTTCCTAGCTCTCAAATGATATGCTGGTGTCTGACAGGAGATTGGAGGGTGGATTGAAAGAGATTCCCAAGCCTACGCCCTGAGCATAAGAACAGTGATCAGTGGTCAGTGATCACAGTCCATCAAGTATTTCCCTATTCCAATACTCATTGGGACCTGTCAAGTGTGCATACTAAGAACCGATGATGGTTGGGGGAAAGGTATTTGAGGGCCCTACATGGAAGAATGCCTAAAGCCTCCATTTAAAAGTAGTCAAGCACCCTTGATTCCAGACATTTTAAAACATTTTGCATTTTTGGCTTGAATTTTGCTGAAGACTTCAAACAATAGGATTTCCCTTGTTTGTGTTGAATATGTTGAAAAGGATACTTGAAGAGGAGGTTGATATCATGACTATATTTGCACCTATGCAAGTCTGTATTCCCACACTCAAGAGACTCACATGGTCACACGTCCAAATTTCTCTTTGTCAATGACAAGCAGAAAATCTGAGATCTATTTTTCTCTGCATAATCAAGATCAGCCAATGAGGGCAAGACAGTTCAGCAAACTACCTTCTGATCCATAGAAGTGTGCAGTTGTTTGATCTGCTTTGATTTGTTCCATTCACCTAGAGATATGTGTGTATATCTGTTAACAGAGGACAGGGGTAAACAAGCATTTATCTTTGCCTTGATTCTGAAATTGGGAACCCACGTTCAAGGTAGTGTCTTTTAACATCCTAAGCCCATTATGAATCCATTCATGTGGAGTATGATAATACTCAAAAGACAGAGGAGAATCTACAAGCATGCTGACCTTAGCAAAAGATGTGACTGTGTGAAAGGTGAAACTGTTGTGAATCTTGCTTCCTAGGGTGACATATTATGTCATATCCCAGATGTCTAACATGTTGCATTTTCTTCTGTTTTGAATGTACACTGTTTCACTAGATTATGTTGTTTTTGCTCTCATTTGGTGATATCGCAAAGTTCAAGGCTAGTTTTGACTTTATGAACACTTCTTGAAGAATTCATATGCCAAAACATTGGGTTCCATACTAAGGGCCTCATTAAAACATTGGCGGGCGGCTACTGCCGCCCACCAAGCTGTAACCACCGGGCGGCCGCCAATGCGGCCGCACTCCTGCGGTGCCCATTTGGACATCCCCGCTGGGCCGGCGGACGGAAACCAAGTTTCCGCCCGCCGGCCCAGCGGGGATGTGGGTCGCAACATGGGAGCCGGCTCCAAATGGAGCCGGCGGTGTTGGGGCCGTGCGACGGGTGCAGTTGCACCCGTCACGCTTTTCACTGTCTGCACCTCTGACAGTGAAAAGCCGCATGGGGCCCTGTCAGGGGGCCCCTGCACTCCCCGTACCGCCAGCCTTTTCCTGGCGGTTCAGACCGCCAGAAAAAGGCTGGCGGTCGGGCACTCGTAATCCCCTGGGCAGCACTGCAAGCAGCGCTGCCCTGGAGGATTACAACCGCCGAGGCCATTGTGGCGGAAAACCGCAGGCCCCGGCGGTGCGACCGCGGCGCTGCCGCCGCAGTCGTAATACACCAGGAAGCACCGCCAGCCTGTTGGCGGTGCTTCCGTCAAAACAGCCCTGGCGGTCTTGGACCGCCAGGTTTGTAATGAGGGCCTAAGTGTAACTGATGGCTTTACGACTGCTTGAGCCAGAAAGGTGTGAAAATCTTATCCTTCAGGCATGTATTTTAGTTCTTGATTCACATTCCACCTTTGTTATTTGATATTTTCGTTGGTTTGGTTCTTGTATAAATCAATTTCTGTCTTAACAGAAAGTCAAACATTTCAAAGACCTCAAACTTTGCTTGTGTCCCTTTAAAAGTTGTATCAAATGCAGCCTATAGTCTACTGTAGAAGTCAACACGTACACACTAATGAAAACTGTTCAATAGTCCTTCAGAGGGAAAGATTTTAAGAGTTTTTCTGCTGGGTTGCAAAACACCAGTAGAGACAATGAATGTAGGAAAGTAGCCTCTTTCTTGCTTGGTTACCCCCACTTTTGGCCTGTTTGTCAGTGTGTTGAACTGTGTCTACTGAGATTCTGCTAATCATAACCCCAGTAGTTATGCTCTCTCCCTTAAATAATGTTTTTTGCATACTGGTAACCCCGTATTTCACCCACAATTGGCATACTGATGCCCCCTTATAAGTCCCTAGTATATGGTAACTAGGTACCCAGGGCATTGGGGTTCCATGGGATCCCTGTGGGCTGCAGCATATCTTTTGCCACCCGTAGGGAGCCCATGCAAAGGCTTCTGCAAGACTGCCATTGCAGCCTGCATGAAAAGGTGCATGCACCCTTTCACTGCCGTTTACACTGCACCTTATAAGCCACACCTATGGCAGGCCCTCCAGCCCTGAGGGCAGGGTGCAGGGTACCTGTGTGTGAGGACACCCCTGCAATAGCAGAGGAGCCCCCACGACCTCCAGGACCTTTATCCCAGACTCCGTGAGTGCAGGGATGCCATTTTACGGGTGTACTGGACATAGGTCACTAGCTACATACTGGTAACTCCAAACATAGGCATGTTTGGTATCAAACATGTTGGAATCATACCCCAAGGCTTTTGCAAGCATTGGTTGTATGATTCCATGCACTTTGGGGGCTCCTTAGAGGACCCCCCCCCAGTATTGCCATTGCGGCCTTCTGAGGTTTTCCAGGAAACCCCTAGCTGCTGCCACCTCTCAGACAGGTTTCTGCCTTCCTGTTGCTTGAAAAGCACAAGCCCAGGAAAGCAAAACAAAGGAATTCCTTTGGGAGAGGGGTGTTACACCCTCTCCCTTTGGAAATAGGTGTCACAGGCTTGGGAGGGGTGGCCTTCCCAAGCCACTGGAAATGCTTCAAATGGCACATTTGGTGCCCTCCTTGAATAATCCAGTCTACACTGGTTCAGGGACCCCCAGTGCCTGCTCTGGCACAAAACTGGGCAAAGGAAAGGGGAGTGACCACTCCACTGTCTAGCACCACCCCAGGGGTGGTGCTCAGAGCTCCCCCAGAAGCTCCCTGGGTTTTGCCATCTTGGATTTCAATTTGGCAGGGAACTCTGGGAGCATATGAGTGGCAAGTGCCAGCAGGTGACATCAGAGCCCTTCTCTGATAGGTGCTTACCTGTTTAGCTCACCAATCCCCCTTTCTTGGCTATATAGGGCCTCTCCTTTGGGTGGTTCAGATTTAGATTGCAAGACTCCAGCAGGAATCCTCTGCATCCTTTACCTCACCTTCTCACTGAAGAAACTGCATCTGGACCCCTGGGAACTCTAGAAACTGCAACAAAGAAGCAAGGACAACTTCTGCAAAATTGTATCTTCAGCTCCTGCCAGCAACTGCAACTGTTTCCCGGTTGTGCATCCTTAGAGGACAGCCTGTCTTCAGACTGTACCAGAAGGACAAAGGAATCTCCCTTGGAGTGAAGGAGTCACTTCCCTGCTTCAGCAGGCATCTCACTGCATCGACGACCATCTGCATGGATCCCCTCTCCTGACATGCTGCATGGATCCTACATCACGGGTGGTAGACTGAAGTGGTCCTGATAGTCCTGACGTCCAACTGTCCAAATTTGGTGGAGGTAAGAGCTTGCCTACCTACACAAGGCAGCACCCCTGTGCAGTGTGTGTTTTGCAATTGCCAAGGCTTGTTTGCATCCTTCCACAAAGTTCTTTGTGTACTGAGCAGCTCTGGCCCTCCACTTTATCCTGTGACACACATCTTCCTGAGTGGTTCTCCGGCAGCGCGGGAGCCTTTGTCATAGTGCTGCAAGGGCCTCCTTTTGCACCTTCTTTGACCCCGTGCTGTGGAACTCCTGGGTGTGCTGCCTGGTCTTCTTTTGGCTCTCTGAGTTGCTGAGAGCCCCCTCTGACTCCTTCTCCTGGGTAGAGTCGACCTGGTCCTTCCTGGTCCCGGGCAGAACCATTTTCCGCTAACCGCGAGCTTTGCGTGTGCCAAGGTTTGTTGGTGGACTCCAGCTATGCAAACCAGACTGCAATCTCCTATCCGGTGTGGGACATCATCTGCACCAACCAGGAACTTGAATCTGTCTTCTTGGGTGCAGTACTGACTGTTCTTCTTCACCTTTGGTTCTTCTTTTGCACCTTCATCCGGGTTAGTAGGGGCTCCTGTTTTCCCTGGACTCTTCTGTGCTTCTTGGACTTGGTCTCCTTCTTCCACATGTTTTCAGGTCCAGGAATCCACTGTTTCTGTCTTACAGTCTCTTCTGGTTCTGGCATAATCTTCTTTCTCACGTTTCTGTGTGTTTTGGGAAAGTTACTGTGTTTTACTCCTGCTTTCCAGGGCTCTGGGGTGGGTTCTAGTACTTACCTTTGGTGTTTTCTGGTACTCTGAGTGCCTCTCTACACACTACACTTTTCTAGGTGGGAAACCGACATTCGCATTACGCTTTCTTAGTATATGGTTTGTGTGCCCCGAGCCATGTTAAGGACACATTTTCCTTAATTGCACTGTTTTCTAACTGTTTTTATGCCTATTTCTGCATACTAGTGTATATAATTTGTGTATTACTTACCTCCTAAGGGAGTATAGTCTCTATGGTATTTTTAGCATTTGTGTCACCAAAATAAAGTACCTTTATTTTTGTTACACTGAGTATTTTCTTTCATGTGTGTGAGTACTGTGTGACTACAGTGGTATTGATGAGCTTTGCATGCATCCTAGATAATCCTTGGCTGCTCATCTACAGCTACCTCTAGAGAGCCAGGCTTCCAGACACTGCCTACATTTCACTAATAAGGGATAACTGGAGTGGGTATGAGGTGTAAGTATCATAGGAACCCACTACAAACCAGGCCAGTTCCTACAATAAAGCAGGTCAGTTTAAGTGCACCCTGATACATTTACCCTATTGGGTGCTATGAATGCCACTTCCCATCCATAGTGTTATTGATTAGGCAACATAAATGGTTCAAGCACCTAGGGACCTCTGCTCACATCGGAGGAACAGAAGGATTACCTTGGGATGCCCTTGTGTTGGCTTTCCATGCAGCATGATGCTTTTTGTTACAACATTCAGGTCAGCATGCATACTGACATTCCAACTTAAAGCAGGTGGAGCTGAATGCTTTGGCTGCTTCCAGTTTGATATTTGCTCAGTGTCATAGTTCAGCCCTCTATGTGCCCAATTGGATGGGTGGAAAGGAGGAGGCTCTCTACTTTTTAATAGTACCTCTCCCTAGACCATTTCCACTAGGAGATTCCCCAGTAGGATGATCCTTGAGCAGGAATCTACACCACTGGACCCCATAGATAGTATTTTTGGGGGAGAGGCCCATCAGCATTTACCAAAGCTGTCTTATCTAGCTTTGGCAAATTCAGTCTTTCTGCTTTACTGAGGGGTCTATTGGAGGGTTACTCCTAAGCTACATATCAGAGGAGAGCAGAAAGCCTCCAGAACCTAATACCACAGCTACCCACATCCTAAGAATCAATGTAAGTTCAAATGGAAACTATGATGTATCTAGGGTGCATTTCTGGGGCTTACTTGTCCCAGGTGAAAGGCTGTCCAAGACAAATTGGGCATTATTTGTATTGGGAGAATTATGAAAATGCTAGGTGGTAGGACCTTTGCTGTTTTGCAGAGATTCAAGAACATTCCCTCATCTTGCTTTCACCCGCACTTCTAGTTTTAGAAATATTTAGGGTATGGAGGTTTTCTCAATGCTAGGCTCAAAACCTATACACTGCAGCTACCCACACACCCAAAACATTATTTACGTTCAAAACAAACTTCATCACATTTCCACAGTTAATTCCCAGGACTTTTCAGTTCCAGATCATAGACCAACTCGGACAAATTGGGTACTACTGGTATTGGTAGAAATAAAGGAATTTTGCAGTTTACCACAGATTGTGGACATTTTCCTCATTAAAATCTAAAGACATTCTGTGATATTAACCACAGTTTTACATTTGCAGGGCATTCTGGGTGAGAAGATGTAGAGGAATACAAACTAGCCGCATCACTCTAGATTCCCCCAGGCTACCATTATAACAGACATTGCTGGGCAAGTAGGTTTCCCTGAATGTCAGTTGAACCCATCCCCATTTGCTGCAGCAACACACAATCCAAAAGTCAACATAAGTTCAAAACAAAACTATTGATGTTGCCACATTTTGCTTTGGGATCTTTCCTATTCTGGTGAGAGGCTCATCCACAGAGCTTGAGTACTGATTTTATCAGAAAAAGTATTGAAATGTTGGATCATAAGGTTTTCTTGGATCATGTAGATTTCAGAACTGTGATAAAATTCTGTGATTCCACCAGACGGTTGATGGTTTCCAGGAATTCTGGGCAAGAAAAAGTTGTGAGTTCCATACAAGATACACCATCCTGTTTGTCTGCTTCAGAAATCTCTGGAATTGTTAAGCTGTTGTATGAGTCTGGGCTGCCAGCTGACCACTAGCTCAAATATAGAAGCTACCCACATTCGAAGATTTAATGTAAGTTAAAAGCAAACTCTGTGATGTTTCCACATGCATTTCTTGGCCTTTTTTGTGCTGGTGATATCTCCACCTACGCATATAGTCAATTGATTTTATCAGAAGAAGTATGGAAATGCTGTGTGAATTTTGTTTTTGTCATTCCTCACATATTCTTGAAATACTGCTCTCAGAAGTATGAGAAAATTCTGTGAGTTCACATAAAGCTTGATGTTTGCAGGGCATTATGGGTAGTAGTAGTGGGATTCCAATAAGCCACATCGCATTTGACCCAAACTACCTCTAGGTGTCTACTTTTTAAAAATATTGGAATTAGCTGGTCTACCTCAGTGCTTGATGAAAGCAGGCCCAAATACATGGTTACTGTTAGACCTGCCATACTTGGCATTGTCACCCCTAACTTTTTGTATCTGCTTCCCAGGTAATTGACTGTGTGCTGGACTCTGTTTTGCTGTTTTGGTACTCTGGGCACTTTACCACTGCTGACCAGTGCTAAAGTGCAAGTGCTCCTGTGTAAAGTGTATGTGTAATTGGCTTTTACATGATTGGCATATTTGATTTACTAGTAAGTCCCTAGTAAAGTGCACTAGTGGTGCCCAGGGACTGTAAATCAAATGCTACTAGTGAGCCATCACAGCTGCTGATAACGATGCAAACCCCACACAGCGCAGTTGTCTAACACCGTGCAACTGGATTTCTCATGCATCATTGCTGCGCAGATCCGAGGTGCCCTGTCTGTAAACTGATGCATAATTTTCTTGCGAGAGAGAAAAACAAAGCATCGCCTACCCGACCGGAGAAGAAACGACGCACGGTCTCACTTGCGAGTAAGGAATCGACGCATCGCTGACTTTTCTGATGCACGCTCACCCATGTGGCTTTATTTTTTTATGCAAACCAGGTACTTTGTGTAAAATCAATATTTCCATTATTTTCCATAGAGTAAGACTCTTATTCTTTTGAAAATTCATATCTTGTATGTTGGATTTTTGCCATTTTGGTGTTGTTTGATTTAAATAAATATAGCCTACTTTTCCAAACTGGTGTGGTGTCAATTTTGTAGTGTTTTCACTGTATCACTGTGCATGTTGGTACAAATACTTTACACACTGCTTCTGGAATAAGCCTTCCTGCTCATGCCAAGCTACCAAGGGATGAGTGGGAGTTAACCAAGTGTGTTTCTCCTTTGCCCTGACTAGAGTGAGGGTCCTTGATTGGACAGGGAGTAACCTGACTGACAACCAAAGACCCAATTTTTAACATTGGTGATCAACGGTAAGGACTGGACTCCTCTTTTGAAGTCTCAGGGCCATAACAGACTTCCTCTGCCAGCACCTGGACTCTCTGCTGAGACTCTTGCCCTGCCAGGTGTTGCCCTATTCAGTCCCTAGGCCCTTGAAAGGTGAAGTTGGCAGAACAAGGACTGAAATCTACACACAGAATACCGTGCTAGGAAATTTTCGAAGCATTATTTGAAATGCGGCTGATAAACAATACACCAACTGCTTTGCGGTTAAAATCATAGCTCCACCTGCATCGCGGCTGGGAGATCAACGCATTGAAGCTGGAGAAATGACGCAACACGCTCTTGCGGCTGCTGATAAAGATGCAAACACCACGCAGCATGGTTTTCTAACACCGTGCGACCAGATTTCTCACGCATTGTCGCTGGGAGCCAAAGTCATTGTGAACCTGCGTGGATCCAAGGTGCCCTGTCCAGAAATCAACGCATCGCTCTCTTGCCAGGGACAAAAAAGACGCACCGCCTACCCGACCGGAGAAGAAACAACGCGCGGCCTCACTCGCGAGTAAGGATACAACGCATCGCTGACTTTTCCGATGCACACTCACCTGTGCAGCTTTATTTTTGACGCAAACCAGGAACTTTGTGTAAAATCAACAATTCCATTATTTTCTATGGAGTAAGCCTCTTATTCTTTTGAAAATTCATATCTTGACTTGTGTATGTCGAATGTTTGTAATTTTGGTCTTGTTTTATTCAGATAAATATCGCCTTGTTTTCTAAACTGGTGTGGTGTCCATTTTGTAGCGTTTTCACTATAGTACTGTGCATGTTGGTACAAATACTTCACACATTGCTTCTGGGGTAAGCCTTCCTGCTCATGCCAACATACCAAGGGAGTGAGCGGGGGTTAACCAGGTGTGTTTCTCCTTTGCCCTGAATAGAGTGAGGGTCCTTGCTTGGACAGGGGATAACCTTACTGCCTACCAAATACCCCATTTCTAACAGTTACACAAATATCAAAAATTGATGTAAGATGAAAGTAAAATTGTCAGTGTTTCTGTGATTCATTTTGTGGCCTTTCGAGTCCTGGATGATAGCTCTGTTGACACAAGTGGGTACCAATTTAATCAGGAGCGCATTTGATATTACTAACTAATGTATGGTCTTTCCCTCAAAGAAATATGAGGAGATTCTCAGATTTTAGACAAAGTTAGACGTGGGCATTCTGGAACAAAAAGTATTGAGATACAACCAAGTGACACCCTTCGTGATTTCTGAGTCTCTTGTTTTCAGAAATTTGTGGAGCTGGTAGGTTAAATTGGGTGCAGGCAGACCCAAGGATCACATATGGAAGGCAACTACAACCACAACACTCTAAAAACATAATTTTATTTTTTCACATGTTCTAGTGTTTGGCTTTTCTTGCCCAATTTGATAGGACTATACATATATGTATATAAAATGTTAATGATAGTTGTGCTTTGAATGCAGGATGGTAGGACACTGCTTACAAAATATTACATTTGTCTTCGTTTTTGGCTTCCGACTTTAAGTCAGTGTACATGAAAAAATGCATTTTGAAAACAAAATCCCACAAAATAACCTGGTATTATGGATAATCCAAAACACAGTGTGGTACAAATACCCACAACTATAAACAAGTGATGCACTGTCAGTTTCCAAAGAAAACTTATTATAATGCGTAGCTCAGTTGGTGGCTCTACTCATGGGCGTTTGTTTGGAGAACTGAAAAAATTGTATATCTCTTTGTCTTACACTTCGGTACAAAAACTTACAGATGTAAATGTTGTCACTTATTTCTCTTTCTTCTACTTACTGTTGCTTTTTTATTTTTATTTGAACCACTTTGTTTGAGAAAACGAGCACTTTCCTAAAATGACCACTTGGATGTATTTTAAATCTGTCTAGTTTTCAGAAATGCTTTGCTTCTGGAATCATCCATAGGGTTCACAGCTCTTTCCCCCACTACAGGTAGGAAGTGCTAAAACAGGAAATATTTACGTCCATTTAGAAAATTGAAAACGTTGTGGTAAAACAATGCTTTTTGCCACTTTTCCTCTTGTTTGAAAGTTGGGAAGAAAGGGCCCTTAGCACAGCAAATTTTTGTGATGCCGTTTTCAGATAAAATATCCGGACACTTTCCTGTGCAGTACACTTTTCCTATTTTTGGTAAAAACATTAAAAAAATTCAATATTGTCCCATTGTGGCTATTTATTTCAAGCCATCCAGGGTGCAATGTAAACCCTGCCTACATTTATAGTCCGCAATATGTGGGAAACAATTTCTATAGGAAGTAAAGAAATGAAGGCTAAATCTTTTACTGCAGGAAATGTCAAAAAGGACCCAGTACCACAAGGAAATCAATACCAGTCCAATTGTTAGAACGCAAAGCATAACTAGAATTGATAGATCTGTTCATGCTAACTATATAGCATATATTGCTAAAGATGTCTTTTAACTTGACAAAATAGTTTGGGAGCTGAACTCTTTGTTTGTTATATTTAACCATAAGGGGCTAAGGGCCAGATCTGTGACCTTTTGTTTTGCCACTTGCAATCTGGGATCCTTGCACACACTGTCTCAGCCAACAGCTGAACAATGAAATGTTAATAAAATGTAATTTTATTTTTCAACTGATGGCTCTGAGCCAGTGTGCGATTCTCCTCCGCCATTGTGGAGGAGCCAAGGCTGCATTATCACACCTCCAGCTTCAGTGAGGTAACAAAACATATGAACTCTCCTTCCCCCCCCCAGATTCCGTTTGCCCACGGTCCTCCGAAACTCCCATTCCTCAGAGCTACTCAAAACCTTCGGCAGAAAGGCTCTCCCCCGAGGTTGAGTCCCCCTGCACCGCAGGTGCTGCAGGACGCCACTTGCCATCTGTTCGTCCCTGATAGATTTCCTACTCTCTAAGTACCAAAAGCACCGAGTTTTCAGTATTTCCCAGGCCAGTAATGCCTCACCCCATTTCAACCTGCTTGTAATCAGTGCCAAATGATGCATAATAGCGCTTCCACTCATTTTGTCACGTGGTGCCGTCTGTGCCGAATAAGCGTTATGGCTCCAGTGAGCACAGATGTCTCAATCCATATTTTAGGAGGTCTGCATTCGATCTAACGACCATCTAAATAATCTTTCAATAATTCTACACCTGTTCTGATTAGGTCTAAGACAGGAAGTGCACCAAAATGCATCAGACTGTGGCGCCAGTGCAATTGACTTTAGACGGAAGTGATTTATTTGGGACGTGCCATAAAATATTACTGTTGGCTTTTTATGAGGCATGGTTGTGAACAAATCAATGCAACTAAATTCTAATGTGTACGACACAGCTGCAGTGGTCGGTTTTGTTACAAACTTCCTTTGTCTTCAAATTGCTTTTACAAATGATTGCTATGAACTTCCTCGGCCTGTAAACTGCATTTGAAAATGAACCGACGTTTTGAATGTATTTTCTGTTTTTTACACTTCTAAAAACAGCCGTGCACAATGGACTCCTTTCATATGGCACAGACCTGACCCTTTGAGCATCAATGCTGATTGTCCCTTAGAGTCCTTTGTAAAATGAAAGTGACAGCGCGCGACCTTAAGAGGGGGAGATACTGATACAGGACACTGGATTAATTACAGGTCTAGGGGCCTTTGTAAGCAGTTTGATGTGCTCAGGTTTTGAATTTAAACAGCAGCCCAGACGCTTCGTGGATTCTCAGCATTTTTACTGTAATGGAATTATCATGCATCGAGTCAAAACGGATAATGTGACTTTGAGAAAAGATGTTCTTTTCAAGTAACTGAAAGAAACAGCAATATTGCTAATGCTTTAGGAGTCCTACAAGAGATAAATTATTTGGAAATACTGCATGTGCACCAGAGCCAAATTCATTTGCAAAGTGTGTCTGATAACAGGGAGATCATTAGATTTCTGCTCCGCAGTCCATGGACGCTCTGCAGCGTCTCCTGACTGCATTACTCAGCCAATTCTGAACACGCTCTTACCACGCATTAATGTCCTGTTCCTATACTTAACCACGATTTGCAAGGGGAGCATGGGCACGAAAACCATTAATCATTTGTGTCCACCATGCTCGAAGCTATACGGATATATCTCAAACTCCAATCTCGAAAAATGTATTCTGGCAACCTAGAACACTTTTTTCCTTCAAGGAGAAAGGTTTACCAGCTTCTTAAGCACATTGTTTATCATATTGCTACATGTGCAGACTAGTAAACTGGGAGAATATTTCAGTAATGTTTTGTAATTTGACATTAGAAAACGTTGGTGCCCGAACCTTCTGGGTGTCTCACCCTCTTTAACACTGTTGCATCATGTAGAAATGACTTTGCAAAGCCATGATTCGCAACTCACAAAAATGCTGATGTGGGCCAAAATAGTTCCTCTCCCGCCATCTCAGAACCATATAGCTATTCTGTTGTCTGCAATGCAGGTAAAGAGGCAGGGGTCTCACCAATGCCTCAGTGGGCGTAATTCACAAGGATCGAACCTTTTGTAGACTACCTCAGACCTCGAAGAGACTCTACAGGGCAAATTTAGATACACACTTTACTTGGCTCCAAAAAAGGGAAAAACAGCCACGGTATATATTTTATAAATCATTACCTAACACCGACATAAATAAGAACATACAAGGCTTCCATAGCGAAAATGAGCAAAATATTAAAAACACTCTACACTGCTGGCACCAGACCTGGGGAGAAGATAAATTGTATAGTAAGATCACAAGAGAGACCTCCTTCTGGCACAAGCGATATTTACCAGGCATACTACAACTACCTCATTGCTCCAGATGGGACACTGTTGGAAATTGGCCTCTCTGAAGGGCCACCCCAAACTTTTTGCCTTCCTCCTCCTCTTCTTCTGACCTCGTTTTTGCTGTGTTTAGGACTCTGGGCAGGTTACCACTGCTAACCAGTGCTAACATGCATGTGCTCTCTCTCTAAAACATGGTAACATTGGCTCATACCCAATTGGCATATTTAATTTACTTGCAGATCCCTAGTAAAGTGAACTATATGGGCCAAGGGCATGTAAATTAAATACTACTAGTGGGCCTGCAGCACTGATTGTGCCATCCACATAACTAGCCCCATAACCATGTCTCTGGTCTGCCATTGCCAGGTCTGTGTCTGCAGTTTCACTGCCACTTCGACTTGGCATTTAAAACTACTTGCCAAGTCTTGAATTCCCCTTTTCTTACATATGTCAACCCTAAGGTAGGCCCTAGGTAACTCATAGGGCAGGGTGCTATATAAGTGAAAGGCAGGATATGTACTTATCGTTCTACATGTCCTACTAGTGCAAATGTCCCAAAGTTGTTTTTCACTACTGTGAAGCCTGCTCCTCTCATAGGCTACCATTAGAAATTCCCTTATATGCTTTTAAGTGGTAATTTCTGATCTAAGAGGAATAACCTTGTTATATTTGGTATGGTTGGAATGGTAGTGAGAAATCCGACTTACTGCTGAAGTTGGATTTTACAGTACTATTTCCGAAATGTCACTTTTAGAAAGTAGGCATTTCTCTGCCCTCACTGCCATCTGTGCCTTAGTGCCTGTCTCCAAAACATGTCTGGTCACTGCTGATTGATAGCTCCCCTTGTGTGTTCTCCCTACATAGCCATGAACACAGGACACACAGCTGCATCTGAGGTGATCTGCACACAGATGGGTGTCCCTGGGCAGGAAGGGTGTAGGGTCTCTCACTTACACTTCAAAGGTCAGTGGCCTGCCCTCACACAAAGGACTGGTAACACCCCCACAGGGCTCCTGGCAGACATGTCTGGGTTGAAAGGGGAACCTGTGCACTTCAAAATCACTCTTTGAAGTTTCTTCCGCTTCAAAGGCACTTGGGTCTGTGACCCTACCAAATCAAACACTTCTGGATCTACAACTGGACTCTATCAGAAGGACTGCTGAGCTGCCCAAAGGACTCATCTGGACTGAGTTTCTAGAAGGACTGCTATCCTGCTTGTTGCCCTGCTGCATGCTGCTCCCCAACTCTGCTAGAAGGTCTCTGCCTTCCTCCACAAGTGCTCTCCAAGGGCTTGTGTTGGACCTGACCCTTTTTGCAAGGTCATCCCCAAACTTTTTGCCTTTCTCCTCCTATTTTTTCTGACCTCTTGTTTTTGGCTCTAGGACTCTGAGTTCTTTATCACTGGTGATCAGTGCTGAAGTGCAGGAGCTCTCTCTTCTCAAGGTGGTATGATTGGCTTACACCTAATTGGCACATTTAATTTACTGTAAGTCCCTTGTACAGTGGTATCTCTATACCGAGGGCCTATAAATTAAAGGCTACTAGTGGGAATGCAGCGCTGCTTGCACCACCCACAGAAGTAGCCTTTCAAACCTGTTTCAGGCCTGCTAGCGCAGGGCCTGCGTGCACAATTAACTGCATCAGGGACCTGGCATCTAAATTTGCTTTCCAGGCCTGGATCTCCCCTTTTACTACATGCAAGTCACCCCTAAGGTAGGCCCTAGCTAGCCCTACAGGCAGGGTGCTATGTATGAGGAAGGCAGGAGATGTGCCTGGTTGTGTGGCATGTCCTGGTAGTAACAAACAGCCAGTTGGAAATGGCTTCTCTGAAAGGTCACCCCAAACTTTTTGCCTTCCTCTTCTTTTTCTGACCTCATTTTTTCTGGCTTTAGGACTATGGACACTTTACCACTGCTAATCAGTACTAAAGTGCATCTGCTCACTCCCTAAAAACAGGGTAACATTGGCTCATACCCAATTGGCATATTTAATTTACTTGTACATACCTGGCAAAGTGCGCTACATGTACCCAGGGCCTGTAAATTAAATGCTACTAGTGGGTCTTAACCATGTCTCAGGTCTGCCATTGCAAGGCCTCTGTGTGCAGTTTAACTGCCACTTCGACTTGGAATCTAAAAGTACTTGTCAAACCGTAAGCTCCACTTTTCCAATATATAAGTCACCCTAAGCTAGGGCCCTAGGTAACCCATTAGGTAGGGTGCCATGTAGGTAAAAGGCAGGACATGTACATATGTGTTTTAAATGTCCTGTGTTGGACCTGGCTTTTTGACAGGGACATCCCCAAATTTTTTGCCTCCTTCCTCCTGTTTTTTCTGACCTGTTGTTGTTGGCTTTTGACCTCTGGGCACTTTACCGCTGCTAACCAGTGCTAAAGTGCATATGCTCTCTGTGTAAATTGTACTACTGATTGGTTTATCCATGATTGACTATTTAATTTACTTGTAAGTCCCTGGTAGAGTGCACTACATGTGGTAGGATAATGCTACTAGTGGGCCTGCAGCACTGGTTGTGCCACCCACCTCAGTAGCCCCTTAACCCTGGCTCAGGCCTGCCATTGCAAGGCTTGTGTGTGCAGTTTCACTGCCACTTCAACTTGGCATTTAAAAGTACTTGCCAAGCCTAGAACTCCCCTTATTCTACATATAAGTCATCCCTAATGTTTGCCCTAGGTAACCCCTAGAGCAGGGTGCTGTGTAGGTAAAAGGCAGGACATGTACCTGGGTAGTTATATGTCCTAGTAGTGTAAAACTCCTAAATTCGTTTTTACACTACTGTGAGGCCTGCTCCCTTCATAGGCTAACATTGGGGCTGCCCTCATACACTGTTGAAGTGGCAGCTGCTGATCTGAAAGGAGCAGGAAGGTCATATTTAGTATGGCCGGAATGGTAATGTAAAGTCCTGCTGACTGGTGAAGTCGGATTTAATATTACTATTCTAGAAATGCCACTTTTAGAAAGTGAGCATTTCTTTGCACTAAAACCTTGTTGTGCCCTTCAATCCACGTCTGGCTAGGTTTAGTTGACAGCTCCTTGTGCATTCACTCAGACACACCCAAACACAGGGTACTCAGCCTCACTTGCATACATCTGCATTTTGAATGGGTCTTCCTGGGCTGGGAGGGTGGAGGGCCTGCCCTCACACAAAGGACTGCCACACCCGCTACTGGGACTCTGGCAGACAGGATTGAACTGAAAGGGGGCTTGGTGCATTTCTTAGACACTCTTTGAAGTCACCCCCACTTCAAAGGCACAACTTAGTATAAAACAGGGCCTCTGCCCTACCTCATCAGACACTTGCTGGAGAAGAAACCTGAACCAGAAACTACATCCTGCCAAGAAGAACTGCCTGGCTGCTCAAAGGACTCACCTGTCTGCTTTTCTACAAAGGACTGCTGCCTTGCTGTTGGCCTGCTGCCTTGCTGAACTCTTGCCTGGCTGTAAAAGTGCTCTCCAAGGGCTTGGTTAGAGCTTGCCTCCTGTTCCCTGAAGTCTCAGGACCAAAAAGACTTCTCTCTTCCTCTTGGACACTCCGTGCGCCAAACTTTTCGACGCACAGCTTGTTCCGCGGCAAGAAAAACGCCGCACACCGACGCTGATCAACGCGACGCCTTCGGGACGACCGAAACTTTGACGCACGGCCTCGCAAGGACAACGCCGCCCGACTTCCCGGGAGAAATCGACGCAACGCCTGCCGTGAGATCGAAACTTTGACGCACGGCCTCGCAAGGACAACGCCGCCCGACTTCCCAGGAGAAATCGACGCGACGCCTGCCGTGAGATCAAAACTTTGACGCACGGCCTCGCAAGGACAACGCCGCCCGACTCCGCAGGAGAAATCGACGCAACGCCTGCCTTGAGATCAAAACTTTGACGCACGGCCTCGCAAGGACAGCGCCGCCCGACTCCACAGGAGAAATCGACGCAACACCTGCCGTGAGATCGAAACTTCGACGCGCAGCCCCGCAGAACGACGCGCAGCCGGAAAACAAGCAGGAAAATCCACGCACAGACCCGGGACATCTGGTAATCCCCGTGACCCACAGAAAGAGACTGTCCGCGCGCCGGAAAACGACGCACGACTTCCCCGCGTGGAAAATAATGACGCAAGTCCGTGTGTGCTGGGGAGAAATCGACGCACACACCCTTTTTCCACGCACCTCTTCCTTTGTGGCCCTCTGAGGAGATTTTCCACCAGAAACCAGGTACTTTGTGTTTGAAAGAGACTTTGTTTACTTTCTAAAGACTTAAGACACTTTATATCACTTTTCAGTCATATCTTTACAAATTCTTATTGCAACTTTGATCGTTTTGACCTGAAGATACCCAGATAAATATTATATATTTTTCTAAACACTGTGTGGTGTATTTTTGGGGTGTTATGCTATTGTATTGTATGATTTATTGCACAAATGCTTTACACATTGCCTTCTAAGTTAAGCCTGACTGCTCGTGCCAAGCTACCGGAGGGTGAGCACAGGCTGATTTTGGATTGTGTGTGACTTACCCTGACTAGAGTGAGGGTTCTTGCTTGGACAGAGGGCAACCTGACTGCCAACCAAAAACCCAATTTCTAACATTGGTGATCAGCGGTGAGGATAGGACTTGTGTTTGTGCAGTGACATACAGTAGCTAAGTATTTCACTACCTACCCACAGTTGAAGGTCAACTTGATTTTTCATCTTTTTTGGCTTTTGGTTCTCTGATGTCCTCCTGGATATACTATTGATATTTTGGACTTTGGATTTTGGTTTTTGCTGATAAGATCTTATCAGAATGGGATTGTGTACCTACTCATTCTTTGTTCGTACTGACCACCTCACTAAGGCTGACCTAAGGAAGCTTTGCAGAAAATGGGGCCTTCCTGTAGCAAGGAGATCTACAAAGGCGGAGATGCTACATCACTACATAGTCTGCGGGGAGGAAAGATAGGCAGAGAGAGAGGCAGCAAGAAACCAAATGACTAAGTACCCCTCAGATGAGGAGGAGGACTACGCACATGAGGAGGAAGACTGCTCACATGAGGAGGAAGACTACTCAGATGAGGACAGTGACCCAGAAATAGATGAATGGCTCCGAGGTCAAAGGCGACAGGAGCAACAATTAGAGGAGTATCTTGCAGAGGTTGAGGCAAAAAGACTCTTAGCCCTGGAAGAAGAAAAGATTGCAGCTCAAGAGCTGAGCTGTAAAGAGCTGAAACTGGAGGCCGGAAGGGCTGAGTCCAGTTCAGATGGTGGCAGCAAAAATCTTGCATCTAGTACTGCTGAAGAAGGGCACAAGCCCAGAGATGTGGTGTCCAACTTGAAGAAGGGAGTTGACACACCCCAGGCGGTTCAAGGGTATGAGGTAGTTCCCGTTATGCACAGGATCCCTGAGAAGGATTGGGGAACTGGCATAGGGAGTCATATTCCTACTGGGGGGAGGGACACTTTACTGACTCTAGCAGAGAGTGACAGAGAAAAGGGTTCCCCCCTGGTGGACGTCCTGGATATAGAGTGTAGAGACATCCCAGAAGAGTATGGGTTGAATGTCAGGGACAGACAGATACTGTCTCACCAGTCTCAGGAGAGTGAGGTAGAGTGCTTTTCCAAGGTTGAGTTACTGGGTGGTTGGGTGAAGGGTACTGTGGTTAATACATGTGAAGGGCAGAATGATGTAATTGCTGGAGAGCATATGTCTGGTCCTTATTTTCTAGAGCTACGCCAACACCAGGTGGAGTGTGAGTTCTCTGACCCCAGGGAACTTACAATGGAGGCAGACTTCTGGGTGAGTACCAGAGAGTCTGAAGAGGCATTTGGGGGTGCTCCTGAAGGGAGTGGTCTAGGTGGTTCCCAACCGAGTGAGGTGGGAAAGGATTGTACTGTCCCAGGTAGGTCCCAGGTCCTAGAGGGTTCCATGAGGGAACACCAGGAGGGAAGCCTAGCCTGTACCGTAGGGCCACCTTTGGAGGGAAGCCCCGCAGTGTCAGAAGAACTTGGGGGGGTGACTGTAGCCAGCATCCCAACAGTTCTGGTGTCTGGCAGTACCCCTCCTAGTGAGGGGGTGCAGAAGTCCAGACATAGGGTTGAGAGGGGGTTGCAGACCCCAGTGGAGGACCTTGAGAGTCAGGGGACAGCTCTGAGAGCAGAGCCCCCCAGGAATGACCCAGGTGAAACCGTTTCTGGTTTGGGGGAAACCCAGACTCTGCCGGATGGGCAGAGGTCGGGAGACCTGCGCCAACCAGACTCTTGTGTGGCCCTTGGGGACGGTGTGTCCCTTGTGGGGGGTGAGAGTGCCCCCCAGGAAGTCCTGGCATGCCAGGTAAAGATTCAACCTCAGGGTGGTGACTCTGGGTTGGATACCCAGGTTCAGAGGTTAAACTCTGACCTGGTGGGAGGTAGATGTGCCTCCCAAGAAGTCCTGCTGTGCCAGGCAATTGTCCAACCTCAGGGTGTTGACTCTGGGTTGGATGACCAGGTTCAGAGGTTAAACTCTGACCTGGTGGGGGGTAGGTGTGCCCCCCAGAAAGTCCTGGCGTGCCGGGCAATTGCCCAACCTCAGGGTGGTGACCCTGGGTTGGGGAACCAGGCTCAGAGGTTAAACTCTGACCTGGTGGGAGGTAGGTGTGCCTCCCTGGAAGTCCTGGCCTGCCAGGCAATGGTTCAACCTCAGGGTGGTGACTCTGGGTTGGCTAACCAGGTTCAGGGGATAAACTCTGACCTGTTGGGGGGTAGGTGTGCCCCCCAGAAAGTCCTGCTGTGCCAGGCAATTGTCCAACCTCAGGGTGTTGACTCTGGGTTGGATGACCAGGTTCTGAGGTTAAACTCTGACATGGTGGGGGGTAGGTGTGCCCCCCAGAAAGTCCTGGCGTGCCAGGCAGTTGCCCAACCTCAGGGTGGTGACTCTTGGTTGGATACCCAGGTTCAGAGGTTAAACTCTGACCTGGTGGGAGGTAGGTGTGCCTCCCAAGAAGTCCTGCTGTGCCAGGCAATTGTCCAACCTCAGGGTGTTGACTCTGGGTTGGATGACCAGGTTCAGAGGTTAAACTCTGACCTGGTGGGGGGTAGGTGTGCCCCCCAGAAAGTCCTGGCGTGCCAGGCAATTGCCCCACCTCAGGGTGGTGACCCTGGGTTGGGGAGCCAGGCTCAGAGGTTAAACTCTGATCTGGTGGGGGGTAGGTGTGCCCCCCAGAAAGTCCTGCCGTGCCAGGCAATTGTTCAACCGCAGGGTGGTGACTCTGAGTTGAATGGCCAAGTTCAGAGGTTAACCTCTGACCTGGTGGAGGGTCAGTGTGCCCTCCAGGAAGTCCTGGCATGCCAGGCAATTGTTCAACTTCAGGGTGGTGACTCTGAGTTGAATGGTCAGGTGCAGAGGTTAAACTCCGACCTGGTGGGGGGTAGGTGTGCCTCCCATAAAGTCCTGGTTTGCCAGGCAGTGATCCAGTCTGAGGGTACAGACCCTAGGCTGGAAGACCAGGTTCAGGGTGTCCCCCCGGACCTGGAGGGAGGGGCTACTGATAACAGTGCCCCTACCATGTTGTCTTCTGAGGAGGCCACTCCTAGTTGGAGGGTGCTGGGCCCCAGAAGGGAGGGCAGGGGGAGGGAAGCCTCACCCCGGGCCCTAGTCCACCCTGAAGGTACAGACCCCAGGTTGGAGGGCCAGTTGCAGGTTAACAGCCCTGCACTGGTGGAGGAATGGTACAGGGCGACTTCTGTAAGCACCCTGACCATATTGGACTCTGAGGGTACCGCTCCAGGAGGGAGGGTACAGAACCCCAGAGGGGAGGACCAGGTTCAGGCTGTCATCCCTGACCTGGTGGAAGGGAGAGTGGTTAAAGGGTGCCCAGCACCTGGGGCTACCGCTCCCACTCTCCACAGCCACAGTGGTTGGAGAGCTTTGAGAGGCCTGGGGCCTGGCTCTCATCCCTGGCAGCTGTCAGTAATCACTGTGGCTTGCTGTCCGGGTGGACAGAGTTATCCCTGGGGAGGGGACAAGTGTCACACCCTGGGGGTAGAGTGGGCAACACCACTGTGTTGGTCATGGTGGTACTATCCTGCTCCTGGGATATATCTGTGAGCAAAGTAAGGTTAGGTGCTGCACAGATGGGATCCGCAGGTAAGGAGAAAGGTCCCCCATGGGTTGGCTTAGTGGGCCCTGAGAGTATGGACAGAGGGATCCAATTGGAGTCAGGAAGGCGAAGAACTGGAGCATGCCCCTGCTGTTGTGGGCCTGGGTCCTTGTTCTGTTGCCTCAAACAGGGAAGTACATCAGGATAGTGATTGTTCTCCCCTGGCTTTAGGCTGGTAGGGGGTCATGTTGGACCTGGCTTTTTGACAGGGACATCCCCAAACGTTTTGCCTCTTTCCTGCTGTTTTTTCTGACCTGTTGTTGTTGGCTTTTGACCTCTGGGCACTTTACCGCTGCTAACCAGTGCTAAAGTGCATATGCTCTCTGTGTAAATTGTACTACTGATTGGTTTATCCATGATTGACTATTAAATTTACTTGTAAGTCCCTGGTAGAGTGCACTACATGTGCCTATGGCAGGTAGGTTAAATGCTACTAGTGGGCCTGCAGCACTGGTTGTGCCACCCACCTCAGTAGCCCCTTAACCCTGGCTCAGGCCTGCCATTGCAAGGCCTGTCTGTGCAGTTTCACTGCCACTTCAACTTGGCATTTAAAAGTACTTGCCAAGCCTAGAACTCCCCTTTTTCTACATATAAGTCATCCCTAATGTGTGCCCTAGGTAACCCCTAGAGCAGGGTGCTGTGTAGGTAAAAGGCAGGACATGTACCTGGGTAGTTATATGTCCTAGTAGTGTAAAACTCCTAAATTCGTTTTTACACTACTGTGAGGCCTGCTCCCTTCATAGGCTAACATTGGGGCTGCCCTCATACACTGTTGAAGTGGCAGCTGCTGATCTGAAAGGAGCAGGAAGGTCATATTTAGTATGGCCGGAATGGTAATATAAAGTCCTGCTGACTGGTGAAGTCGGATTTAATATTACTATTCTAGAAATGCCACTTTTAGAAAGTGAGCATGTCTTTGCACTAAAACCTTGTTGTGCCCTTCAATCCACGTCTGGCTAGGTTTAGTTGACAGCTCCTTGTGCATTCACTCAGACACACCCCAAACACAGGATACTCAGCCTCACTTGCATACATCTGCATTTTGAATGGGTCTTCCTGGGCTGGGAGGGTGGAGGGCCTGCCCTCACACAAAGGACTGCCACACCCCCTACTGGGACTCTGGCAGACAGGATTGAACTGAAAGGGGGCTTGGTGCATTTCTTAGACACTCTTTGAAGTCACCCCCACTTCAAAGGCACAACTTAGTATAAAACAGGGCCTCTGCCCTACCTCATCAGACACTTGCTGGAGAAGAAACCTGAACCAGAAACTACATCCTGCCAAGAAGAACTGCCTGGCTGCTCAAAGGACTCACCTGTCTGCTTTTCTACAGCAAAGCCTGCTGCCTTGCTGAACTCTTGCCTGGCTGTAAAAGTGCTCTCCAAGGGTTTGGATAGAGCTTGCCTCCTGTTTCCTGAAGTCTCAGGACCAAAAAGACTTCTCTCTTCCTCTTGGACGCACCGTGCGCCGAACTTTTCGACGCACAGCTTGTTCTGCAGCCAGAAAAACGCTGCACACCGACGCTGATCAACGTGACGCCTTCGGGACGACCGAAACTTTGACGCACGGCCTCGCAAGGACAACGCCGCCCGACTTCCCGGGAGAAATCGACGCGACGCCTGCCGTGAGATCGAAACTTTGACGCACGGCCTCGCAAAGACAACGCCGCCCGACTTCCCAGGAGAAATCGACGCGACGCCTGCCGTGAGATCAAAACTTTGACGCACGGCCTCGCAAGGACAACGCCGCCCGACTCCGCAGGAGAAATCGACGCGACGCCTGCCGTGAGATCAAAACTTTGACGCACGGCCTCGCAAGGACAACGCCGCCCGACTCCGCAGGAGAAATCGACGCGACGCCTGCCGTGAGATCGAAACTTCGATGCGCAGCCGGAAAACAAGCAGGAAAATCCACGCACAGACCCGGGACATCTGGTAATCCCCGCGACCCACAGAAAGAGACTGTCCGCGCGCCGGAAAACGATGCACGACTTCCCCGCGTGGAAAATAACGACGCAAGTCCGTGTGTGCTGGGGAGAAATCGACGCACACACCCTTTTTCCACGCACCTCTTCCTTTGTGGCCCTCTGAGGAGATTTTCCACCAGAAACCAGGTACTTTGTGTTTGAAAGAGACTTTGGGGCTGATTCTAACCCCGGCGGTCTTCGACCGCCGGGGCGAGGGTCGGCGGGAGCACCGCCGACAGGCCGGCGGTGCCCCGCAGGGCATTCTGACCGCGGCGCTTTGGCCGCGGTCAGAAAGGGTAAACCGGCGGTCTCCCGCCGGTTTACCGCTGCCTTCAGAATCCCCCATGGCGGCGCAGCTTGCTGCGCCGCCATGGGGGATTCTGACCCCCCCTACCGCCATCCTGTTCATGGCGGGAAAGCCGCCATGAACAGGATGGCGGTAGGGGGGGTCGCGGGGCCCCTGGGGGCCCCTGCCATGCCCATGCCAATGGCATGGGCATGGCAGGGGCCCCCGTAAGAGGGCCCCGCAAGGTATTTCAGTGTCTGCCTTGCAGACACTGAAATACGCGACGGGTGCTACTGCACCCGTCGCACCTTCCCACTCCGCCGGCTCGATTACGAGCCGGCATCCTCGTGGGAAGGGAGTTTTTCCCTGGGCTGGCGGGCGGTCTTTTGGAGACCGCCCGCCAGCCCAGGGAAAAACTCATAATACCCTCCGCGGTCTTCTGACCGCGGAGCGGTATTATGGGGGCGGAATTGTGGCGGGCGGCCTCCGCCGCCCGCCAGAATTAGAATCACCCCCTTTATATCACTTTTCAGTGATATCTTTACAAATTCATATTGCAACTTTGATCGTTTTGACCTGAAGATACCCAGATAAATATCATATATTTTTCTAAACACTGTGTGGTGTATTTTTGGGGTGTTATGCTATGGTGTTGTATGAGTTATTGCACAAATGCTTTACACATTGCCTTCTAAGTAAAGCCTGACTGCTCGTGCCAAGCTACCGGAGGGTGAGCACAGGCTGATTTTGGATTGTGTGTGACTTACCCTGACTAGAGTGAGGGTTCTTGCTTGGACAGAGGGCAACCTGACTGCCAACCAAAAACCCAATTTCTAACATCCTGGTAGTGGAAAACTCCTAAATTAATTTTCCACTACTGTGAGGCTTGCTGCTTTCATAAACTAGCATTAGGACTGCCCTCATATACTTTTTGAGTGGTAGATTCTGATCTGAAAGGGGTAACCAGGTCATATTTGGTATGGCCAGAATGGTAAGAGAAAATCCTGCTTATTGGTAAGGTTGGATTTAATATCACTATGTTAGGAATGCCACTTTTATAAAGTGAGCATTTCTCTACACTCAAAGCAAGCTGTGCCTTACAGCCTGTCTCCAATCAACGTCTGGTCTGTGCTGGTTAACAGCTCCCTTGTGCATTTCACCCAGACAGCCACAAACACAGGACACTCTCATCTGCATTCATCTGCATATTGAATGGGTCTTCCTGTGCTGGAAGGGTGGAGGGCCTGACACTTACATTTCAAAGGCCAGTGGCCTGCAATCACGCAATAGACTGATCAACCCCCCACTAGGACCCTGGCAGACAGGACTGTCCACTTCAAAACCACTGTTTGAAGTCTCCCCCACTTCAAAGGCATTTTTGGGAATATAAACTGGGTCTCTGACCCCACCAATTTAGACTCTTCTGCAACTACACCTGCATCCTGTCAAGAGGAACTGCCTCGCTGTCCAAAGGACTCATCTCAAGTGCTTTGCTGAGAAGGACTGCTGCCCTACTGTTGCCCTGCTGCCCTCTGACTTTGCTGAAAGGACTCTGCCTTCCCCCAGATGTGCTCTCAAAGGGCTTGGATTGAGCTTGCCTCCTGTTTCTGAAGGCTCAGGACCAACAAAGACTTCATCTCTTTCGAAGAAACGCCTTGCGCGTTGAAAAAAACACTCAACGCTTGGCAAAAAATGATGCAAAGCCTGCCTTGCAACAGAGAAATCGTCGCGCAGCCGACCGGAATGATGCAGTCCGACTTCCTGAATGGAAATTCGATGCAGCGTCTGCCTTGCGACAGAAAAATTAGAAGCATTGCCTAGTGGATCAACGCAATGCCCATGTCTTCTTCCAGCATTGTTCCTGGGTGTCAAAATATCCCTGCATCGCAGTGAGGAAGCAAGACTGTGTGACGAAAAATGACACAAACACCTTGCAATATGTGGAAAGAAACAACGCATCGCCTGTGCCGTGTCGGAAAACTTGATGCACCACCTTATTTTTCCACACATCTCCTCTGTGCATCGTTATTTTTTTACACATACCAGGTACTGTGTGTAACAAAGAGGCAACTGTTTATTTCGAGGGATTGAGACTCCTTTACGCCTTTTAAAAGTGATATTTCAACTTGTGCTTATTGGATCTTTCCCGTTTTGACCATATTTTATTCAGATAAATATTATCTATGTTTCTAAACCTGTGTGGTGTAATTTTGTGGTGTTTTCACTGTGTTACTGTATGATTTATTGCACAAATATTTTACACATTGCCTTCTAGGTTAAGCCCCACTGCTCAGTGCCAAGCTACCAGAGGGTGAGCACAGGATAATATGGATTGTGTTTGACTTACCCTGACTAAATTGTGGTCTCTACTTGGACAAGGGTGTATACCTCTGCCAACAAGAGACCCCATTTCTAACACAGCCTATTTGGTTTCTCACTGCTGTAAATGCTGCCATGCTCACATGATTGCACTGTCAATGCCATGCCTTCTGTCTAGGGGGTATTGTCTGATCTCTGAGGGGTAGCATTGGCATGTTTGGTATGGTCATAATGGTAAGGGAAAATCTGCTCACTGGTGTAGGTGGATTTGTATTACCATTATAGAAATGCAACTTCTAGGAAGTGAGCATTTCTCTATGCTTTGCGATGGTGTTTTGCAGCTTGACTCCAATCCACGTCTGGGGCAGAGTGATAGCTAGGCTTTGTACATACTTTTCAGGCAGCCTGTACACAGGGAGGATGGAGGTGTCACAGATGTGCATCTGCATATTTAGTGGTCTTCCTGGGCTGAGGGAAGAGGAGATGGGGCACACTTGCATTTGTAAAGGCTGTGCCCTGGCCTTACACAAAGGGCTCGTGTACCCCAACTGATGTCCGGAGCCTGTGCTGGAGGAGAGAGGGGACACTCCTAGAACCAGTTGGAACTGGTTGGAACCTCTTCTCCCCCCTTTGTAAAAGTTGGGCAAAACTGAGTATAAATACAGGGGGTTTCCCCCATGTTAAGGGACACACTTTGAGACATGATGAAACTCTGGATTGGACACAGAATGCTGCTGGAGGGACTCACCAGGAACCACATTGGACTGCTGCTCTTGTGCTGATCTGTGACCTGCTGGGTCACTAAGATGAACTGCCATTGCCTGCAACTCCTTGAGCTGCCTGGTTGTTTGGGCACTGACGTCCTGTGCACTCTTACCATCGTCTCCAGGGGCTGGGTGATGTGCCCCCTGCTCCCGTGCAACCTTTGCCCTGTGTTGAGCTGTTGCCAGAGGAGTGCTTATTTGTGGAAAAAGGAAAATGCGTCCTGTTGCTGACTGCATGTTCCGAGTGCTATATTTGGGAGTCATTCGAGTGCGGCCAGAGCACTTTATTCTTTTGCCTCAGAGCGCGTCTGGAGGCGCTCCACTGCTTTATTGTCAAAAATTCACCGCCGAAACCTGTGTGGGTCTTGCGCGTCGGAAAGCACCTTTTGTTGTGTCTCTGGGGGACAGTGAGGAGTCCCCCCAGGGCACAAGCAGACACCAACCACTGGCCTGACTTCACAGCAGAGGCCAGGGGATTTAAAAAGCACTTGTTCAACAGATTGGGTGCGGGGGCGAGTGCGTGTACCGAGGTGTGGCCCCTAGAAGGGAGGGAGACCTCATTGGAGGTCCCTCCTGCTCCCAGGCTACCCCAGGACCAGTGACGTTGGCATGGCACTCTTGGGGGGAGACGCATGGTATCCTGATGCACGGGAGGCTGAAAGAGCCTCTGTCCTCCTATCGGGCAGGCCAGGAAACCTCATCGGAGGTTTCACATGGCAGAGACGGTGTGCACAGTGCCCCCAGATGATGAGGGGGCACCCGCGGAGCAGGACGCCGGAGGGTGAGGGTAAGTCACTCTTCCCTGGCCGCTGCATGAGGAGCATGGATGCTCCAAAAGTGCTTTAAGTTTCTTTGGCTTCCTTGCCCACGCGAGGGTCAGTTGTGGCCCCCAGGGGCCACTGTGGCAATTGTCTTTGTGTGTGGGGAGAGACTTCCCAAGAGGATAGGAGGGGGTGCATGCCACCCCCTCCCTCACCCGTGTTTAGACGATGTGCTGGAGGGAAACCTCAATTGAAATTCCATCCCTGCAAAGCCGGTTTTGGGACCCCCCTTAGTGTTGAACGAGGGTGGAAGTTCTTCCCATATGGCCCCAGGTATTTGGCCTGTAAACAGGCAGGGAATGCTTCATTGTTATGGGCATTCCTGTTGTTTTTCTGAAATTGCGCAAGGTAATTCTTACTGTGTATTTCATGATACTGTTTCTACCTTGTTGGTGACATATGTTTTCTGTTAGACTTTTCATCCTTGGCTTGGTCTCACTTAACATTTTGCCTCTGTTTCCCAGGTTGTTGATGTGTGCTGGACTTTGATTTTGCTGTTTTTTGTTACTTTGGGCACTTTACCACTGCTAACCAGTGCTAAGGTGCAAATGCTCCTATACAAAATGTGTATGTAATTGGTTCATCCATGATTGGTGTATTTGATTTACTAGTAAGCCCCTAGTACAGTGCACTAGAGGTGCCCAGGGCATGTAAATCAAATGCTACTAGTGGGCCTGCAGCACTGGCTGTGCCACCCACATAAGTAGCCCTGTAATCATGTCTCAGACCTGCTACTGCAGTGTCTGTGTCTGCAGTTTTAAACTGTAAATTCAACATGCAAATTGTACCCACTTGCCAGGCCTAAACCTTCCCTTTTGTTACATGTAAGACACCCCTAAGGTAGGCCCTAGGTAGCCCCAAGGGCAGGGTGCAGTGTATGGCTAAGGTAGGACAAATAGTAATGTGTTTTATATGTCCTGACAGTGAAATACTGCTAAATTCATTTTTCACTGTTGCAAGGCCGGTCCCTCTCATAGGTTAACATGGGGGCTACGTTTAAATCCGATTAAAGTGTAGTTTCCCTTTGGGAATGGATAGACATGTGGAGTTTGGGGTCTCTGAGCTCACAATTTAAAAATACATCTTTTAGTAAAGTTGATTTTAAGATTGTGTGTTTGAAAATGCCACTTTTAGAAAGTGAACATTTTCTTGCTTAAACCATTTCTGTGACTGTCTGGGTCAGTTGGGCTGGTGGCACCTCTCACTAGACAGTGACAAAAAGGGAGCTGGGGTGTAGTCTGCATTTCCTGATGAGCCATCTGTGCTAGGAGGGAGAGGAGGAGTGGCCACTCACACCTGAAAGGGCTGTGCCTGCCCTCACACAATGCAGTCTCCAACCCCCTTGTGTGTGTCTGGGGCCTGGCCTAGGCAAGGCAGGATTTCACAAACAAGAGCGACTTTGCTTTGAAGTAGGCCTACTTCAAATGGCAAAATGGGTATAAGAAGGGCATCCAAAACCACAGACTTTAGAACAGGTCTGGAAACCAGGAGGAACCTCTGCCTGGAGAAGAGCTGAGGAAGAAGAGCTGCCCTGCCTGTGACGGTGCTTTGTGGAGCTATCCTGCAGTTGCTGCTTCTGCCTGTGCTAGAGGACAAAGACTGGACTTTGTGTTGCCTTCCTTCTTGTGAAGATCTCCAAGGGCTTGATTTAGAGCTTGCCTCCTGTTGTTTGAAGTTTCAGGGACAGCAAAGACTTCTCTCTGTAAGCACCTGGAGCCCCTGAAGAGACTCCTACTCTGCCAAATGATGCCCATCCAGTTCCTGGGGCCCTGAGAAGAGAAGCTGGCAGCCCAAGATTGAGAAATCCACGCACAGTCCGCCGTGCGGGGAAAAGATCAACGCAACTCTGATCTTCAGCTAAAAAATCGACGCACTGCCGGCTTCGCGGCTGAAAATCGTCGTTTGCCTGCAATGCGACCGGAAGATCGATGCCCACGGCTGGAGAAATGACACACAGCATAGCTGATGGAGGCTAGTGAGATCGCAACCCGCGCAGCGTGGTTTTCGGACCATCCTGTGGCTGAATATCTGACGCAAACACTGCTGGGCATGTAAAAACAACGCAAGGCCTGCCCGGACCCAAGAGTGATGACCGGATCAACGCATCGCTCTCCTGCAGAAAGAAGAAACAACGCCCGCCGACCCGACTAAAGGAGAAACTATACAAGGTCTCACTTGTGAGTGACATCAACGCATCGCAAGCCATTTTTGATGCACATTCGCCCGTGCAGGGTAATTTTTGAAACACCCAAGGTACATTTTCACTCTAACAGCGTTAGTGTTGTGTTTAAAATTACATGAAGACTCTTTTTGCATTTTTAGTGATAACTTGACTTGTGTATTGTGGATTTTTGTAGTTTTGGACTTGTTTTGTTTAGATAATTATTTTCTATTTATTTAAACCTGTGTTGTGTCATTTTGTAGTGTTTTCATTAAATTACTGTGTGAGTTGGTACAAAAACTTTACACTTAGCTCTCAGAAGTTAAGCTTGCTTCTTGTGTCAAGCAACCAAAGGGTTGTGTGGGGATTAGCTGAGGGTGATTCTCTTTTACCCTAACTAGAGTGAGGGTCCTTTCTTGGACAGGGGGGTAACCTGACTGCCAACCAAAGACCCCATTTCTAACATTTTCCATGATACGTGCAGTGTTGTTGTTCTGTTGATTTTTACGCAACATGATTGCAAATGCGTACATTCATGATGCTGTTTGAACTTGCAGGTAACATGTCTATTTCATAATATGTGCCTTTCCAGTGATAGTGTTTACCTGACTACTGCTTATGTTACAGAATACCGTTTTTTGTGACTACTGCTGGTTTTCGCAACTGCTTGGGTAGCAGGGTATTACTGACATGTTTTCTGCAAAATAGTTTATTTTTATATAACTTGGTGCTGTGTTTCCTTTGTGGTGGGGATAGTGCATAACATGTGTTGTGTGTGTTATGCAATCCCTTTACACACTGCCTCTAGGATATGCCTGACTGCTCGTGCCAAGCTACCAGGGGGGGTGAGCAGGGGTTATCTTAGGAGTGTAACTCCCTTGCCCTGACTACAGTGTGTGAGTTCTGCCTGGCTTGGGTGCATACCCTAGTCAATCAGAAGCCCCATTTCTAACAGCTTGGATTGAGCTTGCCTCCTTTTCTGAAGTCTCAGGGCCTACAAAGACTTAATCTACTAGATCCTAGACATTCCACTGACTTCAACGACTCTAGAACCGGCGCCGCTGTCTGACACCACGCAGTTGCCTGCTCTGGCTCCATTGTCCTCACTGAAAGCAACAACCAAGGCCTGCAACATAAGCTTGACATTGCTGTGATGCTGCTGAGGCCTGGTAGTGTGATCGTGACACTGCAAAGTCAGCACATCGATGTCCTGCTGGACTCATCAACCCTGCAGAGTCACAAGGAACCGACACCTCATCACCGACGTCGAATCACCTCCCCTGCAACTGGACAGAATGATTGCCTTGCCTCCCCTGCACAGCAGTAAGAAACCGACGACTCTCCTTGCCGGTAGGAACCAACACTGCACCAACCCAGCAACACCTCAGCTGCACAACTCCGTGCTAAGTCTTTGTTTTCTCGTTTACCAACGGTACAGTGACTGGGATCTGTGTGTCTCCGTGACCGGCCTGCATTCATTTGAGAGTGGCGTTGGGCTGTTGAGAACGACTCCTGCAAGACGTTGTAATAGCATCAGTTGGAGCTATTGTGTTTCTAAGCACTATGCTAAGAGTTAATCTTGCAAAATTCATATTTTTAGTTGTGTACATTGGATTCTTGACATTTTGGTCCTATTTTATTCAGATAAATATTATCTATTTTCCTAAAATGGTTTGGAGCACTATTTGCAGTGTTTTCACTGTGCTACTGTATGAGTTATTGCACAAATACTTTACACATTGCCTTCTAAGTTAAGCCTGCCTGCTCTGTGCCAAACTACCGGAGGGTGAGCACAGGATAATTTAGGTTGTGACTTACCCTGACTATGATTTTGGTCCCTACGTGGACAGGGTGCATACCTCTGCCAACTAGAGACCCAATCTCTAACAGACACCATTGGAATCTCCAGGATGTGAGATGTCTCTGGAACCTCCTATGATAAACCATTCAGTTAAATGTGCAGAGTATGATTTGCACAAGCCACAATTCTTCAAATAGAAATGCACTTGAGGCCTCTAAGGAGAAACTCCTTGCTGTTCCAGACTTTAATCCACTTGAGTCCAAGTTGGTCCTTGAACACTTAGGGAAGAAAGCTGTGTCCCGCTTATATAGAGCTGTCAACAAGCTGAATCAGGCCTGATTCTCCCAGGTGTATGCACACTAGTCTGCACAGCGTTAAGTGAATTCCACATGGTGCGGTTTGATTCAGCTTATCGGGTGTTGCCCTCTGGAATTGTTGGACCCCTGGATGTCAAGCGCCTTCCTCTGTCCACCTCTATCCTTGCTCTTTGGAGTACTAATTAACTAGAATTGTTACATTTTGGACATTTGTTGCGTTTTTTGGTCTCTGTTTATGCAAGTACCTAGACCATTTCTGGAACTGGAACTCCATTGCCTCAATTCTATCCTTTATGGATTCTTTAAGATTGCTTTTCACTAAATGTCCTTGCAACACTTTGTCCTGATGATGGCCCTGGCCAAGTTTACCTTTGGGCTCAATCGTCGACTTTGTTTATCTAATATGGACTGATGTAATCCATCTGGTTTTATACAAACAGTTGACTTTTCCTTATTTGGAAAAAACTTTTTGGCATTTTATTCAAACACTTGCAGCCTATTGCTCTGCATTATATATGAGTTATCTTGTGTTGGACCTTCTTTAGGTATTATTTAGTGTATTACGCTGTCTTGTTTCCTTGCGTTTTATTTTTTTTATAACATTTGATTAATATTTTACAATAAATTCCTTTGTGTGTTTATTTATCATATAAGGGATCACTATCACCTATTGTGTGGGTGTGTTTGAGTTTTTCGGTAGGCTTACCTTATTTTATTTTATGTTTTGTTTCTAATTTTTCTTCTTCAGCATGCTCTTAAAGTAGATGCTTTTCCGAGTGAACCATAGATATTGGATTGTATATACTTACCCTGGTTGTTAGGGTTACTGGGTTGGCCGTGTAATTTGATATTTCTTTACTGCTGAAAATAATGTCAACTTGGAATCTGTCTGTGCGCGAAAGAAGTTGTTCGCAGTGGGACTAATGGCGGCCAAGAGGGAAAAAACCTGAACGTGTAGAGCACTGGCTGCTACTGCGATTACTGACTGGACTACAGAAATGGACTTTTGTGCTGCAGCAGAGAGCGTCTATATTCGGGGAGGGGGAGGTGGGCAGGGACTTTACAAAAAATGGGGTATGTAGTATGTTACCTCTGCAATGTAATTTTGATATGTTCCCAGGCAAAAGACCACGATGGGTGACACATGTTGAAGAATGATGGAACCGTGTGCGAACAATATCCTACTGGATGAACTTTGGGTGATGCTGCATTAGGTTATTTTGTATTTGGATACATTCTGTTTAATATTGACAACACCAAAAGTAATAAAATGATTTATGATTTATAAAAAAATGATCTAAAAAAATGATCTCAGTTTGAGGGCCATTAAGATTAAGCTAGTTCTGTATTTACAAGTAGTCACATCACCCAAGATCCTAAGCAAGATCTGTGTCATTCTGCTGGTTGTTGTATTTTGAAGAACGTTATTATTAATACGTGCTCAATAGCAAATAAAGACAAGCCACAGCCTAAGAAGTTATGCTCAAAAGTGGTTATGAGAAAACTGGTGCATGAGTTGTGCGCGGGATGACATACATTAGGACGCCCATAATATTGTTAATGTTAGCAAGGAATACACTTTTATTGGTAACTTATATTCACATTTTATATATGTGAAAATAAAAAAATAAAGAATTAATAGAAAACCTACGAAAGTATGAATATATTAGCACAGAACCATTTCATGTTACCCCACCAGGGAGTAGGGATCACAGAACATAGGTTGATAGCAAGGATGATTAGTAATAATGACATAAACACAACATCCCCAGATATATTAAATGATATAATTGAGAAATTATGTAAAAAAATAAATAATCGCGTATGTGTACATAAATCAGCATACAACACTAAATTATACTTTAGTACAACCTCTTTTATAAATGTAGGTTTGTGTTCATTAATCAAGCTCATGTGTTACATGATAAGATTTCTTACAAAACCATATGCACATGAAAGGTTACAATGTAATATTCCCCTCTGAGAAAAGATAGAAAATACCAATTGGTTTAAAACCCAGATTATCGAAACTGTAGACATTAGGTGCAGAATAAAAAGGCCCTAGTGAAAAATTATATGGTCATTATGTTTTTGTTGGAAAGAACGCTTTAAAAAATGTGGGAAGCAGGAACCAAATCATAGTCAAGCTTTTGATGTTTAACCCCTTCTCTGCGAGGCCTTTTCCCCTTCCTGTGCCAAGCCTTTTTCGGCTATTTAGGGTAGTTTGCGCTTAGGCCCTCATAGCGTTTTGTCTACAAAAGCTATCCACACCAAATTTGCGTCCTTTTTTCCAACATTCTGGGGATTGCAAAGGTACCCAGAGTTTGTGGGTTTCCCTCGAGGAGACCAAGATATTAACCAAAATACAGCTAACATGTGTTTTTTTTTTAGAAAAATGGGAAAAAAGTGCTGCAGAAGAAAGCATTTGTTTTTCCCCTGCAAATGGCATCAACAAAGGGTTTATGGTGCTAAAATCACCATCTTCCCAGGTTTCAGGAACTTGAATCAGAAAACTAAAATTTTCAACACAGTTTTGGCATTTTACTGGGGCATACCCCAGTTTTACAGTTTGTTTGTGTGCTTTCAGCCGCCTTCCAGTTAGCGATAGGAATGGGTGTGAAACCAATAGTGTATCCCAGCAACTAAATATTTCTGAAAAGTAGAAAAAATTTGTGTAGATCCCTCAAGGTTTTCCTATAGAAAGTAACAGCTGAAATAAAAAATATATATATTTAAATAGAGTTGAAAAAAACAGTCATTTCTGTCTACGTTTTCTTCTGTAACGTTTTCCATCTATGGCACATTTTGTAAAGCAATATACCGTTACATCTGCTGGACTATACTGGTTGTGAGGATATATAGGGCTTATAGGTTCATCAAGAACCCAAGGTACCCATAGCCTATATATAAGCTGCACCTTGAAATTCGTTTTCATTGCATACCCGGTATGCAGGAAAGCATTTGGTAAGATATAAAGAGTGAAAAATAGGTATCAAGGAAACCTATGTATTTGCAAAATGGGCACAAGATAAGGTGTTTATAAGCAGTGGTTATTTGCACTTCTCTGAATTTGGGTGTCCCCATATTAGCATGTGAATTACAGAGGATTTCTCAAAATGACTTCTTTCTTACACACTGTCTTACATTTGGAAGGCAACAATGTAGAGAAAGACAACTGGAAATAACACTTGTTCTTCCCTTCTGTATTCCCCCAAGACTCCCAATAAAAATGGTACCTCACTTGTGTGGGCAGGCCTAGTGCCTGTGACAGGAAATGCCCCAAAACACAACATGGACACATCACATTTTTCCAAAGAAAACAGACGTGTTTTTTGCAAAGTGCCTAGCTGTGGATTTTGGCGTCTAGCTCAGCCGGCACCCAGGGAAACTTCCTAAGCCAATCCATTTTAGAACATACACACCTAGGGGAATCTAGGATGGGGTGATTTGTTGGGCTCTCACTGGATCTGTCACCCAGAATCCTTTGCAAATCTCTAAATTGGACTAAGAAAACACCTTTTCCTCTCATTTCAGTGCTGCAAAGTTCTGGAATCTGAGGAAAGCCAAAACTTTCTTCCACCCAGCATTTCCCTAAGTCTCCCGATAAAAATGGTACCTCACTTGTTTGGGTAGGCCTAATGCCGTGACAGGAAATGCCCCAAAACACAACGTGGACAAATCACATTTCCCCAAAGAAAATGAATATATTTTTGGGAAAAGTGCCTAGCTGTGGATTCAGAAACCTAACAAACCTGTATATTTTCGGAAAGTAGACACATAGGAGAATCCAGGATGGGGTAACTTATGAGGCTCTCAATGGGTTCTGTCACCCAGAATCCTTTGCAAACCTCAAAATTGGGTTAAAAACACTTTTTCCAACACATTTCGGTGCTGTAAAGTTCTGGAATCTGAGGGGAGCTACAAGCTTCCTTCCACCCAGCATTTCTCCAAGTCTTCCAATAAAAATGGTACCTCACTTGTGTGGGTAGGCCTAAATGCCCGGACAGTTGATGCCCCAAAATGCAATGTAGACGCATTCAAATTGCCTGTTTTTGCCAGGGGGGCACCTGCGTTTTTGGTCACGGGGGCGGTGGACATCTAGGGAAACCTACCAAACCCAGCCATTTTTTAAAACTAGACACCCAGTGGAGTCCAGGGAGGTATGGCTTGCGTGGATCTCACAAAGTTTTTTTACCCAGAATCCCCTGCAAACCTTACATTTAGGTTAAGAAAAAGCCAATTTCCTTATTTTCATAAGCCCACATGCCTGACAGTGCAATCACACCAGCTGACGGAGTCTGTGGACTGGCATTTGGCTAGCAGTGTGTTGTAGTGACCAATATCAAGTCACTATTTACATGGCCAGCTCACGCACACCCCCAGCCAAGTGCCACTCCATGCACACTGCCAGGCAAACGCCACTCCTTGCACACCATCAGCCAAACACCACTCCACGCACACCACCAGCCAAGAGTCACTCCACGGATACCGCCAGCCAAGAGCTACTTCAGGCACACCACCAACCAAGCGCCACCCCATGCTACCGCCAGCCAGTGCCACTCTATGCACACCACCAGCCAAGCACTACTCCAACCATGCCGCCAGCCAAGCGCTACTCCACACACACTGCAACAAATAAGAAAACACTAATTAAAAGTAAGTACAAAACTAAAAACACAAAAGCTCTAACTAAATACACGACAGTAATGGCAATCGTGAAACTGAACAAATATATAAAACAATATAAAACAGGCAGTTCACGTTTATGGTATATCCCAATAATTCTTTCGGGTGTGGTAACTTCTGAAACAGCTGGCCACACACAGCCCAGGCTTTGAAGGACAATCAGGGCAATATATACGAGTCTCCCTCCAGATACCTCTTCGGGCACAGAATTTCTTAGCGGGAAAGTCTTTTTTGGACGTAGGAGGAATGTGATCAGGAAAGTGTCAAACTTTCAATCCAGCCACATCCTCCACCACTGCTTCTCTAGGAACTCTTGCCTGTTCCACTACAACAAAACTCTCTATCACATACTCCCGAAACTTAACAAATGTCATCTTTGACTCAGGAGAACCATCTTTGAACACAACAAAAGCATGAAAAGTTGCTAAGTGGAAGAGATGTAAAGCCAACTTCTTATACCAAAGGTAAGCCTTACGAACAGCAGTGTAAGGTTCCAACCTCTGATTTACTCTATCTACAAAACCCATGTACTTATCGTAGTCTAAAATGCATGCAGGTTTGTGCATTTCAGCAACCTGAATCCAGTCACAGGTGAAGTATGCTCATCATGGATGGTAGACAGCATGTTGACAACTCTCCTGTCCACAAAGTTCACAGCTAGTAGCTCATCATTGCACAAGGCACTGCACTGTCCCCTCTTGTGTTTTTTACACACAAGCTCCCTTGTATAGCCTTTACGGTTAGAGCGGATTGTGCCACAAGCAACAGTGTCCACTTTGAAAACTTACCTGAACAATTGCATAACAGTGTAGAAGTTATCTAGGTACAAATGGTGACCTTTGTTAAATAGTCGTCTACCAAGTTCCCACACAATGTTCTCACTAACTCCAAAAGTGAACGGACAACCAGGGTGGTCAATACTGGAATCTCTACCAGTGTAGACCCAGAAATTATAGACATTTCCTGTACTACTCTCAGGCAACATATACACCTTAATTTCATAACGTACCCTCTTGCTGGAAATGTACTGCCTAAAAGCCAAAATGCCCTTGAACAGGACCAAAGACTTGTCCACAGCTATTTCTTTCCCTGGAACATAGATCTCCGAAAACCGATCTAGAAAGTGATCAAGGACAGGCCAAATCTTAAAAAGACGGTCACAATCAGGGTGATCTTGTGGTAATGCTAAAACATTATCAACAAAATGCAGCATCCAAAGAAGAAGCAAATACCGATTACCACTCATGATTGCAGAAAATATAGCTGGTGCCATAAAGGGACTAGTAGACCAATATGAAGACAGTGATGGCTTCCTCATCAGCCCCATCAAAAAAGTTAAACTCAAGAACCTCTTCAATTCTCCCAGATTTGTGGGAATCCACCAGGTAGCTCTGAAGTGTGGTCTAAGTCTAGCACTGCTGTCCCTCAAATACTGTCAGCATACAAATTAGTCTCCTCGAAAATCTCATCCAAAAATACATTGTCCATAAACAACTGAAAGAAATGTATAGGCAAAAAGTTTTTTGTTTTCACTCTAAACCCTGTAACACTACTAAAGGCAGGCAACACTGGCTGTACCATGTTTGGGGCAACCCAGAGTCCAGTACTTCCAAGGGGAAGCCTTTCAGACCAAGGCTGCAATCTACATGCTACTTGCTGCACTACTGGCTCAGCAGGGTCTTCATCTAAAAGCAGGATTTCATCTGCACTGAGATGATTCCTCTCGGCCAGAAAATTCACTGCCAGAATCCTGGCCTTCCTCCTCTGTCTCAGATGCTTAGTCAGTCTCATAATTATGGTCAGAGGAAGACACGAAATGCACACCAACAACCTGCTGAGCGGTCATCATGTGGCTAACCATGTTCCTTACTAGAACAAGTAACTTGATAAACAAGTCACAACACCCAACGCGGTGTAAAATAAGTAATAAACAAAGTGTGGCTTGATCAAACAAAAAGTATAACCACTGGTGCATAGCAATTGCAAGGTAAAGTCAATCAAATCAAAGCATCCAAAGACCTGCACACTGTAAATACTCACTTTCCAGAGACAGATAGACTCACCAGCACCTGCTCTGCACAGACACAGCAAGCACCAATGATATCCCACTAGAAAGGAAAAACAAAACAAAATGACACACAATACAACACAATACACATTGTGCGCAAATACAAGGGAAATTTCACACACATTCAAACAGAGGCTAAATATGCTGCTATTATTACATTTCCAAAAAACACATTCATGCAGGTCATTGATACTCATTTTGGAGTAAACAGTAAAAAAAAAGGTTTTCTGACCAAACACTTGCAACTACACGAATTGCAGATCTGCCAGTGCTGAAACCGCAACCATGAGTCACACCAAAGGAAAACAAAATAAATAAAACATTACTATCAATGATGACTAAATATACAGCATTTTACATTAAAAACACTATGAAGTCTGCCAATCATCATTCAAATTTCAGCCACACACATAGGGGGTCATTACAACCTCGGCGGTCTTTTAAAAAGACCGCCGACGCTGCAGGAGCCAGGATGCCGCCATTGACGGCAGTATTCCTGGCTCCCTATTATGACTTTTCCGCTGGGCCAGCGGACAGTGACAGTGTTACCGTCCGCTGGCCCGGCGGAAAAGTCACATCAACATTGCTGCCGGCTCATAATAGAGCCGGCGGCAATGCTGATGTGCAGCGGGTGCAGTAGCACCCGTCGCGTATTTCGGGTAGTGAAATGCGCGACGGGGCTATGCCTGGGGGCCCCTGCACTGCCCATGCCAAGTGCATGGGCAGTGCAGGGGTCCCCAGGGGCACCCCAAGTCCCCTTTCTGCCAGCCTTTCAATGGCGGTGTTTACCGCCACGGACAGGCTTGCGGTCGGGGACTCATAATCCCCAGGGCAGCGGTGCTTGTGGAGGGGCAGGCGGTATGGCCGTGGCTATTGCGTCACGGTCATAATAGCTGGCGGAACACCGCCAGCCTGTTGGCGGTGTTACCGCCAACTTACCACCGGCCGCCAGGGTCGTAATGACCCCCATAGTCAGTTAAACATCAGTTTACGCACACTGCCCACCGAAGCACCACTTCACGCACACCCCAAGCCAAGGGCTAGTCCACACACACCGCCATCCAATTGCTAACCCATACACACCAAGTACATGCAGACTGTCAGCTGAACTCCAGCTCACAAACACACAGAGAAACTTTCCCTGGTGTCTTTTTTGTCACCCCTCCCCCCAGGGGCAGATGGGCCTAAAAATATAGCTGATCTTCCACCCAGGGGGGCAGTAATGGCTGAAATATATAGCCCCTCAAGGGGAGTGACCCTAGGGCAACTGAGCCGCTCCCTAAAACATTATGGCCCTCATTATGACTTTGGCGGTCAGCTGACCACCACGCCGGCAATGGCGGTAGTACCGCTGCCAAGCTGGCGGTGAAGACTGCCATAATATGACCACGGCGGTGGTCCCTCCCATATACAGCCAATGCACAACCAGCGCAGTCCAGCCACCAACCAAAGTGTGTGCAATCTTCAGCCCGGAAGAACACCATTTACCACCCGCCATATTACGACATGGCAGACCACCAGGATTTCCGGAGTGGGACCACTGCCACTAAACGTCAGGCGGAAATGACCCATATAAAAGGAGACACTCACCTCCAGAGACACAAAGGAGTACGTGGCCACCATGGAACCCGAACTGGAAGTCCTGCTGATGCTGTACCATGTGATGAGAGTCCAGGAGCAGCGATGCCGGCGAAGATGACGACGGTGAGTACAGCGGCCTAGCAAACAAAGAAGGGAGGGGACAGTGACACACCCACACACACTACACACACCATACACACATACCACACATGTGGAGAACAATCCGCTGAAAAGTACAACAACAACATAATCCAGAAGAAAAGAAAGCCAGGACAAGTACCTGTGATTCAACCAGTGTATTCCGGTGGGAATAGCAACCACAAAACAAAACAAAAAAAACAGGAACTATATACAAAGGGCCATTGGCCAGTCCAATTGTCCATGGCAACCCACAGGGCAATGAAATACGGCCAACTTGACTCCTGATAACCCAAGTGACTTCATTGGGCAGGGACATCAATGTTGAAGGCAGGCACCTCAGGGGGCATGGGGTGGGGGTTGCGGGGAGTTTCTTCTTGGAAGGGGGCTCTTTGGACTTTGGTTTGAGAGGAGGTGGGATTTTGTTCCTCTGTTTAGGGGTGGGGGAGTGGGCCTGGAGATAGGGGTGGGAGTGGCTGCCCTGTGCTCCGTAGTGGGAGGACTGGGAGTTGGAGGGACTGTGCTGGGGGAGCGGGACCATACGTTTTGGGAAAACATGGAGTGGGTCAGAAGGAGAGAAGAGGACAAGGCCATCCCCTCGGCGTCGGTGGACACTGCCTGCTGGGTCCTGTGGGCTGCAGCTCCTTCACTCGCCGGTGCCCTTGCTCCTTCGCCAGATGATGCTAATTCACAAGAGGACAGGAGAGGAAAAGGACAGAGGGTGGGGGAGATAAAAAGGGAGCACAGGTTCAATCACAGCAATAACACCACATATGGCATACACATCACAAGGACTCACTGGTAATTACACTATGCAGTAACAACCACAATACCACACCATTCCCTGGGAACAACAGCTGAAATGAACTCTGCAGACACAACCATCTGCACACCTACTGAGACTCACAAATCCATTTCTGTCTGTTGACACAGGCACAGCCACACTACTCCGACAAAGTGACTGAACAACGTGCAATTGCCAGGTCACACCACCTAGGCAGTGGACATCAGAGCATCACTCCAACACTGGTGAGTCAAGATGTAGACCCTTAATGAAGCTGGAATACCAGCAAATGACCTATACCAATTGTACATACCACTTACCATAGCTATGTAGAACTTGACAACGTAACCTACAGGGGCATAGTGAGGCATACACTGACTATTATCATGCATCCAAATGCCATGTCAGGCATCAGGAAAGACATGTACTCACCCCCTTGTGGCTGCTGTAATGCCCTCAAATGCCAATCCAACTCCGGGTTGGCCACCGCTAGTATCAGGGGGGTCAGGGTCCGATGGGTACCCCTCCCTCTTTGGGAGGACGTCCTCAGCTGGGCCTCCACGGTCTTCCGGGCCCAGCGTCTCAGGTCCTCCCACCTCTTTCTGCAGTGGGTGCTGTGCCGCTATGGACCCTGAGGGTCCGCACATCCTTGGCGATGGCATGCCACAACCCTGATGGGTGCTGACCTGCAATGGAGACACAGACAGAAGAAAACCATTAACTACACACTACATTTTGGAACAGAAATAGACTACATAGTGCATTGATCCCACATCTATCTTATACATCATTTGTACCTCTGTGTACATATTGCATGCAGCAAACAACACTCCCTAAAGTACACACTGCATGCACACACATACATCTACATACAGCCATGTCACATCCAAAATAACTAAAAGGTGCTCACCTGTTGATCTGGAGGCCCACACAACTGTCCATACACGGGTAGGACCCATCCACAAACTTCTTCAGTTCTTCGGATGTGAAGGCTGAGGCCCTATCCCCTGTAGCACGGGCCATTGTGGGTTCCAGACACAGGACACAGCAGCTCATGCAGTGGAGGTCTTAATAGGGTGAAAGTCAGGAGACAAGTGAAATGGGCATCTCAAAATGATGGTAAAGTTTGTGCCAGTAATCACCATCACCACCGGCGTTGATCATCGTTGGCCCCTGTGCCCCATAGATTGCAGTGTTAACCAATGAGGAGTTGCACGACGGTTTGGACCGCCCTCCGCCATAACGACAAAAACCTGCGGAGTGAGGTCACTTCCATCTGTCCTCTGCATGCAGGGCAGGTGAGTGCCATTTCCTGATGATAGTACTCAAGGTGGTCAATTAAATGTGCGTCATAGGTACAGATGGTACACACCAAGGCAATTCCCACACGTCGAGATTTAAGGTTTGGTGGGATACTCTGGCTCTTCAATGAGAGTTCATACCGGTGCACTGCTTGCAGTGGAGTAATTGACAAAACATGTTAAATGTGATGGTACAAATCACGTCTCAGAACTTCGCCTACATCTGTGAGGATGTATGGCAAATGAATGTGAATGTATGGTTTCAGAAGTCCGTTTGCATGTAGAGTACACCAGAGCAGATTCCAATCATTGTTAGCCTGAAATATATGAGACAGTTCTATTTGCTGTTGATATTGAATGTCTATCCTTCCTGCTATCAAACACTTGTGATGTTTGTTTTTTTTAGATACCAACCACTGTAGAGGAGGAGGAGGAATGCACCCATGTACAGACCACTAGTCGACTCTGCTACACTAGAGGAATGTCATATTATCCTCACCTGTTGTCTGGACAGGGCCACAATCATAGTACTGTGTGCACAATTGGAGCCAGATCTCATTCCTGCTCTTTGCAGTCCTACTACAATAACTCCTACAGTACAGGTGCTGTCAGTGCTCCACTTCCTGGCTACTGGATCATTTCAGGTCACTGTGGGCGTGGCTGCAGGTATGTCACAGCCAATGTTTTCTAATGTGCTAAATAGAGTTTTGACTGCCTTGCTGAAACACATGAGCAGCTACATCTCATTCCCCCAAAGTGATGATTTGCCCACTGTTAAGGCTGCTTTCTACACAATTCCACATGTGATTGGGGCAACTGACGGAACCCATATTGCTTTGGTCCCTCCCAGGATAAATGAGCAGGTCTTCCGAAATAGGAAGAATTACCATTCTATAAATGTGCAGATGGTGTGCCTTGCTGATCAGTATATTTGCCATGTCACTGCCAAATTTCCAGGATCTGTGCATGATGTCTATGTAATGAGGAACATCAGTGCCCGACAGATGATGGCACAGCTACAGAGAGAGAAAGAGAGAGAGAGAGAGAGTCTGGCTTATTGGTGAGCATAATGTTACACAAAACGTATGTCACTGTATGTCACCTGGAGTTGTCCTCTGTGCTATTGTACCCAAGTAATGTATGTTTCTCACCATTTCCAGGTGACTCCGGCTACCCAAACCTATCCTGGATGTTGACACTAGTGAGGAATCCAAGGACAGGGGCAGAGAATTGATACCATGAAGCACATGGACAGACCAGAAGAATCATCGAAAGAACATTTGGGCTACTGAAAGCCAGGTTTCAATGCCTCCATATTTCTGGTGGATCCCTACTCTACTCCTCTGGAAAGGTCTGCTAGATAGTGGTGGCCGGCTGCATGCTTCACAATTTGGCCCTCAGATGGCATGTACCATTCCTGCAGGAGGAGGGGGGATACAATGCACCTGTGGCAGCAGAGGACACTCAAGACAGTGATGAAGATGGGGAGGAAGAGGATGTGGACAACAGGACACATCTGATACACCAGTACTTTCAAGGACACACAGGTAAGACTCTCCTTCTGTTCACAACACTATTTCAATGAAGAGCTGTGTGGCAGCTCTGTTGTACCAAGCACAAATGTGTGCATTCTGTAACCTGACACTGTTCCATCTGTGGTCATTCATTCCAGTGGTATGATGAATGGGAAAAAGCTTATCCTGCCTATGCAATATATCAGATGTTTTGCAGTTTCAAATACATCCCCACGTCAAACTGTGTCCTCATTCCATACAGTACTTTACATTTGTTGCTTAGAATGTTGTGTGCATTACAATGTTCTTACACAACTGCTCTGTGACTTCATTGTCCCTGACAGTTTGGCCTAGGCTAGGTGTTCCAGAGGAGGGATTGGCATACTGACAATATGGCATAGCTAAAACTTTGGTATCTTCTCTGAGGCCCTTACATAAGTTGTTCCTCTTCACGCCTGGTGTTTGGAGTTAATTGCAGTGCAAACTTTTGAGTTGATGTGAGCAAATGAATGTAGGCTGTTATGTTACAGGGACTCTTGTTGCCTCACTTCCTTTAACTTCTCATTTGAATGGCACTAATGGTTTCCCTTATTACGGATGTCGGTGTGGTCACTACTGTGAACTCATGTAATGCCTACAGACTGCTTTCACGCTGTTTAGTTGATGGTGAATAGTGGCATGCTCTTACACTGGTAATGTGTACCTCAAGCTGACTGTCCATTGGATGGATTCACACTTTACAATATATTTGCATAGGATGATAAAGGTCAAGTCATTGCATATTGATGAAATAAAATCACAAATCCTTCAGTTGTGTTTAAGTGTGTTTTTTTAAATGACAAAAAGGAAGAGATGGTGCACTAGAGTGGGGTGATGGTGGACGAAATCTTCAGTGTAGTGGCCCAGTTAGTTTGTAGCACAGGTACAGTATCCATGGGGCCATTGGAACAAGGAACAATGGCAGTCCATAGTAAACAAGGTGTCTCAACGGCACACAAGAGAGACATATAGGAGAGGATCTCTTCCTGGCAGTTGTTTGGGTCTTGGCTACAGTCTCTGGTGAATGTCTGGGTCACAGGAAACGTTTGCGTGGTTGTTCTTCTGCTGCAGAGGAAGGTGGTCCGTGTCCTGTGGCAGGTCCTCCTATCACCAGCTGCAGCAGATGTGGAGGGCTGGTCAGTACACTGGCTAGTGGAAGGGACCCACTGGTGTGTTGTGTACTCACGCATGATGGTAGCCATATCACTGAGTACCCCTGCAATGGAGGTCATGGTGGCATTTAAATCCTGCAACTGCTGCCTGACATCCTGATGGTGTTCCCCCTGCAGACTCTGGTTTTCCTGCAAGATGGTAAGTACCTGGCCCATCCTGTCCTGGGATTTCTTGTATGCTCCCAGAACATGTGACAGTGCCTCCTGGGCATTCGGTTCCCTGGGTTGGCCCATCCCTTGGTGCACAGATATTCTTCCACTGGCCCTGGCACCCTGTGCCTGTGTCCCCTGAACTGTATGCCCATTCCCACTTACACCTAGACCTTCTTCGTTTTGCCTGTGAGGTGCTGACTCTGGTCCCTGTACAGGTGGGCACACTGTTGATTGACATGTCCTGGGGACAGAGGTTTGGGGACGTTGGGTGGCTGCTGTGGTAGTGGAGTCTGATATGGGGTGCTCTGGGGTGGACTTGGTGTTGCCTGTGGTGTGTGATTGACCAGTGGTACCAGATGGGCCAGGGAGGTCTTCCAGATCCAGACATCCTGAGTTGCTACCATCATTGGGGACTTCTTCTGGTGGATTACTGGGTTGACGTGGCACATGCTGCCAGCTGACATTGGCTGCAGTACCCGTGGACATGTATGATAGTTGTTACTTTCATTCTCAAATACATATTCAGCATTAATGGGTTTCCCTATGGGATGGGTGTGTTTTTTTCACCTTTGAATTATGTATGGTGATGCATTGTGGGATTGGTAGTGCTTAATGCTGATCATGTATTACTAATGGGTGTGAATGATGACCTTGGAGAGGTGTGCTTGAAGTGGGCAGTGCATGCAGGGGAAACTTTTTGAGGGTGGATATGGGGTGGTTCGCAGTTTAGGATGGAGTGGGTTGAAGGGAGATGGGGAGACATGCCATGCAGGTGTACATGGTGGTGGAGAAGAAATGGTAACTTACCAATGTACAGCCCTCCAGTAATTCCAGTGAGGTCCTCGGGATGCAGGATAGCCAAAACTTTCTCCTCCCATGTTGTAAACTGTAGGGGAGGAGGTAGGGGTCCACCATTAGTCTTCATGACGGCAATGTGGTGCCTGGATGCCATTGCATTGGTTGTTCCATCTCTTTCTAATGTCGTCCCTTGTGCGCGGATAGGTTTCCATGGAGTTCACCTTGTCCACGATTCTGCACCACAGCTCCATCTTCCTGGCAATGGATATATTCTGGGTCTGTGCACCGAGCAGCTGTGGCTCGACGCTGACGATTTACTCTACCATGACTTGCAACTCCTCATCAGTGAATCGGGGGTTCTTCTGTGGGGGCATGCCAATTGTGCAGTGGGTGTAGTGTGTGTGTGTTGTGCAGAGGGTGGAATGTTTGGTGGGAGTGCAGGTTGTGGGAGTATGTGGGATGCTGTGAAGTGTGTGCAGCATTGTTGTGTGTGATTGTGGTAGAGGTCTGATGTGTGGTGTGTGATGTGTGAAGGGTGTATAGTTGGCTGTGGTTTGTGTGTGCAGTTCTAAAGATGTGTGTGTTGGCAAAGTGTAGCAGAATTTTTGAATTTGTAAACAATTGTGGGTTGTGTGTATGTGTGTTTTATATTGCTGTTGGTGTGTGTGTACGGTGTGTGTATGTGTGTCAGGTGTGGGTATTTCAATCTGGCCAATGTTGGCTTCTGTTGTTGTGGAGTGGCAAAATCGACCGCGGTGGTCCACACCGCCAGTGGGTAACTGCCGTTGAATGACCGCTGTGGTGATTCGTGGGTCCGCTGTGGTCCTTTGGCAGCCATCACCACAGCGGTCTTCAGTAATGACTGCCAAAGTCATAATGAGGGCCTATGTGCCATATATAATAACATCCACAATGGTTTTAGTGGTCTATTCCCCCCTTGGGGACAGATGGGTCTAAAAGTATAAGGCAGATCAATGGCCAAAACATTCACCCCCAAAAGGGGTGGGTCCCTTGCCCAAAGGGCGTATCCCCAAAACATTATGCACTACATAAAAAGAATACCTAGTGGTCTATGGGGCTTCTTCCCCTCCTTGGGGCAGATGGGCCTAAATATATAAGGCTGATCTGGGGGGCAGAAATGGCCAAAATATTTACTCCCAAAAGGGGAGCGACCCTTGCTCAAGAGGTCACTTCCAGTAATCATTATACATAGAATCCCTGGCTTCTATTGGGCTTCAACCCCCCCCAGGGGCTAGATCAGCCTGAATAACTGGCGATCTAGCCCCAGGGTGGGGGAAACATGGAAAACATTTTGCCCAAGGGGTCGCTGCCCTAAATGTAAAAATATTAATAATAATCCCTGGTGGGTTTTGCCACTTCGGGGCCAGATCATCTGAAAAAATGGCTGATCTAGCTCGGGGGGAGGTGAAATGCAGAAACACTTATTGCCCCCAGGGCAGCAACCCTTGCCCAAGGGGTTTCTCCCCTAGCAAAAAATTCCCCGGTATCTAATAGATTTTGACCCCCCCAGGGATAGATTGGCCCAAACAATGGCTGTACTAGCCCCTGGGGGGCCGAAACACAGAGAAACATATTGCCCCCAGGTCAGCAACCCTTTGCCAAGGGGTCACTGCCCTAAATGAAAAAATATGAATCCCTGGCACCTAGTGGGTTTCAACCCTACCAGGGGCCAGATTGGTAAAAAAATGGCCTATCTAGCCCCAGGAGGGACTGAAACATGGAAAAACATATTGCTCAAGGGGGTCGCTGCCCTAAAAAATAAATTATAAACAATCCCTGATGCCTAGTGGGTTTTGGCCTCCCCTGGGAGAAGATAGGCCAAAAAAATGGCCAATCTAGCCCCGACCGGGGGCCAAAACACAGATTAAATATTCCCCTCAGAGAGCGATCCTTGCCTAAGGGATCACTCCCCTAAATAAACAGAAATCTATCCTGGTGCCTAGTGTATGGATACCTGCTCCACAATTGTTGGCCTCGGCCACGATCATGGAGCAGGAATCCATTCAAAACAGGCACAGGGGGAAAGGTCTTCTGATGCCATTCCTGGTGGGGAGGTGTGAGTGGACAGCCCAATGGGGCACTAGCGCTCCCATGTGGGACAGTGACATCCGTGGCACAGCAGCGCTTCAGCCGAGGATGTAACCATTACATCCATGGGACCAAAGGGGTTCAGCAGGAGCAACAAGTCTAAGCAGCAGCAAAGTTGAAAGGCAGTCTTCATTTGAAGGGCAACAGCTATAAGAGGCAGAGAAACTGGATCTTTTGTAGTTGTTAATGGAAAAGAAGATCTCTCATTATTGGAAAGCAGTCACAAAATTCACCAAAACAATTCTTAGAATGAGAATAGGTTACTTTTGATTGTGATGTATCTTAATCAATTTCAGTGAGTACTGGTGAAGACCAACTTCCTGAGGATTGTAAAGGTATCCAGGGTGTGTGGATTTCCCTTGAGTGGACTGAGGAAATAGGCAAAATATAGCAAAATCTTGTGTTTTTTTAGAAAAATAGGGAAAAAGTGCTTCAGATAAAAATGTCTGTTTTTGCTCTAGAAATGGCATCCATTATTTGTTTACTGTACTAAGGTCATCATCTTCCCAGCTTTCAGTAACATGCAAAGCTGAATCAAAAAACCTAATTGTGTACCACAGATTTGCCATTTTTATAAGAGATGGCCTGTTTTCCTCACAACCTACTTTCACTTTGTGGTCGAAACCAGTGTAAAACCCATAGGTGATCTAGAAAAACAATAGATTTCTGAAAAGTAGACACAATTCTGAATTCAGCAAGGCATCAAATGTGTAGATCCCTCAAGGTTTTCCCAAGTAAAATAACTGTTCAAGTATTGAAAATGAGCAGGAAAAAGTGGGCATTTGTGACATTTTCATCTATAACTTTTTGTAATGAGGGCTGATTGACAAAAGAAATGTACAGTTACATCCACCAGATGCTTCTTGTTGGAGTGATATACTGTATAGGTTTGTAGTTTCACAAAGAACCCAAGGTACCCAGGGCCAACAACTCACCTGAAACCATACAATGCTTTTTCATTGAGTGCCGACTAAAGACCAATTCTTATAAGGAAATAGGCAGAGTGAAACATAGGTATAAAGGAAACATATATTTCTAAAATGGGCACAAGATATAGAGGTTAGGAGCAGTGGATATTTCTACATTGCTGCATTTGGGGGTACCTGTACTAGGGTATTACTTGGAGGGTAATTTTCAAAATGTGATTTTTCTGATACACTGAATGGCACAAATGCAGAAAAATCCAATTTGTAATAACAAATGTGCTACTATTCTATACTCCTGCAAGTTTCCTGATAAAAGTGGGACTTCACGTGTGTGCATAGGCCTAGTGGCTGCAACAGGAAATGGCCCAAAATGCAACATGAATGCATCACATTTTTCCACTGAAAACTGACCCTTTTTTCCAGTGTGGGTAGCTCTAGATTTTGGACTCTAGCTCAGCCAGTGCCTAGGGAAACCTAGCCAACCTATACAGTTTTAAAAACTAGACACTTTGGGGAATCCAGGATGGGCTGGCTTGCCTAGCTTTCACCCGTTTTTTTACCCAGAATCCCATAAAAACCTCAAACTTTATCTACAAAGATACATTTTCCTCACATTTCAGTGATGGAAAGATCTGGAATCTTTGGGGAGCCACAAACGTCCTTCATCTCAGCATTCTTCTCAGTAATTCAATAAAAATGGCACCTCACTTTTGTGGGTGGACCTAGTGTCTGCGAGATGAAATGGCCCAAAAATCAACATGGACGCAACACATTTTTCCACCAAAAACGGATCCTCTTTTATTGATGTGGATAGCTCTAGATTTTGGATCCTAGCTCAGCCAGCACCTTGGAAACCTAGCCAACCTGTACATTTTTAAAAACTAGACAGCTAAATGTAATCCAGGATGGCATGACTTGTGGGGATCCCCATTAGGAATTTTTACCGACAGTGCCCTGCAAACCTCACACTTTGCCTGAAATCACACATTTTCCTTACATTTCTGTGATGGAAACTTCTGGAATCAACAGGAATCCACAAAATTCCTATCACCCAGCATTACGCCACCTGTGCTGATAAAAACGCTGCCACCTGTGTGGCTGGGTCTAGTGCAGCGAAAGGAACAATCAAACCAAGGACAATGGGAGATCTGGTGTGGAGACTCCGATTGACCTCGGTTGGATCTGTTCCTGTTGATGACACTAAGGGGGTCATTCTGACCCTGGCGGTATAATCCGCCAGGGCCAACGACCGCGGGAGCACCGCCAACAGGCATGGGCACTGCAGGGGCCCCCGTAACATGGCCCCACAAAGATTTTCAGTGTCTGCCATGCAGACACTGAAAATCGCGACAGGTGCAACTGCACCCGTCGCACCCCTTCCACTCCGCCGGCTCCATTCGGAGCCGGCATCCTCATGGAAGGGTGTTTCCCGCTGGGCTGGCGGGCGGCCTTCTGGCAGTTGCCCGCCAGCCCAGCGGGAAACCCAGAATACCCACGGCGGTCTTTTGACCTCGCAGCGGTATTCTGGCGGTTCCAGCCAGGCCGGCGGCTTCCGCCGCCAGCCGGGGTCAGAATGACCCCCTAAGTCCAGCCACACAAGTAGGGCAGAGCTTTTATCAACACAGTCTGTAGGGAGAGCAGAAAGGCCATTTTCCCCTTCAGTTGGGGTGGGAGCACAACCATGCCCATGGTTTTGGGCAGTCCCAACCTCGCAATTTGTTTTAATTTCCGGTGTCTAGTGAGCTGTCTGACCTCCAGGTGCAGATTGGGGGTAATTACCTGACCAGAAAGACTGTGCCTGATTTATGTGTGGTTGTGGCACGGCCATGCCCATGGTGCGCAGCCCCACCCCTCTTTAAATAAAAAAAAAAGATTCACTGGTGTTTAGTGGGCTTTCTGCCACCTGGGAGGCAGATCAGGATAATTACCCCCATCTGTCCTCCAGGGGGCCAAAAATACTTTGACCCCCATTTAATTGGGGGTGGGGACATGGCCATGCCCATGGTAGGCCGCCCCCCTAGCTAAGTTTATCAGGGAATCTCCCCTTTATGGTACATTGAATAAACTCATATTTTCTCTATGACAACTCCTGGCATTTTATTTTTTATCTGCTATATTTTTGATTGATTTGAAATATATACCAAAGTCATTTATGTAACTGACCATTTATTTTTGATAAGCTTACACAATTTGAGTTTGTAACTTTGCTAATATGCTAGTAAACCTTCATGGTTTGCAAATTTACTAGTCTCTGTCATCATTTTGGGGCCCACTGTTCTTCACTGTTACTGACATATGGTTGATGGTTGACTAAAGGTCCATCTGCTCGAGTGCAGCTTATACTTGAGTTTGCACTGAAAATCTGCATGGTACAAATCCCTTCTCACTGCAAGAAAACTCTGATGATAAATGATGATTCCTGCTGAGGTTGAGTCAGTTAGAATTTGCCCTAGAGTTAGTCAGAATCTGCTCCAGTTCAGTCCATGCCCCAGAGATTCCATGGTCTTGATCAGAGATTTGTCGCTGTTCCGGTGTCCTCAAGTGGTTGCATTGTGCTAGGAATGTGAGCATAGTTAGGATAATGTGTTTTTGATTGTGTGTTGTTGAGCAGCGGGTGTTTGTGTATGTGATGAGTTAGAATGTTTCTTGTTGTGGTGTCCATTTCAGATGCTTTTTCAGGTATTATTGCTTGCGCTTATGAAGAGAAACACGATTGTTGCAAAGAGTCTAAGTTCGGTTATTATATTTGTTGTAATCCAAGATCTATTAAGTTATTATTTGTCTGTTAAATTTTGTGGTGTTGGACCGTAATGCTCTATCAGCTGCACTAAGATAGAGACTTGATAAACTTCTATTGTTAGGGTGTACCAACCGAGATTAGTTTTTGGGGGATCCTTTGCATGTAGGAGTAGACCACACTAGTCAGGGCGATTTCATGCAGTTTAATATCTTACTTTGTATGTGTGATAGCCCCAGGAGGGATTTATTCACCATTCTTCCCCTAGAATGATTGGTGACTTTGAATTTACTTTAGTGGAACAGACAAAAGTTATCATTTGGTTTTTGAATTTAATCATTCGCTTGCTCAAAGATCACTGCCAAGTGAGAGGTTCTGTGAGGTGCCACGAGTCATGTCATAAAATGTGCGCTGCTATTGGTCGGTTGGTGTTGGTGCCACACTGACATTGGTCATTATGTCAGAGAGTGCCATGCTGTGAGTTGTTGATACAGTTGGGGTTCTAGTGTTGTTGTGTGTTGCATTATCATTTGCAGTTTTTTCAACTGAAGATTTTTTTGATTTTGTGTTGTGGAGATTATGGAATAAAGATGACATTTTTCAAGAAATGAAGTGCTTTGTTTAGTGATGATGTAAGAATACCTGCGTGTGAAGAGCAAGGAGCACCCTCCAGAGGGCACCTCCTCACACTGCAAGATAACATAGGTCAGTTTGCATACATGTATCTGGATTAAACAATGGAGTATGATCACCACAAATGAAGGGTCCTTGCAGTTTCCCCCACACCGTACCTTTAATTTGAGAATTATTGAGAAATTGAGGCGAGTGTTATATGAGATGAAACTCCACCCAGACCAGCACATTATGAGGGTTTCAATGCTTGGGAGCGAGCTGTACATGCAAAGGAGAAGGAGAAATATGAGACCTGAACAAAGAATAAGGTCTGTAGTTGGAAGGAAGTGATGCCAGATGCAGATTTAGGAGGTAAGAATTTATTCCAGGTTAATGAGAAAGAGAATGAAGAGAGTGGGTAGAATTGAAGAAAAGGAAGGTGGGGGTGTAACTGAAGCAAATAAATATTGGAATAGTGATAGAGATTCCAGTGATGAGTTTTCAGAAGATGTATTAGCTTCCCAACCACCTCTGTGTAATACCATTTATCATAGTGGAGAGAATCAACAGCCTGGAAGGCCCCTGCCACTTGTGGCTATAGATATAAGTGCACCTGTCAAGGGAGGTTTACTCCTTGTATCACCAGGTCCATTACTGGAAGCCCCAAGTACTACTGTCATTATCACAGCCCCAGATACATCAGCTGCTGGCGCTATTTCAGACCTAGGAGCAAAACCCTGAAAGGAAATACTCCCATTGTGAGTGTGGTGGTTGTAGAGGTTGAGGAGAGTCTCTAGTCGCATACCCCAGACAAGGATGCCCCAGCAGACGTCTTGAGACTAAATGCAGAATTTGAGGAAATTATGGAGGGAAATCTTGAGTTAGGATTCATAGATAGGTACGAAGAAGAATAACTTTTGTTCCAGTGCAGAGAATCTGCTAGGTGTACATGCAAAACTTGTGAACATTTAGAGGGAATAGCCATTGAGTTGGGTTGATTTGTCTGAACATCAGAATTTAAAGGAGAATTTCAGGATGTTCATAAGTGAGGAAATGCCCAAGAACATGCTAGTGCCTGGACTTAAATTATGCCTAAGGGACTTAGGGCCTGATTTATATTTTGGTGGACAGGTTACTCCATAACAACGGTGACGGATATCCTATCCGCCGAAATATAAATCCCAAAAGAAATAATGGGATTTATATTTCAGAGGATGGTAAATCTGTCACCGTAGTGACGGATTATTGTGTCCTCTGAAATATTAATCAGGCCTGTAGTCAGTAGTAATCATAAGTGGAGTGATACTCAACAGATTAAAGATTGGTGGGCTCAGAGGAGAAGGAAGGAAAAAAAAAGATAAGTCTGGTGGACCAGATGGTAGGGTAGCCAAAGTGATGCAGAGGTCTTAGCTTACCTATTGAGTGAGGTGCATGGTAGTGGATATGTGCATGTGCCTTGAAATCAATCATGGTGATCTTTTCACATTTACAAATCAGTTTCTAAAACTGAGAAAAATTAAGGGCTGCTGCAGTAATTGGTACTGATATTTTAATCTTGACTGACTCCATCCAAGTAAACTAATGACAAATTAACTCAAACTTTGGTGAAGCTTATGAAGCTTCTTGGGGCTCAGGCTATATATATATAGGCCGCCCTGCAGAGTTGGGGGCTCCCTTTTTCGGAGGTTATTTTTGGAATTAACTTTGGGAGCATGACTCGCTTGCCCTCACGCAGTGAAAAGGATTTACCCTGTGATTGATAGCGTGGAGGTGAGAAAGGGAATGAGAGGAGAATATTCTTTTTTCGACTTTTCCAGGCTGCTAGCATTCCGAGATATGACATTTGCAGCATTTTACCTAATAAACTGAGAAAATGTTTTAACCGGACTGTTTATTTATGAAATCACGAGATGCATCTACCACATATTGGTGCACTGAACAATATGAAACTTTTACATCATGCAGGATGTGGAAACGCAATAATGCTGTATTTAAAATCTATTCTGCCTTCAAAGATATATCGGATTATGCTTGGCAGTGCACTATGGGAGATGTATGCTTTAATATTACTATCACGTGACAGTTTGGTTACCAGCACGCAATCACTTTATAAAAATAGAATCACCTGTGAACAAGGCTCTACGGAGCTGAAACGCGTCAGGAAATAAGATAATTAGATTGGAAATGAAACGTGCTGTTTGATAAAAGGATACAGAGAATGCTGCTCAAACATGATGGAATAAAATGCTATGCAGCACTGGAGTTGGGCTTCATAATCTCTGTTCTTCTGTTTGTGAATTTATGGGTTGCTCCGTACCCATATGATGAGGCCGCCCTGCAGAGTTGGGGGCTCCATTTTTCGGAGGTTATTTTTGGAATTAACTTTGGGAGCATGACTCGCTTGCCCTCACGCAGTGAAAAGGATTTACCCTGTGATTGATAGCGTGGAGGTGAGAAAGGGAATGAGAGGAGAATATTCTTTTTTCGACTTTTCCAGGCTGCTAGCATTCCGAGATATGACATTTGCAGCATTTTACCTAATAAACTGAGAAAATGTTTTAACCGGACTGTTTATTTATGAAATCACGAGATGCATCTACCACATATTGGTGCACTGAACAATATGAAACTTTTACATCATGCAGGATGTGGAAACGCAATAATGCTGTATTTAAAATCTATTCTGCCTTCAAAGATATATCGGATTATGCTTGGCAGTGCACTATGGGAGATGTATGCTTTAATATTACTATCACGTGACAGTTTGGTTACCAGCACGCAATCACTTTATAAAAATAGAATCACCTGTGAACAAGGCTCTACGGAGCTGAAACGCGTCAGGAAATAAGATAATTAGATTGGAAATGAAACGTGCTGTTTGATAAAAGGATACAGAGAATGCTGCTCAAACATGATGGAATAAAATGCTATGCAGCACTGGAGTTGGGCTTCATAATCTCTGTTCTTCTGTTTGTGAATTTATGGGTTGCTCCGTACCCATATGATGAGGCCGCCCTGCAGAGTTGGGGGCTCCCTTTTTCGGAGGTTATTTTTGGAATTAACTTTGGGAGCATGACTCGCTTGCCCTCACGCAGTGAAAAGGATTTACCCTGTGATTGATAGCGTGGAGGTGAGAAAGGGAATGAGAGGAGAATATTCTTTTTTCGACTTTTCCAGGCTGCTAGCATTCCGAGATATGACATTTGCAGCATTTTACCTAATAAACTGAGAAAATGTTTTAACCGGACTGTTTATTTATGAAATCACGAGATGCATCTACCACATATTGGTGCACTGAACAATATGAAACTTTTACATCATGCAGGATGTGGAAACGCAATAATGCTGTATTTAAAATCTATTCTGCCTTCAAAGATATATCGGATTATGCTTGGCAGTGCACTATGGGAGATGTATGCTTTAATATTACTATCACGTGACAGTTTGGTTACCAGCACGCAATCACTTTATAAAAATAGAATCACCTGTGAACAAGGCTCTACGGAGCTGAAACGCGTCAGGAAATAAGATAATTAGATTGGAAATGAAACGTGCTGTTTGATAAAAGGATACAGAGAATGCTGCTCAAACATGATGGAATAAAATGCTATGCAGCACTGGAGTTGGGCTTCATAATCTCTGTTCTTCTGTTTGTGAATTTATGGGTTGCTCCGTACCCATATGATGAGGCCGCCCTGCAGAGTTGGGGGCTCCCTTTTTCGGAGGTTATTTTTGGAATTAACTTTGGGAGCATGACTCGCTTGCCCTCACGCAGTGAAAAGGATTTACCCTGTGATTGATAGCGTGGAGGTGAGAAAGGGAATGAGAGGAGAATATTCTTTTTTCGACTTTTCCAGGCTGCTAGCATTCCGAGATATGACATTTGCAGCATTTTACCTAATAAACTGAGAAAATGTTTTAACCGGACTGTTTATTTATGAAATCACGAGATGCATCTACCACATATTGGTGCACTGAACAATATGAAACTTTTACATCATGCAGGATGTGGAAACGCAATAATGCTGTATTTAAAATCTATTCTGCCTTCAAAGATATATCGGATTATGCTTGGCAGTGCACTATGGGAGATGTATGCTTTAATATTACTATCACGTGACAGTTTGGTTACCAGCACGCAATCACTTTATAAAAATAGAATCACCTGTGAACAAGGCTCTACGGAGCTGAAACGCGTCAGGAAATAAGATAATTAGATTGGAAATGAAACGTGCTGTTTGATAAAAGGATACAGAGAATGCTGCTCAAACATGATGGAATAAAATGCTATGCAGCACTGGAGTTGGGCTTCATAATCTCTGTTCTTCTGTTTGTACATATATATATATATATATATATATATATATATATATATATATATATATATATATATATAATATATATATATATGTGTTGGACTTTTGCTTATGCAGGGTCATCCCGAATCTTTTTGCCTCCAGCCTCCTATTTTTTCTGACCTGTCGCTGTTGGCTTTTGTACTCTGAGCACTTTACCACTGCTAACCAGTGCTAAAGTGCATATGCTCTCCGTGTAAATTGTATGTAATTAGTTTATCCATGATTGGCCTATTTGATTTACTAGTAAATCCCTAGTAAGGTGCACTAGAGGTGCCAGGGCCTGTAAATCAAATGCTACTAGTGGGCCTGCAGCACTGGTTGTGCCACCCACATAAGTATCTCTGTAATCATGTCCCAGACCTGCCACTGCAGTGTCTGTGTGTGTATTTTGACACTGTAAATTCGACTTGGCAAGTGTACCCACTTGCCAGGCCTAAACCTTCCCTTTTCTTACATGTAAGGCACCCCTAAGGTAGGCCCTAGGTAGCCCCAAGGGCAGGGTGCAGTGTATGGATAAGGTAGGACATATAGGGCCTGATTCTGACCCTGGCGGCCGGTGACCGCCAGGGTCACCGGCCACGGGAGCACCGCCGACAGACCGGCGGTGCTCCGAAGGGCGTTCTGACCGCGGCGGTTCAGCCGCGGTCAGAAAGGGTAAACTGGCGGTCACCCGCCGGTTTACCGCTGCCCTTCTGAATCCTCCATGGCGGCGGAGCGCGCTCCGCCGCCATAGGGATTCAGACACCCCCTACCGCCATCCTGTTCATGGCGGGAAACCCGCCAGGAACAGGATGGCGGTAGGGGGTGCCGCGGGGCCCCTGGGGGCCCCTGCAGTGCCCATGCCAATGGCATGGGCACTGCAGGGGCCCCCATAAGAGGGCCCGCAAAGTATTTCAGTGTCTGCTATGCAGACACTGAAATACACGACGGGTGCCACTGCACCCGTCGCACCTTCCCACTACGCCGGCTCAATTCTGAGCCGGCGTCCTCGTGGAAGGTTGATTTGCCCTGGGCTGGCGGGCGGCCTTTAGGCGGCCGCCCGCCAGCCCAGGGCAAATCTCAGAATCACTGCAGCGGTCTTTCGACCGCGGTGCGGTGTTCTGATGGGGTTACTTTGGCGGGCGGCCTCCGCCGCCCGCCAAAGTAAGAATGACCCCCATAGTAATGTGGTTTATATGTCCTGACAGTGAGATACTGCCAATTTCGTTTTTCACTGTTGCAAGGCCTGTCTCTCTCATAGGATAATATGGGGGCTACCTTTAAATATGATTAAAGTGTAGATTCCCCTAGAGAGTAGATGGACATGTGGAGTTTGGGGTCCCTGAACTCACAATTTAAAAATACATCTTTTAGTAAAGTTGATTTTAAGATTGTGCGTTTGAAAATGCCACTTTTAGAAAGTGAGCATTTCCTTGCTTAAACCATTCTGTGACTCTGCCTTGTTTGTGGATTCCCTGTCTGGGTCAGTTTGACAGTTGGGTTGTTTTTCACCTCACACTAGACAGTAACACAAAGGGAGCTGGGGTATAACCTGCATTTCCTGATTAGCCATCTCTGCTAGGAGGGAGGGGTGGAGTGGTCACTCTCATCTGAAAGGGCTGTGCCTGCCTCTGACAATGCAGACTCCAACCCCCTGGTGTGTGTCTGAGGCCTTGCCTGGGCAAGGCAGGATTTCACAAGTAGGTGTGAGTCCCCTTTGAAGAAAGGTGACTTCAAAGACTAAAATGGGTATCAGAAGGGCACCCAAATCTACAGACTTTAGAAACACTTCTGGAACCAAGAGGAACCTCTGCCTGGAGAAGAGCTGATAGCTGAGGAAGAAGTGCTGCCCTGCCTGTGACTGTGCTTTGTGGAGCTTTCCTGCAGTGCTGCTTCTGCCAGAGTAAGATGGCAAAGACTGGACTTTGTGTGCCTTCCATCTTGGGAAGAAATCTCCAAGGGCTTGAGTTAGAGCTTGCCTCCTGTTGTTTGAAGTCTCGGGGACAGCAAAGACTTCTCTCTGCCAGCACCTGGAGTCTCTGGAGAGACTCCTGCTCTGACAAGTGGTGCCCTATCCAGTCCCTGGGCCCTTGAAAGGAAAGCTGGTGGAAATCCAAGGAAATCGACTTCGGACGGCTTTGGACTGACGCCGCTGCAGAATCCGGTGACGCCGCCTGCACCCGACGCCGTGACCTTCGCTGGAACGCGACGCTCTTCGCAGGCCCGACGCAGCGGCAGCTCCGCTGAAGTCCGCGACTCCGTGGAAGTCACTGCACCACGTCGTGACCGACGCTGCTCGAAGTGCACGGATTCAACGTTTCGCACAGACGCCGCGATCCCCGACTTCGTGCATCGGCTTGTTTTCACTCTTCATCAAAGGTACTGTACTTGGAGGTCTACACGACTCCGTGTCCGGTGCCGCTGGTGTCGGCTTGTTGGGAACGACTCCGTCACAACGCAGTGTTAACATCTCATCAAAGCATTTTTGTTTCTAAGCGCTATTTTTGAGTTTAATCTTTAAAAATTCATAACTTGACTTGTGTATGTTGGATTTTTGTTGTTTTGGTCTTGTTTTGTTTAGATAAATATTTCCTATTTTTCTAAACTGGTGTTGTGTCATTTTGTAGTGTTTTCATTAAGTTACTGTGTGTGTTGGTACAAATACTTTACACCTAGCACTCTGAAGTTAAGCCTACTGCTCTGCCAAGCTACCAAGGGGGTAAGCAGGGGTTAGCTGAGGGTGATTCTCTTTTACCCTGACAAGAGTGAGGGTCCTTGCTTGAACAGGGGGTAACCTGACTGTCAACCAAAGACCCCATTTCTGACAATATGTATATATATATATATATATATATATATATATATATATATATATACTCCTTTTGGATTAATCAACATTTTGCTGACTTGCAGTAGTAGGAGACAATAAACAGAACTTGCTTAACTTTTTGATTTGTGTTCCGTCAAGCTTGACTCAGAGAAACCATGGTGTCTAACTCACCAATCAAATCTAGTAGTGTTATTTCTTATGATTGGTTTAGTAGGGGGCCTAAATTTGCCTGTTGAGCATGCCTCTACTATAGCTAAGCCTGGTAGAGGCATGAAGGAATAATTTATATAGAGATGGGTCTGAAGGGTATAATGCTAATAATGTCTTCTTTAACCTGTTACATTAATATTCTTGAGTCTTGAGACTGGGATCAAAACTACAACAACTATGTAAAGCAACTGCAGATTCACCTAAATAATATTGAAAGAGTGTCCTGATTTTTTTAAAGACAAATAAGGTAAATATTATTCAGCCTCTCTTTTAGATGTATTTTATACAGCACTTAAAAGAACAACACAAGTTCCATAATCCTTCTTCTACGGCAAGGAAGGTAATGACACACACAAAGACACCCCCACTTAAATATATAAGTAGTCTATACACCATATTCTCTTTACTTGTTGTTATAGTTTGTGAAAAAAATGAAAACTCACGAACAGTAACAGAAACTTAGAAGCAGCCTAAGAACTCATTTTCATTCTCCTCCCAGGACAAATGTTCAAATTGCACTGTATGCCATTGTCCAGCCAGATTACGGTTAAATGCTTGACCCGTTTGTTTGGCTAGCCGAGATTGGCACTAGAAGTAATCAGCTATATTACCTTTGGTCAAAGGAAGGGCTAACATATATTAAAGATCAGATCGTGTTTGCCTCCTTTAAAAAATTACGATTCTCCTTCAATATTATGAAGGAGAATCTGCAATGTTATTGTAGTTCAACAGATTTGCACAATTGCTAAAGTTGTATGCTCTATAGATTTTCAATATAATGTTTTAAATGTAGATGGCCTTGATTAATCAGCAGTTTTGAAAAAAGCTTCTAACCTGGACCTGGCCCAAAAAGCATTTGATACCATAGCACTCGTTGCCGAATGAGCCTCAAAATAATCTGTGTCAACCTATGCCATGACCATTATACTTTTAACCCACCAACTAAGGTAGTATAAGGCAAATTGCTTGCACAAAGTTATCAAAAGTTGTGAAACAGAAGACCTCAAATGCTCTATGTGTATGTACTACTTAAGACATCTGACAACACACAATTTCGGTAATAGAGAAAACACTGGGAACTCAATTGAAATAGAGGCATTTTTGGTACATCTTGATATTAAAAAATAAGCCCCCACATGAGGAAAAGAAAAAGGATTTGATATCTTTTCACACACACCAGCTACTCCAGGTTTCCCATGCTGACTTATAGGGCCTTGCTGCACTTTTTGCCCAGGAGGGCCCACCATTCTGTGAGCACCCCTAGAAGCTCCATGCCACCAAAATGAACCTGCCCTCCAAAGCCATATTGCAAAACTATCTCAGAGGACCCCTCAGCAGCTGAGGAAAGGATGAAAATGGAATTGGGCAACTGACTGACAATTATAAGGCTGTGCCCTCCATAATAGAGTTACCAGAGTGACTCATGTCAACTGTCGGCTGATCTGGGAAACGCATCTTGACATTATGATAAATGGTGGAATAGCAGAAAGATTCACAATGGACCAATCCTAAAGAAAATCATTCATTGCCGGAGTTTTGGGATCTGGCCCCCAGCTGTAAAGTCTTCATCAGCTGTCAAGTGGGAGGCAAAGAGATCAATGGGGAAAGGACCCCATGTCTAGTCCAGAGGAGATGGCTCACCAATCCATGCGTCAACATAATAATGGGCCACATGTACAAATATTTGGAATTGGGACTCCCTAATTGCAATTTCATGCTAATCTCAATTAGGGAATCACAATTCCAAATGTAGGAAACACCACTGAGTTTCTTTTGCGATTCCCAGTGGGTTGCAAATAGTTCTGCCTCATTAATATTAAGGAGTTAGGTTGCAATTTGCGACCCACTAGGAATCACAACAATCAGAGGGATGGTGGCCTCCTGGTGTTAGCAGACCACCATGTCAGTGATTGCTTTTAAATAAAGTAATCTTTTTTTTTAAATGCAGCCCGTTTTCCTTAAAGGAAAACAGGCGTTGTTTCAAAAGAAAAAAAATGAAACGTTTCAGTTTCTTTTTTTAAGAGCAGGCAGTGGTCCGTGGGACCACTGCCTGCTCCTAAAAATCGTTTTCACATGCATTCACAAAGGAGAAGGGATCCCTTATGGACCCCATCCCCTTTGAGAATGTGTAACACCAATTTGAAATTGGTGCTAAATGCGATTGTTTTGAAACCGCATTCATGTTCACATAACAATCATACATACCATTTAGATTTGGTATTAGGTAGGGTACGCCCTGGACACGCCCCTTCTTAATGCCGAATCGCAAAACTGAAATTGCGATTTGGTATCAAGTTACCCAACTGCAGTTTGGGCTGTGTAAATCCTAAAAAAGCATGTTTCTACACGCAATCACCCAGTTTGCGGTTAAAAAAAATGCTTTGCACATCTGGCCCTTAGTCAACACCTTATTGCATCATTTGATCTATGGTCTAAAAGACCTGTTTGTGAGTATTCTCAGCCTCTCTGAAGGTGTCTTATTTAAAGGTGCTTGAGAGCTCTGTAATAAAAGGGTCCTGGAAAAATCACTGAAATTGAAGATGAGAGCAACCCAACCAGCCTCACCAATTAGCAGAGAGAAAATTGAAATTGTGACAAAGTCACCCTCAATACCCCTTTATCATCTTTAACTTTGTTTCTGACAAAAGAACAATTTCCTTTTTAGAATCCTCTAGCAACCCTAAGAATTCTATCCTTCCTTAGGGGGCCTGATTTTTACACATTGATTAAAAAAAACAATGACTCCCTAAATTTGCTACACCAGTCACCCTTTCTCCTGTCCAAGTAATGTGACATTCCCCAGGTGCACTACCATCCTTAGTCCCTGTGCTTTAAGAGCCGCCGCCTGAGGCATCATCAACTTGGTGAAGCATTAAGGAGAGGAGGATAGACTGGATGGAAGGGGCTTGACTCTGAAAACCTGTCCTTGACACATAAACTGCAGGTACTTCCTGTGCTCTTAACGCATTGGCACTGTCAGGAAGGCATCTTTTAAATCCAGACATGCCATCAAGTCCCCCTGAAAAAGGTGCCCTTCAGGCATATGATAGTCTCCATTTTGAAATGTGTTGGTGCAGAATAAATTGGTTCAGCTCCCTCATATTTCTTCCTGGCTTTTTTCTGCACTATGCATATGTTGCTGAGGAAATCATTGGGGTGAAAGCGACATAGTTCTGAAACCCTCTTTGGTAACAATTCCAGTACATCTGCAGTGACCGGATTCCAACCTTCCTGAGAATAATTTATTGACAAAGACCACCTGATCTGTATTTGGGTTGCATTGAATTATTTTGAAACCATCTCAGCATCTGTAATATGAACGGGTCACTTGATATTAAATCCTAGGGTGAAACAAAAATGGCCAACTTGCCTCCGATTGTGACAATAGAAGAAGACACTATACTTACCTTGAGTTCCTTCTCACTTTGTTTGGCCTTTGCTGATCACAATCATCCTCCTCTTTTTTTGTGTGAAGAATGTTGGCCCTGAGTAGCCATATTGATAGAGGTAGAAGGGTCTCTAGAAGGTCCCCTTACTGATGAAATAACCCCCATATGCACAGGCCCTTGCAGAGGTTGTCTAAAAACACAGACCAAGATGATTGTACCTTCGTCAGAGAGGCAAAGGTCTGAACGTACCACCCAATTTTTTTAAATAAATCTATCCCCAAACAGAGACCCTTGAGAACTGGCTGCTATATCCGAGTCTGCTGGCTCCCCAAGTCTTAGATCAATATGCAACAACAGTTCCATATAGAACAACAGTTCCTTGCGTCTCTCAAATGAAACCTCTGTGTTTCACTTCCCAAGAAAGCAGCTCTTCCTTTGGGCTAAACCAGAAATTGTTTCTGGGTTCAATTGACCCTCTGACTTTGTTGCTTCTTCAGCAGCACACAAAATACTGGAAACAGGACCCAGGGTATTCAATAATGTATCTTGGTACTAGGACCATGCCCTAGCCACAACTTTTTTAGGGCCCTTCCTACCTTTGTTAAAAAATGTTACAATTTAAGCATCCAATCCCAGAGTTGTGACCACTTTCTCAGATAATATTGGCCTTAGGAACTTCACTCTCATTTGAGATCTAATTCTCCTGTCCAGTGAGATTGTTTATCTTGTTCGAAAGGTACTCATCAATAATTGTACACTGAATTTGGATGCTGGATGAGCCAAGGCTCCAACACGGGAGTACCTCCACATCCAAAAGATAAAAATTAGTTTTATCTCCAGTTTTCATCTTTTTCAGGACATTAGTGCCCTCATCAACATCATCATAATTGTTGCCATTGTCATAGTTCAACAAAACTCACTGAACATAAATCATCATATCTTACTTTTGCCTCCCGTTACCCTCAATACATGTTTGCCACATTGCGAGCAAATCATGTCTCCTTGCTGAATTGAACCACCACCAAATTCATCTCTCTAATACTCATGAGAGAAACAAAATAGTTTTCCCTAATTTTTTTGCCACCATGGCTATATAATTCCCGAAGCTGAAAATGTAACCTGCCATCTGCAGGATTTAAAGCGCTCGTAATAGCGTTCACTACAGGATTTCCTATGTCGGTGGCCACACTTCTGAAGCTCACCCTCTTCACTATTAAAACTATGAGCATCAAACAGGGAATTGAACCCACACAAATGTATCCTTGAAGAAGTCAAATCAAATATATTACAGCAAGCATACAGAAAAAGAGGTTGTGTCACATAAATCCAGGCAGCTGCTTTTCAAGGAAAGTGTCTGTCTGCCTTGCAAAAAATAAAATTTATCTGACGGTGAAATAAATACAGGCAAAACTCCCCAGCAGCCTACGCTGTTGCGGTATAGTTATCCACACAATAACCTTGAAAAACAAGGACATTCGACCTTAGATAAACAAATAAGCCACATAGTGGGATGAAATAAAGTCATAATTTTACGTGCCTGCCTTAAACTAAAGCCTATGAAACTGACTCAAAACGCTTGAAACCACTGTTGCTCGAGGGGGACTTCAACTTCCACAGTGCACAGGACCCCAGGAGGCGGTCCTTTCAAACTACCTTCACCTGATACTGGTTCTGCGCTATAAAGCACCACTTGTTGTACCACAGCACGGGACGCTTGACAACATTGCTGCTCAAGGAGGACTGCAACAGTGCACAGGGCCCCAGGAGTAGGTACTGTCAACCACCTGCACCTGCACCTGCACCTGCACCTGCACCTGCACCTGCACCTGCACCTGCACCTGCACCTGCACCTGCACCTGCACCTGCACCTGCACCTGCACCTGCACCTGATACTGGTTCTGTGCTATCAAGCGCTGCTTGCTGTACCACAGAGCGGGACACTTGAAAACACTGCTGCTTGAGGGAGACTTCAACTTCCACAATGCGCAGGGCCCCAGGAGGCAGTCCTGTCAAACCACCCTCACCTGATACTGATTCTGTCCTATTCTGTCCTAAAGCGCTGCTTGCTGTACCGCATTGCAGGATGCGCCCAGCAAAGACCAAGCCAAGAGGCGCTTTCTTTCTACTCCCGCAACATGGTGAAAAAGGCACTTACCGCATGTCAGAAAACTGGTGCGAAAGGGCTTGGTTATACTACCCCAGTTGCTTCCTATCTAACGTCTGCGATGGGTGCCATCTCCACTGCAATTAGGAATAGTGGAAGGCCGCTTCGATATGGTTAAAAAAAGAATGACAACTAATGAACAGACAGCAATTCCTTTTGAGACAGCAACTGCGGCTCCCATGTTAAGTATATCAGACCTTGGTTCTCCTCTCGAGCCCGTAATTCCCAACGAGGATTATTTGACCAATAACATTGTTGCCAATTCAATTAATGTTTCCACGCAGTCCTTTAAACCTCAAGTGGCTAAAGGGAAAAGGCGCAATGTTTTATTCTTGAAAGATCCCATTGGTATAAGTAAGCCTAGCACAAAGTCGGACGAAGCGCCCTTCAATAACGAGCCCCCTGCGAATTCTGAAATCAAGGCTGCCTTATCGGAAATATGTAAGAGATTTTTTATGAACCTGAACTGCATTGTTACGTCTTTTCGGCTGTAAGTCCTCTCCCAAATCAAGCAATTGGGAGATAAAATGCACACACTCTTATCCAAATGCCTGTCTAACCTTATTGCTCAGCATCCAAATACCCTGCACGACGCTTCCTTTATCACAGTGTGTCCTGCAGTTAATAATAGTTCACTTCCCCCAGCGCCGGCTAGTACACTGTTCCCACCGCTGGCACAGTCAGTCTCTCAGACCCGCTCTAGCCAGAGCTTACAGCGATTGCTTGATAACCCAACTCCCCCACTAGGGTTTTTTTTTCCAAGTGTTACAAACGCTGGGTGCAGTTCAGTTTGAATTAAGGAATGTGTGGATCGTTTGCACCTCCCCCCTGAGTGTATGTCATTTGTTATTGTGTTGAAAGGGGTGCCAGAAGATTGACAAGGTTTGAAGAACAAAGTGATCCACTGGTGCTAGTTAAATACATGTTTGCGGGCAAATCTTGCGGAAGAGATCATTATGGTTAGAAGGCTTGGCTGGGTAGGGGCCTTCAGGTAAGAGGTCAAGAGATGACTTTGTAGTGATAAACTTTTGGCACCTAACCCTAGTTGGTCGCTTACTACACCGGTTGGATTGTCTTAGGTAATGTCTGGGCCCAATTCATGCACTACCATTGGGGTTCTTCTACAAACTATCCTTTCTAAAACCCACACTGCAGAAGCCTCTTGTTGGATGCCCTAATCATCCGCTTCCCTCCTTTCTTCATAAAAATAGCTTTGTTGTCTTTGAGGGAATGCCAGAGGTTGATTAAAGCTCTGTTATCATTACCTGTATCCTTTCCCACCACTCCATCGAGGGCGATTCACATCATGTCCCACCTTTCTCAAAAGGATGAACCAACTCCAACAACCTTAGATTCATGTCCTGGAAAATGGAACAAATTGGGCAATAACGACTGGCTGAAAATGAATAAAGGCTATGATGTTATTTGTTGTCAGGAGACCTGTGCCTTAAAATATTTCCACATTGATTGTTATCAGTCTTTTTGCCCATATGCCTTAGCATCTACTTCTGGCAGAGCTAGGGGGGGTCTGAATGTACTGATCTCTCTTAAGAAAATCTGTCTTAAAGTGGAATTGATTTTTTGCACCGGCATGTGCTCACATTTTACAGCTATTAATGCCTGGATTCATTGTTGTTGTTTTAATTAGTTTTTCAATCATAGCATTTCAATCGATTTTAGCATTTGTGTTGGACCTGGCTTTTTTTGACAGGGTCATCCCCAAACTTTTTGCCTCCTTCCTCCTATTTTTTCTGACTTGTTGTTGTTGGCTTTTGAACTCTGGGCACTTTACCACTGCTCACCAGTGCTAAAGTGCATATGCTCTCTGTGTAAATTGTACTGTTGATTGGTTTACCCATGATTGGCTATTTGATTTACTTGTAAGACCCTAGTAGAGTGCACTATATGTGCCTAGGGCCTGTAGATTAAATGGTACTAGTGGGCCTGCAGTACTGGTTGTGCCACCCACTTAAGTGGACCCTTAACCTTGTCTCAGGCCTTCCATTGCAAGGCCTGTGTGTTCAGTTTCACTGCCACTTCGACTTGGCATTTTTTAAAAGTACTTGTCAAGCCTAAAACTCCCCTTTTTCTATATACAAGTCACCCCTAATGTGTGCCCTAGCTAACCCCTAGAGCAGGGTGCTGTGTGGGTAAAAGGCAGGACATGTACCTGTGTAGTTTATATGTCCTGGTAGTGTAAAACTCCTAAATTCATTTTTACACTACTGTGAGGCCTGCTCCCTTCATAGGCTAACATTGGGGCTGCCCTCATACATTGTTGAAGTGGTAGCTGCTGATCTGAAAGGAGTAGGAAGGTCATATTTAGTATGGCCAGAATAGTAATACAAAATCCTGCTGACTGGTGAAGTTGGATTTAATATTACTATTTTAGAAGTGCCAGTTTTAGAAAGTGAGCATTTCTCTGCACTTAAATCTTTCTGTGCCTTACAATCCACGTATGGCTAGGTTTAGTTGACAGCTCCTTGTGCATTCCCTCAGACACACCCCAAACACAGGGTACTCAGCCTCACTTGCATACATCTGCATTTTGAATGGGTCTTCCTGGGCTGGAAGGGTGGAGGGCCTGCCCTCACACAAAGGACTGCCACACCCCCTACTGGGACCCTGGCAGACAGGATTGAACTGAAAGGGGGCCTGGTGCACTTCTTGGCCATTCTTTGAAGTCACCCCCCACTTCAAAGGCACAATTTAGTATAAAGCAGGGCCTCTGCCCTACCTCATCAGACACTTGCTGGAGAAGAAACCTGAAGCAGAACCTGCATCCTGCCAAGAAGAACTGCCTGGCTGCTCAAAGGACTCACCTGTCTGCTTTCTACAAAGGACTGCTGCCTTGCTGTTGGCCTTCTGCCGTGCTGAACTCTTGTCTGGCTGTAAAAGTGCTCTACAAGGGCTTGGATAGAGCTTGCCACCTGTTCCCTGAAGTCTCAGGACCAAAAAGACTTCTCTTTTTCATTTGGACTCTTTGTGCACTGAATAATTTGACGCACAGCTTGCTCCACGGTGAGAAAATCGCCGCACTCCGATCCAGAAAGACGCCGCTCGACGCGACGCCTACGGTGCGACCGGAACTTCGACGCACGGCCTTGCATGGACAATACCGCCCGACTTCCAGAGAGGAAATCGACGCGACGCCTGCCGTAAGAAAGAAAATTCCACGCACAGCCTCCCGGAACGACGCGCAGCTAGATAACAAGCCGAGGAATCCACGCACAGACCCTGGGATATCTGATAATCCCGCAAACCATAGAAGGAGTCGGCCCGAGTGCCGGAAAATGACGCATGTCTTCCCCGAGTGAAAAATAACAACGCAAGTCCGTGTGTGAAGGGGCGAAACCGACGCGCACACACCATTTTTCCATGAATCTCCTCCTCTGCGGAGATTTTCCACTCCAAACCAGGTACTTTGTGCTTGAAAGAGACTTTGTTTGCTTTTTAAAGACTTAAGACACTTTATATCACTTTTCAGTGACTTTTCTACAAATTCTTATTGCATCTTTTATTGTGTTGATCGATAAATATTCTATATTTTTCTAAACACTGTAGTGTATTTTTGTGGTGCTATATGGTGTTATTGTACGATTTATTGCACAAATACTTAACACATTGCCTTCTAAGTTAAGCCTGACTGCTCGTGCAAAGCTACCAGAGGGTGGGCCCAGGATAATTTGGATTGAGTGTGACTTACCTTGATTAGAGTGAGGGTTCTTGCTTGGACAGAGGGTAACCTGACTGCCAACCAAAAACCCAATTTCTAACAATTTGTGAAGCACAACACTATCACCGTTAAGGGTATCTGGGCACTGAGGATGCTGTGTCTCCTTCAAAAAGCCATATCTTCTGAAGTTCACCAGGAAGGGGGATGTTCAGAGGTGGAAGGACAGGCTGTTCCCGGATGTGGCTCCTGTGTAGGAGAAGCAGCAGCCTCCGCTGCAGCTGTGATAAATGTAGGGTGTGTGAGAGATTTAGCAAGGGGGAGCGTAGTTGTCTTGCTGGGACGTAGAAGTTAATTTTATGGTTGATGTAGGATGGCCCTAGGTTGTGGAGAGCCTTGTATGCAAGGATTTTAAATTGGCATCTCTTCTGGACAAGGAGCCAGTGAAGGTTCCTGAGGTGTTGGTTGGTGCTTGGGGAGGTTGAGTCTGGCTTTGGTGTTCTGTAGAGTCAGGAGTCTCTTACGTAGCTGGGAGGACACTCTGGCCTGGAGAAGTGCCTGACCCATTGGGCCAGTCACAGCTCCCCAGCTGCTCCATGGCCCTCCTCCCTGCTGCTGACAGCTCTGCCTGCGTTCCCGAGCCTGATTTGCGACAGCTCTGCCTGCGTTCCCGAGCCTGATTTGCGACAGCTCTGCCTGCGTTCCCGAGCCTGATTTGCGACAGCTCTGCCTGCGTTCCAGAGCCTGATTTGCGACAGCTCTGCCTGCGTTCCAGAGCCTGATTTGCGACAGCTCTGCCTGCGTTCCCGAGCCTGATTTGCGACAGCTCTGCCTGCGTTCCAGAGCCTGATTTGCGACAGCTCTGCCTGCGTTCCAGAGCCTGATTTGCGACAGCTCTGCCTGCGTTCCCGAGCCTGATTTGCGACAGCTCTGCCTGCGTTCCCGAGCCTGATTTGCGACAGCTCTGCCTGCGTTCCCGAGCCTGATTTGCGACAGCTCTGCCTGCGTTCCCGAGCCTGATTTGCGACAGCTCTGCCTGCGTTCCCGAGCCTGATTTGCGACAGCTCTGCCTGCGTTCCCGAGCCTGATTTGCGACAGCTCTGCCTGCGTTCCCGAGCCTGATTTGCGACAGCTCTGCCTGCGTTCCCGAGCCTGATTGCGACAGCTCTGCCTGGGTTCCTGAGCCTGATTGCCACTGCTTCGCCCACAGTCTTGAGCCTGATTGCATCTGCCAATGCCAATGCCTCCTTTGGGCCACTGCTACTCCCACCTTCCACCTCGGCCTCTCCCCCCCCCCCTCTCAGAACATATGATGGAGGCCACAGTGCGGGCATGCTGCGGGTGTGCCAAAGGCAAGCATGCCTGCACCTGTCCATGCCTCGATTGCACCCAGCATTAGGACCCCTGTCCTCACATCCACCACCGCTACAATAAATTTTTTTCTTTTAATTATTTTGTCAACCATCCTACCGATCTGATAAGGGATTGTAGATGGGATTATTTGGAGCACTTCCCAAACAGAGGAGCTATTTTATGGATGGACGATTTTAACATCCTTACTTGTCCTTTTGGTGGTGATCGGTTGTGTAGGGTTACTAACTGTACAGAAGACGATTTAACTAATTTTATCCACACCCAATAGAGGGATGCCTTGAACCAGAGCATAATGAAATGTAACTTATGTTTTAGGTCTGATTTCTTTTGATAGTGACTCAACCCTGCATACTTTTACTGGTAAAGACAACAGCTCAATAACTGATTTTTAGTATGCTGTCCTTACACATTGTTCCATCTATTTAGGATTTCCTTATTGTCCCAACTGTGTTAGGTGGTCATAATCCAATTGCTTCAATATTGCCACGTCCTTCTTAAAACCTGCAAAGGCACAACCATCCTTCTGCCCTAGAATTTTCCATCAATAAGTGTGTTCACCTCAGGTGGGACCAAGTGGACTATAATTAATTTTTATAAAAGCTAATTATTGACCGATATGACAGCTTTATGATTTGGCTGTCAGATAAGGATAATTCCAGAGAGGTTGTGGAGGGTTTTAAGAGGATCTGTCAACATGTATCAAGGTCAAGCCTCCTGACATGTCAACCACCCTTCAAGGAACCCAGTCCCTGCAAATGGTTTAATTCCAGCTGAACTATAGTATTAAAACAGCTAAAGCAGGCTCTAAAGGTTTCCCTTACGACATGGCCCAAGTAAGACTAATTAGGGCCTCGTATAAAACTGCCACAGAGGTTAGAAAATTGGAAATTAGGAAGCAGGCCTGGAATAATCTACAAGTAGCTTCTGATCTTTGTGGCTCAAGGGCTTTCTGGGAAGTTATTAAGAGACCTTACTTTTCGGATGATAATCTACCCGCATTGGAATGTCAGATCCCCATGCAAAATGGGTTGAGCATTTTTCTAACATTTTCAGTGATGAGGATTTCACCCAACATACAGCAGTAGTTCCACCTCTATCCAGTACAGTCTCACCTTAAGCAATGCTATTGATATCTACACAGTAACAAAATCCACCTTAAAATCATCCCCAGGTAAGGCGCCAGGCCCGGACTGGGTTCCTGTTGATGTTTTCAGTTAGAACCCCTTATTCTGGGCAGCTCTGTTAACAAATGTTTTCCGTAAAATGGTAGGTGAAGACATCCCCAACACTTGGAAGGAATCAGTGCTGATACCCATTTGTTATAGGTCTATTTTTCTCCTTGCTTCTTAGGTTAGGATCTTAGGGTGGGTTATCATTAAATTCCTAAAGGACTGGGCTATGGATAATACATTATTTTCTGAGGTCAGTACAGTTTTCTTCCAGAACTAGGAACCATTGATCAAACATTATACCTTCTCATGATCGGGGAAGCATGTTCAGGCCAGAGATGGGGCACTCCATATGGTGTTTATGGACCTCTTGAGGGCCTTATACCTGGCTGGTGGACAGGGGCATGCTGTGGAGTATGATGGGGAAGGCTGGGATTAACTGTGCCCTTATTGGTCTATTAAAACATTTGCATTGGGGTACCACACTGCGGGTTTGGTATAGCGGAAAAGGTGATTGTGGCACCTCTTTTTTTAAATCCAAGAAGGATGTAAGACAGGGTTGAAAATTAGCCCTCTTTTTATTTCTCTTTTATATTAATGCCCTTGAGAAGGAGCTAGTGGCAAGAGAAAAAGATCTCCCCAGGTTTGGAAACCTTGTTGTCCTGGTTTTACTATATGCGGAAGATGCAGTTGTAATTGTTAGCATAGCTAATGGTCTCTAGCTACTGTTTGATATTTGTAATCATTTTAAGGGGGGGCTCAATTGGAAAATTAACCATGAAAACTTATTTGATTATGATATGTGGTCCTAAGAACACCCTTTCCCGCTCTCACAATGTAGTGGGGACCCCCATTTCCAAAGTAACCAATTTTTAATTATTTAGGGGTTCTGATCTGTGGTGATTTCAGTTGAGGTAACCTCCAGTCCCAAACAGGTAAATTTGATGGTGCAAGTGATGCATTTTTATTTTCTCAAAGACAAACCTCTAAACTTATTTCTCTCTCAAAAAAAGTATGTGTTGTTTTTTTTGTTTTTTTCCCCAGGGGCTTATGGGGCTGGTGTTTGGGGTTGCTCTTCTTTGGGTAATCTTCAAATGATAGAAAATACATTTCTCAGCAAGTTACTTGCCATGCCTAGGCGTTCGTCCAGTCTTATCACTCATTTAGAAGCCGGATTGGCCTTCGTGGAGGACTTAGTTCAGGTCTGCCCTGTTGCTGCTATGGTTAAAGATCGGGCTTTTGTCCCATACTACTTTTCAGTGACTCTTACAGACTGTATTAGACAAGATAACGCAGCCTCAATTTTCTTGCTTGCTTATGTTCAAAAGACCTTTTCAACCCTAGGGATAACAAACCTTTTCCTTAGCCCACAGGAAATCAATGGGAGTTCAACAAATTTGGTAAAATCTTTTTTTTCTTTTTCTTTTAGAATGCATCCTACACGTATATAATGCTAGCCAATGTCCTCCGTTTCCCGCTCTCTATACCTAAAGCAGGCCAAGGGTGTGGAACTCTATCTTATGTGGGTCACAAACTCGGAATGTAGATTTCTTTTGACCTGCTTCAGAATGGGTGCTCTACACTGTTTGGCAGCACGCCCTAAGTAGGACTTGTGGTTCTCCACCTTACTCCCCTGCCCTTGTCATGGCTTTTCCAAGCAATCCTGGGCCCACTTTGTTTTTTGTAGTTTTTATTCTAGAGCTAGGGTGCTCTTCCTATCTCCACAGCTGCACACCTTTGATTCTAGTTCTTTTACCATTTCCTCATGTCATCTCCAACTGATAGAATCTGAACTTTGTTGTGGTTCCGTTTTAGGCTATGTACTTCAAGCATTTAAAATCAGGAAGGCATTGACCTTTACTAACAATTGATATTTTAAGCTGTTTTTTTAATTATATTTGTACTTTTGATACTAGAAGTTTTTTGCTGTGTTACCATCTTACCTCTTTTGTATTGCTGCTGGGATAATGACAACGATGCTGCTAGAGGCCTTTGTCTCTATTGTCCGAATTGTTTTTTTCTTTTTAACAAAATGTATGTATGTTATTTATTCTTGAAAGCAACACACCTTGTCAAATTGATCTATGTAAATCAGAACTTCAGTTTAAGCTCCAAAAAGATGAACACATCCACAGTAAATCAAAGTACAATGCCTGAAACAACATTTTGTAATGCACTTATCTCTAATATAGCAAAAAGAGGAACTAGTTCATGGACTACTTCTATTTTGGGGTAGGAATGTCCTTTTGTATGTATTAATGGTTTCCTGACCAGGGTAGCAGGATTATGGAAGCTGCAGTGTTCTTTTAAGTACTGTATAAATTAAAGTAAGAAGAGAGATAGCATAATACACCCTCCTATCTTCGAACAGAATTAGATTCTCAGAGGGAAGACCTATTTTTGGGGGCGGTACAATACCTTTTGATCATCCCCATTTAACTGCAGATATTTCACATCACATCCTTTCAAAACAAATCCATTCCTTGATGTGAAGATGGCAGGACCATAAAGGATTAAGGACCAAAGTCTTGATGACTAACCATGATGTAAAGTTTTGTGTTTTTTGGTTCTTTTGTTTTTTTGTATATAACTGCTATGTTGATTAATAATGAAACATAACACAGTTAGGGTCAGAGTTAGAGGAGACGCCAGAGGAACTCCTGATGTGACTGTAGCAGATCTAGAGGTAAATCGCCAAGGATCACATGCTGTGACTTGCCAGCCAGAAAAGATGCAGCTACTTCAGAGCAGCATTAAAAAATAGTGTTCTAATTTGCATAGCAAATTAATACTACCTGACCTTAATCTATAAATTTCAGGGGTCAACTTATAACCCAAAAAAGGGTTTTCTTTGCCCTATCTTTCACACTGAAGCCTCATTGACGAGAGAGAGTCCGTGATCCTGGTCAAGAAGAGTTTAAAGATGGTCTGTTACTATCTTCTCTACTAATCAATCTAAAATCTGTAAATTGGTTATAGGGTGACAGTTGCTCAAAAACATGCTGTCTGTCTCGTAAATGAATATATATCCAATTATTGTTTTCAACAGCTTGTAACCAAGTTTATGGCAATGGACAGATGAATGAGAGAGCAGAGTGGAGAGGCAATGTTTACAAGATCCACCCAGGCTGAGGGTCTAACACTGAATCAGTGAACTTGAAGTTCAAAAAGAGCATGGAAGACATTAACTCCTCAATAGATTCTAATGAGAACAAATACAGGGAACTGGCAGAAGTGACAAAAGTATCAAGAATTACCTCAGATATAGACGTAGGGGGTGTATTCACAAAGTGCATTTTGTAGTGTGCACTTTCAACTGACAGTAATACTACTTGTGTACTACAACACACTATTCACAAGCCTATGTGCAGTGGTCTCCACTCACTTCTATCTTTTATGTGTGGAAATCTATGCCAAGATGATGGAGGTATCAGCTCGTGTAGGTATAGGTTTTTCTTTCCTGTGTAGGAGGGTCCGTGAGAGTGCCTGGACAATGGGGAGTACTTTCCACTAAATGGGAGGAATTTTGGGAAATTTACGGAGGGGTTTAGGGAGTGATATGCTAGTACATACATCAACCATTAAAAGAGTAAAGCCATCGGTTTTTCACATACTTCCCTTCTGAAGTTACTGCAGCCCTAAGGGTCACAAATCAGTAGTAAATGTATTCTAGCCTAGACTTCAAGTCATTTCAGTGCCAAACATGGCCACTCACATGCATTTCACCACATGGTATTTTAAAATAATTATTTATTTCTACATTAAAATTATAGGGGTGTGTGTGTGTGTGTGTGTGTATATATATATATATATATATATATATGTTTGCCTCAACATTATACAAAATTAATAATTATATAAGTTTTTGTTTTACCAAGACATAGTTTGTTTAGTTACAAAAACATTTAATATAATGTTTAAACTTGTTTTTAAAAGTCAAAATTAATTTACATTTATTAAACACAATTTGCTAAATATTACCTGCTTGTGAAGGTGGTTTTATTTTGTTTCCAAATGATTATTAATGGATTTTTTTTGTTTTATAAAATATATATATATATATATACGAACTTGTTCTGGTGGGAGGAGCAGATGTCCGTCAGTCTGCCCGAGTTTGAGAAACATGTAATCCTATGGTGCAGGTATATTGACGACATATTCGTCATCGGGAGGGGTGACAAGATCTCAGCAGATGACTTTATATCAAAGTTGAATGTGAACAATTGCAATCTGGCTTTCAGTGGAGCAATCAGTAATATTGGTATTGAATTTTTGGATGTAAAGATCACCGTAGAGGAAGAGAGACTTACCACGAAGCTGTATAGGAAAAAAACAGCAGGGAATAGTCTCCTCAGTGCACAGAGTGCGCATCTGGGTAGTCTTATAAGCAGTATCCCATACGGGGAACTTCTTCGGGCAAAACGAATATGCAGTACTGCCCAAGATTTTGAGCAGGAACAGAGAAGTATGTGTAAAAGATTTAAAGAATGAGGATATAGTGAACATCTGGTTGCCCAAGTAATAGATAGTCAGTTTAATCACAAGAGAAAGCCTGCTGTTTGACACCCGTAATACCAAATCCATGGAGAAAGAAAATATAAGATTTATTACTACTTTTTCGAAACAATCAAAGTTAGATCTATATTAAGCAGAAGTTGGCGTATTTTACACACAGATTCTGTGTTAACACAATATGTACATGAGACACCGCAAATCACTTTTAGGAAGAGTAAGTCTTTGCGAGATAATTTGAGCCATAATATGATTACATCTAATACCTGTGCAAGTGGTAATAACAGTATAGGCTTTGTGTGCTGTCTGAATTGCAAAGCATGTGGTAAAAGTGAAAACTCTAATACTCTTATGATAGGAGATAGACATTTTAAAATCAGAGGTTTTTTAAATTGTAGTACTGATTATTGTGTTTACTGCCTAATTTGCCCTTGTGGCAAGTTGTATATTGGTAGTACAATCCATCAAGCAAAAAAGAGGGTTCTCGAGCATATGAGAGCCATCAGACACAATGATCAGAAGTACCCGGTGGCGAGACATTTTCAGATTATGCACAATGGCGATGAGGAGAAGCTGAAATTCCTAGTGATTGACCAGGTGAAAAAGGATCCACGTGGGGGTGATAGAGTTGTAAAATTGAGGATTTTAGAGTCAAAATACATTATTGATTTTGAAACCCTAGCCCCACAAGGATTAAACCTGAGTGAGGAACTAGCTGTGCATTTGAGAGTAAATTGAATTCATCTTCCAGTCTGATACGATTTTAGATCAACAAACCATTAATTGCATATAAGTTTATATTTGTATCTCATTGTTGGGATGGTGGGGTTAGGAAGTAATATGTGTTTCGTGGAAATATTTATAGCACTGGTGTTTTATGATTTACCAATTTATAGATTCATTTATTCTTAGATTTTTTAATATATTTAATATATATTTATTCATGCATTGATATTTATAAATAACTTCAATATTATATCAAGAGTAGATTGTTAAGACATGATGTTTAAATAATAGGAATAATATTATGTTAAGATGGATAGGATAAACACATATGGGTTGGTATTTAGTAAACTTTTTTTAGGGTTCTAATAAAAACATTTTGGTAATTGAATTTGTACACTTTGGGGTTTTCGTATTTGTGAAATTTTTCTTAAATATTGGGATTTGTTTTTATAAGAGTAAATAAGATTTTAGATATGAGTAGATGCTCTGTGACTCAGTGAGAAGACAGTAGTTCAGGTGAGACAATCGGAAAAGCAGGTATAGTGGATGAGCTGGCAGTTTGCTATTAATGAATTAGGGGAATTAGAATATTTTCAACTTAAGATCTAGAAATGGTATTGATTACACAATATTGTATTTGGATATTAAAGCCAATAATTTTAAATTAATGAATTGATATGAAAGTGATGGTATAATAATACTTCAGGACAAGTTGTGGTAAACATTATGCTATTTCTAAATACTTTTTTATGTGAAAAGTTACACTCCAAAATGGCTGCGATATTAGCCCATCCTGGGGAATCTGTCTTCGAAATTGGTCCTTTGTCCATGTTTTTTGATTTAGGTATATATGTGATTAGAATGAATTTGAATGGTATTGTGAGCAAGGCTACGGCCGAAACGCGTCAATAAAATAAGATTGTATGGCCGTGGTGTCCGGTTTTCCTTTCCTGGATTGAGGAAATTGCTTTAAATTGAGAGATATATATATATATATATATATATATATATATATATATATATATATAATTTTTTTTTTTGAGGTAATTATTTAATAAACATTTATTATGAAGCAATAATGTGCTCTACAATATATTTTATCAGTGTGGGGTAAACACAATTAATTGAAATATTTTAACATTTACATTTTACACATTAGTATAGTTTTTATTCAAATTAACGCACGTCACTCATTTTCTCTAAGTTTTCAAAGGGAGATTACCACCATTGTGGCAGAGATCTGTACCTATTTAGAGTACACTTGTAAAATCCGTCTTAGATGTGTCCACTTCCTGAACTCACAGGTGGAGACATGTAAACCTACACTTTGATGGAGTGTATAGTTAAAAAGGATAGACTTACACCAACTTGCAGGATTAGATTTACACATGTAAATTTTCTTTGTGGACATGGCTCTCAATATTTAAGTTGAGTTTGATTATGGAAGCTTCTTAATTGAAAAGCAATTAAAAAAAAATTATAATTCAAGATGTTGCTGAAATCATGTGAGCCAAGATTCTCAGAAAAGTGAAGAGTAGTCTTGGTAAGCAAGAAGACTACATGTAAAAGAGAGCTCAATTGACTAGCTGCCTTATTGATGCAATTTGCCAAGTAATCTATTTTGCCAGCAAATTGGCAACTTTCTAATTTAATAAATGGTTCCAGAGAGTGCCTTATCCTTTGGTTTCTGGTGTTTGAGCCATTTGGTTTCCAGGGTGTTTCATTGATTTTAATTCTTCACTGTACCAAAGGTTGTGTCAAAATATCAATAACCAACATTGTCTGACATTATTATTGTGGCCTAAACATTGCTCGCAAAACTTTCGCTGACTTTTCTGTTATTAACAGTATTTTGGAAACTCTGGGCCTGATTCACAAAGGCTAATCACCCTTTTGTGTAAATTTACACTTTTTAGTATGTTTACTGCTTTTTGGTATTCACAAACTTCACTTAGTAGTAGGTCTAGCACCACACATGGCCACCTACTAGCAGTGCAAAACCCTCCAATAGAAAATAATGGTGGTAGAGACACAAAAAAAAAACATAAGAAATTAAAAATCTTTTTTTTGTTTATTACCTAAAATATAAATAGACATACACTGTTAAAATATATAAAAGTAGTACACATTTATTATTTAAATATAAATTATTTAAGAACCTATTTTAAATTTAAAAAGAATGTAACTAATGTTAATTGTTAATAACATTTGGGTTTCTCCACCAGCAGACAATCTTGCAAAGAGACAGACTTTTTTGAGATAAAAACAGCCCAGCTTTTTATTTTCCTACTCCACCCTGACCTTTAAGAGGCTTCTCTTCACAGGATTGCCAACACATTGATCAATCTGTCATAGGATCTTGAGTGTATATTTAAATTAAGTCCATCTTTGTAGTATCAAAACCCCATTCCGAGTTTGTTGGTTTGATCTTCTACTTCTACAAGCTTGAATAGTAATAATGGATTTATTTCCAATGTGTTATCAGCGGTTTAATGCAAGTCCTTGTATTGTTTTCATTCAATCTTAGCAGACATTCTAAAGGGCCTAATATAGCATGCTCTGAATAAAATGATGTCAAAAAAATCCTTTTGCACGGAGTTGGATTGCAATGTGTATCACCCCTTTTTCATGGTAGAAATATCTGTCAGCGTGCACAGTGGCTAATCCTCAACACGTTTCATTATCGTAAACTTTATCAATGGTGATTTCCCATGCTTCACTATTATCTGGGTCTTTAGCATTATCAGGTGAGTGTTCATTTGTGCAGTCCATTAAGTGAGAAAAATGGTGAGCTAATATATTTGTCTTATTCTGACAATATCAACATTCATTGGTGTGAGATTTCCTCAACATTAACCAAAATACAGTTTGCTTATTGGATAAATGGCCTAGCATAATTTAGTGACTTTGTAAACATTTAAAGAGTTCTAAAAATAATTTTCTTTCACTGCATATTACCCCTGAATTGTTGTAAAGCCTATTATTAAGCTGATAATGCTAACTCATGGGAACTACACTTATTTTTGGCAGTATTAATCTTCCAAAAGCTACATGTAAAATCCTTAACCCATTGAAAGGTTAACTGTGATTAGGGAATATTGAGTCTTACATTTAATCAACTATTTGCTTCTCCCCATAGTCCTGTTTCTCATGTTTCCTTAAGTTATTCAAAGAAAGTGTTCTCACTTGAGTTTGCTATGTATTTCCAAGAAAAGTAGTTAATCCTAAACCATTTTTTTTGTGTGTAGGATCTATTAGTTTCCTCAACCTTTTGCCTTTTCTGGTTTACCCCTTCTGCTGAGATGGTGCATCCAACTAATTGTACAATGTTCTTCATCCAATGAGCTTTGTAGAAGAATATTAGAAGCCCAGCATTTGTAAATAAGGAAAAAGCATTGCTAAGTTCTTGAATATGTTCCTTTATCATTTGGCCATTGATAAGGATGTCATTAAGGTAGATCATATGTGACCATGGGTTATATAATTTAATATTCAGTTGAGAGAAACATATTCACTATGATTGTTGATATATTGATTAAACATTTATTGCTGCAATATTTCTCATTCTTTACTGTAAACACTCATTTATATTGCTCTCTCTGGGTAATGCTAATTTGCTTGTCACATTTACTGTCATACATGTTTTTGTCACCATCCAATTGACACAAGGCTTTATCAACACATGGAGTGGGCAAAAGGGGGTGGTTGCATCCTCTGGCTTAATTCATGCAAATCTATGGAGAGTCTGCAAGTCCCAATTAGTTATAACACTGGTATATAGGGATTTTTTTCAAGGTGCTGTGGTATGATCTGATTACTTTCATAGCCATATCTCCATATTTTACTTATTCTCAGAAAGAGATTGGAGAGAGGTTGAACATAACTGATGCTGCTTCATGAAGACATTTTTTACATTACGGTTCATCCGTATAACTATCTAATTAAAATCCACAATTGAACAATGAGATTTTAGGTTATCATTTTAATTTGGTATGAATATTCATCAGGGAAGGAACCTGATTTCCAACATTCCTTTAATTTGGAAAATGAGCTCATCATTCCAGATTTGAATTCTTACCTAATTAGCTTCATAGAGATGTTCTGGCTTAGCTATAGAATTTCCCTCTTGGCAGGCAAGAACACTTTCACAAATATCTCTTCCACTTTAGTATACTATTTAGGTACAACTCAAGCAAGCCAGTTAATCAGATCATGAGTTAATTATTGCCTATCCATAGCCAACCCAATCAAAAAACTTCTCTTAATGGTGTTTCTCATCCTGGCACATCTATCTCAATCCTAATTTTATCTTGATTGGCTCTAAGGGAAATGTGATGTAATTTGATTTTACATATGCAAATTACATTTGAGATTGATAAAGCCTTCTGTGCCCTCCACCGTGATTGTTCTTTTAGAGAAAAAAAATGAATGTTTGGCTCTGAGGGGAACAATAAGCATTTTCACTAGATATGAAAACATTTTAAGTAATTTTGAACGTATGATCATCAGAGAAGTTGAACACCTGTTTTCCTAATTTTGACCATATTTTAAATTAACACCACACTAAAAGCAATTGCCCGTGGAGGAATATGGTACTTTCTGAAATGCAAAAGAAATGTCTGAATCCTCCTAATATCAAAAAACAATGTCCTAATGTTATACTTTCAATAGTAGTCCATGTGAAGCATTGTACCCTGTGGAATTGGTAATAAGTTGGACATATGTCCTGGATTTATACTAGAAAAGTGACAGGACACTGTTTGGACCCATACTGAGTGTTTCCTTGTGCCTAGACAAAGCTATTCTTCCCTGACACTCTAATGATAGGGAAATAAATGTGTCAGAATCTGTTTTGACATGTCTGCTTGAATGATATTTTATCCATCCAAAATTATGTTTTTGTTCCTCTATTGATAAAATACCTTTATCATTTGTTGGTTCAGCATGGATTGCACTTGCTAATCCTGTGGTTGAAGACATTGCCAAAAATGGCTAAAGGCATTGTACTTTTTTAGCTCGGCATGGATGGCTTTGGGCTTATATTATGCTCGTAACCAGACATTTGATTTGAGCCGATTTAGAGTGTTAGGGCCTGATTTAGATATTGGCAGACAAGTTACTCCATCACAATGGTGAAGGATAGCCTGTACACCAATATCTAAATCCCATAGCATATAAAGGGATTTAGATATTGATGGACAGGATATCCATCATCATTGTAACTTATCCACCACTATCTAAATCAGGCCCTTTGTGTTGTAAAGTGTTCCATGTAAAGCAGCTGTGCTACATGTAAAATGTTGGAACTACCCCCAACTTTGTTTTTGTATACTTTATTCAGCAGTACATGTCTCAAAGGGCATTATTTGGACCGAAAAATGAATTCATGGCCTCCGTGAATTAATTTGAATGTTAGAAAGCACACACTTTTAATGAAGGTTTTCCAAACTTCAGTGAAAAATTGAATTTAAGATTTTATTAAAGTCAATGATGTGAGTATAATATTTAAATTCCTTTCATTATTGTTCTAGCGGTAGAGAGATGATAATGACGTGATTTCACTGGTAATGTAAAGGAGTAGGCACACCAGCAAAACAGAAACACTTAAATAGAGATGCTCTGAGGAACAGAAGCAAAAAGATCAACTTGGAGGGGGGGGGGGGCAGAGGGCACCTGGATGATCAAACGTGTAGAAGCCAGCTGAAAATAGGTTGGTGAGGAGGTAGATTTTGAAAGAAGGTTTGAAGAACTGTAATCAATCTTAAGCAATACAGAGGGTAAGATGCCAGGTGAGCTGGTTTGGTCAGCAATTGTAAGAAGTTGTATTATTAGTTGAGAACAGCAAAAGCCCACTAAAATAATAAGTACAGTCCTTGTCAGTGTGAAACACAATAGTCACTAAATAACCCTGTGCTAAATCCTCTGGTAGTTGTGGTACAAAAGCAGTAAGGCTTAACTTTGAAGCAATTTGTAAAATGCATGCAGCACTCAAACAGTAATATTGTAAAAATACAACACAAGAAGAATCCCTAACCAACTTAGCCAAATAGAGTTAAAGTTACTAAATAAAATGACATCATAACAACAAAAATCTGATAGGAAGAACCAGAGATAAGAATTTAGTAGCACCTAATGGCAGAAAACGAGCAACTCGCAGTTATCCAGTCATGCTGGCCCGGGTCAAACTCACAAGTATAGGCTTGCCGCAATGCAGTTCAGGGACAAGGGTAGTTTTGGTGAAGATTCTTAACTTTTCAGAGCAAGTCTACATGAGTTTTGCTTTGTGGAGGGCCTTAAGATCCTTTTCAGTGTGAGAAACAGTTGTCTCTGGAGATTCACATTACTGGGAGATGAGGGCAGACAATATTTGGCATGAAGAACAGGTTGCCATTGGGCCTTTGCATTGGCATGAAATGCAGTGACCATTGTAGACATAAGGAAGTCTCCAAGAACCCCCCCAACATTCTGGATTTTCAACTGTAGGTTGGTTTTGAGGCAGGAGGAGTAAACTCGGATGCACACTTGAGCAGAGGGCAGTGGCAGGGCCAGGCATGTCCACGTAGTGCAGGCCAGCTTTGCATTCGCAGGGAGGTACCTGGAAGCTTTTTGTATCCCTGTTGCTCAAACAGGAGATCAGACAACTGGCCCTTGAAGTCACATGTGGATCATGGGTTTAAGGCAAGCAGCTCCAGTCTTCCTTCTTCAGACAGCAAGGCTGTTCTGGACCTATGCAAGATTCAGAAGAATTGTTCTGCAGAGAGGTTTTGAAGGGGGAACATTTATATCTGGTACCAGCTTTTGTGAGTCCAAGTCCTTGGCAAATCCCCAAACTAGTTTTGGTCAGTTTTTCCCCTTCCTCTGGGGTCGACTCCAAACTGTTTGAGAACCCAAAGGCAAGGGCAAGGCTGGCTGGAACCATGGAACTTTGAAGTATAATCGGGGCAGGGCACAACTCCTCCCCATCCATCTTGTCAGGATGACCATCACTCTATCCACAGCCGCACCATTTTTTTCCTCATGAATGATAGGAATACACAACACACCATAGGTGAGCAATGCACAGTCATGTGACTCTGAACACCAGCAGAAAGGACATTTTTGGTTTAGGCAGAAAAATGTCAACTTTCTAAAAGTGGCATTTCCACAATAGTAACTTAAAATCCAATTTTGACATTTAAAAGCATGTCACACTACAATTCAAATGAGTGAAAGTAGTATTTCTATATCTGGTTCTAAACTGAAATGATACCTTTGTAAGTGTAATAAGGTAACCCAGTCTATGGGAGAGATAGCCAACTTCATGAGTTTTTTTTACTGCCAGGACAAGGTAAACTAAAGTCCACATGTCTTATATTTTAAAAACCATTCACCCTTCCCAATGAGCTTTTAGGACCTACCTTTGAGGTGACTTAGAAATATTTAAAAGGAAGGTTTGGGCCTGGTAAAAGCTTCATTATTCCAGGTCAAAATGTCAGTTTAAAACTCTTAAACTACTACAGGCTGCAGTGGCAGACGAGACGATTGATAGTACTAATTTACTGGGTGGCACAATGAGTGCTGCTGCCCATAACTAGCATTTACTTTATAGGTCCTGGGTACCTCCAATACTATTTACTAGGAATTTATGAGTAAATTAAATGTTCAATTGAAGGCATGCCAGTTTTACCATGTTTAAGGGAGAGAGCCCAAGCACTTTACCTCTGGCCAGCAGGGAAAAGCGCACAGTCGTAAAGCCAACTCACCCTTATTCAGGAACAATGAGGGGGAGGAGGAAAATGTTTGGGAGAGTACAGTACAAAGCAGATCAGATCTAACAGTTGTCCACTCTAATTAAGAAGAACCTGCAAGAATGTGAGAATATGGCAAGGCCTCAAGAATTCAAGTAAAAAGTAATAAGAATTAATAGCCAACTAAATGCACATGACATCATGTATTATTTATAAGGACTTATGGACCTAAGGAGACACCAAAAGGAATGGTTGGAGAAATACTATGCTTGCATCCTTGTGTTTAATAAAATCTTAGAGTTCCTCTTGACTGAACCTATGAAAAGACCAATTTTACCATGATGCAGAAAGATATGCGAGAATAAAGTCCAGAAAGGTCTCAGTCAGATATGTTCATCCTGGTTCTTAAGGTGGCCTAATGAGGAAATGTCAACTATGCCAGACTTCATGGTCATTTTCACCCAGCGAGCCAGGGTAGTGCAATATATTGGCTTGTAAAGATTCTTAAGGGAGAGAAGTAGCTTGCCAAATACCGAGAACAATAGAGGAAGTGTGAAATATATATATGTTCTTAGAGAGAGGTGACAACAGAAGGAAGGAAAAGATGTAAAATAAGGATAGAAAATGTATTGAGATTCCATTTTAGGGTTAGCAGAAATGTACAATATTGCACGGCAAGGGGAAAAAGTGTAGACCACAGAAAGTGTAGCAACCCATACTCTCCTGCAGGATAAGAAAAAAAAAAAAAAAAAACAGCTTAAAGATGTCATTAAGGGAGATGGAGTAGGTCATATCTGGGAGACATTTCAGGCAGATGAGTAATGAGATAGAGGAGGCCTTTGGAGGTGGATTCCTTGGTTGAGACAGCATGTAAAATTGTCTTTACTCACAAAGATTGAGTTATAAAGGGCAATTACTTATCTGTAGAACATGATAGGTATGTATTAGAGGTGGGCGAAGAATTCTGCTCCACCGGCAGAGTTAGCGGCGCTTTCCCCACTCCATACAGAGCACGGAGTTCTGGAAAACTCTGCAAAATAATGCGGAGCGGAGTTTATTCTCTCACAGGCCAATGTTAAATTGGCGAGCACGATTGAGAGAAATCTCTAAGTTGGTGAGCCTGAGCGAGATTTCTGAACGCTCCTAATGAGACAGGTGCTGCTTGCGTTGAGGAAGCTGCCACTCGAGTAGAAAATCTACTCGAGCAGCAGAAAGAAGTCGGGGTCCTCTAGCACTAGGCGTGATGCTGTTTGTGTTGATTTTACAGTGTGGGAGAAACTCCTAGTGCTGAAAATCAGCGCTAACAGCATAACTTAGTGAAACTCCGCTGCTCACGGAACTCTTCGTAGCACAGCCAATGTGTTTTATTTTATTTATTTTTATTTTTTTTTTTTTTGGGCTCTTCGCGGCCTAGTATGTATGACAGACCTTTCGAGAAAATGAACAAGAAAAATTTGTCTTGTGTGGAAGGAGAGGAAGTAAGTGACCTAAACTTCGCTCCAAAGTTGACAATCTTCCCAGGCAGAGCTATAGCCCTGGCCTAGAAGAAGGTGCCAGGTTTTCAGCAATTGCAAAAAGTTCGGGCCATTGCATGCTAGAAGATCAGAAAGACCCTTCAAAATTAAGGCCCTCAATATGAACACGGTGGTCGAAACTGCTGTGTTCATTCTGGCGGTCAAGCCACTGACCGCCAGCGTCCCCGGATCCCTGTGGGCTGTATAATGTACATTCCTGTGGGCTGGCGGGTGGAAGCATTGTCTCTGCCCGCTGAACCACAGGAATGCCTGGGCGGGACATTGACGGCGGCTCCACATGGAGCCGCAGCCAATGCCTCTGTGCGGCGGGTGCAGTTGCACCCGTCGCACAGTTCACTGTAATCGGGCAGTGACCTGCGCGATGGGGCACTGCACAGGGGCCCCTGCACTGCCCATGCCAAGTGTATGGGCAGTGCAGGGGCCCCCGAGGTGCCCAGGTGCACCCCTTCAGCCAGCCTTTCCCTGGTGGGGAAACCCACCAGGCAAAGGCTGGAGGCTGTGGAATCCTTATCTGACGGGGCAGCACCGCTGCCCTGTTGGATAATGATTCCGACCTTCGCCAGGCTGCCTGATGGAGGCAGCCTGGCAGTGAGTGAGGGCATGGTGTTCATAATGTGGTGGTGTGGCCCGCCATGCCGGCTGGCGGGTTTTCCCGCCAGCATGGCGGGCCACACCGCAGGTTCAAAATGTCCACCAAAGTCTTGCCGTAAGCCTTCTGAAACTAGAACAAGATAGATGAACTGAGAGAAAGAGGTGAAGAAAATGATGGGAAAGGGGATGGGTTGAGGCCAGACCACAATTCCTGCATGGCGAAAGACAATTGCTTAGTGGGTAGTTTTAGGATGTTTGAAATGGTGTGCATGGTGAACCCCATGATGTGCGCCACCTGGGAGAGAACACACGAGGAAACCCATGCCAGGAAGGTGTGAAACTTTCAAGTCTAGGTTGTGAAAAGGATTATAAGGGACTGATTCATTAAGTAGATGACATTTAGGTACATTTTGAGGCCAATTGCTCTGCAATGTAGGTGAGCCCCCACCATTCCATGCTTCCACTGAAAGTTTAAGAAGGACAGGTGTGATTTGCAGATTAGAATGGAAAAAGTATCCTCTTTTATGCCAAGCCTGATCTGTCAGTCCTTGGGTAGAAGGGTCTTTTGCAGAGGATGAATGCCTTCCATCTTCAAATATTGATCATATTGATGATTGACTGAATGAAGGCTGATAACTGGTCTGAGAACGTTCTCTTCTTTGTGTACTAAAAAGAGGGACCACAATCTCAGAGAGATCCTAATGTACCAGAATTGCTTCCTCTACAGCAAAAAGTATGGGACGATGGCACCAGTTCTGAAAGTTGGGGGGGGTCCCAAAATTCTGTAATAGTATAAAAGGTTTGAAGGAATTAGGGGTTGGAGTTTATGATGTGCGATTTTGGAAGTTACTTGGCAAGGTGTCCCTTGAGAGGGGATAGAAGGGTTGGATAAAAAAAGACATCTAATGGATGATGAGTGGCAACATAACCTCAACAGAGGCGACATGTAGTTGTAGTTGAGGTCTGAGGAAGACCTTGCGTATAGTAGACTGAGCCCTGTCTATGGAAGACACATCCAGAATAGAGGGTGCCCTTGGCTGTTTTATTTCTGAACCACTGGACAGACTTACAGCAAATTTGACAGAAAGGCTGCTTTTGGTGCAGAAAGTGTACTTTTTGTTATTTGGTGTAAATTCATTCAGGAGTTTTTAAGATATTAAATTAAAAGGAATTTTGTTTATCTGGGTGAAGCCTAAACACAGATCTCATAGTGAGCTGAGATTGGCTGTCCGCACTTCAACCAGGAAGCCCTGGCAGTCCTCTTGGCACCAATAGACATGATAGTACCCCATTGAAATGCACTGTAGTGAATGGCAGGTTTTGAAGGTCACAAAAAGCAGTATGTATAAAGGGTATTAGCCGATTTTAGTTCCAATGAAAATCATTCGTTGATAGTAACATACACATTTTAGGAATTGTGGAGATTTGTTTCCCTGTGAAAAAGCCTTCTGCTTGGATTTCATGAGTCATGTTTCAGAGAAACCTCTTTCCTCATAATTTTCCCATAGAGGTTTTGGAAGGTGCATCAGAATCTTAAATGAGAGCATATTTTCTCCAAATTTACACTATCTTTCTCAGCCATATGCAAATAAAGTCTACCATTCTCAGTAGAAGATGTACTTCCAACAAGAGCAGCCTGTCAGTTGATTCTCTTGTGTTCTGCTGCAGCCTTCCAGAGTGTTCTAAAGAACAACTAGAGCACTAACAGGCTTACCTATGACAGTGTGGCACCCCTGAAGCCACCTTAATTTAATCAAACTGGTAAAACATTTAGGGCCTGATATGGATATTGACAGATGTTTTACACGGTCACAACAGTGCCAGATATCCCGTCTGCTAAAATATAAATCCCATGGGAAATAATGGGATTTATATTTCAGTGGATGGGATATTGTCACCGTTGTGACTGGGTAACCTGTCCGCCAAAATCTAAATCAGGCCCTTAATTTAGAAATTAACAAAATTAGGGGGCTCATTTTGTCATAGAAATTATGGTTAGTGCTGTAGAAAGAAAAATTAGTACACGTTTTAAGCGAGTCCTCCAATATGTTCCTCTTCTATTTCATTAAAACAGTCTGACATGCAAACTGAAACATGCTCTTTCAACACCAGTAGCAGACTGCCAATTAACTCCCTGGTGATCAGCAGCATCACTACAGTGCTCTAATGAGCAAAGGGAGTGCTAACACTCTGAATCTATGCCAGAAATGTGGCACACCTGAACGCCATCTTGTTGGAATCTGAGTGGAAAACTGAAAACTTCTTCTACTGAGTATACTGCTGTAAATGAGGACACTAGGGAGCTTCATAACAACTAAGTCTCCCAGGATGGCCACCAGAGGAAAAAAGAGCCCAAATGCAGCACAAATATCACCTAAATATAGCCCCATGACAGAAGTGTTTAAAAAACGTAATTGTTCTGTTTTGATTGCAGTTTTATATACTGCAGACTTGACCCAAAGGTATTGGAGTGCTTTACATGAGCACCAGTTCCATTGCAAAAGGACACATTAATTTTGGTTTTAGGCATGGGGAGATTAAGAGCCTGTTTTAGAGTTTGGCGGATGGGTTACTCCGTCACAAATGTGATGGATATCCTGTCTGCCATATTAGGATTTCCATTGGATATTATGAAATCATAATATGGCTGATGGGGATATCTGTCATGTTTGTGACTGAATAACCCCATCCACCAAACACTAACTCGTCCCTAAGTGATTCGACCTGAATCACAGGATGTCGTGCTGATGCCAAAATCCGAACCTGGTTCCACAGTTGCAGATTATGCAGCTCTGGCTGTAACACTGCATATTCTCTTCTAAGTGTAATATATAATCAAGTGATCAATTTGATAAAAATGCATAAAGATAACACTTTAAAAGTGCTTTGTCGCTATATGAGAACTCAGAAAATATGTCCTCATTTTAGATTTTTTTAGAGCGATAGCCATAATTTCCATGGAAATAAGACCCTCTCATTTTTATAATCTCTAAAGGAAATGCTTTAGGTATTAGTTTTGATCACATCAAGATCACGTCAGGTGTGCCACACTTTTGTGAGAAGTATAGAATGTTAGCAATCTAGTTGTTCATTAGAATACTGTGGGGAGGCAGAGGTCAGGGACACAGACTCGGATAATTGAAGACCGGGAGAAGGACGCAGAGGAAACAAGTTGACAGTGCTGGGAAGGCGGGAGGGGTAGTGGCAGCACAGTGGACAATGTAGAGCAGGAGAAACGGAATTGGGGCAACAAACCAACCATGCAAGAGAGGATGTGGCACTATAACAGCACATTGAGAGCAGAAGGAAGAGTCCGTGTCAGTATAACCATACATGCCAACAGACCTGATTCAAGCAGGAGACTTCATGTTTTTAAGCCCAAAAAGGGCTTTATTTATCTTCTGCCTAAAATGTCCTCTTGTTTTCAATGTATGTCAATGGGGAAAAATCAATTCCCCAGGTTTTATTTCAAAATTTCCCTAGTTTCAAGTTCAAAATGTTGGCAGGTATGGAACATTGGATCACAGAGACCAGGAGGATTTGTAGGGACATGGACTAGGATAACAGAGGGCAGGAGGGGGATAGGCAGGGACACCAAACTGGCCTTACAGAGCAGGTGTCAGGGATTTCAGCAGCACAATACACCACACTGGGCAAGCGGGATGGCAGTGCAGCACAATGGACCATGGATAGCAATGGGGGGGGGGGGGGGGAAGAGACATAGACAGCAAGCTGATCATACCAGACAGACAGGAGATACAGCTGCAGCATGATGTACCATGAAAGGCAGGAGGAATGGGGAGGGGCATGTCAATGGGCCAGACAAGGTAGGAGGTAGGTGATAGGGGCCTGCACATGGAAAGCAAAGGCAGGGGGCAAGGAGACAGGAGCAGCAAGATGACTATGGAGGGTGGGTGGGATGAGCACAGGAAGCATAGCACACCATGGAAGGCAAGAGTGAGACTACATTGGCATACCCACAGACAACATCGTGAAGGTGATGGGGTCAGTGGCAGTAAGCTTACCACAGAGGGCAGGTGGGAGGGACTGTGGCAGCACAGAAGACCATGCTTGGCAAGTGAGAGGGTTAGTGACAGCACAACGGCCGTGGTGGGCAAGAGGGAGGGGGCAGGTGCATGCACAGAGGACCATGGGAGACAGAAGCTAGAGGTAGGGGGCTGGACACAGAGAAGCAAGGGAAGGGGGTTCACAACAGACCAGGCAGGAAGAGCAGTTGCAGCACAACAGAGCATTGAGGGTAGAAGAGTGTGGTAGTAAAATGGACCGTGGAGGGTAGGAGGGAGAGGATTGGGGCATAAAACTCTGACGGGCAAGGTGGAAGTGCCATGGACAAATGGTGGCCATCTGACCATGCTGGGCAGGTAGGGGGCAGTGAACACTCCGAGAAGAAAGGAGGGGCTGGTCCATGTAAAATGGTGGGCAAAAAGGAGGGAGCAGGGGCAATCACACTGACATTGGAGAGCAGGGGAAGGAGGGTAGGGGCAGCACGATAAGCACCAAGGCTAAGCAGGAGGGCAATGATGGGGCATAGAATTGGATAACAGAGGGCTAGAGGAGTGGGCAGGTAGATCATACTAAATTGAGGGCAGTGGCAGCACATTGGACCATGCAGGGCAGCATAGAAGAGGCTGGTGCATGGACTCTGACAACAGAGGGTAGGGAAGAGGTGGATGGGTTAGGAAACTAACTTCATGGCAAGTGGGAAGGGTAGAACAACAGACACACAGGGATGGAATGAGAGAGCAGAAGTATGGAGTTGGACAATGAAAGGAAAGGAGGAGGTGGGCAGGAGCAGCAAGCTTGGGCATGGGCATCCAACCCCCCCACCATGCATTGCGGTGAGCATCTTACTTAGGCCTTCATTACAAGTTTGGCAAGACTGCCATGGTTGCGGTGCCAAAAGACCACCAGAGTTGGTGGTATCCTCCCTGCCCTATTAAGAGTCCACAATGAGCACCAAAATACAGCCACAAATCCACACCGCCAGTATGACCAGGCAGGAAAGAGTCGGTCCCACCACCACCACGCCAATCGTATTCTGCTCTCCAGATTATAACCCACAAATCAGCACAGCAGTCATTGCACGGCGGAAAACCATTGGCGGTGCGAGCCACCGTGGTCAAAGAATCACCTCCCCAGAACACTGCACCACAGTGGACAGTATGTATTTCTCACACCTGAGACAGACACACACACCTCAAACACCTGCTCACTACAATATATGTCACACCCTCAATCAGCCCCACAATCCTTTGCAACCACAACTACCAACACAGACAGCGAGGAGCACACCAACGGAGGATACTGCATGTCAATACCATAAGTACCATCACACTTGACACGCATCACACACCACACAACTGCACCAACAACACAATACACACATGGCACTGTACACAATCACCAGATTCCACCAGCACACACAACCAAACATTCCCAACCCCAATACCCATCCAACACTGCACCCACCACCCACAACACAACCAACATGTCAAGTCAAAAGTCCCGTGCTTAACAGACGAAGAGCAGAGGGTCATGGTCAATGAAATCATTAGAGTAGCAACTGTTTGGAGTACAGGTCCAGCAAACATCCATAGCCAGGAAAATGGAGTTATGGCAGAGAATTGGTGACAGGGTCAACTCAGTGGGCAACCATCCACGCACAAGGGAGGATATCTGGAAGAGGTGAAACGGCCTATGGGAGAAGGTGCATTCCCTGGCATCACAACACCAAATTGCCGTACAGAAGACCGGTGCTGGGCCCTCATATCCTCTCTAGAGTTTGCAATATGGGAGGAGAAGGTCTTGACAATACTGCATCCTGAGGGCCTGACTGGAATACCTGGAGGACTGGAGTCTGGTAAGTAACTAACACTCACCTGCAACAAGTACTACTCCCCAGCATGCTTTCTCACCACCCGATCACTCCCAAATCACCCTATCTACCACTCTACCTCACACCCCGCCCCTGCATGCCACACCACCAACCAGCCACAATGCCCACACATTCCCTCCTAAGTGCACAGATAGCACTACCAACAACAATCACTGCAGTTCCCACAATGCACCAGCCCATCTACAAATAAACCTGCTATGTCCACTGAACAGTAACTCCTGGATGTAAAACTATTGCACCTGCCACAACAACTGGATGCCTTGACTGAGGACCAACACATGGCAATGACAGAAATGCAAACCCCATTCCTCAAACCCCAGTGGAACAAGGGACCTACCCCACAATCCACTAGCAACAAACAATGCCTGCAGAGCTGCATATGTCGTTACTGTAACTGGGAATCAAGTCAAGCCACATTATGCATCAGACAAAAAGACAACCAATCGCACCTCCACCAGGTAACACTCTTCCACTCCATCCACAGGTACCCCTGCCACCATGGAGACGGTGCCAGAGAATGTCAGCCCTCCCCAGGATGAAGTCCCCATTTGTATTTGTGATTCTTGTGGAGCACATTCTCAAACCAGAGGTATCGAAGCACTGTGCGGTTAATAGAGCCAAAGCAATCCTAGATCTAGAGGGAAAATAGCCATGTTTTAGCATGCTCGAGAAATAGTAGAGGAGAGGGGATTGCTCTGATCCCATTTGGAAGGGAATTCCATAGTTTAGTGGCTGCTGTTGAGAAGGCCATATCTCCCCATTTTACTTTGTGGGTTCTAGGAATCTTTGCTAATCTGAGGTTAGATGATATTAATGAGTGATTTAGTGTGTGCCAGCTAATTGCCGTTTTAAATATTTGGAGTCTTGCGAGTGAAGAGCTTTGTGCACCAAGCACAGTGTCTTGAAGGTTATGCGTTTCCTAATTGGAAGCAAGTGCAGACTCCTAAGGCACTCCTTAATGGAGGCAGACCTGGGTACCCCCAATCCTAGTCTGGCTGCCGAATCTTGAACAAGTTGTAGCTTATTCGGGCAAGTTGATGTTCAGGTAAAGGTCATTACAATAGTCTAGCCTGGACACAATAAGGGCCAAGCCTACCGTAACTAAGTTCATGTGGGATAAAAGGAAGGATTTTATTAAGAATTTTGAGTAGCCAAATGCATGTGTTTGTAACTTTACCTGAGCATCAAAGGTTAATTCTGAGTCACAAATTACTCCAAGGTTCCTGACAGCAGCTCTTGGAGTCGGTAATGTCCCACAGGCCTTGGGCCACCAGTAGAGGTTCCAAATAGTGGGGTTCGCAACAAAGACCATAACTTCGGTTTTGTCCCAATTCATTTTTAACCAATTCTGATTCATCCATATATTGACTTCTCTCATACAAGTTTGAAATCTGCCAGGTGTGATGTCTCCACTGTCTTGCAAGGTAACAATGATTTGGGTGTCATCAGCGTATGAGGACACCTGGAAGACAAAGTAATGAACCAAATTGGCCAAGGGGCTATGTAAAGATTTAAAAGGGTTGGACTCAAAGATGATTCCTGGGGGACCCCACAAGGAAGATTGTAAGGGGGTGAGCAGAAATCCCCCACCTAACCAATAAAATTCTCTTCTGGAGAAAGGTGTCCAGGAAGCTCAAGGCTGAGCCTCTCAGACCTGCCTTGTAGAGGCGGTAGATCAGAATTTGGGGCTATATGGTGTTGAATGCAGCTGATAGATCTAATAGAATCAGAATGGCACATCCTTTTTGGTCAACCTATTGTCTTATAATATTAGTGGGGGCCAATAGTACGGACTTAATACTATGGCGTTTGCAGAATCCATGTTGGGAAATATCCAGTTTGCCACGTGCCAGCAGAAAGGTAGTTAGTTCTTTGTTTATATGCTTCCCTCATATTTTTGCAAGCGTTGGAAGGATGGCAATTGAGCGCAGATTTTTGAAGTCTCTTGGGTCTCCCCCAGCTTTTTTTTAATAGGCATAATGACAGTCTCTTTCAAAGTGTTGGGAAACTTTCCTGATTCTAATATTTATGCATAGATCTTTTCTAGAGGTGCTGCTATGCATGTGTTGATCGTTTGCAGTATTCTGGGGGGGGGGAACCCGAGTGAATTTTGGACAGATGGGAGATCTTTTTAGTAGTTAGTGGTCAAAATCTAGACAATCTCCCCAATCCCTAGTGTATTATTTAATTCCAGATCATGGGCTCCTGGGACCAGCTAGGGGGGGGTGGGAGGGGGGGGAGAATTCAGAAAATATTTTCAAGACTTTGTTCCTCATTACAACCCTGGTGGTAAATCCCGCTTCCCACCGTGCTGACGGCTGCCAACATACCTTGGCCGCGGCGGAAATCCGCTACAGGTATTATGACCCACATCTAGAAATCCGCCATAATCCAGACACCCACACAAGTCCACCACACCAAAAGTCAGTGATAAACTGGCGATAGCAAAACCTACACCGTCACGCCAACAGGAATACACCCACAGTATCACGACCCACAAATCAACGCAGTGATATTTAAACCGCGGTAATCCATTGGCAGTACACACCACCGCGCTCAAAATACACACACATTTACAAAACATTGGACGATTCAAAACACACACACACCTGATAAACATACGCACACACCACACCCACACCACTATAAAACACCCACCCACATTTCCCACAACCCCTTACAACAAAATTTTTGGAAGAAGCAGAGAGAGAGAGAATAGCAAAGACAACACCAGCATCCAGAGGCACACAACACCATCACTCATACAACATCCACGCACCTCAAAGAACACACCCCAACACATCACCTCACACATCACCCACACCACATCCTGGCACCTCAGATACCCCAGGTTTTCTGAGGAGGAGCTCAGGGTCATGGTGGAGGAAATCATCTGGGTAGAACCACAGCTATTCGGATCACGGGTGCAGCAGATATCTATTGCAAGGAAGATGGAGCTATGGCGGAGAAATGTCGACAGGGTCAACGCAGTGGGACAGCACCCAAGAACATGGGATGATATCAGGAAGAGGTGGAACGACCTACGGAGGAAGGTGCGTTACCTGGTATCCAGACACCAGGTAGCTGTAAAGAGGACTGGCGGTGGACTCCCACCGCCTCCCCCACAACTAACAACATGGGAGGAGCAAGTCTTGGCAATAATGCATCCTGAGGGCCTCGCAGGTGTAGCAGGAGGAATGGACTCTGGTAAGTCAAATCTTAACTATTATATCCCCCACCCTACCTGCATGCCACCACAAACTCCTACCCTCACACCCATCACCTCACAGATACCCCACTATCACATCCCACACATCCCGATACCAAGCCCTGCATGTAACACCAGTGCATGGACACCTATCACTGACCTGCATGAACCCACAGCACCAAAGCATGTTCAGTAGAGAGACTCACCCAGGCCACAAAATCACCACTCACACAAGGGCCAAGGCAATAATGCAAGCGCGGGAGTAGAGCGAAACTCACCCATTGGACAAGATGGCACACACAGATACAATAACTATGCATTTACACCCCAACAGGACCCCTACCCAACGTCACCGGACAGGAGGTGCCAGCTATATCCAATCCCCCCCCACAGAAGAGGCCCACAGTGATGACAGCAGCTCTGCACGCCTGGATCAAGATGACCAGCCCGACCCATCAGGGACCTCTGGACAGTCTGTTCCCCTGCCACAGTCCCAAACCACCACTGAACCTTTCCCCTCAGGAAACAGCACCCACCCAGCGGGCCCATGCCACTGTCCCCGGGACATGTCAATCAGTAGTGTCCACCACTACAGGGACCCCAGGCAAACCCACTAACCCAGGACGATTAGGGACCTATGGTCAGTGGCAGTGGGCACATGGTTCAGGGGCCAGAGGCACAGGACAACAGGGAAGCTGGGAGGACTGCTGTGCGACATGGGGAGGACAGGCCCAGGGAACCCACTCTCCACGAGGCACTCTCAAACATCATGGGAGCATACCACCATTCCCAGGAGACCATGGGCACGGTACTTGCCAAGTTTCAGGGGACCCAGTGGCTGCAGGAGGAACAGTACCTGGGGATCAGGGAGGACTTGAAGTCCATTAACACCACCCTGGTCACCATTGCAAGGTTGCTGGCAGACCTGGCCAACACCATGAGGGAGACAGTAGCACACCAACGGGCCCCTGACACTAGCCCGAACGATGAACAGCCTTCCACGTCCGCCGGTGCTAGTGAACAGGTGGTCCCACCACAGGACCAACAGGCCACCAGCACCCCACCCCCTGCAGAAGGAGAACCACACCTCAAATGGTCCCTGCAATCCAGGCACAAGACAGAGAACATTGCCAAGACCCCGCCAGGAAATAAGACTCTCCTGATTGTCACCCTGCTGTCCCACTATGTCACCCTGACTACCTTGAACTGCCATTGCTCCACTTCCCATGCCCCCTTGGACAATGCACCTGTGATACAAAGAGACTGGACTCTGCCATGGATATTCCTCCACCATCACCCCAGCCCATTGCACATCCCCCTCCACTGATTAGCACTGAAATAAACACCCTTGAATCACAAAACAATCTGGAGTCAGTCTGTACTTTCACAAATGTGTTATTACAACCGCTCTGACAAATATCAATGTCAATGTTCATTTGCACATACCGAAGTATGACAGTTGTTGGGCAGCAGTGAACATAGCAGAAGGTAGAATGTGGTACCCAGATCTGTGAAAAGGAAAGACAAAGTGAACTGTCAGGATCCATACACAGAGGTAAAAAGGCAGACTTATGCAATGTGCTACAGTAGTCAGATATGACGAGCAGTGCCAGTCTCTTACCTGTGTCTCACTGGAAGTATTGCATGATGATGTTGTTTCGGTTGTCAATATCTTCTTCTTCTGCCTCCTCTTCTTCACTGTCCACATGATCCACAGCTGCCACAAGACCAACATCAGGCCCATCTTCCTGCAGAAAAGGCACCTGGCGTCGCAAAGCCAGGTTGTGCAACATACAGCATGCAACGATTATCTGGTACACCTTCTTCGGTGAGTAGTATATGGAGCCACCTGTTAGATGGAGGCACCGGAATCTGGCCTTCAGGAAGCCGAAAGTCCGCTCTATAATCCTCCTAGTTCACCCATGTGCCTCATTGTAGCGATCCTCTGCCCTTGTCCTGGGATTCCCCACTGGGGTCATTAGCCATGAGAGGTTGGGGTCACCAGAGTTACTGGCAAATATCGAGGGGTATCTGTTAGAAATACACAAACCCTTAGGGACTCTCCCATACCCAGACACCTATTCAAACTGTGTAGGGACCTTGGGCTCCCCTATTAGCCACACACGTGCCTCTGGAGTTGGCCCATCACATAAGGGATGCTGCTATTCCTCAAAATGTAAGCGTCATGCACAGAGCCAGGATACATGGCATTCACATGTGAGATGTCTTGGTCTGCCAAACACACCATCTGCACATTCATGGAATGGTAGCTTTTACGGTTTCTGTACACCTGTTCATTCGTGCGGGGTAAGACAAATGCCATATGTGTACCATCAATGGCACCAATGATGTTGGGGATATGTCCCAGGGCATAGAATTCCCCTTTCACTGTGGGCAAATCCTCCACCTGGGGGAAAACGATGTAGCTGCGCATGTGTTTCAGCAGGGCAGACAACACTGTGGTCAACACGTTGGAGAACATTGGCTGAGACATCCCTGATGCCATGACCACTGTTGTTTGAAAGGAACCACTGGCCAGGAAATGGAGCACAGACAGGACCTGCACTAGAGGGGGAATTCCTGTGGGATGGCGGAGAGCTGACATCAGGTCAGGCTCCAACTGAGCACACAGTTCCTGGCTTGTGGCACGATCAAGTCTGTAGGTGATAATGATGTGTCTGTCTTCCATTGTCCTCAGGTCCACCAGGGGTCTGTACACCGGAGGATGACGCCATCTCATCATCTGCCCCAGCGGATGTGCCCTATGGAGGAGAATGGTGAGCAGAGGGTCATATACTACATAGGTTGCATAAGGGTGTTTTGCACTAGTTTGATTTAATCGGTGTGTGGTGCTGTCTGTCCGTATTCCTGCCCAAATGTGCTGTGACGCAGTTAGGTGCCCTGCTCGGTGTCCCCCTGAAATCGCGGCTGCCTGACCTGTAAGGAGTGACAAGGGGAAATGAGGTAACTGCGCTGGCGTTGTGCAGCGTTGTGGAAGGCAGTCAAAGACCGCTACGCAATTCAGCATTGGTTATCATTGGGCCCTATGGGTTCCAGGAGCCAATGACTATGTACGCTGGCAGTGACGGTACGCACCTCCGTGGATGAGAACGCCATTTTCTGTCTGTGTACTCACTTGATACCTGACCTTCAACAGGAGAGGACCTACACTGCAAGTGCTGCTGTGACCGGAGTCTGGAAGCAACAATAGATACAGTGTCTGGGGAAAGGGCCCCTGCCTTCACCACGGAGGAGTTGGACAAACTGGTGGGTGAGGCCCCCCCACCAGTACACGCTACTCTACGGTCCTCCAGATAAACAGGTGAGTACACTATGAGCATGGTGGATGGGACATAAATGTATGGAGTGGCCTGGATGGAAGATGCATAGGGGGAGGAGTGGGCCTGCATGTGAGTATGGTCAGTGTATGTGTTTCAGGGCATGGGTGGGAAGTTGTGGCCAGTGAGTAAGAAGAACCGAACGGGGGAGTAAATTCCATTCTTACTTTACCTTTCCTGTAGGTCAGCGCCCACCAGAAGAAGGGTATTTGGTGTGCCATCGCCAAGGAAGTGCAGACCCTGGGATTTATCATAGACGGAGCACCCACTGCCGCAAGAGATGGGAGGACCTGCGCCGCTGGAGCAAGAAGACGGCGGAGGCCCAGCTGGGGATGGCCTCCCAATGTGGAAGGGTGCCCTTCACACCATGACCCCCCTGATGTTCCGGATCCTGGCGGTGGCAGATCCGGAGTTGGATGGGCACTTGAGGGCATCACAGCAGCCACAAGGGGGTGAGTACAGTCTCATTCAGCTGACTCTGCACGCTTTTATGAGGTGTCTGGGTGGGGGTTGTGGGCTGTGGGTTCCCCTAGGCCGGGGTGAACTTGTTAGGATAGGTCCATTGTTAGGCAGGCTCTGTGGCACTCCAACCCCAATAGTGGTAGTGGCCATCTACAACTAGTCAGGCTCCTGTGGGTTCCAGGTGTGCAGCAAATGGGGTTAGGCATAGTCCCCCATGGGCAGGTGATTTTCCTAAGAACTGTTAGTGCATGGCCTAGTGCATAGGGCTGCTCCCTGTGTGTTGTGTCCGCCAACGGTAGTGGTGTTGCTGGCTTTGACCATGTGTCTCCTCTGTCTCCCCCCCCACCTTTTTGTTTTGTCACCCTATCCTTGTGTGCATTAGCATCATCTGGCGGAGGAACAGTGGCACCGGAGCAGGAGGGAGCTGCAACCCACATGGCCCAGGAGGGTGAATGTACAGAGTCTGAAGGCACCAGTGGGACGGAGGGCGAGGGGAGCTCTACGATGGGGACAGGAGGGGACACCAGCGACTCCTCCTCTGATGGGAGCTCCCTTGCGGTGGTGGGCACATCTATGCCCACCGCAACAGGTACAGCCACCACCGCCTTGCCAGCAGCCACTCAGTGTGTTTCCCGTGCCTGCTCACCCAGGAGGGTGGGCATCTCCTTTGACCCAGGCACCTCAGGCCCTGCCCCAGTCAGCCCTGCTGCCCTCTGTGAGGAGGCTATTGACCTCCTGAGATTCCTCACTGTTGGGCAGTCAACCATTTTGAATGCCATCCAGGGTGTCGAGAGGCATTTACAGCAAACAAATGCATATCTGGAGGGCATTCATTCTGGCGTGGCAGCCCAACAGAGAGAATTTCAGGCTCTGGCCTCAGCACTGATGGCAGCCATTGTCCCTGTGTCCAGACTCCCCCCTCCAACCTCCACTACCCTGACCCAATCCCCTCTACCCCTGCCTAAACCAAGCACACCATCAGACCAGCATGCACACAAAAGTGGCTCAGGCAAACATAAGCACCACACATCCCACAGGCACTCACACAAGCACCATACCCATGCAGACGCAACAACATCCACTGTGTCCCCCTCCTCCACGTCGTCCACCTCCCTCCCAGTCTTGTCTCCACTCACACCTGCATACACTACATCCTCAGCCACTACCTCCAACACCAGCAGTCGTACACCTCCTACAACCACTACCTCTTCTTCCACTTCCAAACCCCCTCTATCTTCCCGTCCCAGTGTGTCTAAAAACCTTTTCCTAGCTATCATTGACCTCTTCCCTACACCTCCCCACCGTCCTTCCCCTAGGGCCAGGATGTTTAGATCCCAGCCCAGCACCTCAGCCACCAAATCCTCATCCAGTGTGGTCCCTGCAAGTCTTTGAACATTGAAGGGTGCACCCGTCAGCGCTGCCAGTGTGCCACCTAGTGAAGCCAAGGACACCCTATTCCGCCACCTGCCAAGGTAAAGAAGGGGCCAGCATGCTGAAGAGAAAAGCCGCACCAACCACCCAGCAAGGCCTCTTCCAGAACCAAAGAGGATGGTGCCAAGGTCCCAGCAGCGACTTCCAAGGTGGGGAAGGGACACAAGCAAAGGGAAGTCAGCTCAGGGCACGGAGCCTTCGGGAGAGGGACTGGTGTCACCCCTTTTGCAAGACAGACCAGCAACCTGTACGGCGGTGGGCACCGCCACCTGCACGTCTGCTGCCTCTACTACAGTCACCAGCATCATCCCCAGTGGGCACCCTTCCGAGGCTGGAGGTGTCTCCCTCCACAAGTGCAGACACCGGCAGCATCTCCACCACAGGCACCGCCACCTGCCCGTGACGTGCCCAGCCAGTGCCACTACAGCGGACATCAGCAGCATCCCCAGTGGGCAGGCTTCTGAGGCTGCAGGAGATGTCCTGGACCCTGCGCACACTACATGAGGCACCACCACCAGCACTGGCACTACCAGCAGTTTGCAGCCTTAAGCGTCGCAAGGAGTGTGGCTCTGCCTCCATGGAGTATCATGCTACCTGTTACCGGTAAATCTTGTGGCTCAGACTCCCATGTGAGGGAATGGGAACTGCCACACCGCTGGTGCAGCATCCCTGGGCACCATGTCCCCTCCAGAACCAGTGGAGAACAGCATCCACTCCCCCAGTCCTTGGCAGGATGAAGCACTCTGGGCACCATGCCCCCTCTAGAACCAGTGGAGAACAGCATCCGCTAGAGAGACTGTGGCTTTGTACTCCTCAGGAGCTAGCATTGGGCAAACCACCCACTTGAGAGACCGTGGCTTTGTACTCCCCAGAACCAAGCAGTGGGCAAAGCCCCCACTTGAGAGACTCTGGCTTTGTACTCACCAGGACCAAGCCGTGGGCATGGAGCCCCCTCGAGGAGCAGTGGCATCGTCCCATCATCCAGCTGAGGTGCCCCCCCTCCCCTTCCCCCTGAGGTGCCTATGTTTTTTTCGACCTGATGCCCTGGCAGTGTTCTCTCCGTTTTGTGGCAGGTGTCCATGCCCATGCTTTTTGGGACCACTGGTCCACGGACATTTAAGGGGACAGTATACAGACTTGTGTACTTGCTGTAAATATTTGTATATACTGATGATTTAGTTATCTTGGCCTATCTGAATGTTTGATTATTACACTTGTTAAACTCATTTCATTTGGTCCTTGCGTTCTTCCAGGGGGTGATGGGGTGTATCTGTGATGTTATTGGATGTGTGTGTGTGTATGTTGTGTGTGGGGGGGGGGTGTTGCGTGTGTGTGTGTGTGTGTTTCTTTCTCCTTTTTCCCCTCCTCACCTGTGTGCTAGGTGCAGTACTCACCGTGGTTGTCGCCGCCGTCTTTGATGTTCCTGGTAGATGAGGAGGTAAACCAACATGGGCAGGACCTGTAACTCGGGCTCCATGGCGTCCTGGTTCCTCGTTGGGTGTTGTGTCATGAGGTGAGTGGTTTCTGTTCCAAAGACTGTTTCTGCTGTGCTTTTGATGCCGTTGGTACCGCCCCGGAAAAGCTGGCGGATTTGTGCCTTGTAATAGTGTGGGTGGTACATTGTCTTCCGCCTGTCTGTTCGTGGTTACCACTGCGGTGTTTGTTTCTACCGCCGCGGCAGTCAGAGTGTTAAAGTGGCTGTCTGTGTTGGCGGTGTCCACCATGGTCGTGATTCCATTTATTTTTTTTCGCCAGCCTGTTGGCGTTATAACCGCTGCTTTCTCACCGACCGCCAGGGTTGTAATGAGGGCCTTTTCCTTTAAAAAAAGGTAGCTACACTGTTGCAAAATTTGTGCAAATTTTCTAGCTCCGGAAGGGGTGTGGGGACTGCTAATGCTTTAGTTACTTTAAACAGTTCTTTGCGAGCGTTGCCTGCATTTAAGAGAAGTCTCATGAATTGGCATGTGTTATGGCACTTTTACAAGTGCCCCAGAGTTCCCGAAGTGTGAGTGTGTGTGTGTGTGTGTGTGTGTTTCCCCCCCCCCCCCCCCCCCCTAGACTGGACTCGGATCGAGTTTCTAAATCCTTTTCCTGTCTTCTGCCCAATGTCTGGAGTGTCTTAAGCTCATCAGTGTACCAGGGAGCAGAACTTTTTTTCTCAATTTTGGGTTTGATCTCCCTCAAAGGTGCTACTGTGTTGATTGCTTCTTTAACCCAGAATCAAAGATTGACATGCTCTGACCTGTGCTGTCCTTTAATTTTCCTTGACTTCTTTCTAGGGATAGTGTAAGCTCCTTTTTTCGTATGTGGTTCCATTTTCTACTAGAAGCGGTGGTGGTCTGCTTAGGTTTATCCCTCTTTTGTATCTAACCTCAAAGGGAATCGGGCAATGGTCCATTCACTCGAAATGCCTGCATTTTCCTATTGTGGTGAATTCATGTGTATAGAAAATGCCATCTAGTGTGTGGCCCCCAATATGTGTCCTGTCTGTAACCCCTTGGTTCCAGCCAAAACATGTCATGGAGTCCAGGAAGGTGAGGGTCTCACTATCTTCTTCATTTTCTAATTGGAAGTTGAAGTCTTCAAGAATTATACTATGGTTCATAGAAGTGAGAGGTTCAATAACTTGGGCCCAATTTGCTAAGAAGTTCTTCTTGGGCCCAGGTAGGCATTAGACTAATAGCCTTTCGATTCTAAGCAGATTTATTTGTTTCATTTTAAAATATCCACTTTCACAGGTATCAGATGTGAATGTTAATGAGGTTAAACCACAGCCCAAGTTCTCTTTAAAGATTAACACTACACCGCCCCCTCTCCTGTCTTGCCTATCTATTCTTTTTACACCATAACCTGTAGGCAGTGCTAAGAAAGTCTGGGTCAGTCAGCTCTAGTCCAGGTCTCTGTCGGAAATAGGTAGTCAATTTAGATTCTTTGATAACATCCCTTATCTCCAGGCTGTGTTTTATTTGGGATCTTACATTAATCAGCCCACATTTCAGTATGTTGTGAGTGGATTTCTCTGCCTTTCTGGAAGGGTCAGTCATGGGAGGGTCTTATGGGTCTGTCTGGGTGGTCAATCCTAGAGCAATCTTCGAGTTCCAGCTACTATACCTGTGGCTCTATCCTTCGGTTAGAGGGAAAGGGGCCTCTTTCTCCCCCGCTACATGTAGGCATATAACTTTTAAGTTGTGCCCCTGTATATTGTATCCGGGTGGAATTTGTATTGAGACTGGCAGCATTTCTGGCCCCTGGGCCCATTCGGGCACAGATGGGCTTAGCTTAGGCATGCCTTCGGCCTGTCCTGATTATACAGGGTTTGCCTGCACATGAGTTGGAGGGGGTGTTGCAGCCAAGAAAAAGACCGGAATGACACCCTCACCCCAGACCGGAAAAACAATATGGCTGACACTATTGGGACTAAAGGCTGTTCCTTGCCTTTTAGTCCGTGCAAAATAGAAACAAAAGTGCCTTAGTACTGGTAAGATGAAAATTCCCCCTTCCTTCCCTGCCGCAGAGAAAGTGCACAGTTCAAATTCAGAGATTAAAAATTGGTGCATTGAAAGTAATCGCAAGCGCATCACGCGCACGTTAAATTTAAGAAGGTCCAAAGACTAGTAATAGCAAAATGTATGGATTATGAGCAAATTAAAAGGGAGGGAGGAAACCAAAAGCTGAAGAGGGAATACCACTCTGAGGCTATGCAGCAGTGGCACACTCAATGCCTTCATGGCCACAATTGCAGGGGTGCTCGGGGACCTCTCCAACTTCCTGCATCCCACCTCCACCCAGCATCAGGCCCCTTACACTGGCAACCCCTTATCTGAGCCATCTACATCAGTGGCAGCCAATGGACTGGAGGCCCTGCCAGGGGAGTCATGAGTCACTGACTCTCCTCCCTCTGTGAACCCCCTACCCCCCGCAAATGGGGTTGTCCGTCCAGGCATCTGGCAGGAGCAGATGCCAAGACCCAAACCACTGCCAGGAAGTGACCCTCCCTGGAACATCCTCCTTTGAACAGTCAACAGGGTGTGTAAGTGGCACACAATGTCATATCTCCATTTTATCTATGGCCCTTGGACACTGGACCTGTACTATCTACAGCTAGACTATCCACTTCGATGATTTAATCCGCCATGATCCCACTCATTAACTACTGGACAACATATGCACAATAAACACAGTAGATCACAGCAAATGCATTTGTCTCTTTATTGTGTGATGTTCAAATGTGTGTTACGCTAAATGTCGTGTAGTAATACCCCTTAAACAACAGCCAGTGCAAATTACAGTAGAGGGAGGCATCCTCTGCAGGGCACCATCAGAGATGTCACGATAGTCAGTTGAGTGAGAGACAGTAGTCAATCTACACACCAGAGTAGATCCAGTCAACAAATCTGAAGAAAGCACAACACAGGGACACAAATCAGGATGTGAGGCATGGTAGCACTGTAAGCACATATGCAGTCCATCATTGTGGTGGCCATTGTGGATTGGCAAGGCAACAGGGCACAACTTGTTAAATTTCTATATCAACAAACACAATAAGTACATGACTAAATAGCTGTAGCTAACAGCTGTAATGCCCTCACCTCAACAACTTCAACTGTTAACAAAGGCAACTTGACATGAATGGCTCCGGCAATGGCTAGGAGAGGAATGGATACACTGTAAACAGCCCATAGCTGGACTCACATCTGGACATGAGATGACAGGACATACAGCACACTACAGGACTGTCCTCAGAAGATGTTTACCTAGCGTCCTGCTTAGGGGTGACATATGTCAGAGGTGGGACCAATTACACTGCTCCTGGCATACAGTCAGTTGTCTATCACCATCCACACATAGGAATGGGTAAATGGTACATCTGCACTGATGTAAATGACCAGGAAGGGCATTGTCATTATTCCAAGTATATCACCTGCTACCAAACACACAACATTCCAGTATGTCACTGAAAGTACTGATTGATTAGCTCCGTCCTAGAGTGTGCTGCACCATCCTCATCTGCCTCCTCATCCCTTTCCTTGTCCCCATCACCACCCACTGGTTCAGCAGCTACCTCCTCATCCGCCAGGATGTGTTGTCGTAGGGCCAGATTGTGGAGCATGCAGCAGACAACCATGATTTGGCACATCTTTTTGGGGACTGTAAAAGAGGGCACCTCCAGAGACGTGGAGACGCAGGAATCGTGCCTTAAGTAGACCAAAAGTCATTTCAATCAAATGCCTTATCCTGCCGTGGGCCTCACTGTAAAGTGTATCAGCAGCCGTGGCAGGGAACCACTGATAACAGCCACACCAGGTTTACACAGCCTAAGTAACCTGTATGAATAAAGGCAGGACATGTTACATGTTTTAGCTGTCCATGTGTTTTAGAAAAGCAGACAGTACACCCTTCAAAACAAACTAAACATGGGCAGTGATATCCCTGCAGCCAAGCCCACTGTGACCTGATAGGACCCTCTGGCAAGGAAGTGCAGTACTTTCAAGACTTGTACTGTGTGAGGGATGGCATAGGGATTGTGTATGGCAGGCGGTAGATCTGCCTCTAACTGGGTACAGAGCTCCATGACGGTGTTGCAATTCAGACAACAGTTCTGGATAATGTCTCTCTTCCAAAGTAGCGAGGTCGTCTAGCAGAGGGTACACTGGTGCATTTCTCATTCTCCTCATTATATGGTATCTAGGATGGAGAGGAGATAATATAGAATGTGATTAGCACTCCACATGTTAGCTGCACAAAATGGTGTGCCGCACAAGATGTGTGATGTCCCATGTGTGCACATATGGGTCCCTCATGGGCCATGTATGTAGATGTTACAGTGATCTAGGATGAAATACCGCCTATGAGGCAGCTAGTAAGTGAACATGTGTTTCATGTGACCTCCACCCCAATTACAGCACTGTGCGTTGAATGTGACGTGTGCCAATACATGATGGTACAACATGGGCCTGCGCAATATTCTGGAAATAGAAGTATCATGACTCACTTATTTTTCAACAAGCCATTTCCTGTACATAAAATGGTAGGCATCTGTCCTGCAGCATAGGACAGATGGAAGTGATGCAAGTCTGCCGGAGTATGCCGTCATAGCGGTAGTCAGTTGCAACGGCCGTGCATCCTCTGCAGGGCACCATCAGAGATGTCACAATAGTCAGTTGAGTGAGAGACAGTAGTCAATCTACACACCAGAGTAGATCCAGTCAACAAATCTGAAGAAAGCACAACACAGGGACACAAATCAGGATGTGAGGCATGGTAGCACTGTAAGCACATATGCAGTCCATCATTGTGGTGGCCATTGTGGATTGGCAAGGCAACAGGGCACAACTTGTTAAATTTCTATATCAACAAACACAATAAGTACATGACTAAATAGCTGTAGCTAACAGCTGTAATGCCCTCACCTCAACAACTTCAACTGTTAACAAAGGCAACTTGACATGAATGGCTCCGGCAATGTTAACCAATGAGAAGTTGCACGGCCATGTCGGCACCCATCAGAAGAGAGGGATTTGGCTTGCCATTGCCAAGCAAGTGCGGACCCTGGTGGTCCATAGCCAGCGGAGCACCCATTGTCGGAAGGGGTGGGAGGACCTGAAACCCTGGGTCCGTAAGACCATGGAGGACCAGCTGGGGATGTCCTCCCAATGAGGAAGGGGTGTCAGATGGACCCTGACCCCCTAATAGCCCACATTTTGGCTGTGGCCTATCCTGAGGTGGATGGGTGCTTGAGGGCAGCACAGCAGCCACAAGGGGGTGAGTACTGAATGTTACCTCACCCTTGTCAGGCCTTTAATGGGATTGGGTGGGCTACTACTGGAATACTGTGATTGTGGGCAGTGGTCGTTGCACAACTACAATGAGCATCAGTGACCCAGCCAGGGTAAATATGATTTATGTGTGACAAGACAATGCTGTCACTGGATTCTAATGTCTCATTTCCCATGGTTGGACAGGTTTTGTCAATCTAAGCATTGTCTGGCCAGCTCCAACCATCGCCATCAATGTGTCAAAGGTGTAAGTGCAATCCCATCTGTGTTACTCTCCTACATGAACTGAGAATGTCTTTCTATTGTACCATTGCTGCCATGGACTGATTGTGGGTCTGGCTTCAGAGTATTTCCCCGATAGGTGACCATGCAAACATTTGTCAACGTCCAAGTGTACGGATGTGTAGGGAAACAACAATGGGATACTGCTACATGGGATTACATGAGGGCTGATTGTTCCTCAATGGCTGGTATTGTAGATATCATTGTGTGGACTTGGCCTTACAACTATGGGATGGTACTTGATGTGGTAAGTGCACTGGGAGGTCTCTGAAGTACCAACATTGTGTATTCATGTCATTATTGAGATGTTCCTGCCAGATCCTCTGCTGCAACGGTGAGTGTCTGCCTTCTTCATGTCCATATCTGTACTTGTGTGGACATCTGATGTTCACTGTCCATTACAGCTTTCCATGGGCAATAGGTATTATCAGCCTTGGAGTACAATTGCAAAGGCATGCAATGCCATGAGATGTTATGTGAGATATGCACATGTTCAATATGTATATGGACGTTAGGCGTTGACCCTTTTCCACCCTATCTTCTTTCTCTCCCTTTCCCTTTGTGTACATCATCTGGTGAAGGAAAAGGGGCACAGGTGAGTGGGGAAGTGGCAGCCCACGGGACCCAGAAGGCTGATTCCTGTGAGGTCCAGGGACCCAGTGGGATGGAGTGCCATGGGGAGGACCAGATCATCTACATTGTCTGCGGAATCCTACTCCAGTGGACACTCCCTGGCAGTGGTGGACCAATCTGGGACCACCCCAGCACCGTCATTGTCGGCCACCCCCTTATTAGCACCACCCTACCTGTAGGTTCCCACCAGTTGCCCATGCCCGCTCACCTAGACGGGTGGGCGTCTCCTTTGCCGCAGGCACCTCTGCCCCAGCCAGCCCTGCTGCCCTCAGTGAGGAGGCTATTGACCTCCTGAGGTCCATTTCTGTGGGTCAGACAACCATTGTGAATACCATCAAAGGACCCAATGCAACAGAGCAATGCATGTCTGTAAGGCATTCATGTTGCCATGGCTTCCCTGCTGACATCTTTAAGGCTCTCGGGTCCTCCCTGATGGCAGCCAGTGTTCCTTTGTTTTCCGCCATGCCCTCCACCTACCTCTTCTCAATCCTCTCTTCCCACACCCATCCAGAGCACACTTTCACATGCCCATGCATCCACTACAACAGACACAGTCCACATGACAAACACAAGCACCATAATACCCTCCACCAGCATGCACACAGACAACACCCACCTGCAGACACAACAACATCCACTGCAGTTCAATATGTTGGCAAGTTTTTGTGTAGGTGCAGTTGGGTCTTGTGTGACTCGGAGGTGTTGTGCATATGTGTGTTGGCCTATGGCAGTGATGTGTGCGCGGGGTGGTATTTGTATGGAACGCGTGTGTAGTTGTGTCTGTTGATATGGGGGTGTGGTTGCGTGTGTGTCCCCATTGCTAGCCGTCCCAGATGTGTGCGTGTTTTCTAATACCTTTCCCTCCAGTGGGTGATAGGTGTGTGTACCTACGGTTGTTTTCCTCTTCGTCGTTGCTGGTTCTGAAGACACAGGGAAAGCAGGAGCATTGGGAAGACTTCAAGTTCTGGTTCCATGGCGGCTCCGGACGTGTCTGTGTTCTTGAACGTGGATGTCTATCTTATGGTTCGTTTCAGACAGGCTTTTGGTGGCTGTGCGACTGCTGTGGAAATCCTGGCAGTGTTCAACATGGTAATATGCTCAGCGGGAACATGGTCTCTGGCGGCCTAGTGATACCTTCATCATTGGGCCATCCTCACTGTTGGTACTGGCTATGTTCGGTTCAGAAGACCACCATGGTCATAGTATGGCAGGCATCTCCGATGGCTGTCAGATGACCATCGCCACCATGGTGGTCCTCACGCCGCCAAACTCGAAATGAAGGCCTTAATGTTGTAACACCACAGAAATTTACTGAAAAAACACAAAGGCTACTGAGGTGTTACAGTTGGGTTCAGATTTTACATGTACATATTCACATAATTCAGCTGTTAGGGTCATTTCAAGTCACTATAACACGTGCCCTCTCCAGAAATTAACCTTGTTTATTCAGGCATTACACATCAATGCACTTCGGTCCCAAGAAGACCTTGCTCAGATCGTGAGCAAGGTCACATCTCTGTCTCTGTCCTTGTGGCGGTCCGACCATGCAACCGGGAGTTCCATAAAACATATATCAAATGTTTCCTTGCCCAATGAAAGGAAAACAGTCAGGACACTTTCAACAAGTTGCAAATATATTTGCTGTCACCAGGTTTTTCCTCCCAACGCATTTCAGCCGTAGCCTTGTTCACGGATGGGGGAGTCAAAACATTAACACAATAAACTCCAAAATACACCAACATAAAAGACAGACTAACAATAAAATACAAGATATATTTATATTTATATATATATATAGGGGGTTATTCTAACTTTGGAGGAGGTGTTAATCCGTCCCAAAAGTGACGGAAAAGTGACGGATTTACCACCAGCCGTATTACGAGTCCATTATATCCTATGGAACTCGTAATACGGCTGGTGGTATATCCGTCACTTTACCGTCACTTTTGGGACGGATTAACACTCCTCCAAAGTTAGAATACCCCCCATAGTGTTTGAGTATGGTGGTTATGATGTAGAGAAAGAGCCAACTCTTGAGTAGCCTTCTGAAGATCGCAGATGGTTATCCATGGATCTTATGTTTGAGGGTAATGACTTCCATAGTTTGGAGGCTTGAACAGTAAATATGTACCACCTATTTCTTTTTTTCTTGTATGGTGGGATTTTAATGTGAGGTGCCAATCTGAAGCCGAGGTTCCTTTGTTAAATGTATTTGGTGACTTTATTCCTGATGAAAAGTGGTCTCTTCCATGTAATGCTTTGTGAGTGATACAAAGCAGCATGAAAGTGGATCTTCTGGCAGCCAGTAGCCAATGTAGGGTCATCAAGAAAGGGGAGACGTGGGCTTGGAAACTGATTTGCTTTTGACAAGGACAAATGCATCCCCAGACTGGTTTGACTCACTTGGGCCTTTTCAAAAAAGATTCTGAAATCGGTTATGTATGTTCAGTGCTTATCCCTTTAACTGTGATGTAGCTTTTAGAATGTTGTATGCATCACATGGAACAATGACTGGGGCAGTTGGTGAGAAGTTGCTATGCATGGTGGATGCATTAAAGAGAGTTGAATCTGTCAATGCTCATGAAGTTTCTCTTTACAACACTGAGCATCCACTGCAAACCCGACATGCTGCGGCAGAATAATCCTGTGTTTACAGTTAATGAGAAACTCAAAACCTTTCTAACCGTGAGTGGGCTGCAGGAAACGTCCTTAAGGGAAAAGTAAAGGAGATTACTTCTTTGAACTGTATTGGGTACTGCGATCGTTGTGTACAAGTATATCAGTTGTGCTGTGAATATTTGTTTAAACTGCACTGGATGTCCAATGTGTGCCTAACTGCAACATTCTACTACTATCCAAGTACAACTAAGACCGTTGTGTACACGCATACCTGTTGTGCCATTGCACATGTCTTAACGTGCATTCCCAGTGCTAGGCCTGCTTCTTTAGCAGTGTGTGTTGCCTGCAGTTGCCACTGGGATCCTGAAACTACGACACAGGTGACCTCACACAAAGGAGCATGCGCATACGCCAGAGAGCCAGATGTGTTGGGAAGGACAGACACATTCTAGTTGGAAGGAGGCGCATTTAAGGAATGAAGGACCATATGTACAAACACTTTTTCCCATAGACACAGAATGGGTAAAAACCTTTGCTACATCTGGCCCGAAGTGTTTACACTTCAGTTTCTACTTCATTTCAAGTGACACCTCGTTCCCACGCAATATTGGAAGTGTAAAGCTTTACAAGGCACAGCAACAGGACCTTGAGATGACGCTTAGGAGTTATTACCTTATTCTATTTTGTTAATTAATTGTATTCACTATTTGTTAGTTACTTGTTTTAGATTGTTTTATTGATTAATTATTTCTGCAACTCTATTATTTAGTCTAACGCATGGCAGCAGGAAGTATGCTTCCACCTCCACAATTCCTCTGAGGCAGGTGATCCTATCTTATTTTGGAAGAAATGAAAAAAACGAATTTATTCCTATTTAATCACTATTTGGGGAGAAAACTTTTCTCCAGCAAAGAAATAAGGTGTTTCATTACATAACCTTTGTTGTAACACTTATTAAAGTTTGGATGAGTTACCTGTAGGACATGCTGAGGGAGTGTATAGGGATATATGAAATGTTGTTGGCCATTTTGGAGAAACATATTGGACAAAGTATTAACATTGTTAGGGAGGGGCATACGTTTTTCCCAAGAGTTTACAAGACTAAAAAAGTTGGGAATTATACAGCATCATAAAAAATGTTTGCCATGCACGTGAGTTTGGGGACCTTACTGAGTCCTTAATAAGAGAGCAGCTGGTATGTTGCACAAATAATCCCCGTTTACAGGAAAAACTACTTATAAAAAAATTAAAAACTAAAAGATTCAATGGATATTGCAGAGGGAATGGAGCACAAAACAGGATGGGTCAAAGAAATGAAAGAGAAACCAAATACCACAATGGAAAGATTGTCTCACCTAAATATAGATTGTAAGGAGGAGGATGAAGGGAACACATCAGTATGCATATGCAAAGTAGGTCATACTGATTCCAAAGGAAATAAAACCAATGCTAAAAGCAAATGGAATGTTAGTAAAAATACCAAAGACTGTACCAAGATAAAATGCTGTTATAGATGTGGAAATCCCAAATGGAATGTTAGTGAAAATACCAAAGACAGTACCAAGATAAATTGCTTTTATAGATGTGGAATCCCAATCTCTTTTCCAACAATCCAAACTGCTTTGCTAGAAACTTAACCTGCGGAGTTTATGGAAAAAAAGGACATCTAGCACATGTGTGCAAAAATGGTAAAGTACAAAGTATAGATAATCAACCTCATGTGCACCAACAGGCCATTTTGAGTGTATCACAAGTGGAAAACCCAGAGGTGAACCTGATTGAGGGAGAAGTGGACAGTGGTCATGTGGTCCTGCCGGAGTGCCAAATAACAGTTGATGGAAAGGAAATCACCGTCTTGGCTGATTTTGGTTCCTCATTTACATTGGTGATAAAAACTGCAAGATCATTTTTGGTCAAGACAAAATACAATTACTTGCCCCTGATATTTCTCCTGGGGGTTATGGTGGTATCAAAATTGATCTATTAGGCTACGTGATAATCCATATCAATTTCATAGGTCTTGAAACGGTCAGAGAGGTTTATGTAGCTAAACTGGGTAATACCTTGTTGGGTTGGAGACATCAAAATAATTTAGGAATTACACTCAGTCCTAATGCCACTGACCAAGTAATGCTCATAGAGAATTATGGTGAGGATGAAGTCATAGGGCCTCATTAAGAGTATAGTGGTCAGAATCACCACTATTGTGGTGGTACAACCACCACATTACAACCCTGGTGGTAGGCCACCAGGGAACCACCAGCATGATCCAGTCAGCCTGGTGGAGATTTTAATCTGCCTGGAGATCGTAATCTCCCAGGGCAGCGCTGCATGCCCTGCAGATTATGTCCTTGTTCTCTGCCAGCCTTTTCATGGTGGTAACACTGCCATGAAAAGCCTGGCAGAGAACAGGTGCACTGGAGCCACAGGAGGGCATGGGCAATGCAGGGGTCCCCCTGCCCAGCACCATTGCTTTGCAGACTGTGAACATTGCGAGGGTGCTGGTGCACTCTGCAGGCTGCAGCATTGCTGCAGGCTCAATTGCGAGCCAGAGACAATGCTGTAGCCTGTTTCCCAATAAGCTGGGAGATCGTCACGAGGGTGGCGGCCACCCTATCGTGAGTTTGGCAAACGGGCTTTCCGGTCCGCCAAACCCGAAATGAGGTCCAGCGCATGTGAATTTCCTGAGGTATTCAAGGAAGGTCTTGGGTTACTGAAAGATTTTGAACATAAGATCATTCTCAGAAACAATGCTAAGCTGGTTGCTCACAAGGTGAGGAATGCTCCAAATCTTATGATGCTCCATTAAAGGATGAATTTGAAAGGTTGATAGCGCTAGATGTGGTGAAGACAATCCAGTCATCAAAGTGGTTGACCACTGTGGTTCTAGCTCCCAAGGTAATTGGTCCACATTGAGAATGTGAATTGACCTCAGGAATCTGAACCAGTGTATTTGGGTAGACCGTCATCCTCTTCCAAATATAACAGAAATGTTGTCTATGCTTAACAGAGCCAATATGTTTAGTGTTATCGACTTTTCCGCGGCCTACCATCAGGTGAAATTGCATGAGGAATTGCGGCACCTCACATCATTTGTGACACCATTAGGACCCTACAGATTCAATATGTTTTTCTTTGGTTTAGCTTCGGCAGCCGCTTGTTTTATAAAGGCTACTGAAAGGTTCTAGAAGGAATTGGTAATGTTTTATTTTTTCAGGACCATGTTCTGGTTTTTGAGACAGACTAAGCAATGAAGCTGGCCTAAAATAGGTTTTGAAGAGATTAAAAGACAGTGGCCTTACGTTGAAATGGGAGACATGCAAATTCATAGTGGCTACAGACAGAGTCTAGTGTCAAAGTACCGGCACCTGTGGACAAGAAAGGTGTTCGATAATTTTTTGGGATTAGCTGAATATTGTTCCAAATTTGTCCCAAATTTTGCCAGCGTTGTGATGCCTTTAAGTGTATTATTGAAGAAAGGGGCAAAATTTGAATTGTCAAATGAATGTGAAGAGGCTTTCAACAGGGTCAAATTGGAAATTGGTAATATGCCAAGTTTAGGACATTTTGAAGTAAAAAAGAAAAACAATGCTGACCACTGATGCCAGTCTGAAGGGTTTGTGAGCAGTTTTGTATGATGGTGAAAAGTCACAGCATTTGCCTCACGCTCCCCTTAAAGGAGCAGAAGAGAGATACTGTCATTGAGCATGAGGCACTCGCTTGCTTTTGGGACATCCACTGTTTCAAGTTTTTTTTTTTCTTTGGGGGTTGCCTTTTATATTAAGATTTTAACTTTTAACACACGCCTTTAATTCAGGTGTTTACATGCAAGGGTACTGAGAGGGCTACTCCTAGAATCAAGAGATGGGTGGAAAGTGTATTGGTATATAATTTAAAAGTTGAATATCTTCCTGGAATTTGTAATGTTGCAGCTTATTGTCTTTCTAGACTCCCTTTGGAAGAACAACTACTATCTGAAACTGAGATTCCTATCATGGGAGTGAATGAATCGGCTATGACTGTAGCAGAATGGAGTGATAAATGCAGTAAAGAAATGACTCTGGTTGAAGTGAAGAAATATGTGGTAGAAGGATAACCTGTGAGTGAGCAAATGTCTGAAGAAGTGAAGAAGTTTTGGCGAGTAAGGGAGGAATTGAGTATCACTGATGATAGGTTGTTTAGGGGGAACCAGATAGTTCCACCAAATAGGTTGAGAAACAAGATTATGAATCTGGCTCATGATGGTCATCAGGGCAGAAACCTCACCAAAGTGAGAGTGAGGGAAAGCTACTGGTGGCCTGGTTTAGACACTCAAACAGAAGGTTTGGTAAGAGACTGTGGTGGTCATTACAACCCTGGCGCTCGGTGTTAAAGCAGCGGTAAAACCGCCAACAGGCCGGCGGTCAAAGTAATTGAATCACGACCGTGGCGGAAACCGCCAACATAGACAGACACTTTAGCACTCCGACCGCCAAGGCGGTAGAAACAAACACCGCAGCGGTAACCGGCAACAGACAGGCGGAAGACAATGTACCGCCCACATTATTACAAGGCACCAATCCGCAACCTTTTCCGGGGTGGATTCACCGCAAACAAAAACACGGCGGAAACATGACTTGCAAGGGAAAACGCTCACCTCTGCACACCCCACAAGGAATCAGGACACCCTGGAACCCGAGCTCCAGATTCTTCCAGCCTTTATCTTCCTGCTCCTCTACCAGGAACAACAAAGATGGTGGCGAAGACCACGGTGAGTACTGCACCTCCGACACAGGGGAGGGAAAAAAGAGTGACACACACGCAACACGCAACACTCCCACCCCCACCCCCAACCACTACAGCACACACACAAGTACATGTTGATACATTACATTAATAACCCCCAACCCCCCCTGGAAGAATGCAAGGGCAAAAGGAAATGAGTTGAACGATTGTAATATATTCAAAAACATTAATCAAAAATATCTACATATATAAAGATATTCACACTCTAAACAAATATATACACCAAGAATACAAGTCCAATGTATTCCACCATCATAGTCCGTGGACCACTGGGCCCAAAATGCAAGGGTGAGGCCCACACTCAGTACCCGAACAAGACGGACAGAACACTGCTGGGGCATCAGATAGAAATAAAACAGGCACCTCAGGGGGAAGGGAAGGGGGGGGGGGCACCTCAGCCAGATGAGTGCACGATGCCAGATCCACGAGTGGGCTCCATGCCCATTGATGTATCCTGGGAGTGCAAAGCCACAGTCTCAAGTCTCTCCAGTGGGTGGGTTGCCCACTGCTGTATCCTGGGGAGTGCAAAGCCACAGTCTCTCAAGTGGATAACAGTCTCCACTGGTTCTGAAGGGGGATTTGTGCCCAGAGTGCTTCATTCTGCCAAGGACAGAGGTAGTGGATGTATCTCTCCACTGGTTCTTGATGGGGCTTTGTGCCCAGAGTGCTTCATCCTGCCAAGGACAGAGGTAGTGGATGTGATACTCCACTGGTTCTGGAGGGGGCTTGGTGCCCAGAGTGCTTCATCCTGCCAAGGACAGAGGTAGTGGATGTATCTCTCCACTGGTTCTGGAGGGGGCTTTTTGCCCAGAGTGCTTCATCCTGCCAAGGACTGAGGTAGTGGATGCCTTTCTCCACTGGTTCTGGAGGGGTCTTTGTGCCCAGAGTGCTTCATCCTGCCAAGGACTGAGGTAGTGGATGCCTTTCTCCACTGGTTCTGGAGGGGGCTTTGTGCCCAGAGTGCTTCATCCTGCCAAGGACTGAGGTAGTGGATGTGATACTCCACTGGTTCTGGAGTGGGCTTTGTGCCCAGAGTGCTTCATCCTGCCAAGGACAGAGGTAGTGGATGTATCTCTCCACAGGTTCTGGAGGGGGCTTTGTGCCCAGAGTGCTTCATCCTGCCAAGGAATGAGGTAGTGGATGCCTTTCTCCACTGGTTCTGGAGGGGGCTTTGTGCCCAGAGTGCTTCATCCTGCCAAGGACTGAGGTAGTGGATGTGAATGTCCACTGGTTCTGGAGGGGGCTTGGTGCCCAGAGTGCTTCATCCTGCTAGTGGCGGCCTCAGTAGCGTCGGAATCTTTGGCGCTCACTGGCCTGAGGTGCTTGTTGCGGCGGTGTCCTGTTCAATGGTGCTGGTGGCGGCGGTGTCCTTGGCAGTGGTGCTGGTGGCGGCGGTGTCCTTGGCAGTGGTGCTTGTGGCGGCGGTGTCCTTGGCAGCTGTGCTTGTGGCGGCGGTGTCCTTGGCAGCGGTGCTGGTGGCGGCGGTGTCCTTGGCAGTGGTGCTTGTGGCGGCGGTGTCCTTGGCAGCGGTGCTGGTGGCGGCGGTGTCCTTGGCAGCGGTGCTTGTTGTAGTCTTGTCCGACGTGCAGGTTTTCTCAGGCTTGCCTGTTTTACTGTGCCCCTTCCCCACATTGGATGGTGGCGCAGCTGGCTCCACACTCCCAACTGTACCCCTGGGAGCGGCTTTGGTGGAAGATATTTTTCCTCTCTCCCGCCGGGCACTGGCCAACTTTTTGTGCTTTTGAGGTGGGGGACTGTCCGTGCTCTGGCTCCTTGGCACACTGGCTGCCCTGCTGCCTGGCGCACTCCAAAAGCCGGTTACTACTGGCACCACTGTTCCCGCAGATGCTGTGGCTGAGGCGCTGGGTTGGGACCTGGAGAGGCGGGCCCTAGGAGACTGAAGGGGTGGGGGAGGTGAGGGGAAGAGGTCAAGGATGGACATGAAAAGTTTTTGGGACACACTGGGACGGGTAGATGGAGAGGTTTTGGGAGTGGAGGAAGAGGTAGTGGTTGTAGGAGGTGTACGTTTGGTGACTTTGGGTGAAGGTGCATGGGCTGGAGGCTGTCATGAGGTGGGTGGGTGTTTGGCTGCGTTTGTGTACCTTGGGAGGTGGGCTCACAGACACACTGGGAGAGGACACAGGGGATGTGTGAATGGTAGTGGGGTGGGGGTGGTGACTGCACGTGAGCGGGGTGTTGTGGTGGGTGTGCTGGTGATGGAGGTAGTGGCTGACGATGTAGTGCATGCAGGTGTGAGTGGAGACGAGACTGGGAAGGAGGAGGGAGACGAGGAGGAGGGGGACACTGTGGAGGCAGTGGCTGTTGGTATGTCTGCATGTGTAAGATGCTTGCATGAGTGCCTGTGGGATGTGTGGTGCTTATGTTTGCCTGAGCTTCCCTTGTGTGTTGACGTATGTGCATGCTGGTCTGATGGGGTGCTTGGGATAGGTTGAGGTAAAGGGGTTTGGGTCTGGGGGGAGGAAGTTGGAGGGGGGAGGCTAGAGACAGGGACAATTGTTGCCATCAGTGCTGAGGCCAGAGTCTGAAAAGCTCGCTGATGGGCTGCCTGACCAGAATGAATGCCCTCCAGGTATGCATTGGTCTGTTGCAACTGCCTCTCTACACCCTGGATGGCATTCAAAATGGTAGACTGCCCAACAGTGAGGGACCTGAGGAGTTCAATGGCCTCCTCACTGAGGGCAGCAGGGGTGACAGGGGCAGGGGCTGAGGTGCCTGGGGTGAAGAAGATGCCCACCCTCCTGGATCCAAACGCCACGGGGCAAAGACTGAGGGGCTGCTGGGAAGGCAGTGCTGGTAGGGGGGGTGGCGGCTATACCTGTAGATGCGGGGGGCACAGAGGGGCCCGCCACCGCAAGGGAGCTCCCATCAGAGGACGAGTCCGTGTCGCTGGTGTCTGTTCCTGTCCCCGCCGTGGAGCTCCCCTCGCCCTCCGTCCCACTGGTGGCTTCTGACTCCGTTGTGTTGCCCTTCAGGGCCATGTGGGATGCAGCTCCCTCCTGCTCCGGTGCCACTGCTCCTCCGCCTGATGATGCTAATGCACAGAAGCACAGGGAGACCACAAAAAGGGGGGGAAGACAGAAGAAAGACATGTTGAGTGCATGCAATACCGCTACCGTTGGCGGACACTACAGACACAGAAGCCCCCTGCACTACGCCGTGCACTTGGAGTTCCCTAATCAATCACAGGGACATGGGTTACAAGGCTTTGCCCGACTGCTGCACACATGGATGTCACAGGAGCCTGACTAGGTGTAGTTGGCTCTGTACACAGGTGGGGTGGGGTGCCACAGGGCCTGCCTTAAGAAGGGACCTTGCCTACTAAACTCGCCCTGGCCTAGGGGAACTCACAGCCCACCTCCCCCACCCAGGCACCTACAATGTGCGCTGAATCAGCTGAATAAGAGTGTACTCACCCCCTTGTGGCTGCTGTGATGCCCTCAAGTGCCCATCCAACTCCGGGTACGCCACTGCCAGGATCCGGAACATCAGGGGGGTCATGGTGCGACGGGCACCCCTCACATGTTGGGAGGCCATCCCCAGCTGGGCCTCCGCCGTCTTGTTGCTCCAGCGGCAAATGTCCTCCAATCTTTTCCAGCAGTGGGTGCTCTGTCTGTGGTAGACCCCCAGGGTCCGGACTTCCTTGGCGATGGCACGCCAAATATACTTCTTCTGGTGGGCGCTGAGCTCACAGGAATGGTACAGGGGAAAAGGAGAAGATATAACTGTACGCACCGTCACAGTCATTGGCCCGCATCCCTACCCTTGCCATGACGCACATGCACTCACTGTTGTTTCATGCACGCTTCATTCTCCCCCCCCTATCTGTCATCCACACCACTCCAAGCAGCCATTGCCCATACAGCATGCTCACAGTGTACTCACCTGTTTGCCTGGAGGACCGTAGAGTAGCGTGTACTGGGGGAGGACCCCATCCACTAGTTTCTCCAACTCCTCCATGCTGAAGGCAGGGCCCTTTCCCCAGACACATGAGCCATTGTCTCTTCCAGACTGAGGTCACAGCAGCACTTGCAGTGTAGGTCCTCTCCTGTCGAAGATCAGGTATCAAGTGAGTGAACAGAGAGAAAATGGCGGTGACGTCCGCGGCGGTGCGAACAGTCACCGCAGCGTACATCGTCATTGGCTCTTCGAACCCATAGGGTCCAATGTTAACCAATGCAGGATTGCGCTGTGGTCTTCGACCGCCTACCGCGACAGTGTACAGCGCCAGCGCAGTTCCCTCATATCCCCTTGTCCCACATTACAGGTCAGGCAGACGCCATTTCAGGGGGCCACATGGCATTAATTTTGACTGCGTCACACATATCTAGGCCTTGCTTAAACACAAATACAGCCATATGTCGATTTGAAAACATTTTACAATTAAGTTGTGTTTCCGTACCTCAGGGTTGGTTGACTCTCTGATCGTTGTTCTCCTCCATAGAGCACGTCCGCTGGGGCAGGCGAGGAGATGGCGGCATCCTCCGGTGTATAGACCGCTGGTGGACCTGTCGACAATGGAGGAGCGACATGTAATCATCACCTACAGAATTGATCGTACCACAATCCTGGAACTGTGTGCCCAGTTGGAGCCAGACCTGATGTCAGCTATCCGCCATCCCACAGGAATCCCCCCTCAAGTGCAGGTGCTGTCAGTACTCCATTTCCTAGCAAGTGGGTCTTTTCAAACAACAGTGGCCATAGCATCAGGGATGTCCCAGCCTGTGTTGTCCAGAGTGTTGCCTGCCCTGCTGAAACACATGCGGAGCTACATCGTTTTCCCTCAGGTGGAGGATTTGCCTACAGTGAAAGGTAACTTCTATGTCCTGGGACATATCCCCAACATCATAGGTGCCATTGATGGGACACATGTGGCCTTGGTCCCCCCCGCAGGAGTGAACAGGTGTACAGAAACCGGAAGAGTTACCATTCGATGAATGTGCAGATGGTGTGTTTGGCAGACCAGTACATCTCCCATGTGAATGCCAAATTTCCTGGCTCAGTACATGACGCTTACATTCTGAGGAATAGCAGCATCCCTTATGTGATGGGGCAACTCCAGAGGCACCGTGTGTGGCTATTAGGTGAGGACATGGATCCAATACGGTGTGACTAGGTGTCTGGGTATGTCCCTAAGAGTTAGTGTGTGTCTAACAGTTGTCCCTCGCCATTTGCAGGTGACTCTGGTTACCCCAACCTGTCATGGCTACTGACCCCAGTGAGGAATCCCAGGACAAGGGCAGAGGAACGCTACAATGAGGCCCATGGGCGAACTAGGAGGATTATAGAGAGGACCTTCGACCTCCTGAAGGCCAGGTTCCGGTGCCTCCATATGACAGGTGGTTCCCTATTCTACTCACCACAGAAGGTGTGCCAGATCATCGTGGCCTGCTGAATGCTTCACAACGTGGATTTGCGATGACAGGTGCCTTTTCTGCAGGAGGATGGTCCAGATGGAGGTCTTGTGGCAGCTGTGGAGCCTGTGGACAGTGAAGACGAGGAAGCAGAAGAAGAGGACATGGACAACAGGAACACGGTGATCCAGCAATACTTCCAGTGAGACACAGGTAAGAAGACAACACTGCCTGCTACATCTGATTTAATTCTTCTACCTATCATCTGTCTGTCACTTTCACCCAGTGTATGGACCCTGAATTGTCACTTTGCCTTTCCATTTCACAGATGTGGGTCCCATTGTGTGACCTCTGCTATGTTAACTCATCGACTAGAGCTGTGTGACATAGGTATGTTGACAATAGAATGGACATTGCTATTTTCCTCAGTTATTGCAAATACACATTTGTCAAAGCACAGACTGACTCTAGATTGTTTTGTGTTTATTTAAGTGCTAAATATTGGAGGGCATATATGTGTATGGCAGAGTCCAGTCTATTAGTCTCACAGGTGCATTGTTCAAAGGGGCATAGGAAGTGGAGCTGGGGCAGTTTAAGTATGGACAGGGTGACAAAGTGGGACAGAAGGATGACAATCAGGGGGGTCTCATTTCTTGGTGGGGTCTTGGCATTGTTCTCTGTCTTTGTTCCTGGATCTCAGGGACCATTTGCAGGGTGGTTCTCCATCTGCAGGGGGTGGGGTGCTAGTGTTGTGGTCCTGTGGCGGTGCCTCCTGTCAACTAACGCCGGCGGAGGTGGTGGGCAGTTCATCGTCCAGGCTAGTGTCAGGGGCCCCTTGTTGTGCCACAATGTCCCTCCTGGTGTTGACGAGTTCCTTCAGCACCCCTACAATGGTGCCCAGGGTGGAATTGATGTATTTGAGTTCATTCCTGAACCCCAAATACTGTTCCTCCTGCAGCCGCTGGGTCTCCTGAAACTTGGCCAATACCGTTGCCATAGTCTCCTGGAAATGGTGGTATGCTCCCATGATGTTGGAGAGGGCCTCGTGGAGATTGGGTTCCCTGGGCCTGTCCTCCCCCTGTCGCACAGCAGCCCTCCCAATTCCCCTGTTTCCCTGGGCCTCTGTCCCCTGAACCGTGTGCCCACTACCACTGCCCCCAGGTCCCTGTTGTTGTTGGGTTGGTGAGTTAGCCTGGGTTCCCTGTAGTGGTGGACACACTGCTGCTTGACGTGTCCTGGGAACAGAGGTATGGGCCCGCTGGGTGGATGCTGTGCTGGTATTTCCAGAGGGGGGAAGCTCTGTGCGAGTGTGAGGGGAACCGACTGTCCCGAGGTCCCAGATGGGCCGGGGTGGTCATCTAGATCCAGTTGGACAGAGCTGCTGTCATCACTGTGGGCCTCTTCTGTGGGTGGAGTGGACATGTCTGGACCCTCCTGTCCGGTGACGTTGGGTAGGTGTCCTGCAGGGGTGTAAAAGCATGATTATTGCATCTGTGTGTGCCATGGTGTGCAATTGTTGGGTGACCCTGCACCCCAGTGCTTGCATTCTTGAGTGGGACCTTGTGTGATAATGGTTTAGTGGGGTGTATGGGTATGTGCAGTGGACATGCTTTGGTGATGGGTGTCCATGCTTTGGTGTTACATGCAGGGCTTGGGTTTGGGATGTGTGGTTTGTGATATTGGGACATATGTGAGGAGTTGGAATGATGGGGGTGAGGGCCAGTGTGGGGGTATGTGATAGCATGCAGGTGGGTGGGGCATGAAGTAGTGAAAGATTTGACTTACCAGAGTCCATTCCTCCAGCTACTCCTGCGAGGCCCTCAGGATGCAGTATAGCCAAGACCTGCTCCTCCCATGTTGTGAGTTCTGGGGGAGGAGGTGGGGGTCCGCCGCCAGTCCTCTGAACCGCAATCTCGTGTCTTGAGACCACGGAACACACCTTCCCCTGTAGGTCATTCCACCTCTTCCTGATGTCATCCCTAGTTCTTGGGTGCTGTCCCACTGCGTTGACCCTGTCCACGATTCTTCGCCATAGCTCCATCTTTCTAGCTATGGTGGTGTGCTGCACCTGTGATCCGAATAGCTGTGGCTCTACCCGGATGATTTCCTCCACCATGACCCTGAGCTCCTCCTCAGAAAACCTGGGGTGTCTTTGCGGTGCCATGGGGTGGTGTGGGTGATGTGTGGGGTGGTGTGTGTTGTGATGTGTGGGGTGATATTTAGAGGTGTGTTGTATGAGGTGCGTGGATGTTGTGTGAGTGATGGTGTTGAGTGCCTGTGGATGCTATTGTTCTTTCTGGTGGTGTCTCTCTCTGGCCTTCTGTTGCAATTGTTGTCGTAAGGGTTTGTGGGTGTTGTGGGTATGTGTTTTATATTGTATTGGATGTGTTGGAGTGGTGTGTGTATGTGTTTCAGGTGTGTGTATTTGGAATTGTCCAATGTGGATGTGTTTTGTAAGAGTGTGTGTATTTTGAGCGCAGCAGTGTGTACCGTCAATGTAATACAGCGCTTGAAAGACCGCCGCATGGATTAGTGGGTTGTGATAGTGTGGGCGTATTCCTGTTGGCGTGACGGTGGAGGTTTTGTTATCGCCAGTTTATCACTGACCTTTGGTGTGGCGGACTTGTGTAGGTGTCTGGATTTTTGCGGATTCCGAGCTGTGAGTCATAATGGCAGTGGCGGTATTCCGCGGCGGTGTGTTGGCGGTCTTCTGCACTACGGTAAGCGCCATTTACCGCCAATGTTGTAATGACCCCTTGTGTGTTGTGTGCTAATGGCTATAACTCCAAAGTGATGAGGACGGTACCACTATCACCTGTAGAAGGCCTTTTTAAATGGTTGACTCCAAATGAAAGTTATGTATTTGTTCTAGTGGACTCTACATCCAAATGGGTGACTACTTTCTGCACCAATTCTTTAACTACTGGAAGTGTACTGGAGTTCTTGAAGAACGTATGAGCATGTGAGGGAATCCCTAAAAGGATTATCACAGACAATGGAGTTTCGTTGGTCTCTGAGATGAAGAGCTTTTAGAGTGAACTGTCCATTGAACATTATCGCACTGCTTTGTGTGCTCCCCAGGCAAATGGACTAGAGGCAAAAATGAATAGCCTATCAGAGACTATGATCAAGCAGCTGTAAGAGCTAAAGGACCTCCCAGGAAAATGCTGAGAGAGAAACTATGGGCACATCGCACTACTCCCAACACTGTTGCAAAGATTTCTCCTTTCCAGTGTTTAAAGGGATGGGTGGCTGCGTCCAAGCTTATTCCCATGTGGTTGGGATGGAAAAAGGATGTGGTGATTTTGGAGAATGAGGAGCTGTGGAGTTTGTCACAACTGGCAAAGGATCATTTGCCGATAGATAAAAAAATGTAATGAATGAGAAGTATGAAAGTCTGGTACAAACATGGAACATAAGTCATTAGTGAATTTACCCCGAGTTGAGGCAAGAGTTAAGAGAAGTCCCACTCATCTAAAGGATTATGTAGTGGGTTGATTGGTTAGATGAAAAAACATCATGCTTTTAGTTTTTACACACTCTCCATTAGTTCCATAGTTATTTTGTTTAAGTACTGTAGTGGTGTTAAGATATTTTTGTTCATTAATATTTATATTTATAATAATAATAATGTATGCCTCATTTAGTTTACGAATGGTAGGCTTTCTTTATTCTTTTTTTGTCTATTGTTAGGGGAGGGATTTGTTGTGGCTCATATAAGTTTAATGTTTATCTCTTTAACTGTGATGTAGCTTTTAGAATGTTATGTGCATCACATCGAATGTACTGCTCGAGGACTGCGGCAGTTGGCGAGACGTTGCTGCACATGGTGGATGCATTAAAGAGAGTTGAATTTGTCAATGCTCGTGTAGTTTCTCCTTACAACAGATTCCACACATCACATTGTCTGTTTTTTTAGATGTGTTCACAAGAGGGCACAGTTGGGCTGCAAACTCACAGATGCCACTTAATAGCTGGGGATGGAAATCTGGGTTCAGGAGAGACACAATATACAATTGAATACAATTGCCCCTTTTTACACCGACGACTACCCACATTGATTAACCTGCAGGAAAATATAAGGGCATGAGATTCCCATGCTTATTTGCTGAGGGCATGAATTCTGAGTCACTGAATACAACTGGGCGTTAATCCATTCTGTCTCTTCAATGGCTCAATTTTTTGCAAAGGTATAGTGTATTTGCACAATTTTGTTGTTTGTATAATCCATTGGTCTGAAAATTTTAAATCTGTCCCTTCATCATTGCAGAGCCTAAACTACAAAACCGTGCACAGGTATAAGTTTCCATCTGGCTATCTTGATTGAAAGACCAGCTGTTGTGATCATCCTGAGATCCAGCATAGCAAATAGCTGTGAATTATATTTATAATAATAACTATTCCTCACCACTTTGAAGAAACAGATTTGTAACCTCATGGGATCTATGTTTCAGAGCTGGAGCAAGATAACTCAGGGAGTCTAGGGATGACTGCACACATCTGCTATGACATTTGGGTCACAAGCTCAAAGATGGATAAAACAGGGCATTTAATGCTTTTTATGAGTATAAATTGAGTACCACTGGGGTTGTTTGTCAGAATATCGTGTCAACAAATATTTTGTCTGACATGCATATGGTGTCCTAAATAACGTTTCCAAAACATCTATCTGGGTGTAAATTTTCTATTAATTCCAACTGAGCCGTATTTTTCTAGACTTTATTTAGGACGCTATATCGGACCATATTCTCACAATGGTATTCTATTTCCACACATTAATATGTTTGATAGTTATGATTATTATTTGCAATGCACAGAAATGGTGAGTCTGTCATTAAGTTATATATTTAAACCTTGTATCAACCATTAGTCACATGCAACTCCAAATGCACAAAAAAAATGTCAGTAACCGCATAAAACAAGAGTTAGCCGAATTTGTGAATCTCGTAGGAACTACTTAAAAGCAGAACAGATTTGCTTAGCTCCAAAAGGCTTCAGAGTAACATTATCTAAACCCTACAGATGAGCATTTGCCATTGCTCAGTGGCAATTTATTTAACCACCTGAAGATAACACATTTGGCCTTGTACAACGCCAAGAAATGGCACCTTTAGTAATGGCATGGTTAGGATTAAATAGGCATGCTGGGGGTGATGCTGACACATCGAGGACCACAGGGGAGTTATATAAACCTATCATGCATCATTCTCAACTCAGTCTAGAAACACAAAATGAATGCACGGAGTCGAAATGGAAACAATTCATCAATAAGAGGGGCTCACAATGAGCACACCTCTTATTGAGGAAAACTAATATTTCCAGGAGGAAAACAGTCACCCACCCTTAGGTGACAAGCTTCATCATATGGTTCCTCCTCACACTAGATTGCTACCGGTGTGGTCCACAACTCAACTAAAATGGAGTAGCACTTTTGGCTGCATTTTTAAGAGTAAATACTAATGTGAGCTGCTTGGCATGAGTGAGAGAGGGCAGTGTGTGTCATGAAGAAAAGTGAAAGGAGCTAAAAATGACGGTGTACTAAATCACTTTATGGGGTGCCCTAAAAGGGCATACTAAAACAGAAACGGGGATGTAACTTCAACCCATTCATGATAATGGGGTAGACATGTTACTGACAGTTATTACAACCCTGCAAAGAGGTGTATGACATTTGTCACAACGTAACTCTTATGACTTCATGGGGGGGATGATTTACAAACATTTTGTGCTGGTTGGCAACACTAATGTGATACTAACCAGCACAAAATGTTTTCTTACTAATTTACTTGCGCTGGAAAGCACCCTAAAAGTAAGGCATTGCAGCGCAAACCACTGCTTTGCGGTACTTAGCATCAAGTGGACATTACATGGATGTTCCCATTCAACCACCTATGCCTTTGGATGCAAAACCCCATCTATAAACAATAGTAGACCAGGTTTCACACCAAAAACAACACCTTTTTAAAAGTAGGCATTCAAAAGAGAAATGTTTTCATTTCTCCTTTTCTTTCTCACTTTGCATGCGTGCTGGATTGTGCTGCACACATACAACACTGGAAAATATTTGAAATGTCTAAACATATCCAAAATTTAAGGATTGCCTTGCCACATCCAACACCCACTAGCTTAATTTTTCTGATGCTACTGTGCAAAACGCCATGCCATAGCTACAAAGTGAAGCAATGCATGCATTGGGTCACTTTGTGATCCTTTGCACCACATTATGCATGCACCATGGAAAAAGGGAGTGTTCCGGCGCAAGAAGGCCCGCAAAAATGGTTCAATGAAATCTACAAGATTTCATTGCACCATTTTTGGAGTCATATTTAATGCCTGCTGAAAAGTACCCACCCATTGGAATCAATGGGCCTCCTTCCACTTTGCTCCACCAGCATCAAAAATTCCGACGCTAGTGGAGCAAAGTGCCACAATAGCATCAAAAATGTTGACACTATTGTTCCTGATACCGCCATTATGCACCGTATCTTAAATGCAGCGCTCACATGGTGGCGTTCGGAGAGTGCAGAGGGAGCACAAGAAATCTGGGCTGTAGTATTGTACTGGAAGGGTACTCTTCACACTCTCTCTCACTCTGGAGCAAAGGGGTGTGCGTGCAGGGCAGCTAAAATTCCACCGGCACAAGGAGGAGAGAGCCATATCACTGTAGATATGGTGCTCTCCTGCTCCCTTCCTGTCGTGCAGCATTTTTTGAAGCTGCACTGCGCTCCATGATTATATGGTAAAGCTGGGCCAATGTTTTATAGTGAAAAAAGAGTAGTTACTTTATGCAGATTGAAAATGCAACCGGTATCACACATTCAGGGGCTTATTTACAAGCCCCTTGTGCTGCTGGTGCATCACTTTTCATAATGGAAAAAGTTAGGCACTGGTGGTGCGAGGGGCTTGTAAGTAAGCCCCTGAATGTGTGATAGCGTCTGCATATTCAAAGTAGCGGGATCAACGTTGGCGCACCTTTGAAAAATAAACAATAAGGAGACATGGTGTATTGTGTACTCTCAATTAGTAGGATCTCCTCAACTGACTCTACCAGCCCTTAATTGCAAGTTGAGAGACATAGCCAGTGAAAAGCATGGCATTTCATTTGATTCATAATGTTGATTAAATTCTTGAATATATTTAGAAAATTCAAAGGGAATCCAAATAACACCCCCCAAAAAATGACAAGTCCATATAGTTATGGATCGAAGAAGGTATCATTGTGAAAAATACAAATACGGAATGGAAAATATGAACCAAAATAAGCAGCATACGTGGCTGTGCAGACATAGTATTGGAGAATGATTCAAGGGTGAACCTAGAAAGAGAATGACTCGGACATACAAATCTGGCCATTAATAGTCTCATCGACTGGAGAAAAGGTGACATATTTTAGGTGACAGTGTGCTAAGGGATTTCATTTTTCAAACACCTAATATGGGTTTGCAGCCTATAGACCCAGCGTTGTTCCCTCTGATAGAGAAAACAACATCCATTGGGTCCAGTGAAAATGTAACTCTATTTATCAATTATAGTCCAGGATAAATGACAATCACTATTTCAAGAGCATTTTCTTCTTTGCAGTAATCAGTGCCCCATGAGGTCAACGGATCTTTGGACCCAGCATAAGGGTGTGGAAAACCAGACAAATGTCAATACAAGCCATAATAATTATACAGCATGACTAATATAGCCATACAAGGAAAACTCCAGTCAGGATTAAAGTTAAGGAGTTTTATTACAAACTTAAATTCAAACCCCCATAAACAGTTCTCAATGCAAAGTCATAAAGATACAGTATCACTAAGGGCTGACGCAGGTGACAAAATAAGTTCAGAGGAACTAACATTAAAAAAAAACTAAACATTGGACAAAATAGTGTTGCTCAGTTATAATTAGACATTTAGACAATTCAAATAATCAAAGTTCAGCTAGTTTAAACAAGGGGAAATCCTATAGATTAGCCAATCCAGGAATAATGTGTGAGGTGGAACACATGTGGACAGAAAAACAAAAAGAAGAAAAAGGGCAAAAAGAATTTGGTAAAAGATACTCGGACAACAGGTTACTAACTAAAGTTCAAGGGTTTCAGCATTCAGGACTCTGGGGGGAAAAAAGGTTCTGCTTCTTCTCTTTCAGGATTCTGACCAAAGGCCAGCTGGTCATCGGTCTATTAAAGTTCATAGGAAAAAACTATTAGTCAGTTCTCCAGTCCACCTGACATTGAAGGGGTAACATCCAATAGAAATTGATCATGTGACTTCAACCTGAAACATCAAAATGACATTCCTGGTTTGTCATGAGTTAGGTGCCCATTTGTACTCTTCTATGCAGGATTGAAACAAATGTTAACCGTCAGTCCATAAACCATGATGTTCTATCATCAAGGATGTTTTCTCATACTATCTGTGTAGAACAATAGACATCTATTACCAAGCTAGCCTTCTCATAGGAATGGAGTTTGGAAGAAAAGTACAACATGACTTGACATTTTCTGCACAATCACGAATACGGGGCCTAGCAGGTCTCACTTGGGCTAATGTAAATAAATTAAACAGCACATCAATACATTCAAATATTACACAATTTAATACACAAACTATGAAATTGGCATTAATAAGTCTTCATTATCATTCATCTTTTAATAACTTTAAATCAAAATAACTTTGTCAATTTGTTTGTCAATATGACGCAGAACTACATTTCTCTATTTTGCACACGCATTTACAACACTTAATTAAAAATTAATTATTGTTTTAATGATGACTATTAGTTCAGACTCTAAATTATGTTTGAAGAATGAATCTGTCATTATGTAATATATTTTAATCTTGATACTACCTAAGTTTCTTTGAATAATCTATAGTAAATGCACACCATCGTTTTTCAGTGCATCACTTTACATTCAAACTATTAGTACTTTGATTAACATAATTCATAAACTGTCACATATAGATGATCACTGTGACATGAGGAACAGTACTAAAATTTCTGCTACGTCACTGTGCATGTGTTTTGTGTTTCCCCATATTGATTATGACGACAGTAATTTCCATAATCGGCAAAAAGGCAAGTCACATTTTCTTTATTTGGTTTTCACACAAAAATATCTCACATACAAAGCTTTGTAGCCTACAATTCGGAGGCTGACTTAAGATATTAAAATTCAACTAACTTTCCATGTCTCACTAAACCCACCCCATTAAATCACTCATGACCAGAATTCCAGGAGGATGAACAGTGTGGTGCAAATCCAAATCTGTGATTGCCAAATGCCACTCTAGTGCGAAAAAGTGTCCCTTAGAGAGCTGGAGGGTGTCTGATAATGAAAGTTTTAGGATATGCAGTACTTTGACAGACCTGGATCAGGTGACCTCTCTGTAGAGAAAAGTGTAAGAAAGAGGGCCCAAATCTCGAGGAGTTCCTTATCTGTCTGTACTAGCGTTATTTTCAGATTTTCCATGCCCATCTATATCCATAGGTGGTGGAGCCATTGTCAACTCTCTAGGAATTTGTGTTTTAAGATCACATGATGTGCAGCCTATTGTGCTAGTGCCAATTCCCTGCCATTAATAGAGTGAAGTCCATAAATTATTTGTTGTCTTTGTCAATGTTTCCCTACTGTCCGCAGAGCGTTCCATCATGCAACCTCCGTGGAATGCTCCCATTTGTTAGCTGTTAGCATGCGTCCTATTTTCATTTCCCATCTTTTTTGCCTTGTGGATTAAATCCATGGAAAGACCATGTGTAAAAGGGAGTATAACTGAGAGTATATGTTTGTCATTGGTTTTTGTTAATAGCCACCTCATAAAATATGTCAGAGGGTAACTCACCACCTCTCTTAGGTTGCTGTTGGATATCCAATATCTGATTTGTGTGTAGTGTAAGATCTCAGATTCCAAGATGTCCCGGTCTGTTTTGAGGTGCTTAAATGTGTTCAAATCCTCCTCATCCAACAGGTCCCCTGTGTGTTTAGATCTGCCTGCAGCCATGCTTGGAAGCGGCTTCCTGTCATTGTCAGAGTGAAATCTGGGTTATTAATGATCAGTACGAGTAGGGAGGGGATGGTTGTAAGGCCCTGTTTCACTGCTACAGAGCCCCTCCCAAACTAGCATTGTGAATCTCATAAATGGTGAGGAGTAAAGGCTCCATGGCCTGTGACATCTGTGTAATCATGGGGGATTCAAAAGATGAATCCCTGCAGTTTTCTGGTCCACGAAGCACAAATGCTTCTCCATTTGGTCCCTTTTCTATTTGTTCTCCATTCTTTCTCTTTTCTCTTCATTCTCACAAACATTTCATTGTGGTGCAGAGAAAGACCGCCCTGCAGTGCTGCACAATGTTGGGTATAACTAGGACTCTCTCCCTTGGGTGCCAATATGACAGTTCCAGTGGCATGTGAGTCTTTTTACCTGCTCAGACAAACTTTGTTAGTTGCTGCAATGTTTGGAGTGCATAATGAGGAGACTGCAATGTAAGTGTTTGGTACATGAACAATATCCATGGAAGGGCCATCATCTTGAAGGCAGTGATTTGGCCTATCCAAGAGTCCCAGTGTCACCCTTGACCTCAGAGCTCCTTGGACTTGTCAGGAAAGTTCTTGATAATACATTTTTACTGTGGCTTGTAAGGTGCTGACCAATTACATCCTCATATTTTAATGTATTTGGGGTTGGGGCACAGAATTAGATAAAGGGTGAGAAGTGTCTTACTATCTGGATTTTTTGTAAATTTAATTTAAACCCAGAAATCTCACCAAAGGTCCACATCTCCTCTACCACATTCTGGAGGGAGTGATCAGGTCATCCTACACGATGATCATGTAATCGGCATAAAGACTGACCATATGTATCTCTTGTCCGCAAAGGATACTTCTGATGGAATCGTGCACCCTGACTCTTTAAACTAGTGGCTTCATATATATAAGAGAAACAGGCAGATAGGGTTCTGTTTACCCTTATTTGGCCTTCCAGGGTGGAGTACTGTTGGAAATGGGGTATTTGGTTAACAGTCAGGTTACCCCCTGTTCAAGCAAGGACCCTCACTCTTGTCAGGGTAAAAGAGAATCACCCTCAGCTAACCCCTGCTTACCCCCTTGGTAGCTTGGCAGAGCAGTAGGCTTAACTTCAGAGTGCTAGGTGTAAAGTATTAGTACCAACACACACAGTAACTTAATGAAAACACTACAAAATGACACAACACCAGTTTAGAAAAATAGGAAATATTTATCTAAACAGAACAAGACCAAAACGACAAAAATCTGACATACACAAGTCAAGTTATGAATTTTGAAAGATTAAACTCCAAAATAGAGTTTAGAAACAAAAAATGCTTCGATGAGGTGTTAACACGGCATCGCGATGGAGTCATTCCCAACAAGCCGACACCAGAGTCGTGTAGACCCCCAAGTACAGTACCTTTGGTGAAGAGTGAAAACAAGTCGAGGTCGGGGATCGCGGCGTCTGTGCGAAACATTGAATCCGCGCACTTCGAGCGGCGTCGGTCACGACATGGTGCGGCGACTTCCACGGAGTCTCGGACTTCAGCGGGGCTGCAGCGGCGTCAGGCCTGCAAAGATCGTTGCGTCCCAGCGAAGATCACGGAGTCGGATGCAAGCGGCGTCAGTCCGAAGTCGATTTCCTTGGATTTCCACCACCATTCCTTTCAAGGGCCCAGGGACTGGATAGGGCACCACTTGTCAGAGCAGGAGTCTCTCCAGAGACTCCAGGTGCTAGCAGAGAGAAGTCTTTGCTGTCCCTGAGACTTCAAACAACAGGAGGCAAGCTCTAAATCAAGCCCTTGGAGATTTCTTCACATGATGGAAGGCACACAAAGTCCAGTCTTCGCCCTCTTACTCTGGCAGAAGCAGCAAGTGCAGGATAGCTCCACAAAGGACAGTCACAGGCAGGGCAGCACTTCTCTTCAGCTCTTCTCCAGGCAGAGGTTCTTCTTGTTTCCAGAAATGTTCTAAAGTCTGTGGTTTTGGGTGCCCTTCTTATACCCAATTTCTCCTTTGAAGTAGGCCTACTTCAAAGTAAGTTCTCTTTTGAATGTGAAATCATGCCCTTCCCAGGCCAGGCCCCAGACACTCACCAGGCAGTCGGAGATGGCATTGTGTGAGGAAAGGCACAGCCCTTTCAGGTGTAAGTGACCACTCCTCCCCTCCCTCCTACCACAGATGGCTCATCAGGAAATGCAGACTACACCCCAGCTCCTTTTGTGTCACTGTCTAGTGTGAGGTGCAACCAGCCCAACTGTCAAACTGACCCAGACAGGAACTTCACAAACAGTCACAGTAATGGTATAAGCAAGAAAATGCTCACTTCTTAAAAGTGGCATTTTCAAACGCACAATCTTAAAATCAACTTTACTAAAAAATGTAGTTTTAAATTGTGAGCTCAGAGACCCCAAACTCCACATGTCCATCTGCTCCCAAAGAGAATCTACACTTTAATCAGATTTAAAGATAGCCCCCATGTTAACCTATGAGAGGGACAGGCCTTGCAACAGAGAAAAACAAATTTAGCAATATTTCACTGTCAGGACATATAAAAACACATTACTATACGTCCTACCTTAACCATACACTGCACCCTGCCCTTGGGGCTACCTAGGGCCTACCTTAGGGGTGCCTTACATGTAAGAAAAGGGAAGGTTTAGGCCTGGCAAGTGGGTACACTTGCCAAGTCGAATTTACAGTTAAAACTGCACACAGAGACACTGCAATGGCAGGTCTGAGACATGATTACAGAGCTACTTATGTGGGTGGCACAACCAGTGCTGCAGGCCCACTAGTAGCATTTGATTTACAGGCCCTGGCACCTCTAGTGCACTTTACTAGGGACTTACTAGTAAATCAAATATGCCAATCATGGATAAACCAATTACATACAATTTACACAGAGAGCCTATGCACTTTAGCACTGGTTAGCAGTGGTAAAGTGCTCAGAGTTCAAAAGCCAACAGCAACAGGTCAGAAAAAAATAGGAGGCAGGAGGCAAAAAGATTGGGGATGACCCTGCAGAAGCAAAAAAGTCCAACAAGTACCCTCGCTGAACCCATCAGTGAAATCTGTCTCCAAATCCAAATTCCTGGAAGGTTGCCATGAGATATCACCAATGGGCCCTATCAAATGCTCTTTCAGAGTCAATGGCTAATAGTAAAGCATAGGTTTTAGATCTGTGGACCTTGTCTATTAGATGAAGTAACCTAATAGTATTGTCCGAGCACCATCTTTCTGAGAGGAAGCCCAATTGATCTGGGTCAATCCAATCTTGCATGTAGGGGATGAGACTTGTTGCTAGAATGCTAGTGAACAGTTTGGCATCTGCTCTGATTTGTGAAATGAGTATGTAGGAGCCACAGTGGCAGGTATCTTTACCCAGTTTGGGAAGTACTGCTACTTTAGTTTGAGGCATAGAGAGGGCCAGGGAACCTCCATTTAGGAAGAAGTTACAAAGATCAGTGAGAGTGGGCACTAATATGAACTCAATACTTTGTAGAAATGTGGACAGTAGCCATCTGGTCGAAGGGTTTTATTGTGTTTTAATCTGGCAATCGTGGACATATGCTCTTTATTTGTGATGGGTGCATCTAGTATTTAGGCTTGGGAGATTGACCAGAGAGAGATAGGGGCTCATGCTGTTGCTTGGTAAGTCTTATACTGCATAAATATTTTTACAGAATTCTTTTAATTCTGTTGCTATGGATTCATCCAATAGTATAGTCTCTTGAATTTCTCTTTAAAGTGATCAACTCTACCTTTGCATGTTCAGCCCTACATTTTTGGACTGATGCTGTTGGCCTTTCGACTCGAGTAAACTGAGGCCTGTAAACTAGACCTCACTGCCATAGTTTAACCTGATAGAAATTGCATGTCAAATTGGATACACCCATTTGGCAAGGCCTGACTTACTAATAAGTCCCTAGTATATGGAACCCCGGGGGACGCAGGGCATGCAAGACAGTATCCACTCAGGGCTGAAGGAATGTTTGTGCCATCTTTTGTGTGACAATGTACAAAATGGCTTCCAGCTTGCCACTGCAGACTGGAAGGGCAGTGTTACTTTGCCCTTTAAAACTATAGCAAAGCCACCCCATCCCTTAACGTCATATGTAGGTCTCCCCTAAGGAAAGCATATTGAGTCCTATGGCAGGGGGAAATATTTTGTTAAGTAAGACATATATTTTATGACATGTCTTCACATCTACACTTTCAAATTGCTGTTTTGCTGCAGGTAAAGTTGGTAGCCCAGTTGACTAATAGAGTTACCACATGGCATCCCCACCTGGCTATCTTTTGACTTTGACTACCAAACTTGGTCAAATTAATAGTGGAATTAAATGCCACCTGATGCCCAGGTCAAAATTAATGTCACTGCTACCCGTGGGCAGCTTTTAGAAAGTTGCCTTTCTCTTCTCTGCTTGTCCAGCTGCCTCACAAAGGCATACACACTCAGACAGGTTTCTGACCACCTTGGGAGACGTGTAAATGACTCCCAGGCTTGGGAACAAAGAGCAGTGGATCAGCAGCAAGGTGTCAACTCTTCTGCCCAGATGGCCAATTGGGGAGTTAGCACAGGGGGCAGACACCACAGTCTCAGGTGACTTGCAGCATATCACGTAGCATGTTTTATTTATGCTTAAATTAGTGGTAGTCAGAAAAGGAGTGGTACCAGGAAATCAACCTTGTTCCTAAAGAGGAGCGTATGGTTAAGGCTCCGAAACATGTAGACCAGGAAGGAGGGTACATGACATACCCAACTTCCATAGCCCTTTTTTAACCATACCGCCTCTAGGAGATCGAGTAAATCATTGGAACCTATAGGAGGCAGGTATTTTTAACTTATCCAAGACCACACCACTCCTATCCCTTATTTGATTCACTTTGATGAGACTATATCAGTGCTCCTACATATCCGGGCGGTCGCAGCACGCCCCGTTCCATAGAGGAACAGGAAGAAACCCAGTGATGGAGCATGCCACCAAGGGGTAACCCGGGTGGGTGAGTTTTTCTAAAAGGAAACTCCTTTCGTCTCATCCATCCAGTGGCAGTTACTAGCTAAGAAGCAATATCATTAAACAATTGGAAATCATTCAGCTGTCACTTCTTGTGTAATGGTAAATGCTCTGGGATCACAAAAAAATTACATTTCAGAGAAACTTTGGTACGTCTTTTGCTGAGCGTTCTGAGTATAAACACTGTAAATGAGTATTCTTGCCCAATGAGTTGAAGTTAATTGTAACAAGACTCCAACTCTTAGAATGTATGATGTAATTACCAATGTTCTTTTTTTTAAATTATTTTTTATGTCAACTAATGCAAGTTGTTGGTCATTTTTGGGAGCTGCAAACATCACGGAGTTATTCCTACCTTTATGTAATAGTCCAGTAATGATTATCATCCTAAGGCTCAAAAACTAGGTGGGCTTTTTTTTAAATTTGTTCTTGCATTCCGTAGTTCACACTTACGCCCATATTTATGGATGGTTCCGTCGCCCAAGCGTAATTTATTTTGCCGCTAAAGCAGCATTAACGTAACTCCATGTTCAGATTTTGACGCTAGACTAGTCTAGCGTCAAAATGTTGGAGTTAGCGCCATTTCTAGGAAGCTCCAACCCACCTTGCATCATTGAGATGCAAGGTAGTCGTTCCTTTCCTAAAACTGACACTAGCCCCCCAGCTCCATATTTAACTCCCAATGCTGATACGACGCGCACCAAGGAGGTGGACCTAAATAAAGGCGCTAAGCCAGCTTGGCACCGTTATTTAACGCCTGGTCAAACCAGGCGTTAATTTATAGGTAGGCCCAATTCAATGAGGAAATACCATGGAATGGGCAAATACATGCCCACCCCTAACCCCCAGCATCGCCACCACCCACACCACAAGGACACTACTGGAGGAGGGAGCCCATCCCAGGTAAGTGTATATGGGTAAGTGTGGTGTGCCACTGGGGGCCCGCTACATGGGGCCCCTGCCTGGTACTGGGTATGTTGGGTTTGCCCTGGGGACACTGGTCCCTTGTAGTGGGCATTGTGGTAGTGTGAATGACTCATGTCTATATTTAGACTGGAGTAATTTTTTGGCTGCTTGTGTGTCAAAAAAATGCCACTAATCAGCCTACTGTCATTATTTATCCACTAACGCCATTTACCCTAATGCCATCCGGCACCAGCTAGCGTCTTTTTTTTTTTTTTTTTTTTTTTTTTGAGACGCTAGCCATTCTTTAGTGCCATTGTGCATCATTTTTAAATATAACGCGCAGATGGTGTTAGGTCACGTTAAGAAAAATGATGCACAACTGCGGTAGCGCAGTTTGTGCGTCATTTTTCTTAACCGCTTCAGTGCGGGCATTGGCCACTGGCCGACGCCCGCACTACCTTTCTGGTGCAGGTCAAGACCAGTGGCCGACACCAGGGAGGAGGTTAAAAAAATCATCTGAAGCGTCGCATCAGAGGATTAATTAAAAAAAAAAAACATGAGAAGACACAGAAGATCTTCTGTGCCTCCCCCGCCCCTCCACCTGCCCCTTTGTGACATCAGCACGCTGCGAGGTGCGCTGATGTCACTATCTGTTTTCCCCATCAGAGCAGGAAGCGGCCTTGCAGCCACTTCCTGCTCCAGTTGGGAAAACAGGCCCAAACGGGCCTTCCAGATGAGGAGAGATTCTTCTCTTTCAAACGGGGCCTTCCTGAACGGGTTTCCTGGCCCTCGGTCGCAGCTGTGCACTAGACACTAGGGATTTCACTTGGGGAGGGGGGGGGAGTCAGCCCCCTTGGAAAACGGGCTGGTCCCCCCAGGGGCAATTTCTTTTTTTTTTTTTAAAGGTATGGATACCCCGGGGGGGGGGTGCAATAATGTTTTTAACAGCTGTATGGTTTCCCTGGGGGCCACTATATACATTTATAGATCTATATATAGATAGATCTATGTAGATAGATATATCTATATACATTTATAGCTATATAGATAGATATATCTATATACATAGATATGTATCTATATAGATATGTTTGTTTGAGATATATATATATATATATATATATATATATATATATATATAGCACTTTTGTCAACATGTGTGTGGTTTCCCTGGGGGCTGCGATCGGCCCGCAGGAAACCACACCCACATATAAAAGTGATCTCTTTATTTATTTATATACTGTATATATATATATATATATATATATATATATATATATATATTTACAATTTCACCACCACTTCTCTTGCAGTTGCAGCTTGAAAGCAATGCACATCGTTCAACTGACGCGTTTCAACTGTAGCTTTTAGGCAGCAATAAAAAAGTCAATTAACTCTTGTGATTATGTATCTGCTAGAAAAGGATCTGACTTTTGTCTAGTGGCAGTTTTGATCCCATAAAGTAGCGCTGAAGGTTTATATGCCCACTGCAAGGATCAAAACTGTATTATATGTGAATAGCTGAGTGGATTAGTAAAGCTAGCTATATAATACAAATGAAATGTATGTGAGGGGGGGGGCTATGGAGATATGAAATGCACTTTTGCGGGGCGGTTGTGAGGGAATCGGAGGAGAAGGTAATCGGAGTGTGAGAACCAATAATGATTGTTGGACTGGGCGCTAGTGGCGCTGAAGACTGTGACGATTGGTATGTGACAAGGTGAAGTAATTGTGTGTCTTTTTTGAGTGTCTTGAAAGAACATGCTGATTGAGGGAAGAAGTGAAGGTAATGTGACCTCTACTGTTGCAGGTATCACACACACGCACCCACCAGCAATGCTGTTACTGTCTATGTAGGCTAGTGTTTTAGAGAGACAGTTTAGCCAGTAGCAGAAATGGCATCTCGTTGGATGACTGCTGCTCAAGCCCTAAGCCGGGTTATAGAGCACCACTCTGACGTAGAATCAGAGACTGAGACAGCATCCGAGGGATAGGACAATGGCACAGACCCTGGAAGTGATTTTTCAGTTGGAGGAGTCCCATTCGATAACGCCTCTTCCAGTGATTATGAGAGAGGTGATGAAGGCAGTCCTGCTGTCCCTTTACAAGTACAGTCTGTGCAGCGGGACAGTAGCGGGTTAGCCCAACCCAGACTGCAGGTGCATGTGGCGGCAAGCACAGAGTGCTCTCTTGGGAGCTTCCCAATTTAGTTCAGCCCCAAATTCCACCCCTCAAATCATATTGTGAGACATCTATCACAAAACAATCTGGTTTTGTAAGACAGGCACCTGCATTTTTGGTCCTGGGCTCGGCGGCCATATAGGGAAACCTACCAAACCAGACATTTCTGGAAACTAGACATCCAGGGAAGTCCACAGAGGTGTGACTTGTGTGGATTCCCCAAGGTTTTCGTACACATAATACCTTGCAAAGCTCAAATGTTCAATAAAAACTCTATTTGTTCTTGCGTGTCTGACGTGCAAACTACAGGAATATGCTGGGATCCACACAATTCCTACCACCCAGTGTTTCTCCACCAGTCCTGATAAAAACTCTACCCCACTTGAGTGCCTGTACCTAGTGCCTGCATCAGGAATGGATCACCCCAGAGTCAACAGTTGCCATTGTAAGGACCATCATTGACCATTGTGTGATCTATTCCTGACACGGGCACTGGGCCTACCCACACAAGTAAGGTACCATTTGTATCAGGAGTCTTGAGGGAGTGCTGGGTGGAAGGAAATCTGTGGCTACTCTCAGATTCCAGAATTTTGCAGCACCGAAATGTGAGGGAAAAGTGTTTCATTTGCCAAATTTTGAGGTTTGCAAAGGATTCTGGGTAACAGAACCTGGTGAGAGCCCCACAAGTCATCCCATCCTGGATTCCCCTAGATGTCTGTTTTTCAGAAACGCACAGGTTTGGTAGGTTTCCCTAGGTGCCAGCTGAGCTAGAGGCCAGAGACCATAGCTAGGCAGTTTCCCAAAAACACGTCAGATTTCAATGTAAAAATGTGATGTGTCCCTGTTGCAGGCATTAGGGCCACCCACACAAGTGAGGTACCATATTTATTGGGAGACTTGGGAACACAGAGTAGCAGAACAAGTGTTATTGCCTCTTGTCTTTCTCTACATTTTTTCATTCCAAATGTTAGACAGTGTGTAAAAAAGAAGTCTATTTGAAAAATGCCCTGTAATTCACATGTTACTATGGGGATTCCAGAATTCAGAGATGTGCAAATAAACACTGCTTCCCAACACCTAATCTTGTGCCCATTTTGGAACTACAAAGGTTTCCTTGATGCCTATTTTTCACTCTTCATATTTTACCAAATAAATTGCTGTATACAATGAAAACCCATTGAAAGGTGCAGCTCATTTATTGGCTCTGGGTACCTAGCGTTCTTGATGAACCTATAAGCCCTATATATCCCCGCAGCCAGAAGAGTCCAGCAGACGTAACGGTATATTACTTTCATAAATATGCAAAAGATGGAAAAAGTTGTAGAAGAAAACGTGGCCCTAAATGGCTCTTTTTTCACCTCAATTTCAACATTTTTAATTTAGCTTTTACTTTCTGTAGGAAAACTCTGATGGATCTACACAACTGTCCTCTTGCTGAATTAAGAATGTTTGCTTTTCAGAAATGTTTAGCTGTCTGGGATCCAGCATTGGTTTCATACCCATTTCTGTAACTAACTGGAAGGAGGATAAAAGCACAAAAATTTGTAAAAATGGGGTATGCCCTAGTAAAATGCCAAAATTGTGTTGAAAAATGTGATTTTCTTATTCAAGTCTGCCTGTTCCTGAAAGCTGGGAAGATGATGATTTTAGCACCGCAAACCATTTGTTGATGCCATTTACAGGGAAGAAACCACATGATTTCTTCAGCTGCCCTTTTTTTCCCATTTTTCTGAAAAAGCTACATTTTAGCTGTATTTTGGCTAATTTCTTGGCCTCCTACAGGGGAACCCCAAACTCTGGGTAGCTTTACAATCTCTAGGATGTTGGAAAAAAAGACACAAATTTGGCGTGGATAGCTTATGTGGACAAAGTTATGAAGGCCTAAGTGCAAACTACTGCAAATAACCAAAGAAGGGCTCAGCACTGGGGTTGGAGGGGTGGGGGGAGGCCCAGCCTAAGGGGGGAGGAGGCCTAACAGCTAAGGAGTTAAATATGGGCCTTAATGTCAGTGCTTACCTCGCTAAGCTACATTGCTGGCAAACTAAAACATGGAACAAGACTACATGAATTGTTATCACTGTATTACGTGTTGCGGGTATTGTATTATGGTTCATTTTTTGCAGTTGTCTGATATTTATGCAGCAACAAAAACATATTATTATTTTAGCCATGTACACAAAATACAGACATTGATAAGCATTTCTACGAAACAGCACTGACTGCTGTGAAAAGGAATAGAACAAAATGATCTACTTCAAGCATTGTTAACTGCCCTTTTGACATGGAGTCAGGTGGTAAACGATGCCTGTTCACACAGAAAATAAATGCTCGATTGTAAATCGAAGTTTAGCCAGCATGACATCTTTTCTGCCAATACAAAACTTTGTAAACATAATGTATTTCGTATCTCCAGCTGGTACTTTTAGATAACTCTTAAACAACCATGCAACCAATGTGTGAACTAAAACTGTGGCGCTGTAGATACAAAAAAAGGCTTTAATAACAATTTATTTTTTCCAAAGTAGGATTTAGTTGAAATCCATGTTAGGGCAGGTCTAATTACTAAATCGTCTCAAGTTAATAAACTCATTCATTAAGCCCCCAAATACTTAGCTGGTAAATCTTGTGACTTTCAATTAATTGATTAAACCCTATCATGAATGGAGTTGGTTTTGGCATTCTCAAAGGTGGAATCAAGGGCCTACTCTGAACCTAAATTAATTTGAATGTGAATTTGTTTAGCAGTAAATTAGATTCAAGAGCGTAGGGGAAGATAAATGATAGTACAGGTCCCATCCTCTCAACAGATATTCTCTGCAGCGAGTAGTTTAAATGCTGCCTAAAGTGTAACATATATTAAACGTGGGCGTTAAACACAATCTGCAGAAACACTTCTCCTAAAGGTTAGCAGCGAGCATCATTTCTTTAATTCCCAACATGTACATGGAAGATCGCTATAAAGCACCATGTGAGGAGGCGTGGAGATGCACGCGAGGGCAGTTACAGTGGACGTACTGAACGAATGCTGAGCAACAGCAACCATCCAAAAGAGCCCAATAGCCAGGGGACTGCCCACGCGCTGGTGGCAGGTCGGTCTGCTTCACAGTGGAAAACTGAGTGGGCGGTGGGCCTCTCATCTCTGAAACTGGCACACTGCAGTTTAAACGTATTGTACAAAGACAATCTTAGTATGATTGACAGGCTGGAGTCTGTATTTATCCCTAGATTCCTCAGTTAGGCTAAGTTGTTTTATGGCAGGCCTACTTGCTGAGTCCATAGTGTTGATAGGTGGTGTTTGACACATTTACCTCATATGGATATTTCCATTTGTGACATGTTTATTTTTTCGTGGTTAGATATCATCCATTATTTGACAATTCGAGACATTTTCCAATTGAGTACTAGTCCAAGTCAGATGAGCTTTCATAATTACGATTTATTACCTGCTTAACACTAACAATTGAGATTTAAGGAGGGGATTGGGTGCAATAAAGAGCTAAGGAAAATGTTAAAGAGGAAGTAAAAATATTTGGTACATTCGTTGTGAATTGAAGTGAGCTGTTATGAAGGGAGGAGTGTAGATGATGATCCATCTTATAGAAAAGATGCAATCTGCAACAGTTAGGCATCCTGCAGTTTGATGTTTTCAATTCTCTGTAGAAGTTTGGGATGGTGAACAGTATCAAAAGCAATAGAGTTCAAGTAATATTAGGCATGTCAGTACTCCATTTTGAATCCACTATAGTTTTAAAATCATCCTATGAGGAAAGCACAGCTGCTTCTGTGCCTCAGCCATCCTAGAATCTGTTTTAGTTATCTTAAAGCAGGTTCTTTTCTTTAAATGTAGACATTCCTGAAGGGTTTGTACTTTTCACTGAAGCTCAAGTATCGGCGGGAGAGTCTATACCCTTCTTCACCTTGCTGACAAAAGTAAATGCCCACTAGTTGCAGATACCATGATGGGAGATGCTCAAAATTATGAACAGAACTGAGGTTGGCTGTAATGCCATCAAAGAAGAACTAAAAGCCATTTGCCTCATGGTGATGCAACATCAATATGTTTTGGACCTGATGACCGCAATGGAGGGTGGGGTGTGTACAAAGATCAGTGCATCCACTGAAGGTTAATAACTGTCAGGTCACAGGTCGGACAACAGTCAGCCGACAGCCAAATGCAAAAACATGAAAACTTAGAACAGATCTGGCAGATAGACTGCAACACTACAATGGTTCCCAGAGTTTGGCCCCAATAAAGCACACATGGCTGGGGGGGTGCGTGCATTCACAAAACACCATAAAGTCAGATGCCACACATAGTTAGGCATCCCGATTAGCCAATTGGGACACAGCACATGCAGTGACCATGAGGTTTTTTAGGCTGGACATCTAGACACCTACTCTGTGGCCCACATTATGTCCATGCCAGGTCACACATTTTATGACTCTAGTGCACCAATAGAAATGTATAACATGAGCATCAATTGAATGTATTATGAGAGACAGTCCTAAGACTTCGGTTCTGTAACTGCTCTCCTGGACATAATGTTTAATGAAATCAACCATTTCCTATTTTGCCAGACGCCTCTTGTCTTGTTTTTTTTTTGTTTTTTTTTTTTTCTTAAGTAAGTTTTCCTTCAAGCAACAACTGTACTGGAAGGACTGCCACTCTGCAAGGACTGCTTCTCAGCTTTGCTGAGCTGCCCAGCTGCCTGCTGATCTCTGCCCTGCTGAGGACACAGACTGGACCCATCCTGGTGAACCCAGGGTGACTACAAGGACTTGCAGGCTTGCCCACTGTTTTTCTGCAGTCTCTGAAACATCAAAGACTGCCTGCACCTCCCCTGGTGCTGCTGGACTCTGTCATTTGTGAGTCCTACCCTTACCTGAGGTGGCCCCTGACAATCTTGGGCCTCAGAAGTGGGTTCTGCAGCTGATTTCTACAAAAAACAATGCATCACCTGTAGTGTGTGAGAAATTCTGCCACATTGCTCCTTAGACACAGGGGCTATTCAACGACAGCAGATTCAGAGCCTGCATGGCCCGATCACAATGCTCTGGGCAGCTCGATGATGCATTGCATTCACTTGAGTGGCATTCACTGCCAACTCGGGACCTGACTGCTAAGATCGGAACCAACGCATTGTACCCTCAAAATCGATACTTTGCTCCATCAAAGGTACTGTTTCACCAGATCTTGTGCGGGTTCTGTAGCCAGCCTACCCTCCATCGTGGTCAGCCTGAACTTTGTATCTGCACTGGTCCCTCACGACCTTAAGTAACCTTTTGACCGATAGTGACTTCTAAGCATTATTTTTTATTGAATCCTTAAAAATTCATATCCCAGCTTCTACTGATTAGATTTTTGGCATTTTGATCTTGTTTTTCTCTTTCTCTGTATACTTTATACTTTGCCTCTTATGTTAAGCCTGCCTGCTCTGTGCCATGCTACCAGAGGGTGAGCACAGGTAATTTAGGTTGTGTAACTGACTTATCCTCACTAGGATTGTGGTCCCTACTTGGACAGGGTGCATACCGCTGCCAACTAGAGGCCCAGCTTCGAACAGCTCCTCCCACATGTTTACCTAGTTTACAGCATTTCATTGGAGAGAATTTATGTGGTGCTTCAGAGAAAAAGTGCAGTGCTTGTTGCACTCCTATTGACTCCTGAGTGGTGTTCCCTCACCTCACTTGGCTACCCCATTAAAATGCAATACCGTGGCAGTGGGCAAGAAGAAGACCCCTCCACAATAATGTGATAGTACTGATTAAGAATTATACTCTTTGAGCCAGCAGCAGTATAACTGGCAGAAGTATTGGTGAATAGAGCTTCCCAATAAGAGATTTCCCCATCCAAAATGGTTGCTAAGTCCAGCGTTAAAGATGCAGCTGCATCTGAGCCGGTTTGTTTTGTCTTCCCCATTTGCATTAGTGACATTCAAAATAAAAAGTATGTTTTGCCAAAGCCTCCCTGCACTCCAAAAGTGATATCCACTGCAGCCTTATACAGTGGTCCTGCTTCACAACAGCATCATGTCAGTTGGTCTTGCTACACCAACCTACAACCTCACTTCACTCTCCTTAACTTCGCTGGCTTCTCCACAGACTGCTCCCATCTTGCAAACCAGCTTAAGCCTCAACATGCTCTGCCCTCCGGTACCAACCCTTGCAGAGTGCAGTTGCTATGCAGGCCAAAAGGGTCTAAATCTTGTTCTATATGATGGTTTCAACAACAGCAAAAACAGCATAACTGGCCACAGGTGACCCCTCACCTTTCTTCATAGCAACTGTTATGGAGGCCAGTGGGGCTCAGTGCAGGGCCACCAAGTATCTCTTGCACTGTAAATTCTTCCTCTACCTGCACCACACTCTTAGCCTGTAGTCCTATTCAACTCCGACACCAGCTCACAGCCTCAGCTCTTTCTTCTTTCCTGTACCATCCCACAACCTTAGGACACTCTCCCCTCTTGCATTGGACCTATAGTAAAGGATGGAACTAAATAGGCATTTAGTACCTCAGGAAGGACAGGTATTCTATGACTGCATTTGTAGACGTGTGCATTTTCATAAGTGTTGGTAGTTTAAGTTGTGCTGCGTTAGCAGTGTGGTGTGTACGTACTGAGTGATGTTGAGTGGTATAAGTCCAAGGTGAGCAGTATGAGTACAAGTGAAAGAAATCAGATGCAAAACTTTGGTATTCTTGCTCACGACTAATATATATACTGTGTTCATTCAAGGGGGACATTTAATGTGATTTACTTGATTTTTTTTTTTACTAGTGTGCATGTGTTTTTACTTGTCTGTCATGGCGGTGGTCTGAGCCTTTCACTCTTGGCATTTCCACTCTATTTATTGGTTCAGAACGAGACGCTCTCACCACCATTCGCCTGCAGGGGCTTCTCTATAGAATGAAGATGGCTGCACACATGCGCTCTGGGTGTTCAAGTAATTAGATGCAAAACTTTGATATTCTTGCTCATGGCTAGTATATATACTGTGTTCACTCAAGGGGGGATTTTTTGGCAGTGATTTACTTGATTTTTATTCTTTTTTATCATTGTGCGTATGTTTTTACTTATGTGTCATGGTGGCAGTCGGAGCCTTTCGCTCTTGGAGTTCCGGCTCTAGTTTTTGGTTTCGAACTGGACGTTCTCACTGCGATGCCCCCTCTGGGCTTGTCTATATAATGAGGATGGCTGCACGGACGTGCCCTGGGTGTTAAAGAAATTAGATGCAAAACTTTGGTAGTCTTGCTGACGGATAATATATATACTGTGTTCACTCAAGGGTGAAGTTATGTCAGTGATTTACTTGATTTTTATTCTGTTTTTACTACTGTGCATATGTTTTCATTTGTCTGGCATGGCGGCAATCTGAACCTATCACTCTTGACGTTCCCACTCTAGTCTTTTGTTTGGAAACAGGCTGGTGGTGAAGACTGCCACATTATGAGTGTGGTGGGTTGGCCTCTGCCAACCCGCCCCGTCTCCACTCATACCGCCAGGGCGGTCGGAGCTGCCGGGCTAGAGATGAGCATCCCCCCATTCAGCAAGTACTAAAACCTCCCACCCCCTCTCCAGGCGGAGTGCCATCCCTGCCCCATAGGTACAGTGCTCCCATCCCCCAGGTACAGCACCCCCTCCCCCAAATACATGCACACAGATACCCACACGCACCACGATGAACTCATTAACCTACCCTGACATACACACATTCACTCACACGCATCCATACTCGCATTCACCTCAGGACTCATACACTCATCCAACCACGCATACTCACACCCATCCAAACAAGTATACTCACACGCAGACAAACATGCATTCACCACAACACTAATGCTCGCATACACACACATGCGTGCATACATGCGCTCACTTATACATTTAGAAACGCATACAACCATGCATACACACATTCATGCACACAGGCTGACCCACATTCATGCACACATGCCGACAACACCCATTCACATGCAAACACAACAACCCCCCAACCCTCCTGACCCCTTCCCCTGTCAGACGATGAACTTACCTGGTCTGGGAAGGAGGTCGTCCGGCACGGAACGGGTGCTTCCACCTCTGGCAGTGCCCCGCCATCAGGACACCGCCATGCCCTATTATTGCACATGATACATCAGGCGGTGTCCTTCAGGCGTGGCCAGTGGTGGAACCGCCTCAGCACCTCCACCCTCCAACACGGCTACTGATGGATTTCCGTCCAAAGTGTGGTGGAAATCCTGTAGTACTCGTAATATGGTGGGTGGAAGACCACCAGCACTGGCGGTCTTCTGGCGCCCGTGGCTTTGATGGTCTTCAGTGAAGACTGCCGAAGTCATAATAACAACCATAGTCTTTTTTTACAGAGACCTGGATGAAGGCGTCCTCTAACCCACTGATCAACTTGCCTATTCCGGGTGAGTATAAAATGGTAAGGGGTGGTGGGATGGCCATTGCCTTCAAAGAAGCGTACTCTTGTTCCTGCTCAGTGGCTTTATCAATCTCTGATACAGAAAGTCTCAAATTTTGTATACTATTAAATGCGCAGCAATCTATAGGCCCTCATTATGGCATTGGCGATGTACTGACCGCCACTGTTAAAGTAGCAGTAATACTGCCAACAGGCTGGTGGTAATTACCACCAAATTATGACCATGGTGGTGATACCTCCCATGGACAGCCAATGTACCACACTAACCGCCAGGGCGCTAACACCACCGACCATGGCGGTAGCCACCTACAGCCAGGCGTACCGCCCACCATATTGTGACATAACAAACCGTCAGGATTTATGGGGCGTTAACAATGCTATCGAAAGCCTGGCAGAAATACATTACAGAAAAGGAAAGACTGACCTTCAGGGACACTGTGGCCGCCATGGAACCAGAACGCCAACTCTTCCTGATGCTCTACCATGCCATGGCTGTCCTAGAGCACCAACGCAGATGAAGACAATGGTGAGTACAGCTGCCAGCACACAAGGGAGGGAGGAAAAGGAGAGTGACACACACACTTACACACACACACACACTTACTTACAGGACCCAGGAGCAAAGACACATACATGCAGTACAACCACTGTAATTTGCTGCCAACAGCCACCATAATGAATAAAAATAACTATATACACGTCAATATACAGATTGTGCCAATGGCCTGTCCAAAGTACTAAAGAGCCACAGGGCATCATCAAAGCCCCAACTTGACTTCTGACATCATCCGGACTCCACTGTTCAGGGGCATCATGTTGGAAATGGGCAGGCACCTCAGAGGGAAGGGGGTGCACCTCAGCTGGAGTGGGAATCCTGTACACTGGTTCTGGAGGGGGCTCTTTGCCTACTGTCCCTGATGGGGAGTCTTGGGCCACAGTCTCTGGAGTGGGTATCATGCACACTGGTTCTGGAGGTGGCTCCTCGCCCACTGTCCCTGGAGGGGAGTCTTGGGCCACAGTCCCAGGAGGGGGGCTATATGGTGGTGGTGGAGGGGGATCGTTGCCCACAGGTGGTGGATGGGGATCCTGGGGTTCATTCCTGTGAGGTGCCCCATTGGCCTTTGTAATGTGACTTGTGTCATTGACTCCAGGTTTAGGAGGTGTCTCCACTGACCCCGCCCTCTGTCTCATAGGTTCCGCCACCCTAGACCTCCCTTTCTGATGCAGAGGTGTGCACTTGCTGGGAGTGGCTGCCGTCCCACTCAGGGGCCCTTTAGTAGCAGCAGCAGATTTGTGGGTGGGAGCAGTGGCAGACCGCTTGGCTGAGGTGCCTGGCAGGGTGGTTTGGACCTTGCACTTACGGGCAGGACGGGGGTAGGGAAGAGGTCAAGATGGGCAAGGAAAACTTTCTTAGGGACATTGGGGTAGGATGTGGGAGGAGGAGGTAGAGGGAGTGGTAGTAGGAGGAGTAGGTGTGCTGTACTTAGGTGAAGGTGCATGGACCGAGTGTGAGGTGGATGGCTGATAGGGGTCTGATTGCGAGAGTTTGTGTTTTTTTGGAGGGGCAGACAGGATGGGAGAGGACAAACAGGACATATTGATGAATGTTGTGGTCTTGTCTGCAAGTGAGGTGGGTGTGCTGCATGAGGTGGTGAAGGTGGTGAATACGCATATGGTGTGTGGGGTGCATGTCTGCGGGTCTGCTCTTGTGGTGGGCAAGGTTGTACAGGTGGCAGGCTTGGGACTGTTGATGCACTGCATGCAGGTGTGAATGCGGGTATGACTGTGAGGGAGGAGGAGGAAAGGGAGACAGTGGAGGCCATGGATATTGTTGTGTGTGCATTTGTCTGTTTGTGTGAGTGCTTGTGGCTTGAAGTTTGGTGCCTGTGTTTGTCTGTACCACTCATGTAATGTTTTGTGTGGATGCTTGTTTATGTGTGCATGGGATGGGTTGGGGTTGAGGAGACTGGGATTGGCAAGTGGTAGTTGGAGGGTGGGGGGGACGGTAGGACCAGGGACACTGGCTTCCATCGCAGATGAGGCCAGAGTCTGAAACGATCTCTGTAGGGCTGCCAAGCCATAGTGAATGCCCTACAGGAAGGCATTGCATTGCTGCATCTCAGATGCCAGCCCCTGGATGGCATTCACAATGGTTGACTGTCATACAGAGATGGATATCAGGAGGTCAATAGCCTCATCACTGAGGGCAGCAGGGCTCACTGGGGCAGGGCCTGGGGTGAAGAAGATGCCCACCCTCCTGGGTGAGCAGGCACAGGCAACTCGGTGGGGGGCTACTGGGAAGGCGGTGCTGGTACGGGGGTGGAGGCTGTAGTTGGGGAGGTTCCAAAGGTGTCCGCCACCACCAGGGAGCTCCCATTAGAGGAGCTTTCAGAGTCAGTGTTGTCATCTCCTGTCCCTCCATGGTGCTCCCCTTGCCCTCCATCCCACTGGTCCCCCTCGGCGTTGGTGAACTCTGCCTCCTGGGTCCCTTAGGCTGCAGCTCCCTCACTCGCCTTTGCCCTTCCTCCTTCACCAGACAATGCTAATGCCCACGTGTACAGGATGGCAGAAGAAAATAGGGGGGAGAGAAAGAAAGGGAGCACTGGGTCAATTACAGCCCCAACACCACAGATGGCATACACATCCCCATCACACACAGGGACCAAGATTGAGCAGTATGCACTGCTTTGGCATACAATTGGCTAGGTACCACAGGAGGATAAGAGCCAAACACTGCCATCGGCACCCCTCCTGGGACCTACTAAGCCCTGTCTGACATGGAAAGCCACCCAGCTAGCAATCCAGATTTTTCTATTCACCCAATAACCCCGAGCTGAGCCACACAGCAATGTATGCACCAACTGACTAAAACCCACCACCAGAATCCCATGCCAGACAACAAAGATAGTTGACGCACACTAGACTTAGCCCTTTGTGGCTGCTGTGATGCCCTCAAGCGCCCATCCAACTCTGGATAGGCCACTGCCAGTGTGCAGGCGAGGTTCCGATGGGCACCCCTTCCTCGTTGGGAGGCCGTCCCCAGCTGGGTCTCCACGGTCTTCCAGGCCCATCGTCTCAGGTCCTCCCACCGTTTCCTGCAGTGGGTGCTCCGCCGGCTATGAACCCCCAAGGTCCATACCTCTTTGGCGATGGCATGCCACAGGCCCTTCTTCTGATAGTTGCTGTCCTGCAGGGAAACACAAACAGATGGACACCATGAATCCGAATATCCAGTCTATCACACATATGGTGTTCAGACATCATTTGACCCTCAAATGGCACACACATGACCCAGAGCCCTGCATGTACACTACAACCATTCATACCTCCCACCCAAATGACACACTGCCAGCACACACACACAGACGTCCCCATGGTGTACTCCCCAGTTGGTCTGGAGGCCCATACAGCTGATCATACATGGGTAGGACCCCATCCAGCAGGCGCTCTAACTCCTGCAAATTGAAGGCAGGGGCCCTTTCCCTTGTCGCACGGGCCATGGCAGGTTCTAGACACAGGTCAAAACAGCACACGCAGTGGAGGTGTTGTCCTGTGGAAAGTCAGGAATCAAGTGAGGTTATAGTCCGAAAATGGCGGTCAAGTCTGCGCCGATGTCCACCGTCACCGGTGATCCTCATTGGATACTGCACTCCATAGAGCCCCATGTTAGCCAAAGAGGAATTTCCCGGCGTTGCAGACTGTCTTCCGCCATGATGCCCAACGCTGGTCGAGTGAGATCACTTCCATCTGTTCCTACATACAGGACAGGTGGTTGCCATGTTATAGTGCTTGTACACAATTTTCAATAAAACCTGCGTCATTGGTGTCGAATGTACATACATAGCCATTTTCAGTGTCCAGTTACATACATGATCTATGTACACTGAAATTGCGGATCAATTCTTGTTTCCACTCCCTTTTCACTCTTCTGTCCTTTAGGTACCTACCACTGCAGAGGAATAGGAGGATGAGGCGAGCCCCCTTGTGGACTTGGCTGCAATGGAGGACAGGCACATATTACTTATCTATAGACTGGACAGGGCCACAATCACAGAGCTGTGATCAATTGGAGCCTGATCTGATATCTGTCATCCCACTGAGTTTCCCCTCTTGTGCAGGTCCTATCAGTGCTCCATTTCCTGGCTACAGGCTCTTTCCAAGTGACAGTGAGCTTGGCTGCAGGACTGTCACAGCCAATGTTCTCAATAGTGCTGGCAAGTGCTTTGGCTCCTTGCTCAAACACATGTGCAGCTACATCGTTTTTCCCCAAGTAGACGATTTGGCGATTTGTCTACTGTGAAGGCTGGATGCCATGCGATGGGACATGTACCACATGTCATTTGAGCAATTGACGGGACCCATATTGCATTAGTCCCATTCCCCCTCTCCCCCCCGGCCAATGAACAGGTGTTCAGGAATCGGAAGATATTCCACTCACTCAATGTCCAGATGGTGTGCCTTGCTGACCAGTACATCTCCCACGTCATTGGCACGTATCCTGGGTCGGTGCATGACGCCTTCGTCTTGAGGAATAGCAGCATCCCACAAGTGATGGCACCCAATGTATGTCAGTGTATGCCTTCAGGAGTCATCTCCAATGCAATTGTGCAAGGCTAATGTTTGTCCGTCACTTCTTGCAGGTGACTCTGGCTACCCAAACCTGTCCTGGCTCTTGACCCCTGTAAGGAATCAGAGGACAGGGGCTGATAATAGGTATAATGATTCTCACCTGACCCATCTTGTCCTGTGAATGTTGGTAAGCCCCCAGGACATTAGTGAGTGCCTCCTAGACAGTCTGTTCCCTGGGCCTGTCCTCCCTCTGGCACATAGCTGTCCTCTGACCCCGTGCCTGTGTTCCCAGAACGGTGTGCCCACTGCCACTGACCCCAGGACCCTGATTCTCTTGCCTGTGAGGCGTGGACTGGGGTCCCTGCATAGGTGGGCACACTGCTGATTGACATGTCCTGGGGACAGAGGTTTGGGGACATTGGGTGGCTGCTGTGGTGTTGGATACTGAGGGGGGGAGGCTCCGTGGTGGATTGGGTGTGGGCTGGGCTATCTGACTGACCAATGGTCCCTGACGGGCCAGGGAGTTCATCCAGAACTCACGAGTTGCTGTCATAACTGGGGGCATCTTCTGGTGGGGTACTGGGTAGCCATGGTACCTCCTCACCGCTGAGATTGGCTGGGGCACCTGTGGGGATGTAAGTGGTGTATTATGCTACATATCCGTGACATAATCTGCATCCCTACCTTCCCCTCTATTATTGCTGTTGCCTACCACCTTTGTTTGTGTATGGTGATGTATTGTGGGATTGTTAGCTCTCCATGCTCTGCATACATTGGTGGTGTGTGTACATGCAGGGCTGGGAGGGATGTGCCTGCACTGGGTATGGCATGTAGGGCTTGGCATTTAGGTAACTTCATTGTGGAGGTGCACTGTGTGGAATGGAGTGGAGTGATGGGTGTCCGGGTGAGGTGTGGTGGTGGCATGCAGGTATGGGGGGTAATAGCTAGTAAATATTGACTCACCAGTGTCCAGTCCTCTGGCAACTCCAGTGAGTCTTTCAGGATGCAGGATCGCCAAGACTTGCTCCTCCCATGCTGTCAGCTGTGGGGGAGGAGGTGGTGTCCACCACCAGTCCTCTGGATAGCAAGCTGGTGCCTTGCTGCTATGGAATGTACCTTCCCCCGTAGGTCGTTCCACCTCTTCCTGAGGTCGTCCCTTGTTCGTGGATGCTGTCCACAGTGTTCACCCGGTCCACGATTCTCTGCCACAGCTCCATCTTCCTGGCAATGGAGAGCTGCTGTACCTGTGCTCCAGACAGCTGTGGCTCTACCCTGACTATTTCCTCAACCATGACCCGAAACTCCTCTTCAGTGAAATGGGGGTGTCTTTGTGGGGACATGGGTGTTGTGTGGTGTGCAGAGGGTGTTGAGTAATTGGTGGGGTGTGGGGTGCATGACGCATGAATTGGTGGTTGTGGGGTGTGTGTGTGTAGCTGTCTCTGTGATTTGCATGCCTAGCTATTGCAGTCTTTTTGTGTTGGCAAAGAGTTGTGGGTAATGTCGGTGTGTGTTTTATAGTGCTGTTGGTGGGTGGGTGTGGTGTGTGTATTATTGTCAGGTGTGTGTTTTTGCTATTGGCCAATGTTGTGGTGTTTTGTATCTGGGTGGCAATTATGATTGCGTCAGTGTATACCGCTGACAGTTTATCGCAGTTGAATGTCCGCTGTGGTGATTTGTGGGTCATAATGTGCAGGGCGTTGTTTTGTTTGCATAACAGTATGGGTGTGTGTACCGACAGTTTAACACTAACCTTTGGTCTGGCGGATTTGTGTTTGTGGCAGTTTTCTGTTGGTTTGGTGTGTGATAACATGACGAACAGATGTTCGCCTCCGTGATGGTATGTTGGCAGCCGTCACCGCGGCGTTAAGCAGGATTTACTGTCAATGTCATAATGAGGGCCATAATGTCCTCTTTGGCATTTTCACAACAGGTTGGTAAGCCCACTCATGATGGTGAACATATATTGGATATTGTGTTTTCTTTCTAATTTTGATTCGAATATGTCTGACCCTCTTCATCTGGCATGGATATATCACTGTTTGGTCCATTTTAACTGGCCTGTCGTCATGTTGGCACTCGGCTGGACTGTGGAAAGTCCTGCCAATTTTGAATTTTTTCTAAAATTACAGGCAATAATTTAAGGATAGCTCTGGAAACGTACACTCTGTCGCTTCTGGGCTTCATTGACTCTGATGTGCCAGAATATGATCGGTGGGTACGCTCCATGATTGACAAACTTGATCCCCTCTCTACTCATGCATCTAGGAGGAAAAACATTTCCAGTCCTTGGTTCTCTGATGTTCTCAAGCTTGAGAAAAAGATATGTAAAAGGACAGGGAGGGAGTGGAGGAAACATTATAGCCCACAATCCAAACTACTTTACAAAGTAGCTTTGAAAAAATATAGGACTCTGGTAAGTCTCTCTAAGAAACAGTATTATGAAGAACGCAAAGATAAAGAAGCTAATAAATCTAAAGACATTTTAAAAATAGTGAAAGACTTTATGTAGCCTGTGACTATCCAGAGTTACAATGTAGCTTCAGCAGACTGGTGTGAACACATTCCACATTTTATTATAATAAGGTTGTGGATATACATACAGCCTTTCTCAATATGTGAATACAGCTCTTCCCAGATTAACATAAACACCTTACTTTCTAGCTGCCTTTTGGAGTTTAGTTTCATCCTGTTTGCAGGATTCCAAGAGGGCAAATCTAAACCTTAAATGAGGCCCCCCGTATTTTGACTCCATTCCTAATGGGATATTGAATAAATCTTTGAGATTGAGGGCTGATCCTAAGTGCCAAGTAATAACAGGCCAATCTCTTTTCTATTGGCATCTTCTCAGCTAGTTGAAAAATTTGTCAACTCTCAGCTTTCGGGCTATCTTCAGGCTAATGGACTTATTCAATCGGGGTTCAGACCCAGACACAATACGGAGACAGCCTTGGTGGAGGTTTCCTATCTGATAAGAAGCACTGTAGATGCAGGGGGGAAGGCAGTCCTGATACTGTTGGACCTGTCCGCAACATTGAACACTGTACCGCATGACAGACTGCGTTCTCGTCTCCTCGAGTTGAGCATTAAAGACAAGGCCTGGAAATGGTTGCAGTCGTTCCTTGAGGATAGAAAGCAGGAGGTTTGGTTGCCACCAAACGGTTGTATGATGGAGTCCGGCATGCCTAAACCATGCATGCCATAACAATGCGGCCTGAACAATGACTGCCTCTTTACCACACATGCCTTTAGCACGCAAGCCTTTACAACACATTTTGTTGTAAAAGCATGTAAAATTCCCCCTCGCCCTGCACCCTATTATCCAATACCCAGCCCTGCAATCCACCCCGCCCCAGCCTTTAAAACGGACCCTTCTATCCCTGCCATGAGCCCTAAACCCCCGTCACCCTGAGTCCTGAAACTGACCCTACCCTACCCGTAAAACTATCCTCAACCCCGTCCTAAGCCCTAAACCTGACTCTGCTGACTTTAAAACGACCCTTCCTCCTCCCCCCATCCTATTTCCTAAAACCCTGTCCCCTGCTAAAAGCAACCTTGACACCAGCCTCTCCATCCTGAGCCCTACAACTGACCTCTCTCCTGAAAACTGCCCCATCCCCCACCCTGAGAACTAAAACCCTGCCTCAGTCCTTAGAACTACCCGCCCCTGCTCTGAGCCCAGAAACCCTGCTCCCTGCCCAAAAAACTAATCTGACCCCTGTCCAAAAACACTAACCCAACCTCCCCCTGCCCTCAGCCCTAAAACTAACCCACCCTTATAAAGTACCCCCACCTAAACCCAGCCCCAGCTCCTAAAACCCTTCCAAAAAAATTAACCTAACCTCCTCAACTATCAAAAACACTAACCTGACAGCCCCCACCCTGAGCCCTTAAACTACCCCACCTCTAAAAACTACTCCTAACCCAGTTTCTAAAACTCTGATTCTTGCCCATAAAAATAACCTGACCTTCCCCTAGTCCAAAAAATACTAAACTGACCTACCCGCCCTGAATAGTTCAAGGAGTGCACTCGCGGTAACAACTAAACACCGGAATCGGACGATAGAGATACACTATATGACGGAGTCCCACTTTGGTTTGAGCACAGAGGAATGAATAAAGATCGGACATTGTAGAAAATAAGAAAAGAAACAGGAGAATAATAAAAATTAATTTACAGCCCTAATAAAGTCACAGGGTACACCCCTGACGAAACACGTGTTGGCGGCAAGTGACAAGTGATGATTGGCACTCACAGCTGGAAATCAAGATCCAAAGAATAAAAGACAAGAAAACTGACCTCAAATGGACTTTTTATTAGATGTGTGCCTTATATATGTATCAATGTTCACATCAGAGATTTATGATCACTGAGCATAGGGAGTTTGGGGTGATCTTCTGTTGAGTGCACCATCATTATTGCTGGAAATACGGGACACCAATAGAGCCTTAGTAGACTGACAGCGCCATATACTCCTCACAATCACCCACTGTTGTAATACCTCCCGAGCCCTAAAACTGCCCCCACCAGGAACCCCCCAAACCCAGCCCCACTTACCTCTCCTGACGTTTCCTGTCCCTGCTCAGCACTGCAAAGCACTGTTGGGCAGTTCTACCCCCATCGGCCTATTTTGTTTTTAGGCCCTTCTGCCTCCAAGGGGTGCAGAATCCACTTAGCACCAGGGATCTTGTGTGTGCTTTGTGTGAGAGGGTAGCCCCTTGGGCAGGGGTTGCTCCCCAAGGGGGGGCAATATTATTTACACCATTTCTGCCCCCCTTTGTGGCAGATTGGCCTATTATTTTTAGACCCATCAGCCTCTAAGGGGGGCAGAAGCCACTAAGGTGCCATGGATTTTTTTCATTATTTTTTTCTTTTCTTTTTGTGTGGGAGTGGCCCCTTGGGCAAGAGATTCAGCACAGTACTGGTGGCCATTTCTGCCCCCCTTCGGGGCAGATCGGGCTAGTTTTTTTTAGGCCCATCTGCCCCCGAGGTGGGCAAGACCACCAGACACCAGGCTAAATTTCTAAATGTTTGTTGGCGGGGTGTTTGTCAGCTGGTGAAGTATTTGCCTTTGTGATTATAACAGTTTAATTCTCCTTTTTGTTCTAGTTCAAAGCTTTTGCTTACTTAGCTGATGCTCGTTGCAGATTTTGGCAGTGGTTGACCTGCAGTTTGTGTAGTTGCATGTTTAACCCCTTCGCTGCCAGGTCTTTTCCCCCTCAGGTGCCAGGCCTTTTTTTGGCTATTTGGGGCAGGGCGCGCTTAGGCCCTCATAAAGTTTTGTCCACATAAGCTATCCATGCCAAATTTTCGTATATTTTTTCCAACATCTTAGGGATTCTAGAGGTACCCAGACTTTGTGGGTTCCCCTGAAGGAGACCAAGAAATTAGCCAAAATACAGTGAAAAGTTTGTTTTTAAAAAACAAAAATGGGAAAAAAGGGCAGCAGAATGCTTGTGCTTTTTTCCCTGAAATTGGCATCAACAAAGGGTTTGCAGAGCTACAATCACCAGCTTCCCACCTTTCAGGAACAGGCAGACTTGAATCAGAAAACCACATTTTTCAACACAATTTTGGCATTTTACTGGGACATACCTCATTTTTACGATTTATTTGTGCTTTCAGCCTCCTTCCAGTCAGTGACAGGAATGGGTGGGAAACCAATGCTGGATCCCAGAAACCTAAACATTTCCAAAAAGTAGACACAATTCTGAATTCATCAATGGGTAATTTGTGTAGATCCTACAAGGGTTTCCTACAGAAAACAACAACTGAAGTAAAAAAAAAATGAAATTTGAGGTGAACAAAACAGCCATTTTTCTCTACGTTTTACTCTGTAACTTTTTCCTGCAATGTCAGATTCTTTAAAGCAATATACCGTTATGTCTGCTGGACTCTTCTGGTTGCGAGGATATATAGGGCTTGTAGGTTCATTAAGAACCCTAGGTACCCAGAGCCAGTAAATGAGCTGCACCTTGCAGTGGGTTTTCATTCTATACCGGGTATACAGCAATTCATTTGCTGAAATACAAAAAATGAAAAATAGGTATCAAGAAAACCTTTGTATTTCCAAAATGGGCCCAAGATAAGGTGTTGAGGAGCAATGATTATGTGCACATCTCTGAATTCTGGGGTGCCCATAGTAGCATGTGAATTACAGAGCATTTCTCAAATAGACGTCTTTTTTTACACACTGTCTTATATTTGGAAGAAAAAATGTAGAGAAAGACAAGGGGCAATAACACTTGTTTTGCTATTCTGTGTTCTGCCAAGTCTCCCGACAGAAATGATACCTCACTTGTGTGGGTAGGCCTAGTCCCCGCGACAGGAAATGCCCCAAAACACAACGTGGATACATCACATTTTGCCACAGAAAACAGAGGTGTTTTTTGCAAAGTGCCTACCTGTGGATTTTGGCCTCTAGATCTGCTGGCACCTGGGGAAACCTACCAAACCTGTGCATTTTTGAAAACTAGATATCTAGGGGAATCCGAGATGGGGTGACTTGTGGGGCTCTCACCAGGTTCTGTTACCCAGAATCCTTTGCAAACCTCAAAATTTGGCTAAAAAAACATTTTCCTCACATTTCGATGACAGAAAGTTCTGGAATCTGAGAGGAGCCACAAATTTTCTTCCACCCAGCGTTCCCGCAAGTCTTCTGATAAAAATGATACCTCACTTGTGTGGGTAGGCCTAGTGCCCGCAACTGGAAATGCCCCAAAACACTATCTGGACACATCAAAATTATCAAATAGAAACTACCTGTTTTTGCGGGGGTGGCACCTGCGTTTTTGGTCCTGGGCTCAGCAGCCATCTAGGTAAACATACCAAACCCAGACATTTCTGAAAACTAGATGCCCGAGGGAGTCAAGGGAGGTGTGACTTGCGTGGATCCCCCAATGTTTTCTTACCCAGAATCCTCAGCAAACCTTAAATTTAGCAAAAAAATCACATTTATCCCACATTTCTGTGTGGGATCACTGCACCAGGACAAATTCCCTACCACCCAACATTCCCCTCAGTCTCCTGGTAAAAATGATACCTCACTTGTATATGTGGGCCAAGTGTTTGTGACAGGGAAGAGCCAAAAACACGTTGAAATTGAGGGGGAACCAAAGTGGGTCCATAAGGGCAGTTTGAAAAAAAACATTTTTAGGCTGAAAAGTGCAGCACAAATTGTATCGGTATAGATGAGACAATGCTAGGTGGTAGGAATTTTGTGGATTCCTGCAGATTCCGGAAGGTTCCATCACAAAAATGTGGGAAAAATGTGTGCTTTCCAGCAAAGTTGGAGATTTGCATGGCATTGTGGGTAAGTAACTGGTGTGGGGTGCATGTGAAGCGCACCACCCTGGAATCAACTGGATGTTTAGTTTTCAGATGTATCTAGGTCTAAAAAAGTGCAGCCCTCACAATTCCAAGTGGGATGATTTTGAGAGTTACCAAGCTCTCATGGCCCAAATGTAAAACAAAAACCAAAAATAATCAAATGTCCTCTTGCTTGCCATGGGATAAGATGTTTTAGTATGCGGGGGAGAGCTGAAAGACTGTTAGCCCCTTCAGTTCGGGTGGAGGCATAACCAGGTCCATACTGGTTGGTAACCACCACCCCACTATTTTATTTTTTATTTTTTATTTCCTGGCATCTAGTAGACTTTCTGTCCCCCCGGGGTGTGGATCGGGGGCAATTTATTTGGGGTGGGGGTATGGCCATACCCCCAACCTCTTATTTTTGAAAAACAAATCTTCCCTGGTCTCTGGTGGGCTTTCTGTCCCCCTTTGGGGTAGATGAGGCCTTCCAAAAATAGGCCAATCTGCCCCCAAGGGGGGCAGTTATGGCCTACAGTAATGTGCCCCCATGGGGAGTGACCCGTGTCCAAGGGGCTGACCCCAAACAAAACACACACACCAATCCATGGTGTCTAGAGGTTTCTGCCCCCTTTGGGGGAAGATTGGCCTAACAAAAATAGGACGATCTGCCCCCAAAGGGGGCAGCAATGGCCTAAATACAATTTGCCTCCCAGGGGAGCAACCCTTGTCTAAGGGGTCACTCCCCATACATAAAAACATAAAGTAAATAAAAAAATATCTATATCCCTGGTGTCTAGAGGTTTCTGCCCCGCTGGGGGCAGATCCACCTAATTATATTAGGCCGATCTGCCTCCGGGGGGACAGAAAAGGCTTAAAAATATTTTGCCCACCCCGGGGAGTGGCCCTTGCCAAAGGGGCCGCTCCCCTTATGCATTAGTATTAAAAAATATATATCCCTGGTGTCTTGTGTTTTCAGCCTAATTATATTAGGCCGATCTGCCCCCAAGGGACGCAGAAATGGCCTAAAAATAATTTGGCCCCCTGGGAGTGACCTTTGTCTAAGGGGTCGCTCCCCAAACATAAAAAAAAGAAAAAAGAAACACTTTTTTTTTTTTTATCCCTGTTGTCTAGTGGTTTTATGCCCCCGGGGGCAGAAATGGCCTAAAAATCATTTGCCCCCCTGGGGAGTGGCCCTTGCCCAAGGGGCCGCTCCCCTTATGCGCAAGTAAGACAAAAAATAATAATAAGCCCTGGTGTCTAGTGGTTTTGGCCCCCAGAGGGGGCAGAAATGGCCTAATAATAATTTGCTCCCCCCCCCCGGGAGTGACCCTTACCTAAGGGGTCGCTCCCCAAACATAAAAATATATATATATATATATCCCTGGTGTCTAGTGGAGGAGGGGCAGATCGGCATAATAATATTAGGCTGATCTGCCCCCAGGGGGGGCAGAAATGGCCTAGAAATAATTTGCCCCCCGGAGAGCGGCCCTTGCCCAAGGGGCCACTCCCCTAATTTGAAACACAAAAAAATAATAATTCCCTGGTGTCTAGTGGGCATTTCTGCTGCCCGATAGCGATCGGGCAGCAGAAATGCTCAGAGAGACATGAAAGGAGACAAAAGGCCTTTCCTCGCCTTTCATGCCTCTCTGCCCCCTCCACGTGATCGGAGGATAAATGCTTTTGCATTTCTCCTTCGATCGGCGCTGAAAGCTGGGTGGGCCTCTGATGAGGTCAGCACGTGAAAGCGCGCTGATGTTATCAGATGCCACGGGGGGTTGGAGGCCGGGGTAGAAGCGAAAGCGTTTCCCCTTCCATATCTGCCCAGGGAAGGCGGGTGCTTGGCCATCTGGGGGAGCGCTAGCGCTGCCCTCGGGGGCCCATAGCAGGACGAGCTGGTCTCGTCCTCAGCACCGGGCAACCGGTGCCGAGGGCGACACCAGCTCGTCCTGGGCACCCTAGGGGTTAAGGTAAGTAAAAACAATTTACTCCAAATGATGAATGACATTTTGTAAGTGGTGTACTAAATGCAGGATTGTGTGTGAAATTCTTTAGATTAGTGTACAATGATATTTGTGTTGTCTTATGTATAGTTTTCTTTTTTCTTTTAGTGGGATGTCATTGGTGATTGCTGTGGCTGTGCAGAGTAGTTACTGCTGAGCCTAGCTTTTTCAGGTAAGTGAGTGGTATAGTTTTTGAGTTTATAACTTTTAGTGATAAAGCCACACTTTTGTTTATTACTTATCTTACACAGTTGCTGGTTGTTGGTGGTGCATTTGTCCAGTTACATTTTTTCAGAAGGATCATGGCTAGCCGTAGGATGACCACTCAGCAGGTTGTTGGTGCGCTTTTTGAGTCGTCTTCTGAACATGATTATGAGACTGACTCTGCATCCGAGGCAGAGGAGGAAGTGCAAGATTCTGGAAGTGAAATTTCTGTCAGAGAGGAATCGTCTGATGATGAAGCAACTCTCAGTGCTGATGAAGTTTCTGTTTTAGAGAAGGACGCTGATGTGCCAATGGTGCAGCAGCCAGTGGCTGAAAGGCTTCCCATTGGAAGACCTGACATGTGGGAGCAGCCATAGTTGCCTTCCTTTACTGATCTCCCAGGGTGTAAAGTGAATATGGAAAACCTTTTGTCTCAATTTCTTTCAGTTGTTTATGGACAATGTATTTTTTGAAGAGATTGTTGAGCAGACTAATTTGTATATGGCGCAGTATTTGAGGGACAACGGTACCTAATTTAGGCCACACTTTAGAGCTAGCTAATGGATTCCCACAAATCTGGAAGAGTTGAAAAAGTTCTTTGGTTTAACCATTTTGATGGGGCTGATAAGGAAGCCATCCCTGTCTTCATATTGGTCTACTGGTCCCTTGATGGCAACTACTATATTTCCTGCAACCATGAATCGTAACCGGTATGAGCTTCCTCTTTGGATGCTGCATTTTGTTGATAATGCTTTAGCCTTTCCGCGAGATCACCCTGATTCTGACCGTCTTTTTAAGATTAGACCTGTTGTGGATCATTTTGTGGATTGGTTTTCAGTGGTCTATGTTCCAGACAAAGAAATATCTGAAGATGAGTCTTTGGTCCTGTTCAAGGGTTTTTTGTTTTTTAGGCCATACATTCCTAGCAAGAGGGCACTGTATGGAATTAAATTGTATATGCTGTCTGAAAGTAGTAAAGGATATGTCTATAATTTCGGGGTCTAAACTGGTATGGTTTTCAGTACTGACCATCTCCCCCCAGGTGTTCACTCTCTGTTGGAGTTGGCGAGAAAATTGTGTGGGTACTTGGTAGACGACTGTTTAACAAAGGTTACCATTTGTATGTAGATACTAGAGTGCAGTTGTTCAATGAGTTGTTCAGAGTGGACACTGTTGCTTGTGGCACAATACGTTCTAACCGGAAAGGCTATTCGAGAGAGCTTGTCTGTAAAAAATAAATAAAAACTTGAAGGGACAGTGCAGTGCCTTGCGGAATGATGAGCTGCTAGCTTTGAAATTTGCAGACAGGAGGGATGACTACATGTTAACTACCATTCATGATGGGAGTACTTCACCTGTGACTTTTTAGGGTCAAGTGCGGAAGTGCACAAACCTACGTGCATTTTAGCCTACAATAAGCACATGAGTGGTGTTGTTAGAGTAGATCAGAGGTTCGAACTTTACACTGCTGCTCGTAAGGCTTATGTTTCGTATAAGAAATTAGTGGTTCACCTGTTCCACTTAGCAACTTTTAATGCTTCTGTTGTGTTCAAGAATAATTGTGAAATTTCAGGAGTCTGTCATAGCGAGCCTTGTTGTGCTGGAACAGGCAAGAGTTCATAGAGAAGCAGTGGTGGAGGATGTGGCTAGATTGTAAATTCGCCAGTTTGCTGAGCACATTCCTAACATGGCCAAAAAATACTTTCTTGCTTACAGTTGTAGAGGCTGTGCTCGAAGAGGTATCCGGAAGGAGACAGAATGTACTGCCCTGATTGTCCTTCAAAGCCTGGGCTGTGTGTGGATGGCTGTTTCAGGAGTTACCACACTCAAAAACATTATTGTAAACTGGCTGTTTTATATTTTCATAGGTTCAGTTTCACGTTTGGCATTGCTGTCATGTATTTAGTTAGAGCTTTTGTGTTTGTAGTTTTACACTTATTTTTAATTAGTTAGTGGTTTGTTTGTTTAAAAAAAAAAGTGATGGTGTGCATGGAGTGGCGCTTGGCTGGCAGTATAAATAGTGACTTGCTGTTGGCCACTGCAACACACTGCTAACTGAACGCCAGTCCCCACACTCCCATCAGCTGGTGTGATTGCTGTGTCAGGCATATGGGCGCATAAAAGTGATGGGCTCTTAAATGGCGCTGTCTGTTGATGCAAGTGTTGTAATGTGCTGGGCCCGCAACTGGCGGCGTGAATGGTCTTGTGCATGTCTTGTATGAAAGTTGTGTGAATGGACTGTAAAGCAGTTGATCCTTGTCGCAGCTTTATAGCTCACGAGCTGCGAGTCATTGGTTCAGGTTTTTGGCCTTTCAGTTATTAACAGTGTATTTCTATCACTGAAATGTGAGGAAAAAGTTTATTTTTTTGCCAAATTGTGAGGTTTGCAAAGGATTCTGGGTAACAGAACTTGGCGAGAGCCCCACAACTCACCCTATTCTGAATTTCCCTGGGTGTCTACTTGTCAAAAACCTATATGTTTGCAAGGTTTCCCTAGGTGCCGACTGAGCTAGAGGTCAAAATCCACAGCTAGGCTCTCTGCAAAAAACAGGTCAGTTTTCTTTGGGGAAATGTGATATGTCCATGTTGTGTTTTTTTGGCATTTTCTGTCGCGGGCACTAGGCCTATCCACACATGTGAGGTACCATTTTTATCGGGAGACTTGGAGGAACGCTAGATGCAAGGGAATGTGCAGCTCCTCTCAGATTTCAGAACTTTCTATCACCGAAATGTGAGGAAAAAGTGTGGTTTCTTTTTTTTTTTTTTTGGGCCAAATATTTGAGGTTTACAAAGGATTCTGGGTAACGGAACCTGGCAAGAGCCCCACAAGTCATCTCATTCTGAATTTCCCTGGGTGTCTACTTCTCAAAAACATGTAGGTTTGCTAGGTTTCCCTAGGTACCGGCTGAGCTAGGGACCAAAATCCACAGCTAGTCACTTTGCAAAAACAGGTCAGATTTCAATGAAAAAATGTGATGTGTCCACGTTGCATTTCCTGTCACGGGCACTAGGCCTACCCACACAAGTGAGTTACCATTTTTACCGGGAGACTTGGGGGAACACAGAATAGAAGAACAAGTGTTATTGACCGTTGTCTTTCTCTACATTGTTTCCTTCCATATGTAAGACAATGTGTAAAAAAGACATCTCTTTGAGAAATGCCCTGTAATTCACAATCTAGTTTGCGGACCCAAGAATTTAGAGATGTGCAAATAGCCACTGCTTCTCAACACCTTATCTTGTGCCCATTTTGGATATACAAAGGTTTCCTTGATACCTATTTTTCAGTCTTTAAATTTCACAAAATGAATTGCTGTATACCCCTTTGTATAATGAAAACCCATTGCAAGGTGCAGCTCATTTATTGGTACCTAGGGTTCTTGATGAACCTACAAGCTCTATATATCCCCACAACCAGAAGAGTCCAGCAGATGTAACGGTATATGGCTTTTGATAATCACAGGAAAAAGTTACAGAGTAAAATGTGGAGAAATATTGCTGTTTTCTTTCACCTCAATGTCATTTTTTTATTTCAGCTGTTATTTTCTGTAGAAAAACCTTGTGGCATCTACACAAATGACCCCTTGCTGAATTCAGAATTTTGTCTACTTTTCTGAATTGTTTAGCTGTCCAGGATCCATCATTGGTTTCAAACCCATTTCTGTCACTAACTGGAAGGAGGCTAAAAGCACAAAAAATTGTAAAAATGGGGTAGGTCCCAGTAAAATGTCAAAATTGTGTTGAAAAATGTGGTTTTCTGATTCAAGTCTGCCTATTCCTGAACGCTGGGAAAATTGTTATTTTTGCACTGCAAACCCTTTGTTGATGCCATTTTCAGGGAAAACACCACATCCCCTCTTCTGCAGCCCTTTTTTCCCCTTTGTTTTAACAAAAAAACCAAAATGTTTGCCGTATTTTGGCTTATTACTTGGTCACATCCAGGGGAGCCCACAAACTCTGGGTACCTCTAGAATCCCTAGGATTCTGGAAAAAAGGACGCAATTTTGGCATGGGTAGCTTATGTGGACAAAAAGTTATGAGTGCCTAAGCGTGAACTGCCCCAAATAGCCAAAAAAGGCTTGGCACCTGCGGGGAAAAGGTCTGTCAGCGAAGGGGTTAAGGCATATGAGTGGTTAAGGCAGACTCCACGCCTATGTGTGGTTTAAGCAAGTGTGGTTCATAATGCATAGAAATGGTACACATGGCACAGCCCCCATTGTTAAGGCTGTTTTCCCCACCGTACTCTTTCTCCAGTCGAATGGTGTCAGTGGGGGCCCGCTGGGTTCTGCGCTTAGCCCTACTTTGTTTAATATCTATATGCCTCCTTCGGCTAAACTTGTAGAATCTTTTGGAGCGAAGAAAGTCTCCTATGCCATTGCCATCCAGATCTTTTTTACGTTTAGCAAAGAAAGGGCCATTAATGCTGATGAGATTTATCCTTGTCACTCTGCTGTCTTTCAATGGTTGACGGTTAATGGGCTGGAGTGTAATACTGAAAAAACAGACGTGCTCAGTTTTGGACACTATTTCACATTAGACCTGGCTGTTCATTGGCCTTTGGGGGTACCTTCTCCTGACACTCATGCCACTATTGTAAATAAAATAGGTGTTAGGTCTAATAATAAATAGTCTTGGCATCCTCAGGATGGCTAAGAAGGGATGTCCAGACTGGACTATGACAATGTGCTGTATGCAGGGCTGCCTATGTATCAGCTTAACAAACTCCAGACTGTTCAGAATGTGGCAGCATGGTCGGTCCTAGGCCTTCCTAGACGAGAACACATCTTTTCACATCTGTATATTTTGCATTTACTTCCAATTGAAAAAAGGATCTTTTTTTAAACTGACACTTTTTATGCATAAAGCCCTCTATTGTACTAGTCCTGCCTATTTATCTGCCATAATTTCCTTTTTTATACCTGAGAGAGCCTTACAATCTGCTGGTAACTATTGGGCTAGGATTCCTAAGATCTATCGGTCTATGGCAGGTGGCCGTTCTTTTTCTTTTCTTGGCCCATGAGGCTGGAATACTCTACCCCTTGATTTGCGCCAAACAAAAATAGAGGCTGTTTTTAAGAAACAGCTTTGGACCTGGCATTTTATAGTGTAATTGTTTTGCATCTGAGCTGGCCCTCAGCTCCGGACACTCTTGAGCAGCTGTGTGCTTTATAAATCCCATCACCAAGTGCATGGTGAGAGGTGTGAGTGCAGAGTGGGTGGTGTGCCCGTGTGACATCTCGGTGACCAGAGTGCTATTGTGAGAAGATGGGAAGACACAAAACTGAGCCTGTGTGAGTGGAGGATGACTAGTGAACCTGTGTGAGTATAGTGTGAGCTGTGTAAATGCAGGATAATGTATCTCTAGACACTAACTAATTCACCTTATCTTTGACAGTTGACAAGTGGGGATTCAAGTATAATTTGAACAAAGATTACCAAAGCTCACCCTGCAACAAAATGTCAGCCTTTTGGACAAACTGAAAGTTCTTTTTCTAGAGGTGTGAGAGGCATTGAAGGACAGAGACGGATGCTGAGTTCTTGCTCTGGAAAAAGTCCTCTTGGAACTTCGATTCCAGATTTGTGGCTTTTGCCATCCACACCATTATGTCAGTCCCCCAAACTCTTCCCCCTCAACAGGTTTCTAAATTGTGCACCGTAAAACTGGCAAACCTGCTTTCAAACATGGTTTACCTGCTTGACAAAATCTGTTTATTCTAGATGGTTACCTTATTTTACTGTGCCTCCATATCTATTTTTCATCCCTCTTAGCAATAACTCAAAAATCCTCAATTTAGGTTGTGCCCTGCATAAAACATCACTTTTATATGTTTTAATAGACTTTATTGTTGCTCTATCTGTTATAAAAATCTAAGCAGGGTTCACATGACAACTGACTTGCCTCTTAGTTCACTACTAGGCAGGGCCACTGGAATTATGCTGCAGAGAAGGATCAAATAATGTAGCAGTGTTGACTAAATTATGCAGCAAGAAAAGGCAAGTTATGATGCATAATGTCACATTTTGTGACAGTATTACCTAATTATTTTGTCATTTCTACACATGGCGACACTGTCTCTGAAAGATTTCACCTTATCAGTACCAATTTAACATCTAGATACATCTTTGGGCAACTGAAATATTACTTTTGAAAAAGGCCTTCCAGTGTGCAGGAACACTTATCGCCATGCTTTAGCCATATTTGATCCGTTTTAGCTAGAAACTATTTTCTTTAAGTTAAAATCTACAGATTATGCAGCAGAACGAGGATTAGGTGGCAAATGCAGCAAATACAATATTATTTGAAAAACGCTGAGGTCCCACAATTGCACAATTCTTGTGGCCCTGCGAATAGCATCTTCATCGCAGGCATGAAAGTTTCACAGTTTAAGTTTGGAAACCCTGTATTCTGATGAATGTCAGTCAATGTAGAAATTCATTATAGTGTACTTATGTGAAACATTTCCAAGTTAAAGAAATACACTTCTTGAAATGTGTGCCTTTGGCATATACCTAAATGATGAATTATATACCACATAGAGGGTTCAGTTCCTATTTTGGAGCTTAGAGGCCAACCAGGCCGAGGCTTGGAACTTTAGATTAATGTGCTACATGCCCACGTTTGTATTGTAAATGAAATCCTTTCATCATTTCCCCCACCTTGGCAGCAACAGTCCTTAACAAGACTGAGGGCAGCATAGGGTGCTGGTAGCAATTAAAACACACAAATACCTGTGAACTGATAAATGGTCTATTGAAGACCTGCAACGTACTTTGTATGAGGTCGAGTCTGAGTCGTCAGCCCCTGCCCAGTCCCAACCCATGACAGCTCACAAACTGCCTGTTCACTCCACACTCTGGGCTACGGCAGGGCTAAAGCCCTTTCCATCTAATAGGCATTGAATGCCTGCCTACTACTGTGCTGGAAATGTGGGCGACAATGAAGACAGCTATCAAAGCACAATGCAGCCAACAAACATGTAATAATCTGAAGCCTACTATGGCTCGAGAAGTCAGACTGGAAGGGCTGAAATCTCAGATGGTGCTTTAGTTGGAGAGGGACAAGCAGTGGGCCTTTAAACTATGAGGCTGCTGTGGTCTTGTGGAACCAACATGCACAGAGGTAGGCTCAGACAGCGCTAAGTGCAAAGGAAAGCGTTCAATTAGAACAGAGATGTGATCCCCCATAAGGCTTCAATATGAAACATAAGACAAGCGCAGGACACCAGTGCCCCAAACTTTGGCCCTGAATAGTGAAAAAAGAGAGATGTCAGGTCAATAATTACAACTGGTCCAACACTTGCCCGGAATAGGCACAATGATTGCTCGTCATAGTAAGACCCACAGGGAACTTGGTAGTTGGCACAGGGCCAAATGGATGCTGTATCCCCAGGCACAATAGAGGATTCAGAAAGGCACAAGGGCATCTGGAAAAAGCAAGAAAGATGCCAAGGTCAAAGATATGCAGAGCACATCGGGCATGCAAAATTGGACACTCTCTATGGACGGGCCCCACAAGAATGCTCAGAACTATATGCACCCTCCACAACCCTTGGGGGACATGGAACTCCTCACAAAAACATTAATGGAATCCTTATTGAACCTTGATGTGGGGAATCAAGATCTCACAAATTATCTCAGGAGCTCAGAGAGGTCAAAGAGGACCTTTACTGGCATAGTCACCGTTGTTTCAGCACTAGAGAACACTGGAGTATCATGGCAAGAAGTTCAAATGCTCAAGCAAGAGATACTCCACCTTAAAGATCAGCACTTGGATCTCAAAGTCCACTTTGAGGACCTGGAAAATCACTCAAGGAAGCAAAGCATAAGAATCTGAGGAGTTGCGTAAACACAAAAGGCCCAAACAGACTACATTATGTGTAAAAATTCTTCTTGCACATCCTGTCTTCAGAGAACATCAAGAACAAAATTGATAGAGTACACAGAGTTGGACTAGCCACAGCATCGGGGCTAGAGTGCCGTAGATCCTAGCAAGTGCACATCACTTCACTGCAAAAGAAGACATCCTTTAGGTGGCACGAGAGAAGTGTCCCACTGAATTTCTAGGATACAAGATTTTCTTCTCTAAAGATATTTACGCCATCACACTTCAAGGATGCAAGGACTTTAAGGCTATCACAGACTTTTTTAATTCTCAGAATGTCAAATATGGATGGGGGCACTCTTTTCAGACAATTTTCAGCCATCAAGCTCACCTGTATCAACTGCGTTCATGTTCAGAAGCAAGTCCATTCTGGACCTTCCAGAGAAGGATTCTTCACAACAGCTGCCCACATCAGATGGGTCTCCAAGCTAACAGATCTTTGATTGTCCTCTGGAAAGCATGAAACCTTAGCCCTCTGCCATGGCCCAAGAAAGTAAGGCTGTTTTAAAGAGCTTACAGCAACAATATTGAATGTCAACTTGAAAAGGGCTGAGAAATTAAGTAATTTATTTGTTGTTGAAGCACTGCCAAGAAAGGAGAGGGGCTACCCGAATAGTGCAGGAGGTGACCCATCAACAGGACCCACTATGTCTCCTTCCAAAATGTCTTTTTACCAGGGATGTTGCCACCATCTGTTAGGCACTGTACTCCATGCAAAAATGGTTTGGCATTTCATTTTGCATTATAGTTTTATTGTTCAACTTTTTTTTGTGGGGCTGGGGGGGATCACAATACTCAGCTGAGATTCAAGACCATAAAGGGTTCTGCACTCTGGTTGCAGCATACTATTCAAATACCGGTCAGTCACTAACGTTGATGAGCTTTAACACATAGTGTAGATCTGTTAGAAATGGGGTCTTTGGTAGGCAATCAGGTTACCCCCTGTCCAAGCAAGGACCCTCACTCTAGTCAGGGTAAAAGACAATCACCCTCAGCTAACCCCTGCTTACCCCCTTGGTAGCTTGGCACGAGCAGTAGACTTAACTTCAGAGTGCTGGGTGTAAAGTATTTGTACCAACACACAAAGTAACTTAATGAAAACACTACAAAATGACAAAACAGTTTTAGAAACATAGAGAATATTTATCTAAACAAAACAACAAAAATCCACAATACACAAGTCAAGTTATCAATTAAAAAGCAAAAAGAGTCTTCATGTAGTTTTAAACGCACACTAACACTGTTAGCATGAAAATGTACCTTGGGTGCGCTAAAAATGACACAGCACGGGCGAGTGTGGACTAAAAAGGGCATGCAATGCGTTGATTCCAATCACGAGCGGGACCTTGCGTCCTTTCTCTGCAGGAGAGAGATGCGTCGATCCGGTCAGGACTCTCGGGTCGGGCAGGCCTTGTGTTGTTTTTACGAGCTCAGCGGTGCTTGCGTCGGAAATCCAGCTGCACGATGATCCGAAAACCACGCAGCACGTGTTGCGATCTCGCCAGCCTCTGTCAGCAATGCTGCACGTCATTTCTTCATCTCCGTGCATCGATTCTTCGGTCGCTTGCAGGCAAGCATTGATTTTCAGCCGCAAAGCCGGCGTTGCGTTGATTTTTTTTCAGCCTCAGATTGGCGTTCTGTGCATGGATTTCTTCCTCTTTGGCTGCCAGCTTCTCCTTTCAGGGTCCCAGAAACTGGATGGGCACCACAGGGCAGAGTAGGAGTCTCTCCAGAGACTCCAGGTGCTGGCAGAGAGAAGTCTTTGCTGTCCCTGAGACTTCACACAACAGGAGGCAAGCTCTAAAACAATCCCTTGGAGATCTTCACAAGATGGAAGGCACACAAAGTCCAGTCTTTGCCCTCTTACTCTGGAAGAAGCAGCAACTTCAGGATAGCTCCACAAAGCACAGTCACGGGCAGGGTAGCTCTTCTTTCTCAGCTCTTCAGCTCTTCTCCAGGCAGAGGTTCCTCATGGTTTCCAGACGTGTTCTAAAGTCTGTGGTTTTGGATGCCCTTCTTATACCCATTTTCTCTTTTGACGTAGGCCTACTTCAAAGCAAAGTCTCTCTTGAATGTGAAATCCTGCCTTGCCCAGGCCAGGCCCTAGACACTCTCCAGGGGGTTGGAGACTGCATTGTGTGAGGACAGGCACAGCCCTTTCAGGTGTAAGTGACCACTCCTCCTCTCCCTCCTAGCACAGATGGCTCATCAGGAAATGCAGAATACACCCCAGCTCCCTTTGTGTCACTGTCTAGTGTGAGGTGCAACCAGCCCAACTGTCAAACTGACCCAGACAGGGAATCCACAAACAGGCAGAGTCACAGAAACGGTATAGGCAAGAAAATGCTCACTTTCTAAAAGGGGCATTTTCAAACACACAATCTCAAAATCAACTTTACTAAAAGATGCATTTTTAAATTGTGAGCTCAGAGACCCCAAACTCCACATGTCCATCCGCTACCAAAGGGAATCTACACTTTAATGAGATTTAAAGGTAGCCCCCCATGTTAACCTATGAGAGGGACAGGCCTTGCAACAGTGAAAAACGAATTCAGTAATATTTTACTGTTAGGACATATAAAACACATTACTATATGTCCTACCTTAACCATACACTGTACCCTGCCCTTGGGGCTACCTAGGGTCTACCTTAGGGGTGTTTTACATGTAAGAAAAGGGAAGGTTTAGGCCTGGCAAGTAGGTACACTTGCCAAGTCAAACTTACAGTTAAAACTGCACACACAGACACTGCAGTGCAGGTCTGAGACATGATTACAGAGCTATTTGTGTGGGTGGCACAACCAGTGCTGCAGGCCCATTAGTAGCATTTGATTTACAGGCCCTGGGCACCTCTCGTGCACTGTACTAGGGACTTACTAATAAATCAAATATGCCAATCATGGATAAACCAATTACATACACATTTCGTAAAGGAGCAGTTGCTCTGTAGCACTGGTTAGCAGCGGTATAGTGCCCAGAGTAACAAAAACAGCAAAATCAGTCCAGCACACATCAACAACCTGGGAAACTGAGGCAAAAAGTTAATGGGGACCACGCCAAGGATGAAAAGTCTAACAAGATCATAATAGTCAATTTAACGATAGAGGGCTGAATAACCCTGGGAAGCCCTTAGCAGTACTTTCTATGATTCATGAGACAAGCTATGGTATAGTTTTGATACATGAGTGATGATCTCTAGTCAAGGACTGGTAGAGGCTCAGATCCAAAAGGATACACAGACACGATTTCTCCTCAGGTCCCACTAACAAGCCAGGGGTGGGAATAATGATTTCCAACAGATTTGCTGGAGAGCTGGTGGCTAAGATACTTGGGCACAATGGGAGAGTCCTGGTCCTTGGATTTAAAGTGGGAGGTGAGTGCTTCACAACAGCTTACTTATATGCCCCAATACAGCACAAGGCATGTTTCTAACCTAAACAATCCCATACATCTTTCAGACACCAGACAGAAAGATACTAATTGGGGGAGAGCACAAGATGATAATTAACATGACAGATTGAGGCAGTTTTCTGGGACTTCATGAGCTCTCACAGCAGGGGGAGAAGGATGGATGAAGGAGGTTGGAGTCACAGACAAACGGAGGAGATTGTATTTTTCCTGCACAGTCTACACCTATTATTCGGCACGTAACAAAACATATGCCCGACTCAATCACTTTCCAGGAACACCACCACTTTGGTAAGAAAACTAAAAATGGCATTTCACCCCATCAGACCACACAATGATTGCCATAGATCTACTTTTCTCAGAATCTGAAATGCCCCCGGCGCAGGGAAGCTGAGAGATGTTATAATACAAAACCAGAAAAATAAGACGGCTGTCCAAGCAGCCATCACTCACTTTATGACAGAAAATATACAGTGGAGGTCTGTCGCAGCACACTATGGGGCACTCTTAAAGAGCTATTCAGAGGACAGCTAATTGCCAAAGCTGCCAATGTAATAAGCATTTGCAATGCACTAGATCTTGCATTTGCTTGAGTTGTTAGTGCTATTGGCATTGTAAATTCATAACTGGACTTTTCCTGCAACATAAATTGGTCAACCCTGCCTCATAATTGTCTTTTCCTGCCATATTAATTCCAGTGGCCCTGCATATAACTACAGAACTTCCATTTACCCTCTTCCTCTATCTGCAGCAAAAGATTTAAATGTTGCCATTTAGCATCCTATTTTAAATCTTCCATCCTCATCACATTAGAATACTACTTTCACCACTCCACCATCAGAGTTGCTGGCTGGCTAACACAAGGCCCCAAAAAAAGACCCAAGACAACCACAGAGGAGAAATAAACAGCCAAACATATCAAGAGTGTTCATAGTGTAATAAGGATGTTAAGTTTGCCTGAGTCATTGTCATCATTGTAATGAGAAGAGATTATCAAAAGATATATAATTATCATATAAACCTTTATCTGAAAAAAACTTTAGGTATTAAACTGTAATGCTCAAAACAGCCCCTAGAGAGCACCGTAACAATATCATTTGCAAGAAACATTGTCATGTAACCATATTGTTAGCCCTAGAAGGCATAACCCCACAAAAAAAAAACAGGAAAAAGTAATGCAGTGTAACCACATACGTAGCCCCTAGAGGCCGTTTTAGGACTAGCAGGCCTACTGCAATAATATTACAAACAAGGCCTTTGAAACAAACCTTCTCCCAGCTATAAATCAAAAGTTCTAGCCATGAGGAAACTTAAAAACACTGAAAGGTGAGAGGGGTTATTATTTTAGGGTCCCTACTAAACTGGTGCGGCGCACCCAGAAAAGATGTAGACAGAGCGTCTTCAAGGTGGTCCCATTGTCCTAGGACCACCACAGACTGAGTTATGAGCAACAACGTTTTGTAAACATAATGCAAAGCATTGTGGGGCGAGTTTTCGTGCTGCTAATATTGTAGTTTGTTGACTGCAATGCTCAGAACAGCCTCCACAGGACACAACAATAAAAATAGCATTTGGAAGAAATGTGGCCATGTAACCATACAGTCAGTCCTTAGCCTTAGAGAGCGTAATCACATGATAAAAAAAATAGGAGACAATAATGGAGTGTAACCATAAAGGTAGCCCCTGAAGGACGTAATGCATTACACATTTTCAAGGCTAGCAGGCACATTGCTATGATATCACAAACAAAGCTGATATGACATAACTTCTCCCAGTTGTAAAACAAAAGTTCCAGAGAGCTTGAAAAGAAAATGAATGGTGGTAGGAGTTATAATTTTGGAGTCCCCACTAACATAGTATGGTGACCCAGAGGTGATGTAGAGAGAAAGAGCACATTGTGGTCAATGGTTTGAAGGTGGGCCCATTGTCTTAGGACCACCACAGGCTGAGTTATGAGCAAACATGCTTTGTGTAAGTAATACCCTGCAAAGCATAATTGGGCAAGTTTGTCCCATGAATGTTTTAGTATGTTGATGTGACTGTAATGCTTAAAACAGCATCTAGAGAACACCACAATGAAAATAGCGTTTGTAAGAAACTTTGTCATGCAACTATATAGTTAGCCCCTAGAGAACATAACCACACAAAAAGAAAATGCTGAAAATAATGCAGTGTAACCATATATTTAGACCCTAGAAGGCATAGTACACTACACATTTTCAGGGGGTTTTAGGTCTGTAGCAATGATATTACAAACAAGTGCCTTAAAACATAAAGTACTCCCAGCTGTGAAACAAAAGCTTGAGCCATGAAAGCACTTAAAAAGAAACTGAATGGTGGAAGGGGTTATTATTTTGGAGTCCCCACTTACCTAGTGTGGGGACATAGAAATGACCTAGACAGAAAGTGTGCCATCCTAAACGTTTTGGTGGTGGGCCCATTGTCCTAGGACCACCATAGGCTGAGTTATGGGCACAAATGTGTTGTAAAAGAATGCCCCACAAAGAATTATGGGGCGAGTTTCCTGGGTGCAGTGAATATTGTAGTATCAGCTCTCCAAGTGTTTTAAGGGGAGAGCCACAAGAAATGTCTCTGATTAGGTAACTGTGAATAATGTGACCAGCACTCCAATAATGCCGATCACGTTCATGCTGTTGTGCCTGTTCACGCTGGGAGCGCCATGGCCCCAAAGCAGCATGAATGGGAGAAACAAAAGAAAAAATAGTTCACCCACGCTGAAGTATTTCGGCAGTTATGCAATAATCCATGTAACAGGGGCAGTCTGCAAGGCATGACAAAAACATCCTGAAGGCAGGACAAAAAGAAAGCATTTACCAATGACATCAAGTGATTTTTTAGAAGGAAGCCCAGGAGCCAATGAAAGTGATGGTCCTGGTTGAAAGCCCACAATACTTAATGACAGGTCAAAGGGCTTCTGTGCCTCACCTAAATAGGGGGAGGAAAGATAAGCGATCCGAATTTCCCAATAAAATAAGTTGGTTCAAAAGATGGTTGTTTCATGGCAGTTACAGCAGTTTTCAGGCTGAAGCACAAGTCATTCTCATTTTTAATCAGTGATGAGGCTTTTTAGTTTATGGACGAGTTTGTGAATGTGTGTGTCAGCGTTAAATCGACAAATGAAGAAGCATTTTTACACTAGTACATGTTTATAGTTAAAGCTAGTGTAGGAGACACCTACTTGCTTCTGAAGCGAGGATCAAGCTCCTAGGGATGATGGCAGGTGGGTGGTTTGAGGAAGAGACATTTTAAAGCATAGTAAAGGCTTTGCGATTCCTTCTGGGTGCTGCTTAAAGGAGATAGCTCCACTAAAAGGATTAAGCAAATGCTTCTAAAACAATGTAACATTATCGCTGCATCCCCCTCTCCCCCCCCCCAGTGTTTTCTCTATGACCTACACACTGAAAGGTAAACACAAAGAGGATGTTAAACCTTTGCTTCACTTCATCATTGTGTCTTCTACTGCAGACTGCACTGTTCACCTGTCTTACTAGAGCGCACATCTTTGAGTTGACATTATATGAAGCCACAGCTCCACTTCTGCACACCTTTGTCATGAGTTCCATAATTTGCTAATTTAATCTCTTATGTGTGGCGCCCTCACGTGGCAAGTCCGTCTCTGGACTGTGGGTATGATTAATTTATTCTTTGTGTAATGATATCCTTGACTACCTCCATTTCGTATTTTGCCAATGACATAATATTCCATGAGCTGTGATAACTCGGCCCCTGGTGTTCTGATGCTGCTCCCTTATCCTCTGCTGAAGCGCATGCAGCAGTAGCGACGGAGGCTTCCCTGACAGGAGCTATGAGCAAGAGAGTCGGATAGCGTGGTTATTTCCAATGACTATGAAAAGGCTTTATTTATGTATTTACTTGTTTTATAGATTATTTTTATCTTTTACAATATTTTTATTTTACAATGTTACATACAGTCTGCAGAATAAGCATTGAACGATCCAGAGGGATAACTGCATACAATGTAGAGTGATCTATCTTCCAAATTAATATTCGGTAGTGCCTTCTAGACTTTATACATTTATGATATTTTCCGGAACGTGCCCTCCCTTCCCATAACATTTATAGTAACTCTTTCCATTATAGCTAACTTTCCAATCTTTTCTTTTTAATTCTTAATTTTAATCTTCCAGAGCCCAAATTATGTAATGAACAAACTGTTCCCGCTTGCGCCATGGCGTAAACAGGGACAGTGTGCCCTTTTACAATCAATTTGTTGTCCCGATAACAGCCGCAAACTCGCTGATGCCCTAGAGGTAATTCATTTAGTGAAATACAGAGTGGCTGCTTACAAGTCTCTCCTTGTTTGACAGTGCAGGTGGCTGCCATCTGCACTTTAAGGAAGGGACACCCCTGTATACAGGTGCAATGAGTGGCTGCACCCACTTTCAGGGGGTGTCTGGTGGTTCCCATGGGAACCCCTTTCAACCTCCCAGAGGGCAACCTCCTGGTGTTGAACTGAGAGTGCACCACCTTTTTGTGCTGCATTGTCAGGCCACCTCCTTTGGGCCTGTTTGTATTTGCATATTTAGTACTGTGTAGGAACAGAAGTAAAGTCATTTTCATTTTCATGAACCATGCCCCTGTGCAAATGAGGGAAGATAGTGCAGGTGCTATGTGTGCACAAGAGCTATCCATTTTAAAGAAGGGACTACGGCGCCTTATGTAATTCCATAGTGCCCCAGGAGCACACAAAGTGGGTACTCATGCCTGTTGTAGCCTTGGGGCACAATTCATATTACAGCTCCTGGTCAATTTCAAGTTTTTTATATCAGTACGCTTTCCAACAATGAAGCCATTTATAAATGACAGTTAGTTCTGTGGGCCAAATAGAGTGAGCCTGCATTGATAAGTAATTTAAGATAAGGCTATGATAACTTGCATTACATTTTAGACATTTAGGAGAAAATGTACTCGTTTTTAATGTATTCTAGTGTTGCAACCGAATTTTCCACACTGATTGCTAAAAGGTGAAAAACACAGTGCAGGGCCATATCTACTAAGCTGCTGTCATCCCTTGAGCTTGCACAAGGCTGCCTTGCGCAATGCAATGCCCATCCTCACATCACGGTGCTGTCTATCATAGGATTTGTAACAGAAGCATAAGCTTTCAGTACCCATTTCTATGCCTAAACAAACTCAGAAGAATCCCAAGCATTGGATGTGTATTGTCTTCATGGAACAGTCATGTTTAGTGCCTTAAGGGAAACCCATCTGGTAGATCAAGAGGACCCAGAGAGCAGATTTATTCGTGCCACATTCATGAGGGAATTGGAGATCAGGACAGGGACAAAGATGAGACCATGAGGAAAAGGATTCTCGCTCAACCAGTACAGCGAGCCAGAAGAAGACAGACCCGCTCAGATTGCTATCCAAGAGTGCGTTACAGGATTGGCAAGTGTTAGGGAGTATAAGGACAGAGAAGCCGGGAAGGGAAGAACTACAGGTGATTTACTAGCATTTTGCACTGGCTTTGCATCATAAGAGTGAGACAAACTAGGGCAAAATGCTGTTTTTTTAAATTTATTTTTATTTTTTTATTATTTACTTTTTAGTGCAAAACCTGTTTTGCAGTGGAAATTGCCTAAAAGTAAAGAAAAGCAGTGCAAAGAACTGCCTTGCATTACCTAACGTCAAGGGGGCATTACATGGGTGTTCCCAGGCAACTAGCCACCCTTTTTTACACTAAACCCTATTTACCAAAAATGTGAGACATGATTTTGTTTAAAAATATAAAGCCTTTTAAAACGAGGGAACCCTTCCAGTACAAAACCTATGCTAGACTCTCACACACACACCTTTGCACTATGGTGCAAAGGTGTGTGTGTGTCGCACGGCACCAAAAATCGGGCACTAGGGATAGGGGAGGAGAGATCCATAACTCTGTAGAAATGGCCCTATCTTGCTCCCTCTCTGTCACGCAATGCAGCACAGCATTTTTGGGAGCTGTCCTGCGTTGTCTGACAATTTAATAACTCTGTCCCTACATTTTAAAGCCAGAAGAGGGTAGAAAGAAATTGAAAACTTGCGCTGAAGCACTAGCTGAGTGCAGAATGCTGTAAAGGAAGTACTGGAAGTACTACAGAAGAAAAAAGAAATACAAATGTACTTTTGTGTTTTGTCTGCACTTCAAAAACATTGAAAAAAGCTATTCTGAAAATCTGATCCATAATAGAAGGTTGAAGTACTTTGAAAGCATGTCTAGTGAACAAAGAACAATATATGAAGTTTTTATACAAAATAAACCAGAGAAAGTGTTAAAACTTTCTATAGGGGAGAAGTATTGTAAAACGTTGCATGCCAGAAAAGGTGAAAAGTGCACTGAGACCTGATGAGAGGTTAAAGATGTAATACCAACGAGTCAAGAGTTAATCTTTAACATGCTTACAAATGAGAGAATTTAGATATGATTTCAAACTATCACTCAATATCTCCTATGTAACACTTACATGTTCCTTTGTCCATATGGTAGGGACTCTCCTAGCGTTGCCTACTATAATGCAGCCAATAACAGCTTCATGGATTTCAGAACTGGCGGAGTATAAACAAAATAATTCAAGATTTGTTTAAGATAATTTTTCAAAGAATGTAACTAAAGGACAATAAATGTAATACTCTAGAAATCGCAAACGTTCCTGCCTCCTTACAACTGATGTGAAAAGTGGGACTTGATTCACCATGGATCCTATTGTTCAACATTTGACGGAGGGTCAAAGACATTTATAGAGAACCTTGGAATAATATGTCCAGGATGCAGAACAAAAATGATTTGTATTCCAGGCAGCCCTTATCACAAAATTATAGATTGACTCAAAATGTTGTAGCACAAGAAAATGCTATTCTAAGACTTGCAGATATTGGGCATGTATTATGTAGCAAAAGCACTGTCCCTATTTGTGCCCTGGTGCACACCTAGACAGGTGTGCTGGGTGCAAATAGGATCAATGTACTCTACCATCAATGTGCTTCCCTCAGGGTAGCCGCAAAGGTGCAGCACACTAGAGAAAGGCGGAGTGGCTGCTTGCAGAAGCCACTCTGTATTTCACTGGGCAGTGAGTGACTGCTCTTGCCTGCAGGGTGAATTCTGGGAGGATGCATGTCTCATTTCACCCCTCCAGAGAGAGACCCTCAGAGCGCCCACTAACTGATCACCAACTCTTTGTGTTGGACAGACACTGCACCTCCCGGCAGCCTTTATGCCTTTGTACCGATGCCCATAATACAGCTTGGGTGCGGAGGCAAAGTGTTTCCTTCATTGCATGGGACTCAGGCCCCATACAAATAAGGGATTCATCCTTGAGATAGCACCAGTGCTATTTGTATTACAGAAAGGTAACATTTACTGACTTCGTTGTTGCTGGCTTTAGGACTCTGCACACGTTATCACTGCTAACTAGTGCTAAAGTTAAGGCAGATGTGTGTACAAAGGAAGGGGCATTGCTGGGTCTGTTTCGACACCCCAAGGTGGCAAAGGCCACAAATCGCTTCTTTGACCTGGTGCTACTGATAACCCGTAGACTCATTGCCATGCACTGGAAGGCTCCAATTTTTCCTGGAATGGAACACTGGTGTGCAACAATGCTAGCTTAAATGGGGGCATGCAGAGGCTGTGGTGCTGAGATGTTAAAAAAGCATGTGGCCTGTGTAAATACTCAATAGTGGCTGACTGGGAAGTGTTGCTCCTAGATCTACAAACATATTAAGTGGGAGATAATGATTGACACCACGTTCACGGCGATCATGCCACATGGCCCCACACACAAACTGTACCATACTGACCCTCAGCAGTGCTTTAGAGACCGTGCACACCATATTGGATTCCAAGTGGTCCCTACCTGAAAGGAAAGTATCATTTCGATGACCACTCATTCCCATTGAAAATAAGAATCGCAGTACTATTCACTTATAGTTAGCTTACATTATAGTTCACTTAAACTGAACCCCATGCTCCTGTGGCCGAAAAGATGATTTCATAATCCTATGTTCTAATTGCTGATGGTGCATTACTGTATTGATATGACATATGTAATTGTCTTTCTGCTCAAAATGCTAATAAAAATGGCTAAAAAACAAAACTAATGCTAAAGTGCTCTATCCTTAAAATATGTTAGAACTGGCTTATACCCAAGTAGCACCTTTAATTTACTAGCAAGTCCCTAGTAAAGTGGCACTACCTGTTCCCAGGGCCTGTAAATTAAATGCTACTATTGGGCCTGCAGTACTGATTGTGCCATCCACTCAAGTAGCACCTTAAGAATGTCGCAGCTTGATATTGCAGCCTGTGTGGGTGCAGTTGTAAACTGCCATTTCATTCTAGGAAAATAAACCCTTTGCCAGGCCCAAACTTTCCTTTTCAATACATATAAGCCACCCCTAGTGTAGGCCCTGGACAGCCCAGAACAAAGGGTGCACTGTATTGAAAAAGTTGGAAATTAACTTTGATGTTTTACATGCCCTGGTAGTGAAAAACTCTTACATTCTTTTTTCATTATTGCAAGGCCTACCTCTTCCATAGGATATTGTTGGACTTACCTTATTAAGTTTGGTGTCTTTGGAATTGTAATGAAAGAACCTAACTTATGGTGAAGTTGGAATTTAAATTACAATTCTGAAAATACCTCTTTCAGACCCTATTTACACTTGCACAGGTTGTGTCCTGTCTCCACACAAAGAATTGCATATCCCCTGTAGTTGTCTGGAGCCAGGGCCAGGAAGGCAGGGCATCTGAGCACTTTAAAGGCCTACTTCTAGAATCTTCTCCCTACTTCAAAGCCGCCACTGGGTATATACACTGGATCTCAGACACCACTGCTTCAGTACACTCCTGAACCTACGGATATTCTGCCAGGAGGAAGGAGTGCTGTGCTGCTGAAAGGACTGCCACTCTGCAGGACTGCTATTCCTAAGAAGGAACTGCTGCTGTTGACCTGCTGCCCTCTTGCCTGGGTGAGATGACTGGACCTGCATCTCTTGAACCCAGAGTGACTCCTAGGGCTAGTCATCTGGCCTCCTGATCTAAAGCCTCATTGACTCAACAGGCTCCAAACAACTTTCCACCTGCATCCGGACCATCTGTGAGTCTACCATGCCAAGCAGTGCCACCTTAGTCCTCTACCTTTGGAACTGATCCTAAGGTGCTTGCCAGCCCCTTTGAATGCAACTGCTCCATAGTGCAACCACATCAGAACTGATGCATTGCCGATGCTGTGTGGATTACACCTCTCATACAGACCTGCATCATTGCTGCAGCCCACAACCTCACTTGGACCTGCAGCTGGGTGATGTATCCTCTGTGTAGGCCTTCAAATTACTAGTAAATGGCTACCTCAACTATGACAGCAGGCTCTGCATCACAGCCTTGCTGCTCCTCAGAACCGATTCATTGCCCCAACTGTGCAAACCTCAACACTGGACTTTGCATCGCAAACCCTCATCAACGGGATTTTCGATGAGGATGCAGGAAATCACTCCACCCCCTTATCACATCTGCGAGTCACATCTTAGACGCGGATCCTCATAATGCTCCGCGAACCATGGTTTAAGGTACTTTGTTCAGTGGGCCCAACTAGGTCCCTGTAACTGGCCCATGCTCCATCGCAGACAGCCTGAACTTGTGACTTTGTGCCAAACCCACGTGACCAGATGTCCAAGGTTGGTGCTTTGTGCTTTTTGGCATTATTTTCACTGAAATGTTTAAGGCTGCATATCTCTTGTTCTACTAATGTCACAATTCCTCAGGCCATCTCTCAACCACAACATGCCAGGGTAACACTACAACGCTCCTCCCCCCCCCCCAGGCAATCAGAAAAAAACATTGCTAACTTCCCTAGACCTTGGAGGAATCATCTGAGACACAATTCACTCATCAGTCGATGCTGGAATTTACTGGTATTCTTATCCGAGAATGAGCATTCCCAGACAGAGACACTAACTTGCAGCTAACAGAACTGCTCGGAGAGAGACACTTCATGGACCTGCCAGAGGAGAGACACTAGTCTGTAGCTATGGCTGCAGCATAAGTGCTAGTGATACTACACAAAGAGACTCTGATCTGCAATTGTATATATTGCTTAGTTGGCACACCTCTGCTGCCAAAGATATTGTGCATGTGAAAAAACACTATTTCACAGTGATCGCAGTCTGCTCAAGCTAGTGATGCTATGAGCAGGCAACATATGGAGAGTCATCAAAATAGTGTACTGTCTTAATTATGCCTCCAATTATTCTTTGTATGTACTCTTTCAGTTTTTGTTAATTCATATGTCTTGCTTTGGAGGTGCAGATCGCAAGTACTGCCCCCGCACTCCAGCCATCAGTGCACGACCTGGCGAAAGCAAACACCCTGTGAGAACCCACAAGACTTCAAGAACCTGGGCACCATCTTGAAAAGTCACCTATCAATATTGGCCCCGCCCTGATGCAAGCGCTTGCAATTAGCACATGTTTTCGAGAGCAGCAACCGACTGAAGCTCAGCTCTCCTGAATCACAGTAGGAATTGCCTTTTTGCATTCTTTGAGATTGGTAGCACTACAATTCTTTTGAGAACGTTTAGAGAGTGCACAGCAGGCATTGGAAATCCAAGGAAGTCCATGAGTATTTTTATAAAACTGTTCATAGACCACAGTGCACCAGGAAGTTCAAATCATTGTTTGGCAAAGAGAAGCTGATTAATTTTAGAACTTTCCTGGAAATTCTAGCACTGAAGGATCCTAAGTACTGATCTTAGACTTGGCCTATTTAAAGGGAAGACTCTAGTTTCTCTGCAGCTGGCTGAAGCATGATCACCTGCTTCTTTATTTTTTGGTGCAGGTAGGCTTATAAGAATTGAGCAATTCTAACTAGAGAGTTGTAACTGTGCGTTAATGCCTACAGGATGCTATCTGACTAACCAAAGATTTTGGGCCAGATGTATCAAAAGAATACGTAAATTCCACAGTTTGCGAATGCAAAATTGCCTTTCACAATGTATGAAAGGCATTCACAGTGCAAATATAAGGAATCGCTAAAATAGCAGTTACTTGCAACTGCGATGAGTAAATGCGAATCGCATACTGCGATTCGCAAATACAGATATTAATTTACGAATCACAGTGTGTGAATAGCAAATAGCGATGTGAATTTGCGAATCGCAATCTGCAATTTGCAAATTCCGTTTTGCAATGCAATGTATCAAAAAGTTGCAATTTGCGATTATTCGCAGAATGGCTTTTTGCACGTGCAAATAACCACGAATCAGGTGGTAAACAGGTGCAACCAATATAAAGAGGCCCAGAATGACTCAGCCTCTTTTCCACAATGGCTGTACTCCACGTGATGGCGAGGAGAATGAGGATCCTGGCAGGTTTCAGGAGAGGGAGGAGGAGACAGGAGCGCATTTTTCGAGTGCGCAATACCCTTTTTGACCAGACAGAGGAGGAGCTATATGATAGGTACAGGTTAAGCTCAGCCAGGATACTTGATCTGATGGCTGATCTACAACCCCTAATGCAGCGAAACACACATAGGACCAATAGCATACTCACCCATGTGCAGGTATTATGCTCCCTGCACCTATTAGCCTCAGGGAGCTATCAAGGGATCATAGCAGCAGCTGGAGGTGTCTCACAGAGTGCTCTCTCACGCTTCTGCAATGCATTTCTCAATGCCATGCTGAGCAAAATTGAACAACACATAAGATTCCCCAACACCCCACAAGAATTACTACAAACAAAATTTAATTTCTACCATATTTCCCAATTCCCACATGTAATAGGTGCCATCGATGGGACACATGTAGCTATCTGTCCACCATCAGCCACAGAGTATGTTTATCGGAACTGTAAAAGTACACATTCCATGAACATACATGTAATTAGAAATGCCTCCGTTATAACGGATCTTGTGGCCAGATACCCAGGTAGCACACATGACTCCTACATCTTTCGGCACAGAGGAATATACACGAGACTACTTGCTGGGGAGTTTGGCGAAGGATATCTACTTGGTAATGTTACAGTTGACAATGTCGCCTTGATGTATATGTGATGTCACTGATAACAATTACTCATTTTACTCTCCTGTCATTCTAGGAGACAGTGCCTATGCCATGTGGTCCTTCATGCTGACGCCCTATCTGAATCCTGCAACACCAGCTGAAAGGAGGTAAAATACCGCTCACAGGACAACCTGCAGTGTAATAGAGAGGACCTTCAGACTGCTGAATAGCCGTTTCAGATGCCTACACAAAGAGTGGTGCTGCACTACAATACAGCCGTGAGACCACATGCAAAATCATGGCTACTTGTGCCATGTTGCACAGCATTGCAACAATGAGTGGCATACCTATGGAACCCACCGAGCCTGACTCAGATGAGGATGACGATCCCTTGCCACCCCATCAGACAGAAGCAGTGCAGCAGAGGGCAGACATGCTGAGATCACGTGCAACTATTTCTGATGTAAGTAATGACAATACCACATCTAATTGTATGTATTGCTGTAGGTAGCATCATTATTGCCTTGACTTCAGGTAATATATGTGTGATTAGGACATAGGTATGCACTAAACACAAACGGGTACTAGTAACAGTGTCACACTATTAGGATCACACTATCACTGCTTTGCTACCTAATATGCAAGTTCCCTGTACCTCTCAACATTAATTTCTATGTCCACACACTCCACTTGAGCGCTCGGTGGTCTCAGTGGCACCTCTTATAGCGGGTTCCAAGACAGTACTGTGTCTGGTACTGCGACGCATAGGATCCATCAAAGGGGCTGTGAGACTGCTGAGGCTAGAGAGCTCCTCCATATCCCCACCACCGAGTTCGCTGTTTGTAGCACTCTGTGCTGTCTGCATTGTCTCTAAAAACATTGGTGATTTGCACCAATCCTTGTGCAACGTCCAGACTGCAATGTGCCATCTGCACTTTTATGCCCACAGCACGTCGTGATACCAAAGCAGTTGTGGTCGTGAGCCGATTGACAGATCTGCAGAACCCATCCAACCTGCCCATCAACTGGTGATGGTGCCTATGGTGGCTGACATGCTCCTGCTGCGTCACTGTGCAGAGTTCCCTAATGGAGTTTGTCATCTCCTTTGGGTTTTCTGCTGCTGTTTGCTGTTCCTCATGCAGCTTGCACATGTTTTCATTGAGAGACTCAAACTGCTTGTGCATTAAGCCCATGTTGTCATTGTGAGACTCAAACTGCCTGTGCATTGCACCCATGTTATGATCGATTGACACCAACTGCCTGTGAATTGACCTCATGTGTTTACATTGCAGGTGCTGCACTTTCAGCATGGAAGCCTCAAGGCCACCAAACAGTGATGGGCCCTCACCTTCCTCTGTGCACTGTCTGCCTGCTTCACGATGCCTCCTGAGGGGAGTGGACTGACGCTGGGGCAGGGACCGCTGTCTGTCAGTGCTTCTAGCTTCTGGGGGTGGTGTGGGTACTTTATCTGGCATTTCTTCAGAGTCCAGGTTATACTCCGAAAGAGAGGTAGAACTCTTGCCCTGTGTGAGAAAATAGCCTCTTTCTAGCATAGTTACCCCTACTTTTGGCCTGTTTGTGAGTGTGTGTCAGTGTGTTTTTACTGTGTAACTAGGTTCCTGCTAGCCAGGACCCCAGTGCTCATAGATAAAAACCTATATGTCAGTATGTGTTGCCTGTCTCACTGGGATCCTGCAAGCCAGGACCCCAGTGTTCATAGTTTGTGGCATAATGTGTATGCCTGTGTAGTGCCTAACTGTGTCACTGAGGCTCTGCTAATCAGAAAATCAGTGCTTATCCTCTCTCTTCTTTTAAATTTGTCATTGTAGGCCAGTGACCTCATTTACCAATTTCAATTGGCATACTGGACCCCCCCCCCTTAAAAGTCCCTAGTATATGGTACCTAGGTACCCAGGGTATTGGGGTTCCAGGAGATCCATATGGGTTACAGCATTTCTTTTGCCACCCATAGGGAGTTCAGACAAACCCTTACAGAGGACTGCCATTGCAGCCTGCGTGAAATAGTGCACACACTATTTCACAGCCATTTTCATTGCACTTAAGTAACTTATAAGTCACCTATATGTCTAACCTTCACTTGTTGAAGGTTAGGTGCAACGTTACTAAGTGTGAGGGCACCCTTGCACTAGCAAAGGTGCCCCCACATAGTTCAGGGCCGTTTCCCTGGACTTTGTGAGTGCGGGGACACCATTACACATGTGCACTACATATAGGTCAATACCTATATGTAGCTTCACAATGATAACTCCAAATATGGCCATGTAACATGTGTAAGATCATGGAATTGTCCCCCCTCATTCCAAATCTGGTATTGGGGAGCCAATCCATGCATCCTGGGGGCTCCACCATGGACCTCCAGTACTGCCATACCAGCTCTCTGAGGCTTGCACTGCAGCTACAGCTGCTGCCACCTCGCAGACAGGGTTCTGCCCTCATGGGGTCTGGGCAGCCCAGTCCCAGGAAGGCAGAAAAAAGCAGTTCCTTTGAGAGCAGGGTGTTACACCCTGTCCCTTTGGAAATAGGTGTTACAGGCTGTGGAGTGGTAGCCTCCTCCAACCTCTGGAAATGCTTTGAAGGGCACAGGTGGTGCCCTCCTTGTATAAACCAGTCTACACCAGTTCAGAGACCCCTTCTCCCCTGCTCTGGCGGGAAACTGGACAAAGGAAAGGGGGTGACCACTCCCCTGTCCATCACCACCCCAGGGGTGGTGCCCAGAGACCCTCCAGTGTGTCCCAGACTTCAGCCATCTTGCTTTGCAAGTTGTGGAGGCACTCTGGAGGCCTCTGGGTGGCCAGTGCCAGCAGGTGACATCAGAGACCCCTCCTGATAGGTCCATAGCTGATAAGGTAGCCAATCCCCCTCTCAGGGCCTCTCCTGTGGGTTCTCTTCAGTTTCTGCTTGCAAGTTTCCTTCAGGTATCCTCTGCAACAACTTCAGACTCTTCTGACCTTGGATCAACCGCAGCCTGCTCCAAGAAACGCTGTAACTGCAACAAAGTGTCTACAAGAGACACTTTTCTTCAGCAACCTCAGCGCCAAGTCAGCAACTGCAACAGTTTCCATGGTGTGCACTCTCTGGGGACTCCCAGTCTTCATCCTGCACCAGAAGAACTGAAGAAATCTCCCATGGAGTGATGGAATCACTCCCCTGCTCCAAGCAGGCACCTTCTAAGGTGATGACCGGTACCCTGGGACTCCTCTCACGGCAATGAGCGTGCTCCTAAGGACACAGGGGGTGTACATCCTCAACATAGACTGTCCTGAGGTCCTTCTGATGCAATTTGGAGGAGGTAAGACCTTGCTTTCTCCGAGAACGAGGGTACCCCTGTGTATTGTGTCTTCGTTGCCTCCTGAGGCCTCCGTGCACTATTTGCTAAATTCCTTTGTGCACAGCCTGGTCCAGGTCCCCATCACTCCACCCTGTGATGCTCATCTCGCTGAGTTGTTCTCCAACAGCGTGGGACCTTCTTTTGTTGTGCTGCATCAACCATATTTTGCACCTCCTTTGAACCTGGATCCTGTGGCTTTTGGGGGTGCTGGCTGGCATACTGAGGGCTCTCTAAAGTTCTGAGAGCCCCCTCTTCCTCCTCATATAGAGTTGCAGCCCCCAGATCCCTCCTGGGTCCATCCAGTGCCATTTTGATGGAAAACACACTTTTGCTGTAGCCAAGGCTTGTTGATGTGTTCCAACACAAAGTCTCATCTGCAACAATCTTCACGCCATGGGACATCTTTTGCATCATGCAGCAACCCACTGGAATCTTCCTAGGGTGCATTTCTGCAGTCTTAGACTAACTGGGGACTCTTCTTTTGCAACCTCTTCTGGGTTGGCAGGGGCTCTTGTCCTTCCTGGAACCTCTTTCGACTTCTGGACTTGGTCCTCTTCCTTTTCAGGTCTTCAGGTCCAATAACCCAGCAGTTGTTCTTTGCAGACTAGGTTGGCTGCTGCAAAATCCCAAAACAAGGTGTTTGGTGTCCTAAGGAAACTTGCAGTACTTTACTCCTGCTTATCTGGGCTCTGGGGTGGGGTAATTTACTTACCTTTACTGTATTATTACTCTCCCAGTGATTCTGCACACATTACACTTGTCTAGGGGGGAATTCGTGATTCACATTCCACTTTTTTAGTATATGATTTATGTTGCCCCATGACCTATTTTCTCCCAATGCATTCTATAGGATTTCCTACTGTGTGCATTGTTCTATGACTATTTACTTGACTAATTATGGTGTCTAGTGTATATACTGTGTATAATACTTCCCTCCAGAAGATATTTTTGCTACTGTGTCACCCAAATAAATACCTTTATTTTTGGTAACACTGAGTATTGTCTTCCTTGTGTATAAGTACTGTGTAACTATAAGTGGTATTGCATGAGCTTTGCATGTCTCCTAGTTCAGCCTACGCTTCTCTGCTGTAGGTACCTCTATCAGCCTAAGCTGCTAGAACACTACTCCATTCACTAACAAGGGATAACTGGACCTGGTGTAAGTACTGAAGGTACCCACTACAAACCAGGCCAGCCTCCTACACCCTGCGTCTAGTTGATGCTTGTATGAAGGACTCACTGGTGTTTGAGTTGGACTGTGGCTGAGTTTCGCTATGCCCCACATTTCCACCTTCAGCTGCGTCAGGGCCCGGAACATCTGCAACAAAAATGTGCAGCATGTCATTCTTGGATTAGTACTCAAATAGTTGCGTTATAGGATTAAATTTACACTTGCATAGTATCACTGAGAGTCTTTTGTGTTGTGTTGTTTCTCTGTTTGGTTTTACACTATATTGATATTTATGTGGTAGTTGCACTTTAGGGGTGTGGACTACCACTCCCATAAGGCATTGTTGTGTTGTATGTAAGATGTGGCATGGACTAATTATCACACTGCATAGTGCCATTGCTATTTTCTAAGGGCCATTTGTACATGCACATATGGGAAAACACATCATTACTGCCCTTACCTTTGCTAGTGTTGGGTGTGCCTGAGGTGTCAATGTCAGTGACACCACTTCCATTGGTGTAGACTTGTGTCTAGGTGGGTGGTCCTCCTCCACTGCTCCTTGCCTCCTTCATCCTGCTTGTTACCCTCTCTTTGGCACGTGAACGTATGTCGTACCATATTTGCGTATGTCCTTGGCGGAGTGCTGCGCAACCCCCACTGCGCATATTTTGGTCTGGATGTCTGACCACTGTTTCCTCTTCTCACTTTCAGGTATCTGTAGGAGTTTTTTCCAAAAAATTTGTTATGGTTCCTGACCACCTTCTCGGTGAGCACCTCCAATTCCTGCTCACTGAATTTTAGTTTGCGCTTCCTGTCTCCTTTCTCCTTCACATTCCCATCAGTAGCCATAATCCTGTTTGGTCCTGGCTGGCTCTCAAAGCTGCCTCCCTGGTGCTTGGCTGGGTCTCTCTGCTCATGGACTGACTCACTTCCTGGTTGTGATGTCATCAGGCTGTTCCAGGTTGCTGTTTTAGCAATTTGCGATTTGGAAATACTGATTCGCTATTTTTTGCGATTCAGTATTTGCAACTCGCAAATTGCAATCGCAAATTTTTAGAAAGGGCTATTACTGACTCGCTATTTTCAAACATCCCATTTTGCATTTCTAAAATAGCGATTTCTTAAAATTCATCATTTAAGAAATACAAACCGGGAGCTTAATACATCTGGCCCTTTGCCTTCTCCCAGCTCTCCCTCCCCACAGTATCCTCCCTAAAACCTTTCCCCTCATCCAGCCACCCCGATCCTCTGGAAAACCTAAATGCAGAGCCAGTGCTGCCAGAAGGCGGGCATTGGAGGGTACTGCTCCTGAGGAACTTGATCCTGTCAACTAATTTGATTTTTGTCATTTTGGTATTGTTTTATTTACTAAAGAGAACTCTACTTTTCTAACATGGAGTGGTCTCCTTTTTGTGTGGTGTTTTTCACTTTATTACTTTTGAAGTGTTGCACAAAATTCTTTACACAGTGCCTCTAAGTTAAGCCTACCAGAGGGTTGAGCACAGGTTAGTTTAGGGTTGGCTTGTGCCCCACCCTGACGATGATTGTGGTTGCAGCTTGACCAGTGCTTATACCACAGTCAACTAATAGCTCAAGTTCTTACCCTAGGGATCAGCAGTGAAGATTAAGCCTTGTGTTTGTGCAGTGCTGTTCAGTGAGTTGTTCATTACCATCCCATATCTGAGACAAATTCAAGTTTAAATTCTCTTTGATTGACCTTTTTTCTTTTTCTAAATTCTCCCTGACTGATGTGGCTGAATCCACACCCACAAGAATGGAGCTGAAGCTGTCCAAGATGGATGCCTACACTTTAGCCCAGCTCAAGGAGTTCTGCAAGGAGGGGAGTCTGTCAGCAATGAGCACCACCAGGAAGGTGGAGCTACAAAAGGCACTAAGGGCACCAGTAACTGGCTATAGCCACAGAAGAAGACAAGGTGCTGAATGCCAGTACTGAGAGGCACCAGCATGTTGAGGGAGCCGATGTGCCTGCTGAGTTGGAGACTGAGGTAGAGTAGAGTAGCGTATCCTCTCAAGGCCTGTCCCAGTGGAGCTTGCAGACAGAAAAGCAGAAAGGGAGTTCAGGCTGGAGATGGCCAAGCTCAGGGTATAGAAGAAACTGGCCATGAAGGCAGAGGAATGGGAAATAGCTCATGAGATGTACCTCAGAGAGCTTGACATAAGTGCTAGGCAAGCAGAGTCCAGCATTTTTTAATAACATTTTTCAGTGACATAACAGCAGGTAACAAGAATGTATATATATATATTTTTTTTAAATCACTTACGTGACAACCAGACAGTGATTGGACACAATAACATGCTAGAAGTCAGGGTTACATTATAGACGATGTTTGCGAACAGATGCATTTGTCAGATGATTGATTTACCACGCACATCAGAGTCTGGTGTCAGCAAGTAGTTACACAGTGGTTAACAGATGTCTTTGGCCATGACGTGGGTGGTTGTAGTGTAACATGTACTTCACTAGAAGTGTCACAATAATTCATGCTTTTCAGCCATTCGGTCTCATTTGCGAAACCTGGTGGGAAATCTTTGACATATCCTAGAAGGGCTATTGAGGGATTAGGTGTTAGGTTAATTTCAATTATGGTGGATACTAGAGAAAGGATTGTTGTCCAGTACTTGTGGCAAGTCCATGTCAGGTGAATGAAATCAGCATCATCTGCTTTGCATTTGGGGTATTGGGATGACTGTTTCAGGACAATTCTGGCCATACCATGCTGTGTGGTGTGTGCCCCATGTAGAAATTTACAGTGCAATGGCTTGTGTCTATTGTTAGGGGAAATAAGCTTTGTTTATATGCAACAATATTATCAGGATTTTTTAGGCAGCGAAAGCCCCAGATCAAGCTCCCAGGCTACCCTGACCCCTCTATCGCACTCCAAATTCAAGGCAACACATGCCTGGTACAGTCTGGAGATTAGGTGCGCCCCATCTGCAGTAGTGATGATTAATGTAAGTGGGGGAAGTTGCCTGGCTATAGTGGATAGGAGGCTATCCTAACACAAAGCATATTGTGCGTGAATTAAAGTATAAAATGGTCCCTGTCTGTGGCGTCCCCAAAGCAGATATTGTCTCTGTTCATGATAACATGACCATCTGGGAAGAGGTCTCCTATAGTGTGTAAGTTATGGCGTAATAAAGTACATAGGCTCAGTCTTCTTTGCATGAGGGTGAGAAAGGGTTAGATGCCAATAGTAGAGCAGGTGAATAGAGTATACCTCTGCCAAGACAATTACACCGTTTCCGCCATGCTCAGCTGGTGGTAGACAATGTCCGAAAGTCAGAGGGGTCCATTGGGGAGTATGATATGCAGGGGGATATTCCCTCCTTAGTCTCTCTCCGGTCTCAACTAGGACGGGAGTTCATCAATATGATACCAGAAGTATGCAAATTGGTACAGTGCTGCAAGAAGGTACAACTGCAAATTAGGCATGCCATGGCCCTCCCTCTCATAGAGGAGTGTCAAGGTGCCCCATCCAATCCAGGGCCTCTGTCTCGCCCATCCAAGTCTGAGTAAAAGACTCCTCATAGTGACAGAAAAACTGTTAGTGAGGGGGATGGGTATGTCCATGAATAGATATAAGAACAGGGGAGGATTACCATTTAAATAAGAGTGATGCAGCCGGCCATAGACAGAGGCAACTTAATCTACCCCCTCAGTCTGTGTAGTTAACTTGTTGACGGCGGCCCATAGTTCAATCGCATGACCATCTCTTTCTGTCTGTGTAGCATGGTGCATAAACATTTGCTAGATCCTCGTACTAAGATAGGGAACACTACAGCTCCCCTTTTGTTGTGGCATCAGTGAGTGGAAATGTTTCAATTTGGTCCAGTTGATGGTGAGGCCAGTGAGGTCATCAAATCTAATAACTTTCCATACAAGAGGGACGTGATTGTCCACAGGGCAGCGCACAAAGATCAGGATATCATCCACATACATAGACAACAGCAAGGGGCCGGCACCAAATTGTAAGCCACAGTGCAAATGTTTCTCCTGAAGCTGCCTTACCGGGGGACCATGACAATGATCAAAATTAATGGCGATGGGGCATCCCTGGCAGGTCCGCCTACTCATCGGAAATGGATCAGTAAGGGAGCCATTGACCTACAGACAGGCCACTGGGTTTGAGTAGATTAACATAATAAGAGCAGTATACCCACATCGCAGCCTCAGTTTATCCTGTGTCGCTCTCCAGAAGGATCATTCAAGTGAATCAAATCCCTTTTCGGCATCCAAAAGGATGACCAAGACGTCTGGGAAGAATCGGTTCAGTACAGCAAGTATGGTATGCAGATTGAGGGAGGTGGACCTGTGGGGGACAAAATCGATTTGTATTGGGGATATAATTTGCTCCAGCGAAGGTCATTGAAAAATTCGTAACACACAACTAACCAGCCACCTCGAAGACAACAACATCCTGGACCCCTCCAAGTCCGGCTTCAGACGAAACCACAGCACTGAGACCGCCCTTCTCGCCGCCACAGACGACATCAGACGCCAAATGGACAACGGCGAAACATCAGCCCTCATCCTCCTGGACCTATCTGCCGCCTTTGACACAGTCTGCCACCGCACCCTGAAAACACGCCTCCACGAAACCGGAATTCAAGGAAAAGCCCTCGACTGGATCATCTCATTCCTCTCCGGCAGAACCCAGAGAGTCCGTCTCCCCCCCTTCTGCTCCGAAGCCACCAGCATCATCTGCGGCATCCCCCGAGGCTCATCCCTCAGCCCAACGCTGTTCAACATCTACATGGCCCCCCTCGCACAAGTGGCCCGACAACACAACCTCAACATTCTCTCCTACGCCGATGACACCCAGCTCATCCTCTCCCTCAACAAGGACCCGCACACAGCCAAAACCAACCTCCACGAGGGAATGAAATCCATCGCCGAATGGATGAGAAGCAACCGTCTGAAACTGAATTCAGACAAGACGGAGGTCCTCATCCTCGGACCCACCCCCTCCGCCTGGGACGACTCCTGGTGGCCTACCTCACTAGGAACCCCACCAACACCGACCGACCACACACGCAACCTGGGCTTCATCCTCGACTCCTCCCTCATCATGTCTAAACAGGTCAACGCAATTTCCTCCTCCTGGTACAACACACTCTGCATGCTCTGTAGGATCTACAAGTGGATCCCGACAGAAACAAGGAGAACGGTGACACAGGCCCTCGTCAGCAGCAGGCTAGACTACGGCAACGCACTCTACACAGGCATCCCAGCAAAAGACCTACAACGCCTCCAACGCATCCAAAACGCCTCCGCCTGGCTGATCCTCGACATACCCCGCCGCAGCCACATCTCCCACCACCTGAGAAACCTTCACTAGCTCCCCTTGGACAAGAGGATCACTTTCAAGCTTCTTACCCATGCTCACAAAGCACTCCACGAACCGGACCAGCCTACCTGAACAACAGACTCAGCTTCTACATCCCCACCCGTCAGCTCCGCTCTGCAAAACTCGCCGTCGTTCCCTGCATCCAGCGAAAGACCTCCAGCGGCAGATCCTTCTCATACCTTGCTGCCAAGACCTGGAACACCCTCCCTACCAACATGTGACAGACCCAAGACCTACTCACCTTCAGAAGACTCCTCAAGTCCTGGCTTTTTGATCAGTAACAGCTGTGTCCCCCCCCCCCCACCAGGGCCTTGAAACCCTCACGGGTACGTAGAGTGCTTTATAAATTCAATGATTGATCAGGAGAGCCAGCCTTGTAGTGTTAACTTTAGCCAGTAAATCCAGAAATTAGTCCTTCAGGACTAATCAACAGTGCATTTGATTCTCACTTGATAGCTGTAAAGCTTCTCTAGCAATATTAAGCAGTTTGGTCTTTATATTGGCCATATGGGTGCGAAAATGGCACAGTACACCTGCAAGTTTTGAAATGCAGACTTTGCGGATGTAGGCTTTGAATGCTTCCCAAAAGGGTGGTCTGTGTATCAAATGAGCCTGAATTAAGGGCAAAGTATTTAGAAATAGAGTTGTACAATTCTGTGTGGAAATCTTCATCATGGAGAGCAGTATTGGGCAATTAACATTGATGTACCTGGTGCACCCCGTAAGGCACTTGCAGCACCATCCGAACCGGGGAGCAATCTGACAGTGTTCGTGGAAGGTGTGTTACATCAATTAGCTACAAGGCTACATTCATAGAGAGAAACTAGTAATTGATCCATATCTAACCCCATGAGCCACAGAATCAAACTTGTACTCCAAAGCCATAGCTTTGCATAGTCACCAAGCATCTGTCACTGTGTGAGTGTCAATGATATCCCAGAAACTTGCATAGCCTGTGGCTTACCGTCCATGTTGGAACCTGTGGAGTCCACTAGGGGATTGTACACCATTCTGAAGTCCCCACCCCTTATCGCCAAGTCTGCCTCGACATGGTCCAGGAGTGCTGAAAGCTCATGATAAAAATCAAAGGCATCTACGTTCAGTGCGTAGGCATTTGCCAAAAGCACATACTTGTCCGCCATTATCCATGAAACTATGATATATCTTCCAATGGCATCTTTAAAGCTGGCTGTGTGCGTTAATGGTACAATCTTGTGTTTTAGTGTGCATACCCTTCAGGAGTAAGAGCTGTAGTATGAAAAGTATAGGTTATCCTCCCAGGAGGAGGTGAATGATTGTGTCTTGGAGAGAGAGGATGGTTTCTGTAGAAATGACACTTTGATGCCATGCTGTGTGAGATAAGAGAGTACTTGTTTGCCCTTGCAAGGGTTGGTGAGGCCCCTGATGTTATCAGGTAGGTAATCTCCGCCACCAGATCTCTTCTAGCTGGAGAAGAGGTAATACAGTCACATAATAGACAGCTGCAAGAAATCAAGAAACAAACATACATTCAACACCCCACCCGGCTCCCACAGCAGATGGCAAGGCATCCAGTGAATCCCGTAGTAAACAGAATGAAAACACATACCACAACTGTTAGCAACATGGCATACACCTTGGTGGTGGGCAACACACCACGGGTGGGGTTCGTATGAAAATTCATACCTATATACTAGGTAAAGAAAGCAAATTACTATTTGTTAGATCCTCAGAACCGCAATTGAAAAACTGTTAAGAGTAAATAGTACTGTTATGGTAGGCAGTCATCAATCATGAGGGCATAACAAGCTATATATCAATAATACACAGTTCTAGTTCAGCCAGGTGGTGAGCTATCAGCGGGCACAGATGTCACAGAAGGGGAGTGCTCTGATGTGCTGACGCGTGAGGGGTCCTTCCCGGAGCTGTCCTGCTAGCAGATATCCATAACCTCCACAAGGGTTATTAACATCAATGTCTTTCCATTCGTCTTGACCTGAAATCGTGCCAGGTAGAGCATCCCATACCTTAGTCCACGCTTGTGAAGAGTGTTCTTGACATCCACAAACTTGTCTCTCTTCCTATACCACTACAGTGAAATCAAGGAACAGGAGTATGGGGGAGCCTTGGAAATACAGGGGCCCGCTCCCGGTCCATATGCAGTCCTGTGTCCCTGTATTTAACAGGCATGCAATGAAGTGGGCATGAAGGGGTGCCAGGCAGCAGGTGTGGGATAAGTGATCTGTGGAAAAACTCTGGTGGTCGAATAAATCTGTGAGAAGATGTTCTACAAACAGGTCTGGGTGGCCCCTATCTGTAGACTTCACCATCCCTATAATCCTTTATTATTACAGTGGGATCTAGCCTCTATGCCTTCATTCCGGTCTTTGGCCAGATGCTGATAAATGTAGGTAACAAAAGGGGAGGTAGCCCCCATTAGGCTGCCCAGTTCTTGCAGCCCCCTCCCCCACCATGATCACACATCCTGTGGGAGTGCCCAGTCAAGTGCAGCCTCCAAGCCTTCCCTGGGCCACAAGGCACAAATTGTCTGGGTCCGCTCAGGTAGGCCGCCAGTAGGCAGAATCAAAGCGATGGCATTAGAGGACAGCTTTCAAGCAGTGTTGCTGGCCCACACACGGCCACCACCCTGTGCTATTCCAGACTCACCATCAGATTGGCGGTCACCTTGTGGCAGCCCTCTGTAGCATGCCACACCCACCTGGGCCCTTGCAGCCTATGTCTGATGGGCTTCACTCACTGTCAATCCATAGGTCGCATCCTCAGTATGACTCACTCATGCCCCACTGCATTGCAAATGGGCAGCCCAGTAAGGCTCGGTAGACTCTGCCTCAGGCTCACCCATGGCCTCTGTTGCCTCGGAGCTTTCAAGCACATCCATGGGTCAGGATAATGAAAAGGCTAAAAAATCCAGCATTGGTGAGCCATCAGTGCTGGAGCTTCGCAGCCGGGGGGGGGCATCTTGCTCTCTGGTGTAGCCACACATCCCAGAGTCCAGCACTTTTGGTGGCAGCTTACCTTCAGTACCTTCTGGAGACAGAGTCCACATCCCCAAGAGTCCGGTGCCTGACTTTGTTGTGGGAGACAATATTGACAAATGGTTTGAAGCTTATGAGGTGGCTTTGCCAATGCATAGAATCCCTGAGGAAGATTGGGGGACTGGCCTTTGGAACCATATCCCTAGCGAGGGGAGGAGTACCCTACTGGTCTTGGAGAAGAGAGGCAAAATGAGGTATCCCCCCATGAAGGAAACCCATGTCAGAAAATATGACGTTACCCCATAGAAGTACAGGGAGAAGTTTAGGGACAGTCAAACTTCTCCATCAGTCCTGGGTGGATTATGCAAACTTGTTTTGCAAGGCACTTGATAGTTGGGTGAAGAATAGTGAAGTAAAGGATTATCAAGAGATATACAATTTGATAGCAAGAGAGCACATGCTCAGTTATTGTTTTGCAGATCTGCGCAAGCACCTTATTGGCAGTAAGCTCACTAACCCCAGCTAGCTTGCTAAGGAAGAAGACTGCTTGATCAACACCAGGGTCCACAAGAAGATATCTGGGGCCATCACCACAAGGGTATGCAGGGTCTCCACTAGAACAAGGAGGAGGGAGTCAAACATAAAAACAGCTAGCTCTCTATCGGTTCCCAAACAAACTCTACGGGTCAGGACTCCCAATCCTCACCTGAACATCAGAAGAAGAAATGGTGCCCTGATAGTAAGTCATCAAGGAAGGCACTCCCTAAGTGCTGTGATTATCAATGGGTTGGGTACTACAAGGGGGATGACCAGTGTCTCAAGCAGGCGTACCTCTAGTGTTGGGCAGTTACCAGGGTTGGTTAATGTAGCGCTTGCGGAGGAGATGGACCCAGATAGAGTAGGGGTAGTGAGGAAGTTACCCTAGTGACCCTGGGAGACAGAGAAATGGTACAGAGAACTCATATGCTTAGAAACACTAGGAAATACAAGCAGTGGGACAATTGAGCCAGCAGGAATACAGTCAGATGTCATTTGCTGACCTCATAGCAGGTAGACCCTATTGCATTCCACCAAGTTGTTATATTTGACAGCCATGAGAGTTACTACTGAATGGCTCTGTGTCCCTTTCAGTTAGGGAAGTGTCTCAGGTTCCTTGAGCGTAGCTGTGAGGCCATCCATGCCTATGGATTGTCTGCTTGGCAAAAACCCAGAGTACACCATCTGGAAGGAGATGAGGTCAGGTCGCACTTGACGATGTTAAGGTTGCTTGATTGGATGTGCCTAACCACACAGTCCATGACCGCCCGACTTCAGGAGGTCCTGGAGCCAGGAAGAATGGCCCAGGTGCCTGCCAAAAAGAGGAAGAGCAAGGAATGTGTACGAAACCAGCTCATGAGATTCCCACAGTCTGAGAGGATCCTGAACCTGAGGATGATGCCCCTGAGCCTACATGGGTGGACATTGCCACCCTGGGAAACCTACCTAAGCTGACCAACTGTTAGCAGGAATGGGGTCCTACCAGGGAGGAGTTCTGTAAGGTGCAGAAGGAGTGCCCTTGTCTTGAGGGTCTAAGGCAGCAGCAGGCTGAGGCCTATGCAACTGGGGACACCTTTGGTGATCACCCCATTTACTTGGAGAATAGCCTCCTGTGTGGTGAGACTACGGTTCCTGAGCCTGCTCAATCAATCAATCAATCAAGCAGAACTTGTAAAGTGCAGCTACTCACCTGTGAGGGTCTCAAGGCACTGGGGGAGGAGAGGAGGGGCCTCCTCCGAAGAGCCACGTCTTGAGGTTCTTCCAGCTCTTTGCTGCAGTGTAGGTAAAAGATCTTCCTCTGGAGGTGGTTTTTCGGATGCGAGGGATGGTGGCCAGGACCATCTGGGTGGAGCAGAGTTTGAGTTTGAGTTTTGAGGGTTTATAAAGCGCGTAGTTACCCTAAGGCATCCCAGCGCTAACGTAACATGACCAATGCCGGCAACAGGAGGATTCAGAGAGTTACCTACAGAAAAGAATAGTCTTAAGTTTTTTTCTAAAAAGCTGCTCTGAGGGTTCGTAACGAAGCTCAGAGGGAAGATCGTTCCAAAGGCGAGCGGCCTTGGTGGAAAAGGAATTGGCTCCCCAAGCTCTCTTAGACCGCAAGATGATGACATGTCGGGAGGAGGAGGACCTCAGACTTCGAGAGGGGGCATAGAGATATAGCCGCTTTCTAAAGAACATCGGACCCTTATCTTGAAGGGCTCTGTGGACAATGCACAGGGCTTTAAAGTGGGTACGCTGCTTAATGGGGAGCCAGTGAAGTGTTGAAAGAGCAGGCTTTGCGGATAAATGTCTGGGAAGATTAATAAGAAGCCTGGCTGCAGCATTCTGGACTGTCTGTAGCTTCTTTATGACATAGGCCGGGGAGCTGAGAAACAGCGAGTTCCCATAGTCCAGGCGGGAAAGGATCAAAGTTTGAACGAGGATTCTTCTGGCCGTAGGGGGAAGAAGATTAAAAATGTTCCTAAGGACTCTTAAAATGCCAAAACATGTAGAGGAGACTCTTTTTGCTTGATAATCCATAGTCAGGCGAGAATCCAACCAAAAACCAACGCTTTTTACCTGGGCCTTGGGAGGAGGAAGGTTGTTGAAAGCCTCAGAGTGCAGTGAGAGGGGAGAGGCTGGGGAGCCATTGCCTAATACAATGACTTCTGACTTTCCATCATTAAATTTAAGCTTAGACTGGATCATCCAACCTCCAATGTCTTTCATACAACACGAAAGGTTGGCTGCAGACGAGTCCCCAGAACTAGATAGTGATACCACAAGCTGAGTATCGTCGGCATAGGTGACCAAGGATAGATTATAGGGAGCGATCACTTTAGCCAGCGGGGATAGATAAACATTAAAAAGAGTTGGACTCAGGGAGGAGCCCTGAGGGACTCCACAAGTCAATGGAAAGATATCGGAAAAGAAGGCTCGATCCAAAACTTGAAAAGATCTTCCTTTGCCAAAAGCAGACAGCCAGGACAATGCTAAACCTCCTATCCCTAATTCAGAGAGCCTACAACAGAGAAGGTTGTGGTCCACCGTATCAAAAGCTGCGCTAAGATCAAGTAAAATCACGGCTACATAAGCCGCTTGGTCCAAAAGTTGCCGAGCTGACTCCGTCACTGTAAGGAGGGCTGACTCCGTGCTATAGTGGGCTCTAAAGCCCATTTGAATAGGGTGGAGAAGTTCATGGCTCTCTAGGTAGCTGGTTAATTGGTAGTTAACATGTTTCTCCAGGATTTTTGTTGAAATGGGAAGGAGAGCAATGGGTCTATAATTCTCCAGCAGAGAGGGGTCTAATTTAGGCTTTTTTAAAAGAGGCTTAATGATGGCATGCTTAAAAAAAGGAGGGAGAGAACCTGAGGATAAGGAATGATTCAATATTTTTGTAAGGGGAGGGACAACAATATCTGAAACCCGCGAGAGGATGGCAGGAGGGGCGGGGTCAAGGGGGGAGCCCGATTTAATTTGAAGAAGGAAGTTGGTAGTTGCAGCATCCGTGAGAGGTGCAAAGGCAGTTAATATCCTTCCGGAGAGGGCGGGATCCATTGTTTGATGCTCTAATGCCTCTAGGGAAGGAGAAGAAGAGAACCCAGAATATATCTTGATGACTTTATCATTGAAGTAAGATGCCAGGCGATTACTGTATTCAATGGAGGGCTCTGTGGGAGGGGCAGGCATAAGGGTTATGGTTAATTCTTTAAAAATCTGAAAAATTTCCTTTCCAGAGGGATCTGGCGAGGGTGTGGAAGGAGATGCGGTGGTTCAGGTAGGCTGATCCTGCATTGCTTATGGCCTTGTACGTGTGAGTGAGAAGCTTGAATGTGATTCGCTTCTTGACCGGTAGCCAGTGGAGGCCCTCAGGTGTTTGGAGATGTGTTCTCGGCCAGGGAGGTCCAGAATGGTCTGGCGGCAGAGTTCTGGATGAGTTGAAGTTTTTTGATGTTTCTAGTTGAGGTGCTGATGTAGAGGGCGTTGCCGTTGTCGAGCTTGTTTGTGACTGTCGTGGGTGACTGTCCTGCGACAGTCTGCTGGGATCCATCTGAAGATGTTCCTGAGTTTGCGGAGTGTGTGCCAGCAGGAGGCGGTGACAGTTTGCCTGGCTAGTCATGGATAGGGAGCAGTTGAGGATGATTCCTAAGTTGCGGGCATGCTCAGTCGGCACGGGCGGGGGGGTTGCTGAGGGATGTGGGCCACCGTGAGTCGTCCCAAGCTGAGGTGGCATTTCCGAAGATGGTGAGCTCCGTCTTGTCAAAGTTGAGCTAGAGGCAGCTTTCTTTCATCCAGGTGGCAACGGCTTCTATTCCTGTGTGAAATTTCCTTTTGGCCATGTCCGGGTCTTCAGTGAGGGAAATGATGAGTATTGTGTCATCGACCTATGACACGATGTTCTTACCATGGCTTCTGACGATGGCAGCAAGAGGGGCCATGTATATCTTGAACAGTGTGGGACTCATTGAGGATCCTTGGGGGAACTCCTCAGTTGACTCCTGTGGGTCTGGAGGTGTAAGGCAGGAGTCTGACCCTTTGCATCCTCCTAGAGAGGAAGGAGTGGATCCATTTCAGGGCTGTTCCACAGATTACTATGTCATGGAGTCTGGTGCACAGAGTGCTGTGAGCGACCATGTTGAAAGCTGCTGAGAGGTCAAGGAGTATGAGTGCTGTGGTGTTGTGGTGTGGCCATTGTCTAGGAGTAGTTGGATGTCGTCGGTGGCTGCCAGGAGTGCTTTCTCCACGCTGTGAATACTGTGGAAGCCAGACTGGGAGCTGTCCAGGGAGTTGTTGGCCTCGATGAAATTCCGTAGTTGTGCGTTGATTGCTTTCTCTAGTACTTTGGCGGGTAGGGTAGCAACGAGATGGGCTGGAAATTCTTTAGTTCTGATGGGTCGGCTGAAGGTTTCTTCAGGAGAGGGAATATTTCAGCGTGTTTCCAGTCTTCAGGGAAGGTGCCTGTTCTGATGGAGCAGTTAATTGTGTTACGAAGCACAGGGGCAATGGATGTGCTGGCTCCACCATCGTGCCACCCATGTGTTGGTGGTCCCCCAGTACTACTTGGCTTTTCTACTGGAGCTGGCTCATGATGTTCTCCTGGCAGGCCATTTAGGACAGGACAAGACCTTTGTGAGGGTTGTCACCCAGTTTTACTGTCCCAGATGATGATCGCTTCTGATGCGTTCTCCCGGTAATGCCCTACCTGACAGGCCAGTGGCAAGTCAAGAGGGAAGCACAAGGCTCCCCTGAAACTTTTTCCTGTAGTTGGCATCCCTTTCGAAAGGGTGGGCATAGACATTTGTGTGGCCTCTGGACCCAAAGACAGCCATGGGCAACAGATTAATCATGGTCTTGGTGGACCATACCACCCAGTACACAGAGGCTATACCTCTGAGGACAGTGGCTGTGCCCGCAGTGACCATGGCACTGATGTGGATATTTACCCATGTGTGGTTCCCTGAGGAGGTGGTATCTGACGGTGGTACCAACTTCATGCTAATGTGCATGAAGTCCATGTAAAAGGAGTGTGGGGTAACCTAAGCGTTCTCCTTTCCACCCGTAAAACAGAACCTCCTCTTGCCTGGCCTTTTGTTTGCTTAGAGGGAGATACCACAGAAGAGGGTTGGCTTCAGTCTCTTTGAAATTCTGTATTGGCAATCTGTGAGAGGGTGTGGTCAGCTACAGGCTGGCGCTCTGTACCCAGATGAAGCTCTTCTGGAACAAGGATCAGTAGACTCTAGAAGCCAGCCAGGTCTTGAAACAGTGACAGGACCAGAAGGGCACTCTTGTTTAGTTTCAGCCTGGCCAAAATGTGTGGGTGATGAGCCTGTGGAGCTCAGGGCCCTGCAAGACCACTGAGCTGGGCCCTATGAGGTGAAACAGCTCAGGCATGAGGTCTTATACTTGGTGGACCTCTAGGCTCCTAGGAACCCTATAGGGATTTGCACCTCAATCACCCCAAATCACACTTTGAGAGGTCTGAAGTAACTATGCTTCTGGTCACAGATGATGGGGTGGAGGGGGATAATGAACCTCTGCCCAACCCCCTTACATCCAAGAATAATGATGGATCAGTAGAGGGTGTCAGCCTCTCCCCTACCCTGACCTTAGAACAACAGAGAGACCACAGCCACTTGCTGAGGCAGTTTGCTTCAGTCTTCTCCTTTACCGCGGGACTCACTACATGGTGCATCGATGATATTGACACTGGTGAAAGCATGCCTGTGAAGAGTAAAATCTACAACCTATTTGATACAGTGAGAGCCAACATTAAGGAGGAGGTCTCCAAGATTATGGATTTTTGGGTTATTGAGCCCTCAAACAGCCCTTTGTCCAGCCCAGTGATGTTGGGCCACAAGGCTGCTCCTCCAGGTACCAAAGTTATGTTCTGTGTGGATTACTGGGGGCTAAATGCACTTCACTAAGACTGAGGCACACCCCATTCCCTGAGATGATAAGCTTATAGATCAGCTGGGATCTGCCAAGTTCCTCAGCAGATATGATTTGACATCTGGGTACTGACTCATTGCCTTGACCGAGGGGGCCAAAGAGAGGTCTGTGTCCTCTATCCCAGAAGGGCAACTGCAGCTTTAAATTATGGCCTTTGGGTTGAAGAACACCCCTGTCATCTTCCAGAGGTTGGTCAACCAGGTCCTAGAGGGGTTGGAGGACTTAAGTGCCTCCTATGTGGATGACATTGTGGTGTTCAGTTCTAGCTGGGATTACATGTCTTCTTAGGAAACAATACTGAGATTACACTTAGGTCAGAAGGCAGACAATACTGTATGTGCAAACTCTCAAACTCATTGCATATGGTTGGATGGAGGGATTATGACATATACTTTGCTTTGCATGGCAAGAGTTGGGTAATTCTGACTTGAGTGTACACATGCCTAGTAGAGTGGCTCACAAATCTTGTATCCACCCAAAGGTGAAATGTAAATTGAGTGTGTTCCATTTCATATGCCTGTGCCAGGGAATGCATCACCCTCAGACCAGGAGGCACATAAAAAGCCCTGCCCTAAGACTATATGTACTGTTACTAAAGTTGAACGGAGTAAGATACAGATCATGCATGAATGGTAGCACCACAAGTACAATGGACTATTTAAACATTTCTTACTGTAGGGGTGACTGATGGCAAACTCATCTATTCCAAAGGTATGTTGCTGTGTGATTCATTGACCCCAGATCTACATCATGATTCATGATATATGTGGTCATAACAACACCATGTGCAGCAAGGTGGGCTTGGCCAAGACAGTCACAACTGAAATTTTGCAAAGCGTGCCTGTCTGTGCATGCAGAGATCATGTGTGCTGCTAGAGTGTGTTCAGCGGGAAACCCTCTGCCACAATCCAAAGTGAGTGTAGGACCAAACTGTGTGCAATGACTGAGTGTGTGTACTGCACTTCATGATGTATTTTGTTGGCTTACCTAGGTCATTCACAGTATAGCTCACATGTTGTCCTGTGAGCGTAAACAGAGGAGCATAAAATGTGCATGGCCATACAGTGCAGCCAAGATAGCCTCCCTATGCCACATAAATGTTTGCAAGCACATAGCAAGATACCTACCTAACAATTATGAATGTTGACTCTTGAGCTGTGCCAGTGCTTTATTGGTTACCTAGGCCCAATGCAGACACACTTGCCCCATTGGGCAATAATGCAAGTGTTACATGCGGGAATGGATGCAACACTGATGGTGAGTCTTACTGTTAACCAAACAATGATATGAGCACTAGTGTTCCATCTATGTGTGCTGCTGAAAACAGGGCACAAAGAAAACCAAAGTGCAAATAAGATGTCAAGGTCTAACTACATGGAATATCACTCCTGTCAAGGTAGTACACACTGATGCATTCCAGGTTTGAGTGGTGTCATCTGTCAGTAAATGCACATATGACCATCTGGAGTGACTGGCTAGCCACATTCTGAGTGCAAGGAGTCCCTCTCTGGTGCAGAATATTGTAATTTCAGGAAATGTGAAACATATTGGCACTTAGGATTCATCACATTTGTCTGGCCTACTCAAACTGGTCTGATGATGATCAAACAATAGGAAAACAGATTTAGTACAATGTTTTGCAGACGTATTGTGCATATGCCACACAAATTGTTCCAGACACAAAGCCCAGACAGCAGATGTGTCTCTACTACAACATTATATGGTGGTTCTTGGGTAATTTGGTATGGTAGATTATGTCTGCCCCACATTAACAAGTGTTATATTGGCCTAACACTGTGCCTTTCATATCTATCCAGCCAATCTGGGAGTTGGATGCCACATACACTGTGACTAGCTGAAGCAGCCAGTGTATGTACTTCCCTGAGTGTGTATTGTGTCTATAGCACAACCTATGGCAGGAATGCAGATGGATAGTATGAACTTGCGCCTATTCAGGCATAAGATTGAGTACTTCATTTGCATAGCACATCAATGTATTCAAATGAAAAGTTGCCTACTCCGCAGCTATACCTATTTTCACCCAAGCATACTACAAACTGTAAGACAAAACATAATTTAAATGTCTCTACATATCACAATATGTATGTGCTTTTCACATTAACATATTTTCAGACATAATGTCAGCACCATGAATGCAAAGACTCACGCATAGGTGCACTTTTAAAATAGACATGCAAAACATCCCAAGTCTTCAAGCCTGCCAGGTAAGAAAAGCTGAGCATGGGGAGTGAGTCTAGGGTGTGTTTACCTGCATTGCACAATTCACTACACTTCATCACACACAATAGGCCAGTTGCATGAGTCAAAACCCATGCATTGGCTATTTGCATGATGCACTGGACCTGGAGCGTCGGATGGAAGCCATGCACCAATGCCAATGCATCAAAAACAATGCATTGTGCATCTGCCGTGCTGAAAACTAGGAAGGTTAATGTTACTTTCACTTTTGCTTAGTCGTTTGCCTGTGCTGGCTGTAGGAGGTGTTTTGGGCTTTGTCTTGGAGATATAGGAGAATTTTGGTCTTGTAAGTTTCTGTGCTGTCCCGGTTGTGTGCCAAATTTGTTAATAGTGTGTTGTTTTTGTCAATTGCATTCTTTTTGTCACTGTATCGTTGGGTGACAGTATATTCAGGAGTTTTGTAGTTTTGGAGGTAGTGGTAAGGCTAAGTTTTAGTTTAGATACTGTCAAGGGTGGATAGTGCCGATAGGGTCATGTCAGGGAAGGGCAGAGCCAAAAACCTGTCCAAGGGTGAGTTTGAAGGCCTGCTTTGGCTGCTGGCACATTATGGGGGTTATTCCAACTTTGGAGGAGGTGGTAATCCGTCCCAAATGTGACGGATTTACCACCAGCCGTATTACGAGTTCCATAGGATATAATGGACTCGTAATACGGCTGGTGGTATATCCGTCACTTTACCGTCACTTTTGGGACGGATTACCACTTCCTCCAAAGTTGGAATAACCCCCTATGTGCCAAACATGATAGCTACAGGGGGAGGGTCAGTCAAGGCTACCCCACAAAGTAACCCAAGGAGCGGTGGGAGAAAGTGCACTGGCATATGAGCCGGATATTTGGTTTTAACCACACTGTACACTAGATGAAGCACCGATGGGCCAATGTGAGCCGCGAGGCTGGTCTACATCATCAACTTTGCATGGAAATTGATGATCTCATTTGTAAGTACATATTTACTATATGCTTGTAGTTGTGTGTCTTTTTCAAAATTATGGAATTGCTTTGTTAACAGGAAGGGACAGATATTTTGAAAGGTAGTATGCCTTGATGCAGGCTAAATCGGTCAAATGGTAACACTATGCCCCAGAGTCCTATTCACAGTGGCTTAACAATAGCCCCTGCAGACCACACAGTGCAGTGGAGGCCCAGAAGCTCAAGAGCCCCCCTCTAGCACTCTGCAGGAAGTGTTGGCCGCCAGCCTGAGAGCTCATGACAGGGTCCAGAATTTGGGGGCCATCCGTCATGTGCGTTGCAGGGCGGCCAACTCACATTTCATCATGTCACTGGCTGGACATGGTGTTTGGCTCACACCACATAAATTCACATGCATGTATTCCTATACATGACCTCAATTCACAAACAAGCCTGTACAGAGCAGGGATGTTTAATGTTGAAATACCCTGTACTTGTAACATGTAAGGAGCAAAGTAAGGAAAATCACCTATCATGCTGACTGTCTGATGTGTGTTGCATTGTTCAGCACACGTATAGAGTTGGGCTTGTCCCACTGCCAAAATTAATAACTTGCAGAGAGTGGTCTGTCAAAATATGACTGTTTATATAGCCATCAAAGCCATGGGCCCTTGCACCATATAGCAAGGAAGCACGTTTGTCCATACTCCGCTCTCTGTGCACCAGAGAAGTTATTAGTTTGGTATTGTCCTTAAACACTTCAATATGGCATATATCTGTCCCTAATTAGGCCATCTCAACTTTGCTATGTGCTGCGTGTCCAAAGTGCAGAGAATACCAGAAATTTGTGAAGTCATTGCACTGTGCTTCATTTGCACACAGTATACATCTGGGCTGAGGGGGAGTCAGTCATGGATTCCAATGCTACCAGTGAGTCTCAAAGGAATGTTTTTTTGCTCAAAGGATTGTGTGTGATCTATGATATTAGTAACATTATGATGTGTATGGGATTGCATCATTCAGCTGTAAACAATTTTCAGTACATGTCAATTCATCAATGAAGTAGCACACAGTGGTGTGTGCAATTGATAAGGACAAATGTCTGTGCATGTAGTGGCAATGTATGCAGGACCACATGATTGATGGCTCATTATCTGCTCCGGTACTGTTTGGCCAGCTGTGGTTTGGATATTAGTGGCACATGTACTATCAACAGCCCAAATAACTACAGATGCTCAGAAGTTTAATTGTCTAGCGCCCATGCCATTGCAATAAAACAAAAATATTTAACAAAAATATGTGACAGAAAAGTGGCATGAGATGGGCTGAGATTTTCAGGACAGGGTATACTGGCCTCAGTCCAAATTTGAGCATGAGATGGGTGGGGGTGCGGTGTAACACATATCCAAGACAACAGTAACAATTGTCAACATTACCGGGCCATAGAATACTATACAGAGTGAACATCTTTTAGTAAATGAATGAATACTTCCACTATTGTTATTGTAGTAGGGTCCCTGTGGTATCCCTACTCCACACATCTTCAATGGTGTACAAACAGGCCAGGTAGTCGTTCTATTAGGTCAAACTACGTTTATTATGACCTCCCGATTGGTCACACTTCCAGCTTTGTTCTGGGTCTCAACACAGAAACAAAAAAAAAATAAAAAAACAACTAGGAACTTCTTGGTTCTCAGTTCAGCGTCTGTTCCTTCTTTTCGCTTATCTCTGCCCCAGGCCCCCTGTAAGTTGTATTTCTCTGATGTTTCTCTTGGTTTTCTTTTTTTTCTTTCGGTTCTTCTTCGGTCTTTGCTGTGCCTCCATGCCCAGGGACATGTGAACAGGAGAACAGAGGAACCAACTCAGGTAAGTGTTTTTTTTCTTTTTTTTTTTGGGTGCAAGCAAGGTAGGGTTGTGACGAGGGGGGTTGGAGATTGTGCACACCTGGTGATGTGATATATATATACATATATATATATATGTATCTTGTGCCCGACCAAAACAAATAGCATGCGTCCAATAACCTTTTTTTGGGACTCTGAACGGGGTCTTAAGACTCCCTGTGTCAGACCCCTGGTGACTGGCGATCCCCGCCCGGCCACCTCTTTCCCCCAACCAGAATTATTTAAACAAAAGGAAAACTTATCCTGTAACCGGGATCGTACCTGACGAAGCCACATCCCTCCTGAAATGTGGTGGGTCCCTGGGCTCTTTTCCGCATTGTGTTCCTCTCCAGGACCTCTTCTTGATGGACCCCAGCTTAGTTGGTCAGAAGGCGGTTGTTAGAAATGGGGGTCTTTGGTTGGCAGTCAGGGTACCCCCTGTCCAAGCAAGGAACCTCACTCTAGTCAGGGTAAGCCACACAATCCAAATTATCCTGTGCTCACCCTCTGGTAGATTGGCACTGAGCCGTCAGGCTTAACTTAGAAGGCAATGTGTAAAGTATGTGTGCAATAAATTATGCAATAACACAGTATAGCACCACAAAAATACACCACACAGTGTTTAGAAAAATATAGAATATTTATCTGATTAAATGCAGGTCAAAACAATCAAGATTTAATAAGTACATGTTGAAATATCACTTCAGAGAATGACAAAAAGAGTCTTTAGTCTTTAAAAAGCAACAAGTGTCTTGCAAGCACAAAGTACCTGGTTTGCATTCAAAATCCCCGCAAGGGGTAGCAGAGGAGGAGATGCGTGGAAAAAAGGGAGGTGTGCGTCGATTTCTCCCGCGCACACAGACGATGTGTCTAAGTTTTCACGCAGGGATGGATTGTGTCGATTTCTGGCGCGAAGACTTGGATCCTCTTTGGGTTGTGGGGTATTTGGACGCCCCAGGGACGCTGTGGAGAAATCCTGGGCATGCAGGACAAAGTCGCAGGAGCTGCGTGCATCCGGTGGACAATGCTTGGGAATATCTGTTGCACGGCCGGCGCTGCAACGATTCTTCTCGCAGGAAGTCAGCCTGCATTGTTCCAGCTCGGCTCAGCGTCGATCCAGTGGGGCGTGCTTCGAAGTTCTGGTCGCAACGCTGGGGCTGCGTCATTCTGGTTTGGCGTGAGGTTATTTTCTCACTGCAATGCAGGCTGCATCATTTCTGACAGGCTGCATGTCAAATTTTTGCTGCGCAAGGCGTTCTTTGCAGGAGGAAGTCTTTGTTCCTGAGACTTCAAGGAACAGGAAGCAAGCTCTATCCAAGCCCTCGGAGAGCACTTCTCAGCAGAAGGCAGCAAGGCAACAGGGCAACAGTCCTTTGCAGAAAAGTTCTTTGGGTAGCCAGGCAGTTCCTCTTGGCAGGTTGCAGGTCCTGGTTCAGAGTTTCTTCACCAGTGGTATCTTGTCCAAAAGTGTCAGAGTTGGTAGGGTCAGAGGCCCTGTTTACATACCAAAATGTGCCTTTGAAGTGGGGGAGACTTCAAAGCGTGGCTTAGAACTGCACCAGGTCCCCTTTCAGTTCCATCCTGTCTGCCAGGGTCCCAGTAGGGGGTTTGGCAGTGCGTTGTGTGAGGGCAGGCCACTGTCCTTTCAAATGTAAGTGTCAGGCCCTCCACCATCCCAGCCCAGGAAGATCCATTCAGTATGCAGATGTGTGCAGGTGTGACTGAGCATCCTGTGTTTGGGGTTGTCTGAGTGAAATGCACAAGGGAGCTGTCAAGTAACCTAGCCAGATGTGGATTGAAAGGCACAGACGGATTTAAGTGCAGAGAAATGCTCACTTTCTAAAAGTGGCATTTCTAAAATAGTAATATTAAATCCAACTTCACCAGTCAGCAGGATTTTGTATTACCATTCTGGCCATACTAAATATGACCTTGTTACTCCTTTCAGATCAGAATCTACCACTCAAACAGTATGTGAGGGTAGCCCTAATGTTAGCCTATGAAAGAAGCAGGCCTCACAGCCGTGTAAAAGACAATTTAAGAGTTTACACTACTAGGACATTTAAACTGCACAGGTACATGTCCTGCCTTTTATCTACACAGCACCCTGCCCTAGGGGTTACCCAGGGCCTACCTTAGCTGTGATTTATATGTAGAAAAAGGGGAGTTTAAGGCTTGGCAAGTACTTTTAAATGCCAAGTCGAAGTGGCAGTGAAACTGCACAAACAGGCCTTGCAATGGCAGGCCTGAGGCATGGTTAAGCTGGCTACTTAAGTGAATGGCACAATCAGTGCTGTAGGCCCACTAGTAGCATTTAACCTACAGGCCCTGGGCATGTGTAGTACACTTTACAGGGGACTTACAAGTAGATTAAATACGCCAATTAGGTATTAACCAACATCACCATGTTTTAAGGGAGAGAGAATATGCACTGGTTAGTAGTGGTAAAGTGTGCAGAGTCCTAAATCCAGGAAAAACTGTCCAAAAAGTGAAGGGAGGCAGGCAAAAAGTTAGGGGTGACCACGCCTTGGCTGTCAGGTCTCACAGCGGTGGGTTCACCTTCCGATGCACTGGTCTTCCTCTTGGCTCTCTCCCTCTTCACGCGTCTTCTCGTTCTGCCGTCTGTCTCCTTTAGCCTCTCTCCCAACTTCCTCTCCACTCCTCCAGCCGACGACCATTCCCCTCATGCCTCCTCATTTTTACAGACGTCACGCTCTTCTGGATTCTCTGGTGCTTTGCTTTTCGCCGTCCCCCTCGGGCACTGGCGAGGGGCCCCGGGATCCCGGATGTCTTCTGGATTCCCAGAAGGGGGTGGCACCGCGTCACAGTTATTTAGCATCATGCTATGCCTGTACATGCAGAATACGTTTATTCTCACTACCAAAATTAGTAAAGTGTGAAAGACTATAGGCATGATCAGTCATTCACACTGTTCAAAAACTTAAACGTTTTGAGATCCAAGCATGTATCAGTGGCTACACATGTAGACAAATTTCACAATCAGATAAACTTATGTGAACATGTGAGCAGGCTGGGCATCAATAAACAACATTCTTTCCTATGACAGATGCTGCATACGTAGTCGTGAGAGGGCAAAGTTAAACATAATAATTTATTTGAGTAATCACAGTGGCCAGATGGCATATCACTGTGTTGATGCGAGGGTGAAAGTACATTGACTGTAGGAATCATTTACTTTGCTTCACCACTTAGGCCACAATTATCATGATGTATGGCAAATGTAATCCAGCCTCACGGGTACCTGTGCATCCCTCAGAGAACTCCATATCATTAGAGAATCCTGAACATTCTTTGGGCACTGTAAGTGGTCCTCTTTGTGTGTCTGGGTACACAGTCCAACACAGATATTCACCTACTGTAGAACTGTGTGTAAGTTGAGGTATGTGACCTGGAGGATTGATCTGTCACACCATGGTAAACAATCATAACGGTGTCTGTACACACACAGGTGCCTGGCACTTACACACTCACACTTTCATCATTGTATAAGTACGTAATAGTGGTTAGCTGGATTGTATACATAACAGAGGCCTACGTTGACATGAAAAATCAATTATACATGGTATAGCGTAGTTGCTAAACGTGGCACTTACTGAATTGGAATTAGTACAACTAGTTGCTAATTAAGAATACACTAGTGTCTGACATTTCCTCAAAGTCCAGCAATGTGATCTGGCTCCTCTATATTGCCATGTGTGTGCATATACTGTAGTATAACTGATGTTGTGTGTGATTACACTCACGATCAATGCATGCAAAGGCGCTTAGTGCCAAAGATGATATTGTCACAAGAACTGAGCTAAATATCTGTGGATGTGTGAGCATGTATTAGTGGGTCACCTGAATCATAGGCCCCAATTTATGCAGTCCTGCAAATAAGTGATTAGTTGGCCTAAGTCACTTTCTGACACTCAAGATACCAATGGTGATTGTCATTCTATGGCATTCAATAGTTCAAAAAGATTTGCAACATAATGCAATGGCAGGGGGAGGTCTATGATGCTTGACCTTGTCCAACAAGAGAATGTGATAGGGGCTGTAGAGCAATTCACTTTAGATGATAGAAATTGTCTTTTGGGTCTGCACATACACCATGGTCTGCAACAGACATACAACACACAGGTTCAAGCTAGTGCATTTATTTACAGGTGTGTTCATATGCTGATTCACAGTGGCAGTTCTTGCAGCAACAACCCCAACATTGTTTGAGAGCCGAAGGATGTCCAGGCAGAGTCCATGGTGGATTCATGTCATGTGGGGGAAAGGAGTATGCCAGTGACGAGATCCAAATTGCCATTAGGGAAGGAAGGCCTCATCAGCAGTCCTCAAATGGATCAGATAAGCAGGTGGGCATACAAAAAGGGGACAGTACCAGGTGAAAAGGGTGATGGCATAATTATTAATACAGATCCAATAGTAAACTGGCCAAGAGTCACAGACAAATGTTACTGGCTAGTTCTCCGCTGAAAATTTGTGAAGTCCAGATCTTCCTCCACTGATGTGTGTTGCGCCTCCCTTAAGCGTGGTGGTGTTTGTGCAGGAGGCATCTGAGGCACACATACATCATGGGCTGAAGATGTGGCTCCCCTGTCCCCAGCAGTATTTGCCTGTGCCATTAAGGAAGGCAGTACTGAGAAGGGCCTGCTGGCTTGTCAGCACAGCAACAATATAACTGGGAAAGGCACACATTGTTGCAATATAGGAGTCCTGCTTCTGCTCCAAAAATTCAAGGATGGTGCATATAGCCCCAGTGGGTGGCCACCTCATTGGTGTTACATCAGCAGGGCTGTTGTTCTTGCCTCTGTCCCATGACACCAGCGATGTCAGTCAGGGACTGTTCCCATCTCTGGAGCAGAGGGTAGGTGCCTTTTTGCCTGAGAGGTATCCTGACTGGGACTGAGGCACCTAGGGACTCCCTCTAAGGTGCCCACAGTGGCCTCCAACTTCACCCACACCTCATCTACCATTTTCCACTGGACTACTACTGCTTGGTTTTGAAAGACAACTTGGCGATCCTCAGTGTCCAGAGCTCGTCTGGAGCTGGCAGATGGGGTAGGTCCTTTTGTAGGTGGTTAACCTGGAGTCCCATCGACACTGTTAGCCCCTCCCACAACTGAAGAAAGTGTTACAATATTGTCCAGGATTTGCTGAAAAGTGTCATCGTCCATGGGGGGCAGGACGTTATTGGCAGAAGGTTGATCACCCAGGGCAGGCAACTGGTCAGGAGGAGAAGTTTCTCCTTCTGCAATAAAATGGAGATATGTCAATGGTGAGCAATGCTAGATGTTGACATGAGTAGTCTGGCTGACATACAATATTTATCCTCATTCACTTTCAATTCAACATTGATTGTGTGTGGCACTGTAGTTGCCTTTCAGATGGCAGTCTAGTCTCTGTGCATTGTTCACACAACACTGTGTGACAAGGGTGATTGTTTGTGTCATACCACACATTGCAATACAGCTACATAGCTTGCTGGACTGCCCAGCCAGTGAGGTTAAGGTGCAGTAAGGTCCACATCTGCCGTGTAGATTACCTTTCTTTTTCTTAATGGCTATACTGTATTTGTTTTCATGTATTGACAGCACTGCTATGCACATTGCACAATGTCACCAGGGTGCCCTGCATTCTCTCTGGCCACTACTCAGGCCCCAGCTCCTGGGAAGGTTATGTGGGTTTTGTCATGTATTTAATTGGATCCTGCTTTCATCCTTACACACAGTACACCATAGCAGCATGCCTTATTGTGCTGTCTTGTATGCACATTGTGCATTTATGTGGCCAAGTGCTCATACTGGTCATAAATCCACACTACGTTGCACAGATGGTGTGCTTTGTATTGTGTGACTTGTAGCCCTGGTCACTAATGTTATACATTACACAACAAGTCACAATATAGAAAGGTGAAGAAGGACTGGTGCTGCACATCACACATGGACTGAACATACTTGATGGAGCTGGACTGGGCTGTGCAACATGTTACTGGTCATATTGACCTACATTTTGATGATGTTTGACTGGACATGTGGACAATTACATCACTTTCCCTTACAGTCCACACATTTCAGTGCAGAAACTTAGCATGCCGCGCTCCAGAGCATGACAGATTTAATGATATTTGGTCACTTACCCCGTAGGTCTTGCTGGTCCTCCTAGGCTGCATTGTCAGGTCCTTCAACTTCTGACACCAACTCTGTAGGGATGACTGATGCCACCTGCTCCTCCAAGGATGTCAGCTGCTACAGGACATCGTTTTGAATAATCTTCTAAAGATTTTTTTGGCCAGGTATTTTTTTCAAATACAGCTCAATATTCTGGAGAATGTCCTGTAAGCCCGTAGACAATCCGAGGCATGTTCCCAAAGCTTCTCTCCAATCCTTACTCCCTTGTGAGGTACTCTTTCAAAAGGTAGGAATTCATACTGAACACTATTAATTCTTACTTCAGCTAGGTCCAATTATCCATTATTAATTGTGGACTGTTCAGCATGTTACCCTAAAGCGAAACTACTTAGGAACATTACCTATATCGAGTGGAAAATGGTTTGATGGATGTTTTTCTTGTACGTGGTATCCCATAGAAGGCCTGACTAGTTGAGGTACCCATTTTTATTAAGAACGCATGAAGCAAGTATGTAAACTATTGGGAATACACAAACTCAGAACTTTATGCTACCAGCCTCAGTCGGATGGAATGGTAGACGCTATAGAAATACCTTCAAAACAATATTGAAGAAACTGTAATTAAAAACTTTCCAACTTGATGATTGGAATTATTATTGTTCCTGCCAATAGGAATAAAATGGCAAGGCTTCATGAAACAAATAAAAAAATTGAAGTAGCATATCAATTAGAATTGTTAAAAAAACACAGAAATCCAAATATAACTTTTACTGTGGTTAAATTCATGGGAAAATACTTCTTCAGAGTAGCAAAATTTGGTTTAGAATACATCCGCCCTGAATGAGCTTGCTAGATATTCTGTAAATTCAGTCGCAAGAGAAGACTATCTGACTCAAAACCAAAATTATGACATAAATAGTATAATGCATGCCTTTCCAGATTTGTTTGCGGAAGTGCCAACTGGTCAACCTTGTTTTCTCATCATATTACGATTGAACCATATTAAAAAATGCACCTTTTGTGTAGTCAACCTGATCTTTTGCCTCATTGTGTTGCTGGTTTTTAGAATCTGCAAACTGAGGCATTGCTGTCCAGTGCCCATGTATATGTTTTGACCTCCTAAAACATGTACAAATCTGCTAATCCCTGATTGGCATATGTAATTGTCCCTGTAAGGCCATAGTACATGGTGTAGAAACTGCATCTATTTCATTGAAAGTTAAATTTAAACCATGGACTGCAGCATTTATTTTACCATTCACTGACAAGGAAAACATGGTTTCAAGCATATCATTGTAGCCTGACCACTGCAGTGTCAACCTGAGATCTGACCCATCAAACCTTATAATAGGGGAAAACCCTTTCTTTTACATAATAATGTCAGCCCTAAGTGGATCCTATGGCCTATACGGTAGGATGAAAAGTATTTTAAGGTGGAATATGTAGAAATGTTATGATGGCATGTCCCTACAGGAACAAGCCCCCAAAAGCCCCTTTTGCTGTGGAATGCTTTGGCTGTCTTATGAAGAAAACTGAAATGCAGATTAATATATTAAATTTGCTTAGTCCCATTTTAGAGAAAAGCTAGCAACATATTTAGGAGCATTACCTTTTAGAAAGTCATCTGTTCTCTGCCTGAAACTCCTGGAGGCTAATTTCCATTATCCTACCTACAGCTGTCACTGCCAGTGCTTGATCTTAATGGCGTGTGGAAATTATTCCCAGAGCATTGACAGTGGCTTAGGCCTGGTGATAGGGTGGAGCAAGGTTGAGGTATATGACACCTGCCTATGGAGGAAAAGCAGCTGGGAGGGTTTTGGATTTTAATTTATCTCTGAGGGACAATGGTGAGACATTGTCCTTTATAGTCAAGTGTAAGGGGAAGTCTGAGAGAGGGAACCCTTTTGATCTTTAGGCCCTCTATGGCTGAACAGGCACCAGCCCAGAGGGAAGGGGAGCTGGTACCAGAATCAGTTTGGTACAGCTGACAAGGAGGGGACTGCTGAAACGTTCAACAAGGCCATTATCTTGTGGCCAAATAGGTGTTCTCTTCTGATGCTTCACATTAAGCAATTGAGAAAGTCTCTGAATTCCTGACTTTTGAAAGGTGGGCCACTGTCAGATTTTAAAACTGTAGGAATGCCCCATGTCACAAAGATGCCATCTAATAATGCATGAGTGATAGACGAGAGATATTCAATTAATGAAGAGTAAGAGTATTCGTCCACCATCACCTTCAGGTGATGTCCATTGACAAGTGGACCAAAAAGTCCACAGCAATTCTTTCCCATGCATGCTTTGGCAAACCTGACAGATTTAAGGGGATTTGAGTAGTTTTCGATGACAAGCAGTTGTGTAGATGACAGGCCTTCAACTCTTTCAAATCGTGCTTTGAGATTAGGAAACCAGACGCAATCTCAGAGCTCGTTTAGTGGCAACGATTCCACGATGTCCTTCATGGGCCAGTTCTATTACCAGTTGTCGCAGACTCCCCAGAATTCTTGAAACCCACCAGAATTATTCCTTCTTGTGTCTTAGGCAGTACATATTTGACATTTTTATACTCCTAGTATTCACAATCACTGGTAAGAGGTGAGTATGTTGGTTCCACACCTGATGTGTAATAACGTCTTTCCGTTCTAACAACACTATCCTGACTGATGGCAATGATAATTTTTTGATCAATATAGCATCTGGTGTGTTTGACTTCACAATGAAGTTCATGTAGACATCAGTGGTCTTTGATGTGGTACTTTGACACTGTATAGGTACTCTTGAGAAGTAGTCAACAGGGTTTTAATCTTTTACCCTGATAATGCATAATTGTATAGTTGTATTCTTGTAATCACAGACCCCAACGTTCAATGTGCGGAGGCATCTTGACCTTTAGATTGACAAAATATTGTCAGCACTGCTTGATGATCTGTCACAAGCTTGAAAGGTTTTCATACAGGAACAAGTGGAAATGTTCACAAGCCCACACCACCGATTAACTTTCTTTTTTCAGGTTGTGAATAAGCATGTTCAGACTGGGACAAACGTTTGCTTGCATAGGCCGCAAAAGGTCTTTGAGCATTTTGGTGTCTCCTGTGCTTTGCAAGGATTATGCCTAACCCAACTAGGCTTGTGTCAACAATACAACATTTCAGTAGTATTTTCAATAGCTTTTTTGATTCTCTTTAAACTTTGCTTGCATTCTTGTGAGAGAAATGAAACACTTTTTCGTCAACCCTCTCAGTGGAGCGCTCACAGTGGCAAAGTCTAAGATATATCTTCAACAGTAACTGGCTATGCCAAGGAATGAGCATAACATGAAAACATTTTGTAGAGGACTGGCAGGCAGTTGACAACACTTGCATTTTGACTGGATCTGGTGTCATACCCCCATCAGAAAAGATATAGCCAAAGAATTTTAGATTTGTCAGCAATAACTGTTAAGCCGGCATCAACAAGTAAATGACATGCTTGCCTGGGAGCTTGTTTTGTACCTGCAATACTCTTTGAGTTCCAACTGTTGAGACCCTTTATTTAAGTCAAGGCGAGAGAAGACCTTCACACCATTAATTTGTTTTATCATGTCAGCAACGTGCTGACCTGGATGTTGTTCTCTTTCAATTGGCTTGTTTGCTTGACACATGTCTACGCAGATGCTTACAGCTCCTTCACTGTCCTTTTTGGGTGCTACCACTATATGAAAAACCCATTGTACTGACCAGTAGTAAAATTCAATGATGTCATGTTTAAGTAATGATTCAAGTTCCTTTTCAACAGCTTCTTGTAAATGAAATGCATTTCTTCTGTGTCTTTAAGCAACAGGATGGATAACCTCATTAATATGCAGTTGTACTTCCATAGTCTTAAGCTTTCCTAATCCATGAAATAATGACAAGAACTGACTTACTTTTTCTTAATGAGCATTCATATTGTAGTTCACTGATACCAGTCCCATGTCAGCAGCTGTGCTGAAGCTGAGTAAATAGGCACTTGAATCTGTACCTTGACTTAAGTGAATGGGCACATGCACTTTTATTCTCTTGTGTTTCATAGTTGATACAAATGAATCTTTACTTTTCAAGGGAGTTGATGCAGCCCATGAGCACACTTTGGTTTTCGATGGCATCAGTCGTGGCAATGGAGATAGTTCATTATATTTCTCCTTAGGCATAATATTTATCAACCCATCACTGTGATGATAGGTTTCAATGTAATCTTCGGGCAGTGTTTGAATGACTTTGGTGCTTTTTCATGTCAACTTTTCTTTGTCTGGCATTTTTCTTCCCATGCAGCCAGTCCAATATGTGTGCATTGTTCTGAGATAAACATGAATATTGCACAATCATCTTCTTCACTTTTACTTGCTATTGATACTGAAGAACTTTTTGATGATGATTTAGATGCCGATCGACTTCATTTGGTGTCAATTTGTTTCAAATGATGTTGTCACTTGGGCGCGCGTCAAGCATTGTTTCTGGAACGATCGGTCGGTCATTTAATCTCACCATGATGCACTTACCTTTTCCTTAGCAAACTGTCAGAAAATGGTTTTCTTTACCACATCCTATGCATTTCTGTCCAACGGTGGGACATTTACCTACATTTGGAAATGACAATCCACATCTGAAACACAACTTCTTTTTCTGTGGCGATATCACCTTGTGTCCTTCGGCTTTGTGTTTTTGCTTGTTTTTCATGACTAACTCACTCTTGGCACTTCCCTCCTCCATGTCAGCAGCTTGTCGATCAGCATGCTCTTCATTTCTGGAAGCCATGAGAACTCTCTCAAGACTGAGAGTTTTTCTCATCATTTGTCTGAATGAATCTGACAGGCATCCATCAATAATTCTGAGATGTACTGCTTGATCATCATTAAATTAATTGAATCTGCTGTGTTTTTATGAGGGTATCCAGTCTCTTAACAATTTTGTCCATGGTTTTACCAACTCTTTGCCATTCTTGACTGAAAACGTGTCTTTGATAGTCTACATTGGGCATTAGATTGAACTTGAGATTCAAGGATTCTTTAATTTGACAGTATGTAACTTCATCAGCTTGTAGCACTTTCTTTATGACTTCTTTTCCATCAGAAAGATTCTTGAAGTATTTGATAGTCTTTTTGTTAGCTGTCTCTTCTAGCTCATCAATGAAATCATCAAATGTCTCTATCAAGGCAGTCCATCTATCGCCAATATGTTGCTTTTTGGCAGTATTGACGGGTGGTGGTTTCAGGAAGTTGGCAGCATTATAACTTCACGGGATTGGCTGGCACTGCACCTGGAGCTCTCCCCCACTCCATCAACCATTCTTCAGGATCTCTTAAATTCATATCATCCATCTGGCTCTGCAACATGCTGGCCTTGAAGTACTTTCTTATGCCTGGGGGAAATGTGGCCTCTTTTTTGGCCTCCATTGTAAGAACAGCTTTCAACTGGACCTCTTGTTGCTGCAGGTATGGCCAACTCTGTAAGCACAACCCCATGCACTTTTCTTGGGGCCACTTTCAGCAGCAGTATGATTACTCTCTTTAATTGGTTCTAATAAACAGATGATATTTCCTTGTATCTGACTTGCTGCTTTTTCATATATTCTTTTGTGCTTTTGACACTTAGTGGATCGTTGCCTTGCAGTGCTTCTGATCAAAGCGTTATTGTCTAATTTGCTGTCACAATTAGTGCCCTTTTAACATTTGCTTGTATCCGCCTTCAGCAGTAGCTCTCTGTATACTATGCAGGTTTAAATAGCGTAGCAGCACGGTATCTATGTATATGGCCTTGCTAGTAGTTTCTTGACCAACAATGCGTAGACTTCTCAGTGAAGCTTTTGTTATCTTCAAACACTTCACACCGGCTGGAGTTGTGTTTTGACTCCACATATGCCAAACATTGATCTTCAGCACTTTGTCAAAGGCACAAGCGGCACGCACAAGCAGTTTGTTTGTACAACGACAAACTCTTGGGGAGCACTGTCAATATTTGAGTTACTTATCCTGTATCTCGTCACCAGTTATAGCATCCTTCCAGCCTGGGTACCTGCTAATGAATATTCAACACAAGAAACTATGTATTACACATCTTTATTCGACTGCATGTAACCACAAACTCAACATTCTAAAACTACATTCACTTTACACAGTTCTAATACTTGTGTCATCACTCTATGGAGTCTTTCGGGAGCCAAAAGGGTTCTGTCATAAACACTCATATAACACTAGAAATAATAAGGAAGCACTCCTGTGTTTATTGCACAGAACATTGGGAACTTTGACAAAACATTTCCCTCATATTTATGTGTGTAATTATTTATGTATTATTTCAATTGATGTGGTGTCAACAGAGTACCATGGGCATTAGTGCATGTAGACCATTTCTAAATACTGCCCTTGTAACTTGACAGATAGGTATATGTGTGTATATGGTGCACTTTTTCCTACTGCTACTTATCTTGCTAGGATCGTGTTTCCCCCATGTTCTGGGCATGGGCTTTGCCCACCATTCTGCTCTTGCAGTTAGTTGTTTTTTGACAGTCGGCAGTCTTGCTCTTTAGTTGTGGTTACGTGTATTGGAATGCAGTTGTCCTTTTCACTTTGTGTTGGTGGGGCCTCCTTTCGTCATGCTGGATTTTGGTGAGAAGTGTTGTGTTATCAATTTCACACTGACTCCTCTGCTCTCAGCACTATCTGTGTAACATGGTGTAGGACCACCAGTTACCTAGGATACATGACATATTAGCCATCCTAAGTAAAGCAAAGTGTTTTTCCATTATTCATTATTGATGTGTGCTAGGCTCATCACAAGAAACCACTGTCAGAGAATTCCCAAAACCTAAAGACCTTTGTAATGCCATTTGGTGCATGCGACTATTTGTATCTTACCTTTGGTCTTGCTTCTGCTTTTAGCATTTTTAAGAAAATGATGGACTTTTTATTTGACGAGAAATTTTAGGCTGATAGCTTGCTCTTTGTGGAGAAGTCTGTTGAACAAAATACCAGTCTCATTAAGATTTTAACCATCTTAAGGGACACAAGAATGAAAGTTCTGGAAGGTGTAAATATTTTACTCAGAATGTGGACTACCTGGGAAGCATTTAGTCTTGTGCAAGCTGTAAAGGAAGCCTCAAAGCTTGTTGGTAATGCCGTATGTTCTTCTGGGATGGAGTGAGCACTAGGGGGCATATTTAGGAGCCCCTATCGCCACCGGAGTATCACTTTTAGTGACACTCCGGTGGTGCTATGCACTGCACGTATTTACTAGATGCCGTTCAGCCCCTTTACATGCAGCACTTTGCTTAGAAGGGGTGTGCAATGGGTGTTGCTGTGGGAGTGCCACAGCAACACCCATTGCATTTTGACGCTGCCCCAGATTTATGAGTTTTCATAAACCAGAGGCAGCGCCAAAATCTAACGCCACCCCAGGGGTGGAGTTACCATGGCGCAACAAGAGAAATGGTTTCATTTCTTCTCGTTTTTTTGCTGTTTCTATGTGTGCTGCATTTTGCACCACACATAGAAAGAGCAAATCGCCATTTAAGATTGTTTTGTGCAGGAAAGTAATCCTTCCTGCACAAAAACAATCTTCCCCTTAACTCAGCCATCCTTACACCACAGCACAAGGGGGTGGCTGAGTTGCGATCGGCAGCATACTTAGCACAGCACAGGGGGAAACACAAGGGTGCGCCATATTCTAGTAAATAGGGCGCATTCCTGCGTTTTGAAAATGTGAAAATGTGCGATGCTGCCAAATTTGGCGCAGCAACACGCACCATAATTTTCTCCTAAATCTGGCCCCAGGTATGCTCCATAGAGTATTAACCATAGCGGTGCAGCCTTTGCGGCAAACCTTTGAGTTGACAAATTAAATCAATGAAGGTTTTGGGAATGTCAAGGAGTTATTAGTGAATACCCCTGCTCTTGAATTATTTGCTTCTGGTGAGAAATGTTGCCATTACATACGTTTGAGAGGGTCATGAGCAGTTCTTGGTGAGTGAACATGTGTCACGGAATGAAGAGTCTCATTTGCTTCCACTGAATTGAAAGTGACTAAAAGTTGCTATAGTACAGTCAAAGGGATGGCACTGGCTTGCTCTTTGTCAGTCAAACATTTAAGACTTATAAATAACGATCACAATTTGAAGTGTTTACAGGCCAAAGCTTGCTTAATGGTAGAAATTTAGGTAAGGCTTCTTCAAGGTTATCCAGACTCTTTTCCCAGGTTATAGAAATTCAATTTTGATATGTGCCTTCTGCAATTTGTTGCAGTAAATTGTATGTCCCCAATGACGTTGTCAGACACTGAATTAGAAAGTTGAGCACTGGAGGAACATGAATGTGCTGTAGCAGATCTGAATGCTGTGGTGGAGTTCAGTGCTGTTTTTATAGTGGATGAATGGAGTGCTGCATGTAGAGGGGATTCAGGGCCGGACTGGGAACCACAGTGGCTGGATTGCTGCTTTGGTTACTGGGGGCCAATATTGCAGTACCATTTCAAAACCTGCCCCTGTAACAAAACTGGCTCCACCCCTCCACCCTTTTGGGGAAACACCTGATGCCCACTATGGCCAGTCTGGCCCTGAGAGGATTCTAGTTTGTAAGAAGTTAAACACAGTATAGGTAATGACTGACCCAGAGACAAAACTGAGGATGTGCCAAGGTGAAATCAGAACTAACAACTACACAAGGTATGGTTAGGTGGCATGATTGTTTCATTCCACTAGTCAGATTCTGATAATATTTGCCAAATTTAGCACATGAGGGCCATTTGAGAATAATTGCAACAACCAGAAAAATAAAACAATACTTCTGGTGACCAGAGCCTACTTTAGCGCTGGTGGCTCCTGGTATAACTGACATTTTTGGCACCCCCTTCCCTTGTTGACCTCCTCATTGGATTCCCTCTCTACCACTGGGCAAAAGTTCCTCTCATATCTCCATAGCTTCTCTATCACATACAATTAATTTGTTTTAAAGGCTGGCTTTACTGATAAGAATGCATATCTACCTAAGCAACACCTTTTTAGCAGCAATAGGAATAGATAATAAAAGACTGGAGGAAAAAACATAACGTCTTCACGTATTTTATGCAGTTTGCATGCAGCTCTTTGATGACAGTTCGTAACATTCACTGTTCTATATTAGGGCTGTATCTTATGAACTGTGTTAGCAAAATAAACCGTGTGAAAGAAAGCAGTAATCCATGCAGCTATCTACATAAAACAGAGAATTGTGACCTGCACCTTACAAGTTCTTTGCAGCAGGCATATTAACCATCTGCGCAACTTTATGGCATGTCAAAACTGCCACTAGACAAAACTACGATCTCTTCCTCTAGCAGGAACTTTAATTGCAAGAGTTATCTTGACATTTTTATTCTGCTTGAAAGCTGGATGCACAATGAACTCTGCAGCAGGTGTTTTTAAATCGTAAGTTATGGCTAAACAGAGAGTTCCCCTCACCCACACAAGGTCAGTATCCCCACCCCAGGTTAGCGCCAATACGGCCTCACCAGTCACACTGGCCTAAACCTAGTGGTCACCATCTATGAATAGTAAGTGGTGGTTAACAGATACTGGGAATGCGTGTTCTCTGGCATTGAAAAAACACTGTGACTGTGACTATAAATTATTATTCTAAATTTATGTATTTAGTGGACTTAGCCAACACAGGCAATGTTATGAAATTTTGGGATTTTATTTTTGCTACAAGGGATTCACCAAGAACCGTTGTCACTGATAATGGTACTCAATATACTTTTGATAGTAGTATTTAGTCCTTCTTCAACTGGCCTTGCATAAAGGGCATACTGGGTTGAAACTACTCTGACAGCTGCCCTGGATGCTAGAAGCAAACGTTGTGGCGATACATCACAAACCACATAGCATTAGAGGGCATATTTATACTCCATTTGCACCAAATTTGCGTGATTTTTTTAATGCAAATTTGGCACAAAACTAACTCCATATTTATATTTTGACATTAGACCTGTCTAACCTCAAAATATTGGAGTTTGCACCATTTTTTAGATGCGTGAACCTACCTTGCATCTATGAGATGCAAGGTAGGCATTCCCATCTAAAAAATGGTGCTAACCCCATATCCCCATATTTATCCCCCACGCTAAAACGACACATGGGTGGGAGGAGGGGCTAAATTATGGTGCAAAGCTTGCTTTCCACCATTATTCAATGTCTGGGTCAGAACAGGTATTAGGGGACCTGTGGACCCATTTCCATAGATAAACACCAAGGGATGGGTCCACAGGTGCCCCCCTCAGGACCCAAGAACACCCCCACCCACACCAGAGGGACACCAGATGATGGGGGACCCCATCCCAGGTAAATATAGGTAAGTATATATTTTTTTAATTAAAGTGCTATCGGGGGTCCAACTGTCCTGCATGCCACAGGGTGTAATGGCCATGCCCAGTGGACCCTGGTCCCCTATGCGGCCACTGGGGTGGTGGGCATGACTCCTGTCTTTTCTAAGACATGTGGTATGGATGGTTTTGTGTCAGAAAATTATGCTAGGCTGGTTAGAGGTATTTTTTTTGCATTTACACAAATTTGTTGCCCCGCTGGCGCTCTGGAATGACGTAAGCCAGCGCTATACTTTTTGATGCAACACTGTGTTTGCACAGTTTTGTGTCAAGTATAAATATGGGCCTAGATGTTTCCCGTTTCATGTTAAGAGGCAGAGAACTGGTCTAGACTCAATCTTGGATGGTTCCAGTATATATCAGGGTACTGGAGTGTCAGACTGATAGATGACAAGACTATTATTGTCTAAGATCTGCTTCGTACTAGGACTGGTGCAAAAATGCTGGATTTGCATTTGATGAATAAACCTCACAGTGTCAAAAGAGGAATCTAAATTCACTGCCCTGGTCACGGTGCTCAAGGCAACCAATGTTATAGTATTTTTACAAGGTAAAGTTTGGTATGTTTGGCTCGATCAGGCAGAGATCCTATATTTTTCATCTTCTCATAGTGATGGTTTGGATTTGGACTGAGCAACATGGGGTTCTGGTGGTCGGTGGTCTTGCTCTTCAGTTGTGGGCTTTTGTATGCAAGAAATTCGTCGGAGTGTCACCTTCGTCACGCTGCAGTGCTATTTGGTATGTCAGGAAAAATAACTACAACTGAAAAAATAGAACGTGTCAACACTTGATGAGTCCTAATATTAGATACAGCGCTTACGGTGATAAGTACTTAAAGTGATCTGATCCAATATTCATGATGTTCTTAAGAGCATAATTGCGCGCCTAAATGTAATTTTAATTAAATCTAATCAACTAATGCAAGATATTAAGGGTGTTCAAGATGAACAGTTCAGGTACAGCCATCTTGTCACTGAAAAGTATCTCTATGTTAACACTAAGTTTATGCTCGAAGGATATGAGAAGCAGTCTGCTTTTCTGGAAACAAAACATTCCGAAAAAATAATATTGAAAAAGAAATTCCATTCAAACGACGCCCAAAACGTAATGTGTATGCATGCATTCCTAACATCTCAGGTTAACTTTGAAAAATCGGAGGACACTTGTTAGTCTGTAACTAAGAGGCAAGTTTGCATCGAAAGCAATACCGTACATGCTTTAGCACATGGCTCGATTAAGTATATTGCTCCTGAACAGGTCCAATTTTACGCCATCAGTCCAGGTTACATAGAGAAAATGGCATGTTTGACAATTTGCCATACTTGTTTCTATTCATAGACTTGAGGTTTCTGTCTTGGGAAGGCGCTTCCCTATGTCTGGTGTGTTGTCCTGTGTGTTGTGTAAAATATATCCTATTTTATAAGTGTTATGTCTTTTTATTTGTGTTGCTTTATCATTTATTGTTTTTAAAGGGAATTGGCTGTCTCTTAATGTAGTGTGCAAAACAAGGTGCACTGTGCAGAGAGTCCAGGCAACCACACGTTCGTTTACGGAGGTAAAAACTAAACAACCTAATGCTCTAATTTTTATGCCATCTTAGTTGAGCAGTTAGGCCAATCTTGGCCAAGTGCAAAGCATTTGTTGTACACTCAGTATCAATAAAGCAAGACACACGCTCAAAGGAATAACTTGAGACCAATTTACAAAACTACTTCCAGTTCTTATAATGTTTTTAGGACCAAGCTTACCAAATTTGTATGAATACTTTTTTAAGTTATGATTTTTCAAAGTTTAGAAAATGTCTTGTTTTTGTGCGTTCACACCATAGGAATCAATTAGAGAAAACTTTAAAAATACATATAAATTTAGGCAATGTGTTTACCAATGTCTCCTTTTGCATATACGTCGAGGTCATCAAAAGGTTTCGTGAGCTAGCCGGAGAAGCTCAAGCTTTTCCCGGTTTTGGTGGGAAGAGCTACTAAAAAGCCCTTGGAGCTAGTGCAGGACCACTGCGGGGGACCACTTGAAAAAGCAATGCACAAGTGGACTTCAAGGTGAGTCAGGTGGGTCCCCTTGGATTGTAGAGGTTGCAAGGGGTGGGGACCCTTAGAGCACAGATGGTTCTCTGATACAGGGCCCAGGGAGGCTGGGTGCAGAGTAGATGGATGACACAAGAGCTGTGCACAAAGGTGTCTTTGGAAGCAGGAGGTAGGTCATTTTGAAGGTCACTTTCAGGTCAGCAGGGCCACTCTGGTGGGTGATTCTGGTGGTTTCTGAAGTCCCTTGACTGGAGCGTCCTCCCTGATCCTTTTGGAGTCCAGATTGGACTTTCCTTTTTGGTGTCTGACATTGAATGACCAGTGCTTGAGGCTATTTCACAGTTCGGCCACTGCAGGTTGCAGTGCCACCAAACTTAGCATACTTTCAGGGTTTGTCCTCCAGGTCCATCAGTTGAAATTTGGTTTGGCTGTGGTGTCTAGTTCCTTTATCAGCAGCTGGTCAGTGAACTGCACTACACTGGTCTTTTAGTCTTTGGATGCAGAAGAGTGATGCCTTTACTCTGGAGGAAAATATTTGGCAACTTTTAAAAGAGAGGAGGCCCTCTGGAGATTTTTAGAGTCTGACTGACCCCTCAGAGGCGATTATCAAGTTGTGGGTGCAGCAGGTGGGGTTTGGCACCTTTTTCTTTGTGCAGCAGGAATTCAGTCCTGAGCCTTGGGTCTTCTTTGTTGCTGGTCTTCTTGTGTCCTTGGAATCTGATCTGCAGGTCTAGGGGTGCCCACTAAATACTGCATTTAGTGGACTTTTAGGGGAGTACCTAATAGTGACCAATAGGTCAACTACCTTAAGGTGGCTAAACCCACTATGTGACTACTTCCTGTAGGCAAAGGTCACTTCCATGATAGACTATTTTCCTATAATGCAAGATGGAGGAAAATGAAATGGAGAGGCCACCTCACAAGCAACAGGTTGGGGGTGGTACAAGCTGGGGGTGTCAGCTCCTCCTAACCTTTGTGTGTTTTCCTACCATTGCTCCCCCCAAAATAGGGGGATTGCAATGGGGGGGGGCAGGTGCTACTAGCAGCAGGACTGGGTGTCAAGTTTCAAGGGTGGTAAGCCCTTTGAAGCTCACAGGCAGGGCTCTGTACATTCCTGGGGGAGGAGGTGTAACACTTCTGCCCAGAAATGGCTTTGTTCTCTGGACCCAGGGAGCACAGGTTCTCACCCCAGGGTTCCAGAATCCTGTCTGGTGGTGGCAGTCTGGTTGTGACTGGACAGCGACCATGCCAGGGTAGTTAGCATTTGCAGGGGTCACCTCCAAGGTGATCCCTGAATAAGTTTTGCAATAAATCCAATACTGGAACCAGTTTGGATTTAACATTCTGAGTTGTTTGAAAACAAACACCTCAGGGTGTAGATTGGCCATCATGTAGCTATGAAATGTATTCTGAACAATGCCCAGTACATGCATGGGAAATGGCTACTCTGTTCACTTACTATGCCACAGGTTTGGCAGGGACATAGTATGGGCATATTGCTCATGCATCTATGCCCACACATGCAGTATAGCGCACCCAGCCTTAGGGCTAGAAGGGCTGCCAGAAAGGTGACTTGCCTATATTGCATGCAGTAGAGGAGAGGGCACACAGGTTGTGTGCCATATCTGTTTTGCATTTTATGATTGCACCAGGACACTTAGGGCCTCATTCCGACCCGGACGGGCGGCGGACGCCGCCCGCCGGGCGGAAACCGCCCAAACACCGCCCCGCGGTCAGAAGACCGCGGGGGGCATTTCAACTTTCCCGCTGGGCCGGCGGGCGATCTGCAAAAGATCGCCCGCCGGCCCAGCGGGAAAGCGCCTTCCACGAGGAAGCCGGCTCCGAATGGAGCCGGCGGAGTGGAAGGTGTGCGACGGGTGCTGTGGCACCCGTCGCGCTTTTCAGTGTCTGCTAAGCAGACACTGAAAAGCAATGTGGGGCCCTGTTAGGGGGCCCCTGCAGTGCCCATGCCATTGGCATGGGCACTGCAGGGGCCCCCAGGGGCCCCACGACACCCGTTCCCGCCAGCCAGGTTCTGGCGGTGTAAACCGCCAGAACCAGGCTGGCGGGAAGGGGGTCGGAATCCCCATGGCGGCGCAGCTTGCTGCGCCGCCATGGAGGATTCCCATGGGCAGCGGGAAACCGGCGGGAGACCGCTGGTTTCCCGTTTCTGACCGCGGCGTTACCGCCGCGGTCAGAATGCCCATGAATGCACCGCCAGCCTGTTGGCGGTGCATTCGCTGCCCTCGGCCCTGGCGGATTCAATCCGCCAGGGTCAGAATGAGGGCCTTAGCCTGCACTGGCAGTGCTGGGTGCACTTGGATGCATGGTCCCTGAGGGTGGCACAATCTGTGCTACTGCCATCAGGAGCCTACCCCCAGTGCCTCATGCCTGGAGTATCTTAGTACCATTTACAAGGGACATACAGGGGCACCTAAAGGTATTTCCAATTATGCCAATGCATCTCAACAGTTTTGGGAAAAATATCTGGCCCAGAGAACCTTGTTAGGAGGGGTGCTGGGTACTAAGAACTTTGAGACCATATCAAATTCCTGCCACAAAGTGGGGGCTAACCAGGTCAAAAGAGGTACTTTCCTATACTACCCCAACAAACCAAAGATGATGAAACTAACCCTTCCCGAGTGAGTCTTCATCATCTAACTGGAAGAACCTAAAAAGGCCATCTGCATTGGCATGGACAGTCCCAGATCTGTGTTCCACTTGAACGTCCATTCCCTGTAGGGAAATAGACCACCTAAGCAGCATAGGGTTTTCATCTTTCATTTGTTGCAACCATCTGAGAGGCTTGTGGTCTGTTGGAACAATGAGGTGAGAGGCAAACAGGTATGGCCTCAGCTTCCTCAAGGCCCAGACCACAGCAAAGGCTTCCCTTTCTATGGCACTCCATTTTTGTTCCCTAGGGAGTAGTCTTCTGCTTATAAAAGCAACAAGCTGGCCATGCCCCTCATCATTTTTCTGGGCTAGGGTTGCTCCTACTCCCAGTTCTGAGGCATCTGTTTGGACAATAATCTGCCTAGAGTAGTCTTGAGCTTGTAAGACAGGAGCACAGCACATAGAATTCTTCAGAGTGTCAAAGGCCCTTTGACAACTCGCTGCCCAGTTTTGGTCATTTTCTTGGAGGCTAATTCTGTGATGGGGTCCACTATGGTGCCATAATCCTTCATAAATCTCCTGTAGTACACAATCAAGCCAAGGAATGCCCTGACCTGAGTCTGGGTTGTGGGAGCTTTCCAAGCAAAAATGGTCTGGATCATGGGTTGTAGGGGTTGGACTTTGCTTCCACCTACCAGGTGCCCCAAGTAAATAACTTTACCCTGTCCTATCTGGCACTTACTGGCCTTGATAGTGAGGCCTGCCTTTTTCAGAGCCTTAAGGACCTTTCCTTGGTGGGCCAGGTGGAGCTGTAGACAGCTATATTATCCAAATAAGCTGCACTAAAGGATTCCAGCCCAGCAAGGACTTGATTCACTAACCTTTGCAAGGTGGCAGTGGCATTCTTCAATCCAAAAGGCATAACAGTAAACTCAAAATGCTCACTTGGAGTTGAAAATGCAGACATCTCTTTTGCTCTTTGGATCAGGCCAATCTGCCAGTGCCCAGATGTCAAATCAAAAGTACTCAGATATCTGGCTGCCTCAATCTGTCAATGAGCTCATCAGCTCTTGAAATTGGGTGTGCATCAGTTTTAGTTACTTACTGAATTGAGGCCCCTGTAATCCACACAAAACCTCATTTGTTCTCTCTTTTGGAGTGAGGTTTGGGGACTAAAACTACTTGGCTAGCCCAGGGACTCTGTGAGGGTTCAATGACACCCAAATCCAACATTTTCTTGACTTCTGTTTGTATGCTCTTGCTGACATGGTCTGACTGTAAATGTTGTTTTTGTCAGGCAAGCTTTCACTAGTGTCCCCATCATGGGTACACCAATCAGTCTTCCCAGGGGTTAGGGAGTACAACTCAGCGTACTGGTTGAGGACTTTCCTGCAATCAGCCTGCTGTTATTCTGTGAGGGTGTCTGACAAGACCACTTCATCTACAGAACCATTTTGTGGGTTTCTGGAGAGGAGATCAGGGAGAGGCTCACTCTCTTCTTCCTGCCCCTCATCTGTAACCATGAGCATGGTTACATCAGCACTGTCATGGTAGGGTTTTTATGCGGTTGACATGGATAATTCTCTAAGTCAACCAAGTAGATGACTTCCCCTTTCCTTTCATGAATGGGATAGGGCCCAGACCATTTGTATTGTAGAGCCCTTGAACCTACAGGCTCCAATACCCAAACTTTCCTCCCTTGTTAGAACTCCATCATAGCAGCTTTTTGGTCATACCAGTACTTTTGTAACTCCTGGATGGGCTGAAGGGTTTGGCTTGATTTTTCCATGTACTCTGCCATCCTTGAACATAGGCCACGTACATAGTCCACTGAGTCCTGTTTGGGCTCTTTGAGAGGCCTCTCATAACCTTCCCTTACAAGACTTAGTTGTCCCCTAAAAGGATGCCCAAACAAAAGTTCAAATGGAGAGAACCCTACTCCCTTTTGTGGCACTTCCCTGTAGGCAAAAAAACAGACATGGAAGTGAGAAATTCTATCTCCTTCTGAGCTTTTCAGGAAGTCCTATAATCATGCCTTTTAGGGTTGGTTAATTCTTTTAAAACCCATTTATTTGTGGATGGTATAGTGTAGTGAAATTATTAGTCACCCCACATTCATGCCACATGTGTTTTAAGTATGCAGACATGAAGTTTGACCCTTTTTCTGGTAATACCTCTATCGGGAACCCCACTCTGGTAAACTACCCAGGAGGGTTTTTGCTACTGCAGGAGCAGTGATGGTCCTAAAGAGTATAGCCTCAGGCTATCTACTGGCATGATCCCCTACCACCAGTGTGTGTGTATATATATATATATATATATATATATATATATATCTGTGTCCTGATTCTGTTTGAGGGTCAAATGGACCAACAATATGAACCCCTACCCTTTCAAAGAGTACCGTAACCATAGGTAGTATGTCTTAACACAGGCCCATTCTGGGATCCCACCCATGGATGCCCGGTTCTTCAATTCTACTTCAGCCCAAGGGGGAATGCTCCTGGTCATTATTTCCAAGCAGACAATCTGCTGGGATGGATGGGGACACATCCACTTCTTTTCGACCTACTACTCCCCCCCAAATCAAATGTTACCATAGTCATGGGATGTAACTTAGTCTCATTCTCAGCACTGGTGACAGGATAGGACTTCCCTACCAGGAACTGATTGGAGTGGGCCAAGTGGTAGGTCATCATGGTAAAACTTGCTCCTGGGTCCCTCAGTGCTTCAACTTTTTCCCCATTTATCAAAGTGTGCTTTCTGTATTTTTGTATTTTTGTATTTTTGCATTACTTGGCTAGGCAGCAAAGGATAACTCTACCCCTGCCTCTGTGACTAGTGTTGCCTCTGAGGGTTCACTGACATGGTCAGGCCACATCTGTGTTCACATCTGGAGATTAGTAACTTTCTTTACTGTTGGTTGACTAGAGGCCTTCTTTTTGTTTTTACAGCTATTATCCCCATTTGGTGTCCTCTATTTTTGCAATTATTGCACCAAGCCTTGATGGGATCAAAGTTCTTTCTTTTGTACCCAACCTGAACCTTTGAGGAATATCTGGGCCCACCCTCCTGTTCAGGTTTTTGTGGACCATCAGAAGACTCTTTATTTTTGTTTTGGCTCCCATCTTTCCTTTTGGGCAGGGATTGCTTCTTTCTTATGGTCTCCCCCATCAGTGGTAGTGTTGGTCACCATTGTCTCAACCCAATGGTCTGCCTTTTCCCCAACTCTAGAGGAGAAAGTGTACCTAAGTCTACCATGCATTGATGTAGCTTCTCATTGTAAAAAATTACTCAGCAGATGATCTTTCATGAATGGGTTATACAGCGCATCATAATCTTGTACCTTGTTACCTGCTAACCAACTGCCCAGCATTTTTCGTGATCGGCCAGCAACAATGCCAGGTTGGTTAGCTTTTGCAGGACGCACCTCTAAGGTGACCCCTGGGTACATTCTGCAATACATCCAGTACTGGTACCGGTTTGAATTCAGCATTCTGAGTTTAGATACCAAACAACCCAGAGAGCAGAGTGGCCAACATGTAGCTGTGAAACTCATACTGGCCAGTGTCCAGCACATACATGTAAAATGGCTGCTCTGTTCACTTACTATGCCCCAGGTTTGGCAGGGACACAGTAGGGTCATATTGCTCATGCCTCTATCCCCACACATGCAGTATAGTGCACCCTGCCTTAGTGCTGGAAGGCCTGCCAGAGGGGTGACTTACTTATATTGCATGCAGTGTGTAGTGGACAGGGCACACAAGCTGTGTGTCATGTCAGTTTTGAAATTTAGGATTGCATAAGGGCACTCAGCCTGCAGTGGCAGTGCTGGGTGCACTTGGATGCATGTCCCCAATGATGGCACAAGCTGTGGTTCTGCCATCAGGGGTCTATCGTTAGTACCTCATGCCCTGGGTACCTTAGTACCATTTACAAGGGACATATAGGGGCACCTACATGTGTTTCCAATTGTGCCAATGCATCATATCATTTTTGGGAAAGAGTTATGAACCAGGCAACCTGGTTAGCAGGGGCCAGGGGCACTAACAACTTTGAAACCACATCAAATACCAGGCAAAAAGCGGGGGCTAACCTGGTCAAAAGAGGCACTTTCCTACAAAGGGCTTATATCCCATTGAGGTGGCCTCTTAGCCACAAATACAGCTTTAAATTATAGTTTAATCCATCCCTCTCCTGAACGTCTGGTGGTCTGTCATTGAAGAAAGGAAATCTTATTATATTGCCCTGTACAGTCAACTTTGAAAAGAGGTCGATCGTACAACTGATGAGCAGGAGCACATTGAAAAGGTCTACTCACACAGAGGCTGTGCCAGTGATAGACTACCACATTACTTAATAGGGACATTAGAACTGTCTGATGATTGGTTTTAAGCTGCTGTTGTCGTTTGAATGCTCTGTTATACACCCATGCTCAAGATACCCTGTGTCGTCCGTCTAAGCTCATGAGTAAACTTAATTCATTGTACACCCAAGAATGTACAGCCTGCATTTATACATATATAAGGGGAGCACCTGACTTACATTTGTCAACCCCTACTCTCCTTTCCTCTGGGGGTCCTCATGTATGAATGGCAACAGTTAAATTACCAAATCTATAGCTGTATATCTGTATCAATAGCCATAGATTGTCTCCTAGCCTTTTATTTTTTAAATGTTTTCGTTTTTTATGAGCATGGTTTATAAATGCGTTACTGTTTCCCTGGAATATTTTGAAGTCATGCTTTGGTGACAACAATAACATGGTACTGAAAGAGCGAGTTCTCCTAGTTCATTCCAGTAATAGGCACTAATATCTATTTCTGACAATTTATTATGGCATTTAAATATGAATGCTTCTATTGCGTTCTTATGTGTGTCACCTGGATCAATTCGCAGACTGGATTCTTACACTGCAAATCTCTGATGGACCTTACTATTATCTGAAGGACAAAGCCTTATGCTGGACCTGCCAGCTATAAAGGTGGTCTTCGTCCAAACATTTTGCCTCTCCTACTCCATATCGCTGAACCCATTTTTGTTGGCTTTGTGACTGCTATCCAGTGCTGAAGTGCTTGTGCTTTCTCCCTAAAATATGTCAGATTGGCTTATGCCCAAATGGCATACTTAATTGCCTTGTAAGCCCCTAGTAAAGAGGTACTACATACACCCAGGGCCTGTAAATTAAATGCTACTAGTGGGGCAGTAGCACTGATTGTGTCATCAACTTATGTAGCCCTTTAAACTTGTCTCAGGCCTGCCCTTGCAGCCTAAGTGGGTGCAGTTTTAATCTGCCATGTTGACCTGGCAAAGTAAGCCTTTGCCAGGTGCAAATCATCCTTTTTAATATCTATCAGTCACCCGTAATGTAGGCCCTGGACAGCCCCAAGGGCAGGGTGTGGTGTTTACAAAACGTTGGACATGCATACTTACGTTTTACATTTCCTGGTATACGTGTAAATTCCAAATCGGAAGACATAAATAGTTCATGTTTGGTGTCTCTGGAATTACAATTTAAAATCTTAACTTAGGGAAAAGTTGGATTTTAAATTGCAATTCTGAAAATGCACCCTTTTAAAAGTTGGCATTTTCTTGCCTTAGCCATTTGGTGGCTGCAGCCTGACTCTGGTCACATGACTGGATATGGGTGACAGTTGAGCTTTGTTAATTCCTCCCAGACAGTAACACAATGGAGCGATTAGATGTGCCAGAGTGGGCCATCTACTGGCTTGGAGACAGAGCTAGGGAGGCAGGAAATTCCATGCAGTTCAACACCACTATCTAGAAGCTTCTCCCACCTTCCAGACCAGGGTACACTAATGTAAAAGAAGGACCTCAGACACCAACTCTTCAGCACACTTCTGGGCCTGGGGATACTCTGCCAGGAAGAAAGACTGCTGAGCTGCTACTAGGATTACCACATTGCTGAACTGCTGCTACCCTCTATTGACCTGCTGCTTGCTACCCGCTTGCCTGAGGAAGAAGTACTGGGCCTACAACTTCATTTTGAACCCAGGACCTCCAGAATGACTCAAAGGGGCTGCCCTGCTGGCTTCCTGAATAGGGTCCCAGATACATAAAAGACTTCCCAACCAGCTCCTGGATCCAGCTGCAGCGAGTTCCTGGCTCCCAGGTGGTGTCTATCAGGTCCTCGAGCCTTAGTATGGCTCAGAGGCTCTTGAAATAAAGCTTTTGGGCTCTTCATTCAGTTCAGCTTGGACCACTGCCATTCTGTTTCTTCACACAGCAAGTATCAAAGGACCGCCAATGCGAAGGTCCAGTCTGCCTGTCTATGATGCCCGGCCTGCTTTTTTCACCACGTTAACCATAGCCTGTGACGCTCTCCTTGTTTCCCCGTGACTCTTTCCAATGCGAACAGGAATCTTGGCACAAAACTTGAGAAGGTAAAACTTCATTAGGACTAACTTGGGACTGTATCTGAGCCATGCTTCATCATGGTCTGCCTGAACTTTTGACTTTGACATGGTCCAGATCAGGTAGTGGCAGTTGGTGTTTAAGCTTTCAGGTTCTATTTTTCAGTTTATTCTTTAAAAAATCATAATTTCAGTTCTACTGATTTGATTTTTGTTATTTTGGCCTTATTTTATTTATTCACATTTGCTCTAATGTTCTAACATGGTATGGGATCTTTTTGTTATGTTAAATGTGTGCTATAAGCACAAATTGCTCTCATGGTATTTTATTATTTCTCTTTTGTGCCTGGGACTAGAATGTATGGAAACCAATTTCCTTTTGTATTTCATATATTGTGAATATTTTAACTGGATACGTTTTCTTCATCTGTTAACAAAGTAAATCAAATACAATTACCACATTCACAAGACAGTTTTGAAGTTGCCCATTACTGTAGTACAAATACTCTTTTGATGTCATCATGTGCTAGTGAATTTTAGCACAAGGTTCATGTTGTGAGTCTCTTTTCTCCATTGAAGTTTATTTTTCTTCCTTCGTGCTCTTTGAATGTAAATCCATTAAGTTCTTATGTAACAATCCATTTACATAAGGAACCTTCCATTGGCACTTCAGCTGCACAAGCCTATCATTTTTTTCTGCCTTTGAGATGGGCCACATGTATGTAGCGTTCAAAAAAAAGTATTTTCCAATGTACAAACCCTATTCTGCAATTCAGCAACCTATCACTGAATTACAAAATTGGATTGCGACTCGTTATTAGGAAGGAGGCATGCCAAGGGCATCCCTTCCTAATAGCGACTTTGAGGGCGATGTTTTATTGTTTTGTGACTGCACTCCCGTCACTGAACAATCACAGTTCCCATAAGCAAACAGGAAGGGGTTCCCAAGGGACTCCTTCCCCTTTGTGAATGGGGGTGGCAACATTTTTTCAGGGTAGACAGCGGTCCCACGTACCACTGTCTACTATGAAAAAATGAAAAGGAAACGTTTCATTTTTTTTGGAATGTAACCCATATTGTTTTAAAGAAAACAGGATGCATTAAAAAAAAAACTGCTTTATTTAAAAAGCATTCACAGACATGGTGGTCTGCTGACCCCAACAGGTCACCATCCCTGTGAGTGCAGTCATTTCCAAATGGGTCAAAAATTGCAACCTGCTTCATGAATATTGATGAGGCAGGTCCCTTGAGACCCATTTGTGAATTGCAACTGTGTCTGAGACACTGTTGCACATCAGGTTTTGTGACTTGAAAATTGTGAGTCGCTAAATCTCACAATTTACGAGTCACACAACCTGACATTTGTACATGTGGCCCTTAGAGCCCTTAGGGGTTCTATTCAGTAGGAATATGATGGAGGAGTTGAGAAAGGGTTTAATGTCAATGGGGAGTGCTGTTAGTTTGAACCTTCAGTTGTGCGTTGATCATAAGAACAATCTCTTTGGGTCACAGACTCAGGAGGGTGTACTTATTTTGGTAAACACTGTTTCTTGGTGTCATGGCAGGCATTGTAGTTAAAATATATATATTCTTTTGTAAGATGTTTTGCTTATGGCAACTCATGATGAAATCTGGTAGGTGCACATTGTAAATGTGTAAAATCAGGCCCCGGTAGGCTAACAATGGCAAGAAGATGACCCTGTTCAACTGCGAGAAAGATCTCCACCCTCACGGGACAGATGTCAGGCATTCGACGTCTAATCCTGACCGAGGTCTCGGGAATTCCACCGCTACTGAGCAGGGCCATCTTTTTATATCTTAAAGAATAGGAGAAGGCCTTTCTGGAAAAAAAACCTCCCATTAAAAAGAAATATTCAAACATGCTGGCTAATGTAGGTCAGAGTTGAAAGAAACAGGTGGGAACTGGCCAGTTTCCCAAATTGTCTCTCACAAGCCCAAACCATTCCCAGCTTGCACTAAAAAACATCAGTCTGGTACATTCTTATCGTGACTGCCTACCTCCTTGATATTATGTACTAGCTGTTCGGTGATAAAATGTCCTAGCTCTTCGGTGAGAAAGAATACGAAAGCAAGCACAGTTTACAATGTGGAATAATACTAATACATTTAACATAGCAGTGTCTAATGCTTTGATAAAGACAATAGGCAGCTAAACTGAATACAAAATGTTATCTGCAACTGTTGAACACTAGAAATCTAATCAAGGTGCACTGTGGTGCAACACAGTCAGTGATCAAAAACACATATTTCACTACACCCTGGAAGGACACTCGGGGTGTTGGCCCAAATGGCAAGCTTCAAATTGAAAAAGCTGCCTTTGAAGGGCAAATGGTGATAACACTCCTGACAGGCTGCCTTTTGTTCCTGTGGAGAGGTTGGAGACAGGTCCAGAGAGGGAAAACTTGTCCTCAAACTGTTTTACCCATGGGCAAGTAGCCCTTAGGTAGCCACACCTCTGGGATGAGCTACCGTGCTCTTCACAGTTGAGGAAAGGTCCCAACATCCTGAGAGTGGCAAGAATATTGCACTCGGGGACTGCCACATATCAATCATCACCAGAATGTTGTCACCAAAGAGAAGCGGACCTACTAGCCCATTCGGTAGTGACTGCATTGTCCCATTGGGGCACTTTCTTGGGATAAATATGGGACCACTGGCACCCTGGACCTTAGCACACATTGGATTTGGAGAGAGGACCAAAGGACTGCCCAGCTGCCCTTGAAACTGTACACAGAGAGGCTGCACCATCAGAAGGACTGTACCTGCTGCACTTCGGATTAGTAAAGTTTGGACTGTGCCTGTGGCTCCTGGCTCAGGGAAATGTTGGTTCCTGGCCCCTGATGAAAGCAGTGACTCCAAGGGTCAGTTGGCTGGCTCCCTGGTATAGCACCAGGGACATTAAATCTCAAGAAGCCCAAACTGGCAAGTTGGTAGCCACTTCTGAAGGCTCACCACTAACCACTACTGGGTATGCTAAGAGACAAATCCAAGATAACCAAAGATTGCACCCATGTCTGCTGAACTGGAGGTTGGTGTATAATGCCAGATGTCTCACCTAAGAGGCACACTAGCCCCCTACTGGTTATTGTACCCTGACCACTGTGTAGCAAGAACCGAAGCTCAGCCGAAGTTCGATTTCTACTGTTGGGAACAGGTCTTTGTGAGATCCTGATTCCCATGGCCAAAGTCGCCCCACCTCACCCGTTGACTGAGGAGTCACCTGCAACTCAACCCCATCAACTGCACAGCACCAGAAGCATATTTGAGCATTCTTTCCTCCTCCATCCCCAGCATCAGCACCACTCAATTGTAGTCTATAGTGGTAGTTTCCTAAAGATATAATTAGACTGGAAAAAGCTCTGATTTCCAGGTAATTGTCCACAGAATCCTTACTGGTCTCCTACACCTCTACCCTGCAAGGATTGGTTGCCCAACTTGTGCCAGAGTTGCCAAACAAACTCTTTCAAACCTTTAAAAAAAGTACAAACCTTTTCTTGGCCAATGCATGTTTGCAGTTGCATTCAAAAGTTTTAAATACTTTGAAAATTCACATCTCCGGGAACATCTGGTGGATTTTGATGATCAAGGTCTCTAAGAATTCATAAAAATATGCTCTATTTTTATACATTGCTCTCATGTCTCTTTCTTGTGCCTTTGTCATAAGGACCCTTGCATAATGATGAGATTGCTGGATTTGGGGCGGCAACACCACTGTGTAGTAGGCAACTGTGTCACTCAAACACCAGTTGACAGCTGTCGGCCCAACCCTCCCAGCTCACTAACAGCACCTCACTAAAACCCAACCAGTAATGGTGAGTTGTGGCAGTTTTGCATGGACTCTGAAAACCTCTCAAGAGAATCATGGTGGAAAAAAGTCTTACCCTATTCTCTCCACATACAAGTCTCATATACACAAGAAAAAGAGATGCAGGAGAGTTTTCAATACATTGTTTGAAAAGCCTGCAATATATGATAAAATGCATGACCTGAAATGATTAGGATAATGAGGAATAACAAAATAAGGATTGTGAAAATTAGAGATGTGAATATGAACAACCCCAACATATTGTCATAACAGGAGTATACAGTTCCTACCTAAAAGCCGAATCTCTAGCCTCTAAGTGAGAGCATGGCGATGTAAGCCAAATCTGTCCGTACAGTGTCCATGAGAGGCACACACCATCCCTGTTACCTTGGCACAAGGTCACTCCGCCAGTCCCTAGCTCAGGAGCTGTGGAGACACAAAGGCTGAGGTCAACCTAAAACAGGCATGCAGCACAAATGGAAATTCTGACTGGAACCCCCTCCAATGCCTTTTGTCCTACAATATATTTTTATAGGAGACATGTTTTCTGTTCATGCGCAGGAGCCTGATTTGGATACAGGCCTAAGCGCTGGACTGTTTACTCCGGCTTAGGGCCAGCAATACAGAATATTATTCTGTGTGCCTCACAATCTGTTCTTGTAATTCTGAGGAAAAGAACATGATACAAAGTATGTCATACATTGCACTAATAATAATGACACTTTTGCAGAATAGCAACTATTAGAATTAAATCAACACCACCAAGGTTTTTGGGAAAATAAAATGAATAAAAACAACAGAGCATGATAACTGGGTAAAAGGGTACAGGCTGCAATCCTAGGCTAAGCTATCACTGTGCCCCAGTTTGGTATTGTTAAATACTTTACACTAAGTTTCTTTGTTAAGTCTTGGCGCTCAAAACTGCCTAGGGTTGAGCTTAAGGATATGCAAAGGAGCATGACTGGAGCCAAGATAATTTTTGTGCATTCATTCCATGATAAGTTCTCACATCTCTATCAAATGATGCACCCAAATCCTCACAGTGCTCCTGACATCCTTCCTTATTTTAGGATTTGCACCTCCAATAACACTTACTTTGCATCTTTAGCTCACATATTTCTTGATGACCATGATAATGCTGCTTACAGTAGGTCTCAGCTACAGACATCGTCAGCTGTCTGCCGGCCAGACCTTTTATTACCAGTATACATAGGGTCAGGCACTTGTTCATGATTGGACAGCTTTATTGTATATCTAACTTCCAAGCTCCTGATTTCATGGCTCTTCCATATTATTGTGCTTGTCATATCAAGGTACATTACACTATAACAGTGTTCTGATTTGATGAGTGGTATTCTTCCAATGATTAGTTGAGGGGATTCTATTTTTTTTCCGTTTAGCCCCCATGAGAATTCATGTGTTTTCTTGCTCTCTCTCCTGTCTTGCATCCTTCCTCAAATTTCCCCCAGCAGCTCTACTATTACTTCCCTGCTCTCCCCATTACACCAATGCACCTGTTGTTTTTATTTGTTTATTTATTCATTTGTTTAATTTGTGGGCCCAGCAGCTGCAATTTGCTGCCTGGTGCTACTGTCTTAAAATGCTCGTTTGCGCTCATTTTTTTTCATTTTTTAATTTAGTGCTCCAGTATGGGCATCTTCCTTCTTGGAAAGCTAATTAAAAAAAATGAGCCTCACCCTGATGCATGCACAAACATGGATCATGACGCATGAATTTACAGGCTCTACTCATATGCACACATACGCACGTCACGACTCATAAGCATATGTCATGACACATGCATGCATTGATTCACATGCAATGGCATCAATTGTGGAATGCACGTTCTTTAACATCAAGCCCATTCTAAGATTGCCGGATATGCTTGTCCAGTGTGGATGTACCTTGATGCATGTGTTCACAGGTTAATGCAAACATGCATTGGCAAAGTCAATAGCTGAGCTGTTTAAGCTGAAACCTATTGGCTGTGATTTGAAGGCTGCTGTTAATACACTTATCCATCAATATCTTAACTTGTTCCGTGGAATTTAAGCAAACAAGAATAATCTGAATTAAGGAATCATTGGTTTATTCTGTGCTACACCTCTCGGTATTATAAGAGGTATAGTAAAGGAAAGTTTTGGAAATAAACAAAGTAGGTGCACCTTATAATTAAATGTAGTAATAACATTACATTAGTTCAATTTACTGATTAGCTAAACCTGGCCTTAAATATATAGATACAATAATTTTCAAATATTGTGGGAATGTGTAACTGTATTGGCAATAAAAGTATTAACAGTTAGCTGGTTCGTCATTCTTCCTAAACATCCAAAAATATAAACCTCTTTGATAGATGATGGAAGCTGAAAGAGTGGTCTGCAAAAAAAGGTAAACAGATATTTTTGAAAACACAAGACTTTTATGTCAGTGTTTGTGTTACAAGAGGGACCCTGTACAAGGTATACATTCGCTACTGTCTCATGGATGGTCGAGGATGTGGACTAAGGGAAGGGGTGCTATAAGCCGTCATGGTAGTATGTTTGAATATAAAATAATTTATGTATATTTATATTTAAGTTTGGCATATATATGATTGGCCTGGAATGAATTAACATTCCTTTGATTGTTAATATGTGCTTTACACCATCATTATCATTTGATTCACACCTCAAAAGAATTTAACGGACATTCAGATTTTAGCGACTAGTGGTTGAAAGACCCACCTCGAGAAAAGAAAGATTTACAGTTCTTTTCTAAAGCTGGGGAGATTTGTACAGTTGAAAGTCTCAATCCATATAAAGCTCCAGATGGCTGTATTGTAACACTAAAACCTTCTTTCTCCCGCTTTCACCTTGATGGTCTTCTGTTGTCTCAAAAGTGTTTTAGCATTCGATCAAAATTCTGGAAGGGAAAGTAGAATCAATCTAAAGTCATCTTTTCAAATATTGAGGTGCAGACCACCAAACATCCTTAAGGCTGAGTTCTAAACAGTTAAATTCTGATGTTGCTTTTCGACATGCCAACATAAAACTAAATACACAATCAAGTTGGACTCTAACAATAGATTTACCAAGGGATGCACTAAGTTTCTAATTCAGTATAGTAGAGCCAATTACAGAGTTTATTTGATTACCTAAGGATAATTTCTCATCCAAATTAGCCTAAAGCTTCTTAATCTTTTTTTATGATAACAATCTCAAATGCACCAGCGTTGAAACTAGAGTGACTGACTCGGAATATTTTCTGGCTTTACATCATGACACTCCTCAGAAAGTCTGTTTTATCTCCATCTAGCCTTAAAAATATTTTTCCTATACATTTTTTGATAAACCCAAATTCATCATTCTCCTTTTCAGGTTTTGCCTGCATGAAATCTATTGTATTTAATATACATTTTAAAAGGGGCTTACAACCCACCCTCATACTTCCTTCCTTTTCATTAATTTCTGTGCTTGCCACTTATATTTCCTCTGTTTCTATTGGCTGTAGCATATTATTTCTCTTTGTTCCTCTCATGTGTTTGTCTTGTCAGTGTCCCGAGGCTCAAGTACTGTTTCCATCTGCTGCTTGTGTCGAACTTCTTTGCATGCGCAAACCCTAGCTAAGGTATCAGAGCACTTACAGACTGATGCATTCAGAGGCACAGAGTCTTTTTTTTCTAGTCTGCCCTCCTCCCTCCGATTCCTTCAGCATAATTACTTTTAACTCCTCCCATGCCCAGGGCGAGCTGGTCTTGTCCAGGCACATGGTTGCCGTGTGCCTGAGACGAGACCAGCTCGTCCTGCATCCGGCCCACAACCCCCAGTTGGGGATGGTAGGGGAATCGCTTCCCCTGCCACCCCTAACCACCCTCTCGGCAATCTGATGACATCAGCGCGCTCACGCGCGCCAACTTCATCAAATGTTGCAGTGGACGTGCTGGAAGCCATTTGCTTCCAGCGCGTCGAGAGAAAGGACATCTAACAGGTGAGTCCTTCTCTTTTTTTTTTTTGAGGGGGGGACAGACACAGGGGGAAAGGAAAGAGTTTTTCCTTTCCCCCTGTACCTGTTTTCAATGGATTCCTGCTCCACGATCGCGGGCGAGGCCTGCGATCGTGGAGAAGGAATCCTCCACTAGGCACCAAGGATTTTAGTTTAGGTTTTTGGGGGACCGACTACTTTGGGAAGGGTTGCTCTCCTCTGGGCATTATACCATACGTGTTTCGGCCCCCCTGGGGGCAGATCGGACAAAAAAATGGCTGATCTGCTCTCAGGGGGAAGTCGGAACCCACTAGAAGCCAGGGATTATATTGTTACTAATAATTTCGGACAGCGACCCCTTAGGCAAGGGTCGCTGCCCTGGGAGCAATAATTTTTTATCTGCTTCGGCCCACCTGGGGCTAGATTGGCCATGTGATTGGCCGATCTCGCCCCGGGGGGGGGTCAAAACCCACTAGGCCTCAGGGATTGCATGTTTTTGGTCTTGGGGGCACCCCTTGGGCCAGTGTTGGCCATTTCTGCCCTATTTGTCTTAGGCCCATCTGCCCCCAAGGAGAGCAGAAGCCACCAATACACCAGGGAGTTTTTTTTGGTTTTGTTTCCCTTTGTTGTTTTGTGCTGGGGGTGCCCCCTTTGCCAAGGGTCACCCCCCTAAAGGGGGGAAAGAGCTGTTGGCCATTTCTGTCCCCCTTGGGGGCAGATTGGCCTATTTCTTAGGCCTATCTGCCCCCAAGGGGTCAGAATCCACGTAGGCACCAGGGATCTTGTGTGTGTGTTTTGTGAGGGGAGGCGGGCCCTTTGGCAATGGTCGCCCCCCAAAGGGGGCACATTACTGATGGCCATTTCTTCCCCCTTTGGGGGCAGATCGGCCTATTTTTTTTAGGCCAATCCACCTGGGCACCAGGGAACTTGTGTGCATTTTGTGTGGGGGGCATCCCCTTTGGCAAGGGTCACCCCCCAAAAGGGGGAACATTACTGATGGCCATTTCTGCTCCCCTTGGGGGCAGATTGTCCTATTTTTTTTTTCAGGCCCATCTGACCCCAAGGGGGGCAGAAGCCACCAAGACGTGAGGGAATTATTATTGTTTTGTTACCCTTGTTTTTTTTTTAATGTTTGGGACGCCCCCTTTGGCAAGGGTCACCCCCCAAAAAGGGGCACACTACTGATGGCCATTTCTTCCCCCTTTGAGGGCAGATCCGCCTTTTTTTTTTTTTTTTAGGCCCATCTGCCGCCAAGACATCAGGGATTTTTTTTTTGTTCCCCTTTGTTTTGTTTGTGCTGCGGGCGTCCCCTTTGACAAGGGTCGCTCCCCAAAGGGGTCACTGAGCTGTTGGCCATTTCTGCCCCCATTGGGGGCAGATCGGCCTATTTATTTAGGCCCATCTGCCCCCAAGGGGGGCAAAATCCACTTAGGCACCAGGGATCTTGTGTGTGTGTTTTGTTTGGGGGGCGGCCCATTTGGCAAGGGTCACCCCCAAATGGGGGAACATTACTGATGGCCATTTATGCCCCCCTTGGAGCAGATCGGCCTATTTTTGTCGGCCTATCTGCCCCCAAGGGGGGCAGAAGCCACTTAGGCACCAGGGAAAATTTCTAAGTTCTTGGTGGTGGGGTGTTTGTCAACTGGCGAAGTATTTGTGATTATGACAGTTTATTGCTTATTTTTGTTCTAGTTCAAAGCTTTTGCTTCCTTTGCTGTGGATCCTTGCAGTTTTGGCAGTAGTAGTCCTGCGGTTTGCATAGTAGCATGTTTTAGGTAAGTAAAAGCAATTTACTCCAAAGGAGTATTGTTGACATGCATGAATGACATGTTTGTAGGTGGTGTACTAAATGCAGGATTGTGTGTGAAATTGTCTTTATAATTGTGCACAATGATATTTGTGTTGTCTTATGTCTAATTTTCTTTTTTCTTTTTAGTGAGATATGATTGGTGATTGCTGTGTCTGTGCAGAGTAGTTGCTGGTGAGTCTACCTTTTTCAGTCAAGTGAGTGGTATAGTTTTTTAGTACATAACACTTTGTGATAAAGCTACACTTTGTTCCTTATTTTAGACAGTGCTGGGTGTTGCTGGCAATCCATTTGTTGTTAGAAAGGATCATGGCTAGCCGCAGAGTGACCGCTCAGCAGGTTTTTGGCATTCTTTTTGAGTCGTCTTCTGACCATGATTATGAGACTGACTCTGCATCTGAGGCAGAGGAGGAAGTGAGAGATTCTGGCAGCGAGTTTTCTGTCCGAGAGGATTCTTCTGATGAGGAAGCCACTCTCAGCGCAGATGAAGGGCATTGTTTTAGAGGAGGACATTGATGTGCCAAGAGTGCAGCAGCCTGGCGCTGAAGGGTTTCCCTTTAAAAGACCTGACACCTGGATTGCCCCAAACATGGAGCAGCCACAGTTACCTGCATTTACTGGTCTCCCAGGGTGTAGAGTCAATACGGAAAACTTTTTGCCTGTCAATTTCTTTTACTTGTTTATGGACAATGTATTTTTGGAAAAGATTGTTGAGCAGACTAATTTTTATGTGGAGTAATATCTGAGGGACAACGCTGCCAGACGTAGGCCTCAGTCTGGAGCTACCCAGTGGGTTCCCACAAATCTGGAAGAGATGAAAAGGTTTTTAGGTTTGACTTTTTTGATGGGGCTGATAAGGAAGCCGTCACTAGCTTCTTATTGGTCTACTAGTCCTTGATGGCAACGGCTACATTTCCTGCAACTATGACTCTTGATCGCTATTTGCTTCTTCTTTGTATGCTGCATTTTGTAGACAATGCTTTAGCCTTGCCACAAGATCACCCTGATTGTGAACGTCTTTTTAACATTAGGCCTGTCCTTGATCATTTTGTAGATCGTTTTTCAGAGGTGTATGGTCCAGGCAAAGAGATAAGTGTGGACAAGTCTTTGGTCCTGTTCAAGGGGCGTTTGTTTTTTAAGCAGTACATTCCTAGCAAGAGGGCACAGTATGGAATTAAATTGTATATGCTGTCAGAAAGTAGTACAGGAAACGTATATAATTTCTGGGTCTACACTGGTAGGGATTCCAGTATTGAACCCCCCCTGGTTGTCCGCCTACTTTTGGAGTTAGCGACAAAACTGTGTGGAAACTTGGTAGACTGTTTAACAAAGGTCACCATTTGTACCTAGATAATTTCTACACTGGAGTGCAGTTGTTCAAGGAGTTGTTTAGAGTGGACACTGTTGCTTGTGGCACAATCCGCTCTAACCGGAAAGGCTATCCAAGGGAGCTTGTCCGTAAAAAAACTTGAGAGGGGACAGTGCAGTGCCTTGTGGAATAATGAGCTGCTAGCTCTGAACTGTTCAGATAGGAGGGATGTGTACATGCTATCAACCATCCATAATTAGAGTACTTCCCCTGTGACTGTTTGGGGTCAGGTTGCCGAAGTGCGCAAACCTGCGTGCATTTTGGACTACAATAAGCACATGGATGGTGTTGATAGAGTAGATCAGAGGATGGAACCTTACACTGCTCTTAGTAAGTCTTACGTGTGCTATAAAAACTTGGCCATACATTTATTTCATTTGGCAACTTTTAATGCTTTTATTGTGTTCAAGGATTGTTCACCTGAGTCAAGGATGAAACTTGTTAAATTTCAGGAGTCAGTGATAGAGAACTTTAGTGTGGTAGAACAGGCAAGAGTTCCTAGCCTAGCAGTGGTGGAGGATGTGGCTAGATTGAAAGATGGCCATTTTCCAGATCACATTCCTCCCACTCCCAAAAAATACTTGCCCACTAAGAAATGTACAGTATGTGCCCAAAGAGGAAGCCGGAGGGAGAGCTGGATGTACTGCCCCGATTGCCCTTCAAAGCCTGGGCTGTGTGTGGCTGGCTGTTTCAGGAGTTACCACACCAAAAAGTTTTTGGAGGAAATACCATGAGCGTAAACTGCCTGTTTTATAATTGCAGATGTTCAGTTTCACATTTCTGTTATGTTTTCAGTTAGAGCTTTTCTGTTTGTAGTTGTGTACTTATTTTATAATTAGTTAGTGGTTTCTTTGTTTTTTATAAACAAAAAATAAGTGGTGGAAGTGTGCATGAGGTGGGGCTTGGCTGGCGGTGTGGGTGGGGCTTGGCTGGTGGTGTTCATGGGGTGGGGCTTGGCTGGCGGTGTGCGTGGGGTAGGGCTTGGCTGGAGGTGTGCGTGAGGTGGTGCTTGGCTGGCGGTGTGCGTGGGATGGTGCTTGGCTGGTGGTGTGTGTGGAATGGCGCTTGGCTGGCAGTGTGTCAGGGGTGGCGGTTGGCAGTGTGCGTGGGGTGGTGCTTGGCTGGCGGTGTGTGTGGAGTGGTGCTTGGCTGGCGGTGTGCGTGGGGTGGTGCTTGGCTGATGGTGTGTGTGGAATCACGCTTGGCTGGCAGTGTGTGTGCGGTGGCGCTTGGCTGGCAGTGTGCGTGGGGTGGCGATTGGCTGGCGGTGTGCAGGGGTGGAGCTTGGCCTTTCAGTTCTTAACAGTGCATTTCATTTATGTGAAATGTCTTGTTAATAAAATTTGATCTACTGAACCATCACTCACCCTCGTGCCAAATCCAACCAGTATGTGTGGTAAAAATGACAAAACCTGCTCCGCTGTAATCTGGTGTCGCAGCACAACTGTGACACGCTAGGTGTCTCAGGTGGGACCCCGATGATAAAGCATGCCACCAACTTGGTTGGTGGGTGAGGGGTCTTTTTAACATAACCTAAGTGCATTTCTTTTCACAATTTTAGAGTTTGGAACATCACAAGAGTATGTGGACACATCAAAATGATATATTACAAAACTGCTTGTGTTTATGGGGGAGGGGGCACCTATGTTTTTGTTCCCGTGTGCGCCCTTCATCTACGGAAACCTACCAAACCCGGACATTTTTTTAAACTAGACACCCCAAGAAGTCTAGGAAGCTGTGGCTTGTGTGGATCCCCCAACATTTTCTTACCCAGACTCCTCTGCAAACCTTAAAATTTGCTTAAAAAATGCATACTTTCCTGACTTTTCTTTGTAGGATCACCGCTCCGGCACAAAATTCCTACTCCCCAGCATTCCCCTCAGTCTCCCAAGTAAAATGATACCTCACTTGTGTGAGTCCTCAAAGCAGAGTCAGCCTAAAGATGTATAAAAGAAAAATGTGCTTATCAACTCGTAGTGCTATCCCCTCAATTTCTAAAGGTTTTTGGCCTTTTTCTGTTGCAGGCACCTGGGCCCCCACACAAGTGAGGTATAATTTTTATGGGGAGACTTGGGGGAACGCTGGATGGAAGGAAATTTGTGGCTACTCTCAGGTTCCAGAACTTTCTGTCACTGAAATGTGAAGAAAAAGTGTTTTTTTAGCCAAATTTTGAGGTTTGCAATGGATTCTGCTTAAGAAAACATTGGGGGATCAACGCAAGTCACACCTCCCTGGACTCCTTCGGGTGTCCAGTTTTCAGAAATGTTTGGGTTTGGTAGGTTTCCCTATATGGCTACTGAGCCCAGGATCAACAACCCAGGTGCCCCTCCCCCCAAAAAAACTGTTTTGTATTTGATAATTTTGATGTGGCCACGTTGTGTTTTGGGGCATTTCCTGTCGGGGACACTAGGCCTACCCACACAAGTGAGGTATAATTTTTATCGGGAGACTTGGGGGAACACTGGGTGGAAGAAAATGTGTGGCTCCTCTCAGATTCCAGAACTTTCTGTCATCGAAATGTGAGGAAAACGTTTTTTTAGCCAGATTTTGAGGTTTGCAAAGGATTCTGGGTAACAGAATCTGATGAGAGCCCCACAAGTCACCCGATCTTGGATTCCCCTAGGTGTCTAGTTTTAAAAAATGCACGGGTTTTGTAGGTTTCCCTAGGTGCCGGCTGAGTTAAAGAGGCCAAAATCCACAGGTAGGCACTTTGCAAAAAACAGCTCTGTTTTCTTTGGGAAAATGTGATGTGTCCATGTTGAGTTTCCTGTCGCAAGCATTAGGCATAAGACAGTGTATTAAAAAGACGTCTATTTGAGAAATGTCTTGTAATTCACATGCTATTATGGGCACCCCGGAATTTAGAGATGTGCAAAGAACCACTGCTTCTCAACACCTTATCTTGTGCCCATTTTGGAAATACAAAGGTTTTCTTGATACCTATTTTTCACTCTATATATTTCAGCAAAGCTGAGGGGGCAGAATTTTAACCAAGCCATCTATTAGTGAGCCAGGATCCATTCTTGAAATTGTCCCCAAATTACTTTCCCTTTTCTCCCCTTCCGGTTTATACAGAGCAACTTTCAAGATGATTCACAGATAATAATTTGCCCAACCACTGTTGCCACGATGGGGGTTGTGGGTCCAACCATGCAGAGGAGATGCACAATCGATAGACCGTCATAGCCCAAAAAATAAAGGCTCCGTGCTCCCTCGCTTTCTCTGCAACCCCCAAGACCATAATCTCAGGGGTAAGATCAACGTAATATTCCACTACTCTTTTAGCACAAGTTGAATACCATCTTTCAATGCCGTCAGTTCCCCGCAAGTAGCAAACATATGAATGATGTGGGCTCCAAATATCCCACATCTTGGGTAATTTGTCCCTTGTGATCCGCCCCATTTGACGAGATGAGCTGGTGTATAGTATAAATCAAACACCGTCTATTAATGTTGTGCTTGTAGCGAGGAAGAAAGTAACATGATATGTCCCAGTTCTAATGGTTTAAAGAAATTAATACTCCCATCTACCAGATTACCCTTCCACTTCTCGCTATGCTTCTCCAGATCGTTGGGCTGTTCTAACATCAATGATGAATACGTAAATTTTATTGTTATATTAGGTTTTTCCAATATATCCTTGAGCAAGAAATTACTTTTGAATCCCTGCGCCCCCCTGTTTTTTTACTCAAAAAGTCTCTTATCTGTAGATATTTGCAAAAATCCCTTTGCTCAAGCCCAAACTGTTCTTGAAGACTCTTAAATGTCTTAACCCCCAAATCTTCAAAAAAATCTCCTAGCCTTCTTACGCCTAAAGAAGCCCATTTTACCGCATGATTATCTTTAAATATTTCAGGCAGAGAAGGGTTATTATTTATTGTAGTATAATAATTGAATCTTCCCAGCCCATTCTTCTTCCGCCATGGTCGACAACATCTATAGGCTGCCTCCAGTACCTTATATCATACCTTCTTATAAATACCCAGAATCATGAAAAGTTAACAAGCATCCGTTCGCTATTGATCCTACCAACTGCTCATAGATGTTTGGACAGTATTCTGCCTCAGTCTTATCTATCTTCCCCCCCAATAATGGGCGCATATACTGAAAAGCTGCTGCGAGTTGATATAGTTTCACATTTGGGAGGGACCACCCCCCCTTTTCCTGAGGTAAAGACATAAACTTACCCGTCCTTCTACACTTTCCATACACCCATATAAATTTCATAACCAATCGATCGATCTCCTCAAACCGAGAGTTTATGAAACTCAATGGGATAGCATGGAAAATATACAGCAATTTAGGAAGGAGAATAATTTTGACCATATTACACCTTCCCATTATGGTCATATGTAAGTTATTCCATCTATTCATATCATATTTAGCTTTTTCCAATATCGGGTCTAAATTCAAATTGACAATTTCTCCTACCCTTGGAGTGATGTCGATGCCCAGGTATACTGCGTGGTCAACCCTCCGATTAACCTGTGTGCTCACATGTCTATTAATCAGCAGCTGCGTTTTTGCTCTATTTAACAGATAGCCAGAGAACATCCCAAATTTACTCGTCACCTCTTCAATTTCTTTCAATGCTACATCTGGATTAGAAGTTATAATGGCTATATTATCTGCATATGCCAAGACTTTTGTATCCCAACCAAACCTACACACTGGCAGTATCATATTATTCCCTTCTAGCTGTCTAAGCAGGGGATCTGTATAGATAGCAAACAGTGGGGAGCATGGACACCCCTGTCTAGTACCCCACCTCACTTGAATACACTCAGATTGCCCTTCCATTAGCTGTATTCGCACCCCAGTTGACCTATATATAGCTTTTATTGCTAGGATAACTTTCGTCCTGAAGCCATAAGTTTTCAAAACCTGCCACAGATACTTCCAGTTTACCCGATCGAATGCTTTCTCAGCATCTAGCAACACGACTGCCATAGGTTCTTCTGCCACTTCTGTAGCATCGAAAAAGCGTGAAGACCCTCCTAATGTGTTCAGTAGTGTTTCTCCCCGGGACAAACCCATGTTGCCTGGGTGTTACTAATTTCTTAATAACCAAAGATAATCGGGCGGCAAGAATTTTTTTATCGATTTTTACATCGCTATTTATCAATGTAATTGGCCGGTATGAACCTGGATTCTGTGGGGTCTTCCCTTTCTTCAAAAAGACCACTATATTGGCCATATCCCAAGAGGGTGGGATTTTACTACCATTTTGCACCTGAGTAAATAGTTCCATCATCAGAGGGAACAGGAGTGTTTTGAAGCTTTTATAAAATTCTAGCGGAATTGCATCAGGACCAGAGGCTTTCCCCGTGGCGAGATCGCTCATTGCCATGTCTAATTCCGAGCTGCCAATATGTCCCTCCAAATTCAAATAATCTTCATCTGACAGTTTGCTAGTCCTAATAGAGCTCAGAAACTCCAGCATCTCTACCTCTGTATACGAAGGTGTAGTGTTATATAGCTCCATGTAATACCTCTGAAACACTTCCCTAATCCCATCCGCATCTACTACTATTTGTCCTTGTTGATCCCTGATCTCTCTAATGACCCCAGCTGCTATTCTGTGGCGTGCTCTTACAGCCAACAAGTGCCCAGACCTCTCTCCATATTCATACCCTTCAGAGCGTTTAGCCAAGTATTTTTCTGCTATTCTCTTTGCCGTAGCCTTGTTTATTGCTGCTTTTACTATAGTGATCTGCTCCTGAATATTATTTATATCTTCCCCCCTTTCTATGGCTATAATCAGCTGCCTTCCTACAGCTCTAAGCTTCATGTGGGTATCCTTCATTGTAGTTTGAGTACTTTTTTGTTTCCTGAGGCTAAAACTTAAGGTTTCCCCCCGCACTCCTGCTTTTAAGGTGTCCCAGACCATTTCTAGCGGGGCAATCCCTTGATTGATCTCCAGAAATTTGGTTATCCAGCTTCTCATATGGACACAGTATTCAGGGTCCTTAAGAAGCCCTCTTTCAAAGGTCCACCTCCTAACCTTATGTTCAAGACCATCTAAATCCAAGTCCAATACTAGTGGGTTATGATCTGACATAAACCGCGGATACAATTCCATACTAGCATGCGCTAGCAGCTCAGGAGATGCCAAAAAAAAAATCAAGCTGAGACAGCTTTGCATGAGGGGCCAAAAAGTAAGTATATCCAGGATCTGGATCGCATAGCTTAACCCAGGCATCCACCAACCATAACTCCTTCTGGAGCCCAACCATCAAGTTTATGGCCCTGATATCCCTTAGCTGTGGGTGCTAATAGATCCTGCAGTCCGTCCCAGGAGCCATTAAAATTAAAATCCCCGCAGAGGATATACGGGGGGGGCATCCTGCTAACTCCACTACCAGGAAATCCATTACAACAGGGTCATCTGTTACTACCCCATATATAGAACATAGAGTGAAACATCCTTTTCCATAGTGACATTCTTCTATCACCCATCTTCCATTCCTATCTGCCCTCTGTCCTACATATTTTAATCTATTACTCCGATCCAATATTGCCACACCTTTGGTCTTAACATCTTGTTCTGAGCAGACTACCATTCTCATACCCAGTGATCCTAAAATTCCACTTTGATTGTATTCCACATGGGTCTCTCGTAAGCAGCAAATATCAGCCCTAATTTTTTTTTAATCTTCTGCAATTTTTCACCTTTTTTGGGGAACATTTAATCCACAAATATTAATTGATGCTATTCTGAGCCTAGTCATTTTCTCTTCTTTTTTTTCTCCCTCCAATTGCTTCTCTATCTGCTTGAATAATACCTTGGGTATCCTTCCTCTCTCTTTCTACTCCCTTAATCTTGCAAATCTTGCAAATCACTTTATCCCTTCTTTTCCCGCTTTTTTATTTCGAACCACCCTTCTGTGCCCCTCTTCCATCCTCCTCCCTCAACCACTCCCACCCACCCCACTCCCTCCCAACATGGTCTGGTCGGGACCTCCCTCTCCCAACCAGCCACCCCCCACCCTGTTGAGCAATCAGACCACCATTGGCCTGAATGTTGGTGCCGTGTAAATGTGTGCCACCCACCCGCCCGTGAACTGCCATATTAATTTCACATATCCGCCACCAGGAATATGTCACCAAAAGATTCCCCCCTCACTTCTTAACATCCTTAAGCCCCACTAAATACTCTTTGGCCTGAACCTCTGATGTGAACACTCTTCCTTTCCCATTTACCACTGTTTTTAAGCGAGCGGGGGCCAACAGATAGGCCTCACCTCCCATGTCCTGAAATGGTTTAATCAACTGTTGAAGCAGCCATCTTCGCTCCACAGTTGTATGACAAAAATCTGGGCGAGTAAAAAAAAGTTATCCCTTCAACACTGCGTGGGGCATTTGGACGAGCTTTATCAAATATAGCCTGCCGTAACAAGTAATTTCCCAAAAAGACTAAGATGGCTCTAGGGTATTTGGGTACTGCTGAGTGCCCTCCCTCTCGTCGGGCTACCGGTAACCTATGTACACGCTGGATCTCAGTTTCCCAGTCCCAATTGACCAGCTCCGGAAAGGCCCCCCGTAAGAGCTTAATCATATAAGTCCAATTATCGCTCCCTTCCACCCCTTCGTTACTACCCAAGAAGCGCAAGTTATTTCTTCTCTGCCGATTCTCGTGATCTTCTAACTTCCACATTATATCATTCAGTTGTCCATCTTGTGCTACACATTGTTCTCTTAATGCCTCAACATCCGCTTCGACCGCCGCTGTCCTTTCCTCTATTGTATTTAGCTTGGCTTAAATTTCAGTACATGACTTTGCAACTTTACAAATTGTTCCTTGCAGACGTTTTGTGGCAACCCTTGCGCGGCAATTTTCGATCCTAGTATCTGTTTGGAATTCCTTGATTGAATTATATATCGACTGCAGCATCCCTGCCTCAACACAACCAGTGCATGTGCTGCTTGCCGGACCACCTATATTCCCTTCCATGTTGTTGTTAGCCATCTGTTTACCATTTGCAGTAGGTATATCTGTTAATCTACTACCTGAATAATCCCATTTAAGTGTCTTACTGCCACTAAATGTAGAAAGTTCAGTACCCTCACTAAGGCCAGACCGCACTTTTGTGCACTTATGATGTCGCCGCTGCTGCCGTACTGTAGGCTCGTTGCTTGATGATATGTTTCCTGTCTTGAAAGATTATGCTCGCTGCTGGTGAGATCAGATTCCTCTGTTAAAGAATAGAACTTATCACCACCGTTTTTGGCCCATTCCGGGGGTTTTAAGCTCTTTTCAATTTCCTTATCTCCTACCGTCACTTTTGGCGATCCATATTGCAAGACTTCCATACTCAGTGCAGCGGTTGTATCATCCATGTCACCAACCGCCTCTCTCCCGGCTGGGATCTTAAACCGCTGTGCTTGATGTCCGTTTTTACTAAAAGGGAATCCACCCCCCTTCTTTTTTATAACCACACTACTGGCCGAGACACCTGGTAAGCCATCGTTGCCTTGTGAACCCTTTGTGAGAGATTTGTTGATTTCGATAAGGACCCCCCTCTCCCTCTCATTGCTGTTTCTTGGAGGTGCTGCTTCTATTACAGATTGACTGTTTGCTGGAGGGGGCACTATGTATTCAGCAAAACTTTCTTGTACTCCTACAGCAAGAAAGGATTTGATTGTAGGCTGAATTTTGTCCTTCCCCCCTAGCATCCAAAGGGGGAATAATAACGTCATCATTCTTGACGTCCCTAACAACAGCAGTTGTATTTCTCCCGCTTGATTTTGCCGTTGTTGTGATAGGGCGCCTGACTGCTCCAGCTGGGTCTCCTTTATGCTTCCCTGCACCCGTTATCTTGGTTCTCTCAGCTTTGTACCCCGAGTTGCGGGCAGTTTTTGGTGCCATGTTTGTTTTCAAGGTTCTAGGAAGTGCTTTCACCAGCTCGGTTAGTCCTGTTGCTGTCAATATCACGTTCTGTATCACCCTCTTTAAAACACACCTCACAGTCTGACGAGGCGAGCGAGGATGACCAGCTATACCCAACTGAGTGACAAGTAGCATTAGGACTCCTCACCGTCAAAGTGCTTGTTTTAGTATAAACATTAGTCTTAAAGAGAGTATGTTCTGGGTTAAAAAACTCGCCTGCACCTGTTTAAAGTAATAAGCCGGTGAAGTTGTAGTTATAGCGGGGGAAGAATACAATGTCCAGTTATGCCTAATTACAACCCACTTAGTGAGCACTTTTAACATATGTTTTTAAATAATATCAGTTCAGGTGCCCATCGTCTTAGTATATTCTTCAAAAAATTTTATTAGAAGGCCAGGTGTCCTTTATTGGGCCCTGCGAGTCCAGCCTGCTCCCCTCTTCTTACTTGCTTTTTTTTTCCCTGTGGAAAGCCAGGGAGGCCGTTGTGAATTGTAGCGCTGCCCCGCTAATCCCTCCGGTTGCCGGGGGAGAGGGCGCACTCGAATAATCCTCCTGACGCAGCAGCAGAGGCCCACACCGCTTCCTTCATCTGCTTCGTCCTGCTCCAGAGCCTCCGAAAACCTGTCCGGTTCTCGGAGCCCGTGCCGTCAGATTTCGCGGGGTCACCCCCGCTTCACCACTCACTCCGGTCGGAGTATGTCCACCGCAGATCGGAAAAAAGCCGGGGGCTCGATGCTGGGGGAGCGGATTCCCCTCTGCCGCTCCATGCTCCTACACTCTGCATTCTGCCATCGTCCGGGATGGGCGGGGCAAGGCAGCCTTCCGTCTACGCGGCATCCATCTTGCTCAGCAAGCGCTGCTTTTCCCTGCACCCTTTGTCTCCAAGAAGGTATATTCAGAAGACAGCAAATGCATTAATAACAGGTCCTTATCATCCCAGCGACAAGTTGGCATGACACAGATATTGGAAGCAAATTTGCCTCCTGTGTTTCAGCCTTTGTTGATGATTGTGTGTGTGTGTGTGTGTGTGCGTGTGTGTGTGTTTGAAGGTTTTGTGTACTAAGTCACCCTTGCATACATACTTACTAATATGCCAGTATTTCTGTTGAAACCACTACTAAGCATTTTATTTAAAGGACCTAAACACCCAGGAGCTTTTAGAGTTTGTTTGATATACATATAGTCGAACACCCCCTTTCTGAATGTGTTCTCTTCCTCTGTAGTAAATCACATAATATCATCTAGTTATAAAATGAGTTTGGAGACCAAAAGTGTTAACCCTTGTAGAGTGGTTCAATGTGTGATCTTGACAATATAATTTACAGTGTCTTGATTCCTTTCTCTGTAGATAAATATGTAAATGCTTGCTTGCACGAAGCTCACTCACTGCTATCATTCATTAGACCAGTTGTGCAGAGTGCACCATATACTGGCTGAATGATAAAACGCTGTATCCGGGGATTTACACTTCAGATGTGCAGGATACATAGATGTGTCAGCAGCAGGCACTCCACCCACGGGGCTGTGTTGTTTGCATCCTCTTTCTCCATGAGAAGGGCTACTTTAGGAAGCCATCCAGTTGGACTGTCCTCTTTGACAGCACAGGTAAAGCTTTCTTGAGGCTTAAGTTCTTGTGCCCTAAGGGGTGTAGTAATTACCACACGGATACTGTGCGACACTCAGTATGAAAGCAAACTCTAACCCACATCAATGCTGGCACTGAGCAAGCGGAAAGCAGAGGATATTCCTGACGTCCATTCACAGTTCTCATCATATCACCTGATATAAGATACGGTTCCTCAGTCCCTGTCTGCCAGTGTCTATGCGTTACTAGGATCCTGGGAATTAGGGTGCAGAATAAAAGGCGGATGCTCCTTTCATCCATGATGGCAGAGCTAGACTGTTTCCTTTTTTATTACAAGTTCATAAACGGTTTATATACTGGATTGTTTTTTGGTTGTGTCGCTGACATCTCTTTAAAACACTTACATACCTTTCACCTACTTTCAGACACTGCCCACCCTGCACACTCAACCACCATTTATTCTACACAGTCACCCTGACACCACACTGGCAGTCAGATACTGCACACCCACCACTCTGCACTCACACACCATTGATATACCTCTCACCCAACACTCACATTCCTCTTGCCCACCACCCACACCTCTCACCCTGAACTCAAACTGCTCATCCTGCACTTATACTATTAACATACCACTCACCCTATACTTGCACACCTCTTACCTTGTGCAGGGTAACATCTCTCACCCTATACACTCACACAATTCTCATTCTGCACTGAACACACATCAATCACCATGCATTGAGGCACTTTCACCCTGCACTCATACACTTATCAACCTTCATTCATGTACCACTCACCCTGCACAGAGAACACTCATACCATCCTCCTTGCACTCACACTGCTCCCACACATCTTAACTTATTATTTATCCTATAGGTGGCACAATGCATTTAGCAATCTTGTTTCAACGTTTACGTCGTCAGATTCTTCTTTCCCATAAAGTGCAACACCACCTGGATCTCATCAGCACAATTATGTGAGTGCATGCTTGTTGCAGCAGAAATGTGAAGGAATTCTACGCTGATGTAAAAAAAACATCAGTGAGAAACAGGACCCTTGAATCCATCCCATAAGTAAATCTTTCAGGATAGACATTTAATCACCCAGAAAAAACAATGTAAACAACCTTTCTGTACCTTCTAGCCTCTCAACTACCTTTCCCAGTCTCTGAATGAAGGTTCTGTGCTCATGATTGTTTAATGCCTATAATTTAACCAGACAAATCTTTCCATGATGCAAGATCTAAAACAAAATACAGACCTTCAAATCAATCAATACATTATATTCCCTCTGCCAAACCATCAGTCTTGAAACACTGTGGCTCCAAGTCCCACGAAGGGATGAAGAACAAAGGAAAGACCATATTTAGAAAAATAGGATAACTGAAACATTACAGTCAACCTCGGTATGTTCCCTTTTTCCAATTCCTGGAGGAGAATCACTGCAAAAAGTCAACATTCTTCTGAACCCATGATACAGCCAGCAACCAATGTGCCCTTTCAAGTGAGTGAACCTGACAATAATACAAAAATAATAGTGCTAGTCACACTTTTATTTAACATCAGCAACATCTTTGAGAGAATAGTTCTATTCTACCCAAAGTAAATAGAAAATAGCGAGAACACTAACCTTTTACTCTGTTGAATTATTTTCTCAGCTTTACTCTTACTTTTGTCCTTGACATTAAATACTTTGCTTCTGCATTGTTGTTCGACCTGACAGCCTTAAGGTGGTCACCCCTAACCTTTTGACTGCCTCCCTCCACATTTGGGATACTGTTTTTGCTGGTTTTTAGACTCTGCACACTTTACCACTGCTAACCAGTGCTAAAGTGCATATGCTCTCTCCCTTTAAACATGGTAACATTGGATCATACCCAATTGGGCTATTTAATTTACTTATAAGTCCTTAGTAGAGTGCACTATATGTGCCCAGGGCCTGTAGATTAAATGCTACTGGTAGGCCTGCAGCACTGATTGTGTCACCCACTTCAGTAGCCCCTTAACCTTGGCTCAGGCCTGCCATTGCAAGGCCTGTGTGTGCAGTTTCACAGCCAGTTCGACTTGGCATTTAAAAGTACTTGCCAAGCCTAAAACTCCCCTTTTTCTACATATAAGTCACCCCTAAGGTGTGCCCTGGATACTCACGAGGACAGGGTGCTGTGTAGACAAAAGGCAGGACATGTACCTATGTAGTTTACATGTCCTAGTAGTGTAAAACTCCTAAATTCGTTTTTACACTGCTGTGAGGCCTGCTCCCGTCATATGCTAACATTGGGGCTGCCCTCATACATTGTTTGAGTGGTAGCTGCTGATCTGAAAGGAGTAGGAAGGTCATATTTAGTATGGCCAGAATGGTAATACAAAATCCTGCTGACTGGTGAAGTTGGATTTAATATTACTATTTTAGAAATGCCACTTTTAGAAAGTGAGCATTTCTCTGCACTGAATCTTGTTGTGCCTTACAATCCACATCTGGATGAGCTTAGTTGACAGCTCCCTTGTGCATTCACTCAGACACACCCAAACACAGGATACTCAGCCTCACTTGCATACATCTGCATTTTGAATGGGTCTTCCTGGGCTGGGAGGGTGGAGGGCCTGACACTTGCATGTCAAAGGACAGCAGCCTGCCCTCATCCAAAGGACTGCCACACCCACATTTAAGACCCTGGCAGACAGGATTGAACTGAAAGTGGGGACCTTGTGCACTTCTAAGCCATTCTTTGAAGTCTCTCCCACTTCAAAGGTACATTTGGGTATTTAAACAGGGCCTCTGCCCCTACCAATGCAGACACTTCCTGGAGAAGAGAACCTGAACCAGAACCTGCATTCTGCCAAGAAGACCTGCCTGGCTGCTCAAAGGACTCGCCTGTCTGCTTTCAGTGAAGGACTGCTGCCTTGCTGTTGCCCTGCCTCCGTGCTGCTCCCTGGCTCTGGTGAAGAAGTGCTCTCTAAGGGCTTAGCTAGAGCTTGCCTCCTGTTCCCTGAAGTCTCAGGACCAAAAAGACTTAGGGGGTCATTACAACATTGGCGGTAAAAGCCGCTTACCGCCGTGCAGAAGACCGCCAATACACCGCCGCGGCCGCGGAATTCCTCCACAGCTATTATGACACACATCTCGGAATCCGCCGAAACTCAGACACCCACACAACTCCGCCACACCAAAGGTCAGTGTTAAACTGGCGAAAACAAAACCTCCACCTCCACGCCAACAGAAACACTCCCATGCTATTACGACACACGAATCCACGCAGCGGTCTTTCAACCGCGGTATTCCATTGGCGGTACACACCGCCGCGCTCAAAATACACACACATCTCCAAAACACCGCCACATTGGACAATTAAAAATACACACACCTGATACACATACACACACCACTCCCACACACCCAACACAATATAAAACACACACCCACATCACCCACAAACCCCTAAGACCAAAAATACAGAAAGAAGGCCAGAGAGAGAGCACAGAATAGAGAATACCACCACACAGAGGCACACAACACCATCACCCACACAACATCCACGCACAAAACACCACACACCACTACACATCACTACACTTATCACCACATACACCACCTCACACATCACACACACCACCCCATGGCACGCCAAAGACACCCCCGGTTTTCCGACGAGGAGCTCAGGGTCATGGTGGAGGAAATCCTACGGGTAGAGCCACAGCTATTTGGCTCACAGGTGCAGCACACCTCTATAGCCAGGAAGATGGCGCTATGGCGCAGAATAGTCGACAGGGTCAATGCAGTGGGACAACACCCAAGAAATCGGGAGGACATCAGGAAGAGGTGGAACGACCTACGGGGGAAGGTGCGTTCAGCGGTCTCCAGGCACAACATCGCAGTACAGCAGACTGGCGGCGGACCCCCACCTCCTCCCCCACAACTAACAACATGGGAGGAGCAGGTCTTGACCATCATGCATCCAGAGGGCCTCGGAGGAGTTGTTGGAGGAATGGACACTGGTAAGTCAAATCTTAACTATCAGATCCCCCACCCTACCTGCATGCTATCGCACACCCCCACCCTCACACCCTCCCCTATCACACCAACTCCACACTAATATACTAAGAACACAAACCACACATCCCAACAACAAGCCCTGCATGACACAACTAAGCATGGTCACCCCTCACCAAAGCATGCTCACTGCACATACCCAGAACAACCCCCTAACCATCATCACACAAGCCCCCACACAGGAATGCTAGCATTGGGGTACACGCTCACCCACCCATTGCACACCATTACACACACACATGCAATAATCATGCTTTTATGCCCCTGCAGGATCACGAAGGACCATCACCACACCGGAGGGTCCAGACATCTCCACTCCACCCACAGAAGAGGCCCACAGTGACGATAGCAGCTCTGCCCTACTGGAGCCTGATGACCAGCCCAGACCATCGTGGGCCTCGGGACAGTCGGTTCCCCTTGCACAGGCACAGCCCAACACTGACCTTCCACCCTCTGGTAACACCAGCACAGGACCCACCCAGCGGGCCCAAACCTCCCTACCCAGGACAGGTCAATCAGCTGTGTGTCCACCACTACAGGGAACCCAGGATAATCCACCACCCCAACAACAACAGGGACCTGGGGGCAGTGGTAGTGGGCACACAGTCCAGGGGACGGAGGCACAGGAACACAGGGGAGCTGGGAGGGCTGCTGTGCGACAGGGGGCAGACAGGCCCAGGGAACCCACTCTCCACGAGGCCCTCTCCTCCATCATGAGAGCATACCACCACTCCCAGGAGACGATGGCAACGGTCCTGGTCAAGTTTCAGGAGACCCAGAGCCCATAGGAGGAACAGTATTTGGGCTTTAGGGAGGAGCTCAGGACCATCAGCTCCGCCTTGGGCACCATCGTAGGGGTGCTGAAGGACATACAGCAGACCTTGAGGGACACCGTGGCACTCCAAGGGGCCCCTGACACTAGCCAGGACGATGTACTGCCCACCACCTCCGCCGGCGCTAGTGGACAGGACGCCCCGCCACAGGACCACCACACCAGCACCCCACCCCCTGCAGACGGACAACCACCACGCAAGCGGTCCCTGAGATCCAGGAACAGGACAGAGCAAGATGGCAAGACACCCGCCAGCAAATGAGACCACCCTGATTGTCCCCCCACCATCCCACTTTGTTACCTTGTCCATACTGAAACTGCCCCAGCTCCACTTCCTATGCCCAGATGGGCAGTGCACCTGTGAGACTAATAGACTGGACTCTGCCATGGACATTCCTCCACCATCACCATTTTACAACCCCCCTCCATTTTTGAGCACTTAAATAAACACCCTTGAACCACAAAACATTCTGGAGTCAGTCTATGATTTTGTAAAATGTATGATCAATGACAGTGTCAAAATGCTTTTTTAGTTGTTAAGGCAACATACCAATGTCACACATCACAAGTCCTTGAAGGATGCATGCAGATGACACACATTGGTAACCACACCTGTGAAACCGTAATGGAAATGAACAACTCAGTTACCAAATAATCCCATTAAATTAACACACTGGATAGAGTAAGATGTGTGATAGTGAATGTAATGTTAAAAATCAAAATGTTCTCACCTGTGTGTCACTGGAAATATTGCTGTATGACTGACTCCCTGTTGTCGTTGTCTTCTTCCTCAGCTTCCTCCTCATCACTGTCCACAGGATCCACAGGCTCCACAGCTGCCACAACACCGTCATCTGGACCAGCCTCCTGCAGAAAAGGCACCTGGTGTCGCAAAGCAAGATTGTGAAGCATCGATCAGGCGATGATGATCTGGCACACCTTCTTCGGTGAGTAGAATAGGGAACCACCTGTCATATGGAGGCACCTGAACCTGGCCTTCAGGAGGCTGAAGGTGTGTTCTATCACCCTCCTAGCCCGCCCATGGGCCTCATTGTAGCGTTCCTCTGCCCTGGGATTCCTCACTGGGGTCAATAGCCAGGAAAGGTTGGGGTAACCAGAGTCTCCCAATAGCCACACCCGGTGCCTCTGGAGTTGACCCATCGCATCAGGGATGCTGCTATTCCGCAGGATGTATGCGTCATGCACTGAGCCAGGGAACATAGCATTTACCTGCGAGATGTACTGGTCTGCCAAACAGACCATCTGTACATTCATGGAATGATAACTCTTCCGGTTCCTGTACACCTGTTCACTCCTGTGGGGGGGGACCAAAGCCACATGGGTCCCATCAATAGCACCTATGACGTTGGGGATCTGTCCAAGGGCATAGAAGTCTCCTTTCACTGTAGCCAAATCTTCCACCTCAGGGAATATGATGTATCTCCTTACGTGTTTCAGCAGGGCAGACAACACTCTGGACAGCACGTTGGAAAACATAGTCTGGGACATCCCTGATGCCATGTCCACTGTTGTCTGAAAAGACCCACTTGCAAGGAAATGGAGCACTGACAGCACCTGCACGTCAGGGGGGATTCCAGTGGGATGGCAGATTGGTGACATCAGGTCTGGCTCCAACTGGGTACATAGTTCCTGGATAGTGGCACGGTCAAACCTGTATGTGACGATTAAATGTTGGTCCTCCATTGTCAACAGGTCCACCAGCGGTCGGTACACCGGAGGATTCCGCCATCTTCTCAATTGTCCCAGCTGACGGCGCCTAGGAAGGGCAACAGCGAGGATCGAGTCAACATTTTACCAGGTATGTACCCACAGTTAAACAGAACACGACACCAAACACAAAATCCTTCCTGTATGTGTGTTGAGTGTAGGCCTAGCTATGTGTGACGCAGAAGTAAATGGAGCAATGTGGGCCCCTGAAATGGCGGCTGCCTGACCTCTAAACAGGGACAATGGGATTGTGGAGTAACTGCGTTGGCGTTGCACACCGTCGCGGTAGGCGGTCGTAGACCGCGGCGCAATGCTGCATTGGTTAACATTGGACCCTATGGGTCCCAGGAGCCAATGAGGAAGTGCGCCGGCGGTGATGATATGCACTGCCGCGGACGTCACTGCCGCGGACGTCACCGCCATTTTCTATCTGTTCAATCACTAGATACCTGATCTTCGACAGGAAAGGACCCACACTGCAAGTGCTGCTGTGACCTCGGTTTGGAAGCGACGATGGCTGCTGCGTCTGGGGAAAGGGCCCCTGCCTTCACTGCTCAGGAGTTGGAGAAACTGGTAGACGGGGTCCTCCCCTAGTACACACTACTCTACGGTCCTCCAGACCAACAGGTAAGTACACTGGGAGCACGTTGTATGGGCTAGGCCTGGGTGGAGAGGGCTGGTTGGAAGAGGGAAGGGTGCAGAGTTCAGGGAACATTAATGCATGTGAATGAATGTGCCACATGGCTAGGGTAGGGAGGGGGGCCACGCACATCGACGGTGCGGTTGTTAATGACTTCTCTTCTTCCCTTGTGCATGTCATGTAGGTCAGCGCCCACCAGAAGAAGGACATTTGGCGTGCCATCGCCAAGGACGTCCGGACCCTGGGGGTCCACCAGAGACGGGGCACCCACTGCCGTAAACGAAGGGAGGACATTCGCCGCTGGAGCAAGAAGACGGCGGAGGCTCAGCTGGGGATGGCCTCCCAACCTGGGAGGGGTGCCCGTCGCCCCATGACCCCCCTGATGTTCTGGATCCTGGCGGTGGCCTACCCTGAGTTGGATGGGCGCTTGAGGGCATCACAGCAGACACAAGGGGGTGAGTACAACCTCATTCTGCTTACTTTGTGTGCAGTGGAGGGATCTGGGTGGGGGAGGAGTTCTGTGGGTGTACCTAGGCCAGGCAGACATAGGTAGACTAGGCCCCTCCGTAATGCAGGCCATGTGGCTCCCTACCCCGCCGCAGTAGAGTGCCAAGTACAGGTATAGATGCCCCTGTGGGCATCACCTTTGCCCCAGGCACCTCAGGCCCTGCCCCAGTCACCCCTGCTGCCCTCAGTGAGGAGGCCATTGACCTCCTCAGGTCCCTCACTGTTGGGCAGTCTACCATTGTGAATGCCATCCAGGGTGTAGAAAGGGAGTTGCAACACGGTAATGCATTCCTGGAGGGCATTCATTCTGGTTAGGCTGCCCTTCAGCGAACCCTGCAATCTCTGGCCTCAGCACTGATGGCAGCCATTGTCCCTGTGTCTAGCCTGCCCCCTCCAACCTCCTCCACCCAGACCAAATCCCCTGTACCCGAGCCTATCCCAAGCACACCATCAGACTAGCATGCACACACCTCTACACACAAAAGTAGCTCAGGCAAACATAGGCACCACACAACCCACAGGCACACATGCAAGCATCACCCACGTGCAGACACAGCAACATCCACTGCCTCCACTGTGTCCTCCTCCTCGTCGTCTCCCTCCTCCCTCCCAGTCTCGTCTACACTCACACCTGCATGCACTACATCTACAGGCACCAGGACTCGCACCAGAACACCCAGCACCACACCCCGCTCACCTGCACTCATCACCTCCACTCCCATTTACACGTCCCCTGTGTCCTCTTCCAGTGTGTCTGTGACGCCCCCTCCCAAAGTACACAAACGCGGGCACCCACACACCCAACATCCATCCACCTCACGACAACCTCCAGTACCTGCACCTGCACCCAAAACAACTAAAGTGACACCTCCTACAACCACCTCCTCTTCCTCCACTCCCAGACCCCCTCCAACTACCCATCCCAGTGTTCGTCAGAAACTGTCCCTGTGTAAAGTTGACCTTTTTGCCCCCCTCCAATTCATCAGTCCCGTTGTAGCGCCTCAGCCAAAAAGCCTCCAATACCAGTGGTGCCTGTTCAAGGTGTGTGGAGTGCACCGGCCACCAGGACTGGCAGTGTGACCCGGAGCCAAGGCACTGGCAGCCCACCCCCTGTAAAGGTTCTGAAATTGGAAAGTGGCCGACAGGACCCTGTGAAGACTCCTGGTGGCAAAACAACTCACAGGGGTTCCAGGGGGATTGCAGAGTCAGCTGTGACTCCTCCAAAGGTGGGGAAGGGCCAGAGGAAGTCTGCACAGCCACCGCCAGCACCGTCGTCACTGGTCAGGAGACCACCGCCAGAGTCAGTGCCCAGGAGGGCCCAAGTATCGTCACAGGTCAGGAGCCCACCGCCAGAGTCAGTGCCCAGGAGGGCCCAATTATCGTCACTGGTCAGGAGACCACCGCCAGAGTCAGTGCCCAGGAGGGCCCAAGTATCGTTACTGGTCAGGAGACCACCGCCGGAGACAGTGCCCAGGAGGACCCAAGTATCGTCACAGGTCTGGAGACCACCGCCAGAGTCAGTGCCCAGGAGGGCTCAAGTATCGTCACTGGTCAGGAGACCACCACCAGAGTCAGTGCCCAGGAGGGCCCAAGTATCGTCACAGGTCAGGAGAACACCTCTAGAGTCAGTGCCCAGGAGGGCCCAAGTATCGTCACTGGTCAGGAGACCACTGCCAGAGTCAGTGCCCAGGAGGGCCCAAGTATCGTCACTGGTCAGGAGACCACCGCCAGAGTCAGTGCCCAGGAGGGCCCAAGTATCGTCACTGGTCAGGAGACCACCGCCAGAGTCAGTGCCCAGGAGGGCCCAAGTATCGTTACTGGTCTGGAGACCACCGCCACCGCCGGAGTCAGTGCCCAGGAGGGCCCAAGTATTGTCACAGGTCAGGAGACCACCGCCAGAGTCAGTGCCCAGGAGGGCCCAAGTATCGTCACTGGTCAGGAGACCACCGCCAGAGTCAGTGCCAAGGAGGGCCCAAGCATCATCACTGGTCAGGAGACCACCGCCGGAGTCAGTGCCAAGGAGGGCCCCGGCTGCCACAGCCCCGCTGGGCAATGAGGGAACATCATGCCACACACCAATGCCCAGTCCAGAGAACGTCATGCCACACACCAATGCCCAGTCCAGAACCGGCACGTTGAAGCACCGCTGAACAGTCCAGACACCGCCATGGCAAAGAACCGCTGAACAGGGCATGCACCGCCATGGCGAAGCACCGCTGAACAGTCCAGACACCGCCATGGCAAAGAACCGCTGAACAGGGCATGCACCGGGGAAGAATGAAATGTCCGCCACATCAGGCATCGTTATCCCATGTGCGGGTGGGACAGGGACGGTACAGGAACTTCCACCGGGAGACTAATCCAGTCTGGGCAACAGTCCCCCTCCAGAACCAGTGGAGGCTGTTATCTACTTTGGAAACTGTGGCTTTGCACTCCCCAGGATGGAATAGTGGGCATCCCACCCACTGTAGAGACTTGAGAGACTGTGGCTTTGCACTCCCCAGGATGGAACAGTGGGCAACCCACCCACTGTAGAGACTTGAGAGACTGTGGCTTTGCACTCCCCAGGATGGAACAGTGGACAACCCACCCACTGTAGAGACTTGAGAGACTGTGGCTTTGCACTCCCCAGGATGGTACAGTGGGCATGGAGCCTCGTTGTGGATCTGGCTTTGCACTCCTCCGGCTGAAGTGCCCCCCTTCCCTTCCCCCTGAGGTGCCTGTAGTATTTCTATCTAATGCCCCGGCAGTGTTCTCTCCGTGTGTGGACAGATATCTTTTGTGGGCCTCGCCCATGCATTTTTGGACTAGTGGTGAACGGACATTTATATGTGCATATCTGCACTATTTCTTGGAATGTATATACTTTTGTATGGTTTGCTAATATATCTGTATATTTTTTAGACATATATATTGATACATTACAATGTTTGGACTGATTTCGTTTTGTCTTTGCTTTCTTCCGGGGGGGTTGTGGGTTGTTGATGTGCTTTTTGTGAATGCTTTGGTGTGTGTGTTGTAATATGCGAGGGTGGGGGCGGGGGTGGCGGTGTTGCGTGTGTGTCCCCCTAACTTTTGCCTCCCCCCTCCCCTATGTCATAGGTGCAGTACTCACCGTTGGCGTCGCCGGCGTTGGTCTTCGTAGATGAGTAGGAAGAGAAGGGCCGGTAGGATTTGGAGTTCTGGCTCCATGGAGTCCTCCTTCCTCGTGGGATGTGTTCAGGTGAGCGTTTTCCCATTGCAGAAACTGTTTCCGCCGTGTTTTTAGCAACGGAGAATCCGCCCCGGAAAAGGTGGCGGATTGGTAGGTTGTGATACTATGGGCGGTACATTGTCTTCCGCCTGTCTGTTGGCGGTGACCGCCGCGGTGCTTGTCTGTACCGCCGTGGCGGTCGGAGTGTTAAAGTGGCTGTCTTTGTTGGCGGTTTCCGCCACGGTCATTATTCCAAATGTTTTACCGCCGGCCTGTTTGCGGGCTTACCGCCGCTTTAACACCGTCCGCCAGGGTTGTAATGACCACCTTAATCTCTGCAAGAAGGACTCCTTGTGCGGTGAAAATCGACGCACAGCCTGCCAGAAATGATGCACAGCTTGCACGGCAGTGAAAATTTTAACGCACGCCAAACCGGAGTGAAGCGACCGGAAATTTGATGCACGGCCTCATCGGATCGACGCACAGCTAAGCTGGAATGGTGCAGCCTGACTTCCAGAGAGGAATTGATGCAGCGCCTGCCGTGCGATAGAAAATTCAATGCAATGCCTACTGGATCGACGCACCTCCAGTGACTCCCCGGGGCGTCTGAAAACCCTGCAACCCGCAGAGGATCCACGACTGAGTGCCGGAAATCGACACACAGCCGTACCTGCATGAAAATTAAATGTCGGATCACTGTGTGTGGCCCGAGAAATCCACGTACACCCCTTTGTTTTCACACATCTCCTCCCCTGCAGTCCTTTGCAGAGATTTTTCACGCGAACCAGGTACTTTGTGCTTGAAAGCGACTTTTTGTGCTTTAAAAAGACTTAAGATACTTTATATCACTTTTCAGTGATATCTCAACATATACTTATTGCATTTTAATCGTTTTGACCTGCATTTATCCAGATAAATATTATATATTTTTCTAAACACTGTGTGGTGTATTTTTGTGGTGCTATGTTGTGTTATTGTATGATTTATTGCACAAAGTCTTTACACATTGCCTTCTAAGTTAAGCCTGGCTGCTCAGTGCCAAGCTACCAGAGAGTGGGCAGAGGATAATTTGGATTGTGTGTGGACTTACCCTGACTAGAGTGAGGTTCCTTGCTTGGACAGGGGGTAACCTGACTGCCAACCAAAGACCCCATTTCTAACAATTGTTTTTAGATGTTAGTACCATTCTAGTAAAAATAGTGAGACAACTGGAATTCCTGGGTTCTGCTAGCAGTTTTAAGGTGTTAAAGATTTCTCTGGAATATTTACTTGCATCCACAATATCTGAGGCATTTGACTTTTTATTTCTGGAAGTTGATTTGTTTAAACAGCTGCTGATGATTTATTTAAAGATTCTAAATTAGCAGATGACGGGTCTTTCTGCTAGCTCTTTATGAGAATTCTTAATTGCTGGTTAATTTCTTTCAAATCATTATAAAACCGTTCATCCTTTCCAATTTGATAAACTTGGAAGTGAGTGGTAGTTCAGACAACCTGTATTATAAAACTGTAGAGCATACATTTTATGAAAGAAATTGAGTTACTGTTTTTGTGAGTTGAATCCCTACTTAAGCAGCAACAGCAATCCCTGTCAGGGAGAGGCACAAGCAAACCCCAAATTAACCTGACTGGCAGAGGGTAGTCAGGCTTAACTTAGAGGCAATGTGTAAAGCATTTATGAAGCGCTTCAAACAGTCATAAAGTGAAAACACAACACAAGAAAAATCCTACACCAGTTTAGAAAATAGAGTACATTTTCATAAATAAATCAAGACCAAAACAATACAAATCTAATCAGCAGACCCAGAGATATGCATCTTTATGAATTGAAAAAAAAATAGAACCAAAAAGCATAAAGCCACGGCTATGGAAATCTGGTCATGCCTGACCTGGACAAAGTCACAAATTCAAGTCAACCAAGGTGGAGCATGGGCAGCTACAGGGACCCAGTTAGGCCCGCTGAACAAGAGTACTTTAAATCCTGATTGCAGAGCATTGCAAGGCCCTGTGTCAAGGATGCGCAGCACAGCTGAGGTGATTTGTCAGTGCCAAGAAGCTACGGAGCTGCGATGCAGGGGCCTGCATTATCATTGAGGTTGCCGTCGATAAGGGCTTACAATGTGAAGTCCGGTGCAGAGGATGCATCACGCAGATGAGGCGATGTGTCAATTTCGAAGAGCTGAGAGGCTGCAATGGGAGAACCTACATCATCATCAAGACTGCCATTGACAACAGATTGGGGATGTGAGGGCCTTTGTCGGTGAACCTTTGCACAGCAGCAGTTCCAAAGTGGGCTATGAGGTTGATGTCAAGTCCTTGCACTGAGAAAATCCTTGCAGCAGAGGCAATGCACCAGTTCTGCTGAAGTTTGCACTGCTGTGCAGAGGAGATCAATCAGTTCTGCTAGATCCACAGATGGACTGGCAGAGGACCTTCAGGCCTACTACCAAAAGGTCCAGGACTGGGGTGGTACCACTTGATAGGGTAGAACTCATAGATGGCACCGTCTAGGCCATGGGTTCAAGGTTGTTAAAGACAGGAGGCCAGCCAAGTAGCCCTTGAATGTACTCTGCGGTCCTGAATGCTAGAGATGCAAGTCCTGTCCTTTTCACCCGGCAAGAGTGCAACAGATCAGCACAGAAAGGCAGCAGTCCTCAGAGCAACAGTCAAGTGGAGTGGCAATTCTTTCATCCTGGTAGAGCCTCCACAGGTCCAGAAGAGTTTGAAAGAGTTAGTGTCTGGTGTCCAACATTTGTACCTGGGCCTTCCTTTGAAGTGGGAGAAACTTCTAGAGGTTTCCCTTTGAAGTACCCAGGCATCCTGCTTTCCCTGTCCTGACTCCGGACCAAATACAGAGCATATGCAGCCCTTTGTGCGGTGGTGGGACACAGCCTATTCAAGTGTAAGTAGGGCTGTGCCCAGCTCCACCCTCTAATCCTGCCATCATAATCCATATTTTTTGGAAGCCAAGACTTTAGTGTCCAAATTGATCAAGACAGGCTATCTATATAGACTGGTAAAAACATCCCTGAAACATGTCTGGTATTACGATCAACAAGCCTTACTCCAGGTCCAAGAGAAAGCTGTTCACTCTTGTATGACTTGTGTTACAACTTTTGGTTCAGAGTCAAATGGAATTAAAAAGATTATTTAAAAAAAAAAAAAATGCCATTTATTAGCCTCTCTTGATATTCCACTTGAGAAACCATTATTTGCCCTCAAAAGGAGAAAAAACTTGACAGTCTAGTGAGGGCCTACATTGCCTCAGAACTGCACATACTGCGTAACATCTGGGGCCTAACACCCAGGGTTGGACATTACCCATGTGGGAACTGCAGTGCATGTGCTTCCACCAAAATTGGAAAAACATGTTTAAATGAAAGAACTTGGCAGCTGAAACATTTCACTAATTGTGGTTCTAAAAATGTTTTTTCTTAATCAATGCTCCTGCTCTTTGTTCTACATTAGTAAAACAACTCAGCAGGTCAGAAAACTGATTATTCAACATCAATCACAAATACATTGTAATGTTGTGAATGCTCCTATGGTTGAACATTACAATCTTGTGAAACATGCTCCCAACAATATATACTGGTTTGTACTTGATGGTATAAAAGCCTTGAAAAGACGTGTAAATGTGGACTGCCTGTTGACTATTAAAGAGAACCGATGGATTGGACTTGCAGATACAGTGAAGAATGGTCTGAATCAACAGGTGGAATGGCAAATACTGGCAACGTTGTAGATGGACTATCTTGATCGGAACATGATGTGTTCCACATAGAGGGTTATGGATCTTAACCTTCTTTCATGGTTCTGTGACTGCAATTGCGGATACTGAATCGATATCTAGCAGTTCTACTAGATAGGGTATGGTCCCTGTAGGAGGCTGGCCTAGCTTATAGTAGGTACCTGATGGTACTTACACCTTGTGCAAGGTCCAGTTATCCCTTATTAGTAGATTAATAGTGTTCTAGCAGCTTAGGCTGATAGAGGTAGCTATAGCACAGCAGCTTAGGCTGAACTAGGAGACATGCACAGCTATACTATACCACTTATATCATATAGCACTATATCATAAGAATCACAATACTCAGAGTTCCTAAAAATAAAGGTACTTTATTTTAGTGATAATGTGCCGAGGATATACTCCCTTAGAAGGTAAGTAAAATACACAAAATATACACACAAACCAAAATCAGGTAAGTAAACAGTTAGAAAAGTAGTGCAAACACTGTAGAATACAATAGGATGCAATAGGCCTAGGGGCAACACAAACCATATACTAAGAAAGTGGAATGCGAACCACTTAGGGACCCCAGACCTAGCGTAGTGTGTAGAGGGTTGCTGAGAGTGTTAGAAAACACTAAGGGTGTCCAAGATGTAAAGTTACACTGCTTCCCCACACACACTAAAATCGTGATAGGAGATTCTGCAAAGACCACAACTGACTACAAGGCACTCAAGACGGATTCCTGGATCTGAGGACCTGTAAAGGAAGGGGACCAAATCCAAGAGTCACGAAAGTGTCCAGGGGGGGCAGGAGCCCACTAAACCCCGGATGAAGGTGCAAAATGGCTGCCTCTGGATGGAAGAAGCTGAAGATTCTGCAACAAGGGAAGATGCCAGGAGGATGCAGAGTTGTTTCCACGCAGAAAGACCGCAAACAAGCCTTGCTAGCTGCAAAGGTCACAGTTGAAGAAAATGGGTGCTGCTCGGGCTCAGGAAGGACCAGGAGGTCGCCCCTTGGAGGAGGAGACAGAGGGGGCGCTCAGCAACACAGAGAGCCCATGCAAAAGCAGGCAGCACCCGCAGAAGTACTTGAACACGGGTTCAAGAGAACTGAGCATGGCGGTCATCTCAACACTGCAAAGGAGGGTCCCACGAAGCCGGTGGTCAACTCAGCGAGTTGAGCAATGCAGGACGGAGTGCTGGGGGCCTGTGCTGTGCTGTGCTTGAAGGATTCCTTGTAAAATTGCACCGAAGCCCTAGCAGCTACAGTTCATGCAGTACACAGAATTACTGTCTGGCGTCGGGAGGCAAGGACTTACCTCCACCAAATTTGGACAGATTGACCACTGGACTGTCGGGGTCACTTGGATCCAGCTCCTGTGTTCCAGGGACCATGCTCGTAACGGTGAGAGGAGACCCAGAGGACCGGTGAAGCAGAAGTTTGGTGCCTGTGTTAGCAGGGGAAGATTCCGTCGACCCACAAGAGATTTCTTCTTGGCTTCCAGTGCAGGGTGAAGGCAGACAGCCCTCAGACCATGCACCACCAGGAAACAGTCGAAAAAGCCAGTAGGATTAGGCGCTACAATGTCGCTGGCAGTCTTCTTGCTACTTTGTTGCAGTTTTGCAGGCGTCCTGGAGCAGTCAGCGGTCAATCCTTGGTCGAAGAGAGAGATGCAGAGAAACTCTGGTGAATTCTTGCAAGTTGTTTTCTGAAGAGAAGCCCACAGGAGAGACCCTAAATAGCCCTCAGAGGAGGATTGGCCACCTAGTCAGGTAAGCACCTATCAGGAGGGGTCTCTGATGTCACCTGCTGGCACTGGCCACTCAGAGGCCTCCATTGTGCCCTCACACCTCTGCATCAAAGATGGCAGAGGTCTGGGACATACTGGAGGAGCTCTGGGCACCACCCCTGGGGTGGTGATGGACAGGGGAGTGGTCACTCCCCTTTCCTTTGTCCAGTTTCACACCAGAGCAGGGGCTGGAGGATCCCTGAACCGGTGTAGACTGGCTTATGCAAGGGGGGCACCATCTGTGCCGTTCAAAGCATTTCCAGAGGCTGGGGGAGGCTACTCCTCCCCATCCCTTAACACCTATTTCCAAAGGGAGAGGGAGTAACACCCTCTCTAAAGGGAAATCCTTTGTTCTGTCTTCCTGGGACTGGGCTGCCCAGACCCCAGCAGGGCAGAAGCCTGTTTGTGGGTTGGTAGCAGTGAAAACCCCAGAGAGCTGGTTTGGCAGTACCTGGGGTCCATGCTGGAGCCCCGGGAATGCATGGAATTGGCACCCCAATACCAGATTTGGCATGGGGGGACTATTCCATGATCTTAGACATGTTACATGGCCATTTTCAGAGTTACCATTGTGAAGCGACATATAGTTATTGATCTATATGTAGTGCACCCGTGTAATGGTGTCCCCACACTCACAAAGTCTGGGGAAATTGCCTTGAACTATGTGGGGGCACCTTGGCTAGTGTCAGGGTGCCCTCACACTTAGTAACTTTGCACCTAACCTTCACGAAGTGAGGGTTAGACATATAGGTGACTTATAAGTTACTTAAGTGCAGTGTAAAATGGCTGTGAAATAATGTGGATGTTATTTCATTCAGCCTGCAGTGGCAGTCCTGTGTAAGAATTGTCTGAGCTCCCTATGGGTGGCAAAAGAAATACTGCAGCCCATAGGAATCTCCTGGAACCCCAATACCCTGGGTACCTAGGTGTCATATACTAGGGAATTATAAGGGTGCTCCAGTGTGCCAATCAGAATTGGTAAAAATGATCACTAGCCTGCAGGACAATTTTAAAAGCAGAGAGAGCATAAGCACTGAGGTTCTGGTTAGCAGAGCCTCAGTGACAGGCACCACACAGGGAACACATTCAGGCCACAACTATGAGCCATGGGGTCCTGGCTAGCAGGATCCCAGTGAAACAGGCAAAAACAAACTGACACACAAGTAAGAATGGGGGTAACATGCCAGGCAAGATGGTACTTTCCTACAGTCCCTTTCAGGGTTACCTATTGTGTCCTTTTGTTTATTATGGATAGTATTAGGGTCGTGAGTCCCTTCCATTTCTGAGATTAAGTTGCTATTGGCTGTTGTGGTTGCTGGCTAATAATGCCCTGAGAATAATTGGTTGGGTCAATCTTTTCTTTTCTTACCTATGTATAAGGTAGGCTCAGGGCTACCTACAGCAGGGTTGTGAAAGTGGATTTAGTGTTGGAGAGCATTTAGATGGGCCAGTATTACATTTAAAGATGTCCGCCACAGTCATTGCAGTGGTCATCAGACATATTGCTACTTGAATGCTCTGCATTAGGGAGACCAGCAGCATGTGAATCTTTCTAAAACTGACTTAGCAGATGGCCTGGATGGATAATTTATTTATTAAGTTACTGGTGTGCACAACAGTAAACTTACCATAATTACAACTGTCTCTAAACTCTGGGTATTATCTAGGCATTTTTTTTATTATTATAAGATGGCTGCCATTGTCTCTGAAATGGTCACATGACCTGTCACTTCCCTATTTAAACACACCAGGAAGGTCGGCAATGTTTGATTCCGACTCGCATGGGTTGAGCGGATGCAGATGGAGACAGAAGCTAGCAGTCCCATATTTAGAAGGTATGAATGCGCTCCAATGGCGGCAGCGTTTTTCTAGAGTTTATTGTATGGCGGTTAAGCAATTTAATATTTAAATATTTGTGGATTTGTTTACTTGGGCTTGTAGGTTGAAGTCCCCTTGTGTGTTGCTATGGAGTCTATTTTTGCAACCTGTTATAAGTAGCAGGAGTAGCTATTCTAGTTGGGAGCCTGACACAGTTTATTATATGATGCACTTTTTCTATGTTATTAAGGTACTACTTGAACTTTGTTTGTCACGTAGGTGATGGCTTATACTAGTATCCACATCTGTGTTTGTGGTGTTTTCTTGGTTCAACAAGCGATACACATGGTGTGATTTGGCAGATTGCACATACTGCTTTATAATTAATGTTCCTTACGTTGCTGCAGGGAGACACTTTTTAACTTTTAACTTTCTCATTTTTTACTACTTGACTTTTAAACTTTATTTTACTACCATGTGGACTCTGTGTGAACATTGTTGGGGGTTTTGGAATCTATCTTCTCTTGACCTCTGTGTTTACTTCATTGGGACGGAAGTGAGGGTCTGTTAAAGCCCTCCTTCTGGAAATTCTGAAATTCATTACCACACGGTTAGCGGTTCAGCTGACACTGGGCTTTTGCCCGCCGTCATAAATGACGGCAGCTGAGAGGCTGCGCACTAAAGGTGAGCGTGTCACTCGCTGCCAGCGTTGCTGCAGGGAGACACTTTCTAACTTTTATCTTCTTTATTTTTTCCTACTTGACTTTTAAACTTTATTTATTTTACTAGCGTGTGGACTCTGTGTGAACATTTTTGGGGGGTTTGGAATCTGTCTTCTCTTGACCTCTGTGTTTCCTTCATTGGGACGGAAGTGAGGGTCTGTTAGAGCCCTCCTTCTGGAAATTCTGCAATTTTTTACCGCTCGGTTAGCGGTTCAGCTGACGCAGGGCTTTTTGCCGAGCGGCCGCACAGCAGACGTGCGAAGCTGGCGCGCCAAAGGCGCACCTAAGGCAAGCCTGTCTGCACCTGTCCACACCCGAACGGGCCCAGTGGCCAGAGATTCTGTCTTTTTTTTCAAAGGTGTGGCTCCCCTGGGGTCTAGTTGCATGGCTAAGATTACGCCTTGCAAGCATAAGGTGCCTCTTGACCATAGGTCCGTTTGGATCTGCAGGGAATGTAGCTGGGCAGTACAAGTTCCGCTAACCCTGGAGGAGGCCAGGGCTCAGCATAGGAGGCCTTGGATACCTAGAATACCAGATTATCAGAACAAGGCATCCCATGGTCAGCTGTTCCAATATGCCTTGGCAAATGTCCACTCTCTTCCCAAGCATAAGCTGGGAATTTATGAGTTGTTTAACATCTGGCATGTAGATTGTTTGTTTATAACAGAAACTTGGGGTAGAACAGAATCAGATCCCGACTTCATTGCAGCTTCCTCTCCAGGGTTCACCCATTACAGATTAGATAGAGCTGATGTAGGGGTGGAGGTTTGGCCATTATTTGCAGGGCTACTTTCACATGCGTCTGGTCCCACTGTTGAAATATGTGAATCAATGGTTTTTAAGATCTCTAACAGTAATGGTATTCTGCTGGAGGGCTTATTGATTTATTGACCGCCGGGCCCGCCCACAAATTTTGTTCAAACTTGGGTCAATTTGATAGAACCTATGGTTTTGTCCCCCAAAGCAATTATCTTAGGAGATTTTAATATCCATTTTGATAAGACCTGCAATCCAGTAGTTAGGGAGTTTTTAGATCTTATGGAGGCCTTGGACTGGACTCTTAGATTCTCGACAGCCACCCACAGTGCGGGACATATATTAGATGGGGTTTTTGCCCGTACTTCTCTACAGTTGGCTGTAACTAATACTCAGTTAAGTTGGACTGATCATCATTTGTTAAGTTTTAAAATTTATACCACTCATCTCTCTGTTTCGTACGAAATGGAGAACAAAGTATCGAGGCCATGGAAGCAGATTACAGTGGAAGAACTAGCTCCAGCCTTAGAAGAGGGTTGGGACAGGGCGAATAAGTTGGCTCAGCCCTTGCTTGATATCTTCAAACCAAGGTGTTGAAACAGCCATGGATCAATTGGCTCCTCCTAAGGTCTTGGGGCCCTGTAACCAGAAGAAGCTCAGTCAACCTTGGTTCACGAGCGAACTTAAAACTTTTTAGAGAAATTACCGGCAACAGGAGCGCCGGTGGAAATTGAACCCTGTCCCAGAGGAAAGGGCAGCATTAAAGTCCGCCCTCAATGCTTATAAAGCGGCACGTTTTAAGGCCAAATCCAACTTTTATACTGCTAAAGTTAAGGAGGCGCTAAATGCTCCCAGAGAACTTTTTAAAGTGATAAAAACATTATCCACTCCTTGTAGGCCATCTGATCTGGAAAATTCCCAGGAGTTCTGCGATAAGGTTGCAAGGCACTTTGAGAACAAAATCCTTCATATATACGCTAATTTTGTTCCCCATGAGGCTTCTAGGGAATCTCCCTCTGTGATGTCCTCTGACCGAAGAGCTAGTTGTAAAGTCTTATCTGACTTTCATGTTCCTACTCAGGATAGTATTTGCAAGATGATTTCAGAAATAAAGTCAGGTTCCCCTTTGGATCTGTGCCCCCCTCTATTTTTAGAATGGCCCCTGACCTGATGGCTCAGGGCTTAGTTCCCATCTATCAGGAGGTTCTCGACTCTGGAATGTATATGGAAGGAGACTATAGTGGTTCCCCTAAAGAAGAAACCAGATGGCGATAGCCAGGATCTTAATAATTTACGGCCAATAGCGCTTCTTCCTTTTCTGGCTAAAATTCTAGAGAAACTCTTGATTAAGGAATTGGTGGAATTTCTAGGGGAAGTGGGAGGATCTGACTCCTCTCAACATGGATTCAGAAAGGCGCACAGTACTGAGACTGCCCTGATTTCATCCTCTGATGTTATTCGGAGATTGGTTGATGAGGGCCAAGGGGCCATCGTAGTACTATTAGATCTATCGGCAGCGTTTGATACTATTTCCCCCTATCTATTGATGTCCCACCTTAGTCAAGTAGGGATCAGAGAGCGAGCCCATAAGCTCTTGGAATCTTTCCTGACAAACAGATGGCCTACTGTAAGCTGTGGCAACTTTAGATCCACGCCTTATCTATTACCTTGCAGGATTCCTCAGGTCTCTTCTTTAAGCCCTACTTTGTTCAATCTGTACGTTTCCCCGTTGGCAAATCTCATCCGATCTTTTGGATTTATCCCGACCTCCTATGCCGATGACACTCAGCTCATCATCCCAATTGAAAAACCCTGGGAGGAGGTTGTGGATCGGTTCAATAACTGTATGCAAGCAGTTAGTAATTGGATGAAGACTAACCTGTTGAAAATGAATGCCACAAAAACCGAAATTCTTTGTTTCGGGCCGGCAAAAGAGCTATGGAACTCAAGTTGGTGGCCTTTAGACGGTGGTACCCTTCCCGTTCCCACCACGGTCAGTAGGAATCTGAGCATTCTCTTCGATGATCATTTATCATTTAAAAGTCAGGTAAATCATACCTTAAAGACATGCCTTTGGCTTATTAAAATGCTCAGAAAATATTTTCCTTATCTCCAGGGTGAATGGAGAGTCTCGGCTATTCTAGCGTTGGTCATGTCTAAAGTTGATTATTGTAATGCCTTATTCCTCAATTTGGATAAAGCATTGATCAATGAGCTGCAATTGGTCCAGAACTCTGCTGCTAGAACCGTTCTTAATCTCTTTCAGTGGGCATCAGTTAGTGAGAGCCTCAAACAATTACACTGGCTCCCGGTGGCCCAGCGTATTACTTTCAAATCACTCTGCTTGACTTACAAAGCCACTCACGGGATTGGTCCTTGCTACCTCACCACCAGGCTCTGTTGGCACGTACCTAAGAGAAATCTGAGGTCTTCCAAAGCCCACAGAATCCAGGACCCCGTACTTATAAAGCCAAATGGGGTGATAAAGCCTTCACAGTGGCTGCCACTAAATGCTGGAATTCGTTGCCTTTGAATATCAGGCAAGAACCTTGTTATTTAAGGTTCAAGAAATTGGCCAAAACATAGCTATTTCCCCGATAGCTTCTGTTTGGTTCTTGGCCTGCTTTCCCTAGGTAATTTTTAGTTTTTCATTTGGCTGTTCTTTTGGGGGGTTCCTTTTTCTTGTCTTTTTTCCCCTCTTTCCTCACCTTTTATACCAGCGCTTCGATGCTCTGTGTGAGTCTGAATGCGCTTTATAAATATGACATACATACATACACAATGTGTAGGTATTGTTTTACAACACTGAGTCCTGATGATGGTCTGACGGACCTCTGACTGCCAATAGAGACCAAAACGTCAAAATTACCTTCTCATTTGACAAGATGAATTCAAAGACTATGATATTGCATGAACTGGGACTGAAAAGCAGGCAATTATTGTGCAGGACTGTGTCAAGAGGAGGGTTTAACCCCTTCCTGGACCTTCTGTTGGGATTCAATCATGTGATCTACAGGGGTTATGTTGGACCTGGCCCTTTATGCAGGGTCATCCCCAAACTGTTTGCCTCTTTCCTCCTATTTTTCCTGACCTGTTTCTGTTGGCTTATGTACTCTGAGCACTTTACCAGTGCTAAAGTGCATATGCTCTCTGTGTAAATTGTACTGTTAATTAGTTTACCCATGATTGGCATATTTGATTTACAGGTAAGTCCCTAGTAAAGTGCACTAGAGGTGCCCAGGGCCTGTAAGTCAAATGCTACTAGTGGGTCTGCAGCACTGACTGTGCCACCTGCATAAGGAGCCCTGTAATCATGTCTCAGATCTGCCACTGCAGTGTCTGTGTGTGCAGTTTTAAACTGTAAATTCGACTTGGCCAGTGTAACCACTTGCCAGGCCTAACCCTTCCCTTTCCCTACATATAAGACACCCGTAAGGTAGGCCCCAGGTAACCCCATGGGCAGGGTGCAGTGTATGGTTAAGGTAGGACACATACTATTGTTTTATATGTCCTGACTGACAGTGAAATACTGCCAAATTCGGTTTTCACTGTTGTAAGGCCTATCTCTCTCATAGATTAACCTGGGGGCTGCCTTTAAACTTGATTAAAGCATAGATTCCCTTTGGGAGCAGATAGACATGTAGAGTTTGGGACCTCTGAACTCACAATTTAAAAATACATCTTTTAGTAAAGTTGGTTTTGAGAGTGTGTGTTTGAAAATGCCACTTTTAGAAAGTGGGCACTTTCTTGCTTGAACCATTTTTGTGACTCTGCCTGTTTGTGGATTCCCTGTCTGGGTTAGTTTGACAGTTGGGCTGTTTGCACTTCTCTTGAGACAGTGAAACAAAGGGGGCTAGGGTGTAGCCTGCATATTCTGATGAGCCATCTGTGCTAGGAGGGGGAGGAGGAGTGGGCACTTGCAACTGAAAGGGCTGTGCCTGCCCTCACACAATGCAGAGTCCAACCCCCTGGTGTGTGTCTGAGGCCTTGCCTTGGTAAGGCAGGATTTCACAAACAAGTGAGACTTTCCTTTGAAGTAGGCCTACTTCAAAGTCCAAAAAGGGTATAAGAAGAGGACCCAAAACCACAGACTTTAGACACTTCTTGGGGTAGACACTTTACCTCACAGACACTTCTGGACAAGAAACCTGCTGGTGAAGAATCCCTGAACCAGACCTGCCAAGAGCAACTGCCTGGCTGCCCAAAGGTCTCACTGGGACTGCTTTTCTGACAAGGACTGCTGAGAAGTGCTCTCCAAGGGCTTGGATAGAGCTTGCATCCTGTTCCCTGAAGTCTCAGGACCAAAAAGACTTCACTCCTGCAACTGGACTCCTTGTGCGGTGAAAATTCAACGTACAGTCTGCAAAAAATTATGCACAGCCTGCCCTGCATTGAGAAATTCACTGCACGCCGAACCAGAACGGTGCAACCTGACTTCCCAAGGAGAAGATCAATGCAGTGCCTGCGTTGCGACCGGAACATCGACGCACGGTCCACTGGATCAACGCACAGCTGACCCAGGACGACGCAGCCTGACTTCCAGAGAGGAATCGACGCAGCGCCTGCCGTGCAGGAGAAATTTCCACGCAACGCCCACTGGATCGACTCAGCGCTTGTGACTTCGCTCCGCAAGCCCAGGATTCCACGCACAGTCCCCAGAGTGCCAGAAAGCCCCGCAACCCGAAGAGGAACCAAGTCCGCGCGCCTGAAATGGAGGCAAAGCCTTCCCCTGCATGGAAAATAACAATGCAAGTCGGTGTGTGAAGGGGCGAAACTGACGCACATCTCCCCGTTTTCCACGCATCGCCTCCTCTCCGGTCCCTGGCGGAGATTTTGAACGCGAACCAGGTGCTTTGTGCTTGCAAGAGACCTTTATTGTTTTTAAGAGACATTTATTTGTTTTGCAGAGACTTGACACTTTATATAATTTTTACAGTGATATCTCAACATCTACTTATTGCATTCTAATCGTTTTGACCTGCATCTTATCAGATAAATATTATATATTTTTCTAGAACACTGTGTGGTGTATTTTTCTGGTGCTATATTGTGTTACTGTATGATTTATTGCACAAATACTTTACACATTGCCTTCTAAGTTAAGCCTGACTGCTCAGTGCCAAGCTACCAGAGGGTGGGTAGAGGATAATTTGGATTGTGTGTGATTTACCCTGACTAGAGTGAGGGCCCTTGCTTGGACCGGGGGTAACCTGACTGCCAACCAAAGACCCCATTTCCAACAGGTTATATACAGTGTTATTGTTTATGAGATGTACATTTGTTGTGTTTGTTGTACATTTCTTTTAACTCCTTGAATTCTTCTGATTGATATACTGGATTTGAACAGTACGTAGTTGTCTTATTCATTAATTGAGGACTGGATCATAGTAACACAAATTACATCTAAACAATTCCTCTAGGAACATTTTAAAGTGAAACGTAAACTTTCTAATAGTGGCATCCTCACAATTGTAAATTAAAATATGACTTCACGATGAGAGAGGATTTTTCATTACTATTCCAAAGACACAAGCATGAACTCGTTACCTGCTCCCATGTGGAAATTATCACTGATTAGATATAATAAGATAACTCCAATATTAGCCTATGGGAGACGTAGGCCTTGCAGTAGTAAAACACAAATGTAGGTTTTTTTTCACAACCAGGACACGTAAAACTAAAAAGCACATGACCCACTTTTTTAAAAAATTGCACCTGCCCTTTGGGCTGTCCAAGTCCTCCACTGGTGGTGACTTATATGTTTTAAAAAGGAAGGTTTGGGCCTGGCAAAAGGTCTACAAGGCAGTCTAAAACTGCACACACAGGCTGCAAGGGCAGGCCTCTCAAGTCCCGGGCACAGGTAGTGCCACTTTACAAGCGATTTACATGTACATTAAATATGCCAATTGGGTATAAGCCAATTCTACCACTTTTTAGGAGGAGAGCACCAACACCTTAGCTCTGGTCATCTACGGTAACCTGAGCTGTATCCTAAGGAAAGCAAGAAATGAGTCAACATAACAGGGGGGTTGAATGCAAAAAGTTATGGGAAAACCATGCCAAGGATGGCAGGTCTAATACCTCTCATTCTGTAAGAGGTGCAATAAAGAGGGTGGTTTGCAGTCTTCTCAGGAGTGGCAGATGCTGATAATGTATTTACAGCTTCTTAATTCCATACATATTTGGGGTAGTGTGGTCTTAGTTCCTTAACCTTTGCCTGAAACTTCTTTTCCATTGTGCTTTCCTTCTTCTTCCAAAGTTTTGCATGTAAATGTTTGCCAAATGCAAATACACATGTATGAGGTAACACTCTTCTGAGGTTTCTGCTACAGATAGCTTTACCTGTCTGCTGGCCAGAAATGCTGTTGCAGTACATTACATATAAATAGAGTGGGCTTTGGGTCAGCCCCTTATTTTTGATTGGATAGCTCTGTTGTCTATCTCTCTTTTGGGCTCCTGATTTGATGGCTGCCTCCTCTATTCATTTGTTTGTGTTACACGGGGGAATTTTCAACTCAATGTTTAGACTGATGCGTGCTTCTACTGCTGGCTTCAGCCTTGCTTTACAGTGTTGTGGATCCATTTAAGTTCCCTGCATGGGCAGTGGAGATAGTTCAGCTTTTAGATTGTGGACCTGTTTCCCATTTTACCTGATCCCTTACCTATTTTCATGCTCTGTTTTATTCTATTTAATTATTTATTTCCTTTTAGCACCGTTTTCAGATGCATGCATTTTAGATAAAGGTTTTCATTTTCCTAATCTGTGCTATTCTGAGAAAGCATCATTATCAGTGATGGACCTGGGTGATATCATCATGCTCCTTTTGTTTTACGTTGACAAGAACAGAATGCAAAGATGTCAGGCATTTTTTTATGTAATTGCTGACACACGTTTGTGTACATAATCTGATGTTTAGGTATATACTTGCGTCAGGATTTCTGAACAAACAATAACATGTGCCCTATAAAAACAGCTCACAAGACCAAGGTCATTAGAAAGGGTTCCACCAAGATACATCATCTAGATTCCATGCCGCTTTGCAGCGAATCACAGCTTTGTGTCTCTACGATTCCTGATCCGGAGACTAAGGGGCCGATCTCATCCCAGGGTAACGGGTTTGGGGGCATTTCTCATGGACACTGTACTGGCAGATTAGGCTTCTCATGCCCAGATCTCACTTTGGGGTAGGGCTTAGTCCTTAATACGATGAATTGCATATTTCAAGTTATTGCATAGGGTTTCATATTTACCACTTTTTTCCTCACCATTTTGCTTCTGTTATTTCTCATTGTCATAATCATTGCAGCACATGCTTTTTATCATACATTGCAGTCTTTTCAATAAATATATTGAAAACCGTCCTGCATCTTCTTTATTTCCTCTGTGTGTGTATGTATGTATGTATGTATGTATGTATGTATGTATGTAGGAGGCTTATTTCTAATGAGAGAAAAGAGGTAAAATTTGTTACACCATGACTTTCCTCAGAGGTCTCAAGAGTCCATGCTCTTGACCGCCAGAAATCACCGTTACTACCTAAGGTTTTGTGTGAGGTACTGCTAGAGAGCCTGGAGGTCTAGGCCACTAGCCTCTAACTGGCATAGGAGTGACTCAGTCACCTACAAACAAGAGTTGCCACCCCTAATCCAGCAGTCACGCTGAGAGGCGAAAGTCGTTCAAGACAACAGTGCATGTAAGGGACTACTTTATCTTTCTGATCCCTTCCTGTTTCCCCTTCACTCTCTCTTATACACTATTTTCACATTTCCTACCCCTCATACAGCATCTTATATTCCTGTCCCCTCTTTTGCCACCCAGGCCCCTATTCTAATTTATGACTGCCTGCTGTGCTATTGGCATGCAGCTATTTTTAAAATACTTTACAACCAGTTCACGAAAGCTGCCCACGTATAAGTATGCACACCCATGCACAGTTTGTAACTTTATATTTTTTCCCTATTTTTACAAATCTAGTGCAAAGATGGCTGCCAGTGTTGTGTGTGCTTCCATGGTTGCCTCATTTTAATGGGATTTGTAAAAATAAGATGCCTTCAAAGATGAAAACTATGGTTGAGCATGCATCCATGGCAGCTGTTAGAAATTGTATCTCTAGTTGGCACCCTGCCCAAATAGGGACTACAATCCTAGTCAGAATAAGTCAAATACACATTTCTAATTAACCTGTGCTCACCTTCCGTTGCTTGGCACAGATCGGTGAGGCTTAACTTAACTAAGTATTTGAGCAACATACACAGTAACACAAAGAAAATACCACAAAAAAGACTTTGATCAACCTAAAAAAATAGACAATATTTATCTGATTAGAACAAGATCACAACAACAAAACTCCAGGTCAAAACATGAATATTTAAAGATTAAATGTGAAAACAGTGCTTAGAAGTCAGCAGTCAAAGTTTACGTGAGGTCACGAGGGACCAATACAAATCCAAAATCTAGGCTGACTGTGATGAAGGGTAGGTCGGCTACTGAACCCCCATAGGGTTTGCTGAAACAGTACCTTAGATGGGGAAATGTGTCAATGGTGAGGGCACAATGTGTCGATATTTTCATCACACTTGGGGCACTGTATTGTCATCGAGCTCTGTGGAAGTGATTTTGATACGTCGGCAGAAGGCCACAGAGGGCATTGTTGTCAGACCGTGCAGTTTGTGGATCTGCTGTTGTCAGGCAGCCACTGTGTCACCGTGGGTGAGCAATGTGCAATTTTTCTCCCCCACTAGGGGTGATACATCATTTTTTGCAGGTTTCAGCTGTGGAATCCACTTCTGAGGCCCCAGACTGGAGGGGGCGCCTTAGGCAAGTATAGGACTCATGGATGGCAGAGTCCAGCAGCACCAGGAGAGTTGCAGGCAGTCTTAGTTGTCCCTGAGACTGCATGAGATCTGGAGGAAAGCCAACAAACCCTTGTAAATTCTTGGGTTCAATGATGAAGAGAAAAGATCCAGTCTTTTTCACTGCAGGCAAGAAGCAGCAAGCAACAGGCCAACACAGCAAAGCAAGTAGCAAAGTGGCAGTCCGTCTTGCAGCACAGCTCAACGCAAGCAGTAGGACAACACAGGAATGCCTTTGAAGAGTGGCAGTCTCTCCTGGCAACACATCAGTCCTTCTTCCTGGTAGACTGTCCTTGATTCCAGTAGAGTTCTGATTTGGTGGGGTTTGGCATCCAGTGTGCCTTTGAAGTAGGAGAGACTTCAAAGAGGCCTTTGAAGATCACAATGTCCCTGCCTTTCCTTCCCTGTCTTCAGACACTCCACAGGGAGTTATGCAGCCCATTGCGTGGGGAGAGGCAAAGCCCTATTCAGGTGTAATTGAGGCAGTGTTGAGCTCCACCCTTCTCCCAAGCCAGTTAATGACCCATCAGCTTGGTGATGGATCATCAGGATGCACATGTCACACCCTAGCTAGCTTTTTGTGTGACTGTCTAGAGGGAATGCAAAAAGCCCAGCAGTCATCCACTCCACCCCGACGTGTATTCAGAGACAGGCAGCGGCACAGAATAGTTAAAGTAAGAAAATGGAGTCAGAAAACCAGGAGGAGGAAGGCAAAAGCCTGAGGATAACCCTGCAAAAAGGGCCATTTCCAACAGCAGGCAGCACCGAATGTAAAACCAAAAGGTTTCAAGGACAAGACCTATAAATGTTGCCAATGAATATTTTAACTTGCCCATCATCCCACTGCCATTGGAGTTTCCCTTGGTAACTTGATACAAGTTTGCGCTTTTAGTGTTTTTAGGGGGCAGTAGTTGTTTGTGATTTAACTGGTGATGGGTGTTGTATTTAAAATGTCTGCATTAATGTGCACCTTCGCCCCTTGATGTGCGTGCTCCCTTGTTTACAGTGTTTATTCATGCCTTATTTTGTATTCTGCTCATAATATTCTTCCTCTGCATATATTACTGTCTATTGGCCTCTTTTCATTGTGAATCACTTAGCAGGAACGTGTTCTTTAGTGGGGGCCTTTATAAAACATGCTAATACAGTGATATACATATTTTGTCAAAGTCTGGACTAATCTTTCACTTTCATTAACGATGCTGATCCTACTATTTTTAGCGTCCCTTAGTGAAGATTGTGCAATCAGCAATAGTTCTGCTGTTTGCTCAAATTTCTGTGACTTACATGTAAAATTACCGTGGACTTTGGAGCAATTTCGAGCGCAGCAATTCGGCAAACACAATGTTTGCGATTACGCCTTTGCTCCATTGAGCTCTAAATGCTTGTATACATCACTGCAACAGACTTGTCAACACAAATGCAAACTGTGCTGTCAAATGGAATGAAAGCACACACGGCTTACAAAAGGAACAATTGTCCCTTTTATGCCTGCAGTATCCCAGGCTTTTTCATTCTGGTATCAAAAGCCAAACGGTGATGACATCTGGAATGAAACATTTTAAAATTCCCTTTTCAAATCTCTGTACTGGTCCCTATCATTTGTATAATGGCGTGTTTAGTATGATTAACCCAATTTCCTCATCGCTGGGCTAAAGCAGTGATAGGCATTTTGAGAGCCATTCCTAAGAAATCTTGGCAGGCTAATTATTGTAAGCGGACACATATATATCCTCGAGAATGCTGAACAGAGAATCTATAGAGATGGTAAACTGGTGCGAAACCCCAGATTCAAGCACCCATCTAAAGCATTTTATTTAATATAGAGTAGTTCATCTAAACTGTCACACCTTAGTGCTGACCGAAGCATTTCTCTAAACAGACTTTAAAATGCTGCGCATCTATTATAGTCCAATTTCCTTAATAGTGGCTGTACTGAGATATAATGGCCGGGTGCCAGTATTCTGTCACCTCGACGTGAAGACTTTAATAAATGTTGCTCATCCCAATAACTCAATAACCATTCAATGTCATCAAAATTTCTAAAACGATGTCAACAGCTTTCCAGTGTCAATAAGTGTTAATTAGTTTAAAAGTGACACTCTAGAAATGTAAAATATCTATTTAAAGCTACAAATAATTCATATAAATTGAACTCTGAATAAATATCACAATTATACATGAAACACAACAAATAGATATGTGTAGCATGTCCGATGTCCGTCAAATTTACATTTAGAAAACGGGTTATAAAAGTACACAATACACTATAATATTATAGGTACATACAACACACGATGCTTACATGCCGAAAGAAGTGATTACAGTTTTAGTTCTCACTCGTGCTGTAAGTTTTTCACCATCGTTTTCTAAAAACAGAACAGAAATGTAAATTGTTGCATGATGAGTAAGTACAAAATATTTGATACTGTGAATTACTTTCAGGCAAAGATGTTAAGTCACAGGCTGCCGCTTGTTGTTTTGATGTTTTATCTACTGTGCTCATTCACCAGACAGCCCTTTCTTCATGCAGCATTTGAGGCACTCGTACCATTCTTCTGACTTTTCTCTATTGAGTAGCAAAAGGACATATTTTCTATTATTGCTCAGATATCTTCCTTATCCATTTCAGTAAAGCATTCTGACATTTGAAATGTCATCACTAACGTCATCACTGCTGTTATGCAACATGTCATGATGATGCCATCACAGATGTCATCTAACGTCATGAGAAATGCAATGTGTGAGGTCATAAGCAGTGTATGATGGGGCACAAGTTATAGTTAGCTCAGTAACCCATAACTGGTGAATTTCAGTTTTGTGATTTTTAAACATTAGTTTTTTATCTTATTACAGCACCGAATTTTAACCTGTGTTTTTCAGTGAATTTCTCTGTTTTTGTAACGTAAGCTGGGATCTTATTACCATTGCCTAACTATAATGTCACTTTAAACTATGTTTTCAGCCAATTTCAGTTTTTTTAACCTAAGGGAAGATCTTATTACAATGCTAAATTATAAAATCTCTTTGATCTTTGGTTTCTTCTCAATTAATTTTTGAGATTTTTTTGATCATGTTAAGCCAACTACTCTGCTGTGCACAGCCTTTTGGCTTTGTGCAGCGGGGGCTTGGTCGCAGAGCCGGCCTCTGCCAAGGATATATGCTGCATATAGCCTTGAGCCCTGTGCAGTGCAAGGTTGGTCGCAGGGCGTGGACTCCTGCCAGGCCCTGCACCTGTTCTTTCCATGGGTGACCAGCACTAGGCCCTGCAACCTACCCCACCATGGCAGTCTATCCCCCTTGAATGTCTAACCGCATTTGGTTTCATTAATGTTTTGATTTTTCATAGGCACTGCAGCACTCCGGTGGTATCAACGGACAATGTTCACCCCTAAGTTACTGCGATACCATGCAAGCTTCATTATAACATTATAACTATACTGTCACTTCAGCCTTTGCTTTTTCAGTCAATTTTCTATACTTTTTGAAAAGTAAGCTTATATGTATTACTATGCCTAACTATAATGTCACTTTAAGCTTTTTTTTTTTCAGCGAATTTGTTTTTTTAAATGTAAGATCATATCATCATACCTTAATATAGCATTTATTTTCAATGTCTAAAGTTTTTGATCATGTTAAGCACACTACTCCAGTGCATACAGGCTTTGACCATGTGCAGCGAGGCATTGATCCCAGGGCCTGACCTCTTCCAGGCCCTTCCCCCAACCCTGTCATGGATGGCAAAACCTTTTTGTGCACATCCTTTGGCCATGTGCAAGGGGGCTGGATGTAGGATTTGGACCCCAGCAAGGCCCTGCTCCCAATGCACACTGGGTGGCAAACACCTTTGTGTGTACAGCTGAAGGCCAGTCCCTGTGGCCTATGCCACCATTGGGACCCATCCCCTTGCAGATACCCAACCCGCAATTGGTGTTTTTTTTAATTATTTTTTTATTTTCACTTGTACTGTGCTACTCCCGCAGTACCAGCAACCAAGCTTCACCATGTTACAATGCAGGTTTTATCAGGTGAAGCTCATGCAGCGGCACCCGTGGGAGTACTGTGATAGTCCCACAGGAGTGCCAGGGTATCTGTACCCCCTCAAAAAAACAAGAAATCATAGGACATGAGGACTGAGTTACAGAATCCTGTAATGGCCACTATAACATGTTTTCCAAGTTGCAGCTGAATAAGCAGATCGTTTGGAACAAAAGGACCAACAGTAGACCAAGCTACCTCAGTGAAACAGAGGGCCTTATAATTTTATTTTTCAGTACCACTTGACTCCTGATAAAGTCCAAAGGGATAAACCATTCAGATAACTATATTTTTCAGCCCCTTTTTCAACCCCTCCACGGGTTGCAACCTCCTGCTATGCACAGCTTTCAGCCAGCTGCAGCCTAGATTTGGCTGTAGGGCCTGGTTGCAACCGGTGTCCAACAGGCAGCCAACACTCTATTCTTGTGTGGATTTTTACTGTGCGTAATGTGTGGTTGGCTGCAGGGCCAAGCAGGCACCCATGCTCTGCACCAATCCTTGATGAAAATGGATAACCTGCCAGAGGTACCCTTGCCACATTTATTTTTCAGTCATTCAATCCCGCTGACACTTTCAGGTGCACAAGGGTATCCATTCTGGCTGTCCAGGGACTTCTGCCGCACAGCCCCCTTACTGTGGTGGGGAACCAAAGCATTACATTTCATTGGGGCTCCCATGTACCCTGCTTACTAACTGCAAAAAAATTGAATTAAAAAAAGCAACTTACAACATGTAACAAACAGAAGCCATATCACCGAGACCGCCCTGGGAGTGCAACACGTATGTGTGCCTACGTTCTGCCTTCCTAGGGTACTTTGGTATTGCAGAAGGGGATGCAGATGCTTGTGCTGTCATTAGAGAGAGTTCCCTCAGCTGCATGAGGGTGTGGCCCATTGCAGATGAGGGAATCAATTTGCCTCTGCGCCTGCACCATATTATGGATGAAGGCGCAGAGGCAAACATGCCTTTAGCGAACGCACTGAAACCGTGCCACAAAAAGGTGGCACACTATCAGTGTTCCTCCTAAAGCTAGCCCTCTGTAGGGAAGAAAGGGGGTCCCATGGACCACGCTGGACATCCCCTTGCAGGCAGGTGCAGTCACTCACTGCACCCACCGCGATCTCTTACCTCTTGTAAGTGCAGATAGGCAGCTGCATGCACTAGGAAACACAGAGCGGCTTTGAAGCAGCCTCTCTGCATTTCACTTGAATACGCTACCCCCAGGACAGCATGTGTTCACGGTTGCTCTGAGAGCAGTGCATTTACCATAATAGGGCGTACTTTCCCTGTTTGTGCCGTGCAAACAGGGAAAGTGCTCCCTTTGTGTTTTAGGGTCCACGTGTGCCAAAGGCGTGACTTACACATTATTTTAATGCATTTGTGTCCTGTGTCCTCATCATCACAAACCATGTGATGGATCATGGCAGCAAACCTGTGGGATCAAAATCTACATTCTGGTCAGGTGCAGGTGTCTGCCCAAGTCCATTTAGTGGAGCTCAGTACACAAACTTAAAAGAATTCTGCAGCCAGTGATTTGTTTCAAGTCAGAGTTGCTGCTGATATTTCCACATATAGCTTAATGTTGGGACACAGACGGTACAAGTCATCTAGGACTGCGTTTGCGTTATTGTGGTATAGGACTAGGTAGTCACGAGCCTTGAAAGTCTAGAAAAAGTAAATCAATAACTTAACTTTTGTTTGGATTGTCAAAATGAAAAACATATATACTTCTGGGACAGTGCTGCCAAGTTGCCACCTGCTATGATCAAATTCCAGTAACTCCTGGTGCTTTTGTCAGCACCAGCATACATCACGGCTTTGTTTTGAAGTTTCATTTTAATCATTATAAGTGAAATCTCCACAATCTGAGCATGCTCTTGGCTGGGAAATATATGGAGCCACTTACATCCTTACCGCAACTGCATTGTCCTGTTTTTTAATGTTAAGATTAGCGTACAAAAGGGTCCATGGAAACATTTACAATTTTGTCTTAAAGCAACAGAAAAAGTCCTATCAAAGTAAAATATAAGTAATTCATTTTCTTGCACCCATTGTTTTTCACCAGTGCCTTGTAGGGGGACCGTCAAGGTTTTGTTACACCTATGCCACAGGAGCAAAGGTCCTCTGCTGACTCACTTGTGTCCCATGGGATGGCATATCCCTATGCCAATTCTTATTTCTCTCTTTTGAGATGGCGGAGGTGGTGTCACTTTTGGACAAAGGCTAGTGGATCCGGTTACCCTACCCCCTTGTAGCTTAATTTTTTATGTTTAGAACCTTGGGGCTGAGTTGCTGAGTCCTGTAAAGGCAGCCAAAACAGTTCTCTTCAAGTTGCGGCCAGCCAATCTGATTTGAGTTCCAGAGGGAGGGAGCAAGACTGTAGATGGGGGAAAAAAAAGCATTGGGCAATTGGATCAATTTTTTGTTTGAAGCTGCATACCGACTAGACTCACCCAGTAGTCCCTTAGACTTAACCATCCAGATATTTATACATATTGCACCTTAATTTCGCAAAAACCACAGAATTACACCAAGATCTTGCTTTCTGGCAAATATGGTGTAATTCTGTACAGCTGTTTGGGTTGTGGCACGCATCAAAAATATGTATAGAAATTGCATGAAACAGTGCATTTTGGGATGACCCCTTCGTTTCTTGTCCCCTCCCTTCCCCTTCACCTTAATGGATTACCACTAAAACTCCAAGAAGGAGCGGAGGTGTATGAACCTTTTGTTGAGGTTTCATGAAGGTTTATCAAACAGAGGCAAAAATATTAGTAGTACAAAAAACGCTTTTCCAGTGGAAAGTCTGTCCAATCAGTTACTGTGGTTCTCTGCTTGTTTCTTTCCTACCTTTTGGGTTCTAGTTACAAGAAATTATGCATTTTTTAGCATTAACATGTTTTTTTTTAGAAACACATGCATGTTGTAACCATAACTTTCAAAAATACCACATAAATTAATCCTGAACAACCCTTGTTTAACAGTCACTGTATACCCACGTTCTTTCAACTGTAGCGGGGTTGCCTTACTATACTTTACCTATGTAGTGTATGAAACTGACAGCTCCAACAGACATGCTGCAGAAATCCAATTGCATTTAGTTGTGGTTTTCCACCGATTACTTTTTTCATAGATATCCCATTTATTCCGCCCCCAATGAGGCCTTGTGATATAAAATGCTTGAGTGTTTCTAGATGAAAAACATTTTGAATCTTGTAATATTGTAATTATCTTGTAATAGTATGTGCCTGTTAGTAATATTAACAGGCTAAAATATATTCACCGGGGACAGAATTGTACAGTTTCCCACAGAGCACCACAAGTGACGCAGATTAATATATTGAATGATATCGCTTAGTGGGCATGGGTTCATAACGGTATAGCCACTGAATATGTGTTTCGATGTGATTATTTCAAATGACATATATTGGGGATCTTTTCTAAAACCTTTGTCTCACCTTCTGTATGACTGTAAGTAAGTTCATTGGCATGGTTAATTAAAACCAACGACAATTTAAAACACACCACATTGTTGGGCTAATAAACGCCCACAAACCTTTAGTAACGTTTAAAGAAACAATGAAAAAGAAAAAAAATGATAAGAGCGCACCTCAATAGTATTTAATTGATATACCTCTAGACAACTCACTTTCGCAGTGGATTGGCCCCACCTAGTGGTCCTAAAGCCTAAAACGTATCTTTAAAAATGGTCCAAGGTGGGTTCTTAAAGACAAGACCTCTTGTAGCCATGGGAATGCAATAGCAGTACAACCTGATTAGCAATCCTGTGATCTCCACAAATCAGAATAATTAGTTTCCTTGTTCCTGAGTCTTTAGTCAAAAATTACAAATACTTGATGACGCCGCATGATATATCAAAGTGTAGACGTAGGCTTAGTATCTATCACAACCTGCTCTGTTGCCTGTGCTTGGCCAAATGACTACCCACCTGCAAGCACCCGAGGACATTAGAAATGGCAGCACCTCTATCCATTCTGGCTTTGCGTTACCATTTCAACAATATTTGACAGTTTTTTGAAAGTCAGCATCATAAACATAGTCCCTCGAGAAGCAAGAGGAGTTCAACAGCCACTTAACCAGCTAATGACAGCTGGCCTACATGAGCGTATACCCAAGGCCATAAACATTTTTTTCAGGTATGTTTTCCTTTGGTGGGCCAATGCCGGGTATGCACAAAACACATGGACAACTGACTCTTGTTTGTACCCACAAAGGAGACCTGATTTGAGTCCTAAACTCCTGCTTCCAGGAAGGGGCCATATCTTTGGTATCAATCGCCCCAAAGGGCAGAAGCCTGAATTGGTATTTCAGCGACTGCGCAAAAAATGCTGATAAATATTCCTGTGCTCGGAGAACTTTAGATGATGATAATACGGTCCAAGAATGTCGTCTTTTGGCGAGCATGTTCTTATCTGTTGTAAGCGACAGTGACTGAGTTACAGCATTTACCACCCGGTATAACTCTGCTTTACTCAAGCTCATGCCCCAGACATTTTGCAGGCCCAGTTCCTTTATAGAGTTGTTCAGATGATTTCCCCATAAGCCTATAATGTTGCAACGCTATTGCTCCTCGATGTCATGCCAACATAGATTGCTTATTGTTTCTGTTTCTGCAGCTCGCAATCTCCAGCAGAGTTTTGAGTACGTGTATTTACTCTGAAATTTGTAGTTTTTTAAACCAAATTCTAGGCGTACCTGTGCATTTGGTTGAGCAGCAACAAGCTGAGTGTTAGAAATGGGGTCTTTGGTTGACAGTCCGGTTACCCCCTGTTCAAGCAAGGACCCTCACTCTAGTTAGGATAAAAGAGAATCACCCTCAGCTAACCCCTGCTTACCCCCTTGGTAGCTTGGCAGAGCAGTAGGCTTAACCTCAGAGTGCTAGGTGTAAAGTATTTGTACCAACACACACAGTAACTCAATGAAAACACTACAAAATGACACAACACCAGTCTAGAAAAATAGGAAATATTTATCTAGACAAAACAAGACCAAAACGACAAAAATCCAACATACACAAGTCAAGTTATGATTTTTTAAAGGTTTAAAATAAAAAGAGTCTTTAGGTAGTTGAAACACCACACTAGCGCTGCTAGCGTGAAAATGTACCTGGTTTGCGTCAAAAATAACCCCGCACGGGCGGTGTGCGTCGAAAGTAACCCTGCACGGCTGTGTGCGTCGAAAACAACTCGGCACGGCGGTGCGTGTTGAAAAAGCCAGCCACACGACGATCCGAAAGTCCCGCGGCGCAGGGTGCGATCTCTCAGCCTCCGTCAGCGATGCTGCGCGTCGTTTCTCCTGCTCCGGGCGTCGGTTTTTCGGTCGCGTTTCCTGCGGCGTCGTTTCTCAGCTGCGGAACCGGCGTCGCGTCGTTTTCTCAGCCGCGATCGGATTCGCGTCGATCTTTTCTCCGCACGGCGCTCGGTGCGTGTATTTTTGTCCTTAGGCTGCCAGCCTCTCCTTTCAGGGTCCCAGGAACTGGAAGGGCACCACAGAGCAGAGTAGGGGTCTCTCCAGAGACTCCAGGTGCTGGCAGGAAGAAGTCTTTGCTATCCCTGAGACTTCAACAACAGGAGGCAAGCTCTACATCAAGCCCTTGGAGATTTCTTCTTCAAGATGGAAGGCACACAAAGTCCAGTCTTTGCCCTCTTACTCTGGCAGAAGCAGCACTGCAGGAAAGCTCCACAAAGCACAGTCACAGGCAGGGCAGCACTTTTTCCTCAGCTATCAGCTCTTCTCCAGGCAGAGGTTCCTCTTGGTTCCAGAAGTGTTTTCTAAAGTTTGTAAGTTTGGGTGCCCTTCTTATACCCATTTTAGTCTTTGAAGTCACCTTTCTTCAAAGGGGACTCACACCTTCTTGTGAAATCCTGCCTTGCCCAGGCAAGGCCTCAGACACACACCAGGGGGCTGGAGACAGCATTGTCAGAGGCAGGCACAGTCCTTTCAGATGAGAGTGACCACTCCACCCCTCCCTCCTAGCAGAGATGGCTAATCAGGAAATGCAGATCACACCCCAGCTCCCTTTGTGTCACTGTCTGGTGTGAGGTGAAAAACAACCCAACTGTCAAACTGACCCAGACAGGGAATCCACAAACCAGGCAGAGTCACAGAATGGTTTAAGCAAGAAAATGCTCACTTTCTAAAAGTGGCATTTCCAAACACACAATCTTAAAATCAACTTTACTAAAAGATGTATTTCTAAATTGTGAGTTCAGGGATCCCAAACTCCACATGTCCATCTACTCTCTAGGGGAATCTACACTTTAATCATATTTAAAGGTAGCCCCCATATTATCCTATGAGAGAGAGACAGACCTTGCAACAGTGAAAACGAAATTGGCAGTATTTCACTGTCAGGACATATAAACCACATTACTATATGTCCTACCTTATCCATACACTGCACCCTGCCCTTGGGGCTACCTAGGGCCTACCTTAGGGGTGCCTTACATGTAAGGAAAGGGAAGGTTTAGGCCTGGCAAGTGGGTACACTTGCCAAGTCGAATTTACAGTGTAAGAATACACACACAGACACTGCAGTGGCAGGTCTGAGACATGATTACAGAGCTACTTATGTGGGTGGCACAACCAGTGCTGCAGGCCCACTAGTAGCATTTGATTTACAGGCCCTGGCACCTCTAGTGCACCTTACTAGGGACTTACTAGTAAATCAAATATGCCAATCATGGATAAACCACTTACATACAATTTAAACAGGAGAGCATATGCACTTTAGCACTGGTTAGCAGTGGTAAAGTGCTCAGAGTTGAAAAGCCAACAGCAACATGTCAGAAAAAAATAGGAGGCAGGAGGCGAAAAAGACTGGGGATGACCCTGCATAAGCAAAAGTCCAACACGACCCCCTACCAGCCTAAAGCCAGGGGAGAACAATCAATACCTTGATGTACTTCCCTGATTGGGGCGATAGAACAGGGACCCAGGCCCACAACAGCAGGGGCATGTTCCAGTTCTACGCCTTCCTGACTCCAGTTGGATCCCTCTGTCCATACTCTCAGGGCCCACTAAGCTAACCCATGGGGAACCCTTCTCCACATCTACAGACACCATCTGTGCAACACCTAACTTTACTTTGCTCACAGATGTATTGCAATGGGCAGATAGTACCACCAGGGCCAACACAGTGGTGTTGCCCACTCCACCCCCGGGGTGTGACTCTCGTCCTCCCCCCCCCAGGGGCAACTCTGTCCACCAGGACAGCAAGCCACAGTGGCCCCAGACAACTGTCAGGGATGAGAGCCCGACCTCAGGCCTCTCTAACCACTGTGACTGTGGAGAGTGGGGGGTGGTAGCCCCAGGTGCCTGGCACCCTTTGACCACTCTCTCTTCCACCAGGTCAGGGATGACAACCTGACCCTGGTCCTCCCCTCTGGGGCTCTGTAACCTCCCGGCAGACGCGGCACCCCCAGAGTCAAAAACTGTCAGGGTGCTTGTAGAAGCAGTCCTGCACAATTCTTCCACCAGTGCAGGGATGTTAACCTGCAACTGATCCTCCAACCTGGGATCTGTACCTTCAGGTTGGACCAGGGCCAGGGGTGAGGCTTCCCTCCCCCTGCCCTCTCCTCTGGGGTCCTGGACCACCCAACTAGGAGTGGCCCCCCCAGAAGACAACATGGTAGGGGCACTGTTAGCAGTAGCCCCTTCCTCCAGGTCAGGGGGGACACCCTTAACCTGGCCTCCCAATCCAGGGTCTGTACCCACAGACTGGATCACTGCCTGGCAAACCAGGACTTCCTGGGGGGCATACCTACCCCCTACCAGGTCAGAGTTTACCCTCTGAACCTGGTCATCCAACCCAGGGTCACCACCCTGCGGTTGAACCACTGCCTGGCACACCAGGACTTCCTTGGGAGCACACTTACCCCCCATCAGGTCAGAGTTTACCCCCTGAACCTGATCATTCAACCCAGAGTCACCACCCTGCGGTTGAACCATTGCCTGGCACACCAGGACTTCCAGGGGGGCACACTTACCCCCCTCAAGGGACACACTGTCCCGAAGGGCCACACAAGAGTCTGGCTGGCGCAGGTCTCCTGACCTCTGCCCATCTGACAGAGTCTGGATTCCCCCCAACCCAGAAATGGTCTTACCAAGGTCATTCATGGGGGGCTCTGCTCTCAGAGCTGACCCCTGACCCTCCAGGTTCTCCACTGGGGTCCGCAACCCCCTCTCAACCCTCTGTCTGGACTTCTGCACCCCCTCACTAGGAGTGGTACTGCCAGACACCAGAACTGGTGGGACGCTGGCTACAGCCGCCCCCCCAAGTTCTCCTGACACTGTGGGGTCTCCCTCAACAGATGGCCCTATGGTACAGGCTAGGCTCCCCTCCTGGTGTTCCCGCAGGGAACCCTCCAGGACCTGGGACCGGATCTCGGGCACCTTGGGCCTCAACCCATCCCCATTCCCTCTCCTCTGAGACTGGACATGGGGTCCCTCACCCATCCCACTACACTGGGACCTACCTGGGACACTACAATCCTTCCCTACCTCACCTGGTTGGGAACTACCTAGACCACTCCTCTCAGGAGCACCCCCAAATGCCTCTTCAGACTCTCTGGTACTCACCCAGAAGTCTGCCTCCATTGTAAGCTCCCTGGGGTCAGAGAACTCACACTCCACCTGGTGTTGGCATAGCTCTGGAAAATAAGGACTAGACATATGCTCTCCAGCAATTACATCACTCAGCCCCTCACATGAATTAACCAAAGTACCCTTCACCCAACCATCCAGTGACTCTGCCTTGAAAAAGCACCCCACATCACCCTCCTGAGACTGGTGAGACAGTACCTGACTGTCCCTGACACTCAACCCACACTCTTCTGGGATGTTTTCACACTCCATAACCAGGACTTCTACCTGGGGAGAACCCCTCTCCCTGTCACTCTCACCTAGAGTCAGTAGAGTGTCCCTCCCACCAGTAGGAATATGACTCCCCATGCCAGTTCCCCAATCCACCTCAGGGACCCTGTGCATCATTGGAGCTACCTCATACCCCTGAACCTCCTGGCGTGTGTTAACTCCCTCCTTCAAGTAGGGCACCACCTCTCTGGGCATGTGCACTTCTGCAGCATCACTGGATATACAATTGTTGCTGCCACCATTCCAGCTGGACTCAGCCCTCATGACTTCCAGCTCTTTCAATTTAAGCTCGTAAGCATAAATCATTTTTTTAATCTCTAAGTTCCTCCTCCTTTCTTCCAACTCCCAATCGAGCTTTTTCAGCTCCCATTGGTACTCCCTCTCTGCCTGTCTGTCCTGTAACTCTTCAGGAGTCAGACCCTTGGGTGACACCCTGCCACCCCTCCTGGGGACCCTCCCCCCAGGCGTAACAGGTTCCTCCACTACACCACTGTGTATCCTCTGCACTTCCCCACCCATATTCTCCTCCTCTGTGTGCCCTCCAGCCTTCTTGATTGTCACCCAAGCCCTCTGTGCCTGTTGCAGCTCCCCCTCCCTGGTGGAGCTCTCAGTGGGACAGTCAAGATCTTTAAGGAACTGTTTCAATTGAGCAACTGAGTACTCCTTCAGTTTCTCCATTTCAAACACAGCTCCAGCTGTTGCATCTCCAGATTGAGACATGATGGTCACAAGTGCAAAGTTCCAAAAGGCAGAAAAAAAATAATTTCCCAATGAAGTAAAAAGAATCAGTCAAGGGATCAGCAAAATCATGGAAGTAGAATAAAAAGAGTCCTTAAGAGAAAAATCAAAAGATCACCAAACAAGTAGTATGTGGTCACGTAGTGGTCTGAGATCAAAACAGTAGTGTACACTCAATTACTGTATGTCAAGTACAAATACAAGTCCAATCCCGACCGCTGGTCACCAATGTTAGAAATGGGGTCTTTGGTTGACAGTCCGGTTACCCCCTGTTCAAGCAAGGACCCTCACTCTAGTTAGGATAAAAGAGAATCACCCTCAGCTAACCCCTGCTTACCCCCTTGGTAGCTTGGCAGAGCAGTAGGCTTAACCTCAGAGTGCTAGGTGTAAAGTATTTGTACCAACACACACAGTAACTCAATGAAAACACTACAAAATGACACAACACCAGTCTAGAAAAATAGGAAATATTTATCTAGACAAAACAAGACCAAAACGACAAAAATCCAACATACACAAGTCAAGTTATGATTTTTTAAAGGTTTAAAATAAAAAGAGTCTTTAGGTAGTTGTAACACCACACTAGCGCTGCTAGCGTGAAAATGTACCTGGTTTGCGTCAAAAATAACCCCGCACGGGCGGTGTGCGTCGAAAGTAACCCTGCACGGCTGTGTGCGTCGAAAACAACTCGGCACGGCGGTGCGTGTTGAAAAAGCCAGCCACACGACGATCCGAAAGTCCCGCGGCGCAGGGTGCGATCTCTCAGCCTCCGTCAGCGATGCTGCGTGTCGTTTCTCCTGCTCCGGGCGTCGGTTTTTCGGTCGCGTTTCCTGCGGCGTCGTTTCTCAGCTGCGGAACCGGCGTCGCGTCGTTTTCTCAGCCGCGATCGGATTCGCGTCGATCTTTTCTCCGCACGGCGCTCGGTGCGTGTATTTTTGTCCTTAGGCTGCCAGCCTCTCCTTTCAGGGTCCCAGGAACTGGAAGGGCACCACAGAGCAGAGTAGGGGTCTCTCCAGAGACTCCAGGTGCTGGCAGGAAGAAGTCTTTGCTATCCCTGAGACTTCAACAACAGGAGGCAAGCTCTACATCAAGCCCTTGGAGATTTCTTCTTCAAGATGGAAGGCACACAAAGTCCAGTCTTTGCCCTCTTACTCTGGCAGAAGCAGCGCTGCAGGAAAGCTCCACAAAGCACAGTCACAGGCAGGGCAGCACTTTTTCCTCAGCTATCAGCTCTTCTCCAGGCAGAGGTTCCTCTTGGTTCCAGAAGTGTTTTCTAAAGTTTGTAAGTTTGGGTGCCCTTCTTATACCCATTTTAGTCTTTGAAGTCACCTTTCTTCAAAGGGGACTCACACCTTCTTGTGAAATCCTGCCTTGCCCAGGCAAGGCCTCAGACACACACCAGGGGGCTGGAGACAGCATTGTCAGAGGCAGGCACAGTCCTTTCAGATGAGAGTGACCACTCCACCCCTCCCTCCTAGCAGAGATGGCTAATCAGGAAATGCAGATCACACCCCAGCTCCCTTTGTGTCACTGTCTGGTGTGAGGTGAAAAACAACCCAACTGTCAAACTGACCCAGACAGGGAATCCACAAACCAGGCAGAGTCACAGAATGGTTTAAGCAAGAAAATGCTCACTTTCTAAAAGTGGCATTTCCAAACGCACAATCTTAAAATCAACTTTACTAAAAGATGTATTTCTAAATTGTGAGTTCAGGGATCCCAAACTCCACATGTCCATCTACTCTCTAGGGGAATCTACACTTTAATCATATTTAAAGGTAGCCCCCATATTATCCTATGAGAGAGAGACAGACCTTGCAACAGTGAAAACGAAATTGGCAGTATTTCACTGTCAGGACATATAAACCACATTACTATATGTCCTACCTTATCCATACACTGCACCCTGCCCTTGGGGCTACCTAGGGCCTACCTTAGGGGTGCCTTACATGTAAGGAAAGGGAAGGTTTAGGCCTGGCAAGTGGGTACACTTGCCAAGTCGAATTTACAGTGTAAGAATACACACGCAGACACTGCAGTGGCAGGTCTGAGACATGATTACAGAGCTACTTATGTGGGTGGCACAACCAGTGCTGCAGGCCCACTAGTAGCATTTGATTTACAGGCCCTGGCACCTCTAGTGCACCTTACTAGGGACTTACTAGTAAATCAAATATGCCAATCATGGATAAACCACTTACATACAATTTAAACAGGAGAGCATATGCACTTTAGCACTGGTTAGCAGTGGTAAAGTGCTCAGAGTTGAAAAGCCAACAGCAACATGTCAGAAAAAAAATAGGAGGCAGGAGGCGAAAAAGACTGGGGATGACCCTGCATAAGCAAAAGTCCAACACTGAGGATTAAAGGTTAAATTGTGGTCCACTATGAAACCCAAGTATTTATACGTGGGAACAACCTCCACCTGGGTTCTGGTGAATAACCATGAAAAAGATTGAAATTTAGAGTCCATCAGTCTGACCACTTTAGTTTTATTCAAGGTCAATTCCAAACCTTGCTTGGCTATATAACAAGTGAGTGCGTTGATGCTGCACTGCATACCAATTGGAGTTTGACTACGTAATACTATGTCGTCTGCGTACTGTAACCAAGCAATTGTTTCCTGAGCCAGAACGGGCAGGTGATTGTTTATCGGAGAAAGAGCATTAGCTAGGTCTGCTAAATATAGATTAAAAAGCATAGGGGCTAAGACACATCCTTGCTTTAGACCATTTAACGTTTGAATTCTGTTACTAACATGGCCACCTTCTCCAATTTTAACTTGCACCCAAGTACTTGAGTATAATTCCATCATTGCATTCAACAGATTACTGGGGAGACCCCAGCTTTTCAGTTTTTCCCATAGGCGAGCTCTTGGGACATGATCAAACCCAGACTTAAGATCAATAAATCAGGCAAATAGTTGGTGTTTCTTGTGCCTGGACTTTGTACCTAGCAGAGCCAGGGCAGTCAAATTGGTTGAAGTCCCCATGCCTTCTCTGAAACTAGTCTGACTTCGTGGTAGGAGATGTTTCTCATGTATACAAACTGATAATTGTAAAAGTAAACAGGATGCATACAGCTTTGCTTCAACATCAGCCGAGGCTATTAGCCTGTATTTAGCGGAGAGGAAGGTTTGCCAGTCTTATAAATTGGATGGAAGATGTTACTTTTCCAGGCATCTGGGAGAAGCTTTGTCCCATGGAGATCGTTAAAAACGAGGGCCAAGTAATAAGCCAGGTATGTTGCATCACCTTTAAAAAGGGCGTTAGGAATGCCACTTTGACCTGCAGCTCCTTCCGTTTTTAGCTTTGATATAATGCCTATTAGCTGCTCAATGTCTATATCTGTGATAGCATTGTCTTGTTCAGGGTTGAGAAGGGAAGCATTTGTTTTCAACTTTACTCTAAAGCCAAAGTTGGTCGAACTTGAGATGCTGTGAGTTGCTGGCTGAGGGTCCCCTTCCAACACCTTTTGCTCTGAGGACGAATACAACGCTGAGACGTGGGCTACCCAGGAAGCAGCATCAAATCCTGCATTAAAATGATGTTTTTTCCTGTGTACCAGCCCATTCACCAGTTGCCAGAATTTCTTGTTGTTCTTCAGTTAGACATCAGGAGCTTTGAACACAGATCTTCATAGTACAGTCTTTTTTTCATCCAGCAATATTTCTTATAAAGTAATCTCAATTTAAGGAGCTTTGTTTTATCAGGCTTCTTATTCCTTCGTGCCTCCATAGCCATTTGTTTTCCTCATGTGAGACCTGATTTTTTAATTGACGCAGAGATCTGTTATACCATAAATTCTCTTCGCTAACACCTTTCAGATTTTTATTTGCAACAATTAGAGAGCTGGAAAAAGGGATTTTTGTTAGGAAATTTGTTCAGTAATGAATCACTCATGTGCTTCCATGCCTTCATCCCTGCTTCTGAGCATGATACAGTTTGTTCCTGGTTCTCACATTCTCTCTTTAGCTCTTAGAGAGACCCTGCACAGCAAAATACTTCTTTCATCACTTTCTTAATGCCATGCCCCTGCCATTTTAACTTCTTTGTATTGTAGCTGATCGGAGCGGCAATGATGATGTTTCCAGTTGGTAGTTGCTTCCATGCCCATCTTAACTGTATGGTTTGTGGATAGTGATCGCTCTCTAGACATGCATAGATATTGTAGGTGGTGACAAGTGGCAGAGCTGCTTCATTTATTTACGTGAAGTCAATTGTTGATTTTATTGAACCACTTGAAAATGTTACTGGTGAGGGAGAATCTCCCACAAGGTCAGTCATCAAGCGACAGAAGCTGAGATTTTCAAACCTGTTGTTCAGATGCAGGCCATGGTGTTTTTGACCCAGTTTTATGTACCCTTTAATCAAGTCAACAATAAAGTCATCAGACATAATATGAATGGCCTCCTCATACTACCTCATCAACATTTTGAGGATGTTTGACAGTTTTTTTTCATGTTTTTTCTATTTTTCTACTTATTTGGATGAATGTACACATTGGTTAATAGCAGTGGAGTATTAGCCCCGTTTAGTCTCTGAGGTTCCAACTTAATTGGCAGCAGCCAGTCTATTCCAAGGTCAATTTGTTTGATGGCCCAATTCATTTTAGTAGAACAGAAGATGGTGAGGCCACCTTTGGGATGCCCACATTTTTAGATCTTGACTGCAGGAACATGCCAGGCGACATAGCCTGAGATTTGAATTGGTTCCATACACCAGGTTTCCTGGAGCATGATGATATTGAATTTCTGTAGGAATGTCAACGCCTCCTCGTCTGTCACCGTTTGTTTCAGACCATGGCAATTCCAAGAGCATGTAAAGAGGCCATCCTAAATGGCAGTTTCCCATCTAAATCTTTTGTCAGGACCAATTGCTACTGTGGTCCATAATGGATTGCTGCACTGCCTGATTCCAGATTGAAGGCCTGTCAATAAATACTTGATGGCTACTCCCCTGTTTAAGCGAACTTTGATTCCTTACTATAGTAATATTTTCTTATCTGCTTGGAGTCAAGTCCATTCCAACTGCTCCTTTCAACACTGAGGCCCTCCTCATAGTTCCCGGAAGCAGGGGGCTATGATATTGGCATGGTTCTTGTCTTTGTAACGTAATGCCCCATGGACTAAAAATGTCCTGATGTGCCAGGATTTGAGCGGTGGTAGCTGGAGAGGCCCAAGATGTAAGTGTTGCCTCTTTGTCCCTACTATTCGGGTGTAGAACAAACTCCACAGTCTGTAGCTCGCCGTAGTGATTTGGGCTAGGAGCCGAATTGCATTTAAGAGCTTGATGATTCTTCCTCTATTTAAGATGTCAAAGACCCCTTTTGAACTATACTAGGGGATGAAGCGGACTTTATAGTCGCTCAAAGCCTCAGTTTGTTGTAAGGTCTGTCCTCCAAGACGGGCTTATTGATGTCGGCAGTTTAAGGTTAGTGTCATTCATTGTGATCAATTTCTGTAGGAATTTTGTTATTTTCCCTACATTTGAAGGCTTCCCAACCAGCAATGCCCCTACAGTTCCCTTGAGCAGTAATCAGATCGATATTGGGATCCTCTTCCGGGGAGTTGCTAGTCGTAATCTCGCACTGAACTGGGTTTCTGGCCCGGGAGCCGGGCGGTGACCTGATATCTTTAAGTGACTGATTTCTCTGAGATGGTTGATTTCTGCTTGCGGAAATGGCTTTTGTTGGGTTCTCCTGGTTAACCTTTTGCATTGTTGTCTGCTGTGTAATGTATATAATGCTGTCCTCCGAATCTCCTTCATCTTTCCCCTCAGGGACTTTGCCCTACATGCCAATAGACTCTGCAAATGACTTCCAGATACTGTTTTGCTGAGCCACCTTGGCCTTATTCCGAGCTATCTTTTGTTGTTTCTTTTCTCATTTAGTAAGAGAGACCTCTTTTACTGCTGAAGCTTTTCCTGCTATCCCATCTTTGATGGGACTTGATAATTAAATGTTGGAGTCTTTGCTGCTCCCAGATGAGCTCTGGCTTTCCTCCTGCTGGGAGAAGCAAGTGGCCTGTGGATTTCTGATTTCACAGTCAGTGCCATTCTTAACAAGGTAATTGTCGTACAACGACCCTTCCCTCCTACAAAGCCCGTCCTGAGATCTGGGGGCCTGGGCCCTGACTTCTGTCAAGATGTCATTTAACATGTAAATAGTCTTAGGTGAGACGTCTCCTATAGAAGCACATTAACATAACACTTGCTGAGTGTAAGAATGGGTCTGAGCCCTTCTTATCAGATCATCCAACCCTTGAAGCTTCTTGTCAATACTCACGATATGCACTGCCAGGACGCTGAGTAAGTCCACCTGAGTTTCCTGTTTGTCTGCTTGATAATAAATCGCTGCCAGCATTGCATCCATGGTCGAAAGGAGAGCCTGCCAAGAGGCCCCAGCCTCCCCAGAATCTGACCGGTCCTCCTTGAGTTTAGCTTCCAGAGATGGATCTGTCAGGGCATTCACCTCTACACGGCCCAACACAGTGCCTGTTGCCTGATCCTGCTTGATTATGGCACTAGAGCACCATGGATTGGATGAGGGGTGTGCCTCCATCTCTGCCAATGAACGACTACTACTGGTAAAACACTGTTTTAGAATAACTGTTGGATTTTCCAAATGCTCCTCTCCTCCTTGCGTAGTGTAGGTGTTAGACGGTTAGGCTGCATTAGTTGATCCCTCACAAGCCGCTGGGTCAGTTGAAGAAACAGTGGTGCAAGTATCAGAGAGGTCAGTTAGAGGTGGATCATGCGTCATTGTGCAGTTGCTGATATGCCTCCGCTGCGGTGATTGCTGTAATAGCTGTAATTGCGGTACTTGTGGGGACTGTGGAGGGGAGTTCTGTCTCCAGTTATTCCAGTTGCTAAGATATAATGGGGAGAAGGAGTCCTGTTGATTGCCAGGAAGTACTTCTGCCATGGATATTATGTTAGGGGCACTTGGGGTGCTGCTGTGGAAGCATTCCCTGTCCCGAAGGGGCCTCTCTGTTGCTGCAAAGTTTGTACCAGCTGCAAAGTTTGTACCAGTAGCAGCATCCATATGCAGTTGAACTGGCTGTGAGCCATTGTGAGCTGGGATGGACTTATCCCCTGGCTTAGTTAAAAAAGTCATTGATTTTGTGTCCCTCTTTTTTATGATACCGAACCAGTTTACTTGAAGTGTTGATGGGATTCTTGGTCATCGTGGGGTTACTAGAGGGGTTCCACTCAGTACAGTCAATCGGTTGGACCATTAAGTCCATTGGTCCAAGGGAGCTTTGACTTATCCTCTTTGCCGCTTTTCTCCTCCCCTGAGTTAGTGTCATCCTTGCTCCTCTGCTCCCTTAGCCGGTAGTTGATAGGCACCCAAACTGGAGTTAAGTGCCTGTGCCGGTGAAGAGGTGATGAGGTAATGAAGTGTTGAGGTGCTGAGTGGTGAGGTACTGAGGTGCTAAGGTGCTTGGCAGCTTTCCTTTAGGCACAAGCTGCACCAGTCTAACACCGGCCGCTTCCGTGCAAATAGGTAGCTGCGGCCTAGAGCCCTGAAGTAACTTGCACCCTCAAAGAATGTCCAGTAAGTATCTGTGACTCATGAGGTCAAACTCTGCAAATGCTCACTATTATTTGCACAGTTGCTTGCACCACCTCCTAGTCTGTATTGGACCTATGCCTGTGCTGGTGTAAATCTGGTGCGAGTAGTAACAGGCGCTTAGTGCTTGATTTGCTGCTGATTGAACGGTCTGGTGGCTCCACGTGTTGCCCGGGTCCGAATGCCATGCTGCAGTCTCACCGGCCGGATCGTGGTCCGCAAATGACTGATGGTGAGTGGGGGTTTGAGTGCCTGCACACCACACTCCCCAACCCCCAGGCCTGGCACTTGCCGCCTCGCCTTCAACTCCCCTACGATGAACTTGGAACAGGCCTTGGAGCTCATGCTCCTCCTTTTTGCCTCCCTCCACGTGCAGTAGGAACCCGGTTAACCCAGATGCAGCCCGATGTTAAATTGCAGCTCCCGGTTCCCTCAGGTCTTTGGTATAGCGACCAGGCTGAATTGGGCCTGGTGGGGCCAGGTCGGGCCAAATCAGTGGACTCGCTCCCCCCCATCGTTTCGCCTTGCCACTGCGTTCTCGGCACGTCCCAGTGTATACTCGGTGTATACTCTGCGCCTCACGTGGGCGCGCACCACAGCCGTGCATCACCCGGCACTGGCGTTAGCTTTAGAGTCCAAACATCACATCACAGGCAGCCTCTGACATCATGAACTTCAATGCCTTCTCCTGCATCATCGAGTCCGGGTCCATGGCAGCCGTCTGCCTCCCGAGGGAGATTACTTCCCCCGCAGATATCACCGGTATCAGGTCCTCTAGTCTCTCAAAAGTATAGACACACCGGAATTTAAAATGCACCTATGGGTGTACTACCTATGCTGGAGTCCCTAAACCTGTATGCCCTACCATATACTAGGGACTTGTAGATGTTAATACTGCCAATTATAATTACCCTAATTTGCATATCTACTTTCTACAGAGCACTGGCCTTGGGACCGGTAAGCAGTACCCAGGGCACAGCCAAGAGTCAGTAACCACCAGTATCTGTCTAAAAAGTTTGGGGTGACCACTGCAAAAAGGAAGACTTTCCTACAACAGTACACTCATTCCCATATTTATGGGGAATAGGTGTAGGGCAGTGCTGCAAGTCTTCTTGCTCAACTGCCCTAAGCCAACATGAAAGGGCAGGAATGCACCGTATTTATGAAATATAGTGCATTCCTGTCCTTTCCACCTGTGATAACACATAATTGGATTCCTAGCGCCAATGCAGACAACCTTGACTCATTGTGCAAGGATGCATGCTTTGCATGCAGGATAGGTTTTGTGCAGAAAGGGACAACTTTCTGCACACACACAATCCTGAGAGTTGTTTTCCTCTTTCTATGTGTGCTGCAGAATGCAGCAGGCACGGAAGGTGGAAAAACTAACAGAAAACAAATATTTCACCTTGTTACACCTGCTCTGGGGAGGCGTAAGGTTTTGTTGCTTGTCCAGGTTTGTGATTAAGGGCCATATATACAAACACATTTTCCCATAGACACAGAATGGGTAAAACCCTTTCATACATCTGGCCCTAAGTACTTCTGAGGCAGCATCAAAAGTCATGAGTGTTGCATGGGAAAATCCACTGCAACACCCACGGTCCACCTACCTGGTGCAGAGCAAGGCAACGCAGCGACTTGTACTGCTTTTTCTTACTCCATATCTATGAAACCAGGTAAAGCCACGCAAAATATCTTTGCATGGCCTCATAGATATGGTTGAGAGGCTTGTACTGCCGAAGGGTCCAAAAAGTGGAGCTCTGGTGGCGCACGCCTCTCATAAATGTGCCCCTCAGTGATTAAAAAGGCTAATTGATGACTGGATTGGTGTTTTTTAAGAAGTAACCCCAATTCATGTGGGCAGTGTCGAGCTGACTATTGATTTTATTTATGACGCATTTGTGACCAGCAGGTTACCATCATCTCTTTAAACTATTCTGAGCGTGGAAGGGTAAGTGGTGATTTCCAAAGTATGATTATGCATAACTTAGCAACATAGATTGCTGTGATGAGCCCTCTGCTCCAGTGCTCACCCATCCCTTCAGTAGCAGGCATACTATGTAGCATGACCAGAAGGGCTGCTAGGGTGAATGTGATGTCCATAGGAAACTTTGATGAAGGACTCAATTTGTGTGCACTTCTACGGGCTAAGTGTAATTCGGATGGTGACCAGTGCAGTTCGTGTAATAAGTAGTAGCTAATTTGGAGCCTAGCATGTTTAAGCTCTATATCAGTTATGAAGATGTCAAACAAGACCTCATCCTTAAAATGACTGAAAGTTTCTCTTGAGTCTAAGTACCCTTGGAGTTAAGAAGAGGGAGCAAATTATTGTGCTATGAAGTCCAACAATTTTATACCTTTACATTAGTATTAAACTCTAACACAAGTTTAGTAGGTGGTGCAGGAAGGGAGTAGGAGAGAGAACTTTGTCTGGATCATACTCAGTGGGTAAGTTGTTTGTACTGCCGTAACTGTGATAAATCTAGCCAAAATTCCACCTGCAGCTCAGTAAAAAGATCTATTCTCTATTTTGAATCCAGCATCCATAGTGAAGACAGTGTTTGACTCCAAAACATTTATGGACAGTCCAGAAGGCTAGAGCCAAGACAGGGTTGCTGCATTCTGTAGTTCTATCTATCCTGCAACACAGAAGGTCAAGATCTTCCTTGAAAGGCCATAAATATTTCACAATCTTTGGCCACATTGTTATGTGGAGACATAAGTGGAGTACGGACCAGGCTGTATGACCCCCATATGTGATAGCCCAAGGCCACTGCTTACATTTGATGCATGCAGTTTAGTAAATTTGAGCCTGGGCCATGTCGAGCCCCAGTTGATATTATTAATACAAGAGTAGGTCTATTACAAGGGAGAATTTGTGATAGGGATATAATACCTATATTAGTGCTGATGCGTGCAAAAACATTTTCTTGAGAGCCTGTAATAATTTAATAATTGGAGAGATCAAGGAATACATTTCCCATTATTTAATCAATATCTACTAATAATCAGTATGTGTGAATATAATATATATATATCTATCTCACTGAAAAAAATAAAGGTTACATGGACGTTATACTTAAGTTGGCATTTTAACCTTACAAAAACATAAGTTTAATTAAGTTATGTTAGGAAACTATCATTCATTGCCTAAAGTTACTTTCCTACATTAGTTATAGTTTCTTCAGATAAGCATAACTATAAGTAAAACTATAATTGCTGAATTTTTATGATTTGTAGGAATAAAACATCAGCTTCACTATAATGTCACTGTAACCTTTATTTTTTTTCAGTGAATTTCTATGTTTTATTAACACAAATGTAAATATAACCAGCACCGCACATGAACTTCGGCCATGTGCCACGGGGTTGGCCTCAGGGCCTGGCCTATGGCCAAAGGTAACTATAACTCAGGCTTCGCCAGGTTCAGTTTTCTCATCAATATTTTTACTACAAATGTTACATTGATATTATCAATGATGTCATAGAAGATGTCATGAGTAATGTAATATCTGGGGTAATTATCAGTGCATGGTGAGGGCGCGAGTTACAGTAGGGGTGTAGGACGCAGGGCCTGGACAGGCATTGTGCTTCCCTAATCCAAGCTTTCTACTCCTGCTTCCCCTCCTCCTTGCCATCCATTGTCCAAGTCCAGATCCCTGCTTCCTCAGTACAGCCCTATGTGGCTGTTCTGCCACTGCCCCTCCCGCCTACCTGGAACAGTTAGCTTGCTGCCACATCCTCCTCACCCCTACCCTCTGTTGTCCGAGTACACGCACCAGCCCCCATCCTCTTGAGGTACACGGTCCGAAATGCTGACACTGCCCCTTACCTCCTGCCGTTCATGGACTGTTATGCTGCAACTTTCCCTTGTGTCTGTTCAGTATGGTCTGCTTGTTGCACATGCCTCTTTCCCCTCTGCTCTCTGTTGTTCATGTGCATGGCCCTGTCCCCTTATTACTTTCCATGGCCCGTTTTGCTGCACTGCCATTCTGGTTGCCTTGTGTGGTGTATTGTGCTTCTGCAACCCTTGACGCTTGCCCTGTAAGGTCAGGTTGGTGCCCCTGTCCACCACCCTCATGCCCCTACCCTATTCCTCATGCCTTCCTTGTACCATACTTGTCAACACTTTGGACTTCACAAGAGGGAGTTTTGGAAAAATAAAACTGTGGAACTGATTTTCCCCATTGACATTCTGAAAAAGAGGACATTTTAGGCAGGGGGCAGATACAATAAAGCCATTTTGGACTTGACAACATCAGGAGTCTCCTGCCTGAATTGGGTCTGTTGGCATGTATGGCTGTACTGCCACTGCCTCTTCCTTCTGCCCTCAGTGGTTTTTTTACATTGCCACAGCCTATCTTGCCTGTCCTGCATTATTGGCTGGTTGCCCCTGCTCCCTTTTTCCCTGCTCTTCATGGTCCATTGTGCTGCCAGTGTCCATCTTGCTTGCCCAGCATGGTCAACTTGTTGCCTCTACACCCTCCTGTCTGGCCTCCATTATCTAAGTCTGTACCCTTGACCTCTCCCCCCCCAGTATTCTAATGAACAACTAGATTGCTAACATTCTTGGTTTATTACAAAAGTGTGGCAGGCCTGACATCAAAACTATAATACCTAAAGCATTTCCTTTAAAAATTATAAAAATGAGAGGGTCTTATTCCCATAGAAATTATGGTTAGTGCTGTAAAAAACTAAAATGAGGATATATTTTCTGAGCTCTTCAACGATAACAAAGCACTTTTTAAATAATTTGCTATGTTTATGTTTTTTTTAATCCAGTTGATAGCTTGATTATCTGTTAAACTTAGGGGAGAGGATGTGGCCAGAGCTACAGACTTGGGGAACAACGGTTGAGTTTTAGATTTTGCTAGACATCCTGTGATTTTGGGCAGATGACTTAATCTCCCCATGCCTAAAACCAAAATAAATGTGCCCTTGAGTAATATAACTGATACTCATGTACAGCACTTGAGTACCTTCTGCGCTATGTACAACTGCAAAAAACAAAAAATTATTACATGTTTTTCACGTCTGTGTCATTGAGCTATACTTGGGATACGTTTGGGTGATATTTGTGCTGCATTTGGGCTCTTTTTCTGTGCCGCCCATCTTGGGAGACTTATTTGTTATGAAGCACCCTAATTTCGGGATTTACTGCAGTATTCTCAGTCGAAAATGTTTTCATTTTTCCACCTTGATTCCATCAAGATGGCACTCAGATGTGCCACACTTGTGGCTAAAATTCAGAATGTTAGCACTTTAGTTGCACATTAGAACTCGGTAGAGAAGCTGCTGATCACTAGGGAAGTAAGTGGCACTCTGCTGCTGGTGTTGAAAGTGCATGTTTCAGTCCACATGTCAGAATGTTTCAGTGAAATGGAAGAGGAATATATTTGAAAACTCACTTAAACAATCCAGAATTTTTCTTTCTACGGCACTAACCATAATTTTTATGACAAAATGAACACCTTCATTTTGTTCCTTTCTGTTAGACTTTTTATCCTTGGCGTGGTCTCCCTTAACATTTTGCCTCTGTTTCCTAGGTTGTTGATGTGTGCTGAACTCTTTTTTTTGTTGCTGTTTTTGAGAGTCTGGGCACTTTACCACTGTTAACCAGTGCTTAAGTGCAAGTGCTCCTAAACAAAATGTGTATGTAATTGGTTCATCCATGATTGGCATATTTGATTTACTAGTGAGTCCCTAGTACAGTGCACTAGAGGTGCCCAGGGCCTGTAAATCAAATACTACTAGTGGGCCTGCAGCACTGGTTGTGCCACCCACATTAGTAGCTCTGTAAACATGGCTCAGGCCTGCCACTGCAGTGTCTGTGTGTGCAGTTTTACACTGTAAATTCGACTTGGCAAGTCTACCCACTTGCCAGACCTAAACCTTCCCTTTTTTTTATATGTAAGAGACCCCTAAGGTAGGCCCTAGGTAGCCCCAAGGGCAGAGTGAAGTGTATGGTTAAAGTAGGACATATAGGTGGTCATTCCAACCCTGGCGGTCCATGACCGCCGGGTTGGAGGACCGCGGGAGCACCGCCGACAGGCCGGCGGTGCTCCAATGGGCATTCCGACCGCGGCGGTAAACCGCCAGTGTACCGCCACCCATTGGAATCCTCCAAGGCGGCGCAGCTAGCTGCGCCGCCGAGGGGATTCCGACCCCCCCTACCGCCATCCAGTTCCCGGCGTTTCTCCCGCCGGGAACCGGATGGCGGTAGGGGGGGTCGCGGGGCCCCGCGGGGTGGCATGGGCACTGCAGGGGCCCCCGTAAGAGGGCCCCTAAATGTATTTCACTGTCTGCTGCGCAGACAGTGAAATACGCGACGGGTGCAACTGCACCCGTCGCACAGCTTCCACTCCGCCGGCTCGATTCCGAGCCGGCTTCATCGTGGAAGCCTCTTTCCCGCTGGGCTGGCGGGCGGCCTGAAGGCGGCCGCCCGCCAGCCCAGCGGGAAAGTCAGAATTACCGCTGCGGTCTTTCGACCGCGGAACGGTAACCTGATGGCGGGACTTTGGCGGGCGGCCTCCGCCGCCCGCCGCCCGCCAAGGTCCGAATGATGGCCATAGTAATGTGTGAGGCACAGAAAAGGTGGCGTACTCTAGAGGGACTGCGGCAGCCCAGTACTCACCTGATCTATTGGGAGGATGGCCTGTATAGTGAGCCTAAGGTTCCTGGGCCTGGGTTAGCTTGTATGCTGGTGGTACCCCAGTGCTTCAGGGCCTTCCTAGTGGGTCGGCTCATGATGTGCCTTTGGCAGGACATCTGTGGCAGGACAAGACCTACAAGTGGCTTGTCTCCCACTTCTATTGGCCCCAGATGCACAAGCATTCTGCTGCACCCTGTAGGTCTTGCCCAACTTGTCAAGCAAGTGGCAAAGGTGGGGGGAAATGTAAGGCTCCCCTCCAATGTTTGCCTGTTGTTAGTACTCCCTTTGAAAGGGTAGGCATTGACATTGTGGGGTTTCTTGAGCCACAGACAGCCTTGGACAACAGGTTCATCCTGCTCTTGGTGGACCATGCCACCCAGTACACAGAAGCCATTCCTCTACGGTCAGTCACTTCCCCTGTGGTGGGTCATGCACTGATGGGGGTTTTTACCCGCATGGGGTTCCCCAAGGAAGTGGTATCTGATAGGGGTACCTACTTCATGTCAATGTATATGAAGTCTCTGTGGAAGGTGTGTGGGTTAACCTACAAGTTCACCACCCCTTACCACCCCAAAATAATGGTCTGGTTGAGAGATTCAACCACACCTTGAAATGCATGATCCAGGGCCTGTCAGAGCCCTTGAGGCGAAAGTGGGACGTCCTCTTGCCATGCCTTCTGTTCGCTTACAGGGAGGTGCCTCAAAAGGAACTTGGGTTTAGTTCCTTTGAGATGATCTAGGGACACCCTATGAGGGGACCTTTAAGTCTGGTTAAGGAGGCTTTGGAGAAAGTTGCTTGTGAATCCCCCCAGGATGTATTTAGTTACATGCTGGCTTTGAGAAACCAGACTGCCCGCTTCAGGGGTCTCGCACAGGAGAACTTAGAAGCAAGCCTTGAGGATATGAAACAGTGGTATGACCAGAATGCCACTATGGTCGAGTTTCAACCTGGTCAAAGAGTGTTGGTGATGGTGCCAGTGGAGCCTAGGGTGCTCCAGGATGAGTAGACTGGCCCATTTGAGGTGGAGGAGCGCAAGAGTGAAGTCACCTACCTGGTGGACTTGCAGTCTCCAAGGAACCCTTTAAGGGTCCTGCATGTTAAACACCTCAAACCACACTTTGAGCGGACTGAACGGTCCATGCTCCTTGCAACAGATGATGGGGTGGAGGAGGAGAGTGAGCCTCTTCCTGACCTTCTGTCTGCAGGAGAGAGAGATGGGTCTGTGGAGGGAGTGATCCTCTTCCCCTCCCTGACTGCAGAGCAGCAGAGTGACTGTCGCCAGGTACTGGAACAGTTCACCTCACTGTCTTCCCTGATCCCAGGGGTCACACACATGTGCACACATGATGTGGACACTGGGCACAGTCCACCCATTAAATAGAAAGTTTACAGGGTGACTAACAGGGTCAGGGCTAGCATTAAGGATGAGGTATCCAAAATGTTATTGAGCATTCCAGCAGTCCTCGGGCCAGCCCAGCGGTATTGGTCCCAAAGGCTGCTTCACCTGGTGCCACTCCAGAACTCAGGTTCTGTGTGGACTACCAGGGACTGAATGCGGTCCATCCCCCGAGCTGATGAGCTCATAGACTGGTTGGGAGCTGCCAAGTACCTCAGCACGTTTGACTTAACATCTGTGTACTGGCAGATTGGCTTGACTGAGATGGCCAAGGAAAGGTCTGCATTTTCTACACTTGATGGGCACTTTCAATTCAAGGTGATGCCCTTTGGGATGAAAAATGCCCCTGCCACCTTTCAGAGGTTAGTCAACCAGGTGTTGGCTGGGCTGGATGAGTTCAGTGCCACCTACCAGGATGACATTGCGGTTTTCAGTTCCACATGGGAGGAACACCTGCAACGCCTCTGGAGAGTGTTAGAGGCCCTGCAGAAGGCAGGCCTCCCTATTAAGGCAAGCAAGTGCCAAATAGGGCAGGATTCTGTGGCAGTTAACACCCCTACAGCCAAAAATTGACACCATTCTGGCTTGAGAGCCTCCCACGACCCAGACTGAGGTGAGGGCCTTTTTAGGCCTCACTGGCTATCACAGGAGGTTTGTCATGGGGTATGGGACCATTGTGACCCCCTTGACTGAGTTGACCTCTAAGAAACAACCGAGGAAGGTGATCTGGACAGAGGCTTTCCAGACCGCTTTTGATGCTCTGAAGGACGCCATGTGCACAGCACCTGTGCTGAAGGCACCTGACTGCTCCAAGGAGTTTGTTGTGCAAACAGACACCTCATAGCATGGTATTGGAGCAGTACTCTCACAGCTTAATGAAGAGGGCCTAGATCAACCCGTAGCCTTCATTAGCAGGAGGTTACTTCCCAGGGAACGTAGGTGGAGTGTTTGCTGTGGTCTGGGCGCTGAAGAAGTTAAGACCCTACTTGTTTGGGACCCACTTCCGGGTTCAGACCGACCACAGGCCCCTCAGATGGTTCATGCAGATGAGGTGTGAGAATCCAAAACTGTTGAGGTGGTCCATTTCCCTACAGGGGAAGGACTTTGCGGTGGAACACTGCCCTGGTGCAGAACACGGCAATGCTGATGGTCTGTCCGGTTTCTTCTGCCTTAGTGATGAGAACTCCCATGAGGTTGGGTAGTTGCTACCCACTTTCAGCTGGGGGGGGGCACGTGTTAGACCTCTCATCCTTGGCATAGTCTCCCTTAACTTTTTGCCTCTGTTTCCCAGGTTGTTGATGTGTGCTGGACTCTGAGCACTTTACCACTGTTAACCAGTGATAAGGTGCAAGTGCTCCTATACAAAATGTGTATGTAATTGGTTCATCTATGATTGGCATATTTGATTTTCTAGGGCCTGTAAATCAAATGCTACTAGTGGGCCTGCAGCACTGGTTGTGCCACCCACATTAATAGCTTTGTAAACATAGCTCAGGCCTGCCACTGCAGTGTCTGTGTGTGCAGTTTTAAACTGTAAATTCGACTTGGCAAGTGTACCCACTTGCCAGGCCTAAACCTTCCCTTTTCTTACATGTAAGACACCCCTACGGTAGGCCCTAGGTAGCTCCAAGGGCAGAGTGACGTTTATGGTCATGGTAGGGCATATAGTAATGTGTTTTATATGTCCTGGCAGTGAAATACTGCTAAATTTGTTTTTCACTGTTACAAGGCCTGTCCCTCTCATAGGTTAACATGGGGGCTATCTTTAAATATGATTAAAGTGTAGATTCCCTTTGGCAGCGGATAGACGTAGAGTTTGAGGTCTCTGAGCTCCTAATTTTAAAATACATATTTTTAGAAAAGTTGATTTTAAGATTGTGTGTTTGAAAATGCCACTTTTAGAAAGGGAGCATTTTCTTGCTTATACCATTTCTGTGACTCTGCCTGTTTGTGGATTCCCTGTCTGGGTCAGTTTGACAGTTGGGCTGGTTGCACCTCTCACTAGACAGTGACACAAAGAGAGCTGGGGTGTAGCCTGTATGTCTTGATGAGCCACCTGTCCTCGGAGGGAGGGGAGGAATGGTCACTCACACCTGAAAGGGCTGTGCCTGCCCTCACACAATGCAGTCTCCAACCCCCTGGTGTGTGTCTGCGGCCTAGCCTGGGCAAGGCAGGATTTCATAAACAAGAAAGACTTTTCTTTGAAGTAAGCCTACTTCAAAGGGCAAAAGGGGTAGAAGAAGGGCACCCAAAACCACAGACTTTAGTACACTTCTGGAAACCAAGAGGAACCTCTGCCTGGAGAAGAGCTGAGGAAGAAGAGCTGCCCTGCCTGTGACTGTGCTTTGTGGAGCTATCCTGCAGTTGCTGCTTCTGCCTGTGCTAGATCACAAAGACTGATCTTTGTGTGCCTTCCTTCTTGTGAAGAACTCTCCAAGGGCTTGAATTAGAGCTTGCCTCCTGTTGTTTGAAGTCTCAGGGACAACAAAGACTTCTCTCTCTGCCAGCACCTGGAGCCTCTGAAGAGACTCCTACTCTGCCAAGTGGTGCCCATCCAGTTCCTGGGACCTTGAAAGGATAAGCTGACAGACCAAGAATGGGGAATCTACACACCAACTGTTGTGCAGAGAAACAAATTGATGCAACTCCGATCTGCGGCTGAAAAATCAACACTCGCCTGCAGCACCATTGAAAGATATACGCACGTCTTTGAGAAACAACGCGCAGCATTGCTGACGGAGGCTGGTGAGATCGCAACCTGTGCTGCGTGGTTTTCGGATCATCGTGCGGCAGGATTTCCAACGCAAACATCGCTGGGCGTGTAAAAACGACGCAAGGCCTGCCCTGACCCGGAGTGCTGTTCGGATTGACGCATCGCTCTCTTGCAGAGAGAAGAAACAACGCATGCCGACTCGACTGAAGGTGAAATGACGCACGATCTCACTCGTGAGTGATACTGACGCGTCGCAAGCCCCTTTTGACGTACACTTGCCCGTGCAGGGTTCTTTTTGACGCGCCCAGGTACATTTTCACACTAACAGCGTTAGTGTTGTGTTTAAAATTACATGAAGACTCTTTTTGGTTTTCAATTGATAACTTGACTTGTGTATTGTGGATTTTTGTCATTTTTTGGTCTTGTTTTGTTAAGATAAATATTTTTTATTTTTCTAAACCTGTGTTTGTCGTTTTGTAGTGTTTTCATTAAGTTACTATGGGGGTTATTCTAACTTTGGAGGAGGTGTTAATGCGTCCCAAAAGTGACGGAAAAGTGACGGATTTACCACCAGCCGTATTACGAGTCCATTATATCCTATGGAACTCGGAATACGGCTGGTGGTATATCCGTCACTTTACCGTCACTTTTGGGACGGATTAACACTCCTCCAAAGTTAGAATAACCCCCAATGTGTGTTGCTACAAATACTTTACACCCAGTTAAGCCTACTGCTTGTGCCAAGCTACCAAGGTGGTGAGCGGGGGTTAGCTGAGGGTGATTCTCTTTTACCCTGACTAGAGTGAGGGTCCTTGCTTGGACAGGGGGTAACCTGACTGCCAAACAAAGACCCCATTTCTAACACTTTCTAAATTAAATGTTTTAAGTTTTGCCCATTTGATTTAACCAAGATAGCTTCGTTTTTTAAGTAAAAATGTTAAATCAGAGTGTGTTTAGAGACTACCTAATCTGTTTCTGTGATTTAAATTGTGTTTAGAAACTGTCTGCATCACCTGTTTTTGCCTTGATAAAGCCACATATCTGAGTGTGCAACAAACAGTATTTCATTGTTTTTACAAACTCTCCCTTACTTGGAAAGTAAACTCTGCTAGCTTGCAAGTGTGGATTCAGCATGTCTGTATCCATGGAGATTCTTAATAGAGCAGCATCTCCCTCCTCCCTTCCCACAGGGTCTGGGGCTTGCTGATTGGCTCTCTAACTCCCAGGCAACCTGAGCCCTCCTCTCTCACACCTGAAATGGTCCTTTAAGTTTGTGGAGGGAACACCAAGGCAGCCACCTTCATTTTGTGTGCCCAGCCTTTTCCCTGCATCATAATACAGCACAGTTATCAAGGAATCCTAAGAGACCGAGGTAAGGAACACCAGACTTTCTGGTAAATCTTGCCATTTCTTAAAAAGTGTTTTGTACTGCTACCTGTGCCTTTTTACTGTAGGCTCTCTGTGTTTCAGGCAACTTCGCCTTATTAAACTGCTGTTTTTAGCTGTGACTGTTTTAAATTTTGCTCCTAGAGTGTATAAAGCCCCCCCTCTTGTTTTTAAGTAAAAAGGCTACATACACCTCAGTGGCTAAGCAGTGTGTGTTTAGGAGACTGCTTAATCTGTTTCTGTGATTTAATTTGTGTTTAGAAACTGTCTGCATCACCTGTTTTTGCCTTGAAAAAGTCACATATCTGAGTGTGCGACAAGCAGTATTTCAGTGTTTTTTACAATCCCTCCCTTACCTGGAAAGTAGACTCTGCTAGCTTGGAAGTGTGGATTTGGCCTGTCTGTATCCAAGGAGATTCTGAATAGTCCAGCAGCTCCCTCCTCCCTCCCACATGGGTTTGGGCTACATTTGACTTGGCCGTTATATAAGCTTCTATGGGTTGTTGCATATGCTATTGTGATAGGTTGTTGGAATTAGTATTTCCATTGATTCATGGTTTTAGGGTTGGGGGTTGTGATTGGTGCTAGGGTTGAGATTCCTGTTGGTTCATGGTTTTAGGGCTGGGGGTTGTGATTGGTACCAGGGTTGAGATTCCAATTGGTTTGTGGTTTTAGGGCTGGGGTTGTGATTGATTGTCAGGAATAGGGCTATGATTGGTGAATAGTGTTGGGTCTCCCATTGGTTGTGGGGTTTAGGGTTACAAATCTGATTGGTTAGGACTAGGTTTCTATGGCCAATGGGGCTTTCTAAGCCTAGGGCTCAGGGCATCTCAGCCAAGGCTTTATGGCTAAGGTGGAGAGGACAAGGGCATTTGCCTGTTAGGGCCTGTTCAAGCCGGGTCGGGCCTAGGGTCAGAAATGCTGCCCAATTTCACATTTACAAGAAATGACCTTGGTCCCTTCACATCCATCAACATGCAGACATATTATCAGCAAAGACATCCAACTCATGCATCCCTAACTGACCTCATTGTCAGCGAGACCGGATCCTGGGGGTTTGCGCCTGTTCCCAATATGTCCACCTCTTGGCAGCTCCAAACTCTACTAGCCGTTATAGCACAGAGTTAAAGAATGGCCAAGCGGGGGATGGGGTTTAGGTTGGGAACAGCGGGGAAGGAGACCTGTGGAAGCAAGAGTTAAGAACACAATAGCAAGGTCATTCACATTAATCTTCATGAACTTTGCTTTAACTCTTTATGCTCTAATAACATGATAGATCAAGAACTTTTCAATACCATGAGATTTTTATAATCATATACTCTGAACATTGAACTTTCTCAACATAATTCTAAAATAACAATTACATCACAACAAGAGTCAATAAGTACATTCATTCCCAAAAAGTAACTGCTATATGATTCATGAGTGATACTGTAGCATTGGCAAACTGACTCAACTTGTTCTGTCTAGAAAGATCACACTCTGTTTAATCTACATTACAAGATTCAATTGCCCAGAAGTAACTGCGCACCTTATTGCCAGACTGCGCATTAAGACTCAAGTAGCTGGAATGATCGCGCGCTCTGCCGATCTGAACTGCAAGGGTTAATTGCCAAGAATGAATCGCACACACTGTTGTTGATTCAACCATCAAGATTCAAATGCCTGGAAATGTTCGCTCACTCCTCCGATCTGAACTGCAAGGGTTAATTGCCAAGAATGAATTGCGCACACTGTTGGGATTCAACCATCAAGATTCAAAGGCCTGGAAATGATTGCGCACTCTGCCGATCTGAACTGCAAGGGTTAATTGCCAAGAATGAATCGCACACACTGTTGCCAATTCAACCATCAAGATTCAAAGGCCTGGAAATTATCACGCACTCTGCAGATCTGAACTGCAAGGGTTAGTTGCCAAGAATGAATCGGGCACACTGTTGCTGATTCAACCATCAAGATTCAAATGCCTGGAAATGATCGCGCACTCTGCCGATCTGAACTGCAAGGGTTAATTGCAAAGAATGAATTGCGCACACTGTTGTCGATTCAACCATCAAGATTCAAAGGCCTGGAAATGATCGCGCACTCTGCCGATCTGAACTGCAAGGGTTAATTGCCAAGAATGAATCTGGCACACTGTTGCCGATTCAACCATCAAGGTTCAAATGCCTGAAAATGATTGCGCACTCTACTGATCTGAACTGCAAGGGTTAATTGCCAAAAATGAATTGCGCACACTGTTGCCGATTCAACCATCAAGATTCAAAGGCCTGAAAATGATCGCGCACCCTGCCGATCTGAACTGCAAGGGTTAATTGCCAAGAATGAATCGCGCACTTTGTTGCCGATTCAACCATCAAGATCCAAATGCCTCAAAATGATTGCACACTCTGCCGATCCAAACTGCAAGGGTTAAGTGCCAAGTGTAAACCGCACATGCATTTAAATCACAAAGCCAAAAACTCAAATGTTTCTAGAAAACAGAGTCGAGGTCTATCCCGAACTCTGCCTTACCGCCCTGCTTGAAGATCAGCAAGATAATGAGGACAGGGCCAGGAAATGTCCAAGTAGGTCTCCGGAACAGGAGCTCTGGAAAATGCTGCTGCTCTGCACCGGGACCTCTCAATAGTGAGCACGTGGAGCTGGGCTGGGTTCCTTAAATAGACCCAAGCCCACCCACCTCCCACACCCAGCCAGGCTGCAGGAAAGGCTTGAACATGAACAATACATTGCAAACAATATTAAAGACATTTCAAGATAAATACCTGTAATGCTAAAAGTTAGTATGCAATATCAGCACACAATGCATTAATTATTACATTGCATAAGGTTTGTCAATCTGCATTAAGTTGCCCGTAGGGCGCGCACTGTCCTGGTGTTGACACGTATACAGATTGCAATGTCTCATAAACTAACACAAAATCCCACATACAACACTTATACACATATCCACCACACCTACAACAGTAAAACAGCTTCATTCTCAAAGCAAACATTACTGTGTCCATTCCCACTAACATAACTTCCCATCACCCACACAACACAAAACCACATTATACATCACTTTCAACCATCCAGATACACACTTCCTGTTCATACAAACCAACAGCAATATCCTCGGTTTGCTCCTCCCAGATCCCCTTTTATCATGACTATTCCTAAACCCAGCCTTCCTAAACACAATATAAAAAACACCCTCCCCATCTCTTCACCAATTACACATAACCATACAATCCTCACAATCTACTCCATCAAACATATTACCTCTTCCAGTGATCAAAACGAACACAAACACCCGTGACCCACATCCATCCCCTCTTACACACCTCATACACTCTTCTCCAGAACACATCAACACCCTCTATAATATTCTAATACCACTCACCGGCACTAACTCACATACAAATCCTTCACAAAAAAACCACTACATCAATATCTCCTCTCACTTTTGCACAAAAACTCAACAGACCACACATCAGCGCATCAAAATAACACAAGCTTTCATAATACCTTCTGTCACACCCACTCCCACCCTCATGACTACACAAAAAAATCCTAACCAATCCCTCCCCCTATATTCCCACTCTTCACAAACAGTTACCATAAGCACCCCAACACAGCAACATAAATTCACCCGTCTCTCATCCATTGCACAATATAGAGCCTTACATTATGATCCACGTGTTCCTCCACCACCCCTAACCCATACTCCCTCCACACTAAACAGACACAAACAACATAAAAAACATGCCACTCTTAACAACTTCACGTTCCTTTGCCTATTATATAATATGGCTACTCTGCAAAAAAAAGTACACTCTTCATGTCTCTCTCAGCCACCAAGTCCACCACCAACACATACAGACCCAACAAAATGCCTCCTAAGCCTGCTGGAAGAGGAACACTATATTGGAAAAACAGGCCTTTTGTGACCCTCACACAATTGTCATAACTAACAACACACCTGCTACAAGCTCAATATAGACCACTCACCCTTCTCCAAAACAACACCAACACAAACACTCATTTTCTAGACTGCCTGCCCATAAACACTCAATCACTCTAAAAAAACAAGCACCACATCTGCGACCTGCTCACGGGGACACAACCTGACTTACTATTCATAACGGAATCATGGTTGGGAGATGACATGGTACAAGTTTTGCATGAAGCCTTTCCTCTGGGCTATCAAATCATCACACAGAACCGTATCGTCAAGAGGGGAGGTGGACTAGTGATTATATTCAAGCAAACAATAAATCTCAGTAAAACAGACAATATTTCCATACAAGGTTGTGAGGCCCTTCTCACCAGATGAAACCCTACTCTACTTCCTCCTCTAACTTTCTTCTCCTTTACATACCTCCCCCAAACAACTCAGCATTCCCAGACAAAAACGTATAGCATTATACTCAAACCTATACATTCTTAGGGACCTAAACATTTGGTTTCACAAACCCAATATACCCTATCCAAAAGCTATCACCACTGGCCTAGCCACATTGAACCTACATCACATTGTACATAATCCTACACACATCGCTGGACACATCCTAGATGTTATTTTTGCACAGACTGAACTAGTTACCATTCACAGCATCACCACCAATCACATGGTCAGACCATCATTTGATAACTTTCCAACATAAAACACCACAAATCAACACACCCCATAACAACTTACAAACATGCATCTTTCGGTCATGGAGCAAACTATATTTTAAAGACTTAGAAACACACTAACAGCCAAAACAGATCTAGATACAATTAATTGTGTTCCAAAACTTTGAGTGGCTACAGGAAGCTTATGATATCCTAATACCGCTTAGAAAAGATAATCAGTATAAAAGAAAACTAACACCTTGGAGAAAGACAGAATTTAAAAAGATAAAGCAACAAATCAGAAGGTTGCAATGGACCTGGCTCAAAGCAAACAACATTTAAGACAAACTTCAGCTGCAGACCTTAACCGAATATACAAATCATCAATCAAAAAAAGCTGAAAAAGGCACTACTCAGATGGAATTCTAAATGCTAAATCTGCAACCAAAGAATTTTAGAAAATTGTCAATGAATTTCAGAAACCTAAATGCATGGAAGGAAGTCATTCCACCACTCAAGATTTCACAAACAAACTGGCAACTCATTACACAACCAGGGCATACACGTTGACCTGCTATTAAAGCAGACGAAATCCATCAGCACCAACCACTCTCCTAAAATCCCCTCCAAGAATAAACCAACCCAGCTTCTGCACTCTTTGGAACAAATATCACAAGGTGAATTTATGGATTTGGTCAAAGCAAGTAGGCCTTCTGGTTGCCCTTCTGACCCTTGTACACCACATACCTTCAAGAACATTCTTTTATCTACTTCTGCTGCCCACCCTGTAAGAAGAATCATCAACAACTCTCTAACTACAGGAACTTTTCCTGGAGACCTCAAAAAGGCATACATAAGTTTGTTATTAAAGAAACAAACCTAGACCCATAGGACCTCAACAACTACAGGCCAATCACAAATGAATCATTCCTGGGCAAACTGATAGAAAGAGCAGCATTCACTCAGATGTCATAATTAATTGAAAACAATTCCATAAAAACATAGTCGACCGCAATGGAGTTGCTACACTACTTCTCTTGGACCTTTCGGTTGCCTTTGATGCTGTTGACCATCATACCCTAATTCAAAGACTCCACAAAGCCAGCATAGAAGGGACTGCTCACCACTGGATTATATCCTCCATTCAAAACAGAACTAATACTATCTATTGTCCCCCCTCTCGCCCAAATCCTACCTCACAAAAGCAGGAGTCCACCAAGGATCAATCATCTCACCTTTTTTTTCAACATCTACATGATGTCATTACCAGAACTGATATATTATTTTCAACTCACATGCTATAACTATGCAGATAACACATGATTATTACTTAAATTGGAATGCTCCAAAGACATTGAAAACTCACAAATCTTCAGTTGCCTCAGAGCTGTTGATCATTTGATAATTGGAGCCATCTCAAACTAAATGCTTCCAAAACGAAAATACTCACATGTGTTGACTGGCCTGACGATCTCGGACCAAATCCTCAAGTATCCAAAGAAGTTAAAAACCTTGAATTACCATGGACTCCAAGTTAACAATGAATGCTCAAGTGGACAAATTAGCACGATCAAGCTTCATCACCTTGAAGACTCTGCGATGCATCTTCTCCCACCTCGCATTTCCACACAAGGTACAGGCTACTATCTCTCTTGTACTATCCAAACTGGATTATGTCAATGGCCTCTACCGTGGATCATCTCTATCTATTATGAAAAAAACTACAATGTACTCTGCTACCAGGGTACTATTACATATAGAGCCACAAGCCCACATCTCCCCTGCCTTGAGAGCACTACATTTGTTACCCATTGCCAGAAGATGCACCTTCAAGCTGCTTTGTATCACCCACAAAGCTTTACATGGAACAGGATCACTTTTTATCAGAAAGAAAATAACCAAATACGTTCAACAAAGAAACCTCTGCTCAAGATTGACACTGCGTCTTAGAACACCACCATACTAGAAAAGGACTATGGGTGGTACATCCTTCTTCTTTCAAGTAGCCAAACTATGGAATTCATTACCCCCAAATATAAGATCTACAGATTAATATCTTGCCTTCAGGAGACTACTCAAGAGTTGGCTCTTTCCTTCATAACCACCATGTCCGATTAGCAATGGACTGCATATGATTGTGTTGATAAATAGTTATAATCTCATTATGTGTGCATTCTTTTGTAGATATGTATAGTTCCTTAGGAAATATGTATCATTACTATGTCATAATAATAAATTATACACATAGGGCCAGATGTATCAAGGAGGCCTTTTGCGAGTCGGAAATAGCGATTTTTAAGAAATCGCTATTTCTGATTCGCAAAATGCAATGTATCACATTTGCTAATCGGTAATAGCGATTTCTTAAAAATCGCAAATGCTATTACCGAATCGCAAATTGCGATACCGGTCCCATTCACACCTATGGGCCTGTAGGCCCATATCTGCGAATTTTTTGCATTTCCAAAATTGCGATTTCTTAACAAGAAATCGCAATTTTGGAAATGCAAAACCCCAGGGTGCTGGGGGCCTAAGGCCCCCTGTGCTGCACCCCAAAATATTTTTTTGCAACATGTAAGATGCACACATGCCAAAAGGGCATGTGTGCTTTACATGTAAATGTTAAAAATGCATTTTAAATGCATTTTTAAAATTTGCACATGGTTACCACCAGGTTCAACCTGGTGGTAAATAGCGATTCCTAAATACCCAAATCGCATTTAGGAACTGCTTCTTACATGTGCTTAGAAATCGCAAATAAGGAATCCTTATTTGCGATTTCTTATTTAGAGAGTCGCAATTTGCGACTCTCTAAACAGGGTCGCAATTTTAAGGAATCGCTATTTTAGCGATTCCTTAAAATTGCGTTCAGAATGCCTTTCATACATTCTGAAATGGCTTTTTGCATTCGCAAACGGGCATTCGCACCGTTTGCGAATGCAAAAAGCTTTCATACATCTGGCCCATAATCTTTAAGCCTGTTTAACAAATGTATATTTGCTCAAGGTAAAAAATAAATATATATGTGTGTGCATGTGTGTATATATGATTCTTGAGCTTAATTTTATGTTGAGTGTCGACACTACAAATGATTGAGATGATGTGTGGACGGAAATGATCGGAGTGTAATGGATATCTGATGTACATGTTATGAATTATTTATACAGAATATTTTTCAGCAAATGAAAGATTAATAATGCAATTAATCCAAATACTTATATACAACGTTATAGCAGAATTATGGAATAGGTCAGAATGACAAATTGATATCTATGTGTTTATTGGATCCATGATCTCCAGGTAGTGATTTGATATTCCAAGATGGGGCCGACTTAATAGTGGGTTTAGATGTGACTGATATACTGAGTCCTTTTTTACTGTTTAATGCACTATAGAGTTGATTTAAATCGTTCGATGTACAGCACAGTGATTGTGTGATCAAGGCCACTGTTCGGCTGAAACATGTCATGAAGGTGATTACATTTCTTGTGATTCGGTTCAACGCCTAAGTGAGTGTTTTTATGGAGATTTTAGACCTTAAATTTGTGTACCAGTTGCTCATCTGGTTACAATCCACCCCTCATGGGAGCAGGATCTTGACAAGCGTGTGTCGCAAGATGTATATATATACATATGGAGTCACACTGAATAGTGTACACTCACAGTGGACAAATACCCAGATGCTGTTTGATATTTATATCTATATCTATATATATATATATATCTATCATGAAATAATCCCAGTGTCTGCCCAGCTACTTCAACCTCTCGGGGTCGGTGCACGTCACATAGGCTATGAGGAAGATCTGTTGATCGAAAAACGTCGCCATTAAAATTTGCTTTGCATCTGAAACTTTGGAGTGCGGTCTTTTCAATGCCTGTGAGGATTGCCATTTTCTTCGTTTTATATATAAATATATATATATAATATTTAAAAAAATAGTGCAATTCAATCACACACCAAAGGGCTGCACAATATCCAAACAGGCTTGTGAAATGTAGAATCGAAAAACACTCGTATGTAATATCATCGGCTCCAATTTATTGGAAAAGTTCAAATGCAGGTTAATTTCACACCGCATAAAAAAATATAATAAGTGAATGGCACATATAAAAAGTCTCTAAAGTGCCCACAAAAAACAAACACACGCTGTCTCAACCAAATGTCGACGCGTTTCGGCAATAGCCTTAAACTGGACATTGGCAGACATTTTTACACCCAACTATTTAAACCCTATAGTCCTTCTTTGCTATTAACTACATAGCTAAAAAGGAAAGTGCAAACAGAGCGGCCATTTTATAACATAACAATTTTAAGATGCAAAGATAGAAAATACTGACCCTGTGCTTAGATGGAATATGAACTCTTAAATATAACATTATGTATGTCTTTTATATTGTAATACAACATCACATTTATGATATAATCACTTATGAATGCATAAATAAATATATATTCTCAATTGATAATTAATAAATAAGAGGAGGAGGACAACCCACATATAAATATTTTTTTCTCCTCTCCTAGTATCAAAATACTGTCCACCTTTAGCTTAACAATTCCAAAAGCTTAATATATAAATAAATATATGTACTATAAATTATTTTCAATACAATCAATATACATAAAAGCTATAAATAAATGGAATAATTCCAACTAATATATATCGATGAATGACAATAAAAAGTTTATAAAAAGGACAGATATATGGATAATAGATATAAATAGCCAAAAATCTGTACAATTTATGCTGACATATAAATATCTCAATTAGTCTTAGTGACAGTATTGAATTCAATTATAGATGAATAATTACACAATTCATAAAAAATGGTAAAAACGTCCTCCAAATATCAATGTTATATCGACAGAAACAAATATTATTATATCCATGACACAGGCAAAAATACTATTAATATAAGAATGTGAAGGAGAACCCCATCAAATCCAACAACAGGGACATATATATACAAACCGCTAAAACTTCCCTCAAAAATTGATAATAAAGTGCAAAAGTGATAAAATGAGTGTAAAACCATTAAAGAAAATTGATGATGTAATGTATAAAATGACAAAATAGACTGTGTCCCAATCCGGAAGTATTATTAATCAGTGACAGGATCCCGAAAGAATCTTCAATGCAGAAAGGATTTCATGATTTCTAATCTGATGTAAAAATGTAAAATTTCACAGATGTACATGAAGTTCTGCATCCAAATTATGACCCCAGGGGTTTTCTGTGCCTAAGAGTAGAACAATTTTCGATTCAATTTGTGTTAAGTGGGCAGTTCTATTGCCCCCCCGGGGATGGGCAACAATGGTTTTAATGCCATAAAATGTTAAAGAGCTGCAATTTCCCTCATGTACATCCCAAAAATGTTTAGCCAAAGGGTAAGATGGATCATGGTTCTTGATAGCTCTGAGATGTTGTAGAAACCTGACTTTCAATTTATGAATGGTGCTGCCTACATATTTTTTATGGCAGCCACATTCAATAACATATACAACATATTCAGTTTCACAGGTGATTCGGTCAGTTATATCACAAATATTCCCTTCAAATGTGTTATATGTGTGGGTGTTTTGTGCATATAAACAAGATTTACAATGCCCACACTTCCAAAAGCCAAGGCTTTTCTTAGCTAACCAAGATGAATTAGCTTTAGAGCTAAATAGACTTCTGGTGAGATGGTCACCCAATGATTGAGTTTTACGATATGTTATATGTGGATGAGGACCTATATTGTCCTTTATGGCAGAATCATGTCTAAGAACATGCCAGTTTTTTTGTATGATATTATTTAATTGAGAGTGTTGAGAGTTGAATTCGAGAAAAAGTCTAGGCGGAGATCCATCATCTTGATCCTGAATATCGGTGCCTCCAGATTTAAAAAGAAGTTTTTCTCTAGACATGTTCAGCACCCTCAGATGTGCATCTTTGAGAATCTTTAAGGGATAACCTCTCTCTAGAAATCTCTGTGTCATAGTGACAATTTCAGTGTTAAAGCATTCATCATTAGAACAAATTCTACGAGCCCGTAAAAATTGACTATATGGAATGCTCCATTTCAAAGCTTTTGGGTGACCGCTATTGCCATGCAGAATTGAATTACAAGCTGTAGGTTTACGAAATATGGTTGTCTGTAAACTGTCCTTTTGTACAGAGATCTGGACATCAAGAAATTCTATAGTTTGGGCACTATATTTTAAATCTAAGTGGATATTAAGCTCATTATTGTTCAATATGTTAACATATTGTGCAAGGGAACCTTCATCACCATCCCAAATAAGAAAGAGATCATCGATGTATCTGACCCATAGTATCACTTGTTCCATGTATTTTTGTTGGAGTCAGACCAAGCTATCTCCTTCTCCCACCAGCCCATATAGAGGTTCGCGTAGGTGGGAGCAAATGAAGCTCCCATTGCAGTCCCTTGTTTTTGCAAATAATACTGGTTGTCAAATAAAAAGGCATTGTGGGTGAGACAGAATCTTAACATGCTTACGAGCATATTGGTGTGTTGGAGGAATTCAATTTTACGAGTGCCTAAAAAGTGACTACAAGCTTGAATGCCATAATCATGCATGATGGAGGTATAAAGTGCGGTCACATCCATGGTTACCAATAAATAATTGGATTGCCATGGAACATTATGAATCTTGGCTAGAAAGTCATTAGTATGAGGGCAATTCAGTCACATAGGGACATAAAAAGAGGTCCAGGTAACGAGAGGTATTTTCTAAGAGGGACAAATTCATGCTGACTATGGGTCGGCCAGGGGGATATTTTTTATTTTTATGAATTTTTGGTAGAAAGTAGATACAGGGAGTTTTGGGAGATGTAACTTTTAGATAAAGATATTCTTTTTGATCAATAAGATCATTAGTATGCCAAATATCCAGCATCTCCCAGTAGATGGTTTGATATTCACTGGTGGGATTGATAGTTAGTTTTTGATAGTGCTGTTTATTGGAAAGTTGATGATTGGCCTCCTTCACATAACTATCTGTGTCCATGATGACAATATTCCATCCTTTATCGGAGGGTTTAATGACAATAGTGCTATTAGATTTGAGCTCATTTAGATCTTTCCAATCTGAGGCTAAGAAATTGGTTCTCTGAGATTTTTTCATTTTTATATTTTTCCAATTATTACGGAAATGATCAATATCATCGACCACCAATTCATAGAACATATCAATCATATCACCTGTGGGTAATTGAGGATTAAATCTACTGGAAGGTTTTAATGCACTTGAAATGGTCTGATTAGTTACAAATCCCATATCTATCAAAATGTCATTATCTTTACCTGTTTCATTGCTTGTATCATCTGCACAACTCAAGTTTCCAATTTCTACTAGGTCAGGGACATCATTAATGTGAAACCCAGAAAGCATATCTTCATTATATTGGGCCCTGATGTAACGGCCCGTGTTTTTTAGAAAAATGTTTCAACAACCGCAACTTACGTGTATATTTATACAATTCTATTCTGGTATCAACATAATCCCAATGATTGGCTGGACAAAAGCTTAGCCCTAAATTTAGAATACGTTCTTGATTCAAAGTTAGTTGTGCTTTAGAAATATTTACAATGATGTTAGAATGGTCAGATCGAAAAGTCCCCTCTGGTCTTGGTATTTGTGATTTCTGCCTCTTCCCCCTCCGCGTCTTGTACCTCCTCAACTTCGTCCTCTGCTCCCGTTTGATTGTGGCGTAACTGATTGTAATAGTCTCATTTCCCCGTGAAAATCCAATTTATTTGCGGAGGCTTCATCAGATGATGAACTTAAGTCAGAACTATCATCCACCGAATTGGCTGTCACATTGGAATTATCTGTTGTTACAATTTTGCTTGTGCTCTAAATGTATTGTATTTACGAGCAAATGTGTAAATTCTACCTACTTCATAATCTTTTTTGTCTCTATTGAATTTTGAGGCCTTACGGAGTTTAATTTCATCCTCTTTTTTGGCAATACGTTCTTCCATCTTCATCAATAATTGTTGTATCTCTGGAGAGTTACCCATTTTTTCTAATTCTTTGGTTAACAGTTCAATCTTATGGGTTTGTTCTTCCATGCGTCGTTTGGATTGAATAATCAAGGTGTCCATCAATTTAACTGAACACTCAGATGTATGTACTCTCCATTGTTCCAAAAGATCAGGATCTATATCTCCAAGGGTGGGTAATATTAAGATTCTCAGACCTCGTGGTACACAACCGTTTTCTATATATTTGGTCAATGAGGTCATTTCCCACCATTTTTTCAATTCTAGGATTCTTGCCTTTTCCAATTCAAAAATAATATTGGCTGCAGTGCGTGTTAATGAATTTGAGGCAGCTGATGTTCGAGGAGCACTATCAAATAAAGTGGTAGCAGCCTGTTTCCACAGAGCTTTCCGATCAGCCATATTGTGTTAAATAGTTCAAAAATTGATAAATTAGGTACACAATATTAAAGGTACGCCAGGTGGAATAATTGTTGAACCAAATCTTCAATCTACAAGCCTGTAGAATGACAGTCATATATTTAAAGTCAATCCTATACTGAAAAATGAATTATCCAAATACAAAAATCAAAACGTAAAAATTCAAGAAGAAAATCAAGTTCCAAAAATAAGTAATCAAAATCCTGTAGATATAAAAGCTTAAACACCGGACCGGAAACACTGGGACAGCGTGTGTAGAAAAAATCAAATTCCAAACGAGCCGACAGAAATTCGTGAATTGCAATCTAAAAAAGTTAATCACACGAGCGTAGCGTACATGATGATAAATGAAAGTAGATATTTCAAATATTTGACTCTAATGGTCCATTTGAGCCGAGCGACGTTATACTTCCAATGGATATCTCAAAGCCACCCCCTTAGGCAATCCTCCTTACCTCTGAGAGATATTAAACTCTCTTCGGTAACTGCGACAGTCATACGGGAGAGAAACATTGGGGCATATTTATACTCTGTTTGCGCCGGAATTGCGTCGTTTTTTTTTACGCAAATCCGACGCAAAGCTAACTCCATATTTATACTTTGGCGTTAGACCCGTCTAGCGCCAAAGATCTTGGAGTTAGCGTAATTTTTTAGCGTGGACACCTACCTTGCGTTAATGATATGCAAGGTAGGCGTTCCCGTCTAAAAAATGACTCCAAGGCATGTGCGCCTTATTTAAACTCCCGTGCAAAAATAACGCACAGGAGTGGGCGGGTAAAAAAAAATGACGTCCAGCCGCTTTTGCGTCATTTTTTAGTGCCTGGTCAGGGCAGGCGTTAAGGGACCTGTGGGCTCGGAAGGAGCCCAGAGGTGCCCTCCCCTGCCCCCAGGGACACCCCCTGCCACCCTTGCCCACCCCAGGAGGACACCCAAGGATGGAGGGACCCATCCCAGGGAACTTAAGGTAAGTTCAGGTAAGTAATTTGTTTTAAAAAAAATTGTGGCATAGGGGGGCCTGATTTGTGCCCCCCTACATGCCACTATGCCCAATGACGATGCCCAGGGGACAGAAGTCCCCTGGGCATGGCCATTGGGCAAGGGGGCATGACTCCTGTCTTTGCTAAGACAGGAGTCATGTCAATGGAGGGTGGGAGTAAAAAAAAATGGCGCTAATCGGGTTGAGGCAGATTTTTTGCCTCAGACCGACTTGCCCCAGTTTTTTACGCCCAAGCTCCATTTTCCCCTACGCCGGCGCTGCCTGGTGTGGGTAATTTTTTTTGACGCACACCAGTCAGCTCCGCCGGCTAACGTCATTCCATAAATAAGGCGCCCGCATGGCGCTTTGGAATGGCGTTAGCCGGCATTAACATTTTTGACGCACAACTGCTTTGCCGCAGTTGTGCGTCAAAAAGTATAAATATGGCCCATTGTATCCAAGCGGCGCGGTGCAGCGTAGACATTCTTCTCTGAAGGGAGTCTGGTAAGTTTGTATCACGCGCACTCCAAGCGGCGTACTAGCCCAACCGCGAACCAGACTTAACGCGGAACAATAATATTCAAAAAAACTGTGCAATTCAATCACACACCAAAGGGCTGCACAATTTCCAAACATATATAACAAAGGTTATAGGGAAGTTCTTGTTAGGAAATAGAATTTAAAAAAGCCTAGAAATTCACTATAACCTGTGCCCTAAGGTAACTATAATTGTGCCCCACCCATGCACAGTACTGCAAATATTCCAAAGATATTATCAATAATGTTATCAAAGATTTCATGAGTGCTGTAATTTGTGGGGTAATTAGCAGTGCATGGTGAGAGCACGAGTTATTGTTACATGAGATAACTCTAGAACTGGTGAACTTCTATGGTTTGATACGTTTAAAATGTGATCCTAACTATAATGACCCTGTAACCTTTGTTTTTTTTAAGTGAATCCCTCTTTTTTTAAATTCTATTTTCTAATATAAAGTTCCTGTAACCTTTTGTTTTTTTCAGTGAATGTCTATGTTTTTTTTTTAATGTATAGTAATTTTCATAACCTCCCGTCCCTTCCTCACCTTCCTTAAGTAACTAATGAGGCCCTTTGCCTCACCTAGACCCCTTCAATCCCCTTTTAAAATGTCCCCACGCCACAGGCCTCTCCTGTTTCTTTTTGTCTCGCTAGACTTCCCTTTCTTTCTCCTCCTTGCCAGGGCCTGAGGGGGCTTTGATCTTTGTCGCAGCAAGTTGTAAGGCTTCTGGTGGCGATTTCCTGGCCGTGCTGCATCTGGAGGAGGTGTGTGTGGCTGCCTCTAATGGTGCGGTTTCTGAGTTATCTGATGGAGTTGGACGGTTCTGTTGTGGCTTGGGCTGTGCTTCCGGTTCACTGCCTCACATTGCAGGGCGTGTTCTCAGCTGTCTGTTTTCTCCCTCTGCAGGGTAAGGTTGGGTTTTGGACCCGATTGGGGGGGGGGCAATTTTTGCCGCATTTTTATAGGTGTATTGGGAGGTTCTCTTCCCTTTAAGGATTCCGGTGGTGGTTTTGGGCATTCTGTTGATCCACCATGACAGAGCAGAGGGGTGCAAAGCAGAGACGTATTCCATCCTTCTCTCCGTCCTCTGAAGGGGAGTTGGTTCCTGTTCACCTGAAGATGGCACGTGTGGCCAGGGGTATGGTCGACGGACCTGCACATCTTATGTCTAGGGAGGAGGTGCAGGACATGATTGAGGTGGCTGTCTCCAGGGCCCTCCAGGCTGGTGCTGCCCAGTCTCACGCTTCAGTGGTGGCTGATGGCTCCTCTTCCTTGGGTGATGTTCCTTCTACTTCTTCTCAGAGAAAATGTGTGTCCCATGAGGAGATGTTGGACATTTTGGCTCATGTACAAGACAATCTGGGCTTCCCTTCTCAACCTCCTGGGGCTGAGTCTCACTTATTTCCTCAGTATGTTACTCCTTGTTTTGATATGCCTTTCTAGGGGTCGGTTAAGGATATGGTTTTCCGTGAATGGAAGGAGGTTGACAAGGCCCAGGTTTCTGGTTTTCTTTAGAAGTTGTATTTTCTGGAAGGGGAGGATGCTCTGCCTCCTTTGGTGAGGTTGGATTCCATGCTGGCTACGTTGATTGGCAAAACTGCTGTCAATCCAGAAGACCGTACTCTTTCTGATGCCACTGTCCGGAAGGTTGACTCTGGTCTGAAAAGGGCTTTTTCAGCAGGGAATTTAGCTCTATGGGCCGGTATCTTTTCTGCATATTCTGCGCAGTCTTTGGTTCAGGACTTTGACAAGCTTGCTGTAGCTGTTCAGGAGGGCTCTCAATGTTCTGAATTGCTGGCTGTTATTGAGCAGCAAGCCCGTTTTTTGCCGGTTATTACTTCTGATGTTATCCACACATCAACTATGGTGTCTAGGGCCGTGATTGGGGCCCGGAGGTCTCTATGGTTGAGGAAGAAGAAGGCAGACCCTGGGGAAAAAGCGGCAGTTCTGAGACCTCCTTTTGAGGGTCAGGCTCTGTTTGGGGAGCAGTTACCGGCCATGATTTGTAAGGCCTTTAATGACAGAAAACTTGCTTTGACTTATAAAGGGGGTTCCTCATCTGGCAAGGGGTGGAAGCATTATTCTAGGTCCTCTCCCAAGTTTGAACCTCGGTTCTCTACTTGAAGGAATCGTAGATTTCAGACCACTTTTCTCCTAAGAGGTCTGTTCCATCTACAAAGGGAGCTCCTAAGAAGGACTTCCAACAATCACAGTTGTGGAGGTGATTGGCCGTTTGGGGGACGGCTGCAGCATTTTCTGTCCATTTGATGAGAAGATGCCACTGATCGTTGGGTACTGAAGATTGTGGAGAATGGCTACACCATAGAGTTCGATCTTGTTCCACCGGCTACTGGGGTTCGTCCACCACCCTTATCTGTAGACAACGGCAGGAGGGTGGACTTGCTGGAGGGGGTTAAAAACTTGTGTTGAAGGGGGACATCTCCAGGGTGCCTCTGGGAGAACATGGCCAAGGTGCTTAATCCATCTTGTTCCGATGGGGTTTGGGGGTTTTTGTACTGTCTTGAATCCCAAGTGGGTGAATTCCTGAATCAGGACTGTGCACTTCAGGATGTTGACCATTCAAGCAATTATTCCTCTGATTGGCCCAGGGGATTTTGTGGGGTCTATCTATCTACAGGATGCATACCTCCACGTGCCTGTGCTTTGCAATCATACCGGACCATTTCCAGTTCTGTGTTCAGCCCTTTGGCCTAAAATCCTCTCCCAGGGTTTTCACGAAAGTGCAGGGAGTTGGGTTGGTGGCTGGTGCTGCCTCATCTCTGAATAGGGGTGCCTTTGTCTCCTTTGGTGACTGTGGTGGTGACGACCGATGCCAGCCTCTCAGGGTGGGGGGCTTGGCTGGGCTCTGAGCAGGTGCAGGGATTTTGGTCTCTCCAGGAGTTGGGGAGGTCCTCGAATTGGAGGGAGTTAAAAGCTGTTCTGCAGGCTCTGGTGCATTTTCAGGGACTCTTGCAGGGGGAAGCGGTTCTGGTCCAGACGGACAAGTTGGTCGCTAAGTCTTACTTCAACAGACAGGGGGGAACCAGGCCCAGATCTCTGAATCTGATTGCATGGGACATTTTCTTCTGGGATCAAGGTTATGTTCTGTCTCTTCAGGCCACCTACATTCAGGGGGTGGACAAGGTTCGAGCAGATCTGTTGAGCAGGGTCATTCCTTCTTCCCAGGTTTTCTCCCTTCGGTTGTCTCTGTTCTATTGCTGGTGAGGAGATGGGGTCGTCCGGTTGTGGACTTGTTTGCCTCCCCAGAGAATGTGAAGGTGAGGAGGTTCTGCTCCCGATTTCGGTGTCATCAGGCTTGTGCGGTGGACAGACAGACTTGTCAGTGGCCGCAGGGACTTCTTTATGTGTCCCCCTCCTTTTCAGTTACTCTGCTCCTTTCTGGTGTGGGTCTGGAGGGTGGGGGCTAGGGTAATTTTGATTGTACCCCATTGGCCTCATGCAAATTGATTTTGCTTTGGATATTGGCCTCTGGCCGGAGTGAGTTCTTCCTCTCCATCCCTCTCTTCTGATATTTCCTTGCCTTTTTCCGGAGGTCCTTGCTGAGGCTGCACTTGACGGCTTGGAGTTTGAACGGTGGGAGTTGACTGGGATGTGGGTGTCGGGTTCTTTGGCTGTGACCTAGCAGGCCGCAAGGATAAAAATCCATGTTGCATTCCTATGATTGTTAGTGGAAGGTTTTTTCTTTTGGTGTTTCCAACAGCAGGTTGACCCTTCTGTGGTGCCTCTGCTTGTGATGATGCAGTTTTTGCAGGATGGGGCCCGTATGGGGTTGTCTGTGGCTATTTTATGGGTGCAATGAGTGAAAATCCAGGCCTTTCGGGGTCCTTGGCAGAATTTGAAAGTTGATGGAAGTTTGATGCCCACATTTTTTCAGGGCCTGTTGGACTTATTTCCTAGGCCGGTACATTCTTTTCCTAGCTGGAGTCCCCAGTTGCGGTTGGATCTCTTGATGGGACCACCCCTTGAACCTCTGGAAGACATTGATTTGAAGCATTTGACTTTAAAAATGTGTTTCTTCGTTGCTATTACTTCTGCCAGGCATTTGGGGGATTTGGGTGCTTTGTCCTGCTGTTTCCCTTTTTGCAAGATTTTTCCAGATCGGGTTGTTCTGGTTCCGGTTCCCTCTTTTATCCTGAAGGTGAATTTGGTTTTCATGCCCACCAAGAGGTGATCCTCCCTGCCTTTTGTTCCAATCCTTCCTCGGAGGAGGATTTCAGGTTGCATGCTTTGGATGTTCATCAGGTCTTGTTGTGGTACCTGAAGGTGGTTGCTGCCTTTTGGAAAGGGGATTCTTTGTTTAATTTTGGGCCTGCTTGGAAAGGGGAGAAGCCATCTACTGCTTCCTTGAGTTGCTGGATCCGTTCTATGGTGTTGTTGGCCTAAGCTTTGAAAGGGGTAGTGTCTCCTCCTGGGATTCAGGGTTGTTTTACTCGGGGTATGGCAGCTATGGTGGCTGAGTTGTAGGGCGCTTCGGTGTTGGAGATTTGTAGGTCTGCTACTTGGCCCACTCCCTCCACTTTTGTTCAGTACTACAGAATTGCTGAATTGGAGTGTTTGGAGTCGGTTTTGGGGTGCAGAGTATTGTCCTCTATGATGGGAAAGGGGTGTTTGTGTGTCTTGACTGGTTGTAATTAAAGAAAGCTCTGCATTGCAACTCAGTTGTCGGTCTCCTGATTTCTTCTTATGTGTCATTGGTTACTTAAGGAAGGCGAGGAAGGGACGGGAGGTAATGCATCCACTACTTACCATTAATGGCATTACTCCTAGTCCTACTCCCTCGCCTTCCTTACAGTTCCCTCCCACCCGGTACAGGACAACTGAGTTGATTTTGGCCTGTTTCTGTACAGGAGGGGCCTGGGGCAGAGGGACTTTTTAAAAGGAGATGGGAGGGGTCTAGGTGAAGCAAGGGGCCTCGTTGGTTACTTAAGGAAGGCGAGGGAGTAGGACTAGGAGTAATGCCGTTAACAGTAAGTAATGGATGCGTTACTATCCGTTAATCAAACCACTGCGCGGCGACGGTTGGCCACAGGCTCTGAGGCCAACCCCCTATTAGTATCCAACATTGTACTGTGCACATGCTTCGCCTGTGTTCCCGCAAGGCGTGGCTAGCAGCCAGTCCCTGCGGCCATCCCCCCTAATCACCCAACCCTATTTTGCACATGGCCCTTTGGCCCTGCAGGGTGGGAATTGGCCACACTCTCTCTCTATCTCTCTCTGGGTGTGAGAATAGGTGTAAGAGGGTGTATTTGGGGGTGAGAGTGAGTGTGAGTCTCTGTGTGGGTGAGAGAATACGTGCATCAGTGTCTTAGTGGGTGCGTCAATGTCTGCGCAGGTTTGTGAGTGGGGGCATTAGGGTGTCAGTTGGTCTGCGAGTGGGTGTATGGGGGTCTAAGTGGGTCTGCGAGTGGCTGCGTAAGGGTCTGAGTGGGTGTGTGAGTGGGAGAAAGAGATTGAAAGAGAGAGAGAAAGAGGTAGAAAGATTTGTTTTAGCTTTTGATGCATGATATACTTAGAATGAGATATTTCTGCACAAATTGAGAAGGAAAATGTATTTGTCAATTAAAAATAGTAAGATCACCTTTCAGTATGACCCTCAAGCATTTGCAGTTGAAAAGAAATTAAAGGAGAGAAATGACTAAAGATAAACCTAAAGTCGAACCCCTAACTCTGTGTGGTCTGTGCCCTTCACTGTTATGCTACAGGTTTTTTTTTTGCTTGCCCTTTATGGGCTTTCTGGGGCCGCAGGTGGAGCCTCAAGGCCTCCCCTGTGGTCCCTGCTGATTTTTTTATTTTTTTATTTTTATTGCCCTTTATGGGCTATCTGGGAATGCAGGAGGAGCCTCAAGACCTCCCTCGGTGGTCCCAGCTGGCTCCTGCCTCCCACGTAGCTACCTGATTACTTGAGCAATGTTTTAATCTGTCTTCCCTGTACGAATATCTGCATGCAGGGAAGACAGATTAAAACTCCCCTTTCTGACAGCGGGAACTATTTGACAGGTCACACTGTTAGAAAGCTGACTTTGTGTTTCTGTGACTTGGATGCAGCTGTCAAAGCTGCAGCCAAGCCACAGCAATAAGCTATGTCCCAGGTGTGGGCACCCCAGGACATAGCAGGAGCTGGTCCTATTTTTTGGGGTCCCCAGGGCCATTAGTGGCTCCTTAAGGTGGGGGGGCCCTTCCAATGTGAATAGCCCTGGGGGGTGGTGTTCCCAGAGGCTTTGGGTTTCTGAAATGGACCCCTTTCTTTTTTTTAGGATGTGCCCCAGGGAGGCGATAGTCCTCAGGTGCACCCCTGCACCAAATGTCATCAATGCCCCTTGGAGGTGGTGGTCCCCAGGGCATCAGGGGGACACGCAGGACCCAGCATATTAGTTGTAAGCCCCAGGGAGGTGGCAGTTCCCTGGGAAGCAGGAAGGGGCTCGGCAGTCCTCTGGCATTGAAATATAAATGCCCCCAGCACTTGGCTCAACTGGGGGATTCTCAATAACAAAGCGCAGAAGCCTGGGCTTAGTTTTTAAAAAAATGTTTGTCACTGATTTGCAACCCTGTCACAATTCTGCAGCAAACAAAAAAAAAAAAAATGCTTTTCAGCCCTGAGGGAGGGGAATCCTTCTGGGACCCCACCACCAAATCTAAGGGGTCAGGGTGTCCGTACCCTGGCCCCCTTTCTTTACTTTTAACCATTTTTCTGGGACTCAGCTGCCAACACTTCCTTGTTGAAGTGTTGTCAGATAATCAGATCTCAGCACGAGATCAGAAGGGATCACAAATCCTTTGTAGCCCAATATATACACATTTAAATTTCCTTCAATTTCTCTAAAACTACTAAACAAATTTACACCAAATAATAAAAAGGGCTTCTTCTGGACAAAGAGCTACCTTTCTGGAAATTTGGTGTGATTTTGTCTAGTAGTTTTGACGGTATTGCTGTTCAAAAACCCTAAGAAAAAATGAACAGGGAAAATTTATTTTTGGACTGCTTCCCCTATTTCTCGGCCCCTGCTTGCCGGATCACTGTGAGAAAAGGCCCCTTTTGTCAAGGTTAGCCCTCACTTTTTACCTAGTATGTGAAGTAGCGTCAAAGTTGTGAGTGCCAGTGCCCCTGCTAACCAGGTTCCCTGGGCCAGAGCCCTTTCCCTAAAACTGCTGTGATGCATTGGCACAACCTAGCAACACCTTTAGCTGCCACTATAACTCCCTAGTAAATGGTACTCAGGGCATGGGACACTAAGGGTAGGTTCCTGAGGGCAGCAGCACAGATTGTGCCTTCCTCTAGCGCCATGCATCCAAAAACACTCAGCAATGCCATTGCAGGCTGTGCTCTGATGCAATCCTAAAAGACAAACTTGACAGGGCACACAGCATGTGTACCCTGTCCACTATACACTTCATTCACTATATGTAAGACACACATCTGGCAGGCCTTCCAGCCCTAAGGCAGGGTGCACTGTATGCATATATGTAGTCATTAATGTATGAGCAATATGCCCCTATTGTGTCCTTGCCAAACCTGGGATGTAGTAAGTGAAGAGGGCAGCCATATTAATGCATGTGCCGGACACTGGTCAGTACAGGTTTCACAGGTACATGATGGCTTCCTTGAACCCTGGGTTGTTTGATACCAAGCAACTCAGAATGATGAATCCAAACTGGTACCAGTTTTGGATTTATCCCAAAATGTACCTTTGAGATGCCCCCTGCAAAAGCTATCTACCCAGGCATGGTTGCTGGTCAGTTACAACCACCCTGCCACCACCAGACAAGATTCTGAATCCCTAGGGTGAGAGATCCTGCTCTCTAGGATTCAGAACAAAGCCCTTCCTGAGTGAAGGTGCTAACACCCCCTCCCTCTGGAATGTGCATTGCCCTTCTTCAAAGCGCTTACTGCCCATGAAACTCGAACCCCAGGCCTGGTGCTAGCAGCAGATGGCCGCCCCCATTGCAAATCCCCACTTTTGCTGGGGTGGGAAAACAGACAAAGGGTAGGAGGAGTGGTCACCACTCCTAATGTGTTGCATGTGATGTGACCTCTCCATTTCATTTTCCTCCATCTTGCATGGAAGGAAAATAACCAATCATGTGATGTATAGGGCAGTGACCTCTGCCCACAGTGGGTGTAGCCACCCTAAGGTAGATGACCCATTGGTCACTACAAAGTACCCCCTAAAACACCCATTAATTACAATATTTAGTGGGCATCCCTTGACCAAGAAATAAGATTCCAAGGACAAAAGAAGACCAGCAAAACAAAAGACCCAGGGCTTCGAGAACTGCAGTCGTGCTTCACCAAGAAAAGGCGCCAAACCCTGCCAGCTTCACCCAGGACTTGACAGTCACCGCTGAGGGGTATCTTGGACATTGGATGAACTCTACTTCACTCTTCAAAAATCACCAAAGATCTACCTCCAGAGTGAAGACGTCACTCTGCAACACCAAGGAACCAAGCCCATGAAGGCTATTTCACTGACTGCTGACCAAGGAACCAGATTCTGCAGCCAGACCAAACTTAGCCAGTCAGACTGTGAGAACAAACCCTGACAGTGTGCCAAGTTTGTTGGCACTTAGTCCTCCAGTGACCAGACCGTGCAGTAGCCCTAGGTACTCGCCACCTCATAACAGAAACCCAGAAGCAAAAAAAAAAAACAAGAGGAAGCCTCAGTTGAGGGACTTCAGGAACCACCTGGACCTCCCACCAGAGCGCCCCTGCTGACCTGCAAGTGACCCTTCAAGTTACCAACCTCCTGCTTCCAAGGGTACCTATGTGCAAAGTTCCTAGCTCACCAATTCACTCTACACCTGGCTGCCATGTGTCCTGCACCGAAGATCCAGCTGTGCCTTATGGGTCCCCTACCCATTGCGACGTAGACACCCCAAGATAACCTACTGGACTTGCCTTTAATTCCACCTGTACAGTGCTTTTCCAAGTTGTCCCCCGCAGTGGCCATTACACCAGCTCCATCAACTTTCTGCAGCTGCTTCCACTGAAACTGGGAGTCACCCGAATTTCTCCAGCTGGTCCAGTGTACCCATCAATGACCTCGACGTACCTGCAAAAGGAGACAATGGTAAACGCATTGCCTGATTTACTGTGAAGTTTCCAAATATTTCTCCATTGATTTCTATGGTGAGTAATTATTCACAAAAAGACTACCTTATTAAAACTTGAAAAATTCATAACTTGAAAAGTACTAACTTAATCTGGATGATCTTGGTCTTAAAAATTTAATAAAAAATCAGAAGTATTTTTGTAAATTGGTCTTGAGTTATTTTTTTGAGTGTTTGTCTTGATTTATTGATACTGTGAATACAACAAACGCGTTGCACTCCTCCAAGATTACCCTAACACCTCAACCAAGTGACAATAAAAATTAGAGCATTAGGTGGTCTAGCTTTTACCTCTGTAAAACAACGTGTGGTTGCCTGGATCCCCTGCACAGTGTGCCTAGCTTTGCACACTACGTAGAGGGCCAGCCTCCTACAACCACCCCAAAACTTTCCAGACAAAAGCTGAATTGGGCATCATATTTTCTTGGAAAATTTGGAAGAGAGTCATCAAATTCCGCCAAAGTTATTAGAAAAAACAAAAACACTCTTTCTATAGAAACTAGGTCTTAACTTTAACTACCTAGTGGTGACCGCCATTAGGTCATATATATATATATATATATATATATATATATATATATATATATATGCATATACACACACACATATATATATATATATAATGTAGAGTTACCTGAAATAACTATAACTCGTGCCCTAAGGTAACTATAAATTGCAACCTTGCCATGCACTACCTGCTTATTAAGCCACAAATTATGGCACTCATGATATCTCTGAAAACATCATTGATAATATCAATGTGCTATTTGCAGTAAAAAAAAATAATGAAAAAACTGTGCTTGACGAGGGTGTGAGTGATAGTTACCTTAGGGCACAAGTTATAGTTACTTATAGTTATAGTAACTATAACTGATGAATTTCTGTGGTTTGATACATTTAAAATGTAAGCCTAATTATAATGTCCCTGCAAGCCATGAGTGATGTAATATGTGAGGTCATAAGCAGTGCATTACAGGGGCACACGTTGTTATTAGCTCAGGTAACTATAACTGCTGAATTTCTATGGTTTTGTTCGTCAAATAGGACCCTAGCTATAACGTCTCTGTAACCTTTGTTTTTTTCAGTTAATTTCTACGTTTAAAAAAAATTTGATTTCCTCACTATAATATCCCTGAAACCTTTGCTTTTTTGAGTGAATTTCTATGTTTTTTTAAATGTAAGTAGTTTTAATTACTATACGTTAATCCAACCACCGCTGCGTAGGCTCCAAACCCATGCCACACATGGTGTTTGCTGTTGAGTTGGTTGGTTATAGGGGGTAGGGCAAACGCTGTGTGTGGTGCAGGGTTTGGAGATTAACATGGGTTGATGACAGAGTGGTGTCTGGTTGATTTTCTGAGTATATGAGTGTATGCATGAGTGATTGAGAGAGTCCATAAGTGAATGCATGGGTGAGTGAGTGACCGCATCAGTGCAATCTGGTTGATTGCCTGAGTGTATAATATGTGTATGGGGTAATGAATGATTGTATAAGACGGTAAATGGGTGTCTGACTATCTATATGGGTGAGTGAGTGGGTGCATGAGAGATTGTATGACAGTGTGGGTATTTGAGTGTTTGAATGAATTAGTGAGTAAGTATATATTAGCATGTACAAATCAGAGATTACGTTTGTGAGTGATAGTATGATAAGTAATTGAGTAAGTCAGAGACTGAATAAGTTACTAAGGGCCAGATGCAGCAAACTTTTGCGAGTCGCAAATGGCCCGAATCGCAATTTGCGACCCTGCAAAATCGGAAATGGGATGCAAAAATCCCATTTCCGAATCGCAAATTGTGACGCGAGCCATTACCGACTCGTAAAAATAGCGACCCCATTTTGCGACCCCCAAATAGGAAGTCGCAATTTGCGAGTCGCAAACCATATGAAATAGCCACTCTCAAATTGCGACTAGTCGCAAAAAGCCCATTTTGCACTTCCAATTTACCACTAACTCAGCGCAGGTGGTAACCAGAACCAAAGTATAAAAGGGGACCCAGAAGCCACCTGGGTCACTCAAGATGGTGGAGATATATGTGATAGCAAAGAGGAGGAGAGCCCACGCCGCAAAGCAGATGAGGAGGAGGAGCCAGAGACAGGAGAAGATATACAGAACCAGACAGACACTTTTCCAACAAACTGAGGAGGAGATATATGATAAATACAGACTCAGCAGTGCAGCAATATTAGAATTAATAGATCTACTCAATCCGCAGCTGCAACGCCAGACTGTGCGCGGCAGCGCCATCCCACACATGTGCAAGTGCTATACTCACTGCACCTCTTGGCCTCGGGAAGCTATCAGGGGGTCATTGCCGTGGCATGTGGGGTATCTCAAAGTGCACTCTCACGGTTCTTCAGATCATTCCTAGATGCCATACTCACACACGTCCAGATACATATACCTACCCAGGAATGAGGCAGGAATCAACAGTACCAAGTTGGAATTCTACAGGATTGCCAACTTCCCACATGTAATAGAGTGTGTAGACGGGACACATATACAAATATGCCCTCCTGCAAATCTGGAATATCTGTTCCGCAACCGGAAGTGTACCCACTCACTGAACATACAGGTGGTATGTGACACCCATTATGTCATCACAGACATGGTAGCCAAATTTCCAGGGAGTACACATGACTCTTACATTTTCAGGCACAGTGGGATACACCAACGCCTAGAACGTGGGGAGTTTGGAGATGAATACACCTTGCAGACATACACACAGGTCAATGTGGAACCCATCTATGCCCAGCTAACATTGTACATTTTGTGCCAAACAAGTGACAGTGCATATGCAATACGACCATGGATACTTACCCCGTACTTAACACCCAGCAATGAGACAGAGAGGCGATACAACAGTGCACATAGGAGGACCCGAAATATTATAGAGAGGACCTTTGGACTGTTGAAGGCAAGATTCAGATGCCTCCACAGAAGTGGAGGTGCCCTCCAGTATGCCCCATTAACAGCATTCAAGATCGTTGGCACATGCGCTATACTGCACAACATTGCCACCAGACGTGGGCTACATATCACCCCAGAAGACCCAGATTCGGAGGATGACGAGCAAGAGCTACCACATCACCATCATGGGGATAGAAGCATTGCAAATCAAGGCAGACAGAGACGGGACCACATTGCAAACCAATACTTTGGAAGGTACGTGGTAACTGTCACCACACACACGAATGTCACACACAAAGAGCCCAGGTGTGAAGTGGAACAAACAAGAACTTTAATGATGTGAACGAATAAACTATTTACAGAAACTAATGATCAGGGGCTGAAAAAGTCCACCTGCTATGAGGACACATTAACCTCATGTGCCCCCATTGTATGTCAGTGCGTAGCTCACACCCTACGCCTGGTACGCCCAGCATGGCTGGTTCCTGGAGCGTCTGCAGTGCCCTGCCGTGCACTTCCACTACGCAACACCCTGGTGTCTGTGGCAGATGCACTATTTATAGTAGAGCCCTCCTCACTGTCTTGCGGCGTGTCTGCTGCGCCCCTGGCCACCTGTCGTGCCTCCATCATGTCGACTGCGTGGCTTATGCGTCCCAACCCACGAGCCACATCGCTGGCAGAGTGGCCTATGTCCACATGTAGGGTGACTGTGCGACGTGACAGTCCAGTGGTATTTACCGCCAGGTGGACGATGGAGGAAGCCATGCTGTCTAGGTGGTGGATTAGCTGCCGGTCACGACGCCTTGCACCCTCTCTCTCCGTGACAAGTTCAGCCACTAGTTGTCTAATTGAGAGCGCAAGGTCACCTACATTGCTGTTCAGGTGTTGTAGCTCTGTGTGGACCTGTTGCAGCCCTGTTGTTTGATTTCTTTCCATGTGCCGCATGGCCCCTGAAATCAGTCTCATTTGCCTTGTCTGCAGGCGCTGACCATGGATGAGTGCAGCCTCAGTGGCGGAAATGGAGGCGTCCCCTACTTCTCCCTGTGACACTGGAGGGACATTGACACGTCACCTACGACGCAGTGGTGGATCTGTGTCCTGTATGCTGGCACTGTGGCTGGGACCGGGTCCTGCCTCAATCTCCAGTATGGCCACTGGTGCATCTGGAGGGGACTGTGGTTGGGTGATGCAGGTCCCTGTGGTGGCTGCTCCTGGGTCGTGTGCTGCCTGGTGGCTGACCTCTGGCCCCTGGACGCTGTGGCTGGAGGTGGTGTCTTGTGGGAGACCTGTGGGACATAGGGAACACACTGTCAGTATCTACCATCTGTTGTATGCTTCCTAATAAACTGTTGCCTATCAGCTGCCCACTTGACTACATTGCCCATAATGCACCATGCTGGTGGTTGCTACTCTGACATGGAGCTATTTTGGTTGTGCCTGCTGCTGTGTACTAGGTGGGTGGGGGTATGGCAGATATGGGTGTACATGCATGTTTCAAGGTACTCACTGGTTGATGGTCCTGGCGCTGACGTGTCCAGCTCTCCTATTCCGGACACTGCCTCTGGCTCCAGGGTCTCTTCCAGTCTTTCCTCCAAGAGTGTGGGTGGTGGTATGGTAGATGGTCCTCCTCCAGTGCCCCTCATCTCCCGGAGGTGCTCTGCCACTCTCTCCTTGGTCCGGGAGCGCAGGTCATACCACCTTTTTTTCAGTTCCTCAATGCTCCTGTGGCTCACACCCATTGAATTTACTTTTTCTTAGATTTCAGTCCAAATCCTCCTTTTTTCCAGCTCTGGCACACTGTGGGCTGCTCTCCCAAAGAGTTGATCATGGTGCTGGCAGCATTCATCCGTCAGCACCTCCAGTTCTTTTTCTGAAAATGTTCTCTTTCTCTTTCTGGCTGTCTCCTCCATTGTAGCTGCTGTTCCTCCTGTTGACTGTTCAGCAGTTGAGAATGGGTGTGGTCCTCCCTCCTCCCAGGTGTATTAGTAAACTTCCTGGCTGTGATGTCATCATCAAGAGCCAGGAAGTGTTTTCCAGAGTGTTCTGCTACACCTGCATGCAATTTGCGACACCCACTCGCAATTTGCGTGTTCGTTTTCAGCGAGGTCTCAAAAAGCGACCTCGCAAACAGCGGATTCGCAATCTGTGGTGCGACTTCATTTGCGAGTCGCAAAAAGAAATCGCTTTTTCTTGTTGGATACTATTTTGCGAGTCGGAAATTGCGACTCGCAACGACTCACAATTTACAACTCGCAATTTTATATCTACCTACATCTGGCCCTTAGTGAATGAGATGCTTTTCAAATGAGTCAGTAGTATGTAAGAGGCTATGTTAACATTTGAAAGGCATGTAGCAGGCTAACCTGAAATAGTGCTCATAGTGAGTAGAAATATGTAAGGAGGTAAATGTACATAATAGGTACACATAAATTATGGCCGAGACCAACGAGAAGTGTGAGAGAAAAATTCCAAACATATTTAATAAGGGGTTAGAATTTAACATGTAAAAGTGAGCAGAAAAGAGTGACAATGTTTTGAAAAACATGAAGATAGTATGTAGGAAATGTACTTGATAGCGAGTTTAGATACTACATAATAATTTATATCATTATGTGTGTATTTCAAAGTGAAATAGGGAAGATGAATTCAAATTTGCTTAATTACATATATGTTTTTGGGCTGCAGTTATAATTACCGATTGATTTCTAGTTCTACAATTTCTGTACAGATTGGTTATGTTTTGTAAGTTATATTTCTGTGGTGAATATAAAAAGTGTATCTAGTGAGTTGTATTTAGTAGCTGTTTTCTTTAATATCGATCGAGTGTGTTAGTGACTGCACAAATGAGCGAGTGCTTGCATTAGTAGAGTATGGATGATAGAATGCATGCTCAAATGCATGTATTAGTGACTGCACAACTGGTGCATTGGTAACTGACGGAGTGCATGAGTGTGTGTATGGGTGAGTCAGTGAGTGCATGAATGGAATATAGGTAATTGATTGAGTGTTTGAGTTGTGTATGGGTGATTGAGTGTATGAGAGGTGTATGGGTGAGTGACTAAGTACATGAGCGGTATATTGACATGTGAATGAGTGTATGGGTGCATGTGTCCTTGAATTTCTGATTGCATGAGTGAATGTATAGATGATTGACTGAGTGCATGTATCTCACTACTCATATGTATATATGTGTAGTGGGTGAGTGTATGAGTACTGTATGGGTGATTGAGTGCATGTATGGGTGAGTGAGTGCATGTATGGGTGGGAGCTTGAGTGCAAGTATTGGTGAATGACTGAGTGCATGTGCGGGGGATTGAGTTAGCGCTAGAGTGTGTGAATCTGTGAGTAAGAGTATGAGTAGTGTGAGGGTGAGTGACTGAGTGCATGACTGCATGTATGGGAAGTAAGTGAATGTACGAGTGGTGTATGGTTGAATGACTGAGCACATGAGTGCATGTATGGGTGAGTGACTGAGTGCATGAGTATATGTATGGGTGACTGACTAAGGGCATGAAAGCCTCTATGGATCAGTGAGTGCATAAGGAATTGTATGGGTGAATGAGTGCATGTCTGGGTGAGTGACTTAGCATGAGTAAGTGACTGCAAGAGTACATGCATATGTGAGAGAGTGTATAAGTAGTGTGTGGGGTACTGACTGAGTGAATGAGTGGATGAATGGGTGAGAGAGTGTGAGAATGGTGCATGGGTGATTAAAAGGGTGCATGTATGGATGACTGAGTGCATGAGTGCATTTATGGGTGAATGATTGAGTGCAAGAGTGTGTGTATTTGTGAGTGAGTGTATGAGTGGTGTATGGGTGACTGAGTGAGTGTACGAGTGCATGTATGGGTAATTAACTGAGTGCATGAGTGCATGTATGGGGAGTGAGTCAGTGCATGAGTGTTGAAGGGCCACTCACCTGAAAAGCAGGATTTCTGTAGGGGCGATGGTATGCCCCCCAACCTCCTGGAACACCTCTCAGCACTTCCTGGTGGACACAGAAACCCCGGTAGGTGTCCTAAAAGGAAAGGGGGAGTGGAAGAGAAAGAGACAAAACATTGTCACGTCTTGCCTGTCCAGCCTCGCACCCTGTATCTTCGGGTGGGGCAGGTCGATGTTGACAGAGTGATAGTAGAGTTAGTGCACTCAACTTCCTTGAAACTGAATCTCTCTTTCTGATATGGGCACGGGAGTGGTAGAAGAACACTGGGATGCTCCAGCACTTTTCTTGGATAATAATATCTGTTGGCACAATGACTAACACTGCATTAGCAAAACCCCAAACTGAGTACCATAACAATAAGTACTACGACACTAGGGCTGGCTTCACAGAGATTCACTGTTGCACACTACAATTAGAACTGTGGTTGCACTTATCATTCACAAGAAATACAAACAAGGGCATTAATTATGTCACATATAACTTTCCTGCATGCATAGGGTTAAACTAAAAGGAACAAAAACAATCCAAGAAATACAAATGTCCACTCTGGGTTTAAACAGTTAGGGTGGACAGTTTGATTTGGTTTCACTGTGTGTGTGAAAAACCTTTCAAAAGCAAATTTCTCAAACCTGAAACACAGGAATGAATGACACAGTTTAAATCCAAGAGTTATGCTATTAGAGAAAGAAAAAGTCAGGTAAATGCTCTTTTAAAATTGCACTGTCACTTTTTGTAGTAGTTGAGGTCAAGCAGATTTCCTGAAGCACATTTAGGCAAGTAACTACAATAATAATGTAGAATGTTCAGAAATGCATTTGTCTCTTCAAGATAAGCACTGTGCCAAAATACGAGGTCTGAAATACACCAGCTGCTCTAGGAAAGCGCAGCGCTCAAAGAACAAACTCCCTGGAGAATACTAATCACTTAGTTGCAGTCTTTTCCAGAGTGCTGGAGGAATGCCTGGTGTCAGCTGGTACGTAACAAAGAAAAGAATTGCCTCAAAAGTCCTGAATACGAGGATGACAGCAGGGGATGAACTGCCAAATCAGATGCTGAGAGCAGGAAACAAAACAAAGCCAAGCAGCGAGGCACGCTTCACTCTGCTATTTATAGCTAAACAGGAAAGCAGTTGTTTCCACATGTGGATGAGTCACCACACCCAATTAGAAGCACATGTTTACACCACACCCAATTAGAAGCACATGTCTACACCTGCTCACATTAGCAAACAAGCATTGATAAAACCAATTGTGTAACACAGCACATTATGTTTACTTAGAAACATGAAGTTTTAACCAAGAACAGAGATATGATTTAACCCTAATCCCTGGGTATGCTGACAGACAATGCAGGAGCCACCTTGGGGATTCCTGACAGTCCTCCCCACCAAGGACCTTCTCAAAGGGCAGGGCTTGGAAGGGTGCAGGAGATGGAATTTTTTAGTAAGATGTGGAGCATGAACTGTGGATGCGGATTCCCAGGAATTGTCCTCAGGCCCATAGCCTTTCCAAGCCAATAAATAGTGTAGAACACCACGGACGCGCCTGGAGTCAAGAATTTTGGCCACTTCAAATTCCCATTGCCCGTGTACTTTTACCGTGGGAGGTGGTGGGGCATCGTGGATATCAGGGGAATAGGAATGGAGTAACGACACATGAAACACTGGGTGTACCTTGAAATCATCTGGTAATGTCAGTTCTACTACCACAGGATTGATGATTTTGGCAATAGGAAAGGGGCCTAGAAATCGGGGGTTTAATTTTTTGGATCCTGCAAGATGGAGATTTTTTGAAGAGAGCCACACCTGATCTCCTATCTGATAAGAGGGAGCAGGTCTCCTTCTTTTGTCTGCTTGTTTTTTTTACTTGAGCTTCGTAGAGTTTTAAATGGTGTTTTACTTGTTTTTAAATCTCCTGTAACTCTTTATGGTGTTTCTGTACTGATGGGACTCTTGTGGGTGTTTGGGACCCAGTTATAGGTGGCATTCATGGGAGCAGATCAAACAAACATTAAAATGGGGATACTCCTGTAGCTATGTGGACACTGTTGTTATATACAAATTCAACAAGAGGTAAAGCCTTATCCTACTCAGTAGACCATGTGTCAATGTAACATCTCAGGATTTGCTCCAGTGATTGGTTGGCACAGTCCGTCTGCCCATCCGTTTGTGGATAATATGCAGAGGACAAGCGGATGTCCATACCAACAGAGGAACAGAAGCTACGCCAAAACTGTGATATAAATTGGGGGTCACAATCAGAAATAATTGTGGTGGGTAACCCATGAAGCCGTACAGTGTGTTGGACAAAGAAATCAGAGAGCTTGGAAGCCATAGGGAGGCATTTTAATGGAACAAAATGAGCCATTTTAGTTAGGTAATCTACAACCACCAATATGACAGTGTGTCCATTGGAAGCTGGGAGATCAGAAATAAAATCCATAATTATGGTATGCCATGGGGCCACCGGAATTGGCATGGGAAGTAACAATCCTGTGGCTGGAGTATGTGGGGTTTTGGCCCAAACACAGGTGGAACAAGTCTGGATGTAGTTTCTGACATCCTGCACGAGTGTGGGCCACCAAAACCATCTTTGACAGAAATCTAACCTCTGTTTCTCACCCTGCGAGGACAGAATCATGTCCCCAATGTATCACTATATCCTGTAATTCTTTGGTAGGGACGTACAACTGATCAGCATGGAATAGTAACCCTCTTTTTCATACACATAGGTTGAACAGGGAACCTTGTGTTGGGCTACCTGTATTTTCTCAAGGAACTCTTAAGAAGTGCACACAGCCATGATTTTTTCTGGGGGTATAATGTTTCTGACCTGTTCTAGCGCAACATCAGAGGAGAAACCCATCCTAGACAACGTGTCTGCCTTTTGTTGTGTAGTACCGGGCCTATAGGTGATTACAAAGTCAAACTCGTTAAAGAATAGAAGCCAGCATAATTGAAGTGGTGTCAGGGCCTTGGTCGCTTGAAAAAACTGTAAATTATGGTGATCTGTGTAAATAGTTATGGTGTGTCTAGCTCCTAGTAGGTGGTGATGCCATTCCTGGAAGGCAAGCTTGATGGCCAGAAGTTCCCGCTCTGCCACAGTGTAATTTTGCTCTGCGGGTAGCAATTTATTTGAGAAGTAAGCTACTGGATGGAAATGCCCAGACTCAGGATCTCGTTGGGACAAGACACCACCCACTGCCATTTGGGAAGCGTCTGCTTCTACGAAAAATGGCTGAGCCGGGTTGGGATGATGTAAAATGGGTGCTTCAGTGAATGTGCTTTTAAGATGTTGGAAGGCTTTCTCAGCTTCTCCATCCCAGGGGAATTTAACCCCCTTTCATAGGAGAGGAGTTATGGGAGATACCACAGTAGAAAATTGATGTATAAATCTCTGCTAAAAATGTGCAAAACCCAAAAACTGTTGCACTTCCTTGATGGATCTTGGGCTTCCCAATCCAGGATGGCCTGTACCTTGGACCTATCCATGGAAATTCCATCGGGAGGGATCACATATCCGAGGAATTCTACAGTTGTCGCGTGAAAAACAAATTTTTCAAACTTGGCGAAGAGATGATGCTCGCGAAGCCATTGTAAAACCGCTCTTACATGCCCTATATTTTCCTCAGTGGAAGATGAATAGATCAAAATGGCGTTTATGTATACCACTACACAGATATCCAGAAACTCCTGCAGCACTTCATTGATGAAAAATTGAAACGCTGCAGGAGCGTTACACAACCCGAAGGGCATCACTGTGTACTCGAATAGGCTGAATTTAGTTCGGAACGCCATCTTCCACTCATCCCCCTTCATCCCTCGGATCAAGTGGTAGGCGCCCCGGAGGTCGAGTTTAGTATAAATGGTTGACTGACATACCTGATCTAAAAGTACCGGGATCGACGGAAGTGGATACCGATTTTTTATGGTCACTTTGTTCACTGCACAATAATCTATACAGGCGTGCAGCTCGTGATTCTTTTTCGGCACGAAGAACAAAGACAACAATACTGGTGACGTTGAATGATGAATGAAACCCTTAACTAATAGATCATCCAGGTAGTCTCGCAGGTATCGATTCTCAGGCTCAGAAAAAGCATACACCCTACTACATGGTAGCGTTGCCCCTGGAATCAAGTCTACACGACAATTGTATGACCTATGTGGCGGCAGCTGGGTGGCCTTCTGTTCACTAAAGACATCATGGAAGTCTTTATACGGTGCAGGAATGGCCAGTGTGTCGTCTGGCTTGATAGCCATACTACGTGTGGACCCACAATGCAAGGGTGTCACTAGTAATGGTTTGTCTTGGTAACAGGAGTGCCAGCAATGTTTAGAGTCTAATGTCACTGTTCTTGCTGCCCAGTCAATTTTAGGATTGTGTAACTGAAGTCAGGGTATCCCCAAAATGGCTCCAAATACTGGGGTATCTATGCGATCAAACTGAATTTGTTCTGTATAGTTGTTTGCACAAAGCATGGACAAGGATGTTGTTTGATAAATGATAAGCCTGGAGGACAATTCTGAGCCATCCACGGATCAGACTGGTTCAGGGACGTCTTTTCTGACAGTCGTAATGTTTACGGTTTTAGCCAAACCCAAGTCTAAAAAGTTTCCGATAGCCCCAGAGTCAAGCAATAGGGGAATGACCTTACGAGCCTGAGGAGATAACACTAACGTCACAATAAGAGTTAGATGTCGAGGTACTGGACTGGTGGTATTAGCCAGAAGATGTGAGACCATATAGAAAGAAGCGCTCGATAAAATGGTCTCAGAAGTTATCGAGCCAGTTAGTTTTCCACCTGGTCAGGAAGAGAAAGTTCAGGCCCTGTTACCGCTCCAATGGCTTTCTTTGGAGCAGTAGGCTTGTTAGGACATTCCCGAGGAAAATGCCCTGCCTTACCTCAGTATAAACACTCCTTTCAGGAGTGCTGGAAGAATGCCTGGTGTCAGCCGGTACCAGAACAAAGAAAATAATTGCCTCAAAAGTCCTGAATATGAGGATGACAGCAGGGGGTGGACTGCCAAATCAGATGCTGAGATCAGTAAGCAAAACAACGCTAAGCAGGGAGGCACGCTTCACTCTGCTATTTATAGCCAATCAGGAAAGCAGTTGAGTTTCCACATGTGGATGAGTCACCACACCCAATTAGAAGCACATGTCTACACCACACTCAATTAGAAGCACATGTCTACACCTGCTCACATTAGCAAACAAGCATTGATAAAACCAATTGTGTAACACAGCACATTATGTTTACTTAGAAACATGAAGTTTTAACCAAGAACAGAGATATGATTTAACCCTAATCCCTGGGGATGCTGACGGATAACGCAGAAGGCACCTTGGGGATTCCTGATAATGAGTGCTGCGTGAGTGGTTAACTGAGTGCATGGGGTATGTATGGGTGATTGAGTGCATGTATGAGTGAGTGAGTGCATGAGTGCTATGTGGGTGAATAACAGTGCAAGAGGTATGTATGGGTGAATGACTGAGTATATGAGTGCATGTATAGGTGACTGCGTAAGTGCATCTATGGGTGAGTGAGTGCATGAGTGTACGTATGGGTGAGTGACTGTGACTGAGTTAATGAGTGCATGTATAGGTGACTGAGTGCAAGAGTCTGTGTATGAGTGAGTAAGTGCATGAGTACATGTATGGTCATGTGAGTGAGTGGTGAATGGGTGATTGAGGGAGTGTTTGAGTACATGCATAGGTGAGTGACGGAGTGCATGGGTGCATGTATGGGTGAATGACTGAGTATATGAGTGCATGTATAGGTGAGTAAGTGCATTAGTGCATGTATAGGTGATTGAGTGTATGACTGCATGTATGTTTGAGTGACAGAACATGAGTGGAGTATGGACGATTGAGTGCATGAGCGGTGTATGGGTTATTGAGTGCATATGTAGTGTGTGTGCAATTGACAGAGTGTATGAGAGCATGTACAGGTGAGTGAGAGAGTCCATGAGAGTGGAGTTTTAGGGAAGTTAGTGAGTGAATTAGTGCTGTGTGAGTGAGTGACTGAGTATATGAGTGCATATATGAGTGACTGTATCTCTGAGTGAGTGAATGTATGAGTGCATGTATGAGTGAGTGAATGCATGGTTAGTGTATGAGTGGTTGGCTGAATGTATGAGTGCATGTATTGGGGACTGAGTGAATTCATTAGTGGTGTGTAAGTGATTGACTGAGTGCATGAGTTTGTGTATAACTGATTGTCTAAGCCTATGAGTGTTTTTATGAGTGGGTGAGTGAGTGCATGAGTGTGTGATGGAGATGGTTATATAAATGGGGTATGAGTGAGACAGAGAATCTATGAGTGGTGTTTGGGTGCGTGAATGGATGTCTCAGTGAGCTATGGATTATTTAACAACTGTATGAGAGCCTGTATGGGTGAGTGAATGTTTGTGTAACTGGAGATGGTTGAGAGCCTGTATGGGTGAGTGAATGTCTGTGTGATGGAGATGGTTTGATCAATGGGGCATGAGTGAGACAATGACTGTGTGGTGCATGGGTGAGTGATTGAATGTATCAGTGATCTATGGATGATTTATCAATTGTATCAGTGACTGTATGGGTGAGTGAATGTTTGTGTGAGTGCCTACATGAGAGAGAGAGTATGTATGTCACTAGCGCCATGGCAGAGTGGTTGCTAGTGCGAGTAGCTTGATGCCTATGTGAGTGGTGGTGAGACTAACTCCATCAGAGAAATAGGAAGTAGGCAAATTAAACTAATACAAAGGTAATCCAACAGCACTTTCTATTTTAAAGCATTCTCCATTGTATTTCTGAGCTATTTGACTATGCTATGAAAATGTGTTGACACATCTAACGCCGTTCAACTTCAGTTGCTGTTAAAAAAAAATAGATCAACATAGGTTTGTATTTAATCATAATAGTTACACAATTATGGCAGTAGTCATTACTTACACTGTAAGATTATATTACACTGCAATATAAGTATCATTTTTATTGTTTTACTGTTCTTAGCTTTTATGCTTCTTCACCGGAAACAGAGGTTTGTAAAAAGCATTATCTTCGAACAGTGGGGAAAAACCAATCAATGAATTGTAAAAAACAAAAAAACAAAGCTGCAAATTAGATCACTACAAATAAGTGCTACTATGCATTGAACTCACTACAATTAAAAAATTAGTGGCTTTTTCTACATTTTCTATAGCAATCTAAACAAGCATTTGAAAAAAAATCTTATTTGACTGTATCAGAAATAAATGTGTAGTACTCTTCAATTTTAGAGATCCTTTTGAAAGCATCATCCCTGGTAGGCATTCATTCATGTAGAAAAATTCCACACATCACTAATTTTCCCCAATTAGGATGTAGACTTTTCATTGGAGAAATAAAAGGGACAATTTTTGGTTTCAACTTAAGCAGGGGTGGCTCCTCCGATAAGGCAGAGGAGCGTCGCCCTGCTGCTGTGAGCAGAAAAATAAAATGATAATAACAGGTTGTTATTATCATTTTATTTCTAGTTGAGGCAGCAGGATAGGGCGGGGTGGGGCTGGGCTGGAGGGAGGAGTGGTTAGTGGACCTTAAGTGTGCATGTCTGTTTGGCTGGCAGTGTTGGGCCGGCCAAAGAGACATGCACACTTTGCATTTCTCACTTGGGAAGAGAAAGTGCACAGGGTGCCACTCCCTCTGTGAGCGCTGAAGCAGGGCACTCACACCAATCACAATGCTGCTGTCATGCTGGTAATAGCAGCGCTGTGATTGGCTGAGGGGAGTCTGGATGAGGAGGTTGGAGACAAATGCGTCTCCGACCTCAACAGGTAAGTGTTTTGTTTTCTAAATGCTGTTTTTTTCTCCATCCCTGCCACCCCCATTTAGTGGCAGCCTCCACTGAAATTATGGCTGGTGTAATTGGAGTATGGCTATGCAGTTTCAGACTTTAAGTAGAGGGTGGTATATTGAGTTCTTATTTTAATTCCTTTCTGTACCATTAAAAGGACTCTTGATTTATGAAGATCGTGTTTAAAAACATTACCATAAATCGGCTAACTAATGTCCAAGAAAGAGGTTAATCATGCAGACACCACTTTTTAAACCGTAATTCCTCCTTAAAACTTCGGTTGAAGAAATAAAATATATGAGTCTGGTAGTTTAAAGGGAAGTTTTGGTTTGTATTTTAGGTTATTGTCATTGCTTTCTGTCCATCCAGTTTCACTGTTTAAATATACCGTTTAGTGTCCAGATGTCTTATTAACACCTTCATGAAAGATGATAGCCAAAGTAGTAAAAGTTGTTCCTGATAATGATATTTGTCCAACTTTGAAATTAGGAGTTTGATTTTCCTATTTGGAATCATCTAATCTGTATCATTGTAGCATTACTATAAGGCACTATTGTGTTCTTTGTAGAAACACTATAGAGAAAAGGTCAGATCAGTAGTTTGGAAGGCCATACTTTAGTTAGCATTTCTATACAATTTCTCAAAAGGCACAATTTTAGAATCTGGTGATGTTAAGTAAAGAAATCGTTCAGAATGGTTGGAGTGCTAGATGTAAAAGAACAGTCTTTGCAATCATGGTTCGCTTTGTAACTGACTCCAAACAGATTATTGATATTTACTTCATCTTCTTACAAGACTCCAAGCATGACCATAATACATTCTTGTGCATCTTGTTGATGGCTAAGAGTATCCTGTACATATATTTAAAAGATCTTGAATCCCTGAAGCTGAATGTATTACATTTCTGTCACTTATTAAACGTTGCAGCAAATTATATAGTTCAGAAGACATTCTCTTATCTGATTTTTGTTCAATTTGGTTTGCTACCTGGTGTAAATGGAAAAGTACATTGACAACAACATTTGCATAGTAGTTGACACCTGAACTGGTTTTGAACTTATAACATACATTTCACTGTCTTTTTCCAGTTTTCTCACCTTACCAGTCTGTGTTCTCCTTTTCTTTTTTTTTTCTTGATGGTCTTTAGACTGTTTTGTACTTTTCCACTTAGGGCAGAGTATCCATTTCTCATTAAGAGGATACTGGCCTAAATGAGGAGCATATAGAGTTCTTAAGTGATGGCACTATCTTGTATAGCTTACATTTGCAGTAAATTTGGACTCATCAAAGTCAATCAAAAACAAACCAGACAAGGTTCTAATTTGCGACAATGCTACAAATGACTTACTTCTATGAATACAGAACTTCCAACATTAACCTAAACTGCATCTACACTTAAACCTTGTAATTTATAGATCATTACAGCATATGCTAAAGACAGAGGAAACTATTTCAGCAGATATATGTATTTTACAAGCAAAAACCATACAACACACAGGCCAATCTTTTTCACATCACTTATCTGTTCAAATTTTATAGACAAATATTTTACCTCACCTCTACTTGGAAAATCAATGAAATCAATAACTTTACCCACAGCACCATTAACTAAGCCTTCCTCAACATTTAAATTGCATAGTAAAATAACTCAACAATTTTTTGCAGAGATGTAACTGCTTTTCTAATCCTGCTGATTTGGATACTGATTTCTCCAAAGAATCCAATATGGCTTGTAGTTTATCTGTCAGTAGTATTGTGACTTCCTGAAGTTCCATTTTCTCAATAGCTGTAATTTCCAAAGTATCCTTTTTTCCCAGTTGTAGTAAGTTCCTATTAAAATATGAACACTTATGAAGTGTTGGCCTTAAACACAATATTGCTTTCTCCTCTTTAATTAAATTGAACATTATTTGTGGTGGAGTAATCTCCGATGGGAATAGACTCTTGATTAGGCAAATTTCTAAAGCATGTTTTCCCTGTTTTGTGAGGACTCCTACTCTAATGCCTTTCAATATCTCTTCATATTCCATATCAGATGCTTGGCACATGTTTTTTACTAATTCTTTGTATTCAAAGTTTAACCAAATATTCACATTACCAATACTTCCCTGAGGATTTCTTGTTTCATCATGTAAAACATGTAAGTGTTTTAGAAAAAAACGTTTGCCTTTTTACAGGGGTAAGTTGGAGTAGGTCTCTGAAGGCAATTAAATGTTTTTCTCCAAACAGTACACCATAGTCCATGATTATCAAAATCTGTTGCATTCGTCAGTGTATGAAAGCAAGCATTATGGTTGATACCGTGCTAACTTCATCAATAATTAGAAGTGTCATTTTTTTCAGTACTCTTGATACTTGATGGCAAGCATTACCAGATAATTTCTGATATTCCAGTTTATTGTCATGTTCAACAGGAAACATTAGAAGTTGGTGTGAAGTAATTCCCGTAATGTTATGTGCAGCTAATCCGGTTGGTGCTGTTAGTATACGAGACACATTTTAATCCATAGTCTTCTGCAGATAACTGGTGAGAACTTTAATTAGGAATCTTTTTCCAGTACCACCTTGTCCACTGATACACAGTAATATTGGTTTATATGTAGAACATTGACATTGTTTTTTCTCATGAGAAATCAGTGCTCTATTTTAGCTTTAACTTTGTTGTAAATTTCTCTCTGTTCATTATTGAGTTGTTCCAGTAACTGTTCAAAATCCAAAGTTTCCTCGCTTGCTTGTTGAATAGCAATCTGTACCTCATTCATAGCTATAGCTGCTTCATTTTGAATTGCTGGTTCTCTAACAGGAGTTTGATTTGCAGGTCCAGACCTTTGGCTATTTCAGTAGAAATGATTTCTTCCTGTTGAATATTATCTTTCAACATCTGGAAGTACTTTGGAAACACAGAACACTCAATACTATCTTTTACAGTGTTGAATGAGTCTTCATAACAATCATACTGTACAAATCACTCTAATTCACTATGCCAAGGCTTCAAGAGTTTCAAAAGTGGCAAATAGAAAAACTCTCTTCTCTGCAGTTTGGCAAGTAAGCTTTCTGTAGTTCATTACGTTTCCTTTGTTGTGTCTCAACAAACAACCATCACATCCAATAACTGCAAACCTTCCTTCTTCTGTATTTTCAGTTGTATTACTTCTATATGTATAATGCTGAAGTGTTTCATAGAGACACATGTTTTGAAGATGACAACTCCTTTTTCGATAGTCTGTATCAAGCATATTAGTTTTTAGGATGTATGTACTCTCGGGATCAACTACTGCAAGGTACTGTATTTCTGGGGAATACTTCAATACTCTTTTATGCCTGTTTGCAAGGCCTCGGTTTACCCACACAATTCCCCTAGTTTTGGAGAACTAACTTGCAGAACTCAATCTATATGCACATTAATAAGATCTAATTTCTCTGGGGGAAACAGTTTCAAACTAAAACTATACAATTTATAGGCAAGACACTTTTCTGCAGAAATATCCTCCCAGACCTCTTTCATCTCTGTCTTTTCTGACTTTGTGATATAAGAATCACATATCTAGCAACAGCAATAGAGTTATCTGCTACAAATTGAACATCACTGTTTGCATTCCACATCTTCAGAGGCTTGTAGTCATTTATATATTTCGATGCTTCTGTTCTTTTGAGATTGTAAGTTTTGTTTTTATTTCTGTGTTAAAGTGTGCCTCACTGCTGAAAAAAAGCTGTTTACTCTTCCCTCTGAGAAGACCGATTGTGGTAATCCAAAACGGCATCTTGTATAAAATGTTGCTTCAGATCTATATTTTCGATGACAATATTCACCACACCTCTGATTTTGAAATTATGGAACTTGCTGTCTTAACCCTTTGTCACCAGTTTCTATTGGGATGTCATGTGTTCCATGCTGTTCTACGAAAGACAAGTCAGACTCATCAGAGTCTGTTCCAAATTTTTGGGCATCTTTTACCGATAACAGCATGTGAATACGCGGAGCACCTCTAGCTTGGTAGTCTTTGCGCCTGAAGAAATCAGTCACTTCGCCAAGAGGAGGATTAGTGTTGTTGCAGATAAACGTTATCATTGCTTGAAACCTGTGTTTAAAATATCTTTAAACATTTGCATAATCCAATGAGCAAAATTCTCCAGCTGTCTTTAGATTGATTTCTTTAATATTTGAATTTGCTTCTTTTGAAAAGTCAAGCAGATCATCCCATGACTACTCAGCACAACTCAGTGTTAGAAACCAAGTAGGTGTTCCTTTGTCTCTCAACATGCATTTAACGTCTCCATGATGACTAAACTAATACTCACTGGTACCACGTTGACATGCAATCAAATTAATCAAGTTTTATTCCAGATGTTCATCTTTTCCATGAATCTTTTCAACAAACTCCCTTGCTAACAGATTTTACAAACTCACCCCTGTTTTTAGAATATGATTAACTGTGTAAGATAAGCCAGACAAGTCACTCTCAAATAGCAGATAACATATATAGGGAATACATTTGTGAAATCTTGGGTCCTCTGAGTAAAGTCTGATTGATCTGGTCTCTGCTGCAGCCATTTGTATAGTCTGCTCATCATATCTACCACCTACTCCAGTAGGGAACAGTTGTGGAGAACAGCCAGCTTCTAAGGTTTTCTCCCACACATTTAAGGGCGCAACGTTCACTGTTTTCATCTGAAAGAGGTCAATAGCATCTCCAATAATCTATTTGGAATGTAGATGATGAATACTGTAGTGTTAATAAATTTCTTCTGAATTTGTTCGATCCATCTTTTCAACTTGACCTCTTGATGGAACTATGGCATCCTCCATATTTGTAATATCTTGAAGATCATCTACATTTTCTATAGTAAATAATATTTTGTACCAGATATAATGTAGCTTTCTTTAATTTACTAACATCTACTAACTCTTGCCATATCTTTTTACTCTTGGTTGGACCACCATTGACTAGAATTACAAGTCCTTCTTCCAATTCGTTCTGCATCCCAATAGTTTCAATATTCTGCTTTAAATATAATGGTAAGGACACAACTCTCCCTTTAAGACCTTTCTGGAGCTCAGCTCAGGTTGAGAGAACTTTCCTGTCTTCAGCTCCAAACAGACTAAAGCTTGAAATGGATGTATACATTATATAAGTATAGACTCATAAACATTCAAATCTTGAAGCTCCTGTGGTATTGAAACCAGTTTTAATTTGTTATACACTGCTCTACCTGGCATTTTATTGTTCTCTAACGTATTATAACAATACTTACATATAGATTGATGTGTGAAACAATCAAAGGCCCTCATTCCAACCCTGGCGGTCTATGACCGCCAGGGTGGAGGGCAACGGAAGCACCGCCAACAAGCTGGCGGTGCTTCCAGGGCCATTCTGACCGCGGCGGTAAAGCCGCAGTCAGAAAAGGGGAACCAGCGGTTTCCCGCCGGTTTTCCCCTGGCCCAGGGACCATGGCGGCGCTGCTTGCAGCGCCGCCATGGGGATTCCGACCCCCTTCCCGCCAGCCTGTTTCTGGCGGTTTACACCGCCAGAACCAGGATGGCGGGAACGGGTGTCGTGGGGCCCCTGGGGGCCCCTGCACTGCCCATGCCACTGGCATGGGCAGTGCAGGGGCCCCCTAACAGGGCCCCATGAAGATTTTCACTGTCTGCTTTGCAGACAGTGAAAATCGCGACGGGTGCTACTGCACCCGTCGCACCCCTGCAACACCGCCGGCTCCATTCGGAGCCGGCTTCTATGTTGCAGTGGCTTTCCCGCTGGGCCGGCGGGCGGCCTTTTGGCGGTCGCCCGCCGGCCCAGCGGGATAGCCAGAATGGCATCCGCGGTCTCCTGACCGCGGAGCGGCCATTTGGCGGTGACCGCATGGCGGGTGGCGACCGCTGCCCGCCGCGGTCAGAATGACCGCCAAAGTGTTCTTTTACGAACAGATAAGCTGCAAATTCTTGCCATTTATCTCTATTCTCTTCAGTTTTTAAAGACACAATAACATAACAAGTTTGTTTTTTGTAGGAGGCTGTGTAAAACTTTCTTATCTCCTCATGAAAGTTATCAACGGTAATAACTATTTCATGTTCTGGTACACCTGCATATTCCAAGTGTTCCTTTTCTCTGTACACCTCTTTAGGTCCAAAGAAAGAAAACTGCATATCATCACAAACCTTTTCTACCTCTGTCACTGTTACATGCAAAAGAACTCTATTCATTTCTTGTAAACATAGTGCAGGACTTTTCACATGATAAAGCCTCCTAACTAAAGTTCACATTTGCGAGTGCTGTACAGCTAACATTCTAAAATAATGAAAGGTGCTTTGGCGCACTTTCTTTGATAAGCATGCTAGTGAATGTCCCTGTAGATTTGTATATTTTCTTACTTTTCATGGATCTAATCCTTGCAAAAAGGCAATTTTGTGTTTAAGACTTTTGCAAGGCAATTTACGTAAAAAAATTCTGAGTGTGGCAATTGATTGCTGGCGGACACTACAAATACTGCTTCAATTCCACTTATACACAATGCCCTATCTATGCCTTCCCTGTACCTCTTTAGCTATGACTTTTCCAACATGTGTAGGTACAACAACCTCTTTTTCTTTTTTTGTGTTGTAATTCTTTATTCAAGAAAAAAAACAATAAGACATTACATAGAGCCTTCCATGAAGCAAAGTACGCAAGCTTGGCGGTGTGAACACTGCAATACAGGAATACAGACACAATTGGGCATACAGTATTGTCATATGCAGATAAATAAGAGAGCCTAACATGCCCTGAATCGAATCAGGAGCACAATAAAACAGCAAATGTTGTTAACCCTAATACAGTGCGGGAAACCGCCAGTGAGCTACCCCGTGCCCAGTCTGTATTGGGTGCCGGGTCCCTAAGAATCTGGGTAAGACACTTTCGACTACCCCTCCACCGAATCACTCTGGTTGTCATTGCGTGTTGGCTAGGTCCAGGTAACATTAGCGGGCGAGGACAGACTAGGAAGCGGGTATAGTACGTGGTGACATTCGGCCCTTCCAGGATACTCGGAACCACCAAGTATGGGGAGAGATGACAGGGGGGAGCCAAGAGTGTTCAGTCATTAATGGTGATAACGCAGGACCCTGGAACCTCGAGGGAAGAGGTCATGAACCTGAGGCAGGTAGATAGAACCAGGACGGTAGAAGGGGAGTTTAATGGATGCTCAGGAGGAAGAGAAAGGGGGAAAAGGGGAGGAGAAGAAAGAAGAAGAAGCAAGAGTCGGCAGGGGACGTACAGTGGGGAGGTCAGGGAGGGGGGGGGTGCAAGGGAGATAACCAAAATGTTGGGGAGCCGGGGTGAGTCTAGGGGGGAGAGAAGAAGGAAAGTACTGAGTAAAGGATATAAGCTGCGATGACCGCAGTATGAGCCGTACCTATGTACCAAAAGAGGACACGGACTGCAGTGACAGCTAGAGAGGACGGAGAGAGAGTAGGGGGGGAGAGAAGCCAAGAGCAAAGGGGTTAGCAAGGAGAAGGCGTACACATCTAGGCACAGTCGAATACCAAGAGAAAGGAGTCAAAATGGAGGCGGGTGGAGTAGAGGTGACCGAGGAAGGGATATAGGTGGGGGTGGGGAGGTGGGTAGTGTATTTGACATGAATGAGAGGACGGAGGCAAGAAGGAGGGAGGAAGGAGAGGGGAGGCTCGTCAGTGAGGAGGTAATGTCGGACCCAAATATGGGCACATGCATGTATGTAGCTAAAACACAGCGGGGTGGGCAATGTGTTTGTATGTGTATAGCCCCTGTGCGGGGAGGTGAGAAGGAGCTGTTTCTGCGCACCAGTGTCTGAGGATGCATAATTTGGCCGTGGCTAGTGCTGTGTGCAGTAAACGTTGCTGTGGTCGTATAGGTCGCCGGTATCATGCAGCAATAGGATGGAAGGGATAAGAGAAGGCGGTAAGGGTAGTGTTTCCCTGAGGGTACACCCCACTGATTGCCAGAAAGGTTGTATGGCAGGGTAATCATGCAAGATATGAAGTAAATCGCAGCGGGTGTGGGAAATCGCCAGCAAGTGGCATGAGGTAGTAACGCTGCAGACCGCAGTTTCTGGGGAGTCCAGTACCAATCATGAAGTGTCTTGAAGAGACTGAATTTCAAGCAAGCCTCCCGAGCTCCACGATCCCGTGCCTCAATCAGATCTGCCCAATCCTCCATTTCATATTTTGTCTGAAGTTGCGCCTGCCACTTGTTTTTGAGAGAGAGCAAGAGGGTAAGGGAAAATAGATGGCAGTTCAGCAGGGTATGCATTCCAGATATGACACCTCGGAAAAGACCCCAGGTTTCTAAGTAGTGGAGAACCGGGGATTTGGAGAGTTGCCAGGTATGTGTCCCCATATGTCTCCAGAGACAGTGTTTGACCTGTAGAAAACGCCACGAGTGATGGGCGGGTAGATCAAATTCCTCCTGGAGATCCAGGAAAGGCTTCAGTTGGCCATCGGTCAGGAGTTGATCAATACGCAGAAGACCCTTCGATCGCCATTCCTCCTAGTGTGTTGTTTTCCCCCCAATCATGAATGCTGCGTTGCCCCTAGAGTGGAGGCCGGTCATTTATCAAGGGATCCACTCCTAATAAGCGGTGCGCTTGCCGCCAGGCGTTCTGCATGGCTCTGATCATGGGATTGATTGGCTGAGGGGGGGGTATGTCCAGTGCTGTAGAGCACGTTAAGTCCCGAGTGCAAGAGCGTTCGTTCCACCTCCACCCACAGCGGCGGATTTTAAACTCCCGGGAGAAGGAAGACCAATTGCGAGAGGTGTAATGAAAGGGCATAATGTTCCACCAAGGGGAGACCGAGCCCACCGGTCTCGCACCGGGCAAGTAATGGAGCCCTGGGTAGGCGAGGGCATAGTGATCCCCAAACAAAGGCTCGGATGTGACGATCCGTCGCTCGAAGGAGAGTCAGGGCGATCTGTAGCGGCAACATGCTGAGAACATACAAGAATCTCAGCAGGGTCACCATGCGCACCGCCTGAGCTATGCCCCACATAGAGAGGCCCAGATGTGCCCATTTGTCAAAGTCCCTTTTCATGCTGGCAAGCAGAGGGTCTAGGTTGTCAGCCACCATATTCTCCAATCCTATGTTAATATAGATGCCCAGATATTTAAGACGTGACTGCTTCCACTTGACCCGCAAAACTGCCCAGATGTGCTTACTGTCACAGGGGATAGAGGTAAAGCTTCGCTCTTATCCCAGTTGATCCTGTAATCCGAGAGAAGTTCAAAGTCAGATTAAATGGTTCGGAGGGCCGGCAGGGACTTAGCTGGTTCAGTGAGAGTTAGTAAGATATCATCAGCGTATAAGTAAATGGTTGAACTACCGCCAGGAATGGGTACTCAGGTTATGAGACTTGATCTGCGGATCACAGCCGCTAAGAGTTCTACGGCCAACAGGGGACAGCCCTGACGAGTCCCCCTCCTGATAGGAAAGATGTCGGATAGAAACCCACTGCAATTGACCTGTGCTGTCGGCGAGTCATACAGCAAACGCACCCTATTTATAAAGCTGGTCCCGAGTCCCAACCATTTTAGAGTTTCAAAAAGGTACCACCACTCTATGCGATCGAATGCCTTCTCGGCGTCCCGGGAGAGGGCAAGGGCCTCCTCCCGAGAGTCCTGTGTCGCCCAGAGAGTATGGAGCAGGGTACGCAAATGATTCTGAGATGAACGGCCGGGGACGAAACCCACTTGCGTATGATGTATGAGAGATGGGTTGACCTTTTTGAGGTGGTTCGCTAAAATGCCTGCCAGTATTTTAACATCTCCATATGTTGGGTAGCTGCCGCAAAGGAGGGGATCCTTACCTGGTTTGGGTAGTACTACTATGGAAGCTTTGTTTGAGAGAGGGTGTAAGGAACCTGTATGGTCTGCCCCGTGAAAGGCCTCATATAGGGTGTCTACCGTGTCTCCTCCTGTCCATTTATAAAATTCTGCAGAGAATCCATCCTCCCTAGGGGCCTTATGATAAGGGAGTTTGGCTAGTGCTTGTGCGAACTCTGCTTTGCTAATTTCCACTTCTAAAGGAGCCCTGCCAGCCCATGAGAGGCACGGTATGTTAGCCATCTCAAAGAAAGTGGTCAACTTATCCTGGTCTTCTACTGTTTTGGAAGTGTATGGGGTCTGGTCAAAGCGTCCAAACTCGTCTGCTATCTCCTGGGGGTGTGTAATAAGCGTACCATCAGTGCCATGCAAGGCCAGAACGGCCAGCGCTGCCTCTCTCTGGTGGAGTTGAGCAGCCAATAATCATCCCGCCTTCTCTCCATTCTCATAGTGACGACCTTTCAATCGTTGTAACGCGTATTCCGCTTGTAAGGTGAAGAGAGCATTGAGCTCTATTTTGGCCTGTTCCAGATGTCGGCGGGTGAAGGAGGAGGGAGATAGGGTGTATTCACGGGTAGTCTGGGCTATGTAATCCTCTAGAGCTCACTGTTTGTCATGCCTTCGGGCATTGGCAATGGCAGCTTCCCTCATGAGTTGCCCCCCTAGAGTCGCCTTTGCCGTAGCCCACAACAATTGGGGTGAGGAGACCGAGCCTTTGTTGTCGAGTAAATAAGTTGTGATGTGGTATCAGAGTTGCTCTGTTTTTTTTGGACTGCAGGTAGGATAAGACTTTTTGCCTCTTGAAATAATGTGTCATGCCATGTACGTTCCACGAAAGGACCGTCAGCGGAACTGTCGGCCCCATTGTCAGGCTTAGTCTATTGGGTCTCAGTGAGTGTGTGGTCCCCTGTACTCTAGTGCTCCTAATGAAGAGATACTATGGTAGTGGAAATTTAAGGATGGGTTGGTGCTGGGAGGGGGTATGTTGGGGGACTGTGAACCCTGTTGAGCAGCGGGTTGGGACCTGCATGGCCCACGCACCAAACGAGCACAGTGGGGAAAGGGAGGGGGGAAAGGGAGCCCGGAGGGGCCAGCGACAAACAGCCAGGGGTGGGCTCTCTGTGACAATATCTCTAGGCAGCCCTGCGAGTATCCCTGAAGAAGGGGAGGAGGGAGTATACCTTCAAGCCAGGGGCAGCAGATGTGGTGCAGGAAGTAAGTATTATGGTAGGTTGGGGGGCCGGGATGCGGGAGATGAAGGGGAACACCGTGAGTTGCCTGGTAGTCACCCCAGGGCAATGGACGGGTATATAGGGGGAGGACATGGAGTGGGGTCAGGCAGGCTCCAGTAGTGAACTTCATGTTGTGGTCTCCAGTGGGCAATGGCGGTAACAGTCTCGGACCGACATGATGGTTGGAGAAGTTTCAGTAACAAGGATGGGAGTAAAAGGCGGGTCTATACACAACAGCAAAAGTCAAACATCGACCTGAAGACAAAACATCTCATAAAGTACTATGAACTTTTAACAGTGAATATACTGGCCAGGGTAGATTGCAGCCAGGAACTTTTGAGGAACACTTGAGGTAGGCTGCTTACGCTATGTCTCCGAAGCCCCAACTGGGGCAAGGCTTCAGAAATGATGTAGTACACCCTGTGAGCCAGAAGTTTTAGTAGCTCTATGCAAAGGGGAACCAAATATCAACAGTAGTAGTGAAAGCAATAACTACAGTGCTAACAACTCCCACCATAACGGAGGTAGATGGGGAGGGGGAGTAGGGCACTTAGCTGTCCAGGGGGGGGTATGCACTCCTGACTGGTGGACGAGGTTTCTCGGTTCTTCAGAAGTTCAGCACTACGGGCGATCCGTGGTCGGTGACGGTTTCAAAGGGGAGCAGGATTTGTCTCTGCCTTGATCCTGGGTGAGAGCGATCACAGCCTGAATGGCATGCTCTCGGCCTTCCCGTGATTTCAGTGAGCGATCGTAGGTCCTTCCCCTCTTCTGCGAAGCGGCTTGGTGATAAGGAGCAGAAATAGAGGGGGGATCTCTGAGGGCAGGGGAGCCTGGTCTCAGGTAGGCGGAAGTGTGGTCCATGTTTTGTGTAGCAAGGTCATCCAAAAAGGAGCTAAGGTCCGCAGGTTCAAGGAAGTTTCTTGATTTGCCATCCTGTGTGATCCACACACGAGCAGGTTCAAAAAGACCAAATTTGATGTCCAGCTTCCTTAGTTGCGGTCGTAAGGCCAAGAAAGCTTTCTGGTTCTTATACGTTACTCTTAAGAAGTCCACGGCCACCTGTATTTCATGACCTTCCAGTTAGTTAGGTCGCTTTATGCAGAGGACCCATTCTGTGGGCCCTTTGAAACTCCAACGGCAGGGAGAAATCTAGGCCTGTGAGTTCAGGAAGAAAGTTTTTAAGAAAGGCCTTGACATCAGAGCCTTCCTTGAGTTCTGGTATACCAAACAAATGGACATTGTCTCTCCAGCTCCTGTCCTCCAAGTCTGTGATCTTTGCCTGCAGGTGCTGTATCTCTGTGTCCTGTACTGGCATTGGTGCGATGCGATACTCGACGGTCATGAGGGGTTGGTCCAGGTCTGTTACCGTCACATGGAAACGGGCTATATCTGCCCGTATGGAGGTGAAGGCTGTGGAGAGGTCCGAGATCTTCAAGACCATTGCCTCTAAGTGCCGTCCCACTGCAGTAATTGCCTGTAGTATATGGTTAGTGGCATCAGTCGAACGGGAATCGGACGGCGTAGTCATGGACCAAGGAGGGATCGCCTGCCATGGGTCTCGGTAGTGCAATAGCTTCGGAGAACAATAGTTGGCGGGAATGTCTGCCTGACAAATTCACGTTTGGCATCCCCACCCAGATAGAAGGGGTCAAGGGAGGATCTTCAGAATATCTTCGTAACGACAGGGCTATGTTGTGGCTGTGCAGGGGACGCAGGTGTCTCCCACAAGTGGAAATTCCAACGCAAAGTAAGCTATGTGGCTGTCTCTGATCTCATAGGTGGTAGGCTGAACGCACCTCACAGGTGCCAGTGAGCCGGTTGAACCCTTGGAGTCGCTAAAAACCCAGCCGTGGCCCATCATGATCAGGCCCAATCCCAGTGTGGGGCTTCAGCCCTGGTCGTGCGAGGTGTGACGCCACAATGCAAAGTGGGCCTTCTTTAGATAGGGGCCGGTCCCAGTACCAGTTCCAGTACCTGGAGCAAGGCGCACCTCCGGAGGGTCGGGGGTACGATCCACCCCCTTAGCAACTCCCAATCTGCGTGGACTATCACTCCACGATGAATAGCCCTCTTCTTTCGTGTCCTGCTGTTCTAGGGGGCAAGCAATTGCAGATTAGAGCCTGCTTGTTGGGCCATGCGTGGCTGGGGAGGGTAGCAAATCCATGCAGCCGGAGAGTGAGTAGCAATAGCGCGCGTCCCCTCACGTGCTGCAAATTCCACGTGTTCCACTGGTGAGGGTGTCCGCGGTGGGTGTGGGATGACTGCCACCTACCCACCAGAGCGTAGGACCCGCTCGAGCGAGTGCAGGGGGGAGGGCAGTAGGTAGCCTCTCCTCGACTCTCCCTCCACTCCCACGTTTTCTTCAGGGGCTTGGGGGAAGCCTCAGCCAGGTCACCAGGGTTCGTCAGACGTGGGCAGGCCGCAATCCACCACACGGAACCGGGCGCGATCCGCGCCAGCCGCCTCTCTCACCTGATGTCATCCCTGCACGGGGGAAAAAATCCAGGCCGCTGCTACTCAAGCATCAGACGGGCGCGGTGCAAGTGCAGCCCCCTCGCCGTCCGTTGGGGGGAAAGCAGGCTCCACCCGCGCATCCGCGGCACGAGCAGGTGAGCAGCACACAGCTGTATCTACAACAAAAATGTGTGCATTGATATGCCTGGTATCTATAGAAGTGATGGTGTTCACTTCACACATGAAGGCAACAGAGTTTTTCTTTTCAACCTAAAAATTGCATACGGTTGTACGTGTAGCTATCAAATACTTACAATGAACTCAAAGGCTCTTCTCAGGGCCACCCTATTGCAAAACATTCTTGTTCTTTTCCTGTTTCATTTTTTTTGTCAACTTTTCAAAATGTTCGCCCCAATGTCATGATATTCGGGACTATGCTGTGAAAATGCTAAATATAACCATGCTTTCAATAAACACCAGCCCATTCAAGATTTATAACTATATGTATAGCAATCTTTCTACAACACATTAGGAAGATTGCCTTCAAAATGGCTCTCTAAACTCATTTATGACCCTCTGTCTGTCTGGCAGTGTTTATCATTGCATGTAACAGACCTTGAGTAGGTCTCTCATTTGCGACATAACTCTCATACAATCTCTTTCAATGAGTATCATAAAATTTGTCTAAGTGGGTGGTCTCTATGGGTGTGTCAGTGGGTGCATAAGGGTCTGTGAGTGGGTGCGTGAGGGTCTTTCTGGATCTGTCAGTGGGTACATGAGGGTCTGAGTGGTTCTGTGAGTGAGTGCACAAGTGTCAAAGTGGGTCTGTGAGTGGGTGCATAACAGTCTGAGTGGGTCAGTGAGTGGATTTGCAAGGCCTGAACTGGGTCTCTGAATGTCTGTAGAAGTGTCTGAGTGGGTCTGTAAACTGGTACATGAGTGTCGAGTGGGTCTTAAGTTGGGTGTACGACTCTCTCAGTGTCTCTGTCAGGGGTACATGACTGCTACTATGAGCGAATTAATTAGTTTATAAATGAGTCTCTGGATAATTTCTTGTTGTCGCCGATTCATGAGTTTGTCATGATGTTACACAGGAGGCTGTGCTTAGTGTCGCAACGTATCTGAGAATATTGCGCAGCATGAAAAAAAAACATTGTAAGCTCATATTTTGACCTACAAACACTCCTATTGCACAATACTGGGGTACATCCACCCTGATCCCTTATGCTAATTTTCAATTTCATTTTCAAGCCCCTGAGACTGTGTCCTTTTACATAAAAAGTCCCACTAAAAAAGTAACAAAAAAAAGAAAAGGGGCCAGGGTAGGGACAGCCTGACCCCTTTGCTCTGGTGAGCAAAAATGCAGTTTTGTTTTATTATTTTTTTGGCTGAATTTGTGTCATTAACATTTTTGAATGTGGGTGGCCACTGGATCTCCAGAGACCCAAGTACCACGACCTTTCTGGGGGAACATTTTTTTGCTGTGTGGCCTATAGGCCTCTATCACAGCCTCTGGACCACCACCTCCCCAGGGCTATGAATGTGGAGGGGGCCGTGCTGCCCCTTCAAGCCATGGGGACCACCAACTCCCCAGAGATATATTTATAATAATTACAGGGGGGCTATGTGGCCCCCCCAGACCTGGGGACCTCCACCTCCCTGGGGCAATGTTTAAATAAGGTGCGGGGGCTAACAATAAAAAAATGAAGAGGGGGTCAGTTTTGGATGTCCTTAGCCCAGGAGCCACCATCTCCCTGGAGCTACATTCACATTGGAGGTAGGTGGCGGGGCCCCCTCATGGAGCCAATAATGGTCCTGGGGACCGCCAACACCCATGGCCAACTCCTGCTATGTCCTGGTTGCCCACCCCCAGGACACAGATATTTGCTGTGGCTTGGCTGCAGCTCTGAATTCCAATGGTTTTCCACGTGTAAATTCTGAACCTAACTACAACGTCCCTATAACCTTTGTTTTTAGTGAATATGTGTATGTGTGTATGTATATATATATCCATATATATATATATTGTTTTTTTTATCAAAGCGCTCGCTATTCCCAATGACAAACGAGCACCAGGACACTCAGGATCACAAAAGCATGGCTTTATTTCCAGTTCACAGCGAAAATATAATTAGAGGCTTCAAGCATTTTGGTCAACTGTGCAGCCTTTCTCCATCCATATATAGACATATATGTCTGTTAAAAATGAGGTCTCTAGTTGGCAGTGGTTTGCACCCTGTCCACTTAGGGACCCTCACTCTAGTCAGGTAAAAGAATCACACAGCTAAGATAACCCCTGTTCACCTTGGTACTTTGGCACAAGCAGCCTGGCTTATCTCAGAGTCAATGTGTTAAGTATTTGTGCGCGCACACTCCCACAAGGTAACATAGTGAAAACACCACAAGAAGGACTCCACACTAGTTTAGAAACATAGGCAATATTTTTGTATCTATCTATTCTTCCGGTGCTGCATGTTTATGCATGGATATTGTCCTTCAGATCACCGGCTTGCACTTCCAAGGGCCCAGGGACTGGATTTGGCACCACTTGGCAAGTCAGGACTCTCAGCCGAAGAGCCCATACACTGGCAGATGAAGTCTTTAATGCCCTTGAGACTTCTTAACAGGCGGCAACCTCAGTTCAAGTCCTTGGAGAACCTTGGAAAGCAGCTTGTAGAAAGATAAGTCTGGTCATTTCACTTCAGGGGCAAAAGTAGCAAGTAGCAGGCCAACACAACAAAGTAAAGGTAGAATGGCAGTCACTCCTACAGCATCCATCTCTTCTTACTGCAGAAGTTCCTCAGTCCAGAAGTGTTCCGACTATGTAGTGTCAGCCTGGTGATAGGCCAACTGGAAATGTGGGGCAAACCTCAGCTCCCTTTCTGTGCTGTCTGGAGTGAATGCACAAACAGCCCTTTGTCATCCTGACCCAGAAGTGTTTTTAGCAGACAGGTAGAGGAACAGGATGGTTAAGCAAAAACATGGCCACTTTTTAAAAGTGGCATTTTCAAACTTACAATTCAAAAAACAACTTCACCAAACAATGTATTTTTAAATTGTGAGTTCACAGACCCCAAACTCCACATACCTATCTGTTCCCAAAGGGAAGTTACACTTAAAAGATATTTCATGGCAATCCCCATGTTACCCTAAGGGAGAGACAGGGCTCACAATATTAAAAGCTGAAATTGGCAGTATTTCACTATCAGGGCATGTAAAGCACACCAGTATACGTCCTACCTTTTGAATACACTGTACCCTGCCAATGGGACTGTATTGGGCCACCTTTAGGGCTGACTTACATGTAGTAAAAGGGAAGGGTTGGGCTTGGCAAGTGGGTACACTTGGCAGGTCGAAATGGCAGTTCACAATTGCACACAGACACTGCAGTGGTGGGTCTGAGACATGTTTACAGGGCTAGTCATGTGAGTGGCACAATCAGTGCTGCAAGCCTACTTGTAGTTTTTGACTTACATGCCCAAGACACACATAGTACACTTTACTAGAGGCATACTAGTAAATCAAATATGTGGGTCATGGAAAAGTCAATCACCTATACAATTTACACAAGGTGCATTTGCACTTTAGCACTGGTTAGCAGTGGCAAAGTGCCCAGAGTCCTAAAACCAGCAAAAGTGAAAGAAGAAAAAGTAGCACACAGTCAGAAACAGGAGGCCAGAAGCAAACAGACAGGGGAAATCATGTTAACCGATACCAGGTCTAATAGATTATATATAAATATATAGGCCCTCATTACAACCCTGGTGGACAGTGTTAAAGCGGCGGTAAGACCGCCAACAGGCCGGCGGAAAAAATGAGCAATTACGACCGTGGCGGAAAACGGCAACAAAGATAGCCAGTTTAACACTCCGACCGCCACGGCGGGACAAACAAACAGCGCGGCGGTCACCGCCAACAGACAGGCGGAAGACAATGTACCGCCCACACTATTATGACAGGCCAATCCACCACCTTTTCCGGGGAGGATTCACTGCGGTTAAAAACACGGCGGAAACAGGAATTTCGAAGGGAAAACGCTCACCTCTACACACTCCACGAGGAACGAGGACACCATGGACCCGGAACTCCAAATCCTACCTGCAATAGTCTTGCTGCTCCTGTACCAGGAGCATGAACGCCGGCGGCGAAGACCACGGTGAGTACTGCACCTACGACACAGGGGAGGGGGAGGCAAAATAAAGGGACACACACACGCAACACCCCCACCCTCACCCATTGCAACACACACACTAATACATATCTATATATTATAGTTACACCCCCAATCCCCTCGGAAGAATGCAAAGACAAAAGGACAAGAGTGTAACCTTTGTAATATATTAATATGCAGTACGCAAAAATATACATATATACACTATTAACAAAATATACACCAAGAATAGTAGTCCAGGTATTGCACCATTTATAGTCCGTGGACCACTGGGCCCAAAATGCATGGGCGAGGCCCACACTCGATACCAGATCAAAACAGAGAGAACACTGCAGGGGCATCAGATAGAAATACAACAGCCACCTCAGGGGGAAGGGAAGGGGGGGCACCTCAGCCAGATGAGTGTACGACGCCAGATCCACGAGGGGGCTCAATGCCCACTGTTCAATCCTGGGGAGTGCAAAGCCACAGTCTCTCAAGTCTCTCCAGTGGGTGGTTTGCCCACTGTTCAATCCTGGGGAGGGCGAAGCCTCAGTCTCTCAAGTCTCTACAGTGGGTGGCTTGCCCACTGTTAAATCCTGGGGAGTGCAAAGCCACAGTCTCTCAAGTCTCTACAGTGGGTGGCTTGCCCACTGTTCAATCCTGGGGAGTGCAAAGCCACAGTCTATCAAGTTGATAACAGTCTCCACTGGTTCTGGAGGGGGACTGGTGCTCAGAGTGCATCACTCACCCCGTGACGGTCCCAGTTGCGTCAGTGCCCCTGCCGCTCATGGGCTAGCGGTGCTTGATTTTGCGGTGCCCTGTTCAGCGGTGCTTGATTTGGCGGTGCCCTGTTCAGCGGTGCTTGCCCTGTTCAGCGGTGCCCTGTTCAGCGGTGCTTGAGTTGGCGGTGCCCTGTTCAGTGGTGCTTGCCCTGTTCAGCGGTGCCCTGTTCAGCGGTGCTTGAGTTGGCGGTGCCCTGTTCAGCGGTGCTTGCCCTGTTCAGCGGTGCTTGATTTGGCGGTGCCCTGTTCAGCGGTGCTTGAGTTCGGGGTGCCCTGTTCAGCGGTGCTTGAGTTGGCGGTGCCCTGTTCAGCAGTGCTTGATTTGGCGGTGTCCTGTTCAGCGGTGCTTGATTTGGCGGTGCCCTGTTCAGCGGTGCTTGCCCTTTTCAGCAGTGCTTGATTTGGCGGTGCCCTGTTCAGCGGTGCTTGATATGGCGGTGCCCTGTTCAGCAGTGCTTGCCCTGTTCAACAGTGCTTGATTTGGCGGTGCCCTGTTCAGCGGTGCTTGAGTTGGCGGTCCTTCATGGCCCAGCGGGGCTTGTGCTGGCGGTCCTTCATGGCCCAGCGGGGCTTGTGCTGGCGGTCCTTCATGGCCCAGCGGGGCTTGTACTGGCGGTCCTTCATGGCCCAGCGGGGCTTCTGATGGCGGTCCTTCATGGCCCAGCGGGTCTTGTGCTGGCGGTCCTTCATGGCCCAGCTGGGCTGGGGCTGGCAGTCCTTCATGTCCCAGCGGGTCTTGTGCTGGCGGGGCCCTCCTGGGCAGCTGGGCTGGGGCTGGCGGGGCCCTCCTGGGCAGCTGGGCTGGGGCTGGCGGGGCCCTCCTGGGCAGCTGGGCTGGGGCTGGCGGGGCCCTCCTGGGCAGCTGGGATGGGGCTGGCAGGGCCCTCCTGGGCAGCTGGGTTGGGGCTGGCGGTGGCCTCCTGGGCAGCTGGGATGGGGCTGATGGGGCCCTCCTGGGCAGCTGGGATGGGGCTGGCGGTGGCCTCCTGGGCAGCGGGGGTGGGGCTGGCAGTGGCCTCCTGGGCAGCGGGGATGATGGCGGTCTTCTCCGCCGTGCTGCTCTTCCCAGACTTGCCGGGTTTCTTGTGGCCCTTCCCCACCTTGGGAGGTGTCACAGCTGAGTCCACACTCCCACCGGGACCCCTCGGAGCGGCTTTGGTGGCTGGAGTCTTCCCCCTCTCCCGCCGGGCACTGGCCAACTTCTGATGCTTCACAGGGGGGGGGGGGACTGGCTGTGCTGTGGCTCCGTGCCACACTGGCTGTCCTGGAGGGCGGTGCACTCCACATACCTGTGACTACAGGCATCACTGGTCCCGGAGATATTGTGGCTGAGGTGCTAGTTCGGGACCTATGAGATAGACGGGGTGGGGGAGGTGTGGGAAAAAGGTCAAGGCTGGATAGGAAATGTTTTTTGGACACACTGGGACGGGTAGCTGGAGGGGGTTTGGGAGTGGAGGAAGAGGTGGTGGTAGTAGGAGGTGTACGTTTGGTGACTTTGGGTGCAGGTGCATGCGATGGAGGCTGTTGTAAGGTGGATGGCTGTTGGGTGGGTGTGTGCCGGCGTTTGTGTATCTTGGGAGGGGGCGTCACAGACACACTGGGAGAGGACACAGGGGACGTGTGAATGGTAGTGGGGGTGGTGACTGCACGTGAGCGGGGTGTGCTGGTGGGTGTGCTGGTGAAGGACGTAGTGGCAGTAGAGGTAGTGCATGCAGGTGTGAGTGGAGACGAGACTGGGAGGGAGGAGGGAGAAGAGGAGGAGGGGGACACAGTGGAGGCAGTGGGTGTTGGTGTGTCTGCATGTGTCTGATGCTTGCGTGAGTGCCTGTGGGATGTGTGGTGCTTATGTTTGCCTGAGCTTCCCTTGTGTGGTGAGGTGTGTGCAGGCTGGTCTTATGGTGTGCTTGGGATAGGCAGAGGTACAGGGGATTGGGTCTGGGTGGAGGAAGTTGGAGGGGGAGGCTAGACACAGGGGCAACGGCTGCCATCAGTGCTGAGGCCAGAGTTTGAAAGGCTCGGTGAAGGGCCGCCTGACCAGAATGAATGCCCTCCAGGAATGCATTAGTTTGTTGCAACTGCCTTTCTACAACCTGGATGGCATTCAAAATGGTAGACTGCCCAACAGTGAGGGACCTGAGGAGGTCAATGGCCTCCTCACTGAGGGCAGCAGGGGTGACTGGGACAGGGCCTGAGGTGCCTGGGGCGAAGGTGATGCCCACCCTCCTGGGTGAGCGGGCATGGGGCGAAGGCTGAGGGGCTGCTGGGAGGGCAGTGCTGGTACGGGGGGTGGCGGCTGTACCTGTAGATGCGGGGGGCATGGATGTTGCCGCCACCACAAGGGAGCTCCCATCAGAGGATGAGTCCGTGTCGCTGGTCTCAGCTCCTGTCCCCGCCGTGGAGCTCCCCTTGCCCTCCGTCCCACTGGTGAATTCAGAGTCCGTAGTGTGGCCCTCCATGGCCATGTGGGGTGCAGCTCCCTTGTGCTCCGGTGCCACTTCTCCTCCGCCTGATGATGCTAATGCACACAAGAACAGGGAAACCACAAAAAGGGGGGGGGAACAGAATAAAGACATGTTGAGTGCATGGATTACCGATACCGTTGGCGGACAAGACAGACACAGAAGCACCCTGCACTACGCAGCGCTCTTGGGCTCTAAAGTGCAATTCCTGGGAAATGGCCTACAAGGCTATGGACGACATCTGCACACATAGATGACACAGGGGCATGAATAGCTGTACTTGGCACTCTACAGGGGTGGGTTGGGGGGGCCACAGGGCCATGCCTTACGGAGGGGCCTAGCCTACGGAACTCGCCCTGGCCTAGGGAAACCCACAGCCCTCTTCCCCCACCCAGACAACCCCACTGCGCGCAAAGTCAGCTGAATGAGAGTGTACTCACCCCCTTGTGTCTGCTGTGATGCCCTCAAGCGCCTATCCAAGTCCGGGTAGGCCACCGCCAGGATCCTGAACATCAGGGGGGTCATGGTTCGCCCGGCACCCCTCCCACGTTGGGAGGCCATCCCCAGCTGAGCCTCCGCCGTCTTCTTGCTCCAGCGGCGAATGTCCTCCCATCTTTTCCGGCAGTGGGTGCTCCGTCTGTGGTAGACCCCCAGGGTCCGGACGTCCTTGGCGATGGCACGCCAAATATCTTTCTTCTGGTGGGTGCTGACCTACATGAAATGTACAAGGGAAGAAGAGAAGTCATTACGAACTGCACCGTCAAAGTGAGTGGCCCCCATCCCTACCCTTGCCATGTGGCACATGCACCCACCGTCTTTCATGCTCGCAGAACTCTGCCCCCTTCCTTCTTACATTCAGCCCTCTCCACACAGGCATAGCCCATACAACATGCTCCATGTGTACTTACCTGTTTGTCTGGAGGACCGTAGAGTAGCGTGTACTGGGGGAGGACCCCATCAACGAGCTTCTCCAACTCTTCCGATGTGAAGGTAGGGGCCCTTTCCCCAGACGCAAGAGCCATTGTCTCTTTCAGACTGAGGTCACAGCAGCACTTGCAGTGTAGGTCCTCTGCTGTCGAAGATCAGGTATCGAGTGATTGAACAGATAGAAAATGGCGGTCACGTCCGCGGCGGTGCGTACCATCACCGCCGGAGTACATCGTCATTGGCTCCTGGGACCCATAGGGTCCAATGTTAACCAATGCAGAATTGCGCCGCGGTCTCCGACCGCCTACCGCGACGGTGTACAACGCCAGCGCAGTTACCTCACATCCCATTGTCCCACTTAAGAGGTCAGGCAGCGGCCATTTCAGGGGCCCACATGGCCTAATTTCCAACTGCTTCACACATACCTAGGCCTAGTCTCAACACACATACAGGCCACCTTTTGTGTATGATTGGTGTTCTGGGTAAACTGTGGGTACGTACCTCTGAGTTGTTTGACTCTGTGGTCGCTGTTGTCCTTCATAGGCACCGTCCGCTGGGACATGTGAGGAGATGGCGGAATCCTCCGGTGTACCGACCGCTGGTGGACCTGTCGACAATGGAGGAAAGACATTTGATAATCACCTACAGGTTTGACCGTGCCACAATCCAGGAACTGTGTACCCAGTTGGAGCCAGACCTGATGTCAGCAATCCACCATCCCACAGGAATACCCCCTCAAGTGCAGGTGCTGTTAGTGCTCCATTTCCTTGCAAGTGGGTCTTTTCAAACAACTGTGGCCATGGCATCAGGGATGTCCCAGCCTATGTTTTCCAACGTATTGTCCAGAGTGTTGTCTGCCCTGCTGAAACGCATGCGGAGCTTCATCGTTTTCCCTCAGGTGGAGGATTTGCCTACAGTGAAAGGTGACTTCTATGCCCTTGGACATATCCCCAACATCATAGGTGCCATTGATGGGACCCATGTGGCTTTGCCCCCCCCCCACAGGACTGAACAGGTGTACAGAAACCGGAAGAGTTATCATTCCTTGAATGTACAGATGGTATGTTTGGCAGACCAGTACATCTCCCATGTGAATGCAATGTTCCCTGGCTCAGTGCATGACGCCAACATCCTGCGGAATAGCAGCATCCCTTATGTGATGGGTCAACTCCAGAGGCACTGTGTGTGGCTATTAGGTGAGCTCCTGGAAGCAAGACAGTGGGAATGGTTGTCTGGGGTTATCCCTACAGGTTAGTGTATGTCTAACAGTTGTCCCTCGCCATTTGCAGGTGACTCTGGGTACACCAACCTGGCATGGCTACTGACCCCAGTGAGGAATCCCAGGGCAGAGGAACGCTACAATGAGGCCCATGGGCGAACTAGAAGGGTGATCGAGCGGACCTTCGGCCTCCTGAAGGCCAGGTTCAGGTTCCTCCACATGACAGGTGGTTCCCTATTCTACTCACCAAAGAAGGTGTGCCAGATCATCGTGGCCTGCTGCATGCTTCACAACTTGGCTTTGCGACGACAGGTGCCTTTTCTGCAGGAGGATGGTCCAGATGGCGGTGTTGTGGCAGCTGTGGAGCCTGTGGACAGTGATGAGGATGAAGCAGAGGAAGAAGACATGCAGAACAGGGACTCAGTGATCCAGCAATATTTCCAGTGAAACACAGGTGAGAATACATTCCTGCCTACTACATGTACTTTTACACTACTACGTCTTTACTGTCTATCGTTTTCACCCAGTGTATGGTCACTGAGTTGTCACTTTCCCTTACGGTTTCACAGATGTGGGTCCCAACATGTGTCATCTGCTTAGATTCCTCATGGAATAGAGCTGTGTGACATAGGTATGTTGACATTACTATTTCATGAACATTTTGTCACTGTAATTGCAAATACACTATTTTGAAATCACAGACAGAATCCAGATCATTTTGTGCTTTAGGTGTGTTTATTTAAATGCAAAATATTGGAGAGGGAAGTTAAATGGTGAGGGGTGATGGCGGAGGAGTGTCCATGGCAGAGTCCAGTCTATTAGTCTCACAGGTGCATTGCCCATATGGGCATAGGAAGTGGAGCTGGGGCAGTTTAACTATGGACAGGGTGACAAAGTGGGACAGTGGGATGACAATCAGTGTGGTCTCATTTCTTGGCGGGGGTCTTGGCATCGTGCTCTGTCTTGTTCCTGGATCTCAGGGACCGTTTGCGGGATGGTTCTCCCTCTGCAGGGGGTGGGGTGCTGGTGTGGTGGTCCTGTGGCGGGGCATCCTGTCCACTAGCGCCGGCGGAGATGGTGGGCAGTTCATCGTCCATGCTAGTGTCAGGGGCCCCTTGGAGTGCCACAGTGTCCCTCCTGGTGTTAAGTAGTTCCTTCAGCACCCCTACGATGGTGCCAAGGGTGGAGCTGATGGTTCTGAGTTCCTCCCTGAAGCCCATATACTGTTCCTCCTGCAGGCGCTGGGTCTCCTGAAACTTGGCCAGTACCATTGGCTTCGTCTCCTGGGAGTGGTGGTATGCTCCCATGATGGAGGAGAGGGCCTCGTGGAGAGTGGGTTCCCTTGGCCTGTCCGCGCCCTGTCGCACAGCAGCCCTCCCAGTTCCCCTGTGTTCCTGGGCCTCCGTCCCCTGGACCGTGTGCCCACTGCCCCCAGGTCCCTGTTGTTGTTGGGGTGGTGGGTTATCCTGGGTTCCCTGTAGTAGTGGACACACAGCTGATTGACGTGTCCTGGGGACGGAGGTATGGGCCCGCTGGGTGGGTGCTGTCCTGGTGTTTCCAGAGGGGGGAAGGTCTGTGGTGGCCTGTGCCTGTGTGAGGGGAACTGACTGTCCCAAGGCCCCAGATGGTCCGGGCTGGTCATCTAAATCCAGTTGGACAGAGGTGCTGTCATCACTGTGGGCCTCTTCTGTGGGTGGAGTGGACATGTCTGGACCCTCCTGTCTGGTGACGTTGGGTAGGGGTCCTGCAGGGGTGGAAAGGCATGATTACTGCATCTGTGTGTTTCATGGTGTGCAATGGGTGGGTGCCCGTGTACCCCAGTGCTGGCATTCCTGTGTGGGAGCTTGTGTGATGATGGTTTAGGGGGGTGTATGGGTATGTGCAGTGTGCATGCTTTAGTGATTGGTGTCCATGCTTTGTTGTTGCATGCAGGGCTTGGTGTTGGGATGTGTGGTTTGTGATATTGGTACATTTGTGAGGAGTTGGAGTGATAGGGGTGAGGGAGAGGGTGAGATTTGACTTACCAAAGTCCATTCCTCCACCAACTCCTGCGAGGCCCTCAGGATGCAGAATCTGCAAGACCTGCTCCTCCCATGTTATTAGTTGTTGGAGAGGAGGTGGGGTTCTGCCGCCAGTCCGCTGAACCGCAAGGTGGTGTCTTGAGACCACGGAACGCACCTTCCCCCGTAGGTCGTTCCACCTTTTCCTGATGGCCTCCCGATTTCTTGGGTGTTGTCCCACTGCGTTGACCCTGTCCACTATTCTTCGCCATAGCTCCATCTTCCTTGCAATTGAGGTGTGCTACACCTGTGATCCAAATAGCTGTGGCTCTACCCGGACGATTTCCTCCACCATGACCCTGAGCTCCTCCTCCGAGAACCTGGGCTGTCTTTGCCGTGTCATGGGGTGGTGTAGGTGGTGTGTGGGGTGGTGTGTGTTGTGATAAGTGTGGTGATATGTAGTGGTGTGTTGTGTGAGGTGCGTGGAAGTTGTGTGGGTGATGGTGTTATGTGCCTGTGGATGCTGTTGTACTTGTGGTGGTGTCTCTCTCTGTGCTTCGTTCTCAATTTTTGTTCGTAGGGTTTTGTGGGGGATGTGGGTGTGTGTTTTATATTGTATTGGGAGTGTGGGAGTGGTGTGTGTATGTGTATCAAGTGTGTGTATTTTGAATTGTCCAATGTGGCTGTGTTTTGTAAGAGTGTGTGTATTTTGAGCGCGGCGGTGTGTAACGCCAATGGAATACCACGGTTGAAAGACCACCGAGTGGATTCGTGTGTCGAGATAGTGTGGGCGTATTTCTGTTGGCGTGACGGTGGAGGTTTTGTTTTCGCCAGTTTATCACTGACCTTTGGTGTGGCGGGCTTGTGTGGGTGTCTGAATTTTGGCGGGTTCCGAGATGTGGGTCATAATAGCTGTGGCAGAATTCCGCATCCACGGCAGTGTGTTGGCGGTCTTCTGCACGGCGGTAAGCGGCTTTTACTGCCAATGTTGTAATGACCGCCATAATCTTCACTCACACCTTCGCCTCTAGGAAAGAACGCTCAGAGCCATAGATGTAAACATGGGTTTATTCGGCCTCTCCTGATGCATTTCGGTCCCTCTGGACCTTTGTCACAGGTAACAGGAGTACTGTGACCACAACAGGTATCAATGTGCAAAAACAGTGAAAGGACTCATTCAGTGTTGGAAAATATGGATGTCATCTTAATACAATTTTACAATCACATTGAAAATGACCAAAATGCATTGTGTGGTGTCTCTTAAATATATAGCAATCCAAACCGACAATACATTGATATTAAATAGTGTACATACCAAAATTAGAACAGATGATGGATGGAATGTGGAGGAAATCAAACATTAACCCCCAGTCACAGATCTGGGTTTATCCATCAGTTTCTTTGCTTGCCATATTATTCCAGTTCGGACCCAGCCAAATGCAAATCAGTCTTGACCCTATTCCCCATGGGAACAGTCCAGCCCAAACTGCCGGGCCCGGTCCTCCCTGGACATGAAACATGCATCCTGGGACAGGCTTTAGTGTACCACCCTCCTCACCCAGGTTTGCTTGAATGTAGTGGCATAGCAAGCACGGGACCCACGTCCGGGCATACCTTTCCCACTTAGGGTGACTAATGCAAAAATAACAGATGATGGACGAAATGTGGAACAAATCAAACATTTACCCCCAGTCACAGATCTGGGTTTATTCTTCAGTCCTTTTGCTTGCCATGCCATTCCAGTTTGGATCCAGCTGCATACAAATCAGTCTTGACCCTGTTCTCCATGGGAGCAGTCCAGCCCACACTGCCAGGCCAGGTCCTCCCTCGACCAGAAACAAGCATATTGGGACCGGTTTCGGGTATCACCCCTCTTCAGCAAGGCTAGCTTTAATCTGGTGGCATAGCAAGCATGGTACCCACGTCTAGCATACCCTCCCCACTTAGGTGACAATACTCAAAATTAGTACATACATCCTATCTGACCCATATTTGTCTAATACTCAAAATTAATGTCCTAATCATTTAAGGTCATATTTACAAAACATGGTGATGCTAATGCATAAGACAAAGGGCTAATAATAGTGCCTATATTGAGAACATCAGAAATGTACTAGCCACTGCAGATATGGTAATTTCGCATTCATTCTAAATATTTAGTTCAGAAAATTCAGTGAAGAAGTGGAAAACAATAATAATAAGATCCATATTTCTGATGGTATAGTACAAGTGGGCAAATTACCAAGCAGTTAATCAAACAGTCTCACTAGCAGTAGCTGTGGCTCGGTGCACTAATCACAATCTAGCCCAAGTGGGCACATGAAGACTACACACACTTCCACGATCATTCTTGCTTGTCCATGTTACTAAACACTGACCTGAATGAAATAAAACATAAAAAAACTTGGTTAATATCATGGTTGCTAAACAATCTGATAAAACAAAGAGAAGGGTAGCTGCTTATAATGCATCATCAATGCAGATATACTGCCATCTCTTCATCTGAATTCAATTCCTGAGGTACAGGTGTGTCCAAAAACAGAATCTATCTTGAGTCAAGTATCTGCAGATCCTTCTCTCTATCCCCTGCTCTACTGTTTAGCGCAATATTGTTCACCACCATGAATTATAGGATGTTGGGATTGCCAGAGTGGATTTCTGAAAAGTGTCCAGCAACAGGATATGAAGCATAGACATTTGTTATAGTCTTCCTAGGCTCCAATACACGTTTCTTAAACATGTGAATGATACTACCAACATACATACGATTGCATGGGCAACTCAAACAATATACCCCATACACTGTATTGCATGAGGTATGTTTCCTGATGATAAATTTCTAAGTCTATTAGGTATCATACATTTCATAACATCCTAACTTCTCATGCAGGCTTTGCAATTCCCACAGCAGAAAAAGAACTGTATTTGTTTTGGGGAAATCTGTTCAGTTATGGAGTTGTTACTTAGTGTGTCTTTCAGAAAGCAGCATCTCCTAAACGCTATCTGTGGAGTAGGAGCAATATCGTTGCTAAGGGTGTTATCAGTATATAGGATGTGTCAGCGCTTTGTTTAGTATTTTCTTTACCCTAGGGGCTTGATTGGAGAAAGTTGTAATAGATCTCACAACATTTAACTCTTCACCCTTTAGTTTAGGCTCAGGGTACAGTAAATTATGTCAGAATATTTTTCCCAACCTCACTGACCGCCTGATTGATAATCTTATTTGAGTTTTACTCTCTTTGAATCTCCTTACCATGACTTCTTTTCAAGTTCAAAGGCCCCCTGGAAGACGAAATTTCTCTTTGCTCTTAATAGTGCCCTGTATGGGATACTATCCACCAGGTTTCTAGGGTAAGCACTAGTACCAAACATAATGCTACTGCCTGCTGTAGGCTTAGAAATAATGTAGTTTCTACTTGTTATGTTGCTACATTTTAGAACACCAGTAGTGCACCACCCACAACAATATTATTTCAATAGCCAAGTCCTTGTATAATATTATACAGGTCTTCTCTTTATTCTTTTTTGTTTTCAAAAGCACATGCATCCATAAAGACAACATGCACAAACTAGTCAGAAAGTAGAACCTTTATGGAATGTTTCGTAGAGATTCGTCAAACAGAGCCAAAGTTATTAGCAACACTAAAAATACTTTTCCTATAGAACAGCTAACCTAACTGTAACTACCCAGTGAAAAATCCTAGGGTTTCAAGGATTTTATAGTTAGATAACATATTTGAGTCAAACGCTTATGTTTTAAACACTAAACACCACAGAAATGCGCTAGTTATCAATCACTGAGCTAACTATAGAGTGTGTCCTCAACATGCACTTTTGTACCCTCACATATTACATCATTCATGACACCTTCAAAGACATCATTCATGACAACTCTGATCACATCCCTGATTACATCTGTAAATGGTCAGGTTGAAGGTTATGGATGTTATAGTTAGATATCATATTTGAGTCAAACCCTTATATTTTGGACACTAAAAACCACTGAAATGCACCAGTTACCATCAACTAAGACAACTATGGAATGCGCCCCCCCATGCACTGCCTATAACCTCACATATTACATAATTCATTACACATTCAAAGACATCATTCATGATACTACTCATCATTGATGACACCACTCATCACATCACTGATGACATCATCCGCTGAGTGGAATATTTTAATTTACTATAGCTTCTGTACTGCTAAGTTTTGTAATCATTTTCAAAAATATAGACCTATTAATGAGCATTGCATGTTAGGAGGGTATTGACTGAATATAAACACTTGTACTGACAACTAAGGCTCTCTGTAGTAAGGACTTTGACATTGTACAAACTTCTTTAATCTGGAAGCAGTGGCCTCTCCGTGAAAAGCTTGCAGAGTTCTGCCATGCAGTAGAGTTTCGGTAAGTAGCACTGTTTGCATTGAGTTTCAATGGCAGGAGTTTCTCCCATGATGTAAAATCAGCACAAACTGCATCACATGGAGTGCCAGAGGGTACTAGCTTTTTTCTGCTGCTTGAGTAGATTTTCCACTTGAGCAGCAGCTTCCTCAATGTGAGCGGATACTTTCTCAGTGCAGACGAGCACGACCTGCTGTGACTGCCCGTCTTGGGAAATCTTGCTCTCGCTCACCAACATAGCGTTTTGTCTCACTCGTGCTCATCAACTGATCATTGGTGAGCTGCGTGAGAGAAAAAACTAATCTCTGCATCACTTCACTGAGTTTTTTTTGGGAAGTGTACAAAACTCTGCCAGCAGAGAGGAATTCTTCGCCCACCCCTAAACAAATGGCATCCTCCTCAGGGGTGTCCGGTCAGACAGCCCATCCAAGGCAACTTCCCCTTTGAAACATGCCTCTTGGCTAACCCCTTGAGTGGCCATCAAGGCAGAGGAGGTGACACCTTGCTGCTGTGGCTCTTCCTTTGTTCTTGGAAGTCCTTCACACATACCCCCAGGTGGTCAGTAAACTGTCTGTGTGTACGCCTTTGTGAGGCTACTGGGTAAACAGAGCAGCAACTTTCTAAACGTTGCTTACCTTTAATAGTGACAATAAGTTTGACCTGAGCATCAGGTTGCACTTAATGCCATCATTAATTTGATACCTCACATGGCCCGGTTTCGTAGTCTCAGTCAAATGGTAGCCTTGTTGGGATGCCACCCATTGACTCTTTCTGATCTAGTTTGTCTGGCTATTTTCCGTTTTATCACTACAGTGGTTAAAGAGAGATGAAAAGACATGGATTTGATTGTTAGAATCATGGCATCTGGGACACTAACACATTTAATGTATCAAGATGTACCATTGATATGCTCCCTTTTTTCCTTTTCCTTTTAATGTTTTTAGCGAAGTATTTTAGGATTTTAAACATAAGATTATAAAATATGAATGTGTTTATTGAGCTTTGAGTATTTATTGTATAACTGTACTGTGGTAATTGATATTTGTTCTTTTATGGATATGTAGATACGATCCGAATAAAGATTATTTTTTTTGACTGACTGACTGAATCTGCATTAGCCAAGGGGACCACCATTGTGAAACATATGTCTACTTAGTAAAATATTGCCCCCTCCATAGGACTCTATAGGCCTTCCTTGGGGGAGGCTTACATATATTGCTAAGGGACAGGGTGGTTTTGCCACTGGTGTGAGTTTTAAAATCGAACTCTCAGTGAAAACACTGGCCTTTCAGTCTACAGTGGCAGACTGGGAAACATTTTGTGACCCGTCACATGGAGTGTGGCACAAACAGTGCTTGGCATGGGCAGTGCAGGGGCCCGAACGCACAGCCCCATCGCGCATTCCAATGCCTGAATTACGGGCAGTGGAATGCATGACGGGTGCTGCTGCACCAGCTGCACCTCCATGTTGCAGCCGGCTCCATTAGGAGCTGGCTGCAATGTTAAGGCCCTGTTCCCCGCTGGGCCAGCGGGCAGAAACACTGTTTCCGCCCACCGACCCAGCTGGGAAATCATAATAGTGTTGGCATGATGGCATTGGCAGGCGCCCTCCGCCGCCCGCCAATGTCATAATGAGGCCCTGTGTTTTTTTTTTCCAGATCATTTTGGATCTGGAGATCCATTGTGGAGCCAAAATGCCTGGCCCACAGCATCCACATTGTGTTCAAATTCCTATCCCGGACACCACAATTAATTTGTAGATCCAGTATGGTTCTTTCAGCAGTGAGATCATTATATAGAAAGTTATATTACTGGCTATTGAGTTTTAGTCCTAGGCACACCAAACTATAACGCCATGTATCTATTAGTGGTTTTGGTCTGTGTTTTTATTACTTTTTCCAGATCTGTGGACCCTTCACAGTGGCACCGCAAATCCACCACAAATCCAAGACAACACTTTTTCTTTTGCAGGAAGTTCCCATACTAGTTAACTCATTTGTGTGTGTCACAGCCCTACATACAGCTCTGTGGAAAATGTTCTTGGTTCACGATAACCATCTAAATTGCTTCAGGAGAACAGAGGAAGGAGTAGGAAAGGGAGGATCACGAGGAGGAAAACAAAAAAGAAGAGCCCTCTCCTTAGAAAAAACAATCTCTAGAGTAGATCTTCTTTATTCTCTATGGAGGGAAAATGACTGTGGTAAAGATTGTTGAGTGCTTACTATACTGCAAAATTCTTTTACATGGCACAGGGGGAAATGCTCTCACAGAACACCAAGTGTGATGAAGCACCTGCACACAATTAATCCTCAGTAGCTTCCTAAGGCTCAATTACAATGAGCTGGTACACAGTCATCTACTTTGTCATCTACACCATCCTTGCCTCCTGAGTCCTATGACTAATCACCCCACCAAGCACTACCAACCAAAGTTTCCTCAGCTTGAGAAAATGGCTACATATTGTATCATCTGCAACAAAACTGTGAGCATTGGGGATCAGTCCCAGTTTAATGAAAGATGTGGTGGACCACACTTGTTAATATGATTTTATTTTGGGTGTTTGCCACATCTAAGTTTGGAGCTTCTTTTTTTCACTACGGTTGTTTGAAAGTACAAAAAGTAACCAAAATATATTTCAAAAACTTTAAGTAAAGGCTCTTTTTAGAATTGCATGTTTTGGTTTAAAGATAAAAAAAAACATACTACATACATTGGAGTCTGACTGTTGTAGACCCATTTTCTGTACAAATGTATATGCACTGTATTTAGTATATTGTTACGCTGCTGCATTGTATTCTATGCACCAAACATGGACTTAAGGCCCCTCACACTATGGTCGCTTGAGCACAGAGCACTGAGCACTAACCTATGTGTAAAATGACCAGGTTTTGCTGTAATTGTGCCCTTTGTGTCATGTCTATCATTCTGATATTTGGCAGCTTTGGCTGATCATTTTCAATTCTTTGGTTGATCTGGAACCATTGTCTGTGCTACTATTCATATGTCCCTGGTCCAAGGTGGTTTTGAGGTGGCCCCTGGTTTTGGAAACTACTTTATTATTGTATTAAAGATTACTAATTTTGCAATCTGGTATGGTTACATACACAAATCTCTCTGAGTGAATGTGAGTCGTTGTGGTATATTGACAATTCTCATATTCATGTTGCCATGAATAGCTTATTCCTAAGAAACTATTTATTAGTATTCTTTTTCTACAATGCCTAACGTCAACACTATACATTCTTGAGTACGTTCTTGAGAATTTGGAGTAAATTGTGTGAAACCAGTACATACATCAAAATACATCACATATACCTGTTGCAGGGTGACACGCATCTTTCAGGGCTTGCATAGACCTCAGGAGTATAACAGTGTACTACATTATGGTTTATCTTGGTGTTCTTCAATTCCCTGCATCACTGGAGGTAGCACTGGAGGTAACACAAAGGGGACATTGGGAACTACATTGTAATAACAGTTAACTCCAGATACAGTGACCCAGATGAGGAACACACACACTTCTCAATTGATTATACTCTCTAACACATAAGCTGTCTCCATTTACTTTACTCTCATCAAAACCTACAACATAGGACATATCCTCTTTGAATACATGTTGGCCTGTATTTATAAGTTCTGCAACCAGACTTCAAACTTGAGATTTATGAATGGGGACAGCAAAGGCATAGAGGAAACTTTTCTCTATTCTCATACCCTTCATTGACTTATAGGAACCTAACACTAAACCAACCGTTTTTGTTATGGCTCCACTATATGGTCAAATCATATTAAAATATACTCAACCTCACTTTTATTGGGATATGCAATACAGTTTAATACATTTCCTATAGCACTATTCACTATGCCCCCCCTATCATTCAAATTTCATTGCAGAATGATTCTACAATTTTTACGGAGGCTTAGATTTTTCTCTGAATCAGCTGTTCATGACACTGACTTCTCAAGTCCCTCAAGCTTTTTACCAATAAGTCACTCAAAAATAAATGTATTCCCTCATGCACTATCTTGTCTTTACATGGAAGTTTAATAATGTCCTCTTTCTCATTATTGAACTGAGCACACACCCTTCAATGTTAGCATGAGACATATAGGGGGTCATTCTGACCTCGGCGGTAAAAGGCAGTTACCGCCGGTCAGAAGACCCCCATAACACCGCCGCGGTAACCCGCCAGGGTCATTCTGACCCACAACTGGCAAACCGCCAAAAACCCGACCTCCACTGAAGGCCGCCACATCAGCAGTCAGCGATAAACTGGAGATGACCAAGCCTCCACCGTCACACCAACAGAAATACGCCCATGCCATTACGACCCACAAATCCACACGGCGGTCTTTCAACCGCGGTATCCCATTGGCGGTACACACCGCCGCGCTCAAAATACACACACATCTACAAAACACTGACACATTGGACAATTACAAATACACGCACCTGATACACATACAAACACCACTCCCACACAATCAATACGATATAAAACACACACCCACATCACCCACAAACCCCCACAAATCGAAATTCAGAGACAAGGCGCAATACACAGAGAGAGAGCACAGGGAACGCAAACCACAACACACACAGGAACCCAACATCATCCCCCACACTACATCTACGCACAAAACACCACACACCACTACACTCATCACCACAAACACCACCCCACACCTCATCCACACCACCCCATGGCACCCCAAAGACACCCCAGGTTCTCGGACCAAGAACTCAGGGTCATGGTGGAGGAAATAATCAGGGTAGAGCCCCAGCTCTTCGGCACACAGGTGCAGCACACCACAATAGCCAGGAAGGAGGAGCTATGGCAAAGGATCGTCGACAGGGTCAACGCTGTGGGACAGCATCCCAGAAATCGGGAAGACATCCGAAAGCGCTGGAACGACCTACGGGGGAAGGTGCGGGCGATGGTGTGAAGACACAACATCGCTGTGCAGAAGACTGGCGGCGGACCCCCACCCACTCCACCTGAATTCACAGCATGGGTGCAAGAGGTCTTGAACATCCTGCATCCTGAGGGCCTCGCTGGAGTAGGCGGAGGAATGGACTCTGGTAAGTCTAATCTCAACTACTCCCCCCCCCAACCACCAGCATGCCAACCCACACCCCCACCCTCACCCCCAACCCCCCAGCACATATCCTCCCTGCTAATGTCTCACCAGCACAACCCACCCAAACCAACACCAACCCCTGAATGCCAACACAAACCGTGGACACCCATCACCTAAGCATGACCACTGCACATACCCATCCCCCCCCAAACCACCCTCACAACTCCTCCCACAAGGGAATGCCAGCACTGAGGGACAAGGGCACCCACAAATCGCACGCCATGGCACACACAGAAGCAATAACCATACTCTTTTACCCCTGCAGGGCCCGAACGCCAACACACCGGCCCGGTGGGTCCAGAAATGTCCATCCCACCCCCAGAACAGGCCCCCAGTGATGACAGCAGCTCTGTCGACCTAGAACCTGATGACCAGCCCGGACCATCGGGGACCTCTAGACAGTCGGTTCTCCTCAGGCAGCCACAGGCCACAGCAGACCTACCCCCCTCTGCAAACCCCAGCACAGCACCCACCCAGCGGGCCCATGCCTCTGTCTCCAGGACAGGTCAAGCAGCGATGTGTCTACCACTACAGGGCACCCAGGGCAACCCACCACCCCAACAACAACGGGGACCTGGGGGCAGTGGTAGTGGGCACACCGTCCAGGGGACAGAGGCCCAGGAACAAATGGGAACTGGGAGGGCTGCTGTGCGACAGAGGGAGGACAGGCCTAGGGAACCCACTGTCCAAGAGCCCCTCACCACCATCATGGGAGCGTACCACCACTCCCAAGAGACGATGGCGACGGTCCTGGCCAGGTTCCAGGAGATCCAGGCCATGCAGGAGGGCCAGTACATGGGGTTCCGGGAAGAACTACGCAGCATCAGTTCCGCAATGGGTACAATCGTGGTGGCACTCAACCAGATTGTCACCACATTGCGGGACCATGTGGCCCCCCAAAGGGCCCCTGCCACTAGCATGGTGGAAGAACAGCCCACCACCTCCGCCGGCGCTAGTGGTCAGGAGGCCCCGACACAACAGCAACGGGCCACCCGGACCCCACCCCCTGCAGAACATGAACCACCCCGCAAGAAAGGCCTGAGACCTAGGAAGAAGACAGAGTAGGATGTCAAGACCCCCGCCATGCACGGATCCACCCGGATGACATCCCACTTGTTCACCCTGTCCAACCTTGAACTGCCCCTGCTCCACCTTCCACAGGCATATGGACAATGCACCTGTGCGAACGAGACTCTGGACTCTGCCATGGACATGCCTCCACCATCACCCATCACCCTTTTTGAACTATACACCAATTTTTGCACTTCAATAAACACAATTATTGCACAAAAACCATCTGGAGTCTGCTATTTATTTTTTTAAACCAAATGTATTCGATATAACCAACCAAAAATGTCCAATTGCAATGTGATGACAACATACCAGTGTCACACAGCGGTAGTCCATGGGGAAATAAACCAGAGGGAACTCTGTGGGGACCAGATCACTGAAATAGGAAGGCAAATTCACAACTAAGTTACCATACATTGGGGTGACAGGTCACACAGTAGAGAGCCAGTACTGTTACAGATATAATAAAATGCAGGAGTAGATTCTTACCCGTGTGTTACTGGAAATACTGCAGTATCACTCTGTCCCTGTTGTCTGTGTCGTCCTCTTCGTCTTCCTCCTCTTCACTCTCCGCAGGCTCCACAGCGGCCACAACACCACCATCTGGACCATCCTCCTGCAGGAAAGGCACCTGGCGTCGCAAAGCCAGGTTGTGAAGCATGCAGCAGGCCACGATGATATGACACACCTTCTTTGGTGAGTACATTAGGGATCCACCTGTCATATGCAGGCACCTAAACCTGGCCTTCAGGAGGCCGAAGGTCCGCTCGATCACCCTCCTAGTACGCCCATGGGCCTCATTGTACCGTTCCTCTGCCCTTGTCCTGGGATTCCTCACTGGGGTCAATAGCCAAGGCAGGTTGGGGTAACCAGAGTCACCAATTAGCCACACACGCTGTCTCTGTAGCTGTTCCATCACATAAGGGATGCTGCTATTTCGCATGACGTACGCGTCATGCACTGACCCTGGGAACTTGGCATTTAAATGGGAGATGTACTGGTCAGACAAACAGACCATCTGGACATTCATCGAATGATAACTTTTTCGGTTCCTGTACACCTGCTCATTGTCTTTGGGGGGGACCAAAGCCACATGGGTACCATCAATGGCACCAATGATATTGGGAATGTGTCCAAGGGCATAGAAATCACCCTTCACTGTAGGCAAGTCACCCACCTCAGGGAATATGATGTAGTTCCGCATGTATTTCATCAGGGCAGACAACACTCTGGACAATACCTTTGAAAACATAGGCTGGGACATCCCAGATGAAATGGCCACTGTAGTTTGAAATGATCCACTAGCCAAAAAATGGAGTACTGACAGCACCTGCACTAGAGGCGGAATCCCTGTGGGTTGGCGGATGGGTGACATCAGGTCTGGCTCCAGCTGGGCACACAGTTCCTGTATAGTGGCAGTGTTGAGTATGACATGTCGTTCTTCCATTGTCGACAGGTCCCCCAGCGGTCTGTACACGGGAACATTCCTCCGTCTCCTCGCAAGTCCCAGCGGACGGTGCCTAGGAAGGACAACATGGAGCACAGAGTCAATCAACCCACAGGTAAGTTCCCACAGCCTGCACAGTACACGAATCTCTCTGGATTGAATGGCTTGTATGAGTGTCGATGTAAGGCCTAGCCATGTGTGACGCAGTAGGAATTAAGCCATGTGGGCCCTTGAAATGGCGGCTGCCTGACCTGTGAAGTGTGACAATGTGAAGTGAGGTCATTGTGCTGGCGTGGCACGCCGTGGGGGTAGGCGGTCGGAGACCGCAGCGCAAAGCAGCATTGGTTAACATTGAACCCTATGGGTTTCAGGAGCCAATGACGATGTGCGCCGGCGGTCGCGGTACGCACCGCCGCGGTACGCACCGCCGCGGGCGTGACCGCCATTTTCTCTCTGCTTAATCACACGAGACCTGAGCATCAACAGGAGAGGACCTATACTGCAAGTGCTGCTGTGACCTCGGTCTGGAAGTGACAATGGCTGCTGCGACTGGGGAAAGGGCCCCCGCCTTCAGTTCCGAAGAGTTGGAGAAGCTCGTGGACGGGGTCCTCCCCCAGTATGCGCTACTCTACGGTCCTCCAGACCAACAGGTGAGTACACGGGGCCAATACATAGTGGGCAATGCCTGTGATGAGTGGGGTGGATGTACGATGGAGGGGAGGGGAGCGAATTACGAATGCATGGCACGACAGATGAGAGCCTGTGCCACATGGAAAGTTTGGGGAGGGGGGCCACTCATATCGAGCATGTAGAAAAGTGATGATGTTTCTTTTCCCCCCCTGTACATGTCACATAGGTCAGCGCCCATCAGAAGATCGATATTTGGCGTGCTATCGCCAAGGACGTCCGGGCCCTGGGGGTCCACAACAGACAGGGCACCCACTGCCGCAAGAGGTGGGAGGACATCCGCCGCGGGAGCAGGAAGACCGCCGAGGCTCTGCTGGGGATGGCCTCCCAACCTAGGAGGGGTGCCAGTCGTACCTTGACCCCCCTGATGTCCCTGATCCTGGCGGTGGCCTACCCCGATTTAGATGGGCGCTTGAGGACATCACAGCAGACACAAGGGGGTGAGTACCAGCACATTCAGCTATATTTGCGTGCAGTGGAGGTGCCTGGGTGGGGGAGGAGGGCTGTGGGTATCCCTAGGCCAGGGCGATTTCTGTAGGCTAGGCCCCTCCGTGAGGTATGGTCCTGTGCCCCCGCCCCCCATCTCTGTAGGGTGCCTAGTAACGCTATTCATGGACCTGTGTATTCTGTGTGGGCAGTTGTCGCCCATAGGCTTGTAGGGCATGTCCCAGTGAATGAGTAGTGTACCCCAAGTGCGCAGCGTAGTGCAGGGGGCTTCTGTGTCTGTCCTCTCCGCCAACGGTGTCCCCAATGCATGCTCTCAACTTGTCTTTATTTCTCCACCCCCCCCCAATTTTTCTTTGTTTTTCTGTGAATGTGTGCATTAGCATCATCAGGCGGAGGAGAAGTGGCATCGGCGCAAGAGGGAGTTGCATCTCACATGGCCCCGGAGGGCCATGCAACGGACTCCGACATGACCAGTGAGACGGAGGGCGAGGGGGGCTCCACCACGGGGACCCGTGCAGATGTCAGTGACACCGACACGTCCTCGGATGGGAGCTCCATTGCGGTGGCGGCAACATCCGTGCCCACCGAAACTACAGTTACAGCCGCCACCCAGCGCACCAGCTCCGCCCTCCCAGCAGCCCCTCGGCCTTCGGCCCGTGCCCGCACGGCCAGGAAGGCGGCCATCTCCTTCGCCCCAGGCACCTCAGGCCCTGCCCCAATCACCCCTGCTGCCCTCAGTGAGGAGGTCATTGATCTCCTGAGGACCATCATTGTTGGGCAGTCTACCCTTTTGAATGCCATCCAGGGTGTGGAGAGGGAGGTGCATCAAAGCAATGCATACCTGGAGGGCCTTCATTCGGGTCAGGCTGCCCAGCAGCGATCGTTCAACGCTCTGGCCTCAGCACTGATGGCAGCGATTGTCCCTGTCTCCAGCCTCCCTCTTCTAACTCCCTCCACCCAGTCCCACTCCCCTGTTCCTCTGCCTATCCCATCCACACCTACAGACCAGCCTGCACACACCTCAACACCCAAGGGAAGCTCATCCAAACATAAGCACCACAGAACACACAAGCATTCACACAAGCAACATACAGATGCAGACATGCCAACAGCCACTACCTCCTCTGTGTCCCCCACCTCCTCGTCTCCCTCCTCCCTCCCTGTGACGTCTACACTCACACCTGCATGCACACCACCATCAGCCAGTACACCCATCACCAGCACACCCTCCAGCCCAGTCCGCACATGTGCAGTCACCACCCCCACTGCCATGTACACGTCCCCTGTGTCCTCTCCCAGTGTGTCTGTCACCCCCGCTTCCAACCCACACAAACGCAGGCAGGCACCCAACCAACAGCCAGCCACCTCACGTCAGCCTCCAGCCCAAGCACCTGCACCCAAAGACACCAGACTTGACTCTCCTACAACCACATCCTCTTCCTCCACTTCCATATGCACTCCAGCTACCCTTCCCATTGCTCCTAAAAAACTATTCCTCTCTAAAGTGAACATCTTTTCCTCACCTGACCCACCCCCTCCATCTCGTAAGAGTTCCAAAAACACCTCAGCCACCACCAGCCCAGCAACTCCCAAGAACGTTGTGCCTGGTTTTTGGAGTCCGCCCTTTCCTTGGGCAGGGACATCGGCCAGCAGCAAAGGTACAGCCAGCCCCCCCCTGGGAAGAGGAGCAAAAAACTGAAGGGCAGGCGCGAGAGGCCTGATACGCCTGCCCCCAAGGAGGGTAGCCTTGCACCATCACCTGCCACATCGGGTAAGGGAGCCAAGGGCCACGGAGAGTCTGCCAAGGAGGGCAAGGGCAGCAAAGCGCTGAAGGCAGGGAGCAGCCGACCTGGCCATGAGGGCCCCACCAGCCCCATTCCGGGGGTATTGGAGGAGACCCATCACAGGAGGGCCCCGCAACGGAAAGGTCCGATGCTGACTGAGCGGGAAGTATTGGCCAGGTGTGGTTCACTCGAAACACAAGACAGGCATCGCTGAACAGGCCCCGCCGTGAGAAGCACCGCTGAACAGGGCCCCGCCGTGAGAAGCACCGCTGAACAGGGCCCCGCCAAGACAGGCACCGCTGAACAGGACCCGCCGTGAGAAGCACCGCTGAACAGGGCCCCGCCGTGAGAAGCACCACTGAACAGGGCCCCGCCGTGAGAAGCACCGCTGAACAGGGCCCCGCCAAGACAGGCACCGCTGAACAGGGCCCCGCCGTGAGAAGCACCGCTGAACAGGGCCCCACCGGGAGAAGCACCGCTGAACAGGGCCCCGCCGTGAGAAGCACCGCTGAACAGGGCCCCGCCGTGAGAAGCACCGCTGAACAGGGCCCCGCCAAGACAGGCACCGCTGAACAGGGCCCCGCCGTGAGAAGCACCGCTGAACAGGGCCCCACCGGGAGAAGCACCGCTGAACAGGGCCCCACTTTGAGAAGCACCGCTGAACAGGGCCCCGCCAAGACAGGCACCGCTGAACAGGGCCCGCCGTGAGAAGCACTGCTCCGCTGGGCCCTCATCTCAAGCACCGCTCCGCTGGGCCCTCCTGTCAAGCACCGCTCCGCTGGGCCCTCTTGTCAAGCACTGCTCCGCTGGGCCCTCCTGTCAAGCACCGCTGAACAGGGCCCTCCTGTCAATCACTGCTCCGCTGGGCCCTCCTGTCAAGCACCGCTCCGCTGGGCCCTCCTGTCAAGCACCGCTGAACAGGGCCCTCCTGTCAAGCACCGCTCCGCTGGGCCCTCCTGTCAAGGACCGCTCCGCTGGGCCCTCCTGTCAAGCACCGCTCCGCTGGGCCCTCCTGTCAAGCACCGCTGAACAGGGCACTCCTGCCAAGCACCGCTAAACAGGGCCCTCCTGTCAAGCACCGCTCCGTTGGGCCCTCCTGTCAAGCACCGCTCCGCTGGGCCCTCCTGTCAAGCACCGCTGAACAGGGCCCTCCTGTCAAGCACCGCTCCGCTGGGCCCTCCTGTCAAGCACCGCTCCGCTGGGCCCTCCTGTCAAGCACCGGTCCGCTGGGCCCTCCTGTAAAGCACCGCTCCGCTGGGCCCTCCTGTCAAGCACCGCTGGCCCATTGGCATGCCCGGTTCTGTGTCGGGCAAGGCTTCACGAGGCACTCTGCCCACCATGCCTCCTCCATGACCAGTGGACTCTGTAATCCACCTGATGGACTGTGGCTTTGCACTCCCCAGGATGGCACAGTGGGCAATCCACCCACTGTAGAGACTTGAGAGACTGTGGCTTTGCACTCCCCAGGATGGCACAGTGGGCATGGAGGCCCTTCGTGGATCTGGCGTCGTGGACTCATGTGGCTGAGGTGCCCCCCCTTCCCTTCCCCCTGAGCTGCCAGTATTTTATTATTGTGATGCCCCAGCAGTGTTCTCTCCAATGGACTCGATATCGTGTGTGGGCGTTGCCCATGTGTTGCTGCACATTGGCCCACGGACATTTGAACTTTGCAAAAATGTGCCGGACTTTTGCTACTTGTATATATATAGTTCTAGATGTGTAATAATTCTGTATATATTGCTAAGTTCGCTATACTTCATTATTGCTATAATATAGTTCTATTTTTACAATCATTGCCTTTTGTCTTTGCATTTTTGTTTTGGGGGTTTGGTGGGTGTCACTCTGACTTTTTAATCTGCATTGGTGTGCAGGTATTTCAGTGGGGGTGAGGGTGGGTGTGGGTGGGTGGCGTATGTGTGTGCCCGTAACCTTTCCTCCTCCCCCCTCCCCTGTGTCGTAGGTGCAGTACTCACCGTTGTCATCTGCGGCGACCTTCGTGATCCTGGAAGATGAGCAGGAAGGCAATGGCTGGGAGGATGTGGAGTTCCGGTTCCATGCTGTTCCGATTCCGCGTGGAGTGTGTCGAGGTGCGTGTTTTCCATTGGAAATGTCTGTTTCCGCCGTGTTTTTATCGGCGGGGCTCCCGCCCCGGAAAAGGTGGCGGATTGGTGAGTCGTGATAGGGTGGGCGGTACATTGTCTGCCGCCTGGCTGTTGGCGGTGACCGCCGCGCTATTTGTTTGTGCCGCCGTGGCGGTCGGAGTGTTAAAGCGGCGGCCTGTGTTGGCGGTTCCCGCCAGGGTCAGAATTCCATTTTTTGGACCGCCAGCCTGTTGGTGGGTTGGCCGCCGCTTTAACACTGACCGCCAGGGTCAGAATGACCCCCATAATCTATAATGTTCATGGAGCTGCTCTGTCATAGCTCTGATAGGTGTGTGGTGTATGTAAAGTGTAGTTAAAGTACAACTTTCAAGAGACAACTTAGCTTTTATGAGACTATTCCTAGTCTTAAGTCCATATTTATATTTGTATGCTTCAAATCTGCAGCCTGTCTCATATTTCTAGTTAGTCCTTTGTATTGGAAATATAACCACATGTCAACATTTCCAAAGCTGGCTGCAGAGTTTCTAGTTTGCTCGTGCAGCAGTTTGAAAACTAGCTGACCTTTGACAGGGGTATGGTGAAACAGATTCCCATACACTAGAACATATTTACCTCAAAATAGAGTACAATAGTGCCTTCTGAGTATTTCTTGCATTCTCAGGTTAAGAAAGGTTAGCAATAAGTTTGAAACCAGGCTAACCTCATCTACAATTAGAGCCTTCAATTTGTTAGAAATGTTTGAGTCTTCATGACAAGCATCACTGGATAACTTGTGGGACTCTAGTTTTTCGTCATGCTCCACAGGCAACATCAGAAGTTGGTGCAAAGTAATACCTTTTATACTTTTATGCAGCTAGTTCAGAGGGTGCTGTCAAATTACGAGAAAGGCTACAATCTATTTCTTTATGGACAAATGAAGTAAGCACTTTTATCAGGAAACATTTACCAGTGCTTGCTTTGTCCACTAACATAAACATCTATGGGCTTGAATGTGGTGTCTATCCATTCAGAGTTATCATGCAGAATTCCATGATAAACTGCTGCAGTTATTTCCTAGCAAGTCTCCAGTTGCTCTTCATTTACTTGAGTACTTGAGTAATTAAATGTTTAAATCAATAGACTAGATCTTTACCTGATCCATAGCTTTCCACACCGCAGTCATAGCAGTAGCTGCCTAATTCTCAACAATAGGCTTGCCAAGATGATCTTGACTATAAGGTTTCAGTGTGTGTACCACTGAACTACTTAATAGAGGCAGATGTTTTTAAAATTAACAGTTTGATTTGGGTAGTAAGTGTCTAGCATATTTGTTTTGACAGTGTCCATGCAATCAGGATCAGAGTGTGCAAAATATATAATATCTTTGTTGCTCGAATGTGAATTTATCTTTAAAAACAAAAGTCAAGAGGCACGTGGCAAAACAGGAATCATTTGTTTAATTAAACATTACAGCTGGGAGAGCAGTTACAGACTGGGGTCTGAGGACTGTCTCTTGTTGTACATCGGATGGAAGCAAGTTTTTATAAATTTCTCTGAGTGCAATAAAATCATAAAAGACATTCTTCTCTTGGTAAAAAATGCAACCAGTTTTCTATGAGTTGTAAATACACTTCTAGATAGTGGACGCAGGTGAGCGTTGACCTTACATGAACCCAATATGGGCCAGCAAGTACATGTCCAGGTGTCCGGCCTGATGAGTGTGTGGTCACTGCGTGTTCTGTGTGTGCTGTATCCTGTTTGGATAAGTGCACCTAACAACATGTCACATCTAACGTTATGGTGTTTTTGGGAATGCATGCATCCCTCTGGCCATTTGTGTTTTATTGGGGCCATCCCGGGGGGAGTATTGTAGTGTTGCTGCCTATCTGTAATATGATCTAAGTTTCCCGTTTGTGCATTTGGCCGCCGGCTAAGTGTTTTTCCACCTCTGATCTGTCAGTCATTAAACCTCAGGCCTAGGTCTAACAGCCTGCCTGACCATGTACCTACATGCTGGGGTTGATGGAGAGTTCTCGATGTGGGAATCTAAACATGGTGATGCGACTTCGTTTGTGTATGAACGTGTGTCTCTTGTGTATAAAAATATATTGGTATGCGTATAAACATTGTTCAATCCAATATCAACTGTTTTCAAACTGAAGCCATACAACTTCTTTGTTAAGACTTCTTTTCTGAAATCTCTTCCAACACCTCTCACATATTTGTCTTTTCAGGCTTGTAATGCAATAAGTAATATATTGAGCAACAGCAATGGAATTGTCACCTAGAAAGAGAATGTCCATGTTTTAATTCCACATAGGCAAAATGACAGGAAAGTAGTCATTGATAAGTTTTGATTCTTTACTTCTGTTAATGTTATATGCATTCTTTGGAGATTTGCCAGTTACTGTATGTCTGTCTGCAGACTTGAAACTGTTTACTCTACCTTTAAAGGTAATATGCTCATGGAAACACAAAGCAGCACTTGATATAGTATTTTCCTTTGACTGTGACAATAGCATTTGTCACATAGTGACTGATATTGCAGCGCTTGCTATCTAAGGGTTCTGTTCTCACTCTCAATGGGAATCTCACTTTAAAAACTGTTCAGTAAGTGACAGCACTGACTCTTCAGTATCCTGACCAAACCTTGGCACACCCTTACCCACAGTAACATGTGAATATGGGGAGCACTTCCGGCATGATATGTTTTTCTTCAAAAGTAGTCAATTATCTCACAAAGAGGATGGTTTCTTTTGTTGCAGATAACTTGAAATATAGCTTGAAATCTAGGCTAAAAAAGCACCTACAAACATCTACTGGATCCATAGAGCACAATTCACCCAGTGTTTTAAAGTAGATGTCAGCAATGTTAGATTTAGCATATTTAAGGAAGTCGTGTAAATCATCTCAGGCATATTCCCCACTGGTAAGAGCTAAGTACTAGGTAGGTGCACATAAGTAATGCAACATGAACTTGAGCTCACCATGACAACAGAAATAGTACTCATTTTTTTGGCATGCCTTGAGATTCATGAGGTTGCACTCAGGATTCTTATCTTTCCCATGTACTTTCTCAAGAATGTCTTTTGCAGTTCACTTTCAAAGAAAAGGTGAAAAAGATAGGAATATTTTGCCTGAATCACAGATTGTCAGAGTACAGTCTAGATGATCTGTACTTGAAGCAGGAATCTGCACTCAGTGACATCAAACTAACCTTCTTCTTCCTTTGCAAACAGATGTTGAAAGTAGTGAGCTTCTAAACTCTATTTCCATACACTAATAATTTTACCACCTATTACATCCGTAGAGTACAGAGGAGCAATACTGTAGTGTTCATATATCTTTTCAGCTTTTGCAGAATGTACTGTTTCAAACTGTCCACTATCTGTACACTTTGAAGTGGATGTGCCCAGTGAAGTTACATGCAGATCTACATCTTTGTGGATGGCTTTCTTTACGTTCTCTATACTAACCAGTTCATGACAAATCTTTTTATTCTTATTTGGCACAATATTTACTACACCACTAGTGGTTCCTCTTCTTCTTAATCTACACCAAGGGCCTGATTCACAAAAGTAAATGTCTACTTTTGTGTAGGTTTATGATTGATTACTATTCACAAACATATTTTACTAGTAGTATCTTTACAGCTGCTCAGTCTCCACAAATAAAACAATAGGACTGTCCTATCTTTTTATGCGCAGAGACTCTAAAGTTGATAGGACTGTCCTATCTTATTATGTGCGGAGACTCTGTAGTCATAAAGCTACTACTAGTGAAATACCTTTGTGAAAAGCCAACAATTGTAAACTTACACATAATGGTAAGTTTCTATTTGTAAATCAGGCCTCAAGAGGTCAATATTCTGTTTGAATTCTAGTGTAAGGTACACATTTTTTCCTTTAAGTCCTTTCACTAATTTACTTGGAGGAAATTTGGTGAGTTATTTCTGCACTCCCTCTATTGCTTTAAAATTATGTAATGTTTGGATCAGCATATTCTAATATAAATTCAGCTCTTGTAGATCAGGTGATATTGTAAAAAAAAATCAAACTTATCATGAATGTCTCTAGCTGTGTGTTGTGAGTCTAGCCTCTGTCAGTAGCTATGTTTAGGGTGAAAGCTGTATGTAGAAGAGACACATGCTGCTAGGTGATGTCTGGTGGTGGGCCTGTGCTTTTGATGCTGATCTTTGTTCAGTGTGACAGCTGTATTTAGAAAATACTTTTCATGCTAGTAGATGATGTGTGTAGCGGGGAACAGATTCTTTCAATATTGAGCTTTGTTCAGAGTGACATATATATGTAATAGAGGGTTGTCATACTAGTACCTGAAGTGTGTAGTAGATTCTGGCCTATTCAGAATGAGCTTTGTTCAGGGTGAAATTAGTTTGCAGAAGAGGCTAAGTCTACTGATGGGTGATTTATTTGGTGGGGGGCTGGCCAGTTGATGTAGGCCTTTGTTCAGGGGGACATCTGTATGTAGGTGAGGCTCTAGTCTCTTATTAGTTGACCAAGGCTATTCTGGATGCAACTTTGACCCTAAACACAGATGTTCACAAAGAGGCCAGTCCCTCAGGACAGCCACTTATTATTTGGGTGATATTTTTGCACTGCACTTACAGTTTTCCTCATACAGTGAGAACTCAGAGAGGAGAATCATACGCCATTGACATCACTTATGAGTTAAGCAAGCCTCTTCTATATAGAGCTTTCACCAATAACATAGGTTCTCATTGAGAAAGCACTTCTGGTCACCACAAACAATACTTATTTGTGCAAGCTTCTTCTACATACAGTTTTAACTCATAACTGAGCTCTTCACAGAGGCCACTCCACCACCACAAGCATTACCTGCTAATTGGTTCAACTTCTTCTATATACAGTTTTCCCCCTCAACATAGCTCTTCACAGACAGGCCACTCCCCTTATAAACTCATCACCTATTTCTTATACATACAAGTTGTGCTCTAAACGGAGTTGTACAAGAAGACGCCAGCCCCCCACTACAGACACCTCCACTTTAATTTCATAAGACAAGAGTCTTACATATAGCTTTATCCCAAAACTAAGCTCTTTACAGACAGTATAGTACCTCTCAACATACATTACCTAGTCCTTAACCAAGCCTCTTCTACATACAGCTTTCACTCTGAACAGACCTGTTTAGAGAGACGTCAATCTCCCAATAGACGCATGCCCTATTAGTTAGCCAAGCTTCATATACATAGAGTTTCTCACCTTGATCACAACTAATGAAGGACAGGGCAGTCCTTTTCCACACACATCACATATTAGTAAGCACAGGATCTTGAACATACAACTTTCACCCTGACTAAAGGTCTTCACGCAGATACCACTCCCCCGCCAAAAACATCACCTAAGAGTTGGCCAAATCTCTTCTACATAAAGTGCTTTCCCTGCCCTGATCTCTTCGCAGAGAATGTACTCTGTGATCATCAGTATCTATTATGCTGCAATGACATAGAACATTCTTTAAAAAAAATGTTCCTTATTCTCACCATACAGACATTTTATTTACATGCAATAACATTTTTCATGTCCTACATTTTTCGTTAGTCAACATTATTACTACAATTAATGCAGTTTCCTAAAGCATATGCCTGCAGCATAACACTCATTGGAACATGACATAAAAATTTACTTAAACTTGATATCCATATGCAGTATTCATAAAATAATACACATATTTTCCATAAGTTCTACCAAATCAATTCTAATCAATTCCATTGAAAGACAACATAAACAAAGTAAAGATACCATATACCTGTTTCTCTAAAGTGCTACAGATTTCCCCCGATGTATGACCAAAATCAAAATACACTTATATACTCATCAAATGTATCCTCCTTCATTTATCAAGGTCTAGTTTAGTCTATACTCACTTAATGCACAGATTTTCAAAAGTCAGAAAATATCAGTTTAATGCAGACAAATGAAGAAATTTGTAAGACTCAAATCAGTACACTTCTCAAAACCAGAAGCAAAGAAGAGTTCACCTCCTGCATCTTCTCATCAACCATATATAACCTCAAAAGCCAAATGTTATGCATGGGGTACATACCTGTAACCATGAACCCCTCAGCAAATAACATTACATCTTTTTTTAAATAGTTTACTGGGGAAAGTTGCTATTTCTTGAAAGTCATGTAACCCCTATTTCCACGTGCTGGATTTGAAGATCCACCATGAATTTCAAACCTGCAATCATTACTAAGTGAACCTTATATATTGGGATATGCGGATCTATCACAGCACTGAGCGTGGCCTTCCATGTAGCTCTGCGTTAGATCTGTTGATCCACAACACAACCTTAAAAAAGTACTTTTATCTATTCCTAGTCTCTTGTCTTCACCTTACAATTGACCTGCATAACAATATTTAATTTAGTCTTTTGCAATATAACTGTGCAGACTTCATTACAGCTTTCTTTTATAGATCTTTACAACCTTAGATTCCATGGCAACCAAATTGAAAATTCTTACAAGCAAGCTACAGGTTGAATGTTCATAAAGCCTTGTCAGCCCTGTAGGTTTGGTTGCGAATGTCATTAGAATTCCTCTTCTACTGCTCATTAGTATAAACCTATTACAAACAACATGCTATTATTAATATTTGTTCTCAAAATCAGAAAACACAGGCCAAGAAAGCAGTTATTCATTACCTAATCTGCAATTCAGCACTCCAACATCAGTCAATCAAAATCCATGCACTATTATGAAGGTTTCTCACTCTGCTACTGACTCCTCCTGTTTCCTGCTCCTCCATGACCGCATCATGGTTAGAGTATGGATTGTGGGCCACAAATTTGTCTTTTGGGCCAGAGAGCACACAAAAAATGGTTGCATTGTTAGAGATCTTTGATTTCCCCAAGCTGACATTACTTGTGTTGGTCACAGAGGAATGAAATGGCATCCATTGCAGATGATGAACAACCATACCTCATGGTTGTACACTCTGGCGGCAATGAGCTGGGCACAGTCACAGGAGGTAGTCTCAAAATCCATATGAAGGAGACAATGGCACAATTGATGGCTCTCTTTCCTCATATTGCCTTTGAATATGCAGAAGTAGCAGTAGTCATGTCTGTTTTGTCCAAATATTGAAAACATCTCAGTGACATAAAAAGAAAGCAATACTGGCATTTATCCATGGCCCTAGGATGAAGCCTATTTACCACAATAATATCTGTTCAACATACCAGGAGTGTAACTTAAAGAGAAAGTACATTTCACCGCAATGGGGGACCAGATCATCCTTAAAATCAAGGAATGGATCTAGTTCTCTCTATAGGTGTGCAGAGCACACTAGTAACACAAAGGTTCCTTTCAAAGCCACCAAATAAACTAATGACAGCATTTTCCTTTTTTACTTAGCCCTAGGACAGATTATATTTTAGGGGATGGGAACAAGCATTCCCCTCTTTGAGCCCCTGTAAGGCCCTTGGAATCTCTTCCACTGGGGCCAAACTAATCATTTTGGGGAGGGAGGAGTTTATCCCCCCTACCTGAGCCTCAGAGAGGCCCTATGAACCACATCCCTGGGGCCTGCTTTTTGGGGGACAAGGGTGTCCAGCCATCCTACCCTAGCTGTAAACCCTGAGGACTCAATCCCATGGGGCCTAAACAGAGCAGTGCCCTGGGGACCCATCCCTGAGACAGTGCTGTTCCCTGCCTGGGGCAATGTGAGCATGGAATACAAATCTAATTCCTACCTTACACTTTTCCTGGCAGGTGATACAACTTTTCTCCTGCCAGCGGGAGCAAAGAAGCAAAGCAATGGAGCCATCTCCCATTGGCATCCAGGATGGATGTAGGTTGGGGAGGTGGCAAGGGCTGCAGGGTCCTTGGGTCTACCCTCATGATCCTAAAGTTATTATAAGGTCTGGGTTTCCCAGGTGGGAATGGTAGACTAATAAAAATAAGACTAACAAATGAGGGTGAGGAGTGGAGGCTCAAACTCAAATAATGGAGTAGAGCTATGAGGCAGGGTCTGACACTCAGACAGCATCAGAGGGCGAGGGTCATGGAGCAAAATATGAAAGGGAATTTTTAGGCAGAGTACCTTTAGATGGCAACTCATTTTCCAATGATTCAGAGGGACATGGCCCTGAAAGTTGTGATGTCCCTTTGTACGTACAAACAGTGCAACAAGAGCTAGCGATTACAGGTAGGTACCACACTGATCACAGGCCGAGTGGTCACCTGGCAGACTCCTCATTTAGTTCAGCCAGTAAATCAGTCATTCACCAGAGATGTTGGATATATGGACAGTGTAGCATATGATTTGCCTAGTGACCACACCCATATTTTTCTAGGTACAGACTTCCTTGAAGAATTTGTGCAGCAAACACATTTGTATGCTAAATAGTTTCTGAGAGAGCATAGAGGCACTCTGGGGACCTGTGGACTCCCATTTCCGCTAGGGGAGCTGAAAAAATGTCTGGGCCTAATGCAATATATGGGAGTAGTGCACAAACCAACAGTACAGTCTTTCTGGCCTACTCGGATGATTTGAGCATCACCCAGTTTCACACCAGCAGAGACAGTTTTTCTGATTTTGCAATCTTTGCTGTGGTTGAATGGCAATTCTGCTGCATTGACCTGTAACCAACCAGACAAGGACAATTTGTTAAATATTTGGCCTGTTGTGGAAAATATTTTTGCCAAATTTACAGAGATTTATATTCTTGAAAATAATATAGCGAATGATAAGTCCTTGATTTTGTACAAGGGCTGACTGCTGTTCGGGGAGTACATACCTAGTAAAAGAGGTTGTTATGGCATCAAGATTTACATTTGTGCAATAGCTCTCCTTGGTATGTGTACAATGTGATGACCCACCAACCAACATGATCCACTTACCTGATAAATGGGCGACAATCCCCACAGAGATTGTTGCTGAATGCTTGCGATGCCCAGGAGAGAACAACAAATGCTTCATTAGAGGAGCGGAGGAGCTGACACGGCAGAGCAAACAGTTACTAAAAGCGAGGATGGATTGCCTTTTTCAGGCCCAGGAGGGAAGAGCTGCTGGAGAGAAAAGCACAATGGACAAGTAGGAGACGCACTTGGCAAACAGGAGAAACTCCGACTTGGACAAGAGGAGAGATGCCTGATGGAGGATACAAAGAAGAGTCAGGAGAACCACGTGGGGACCCTGGAAGACAAGGACATAGCCACAGGAAGATCCCAGTGTTCAGAGGAGGTGGCACAAGCAGTGCATGCCACGGAAGAGGATGAAGATAATGAGATGATGAGAGCTGGGAAACATATGGGAATCCTGAGTGGTGGGAAAGTATTGGATGCCCACAGATCCTGGAACTCTGTCTCTCAGAAATATATATATATATTTTTTAAATATATTTTTACTAACCAATTGCTGCCTTACAGATACAAAACAAGTTATGACTTAGTTTAGTTCTCACTTTGTCCACATTTATCAATGTTAGCAGCATACCTAATTTTTCTCAGTTTTAAGGTTTTACTTCTCGTTATTCATTTAGTTTGTGATTCTAGGTAGAACTACTTCAAAGTAAGTATGCTGACTCTATTTGTCTGTTTTACCCCCATATGTGAGCGTTGTACAACTATTTTGCTTTATGACTACATAACAGACTTAACATGTGCTGTACAAGAATTAAACACTAAACTTTAACTTTGTTGGCACTGTGTAGGGTAAGTAATTTCCTCCCTTTCTTTCGTCTACTTAGGCCTCTATTCTAGCTGATTCCTCCGTGGATGTTCCCCTCATCATGTCTTCCCAATTCGTCACTCTGTCCTCCCATTCTGGTGCCTTTGGGGTTTGATGCAGACCTTTTGCCTCTTCACTCCTCAGAACCTGCAGTTCAGCTCTGGGCCATTTCCACACATCTCGTCTCCACTCAGACAAGGGGGGGTCCAGGGGCCTTCCACCTTTTTGAGATCAGTCTCCTGTAAAGGACTAGGCCCAGGTCCAGAAAACGTCCTCCCACTTTCCCCCGTAGTGGTCCCCTCCCGATGCCTAGTAGACATACAGCGGGAGTCGGGGGCAGGGTAAGCTCAAACAATCTTGATAGGTCAGCCATTACTGCCCCCCAGCCCGACTGTATCTCCGAACAGTCCCATACCATATGGTCATAGTCAGCGTCAGCGACCTCACATCTTGGGCATGTCCTCGGAGTTCCGCCATACATTAGCGTCAGTCGGTGTGCGTGAGGTACGTCCTATGGAGGTAATTATATTGGATGTATCGCAGTTGTGTGTTGCGGGAGACCCTCAGAGGATAGGCTAGTGCGCTGTTCCACTCTACGTCCGAGAGTTCCCTACCTAACGTCTTTCCCCATTACTCCCTCAGTAGCCGCAGCGGGTCCAAACTATCCTCAATTTTGATCCGATATAATTTAGTAATTAAGTGTGCCTCCTCGCCAGCTGTTAGCAGAAGATGTATCACCTTATGGGTAGTGGGCTCTGCGTTAATCGTGTCCCAGTGTTTTTTCAGGGTATGTTCCTGAACAGTAGGAACTGTCCCCGGGGAACTCCTGACTATTAGATCAGAAAAGGATCTCGGCACCCCTTCTCGGTACAGTTCCCCTATTGTCTCCACCCGCCCTCCTCCATGCACCCAGTCCTGAGCTCCACCGGTTACTCCCCCCCGATTCGAGCACCAGGACCGATAATGGTAATGCCGGGGAGTTCGGCGAACCAACCCCGACCTTCTTTTCACATCTCCTCCAGCACGACATCGCTACCCTTGTCATCAAGCTGTCCGACTGAGGGACGAGTTTCCTGTTTATCATACGTGCAATAATCCAGCTTGTGTCAATTGCTTCATGGGTGGTGCACCTGTCTAACTGCCCCCTACCGGCGAACCAAGCGGCTGCCCACTGTAATTGGGATGTCAAATAATAGGATTCGAAGTCCGGGGCGCCCAGACCACCCAGGTGGGTTGGTCTGCAGAGCATTGAGAGCGAAGTGCGTCTCCGACCATCGTCCCATATTAGTTCCCTAAGCAGGGTGTTCAGCTCACGGAACCACGCCGCGGGGATCTGCAGGGGCAAATTAGCAAAGAAGTAAAGGAGGCGGGGGAGCATGATCATTTTAGAAAACGCTATTCTGGCCATAATCGTTAGTTTAAGGGATCGCCAGAACCCCACTGAAGCACGCAATGAGCGGAGTGCTCCACCGAGGTTGCCCTCCCGAAGGTCCGCCACGTCGTGGAACACTTGAACACCCAGATACTTGAAGGTGCGTGGGGCCCAGTTCACATCCTCCGGGTAAGCCGCCGGGCGTTCGTATTCTGGTGTTATGGGAAACATATATGTTTTGCCTCGATTGAGACGGAGACCAGACAACGCCCCAAAGTCTTCCAGGATCCTGAGAGCCCATGGGACGCCAATTTCCCCGTCTCTAAGGTAAATGAGTACATCATCTGCGTATAGCGAAATGATATGCTCAGTGTGTCCCCAGTCCGCTCCCATACCCACGCCATCCCTTCGCATCCGGGACGCCAGGGGCTCAATGGCCAGTGCAAATAATGGTGGGGACAGGGGGCATCCCTGTCTGGTTCCCCTATATATTGGGTAGGTATCGGATATTGTCCTACCTGTCTTTACCCTTGCCAGTGGAGATGCGTACAATAGATCCACCCATTTTACCCAACTCTCACCCATTCCCATTCGCAGCATCACTGCCCTCAAATAGCCCCACCTGATTGAGTCGAAAGCCTTTTCAAAGTCTACCGCTAGCAACACTCCAGCTGGGGGCCTCACTTCCTTGGTCATGTGTAGAATAGTGATGAGTTGTCTCAAGTTTAGGGAGGTACTACGATTCGGGACAAAACCGTTTTGGTCCTCGTGTACGAGTGTGGGTATGTGGGCGATCAAGCGGTTGGCCATAATCTTACTGAGTATTTTTAAAATCGCTATTTAGCATTGACAGGGGACGGAAGTCAGTCACTGATGCCTCTTTAGATTTTGTTTTGGGGAGTGGAATCACCAAGGCTTCTCTTAGGGAGCCCGGGAGCATCCTATGCTGTATTGCTTCCGCGTACATGTCCTCCAACAGGGGGGCAATCTGTGTCTCATATTTTTTGTAGAAATCCATATGGAGGCCGTCAGTCCCTGGAGTCTTCCCAGGGGCCAGTTGTGATATAGCCTCCCTGACCTCTTCTAAGGTCACTGGTCCCCCCAGGTTTTCCCAATCTTCGATCGCCAGGTTCTTCAGTGGGATCGTCTGTAGATAACCATCAAATGCCTCCGCACTAATTTCTACGGGCTTCCCATATAGTTGGGAGTAATACTCCTTAAATGCTTCATTTATAGGGCCCGGCCTAATTCTACGTTCTCCTTCCCTGTCCAGTACATTCGTTATGGGGTCTCCGCCCCCCCCAGGCCTCACCAACCACGCTAGCATTTTCCCTGATCTGCCCTCCTCTGACTGCAATGAGGCAAGATATTTTTGCAGGTTATGGCATCTGAGTCGTTCTTCGACCTGGAAGTGATCTCTTTTTGCCTGGATATATTCCTCGCCCTCTTTTGTGTCTCTTCTCTGGCTCAGTTACCCCTCATGTATTTTCTTTTCTAGGTTAATTAGTTCCCTTTCGAGTGAACGTCTCACCCCGATCGATTGACCCAAACAGTAGCCCCTCGTCACCACCGTAAGGCCCATATTTATACTTTTTTAGCGCCGCATTGGCATAATTTTGTGACGCAAAAACGGCACAAGCTTGCAAAATACAATTGTATTTTGTAAGTTTGCGCCGTTTTTGCGTCAAAAAGTGGCGCAAATGCGGCACTAAAAAAGTATAAATATGGGCCTAGGGGCCATATTTATACTTTTTGACGCAAAACTGCGGTATCGCAGTTTTGCGCCAAAAAGATTAGCGCCGGCTAACGCCATTCTGAAGCGCCATGCGGGCGCCGTATTTATTGAATGGCGTTAGCCGGCGCTAGCAGACCGGCGCTGCCTGGTGTGCGTGGAAAAAAACCACGTACACCAGGCAGCGCCGGCGTTGGGGAAAATGGCGTTAGGGCGTCTTAAAATGGGGCAAGTCAGGTTGAGGCAAAAAAATCGCCTCCACCCGATTTGCGCCATTTTTAACAACGCCCAGACGCCATTTACATGACTCCTGTCTTAGTAAAGACAGGAGTCATGCCCCCTTGCCCAATGGCCATGCCCAGGGGACTTATGTCCCCTGGGCATGGTCATTGGGCATTGTGGCATGTAGGGGGGCACAAATCAGGCCCCCCATGCCAAAAAAAAATATTTAAAAAAAATATATATACTTACCTGAATGTCCCTGGGATGGGTCCCTCCATCCTTGGGTGTCCTCCTGGGGTGGGCAAGGGTGGCAGGGGGGGTCCCTGGGGGCATGGGAGGGCAGCTGTGGGCTCATTTTGAGCCCACAGGTCCCTTAACGCCTGCCCTGACCCAGGCGTTAAAAAGAGGCGCAAATGCGGGGTTTTTTGCCCCGCCCACTCCCGGGCGTGATTTTTGCCCGGGAGTATAAATACGACACATTTGCATCGCAGTCATTTTTTTAGACGGGAACGCCTACCTTGCATCTCATTAACGCAAGGAAGGCGTTCACGCAAAAAAATGACGCTCATTCCTCATACTTTGGCGCTAGACGCGTCTAACGCCAAAGTATAAATATGGTGTTAGTTTTGCGCCGAATTTGCGTCGAAAAAAACGACGCAAATTCGGCGCAAACGGAGTATAAATATGCCCCTAAGTGTTTCCCATTCCATAGAACGAGAGGAGGCAGATCCACTGTTGGATCTAATATGGTCCGCTAGGTGCTGTCTCAGGGCTTCTCTGTACGCCTGGTCCTCGAGTGCTGCAGGGGCCAGTCTCCATGAGGGGATAGGGGGCCTATCTTCAGTCACCCTCCATGTTAACAATAAGGGGTTATGATCGGACAGAGTGCGTCCTAGATATTCCGAGTGGATCATTCCACGTGCTAGTGCTGCAGTGCATACCACTCTGTCAATTCTAGTGTGGACCCGGTGTAGGCCAGAGTAAAATGAGTATTCTTTGTCATTTATATGTTGTTCTCGCCATACATCTACCAGTCCCCAAGAATCCAACCACTCTCTAAATTTCCTGGCTATCTTCCTTGTCACTGCCCCCTGCAATGGAGGTGTGGATCTGTCCAAGTCTACGTCCAATATGCTATTGAAATCTCCTTCAACCAGAAGCTCCCCCCTCTGCTGACGGGTAAGATGACTCGATAACCGTGTCATAAATGGGACCTGATCCTAATTGGGGGCGTACATACAGCTCAGAATTATCGGGGTACCATGTAACTTCCCTTCCAGGATCACAAACCTTCCCTCGCTGTCTATATTGGATGAATCTACCTCAAGGGGGACCCCAGCTCGTACCCATATCATTTCTCCCCTTGCGTATGCAGAATATTCCGTAGCAAACACCTGCCCCCTCCATCTACGTCTTAGTTTTTCCGTTTCACCAGCTGCTAAGTGGGTTTCTTGTAGCATTGCAACTTGTATGCCTCTCCTCTTTAGGTATGATAATATTCTTTGCCTTTTGGCCGGTGTGCCCATCCCCCTGATGTTCCACGTCAGTAAGTTGTAGTCTGTCATATTGGTGTATCAGTCCAGTGGTAGCTTTCTCAAATTACCCCAGTTGACGACCCCCTCTTGCGCTCTATCAAACCTCTGATATGTTTTAACCCCGGTCCCCACAGTGCCAACCTAACCAAAAATTGCTTTCCCCAACTCCCCCTCCCCAGGGTGCCTCTCAAAGAGTAGGTAGCCCATAAAATTGAGCAACAGTGCATCTTATTCAAACTTTTAACGCATTTCTGACTGAACAAGTGAGATTTCAGTTGGGGTTAGGCCATGTTCAGGGGGGCCTCATGTTCATCCGTTTCACCTTGCCTCAGGGCTCTTCCATAATGATAGTTATTATAGGTCGTCTGCTGTCCGCGGAGTCACGCTCGGAGCCACTTCCAAACAGGTCGAGCCCCCAGCCGAGGACATCACTGTGTCTTCCGATTCACCTCCAGAGCACTCCAGGGGGGACACCTCCCCGCCCACGCGGGCCGCCGCTTCCAGCGCCACCTTCCTACCCTTCTCCTTTTGTTTCTGGGATGGCGCTAGGCGGGAGTGCCCCGCGCTCGCCGCCCGCCAGGGCCCAGGTGCAACTCGCTTTCAGTTGATCCTCCATTCGCCCTCCGCTCCGGTCGAGTCCCAAGGGCCTCTAGCCACTCCCCTGCTTCCTCAGGAGGGAAGAATGTGGTTTTGCCGTCAAGTATCACTTTCAGTCTGTCTGGGTAAAGCAAGTAGTATTGAATCCCTTCCTCTCTTAGGGCCCTCTTGACTGCCATATATGAGGCACGTTTGTTCTGAACCTCCAACGTGAAATCTGGGAACAGTGTCACCTCACCATTCGCTACCTTGAACGGGCCCTTCTCTCTTGCTCTTTGCAGAAGTATGTCTCTGTCTCTATAATGTAGTAATCTAGCAATCACCACTCGAGGAGGTCAGCCCGGAGCAAGAGGCCTCAATGGCACTTGGTGGGCTCGTTCTAATGTACAGAAAGGGGTTAGGCGACCCTGCGCCACTACCGTGCTCAGCCAGTTCTCAAGGAAGTCCACCATATTTGTTCCTTCTGCTCCCACTGGGAGGCCCACCATTCGCACATTGTTCCACCTGTTTCTCCCTTCTGCATCCTCTGCCCTTTTGTTCTAGGCGTGCTACTCTGCCCGTGAGGAATGCCACCTCGGCCTGTATGTCTTTTTGTTTTGGCGCTATTTCCGCTAGCGTGGTCTGCCAGTTTGTGGTGGTCCGCTCTCAAGATCCCAACTTTGACCGCGACCCGATTGATGTTGTGCTGTAGCGTTGTCTTCGTGTCCTCGATGGCCTCTAATATTTTGTCCAGGGTGTCCTGCACATTAGATTGCGGGAAGTCCCGCAAGTCCCCCTCTCTGTGCCCGGAGGATGTTGAGTTGTCCATAGTTCTGGCCTTGTGCCGGTTCTTAGGAGACATTGGGTGCGCAAAGAGCCCTACCCCTGGAGTCAATGCAGGGCTCGGATTGTTGTTACGAGGGCACTGCCCCTCGTTGCCTTCACTATTAGGCCTGTTCTGACCACAGTAATGCTCCTATTCAGCCTCACCACAATCACCCGGTGATCTTTTCCTTAGACACTGGACCCCGGCAGGCCTGCTGTGGGTTCCGCAGGGGCGGGAGGCTCTTCGTTATTAAAACACGGGCGTCCTTTGTCTTCAGGCGCTGACTGGCCCCCTTACTCGTCCATGCCGTGTGCGCCTGTGGATATCCTCCTCCAGGCCCTCAATCAATCAATCAGTCAATCAAATAATTTGTAGAGCGTGCTACTCACCCGTGAGGGTCTGAAGGCGCTGGGGGAAGGGGAAACCGGGGGTGGGGGGGCAGGGAGGGTCACTGGTCGAATAGCCATTTCTTGAGGTTCTTTCTGAAGACCAGTAGGTCTTTGGTTTTGTGAAGGTCGGTGGGGAGGGAGTTCCAGGTTTTGGGGGCGAGGTAGGAGAAAGACCTGCCTCGTGTGTTGGTGTGCTGGATGCGGGGGACTGTGCCTAGGGTGAGGTCGGCTGTTCAGAGGTTGCATGTGGGAGAGTGGAAGTTTACTCTTTCATTGAGGTAGGTTGGGCCGGTGTTGTGGAGGGATTTGTGTGCGTGGATGAGGATCTTGAATGTGATTCTCTTGTCTATGGGGTGCCAGTGAAGGGATTTGAGGTGTGGTGAGATTCGTTCATGGCGGGGGAGTCCAAAGACGAGGCGCACGGCTGTGTTCTGGATTCTTTGGAGTTTGCGTTTGAGTTTGAGTGTGGTGCCAGCGTAGAGGGCATTACCATAGTCCAGTCTGCTGCTGATGAGTGCGTGGGTGACTGTCTTTCTGGTTTGTGGGAGGATCCATTTGAAGGATTTGTTTAAGAGTGCGGAGTGTGTGGAAGCAGGAGGAGGTTAGAGCATTGATTTGCTGTGTCATGGAGAGGGAGGGGTCAAGGATGATGCCGAGGTTGCGTACCTGGGTTGCGGGGGTGGGTGCGGGGCCTAGGGTGGTGGGCCACCAGGAGTCGTCCCATATGGTTTTGTTGGGGCCGAAGATGATGATCTCGGTTTTGTTTGAGGTGGGGCTCTTGGTTTATCGCTCTGCCGCTTTCCGCTGGGCGGCCCCCCTGGGGCGGCCCGTCCGTTCCCCTCAATGCGCCACAGACCACGTCATGGGCGCCCCCACCCAACAGACCAGCTACTCAGAGTCTTCGCACCAGTCACCAGAAGGGGGACGCCACCCCTTTGTTGCCTTGGGCTGCCAGGGTTGCATGTTTCTCTACGCTCCTCAGAGGGCACTCCTCTGTTCCAGCTTCGCCTCGTTGCTTGATACCGGACAGGCCTTGTGGCTTTTTTTTCGGCGCTCTGGTGTCCTCTCCGTGCCCACCGTATTGTTCTATAGGTTGGGGTTTCCAACCTGAGCGCCAAGGTCCCCGGCGGGGCCCCGGTCAATACTTCACGCCCCGAGGGGTACCTACTTCTCCAACCAATCCGTTGCGGCAGGCACCCGGTCCTCTTCACCCCACATGGTGGGTGCGCACGTTCGCGCCCGCCCCGACCTTCTAGTATTCAGCCCTGCTCACTAGGATGTAGCCAGCACTCCCGGGGGTCACGTCTCGAGCGCCCACAGCACGCCCGGGCGCCCCATCCCGGGTCCGGGCGCTCCCGGGTTAAGCCACCTCTTGCGGGAGCTCCGGTCGCCGGGGCGCTTCTCCAGAGGTCTCCAGTTCCTCACAGGTCTTAGGGGAGCAGGGCAGACCTCCTTCTCCGTCCCCGCCAGGGGCTCAACTCATTGCCCTGAGTGCGGCGCTATCGCCTCGGGAGCAGCTCCTGCTCTGTCTCCGCCCGAGCCGCCAATCACTCCGGGCCCACGGCGGACCGCTCTGTCACTCCAGCCCCCGGCTTCAGCCGAGGGGACAGGCCGCAATCTCGGGGCCCCGCCAGAATGGCCCAGTACTGCGCAGCAGGGTCCGGGCAGGGCCCCTCAGATCCCCAGAGGGTCTCCTTAGGCCCCCAGTGCCTCAGCAGTTTCGAGTGTCTCCGAGGCCGGCATGCTTTATCCGGATGATTTTAGGCCCCTCCGAAGCGAGAGGATTAAGCGTGCACCATCTTCGGCTTCCTGGCCACTCCCCCGTCTCTCAGAAATATGATAAAAATGTGTGCATGTAGCCAGAATTTGAGGTTTGGGTAAGAAAACCTTATAAGAGCCACATATGACATACCATCCTGACCACTCTAGTATTCAGAAATGTCTGGGTTTGGTAGGTTTCCCTTGGTGTGGCTGAACTAGGGCCCAAACTGCGCACCTACCAACATTGCAAAAATCAGTTTTGTTTTGAGTTGAAAAATTTGATCTGTCCATGTTCTGATTTAGGCCCTTTGAGGTTGCAGGCTTTAGGCCTGTCCACACAAATGGGGTATTATTTTTATCAGGAGATATGGGGGAATGCCGAGTGGTAATAAATGTGTGGATCACCCCAAATACCAGAAAATTCTCCCAGTAATGTATGTTTTTAGCCAAAGTTTGAAATTAGAAAGGGCTTCTGGGTAAGGAAACCTTTTGAGAACGACACACCACCCTGGTCACCCCTGAGTTTCTAGCTTTCAGAAATGTCTGAGTGCGGTAGGTTTCCCTGGGTGGCAATTGAGCTAAGTACAAAATTATAGCTCTCAACATTGTAAAAAACTGTGGGTGGAATATAAAGTCTTTGTTGTAATGTTTAATGTTCTTATTCCTAGCATGCATGCGCTAGGCCTGGAACCTTGGTGACATCAAGACTCACATTCTGGAGCCTGGTTGATGCCGATGTTCCAGGCACTGATGAGGTTGGATTCGGTGTCGGTTGGGTCGGTGGGCAGCCGTGTCCTCCTTGGGTTGTTGATCTGATTAAAGCTTCGTCTACATAATTCCTGTCCACGGCTCTTTATTGTTATTGACTATGCCGTAACACTGGCGACGACGAGCTAACAACCCAGAACCCACAGACTTATCTTCGCAACATCGAGCTGCGCTGTTGTCTAACCGGCCGTTCTTGCCGTTCTTGCTGCTGTCTCCCGTTCTCCATTGCAAAGGGATTTCAAGGCCATCCTGCGAAGAGATCGTGTGAATAGTGAATTTGCCTCTGTGCGCGAGGCTGGTTTCTTCTGATATTTCCTTTTTCCCGGAAGCCGCTGCTGCTCACTGAGTTAAGGTGAGAGCGTTCCGCGCGCGTGGCTGATTTCATCGGAGGCCTAAGGTGAGAGCGTTACTGCTGCGGTTTCCACTCTGGAAGGAAGTTTTCCTTCGGTGTGACCTTAGAGCATACAGTTTTAAATCCGCTGCCCGTATTCTTCAATACAGTATTGATTCTCCAGGGAGAGCTCTCCCTCGCGCGCAATTTTTTAAATATTTATGGATTGTTACTGGCCCAACGTCACGCGCCGTTCCTGACTCGGCAGTTGCCATGGAGAGATTTGGACCTCAACAAATAAACTAGACTGCTTCTCATGTTTCTTTGTTCGGGAAGACTTGAACTTTTCTTCTTTATTCGAGCAATAGTGAGAGCATTTTTAGAAGTAATTTAGTTCACTCACTATTTTTTTTTTCCTTTGCTTATTTTTTTTTCTTTTTTTCCTGTTGGAATTTTAACTGCTCACTGTATTTTTCCTGGTGTGAACAATAGTATAAACAGTTTCCTTATAAATTAATTAATTATTTTGAGTCATTTTCTACACAGTTGTTGTTCCACATACAACTTTGACTTTAATTGCTATGGCTACACCTACCATGTCTCAACCACCTCCTTTCTTACTGGACAAAGGTGACCCCATTCTTCCATGGAAACGGTGGAAAAATCTTTTTGACTCTTACTTAATAGCCATAGGTGGAGAAAAATTCTCCCCAGCTAGAAAACAAGCGGTTCTTCTACACAATCTAGGAATTGAAGGCAGAAATATCTATGACAGTCTAGAACCCTTGACCATCGGTGGGGCTGATGGCGAACCCAGAGACGTTTATGAGATGTCGGTAGCAATGTTGGCGACCCACTTTGAGTCCAAACTCAATGTTGTTCTTGAAAGACATACATTTTTCGCCAGATCTCAGAGCAATACGGAGAGTGTGGGCAATTTTATCACCGCTTTACGCACATTAGCACGCACTTGTGACTTCAGTGAGATTACAGGCTCTCTTATACGTGATCAACTTGTGCGTTGCACCAATAACAAGAGAGTTCAGGAGAAACTATTGACTAAGAATCCCGATTTGAGAGAAGCAATTGCAATTGTCGAAGGAATGGAAAGTACCAGCAACTGGATCAAAGAGATGAACCATTCTGATGGGGATAGTCTCTCCACACTACAAGCATCAAGGATCCAAGATGAAGTGTTAAGGGTTGGCATAGACAATAAGACACAAACATCTATCCAAGGGAAGAAGAGAGACAGTAAATCTTTACGTTGTTACCGCTGTGGTAACATGGGTCATGCAGCAAACAGTCCTAATTGTTTTGCGCGAAATTCATTGTGTAGGAAATGCGGAAAGAGAGGCCATTATGCTAGAGTGTGCAACAATGAAAAAAGCAACATAGATTCTGTCACTGGAAATATTAGCAAAGTGGTTTTATATGTAGGACAAGAGATTGATCAAGTTGAAAGCAACACTAGTATGGTAGATGAGGGACCTGTGATCATGCCTGAGTGTGCCATTAAACTTGATAATAGGACTGTTACTGTTCTAGCAGACTCGGGTTCTCCCTACACAATGGTTGGCGATGAGAACTGGCAGGCAATTTTTGGAGAGACTCTAGATTCTTTAATTAAACCTGACATCAACCCTGTCAGTTATGGGGGTGCCAAAATAGAAGTGGGTGGGTACAAAGTCATGAAAATTCAGTTCAGAGACAAAATTACTGTAGGGAAGGTTTATGTGGCCAAACGTGGCAATAATCTGTTAGGTTGGCGTCACCAACGGTACATGGGTATCAAATTAGATCCCAATTCAGAGGACCAGGTTATGGTGGTCAGTGATGTGAATGACTCGTTGGAGATTTGCAAGGAGTTCCCAAGTGTGTTTAGTGAAAAATTTGGTTGTTTGGTAAATTTTGAACACAGGATCATTCTTAAGAAAAATTTAACCCCGGTTGTACATAAAGTCAGAAGAGTACCTAAGTTAATGTTAGAATCTCTCAAAGCGGAACTTAACAGGTTATTAGAGGCAGGGGTGATAGAAGAGATAGAATCTTCAGAATGGCTGGCCCCTGTTGTATTGGCACCGAAGGATAACTGGAAGTGGATCCGCATGTGTGTAGATCTTAGGGACCTTAATAGGTATATATGGATAGATCGCCAACCTCTACCTAATATTACTGAAGAGTTGTTATGTCTAGGTGGTTCAAAGGTGTTTAGTGTGTTGGATTTATCCTCGGCTTATCATCAGATTGTTTTGCACCCTGAGACCAGGCACCTCACATCCTTTGTAACACCTTTGGGGGCTTATCAGTTCTTGAGGATGCCTTTTGGGCTGGCCTCTGCGGCTGCATGTTTTCAACGCATTATGAAAAAGATCTCGGGGGGAATTTCTGGCACACTATGTTTCCAGGATGACATATTAATTCACGGTGGAACAGTGAGTGAACATGACAAGATTTTAAGAGAAGTTTTGTGCAAGTTAGCAGAGGACGGTCTTACTGTTAAAAAAGAAAAGTGTAGATTTAGAGTCACCTCTGTGACATACTTGGGACATACCATTTCTGGTGAGGGAATCAGACCCAAGTTAGAGCTAGTTGATTCTATAATTCGTGCACCAGAACCCAAAGACAAAGATGACGTGAGGTCATTCCTAGGGTTGGCGGAATATTACTCTAAATTCATTCCCAACTTTTCTAGTGTGACACAACTGTTGAGAGCACTTTTGAGGAAGGGTTGTGAATTTGTTTGGGAGAAGGAATGTGAGACTGCTTTCTCTTTTGTAAAGAGCTGTATTGGAAAGATGCCCACCTTAGGGCATTTTGATGTGTGTGCCAAAACCTATTTGTACACTGATGCAAGTGTTAAAGGTTTGGGGGCTGTCCTTATCCAAAGGGTGTGTTGTGAAGAAAAAGTAATTGCTTTTGCTTCTCGTTCCCTCAAAGAGACAGAACAACATTATTCTCTCATAGAAAGAGAGGCACTTGCGTATATGTGGGCACTTTAAATTTTACTTGTGGTGGTTACCCTTCGTGGTGAGGACTGACCTCAGGCCTCTTGTCCAAATTTTCACCCCTAAGAAGAATGAAGAGTTGACCCCGAGAATACGAAGGTGGGCGGAGGGTTTATTGGAGTACAATTTTGTTGTGGAATATGTGCCTGGACCAAGGAATACTGTGGCAGATTTTTTGTCCCGTTCTTCGGTTCATAGTAGCGAGGAAGTGGAGGATGAAATTACTATCAATTGGGTGAGAGAAATGGCCATCAACGAAGAAGAGTGGAGGTTGGCTGTGGGAAGAGATTCGGATAGACATAAACATGAAGAATTCATTGTCAAGGGATGGCCGGAGTATAAGGACATTCCTGACTCTTTGAAAGGTTATTGGAATGTGAGGGATGAACTCTCTCTTAATGAAGGTGAATTATTTAGGGGAAGCAAATCCATACCTCCTGAAAGTGTGAGAAACAAAATTCTGAATCTGGCTCACGAAGGGCATTTGGGTAGGAGTTTAACCAAATCTAGACTTAGGGCCATATACTGGTGGCCAGGGTTGGACCGTGAGGCTGAGGCAGTTGTGAAGGACTGTATGAGTTGTGCAAGTAATGACAAAAGTAAGGTTGTGGCGAAAGCGCCACTGTCTCCTGTAGAAATTCCAGAAAAAACCTGGTCGAAATTAGGTCTTGACTTTATGGGTCCTTTCCATCTCTTACCAGCTAACGAACGATATGGCATGCTCATGGTGGATTATACGTCCAAGTGGGTGGTGACCAAATGTGTGAATTCAGTTGATACCCGGACGGTAATTGAGTTTCTTGAAGAAGGGTTCTCTAAGGAAGGTATACCTAGCCACTTAGTCACTGACAATGGGGTACAATTGACTTCGCAAGACATGAAGCATTTTTTAGATTCCCTAGCTATTGTGCATTTGAGGACAGCTTTGTACCTGCCACAGGCCAATGGTCTAGCTGAGCGTATGAACAGGATGGTGAAAGCTTGTGTGCAAGAAGCTATTGAAACTAGAACTCCTTTAGCTAATCTCCTAAGGGACTTGTGGTGGGCATATCGTAACACCCCGAACAGTATCACCAACATAGCTCCTTTTGAATACATGAGGGGGAGGTTAGGTTGCACTAAGCTGTTTCCAGCATGGTTCAGTAACAGTTTAGCACAGGTTGATCTTGATCGGGCGAAATTTGATATAGCACCTAGTCTCAGGGAGAAGTACCAATGTAATTACAAGTTGCGTTTTGATGCTAAGCATTGTGTTTCTAGTGTTAAGTGGAAGGTTGGTGATTTGGTGTTGGTGAGGAGCCCTTGTTTTACAACCAAGGGTAAATCAGCCTTCAAGGGCCCATTCCGTATCAAAGAAATAAAGGGAAACATTGTGATTCTTGACAATGGAGATGCTTGGAGCATGGCCAGAATTACGAGGTGGAGAGGTGTGGTGGAGGACTCCAACTTTCCTACTTTGGAAGATCAAAGAAGAAATCTCACGGAAACATCTAAGGAGTTACCACGCCCTAAGGTTTCATCCAGGTTACGTTCTAAACCACTCTGGATGAAAGACTATACCTCTTGACTCATCTTGCTACATTGTTTTGTTACTTTTTCCCAGGTTGTTGGGATATTATTGTGTGGGAGGGGGATGTGTTGTAATGTTTAATGTTCTTATTCCTAGCATGCATGCGCTAGGCCTGGAACCTCGGTGACATCAAGACTCACATTCTGGAGCCTGGTTGATGACGATGTTCCAGGCACTGACGAGGTTGGATTCGGTGTCGGTTGGGTCGGTGGGCAGCCGTGTCCTCCTTGGGTTGTTGATCTGATTAAAGCTTCGTCTACATAATTCCTGTCCACGGCTCTTTATCGTTATTGACTCCGCTGTAACAGTCTTCTTGTCCAGTTTGGGGAATTTTGTGTCACAGACTCTATGCCCAGCCACACAAATGTGGTGCTGTTTGTTATTGAGAGACATGTAGGAACACAGATTAATAAAGCATCTGATATTATCTGTTGGATTTCTCTGCATGTATGCCTTCTAACTGTGAGCCAGCATGAAAGAAAGAAGACATTTGGCAAATTGCCATCAAAATCACAATAGTATGATTCTCACAAATTCAGGAGTGCACAAATAACCACTGTTCCTAAACTCAGCATCTTGTCAACATTTGAGCAGTGCACTGTTTTCCTTCATACCCATTTTTCATTCTTTATATTGTACCATATAATTTGCTGAGTAGCGAGTACACTGAAAAATCATTGTAAGGTGCAACTCAGTTGATGGCTCTTGATATCACTTGTTTTGGAGAACCTACAAACCCTATAAATACTACCACAATCTGAAAAGTCTGTCAGATGTAATGCCATATTGCTTAAGTAAATTGCCATGCTGACAAGAATTTGCAGATGACAATCATGTCAAAAAGAGTAGTTTTCTCCTACTCACTTTAATTTCGCTTTTAGTTAAACAGTTTATTGGGAAAAACATGAGGGATCTATTCTAAACATCTGACCCCCTGCCGAATTCAGAATTTTGCCTACTTTTCAGAAATGTACCACTTTCTGGCATCACCCATGGGTTTCACAGCTGTTTTCACCACAAACTGCAAGTAGGTTGAAACCACAAAACTTTTTTATATGACTGTGCTTGTTCCTGAAAGCTGGGGTTCTAGGACAGCAAATCTTCATTGATGCCATTAAAAAAATGTGTTTTCTTGCACAATACTTTCCAATTTTTTCTGAAAAAAACTAATTTTAGCTATGTTTTGCCTATTTTCTCAATTCCCACCAGGGAAATCCACAACCCCTGCGTACTTTTAGAAGTCCTTGGATGTTGCGAAAAAAGAAAAAAAGAGTTATTTAGTAAGGTTTATCTGCAGATTTAAAAAACTGCAGCAGTCAGGCTGGCCTGAAGCCATGTATTTGTCACTTGGCAATAGCTCATTAAGTGCTGCAGTCCACAGGTGACATTTTACTTTCAATGCCAATTAGCATTTTCCTGCACCATGTACTATGGCCATACTTAGATTTAATGAGGCCAATTAGGAATTAGTTAATCATTCCATGTTTCAAGGGACAGAACACATACACTTGTGTCTGGACAGCAGTGTCCGAGTGTGTGGAGTTCAAAACCAGAAAGACCAGACCACAAAAATATGTAAGTATGTAAAGAGGCACTTTCTCACTGTCATCTTGCCACACGTTCAGTGCTATGAATGTGCTGTTAAATAGGATCACAATTGTTGGACTTTTGCTTACTCAGGGTCATCCCCAGTCTTTTTGCCTCCTGCCTCCTATTTTTTTCTGACCTGTTGCTGTTGGCTTTTCAACTCTGAGCACTTTACCACTGCTAACCAGTGCTAAAGTGCATATGCTCTCCGTGTAAATTGTATGCAATTGGTTTATCCATGATTGGCATATTTGATTTACTAGTAAGTCCCTAGTAAAGTGCACTAGAGGTGCCCAGGGCCTGTAAATCAAATGTTACTAGTGGGCCTGCAGCACTGGTTGTGCCACCCACACAAGTAACCCTGTAATCATGTCTCAGACCTGCCACTGCAGTGTCTGTAAGTGTATTTTTACACTGTAAATTCGACTTGGCAAGTGTATCCACTTGTCAGGCCTAAACCTTCCCTTTTCTTACATGTAAGGCACTCCTAAGGTAGGCCCTAGATAGCCCCAAGGGCAGGGTGCAGTGTATGGAAAAGGTAGGACATATAGTAATGTGGTTTATATGTCTTGACAGTGAAATACTGCCAATTTCGTTTTTCACTGTTGCAAGGCCTGTCTCTCTCATAGGATAATATGGGGGCTACCTTTAAATATGATTAAAGCGTAGATTCCCCTAGAGAGTAGATGGACATGTGGAATTTGGGGTCCTTGAACTCACAATTTAAAAATACATCTTTTAGTAAAGTTGATTTTGAGATTGTGCGTTTGAAAATGCCACTTTTAGAAAGTGAGCATTTTCTTGTTTAAACCATTTTTGTGACTCTGCTTTGTTTGTGGATTCCCTGTCTGGGTCAGTTTGACAGTTGGGTTGTTTTTCACCTCACACTAGACAGGGACACAAAGGGGGCTGGGGTGTAACCTGCATTTCCTGATTAGCCATCTCTGCTAGGAGGGAGGAGTGGAGTGGTCACTCTCATCTGAAAGGACTGTGCCTGCCTCTGACAATGCCGGCTCCAACCCCCTGCTGTGTGTCTGATGCCTTGCCTGGGAAAGGCAGGATTTCACAAGTAGGTGTGAGTCCCCTTTGAAGAAAGGTGACTTCAAAGACTAAAATGGGTATGAGAAGGGCACCCAAATCTACAGACTGGAGAAACACTGCTGAATCCGGTAACGCCGCCTGCACCTGACGCTGTGACCTTCGCTGGAACGCGGTGCTCTTCGCAGGCCCGACGCCGCAGCAGCCCTGCTGAAGTCCGCGACTCCGTGGAAGTTGACGCACCACGTCGTGACCGACGCCGCTCGAAGTGCACGGATTCAACGTTTTGCACAGACGCCGCGATTCCCGACTTCGCGCATCAGCTTGTTTTCACTCTTCACCAAAGGTACTGTACTTGGGGTCTACACGACTCCGTGTCCGGCGCCGCTGGTGTCGGCTTGTTGGGAATGACTCCGTCACAACAGCGTGTTAACATCTCATCGAAGCATTTTTGTTTCTAAGCGCTATTTTTGAGTTTAATCTTTAAAAATTCATAACTGGACTTGTGCATGTCGGATTTTTGTCGTTTTGGTCTTGTTTTGTTTAGATAAATATTTCCTATTTTTCTAAACCGGTGTTGTGTCATTTTGTAGTGTTTTCATGAAGTTACTGTGTGTGATGGTACAAATACTTTACACCTAGCGCTCTGAAGTTAAGCCTACTGCTCTGCCAAGCTAGCAAGGGGGTAAGCAGGGGTTAGCTGAGGGTGATTCTCTTTTACCCTGACTAGAGTGAGGGTCCTTGCTTAAACAGGGGGTAACCTGACTGTCAACCAAAGACCCCATTTCTAACATTGGTGGCAGCGGTGGGATTTGGACTTGTATTTGTACTTGACATACAGTAATTAAGGGTACACTACTGTTTTGAGTTCAGACAACTATGTGACCACATACTACTTGTCTTGTGATTCTGCTTTTTGTTCTCTGATGTCCTCCTGGAAGTATTGCTAATATTTTTGGACTTTGGTTTTTGGTTGTGAAGCCTTTGCAGAATGGAAGTCAATTTCTGGCACCTTTTTATGTATAAAAAGTGGCAGCTTAAAACATTCTGCATGGAAAGGGGACTGGCTGTGAACAAGAAATCCAGAAGGGAGGATCTTGAGTCAGCCCTATTTCAGTATGAATTGAAACATTGTCAGGCAACACCACCAAATGAGTCTGAGGAGGATAACTACTCTGAGGAGGAGGACTACTCTGAGGAGGAGGTCAGTGGCCCTGAGGAGGGAACAGAAAGAGATGATTGGCTCCTAGCTCGAATCCGGAGTCTGGAAGAGCTAGATGCAGAGCTTGAGAGGGCTGAGGAGAAGAGAGCCTTAGTCCTGGAAAAAGAAAGGATTACAGCTCAAGAGCTGAGCTGTGAAGAGCTGAAGCTGGAGGCCATGAGGCCTGAGTCCAGTTCAGATGGTGGCAGCAAAGATCTTGTATCCAGTACTGCTGAAGAAGTGCACATGCCCAGAGATGTGGTGCCATACTGGAAGGAGGGAGTTAACACACGCCAGGAGGTTCAGGGGTATGAGGTAGCTCCAGTGATGCACAGGGTCCCTGAGGTAGACTGGGGAACTGGCACAGGGAGTCATATTCCTACTAGTGGGAAGGACACTCTACTGACTCTAGATGAGAGTAACAGGGAGAGGGGTTCCCCCCAGGTAGACGTCCTGGTTATGGAATGTGAAGACATCCCAGAAGAGTGTGGGTTGAGTGTCAGGGACAGTCAGGTACTGTCTCACCAGTCTCAGGAGGGTGATGTGGGGTGCTTTTTCCAAGCAGAGTCACTGGATGGTTGGGTGAAGGGTACTTTGGTTAATTCATGTAAGGGGCTGAGTGATGTAATTGCTGGAGAGCATATGTCTAGTCCTTATTTTCCAGAGCTACGCCAACACCAGGTGGAGTGTGAGTTCTCTGACCCCAGGGAGCTTACAATGGAGGCAGACCTCTTGGTGAGTACCAGAGAGTCTGAAGAGGCATTTGGGGGTGCTCCTGAGAGGAGTGGTCTAGGTACTTCCCAACCAGGTGAGGTAGGGAAGGATTGTAGTGTCCCAGGTAGGTCCCAGTGTAGTGGGATGGGTGAGGGACCCCATGTCCAGTCTCTGAGGAGAGGGAATGGGGATGGACTGAGGTCCAAGGAGCCTGAGATCCGGTCTCAGGTCCTGGAGGGTTCCATGAGGGAACACCAGGAGGGGAGCCTAGCCTGTACCATAGGGCCATCTGTTGAGGGAGATCCCACAGTGTCAGGAGAACTTGGGGGGGCGGCTGTAGCCAGCGTCCCACCAGTTCTGGTGTCTGGCAGTGCCACTCCTAGTGAGGGGGTGCAGAAGTCCAGACAGAGGGTTGAGAGGGGTTTGCGGACCCCAGTGGAGAACCTGGAGGGTCAGGGGTCAGCTCTGAGAGCAGAGCCCCCCAGGAATGACCTTGGTGAGACCATTTCTGGGTTGGGGGGAATCCAGACTCTGTCAGATGGGCAGAGGTCAGGAGACCTGCACCAGCCAGACTCTTGTGTGGCCCTTGGGGACAGTGTGTCCCTTGAGGGGGGTAAGTGTGCCCCCCTGGAAGTCCTGGTGTGCCAGGCAGTGGTTCAACCGCAGAGTGGTGACCCTGGGTTGGATGACCAGGTTCAGAGGGTAAACTCTGACCTGGTGGGGGGTAGGTATGCCCCCCGGGAATTCCTGGGTTGTCAGGCAGTGGTCCAGTCTGTGGGTACAGACCCTGGACTGGAGGATCAGGTGCAGGGGATAAACCCTGACCTGAAGGAAGGGGCTACTGCTAACAGTGCCCCTACCATGTTGTCTACTGGGGGGGGGGCACTCCTAGTTGGGTGGTTCAGGACCCCAGAAGAGAGGGCAGGGGGAGGGAAGACTCACCCCTGGCCCTGGTCCAACCTGAAGGTACAGACCCCAGGTCGGAGGACCAGATGCAGGCTAACATCCCTGCACTGGTGGAAGAATTGTGCAGGATTGCTTCTACAAGCACCCTGACAATTTTGGACTCTGGGGGTGCCGCTCCTGCAGGGAGGGTACAGAGCCCCAGAGGGTAGGACCAGGGTCAGGTTATCTTCTCTGACCTGGTGGAAGGTAGAGTGGTCAAAGTGTGTCAGGCACCTGGGGCTACCGCCCCCCACTCTCCACAGTCACAGTGGTTGGAGAGGCCTGAGGTCAGGCTCTCATCCCTGACAGTTGTCAGGGGTCACTGTGGCTTGCTGTCCTGGTGGACAGAGCTGCCCCTGGGGGGGGGGAACGAGAGTCCCACCCCAGGGGTGGAGTGGGCAACACCACTGTGCTGGCCCTGGTGGTACTATCTGCCCATTGCAATACATCTGTGAGCAAAATAAAGTTAGGCGCTGCACAGATGGTGTCTGCAGATGTGGAGAAGGGTTTCCCATGGGTTAGCTTAGTGGGCCCTGAGAGTATGGACAGAGGGATCCAACTGGAGTCAGGAAAGCGTAGAACTGGAACATGCCCCTGTTGTTGTGGGCCTGGGTCCTTGTTCTATCGCCCCAATCAGGGAAGTACATCAAGGTATTGATTGTTCTCCCCTGGCTTTAGGCTGGTAGTGGGTCGTGTTGGACTTTTGCTTATGCAGGGTCATCCCCAGTCTTTTTGCCTCCTGCCTCCTATTTTTTTCTGACCTGTTGCTGTTGGCTTTTCAACTCTGAGCACTTTACCACTGCTAACCAGTGCTAAAGTGCATATGCTCTCTGTGTAAATTGTATGTAATTGGTTTATCCATGATTGGCATATTTGATTTACTAGTACGTCCCTAGTAAAGTGCACTAGAGGTGCCCAGGGCCTGTAAATCAAATGTTACTAGTGGGCCTGCAGCACTGGTTGTGCCACCCACACAAGTAACCCTGTAATCATGTCTCAGACCTGCCACTGCAGTGTCTGTAAGTGTATTTTTACACTGTAAATTCGACTTGGCAAGTGTATCCACTTGCCAGGCCTAAACCTTCCCTTTTCTTACATGTAAGGCACCCCTAAGGTAGGCCCTAGGTAGCCCCAAGGGCAGGGTGCAGTGTATGGATAAGGTAGGACATATAGTAATGTGGTTTATATGTCCTGACAGTGAAATACTGCCAATTTCGTTTTTCACTGTTGCAAGGCCTGTCTCTCTCATAGGATAATATGGGGGCTACCTTTAAATATGATTAAAGCGTAGATTCCCCTAGAGAGTAGATGGACATGTGGAGTTTGGGGTCCCTGAACTCACAATTTAAAAATACATCTTTTAGTAAAGTTGATTTTGAGATTGTGCGTTTGAAAATGTCACTTTTAGAAAGTGAGCATTTTCTTGCTTAAACCATTTTGTGACTCTGCCTTGTTTGTGGATTCCCTGTCTAGGTCAGTTTGACAGTTGGGTTGTTTTTCACCTCACACTAGACAGGGACACAAAGGGGGCTGGGGTGTAACCTGCATTTCCTGATTAGCCATCTCTGCTAGGAGGGAGGGGTGGAGTGGTCACTCTCATCTGAAAGGACTGTGCCTGCCTCTGACAATGCCGGCTCCAACCCCCTGCTGTGTGTCTGATGCCTTGCCTGGGAAAGGCAGGATTTCACAAGTAGGTGTGAGTCCCCTTTGAAGAAAGGTGACTTCAAAGACTAAAATGGGTATAAGAAGGGCACCCAAATCTACAGACTGGAGAAACACTTCTGGAACCAAGAGGAACCTCTGCCTGGAGAACAGCTGATAGCTGAGGAAGAAGTGCTGCCCTGCCTGTGACTGTGCTTTGTGGAGCTTTCCTGCAGTGCTGCTTCTGCCAGAGTAAGAGGGCAAAGACTGGACTTTGTGTGCCTTCCATCTTGTGAAGAAATCTCCAAGGGCTTGAGTTAGAGCTTGCCTCCTGTTGTTTGAAGTCTCAGGGACAGCAAAGACTTCTCTCTGCCAGCACCTGGAGTCTCTGGAGAGACTCCTGCCCCGACAAGTGGTGCCCTATCCAGTCCCTGGGCCCTTGAAAGGAAAGCTGGTGGAATCCAAGAAAATTGACTTCGGACGACTTCGGACCGACGCCGCTGCTGAATCCGGTAACGCCGCCTGCACCTGATGCCGTGACCTTCGCTGGAACGCGACGCTCTTCGCAGGCCCGACGCCGCAGCAGCCCCGCTGAAGTCCGCGACTCCGTGGAAGTCGCCGCACCACGTCGTGACCGACGCCGCTCGAAGTGCACGGATTCAACGTTTCGCACAGACGCCGCGATTCCCGACTTTGCGCATCGGCTTGTTTTCACTCTTCACCAAAGGTACTGTACTTGGGGGTCTACACGACTCCGTGTCCGGCGCCGCTGGTGTCGGCTTGTTGGGAACGACTCCGTCACAACGCCGTGTTAACATCTCATCGAAGCATTTTTGTTTCTAAGCGCTATTTTTGAGTTTAATCTTTAAAAATTCATAACTGGACTTGTGTATGTCGGATTTTTGTCGTTTTGGTCTTGTTTTGTTTAGATAAATATTTCCTATTTTTCTAAACCAGTGTTGTGTCATTTTGTAGTGTTTTCATGAAGTTACTGTGTGTGTTGGTACACATACTTTACACCTAGTGCTCTGAAGTTAAGCCTACTGCTCTGCCAAGCTACCAAGGGGGTAAGCAGGGGTTAGCTGAGGGTGATTCTCTTTTACCCTGACTAGAGTGAGGGTCCTTGCTTGAACAGGGGGTAACCTGACTGTCAACCAAAGACCCCATTTCTACCAACAATATTATAAAGAAGGCTCAATAGGTGTACTTTAGTTGGTAAAATAACGTTTGTGCTCTTTTTTAATTTTGGGTAACACTAAGCCTGTTTTGAGAGTTATATGATAATGTTAAGGGCTTAATTGATATGACTTATTTGCAGGATCAATGACTTGAACAGATTAACTCCTCTTGAATTCTGCACTGTTCAGTTTACTTAGTGCTAGTTTTGATCTCCATACTAGATAAACTTTACCATCACTTTTTCATCTTCTAGAACTTCTGTTCTAACTATGTCGTATATCTTTACAATTTCGCCGTGTTGACTCTACAGTGGCTTGCAATAGTAGCAAAAGAATCCTTTACGTTATATATTTTACAGATTCAAAATCCAATCCCTCAGGTTATGTAGATATTATAGGCTCAGACATGGAATAAACAGCTACGCCATAGCTTGCACAGATTTCACCAGCTTTAGCTCCTACAGGCTAATGTCTCAGAAGAACAGGGCCATTGTTTTGGTATTTAAATGACCTAGGTTACTCATATTTTATTATTCAACAGATTAGACGGATGAAGCTAGCTCAGGCCTTGAGGCTCTTAGCTACCCTTTCATTTTACAAAACCCTCGTATGCTGCAGTATCTGACATCACAGCTAATGTTCAGGTTGCACAGAATATACAGGTTCAGGTATGCACCCACAGAGATATATTTCAGGTCACAGAGATTCTAAAGTTTCCAGCATACGTAAAGCCAGCTATTCTTTAGGTATGGTACAGATATTACAGGTTCAAATCCTTGGCAGCAAGCTATTTCTCAGGTTTCAGGAATCATTGTCTCAAATTTCAGAGATCAGAGATATAGCCAAGGCTGCAGAACTCCTTCAGGCTCAAACCCCAAAGATCAAAGCTATCATGTTGGTTATTCAGATATTACAGTCTGGTCGTTTCAACAACAAACGCAATTACAGTGTACATGTGATAAGACGCATGGCAAACTAACTGTGCAGCACATGTCTTACAGGATCAGACTTTAACAAAGCGCTTCTGATGTTACAGAGTGTAATCCCTATGACGGCAGTAGTAGGAAGGGATACCTTTAATCACCATATTAAAAGTGACAGTTATCCCGCCCCGGAAATGACGTAATATCCGGTGGCTGGGACCTCCGGTGTCCCAGAAAGCCCTCCCTGGAAGTGACGTGCATGGGGGTGTCACGTGGTTTGTGAACACGTGGTGTCACGTGTTAGCCTTGTGCCTGGGTCCTAGCCCCTGGGTGATGGCCTATGAGCTGTGTAAAAAAGTATGACTTAGTGTTGTGCAAGTGGTTTCAGAGCCTGAGAGGGACAGGTCTGGACATGTCAGACATTCATGCCCAAGTGCCAGTTATGGGCCCTCATGGTGTCACATGTTAGCCCCCCTTTTTTTGAAATGTTGCATATAAGGAGCTGGTTAGAACCGGCTGTCAAACCGTGAACCAGGGTTGAAACAGTTTGGCAAGGTGCCATGAAGAGATACAATCCGATCGCAAGAAAAGCAGCCTCCTCAGGGGCCCTGAACACTATTGGTAGATATTACCGGACCCTCGCCCCTCTTACGATGGATGAGAATGCACAACAGGATGTCCCTGCCACCCAAGATACCGATGTTACCGGTTTTGAAGAGGAACTTTGCTACCGGCTTGAAAAGCTCAACCTCAAGGCTGTGTCGACCCAGATATCCCCTATTAAGGGGCCCGACAGCGACAGCAATGCCTCGAAAGATGAATTAAGTGTTGCATCTAACTTCATAGACATTGAAGATGTTGAAGAATGTGTAGCACCACCGAATTCGCCCATCTATGAAGACATGGGCGACCAGGAGGCCACCGAGTCAGAGGCCGTTATTGTACAGCCGTCAGGTGTAAGCTCCGGCACTGTTTCTGCCCCAATGGACCTCTGCGACTCCCAGGATTTCAGAGGAGCCTCTGAGTGTGATGCGAATATGGAGGTTGGTAATGACAGTTTTGTTATTTTTTTTTTTTATGTCTGTATACTCTAATGTCATACATTTAACTAATAATGTGTCTTGTGCTTTCTGTTTGAACCCTAGAACGTAGCTGAAGAAAGTGAGCCTCTAGAAGGGTCAACTCCAAAGGTTAACGCCGTAAATTTTTACTGCTTATGCTGTTCCAGACAGTCTGGAAGTGTTACAAGCCAGAACAAAGAGCCTCGTAAGAAATGTGTCTGCACCTACACTAGCCGCGATTTTGAAAAGGAAGCTCCGGGCGTACCCTGGGCCACCATATGGCCAGTTAAAGGTTTTGCAGCGGCCGCTGTGAACGCCTGTGTTAAACGGGATTATTATGATCTTTGTTACGGGCATAAAATTAATGCACCTCAACAGGATGCTCATGAATGTTTATACGATGCATACACACCAAGAATAATTCGCCACATTTGTAGTCGGATAGACCCTCACCGGGTATATAGGTTGTTAAGGGTTGTGTATGGGCTGTCGGCTGTGAAGAAAGGTGTCCACAGTGATATGATTAAGGTCTTGGCTGCGGCTGTCAATGAGATCCGATACGCTGCTGAGCCCTGCTCAAAACTCGACCGCATGCATGGTATGTGTCCCCACTTTGACATAAGTATGTTAGAACGGGTTATAAAAAGACGAATGTGTGACATTTATCATAAAAACAGAAGAATGAAGTCTCTAGCCCCACGAAAGCTGTTTTAGAAAAAATAAAATAAATTAATTAATAAAAAAAAAAAAAAGTAGACCATGAATGTGTTACTTAACGCTCCATACTTACTCACTTTTAGGCGGGGAATCCGGGTATCGAGATGCAAGATGCCTATGAGTTACAACCGGGCTACATCTGTATCGGGAGATTGATTTTTGTGCTGGTTAAAGAAAGAATAGCTGAAATACATCCTATGACTCTGCGGTATCTGAACATTTCGGAACCTTCAGCCTTGTTGCAATGTAGCAGTCATTTGTGTATCGCCAAGTGGTGTATCAATGGGCGGCTAAACGCATCTGTTGAATGCCGGACCTCGGACAAAGACCACATTCGAGAGTTAAGACTTTCACCTGAGACGGGGATACACGAGGCGTTGGTGAACATGACTGAAGATTATGTCACAAATAAAGGTTCGGAATGGTCCTGGTTAGAACTGTATGAACTGTTGAATTTTGTCAGTATCCTGAGTGTTCAGAGTTATAGGCGTGGGGAGCGGGAAGTCCTGTCTAGAGCTATTGAGAGTATAGCCATAAAAATATCAAAGTTTGTGACGCTTAGCGTTTGTGAAAGGCCATACTCTGAGTAACATGTGTAGTGGGGGTTGTACTATGTATACGTTTTGTAAAAAGACCACAGCGGTCCAGCGTTATGACATCTATAAACTCTGTAGCACAAAATGTCAAATACCCGTTGGTTGTGTAGCCCAGCACCATTTTTTATGTTTTTCATGTTTAATAAAATGACCTTACACAAAACAAGCGTCTTTCATTTCGTGGTGTTGGTGGTGGGAGACAACATGACGGATGCGGATTTAAGGAAGCTTTATTACGATAAACATGGGGTTGGAAGTTTCGGAGGTTCCGAAGCTCTATTTAGAAGGGCTCGAGCTGAAAATGAATCTGTAAAACGTGCCAGTGTGAAGACTTGGTTAGCTGGGGAAGAGGCTTATTCGCTGCACAAACCTGCCAGGAGGCGCTTTAAGAGGCGGGCCACAGTTGTTAACGCACAGCTCGATTATCAGTGGCAGGCCGACATAATCAGTCTTCAAGATCTAGCAAAACATAACGATGGCGCCCTGTATATATTAACCGTCATAGATGTCTTGTCCAAATACGCCTATGCAGAGGCATTAAACGATAAAAGTGGTACCAGCGTTACAGCTGCTTTTAAAGACATCTTCGCTAGCGGGCGTGTGCCCCAGAAACTACAAACAGACGCCGGAAAGGAATTTTTAAACAAACATTTCCAAAAATTATTAGACCTGCACGCTGTTCAACATTTTGTAACGCACACAGAGGTAAAGGCTGCTGTTGTAGAGCGTTTTAACCGTACTTTAAAGTCGAAGATGTGGCGATATTTCACCGCCAACAACACCTACAGATACGTGGATGTTCTAAAGGCTTTTATAGATGTTTATAACGCCACCTACCACAGGACAATCAAAATGGCCCCTGTTAAGGTAACAAGGGATAATTCGTTAACGGTGTGGAGAACGGTGTACGGCGGGCGTCTCACGCCGAAGGTCAAGAAACCGAATTTAAAAGAAGGGGATCATGTCAGGGTTTCAAAGTTGAAGGGGGTCTTCACCAAAGGCTACCAGCAAACATTCAGCGATGAGATATTCATAGTGGAAAGTGTGCAGCTTAAAGAAGGGATATATATTTACAGGTTAAAAGACTACGCTGGGGAAGAGGTATCGGGTGTCTTTTACACCGAAGAGTTGCAAAAGGTGCCCTACGATCCGAACAGGGTGTACAGGGTTGAAAAGGTTCTGAAAAGGAAAGGGAGCCGTGTCCGGAGACAGGCGTTGGTCAAATGGCGGGGGTGGCCCGAGAAATTTAACAGTTGGGTCCTGGCCAGCTCATTGCACGTTGTGTGAGGTCAAGCTGTAAGCGCCATGATGGAGAACTCCCCTTTTTATATCACGCTGCCATCCAATGCTTCGAAGGACATGTTCCCAGACAATCAGATTTCGAGTTATACGGTGAAACTTGCAAAACCAGTGGATTTGAAAGGTCCGTGGGAGGTGGCACTAACGGAAATACAGTACCCTAGAACTTGGAATACCTTTACAAAGGCCGATGTTAAATTTCCTATAAAGCGCCCTCAGGATACCCTGACCTATCACCTGTCTTTCCCACACGGCTATTACCCCACCGTAGCGGCGGTAGTCGAGGCCATCAACAAAACTATAGGCAGCATCGAGACGTATGCGAATATATATCTGGTGTTGGATTACGTTAGAAGAAAAGTGTTTCTTAAAGCCCCTGAGCTCAGTACTGTGTTTAAATGTAGTGGTAAATTACAGCGGGTTTTAGGGACAGTACAACATCAACAGAGGCAGGTGGATCCAGACCCTACATGTCCCGATATTAACGGAGGCTTTTATACACTCTACGTTTATAGCGATATTGTAGAGCCGCAGAGGGTCGGGGACAGTTATTCACCTCTGTTGAGGTGGGTCCCTGTGCAGGGCGAAAATAACACAATGGTTAATATACAACATCACAAACTCGACTATGTTGCAATTTCTAAAAACCATTTTGACACTATAACCATCATGGTGTACAACGATCAGTCGGAGACGGTTGCCTTTAAATACGGGAAAGTTATTGTCAAGCTTCATTTAAGGCCACGGCGCGAAGGTGACTATTAGACAGCTGCAATGGTCATCATGAAAACCTACGGGGATCCCTCTATGTACCGGGACTATTATAGAGTTCAGGCGGGGTATGGAGGCCCCCAGCCCTACTTTCAAGGGGCTCCGGTTATGTATGGGGCGGGATTGGGTGGTTTCTTCCGGAGCATGTTTAGGAGAGCCATGCCCTTTTTGAGAAGAGGGTTCGAAATTGCAAAACCTCATGTTAAAGCGGCTGCTACAAACATCGCCCAGGATGTCGTGGGTCGTGTAACGTCTGCGGTAGCTGAACGCATGAATAGACAGCCCCAAGAAGGAGCGGGGTTGCTGTATAAAGCGCATGGTGGTGTTAAAAGGAAGCGCAGGGCTTCGAGGCGTCGGGGTCCACCAAGGCCCTATAAGAAGCGCCGGACTACTTCAAAAGGCCCTCACAAAAGAAGAGCCGTAAGACGGAAGAGATCAACCAGGAAGAAGAGAACTCGTTCTAGTGCGAATATTTTTTAAAACATCGATCATGGCCTTCGTACACTGTGCATCGGGTGAATGCGCCAAATCTGAGTTAGATCTGTTTTCTCTCAAACCCACACAGACTAGCATTGAAAACAGTTTTTTCATGGAAGTGTCGCCGATGGCCGCTCTGACACCCCTTGCACCGATAGAGTTTTATGTGTCGGGGTCCACGGATATGTACCTTGATCTCAACAACACTCTCCTGCACCTCGTCTGTAAAATAACCAAAGCGAACGGTGACAACATCGAGGATGATGCTAGAGTGGCCCCGATAGCCTATCCCATCGCAACAATGTTTAATCAAGTGGACATTAACCTAGGCGATCGCCTTGTCACACAGAGTGATAACATGTATGCCTACAGGGCATACATAGAGAGTATTCTAAATTATAGTCGCGATGCGCTGGACACACATCTTTCAGCGGGGCTCTTCTACCGAGATACCGAAGCGCATTTGGAGAACACGGCTTTGGACGGTGACAATGAGGGATTTAAAAAAAGAGCCAGCTTCGTCGCCGGCAGTAGGCATTTTGACCTCCTGGGACGCGTACATTGAGACCTTTTCTTCCAAGACAAACTGTTAGTCAACGGTATCGATCTTAAGATCAAACTCAATCGTAACAAAGACGCTTTCTGTCTCATCAGCGGTGATGCACACCAGTATAAACTGGTTATATTGTCAGCGAGCCTGTTTGTAAAGAGAGTGAAAGTGTCCCCAAGTGTCAGACTGGCCCATGCTGAAGCTTTACAATTATCGAACGCCAAGTATGCCATTGAAAGAGTTGCTCTGAAGATATTCAGCATCCCCGCCGGAACCCGATTAACGCAGCAGCAGAATCTATTTCTGGGGCAGTTACCGAAACTCATCATCATAGGGTTTGTGGACAATACCGCTTTTAGTGGCGCCTACAACTCAAACCCTTTCAACTTCAAACACTATGATATCAACTATGCTGCTCTGGTTCACGAGGGCGCCGTGATCCCCGCAAAACCTTTCACCCCGAATTTTGGAGCATCAAATTTTGTCCGGGAATATCTAGGACTGGTCTCGATAACGGGGAAACAGCTGAGGGACTCTGGAGTAGTTGTTTCAAGAGAAGGGTATGCTGCCGGCTACACTCTGTTTGCGTTCGACCTGACGCCGGACATGGAAGATGGCGACCATTACAACCTGATCAAAAACGGAAATCTAAAAGCAGAAATACGTTTTACACAGGCGCTGGCGGCCAATGTGAACATGGTTGTGTTCTCTGTATTCGACAGCGTTATCCAGGTCAACCACGCCCGTCAGCTTATGTTTGACTACCATTGAAAGAGTGTAAAATAAAAAAAATAAAAATTTTAATTTTTTTTAAAAATATATAAAATGGACACTACGGAGATACGGGACTTCTTAAGTAGACATAAACATGCTAAGAAATACTTTCTAGGGGTATACCCTAGCGATGGACTACCTGAAAAGATAGGTCCAGAAAGGCCCGCACCCTCGTCTTTAACACCGATCCTCATTACAGGGGTGGTGCACATTGGGCGGCTCTGTTTCTGGATGTGGACAAGGTTATAGTGTTTGATAGTTTAGCCGAATTCCCTGAGCATGGTATTTATACAAAGCCGATATTCAAATATGTAAAAAAAGCATCACCCACTGTTGTGTATAATAAACTTCGGGTACAGGATCCTATGGCCATCACATGTGGGGAACATTGTATATACTTTATTAGTAAAATGTCTGAAGGTATAACGTTTAGAATTTTTTTTAATCTGTACTCAGACGATCTAGTAAACAACGATGATGTTGTTATGAAATATGTGAATGAAAACTCTAGGACAATGTCGCACGTTGTTAAAGCAGAATATGGTCTTTGTCAAAAGTGTAAGGTACTGTAAAGCTGTTATTTGTACTTATGTGTGCCTAAAATAAAAATAAAACATCTTAAACATACTTTCATCCGTGGCATTTTTTTTTTAAGACACACTGCGCACATTCTCAAAGCATTTATAAACAAAAAGATGGCAGACTCCTGATGAAAATTTAAAAGTGTTTATTACAAGCATGTTTCAACACTAACATTTACAAGGTTAAACATATAAAATGAAGCATAATTTTTCGAACCGTAAAAACTTTTAACAAAAACTGTACAAGTGTGCAAAATTAGAGCGGTAGCCAGGTGTTCATTTTGAATAGGCTCTTTTTAGGCTCCATAGGAAGAGCAGCACGGTTCCGAACGGGTGTTAGTTGTGGAAAGAAAGGTGGTGTCGATATAGCGGGGCTCCTTGTAAAAACAGCTGGGGCCGGATCTTTTAATCTTTCAAGCTTACTGCGATTCTCTGCATTACCGATAATCGTGGAGGGAATGTTGAGTTCCGCAGCTGCACTTAGAAACTGCTCCCAGCCTCTAGGAGCGTCTTGTGTCGATAGGGTTTTACCATGTGTGAGACCCCGGACCAGATCATACATATGGGAACCAGCAATCGGCTGCCCTTTGTAAACGAATTCGCCCCGGTCGTTCCAGGTGGTCAAATCTTTAGTAGTAGTCATTTTACTGAGCAACATTTGAGCAGCCCCTCTATATTTCTGACTGATATTTTTTAAAAGGTCTAAGACAAAGGCATCCGTTGTGGTGTGTGGCCTGTGTCTTGAGACACCATAGAGGGTCCTGGCTGCTGTTCAGCATCTGGGGTATACAGCGTCAGTTTGTTTTTTTCAGAGGTTAGCTGCTTGTAGTATTGTAGAAAGTTTTGAAGGGCTCCTGAGTAAAGCCCTGCTTTGTCGTGGGGTTTTAAATCAGTTCGGTTCAAAATGGCTTTGATTTCAGCATCGAGACGCTGCGTTTCGTTTTTGCGTATGTCCCAGACATCCGTGGTAGAAGGGCCCAGATGTTCCAGTTGTTGCCGGGGTACGAGATACATTTTGTGGGCGTGCTCCATCAGGACCTCGACAGTAGCCCTGTGATTAGGGGTATAGCTATACCTAGCAGCGACCCTATAAAACCGCCAGACTGTTTGACCAGTTTTCTTTTGGAAAGGAGCGATGCCCTCTTATTGCTGAGCTTCTTAATAATGTGGCGCTTCTTCTTCAGAACGCGGAACTGGCTCGTTGATATCGGGACATTACCTTTTAGGGTGTTTAGGGCTATTTCTGAAATGGCGGCCACTAGATCATCCGAGGCAGCGCAAAGGATTGCTTTTCTTTTAGAGGGGCTGGCTGTGATCAACATTTTTAGAAGGCCTAAATTACGCCGCAACCTCGCAGACATTGTGGTGTCCTTATATTACAAGGTTTAGAGTGTAAATGTTATAAGCATCTTTTTACTTGTTCTTTTTATAGGTTTTGGGCATTGTTTTAGGCGTGTAGGCGACTGGGAAGTCAGGGGGTAGTATGCCGGCTCGTAGTCTGTAGTCTTCAAGAGTGTTGGGTTTCAAATCCACCAGTAAGTAACCATGGGGTTTTGCTGTAGCATCGTTAAAGGCCTCCATGAAAAACGGGGTGTTTCCGGGGTACATTTGTTTAGCTATAATGGAGATCTGAAGTTTGTCTCTGGGGTTTTTAAATAAGACCAGGTATGAGGCGTTGAGAGTTATGGATCGGCTGCTCTAGCCCTTGTAAAACAGGTTCTGCACTATATAACATATGCTCAGATTACGGTGGTGTGAATATTGCGTAAAAGCCCGCTCAATCTCGGGGTGGTCCCCGCCTTCACGCATGAGGTCATCCACCACGACCATGTTTACAAGTTGTTTTGGTAGCAAATCATCGTCGTTGAGATTATCGGGGATACCCTCTATAAACCGAATGTGGGGGAACTTTAGGGTGAGCTCCGTGTAAAGATCCTGCCAGCATGAATAAAGCCACACAATGTTGTTTGGGGTCTGAGATAAAACACCGGGAGCATTTTCTAGCAGTTTCTTTATAAAAAAACTTTTACCGCTGTTGGAGGGACCTGCTAAAACGCAGGAGAATGGGTGTTGTAGTCTAGTGTCCATGTCTGGGTGGAGTTCGCGCCTCTAATGTCATTTAGTAACCGTAAGGCAGTGTTTTGTAGTCAGATGTGAGGACCCGTTTGTCAAACACTACTCTTAAGGTTTTATACATCGGTTGGGTTGTAATTTCCCATTTTTTCTTGGACCTGACAATGCTCGGCTGGTTTACAACAATGGCTTTGCTATTTTTGTAATCGCTCGAGGCGGAGTATTCGTGCACCAGACCCTTCAGACTGTCAAAGTTTATTTTAATCGTATTGTTTACGTTTAAAGTGATACCTTTGACTTTCATGCAAACCTTGTTGTTTGAGGTCTTATAACTGTACGTCTTAGGGCCTGATGAGGTAAATTCCTGTATATACTCCCCCTTTTCGAGCTCGCTGGTCAAATCCCCTAGATAATCACCCAGCGGAGGATCTTCATCACCCTTTTTACTCACAAAGATAACCGAGTCAGTGTCATGGTACAAACACCGTTCCTGAAGCTTGTCCAGCAACCTGTAAAGCTCTAGCCTGGCGTGAGCGGTTGTGAAGCAGGCTATAAAGATGTTTATATTGTTACACGTTGTGGGGTACTCTTTGGCGTATTTCCAGCATAGAACGGCCGTCTCGTCGTCAATAAATTCACAACTGGATATGTCATAAACAGGTGTGAATATGTACTTAAAAAGCTCATCTGGATCTGTGACGATGGAAGTGTTTGACAAATTGGTACGTTGTGCGAACTTTCCCCACAAGGAATTGAGACAGAGCTTAGCTAGCTGACGGCGGGCGGGGTTAACCTTAATGAACGCCGGTCTCAGTTTAATACCCTCGCGAGCTTTGTAATCAGCGATATACTTTTTCTTTGAGGGCTCATCGGCACACCATTCTGGATACCCCGAGGCCTCCTGCTTGTCTCTGAGAAACAAGTTGATGTACTCAGAAAAGAGCTGGGTTGTTGTGTTTGGAAAGTGCCAGACTTCCAGGATTTTACCTAGGCGATACCCTTTCTCTAGGGACGTCTGCACCTCGATGGTGCACCATGTCCCCTCCAGCACCCTCTGCTCATCACTATGCCGACACTCGCTAAGCTGTTTACTTTCAACGCAGGTACGGCATAGGTGGAACATTAGCTTACCCTCGACTCTATAAGGGAGCACCGGAAAGTAAAGTTTCCGCGGTGGGTGAATCTGACACTTAATGATTCCAAAGTACTCTTTGAGAGGTTTAAAGTTCTGGTATATGATTGTAGGATGGCCCATAGGGTACAACTTCACCTTGTTCACAAACGGATACAGACTGGTGAAGTCGTAGTAATGTATTTTCTCACCAGGGCCAGCTACACGGTACAATTGAATGGCGTTTGTACGCCCGCCGAATAAGGCGTCACGGGGTTCCAGCGGTGAAGGTAACTGCTGGCTCTTAATAAAAGTGCTCAGTTCACCATCTTTCGATAGCTCAGTTACCCAATCATGTTCCCATAGAGTTCTCAAAACAAACCCACAACTCTCAATATACTGCGCCTTCGCCATAGTCCTGCGGTGCAGATGTTCAAACGAGGTTCCCTGCAGTCTATTAAACTCATGGGGCTTGTAACACTGAGGGCAGCCATGGTAAAAACACCCGTTGAACTCAAAGGCCGTTGGTACGCCGTTAATTAATGCATACCCGTCTAGATAGTAGCGACCCAGCCGGTATTCGCCACCCTGCAGAGCGTGCTGAATGAAGATGCTCTCACGCGCAGAGACGTTCATGAGCCACTGAATAGAGGGGGTGGAGTAACGTTTCTGCTTGCCGTTATAGAGGTCGGGTGGTACTAAGGCGATAGTTTCAGGCAATAAAAACATGTGTTTATAAATAGACATGCACATTGAAGCCAGAGTAATGTTTTGAAATGGGTCCAGGTATACAGTTATTTTTTTTTTACTCTTGAGTGATTCGGTTTCAACAAACAGGACCCGCTTTGTCATCGCCACCACAACATCTCTGAAAAGGTTGCATGCTTTTCGCAATATCATAACATCCGCCTGACAGTATGCTTTCAATTCAGTTTGAAAATGAAACCATTTTTCACGGTTTTCATCGTACCACTGTAGAAAACTCTCTTTTTCAGAGGGCATCATGTACTCGCAACCATAACTGTCGGGCGGAGGCATAGGGCCGCTGTAATTCTGATTAGCCCAGGTGTTAAAAAAGTGAGGGAAATAACCTTTACAGCCTTCAAACCCAAAGGCTTTTGGCAGTTTGCTCAACTTCATGGGCAGAAAATTCAAGGTGTCTATGAACCTAATGTCAAAAGGTACAACCTTAAGCAGCATTAGTTTGGAACCTTGGGTTATGAGACTAATGGGCAACTTTTCATGTATCAGGTCACGGATAATGAAGAATGAGTCATATGCTTTGGAGTTGTGAGCCAGAAATGTAAAATCCTGGTATCGAGGTTGCATGAACGTGATGAGGAAATCATTCACGCAGGACCGTCCTTCAAACTCCCAGCTCTCATCACCTGTTAGATGGTGGGCGTAAATATAGTTTGGCTGGTGCACACCCGTCTCTTGCGTACACTCTATATCAAAGACGATATAGTCTTCTGTTTTTTTTGGGTAGTGACTTCTGAGCATGTAACACTCATGTGTTGTTCCGGCTATAAAAGCAACGGTACACCTAGGGCATTCCATGCCTTTACATTCATGGTCGACAGGTTTATAGCGACCGCACGCCCCACTGTCGGCTTTAAGAACACATTGGGCTAGGCCGATGTGCGTGATTAAGCAGTCTTGCGACCGACAAAACAGCTTACACTTTGTGCAGTTCACTTTCTGAGCACTGTCATTGACACAACCGTCCCTCTGACACATTTTACAGTGAAATTCACACTGGTGTTTGGTCCGATTGTTGTATATATGATCGCAATGCTCGCACACATACTTGGCCCCTAGAAAACCCTTCAGGTTCAAGACACCGTAAAAGTGGTTTTCATGATGCAACACATACACGGTCTTGTTTTTCACACTTTCATTGGTAGTGAAGTACTTCCAAGAACCGGCGTGGTATAGAACTTTAACCGTCACGGCAAAGTGGTTCTCAAAAAGGCCCAGATCCCCAAAACCGACCATTTTGTCAGTCGGTATCTGAAGTGCCTCATGTGCTGCTACAGCCATCGACATAATGACGGCGTCTGGGGTAGAGCGGTCCATCAATAAACCCGCAATGCTTGCGGCCAGACACATGTTGGTAGCTCCGGTATTAAAATCGAGCAACCACCGAGATTTCTTGCCAATGATTTTACTGTACATAACGCTCTTTAAGGCTCTGGAAGCACCACCCTCGCGACCCCTAACAACGAGGGCGATGATTCTAAAGGACCCGTACGCCAATAATTCAGCCTTGCTCTGTAAAAGTTTAGATAGGTTTTCTAAAAACGTTACAGCGTCAAACACATCCCGAGATGACCGTCTGGTAAACAGGGGACTATTGAGACCCTGTCCCTGAAAACGCATCTGAAAGAAATCATTAGGACCCACATCGTGTAACAATCGTTCGATTAGCGCTTGCACAGCCTGATGTATAGCTATAATGCCATGATCTGAGGAGTGTAGGCGATCTAGGTTAACAAACCTAAACTCCTCATAGTGCTCTGTAGCGTTAAACCGCTCTACAACTCGACTATACCGTCTCACACTTTCCATAAATACTGGTTCTGAAGCCTCAGTTTGAGAATTACTGGTTGTTGGAGAGCTCACAGGGGTATGGTTAGATGTAGATGTGTTTTTAGACCTTCTGGTAACGCAGAGTCTGGCTTTCTTTAACTTTTTTATTACAGCCTTGCGTTTTCTAGAGCTACCAAGCCACTTTGGCTTCTTATGGGCCCATCTGGTTTTTGGTAACTGTCCCCCGCCGATCTGAACAATATTTGTGTTGTTTACAAATGGTGACACTGACCCTACACCTACTTCGGATGGGGCTCCTCCAGACTGCTTAAGGCTGAGACGGCTCGGACCGCCACCCCCAGAGGACCTGTAAAGACCAACAGCACCTCCTAACTCTATATTTTGAGGTCTTATGGGTGCTGGTTTTGGGGGTTGACATGACCTCTGACTATTGAGCGCTCGTAAAACTCTTAGAGCTCTACTAAGTAGGTGCTGTGGCTTCTTTTCATATTTAGACCTATGGCCCATTGTACTGGTAAAGGTACCTCTAACATTCCCCGTGTATGTACGCGCGCCTAGTCATGATGGTATGTTACCCATGGCTATAACTGTTGAAGCGCAAGTTTGGGCCATTGTGTTTCTACACCGAGCCATCAGCTGTCTTAAAGCCTTTATGCTAGCTCTGGATGTCGCTATATTACCGTCGTTCTTACACAGTTTTAAAGTTTTTAGACGGAGCTGGCATTTTAATTGTCTGAACGACTGATGGATTTCTTTAATGTAGCTGTCTAGAACTCTAGCACGGTTTGAAAGGTTGGTTTCAAGGCTCGAACTTATGACATTAGAGGTATGATTGCCAACTCCCTGAGCCACCCCGGTTATAGGACAATGGCTGGCGTTATCACCACCACTCACTGTTGCTGGACCAGGGCGGGACGTAAAAACAGGGTTCCAGTGTGAACACCCCGGAGTTTGAGAGTCCTGATCATCGCTCGAGGGTGTTCCAAAACTCTGATTTTGCGTTCCGCTACACCCTATACTGCTGTCGGGGTATATTGATGAGGATGGTGAAGACCATTGCGCACGGGCACTTGGCGCAGGACTGGTGGGGTCGTATGCCCCCGGGGGTATATCGGGGGACATCAGACATGGGGATGCCGGGGCTTCAGAACTTTGGGTAGTACCAGCTAGAGCCTTAAGAAGCTCTATACAGTGGGAGTAGGGATCCTCTGCAGGGTGATCATTTTCCATGGAGGGGTCACATAACACAGAGGGGATAGTTGTACATCCTATAGGGGTTGGGGTGTGGCCAGACACCCCGGTATTAGAACTCTGGGCCCTAGGGGGAGCCGGTTGTACATTAACAACATTTTTAAAAGACAGGTCTAAAGGTCCAGATTGCAGCTCTGGGGTCTGGAACTTCTTCCTACGACTCTTTAAGGACAACCGATTTATTTTAGGACTGTTGCACTGTTTTGGGGACCCTCCAGAGACCTCACACGGTACAAACAGTTGGGCGTTTCGTGTTGTACGATTGATACTGTCCGTTTGCCCATGCCCCATCCCCGGGATAGCTGTTGCAGAAGTTTTCGCTGTACTAGGCATTCCCTTTATGACGGTTGGTGTGGGGCCGTTAAGAGTTGTACCTGGACCATGATCGGTGGCTGTAGAGAGGTTGCAGGGTGGGTCTTGATGTTCGGGTTGGTTCACGTGTACCGATGACGCGGTGGGGTTTTGAGCATTCCCAGTGCAGACCTTTAAAGACGACAGCCGCTGCTTAGGCTGAGGGCCGACGTCTCCGGAGCTCTGGGGTGATGATTCTAGGATGTAAAGATAGCAAAATACATATTAGGGTTAGTTATAGCCGGTATACCGGTGGGTGTGAAAGACGTTTAGACACACTAAGGACAGTATACATCAGCCTCCACATTTTCTAAAAAATCACCTTTGGTTTTTCGGCTTGAGGGGCCCTTCTTAATCTCGTCCTTAGAACCAGGGGACTTCCTTTTGCGGGGCTGGCTTTTAAGCTTTGCATCCAAATTCCGGATCGCTTCATCCACAGGGACCCCTCGGGATAAAAAACATAAAAAATAATGTTACACATACAAGATAATACATAGACTATACGAACTCACTATGATGACCAAATATAGGTCTGATTGTAGGGCTTGTTAGGTTTTCAGAGAGGGTTACAAAAAGAACCCTAATATTTACCTGCAGTAACGTTAGCCTGTGACAAGGTGTTTGACCCATCTTGAACATGAAGGATTTGTTGGAGAGAGGCAAGCGCACACCTGAGTTCAGCATCATAACCTATGCAAGCACATGGGTTCCCATTAGCAGTAAAATAAAAATAACATTCCTGACAACGTCGTTCAGAACGACCAAGGGCCTGTAACTCACCTTGCTGCACGGTCTCCATTTGCACAGGGGGTTCCCCAGACTCTTGACAGTCCTGTGTACAAGAGAGACAGATTTGCCTTTAAACATACCACAATTCATCTTCTACGTCCGAACCCTTCATAAAAGCACAACATGGGTTGGACTAAAAAAAAAATTAAAAAAAATTTACAAAAATAAATTAAAAAAAAAAAAAAAAAAAAAAAAAAAATATATATATATATATATATGTCAAGATTCAAATTGTTGAATCCCTATGTTCTGTAAGTATAAATACATATTGACAACTGTAAAACTTTTCTCAAAAACTATACACGGTTTAATAAACAAATTCCACATGGTGGCGCTCTTGCATAATACTACCTCTAGGACTGTCTCTATAAGACATAGACTGGAAAGTGGATCCTAGGATCCATGCCTGGTTTTCACCTTAGCTGAACAAGGCTGTGAACCATGTGTGGGGACGGAGCTCAGTCTAAACTCCTAGCTGAGCCAATTCCAACACCACACAGTCTTTGTTTTAAAAAAAAAAAGAAAATGGCCGGATGTGGATGCAACATGTGTGAGGTCCTGGGTTTTTTCAAGGCAACAAAATCAGATCCAATGCCATCCTGAACTAAGGTGAGTGGGCTGGGGTACTAGAGGGGTCTGAAAAGCTTTTAGCAGGGATAGTTATTTTTTAATCATTATTATTTTAATTTATTTAATTTTTTTTTTTTTATTTACATGCTTTAAAAAAAACTACCTTGTAGGCCCCTAAACCCCTGTCCACACGTGCCACACAAACACACACATATATATATATATATATATATATATATATATATAAATAAATAAATATATATATATATATATATATTTTTTTTTTAAAGGTAGGCCTGTGGGGCCCCTGGGGACCTCTGAGACTCGGGCTCAGGGCCCTCATTACCCCCAAGGCCTTATTTGTATTTGTTTTTGTTTTTTTAAATGGGGCCCTATGGGGCCTTGGGGACCCAATCCCCTTGCCCCCCAAAACGCTATTAATTTTTTTTTTATTTGTAAGGGCCCTAGGACCCAAGCGCTTGTGGCCCAGGGGCCCCCACAGGCCCTGACCTCGGGCCATTACTTTTTATTTAATTTTTTTTTTTTTTTTAAACAAACGCCGCACTCTGGCGGCTAGCACCGACTCCGAGGCCTCGGGAACTCCCCGAGGCCTCGGTGAGCCGGTCGGAAGAAGGTTTATTTACCGAGAATGCCGCTGAAACAAACGCGGCATTCTCGGTAATTAAACCTTCAAGGCGGGTCTCTAAAGCCACTGGGGGGATTCCCCAGCGGCTTTAGAGAATCGCCCGGCATCCGCCTGGAGACCACGTTCCCAGGACAACGGAACTCTGTTCGGAGGTCTGAAGACCTCCGAACAGAGTTACGTTGTCCAGAGAACGAGGTCTCCAGGCGGCTGAAGCCGCCCGGAGACCTCGCTATAAAGTTAGTAGCGCTCTGCTCGAAGCCCACGTGGGCTTCGAGCAGAGCTTTGTTAACTTCATAACGAGGACGCCGCGACGGCTGCAGCCGCCGCGGAGCCCTCGCTATAAAGCTAGTAACGCTCTGCTCGAAGCCCACGTGGGCTTCGAGCAGAGCTTTGTTAACTTCATAACGAGGACGCCGCGACGGCTGCAGCCGCCGCGGAGACCTCGCTATAAAGCTAGTAACGCTCTGCTCGAAGCCCACTAGGGCTTCGAGCAGAGCTTTGTTAACTTCATAACGAGGTCTCAGTGGCGATTGCAGTCGCCGCTGTGAACGCTTTATGAAAAAAGAAAAAAAAAAAATGCCTGAAGCTGCTCTCAGAGCCCACGTGGGGCTCTGAGAGCAACGCCCTGGAAAGTTGATAATTGCACATCCTAGAGCAACGGATTGATTTGGGGCCCCACCGGTTATTCATTTTAGGACTCTGCTCTCTGCAGCTGTGTGTTCTAAAATGAATAACCGGGGCCCCAGAGCACCCCTCATTTACCCCTAAAGCCTACTATTAAATGTATGACCCCCCAGTATACAGTGACCATCCAACAAATTACACCTCCAAAATAAAATAAAAAATACATACAAAGCCCCACAGCAGCCCTACACATATTAAATACACCCTCATATAAAAATACTGACTGCTACACAACCCCACAACAGCCCTGTACCAGCTAAACAGACCCGGCCCCACAAAACAAGTGCAGACTTAACACAGCCCCAGAACAACAATGTACATATCAAACAGTCCAAATACGCCCCACATCGCAAGTGCGCTCGCGCTGGAATACATGCCTATACAACGCACATTACCCCCACTAGTACCAATTAAACAACCCCAGCCCCACATAACATGTGCAGACTTTAAAAAAGAAAATACCGACAGATACACAGCCCCAGAACTCCCATGTACAAATTAAGCAGTACCAATACACCCCCACAAAATAAGTGCGCTCACGCTAAAATACAGACAAATATAGAGCACCGGGCCCCACAAGTACCAATTAAACAATACCAACCCTCAAAATAAGTGCAGAACTTCAAAAATACAGGTCCCATACATAGGCCCAGAACCATCAAGTACAAGTTAAGCAATACTAATACGGCCCATTAAATAACTGTGCCCCCATAAAAATACAGACAAATACATAGCACAAGCCCCCACTAGTACCATTTAAACAAAATCACCCCACAAAGTAATTACAGTATCTCAAAAATACACTAATAGCTTTTAATTTTTTTATTTTTTATTTATTTTTTAAAAGCATGCATTTTTACGTGTCTATGTATAGTTAAACAGGTGAGTGCTAATGTCATTGTTAAACTATAGTAAAACACACATACACACACACACACACACACACACACACCACACTGTTACAGACCTTAAGTAGAAGATGTTTAGCAGCACCAGTCTGAACTCTGCCCTTCATGTTTCCATCCATGATGTCCTGATGCGTCCCTGCTTGCCACAAATGTCAGTAGATAGTTCAGAAAAAAAGAGGCCTGTGAAGTTGGGGGGTTCTTATACTAGGATCACAGTGGTAATTATGCCTGGGCTCTGTGATTGGTGGGACCTGAAAATAGGCATCTGTTATAGGTTAGCAATACTTGTCCTTTGTAGTGTTTCAAACTTTTAATTACAGGGGTCAGTTTTCTAATTTAAGCCATCTGGGACCCCTGAAAGAATGCAGGCACATCTCTGTTTTAGATTAGCCATGTCACAACAAACTCTCTGGTGTTTCAAACTTTTAATTACTGTGTCAGTTTCTAATTTAAACATCTGGGACCCCTGAAAGAATGCAGGCACATCTCTGTTTTAGATTAGCCATGTCACAACAAACTCTCTGGTGTTTCAAACTTTTAATTACTGTGTCAGTTTCTAATTTAAACATCTGGGACCCCTGAAAGAATGCAGGCACATCTCTGTTTTAGATTAGCCATGTCACAACAAACTCTCTGGTGTTTCAAACTTTTAATTACAGTGTCAGTTTCTAATTTAAACCACCTGGGACCCCACTGAAAGAATGCATGCACATCTCTGTTTTAGATTTACCTCTCTACACCGATAGGCTGGCTCTAACATAAGCAGCATTTGACCATTCCCACTTTATTTATTTTTTTGGACTAGCCAATAGTGTGGAGGTTTGGCCAGACCGCCCACTTTGCCGCCCTATGCAGAGGCACCCTAACAGCCACTTGGGCATGAATGTCTGACATGTCCAGACCTGTCCCTCTCAGGCTCTGAAACCACTTGCACAACACTAAGTCATACTTTTTTACACAGCTCATAGGCCATCACCCAGGGGCTAGGACCCAGGCACAAGGCTAACACGTGACACCACGTGTTCACAAACCACGTGACACCCCCATGCACGTCACTTCCAGGGAGGGCTTTCTGGGACACCGGAAGTCCCAGCCACCGGATATTACGTCATTTCCGGGGCGGGATAACTGTCACTTTTAATATGGTGATTAAAGGTATCCCTTCCTACTACTGACGGCATAGGTAGCTCTCAGGTTACGGAGATTTTAAAAGCTCCGGATGCTGAGAGTAGAGCTATTAAGGCAGTTACACAGAGCTTAAAATCCCATACCTAAAGTAATAGAGCCACCCTGTCGATACCAATCTTAGCAAAAATCTCATGAGTTAGAGATGGGCTAAGTGATTGCCTCACGGCTAGTTTGTGGAGCACCATTCTGTGTGCTGAGCATTTAAATGAAAAAAAAAGACTATCACAATGCAAGTGACCTACTTGCAAAGTGCCAAAAAATACATTCAAAAGAAAAATAATCATCGTTTCATATATTTCAAGTGATCCGGCTTTAAATGGGAAAGTGTTTTTGTATACCCGTGCAAATTCCTTTAAATTATCGGCCACATTATATACCTCGCCTTTCATCAAATTTTGGGAGATACAATCGTACCGGATTTACCATAACATAACATGTGGATTTTGACATGATGAACGCCAAAATCCACATATTATTCCTCAAAGTAGGGTCTACTTCTGCTATCAATAAGTTCTCGACCCCAGGGAGTCGTATTTTATTGGATGCATAAACAGGACCTACTTTTCTAAAACACTTATAATCCGGACCTGTATATGCACAACTGGTATGGCCATTCCAGCATTGTGGGCAGGATGCGCACCTTCCTGTCTACACAGAAAGCACACAAAAATAAAATTCAACTTTTTTATTGAGAAGTGTTGTTTTTACTTGACATTTTTATACAGGTTAAGATGCAGCTATCGAATCTACCCTCAAACACAAATAATATGCAGAGTTGGACAGTAGCCTTGCAGCCTTGTTTTATTAAGAGAGCAGTAAAAGTTAACACCTGCTATCGCAAAGTTTTGTTGCTGACAAAATGCTTTGTTAAAATTGATATGCAAAACTTATGTTTAAAAATGAAATGTGCTGAGTGCAAAATTTGGAGCAGGCAATCATACCTAAACATCATATACCTGTACCATAGAAATGAAATATGGATTCTTAATTTGACTTACCTGATGATACCATGTTGAATGGAAAACCCATTACTACCGGAAGGCCTGCTTTTTGTATTGAATAGTTGTTGTACAAAATATTTTTTCAATTCTCTTTACCGCAGATGATGCTATTTCAGAAGCTTCTATTTATTAGTTTGTGAAAACACTTGCTTGAATTAGAGGACTGATACTGAGGTTCTCATTGCAAAAAATGCAGATCACAGGAAGGTTCATTCATGGTAAGAAGCCTCTGAAAAAACAAGAATGAGGTACTGCATTGTGAAAGAGGTGGGCCCATGGAGGTGATGAGCAGTGAGGGGGAGTGCTCAGCACTCCCCCTCAGTGCGCCTGTGTGTTTGGCCGGCCTCCTTGGACTGGCCAACATACATGCGCAGTGTGCTCTCTCCAGCCTGGCACTGTGTTGCCGGGCTGGAGAGAGCATGCACAGGTTCCCAGTCTGCCTGGGGTGCCCTGGCTGGGCGCACCCAGCCAATCCTGACACTGCTCTGAGCAGCATCAGGATTGGACGCAGGGCAGGCTGGGTGCCTGTTCCCAAAGCGATGATGGAAAGGGGAGTGGTGCGGGTTGGCGGATCAGGTAAGTTTTTTTTATTTTTGATTAAATGTACCCCCCTCACATCTCCCCTCCTCAAGCCGCACCCGCCCGCCACTTGTTAGAGCAGTGAACCTAGACTGCTGAGCATACTCTCCAGCTTTTATGCTAGAGCTTCATGCTTAATCATTGATTTTCTATCACTAAAACTCCTCATGGCTATATGAACTTACACTTTTTAAAATTCTTCCATTTAATCCTTGTCATATAGAGAAGGGAATTTCTTTATGGAACACATTTATTAAATTGTTATTGTATTGAATGCACCATTGACTAATTTACCGCTCTATCTAATTATCGAATATCGATTGATTATTTAACTTTTGAAGATGAAATTTGAACTATAATACCTTAATAGGATGATGAACTCAAAGATGATACATGAAACCCTTTAACGCAAACTCTCTTTATTGACTGAATGAAAGATGTAATAATTGACAATACTTTGTGTTGATTATGGCTCCTTACTTCTCTGCCAACACACAAAATCCATGGACCTGTATGCAGGGCTGAATAAATTATTGAGGTGTTGAGAAATCCCCACACTCAAGCACACCTAAAACAGATGCTTCATATTATGCATTTCTCTTCTCTTGTTTTATTTCATAGCTTTTCAGTGCACAACAAGATCCACAATCCTGTGGTTCCTTCCCCAGCCATAAGGCTTCCCAGGCTGATAATAGTTCCTCTAAGAAGGGCCAAAGGCAGTTTTGCTTTGTACCAAAGCATGATGCAAGGTGATGACATTTTGGGGGGGAGGGGGGAAGGAAGCACTGCAGCTTCAGGACCTAATTCCAAAAGTGACCTCGTGACCACCAAGGCAAATAGGGGAATCTTTCAACATGAAGCTGTTTTGTCCACAAGGCCACTCTAAACCTGTCTCTACAATGCAGAGTACACAAGGACAAAGCATGTGTTCTTTAGAAGCAGCAGTCACGGAGCAGCTCATCTCCAAGTTTCTGTTGTGAATTACACGCTGTCAAGGTGAGGAGTTTCAACACTACGGGCCTCAATGTGACTTTGGCGGTCTGATGGTAAGGCTGCCACGGTGGCGGCTGCCAAAAGACTGACATGTTGGCGGCAACCTGACCGCCATATTAAGAGACACACTGAGAAGTCTGCCAAAAAAGAGTCACATTTCTGAAACCACCAGGACATTGGAGGTCAGAACATAGGCGGTCCCACCACCACCAGCCCTGCTAGCCCGACAAAAATCCATCCAACAGATTACGATCCACAAATCATGACAGCAGTACTTTCATGGCAGAAAACCATTGGAGGTGCGCACCATGGCGGTCACAACTCACAGCACAATGAACACTGCAAAACATTGGATAGTTTGAATACCCCACACCGGACACACATCAACACACGTGACACACCTACACACAAAAGTATATAACACACCCCTACACAACCAACAATACTTTGCAACCTGAACACCACACACAGCCACAGACAAGCAAAATCAGACACAGAAATAGGAAAAACAATATTAGGCATCCACATACATTTCACTACACACACATCATACACCTGCACAACACACACAACACACATTTTACTACCACACACAATGCAAAACAAGTGTCACCCACTCACATCACAGCACCTACAGCTCACCACTTTCCTTTTACTCCAGCCTTTTATCTTTGAACACAACCACACCGTCTTCACCACCACTAGCATGTCCCCACAAAAGCACCCACGTTTCACGGATGAGGAGTTACGTTTTATGGTGGGCGTAATTGTCAAGGTAGAGACACACCTGTTTGGAGCACAGGTCCAGTAAACATCAATTGCCAGGAAAATGGAGCTGTGGCAAAGAATAGTAGACAGGGTCAACTCTGTATGCAGCTATCCAAGCACAAAAGTCAACATCAGAAAGAGGTAGAACAACCACAGGGGGAAGGTATGTTCCATGGCTGCCAGGCACCAAGACTGGCGGTGGGCACCCACCTTCTCCCCCTACTTTCATTTCTTGGGAGGAAAAGGTCTTGAATATACTGCATCCTGAGGTTCTGACAGGAATACCTGGGAGAGTGAAGTCTGGTAAGTCCCCACAAAATCCATGTCATCCATTTGTCATTTCCTGCAAGCTCCCTCGCCACCTTAACCCACACCAGTTCACATACCACCCATCACAGCTCTACCTAAATGTTCTAATACCCCTCTATGGCATGCCACATGCCCACTAAACTCTTCTGGCTTCCCAGCCCTTGGAAATGGCATGTAAAATACTGGCAAGTCGTAGCACTACAATTCCCAGAATGCAATAACCCACCATTGTGAAAATCAGAACAGTGCATAAAACGTGAGATGTCATGCTTGTGAAACTAACTACCAATATAAGCCATCTTGATTGGGCAAGTGTGTAACAGTGAATGGCAATGACAGTAATGCAATGGCGCACTCCCACTATCATCACCAACAAAACAAAGATATAGTTGTGTTCCCAATCACAATACCCATGGAATAAAGATTCCTATGATTAAAATGTACTCACCGGGGAGGGGAATCTTGATGTAAAAGTTGATGCACATCTAGAACAACCAGTCTCAGGTCAATGTCTATTACAGATTCCCATACTGTATCACTATTGTGCATTGTACACCTCGTTGGTGTGCTATATGTCATGTCAGACACTTCAGTAGGCAACAGAGATGAAGACCCATGGCAATAATCTGGTAACATAAAATGGTATCAGCAGTCAAATCACTACCAACATCATTTAATAGCCACAAGCATAGTGTATGGTATGGAAACTACAGAGTCTCATGTTGTACTAAGCAAGACTGTGCAGCAACTGTCATTGTCATTTCAGGTGATCATGTGAATACACTTTCTGCATCTCACACAACATGAACCAAACCCTAAATGTAACAGATGTATCAACAACTGTATTCCAGTTCTCCCACAGGTAACCTTGCCAATGTCTCCTTGGACAGGATACCATAGACTGCCACAACCCCTCTGGATAAAGGCCCCAGTGAGGGCAACACTCCTGGATGTGTGGGCACTGAAGGGGAAGCTGGCCCATGAGGGTAACCTGGTCAGTCAACAACTGTCAGCCTCACCCTGCCGACATCGATTCCTCCCAGCCCTGTTGCATCTACATCACAGGAAACCATTCACCTCCAGACCTGCGCCCCAACAACTGTATCATCCATTGTGTGCCCCACAGTACAAGTACCCGAGTCTCCTCTTGTCACCCCTGACTGGGAGTGGGTACACTGTGCCAAGGGCACAGGCAGGTGAGGGTAGGGCACATGGGAGGGATGCTATGGGCCAGCAGAAGGGGGCTCCAAGGGACAATCCTGACCAGGAACCCATCTCTCAAGTCTTGGGAGCATACCAAAATTCCCAAGGCATGATGGGCCATGATGGGGGAAATTCAACATCTGCAGAAGGACCATCACCAGGAAGTCGTGCAGCAGTGGCAGGCAGAAAATGCATGCCTGCTTCCATTGTTGAGGTTCTGAGGGACATCAACACTACCCTGAGAAGGACTGCAGCACAATATCAGGCCTCTTCCACTAGCAATGAGTCTACGAGCCCTTCTACAACTGAGGCTGCTAGTGGAATGGAGGCCCTACAAGGGGAAGGACATGCCTCAGACACCCCAATCTCTGTAGCAGAGGAACCCTCCCACAAGCATGAACATCCACCCAGACATCGTGGTAGAGCAGATGCCAAAAGAAAACCCACTGCCAGGAAGTGAACCTCTCCTGACTTGTTCCCCTTGTGTGCCACAGATACACCCTGTTGACTGTTCCTAAAGCAAACTTCATTTTCCCATGGTACAAGGACACTGGACTTGTGTATCCAAATGGTGTAGCAGCTACCCTCATGATTCCAGCTGCCATGACTGAACCCTTCACTGTTTATATTGTGCCATTGTAAGTTCCTTGTTACACATATTGTTTAACTGTTCACAATAAATCAGACTTAAACACAGATCCTGTGTATGTTTCATTTATCTACCATGTACAACTGCGATGCATTGCAACTCTGCTATCAGTATGTCCCTCTGTATTGTACAACCTATGTCGTGGACATCACACGTGCACACTATCAGCAGAGCTCTCATTACATTAGGATTCAAACACGAATAGAGTAAAACATTTTAGTAAGCTACACCTACATACATTTATTGGTAGACATGCAAACAGCACATTGAGTATAACTGAGAGTAACATCAAGATGTTTGCTTAGGTGGAGGACATTGCTAATCCACAGGATTCAGAAGTTAGGGACATATCAGTCTTTCTACAAGCCAGAAGGCATACCGAATGCCCATTTGTATCACCTGGGAAAGCCCTATCACATGGCCATACCTCTGCTTCCTAAAATATATACCCCATGGCACAGACAGTTATCACTACTGATGTCCCCAGTCCAGGGATCTTTCACTTACATTGGTCATATACTTGAAGGGTTGCCACTCACCTATGCAAGTCCACAGAGACATGCACCTTGCTCTGCAAAGTAGGAACACACTGACAGCTAGGTCAGGGTAGGTTACATACAACAATAACCATTAAGATGGTAGAGGCTATGGTTCTACAATTTCACATGTGCCTGACACATATGGACACGCCAATTGCACCATTTGACCACCTCCAGTTTCCTACAGGTAAACTTGAGAGGTAGACACAATTCCTTCTTGGTGTTCTGACAGTCTGGCCATGTAGCTTACACTTCACATACTCATTGCATTCAGTACCTGATTTCAGCCATGTCCACTTCTCATGTGTGCCTGCAATTCCCATATGCTTTTGACACTGCCTTTGACTTGCCAATGATGATGAGCCCAACTGGAAGTCATCAAATCTGTGATTGACATATATGACAGCTAGGCCATACCAGAAAACATTCCAAAATGCAGCCAAGTCATGTTCACCAGAGTGTCATTGCAAGTGCATTAACAATACATGATACTGTATACCAGTCTGTTCGTTCCACAATACCACATTACAGTCTGCATGCACAACTCACTCATAGGCATTTCAGCTACCTAATACCACTTTGCTGATGGTAAAAAGGAGGTGACATGCTACACATCAACCCTAGGTTATTATTTTTAATCGCTGCATCACAAATACATTACATACATTGAGCCAGTTGAAGTACTGATTGATGAGATCTGCCCTGGAGTCCCCTGCTTCATCCTCATCTGGCTCATCATCACTTGGCAAATCTACATTTCCACCCACAGGTTCTGCTGCCTCCCCCTCATCAAGTATAAATGGTATCTGACATCTTAGGGCACGATTGTGGAGCATGCAGCAGGCAACAATTATTTGACATACCTTGTTGGGTGAGTAGAGGATGGCTCCTCCTAAAATGTCCAAGCACCTAAATCTTGCTTTCAGGAGCCCAAAGGTCCACTCCACAACATGCCTTGTCCTCCTGTGGGTCTCATTTTAGCAAACTTCCCCAGGCGTGGTTCGGTATCTTACTGGTGTCAACAACCAAGGACGGTTAGGATAGCCGGGGTCACCTATGAGCAATTTGGTAGGGCAACGCAAACATATATGTGGGACATGCAACATTGTGATGCAAACACACATTTCTCTGTGTTGAGTCATGTCATCAGCAGTGGGACATTGCTGTTACGCATGATGAAGGAATCATGGACTGATCCTGGATACTTAGCACTGACTTGTGAAATGTAATGGTCTGCCAAACACACCACTTGAACGTTGATGGAGTGGTAGTTTTTCCTGTTCCTATACACTTGTTCATTGGTACTGGGATGAACCAGTACCAATCTATGGCTCCAACCATGTGTGGAATGTGTCCCATAGCATAAAACTCTGCCTTCACATAGGGCAAATTCGCACGTTGGGGAAATCTGATGTAGCTGTCGAGGTGCTTCAATATTGCACACAGTACATCTTTCAAAACCAGACTGATCATGGGCTGAAACATCCCTGAAGTTAGAGGCATTGTATTCTGAAAGGAGCCAGTGGCCAGGAAGTTTAGCACTGGCATGGCATTAATAATGGGATGTATGCTATAGAGATTGCATATGGCAGGCATTAGGTCTGGCTCCAACTGATCACAAAGATCCATGATATTATGCCGATGCAGCCAATATATCTGGATAGTATGTCTTTCCTCCATGGTGTACAGGTGTAAAAGTGGACGGTACACTGGTGGTTGTCTACCTCTCCTCATGGCAGGGTAACTGTGTGGAAACATGTAAAAATAGTATGTTACATGAAGCATGAACACATCATGCAAATGTCAATATACAAGTCAGACATAGCTACTGTCGAGGGCGGTTACAACCTCTGGCATCTACACTACGGCACATAGCTATGCATCAGATTACACTCTCCTTGGTGTACATTCCCTCAATTACCTAATGTACTACACATGCATAGTCATCTGTGACTGTATTTGTTTGTTAGTCCAATTGACTTGACATGTCATTCACATATTTTTGCACATTACCTACATTAACAATGCACATAAGATCCTCAGAATAGGTGTACCTTGCTATCACCACATGTCCTTCAGTTACAAAGCTTGTACTGCTCAAATGCATAAATAGCCAACTAAATATGAAGGCAGTACATACAGATATTCTGCACAATATAAGGCTTAGTTTATGACGCAGATTACAAAACTCTTCCATACATGAAATGCATGCAAAATGGCAACCACTTGACCTACTGTACTGGACATGTGGGAGTGACCTAAGACCGCCGACGGAAGGCTTCATAGTGGTATGTGATCGCAACAGGGGTGCAAATTGCCATTGGAATACATTACTGCCTTTGGCGGACTTGGGCCAATGGCGATTTCTACCGGCGGTAAAGGTCTTTTATGTTGCAGACGTGACCGGTATCTTCTGCAGTATTGCTCACTTGACTCCTGACACTGCTGCCAGCAAGACCTCCACTACCTGAGCTGCTGTGCGCTGCCTCTGGCACCTATCATGCCACGTCCTGCTGGTAATAGGGCTCCAGCCTTCACCTGTGAAAAGCTGGACAAGCTTGTTAAGGAGGTCCTACCCCTGTATGAACAGCTATATGATGCACCAGAGGAGCAGTTTTGTCCAATGCAATACCATAGTGTGAAAGGTGTGGTGTATGATGGTGTACCTGAAATGTAAAGTAATTAAGGTGTTGATGCATGCAGATATTAATTTGTACATGAGTGTGAACTGCGAGGATGAGAATGTTTGCCTACTTGCTGTTACTGAAGTCTGCCCACTACTATTGGTATGGTGGATATGGACATGACTTTTTTCTTTTGTCTTTGTCACCCATGCAGGTCAATGCCCATCAAAAAAAGGGGATCTGGCTCCCATCTCCAAGGAAGTGCAGACCCTGAGGGTCCACAGCTGGAGGAGCACCCACTGAAGGAAGTGGTGGGAGGACCTGAGACGCTGGGCCCGGATGACCACAGAGGCCCAGCTGGGGATATCCTCCCAACGAGGGAGGGGTGCCCGTCGGACCTTGACACCCCTAATGGCCTGCATTTTGGCAGTGGCCTACACTGAGGTGGATGGGAGTTTGTGGGCAGCATAGCAGCCACAAAGGGGTAAGTACTGACAGAACGGATGAACATGCCTTTGCCCGTTAAGTGTATGATGTCTAAGTATTGCAGCTGTGACAATGTGGTAAGTGCTACATATAAAGTGTTACCTAGGAAGAGATTGTACTACAGTTGTCAACATTGAAACACTGATGTGGCCATTATATAGTGTATAAGGACATGTTACACACCAATGCCAACCAAATAGTATGACTGCATGTGGAGATGCATATATGACTCCGTCATATGTGTAACTCTACTCAGCCAAACATATGGGTAACCTGCTCTGTCATTCTTCTTGCCTAGTGTTCCCAAATCCATTTACCCAAATGGTATATTGTATAGGTATTTGGTCCCTTAACAGTCCTATTTCACTAGATCTAGCTCTATGTGCAACAGTGAGTCTGACAGATAAGTAACTGGGCCAAGTACTCCTATGTCCTGAAGTAGATGAAAACTTCATGTGAGGGTGCCAGCTGAATCAGCATTTTGGTATGGTAAACTTGCTACACTCCCTATGAGGTTTAAGGAGGTGTCCCCATTGTCATGTCAGATTCATACATTGGGAAATGTAACATTTGATCAGGGTGGACATTCTACATAGTGAAAAATATGGTGGTAATGATACTTTGACATTTGAAGACATAACTTTGACATGTGTACAAATAACTTTTATTCTAATGTATTTGGTGTTAAAAAGGTAAGTGGCTAGTCTGCTGATCCCTTAGCCCATGTATATTGTCCATGTTACATAGGGCAGTACCATACCTATATGGGTGCAACATAAACTATTTTGTGTCTACATCATGCGCCAATTGATACTTCGTGCCTATTGTTATGTTGAAACCTCATCTTTGCCAGGCTTACCTTTGCTAATCTGAGGCTGATTGGACAGGTCTAGTAAGGGATCTGCTCATTTCTTCCTGACTTAATAGTGTAGCAGGGCTTACATCTGACATACACATGTTGGTCTTAGGGTATATGTTGTCATTCAATTTGCTTAACTCTAGGTGTATGAGTCTTTCATGGTTACATAATTGGTTAGGAAAGTGTCAGTTCTGTACTAAGCTAATAGGATTCACGTCAGTAAAGTTGTTAGTGATGTAGGTGTTTAGATGTTGTCATGTAGAGGTTTCTAATCAACATGTATAGTGGAATGGTATGTGGCCTTCATGTACATTGTTTGGTGTCCATTGTACTGGAGGTGTTGGTTTGCTCCCTGTGGTTATCTGTGGTTGTATCCTGTGTATAGTAGGCCCCTATTGCAGGACATATAATTGTTGTCTATGTGTCAATGAGTTAGATAAGCGGGTCCAGATACTCTTTATAAATCTTTTTTATAGTATTTAGATAAATGTTTCAATGACATGATATGTCATTTTGTGAGGCAACCTTTGTGAAAATGCTGCTTGTAGTGCCTTCATCAGAGGTATTTGACATTGTGAAAGATATGGACATATTCGCAAGTAAGGTTTGTGGTTGCAAAGCAACATGCTGTTTTGTATTTGAAGTGCGATGAGTACACTTTAATGGAACATGACTACTGGTGGACTGGGTAAGTGTGGGGAAGGGGGAGGCATGATAATGTGTTGTTAATAAAATGCATTTCCTAAGAATGTTTTGTTGATCACAGTGATGACCTTTATGGGGAGAGACTTTGGATGTAGCCAATTCATCTCTGCATGCTCTTTTTGAGTTACTGCTGAATTGATGAGATGGTGATGTAGTGGTTAGATGGCAGGCTTATGTTGAGGATGAGACTGTGGTCATAGGGGAATATTGTAGTTATGTAGTTGTGACATGATGTAGCCTCTAAATGGTTCCTATCTGAGGCTTTATGTGACATAGGTGTGTTGTTACTGTTCTTGGTCCTGTGTAGAAACATCCTGGAGCCGCTGATGTACTGCCAATGCTATGTCTTACCCTTTAAGGTTATTTAATATTATTGAGAATACTGTGAAAAAGTTTCCCATCAATTGCATCCCCAAGTCAAGGGCTGGGGAGACCTGTACTCATCTTGGGTTTGTTTTAACACTTCCGGAATATTTGCAAGTGTTGGTGTAATATGTGCAGTAGTGTAGAGAGCACTGCACCCCAAGTAGGACAGTTGTCCACTGAGGGAACCATTGCAAATGGCAAGCACATCATGAGATTATATATTTATCTTGGGGTCCGCATGCGGATCCACTGCCTTCAAAGTGCTTTTTTTTTGTGCTAAACAAAACGGATTTTTTTCAAATTTGATGGGTACGTTACCCTTAATTGAATGTAAAGTAGCAGGATTAATGACCACTATAGCCACATGTGATTGTGCTGGGGCAACCCTTGCTGGGGTGGTATTTAAAACCAGCAATACCAATTGTATTAAAAGTATATATATTTCTACTAAAATAGTGTATAGGCGTCATACTTCTGCAACTGCCATTGTACCTGCAGTAGTGTGAGATGTATAGTTAGCCAATTCTGGCCATTTAGTAATGCACCGTCCTTACTTAGAGGACCTAATCTAACATTCTGTGGAATGTGTGGTAGGGCGTCATCAAGTCAATTTTGGTATTCTTGATGTGCATTTCTATATACACATAAGGGCTATATTGTGAAGTTCATTTGTTGGAATGTAATGAGGAAATGTGTGCATGATCACATCTGCTGCTGGAGAGGTGACCCAATGATAGAAAATGTCAGTTCTGTATGATGCCTGGCCCTCATAACAAATGAAACATCTCCTCTCTCATTCCAGAGGCCATTATTTGTTGTGAGTGGGAGTCTCATGTTTGCTCAGTTACAATCTTGTTTTGGTTCACTGTATTTAAAATTTAATGGAATTGGAACTCTTAAAATGAAATCCTTTACGCTTGAACAACCTACAGCATCAAATAGCTCCTAACTATCTAGCTGAGGTGGCTATTCCCTAATATCATGGATGTCTCCGTATATGGTATTTAGGGTGCCTTTGCATGTAATGAGACAGAGATACTTAGGAGATCCGTAAAGTTGGTGCCTAATCAACTTTGGCGGTGCCATGTTGTAGGACTCTTGTTGTAAGGACAAGACTGCTGAGTTTTGAGTGGCAGCACCACCGAGTGTGGGGGACTGAGTCTGATCACACACTGTGCAACAGCTGTTGTCCTAACCCTTTCAGCTAACTAGCAGCACCTCACCAGAATCCAAGAGTAAAGTGATTTGAGGCAGCCTCTCGCATAACACTCTAAGGCCCTCATTCTGACCCTGGCGGTGTCTCACCGCCAGGGCAGAGGGCAGAGGAAGCACCGCCAACAGGCTGGCGGTGCTTCCGGGGCATTCTGACCGCGGCGGTAAAGCCGCGGTCAGAAAAGGGGAACCGGCGGTTTCCCGCCGGTTTTCCGCTGCCCCAGGGAATCCTCCATGGCGGTGCTGCATGCAGCGCCGCCATGGGGATTCCGACCCCCTTCCCGCCAGCCTGGTTCTGGCGGTTTTCACCGCCAGAACCAGGATGGCGGGAACGGGTGTCGTGGGGCCCCAGGGGGCCCCTGCAGTGCCCATGCCACTGGCATGGGCACTGCAGGGGACCCCTAACGGGGCCCCAACAAGATTTTCAGTGTCTGCATAGCAACTGCACCCGTCGCACCCCAGCAAATGGAGCCGGCTTCATCTTTGCTGGGGCTTTCCCGCTGGGCGATCTTTTGAAGATCGCCCGCCGGCCCAGCGGGAAAGTCAAAATGCTCCCCGCGGTCATTTGACCTCGGGGTGGTGTTTGGGTGGTTTCCGCCCGGCTGGGTCGGAATGACCCCCTAAGACTCCTCAGGGAAGTCATGATGGAATAGATCACACCTCTTTCTCTCAGTTATACACGTCTCATACATGCAAAGACAAACAGAAGAAACATTTGGTTCAATACATTTATTGAAGCACCTGTGTTGTATGTGAAAGGTCATGAATTGTGATTATTAGAATAATGAAACACAATACCATTTGAGCGGTGACTAGGAAAGGGAAACAGAGGAAATGTCCCACCATACTGTCACAACAGTGATTCTAAAATCCCTACCTGCACTACTAAAATTCTACATGAGAGCAATAGCAGTGTTCGCCCCAATCTGCCCATATAATCCCCAGAAGGAAACATAATCCTCAAACCAGTGCTATAGGTAGAGAAGAGGTCTGTTGGTCTGCTTGGAGTCCATCCACATAGATGAAGAGAAGATGTCGAATTTCATCAGAACTGTGACGACAACGTGCAGCATGAGACCAAGCTGGCTGGAATGCCCCCTCTAAGGCAGTCGGGGCCGTGTGGTGTTTCATAAGAAAACATCTGGGGGCATATTTAAGAAAAGTGGTCACTTTTCTTGGTTTCCCTTACTGCTTCCCTAATGCCACCATGTGTGTGCCGTCTTTAAAATATCATGCACCATGACGGTAGTTAGGGGACTGGCGTCAGAATTTTTTATGCTAGCCCTGCACTTTGCAGGATTAGCATAAAAAATGTGGACGCTAATCCTGCAAAGCACCCAGGGGCCCATTGCAAACAATGGAAGCCTCCTTTTAACCCCTGCTCTGAGCATGCGTTAAAAGTGGCAAAAAAATGACACAAAGAAATCTCTTAGGTTTCTTTGTGTCATTTTGTGGCCTCCTTAACAAGGGAACTCCCCCTTTGCACACATTATGCCTGATGCAGGCATAATGTAGTGCACAGGGTTACAAAGTGGTGCAATGCATGCATTGCACCACTTTGTAAACATGACACAGCATTTTTGGCCTTCCAGAACCTTATCAGTGAGAAACAAATGACACTAATGTGGTGTTAGAATGGTGCTAGAGGTTCTTAAATATGGCCCTTGGTGTTTCAAGGACTGCCCAGACATGACAACATGTGTTTTGCCTGTGTAGGGTATACATCGTACTCTTTGTACCAGCAATACCCAAGAAGCTATTGTGTGCAGTCTTGGGTTGAGCACAGGATGAGAAATGTTGTGCAAAGAAGTGAATAACAAAGTCTACGTGAAAAGGCAACTGATAAAATTATAAAACTTTCCACTAAAATGAAGCTGTTCTAAAACAATAAGAGGAATAAAATGAAATGTGAAAGGGGGCTGGCCGCAGGCCCAGAGCTAAAATAATGTGTCTGTGTAAATGCTAAAGTAACCTAATTGCAATGTAAAGAAATTCCTTTAATGTTGTGGGCAGCTAATCCTGATGGTGCTGTTACTACACATAATGGCCCTCGTTACAACCCTGGCGGTCCAAGACCGCCAGGGCTGTTTTGACGGAAGCACCGCCAACAGGCTGGCGGTGCTTCCTTGTGTATTACGACCGCAGCGCTGCCCAGGGGATTACGAGTCCCCCTCCCGCCAGCCTTTTCCTGGCGGTTTGAACCGCCAGGAAAAGGCTGGCGGAAAGGGGAGTCGCGTGGCCCCTGGGGGCCCCTGCACTGCCCATGCCACCGGCATGGGCAGTGCAGGGGCCCCCTGACAGGGCCCCATGGAGCTTTTCTCTGTCTGCATAGCAGACAGTGAAAAGCGCGACAGGTGCAACTGCACCCGTCGCACAGCCGCAACACCGCCGGCTCCATTTGGAGCCGGCTCCTGTGTTGCGGCCGAGATCCGCGCTGGGCCGGCGGGTGGAAGCTCGGTTTCCGCCTGCCGGCCCAGCGGGGATGTCCAAATGGCCGCAAGGCGGTTACAACTTGGCGGGCGGCAGTAGCCGCCCGCCAATGTTCTAATGAGGGCCAATATGAAGAGAGTTGGGCCTAGGACCTATCTCTGGTTGCAGCATACAAATAACTAGGGAGAAGGAGAAGTCTTTCAAACTAAAACCTCACAAAGGAGTTGTCCCACCTTATACAGAAGGTGATGATATCCCCAAGTGTTTTTTTGCCTATGAGAAAGCATGCATAGCCAAGGATATAGATAGAAGTCATGGGGGTTCTCTGTTGTGGGAACTGTTCTTAGGAAAACGCAGGGATAGACTTCTGACATTGACTGAGGCAGATGCCAAGTCCTATGACCTAATGAAGGCAACCCTGATTGAGGGCTTTGAACTTACAACTGAAGAATGCAGAATTAAATTCAGAGAGACTTGAAAAGCCCAGAGTCAGTCCTGAGTAGAAATTGTGGAATATTCAATAAAAATGCTGGGTGGCTGGTTAGACTGTAACAAGGTACAGGATTTTGACGGGCTTTATAATTTAAGTATAAAAGAGCATCTGTTGAGTTACTGTTACAATGAGAAGCAACATCATTTCCTGGTAGACCTAAGTCTACTTTCTCCTCTAGAGATTGGGAAGAAGGCAGACCACTGGGTCAAGACAAGGGTTACCAAAACGCCCACTGGTGGGAGAGACCAAGAAAAAAATGGCAAACACCCCCCCAAGGGAAAGATGAGACCCAAAATGCAAACAAAGAGTCTTCATCAGGCCCCCAAAACTCTGTTTAGGAGGGTGGGCCCCGAGACTCCTCATAGCCAAAGGGTAGGTACAAATGTAGGTACTTGGAACCCAAAAAGGCTTGGTGCCAATATTGCAAAAACAGAGGGCACCAAACTGGATACCTTACCTGTAGAAAGCAAGCCTCTAGTATACCTGCAGTACTTGCAGTTACAAATCTCCAGATGAGGTCACCGTTGTGGCCTTAACATGTCAGTGAAACCAGAGAGGCAAAAATAGCCACAGAGGGAGGGGTAAACTTATCCTGTGCTGCCTGTCCTACTAACATGCACAAATACAGGCAGCACCACTTCATTAAAGGGACTAGGGTAGAACCTTTGAGGGACACAGTGCTAGTGTTACCACGGTGACCCAGTACCTGACCCACTAAGATCATTACCCGATAGGGAAAACTTATCCTGTCACCAATGCTGACACTTTTACAAAGATCCACCCCATGGCAATGGTATCTTTTGACTGGGGGTGGGGGTTAGTTGAACAAAAGGAAGTGGCTGTGTTCCCATACATCGCTGTAGACTGTCTGCTTGGAAATGATTTGGAGTAGTCTCCCTTGGCTGAAGTTGAACTAAGGATTCATACAGCAATGTTGGGGCTCCCAGAATGGGGTTGTGTCAAAACCAGGCCATAGAACAAACTCCAGAGTGAACAAGAGGTTTTGGATCCTGGAAGAATCGAGCAACCCTCCAAGAGGAAAGGGAAGAAGACTGGGGGACCAGCTTCTGAACAGACCACAAGTCAGAACCCCTCTTTCCAGGAAGAGGACATGTTAAATCCAGAGGTAACAGAGCTTGGGCCTTATCACCCAGAGCTCTTGAGACCAAGGGAATCCTCTAGGGAGGATCTGTTCCAGAAAAGAAGAAATCCATCCCACTCATTAGAGTCTGAGGCACCACGCTGCACAGGAAGAAAAGGGTAGTGTCAGTGGTACCCACAGGGTCTATTGGGAGGATGGACTTCTGTACATTGAGGCCAGAGACCTCAAGCCTGGTGCAACCAAGAGGATGGTAGTACCCCAGCATTACAGAGAGTTTCTTCTCTCTCTAGCCCATGACATTCCCCTAGCTGGGCATCTGGGCCGCAACAAAACCTGGAGCAGGCTAGTTAATCACTTTTACTGGCCTGGAACGTCCCAGAATGTGAAGGACTTTTGTCAGTCCTATATCAGTTGTCAAGCCAGTGGTACCTGAATCCCCCCTTAATCCCACTAACTGTGGTTGGGATGCCCTTTAAAAGGGTAGGGGTTGATATTGTTGCCCCCCTTGACCCTCAAACAGCTTCAGGAAATAGATATATCCTAGTGGTAGTGAATCATGCCACTAGATAGCCTGAAACCATTCCTCTTAGGACCATCACTGTCCATGCAGTGGCCAAGGCCCTTATGGGTATTTTTACTAGGGTTGGCTTTCCTGAAGAGGTAATATCAGGAAGGGGTTCAAACTTCATGTCTGCATACTTGAAACACATGTGGAAGGAATGTGAAGTGACTTATAAGTTCACTACCTTATACCATCCACAGACCAATGGACTGGTGGAACAATTTAACTAGACATTGAAAGGCATGAATGGAGGACTCCCTGAAAAAACTCAGAAAGAGATGGGGTGTCTTAATTCCATGTCTGATTTTTTACACAAAAAGGGGTGGGGTTTTCCCCCTTTGAACTTTTATTTGTGCATTCTGTTAGGGGTTCATTTAGTCTTGTGAGGGAAGGCTGGAAGAGGCCTCTCAAAGAGCCTAAACAAGACATTGTGGACTATGTATTTGGCCTTCATTTCAGGGTGGCTGAGCATATTGAAAAATCAAACAAAACATTGAGGCCAGCCAGGAGCTCCAGAAGCACTGGTATGACCAAAATGCTGCTATGGTGGAGTTCAATAAGGGCAGAAAGTTTGGGAGTTGGAGCCTGTGGCTCCTAGGGATCTCCAAGACAAGTGGTCTGGGCCCTACCCCACACTTGAAAGAAAAGAGTAGGTCACCTATATGGTTGACCTTGTTAGTTGCAAAACCCCACAAGGATAATACATGTCAACTGCCTCAAGTCTTATGTTGACAGAGGTGATGTCCATGCTCATGGTTACAGATGAGGGACAGGAGGAAGAAAGTTAACCTCTCCCTTATCTCTCCAGCAACCCACAGGATGTTTCTGTGGATTGAGTGATCTTATCAGACATCCTTGCAGGGCAACAGCAGGCTTATTGCAGGCAAGTCTTCATTCAGTTTGCTGAACTATTTTCTCTGGCCCCTGGGAGGGCTAACTACTGTACCCATGATGTGGACACTGGAAACAGCTTACCTGTCAAAAACAAAAATTATAGGTAGTCCAGACCATGTCAGAGAGAGCATACAAGTTGAAGTCAACAAGATGCTGGATGTGGGTGTCATTAAACCCTCTGAAAGCCCCTGGGCCAGCCCAGTAGATTTACCCCCAAACCTCACTTCAGTGGAGAGCAAAAGGAAATGAGGTTCTGTGTGGACTATAGTGGCCTCAATTCTGTAACAGATGGCTGCACACCCAATTTCAAGAGCTGATGAGGTCATAGACAGATTGGGGGCAGCCCACAATCTGAGTACCTTTGATCTTACACCTCGGTACTGGCAGATTGGCCTGACCCCTACAGCAAAAGAGAGATCATCATTCTTTAACACAAAGTGGGTACTATCAGTTCACTGTAATGCCCTTTGGATTAAAGAATGCCCCTGCCTCTTTCCAGAGGTTGGTGAACCAAATCCTGGCTGGGTTGGAATCCTTTAGTGCAGCTTATCTAGATGATATTGCTATCTACAGCCATACCTGGCAGGATCACTTGATTCACCTGGGAAAGGTACCTGAGGCCCTGCAAAAGGCAGGCCTCACTATCAAGGCCAGTAAGTGCCAGATAGGGCAGGAAAAGGTTGTATACTTAAGCCACCTGGTAGGTAGAGGACAAGTTCAGCCTTTACACCCAAGATTCAGACAATTCTGGCTTGAGAAGCTGCAACCACCCAGATTCAAGTCAGGACATTCCTTGGCTTGACTGGGTATTACAGGAGATGTGTGAATGATTATGACACCATAGGGGACCCCCTCGCAAGCTTACCTCTAAGAAAATGCCCAAAACAATCAACTGGACAGTGAGTTGTCAAAAGGCTTTTGATGCAAAGTGCTTGCCCCAGTCCTGAAAGCTCCAGATTACTCCAGGCAGTTTTTTTGTCCAAAGAGTTGCCTCAGAACTTGGGATAGGAGCAGTTCTATGTGTTTTTAAAGCGTAAAGTAAACCAATGATTAAGGACATGACCAGCCTATTGCTTTTATAAGCAGATGTCTACTCCCCAAGGAACAAAACTGGAGTGCCATCGAGAGGGAAGCCTTTGCTGTAGTCTGAGCCTTGGAGAAGCTGAGGCCATACTCGTTTGGCTCTCACTTCATAGTTCAGACAGACCGCAGGCCTCTCAGGAAGCTCCAAAAGATGAAAGTTGGAAACCCCCAACTGCTTATGTGGTCCATATCCCTACAGGTAATTGACTTTAAGGTAGAACACAGACCAGGGGCTGCCCATGCCAATGCAGATGGTCTTTCCAGGTTCTTCCACTTAGAGGATGAAGACTCCCCAGGGGAAGGGTAGTTTCACCCCCTTTCATTTGAGGGGGTAGTGTGAGAAAGGTCCTCTTTTGTCATGGTAGACCCCCACTTTTTGCCTGGGAAATGTTGTGGTTCCAAACTGTAAGTGCCCTGGATCCCTGCTGAACAGGTTCCCAGGGCCAGATCTCTTTCCCCAAAACTGTACTATGCATTTCACTTAACCACCTTTGTAAGTCCCTAGTAAATGGTGCCCCTGCTACTTAGGGCATAGGTACTGAAGAGCGGCCCCCAGAGCTGCAGCACCAATTATGGCATGCTGAGACGCCCCACTCCAATCTCATGCAGACTGCCATTGAAAGTACATGACAGGGTGGACCTAAAATTGCAAACTTGAAATGGCACTCACCCAGAGTGCCTTGCCCACTAACACTGCATGCAATATAGGTAAGTCACCCCTCTGGCAGGCCTTACTATCCTAAGGCAGGGTGCACTATAATGCACTTGAGGGCATATGTGTGCACGAACAAATATGCAGCTACTGTGTCTTTGCTAAACCTTAAGACACTGGTCATTAAGAGTTCCCCAGCTATGTGATGGCCTCCCTGAACCCTGGAATGTTTGGTATCAAACAACTCAGAATAATAAACCCACACTGATGCCAGCGTTGGATTTATAAAAAAAATGTACCCTGAGGGCACCTTAGCAGTGCTCCCTGCATAACCTAACATCCCTGGCATGGTTGCTGGCCGGTCTTCTCCTGCCTGCCATCACCAGACACAAGTCGGGCCTCCTGGGATGGGAGCCTTTTGCTCTCAGGAGCCAGAACACAACGCCCTGACACCTTGAAGCCGCTAACCTCCAAGGGAACTCACCGGTCTTACCTTTAAGTCCATCTCTGCAGTGTGTTTCCAAGTGGTCTCCCTCTCCATTGTGCACAGCTCCAAGACTTTCAACAGCTGCTCCAGCTCAAACTTCTCCAGCTGTCCCACAGACCTCGACCTATATCTTTCTTACCATTTGACAAATCTTCACAAATTTTTTTTTAAAAGTGCTACCTAGAATTTTGTTGCACATGCAAAGTTTTGCATTGATCCCTCAAGCGGTGACAGAGAAAAAGGGGGGGGGGCAACAAAAAGTACAGGTGAACCTTTTCTTATTTGGTGTAAATCATTCAGTAGTTTAGGAGAAATTAAAGGATATCAAAATGTGTATATCTAGGGTCGCTAGGAATTTGCAAATACTGCTGATCTTGTGCAGAGATCTGATTGGCTGCCAACACTTCAACCAGGAAGTGTAAGCAGCCATTACGAGACTTGGCTTCAGCAGAGTCACAATAAAACAAAAAAGAAAAAAAAAGAAAAAGGGACCGGGAACTGTTACATTATTCCCCTAGCCTTAGTGCAGGCGTCCATCCAGGGACCCCCACAGGGCTAACAAGCATTTTAAAAAAATCACTGCAAAAATTGGGACTATTTGCAAATTTTGCTGTGATTTTTTTTTTTAAAGCAAGTGTTGTCTCCCATGCTTGCTTTTGGTTTTGCCCCCAGGTGGGCCAGGGCATATTATTTGAATTAGGGGGGGCACAAGAGACCCCCATTCTAGGACTTATTAAAGTCCTGGGGACAGCCACCTCCCAGGGGCTATGACTATAAAGTATATGGGGCCACAAAGCCACCCCAAGTACCCCCATTTGCCAGGGGCAAAATACTTTTATAATAATAGGGAGATCAAACAGCTCCCGCATTCCGAAAGCAGAGTTTTCATCTCTGCATGGAAATATGTTGAGCGCAGAGGTGGTTGAATTAACGTATAGTATTTAAAATGACTTTACGCTTAAAAAAACACATAGAAATTCACTGAAAAAACAAAGGTTACAAGGATGTTAAAGTTAGGAAATAAAATAGCCAAGGGCTGAGCTGGCTGAGAATGGATGAGCTGTGGCAATTTGTGCATCTTCCCATACCAATACACCAATGGATTTTGATCCATACAGACCTCATTTGGGTAATCAAGATACTCCTGGAACATCCTCTGAATGGTCATTGTTTCTGCCACTGCTCAATCTCTTTTGACTTTGCCTCTGCACTAGACATAAGACCTGCCACTTAAAACCAAATCAAGGCAGAGGTTGGGTCTGATTCCTCTGTTGCTGTTGTTGCTGGTGTTGGCTGCTATGAGACAAGACTGCCTTCTCTGAAAGTTGAAGGAGGCAGCTGTTCTTCTTCCAGGTCTCTGCCTGCTCAACAATCCACCTCTTCTATTTTGAAACACCCCCTTCAGAAAAGGGAATGAAAGTGGGCAGAATACTTTTGTACGTGAATCAAGTAGTGTGGCACAGATGTACTCTTTAGACGAGATGATGTCTTTTTGCAGCCTTGCATTACAACCCAAGGGAAGGATTAAGCCCTTATTCAAGGCATGCACTTCTGGGTTTACGTTCACACCCTTGATTGCAAACCTTCCAGACACTTTCTTTAGCTGGTCCTTTAGCAGGTGCAACAACGGAATAGCTTGACCCATCATACTGTCCTCCTTGCTAACTTCCTGTGTGAAAACCTCAAAAGGCAGAAGCATATGTGTCAGGCATTTGACTAGGCCCCATTTGTTTGCATCCATGGTCATAGCTTTACCAATTGCAGCCCCTTCTTTTTAAATGACATATAATAGGTTAAGTTCCTACATGTTGGCACCTCCTGCATCAGGGCTTTAACTGGTACTCTACTAGCATGCTGAACAATCTGCAACTGCTTCCCAGCTTTAAAAGAATAGCTGAAAGGAGTGTAGATTCTTCTGCAGTTGGTCAGTATGTGGCTGACTATGTCTTCTTTTTTGAGAAACTCTTGCACAACCAGATTGATGCAATGCGCCAAACACAGGGCCCTGAAATAGCCTCAGTCTGCCATGGCCTTGACTATATTACTGCCATTGTCCGTGGCAACAAATCCAGTTCGAAGACCTCCAGGTCACAGCCATTCAGACACCTTACTGTTAAATTTGTCAAAGATGTTTGCAGCTGTATGTGATTCCTCCATGGCGAACATGGCTATGTTGCGTGCCATCAAGCACTTTTCAAACATTCTTCAGGACTAAGATATACAGATAGCTGTTGCCTTACCCCTCAAAAGGGATACAGTGCTCAGTAATGCACATGTAATCAGGCGCCTGACAACTGGTCTGTTATCAGGTGGCTAGTGTGAGCAGCACTTGTGCTGCAATTGGTTAGACAAGCTTTGCAGCAATCATGATGTACGGCTGGAACAGCAACTCTGGCAAAATAGATCTGATTTCCATTTCAGGCAGATGGCCACCACAAATTGTAACAAATCCCACTCCTTCCACAAAACAAATAGGGAGGAGGTCCAGCTCTAACATTTTTGCCAGCTTGCCAGTGTACAAACATGTTGTTGGGTAGTTAAAGTCAAAGGGCCCCTCTTGCCTAAACATGCCTGTAATAGTAGCCTGCATTTTCTCCTTTTCTGGGCTCACTGATGCTGGTGACTTTGGAGAAGTAGGTGGTGGTAGACCAAATGTGCGTCGTGGGGAAGTCACTGTATCTTGTGGTGTCTCCATATGACTCTGAGTCTTCTTGTACCATTGTAACTTTCAGATTGGTATGGTGGGTGATTCTAGTGCACTGATGGGGACAGGGTTGATTTGCGTGAGGATCACCCTCTTCTTCCTCATGAAGTCCCACCATGATTGGACTTGTAGCAGATGTTTCCCAGATCTGCTCACCTTCCTTACCACTACAACGTTCAGCAATGCTTTTAAGTTATTTCTCCCACCTGATTGTGTGATGTTTTTTCATATGGGTCATTTGGCCTCCAGTACCATAATATGTAGCAGGCTTATCTTGACAAACACTTTTGTGGTAAAATGTTCTCCTCTTGTTTGCTATGCGCAAAAAAGTCCTAAACTGGGGGGAAGTTATTTCTTAGTGGGTCACTGCCAATGTCTGAAAAAGAACTGAAGGTGGGTATGTCATTGATTGCCTCTCTGCAGTGCACACGTCTCCGGAGGTAATGGTTGGAAAGTCTCAGCTGGGGCTTTACAAATATGAGAGCTGGTGGTGCTCCTTGTGCCATACCCCTCAGAGCAGGTTGAAGAGGAGGAGTAATGTCGAACTCCTCTGTGCCAGCTTCCACAATGACTTGCTTGTCGTTGTCATCCTCCTCATCATCCCCTTCCATAATTCTAAGGCTTTCAGAACATTTTTGTAGGAGACTGGTCCTCTATCTAGTGTGCAAAACAAGGCGCACTGTATAGAGGGTTTGGTCAACCATACATTGGTTTACAGAGGTGTGGAAAAACAGGGCTGATTGCGGAGGCCCTCTGGTTTTTTGCCCCCATTTTTCACTTCTCACTGGTGTTTTTATGACTCTGATAGTGCCCGGGGTACTGCTAACCAGTCCCAGGGCCTGTGCTCTGTATAAAATGAGTATGGAAATTAGGCTAATTATAATTGGCTAATTCACCCTACCTATATGTCCCTAGTATATGGTAGGGCATGTAGGTTTAGGTACCCCAGCATAGGTGGTGCCCCCATAGGTGCACTGCTGAGGTGCCCAGTGTAATTTGAAAGGCAGGCCTGCTTTGCTGGCTGCTTTTAGATTAAAGTTACATGCAAATTCGACTTTGGAATTAAAAGTAGTTCCAAAGTCTTAAACTACCTTATTTTTACATATAAGTCACCCCTAAGGTGTGTCCTATATGCCCCTACGGCTGTGTGCAATGTAACTACAAGCAGGGACCCTAAACACATAGGGGGTTATTCTAACTTTGGAGGAGTGTTAATCCGTCCCAAAAGTGACGGTAAAATGACGGATATACCACCAGCCGTATTATGAGTTCCATAGGATATAATGGACTCGTAATACGGCTGGTGGTAAATCCGTCACTTTTCCGTCACTTTTGGGATGGATTAACACCTCCTCCAAAGTTAGAATAACCCCCATAGTTTTATAAGCCCTGGTGAGCTAAAACAGCCAAATTTGTTTTCCCTCATTGTAGTGAATGGCCTCCATAGGCTAGAATGAGGAGACTTTATTTTAATTTCTGAAGTCCCCTTAAGTGTTAGATACCTTACGTTTGGTATCAAATTAATTGTTATTATAAATCCCACAACTTACTATTGTTGGATTTAATATAACTTATTCAGGTAAAGAGTTTTAAACTTTACCTGAAAAGTTGCCAACTTTAGCCCTGCAGTGTTCTGTTGCTTTGCTCTGATTAGCCAACCTCTGGCAGCCCAGCCAGGCTGCCTTGATGAGGTGTGAAGTTGCCTGGCTCAAGACAAAGAGATGTGCCTGGAGGAGGAGATCTTCCCTCAGCAGATGGGGAAGCAGGAAGGGGGAGGGCTGCCAAACTGGTCTTCAAAGGCTGAATTAGATTAGGAGAGGGCAGGAGAAGGGCGTGTTTAAGATTTTTAGCCACACCAGCGGGTGGGCTCAGCCAGATGTAACCTCCAAAAATCACTTTCAGCCATGATGGATTTTTGAGGAATGTTTCTCCCTGTGACTGATTTTTGTTACACTTCCCAGGAAGTGGTCACCACAGGGGGAAGGACCGTGCAGCTGATTGGAGATCCAGGACCCCCGTGTTTTTCAACCAGGAGCAAAGATAAAACTGACAGACCTGCACCCACACCTCAGATCCCTATCAGATTCCAGCAAGGAAGAACTACAGAAGAAGAAGGACTGCCCTGCTGGACCCCTGACCTGCACCTGGACATTGCACTCTGGAGGACTGCACCAGTTGCACACTTGGGCTCCACCACAAGAAGGACTTTACCTGGCTTCAACTGGTTAAAGGAGGGGCTCGATGTTTGCTACAGGTGAAAACTTGCTACCAGAGTCCCTGCACCAATTCCTGAAGAAACTGACCAGCTGACCACTGTCTAGTGTCCAAAAAGGAGTTTGCGCTAGGTGCTTTCTGGGAGTTGTAGTCCGCACCCTCAAGGAACATCTCAGAGCTTCTGGAACCTTGGGATGAGCTGTGGACCTCAAAAGAACCTTAAAGGAACATCTGGAAGAGGATCCAGAAGTTTGGAGAACTTTTGGAAAAAAGCTCCATAATTGATCTACCCACCGTGGCAACTCTAGCCGGCTTGCTTCAATCGCGTCCCGGCCTGACTTGCAGGTTCGTCCCGGTGAAGGAAATCTCGTAAAAAGTGACTAAGTCGGAACGTAGAATGTTGACCGGACCCTCCCAGGCAGTGTATCCCAAGAGGGCTCCAAGCACATCGGATCAAGATTCAGGTTTGCCCCGGTCGAAGGATTTTCATCTCGAAAAAACAACTATGTCTGAAGGTGAAAATCTCCACGAGGACTACCGCAATGCGTATCCGAGGAAGAGTTCCAGGAGTTAGGATTGGATTGGCGACTTGGTCCTGCTGAAGAAAATCTCCAGAAAAATGACTACGTCCGAAGGTAAACATTTGACCGAGGCCTCCTGTGAGCTGAAGCCGAGCAAGGTTCCATCGCGGTCAGCCTCAAACTTTGACTTTGCCCCAGTCGAGGTGCGACCAGATTACCAGATTGGCGCTATTCATTTCTAAGCGCTGAAAAGCAGTACTTCTTTCGAAAAATCATATCTCCGGTTCCCCTTATCCGATTTTAATTGTTATCATGTCATTTTAAAGATAAAAATATAATAAATTTTTGTAAATTGGTGTTGGATTTTTATTGTGTTTTGGGTTTTACTTATTTACTGTTTTGTAATTTTTAAATGCTTTACACATATGTCTCCTAAATTATACCTTGTTACTCATTGCCAAGTTACCAAGGGTTGATTGGGTTTAATTTATTGAGACCTAACTAGACCAAAGTGGAAGTTAGTGGCCTATTGCTAAGTGTTGGTACTTAACTGCCCTTACCAATAACCCATTTTCCAAAAAGAGGTAAAAACTAGACCATCTAATGCTCACATTTTTATGGTAGCTCGGTCAAGCAGTTAGGCTAGTCTTGGAGAAGTGCAAAGCGTTTGCTATGCTCACAGTATCAAGAAAGCAAGACACATACACAAAAGAATAACTCAAGACCAATTTAATAAAATACTTCAGATTTTTATAAAATGTGTAGGACCAATACCATCAAGATCAGGTAAGTACTTTTTAAGTTATGAATTTCCAAAGTTTAGAAAAAGTCTCAGTTCTGAGCGCAATTCCTCACCATGGGAATCAATAGAGAAATATTTTAAAATGCATATAAAATCAGGCAATGCGTTAGACAATGCGTTTACCAATAATCTCCTCTCGGTTGTAGTTCGAGGTCGACAGGGGGCCCTGTGGTCCAGCTGGAGAAGTTTGGGAGGCTCCCTGTTTTAGCAGGAGCAGCGGCATAATGTTGTTGGAGCTGGTGCAAGGCCACTGCGGTGCACCACTTGGAAAAGCACTGCACAGGTGGACTTCAAGGTGAGTTCATTGGGTCCCCTTGGAGTGTCAAAGTTGCAAGGGGTGCTAGAACCTTAGAACACAGCTGGACCTTCAGTGCAGAGCACAAGGCAAGTGGGTGCAGAGCGAATCAGTGAGCCAGGAACTGTGTGCAAAGGTGCGCTTGGAAGCAGGAAGTAGGTCAATTTGAGGGTCGCTTGCAAGTCAGAAGGTGCACTCTGATGGGAGGTCCTGGTGCTTCTGAGGTCCCTCATCTGGAGCTTTCTCTTGGTCCTTCTTCAGTCCGGAGTGGACTTTCCTTCTGGGTGTTCGACGTGGAGTGACAAGCATCTGGGGCTATTGCACAGTTCAGCCACTGGAGGTCACAGTACCACCAAACGAAGTAGACTGGTAGTATTCATTCTCATGGTCCTTTAGGTGAAAATTGGTCCAGCTGCAGTGTCCGGTTCCTTGCGCAGCAGTGTGTGAGTGAACTGGACTTCCCTGGTCCTTTGGTCTTTGTTGCAGGAGCGTGATGCGTGCACTCTGAAGGGAGATCTTCGACACTTTTTGGAATAGTGGTGGTCCTCTGGGCATTTAAAGAGTCTGCCCACTGTCCGATTAACCCCTCAGCAGTGATTGTGAAGTTCTGGGTGCAGCAGGCAGGGTGTAGTGCCTTTTTCTTGGTGCAGCAGGACTTCAGTTCTCGAGCCTTGGGTCTTCTTTGCTGTTGGTCTTCTTTTGTACTTGGAATCCAAATCTGTGGTTTAGGGATGCCCACTAAATACTGTGTTTATTGGGCATTTAGGGAAGTACCTAGTAGTGACCAATAGGTCATCTACATTGAGGTGGCTACATCCACTAAGTGGCCACTTCCTTTGGGCAAAGGTCACTTACCTACACCTGATTGGCTATTTGTCTTCCATGCAAGATGGAGGGAAATACAATGGGGGGTCACTTTAGGGGTGGTGCAAGCTGGGGCTGACCACGCCTCTTGTCCTTTGTGTGTTTTCCTGCTGTTGCTGCCACCAAAAGTGGAGGTTTGCAAAAGGGGCAGCCATCTGCTGCTAGCAGAAGGCTTGAGGTCGAGTTTCAAAGGAGGTAAGCTATTAGAAGCTCACCAGTAGATAGTGCCCATTCCTGAGGGAGGAAGTGTGATACCTCAACCCAGGAAGGGCTTTGTTCTGGGACTCCAGAATTTTGTCTGGTGGTGGCAGGCTAGTTGTGAGTGGCCAGCAGCCATGCCAGTGTTAGTTAGCTTTGCAGGGGTCACCTCTAATGTGGCCCCTGAGTACATTTAGCAATAAATCCAATACTGGTACCAATTTGGATTTATCCTTCTGAGTTGTTTGATACCAAACAACCCAGGGTTCAGAGTAGCCATCGTGTATCTGTGAAACTCGTACTGACTAGTGTACAGCACATGAATGTAAAATGGCATCTCTGTTCACATACTATGTCCCAGGTTTGGCAAGGAAAGAGTTGGGGCATATTGCTCATGAATCTATGCCCACACATACAGTATAGAGCACCCTTCCTTAGGGGTGGAAGGCCTGCCAGAGGGGTGGCTTGCCTATATTGCATGCAGTATGTAGAGGAAAGGGCACACAGGCTGTGTGCAATGTTGAGTTTGCTTTTTAGGATTGCACCAGGACACTCAGCCTCAATGGCAGGGGTGGGTGCATCTGTATTCACGGCCCTTGAGGGTGGAACAATCTGTGCTGCTGCCTTCTGGGGTCTATCCTTAGTACTCTATGCCCTGGGTACCTAAATACCATTTACTAGGGACTTTCAGTCGCAGCTAAAAGTGCTGCCAATTGTGCCACTGCATCACAACAGTTTTGGGAAAGAGATCTGGCTCAGGGAAAGAGGTCAGCAGAGGCCCTGGGCACTAACAACTTTAGAACCACATCAAATACCAGGCAAAAAGTGGGGGCTAACCATGACAAAAGAGTTTTTTTTTAACACTTTTCTTTTCCCCTGCCTCTCCTCGCATCTCCCCTGACTCTGCTGGAGTCCACTCCATGTCTCTATCATCATCAGAAGTGGTGCTTGGAGAAGATGGTGGAGAACCCTTCCTTTTCCTTGCTGAAGATCTGGGAGGCAATGATTCTAAAGAAGGAGGTTCTTGCTTGGCTCACCGTACTAATCTGCTCCAACTTCAGGAAGGTCTACTATTGCTGGCTGCTGTCTAGTTTCCTCTGTTTCCTCTAAGGATTGGGTACTACTTTGTGAAAGGGACCAATCCAATTCAATGTCACTGGTCGTCCATGTCTCTATGATTGCAGTGTCTCTCCTCACTGACAGACATGATCTTGGGCTTTGTTTGGGGTGGTGCTGTTGATGTGGGAGTGCTGCTCTCATGTTTCACTCCGGAGAAAGCAGGCACACAAGTCTCCCAATAATGTTTGTGGTCAGCATGCCACTGGCGGAAAGCTGCTTCTTCTCACCTACCACTTTCTTGTTAGCAACTATCTTTGGGACCATCTTAAACCTCTCAGTGGGCAGTGGTACTAAGATGCACAAGCAGAAGAGGTTGGAGGACTGACGCCACTGTACAGGCCTTCTGTTTGGTAGTACTGTGGGTTATGTCTCTTCTTCTCTTGTGCACAGAAACGGGAATGAGCAAGAAAAACATTTAGTGAACCGTGACATTGATGCAGGTTAAATTAGTACAAAGCTATATTAGTGTGGTTGGTTACTTACATAATAAATAACAATTTATCCAACCATTTTAAAGTCAACTGCATTCAGGATAACACAACATACAGATATAGCTCTTTGATTTGTGTGCATCTGTTCAAAAGGAGACTCCTGTGGCAATCAGGGAGGTGCAGGGGTAAATGGAATAATCTTTAAATAAAATGAAGGTTAGTGTGCACCTAGAGCAGGTAAGGTGGTCCAGGGGGAAATGGAAAAAAGCATAACAAAAATGAATTATGCTGATGTGTCGGCAGTGTACCTACTCAATGGCAGGTAGGGTGTCCAGGAGGAAATTGAATTATACCTAAAATGATTAATGTTGTTGTTCCTCTGTGTGCCTATGGTGGAGGGATGGATTGAGGCAAAATGCAAGACAAAATAATGAAATAAAAACATCAAAATAAATTTTTTAATTAAAAAACAACAAAAAATAAATAAATCTACAATCAAAAAGTTTACAAAAAATTAAAAATTAATACAAACTTAAATATAATTGCTGTTTGTATGGATCTGTGAGAAACCTATTGTGAGGCAAGGAGGTGCAAAAGACAAATTCGAAAAAATGCATGTAATATGAAGTAAAGCACTGTTCATCATAATCATATTCATATTTTACATATACTACAGTGACCCGAAAGCATTATATTAAACTGATTTCACATCCATGCAACCCTACGGCAAAAGCAAACTGGTTGGCTGCACAGAAAGGCTGCCAACCACATAGTCAACCAGCAATAGCAAGCGAGGAGGCATGGGAAACAAAGAACACATGCAAGCCTTTGGCAACGGCACAACAGCTGGATGCACACAATGGCTGCTGGCCAAATGGTCCTTCAAACAACAACAGTGAGCAAGGCGGCATGAGGAACAAAGAACACATGAATGCCTATGGCAAAAGCACAGTGGCTGGATGCACATAATGGCCACTAGACACATGGTCCTACAAACAACAACACAGTAGCGAGCAAGGAGGCATGGGGAACAAAGAGTACACATGCAAGAATATAGCAAAAGCACACTGGATGGATGAACAAAATGACCGCCAGCCATATCATCAAACAACAATAGCGAGCACGGAGGCATGGGGAACAAAGAACATATTCCAGACTTTGGCAAGGCACACTGCCTGGATGCAAAAAATGGCCACCAGCCACATGGTCCTACAAACAACAGTGAGCAAGGAGACATGGGGAACAAAGAATACAACAAAAGTGAGCAAGGAGGCATGGGGGACAAAGACCAAATCCAAGCCTATGACAGAAGCACACTGGCTGGATGCACAAAATGGCCATAAGCTACATGGTCCTAAGAGCAACAACAAAATAGCAAGCAAGGAGGCATCAGTAACAAAGAGAACACATGCTCTGGCAAATGCACACTGGCTAGATGCACACAATGGCTACCAACCACATGGTCAAACTACAATAGTAAGCACAGAGGCCTGGGGAAGAAAGAAGACGTGTAAGCTTGTGGCAAAGGCACACTGGCTAGATGCACAAACTGGCCGCCAGCCACATGGTCCTACAAACAACAACAGTGAAGGAGGCATGGGGAACAAAGAACACATGCAAGTCTATGGCAGAAGCACACTGGGTGGATGCACAAAACGTCTGTCAGCGACATGGTCATGGAACAACAGCGAGCAAGGAGGCTTGGAGAGCAAAGAACACATTCAGGCCTATGGACACAGGCTACACAAAATGGCACTTGGCCACACAGCAAGGAGAATATGTTAATGGAGGCCTATAACAAATACACTCCCATGTACAGTGGACAGAAAAAGGAGGCATGGTAACACTGCAGAAAGCACTACCATAAATTCAGCAATGAAAATACGAAAATTGACTGAACTATAAAAGATTTACAACAACACACATCCTCCTTTGTCATGAACAATTACCCCCATTTATGCACTTTGTGCAGGGATAACATGAAATAGGAACAATAGCCAACATGTTTAATGTAATCCAATGTCATTCCTGCCTTAAATCAGGTTTTAAAAACATATACCAAATAAACATTTATTTTATACACTTATGACTAGTACTGGCCATACTGGATCGATGACCCATTGGAAGTCTAGGCCACATAGTAAAATAAATGAATATGGTAAAGGTAAAAAACATGGAGAAAAGATACTGATCTGAGCATCAGATTGAAGGTATTTTGAACCAGCATCCTCAAATGTTTTGAAAATGTTTTGAAAGTGGTAATATGCTCAACATAGAGCAAATATCTGATCAACAAGTGATCCAAGAAAAGCGCACGTGCTCTCCCCATGATTGGAAATGTGGAAGGGTAGGTTGGTAGCAATTGCAACTGGAGGACTGGGCACAACACCATTTGAATGAACTGTAAATGGACCTGTGCAGCTTAGCGTAACCACAATGGCATGTTTGGAGTTATATAGCAAAATCTCACATGCTCACTGTAGCGGCCTGAGAATATCATGGAGCTCACAAGCAAAAGTAAAAAAAAACAAATATTGCATGCCCTTTTCCTGTGGCCCTTTAGAGCCCTGGGGACCACCATCTCCCAGTGGCTTGATTTAAATAATTGGATGGGGCCACCAGGACCCACCTCCGTAGCACTGTTGGGCCACAGGGACCACTCCCGCCCAAGGCTGGAAATCAAAAGAAAGGTGGAGAGTGATGCCTATATGGGGTTGGTTGCAGGTCCTGTCCTGTGGCCAACCCCCGGCCATGTACGGTATTGGGTTGAATGATTGTGGTGGTTGGCCCCTGAGCTTGGCAGCAGGCCAATCCCGTTCTCCATTAAAAAACAATAGAAATGAATTGAAAAAATGAGTAGTTGATAGACTATGACTGAATCGCCCTGTTTTGACCATGCTGACTATGTTGTACTGTTATCTGGGGCATTTCTTTTCCATAAGGAGTTCCCAAACATAAGCTAAAAGCACTCAGTAAAGAGTTGTATTATGGGCTTATAGGTGTCACTGTGCATAGAATTAGCAGTTTTGACTTGGTGTGTCATATACAATAAAACACTGATATTACTCTATAAGCACAACACCCTTATAGGACTATATATGTCATTTGTTTTAAAAATGATTTTATTTGTTCTCATTAAGTTAGTACAATCCAGTGCACCAGATACGAAGAACTAAACATAGGTCTCATTTAACATCATTAAGGTCAGTAGTGTAGTAGGAAGAATTGGTCTATTACATTTTTATGCAAACAAAGACAAACATTTGGTCATGACAGGGCAAATCCTCCACACCCGTGCAGTCCCTTTCTGATACATAACATTTCCTCCTCCCTCCCTCCCTCCTCCACCCCTTCATATCAAGTCCCCCATGCTCCGACTATGTACATCCCAACAGTTTCAGCAAGAATCAGGAGAATGAGAAGGATGTACAATAGGCAAAACAAGGTGGAAGTTAGCAATGTGATGGTGAATGTTGTATGGACATTGTCAGCGGGAATTCAATTTGTGAGGGCCTCTTGGAAGACTTGCAAATCCTGCAACAAAGTGTCCCAGGAGGCCGCTATGGGGATCCTGCTTAAACCTCATACTTCTCCATGCCTGAGCGCTACAACTTCAGCCTTACCCCACTTTAATGTTGCAACACACAAGTGTTGTAATCCCAGTAGTGTAGCTGCCTTCCACTGCATGCCTATGGAGTGGCAGGCAATGAGTAGTGCTAGGTCTATGAATAAGTTACTGTTTGTGCCTTCTTTTGTTTAAGCAGGCTTAATAACACTTTTTCCACAGTGTGCAGGTCTTTGCAACCGTTTACTACGCGCAATTCATCCATACCCTCCTTCCACAAGGTCTCAACAACCTGAAAGTTCCATAACATGTGTGATATGTTGGTGTAGGGTGCCTGGTACCTGAGGCACAGGGTGGCGGAACTGGACATTTTGTGTACTCTTGCCTGTGTGAGATATGCCCAATGAAGAATATTGTGTTGAATGTATTAGAACTTAGTGTTTCTTGATACATTTTGCGAGTAGTAGGGCACTCTATCCCATTCTTTAGATGGTAGGGCTCGGCCAAAATCTCTCTCCAAGTACCACGGTGTTGGTAATAGGGAATCCAGGTAATGAATCTGTAACCACTCCCCATAATATGAACTGTGTGCACTAACTGGTGTTGACCTGGTTCTGTGTCGGTTATGTGCCATAGGCGACCCAGCTCAGCTACCAACTCGTCATGGGCTAAAAAGTGGCCCACTGACAGTACATATTCAGTTTGTAGGTGATAAAATGGGAGCAGGGCCCCATCCTTGAATAATGCCCCAGTGTTTTTACTCTGACCTTCTCCCAGATCTCTAGCCCATCTCATCCTATTAGCTCACAGAAGGAAGTGATGGTATGTATCCTGATCTCTGAGGACTATGGCGTAAGGGCCAGCATGAGTCACAGGCTTCTGTGATAGCTATCATGTGCAATACGCAGCAGATTATTGGTTTCTCTAGAGAGCTTTGCAGTGGGCAGTAGTGCTTCCCTGATCATTTTTTGTGCACTTGCCACTGTAGTCCTAGCTCATATACCTGCCAGCCACTGGGCAGGCCATTGCAGTTGTGCTGCTAAATAATAATGTTCTAAGATGGGACACCCAAGCCCCCTTTATCAACAGGTAATTGAAGTTTGTGCAGAGTGATTCATCATCTGCCTTTGTTCCTAATGAAGCCCCCACCCAAATGTAGTTTGGAGCGTATAGAAAGTAGATTGTGGTATGCGCCTTGGTAATTTATGAAAAAAATAACCAAATATGAGGGAGCATCATCATCTTGGTCATTGACACTCTCCCCTGAACAGAAAGGGGAGGGTGCTCTAGAAGGAAATCTGGTGACGCAAGGAGGAGATATCACTGCTGAGGTTTCCATCAATGAGGTCATATGTTGTGAAATATGCAAATGCCTGTATAGGGGAAAACTCGAGGTTCCCGCCACAGGCGATGTGCTGCAGTGGATAACGGACCTAAAGTGTGAATGTACAAGATTTAGCCCAGCTGACCTTCAATCCTGAGGCCAGTTGGAACTCTGATAGAATTTCTGCTATTTCCACTATGCCATCTTGGATGTCTCAGACAGAAATGAGGTCATCGTCTGCGTATAGGCAGACTACATGCAACCCCGCATGTATAGGTATGCCCCATGCATGAGCCCTGGGATGAAGCCGGTGTGCCAATGGCTCCATCGCCAGGGCAAACAGCAATGGGGATAGAGGACATGCCTGCAGGGTCCCCCTACTTACAGGGAATGGGAGTTAATGCATTGGCCTATCTTAACTCAAGTCACAGGCTCTGTTTAAAGCTCTGTTTAAAGTAGTTTGGTGAGACTGTGCAGTTTGCCACTGATGCCTAAGGTTGTCAAAACAGAGAACACATAGCTCCAGTCCACAATGTCAAGCACTAGTACCATGTATTGCCACCGGCTTGGGGCCAATTACATTATTCTATATAACCTACAAATGTTAAGGTTAGTGGATCTGCCTGAGACTAACCCATTTTGTTCTGGATGTACCAATCAGGTAATATGTTCTAAAAGATGAAATGCAATTATCTTGCTAAGGATCTTGTAGTCCTTTCAAAGCATTAACAATGTGCAGTTCAGGGCAGCCCCATGGAGTCCCTGTCAGGCTTGGAAGTGACACTAGGAATGATTCACTAAGTGAGGGTGGGAGGAGGCCCTCTGATAGAGTTCTAGAAGTTTGGGGGCTGATAAGGGTTTGTATGCTTTCTAGAATTCAATGAGCAGGCAGTCAAGATCAGGAATTTTGTGCATGGCTGCTCCCCTGATGACCCTGTGGATTTCTTGCATTGTGATGGGGGCACTGATCTCCTTCCTGGCCAGGCGGATTAGAGTGGGTAGGACGTTTCCATCAAGGAGCTTCTGTATGTGCGTTTGGCGGTCTGTGATGAGGGATCGTACAGTGCCTGATAATGTGCAGTGAATGATGAGTGTATTTCTACTTGGCTAGTGATGATCTGCTCCAGGGATGCTCTGAGCATTGTGATTGGGACCTGCGGTGTCACAGTGGGCAGCTGTTAGGCCCAAGGTGGTCTGATGTATCCCCCTTGGTGTGCATTTTCACCTGATATGCACAGAAGTCTAGGCAGCGCAGTTGCTCTATCAGTTTTGCACGCTGGTCTAGAGCCGCAGTTAGTGCCAGCTGTTCTGCTTGGACTGCCCCGGCCGCCACCTCTAGACCTCACAGTGACCCTCAATTTGTATTAAATCACTGTGAAGACCTGCAGTGGGGCCCAACATTGCTATTACACAGTGACCCTGATCACTACTTTTGTAGCGAGCCCCCAGTTGTCCGTGAAGTGGTGGGCTATGGCCTAAAGGGTCTCTTCTCTGAAGGCTGGGTCCTCCAGCATGGTGAGCTACAACCACCACATTGGGATCATAGGTTGCACCCCACCCCAGTCTAGGTGCAGCTAGAGTGGGTTGCATCTGGGACTAGTGATTGAAGAGTGCAGTGGCAGATAATGAGGTCCAGTCACACGTGTAATTAGTATGAGGAAAAATAATAGGACCCCTGAGTGGAGCACACGCCAACTGTCTTGCAAGGGCCAGCGGTTTAGCCAATGCGATAGACATGTAGAGGTCATTACTACCAGGGATGTAGGTAGGTAGGAGTGTGATCCATCTATATGGGGGTCGAGGAAACAATGACAATCTCCTCCTATAGCCCATGGTGGATGTTCTCATCGAGTGAGCATGGTCAAGGCATGTGCTAAGCCGCATTTGATGCATAGATGCTCCCAAGCAATAAAGGTCTACCATCTAGTTTCCCTTCCACCAAGTCATAACGCCCCTCTGGATCTACCTCTTCTGCCAGACATCGGAATGGAACCCCAGGCCTAATCCATATGAGCGCTGTACGTACAAACACAAAATATGTGGCGCTATAGCACTGGCCACTCCAGTGCTTCTGTAAATGGGCTTCCTCTCCTTTCGCAATGTGTGTCTCCTGGAGGAGTACAATCTGAGCACTTCTACTCCTAATTTATTGCTCTATGGCATGCCTTTTTCAAGTCATCCTCGTTCCCTAAATGTTCCAGGTCAATAGATCTATTCTAGGCATGTTTAGTTAAGTTGGGGGGTGCAGAAGGAGGGAGGGGAGGAATGGGAGTGGGGGTTCCCGAAGGAGTCTTGTGGTTGTATCTATATGTGTCACCTCGCGGAGGGAAGGAGAGTGCAGTTGATGTGACCAATCCACGCCAAATGACCCATTGAACAGTTTAACCAAAAAAAACACAACTCCCAAACCAGGGCGGCCGCAAAAACAGGTGGCTGCCCAAACCATTAACCAAGATATCATAACGGGGAAGCTCTAGATTATGCACTCCTAAGCAGTACGACTTCTTGGGTGGAAAAGAAGATAGTAGGAGTGGTACTTGGGTATAATAGCATGCCTGGTGCCTCAAAGGGCATGCCAAGGGTTAGATATATGACCCATGTCTACATTAGAAAAGATAATAAAATAATGTTGGAGTCTTACAAGTCAGTGAGCATCACCTTCAGCTCTAAATGGGGAAAGGAGGGCCCCTATTTTCCATAGTTTAGGGCCTGGTGGAGCATGGCAATGGTGGTGTCCAGGCGACAGGCTGGTTTCCATGTGTGCATGTCCAGTCAAGGGGGTGGGCAAAACTTAAGCTTGACTTAGGAGAAATGGTAACTTGAGACTCATATCAAGTTGTCAGCCATCAATGGGGTGACCACCGGGAGAGTCAAGGATTCAGTGCTGTTTAGTGAGGTACCGGAGTCTGTCACTGATGCAGTACCTTCCGAGGCCTGAGATGTAGAGGAATGTCATTCAGCCCACCAGGAAGTTGCTGAGGACAAGGCCTGTGACTGGTCTTCCCTTGCCTGCCCCAGCATAGGGGTTCCATTGCGGAGAGTTGGTCCATTATCATGTAGTCGTCTACGCTGTCTTGGTCAATGCATGAGGGAGTGAGGTTGGAGCTCCAGTGTCATACAGTCGCTGTTCCACACAGACCCAAGCATCCATTGGTTCAGTAAAACAATTGCTAGTGATATTGACTATCGTTTTCAGCATTGCAGGTAACAATCAGTATCTGAGGCCAGCTTGGCGGAGCTTCTTTTTTACTCCCAGAAATGAAGCTTATCATGTAGTTTGGGAAAAGTAAGACGTGTGTTCTCGTATTGGATTGGAGTTGTTGATTGCAGACATGAAAGTTAGTTTCCTTTGTCTCTATAACTCATTGATCTTGCCACTACTGAGTGTGGGGGTATTCCCAGAGGAGGGCTGTGCGTGGGAACGCAAAAGGTGCGCTCCACCAGGAAATACAACGACATTTGGGTGGGTGCCACCACGCCCCGCAGCCAAGTCTCAAAGAACTGTACTGAGTCTGACCACTCTACTGCTTCAGGGAACCAAAATATGTGGATGTTATTCTGGCTAGAACACCCCTCTGGTCCTCTGCTCTACGTTTGAATTTCTTGGACCTTGTCTGTGAGGTAGCAGACTGCTCGCTCCAATTCCAAATGTTGGGGATGGAGTTCACTAATAGCAGTTTATATTTGAGTGACTCAGGAGGTAAGTTTGCGGAGATCTTTTCTTACTAGTCCCATCTCAACTGCCATGGCATCTACTCTACCGCACAGCTCTTGTTTGGTGTCTGCGATAGCTTCAAGTATCTTGTTGAGTTTGGCATCTGTGTGGGCTGTTGAGGTGCTTGCTCGTGCCATGTCAGATGCAGCAGGAACCATGGGCTCCTCAGACTGGCAGTCCATTGGCTGGGAGACTGCGCCTCTGCGTTTTGGCATGATTAGATCAGAGTCACCAGGCCCTAAGTAGCAAGAGTTGAGGTAATCTAGGGCAATGTCAATTATGTGCGTTGCTAAGGGCAGACAGCCCCACTTCACTTCTTCAGATCCACCAGGCCCCTGGTCCCCTCCAAGGCACATTCAGTCTAAGCAGGTAATTAGCCTCTCAGTTAGGGGATTCAGAAACCCCAGATGAGCCTCCTCAGAGCTTCACAGTCCAGGTCATCTTAGTTAGTATGTGGTGTCTTAGACATATGGGGAGCATAGGCCTCAGTCCTCAACAGGTGATGTAGAGTCCCATCCCACCCCTTGTCTTTGCACTGGATGTCACAGAGGGGAGCACTAGTGGTCCCGGTCGCTTCATGGGCTGACCCCAACATTGTAGGGCACGGAGTGCAAGAAAGGCAGCTGGTGTGAAATTTCGTGGCTGTCTGTGCAATAGCGTCAGCGGGCGTAATTGAAGGACCACTTGCTTTCTAGGTACTACATACTGGGCCCTATTTTATGTGAGCCCACCGCCCCTTCTCATGAGACAGCTTCTTTCTCCTCACCTTATGAAGATTGAATTACCAAAGTCTGTTGAATTATGGAAGGTGAAGGTTTGCTTCCAGGGCCAGGTTGTCCACTGATGCTAGTAATTTGCTCACCCTACATTCCATAACATTCCCATATGTCTCTCGGGAGACAATAGGGATACTTCTGTAACTTTTGGCCTGTATAGTTCCCCCGGGGCACAGTTTGCCACCGATTCACAAAACTCACTGTGGGGTCATCTTTGTGTGCCTCTGTTGAGCCCAACTCATGCGTGCTGCTCCCAGTCTTGGAGCCACGCTGTCAGTTCCTGGCAGTCATGCAGCTGCATGGTGCCGCTCCGGGTGTCAGCAGTTGAGTGAAGGGAGGTGCATACTCCCAGCTCCCGATATCAGTGCTGTTGTGGTAGAAGCACGGACCGCCTCTATTTACGAGCCCGCGCCCGTCTCTCCTTGAGGGCGCCGATGTGCACCAGTCCAGATGCAGTCTGAGGGCTCACCTCTGACTAGGAAAACAGCTTATGGGGTGTCGCTCAGCCTCCTCTCAACATTCCTCCCAGACTGATATCTGGCAGGAGCGGATGACGATGGGTGTTGCTGAATCATGGGTCCATAATGGGAGTGATCCTAAAGTCCGACCACCATCTTGGGGCCGCTGGCCACACCCCCAAAAATATGTCTCTCATAGTGTTCTAGATCATTATAATGGACACACCTTTCTTCGGTTTTGAATCTTTGAATTGCCACATAAGTAGTTTGCAGTCTAATATTTAATTAATATCATTATTTATTTATGTATTTATATTTGGGTATTTGGAACATTTTACAGTATTTACCAGAAGTATGACTCAGGGGAAGAAAAGCACAGAGGAAGTGGATAAAGGAGGAGAGATAGGGAGAAGAACTGTGTACAGCAGTATGAGGGGTATCAGGTCAGAGAAGGCACAGCAGGTAAGTCCCTAGTTTGTGAGGTAAGTAGGCATAATTGTCTTCTTCAAGCTGTCAAGACGCAAGAGAGTTTCAAAGGACAAAAACTTGTGAAACAAATATTTGAATCACAAGATGTTGCTTCTAGAATTTTGGGACAAAGAGGAGCAAGAAGTTGGTAGATCTTTGGTTTCGATAATGTAGGTGGCAGGTTGCATTTGTATTTCATATGCACTAATCTGTGCAACATTATTGATTCATATAATCAGTACTACTTTTTTTATATTCCATCTTTACATTGATTTACACAGCATAATAAAGTTTCTAATGAGCAGCATCTGCAGAAGTGAGTGACCAACCTTTGTGGGAGCACTGTTAGTGTGTGTGACCGAGAGTGAGTTGTGAATTTAAAGGATGGACCGTGGAGTGAATGGCATTGTTTCAAAGCCAGGATGAAGATCAGATGCAGTGAATCAGATTTTTCAAGTTATTGCACATTTCTTAACGGATCCTCGGAATCTAACTCATATTCTGTTACTAAATTGCTTCAGGTAACGGTAACGCTAAGGGCTGGAATTACTAGTACAATCAACAAGCTATTCCGAATGAAGGTCTTATAGTCATGGCGGGTTTCATTTGTACCTAAATGTTCTGTTAGGTGCCTGTTTGATATGGAATGTGTGTGTATTCCAGCATTAATAGACAACTGTTAGCAAAAGTGCATGTAAACGTATACTTTGTAGTTGGCCAACGCACTTTTGTGTGCCAGTTATCGAAGACGTGTACGGAACAAAAACCTCTTCGCTTCATTTTGCAAAGCTTTGCAGTGTAGTCCAAAGAAAAGCAGAAAGTATTGATTATCCGTTAAAAGCAATTAAAATAATGAAAGTGTAGCTGCCAAATAGTACCAGACACCGACCTAATTTACCACAAAAGCAATGACTGTCAGATTTAAGGACGAAACATATTTTCCAGGAACTAGCATTTATCGTCAATTTCACTTGAATTTACAGAACTTGGGCAATGTCATAAAACTGCAAAAAAATCTGAAGAAAAGTATAAAATAAATAAACTGATAATTATGTTGAAATGTTTCAACCAGCATAATGAGAAAGCTGAATTAACATAAAGTTGCTTAAGGTAAAAATGAGAAGATTTTTAACTGTCTACATGCTGTATTAAACACAAGCACGCGGATTTTTCCATAGTGTCGAGAAGTCACTGACCAAGACTCTTTTCTGTGCTTAATGTGGGCAGATTTGCTTTTATATTGTTAGGCACTCTGATGGAAGAAATGCCTGTTATTAATATATAATGAACCTCAAATATCCCGAATAATCATTTCTTTCCAAGGCATGATGTCTCATGAAAGTAACAAAGCAGATACAGGGACATATTTATACTTTTTGGTGCAAAACTGCACTAATGCAGATTTGCGTCAACAAGTTTACTGCCGGCTTGCGCCATTCCTGAGTGCCAGCTGCGTGCCATATTTATGACATGGTGGCTTGGGCTAGTGTAAAAAAAATATGACGCTAACCCTTGCGCCCTGTCATAAGTCAAAATGACGCTAAAGCTGAAAAAGTGCAGCAAGCCCGTTTTGCGACATGTTAGCACCATTTTTGCCCCACGTCTGCATCACATTTAAAAGCACATGCAGAAAACAGTGCTATTGCAACTGAAAATGGAGGAATCAGGGCAGGAGAGACCCCAGGGACACCCTATCGGCCCAAGCATGGGCAGTGCAGGGGCATCCCTCGCCCCATTAGCACCAACCTTTGTATGGCAGTTGGCCCGCCATGCAAAGGCTGGTGGAAAAGTGGCATCATAATCTGAAGGCCTGCGCTTATTTAAGTGACAGCCTGGTGTTATAAGACTGGTGCCATTGCCAAGCCGCTTGCTGGTGGCAACCTGCCAGTGCCAGGCCATTAGACCCTGGGGCTGTCACTACCGTCCTAATGTGCTGGTTTGACCGCCGATGTTGGCAGTAGAGAGAACAGCATCGCAAGTCTGGTGGTCATAGGACTGCAAGAACTGTAATGTGGACCCATCTGTGCAGTTGTACAAGTATCTGCAATCTCTCCATCAAACTAGCAAGGGGGGGCCTAATCAAAGTGGAAATGAAGGTGGGAGGCTCTGTTCAAACTTAGGTGGGATCACGCATGGTCATTAGAAAACACAGTTTACATCAGAAATCATACCCATGCCAGCCATCACTGTGTCCACCTGTGTGCAAGTGGTGAAATAGCTGTTCTGCCCCAACGCTGCATCCCTTGCACCATATTGCAAGGATGGCTGCATTGAGGGTGAGGTTATTGTTGTGTAGGAAGGAAGACCTTCCTGCACAACTAGACACTGAAATGGCAATCTGCTAGGTCCCTGTGTGTTGTGGAATGCGGCACACATAGACAAAGCAAAACATGAGAAGGAATCAATGTATACTTCATCACTGCAACTTGGAAATGCTACCCCTGGGCTGGTGTAAGACATTGGCGCAGCCTCAGGGGTACAAAAACACATAAATCTGGGGCATCGTCAACATGCAAAGGGTGTTGGTGGGGGCTACCCACAGAAAAAGCCATTGCACGCCCCTTTCACACAAATTGATGCATGGGAAATGGCTGTATTGACATGGTGGCATCAAGCCAAAATATATGCCCCATAATGTATACCAACAACTTTTTACCATTAACTTCTCACTGAGCCTCCACAACCGAATAAAGGATGTGCCATGTCAACTGCCACCACAACGAAAGATTGATTCTACACTATCTCATTGCAGAGGATGATGGCTTATCTCCTGTCGACCTGCCTGTCCTGGACTTTGAAGATGACAAGGATGTCCAGCTGCCAACCATCAATCAACAGACTCTCCAGGGTGTCCTAGGATCCCTCCAGATACCACCTCCAGTTGCAAGGAGGACACACAGCATTGCGGGGTCTCCACATGAACCACACAGCTACCAACAGACAACACCAGCCTGTCCACACACAGCCCTGGGCTCCGAGGACCCAGAGACCAGCTTTCAGAGGACAGTGGTAGGAGTCCAGCAGGAGCTAGTGGGGATGGAGACCACAGCAGGCAACCCAGAGGGAGTGCGGATCTGCCTCATGACAAGCAATGAAAACACAGCTGCTATCCGAGGTACACAGTCCCCACTGCGTGGACTCCAGCAGTCTCTGACGGACCTAGCTGCTGCCGTGAGGGAGAGACCACAACAACTGCCCTTCCAAACTTGCAGCAGCATGACAGACAACAAGCTGGAGTCCATTCAGAGGGAAGTGGCCTCCCTCAGGGAAGACATGGCTGCCTACCACAGCGATGTTGCAGCTATTTTGAAAAATCTGCAGTTCGTCCTTGCTACAGTGATGCCTTCTGCCATACCACAATTAGCAGCTGCCGGGAGCTTGGAATCCACATCTATATCGCCTGAAATGTGTGTAACCCCATCTACCTCTGCACCAACACCACTAGTGGCATAGGAGGCACCACACACATCAGAGGATGACGATGTGGAAGTCACTACTTTCAGTAGGAAATGTGCAGGGTAGCACCTGTCTGTGCCACATGGACAATTACTCCTTAGTTCTGGGTTTAAGACCACGGCAGTTTTGTCACAGTTGGAAATGTGCTCTCTTCATCCACCCACTGTTGACTTGTCTTCTATGGACTGTTATTGTCTCTCACATATCAATTGCCAATTTTTGTTCCTCCTCACTATTCAACACTGCTCCGAAGCATGTCTCATGACATGTCCCTCAACCCTGGACTCTGATTGTGTCACATATCTATCAATTTCACAAATGGGTTCTCAAACCTGGACACTGTATATGTTTCAGTTCAAAACTTCCACCTCTAAATAGAACAACTTGTACACATTTACCATATCTACGTTTTCTGTGATCCATCTACTCAGCTAAATGATTGTATTGTGTGGGGGCGGGCGCTATCCTGCATTTCTATAAATGTTCCGTAACAAAAGAAGTATCTCCGGCCATGAAGATCTATCTGGCCAAGGCACAGGGTGCGGCTGCCTATGGTGCCGAGGTGTGGGGGTTTCACAATGGCATTAAATTATCTGTAGGCAAAAATAATTTTGCCAGAGCCTTAATTGCGTGCCCTCGAGGTACACCCTTGATCCAGTTTTTTGGGATCTCCGGTTTAATTGTGTTGCTGATTTGATAGCCCTGAGACCCCTGCTTTTTTGGGTAAGGATTTGGACTACTCCTGAGCTTATCGTATATAGGGGCTCCCTTCTTGATCTTTTGAGAAGACCTAAGGTAGTATCCATTACATGGTTCAGGCATGTGTCAAAATGGTTTCGTATTTTGTGGCTTGGATCTTATTGGGAAAATCCACAGAATTTAGGGAGAAACCATAAATCCATTCTGAAAGCAGCTTATTGGTCTTATGTAAAGAACAAATCTCTCTCCTGTATATCACTCGGTCGGTTGACTGATCAATTTTTTGCTTTTAAGTGGTATCCCCAATTTGAACCATATGTAGATCTCATATCTGATACATTGGGGAAGAGTTTGTATGCTCGATTCCGTTTTGAATGTTTACCATTGTTGTCCTTAACAAGGAGATGGGGATCGCCTGTAACATCTGACCAATGCCCTGTGTGTTGTAACTGCACTGAATCTATTGAGCATTTTATGTTCTTTTGCCTGGCATATTCCATTCCTCTGCGTAAGTGGATTTGTACAATTTGCCGGAATATGGGCATAAGACAATGTCATTTTGCTTTAAGGATTTTTAGAAGTGATACCTCAACTATTTTAATCTCTGCGGTTAGCAAGTTCCTTGTGGCCGCGTGGTATATACGCATTCATTTTATTAAGAATTCTAAGTCCTTGTGAATAAGTATGCAATGTATATGAAGTGGGAGTGTTCATATTTTTCTACTGTAATTGTTGGATGATTTTTAAATTTTCTCTGTGTTTTTTAATTATTTATGTTCTTAAATTGTGTTTTCTATGGTAGCTTTGATGGTTATGTTGACCGAATAAAGCTTGTGTTGAAATTGATTATATTGTGTGAATCTGTCAATGATTACAGAATCGCAGTACATGAGTGCAAGACTGTGGGGGGCACAAAGCTACACACAAAGATCCTAACATGATAGATGTGCATGTTGGTGTTGTCTGATAGAAGCAATTCACTGAGTGAAAAAGAATTATGATACATATATAATTTCTCATGACTGATGTCAGGTATGGCTGAGAACGTAGTCAATGTCAAAATAGCCAGCTGTTAGTACGAGAACAACTCTATGGTGGGTACAGAGGTAGGTAACCTGATCAGTGATGGCCATCTGTCAGTGCTGCAGGATGGAGTTCTAAGTGTGCCTGTTGTCAGATGAGTCACAGTTCCCCACATTGTAACTACAGGACCCCAGCAATGACAGCTGAAGCTCCACACTTACCTGTCCAAGACAAAGTAAGCATGGACATGATGAATGATCAGTACACTGGACGGCAGATGCACTGACCAGTGGACGTGATGTTGAAGCCAATTTGAGAGCTCCTTCCTCAATAGAGGAAGCACATGGTAACTCAGGGATTTGAAGACAGGAAGGATCCCTTGCCCATTTCTCCAATTGTCCCAGTGCACTCATGGGAAGACCCTGATACTCAGGAAACGTACACAAAATGTATGCAATTATTAGCAAGATGTATTAAATAGCCATATTGCTTTCAGCAACCTAAACCCTACCATATCCTAAACTAACCTATACTAACTATACTTATCAAACAACTACATCTATCTAACCTATGCTAAACTTATCTAACACATGTAACAACATCGTCCCCCAGCCCCGTTAAGAAACACAATAGAAGCAGGACAACAATGACTAAAACTACATAAGTGCTAACTATCCCATGGCCTAAACAAATATATATTTATATATATATATATATATATATATATATATATATATATATATATATATATACATATATATATATACTGTATATATATAGAGAGAGATTTTTTTCATATAGTTATTTTTTCTCTTTTTTTAAAACAAATACCCCAACATGACCCCCCCACTCACTCCCCCCAACAATAAAACCTGATAAGAAAAAAACACCTCCCAGCTATACCCAACCTAACTAATGGTTACTAATGGTTACTAACCTAACACTAACTAGCTAAAACCCAACCCAAACTTGATAAATACATTAAACAAGAGAGGAAGGAACTGGGAGGTAGTACAAAACAGTTGAAGTTCATTTGAATGCCTTCAGTTTCTTCTTAATGTACTTTAACATCAGGCAATTGTCTGCAGATTTCTCCTCCAACTTATTAAGTTTCAGCATTATTCGATCCATGTCCCTCCTTAGGTCCTGTTCAAATTGGGTGGGAACACCAGCAGCAGGTGGCAAAACCTGGGCCTGTGAGCGACAGGTTGAGCTGCAGTTGACGAGGGAGGTCTGCTGTGCCCCCTTGTATCCCTGAGGTGCTTGCTCCTGTGTCCTTGCTTGTGGCCTTTGTGGGTTCCTCATGTGCAAATGCACGCCATTCCCCAGACTCCTTTTTTTGTTGGCTGCTGAAATATGAGGACAAGCAAGCATCAGTAAAAGCAGTGGGTGGAGTATGAACAGAAATGCAAAGTACACTGCAACAGCAAATTACACATAAAGTCCAACACACATCCCTCAACAATGACTTCCTCCTCCTCTGTGTCTATTACCAATCATACATCATCAGTATCATGTAGATGTCAGTGGGATGACGGCAATCCATTGATAATCAATAAGGCCCAGACTTGATGAGAAAAAAGAACCATGACCAACCTTTGTTTTTTTACAACTTGTGAGGATCATGTGCTTCTACAAGTCTGGATTGAATGTTTCCCTGGGCATAAGGGCGGCTGGTCATGCAATTCATCACCCCAAACCCCCTGGTGATACATTAAGGCACGACCACCCATTAGGGAGTCAAGCTGTGGCACATATGATACGGGTCGGCTGACTACCAACCTGCCATTCTAAGGTTGGGGAAATCAACAGTTATGTGTTGTGTCCTTGTGTAAGACTGAGCCTGAGCTGCACATGACTCTTGTCAACACACTGCAGAACTGAAGCCCTCTACCCTGTGCTATATAGTCCTTCATGTGTTAAACGGCACACATGTGATGGCTGTATGCATGCCCTTAAGCCCACAGTGGTATTGACACAGCATTGGGTGCTGCAACTGTACCCTAAAACATGTGCCATCATTGACACATGCATGTCAGACATCCTCAAAGTACCAGTAACACACACAGCATAAACATCACATGCATATGTGATGTGATCCACATCAGTCACAATTATCATGGTGGCAGGACAATGTTGTGAAAACTGCAGAAATCTGTTGTGGGAGAATCATAGACTTTTCCCACACATCTGAGGTGGAGTTGTCCACAACCTATGTACTCTACGGACTGTTGGTCAGGACATTATGGCTCCTTGCTATACTACTAACACATGACATTTGAAGGTAACTGAGGCACCTGTGATGTCTGTGTCTCCTACATGATCCCCCTAGAGACTACTGCAGATAGAACCCACATCTGTACCATCTTGTCAAGAAGTGTAGACTCTGTCTGGCACACATTTCTGACAATGGTGCAATGACAAAGTGGTTGTCAACATGCATGCTCTGTATATCTACAAATGCCCGGCGACATATAATGGTAGACGTCAATGAATATGTGGCCAGCCATTACTATTCCTATTACACAAAATTCCATGCCAGCACACATTGGCCCTTGTACTACATGCAAGCCATTCTCATTACACAGCATTCCAACATACATTATGTCACCATCCATCCACCTATGCTATCCGTTCATTGGTCAGGCAAAAACATCTGTCATTGCATTCCACACTTCTGACTGACTCACACCAAACCCTAGATTTGCTCACAGGACGCACAATATGACACTTACTGGATGCATCAGGGTCTTCAAATGTCACCACCTCTCCAATGGTTTAAAGGCAGATTCACCTGTAAGACATGAATGGAAAACATTGCTTAGTGTAAATGCTAAGTATTTGTCAATGGACAACATCGTACACTTGTTTGAGTGAGAGAGGAAGTGATCCTACTGGTGGATCAGAGTAACTGACAAACAACTATGATCACTCAATCACACATTGTAGGAAGTTGGCTCTGTATGTGCTACTTCAAAGTAAGGAATAGCATGCACAGAGTCCAAGGGTTCCCCTTAGAGGTAAAATAGTGGTAAAAATAGATAATACTAATGCTCTATTTTGTGGTAGTGTGGTCGAGCAGTAGGCTTATCCAAGGAGTAGTGTTAAGCATTTGTTGTACATACACATAGACAATAAATGAGGTACACACACTCAGAGACAAATCCAGCCAATAGGTTTTGTTATAGAAAATATCTTTTCTTAGTTTATTTTAAGAAACACAGGTTCAAATTTAACATGTAATATCTTGTTTGAAAGGTATTGCAGGTAAGTACTTTAGGACCTTTAAATCATAAAAATTGCATGTATACTTTTCAAGTTATTGACAAATAGCTGTTTTAAAAGTGGACACAGTGCAATTTTCACAGTTCCTAGGGGAGGTAAGTATTTGTTAGGTTAACCAGGTAAGTAAGACACTTACAGGGTTCAGTTCTTGGTCCAAGGTAGCCCACCGTTGGGGGTTCAGAGCAACCCCAAAGTCACCACACCAGCAGCTCAGGGCCGGTCAGGTGCAGAGTTCAAAGTGGTGCCCAAAACGCATAGGCTTCAATGGAGAAGGGGGTGCCCCGGTTCCAGTCTGCCAGCAGGTAAGTACCCGCGTCTTCGGAGGGCAGACCAGGGGGGTTTTGTAGGGCACCGGGGGGGGACACAAGCCCACACAGGAATTTCACCCTCAGCAGCGCGGGGGCGGCCGGGTGCAGTGTAGAAACAAGCGTCGGGTTTGTAGTGTTAGTCTATGGGAGATCTAGGGATCTCTTCAGCGCTGCAGGCAGGCAAGGGGGGGGTTCCTCGGGGAAACCTCCACTTGGGCAAGGGAGAGGGACTCCTGGGGGTCACTTCTCCAGTGAAAGTCCGGTCCTTCAGGTCCTGGGGGCTGCGGGTGCAGGGTCTCTCCCAGGCGTCGGGTTTTGGATTCAAGGAGTCGCGGTCAGGGGAAGCCTCGGGATTCCCTCTGCAGGCGGCGCTGTGGGGGCTCAGGGGGGACAGGTTTTTGTACTCACAGTATCAGAGTAGTCCTGGGGTCCCTCCTGAGGTGTTGGATCTCCACCAGCCGAGTCGGCGTCGCCGGGTGCAGTGTTGCAAGTCTCACGCTTCTTGCGGGGAGCTTGCAGGGTTCTTTCAAAGCTGCTGGAAACAAAGTTGCAGCCTTTCTTGGAGCAGGTCCGCTGTCCTCGGGAGTTTCTTGTCTTTTCGAAGCAGGGGCAGTCCTCAGAGGATGTCGAGGTCGCTGGTCCCTTTGGAAGGCGTCGCTGGAGCAGGATCTTTGGAAGGCAGGAGACAGGCCGGTGAGTTTCTGGAGCCAAGGCAGTTGTCGTCTTCTGGTCTTCCTCTGCAGGGGTTTTCAGCTAGGCAGTCCTTCTTCTTGTAGTTGCAGGAATCTAATTTTCTAGGGTTCAGGGTAGCCCTTAAATACTAAATTTAAGGGCGTGTTTAGGTCTGGGGGGTTAGTAGCCAATGGCTACTAGCCCTGAGGGTGGGTACACCCTCTTTGTGCCTCCTCCCAAGGGGAGGGGGTCACAATCCTAACCCTATTGGGGGAATCCTCCATCTGCAAGATGGAGGATTTCTAAAAGTCAGAGTCACCTCAGCTCAGGACACCTTAGGGGCTGTCCTGACTGGCCAGTGACTCCTCCTTGTTGCTTTCTTTGTTCCCTCCAGCCTTGCCGCCAAAAGTGGGGGCCGTGGCCGGAGGGGGCGGGCAACTCCACTAAGCTGGAGTGCCCTGCTGGGCTGTGACAAAGGGGTGAGCCTTTGAGGCTCACCGCCAGGTGTCACAGCTCCTGCCTGGGGGAGGTGTTAGCATCTCCACCCAGTGCAGGCTTTGTTACTGGCCTCAGAGTGACAAAGGCACTCTCCCCATGGGGCCAGCAACATGTCTCTGGTGTGGCAGGCTGCTGGAACTAGTCAGCCTACACAGACAGTCGGTTAAGTTTCAGGGGGCACCTCTAAGGTGCCCTCTGTGGTGTATTTTACAATAAAATGTACACTGGCATCAGTGTGCATTTATTGTGCTGAGAAGTTTGATACCAAACTTCCCAGTTTTCAGTGTAGCCATTATGGTGCTGTGGAGTTCGTGTTTGACAGACTCCCAGACCATATACTCTTATGGCTACCCTGCACTTACAATGTCTAAGGTTTTGTTTAGACACTGTAGGGGTACCATGCTCATGCACTGGTACCCTCACCTATGGTATAGTGCACCCTGCCTTAGGGCTGTAAGGCCTGCTAGAGGGGTGTCTTACCTATACTGCATAGGCAGTGAGAGGCTGGCATGGCACCCTGAGGGGAGTGCCATGTCGACTTACTCGTTTTGTCCTCCCTAGCACACACAAGCTGGCAAGCAGTGTGTCTGTGCTGAGTGAGAGGTCTCCAGGGTGGCATAAGACATGCTGCAGCCCTTAGAGACCTTCCTTGGCATCAGGGCCCTTGGTACTAGAAGTACCAGTTACAAGGGACTTATCTGGATGCCAGGGTCTGCCAATTGTGGATACAAAAGTACAGGTTAGGGAAAGAACACTGGTGCTGGGGCCTGGTTAGCAGGCCTCAGCACACTTTCAATTGTAAACATAGCATCAGCAAAGGCAAAAAGTCAGGGGGCAACCATGCCAAGGAGGCATTTCCTTACACAACCCCCCCCCAAACGAAAGAGGATGAGACTAACCTTTCCCAAGAGAGTCTTCATTTTCTAAGTGGAAGAACCTGGAAAGGCCATCTGCATTGGCATGGGCAGTCCCAGGTCTGTGTTCCACTATAAAGTCCATTCCCTGTAGGGAGATGGACCACCTCAACAGTTTAGGATTTTCACCTTTCATTTGCATCAGCCATTTGAGAGGTCTGTGGTCAGTTTGAACTAGGAAGTGAGTCCCAAAGAGGTATGGTCTCAGCTTCTTCAGGGACCAAACCACAGCAAAGGCCTCCCTCTCAATGGCACTCCAACGCTGCTCCCTGGGGAGTAACCTCCTGCTAATGAAAGCAACAGGCTGGTCAAGGCCATCATCATTTGTTTGGGACAAAACTGCCCCTATCCCATGTTCAGAGGCATCAGTCTGCACAATGAACTGCTTAGAATAATCTGGAGCTTTTAGAACTGGTGCTGAGCACATTGCTTGTTTCAGGGTGTCAAAGGCCTGTTGGCATTCCACAGTCCAGTTCACTTTCTTGGGCATTTTCTTGGAGGTGAGTTCAGTGAGGGCTGTCACAATGGATCCATATCCCTTCACAAACCTCCTGTAATACCCAGTCAAGCCAAGGAATGCCCTGACTTGAGTCTGGGTTTTTGGAGCTACCCAGTCCAGAATAGTCTGGATCTTGGGGTGGAGTGGCTGAACTTGGCCTCCACCTACAAGGTGGCCTAAGTAAACCACAGTTCCCTGCCCTATCTGGCATTTGGATGCCTTGATAGAGAGGCCTGCAGATTGCAGAGCCTTCAAAACCTTCTTCAGGTGGACCAGGTGATCCTGCCAGGTGGAGCTAAAGACAGCAATATCATCAAGATAAGCTGTGCTAAAGGACTCCAAGCCAGCAAGGACTTGATTCACCAACCTTTGGAAGGTGGCAGGGGCATTCTTTAAACCAAAGGGCATAACAGTAAACTGATAATGCCCATCAGGTGTGGAGAATGCTGTTTTCTCTTTTGCTCCAGGTGCCATTTTTATTTGCCAGTACCCTGCTGTCAAGTCAAAGGTACTTAAGAATTTGGCAGCACCTAATTTATCTATGAGCTCATCAGCTCTTGGAATTGGATGAGCATCTGTCTTGGTGACAGAATTGAGCCCTCTGTAGTCCACACAAAACCTCATCTCTTTCTTTCCATCTTTGGTGTGAGGTTTGGGGACTAAGACCACTGGGCTAGCCCAGGGGCTGTCAGAGCGCTCAATTACTCCCAATTCCAGCATCTTGTGGACTTCCACCTTGATGCTTTCCTTAACATGGTCAGACTGTCTAAAGATTTTGTTTTTGACAGGCATGCTGTCTCCTGTGTCCACATCATGGGTACACAGGTGTGTCTGACCAGGCGTTAAGGAGAAGAGTTCAGGAAACTGTTGTAGGACTCTCCTACAATCAGCTTGCTGTTGGCCAGAGAGGGTGTCTGAGTAGATCACTCCATCTACTGTGCCATCTTTTGGGTCTGATGACAGAAGATCAGGGAGAGGTTCACTCTCTGCCTCCTGATCCTCATCTGTTACCATCAACAGATTCACATCAGCCCTGTCATGGAAGAGCTTAAGGCGGTTCACATGGATCACCCTCTTGGGGCTCCTGCTTGTGCCCAGGTCCACCAAGTAGGTGACCTGACTCTTCCTTTCCAGTACTGGGTAAGGGCCACTCCATTTGTCCTGGAGTGCCCTGGGAGCCACAGGCTCCAGAACCCAGACTTTCTGCCCTGGTTGGAACTCAACCAGTGCAGCCTTTTGGTCATACCAAAACTTCTGGAGCTGTTGGCTGGCCTCAAGGTTTTTGGTTGCCTTTTCCATGTACTCTGCCATTCTAGAGCGAAGGCCAAGTACATAGTCCACTATGTCCTGTTTAGGCTCATGGAGAGGTCTCTCCCAGCCTTCTTTAACAAGGGCAAGTGGTCCCCTTACAGGATGACCAAACAGAAGTTCAAAGGGTGAGAATCCTACTCCCTTCTGTGGCACCTCTCTGTAAGCGAAAAGCAGACATGGCAAGAGGACATCCCATCTCCTTTTGAGTTTTTCTGGGAGCCCCATGATCATGCCTTTTAATGTCTTGTTGAATCTCTCAACCAAGCCATTAGTTTGTGGATGGTATGGTGTAGTGAATTTATAAGTCACTCCACACTCATTCCACATGTGCTTTAGGTATGCTGACATGAAGTTGGTACCTCTGTCAGACACCACCTCCTTAGGGAAACCCACTCTGGTAAAGATACCAATGAGGGCCTTGGCTACTGCAGGGGCAGTAGTCGACCTAAGGGGAATAGCTTCAGGATACCTGGTAGCATGATCCACTACTACCAGGATATACATATTTCCTGAGGCTGTGGGAGGTTCTAGTGGACCAACTATGTCCACACCCACTCTTTCAAAGGGAACCCCCACCACTGGAAGTGGAATGAGGGGGGCCTTTGGATGCCCACCTGTCTTACCACTGGCTTGACAGGTGGGGCAGGAGAGGCAAAACTCCTTAACCATGTTGAACATATTGGGCCAGTAGAAGTGGTTGACTAACCTCTCCCACGTCTTGGTTTGTCCCAAATGTCCAGCAAGGGGAATGTCATGGGCCAATGTTAGGATGAACTTCCTGAACAGCTGAGGCACTACCACTCTCCTAGTGGCACCAGGTTTGGGGTCTCTGGCCTCAGTGTACAGGAGCCCATCTTCCCAATAGACCCTATGTGTTCCATTTTTCTTGCCTTTGGACTCTTCAGCAGCTTGCTGCCTAAGGCCTTCAAGAGAGGGACAGGTTTCTTGTCCCTTACACAGCTCCTCCCTTGAGGGTCCCCCTGGGCCTAAGAGCTCAACCTGGTAAGGTTCAAGCTCCAAAGGCTCAGTTCCCTCAGAGGGCAGAACTTCTTCCTGAGAAGAGAGGTTCCCTTTCTTTTGCTGTGTTGCAGTTGGTTTCCCAACTGACTTTCCTGTTCTCTTGGTAGGCTGGGCCATTCTTCCAGACTCCAGCTCTACTTGTTCACCCTGTGCCTTGCATTGTGCTCTTGTTTTCACACACACCAGTTCAGGGATACCCAGCATTGCTGCATGGGTTTTTAGTTCTACCTCAGCCCATGCTGAGGACTCCAGGTCATTTCCAAGCAGACAGTCCACTGGGATATTTGAGGAGACCACCACCTGTTTCAGGCCATTGACCCCTCCCCATTCTAAAGTAACCATTGCCATGGGGTGTACTTTTTTCTGATTGTCAGCGTTGGTGACTGTGTAAGTTTTTCCAGTCAGGTATTGGCCAGGGGAAACCAGTTTCTCTGTCACCATGGTGACACTGGCACCTGTATCCCTCAGGCCCTCTATTCTAGTCCCATTAATTAAGAGTTGCTGTCTGTATTTTTGCATGTTAGGCGGCCAGACAGCTAGTGTGGCTAAATCCACCCCACCCTCAGAAACTAGAGTAGCTTCAGTGTGGACCCTGATTTGCTCTGGGCACACTGTTGATCCCACTTGGAGACTAGCCATACCAGTGTTACCTGGATGGGAGTTTGGAGTGGAACCTTTCTTGGGACAAGCCTTGTCTCCAGTTTGGTGTCCATGCTGTTTACAGCTATGACACCAGGCCTTTTTGGGATCAAAGTTTTTACCCTTGTACCCATTGTTTTGTGAAGAGGCTCTGGGCCCACCCTCCTGTGCAGGTTTTTGGGGGCCTGTAGAAGACTCTTTACTATTTTTAGTTTTGGTTGTCTCATCACCCTTCCCCTGGGGAGTCTTTGTGACCCCTTTCTTTTGGTCACCCCCTGTTGAAGTCTTGGACACCCTTGTCTTGACCCAATGGTCCGCCTTCTTTCCCAATTCTTGGGGAGAAATTGGTCCTAGGTCTACCAGATGCTGATGCAGTTTATCATTGAAACAATTACTTAACAGGTGTTCTTTCACAAATAAATTGTACAGCCCATCATAATTACTTACACCACTGCCTTGAATCCAACCATCTAGTGTTTTCACTGAGTAGTCAACAAAGTCAACCCAGGTCTGGCTCGAGGATTTTTGAGCCCCCCTGAACCTAATCCTGTACTCCTCAGTGGAGAATCCAAAGCCCTCAATCAGGGTACCCTTCATGAGGTCATAAGATTCTGCATCTTTTCCAGAGAGTGTGAGGAGTCTATCCCTACACTTTCCAGTGAACATTTCCCAAAGGAGAGCACCCCAGTGAGATCTGTTCACTTTTCTGGTTACACAAGCCCTCTCAAAAGCTGTGAACCATTTGGTGATGTCATCACCATCTTCATATTTTGTCACAATCCCTTTGGGGATTTTTAACATGTCAGGAGAATCTCTGACCCTATTTATATTGCTGCCACCATTGATGGGTCCTAGGCCCATCTCTTGTCTTTCCCTTTCTATGGCTAGGAGCTGTCTCTCTAAAGCCAATCTTCTGGCCATCCTGTCTAACAGGAGGTCATCTTCACTGAGAGCATCCTCAGTGATTTCAGAAATGTGGGACCCTCCTGTGAGGGACTCACTATTTCTGACTAACACAGTTGGAGACAGGACTTGAGGGGTCCTGTTCTCCCTATTTAGGACTGGAGGAGGGACATTGGCCTCCAAGTCACTAATTTCTTCCTCTGTGATGTCATCATCAGAGGGGTTGGCTTTTTCAAACTCTGCCAACAGCTCCTGGAGCTGAATTTTGGTAGGTCTGGAGCCAATGGTTATTTTCTTTATATTACAGAGAGACCTTAGCTCCCTCATCTTAAGATGGAGGTAAGGTGTGGTGTCGAGTTCCACCACCTGCATCTCTGTATCAGACATTATTTTGCTAAGAGTTGGAAGACTTTTTAAAGAATCTAAAACTGTTTCTAGAATCTAATTTCAAACTTTTAACAAACTTTTAAACTCTAAAAGACAATGCTAAACAGGGACTTAACACACAAGGCCCTAGCAGGACTTTTAAGAATTTAGAAAAATTTCAAATTGCAAAAATGAATTTCTAATGACAATTTTGGAATTTGTTGTGTGATCAGGTATTGGCTGAGTAGTCCAGCAAATGCAAAGTCTTGTACCCCACCGCTGATCCACCAATGTAGGAAGTTGGCTCTGTATGTGCTACTTCAAAGTAAGGAATAGCATGCACAGAGTCCAAGGGTTCCCCTTAGAGGTAAAATAGTGGTAAAAATAGATAATACTAATGCTCTATTTTGTGGTAGTGTGGTCGAGCAGTAGGCTTATCCAAGGAGTAGTGTTAAGCATTTGTTGTACATACACATAGACAATAAATGAGGTACACACACTCAGAGACAAATCCAGCCAATAGGTTTTGTTATAGAAAATATCTTTTCTTAGTTTATTTTAAGAACCACAGGTTCAAATTTAACATGTAATATCTTGTTTGAAAGGTATTGCAGGTAAGTACTTTAGGAACTTTAAATCATAAAAATTGCATGTATACTTTTCAAGTTATTGACAAATAGCTGTTTTAAAAGTGGACACAGTGCAATTTTCACAGTTCCTAGGGGAGGTAAGTATTTGTTAGGTTAACCAGGTAAGTAAGACACTTACAGGGTTCAGTTCTTGGTCCAAGGTAGCCCACCGTTGGGGGTTCAGAGCAACCCCAAAGTCACCACACCAGCAGCTCAGGGCCGGTCAGGTGCAGAGTTCAAAGTGGTGCCCAAAACGCATAGGCTTCAATGGAGAAGGGGGTGCCCCGGTTCCAGTCTGCCAGCAGGTAAGTACCCGCGTCTTCGGAGGGCAGACCAGGGGGGTTTTGTAGGGCACCGGGGGGGACACAAGCCCACACAGGAATTTCACCCTCAGCAGCGCGGGGGCGGCCGGGTGCAGTGTAGAAACAAGCGTCAGGTTTGTAGTGTTAGTCTATGGGAGATCTAGGGATCTCTTCAGCGCTGCAGGCAGGCAAGGGGGGGGTTCCTCGGGGAAACCTCCACTTGGGCAAGGGAGAGGGACTCCTGGGGGTCACTTCTCCAGTGAAAGTCCGGTCCTTCAGGTCCTGGGGGCTGCGGGTGCAGGGTCTCTCCCAGGCGTCGGGTTTTGGATTCAAGGAGTCGCGGTCAGGGGAAGCCTCGGGATTCCCTCTGCAGGCGGCGCTGTGGGGGCTCAGGGGGGACAGGTTTTTGTACTCACAGTATCAGAGTAGTCCTGGGGTCCCTCCTGAGGTGTTGGATCTCCACCAGCCGAGTCGGGGTCGCCGGGTGCAGTGTTGCAAGTCTCACGCTTCTTGCGGGGAGCTTGCAGGGTTCTTTCAAAGCTGCTGGAAACAAAGTTGCAGCCTTTCTTGGAGCAGGTCCGCTGTCCTCGGGAGTTTCTTGTCTTTTCGAAGCAGGGGCAGTCCTCAGAGGATGTCGAGGTCGCTGGTCCCTTTGGAAGGCGTCGCTGGAGCAGGATCTTTGGAAGGCAGGAGACAGGCCGGTGAGTTTCTGGAGCCAAGGCAGTTGTTGTCTTCTGGTCTTCCTCTGCAGGGGTTTTCAGCTAGGCAGTCCTTCTTCTTGTAGTTGCAGGAATCTAATTTTCTAGGGTTCAGGGTAGCCCTTAAATACTAAATTTAAGGGCGTGTTTAGTTCTGGGGGGTTAGTAGCCAATGGCTACTAGCCCTGATGGTGGGTACACCCTCTTTGTGCCTCCTCCCAAGGGGAGGGGGTCACAATCCTAACCCTATTGGGGGAATCCTCCATCTGCAAGATGGAGGATTTCTAAAAGTCAGAGTCACCTCAGCTCAGGACACCTTAGGGGCTGTCCTGACTGGCCAGTGACTCCTCCTTGTTGCTTTCTTTGTTCCCTCCAGCCTTGCCGCCAAAAGTGGGGGCCGTGGCCGGAGGGGGCGGGCAACTCCACTAAGCTGGAGTGCCCTGCTGGGCTGTGACAAAGGGGTGAGCCTTTGAGGCTCACCGCCAGGTGTCACAGCTCCTGCCTGGGGAGGTGTTAGCATCTCCACCCAGTGCAGGCTTTGTTACTGGCCTCAGAGTGACAAAGGCACTCTCCCCATGGGGCCAGCAACATGTCTCTGGTGTGGCAGGCTGCTGGAACTAGTCAGCCTACACAGACAGTCGGTTAAGTTTCAGGGGGGCACCTCTAAGGTGCCCTCTGTGGTGTATTTTACAATAAAATGTACACTGGCATCAGTGTGCATTTATTGTGCTGAGAAGTTTGATACCAAACTTCCCAGTTTTCAGTGTAGCCATTATGGTGCTGTGGAGTTCGTGTTTGACAGACTCCCAGACCATATACTCTTATGGCTACCCTGCACTTACAATGTCTAAGGTTTTGTTTAGACACTGTAGGGGTACCATGCTCATGCACTGGTACCCTCACCTATGGTATAGTGCACCCTGCCTTAGGGCTGTAAGGCCTGCTAGAGGGGTGTCTTACCTATACTGCATAGGCAGTGAGAGGCTGGCATGGCACCCTGAGGGGAGTGCCATGTCGACTTACTCGTTTTGTCCTCCCTAGCACACACAAGCTGGCAAGCAGTGTGTCTGTGCTGAGTGAGAGGTCTCCAGGGTGGCATAAGACATGCTGCAGCCCTTAGAGACCTTCCTTGGCATCAGGGCCCTTGGTACTAGAAGTACCAGTTACAAGGGACTTATCTGGATGCCAGGGTCTGCCAATTGTGGATACAAAAGTACAGGTTAGGGAAAGAACACTGGTGCTGGGGCCTGGTTAGCAGGCCTCAGCACACTTTCAATTGTAAACATAGCATCAGCAAAGGCAAAAAGTCAGGGGGCAACCATGCCAAGGAGGCATTTCCTTACACACATACTCTCAGAGAAGGTAGACCCACGCACCTATAAACCATCATTGTGTCTGACATGCCTGTGGTGCTTCTCACTGCATCAATTAGACAAGGCATTGTCATGCAGCTATCTGTTACCACAACACCTCCATGACCATATGGGACTGTTTGAGAATGTATATACCTTCTGATGGCCATGCAATGGTTGTTGCAGTGGCTGGCCCATTCTAACACCCATAACATTTCAGCCTGCATCAGATGTTGTATACATCTATATCATTGTCACAGCAAACTGACAATGACAAACTACTAGCCTGGGATTGTGCCTGTATTCCAAGGTGTTGAGGAATGGCATTATATATCCTTCTATGAAGTACGTCAAATGTATTCACAAGGCACACACACTTTATAAATTGCTGTTGCGCCACTGCCCGCCAGGACTTGAGCAGGAAGATCGTCTTGGGACGCAGTTGGGGCCATGGTTCGTTTTCCTGGCCGCGGGACTTGCAGAGGCACATGCCAATCTAGGGCCTCATGCAAGATGAGGCAAGAAAAAGGGGCTGCACCCTTAAAATAAGACGTGGGTGCCCCCCACCCCTCACTTACCTGGTGTTTACCTGTTCTTTTACTCAGTCTTCTTTTTTATTCTTTCTCCTTGTTGCAGGATTAGCGCGAGTAATCACACAGGACTCGTCAGATATACAGGTAAGTGATATTTTATTGGTATAGCAGTCTATTGTAATGGGTGGTTGTCTTGTGTTGTTTTCACTCTCCGGGTATCTACTCCAGGCAGAGGCTCATGGTCTCTTCCTCTTCTCTTTTTTCCTTTAGGTCTCTCGGGAAGCACATGTGGGAAGAAGAAAAATAGTCTCGGTAAGTGTTCGTGTTTTTATTTTTTCTCTTCCTGCCTCTGTCTTTCCCTTTTCCACTTGTTGTCACTTCCTGGTCTTTGGGTTTAATCTTTTTACCTCTCTCTCTTTCTCTCTCTCTGTCGATACTGTTTTTCCTTCCTCTTTCTGTTCTGGGTGGCTTTTCTGGTTTCTACTCTGTTCCTTATATCTGGGTTTTCTCCTACAGTTTCTGGTTGCACTGTCACTGTATTACTTGCATCTCGTTATCTCTTTCTGTTCAATGACATAGTTCTTGTTGCACTTCTATCACCCTTCTTCTCTAATCCTACTTACCCTCCCTCGTGCCTTTGTCCTTAATAATACGTGCCCTCCAGCCCTTGTGTTATAATCCTTAATAATACGTGTCCTCCAGCCCTTGTGTTATAATCCTTAATAATACGTGCCCTCCAGCCCTTTTGTTATAATCCCCCTTCCGTCCTGCCTAACCCTGCTCAGGCCACTTCCGCGCACCTGACTCTGCCACGCTTCTCCTGAAGCATGGCGGGTAGTCGCGCTCTGCTCCCCGGAGCCTGCTCTCTTCGTCCCCGATTGGGACCACCAACTTCCTGGTCTTCTCCCTCCTCCCAAACTCGAGTGGAGCGGACGGCTCCGTAAGTTTCCTGGGTCCTCCGCTGACGTCTGTGGTTGCTCTCTCGTCCTCGTCCTCCTCTGCCATCTCCTCCGTCTTCCTCCTCTCGGTTTCTCCTCTTTCGATCGCCTTCCTCTCTTCATAACGCGATGCCTGGTAATTTAAATGTCCAGTTTCCCGCTAGTGCTGACGCCGGACAACGCGATTGGTGGGACATGGAAACACATCCGGGTCAGCAGCGGAAGCGCCGGCACAAGCAGGGGCATTGTGCGGGCCGACCCAGTCCGGCCCGTCACACTTCTTTTCTTCTGTTCTTCGTTCTTTCAAATAGGGGCAATATTCTTCTTTCTCCCAGCATGCCTTTCTTCCACTTCTTTCCCTGCATGCATTAGGTTCCTTTTCTAAAACGGCATCTTCATCTATTTTCTCCTATAGGCCTTTCCCAATCCAACATGGCGTCTTTTACCTTTCCTGTATGTCACTTCCTGTTTTAGGGTATATAAGGAATGGGATTCTTGTTCTCCTTGCGCTGCAACTCTTCCTTTGGTGGTGATCACGCTCTGGTTGTTTTTCCTCCAGCCTTTTTTTCCTCGCTTTGTCCAGTTTCTTCCAGTTATTGTTTTTGTTATTGGAAGACTTACCTTTTTCTTGTGCTTATTCTCTGTTCCAAGGAGTTCCAGTAATAGAGTGTTTTTCCCTTTGGGGTTTTTCCTCTGGGACTCCTTCTGGAGGGCACGGACTGCCTTTTGATGTCCCGTTGTCAACAGCACTGTGGCTACCAGAAAGGGCCACCCCAACCTTGGTCAAAGCAGGACCTACAAAGATCGAGATTATCCTGCAGTTCCAGTTGGCCCAAGCCATAAGCGACAAGTAAACCGTGACAGATTGCAGCGCCAAGAGAACCAGTTTTCGTCAAGCATTCTGGAGAATACTTTGACGGCTGCTGCAGAAACCAACCAGTCGCTATTCATAACTATCCAACAACAATCCCCAGGAACTGCAACAATTATGAAATGAAATTGTGGCTTCACGACAAGCCTTAGTTTCCTGAACAACAGATGTTCCCACTGTTTCAGCTAATATGCCACATTTTTCAGGAGATTCCAACAAGGTGCGTGAATTCCTTGATGCCCTGACAGTCTATTTTGCATTTCGACCATCCTAATTTGTGCGAGATAAAACTAAAGTGGGATATTTAATTAGTGCCCTGTCTGGTCCTGCTTTAGCCTGGGTGACTCCTTTGGTAGCTTCCAATGATTCTGTGCTGTCTGTCTATTCAGCTTTTGTTCCTGCCTTTAAACAAATGTTTGAATGCCCGGGACTGGAGTCATCTGCTGAGGAAGCCTAATGTGATATCCAGCAAGGTACCCATGATGTTCCACAATATATTACACATTTCAGACAACTGGCAGCATAAACTACTTGGGTATAATGTACTCTTGTATAGAGGTCTTCGAGAGGAGATAAAGGACGAACTTGTACATTCAGCTAGAATGGAATGTTTACGAAGTTTACTGGCACTCTCCATAGAGTATCATCTACAGGAACGCAAATTGCAAAAGAGAAAGAATCATGGGCCATCTTATGCAGGGAACCCACGTACCATCATCCATCTTTCGGAAGAGTCTCGACCTGAATTGATAGAAGCTACAGAAGGGGAACCTATACGAATAGACACCGCTCTTTGGGCTTCTAACTGCTAGTGAACATGAAAATAGATGAAGAAAAGGATTATGGGGGTATTTATGACCCCGGCGGTCGGCATTAATATGGAGGAAAGTACTGTCAACAGGCTGGCGGTACTTTTCTCCATATTATGACATTGGTGGTTGGGCTAAGCCAAACCGCCAATTTACCATAACGACCGCCATGACGGTAATGACCACCGGGCTGGAGACTTCACTTTCCAGCCCAGTGGCCGTCACTTGCCCGCCTGCGGGATTATGACCCCGTCTACTTCCATGGTTTTCATGGCATCCTGACTGCCATGAAAACCATGGCGGTAGGCACTATCAGTGACAGGAAATCCCTTCCCAGTCACTGATAGGGGTCTTCCATGCCTCCCTCCCCCTCCACAAGTTTCCCCCGTTCCTCTCTAGACCCCCACCAAACACACCCCTCCCATCACACATGCACACACGCATGCACACACCCATTCCAACATTCATCCATGCTTGCATACATCCATCACACACACATCCGCACACATGTACATACATACATACAAGCACACATGCATTCACACAACGTAACATACACACACTCACACATCCATACATGCACACACAGACAACACGCAACACACACCTGAATACACACAAGCACAGACATACACACACAGCACCCCCACCCCCCTCCCCTGTCAGAGCACTTGACTTACCTGTAGTCAGGGGGTCCTCCGGCAGGAGACGGGATGGGGCACTGCTGCCAGCAGCAGCGTCTGCCAGCAGAACACCGCCTGGCCGTATTATTCTCATAATACGGCCAGCGGTGGTCTACTGGCGTGGCACTGCTGCTGGCAGCAGCGCCACCATACCGCCATCCACAGGCATGGCCACAGCTGGATTTCTGCCATCCTTCTGGTGGAAATCCGGCTGTGGTCATAATACGGCGGACGTGTGGTTACAGCGGCGACAGTCTTTTGGCGGCTGCTGCAGCGGCGGTAGCCGGTTTTTATTGCCAAGGTCCTAATGAGGGCATATGTCTCTATTGTGGAGCTTCTGCCCATTTGCTTCGTACCTGCCCAGTCCATCCTGTGAAGTCTTTGGGAAATGCCAATTCCCATTCTCTATGAGAAGGGAGGGGACGGGATTCTCTGAGATACCTTCTATTTGTTTTTCCAAAGAAGATGCAACTGCCCTATTTCTTTTACCTATTACACTGCAGTTATTGGATGGTCAGGAAGAAAGGGTGTTGGCATGATTAGACTGTGGAGCCAGTGTAATCTATCTGGAGGACACATGGGCTATGGAACAAAAAAATCCTCGAATATCTAAGGACATTCAAGAGCAAGTTCATACAGTTGATGGAGCTCTATTAGCTTCTGGTCCTGTCATCAACACTACTCCTACCTGATGTCTATGCTTCAGAAAACATCAGGAACATGATCTCCCCACCTAATCATACTGCAATCCTGGGAATACCCTGGTTTACACAGCATAATCCTTATATCAATTGGGAAAACAGAACTATCTCTCTTTCTTCCCAATTTTGTCAAGACTATTTTTATGTCTCAGGAACATATTGGTAACCAAAGGAAATGTTATTAATGGTACCAGAAGTAGGTTGTTCCATAAACTCCATCCAAGGTGTACCTAGTCATTATCTGGACTATGTAGACGTGTTACAAAAACCCACAAAACCAGTACTACCTCCACAAGAGAATAAGACTGTACCATTCCCCATTCCCCTGGAACATGGTGCTGTTGTCCCCTTTGGTAGAATGTACTCTCTTACTGAACCTGAAAAGAAGATACTCAAGGAATATCTGCAAGAAAATATACAGAGTGGTCTGATTGCACAGTCTTCTTCCCCTGCTAGGGCTCCCCTCTTCTTCGTTAATAAAAAGACGATGGATCTACGTCCCTGTATAGACTTTCGTGGATTGAATAAGATTACCATAAAAGAGCGATATGCGCTACCTCTAATAAAATATATTTTGGAAGCAGTCAGAGGGGCGCAGATATTTACAAAGGTAGACCTTAGGGGAGCCTACCATCTTCTAAGGATAAAGGAAGGTGATGAATTGAAGACGGCAATTCGTACCCCCTTTGGTCATTACGAATATCGGGTAATGCCCTTTGGTTTAACAATGTGTTATCTGATTCTGAGCGCAGTTACTGGGTTTGGAACGAGAACGTCTAGATCTAAAAACAGCATGTAATGACCGGAGACAATTCCTTATGGGATCTAGGGAACCATTTGAAGTAAGAACAGACCATCGAAATTAACGTTCAATGACAGAACAGTCGACAAGCCCATTGGGCTTTCTTCTTTAGTCAATTTGACTTTTATAGCACCTATATACCGGGTTCTCAAAATATTCTGGCAGACGCCCTATCGCGACGCTACCTTGAAGGTTCTAATTCTCCTTCACAACACCTCATTGAACCAGATAAAATCATTGGACTAGTACAGCCTTTTCTTAATAAGGTAAGATCTGAGTATTCTACCCTCTCTGAACTTAAAATGAATCGGGGGTATTACTACCATAAAGATGTGTTGTTCCTTCCTTCTAAGATAGTGCAAAGGAAAGCACTACAAATGTGTCATGACTCCCCTGTGGCAGGCCATCGTGGTATCAAAGCCACACAGGAACTACTCCTTCGGTCCTTCTGATGGCCTACACTTAAGAAAGATACTGAGAGTTATGTGGTGTCTTGTCCCATCCGTGCTCAAACTAAAATACCCCATAGCAAGACTGCAGGACTGCTTCAACCTTTACCCATTCCACCAGCCCCTTGGCATACTGTATCAACCGAATTCATGTGTTCCTTATCTCCCTCAGCAGGGAATCGAGTTATAATGGTGACTTTGGATTCATTCACTAAGATGGCTCATTTTACTGCACTAAAGAAACTACCCGCATCCAAAGAATTAAGTCAGATCATTATACAAGATATATTTCATGGTCTCCCTCAAGTTATTATTTCAGACCGTGGCCCTCCATACATATCACGTTTTTGGAAGTATTTCTGTGAAACCGTACACATTGAAGTAGCCTTATCATCTGGATATCATCCTCAGACTAATGGGCAAACGGAACGCCAGAATCAAGGACTCAGATATTATCTACGCTGTTTTTACAATACTTAACCAATGCTGAGTTTTCATATAATAATACAGTACTTTGTGCCTCAAAAGTCACTCCTTTTTTTTGCTCATATGGATTTCATCCCAATTCATTTCCTGCCACTATAAAAGACTCCTCTACACTTCCTGCAATCACCTGATTTTCTCAGAGATTACGTAAAATTCAACGTATTATACAGTCTAACCTTCTGTCTACCAAACAAGAGATGAAAAGGATGGCTGATAAGAGACGATGTGAAGTCCATCTTATCAAGTCTGAGACAAAGTCTGACTTTCTTCCAGATTTTTACCCCTCCGTCTGTCACATAACAAGTTCAAACCCCGCTATTATGGACCTTTTACAATTTTTCAAAAGATAAATCTGGTGTCCTTCCATCTTTGTTTGCCTTGAATGTGGAAAATACATCCTGCATTTCACGTCTCACAACTGAAGCCCTATAAGCCTTATCCTTTTCATAGACAATTCACCTATCTTCCTCCTCTGTTAGTGAATGATGAACCTGAGTATGAGGTTCAAGAAACATGTGATTCCCGTATATTCTGAAACGATCTTCAATATCTTATTCATTGGAAGGGTTATCCTCTTAGCGAGTGTTCTTGGGAAGATGCCTCTTCTGTTCTGCTCTGAGCAGGCGTTAAAAAAAAGTGCCATACAAAATGGTGCAAGGAAATCTCATAGATTTTCTATGCCATATATTCGACCCCCTAACAGGGGAACGCCCCCTTGCATACATTATGCCTGGTGCAGGCATAATGGAGTGCAAAGGGTAAGAGAGTGGCACAATGCATGCATTGCGCCATTCTGTAAATACAGTGCGGCGATGTTGGACTTGTTAGGCCACAATAACGTCAAAACACTAATGACTTAAATGTGGCGCAAGGTGGTGCTAAGGGATCATAAATATGCCCCAAAGTGTCCAATAGGACTAGAGTGGTGCAGCACCAATTTCATCCATTCTGTCCTTGTGGCCCTCAGTGCTCCCTTTACTCATCGCCATGTGTTTGTGTTGTCAGATATGAGTCACAGCATGATGCAGGTGTGGTTCAACATCATCTATTCATGTGAAGGTCAATGGTGCACTCGGCAGGAGATGCAACAGATCAGCACAACTTCTGCTGGGTACAGGGAGCCCATCCCATACATATATATGCCCACATATCACATCTACTCTCATCAGCTGTTCAGAGTGATTGGAAGTTAAACATAGGGAATAATCTTCAGACTCTGAGGAATGTACTTTGGCCTTCCAAATTATTTTGGGAACACACTTTCATGCCTGTTGCATGGCACAGGCATCACTTGTAGCTGCTCATTACCAAGTTACACTATGTATGTATCACAACACTTTGTGATGATTGTGCATGGTTAATGATACATCTGTCCTGCATTAGGTTATTTGTTGTACATTTGTACTTCAGGCCCAAAGTGGTGCAGAGACTCTTCATAAAGGTTGCATACAACATTGTAGTGAATCCTAGTTTGTTTTAATGGGATAACAGGAGTTAGCTTAGCCATTGGCTTGCGGACTCGTGCCCCCGTCACCTAGTGACTTTTAACCTATTTAGCTTGCTCTGTCTTAGCCCATTTAATTATTTAATTCTTCTAAGATGGCTGCCTTGTTTATAGTTAGGCCACTTGTTATGATTTGCATTATCAGTGCCACCGCGTTAAGGCGTCAAAATCAAGTGACAAAGACAAACAAACTGTAGGTGTTCACATTTAGGGACTTTCCCTCTTCATGCTTTTAAGGGAATTGTTTATATGAATTGCTGCCCCAAGTATGCCGTTATCTATTGTTTGGAAACACACCTACGTCAGGGGTCCAAGTAGATCTACATAAATACATCACACTTTAGACAGATAATCAGAGGGATTCCGACCAGAGGGCATTGCCACCATTGCTGTGTGCTAGCTCACATTACATTCTTCCTGTATTGACAGAAGTAGGCATTTCTCTCTTGCATGTTTAGTCACATCACTGCCACCTATATTTCCATATGTTAGCACACATTTGATGAACATTTTTTACTGTCACAAGTCTTGTGATACCTAGGTCATCATTGTTATGCTGGGTTGTCTTTTGTACTGACTCCATACACATTACCATGCCTAAGCCATAATGGTGGTACATGTGTGCGGAGATATGTGGTATATGTGTGCCAGCTTCCAAATGGGCACTCAGATTGCTCATCATCATCTTTGTCATGACTGTCACATATTATGCCATACCACTGTGTAGCAGTGTTGCAGTGTGGCATAGATGGCAGGCCTACTTATCATATTTACTATATAAGTATGTGTGGCAACACAAACTCATGGTTGCATGTGAAGGGGCAGGTTAATGGTGCTCCACTTTACTCTACCCCCTGTGCACATGCATCAGGCACCTGACAATGTCATACGTTGATGTAGTCAGAGCAGTGGTGTGTGGGTTTATTGAGCTGGGACCTCAACCATTAGTAATTGCTATTCAACAACCTATGCACACTCACCAGTAGTTAGAGACATGCACAAAGGTGATCATACAGACCGGGATGTAATGATTTCTTCTGTGGTACTTGATGTCAGCCTTCCCCTCTCAGGTACAGAGCTTGGATGCTTGCACATCTGGGACATGTCTCATTATTTGAAGTCCTTTGTGGGTTCCATGTGCAGCTTGTTTAGAGGTTGTATGATCTAAATGTTGGACAGATGGCATGTTATAGATGGTGCTGTATGTGACTTCCTCCTGTCATGGTGCCATGCGATGGCCAAATACCATGCTTGTGTCAAACCTGTTTGGGTCATGTACGTACCTGGCCACCCTCTATGTCCATTTGTGAAAGGAAGACATGTAGACATTGATGTGTTGCACTGTCTGTTTTGGAGTATGTCTGTTCATTATCCTCTTTATTCAGCCATTACTGTTAAGATATAAATTGTGTCCTCCATTCCTCCCAGTCTTTTGGCTGCTAACAATTTGTACCCATCTTCTACAGCAACATTGTCTGGTCATATAGGGACAGTATCCAACATGTGACTTGTGTTATGTGGAGATTTACCCTTCTCCTACTACTGGAAACTTTGCTAATTACCATCCCATTGCTGGTATCAGTGAGATGTCATGAGTGCCACGCACATATGACATCACAGATGCCACATCACTTGTGTTATCTCCAAGCAAAATGGTGTATTGTATTTCCAAGTATCTGTGGGTATCTCTGAACGTTCCATCCACAGCCTCCTTTGAACATGGGTATGCAATAAGTCCTGCATGCCACAACCTAGCTAACTTTTACCATGACTGAATGATGTTGGCGTGGGAAATCATCTCAGTGCTGTTGAATCTTTTGCCAAATGCTACCTATATGGCTAGGTATACCCCCACTCAGTTTGATGTTGGGTCTCTGACAGTATTGATAAATGCTGGACATATTACTGCATGTCACACCTGAGTCTGATGTTGGACTCCAAAATACATATGGGCTAATTTGTAACAGTTAGTACCATGCAATTGATCTGTCATTTCCAATTGGTGTCATGCCCATGGCTGTATGCCGTAACCTTCATCAGCTGCAAAGGTAATGTAACCGGGCGTCTATCGCCTCGGTTACTCTCTGTCAGCCGGGGCCGGCAACATCGTACCCCCAGGGCACTCCTGAGAGTCTGGAACGACTGACGTCAGACGCGGAAGGCCTGAAATCAGCCCTGAAATAGAAGACGGACACCCGAAAGCGCCGTCGGAGAAGCAGGAAGGAACCCTGCCATCAAGGACCGAGTGGAAGGAGACGCCGGTGGATGAAGGATCCCAGGAAGCCTGCAGATCGAACCCGAAGGAGCCGGAGGAAGGGGAAAAACTCTTGCCGCCTCACGAGAACACTGAAGAGAAACCAGTATACCACGAAGGGGCCAGCCACGTCCCAGGAGGGGCGTGGCATTCACAGGTACGATCGTACCTAAGCCTTTCTTTTTTGCCGGCTTGGTTACAGGGTGGGAGGAAGAGTGAGGGAAATACAGGGAGGAGTGGGGAAAGGTGATGCAGAGAAGGGGAAATCTGTTAAGCCCAAACAACTAATCCCACTGTGAGGAAAACCCTCTCCCAGCTAAAGAAAGACACTAAAGAGGAGAAAAAGAGAAAAGGTTCACAGGAAGGTGAAATGCACTAGAAAGTGAAATTACCCAAACACAACCCTGCACAGCCCCATCCTCCCACCAGCCCTATTAACCCTATTAAACCCCATACCTTTACCTCTACACTTACCTGTTGTTCCGTTCTTTTTGTTTTGGGGAACCCGGTCTGTCGCCACGGGAGAGAAGCGGTGACCTTGCTCCACCAGGGGACGGGCTGGCTTGGAACCTCTACCCGAACACCTACAAGAAAGGAAAAGAACCCAGATGAACACAATAGCAAGCCACCCAGAAACCTAAAACAAAAGAGGAAGAACTTTAAATACATACCAATAAAGCAATTATCCACTAAAGCCGGGGCCTATAGTATTATTCCAATATCCCTCCCCTAGAGGCAAAGAACCCATTACAGTGGTGTCAGAAGTGGGATTCTATTGGAATAGGCGCCCAGGACGGATAGAGACTATGGAAAGTACCCCCACAATAGCGGACATGATGCAGCAATTGGCTGAAGGGCAGAGGCACCTTCAGATCGTGTGGGAGGAACAACAGAAAGAAGCGAAGGTTGAAAGAGAAGCCCTACAAAATGCTCTTAAAAGTCAGGCCACTATCATGGCCAACAATCAGTTGGTACATGAAAATGCCCTAAAATCCTTAACAGACACCATCGCGGCCACCCGAGTACATCCGAATGTACCAAGCTCAGTGTTACAAAGGTACCAGGAAGGCAAAGATCCGGATGCCTTTTTTTGCAAACTTTGAGCGAGTCGTCACTTCAGCCACCTGGCCTCAAGATAGGTGGGGCCAGTATATCGCCCCTTTGTTAACCGGAACCCTCCAAGCAGCCTATCAAGCTGTAAACCCGGGAGGTACGACGCCCTACCAAGATATTAGAAAGAGCTATTTATCAATGGGAGACTAACCTTGGCACTTATCGACTCCGGATGTAGCCAGTCAATAATCAGGGCTGACTTGATAGACTGCCATACCCTTACTCCTGGGATTACCGTTTCCATTTGTTGTATCCATGGCAAAACCAGAGAGTACCCCATGACTTGGGCCACCCTTTCTTGGGAAGGAAAAGAAACCCCCATAAGAATGGGAGTAGTAGAACGGCTGGTTGAAAAAGCCATAATCGGAACAGATTTTGTGTGACACATTGCATTAGACAAATGTATGTGCACACTACAGGTATGTCAGGTATGTGTAGATGAGATGTAGCTGATTCTGGCCACACTCGGGTGGCATTTGATGTAGATTGTCCCAGAGGCTTGCACACCATGCTTTAGGTGAGGCTGTGTTTAGGTGTGACTTTCTTAACATAGCCATGGCATATGCCATTAACATTGAAGAGCTATTCTTAGTTTGGTGTGATGTGTGTGAATTGTATTAAGGGGTCAACCAGTGGACACTTGTAATGGTTTGTGGGCTTCTTCTGTATGCAAAGGGGACATGGCTCCACCTGTCCTTCACGTGGTGTGGCCGTCAGGTTGTGGCTATGTTAGGTACCGGTGGGTGTATGCGTTTGTGATGTGCAATGATTGTCGTACACTGCAGCATGTTGCATATGTGTTGTTGCCTGTACATCTGTGATGTCCTGCCATGTGTATTTGTTGTGGTGTGTGTCTTGTTTGTCCTACAGGGTTGGTGTGTTGTGTGTGTGTTTTGATCAGTTCGTTGACTTACGGACAAGTAGGCCATTGCCATATTGGCCATCCTGGAACCGCTCGTTGATGGAGGAGCACCGGAGTATGAATGCATCATGAATACTGCCTGGATACTTGGCCAAGATGTTAGTGAAGATCCCACCGTGGTCCACCATGGCTTGCACATTTATGGAATGGGTGTGCTTGTGGTTCCTGTATAGGTGTTCCATTGCTGCAGGTGGCACCAGTTGGACATGGGTGCAGTCCATTGCACCCAGCACATGCGGAAACCCAGGAGTCTGATAGAAACCTTGCTTGGTCTCCTGCTGCAGTTACTGGGTGTTTGGGAAGCAGATGTGGGAGGTTGTGAGGCGGATGATGGCATCTAGGGCCTTCAGGAGGGGGACTGAGAATGATGGCTGGGAGACCCCAGCGACTAGTGTCCCTGTTGTCTGAAAGGATCTAGATGCCAGCATGTGCAGGACAGTGAGGATCTTTGTGATGGGTGGTATATTTGTTGGAGTTTGCAACCTGGCTGCGATGTCTGGCGCAATGTGGTGCAGCAGGCGAACAATGGACTCCCGGTTAAGGCAGTAAATCCTGATGACATCTTGTTCCCTGAGGCCAAGTCGGGTTGTGCACTTTCTGAAGATCCTCTCCCGCCTTATGCGCTGCCATTGTGGGTGCTGTGGGGGGGTATTGGGGTTGATGTTGTGGCAGTGGAGGGAGCTGCTGTCGTCGCTGATGTCAGCAGTGTGTTCTAAGCTGAAGGAGTTTGACCTCCAAGTTGTCCTGGGGATTGCAAATGCTCCTTCTGTGAGTTCTCCATAAGTAGACGTGTGTGGGCCTCATTTTAATGCCTGGTCTGACCCAGGCATTAAAATTTTATGCTAATCAGGTTTTGCGTCATTTTTTGGATGGGAACATCTACCTTTCATCTCATTGACGAAGGTGGATTGGCGCATCCAAAAAATGGCACTAAGCCCAATATTTTGATGCTAGACGTATCTAGCTTCAAAATATAAATATGAAGTTAAGTTTGAGCTGCATTCGCATAAAAGAAATATCACAAATGCGGGACAGGCAGAGTATAAATATGCCCCACAGTCTTTGAATGACTGGCATTTTTAAAGTGTGAACCATACCAAAGAGCTGCCGAGCACTGTCACAGACAAAGGTAAATATTCAGCCAAGAAATGCATGGAAGAAGAGCTGAGTTCTGATGAAAAAATTAGCCAGTTACGGAACCCTGCTGTGGTGTTTCTTAATTGGATCTGTCTTAAGCACTTTCCAATATATGAGTAGGGTTAGTGTGGTTCTGATACATAGGGGAATGCTGTTTCAGTACGAGTCAATCGCTTCCCATTGACTCCTTTTGCCAAAAAAAGTTTGCACTTGTTTTTCATCCAATCTGATGGTGTCCTGGTGGCTACTACAAATAGTGAGCTTGACACAGGCGGAAGAGCTGGCTATGATGGCTTTGTAGATAGCACACCTGGTTTTGAAAATGGTGCAGTCTTGGAAGGCGTGCCTGTGGGGTGTGATAATGGTGTCAATGATGATGACATATTTCTTCAAGCATAAGGGTGGCCATTCTAGAGTCTTGGAGGCCACAGAGCAGGACTCAGCCACAATAAAGGTGCAGGAGTATGAGAGTTCTAATGGTAGTACTGAAGGAAGTGAAGGTGCTATCTGGGAAGGGAAGAGAGTTAGAATAGTTAACTAGAGGTTATTTAAGAACATTTTGAAACTAAGTGGAGAATACATGCACAGCCAAAATGGGAAAGAATCAAAAGTGTCAAAGGCATGATGAGTTTGCTTTCAATTTTCTATTAAGAGTGGACCAAATCGTGCAAATAGGTCAAATTATGAAGAAATGATCCTCATGTCAAAAGTGATAGATATTGACTGACTGGTCATTCAGATAGTAGAAAACAATGTAAATATATAAAGTGTGTTTTATAAACCAATAAAGGGGGAAGTGATGATGGAACCATAATCATATGAATCTTATAAATTGTTTTGGTTAAATAGATTTATGAAGCATGCTACAATATGTTCTTGCATTAGCAGGTATGTTGCACATTCCCCTGAAGAACAGTGAAGTGTGAAATGTATTCCATTTGTGAAATATGCAGATGGGCCCAAAAGAATTGATGTGAGTTAAAGTCATGAAATATCAAGTAAAAAGAAGTATGAATAAAAGTGTTTCAATGTATTCAACAAAGTGGTTCTGCTGATATTGACTGAGAAACATGCATCGGAAAACGAAGCAACTAAAGACCTTACATTTGTCAGAAAATGCGTTTTAAGTAGGGGAGGATGTAAGACCTTTCCTTGTCCTCCCCATGTCTAAAATCCTGTCAGGTCCAACACACAAGTTTAATGAACAAATCTGGGCTTAAACTCTGGTAGCTATGGCACAGAACAGACAAGATTAACTTAAGAAAAAGTGAGTAAAGTATTTAGAAGTAAAAGCAAAAACAATTTTAAAAAAAGGCAAATAATAACACAATAAGCCCCCCTAATCATTTTCTAAGAATGGAAAAAAGTGAATACAAAAAATAACAGCAAAATTAATTATTACAATTTTAAGGCAAAAAGTGCAAAATAAAAGTACAATGCCAATCAGAAATCATTGTTTGCAACTGACCAGCCCCTAGGTTCAGTTTCAGGCCAACAGCAATAGAGAAGAGGCCAGCTGCGTCAAGCAGATTGTCATTATGAATGATTTTACCTTATTCTGCCTTAGTCTCTGAGATAAAAGTCGATATCTTCCAGTGGTGCAAGGCTGCACTCTTTATCAAAAGTCCTATCAAAGTCAGATAGCTGTTGGACGAGACCTTGCTGAAGCCATTGGCTTTTGTGTAAATGCGCTGCACCCACTGAAGTCCTTTCATCAGTTAGATACTTTTTTGCAGCCTTGCCTGGTCAATATTTCTACTTTCTGACATGAGTCCTGAATAAGAATATAGGTGCTATTTATTGCACATGATAAATAATGATACCACGGAATCCATTTCTTATCGTGTGCGATGAATAGCCACTATTGCAAGTTTGTGGTGAATAACATGCAGATTTTGGTATTTGGTGCTCCAAAATCCACATGATACAGTAAATACTGTATGCTTTTCCACACACTTTATTTCATCAGGTCAAACCTGCTGAAATGTAATGAAGGTTGAGGTATTTAACGTATCTGATAACTATCGTATAGTTGAATACCTCTCAATTAGTAATTTCGACCTGTGTGTATACAAGGGCTTACACATGGGTCGGACTACACCAATGTATTCGTAATCAGGCCCTTATGCCCTCATTACAACTCTGGTGGTCGGTGATAAAGTGGTGGTAATACCGCTAACAGGCTGGCGGTAAATACCGCCAAATTATGACCATGGTGGAAAGAGCTCAGACAGCCAGCCACTTTCACACACGACCATCGGGGCAGAATCGACAGGCAGCATGGCGGTAGCCGCCTACAGCCAGGCAGAAGTCAATGTTCTGCCCACCGTATTATGAGACCAGAAACCACCACCTTTTCCAGGGCGGTCCCAATGACATCAAAAGCCTGGCGGAAACACTGCATAGAAGGGAAAACACTCACCGTTGGAGACTCAGGGAAGAACCACACCGCCATGGAGCCTGAACTGCATATCTTCCCACTGCTGTTCTATGTCCTGTTCCACCATGAACACCACAACCACGGTGAGTACAGCGCCTAACACACAGGGGAGGGGGGAGGAAAAAGAGAGTGACACACACACACGCAACACGCAACACCCCACCCCCAACACCATACACACAAGCAGATGCAGTAATAAAACATATACACCCCGTACCCCTCAGGTATAATTCAAGGACAACACAAATAGATAAAAGTGAGTGTAATAAGATAAATAAAGTAGGAATACGTGCATCCAATCTAAAAGTATATACATATTTACAAATCAAGGGACAATGCCCAGTCCTCAATGTTCGTGAGCCAGAGGGCCACATCACAAAGTCCATGGCCCCACTTGTCTCTTGCACCAACACGGAGAGAACACTGCAGGGGCATCAGTTGAAAAATAGGCAGGTACCTAAGGGGACGGGGAATGGGGGCACCTCAGCCGGCAGATGGAACAACACCACTGGTCCTGGAGGGGGCAACATGTCCTGTGCGCTGTCCTGGGGAGTGCAAGGCCACAGTCTCTCGAGTGAGTGACTTTCCCACTGCCTCTGGAGGGGGCAACATGCCCTGTGCTTGGTCCTGCGGAGTGAAAGGCCACAGTCCCTTGAGTGGGTGACTTGCCCACTGGCTCTGGAGGGGGCAACATGCCCTATGCTTGGTCCTGGGTAGTGCAAGGCCACAGTCTCTCAAGTGGGTGACTTGCCCACTGGCTCTGGATGGGGCAACATGCCCAGTGCTTGGTCCTGGAGAGTGCAAGGCCACAGTCCCTCAAGTGGGTGACTTGCCAACTGGCTCTGGAGGGGCAACATGCCAAGTGCTTGGTCCTGGGGAGTGAAAGGCCACAGTCTCTCAAGTGGGTGACTTGCCCACATGCTTTGGAGGGGGTAACATTCCCTGTGCTTGGTCCTGGGGAGTCTAGGGTAGGTGGGTGTTTTACCCACTGGTTCTGGAAGGGGCATTGTGCCCTGTGCTTCTGATCCTGCGAAGGATGGGGTGAGTGGATGGCTTCTCCACTAGTTCTGGAGGGGGCATCATGCCTCTGCTTCTGATCCTGGGGATGATGAGGTGAGTGGATGGCTTCTCCACTGGTTCTGGAGGGGCATCGTGCCCTGTGCTTCTGATCCTGGGGAGGCTGGGGTGAGTGGATGGCTTCTCCAATGGTTTTGGAGGGGGCATCGTACCCTGTGCTTCTAATCCTGGGGAGGATGGGCTGAGTGGAAGGCTTCTCCACTGGTTCTGGAGGGGGCATCGTCCCCTATGCTTCTGATCCTGGGGAGGATGGGGTGAGTGGATGGCTTCTCCACAGGTTCTGGAGGGGGCATTGTGACCTGTGATGCAGGTCTTGTGGAGTGCAAGGTCACAGTTTGTCAGGTGGGTGTCAATCCCACAGGTTTTGCAGGGGCAGCTAGCACAACAGCCCATGGAGCCAGGACTACACACTGTCTGTCGGCGGTAATGGCTGCTTAGTGGTGGTGATGGTGATGTTGCCGCTGGTTGTGGGGGGAAGCTCCTGGCCATCCCCTGCAGCCTCGGATGGCTGCCCACCGCTGGTGGTGGTGCTGGTGCTGCTGCTGGTGGTTGTGGCGGGAAGCTCCTGCCCATCCCCTGCAGCCTTGGACAGCTGCCCACTGCTGGTGGTGGGGCTGGTGCTGCTGCTGGTGGTTGTGGGGGTGGGGCTCCTACCAATCTCCTGCAGCCTCAGAGGGCTGCACTACCATGGTTGGTGGTGGGGGCTCCGACTGAGTCCCAGCACCAGGCCCTTTGTCTTTTCTGCCTGTGGGTGCAGCCCCTTTGCCCTTCCTGGCAGCAGCTGGGGATGGTTCCTTGTTCCTCTTGGCAGCAACTGGCGATGGCTCCTGCCTCCTCTTGGCAGCAGCTGGAGGTGGCTCCTTGCTTCTCTTGGCAGCAGCTGGGGGCGGCTCCTTGCTCCTCTTGGCAACAGCTGTGGGTGGCACCTTTACCTTCACGGTAGCAGCTGGGTGTGACACCATTATCTTCCTCGCAGCACTTGGGGCAGACACTCTTTCCGTGTGGCTGCCTGATGCCTGGGATCCCTTCCACCACGAGTTGCTATGGACCCTACTGGGTCCGTGGACTGGGTGGCTGAGGTGCTTGCCTGGATTTTTGCCACCCTGGCCGGACGTGAACGACTGGGGGGGCAGGGAAGAGGTCAATGGTGGAAAAGAATAGCTTCTTAGGGACATTGGGGCGGGAAGAGGGAGAAGGTCTGGGAGTGGAGGAAGAGATAGTTGTTATCGTTGGTGTCAGTCTGCTGTGTTTGGGTGCAGGTGCATGGGTTGGATGCTGTTGTGAGATGGATTGCTGTTGGGTGTCTGAGTGCTTGCGTTTGTGTCCCTTGGGAGGGGGGGCACAGACACAGTGGGAGAGGACACAGGGGACATGTGCATGGATGTTGGGGTGGTGACTGCCAGTAAGCTGTGTGTTCTGATAGTTGTGCTGGTGATGGGGGTAGTGGGTGAGGATGTAGTGCATGCAGGTGTGAGTGTAGGGGCAACTGGGAGGGAGGTGGAGGAGGAGGAGGGATACACAGTGGAGGCAGTGGATTTGGTATCTGCATCTGGATGGTGTTTGTGTCAGTTTCTGTGGGATGAAGTGTGGTGCAGGTGTTTGCCTGTGCCACTCTTGTGTGTTGTCCTGTGTGCATGCTTGTCTGCCTGGGATATGTTGGTGTTGAGGGGAATGGGATTGGGAAGAGGAAGTTGGAGTGGGGAGGGTGGAAACAGGGACAATGGCTGCCATCAGAGAGGAGACCAGATCCTGGATTGATCTCTGTTGGGCCGCCATGCCATTGTGAATGCCCTCCAGAAATGCATTGGACTGTTGCATTTGGGATGCCAGCCCCTGGATGGCATTCACAATGGTTGACTGCCCATCAGAGATGGATCAAAGGAGGTCAATAGCCTCCTCACTCAGGGCAGCAGGGCTAACTGGAGCAGGGCCTGAGGTGCCTGGGGCGAAGGAGATGCCCACCTTCCTGGGTGAGCCGGCACAGGCTACTCGCTGAGGGGCTGCTGGGAAGGCAGTACTGGTACAGGGGTGGCAGCTGTACCTATAGACAGGGTGGGCACAGAGGTATCCACCACCACCAGGGAGCTTCCATCGGAGGAGGTATCCGTGTCTGAACTGTCCCCTCCAGTCTCTGCCATGGATCTCTCCTCCCCCTCCATCCCACTGGTGCCCATAGCGTCAGTGGACTCTGTCTCCTGGGTCCTGTGGGATGCAGCTCCCTCCATCGGCAGTGCCTCTGCTCCTCCGCCAGATGATGGTAATGCACATAAGGACAGGGTGACAAAACAAGAAAGGGGGGAGAGACATAGGATACACTTGGTCAATTACTGCACCAACACTACTGTTGGCGTACACAGCACCCTCAAACACAGGTAACAGCCCTATGCACTATGCATGGCACTACCTGTAAGAATGCTAGTCACCAGGGCATTGGGAGGGACTCATACAGCCCACTGCAACATACCTGGGACCCACACACCCCTGCCCAGTAGTGGATGCCTACTAGCTAGGTTGGAGGAATCTCACATCAGAACCCTGCCCAATATGGGACCTATACTGCAATGTCAGCCCTGGCCTAGGGGCACCCACAGGCACACATCCCCCACCCGGATACCACCCCACCAGACATACGTAGTAATGATGGCCACTGAACTCACCCCCTTGTTGCTGCTGTAATGCCTCCAAGTGCCCTTCCATCTCTAGATAGGCTACCGCCAGTATGCGGGCCATCCGGGGGAACAAGTTTCGACGGACACCCCTTCCTCATTGGGAGGCCATCCCCAGCTGGGCCTCTGCCATCTTTCGTGCCCAGAGTCTCAGGACCTCCCACCGTTTCTGACAGTGGGTGCTCCGCCTGCCATAGACCCCCAGGGTCCGCACGTCCTTGGCGATGGCACGATATATACCCTTCTTTTGATGGGCACTGACCTGCAGAGGAAATATACACAGGGAAATGTATTAGGTAGACCGTCCTGCTTGTTACACTCATGGCCCAACATAGCCCTCCCATCCCCTTATGCACAGACATGGCCCAGCATACATGTTGCACGCTTGCCATGGCCCATCCACCAACCCCCCCACATGAGGCCTTCACACACACCACTCCATGCATTCATACCCCATGCATCATGCTCACAGTGTTGGTCTGGAGGCCTATACAGCAGTCCGTACTGGGGTAGGACCCCACCCGCCAGTCGATCCAACTCCACCGAGGTGAAGGCAGGGTCCCTTTCCTCAGTCACAAGGGCCATGGTAGGTTCCAGAGACAGGTCACACCAGCACATGCAGTGTAGGTCTTCTTCTGTTGAAGGTCAGGTAGTAAGTGAGTGAACAGATTGAAAATGGAGGTCACGTCCGCGGCGGTGCATACCGTCACTCCCGGCATATATCACCATTGGCCTCTGTAACCCATAGGGCCCAATTATAACCAATGAGGAGTTGCACAGCTGTTCCTGACCGCCTCCCGCAAAGGCGCACAACGTCAGTGGAATTACCTCACTTTCATCTGTCCCTCCATACAGGACAGGCGGACGCCATTTCATGGGGGGGTAGACCATGGATCCTAACTGCGTCACAGATAACAATTGTACATAACAGACATATGCCACTAATACATTAATACATCACATCATGCTTTGAACTGTAATGGCTACAATGCACAGATTATGACCGGCTCCTCACTCTTTTTCCCCATAGATTGCAACCACTGCGGATGAATAGGAGATGGAGACATCCCCCCATGTACAGACCCCTGGTGGACTTGGCAACAATGGAGGACAGGCACATTATACTCACCTCCAGACTTGACAGGGCCACAATCACAGAACTGTGGGCCCAATTGGAGCCTGACCTGATATCTGCTATCCGTCACCCCACTCGGATCCCCCCTCCATTTCTTGGCAACTGGTTCTTTCCAAGTGACAGTGGACTTGGCAGCAGGAATGTCACAGCCAATGTTCTCAGTAGTGCTGACCAGAGTGTTGTCTGCCCTGATTAAACACATGTGCAGCTACATTGTCTTCCCCCAAGTGGAGGATTTGGCCACAGTGAAGGCTGACTTCTATGCAATGGGACATATCCCCACCATCACTGGGGCGCTTGATGGAACACATATTGCATTTGTCCCTCCTGCCAGAATGAACAGGTTTTCAGAATCTGTAAAAGTATTCACTCGATGAATGTGCAGATGGTGTGTTTGGCGGACCAGTACATGTCCCATGTCAATGCTAAGTATCCAGGCTCGGTGCATGATGCTTTAATCCTGAGGAATAGCAGCATCCCAAATGTGATGGCCCAACTCCAGAGGCACAGGGTGTGGCTAAAAGGTGAGCCTTGGTCCCTACCCAGTGTATGTTGGAGTATGGGTATGGTGTGGGCCATATGGCAGAGTGTGTGGCTAACAGTTGTCCCTCAAAATTTGCAGGTGACTCTGGTTACCCCAACCTCTCATGGCTACTGACCCCTGTGAGGGATCCCAGGACAAGGGCAGAGGAACGTTACAATGAGGCACATGGGCTAACAAGAAGGATAATAGAACGAACCTTCGGCCTCCTGAAGGCCAGGTTTCAGTGACTCCATCTAACAGGTGGATCGCAGTGCTACTCACCCAAGAAGGTCTGCCAGATAATTGTGGCATGCTGCATGTTGCACAAACTTGCATTGAGACGCCTTGTGCCTTTTCTGCAGGAAGAGGAGGCTGGAGATGGCCACGTGGCAGCAGTGGACCCTGCTGACAACGAAGGTGAGGAGGCAGAGGATGAGGACAACAGAACTGCAGTGATACAGCAATACTTCCAATGACACACAGGTAATACATTGTAACTTCACATTTCATTGACAGTTTTGTGTTTGTCACTGGAAGGCTGTGAATTCCCACTTCTATGCCCACTCACTGTACCCTTTGGCAACTCTTTTTGCAGATGGTGGTGCCCCACTATCGCTCCTGGTGTGTTTACTGCAGCCAACTAAAGGTCTTTCCTGTGTATACATTACTGTACTGTTGAACCGCACTGTTTAAACCTTGTTAAACTAATACATACTCAAATCATTTGACATATTCCATACTTGTATTTTTTCAAAGGGTGTTCATTTAAGTGCTATGAAGAAAACAGGGTAGTGCAATGGGATGGGGTGATGATGGAGGAAAGTCCAGGTAGAGTCCAGTCTATTGGTAGCACAAGTGCATTGTCCGACGGGGCATAGGAAGTGGAGCATTGGCAGATCAAGGTAGACAGGGTGACAGAGTGAGACACAAGGGTGCCATTCAAGAGAGTCTTATTTCCTGGCGGGGGTCTTGGCAATAGGCTTCTGCCTGGATCGCAGGGAACGTTTTCTGGGTGGTTCTCCTTCTCCAGGAGGAGGGGTGCTGGTGGCCTGTTGGTAGTGTGGGGGGGCCTCCTGTCCACTCGCGTCAGCAGAAGTGGAGGGCTGTTCAGATGTTTGGCTAGTGACAGAGGCCCGTTAGTGTGACACTGCCTCCCTCATAATGGTGGCCATGTCTGCCAGCACCCCTGCAATGGAGACCAGGGTGGTGTTAATGGCCTTCAAGTCCTCCCTGATCCCCTGGTAATGTCCCTCCGGCAGCTGCATGTTCTCCTGCAACTTGTCCATGATCTGGCCCAGCGTATCCTGGGAATATTGGTATGTTCCCAGGATCGGGGTGAGTGCCTCCTGGAGAGTTGGTGCCCTGGGCCTGTCCTCCCCCTGGCGCACAGCAGTCCTCCCAGCTTCTCTGTTGTCCTGTACCTCTGTCCCCTGAACCGTGTGCCCACTGCCACTGACCCCAGGTCCTTGATTGTCTTGGGTATGGGGGGTGCCCTGGGGTCCCTGTAGTGGTGGACACACTGCTGATTGACGTGTCCTGGGGACAGAGGTATGGGCACGCTGGGTGGGTGCTGTGGTGGTGTTTCCTGAGGTGGGAGGCTCTGTGGTGGTGTGTGACTGTGTCTGGGTAACTGACTGTCCGGAGGTCCCTGATGGGCCAGGTTGGTCATCCAGATCCAGGCGAGCAGAGTCGCTGTGATCACTGTGGGCCTCTTTTTTGGGGGGACTGGATGTCGCTGGCACCTCTTCTCCGGTGACATTGGCTGGGATACCTGTGGGGATGTATATGCAGTGTCATTATTTCTGTGTGTGACAAATTGTGCATGGGTGGGTTCCCCTCTATGGTTGTTATTGCCCTGGCAGCTTTTCCTTGTGTGAGTTGTTATGTGGTGGGCTAGGTGATTCTCCAGTGTGTATGCTTTAGTGATAGATTTCCATGCAGGTCTGTGAGTGGTGTCCGTGCATTGGTGGTGCATGCTGGGCTTGGCATTGGGATGAGAGGGTTGTGATGGTGGGGTGTGTGGGAGGTGGTGGAGTGATGGGAGTGAGGGTGGGGGTATGTGTTGGAATGCAGGTATGGGGGATAGTAGTAATATAGAATTGACTTACCAGAGTCCAGTCCTTCTCCTACCCTACTCCTGCCAGGCCTGCAGGATGCATGATTGCCAAGGCTTGCTCCTCCCATGTTGTTAGCTGTGGGGGAGGAGGTGGGGGTCCACGCTAGTCCTCTGTACAACTAGTTGGTGTCTTGCTGCCACGGAACGTACCTTCCCCTGTAGGTTGTCACAGCTCTTCCTGATGTCATCCCTTGTTCTGGGGTACTGTCCCACAGCGTTGACCCTGTCCACGATCCTCCGCCATCTTCCTTGTCCATCTTCCTTGTAATAGATATCTGCTGCACCTCTGCTCCAAATAGCTGTGGCTCTACCCGGATGATTTCCTCCTCCATGACACTTAACTCTTCAGAGAATCTGGCGTGTCGTTGTGATGCCATGGGTGCAGTGTAAGTGGTGTGTGTGAGGGTGTCTAGGGTGATGTGTTGGAGTGTGTGTTGTGAGGTGTGTCGGTGGTGTATAGGTGATGGTGGTATGTGGCTCTGGTTGTGTGTGTGCTCTTGCTGTCTCTCTCTGTTGGCAATTAATTGTAGTCGTAAAGGGTTGTGGGTAGCATGGGAATGTGTTTTGTGGTGGTGTGGGTGCGGTGTGTGTATGGGTGTCAGGTGTGTGAAATTTGAATTGTCTAATGTAGTGTTGTTTTGTTTGAGTGTGTGTATTTTGAGCATGTCCGTATGTACCGCCAGAGGTTTACTGCGGTTGATTGTCCGCCATGGTGATTCGTGGTTCATAATGTGATGGGCGTAGTTCTGCTGGCATAACAGTGTGGGTTTTGATACCGCCAGTTTATCACTGACCTTTGGTGTGGCGGAGTTGTGTCTGTGGCTGTATAGTGACGGATAGATGTGTGTTTGTCATAATATGGTGAACGGATATTGTCCGCAGCAGCGGTATGTTGGTGACAGTCACGGTGGTGGTAAGTGGGATTTACCACCAATGTCATAATCCTCCAGTGGGACAAGCCTGAAGCTGCATTCTATCAAATCCTCTTGAAATCAGGCACGTTTGCAGCAAGGTCCCAGTGACTCCTCATTGGTGTAGGAAGTCAAAGATGTTTTAAGCCCCAACTTTTCAGACTTTCTGTAGCTGCAACTCTTGGTCAATTCTGAGACTTCCAGAACTCAGGGACAGCACGTAGGGGTCAGGAATTGCTCCAGTAGAGACCATCTAGAAGGCATGGTCAAGGTCTATTTTCTACAAGTCAGCTGGGCACATGAGGAAAAAGTCCTCTTGCAGCTTCTTGTGTATGTGTAGTTACACAGGTCAGCCAACTGACCCTTCGAGTCCCCATCTCAGTCATGGGTATAAATGGTAGCCAGTAGAGCCCTTCAAGTTTCCACACAGGTCCCAGACAGCAGGTCCAGTCCTCTTCTGTTCTTTCTTCAGGTCCAGATGTGTTTTGATGAACTGTTGGTCTGGTGACACACTTATACAATTCAATACCCAGTGGATGGGGAAGACTCCTGGGGACCACCTAATCAATGAGAAATGGTCCCCAGCATAAGTCATTACCACTTTTGTGGCACATCATTTTTCCATTACTGCTAACTATTCCACAGTGCACTATTTGGATGCAAATCCAATATGGCAGCACCATTCTGCCGTTGGAGGTTCCTGGTATGTCATCCAGAGGTGTGTTTGTGCAAAAGAGCAGTCCCTTCCTCTTTAACTATATCAAACTATTTATGGGAGAAGCTTACCTTCCCAATAAGGCACCAAGCTGAGTACCGAAGGCCCAGGGAACTAAGGTGGTCATTCCAACCCTGGCGGTCGGTGTTAAAGCGGTGGCCAAACCGCAAACAGGCTGGTGGGAAAAAAAAATGGAATTCCGACCCTGGCGGAAACCTCCAACAGCGACCGCCACATCAACACACCGCCCGCCACGGCGGTACAAACAAACAGCGCGGCGGTCACCGCCAACAGACAGGCGGGAGACAATGTACCGCCCACTGTATCACAACCTACCAATCTGCCACCTTTTCCGGGGCGGTAGCCCCGCCGATAAAAACACGGCGGAAACAGCCATTTCGAAGGGAAAACGCTCACCTCCATACAGCCCACGAGGAATCAGGACAGCATGGAACCCGAACTCCACATACTCCCAGCGATAGTGTACCTGCTCCTCTACCAGGAGCTCGAACGCCGACGCAGAAGACAACGGTGAGTACTGCACCTATGACACAGGGGAGGGGGGAGGGGAAATTATCACGGGTACACACATACGCGACACACCCACCCTCACCCTCACCCACTACAACACACATATCAATGCATAGCAACACATCAGAGTGACACCCCCCAAACCCCCGGAAGAATACAAAGACAAAAGGAAATGATTCTAAACATTGGAATATATTGTATTACTGCCAAAAAAATATATATACACATCAAAAACTCTTATATTCATAAATGTACAAGTCCAAGCATTGTAGCAGGCATTGTTCGTGGACCACTGGGCCCAAATCACATGGGCAAAGCCCACACAGGATACCTGACTCCAACAGAGAGAACACTGCAGGGGCATCATAGAGCAAAACTACAGGCACCTCAGGGGGAAGGGAAGGGGGGCCCCTCAGCCAGATGAGTACACGACGCCAGATCCACGAGGGGCCTCCATGGCCACTGTTCAATCCTGGGGAGTGCAAAGCCACAGTCTCACAAGTCCAAACAGTGGGTGGGCTGCCCACTGTTACATCCTGGGGAGTGCAAAGCCACAGCCTCACAAGTCCAGACAGTGGGTGGGCTGCCCACTGTTACATCCTGGGGAGTGCAAAGCCACAGTCTCACAAGTGGATAACAGTCTCCACTGGTTCTGGAGGGGGCCTGGTGCCCAGAGTGCTTCGTGCAGCCCTGCACGACACAGATGCGGGCCAGCCCCTGCCGCTCATGGGCCTGCGGTACTTGAGATGAAGGGCCCAGTGCAGCGGTGCTTGAGACTGCGGTGCCCAGTTCAGCGGTGCGTGAGATGAAGGGCCCAGTTCAGTGGTGCTTGAGACGGCGGTGCCCAGTGCAGCGGTGCTTGAGATGAAGGGCCCAGTGCAGCGATGCTTGAGACGGCGGTGCCCAGTTCAGCGGTGCTTGAGATGAAGGGCCCAGTTCAGCAGAGCTTGAGACGGCGGTGCCCAGTGCAGTGGTGCTTGAGACGGCGGTGCCCAGTTCAGCGGTGCTTGAGACGGCGGTGCCCAGTTCAGCGGTGCTTGAGATGAAGGGCCCAGTTCAGTGGTGCTTGAGATGAAGGGCCCAGTTCAGCGGTGCTTGAGATGAAGGGCCCAGTGCAGCGGTGCTTGAGACGGCGGTGCCCAGTGCATCGGTGCTTGAGATGGTGGTGCCCAGTTCAGCGGTGCTTGAGATGAAGGGCCCAGTTCAGCGGTGCTTGAGACGGCGGTGCCCAGTGCAGCGGTGCTTGAGATGAAGGGCCCATTGCAGCGGTGCTTGAGACGGCGGTGCCCAGTTCAGCGGTGCTTAACATGAAGGGCCCAGTGCAGAGGTGCTTGAGATGAAGGGCCCAGTTCAGCGGTGCTTGAGACGGCGGTGCCCAGTTCAGCGGTGCTTGAGATGGCGGTGCCCAGTTCAGCGGTGCTTGAGATGAAGGGCCCAGTTCAGCAGTGCTTGAGACGGCGGTGCCCAGTGCAGCAGTGCTTGAGATGAAGGGCCCAGTGCAGCGGTGCTTGAGACGGCGGTGCCCAGTTCAGCGGTGCTTGAGACGGCGGTGCCCAGTTCAGCGGTGCTTGAGATGAAGGGCCCAGTGCAGCGGATCCGGCCATGGCGGGGAGGTCATTTGCCACCTGTCCGGTGGCTGGCGGGGCCCTCCTGCCCATCTGTCCTACAGCTGGCGGGGCCCTCCTGGGCAGCTGTGCCGGGCCTGTTGGTGGCCTCCTGCCCATCTGGGATGGGGCTGGCGGGGCCCTCCTGGCCAGCTGGGCTGATGGCGGTGTTGTCGGGCGTGCTGCCCTTCCCAGCCTTCCCCGATCGCCTGTGGCCCTTCCCAACCTTGGGGGGTGTGCCAGCTGTCTCCACACTTCCTGCCGGAGCCATGGTAGGGGATTTAGTCCCTGGTGTTTTCCCCCTCTCACGCCGGCCACTGCCTATCTTGGGATGTTTCTCCGGGGGTGGGCTGCCCGTGCCTTGGCTTCGTACCGAACTGGCTGCCCTGCAGGGTGGGGCACTCCACAGTCCATGGCAGACTGTGATGACAGGGGCCGGTTTTGTCGTGGCTGAGGTGCTGACTGTTGTCCTATGACATGGACGGGGTGGAGGAGTTGGGGGAAAGAGGTTGAGTTTGGACAGGAAAAACTTTTTAGGAGCAGTGGGACGGGTAGGTGTAGTGGGTATGGGAGTGGAGGAAGAGGTTGTGGTTGTAGGAGTTGTAAGTTTGGTGTCTTTGGGTGCAGGTGCTTGGGCTGGAGGCTGTCGTGAGGTGGATGGCTGTTGGGTGGGTGGCTGCCTACGTTTGTGTATCTTGGAAGAGGGGGTCACAGACACACTGGGAGAGGACACAGGGGACGTGTAAATGGCAGTGGGGGTGGTGACTGCACGTGTGCGTGGTGTTTTGGTGTGTGTGCTGCTGAGGGACGTAGTGGCTGAAGATGTTGTGCATGCAGGTGTGAGTGGAGACATGACAGGGAGGGAGGAGGGGGACACAGTGAAGGCAGTGGGTGTTGGTATGTCTGTATGTGGATGTTGCTTGGGTGAATGCCTGTGTGATGTGTGGTGCTTATGTTTGCCTGAGCTTCCCTTGGGTGTTGAGGTGTGTGCAGGCTGGTCTGATGGTGTGTCTGGGATAGGCAGAGGTACAGGTGATAGGGTATGGGTGGAGGAAGTTGGAGGGGGGAGGCTAGAGACAGGGACAATGGCTGCCATCAGTGCTGAGGCCAGAGTCTGGAACAATCGCTGAAGGGCAGCCTGACCAGAATGAATGCCCTCCCTTTCTACACTCTGGATGGCATTCAAAATGGTAGACTGCCCAACAGTGAGCGTCAATGACCTCCTCACTGAGGGCAGCAGGGGTGACTGGGGCAGGGCCTGAGGTGCCTGGGGCGAAGGAGATGCCCACCTTCCTGGGTGAGCGGGCACGGGGCAAACGCTGAGGGGCTGCTGGGAGGGCGGCGCTGGTGCGGTGGGTGGCGGCTGTACCTGTTGTTGCGGGGGGCACAGATGTTGCCACCACCACAAGGGAGCTCCCTTCAGAGGACGAGTCGGTGTCACTGATGTCTGCCCGAGTCCCCGCTGTGGAGCTCCCCTCGCCCTCTGTCCCACTGGTGAATGCGGAGTCCGTTGCATGGCCCTCCATGGCCATGTGGGATACAGCTCCCTCGTGCTCCGATGCCACTTCTCCTCCGCCTGGTGATGCTAATGCACACATGAACAGGAAGACCACAAAAAAGGGGGGGGGGAGAAAATAAAGACATGTTGAGTGCATGCATTGGCGACACCGTTGGCGGACAGGACAGACACAGAAGCCCGCTGCACTACGCCGCGCACTTGGGGTCGACTATTCAATCCGTGGGACATGGCCTACAAGCCTATGGACGACATCTGCACACATAGATGACACAGGGCTATGAATAGCTGTACTAGGCACCCTACAGAGGTGGGGTACGGGGGCACAGGGCCATGCCTTACGGAGGGGCCTAGCCTACAGAAATCGCCCTGGCCTAGGGATACCCACAGCCCTCCTCCCCCACCCAGACACCTCCACTGCGCGCAAAATCAACAGAATGAGAGTGTACTCACCCCCTTGTGTCTGCTGTGATGTCCTCACGCTCCCATCCAAATCAGGGTAGGCCACCGTCAGGATCCGGGACATCAGGGGGGTCAAAGTCCGACTGGCACCCCTCCCACGTTGGGAGGCCATCCCCAGCTGAGCCTCCGCCGTCTTCCTGCCCAAGCGGCGGATGTCCTCCCATCTCTTCCGGCAGTGGGTGCCCCATCTGCGGTGGACCCCCAGGGTCCGGACGTCCTTGGCGATGGCACGCCAAATATCGATCTTCTGGTGGGCGCTGACCTATGTGAAATGTACAGGGGGAGAAAAATAGTCATCACCTTCTGCATATTCAATGTGAGTGGCCCCCCATCCCTACCCTTGCCATGTGGCACATGCTCTCACCGTCGTTTGATGCATGCCTCAATCGCTCCCCTCCCCACCATCTTTCATCAACCCCACTCCACACAGGCATTGCCCATAAAGCATGCTCCCTCAGTACTAACCTGTTGGTCTGGAGGACCGTAGAGTAGCGCGCACTGGGGGAGGACCCCATCCACAAGTTTCTCCAACTCCTGAGCTGTGAAGGCAGGCGCCCTTTCCCCAGTCGCATGAGCCATTGTCTCTTCCAGACCGAGGTCACAGCAGCACTTGCAGTGTAGGTCCTCTCCTGTCGAAGATCAGGTATCGAGTGATTAAGCAGATAGAAAATGGCAGTCACGCCCGCGGCGGTGCGTACCGTGGCGGTGCGTACCGCGGCGGTGCGTACCGCGACCGCCGGCACACATCGTCATTGGCTCATGAGACCCATAGGGTTCAATGTTAACCAATGCTGCTTTGCGCCGCGGTCTTTGACCGCCTACCGCCACGGTGTGCCACGCCAGCGCATTTACCTCACATCCCATTGTCGTACTTCACAGGTCAGGCAGCCGCCATTTGAGGGGCCACATGGCTTACTTTTTACTGCGTCACACATACCTAGGCCTTGCATCAACACTCATACAAAGCATTCAATGGAGTGAGAATCGTGTTATGTGCAAGCTGTGGTTACGTACCTGTGGGTTGATTGACTCTGTGCTCGCTGTTGTCCTTCATAGGCACCGTCTGCGGGACATGCGAGGAGATGGCGGAATCTTCCTGTGTACAGACCGCTGGTGGACCTGTCGACAATGGAGGAAAGACATGTCATACTGACATACAGGCTTGACCGTGCCACTATTCATGAACTGTGTTCCCAGCTGGAGCCAGACCTGATGTCACCAATCCCCCAACCCACAGGGATCCCCCCTCTAGTGCAGGTGCTGTCAGTGCTCCATTTCCTTGCAAGTGGGTCATTTCAAACAACAGTGGCCATAGCATCAGGGATGTCCCAGCCTATGTTTTCCAAGGTGTTGTCTGCCCTGCTGAAACACATGCGCAGCTTCATCGTTTTCACCGAGGTGGGGGATTTGGCTACAGTGAAGGGTGATTTCTATGCCCTTGGACATATCCCCAACATCATAGGTGCCATTGATGGGACCCATGTGGCTTTGGTTCCCCCCCACAGGAGTGAACAGGTGTACAGAAACAGGAAGAGTTATTATTCGATGAATGTGCAGATAGTATGTTTGGCAGACCAGTACATCTCCCATGTTAATGCCAAGTTCCCTGGCTCAGTGCATGACGCGTACATCATGCGGAATAGCAGCATCCCTTACATGATGGGTCTACTCCAGAGGCAACGTGTGTGGCTAATTGGTAACTCTGGTTACCCCAACCTGTCATGGCTCCTGACCCCAGTGAGGAATCCCAGGACAAGGGCAGAGGAACGCTACAATGAGGCCCATGGGAGAACTAGGAGGGTGATCGAGGGGACCTTCGGGCTCCTGAAGGCCAGGTTCAGGTGCCTCCATATGACAGGTGGATCCCTATTCTACTCACCAAAGAAGGTGTGTCAGAAGGTGTGTCAGATCATCGTGGCCTGCTGTATGCTTCACAACCTCGCTTTGCGACGACAGGTGCCTTTTCTGCAGGAGGATGGTCCAGATGGTGGTGTTGTGGCAGCTGTGGAGCCTGTGGAGAGTGAAGACGAGGAAGCTGAAGAAGACGACAGGAACACAGTAATACAGCAGTATTTCCAATGACACACAGGTAAGAATACACACCGGCATATTACATATACTTAAACACTACTACCTCTCTACTGTCTGTCCTTTTCCCCCAGTGTATGGTAACTGGGTTGTGACTTTCCCTTCCGATTTCAGAGATGTGGGCCCCACTGCGTGACATCTGCTTTGTTTCCCCATGAACTACAGCTGTGTGACATTGGTATGTTGGCATCACAATGTAAATAAGCATTTTGGCACGTTAATGTCTAATACATTTGTTCAAAATCACAGCCAGACTCCTGATTGTTTTGTGCAATAACTGTGTTTATTACAGTGCTCTATATTGGTGGGTGGTTGCAAATCGGTGAGGGGTGATGGTGGAGGATTGTCCATGGCAGAGTCCAGACTATTTGTATCACAGGTGCATTGTCCAAATGCCTGTGGAAAGTGGAGCAGGGGCAGTTTATGGATGGACAGGGTGACAATGTGGGACAGTGGGATGACAATCAGGGAGGTATCCTTTCCTGGCGGGGGTCTTGGCATCTTACTCTGTCTTCTTCCTGGATCTCAGGGCCCGCTTGCGGGGTGGTTCTCCTTCTGCAGGCGGTGGGGTGCTGGTGGCCTGTTGGTCCTGTGGCGGGGCCTCCTGTCCACTAGCGCCGGCAGAGGCTGTAGACAGTTCTTGGTCCATGCTAGTGTCAGGGGCCCTTTGTGGTGCCACAGTGTCCCGCAATGTGGTGACTACCAGATTCAGAGCCCCTACAATGGTGCCCAGGGCGGAACTGATGGTTCGTAGTTCCTCCCTGAACCCCAAATACTGTTCCTCCTGCAGGAGCTGGATCTCCTGAAACCTGGCCAGTACCGTCGCAATTGTCTCCTGGGAATGATGGTAGGCTCCCATAATGGAGGAGAGGGCCTCGTGGAGAGTGGGTTCCCTGGGCCTGTCCCCCCCCTGTCGCACAGCAGCCCTCCCAGTTCCCCTGTTTCCCTGGGCCTCTGTCCCCTGGACCGTGTGCCAACTACCACTGCCCCCAGGTCCCTGTTGTTGTTGGGGTGGTGGGTTAACCTGGGTGCCCTGTAGTGGTGGACACACCGCTGATTGACGTGTCCTGGGGACAGAGGTATGGGCCCGCTGGGTGGGTGCTGTGCTGGTTTTCCCAGAGGGGGGAAGGTCTGCTGTGGCCTGTGGCTGTCTGAGGGGAACCGACTGTCCCGAGGTCCCCGATGGTCCGGGCTGGTCATCAAGATCCAGGTCGACAGAGGTGCTGTCATCACTGTGGGCCTCTTCTGGGGGTGGAGTGGACTTTTGCGGACCCTCCTGCGTGGTGACGTGGCGTTCGGGTCCTGCAGGGGTATAAAGGGATGGTTTTTGCATATGTGTGTGCCATAGCGTGCAATGGGTGGGTGCCCGTGTACCCCAGTGCTTGCATTCCTGTGTGGGGGCTTTTGTGATGGTGGTTTGGGGGGGATGGGGATGTGCAGTGGGCATGCTTTGGTTATGGGTGTCCATGCTTTGTGGTCGCATGCAGGGCTTGGGGTTGGGATGGGTGGGTTGTGATGGTGAGACATTTGCAAGGAGCAGGTGTGATGGGGGTGAGGGTGTGGGTGGGGGTATGAGATGGCATGCTGGTGGGGATGAAGTAGTGAAGATGAGACTTACCAGAGTCCATTCCTCCAGATACTCCTGCGAGGCCCTCAGGATGCAGGATCGCCAAGACCTGCTCCTCCCATGTTGTAAATTCTGGGGGAGGAGGTGGTGGACCGCCGCCAGTCCGCTGAACCGCGATGTTGTGCCTGGATACCATTGAACGCACCTTCCCCCGTAGGTCGTTCCACCGCTTCCTGATGTCGTCCCTATTTCTTGGGTGCTGTCCCACAGCGTTGACCCTGTCGACTATTCTGCTCCATAGCTCCATCTTCCTGGCAATGGATTCTCTAGGAGTGGAGGTTTGTGGGTGATGTGGGTGTGTGTTTTATATTTAATTGGGTGTGTGGGTGTGGTGTGTGTATGTGTCTCAGGTGTGTGTATTTTGAATTGTCCAATGTGGCTGTGTTTAGTAAGAGTGTGTGTATTTTGAGCGCGGCGGTGTGTAGCGCCAATGGAATACCACGGTTGAAAGACCGCCGCGTGGATTCGTGTGTCGTGATAGTGTGGGTGTATTTCTGTTGGCGTGACGGTGGAGGTTTGGTCAGCGGCAGTTTCTCGCTGACCTTTGGTGTGGCGGACTTTTGTGGATGTCTGTATTTTGGCGGTTTGCCTGTTGTGGGTCAGAATGACCGTGGCGGTTTACCGCGGCCGCTGCGGTATGGTGGCGGTCTTCTGACAGCAGTAAGAGGCTTTTACTGCCGATGTTGGAATGACCGCCTAAGTCTTCTCTTCCCCAGTATCCCTTTACACCTAACAATGACTAGACATGCCTCACCTTGTCCCTGTCAAGTTAACAAGTTCCTGAACCATCCCCAGCTACGCTGCGTAAGCTGATATCTGTCATATACCTCACATTCAGTTCTTCCTGTCAAAAGGCCCAATTCATTGTTTCTGTTATGGAAGCAGTTTTCAATCTTCATTAAGGGAAATCACTGTAAGGGTCTAGCTGTTGGCAGGCTGTTGCTAATTAGCATACTGGAAGTTGAGGAAAACAGTTTCTAACTTTTTTTAAATTACTTTTCTTAAATATTTACTAAACATTCATCTTCACCAGATGATTGGAATTTTAATAGACATTAAAACTTCATCTATGTGGCCTACCCACACCAACTTTTGCACAGTTATTATTTCACAGAATTTTAGTTTTTTTCTCATTGGAAAGCTATCACCCTTTACTGTGAAAATAGCTTTTAAGGTCTAGTCACTGTAGGTTCATTTCAACACTAAATTCTAGCTTGTATGGCTTTTAAATACTAGGCACTCTACCTTGTGGGCTCCCAGTCCTACTTAGGGATGACTAACATAATATGTAAAGGTAAGGTTCTTTCCTTTGAAAATAGTTATTTAGACAAGTTTGACTGCAGGCTTAAAAGCTGCAGACGTTAGGATACTCAGGTAGTTCAGACACTGTGTTTTCTTTGTCAGGCTACTGGCAGGCACAACATGTGTTGCTATCCCCATGTGACATTCATCTATCCTGTCATTAGTGTATTTTCCTGAGCCATATGCTGTGGCCCTACAGGAAAATTAAATACTCCAATTAGGGATTATACAATTGTATTATGTTTTAGAGGTCAAAGTACATATACTGGAGACTAGACAGCAGTGCCTCAGTGTGCAGAGTTGAAAAAAACTGCAATTTCAGTCAGGAAACAATGAGTGTGATCATGTAAAAAGAGGAACTTTCTCACAAGACTGATATAAAAGTTCATTGAGCTGAGTAACTGTGAGGGAACAGAATCAATCCAAAAGTGTTTTTGTATCTAGATGGACAATGACCTACATACATGACAGTTAGAAGATGAATGTAACTTTCTATACAACACCTGAATCTGAAATTACATCGGCACAATTTTACTTACACAATTGAGCCAGTAAAGCTAAATACACAATACATTCCATTGGACAGAATAGTCTGCATAGGATCAGCTACATACAAATTCCCTTTCCTGAAATTCTCCTGAGCAAAATTATAATCGTCAGGAATGCTCATCAACTCTTTACCTGATCTGAATGTACCAGGAACCCATAGCAGAATGCTCTCTCTAAACTGAGCTGATGTGGCCCATTCCCTGTTCAGACTCAAATGAAAAAGTTTCAAATAAAATGACAGGGAAAGGAGCAAATGAAAGAGGAATTCGTTGCTATAAGCAGAAAACATTGACATTTTGGATTTGTGAAGTACATCAGAGTATGATTTTGCCAATTTGTTTCACAATTTAGTCAGATCATACTGTAACATCTAGTTGTATAGGCCAGTTCTGAACAAATTCTACATTTTTTTACTTGTCTGCTTACAAAATGCATCAATGAAGGTTAGACATTTCCTTACAAAACAGTAAATTGGTCCCACTAACTCTCCTAGTGAATTCTTATCAATAAACCCTATTTGCGATACTCTGAAGCAGAACACCGAGAAAATATTGCCTCTTCTGCATGTGTCTCCTCTCTCTTTATCATTAGCTGATGTATTCCTAAAGTTAGTAAAGCTTCCTGTCCTTAGCTGGTGTTCTGTCTGATCCTGAAGTCCCAACATTCCAAAATATTGATTGTCTGGTAGCTGCAAAATAAAGAATAAAATTACATTCAAAGATGAATATAGTCCACCCCGTTCACTCTGTAATTTAAAGAACATGATAAGTCAACAACTGTCTTTACTGTTTACTTTACATGATTCCTGTGAGTGGGAAATGAAGATTGGCTAATGTCACTATTAGTAAAGCCAGCCCACCCAAAGGAATTCCAAGAATGATCAGAGGGTATATTACATAGTCTAATAAAAGGGAGCCTGCAATCCTTATATACAAGTATATATTTAATTTCCCTTTAACATGCAGCTTGGAACACCTCTAATCATCTGTAGAAAAGAAATGACATAGCTGCTCAGGTGAAATGAGATATTAAAGTTGAGTTCTGTCAAAATGCCCGCTGCCTGGGCAGCTATAGCAAAAGACAGGCCACAGTGTATAATTATAGTTGTAGTTTAAACAGGAACTGGCTTTTATTTATTTGGATATATTTTTATACAAGGGAAAAAGTGATCATCAGAGAGGAGATATTTATGGTAACATGTCCATATGATTTCCACATTATAGGTCATTGATGAAAAAAGAGGATCTTTGCACTATTCTACACAATCTGGGTGACATTTTTTTTAACTAGAGTTACATTAGGGGGCGTGGTCAAGATGGCGCCGTGAAAGGACGCTCTAAAGAGCGCTCTGTCCACAGCCCGTAAAAAGATCCTGATAAAACATCAAATTCCCAGGCACTGCACGTGAAAACTACCAAATATGTGTGAGATAAGGCTAGCACACTAAGAAAAACCGAACAACGGAATCCTGCGACGCAGCAAGCGCAAACCGGATGACCCACTCTGGAGTCGGGCGGCGCCCACGCTCGGGCCTACCTGGGCCGGAGAGTACCCTGGTCGGCGGAGACGTGAGAAGCAGAGGTGAGGCGCGTGGGACCCCGGAACACATGCCGGGGTTCTGACCTGCGCTGCTGCCCACGCTGAGACTCCTTGTTGTGGAGTTAAGGCCGGGCGCTCGGCCGGCACAGGAGGGGAGACACCTGGCGGCGCAGACGAAGGTGCACTCTGGCCTACCCGGACAGGACCGCCGGAGGGGTGAGGAGCAGAGGGCCCGGCGAAATGGTTGTCGCGATGCCGGGTCCCGGCCGCTGACCGTGCCGCGGCCCATCGGCGACATGGCCTCCAGTAGATGTGCGCAACAGGTATTGAAGCTCAATTAAGCCCGGCAGGGTAGACAAAGCCCGGGGTGCGGCACCGCTCCACTACACCCAGCAGCTGAACACATCTAGTGAACTACGCTCAAAATCAGTTTGTCAATTCATTAAACCAACACCCTGTTAGCCATACAGTACAGAAACTAAACGTTGAATCAATAACTGTAGCGTTCAGTAGCGCACTCCTAACGGACCAAATAGCATGATGCACCTACAGGAATGAACAGCGCCAAGTAAAGGAGGAGAGTGCCACAGAGTGAAGCAAACAAAAGTGGGAAAAACAAAAGGAAAAAAAAGAAAGAAAAATGTAAAAAAAAACAAAAAAAAACTTACAACTCGCACAGAGAAGCCTACCAATGTAGAAGGCGCCGGAGTGCACGAATTGGACGACGCAGGAGGACACGGCCGTGTGGGGAACCAAGCGACTCATAAAGCGACTCCTGTAAACACGCGCAAAGGTAACTAGTCAAAGGATTGCAACCCTATTCAACCCTGTAAAATAAAGCTTCTTTGAAAATTGCTCCCACTCCACCACCGAGCTGCGCCACATCACTGATTACATGTGCGGATTCACCTGCAAAAGCAGAGCTCCTGGATGGAATAGAGCTATTATTCAGCGGTCCCGAAGAGAGTTGGTACCGTGGTATACAAGACGTATAAACTTATAATCTGATGCGCATGAACTCAAGATTAATATAAATATGGTTAAACCGAAACCACAAAGAGCACAAACTAAAGCTAGACCCTCATCAGCATCAGAAATGGACGCAGAACACCACTCAAACGCTCTACATAAAGTGACAGAGACTCTAATTGCTCACTCCGCACAAATGGAAAAAGTACTCCAAGCAATACTCAACACCAGAACATCATTAGAGGGAAAAATAGACACTGTGGTGGCTGAAGTCAACACTCTTCGAATGGTACATCGGAAGCTAGCAGAAAGGGTCGCAACAACTGAAACAACCCTTAACACAGCGCAACTGGACATAGCAGACATGAAGCTCCGGCTCCAACACCAGGAAACCAAAATATTATGCCTAAACAAGTGTGCCGACGAGGCAGAGGGCCGCTCTCGCCGCAATAATGTGAGATTCCTCGGGTTCCCGGAGAAGATCGAACTCCCAAACGCGGAGGCATTCTTGGAGTGCTGGCTCAAAGAAAACATATTCACAAACGACACCCCACCGCTATTAATAGTGGAACGTGCACACCGAGTACCAGGGGGCCCTCTTCGTCCGGGAGCTCCACCAAGACCACTAATTGCGAGACTCCTAAACTATGGGGACAGGGACCAGATACTAAAGAACTTCCTCACATCAGGCCCAATTGACACAGAAAACGCAAAAATCACGGCCTACCCAGATTACCCTGCCGAAGTGCAACGCAAACGAGCCACTTTTAATACAGCAAAGCAAATACTGAGAAACAAAAACTATTCATACTCCTTGATGTATCCGGCTAAACTGCGGGTGGTGGACGGCGAAAGATCCCACATATTCCCAACATCAGAAGACGCATGGACTTGGATACACGCGAAAGGCCTGATAGACCCTACAGCCGAGACCCAAACACAAAAAGAGTGGCTGACTCCACAACCACGCTGCAAAAAAAATCAAAACACAAGACCGAATTGGGTCCAACGAAATCACAAGTAATGGCGGAGCAAGCTCAAGTCTTAAAGGTGGCGAACAGGTTCTCATGCATACAGCCACGATCCAACCAAGACACGAACAACTCGGACTCCGATTCAGTGAACAGCCAACACGACTAATCATGTTGCCACTTACCACAGGACCAACGTTTACTCCACGTTCAGCGGATGACCTTCAATGCTAAAACATCAGGACTCTCTTTATGCAAATTCATGAACTCAAGTAACAATAGTAGAACAGCAAACATACCACAGACCCACCCTCTTAAAATACAAGCGAGTCCGGAAAAAAACAAAAAAAAGAAAAACAAGCAAGGAACATGCAGAAAGTAAACCAGGCACGACGCGCGAGCTACAACCACAGAAGGCACAAAACAGAACACCGGAAGGGATGCAAATACATCCATACGGGCTGAAAATCGGAGTCACTCCGGACAATACATCAACGCCCCCCCTAACCCAATGGGTTACCGAATGGACCTTGAAGTAACTAATGTAAACAGTTGCACCAGTTGTGCCTCGCTGTCCCCAGTTAGATTAACCAATGCAAGTTTTACTACCTCTTTTATTTTCCTTCTCCTCTACAAGATGCTCAATATCCTAACACATGGGAGACTCTGGGGGGGGCTGGTCGAGATGGCGTGGGACCCGGGACATGGGTGCACATTACACCAAGCAACCGACACAATATGACGTCAAATAATATAGTAACCTGGAATGTTAGGGGACTAGCCAACACGACTAAAAGACGTAAGATACACTTATACCTTAAACAACACAAAGTACATATTGCTATCCTGCAAGAGACGCATGCTACAACACACACACTGAGTGAAATAGACAAAAATTGGTCGAGTATAATACATGGTACTAAAACCTCAACATACGCGAAGGGTGTATTATTATGGATAGCCCCCGGCGTACCATACACAGTCAAAGATGTACACACAGATAATAATGGAAGACACACTAGCCTGGACGGAGAGCTAGACGGGAAAAAACTAACAATAATTGGACTATACGCACCCAACACAGGACAAGGACAATTTCTTCGAACCATTACCACACAAATTCCGTATGACCCGACCACACCCACTATATGGGGGGGAGACTTCAATAGCGTAATAGAGATGTCAATAGACAGATCACACCCTCCAACGAGAGACGTCCAGTGCAGGACATTGTCCAGTGCACTCAATAAATGGCTACAAGAAAGAGAATTACAAGATATGTGGAGACGATTACACCCCATAGATAGAGAATACTCTTTTTACTCACCAGTACATCAACTCCATACGAGAATAGACTTATTACTATGCACTAACAGGTTAGCACACATGATACATAATGCAACATACCTGGCCAAAACCCTATCAGATCACTGCCCGTTACTGGTAACATTAAAATGGGGCAGACAGCCAACATGTATTCCAACATGGCGCCTGCAACCCACCCTACTGCGCGACCCCCCTTTCCGAGCTAAAATAGCAGAAGAAATAGAAACCTACTTTGCAATCAACACAAAGACAACAACATCACGAGCTACAGAATGGGACGGACACAAAGTAGTTATAAGAGGCATTTGCATAGTAACGGCAGGCGGGGTCCGCCGAGAACTATGTGCAGAGCTACATGATATTGAAGGGAAAATCCGCAACACGGAATGCGAATTGGCCCTGGGCAGAGACAATAACAGCGAATTAACTAACATCAAAAACCAATGGAACACAACCGAGACTCGCTTGCGCAAATTTGACTATCAGCACTATACAGCACGGCTACACGCCGAAGGTGACCGATCTAGCAGGCTAATAGCATGGCTAGCAAAAGGGACACAGAAAGTCACACCCATAAACGCTATACGCCAAGATACAGGCACGATGGTAAACACACAGCAAGAGATTAATGAGACATTCAAACAATACTATAGTACACTGTACGCAACCAAACCCCCACCACAACCGCTACAACTGGCAAAGTTCTTTCAGCAAGCCCCACTGAAGAGATTACACGCAGAACAAATTATTAACCTTGAGAGACCAATCGAAAGAGAAGAGTTACTACAGGCATTAAAACAGTTGACACATAATAAGACTGCAGGTACGGATGGACTCCCCATCGAATACTACCAAACTTTCACACCACAGATAATCGCATCATTCCAAACAATGCTACAAGAAGCATACGAAAAAGGACAACTCACAGAAACAAAAAGGGAGGCGACAATTGTAGTCCTACATAAAAAAGGACGAGACCCTTTAAACGTCCGCTCATATAGACCCCTATCCCTATTAAATTCAGATTATAGAATACTAGGCAAAATCCTAGCCAATAGCCTACTACCACTGATGACTACCCTGATACACCCAGATCAATCTGGCTTTATACCAGGGCGCAATACCTCTATTAATATTAGAAACTTATTACGCATCATGTCCATGACTCCGAGACTAGTTCATTCTAGGGTGGCGGTGTCACTAGATGTAGAAAAAGCCTTTGACACCCTGGGCTGGCCTTTCTTGATGACAACACTACAAAAAATGGGATTTGGCGTAGGCTTTATACGCTGGATATCCATAATATACACTAATCCCAAAGCACGGATTAAGACCGGCGCAATCATTTCAGAGAAATTCGATATAGGTAGAGGAACACGACAAGGTTGACCATTGTCACCACTATTGTTTGCACTTGCAATAGAGCCACTTGCTGCATGCAAGACTACGCAAGGAAGCAGCAGAATGGGGTATCCCAGACGGCGAAGAATTCTGCATAATTTCATTATATGCAGACGATGCACTAATATCCCTACGCAACCACACCGAATCCCTTCCACATATATTGCAATTACTTAATACTTTTGGAGACTTATCTGGCCTGCGTGTCAACTGGGCCAAATCATGCATATTCCCCATGTGTCCATCCCTAGAATCACATGTTGAAGCGTCAATCGACAATGACTTAAAGTGGGAACACACAACTTTTAAATACTTAGAGTCCATATCTATCATAGCGCCACAGATCTAAAGGAAGGTAACCTAGATAGAGCCATTAGATCAATTAAAAGCTCTATACCCTTTTAGTGCTCACTGCCCCTCTCGCCTATGGGGAGAGTGGCTCTGGCCAAAATGATAGTGCTTCCTCGATTACTTTATTACTTTACAGCACTACCACTAATACTACCAAAAACACTCTTCATACAATTAACTAAACTGCTGATTGAATTGATATGGGCGAACGGTCGCAAAAAGGGTGGCTGTAGCTAAGCTTTACCTCCCAGTGGAAAGGGGGGGCATGGGGGTACCTCACCTCGAGCTTTATTATGCAGCAGCACAATTGCATTGGATTACGACTTGGCTACAAGACCCCCCAAATCCAGACGGACACAAAGTGAGAACGCAACTAGGACGCACAAAGATACTAGACTGGCTTATGGGGGGCACACTCATTCCGCATCATAAAAACGCACTAATGACAGTTGCCGAAAGTACCTGGAACCGATATGTATCACAGGGAACCCGTGTACCACTATACTCACCAAAGATTCCCCTACTAGCCATACCAGGGATAAATAAATGACACACTGAGCCTAGCGACATGGACTGCAAAAGGCTTACAAGATGAGCAATATATAACATACACAAAACTGGCAGAGACATACAATCTAGGACCAGGTGAATGCATCACATATGGGGCACTTAAAGGACTGATAAGAAAAACATGGGGCCAAGTTAACTCAGAACCACCAATAGCACCCGCACTACATGAACTACTTGCAGATATTGGCACGCCATCAAGCATCTCCCGAATATACCACATACTACAAGCTTATCCCGTAAAAACACAAACACAAGCTAAATCATACTGGGACAAGGCCCTGCACACACCCCTCACAGAGCAACAATGGACCATGGACCTCACAACCACACAGGAAATTTCCTGCAATGCCCGCTTCAGATACACTCAATTTAATTATCTACACCAGACATATTTAACCCCACTTCGCATAAAACGTATGTTTCCACAAGCAACTTCCGAATGTCCACGATGTGGAACCACGGAGGCAGATTTTTACTACATGACCTGGAATTGCCCACCACTACTTCGCACTTGGCACACCGTCACACAACAGACAACCAAGTGGTCGGGTCTCCTGCTAAATCCCACACCCGAATCCTGCATCTTGGGCATACGCCATAGGCGCAACAAGGACAAACAAAAACATAGATGCTCAGACCTAGTGTTTATCATCTTTAAACGTCTCATTGCAACACAATGGAAGTCCCCTGGCATCCCAGATATAAACAGATGGACTAAAGATCTAATTCACTGGACCAACGCAGAAATACATGTATTAAACACATTAAGGGACATAGGGATAGTGGTTAAAAATGCGAAGATATGGGACACCTTCCTAGAACAGCTACTCGAAAAAGATGACACCCGCCCGCCCTAGATCACCGGCACAAAGCAGACACCAAATAAAAGTAACAAGACATTCCTACTGAGAACCTCCCCCCAGTACCCGCAGCCTTTCCCTAAAGTAAATACATGTGACTTCTATACTGTACCCCCAACTCCCCTGCGGGCCCCGCCGTTCTAACAAATACCCCAAAAGATGTCGTCAAGTCCCCCAGTAGATCATATCCCCCCATCAGCATCTTCTCTACCCCCTCAACTTATTATATATCGTTTTGCCTTCTCTTTCTCATTAACTGTTTTTTTTTTTTGTTCTCCTCCTTTTAACTTTTTCATCGTTCTTACAGTGCTCCTTTAACCAAATGTAACAATGATAAAAGCTGTAAATCATTAAAAAAATTAGCATCACAAGATGATAAGAAGCAAGAAGGTGGTAAAGGAACTCCACAACTGCATTATAATCAACACTGTTTATTAAATCACTGTAAGAATTGTTCATTGAAAAATTCAATAAAAATATTTTTTTTAAAATGTGATTCCAATATCTGTTTGCACAAATTAGTAATTCGTTTTTTGAGTGTTTAATTTCACAGTAAAGATTTTGCTTGTGTTCTTCTGGTAAGAGAAGAAAACGAAAAAGGAAGAAACATAGAATTTTAGCTGTTTGTAGGAAGAGTGATGAAAGGAGCACATATTATAAGGAACAACCTACTCGCTGTTGTACATTAAAAGGATATTGCAAGTCATTTCAGTGTTTGATGACCTTATAAAGGAATGCCTTCTTCGGCCTCGTACCTCTACATGGTGTTGGAACTCCTCTGTCACTTGAAAAATCTTTATAATGTACAAATAAGGGTACTTCATCCTATAAATAAAAGTTCTAATATTGATTTGCACTGCACTTATATTAACTCCACAATAATAACTATAACATCAAGATAAGTGGATGTGGTGTAAGAATAATAAACATTTATTCCTTATATACACTTATCTCTGTGACTGATAGCTGATATTGTGGAGTCGATATCTGTACTGGTCATGACAGTGTGACGCACAGCCTAGCAGAATGCCTTGATGTATGCTCAGGACCTGCATGCAAAAGATACAGCCTCCAAAGGTTGTGTAGCTTGAATAAAGCTCTTTCTACTTTGTCCCGATATATCACTGTTTTTCAGCATACTCATGCATTTCTGTGTAGGAGGAGGTTGCCAGCTGCTTGATATGGAGGTTTCAGAGCCAACTTGAAGTCAATTTGCAAGTCAGCATGACATTAGCTCCACTTTTGGCAAACCAACTGTGCCCAACATTGGTGTGTTTAAAAAATGTAAACCTAATGCTGATTGGAAAGTCATCTGTCATCCTGTTGGAGAGGCAGAAACTACAGCAGCAGTAAACTCTGATGTAAATGCCATGCAAGCCAGTAACATCCATAAGGTGAGTAACAGTCATCTTGTCTGTACATCTGTATGGGACTGTGGGAAACACTGTGGCCATTTTGTGGTGGGCAGTACTTTGTACAGTGACTGACTCTGGAGCAGAGAATGGCCAATTTGACTGAGCGGGAGGAAAAAGGAGTTCCTAGAACAGATCAAGAGATGTTCCATGGTCAATCCTCCTATGCTGTAGTAGTCATGCTGGAACTGAAAGACATGATTTAAGCATCAGTTGCAGCTAGAGATCAAACTAGGATCTTATTTTTTCGTACCAGAGAAAAGCAGCTGGTGCTAACTTGAAGATAGTGGCAATGTGCACAAGAGCAGCCAGCCATCTGCCTGACCCCTGTAGAGTCATTGTGGAACTGGTCCTGCTGCTCCAAAAGCACCTTCCATGGTCCTGCTGCTCCCAGCCATCCCCTCACCACCACCGCCTACAAATCCTCCACTGCCAAATCAGCAGGACTGCTGGATTTGAGTTCATAACTCGCTTACAAAGTAGAGCACTGGAACAGAGGTAGATATCTGGGGCAGACAGCACCCAAACCCTCCTAGCTATAACACAGAGAGCAAGCAATGCTCACCAAATCATCCCCCCAAGGGCCAGGTCAATCTGCTGGGAGCTCCCCCACCAGTCAACACACCACAGCCTGCTGCTACCATTTATCATCTGCTCATAGCAGATGGCAATTGGGAGCTCCAAGCCCCATGAAATTGGAAACTCTGTTTATATTTTGACATGGAAAAAAAAATGGGGTCTGTATAGGTGTTCCCCATTCCATTGGAGAATAACTTGCAATTGCATTGTACTGCCGGACTGTTTCTGCATTGTAACTATGTTTACTGGTGCAGAGATTTAATTCTGCCAGTACCAACTTGCGATTGGGTCCTACGTGGTGGTGACAATGACCTGGATGAGAATATACAAACATAGTTGTAAGGGTTTCCAATCTGTGGGGGGCAAATATCCCATTCCATATGAATTCTGGGTCAAGAGTGACTTTGTAAAACCAAAGAGCAATAATAATTTGACAAGACCTATTAATTCTAATATAAGTCTGGGTGGATATAGAGGGACTAAAATCAAACCTTAGAGATATTTTGCAGGCCAATTTGACTTTAGCAGATGATGCAAATTTTAGCCTGAGTCAGTCATTTTGGGATGGAATCATCACTGGCGTTTAAGATTAGTTGTAAACCTGGTAATTTGTTTCTGAATTAGCAGGCATCACATTCCCATTATTTTGGGTGAAGGAGAAGATGGCGCTAATCTGGAATGATTGTTTAGGAAAAGAATGATGAAGTAATAAAGGAATGAACCTGGGTTACCTGAACATGTAACCCAAGTGAAATATAATTCCTTGCCCATATAAAAAAAATCTCAGGTATGTGCTGATAAGTGTTGGCAAAGAACTGAGTGCAGTCTTTGAGGGATGGTGGGTGAAGGGAGTGAATAATTCAATGGAGACTTCATTTTGGCTATCAAATTTGCCATGGGCTCTTGCAAATGGACAAATAGTATGCATCAAGCTTAGAAGTGTCAACAAAGCAATATAGGTTGATGGTTATCAACTTTAAAAGATGGATGAGAAGATTGGAACATTGAACATTGAGTGCATTTGTTACAACAGATGAAGTATTGCAATGTCACAGAATATCTTTCAACTTCACTTTGTCTACAGCCAGGTTTTAAAGGCCCATGCATGAAACATGCATGAAACATTGAAAGGATTGCAAGGCATGTTCACATTCCAAATCAATATTTTCATGTTTGTTCGAGAGTAAAATGAGCTTGATAGGAAAGTGGGCTATGTGGTATTGCTGATGAAAGACAAACACTCAAACTTATGATGAAATAATTGACTTAGGGGCATATTTATACTCCATTTGTCCCAAATTTGCATCATTTATTTTGTTGCAAATTCGGCCCAAAACTCACTCCATATTTATATTTTGACGTCAGACCTGGTTAACGTCTAAATATTGGCTTTTGCACCATTTTTGCGATGCGTGAACCTACCTTGTGTCAATGATATTCAAGGTAGGTGTTCCCATATGTAAAATGGTGCTATCACCATGGCCCCATATTCATCTTATCCCCCGTGCTAAAATGACCAGGCGTTAGGGGACCTGTGGACCCATTTCCATGGTCAGACACCATGGAATGGGTCCACAGGTGCCCTCCCCAAGCCCCAGAAACACCCCCACCCCCACCAGAAGGACACCGTAGGATGGGGGACCCCATCCTAGGTAAGTAGGGTAAGTATTGGTAAGTATTTTATTTTTTTAATTAAAGTGCCATTGGGGGCCCAACTTGGGGCCCCCTGCATGGCACAGGGTGCAATAGCCATGCCGAGGGGACACTTGTCCTTTGTGCTGGCCATTGTGGTGGTGGGCATGACTCCTGTCTTTTCTAAGATAGGAGTCCTGTTTTTGGTGGTTGTGCACCAGGAAATGGCTCTAGTCTGGTTAGAGGCATTGTTTTTTTTGTCTCAAACCAGGCTAGCACCATTTCCTGGCACACAATCCCCTCCTTCCCTAATACCACTCCCACCCGGCTAGCATCTTATAAGACGCTAGCCCAAGTTTAGTGTCGGCTTACGCCATTCCATAAATACGGTGCCCAGCTGGCACTGTAGAATGGCGCAAGCCGGTGCTATACTTTTTGCCAGAAAACTGCATTCGCGCAGTTTTTGCAGGAAAAAGTGTACATATCGGCATATGTGTATTAATAAAACTGAATATTTTAGACCTGCTTGTATGTGCGACTGTTATGCTCCAAAGCAGAGGTTGGTGCTAGGTACTAAAGAAGCATTCTTGTTTCAGTACTGTCCCACCATGGCAGACCTGATTGTGTACAGCTTCAAGAAAGACATCACTGAGCGTGATCTCATATCTGCTACCAGTATACAATGAAGATAGGAAGCTATGAAGTTAAGAATAATGGAATCAGGGCAATGTTTATTAAGCCTTTGCATCGTGTGAGGCAATGCAGGGCAAGAGAAAGCCTTATTTGGGATTTACAAAGCCTCCCAATTCAATATTTACCAAGGTTTGTAGAGCTGGAACTGTGTGAAATCGGTACACCTACCACAGAGAGGCGTAACGAGGAGAAATATTTTTGTTCCTCCTCATAACTTATTTTTTCCATGCATGAAGCATTCCACACCATACATAGATTGTTCTTGTGCAGGAAGGTTTTTTTTCTGCAGCAAGGTGCAATGGTGCCTGTGTTGATGCTAGGCAGAACACAGTTCTCCATCACAGAAAAGGAGCTGAGTATCACCATATATTAGTAGATATGGTGCTTTTCTGCTTTCTCTCATCCATGCAACACAGCAACCTTTCTTGTTATCCTGCGTAAACTTTTGATAAATATGCCCCTCAGTATGGCTTTTGAAAGATACAAAAGAAATCAGACATTTCTGAAGTGAAGCACTTTTGATGCAAGTTGTTGTCTTTCTACTTATATACACCCAAAGGATAGGTGCAGTGTGGAGGTCACTTGCATAGAGCTGGCTGTCAATCATCATTGAGTAATAAACCCTTTGATCAATGTTTACTGTGAAGGGCATAAGGCTGAGCAAGTAGGGTGTTGGTCATCATGCAAGGGTTGGCATAGGGTCTTGTTACAGGTGACATCATGTGGCCAACCCCCTGCGCATTGTTTGGCACAGAAATGGGCACATGCAGAGGGTAGGGTAATGAGTGTGGCCTAATGCAAGCACACCCTCAACCACCATTGTATGTTGTAGGGTTTCGCGAGACACTAGAGCTCGTAGACAACCGCCACTCTGTATAACGAAAGTCAGTGTATGGTAGGGGTGGCCACTTGTGGAGTGGACAGTGCTATTCCTGGCTATAGGGTATGCCCTGTATAAAAGCTTTCCTGCTTTTGGCTGAAGCCTGTGTGCAGTGGAGATTTGATGCTTGTGGATGGTTGAGTGCAGGAAGTTGTGGAGTGTGAGTCCAAGTCCTAGTGTAAATTAGGTGCAGAGTCTGGTCAGAGGCTTTGACTGACGTGTCATCAATGGTGTCATTTAACATATGTCATCAATGGTGTCATTTAACATGTCATGAGTGAGGTAATAAGAGAGGTCATAAGCAGGCATGATTTGGTGCAAGTTATAGTTAGTTCACTTTAATATAACTGGCAGATTTCAATGTTTTCTGAAATTGTTTAACATTACCTTACGCATCAATCTGAGACCTGACTATAACATCTCAAATCTGAACCTAGCTATAACATACCTGTAACCTTTAGTTTTTCAGTGAATTTCTAAGGATTTTTTTAATTCTATGTCGTAACTATAACATCCCTGAAACCTTTGTTTTTTTAAAAATTTCTAGTTTAAAAAAAATATTTAATGACCATATATTAACCCACCCTCCGCTGGGCATGGCCTTTGGCTGAGAGCGATAGGGGGTTGACTGCTGGGCCTGGCTTGCAGTAGTTCAGCCCATATCAACAAGCTTTGCATGAGGTACATTTAATGAAGCCCTGAGTTTTTTTCAGTGAACCAATTCCTACTCACTACATCTGGGTCAGAGTAACTAGATATTAATATATCCACCAATGATCTGTTATTCTTGAAAGTTATTTGTGGCCCCATTTGCATTATCTCTTCCAAATGTTCATCCTTGTTTAGCACATGTCAATTCCTATGCAATATCTTTTTGATGTTAGATTGAGCCATATGATATTTGAGGAACAGTCTCTTCATCTTACTCTCCCCTTTACTTGAGCCGCTGTTTTGTCGATATAACAATTGTTCCATTGACTTCTTGCTCACTCTATCTCTTGCATCCTCCAAAACACTCCTAGGGTAACCCCTTTCCATAAACTTTTTCAGCATATGGATGACTCTTTGTTGTACTCCTCCACTATTGAACACACTCTTTTATCCCTCAGTAACTGACTATAAGGGGATACTCCATTTCAGGGTCCCTGGGTGGCCACTATTACCATTCAACAATGAATTGGTGGCGGTTGGTTTCCTGTGTATCTTAGTAGTTAATTGGTCATCTGTCACATCCAGCTCAACTTCATGAGCTCATGAATTGTAGGTTCATCTCACTATTATTCAATTTCTGTATGAAAGAATGCAATTTTGTTTCATCACCCTCTCATAGGATAAATAAGTCATCAATGAACCACACCTATAGTGCTATTTTATGGGTATATTCCTCATTCTCCTCAGCCTAGGCACGTCCTTCTCACTACTAGTCCATGAACAAGTTCACTCAGCTGGGGGTGAAGGAGATGCCCATCGCTGTGCCCTGTTCCTGTAAAAAGTACTTCTTATCAAAGACAGAAACATTAGGAGTAAGATAGTACCTAAGCATTTCACATAAGAATATGTTCTAATAACTATGTAGGTCTGTCCCTCAAAAAATATTTACATGCCTGGACACCGATGTTCTGATTTGTGGATAGGTACTGTGATGTCACATCAAGCGTAGTGATTAAATACTCCGGCATCCATGATATGCCATCCATTAACTTCAAAAATTCTTGTTGAGTCTTTCAAATATGAGGGCACATTAACAACATATTCTTTCAAAAACAGATCCAGATACTGTGAGGTATTCTCTAATAGAGACCCTATTGAGATCACAAGTGGTCTCTCTGGAGGTACTTTTTTATCCTTGTGGATCTTCGAAAGAAAATATATTGTTGTCATCCTTGCATGTGCCACCTTTTAGCTTCAAAGTATATTCCTTTTCCATTTCCTCAGTAGGGTTCCTTAGGGGCAGCTATAGTACATGGTATTGTTCAGCTGTCTTCTTGCCTCAGATAGATATGCATTCAAGTCCATTAGAACAATATTACTCCCTGTCTCTGATGGTTTAATGATCGATGAGGAAATATTTTTCAAGTCTAGAATGTCCTTCTGAACCTTATTTGAGAAGTTACTCCTCCCTAAATCTTTTTTCCATTCCTTCCTTAAGATTTGCAGATCTTCAACTACCAACTCTTGAAATAAATCAATTTGATTTCCTGGGGGTAACTGAGGACAAGGTTTCAATCTGCTTTCTTAATGATGATCTATTTGAAATCCCATTTCCTTGAGGGTAAAATTCTGCGAGGTTAGCTCCCCTGGCCCCTGGACCTCCAAACCTTCTTCTGTATTCATATTGGCAGGTGATCCAGCCATATTGCTCATATTGAAATTCCCTAAATACATACGATCCTCATTAGCTCCTGTTGATAACTCATGTATAGTGAGAGGAGGAGGGATGTCCGATATCTTAAATGACAAGAGTTTGAAGTCAATAGGTGTGCATTTCGTTCCCTTCCTAGGTTTCATCTGATGATATTTATGGTGCTTTAGTTTGTGAATATACTTACATACTTCAATCCTAGTATCAACAAAGTCAGGACCATACATCGGACCAAGGGTCAGACTACTGCTGAACAGATTTACACCAAATTATCATAATGGTAACATTAACATAGATCGTTCTGGATCAAAATCTAGCTTTCTGCCAAATTAGGTGTAATTCCGTTCAGCGGTTTGGGCTGTAGTCACGTCTAAAATCCATATGGAAAATTGCATAGGGAAAATGTGTTTTGGGTCCCCCCTTCACTTTTCCCAGACCCTGCTTGACAAACCACCCCAAAATGTTCCAGAAAGTGGCTAAAGTGACTGTACACTAGTTTTGAAAAATTTGTGAAGATTTCTCAAATGGCGCCAAAATTATTAGCAAAAATGTTTTTTCCCTATAAACACATATATATTTATATATATATATATATATATATATATATATATATACATATACACGTATATGTATGTATATATATATATATATATATACATATATATATATAGTCACGGAAAAACACCAAAGGTTACAGGGACGTTATAGTTAGGTTGACGTTTTACCCATACAAAACCATAGAAAGTAAGCAGTTATTTACAATGATAAAGTGACGTTATAGTTAGGGGAAGATGTCAGTTTTAAACAAACAAAACCCCTTAAATTCACCAGTTATAGTTAGCTCAAGTAGCTATAATTTGTGCCCTAAAGTTACATAACTTGGCCCCCCCATTGACAGTGTTTCTTCAATTACGTAATTTCAGATGTTGCGGTGATGCTATAAACCCCTAGGGTGCATTGGACGAGGTCACCTCGTCCTACACCCGGGAACTGGGGAGAGCACTAGTGTCGTAGTTTGGACTCTTGCTCTGAGCAAGACTGCTGGTCTCAGGATTACAGTACTTTTGTTCGTAGGTGACTAAGGGCCTCATTATGACCCTGGCGGGCGGCGGAGGCCGCCCGCCAGGATCCCGCCCTCCAAATTACCGCGCCGCGGTCAAAAGACCGCAGCGGGTATTACGAGTTTTCCCCTGGGCTGGCGGGCGGTTCCAGTTAAACCGCCCGCCAGCCCAGGGGAAAAAGACCTTCCCACGAGGATGCCGGCTCGTAATCGAGCCGGCGGAGTGGGAAGGTGCGACGGGTGCTACTGCACCCGTCGCGTATTTCACTGTCTGCAAGGCAGACAGTGAAATACATTTTGGGGCCCTCTTACGGGGGCCCCTGCCGTGCCCATGCCATTGGCATGGGCACGGCAGGGGCCCCCAGGGGCCCCGCGACCCCCCCTACCGCCATCCTGTTCATGGCGGCTTTCCCGCCATGAACTGGATGGCGGTAGGGGGGGTCAGAATCCTCATGGCTGCGGAGCGCGCTCCGCAGCCATGGAGGATTCCAATGAGCAGCGGAAAGTCAGCGGGAGACCGCTGACTTTCCGCTTCTGACCGCGGCTGAACCGCCGCGGTCAGAATGCTCATTGGAGCACCGCCAGCCTGTCGGCGGTGCTCCCGTGGTCGGTGGCCCTGGCGGCCACCGGCCGCCAGGGTCAGAATGACCCTCTAAGTCTCTTCCTACAACTATTTGTAACTGTTGTCCAAACCTTACCGGCTAACTAGCAGTACCTCACCAAAAACACAATAGTAAAAGGTGATTTGTAGCAGTCGCTTACGCATGGACTCGAAATACAATATCTCAGGGTTGTCGTGGTTAAACGGAAATTACCCTTTTCTCACAGATTTATAATGTCTCATACAAACAAAGGCAATAACACAGATGCAGTAAAGTTATAATAGTTTTTATTCAACATAACTGCAATTTGTGATAAGTTGCATGAACTGCAATGATTAGGATAATGAATATACCAAGCAACAGTATTGTAAAGAGGAGAGTCATTGTTATAAAGACCCCCACCATTATGCAATATAAGATAAAAATATATGTATATGTAAAAGATGGAATAAGCCCTAATACCCTAAGGAGAGTGGGTCTAACCTCCTACCTAAAAAGTAAGAGCTGGGTTCGTTAAATCTAATCTGCCAAAACCGTGTCCATGAGAGGAGCCCCCAACCCTCGTTACCTTGGAATGAGGTCTCTATCTCAGACTCCGCAGGGACACGAAGACTGGATCAGTGTCAAGATGACTGCAGCATCGGTATCAGCGATGGTGGCGATGCCCTCTGGTCGGAATCCCTCTGATTATCTGTCTGAAAGTGTGTTGTATTTATACAGATCTACAAGGTCCCCTGACATAAGTGTTATTCATAACAATAGATAACAGGCATGCTTGGGACGGCAATTAATATCAAACATCCCTCGAAAGTATAGAGAGGGAAAATCCCTAGGTGTGAATGCCTACTGTATGTTTGTCTTTCGTGCTTGATCTTGACGCCTTGGCGCAATGACACTGATAATAGAACCCATAACAAGTGGCCTAACTATAAACAAGGCCGCCATTTTAAAGGAAATAAATAATTAAATGAACTATGACAGAGCAAGCTAAGTAGGTTAAAAGTCACTGGGTGACAGGAGCACGAGTTTACAAGCCTACGGCTAAGCTAACTCTTGTTATCCCGCTAAAACAAACTAGGATTCACTACACCCTCCCCATTGCCGTAACAGGTATGATGAAGGTAAGGAAACCCAAGCGCTAAAAAAGCTGCTACTAAACCAAAAATCCAAAAAACGCTAATAAAAACTCAAGCCAAAAAAATGTACGTAATGAAAAAATAAATGCTGTGTGCTAAAATATGTTTTTTTTTTTTTTTTAAAACAATCAGAGATGTTAATATCAACCATGACAAGTATAGCAAACTTTCAGTTAAATTGCTAGTTTTTAGAACCGGGAACTGGCAAGCTAATTCACCAAATTATGTGCTATATGCAGGATCTTGAAGAATGTCATCGAAGTCACCATTTAAGGATCTTAAAAATGAGTCAACATCGTCTGAAGTGAAATTCAGAGCTGGACGGACAAACGGATCCACAGAGCAGAAGTGAGCCATATTCATCGGTGTATCGACACTCGCTGCAGCGTCCTCATCCATGTTAGTTTGTATAACAGAAGACTCATAGGTGGCCTCGCGGAGCAACCTCAGTCTCAAGGGGCATGACCGTGTATGAACCCTCATCGGGGACATCAGCAGTTCGTGGTCCACAGGAGATGTTGGTGCAACAGCAAGACAGACCATAGGCAGATGTTCAAAGAGACACCATATGCAGCGGAACACCGGTTGTACACACCATAGTAGAGGCCGGAATGACAATGACCAGTCAAACTCTAGTTCCACCAGCAAAGGTGTACCATGCGTTCACGGCACAGCGGTGTTGACGGGAGCGGCTCCATTGCTCTGTGTCGCTGGAAAAAAAAAAACACCGCGAATCAGAAAATATTGCAGTAGTAGTCCGCCAATTAAAGCCAAAATAATTGGAAAGCCACCAAACACACTGGAAAAGAGTGAATGGATGGCTGATGGGATGACTCCGAAGACAGTCTGGAAGATGGACACGAAACCAGACCCGACAGCCTTAAAGAAATGAACAATCCCAGTGGTGCTTGAAGCATTGAATATTCTCGATACCAACTCTCCAAAGTGTATGGGGAAATCGGTATTTAAAAGGGATTGTATCTCTGCTGATGATCTCGCAACCTGGAGAGCATACGTCTCTTTTGCGGATGTCAAGGCGACCTGTTTTTGAAACAATAGCGCCTTCAGTCTACTCAACTTGTCATAGTTCACATTAATAGTATCAATGTGGGGCCACATTTCAGATACTTGTATCTCTCGTGTGGGGGGAAACAAAACATGGCCACAACACGTAACGACCTTTGTGACTGAGATTGCGTAGGCAATTCCAGGTCGCAAGCCGCAACAGCTGTCATCGCTCAGAAGAACATAACTCCCATTAGAAAGAACATGAAACACTGAACAAATCAAGGGGACGGGAGTACCCTTCAGAAAACAGGCCAAATTTGCGACCCCCGCATTGCAAAGACCGTGAAGAGACACCTGTTTGCATATCATGGAATGACGAACATTAGTCTCACATTCAATTCCGCTAAGAAAGACCTCTTGTTCGACATTCAGACATCGATACTCAAAGGGCAACTCCCACTCTTCCTTAATAAAGCTATCTCCTAGCCGTTCATATTGTCCCACTGCAAGATGTTTCAGGCAGCTCGAGAAACGAAACGTTGAAAACGGTAAATTAATAATGCTGTGTAAGAGCCAGATAGTTGAAGGACTCTTTGCTACCGTGAAGGGCAACTTATCTCATTTTTCTACTTGAAGCAAGGTGAAACAAGCCTCTCTTTTAGCCATTGTCACTTGTTCCCTGGAAAAATTAAAAGCAGCGAATAGTTCACTCCCATTAAGGTATTTCCATGGAATGTGGCCACTTTTCAGCGTCTGTAATGCCCAACTCAGCTGCATGATGGAACACAGCTGTGTTTGCCCATGATATAACCGAGACAAATCAGTCTGAGTGATATCAATAGCAGATGACACTATATTCGACAGGGAATAAATCCTGTTGGAAAGCGTGTTCATGCCATTGTCAACAACAGCCAATGTATTTTATAAATTCTCTTTATCAAGTTGCCGTAAACGTGCAGCAGCCTCTATTTGAGAAAGTTTCAAAATTTCATTATACATGGCATATAAAAACCGTTTTGAGCGTTGCTTTCTAGGACCTAATAGGAAATCTTGTAGGTCTATACTGTCAGAAAGAGTATTCAGGTGTTGTTTCACCGCTGTTAAGGTGTTCGTTTGTACCCATTGTTGGCACAGCTTGCCCACACTGTAAGTTGTAATTATACCAGCATGCTGACCTGACAAAAAGCGAGGGTCTGGTCTATGAACAGAAAAAAACCCTGAAGAGTTCAAAAAATGCCTTTGACACTCATTAGTATCGGTGGGCCATAACAACCATCCCCCGGGACTGGAAAGTGAAGAATTATAGTCACCAGCCTTAACCAATGCATCCAGCCTTTCCTCAGAAACATTTAGAAAGTGTTGCCAATCTTTAAATTTTATCGGTGTAGGGATACTGGGTGTGTTTAGATCCTTTATTTTAGCTAATCCCAGACATGATGTCTGCTCTACAGTGTCATTTAAAAAAATCATTTGCACAGGAATTAAGCAAGCTCGAAACAAAGCCTCCCTACCCTGTATCTGCCAATCTTGCGTCCCCCATACACTCTTCAAATCGATAGTGTTCTTCCAATATTCATAACCCTCAATTGAAAGTCGGGAAACAAAGGGATCTGAATAAATCAGTTTGGTATCTGTTAGCAACAGTTTTCTAATGTGTGTCTCAGGTAATTTAAAATAATATGATTCAGCTTTCATTGTATCATGCCCAGAAAAGTATGTGAATTTGTCACTGTAATACTGTGGACTCCCCACCCGTGGTGTTGAACAATGTTCCCATTGTGTGTAGTTAAAAAGAGGCCTATATCTAGTTGCACGGTGCAGGTAGTGATGTCCCCAATTATTATAGCAGAACATTTCACCATAATTCATTGTAAAATCATATACATCATCACTTCCAAAAGCGGAGTAGTCCTTCATTTCAGTTAGCATGGAATCCACTGTTTGGACATCCCAATCATCAGAGACAACATTAGGTGTAATAACATCAGACATAGACATTTTGAACACGTATGGTATTTGAATTATCTCTGTAGGCCCGTATATATCGAACGGAACTTTGTCCCAAACAATCCCATCAGAAATTGGAATAGCTGTAATATTGACAGGGGACAAATCACGTCGGACCTTATGTGATGAATGATGCGGTGTTAAAATTACATCAACAGGCTCCACTGAGGAGCGATCAGCAATATAGTGACCATTAATTAGTAAAAAGAAAACAGTCACAAAACCAATCCATAAAAACAATGCAATAAATGTCAAACAGAACCAGAGATAGTTCCATGGATATATCAAATAGTTCTTTTTAAGCCATTGATAGAACTTGCTACCTCTGGAAAGTTTGTCAGTCTCTGTTGAGGATGAATCTGACGAAAAATCATCAATGTCCACAAAATAGCCACAGGAAGTCTCCGCAAACACAGGACTCATTGAATTCCCATCCACTGTTCGTGGAGGTTCATGATAGATGACGTTACCAGTCGTGGAAGTGTTCGTGTAAAATACAGCCAAATCCTGTAGCGGTGTGTTCTCCGAAGTTGTTACAGGAACCAACAAAAGTTCATTTTCTGCCCTCCCCATGGTCGAGGAAGTGTCTGGAACAGCAGCTGACATAGTTGCATAGTCAGTAGTAGCGATGGTCATCCTACTATGTAGAGGGATGTCCTGTTGGGTAGTGAGAGGGGATCGGGAACCACCCAAGGGACCTCCTGGTCTACTGTGAAGAATCGGCCACATGGTGTAATTTGATGTCATCAATGGAGATGAATCTGTTTGATTTGGAACCAGACAATGGTGGAAGGATGACAGTCCTGGTGCCTTTTATCCCCAAGACCGGTACAGGTGCTCTGTATGCTGGACCAAACTCTTTTCTCACAGCGATCTTCTCACGAACCAGATCCCCAACGTTAGGAATCCAGCCAGTCGAAGTTTTCGCCAAATCCCTTATTCCCAAGGTGGCAGCGCTTGCAGATGATTTATCATCACGGAATTGTTGAAGCTCCTGTAAAACAGCGAGACGTTCTTTTATGTCAAATGGTGTTTCTGCTGCCACCATACCAGGGGCATCAAGATTGGGAACATACATAGTTGTCCCAAAGAGAACCTCATATGGAGACTTGCCTCTCAAGGACCGTCTTGGCAGATTATTCAGTGCTCTCTGGACCCCATATAGGTGATGTAACCAACAACGGCCTGAACCTAATACTCGAGCTGTTAAGGACTGCGTTAGATCACGATTCCGCCTCTCCACGACCGAATTTCCATCAGGATGGTATGGTGAGGAGTAATGGAGTTCAACACCCATCGTCCTCATGGTGTCCCTGAAAGCCTTAGAGGCAAATGCAGGGCCCTGGTCCGAATGGAATGCTTCAACCGCATATGTACCGATAAAGATCAGCAAATCTTTTATAACAGTCCGGGCGTCAGCCGACCGCTGTGGCCATACCCACAGGAATCTACAACAGGAATATACAGCCACTAAAATGTATTTGTATGCACCATCAGGTTGCAAAGGACCACAATGGTCCAGGAACACACAATGGAGTGGTTTGTCTGACACTAAGAGAGATGTCTGCAGAGGGCGTCTGATATTCGAGCCCTTAATCTGCAGACAAATGTCACAGCAAAGGACATACTGTTTAGTCCGTCTGCATAGACCAGGCCACCAGTACCGTTGTTGTAGAATGGTGATAGTGGCCTGTATACCAGCATGTGCAGAAGCGACACCCTCATGTGCAGCTGTAATCAATTCCAATCTCTGATCTTCATTTGGGATCACTCGATCACCAACATCTGGAATTGTTGCAAAAGCAACATTCTGTGCACTGATATGATATGTATAGTTCGTAGGGTATCCTTTCGGAAGGGGCTTGCCTGCAGCCGAGGCTTTAACGGCAAGCAGTATTTCATTATCCAACCTCGTCCGAGAACGAGTCACTGCAGCCACAGAAGCCGTAGCTACTGAAGCTTTGGCTGCTTCGTCAGCCAATGTATTACCGGCAACATGTATTCCTACACGTTGGTGCCCCAATGTATGAACTACATGGACACATGGCAGCTTATCCTTAAGATCAGCCACCCTTCCCCACAATATTTTGTGTTTAATGGTGTTCCCTTTAGAATCTCTAAACCCGTTCAGTATCCAATGATTGAGGTATTCATTGTATGACTGGACGCAGTAATACGAATCACAGACGATCAAAGTCTGTGTTCCTGGCTCTGAATGTTCGAGCGCTAGAAGAAGAGCCTTAAGCTCGGCCAACTGGGCTGTGCAGTCCCCTAAGGTCTGAGTGTACGTGTTATGAGGATGAAAAACTCCGTCTTCCATTACCCCGCACACGGCTGCGCAAGCTGCCGAGTATTGATGTTTAGTACCCACAGCCAGTTGTGTCGATCCGTCAGTGTAAACGATGGTATCATAACTGTCTATTGGCAATATGTGTAAGGGAGCGGGGTACTCCTGTTCATACTGGAGAAATTCTTGTGTCTGAAGTCTTGGGTCAAACACATAATCAACATCAGTGGCGGTCAGAGATGTTGCCCATTGAATCCAGCGTGGATGCAATGCCTTAGCGTTAGGAACGCTCGCTTTAGTGACAGCCTCTAAGGCCGGAACCGGGGAGACAACAACAATGCGTTTCCCCTGGGCAAGCGGTCTCTCCTTTATGACGGCAATCTGAACTGCCGTCAGAATTTTTTCAGTAGGAGCAAAACGTTTTTCTGCATTGGAGTACAAATGTGATTTGTATGCTATTGGCACCGTGTCACCCTCATTAAAGGTGACATAGGTAAATCCTAGGGCACCAGCTATTATTCTGATGACCAAATTCGCTTTATTGTCCCGTGTGTACAAGTGTCTAGCTTCTAGCATGTCTCGTTGTATGTCCCTTAGGATGTGTGTGTGTTCAATTGTCCATCGCCTGCTATAATAATTGGGCTGAATTAAATCATATAGGCCCTCATTATGACCCTGGCGGTATAGAACCGCCAGGGCCGCGGCACGCGGGAGCACCGCCGACAGGCTGGCGGTGCCCCGCAGGGCATTCTGACCGCGGCGGTAACGCCGTGGTCAGAACAGGAAAACTGGCGGTCTCCCGCCAGTTTCCCGTGGCCCGTTTGAATCCTCCAAGGCGGCGCAGCTTGCTGCGCCGCCGAGGGGATTCTGACAAGCTATACCGCCATCCTGTTCCTGGCGGTTCGGCCGCCAGGAACAGGATGGCGGTATGGCTTGTCGTGGGGCCCCTGGGGGCCCCTGCAGTGCCCATGCCAATGGCATGGGCACTTCAGGGGCCCCCGTAAGAGGGCCCCACTTTGTATTTCACTGTCTGCATTGCAGACAGTGAAATACGCGACGGGTGCCACTGCACCCGTCGCACCTTCCCACTCCGCCGGCTCGATTCCGAGCCGGCGTCCTCGTGGGAAGGTTGTTTCCCGCTGGGCTGGCGGGCGGCCGCCCGCCCGCCCAGCGGGAAACTCAGAATGCAAGACCGCGGTGCGGTATTCCTGCGGCGCAACTTTGGCGGGCGGCCTCCGCCGCCCGTCAAAGTTGTAATGAGGGCCATAGTGTCTTCACGCGTTCAGCATGATCTGGAATATATGTTCTGCCAAAATTAAAGAAACCCAGTAATGACTGTAATTTCTTAAGCGTGTTCGGAGGCTGTAGCTGAGCACACTTCTCTAGGAAGTGTGGGGCCAGGCTCTTCCCCTCGTTTAATAGTTCATATCCTAGGAACAATACACTAAGAAAGGCTATCTTGCTTTTCTTAAAATTAAATTTATATCCGAAGGTGGCAAATCCCAAAATTATCCTATCGACCCTGGCAAGATGAATGTCAAGGGTGTCATCAGTGAGATAGATATCATCCACATATGATAATGCCTCGGAATCAAGCTCCTGTAAGATTGATGTGACACGGGCCGAAAACAGTCCTGGGCTGTTTTTATAGACTTGAGGTAAACGACAAAAGCGTTTCTGAGAACCATAGGAAAATGCACTTAGGTCTCTACTTTCATGTGCTAAATTCTGGCAGAACAAACCATTAGATATATCCAATGTAGTTTTGTATTTTTTACGCACTATATTATTAATTAGCGCTGTGTGAATTTTGCATAGCATAAGTGCGTGCATGACTATTCAAGTGCCTATAATCAACCACTATTCTATATGAATGATCAGGTTTCGCAACGGGAAATAGCGGATTATTCATTGCCGATGTACAGGGCTCAATTACTCCCTGGTATTCAAGTTGTGACAGTATCTCCGTCACTGGAGCTTTTGCTTCATGTTTAACAGGGTATTGTGGCTGCGGGTATGGTGTAGACCGAACGGGAATAACATGGCAAGGAGAGTCCTTGTCCCATCCTACATGATTGCGGTACAATGCAGGTGCCTGCGCTAAAGCCCATTCAGCAGCTAATGCTCGTTTGTCTGTCTCCGGAACAAGATCGGAGAAAGAAGGCAAAATGACATCTTCCCCATGTGGGAGCATGCGGACATGTTCAGGTGGCCAGTCTCTCTCGGCCAACAGGATATCACTAGTAAGTTCATCCCAGAATATTACACTAATAATGCGTTCCACGTCTCCCTCTATCTGATTTGTTAAATCAAAAACCCGATCGGGTGGAAGTACGCGGCCATCCGCCGTTTCAACTGCGATGTAATCGCTAGTTGCTGTCGCATCCAGATGATCTTTCAGATTCTGGCGACATATCGTGACCTCTGCCGCGCTGTCCAACAGAGTCACTGCCCACTTCTTGTTCCTCAACAGTGTTCTCAATACTACTGGCATTTTTAATGGTCAGTGCCGCCACTTTTTTCTTTTTAAATTGTGGCTTTTGTTGAGGAGTCTTTTCTTCTTTTTTAACAGTATACTGTGGCGAGTCTTTCTTTTCTTTCACATATTCCGGACGTCAATCTTGACGGCCCCCTCTCTCGCTACGTCTATCCGGTGCGTCCTGAAAGGAACGAGAAGGACGTGAATCAGTATATCTGTCTGGAGTTCTAATGTTATCCCTATTTCTGAGATTACTGTATATCTCATTTCGGAGTACTCCGGATGAGGAGAATCAGCTCTTTTGTTTCTCCTATCCTTGAAATCTTTTTGTTTTTCCCAGCGCTTCTTAGAGCCCTCTTGTGCCTGCTTCGTACCTTCCTTATGGGTGGTACTTGGTATGTCCAATTTTTTAGGTTTGGCTCCCAGCCCATCCCGTCCTATACTAGTATAGGTATCAGAGATTATTTTGGGTAGCTGTCTCTCTTGTTCCTGGTGTGGAGTTTCCCAGAGACGCTGGCGTATCGCCAGTGCTACTGCTTCCCCTTTAATATTACTCAATATTATCGAGGAGACGGCGTCAAAATTACGCATCAATTTCATCCCCAGATCTAGGGCTGGTGCAGCCCCATGCTCATTTTGTATTTGCTTCAATACTTCCGGCAAATTGGCCAGTGTAGGGGTACCATGCGTGGTAGTATAAACGGCAGCGAAGACTGTACCCCAAGTGGCACATTCATCAACCGAGGGAACCATCCCGAATGGCAAGCACATAGTGAGCAATCTATGTTTCTCCTGTGGCCCCGTATGGGGGAACACAGCTTCCAGCTGATTTGTTTTCTGAGCAATCCAGAACGGTATTTTTTCTCGATCTGAGGGCACTTTACCCATAATGGTATGCACCGTTTGTGGATTAATCCCAGTAGCCAATTGATATCCACCAGCTACTGGCGGTGCTGGACGCGCTGGTGTAGTGTTCAATGTTCGCATTACGAACTGGACCAATCGTCTATATAATGCCACTAATTCATTATATAATATCCTTAAATCTACAAGCAGCATAGTCTGTATGCCTGGGTGAGGTGTATATGTGGCAAACATGGGCCACGTAGGCCCTTCATTACTTAAAGGACCTAGCCTCACCCGCCGCAGTATATGTGGTAGGGCGCCTTCAAACCAGTTTTGATGCTCCTGATATGTGACCGATATTTCATGATACTAGTATGCTTCGTACCTTACGGGTACGTCCGCAATGTCATAAGTGTGAAATGTGTGCGTTCGTTGGTCAGCCTCAGGAAAGGCAACCCAACAATAAAATGTTTCCGTTTGGTATGCTTCAGTTGCTTCTATAATCAAATTAACTTCCCCGCCCTCTTCTGTAAGGCCATGCGCTAATAAATGTTGTGTAAGTGCATGTCTAGCATTTGCAGGAATGTCTATGCTATTAGCCATAGTTGTTTAGAGAAACGGAACACCAAAATAGGGGAAGTTTTTCCTTTTGTGAGTTCGAGCTCGAACAACCTACAGCCTAAGCAGGTGTTACCTGTTTGGCTGAGGAGGATTCTCCCAAAGACCACGGACGTCTCCGTATAATGGTACTGAGGGTACCTGTTGTCTGTGAGACAGTGATAGTCAGGGTATCCGTAAATTAGTGCCTAAACACCATCGTTGGTGGCGCCATGTCGTAGTTTGGACTCTTGCTCTGAGCAAGACTGCTGGTCTCAGGATTACAGTACTTTCGTTCATAGGTGACTAAGTCTCTTCCTACAACTATTTGTAACTGTTGTCCAAACCTTACCGGCTTACTAGCAGTACCTCACCGAAAACACAATAGTAAAAGGTGATTTGTAGCAATCGCTTACGCATGGACTCGAAATACAATATCTCAGGGTTGTCGTGGTTAAACGGAAATTACCCTTTTCTCACAGATTTATAATGTCTCATACAAGCAAAGGCAATAACACAGATGCAGTAAAGTTATAATAGTTTTTATTCAACATAACTGCAATTTGTGATAAGTTGCATGAACTGCAATGATTAGGATAATGAATATACCAAGCAACAGTATTGTAAAGAGGAGAGTCATTGTTATAAAGACCCCCACCATTATGCAATTTAAGATAAAAATATATGTATATGTAAAAGATGGAATAAGCCCTAATACCCTAAGGAGAGTGGGTCTAACCTCCTACCTAAAAAGGAAGTGGTGGGTTCGTTAAACCTAATCTGCCAAAACCGTGTCCATGAGAGGAACCCCTAACCCTTGTTACCTTGGAATGAGGTCTCTATCTCAGACTCCGCAGGGACACGAAGACTGGATCAGTGTCAAGATGACTGCAGCATCGGTATCAGCGATGGTGGCGATGCCCTCTGGTCGGAATCCCTCTGATTATCTGTCTGAAAGTGTGTTGTATTTATACAGATCTACAAGGTCCCCTGACATAAGTGTTATTCATAACAATAGATAGCAGGCATGCTTGGGACGGCAATTAATATCAACAATCCCTCGAAAGTATAGAGAGGGAAAATCCCTAGGTGTGAATGCCTACTGTATGTTTGTCTTTCGTGCTTGATCTTGACGCCTTGGCGCAATGACACTGATAATAGAACCCATAACAAGTGGCATATCTATAAACAAGGCCGCCATTTTAAAGGAAATAAATAATTAAATGGACTATGACAGAGCAAGCTAAGTAGGTTAAAAGTCACTGGGTGACAGGAGCACGAGTTTACAAGCCTACGGCTAAGCTAACTCCTGTTATCCCGCTAAAACAAACTAGGATTCACTACACCCTCCCCATTGCCGTAACAGGTATGATGAAGGTAAGGAAACCCAAGCGCTAAAAAAGCTGCTGCTAAACCAAAAAGCCAAAAAACGCTAATGAAAACTCAAGCCAAAAAAATGTACGTAATGAAAAAATAAATGCTGTGTGCTAAAATATGTTTTTTTTAATTTTTAAAAACAATCAGAGATGTTAATATCAACCATGACAAGTATAGCAAACTTTCAGTTAAATTGCTTGTTTTTAGAACCGGGAACTGGCAAGCTAATTCACCAAATTATGTGCTATATGCAGGATCTTGAAGAATGTCATCAAAATCACCATTTAAGGATCTTAAATATGAGTCAACATCGTCTGAAGTGAAATTCAGAGCTGGACGGACAAACGGATCCACAGAGCAGAAGTGAGCCATATTCATCGGTGTATCGACACTCGCTGCAGCGTCCTCATCCATGTTAGTTTGTATAACAGAAGGCTCATAGGTGGCCTCGCGGAGCAACCTCAGTCTCAAGGGGCATGACCGTGTATGAACCCTCATCGGGGACATCAGCAGTTCGTGGTCCACAGGAGATGTTGGTGCACCAGCAAGACAGACCATAGGCAGATGTTCAAAGAGACACCATATGTAGCGGAACACCGGTTGTACACACCATAGTAGAGGCCGGAATGACAATGACCAGTCAAACTCTAGTTCCACCAGCAAAGGTGTACCGAAGATCCGAACCATGCGTTCACGGCACAGCGGTGTTGACGGGAGCGGCTCCATTGCTCTGTGTCGCTGGAAAAAAACAACCACCGCGAATCAGAAAATATAGCAAAGTTATTTCCTTCCCTTTAAAGTCTCTCTCTGCGTTTTGGCAGCTGGATTGAAAGCAATCCGGCTGTCAAAACGCCCACTAGACACCAGGGATTTTATTTTTTATTTCTGAAAGTGGCATAAGGGAGCGACCCCTTGGGCAAGAGTCGCTCCCAGGGGGGGCCTTTTTTTGGAAGGCCTTTTCTGCCCAGGGGGGGCAGAAACCTCTAGGCACCAGGGATCATTTTTTTTTCTTTTTCCTTTTTGTTTTGTTCTGTTTTTTAGGAGGTGGGGAGAGACCCCTTAGGCAAGGGTCGCTCTCCTAGGGGGCAAATTAAATTTAGGCCATTTCTGCCCCCCTTGGGGGCAGATTGGCCTATTTTTATGAGGCCAATCTGCCCCTAAGGGGGACAGAAACCACTAGACACCAGGGAGTTTTTTTTTTTACGTGAATTTCACGCAAGGGGAGCGACCCATTAGGCAAGGGTTGTTCCCCTGGGGGGCAAATTTATTTTAGGCCATTTCTGCCCCCCTGGGGGTCAGACCAGCCTATTTTGATTAGGCCGATCTGCCCCCATGGGGGCAGAAACCACTAGGCACCGGGAATTATTATTATTTTTTTTACAGATGGGGAGCGACCCCTTGGACAAGGGTCGCTCCCCTGGAGGGGAACATTGTATTTAGGCCATTTCTGCAGATCGGCCGATTTTTGCTACGCCAATCTGCCCCCAAGGGGGGCAGAAACCACTAGGCACCTGGGATTTTTTTTTTGCACCAATGTCACACAGGGGGAGCGACCCCGTAGGCAAGGGTCGCTCCCGTGGGTGGTTGGGGGGCAAATTTATTTTAGGCCATTTCTGTCCCCCCTGGGGGCAGATCGGCCTATTATGAGGCCGATCTGCCCCCGAGGGGAGAAGAAACCTCCAGGTGCCAGGGCAATTTATTTTATTTTTTTAGATGGGGAGCGACCCATTAGGCAAGGGTCGCTCCACTGGGGGCAAATTGTATTTAGACCATTTCGGCCCCCCTTGGGGGCAGATCGGCCGATTTTAGGTCCAAGGGGGCAGAAACCACTAGGCACCTGGGATTTTTTTTTTGCGCCAATGTCACGCAAGGGGAGCGACCCCGTAGGCAAGGGGAGCGACCCCGTAGGCAAGGGTCGCTCCCGGGAAGGGGGTTGCGGGGCAAATTTATTTTAGGCCATTTCTGCCCCACTGGGGCAGGCTGAGCTAGAGGCAAAAATCCACAGGTAGGCACTTTGCAAAAAACACCTCTGTTTTCTGTAAAAAAATGTGATGTGTCCACGTTGTGTTTTAGGCCTTTCGTGGACGCTAGGCCTACCCACACAAGTGAGGTACCATTTTTATCGGGAGACTTGGGGGAACGCTGGGTGGAAGGAAATTTGTGGCTCCTCTCAGATTCCAGAACTTTCTGTCACCGAAATGAGAGGAAAAAGTGTTTTTTTTGGCCAAATTTTGAGGTTTGCAAAGGATTCTGGGTAACAGAACCTGGTCAGAGCCCCACAAGTCACCCAATCTTGAATTCCCCTAGGTTTCTAGTTTTCAAAAATGCACTGGTTTGCTAGGCTTCCCCAGGTGCCGGCTGAGCTAGAGGCCAAAATCCACAGGTAGGCACTGTTTTCTGTGAAAAAATGTGATGTGTCCACGTTGTGTTTTGGCCCATTTCCTTTCGTGGGCGCTAGGCCTACCCACACAAGTGAGGTACCATTTTTATCGGGAGACTTGGGTGAACGCTGGGTGGAAGGGCATTTGTGGCTCCTCTCAGATTCCAGAACTTTCTGTCACCAAAATGAGTGGAAAATGTGTTTTTTTAGCCAAATTTTGAGGTTTGCAAAGAATTCTGGGTAACAGAACCTGGCCGGCCCCACAAGTCACCCCATATTGGATTCCCCTAGGTCTCTAGTTTTCAAAAATGCACAAGTTTGGTAGGTTTCCCTAGGTGCCGGCTGGTTGGTGGATTGTGATTCAAGCAAAGAGTTCTGCTGATCCTTCTATGGTTATGCCAGAGTACAGCAAAGCTGGGTGAGCTTTCTGCATGACCCTAGTGTAAAGTGGCCAGACCTTCTCTGCTCAGGCACTGCCGCCATTATTCTTCTATCACCTGTGCACTCCCTCTACATGCTGGCCCCCTCTAGAGAACTGCTAAGTAGCTACTGATCCCCATGGTGTGGGATACTTACAATTGCTTTGGGGGTATCTTAGTTAATTCCCCTTCCCCAGTCCAGGAACCACAGTGTGTATTGCCTATGTGGTGTGGCTATTGTATCTTTCTGAAATGCCATGAGCAGGGAACCTACCCCCAGGCCCTGATCCTACAATCTGCCATATATTGCTCCGATCATCTATTTGGAGGAGTTCAGTGGGGATGGGAAACGTTAGACTGAACTCACCACTCCCGCTAGTGGCTATGATCACTGCAAGCACTACCAGACACCATGGACTCAGACAGACCCTCTTGGCAGCTTCTCTTCACAGAGGTGGTGTGTGGAGTGCAAATCAGGACTCTGGCCCTGCTGCAACACCAAGAGGCCTTGCTGAAAACTACTCTTCAGGATGTTACCTAGGTGGGGGCATGACTGTTGATGATGGATGCCAAACTCACCCAGGACATTGAAACCATCAAAGATGACATGAAGTTGATCTGAGAAAAAGTAGAAGTACACCATAATTTATCCCATGCTGAAGGGAGAATTGAATGCCTGGACAACCTCGGACATCAGGTGTGGCTCCTCAAGAAGAAGCTTGTGGATCTTGAACATCATTCACAGTGTATTATCTGATTGTACGGTGTCACAGAGAAGCTGGAGGGGACCTATGTGAAAGGCTTCCTAATTGATCTCTTCTCATGCTTCACTTGTGTCTCTTTCTTGGCACAACTGAAGATTCAAAGGACGCACAGAATAGACTATAGCATATCGCCTACTTATGACCCCAATAGGCCCAGACAACTCAAAGCCTGCTTCCTCCGTCATGCGCATACACACCAACTCCTCACTGAAGCACATACCCACAGTCACTATGACATGGACGGGCACAGAATTCAAATTACAGATTACTTCTTTATTGATACCAAAATCAAGCACAAGGCCTTCCTACCTCTTTTTCAGGAACTTAGGAAATGGGATATTAAATATGGGCTTCTGGACCCAATGGCCATTTCTGTAATGAAAGATGTAACTTCAATAGTCTTCATTGACTCAGAGGATTTGTCCTGCATTCTCAAAACCTTAGATCACAAGGCAATATACATGTCTGCTTAATTTCAATGCTCCAGTACCAACACACAGAAGTTTCAAAGCAATATGACAGGCTAATTGACTCCCCCTTCCTCAAAAGAATCATGTTTTGGCTCATCCGGATGGGGTACCCAGGCCCCTGATTAAGCATAATTCAGCTTGGGGGGCACAGGCCCCCTTCCCTATAAAAATGTTGGGCCAACCCCCTGGATCTTGCGTGGTGGTGTTAAAAAAGAGTATAAGCCAATACTTCATGCATTCATTGTAACATTTAAAAAAATAATACTTTTTTGGGACCCCCTCACCAGACCTAAAAGGTTGACAATGTTTCCCACAAAACAAACTTTTTGTGATTCTATCTCAATACTTGAATATTATATTGCCAAATGTCCTACCAAGTGTAAGAAGGTAGCCTCATTCTAGCCTTGTTACCCCCACTTTTGGCCTGTTTGTAAGTATAAGTCAGGGTGTTTTTACTGTCTCACTGGGATCCTGCTAACCAGGACCCAGTGCTCATAGTGGAAACCCTATTTGTCAGTGTGTTTTATTTGTCTCACTGGGACCCTGCTAGCCAGGGCCGCAGTGCTCATAGGTTGTGGCCTGAATGTGTTCCCTGTGTGGTGCCTAACTGTTTCACTGAGGCTCTGCTAACCAGAACCTCAGTGCTTATGCTCTCTCTGTCTTTAAAATTGTCACTGCAGGCTAGTTACCATTTTTACCAATTCTGATTGGCACACTGGAACACCCTTATAATTCCCTACTATATGGTACCAAGGTACCCAGGGTATTGGGGTTCCAGGAGATCCCTATGCACTGCAGCATTTCTTTTGCCACCCATAGGGAGCTCAGACAATTCTTACAGTGGACTGCCACTGCAGCCTGAGTGAAATAACGCTCACGTTATTTCACTGCCATTTTACCCTGCACTTAAGTAACTTGTAAGTCACCAATATGTCTAATCCTCACTTGGTGAAGGTTAGGTGCAAAGTTACTAAGTGTGAGGGCACCCTGGCACTAGCCAAGGTGCCCCCACATTGTTCAGGGCAATTTCCCCGGACTTTGTGAGTGTGGGGACATCATTACACACATGCACTACATATAGGTCAATACCTATATGTAGCTTCACAATGGTAAGTCTGAATATGGCCATGTAACATGTCTAAGATCATGGAATTGTCCCCCACGCCAAATCTGGTATTGGGGTGCCAATCCCATGCATCCCCGGGGCTCCAGCATGGACCCCTGGTACTGCCAAACTAGCTCTCTGGGATTTTCACTGCAGCTACCGCTGCTGCCAACCCACAGACATGCTTCTGCCCTCCTGGGGTCTGGGCAGCCCAGTCCCAGGAAGGCAGAACAAAAGATTTCCTCTGAGAGAGGGTGTTACACCCTCTCCCTTTGGAAATAGGTGTTAAGGGCTGGGGAGGAGTAGCCTCCCCCAGCCTCTGGAAATGCTTTGAAGGGCACAGATGGTGCCCTCCTTGCATATGCCAGTCTACACCGGTTCAGGGATCCCCCAGCCCCTGCTCTGGCGGGAAACTGGACAAAGGAAAGGGGAGTGACCACTCCCCTGTCCATCACCACCCCCGGGGTGGTGCCCAGAGCTCCTCCAGTGTGTCCCAGACCTCTCCCATCTTGAATGCAGAGGTGTGAGGGCACAATGGAGGCCTCTGACTGGCCACTGCCAGCAGGTGACGTGAGAGACCCCTCCTGATAGGTGCTTACCTAGTTAGATGGCCAATCCTCTTTTGAGGGCTATTTAGGGTCTCTCCAGTGGGTTTCTCTTCAGATAACGAATGCAAGAGCTCACCAGAGTTCCTCTGCATCTCCCTCCTCGACTTCTGCCAAGGATTGACCGCTGACTGCTCCAGGATGCCTGCAAAACCACAACAAAGTAGCAAGACGACTACCAGCAACATTGTAGCGCCTAATCCCTCCAGCTTTCTTGACTGTTTCCTGGTGGTGCATGCTCTGAGGGCTGTCTGCCTTCACCCTGCACTGAAAGCCAAGAAGAAATCTCCCGTGGGTCGACGTAATCTTGCCCCTGCTACTGCAGGCACCCAACTTCTGCATCACCGGTCCTCTGGGTCCCCTCATCTTGACGAGGGTGGTCCCTGGAACAAAGGAGCTGGATCCAAGTGACCCCGACAGTCCAGTGGTCCTTCTGTCCAAAGTTGGTGGAGGTAAGTCCTTGCCTCCCCACACCTGACGATAATCCTGTGTACTGCATGATCTGCAGCTGCTAGGGCTTCTGTGCACTTTTGCAAGGAATCCTTTGTGCACAGCATAGCCCAGGTCCCCAGCACTCCATCCCGCATTGCTCAACTCACTGAGTTGACCACCGACTTCGTGGCACCCTCCTTTGTAGTGTTGAGATGACTGTTGTGCTCAGATTTCTTGAATGCCAGTTGAAGTGCTTCTGTGGGTGCTGCCTGCTTCTGCATTGGCTCTTTGTGCTGCTGAGTGTCCCCTCTGTCTCCTCCTCCAAGGGGCGACCTCCTGGTCCTCCCTGGGCCCGGGCAGCACCTATTTTCTTCAACCATGACCTTTGTAGCTAGCAAGGCTTCTTTGTGGTCTTTCTGCATGGAAACAACTTTGCATCCTCCAGCACGCCGTGGGACATCTTCTGAGCAAAGGAGAAGTTCCTGGCATCTTCCGTTGTTGCAGAATCTTCAGCTTCTTCCACCAGGAGGCAGCCATTTTGCACCTCCATCCAGGGTTTAGTGGGCTCCTGCCCCCCCTGGACACTTTGGTGACTCTTGGACTTGGTCCCCTTCCTTTACAGGTCCTCAGGTCCAGGAATCCATCTTCAGTGTTTTGCAATCAGTTGTTGTCTTTGCAGAATCTCCTATCACGACTTTAGTGTGTTTCTTGGGAAGTAGGGTAACTTTACTCCTACTGTTCAGGGTCATGGGGTGGGGTATCTTGGACACCCTTAGTGTTTTCTTATACTCCCAGTGACCCTCTACACACTACACTAGGCCTGGGGTACCTAAGTGGTTCGCATTCCACTTTCTTAGTATATGGTTTGTGTTGCCCCTAGGCCTATTGCATCCTATTATATTCTACAGTGTTTGCACTACTTTTCTAACTGTTTACTTACCTAATTTTGGTTTATGTGTATATTTTGTGTATTTTACTTACCTCCTAAGGGAGTATATCCTCTGAGATATTTTTGGCACATTGTCACTAAAATAAAGTACCTTTATTTTTAGTAACTCTGAGTATTGTGACTTTTATGATATAGGCCCTCATTCTGACCCTGGCGGTCGGCGGAGAGGCGGCGGTCGGACCGCGAACAGACCGGCGGTATTAAAAATGGCATTCTGACCCTGGCGGGAACCGCCAACACAGCCCGCCAACTTAACACTCCGACCGCCACAGCGGTACAAACAAACAGCGCGGCGGTTCCCGCCAACAGCCCGGCGGCAGACAAAGTACCGCCCACCCTATTACGACCCACCAATCTGCCACCTTTTCCGGGGCGGGAGCACCGCCGATAAGAACACGGCGGAAACAGACTACGAACGGGAAAACGCTCACCTCTACGCACTCCACGCGAGATTCCGGCAGTATGGAGCCAGAGTTACAGGTCATCCCCGCACTCCTATTCCTCCTCATATACCAGGAGCACGCCCGGCGGCGCGGAAGACATCGGTGAGTACTGCACCTACGACACAGGGGAGGGAAAAGATTACCGGCACACACCCACCCACCCACACCCACTACAACACACACATCAATGCATTCCCACAGATCACTGTCACAACCCACAAACCACCCCCCTCCGAAATAATGCAAAGACCAAAAGAAGAGATCATAAACGGCCAGATATATTGAAATATGGACACCAGTAATCCAAATAAATAAATAAACTATGTACAAAATATATACAGCTACTAAATGTAGTCCAACCACTGTCCGTGGATCACAGGGGTCCTGTGCAAAGGGGCAAGGCCCAGTCCCACGACAAGAACTCCACGGAGAGAACACTGCAGGGGCATCAGAAAGAAAATAGGACAGGCACCTCAGGGGGAAGGGAAGGGGGGGCACCTCAGCCACTTGAGTACACAACGCCAGATCCACGAGGGGACTCCATGACCACTGGCCCATCCTGGGGAGTGCAAAGCCACAGTCCATACAGTCCATACAGTGGGTGGCCTGCCCACTGGGCCATCCTGGGGAGAGCAAAGCCACAGTCCAAACAGTCCATACAGTGGGTGGCCTGCCCACTGGGCCATCCTGGGGAGAGCAAAGCCACAGTCCATACAGTCCATACAGTGGGTGGCCTGCCCACTGGGCCATCCTGGGGAGAGCAAAGCCACAGTCCATACAGTCCATACAGTGGGTGGCCTGCCCACTGGGCCATCCTGGGGAGAGCAAAGCCACAGTCCATACAGTCCATACAGTGGTTGGCCTGCCCACTGGGCCATCCTGGGGAGAGCAAAGCCACAGTCCAAACAGTCCATACAGTGGGTGGCCTGCCCACTGGGCCATCCTGGGGAGAGCAAAGCCACAGTCCATACAGTCCATACAGTGGGTGGCCTGCCCACTGGGCCATCCTGGGGAGAGCAAAGCCACAGTCCATACAGTCCATAACAGACCCCACTGCCACTGGAGGAGGCAAGTTGGCCAGAGGACATCCTGCAGCCCTGCCCGAGATAGATCCTGCCCTGCCACGTCTGCCAAAGGGCCAGCGGTTCTTGCCCTGAAGGGCCCAGTTCAGCGGTTCTGGAGACGGCGGGGCCCAGTTCAGCGGTTCTTGCCTTGAAGGGCCCAGTTCAGCGGTTCTTGAGACGGCGGGGCCCAGTTCAGCGGTTCTTGAGACGGCGGGGCCCAGTTCAGCGGTTCTTGAGACGGCGGGGCCCAGTTCAGCGGTTCTTGAGACGGCGGGGCCCAGTTCAGCGGTTCTTGCCTTGAAGGGCCCAGTTCAGCGGTTCTTGAGACGGCGGGGCCCAGTTCAGCGGTTCTTGAGACGGCGGGGCCCAGTTCAGCGGTTCTTGCCTTGAAGGGCCCAGTTCAGCGGTTCTTGCCTTGAAGGGCCCAGTTCAGCGGTTCTTGAGACGGCGGGGCCCAGTTCAGCGGTTCTTGCCTTGAAGGGCCCAGTTCAGCGGTTCTTGCCTTGAAGGGCCCAGTTCAGCGGTTCTTGAGACGGCGGGCCCAGTTCAGCGGTTCTTGTCTTGAAGGGCCCAGTTCAGCGGTTCTTGAGACGGCGGGGCCCAGTTCAGCGGTTCTTGAGACGGCGGGGCCCAGTTCAGCGGTTCTTGAGACGGCGGGGCCCAGTTCAGCGGTTCTTGAGACGGCGGGGCCCAGTTCAGCGGTTCTTGCCTTGAAGGGCCCAGTTCAGCGGTTCTTGAGACGGCGGGGCCCAGTTCAGCGGTTCTTGCCTTGAAGGGCCCAGTTCAGCGGTTCTTGCCTTGAAGGGCCCAGTTCAGCGGTTCTTGCCTTGAAGGGCCCAGTTCAGCGGTTCTTGCCTTGAAGGGCCCAGTTCAGCGGTTCTTGAGACGGCGGGGCCCAGTTCAGCGGTTCTTGCCTTGAAGGGCCCAGTTCAGCGGTTCTTGAGACGGCGGGGCCCAGTTCAGCGGTTCTTGAGACGGCGGGGCCCAGTTCAGCGGTTCTTGAGACGGCGGGGCCCAGTTCAGCGGTTCTTGAGACGGCAGGGCCCAGTTCAGCGGTTCTTGCCTTGAAGGGCCCAGTTCAGCGGTTCTTGCCTTGAAGGGCCCAGTTCAGCGGTTCTTGAGACGGCGGGCCCAGTTCAGCGGTTCTTGAGATGGCGGGGCCCAGTTCAGCGGTTCTTGAGACGGCGGACGGTCTATGGCCAACTGCTAATTGCCTGGTGGTGCCCTCCTGGGCAGCGGGGATGGTGCTCCTTCACTGCCCACCTGGGCTGTGGGTGGTGGGGCCCTCCTGGCCAGCTGGGCTGGGTCGTCCCTGGGCAGCGGCTATGGGGGTGGTGGGCTCTCCCGGGGCAGCTGTGCCGGTTCCTCCCGGGGCAGCGGCTATGGGGGTTGTGGGCTCCTCCTGGGCAGCAGGCCTGCTGCCTGACCTCTCCAACTTGCTGCCCTTGCCCTCCTTAGTCGTCGGCCTGTGGCCCTTGCCTCCCTTTGGAGCTGTGGCTGGTGACTGTCTCTGGGTGGTGTCCGGGGGGGATGTAGAAGGCGGGCTCCTGCGGCGCCCCTTCCGCCTTCTGCTCCTCTTCCCAGGGGGTGGGCTGGCTGTCCCCTTGCTGCTGGGCGAAGATCCAGACATGCGGGCTGGCGGGCTCCAATACCCCTGCACCCTTGTCAAGGGGGCTGCAGGGCTGGTGGTGGCTGAGGTGCTCTTCTTACCCCGACGAGAAGGAGGGGGGGGCTCAGGGTCAGGAAAGAAGTTAGTAGTGGCGAGGAAGAGCTTCTTGGGACAATGGAGAGTGGTAGGTACAGTGGGAATGGGAGTGGAGGGAGAGGATGTGGTTGTAGGTGAGTCACGTTTGCTGTCTTTGGGTGCAGGTGCAGAAGGGATAGGCTGTCGTGAGGTGGATGGCTGTTGGGTGGGTGGGTGGCTGCGTTTGTGTGGTGTGGAAGAGGGGGTGACAGACACAGTGGGAGAGGACACAGGGGACGTGTAAATGGCAGTGGGGATGGTGACTGCACGTGTGCGGACTGGAGTGGAGGGTGTGCTGGTGATGGAAACACTGGCTGATGGTGAGGTGAATGGAGGTGTGAGTGTAGACGTCACAGGGAGGGAGGAGGGAGACGAGGAGGTGGGGGTCACAGAGGTGGTAGTGACTGTTGGCATGTCTGCATCGGAATGTTGCGTGTGTGAATGTCTGGGTGATCTGTGGTGCTTATGTTTGGATGAGCTTCTCTTGGGTGTTGAGGTGTGTGCAGGCTGGTCTGATGGTGTGGGTGGGACAGGCAGAGGAACAGGAGACTGGGAGGAGGGAGTTAGTAGAGGCAGGCAGGAGACAGGGACAATGGCTGCCGTCAGTGCTGAGGCCAGAGCCTGGAACGATCGCTGATGGGCAGCCTGACCCGAATGAATGCCCTCCAGGTACGCATTGCTGCGATGAACCTCCCTCTCCACCCCCTGGATGGCATTCAAAAGGGTAGTCTGCCCAACAATGAGCGTTCGGAGGAGGTCAATGACCTCCTCACTGAGGGCAGCGGGGGTAACAGGGGCAGGGCCTGAGGTGCCTGGGGCGAAGGAGATGCCCGGCTTCCTGGCAGAGCGGGCACGGGGCGAACGCGGAGGGGCTGCAGGGAGGGCGGAGATGGTGCGCTGGGTGGCGGCTGTACCTGTAATGGCGGGGGGCACGGATGGTGCCACCCCCGCAAGGGAGCCCCCTTCCGAGGACGTGTCCGTGTCGCTGCAGGCTCCAGTCGTCCCCGTCGTGGAGCTCCCCTCGCCCTCCGTCTCACTGGTCCAGTCTGACTCTGTGGCATGGCCCTCCTGGGCCATGTGAGATGCAGCTCCCTCCTGCCCCGATGCCACTTCTCCTCCGCCTGATGATGCTGATGCACACAAGCACAGAAAGACAAACAAAAAGGGGGGGGGAGAGAGAAATAAAGGGATATTGAGTACATGGATCTCCGGTACAGTTAGCGGACATGACAGACACAGATGCCCCCTGCACTAAGTTGCGCACTTGGGGTCCGCTACGCATTCCGTGGAACATGCCCTACACGCCTAGAGTTGTCAACTGCACCCATGGATGACACGGCCCAGGGATGGCTGTACTGACACACTACTGAGGGTGGTGGCTGGGGACACAGGGGCTTACGGGGGTGCCCAGCCTACAGATATCGCCCTGGCCTAGGGGGACCCACAGCCCTCCTCCCCCACCCAGACACCTCCACTGCACGACAACAGAGTAGATGATGCTTGTACTCACCCCCTTGTGTCTGCTGTGCTGCCCTCACGCGCCCATCCAAATCAGGGTAGGCCACCGCCAGGATCCGGAACATCAGGGGGCTCAGTTGACGGCAGGCACCCCGCCTACGTTGGGAGGCCATCCCCAGCAGAGACTCGGCGGTCTTCTTGGTCCCGCGGCGGATGTCCTCCCACCTCTTGCGGCAGTGGGTGCCCCGTCGATGGTGGACCCCCAGGCCCCGGACTTCCTTGGCGATGGCACGCCAAATCCCGATCTTCTCATGGGCGCGGACCTATGTGACACGTACAGGGAGGGAGAAATACCACGTTCAAGTTACTCAGCATTTTCCTTTCCAGTGGCCCAACACTCCCAATCCCCGCCAGGCCCCCCGCCAGGCCCCCCGCCATGCCCAACATGCCCCCCATCCCCGCCAGGCCCCCCGCCAGGCCCCCCGCCATGCCCAACATGCCCCCCATCCCCGCCAGGCCCCCCGCCAGGCCCCCCGCCATGCCCAACATGCACCCCATCCCCGCCAGGCCCCCCGCCAGGCCCCCCGCCATGCCCAACATGCACCCCATCCCCGCCAGGCCCCCCGCCAGCCCCAACATGCACCCCATCCCCGCCAGGCCCCCCGCCAGGCCCCCCGCCATGCCCAACATGCACCCCATCCCCGCCAGGCCCCCCGCCAGCCCCAACATGCACCCCATCCCCGCCAGGCCCCCCGCCAGGCCCCCCGCCATGCCCAACATGCCCCCCATCCCCGCCAGGCCCCCCGCCAGGCCCCCCGCCATGCCCAACATGCACCCCATCCCCGCCAGGCCCCCCGCCAGCCCCAACATGCCCCCCATCCCCGCCAGGCCCCCCGCCAGGCCCCCCGCCATGCCCAACATGCCCCCCATCCCCGCCAGGCCCCCCGCCAGGCCCCCCGCCATGCCCAACATGCACCCCATCCCCGCCAGGCCCCCGCCAGCCCCAACATGCCCCCCATCCCCGCCAGGCCCCCAAGCCAGCCAGTGGCCCCAAATCCAGATAGAATTAAACTCACTTGTTGGTCTGGAGGACCGTAGAGTAGCGCATACTGGGGGAGGACCCCATCCACAAGTTTCTCCAACTCCTCTCCAGTGAAGGCAGGGGCCCTTTCCCCAGTCGCAGCAGCCATTGTCCCTTCCAGACCGAGGTCACAGCAACACTTGCAGTATAGGTCCGCTCCTGTGAAAGTTCAAGTCGCAAGTGGATAAGTAGATAGAAAATGGCGGTCACGTCCGCGGCGGTGCGTACCGCGGCGGTGCGTCCCGCCACCGCCGGCGCCCTTCGCCATTGGCTCCTGAAACCCATAGGCTTCAATGTTAACCAATGCGGCTTCGCGCCGCGGTCTTGGCCCGCCGCCCGCCGCGGTGTGCCACGCCAGCGCATTGACCTCACATCCCATTGTCACACTTCACAGGTCAGGCAGCCGCCATTTCCAGGGCCCACATGGCTCAATTTCAACTGCGTCACACAGGCCTAGGCCTTGCATAGCCACTCATACACGCCATTCACTGCATAGAGAATCGTATACTGTGCTAGCTGTGAGTACGTACCTGTGGGTTGCCTGACTGTGTGCTCCATGTTGTCCTTCCTAGGCACCGTCCGCTGGGTTGGGCGAGGAGACGGATGAATCCTCCCGTGTACCGACCGCTGGTGGACCTGTCGACAATGGAAGAACGCCACATTATCCTGACCTACCGTCTTAACCGTGCCACTATCCATGAACTGTGTGCCCGGCTGGAGCCCGACCTGATGTCCCCCATCCGCCAACCCACAGGGATTCCCCCTCTGGTGCAGGTCATGTCAGTACTCCATTTCTTGGCAAGTGGGTCATTTCAGACAACCGTGGGAATTGCTTCTGGGATGTCTCAGCCCATGTTTTCAAAGGTGTTATCCAGAGTGTTGTCTGCCCTGATGAAATCCGTGAGGAACTACATCATTTTCCCTGAGGTGGGCGAACTGGCTACAGTGAAGGGTGATTTCTACGCCCTTGGACATATTCCCAACGTAATTGGTGCCATTGATGGGACCCATGTGGCTTTGGTTCCCCCAAGAGACAGGGAGCAGGTGTACAGGAACAGAAAAAGTTACCATTCAATGAACATCCAGGTGGTGTGTTTGGCTGACCAGTACATCTCGCATGTAAATGCCAAATTCCCAGGGTCAGTGCATGACGCCTACATCCTCAGGAATAGCAGCATCCCTTACGTGATGGAACAGCTACAGAGACACCGTGTATGGCTAGTGGGGGACTCTGGGTACCCCAACCTGTCGTGGCTACTGACCCCAGTAAGGAATCCCCGGACCAGGGCAGAGGAACGGTACAATGAGGCCCATGGGCGTACTAGGAGGGTGATCGAACGCACCTTTGGCCTCCTAAAGGCCAGGTTTCGCTGCCTGCATATGACCGGTGGATCCCTAATGTACTCACCTAAGAAGGTGTGTCACATCATCGTGGCCTGCTGCATGCTTCACAACCTGGCTTTGCGCCGCCAGGTGCCTTTCCTGCAGGAGGATGGTCGAGACGGTGGTGTTGTGGCAGCGGTGGAACCTGAGGAGAGTGACGAGGAGGAAGACGACGGGGCTGAAACAGACAACAGGGACAGAATCATTGAACAGTACTTCCAATAGGACACAGGTAACATTTCAAAGATAATTTAGTAAAAGTTAACTACTCTGCAGCATCTCTGCTGCCTGTCTATTTGCCCCAGTGTATGATGACTGAGTTTTGGCTTTTCCCTCCCTATTTCAGATCTGGGGTCCCCACTACGAGTCCTGTGCTTCGTTTCCCCATGGACTACAGCTTTGTGGCAGCTGTTTGTTGACTTCACCATGTACAAGGACATATTTGCACTGTCATGTCAATTACAATCTATTGAAATCACAGCCAGACTCCTGATATTTTGGTGCAAAATAGGTGTTTATTGAAGTGCTCAAAATGGGATGGGTGGTTTCAAGTGGGTGGGGGCTATGGTGAAGGAATGTCCATGGCAGAGTCCAGAGTAACAGTCACACAGGTGCATTGTCCAGAGGCCTGTGGAGAGATGGAGCATGGGCAGTTCGAGGATGGACAGGGTGACAATGTGGGACAGTGGGATGACATCAGGTGGTATCCATTGCTGGCGGGGGTCTTGACATCCTACTCTGTCTTGCGAGATCTCAGGGCCCTCTTGCGGGGTGGTTCTTCTCCTGCAGGAGGTGGGGGTCTGGTGGGCTGCTGCTGTGCGGGGGCCTCCTGTCCACTAGCGCCGGCGGAGGTGGATGGCTGTTCTTGGTCCCGGCTAGTGGCAGGGGCCCTTGGGTGTTGTTCAGTGTCCGCCCTGCTGTTTACGAGGTCCTGCAGCAGCCCTACCATGGTAACCAGGGTGGTGTTGATGGCTCGGATGTCCTCCCTGTACCCCCGATAGTGTTCCTCCTGCAGCACCTGGATCTCCTGGAACCGGGCCAGTACCGTCGCCATCGTCTCCTGGGAGCGGTTGTATGCTCCCATGATGGTGGTGAGGACCTCGTGGAGAGTGGGTTCCCTGGGCCTCTCCTCCCCCCCCTGTCGCACAGCTGCCCGCCGAGTTGCCCTGTTTCCCTGGGCCTCTGCCCCCTGGCCGGTGTGCCCACTACCACTGCCCCCAGGTCCCTGTTGTTGTTGGGGTGGTGGGTTATCCTGGGTGCCCTGTAGTGGTAGACACACCGCAGATTGACGCGCCCTGGAGACAGAGGCATGGGCCCGCTGGGTGGGAGCTGTGCTGGTGTTCCCAGAGGGGTTAGGGTCTATAGTGGCCTGTGCCTGTGTGAGGGGAACCGACTGTCCAGAGGTCCCCGATGGTCCGGGCTGGTCATCGGTGTCCAGATCGACAGAGCTGCTGTCATCGCTGACGGCCTCTTGGGTGGGGGGTGTGGATAATTCTGGCCCCTCCGCCGCGGTGTGTTGACGGTCGGGTCCTGCAGGGGTATAGAGGTATGGTTATAGTTTCAATGTGTGGCATATGGGTGTATCTGTGGGTTCCCGTGTCCCCAAGTGCTGGCATTCGTGTGTGGGGGCTTTGGTGAGGGTGGCTTGTGGGGGGGATGTGTATATGCATTGGGCATGCTTTGGTGATGGGTGTCCATGCTTAGTGGACGCATGCAGGCCTAGGTTTTGGGATGTGTGGGTTGTGATGGTGAGACATTGGCGGGGAATAGGTGTGCTGGGGGTGGGGGTGAGGATGGTGGTGGGGGTGAGGATGGTGGTGGGGGTGAGGGTGGGGGTGAGGATGGTGGTGGGGGTGAGGGTGGGGGTGAGGATGGGGGTGGGGGTGAGGGTGGGGTTCGAGGATGGGGGTGAGGGTTGGGGTCTGATTTGGCATGCAGGTGGGGGGGAAGCAGTATTGAAGCTTCAACTTACCAGTATCCATTCCTCCGCCGACTCCTGCGAGGCCGTCAGGATGCAGGATGTTCAAGACTTCCTCCTCCTATGATGTGAATTGTGGGGGTTGAGGTGGGGGTCCTCCGCCAGTCTTCTGCACGGCGATGTTGTGCCTGGATACCATGGAACGCACCTTCCCCCGTAGGTCGTTCCATCGCTTCCTGATGTCTTCCCGATTTCTGGGGTGCTGTCCCACTGCGTTCACCCTGTCGACAATCCTCTGCCATAGCTCCGTCCTCCGGGCAATGCTGGTGTATTGGACCTGTGTGCCGAACAGCTGGGGCTCTACACGAACGATTTCCTCCACCATAACCCTGAGTTCTTCGTCTGTGAAGCGGGGTTGTCTTTGGGGTGCCATGGGGTGGTGTGTATGATGTGTGGGGTGGAGTATGTGTATTTAAGTGAGTTGAGTGTGGTGGTGTGTGTTGTTTTGTGTGTGGATAGTGTGTGGGTGATGGTGTTGAGTGGCTGTGGCTGTTATGTTTTGGATGCTGGTGTCTCGCTCTTGCCTTCTTTACGATTTTGTAAGCGTAGGGGTTTGTGGGTGATGTGGGTGGGTGTTTTATATTGTATTGTGTGTGTGGGAGTGGTGTGTGTATGTGTATCAGGTGTGTGGGATTCAAATCGTCCAATGTGGGTGAGTTTTGTTCGTTGGTGGGTATTCTGACCGCGCCGGTGTGTCCCGCCAATGGAATACCGCGTTTGAATGACCGCCGCGTGGATTCGTGGGTCGTAATGGGATGGGCGTATTTCTGTTGGCGTGGCGGTGGAGGTTTGGTCACCTCCACCTTTCCGCCGACCGCTGGTCTGGCGGTCTGTTGTGGCGGTCGGATTTTCGGAGGTTTGCCTTCTGCGGGTCAGAATGACCGTGGCGGGTTTCCGCGACCGCGGCGGGATTATGGAGGATTTCTGACCGGCGGTAGGCGCCTTTTACCGCCGAGGTCAGAATGACCCCCATAGTGCTATATGGTATAAGTGGTATAGTAGGAGCTTTGCATGTCTCCTAGTTCAGCCTAAGCTGCTCTGCTATAGCTACCTCTCTTAGACTAAGCTGCTAGAACACTACTAATCTACTAATAAGGGATAACTGGACGTGGCATAAGGTGTAGGTACCATCAGGTACCCACTATAAGCCAGGCCAGCCTCCTACACTAAGCTTCATCTGTCAAAATATTTCGGTGGGCAGAATATCTACATGTCCACGCCACATACCAGGGATGTTTGGTCTGATCACTCACTCAGTGCAATTCTGGCCACCAATTTACTCCCTACCTTCTTCACAGTTCACTAGCCACCACTAACCTTGTTAACTTTACGGCATTATTCTCAGTGTAAAGAACTCTAGATATATTTTCTTTTCTTTGTGCTGATATTTTCCCATTTAAAACATCTTCCTGCAACTAAATCATAAACATCAGTTGTCATCAAAAGTGTCAAAACCCCCCACAAATATACGTTAATTGAACAGTAATGGCATACACAGGCAGCAATGGCGACAGTTTCCCTAGAGATTTAAACAGGTATTTCCTATTGTGTAACTGTTGAGGTGACCAAATTAACTCTAAATAGTCATCTCACATTTGATTTAGGGTCCACTGCAGTGAATCACTGCTCTTTCTCCTTCATATTGTCTGAACCAGACATATTGCGTTGAATCTTATCAGGAATCATTATGCAAGACATATTTCAGTGTCCAATTTAGCAACTTACTTTTCTTTTCTCTTTTGAAAATTAAGTCTGGCTTTTTTAGTTGCAGTCTCACACTAAGCACTACCGTTTTGAGCATTAAAGTAACTTTTATAGCTTGGTACCCAAGCACATCTTGAAGATGGTCCCAACGATTCATAAATGGTGGACACATATATTGACAGTATCACCGATGTGGTAAGCTTTTGGGACATACCTACAGTATATTTGTTTCTCAATGTAATAGAAAGCTATAATAAAAATATATCATCCAAGGTAATTTTGTCCTTTGTCTACTAATTTTGATAGAACATAATTATTTTAATTTAGTCTCTGGGATTAATTTACACACTCTCAGGTTATTGTCACTTCACTTAAATAAAACTGGTGAATTGCAGTTTTTTTTAGTTTTAAATGGTATTTTCAACTGACATTTTCGCCTAATTATAACATCACTATCCTAACCCCTGCACCAAATGTCATTTGACCGTGCAAGGGAGAGGGTTGGATCTAGGGACTGGCTTGTGAACAGAACCTGTGCTCAACCTTTGCAGGCTCCCAACCTCCCATCAGCCCTAACCAGGTCCAAACTGCAACTAATACTGTCAGACACCAGTAGGTAGGACCTAGTTTCCTTAGGAAATGCATTTTTTGACTTACCTATAACTTTAGAGCCTTTTGAAGACTCTTCTTGAAACTTTCCAAAACAAGTGTCCAACTTTGTCTTATTGTGCATGGTAAGTTTCTAGGTAAATTGTAAGCAGGGGCTGAGAAAAGGAGGGGTGGCAAAAAAAGTATGCTTCCCATATTAATTCCCACAGGGACTTTAGACACAACAACAGCCTGAAGCACTGAACTGAATTACACCAAATTTGGCAGGAAGCTAGAGCTTGGAGAGCAGGTCGTGCTTTTTGTTCTTTGGTATAAATCCATACAGAAGTTTTGGAGTTGATAAAGGAAAAATAAATATAGATATCTGGGTAAATCCTAAGCACAGATCTCATGGTGAGATCTGATTGGCTGTCAGCTTTTCAACTAGGAAGTAATGACAGCCATCTTGGAACCAATATACATGATAGCACACAAGTGAAATGCATTATAGTGAATGGTAGGTTTTAAGGGGGCCAAAAAGGATAATGTATAAAGGGTGATAACAGATTTTATTTACAACATTAGTTATTTGTTAATGGTACCATACTGATTTTAGGAATTGTGCTGTGTTGCGAAGTGATTTTACCCTGTGAAAAAGCCTTTTGCTGGAATTTCATAAATCACGTTTGAGAGAAAACTGTTTTCTCGTGATTTTCTAATAGGGACAATGGAAGGGGCTCCAGAAGTTAAAATGAGATCACATTTTCTATAAGTTCACCCTATCCTTCTCGGCCATATGAGAATGAAATCTGACATCAGAGTGTTCTAAAGAACAACTAGAGAGATAACAGTCTTACTTATGCCAAAACTGTGGCACACATTTTTGGCATAAGTAAGACTGTTAGCTCTCTAGTTGCACACATGAGGCCCTCTTGATTGAATCAAACTGGTAAAACTTAAAACATTTAATTTAGAAAGGAGCAAAAAGAGGGAGGGTTCATTTTGTCATTAAAATTACGGTTAGTGCTGTGGAAAGAAAAAAATTGGATGTTTTAAGTGATTTCTCAAATATCTTCCTATTCTATTTTATTAACAAATTCTGATATGCAGACCAAAACATGCTCTTTCAACACCAGTAGCAGACTTCCAGTTTATTCCCTGGTGAACAGCATCTTTACTAGAGTGTTCTAATGAGCAACTAGTGTGCTAACATTCTGAATTTGTGTCAAAACTGTGACACATCTGAACACCATCTTGATGGAACTGAAGCGGAAAATTGGGCTAGAGAGGCAGTGGCAACACAACGGACCATGGCGGGCAGGGAAAACGGGGGGGGGGGGAAGAGCAATGAACCAACCACGTGGGACAGGCAGGAGTGGCTGTGGCAATATAATAGACTGTTGAGGACAGAAGGAAGAGGCAGTGGAGGTATAACCGCACATGCCAACAGACCCGATTCAGGCAGGAGACTCCCAATGTTTTGAAGCTCAAAATGGTTTTATTTTATCTGTTTCCTGCCTAAAATCTCATCTTTTTCATGTAAATCAATAGGGAAAATCAATTTCCTAGGTTTGTTTTTTTCAAAGTCTCCCACTTATACAAATTCAAAATGTGGAGAAGTATGGTACATTGGATGGAATGGGGTATGAGCATGGACTCAGATAACAGAGGGCAGGAGAGAGATTGGCAGGGGTGCCAAAGTGGCCTTGCAGGGAAGGCATCAGGGGTTCCAGGAGCACAATACATCACACAGGGCAACCAAGACTTAGTGCAGCACAACGGACCATGGAAAGCAATGGGGAGGGGACAGGACCAAGAACATGGACAACTTAGAGCAGAGGGGAAATAGGCAAGGGCAGCAAGCTGACAGACAGGAGGGACAGTTGCAGCATAACGGATCATGAAGGGTAGAAGGGAGGGTGCTAGGGCATGACAACCGACCGGGCAAGGCAGGAGGGAGGAGGTAGGGGCCGGCACATGGAAAACAGAGGGCAGGGGCAAGGGAGCAGGGCAGGAGCAGCATGCTGACCATGGAGGGCAGGCAGGATGGGCATGGAAGCACAACACACCATGGAGGGCAACAGTGAGACTACAATGAAATACACAAAGCCCAACAGAGGGAAGGTGGGTGGGGTCAGAGGCAGCAAGATGACCACAAAGGCAGATGGGAGGGGTTGTGGCAGCACAGAAGACCATGCTTGGCAAGCGGAGGGTTAGTGGCAGCACAATGGCCATGGTGGGCAAGAGGGAGGGGGCAAGGGAATGCACAAATTACTATGGAGGACAGAAGGAAGGGTTATGGGCTAGCCACAGACAAGAGACGGCAGGGGAAGGGGCTTCACAACAGACCACACAGGGTAGGCAGAAGGCACACTTGCAGCACAGCAGACCATAAAGGACAGAAGGGACTAGCAGCAAAATGGCCCATGGAGGACGGAAGGGAGAGGACGGGGCAGGGAACTCGACCAGGCAGTTTAGAGATGGCAGAGACAGGCACCAGCCATCTAACCATGCTAGGCAGGTAGGAGGGGCAGTGGCAGCTCAACAGAACACTCAGAGTAGATAGGAGGGGCAGTAGCAGGTCCAAGGAACATGGCGGGCAAAAAGGAGGGAGCTGGGGTATGCACACAGAGGGCAGGGGGAAGGAGGACAGAGACAGCAAACTAAGCAGGAGGGCAATAATGGGGCATACAATTGGGCAACAGAGGGCAGGAGGAGTGGACAGGGATATCAAACTAAACTGAGGGCAGTGGCACTATGCAAGGCAGGAGGGAGGGGACTTGGACAGCAAAGGGTAGGGAGGAAGTGGATAGGGAAGCAACCTAACTGTTCAGGGCAGGTGGGAAGGGCACTAGCAGAACAACAGCCACACAGTACTGTAATGAGGGAGCAGGGGCATGGACAATGAATGGCAAGGGAGGAGTAGGGCAGGAGCTGCTATCTTGCGGGGGCAGCACAATGCCAGGGCAGGCCTTGCATCCAACCCCCTCCCACCATGTACTGCAATGGGCATCTTACATAATATTAGGAAAAACCCTAGAAATTCACTGAAAAAAGGTTACAGGAACATTATAGTTAGAAAATAGAATATATAAAACCTTAGAAATTCACAAAAAAAGCCAAAGGTTATGGAGATGTTATAGTTAAGTTTAGATTTTACACACACACAACCCTAGATATTCAGTTGTTACAGTTAGAGTTATTTCAAGTGACTATAACTCATGGCCTAAGGTAACTTTGCAAAAAGTGATGGATGGAATGCTGAACAATGTCAAACATTCACCCCCAGTACAGAGATTTGGGCCTAAACCCATCATTTTGTTGCTACCATTCCAGTTTGGACCCAGCCAGATGCAAATCAGTCTTGACCCTGCTCCCCATGGGAACAGTCCAGCCCGAACTGCCAAGCCAGGTCCTCCGTGGACTGGAAACAAGCATCCTGGGACCTTTTTCAAGATATCAGCCTTCATCAGCCAGGCTAGCTTGACTCCAGTGGCATGGGGGAGCAAAGGACCTACGTCTGGGCATACCCTTCCAACTTAGGGCAGAAAATGCAAAAAGAACAAGTGATGGACAGAATGCTGAACAATGTGAAACATTCAACCCCAGTACAGAGATCTGGGCCTAAATCCATCGTTTTTTGCTAACCATGCCATTCCAGTTTGGACCCAGCCATATGCAAATCATTCTTGACCCTACTCCCCATGGGAACAGTCCAGCAGGATCACTAAAAATATAACTCGTGTCCTCGCAATGAGCTGCTAATTACCCCAGATATTACATCACTCATGACATCTTCTATGACATCATTGATAATATCAATGTAACATCTGCAGTAAAGCTATTGATAACAAAAACTTCAGATTGTGCTTTTTGTGATTTTGGTGTAAATCCGTTTAGTAGTTTCGGAGATAATAAAGGTTAAAAAATATAGATATCCAAGGACGTTGAGGATTGTGGATCCTGGAGATCTCATGCTGAGATCTGATCGGCTGCCAACACCCAACCAGGAAGTGTTGGCAGACATTTTGGGACTCGGCTTCCAAAAAAAGAAACTGCAAGAAGAAAAAGAAAAGGGTAGAAATATCCTGATACCCTAGCCTTCATCCTGTGGTCCCCCTGGGACACTGCCAGTGCAAAAAAGCATGTTTTTTAACATTTTTAGCAAGATCTGTGGATGAAGCAGCAGATCCGCAGACATTTATTTTTAAAAAGAGTGTGGGCCCCTGTGCTAGCTGTTTTTAATAGCCCCCGAGTGGGCAAGGTCCCGGGGGCATTGCGCCTATTTAAAAAAATGGTTTATGGCTGGAAAGGAGATGAATGGCGATTGCGAGCTTTCAGTTTGCCAAATTGCACAGTGCACTGTGTGAGAAATAATCCAGATGCTGAAGGGTTAACAATGGACTTGAAATGCAAGAGCACAGACACAAGGAAGCAGGTACCTGTATGTTTTCCATACAACTTTCCACATTTATACATTGGTTTGTGGCCTGACTTTTACTTTCAATTTCAGTTTCTGCTGTTAAATTTAATGGATTTACTTGCTACCTCTTGCCTCACGCTGAGCCCGAATGAGTGCATTTTAAATACAGGAATCTGATATGGCCACGTGGTGTAAGGCTTGAGGTTGCATCTTTGGAGTTCTTAAGTTTTCCAGGTTAATTTGTGAGAAGCTTTCACGTCCAGGTTTCTTATTTGCATTTTTGGACCTGTGCTGTGTTTATCCACTTATAAAATATAGACTAAAGACCCTGACACTTTGGAACCGTTGAAGATGTATTTAGCTGACCATTTTAAGCCAATCTGTATTTTTCTCTGAAGGGGCATTTCGTGAATGAGGTCACAGTGGATCTCAAAATCGAAATAGATCTCAATTCTGAATTTGCAAACACATTCAGAAACCATCGAACAAAGGCATATTCTGGAAACCTCATTTTTAGTGAAGCATAATTGGAGAAATGTTTATTTTTCAAACTGTAATGCTCCATTAAGTTAGGGAAATCACAGGACTAAAATGAATCTGAAACTAATGGTGATTGGAAGACGTTTTCAAACATTTCATCTGGGCTGCGGTGTCTGGTGCAGCATAGGTCAACAGCCACAGAAACACTTACCTCTGTGTAAAAAAAGAGCAGGATGGAGAGAAGGGTGAATGGATTAATTAAAAACTGAAAGAACAGTTGACGGATAGATACAGAGGTGGATAGAGAGGAGGATGGGATTGGATGGAATGAAGAATAAGACTAATAGAAAGATGGATGGATGAATGGAAAACATGCAGAAAGCATGGAAAAAAGGAAAGATAGATGGAAAAGGCGGAACGGGAGAAGGGGAGAAGGAAGGAAAACAGATAGAAAGAATGATAGGGATGTTATAGTTACAAACTATAATACAAAAAACCTTAGGAACTCAAGCAAAAAAACAAACTTTACAAGGATGTTATAGTTATGAAATAGAATACAAAAAAACCTTAGAAATCCACTGGAAAAAAAAAAGATTATAGAGACCTCATAGTTGACAGCTCAAATGACATCACTGATGGTATCATCCAACTAAAGACTCTCACATCCCACTCATATGCAGATACAAACCGCTCATACACCGATTCACCCTCACGCAACTACTCACATACACATTCACACACCCATTCAACTACGAACACTCACTCATTGTATAATGCACGCACAAACCCATTCACTTCGTCATATAGCCAGTCACACAACCACTCACTTTGCCATTTAAGAACCCATACACCAACTTACACACCCATGAAGCCATTCAGACAGCTACACAGCCACCTAGACAGCTAATACAGTATTCACTTATTCTCAAATACAGCCCCTGACTGAGCCACTCACACACCCAAATACCCACTCATACACCAACTTACTCAGCAATACAGCCACTCAGACACCATGTCATACAGACATACAGCCACCCAGACAATGTGTCACTGATCTGTACAACTACTTGTACATCCACTGACTCACCCGCACAACAAATAACACACAGTTATTTACACACACCCTGACTTAGTCATATAGATACTAACACATATACTCACTCTCCTATACAGTCATTGATACAAGTACACACTCACCCATACCTTCACTGACACTCACTCATGCATGCAGCCACTGACACATGCACTAACTTGCCCATTCAGATACTGACAGTGTATCTAACTCACTAAAAGAGCAACTCACACAGCTGCTCACTCAGTTATTGTGGCACTCAAACAAGGACTCACTTAGCACAACTATTGAGAAAACCACTCACTCACACATAGAACTACTCACACATCCACTTGTTTACCCATACAGCTACACAGAAACCCACTCACTCAGTAAAACAGCGACTGACAGAGCCAGTCACCCAACTTTACAGCCATTCACACAACCACTGATATACAAATGTAGACACACACTCAAGGTCGAGCCACAACTCGGGGCACAGGTCCAGCAGGCACCCATTGCCAGGAAGATGGAGTTATGGCAGACAATTGCTAACAAGGTCAATGCAGTGGAATACCATCCACACACAAGGGACGACATCCGCATGAGATGGAACAACCTGCGGGGGAAGGTGGGGTCTATGGCATCCAGGCACTACATTGCGGTACAGAAGACTGGTGGGGGACCCCCCACCTACACCCCCGACTACACCGACTGGGAGGAGAGGGTACTGACTATCCTGCACCCAGAGGGCCTCACTGGACTCACTGGAAGACTGGACTCAGGAAAGTCATCTACAATTTCTTTATATCCTCCACACCTGTATTGCATGTACCACTCCATCCCCTCACTACCACGAGTTCCACTACCCCACCCAAGCCACAATAACTACATCCAGTCACCCTGCATGCCCATACACCCACTAACGGGTCCACACCCCTCCCCCTGTGAACAGTCACCTACCCCTGCAAGGAATCACCATGGCACTACTGCACCCACAATACACCTCCACATCCCATGCAAAATGAACAGATAATCCCACAAAAGGTCCCTGCATGGCCCAACAGGGGAATAAACAGGAGAAAATAGGGCAGGGGAGTGCATCCTTATCTGTTTCTGTACAGTAACATACATGTCCACTCCCATCCACATGCACCACCACCCATGCCACCCGGACAGAAAGGCCAAGGAGTGCCAGCACCCTACACTAAGACAGAGGCCCCAGCCAGGAGACTGGAGAGGGATGTATGGACAGTGAGGATTACCCTGGCCCGTCACACAGTCCTGGACTGTCACCCTCCAGCAGCCCCACCCAGGACACCACACCCTACCACCCAGCCAATACCACCAGCTCAGGCCAATTTACCCCACACCAGTGTCTCCAGGCCACAGACTGACGGACCACATGTACAGAGGCCAGAGTCTCCACTGACTAACAGGCAGGATGATGATGGCCCCAGTGCAAGTGGGACTGCCAGTCCTGTGCAGGGAACACAGGCACAGGGGGCTAGGCCCAGTGGGAGGGCATCAGTGGCCCAGGGGGGAGGCCAAAGGATGGATGCTGCAGCCCAGAAGGTGATCTCTGAGGTCCTGGGAGCATACCACCATACCCAACACAGGAGTGGCCAGATCCTGGCCACCCTGGAGCAGAACCAAAGGCTGCAGATTGCACACACCAAGAGGCCATGGATCAGTGGAAACAACTCAATGCCACCATTGCAGGGTGGCAGTAGTACCACTCCCCAAGCCAGCCTGAGACCCCCACAAACCTGGAAGCCCCTACCACTGCCCAGGACACAGACCTGCCCTCTACATCTGCAGCAGCAACTGGACTTGTGGCACTGGCAGAGGACACACAGGAGCCCAGCACCCCTACCCCTTCAGCCAAGCACCAGTCACTCAAACATGCCCTCAGACCAAGAAATGGCACTGGAACACCTGCCAAGACCAAGGCCCCAACAAAGAAGTGAATTTGATCTGAACTGTCTCACAAGTGTGCCACTGTGCTACCATCTTGAACAGCCAATAGCAACATACCAACTTGCAAGGGACATATGGACCAATACCCACTATCACCAATCACTGTGCCCATGTACCTGGTATGGACATGCACCATGAGCCCACTCCCTATCACTGTACAGTTCACCTGTCAAATTGTGACACGTAATAAAACACATCTACACAAATTTGTATGTCCCCTGTCATTATCAATATTCAATTGTAAGTGTGAATGCATTAGCAAACAATCAATTCCATAATCATACCTTTATTGCAGGAATGGTACCCCATGCACAACAGTGTCTGGAATAACATAAAATGTACACAATTGTTGTCTCCATGGCACATGTCACCTCCGTCATCAGGCAACAGTGTCAATGACTACAGACACCACATCACCAAACCAATGAGTTAGACAAACATTATGCAGTGCAGACAACAGCATCAGTGAACAGTACCTCATAGTCACTGGAAGTATAGGTGGATCGGTTGGTTCCTGGAGTGGACATCTTCCCCCTCTTCATCCTCACCATCACTCTCATACCCTCTCAGAGGTAGGAGGTCTGGATGTAGAGCACCCTCCTCTTCTAGTAGGGGGATAACGCTCTTCACAGCCACGTTGTGCAGCATTCAGAAGGCCACCACTATTCCACACTCCGTTTCAAGGCCATAGCACAGGGATCCCCCAGAGAGATTGAGGTAACAAAATCTAGCCTTCAGGAGGCCTATAGTACACTCAATCACCCTCCTAGTACATCCATGAGGCTCATTATAATTCCTCTCTGCATCTGTCCTGGGATTCCTCACTGGTGTCAGGAGCCATTGCAAGTTGGGGTAGCCAGAATCACCTGCAAAAGTGGGTGAAAGAGCCCTCAAATAAACTGCCATCACTTGCCTACAGCCTGGCTGTCAGCTATGTACTGATCCAGTGTCATACACACTCACCAATGAGCCAACCTCTGCCCCCTTGTAGTTGTTCCATCATGTGTGGCACACTGCTGTTCCTCAGGAGAAAGGAATCATGAACTGATCCTGGAAACCTGGCATTTAGATGTGATATGTACTGGTCAGCAGTACACACCAATTGTGTGTTCATTAAGTGGAAGTTCCTTTGATTTCTGTACACCTGTTCATTCACTCTTGGGGGTATGAGAGCTATGTGGGTTCCATCAATGGCATCTATCACATGGGGGATGTTAGCAAAGGCATAAAATCCAGTCTTGATGGCAGGGAGTTCAGCCCTTTGGGGAAACTTGGCATATGTCTGCATGTGATGTACAAATACATTTAGGAATTTGGACAGGATGAGGCTAAACATTGGCTGTGAGAACCCTGCACCCATGCCCACTGTCACCTGAAATGAGCCCGTAGCCATAAAATGGAGTACAGAGAGCACTTGCAGTTCAGTAGGGATGGCATGCTGATTCTGATTAGCCGGTCTCAGTAAAGGATCACATAGGTCCTGGATTGTTGAACGATTGAGTCTGTAGGTGACAATTATGTTACATTCCTATATAGTAGCAAATCAACAAGAGGTCTGTACACAGATGGGGCCCTCCCACGCCACATGGGTCTGTACATATGGGGAGGAAAGAACATATATGAGGGTCACACATACATATGCAAAACATGTTGTGAATCAATAACTGGTGTACAATACGTAGGTGACACACACAAGTGATGCATGATGTACAGATTTAGGGACATGTATGCAGTGATACCTCTGGTCTGATGTGAAGAACAGACACTCATGTGGGCAGGCGACTAAGGGCTGGGATTTGAAGGCCCTGAATTGGGCCCCTGATCAGGAAATATGTAAGTGGTGCTAGCAAAATGGCAGCCTCCTGCCATCCAGATATGAAGGAGTGGAAGTGACATCATTCCAATGGCAGTAGTTGTCATGGTGGAAGGCGGTGTTTACCGCCATGCACCTATTCATTGGTTTACATGGGGAAACTGGGCCTATCATGATCGCCGCCGGCAGTGACGGTGCACACTGACGCGGAGCGTATGCCATGTCATCACCCCAACTTTACTTGACTCCTGAATCCCGTGCATGAAAGTACTCCACTGAGTGTGCTGCTTTGTCCTGACTCTGGTTACTCCAGTGGCATGAGTCACAGGGAAAGGGCCTCAGGCTTCACCATAGAGGAGCTGGTGAAGCTGGCGGATGGGGTCCTACCCCTGTATGCCGAGTTATATGGGCGACCAGAGGAGCAGGTGAGTTGGCAGTTGTCTTGCAAGGATGTGTGTGATGTTGCGGATGCCTGTATGCATGTGTGCTTGATTGGTAACTGCACAGGCGTAGAATGTGTGTGGCATGTACTGTTAGTAACTTGGTAAAATGATCCTGTGCATTTTTTGTCCCATAGGGGACGACATGTCACCTGTATCAGATGAGCATATCCTGACATCTGTTTCTCTTCTCTGTTTGTCCCATACAGGTTAGCGCCCATCAGAAGAGTGGACTCTGGCAAGCCATCGCCAAGGGGGTGTGGACCCTGGGGGTCTACAACCATCAGAGCACCCACTGCAGGAAGCGGTGGAAGGACCTGCGGCACTGGGCCAGGAAGACCTACGAGACCCAGCTGGGGAAGGCCTCCCAACGAGGAAGGGGTGCCCGTCGGACCCTGACCCCCCTAATGGCCCACATTCTGGTGGTGGCATATCCAGATTTGGATGGGCGCTTGAAGGCAGCACAGCAGCCCCTATGGGGTGAGTACCAAGACTGTTTAATACCACTTTGATGGATATGTTTGGGTGCTGTGGTATGTATGCCGTCTAATGCCAGGCGCTTTGACAGGCGTGTTCCAGCAGTCCTGCCCACATGGGAACAGAAATGGTGTGAGGCAGGTGTCAACAGTCACAATAGGCCCTTGGGGGTTGATCTATATGTACTGTAGGATTCTTTGTGGGCACATGGACTGGTGGGTGAATTGTCTGGCCATGGTGCCCCATGTGTGTTGTCCACACAGTTCACCAGGTCTGTGTTTCATGTGGGAAATTAGTTTTACTCTGGGGTAGTGGCCACTAGTCAGGGGCATAGTCATGACTATTGTTGTTGGTGCTGTGTGTAGGTGTGTGAGCTGGATGGAAGTGTGTGTGTGAACAAGGAGTGTACATTAATTCAGGTATTTACATATTTATCGCATGTTTTGTCTCCCCACCCCTGAGCTCTTGTGTCCTTTGTGTACATCAGCATCATCAAGCGAGGGAGCAGTGGCACCGGCGAGTGGGGATGCAGCAGCCCACAGTTCCAATGAGGCAGAGTCGGTGGAGCCCAAGGGGACCAGTGGGTTGGAGAGTGAGGGGAGTACCATGGGGGAGGCAACTACCACTGGCGGTAGTGAGTCTGATACCTCCTCCGATGGGAGCTCTCTGGTGGTGGCGGACCCTAGTGGGCCCACCCACTCTTTGACATCTTCCGCCCCCCCCATGCAATCACCGCCCTCCAAGTTGCTCCCCACCCAGTTGCCTCTGCCCACTCACCCAGAAGGATGGTCGTCTCCTTTGCCCCAGGCACCTCATCCCCTGCCCCAGTCAGCCCTTCTGCCCTCACAGAGGAGGCTATTGACCACCTGAGGACCATCTCTGGAGAGCAGACAACCATTGTGAATGCCATCCAGGGGCTTGCATCCCAGATGCAGCAGTGTAATGCATACCTGGAAGGCATTCACGGTGCCATGCCTGGCCTACAGAGATCTTTTCAGGCTCTGGCATCCTCTTTGATGGCAGCAAGTATCCTTGGTCTTTCCGTCCCCCCTCCAACCATCTCTACCCCTTCCAGCACCTCATTCCCTTCACCCATCCCAAGCCCACGTTCAGACAGCCGTGCACACACCTCAACACACAAGAAGTACACAGAGAAACACAAGCACCACAATTCACACCACAGACATACACACAGCCAACAAACAAAGGCACACATGACAACATCCTCTTCCCCCAGTGTGTCCACCTCTCCCACCTCCCTGTCTGTCACCTCAACATGCACACCCACATGCACTGCACCCTCAGTCACTGCTGCTGGCCCCATTCCTGCAGTCACCACAACATCTGACATCCATTCATCCATCCCAGACACAACACCTGCACTCACCACAACTACATTGACTGACACATGCAGCACACTTACCAGACCTGCAGACACCCAGACAACATCCATTTACACTGGCAGCCTGTCTTGTCCCACTGTGTCCACCCCCCTCCTCCCAAGACACTTAAACTTTCGCAGACACCCACTCAACACACATACACCACACATCAGCATACTGTATAGGTAACTGCATCCACGTCCAGCACACCTACACCTTATACAACCACTCCCTCTACCTCTACACCCACACCTTCCTCATATCCACCCCAACTGCCCATAAGAAGCTTTTCCTCTTCCGTATTGACCTGTTCGAACCCACTGGTCCACCCGTCTCGTCCCTAAACATGCCCATCTCCTTCCCCTGTCCACTCCTTCCTCGTCCAAGTCCGCCTCAGCCCGCCCTTCCCATTCCAGTGCCCCTTCCCCAGAGTGGAAGAAGCCCCATGCTGCCCCAGGTCCCTCTGCCACTCCCTGGTCCAAGCCCACTCCCCCACCTTCCAAGGGCACACCCAAACCCCCTCCACCTCCCATACATAAGCCCAAGCCCCCCCTTCCAGGCATAAATCCCCACCCCCGCCACCCCCTGCCCCTGTTCCCTGAGGTGCCTGGCTGCCCCATTGATGTCCTATTACGGTGGAGTGCCCTGTGAACATGTGGGAGTCAAGTCCGGCACATTTGGGCCCTTCAGGGTATTCTACAAGGACAGGCCAATGGCCTTATTTGGACAGTAATATTTTAATGTTGTAATAAAGTTTGTGTGCCCAGTGGTGATGTTGGCACAATATGGAGACGTGGTTCATCGTTTCATTGTGGGGGTGTGGGGTGCACATGTGTGTACTTTAGCCAGGACTTTGTTGCCTTGTGTCGGGTAAGTACCTCTTATTCTGGTGTGTATGGCATGTGATGGTGTGAGGGGTTGGGAGTGTGTTTGCATGTGTAACTATGCCCTTTCTTCCCATGTTTCCTAGGTTGCGGTACTTACAGTTGTTGTCTTCATCAGTGGTCATGGTCGTGGAGGTATGTTGCAAGGAGCAGGACTGACATTATTTGCAACTCTCTCTCCATGTCTGCTTCGGCGTGTTGTGTGTGCCTACGGTGAGTGTTTCCTTTTATTTGGTTTGTTTCTGCCACGCGGTTCCTGCCTTGGAACTGACAGTGGTTTTGTGCTTCATTATTTGTTGGGTGGGTGGGGCCTTTCTGTCGGCCTGTGGGCGGCCTCTTCCATCATTGTCGGCACTTCAATGATGGCAGTATGTGCTTCATTATTTGGTGATCCGGACTGCCAGCCTGTTGGCGGTAGTTACCGCAACCGCCGGCAGAGTGGTGATTGCAGCCATGTTCCTAATGACGGCCTATGTATCGTTAACTAATGTAAATTACACACTTACACAGACTGGATGCTGTCATCAGTGATTTGAGATGTAGTTAGATTCTGAATTTACTTGCACAAAACCATATAAATTCAGCAGTTATAGTTGTGGTTAGCTCAAGTAACTAAAACTCATGCCCTAAGGTAACTATAACTCGCGCCCCCGCCATGCACAGTTTTCTCATCAATAATTTTACAGCCAATGTGGCAGTGATATTATGAATTATGTTATCAAAAATGTCACAAGTAATGCAATATGTGTGGTAATTAGTGATGCATTGAGAGGATTCAAGTTATAGTTACCTTAGGGCACGAGTTATAGCTAGTATAGCAAAAGCAAACAGCTAGCTCCTGAGGATGGCACCTTGGGAGGTAGCAGAAGCCGGCCCTCGGGCCATATATGGCTCCACAAGGGGGGCTGAGTGCTCCCCCTCCTTCTTTTCAATTTACCCCCAGTGAGGTGTTGGTCCTGGGGGCCAAGGGTCCGAGACAGATCCCCTTCTTAAATGTATTTGTAGCCCCAGGGAGGTGACGGTCCCTGAGGCATGGGGGTCTGCAGGACCCCCCTATTAGGTTTTGCAGCTGTTCTTCGGGGTGGTGGTAGTCCCTGGGGCATGGGGGACGGGCACATGTCCCCTGCATATTTCCAAAACATTGCCCTGGAGGGTGGCGGTTTCTGGTGAAGGGGTGTGCAGGATCCCCCTATTTTTTTATTATAAACTAAGCACTGCAGAGGTGGTGGTGGTCCCTGGGGTGACCCCAACATATTTATTGTGCCTAGCCCCAAGGAGGTGGTGGTCTTGGGGGCTTCTATAGGCTCTAGGTGGATGGCCTGGGTGCCCACCTCCTTATTTTTCCTACAATGTCCCCGGGACCTGGCCTACTCAGGGGCCAAAGAACTGAGAATACCGGAGACTGTATTATTTGTTTTTTTAAATCACTGCAAAATCCGAGGATCCACCACTATTTTCACTGTGATTTAAAAAAACAAATACTTTCAAGTCTTTAAGGGGTACCAGGGGGAGCCCTGGACCAAGGCTAGGGGCTTAGGGTAAAGGTATATATATATATATATATATATATATATATATATATGTTTATTTTACCTATTGGCTGTCACCAGTAGGTCATAGTTAGAATCTAGTTTCTATAGAAAAACATTTATTTTTTTGCCAATAACTTGGATGCTGTTTGACGAATCCTCATGGAACTTTGAAAGCTAGTTTGCTACTCAGTTCACCTGCTCTCTTTGAAGCTTTGGGGTGATTCGTGAAGTGGGGGATGAGAAAAATGGGGGAGTCCTAAAACTGGTTTTCTCCATGCAATTTCTCATTAGGATTTCGAACACAACTACAGCCCGAACCGCTGGAACAAATTTGGCAGAAGGTATCTCTTGGTCCAGAAAGAGTCCTTTTTGTTTTTTGGTGTAAATATGTTCAGTAGTTTTCGAGTCATTCAATAAAAAACTAATTTGATATCTAAGGACACAGATCCTCCATGGATCAGACAGTCCCTGTGCTGAAATCTGATTGACTGCCAACACTTCAACCAGGGTGTGTCAACAGCCATTTTGGGACTTCGACTCAGCCAAGTCCCAAAAATAAATTAAAAAAAGAAAAAGGTGGCAGGCTAGGAATACCCTAACCCTCTAGCCCTGGTGCTGGGGTCCCCCTGAGACCCTGCCAGGGCAAAGAAGCATTTTTTAAAACATTTTTACTAGAAATCACAGAGGATCCACACATCTAGTGACAAAAAAAAAATAATAAGTGTAGGTTTACCAGCTTGTTTTTTAAACAGCCCCTGGGTGGGCCAGGTCCTGGGACAGGAGGGGTAAAAAATAGTGAGGAGAGGACACCAGTAACCCCACCTCTCAGGCTCCTTTGAGTGCATGAAGCCCCCATTTCAGGATCCTTTGAGCCCCAGGGACCACCACCTCCATTGGACATTTTAGATAAAAGGAAAGGGGGCCAGAAGGACCCTCCTCGTGTTCCTGGCAACTACGTGTAGAAGTAAATAATGACATTTATCTACACCTTTGTAAATCATAAAAGATGCACCACTTTTCTTGCACCCCCCCTAACGACACCATGGTTGCACCTTATTTACAATACGGAGCACCATGGCAGTCGTTAGCACAATAATGTCAAAATTTTTGATGCTATTGTGGCGCTTGGCTACACTAGTGTTAACATTTTTTATGCAGTGCAGCAACGCACAGGAAGGCCCACTGAATATAATTGGTGCGTCATTTTATTGCCTGCTGTGAGCAGGCGTTAAAAATGAAAAAATGGCAAATTAAAATGTAAATTTCACTGCACCATTTTTTCGTCCTCCCTGAGTCAGAATAACCCCCTTGCTTATATTATGCCTGAAACAAGCATAATGTGGTGCAAGGGTTTACAAAATAGCGCACTGCATTGCACCACTTTGTTAATATGACACAGCAGAAAAGCCACTTTAGCGTAAAACAAATGGTGCTATGGCGGCGCTAAAGTGGCGCACAGGGCTTGAAATTATGCCCGTTGGAGCTGTTAGAGCTCTGTATGAGCTCTTCATGTGTCCCCCGGGGTGCCACCAGTCCCTTCCTGTTCCTCTTTTGCCAGGTTTGCCATAGTTTACTTGTTAGATGAATATACAGATGAGTTTACAAGTGCATACACACCACATAACATACATGTTTGGGGATTCTGTCTTCCTTTATTTAAATTAAGAAAACAACTCCTGTATCTTTGTAATTGTGCAATCCTGTTCTACTGAGTTGTAATCAGCTAGATATTGCTTCGATGTTTAATATGAAGTAAATAAAATCAGATTTTTTTTCAAGTGTAGCATTTACTGGTCAGAGCAGGTGGTAAAACGGCACCTGAGAGAGAGAGAAATCAGCATGACACCCAGGGAAGTACGGATCTGTAAACTGACAGTGAAGAAACTGGAAATGGATTTAGTGCAAGGTGAAACATTGGAGGTGTTGCAGGAAGTGCCTAATGCTAATCTTGTAAGGCATGTTCGGTCTTACTATGAGCTAGATGCCAAAACATGCCAATGTGTTTTAGTGACCACGTGTCCATGCAGGCACATACAGCCTGGTTCTGTATTTGTCAGTCCCCGCGGAGCCTGTTGCAGTAATCCCCTCTAAAACTGGGCTTCAACAGTAACTGAAATCTGCAGTGGCTGCTTAATTTAATCGCCCCACCCCCTTCCCCCATCCCTAACCTGCTGTGTGATCTACCACTCTTAACACCACCACTGCTCTGTAAAAAAGGCCATCACATTTAACCTGGCAGAGATAACCAAACGTATTCACAATTCGAATTCAATCAATGCGCACCACATCATCAGCATTGTGAAGGCAAGCCTTGGCAGCTAACCTTAACAAAGTCATTTACTAAATCACCGAGCCAAGTATCAGCTGCGTTACATCATAACGACACCCTTTCACAACTTTTGAAATGTCGCATTTAGCATTTCATGAATATCACGTATCAGCAGCTGTTCTCCGTGTATTGTTGATTTTTTAATTCCTACTTGCACTTCAGCACAGATGGCATTTTGCTTCCCTTGCCAAAGCGTACAACGTTTGAATTCTAAGAAATCACAGTACATTGTGTGCTTAGATGTATTTAGAGTTAAATAAAAACATCCAAAGTAATACAATCAAAAATAGATATTACTGTTTGTCTTTAAGTGCACAGATTTGGGTTTTACGCGCTTATAGTTTAGTGTTTTCAACGGCTCTTTTACGTAACTGAGTTCAGGTAGCTGTATACAATGAGACAAAATAGAAAGGTATAATCAAATAAAATTACCCACAGCAGGACAAAATATCATTTGGAACGAAAAAGATGTGTGCATTTCGAGTTGACAGAATAATTTCATAGGAAATGCGGTTTAGTATCTATTCTCTTTTTACTTGCTATACTAGTCCTGTGGCACTCTTATACAAAATTCGAATTCCTACATAGGGACTCTTCCCTTATTATCAGAAAATAAATATAAAACACTTCATAAACTTCGGAAAATTAAACATGCGAAAGACGATCGGGTGTTCTTTATTAGTATAATTAAAAATGTTCCACAGTGTTCTGCTTTTAGCCTAATAAAGGAAACCCCCATTCGAAACTGAGCAAAAAGTCGAATGAGAAAGTCTTTGCCACGTACATGAGAAAGTCCACAATTCTGAGCTATTACAGACCACTTAGATTTAATTCGAACAGACCAATAGAACCATAATCAAAAAGCCTTGTTCTTGATGGACAGCCCAACTAGGCAACAGCAAACCATGCAAAATCACATTAAAGCCAGCATCCGAAGGAAGATGAACCAACATCCACAATCTTTCTCCTTTTCTTCATTTCATTTGACTTTTTGGAAGACGTGATAACATGATGTCATCCAGACAAATAGGACTGCCTGGAAGAAGACCAATACATTATCTATATTGTGAATAAAACAATAGGTCTAGCTTACAGATCTTTATGTGTGGCAGACTCGTAGGACCAGAAGATTAGAATTAAGAGTGCAGAGAGTTCACAAAAGGTTCCTTTATATTTGTGAATCTTTTTGGTCACACAGTATTACCAGTCAGTGGAGTAATATTGTTCAGTAGTAGATTCCACTTAAAGAGTGGGGAATGGGTTTTACAAGAATGGATTTCTTAAAAGAGGGAGAAAAGAAAACATCTCCATATAGGCAACCTATCGTCATTAGGATATGAGAGTGTCTGTAGTGCGATCCACAAAATCACAACAAACTAAAGGCAAATACAGAACAACAATCTAACACACCAGTGCATAAAAATCTCGGAAAGTCACCACGAGAAATCATAGACCTTCAGGAGATGTGTACTTTTAGCAATACGATTCAAGCCTCAACTGTTGCCCAGCTCTACCAGCACTGCCTCCTACTACTTCAACGTGGAGCATAAAGTACCAGTGGTAACCATGAATGCCACTGAGGAAACAGCCAGCAGAAGAGGTTCAAATGCACCACGTCACTAAGCCTACAGAGGCAGCACGATTCAGACAGGTAGCATCTAGCAATATGACATATTTGAAGAATGACAAAATGCCTTCTCAATACTAAAGATATAGATTCACATGTGAAGCTGCACTACCATTCAGTCAGAAAACGGACTAATATACAGAAAGACACATACAGAATCAGCAGCAGGCAATTCTACTGTCAAGCTCAACAGCCATGCGATGCAAAGCTTAAAATCAAATTATGCTGAATGGCAATCTCAGTCAGTTACTGTCTGCTGAAGAACCAGGTTCAGCTGATGCCCAATAGGGCTTTAGCACAAACACAACATAACAGAATGAGAAGAGGTCAGAGCTTCCACTGTCAGGAGGAGGCACATTTCAGGACTAACTGTGGCTGAAATGGACTAGCAAAACTTGCATTGAAGTAATCATTTTAAATATATATCCTCCAGTACATGCTACAGGGGAACGAATTCAAGGGTATTTGAGCTGAGGTATGTGGAGTAAGTTGCATATCTTCCAGGAAGAGTGCAGGATAATTATGATGTGTAGGAAGGAAAACATCATAGAGTGTTTAACGGGATCGCCTCAGAACAATGTAGGGTTTTGCTGATAGAAGGGCAGAGAACCCCTCCTAATTTGAGTCCATACAATTTGTGGCAGTCATGCTATGGAGAATGAGGGTAATCTGCAGCAAGACAGATGTCCTGTTCTGTGAATCTCCTGAAGAGATGAGAGCAGCGCCCCATAAAGGACAAAAAACCATAGAAGAAGAACACTGTTACATCTTCTCTTGAAAGCTGGTGCAGCAATTCCAGGTAGGTTTCAGGAATGTTTAGTAAGACAACTCCAACCACCAAAAAAGCACAGGGTAGCTCCCACGTCCAACTGGGACTCAGTGGAATCTCCACCCTACAAAGTTCCTAGATGTGATTCCAAACATTCCAGAGCTGTTTCTGGAAGTACCTAGTTCTCCAAGTTCCACTTGAAGAGAGAACATAACACACCCTCGTTCCTCAATGGAAATAAAGTGGACACAAAAGGAACAGAGACAACAAAAGTAGAAAAACAGAAGAGCAAAGCACTTTGTAAAAAGGTTAAACAAAATGACAAATGCAGATACATTATATGTGGAAAGCAATATACAGAATAGTGTGAGCTACAGAATTTTGTTTTTTACAAAGTGAGACATTACATCGTTTTTTCACCACATGGGTATTGCTGTAGCGAATATCCTTCATTAAAAAAAAGAACTGAAAAGTGCAAAGGTTTGTGCAAAGTAATGTGCAAATAATATGTGAAAATTAGTAGTGGGTAGTCATACTTAGTCACTGTAAACACATTAGTGGAATACCACAACATTTTGTTTTAAGTTAGCTTGACTTTTGCTGCCATTTAGCTGTTTTGCACAAGATGTTTTTCCTCTTTCACTGCAGGAGCTGTAACTTTCCCAGCACTGTCTGTTAGTTAATAGGTATTTTTTGTATTAGACAACTGATATTGAGGTTCTCACTGGGAGGAGATGAGATGACAGGAAAATGGACTCATGGGAAGAACTGTCTGAATCCCAGGATGTAGATGAAGTATCTTTCGAAGGACTTATTTCTGTGGTCTGTTGTGAAAATGTGAGAACCTAGGGAGTTTACCTGCTCTCAGGTTTTTCAGAAATCCTATTAGAGCAGGGAATATAACAGATGTTTTGTTTGTTTCTGTACATTTTAATATTAGCGCCTGTTCCCGGCATAGGTCATCACATGCTGGAGGTTCTTCCCTGAGTTTCCTGCAACCATATCTCTCTTCAAGAGAGACTCTCCTTTCAACTCGATGCTTTTGCAAAGGATGTCTGTGTGTTTATAACTGGCAACACTTTCCAGCTTAATATTTTTTCTATCATTTGAAGTGATGTGGCTTTATGCTAATGTTTGTATTCTCCCATCACAAATCTTAATAATTTGGTTTCTGGACTGACAAACGACTCCATTCTTAACTTAATTTAGATTAGGAAAGTTCCGTTATGGAACAGGCTTGCTGCATTATCTTTATTTTGACTATACATTTTACTAATATTGTGCTTTATCTGGTGTTAAACTATCAACCAATGGATTCTTTGAATTTGTAACATCAAGGACAGAAGGCTATTACCTTCTGAATAAAATAATACGAACTTAACAGAAATAGTAATAAAACCCTTTAACTCACATAAATTCTCTTTATTTACTTTACAAATCTCAAAATTATTGTTCATACAGTAGGATTGTTGTAAATTATTGCTTCTTTTAAACTTTCTTCATAGACAAACAAAGGTCAATATGACCAGTGGCGGGGCTATTTAATGACTACACCTGAAGATTAAGATATAAGATATGAAGATCTCTGCATCATCACGTGATAGTGAGATGATTATTTAAGTGACAGGAGAGAAAGGAGCTGAAATAAATTGCCCAAGTTTAGATTTGCTCATGTCTCTTAAGTCCAAAGCCTGAACTTGAAGACTGAAGGAGTTTGCAGTTCCAAATGTAGTTGCAGTGGTAGCGGTGCGAGTATTAATAGGCTTAGGCATCTCAAATGTCTTTATTGAGTTTTTGTTACTGTGTTTGTTATGTGTTGTGTGTATTAGTAAAGTCAATGTTTTCATTGTGCTAATGCATTTGATGTTGAGCAGTTGAAGTTGTAATCATACTGGTAGTGATTGGTGTTAATGGATCCTATTTGCATGAAGGGGAAACTATATCAGTCAGGATGATTTCCCGCTGGCCAAAATCTCATCTGTGTGTGTATGTGAGGAAGTCAGAAGGAATTACTTTTGATTGTTTATTATGGAAGTAAACTACTTGTAATTCTTTAGTGGAGCAGACAAGAGTTACTTGTTTATTGTGCTTGCTTAAAGTTGTAGAATTTCATATGGGAGAAAATTGAAAAGGAGGATGAACTGCTGCAAGGAGTGAGAATTACATCAGAATGTGCGACGCTGGGATGGGTCAATTGGCGCAAAGTGTCACGCTGGGACTGGTTGCCGAATCATCAAGAGCTGTACTGTGGTAGACTCATAGAGAGGGATCGTGAACTGTGAATTGACCAAAAAGATTGCAATTTACTGAATCAATATTTGCTCATTTATTGTTGAATTTTTGCATTCATGAAATGCTTTAAAGCTCTTAGAGATTTAATGGAGGTCATGGGCAAGTCTCCATACTTGAGGGCAAGGAGGCTCCACCAGAAGGTACACCAGGTCATTATGTGGTGACAAACATAGGGCTTTATACATTTTTATGGCTTCATCAATGACACGAGATCACTGAAAAGAAGGAGTAATAAGATTTCCACAATAAGGTACTTTTCATTTAAATTTAAACCCTGTTGTAACTACACCAATCAATATTGTACCAAATCCTACTGCTCAAAAGTTGTAGGAGGAGTAGCCCCAACAGGCTTTATCCTGACATCGTAAAACTCACAGATTGTTGCCCGGACCCAATCCCAGAAAGTTTAATCAGTAAGAGAATGGAGAAGAATTATTTTTACAACCCCAGCTGCACAGGGAGAGACAGGACCACTCGATGACCGAATCTTTCCAAATGGTTTGAGTAAACGCCTGAAGATAAAGGAGATATAGGTCTACGGTTAGCCAAGAAAAGAGAAGACTCCTAGATGTACCAAAATTGAAGGTGGAATTGAAAGAAATTATTAGGGGGATATTTAGATAGTTCTAATTTGCATCAATGCCGGATGAATGAACAAATACATCTCTGCAAGGACATAAAAAGACATGCAGCTGCCACACACAATAACCTGGCAGAATTGGCAGGCAAATATGAGGTAGACCTCATTAAAAGCATTCCGTTGCAGAAATGTTCTAGGGAATAGTTAGGTGATGAAGTAATTGTGACCATGCAATCTTCAGGGATAAGATAGCACATCGCTGAATTGGTGAAGTGCGTTTGGAAATGGAGTGACAAGAAAGAAAAATAAATTATCATATATTACAGAAGCAAATGGTAATACACACCCTCAGTACCCCCAGATGAAGATGAGGCTCTAACCTTGTCTATCAGGGAGATACCAGGTGAAGGATCTGTTGATGTACCGTGGAGTAGGGGTGAACTTGTGACATTCTCAAACAACTTTCCAAAATTGAGAGAGAAATCTTCCAGTGGTATACACAAATTGATAGGTGTGTGAAGAGTTTGAAAGATTGTAGACAGATTTGAATACTTCCTTTGAAATTGTGGTACAGAGTGATCTATGGGCTGAATGTATGATAAATGTGCAATCACCATCTATAGAGCCTTCAAGAGATGCACATGCCTGTGCACCCTCACCTGAGATGATGACAAAGTAGGATGAGGTAGTTACATTTTTTAAAGAAAAATTCCACCTAGGGACATTGGCTAGTTTGAGATAACTAGAACTACTCACGAAGCTAAAGAATCAGTACATGCTTATAATGAACGATTGCTGCTGGTGTTTAAACAGCAATATGGACAAAACAACCGGGAACAGTGATATATGGGGAGTTATGTGTCACAGTTCATTCATGGGTGGTGACCAGAAACCAGCATGCATAAACAATAGAATGTGATTTGTTGTCAGACAAAACCCTTATGTGAGATCCTGGAGTATGCAGATTATTGTATGGATGAACAAGAGATGAAGCAGAGAAGGAGAAATGTACGTTGCCCAGGAATAAGCTGGCTCAGAAGTGGCTTTAGAATCAGTCATGCAAGGAAATTTGGTGGAATGCAGGGTGATGGTTTCCAAAATGGAGGACAAGTGGCACAAAGTGGAGGTTGGTGTTTATCAAGGTAGAGGTTGAGTTGTTCTGATTGATCCAAATTAAGTGGTAGATATTACAACGCTGAAGAAATGGACTCCTTGTCACTATTGCAACAAGCTTGGACATTGGAAGAGTAAGTGTAGATTGAACCCTAATCGAGTAAATAGTGATGTGCAAATGCAAGGTGTCAAGCAAATGCAAATGCAAAATGTTCCAGCTCAGATCCCAATTCAGTGAATGCAGACTTCCACTCAGTCACAAGTCTCTGTGATGCAGGTCCCACAAGTTCCAATGGCCCCACAGAACATGGGAAAACCTGGGTTTAACATGACTCAAGCACCTAGAGCAAATCCCAATCCATTCCAAAATCAGAACCCATTTCAACAAATTCTCGTATTTGAAAATTAAAGCTTTGTTTCTGACAATATACAATGATTGCTCCTTAGGGGGCAGTCTTAGAGGTAAACCATATTGGACCATTTGTAGAAGGAGACATAAATGGCCACCAAGGGGGTCATTCTGACCCTGGCGGTCGCGAATGACGGAAGCACCGCCAACAGGCTGGCAGTGCTTCCAAGCCCATTCTGACCGCGGGGGTAAAGCCGCGGTCAGAAAACCGGGGCCGGCGGTTTCCCGCCGTTTTTGCCCCGGCTGGGCGAATCCACCATGGCAGCGCTGCAAGCAGCGCTGCCATGGGGATTCTGACTCCCTTACCGCCAGCCTGTTTCTGGTGGTTTTCACCGCCAGGAAGAGGCTGGCGGTAACGGGTGTCCTAACAGGGCCCCATGAAGCTTTTCACTGTCTGCCTAGCAGACAGTGAAAAGCGTGACGGGTGCAACTGCACCCGTCGCACGCCTGCAACACCGCCGGCTCCACTCGGAGCTGGCTTCTGTGTTGCAGGCCTCCTTCCCGCTGGGCCGGCGGGCGCTAACATGGTTAGCGCCCGCCGGCCCAGCGGGAAGGTCGGAATGCCGGCAGCGCTATTTTGGCCGCGTGGCGGCCAAATGGCGGTTCCCGCCTGGCGGGCGGCTACTGCCGCCCGCCAGACTCGGAATGACCACCCGAGTGTTGAAGTGTTGTTTCACATAGACACAGGTGCTATCCATTGCACTGTTAGAAGAGCTGAAGTCTCAGAAAAACGATCCAAGCTGTAGGTCTCACAAAAGTAGCCAAGTCTGTATCAAAGAAAGTTCCTGCAAAAACAGGTGTATTTGAGTAAAATCACCCATTTATTGTGTGTGATTCAAGTCCTCTAAATTTGTTAGGAAGAGATTGTTTGTGCAAGTTAAAATACACAATTAATTGCACACTGATTGGTGTTGAGTTTCAAACAGATGGTGTTGATGTTGAATTTAACATGACCAGACAAGGAACCGCTGTTGGAATGTACCCTGCAAGAATGGGAGAGGATCCCGATTTACGAGATATGGTAAAATCAGAAGTATGGCATTTTTCAGGCAAAGACATCAGACTAATCAAAGGTGTGGGACAAGTCTGAATAACCATAAAGCAAAATGCAGTGTTTCACACTGTAACACCATATAATCTCACACTTTGAAGAGTGGCTGGAATCACTCCAGTGACTGAAACAATGCTAGGACAAGAACATTTTGAGAAAAATAGTTGGAAATCCTTGCAATTAGCTGATTATGAGTTTATGGAAGCCTAACAGCAAGAATATAATTCTACAGGATCTTAAAGAAAATTAACAATATTGTAGAACCATGTTGTCTCGAGGTACTGAATATAGCTACAATACTATTTAGGATTCTCAGTGATGCATAATGGTTTAATGTTGTGGATTTTTGCCAGGCCCTTTTCTTTACCCGTTGCATGAGAACAGTCAATTCTTATTCTTCTTTGTTTTCAGATATAGAGTTTTGGCATAGTGCCAAGTTCCACAAGGGTATACAGGGTGCCCTTCAATCTTTATTTTGGACCTCTTTTTATTTGTACATTGCTTGTTACACGGTAGATACAGAAAATAAAGAAAAGTGATTGTATTGAAGACACAGCAATGTAGGTAGCATAAAACATCGTTTGATGATCAAGGACAATACGGAATGGCGCTTTTATGGTCTGGATCAATATCTTATGGACAGTACCAAGTTTTACACAGTAGGAGTATTTTCTGATCCTCTCTCCATCTATTCCTCCCATCACTCATAAGCCCGACAATCTTTAGCCCTGTATTGAAAAAGAAAATTCAGACTTTACAAATGCCTTGCAACTCAGATCATGTGCAGTAAATTGATGACCTACTTTCAATTCAATTTGAGTTTGTATTTGAAAATAGTGCAGCACTGTCACCCCTAGGGGCATCTGGGTGCTGTGGGTGCAACATCTCTGTCAAAGAACCAGGACTTGCATTTCTTCCTGAAATCGGCCAGGGTGTGTGGTGTACAAAGATGGAGGGGTAGGCCATTCCAGGTCGTGCCGGCAATGTAGGAGAAAGAGCAATCTCCACTGCGGGTACGATGGATGCGCAGGATTTGTGCATAGGCTAGTGAGATGGAGTGCAAGTGTCTTGCGGGTAGGTGGAAGTTCAGTTGATGATTTATGTAGACCGGTCCTTGATCATGCAGAGCTTTGTAGGTGTGCATGAGGATCTTGAACTGGCATCTTTTGTGGATGGGGAGCCAATGGAGGTTTCTGAGGTGAGTCCATTTGTCATCAAATGCACAATAGCTTATAAACAAGACATGATTGCTTTATTGAATCATTTGGCTGGGAATGAACACAAAGGGGGTCATTCTGACCCTGGCGGCCGGTGACCGCCAGGGTCACCGACCACGGGAGCACCGCCAACAGGCTGGCGGTGCTCCCGAGGGCATTCTGACCGCGGCGGTTCAGCCGCGGTCAGAAAGGGTAAACCGGCGGTCTCCCGCCGGTTTACCACTGCCCTATAGAATCCTCCATGGCTGCGGAGCGCGCTCCGCAGCCATGGGGATTCTGACACCCCCTACCGCCATCCTGTTCCTGGCGGGTCTCCCGCCAGGAACAGGATGGCGGTAGGGGGTGCCACGGGGCCCCTGGGGGCCCCTGCAGTGCCCATGCCCATGGCATGGGCACTGCAGGGGCCCCCGTAAGAGGGCCCCGCAAAGTATTTCAGTGTCTGCAAAGCAGACACTGAAATACGCGACGGGTGCAACTGCACCCGTCGCACCCCTGCAACTACGCCGGCTCAATTCTGAGCCGGCGTCCTCGTTGCAGGGGCATTTCCTCTGGGCCGGCGGGCGCTCTTTTGGAGAGCGCCCGCCGGCCCAGAGGAAATGTCTGAATGGCCGCCGCGGTCTTCTGACCACGGTGCGGTCATTTGGCGGCGGTACCTTGGCGGACGGCCTCCACCGTACGCCAAGGTCATAATCAGGGCCAAAGTGTCTCTGAGCAAGTTGCAATATTGCCAAAAAGAGGTCTTATATCTAGCACATCTAACTAAAAAAGGGAATGTGGAAGTGGTCACAAGAGAGAATCATGACCGTTTTAAAAATGAATCCACCCAGAACACAGAAAGAAGTCAGAACGTTCCTGGGAATGGTGGGCTGTTGTAGGCAGTGGATACCCAACTTTTCCCCAATAGCCAAGCCTTTACTAAAGCTGATGCACAAGGATGTGCCTGACCCACTTTCATGCAATAAAGACTGCTAAAAAGTGTTCCTAGAGCTGAGAGAAAGTCTCTGGCATGTCCTGGCATTGGGAAAGCCTGAATACAATAAAATGTTCCCTTTTTGTAGTGAGAGGGAGAGCTGCACTCAATTGAATGGAGACCCTGAAGACCTCTGCCATATTGTTGAACCACTCTTGACACTGTTGCCACAGGACTGCCAAGCTGCCTTAAAGTTGTTGCTGCCATTGGTGTTAGTATTTAGAAAAGGAAGAGCATACTGATGGGTCATTGTTCTACAGTGATGGTCAATAACTCTATAGGAATACTGCTCACTCACACTCAGACCCCATTTTTGACTAACAGCAGACCTACGAAATATGAACAATTGGTTCTAGTACCTGACAACGTGGAATTGAAACAATGTCAAACTCTCAATCCAGCTACATTGATATGATTGCTTGAAAATGAAATTGATGGTGTAGAGGTTGAGGACGACTGTCTTGAAGTTATGAATCCATGCACCAAGCCAATACCTGATAGGAAGGATGAACCCCTTAATGATCCTGACTATGTTATCTTTGTAGACGGCTCATGTTAAAGCCATAATGAGGGGAATTTGAGAGCAGCTCATGTTGGTTCTTCAATTCCGAAAGTGGTTGAAGTAGAGATGACTGCTCTTACTCAAGTCTGCTATCTTTCAGCTCAATTGCAAGTGACTACATTTACAGAGAGTCAATATTGCTTCGGTGTGGTCCATGATTTTGGACAGTTTTGGTCAGAAAGGGGATTCATGACTTCATCTGGGTCTCCTATCCAGAATGGGGAATGCTTGATGAGATTGTTGGAAGCTTTACAATTGCCACAGGAAATAGCAGTAATTAAATGTGCAGCTCACAGAAGAGAAAATGATTGTGTCACTGTTGAAAACAGATGTGCTGGCAAAGTTGTTTGGTACTGTGCAATTGTGGCTTGTGCATTTAATGGAGACTATAAAAATGAATCTGGTGAGGGTACCACCTTTTCAATGTTGTTGTCAGTAGCTAATACATGTGCAGAAATCAAAAGGTCACAGGAAGACGTTTCAGAGGCAGAACAACGAGAATGGATCAGAGCAGGATGTGTCAAAAATCCAAATGATATTTGGGGATCAGTGGATGGAAGACCTATGTTGCCAGAAACCCTGTTGTTTTCCATGACACAACAGTTCCATGGCACTGCACACATTAATGCAATGGTGAGATTATTCAGGAAGAATTGTTTAATCCCCAATTCCTATTTCTAGCTAAAGAGCTATGCCATGCCGTACGTGCCTGACATGTCAGCAGATGAATGCAGGAAGGAGAACCCCATTAACACAGAGCCATATTGGAAGATCATGAGGACCCTTTAACATGATACAGTTCAATGTATTCAAAATGGATATTTTTAATGGGCTGAGATATAGCCTGGTTATAGTATTAATCTTGCCTGATGGGTAGATGCATGTCCAAGATGAAGAGAAAACAGATCCATTGTAGCCAAACTGCTGTTTGGTGAACACATACCAAGGTTTGCAGTTCTGGTTTCTCTAGTCAGAATGAGGGACCCACTTTAACAACTATTTCATTAGAATGCTATGTGGTATTTCAAGTGAAACAGAGGCTGCATTCTAGCTATCATCCAGAAGCTTTGGGAATATCTAACTTGGGCACTGAAATCACATTTGGCCAATATCTGTGCACCTACTTCACTGAAATGGCCAGATGCTTTGACATTGGTATTGTTGAATGTCTGAAGCACTCCTGACAGGAGAACAGGACTATCGGCTCACAAAATACTCATGGAATGCTCTATGCAACTGCCTGCTATGCCTGCAAATGTACTTGTAAATATAACAGATGACATGATCCTCAACTATTGCAAGGGGTAAGCTGATGTGATGTGTTCTGTTTCGGCCCAGGTTGGAGATGTCATTGTCACTCCAAGCCAGGAGCAGTGTGATGATCTTAACACTGGTGAATGGGACTGACTCAAAAAAAAATTTAAACCCTGCCTGGAGCTAAGGTGGAAGTGGCCCTATCGGGTGATCCTAATCACCAACACTGCTGTGAAATATGCTGGGATACCAAAGTTGATGCATGCCTCTCACATCTAGAGAGTAAGTTGTTCCCTTAATGAAGTGTGACTTTTGAGTTGAGTCCGAGACCTCCTGTGTCCATACAAAGGACCAGAGGGGATAAAGTACAGCAGAATTCCTATATCTTGTTCAAGCTCCTAAAACCTTGCAAAGTGGCGTGGAAGTATCCCCTAAAGATAAAGACCTGAGAGCTGAAAATAGGGGACTAGTTGAATTGTCATGTGAACCATTCAGCACTCCTGATGAGAGAACAAGAGTGAGAAAAGAAAAACTGTAATTGAGATCTGAATGGCCAAGTAGTAGGAGTCAAACGCTAGAAAATAAAACTGATCATTGATATCCAGTTGATTCAATTTAACAAGGTCTGGTATTACAAACAATGAAAGAGTTCGACAGAATTATGAAAGCTTTGTTAAATGAACATGACATTTATTGACTAACAAAGAAAATAAAAAGAATTAAGAAGAATTTGCTGTGGCCAAGATTGCAGTAGAAGAGTAGGAATAACACTTTTAGAAGAAGATGGATTAGGGTTAGGGATGGCTCATGTAGACCATTGTATGTACGCTGGATGAAATAACTGCAGGTTAAACATCAAAAGATTTGCTATTTTCTGCTAAAGGTCTGAATGCAGACAAACATGTGATTCCCTACGAAGGTTAGATGTAGAATAGTCATTGTTGTCACACTAATAGTCATTGTGTTAACACTCATGCTTCTTTTAGTTGGTATGAGTTTTATCCTCAAGACAGAAACACTTGAAACTAAATATTCACTTACGGGCGATTAAAATGGAGATTTCACCACCAATACTTACGTGGTTATTATGAACATGGCGGTAAACACTGCCCTGCCGGTGGTGGTGGCCAAATGATGAAGCCAATGAGAAACAAGTAGCGGTCCATCCACACACTGCCATCTTTGTAGTCCCGACAAGGACGGAGGAGGGTGCCCACAGGCCGGCGGAAAGGTCGTAACCACCCACCAAATGATGAAACACAAGACCACCATCAGTTCCAGGGTGGGAACCACTGCCAGGCAAAGCATGGTGGAAACGAACAATATAAAAGGACACACTCACCGGAGGCACACACAACACACTGATGCAGACATGGAGAGAGAGTTGGAAATAATGCCAGTGCTGCCCCTTGCCGTATACCTCCACGACTGTGACCGCCGACGAAGACGACAACGGAAAGTACTGCAACCTAGCACACTTGGGAAGAAAGGGCACAGTTACACACCCAACCCACCCACCCTGAAACGCACTCACAACCCCTCCCACATCCAAAGCCATACATACCAAAACAAGATGTACTTCCAGACACAAAGCAACAAAGACCTTCACCAAAGTACACACATGTGCACACCACACCCCCACAGTGAAATGCTGAACAACATCGCTATGTTGTGCCAACAGCACTACTTGGCACTCAAATTTTATTAGAACGAAAAAAAGTATTGTCCAAAAAAGGCCATTGGAAGTCCATTGTAAATACCCTGAAGGGCCAAAATAGGCCGAACATGACTCCCACATGTGCAAAGGGTACTCCACTTGAAAGGGACATCAATGGGGCAGCCAGGTACCTCAGAGAACAGGGGCAGGGGGTGGCGGGGTGGGGACTTACATTTGGAAGGGGGTCTTGGGCTTAGGCTTGGGAGGTGGAGGGGTTCCAGGCTTGCCCCTGGAAGGAGGGGGAGTGGGCTTGGACCGGGGGGTGGCAGATGGACCTTGGGCAACACAGGGCTTCTTCCTCCATGGGGAAGGGGCACGGGAATGGGAAGGGAAATGAAAAAGAAAAAAAAAACAGCCTGGTTCACAGACAAACTGACCACCTCCAAACGCACCTGCCAGAAACTCAAGAAGAAATGGATCCTCAAGCGCACACCCGACAACCTTGCTACCCTCAAGGATGCCAACCGTGAACACCACCAACGGATCCGACTCGCCAAGCGCGCCCACTTCACAGAACGCCTCAACAACAACGCCCACGACTGCAAAGAACTCTTCTGCATCGTGAAGGAACTCTCCAACCCTAACGCCAACGTCAACGACGTCCCTCCCTCCCAGAAACTCTGCGACAATCTCTCCGCCTTCTTCCACCAGAAAATCGCAGCCATCCACGACAGCTTCAACACCGCACCTCCGCCAGACCCCACCCCCGACGACTCCTCCCACGCCTGCCGCCTCACCACCTGGACCCAAGAAGACGACGCCGAAACCCTAACAACCATGAATTCCATCCACTCAGGCTCTCCCATGGACCCGTGCCCACATCACGTATTCAACAAAGCCGACGCCACCATCGCCCCCAAACTCTGCAAGATCATCAACCTCTCCTTCAACACCGCCACCTTCCCGGACAGCTGGAAGCACGCAGAAATCCAACCCCTCCTCAAGAAACCCAAGGCTGACCCCAACGATCTCAAAAACTTCCGACCGATCTCTCTCCTCCCTTTTCCAGCGAAGGTCATCGAGAAGATCGTCAACGCACAGCTCGCCCACTTCCTAGAAGACAACTCCATCCTAGACCCCTCACAATCTGGATTCAGACGAAACCACAGCACTGAGACCGCACTCCTCGCCGCCACAGATGACATCAGACAACCAATGGACAACGGCGAAACCTCAGCCCTCATCCTCCTCGACCTATCAGCCGCTTTCGACACAGTCTGCCACCGCACCCTGCTAACCCGTCTCCACGAAGCTGGCATCCAAGACAAAGCCCTCAACTGGATCTCATCCTTCCTCTCCGACAGAATCCAGAGAGTCCGACTCTCACCCTTCCGCTCCAAAGCCACCAACCTCATCTGCGGCGTCCCCCAAGGCTCCTCTCTTAGCCCAACGTTGTTCAACATCTACATGGCCCCCCTCACACAACTGGCCCGTCATCACAACCTCAGCATCATCTCCTACGCCGACGACACCAAGCTCGTCCTCTCCCTGACCAAAGATCCGCTCACCGCCAAAACCAACCTCCACGAGGGACTAAAATCCATCGCCGAGTGGATGAGCAACAGGCGCCTGAAGCTCAACTCCGACAAGACGGAAGTCCTCATCCTCGGACGCACCCCCTCGGCCTGGAACGACTCCTGGTGGCCCACCGCCCTCGGACCCCCACCCACCCCAGCCAGCCACGCACGAAACCTCGGCTTCGTCCTCGACTCTGCTCTCACCATGTCCAAACAGATCAACGCCGTCTCCTCTTCTTGTTTCAACACCCTCCGCATGCTCCGCAGGATCTTCAAGTGGATTCCAACAGGAACCAGGAAGACGGTGACTCAAGCCCTCGTCAGTAGCAGACTTGACTACAGCAACGCACTCTACACAGGCATCCCAACGAAAGACATCAAACGACTCCAACGCATCCAGAACGCATCCGCCCGCCTGATCCTCGACATACCCCGCCGATGTCACATCTCCCCCCACCTGAAGGACCTCCACTGGCTCCCTGTGGATAAAAGGATCACCTTCAAACTCCTCACCCACGCACACAAGGCACTACACAACACCGGACCCACCTACCTGAACACCAGACTCAACTTCTACGTCCCCACACGTCAACTCCGCTCTGCCAACCTCGCCTCGCCATCGTCCCCCGAATCCAGTGCAAGACCTCTGGCGGCAGATCCTTCTCCTTCCTCGCCGCCAAGACCTGGAACTCTCTCCCCACCTCACTACGCCAGACCCAGGACCTCCTCACCTTCAGGAGACTCCTCAAGACATGGCTCTTCGAACGCTAGCAGCATTCCCCCCCCCCCCAGCGCCTCGAAACCCTGTCGGGTACATAGCGCGCTTTATAAATTCACTGATTGATTGATTGATTGAAGGGCGGACTGGGGCGGACTTGGATGTGGAAGGAGTGGACTGGGCAAGAAGATGGGCACGTTTAGGGCTGAGAATGGATGGGCCAGTGGGTTTGAACAGGTCAATACAGGAGAGGAAAGCTTCTTAGGGGCAGTTAGAGGGGATTTGGAGGCAGGTCTGGGAGTGGAGGTAGAGGGAGTGTTTGTATCAGGTGTAGATATGCCGGACATGGATGCAGGTGCCTGTACAGTATGCTGATGTGTGGTGGATGTGTATGGTGTGGATGTCTGCAAATGTTTGAGTGTTTTGGGAGGAGGGGGGTGGACACAGTGGGACAAGACAGGCAGCCAGTGTACATGGATGTTGTCTGGGTGTCTGTAGGACTGGTGAGTGTGCTGCAAGTGTCTGTCAATGTAGTTGTGGTGAGTGCAGGTGTGGTGTCTAGGGTGCATGACTGGATGTCAGATGTTGTGCTGACTGCATGAATAGGGACAGCAGCAGTGACTGAGGGTGCAGTGCATGTGGGTGTGTATGGTGAGGTAACAGACAGAGTGGCGGGGAGGATGACACACTGGGGGAAGTGGATGTTGTTGTGTGTGCTTTGGTATGTTGGGTGTGTGCCTGCCTGTGGGAGGAAGTGTGGTGCTTGTGTGCTTCATGTGTGTTGACGTGTGTGCATGGCTGTCTGTACGTGTGCTTGGGATGGGTGAAGGGAGTTGGGTGCTGGGTGCTGGAAGGAGTAGAAGTGGTGGGAGTGGGAACGGAAAGACTAGGGACACTGGCTGCCATCAAAGAGGAGGCCAGAGCCTGAAAAGATCTCTGTAGACCAGACATGGCACTGTGAATGCCTTCCAGGTATGCATTGCATTGCTGCATCGGGATGCTAGCCCCTGGGTGGCATTCACGATGGTTGTCTGCCTATAGAGATGGTTCTCAGGAGGACAATAACCTCCTCCGTGAGGGCAGCAGGGCTGACTGAGGCAGAGGATGAGGTGTCTGGGGCAAAGGAGATGCCCACCCTCCTGGGTGAGGGGCCATGGGAAATTTGGTGGGGAGCAACTTGGAGGGTGGTGATGGCATGGGGGGTGGCGGAAGATGGCATAGAATGGGTGTGCCTAGTAGGGTCCACCACCACCAGGGAGCTCCCATCGGAGGAGGTATCAGAGTCACTACCTCCAGTGGTAGTTGCCTCCCCGTGGTACTCCCCTCGCCCTCCAACCCACTGGTCCTCTTGGCGTCGCTCAAATCTGCCTCCTTGGAATCATGGGCTGCTGCATCCTCACTCACCACTGCTCTCTCGCCAGATGACGCTAATGTACATTAAGGACACAAGAGCACAGAGTGGAGACATTTGTCAAAAACTGGATACATGTACATGTCAGGCCAACACACTTCCATGCAGGTCACACACCTACACACAGCACCTACAACATAAGTTATGACTGTACTCCTGACTAGTGGCCATTACCTCAGAATACACCACATTAGCCACAGAAAATATGGATCTGATACACTGTGTGGAGTACACCCATGAGAGACCATGCCCAGCCAATGCACTTACAAGTCCATGAGGCCACAAAGCATACCAGATGACAGAAAGGGGACCCCCCATGGGCCTATGGACACTGCCCAAACTAGCCCTCACACCATTCCAGGGACTTTGAGGGGGCAGGACTGCAGGAACTCACCTGTCCAAGTTCCTGGCACTAGAATGCATACAAACCACAGCACTAACATACATCCACCAAACCAGTATCACAACAGTGTTGGTACTCATCCCCTTGTGGCTCTTGTGCTTCCTTCAAGCACCCATCCAAATCCGGATAGGCCACTGCCAGAATGCGGGCCATTAGGGGGGTCAGGGTCTGACGGGCACCCCTTTCTCGTTGGGAGGCCTTCCCCAGCTGGGCCTCTCCGGTCTTCCTGGCCCAACGCCTCAGGTCCTCCCACCGCTTCCTGCAGTGGGTGCTCTGCTGGTCGTAGACACCCAGGGTCCGCACTTCCTTGGCAAAGGTTTGCCAGAGGCCTTTCTTTTGATGGGCGCTGACCTACATGGGACACACAGAGCAAAGAAACAGACATCAGTATGTGTGCACCGAATACAGATGACATGTCGTTCCCTATGGAACGGCCATTGTTGAAAGCCATGTTATCAACTTACATACAGTACATGCCAGACAGTCTACGGCTGGGCAGTCAAACATCGAAGCCACATGCATACAGGCATCCACCACAATCACATACATCTAAGGATAACAGATGTCAACGCACCTGCTCCTCTGGTCACCCATAAACTTGGCATCCAGAGGTAGGACCGTTTCCCATGGCCCGCGCAATCTCAGGGACCAGAGTCCGAGTACAGCAGCACACGCAGTGGAATACTACCCTGCATGGGAATCAGGAGTCAAGTGACGAAATGGCGTAGGTACTGCGGCGGTGTGCTCCGTCACCACCGGAGGTGATCATGATTGGCCAATGTTCCCCATTCCCATTGACAACCATGTAATCCAATGATCGGGTGCACAGTGGTGAACACTGCTTTCCGCCATGACGACTAACGTCAGCGGAATGAAGTAACTTCCAGTCCTTCATGCCTGGATGGCAGGAGGCTGCCATTTTGCTACCACCAAGTCAACATAGCCTGGCCAGGGGCCTCATCCAGGGCCTCCAAATCTCTGACCTTAGTTGCTTGCTGACATGAGCCTAGGATCCTCACCTGCACCCATCTTTGGAATTGTGTCCACACTGGTATGCCATTATTACAGACTTAACTCAGCACACTTATGCCTGACAGTGTACTTCATACTTTGTGTCTGTGTGTGTTACCTACGTGTTGCACTTACAAAGCTACAGTGACATCATGTGATGCAGGTATATGTTGACACTCAAAATGTGTGCCTGCCTTCCCCATAGGTACAGACCCATGTGGCGAGGGAGCGCCCCATCTGTTTACAGACCTCTGGTTGATTTGGAAACTATGGAGGAACGTCACATCATTGTCACCTACAGACTCAATAGAGCTACTGTCCATGACCTCTGTGCATTAATGGATCCTGTACTGAAATCAGCTAATTGGAATCAGCATGCCATCCCTACAACTTTGCAAGTGCTATCTGTACTCCATTTTTTGGCTACAGGCTCATTTCAGGTGACAGTGGGCATGGGTGCAGGGGTCTCACAGCCAATGTTCAGCCTCATCCTGTCAAAATTCCTGAATGCATTCGTCCAACACCTGCAAACATATGTCCAGTTTCCCCATAGGGCTGAACTTCCTGCCATCAAATCCAGATTGTATGCCTTTGCTAACATACCACATGTGATTGGTTCCATTGATGGAACACACTTAGCTCTCATACCCCCAAGAGTGAATGAACAGGTGTACAGAAATCAGAAGAACTATCACTCCATGCATATACGATTGGTGTGTACTGCTGACCGGTACATTTCACATGTCAATGCCAGGTTCCCAGGCTTAGTCCATGATTCAGCCTTTGTCCTGAGAAAAAAGCAGTGTACCATACTTGATGGAACAACTACAAGGGAACAGAGGATGGCTCATAGGTGAGTGTGTATGACACTGGATCTGCACATAGCTGACAGCCAGGCAATATGCATGTAAAGTCAGTTTCTTAAGGTCCTGTTTCGCCCACTTTTGCAGGTGATTCTGGCTACCCTAACTTGCAATGGCTCCTGCCACCTGTGAGGAATCCTAGAACAGATGCAGAGAGGAATTACAATGAGGCCCATGGGCGTACTAGGAGGGTGACTGAGTGCACTATAGATCTCCTGAAGGCTAGATTTCATTACTTCCATCTCTCTGGGGGATCCCTGTGCTAATGTCGTGACAAGGTGTGTAAGATAGTGGTAGCCTGCTGCATGCTGCACAACTTGGCTGTGAGGAAAGCTATCCCCCTTCTGGAAGAGCTGTCCAACCAGCCCAGCAACCTCAGAGAGGGGATGAGAGTGATGGTGAGGAAGAAGAGGGGGAAGATATCAACTCTAGGAACCAACTTATCTGCTTATACTTCCAGTGACTCTAAGGTACTGTTCAATGATGCTGATGTCCTCACTGCATTGTTTCAGTCTGACTCATGTAATTGGTAATGTGGTGTCTATAGTCATTGACACTGTTAACTGAAGACTGAAGTGGCATGTGCCACGGTAACCCAATATTAGGTACAGTGTGACATACTTCAGACACTACAGTGCATTGGATCCACTCCTGCAATAAAGGTATGATTATGAAATTGACTGGTTAATGCATACACACTCGCAATTGATATCTCTAATTGATGAGGGACATATGAATTGAGTGCATAGGTGTATTTATTAAGTGACAAAACATACATATTTCATGGGACAGTAATAGGGAGGGGGCACATGGTGCATATCCATACTCAGGTACATATGCTCAGCTGTTGGTAGCACTGGATTTTGTTCCATGTGGCCATTGGTAGATGGTGTGATGGCAGTGGAATGTCAACAAGGGAGCACAGTGGCACACAAGGGTAACATTTCAGGGCACAGTCACTTCCTAGCGGTGGGCTTGGTCTTGGCTGATATTTCAGTGGCATGTCTGGGTCTGAGGGCACATTTGCCTGGCTGGAGCTGGGCTGCAGGGGTAGGGGTGCTGGTTGCATGTGTGTCCTCTGGCAGTGCTACCAGTCCACTAGCTGCTGCAGATGTAGATGGCAGGGCGGTGTCCTGGCTAGTGGTAGGGGCTTGCAGGTGGGTGGAGGTCTCAGACTGGTTGTGCCACTGGTGCTGCAGCACCCCTGCAATGGTGGCCATGGTGGCATTGAGCTGTTTTCATTGCTTCATGGCCACCTGGTGGTGTGCTATCTGCGGCTTCTGATTCTGCTCCAAGGTGGCCAGGATCTGGCCCATCCTGTCCTAGGTATGGTGGTATGCTGCCAGGACCTCAGATATCACATCCTGGGCTGCTGCATCCATCCATTGGCCACCCCCCTGGGCCACTGATGTCCTCCCACTGAGCCTAGCCCCCTCTGCCTGTGTCCCTTGTAAAGGTCTGGCAGTCCCACTTGCAGTTGGCCCTTCATCATCCTGCCTGTTGGTGGGTGGAGACTGTGTCCTCTGTGCATGTGGCCCACCAGTCTGTGGCCGGGAGACATTGGTGTGGGGTCGTTTGGCCAGAGCTGATGATGGTGGCTGGGTGGTGGGGCTGTCAGTGGTATCTTGGGTGGGGCTGCTGGAGGGTGACAGTCCAGGATTGTGTGATGGGCCAGGATATTCTTCAGTTTCCATATATGCCTCTGCACTCTCCTGAGTGGGGCCTCTGTCTTCGTGTGGGGTGCTGGCACTCTTTGGCGTTTCCATCCGGGTGGCAGGGGTTGTGGTGCCTGTGGGGGGGAATGGACATGTGGGTGTCAGGTACTTTTTTGGCAATTGATGCACTGCTCTGCCCTATTTTTTGCTTATATTCCCATGTCGTGGCATGCAAGGTCCCTTCGTGTACATATCTTTGCATTTTATGTGGGGGGTGGAGGTGCATTATCTGTGCTGTAGTGCCACTGGGAATCCATGCAGGGGTAGGATGGAGGTTTGTTTGTGGGATAGAGGTCATGCAGGGTAGTTGGATGTGGGTGTTGTGGACTGGCTGGGGACGGGGTCCTGGTAGGAGTGAGAGGGGTGGGGTGCTACATGCATTATCGGTGGGGTGAATGTTAAGGTATTGTAGTTGAGTTACTTGAGTCCAGTCCTCCAGTGAGTCCAGTGAAGCCCTCCGGGTGGAGGATAGCCAGGACTTCTCCTCCCAGTTGGTGCATTTGGGGGGTTTAGGGTGGGAACCACCACCAGTCTTTTGTACGGCGATGTTGTGCCTGGATGTCATTGACCGAATCTTCCCGCGCAGGTCATTCCATCTCTTCTGGATGTCATCCCTTGTGCATGGATGGTTTCCCACTGCATTGACCTTGTTGACTATCCACTGCCATAACTCCATCTTCCTGGCCACGGGTGTCTGCTGCACCTGTGCCCAAAATAGTTGTGGCTCGACCCTGAGTATTTCGTTCACTATGGTCCTTAGCTCCCTGTGTGTGAAGCGGGGTTGCTTAGGGGGTGCCATGGTGTCTGTTGTGGGTGGTGTGTTGTGAGTGTATTGGTGAGGGTGCTGTTGTGTGGTTGTGTGTGTTGCCTATTAAGGTATTTGGGGTTTGTATGTGTTTTGGTGAAGTATTTGTGCATGAGGCTTGTGTTATGTTGTGTTCAGTGTATGTGTGTTGTGTTGTGTTGTGTTGTCAATCCCAGTCTTGCTATTGGCAATGCAAAGTATTCTGGGGGCTGTATGTGTGTGTTTTATAGTGTTGTGGATGTGTGTCAGGTGTGTAGGTTTCAAAGTTGACAATGTGTGCATTTGATGTTGGTGGGTCCCATTGCTGGCTGTGGCAGTCCGTACCGACAATGGTCATTCGGCATCCACTATCCGCCACGCTGATTTGTGCTTCATTATTTGGTGGGCGGAGGATTTGTCTACAAGGCGGTGGCGGTGTGGGGTGTACTGCCTTTCCGCCGTTGTAGACCCTGGCGGTGGGTGGAGTTTGCAGGATTTTTGGAGGTTTGACTTTTTGGCATCATAATTCGGCAGTGTCCAGTCTACCTCCTCTGGCGGACTTCTGTTCATCGTCAACACAGCAGTTGGTGGTGATTGCCACTAAGTTCATAATGAGGGCCTTATTCTAGATTAGTTGAAGAATACACCCAACAGGCATAAATATTGGACCTCCTGAGTTAATCACCATTATACTCCTGGAACTGTGAAAGACTTTAGAAGGGCTGCCTGTACTCCAGAGGACTGCCAGGCTGCTTGAGTCCTGCGTTGTTTCTCAGTGGACTGTCCTGCTACTTTAAGTTTGTCTTGTTCTTCAGATTACTGCCCTGCTGTTTGAGGCCTGCCTTGGTGCTTGAAGGAGAGGGAGAACATTTCCTTGAACCTAGGCCTACCAGAGTGACTCCAAGGGTCAGTTGGCTGTCCTGGGGAAGAGACCCGCCAGTTACAGTTTACAGCACATCAGGATGAGGAGGCGGGCTTTGAAGTAGAGCAGGATGCACAAATGGACGAGGATGATGACAACCCCCTGATTGTGGCCCTGGAGAAGAGAAGAGGGCTCACAGGCGTGAGGTCCCCTGTCAGATCCAGAGCAGACATCAGTATCTCCTTCTGTATTCTAGCCCCAGAGGAGCTAATGGAGAAGAAAGGGAGTTCTGGCTGCACAAGGCCAACCTGAAAATGGAGTAGGCAGCTGCCAAGAGGGCTGCCAAAGAGCGAAAAGCTGAGGTAGAAAGAGAGCCTTGGCAAGGAAGAAGGCTGAGGCAGAAAGAGCCTTGGTAAAGGATGGGATTGTAACAGAGAGGACCTTGGCAAAGGAGAGGGAGCAGAGATAGCCCTCGGCCAAGTAGAAATCTGAGGCTGGGAGGGCCTTGGCTGAAAGGAAGCTGATCTTGGCACATGATGTGAGCAGTGCTTAATTTGTAAATAAAAACATGCTGGTGCCCATAACCCTCCTCTTAAACATGTAGCTGCTGCATTTAAATGTGCGAGCATGGAATACTGAGGCAGTGTAATCCTGAAGCCATCCCGGGCCTCTTCAATCCATTTAAAGCCACTCCCTGCCCCTTCAGCTCACTCTAGCAGCTTCCTGCTTTCTACCTTTGAGACATTTTTTCATTTTTCCCTTCCTCCGTCTTTCCCATATGTGTCTTTTGCTCTTAGCAAATGCTTGAGGCAGAAGAATAAGTGCTGGCCCTCAAAAATAAGTGCCGGTGCTCAGCACCGGAAACAACAAGCACAAATTAAGTGCTGGATGTGAGCCTGAAGAAGCTTAGTTCAAAGCAAAGCAAGCAGCAGTATCAATCATCAATGGTGGCTGCTATCCAGTATCCCATATAGACATGAGGGTCCATATACCCCATTACTTGTTGCCCACCTACGTGGTGGGGGATGATATAGACAAATGGTATTCTACCTAAGAGGTAGAAGGATTGGGTGCATGCCTTTAGATACACATGCCCACAGTGGGGAGAGATAACCTTCTTACACTAGAGGTTGGGGATCAAATAAGGCATGCTCCCAGGAAGGCCCTTTGAGTCACTAAGAGCCTGATTCATAAAGGGAAAAGCATACATGTTTTGTGTAACAACTGTGGAGATACCACAGTCAAGGAGGAGAGTTCCACAAATAAAAAGATAGGCCAGGCCAGGCCAGGCTTTCTGCCCCAACTGCTCCACATTGCAGCTCCTTCTCCATCCAATTCGAAGGAGCTGTAATGTGCTTATTTGGAGGCTATAAAGACATTTTTTTACTTGTAATGCACCCTTTGCACATCGTGAGACTTGGTTTTGCAGTTGCAAACTTATAATTGTGTGATTTATATGCCTGGGCAGAGGTGGTGTAGTTTTCCTTTGTGGAATTCTTCAGAGTAACATAAACTCAAAAGGAATATGCATAGTACTGCTTTCGAGTGGAATTTGGGCAGGTCACGCTGCTTGCACTGATTTTTAACACTGCGTGCTTGTTCCTCACTGTAAAATCATCATGAACTGCACATGCACCAGAAGGCGCTGATTCTTTCTGCAGCTTGAGTAGATTTTCTACTCAAGTAGCAGCTTTCTCCACGTGAACGGTCATGCAAATCATTGTTTGCGCTAACCAACTTAAGGTTAGAGTTTTGTTTTCACCCACACCTGGAGATTTACATGATTTGCAACAACAAAACCATTTAATACATCATGCCCCTAAAGAGTTTGTTTTACAAAGGTAGAGAATCTGATAATTAAGCAGACTAAACTAAGATTTATTATGACTTGCACCAATCAGGCCTAACTACCTTCATAATCTGTAACAAATGACACACATTTGAGAGGCCTGTTTATGAATAAAATACAAAATAACATATTCAAGTCTTTCTTCCGTCAAATGTGTTTTATATCAAGCTGTGACCCTGTGATTACTGGGATGGTGTGAAAAGCAGCAACTGTAAATAGTGTGATGCATTCATGTGTTGTATTTTGATAATATATTGTCGCTTGGAAATCAAAAGGAACTGCTTTTTATACTAATCATATAAATTAGCTAGTATATTCATAATTGTTTGTCTATGAATCATCTCCGGGTCTGTGTTTATGCTCTCATGCACATATGTGTTTGTGGTTTTAAAAGCATCTTCTCCAAAAAGATTTAACTTGGAACAGAGACATCTTTTTTATTTATTAGGTCTGGTATAAGGTAAGATACTTTTATACATAAAATATACATAAAATTCACAGTTAGTGTGTTTTGGGTCAGCTGTATGTTTCTTTGCCTCAGGACCCTTCAGTAATTGTCAATCGCATCTTGCAACAGCCTACATGGTGTGTTTTTGCTTCACCCTGTATATATTAAGTGCTTGGGTGTATCCTGCATCCCCAATGTGAACACATGAGGGACTATTTTTCATCTGAATGGTCTGGTCAATCATCACCTCCAATCTTTTCTCTGAAAAATACAGTAGCTCTTCACATATCCAATCTTTAATGTTCCTTTACCCTGCCACCAGGCTGCTCATATCTTTATGTACGCAAATGGCTTGTCTTTAATCCCACTCCGGTAGCTCTTGTTTTCCCATTTCACTAAATGCTGCTCAAACCATGATTGTGTCTGACAGCTTTTCTCGCCTGCATCGGATTGTGGCTGATACTGCGAGCAGACTCTGTTTCGCCTCCCCTGCTGCCAAGCTACAGTTGCTGTTAATAGCAACACACAAATATCAACAAAGCTAAGGGGTGTAGCTTGAAAATCAAAATTGTCTATGCTAGTGCTTATCTTCTGTGCAGTTCATATGTGTGTTGTGACTGATCAATTTTCTAGAAGTACACTTTAACTATTTCTTTTAAAACTCAGCAAAAATATGAGAGCACCGCAAGGGGCTTTAAACTGCCCCTTACATGTGAAGAAGGAGAAGACATAGGGCTTGATGTAGATAACGGTGGAGAGGTTACTTCATTGCAACGGTGATTAAGCTAGGCTTTATCTACATCATTGAAGTAAGGCACCATTGAGATCCTTTAATGGTGCATGACGTTTTCTAACTTTGACCAAGTGCTTCTACTCAGGCAATGCTACACCTGCCTAGTCCACTGTATCTCCTGTTACATGTCACATGAGACACCAGGAAATCCAGAGAGAGCGACTGTAACTCCTCTCTGTGCTGGTGAGGTGTTGAAAAAACTGAGAGTGCAACAGGAGCCTAGGCAAGTGGTGTGTCTGATGACCAAGGGATACCTCAGGTGATGGGGATATAAGTATGTGCCACCACAAGAAGGAGACAGTGCAAGAGAAGTCATGCCTTTTCCTGTAGGAAGGTATGTAAAGGCAGAGGCTGCAGCCAAATAAGGATGGTCCACCAGTTGCACTCCCGCTACACCAAGGGCACCAGAAACTGCTTTTAAAATTTTAAATTTCACAACTTTTCAACTTTGCAATATTTGCAAAATTTAGGGAAACATTTTGCCAACTTTTAAGGCTCCTGACTTTATAGCTTTGCTGTAGCAAAATGGGTTCCATCCATTTAAGTCCACCAGGATTATTTTCACTTTTGATCACCTGGTTTGTGGACCTCTACTATGGGTGAGTGTCACTACCTGCGTTTCACCCATGATAATTTCACAGTAATTGAACTGAGCATGTTCACCGCCAGCATCTGCCTTTGAAGATAAGGCTGGTGCATCAGATCTAAGGTAAGGGGCACAGGGCTGGTGATATGTGAACACATGTGCACACATTTGTGGGCTGCACATGTGAGTCTACTATAGTGCACAGCCCACTAATAGTGCACAGGTAGCCTGGAGCAGAGGGAACTCTCCTAGGATTGGTACTGATCTCTTGTAGGCATTATAATATTAGAGGGCATTCAAAGATAGGTCAGAAGGCTTTACTGGAAAACCTGTAGCACTTCGCTGTTTTAAATGCATGAATTAAATCTGCCTTGCTATGCAGTTTTGCTCCATTTAGACCTACCAGTCTAGAGAGGTGTTAACTGGGGTAAAAAATGCATGCTGAGTTTGAATATGTAGGTCCCAATAACATATGTGTACATCTTATGGGTCATAAGGTGTTTCCAGGTCTTTTGTCCCACTGCTGGGCCAAGATAATTATTCTGCTCCCAGCAGACGGAATAAAGCCCACCACACTGCTAATTACCTGTCACACTGCACCTGGGTTGGGTCAGCCCAAGCATACTGATCAAAAGCGGAAGCCCAGACATCTGGAGCCAACACAGAAGGTGCTCCCCTTTGAAACTTTTGTAGTGATGTCAGCTATGGGTGGACCTAAGGCCTTCAACAGATCTCTTTACAGAGGAAAATCAATGGCACCATATTGGATTGTCCCAGGATGCTGTTCAGGAGGGTTTGGACAAGGGTGGTGGGATCATGTGGCATTGTAGGATTGGCCAGAGGTGCCTGGCATGAATAACTTTACAACCACACCTATAAAAGCTGTGCAGAAGGGAGAGACTGTGAGCAAGACCTGGACTTGCACAGAAACAACACCAGAATCATGGAGAGCTGGAAGGAGAAACCACTTAATGCCCTGCTAAGGACTTTTTCTCAAGCTGACACCTGGGACTATATGGGTCTCTCCAAGGGCAGTGGTGCTGTCCCCTTTATGCTCCCTGAAGACCAGTTGAGGGAAGATCTGGTCTCCACTGCCACCCCAAGTACTGTGCAAGACAGTCAGGATGCTCTGGGGCTCTGGAGTGTGGCCAGAAGGATGCTTCACTAGCTGGCAGCAGAAGGACAAAAGGCTCTTACCATGAGGAAAGGAGCACCAGGAGAGCAGAAGGTTGATGCGCAGAGAGCCAGTAAAGCCCTGCAAAATAAGCTCCTTGCCATAAGGAGCAAAACGAGCTACAAAGTGCACGTCAGCCCAAAAGGGCACAAGTTATACTGTGGGAAACATTTGAACTCTGACCCTTCCACAATGCCATGCAAAACAGAGCACTTGGGGCTCAGCCACTAATTAAAAAAATATCCCTTGGGTGGGCCAGGATCCAGAGTTCAGCAACACTCCATATTCCTGTCTTGGAATTTCATTTACCCAGGGAGGGGGCGTGCATGTGGCTCCCTCCTCAGACTCACTATCAGCCCAGTAACCCCATCCCCTGTGCTCGGTGCAAGTAATATTGTCCTGGAGACCCCAGCCCCTTGGGATAAAGAAGGTTCTCCAATTGAGTACTGTTATGTTCTTGCTTATGTAGTGCCACAGCATGGGCAAGGGCACCAACAATGTATATGCATCATATTGTGGGTTGCTACTCTGAGTGAAACAGCCGCTCTAGACGGTTTAATGTCTTTCAACTGTAGCTCTCCTGGGGCTTGCAAAGTAGGACCCCAGGAGAGGTTTACATAATTTTAGAGCACTCTATAGCTGAAGCTTTAGCTTTGGTGTGCTCAGACCTCTAATGGTTAGTCCCATAGCTTACTTATGTGGTCTGAAGAGGTTGAAGACAGACTTCAGCATGCTAGTGATTGTTTTCAAAATGCTTTGCTGAGAGTGACTACTGACAAACATTAAAATGTTTTTTTAATGATGATTGCATTAAAATACTGTTATTGATCCCATTGGTATAATGGTGATTTTCAATGTGGTTATTTTTATTGACTTGTGATGACCCCTTGACCGAGCCAATACAATTTTTTGCAGTTTTATATTGTGTAAACTCAACACAAAGGTATCGGAGTGCTTTACATGAGAAGCAGTTACATTCCAAAAGGACACATTGATTTTTTGTGAGCCACTGGTAGATCAAGTGATTTGCCCAGAATCATGCGATGCTGAGCAGAGGCCAAGACTCAAACTTGACCCCCTTCACAAAGCCAAAAGGCCTGCTTTATATAAAATGACACCCCTTTATAGGGAGATGTTACATCTTGTATGGTATTGTAGTTATGCGGTTCAGCACCCAAGGGTGAAATGTAATATAAATGTGTCACCAAAGGTATTTCCAACTGCCTGATGTATATAATATAATTGTATTTCGATAGCACTTACCACCCCTGATGAGGTGTTGAAGCACTTTTTGTCGAGTAGCATGCTAATCTGGAACCCAAAAGTATCAGTGGTGGATTAGTGTAATTAGTGAAATATGAGTACAGTATTAGTATTAGAAGTATAGGGAGGTATTAGTTAATTTGAGCTGAGGACATGAGTCTGTTAGCTAGAATGAATAGAATAATGGAGGGATAGAGGAGGGAAGACTCCAGAAGTGCTAATTGGAAGACAATAGTAGTAAATTGAGGTGAAGGATGAGTTAAGGCGAGGTGGAGGATGGAAGAATCTGTAGAAGGGATAAAGGAGATCATAATAGTAAAATGGGCTTTGGGGTGAGGCAAAGGAGAGATAAATGAGGGAGAATTTAGTAGGGTTGTTTGGGAGATTATAGTAGTAAACTGAGGTTTGGAGTGAGCCAGGGGGGTTAGAGGAGGGAAGAGTCTAGGAGGGTTACTTTAGAGATCATAGTAGTAGAATGGGTTTGGGATTAGTCAGAGGAAGGAGATAGAGGATAGATTGATAGAAGTATAGTGTGATGGTGAGACAGAGTAAAGCTTTCAAGAGAGTATTTGTTTCCTCTTGTATAGTAGAACTAAAGTAGAAAATACATATATACATGATCACACAGTAAGAGAATATATGTGTATGAATATAAGATTTAAAGTTGTATCATATAAACACAGACTTTAAAGAGTGGGAGTATTTGAAGTTAATTTATTTATGTACTTTTATAATATAATTTTATCTTTTATCAATATTTCATTAGTAAAATGTTTGTAGATAGTTAAGATAATATTTACCTATCGTGATATATAAAATAAAAACAGAGACTCATAAGCATCTAATAAAACAACTTATATAGGAACTATGCAATGATCTATGAACATGTCAAGCATAGAATAATGTACACATTTTTAGACATACACACATATACATAATATATACATATACACTTGCATATACCCACACACATATACATACATATGTATATCTTTTAACCATAGGCAAAATATACATGTGTTAAACAGGTCTAAAGAATATGTATATATTTTAGGACAAAACAGTTAGTATACATATTTGAACAAAGAAATACACATATCAATATATATATTCATATAATCAGATTATAAAAAGTGTACATGCACAGGGATATGCAGTGCATTGCTGTTTGAGTATTGTATTGTAATAGTATTTATATAGTGCTTTCAACCCCTGACGAGGGGTCAAAGCGATTTTCGGAAAGAAGCACGCTACTCCGGAACCCAAAAGGAATTAGTGGTGGATTAGTATAGGGAAATATGAATACAGTTTTAGTATTATTATGAGTTAATTTGAGCCACGGATATGTGAGTTTGTTAGTTGGATTGATTGGAAGGAGTAGAAGAGGGAAGAATCCAGAAGTGTTAATTGGGAGTTTATAGTAATGGGATGAGGCTTGCGATGACTAAAGGGGAGTATGGTCCTCATGTAGGAGAGAGCCAATTCTTGAGTAGTGTCAACATCAGGGCAGTGCACGCTCTACTGGCGACAAGAATGCAAAAACCCAACAGTTTCAGGCTAACGTAATTTATGCATTGTGATGATACAATGTTGTTTAACCTTTTGCATTGCAGAGTTTAATCTTAAAGACTTATGTTCAGCATGCATATAAATACTGTTCACATGCTATGTACTGCTGTAGGTTTCCAGACTGTGTCAGGGTGTGGTCCCCTTCCAGGGCCTTCTAGAAGCTTTCCCTGCATCATGCCTGGGTGTGGTTTGTGGGCTGGGCCAAGACTCTATATAAGGGAGCCAGCCCAGCTCCACTTGCTCACTATTCAGAGGTCCCGGTGCAGAGCAGCAGCAACTTCCTGATCTCCTGTTCCGGTGGCCTACTTTGATCTTCCAGGCCTCTGCCCTTCATTTTAGATTGGTGATCCTTAATCAGGGCGGTAAGACGGAGGTTGGATTGGGCCCCCGACCCCGTTATCGAGGACGCTTGAGTTCTTGGTCTTAATTAATTCTTGCATGATAAACTATTTTACTCTTGGAAGTTTGAATGTGTGCTTAGGCGTTTCGTGACATTTGTATGCTGATACTCGAATCGGCAAGACGTGCAGTTCTTTCTCCGTGCTTAATTCATGTTATTCATTGTGCGCTATCATTCCTTCACAGTTACATGGTGGCATTCGAATTGACAAGATGCGCGATTCATTTTCTTGTGATTTAACCCTTGATATTCATTGTGCGCTACCATTCCTGGGCAGTTACATGGTGGCATTCGAATCGGCAAGACGTGCGATTCATTTTCTTGTGATTTAACCCTTGATATTTATTGTGCGCTACCATTCCTTGACAGTTACATGGTGGCATTTGAATCGGCAAGACGCGCAATTCATTTTCTTGTGATTTAACCCTTGATATTCATTGTGCGCTACCATTCCTGGGCAGTTTATTTTTTTATTTAAGTACATTTGGTCCAAAAAAGTTTGGACCATTTAGAATTACAAAAAGAAAAATAACAAACTTACATAGTCATATAAAATCCATTGGAATCGTGATAGCTCATCATAATTCATAATAACAATCATTCAGAATACTGTGAAAATCTAGTAATCAACTAACATATAAAATATTTCAATAAAATCCTTACAGCTAAAATTTTAAATTAAACTTAAAATACGGCAAATTGCAAGTTTTGACATAAAAAGCGTCTCTGAGAGCTTGTGCGATCTCAATTTGCTCCTGCAAAGGGCCATGGGTTCTTACTAAAATACAGTAAAAAAGTGTCACATATGAAGTAATAGTTTCGAAATAATGACAGGGTATATGGCACGTTTTAAAAATACGAAGAGAAACAAAGGAATATAGGGGGTCATTCTGACCCTGGCGGTCGGCGGTGAAGCGGCGGGAAGACCGCCAACAGGCTGGCGGTCTTTTTTCATGTATTCTGACCATGGCGGGTCAGAATACATGAATCCGCCAGCACTGGCGGTATTCCGTACGGCGGTCCCTCGGCGGTCTATTGAAAAGACCGCCGAGGTCGGAATGACCCCCATAATCTTGTTAAAATCTCCCTCTGTAAATAAACAAGGGCACGGCCTAGAGCTCTAAGAGCCCTTCACAGAAATATGCTTGCGACGGATACACCAAGCCTCCTGGGCAGCTAAATGGCGGCATTTGAATCGGCAAGACGCGCAATTCTTTTCTCGTGTTCAATTCAGGTTATTCATTGTGCGCTATCATTCCTTGACAGTTACATTGTGGCATTCGAATCGGCAAGACACGCGATTCATTTTCTTTTGCTTTAACCCATGATATTTATTGTGCGCTACCATTTCTTGGCAATTACATGGTGGAATTTGAATCGGTAAAACGCGCAATTCATTTTTCTGTGTTTTGAAATCACGATGTTCATTATGCGCTACCATTCCAAGGCATTTACTTGGTAGTTTTCGAGCTGACAAGTCGCGTGATTTATTCCTCGAATCTACGTTGTGTTATTCATGGTGCACAATCCTTCTATGGTATTTACTACCTATGTGAAAATCTGCAATGTGCGCAATTCATGTTCCGACAATTTGAGAGAACAAAAAGGCCAGAGTTCTAGATGTAATGTTGTGTGTTCCTAATATGTTTTCTCAAAAAAGATTCATATGATGGTTTAGAAATTATTCAGATTGTTTCCTGATTCTCATTACAAAGGAAAGTACTTGAATTTGAAAGTTTCATTTAACCTTTCTTGATTCCCTCACAGGTACCCAGTCATCTTGAAGCCTAGTCATTTTAAGTCTATGCTTAGGTTGTTCATGTTTTCAGAATGACGATGCTTAGAGCCATAGCCTAGTACTGATTTCATGAGATGTAATTTTGATGTTGTGTGTTTTAAACTTTTGCTTCCTACAGGTCTCCTTCCCAGCTGTTCCCTTACTAATCCCCTTTTCCCTACTTGGACTCTCTTAGACTTTGTGACAAATCTAATCAGAGTATTGGAGCTGTCTTTTGGTGTAAGTGTTGGGAACATGCACAGACCCCGAGGATCTGGTGACTCTGACAAGTAGTCTCCTGCAGATAAAATAGTTGTCCAAGTATCTTATATTTGGGGGTAATGAATTCCATAGTTTAGCCACTTGAACAGAGAAAGATGTACCACCTATTGTCTTTTTCTTTTATAGTGGTGTTTTGAGGTGGGGTTCCAATCTTGAGTGGTGGTTTCTTTGTTTAATGTATTTGGTGATTTTATTCCTGATGAAAAGCAGTTCTATTCCATGTGTTGTTTTGTGGGTGATACAAAGTAGCTTGAAGGTGGATCTTCTGGCAACCAGTAACTAATGTAGGACCCTCAAGGCAGGGGAGATGTGGGCTTTACATATAGGAATAGTCTGGCAGCCGAGTTCTGAATGCACTGTAGTTTTTTCATAGTAAATAGAGAAGATCCATGGTAGAGGCCATTGGTGTAATCCAGCGTAGACAGTACAAGAGAGATAGATAGTACAATAGAGGTAATTGCCTGCACCTTGTGTGGAAATCCGATGTGGGGGAAGATGCGTCAGAGTTTTTATAGTGATGAAGCTTGATCTTGCTAATTTGTCCACTTGAGCATTCATTGTTAACATGGAGTCCATGGTAACTCCAAGGGTTCTTACTCCTTAGATTCTTTAGGAGGTGGTCCCAAATCGTCAGGCCAGGCACAGAGTGGGTCATAATTTTTCCAATTGCCACATTTGAGTATCTCAGTTTTGGAAGCATTCAGTTTGAGATGGTTCCATGTCATTCAATGATCAACAACTCTAATGCAACTGAAGATTTGTGAGTTTCCAATGTCTTTGGGGAATTCCAGTTTAAGGAGTATTTGTGAATCATCTGCATAGTTGTAGCACATGAGTTAAAATTTAATGATCATTGCTGGAAATAACATCATGTAGATGTTGAAAAGCATGAGTGGACTGATTGAGCCTGAGGGACCCCTGGTTTTGTGAAGTAGGGTTTGGACGGGAAAGGGGGAGTATTGATGACATTGGTTCTGTTTTGAAGGTATGATGTGATCTAGTTGAGAGCAGTACTGTCTATGCCCGCTTCATAGAGTTTTTTTATTAGGGTTTCAATGTCTACTGTGTCAAAGGCAGCCGGGAGGTCCAGTAGTGCAGCAACACCATTGTGGTCTATTGTGTTTTTAAGATCATCCCAGATGGTGATGAGGGCAGGCTCAGTGCCTCTTCCGGGAGGGAATCCAGTTTGTAAGTCTCTAAGTATAAAGTTATCTTCAATGAATGGTGATATCTGGGCAAAAACTGCTCTTTCTATCAGTTTGCCCAGGAAAGGTCAATTTATAATTGGTCTGCAGTTGTTGATGTCATGGGGGTCCAGGTTTGTTTTGTTTAATAAGGGGCACATGTATGCCTTTTTACGGTCTTCAGGAAAGATTTCTGTAGTTAAAGAATTATTGATGATCCTTCTTACTGGTGTGGCAGCAGAGGTAGATATAAGAATGTTCTTGAAGATGTGTGTTGGACAAGGGTCAAAAGGGCAGCCGGAAGACCTGCTTACTTTGGCCATATCTATAAATCTACTTTGGGATATTTGTTTGAAGCAGTGCATAGGCCTCTTGGAATGGATTTTTTTAAACGGTTTGGTGCTGGTGGTTTTCCTTTGTTTTAAACAGGCGTCCAATGTATTTGTCTTGGTTGTGTAATGATTTTTCAGTTTGTCTGTGAAATCTTGAGTAACGGAATGAATTCCTTCCATACATTTAGGTTTTTGAAATTTGTTGAGCATTTTATTAAAATTCTTTATTTGCAGAAATAGCATTTTGAATTCAGTCTGAGTGGTACCTTTTGTTTTAGCTTTTTTGAGCTAAAGTTTGTCTTTAATGTTGTTTCTTTTGAGCCAGGTTAGTTGTAGCCTTCCTATTTTCTGTTTCATCTTTATTAATTCGGCATTACTCCAAGGTGCTTGTTTTCCTTTGTTCTGTTTTGTTTTTCCGAGTAGCATTAGGATATTGAAAGCTTCCTTGCTAGGTGGTGGTCTGTAAATGAGGAAGAAGTCACAGGAAGAAGTTGGTGTAGGGTTGCATCTAGTGATGAGAGTCTCACAACTTTGTGTGGAGATATTGTCTGTTTTTCTGAGATGTATTGCTTGTTTGAATATAACAGCTAGTCCACCCTTTTTGTGATGGTTTGATAGCCTGCAGGAAAGGCTCCATGCAGCACTGGGGCCATGTCATTTCCAAACCATGATTCAGTTATGAAGAGTCAGGTTATGTCTCAATGAGTAGGTCATAAATGTGGTACTTATTTTTTTAGAGAGTGACAAGTGTTTATTAGTAGGCAGTTTAGAATTGTGTATTGGTGGTGGTGTAATTCTGTTTTGTAGAAGTGTGATCAGTATATTTTGAACTTGTAGCAGATGTGTCATTAGTGCTGATATTAACGGTATGAGAGTCATAATAGTGCTGTATTTCTATATTGTGCCCCTCATCCAGCACGCTTAGAAGGAATTTTGTTGGATCTGTGTGTGTCGGTGGTTGCGAGTTACATGGTGAGTTGTGTTCTTTTTGTAGAGTAGCCTTGTTGTGTAATATACATGAGGATGCAAATTGTGAAGAGTGGCATGTTGTTCATTTTTTTTGCATCTATTTAGGGTAGAAAGGGTATGGGTTAGGGGTGGTGGTGGAGCATGTGGGTAATATTCTAAGGCTCTAAATTGTACGATGGATGAGAGGCGGGTGAATGAGTATTGTTGTGTTGGAGTGTTTGTGGTATATGTTGACGAAGAATGAGGATTTTGGAGTAATATTGGTCTAGGATTTGTATTTGTGTAGGCATGAGGCTGGGATTGGGTGTGACAGAAAGTATTAAGAAAGTGTGTCTGTGACTTTGATGTGCTGTGTGCGTGTGTTTTGTTTTGTTTTGTTTTTGTGGAGTAGTGGGAGGAGAGATAGATGTGATGTTTTTTTGTGAAGGGTTTCTATGTGAGTTACTGCTGGTGAGTGGTATTTGAATAGTACAGGGGGTGGTGATATGTTTTGGAGAAGAGTGTATGTGGTGTGTAAGAGGGAATGGACAAGCATTATGAGTGCTTATGTTAGATTTGATCACTGAAAGAAGTAATATGTGTGGTGAGGAGCGTAAGGATTTTATGGTTGTGTATAACTGGTAAAAAGAGGAGGAGAGTGTTGGTAGATGGTGTGACATAAGGCTGAGTATAGGTTTTGTCTTGATAAAAATGGGTTTATTAGGAGCAAGTAGAGGATATAGCTGGAGTTTTGTAAGAACAGAGAGTGTGTGTCTGGATACATTAAAGTTACGTTTAATGTGGCTTTGTGTTGGGTTGGGTTGGTGATGTGTTAGTGACATAGGACAAAGTTGTGTTTTGTGTGAGAATGAAGGTGCCATAGTGTTTTAGTTGTGGTAGAATTGTGTATAGGTGTGGTTTGTGGGGTTGTATAGTGGTTGTTAAGACATTAAAATCAGTGTGAGGTTTGGTTGTGGTGCATTTGTAGAATACCTTTGCTGATGTTGTGTTTGGATGTTGGAGGATGTGGATGGCTTGAGGTGTCACGATTCACCCTGGGCTTACCGTCGGTACTGGAGAGGGATGGTGAGCGGCCCCGGTTCCTGCAAGTTCTGCTCTGACCGAGGTAGGGGCGACCCCTTCAGGTAGCCACGGTGCTGTTGACAATAGTAAGCAACCACAGTCCGTGCCCTCCAAAAGGAGTCCCAGAGGAAAAACCCCAAGGGGGAAAAAACCTCCAACAGGAACTCCCTGAAACAGAAGGAGGACACAAGGATTAGAACTCAGGATCCTGGAAATCTGGAAGACTGAAGACAGAACAAGAACGACTGGCGTCCAAACGAAGACCAGCCGGAGCGTGACCACCACCGCTGAAGTGTTGCAACGCAATGAGAAGAAGAAATGATTCCCCTTATATACCCCTAGACAGGAAGTGATAAACAGGAAGAAGTAACACCACCATCTTGGCTTGGGAAGGAACTATAGCTAGAGATAGAAAATATGCCCTTGTACAAAAGGAACAGATGCATGCAGGGAAGAAGGGAAGTGCATGGCATGCTGGGAAGGAGAAGGCATGCCTCAAAACCATGCAGGAGGAAGAGGAAGGCCCTGAAGGAGTGTGGCAGGTAAGTTATGCTAGGGGTGAGGACCCAGACACCCCACAACAATGTCCGCGTCGCGCGCCATGCGCAGCGAGGACCGAGACCCAATTCTGGGCCTCCGGCCTCGCCGCGTCCTAACAACGGCGCGCGGCCGTAGAAAAGAGCAGCCGCGGGCTCCACGACCTTTGACACGGGCCGTGGCTTCACCCGCGGCCCGGCTGGGAGACGCCGCGGCTTCCCCTGCGGTTCGGCATGAGGAATCTCCAGCACTAGGCCTGACCAGTCCCGAAGAGGCCCAAGTGAGCAACTGCTCTTTTCCTCTCCAACCTTAGCCTCAACGCCCGGGCTGAGATGCCCTGGAACCCTAGCCCTAACCCTAACCAATCAGAATCCTCACCCTAAACATTGGGTTTCCTGGCCCTATTAACCAATCACAACCTTAGCCCTAACAGCCAGTAAAAAACAAAGCCCTAAGTCCAATATGAACCCTCTGTCAAAGCCCAGCTCACCTGAGTCCTTGTTCAGTTCTGATGGAGGTTGAAGACAATCCGACCCCACCCTGAAACTGCTTGTTCCAGCACACTAGTTTTTAAAACAGTGCACTAAGAACAGAAGCTCAAGGGAACTGGGGAAGTGGATAAAATAAAATAAAGAGACAACAGCGTTCTTGCGTTTCCACTGTTGAAGTGCTGCACAAATCTGCGGCCCTCTCTGACTTCTGTAGAAACTGGTGCCTAATGAAACATAAACAAAGAACAGATAAGTACATCCTATTCCTAACTGGGTTCCTGACTATCCCTTTATTTATTAGAAATGTTCTTCTAAAAGTACCTCTTGGATCCTGGTCTCTAGTTTCCAGGTTTGGAATGTGTTACTGCTCTGGGATGTGCTTTCTATTACTCTAAAGCTTCTAAAACATTAAACAAATACCGTTATCAGAATTACCAATATCAAACATTCATCTTAATATAACTAAAGCCTAAATTGCCAATAGCAGACTCACTTTTCCCATATTTCCAGAATCTTTTATAAAACAAATACTGTATTTTTACGTCAAAATACAGCATGTAATTTGTGCAAGTCCTTAATTTACTGTTTGCCTTGCTGTTAATGGTTTCCACGGTTCGATTCTTAAAAGTTCCATAAAAAAAATGTTTGCTTTACAAAGTTCCGCAAAGTATTCTTGTAACAAAGAGTTTGAATCACAATGTTCGTGGAAGGTATCTTGTTTCAAATTGTCTATACACGAATCCAGAAATTGTTGTCAAAGTTCTTTCAGGTAATAAAAGTTTTGCACTTACTTGTTGCTGGCAAGAGATACTGATCAGTCTAACCTTGTCTTCTTTCTCTTTTGCAGGTTGCTTGTAGGAGAGAGGCTGAGGCAAGGAGGAACCGGAAACCGGAAGAAGGAAGAGCCAGCAGCTGCGCCCATTGAAGCCAATGAAAGTCTGTAGAGAGCAGGAGTGCCAGCGCCGATGAATCTGTCCTCAGGTAAGCGGGAGGTAGACGAGCACAAGCACTGGGTGAGGCTCGGGGGCTGCCTTTTATAGACAGGGCTGGGTGTGGTCCTCACATGCTGCACATGTTCTTGAAAGGTGTGCAGAGCTGGGTGTGGTTTGAAGAGCTGGGTGTGGTCCTCACATGCTGCACATGTTCTTGAAAGGTGTGCAGAGTTTCAGTTATTATGCAAATGAGTTAAATTAACACATGGCCTAGAGAGGAGTGTTTTAAAGAAGCCTTGGTAAAAGCAAGCGCCAATGTGTAAACAAAACAGCACATTAAACAACATACACAGAAGCCTAGGGGGGGGGAAGGCGAGATAACAAGAAAGGCTTTCAATAGTAAGTTTAAAAGGGAGCTATTACAGAACCCACTAGTGCAGTGAGAGGGGACATGCTCTTTGCTGTGCACAAACCCTAACAGTTGCCCCCTTCGAAGGCCCTCCTACAGGACGGGGTTTTCCTGGATTTTTTAAATAAAACCGTCTAATCAGCTGTGGGGCATGTACATATGATGCTGGTTCCCATGAATTCTCAGATTCATCATATCCTTTCCATTCTACTAAATAAAACAGACGTCCACTAATTCTTTTTTGAGTCTTTTATGCTTTTCACTTCATATTCTAGATTTCCCTTAATTGGTATGGGTGGAGGTGGTGGTTCAGGTCGGGTTTTTGGATTGTACGGCTTAAGCAAGGACACATGGAATGTAGTATGTACTGGATATTCTTTTGGTAAATCTAATTTTACTGTTACCGGGTTTACTATGGCAGTTATACTAAAGGGTCCAATGAAACGTGGTTGCAGCTTTCGGGATCCCTCTATGTTTAGGTTCTTTGTGGAGAGCCATACCTTGTCACCGATTTTATACCTTGGGGCCTCAGATCTGTGTTTGTCTGCTTGTCTTTTCATGCTTTCCTTGTACTTTAATAAATGTTTCCTGGCTTTGTCTTGTATGTCACCTAACCTTGTTAGTCTATCCGTTACTGTAGGTAACAGAGAATCTTCTAACAAAATGGGTATAGCTCTTGGATGATACCCCTGCAAGAAATAGAATGGTGAGCAAAGTAGAGCTGAATGCTCAGTATTATTATAAACAAACTCCGCTACAGGGAGAGCTTCCAACCATTCACTAGAATAATCAGCCAATAAACAACGTAGCGTTTGAAGTAAGGTTTGGTTCAGTCGTTCAGTCTGTCCATCTGTCTCTGGGTGGAAAGCAGTGGATAATGCCACATCTATTTTCAGTTTTTTACATAATTGTTTCCAAAATTTAGAGTTGAACTGGCTCCCTCGGTCTGACACCACTTTGCTTGGCAAACCATGTAAACGCACAATTTCCCTTATAAAAATATCGGCAAATTCTGCCGCCGTGGGTAATTTCCGTAATGGTACAAAATGTGCCATTTTAGATAAAAAATCCACTATAACCAACACTGTTGTGAAAGATTTTACAGGTGGTAAACCTACAATAAAGTCTACGCTCACAGTGTGCCAAGGTTGCTTGGGTGTTGGCATTGGTATTAACAAACCGTCAGGGGCCTTATGAGAAGATTTATGTCTTGCACAAATTGGACAGGTAGTGACAAATTGCTTAATGTCCTTTCTTATAGTGTCCCACCAAAAGTGTTTTTGCACATTTTCCAGGGTTTTTACCCAACCAGGATGACCTGCCAACAGTGAGGCGTGATGCCAAATTATCACCTGTGTTTGTAATTCAGAGGTGGGCACTAACAGCATGTTGTCGTGATACAATAAACCTCGTTGTATTGTGTTATGGGAATCCTTTAACCAATCCTGAGGTGCTATTTGCATGTGTGCATTATATAGATCTGTGATGAAATCCTTTTGTTGTACTGGTGCCAAAAACTTTTGGGGAGGAATAATGGGTTCTCCTATTTTATCTTGTTTCATGTCTGAAGTATGTCCGTATCTAGATAACACATCAGATTGAATTTGTTGTGCACCTGGTCTATAGGTTATTACAAAGTCAAATGTGCTAAAAAAAATTAACCAGCGCATCTGACGTGGTGTTAGTGCTTTAAGTGATCCAAAAAACTGTAGGTTCCTATGGTCAGAAAAGATTGTAACTGGGTACTTGGCTCCCATTAAATGGTGCCTCCATTCTGAAAAGGCTACTTTGATAGCTAGTAGTTCCCTTTCAGCCACAGTGTAATTTTGTTCAGCTGGTAATAACTTTTTGGAATAGAAGGCTATAGGATGTAACTGGCCATCTACTGCATCTCGTTGAGAGAGAACTCCTCCTAAAGCTACTTGTGAAGCATCCGCTTCAACAAAAAAAGGCAAGTCAGGATCAGGATGTTTCAGAATTGGGGCTGAAGTGAACTTTTGTTTTAGGAGTTGAAAGGCGTGTGCCGCCTCATCAGTCCAAAGAAATCGTTGCCCTTTCCGCAACAAAGGTAGTTATTGGGGCCGCAATGTCTGCAAAATGTGCAATAAACCTCCTATAAAAATTGGCGAAACCCAGACATTTCTGAATATCTTTTACAGAGGATGGTTCTGGCCAATCAGCAATAGCACTGATTTTCTTTACATCCATAGTTATTCCTTGAGGTGACAGGCAGTATCCTAAAAAGTCCACCTTGCTGACATTAAAAGTACACTTTTCTAACTTAGCAAAAATATGATTTTCTTTTAACTTTGATAATACTGCACGAACATGTTGGGTATGTTCTTCTGAGTTCTTAGAGTAAATGAGGATGTCGTCTATGTATACTATGACACAAACGTCCAGGAATTCGTGTAGGACCTCATTTATAAAGAACTGAAAGGCCGCAGGGGCATTACATAACCCAAAGGGCATTACTGTGTACTCAAATAAACCAAACTTTGTCTTGAAAGCTGTCTTCCATTCATCCCCCTCTTTTACTCGGACCAGGTGGTAAGCTCCCCGCAGATCTAGTTTAGTGTATACAGTAGAATGTCTTAATTGATCCAACAACACAGGTATTAGAGGAAGAGGATATTTATTCTTTATTGTAGCCTTATTTAGTCCTCTATAATCGATACATGCGCGCAGGGATTAATCCGGCTTCGGGATAAAAAAGAGTGGAGATGACACCGGAGATGTGGAATGACGGATGAACCCAGACTGTAGTAGGTCATCTAGGTAGGTTCTTAAGTATTTGGTTTCTTCGTCAGTCAAAGCATATACTCTGTTATTAGGTAAAGGGGCCCCTGGGATAAGATCTATACGACAGTCATTAGACCTATGTGGGGGCAGCACACTAGCCTTTACTGGATCAAAGACGTCTTTAAAGTCAGAATATTCAGGAGGGAGACTTGGTTCATCTTGTATAACACTAGCACAGGGTAATACTGTGCTCAGTTCTGTACCTGCTTCTTGATAGCAATTGGTTCTACAGAAAGAGGAATCCAAAGTAACATTTCTATTCACCCAATCAATTTTTGGGTTATGAGTTGTTAACCAGGGTACCCCGAGAATCAAACCAAAATTAGGAGTATCTATCAGATCAAAGCTAATCACCTCTGTGTGCCCGTTCTGACAGACCATAACAAGTGGACTTGTTTGTTTTGTGATTAATCCAGAGGTCAAATCTGACCCATCCACTGCACATACTGCTTCTGGACAAGGCTTTAGGCACATAGGAAGTCCTAAGTTTTCAGCTAACTTATTATCCACAAAATTTCCTGTCGCGCCTGAGTCCAGTAGGACAGGGAGAGAATGCCTCACTTGGGTAGTAACAATTAAAACGACCTGAATTATGAAATGTCTAGGTATGTGCGGTACCATGAAGGCTGCAGCATTAGAGGTTTGGTTAAGATGTTTTCTCGAACAAGTAACCTCTCCCCTTGTCGAGCTTAATCGTTTCCCGATTCAGTTGAGGAGGTGGAGGAAACAGCACCCTTTCGTGGATTTTTAGGCTTTACTGGACATTCTCTGGCAAAGTGACCTGCCCTTCCACAATATAAACATAATTGAAGTTTTCTCCTTCTTTCTTTTTCCTCTGATGTGAGTGAACCTCTGAGTGTCCCTATTTGCATAGGCTCAGGTTCAGGGAGTTTATTATCTGGGTCTTTCTTCTCGTGTCTAATAAAAGTTAACCGTGATTCCAGTTTGTATTTATCTCCCTTTCTTTCTCCTAGTCTATGTTCTAATTTCACAACTAAATCTACAAAGTCCGAATAGTCTTCTGGCAAATCAACGATATGAGCCAGCGCGTCTTTTAACTCGTCTCTCAAACCTTTATAGAAAAGGGAGACACGCTTTTCTTCTGGCCAGTGTGTCTCGGTGAGTAAACGATTAAAACTAGTGAGATAGGTCAATAAATCCTTGTTACCTTGTTTAAGATTTAAAAGCTCATTATCACTTGCCTGCATGAAAGTGTGTTTTGCAAAAAGGCTGGTCATGGTACGTTTAAATTGATTCCAATTATGGAGGATGGGATCATCTCTCTCCACGAAAGGAATTGACCAATTGGCTGCTGTGCCACCCAAATAAGACAAGACGAATATCACTTTCGTAGCATCAGTAGGGAACTGTTGTGGCTTACAAACGAAGTGTAATTGACATTGATTGATAAAAACATGGAATTTGTTACTATCTCCATGAAAACGTTCAGGTGCTGCTAAGGGCACAGCATTAGGAACATTAACAGTGACATCAACTGGGGGAGGCAAAGTTGTATGTTTTGATGGCGCCCCTGTCTCTGAGGAGGTTTTAAACAAAGGCGTAAAAGCTGTGTTCCACTGAGATACCCTAAATTTATACCTGCTTAAATCCTGTTTTAAAGAGGTATTCTCCATCTTTAATCTCTCTATTTCCTCTTGCATATGTTGCAAGATGCCAGACACTGATTCATTATGAGCCAAGTCCTCATTTAGGGCCTGCGCCATATCCGTGACGTCAATGCCCTCTATTTCTTCCCCGATATTCATCGTCCACCAGAACTGAATTTTTTTTATTTTTTTATTTAAGGCTTGTGCTTCTGTCAAAGCCCAGCTCACCTGAGTCCTTGTTCAGTTCTGATGGAGGTTGAAGACAATCCGACCCCACCCTGAAACTGCTTGTTCCAGCACACTAGTTTTTAAAACAGTGCACTAAGAACAGAAGCTCAAGGGAAGGGGGGAAGTGGATACAATAAAATAAAGAGACAACAGCGTTCTTGCGTTTCCACTGTTGAAGTGCTGCACAAATCTGCGGCCCTCTCTGACTTCTGTAGAAACTGGTGCCTAATGAAACATAAACAAAGAACAGATAAGTACATCCTATTCCTAACTGGGTTCCTGACTATCCCTTTATTTATTAGAAATGTTCTTCTAAAAGTACCTCTTGGATCCTGGTCTCTAGTTTCCAGGTTTGGAATGTGTTACTGCTCTGGGATGTGCTTTCTATTACTCTAAAGCTTCTAAAACATTAAACAAATACCGTTATCAGAATTACCAATATCAAACATTCATCTTAATATAACTGAAGCCTAAATTGCCAATAGCAGACTCACTTTTCCCATATTTCCAGAATCTTTTATAAAACAAATACTGTACTTTTACGTCAAAATACAGCATGTAATTTGTGCAAGTCCTTGATTTACTGTTTGCCTTGCTGTTAATGGTTTCCATGGTTCGATTCTTAAAAGTTCCATAAAAAAAATGTTTGCTTCACAAAGTTCCGCAAAGTATTCTTGTAACAAAGAGTTTGAATCACAATGTTCGTGGAAGGTATCTTGTTTCAAATTGTCTATACACGAATCCAGAAATTGTTGTCAAAGTTCTTTCAGGTAATAAAAGTTTTGCACTTACTTGTTGCTGGCAAGAGATACTGATCAGTCTAACCTTGTCTTCTTTCTCTTTTGCAGGTTGCTTGTAGGAGAGAGGCTGAGGCAAGGAGGAACCGGAAACCGGAAGAAGGAAGAGCCAGCAGCTGCGCCCATTGAAGCCAATGAAAGTCTGTAGAGAGCAGGAGTGCCAGCGCCGAGGGATCTGTCCTCAGGTAAGCGGGAGGTAGACGAGCACAAGCACTGGGTGAGGCTCGGGGGCTGCCTTTTATAGACAGGGCTGGGTGTGGTCCTCACATGCTGCACATGTTCTTGAAAGGTGTGCAGAGCTGGGTGTGGTTTGAAGAGCTGGGTGTGGTCCTCACATGCTGCACATGTTCTTGAAAGGTGTGCAGAGTTTCAGTTATTATGCAAATGAGTTAAATTAACACATGGCCTAGAGAGGAGTGTTTTAAAGAAGCCTTGGTAAAAGCAAGGCCCAATGTGTAAACAAAACAGCACATTAAACAACATACACAGAAGCCTAGGGGGGGGGGGAGGTGAGATAACAAGAAAGGCTTTCAATAGTAAGTTTAAAAGGGAGCTATTACAGAACCCACTAGTGCAGTGAGAGGGGACATGCTCTTTGCTGTGCACAAACCCTAACACCCTAGCCCCACTAACCAACCAGTACCCTAACCCCGACTGCCAATCAGAACTGTAACCTGAAACGCTTAGTCCAGTGGAAACTCTAGCCCTAGTAGCCAATCAGAGCCCTACCCCAAACAGCCAATCACAGCTCAAACCCTGACCCCTTAATCCAATAGAAATATGAGCCCTAGCAACCAATCACAGCAACAGATGCAATAACCAATAGAAACTTGTATAAGGGACAAGTGACCTTAAGCCCATGTTGCCTTTGCAGGGGATAGAATCTCCTTTGATATAGACAGGCACAATCCACAGTTCCTAGCTAGGAGATTCTACGTTTCAGGTAAGGGACAAGTTTGAAACCACTGAAATACTGCTTTTCGTGCACTGAAACTAATCACTTTTTCAAGCCAAAAACGAGTGCTGCATACACTTTCCAAGCACAGTTAAAACCACAGATTAAGCTGTCTCCTAAACACACTCTCATAAGCCACTCAGGTGTATTTAGGCTTTTTTAAACCTTGTGTGGGGGGGTGAAGCTTAATGAGTTAATGAACGGTATATGGTGGTATGTGTAATACATATACTTTTCATTTTCAAAGAAAAAGCACTGACAGGACAATAATTTATTGAGTACTGCTGTTTTGTCCCAGTGAATGGAGATTACTAACCCATACCAGGTTCCCTGAGTAGGCCTCAGACTATTCTGCTCTGCTTCGCTACACTGAGAGAGTCCAGGGTTACAAAAGGATACTTGGTTCACATTAAGGAAGCAATTGTAGACCTAGTTCTTGTGCAGAACTCACATCCTGCACAGCTAATAACCTACATTCTTTCATTTGCACAGTGCTGGACAAGAATATTAATGTGCATAATGTTCAGATGTTTCAAGGGACAGTAAAGTCTTTGACCCCTCTACTTGGAGAATCCAGAGAGAGCAGAGGCTGCTGTGTCCCTTTTGTGGCTGTGTGGAAAGTGCAGAAGGGGTGATAGATGTTTGTCTGGCCCCTTCTGTAAAACATATGTGTGTGTAGGTATGTTAAGATTGTATTCCCTGAATATAATGGATTACTCATCTATGCTAATGAAGAAAGGCCTTTGAATATGTTTCACAACCATTTTGCTAATGTGCCTTCAGAAGTATGTTCATCAGTGGTGCAGTGTATCATAGGATGTTGTGGAAGTTAGTAAGTCCACTAAGAGCATCCATTTGGAGGTGACATTGAAGGTTAGGAAAGTGAACACGATTCCCAACTGTGGGTACCCTGCATCTCATCCAAATGCAGGTAGGTCCATTGTTATAGAAAGAGCATGTACCTATCCTGGATAGACTGCATTTTTATTTAATTTGGTGCATGATCTTGCTGGTTCCTGATGCTTCTAATGAGGGTCATCAAATGAAGAGGAAGGGATTATGAGTCTGGTTTGGCAATAAGGCCATAAACATCTAAAATCTATTGAAACGTACAACTAATAAGCAACGTAAAGACCTTTAACCAATTATCCAGGTAAAGGTTGGTCATTTCACCCTTCACAAGAAATGGTGAACAATTCCAACTTTGCTAGGCTAATATTTTGCTTCACCCACCCTGTTCCTGCAGCCAGGTATCCTGTACAAAATAGAAAGGACTTCAGGATGCTGAGAAATATGTTTCCTTGCTCTCCCGTTGGTCTGTTGTATCCCTGATTGGCATTGCCAAACACAATAGCTGATATTCTGATTCTGCATTGCTCTCATTAGGTCCCCAATGCTAGCTTGTCCCAGAACTTTCAATAGGACATATGTTACTCCCCCTCCCATTTACTACATGACCTAGCCAAGAAAGGAAGCTCCCCCTCTGCCCTTACAATCCTTCTAGACTCTACCCCCAAATGGACTCATGAGAGATTCATTTCATGATCAGAATCTGGGTTCCACAGAATTCTGATTGACTATGACTGATTTTGGTTTCTTACTGAGCATTAATTGTACATGTAATTCAGCAATCTCTGTGTAAAATCTCTAATTATTTGTAATAGGTGGCTTTTGATGCACCCAGGCACCTATTATACTGAAATAATGTCAGAAATCAACAGTAATAATGTATTACAGTTAAGTACTGGCATTAGGGTGCCTGCTGCCAGAACCAGCAGTATAGTAGAAAGGCAGATCAGGCCATGGAGCATAAATAAAGAAGATATTTAAAGAAAAATGAAATAATGCTTTTCTTTCTTATTCTCTGTATTCTAGCTTACATACCAATTCTTATGGCTTAAACAAAGGAGTGATAGATGCGAGTAATCCTAGTAAGAGCTCTTCTACCTAACTAGAGATCTTCACCTAAAATATAGATGTGTAAACAGTCCCAGTGCATGGATAACACTGATAATGAATGCAGAGCAATAATGAGCATCAATGAAAAACAAAGGAATAGAGTGGAAAACTGCTAGATTAAAAATGTCAAGCATCTGGTTTGACCCTCACCATAGGCAATCTCATACTTTTTAATTTCACCCTTGAGGAATAATCATACTAAAGTGCATACAGTATAAAAGTGCAATAAAATCATGCAAGACTGTTCCATACATTAATTACCTTGAAAGTGCATAGAAAGGTTAAAATAGCAAACTTACAATTTTCAGCTGTATCCTGAAGAGTAAGCATGAGAAAGTGCATACAAAACAAAAGTGCAAAAAAAGCATGCGATACAGTCCTAAATATTAGTTATCTTGATCGCTTGGGTGTCGGGGGATAGCTGGTTATCTCCTCTGCCACGGTTGCCCTGTGCCGACGCATCCAGCTCATTCTTCACCCGGCCTTCTACCCCCCTACCCTGGGAAGTGATGGAAGGGCAAACGCTTCCCCTTCCAACCCCCAGTGACATCTGATGAGGTCAGTTCACGATCGCACGCTGACCTCATCAGAGGTCACCCCATCACACTTGAAGCTCAGCTTCCAGCACGATCGGAAGAGAAACAAAGGTGTTTCTCTTCCGAACGGGGGAAAGGGCAGGCCAGAGAAGCATCGGAGGAAAGGAAAGGCTTTTGCTTTCCTCCGCTGTCTCTCTGAGCATTTCTGCAGCACGATTGCATAGCCATCATGCTGCAGAAATGCCAACAAGATAACAAAAACTCTTTTATTTTGTTTAATTACAATGAAGGGTAGTGACCCCTTAGGCAAGGGTTGCTCCCCTATTTTGATTAGGCTGATCTGCCATCAAGGGGGGCAGAAGCCACTAGGCACCAGGGATATATATATATTTTTTTTTTACAGAAGGGGAGCGACACCTTAGGGGGGCAGAAACCACTTGGCACCAGGGAATTTTATTTTTTTATTTTTTACAGATGGGGAGTGATCCCTTATGCAAGGGTCACTCCCCTGGGGGGGGGGATTTTAAGCCATTTCTGCTCCCCTTGGTGGCAGATCAGCCTATTTCTATTAGGGCAATTTACCCCTAAGGGAGGCAGAAACCACTAGACACCAGGGATTTATTTTGTGACAATTACACGCAAGGGGAGCAACCCCTTGGGCAAGGGTAGCTCCCCTGGGGGTCAATTTTATTTTAGGCCATTCCTGCCCCCCTTGGGGTCAGATCGGCCTATATTAATTAGGCCAATCTGCCCCCAAGGTGGGCAGAAACTACTGGGCACCAGGGATTTTTTTATTTTTTTATTTTTGACAGATGGGGAGCGACCCCTTAGTCAAGGATCGCTCCCCTAGGGGCAAATTTACTTTAGGCCATTTCTGCCCCCAATGGGGGCAGATCGACGTATTTCAATTAGGCCCATCTGCCCCGGGGCAGAAACCACTTAGGCACCAGGGATTGGTGTGTGTGGTATTTTGGGGGGGACATCCCCTTGGGCAAGGGTCGCTTCCCATTGGGGCACACTACTGTTGGCCTATTTTTGTAAAGCCCCTCTGCCCCCAAGGGGGACAGAAAAACCACTAGACACCAGGAAAGAAGTGTTTTCAAAAAAGAGGGTGGGGACAATGTTGTTCTGACCACTGGTGGGCAGATGGGACAATTAACCCCCAATCCACTCCCGGGGGGGGGGCTAAAAGCCATATAGCTGCCAAGAATTAAGACAAAATAGTGGGGTGGTTGCTACCAACCAATAAGGGCATGCCCCCACCCCAACTGAAGTGAGTAACAGTTTTTCAGCTCTTCCCCCGCACACTAAAAGATCTTATCCCAATGGCAACAAAAGGAGATTTGATTATTTTAGGTTTAGATATTTCATTTGGGCCATGAGAGCTTGGCTAACTCTCAAAATCGTCCAGCTTGGAATAGTGAGGGCTGCACTTTTTGTACTTTGGGATGCTGCCATTCAGAAAAATCTACGAGACCTAGACACATCTGAAAACTAAACATCTGGGTGAGTCCAGGGTGGTGTGCTTCAAATGCACCTCATACCATTTTCTTACCCACAGTGCCCTGCAAACCTCCAACTTTGCTTGAAATCGCACATTTTGCCAACATTTTTGTGATGGAACTTTCGGGAATCTGCAGGAATCCACAAAGGTTTTACCACCCAGCACTGTTGCATCTATACAGATAAAAATTCTGCCCCACTTGTCAGCCTAAAAATGTTTTTTTTCAAGCTGCCCTATTGGACCTGCTTTGATTCCCCCTCAATTTCAATATATTTTTGGCTCTTCCCTGTCACAGGCACTTGGCCCACCTACACAAGTGAGGCATCATTTTTATCAGGAGACTGAGAGGAACGTTGGGTGGTAGGAAATTTGTGACGGTGTGGTGATCCCACAGAAATTTGGGGAAAATTTGATTTTTTGGCAACATTTGGGGTTTGCTGAGGATTCTGGGTAAGAAATCAAAGGGGGATCCGCGCAAATCACACCTCCCTGGACTCCCTCGGGTGTCTAGTTCTCAGAAATGTCCGGTTTGGTAGGTTTCCCTAAATGGCTGCTGAGCCCAGGACCAAAAACGCAGGTGCCTCCCCCTGCAAAAACAGGTAGTTTTGTAATTGATAACTTTGATGTGTCCAGGTAGTGTTTTGGGGCATTAACCCTATCCACACAAGTGAGGTACCAGTTGTATCAGGAGATGTGGGGAAATGCTAGGTAAAAGGAAATGTGTGCCTCCCCTCAGATTCCAGATCTTTGCAGCACCAAAATCTGAGGAAAAAGTGTTTTTTTTGCCAAATTGTGAGGTTTGCAAAGGATTCTGGGTCACAGAACCTGGTGAGAGCACCACAGTTACCCCATCCTGGGTTCCCCTAGGTGTCTAGTTTTCAGAAATGTCCAGGTTTGCTAGGTTTCCCTAGGTGCTGGATGAGCTAGACGCCAAAACCCACAGCTAGTCACTTTGCAAAAAACTGGCCAGTTTTCATAAGAAAAATTTGATGGGTCCATGTTGCAGGCCCTAGCCCTACCCACACAGGTACCATTTGTATCGGGAGATCTAGGGGAATACTGGGTGGGAGAAAATGTGTGGCTCCCTTAAGATTCCAAAACTTTCTATCATCAAAATGTGAGGAAAAAGTGTTTTTGTTTTTGCCAAATTGTGAGTTTTGCAAAGGATTCTGGAAACAGAACCTGGTGTGAGTCCCAAAAGTCACCCCATCTTGGAATCCCCTAGGTGTCTAGTTTTAAAAAATAAACAGGTTTGGTATGTTTCCCTAGGTGCCGGCTGAGCTAGAGGCCAAAATCCACAGCTAGGCACTCTGCAAAAAACAGCTCTGTTTTCTTTGGGAAAATGTGATGTGTCCACGTTGTGTTTTGGGACATTTTCTGTCACAGGCACTAGGCCTACCCACACAAGTGAGGTAGCATTTTTATCAGGAGACCTAGGGGAATGCTGGTTGGAAGGACGTTTGAGGCTCCCCTCAGATTTCAGAACTTTCCATCAGCGAAATGTGAGGAAAAAGTGTTTTTTTCTATCATATTGTGAGGTTTGCAAAGAATTCTGGGTAACAGAACCTGGTGAGAGCCCCACAAGTCACCCCATTGTAGATTTCACTAGGTCTCTAGTTTTTCAAAATGCACAGGTTTGGTAGGTTTCCCTAGGTGCCGGCTGAGCTTGAGGCCAAAATCCACAGCTAGGCACTTTCCCAAAAACACGTCAGAATTCAATGTAAAAATGTGCTGTGTCCATGTTGCCTTTCATGTCGCTGGCACTAGGCTCAACCACAAAAGTGGGGTACCATTTTTATAGCGAGACCTAGGGGAACACAGAATAGTGCTATTGCCCCTTGTCTTTCTCTAATTTTTTTCCTTCCAAATGTAAGACAGTGTGTAAAAAAAAAAAAAAAGTATTTTTGAGAAATGCCCTATAATTCACATGCTAGTACGGGGACCCCAGAATTCAGAGATGTGCAAATAACCACTGCTTCTCAACACCTTGTCTTGTGCCCATTTTGTAACTACAAAGGTTTCCTTGATACCTATTTTTCACTCTTTATATTTCACCAAATGAATTGCTGTGTACCGGGTATACAATGAAAACCCATTGGAAATTGCAGCTCATTTATTGGCTCTGGCTACCTAGGGTTCTTGATGAACCTACAAGCCCTATATATCCCCACAATCAGAAGAGTCCAGATATTGCTTTCAAAAATCTTCCATAGTTGGAAAAAGTTAGAGAAGAAAATGTGGACAGAAATGGCTCTTTTCTTTACCTCAATTTATTTATTTTACCTGTTACTTTCTGTAGGAAAACCTTGAAGAATCTACACAAATGACCCTTTGCTGAATTCTGAATTTGATCTACTTCTCAGAAATGTTTAGCTGTCTGGGATCCGGCATTGGTTTTACACTCATTTCTGTCACTAACTGGAAGGAGGCTGAAAGCACAAAAAATAGTAAAAATGGGGTATGTCCCAGTAAAATGCCTAAATTGGGTTGCAAAATGTGGTTTTCTGATTGCCTGTTCCTGAAAGCTGGCAAGATGGTGATTTTAGCACTGCAAACCCTAAGTTGATGCCATGTTCAGGGAAAAAAACACATGTTTTTTCTGCTGCCCTTTTTTCCCATTTAAAAAACTTGTATGTGTAGTTTGGCTAATTTCTTGGTCTCCTCCAGGGGAACCTACAAAGTCTGGGTACTTCTAGAATTCCTAGCATGTTGAAAAAAAAAGGATGCATATTTGGCATGGATAGCTTATGTGGACAAAATGTTATGAGGGCCTAGGTGCAAACTACCCCAAATAGCCAAAAAAGGCTCAGCACCTAAGGGGAAAATGTCCTGGGAGCGAAGGGGTTAAAAGTGCCTGGAGGAATTGAGGTAACAAACACATGAAAAACTTATATCATATTATTCTCCAGAACTTCAAGTAGTTCTCAACCAGCTACAATTTCCAACACAACCAGTGTATGCCTCAGCTAAGGTCCCGGTACTCCTCATTTTATCAAACCAGGCTTTGACAATAGGGGTATTAAATAGCCTTTAATTCTGGAGTATTCAGGAGTGAGCCACCATTAAGGCAACTGATAGAAAGTATTGCACATATTTACTCAGCTTCTGACTATTGGAAGATGCACCAAATAAAACTAGAATGGCTTCGGGCCTGATTTTAGTTTGCAGGCACTCACTAAGGACTTGAAACAGTTCCTCCAAAAATTGACAGTTTAGGGCATAGAAAAGAAATATGCAGCTAATCACAAATCATTTTGTAGACAGCGAAAACACTGGCCCAGAATTATCAGGAACATATTATGCAGGGCATTGGGGAATGGTATTCCATCCATCTTGAGAGAAAAGCCAACCGTTAAAAATCGGCAGCCCTAGGAGATGTGTGCCTCAACACAGAAATATGTTCCCATTCCCTGACAGTTAATCTCAGCTGGATCTGTTGTATAATTTGTCCAGGAATTCAGGAATTATAATGAAATTGGAGTATCTCCACAAATCCCTGAACCAATTGCCAATCCCTATAAACTCAGTATTTACTCAGAATTGGAGTATCTTTGCTAATTTTCTGATAATCAATAGTCAGAAACCTGGTAAACTGCATAAAACTGAGCCAATAACGGTGAAAAACTACCCCAAGACACCTGATTTCCCACTAAGTGAATCCTCCATTAACCTAAACCCCTTGGTATTCCAAAATTGGAGTACTGGCATAGAAAGATGTAAAACTAAAGAATTACAGTCCTGTAGATGGACAAACCTATAGCAGGTAGGAACCTGTCTTGTCTTAAAAAAACATTTAAGCAATTGTCGGTTTCAGAAAGCAAATTATACCATGTCTTTTTGGGTAGTTTGGCTGTCTTTAAAAACACCAGAAGGCCAATTTAAGATTTCTTGCCTCTGCGAACTGTAATATCTCTTAATGATGCCTGGTAATCAGAAAAAAATTAGCGGAATGCGGTAATGAGAGCCCGCATTGTTTTTTATCTAGCTGCAAAATTGAATATTCGAACCTCGGGGCTTTGATATTGCACAAGAATTTGATGATGTGGTAATCTAATTCCTTAAAAAAATTCTGTATTAAATGTGATAGGGAGCATGGAAATAGGAAGAAAAATAACAGTTAAATGGACATCTTAATAGGAGAAACACTACTGATCAATGTCAAGGGGAGAAGAGCTCATCTTGCTAATAGAGCTCTTGCTTTACGGAGGCTTTACTTTATAATTCAACTGAAATAATTCAGAAAACGTATTTGTAACAAACACCCGAAGAAGCTGGTTGGACGCTGGAGATTATACTAAAGGAGAAGGCCTGGGGGACGTGCAGTAGGTGAGGCATTAAACATGTTTGCTTTGATTAATCTTATAGCCCCCAATACTTGTGTACCTCTGAATTATATGTATTGTCCCTTACATGTTAGCCCTATCAGCCTTTAGAAAGAGAGTCATATCGTCTGCAAAAGTTGAATTTTAGGCATCCCTTCTAACAGAGGGTCGATGGATTCCACACTATGAATTTCAAAAGCAAGGGGTTCAATAAAGAGTAAAAAGAATCGGTGACAAATAGCATCCCTGACAAGTGTCTCTTTTAATTTTCACTGAGCCACCTATCTTAGAATATATGATGATTTGCACCTCTGTATCTTGTTAAAGGTTTTGAAGCATTTTGGTGATTGGATCCAGAAATCTAAATTTGCCCAGAATGAAAAAAAGGCATCCCAATTAACCAAGTCAAAGGCCTTCTTGGCTTCTAGCATCACCATTGCTGTTCTCTCTTGATGCCCAGAAAAGTAATCAATAGCTTCAATTAAAAAAAATGCATTTACGGCCACCAGCCTGTTAGGTAGGAAACTGTTCTAATCCTTATGCATCAGTGATTGGCTTGAAAGAATAACTCATGATACCCATACCTCAGTGAATAATTTATAGTTTGCATTAAAACAGCTTACTGAAAGATGTGGATTCACATCTTCTTTAAGACAGCTGACTATCACAGATTCCTGGAATGTAGAGGATACGCCCCCACCTTCCATAATTAAGTTAAACAAATCAGGTAAAAACGGAAGCAGATCTTTTGTGAATACCTTATAGACCTCGGTAGGTATTCCATCACTTTTACAGGCTTTGGCCTTAGGCATCTCCTGGAGAGCCTCCGGCACCTCTGGCACAGAAATATGCTCTAATAAGCTGTCTTTTTGGTTTTTGGATAATTGGAGGAGTCAAACTGAACTAAAATATTTTTCAAGACTAGACATAGTAACTGAATGAGCTCTCTCAAATAGATCCCTATAATGTTTCAGAAATACTTCTACTATTTCAATGTTATTTGATTGCACCATACGGGTTTTCGATTTTGCTGATACATTGTGTATCCTGTTTAAAACGGGTGGATCAGGCAAGAAATATTCCAATTAATCAGCTATCCTCATACATTTTCTACTGGTAGGTTTTAGAGTTATTGATCTCCTCTATAATAAAGAAGTCGCTGAGATTCTGCTGAGACAATTAAAGCTGTTCTTTTAGCCCAGATTTTTCCTCAGACCTTACAAGAGTGCCAGAGCAGAATTAACTGCCAATTCTAGCTCCCATATTTTTGGCAATGCGCATTTTACTTTGGTTTGATTAATACTCTATCACGCAGCCACTAAAGCTGGATTTAAAACCCTCCCAAACTGAAAAAATGGGTGACAAATTACAATTTATTTCAAGAGATTCCCTGACAAAAATACATATTGCATCTAGCCAATTCTGATCTCCAAGAGAGCTTTGTCGACTGCCACCTTGGTCTCACGTTTTTTGAGACTCCTAACTCAAAATGGGCAGACACCCTTGAATGGTCTTAGAAGACATTAGCTCAAATATCAGTGTTCACCCACCTAAGGGTCTGTGTTTAAAAGAAAAAATCAACCCGTGATGCATCGTTAAACTGGCACAAGAAGCATGTAACCTGCGCCATACTCGGGTGTTCGACCCGCCATGGATCATCAAGTTGAAAATTCAATTAATTGTAATGAGAGTGGCAGCTGTTTCAGATTTCAGCTACTTTTCATCCCTAATGGCGGTGTCTAAATTAAAATGTTGAGTAAATGTAAAGGCCCCCAAATCCTAAACCCTTTCGCCCCCATGGCCAGATTATGCAGATCCCTTAAATCACTTACATAATCTGATTATGGACCATAATACTATAATGTACCTTCCCCACAACTTCCATTGTTTAAAACTTTAGGCTAAGTGGATCTTGAGTTTCTGACATTACACACCTTTTTTAGTAGACATAACAACTCACAGGCTTGGAGAAATGACTTTGTCAATGAAGGCCCTTTATTTACGTGTTCTTCCAGACAGAAATGTTTTATATTTAGAACCTACTTTAATTTCTAAAGTAGTTTCAAACTTTACTGATCAGGAGTGTATGCTACCCTCCTTTTTTCAAAATGCATCCTTGGAAGAGGAGGAAAATGTGCATCTCCTGGACACAACTAGAATAGTTTGAATGAGCAGTCCTTAATAATTTTGAAATAAATCTAAGGGAAAACAAGGCTTCTTTCTCCTCTTTAACCCAATCGGTGAAATGTACAATTTCTGTTGCTTTTAAAGTTCAGGTTTTCATACATGTTCAGTACAGAGTTAATCTACTTGAGTAAGTGCAGCCTCAGGGACCGAGGCTGGGGACAGGGCTTCTCTCCGGGACATCTGTCTAGCAGCTACTTTAGCAACTCCTGCCTCCTTTATTTCTCACTATCAACTGGATCCAGGAGATTAGCGAGCATTGTTTTTTGCAAATAGGGTCGTTACAGCTGTATTTTATGATTAAATCTTGCTTTAATAATATACAATAATATACTTTTGAAGTAAATATATGTGTTGAATTATTAAGAGTTAGTGTATATTGTGACAAGGTCTATACTGCTTTGATATATCCTTATATTGTAAAAACTGGTCTGAGTAGGTAATTTGCCAGTTACTTACTAGTAATTCTCATTACTCCAAATACACTTCCAGGTCTCAGCACTTATATGCCACACCTCAGTTTCTGTTCCCAACCTTGACCACTGGTGCTTGGGGACACCAAATTTTGATTATGGAGATTGAGGCATTTATGGGGAAATGATGGAGAGTCCTAGGAGGATTCTAAGGAGGAGTTTGTTAGTTAGGCTAGGTGATGTGGTGCCTCTGTTGAAGTTGATATAGCTTATACTGTAGGTAGTGGGGTAAGGAAGGGTAAACATGGTAATGAAAATTACCAGTGAGTAATCACCCTGCTGCTGGAAGTTCCACCCCGACACTTCTGACAGTAGGTGAAAGGAGGAATGCAGTGTCACCAGCAGGCAAATGGTAGACAGCTACAGAGCAGTGTGCTTGTGAAAGATGACAGTAGGGGAATCGTTCCTGGTGACACACCCTAACTCTCTTTAATGCTCCGATGTTTGAAAAAAACGCAGTTTTCTCAGCTTCATATTTTTCAAATCTGAAGAAAGTTAACAGAAGTTTTGTAAAAATATTTGAGTAGATGTAGAGTGTCAAGCTTTGTACCATTTGGCACACCTCTAAACTAAACCCATCTTACTGAATTAAAATACAATAAAAACACACCCTGCAGCAGGTGCTGGAGCACACTTGCAGTGCACCCAGAGTTTTATAACTGCACAGAGTCCCTCTACCAAAGTGTCAAGGACCTGACAAGTGCAGAAATACATATTATGAGCAAAAATGACAATTAGTCCAATACAAATGTTGCTTCAAAGTTGCCTCTTCATAGATACATTTATGTAATGTTTTTCTGAAAATAGAAATGAAATCCCAAAAGCTAACCCTTCTGCTCTTGTTTATTGCTCAACCAAAAAATTATGACAGGCTTGATAGGAAACATGAATGGAGACCCGAGCTGGGGTGGTTTTGTAAGAGACTATGCTAAACTAAGAGACCAGGCTCAGCACCTGGTTATTTCAATTTTGTGATATCACCACACATGGCAACCAGAACTGACAATTTACAGCCCCAAATAAGAGAAAAGGGAGTAGTAGAATAAATTGTGCTTGTCAATTCCGTAAGATAAACTTAGGGTTACCTTACTTATGTGCTGACACGGAATTGCTGATGCAAAAAGGACAAAGTTTGTGAGAAGTTTTACATGAACATATATTATTTGTTCAAGAAAGTTCATAGAAAAATTATGGGTAAAAACACACACACATATTAAAGTAACAATTGAGGAGGCACACAACATTTTCATGATTCATTAAGGTGAATTTAGGGCATGGAAACAGAAGATTATTCTATTACACAACTGCATATCTAAGCCAAAGAAAACCAGACAATAGTTTTTCGCAATAAACATGTGCTATTTAAATACTGCCAAAAAAGGGATATTTGCATACAGTATCCAGATGCAGAAGTATACAAATTGTTGAACATCAAAGAGAAGAAGCAATTGGAAAAAGAAAGGACTTAACCACATCAGAATACATATTAATAGAAAATAAAGCAGTTAAAAAAGCTTCAAAGGCACTGAATACATGATGTATGCTAGAGTGTAGAGCATCTCAGAAGATTAGCGGCTAATGTGCTTTGAAAGCATGTAAAGGTGTCCCTTAATGCCATTCAATAAAAAATAAAAAAATATCACACAGTATAAGTTTGGAGTTTGCCCTAAGCTTTCAACATGAAAGAAAGTCACAGTTATACTTTGAAATCCTCTAAAGCGTTTTTTAATCCTTAATGCATTACAGTATAGTTCAACATGGCTGCGAACATTGTAGCTTGAGGTAAAGTAAATACTCTTGCATAGCTGGAAAGCTAAAAAAAATATATTTTAACAAAAAAAACAGTTTGAACATTCATACATGGAACCTAAGAAGATGCACAATGAGCTCTGAGGGCAGGGACATTGTACAAAGTTTCCTGCTGGACGCCTTCAAGGGAACCACACAAAAAACCTCTGCTGCATATCTGAGCAGGCAACTATAACCAGACCACTTTTGCTCCTAGGTATTTGTAAAAGACTAATCAGCCAAATTTAGGGCCTCATTTACAAGAAACTGGGGAATCGTGATCGATGCACCAGTTTTCTTGCGCTGCCCCATGCCCCTCTGCTATGGGAGCACTGTAACTACAGTACAGTGCTCCATTGTGCACAGTGTCCACAGCTGCATCAGAAATTCTGATGCAGTTGTTGCGCTAAACTGCAGCATTGCTGGACTAGCATCAACATTTTGACACTAGTCCAGCAATGTTAGGAGAGGCCCATTAAAAACAGCACAGCCTCACTTTAAAGCCTGCCCTGAGCAGAATGGCCGCCTTGTAGATTTCACTGCATCATTCTTGCGGCCCTTTCTGTGGGAGAAAGCCTACCTTGCTTACATTATACCTGGCACAGGTATAATGTGGCACAAGGATTTACAGGCTGGCGCAATGGTGCCAGTGCGCCAGTTTGAAAATCAAGCACTGTCTGGGGGGCTGTTTGTTCAACTTTAGCATAAAAGAAAATGATGCTACCACGGTTCAAGGGGTTGTAAATGAGACCCTTACTTTGGTAAGCTAGCCCTTGCACTGTGTCATATCTCTGCAGAATTTTGGATAATATTTTAGACCTTTGTCCTACTTGGCTTACATTTTATTTTCATAAAGTGAATATGCCTCATTAAGCTGCTCTTAACCTCTCGGGCCTTTACCTGAGCATTCATGGTGAATGCTCTGGGAGCAGGGGTTATGTAAGGCAAGGGCAGATCCTCGATCTCCAATTATTTAATACAACTGGATAACCCAATGTGCTAGTTTAGAACTTGAGTGTATATTTGTATATGGAATAGGTGCCCTACTTGACAATTTGTAGTCACTACTGATGAGACAAAAGAAAATGTGCTCTGCAAGTGTAAGTTTGAGAAACAATGAATCATCAATGGTCATACTTTAAGCACTTCCAGTTAAGTTTGTGATAAACTGCATCAGATATTTATGAACTAGTTAAATATACATTTGCAAGACTGCAAGACTAATCTATTTTTTGCTTGTTCTACAAAAAGCACACATTCCGGCCACTTAGTGGCAGATCTGTGCCACAGTCTAATCTCACACAAGTGTTGTCTTAGGGTGCCATTGGAGAGGAGTGGGGAGAAACAGGAAGACAATGAGACTGGGAATTAGATCTGGGCTGCCACTCTCATGTTGGCTTCCATCTGTCCTTCCACCCAACAGTTCAGCAAAATATCGATGATAGGAGGGATGAGATGTATGGGTCAAGCAGTGGGAATAGTTTGATTGGCTGAGTCTGCTAACGTGTCTTGGAAAAAAAGGCTATGCCAGAGGGCAAAGCAGGTAACAAACAACTACTGCAATTCTGGTCTGCTTTCATTTCTGTTTTATATTCTTCTCAGTGTTCAACACAATGAAGGAGCTCAAGAAAACACTTTGAATGTCAAACCAATACTTTAGTTGATACCTTCATAACATGCTTATGGAATGTAGGAGGTAGAAAACTGGAAAGAATGTTTCAAATCTTACCTTCATATTCACAAGTAGCAATACGAAACACAAGACATATTACTTTTCTGTATGTACTAATTTCCATCACAAACATACAATCATAACAGATCAGCACAACAAATTAACCAATGCCATCTGTTTTTTAAAGCCACTAAACTCAGCCTCATTTATGGTCAAGACCTCAGAATAAGATGCAATGAAGACACCTGTAACAATCATCTACAGAAGCTTATTGGACTATGCCAATTGTGTGGCTTTCCTTTGCTTATTACTCAACAAGAAATTGGCAGCTTTTTTGTAGGTAGCTATGGAAGTATTTATTTTGAACACCTACAGCACAAACAAATGTGCCAAATTTCCATTTGTCATGCATTGGCTTTGAACTACAGAACCATGATTTCAAAGCATTTCCCATATTGACCACCTCCAAAAAAACACAAAAGGTTTTCGCAAATACTCCAGGCATTATTTATGACATAGCTCCCAATCTGTATGCAACTTTTTGATAGATCTGAAATCAGACAAGCTTTAACAAATTCAGGAGTTCATTACTCTGATTTTAAAGGATGTGATGTGCAGACTGAAGAGTGGAGTTGGGGGACTGTCATTATGACAGTGAAACCCATGTTTCACAGGGAAACATGAAATATTTATTTTATTTCATGCTTTTCTGTGAAATGTGGGTTTTATAGCAGTTCATTTTGTCTTGTGCTATAGAGGAAACCAAACTTAATATACTGTTATAAGAAGTTATGATTCATTCACACTTTCCATTGAAAAGCCATTTATTTATATGTCTATGTTTGATCACAGAGACTGACCTGTACAATATTTGGCAATCATATCATGTAGCCTTCCAAGTTCCACATGCCAAATACCAAGCAATTCTGTCCAGGAAGAACATAGGGGAGAAAAAAACAAATGTGTTTTCCCATTTCAGCTCATATCGGAAATATTTCTACACTTACAGCAAAAATCATAGAACTGTCAGATTTTGAGGAAGAAAAAAGGCTGCTGCTAGCTGTCAACAGTGCAGTTATTCTGGAAACTAGCACTGGGTACAATAAGGACCTCAGGAATACAAGGAAATAAAACAAGAGAATGGTAGAGTAATAAGAATACTGGCCTTAGTCTTGCTGAGTGGAGTGGTAGATGTGGACAAAAGGCTGTGAGAAAACTGGGCTGATTCCAGAAGCCCCCCAACTTTTTGCCCCCATTTTTCATTTTTAGCTGTTTTTTTCCCGACTCTGATGGTGCCCTGGGCACTGCTAACCAGTCCCAGGGCCCGTGCTCTAAGTGAAATGATTATGCAAATTAGGCTAATTATAATTGGCTGTATCAACCTACCTATAAGTCCCTAATATATGGTAGGGCATGTAGGATAAGAGACCCCAGCATAGGTGGTGCACCAATGGGTGCACTGCTGAGGTGCCCGGAGTCATTTTAAAGGCAGGTCTGCCTTGCTGACTGCTTTTGAACTAAAGATACATGCAAATTTGACTTAGGAATTAAAAGTACTTCCAAAGGCTTCAACTACCTTATTTTTACATATAAGTCAACCTTAAGCTGTGCCCTAACTGCCCCCAGTGTTCGGTGCAGTGCAACTATAAGCAAGGACCTTTTAAAATATGTTTTATGAGCTCTGGTAAAGAAAAGTAGCCAAATGTGTTTTTCCCTTTTTGTAGTGAATGGGCTCCATAGGCTAAAATGGGGAGACTTTATTGTAAATTAACAAAGCCCAAAAAGGACCTAGCTAAATAGGTCAAGTCTGGTATCAAACTTAATGTTATAATAAATCTGGTAGACCTGCCAGCCTTAGGGTGGTCACTCCTAACTTGTTGCCTGCCTCCCTCCACTTTTGAGATACTGTTTTTGCTGGTTTTTAGACTCTGCACACTTCACCACTGCTAACCAGTGCTAAAGTGCATATGCCCTCTCCCTTTAAAAATGGTAACATTGGATCACACGCAATTGGGCTATTTAATTTACTCATAAGTCCCTAGTAGAGTGCACTATATGTGCCCAGGGCCTGTAGATTAAAAGCTACTAGTGGGCCTGCAGCACTGATTGTGCCACCCTCTTCAGTATCCCCTCAACCTTGTCTCTGGCCTGCCATTGCAAGGCCTGTGTGTGCAGTTTCACTGCCAATTCGACTTGGCATTTAAACGTACCCGCCAAGCCTAAACTCCCCTTTTTCTACATATAAGTCACCCCTAAGGTGTGCCCTAGGTACCCTCTAGGGCAGGGTGCTGTGTAGGTAAAAGGCAGGACATGTACCTGTGTAGTTACATGTCCTGGTAGTGTAAAACTCCTAAATTTGTTTTTACACTACTGTGAGGCCTGCTCCCTTCATAGGCTAACATTGGGGCTGCCCTCATACATTTTTTTAAGTGGTAGCTGCTGATCTGAAAGGAGTAGGAAGGTTATATTTAGTATGGCCAGAATGGTAATACAAAATCCTGCTGACTGGTGAAGTTGGATTTAATATTACTGTTTTAGAAATGCCACTTTTAGAAAGTGAGCATTTCTCTGCACTTGAATCTTTCTGTGCCTTACAATCCACGTCTGGCTGGGTTTAGTTGACAGCTCCCTTGTGCATTCACTCAGACATACCCCAAACACAGGACACTCATCCTCACTTGCATACATCTGCATTTTGAATGGGACTTCCTGGGCTGGGAGGGTGGAGGGCCTGCTCTCACACAAAGGGCTACCACACCCCCTACTGGGACCCTGGCAGACAGGATTGAACTGAAGGGAACCTGGTGCACTTCTAAGCCACTCTTTGAAGTCTCCCCCACTTCAAAGGCACATTTGGGTATAAAAAGAGGGACTCTGCCCTACCACCTCAGACACTTCCTGGAGAAGAAACCTGAACAAGAACCTGCATCCTGCCAAGAAGAACTGCCTGGCTGCCCAAAGGACTCACCTGACATCTTTCTGAAAATGACTGCTACCTTGCTGTTGTCCTGCTGCCTTGTTGCTCTCTTGCTGTGCTGCAGAAGTGCTCTCCAAGGGCTTGGATAGAGCTTGCCTCCTGTTCCCTGAAGTCTCAGGACCAAAAAGACTTCTCTCCTGCAACTGGAATCCCTGTGCGGTGAAAATTCGATGCACCGCCTGACAAGAACAACGCACAGCCTGCTCGCAGTGAAAAATTCACCACACGCCGAGTCTGGAACAACCCAGCCCGACTTTGCAACAGAAGATCGACGCACCACCAGCTACCCGACCTGAACTTTGATGCACAGCCCTACTGAATCGATACAAGCCCACTCAGAACGACGCAGCCCGACTTCCTGAGAGGAATCGATGCAGCGCCTGCCGTGCGGAAGAGAATTCCACCCATCTCCCACCAGAATCGACGCAGCACCTGTGACTTCGCTCAGGATTCCATGCATCCTCCCCAGGCATCCGAAATCCCTGCAAACCCGAAGAGGATCCAAGTCCGCGCGCCGAAAATCAATGCAACGTCTTCCACACGTGGAAAATAACGACTCAAGTCCTTGTGCCAAGGGGCAAAACCGACACACACCTACTTTTTTCCACGCACCTCCTCCTCTGCGGTCCCTTGCGAGGATTTTTCAATGCAAACCAGGTACTTTGCCCTGCAAGGGACACTTATTGTTTCTAGGAGAACTTAAGACACTTTTTATTGCTTTTACAGTAATATTTCAATTCTAAGACACTTTATACCACTTTCAGTGATTTCCCTACATTTACTTATTTCATCTTTATCGTTTTGGCCTGCATTTATCCAGATAAATATTATATATTTTTCTAAACACTGTGTGGTGTATTTTTGAGGTGTTGTATTGTGGTATTTTATGATTTATTGCACAAATACTTTACACATTGGCTTCTAAGTTAAGCCTGACTGCTCTGTGCCAAGCTACCAGAGGGTGAGCACAGGATAATTTGGATTGTGTGTGACTTACCCTGACTAGAGTGAGGGTCCTTGCTTGGACAGGAGGTAACCTGACTCCCAACCAAAGACCCCATTTCTAACAAAATACAACAACTTATCATTGTTGAATTTAATATAGCTACTTCAGGGAAAGAGTTTTAGAATTCTACCTGAAAGTTGCCAACTTCAGCTTTGTAGTGCTGTTCTCTGATTGTCCAGCCTCTGGCAGCCTGGCCAGGCTGCCTTGATGAGGTGTGAAGTGGCCTGGGCTGAGGACAAATCAAGTGCCTGGGGCAGGAGATCTGCCTCAGCAGATGGTGAAACAGGATGGGGGGGGGGCAGCAGCCAAACTGGTCATCAAACGAAGAAAGGACATTTGGAGCAGCTCAGGACTTCCCCCATTTCATGTAAACCCAGGCAACCAGGTGCCCCCATGGTTAGATTAGGAGAGGGCAGTAAAGGGGTGTGTTGAAGACTTCAGTGGGTGAACTTAGCCAGACCTAACCTCCAAAATTCAACTAAAGAAGGACTGCCCTGCTGGACCCCCAACCTGCACCTGGACACTGCACGCTGAAGGACTGCACCACCTGGACACTGTACCAGCTGCACACTTGGGCTTCACCACAAAGAGGACTTTGCCTGGCTTTGACTGGTTCAAGAAGGGACTCCCTGTTTGCTATGGATGAAAAATAGCTAACCAGAGTCCTGTGCATCAAACTCTGAAGAAAGTGACCAGGTGACCACTGTCCAGTGGTCATTTATGGATCGGAGCCAGGTGCATTCTAGGAGTTGGAGTCCTAACCCTCAAGGAGCAACACAAAGCTTCTGGAACCTTGGGGTGAGTTGTGGACTCCTAAAGAACCTTCAAAGACCTTCTGGAAGAAGATCCAGAAGTTTGGAGAAGATTGATGAACTTTTTGGAAAATAGCCCCATAAAGAGACCGACCTGACGTTGTGAGTCCAGCCGGATTACGTTGACCTCAACCCGGCTTTTCTTGCAGGTTCGTCCCGCTGAAAAGCTTTGGACCCCCAGACTTCCAGGATTTCACCTAGGGCTCCTGCAAAGGCAATCTGACTACATTGACTCGAAATTGGCTTGCTGTCGAGGGTCGTCTGACATCAGAGAGAAAAAGCTCCAAAAAAGTGAAAAAAATTGAACATAAAAAGTTGACTGGGACTTCACCCGCAGCGTTCAAAAGGAGGGCTTTAGAGATGTTGGATCCAAATTCAACTTTGGTCCGGATGAAGATTTCTCTCCTGAAAAATTGTCTAAGTCAGAAGGTAGAATTCTTTGTGCGATCTCCACATATCCGAAGAGGGCTTCATTCAGGTCAGATCGGATTGATGACTTTGTCCCAGTGAGAAAAATCTTCAACAAAAAGACTAAGATCGAAGGTAAACTTTTGACTGAGGTCTCCTGCTTTCTATAGCGGAGCAGGGCTCAAATATTGACTTTTCCGTGGTCGAGTGCGACCAGATGACCAGATTGGCACATTTAGTTTCTGTGCATTAGAAAACATTAATTCTTTAAAATCAACTTATCCTATTTTAATCGTTTTGGTGTCATTTTAAAGATAAAAATATAATATATCTGTATAATTGGTGTTGGATTTGTATTGTGTTTTGTGTTTTACTTATTTACTGTTTTGTGATTTCTAAATGCTTTACACACCTGTCTCCTAGGTTAAGCCTTGTCTCTCGTTGCAAAGCTACTAAGAGTTGAGCTGGGATTAATTTATTGAAACCTAACTGGACCTAGTGAGATTAGTGGCCTATTGCTAAGTGTAGGTACATAGCTGCCTTTACCAATTATCCACTTTCAAACAAAGACACTAAGGGGGTCATTCTGACCCCGGCGGGCGGCGGTTGCCGCCCGCCTGGAAGGAGCCGCCATTTGGCCGCCCCGCGGTCAAAAGACCGCTGGGGCCATTCCAACTTTCCCGCTGGGCCGGCGGGCGCTACCTAAGGTAGCGCCCGCCGGCCCAGCGGGAAAGGGGCCTGCAACACTGAAGCCAGCTCCGAATGGAGCCAGCGGTGTTGCAGGTGTGCAACGGGTGCAGTTGCACCCGTCGCGCTTTTCACTGTCTGCTAGGCAGACAGTGAAAAGCATGCTGGGGCCCTGTTAGGGGGCCCCAGGACACCCGTTCCCACAATCCTGTTCCTGTCGGTAAAAACCGCCAGAAACAGGCTGGCGGGAAGGGGGTCGGAATCAAGAAGCGCCGCCATGGAGGATTAGCCCAGCCGGGGGAAATTCAGCAGGAAACCACCGGACCCGGTTTTCCGACCGCGGCTTTACCGCCGCGGTCGGAATGGGCAGGGAAGCACCGCCAGCCTGTTGGCGGTGCTTCCGTCACCCGCGGCCCTGGCGGTCTATGACCGCCAGGGTCGGAATGAGGGCCTAAGTATTATAAAAAGAATATGACAAAGTGATGTTGAACATAGGCATAGGTGTAATACACAAACCTCTCCAGGTTGATGAGATGGCAAGGAAGCTGTTGGAAGTAATCTCGTAGTCAGTTCACCTTTTGAAGAAGTTTATTCAACAATAAACCTGAACAGTTTCACAGCAAGGCAGCACACATCTAACCTTATCTTACTTTCTTCCAAATTGTCCACTCATTACCTCACCTAGAATCCTCTTCCAGCATTCCAGCATTCCCGTCATTACTCAACCTGATGAAATTCTTGAAGACTTCAACTACCTTGTTTGGTTCATAAAATATACCTTCTCCCTTCACAATACAACCTTCTTTCTTGCCCTGAATCCAATCACCTACTCTTACTTCAACAACCGGTGTACTTTTTAAAAATCATAATACAATTTACTCTTCTTTTGTCCATCACTAAGCCTGTTCTGGCCATTCTCTACAGACCATTGCTCAATCCCAGTATGAAATAGCCATCCATAACTGTACTTAGTCCTAGGGTTTCTCCCTCTCATCAAGACAAAGGGAGATGCACCTGTGGTTTCTGTATGACTGCATGACCATACCATTTTTCTTAGCTGATTAGCTCAATCCTTGTTACTAGCAATACCCAACTGAATTGTTTCCTTGATCACTTGGTTGAAACTTTCCACCATACCATTACCATTTGGACTGTAAAGTGGAGTGGTCCTATGGCGTACCCCTTCTTTTTCAAAATATGTTTTTTTTTTTCTAGATATGAATTGTACACCATTGTCATTCAGAATCGTTGTAGAAATACCCTCTGAAACAAAAGTTTGATTCAGGAATTCTAACACTGAGTCAGTATTTGCTTGGTCAGAAATCTTATTTACTGGCCATCATGAAAACAAATCAATTAGGATTAATAGACTAACACATGTTTTTGGTGATAACCAATGGGATTCATGATATCCACCTCTAAAGACTCCCACAGATTCTGCAAATTATACCCAATACACATCAAAGGTTTAGGAGTTTATAGTGATTTGATTGCCCGTACACATTCAACTCACTTTCTCACAATTCTGTCCACTTCAAGAACATCACCTGGCCACCAGGACAACTTTTTTTCACCACTGACTTTGTCCAGGTGATACCAAGATGACCTTCATGTGCCAAATTATGTGCCACATGAGTGGCAGAATCACTCTCTCACCCCTCAAAAAGGTACCATTGTCCTCTGTAAGTCTGAATCAGGTTTCACAGTATAGTCTAACATACCATTCTTTTTTAGCTATCTACAACTTACATAGTTTAATACATTTTGCAAAGTATTATCCTTTTTGTATTCTGAATTCCAAATCTACTTGAAACCCATTCCATAGCTCATCCTCATATTATACTATGTGTGTAGACATCCTTGAAGGAAAATCAGCGATGACATTATCCTTACCAGGAACATATGTTATTTTGTAGTCATAATATTGCATTTGCATAGATAACCTAGCAATTCTGGCAGAAGCTTTTATCCCCTTCTGTGCCGCGGACATAATGGTTACGTCCTGCGACACAGTGCTCGTGTGCCCAGGACGTAACCATTACGTCCTGGGCACAGAGCCCAGAGGGAGCGCTAGCGCTCCCTCTGTGGGGTTTCCCCCCAGCCCCCCAAGGCAGGGATGGAAGGGGAAGACCTTCCCCTTCAACCCCGACCCCCCGTCACCCCTGTGACATCATCGCGCGCAAGCGCGCGCTGTTTGTCACAAGGCCTCCTCCCATCGTGGTGGAAGCTCAGCTTCCAGCGCGATCGGAAGACAAATGCAAAAGGATTTCTCTTCCGATCACGTGGAGGAGGCCGAGAGACTTCAAAGGGAAGGAAAGTTATTTCCTTCCCTTTGAAGTCTCTCTCAGCATTTTGGCAGCTGGATTGCAAGCAATCCGGCTGTCAAAACGCCCACTAGACACCAGGGATTTTTGTTTTGAAATGAAACTGGCATTAGGGAGCGACCCCTTAGGCAAGAGTCGCTCCCATGGGGGGCATTTTTTTAAAAGGCGTTTTCTGCCCCCCAGAAACCTCTAGGCACCAGGGATCATTTCTTTTTTATTTTGTTTTGTATTTTTGAGGTGGGGAGCGACCCCTTAGGCAAGGGTCGCTCCCCTAGGGGGCAAATTATATTTAGGCCATTTCTGCCCCCCTATTTTTATGAGGCCATTCTGCCCCCAAGGGGGACAGAAACCATTAGAAATCAGGGAGTTTGTTTTCTTTTCGCGAATTTCAGGCAAGGGTCGTTCCCCTGGGGGGCAAATTTATTTTCAGCCTATTTTAATTACCACTAGGCACTGGGGATTTTTTTTTGTGCCAATGTCACGCAAGGGGAGCGACCCCGTAGGCAAGGGTCGCTCCCCGGGGGGTGGGGGTTGGGGGGTGGGGGCAAATACATTTTGGGCCATTTCTGCCCCCCCGGGGCCAGATTGGCCTGTTATTTTTTTTTGCGCCAATGTCACGCAGGGGGAGCGACCCCGTGGGCAAGGGTTGCTCCCCAGGGGGGTTGGGGTGGCAAATTTATTTTAGGCCATTTCTGCCCCCCCTGGGGCCGGCTGATCTAGAGGCCAAAATCCACAGGTAGGCACTTTGCAAAAAACACCTCTGTTTTTTGTGAAAAAATGTGATGTGTCCACGTTGTGTTTTGGGCCATTTCCTTTCGTGGGCGCTAGGCCTACCCACACATTGAGGTACCATTTTTATCGGGAGACTTGGGGGAACGCTGGGTGGAAGGAAATTTGTGGCTCCTCTCAGATTCCAGAACTTTCTGTCACCGAAATGAGAGGAAAAAGTGTTTTTTGGGTCAAATTTTGAGGTTTGCAAAGGATTCTGGGTAACAGAACCTGGTCAGATCCCCACAAATCACCCCATCTTGGATTCCCCTAGGTGTCTAGTTTTCAAAAATGTGCTGGTTTACTAGGTTTCACCAGGTGCCGGCTGAGCTAGAGGCCAAAATCCATAGGTATGCACTTTGTAAAAAACACCTCTGTTTTCTGTGAAAAAATGTGATGTGTCCACGTTGTGTTTTGGGCCATTTCCTTTCGTGGGCGCTAGGCCTATCCACACAAGTGAGGTACCATTTTTACCGGGAGACTTGGGGGAACGCTGGGTGGAAGGACATTTGTGGCTCCTCTCAGATTCCAGAACTTTCTGTCACCGAAATGAGAGGAAAAAGTGTTTTTTTGGTCAAATTTTGAGGTTTGCAAAGGATTCTGGGTAACAGAACCTGGTCAGATCCCCACAAGTCACCCCATCTTGGATTCCCCTAGGTGTCTAGTTTTAAAAAATGCACTGGTTTGCTAGGTTTCACAGGTGCCGGCTGAGCTAGAGGCCAAAATCCACAGGTAGGCACTTTGTAAAAAACACCTCTGTTTTCTGTGAAAAAATGTGATGTGTCCATGTTGTGTTTTGAACCATTTCCTTTCGTGGGCGCTAGGCCTACCCACACAAGTGAGGTACCATTTTTATCGGGAGACTTGGGGAAACACAGAATAGCAAAACAAGTGATATTGCCCCTTGTCTTTCTCTACATTTTTTCCTTCCAAATGTAAGGCAGTGTGTAAAAAAGATGTCTATTTGAGAAATGCCCTGTAATTCACATGCTAGTATGGGCACCCCGGTATTCAGAGATGTGCAAATAACCACTGCTTCTCAACACCTTATCTTGTGGCCATTTTGGAAATACAAAGGTTTTCTTGATACCTATTTTTCACTTTTTATATTTCAGCAAATGAATTGCTGTATACCCGGTATAGAATAAAAACCCATTGCAAGGTGCAGCTCATTTATTGGCTCTGGGTACCTAGAGTTCCTGATGAAACTACAAGCCCTATATATCGCCGCAACCATAAAAGTCCAGTCGAAGTAACAGTATATTGCTTTAAAAAATCTGACATCGCAGGAAAAAGTTACAGAGTAAAACGTGGAGAAAAATGGCAGTTTTTTTACCTCAATTTGAATATTTTTTTATTTCAGCTGTTATTTTCTGTAGGAAACATTTGTAGGATCTACACAAAGACCCCTTGCTGAATTCAGAATGTTATCCACTTTTCAGAAATGTTTAGCTTTCTGGGATCCAGCATTGGTTTCTTACCTATTTTGGTCATTAACTGGAAGGAGGCTGAAAGCACAAAAAATTGTAAAAATGGGGTATGTCCCAGTAAAATCTCAAAATTGTATTGAACAATTGGGTTTTCCAATTCAAGTCTGCCTGTTCCTGAAAGCTGGGAAGATGGTGATCTTGCCATCGCACACCCTTTGTTGGTGCCATTTTCAGGGAAAAAACCACGAGCTGCCTTCTGCAGCCCTTTTTTCCCATTTTCTGGAAAAAAACAAAATTCTCACTGTATTTTGGCTAATTGTTTGGTCTCCTTCAGGGGAACCCACAAGGTCTGGGTACCTCTAGAAACCCTATCATGTTGGAAAAAAAGGACGCAAATTTGGCGTGGGTAGCTTATGTGAACAAAACGTTATGAGGGCCTAAGCGCGAACTGCCCCAAATAGCCAAAAAAAGGCTCGCCACAGGAGGGGGAAAAGGCCTGGCAGCGAAGGGGTTAAAGTACCCCCTGCTGTCAAATTGCAATTGGTTTATGGTCACATGTAATTATGCAAGGTTTTCACCGCAAAAGCTCTAAAATTCTTTAATGCCCATGCTAATGTCTCAGTTTAAATAGTTGAGCATTTTTCCTCTGAAGGAGATAAGAATCTGGACGCATGAACAATAACATCATCCTTTCCATTTATATCAACCTGAGCTAGTACAGCAGCCATCCCTGGATTAAAACACTTCAAAGAAGAGGCTTTTGCAATAGTGGATTTTATATTGCAAATATCTCTTTCAGATTGCTGAGACCATGCAAATTTGTTTTTGTTTTTCAACAACTGACTTATGTGAAACATTCTATCAATTAATTTAGGGATCATATCTTCAGTTGCTCCTGTTGAAGTGCGATGGAGAGTGCCAAACCAAAGACAACTCCTTCCCCCCTACAGTGGGCTGGCTGCCTCACATCGCTACAGCGGATCACATGATCCATTCAAAAGAGAAACATGCAAGTGGGGCTCACCACCCCTGCTGGTGCAATACCCATCTAGTTGTGATTTGCTGGACATTTCTGCCACACCTGGCTGGCTTCTGACCCCACCACTCACAGAACATCCCTTGCAGCATTATTTTCTTACTGCTCTTCGGCCTGTACTGAGTGTGGTGGGACCTACTGACAATGGCCATGCTCTTTTCTGCTACCATACGGGGGCATGTGAGGAGCTGTCTCTGCTCCATTTACAGTTACTAACCACTTGAAGCACTGCAGGGGGATTTATCCTCTTTGCAATTTTGGCATGGCTGGGCCAACCTATCCGGTACAGAGGACCAAAGAGGCCCAAGATCAATCAAAAGGTTTGACCCTTCAGGCCCCACCCAACCTGCATCAGACAACAACACCTTAGGGTTCTGGGAGCTCCTTACCTCAGCACAATACTCACCCAAAACACCTCAGATCAAGGTAATGGATCCCTGCACAGCTGAGGCCCTTCCCTGTCGTGGATCCACAAAGCTGATCTTCTATGACTGGCGAACTGCCCCTCCAAAGAGTGGTCTACTCACAGACTTAGTCAGCCCCTCCCCATTGTCTCTACACTCCCTGAGGGTCAACATCCCTGTTTCTCTCTGGATACCAGACTATGGGTGACTCTCCTCTTCATCCATTTTCCAGTGCTACTTCCCCGACCTAAGACCTGACTCTACCGCTTCACATATGTCCTCAGCCCCGCAACCTTCACTATTGGTAGACCATGTTCACTCGAGGGTCCTGTACCCCTCACTCTGTTGGTTAAAGCAGAGCCACCACTCTGATTGCCACCCACAGGCCTGGGACCCTCATTTAGCACACTGGCCTGCCAGCAACTGTCTAGTCCTTTTTAACTCTGATGAGGTTCATCCCCCCCTTGGGTGAGGGGCTTCTTGTTTGACTTGTGAGATACTCCTCAGACTGGGACTTTAGAGGGAGTTACCCTCTCTCCTGCCTGCAGTCCTGAGGACTTGGAAGACTGGGCCCATCTGAATAAGCTGAGAAGGACCCAGGACTGGGCTTCGCGCCCACGGTAGATATACTGGAAGACCTGTCCCCACTGGCTGTAACTGCCATGCCTGGCATCCAGAAAGGTAACCCACCAATTACTCTTTACTGAGGCCATGGCCTAACCTAAACCACCAGCTCCAGCGCTACAAATCTGCTCAGAAGACCCAATGGAACGTTTCCTGCAGGAGGCCAACCCCTTTTGATCCATCAAGCCCATTGCATTCGTACCTACAATACCGTGGATAGGGAAAAGCCCTGGCCACTTACAGCATGCTTCTTGAGACACATGTAGGTGTGACAATTCCTAACTGCTGCCCACAATCATGGGCCCTAAGACTATGAACGTCATTAAATCCACATTGCAACTGAGACTTGAGACTCTCTGGCCCCTAGAGACAGTGGGGCAGCCCGCTGCATGGGTAGACAACAGGAGAGAACCCATCCACCTCACTCCAAAAGTGGGCAGGACAGAGAAATCAGTGCAGTGGGGAACTAATGCAGGACCCAAGTCGAGGCAAATCCCGCTTACTAATGATGCTACCAGCTCGTCTGACCAAGTGGAAGACACCTACTGATTCACCCATGACATTCTGCAATGCCAACTGGATGAGTATCCCATGTCTTTTGCTTCAGTTATGTTTCATGATCTAGATCTCTATTTTTGAACCTCTCTATATTGCTTATGCTTGTCCTATATTCCTTTCTAAATGATGTTGTAAGTAGTTGGAAACTGTTTATTAATATACCATGGAATGCATGCTATTTCCATGGTTTTGATACACCTCTACCCATTCCTAACTGACCAAGCTAGAAGTCCCCATTCTACTCCCACATGCCTGAACACTCTCCCGGGTAGAGGGCAACCTCATGACCTGCCATTCCTTTCCTCCCACCAGAGTCTCCAACCACCATAAGACTCATAGTGCACCTCACCCCAGCCCTACCCTCATGGGCATACTGAAAGCCTAAATCCCTGCCCTAATCCAGGGGAGTTATCCCCACTACACCCCTTCCCACCACCCATTCTCTCCCTCCAAGTTTAGGTTTATTCCTAACTCTCCTACCTCTCTGGTGCTGACTCAGCATCTGGGACATCAGCGCATGAGAGGCAGACATGGCCCTCCTCAAGAAACCCACCTCAAAGCCCCAAGAATGACAACCTCAAACGAGAGCGGGTGGGCAAAGTCATTCATAGCAGCCACACACCCCAGCTGAACAACGACAGCACATCCCCAACACGGAGTAGCAATCTCACTGCACAAAACCCTCCCTGCACAAGACTCAGGATGTGGATAGACCCTGAGGTTAGATATGTCTTTCTTCACTTCAAGATCCTGGACAATGTTCTGAGCATGGGCTTGATATATGCCATAGCAGGGACAAAGAATTGTTCTGGACACTGCTACCACAATCCTACAGGGGACTGGATTCTAGTCCCAGATGCCATTCAGGATCATTCAGGCCTGCTAGATAAGTACCAACAACGGGGACAGAGTGATCATCTGTGACATACAATTGGACCATGGCTAACTTGACATCTGGCACCACTTCTACACTGTCCAAAAAGGCCTACACCTATTTCTCATCTGTTCACAGCACTCAGTCCATGCTCGATTTCTTCCTCATCTCCCACTCTTTTATATTGATGCGCATTACATGAAGGGCTTCTCACCGTTCCCTGGCTAACCTATTGATTACCTTGAGACTGACATGGTCAGTCCAAGAGCAATGTCATTTCCACATCTCTGATTACAAGACAACAGAAAGGAAAGCACTTCTCAAATCTCACCTCCTACAGTAACTGGACACCAACACTTGATCTGTCACATTTGAGCAGATGCTTTAGGTGACAGCAAAGGTCACCATCAGGAGCCAACCCATTCATACTCCTCATACTGAACCCACCCTATGATAGCATGCCATGGTGGCTAGAAAAGTTGAAGATGGACCTTAATGCTCTTTTTACTTCTGAGGAAGAATATGCTCTCTAAAGGCTTAAATACTGCCACTATGAATAGAGTGAGAAAGCTGGCAGGCTACTTGCTGCACAATTCCGACAACGGGAGGCAACATCTGCCATACTGGCAATCAAAGACCAGTCTGGTCATCTTGTCCTGCATCCTCAAGGGATAGTGAACACATTTGTGGAGTACTATAAAGACCTCTATGCTCCAGATATTGTTACAGATGAGGCCTACACTGACAGCTTCTTTGGCATTGTCTGCCTCTTCAAGCTGAACAATGAGGGAAGGTGCTACTTTTGAGTGAGATCACCATGGAGGAGATTGCACAGGACATCTCTGCCACACCCTAAAGTAGAGCTCTGGAAATGTATAAATGGAAAAAACAACCACAATAGTGGGCTCACGATGTGAGGCCTATGAAGAGGTGGACTAAACAGGTAGCCTCGGACCGATCTCTATCAAAGCCTTCCCAACAGTGCTCCTCTTGCCAGGCAAGGAACCCACTGTCCTGTGTCAGTTACCGCCCCATATCTGCTTAATATAGACATTAGGATCTTGGCCAGCACACTGCAACCCACCTCAAAAATGTGATCCCCACACTCATCCACTCCACTCAAGTAGGCTTTTAAGCATCTCCGAACCCTATACCATATCCTTTGGATGGCTAAGGACATGCAAGGGTATGTCCTGGCCCTGTCCCTCAAAGCAAAAAATGCATTTGCGCACATAAAAGAGCCAAACAAAATCATGGTATCAGGCTAATTCTCACCATGTAGTCCCTAACCAGTTACCACCAGTTAGTGCCCTGGCTTACTCTGCATTAACTAAGGTCATACCAAGATGACCTATGAATGAGGCTCATTTAGGTACCTCTCAATGGAATTTGTCACATTCTAATTTTTCTACCTAAAATCTCACCCCGAGGAACCCACACTTAATTTCCAACTCACGGTGCATCTGCTAAATCATATTGATGTAGAATCCTCAAAATTAGCTACAAGGCTGAATGCTGCTACACAACTCTTTTCCTCAGTCCAAGTGGACAATAGACAAGATCTACCCCACAGTAGCACAGGTGAACCCAGGGGTGCCTTCAGCCACCTTAAACTCAATCTGGTCACACATTACATCCCAGAAGGGCCTCACAACATCATGAACAGGGGTAATTTACTTTATACATTTAAGTCTCCAGAGGTTCTACAGTATTTGACCTTGAGAACCATTTCCTCTATTGAATTTCACACATGTTCTGATGGAAATATTAATGAGAAAACCAGGACTAGTTGGCATTCAGGGGAATGTAGCAAAATGTTGTGGGCCTTAACTTAAATGAAATTAGGCTCCACCAGTTGCTGCTTAGAAGGTATCCTTTTTTTAGCGAGAATGCCACTGAATTATTTAATCTCCATGAAAACAACTCATGACCGTATGAGAACCTAGAAAGATGACGCAAATAGAGAGAATGATTTGGTGGTGGGTCACTCCTTGCTTTATGTTCATTGCAATGACCTTAATAAATGTGTCGTACATACAATCACTATAACTATGAAAGTGCTAACAATATCCAAAATGGGCATAAATATATTTCCTCTGATATGGTCACTTCAAACTCAGTTGAATTCGCATTGGCCTTAGACCATCATTGATGGTTTGAGAACCCACCCAATCGTAATTCTTTAAACATGCTCAGCTGGAATATTGCTGTTCTCCTACAGAAATGTAGATTGGTGATTGATGTAATGTGATTTTATTTCAGATTTTTCCATCTGTATTTTCCAAGAAACATAGACCATTAGTCCAGTACAAAATTATAGGCTCACTGTAATTGGCATCCCCACAGCAAAGGGCTTTAACAGCCCCAGAACGTATGATGGGGACTGATAATTTTGGTACATACTACTTTGAATTGCTTCATCAGGAAATGTACCACCAATCATCAGGATATCCCAAAATTACTATTGACTTCTTAATCAGGAAATTGATTAATGCTTTTCAACATTTATAACCAGGAAGAATCTGTAACATTGCATCATCGTAATGCTTGTTCTAAATTTATAATGCCTGCTTCCATTAAAAAAAAGTTACATTATGGACATTTACAGCACATGATTTTAATGCATCTTTTGAGCCAACGAGAGAATGCAGACTGGTCACAAAAGAAGAAAACCAAGTCTGAGGTGTCCGTGTGATACAGGAACAGGACATCAAACACTCTAAACTTATGAAATTCACTTGGCTCAATTAACTCTAGGACCCACTCTACTGGCATGTTAAGACATTATACATTTCAGAATAGTTTTCAGAATTGTATAATTCATTATATAATTGTTGATCTGTCCAGCTGGATCTTCATACTTGACCAGTCTTTGAGGGAGGTCTATAAAACGATTGTAATTAGTTAGCCCTCAGTTAATGCATCAGGCATTAATGCTCTCCCAGAGGAATCCTGAAGGCTTTCATTGTATCAAAATCCAGATATCTAGTCTTAGGAAAAGGTTAAAATAGGAAAAGGTGCTGCTTGAATCCATCATCAGAGGAATAAATGACTTGGTGGCCAATCTCTGTCATCACTTAACCCTCATCAATGTTGGAACCTCTATAAGTCAATTTTAGCCATGTTCTTTATAAATAAACCTTTAGACGTGGGTGTGAGCCTGGGGTGGTTAAGATTGTAGAAATGCAAACTAATCTAAAACAATTTTGTCCTGATTTTGGCTAAAACATTGCTACTCAAACTCAGTTTGGGAATATTGCCATTCAACTATTTTGCTTTTGACTAGAACAATTTAGTTAAATAATCTGAGTCTACAAGGTGCACAGGATGAACAAATGGCAATGCTAGAACAGAAGAGACACCAGAGAGAGACAGATTGATGAATGTGCCCAGATTAAAATTAGAGTTGAATGAATTGATTCTGAAAATGTTGGACATAGCTCAATTGGAAACTTACACAGAAGACGAACTGCAGTTCATATTTAAGAATCTTACTCAACGCGCATGACAGGTTTATGAGAGATTAGTTGATTTAGCCAAGAAATATAAAGTGGATTTAGAAAAATCAAAACCCTTGCAGAGAAGTTACAGATTATAGTTCACTTCAAAAGACATAATTAACATGAGATCACCTGGAATGAAATTCCACAATAAGGAATAGATTACCTATGTACAGACATGGGGAGCGTTAGATAAGTGGGAAGGCAGATCGGCTCAGAAAAGAGATCAGGAGAAAGTAAAGCCAAATGTGCCCCTGAATCAAGACAAGAAAATTTTTAAAATGATACCAATTAGAGAAATTCCAGGTGGAGGTATTATTCACATACCTTGGAGTAGGAGCGATATACTTCATTCAACAATGATTACCCAAGACTGATGGAAAAGACTGTGGAGTGGTAGAAGCAGACAGAGAGATTTGTGAAACGTTCAAAATGCTTGTTGGAAGATTTGAATGTGTTGCTTGACATTGTGGTTCCAACTGATTTGTGGACTGTGTGTGGAGTGCATGTTGATAGGCCTGAACATGAGCCTCCAATAGATCCAGCAAAGGGCACACCATTTGAAAAGGTAATGAAAAAGTATTACAAGGAGGTTGAGTTCCTGAAAAATAAATTGTCCCTGAAAAATATTTATTAGCAGAAAATTGACAGAACAGCCCAGGAGACAGCATAATAGACTCATGCTTACTATGAGTGATTGTTGTAAGCTTTCAAGCATCACTGAGGTACTGAGACTATAGAAGCTAAGGATATGGGTCATTTTGTGTTCAGATTTGTACAGGGATTGAGCCCAGATATAAGTGAGGTGATTCAACAGCACCTGATTTGTTGGCAGATTAAACCGATTGATGAGATTCTACAGTATGCAAAATACTGTAGTGATGAGATAGAGTTGAAACAGAAAAAGCCAAGAGGAAAAGTCATGGTTTTGCAATTGAATGCTGCACAGAAAGCAAATCAGAATCCGCAGTTGATGGTAAACATTAGTGTGATGCAATGATTACCACAGCAGGTGACCAATGTTGTCCAGTCTAGAGATAAATGACATGGTGTTCAGGTGGATCAGAGTGGAGGTGTTTTTGATATTCAGTCTTTGAAGAAGACTAATCTGTGTCATGCATGTGGAAATTTGGGTCATTGAAAATGGGAATGTCCATATCATAATGTGAATGTTCAAGTGCAGAATGCTGGAGTTGCTCAGACTCAAGGTAATAATCAGGTTCAAATTCAAAAGTTCAAAGACCCTGAATTCAGAATGTACATTTGTTTTCAGGACAACAGATACAGGTACCACAAGCCCTGATGACACCACAGCAGGTGATTGTTCCTCACCAAAACATGAATCAAATGGTGAATGCAAACGTGAATCAGATAGCATTGCAATTTCCCTCAAATGATTTGAGTGATGAGAAATTAATTGAAACTTTTCACAGTGATAGTTCTGATGATGAGGATTGCATGCTAGGTATATTATTAGAGGTAAAACAACATAGTACCTATATTAACGCAAATGATATAGACAATGGTTTGTAATTCTTGGTTGACAATGGAGCTACACTTTCCACTGTCAGAACAGCTGAAATACCAAACTTGCCACATTCATGAAAAAGAATCCAGGTTGTAAGAGTTGCCAATAAGCATCTGGCAAATCCTCTGACAGAGTATGTCCCTTTTAAAATAGGTTAATTTGAAGACAAGCACCAATTTGTGGTCTGTGATTCAAGTCCACTAAGTTTGCTGGGACGTGATCTGTTGTGTAAGCTGAATTGTTCCATCAGTTGTATACCTAAAGGAATAGCAATTCAGAGAAATGAGGAAGCTGTGCCCTGTAAAGTTGTAGAACAGAATCCAAGTGTCACATTGCACCCAATGATGACATGTAATGGTTTGCCCAAAGATTTGAAAGACATTGTGACACCAGAAGTTTGAGATTTTTCAGGAAAGGAAATAGGATTCATTAAAGGTATTAAGCCCATAAAAATAACAGCTTTGACACAGTCGCATGGAGCAGTGTGAAAGCATTGTGATGGGACATCCACTGAATGTTTTTATCATGAATCATAAATCATGAAATGCAATTTTGCATTTGCAAACAGTGGGATTTTGCGATTCGCACCGTTTGCGAATGCAAAATCGTTTGATACATCTGGCCCTGACTCTAAACTAACATTGAATATAGAAATGATATAGAATTTCTTACGATTAGAAAATGAGTAATGAGTTTAAAAATATATGCAAAAGTGAGAAATGCAATTCTCTGTTGTACTCAATGAAACACTGTAGCAAAGCTTTTCTGTTAGAATTTAAATGTATTATTCATATTAAATAAATATTAGTAATGACAAATGCATAAGTTTACGTATTATGTGTTTTACTAAAACATATTAATTAAATTCAGTATTATGATTCTTTTGTTCTAGCATCAGTGAGGCTTGTTGAAGCTTGTAATTTGTGATTGTGCTAGAAATGCTGATTAGTTTTCGGAAGGTAACTTTCTTTTAGGTTGTGTTCTCATGAGAAGTTTAGCTAGTTAGTGATAGGCTCTATTGTTTAAGTATGGAGAGAATGTAGGTAGTGTCCTTGATGGAAGAACATTGTGAAAAATGAACTGACATTGTATAAAATTGTTTCAAATCTGTGTGGAGTCACTCAGATGATAGATGTTCCCATGACAGACCTGGGACAGAAATGGACTGTTTCAACTTGGAGTCTGGTGATGGATTACTATTGGATGATGTCCCATCAACGTGACATGAATTGATATCTTTGAGGAATCAGAATACTTTGTGAACTCTAAAATACTGATGGACATTTGAATTCTGGGACGTCCCTGACAGATCCTTGCTGTTCATAGATGCTGTCCTGATGCTTGCTGATCCTGATGCTTGGCTGATGAGGGTTCCCTGAATGCTGTACCCTTTTTTCTTATCCTTTGCCTAATTAGGTAGTGACCTGCAGTCCAAGATTCTCTTTTTCCAAATTATATTTGCCCTTTTCATGTTTTGTGTGTTTCACCCTCATGTGTTTCTCCCCACACATGTATCATGTAACCCTGATTTGGTTAGTTGTTGGGTTGACCTGTGTCCAGCCAAAGACTATTGACTTTGCTGATCTGAATAGATTGATGGTTATTAACTCTCAGCAACATATCATCTCTGTAACTCAGATTTTCTTGTTGATTATATGCTTTATTCTTTTTGACTGCTTAGTTTTATTAATGTTAGTTTGGCTAGATCTATTTCAATACTTTGGGCAACACTTGATGATTATATGCCTTTATAATTTGGTTGTGCGCATTGTCTATCTGACTTTGAGCTTGTCTTGGTAATAAATGTTTAACTTTATTTCCTGATTGGAGCTTTCCTTCTGAGGCCACATTGGTCATGGTGTTTAAATTCTTTGAGTTTGTGTTGAAATTCTGTTGATGGTTCTACTACACTACTTGCTGGATCCAAATATTCATCCACCTCAAAGAGCATTGATTCCTGCGAGGTATGAAAATGCTACATCAGTTCACCCCTCGTCTTTAATAAAATCTCTATCCTTTGTAGAGTTAACTTTTACGAATAATCATTATCTGCATCACTCCCTCCATTTCTTAGTTTTATTCTTGCAAAAGGATGATAAGGTGGATGTATTTCAGAGCTTGGTATTGGCCAGACAAAAGGGCAAGAGTCTTGCTGCTGTTTTTTTATTAATTTTTTCTGTCTGCACCGAGGAGTCTGAGCATTACTACTGCCTTTTTAGTGCAGGTATGAGGACTCGGTGGAACAGAGTAATAATGCCTATTTTGTATTCAGTATTTCGCTCATTTGATGCTTTTGGGGGTAGATGCTTAAGTGCTTATGAAAGTATGGGTGTTGCTCTCTGATTTACTGGCCTTCTCAAGCATGTTTTGCTATAGTGGCATGTCTCTAGGACCTGGAAAAATGGGATTACTGCTCAGACTATTCTCAATTTTTTGAAATGTATTTTATTACTTTTGTGGGTCTGGGTGGCATTTGGAGGCTGGGAATATTTCCCAGATTTATCCATACTTTTTAGCATTTCCTGATGCAGGTAGGATTTATTTAGGTGGTTGAAAATAGTAGGCTTGCTCTCAGATTTAGCTTCAAATTTTGGCCATTTTTGAAGGTCTAAGAGTCTAAGGGATTGTTGAACAATGGGGGTTGCGCTCACTTTCATGTTCGATTTCTTGGCTTTCTTCTAATGTTAGTTGCATGGTTTTGGTGACCTGTGAAACTTTGAAAGTTACTTGTAGATTTCATATTGATTTTCTGTGTGTTCGCATACTGTTTTGCGTATTTTTTGACACTTCATACATGTTATAGGGCTGGGAAGCATTCTGATTCAAATATGCGCCCTGGAAGTCCTTTATAAAGTGCATGGTGGAAATAGGTTGATTGTAGAATGATCTATTGTTGAATGCTACGTGATATCTGTGGGTTTTGATATGTGCTTTTAACACTTGACCTAATTTGAGGATGGGTTTTCCTTAGTTCATGATTTGTTGAAGAAGGCGGCAAACAAAAAAGAAGCTAGCTGCGATCTAAGTGGTCTGACCTGCTAACATATATGGATATTTTTCTAAAATAGACAGTTTCTCGAGCAAGGGATGTCATGGCGAGATAGGCACACTCTTTAAAGATGATAGTCTAGCCAGTGTAGAGAGTGAACAGGAGGCAAATGCATACCTGATATTAAAGTTCTAGCATTGTCTCACACTGGTATTCTTCAATCAATCAATCAATTAATTAGGATTTGTAAAGCACAGCTAATCACCGGACAGGGTACCCAGGCGCTTGCAGGTCCCAGAGGCTCTTTTGAAAAGCCATGTCTTGGAGGCCCTTCTAAATTCCAAAAGTGAGGTGATTGTCCAGAGTTGGTTGGGGAGGCTACATAAAAATGGGGGAACTAGAAAGGAAAAAGCAGTGAAAAAGAGGGAAAAGCAAGGAGAAGGCACACAAAAAGACAAGAGAAAAGGAAGGAGAAGACAGAAGCAAGAGTGTTGCAGCAGCACAGATAGCTCTGGGCCTAATATTCACTTGGTCAGATGCTGAGACATATACATTTGGCACAGTTCACCTGGGAGACCTGCACCATTAGGATCAATTGGTGATCTCATAATTAGAAGAGAACATTTTAAACACACAAGCCAAGCTTTATGTGATGTTTACTCAGAGATGATTAAGGCCTTATTGCTGCTAAATTAGAGTGGCCATGGTTGAATTATTTTGCCTTAATGTTATTTTAGGATCCGTACATTGTACCATGTCACCATTCCAGTCCAGCTTACCATCTTTCTAGCTTCTCCTTTATTCAGTTCCTTGATAATAATAAACCTTTACAGTCGGGCTTTCTGAAGAAGCACCATTAAATGTGAGTATGTATATATTACTTTTTAATCTTTCATTTTTACTTTAATCACCATGTTTGTTTTTCTCTATTGAAGAGACAATGCCTTTTACATCGGTGTCCTTGTTCATGGCATGATTTACTTCAGATGCCAAACAATTGACTTGCTGTGTACTACCTATTTAAGTTTGTTTGGCACTTCTTTTTTCATTGTCACATTCACAGTTCTGCATGTCATTTTACAAGTCATTATAGGGTGCATGCACTATTTTAGAGTGCTTCACTTTTGCAACAGCATATCTGCCATTGGCAGCTCCTCCTTTAAAGGGGAGGAGCATTGCCCCACTTTAATTCCCCCCCAGAAATGCCACGGAGACGAAAAATATAATGGTAATGAAGGTAATTCATTACCATTTTATTTTTCATCAACCCGTCCTGAACCGTGTCAGGATGGCGTGGGGCCTGCCTGTGCACTAGTTTAAAGTGTGCATGTCCCTTTGGCTAGCGGTCTTGTGACGGCAAGCCTCGCATGCGCCCTATAAAGCTGTCAACCCTGCTGTGTTAGACAGCTGGATTGAGAGCCTGCACAGGCCTCCAGCGTACTCTGGAGTGTCACTCCTATCCTGGCACTGCTCTCTTGCTGGTTAACAGCATGAGAACAGCTCCAGGATTGGTTAAGTGACTTAACTGGGGCCCTGGACGTGACATCAGGGAAGAAGAGGATCCGACCAAAGAGGATGTGTTGGCAGAAAGCATGGTAAGCAGTGCTCAATTTGTGCCTGTAGTTTCCTGTGTGGGGGACTGGAACTTATTTTAAAGAGCCAGCACTTATTTTTCTGCCTAAAGCATTTACTGTGAGCAAAAGACACATATGAGAAAGTCGGCGGAGGAGAAAAAATGAAAAGAAGTAGCAAAGGTAGACAGCAGAAAGCTGCAAGAGTAAGCTGAAGGGGCAGGGAGTGGCTGTAAATGGATTAAAAAGGCCCAGGATGGCGTCACGATTACCCTACATCAGTATTCCTTGCTCGCACATTTAATTGCAGCAGCTATGTGTTTCAGAGGAGGGCTTTGGGCACCTGCACGTTTCTATTTACAAGTTAAGCACTGATGGTAAGTACCCTTTTATTTATTTCATTTATGTATTTAATTTATTTTATGATTTCTTTTAATGTATTCAGCCATTTGCCCCCGCTCCCATCACCGTACTTGCCAGATGCTATTGATATCTGCGCCTCCTCCCTGGACACGCCTACTGCATCAGCAATATAAGAAGGATCCAAGCACTACATCTGATCATTTTCAATAAAATAATGCGTTGGCTAAAAATGAAGCATAGTGATTTTGCAGCAGAACCCATGTTTTTGATGCTTCCTACTGTAAAAATGTCATGCTTCAAAAACGTAAGTGGCCAATGAGAATTTAGAAAAATAGATCCGCCTATCATTTTGGCAGCATAACCCCAGATCCTCCCGTTCTCGTTCGTGGTTCTTAGTTTAATTAACTGCAAGAGGCAGAGTGAGGTCAATGCTTGGTGCTGTTGTTACATAATTTATTTTCTCATGTGACGCCGCCGGGAATAAAATATCTTGCATTATGTTCTTTAAATTGGTTTACAGGTACAATTTTTGCATTCTCGTTTACTTACATCTCTCTGCCAGGATGCATCAATGCAAACCAAGAAAGCAGCGTTGAATGTGGCGTGATGCAGTGCTTAACGTTTTAGAGAAATACTGCCAAAGGCGAGGAGAGTTCTCATTTCAGCGCTCCGGGGAATGCTTCTGCCAAGCACACGTTCAGAGAGTTACGCTATTAAATGTCAAATTACGCAACTTGCCACTTTATAAACTCTTGAAAAATACTGTTAATGACAATGAAGAGTACCAGAAGGAAATGCAATTATAGAATGATGAGGACTATTGTTTGTGTGTCCTAGAAGCTGGTTGGATAGTATATCCCTGGTGTTGAACAATGAGGTAACAGGTATGCGTAGAAGGGGAGTGTTCATCCAATTTCATGGAGTGACTGATTGATATCACAGCCTTAAAATATCACTCTTGGCTATAACAGCTCTCTGCAAGCACGGGGCTCTATACTTAAATAACGTGCTTAGGCAAACTGGAGTTACAGACTAAGTAACAGACCAGAGGTATTTTTGGAAGGGAACAATAAATATATATCTTAAAAAAATTGCATGTGTAGGAAAGTCCTCCTTTTTACCCGGGTCACCCCAAACTTTTTGACTTATACTGGTGGTTACTGACTCTGACTGGGCCCTGGGTACTGCTAAACTGGTCCCAGGGCTAGTGCTCTGTGTAAAATGGGTTATGCAAATCAGGCTACTTATAATTGGCTGTATCAACCTAGATATAAGTCCCTAGTATGTGGTGGGGCATGTAAGTTTAGGGACCCTAGCATAAGTAGTACACCCATAGGTGCCCTGCTGGGGTGCCCAATGTCATTTTAAAAGCAGGTCTGCCTTGCTGGCTGCTTTTTAGTTAAAGTTAACCCCAAATTGGACTTTGGAAGTATTTTTAATTCCAAAGTCCTAAAATACCTTATTTTTTACATATAAGTCACACGTAAGGTATGCCTTAAGTTTCCCAAGGGTTGGGTGCAGTGTAACTAAAAGCAGGGACTTTAAAAAAGATGTTTTGTAAGCCCTGGTGAGGGAAAAATGGCTAAATTAGTTTTTACCTTTGTAGTGAAAAGGCTCCATAGGCTAACATGGAAACACTGTGGGGCGAATTTAGGAAAAGTGGCGCTCCATCCAATGCAGTACCACTTTTTTGCCCCATAGAGCCCCCCTAAGCCACCATGTGTGTGCCGTATTTAACATAATGGCCAAAAATGTTGATGCTAATCCTGCAAACCACATTGAGGCATATTGAAAAGAATGGTGTGCCTCCTTTTAACACATGCTCTCTGCAGGCATAAAAAAATGCCACTAAAAAGGGTGCAAATAAATCTTTTAGATTTCATTGCACCATTTTTTCGCCCCACCTAATGGTGGAACACCCCCTTGTATACATTATGCCTGCCACAGGCATAATGTGGTGCAATGGGTTACGAAGTGGCACATTTTAAAATAATAAAGTCTTATTTTCCATGCAAAGGAGCTAAATATAGCAAGTTTAGTATCAAATTAAAAGTTATAATAAATCCAACAACTTGCTACTGTAGAATTTAATATAACTTGAACCTAGAAAGAGTTTTAGAACTCTTACTAAAAGTTACCAACTTCTGCCCTGTAGTGTCCTTCTCTGTTTGGTCAGCCTCTGGCAGCCTGAGCCAGGCTGCCTTGATGAGGTGTGAAATGGCCTGGGCTGAAACAAAGGAAGCATCTGGTGGAAGGAAATCTGATTCAGCAGATGGTAGAACAGGATGGGGGGAGATCAGACAAACTAGACTTCAAAGGAGGGAAGGACTTATGGGACAGCAACTGTACCTCCCCCATGTCCAGCAAACCCAGACAGCCAAGTGCCCCCTGATTAGATTAAGAGGGGGCTGGAAAGGGGTGTGATAAGGGAAATGTAGCCACACCAGTGGGGTGACTCATCCAGATCTAAACTTTAAGATTTAATTTTTGTCATCTTGGATTTTGTAGGAATGTGCTCAAGAGGGTAGTGGCATGCACTTGATTGGACAGAGCCCTACTGCTCCCTGCTTGCCACCCAAGGAGCAAGGATAAATACGGCAGAGCTGCAACCCACCTAAGATCCCTACAGGAACAAATCAAGAAGAACAAGGACTTACCTGATGCACCCCTAGCCTGCACCTGGACCCTGCACTCAGAAGGAATGCACCAGCAGCACACTTGGGCTTCACCATAAAAAGGACTTTGGCTGGCTTTTACTGCTTCAAGAAGGGACTATGCTGCAGGTAGAAATAGTTGACCAGAGTCCCCTGCATCAGGCCCTGAAGAAATTGATAAGCTGATCAGTTGTCATTTTTGGATTTGAAACAGGTGCATTCTGGGAGTTGGAGTCCTAACCCCCAAGGAGCAACTCAGAGCTTCTGGAATTTTGGGGTGAGTTGTGGGCACCTAAAGAACCTTAAAAGAGTTTCTGGAATAAGACCCAGAAGTTTGGAACAGCTTTGGAAAAAAGCTCTAACTGGATCAACCCGACGTCGTGAGTCAAGCCAGCCGACATCGACCGCAACCCGACCTGACATGCAGACTTGTCCCGCTGAAAAGCTCCAGAGGCCCACACTTCTAGGATTTCACTGTGGGCTTGTGGAAATGCAATCCGACAATGTTGCATCAAAATCGGCTTGCTGTGGAGGGGAAAAGCTCCAAAAGGTTTTTATGTCCCAAGGCAAAAAGTTGACGAGGCCTCCCGAGCAGTGTATCCAAGGAGGGCTCCAGTGAGGTTGGCTTCAAATTTGACTTGGTTGCAGGCAAAGGTTTCCATCCTGAAAAATCATCTATGTCCAAACACAGAACTCTTCACCGAGGCCTCCTGTGATGCATATCCAAAGAGGGCTCCTGCGAGGTTGGCTTCAACTGGTGACTTTGTCCCGGTTGGTGAGAGATCTTCAAAAATTCGTTTAAGTCCGAAGGTAAAACTTTGACCAAGGCCTCCTGCTCAGTGTAGCTGAGCAGAGCTTGGCCTCAACTTTTGACTTTGCCCCAATCAAGTGCGACCAGATGTCAAGATTGGCTCTTTTCTAAATTGGATTGGATCTACATCACAGGCAACCATTTGCCCCCCAACCTGTGTCCCAAGGACTGTTTCTTCCATTGTGTGTACCTGAGTTTCACCTTGCCAGCCCTGACAATGATGGACCTGCCACCACTGGGAGTGGGCACACTGTGCCAGGGGAACAGGCACATGGGGGCAGGGAGTGTGGGAAGGATGCAGTGGGCCAGAGGATGGGGTCTCAAAGGGAGACTACTGACCAGGAAACCATCGCACAAGTCTGGAGAGCCTACCAAAGGTCCCATGGCATGATGGGCCAGGTTTTCACCATGCTGGGGGAAATTCAAAAGCTGCAGAGGGACAACCACAAGGATGTCATGCAGCAGTGGCAGGCACAAAATGCCCACTCGGCTTCCATTGCAGGGGTGCTGAGATACTTGAATACCACACTGAGTAGGTTTTGTACCCAACATCTGGCCTTTTCCGCTAGCAATGTTACATCAGGCCAGGGACATCAATACTACCTTGAGTAGGTATGACACACAACATCAGGCCTCTTCCTCTAGTAATGACTCTTCAGGCCCTTCAACATCTGCAGCTGCTAGTAGAATGCAGGCCCTACCAGGGGAAGGACATGACTCAGACACCCCAAACTTGTAGCTGAAGAATCCCCCACTAACGTGCATGTCTACCCAGAAATCCAACAGGATCAGATGCCAAAAACAAAACCACTGCCAGGAAGTAAAACTCTCTTGAACTGTTCACCGTGTTTGCCACAGATACACCCTTTTTACTGTTCTGTAATCAAACTCCATTTCCTATGGTGCAAGGACACTGGACCTGTTTTCCCAAATTGTGTTGCAGCTACACTGATGATGTCATCCACCATGTCTAAACCTATGGCAATTGTTTTGTATTTAATGTTAATAGTCACATATTTTTCTTTGTATTTCCACAATAAATCACACTTAAACACAGCTCCTGCATATGTTGCATTTATCAACCATGTACAATAGTTATGCATACCAACTCTACTCCGATCATGTCCCTCTGTATTGTACACCCATTGTTATGGACCTCATACATGGACTCCATCAGCAGGAGAATCATTACAATAGGATTGCATCAGGAAAGATACCAAATAGTTTGTAACCTACAACTACACACAATCAGTGAAAGAAATGCTAACAGCACAAAGAGTATGACTGGGAGTAGCATCAGGATATCTGCTACAGTGTAACACAATGCTGAACTACACACTACAGAAGTTAAGGCCATGTCATTCTACTAACAAGGCAGGAAGCACACCGATTGGTTCTTCAAATCACCTGGTAAAGTCTATCACATACCCATAACATAGCTTCCAAATATACATATCCCACTGTACAGACAAAGATCAGTACTGATCTACCTATTCCTGGAGACTTTCACTTACTTTGGTCACATACCTGTAGGCTTGTCACTCACCTATGTCAGTCCACAGTGACATGCACATTGGTCTGCAAAGTAATAACAAACTGACAGCTAGATTCAAGATAGAATACATAAAACTGCTACCATTGTGCAGGGAAAGGCTATGGTTCTACATTTACACATGAGCCAGATACATATTCAGACACAAATGAGAGCATTTGACAATCTAATATACCCCAAAGGTGATCTTGACGGGGATCACTTTACCACACCAGTGTGCGGATAGTTCAACAATGTCAGTCACACTCCACATAATCAAGACTCATGGTAGCTGGTATCAGCCATGTCCACTTTTCATGCCTGTCTGCAATTCCCATCTGCTTCTGACACTGTCTGTCATTTGCCAAGGTTGATGAGCCAAACAGGATCTAGGCAAATCTGTGTTTGTAAGAGAAGAGGGATGGGACAAAACAGAATACACTCCTCAAATGAGAGAAGTCATGTCCGGAAGTGTAACTTTACATCTGCTGTAACAATACATGATACCTTAGACCACTCTGTTATGTACACAATACAATTTACTTTTTGCATGCACATTTCACTCATAGGCAGGTTCTGCTGGCTCCCCCTCATCTGGTATAAATGGTATTGGTCATCTCAGGGCAAGATTGCATGCAGCATGCAATTATTATCTGACATGCCTTGATAGGTGAGTCGAGGAGGGCTCCTCCTCATCTGACCAAGCACCTAAATCTTGCCTTCAGGAGCCAAAAAATCTGCTCCACAACACATCTTATCCTCCCTTCGGCCTCATTGTAGCGGACTTCTCTATGCGTGTTTGGGTACCTCACTGGTGTCAACAACCAAGGATGGCTTGGATAGCCAGAGTCATCTGGGACCAAATTGGTAGAACAACACACACACATATGTGGGACATGCAACATTGTGATGGCAGGAGATATACATTGCAAACACACATTTCAGTTGAAACTTACCAACCAGCCAGGTCCTCTCTGTGTGGAGTCGTGTCATCAGCAGTGGGACATTGTTGTTCCGCATGACCTAGGTAAGGAGCCCCAGACTTTTCTGGGAAATCTTGTTATTTGTTTAAAAGTGTTTTTTACTGCTACCTGTGCCTGTTTACTGTGGTATCTCTGTGTTTCAGGCAGCTTGGCCTTTTAAAGAGGTGCTTATTTTTAGCAGTGACTGTGTGAAATTTCCCATTTAGTTTATGGCACAAGTCTGCATAAAAGCCCCCCCCCCCCTTTTCTAAGTAAAAAGGCTACATACATCTTGCAAAGTGTGTTTAGGAGACTGCTTAATCTGTTTCTGTGATTTAAATTGTGTTTAAAAACTGTCTGCATCCCCTGTTTATTTGCCTTAAGAAAAGCCACATTTCAGAGTGCGCGACAAGCAGTATTTCAGTGTTTGTTTACACTCTCTCCCTTACCTGGAAAGTAGACTCTGCTAGCTTGGAAGTGTGGATTCAGCCTGTCTGTATCCAAGGAGATTCTGAATAGAGCAGCAGCTGCCTCCTCCCTTCCTACAGGGACTGGGCTTCAGTTAACTTGGCACTTATTTAAGCTTCTATTGGTTGTTGCATACGGTGTTGTGATAGGTTGTTGGCGGCTGGTCTTTCTATTGGCTTATGGATTAGAGTTGGGTTTGTGATTGGTAGTAGGGTTGAGATTCTGATTGGTTCCTGGTTTTTAGAGCCTGGCTTGTGATTGGTAGTAGGGCTGAGATTCTGATTAGTTCCTGGTTCTTGGGTTGGGGGTTGTGATTGGTTGTCAGGATTAAGAGTATGATAGGTGATTAGGGCTGGGTCTCCAATTGGTTGTTTGAAATAGGGTTACAAATCTGATTGGTTAGGGTTAGGACTATGTTTCTAATGGCCAGTAGGGCTTTTTAAGCCTAGGGGTCAGGGCGTCTTCACCCTGGCCGGAGAGGACAAGGGCAGATGCCTGTTTGGGCCTGTTGGGGACAGGCAGGGCCTAGGGCCAGATATGCTGCCCATTTATCCATTTACCAAAAAGGACTTTACACCCTACACATCCATCAACATGCAAACACACTATCTGCAAAGACATCCAACTCCTGCATCACAAACTGACCACATACAGATTGCAATGTCCCATCATCCAACACTATACCCCATTTACAACACGTATACACATATCCACCACAACTACAACAGTAAAACACCTTCATTTTCACAGCAAACACTACTCTGTCCACTCCCACTAACATAACCTGCCATCACCCACACAACACAAAACCACACTTTACCTTACTTTCAGCCTTGCAGATACACACTCCCTGTTCATAAAAACCAACAACACTATCCTCTATTTGCTCCACACATACCTCCTTTCATCATGATAATTCCTAAACCCAGCCCTCCAACACACCATCTGCAAACGCCCTTCCCCTCTCTTCACCAATTACGCTCAACCATACTATCCTCACACTCCACTCCACCACACATATTACCTCTTCCAGTCATCACATCTAACACAAACTCCCCTGACACACATCCATTCCCTCTTACACACCTCATACATTCATCTCGAAAACACATCAACACCCCGTGTAATACTCTAATTCCACTCACCAACACTAACTCACATACAAATCCCTCACCGAAAGCAACTACATCAATATCCCCTCTCCATTCCAATACAGACCACACACTTTAGTACATTCAATCACCACAAACTTTCATTATACTTATCGTCACACCCACTCCCACCCTCATGACTACACAAAGAATACAAATCTCGTTCAATATTCACCCCTACATTCTCACTCTTCACAAACATCTACCACAAGCACCCCAACTGAGCAACTTTCATTCACCCGCCTCTCCTCCATTGCACAATTTTAGAGCCTTACATCATGACCCACATGCTCCTCCACCACCCCTAACCGATACTCAATCCACACTAAACAGACGCAAACAAAATAAACAATATGCCACTCTTAACAACTTTGCATCCCCTTGTCTATTACATAATAAGGCTTACCTACAAAAAACAGTACACTCTTCATGTCTCTCTCAGCCACCAAGTCCACCAACCACACACACAGACCCAACCAAATGACTCCTATACCTGCTGGAAGAGGAACACTATATTGAAAAACAAGACTATTGTTACCCTCACACAGTTATCACAACTAACAACACACCTGCTATAAGCTCAAATTATACTGCTTACCCTTCTGAACAAAACAACACTGCCACTAACACACTTCTTGTAAACTTCCAGCTCATAAATGCTCGGTTACTCTAAAAAAACAATCACCACATCTACAACCTGCTCACAGACACACAACCTGACTTACTATTGATAACGGAATCATGGTTGAGAGATGACATGGCCCCAGTGTTCCATGAAGCTCTTCCTCCGGACTATCAAACCATCACACAAAACCACATAGGTAAGAGAGGAGGTGGACTAGCTATTATATTCAAACAGGCAATAAATCTCCTCCTGTAACTTAACAATTCCACATTCCCAGACACTTTTGTAGATACAGCCTCAAACCTCATTACATTATACTAAAACCTTTGCATTCTTGGGGACCTAAACATTGGGTTTGACAAACCCAATATGCCCCATTCGAAAGCTATCACCACTGGCCTAGTCGCATTGAACCTATATCAGATTGTACACAATCCCACACACATCGCTGAACACATCCTAGATGACATTTTTGTTAAGCCTGAACTAGTTAACATTCATAGCAGCACGCCAATCACATGGTCAGACCACCATTTGATAACTTTCCGATATAAACCTCCACAAATCAACACAACCCACAACTACTTACATACATGCACCTATCGACCTTGGAGCAAACTCAATTTTGATGACTTAGAAACACAACTAACAGCCAACACAGATCTAGATACAATTAATTAACTTTATGAGTGGCTACAGGAAGCTTTTGATATCCTAATACCACTCAGAAAAACTAAACAGGACAAAAAAACCAACACCTTGGAGAAACACAGAACTTAAAAAGATAAAGCAACAAATCAGAAATTTGCAGTGGACCTAGATCAAAACAAACAGTCTAAACAAAATGCAGCTACAAAACTTAACAGAATATACAAATCATCAATCAAAAAATCTAAAAAAGGTACTACTCAGACAGAATTCAAAATGCTAAATCTGCAACCAAAGAATCTTATAAAATTCTCAATGAATTTCAAAAACGTACATGCATGGAAGGAAGTCATCCCACTACTCAAGATTTCACAAACAAACTGGTATTTCATAACAAAACAAAGGCAGACACATTGGACTCCTATTTAAAACAGAAGAAAACCATCAGCACCAACCCCTTTCCTAAAATACCCTCTAAGAATAAACCAACCCAGCCTCTACAGTCCTTCAAACAAATATCACAAGGTGAATTTATGTATTTGGTCAAAGCAAGCAGACCTTCCGGTTGCCCTTCTGACCCTCCACACATCTTCAAGAACATTCTTTTATCTACTTCTGCTGTCACACCTGTAAGAAAAGTAATCAGCAACTCTCCAACTACAGGAACTTCTCCTGTAGACCCGAAAAAGGCATACATATGACCGTTCTTAAAGAATCAAACCAAGACCCCAACAACTACAGACCAATCACAAATGGACCTTTCCAGGGCAAACTGATAGAAAGAGCAGCAGTCACCCAGATGTCACAATTCATTGAATACAATTCCATACTTTCAGACTTCCAAACTGGATTCTGCTCATGAGAGGTACTGAATCGGCACTCATAGCAATCTGGGATGATCTTAAAAACACAGTCAACAGCAATGGAGTTGCTGCACTACTTCTCTTGGACCTCTCGGCTGCCTTTGACTCCACGAAGCCGGCATAGAAGGGACTGCTCTCGACTGGATTACATCCTGCCTTCAAAAAAGAACTAATATCATCTACTCGCCCCCCTTCTTGTCCAAACCCTACCTCACAAAAGCAGGGATCCCCCAAGGATCAATCATCTCACCTTTGCTTTTCAACATCTACATGATATCATTACCAGAACTGATCAATGATTTTCAACTCACATGCTACAATTATGCAGATGACACACAATTACTACTTAAATTTGAATGCCCCAAAAACATTGAAAACTCACTAATCTTCAGTTGCCTCAGAGCCGTTCATCAGTGAATGTCTTGGAGCCACCTCAAACTAAATGCCTCCAAAACAGAAATACTCATATGTGGTGACTGGAAAAATTATGACCCATTGTATGCCTGGCCTGATGATCTCGGACCACCTCCTCAATTATCCAAGGAAGTTAAAAACCTTGGAATTACCATGGACTCCAAGTTAACAATGAATGCCCAAGTGGACAAATTAGCACAAACAAGTTTCATCACCTTGAAGACTCTAGGACGCATATTCTCCCATCTAGGATTTCTACACAAGGTGCAAGCTACTATCTTGCTTGTACTCTCCAAACTGGATTATGCCAATGGCCTCTACCATGGATCATCTCTATCTATTATGAAAAAACTACAACGTATTCAGAACTCGACAGCCAGGCTACTATTACATGTAAAGCCACAAGCCCACATCTCCCCTGCCTTGAGAGCACTACACTGGTTACCCGTTGCCAGAAGATGCACCTTCAAGCTGCTCTGTATCACCCACAAAGCTATACATGGAACAGGACCGCTCCTTATCAGAGACAAAATAACCAAATACATTCAACAAAGAAACCTCCGCTCAAGATCGGCAACTCCGCCTTAGAACACCACCATACAAGAAAAAGACTATAGTTGGTACATCCTTCTCCGTTCAAGCAGCCAAACTATGGAATTCATAACCCCCAACTATGAGAGCCACAGATAACTATCTTGTCTTCAGAAAACTACTAAAGAGTTGTCTCTTTCCTTCATAACCACCATATTCAATCAGCTATGGACTGCATATGCCTATGTTGAAAAATATTTTTTATCTGATTATGTGTATATTCTAGTTATATATAGTTCTTTAGAAAATATGTATTGCTACTATGTCATAACAATAAACTACACACATACTCTTTAAACCTGTTAACTAATGTATATTTACTCATGATTTAAATATGGATATGTATGTACATATATGTGTGCATATGTGTGTATTAATGTGTGTGTGTGTGTGTATATGTGTTTGTATGTTATTCTATGCTTAACATGTTCATAGGTAATTGCATAACTCCTAGATAAGTTGTTATATTAGATACTTATGAATCCCTGCTCTCATTTTTTATCACACTTTGTCTACCCATCACCATATGTCATGTCTCTGTCAATCTATCCTCCATTCCCACTCTGACTCATTCCAAATCCATTCTACTACTTTCATCTCCTAAATAACCCTGCCTAAGCTCTTCCCTGCTCTTCCACATCTAACTTACCCAAACCTCACTTTACTACCATGATCTCCCAAACAACCCTACTATATTCTCCCTCATTTATCTCACCCTGCTACTATGATCTCCCTAACCCTTTCCACAGACTCTTCCCTCCTCCATCCCCCCTTTACTCATCCCAAGCCTAAATCATATTACCATAAACTCCCAATTAACACTTCTGGATTCTTCCCTCCACCACCCCTCCATTACTCCAGTCAATCCAACTAACAAACTCACATATCCGCGGCTCAAATTAACTCATAATAATACTAAAACTGTACTCATATTTCCCTATACTAATACACCACTAATTCCTTTTGGGTTCCGGAGTAGCGTGCTACTCGCCAAAAAGCGCTCCAACGCCTCGTCGTGGGTAGTAAGCGCTATCTAAAAACTATTACAATTCCAATTCCAATTCCAATGATGAAGGAATCATTGACTGATCCTGAATACTTGGCACTGGCTTGTGAAATGTACTGGTCTGCCAGACACACCACCTGAACGTGTATGAAGTCGTAGCTTTTCCTGTTCCTGAAAACCTGTTCATTGGCACTGGGGGGAACCAAGGCTACATGGGCACCATCTATGGCTCCAACCACTTGTGGAATGTGTCCCATAGCATAAAACTCTGCCTTCACATAGGCCGAATCTGCACGTTCGGAAAACCTTATGTGACTGTCCAGGTGTTTCAACAATGAACACAGTACATCCCCTAAAACCAGACTGAACATGGGCTGAGACATTCCTGCCATTAGGGTCATTGTATTCTGAAAGGACCCAGTAATCAGGAAGTGTAGCACTGATTATACTTGAATGATGGGAGGTATGCTCTAGAGATTGCGAATGGCAGGATTGAGATCTGGCTCCAACTAATCACAAAGATCCATGATAGTATGACAATTTAGCCAATAGGTCTGGAAACAATGTCTCTCCTCCGTGGTTCACAGATCTACTAGTAGATGGTACACTGGTGTTGTCAACCTCTCCTCATGGCAGGAAAACTGTGAAAAAATTGCAACATAGTATGTGACATGCAGACATCTTGTAAGGTCAGATACACAACTCACACATATCTGCTGTCGAGGTTGGTTAACAACTCAGATTTCTACAGTACAGCACATAGGTATGAACCCAATGACACCCTTCTTGGTGCACATTCACCCAATTAGCTATTCAACTACACATACAGATTCATCTGTTACTGTATATGGTTGTAAGTCCAGCCGATTTGACACGTCTTACACATATTGATGCACATTATTAACATGTTCAAAGCACATGGGAACATCCAAGTAAGTGTACATTGCTATCACCACATGTCCTCTAGTAACACAGCATTTACTGCACAGATGCACAAATTGGCAAGTAAACACAAAGGCAGTACTTACAGTTGCACTGCACAATATGAGGTTTAGTTAATGACACAGATGATCAAATTCTGCCATACATGTAATGTGTCTAAAATGGCAGCTGCCTGACCTACTGTACTGGACACATGGAAGTGACCCAAGTCCACTGACGGAAGTTGTCATGGCGGCATGTGGTCACAACCACGATGGAAATTGCCATTGGAAGACATTGCTGCCTTCGGCGGACTTGGGCCAATGGCGATGTTCACTTGCGGTGACGATCATGTACATGGCAGACGTGACCCCTGTCTTCTGCAGTATTGCTCACTTGACTCCTGACACTGCTGCAAACAAGACCTCCACAACCTGAACCTCTGTGTACTGCCTCTGGTAGCTATCATGTCACGTCCTACAGGGGATAGGGCCCCATCCTTCACCCCTGAAGAGCTGAAGAAGCTCTTGGAGGCGGTCCTACACCTGTATGAACAGCTTTATGGTGCACCAGAGGAGCAAGTGAGTCCACTGCAATACCAATGTGTGATAGGTCTGGTGAATGATGGTGTATCTGAAATGTAAAGTAATGAAGGTGTTGATGCATGCAGATTATATTTTGTAAATAAGGTTAGGTTAAGGGGAGGGGAATGTTCGCCTACTTGCTGTCACTGATGTGTACTGTCCACTACTATTGGTATGGTGCACATGGACATGACTTTTTCCTTTTGTCTGTGTCATCCATGCAGGTCAACGCCCATCAGAAGAAGGGAACTTGTTGTGCCAAGCAAGTGTGGACCCTGACGGTCCACAGCCAGTAGAGCACCCACTGTAGGAAGCAGTGGGAAGACCTTAGACACTGGGCCCGGAAGACCACAGAGGCCCAGCTGGGGATGTCCTACCAACAAGGGAGGAGTGCCAGTCGGACTTTGACCCCTCCCCAGTGTCCCTCATTTTGGTGGTGGCCTATTCTGAGGCGGGTGGGCATTTGAGGGCAGCACAGCAGCCACAAGGGGGGTAAGTACTAACGGAACCCATGTACTTGCCTCTGATAGTTTAGTGTATGATGTCTTGCAGCTGTGATGATTTGGTAAGTGCTACATGTATGGTGACTACTAGGAAGACATGGTACTACAGTTGCCAACATTTAAACACAGATATGGCCATTGTATTGTGCATGGTAACATGTTAATCACTTTTGTCTACCCAATAGTATGACTGCATGTGGAGAAACATATGTGACTGTGCCATATGTGTGACTACTCAGCCATACATATTTGTAACCTGCTGTTTCATCCTTCCCACCTAGTGTTCCTAAGTCCATTTATTCAAATGGTAAGTTGTATAGCTATTTGGTCTCTGACCACTCCTATTCCACTGGATCTTTTCTATGTGCAGCATTGGGTCTGACAGATGAATAACAGGACCAAGTACTCCTGTGTCCTGAAATAGCTGAACACTTCATGTGAGGCTGCCATCCCAATAAGGCTTTTGGTATGGCCAACTTACTACACTCGACCTGAGGTTTGAGGAGGTGTCCCCATTGTCATGTCAGATTTATACATTGGGAAATGTGAAGTTTGATAAGGATGGACATCCTACAATGTGAAATTCATGGTGACAATAAGACATTGACATTTCATGGTATTACATTGATATATGTACAAATACCTTTTGTCCTAATGCATTTGGTGTAGAGAAAGTAAGTGGCTATGCTGCTGATCCCGTCACCCATGTTTATTGTCCATGCTTCATAGAGCAATAACATACCTATGTGAGTGTAACATATGCTATTTGCTGCCTACATTGTGTTTCAATCAATACTTTGTGCCTAATTTGGTGTTGAGACCTCTTTTCCCAGATTTATCTTAGCAAATCTGAGGCTGTTTGGACAGTTTTGATTATGGCTTTGCTCACTTCTGCCTAACTTAATGGTGTAGTAGGTGTTACATTTCACATAGACCTGTTGGTGTTGTGGAATATGTTGTTATTCAATTTGCTTGACTCTAGCTGTATGTGTCATTCATGGTTAAATTAGTAATCAGTTGAGTAAGTGTTAGTTCTGGACTAAGGTAGTGGGAATCATATGTCTGGACAGTTGTTAGTGATGTAGGTGTTCAGATGATGTCAAGTAGAGGTTACTATTCAGCATGCATGGTGGAATGCTATAATTCCTTCATGTACATTGTTTGGTGTCCGTTGTATTGTATTATTGGTTTTACTATGTTCCCTGTATTTATCTGTAGATGGATCCTGTGTGCTAGATTGGCCCCTATTGCAGTACATAGAATTGTTGTTTATGTGACAATGTATAAGATTAGTGGGTGCAGAAACCCCATAATGGATCTTTTCCTAGTATTTAGGTAGATGTTTCAATGACATGCTATGTCATTTTGTGATGCATGCTTTAGGGAATGCCACATGTAGTGTCATCATCTGAGGTATTTGCCACTGTGTAATTTGTATACAGAATGATCAGTTAGGCAGGTGATTGGAAAGCAACATGCTGTGTCATATTTGAAGTGAGATGAGCTTACTTTCATGGAACATGACTACAAGTGATAGACAGGGAAGGTGTAGAGTTCGGGTAATCATGATATTGTGTTATTAATCAACTGCATTTACTTTAGACTGATTTGATGATGGACAGTGATGATAGGTATGGGGTAGATTTTTGATGTAGCCAATCCACCTTGTGAATGATGCTCTTGAGTTACAGCTGAATTGATGTGATGGTGATGTAGTGGTTTGATGGTTGGTTTCTGTTGTGGGTGAGACTGTGGTTATATGGAAAAGTTGGAAGTATCTTGTTGTGACATGATGTAGGCTCGGAATAGTTTCTAATTAGGGCTTGATTTGACTTTTGTTAATGGTGTGCATGTTGTGATGTATGTGTGTGTGAAGAATGTGATGGCCCTCTCTTTCTCTCTCTGTCTCTCTTTTTCTGTGCATCAGCATTGGTAGGAGAAGGAGACGGGGCACAGCTGAGTTGGGAAGCTGCCGGGCAATGGACCCAGTGGCCCAGAGGGCAAGGGGAGCGCCACAGGAGAGACAGGATCCATATCTTCATCATCAGAAGTCTCCTCCAGTGGACACTCCCTGGCAGTTGTGGACCCATCTGGGACCACCCCAGCACCATGTCTGTTCGCCACCCTCTTACTACCACTGCTTCCCCTGTAGCTCCCCACCCAGTTGGTCATGCCCGCTCAACCAAGAGGGTGGAAGTCTCCTTTCCTGCAGGTACCTCTGTCCCTGGCCTTGTCAGCCCTGCTGCCCTCAGTGAGGAGGCTATTGTCCTTCAGAGGTTAATCTATGTGGGTCAGTTGACCATTGTGAATGCCACCCAGGAACTGGCAACTCAAGTCCAGCAGAGTAATGCGTTCCTGGAGGGCATTCACGGTGCATTGGCTGGCCTACAGAGATCCCTTCAGGCTCTGGTCTCCACAATGTTGGCAGGCAGTCACCCCTTGTCTTCCGTCCACCTTTCTCTTCCCAATCCCAAACCCCAATTCCCTGACCCAGCCAAAGCACACAGACAGAAAAGCATGCATCCACCTCAACATCCAAGGGTAGCTCAGAAAAACACAAGTACCTCAAGACACATCACTGGCATGCACACAAGCAACATACACCTGCACACACATCAACAGTCACAACCTGCCCCGACACCCCCACTAGCCCCTCATCACAGAAACAACACCTGACACACCTACAGACACCACATCAACATTCACAGATCTAGCCACTACACCATTCTTACCTACAGACAGCACCACAGCAGACCTTCAGGCATCCACCCCATTCACCACACCCACAGACATCACAACCACTGACACTCATGCAGCAAATCCACCATACCTGCAGTCACCACCCCAACAGACAGTCACCGACCCATCACAGCATCCCCTAGAACATCCACCCCCCTCAGTTCCATACAGATAAACACCCACACTCACCCATCCAACAGATACCGACCACCCACAAGCATACCTCTCACACACACGCACTCACAACAACCACACCAACAGGTCAGACAACCACTCCCTCACTGTCCACCCCAAACCCCGTCTGATGACCGTCCCATGTGTCTAAAAAAGTGTTCCCTTCATGTTTTGATCTTTTCTCTACTCCCCCCCGTAAGACCCCTAAATGCTCAATTTCCCTCCCTAGGCCCATCCCTTCCACCTCCAAGGCCTCCCATACCCATCCTGCAAGTACCCAGTCTCCTCCCAATAGAACCAAACCCTCCCCTAAGCCTAGACCTAAACCCCCTCCAAAGCCTATTCTCAAAGGACTCTCTCCTAAGCCTTCCCCCCCCCCCTTCCCCTATAATCCTTGAGGTGCCTGCCTGCCCCCTTGATACCTGTACCTGTGGAAGTTACATGTCAGTCAGGAGTCAAGATCAGGGCACCAAGATATGCATCAAGTGCATGTTGCACTATTTCTATTTGGACTGGCCTATGGCCTTTGACATTTTAAGATTTGTTCGAAATGTTATTGGATAATTGGACCAACCAGTTGTTGGTTTCAGCATTAAATATGTGTCCTGGATTTCTTTTCTTAGGACATATTTGAAAATGTCTGACATTGTGTGTGACTATTTGTGTGTAAGTGGTGTTTGTGCTACCTGTTTTGTCTGGGCAGAATGTGAGATTATGTGCAGTGCATTTGCCCCTCAGTGATGGGTGTGTGTTGTGTGATGGGCATGTGTATGCTGGAGACAGATTGTTTTCTTGGTATTGAGTGGTGTTTGTGATGATGTGTTTGTTGCAGTTTTGTGTGGCTTTGTGTGCTTTGACTGTGTGCGTGGGCATGCTTGGTGAATGATATGCCAGGCAAGTTGTGATGTGTGTTTGCTGGGTATGTGGAATGCTGCATTGTATGGTTCTGTGTGTTTATTCCCTGTTGGTGGTATGTTGTGTTAAATGTATGATTTGTCAGTGGGTAGTGTCTTTTGTGGGTGCTTGACAATGCATTGATGGTGTTGTAGTGTCATTTTGTGGTGTTGTAGTGTTGTTTTGTGGTGTTGTGTGTTGTAGTGTGTGACTGTGCTGGAGCTGTGTTTCTGGTAGTAGGTGTGTCTTTGTGACATTTGTGTGTGATGGCCATAGTGTGTGTACTGTGTATTTGTGTGTCTGTGAGTGTGCATGTCAGTGTCAGGTTACGTGTGTGTGTCACCCTCGCCACCCATTCCCGATTGGTATGTTGTGTGTGCACACAAACTTCGACAATTTACAACAGTGACAGACAAGTGTGTGTACTCATGGTTGCTGTCATCATCTTCGGTGTTGATTCCGGTGTCTCTGGGTGAGCAGGAGCAGCGGGAAGACATGAAGTTCTGGCTCCATGGTGGCTCCGGATGAGTACGGCTTCCTGAAGGTGAGTGTCTCCTTTTATACAGTTGGTTTCCACCTGGGTTTCCATGGTGGTGTGACCCCGGTGGAAACCTTGGAGGCGTGCATTCTAGTAATCTGTCTGGGGGAAACATGGTCTCCACTGGCCTGATGGTGTCTACTGTCGTCCGTGCCGGCGAGACCGCATTGGTGGTGCCGGCGGTTCTTTGGCTGTATTCTGTTGGGAATACCCCCATGGTCATAATATGGAAGTCTTTTCCGACAGCTTGTTGGCAGTGTGACCACCAGTGCCAACATGGTGGTCCTGGGACCGCCAAACTCGTAATGAGGCCTTTAAACTTAAAAAATTAAAACAATTGATATATGTCTGGTTACCTTGATTGGATTTTTGTCATTGTAGTGTCATTTTAAAGATACAAATATAACCTGTTTTTATAAATTTGTGTTGGATTTTTATTGTGTCCTTTGTTTTACATATTACTGTTTTGTGATTATTGAATGCTTTACACACCTGTCTCCAAAGTTACGCCTAACTGCTCATTGCCAAGCTACCCAAGCTTAAACTGGGATTAATTTATTGAGAATCTGGCTAGACCTAGTGGGGGTTGCTAAGTGTAGGTCCTTACCTTCTCTTACCAATAATCCACTTTCCAACAGCATGTAATTGATATATATACATTTTCGTGATACTGAAAGAACATATGAATAAGTGGCAGTAGGTTAACTTCATTTCATTCTAAGCTCTATTGGAAACACTTCTGAAGTAGAGTTGCCTGCTCTTAAAAGGTAATAATATTCAGCAGGGGCTTGCCAAGGTCAGGTCCAGAGAATGCATGCAGTTTTTTTTAAACAATAGGGGCCAACAACAGAAGTTCCTGGAGGAATATTGAAGTGGTTCTGGATTACCTTGAACAGGCGTCCTGGGCCCTGGTGGTGTCCAGGCGGGGACGGGCACAGACAGACTTGCCTTTGGCATGCATTTGGCACCCTATCGGTGCATCCACGCACTAGCCTGATTTAAATAAGGTAACAGCATAGCGCAACTGTGCCACCCAAAACACTAGACAGCTAACCAGTCAAAATGGCACCAGCGCAGGAAATTTTAGCAAAACAAAAAATCCACCCTCCAACCAGCAATCATGCAATGACAGTTAAAAAGCCCCCACACAAGAGCTTAGCAAAAATTCAATTTGGTTCATAATAACTCGTTCAATTCAATTTCAGTCTAATAACAAAAATAATGTTCCTCTCAGAGCTTTCATGTGACAGTAAAAATGGAGAACGCTAAAAGAAGGAATCAAAACTAAAACAGGGTGTTTTGATCAAAATAGCAGGAAGCACAACTCCCAGCAGTAATATCATTATGAAAAAGCCTGGGTTGATTGAGTATTCTACATTACTCAGCTACAGGGTTTTGATTTCTGATGTGAAAAAATGGTAAAAAACACAGAGCCTGGTTATTTTATCTCATGCGTCAGTTCGGATTTCCAGCGCAAATAGCAAGATCTTCCAAGGCGACTCGATCCTCAAATCTTTGGGTGCTAAACTTTGTAATGAAATATTAATATGTTTATGAAATTCTATACTCTTTCTAATGTTAAAATACTACTTGAAGATGTACCTTACTGCCAGTTTTGCTTGTTTTGTGACTGACAACCCTTGGGTTACCAGAGGCCATCTTATGGGGATTTCTGGGTTTGACTATGCCAGTTGTTGCCACTGTTTGTTTTTGTGTTTTTATTTTTATGCGCCTTTTTATGCGCCTTTATGCGCCTTTTTATTATATTGTAGTACATTACATTATGAATACAAAAGAAAACCTAACCAAACTAAACCACGGGTCAAAGCTTACATTGAGAGATATGCCACCGGTTATTACAAGGACGTTGCTCATTCAAAGAGGCAGTTTGATGTGTTAGAAGACTGTTTTTTATGCATAAGCGCGGTACTTGGACTATATTTCAGGTGCTTTTTCACATTGCCGTGAGGGCACCTACGTTCTACGCATGTCACAACAGTGGCAAGGACAAAATACCATACAATGCTCATTGAAACTTTGACCCCCCATTTATTCTGCTACTGTGAGTCGCCTTACTGTAGTGGCTGATTGTCACCTTATCTCTTCTAACAAGGCCCTACAAGCCCCTTTCAGTGGCAGTTCTTAGAACACCATACCTGCGTGCACTGCACTTTGCCACACTGACCCTGAAATAAATACTTTGGGAGTGGTCGGATATGGGAGTTCTGCCAGGGATTCACCCTAACTTTGTGAGTTGTCTGACGGAGAAGAGAAGAAAATGGTTTATCGAAGGCTACCAGTAAGTAGCTATTCTTTACGGTACGATTACAACCTGTGGATTAATAACATTTATTCAGTTTTAAAAACATTGAGAACACGACTTCGCATTGCCACAAAAATGCCCCTAAATTCAGTGGCAGATCAGATACCGGAAGGTTGGATGGGTGACACTAATCCTTAGGGCTTCTTTGTACATACTAAACTGTTGTTCCCTTGTGAAACACAAGTTAGAGGTTTTTCATTTTTTATTAGATCATCTTCCGGATGCCATATTTTTGTCTGAGGTAAGATAGGCAGTCACATCGAGAGGTGGCATTGCTATTATTTTTAAACAATCTGTTAACTGTTCATTAACTGAAGTAGGAAGTGAAGCATCTTTTTTTCTCTCTCCTTCTCCAGTAATTACATATATACATTAGCGAGTCTTCTAATATATCATCCCCTGGACCAACGGCCAGTTTTAGGTCCACTTTAATTGAACTATTGCACTCTCTTGTCATGTGGTACTCCAATTAATAGCAGATCTAGAGGCTCTGCAACTTGTTCCATTGGTAATATTCACCACGCATAGTGGTAGCCACAGTCTTGACCCAGTCTTTTCAAATTCAAAGCATCTTTTAGTTGATGATCCCATGCTTTTAATATAGTCCGATCACTTTGTCATCCCTTTCCAGGTGTGTGTTGCCAATTCTATACCAATGATGGTCTCCCGACAGGTGGTAAAATCCAGGATATCGGCTAGGGTAACCACAGGAAACTTTACTCAGGCTTTGACCAGGTGTTGCCCAGGCCTCAATAAATGTTTGGATACAGAAAATGCTCAGTTGGGAGATTGGATATCAGGGGCTCTTGATGTAATTGCGCCCAGGACTGACTCTACTGTTAAGCAATCTAAACCGTCTGCAGAATGGTTCAATGAAGAACTAGTAGCCTTAAAAAAGAGCTGCAAACATTTAGAACACACCTGGCTTAGTGGATTTCATCCCAATGAGAAGGCCAACTAGCCGCTGGCCCTGAAGGACTAGCAGAAATGCATAAAGGTGACTCATCACCCTTTTTATGCTGATAAAATTGGGGCAGCGCAGAACTGTGCACAATAAATTTCCTCAATTGTAAAATCGTTATCTTCGCTAGCCTGTGTATCAGCAACGGTTCCACCTTCAGAGGATTGCTGTAATGTGATAGTGCAGTTTTTTGCTGATAGTTACATCCATTTACTCCACCTTTTCTAAGGGGGACAGAGCTGTGCCATTTGGTAGTCTGTGGTTTGAATCGTTACCAGAAGATGTTGGGCTAAACTCCTTTAAGGCTATTGAGTTAAAGATGTTTTCTTTGGTGGCAAAAGTAAAATCTGGGTGCCGGTCGATCTGGCAGCCCAAGAAATCTTGAAAAGGGGTGTTGTATGTCATTGGGCCTTTGCTTTGTGATCTTGTTAACACGTCCTTCTATGTTAATTTATTACACATTAGGACTCGTTTTAGGCCAATTAATCTTTTGACCCAGTTGAGAGACACCGTAGGACGAGATAGCTAATCAATATGTCGATCAATATATCAATAATGTCATCAATATTTATCACAACAATACATTTTACTTTAGTCAGAGTCATTAATCAAATTGGAGACGCAACCATGACCTTTCAGCCATGAATAACCACACCAGTTAATGGAATTTTATGAGTTTTATTCCCTATTAGTTACAATCTAAGATTAAGGGGGTCATTCCTACCCTGGCGGTCCGAGACCGCCAGGGTAGGGGCCGGAGGAAGCACCGCCAACAGGCTGGCGGTGCTTCAGGGGCTATTCTGACCGCGGCGGTAAAGCCGCGGTCAGAAAAGGGAAGCCGGCGGTTTCCCGCCGGCTTCCCGCTGCCCCAGGGAATCCTCCACGGCGGCGCTGCAAGCAGCGCCGCCATGGGGATTCCGACCCCCTTCCCGCCAGCCTGGTTCTGGCGGTTTTCACCACCAGAACCTGGCTGGCGGGAACGGGAGTTGTGGGGCCCCTGCAGTGGCATGGGCACTGCAGGGGCCCCCTAACAGGGCCCCACATTGATTTTCAGTGTCTGCTTGGCAGACACTGAAAATCGCGACGGGTGCAACTGCACCCGTCACATACCAGCAACTCCGCCGGCTCCATTCGGAGCCGGCATCCTCGTTGCTGGTGCTTTCCCGCTGGGCGGGCGGGCGGCCTTTTGGCGGTCGCCCGCCAGCCCAGCGGGACAGCCAGAATGACCGCCGCGGTCTTTTGACCGCGGTGCGGTCTTCTGGCGGGGGAACTTTGGCGGGGACCCCCTAAGTGCGATAACCTCAAAGCCAAGAAACACAACAGCATAGTTATGATATGGCAACTTTGATAAGATTTCAATAAGGCAAAAATCATAAACATTAGAATATAACACAGTGTGAACATAGATCAGAATATAGCAGAGTATTGATATCACGTCAGTTCAACAAAGCATTGTCCTGGTCGTTTGTCTACTTGCGTCAATTTGATGATCACCTGTCCTAACCACTAATTAGCATTAGCATGTTGGGCTTCATGCAAAACAATTTAGAACACCAATTTGGAAAACATGTAGCTATGGTCCCTGTCAAAAGCAAGCAGTTGGTACCTAGAAAGGAAAAGCAAATAGGCAAATCACAATTGCATTGTCATAATTACCCTCCAAGGATTAGGTCAGCGCACAGGTTCAGTCTTCATCTTCAGGACATCAGTCAAATCTCCATCAGTCAGGATCTAACTAAAGGGCAGAAAAGGGACACTTCCCTCATGAGGAGGAAAGTGTAAAAGGGCAGTCTATGGGCAAGGATGATTTCTAATAAGTCTCAAGTTACAGAACAGAGTGACAGAGTTTCTGGATAAATCAATAGCATTCCCTACCTAATTCTCTCGGCCTTTCTGTGACATGGGTTTTTATCCCTTTTTCGTAGTACATTCCCCCAAAATTCTATTGGACATCTACTATACCCCACTATCTTTAACCTATCAAATTTAACATTTGGTAATCCCAATTGTCACCCCACATTAATTCACAAGTTTTTGATTGGTCTTCATAATTGACATCTTCAGAGGTGGCACATCCGGCGTTACTTCATTCCTTGGCACGTCTTTTGGGTCAGCAGATTCATTGTCCATCGGTCTAAGTGACCGTGTACATTTAATTAATCTACATTTGTTTCAATTTACTCTTAACTTTCAAACCAAGGCACCGAATATGCGGTTGGGAACGGATTTTACATGGTTACATTCATCTTCCAAGTTCTGAAGAAAAAGAACATTTGCAGGGTCATGGCCCTTTGCAAGTCAGCACACTGGAAAAACTGAAAATACATTTAATTTGAGAGCCGGTCTGCGAAACTGCAGCTCACGCTAACTTAAGGCCTATAAAGAATTTCAATACATATTCAACAATATGGATGTTAATATAAGCTGAATTGATCATAACATAAACATTTTATTCATCATTATTAGTTTGCGTATACATTGGTGGCTATTCTTCGTGGTCACAATTCAGATGCGCGTTTAAGCAAATCTCTATTATTATAGTTTTCTATGCAGCATCATCACACATTAATATATAAACATTTCATTTTAATATAGGTTATGTAGGCTACGCTCTCTCAATCTCTTGAATAATTCTTTTGAGATGGGCAGTGTTCCCCATCCCTGGAAGCATGCTATGGTCACGCCCCTGCTGAAGAAACCTGGTTTGGATTCTCCCAAATCAGAAAACTTCAGGCCAATTTCAATACTTCAGTTCACCTCCAGGGTGGCTGAAAAATAGGTGAACCAGCAACTGACAGACTTTATTTAGACGAAAGATCTCCATAGAACACAGTCTGGTTTTTGCCCCACCTATAGTACCGGGTCCTCATTATTGTTAACTTCTGAGTCCATTCGTTAAATTGCTGATGGGGTGCTACAGCTCCACTGCTACTATTAGATCTTAGTATGGCTTTCAATACCATGTCCCACAACATTCTGCTGCAACATCTGTGGAAATGTGGGATAGGGAATAAAGCCCTGAGGTGACGAGCCTCCTTCCTGCAGTGTAGATCCTTTCGTATTTTAAGATGACGACAAGATGGTTTGAAACTCAAGTTTTTTCTCTACAGCAGGGGGTGCCACAGGCCTCTTCATTGAACCCTATATTATTCCTTCTTTACATGTGCCCTCTGGCGGACATCAACGAACGTCACGATTTTAATATTATTTTGTACGCCGATAATACTCAATTGATCATCACTTTGTCTCCAGAAGCTACTGAGCCTGTAGCATGTTTACAGGCTTGCCTTGTGGAGGGGGCTGAATGGATAGATATGAACTGCCTTACGCTTAACGCTGGGAAGACAGAGGTGCTTATTGTCAGACACCAGCCTTCTGTCTGGTCTTCTGCTTGGTGGCCTGAAGCACTTGTTTCTCTGCCTTCTCCCAAACCAACAGTTAGGAACCTGGGTATTGTGTTTGATGCTAAGGTGACTTTTGATAACCAGCTTACTGACCTAGCCGGCAAGTGTTTTGGGATTTTAAAATGTATTAGTAAAATCCTTAGTTTTCTTCATGAGGCAGCTAGGAAGACAGTGGTACAGGCCTTGCTTATTTCAAGACTGGACTACTGCAACAGTCTTTACATGGGAGTGACCCAATCTTGGTTGCTTAGACTTCAGCGGGTGCAAAATGCGGCTGAACATTCCTAGGCGAGTGTCCTTGGGTTCGTCTTTAGTAAAACTGCACTGACTACCATTGGGAAAAATGGCTTAACTTTAAATCTATGTGCTTTTGTCTTAGGATCTTGCAAATAAAGGACCTCAGTATTTGCATCAGTTCTTGAAACCTCACGTTTCTATGAGGAACTTAAAACCTGCAATCTCTTTTTTAGCAGTAGTTCCCAGGGTCGAAAAGACTTGAACGGGAGGTGGCTCTTTCAGCTTCTTAGCAGCAAAACAATGGAATGCCTTGTCTTTGTCAATTAGCAGAAGACCTTAGAACTATTGTTCCAGAAAATGATAAAAACATGGCTCTTCAGATAATGGTAGTAAATGAGTGACTCTTGTACATAGGCTTCAGCAGGAAAATGGCTCATGGCTATTTAGCGCTGGGAAACTTTATTTGGAGTAGCCATGCAATCTGTAAATCATTTTATTATTATTATTGTTATTATTATTATTATTATTATTATTATTATTATTATTATCACTGGGGTACACATTAGCAGAATTGCTCTAATTTGCACCAATTACAGCCTTGCCAACAATCTCCCAGAGAGGATCAATGACATAACATCATGGAAAACAATATTGACAAATATGGCAAAAAACAATCAGTTAAAAAATGTAGCCATTCAATACCTAATTAAAAAACCCCACAAATATTGATGACCAAAATATCACTGTTAAATATTTATTTTCAACAATATCGAAAACACAAATATTAGTCATAAATTATTAGTACTTTTAAATACCTATATACAATAATGAACATATTAAAATACAAATTATCAACTACAATAGTATCACTGACATAATCTGAAAGATTACAACATACTTTTTAAAAATCACAATACATTATATCACAAATAAAATTAAAATTAATTAAATAACTAGATCATGAAAGGGTATTATTCAATATTACTAAAACAAAATTAACATTAGACACACACTTACAGTAAATAAACTAATTAAAAAAGAATTACAAAATTAAATATATTAACAATTTTACACATTCAGATATAAAACATTCAACACTGAAAATACACAACAGTAAAAAACAACACAAATGTGTATTCCACATTAAAATACAAACACTAATTAGCATTACCCATAAAAGGTATTTGTTGCAAAAAGAAGTAAGACATGTACTTTAAGATTTAAACAAAGCAGAACACATTCTCAAGAGCCTACAACTAAAATGCTAGGAGATATATTAATAAAAGTGCCGAAAACCATTAGAGGTCAGCTACCAGAAATACCACCTCATACCATGTAACAAGAAAGCCATCATTGACACTCCTGCTGCCCCTAGAAGATACAAATGATTTATTATATTTGCTACAGCATACAATTTATTAACACTCAGCCAATGTGAAACATGAATGATTAATGGAACATTGACAAGGTGCCCTAGACCATTTACACAGCTATACACACTACACAGTGAATATCAAACACTAACATATCCCTCTTATATCCATTGCTGCCTAGCACACAAAATAGCACTCACTAAGAGTCATTCAACCACATAAAAAATCAAACAACTATTACCAACATAAAATTATGATAATCTTTGAAGAGGCAATCATATAAACAATACTTAAGCTGTACCCATGCACAGATATATAAGGGTGTTATTACCATTTTAAACCAAGCATTTGGAGGAATCTCAAAAAACCAGCACCAAGTGTGGAATATGCAACAGACAGCCAGCTTGCCTTTGAAATAAAAAAACTAATTGCACTAGCATATTCCCCTGTAACAGTTCACCACTACCACATGCTTATAGAAACTCAATTTTGCCAATAAACAAAACAAATTAAGGGGCATATTTATGAGCCCCTTGGCCACCTTGTACCACATTTGCATACTTGTTTTGCGCTAATGTGGCGTTAGGTTGGCGAAAACACCAAGGCATATCTACTAAGTGGTGCAATGCATGCATTGCGCCACTTTGTAAACCCTTGAACTACATAATGCCTCTGCCAGGCATAATGTATGTAAGGGGGGGCGTTCCTGTGTTAGAAGGCCCAGACAAATGGTGCTGTAGAATCTATGAGATTCCACTGCACCATTTTTATTGTCATTTTTAATCCTTGCCTAAGGGAGACGTTAAAATGATGCTCCCTCTGTTTTCAATGGGTCTTCTTCCACTTTGCAGGTGTAGCGCCAAATTTTTGGCACTAATCCTGCAAAGTGTCAAACTAGTGTCAACATTTTTGAAGCTAGTTCCCTAACGTGCACCATGGTGCGCTGTACCATGAATACAAATCGCACATGGTGGCATTAGGGGGGGTGCAATGGGGCACAAGAAAAGTGGTGCATCGTGACATGATGATCCACTTTCATATATATGTCTCTTGCATTAACTGACTGCACTGCTCTGGAGACAAACGCAAACCTAAAATCAAAGTACTATGGTGAATTTCTACATTTATGGCAGCACCATGTTTCAGCACGCCAAACAAAAACACAGTAGAATGATGGCACACTGCCTGCCAGCCACACTAGGAAGAGCCCAACCTCCACTACAATTTTGTGGAAGCCCTCCAAAAAGGACAAAGCTATCAACAACCAAGGATAGAGAAATCAGTAGGCCAAATTAAACCTAAAATAAGTGAACAAGCACGTAACATGCAAATACTTTACTATAATGTAAAGTTAGAATCTTTACTAACAACAAATGAGTACACTACTTAAAAGTTGTTGCAAAATGTTTAGTATAAAACACCTACCTACACAGTAACCAGCAAACCTTAACAAAAGAAAACACCACATTAACTTACCCATTTCCAAATAAATATTAAACAATTAATTTTTATAAACTAGTCAAAAAACTGTAAACATTGAAAATAAGACTGAACCTACGCATTCAACAACCACAAAGTACAATAAAAGAAATACACACTGAATGGAACCAATTGAATCACACATGTAGAAACTAAAAATTGTACAATGCAATTAGACCAAATACACATATATTTTAAGATATGACATTCTCCATCCAAAAATAAATATAGAACTTACTGTTCTGTTGCTGTATTTCTTTTTCATGTCCATGTTCACAAAATCCAATCCACAAAAAAGTTAAAAGAAGATCCATGGAACCCAAAAATGCAATAATGGAAACGTCCAAAGTGAAGCCAATGAGGTAATCCAAAGTCACTATAAACCATAAAAAGTAATAAATCAAAAACTAAGAACTGCTCCGGGAAACTCAAAAGTTGAAAGGAAATATAAACTACATTCTTCTGCTAAAAACATACATTTAACACAGTTTCATAGAATGATTTCTGATTTGTAAACCTGTAAACAAAATCCAACATACCCATCCTCTTAAAACACAATTTGCCAATAGCACATTAATATTACATTAAAAGTTTAAAAACATAAGAAATAATAATAACTGTGTAAAAAAATCACACATGACTACTATCACTAGGCCTAATACACAAAATTGCTAAACAGCATAACACAAAGTAAAAATACCATCAAAAACAAAACTACGACTATATCTCACACTAAATACATCTACCCACATCCACCCTACTCCCAAAAACCTACAGAAAAAGGTCTTACCTTATCAGTTGATCAGCAGCAGGCAACAGTCACTTGTCCCCACGGAATCTAACTATCTAACTAAAAATTACAGGAATAATAATAGGTCTGTTTATTATACATTACAAAATATATATTAAAGCTGTAAAAATAGAAACATATATGTAAGAACTATGGGCCTGATTATGACTTTGGGGGATGGTGTCACCAACGTGACAGATATATCGGCTGTTGTTTTACAAGTTTCATAGGATATAATGGAACTTGTGATACGGCAGACGGGACATCCGTCTAATTTTTTACAGAGTATCCCATCCACCAAGGTCATAATCAGGCACTAAATGTGAAAAGTAATTATGAACCCTTTTGTTAAAATGTTTACAAGTATGTTAAAAATGTTAAAGAAAGATAGTACATCTGTTATTTTTGGAAAAGAAAGTGTAACAAATGTTCTACCAAAATGATAAAGAAACTTGTTATTTTATGTTTAATAAAATAATATGGCCCTCAATATGACCTTGGTGGTAAATACCGAATAGGTTAGAGCCACAGCTGTTTGGAGCACAGATCCAGCAGATATACATTGCCAGGAAGATGGATCTCACAAGCACCTCACTCCATCCCACACAATGCACCACCACAATTAACAAACTAAAAGGCCAAGCCTTGCATGCCATACCCACTGCATGCACATCCCTTCCAGCCCTGCATGTACACCCACCACCAATGCATGCACAGCATGGATGTCAGAAGATTATCCATTAAATCAAACCTCCACAGGAGCAGATGCCTTTTACCCAACTCCCTCCAACAGATGTGTACTCAGAATTAACTGATTATCTGAGCCCTGCATCCACTGGGGGAAAGGGGAATGGGAATAGAAAAAGAGAGACCGCCTCAAGATCTAGTTCCAGCCTGTGTTTCCCACTTGAAGATAGGATAATTCAGTGTGTGTCTCTGAAATCCTGCACCTTTCTTCTTATTGGCATTTCTTTAAAGGAAGGACCTGCAGTCGGGTGATAAGAGCATAGATAAGTACATTCCTACTGAGCATTCAACTGTTCAGCCATTCACATTCACCAAATTCTATCGTTCTCCTAACTTGGATCTTTTGAGAGACTAGCCTCTCTCTAACAGAACAATGTTACCTTAATATCTTCTTTTCTACAGGAGTCAGAGATTTCCAAAGTTCTCTGGAGAACAGTTCAAATGTTCACAAATATACAAACTACTAATGTCTTTTACAGGAAACGAAAACTCCTTCTCAAGGTTTAGTTTTCTCAATCACAGTCTCTAGGAATTAGTCTGAGCACTGAGGTTTGTCTCTAAGACTGACAAGTCTGCAAAGCAAATAGTTCTTGAATATATATGTACATATATATATTGGCAAGTCTGGAAATCATACAAAAGAATTCCTTACAGCAGCTCTTTGAAGTTCTGTTAAGCCAAAACAAATTCTCCTGAGAAAGCCAATATCCAGTTGTTGGAAGCAAGAAAAAATTCAGCTTCTTCAAAAGGGAAAAAGTAGCTGGTGTGCACACCGTAACAAGAAAAAGAATCAATTACTCAAAACTGGACGAATTCTCTATGAAACAAAGCGCCTCAGGAACACTGCTCATTCTCCTCAGGATGACAGTTTAAGTGCAGGGCTCCCAGAGGGAAACAGCTGGAGGGAAGCTTCAGCATGAGAGTAAGGTAGAAACACTAGAGCGCTGACTTCACAAGGATTTGCGGCCACCATCTTGGCAGTTAAACCTCAAGAAGCTGGTTCTAAGAACAGCCTCCACAAGAGCCACCAGGAGTGAGGACACCGCTGCAACCAACGTGGGTACAAGGAAAAGGGGAATCATTTTTTGCTGAGGGAAGAACTTAACAACACTGGCAATAGTTTTCCTGACAATAGAGAACTAACAGTCCCACAGTATATCACCATACACAAACAAAGTTGGCAGGGAAACAGCAATAATATAGGGGAGGCTAGGGATGCAGAATATGTCACAGACATGTAGCATATTACCCCATTTACATCCCCACAGGTGCCCCAGCCAATCTCAGCGGCTACCCAGTCCCCCACCAGAAGATGCCCCCAGTGATGACAGCAACGCTGGAGTTCTGGATCTTCATGAACTCCTTGGCCAATCAAGGAACACTGGTCAGTCGGCTACCCCAGCCCACACCCAATCCACCACAGAGCCTCCCCCCCTCAGTATCCAATACCACAGCAGCCACCCAATATCCCCATACCTCTGTCCCCAGGACACGTCAATCAGCAGTGTGCCCACCTGTACAGGAACCCCAGTCCACACCTCGCAGGCAAGACAATGAGGTTCTGGGGTCCGTGGCAGTGGGCACACAATTCAGGGGACACAGGCACAGGGGGCCAGGGACAGTCAGAGGACAGCTATGCGCCAGGGGGAGGACTGGCCCAGGGGACCAACTGCCCACTAATGTCCTGGGGGCTTATCAACAATCCCAGGACAACATGGGTCAGGTGATAGACATCATACAGGAGAACTAGTGGCTGCAGTAGGAACACCTCAAGGATATCAGGAATTAATTGCAGTCCCTGAACACCACCATTGGTTCTATTGCAGGAGTCTTGGGTGATATGGCCAACATCATGAGGGACTACACATCACACCAGCGGGCCCTTAGACTAGCCAGACTACTGACCAGACCTCCACATCTGCTGCAGCTAATGGACAGGAGGCCCTGTCACAGGACCAACAGGCCACCAACATCCCTCCTCCTGCAAATGGTCCCAGCGACCCAGACAGACACCAGAGACACTTGCCAAGACAAAGACCACTGCCAGGACATTAGGCCCTCCTGAATGTCCCCCTTGTGTTCCACTGTGTCACCTTGTCCACTTTGAACTGCCATTGCTCCCCTTCCTATGGTCCCTTGGACACTGGACCTGTGCTACAAACAGACTGGCCCACTAAACTGGACTATTTCCAACCATCACCCCATCTATTGCACTCCTCATTGTATACCAATTTTCAATAAACACACTTGGACACAACTTAAGTAATAGTGCTTTATCTACAGGTAATGTACAATGTATTGAACTGTAATGAACTGCAGGATCCTGTGTAAATGTCTAGTAACATGTTGTTCCATCCAACAAATGTGTCTTAGCAGTCTGTAAACATCACAGGAGTACATTGTTGGAACAACACCAACACCTGCAATAAGGAAAGGCATAGGTGACAGTCAGGTGGGATGAAAAGGGAATGACTTGCATTATGCTGCAGTCACACAGTTCAACACTAAAATGTAGAAATGTTTAGTTCAACAGTCTTACCTGAGTGTCATTGGAAGTGCTGCAGGAACAAATGTGACCTGTTGTCCACATCCTCCTCCTCTTCCTCCTTCTCACTGTCCTCAGTGTCCACTGCTGCTACAGCTGCATTGTCAACCCCTCCTCCTACAGATATGGTACCTGCCATCTGAGTGTCAAATTGTGCACCATGCAGCACATAATAATGATTCTGCAGACCTGCAGACCTCAGGGGAGTAGCATAGGGATCCACCTATCAGATGGAGGCACCTGAACCTAGCATTCAGGAGCCCAAAGATCCTTTCTACAATCCTCCTGGTTTGCCCATTGACATCATTATACCTATTTTCAGCCACTGTTCTCGGATTCCTAACAAGGTCATGAGCCATGACAGATTTGTGTAGCCGGAATCAACTGCAAGAAGTAAGAGACACACATTAGCCCTGCACAATGGCATGGGCTATGGCTCCTGAAGGCATACACTCACATACATTGGGGGGACTCGGGCTCACCTCTTAGCCACACTCTGTGTCTCTGTAGTTTCTGTAGTTGTGCCATCAGCTGTGGGACACTGCTATTCCTCAGGACAAAGGCATCATGCACCGACCCTGGTACTTGGCAGTGACGTGGGAGATGTACTGGTCAGCAAGGCACACCATCTGGACATTGAGTGAGTGGCAACTCTTCCGATTCCTGTACACTTGTTCATTGGCGCTGTGGGGGACTAAGGCATATGGGTCTCGTCGATGGCCCCAATAACATGTGGTATATGTCCCATTGCCTAGAATCCAGTCTTCACAGTGGGTAAATCATCTACCCTGGGGAATGCAAGGTAACTGCACATGTGTTTGAGCAAGGCTGCCAAAACCCTTGCAAGCACAGTAGAGAACATTGGCTATGATATCCCTGCAACCAAGCCCACTGTCATCTGGAAAAAGCCAGTTTCCAGGAAATGGAGCACTGAGAGTATCTGCACAAGAGACAGGATTGCTGTGGTGCTATGGATAGCAGGTATCAGATCAGGCTCCAATTGTTCACACAGCTCTCTGATTGTGGCCCTGACAAGATGATAGGTGAGTATGATGTGCTGGTCCTCCAGTGTAGCAAGCTCTACAATGGGTCTGTACACTAAAGGAGGCACAATTACTGTTCTCACTCCAATCTAAACAGTTTGGAGTAGATGATGTTGGACACTAAGGAGGTTACACTTACTATTGTCATGCCAAGTCAAACCAATTAGGGGAAGGAGATGGACACTAAAGGGGGGTCAGACTTACTATTCCCACTGCAATTTAAAACAATTTCTGGAAAGTGTTGGACACTAGAGGGGATACACTTACTATTCCCATTCCAATCTAATTTATTTTAGGAAAGATGTTGGGGACTAAAGGGGGGCACATTCACTATTCCCTCTCCAATCTAACACAATGTAGAGAAAGTGCTGACCATTAAAAGGGTCACGCTTACTATTTCCACTTCAAACTAAACCATTTTGGTGAAGATATTGGACACTAAAAGGATCACAATGGCTATTCCCACTCTAAACTAAATGAATTTGGGAAAGTTGTTTCACACAAAAATATCAGATTTCTTTTAGTTATCACTCCATCATAACAGATATAGGGGGTCATTACGACATACGGGCATTGGTAACCGCTGTGCGGCCGCCAATGCGGCCGCACTCACTCGGCCCCTATTACGACATCCCCGCTGGGCCGCAACATAGGGGCCGGCTCCTAATGGAGCCGGCGGTGTGGCGGCCGTGCGACGGGTGCAGTTGCACCCGTCGCGCTTTTCACTGTCTGCTATGCAGACAGTGAAAAGCTGGCCCTGTTAGGAATGGGCAGTGCAGGGGCCCCCAGGGGCCCCAGGACACCCCTTACCGCCAGACTCTTCCTGGCGGTGCAATCCGCCAGAACAGGCTGGCGGTAGGGGTGTCATAATCCCCAGGGCAGCGCTGCTTCCAGCGCTGCTTCCAGCGCTGCCCTGGCAGATTATCACCGCCGGGGCTAAAACGGCTGGAAACCGCCGGCCCCGGCAGTGCGACCGCGGTCGTAATAGGGCTGGAAGCACCGCCAGCCTGTTGGTGTTGCTTCCGTCCTTTTAGCCCTGGCGGTCTCGGACCGCCAGGGTCAAAATGACCCCCATAGTCTTACAATGTCAAGACTAACAACCTCATTACAAAGTTGGTAGTTGGACTGCTAGACCGCCATGATGACAGTCCCAAAATGACTGCCTTGCTGGGGGTCTAACAGACTGCTGTATTACGAGTTGCACAGGAGGGACCGCTGACCACCAATCAAAAAAGGCAGACTTCCAGCAGTGCGGAGGCCTGGAAATAGGCAGTCCGAAATCCAGCCCTAACAGCACAGTGACAAACTACTTGATCATATTACAAGCCCAAAGTCGCTGTCGTGGGCATCCATGGTGGTTAGCCAATGGCAGTCCGAACCAGAGCGGTTTGCAGTCACCAAAGTAATACACAACGCACATTGGATGGATTTGAAAATAACACAGCTGACAAACATTGCCACACTGGACACATCAGTAAAGGACACTATAAAATACACCCCTTCACACACCACAATCCTTTGCATTTTCACAGCAAGACAGAGTTACTTTTTGACACACTGCACAGATACTAGGCACCATTTTTTCCATCTTCTCATACAAAACCCGGCACACACATTTGTCCAGTCACACCCTTCTGTACTACCCCCTTTAGTAAGTCACTGTCACTCTTCTTATTTATTTTTCTTTTTACCATGTCACATTTAAAAAATCATCATGGTGGAGGAAATCATAAGAGTGAAGCCACAGTTGTTTGACGCACACATCCAGCACACTCCTCTCAGTGGGGAAATGGAAATGTGGAACAGGATAGGCACCACCCTGCACACGAGGGAGGACATAAGGAAGAGGTGGAATGACCTCAGGGGCAAGGTCGCTTCCCTGGTCTCGAGGCACCATCTGCACTCCAAGAAGACTGGCGGTGGCCCTCCCAGTGACCCATTACAACTCTATCCCCGGGCGGAGAAGGTCTTGGCGACCTGCATCCTGATTGACAGTAATACCTGGAGCAGTGGAGTCTGGTGAGTTATAACACTAACAAATGGCACTGAAAAGCTATGTCAGGCATGCTCACCGTTCAACTTTTACCACCCTCACTGTCACTTCACTCGCCAGCCCAGTATCCACCTGTCCAAATACTCCTGTCTGGCATCTCGCCATTAAAGTGTACTGACCTGCGGGGGGAATTACATCTGTGCATAGCGTGTGTATTACAGGGAGTTACATGACTGCAATTCCCAGCAGCCACCGTTCCACAACTCCAAACACCAGACCAGTGTTTCCTTATCCAAATATTCTTGTTTGAAACTCCCACTTGAAGTGTTCCTCCATGAAGGATAACATTTGCCAAGTGTGTGTAATACAGGAACTGACATGACCACAACTCCAAGCAGGCACTGTCTTACAACTCAAAACACCAGACCAGTGTTTCCTTCTTCAAATACCCTTGTTTGAAACTCCCAATTGAAGTGTAACCACCTGGGAAGATAGCATTTGTATACTATATGTATTACAGGGACTGACATGACTACAACTCCCAGCAGGTACTGTTACTGTTACTCAAACCTCAAGTACACTGTTACCTTTTCCAAATACCCTTGTTTGTGAACTCCCAATTGTAGTGGGCTCAACTGGGAGGATAACATATGAATTGTATGTGTAGTACAGGGACTGACATGACTGCTACAGCTAGGAGGCACTGTTACTGTTACTCCACTCAGCCAGTCCTGTGTCCTTTTCACCAAATACCCTTGTTTGTTAACTTCCAATTGTGGTGTACTCACTTGGGAGGATAACATTTGCATAATGTGTGTAATACAGGGAGTAACATGACTGTAACTCCCAGCAGGCCCAGTTTCTGTAACCCAACCACCAGCAAGGTGTTCTCTTTCCCAAATGACCCCTCTGCCTCAACTATCTATTGAGGTGTACTCACCTGAGAGGAAACCATTTATATAGTGTGTAGTACAGGGAGTTACATGGCTGCAACTCACAGGAGGCTCTCTTACCATCATTCAGCCACCGGTCTAGGGCTCTCTTCACCAAAACAGCATGTTTTGGAACTCACACATGAAGTGTACTCACCTGGGAGGTGGCATTTCTCAAGTGTGTGAAGTAGAGGGAGTAACATGACTGCCAAGACCAGGAGGTTCTGTCTCACCAATTCCAAACCCAAGCCCATTGTCCAAATACCATTGTTTGTCCACTCTCAGTGAAAGTGTTCTCATCTGGGGGGATAACATTTGTATACTGTGTTTAGTACAGGGAGTAACATGACTACAACTCCCATCAGGCTCAGTTTCTGTAAGTCCAATCACCAGCACAGTGTCCACTTGTCGCAATGCATCTGTTAGTGAACTCTCAATTGAAGTTGACTCACCTGGGAGGGACCAAGATACAGATCATGCTCAAATCAGAGATGTGTCTTGCTACCTAGCTTCATCTTGGCATGCTGACCTAAGATGAAAATATTTAAGACAGGAAGGACACCTTATCCTGTGTGCAAAACCAGGATCCCAAACACATCAAGATGCATCACCAGAACGTTATTGGCAGCAGACACATTCAAAAAGCACTGACCACATGATGACTCCAATCACATATAGAACAAACCCATGGGTCTGCCTACATCACAATCAACTAGGTCTCAAAATGGTCAAAGCCACATCCTGCCTAGCCACTGCTTTGCGTGCACTAGTGGCAAGATGTAATTCTCAGCCCATCCTCACAAGTGCCAATGACCTGTACAATTCAGCAGCTGATTGAATTAAATGGAATTGGCAGGCTTCACAAATGTCAGATTAATACAACCAATATCATGGGTACCTATCACTACAGAATAACCTGCAAATCAACTGTGTACAAGGGCTTTGCAAAATGTCACTGTAAACATTTGGAGGTAGATGTCACAATACAACTAGTAACTTTGTATCTTTTACATCAACAGTTCAAACTCCAACTGGGCGCACAGAGGCCACAGAACGGACTGTCACTACCCCCATGGATAAAGCCCTCACTGACAAAGACACTCCTGAACATTCAGATGTGAAGGCCATTTCAGGTCCATCTGGACAACCAACCTGGTCAGACCCCAACAGTGAGTCTCACTGTGCCCACATCAACACCTCCCAGCCCGGTTGCCTCGACATCACAGGCTGCCATTCTCCCCCCAACCTGTGCCCATAGGATAGTGCCTACCATCTTGTGCCCCCAGTCCTGGATCTGGAGTCACATTACCTTGGAGAATGATAGTCCTGGAACCAGTGGGAGGTGCACCCTGTGGCAAGGGCACAGGCCAGGGAGGGTAGGGTGCATGGGAGGGATGCTTAGGGCCAGCTGGGTGAGGTCACTGGGGATGATCATGGCCAGGACACCATCAGCCATGTCTTGGGGTTCTATCAGGGGTCCCAAGGTGTGATGGGCTTGGTACAAACATATGTCAGTGTTGTGACACAGGCACTGTGTCCTGCAATGGTGTAAGAAGTGTACAGCTACATGCGGATCATACAAGAATAGAGTTTAGCCAATGTGAAGGGTGAATGTCTTGCTTGCACTTAATGACAACATATTTCTTGGTCACATGACCATACACATGATGCAATTGGCACAACACAGCACAATAAACAAATACAATGTGCACTTCTGACCTTCCACCCAAAAAAACGTTCAAGCTGCCTTGGCAAAGGTCTCATACACCCCAAATCTGTGACCCACATTACCTGAAACAATCAATGTCCTCTTCCTATGCTGGAACAGTATCAGATACCTGCCAATGTCACAACTCTGATGTCATGGTGAAGAGACCTCTACAAAGACATACCACAGAGGTTAGGCTTGAAAAAAATCCCATTACACAATTCATGAGGCAAGAATCTGGAAAGGAAATGACATTGCAATGAGACTGACACAAACAGTGTAGCTACATCAAGGTGGGTATATGTCAAAGGGTAACCCCTCAAGCACCCTTTGCCTGAATATTGCAGCGTATTAGCTCCCAAGTTGTTGCCACAACACATAACTCCACATATTCTTACAACTACAGCTCTTCGTACAGTCAGAGTCATTATGTCATATGACATATTCACACTGAAGAAAAGTAGCTAATGATGAAATCTTCTTCTTCACCACTGTCATCCTCACTTGGCATTTCAGGAGTCTCACCCGGTGGCACTATAGGCTACCCCTCCTCTGGGATGTATGGAATATTTCTCCGCAGGGCACTGTTGTGGAGCAAACAGCATGCCACAGTGAGCTCACATACTTTTCTGGGTGTGTAGAGGTGGGCTGCACCAGTCTTGTCAAGACAGCGGAATCTGGCTTTCAGTAGCTCAAAAGCCTGCTCCACTACATGCCTTGTTCTTACATATGCCTCATTGAAGCAGACTTCCTCTGGCGTAGTTAGATTCCTTATTGGTGTCAACAACCAAGGATGGTTTGGATATGCACAGTCTCCTGTTGAGGAATGAGCCAAATGTGCAACACTGAGGGGCATATTTATACTCTGTTTGCGCCAGAATTGCGTCGTTTTTTTTTACGCAAATCCGACGCAAAACTAACTCCATATTTATACTTTGGCGTTAGACCCGTCTAGCGCCAAAGATCTTAGAGTTTGCGTCATTTTTTAGCGTGGACACCTTCCTTGCGTTAATGATATGCAAGGTAGGCGTTCCCCCCTAAAAAATGACTCCGAGGCATGTGCGCCGTATTTATACTCCCCGGCAAAAATGATGCCCGGGAGTGGGCGGGTAAAAAAAAATGACGTCCAGCCGCTTTTGCGTCATTTCTTAACGCCTGGTCAGGGCAGGCGTTAAGGGACCTGTGGGCTCGGAAGGAGCACAGAGGTGCCCTCCCATGCCCCCAGGGACACCCCCTGCCACCCTTGCCCACCCCAGGAGGACGCCCAAGGATGGAGGGACCCATCCCAGGGAACTTAAGGTAAGTTCAGGTAAGTTTTTTTTTTTTTTTTTTTTGGGTGGCATAGGGGGGCCTGATTTGTGCCCCCCTACATGCCACTATGCCCAATGACCATGCCCAGGGGACATATGTCCCCTGGGCATGGCCATTGGGCAAGGGGGCATGACTCCTGTCTTTGCTAAGACAGGAGTCATTTCAATGGGGGTTGGGAGTAAAAAAAAATGGCGCTAATCGGGTTGAGGCGAAAATTTTGCCTCAGCCTGACTTGCCCCATTTTTTGACACCCAAGCTCCATTTTCCCCTACGCCGGCGCTGCCTGGTGTAAGTCATTTTTTTTGACGCACACCAGGCAGCTCCGCTGGCTAATGTCATTCCATAAATAAGGCGCCCGCATGGTGCTTTGGAATGGCGTTAGCCGGCGTTACATTTTTTGACCACATAAATACGGCCCTGAGTCCCTCTAATCAGAATTGTAGCACCAGACACTGCACACACACATACAGGATGGATGTGACTTACCAGCCAGACAGGCTCTCTCTGAGTACTGTTGTGACATCACCTGGGGGACAGTTCTGTTCCGCATAATGAAGGAATCATGAATTGAATCCAGATAATGAGCACAGACCTGTGAAATGTATAGATCCACCAAACATACAACTTCCATGTTGCTGTTGTGGTATACATGTTAATTGGCCTGAGGTGAGACCAAGCCTACATGTGTGCCATCAATGGACCCCACCACATGTGGCAAGTGAGCACAACCGTAAAAGTCCACCTTTACATGGGCTAAATCCTCACATCGGGGAAGTTGGATATAGCTGTCTAGGTGTTTCAACATTGCTGAGTGGACATCCTTCAAAACCAGACTAAATATAGGTTGGGGAATGCAAGTGGACAGGGCCACTGTATGTTGGAAGGACCCTGTGGCTATGAAGTGCAATACTGATATGACTTGTACAATGGATGGTGTGCTGGTTGGATAACTTATAGCTGGCATCAGATACTGGCTCCACTATTGTTTGCCGATTCAGATGATACAGGAGGATGATGTGTCATTCTTCCATGTTCTAAAGGTCTGGGGGCATTGGATGGTAGACAGGTGGTTGATGCACCCTATCTCTCCCTGGGTAGCTATGTATGAAAGAAACAAGTTCTAACATTACTCATTGTGTCCCAGTTACATACATGATGCATGTCAATGATAGCATGTGCCAAGGCATTTTAGAGGGGATGAACATGGCAACTGGTACACATCACAGCTGCTAATTACACATTGTCACATGTGACCCCATGGTTTTCCACATCTATCCACAACATGTGTCTGGACCAAACTCAAATATGTAAATCACAATTGCCCCTCAAAATGTGACTGGATATCCCAACCGCAGAATGACCTTCAGCAAGGGTTGACTGTGCCCGACTGTAAAATGCCATGTGTAACCTGCAACATACTACAATGGTGTTTGAATAGTAGGATCTACATGACAAGATAGAATAAGAATGTTGGTGAGGTCAAAACAACATTTTCTGAGGTGTGACATGGGCACTGCAGGGGCCCCCAGGGGCCCCGCGGCACCCCCTACCGCCATCCTGTTCCTGGCGGGAGAACCGCCAGGAACCGGATGGCGGTAGGGGGTGTCAGAATCCCCATGGCGGCGGAGCGCGCTCCGCCGCCATGGAGGATTCTCAAGGGCAGCGGGAAGTCGGCGGTACACCGCCGACTTTCCGTTTCTGGCCCGGCTGAACCGCCGCGGTCAGAATGCCCAGCGGTGCACCGCCAGCCTGTTGGCGGTGCTACCGCCGACCTCCGCCATGGCGGTAATTACCGCCAGGGTCAGAATGACCCCCATAATGTACTGTCATGCATGGAAGTGATGGGAATTGAGTGTCATGTAGGTTCTGTCGGCTCAGGCTACAGAGACCAGGGCCTGTCACATGTATCTCACAGTATGGGTCCTAGTCTAGTCTGGGGTGAAGTCACTGTGGCTATAAAACTGTTGCACTATGTCCACTCCCTGTACCCCAGCAGATCCTGTTATGTGGGCAATATGAGGCTGTGGTGTAAAGTCCCACCCAGAATGCCTCATTCCTTTGATTCGGTTATGAATGGGTCTAGAGTTAAGTTACTAATCTTGTCTACATGTGTACTTAGCATAATTGTCAATTTGTGTCTTAGACTAATGACAGGTCCTTTACTTCCACATTCCTGTTGTCACCTTTACACAGGTTATATTTGGCCTGTGCAGGCTTATTGCATAAATGTCAGTCCCACAGTGCAGACAGTGTGTTGATTCCTGGGAGGTCATGATATGTGACTCAGTAGCTTGGTCACGTGGCAGAAACTGGAACTGGACAACGTATGCCATTGTTTGTTGGATGCCATCTCTGTAGGATGAACACATGTGTCCAAAAGCATGTTCTGTGCTGCAGGTACATGACACAGAACCCCACCATCTAAAGTGGCATGAGTCTGCATTTGTTAGGCCACATGTCCACACATGGACAGGGTAGACACTTTCTGTACCCACCATGCCAGTCCTTTCATTGTTACCCATGTGTAATGTTTGTTGCCTGTAGGAACTGAATGCAGAAACTAATTCTCACATAGTGTGAATGTGTTGGTCCATTCATGCCTATGGAGTTTACCCTTCAGAAGCAACAGGGGTGTGATGTGTCTCATAGTGGCTCTCAGCTCAGTCAGGTTGCTAGAGCATGCCCCACATTATGTCAGTAAGTTTGCTTAGTCATTGTAGGTCCTGAGCAGGGTGGTGGGTTGGTCTGCAGATTGAGAAATGTATGTCTGTGGTCATATTCCTGTACTTATTGGCTTGTATGTGCCACACTTGGGGACTATTGACAAATAGGAAAGTTTGAGCTTGATGTTACTGACATACATGTGACTCAACCATTTGTGATGAGGCTTGTGAACATGATCTCTTCATTTGTCTTTTGCATCCATGCAGGCCAATGCCCATCAAAAGAAGGGAATATGGAGAGCCATAACAAGAAGGTGCAAACCCTGGGGGTCCACAGCCAGCAGAGCGCCCACTGCAAAAAAAGTTGGGAGGGCCTGAGATGCCTGGCTAGTAAGATTGCAGAAGCCCAGCTGGGGCTGTCATCCCGAATTGGGGGTGGTACACATCAGACCATGACGCCCCTACTGGCCTGCATTCTGGCGGTGTCTGGAGTTTGATAGGCATTTGAGGACAGCACAGTAGCCACAAGGGGTTGAGTACAGACCATATTCCTATTTGTCCAATTGCCAAGAGATTGTGTTCTGACAGAAGAACCCTGACAATTAGGCTTGAGCCATGTGTCACACAGTAGATGAGTGATTGTTTGAGTAGACATATCATGTGTTGTGCATGGATGTACTCTTTTTTGTTGTAGTGTATGTAATTTCTATACATTGGGTCACTACTTCTAAATGTTCCAGGCCAAAGGTAAGTAGGTGATGGATCACTATCCCCTGCAATGTGTCTGGGTAAATATGTATATAGGCATCTGCCACCCAGAAGCCAGTTGTCTGCAGTGTATGATGGGTGCTGGTGCCTCACTTTAGTCTGTGGTGTGAAGATGTCCAACATACATGTGACAGGGCTTAGATTGTTCTTTGGATAAAGCTGGTGATCACTACTTTCCCTTAGTAAATGGGGAATGTCCATTGACATGATTTCTGTGCCATCACTGTTGTCAACATTCCTTGTGCCCACATGTCAGCATGTGTCCCTTTTGTAGTTTCATTCATGGTCTACCTATGTTGATGGGATAATGTATGTATTCCCTCACATATATGTGCATGGCACACTGTTTATGGAATAGGACATTTAAAATGAAGATACATTACATGTTGTATCACCATTGTTTATTGGCTGACACATACTCTCACTCATTATAGAATGTCATTTAACATATACAATTGCAGTAGCAATGAGGGACATGATAGGTAGGACTAGAGATTAGAGTCACAATGTGAATATATCTGCCCTTGATGAGGCATCAGATGGAAAAGTGCACTGCACATGTGTAATGGATAAGGTTTGTGTCCTGGCTGTTGGCATGCATCATCGAGTGACTTGCAGTTATATAGAAATCACATGTATTTGGGAACAGGTATTCATCCACAGCCAGACATCTAGGTTTGGATGACCAAAATGTGGAGACTGATGTACCTTCCAATTGGGAAACATGTTGAGGGCATTCAACAAGTACTTGCAAGTCTCTGGCCTCTCCAACATTCAATGAACTAATGGCTTCTGCTGATGCACTCAGAGTATATCATAGTAAGGGGTGCTAGAAATTAATGGTAATTACCCTGGGGCTTGCTGATTCATTGTGTTGTGAATTTCAGGGACATCACTCCCTGACATGTTGCACATGATGTCTACAGTGTCCATTTCCATGCCAAATGTTTGGCCTATCTGAGAAACATTAATACTACCTCCATGACTCTATTGGGACAAATTCCACTTGGTGGAGTAGACATTGTTGATATGTTTCCATTGTGACATGGGTATTTCCATGTAACCTTCTCCAGGATATTGTACTTTTGTCATCAGCATGACATGACTTTGTATCATCATTTCTCATTGTTGGGTCATCATGTATGTGATAAATAGATGTGTGCATGATCTTATGTGTGATCTGTGGAAAATCATTTTGCATTGACCTACTATTTTATGACAACAGGTGACTGTGGTATGTTCCACGGGGCACAGCCTTGAGGATGATGGTGTCTCCTATTTGTTGAATGATCATTGTGATTGCACAACTTCAGCCGTGCAATTGTAGTTGTCTGAGATTCTGATTTTTCTGTGGGCAACAGTTGACAGTTCAGATGGCATACATGCATATGGTATGGCACATGTGTGGACCACTTAGGTGGAGTTTGTTGCTGGGGTCTACTTGACATCATGGTACTGTATGCTAACCTGAGCTATTGTTCAAGTGTGCTTAAAGACATGTGATGACCTTGTTTCTATTTGTATTTGCTGTATCAGCATTGTCAAGCGAAGGAGACGGGGCACAGCCGAGTGGGGAATCATCTTGCCATGGTACCTCAGGTAAAGACACCACTGACACAGAGAGACCCAGTGACCTGGAGGTCAAAGGGAGTGCCACATCATCATGGGAAACTTCCTCAAGTGGACACTCCCTAGTGGTGGGGGGCCCACCAGGACATCCCCTGTACCATCGTTGTCTGCCACACCCATTCTATTACTGCCCTCCATGTTACTCCCCACCCAGTTGGTCATGGCTGCTCACCCAAGAGGGTGGGTATCTCCTTTGTCACAGGCACCTCCGCCCCAGCCCCTTTTACCTCTTCTGCCCTCGGTGAGGAGGCTATTGACATCCTGAGAAGTATCTCTGTGGGTCATACAGCCATTGTGAATGCCATCCAGGGATTGGCAGGTCAGCTACAACAGCCAAAGGCATTCCTGGAAGGCATTCATGATGCAATGTCTGACCTATAGAGATATGTTCAGGCTTTGGCATCCACACTGATGGTTGCTAGTCACCCCTCACCTTCTGTCACCCCTCCGCCTCCTTCTTCCCATTCTAAATCCCCCTTCCACTACCTAGTCAAAGCACACAGAAGATCCACACGCAGCCAAATCAACACACAAGAGGAGCACACACAAACAAAAGCACCACAAAACATACTGGCACGCAAGCAAACAACAGTCACACATGGACAAAACAACAGTCACAACTTATCTTGACACCAGCCCCACTCCCAGCATCACACACACAACATCCAGCATACCCACAAGCACCACACCAACAGTGAGTGACACATCCACTAGACCCATTATACCCACAGACACCACTCCAGCAGACCCCCAAACATCTACCACAACAAATACACCCTCAGACACCACCACTACAGACACACATACATATATCATATCCAACATACCTGCATTCACCACCCAAAAGCCACACCCACCCACCACTCCATCCTCCTGCACCCCCACCTCCCAGACCCCCAAGACACACAAACACACTCACTCACCCACCAACAGACACTTACCAAGCACAAGCATACCTTCCAGAAGCACCCACCCACAACATCCACACCAACACAGCAGATAACCCGTCCCTCAACTTCCAAATCCCGTTCCTCTTCTGATGACCATCTCTGTGTCCCTAAGAAACTTTTTATGTTTGACCCTAAACTTTCCCCTGTTCCCTCCACCCCTGTCCCACACCCAAAAGCCCCCATCCACCTCCCAGCCCCTCCATTCCATCTCCAAGGCCTCCCCTGCCTCCCCTGCAAGCACCTATACCTCTCCCCTAGAAGAAGCCCACCCCTCCCACAAATAAGACCATCCCTCCCAAGCCCAAGTACAAACTCCCCTCCTAAATCCGACGCCCCAGATGATCCCCGAGGTACCTGCCTGCCCCCTTGATGCCCCTTCATGTAGAGGTTCCATGGCAGCTGGGAGTCAAATATTTAGCACAACACTGTGCTATTATGGATCAAAAATGGTCTGGCCAAATACCTTTATTTGAATTCTAATGGTTATAATAAACCCAAACAGTTGTTGTTTTATTGGGTACATCTTTGTCCTGCCAACTCCTTTTCTACCTTTATGTTGTTCCTGAGGGACTTGTGCTGTGTGCCTACCATTGTCTATGTTTCATCCTACTTGCTGTTCCTTTTGCTATTGTTTGCAGTATGTAACTTTGTGGGCAGTGCTGTTGTCCCACAAGACAAGGGTATATGTTGTGTGTATGGATATGTGGGTGTTCATGCAATGGTGGTGTCATGGCATTGTTTACTGTTTGTTGTGGTAAGTATTTCATCTTGTGTTGTTCAACGTGAGCATGTGTGTGTTAGACTTGTCACCCTGATATGGCATATGTGTTCATCTGATGTGTGTCAGCTTGAGTTTTGTTTGTGCAGCAACGGGGTGTGTTCAGTTGAGCTAACTTTGTTTGTAAATGCCTGTGCATGTGTCCAGTTAGCTGTGTGTACCTTGCAGCTAGTTCCTGTAGATGTATGTCCCATGCAGTTAGAGTTGTGTCTGGCGGCAACGTAGGCTCTGCAGGCATGCTTGTGCAGCCTCGTGACTGAGGTGGTCTGTGCTGCCTGGCAATGCTGGGGGGTCTGCAGCACCCTGTGCTCCATATGCCGCCATGACACATAATGTGGCCCGCATGACAATTAATACCTCTGCCATGGTGATCGACGGACCACCAAACTCATAACGAGGCCCTAAATCATATTAACTGATACATATTTTACATAAAAAATGAAAAATACAATAATTTATTACAAAAATATAAATGGCAAACATACATAATAAATATATATAATATTAATAATAAACTATATAATAATTTTAATTTAAACTTAGATGATACTACACCTTTAATGAAAAAGTAATTTAAAAAGCATCTGAATAAATATATATTTGCACCAGCATATGCGAATCTCACAATGGGAATGTGGGAATCGGAAACAGTGTGGCAAGAGAAAAATCAGGAAATATTAAAACATATAATTCTGTGGGTACATTACATTGATTATCTCTATTCTCATACGGGAAGGAGACCAAGAGACTCTATTGCAATTTATAATTTCCCTCAATGATAATCCTCAACAATTGAAATTTACTTATAAAATCAGCAATACTGAGATTCATTTCTTAGACATTGGGGTTTACATTAAAGACAAAAAGGTTTGCACAAAAATGCATAGGAAACCAACAAGTGCAAACAGTTTATTACATGCAAACAGTGGACATCCTAAGGCTCTAAAATGTGGTGTGCCATATGGTGAATTTTTAAGAGTGGAGCGTTATTGCTCAGAGGATGTGGAATTGCTAATCCAAATGGATGATATGTATTAGAGATTCTATAATAGAGGATATCCTAGATTAGTTTTAAATGATGCCTTGAGTAGGGCAATGCAACGTAAAAGGGATGAACTTCTGATACCAAAGTTAAAAAATAATCAGGATGACTCAAGAACTAGTGACGTGAGATATATCTCTTTCAGTTTGATGCAGGTAGTCACATGACAAAGAAATTGCTAGAACATAAATGAAAATCATTGTTACTAGATGATACATTATATAAGATACTGCCCGACCACCCACTAATTACCTACAGGAAAGCACCATCATTGGGTGATTTTTTATCAAGCAACTATATTAGCACTCAAAAGAAAAGTGGATCTAATTGGCTGACGTACAATCAACAAGGCTTTTGGAAATATACAAAGTGCAAAGCATGTACGTTTGGGAAAAATATGACAATGTTCAAAACAATTGTTGGCAGAGTAATGCAAATTGTGGAACAGATAAGTAGTGACACTCCCTATGTGATCTATGTATTAGAATCCGTCTGTGGCAAAAAGTACGTGGGCAGTACAGTGAATAAATTGAAGCCACGCATATTACAGCATCTCAGGGCAATAAACAACAAGGACCCAACATACTCAATGGTAAAAGACATCTGGGAACAACATCAGGATGAACAAAAAGGATAAAAAATACTATGGCATTCAACATATCAAACCCAATGCCAGAGGAGGAGATCATGAAATGATATTACGAAGGATGAATTCCAAAGGGATCATTTTGGTTGGGACTGAAATGCCTTGGGGCACGAATGCGGATGCAGAATTACATAAACATCTATAGTAGTTATGTGACTGTGTAGCCTTTGTCAGTTCAAATTGGTTAATCTCATCAAGAATCGTTATTGGAAAATGATGATATAGTGAATATGGGAGTATATGGAGGAATTTCAAAGAAATGAAGATGAAGAATAGGGAGAGACCTTGAAAACATATGGTGTGCCTGCACCTTATCAATATAAATGTGGAATTAGACAGATACTTGAGAGGACACTCAATATATACAATTTGAATTATTTTTAGAATACAACATATACCATGGAGTTAGACTATATGGGAACATAATATTGTATGTCTCCTAAATGTTGGATAGTTGTTTTCACATATCCATATCTTTAATTAGTATCCTCATTCCCGTCTTGTACTTTATGAACTCTAGAGGTATTTGCATTTCGTTATGGTTATATGTAGACTGTAAAGAAAATTCTGACAAATGGTTGTTGGTGTAATTGTCTTTCAGAATTATACTTCCAGAACTGAAGATAATGATATGTTCCTGAAGAAATAATAATATTAAATATGGGTGTAAATAGAACAAAAATAGGAATAGGTACTGTACTTTACCAATATATGGATTCTTACTCTGCCATGTTTGAAGAAAAGTAGTTCTTGAAATATATTAGTTAATTTGTAGAGAATAAATTGGTGGTTAAAATATTAATTGGAATGAATCTTACCATGTCTCTGTGTATCTGGTTGTGGATAATGTGAATATTGGGTAAGCTACCTTTTTGAATTAGAAACATTTAGAATCAGACACAGAAACATGGATATAAACAATCGTAAATCATTCTAAATTATTATGACTGTTTTAAATACTTCAACCGCATTAAAAGAAATGAAGAAGGATAGATAATAAACAGAAAAATAAACAAAGTGTATTCACATAGTGGAATAGTTAGCAATCAAGCAGTGAATACATTTTAATTGGTGAATGGGGTGGTCACACGATTTAAATGCACTAGTCACATGTAACTCTATGGCCAGTAGAAGGCTCAGGCCGAAATGTTTCTCCATTTATTTTGGAATTGCACTCAGCAATTTATACTATATGCAGTGAAATAAAGAAAACCTTTTGGACTCGCATTGGTGGTGCCGGTGTCACACATGCAATGAAATCCAAGAAAAACTGGTATTAATGTGTTTGTGGAGTGACTATGTGATCAATATATATATATATATATATATATATATATATATATATATATATATCTGCTATAGTCAAAGCTCCCAACTGGCGCCCCCATTGCAGGGGTGGCACGTCGTACGGCGGAGCCACCGTAAAACCATAGATTCCAAAAGCCACAAAACCTAACTCTAAGACGTGCACTCGAGCATGCAGTGTGCTTCAAAGGTTTACTGTGAAGACGCTTTTTGACTTAAAAAAGTCTTGTTCACTACAAGTGCGGCCATATTGGATACATTTATAATACATAAGTAAACAATAGAAGAGGACACCTACACATGAAGTAAAAGAGGAAGGAAACAGAAAACAAAATGGCAGCGTCATCTTAAAGTATGACAAACTGCGTTATACATGACTGAATATATCCAAGTATGCTTTTCATAATTTACTTTTACTATATAATTTATACTATCTAATTTATATATATCTGAATTTGTCAATATTGAATTTGACCAATTATTACCTGTTTCCATAAATCTCAATTTCACAGTCATAGAAAAATAATGGAAAAATAAAGTAGAGAATGATGTGAAAAACATAAAATTAACTGAAAATGATTTCAAATAAAATAGAATGAAACTGTACATCTTATTCAGCACTGATCACATGATCTCTCCATAATTCTTCAGCTGCTGTTATCGACCATAACGTCCATTTAAGCACAAAGATTGTGCATCTAACATCAATTGAGAGCATGCAATGCTGTATTCAAACTCATAGATACATATATAAGCAAGAAATCCAATGTTAAGAATAAAATAATACATCATCCATCAAATACTATGAAGTGCACTGCATTCTAACAATAATTGTCTAATCTCTGAAATTCTAAGTTTATTTTTCTTAATTTCACGGCTAATAAAATTAATTAGAATAAGTTGCAATGAAGTCAAATCTTGTACACAGTGCTATTCACAAAATCTTTTTCTGAATATATAACCTAATTATCCACTCTAAGATATACTTTTACTGTTTAATTCATGCATCTAAATCCATTGTAAGGTGAACAGTACTCTAAATTCACCAATATAATTCAATACTCCCGGGTCAAATTTACAATAATCAAATATATTATACCCTATTTTAAGTTACTGAAAACATGCTCAAAAGAATATGCTGTACATTTATCTACTTAATTTATAATTTGAAATGTAAACAATTACTCAATAAGTGATCATATAATTTCATTATGTTTATAATCAGCAATAATTGAGCCTAATATTGCCCAAGTGGGCAGAATTTGTGCCATGATAAGCATACTCCATATAATTTACAAATGATCCTTATCTCATTATTACCTCATTATCACAGTCTCAAAAAATCATCATCCTTCACCCCATTGTTGAGCATAATTCGGTCCTCATCTTATTAGTGTAAAAACATGTGTATTAACCCAAAGCAACACCCTAATTTACAAAACAACACACAATCAATCAATTAACCCAAATGAATGCTCAACTCTTCGTTAGAGTTCAACCCCCCAGGGTCCAATGTCTCAAAATCTATAATGTATCTCGATTCCATGATTCTCAGTAATCGCTCTCTATTGCCACCCCGTTTATTAGATTTAACTTGGTCAATAACCAAAAACCTTAACAAATTTTCATTACAAGAATGATGACTAAAGAAATATATATTTATATATATATATATATATATATATATATATATATATATATATATATGTATACAAAATTATAACCAACATAACAATGAAAATGAAATAATACATAGTTATTGTTATAAATCTTTCTTATCTAATTAAAGCAAATACTGTACACGTATACCATAATAAAAGAAATTAAAATGTGTATTAAAATACACTTTAAAAAACAATTTTGATACTATTAATGTATTTTATAAATGTGTATAAAAGTATACATATACATACTTTTTCTGAAGATAAAAAACAAAAACATATAAACTAATATTAAAAAACAAAACAAAATGTAATTTTATTTTAAAATACATTGAAATATTGTATAAATATATAGATTCACATTTTTCAAATTAATATCAACAAGTATACATATCGGTTCAAAATATACTATAGAAAAATATAAACAAGTATGGCAATATTGGTGAAACAATTTTAATGCACGCAATGTTCTTTTTATTTTTAGTAGTTAATTTACAGAAAAGTAAACCTTAAGCAAATAAATACAAACGTAAAAGTTTTAAATAGTTCTTTACAGTTTTCCTTAAAAAAACAAAGTATACAAGAATGCACAGGATTAAATAAAATACAATGAATCTGCAACAAACAAATTTTAAATTTCCCCTATAAACATATCCAACTCCTGAAACATTTAAGAACATTCATTTTATAAAGAAAATACATATTAATAATTTTAAAAAAGTAAATAAAGAAAAAACGTTATTATTAAAAAATTATGTAACACAAGAAAAAATACCAAAGAAAAAACCTTCCAGCAAATTAACCTTAAAAACAATGTTATATGCAACAGTATTTTTGCTAACCATATTTTTTATAATGATATTAACAACTACAATTAAAAATATTGATGTCCACGATTGTTCAACAACTTTTCTTTATCACAATCTTGTCCAAGCAACCCAAGAGATCTTAATCTACACCACCTTGCAGTATTGAAGATGGGGCATGACTACTTTCTGGTTGAGGGTCCCTAGGTAATCAGGTTCCAGCAACAGTCATTCCTTGGATCATGAATATAGGGGCTGGGTGAGAGTCTGGCAGCCAGGCACTCTGTCACAAATGTGAGAGATATCTTGTTTATCTAATTACTATATAAGGATTTAAGGTACTTGTAATACATTAAATGTAATATCTGTCACCTCTGTGATGGAGTACATGCCCAGAAAACACAAAATCAGCCCCATAGTTAAAAGCATGCCATCAATGGCATAGCCTTCATCTGAAGTTCAAAAGTAAATGCCTTATAGGGGGCAACACCCCCATGTTTTGCTTTCCTCACCAGAGAGGAGGAGGGGCAGAGATGTTGTGGCCAAAGAGATGTCATTTCAAAACAATCAAAGTATTCAAGAAATGGACCTATGTTAATCATTTACCAACTTTAATTACGTTGTATCTGCAATGTAGATATAATAGAAAACAGTTTGTATTGAAGGCCATACATAGGGCTCAGTTTTTTTCTTAAAGAACATGCACATGCAAATTGAAAGATGTTGGCCCTTATTACAACCCTGGTGGTCAGTGATAAAGTGGCGGTAATACTGCCAACAGGCCGGCGGTAATATCTGCGAAATTATGACCACGGCGGTAACAGCTCAGACAGCCACTTTAACACACCGACCGCCAGGGCGCAATCAACAGGCACCACTGCGATAACCACCTACAGCCAGACGGAAGACAATGTTCCAGACAATGAGACAGGAAACCACCACCTTTTCCGGGGCGGTACCAATGACATCAAAATCCTGGCGGAAACACTGCACAGAAGGGAAACGACTCACCTGTTGAGACTCTGGGAAGAACCACACCGCCATGGAGCCCGAGTTGCATGTCTTCCCCATGCTCTTCTACGTACGACGGCGAAGACGACCACGGTGAGCACTGCCGCCTAGCACATGGTGGGGGGAAAGAAAGTGACACACACACGCAACACACAACACCCCCACCCCCAATACCATACACACAAGCAAATGCAGTAACATAACATATTGACCCCGTAACTCTCAGGAATAATGCAAGGACAACTACAATAGAGTAAAAAGAGTGTGATAAGGTAAATATAGCAGTAATACGTGAATCCAAATCAAAAAATATATACATATTTACAAATGAAGGGACACTGCCCAGTCCTCAATGTTCGTGGGCCACAGGGCCCACACAAAGTTCAAGGCTTTACTGCACCAACACAGAGTAAACACTGCAGGGGCATCAGGTCAAAAATAGCCAGGCACCTCAGGGGGATGGGGAACGGGGGGCACCTCAGCTGGAAGATGGTACAACGCTACTAGTTCTGGAAGGGGAAAAATGCCCTGTGCTTGGTCCTGGGGAGTGCAAGGCCACAGTCTCTCAAGTGGGTGACTTGCCCACTGGCTCTGGATGGGGCAAAATGCCCTGTGCTTGGTCATGGGGAGTGCAAGGCCACAGACTCTCAAGTGGGTGACTTGCCTACTGGCTCTGGAGGGGGCAACGTGTCCTGTGCTTGGGCCTGGGGAGTGCAAGGCCACAGTCTCTCAAGTGGGTGACTTGCCCACTGGTTCTGGAGGGGGCATCATGCCCAGTGAGCTTCATCCTGGGGAGGATGGGGTGAGTGGATGTCTTCTCCACTGGCTCAGGAGCAGGCAACGTGCCCAGTGAGCTTCATCTTGGGGAGGATGGGGTGGGTGGATGTCTTCTCCACTGGTTCTGGAGGGGGCATTGTGCCCTGTGATGCAGATCTTGGGGAGTGCAAGGTCACAGTCTCTCAGCTGGGTGTCATACCCACAAGATTTGCAGGGGCCAAGCCGCACAACAGCCCATGGATGCAGGACTACACACTATCTACTGGAGGTGATGGCTGTTCAGTGGTGGCAGTGGTGGTGGTGGTGCTGCTGCTGCTGGTAGTGGTTCCAGGCTCCAGCCATCCCCTGCAGCCTCGGACGGCTGCCCACTGGGGCTGCTGCTGCTGGATGTGGTGGGGGGAGGCTCCAGCCCATCCCCTGCAGCCTCGGACTGCTGCCCACTGGGGCTGCTGCTGGTAGTGGTGGGGGAGGCTCCAGCCCATCCCCTGCAGCCTCGGACTGCTGCCCACTGGGGCTGCTGCTGCCACTGGTTGGGGTGGGGGAGGCTCCAGCCCATCCCCTGCAGCCTCAGAAGGCTGCACCTCCATGGTTGGTGGTGGGGGCTCTGATTGAGTCCCAGCACCAGGTCCCTTGTCTCTACTGGCTGCTGTTGCAGACCCCTTGCCCTTCCTTCCTGCAGCTGGGGCCGGCTCCTTGCCCTTCCTTCCTGCTGCTGGGGCTGGCTCCTTGCCCTTCCTTCCTGCAGCCGGGACTGGCTCCTTTGCCATTCCTTCCAGCAGCTGGGGCTGTCTCCTTGCCCTTCCTTCCTGAAGCTGGGGATGTCTCCTTGCCCTTCCATGAAGCACTTGGGGCATGCCCCTTTTCCATCTTTCCCACCTGGAGTTGCTGGGGACACTACTGTGCCCGTGGACTGGGTGGTTGAGGTGCATGCCTGGGTTTTGACCACCCTGGCCCGAAGTGAAGGACGGGGGGGTGGGCTAGGGGAGAGGTCAATGGACATTGGGGCGGGAAGAGGGAGATGGTTTGGGAGTGGAGGAAGAGAGAGTGGTGGTAGGAGGTGTCCGTCTGCTGTGTTTGGCTGCAGGGGCATGGACTGCATGCTGTGGTGAGGTGGATGGCTGTTGGGTGTCTGAGTGCTTGTGTTTGTGTATTTTGGGAGGAGGGGGCACAGACACAGTGGGAGAGGACACAGGGGATGTGTACATGGATGTGGGGGTGGTGACTGTCAGTGAGGGGTGTGTACTGATAGGCATGCTAGTGATGGCGGTAGTGGCTGAGGATGTAGTGCATGCAGGTGTTAGTGGAGATGCCACTGGGAGGGAGGTAGAAGAAGAGGAGGAGGGGGCCACAGTGGAGGCAGTTGATGTTGGTATGTCTGCTTCTGGATGGTGTTTGTGTGAGTGCCAGTGGGATGAAGTGTGGGGCTTGTGTTTGCCATGTCCACTCTTGTGTGTTGTTCTGGGTGTCTTCTTGTCTGACTGTGTTCTTGGGTTAGGTTGGGGGAATGGGATTGGGAAGAGGAAGTTGGAGGTGGAAATAGAGACAATGGCTTCCATCAGAGAGGAGGCCAGAGCCTGGATTGATCTCTGTTGGGCCGCTAAGCCAGTGAGAATGCCCTCCAGAAATGCATTGGACTGTTGCTTTTGGGCTGCCAGCCCCTGGATGGCATTCACAACGGTTGACTACCCAACAGAGATGGATCACAGGAGATCAATAGCCTCCTCACTCAGGGCAGCAGGTCTAACTGGGGCAGGGCCTTAGGTGCCTGGGGCAAAGGAGATGCCCACCCTCCTGGGTGAGCGGCCATGGGAAACTCGCTGAGGGGCTGCTGGGAGGGGAGTGCTGGTATGTGGGTGGCGGCTGTACCTGTAGCTGGGGTGGGCACAGAGGTGTCCGCCACCACCAGGGAGCTTCCATCGGAGGAGGTATCCATGTCCGAACTGTCCCCTCCAGTCTCTGCTGTGGTGCTCCCCTCACCCTCCGTCCCGCTTGTGCCCCCACCATCGGTGGATTCTGCCTCCTGGGTCCTGTGGGATGCAGCTCCCTCCGTCGCCGGTGCCTCTGTTCCTCCGATGCTAATGCACATAAGGACAGGGTGACAAAACAAAAAGGGGGGGAGAGACAAAGGATACACTTGGTCAATGGCGACACCAACACCACCGTTGGTGTACAGGACACACTCATGCACAGGGAACAGCCCTACACATTAGGCAATGCACTACCAGTCAGAATGCTAGTCACCAGCCCATGGATAGCTACACCTAACGTAAATTGCAGCATACCTGAGACCCACAAACCCCTGCCCAGTAGTGGAGGCCTACAAGCTTGGTTGGAGGACTTTCACATCAGAACCCTGCCCAACATGCGACCTACTCTGCAATGCCAGGCCTGGCCTAGGGGCACCCACAGGGCCACACATCCCACCTGGATACCACCCCACCAGCCATAATTTGTAATGTAGGACACTGTACTCACCCCCTTGTTGCTGCTGTGATGCCCCCAAGCGCCCATCCAGCTCCGGATAGGCCACCGCCAGTATACGGGCCATCAGGGGGGTTCGAAGGGCACCCCTTCCGCATTTGGAGGCCATCCCTAGCTGGGCATCTGACATCTTCCGTGCCCAGCGTCTCAGGTCCTCCCACCGTTTGCGACAGTGGGTGCTCTGCCTGCCGTAGACCCCCAGCGGCCACACATCCTTGGCGATGGCACACCATATACCCTTCTTTTGATGGGTACTGACCTGCAGAGAAATACACACAGGGAAAGATATTAGTCAAACCGTCCTGCCTGTTACACATATGGCCCACCATACCCCTTCACATCGCCATTTGCACACAAAGGGCCAGCACACAAGCTGCCTTCCTCACAGGGGACATCCACCAACCCCCCCCCACACATGAGGCCTTCACACACACACCTCTCCATTGCATTCATGCCCCATGAATCGTGCTCACAGTGTACTCACCTGTTTGGTCTGGAGGCCCATACAGCAGTTGGTACTGGGGTAGGACCCCATCCACCAGTCGCTCCAACTCCGCCGAGGTGAAGGCAGGGGCCCTTTCCCCAGTAACACGAGGCATGGTCGGTTCCAGACACAGATCACAGCAGCATATGCAGTGTAGGTCCTCTCCTGTTGAAGTTCAGGTAGTAAGTGAGTGAACAGATAGAAAATTGTGGTCACATCCACGGTGGTGTTACCGTCACCGCCGGCGTACAGCACCATTGGCCACTGTACCCCATAGGGTCCAATGATAACCAATGAGGAGTTGCACAGCGGTTCTAGACCGCCTCCAGCAACGGCGCAGAACGTCAGCGGAATTACCTCATTTCCACCTGTCCCTCCATACAAGACAGGCAGAAGCCATTTCAGGGGGGTTTGTAGGCCATGGATCCTACCTGCGTCACAGTACACAAATTTACCCCACCAAAATAATGTTACAGTCACAACATGCATTGAACTATAGTGGTTAGAATGTACAGATAATTACCAGCTGCTCACTCTTTTGCCCCATAGATTGCAACCTCTGTGAATGAATAGGAGATGGAGACATCCCCCTGTGTACAGACCCCTGGTGGACTTGGCAACATTGGAGGACAGGCACATTATTCTCACCTATAGACTGGACACGGCCACAATCACTGAGCTGTGTGCCCAATTGGAGCCTGACCTAATATCTGCTATCCGTCACCCAACTGGGATGCCCCCTCTTGTGCAAGTCCTATCAGTGCTCCATTTCCTGGCAACTGGTTCTTTTTGGCAGCAGAAATGTCACAGCCAGTGTTCTCAATAGTGCTGACCAGAGTGTTGTCTGCCCTGATTAAACACTTGTGCAGTTACATTGTTTTTCCCCTGGTGGAGGATTTGGCCACAGTGAAAGCTGACTTCTATGCAATGGAACATATCCCCAACATCATTGGGGCAATAGATGGAACACATATTGCACTTGTCCCCCTCCCCCCGGCGAAATGAACAGGTGTTCAGAAATCGAAAGAGTTTTTACTCCATGAATGTCCAGATGGTGTGTCTGGCAGACCAGTACATCTCCCACGTCAGTGCCAAGTATCCTGGGTCTGTGCATGATGCTTTTATCCTGAGGAATAGCAGCATCCCGAATGTAATGGCCCAATTCCAGAGGCACAGGGTGTGGCTAATAGGTGAGCCCTGGTTCCCATCCAGTGGATGTTGGTGTATGGGTTTGTTGTGGGCCCTAGGGGCGAGTGTGTGGCTAACAGTTGTTCCTCAAAATTTGCAGGTGACTCTGGTTACCCCAACCTCTCAAGGCTACTGACCCCTGCGAGGAATGCTAGGACAAGGGCAGAGGAATGTTACAATGAGGCACATGGGCGAACTAGAAGGAATATAGTAAGGACCTTCAGCTTCCTGAAGGCCAGGTTTCGGTGCCTCCAGCTAACAGCTGGTACTCACCCAAGAAGGTCTGCCAGCTCATCGTGGCATGCTGTATGTTGCACAGCCTTGCCTGGCGTCGCCTTGTGCCTTTCCTGCAGGAGGAGGAGGCTGGAGATGGCCGTGTGGCAGCAGTGGACCATGTGGACAGTGAAGACGAGAAGGCAGAGGATGAGGACAACAGAAGTGCAGTTATTCGTCAATACTTCCAATGAGACACAGGTAAGACAGTGTTATTTCACATGTAATTGACAGTTTAATGTGTGACATTTTCACTGGCAGGCTGTGAATTCCTACTTCAGTGCCAACTCACTGTAGCCTTTGGCATCTCTTTTTGCAGATGTTGGTGCCCCACTATTGCTCCTGGTGTGTTCCGTGCAGCCAACTACAGGCCTTCCCTATGTACACATTACTGTACAGTTGAATTGCAATGTTTGAACCTGGTTAAACAAATACATTTTGAAAACATTTGACATACACCACACTTTTATCAAAGTGTGTTTATTGCAGTGCTCTGAACAAGAGGGGGTAGTGCATTGGGCTAGGGTGATGATGGAGGAAAGTCCAGCGTAGAGTCTAGTCTATTTGTATCACAGGTGCAGTGTCCAAGGGGTCATAGGAAGGGGAGCAATGGCAGTTCAAGGTGGACAGGTTGACAGAGTGGGACACATGGGCCAGGTTGGTCATCCAGATCCAGGTGAGCAGAGCTGCTGTCATCACTGTGAGCCTATTCTGTGGGGGGGCTAGATGTTGCTGGCACCTCTTCGCCGGCGACATTGGCTGGGTTACCTGTGGGGATGTAAATGCAATGTTATTGTTTCTGCGTGTGACATATTGTGCATGGGTGTGTTGCCCTCTGTGGCAGCTTTGCCTTGTATGAGTTGTTATTTGGTGGACTAGGTGATTCTCTCTAGTGTGCATGCTGTGGTGATAGGTATCCAAGCAGGTCTGTGAGTGGGGTAGATGCATTGGTAGAGCATGCAGGGCTTGGCATTAGGATGAGTGGGTTGTGATGGTGGGGTGTGTGGGAGGTGGTGGAGTGATGGGAGTGAGGGTGGGGATATGTGATGGCATGCAGGTAGGGGGGTGATAGAACTAGATAGTTGACTTACCAGTGTTCAGTCCTCCTGCTACTCCTGCCAGGCCCTCAGGATGCATGATTGCCAAGACTTGCTCCTCCTATGTTGTTAGTTGCGGGGGAGGAGGTGGGGGTCCACCGCTAGTCCTCTGTACAGCGAATTGGTGTCTTGCTGCAATGGAACACTCCTTCCCCCTTAAGTCGTTCCACCTCTTCCTGATGTCATCCCTTGTCCTGGGGTGCTGTCCCACAGCGTTGACCCTGTCCACGATCCTCCGCCATAGCTCCATCTTCCTAGCAATGGATATCTGCTGCACCTGTGATCCAAATAGTTGTGGCTCTACCCAGATGATTTCCTCCCCCATGACCCTTAGCTCCTCCTCTGAGAACCTGGGGTGTTGTTGTGGTGCCATGAGTGTGGTGTGAGTGGTGTGAGTGAGGTGTGTAGGGTGATGTGTTGGGGGTGTGATGTGGGGTGCGTGGGTTGTGTATATAGGTGTAGGTGGTGTTTGGCTCAGGTCTTGTCTGTGGTCGTGGTGTCTGTCTTGTGCCAATGGTTTGTATTCGTAAAGGGTTGTGGGTGATGTGGGTGTGTGTTTTATAGTGGTGTGGGTGTGTGGTGAGTCATGTGTGTGTAGATTGAATTGTCCAATGTGATGTTGTTTTGTTAGTGGGTGTGTATTTTGAGTGCGGTGGTATGTATCGCCAATGGTTTACCGCCATTGAATGTCTGCCTTGGTGATTCGTGGGTCATAATGTTGTGGGCGTAGTTCTGTTGGCGTAACGGTGTGGGCTTTGATACCGACACTTTATCACTGACCTTTGGGCTGGCGGACTTGTGTGTGTGGCTGTATAGTGACGGATTGGTATGTGTGTGTCAAAATGTAGTTAGCAGATATCTGCCGCCGTCGCGGTATGTTGTCGGCAGTCAGCATGGCGACAAGTGGGATTTACAGCCAATGTCATAATGAGGGCCATAATTTGCTCCAAAGCCCTTCATCACATATCATGCTTAGAACAATCACTGAAGCGGAGGAGGGTCATAGGTGATGTGGCCAATAAAATGTGATTATAGAACAATCAGAGTGTTGCAACACTGAAGCAACACCAGTAACACTGCATCTACCTGTTGACCTATATTAAGTATTTACCAATTTTAACTGCATTAGTCACATGAGGATCTAATGAAATCTTAAGGTAATCAGCAAAAATTCATACCAAAGGCCGTACACAGGGCTCAGTCTTTACATGCAGAGGTTGACATTGCAGGTTGGGAAATATATACTGTGGATCTCCACAAGGCAGTGACATTAGCAAAGTTTCACTCATTGTGAGTTACTAGTAAATAAAGATATAATTTGCTCCAAAGCACTTCACCACATATCAGCCCTATAGTAACTGGTTAATATCAGTCAGTACAGCATGACACCAATCAATACAGATTAACCTATGTGCATTGCACCCACTTCTTATTCACATGAGGGAAATGTCACAAACTGATCAAAGTTTTTAGAACCTCAAGGAACATGCAGTATGTATTCCCTAGATTTGCTCAATACATGAGATACTGCTATGCATGATTGCATTGGTGCAGGGAAGTCTGCTTTTGCAGAACTGTGCCTTGGGACAACAGAACGTCAGAATACAGGGGTTGAGCCACTTCTGCCAAATCTTACAGTCATACTAAAATACTCAGCTAACTCACAGTGCCTTACTTGCACTCCTAACCTCACAGAGAGGTAAGCAATTGTGGCAACCCAAAAGGCAGGACACTTTAGCCCCCTCTCAGGTAACAGTGGAAAATCAGGCCAGTCTGCTTCATACATTATCACAGCCATGCAAATCAATAGCAAAAGTAAAGAAGACACAAGGAAAGAATGCAATATATTTATTGCAACTAATGTGGTATATTGTGAAGCACATTAGATGCAATTACAAAACTGACAATAATTATAAAAATCATAATAGCACTTAGACAACTGTATAACACAAATAGTGCCGCCATAAGTGGCCTGAGCCTACCCTGTAATTGCATGTGCAGGAAGACTATTCTTATTTGTGATTTCTGGAAATAGAGAACCCATACTTCTGTGTGCATAGTCAAGTGATCCTCATATGGAAGTGTAAACCCAATTTACACAGACTGCATGTCCACAGATGAGTCCGCTCTGCTAGAATCCTCCTCTCTAAAATTAAACAATACAGGGCTTAATTTATAAAGTTTGCTTGATACAGTAAAAAGCTACTGTGTTATTCCAGTTGGAGCCATGGGAATGATTGCTGGACCAACAGAAAACAACACCTGAAACTTATTGTGCCCACTGAGCAGTCGGAGAATGTACAGACAGAATCCCAGGCAAGTGGCTGCACAATAAGTGACATTACAGTGTGTTTCAAAACAACGATACAAAACAAAAAAATGTGCAGTGTACCACAGTGCATAGCAAACACATTGTGATTTCTACGGTGCTAAGAAATGAGGCACAACTATAGTGAGTCAATGAATAGGCCTCATGACACCATCCATGGCAATCTGGCTTGTGGCAGCTATGGAGTAAGAGCAGGTGATGGTGTGTGATCCCACATGTCAAGCCAATGAACTTCCAGTTCAACATAAGCAGAAATGCATTTAGCGTCTGTATTGGCAATACATCAAATTTTGCTGCTTCTTCGTTTTTACGTAAGTGTGTTCTCCAGCGTTTAACAAAAACATTATTGTTTTTTCTCTTTTACAGTTTCCTCGAGATCTTACAATAGTTAGCTATGAGTGTTCCTAATCCTGTTGTCTCTCAGCTCTTGTTCACCTTCGAGTTTCCTGTACACCTACATCTTTCTGCTTTGAAGTGGCCCCTTTCCAGCTTCCTTATCATCCTTCAACTGAAGGGCCTAAGTTCACTTTGCTATGACAAATGGAAGCTGGTTAATACAAATACTTTGAGGGGATTTGATTATTTTACAAATATTTTGTACAACTGCCTTTATTTATTTACCTGTGATAATCCTATCCCTTAACAGTAAGATATGAGTATTTGGTAATATTCTGTTACCCTATTATACTACCATAATAACCCTACATACCAGAACTGCTGTGTGGAAGAGCAGAGCCGTGTCTCTCTATCTTTTTTTCAATCCATTCCCCCTCTTTCCAGAATACAACTTGAACACTGGGTTACACTTGGTTACACTTGTTGTAGGTGTGGAGGTATATACAAGGGAGCAGGGCATACTATCATTGAACTCAATTCATTCCCAATTCCCAGCAATACAACTGACCTCCCACAAAGCCCAAACATGCTACCTCTTATTAGGTAAACATGTGATAAATACCTGGCTTACCCTTATTATCTGGCTCAAGCAGCAAGGTTCTCAAATAAAGATGCGTGCATTGTATCTTTACTATTGACCAAATCAGCAATACAGTTAAGAACATGAATAATGATCCAACCCAAGATAATTTAAAAGATGGTGATTTAATGTGAACAGTGTCACACGGCTGAAGAAAATATGAGTTATGGATTAATAGCTATTGAAAAATTAGTATGCTTAGTCAAGCAAACACAATCGAATTAAGCAGTGCGCTGCCAGTGGCCCTTCAAAACATCCAAGGGACAGCAGTGCATTAGTCTTTGATGATAATAGAAGAAAGTAATACGTTTCCTCAGAGATTAACATTTCACATTAGTGATGTCTCCAAACAAGAGGACAGTTTGAAATATGTTATGCCTTTTGTGGAAGTGTTCAATATATGTTAAATATATTTGTTATTTTTACAAAATTGTTCTTTGGACTGGAGGTATAATAAAATATATAATAATGATTGTTGTTTAATTAAAATCTTGCAATATATAATCATTAAAGAAAAACACATTTTAAACAATAATAAACATGTACAGTAAAAAAATATTTAAAACATTAATTTATACAATTGCCTAAAAACAGGGTTTGAGGCTTTCTGTTAAATACTTGCCTTCGGTTAACATTGCTTAGGCTATAAATAATATGTACGGTGCGTATAGCTATCAAGACATCAGCAGCTAATATAAAGTGTGAAGTAGGCATCTTAATGATGAGCATGGTAGATAAACACCAGCATGTGATGGGACTACTTAAACCGGCAACACTGCACAGATGTTCCTTAAAACAGTATATCTAAACTTCTAAAACTTCATGTGCAATATTTCGCAACTTATCGTGATAAGTATTATCTACGGTCATATCTGAGAGATTTCAATTACTATCAGTAAGTTTAAGCGAGATAGAAAACAGCGTGAAAAAAGATGTGTAAACCGCAACAGCATGTTACAATTCTAAACATCTTGTAAAGCAATTTATATTAATACTATTTTTGTATTATCTGTTGGCGTATTTAGGATTTCAGTTACTAACAGTAAGTTCAAGTCAAGGTAGCATAGCAAGTGTCCAGTTTTTTTGCCACAAAATTACAGTTCAACAAGGTGTCTGATGACCTAAAGCATGCAATCACTGCTTGCCTGTGTGTGCAAATTACCCACTGAATGGAGCAGGGCAGAAACAGGTTAAATGAATATTTTTCTCCACAGTTTTGCACAGTGTACAATGTGTTTTTTGGGACCCAGGGCCAAGGCAAGCCAAGGCATCGAGCTCCAAGAATCAAAGCGTACCCACTGGCATTTAGAGAAAAAATGGAGGAGCAGCCAAACCAGCGAAGGCCTCGTCTCATTCAGAGCCACTACCGCCGCCCACTGGTGAAAAATCAAGAACACTCGGAAGGACGCACTCCGGGAGCGCATTAACTCCTCCGCACACAGCTCTAAAGAACTCTTCTTAGTCATCAATGAGTTCACAGATCCCCCCTCTAAAGCCACCAGCATCCTCCCGTCACAGGACCTCTGCGACAAACTTGCCACCTTTTTCCACTACAAGATCCAGGACATCTATGACAGCTTCCTCCTGGAAAATCCTGGCACCGGAGCCTGTGAACAAGCCTCCCTCCCCGAAACCACCCAGGCCATCCACGCTCTCTCCACAGAGGAAACAGTCAGCATCATGAAGAGCACCCACTCTAGAGACCCCACAGACCCCTGCCTGCACCACATATACGTCAGAGCCAGCGCATCCATCTCCCCCAAGTTCTGGAACACAATCAACTGCTCCAACAACACTGGCACCTTCTCCGAGGACTGGAAACACGCCGAAATACGCTCTCTCCTGAAGAAACCTTCGGCTGACCCATTAGAACAAAAGAATTTCTGCCCCATCTCGTTACTACCTTACCCCCTTAAAGTACTGGAGAAAGCAATCAATGTACAACTACGAAATTTCATCGAGGCCAAAAACTCCCTGGACAGCTCCCACTCCGGCTTCTGCAGCAACCACAGCATGGAGACAGCACTCCTGGCAGCCGCCGCCGACATCCGATTACTCCTAGACCATGGCCACGCCGCAGCGCTCATACTCCTCGACCTCACAGCAGCTTTTGACACGGTCTCCCACAGCACCCTGCGCACCAGACTCCACGACATAGGAATCCGTGGAAGAGCCCTGGAATGGATCCAGTCCTTACTCTCTTGGAGGACACAGAGGGTCAGGCTCCTGCCCTACACATTCAGACCCACAAGAGTCAACTGCCGAGTCCCTGAAGGATCCTTACTGAGCCCCACACTGTTCAACGTATACATGGCCCCTCTCGCCGCTATCGTCAGAAGCCCACGGTATCAAAATCGTGTCATATGCGATGACACACAACTCCTCATTTCCCTCACTGAAGACCCAGATACTGCCAAAAGGAACTTCCACTCAGGAATGGAAGCCGTTGTCACCTGGATGAGAGAAAGCTGCCTTAAGCCAAACTCTGACAAGACTGAGGTCATCATTTTCAGAAATGCCACCTCAGCTTGGGATGACTCCTGGTGGCTCACATCCCTCAGCACCCCCCTGCACGACTAAGCATGCCGCAACCTAGGCATCATCCTCTTACCCCTATCTATGACCTGCCAGGAAAACTCAGTCGTCTTCTCCTGCTGGCACACCCTCCGCAAACTTTGGAAGATCTTCAGATGGATCCCAGCAGACTGTTGCAGGACAGTGACCAACACCTTAGTCACAAGCAAGCACGATTTTGCCAGTGCCTGAACTTGAAGTATCAAAAAACTACAACTCATCCAGAACGCTGCCAGACTCATTCTGGATCTCCCACACCGAGAACCCATCTCCAAACAACTGAAGACCCTCCACTGGCTACTGGGTGAGAAGCAAATCACCTTCAAGCTACTCACCCACATGTACAAGCCATGCACAACATAGGACCAGCCTATCTGAACCATTGCGTCTCCTTACACACCCCCACCAGATGCCTCAGCTCTGCCCAGATGGCCCTGGCCACCATCCCTAGTGTCAAAACCACCGCCGGAGGATGATCCTTACCTACATTGCAGCAACGAGCTGAAACAGCCTCCCCCTGCACCTCAGACAGCGCACGTCACTCAACATCTTCAGGAAGAAACTAAAGATGTGGCTCTTCGGATGAGGCCTCTCCCCTCCCCCAGTGCCTTGAGACCCTCACGGATGAGTAGCTGCGTTGTACAAAAACTAATTTATTGATTGATTGAGGTATCGCAGGGGCAAGGCTTGGGAGGAGGCCAAATCGATCTCCAATAAAATCATATTTTAGGTACTTGGACCATCAGTCTCTAAGTAGGGCTGCGATTTGAGAATTTTACATTAGTTCAATGTCATCCAGGCATGCAATCTGAGTGCAAGGGACTCTTTGTCTTTTCGCATTGATTATTTTTTCTTCAGGCCATTGATGACTTTTTCAAAGGATTCTGGAGGCAAAGACCTTTCCCATAGAGGATGAATAGCCAACTCGCCTATCGCTGAGTCTAAATATTGCCAAGACAGAGAGTTTGGGCTTGTTTGGATTTCTTGATAAAGAGCTTGGGTTACATAATGTGAGGTATTTGACTTTATTCTTTTCCAAACTTTACTATAGACTCCTTTCCCTGTGATATGTTGACTTAATAATCTGAACTCAAGCCTTATCTGAGCCGGCAAGGCATTACAGTGGATACAGAAGAGAGATTTAAATGTTTTTGTAAAGATTGTGTTTAGAATTGTCAGGTCTCTGCCACTCAGTGCCTTGCTTCCATAAAAAAATGCTCAGTAATAATTTTGCACTTATTACTTTGAGGAATGGCAAATAGCTTGGACTGCCTGGTGACCAGTGTAATGTGTGGAATGTGAGAAGTAGATTATTTCCCTTCCTCTGCAGATCCTGTGTGTTCTGCTGGAAGGAGGTCTTATTACTGAATACTACTCTCAGGTATCTGTATGTTTTGACCTGCTCTAGTTGTCTGGCTTGTAGGTACCATTTGTGCTTTTTCTGTCACCCATTACTCACTTCCGCAACCTTTGTTTTTATCTTGTTTATTACGATGCCATTGGATATTGAGTAATTTTAATGGAAGTGTGTACTGCTGCTGGTCAGGATTCTTTTTCCAAATGAGGATCCATCATTTTAAAATGGAAACATTGTTTATCACTCTTGTAATCTTGTACTCTTAGTTAAGAGAATTTTATTGACAACAGATCACTTACAATAGACACCATAGAAGAGACTATAATTCTGTTTAGAATCATGTTCCTGCATATGGAAATGATATTTGGAACACATTAGTTATAACAAACTATTTTTTCATGGTAATTTCATGCATTATAGAAATCACATATAATCAGTATGTTCATAGATAACTTTGATATTTAAACTGTTCAGTGTGTTTATCCACTATACTTCCTTGTAGGTTAGTACTGCTGTTCAATAACCTCATCTCAGTGGTTTTGGAACATGGAGAATAATTTGAAACTTCATCTGTGAGGGAATATGATTATGTTTATCAAGTAATACCTTGTTACTGAAGAAGTGAGACATTGCATATCTATAGTAGATGTTTACTGAACTTCATTTTGACAGTTATGGTTGTTTACCCTATGCTGCAACTGCCACAGTGGCAATAAATAGTGTAGATAACATATTGTTATTCACATGGAAGACATTGTACAATTTTGAAATAACTTCTGAAATATAGATAATTGGTGAGCTATTATTACAGAAGAAGCTTCACTTTGAACAATTATCACAGGGGAAATTACACTTGTCAGTATTTGGCAGTGTAGTGTCTTCTCCATTGTGAATTTGTTTGCTCTATGTTTAACCTCAAGCTGATATTACTATAATGTGCCCAAATCGCTTCCAATACAGAGATAATTTTGATAAGCTCAAAATTAAAGGAAAATACCTAAATTCTTGCCTTGAGAAATACTCTGGTAATTGTTTCTAACCATCCAATGATTTCAACAATGAAAGTACAGAATCTGATCATTAAAATGAGCAGCCCTTTATCCCTAGTGAACAAATTAAAGTTGTAGGATACACCTTCTTGTTTCATCCTGCCCAATAGTAGAAAGTTATAAATATGATTCTTATGAGTTCAGAAAGTATATTGTGTGTGCTACAAATAATTCTCCTATATATTAAAAAAATGCACTTCACAGTGCTCACCAAAAATACCATTCAGCTTCCCAAGTCAAGAGTATGTAAATATTATTCAAATTTAACTAACAAATAAAATCAGATATATTAAAAGGGGCATGCAGGCAGAACAAATGTAAGCCCCTCCACCAACACAAACACTTTCCCTTGAGTGGTAAACTTTGGAGTTGAAGCAGTAAATGGAAGCTTCTCAAATCTGCATACTTTCGTATATGCGGTTTGGTTTGGAGTATGAGTTTGGAGTAGGAAAACTAAATTTAACCCTTCCAATGACTAAGGACCAACCTTTTCACAATGTGGTTAGGACTGAAGTGAGAATAGTAAATGTAACACCTTGTTCCTAAAGTCAAACACTTTATCCAGTCAATCAGTCAGAATTTATAAAGTGCGGCTAATCACCTGAAAAGAGCTTGCAAGTCTCATAGGCTTATTCGAATAGCCAGGTCTTGAGGGTCATTTGGAATTCTAGAAGTGAGGTGATGGTCTGGAGGTGCATGGGGAGGCTGTTCCAGGTTTTAGCTGCAATGTGATAGAAGGAGCGTCTTCCACTTCTGCTTTGGTAGCTGCAGAAAGTATGGGCATGTGAAAGGAGACAGAGTGTAGACTTCTCGATTGTTGGTGGAAGTTCACGTGGTGGTTATTGTGCGCAGGTCCTTGGTTGTACAGAGCCTTGTATGCGTGAGTCACCAGCTTGAATTGGCATCTCTTATGAATGGGGAGCTAGTGGAGTTGCTCGATGTTGGGTGTGATGTGGGTTCATTGGGGAAGGCCGAGGATGAGTCTGCTGTGGCATATTGTCTAAAGTTTCTGTAGGAAGCGTGCAGCAATTCCTACATAGAGGGCGTTGCCATAGTCCAGTCAGCTGGTGATGAAGCCCTGTGTCACGTCTTTTGTGTAGGGGTAGCCATTTGAGGATCTTACGTAGCATGCACAAATTGAAGAAGCAGGAGTAGGAGATGGTATTGATCTGTAATTTAATGTTTAGCTTGCTGTCAATGCGAATTCTGAGCTTTTCTTACATGGTAGGAGTGAGTTGGTGTATTCTGATGGCCACCAGGAGTCATTCCATGTGTTGCTTTTGTTGCCAAAGGTCAGTACTCCTGTTTTGTCTATGTTCAGCTGCAGGCAGCTGTTCGTCATCTAGTTAGTGATCCTTGTCATGCATCTATGGAAGTTGGTTCTGGTGGTGGAGGGGTCGTTGGTAAGTTGGGTGTCATCGTCATAGTACTGTGGGATGGGACAATGTTGACCAGTGGGATCATATATGTGTTGAAGAGTGTGGGACTGAGGGATTAGCCCTGGAGCACACTGCAGGTGATTTACTTGGGTTCAGAGGTGAATCCTATGGGCTTTTCCGATGAGGAAGGAGGTGACCTTTTTAAGCACATCCCCTTGGATGAGTCTTTTGGTCAGCATGTGGTGGGATATGGTATCAAAATCTGCTGAGAGATAAAGGAGGTTCAAAGCTGCTGTTTCTCCTTCATTGAGGAGGGTTCGGATGTCATCTATGGCTGCGATCTGGGCAGTTTTGGAGCTGTGATTGCTGTGGAAGCCAGATTTGGAGGCATTGAGTAGCTGGTTCTGCTCCACGTATGTCATGAGTGGCGTGATGATGATCTTTTCCAGTACCTTCACTGGGAATGAGAGCTGGAAGATTGGCCGGTAGTTTTTGGGATCACTGCAGTCAGTGGAGGGTTTTTTGAATAGTGGTCTAACTTCGGGTGTTTCCAGGCATCAGGAAATGTTGCAGTGGTGATAGAAGTGTTGAGCAGTGTGGTGAATTTCTAGCTGATCCTTTGGTTTCCAAGGTTGAAGAAGTGGTGCAGGCTTGGGTCTGTAGGAGCTCCGAGTGGATGGATTTCATGGTGGAGGTGATGTCCTAGGTGCAGAGGATGTCCCAGGTGGTCAGTGTGTGGTTTGTGTCAGTTAGGGTGGTGGCGTAACTGTGAAGGAAGTCCGTAGGTGTGGGCTGGGGTTTGAAGTTTCTATATATGGTTGCAATTTTGTGGTGGAAGAAGTAGGCAAGATTTGTCGCACAACTTCTGTGAGGGTGTTATGTTGTTTTCACTGGCAACTGGGTTGGAGAATTCCTTAACAATGTTGAAAAGTTCCTTGATGTTGTTTACATCGGTTTTGATGCATGCAGTGAGGGCTGTCTTCTTTTTTGCCCTCGGCAAGTGGTGGTAGAGGTTGAGGGAGGTTTTGAAGGCAGGCTCTGTCGGAGGTGTCCTAGCTGGCATGCCATCTCCTCTAAACCTGTTTGCTGTCTTATTTCACTGTTCTGAGTTCTTGGGTGTACTAGCTGACCTTTTCAAAGGATTTTCTCTGGATGTTCCTCTTGATGGGGATGATTCTGTTGACGCAATTGGTGATTCAGGCATTTAACTTTTTCACTCCCTGTTTGAGGTTAGTGGGGGTAGCAAGGTTGGAGGAGTTGAGGGTGCCCACCCAGCTAGTCTCTGAGATTTTGTTCCACCTCTGGTGGGTGGCAATGGTCATCTTGGTGGTGTAGGTGCGTGGGATGGAGATGCTGAAGTGGACAATGGAGTAATAGGTATATGTGAGTTCTGTGACATTACTTTTTTAGACATGGTTGCTTTAGGTGAAAATGGGGTCCAGCATGTGTCCTGAGGTTTATGTAGGGCGGGGACGATATGGGTCAATCTGAGGCTGCTCATACTGTTGAAAAGATGTACAGTGTTGTGGTTGGGGTTGCCAATGTGAAGATTTAGGCGCTGAGGAAGATGTAGTCCTTGGAGTCTAAGGCTAGGTGCGCAATGAAGACTGCAGTGGTGTTGCAGGACCTGGAGATGAAGCTAAAGCTTAAAATGGGATTAAGGCCCTCGTTACGAACCTGGCGGTTGGTGATAAAGTGGCAGTGATAACGCCAACATGCTGGTGGTAAGTACCACCAAATTATGACAATCGTGGTGATATCTCCGAAAGACAGCCAATGTACCACATTGACCGCCAGAGCGGAAACAACAGCCGCAATGGCGGTATCCACCTACAGCGAGGCGGAAGACAAAGTTCTGCCCACCATAATATGACAACACAAACTGCCACCTTTTCCGTGGTGGTACCAACGCCATCAAAAGCCTGGCGGAAATAGAGCACAGAAGTCAAGGGACTCACCATTGGAGACACAGGGAAGAACGCTGCCGCCATGGAACCAGAACTGTAAGTCTTTCTGATGACCTTTTACGTCATGCTCCACCACGAACACCAACGCCGGAGAAGGAGGAAAACAAGTGACACACACACGCACAACACACACCCCACACACACCATACACACAACCAGCTGCACAAAAAAACAATTTGTCCACGATAATTGGCTGAATAATGCAAGGACAACAGGAATTGATGAATGTGACAGTGATAAGAATAACATCAAAAATAATAAGTTGATGTGGCAATGCAACAGATGTGCACAAATGTACAAAAAAGGGACACTGCCCAGTCCATAGTTCACAGGGGCTACATGGCCACAGGGCAAAGTCCAAGGCCCCACCCGATCCCTGCACCAATACGGAGAGAACACTGCTGGGGCATCAGTTGGCAAATAGGCAGGCACCTCAGGGGGAGGGAGGGCACCTCAGCCAGATGTGTAAACAAGACCACTGGTTCTGGAGGGGGCAACATGCCTTGTGCTTGGTCCTGGGGAGTGCAAGGCCACAGTCTTTCAGGTAGGTGACTTGCCCACTGGTTCTGGAGGGGGCAACATGCCCTGTGCTTGGTCCTGGGGAGTGCAAGGCCACAGTCTCTCAGGTGGGTGACTTGTCCACTGGTTCTGGAGGGGGCAACATGCCCTGTGCTTGGTCCCGGGGAGTGAAAGGCCACAATCTCCCAGGTGGGTGACTTGCCCACTGATTCTTGAGGGGGCAACATGCCCTGTGCTTGGTCCTGGGGAGTGCAAGGCCACAGTCTCTCAAGTGGGTGTCTTTCCCACTGGTTTTGGAGGGGGCACCATGCCCTGTGCTTGGTCCTGGGGAGTGCAAGGCCACAGTCTCTCAGGTGGGTGACTTGCCCACTGGTTCTGGAGGGGGCAACATGCCCTGTGCTTGGATCTGGGGAGTGCAAGGCCACAGTCTCTCGATTGGGTGAATACCCCACTGGTTCTGGTGGGGGCAGGCTGCACAGCAGCCCATGGAGGCTGGATCATATGGCGTCCATCGGCGATAATGACTTCACTGTGGTGGTGGGTGTGGGAGGCACCTGCTCAGCCCATGCAACCTCCGATGGCTGACTGTGGTGGTGGTTGGGGGAGGCTCCTGCTCAGCCCCTGCACCCTGAGATTTCTGCACTGTAGTGGTGGTCGTGGAAGGCTCCTGCCCAGTCCCTGAATTCTCTGATGGCTGCACAACCACGACTGGCGGTTGTGGCTCTGAGACAGCTGCTGGTGCAGGCTCCTTCCACTTCTGGGTGGCTTGTGCAGGCTCCTTCCCCTTCTTGGTGGCTGGTGCAGGCTCCTTCTCCTTCTTGGTGGCTGGTGTAGGCTCCTTCCCCTTCTTGGTAGCTGGTGCAGGTTCCTTCCCCTTCAGTATTTGTGGCCTGGAATCCTTTCCACCATGAGTAGATACTCCTGAAACTGGGGCCGTGGACTGTTTGGGTGAGGTGTTTGGCTGGGTCCTTGACACCCTGGCCATGCGTACAGGACGGGGGGTATGGAAGAGAGCAATCTGGGAAAGGATAAGCTTTTTAGGGTCCTTGGGGCAGGAAGAGGGAGAAGTAATGGGGGTGAGGATGAGAGAGTGGTTGTTGGAGGTATTTGTCTGTTGGATTTGGGTGCAGGTGCATGGGTTGTTTGCTGTTGAGGTGGATAGCTGTTGGGTGTCTGAGTGCTTGCGTTTGTGTACTTTAAGAGAGGGGGACAGACACAGTGGGAGAGGGCACAGGGTATGTGTGCATGGATGTTGTGGAGGTGTCTGCCAGTAAGGTGTGTGTTATGCTTTGTGTGGTGATGATGCAGTGCATGGAGGTGTGAGTGTGGACGTGACTGGGTGGGAGGAGAAGGAGGAGGAGGAGGAGGAGGGGGAGACAGTGGAAATAGTGGGTGTTGTTGTGTCTGCAAATGAATGGTGTTTGTGTGAGTGCCTGTGGGATGAAGTGTGGTGCTTGTGTTTGCCTGTGATTCTCTTGGGTGTTGTCTTATGTACAGGCTCATCTGGCTGTGTGCTTGGGATGGGTTGGGGTTGAGGAGAATGGGACTGGGAAGTGGAAGTTGGAGGGAGGACAGTAGAAACAGGGACAATGGCTGCCATCAGAGTGGAGGCCAGAGCATGGATCGATCTCTGTTGGGCAGCCAATCCACTGTGAATGCCCTTCATGAATGCATTAGATTGCTGCATCTGGGCTGCCAGCCCCTAGATGGCATTCACAATGGTTGACTGCCCTACAGAGATGGATCTCTGGAGGTCAATAGCCTCCTCACTCAGTACTGCAGGGCTCACTGGGGCAGGGCCTGAGGTGCCTGGGCGAAGGAGATGCCCACCCTCCTGGGTGAGCGGGCAACTCGCTGATGGGCTGCTGGGAGGGCGGTACTGGTACAGGGGGTGGTGGCTGTACCTGTAGCTGGGATAGTCACAGACCTGTCCGCCACCACCAGGGAGCTCCCATCTGAGGAGGTATCAGAGTCTGTGTTGTCCCCTCCAGTCTCCGCCATGGTGCTCCCCTCTCCTTCCGTCCCACTGGTGCCCTCAGCTTCGGTGGACTCTGCCTCCAGGTCCTGTGGGATGCAGCTCCATCTGTCGCCAGTGCCTCTTCTCCTCTGCCAGATGATGCTAATGCACATAAGGACAGGATGACAAAACAAGAAATGGGGGGAGAGAGACAAAGGATACACAGGGTCAATGACTGCACCAATACCACTGTTGGCGTACCCAGCATTCCCACACACAGGGAAAAGGCCTACGCACTATGCATTGCACTACCAGTGATATTGCTAGCCACCAAGGACTGAGGAGGAGCACACACCACCAACTGAAGCACGCCTGGGACCCGCTCAGCCCTGACCAGAAGTGGATGCAAACAAGCTAGGTAGGCAGTATTTCCCCTTCCCTTAGCCATTAGCCACCAGAGGACCTACGCTGCTATGTCTGGCCTAACCTAGGGGCACCCACTGACATACAACCACCAACCGGATACCACCCCTCCAGCCGTGACCTTCAATGATGGCCAAGGTACTCATCCCCTTGTGGCTGCTGTGATGCCCTCAAGCGCCCATCCAGCTCTGAATAGGAAACTGCCACCATGCAGGCCATCACAGGAGTCAGGGTCCGACGGGCACCCCTTCGTCGTTGGGAGCCCATCTCCAGCTGGTCCTCCGCAGTCTTCCTTGCCCAGCGTCTCAGGTCCTCCCACCATTTCTGACAGTGGGTGCTCTGCCTGCCATAGACCCCCAGGGTCCGCACCTCCTTGACGATGGCACAACATTAACCCTTCCTTTGATGGGCGCTGACCTGCAGAGGCAATACAGGCAGGAGATCACCATTAGAGAAACAGTCCAGCCAGTAACACGAATGGCCCACCATACCTGTTTCCATCACTATTGGCACAAAATAGCCTAGCACATAACGTGTACCCAGCCAAGAGGACATCCCTCCCCCTTACACGATGCCTTCACACACAACTCCATGCATTCATGCCACATGCATCGTGCCCACAGTGTTCTCACCTGTTGGTCTGGAGGCCCATACAGCAGTCCGTACAGGGGTAGGACACCAGTCTCTCCAATTCCTCTGAAGTAAAGGCTGGGGCCCTTTCTCGGTCACAAGGGCCATGGTAGGTTCCAGACACAGGTCACAGCAGCACATGCAGTGTAGATCCTCTCGTATGAAAGGAAACATGTGAGGAGTCAGATAGAAAATGGCGGTCGCATCCATTGAGGTGCATACTGTCACTGCCGGTGTAGATCACCATTGGCCACTGTACCCCATAGATCCTAAATATAACCAATGAGGAGTTGCATGGAGGTTCACAACTGCCTACCGCCAAGGCACACAACTTCAACGGCATTACCTCACTTCCACCTGTCCCTCCACACAGGACTGGCAGACACCATTTCGGGGGGGGGGTAAGCCTATGGAATAATGCTGCGTCACAGGATAAATAGGCACATAGTTGACAAAATGAACTGACCCATAACCTGTTTACAGATTGGGGACTGCTGTTGTGGCTCCATTGTTCAGTTTGTGACAGCCTCCTCACTCTTTTGTCCCCTAGATACCTACCCCTGTGTACAGACTCCTGGTGGACCTGGCTACACTGGAGGAGAGGCACATTATTCTCACCTATAGACTGGACACGGCCACAATCACAGAGCTGTGTGCACAATTGGAGCCTGACCTGATATCTGCTATCCGTCAACCCACTGGAATACCCCACTCTTGTGCAAATGCTATCAGTTCTCCATTTCCTGGCAACTGGTTCTTTCCAAGTGACAGGGGCTTGGCAGCAGGAATGTCACAGCCAATGTTCTCAATAGTGCTGACAAGAGTGTTGTCTACCCTGATAAAACACATGTGAAGCTACATTGTTTTCCCTCAGGTTGAGGAACTGGCCACTGCAAAGGCTGGGTTTTATGCAATGGGACATATCCCCAATATAATTGGGGCGATTGACGGAACAGATTGCATTTTTACCCCGCCAGAATGAACAGGTGTTCAGGAATCGAAAGAGTTTCCACTCTATGAATGTGCAGATGGTGTGCTTGGTTGACCAGTACATCTCCTATGTCAATGCTAAATATCCAGGGTCGGTGCATGATGCCTTTGTCCTGAGGAATAGCAGCATCCCAAATGTGATGTCCCAACTACAGAGGCACAGGGTGTGGCTAATAGGTGAGCCCTGGTCCCCACCCGTATATGTTGGTGTATGCCTATGGTGTTGGCCGTATAGGATAGTGTGTGGCTGAATGTTGTCCCTCAGTTTTGCAGGTGACTCTGGTTACCCAAACATATCATGGCTGCTGACCCCTGTGAGGAATGCCAGGGCAAGGGCAGAAGAACATTATAATGAGGCACATGGGCGAACAAGAAGGATCATTGAAAGGACCTTTGACCTCCTGAAGGCCAGGTTCCGGTGTCTCCATCTGACAGGTGGATCTCTGTGCTACTCACCCAAGAAGGTCTGCCAGATAGTGGTGGCATGCTGTATGTTGCACAACCTGGCCCTCAGATGCCATGTCCCTTTTCTGCAGAAGGAGGAGACTGGAGATGCCCCTGTGGCAGTAGTAGACCCTGTGGACAGTGAGGATGAGGAGGCAGAGGATGTTGACAATAGAAAATCTGTAATCTATCAGTAGTTCCAATGACACAGAGGTGAGACAGTGCAACTTTACATTTCTATTACTTTGGTTGTAGTCTGTGTGGCATTGTCATGCTGGTATTTCCCACTTCTATGCCCACTTACTTTTACCTCTGGCTATTCATTTTGCAGATGTTGGTGATTTGACAAATAAGGAAAAAATATATTAAAATATCATGGTGTAAATATGAAATAAGCCGAGATGCTGCTCCTTTCAGGTTCACTGCTCCCACAGTAAAGCACCCCATAGCACACTGCAATGCCTTTTTTAAAATTGTTAGACCCTGGAGTTGCCCCTAGAAGGAGTAAGAGTAGAGGCAGGGGGCACCGACAAGCATTTTGTTTGCATGTTGTGGGCGGCTGAGGGACCACAGCAGCCCCCTAAGAAAATTGAAAGGAAATAATGGTAGTAAGTCTCATGGACCATTGAACACATCCCTTGGAGAGCTTACCATCTTATTTAAAACACCCCCAGCTGGAGCTGTATGCTCTTCAGCGGGGACTCCTTGTAGTTGGTTGCTTCTGTGGCTACACTTTGTGGATTGAAAACCATGAAGAAAAAGATTCAACACATTTATGGTCGCTTTGAATAAAAAGGCATAATTTAAAATGTTTTTGTGACATTTATAATAGTTATTCATAGTAACGTACATATAAATACAATGGATTATAAGTATTGATACATTATTGTGCTGATTTATTGGCAAAGCCAGTAGGTCTGCTTTATATATGTTAATATGCTGACCCCCTTATAAAGCCAATAGGCCTGGATTTTTTGGGGACTTCTGACTATTGGGCAAATCCAGTATACCAGCCTTATTAAAAATGACAGCCTTTATGTTGTTACTTTTCATTAAAAAAACTCAGAAATTCATTAAAAAATCAACTGTTAATGTGACGTTAAGCGTTCACAGACAAAACCAAAGGTTTTAGGGGCATTCTAGTTAGGTGAAACCAACAAAATGAATGAAATTCACCAGGTATAGTTATCTCAACTAACTAGAACTACTGCCCTACAGTAACTATAGGTTGAGCTCTAGCCATGCTATTCTTTTACCCTTGCACATTGCAGAACCCATGACATGACTGCATGGAGTTGACTTACACCTAATTGGCATATTTAATTGGCATATTCAATTTATAAGTCCATAATAAAGTTGTATACCATATACCCAGGCCCAGTAAATTAACTTCTACTAGTGGGCTGCAGCACACTTAATTAGCCCTGTCTCCGCCTGTTTGAGCAGTTTTACACTGCTATGTCAACATGCCAAACAGACTTTTTAAAGGGCCTAAACCTTCCTTTTTATAATGTATGCCACCCCTATGGGAGGTCTTAAACAGCCCATATGGCAGTGTGCACTGTACTTAAAAAGTAGAGGTGGGCATGTTCTTTTATGTTTTACATGTCCTGGTAGTGAAAAACTCTCAAACTCATTTCAACTATTGCATGGCTTACCTCTCCCATAGGAAAACATTGGGTTACATTATTACATTTAATTTGTGATAACATCTGATTGGAAACCAGTAGGAAAGTCATATTTGATGTCTGAGGAATTTGAAACCTCTTTTATGGTAAATTCAGAGCTTCAAATCACAATTCTGAAAGTGGCACATTTAGGATTTGGCATTTTCTTGCCCTAACCATTTGGTGTATTAAGCCTGTTGCTGGGTCACATGACAGTTGGCAGTTGATCTGTCTGTATTACTCCCATACATTGCAATAGATTGCCTGTTTTGGCAGGATGGGCCATCCTCGCTTAATGAGGGTGTGGAGCTGTAACTTACCACACTTGCACTTCAAGGGCATTGGCCCAGCATACACTCAAAGGACTTCACAAAAGCCTTTTGTGCCCCAAGACACACTGGAATGAGGGCAGGGAGTCAGGAAAATTCAGACACTTCTGAAAGGGGGAAATCTCCAGAAGCTTTTTCCACTTCAAGGTGGCACTTAGGTAGATATATTGGACCCTCAGACCTAACTCTTCAGGTCACCTCTGGACCTGTGAAATACTCAGAAGAAGCACTGGACCTGCACCATGAAAAGCTTCTTCCACTTCAAAGTGGGCTCCGGATATATATATTGGACCCTCAGACCCAACTCTTCAGATCATTTTGGACCTTTTGAAGACTCAGAAGATGGACTGGACCTCCATTTGCAACCCAGGACCACCAGAGTGCCCCCAGAGCTATTCAGCTGGCCTCCTGTTCTGAGCTACAGGGACATCGGGCCACAGGTGCAAAGCTTTTTTTCTCATCGCAAACGGGCCGATTCACAGAATCAGGCTGTTTGCAATAAGAAAAAAACTTTTTCCAATGCACAAACCCAATTTTGCGAATCGGTAATCGCATTACCGAATCGCAAAAAGGGTTTGTGAGTCAAAATTAGAAAGGGGCGTTCCCTTCCTAATTGCGAGTCGCAGTCCGATGTATGATTGTTTTGTGATACGGTCACAAAACAATCGCAGTTAGCACCAGTTTCAAATTGGTGCTAACCCATTTGCAAAAGGGAAGGGTCCCCCATGGGACCCCTTCCCCTTTGTGAATGACTGCGAAAACACTTGTTCAGAGCAGGAAATGAAAAGAAAACTTTTAATTTTTGTTTTTGAAATGCATTCCATTTTACTTTAAGGAAAATCGGCTGCATTTAAAAAAAACTACTGCTTTATTTAAAAGCACTCACAGACATGGTGGTCTGCTGACCCCAGCACTAGGTGCGCTGCCATTCCCAATGGGGTCGCAAATTGTGACCTACCTAATGAATATTCATGAGGTAAGTAATTTGCGACCCCATTGGGAATTGCAAACAGTGTCATTGACAGTGTTGTACATCAGGTTTTGTAACTCACAATTGCGAATCGCTAAGACTCTCAATTTGTGAGTCACAAAATCTGATCTTCATACATGTGGCCTATAATGAGTTCCAATTTATGCACTATTTTTACCTCAATCTTTAAAAATTCATAACTCTGATTCTATTGCTGGGATGTTTATTTCAAATAATTCTTAAAATTTACTCTTTCTAAATTGGTGTGGGATGTTTGTTGTGTTTTCACTTTATTTCTGTTTGTGAGCTGCATAAACACTTTACACATTGCTGCTAAGTTAAACCTAACTGCATTTGTGCCAACCTACTCGAAGGTTAAGCATAGGTTAATTTATTGACTTTTGTGGTTCAGCCTGATGTAGGTTGTGGTTGTAGCTAGGGAAGGGCTCACACCTTCTTCAACCAACAACCAATTGTTATGCATGGGTATAGTTTTATGCACATGAATTTTTCCTCAGTTTCTCATACAAATCTACACGCATTTTGTTGTTTTCATTTTATCTTGTAATTTTTATACACAGATAAATACTGTAAACATATTTATTTTCTATATAATCAGATATATAATTACATTTCTTTATGATGCATTTGTAAAATATAATTTTTATTTAAAATGTTTCACCATTACGTTTAATTATTAAAAAAATAGTCAAAATTAGCCTTAATGTATTTCATATATTTCTACAGTTTGGAAGTATTTTTCATTTTAATTATTTTGCAATTTCCTTTTACCATTTGCTTTAATTTTGAGTCTATTTTTCATTTTTTGACACAGATGATTCTGCAGGTTAGCAGTTCTTTTTTATGCTATAAGTCAATAACAGTTTTTTGATCTATTTTCTAACTTTAGTTTCCATGGGGAGGTGATAGATTATTAGTATAAGTAGTATTTCTTTGTGACTTTTCTGGTGTATTCAGTTTGGCGTTTATCATGGTTGTTTTTAGGGTGTGCAGTTTGTAATATTTGCGTTTTGTAAAATATGCTGCATTTGTAACCTTTTGTATGCATTATGGGGCGCGTCCTATTTATGTGAGCTATATTTTGTAAGGGTGTATTTTTATGTGTTTTCTTCTACAAATGTTCCTATAGAAGTCAAAGTTCTATTTTTCAATGTTAGATGCCTTTTTCTATGCAAGAAAACAGAGCTGGGATTTTTCAACTAACCATTTATTTTCTTTTTCTTTATTTTTGCATTTTTACTGAGCAGTTTGAATTTGTAATATTTTTGGGATCTGGAGGGCTTCTCTAGTTTTATTTGGTGATTTATGTGTTTGCCTTTTTGACTTATGTTTATAACACATGTTTAATGCATTATGTGCTTTTTTTGGATCCTGTATTTTCTTTAGATGACCAGCTAGAAAATCGTGAGTAACATGTTTTATACATTAATTATTTAAGTGAAAACAATTAACATGTTCTGTGTGTTTATATTTTGCTATTTAATGACTATGGGGGTCATTCTGACCCTGGCGGTCATGGACCGCCAGGGCCAACGACCGCGGGAGCACCGCCAACAGGCTGGCGGTGCTCCCATGGGCATTCTGACCACGGCGGTACAGCCTCGGTCAGAAACGGGAAACTTGCCCAAGGGAATCCTCCATGGCGGCGCTGCAAGCAGCGCCGCCATGGGGATTCCGACCCCCTTACCGCCAGCCTGGTTCTGGCGGTTTTGACCGCCAGAACCTGGCTGGCGGTAATGGGTGTCGTGGGGCCCCTCGGGGCCCCTGCAGTGCCCATGCCAGTGGCATGGGCACTGCAGGGGCCCCCTAACAGGGCCCCACCAAGATTTTCAGTGTCTGCCAAGCAGACACTGAAAATCGCGACGGGTGCAACTGCACCCGTCGCACCCCTTCCACTCCGCCGGCTCCATTCGGAGCCGGCATCCTCATGGAAGGGGGTTTCCCGCTGGGCTGGCGGGCGGCCTTCTGGCGGTCGCCCGCCAGCCCAGCGGGAAACTCAGAATTACCGCGGAGGTCTTTTGACCGCGCAGCGGTATTCTGCCGGCGGGACTTTGGCGGGCGGCCTCTGCCGCCCGTCAAAGTCAGAATGACCCCCTATGTGTACTAATATTTTGTTTTATTATGTTTTAAATTTGATAGGCATATTCAACATTCCTATTCACATCCGTACCATGCAAGTGCCCCAGTGCATTTATTGCTCCCCTCAATGTATCCCAACACCGACCTGGGAATATGGTCCCTCTTTTGTGTGCCTTCTACCTCTGGGGGACCTTCAATTCACTTGCATGCATTAACACTGTACCCCTAACTCTCCTGAGTTGTGGTAAGTGTCTTTGTACAGACCAGGGTCAACCACCAGTCCTCCATCCAGGTTTTGTCATCTCCCGCCTCTATTTCTTCCAAAGAGTCATCTGATTCCTTCATGGTGCAACACAGCTCTTTTGCTGCTTCTCTTGTGCCGTCCAGGTGGGGCCGCTTTTCTCCTTGCATGTCCTCATGCTTCCTTTACTCCGAAAACCCCTTCCTACATCCCAGTGCCCTATACTGTGCCATAGCTCCTCCCTTTTCTCCCTGCAAATTGTAGTACAACTTTAGTTTTGTGTATGGGTTTGTGTATGGGATTTGTCTGTGTGTTAGCCCCTTCCCTTGTCCTGAATTGGTGTTTGTTGTTCTTTCTAGGTGTTGCAGGCGTTTCTCAGGGGTTTTTCAGAGATCCTCCACTGGTTAATCAGATAAGTGGGCTTTTGAAGCCCTTGTTTGGAGATGGAAGCAAACATCTTGTGTTGGTGGCTTTAACTTTCTTCGTGTTCCACTTCCAAGGTGTCCTTGTTAGGCAGTCCTGTTACACTATTATTGCAGCCAGCATCTTGTGATCAGGTTTGAACCTTTTCAGATTAGAAATCTATGGTAAGAGACTTCTGGAGGACAACTTATATTTCAAAGATGTATATAACAATTAAGTCATGCTGGAACTTGGAGGGGGTTGTCCTGCCAATGTTTGGGAATATTTATTGCCCAAGGAACTTTGATTACTTATTATTGTAAGCATGATTGTGTGCGATGTACAAAATGTGTTTATTAATTAGTACAGTTATATATTTTACTGGCACTAGAAGCCACAAAATATTGATGATTGCTAATTAATGTTCAAATGCACACACAGAGTAGATAGGAACTAACACTGTCTTCTAATGTAATGTTCATTCAAGTATTTACCTTGAAGGAAAAGGTAGTTTACCATTCAAGTGTATACTATTTCCTAATAGGTTACATTTCCTGCTTAAGATGACATATTTCTGAAAATATCAGTTTGCCTTTACATATCCATCTTGACTTGCAGATGTCAGCTCCCAGAAGAGTTAACGAGTCAGGGATTTATAGCCACTGTTTTCTCTCTTCTTTCATCCCTTTTCCCCCATTCTCACTAATGGCCCACGTATTCCCACTGTGCTTAGTTGCTGGAGGATGCAGTGAGGGGCAAAAGATTGAATCCTTTTTGGTAACTGAGTACAAGGTTAGTGATTTCTAGCAGAATCTAAGGAGAGCATGGGATTTTGACGAGTCTGCATTCACTGAAACTGACAGATACTATGCCTACATTTCTACCTACTTAGGTGGGTCAGAACCTAAACAAAGCATGTTGTTGTGTGTGCTAATATGTTCTTTTATATACTGTTACTGTTGACAATGGTCGATTTCCTAGTCTGTGGACTGAAACGATTCTGACGACTAATGGCAGTGTCTTTTCATAGCTCGATTTGCAGTTTTCCTACCCTATAATGTCTGTCTCATAATTATATAGGCATTATTCTTCATCTGAATTGAAAGTGAATTTTGGATAAAATGATTAATTTCAATTTTAAAAAGTGGCTTCACAGAAGACCTCCAATGAACCTTTGTAGTGGAAAGCTATTTCCCCCAAACCGTTTTTCCATCTTTCTTTGACTCCCCTGTGCTAGCCCACTCCTCCAGGGCACAACTACCCCAACATCATGTGTGGAAGGGCTTGTTTGCAGCTGCATAGTGATGTCCAAACAAAAGGGTTGATTAATTAAGCTACAGTTCACATGGAGATGTGAATATAGTGTGGAATTTTGGAAAAGCCTGCCCACAACTTCAGGATACATTAGTCCGATTGGAAGGGCTCAGCTTTAGCCTGGGTGTCTACTTCAACACAAATTAAATGGCTGACACAGCTATGATAGGGATGTGAGGTTAGGGTGTGTGGTAGTGCTGTCCTGGAGGTCATTGTACAACAACCCTTTGAAGCTGGACAGCATGTCACAAAACATCTGAGATAATGAGGTGTGAGAATGGTACAGGGTGTATAATGTTGAATCAATATACAATGTTTCCATTGACTTTCAAATGTTTTTATCTACACACTGCAAAAAAAGAGTTTGTAACTTTTTGAAAAAATTGAAAAATAGAGTTAAGTAAAAATGTTGTACTTTTTGGGCAAAACATCAATGTTCAGGCATATATATATTTTTTTTAATGTAAGTGGAGAAACGCCTTTCAATTCAGATTTGAATTTCATGCAGCTGTGTAAAATATTTGGGCTTAGTCAGTGTATTGTTCCATCTGGTATTTCAATATAAAATTTGTTTTCTTTCAGAAAAAATGGCAACAGTATCAGCACTTCCTTTGATAGGATCAATTGACAGATTCTGGAGAAATATAGTGCCTGATTTATACTTTTTTAGTGCTGCATTTGCCTAATTTCTTGACGCAAAAGCGGTGCAAACTTACAAAACATAACTGCAGTGCCAAATAAGTACAAATCAGGCCCATAGTCTCCTTGGGTCAATGAATGAAGATTACTGGCAAAGATTGGTAAAGGAAAATGTATATGCAAAAATATATTAAAAACTCAAAGGAGGTGATCAGGCATTCTAACTTAGTTTTATCACCGCACCCAATGTTACAGGTGGTCATCACAATTGAAAGGAATTCTATATTCAGAGTGTTTAGAAGAAATATAGAAAACATTTTTAGTCACAGGTGGGCTTAAAAAAGTACATGTCTACCTCATTGGCCAAAATAATGATTGTGGGATTCAAAAACAAATTTACACTGAAGTTTATTGAAACTCTAAAAAAAACAGAATGCTAAAAGGACTAGTGAGGCTCAAAGCCATTAATCCAATTAGGTTCTCAAGTACATGCATTTGTGTACAACAAATGTTTTCTTAGAGTAACCCCACAAGATTCCAAGACTATTGGAACATCTGGGCTGAAATTAAAGGTACTTTATCAGCGTTAATACAAACGTACTGAAAGACACGGTGTGTCGTAATAAAATAGTCTAAAAAGGCGTTTATTTATAAGTTTCCTAATAGTAAAAATAGGTATGAAGTATAATTAACACCGCCCCCTCTTTCCTGCATGTAGGCTCTCTCTTGACATTGAGTGATTAGTTTGCAAGTATTAAAGAGCAGAATATAAGGGATCTTAATTCTGAGATTGTGCAGTTTGCACCTCTTTTGCACATCTGAATGTACACACGTGCAGGTGTGAGCTCATTAGTAGGACCCAGAAGTATTGAGGTCACAATACGAGATTACAAGACCTCTGCAATAAAATGTCATCAGGGGAACATAGCCAAATTGAACTTTATTCACTGATCATATTGTATTGTGATGCATGTTGTGAGTTGAGTTGTATTCAACAACCGCTCTCCATGTCTGTCATGTTATCTTTATTCATTTGCATTCTTACCATGAGAGGCCATGTCCATTTCTCTCATTTAGATATCTGCATCCACTGATGTAAGTTTGAGAGAGTTCGATGCAATAAGTACCTCCTTGTATTGTGTAGTGCTGCTACATATTTGTCCACAACATATAAATGACTGGTGCCATATCATCCTGAAGATTCAGTCTTCATGCGCATTTGCATGCACTTAGATTGGATGCATAATTCCAATTAAAATTTTTGATACTCAAACCCATTCTCAATTGTCAGATCAGCAGCTTTCTTTTATGGCGTGATGGGAGATGCATCGCTATAGTGAAGGACATTATGGGATTGACCCATGCATAAAACACGATCAAGCACCCTGAATGAGCAGAGATGTAAGGCACTGCATATAGTTTTTGTAGAGCTTTGTTGTTATCATCCTCATATGGTTTTGGTGCATATTTTGAAAACTGACAATAGAAGAGATGATATTTCATAGTGCAAGTATATTGATAGCATAAATATTTTTGCACTAATGTTGAATTGTGTCAGAGGGACCCGGGTTTGGTCCATCCCTGGATTTGTTCCCTCACTAGAATTGATACATTGATACATTTATTCTTATACCAGTGACAACCACAAAAGCAACTCAAAGGAGGATGTTACTAAGTTGTAGTTTTTAACACAATCTGGCTGCTTTGTGGCACTCACAATGCAGCCAGATTGACCACAGTGCAAAAGTGTGTATATGATGTCTAGCATAGGTTGTGTACTGTAAGTGAAAATTTTCAGTACAAAATACTATACCTAGAGAGAACTTTAAACATTTTCCTACTTTGTATGCATGCTGGACACTGCAGCTCACCTAAAAAGTGGGAACAGTTTGCAGAAAAACATTTCTCCTGCATTGTTCTAGCCTCGAAGAGGCATACTTTTCAATCAATCAATCAATCAAACAGGATTTATAGAGTGCGGCTAATCACCCGGAGGGTATCTAGTCACTGAGGCTTTTGGCACAAAGGTGTGTCTCCAAATCTAAATAGATAGGCCTTTGCATCAAAAACCATGGGTAATGGTGTGGCAAAGGCCACTTTGTACTCATGGAACATCACCTTGATGCAAAGTAGTGCATAGAACTACCTTGCATTACTTTGAGATAACTTTTGAACACAAATAACTTTTGTAGTGGTAGTAAATCTATTTTTTTTGTTGGTTGTATCACTATTGATGACTTTGCACAGACACAAAGTGTTGATAAAAATGGCCCAGGGTTCCCTGGGAGTATTTGACTCCCCATTGTGAAACTTTGAATCACCAAATCAAAGCTAGGCAAAATTACTGTTGGTTTATGAAAGTTCTCAAAACTGCACTATACCTTCGTCTGGGTCTGCGATTGAGTAATGTGGGATGAAAGGCCCACCACCGGACTCATTGTCCACTTTGAATGTAACCCTTACTATTCCATCAGTAACATTCTAAAATGATCATGACAATTCGTTCTAACAAACCACCTATCTAAATAAATAAATCAACATATTTGTGCGCACAGTATGTCCTCACACTTCAGCAAATATAAGTCCCTGAATCCTACAAACTTGCAGATTTATTATGTTAATCTTGAAATTTTGTCCCTTCAAAGCCAATTCAGAGCTCTTTAGGGACAGGAAACTAAAATTGTGTGTAGCTAGTCATGACTTAGTAATATCACAGTATGGATATTACACAATAGTTTATCTACAGGAAAAAAATATTTTCTTTCAAATTATGTTTATACATTTTTGCTTTTTCGACAGTTATACATACTTGCTGTAACCCAAATAAAGGACCTAGGGGCATATTTACAAGCCCCTTGCACCACCTTTGCGCTGCAATAGCATCATTTGTTTGATGATAAGGTGGCTTTTTGCCACAGCATATTTACAAAGTGGCACAATGCTTGCATTGCACCACTTTGCGACCCCTTGTGCCACATTATGCCTGTGTTAGGCATAATGAATGCAAGGGGTGTTCAGGCGAATGGTGGGCCAAACAAATGGGGAAGTGAAATTTACAACATTTCACTGCGCAATTTTTTCAGTTATTTTTAACACCTGCTCAGAGCAGGCGTTAAAATGACGCACCTATTATATTAAATGGGCCTCCCTGTGCTTTGCTGCACTAGCATCAAATTATTTTCCGCTAGTGTAGCAAAGTGCCAGAATAGTGTAAAAATGTTGATGCTATGGTGCTAACGTCTGCCTTGGTGCGCCGTATTGTAAAGTTAGGTGCCTATGGGGGGGACACAAGAAAAGTGGCACCACTTTATTGTAACTATGCCCCTTAGAGTTTAGACTATACTGTCAGTTTCCACATTAATGTGACCACCATTTACCTTGTCTTTACAAGTTGTTGCTTTAAACTATCCGTGACGCTCAAGAATGTGAAAAGAATATGATTAGCAATAGTGTATCTTTGTTTTGCACAATAATGTAGACTTATAAATATTAGTGTTTATATTTTCACTTTTTGCTGCATCCTCTCAGAATCTAGACATTCTATTAATTTGATAATGAGGTCTAGATTAATCTCGAAGAAGCAATGCATTCTTGTTCCTGCCTGTGGTCTTTTGATTACAAACATGGGGTCATTCCGCAGTGTTATTGTGCCAATCACTAGAGGTACTTTGTAGGGCAATTAATGACATTCGAAGATCATTGTAATGCCGTTATCTCTGCCGTGTTCTAGGTCGTTGCCCTTAATAAAAAACAAAAAAAAACATACACACAATAGCAGAAGAGGCATATTGCGTGGCTTTTTTCTCTCCCACAGGTTGCATCAATACACTGCGTATTCTTCGGGCATAGAAACAGTGGCCAAAGAATTAGACATCAAGAGAAATGGCACCCTGGTGTAAACTCAGTGGACATCTGTTTTTTATATTTATTCTATATCTGCAAAAAAAGTACTGTTGGCAATGCTCTTTGGAAAATAACAGCGTCAGCGTGTGATAGCGTCCCAAGTTGAATTTGTGGTGAGTTATTGATGGATTGGAAACCTAAGACAAACAGGCTGTGATTAAACCTCCAGACAGTTTTCAATTTATAGCTTTACAATCGGTGATTCTTTCATATGAAAACTCATTTGGTAGAATTATTGCCTGCTAGAAATTCAAAAAAGGCTACATTTATTTAAAAGTAAGAAAGCATGCATTCGTACTTCTCCCTTTGTGTCTGCCCCTCTCGCTCTCTCTGTAAATATATATATATATATCTATATATATATAGATATATATATATATATATATATATATATATATATATATATATATATATATATATATATATAACCCAAGTGCAAAAGGAATGTTATATCTAGGTGTTACATAGATATATATATATATATATATATATATATATATATATATATATATATATACACTTAAAAAAACAAAGGTGACAGGGTCTTTATAGTTAGGCTCACACTTTAAATGTACAAAACCATAGAAATTCACCAGATAGAGTTACCTGAAGAAACCATAACTTGTGCTCTAAGGTAACTATAACTTGGACCCTCCGCCATGCACAGTTTTTTTGCCAATAACTTTTACTGCAGATATTACATCGATATTAGAAGTGATGTTATCAAAGATGTCATGAGTAACATAATTTGTGGGGTAATTAGCAGTGCATGGCAAGGGCGTGAGTTATAGTTACCTTAAGGTATGAGTTATAATTACTTGAGGTAACTCAACTATAACTGGTGAATTTCTATGGTTTTGTATGTTTAAAGTGTGAGCCTAACTATGACATCCCTGTAATCATTGGTTTGTTAAGTGAATTTCTGTTTTTTAATGTATAGTAATTTTAATTACTATACGTTAATCCAACTACCACCTTGCATGGCTGGGCCCTGAAGCCAACCCCCTATAAGCACCCATCCTTGCCCATGCACGGTTTTTGCCTGTGCGCAGTAGGGGTTGCCTGAAAGGACTGGCCTGCAGCCAGTCCCTGAGGTCAACCTCCCTAACCACCCAACCCTGTGCTGTGGATGAGAGTGATTGTGAGAGTGTCTGTCTGGGTGTGAGAGTGCGTACATCAGTGTTTAGTGGTTGCGGTTCTGGGAATGGGTGCTTGAGGGTGTCAGTGGATCTGTGGGTGTGTGTTTGAGAGTCTGAGTGTGTCTGTGAGTGGGTACTGGAGTTTCTGAGTGGGTGTGTTAGTGGGTGCATAAGTTTCTCAGTGGGTGTGTGAGTGGAAGAAAGAGATTGAAAGAGAGAGAGAGAGAAAGAGAGTGAGAGGGTGAGAGATAGATACTTTTTTAGGCTTTGATGCATGACATACTTAAAATGATATATTTCTGTACAATTTAAAACTGAAAATGTATTTCTTTTTCTAAGAAAAGAACATAATTTATTATTTTATATTTACACATTTGTAGATTTAAAAAAAACGAGGGAAATGAGTTCTGCTGGACTCGAACTCTCAGTATGAAGGTCCATGACCTTCATGCTGAGCTATTGATTTTTTTGTAATTTTCCTTTTTTTAGCCCTTTATGGGCTATCTGGGACCATGAGGGAGCCCTCAAGTGCTCCCCCACAGTCCCTGCATGTATTTATAATTATTTACATTTTTTTCATTTGATTGAAACAAGCCCTTTACCGGCTATTTGGGACCGCTGGGGAACCTTAGGATCTACCCTGCTTTGCCATTGCCTCAGCAACAAGGAGCTGCTTTCAGCAGCAGCTCTGTGGTTGCTGAAGCAAACCTTTAATCTTTGTCACCTGCACACATGCATGGGACAGAGATGAAATGTCCAGTTTTTGACAGCAGGACTTGCTTGACAGGTCCCACTGTCAAAAACTGGAATGTTTGCTGTGGTGTGGCTGACCCCCTCTAATGTGCCCATAGCCCTGGGGAGGTGGTGGTCCCCGGACTAATGGGGATCCGAAACAGCCCCTCTTTTAATTACTGAGTATGTACCTGGAGAGGTGGTGATCCCCGGGGCACAGGGGGCCGCGTGGCCAATATGCTCATAATTGATTGTGGCCATGTTAAGGTGGTGGTCCCCGGGGCTGTGGGGTGGACCATCAGGCCTCCCCACAAATGAAAAACCTTTTTGCCCCAGGGGTGGTAGTCCCTGGGGCACAGGGGGGGCCACACAGCTCCCCACTCATTACTCATAAAGCCCCGGGGAGGTGGTGATCCCTGAAGCTGTAGGGGAGGTCAGCGGGCCTCCCCCACATCCAAAAAGCATTTTTGCCTTGTTGGGTGGTTGTCCCCAGGACACGGGGGTACACGGCCCCACACTCATAATTTTGTATTCACCCTGGGGAGGTGGTGGTCCCTGGGGCTGTGGGGGGGAGCAGTAGCCACCCTATTAAAAAGAAAACAGTGCCCCGGGACCTGGCCCACCCCAGGGGCTTTTTTATAAGCAAGCACTGGAGTCCACACTTTTTATTTTTACCACAGATTCACAACTCTGTCGCAATTCCACAGTAAAAATGATAAAATAATGCTTTTTAGCCCTGGGGGTCCCTTTCGAACACCAGGGCTAAGGGGTCAGGGTGTACGTACCCTGGCCCCTTTTGTATTTTTAATTATTTTTTTCTGGGAGTCAGCTCAAGCTGAGTCCGAAGATGGCTGCCAACACTTCCTGGTTTGAACGGTTGGTGGCCAGTCAGATCTCAGCATGAGATCTGGAGGGGTCGCAAATCTTTCATGTCCCTATATATACAAATTTGGATTTCCTTACCTTTCTCAAAAACTACTAAACGGATTTACACCAAATAACAAAACAGGCTCTTTCTGGACAAAGTGCCACCTTTCTGCCAAATTTGGTGTAATTACATCCAGTGTTTTTTGTGCCATCGATGTTAAATTTTTCCTCTGAGAATTAACGTTAGAAACACTCTAAATTTCACCACCGCCTTTAACTCGGCCTCCACTTGACAGATCATCCCAAAACTTTCCAAACAGCATCTCAGTTAACTGTCAAATTCTTGGGGAGAATTTTGTGAAGATTCATCAAGCGGCACCAAAAACATAGGGAAGCAAAAAGCATTGTTTTCTATAGAAACTAGGCCCTAACTATAACTACCTACATATATATATGAATGGACCTAGTAGCTTGCTACTTGCTCTAAAGTTCCGTGCCTTCAGAAGGATGGGCATTAGTCACCGGAGGTGCAGATCTCCAAACCAATGCACTTCATCCAAGTTTAAAAAAAAGTGCACTCGTGTGCTGTGATGAAGTTTCAGTTGTGAGGTAGCTTAATAATAAGGTAAAAAATGAGTGATAGACCCCAAAAATTGTATGGCTACTTTGCCAGCATAATATCATAAAAGAGTGTGGCCACTGCTACTATTTGTATAGTGAGGTTAAATCTAATGTTAGGCATCCATCACATCATTTTACTAATTTTTCTGATCGGGAATGCCAAAAGTGGTTCAAATTCAGAATTTTAGTTGACTCCTGAAAAAGTATAAGAAATTGTTAATGGATCTGGTAAGTAAATACCGTATGATGTGAATAAAAACAGTATGTTGTACTAGCCTTGTAAACAAACAAATTATTTTTTTGTTGCAGATTTCAGAAATTGTGAAAAGATTATCCACTGTCAAGTGAAAATGTCTATTAAAAGAAGATGTGAATTTGCAAATATTAATGAAGAGTTTCTATCTAGTACACAAAATGTTGCAACTGAGATTAATTGAGATCTGTGTGTAGTGTGTCAACAAGATTTACGAGAAGTTTTAGTGTGTCCAGCTAATAGTAAACGGTCTGATAAAGGAACTGGGTGCAAAAGTTTGCTTGATGATTTGCTAGCTTTTGACCCAAAAAAGGACTTCAATCAATCATCAAGACAAAATTGTTAAAAAATCATGATGACAACTGTTAAATGAAAACTGTGGAAAATTCTATAAAACAAGTAGAAACAAGTTTGACAAACACAAACTTGCAAGGTTATCAAAAAAACCTAAACTAGTTCAAGACAGTTTTCAAGAGGGCACTTCAAGGTTTAGGAGTGCTTCATTTTATAGTTGGTGAATTGAAAAATACATGTTTCTTCTGTGACGAGGTGTCAGGGGCATAGCTTATATATGTGAGTACCCTTGAATTGAGTAACCAACTTCGCAATGCTGCAGTGATTCAAAAGTACTCGCCAAGTTAAATGGTGGTGATATGGTTGCAACCGAAGTAAAGTACCACAAAGGGCCTCATTACGATCTTGGTGGATGGGATACTCCGTCACAAATCCTGACGGGTATCCCGCCCGCCGTTTTACAAGTTCCATAGGATATAATGGAACTTGTAATACAGCAGGTGGGATATCGGTCACGTTTGTGACGGAGTATCCCATCCGCCAAAGTCGTAATCAGGCCCAAAGTGTCTTGTTAGTTTTTATAACTGGCGTGGGCAAATACAGAAGAAAGAAAAAAGTGAAGACAACAAATTTATATTAATTTATGGCATGGTATTAGGTGAAATTGTAAACTATCTCAAAGATACACTTCAAAATTCTGAAGTATCACCAGTATTTACTTTATCTAACATCAAATCACTTGCAGTTCATCATATGACAGAATTAGGTATAGAAAATGCAGACAAATATGTGCACAGAACATGATAAAAAGAAAAGATTATTGTGTTCATAGCAGAACTTACAGCTGAACCAAACGGTAGGGATATTCTTCTAATACACAAAAATGATAACTAGGAAAATATAATCAGTATCTGTAAACTAAATGCTCTTCAGGATGGTGTCTGCCTGGCCAATGCAGATGTTATCATTCAAAAATAAATTTTTCAACTTGAAGTAGATGGATTTAGTGGACTTGTTTGACCAAAATTGCCATGAAAAGTCAGTAGCGACTGCTATGCTAAATATCATGATTAACATTCCAGAGACTGCAAGATGTGTGATTATGGATGGATCGGCAATAATCCATTCTTAAAACCTGACAATGTATGCAATTTTCAAGACTACAGCACCTATATACTCCAGCCTTATGTAATGAACATACTTAACAATTTGAAATGAGTAGACATAGGTGGTCATTCTGACCCTGGCGGTCATGGGCATTGCAGGGGCCCCCGTAAGAGGGCCCCTACATGTATTTCACTGTCTGCTGCGCAGACAGTGAAATACGCGACGGGTGCAACTGCACCCGTCGCACAGCTTCCACTCCGCCGGCTCGATTCCGAGCCGGCTTCATCGTGGAAGCCTCTTTCCCGCTGGGCTGGCGGCCGGTCTGAAGGCGACCGCCCGCCAGCCCAGCGGGAAAGTCAGAATGACCGCCGCGGTCTTTCGACCGCGGAACGGTAATCTGACGGCGGGACTTTGGCGGGCGGCCTCCGCCGCCCGCCAAGGTCAGAATGAGGGCCATAGTATTTAACTGTTACATAGAGGGGTCTCTAAAAAAAGGAAGAAAGAAATAGGTGAGGCTTTGGTCCACACTAGTATGTAAAAGGTTCAACAATGATACCAAGGTAACCTTTTAAGTGTGGGCGTCGGCCACTGGCCGACGCCCACACTCCCTCCCTGGTGCGGGTCACGACCAGTGGCCGACACTAGGGAGGGGGTTAAAAATCCTCCTGTGCAATGCACCAGAGGATTTTTTTTTATTTTTTTTTTTCCCGTAGGAGACGCAGAAGATCTTCCGCGTCTCCATCCAGCCCTCCTCCCGCCCCTTTGTGACGCTGACGTCACTGTTTTTCCCCACCGGAGAATAAGAGAAGCAGGTAAGCATTCTCTTGTTCTCCGGTGGGGAAAAAAAGGCCAAAACAACCTCCCCATATGCCAGGGAGGCATTGATGGAAAGGGGAGGCTCTCCCCTTTCCATCGATGCCTCCCTGGCACCGTTTTCTGGCCATGGATCGCAGCACAGCTGCGATCCATGACCAGGAAACGCCACTAGGCACCAGGGATCTTCTTTGGGGGGGTCTGCCCCCTTGTAAAAGGGCCGACCCCCCGGGGCAAAGTATAATTATTTCAACTGTTTTGGGGGGCGATCGCACCCCCCACATTTAAAAAAAAAAAAAAAGATTACAAAAAAAAGAGAAAACAAAATGGCGGGGTCGGCCCTCAGAACACGGGCCGACCCCTGGAGCATAAAAAAAACATGTAGTTTTCCCTGGGGGGGGCAATCGCCCCCCCAGGGTTAAAATATTAAAAACAGAAAGAAAAAAAAAATTGTTGGTGGTCAGCCCTTAGGGTGACCATCTATGGGTCATTTTTTTTTTATACATGTGTGCTTTACCAAGGGCAAGCACACATGTATGAAAAAAAAAGTTAGGTGAAATGAGTGTCTTGTTTTCTCTCTCTCTCTCTCTCTCATATATATATATATATATATATATATATATATATATATATAAAAATATATATGTATATATATAGATATTTAATTTTTTTCAGGTCCAGCATTGCAGCGCCCATGCGCTGCTTTACTGACTTGGTGTGGATCTGGGCTTCTAACAACGCCCATCACTACCACTCATTCTTGGGCTTGCCCTTCAAAAATCCTTTGATTACATTGGTAAATGGTTTACCTTTGTCCCTCCTTGGGGAGGTTTTGTTACCGCCTTGGCCATCGCCCCTGGTACATGGCTAATTGCACTTTTGCTGTTACGTTTAACTGCGAGCGAACTTCTTTTCCTTTTGTGTATCTCTTCACCTGATGCTCATGGTGGCCGTGGCGCTGTGAATCGTCTCTCTTATGTGAAAGTGTTTAACTTTCAATTATCAATTTATGTGGCTAGAAAAGTTGGGTTAGGAGTTTATAACGCTAATAGCTCTAACTTGAGCAGATGCGAGGCCCATTGCATTGTAAATGCTTGTTTTTCTTTTGTGTGTTGTTTTATAATGGTGAACAATTTCACCGCACTCCACGAGGACCGTGATCAAGACTCCTTGGTGAGTCGAAACACGCTGGTGGTTATTGACTGCAATAAAATACACGTTTATTTGTACCTCATGGAGTGCTGTGAAATTTTTTGGCATTACATAATTTCGAGATTGGTTTTCTCCGTCACTGGGCACTGGCAGTGGAGTGCGCCGCCCAGCAACTCTTCAACCACTTTGTTTCTAAACATATATATATATATATTATTATATATATATATGCAACACAAATTGGTTAAAAGATTGTTGCGCAGCGCACTCCACTGCCGGTGCTCAGTGATGGAGGAGAGCAACCTCGAAAATATTTTGTGAACAAGAATCTCACTGCACTCCACGAGGTTCAAATTGATATGTTTTATTGCAAGTATAAAAAATGAAAGAAAAGAGGGACTCATTTACTGTGATCAAGACTCCTTGAGAGTCGAAACGCATACGTGGCTGTTGCTTGCAATAAAAGATGCCAATTTGAACCTCGTATATATATATGCATGCATGCATGTCTTTTCTGTAGTGGCAGTTGCCATAAAGTAGCGCAGATGGTTTATTGTCCTGCTGCAAAGGAGATACATTTATATGTATTTAGCTGACTGGATTAGTAAAGGCAAGCGTTACCTACGCTTTAAAACAAATGTTATGCTAGGGGGACTATGGAGATATGAGTGGCACTTTTGCTGGGTAGTACTGAGGGAATTAGAAGAGGAGGTAATGGGAGGCAGAGCACCAAAAATGACTGTTGCACAGGGTGTGTGGTAAGGTGAAGTAATACATTATTTTTTTGTTTTTTTGCAGTGTTTTCAGAGAATCTGCAGAATTGGAGAAGAAGCGAAGGTAAGGTGACGACATTTCCTATTGTACACAACAAACATACCCACAAGCAATTTTGTGACTATCTGCCTTCTACGTAGGCTAGTAATTTAGAGGGACAGTTTAGCCAGTTGCAGAGATGGCGTCTCGTTGGATGACTGCTGATCAAGCCCTAACTCGGGTTATGGAGGACAGTTCTGATGTAGGCTCAGAGACTGAGACAGTAGACACTGAGACAGCATCTGAGGGAGAGGACAATGGGCAGATTCTGGGAGTGATTTTTCAGTCGGCGGAGTCCCATCCGACGACACCTCTTCCAGTGAGTCTGAAGGAGACAATGAGGACATCCGTGCTGTCCCTTCGCAAGCACATTCTGGGCAGCGGGACCACATTGGGTTAGCGGAACCCAGAGAACACGTGCTTGCTGCCGCAAGCACAGAGAGAGTGCTCTCTTGGCAGCCCCCCTGTTTGGTTCAGCCCCAAATTCCACCTTTTACTGGTGACGCTGGATGTAAAGTCGATACAGCTAACTTTTTGCCAGTCGCGTACATCTATCTATTTTTGGATGTTGACTTCCTTCAGAAAGTTGTGCAGCAAACAAATTTGCGTGCAGACCAATTTCTGAGGGAGCGCGGAGGCACTCTAGGGCCCCGTTCTAGGGCACGCCAGTGGACTCCCACTTCGCTGGCGGAGTTGAAGATATTTTTGGGCCTTACGCTCAAAATGGGGTTAGTGCAGAAACCCACCTTGCAGTCCTACTGGACGACTCGCACGGTTTGGGTAACTCCCATCTTCGCACCATACATGAGCAGAGATCGTTTTTTGCTACTGCAGCGCATGCTGCATTTCAATTACAATTCTGCTGCATTGCCCCGGGACAATCCAGATCATGACAGGTTGTTCAAAATTCGGCCTGTCGTGGAACATTTGTCTGCCAGGTTTCCAGAGATCTATACTCCTGGAAAGAATGTAGCAGTTGATGAGTCATTGATCCTGTACAAAGGACAGCTGCTTTTCAGACAGTACATTGCGAGCAAAAGAGCTCGCTATGGCATAAAGCTGTACATGCTGTGTGAGAGCTCTTCTGGCTATGTGTACAGCTTGAGAGTGTATACAGGGAAGGATTCTACCCTAAACCCTTTAGGTTGCCCTCCCATGTTAGGGGTCACAGGTAAGATTGTATGGGAACTTGTCTAGCCACTTCTTCACAAAGGTTATAACCTTTATGTGGACAATTTCTATACAGGAGTAGAGCTGTTCAGTGAGCACTACAGAGCTGGCACTGTGGCCTGCGGTACAGTTCGTTGTAACCGCAAAGGATTCCCGCAGGAGCTTGTTTGCAAGAAGCTCCAGAAATCGCAGAGTACTGCATTGCGTTCTAACGAACTGCTCGCAGTCAAGTTCCTAGATAGGCGTGATGTATACGTGCTCACTACAATTCATGATGAGAGCACCTCTCTCATCACGGTTTGGGGTCAGATGGCCTAAGTCCACAAGCCCATCTGTATACTTGATTACAATAAGTACATGGGCGGAGTGGACAAGAACGACCAGGTTCTTCAACCATACAATGCGTGTCGTAAAACTCGCACTTGGTAGAAGAAACTGTTTACCCACCTGATTCAGATGGCAACATATAATGCGTATGTTGTTTACCGTCAGACAACCACAGGAAGACTCATGACTTTCCTTGACTTCCAGTTGTCTGTAATTGAAAGCCTCACTGCTGTTACAGAAGAAGCAGCAGCCTCCACCTCATATGTTCTGCAGTATGTGGCAAGGCTGCAGGAGCAACACTTTGCTGATCGCATTCCTAAAACACCCAAAAAGGATCGTCCATGTCGTCGCTGTCAAGTGTGCTCGAAGCATGGAAAGCGGCAGGAGAGTCGGTATTACTGTCCCCAGTGTCCATCACAACCAGGCCTCTGTATCCCTACTTGCTTTACGTTGTATCATACTAAAGCAAAGTTCTGGGAAATCGACTGAGGTTGAGCTGCCGTTGGGTAATCCTTTCAGTGGCAGTGCATGGATACCGAACGTCCATGGGCCACTGCTTCGTTAGGCAAGGAGCCACAGAATTTTACTTCATCATGGACTTCCTTTTGGACTGCTTGACAGCTAAATCCACCGTCAGAGCGTGGTCGGTGTTCTGTTCAATTAACATGCATTATATTCCCCCTACTGCAAATACTAGTGGACAGAACATATGCCACATTGCCACGGAGTACCCTTTCTTCACCAGCATGTCTACCTTACTTTCAACGGTAGATATGCTCTCTCAGTTCGAGGAATCACTTTGTACGGCATACTTGGAAAGCCCCAACTTGCTTCCACAAACTAGTATAGGTTCACTTGGCAATTATACAGGATTAGCCAGGACTCTGATGAGAACAGAGACATGAATGGGTAAGGAAAGCTTATGGTAGGAGTGCCTTCACAGGGTGCACAGGTAGAAGGCAGATAGTAAAGGTAGTACAGATGTACATCATCTACACCTATGGATTCAAACCCATTGGTGCCATCCCAGCACTGAAGGAGAATGACTTGTATAGGTCAGTGTTTGACCTGCTTTTCATGTTCATCCTCCATCAGAACTTAGTAGATGTTCAGTTTGCTGTATAAGTGCATTATAGTCACATCACTGCACATAATGTTGGCTGGGACATATGCTACGTTCTCATGGACTCCCCTATGTACCAAACACTACCCTTTTTCATAGCCTATGACCTTCTCTTTAGGGAACATCATGAGAAATCCCCAGCATGTCTCCCTTAGTTTCAAAGGTAGATATGCTCACTCAGTTCGAGGAATCGCTTTGTACGGCATACTCGGACACCCCCAACTTGCATCCACAAACTGGAAAGAGTTGGATTTAGCACAGAGAGTGCGTTAAAAGCGCATGAAAAACATGTCTTCCTGAGCCTCAGGTGGCTGTCACAGAAGTCATTAGTAAAGGTTCGTTACGCATGCATTTGGTAATGTTAAGGAAGAAGGAGGCAGTTACTTGACAGGTGGTAAAATGTAGTCAAACTTATTCCGTTCTGTGGCGTGTGAATGTGATGGGCCCTTGTCTGGCAGCGGTAAGTTAATGTGAGTGCAGTGATTGGTTGGATTGGGCCCGTGGATGGCGATATGAAAGGGTTGTTTGTTGTGCGTGAATGGCGTGTGAATGGACCATAAAGAGGTTGGTGCCTGGACGTGGCTTCATTTCCCACCTTCAGAAGGCTTGGTTTCAATATTCAGATACTTTGATAAGTAATCATGCTTTGAAACCATAATTTCTGGAGGTGCTAAAACCAACCAGTGTGAGTGGTGGGTTAACTTTAACAAACTAGTACCAAGGGAGTCCAAGGGTGCAGGACTTGCGTGGCTCTCACCAGTTTTCCTTCACCTAGAATCCCCTTGAAATCACAAAATGTGCTTAAAAAAACACATTTTCCTTGCATTCCAATGAGCAGAAGTCCAGGGATCTGCAGGGATCCTCAAAATTCCTACCACCCAGTGTTTCCCCACTTGTCCTGATAAAAACACAACCCCGCTTGTGTGCCTGCGCCTAGTGCCTGCTTCAGGAATGAATCACTCCAGGGTTAACAGTAGCCCTCATGCAAGGACTACCATTGACCCTTGTGTGATCCATTCCGGGCGCTAGGCCTACCCAAACAAGTGAGGTATCATTTTTATCGGGAGACTTGGTGGAACGCTGGGTGGAAGGAAATTTGTGGCCCTATATATCCCCGCAACCAGAAGAGTTCAGCAGACATAACGGAATATTGCTTTAAAAAATCTGACATCGCAGGAAAAAGTTACAGAGTAAAACATAAAGAAAAATGGCTGTTGTTTTCAGCTCCATTTCAATATTTTTTTATTTCAGCTGTTATATTCTGTAGGAAAACCTTGTAGGATCTACACAAACCACCCCTTGCTGAATTCAGAATTTTGTCTAGTTTTCAGAAATGTTTAGCTTTCCGGGATCCAGCATTGGTTTCACACCCATTCCTGTCACTAACTGGAAGGAGGCTGAAAGCACCAAAAATAGTAAAAATGGGGTTAATGGGTGACATTTCTACAAAATGAGATAACAAAAATTATTTGTTCCAATTCTTGGCTTCTACCTTTTTTAGACTTGAGATACCAAAGGGTAAAATTGTAGTATTGAGAATGGATGATAAGGTGGGGAATACTCACAAAAATCTGAATGTACCTGAACTGTTATCAAGAAGAAGCTGATACCAGAATACTATTACATGCAAACCATGCTTGTGAAAGTGGCCAGAAGTCTATAACTATACTTACTGTTGATTCTGATGTAGCAGTTATTGCTCTTTATGCATTTTGCAGCTTAAATCTTTCTAATTTGTGGATTGATCTTGGTATTGGGAAACATCGAAGGCTATTGCCTATCCATGAGTATGCGAAAAACTTGGCAAAAGTGTTTGTGATGGTATTTAATGGTTCCATGCATTTACAGATTGCAACTCTATATCTGCTTTTGCAGGTCATGGCAAGAAAACAGTTTGGGAAACAGCAAAATGTTCAGGTTGTCACAGAAACATTTATTGAGCTCTCTCATTGCCCACGAGATATTTCAAATAACAGTTTCAGTCAGCTTCAACAATTTGTAATTAGATTATACAATAGGAACATTAAAACAGATTTTGTTAACAAGTGACGAAGAGTGATGGTGGCCAAACTTAATTGATCTCTAGAAAATGTGCCATCAAATGAGGATGCTCTTTTATAGCACATTAGGAGAGCTAATTTCCAAGCGGTTATGTGTGGTTTCAGTAGTAGAATGTGTATCCTGTGCAGCGGTTGGGATGGCAGAGGGACGATACTGGATATGAACCACTGTGTTCACTTTTGGCTGATGCTTCAAAATACTGCAAGGAACTTGTTAAGTGTGGATGTAAAACATTGTGCACTGAGCTAGAGGCCAAAATCTACAGGCAGGCACTTTGCAAAAAACAGCTGTATTTTCTGTCAAAAAATGGGATGTGTCCACGTTGTGTTTTGGGGCATTTCCTGTTGCGGGCGCTAAGCCTACCCACACAAGTGAGGTATCATTTTTATCGGGAGACTTGGGGGAATACTGGGGGGAAGGAAATTTGTGGCTCCTCTCAGATTCCAGAACTTTCTGTCACCGAAATATGAGGAAAACGTGTTTTTTTAGCCACTTTTTGAGGTTTGCAAAGGATTCTGGGTAGGTTTCCCTAGGTGCCGGCTGAGCTAGAGGCCAAAACCTACAGGCAGGCACTTTGCAAAAAACAGGTGTGTTTTCTGTCAAAAAATTGGATGTGTCCACGTTGTGTTTTGGGGCATTTCCTGTCGCGGGCGCTAGGCCTACCCACACAAGTGAGGTATCATTTTTATCGGGAGGCTTGGGGAAACGCTGGGTGGAAGGAAATTTGTGGCTCCTCTCAGATTCCAGAACTATCTGTCACCGAAATGTGAGGAAAACGTGTTTTTTAGCCACTTTTTGAGGTTTGCAAAGGATTCTGGGTAACAGTACCTGGTCAGAGCCCCACAAGTCACCCCATCTTGGATTCCCCAAGATCTCTAGTTTTAAAAAATGCACAGGTTTGGTAGGTTTCCCTAGGTGCCGGCTGAGCTAGAGGCCAAAATCTACAGGTAGGCACTTTGCAAAAAACAGCTGTGTTTTCTGTCAAAAAATGGGATGTGTCCACGTTGTGTTTTGGGGCATTTCCTGTCGCGGGCGCTGGGCCTACCCATACAAGTGAGGTATCATTTTTATCAGGAGACTTGGGGGAACATAGAATAGCAAAACAAGTGTTATTGCCCCTCATCTTTCTCTGCATTTTTTCCTTCCAAATATAAGAGAGTTGGTAAAAAAGACGTCTATTGGAGAAATGCCCTGCAAATCACATGCTAGTATGGGCATCCCGGAATTCAGAGATGTGCAAATAATCACTGCTCCTCAAAACTTTCTCTTGAGCCCATTTTGGAAATGCAAAGGTTTTCTTGATACCTATTTTTCACTCTTCATATTTCAGCAAATGAATTGCTGTATACCCAGTATAGAATGAAAACCAACTGCAGGGTACAGCTCATTTATTGGCTCTGGGTACCTAGGGTTCTTGATGGACCTACAAGCCCTATATATCCTCGCAACCAGAAGAGTCCAGCAGACATAACGTTATATTGCTTTCAAAAATCTGACATCGCAGGAAAAAGTTACAGAGTAAAACATAAAGAAAAATGGCTGTTGTTTTCAGCTCAATTTCAATATTTTTTTATTTCAGCTGTTATTTTCCGTAGGAAAACCTTGTAGGATCTACACAAATGACCCCTTGCTGCATTCAGAATGTTGTCTAGTTTTCAGAAATGTTTAGCTTTCCGGGATCCAGCATTGGTTTCACACCCATTCCTGTCACTAACTGGAAGGAGGCTGAAAGCATCAAAAATAGTAAAAATGGGGTTAATGGGTGACATTTCTACAAAATGAGATAACAAAAATGATTTGTTCCAATTCTTGGCTTCTACCTTTTTGAGACTTGAGATACCAAAGGGTAAAATTGTAGTATTGAGAATGGATGATAAGGTGGGGAATACTCACAAAAATCTGAATGTATCTGAACTGTTATCAAGAAGAAGCTGATACCAGAATACTATTACATGCAAACCATGCTTGTGAAAGTGGCCAGAAGTCTATAACTATACTTACTGTTGATTCTGATGTAGCAGTTATTGCTCTTTATGCATTTAGCAGCTTAAATCTTTCTAATTTGTGGATTGATCTTGGTATTGGGAAACATCGAAGGCTACTGCCTATCCATGAGTATGCGAAAAACTTGGCAAAAGTGTTTGTGATGGTATTTAATGGTTCCATGCATTTACAGATTGCAACTCTGTATCTGCTTTTGCAGGTCATGGCAAGAAAACAGTTTGGGAAACATAGCAAAATGTTCAGGTTGTCACAGAAACATTTATTGAGCTCTCTCATTGCCCACGAGATATTTCAAATAACAGTTTCAGTCAGCTTCAACAATTTGTAATTAGATTATACAATAGGAACATTAAAACAGATTTTGTTAATAAGTGTCGAAGAGTGATGGTGGCTAAACTTAATTGATCTCTAGAAAATGTGCCACCAAATGAGGATGCTCTTTTATAGCACATTAAGAGAGCTAATTTCCAAGTGGTTATGTGTGGTTTCAGTGGTAGAATGTGTATCCTGTGCATCGGTTAGGATGGCAGAGGGACGATACTGGATATGAACCACTGTGTTCACTTTTGGCTGATGCTTCAAAATACTGCAAGGAACTTGTTAAGTGTGGATGTAAAACATTGTGCACTCATGCTTTTAAATATAAACAATTGTCTCTTCCATGTACTAGTCTTTGTGTTTGTGATGGACAAGGCAATCAGGAGGACATGTTTTAGATGATTGACCAAATGGTAGCCTTTAAGAAAGCTGTTGACTAAAATAACAATAAACATTAATACCAATATCATTTGTATCTTCATTCTTTTTCAATAAAAATGTTTTAATGTTTAAAGGTTACAAAATCAGTTTTATATTACAACAAGAAATATAGCAAATGTATGCAGGGTGTCATGTAAAATTATGTAATAGACTTTTGGTAGACCCTGTACATGGGGTCCAAGTGCCCCTAAAATAGTAACAGCACAAACTAGAATTTTTTTGATGAAACATGATTTTTGTTTGATATTTCTATCCTTAGCCATTAAAAAGTTAAGAGGGGGGAGAAAGTTCTGCGGAATGCCCTGTCAATCTACCATATATCTACATACTTATCATAGTGTACTATGAGTCAATTAAATTGCAACATTCTTTAAATCATTGGCTAAAAAAACAATTTCAATTATGTGCTGGAACACTGTTAATACATTTATGATGATTTACTGGCCCTAACGATGGCCACTTTGTATTATGATATCATACGCCTGAAATGGGGGATCAGATTTTTGGGTTCTATATCAAAAATCAATGTTCATATGACTACCTAACACTGTGGCAAGTGCCATATTAGTATCACATTTTTCATGATTCTGGTGGCTTTTGACTCTAAGCTAGCTCACAATGCCCCAAACTTGACCTGTTTCAACCACACAGGGTCTTGTTCATGATCCTGAAAAAGACCCTCCCTGGTAGAAATTGGATGGATGAGGTGTGTATATGTGTGTGTGTGTATATATATATATATATATATATATATATATATATATATATATATATATATATATATATAACCTAGTATTACCTATAGCAGTCACACTAGGTAGTTATAGTTAAGACCTAGTTTCTATAGATAGAGCATTTTTTACTTCCCAATATCTTTGGTGCCGGTTGACGAATCTTCAAGAAATGTTCCCAAAACATTTGAGGCCCATGTGAGCTGCTGTTTGAAATGTTTTGGGGTGATCTGTCAAGATGGAGTTGAGGAAAGGGGGGTTTATCTATTGCTATAACTCGCGACCTCACTATGCACTGATAATCACCCCACAAATTATGGGACTCATGACATCTTTGATAACATCATTGATAATATGAATGTGATATTTCTGGTAAAATGTTTGATGAAAAAACTGCACGTCACAGGGGTTGGCCACATAGCCCTGCCTATAGCCAGGCCCATCAGCCAACCCTCCTGCATGCACCCAAACCCAAGCTGCACACGCCCTCTTACCATGTGCTGCATGATGTTGGATGCAGTGGGTGTTGTTTCTTTTCAATTTTGTCTCTGGAACCGCGATCCCACCATTGGAACCGTGGGTCCGGATATACTGTTCCACTGTTCCACTCATGGATCCACCTTTCCATGGATCAGATGAAAAAAAAACAATTGTGCAATTGTTTGCCAAGAAGGTGTCCCTAAGGGACACCTGTATCTGTCCTATGGGGTCAGGATACCTATATCCTGACCCCTTATGTTTTTTTTGCACTCTCCTTTTCCCACCCCTAGCCGATGCGATAAACAAAATGGCGGCCACAACTTTTCTGTCAGGTTGCGACTAGCCAATCAGGGGCTTGCATTTTCCCCGGATTCATGAATCAAGAACCGCGGGTCTGGATCCACGGAGGATCTGCATCCCTATATATCTATATTTTTAAAACTCTAATATCTCAGAAACTACGCAACAGATTTTCACCAAACCACAAAAAGGGTTGTCTGCACAACAGGATCTAGCTTCCTGCTAAATGTGGTGTAATTCCGTTCAGCGTTTTGGGCTGTTGGTGTGTCCAAACATTCTATGGAAAGATAAATTGCGAAATCATATTTTGGGCCCCCCCTTTCTCTTGGCTTCACCTGACGGATCCCCAAGCTGAACATACCAAAGTATACGTTTTGAAAATGTCATGAAGATTCGTTAAGCGGTGCCAAAGGTATAGGCAAAACAAAAAAAAGCTCTTTCTATGTTTTGGAAAGTGGATTATTGGTAAGGGCAGAGAAGTACCTACACTTAGCAATAGGTAACTAACCTCCACCTAGGTCCAGTTAGTTCCCAAGAAATTAAACCCGGCTCAACCCTTGGTAGCTTGGCAACGAGCGACAAGGCTTAATTTAGGAGACACCTATGTAAAGCATTTAAAGATCACAGAACAGTAAATAAGTAAAATTCAAAACACAATAAAAATCAGACACTAATTTATAAAAATTGTTTATAATTTTATCTTTAAAATGACACTAAAACTATTAAAATCGGATAAGGGGAACCAGAGATATGAATTTTTAAATAATTAATGTCTTCTAGTGCATAGATGTCATAAAAGATGTCATAAGTGCCATAATTTGGGGGCTAATTAGCAGTGTATATATATATATATATATATATATATATATATATATATTTTTTTTTTTTTTTTTTTTCACTTGCATTTTCAAATATGGTTTACGGTGCTTCCTTTATTTCTCTAAACAAAAAAATATTTACACTTTCAAATCATGCACTTCCAACCTCCAACTCTTTTTTTTTTTTTAGAATGACGATCTACGCCAAAATGTTTTGCTTTCACTAATGGCCGAGCTAACTAAAATCTCTGGAATGCACTTCTTAGTTTAAAGAAGACATTTATTATTATTCCACCACAGGTTCCTAAAAAATGAAGGAGATTAGTAGGTCGAAGGCACACATTTAAGAATAGTCACAGCAATGAAAGGAAATTATATCAAAGTGATTCTCAATTGCAATGTACACAGCAAATATATGTGATTATATTATAGCATAATTGCAAAGCAAAGGATAAAGTAAAAATTCATGACCTTAGGGCCTGCCAAGCTCTTCATCTTTCTCATGCCAGCAACAAGACGACCCCTGTTCAACTGCGAGAAAAAGATCCTCACCCTCATGGGAAAATGTCAGACATTTGCCATCCAATCCTGACCGAGGTCGCTAAAATTCCCTCGCTACTGAGCAGGGCCACCTCTTTTATAGTTTAAAAAAACCGAAAGGGCTTCTTATAGAAAACCCGTCCTCTCAAATGGAAATATTCAAACATGCTGACTACTGTAGGTCAGAGTTGGAAGAATAACGTTGACAACTGGCCAGCCTTTCAAGGCTCTCCTTCCAAGGCTGCACCTTTCCCTGCACTAGAGAAAACAAAAAATATGTGCTTACTTATGCTATCGTGTTCGGTGAGAGAAATACAAAGAAACAAGCTTAGTTTACCATGTGGAAAAACACAGCACATCCGCAATGTCTCAACTCCAATGTCTAACGCCACGATAAAGCCAATAGGCAGCTAAACTGAATACAAAATGTAATTTGCAACCGGTGAACACTGAACAACTAACATGCACAGTGGTGAAACACAAAGTCAGTGGTCAAACATGCCTATTTTCAATACAATAGGTTACAGGGATGTTATAGTTAGGCTCTGAATTTACTCACACAAAACCTGTGAAATTCAGCAGTTATAGTTAGAGCTATTGCAAGTAACTGTAACTTTCAGCCTAAGTAAACTATAATTCATGCCTCCGCCATGCACAGTTTTTTCTTCAATAGTTTCACTTCTATTATGATATTTTTATTGCTGTTATAAAAATTGAGGAGATGAGTGCTGTGATATCTGGGGTAAATAGCAGTGCATGTCGAGAACTCGAGTTATAGTTACCTTGGGCCTGTAGGCGGATCCCAGATCCAAGACAAGGGTATGCCTACCATGCACCCTTTTGTTTTTGTTGGCAGTTTTCTTTGGGACTCTGCAGAAGCCAAGTCCCAAATTGGCTACCAACACTTCCTGGCTGAAGTGTTGGTAGCTAATCAGATCTCAGCAGGAAATCTCCAGGATCCACAGCTCTAGATATCTACATTTCTTTTCCCTTTAATATCTTGAAAACTACTGAATGGATTTACACCAAATAACAAAAAGCGTGCTTTGTGGACCCAATGCTACCTTTCTGCCAAATTTGGTGTAAATCCGTCCAGTGGTTTGGGCTGTAGGAATGTTCAAAATCCCTGCAAAAATTAAAATGGTAAACCCCCTTTTTTTTACCCCTCCTTTTACTCACCCCTGCTTGACGGATCGCCCTGAAACATTCCATACAGAATATCCTTTTATTGGAAAACTTCATAAAGATTCATCAAACGGTGCCAGAAAGTATAGCTAAGTCAAAAAACACATTTCAACTAGGTCCTATATATGTATACAGGTTTTCATGTAATGGCGACGTGTTTCGGCCGTAGCCTTTGACTGGCCATATATATATATATATATACATATATATATATATATTTTTACTGAAAAAAAACAAGGTTTATAGGAACGTTATAGTCAGGTTCTGAATTTACTTGTCCAAAATAATAGAAATTCAGCAGTTATAGTTTGAGGTATTTCAAGTAACTATAAATTGTGCCCTAAGGTAACTACAAGACATGCCGCTGCCATGCAAAGTTATTTCTTCAACATTTGACTGCTAATGTTTCTTTTATATTATCAATGATGTTATAGAAGTTGTCATGAGTGCTGTAATATCTGGGATAATAAGCAGTGCATTGCAAGGGCACGTGTTATAATTACTTGTGACCTAAAGGAACTATAACTTAAGCCCTCGCCATGCACAGCTAGTTACCCCACATATTAAAATAGCCATGCCATCTTCTATGACACCATTGATAATATCACTGCAACATTTATTATTGGTGAGAACACTGTGCATAGCTGGAGTGGTAGTTGCAGTTACCATAGGGCAAGAGTTATAGTTTCTGGAAATATCAACAACTATAACAGCTGAATTTCTATGGTTTTCTGTGTATAAAATCTGAACCTTCCTATAACATCCCTGTAACCTTTGGTTTTGCAGTGAATTAATCTACTGAGCAAACCTAGCCAAAAGGAAGAGGAGGACCGTGCATGGTCAAAAAGAAGCATACATTCAACAGATAACAAGGGAGGAAGCTGGGTTGTGGACAATTAACACATTATGATGTAGTATTCTTGAAAGGGTTGAGTCTGGAGCTCATTCCTAAATCGGAGCAATGTTGGGGAGGGTCTGATGGATGCAAGATGCTATTCCAGACCTCGGGTGCATAGATCAAAAAGGCCTGCTGTCTTGTGTTTTTAAAATGTTTACACTTCTTAGTTTGCAGTCTGATGTAGTCTGGCTGTGATTGGGATGCACACCACCCGGATGATGCCCTTCTCTGCATGATAAGTGGGAGTGCTGGTCATGATGGCTTTGTAAATGATGCAGCTCATTGTAAAGATGGTGCGGGATGGTACCAGAGTGGAATCTGTAAAGGCCATGGAGTAGGGCTTTACCACAGTGCAAATGCAATAGTACTAGGGCTTGAACAGCATTTCTGAATTGCTTTCTGGAAGAAATTGTTTGACTTCCTTTCTAATAGAGAATTGGTACCAGACCATATTTGCTCTTTTGGCAATGTGTTCCTTCAGGATGAATATGGTTGTGAGGTGAATCCAAGTGACCTGGCATTCAATGAGAGTTGGGTTTCGAAGCAGTCAACCTTCATGTGATTGAGCCAGGTTTTCACTGCTCTCACGTGTTATTTTTGACTAATAGCATAAAATCTGTCTTGGTTGGGTTGAGTTTCAGGTAGCCATTGAACATCCACAGCTGGATGATGTCTATGAAGCATTTGAGACATTAGATGTTTGTAGAATAGAAGAGGAGAAGTGGTAAATTCTTTGTACAGGAGAGTTGCTTAAAGCTTACTTTAAAGAAAACGGCGTTCTTTGTTACCATGATCAATTCATACTTGGAAAAACACACATTTGAAAGCCTACAAGTCTTGATTTAATATGACAATGCATGCACACATAGCCATGCAGAGATGACATTTCCATGAGCTAGTACTTTAAAGCCAGATGTTTTGACTTGGCCAGTGCTTGGCAGTGATGGTAGCAATATTGGTGAGGGGGAGACGCTTGACAACCAAAGCCTAGAAAGCACACAACAGTGCTAGCGGCCGAACGCCCGGGTGCATCCTACTTCATCAGACTCTGCATCAAACTAGGGGCCTAGTGACATGTGCAGACCAGTCCCCCGGCCTGGACAGGATCCTTGGTGGGGTCCCACAGGCATTCCAAACACAGATCACTATAGATTGTCCCATGCATGTGTGCGCCCTTCCTGCAAAATGGCAGCATGGGGCTAGAGTGGTGGTGGAGCCTCACTTCACTGACTTCCCGACCACCTGAAAAGGGAGCCAGTCGGCACCACGGAAAAGGCGACTGCAGTCAGCCCTTATTGAAGTGGCTGACCCACAAAGCTTCATGACTGTGGGCTACAGTGCATCTTTCATGGGGTTGGTATCACACTCCAGGCCACTGGTCTGGTAAAAGGCTGCTGAGAGGCCTGTAATGGGGATGTGGGAGACCCCACAGGGACATTGCACACGTCCATACACTGGGATCAAGAGCACCAGTGCTGCTGCTCTGCTTTTCTTAGAACTGTGAGTACCCTTTAGTGCAGGGGTGGGCTTAGTGAGGACGGGCTACCCCACCCCACCCACCTCTCCAGGGACCACTAACTGCCTACAGTGGGGTTCTGTAGCTGGGGACCCCTTGGATTCAGTCATTTTGATTGGCTCATGAGACTACTGTTTGCTAGTGCGGCTTCCCTGCAACTTGTGGCGTTACATATGACAGCACAACGAACCCCAGAACCATGAACATTTGACTAGATACCCAATGGGTGCTGACCGGTCTACCTTACTTCCCCCCACCGGCACCTTGTTCATACTAATGATGCCCTGCATGTTGATGTGCCGTCTCCAACCACTGCAGCTGCGGTTGAAGGGGTGACAACCTTGCTGGTAGCATACGTTGCCTGCTTCCCCACTGGGACCCTGGTACCTTGGGTGGGTCTATTCCTAAAATGTAGCACCGTACATGCTGCACCCTCCTGTGCCACCCCTCTGTACCTGAATTAGAGGATGGATATGGGTAAATATAGGAACTAGAATGATCTGTGTATCCCTTGTTCCTCCCAGGACTTGAATCACATTGCACTGCAGGGAATGGCTTCCTGCACTGGTTCCCTGTCTAGGGGACAACACAGAACTTCTCTGATCACTATACTATACCCTCACCACCTCTAGGGATGCATTGGAGCTGAAAATTGACACAGTAGCCACAGACATTGGGCTCCTGAGAGATGACCACCAGCGGTTGGCTGAACAAGTTACTGCTGTGGAATGCATGATGCAGGAAGTTACTCCTGAAACTGTATCCATGAGTGAATGGTTGGTGGAGAAAAAAGTTCAGACACTAGAAGCCAGAGCTGAAGACGCTGAAAACATGGCCAGTAAAGCAACCTCCTTGTCATAGGCCTACCTGAGCATATTGAGGGCCCCAGCAGGAACATGGTCAATATTCTGGAGACATGGCTCTACAAAGAGGTGGCCCCAAAGGGACTTGTCACCATACTATGCATTGAAGAGTGTTCATCGAGTGGTGGCATGGCCTCAACTACCATGAGCACCTCCCATGTCAGTGGCGGTCAAAATGTTGCATTATAGAGACTGTGACCATATCCTGGACAGGCCAGAATCAAAGGTAACATCACGGTAGAGAACTAGAGGGTGATGATATTCCCAGACTTCACCATGGAACTCCGAAAGCAGAAAGCCTCTTTCCAGACTGCCAAATGACGCCTCAGGGATCTAGGAATTTCACATGCCATGTATTCCCTGCTCTTCTATGTGTAACACATGAGAACACAGTACATTTAATTTATTCACTTCTCTTCCACTATTCTGGAACTGGATTGATGGCCTCCCCCATCCAAGAAAAAGAAATCCAACCAGCAACTGGGAGACACCCAGGAGTCCCCTCAGAAATAAATCAAGAAAGGGCACCAAAGCTGTGCCCTCATTTTCCAAAGCACTTTCTTCTTCACACTGCCCATTATCATTCCCCATTGGATTTTTTTTTAGATCTGAACTTTGGTATTTACCATGCTTCTCTGGGGCGGGCAGGCATAGGGTGGTGCTAACTAAATTGCAATGACCTACATCTGACGGAGGTCTGGCAGCACCTGATTTTGAGGTTTACTACCTCACAGCGCACCTCCAATGGTTCAACCAGTGGCTCACCTCACGGCTGCGCCCAGGGAGGGATCTTGATAGAATGACCCAACCCTCTCAGTGCTATGAAAGATCCTCCTGAATCCTAGGCCACCACTCTGAGAGGGTCCCATGCCTTGCAGGTAGCTCACCACTGCTGGTGGCGCTCCCTCCAATGCATTTGCATGGATAAACCCCGCATGCCAGATATTCCTTTGCAGGGATTGGAGTGATTGGCTGTGGGTGGGGCATTGAGGGAACTAGCACAGTGGTCCTAATATTGGATTTCTTGGGTGGGAGACCTCTATAAGGATGGGGAACTCATGACAGGTGATGACCTCTCAAACATCTTTGAAATACCTGGTGGCCATTTCCTCCTCCATCAAGTGATAGTAGCTATGTGTCACAATGCCCTTTCCTCGGGATCTGCACGTCGCTGAACAAGGGGCCCACCTCCCGGCAATCCCCAACTCAGAATGCTGTTATAGCGCTAAGTTTTGGAGGCGTCAGGTGAGGGGAAGGGAAATTAGGAAGGGGAACTGCTGGGAAGGAGTTCTGAAAAACAAGAAAGTTAAGACAATTCACATTTAACCACATTAGAATAATAACTGTCACAATCCTAGACACAATAGGGGTCATTACGACCTCAGTGGTCTTTTTGCAAGACCGCTGAGGGACCGCAGTGCGGAAGACCACCTGTGCAGGCTGTTTGCCGCTCGGCGTATTATGACTGTTGGCTTCTCTCCATCGTTATTCCGACGGCGAGCCGCCAACAGCCATACTTGCGGGCGGCGGGGAAGTGGAGGTTGCTCCACCTCCACCGCCACGCCAACAGAACATCGCCCAGCGAATCACGTCCTGTGATTCGCCGTGGCAGTGTTCTGTTGGCGGTGTGGTGTCGGCGGAGCTGTCCCCATGGCTCCCGTCCCCTCCCAGAGGATCGACAGACCAGGTAAGTCGATCATCCGTTAGGGGAGGGGGGGTGGGGGGGCGTTGTGTGTTGTGTGCGTGCATGGGGGTGTGCGTGTGTGTATGTAGAGGGGCTGTGTGGGTGCGTGTATGCTTGCGGGGGTGTTGTGTGTATGGGAATGAGTGCGTGTATGGCTGTGGGTATGGCTGTATGGATATGTGCGTGTATTTTTTAATGTAGGTGTGCGTGTCTGACTGTGTGTGTGGATGTAGGCATGTATGTCGGGGTGTGTGCGTGTGTGTGTTGGTGGTGCCTGCATGCGTGTCGGGTGTGTGTGAGTAATGTTATGTTGGGGGTCGGGGTGGGGAGGGCGGCCCTACCACCTTTGGGGGGTGGCAGGGGTGGTGGGGGTGTAGGGGAGGCAGTGGGGGTGGGGGTGGGTGGTGGGGGAGACCCCTATCAGTGCCAGGGAAGGAATTCCCTGGCACTGATAGTGCTTACCGCCATGGATTTCATGGAGGTTCAAACCGCTGGAAATCCACGGCGGTAAGCCAGGTCCAAATACCGCCGGCGGTCTACTGACGGCCACCGGGCTGGAGACCCAGGTCTCCAGCTCGGCAGTCGTCTCTGCCGTGGCGGGCGGGGCGGAGAACCGGCGGATGACCATGGCGGTAACCGCCATGGTCATAATTCACCAAGGTAAGACCGCCAGCCTGTTGGCGGTCTTACTGCCGGTTCTCCGCCATCCGCCAGGGTTGTAATGACCCCCAATGTCTTAATATCTGTGGAGACTAAACCTTTTAAGAGACATGAGATTCCAAGGTCTCAGTGGCTCAGATCAATTTGAGCAAACACAATATCAAAAAGCCCAAAAGGCAAATGACTGAAGACTTAGAATGCGCCAACAAAGAACTATTCGGTATCATCAAAAAATACATCTATTGAGACTCCTAAACAAAGAGAGCCAACACTTGATGTCATAAATCTATACATATGTCTCACTCATGTGTTTTGCGTGCTTACTTATATCATTAAACAGTTCTCAAAGTGAAATTGTTAAACGTGCGCTGTCTCTTTCCCGTAATGTTGAGTTTTTTGTAGTTATGTGCAGTAATGTTTCAAAAGGGGAATAGAAAAGATCTTAGATACAATCTTAAATGATTTGTAGAATTAGACTTTACCTTTAAATATGTTACAATATAAAAAACTGTCAACTGTATCCACTACTTCATTGAAGTTCCCAATAGCAGACAAAGTGTAGATACAATTGTATCCAAGTATAAATGCTGGTCTCTGAATGCACGAGGAAAGACCCTGTCTTTTAACCTTACTGCTGCGAGTACGACCTACTCGTAAATATTTGTATCATGGAGAGTTCAAGATGCTTCAGCTGCTCCTCGGTCAGAGTCCTCAAAATAGTGAGCAGGTGTCGCAGGTTGTGGCTGGTATTTATAGGCCTGCCACACCCCAAGATGGCCGCCGCCCAAGAGATAGTGGAATTTGTAGTTTCTTCATGAAACTTCATTGGAACTTAGTATATGACAATGATAATGACAGCGTAACCACCATCGGCCTGACCCTGCAGCCACATGAGCTCTGCCACAAGGGCGATGTCGAGGATTTACCTTAGCACATGAGGGAACAATTAAGGGAGGCACCAAAACGGTACTGCAAATATGCGAAGTAGTACTGGTGCAAGCAATGGTAGGGCCGGGCCCTAGACCGCGCGATCCCATACACCTGACACTATGGGGGTCATTCTGACCCCCGCGGGCGGTGGGCGCCGCCCGCCTGGAGGGAGCCGCCATATGGCCGCTCCGCGGTCGAAAGACGGCGGAGGCCATTCTGGCTTTCCCGCTGGGCTGGCGGGCGACCGCCAGAAGGCCGCCCGCCAGCCCAGCGGGAAACCCCTCCCCACGAGGAAGCCGGCTCCGAATGGAGCCGGCAGAGTGGGTATGTGCGACGGGTGCAGTGGCACCCGTCGCGTATTATGTGTCTGCAAAGCAGACACTGAAATACAAAGTGGGGCCCTCTTACGGGGGCCCCTGCAGTGCCCATGCCCTTGGCATGGGCACTGCAGGGGCCCCCAGGGGCCCCACGACACCCCTCAACGCCATCCTGTTCCTGGTGGTTGGAGCCGCCAGGAACAGGATGGCGGTGAGGGGGTCGGAATCCCTCATGGCGGCGCAGCAAGCTGCGCCGCCATGGAGGATTCCCAGGGCAGCGGAAAACCGGCGGGAGACCGCCGGTTTTCCTGGTCTGACCACGGCCAAACTGCCGCGGTCAGAATGCCCTGCGGGGAATCACCTCCAACATGTTGGCGGTGCTCCCGCATCCCTGGCCCGGCGGAATTACCCCCTATGTTATGTAACCATTGGTAAACTGGCTCCTTTAAACCCCCCCAAGGGTTGCCAGGTCCTGTGTAACATGACAGCCATATTAAGGCAGTAACTGGTTTATATCAACCCATACAGGACGTCTGAGAGAATTATGTGAGAAATATGAAGCAGACTTGGAGCTGTCAATCACTGATCCTGAAAGGGACACAATACTTGGCAACATCTACACTTTCTCTAAGAATGACAGGTTTACCCTGATTAATTTCTTCTTCTTACACAGGTCATATCTCATCCCTGGTAAGATCGCTCATCTCTAACGCATGACTTCAACAGCCTGCAGCGAGATGAAAGGCTTCACATGGTGTGGTTTCTGTTCTGAATGGATCAATATTTGGAAGGAGCTGATTGTGTGTCACCCAAAGGTCTATACCTCGCTTGTTCTTGGCATGCCTGCTAGGGGGATTCCTGCATCCCACAATGTAAGACCACGGTCAGGCTTGTAGAACTAGCCCTTACCCTTGTGAAAAGGTGAGATTACCTTGTGAAGGCCCCTCAGATGTGCTATGCTATGTGACCTATATGTGGGTGGGGGAATGCATTGGAGTAGGAACAGGGGTCGAGGGAATTCTTGTTGTTTATTTGAAGGGCTGCACTGATTCGTATACAATGTGCCTTAAGTTGACATTCCGTACTATGCTCAAGGCAAATGTTTAATTGTTGAAATATATTGGACGTGGATTTATATGCTGCATTGCCCTCCCGCCCTCACAGTGTTTGTTTGTGCTAAACTAATAAAATGTTGTTTAAAAAATAGTAGCAGTAGTAGTGCTGGTGATGTAGTGTTGTTGTGGAGATTGATGATAGTTTTGATGGTTTTATTGGTGGTGGTGGTTGTTTTGATGGTTTTATTTGTAGCAGTGCTATATAACACCAAGAATAACCAATATAATGCCATTGCTATGTCAGTATTAACATTATCACCTACTGGGAGTCATGGTCCCTCCCCAAACTCAGCACCGGTGTAAAATAGTATATCTGCAAATTTACTGGCAACAGTCAATGTGTAGTTATGGTTAGTTAAGAGAATCCACTGAAAACACATTTTTTATTTCTTAAAGTTATGGCACTGTTTTCTGAATCCCATGTAACTGTCCAATACATTTTTTTTTTATTTGGATTAGGCATGTCACATTTTATGCAGATATTTCAAGACGGTGCTATAACAAGAGGGGTCAAAAACAACTTGGTTATGAATTGGGTGGATGTTACCCCACCACAGGGAATAAGGCCACAAATATGTCAGGCTAAAACACAGTTTAAATTTTTAACCCTGGTAGTTATTGCACAGAATAGAGAAACTTAAGTTTGGAAACTGTGGTTAGTAGTAACAAAGCAGTGTAAAGTCAAAACACAACAAAATAAGCACACAACTAATTTGGAAAAATGAGCAACCATGATGGGGTACTGGTCAGATACACTAAGTGAGTTTGACCCGGTCATAGATTTTACTTAGGGCCTGATCTAGAGTGTGGCAGAGGGGGTTACTCCATTACAAATGTGACAGATATCTGATCTGTTGTATTGCAATTCCAATATAGCTTTGGAACTTGTAATAGGGCAGACTGGAGGTCCGTCATGTTTGGACAGAGTAACCCCTCTCCCAAAGTATAAATTAAGCCCTAAGGGGCAGTTTATGGAAAGTGGCGCTGCACTGAGTGCAGCGCCCATTTCCCTTCGTCCCTTAGCACCCCCCTACCGCCACCCTGTGTGCATTTTGTTTAAAATATGGTTGCACCCTTGTGCAAGGTAGGGGGCAATAGCGTAATTCTATGTGACACTATTGATGTACTCTGCAGGAGAAGCGCCAGAATGTTGGCGCTACTCCTGCAGAGTATATAGGGCCCATTCTAAAAAATGGAAGCCCCCTTTTAACACCTGCTCTGAGGAGACGTTAAAAGTACTGAAAAAATGGTGCAAGGAAATCTCATAGATTTCCTTGCAGTATTTTTTCAGCCCCCTTAATGAGGGAATGCCAACACCCTTGCATACATGCCTGGTGCAGGCATAATGTGATGCTTAGTTTCTAAATGAAAGTCAAAATTCTCCAGTGGGCAAGGTTGAAGGCTCTGTAAACCAAAGTCTTCTCAAAGACAGATAGCCATTGGACAGGGTCATGCTGAAGCTGTTGGTTTAGGCTGGAAAAAATCACATTTGTGGGCCACAGAAGCCTTTGTTTTCGGCATATACTTTTCATGCCTTTGCATGGTCAATATTTCACAAACATAAATGATTTCCCATCCACCTTATTACAAGTGGATTTGAATATAAGGCACTTGCAAAAATGTGCACAAGATATATGTCATATTTGCAATGGTGTAACCCATCTGCCCAACTCTAAAAGAGGCCTTTCATTTTTTTATGGAACTTAAATCCTCCAGGGGTCAAGCTTGAAGCTGTATCTGATTAAATCCTCTTGAAATTGGCCACTGTGGTCACAAGGTCCACTGAAGATCCATAGATCATAAAAGCCCAAAAACATTTCAGAGTTTTCGGAGTCGTGCCTCTTGGCCACCTCTAAACCTCAGAGGACCTCAGGTACAGCACTTAGGAGCCAGAAGTCATTCTGACAGAAGCCACTAGCAGGGTCAGTCCCATTCCACTTGCCACTATTGAACTCTGCAGGAAAAATGCCCCTTGTAGCTTTTTGTGTCCCTGCAGCCACACAGGTCAGCTAACTGACCTTTGGATTCCACTTCTTAGACTTGGTTACATGGAGGAGCAGGTCCAAACCTTCAGGTCTCCACACATGTCAAAAATAACAGGCCCAGTCCTCTTCTGTAGTTCTGGAGGTCCAGAGAGGGCTCTACTGAACTGTGGATGTGTGTCAAATTTAGTAGATTTCACTAGCCAGAGGGTAGGGGGGTCACTCCTTGTCAGTCCCTAACTAATGAAAACACAGTTCCGAAGGGCACCCCTTCCCACTTTTGTAGCACACCTTGTTTGCCTTACTGCAAACTATCCCACAGTGCACTATTTTAAGTCATACTCAACATGGCAAAATGTTTTGCCCCTGAAGGGAGCTTGTGTGCTGTCCAATGGAGGGTTTAGGAAAATGATCAGTCCCCTCATCCTCACTTACACTACATTAGTTCTAGGATCAGTTCCCATTCCCTGCCCACCATCATCCTGGTGCCAAACTTGCTACAGAGGGCCTACTGAACACAAGCATAGGCATAGAAAATAGGTCCTGCCTATGCAAGAGCTATTGGCTTTGCCAACGTGTTTTAGCCATGTTCTACACCAGCGTGGCTGCTGTTCAACATGGCTGAATGTTAGTGAGATAGAGGAGAGTGGATTGAATGTTGTAGAGTTGAATGGCAAAGAGTGGAGTAGAGTGTTGTAGATTGGAGTGGCAGAGAGTGCTATGTATTGGAGTGGCATAGTGTGGAGTTGCAAACAGTGGCATACACTGGAGTGGCATAGAGTAGAGTGGACTGGTGTAGAGCACATTGATGTGGAAAGTAGCAGAGTATGGTGGTGGAGATTGCAGTGGCATTGAATTCAGCGATATACAATGTAGTATCATAGAATGAAGTAGCAGATATTAGAGTGGTGCATAGTAGAATGCACTGGTGCAGAGTGGAGTGGCGCAGAGTAGAGTTGCATAGAGTAGAGCGGCACAGAGTAGAGTGGCATAGAGTGCAGTGGTGTATAGTGCAGTTGTGGTGAGTGCATTGGTGTAGAGTGGTGCTGAGTGGAGTAGGGTAGAGTTGAGTGATGCAGAGGGCATTGGTGCAGAGTAGAGTAGAGTGGCATAGCATGCAGTGGCATGGAGTGCAGAGTAGAGTTGAGAGGAATATAGTGCAGTCGCAAATAGTGGTGCAGAGTAGAGTAGCATAGAGTGATGCAGAGTAGAGTAAAGTGCTGTAGAGTTCAATGGCATAGAGCGCAGTGGCATAGAGTGCATAGCGTAGAGTTCAGTGGCATAGAGCTCAGTGGCAGAGAGTGCAGTGTTGCAGAGTAGATTGTCAGAGTGCAATTGTGTACAGTGGAATAAGGTGGCATAGAGAGCAGAGACACAGAGTACAGTGATACAGCGTACAGTGCAGTGGTGTAGAGTGCAGTGCCATAGAGTGCAGTTGTGTAGAGTGCATTGGTATAGAGTGCAGTGGCTAAGAGTAGAGTTACAGGAATGCAGTAGAATAAAGTGGAGTAGCGCAGAGTGGGGTTAGAATGGCAAGGAGGGCAGTGGCATGGAGTACATTGTGTCAGAGTAGAGTGAAGTAACGTAGAGTGGAGTGGTGCAGGGTAGAATAAAGTTGCATAAAGTGTCAGAGAGTGTAATGGCATAGAGTAAAGTGGTATATAGTGCAGTGCATAGACTGCAGTGGTGCAGAGTAGATTAGAGTGGCATTCAGTGGATTGGTGTAGAGTGTGGGGTCATAGAGTTGAGCGTTACAGAGTAAAGTGCATTGGTGTAGAGTGTATAGGCATACAATGCAGTGACATAGAGTGCAGTGTTGCAGAGTGGTGTACGATACAGTGATTTAGAGTGGAGTTGTGCAGAGTAGATTGGTGTGGCCTAGACTGAAGTGGTGTAGAGTGCAGTGGCTAAAAGGCTTCTCTTTCCCAGGTCTCGCCTTACACTTAAATATTAATGGGCAGCAGACTTCACTCTTGTCTCTGTCAAGTTAATGATGTTTCTGGACCTTCTTTAGCTCTACTTCCTGCTATCTGTCACATACCTCACACTCATGCCTTTCTGTTCAAAGGCCTAAATGTGAAGTTAAATATGTAATTTGGCTGTTAGCCAGTTTTACCATGTTTTAGGGGTCAGGCACATAAACTGAGGCCTGGACAGCAGTGTTCAAGAATAAATGGCTGAGCACAACTTGAAATGAAATTTAGAATCTTTAATGCATTTGCTTAGTTTGGTGTACATCTGATCAGTACTGTTTTTGAGAAATTAGCATTTAAAGAATGACTTACAAGGTTTACAATGTAAAAATATGTGGACCATTCGATAGCAGACAGCCCTCAACCCAGGTTTGCAAAAAGTCCACCATTGTAAAAGGGATCATTTTGGCTCCTGCCATTCATTTTGGCTGTGCAGTACCAAAGCTTGGGTCCAGGTACCCATAAACTATCTTGGCTGTCCCGTTTCCAGTGTTTACTTTTGTAGAATTTAGAGTAACTTAAGTCCCTGTAGACCCTACTGCATTTAATTAACGGAAGCCACTGTCTTCCTTAACTCAGACAATGGAAGCCACCATTTCCCTGATTTATGCAGAATCATTGTCAGGTATGCCTTTTAATGAAGATGTCACCAGACCTTATCTTACTAGGAACTGTGATAGCAACAAGCTCTTTGGTTATTTGCATACAACATCTAATGCAAGATTCATCTGTGTCAAATTTCTACTCCTCATCATGTCAAGGTTAAGTAAGACACAGAAAGACATCTAACCAAAATAATGCAGCCTGAATTTATGCTCCTTCGCCTTATATGTGAATAAGGAAATGTCTGGGATGCATACCTTAATGCACATTATCTATGTCAGACATTCCTAAATCTATGTCAGAAATTCCAATCTCTGATAAGATTTAAAATATAAGGACTGCCCCTTGACCACTTGTCAGGAGAGGTCCTTTGCCCAGATTATCACCCGTGGTTCTGCCAGAGACAGTCACACCAGCTACCAGCATACTTCACACTTTGCAGATAATACATCTCGCCTGAGGAATAAAGCTGATATAGGCAAGTCCTAAAGGAAGAGCATCTGACTGTTATCGCAGTATGTGTTTGCCCTTCGTGGGGTACACTGTCTTCCCACCTCCACTGATAAAGATAGCCTTTGCTGTCAACAAGGTATGCAGTGCGTCTCTACTCCCTAAGAAACTCTAGATTGAAAGTTACCTGGAGAAGTAGGCATTAGGGTACTAGGTTACCGATAATATTTTAAATGAGATTCAATTAATGCTGGAAATATACATTTTATTCTCGCTATTTATAATGTGTCAATACTTTTAACATAAAAGCATTCATTCTTTTAAGTACAGTGTGTGTGATACTGGGAATAATGAAATAGGGTTTGTTGCTGTTTCGACTGTATCCCTTATCCCTTTATAGGATTGTTTGTAACCCAAAATCAATACCTATATGTCAATTACACATTGAATACTAGTTTGTGGGGCATTAACTTGTCTTTCATTGCTGGTACTCTGAACCAAATTCACCCATGTCACCTGTGGGAAAGAATGCACCCCTTGTAGAGTTAGACCATAGTCGCAACTTACACAACTGTTGGCACCCAATGTGGGGCATGATCTTACGGTTACATCTTACGTAGTTTACACTTATCACACACATTTAAACCATTATTACAGCATTGCGGTTACTTCCTATTAGAAATAAAGAAGTACCTATTGCCGTCGGTTTGCCAAGCTTGGCTCCTAAAAGGTTATTCCCGATTCTGTGGGTTTTCTAATTCTTAGATTCAAATTACAAATTGAATCTATTCATCGTGGCAACACAACACCTATCATTATAGGGGCCATTAGTAGGGAAACAGTTACTCAATGCCTCAAAGCTTGAAGTGTCCCTGATGGGGACAGGCACAGTTACTTTTGTAATAGCTACACATCCAGCGCATGCCTTTGAGACTTTTACTCCTGGGTCGAGTTCAAGCTTATTGATTCTGACTCAGGGCGGTTTCATGAATATACGGCGGTAGCTTTGCCTGTGATTTACAGGGTTTACCAATATTTGGCAATCTCTTTAACATTCCAAGAACACCAAAATTAGTTTGGTGATCATTTGCCACACATGCACAGACATGTTCATATAAAACCTTTGAGCAATGAAGAGGTTAGTGAGCAGTCTTTGCTGGTTACACTTTGGTTCCTTGTCCTGAAACTCTATCCAATGCAGAAGTAGTAGGGGCATTACATAACACAGTCATATTATACAGGAGCTTTGCACAATTCATGCAATGTACTTTTAGCTCCAGACCTGCTGTCACAAAAGGACCTGCCACTCCCATACAAATACAGACCAGTAGTCCACAGATTGTTAACGCTTTCAGAAGAAAAGCACAAGGAAAGTGTGAAGTGCCCATGAAATGTGATGAAATGGTTTTCTGGATTGCTCCCAAGACCAACCAGTTAGAAGCAATGTATCCATACACTTCCCCTTAGACAAACACAGAATACGGACTATGGGGGTCATTACAACCCTGGCGGACGGTGTTAAAGGTGCGGTAAAACCGCAAACAGGCCGGCGGACAAAAAAAAGGAATCATGACCCTGGCGGAAACCGCCAACAAAGACAGCCACTTTAACACACCGCCCGCCACGGCGGTACAGACAAGCAGCGCGGCGGTCACCGCCAACAGACAGGCGGAAGACAATGTACCGCCCATAGTATCACAACCTACCAATCCGCCACCTTTTCTGGGGCGGATTCACCGTGGATAAAAACACAGCGGAAACAGTTACTGCAATGGGAAAACGCTCACCTGAACACATCCCACGAGGAAGGAGGACTCCATGGAGCTGGAACTCCAAATCCTACCGGCCCTTGTATTCCTACTCATCTACGAAGAGCAACGCCGGCACCGGCGAAGACAACAGTGAGTACTGCACCTACGACATAGGGGAGGGGGAAGGCAAAAGTTAGGGGGACACACATGAAACACCCCCACCCCCACCCTTGCATATTACAACACACACACCAATGCATCTACAAACATCACAGTAACAACCCACAACCCCCCCGGAAGAATGCAAAGACAAAACAAAATCATTTCAAACATTGTAATGTATCAATAGACATCTCTCAAAAATATACAGATATATTATAAAATCATACAAAAGTATATACATTACGAGAAGTAGTGCCGATATGCACATATCAATGTCCGTGCACCAGATCGAAATACTACAGGCACCTCAGGGGGAAGGGAATGGGGGGCACCTCAGCCGGATGAGTGCAAAGCCAGATCCACAACGGGGCTCCATGCCCATTGATGAATCCTGGGGAGTGCAAAGCCACAGTCTCTCAAGTCTCTACAGTGGGTGGTTTGCCCACTGTTCCATCCTGGGGAGTGCAAAGCCACAGTCTCTCAAGTCTCTACAGTGGGTGGTTTGCCCACTGTTCCATCCTGGGGAGTGCAAAGCCACAGTCTCTCAAGTCTCTACAGTGGCTGGGTTGCCCCCTGTACCATCCTGGGGAGTGCAAAGTACCAGTCTCTCAAGTCTAAACAGTGGGTGGGTTGCCCACTGTACCATCCTGGGGAGTGCAAAGCCGCAGTCTGTCAAGTCTAAACAGTGGGTGGGTTGCCCACTGTACCATCCTGGGGAGTGCAAAGCCACAGTCTCTCAAGTCGATAACAGCCTCCACTGGTTCTGGAGGGGGACTGGTGCCCAGACTGGATTAGTCTCCCCGTGGAAGTTCCTGTCCCGTCACTGTCCCACCTGCACATGGGATAACGATGCTTGATGTGGCGGGCTTTTCATTCTTCCCCGGTGCATGTCCTGTTCAGCGGTGCTTTGCCATGGGGGTCTCTGGACTGTTCAGCGGTGCTTTGCCATGGCGGTTCTGGACTGTTCAACGGTGCTTTGCCATGGCGGTCTCTGGACTGTTCAGCTGTGCTTTGCCATGGCGGCCTCTGGACTGTTCAGCAGTGCTTTGCCATGGCAGTCTCTGGACTGTTCAGCAGTGCTTTGCCATGGCGGTTCTGGACTGTTCAGCGGTCCTTTGCCATGGCGGTCTCTGGACTGTTCAGCGGTGCTTTGCCATGGCGGTCTCTGGACTGTTCAGCGGTGCTTTGCCATGGCGGTTCTGGACTGGGCATAGGTGTGTGGCATGACGTTCTCTGGACTGTGCATTGGTGTGTGGCATGACGTTCTCTGGACTGGGCATTGGTGTCTGGCATGACGTTCTCTGGACTGTGCATTGGTGTGTGGCATGACGGCCCCTCATTGCCCAGCGGGGCTGTGGCAGCCGGGGCCATCCTGGGCACTGACTCCGGCGGTGGTCTTCTGACCAGTGACGATACTTGGGCCCTTCTGGGCACTGACTCCAGCGGTGGCGGTGGTCTCCTGACCAGTAACGATACTTGGGCCCTCCTGGGCAATGACTCTGGCGGTGGTCTCCTGACCAGTGACGATACTTGGGCCCTCCTGGGCACTGACTCTGGCGGTGGTCTCCTGACCAGTGACGACGGTGCTGTCGGTGGCGTCCCGACGGCCGGGAAGGATGCCGCCCTTCTCCGCCGTGCTGCTCACACCAGGCTGTGCAGACTTCCTCTGGCCCTTCCCCACCTTTGGAGGAGTCACAGCTGACTCTGCAATCCCCCTGGAGCCCCTGTGAGTTGTTTTGCCTCCAGGAGACTTCACAGGGTCCCGTCGGCCACTTTCCAATTTCAGAGCCTTTACAGGGGGTGGGCTGCCAGTGCCTTGGCTCCGGGTCACACTGCCTGCCATGGTGGCCGGTGCACTCCACACACCTTGAACAGGCACCACTGGTATTGGAGCCTTTTTGGCTGAGGCGCTACGACGGAACTGATGAATTGGAGGGGGGGCAAAAAGGTCAACTTTACAGAGGGACAGTTTCTGACGAACACTGGGATGGGTAGTTGGAGGGGGTCTGGGAGTGGAGGAAGAGGAGGTGGTTGTAGGAGGTGTCACTTTAGGTGTTTTGGGTGCAGGTGCAGGTACTGGAGGCTGTTGTCAGGTGGATGGAAGTTGGGTGTGTGGGTGCCCGTGTTTGTATACTTTGGGAGGGGGCGTCACAGACACACTGGGAGAGGACACAGGTGACGTGTAAATGGGAGTGGAGGTGGTGATTGCAGGTGAGCGGGGTGTGGTGCTGTGTGTTCTGGTGCGACTCCTGGTGCCTGTAGATGTAGTGCATGCAGGTGAGAGTGTAGACGAGACTGGGAGGGAGGAGGGAGATGACGACGAGGGGGACACAGTGGAGGCAGTGGATGTTGCTGTGTCTGCACGTGGGTGATGCTTGTGTGTGTGCCTGTGGGTTGTGTGGTGCCTATGTTTGCCTGAGCTTCCCTTGTGTGTTGACATGTGTGCATGCTGGTCTGTAGGTGTGATTGGGATGGGCTGGGGTACAGGGGATTGGGTCTGGGTGGAGGAGGTTGGAGGGGGGAGGCTAGACACAGGGACAATGGCTGCCATCAGTGCTGAGGCCAGAGATTGCAGGGTTCGCTGAAGGACAGCCTGACCAGAATGAATGCCCTCCAGGAATGCATTATCGTGTTGCAACTCCCTTTCTACACCCTGGATGGCATTCACAATGGTAGACTGCCCAACAGTGAGTGACCTGAGGAGGTCAATGGCCTCCTCACTGAGGGCAGCAGGGCTGACTGGGGCAGGGCCTTAGGTGCCTGGGGCAAAGGTGATGCCCACCCTCCTGGGTGAGCGGGCACGGGGCGAACGCTGAGGGGCTGCTGGGAGGGCGGTGCTGGTAGGGTAGGTGGCGGCTGTACCTGTAGAAGTGGGGCGCACAGATGGTGCCGCCACCACAAGGGAGCTCCCATCGGCAGACGAATCCGTGTCGCTGGTTGGTGATCCAGTGGCCGACGTGAAGCTCCCCTCGCCCTCCGTCCCACTGGTGCATTCTGAGTCCATGGTGTTGCCCTCCATGGCCATGTGGGATGCAGCTCCCTCGTGCTCCGGTGCCACTGTACCTCCGTCTGATGATGCTGACGCACAAAAGAACAGAAGAAAGACAGGTTGAGTGCATGGCATACCGCTACCGTTGGCGGACAATACAGACACAGCAGCCCCCTGCACTACGCCGTGCTCCTGCCCTCTGCAGATGCAATTTCTGGGATCTGGCCTACATGGCTATGGTGGACATCTGCACACATGGATTCCACAGGGGCATCTATACCTGTACTTGGCACTCTACTGCGGTGGGGTAGAGTGCCCTACGGCCTGCATTACGGATGGGCCTAGTCTACCTATTTCTGCCTGGCCTAGGTACACCCACAGGCCTCCTCCCCCACCCAGACCCCTCCACTGCGCGCAAAGTCCACAGAATGAGAGAGTACTCACCCCCTTGTGTCTGCTGTGATGCCCTCAAGCGCCCATCCAACTCAGGGTAGGCCACCGCCAGGATCCTGAACATCAGGGGTGTCATGGGGCGACGGGCACCCCTCCTACGTTGGGAGGCCATCCCCAGCTGAGCCTCCGCCGTCTTCTTGCTCCAGCGGCGAATGTCCTCCCATCTTTTTCTGCAGTGGGTGCCCCGTCTCTGGTGGACCCCCAGGGTCCGGACGTCCTTGGCGATGGCACGCCAAATGTCCTTCTTCTGGTGGGCGCTGACCTACATGACATGCACAAGGGAAGAAGCGAAGTCATTAACAACAGCACCGTCGATGTGCGTGTCCCCCCTCCCTACCCTAGCCATGTGGCACATTCATTCACATGCATTAATGTTCCCTGAACTCTGCCCCCTTCCCTCTTACAACCAGCCCTCTCCACCCAGGCCTAGCCCATACAACGTGCTACCTGTGTACTAACCTGTTGGTCTGGAGGACCGTAGAGTAGCGTGTACTGGGGGAGGACCCCGTCTACTAGTTTCTCCAACTCCTGAGCAGTGAAGGCAGGGGCCCTTTCCCCAGACGCAGTAGCCATTGCCGCTTCCAGACCGAGGTCACAGCAGCACTTGCAGTGTAGGTCCTCTCCTGTCGAAGATCAGGTATCTAGTGATTGAACAGATAGAAAATGGCGGTGACGTCCGCGGCGGTGATGTCCGCGGCAGTGCGTATCATCACTGCCGGCGCACTTCCTCATTGGCTCCTGGGACCCATAGGGTCCAATGTTAACCAATGCAGCATTGCGCCGCGGTATACGACCGCCTACCATGACGGTGTGCAACCGCAACGCAGTTACCCCACAATCCCATGGTCCCAGTTTAGAAGTCAGGCAGCTGTCATTTCAGGGGCCCTCATGGCTTCATTTACTTCTGCGTCACACATAGCTAGGCCTACACTCAACACACATACAGGAAGGGTTTTGTGTTTGGTGTCGTCTTCTGTGTAACTGTGGGAACATACCTGGAAAAAAGTTGACTCGATCGTCGCTGTTGTCCTTCCTAGGCGCCGTCAGCTGGGACATTTGACAAGATGGCAGAATCCTCCGGTGTACCGACCGCTGGTGGACCTGTTGACAATGGAGGAGTGACATTTAATCGTCACCTACAGGTTTGACCGTGCCACAATCCTGGAACTATGTACCCAGTTGGAGCCAGACCTGATGTCACCAATCCGCCATCCCACTGGAATCCCCCCTGACGTGCAGGTGCTGTCAGTGCTCCATTTCCTTGCAAGTGGATCGTTTCAGACAACAGTGGCCATGGCATCAGGGATGTCCCACCCTAAGTTTTCCAACGTGGCTGCCCTGCTGAAACACGTAAGGAGATACATCATTTTCCCTGAGGTGGAAGATTTAGCTACAGTGAAAGGTGACTTCTATGCCCTTGGACATATCACCAACATCATAGGTGCTATTGATGGCACCCATGTAGCTCTGGTCCCCTCCCACAGGAGTGAACAGGGGTACAGGAACCGGAAAAGTTATCATTCGATGAATGTACAGATGGTATGTTTGGCAGACCAGTACATCTCCCAGGTAAATGCTATGTTCCCTGGCTCAGTGCATGACGCCTACATCCTGCAGAATAGCAGCATCCCTGATATGATGGGTCAACTCCAGAGGCACCGTGTGTGGCTATTAGGGGACTCTGGTTACCCCAACCTGTCCTGGCTATTGACCCCAGTGAGAAATCCCAGGACCAGGGCAGAGGAACGCAACAATGAGGCCCATGGGTGGACTAGGAGGGTGATCGAACGCACCTTCGGCCTCCTTAAGGCCAGGTTCAGGTGCCTCCATATGACAGGTGGTTCCCTATTCTACTCACCGAAGAAGGTGTGCCAGATCATCATCGCCTGCTCAATGCTTCACAATCTTGCTTTGCGACGCCAGGTGCCTTTTCTGCAGGATGATGGTCCAGATGGCGGTGTTGTGCCAGCTGTGGAGCCTGTGGACAGTGATGAGGAGGAAGCTGAGGAAGAAGACAACGACAACAGGGAGTCAGTCATACAGCAATATTTCCAGTGACACACAGGTGAGAACATTTTCATTTTTACCATTACATTCACTGTCACACGTATTACTCTATCCTGTGTGTAATTTAATGGGATTATTTGGTAACTGAGTTGTTCCTTTCCATTACGGTTTCACAGGTGTGGTTACCAACGTGTCATCTGCATGCATCCTTCAAGGACTTGTGATGTGTGACCTTGGTATGTTGCCTTTACAACTAAAAACTCATTTTGACACTGTCATTGATAATACATTTTACCAAATCATAGACTGACTCCAGATTGTTTTGTGGTTCAAGGGTGTTTATTTCAGTGCTCAAAAATGGAGGGGGGTTGTAAAATGGTGATGGGTGATGGTGGAGGAATATCCATGGCAGAGTCCAGTCTATTAGTCTCACAGGTGCACTGCCCATATGGGCATAGGAAGTGTAGCTGGGGCAGTTAAAGTATGGACAGGGTAACAAAGTGGGACGGTGGGGGGACAATCACGGTGGTCTCATTTCCTGGCGGGGGTCTTGCCATCTGTCCTGTTCCTGGATCTCAGGGACCGCTTGCGTGGTGGTTGTCCGTCTGCAGGGGGTGGGGTGCTGGTGTGGTGGTCCTGTGGCGGGGCGTCCTGTCCACTAGCGCCGGCGGAGGTGGTGGGCAGTTCATCGTCCATGCTAGTGTCTATGGTGTGCTGTATGTCCTTCAGCACCCCTACGATGGTGCCCAAGGCGGAGCTGATGGTCCTGAGCTCCTCCCTGAAGCCCAAATACTGTTCCTCCTGCAGGCGCTGGGTCTCCTGAAACTTGACCAGTACCGTCGCCATCGTCTCCTGGGAGTGGTGGTATGCTCCCATGATGGAGGAGAGGGCCTCGTGGAGAGTGAGTTCCCTTGGCCTGTCCGCCCCCTATTGCACAGCAGCCCTCCCAGTTCCCCTGTGTTCCTGTGCCTCCGTCCTCTGGACCGTGTGCCCACTGCCACTGCCCCAGGTCTCTGTTGTTGTTGGGGCGGTGGGTTATCCTGGGTTCCCTGTAGTGGTGGACACACAGCTGATTGACCTGTCCTGGGTACGGAGGTTTGGGCCCTCTGGGTGGGTGCTGTACTGGTGTTACCAGAGGTTGGAAGGTCAGTGTTGGGCTGTGCCTGTGCAAGGGGAACCGACTGTTCCGAGGCCCACGATGGTCCGGGCTGGTCATCAGGCTCCAGTAGGGCAGAGCTGCTATCGTCACTGTGGGCCTCTTCTGTGGGTGGAGTGGAGATGTCTGGACCCTCCGGTGTGGTGACGGTCCTTTGTGATCCTGCAGGGGCATAAAAGCATGATTATTGCATGTGTAAGTGTCATGGTGTGCAATGGGTGGGTGAGCGTGTACCCAAGTGCTAGCATTCCTGTGTGGGGGCTTGTGTGATGATGGTCAGGGGGTTGTTCTGGGTATGTGCAGTGAGCATGCTTTGGTGAGGGGTGACCATGCTTAGTTGTGTCATGCACGGCTTGGTGTTGGGATGGGTGGTTTGTGTTCTTAGTACAATAGTGAGGAGTTGGAGTGATAGGGTAGGGTGTGAGGGTGGGGGTGTGTGATAGCATGCAGGTAGGGTGGGGGATATGATAGTTAAGATTTGACTTACCAGTGTCCATTCCTCCACTGACTCCTCCGAGGCCCTCAGGATGCATGATGGTCAAAACTTGCTCCTCCCATGTTGTTAGTTGTGGGGGAGGAGGTGGGGGTCCGCCGCCAGTCCGCTGTACCGCAATGTTGTGCCTGGAGACCGTTGAATGCACCTTCCCCCGTAGGTCGTTCCACCTCTTCCTGATGTCCTCCCGATTTCTTGGGTGCTGTCCCACATCGTTCACCCTGTCCACTATTCTGCGCCATAGCTCCATCTTCCTGGCTATGGATGTGTGCTGCACCTGTGAGCCAAATAGCTGTGGCTCTACCCGTACAATTTCCTCCACCATGACACTGAGCTCCTCCTCGGAAAAGCGGGGGTGTCTTTGTCGTGCCATGGGGTGGTGTGTGTGATGTGTGGGGTGTTCTATGTGGTGATGAGTGTAGTGATGTGTAGTGGTGTGTGGTGTTTTGTGCGTGGATGTTGTGTGGGTGATGGTGTTGTGTGCCTCTGTGTGGTGGGATTGTCTAATCAGTGCTGTCTCTCTGGCCTTCGTGACTAATTTGTTGTCGTAGGGGTTTGTGGGTGATGTGGGTGTGTGTTTTATATTGTTATGGGTGTGTGGGAGTGGTGTTTGTATGTGTATCAGGTGTGTGTATTTGGAATTGTCCAATGTGGCAGTGTTTTGGAGATGTGTGTGTATTTTGAGCGCGGCGGTGTGTACCGCCAGTGGAATACCGCGGTTGAAAGACCGTCGCGTGGCTTCGTGGGTCGTAATAGCATGGGCGTGTTTCTGTTGGCGTGGAGGTGGAGGTTTTGTTGTCGCCAGTTTAACACTGACATTTGGTGTGGCGGAGTTGTGTGGGTGTCTGAATTTCGGCGGATTCCGAGATGTGTGTCATAATAGCTGTGGCGGAATTCCGCGGCCGCGGCGGTGTATTGGCGGTCTTCTGCCCGGCGGTAAGCGGCTTTTACCGCCAATGTTGTAATGACCCCCTATGTGTCTTCCTCTTGGGATGGTACCTCTGGTAGAGGAGTGTAACTCCAGGGGAGGCATTTTTGCATGCATTTATACCAGTACATATGGAACACCTTCATTGGTGACCCTCCCTGACGTACTTATTCATGTACATAATGAACATGGAGCAGATTCAACTCTGGATTTAGAAATAAAGTTAATAGGAAACAGTTTCTGCTATCATTCTAGGCAACATAAAGGAAGAGGTTTCAGTTCTGGCTACACAACAGAGACTGGAAGCAGTTCAGGTTCTAGACCATGAATGGGAACTACAAAAAAAATTGCAGTAGTTTATACCTCTGTAGTTAGAGATACTGTAGGTACTCGTGCTGTAAAACCTCATGTATAACCAAGGATTCTGTTAAGTGGAAATCTGCAATGTAGGTGAAGAAAAACATAAAAAGACAAAGATAAAAGATAGACTGAATCACCCATGTATTAGGAATTTGGCCGGCGTGTTTATACTTTAAGAGACCACAACAAAATAAAAAATCCTGATGGCACCTCTTCACATGCTTTTACGGACACTGAAAGCAAAAGATCGTAAAGGCGGAGCTGATCTGAAAAAGCACAGAAGGAAAAAGTGAAGGTGGTTGCGAGTCTGAGGAGGAAAGAGAAAGGATTGGACCCTAAAACCCCAGTAAAAAAGAAGAAATCTGCTGGACTTCCTAAAAACATGCTGATTTATCTGCGAGTCCTCCTATGATGCAGGACTTGGGTGACAGCATTTCTAGGCAGCCCTTCAGAAGTCACAATAGTACATCACATGCTTCAGAAGTTTCTGGAAGTGAGTCCAACTAATAACTTCATACAGATTGAGACTCCAGACCAACATGTAATTCCTCCTCATAGGGTCTACAACCCAAAAATACAAATTGAAGAGGGCATACCAGATATTATCAAAGCAGTCTTCTGGACTCAGTTATTTGATAATTATGACTTTGTTCTACCAGAAGAAGACTGTCCCCCATCCTTCATTAGGGAAGCACCCCAGGGGGAGGAAGTGATAAGGTGAGCTTCTCTCTCATGGTACCTGAAGATATAAAGTGAATTTATGCTAGTGACTGGGCTGTCGGACAAGTTCCATCCCTGTATAGAAATCAAGCAGGGCGGGATGAACACTCTAGTCCACATGTTATTCCTCCACGTAGTGAAACACAAGCTAAAAAGCCTTTAAAATCAGAAGCAAAACAAGGTTTTAAAGCAATGTTGGACCAATTGCGGTCTTAAGGAAAAGAGGTTCCTTGCCACTCGTACATGAACACACCCCTTTCAAATGTCGTAGATGGGTCCTATAGGATAGTCTTAGACTACACAAATTAGAATTTGCATGCACAAACATATGCAGTACAAAATGCCCACAGTACAGTTTTTATGACGAACCTGATGTGCAAAAAATACAAATCGACCCTGGATATTTCCAATGTCTTTCTCAGTCAAAATATAGTGCCCAAAAGTGAATATCTAACCACTTTCAATGGAGTTCAATTTTCATTCTCACATCTGCCTATGGGCAGTAACAATAGTCCTGGCTTGTTCTCAGTTCAAATCATGGCAACCAGATTTTCAGGTATTGTAGAGCATTGATAATATCTATTTACCTGATGAAGACTTGATTCTACGCATTAAAAGGGTAGATAGAGTAATGGCTATGCTAACATCACATGGTTACAAACTAGATTTTATAAAATCACAGATTGCCTCTCTGATGGTGACCTTCTGTGGATATGAATCATCCAGCAATGTAAAGGGACTAGCTCAAGATTTCCTCCAGAAATGTCCTACTTTGCAGCCTCCTGACACACTGAAAAAGTTTCAGTCTCTGTTGGGGTTTCTTAACTTTGGACATACGTACTTGCCTCACTACACACAGAGAGTGAAGCCATTGTATGACCTGATTTCTCCCATGTTTCCTTCAGAAGGGTGGCTGAGCACAATAACGAATATCATGGGTGCTGTACAAGCAAACATGCTTGAGACAAAATATTTACAAACCAGGGCAACAAAACCATCTTAGTTGCCAGAGTCATACCCTGTCACTATGGTTACACCTACATAACCTACAATGAAGGACAGGCCATCCATACTGCCTACAAGTCTCACTTGTATTCCCTGGCTGAGGCAAGATTCGCTTCCATTGAAAAAACCATGAAGGCTATGAAAACATCTATTCTAAAAGAGTGGCTGTTGATGCAGAGAAACCATAACAGTATTCTTTTCCCCATTCTAATACTAAAGGTAGCCACAAAGGCAAGCATTCCTAATGCCTGTGCCATACATCCAGACACTTTACTTGTCGAGTCTTATCAGAACATCTTTTACACTGCTGGCTCTGCCCAACCTGTGGTGGTAACTAGATATAAGTACTCTACAGCCTGCGCAGCAGTGCAAAGTGTTGTGAAGGATGATAAGTTCATCCCACAACACACCCACACCAAACTCTTAGTTGATAGTACTGCACAATTTTAAGAACTATGGGGGTTATTCCAACTTTGGAGGAGGTGGTAATCCGTCCCAAATGTGACGGATTTACCACCAGCCGTATTACGAGTTCCATAGGATATAATGGACTCGTAATACGGCTGGTGGTATATCCGTCACTTTACCGTCACTTTTGGGACGGATTACCACTTCCTCCAAAGTTGGAATAACCCCCTATATGCCCTACTGCTTGCACTACAAAAGAATGACTCATCAGGTCCACACTCATTGTGTCTGTCTAAACCTTTTGTGTGCATGTTTACAATGATGCTTTGAACATTGATGGTTAAATAGATTTAAGGATTCAAAGAGAAAGCCTATATAGAATAAACAGGTTCGGGAAAAAGTAGCTGTCTTCCATTGAGCCATATGAGGCACACTTTGGGCCATCATCATAATGGTATTCATGCTAAAAGATACTCTGCACCTGACAATTGACAAAGTGGCAAAAGCTGCAATTCAGATTGTCTGACTAGCAGTCATAGCTAGATCTCAAACTCTGGTAGTTTATATTAGGAGTGGGAGACATAATAATTCCTAATAATATGTCAAGGTTAGAATTCATCAAAGAAGCATACAAGGCATTGTCCTCTGCACATGCAGGAATAAATACAACAGTAGCATTGCTACAGCAATGATATTGGTCGCCTAGTTTATATAAACAAACTAGAGACTATGTTAGACAGTGTAACATTTGTCAGCAGATTAAACACTCTACTGGCAAAAGACTTCAACCAGCATCCCTTATGATCTCAAATATCCCCTTCTGATTGATTTACTTGGACCATATTGGTCCCCTAAATTCAGCTAACCGACACAGGAATATATTGGTATCTATTGATTCATGTTCTCGATTCCTATGGGTTTGGCCACAGAGAAATGCAAAATCCTCTCCAGTCATAAAGGATTTACAGTGCCCAGTGACAATGAGAGAAGTGCATTTATTTCATTCTGATAACCATCCTGCATTTACCTCTGTGGCTTAAAGGGATTAAATGTCTGCTCTTGGAGTTTGTCTGTAATTCATCAACCAATTCAAAGCTGAACCAAAAGGATTGTAGAGTGTCCATGGCATGAATAAACAAGCTTTGACTGCTAGGGTATTATGTTCAGGTTTCAGCTGTTCCGTAATATGTGTGGCGTTCAGAAAACATTGAATAACTTGCCTAGATAAGGAATTGATTTCATTTGATTTTTAAAATTTATTTTCAATGTATAGAGCGCAACATATACCCGAGGCCATCAAGGCTCTATAGTTAGGGCTGACAAACAGCAAAGAATTGTCATAAAAACATACAAAAAAATAAGCCAAAACATACTATAAGATGTAAAGCCAGGTTTTAAGTGCCTTTCTAAAAGAAAAATGTTTGTCAGTCACAGTCAAGGACTGGGGGAGCGCATTCCAAAATTTGACTGCTGCAATTGAAAAGGCTGTTTCTCCCCATCTCTTCCTTTGAACCCTGGGAAAGGAGAACAAGATGCGATCACCTGAGTGGAGCTTTCTTCCTGGAGTATAACGATGGTACATATTCTTGATTCCAGCAGGACTATCATGGTAAAGCGCCTTGTGCACAATGCATATGGCCTTGAACATGATGTGTTTCCTGTCCGGGAGACAACTCACTCACTGCAGTTGCTTTATGTGATAACATATTCAATGATTAATGTTACAATACCCAATTCTCTTTCTGATATTTGGGACAATGATGATTGATTTGCAGATATAAATACTACTTTAAATAATGACGATCAAGGTTGGGCGGTGAAGTCTGCTCTGTCGACTGAGTTTTGCCACTCAACGATTCGTTTGTCACGCAGAGTTCGGCAAAAACTCCGCTGCCATGTGGAGGAGTTTGCCCGTGCTCTCCAGCTGTAATAAAGTAAGCACAGAGAATCATTTAATATCACACAAGAGACGCAGAAACTTGGAATGCATGCAGTACCGTAGATAAGAATCAAGATGTTTGTTATCTATGTGGTGTTTGCATCATAAAAACATGAACCAGTTCTAGAACAACCTGCTCAAGAAGGCCCCATCACTTGGGCATGTTGTTCACAACTGCTGTTAAATATGAGCCTTAAAAGCAGACTGGTGAGTCTATACATTGTGCCCTCTTGGATGACACAGACTCTTTGCTTACTACTACTTGCTGTGAATATCATCACCTCCAATCATGCTCTGGGTGCTCTGAAAGTCACCCCATTTCTATGGACACTGACAAACGAGTACCTGTGCAGCAACCATAGATTCTCATGTAGGAACACGTACACTGCAATGAAAGGTCCTGGGGCCACGAGTCCTGTTAGTCTGCAAGTTGTCTGCAGTGTGTTAGAAACATGTTGTGAGCCCTGGAAGAACAACATCCCAGCCCCCCCCCTTTTCGCACTGCATGTTAGGTGTGTTCTGCTGCAGAGGTCAGTACAGTGACTCAAAGATCTAATGCAGTAATAACTATACACTGAACCACTCCGCCAGATCGCGGAACGCCACAGAACTTGGTAGAGTTTTTGGGTACTCTGCAGAATTCAGTGGAGTGAAACACCGGAAGCTACGCCCAGGCCTATTGAAGATCCTTATTTGAATTTGGTAAACTACAAAGAAATGTATTGTTATCATCACTTTGCATATTATTTTATACATCAGACTATTTTCTCCCCATTGTAGTGAATGGGCTCCATGGGCTAACATGTAGAGACTTTATTTTAAAACAATAAAGTCTTATTTTCCATAGCAAAGAGCTAACCATGGCAAACTTAGTATCATATTAAAAGTTACAATGAATCCAAGAACTTGCCACTGTTGAATTTAATATAACTTATACCCAGAAAGAGCTTTACAACTCTTGCTAAAAGTTCAGCCCTGTAGTGCCCTTATCTGATTGGGCAGCCTCTGGCAGCCTGAGCCATGCTGCCTTGATGAGGTGTGAAGTGGCCTGGGCTGAAACAAACATGCCGTATTCTGATCCTTTCTATTTAAAACAAGAGTTTGTTTTAAAATAAAGTATCCCCATATTAGCCTATGGATCCCATTCACCACAATGGGGGAAATTAATTTAACTATTTTCCCTCACCAGGGCATATAAAACATATTTTACAAAGTCCCAGCTTATAGTTACACTGCACTCAACCCTGGGGGCACCTAGGGCATACCTTAGGGGTGACTTATATGTAGAAATAAGGTATCTTAGGACTTTTGAAGTACCTTTAGTTCCAAAGTCAAATTTGGGTTTCACTTTAACTTAAAAGCAGCCAGCAAGGCAGGCCTGCCATTAAAATGACAACGGGCACCATAGCAGTGCACCTGGGGTCCCTAAACCTACATGCCCTACCATATACGAGGGGCTTATAGGTAGGTTGGTACAGCCAATTATAATTAGCCTACTTTTCATAATCCATTTTACACAGAGCACTGTCCCTGGGACTGATTAGCTGTACCCAGAGCACAGTCAAGAATCACTATATCTGCCCAAAACGTTTGGGGGTGCTCAAGGCAAAAATGACGACTTTCCTACAACAATAAAAGAGTAATGCACAATTACTAAACATTACATGGTTAGCCCCACTTGCATAATTTATATTTGTTTGGGGAAGAAATGCCTACTGCAAGAGCACAGGAACAGAGCACTAGCGGCAGCTGACTGCTGAAGTTAGTGTTCCTTTGTATTTAGTGGTATTTTCATTGGGCAATATGCATCCCCGGGTCCATTTCAGATGTGAGGGAACATTTTGCATTAAGAAAATAGGGCTAAATGCACGGTTATGGGCCTCCTGTAATTTTGTTGTAATTTTGCATAGTTATACTATAGCAAATTATGGTGGTCATTATGACCTTGACGGTCAGGGTACCGCCACGCAGGTGATGGCGGTAGTACCATCGCCAGGCCGGTGGTAATGACTGCCAAATAATGACCATAGTAGAGAACCCTCCCATAGACAGCAAATGTACCACACCAACCGCCATCGCAGTGCGACCACTGAACATGGCGGTAGCCACCAATAGGCAGGCGGAAGACAAGGATCAGCTCACCATATTATGACATAGCACACTGCCAAGATTTCCAGGGTGGTAGCAACGACACCAAATGCCTGGTGGAAACACATTATATAAAAGGAGACACTCACCTCCAGGGACACACAGGAGGAACTGTTACTGCAAGTCTTACCGATGCTGTACCATGCCATGGCCGTCCTGGTGCACCAACGCTGACTGACGGTGAGCACAGCCGCCTAGTACACAACAAGGGAGGGAGGGGGAAAGTGACACACACACGCACAACACACACCATACACACACACTGCACACCCAGAACCAGCTGCAGAGTAAATCGACAGTAACAGTACCCACGAGCAGAGAAAGGTAGGACACATACCTCTTTTCCAACCACTGTATTCTTGTTGGATGAATATTCAAAATACAAAAACTTACACAACTGCATATTTACAGACATGCAGGCCCAAAAGCCAGTCCAAAGTGACAAATGCCCACAGTGCAAAGTGCAAGCCCCAACTTGACTCCTGACAACATCAGGACTCAACTGTTCAGGGGCATCATGTTGGTAATGGGTAGGCACCTCAGGGGGGAGTGGCATATGATTGTGAGGGGGCTCCTTGCCCACTGGTTCTGGAGGGGGCTCCCTGCCCACTAGCTACTGAGGGGGCTCCTAGGCCTCTGGTTTGGGAAGGGGCTCTTGGGCTCAGTTTTGGCTGGGGCCTCCTTGGGCTCGGTCTTGTCTGGGGCATCCTTGGACTCAGTTTTGGCTGGGGCCCCCTTGGGCTCACTCTTCTCTGGGGCCTCCTTGTCCTTGGCTCTTAGTGGGGCCTCCTTGGCCTTGGATCTGGGTGGGGCCTCATTGGCCTTGGATCTTGGTGGGGCGTCCTTGACCTTGGATCTGGGTGGGGGCTCCATGGCTTTGTATTTGGCTGGGGCATCCTTGGCCTTGGGTCTTGGTGGGGCCTCCTTGTCCTTGGGTCTTGGTGGGGCCTCCTTCGCCTTGGATCTGGGTGGGGCCTCCTTAGCTTTGGTTCTGGGTGGAGCATCCTTGGTCCTAGGTTTTGGAGGTGGCTCCATGGTCTTGGTAGTCTGTGCGGGAAGGTCTGGCACTTTAGCCCTCTGTTTTGGGGGGAGGGATGTCCTTGCTTGGTGCAGGGGGGCAGAATCGCACTCATGTGCCCCTTACTTGCAGCTGGAGACTTTTGGGGTAGACCAGGGTCAGACTGGGTGCTCGTGCTAGTGGGCTGGGGGAGTGGGAGCTTGCTCGTACAGCCAGGAGGGGGAGGGGAGTGAGGAGGTCAAGCTTCTCAGGGCTAATGGGGCAGGATATGGGAGGAAGGATGGGAGTGGAGGTAGAGGGAGTGGTTGTAGGAGGAGGAAGTGTGCTGGACTTGGGTGCAGGTGCATGGACAGTGTGTGTGTGTGTGAGGTGGATGACCTTTGGGGGTCTGAGTGCGAACGTTTGTGTGTCTGTAGAGAAGGGGTTAGACAGGATGAGGGAGACAAACATGACTTGTGGATGGATGTTGTGGTAGTTCTGCTAGTGAGGTGGGTGTGCTGCATGAGGTGGAGGTGACTGTGCATGTGGTATGTGGGGTACATGTCTGCGGGTCTGCTGTTGTGGTGACCTTGGGCAAGGCAGTGCAGGTGGCAGGCTAAGGGACTGTTGATGCAGTGCATGCAGGTGTGAGTGAGGATGTGACTGTGAGGGAGGAGGGGGAAACAGTGGAGGCAGTGGATGATGTTGTGTGTGCATCTGTGTATTGGCTGTGTGAGTGTTTCTGGACTGAAGTGTGCTGCCTGTGTTTGTCTCTGCGACTCTTGTGTGATGTTTTGGGTGCATGCTTGTCAGAATGTATGCGTGGGATGGGTTGGGGGTGAGGAGACTGGACTGGGAAGTGGTAGTTAGAGGGGGGACAGATGAAACAGGGACACTGGCTGCCATCAGTGAAGAGGCCAGAGCCTAAAATGATCTCTGTAGGGCCGTCAATCCACAATGAATGTCCTCCAGGAAGGCATTGCATTGCTGCATCTGGGATGCCACCCCCTGGATATATATCCCCTAAGATACTTTTCTTCTTGATACAGGAAAAAAGCTGAACAAAATTACACATAATTTAGCACATAAGTAGAACTTTACTGAAAGACTTTCCTTTGACTTGCTGTAAATCTGTTTATAGGTTTTATAAAAACTATCATTTAGAATGTGTTTAAGTCTGGCCATGAAGAGGTTAAATGTTAAAAAGATATTGGCAGCTGGATAAATGTATTTGTAATCTTCTTATACATTTTTGATACATTTGCATGACATTTGGCAGCTTATTCCTGGTGTTTTTAAACAGATGCAGATTCATCAGGTGGGGGAAATTTAAAAGGGGTTGTCAAAAACTGCTGATTTGCTAATGAAATATGAATTCTGGAAGACATTTAGCATGTTTAGCCTTCTGTGGAGATGCCTAGTCTCACGCAGAGCCATTGGTGGGGTTAAAAGCAGGGCAGAGTAAAATCAATTTCATGTGTAAATAGCATTTGGGTCACTTATCAAATCTGCATGAAACCTAGCAGGCTGTTAGCACATTAAGCCCTGTGTATCACAAAATGCTATTCACAAACCTACAAGAGTAAATTTCCACCTTGACTTTTCCTATCGCTTTTACGAACTAATCTTCACAAATGTAAGCTTATACTCAGTAGTAAATGTGGGAGTGACTGGGGAGTGGCTTGAAAAAGGACATACTAAATGGGACGGGCATAAGGAGAGGTGAAGAGGGGTGTAGGGAAGGCTAGGGAGCAGTTTAGTGAGGGACATGCACCTGCCCACAAAACGGTAAGCCCATTGATATTCAAAACAGGCACCTCTAAAGATACTTGAGCCAAATAGGAACCAATAGAGTAGTGTAGTACATTACGTCAGCCCAGGGATGCAGTACTTCCAGCACCAGCACACAAGGCTAACCACTGGCACTGCAGTACCCTCCTATTATATTGGAGAGAGGCACCGAAACTAAAATATCATGGGGTATGAAGTTAAATTAAATTAACTTATTTAAAATAGTTAAAAATAGAAATAAATGAGATTTAATTTTAAAAAACAACAAATCAAATACTTAATATTCAAATGTTTTAACAACAGTATTGAATGCATGGATTAATGTAAAATTAATGTTTATTAAAATATAGTCTAAAAAGTTTTAATTCTCTACATCACCTTTTTTAATTATTGTTTTAAGTGGGCTTTTTTTTTTAACAGACTTCAGAATAATATATTATGTATATATATATATGTATATATATATATATATATATATATATATATATATATATATATATATATATATATGTTTCAGTCTACATGTCAGAATGTTGTAAATGTAATGAAATAGAAGAGGAAGATATTTGAGAACTCATTTAAAATGTGTCCTATTTTTTCTTTTTACAGCACTAACTATCTTTTCTCTGTCAAAATGAAACCCCTCATTTTGTTACAAGTTTGGCAGACAGGAACACTCATCCGCCAAACTCTGGACGAAGTGGTCACCGCCATTCTTGCGACCTCTCCACCTGCCCCATTCAGGCTTTCCCACTGGGCTGACTGGTTGAAACCAAGGTTTTGGGCGGTCAGCCCGGTGGGAAAGTGGTGGCGGCATTGTTGCTGGTTTATAATTGAGCTTGTAGCAATGCTGCCAAAGGCACCAGCACCCTTAAAATGCTCATTTTGAAGATGTCAGGCAGAGGGACCCCTGCAATGCCCATGCCACGGGCAGGGGCAGTTCAGGAGGCCCCCTGTAGCCCCCTGCACCTGTTCCCCACCAGACTTTTCATGGCAGTATTACCACTAAGAAAAGGCTGGCAGAGAACATGGTTGTAATCAGCAGTGGTGCTGTGATTACAACGGTGGTAGGTTGGCGTGTCTGCCCGTCAACCTCGTAATTTGGCGGGCCCTAAATCTTTTAAGTTTTAACAGTTTGATTCAATGATGATTCAGTCAAGATGGCTTCAGCTGTGCTAATCTTTTGACTTAAGTAAGACTGTTAACACTCTAGCTGTACTTTAGAAGACTCTGGAACGCTGTAGTAAAATTCAAGGGAATCAACTGACAGGCTTTTCCTGTTGGAAGTACAACGGAAAGATATTTGGAACTCACTTAAAACTTTTCCTGATTTTTTTTTTTTTTACCATCACTGACCATAATTTCTATGACAAAAGGAACCCCCCATTATGTTCCTTTCTAAATAAATGTTTTACCTTTTTCCAGTTTGTTTCAATCAAGATGGCTTCAGGTGTGTTACACTTTTGTCATAAGTAAGACTGTTAGCACTCTAGTTGTTCTTCACAATACTTTGGGAGGCTACAGTTGAACACAAGGGAATCACCTGACAGGCTGCTCCTGTTGGAAGCACATGTTTTACTGAGAAGGTAAGACTTAATTCTCAGATGGTTGAGAAAGATAGTATGAATTTACAAAAAATATGTTCTCGTTTTAGCTTCTGGAGCACCTTCCATATCCTTTATGGAGAATCATGAGAATCATGAGAAAACAGTTTTCTCTCGAACAAGATTCATGAAATACTAGCAGAAGGCTTTTTCACAGGTCAAAATAAGCTTAGCAACAAGTTATTTTTATTGTAATTAAAATCTGTTATCACCCTTTATACTTTCTCCTTTTTTTGACCCTCAAAACCTGGCTTTAACTGCAATGCATTTCAATAGATGCTATCATGTGTATTGGTCCCAAGACGGCTGCCAGCACTTTCTGGTTGAAGTGCTGACTGCCAATCAGGTCTCACTGTGAGATCTGTGTTTAGGCACCACCCACATACAAATGTCTGAGCTGCAGTGGTGTTTAAAATACCTACGGGAATTAAGATAGAAAGCATACATTTTTAACCCCACCCCCTTTTTCTCAGCCCCCACTTGATGGATCACCCCAAAAATTTCTATGTACAAGAGGACCGTAGCGCACACTTTTTGGGGGGTAAAATGTCATGAAGATTCGTCAAACTGTGCCAAAGATATAGCCAAGTGAAAAAATGCCTTTCCTATAGAAAACTATAAACTATAAATACCTACTGGTGACTGCCAGTAACAACCCAATGCGTTTTGTCGTAAGTCAGCCTGATCAAGCCATGATCAACCCGTAGTCAAGGCATGTATTATGCCAAAACATGTTTGTTTGTTTTCATTTGGTGACTTGTACTGGAGTAAACCCCTGCTGATTTTGCAAATACACTGTCCTGCTGTCCTGTTTTTCCTGTAGTCCGCTTAACATATCTATCTATCTATCTATCTATCTATCTATCTATCTATCTATCTATCTATCTATCTATCTATCTATCTATCTATCTATCTATATAAAAATTGTCCCAAAAAAATGTGCCGGTAATTTTTGTAGCACACAGAAAGATTTGTGGTGATCTGTCAAGCAGGGGCTGAGAAAAAGAGGGGTCAAAAAGGATGTGTTTCCCATGTTAATTCCCATAGGAGTTTTGAACACGACTACAGCCTGAACCACTGGACAGATTACATCACACTTGGCAAAAAGGTATCTATTGGGACGTGAATTACGCTTTCGGTTATTTGGAGTAAATCCATTCAGTAGTTTTTGAGATATGAAGGGAAATCCATCATGGGACTCAGCTTCAGTCCAGTCCCACAAAAAAGTAAACAATAGGAAATGGGGCCAGGGTAGGGACACCCTGACCCCTTAAGTCCGGTGCTGGGGCCAGAGAAGGACCCACCCAGGCTTAAAAAACATTTTTTTGTTTGTATTTTCGGCGCAGATCCACCAACAAATTGGAAATAAAAAACAAGTGCTGGCACCGGTGCTTGCTTTGTAAACAGACTTGGGTGTGCCAGGTTCTGGGGGTAATTAAAATTTGAACGGGGGGGACACCCTGCCCCCTGCAGCCCCTGGACCACCACATCCCCTGGGCACAATTACAAGTCAAATGTGGAGAGGTGCTCTGCCCCCCTGCTGCCTTAGGGACTGCCACATCCCCAGGGCAGAAGTAGAAATTAAATGTGGGGTGGCTGCTTGGCCACCACTCCCCCACAGCTCCAGGGACTGCCACCTCCCAGAGGATTTAAGCAAATATAAGGCACTTCGTGTGCTGCTGTGTTCTGAATCTTGGAGCCATGATGGCATGCACTGCAGGGGATAGGGCCCCAGCCTTCACCGCTGAGGAGCTTGAGAAACTGGTAAAAGGGATCCTACCCCTGTATGGGTGGTTGTATGGGGCTCAAAGACAACAGGTCAGTACAACATCCTTTGTCCCACACTTCATGTGGTGTTTGATGGTGAATGTGTGTGCACATTGACATGTGATGACTGATTTGGGGTTTTGCATGGACGTGATGTGTGTGGTGTTTGTTGTATTGGCAATGTGCATGGGACGTGTATGTTGTGTGTCGCTAAAGGTTGCAGCTGTATTGGTATCATTTACAAAATGTCCTCCATTTTCTCAATGTTTCCCATGCAGGTCAGCGCCCACCAGAAAAAAGGGTTGTGGAGAGCCCTCGCCAAGGACGTGCGGACCCTGGGGGTCCATAGCCAGCGGAGCACCCACTGCAGGAAGTGGTGGGAGGACCTGAGATGCTGGGCCCAGAAGACTGCTGGGGACAGCCTCCCAACATGGAAGGGGTGCCCGTCGGACCCTGACCCTCCCTAATGGCCCGCATACTAGCGGTGGCCTACCCAGATTTGGATGGCTGCTTTTGGGCAGCACAGCAGCCGCTAGGGGGTAAGTGTAGACTGTTAGGTGTCTTTTGCATGGTTGGCTACTGTGGTTGGCTACTGTGAACCTCACTGGACTAGGGATTTAAGAGGACAGAGGAAATTTGGGGAGTGTACAGTCCTGGTTGTCACACCAATCATGTTTCAGTGTGATACGTTAGCTATGTAACGCCATGCAGGTACTCTACCACACATTCTACTGTACATATGAGCTACTCAGGCATTGTACTGGCTTCATACTCCATCTCTGTGTATAGTGTAGTAATCCAAAGTGACCTTGTAGGCACTGTATTCGGATAATGACAAGTATGTTTAGTTTACATTGTAATTGATATAATTGAAATATCAATGGACATCTCTACCGTATATAATCCACACATACCTGTCACTTGTGTGCACAGTACCTCTGAGGTCAGATTTGTTTCATCCTGTCATGACTGACATGTATTTGGGTATGTTAATGGATTAGATTGTTGGATTAGACAGTTAGACAGTTGACAGGCATGTAGGAGTTTTTAATCAGGTGTCTAGGCTGCAGGGATAAGGTAATTGGTGATAAGTTTGGATATGGCTTGCAGGACTCTATTGTGCATGACTGCAATATGGGCTCTTGTTTTCCCATATGTGTGTATTGTTTGTATGTGAAGTTGATGTGTAGGTTTTTACCATTTCCTCCCTTTCTTTTGCTCCCACCCTCCTTCTCTGTCCTCCTCTGTCTATGTGTGCATTAGCATCATCTGGCGTACGAGAAAGGCCACCAGCGAGTGAGGATGCAGCAGCCCACCGGAACCAGGAAGCTGGCACCAGTAGGACGGAGGATGAGGGGAGCACCATGGAGGAGACTGGAGATACCACAACATCTGATTCAGATTCCTCCTCCGATGGTGGCTCCCTGGTGGTGGTGGACTGATCTGGGACCACCCCAGCAACATCCTTATCCACCCCCTTACCAGCACCACCCTCCCAGTAGCTCCTGACCCAGTTGCCCCACCCCCTCACCCAGGAGGGTGGGTGTCTCCTTTGCTGCAGGCACCTCTGCCCCTATCCCAGTCAGCCCTGCTGCCCTCAATGAGGATGCTGTTGACCTCCTGAGGTTCATCTTTGTGGGGCAGCCAACCATCATGAACGCCATCCAGGGACTGGCATTCCAGATGCAGCAGTCCAATGCCCACCTAGAAGGCATTCAGGTGCCTTGTCTGGCCTACAGAGATAATTTCAGGATCTGGCCTCCTTATTGAAGGCAGCCACTGTCCCTTCATCTTCCATCCCCCCTCCAGCTACCTGTTCCCAGTGCATAACCTCTCTCCCTTCACCCATCCAGGGCACACCTACAGACCAGTGTACACCCACTACAACAGACAAGGTGCGCAAAGACAAACATAAGCACCACAGACGAACCCACAGGCATGCACACACAAAACATACATCTGCATACATAACAACAGTCACTTCCCACACTGCCACCCTTACAGTCAACTCACCACTCACACCTGCCAGCACTGCATCATCACACTGGTCCTGCCAACATTTCTGTCATACCCTCAGTCTCCACAACAGCAGACTCACAGACACCCACCCCACCCACATCCACACTCACCATGACCACCTTCTCTACCACCTGCAGCACATCCACCTCACTTGCAAACACCACCCCAAAATTCACTCACATGTCTTCCCTTCCCTCTTCCTGCATCTCTACCCCCTTCTCCCAAGATATACACATGCACCCACTCACCCACCCAACATACACCTATCACACAAAGACACACATTGCACACACTACCAACCACGTACAGCACACCATGTCACACAAGCACTCCCTCTACCTCCACTCCCATCCCTCATTCATCTTATCCCCATCTACCTAAAAAAGTCTTCCTTGCCACCATTGACCTTTTCCCTGCTCCTGTTCGACCCCGTGTTGCCCGTAAACATCATGTCCTCCTGCCCCTCCCGACCCTTCCATCTCCCATTCATCTAGTGCACCCTCTGGTGTTTCCCCTGCTCCTCCATCCAGCAAAAAGTCCATCCCTCCCAGAGCCGAAGTCCCCCCTCCCAAGCCCAAACAGAGAAATGCAAATCCAAGCCACCCCCATCTCCACCGCTCCAAATCCCTGAGATGCCTGCCTGTCCAATTGATTCCCCTATGACATGGAGGCCTATTTGCTGTCAGGAGTCAAGTTGGGGCATGATATGTGGACTATGTGTTGTGTGCACTTCTGCACATAGGACTTGCCATTTGGCACTCTCTCTATATTGTTCATTTTTAATGTTATGTTTTCTATTACGTCTGCCCACATTTCTGGGTTGGCAAGATAAGATACTTGTCCTGGTTTCTTTCTACATGGTGGTGTGACATCTGTGTGCAACATTGTGTGAGGTTTGTGTTTGGGTTGTGCCTGTGTTGTTGCATGCGCTGGGTAGATGAGCATGTTGTAATGTGTCTGACTGCTTGCTTGTGGGATTATATGGGGTGTTGTGTGCGTCCGTGTGTATGGTGCTGCATCTGTGGATTCCTTTGTATCTTGGTTTTATGTGACATGTCACCTGTGTCATTGTTTGGATGTGTGTTCACTGATATTGATTCTATGTCATTGCTACATCCAGCTTTTGGTGTGTGTGGATGTGTGGTGTTTCACAAAGTGCCTGTCTATGACTGCATTGAAGTGTTTGTGGTCTAGTTGTGGTTGTGTGATTATGGGGTGTTGTGTATGAATGTGTATGACTGCGTTGGTGGTGTTTGTGTGCGTTGTGCTGTGTGTCTGGAACATATCTGCTTTGTTATCTGTGTTTTTCACAAGAAAAGCTTGCTCCAATACTGAGGTTTGTGTGTTTATTGGTACTTGGCCTTTTCGCATTTTGTGTGTGCTTGTGTGTGTGTAGGTGTGGGTGCTGGTACAGTACATTTGTATGCATGTGGCCTTTGCTGTCCGTGCTGGAAGTGTGTGTTATGTGTGGGTGTGTATTAATGTAATTTCCTCACTATGTGCTAGGCGTAACTACGGTTGTTGTCTTCTTCGTTGTCACTGGCCCTGAAGGTGTGTGGCGAGATACAACACTGGAAGGACTTGCAGTTCGTTTGCCATGGCGACCGGGGACATGTCTATGTACCTGGAGGTGAGTGTCTCCTTTCGTACTTTCTGTTTCCACCAAGATTTTAATCGCGGTCGGCCCGCCTCGGATGTCCTGGCAATCAGGTGACTCGTAATATGGTGGGCGGTACTTGGTTACTGCCAGCCTGAAGATGGTACCGTCGCCTGCTGCTGATCGACAGCGGTGGTGGTACTGGAGGTAATTTGTCTGTGTTGCATTGGGTTCACTGCCTTACTCGTTATATGGCGGTCTCACCGCCACCATCGGCGTGGCGATCTCATTACCGCTGAATTCAGAATGACCACCTAATTCTTTAAAAATTAATATCTCAGGCTCCCCTTATCCAATTTTAATAATTTTTGGTGTCATTTCAAAGATAAAACATAATCTATTTGTATCATTTGTTGGTGGATTTGTTTGTGATTTGTGTTTTACTTATTTTCTGTTTTGTGATTTTTAAAAGCTTTTCACACATTTGTATTCTAAGTTAAGCCTTGTCGCTTGTTGTCAGGCTGCCAAGGGTTGAGCTGGATTTAATTTATTAAGCCCTAAATGGACCTAGTGGGGGTTAGTGGCCCATTGCTAAGTGCAGGTACTTACCTGCCTTTACCAATAATCCATCTCTTTCACTTGGGCAATTACATTTTCTGAGATGTTGCCATTTATTTTTAACCCTGGCACACAATTGTGTCATTCACATACTTGTTTATGTAACTTCCTGCAAAACCAAGGTAAATGGAATGTCTTCCACCAGTTTGCTAATATTCTTTATAATTCAATTTATTTGCTAATCATGACCTTCATAACTTACCTCTGGATTCTAATCCCACCAATTACTTACTCACATTGTTATTTCTCAAGTGTGTGTTTTCACTTAGCAAAGAAAAAGTATTTAATTTCAATACCTGGCACATGGCTCAGTCTGCAGTGGAATTATACAGCCAAGATGGTTGCTTCGTGACCAAATTTTTAACTTTTGTGAAGTCTTGTAAGCATAATAACCACAGTTTGCCCCAAGGTAGACGGAAAGCACTGTACTTATTCCATTCCATCTCCATCTAGAGAAAAAGTTGGGAAAGCATTTGAAGGGATCAGATTTTCTATTCCTGCTCCAATCCAAGCAACAGTATGGAAAAAACTAGACTTTAGAGGGGTGAAGCAAACTGTTCCAGCCTCAATCTAAACATCATTAGGGAAAGCATTGGCCTTTGCAAGGGTCAAATTTACTCTTTTCAGAGAAATAGAAACATGAAACAAGGTTTTTATCTGTACATTTTTGCACTGAAGGCTAAGTTATGAAAGAACTTTAGTGCTACTTCCAACTGACTCTTTGTCCAAGCACCAGGGTTGCCCAGACCCATAAACAATCTATGGCTTACAACTGTTTTTCACTGTGTACCAACCACAAATCATTTCCTAAAGAAAAATATAATAGATAACAAAATGATTATGAAGGAAAGGTATGCTTATTTCAGATTTATCCAGGAATCTGATTTATGAATCAGAAAAATAAGTGCCACTTTAAATTCTAGATTACCCATAATGCTTGGATGTTCTGATGGTTGTTTTCTCCATTTCTTACAATTGGAAGTGAAAAAATAGAGAAAGTCAATAGAAAAAAGCAAATGCCCTACCATTCTGTGTTCCCACACATCTGCTAATAAAAATGGTACCTCACTTGTGTAAGTTGACTCACCACATAGAACACAAAAGGCCCAGGAATGAACTATGAGCATGTCACAAATGTTGCTTTAACGTTACATTTCCAAAAAATCCATGGTGTGGAGAAATAACAATGTGATTAAGTAATTGGTGAATCCAGACGTAAGTTATGAAGTTCATGATTAGCAGATACATTGAATTATAAAGAATATTAGCAAACTGGTGGAAGACATTCCATTTACCTTGGTTTGGCTTGACAAGGTCCCACTGGTTTTTCTTATGCAGAATGCCCTGTAAATGTCAAATTTGAAAAACTCATAAGAATAAACAATGATTCTATTTGGTTTCTTTTTAGAGGTATAACACTTATGTCCACCTTGTATGCATTACCTAAATCATTTTGAACACAATCATACAAACACCACTCAAGTTTCTCTTTGCAAATAAAAAATATCTATATTTTCTATACTTCAGTGATCAGGAAAATCAGTAAAAGTGCATAATGCACAGTGCTCACTACAAGTGTGTGAGACTTTCACAGTGCTTGGCTGAGAGGGAGGCTCTTCACCTTCAGCTGAAGGAGAGAATTTGAAAAGGAGCTCCATCTGGTACAAAAATCAGATTGATCATCAGGCCAGTTGCTAGGATGTGTGTGACATGTATTCAGCAGGAGTTGGTCACAGGGTCCATCTTGCCACAGGTGACACCCACATTGTGCATGGCCTTTGACTGCATGAGATGGAAGCAGGAATTGGACTGCAACCAGGCCCTACTCTTATCTCACTGCATGCAGCTAACACCCATATGTGGATAATAGACAAGCACTGCATACTTCTTCTATTTGTTAAAGATGAATGAATCATGTGTACTATCAAAATTTTTGAGGGCCAGAATCCACAAATCCAGAATAGGACTTGCACAAGCTAGGTAAAAAATAATTGTAAAAACATTTTTTGTTACCAGTGTTTTCTAGGCCTGGAGATCAGTGTGGGCTCACCACGCCTCCTAAGCCCTTTCTAGTTTTGTTTTTCCTAGTTCAGTGCTCAGTGCACTAGGTTGGGTAATTGCAGCAACAACAATAATGGATGCTAGAACAAACTGTTTTCTGGGATGGTCAGGCAAAGAGTGGGTGGTGGATTTGTTAATCCACAGCAAAATTTGCAATAGAAAGCAGGACAGAAAGCTCCTTACTCCAATGGTGCACCTTTATTCTTTGAAATAAATTCATAAATCCACTGTGGTTTTGTGAATCTCTGGAGAATCATTGGATTGGCAGTCTAAATACATCTACTTAGATTTACCCTCTTCACACCCAGATTGAACCCTTTTTCAACACTAATTAGGTCAAAAACTACTGAACCAATTTACATAAAATCAGCTGACACTCTTGTTATTGATGCCATCATTTATAGCATCACTTATATAATTTGATAAGTCATCAGTGATGTCACAAATTATATCATTTAAAGTGTCATGAGTATGTATGTATATATATATATATATATATATATATATATATATTTTTTTTTTTTTTTACCTAAAAAACTCAATGTTACAGGGATCTTATAGTTAGGAAATAGAATTAAAAAACATTAGAAATTCACTGAAAAAAACAAAGGTTACAGGGACATTACAGTTAGGCTCACATTTCACTTGTACAAAACCAGCGAAAATAAGCAGATATAGTTACCTGACATAACTATAGCTTACGCCCCCGCCAATGCACTGCTTATGACCTCACATATTACACTCATGACACAGTGAGTGACATCACTAATGACATCTCAAACTTGTGCCCTAATGTAAGTATAACTCGTGCCCGCGCCATGCACAGTTTTTTCGTCAAAACTTTTACTACAAATATTACATTGATATTAGCAATGATGTTATCAAAGAAGTGCCGTAATTTGTGGGGTAATTAGCAGTGCATGGCAAAGGCATGAGTTATAGTTACCTTAGGGCACAAGTCATAGTTACATGAGATAACTCTAACTATAACAGGTGCATTTCTCTGGTTTTGTAGGTTTAAAATGTGAGTCTAACTATAATGTCCCTGTAACCTTTGTTTTTTTCAGAGCATTTCTATGTTTTGTTTTTAACTTAAAGTAATTTTCATTACTATACCTTAATCCAAACATTGCCACACACGGCCTTTGGCCATGCGCAGTGGTTGTTGGTCGCAGGGACTGCGGCCAACCCCCTATAACTGCCCAATCTTCTGCCGTGCACGGCTTTTGGCCATGTGTGGTAAGAAACACCCTAACCACTGAAGCCCATGCTGCACATTGAACCTTCAGGCTACTGAGTAACAGCATAAGACCTTGACCATTAGCCCAGAAGTGACTCTGTTCCGCTCTGCATCCAAAAGTAACTATAACATTTGTACCAAACATCTTGCTAGTCTTACTCTTTAAAGTTGTTGCATGGAGAGACCACTGCAATGACAATCTCGCTCTTTCTTCTATCCCATAATGGGATAGAAGAGTGAGAGAGAGAGTGACAAGGCCACCACAAATCTAGCTGGCTCCATGTGTCCTGCAGGAGCCTGCAGTGCATCCAGAAGCAGGGAGCTGCTTTAAATAGCAGGTCCTTGCTTGTGGGAGCAATGTTTTTATCTGTTTTCCTGCACGCGTATTTGTGTGCAGGGAAGACAGGGGGAAACTCCACTTTCTGCCAGTGGGAGCTGTTTGACTCCTGCTGGCAGAAAGCTGGGCACCCAGGGACATAGCAGGAGCCGGCCCTGGCGGTTGGTGGTCCCCAGGGCCATTATTGGCTCCACAAGGGGGTTCCCATTGCCTTGGAGAAGCGGTTGTCCCATGGGATTGGCATGCATGCAAAATTAACCCCATGCACCATTTTATTGTAGCCCCAGGAAGGTGGCTACAATGCAGTGCATGCCATCATGGCTCCAAGATTCGGAACACAGCAGCACACGAAGTGGAGGTCTTCTTTGCCCGAATGCCAGGAGTCAAGTGAGTTTGGCCATACAAAATGGGGGTCACGACCGAAGCAGTCATGACCGTCAGCGAAGGTGTTGATCGTCATTGGTCCCAGTTTTCCATAACGTCAATGTTAACCAATGAGGAGTTGCACGGCAGTTCTGACCGCCTTCTGCCATGACGACTGCCGCTGGCAAAAAGAGGTCACTTGCATCTGTCCTATGCCTGCCGGATAGGCAGATGCCATTTTAGAATGTTACATGGCTGTCCTGGGTTCATACTACATCATTACCTGCAGATTGTCACAATCTGATACATGTAGGTTACATTTTGTGAAAAATCACATATGTAGTGGGTGTCAGAGGACATCACCACATTTGTCACTACATATGTTTGTACTGACAATCCGTATGGTGGAACACATGGAAAGTCTTTATTTGTACATCACTACATGTCCTGTACATGTCCCTTGTTACAGGTATGGCATTATGTGGCATTGCCTGGGTAGGAATGGAGTGTGGAGTAATGTGTCTTTCCATAACATGACAGCCAACTTACATGACCAATACTTCATGATTGTCGTATGTCATACATGGGTCACAATATTATGAGATGTGCCCAGATTGTGGTTTATCTCCCTGCCTAGATACTGCCAAAATTGAGTGATAAGGAATGCACCAGTTTACCGGCCTCTAGTCAGTCTTGAAACCATGGAAGAGCGCCACATCATCATGAACTATTGACTGAACCATGTGTCCATCAGGGAACTGGTTGCCCATTTGGAGCCAGACCTCCTGTCTGCTTTGAGAAATACCCATGCCTTCCCTCCAACAGTCCAGGTGTTTGCAGTCCTGCATTTTCTGGCCAGTGGCACATTTCAGGTGACTGTGGGACTGGCTGCAGGCATGTCACAGTTTAGTAAGGTGTTACAGGATGTGCTGGATGCCCTACTCAAGCATGTGAACAGAGAAGGTGGACATAAGGTTCCAACAGTGTGTTGAATTGCCCACTGTTAAAGCTGCCTTCTATAATATTTCACATGTCCCACATGTAATAGGGGCCATTGATGGGACTTAAATCGCCTTGGTACCACTGAGGGCCAATGTACAGGTCTACAGAAACTGGAAGAGTACATATTTGCTCAATGTCCAAGTGGTGTGTCTTGCAGACCAGTACATAACACATGTAACAGCAAATTTCCCTGGTTCAGTACATGATTCCTACGTCCTGAGGAACAGCAGTGTCCCTGAATTGATGTTACAGCTACCGGAAGAAAGGGCTTGGCTAATAGGTGTGTGTACTGCTGTCCATGTCAGACATTTGATATCCCTCCCTACACAGTCTGCATATGCCTAGCATTGTTACCTATCATCAAATCTCCTTTTCCACACTGGTGACTCTAGATACCCCAACCTACCCTGGCTCCTGACATCTGTTAGACAACCAACTACAGGAGGGGAGAACAGGTACGATGAGGCACATGGCCAGACAAGGTGGGCGATTAAGAAGACTTTCGGCCTCTTGAAAGCTAGATTTTGTTGCCTCCATGGGTCTGGTGGTGCCCTACAATACTGACCAGGGAAAGTCTGCAAGTTTTTTGTTGCATGCTCCATAATTTGGCCCTCAGAAGGCACATCCCACTGTTGGAGGTGGGGGACATTGATGTTGGAGCAGTGGTTGAGGCTGGTGACTCTGATACTGAGGAGGAGGCAGACGAGGTTGAGGCACATGACAATAGAACTGACCTGATTTGTCACTACTTTTGATTACCAGGTATGTGTGATTTGGATGTTATGTGACTTGGACTATGTATTGGAAACGCTAGTTCGTACTCAGATTTTGCATGTTTTAAGGTGTGTGTGAGGAGACTACTGCCTTCCATCTTAGTTTCTGACCCTGAAAGGTAGCTGACTTACCATGAGGGGCAGTGGAAATGTATTGCTGCCAATGAAATGCTGGTGCCATAACGAAACATCCTTATAGTTGTACTAACATTTTTGGATCCTCAGTCTGACTGTTTGGAAAAATGTAAGGGACACTTATCAGTGTTGTCCTGTTGTGAAGGCCTATCATGCTGCATTGTCAACTGCTGTGTGACAACTACACGTTCCTGACTACGCAAGGAGGTGATCGGTAGAGGATGTCACCTATGTGAAATCTTTACTTTGCAATGCAGGCCCTTACAAATGTGGTATCATAGCTGCTGGGGTAATCCTCCTGTGTATTTGTTCTTCTGTTGTTGATGTATGGATATGGACTACATGCCTTACAACATTGAGCCTTTTTGCATGTAATTTTTTTACTCTTCAGGTCACATGTCTGTTTGCAAGCTGATTACTGATATGCCTGTTGGCACCCTTGCTACTGGGTGTTACTACAATATGGATGAACTTACATACCTGCTTGAGATTCATACTACATTTTTCACTTTGACATTCTTGTAGTCCCAAAATGTGAATTTGATTGCTGCTTGTTAACAGAAATGCCACTTAAAACAATGAAGACACATGCACCATAACTTGTGCTATTTAGTGTTTATTGAGTGTTTCACATCACAGTCCAGAGAAGTGGGGACATGGTTTAGGTGATGATCAGAGTGGGTGGTCCAGCTGTGTGTTTCACAGGTCCTGCAGCCATTAGCCTTGGGATGATGGGAATTTGGCATTGGATAGCCAACAGGGTGTAATAGTGGCACACAAGGGTGAAAGTTCAGGAGAGGGATCCCTTCCTGGTTGGGCATTACCCCCGTGGCTGTGCCCATGGTGCAGTGTGCCCCCTCCCATTGACACCAGAACCGTCATTGTCTTGGGATTGCAATGCTTACTCATGCCCCTGTACTGTGGGGCACATTGATGTTTGATGTGACCTTGGGACACAGGTTTAGGAAGGTGGGTTCTTCTGTGCAATGGATGCCACAGGGGAAGTGGATTTAGTTGTGGGTAGGATGAAGCTGGTGGTGGTGGACTGACCACCCATGCCTGATGGGCCAGGTATGTCATCCCTATCCAGACATCCAGGGGATTCCTCCTCTATTGGACCTGCTTCAAGGGCTGGGCTTTGTCACTGGCATCCTCTGCTGTGTGGCAGTACTTGGGAGACCTGTGGAATGAGACATATTGTGTTACATGATGGTATTGTACAAGTCGTACACATGGTTGTATGCCATCATTATCTGGATTTGCAGAGCAGTAATGGCATTAACAGTTACTAGACTACTGCTTGTGTTTGCATCAGTCAAATGTTGCAATGGTCCTATTTTGATCAGTAGTTGGTATTAGTCTTGCTACTGTCATTGCCATGTACTGATGTGAAGTTCAATTTCTTGTTGGTGAAGGGAGGGTGACATGGTTTTATGTGCAGGTGCACAAATGTGAAGTGGATTTAGCAGTCATGCAAGGGTAGGGAGTGTTGCATTGTGGTAGTTGTAGTACTTGCTGCAGTGTGGGGAATCCATGCATTAGGTGGGCCCGTGAGGGAATGGTGTTAGTAGGGAGCTGTGGCATGCAAGGGTGGGTATTTGGTCCATGGTGAGTTTGTTCACGTTAGGGTGGTGTAAGGAGGTGGGAGAATGGTTGGGGTACATGCTATGCAGTGGTACATGCTGTGCAAGTGTACATGTTGACTGGGGAGTGTAGTTGACTTACAAGTTTCCAATCCACAAGGTATTCCCATCAGTCCTTCTAGGATGGCCAAGACCTTCTCCTCCCACGATGATAATTCTGGGGGAGGTGGTGGGGGCCCACCACCAGTCTTACTGACTGCGATTTGGTGTTGTGATGCCATGCCCCGTACCTTCCCCCATAGGTCGGTCCACCTCTTCCTAATGTCGTCCCTTGTGCGAGTATGATTTCCCACTGCATTCACCCTGATGCTGATCCTCTGTCATAAGTCCATTTTCCGGGCAATGGCTGTCTGCTGGACCTGTACTCCAATCAGTTGTGGCTCCACTCTGACAATTTCATTGATCATGACACTCAGCTCCTTGTCTGTGAATCCTGGGTTTTTTGTGGTGCCATGGTGGTTGTGTTGTGGGTGGTGGGGTGTGTCATGTGCATGGATAATGGATGTGCTGTTTGTTGATGTGAGTTTCAGTGATAGGAAGTGGGTGTGGTTTGTGGTGTTTGTGTGACTTTCTGGTTACAAAGGATTCTGGGAATGGGTAATGGGGTGTTTTGTAGTGCTCTGGTCAGGTGTGTATGGTGTGTGTATGTGTATCAGGTGTGGGGTTTAGTATTGTTTAATGTGGTGCAGTGTCCTGGTGGAGGTGCTCTTCTTTTCCGACACGATCCGGACCGCCAATGGATTGCCGCCATACTAAAACCGCAGTGCTGATTTGTGATTTGGAGGGTGGGATGTTGTCAGCTAGGCTGTGTGGGTGGTGCAGAAGCCTCTTTCACACTGTCTATCAGGCCAACGGTATCATTTATTTGGTATTTTTTTGGGAGTGTTCTGTTGGTGACTCGTAATACGGCGGTCTTCAGATTGCCATCACTGGCTGTCTTTCAGCACCCGCTTACACAGCGGTCTTCGGTAAAGACCGCCAGAGACAAAATTACCAACTTAATGCTTTTCAGCGCAAAGGAACTAAAAGCGCCAATCTGGTCATCTGGCCACACTCAACCAGGGCAAAGTAAAAGTTTGAGGCCGACCGTGAGGGAGCCCTGCTCGGCTACTACAAGGGCGAGGCCTCGCTCAAAATATTATCTTCGGACTTAGGGCCTTATTATGACCCTGGCAGTCTAATGACCAATGCTGCAGTCCGTCCGCCACATTATGACTACGGCGGTAGAACTGCGGTTGGACCACCAGCTCTGCCAGTTTTCACGACACGATGGTCTGGCAGGGCTGGCTGTCCTAATCAGCCAGGGAAGCGTTGTAAGCAGTGCCACCCTGGGGATTACAACCCCCCTCTCCACCAGTAGTTTCATGGCAGTAGCACTGCTATGAAAAGATTGGTATAGACGTGGTTCAGGGTGCCCCCTGGGGGCCATTGCACTGCCATGCCCATGGGCAGTGCAGGGGCCCCCCGGTCAGCCCCTTTGCAAAGTTCACTATTTCCTTTGCTTTGCAGACAGTGAACTGTGCGATGGGTGCTGGTGCACCTAAAGCGCTACAGTATTGCCGCTGGCTCGATTGCAAGCCAGAGACAATGTGTAGGCCACTTCCGGCTGGGTCTGTGGGAAACTCGTAATGGCCCCGGTGGGGAGGCAGCCACATTAGCGGCAACCTCCCCGTCAGAACTTCGGCGGACAGGCTTTTTCATCCACTGAAGTTGTAATTAGGCCCTTAGTCTTTTTCTTTAAGATTTTCTTCAGCGGGACAAAGTCACCAATTTGATCTGACCTCCCTGGAGCCCTCTTCAGATGCACGTTGCAGGAGACGTCCATGAAGAATTCTACCTTCAGATATAGTCGATTTTTCAGGATGGAAATCTTCATCCTGGCCAAAGCTGAATCTTGATCCGACATCCCTGGAGCCATCCTCGGATACGAAGTCCGGGAAGTCCTAGTGATCTTTTTATATTCAGACATTGTCACTTTTTTGGAGCTTTTTCTCTCTGCCATCTGACGACCCTCCACAGCAAGCCGATTTTGATTCAACATCATTGAATTGCCTGTCAGGAGCCCATGGTGAAATTCTGGAAGTCTGGGTCTTCAGAGCTTTTCAGTGGTACACACCTGTAAGTCAGGCCAGGTCGTGGTCGACGTAATCCGGTTTGATTTACCACAGCGGGTCAGTCCATTTATGGAGCTTTTTACCAAAAGTTCTCCAGTCTTCTCCAAACTTCTGGATATTCTTCCAGAAGGTCTTTGTAGGTCCTTTAGGAGTCCACAGCTCACTCCGAGGTTCCAGAAGCTCTCAGTATCTCCTTGAAGGCTAGGACTCCAACTCCCAGAATGTATCTTTTTCAAATCCATAAATGACCACTAGCCACTGGTCAGCTGATCACTTCCTTCAGGTTTTGATGCAGGGGACTCTGGTTAGCTATTTTTCACCTGAAGCAAACAGGGAGTCTCTTCTCTAACCAGTTGAATACAGGCGAAGTCCTTCAGTGGTGAAGCCCAAGTGTGCATCTGGTGCAGTCCTTCCGAATACAGTGTCCAGGTGCAGGTAAGGGGACCAGCGGGGCAGTCCTTCTTCTTTGTAGGGATCTGAGGTGAGGGTGTAGCTCTGCCAAATTTATCCTTGTTCCTGGGGTAAAGAGCAGGGGGGGCAACTTTCCAATCACAGGCAGGCCACTACCCTCTTGGGTGACCACTTCCTGGGAAGTATGGCAAAAATCTATCCCAGGAAGCAACAGTCCTCAAAAATCCAAAATGGCAGCTACTACATTTTTGGAGGCTAGGTCCGGCTGAGCCCACATACTGGTATAGCTAAAAATCCTTAACACACCCCTCCCATGACCTCTTCTAACCTAATGAAGAGGTAATCTGGTTGTCTGGGTTTGCAGGAAATGGGGGGGTCCTAAGCTGCTCCATATGTCCTTCCCACCTTTGAAGACCAGTTTCGCTGCTCTTCCCCCATTCTGTTTTACCATCTGCTGAGGCAGATCTCTCACCCAGGCACTTCCTTTGTGTTCAGCCCAGGTCACTTCACTCTTCATCAAGGCGGCCTGGTCAGGCTGCCAGAGGCTGGCCAATCAAAAAATGGCAAAATAGAGCTGACATTGGTAACTTTTAGGAAGAGTTCTATCACTCTTTCCCTGAACCAGTTATATTAAATCCAACAATGGTAAGTTGGTGCATTTATTATAACAATCACTTTGAGACCAAATTTACCACATCTAGCTCCATTGGAGACATTTTTATTTAAATAAAGTCTCCCCATTTTAGCCTATGAAACCTATATGCCAGAATGAGAGAAAGACAAATTTGGCTATTTTTCCTCACCAGGGCTTATAAAACATATTTTATAAGGTCCCTGCTTATAGTTATACAGCACCTAACACCTTAGGAGTGATGTATATGTACAAATAGGATAGTTTAAGACTTTGGAAGTACTTTTAATTCCAAAGTCCAATTTGCATGTAACGTTAATTTAAAAGCAGCCAGCAAGGCAGGCCTGCTTTTAAAATGGCCCAGGGTACGTCTGCAGCACACTTATGGGGGCACTACCTATGCTGGAGTCCCTAAACGTACATGCCCTACCATATACTAGGGACTTATATGTACGTTGACATAGCCAATTATTAGCCTAATTTGCATACTCATTTTACACAGAGTGCAGGTTCTGGGACTGGTTAGCAGTACCTAGGGCAACATCAGAGTCATAAAAACACCAGCAAAAAGTGAAAATGGGGGGCAAAAAGTTAGGAGGCTTCTGCATTCAGCCCAGTTTTCTTACAGTCTTTGACAGATAACTGTTAGACCTGGCTCTTTCTGCAGGCTCAGAGTTTTTTCTTCCTTTGCCAAAGCTGTTTTTATTGGTTTTTAAGGCTCTGGACACTTTACTCCTAATAACAGTTGGTAAAGTGCTCATACTCTCCCGTCTAAACATGACAAATTTGGTCTACACCTGAGTTAGTTATTTATGTACTTATAGATCCGAGTACATGGTACTACATGTACCAAGTGGCTGTCAATTAATTGCAACTAGAAGGATGTAACACTCACTATGCCACCCAGTAAAGTGGCCCTATAAGCCATGTTTCAGGACTGCCACTGCAGCCTTTAGTGCAGTTTTAAACTGAAATTTAATTTTAACCTGGCAAAATAAACCATTTTGCAGGCTTAAACCTTTTTTTATTCTTATACGCCACCCTGTTGTGAAGTCACTAAGGTCATTATCTATCTTTGCTATGCCGTGACACCATCTTAGCCCATGGACATTGCCTTGTTCCCTGTTTCTACAGAATCATTGCATCCTAAGAAACATGTTATCATCCAGTTCTTTGATCAGTGACAGATACAAATTCCAAGGCGATATTTGTCTGAGTCACATTTGATTCCTCCTTAAGCCTTAAGCATAAGATATATAAAACATGAAATATATATTTGATCAAATGAGTGTAGTCTGAATTGAAGTCCTTTTCCTCCATATGTCTATAGCATCAACATTATAAGTGTGCACTTTGGTGACCACAATTAAGCAAGCACATTGCAAAACTCTGGTAAACTTTTTAGGATATAAGGACTGTCTCCTGAGATTCTGACAGAGACAAGCCCAGTCCCAGAGGAAGACTGATTGACTGTCCCTGCAGTGGTTGTTTGCCCTTTGTTGGTTACACCAACTTCACACCTCCACTGATAACATCCGTCTTCCTGTCAGCAAGGAATGAAGCACGTCCCTTCTCCTAATTTTTTAAAAATAAAAGCATTCCATTCTGCTCAGTACAATGTGTGCGGTGGTATGAACAGCAAAATGAGGTTGTTGCTGTTTGAAAAATGACCCTGATCTCATAATGGGATTGCCAGTAACCCAAAAGCAATATTTCTGTGTCAATTACACATTGAATAGCATCTTGTGGAGCTACCATCTGGATAACCAATATACAGCATATGGCTTATTATGGTCGGCACCCTTCTACCACCTTACCTAAACTCCAATGCCTAGCGTTTTACTATGAATGACTTCTGCTTGTCCTGGAATTAAGAGGTTTCCAATGGGGCACGCTTCAGGCTTATCAGGGCTTCTGTGCTTTCAGCAAGCTATATCCCTTTGACCAGATTACATTGAACTCTATTTTATGACTTCTCAGCCTTGATAAAGTCCATGGGATGAAACATGTGTCGGCTACTGCTCTGTGAAGATTTTGTCAACACCCATTGTGACACTTGGAAATAAACCAGTACTTTGTAACAAGGAACAGACTTGTCTGAGTTGAACTTATTATGCATTACTCAGTGTGTTTTGGGATCTTTTTTACCTATCATGATTTATTATTCACACGCAGCACTGGTGTATTGAACTAAGTTCACTAGTATTTCCCATGGGTGGAAGGGGATCCCTTGTAGAGTTACGCTAAAGTCGTTAGATACGCAACAGTTGGTGCCTAATATGGGCTTGTATCTTATGGCTACGCCTTGAGTAGTTCTTCCTTATCACACATATTTTTGAACCATTATTATGACATTACAGAGCTGTCCAAAGTAATCATGGTCACCTCCTATTGGGAATAAGGAATAAGGAAGTACCTATTTCTGTAGATTTGTCAATCTTGACTTCTAAAATGTTATTTCCCATCCTATGGTTTTCTAATGCTTTGATTTCAACCACAAATTGAAACCATTGATCATGGTAAACCCTATTGTTATATGTGAAAATTGCAGGCAATCAGTTACCCAACACCTCATGGATCAAGGTGTCCCTGATAAAGGAGGTAGTAGTTACTTTTGTAATAGCTGCACATCCAGCATAACAACTTTTGTTCTAGCTATACATCAGGGGATGGAAGCAGTTCTAGGTCAGGACCGTGAATGGGAACAACTAAAAATAATTCCAGAAGTTTAATCTTCTCTAGGTAGAGACACTTTAGGTACCTGACCCGGTGAGCCACAATGAAAAACTTAGGTCAATATTTATGAAAAATGGTGCACAACTGTGCTAACGCAGTTGTGCGTAATTTTTTTAATGCCTGCTAACGCTATTTCCTAACGCCATCCGTGCACCATATTTATAAAATGATGCACAGTGGGGCAAAGGAATGGCTAGTGTCTCTAAAAAAGACGCTAGCTGGTAAAGGATGGCGTAAGGGGAAATGGCGCTAGTGGATTAGAAATGACGTTAGGCCGGTTGGCAGCTGCTAGTCAGCCTAGCATCATTTTTTGACACACAAGCAGCCAAAAAAAGACTGTCTAAGTGTAGATAGGAGTCATTACCCCTAGCCCAATGCCCACCACAGGGGACCAATGTCCCCTGGGCAAGACCTACATACCCAGTGCCAGACAGGGGGCCCCATGGAAGGGGTCTCCAATGGCACACCACACACATACACACTTACCTGCAACTTACCTGGGATGGGCTCCCTCCTCCTGTAGTGTACCTGTGGTGTGGGTGGTGGTGTTGCTGGCTCTTGGAGTGGGCATCTTTGTTCCCATTCTATGGTGTTTCTCTGTGGAAATGGTCCTACCTACACTTTAACGCCTGGTCTGACCAGGTGTTAAATATTGGTGCTAAACAGGCTTAGTGACATTATTTAGGCCTGCCTCCTATTTGCGTGTTGTTTCTGCATCGGGAGTTAAATATGGCACTGGGGGGCTAGCATAATTTTTAGGAAGGGAAAGCCTACCTTGCATCTCATTGTCGCTAGGTGGGTTGGCACTTCCTAAAAATGGCATTAACTCCAAAACGTTGACGATAGATGGATCTAGCATCAAAGTATGAATGTGTAGTTAAGTTAGTGCTGCTTTAGCGCCAAAATAAATGGCACTAAGGTGACACAAACCTCCCATAAATATGGCCCTAAATATGAAAATGACGGCTCTGTTAGGGAGAAATCTGCAATGGAAGGTAAGAAAATAACAAGGAAGCAAAAGGACAAGCTGTATCACCTGCTTCTCGGGAATCCAGCAGAGGTGGTTGTAACTTAAGAGACCTAGGAAAGATAAAAAAAGACCTGATCAGTATCATTATTCTGACAGCCTTTCTTCATGGTCTTTTCATGATCCTGAAGGTAATAGAACAGAAAGGGGGAGCTGATCTGAGTATCAAAGAAAGAAGGAGTACAGTAGAAAATGTAAAGGAAGACATGAAACCTGCATCAGCATAAAGAAAGGGAAGAAAGGATTGGACTCTAAAACTCCTGTGACATAGAAGAAAGTTGCAGGACTTTTCTAGAAAACATGCGGATACAACTATGTGTCCTGTTGAAAAACAGCCTTCATTCTGGATGCACCAAGATTAAGCCCTCTAGGGTCAAAAGATCTTAGTCAACTCCTCTCATGATCTCAAATATCTTTTTCGGGTGATTTATCTGGACCATGTTCGTTCCTTAATTTCAGCTGACAGATATACTAATTTACTGGTAGCTGTTGATTCATGTTCTCAATTCCTTTGGGTTTGGCCACAGAGAAATACAAATGCTTCAGCACTCATAAGATTTCAGTGTCTTGTGTCAATTGGGTAGTACATTCATTTTACTCAGATAAGAATCCTGTGTTTGCTTCTAAGGCTTACAAGGATGCAATATCTACTTTGGGAATCTGTCTGCAGTTCAGCAAAGCTTTATCAAACCACGTTGTAGAGTACACCAATGGCATGATTAAGCAAGCTTTGACTGCTAGGGTATTAAGTTCAGGTTTTAGTTGGTACAATAATCTGTATGGAGTTCAGAGAGCATATAATAACTTGCATAGACAAGTATTGGGAGTATGCATTACATACAAAGTACTCTTCAGAATACCTATGTAAGTGCCTGGCTTAGATAATTCTGGGGAGGTAGCTGATGAAGTTAAATTTGACTTGGAGAAATGTTTGAATGTTTTACAGAGTATCCAAGAAGTCAGAGACAAGTTGTCAAATACGAAAGTCTCTGACATAGTCACTTGTGAAGAGACAGGTGGGTTACCAAAGTCGGGGACATAGTCCAGGAGAAAATACAAGACAAGTAAGCTTTAAAGCCATTCTACAGGCTGGCTGGCACTGTTATTGGGGAAAAAGGCAACAGAACTGTTGCACAGCCTCCACTGTCTAGATCCAGATGAAACAGACAGGTGTCTATCGATCTTGTTGAAAAGCATTATGTCACCAGTCCTATACAATCAGCCACCCCAGACAACATCAAGAAGGAGTCAGAGTAGTGCTTCATAGCTTCTCTCCACTCTGGTTTCCTTACCCCATGAACAGAGCAGTAACATTCTTAGCTCGACTTCCTAGCTGAGGATAATTGAGCTTACCAGTTTATGTGGAAGCACACACAGTTGATGCACCCAACTGTCCAGCATAACTCTATGGTACTTAATAAAATATCACCAGATGCTACATCACTAGAAATGGCCTCATTTTGGAAGACTAGAGGAAACAACAATGTTGAAAATGATTCTGGATACTTCTAGGAAGATATTCCCATTCCTTCTAAAGTCACTTATTGACAGACTGCTTCGCACCTGTCAGTGGTTTCCTAACAAGTATGATTCCTCCATGGTCCTATGCCAGGAGTACTTTGGGAGCTTTTTTAATCCATATGGGGCTGTCTAAGATATTTGTCTTTGTACTGCTACTCAATGGACATTATGGCCCTCATAATGACTTCGTATTGTAAAAAAAACGCTGAAGCCGCTGGAGCCAACATACCGCCAGTGCTGGCAGTATGCTTGGCCCCCTATTATGACTTTTTCTGCTGGCCCAGCGGAAAAGTAACATCAACATTGAAGCCAGCTCGTAATCAAGCCGGCAGCAATGATGATGTGCATTGGGTGCAGGAGCACCCGTCGCGCATTTCACTGCCCGTAATTCGGGCAGTGAAATGCGCGATGGGGCTGTGCCCGGGGGCCTCTGCACGGCCCATGCTAAGTGCATGGGCAGTTCAGGGGCCCTCAGGGGCACCCGAGTCCCCCTTACCGCCAGCCTTTCCATGGCGGTGTTTACCACCATGGAAAGGCTGGCGGTTGGGGACTCGTAATCCCCAGGGCAGCGCTGCCTAAAAAGGTTTTTACACTTCAAGAGTTACAACATATCCTGTGCCCAAGGGCATAGCCTGGGAGCAGATACCTTACCAAAATATAGGTCCTACTGAGACTTCGCAGTTGACTTATGTGATAGCAGTTTCAATGAATGATGTTCTAATGCATGGTTCTCTTTCACATGATTGGGAAATTGAGACAGATAAAAGAATAATGTTTGATTTATAGGCATATGATACTTTGAATAAAGAAGATCCTTATTTGATTTCAGCAAATCACACAATATTTTATTGTTATCATCACTATGCACACTTCTTCATACTCAAGACTAGTTATCCTAGAGAAGTTCACAATTATACACAATGGGAACATTCTGAGGCTCCGCCTCCCAAGAGTCACTCTAATTTCCTAAATAAATTATCTTACTTTCTTAGCGCTGACAGGTCCTACCCTTCAGTCTTTTATTTTACACAAAAGCCACAGCAGCTTTCAAAAAACATAATCACTACCAACAAGTAAATTTACTCTACTGAATTTAGTTAAATCTTGGCTATTCAGGGACCTGAGTATTGGAAAACAGAGGTTGAAGAGAAAAGCACTGGGGGAACAAATGTTTGGGAGATTCAATGCAAATGAGCCTTATTTAGAGCCTGTACAATATCAAAAGTAATTATATTTCCAAAGAAAACTATACTGAGGACTACATTTCTTGTATTTGGAACAATGAAAGATTTCAAAAAACCTTCCATTCCAAAAGTTGATCTGACTAGATTCAATAGTTGTCAATTTTCTCGAAATATGTCTGAAACAGACATAAATGATATAATCCAAAATGAAATTTATAATTCCGCACAAATTCCTTTCATAGGCTTGGCCCTTTGTCACAAATATGCATGCAGCATTATCTTTCCAACACTCCTCCAAATCAAATAGTTCTGATCCAATTTACAATATTTAAATCCCTGTAGTGGTTATCACATATGGTGTAGGCAAACTATGTCAAAGATGGTTAGAACATTCTAGGCTCTCAGCCGTAAAGGAACGCTTTACCTCCATTAATGAGAATATGGATTTATCTGACTTCCTGCTGGGCTTCCTTCCTCACCTGAAGCCTGCAGCTGATATAGCCCAGTCCTGGTGGAAGACTGATTGACTGCCACCACTGTTTGTGTTTGCCCTTCCAGGGAACACTGACTTCATGCCTCCACCAATAACAACAGTTTTTTCTGTCAACAAGGTATGCAGATCTTGTCTTCTCCCTAAGAAACTTTAGAATGCAATTGTCTTCGCCTTTCATGCTATCAGGTTATTGCACATAGAAATAGACAACAGGGAGTTTATAGAAAACATTTTAAGGATGTTTTATCAATGCTGGAAATGTTGATTTTATTTGTCTTACTTGCAGCATGACTCCTAGGTTTTTATATAATATCCTATGTGGGTCTTCTAGCTGTACTGGGAAATTGATTCTTTTTGTAGTAATAAATACTTTTAACATAAAAGCATTTCATTCTCCTCAGTGCAATGTGTGTGGTAGTATGAACAATGAAATTAGGCTGTTGCTCTTTCCACCATGTTATTGTTAACCCACAAGCAATACTTCTATGTCCATTACAAACTGAACAGTATCTTGTGGGGCCACAATTAAATGTCCTTCACACTCAGCACTGGTGTGTTGAGCTAAGTTCACTAGTATTACCCCTGGGTGAGAAGAGACCCTCGTAGAGTTACACCAAAGTCTTAACTTACACAAGAACCCATGGGCCTTAAAGGCTCAGAGGGAAGTGGGCATGATATTTAAAAAATAGGATTTGTGTACAGAAGTTGTATATGTCCTGACAGTGAAAAACTCTGAAAGTTGTTTTTTAACTGTAACAAGGCTATGTCTCCCATAAACTAAAACTTGGCTACCTTATTACACTTAATTAGTGATCAAAGATTCAATTAAATGAAAAGTGATGTATAGAACTCTTGAACTCTTGAACTAACCTCAAGCACTAGTAATTACTTAGGGCTGCATCCCACTCCATCGTTATTTTGCACACCATGCTACCTCAGTTTAAACTCAGCCACATGCAATCAGTCTTGACCTTGCTCCAATTGGATAAGTCTAGCTTGAACTGCGAGGCCAACCTCTCTCTGAACCTGACCACAAGCAACCTAGGACCAGTTTTGCCCTAGTTAGGGCTCATTAGCCAGGTATAAGTTGGTTCCAGGACACATTGTGCATGGGACCCACATCTGGGCATACTCGTCCAATTTAGGGTGATGCACTAAAGTAAACAATAAAGTGATGTATGGAATGTTTCAATTAATCTCAGCCACTGGTAATTACTCGGGCCACATCCAAGTTCATGTTATTTTGTCCACCATGCCACCTCAGTTTGTACCCAGCCATATGCAATTCAGCCTTGACCCTGCTCCAATGAGAACAATCCAGTTTGAACTGCCAGAGCAGGTCGTCCAGGAACCAGAACACAAGCAACCTAGGACCGATTTTGCCCAAGTTAGGGCTCATCAGCCGGATATATCTTGGTTCCAGTGACACAGTGTACAAGGCACACATATCTGGACATACACGTCCCACTTAGATTGACACAGTAATGTATACAAAAAGTGATGGATGGAATGCTTGAATTAATGTCAGCCATTGGTAATTACTTGGGCCACATCCCAGTCCGTCATTTTTTGTACCCCATGCCACCTCAGTTTCTACCTATCCATATGCAAGCCAGTCTTGACCCTCTCCCAATGGGAATAGTTCAACTGTAACTGAACTGCCAGGCTAGGTCCTCCCTGAACTGGAGCACAAGCAACACAGGGCCGGTTTTGCCCTAGTTAGGGCTTATCAGCCAGCTATATTTTGGTTCTAGTGACACCCTGGAAAGGATTGTGTTTAATATTTGAGTGGGGCTCTCACCCCTCCCAACTGATATCTCAATTGCTTACAATAACTAAGAACAAAGAGCACAATCAACAAATGTGGTGGTAAATGTTTGATCTGAGTTGAAACACTAAACATTGTGATTGATGTTATTGAGTCTTGCCTGAGTAAAGGATCATTGGTTCATTTTCAAGACAAATCATGCTTTTATATATTTAATATAGTCTGGGTCAATGTGCAGGTTTGAGGTTACTGTTTTATGATAACCATTGTACTATAGAGAAAAAATAACTCACCCTGCAACTCAGCTCCCCCTCTTGGCTGTACCTTCCTTCTCCTCCTTAATTCCTCTCATCTGCCCACTCGAGTCCTCAGCTAAATAACCAATCTGAGTCACTGCTGTCAGAAGGTGGGATTTTGGAAGGTAATGGTAATCATACAGAAACTTGATATGTTTCATAGGTTAGAATCGGAATAGTAAACCTCACCCCTCCAACGTATAATGTTTCTTTTGATTAAGTTGGAGTGGAAATAGTCATTTTGAACCCACCAAAGTCCAACACAGACTCTACTCTTGCTTAGGTTGGAGTGAGAAGAGTCAATCTTACTCCTCAAAGTCCAATGTATTCCCATATACTGCTTAGGTTGAAAATCAATAGAATATTTCACCCCTTCAAAGACAAACACTTTCCCTACTGTTGCTTAAGTCGCAGTGGGAAGAGTAATATTACACCTCCAAAGGCAAAAAATGTCCCTTATGCTGCTTGTTTTTGAATGGGAAAAATAAGTTTGACCCTCCCAAAGTTCATTGCTTTCCCAACCGTTGGTTAGGTTGGAGTGGTAATAAATATAGCCCTGCAGGTCCAACATTTTCCCTTCTGTAGCTTGGTAAGGTAAAAAACATATAGCTCAAAAGTCCTTACAGGGCTTACGGGATGTCACTGGCAGTAATAGTGAATATGAAACGAGAGGCTAATCTGCTTATTTCATTCCCCATGTGTGCTTTTTTCTATTTGTTAGGAGCCTCGGTCTCACCAGGGGCATCAAACAACTACATTGAATGTTGAGGCTGCCAATGCTGGTGCGCGAGAGTAAGGCAGGCATTAATTTTTTTTGTGTTTGGGTGCCCCGATCTCACTCAGTCACCCAACAACTACATGATACTTTTGAGGTTTAGGGGATGCTCCTGCCAGCACTCATCCTGCATGCTGGCAGGAGCTGACAATTGCTGTATATATCAGGGCATCCATAACATTTCCTACCATTGGGAGCCTTGAAGGAGTCCCTTACCCCACAGTCCCACTGGCTCCTCTGCTAGTACCCACCCTGGGTTCCCCAGAGAACTAAATTCACTGGTTTGCTCCCTCAGAGGGATCAGCTTTTCTTTCAGCTGAGGGCTGAAAAAGGGGGGGGGGTGGGCAAAACACATTCTTCCTATTAATCTTTCCATAGAATATTTAGATACTGCTACACACCAAATGGCTGAACAGATTTACACCAAATTGGGCAGGATGCTAGATCTTGGACAAGGTGTATTTTGTGATTTGGTGTAAATCTAAATAGCAGTTTTTAAGCCATTAAGGCTACTATTTTATGCCACAGAGGATCCACAGACTCAACGGATCTCAAGCTGAGATCCTATTTGCTGCTACCACATCGACAATGATGGGCGGCATCCTCAGTCCTACTGTCAAAGCTAAAGACAATATATAAGGGAGCAGGGTAAAGATTCCCTACCTCCATAGGCCTGGTGTCACAGTTAAACCACCAACCTTGGGGCCAAAATAGTTTTATTTTATATTGCCTCAAATTTGCAGAGGATCAGTGAATCTGCACCAATGTTTTTTTTTTAAAGTACAGGCTCCTGCACTACTAAACGCCCTGGGGGCTGTGCTATTCAATATTTAGGGCAGGGGTGCATGCCCCTCTCCCCAAGACTCAGGAGGCACACAGAATTGACATAATTATAATGGGGAAGTGTGTGTGCGCCCCCCTCCCTGAGCCTTAAAAGACTACTAGTACTCCATCCCCCAGGACCAAAACACATATTGAAAGGGAAGTGGAGGCACATGCGCCCCTATCCCCTGGGGCTGACTCACCAACTGTGTCCTGGGGAGCACATTCTCAGAACGCATTAGCTTCCCTCCGCAAAGAAGTGAAGGCAGGGAAGACATGTCTGCTCCCACCAGGCTGGAGATTTAAAATGCTCCCGCCAGGTGGGAAAAGACATGGGTTTTCCTGTCTGTGTTCTTGTGTGTAGGGAAACTCAAATTGCTACTGCCTAAAAGGAGCAAGCAAAATACAGCTGCTTCCTCTGACTGGGAGCAAAGCAAACTCCCAATGGACCTGGAATGGGTGCATGCAGTGAACCAGCTTTGCTCACCACCTGTTCCACAATGGTGGGTGGCGTCAGTGCCACAATTGGCTTGGGGAGGGGGATGCATGCCTCTTCCCCTTAAAAGGCCTGCAGTCTGGGGTCCCTTGGCCTGCCGTGGTTCAGAGAGGAAGGTTGCATGCCTGCTCCCCTTAAAAAGTAAATGGCCCTAAGAAATTGAATTCTCTGGCCCACTATTGGCTCAGGGAAGGGGACACGTCCCCCCACCTGTTTAAATATATGTTTAAGCCCCAGTGATGGGATCCTAGGGACCATTATTGGCTTAGGGAGGGGACCCCTCTGTTTATTATTAAAAAAAAAACACAAAGGATGGCACTCCCAGGGCCCTAAGGGCTCAGGAAAGGGAGCGATTCATCCCCTTCAATATTTAAAAATAAAGTTGCTTGCTCCTGTCTGCACCTATGATGGTCCTGGCAGGGGAGGCAGTAGGACCGCAGAGGCCCTGGACTCCGCCCCACATCCTTCACCAAAATAATTCACTGGGTGTCCTGGGTAGGCACTAAGACGCAGATTTATGGAAAGTGGTGCTGCACCGAGTGCAAGATTGCACAGATTTGCACTCTGATCTCCATGGGGAGCATATTTGGGGGATTGTACGATGCTTTTCCAGTTGCATTTCTTTACAAATTTTTAACTGTGTGTTCGTATGCCTTGAATTTGCCTTGTGGGAAAGCTTACCCTTACTACAGTAGGCCTGAGTTGGTTATTGTAACAAACCAATGAAGAAGGCTACATATGTTTTATTCTTCAATGGTATGTAATGTTTTTTCATTAGGAAATATTATTACAGATGCCTTAGGTCAGATCTGTTTATTATGAAAAGTTATGACAAAGGTTGAAGAGGTAACATATTTTGTGAAAGCCTTAAAATAGTAGGCTTTAACATGGCCTATAGACAAGTATTGTGTTAGACCTGGCATCCTTGGTGTGGGTTCCCCTGCCTTTTTGCCTTCTGACTTCCTGTTTTTCTGATCACATTTTTTATGGGTTTAGGATTCTAGACACTTTACCACTGCCGATCAGTGCTAAGGTGCAGGTGCTTTGTACTCCAAACATGTTAATAATGGCTTTTCTCCATTTGGCATATTTAAGTTACTTATACGTCCCTGGTCAAAGTCCACTATATGTGTCCAGGGCCTGTAAGTTAAATGCTACTAGTGGGCTTGCAGCACTGATTGTACCACCTACTATAGTAGCCCTGCAAACATATTTCAGGCCTGCCACTGCAGGTCCAGTGTGGGCAGAATTAAATTGCCATTTCGACTTAGCAAGTGTACCCACTTGCCTGGCCCAAACCTTTCTTTTTATTATATATGTCACCTTAGAAAAGGCCCTGGTTAGCCCCAGGGGCAGGGTATTTAAAAAGTTGGACATGTACCGTTAAGTTTAACATATCCAGGTAAGGTAAAACCTCTAGATTTGTTTTTCATTACAGCAAGGCCTATCTCTCCCCTAGCTTAACATTGGGGTTGCCTTGAAGCAATCTTTAACTTCCCAAATAAGAAAATATAGAAATTTGGAGTTTGGTGTTTCCAGACTCACAATTTTAAATCACAGCTTGTGGTGAAGCTGGATTTTAAATTGTAAGTCTGAGGATGCCACTTTTAGCAAGTTGGCATTTTCTTACTTTTACCATTCTGTGCCTGTGCCTGTCTCTGAATACATGTGGATGGCAGCTGGGCTTTGTGCATTCCCTCTAGACAGTTACACACAAAGGGAGCTGAGGTGTGACATTTGCATCCTGAAGGCCCATCACCAGCTTGATGGGTCCTCCTCGGCTGGATAGGAGGGAGGAGTAGACACAACTGAACGGGACTGTGTCTCTATCTTCTTCTCACACAAAAGGGCAGCATACACCCCTGTAGCCAGCGAAGGAAGGGCAGGGGCCTTGTGATCTTCAAAGGCCCCTTTGAAGTCTCCCCCAATTCAAAGGCACATTTGGGAATAAGTACTGGGCCCCAATCCCTACCAAATCTACTGGAACCAAGGACATTCAGCCTGGAAGAAGGACTGCTGCTCTGCTGCCCAAAGGAACTGCCACTTTGCTAATTGCATTAATGTGTTGCTCTACTGCTTGCTGTGTGCTATGATGTAGGAGGGACTGCTACTTTACTACTTGCTTTGCTGTTTTGTCATGCTGCCTGCTGCTTCTTGCCTGGAGTGAGAAGGACCTGATCTTTACATCCATGAGCCCAAAATTCTCCAAGGACTTGTTGGCTTGCCCCCTGTTCTCCTGCAGTCTCAAAGACATCAAAGACTGCCTGCAACTTTTCTGGTGATGCTGGACTCTGACATCTGTGAGTCTTACACTTGCCAGAGTTGCCCCCGTCCAGTCCTGGACCTTAGAAGGGGGTTCTGCAGCTGTTTACTGCAAAAAAAGGTGCATCAACCTTAGAGTATGAGAAAAATTGGTGCATCGCTCCTCCGACGCAGAAGATGCTGTACTAGACTGTGAGGCTCGAGAGTAATGCAGTGACCCCACTGCATTGAAAATATCAACACATTGCCTTGATATCGATGCTTGCTCCAACCAAGATACTGTTTCAGCAGACCATGGCCCTCATTCTGACCTTGGCGGGCGGCGGAGGCCGCCCGCCAAAGTCCCGCCGTCAAGTTACCGTTCCGCGGTCGAAAGACCGCGGCGGTAATTCTGACTTTCCCGCTGGGCTGGCGGGCGGTCGCCTTCAGACCGCCAGCCAGCCCAGCGGGAAAGAGGCTTCCACGATGAAGCCGGCTCGGAATCGAGCCGGCGGAGTGGAAGCTGTGCGACGGGTGCAGTTGGCAGTGGCATGGGCACTGCAGGGGCCCCCAGGGGCCCCGCGACCCCCCCTACCGCCATCCGGATCTCGGCGGTCCGACCGCCGGGATCTGGATGGCGGTAGGGGGGGTCGGAATCCCCGCGGCGGTGCAGCAAGCTGCGCCGCCGCGGAGGATTCAATGGGGCCGCGGTACACTGGCGGGACCCCGCCAGTGGTGCCGGTCCGACCGCGGCTTTACCGCCGCGGTCGGAATCCCCATTGGAGCACCGCCGGCCTGTCGGCGGTGCTCCCGCGGTCCTCCGCCCTGGCGGTCAAAGACCGCCAGGGTCAGAATGACCACCACGTGTGGATTCTAGAGCTGTTCTACCCTCCGATGCAATCAGCCTGAACTTTGGATTTGGACAGGTCTCTCGCAACCTCTAGCAAACTTTTGACTGCTAGTGATTTTGAAGCACTACTTTTAGTTCATTGTTTAAAAATTAATATCTCGACTTCGGAATTTTGATGTTTTGCCCTTCTTGTACTCAGATAAATACTCTCCATTACTCTAAACTAGTGTGAAGTCGTTTGTGGTATCTTTCACTGTGTTAGTGTAATTTGTGTTGCACACATTCTTTACACATTGCCTCTTAAATTAGGTCTGACTGCTCTGTTCTGAGCTACCAGAAGGTGAGCATTACACTTAGGGAGTGCAACTGACTTACCCAGACTAGGATTGTGGTCCCTCCTTGGACAGGGTGCACACCTCTGCCAACTAGAGACTCCATTTCGAGATCATCAAATCTCACACATTAGTGTAGTAGGTAAGGGTTTTGTTCTGGGTTACCCCCTCCAAAAAGCCACTTTGTACTGCAATACTCTTTGTTACCTCCTAAAAGGAGGGGCTGTGTAATGTTTACCAACTGTAATTTTGAACACATTTATAATTTTATGACAGTATGCCTGTTGGTTATCTTCTGTGAAAATGGATACGCAGTAGAAAAGGTCTTTGTTGGCCAGGTGATATGCCAATGAATGAATGCAAAAGGCCTGGTTGATTCATTGGGACTAAGGTATTTCAGACAACATACGTCTGATCTATTTATTATGAAAAGACAAACGCAATAAGCCTTAGGGGGTGATTCCAAGTTTGGCTGGCGGCGGGTGCCGCCAGCCAAACGGGAACCGCCAGAATACCGCTGCGCGGTCATAAGACCGCCGCGGTTATTCTGAGTTTCCCGGTGGGCTAGCGGGCGACCGCCAGAAGGCCGCCCGCCCGCCCAGCGGGAAACCCCTTCCCACGAGGATGCCGGCTCCTAATGGAGCCGGTGGAGTGGGAAGGGTGCGACAGGTGCAGTTGCACCCGTCGCGATTTTCAGTGTCTGCTATGCAGACACTGAAAATCTTAGTGGGGCCCTGTTAGGGGGCCCCTGCAGTGCCCATGCCATTGGCATGGGCACTGCAGGGGCCCCCAGGGGCCCCACGACACCCGTTACCGCCAGCCAGGTTCTGGCGGTCAAAACCGCCAGAACCAGGCTGGCGGTAAGGGGGTCGGAATCCCCATGGCGGCGCTGCCTGCAGCGCCGCCATGGAGGATTCCCCAGGGCAGCGGGAAACCGGCGGGACACCGCCGGTTTCCCGTTTCTGACCTCGGCTGTACCGCCGTGGTCAGAATGCCCATTGGAGCACCGCCAGCCTGTTGGCGGTGCTTCCGTCATTTTAGCGGGTTAGAATGACCCCCTTAGTCATTTATAGTCAAAAACATATGTTAAAGGCAAAAAGCATTTAAGGGGAATTACCACTAAACTGGAATCTTTTTACATCGAATCTCACAGATTAATGCCATAGGGGTTATATAATTTGCAGTGTGATAACTCTTGTTAGGTCATATATAGTATATTGTTTTGCAAACTGTAATTGTGTAAATATTTGTTTATTTTATGATCGTATGCATGATAGTTCTCTTGTGGGAAACTATATACTCAATACAGTAAGCCTGGGTTGGCTATGGAGATAAGTCAATGCTATAGATTTGACTGGTTTGTTGAGATGTATCATGTCAGAGGCCTGGACTATTTCTAGTGAAAAGATACAAAAAGACTCTATGCCTGATTTATTCATTGTGAAAAGCCTATATTAGGGCCAATGTGCCTTTAAAGGCTGTCTGTTATTACACTATGTTAAAGCTTGTAGACAGATATTTTGTTAAAAGAAATCTCACAGATTACTGTATTCGGCAAGGATTGAGGTGTCTGTTATCTACTTTGGCAAGCCCTATTGTTTGCCAGATTACTTTATCATGAAAAGTTGCATGAAAGGCCTGACGTATTAACTATTATAAGCATGTATTTAAAGCAAAGGGTATTTACGGTATGATTGATATTAGACTGTGTTAAAGCTTGTGGACAAGAGTTACATGGAATTTTATGGATTACTTTTGTTTTTTGTTACCCTCTTTGACAAACCCTGAAAGTAGACGATTTGCACTGCCAAAGCCTTGCTAAATCCTCTTCAGACAACTGATGGATGTAGGTATCAGCCAGGATCTTGAAGTCAAATAAAGTTATTAATAAGACAAACACATACATTTAGGCTTTTTACATCAGCCTTTTTCTGCCATTAGTCTGTTCAAGTATAATCCACATTCTGCTTCTGCCCATGGAAGGATACATCATGGCGCAGTGGGTCAGCCCTATCCAGCCTTCATTTTATCCCCCTGTGAGTGAAATCATTTTGCCGGATCGTGTGTTTATAACCTCTTGAAAATGAGTGCACTTGAACACGAGGGCCCATTTCATTTCTTTCTTTCTCCATGTTTTTAGTTTGTTCTTAAGAGGAAAGTTGGAGTCGGGGAATATTTCAGGGAGGCTTTTAAGAGAACAGGTATGTTGAAACACATTTGTTCCCCAATTTGTCATCTGAATCTTCGCACCTTGCTTCTATTTTTGTTCATAGTTTGTGCTTTTAGCAGCTTGCATCGTTCTTCTAGAATCTACTCTTCAATTTGCTTGACTCATTGCTCCTTCCTGATGTCAAGAAGAGTTTTGTACCTTGCTGATTACTTCAGTTCTCTTTTCTACTTCAGTCAAAACTTACAAGATTGCTAAAGGAGTTAGTTTTTTCCCTTTTTGTTTTTTTCCCTCCTAATGAGATCCTCTTAAGGAGACATTTAGTACCTTTCAAGTATATTGTTCTGTTTAGCGTGACGCTAAGGGCCATATTTATACTTTTTGACGCACAATTGCGGCAACGCAGTTGTGCGTCAAAAGCTTTACCGCCGGCTAACGCCATTCCAACGCGCCATATGAGCGCTTTATTTATGGAATGACTTTAACCGGCGCTGCGGACTGGTCTGCGTAAAAAAAAATGACTCAAACCAGGCAGCGCCGCCGTATGGGAAAATGGGGTTTGTGCATCAAAAAATGGTGCACGTCAGGTCTGAGGCAAAAATCAGGCCTCAAACCGCACTTGCGCCATTTTGTTTGACGCCCAACCTCCATTGACATGACTCCTGTCTTAGCAAAGACAGGAGTCATGCCCCCTTGCCCAATGGCCATGCCCAGGGGACTTATGTCCCCTGGGCATTGGACATAGTGGCATGTTGGGGGGCCCAAATCTGCCCCCCTATGCCACTTAAAAAAATGAAAAAAAATACTTACCCCAACTTACCTCAACTTCCCTGGGATGGGTTCCTCCATCCTTGGGTGTCCTCCTGGGGTGGGTAAGGGTGGCAGGGGGTGTCCATGGGGGCAGGGGAGGGCACCTCTGGGCTCCTGCCGAGCCCACAGGTCCCTTAACGCCTGCCCTGACCCAGGCGTTAAAAAACGGCACCCATCAGGCTGTGCACCGTTTTTCAAGGCCCACCCCCTCCTGTGCGTCAAAATGACGCCAGAGTATAAATAAGGCGCACAGGCCTTAAAGTCATTTTTTGGAAGGGAACGCCTACCTTGCATATAATTAACGCAAGGCAGGTTCCCCCTTCCAAAAAATGACGCACATGGTGGGATTTTGACATCCGCGGGTCGGGCGTCAAAGTATAAATATGGGGCAGGGTTTGCGCCGAATGTGCGTCAAAATTTTTGACGCACATTCGTCGCAAGCAGAGTATAAATATGCCCCTAAGGCTGCTGGGAGGAGTTGCCATGTCTCGAAACAATCAAGAAGGGTACTCAAAAGTCCTTCTCTGTGCCCAGTATATGGCACTGCCGAGCTTAAAATCATCATGTTGACAATTTAGGAACTGTTCAACAACATGCATAAAACCATTCCAAGATGACTGCTCAGTACGATGTTTATTGAGTAGCCATCTGGGAATAGTATTGTCAAAGCAGCATTATTATGTAACTCAAGAGAAGCTGAGACTCCAGTGGGTTGTGATGCCCCCCTCTCCCTTAAAGATGATAATAAATAGCAGGTTACTCTCAGCAGCTCTGAATGTATGGTTTGTGCCATGTTGTATTTTTATATGCAGTAGTTATAAACAACATTCATACCATAAACAGAACCTTAATGCAAGGTGTTAGATCCATTCAAGGGGTTACATCTATGCAGAGGGATAAAATTAAAATGACTACGCCTTATGAGTATGGCCTTAGTTGTAAAGTAATTCCAGAGTAGAACTTGAGATGTTAAGCAGGGTTTTCTGAACTGAGTTACTCCCTGCTATGGTAATAACATATTTGCACTTTAGTACTAAGGGCCAGATGTACCAAAGGATTTTACCCATTCTGGGTCTATGGGAAAAAGCTTTCGTACATATGGCCCTAAATGTCCGACTCTTTTTCATTAGGACACTTATCCAAAATAACCGCCATTATTTGGTTACATTTATTTTAACTGGCATAGAGCATTTACACTGTCACTCATTTTGCCATTTTCATACGTGAGTGACTTGGGCCCTCAACTTACCCATAGTGTGGGTAAAGGTGCAGGCAGAAACTTAAATATTCACCAGAGTGCAATACTATTGTTTGTATTTTTTGCTATTTACAAGCAAAGCCCAGCGGTATGCCAGCCAGTATTATGTTTGGAAAGCTGTCTAAAATGTCAATTGATTATTTCCAAGATCTTCTGTTATAATTTGCGAAGTTCTACACTGAACTCCACACAGGAGTGGTGGCTTCTCTGCAAATGCACATTTTTTGTCCCTGTGGGAGAACATTTTCCCTATAGGTAAAGCCCTTCACCTATATCCACCGAAAATTAGAGGGACATCCCTTCCCAGCCTGAGGTAAATCTAAGACCATTTCCTGGAATGAAATGGGTCAGAGAAGAGTTTGGGAGTGCCTTCAAGCATGCAGGTTTGTGGCATTTCCCAGTCTTCCAAGTAAAATCAAGCCCTGTATCACCCACTTTCCACAGCTTGAGAGGGATTTACTACTCTGGATGTATTTATCCGCAGCTGAGTAGTCAACCACATTCCTGCCTGTCAAGCTTTCAGGATGTAGGATCTGCAGACCTTCTCCTCAAAGGGACATAGTTGTTAGGGGAGCTGGGAAAACCACCACCAGTCCTCTGGGATTCCAGGTGATGCACAGAGGCCAGGGAATGCACTCTCCTCCACAGGTCGTTCCACCTCTTCCTAATTTCCTCCTGTGTGCACAGGTTGTTTGCTACAGCATGCCCTCTGTCAACTGTTCTGGACCACATTTGCCTTTCCTGCTGTATAGTTGTATTTTGTACTTGTGCTCCTAACAATTGTGGCTCTACTCTAATATTTTCACCCACCATGACCAACAATTCTCCTTCTGTGAATCAGGGATTTCTCCTCCCTGCCAATATAAGAAAATTAAATTAGATTCATTTGGGGACCCACAAGTTACAGTCAAAAACAAAATCAGCGAGATGCATGTATTGCTAAATTGATGATTTTCACAAATGTTCACGAATGACTGAAGGGGACTGAATCAAAGCCCACTCCATGTTTGTTTTTAGTTGTTGATATGAGCTGTGTGGCAGACTACTTAAGCTGTATTTAGGTAACTAAAAATTGCAATAGCACGTGTGATAATACAGCGTCGGCTGCAGCCAGCAATAAAAATAACAAAACGGACCTACACACGAGGATGGAAGCCAGACCTATCGCTGATTTACAAAACATGGGGTGCACAGCTATTGCATTATGACTCAAATACCAAATAGAATATGCAATAGTGTCTAGCTACTGAGTAAATTACAAACCATCCAGGGTCCACAGACAGTTAAATTGTAAAGGAAGGGACAAAAACTAGTATTTGTGTTGTATTGTAAGAGTATTTATATAGCACTTACTACCCCTGATGAGGCGTTGAAGCGCTATTCGGCGAGTAGCACGATACTCCAGAACCCAAAAGGAATTAGTGGTGGATTAGTATAGGGAAATATGAGTAAAGTTTTAGTAGTATTAGAAGTTAATTTGAGTCGCAGATATGTAAGTTTGTTATTGGAGTGACTGGAGTAATAGAGGGGTAGAGGAGGGACAAATCCAGAAGTGTTAATTGGGAGTTTATAGTAATAGGATTTAGGCTTGGGATGAGTAAAGGGTGGATGGAGGAGGGAAGAGTCTGTGGAAAAGGTTAGGGAGATCATAGTAGCAGTAGTGGTTTTGGATGAGTCAAAGGTGAGGTAATGAGGGAGAATTTAGTAGGGTTGATGAGAGATCATGGTAGTAGACTGAGGTTTGGGTGAGTTAGATGTGGAAGAGGGGGGAAGAGCGTAGGCAGGGTTATTTAGGAGATGAATGTAGTAGAATGGATTTGGGATGAGTCAGAGTGGGGATGGAGGATAGATTGATAGAGACATGACATATGGTGATGAGTAGACAAAGTAAAGCTTACAAGAGAGTAAAACTATATTATTTTTTGTTTATAATTTTATATATATATATTTTTTGCGATTAATACTTTTATGTAATTTATTTATTCATCATTATTAATATATTTTTTTATGTATTTATAATTTGAATTTTATTTATAGATTTTATTTAATTTTTATTTAATTATATCTCTAGTACAGTAGGACTAGAGTAATAAATAAATAGATGTAAGGGAATATATGTCCGAGGAATACAATAATGGGGATAATTTTGAGAAGAAAAGTAGTATTGTATAAACACAGACTTTAAAGATTTGTAATATTTGAAGTTAATAAGTGTACTTCTCTAACATTTATTTGTCTTTACTCAATTTCTGAATAGCCAAATGCCTATGATAACAAACATTTGATCAGTGTGATATAAAAAGAGAGCAGGGATTCATAAGTATTAAATATAAGAACTTATCTAGGAGCTATACAATGACCTATGAACATGTTAAGCATAGAATAACATACACACACACATACATATATATATAAATATATATGGATATATTTATATATATATATATATATATATACATATATATATATATATATCTATACACACACACACACACAGGCACATACATACACACACTAATACACACATATATGTACATACATATACAAATTTTAAACCATGAGTAAATATACATTAGTTCAAGTGGTTTAAAGAGTGTGTGTGTGTAATTTATTGTTATGACATAGTAGCGATACATATTTCCTAAAGAACTGTACATGTCTGGAATATACACATAATCAGATAACAAATATTTATCAACACAGGCATATGCAGTCTATAGCTGTTTGAATATGGTGGTTATGAAGGAAATAGCCAACTCCTGAGTAGTCTTCTGAAGACAAGATAGTCATCTGTGGATCTTATATTTGGGGGTAATGAATTCCATAGTATGGCTGCTTGAACGAGAAGGATGTACCACCTATAGTCTTTTTCTTGTATGGTGGTTTTCTTTTTTTTTTTTTTTAATATATTTTTATTGTTTTATCTGCCAAGTGGCCACATTGAAGTAGAATACAAACTATTACATTATGTTTCAGCGTGCATTACACATATAATTATTACGTATGAGCAAAACGCAAATCTCGTATGCGTGTAACAACGCCCTGATAGGGCTCCGCAAGTTGCACGTTCACGTACGAGTTGTATTAAAAATGTGCGAAATTGTTCAAGAGACAAGAAGCATAGAGAAAAGAAAGTAAGATAGACGCTGAGTAGGCTCCGGTAGACACGCAACGGTGGGGGAGAAGGAGGGGACCGACAGTGGAGGAGAGGAAGGGCCCAGGAGGGTGAGGAACCAGTCTCAGGGAGGGTCAGGAGGCAATCCACATGAGGCATGCATGACATTTGCGCGAACCTCCACGCGTTACGACTCATCAGCACACAGCCAGGCCACCCCACGACTACAGGGGACCAGCCCACCACTGGCCGTGGAGCGCTATGCATGAGGGACGAGACGCAGCAGGAGGGAACCAGAGGGGTCCAAGGTCTCCCAGCCCTAGTATCCCCCAGCGCACCACAAGGCTCCCATAATGCGCTCAGGGGGAAGCGCAGAAGACGTCGCAATTTTATACTGGTTCATTTACTTTATTATTATTATTTTTTTTTAATCTTTTTTTTCTTTATTTTTTTCTTTATATTATTCCTTTTTCTTCCCCCCTCCCTCTCACCCGCATGCCCCGAACGCCCCACGTATTAATGATGTCAAATCTCTCCTATCATTTGTTCAGGGAGGACGCACATCGTCTTTTTTTTCTACAGCTGTCAAAAACGAGTTCCAAACCTCCAGGCCTTTAACTAGTATACCCCTATCCAGTAGATTCTGCAATGTCTGTGTTTCTGCTTTAGTCCATCGTATTACCTCTTCGCGCCACTGGGCCACCCTGGGGGCACCGGGGGCTTTCCACTTCATGGCGATCAGGCGTCTATACAGCACCAGTGCCAAGGCAATGCATTTATATGTGCATTTGTGTTTCTTGGGGTGAGGTGTTATGCCCAGTAGGCACACCTCAGGAGTAGGGGATAATGTAGTGTTTGTCCATTCCGCTAGCAATGTTATTATCTCTATCCATGTGTTCCGGATCGGGAGGCATTCCCATGTCATGTGGTAGAATGTGGCCTCTTCTGTGTCGCATCTAGGGCATGTTTGCGGTGACCGGGGAAACATACGTGTTATGCGGTGAGGTGATAGATAAGTCTGATGCACATAATTAAACTGTGTGTATCGGAAGCGCGGGTTGCGTGAAACCTCGCGAGTCATTTTCATCGCTTGTTCCCATGAGTTAGGGGATAGTGGTTCCGGTAGCACACAGTCCCATTTGTTTTTTGCCTGATCCTGTTTGTGTTCAGCCTGGGCGGCGATGATATTATATATATTTGAAATGCTTGATGGGGTGTTTATCCTTCCCAGCAGTTCGTGCAGCAGATGGGAGGTATCCGGTTCCAAGCTGCCTTTACTCCAGCACTCTCTCACTACCTGCCGAACTGCACCGTAAGCTATGAAACCCCCCCGGCCAAGCGCAAACCTATCGGCCAACGCTTCATAGGTTTGAAGTTGCCCGTCCTGGTTGATGTCACCTAGTGTAAGTATGCCCCTGCTACCCCATGTATTCAGGCCCACTTTGGCTGCTATTTTTGCTAATGTCGGTTGGGCCAGCAGTGGGATCCTCGGTGAGTACGGCGGGACTTTTGCGTTTTGCAACGCGTATCGGCCCCAGGCCCAGTGTGCAGTGTGTAGCAGCACACTGCTAGTATTCACTGGATCAGTGCGATTCATGAGGTATTGCATTATCTCCGTGCCTTCAAGATCCTGAAACACCCTCTGAGTTTCGGGCCCGGTTGGGTTACCAACCCATGTGGATATCCATTGTAGTTGGGCAGCTGCGTAGTACGCTTCAAATCTGGGGGCGCCCAGTCCCCCCAACCTAAGCGGTAGGAGGACCTTTGTTAATGCACCGCGTCTGCGGCCATTGCCCCATATTAAGTCCGTTAGTACGGTATTCAGTAGTTTAAAGAAGGAGCACGGAAGTATTAAGGGTAACGCCATAAAATAATAGAGTAGTCGGGGTAACACTATCATCTTTGCGATAGCTACTCTGCCCGTAGGAGACAGTGGGAGTGAGCACCAGAAGGGCAGGGAGCCCCTCGTTGATCTGACCACTTGGCCGAGGTTACCATCCCTGAGATCTAGACTGTCATGGTATATGTTTACCCCTAAATATTTAAATGTTGTATAGCACCATTTCAAGCCTCCCGGACCCGTCGGTGTTCTCAGTGCCTCAGGGACCGGGCGCATAGGGAATATGCAGGATTTTGTCCAATTCACTGTTAATCCGGCAACCGAGCTAAATTTTCCCAGGAGCTCCAGCAGACCCGGCAGGGCTCTCACGTGATCTTGTAGGAAGATCAGCTCATCATCCGCATATAAGGATACTATCTGGTGCCTCTGGCCATCCAAGACACCCCACGTGGGGGCCATTATGCGAAGGCAGGCGGCCAGAGGTTCAATGGCTAATGCAAATAATAGTGGTGAAAGCGGGCATCCCTGTCTGGTGCCCCTACCAATGTTGAATTTTTCGGAGACCGTATCACCCGTCTTAACCCTAGCCATTGGGTCAGTGTATAATGTTCTCACCCAACCAATGTACACTTGCCCGAACCCCATCCGCATGAGTGTTTCTGTTAAGAAAGGCCAACCCAGCGTATCAAATGCTTTTTCTATGTCCAATGATACTGCCACCTGGTGTCTGCCCTCTACTGGGGAGTTTCTCATTAAACGCAGTAAATTCCTGATATTGCTGAATGTGTTGGGGCCGGGAATGAAGCCTGCCTGATCCTGGTGTACCAGCTCTGACACATAGGGAAGCAGGCGGTTAGCTAGTATTTTTCCGAGTAATTTGCAATCGGTGTTTAGTAGTGATAATGGCCTGTATGAGCGAACATCTAAGGGATCACGGCCTGCCTTTGGTAAAACTGCTTTCAAAGCCTCACGGCATGTTTCAGGGAGCTGGCCCCGTTCCAGTGCTTCCTTTAGCATTGCTAGATATGGGGCTAGAATCTGAGATTGGAACGTGCTGTAGTATTCTATGGGAATGCCATCGCTGCCGGGTGCTTTGCCATGTGTCAACTGTAGCAGCGCACGTTGGATTTCAGCTATCTCAATCGGGCTGTTCAGTTCTATAGTTTGAGCAGCTGTTAGGCTGCTTAGAGTTATATCGCTGAAGAATTCTTCTAAATGGGTCTTAGTGGGTGGAGGCCGTGCCTGGTACAACAAGCTATAATACTCTTTGAAGGCATTATTTATCTCAACCTGAGTATTGACTATACGACCTGTCTCCAGGCGGATAGCGCCTATAGGGGCGTTCCGGTGTTCACTCCTTATGAGCCACACTAATAGTTTACCGGATCTGTCGCCCTCCGCATGCGTGCGGGCCATATAATGTCGATAGTCGAAGTGTCCGAGGCGACTGTCTGTCTCGGACCATTTAGTGCGCAAGTTAGTGAGCTTAGTCACTGTTGTGGCATCTTTAGTAAACTCGCCCTCAGCTATTTGAATTTCTTGTTCCAATGCTCGGAGTTCACGCATTAGCGTTTGCCGGACTCCCACTGTGGTTGATATGCATACCCCTCTTATGACTGTCTTATGTGCATCCCATTCGATGGCTCTTGAGGTGACCGTCCCTTCATTCGATGTGAAATATGCTGAGATGTGTGTAGCAATGTCCTTCCTAAAAGGGGGGTCTTGTAATAATTGCGTTTGCAGTCGCCAGGTGGGAATGCACGAGCGGGGCCTTCCCCAAATTATTTGTACTATGAGTGGGCAGTGGTCTGAGATTACCCTAGCGGAGTACTCCGCTCTTGTTATTTTATGCGTTATATTCTGTGAGGTGAGGATGAGGTCTATACGGGTATGTAATAAGTGTACTGGGGAATAATAGGAGTACACATTTTCGTGTGGATGCATGTGTCTCCATATATCGATCAGTCGACGTTCTTCCATCCATGCGCCCAGCATTTGGGAGTTTTTCATTATTGGAGAGGCCACTAGCGGGGGATGTGATCTATCCTTATCTATATGTGGGACACAGTTCATGTCCCCCCCCCATATGCATGATGACGTTAGATCATTGGTTAATTGAGAGGTCTTGGTTTGTAAGAATTCACCTTGCTTGATGTTCGGTACATATAGTCCATTTATCACAAGTTCCTCCCCATCCAGTAAGCCCCTTAGTTGTATAAACCTGCCCTCCTTATCTTTTGTGCAGTGTTGTACTGTATAAGGGACACCTGGCGCTATCCAAACCAGCACCCCTCTGGCGAAGGAGGAATCGCCAGCGCTATATATTGAGCCCAACCAGCACTTTTCTAGCCGAGCAGCCTCAGTGGGTGTAATGTGTGTTTCCTGTAGTATTGCTATATGTATGTGGTGGCGTTTTAGGTACGCATGTATTCTATGACGTTTGCTAGTCCCGGCCATGCCCTTCACATTCCAAGTTATGAGGTTATAACTAGGTGTCTTATTCATTGTGTTATGGTTAGGCGCAGGGAGCTATCTCATCTGTACCCATCACGCCCACCCCTTCCCACTTCCCCGGCCCCGCCCCAGGCACCCCCCCTGCCCCCAGCCCCCCCACCCCAGCCCCCCAGCATCAGTGAGAGAGGAGTAAGCCCATAGTGGGCTAAAGATAGAAAAGAAAGAGATAGATATAGATATAACAACCAAAAGGATATTACGGACTGTACACGTCCGTTAAATAAAGTGGCACAACCGGTGCCTAAGATGGCTTCCAAAGCAGACAGTTCCATTCGGATACCGTTCAGGTGTGGGGGGTCGTGGATCACTTGATGTCTAGCCCTTGGGTGGCCCACCTGCAGGATATTTCACTCTTCTGCAGACCCATTCGCCTTTGTACAGTTTACGAGGATTCAGTTGTAGTTACTCATATTAATAGCTGCTATTCGCTGTGGATCTCGAGGCGAGGGTCCCGATGTTGGTGTCATGCAGCACCTTAGTTGCTGACACCGACGGCGAGGGGCCACGAATGGCAACTCCACCCCTTTAAAGTTCATCTGCCAATCGCGGCGTGAGGTCCGGGCCCACCCGCAACGGGGAGGGGGATGGGCTTGTATCTCCCCCATGTGAGGCAATGTCATTGGTGTCCGTTTTACTCCTTGAGTCCAGCATCCCACGGGCGAATGAATTTGTGTCTTTTAATATTTGCGCACGGTCCAATGCCATTTGCGCTTTTGTGGGGCGGGCAGATGTTTTGGTGCTTTTTTTCTTTTTTCTGGAATTAGCTATGGACCACTCACCGGAAACCGCGTCATCCCCGGCTGGGTCGGCCAATCCCTTTGCATGTATCCAGGTCCATGCATCTTCAGGAGTGGGGAACATTAAAGTTTTCTCGTCCATAACGATGCGCAGTCGTGCTGGAAACATGAGGGAGTAAGTGATGCCTTTCTCTCGTAGCAGCTGCTTGATCTTGCTGTACGCGATTCTCCTACTTTGTACCTCCATTGTGTAATCAGGGTAGGCTGTTACCCGGCTGTTCTCCATCATGATCTGGTCAGCCGTTCTGAAGTGTTGAAGGACCAAGTCTCTATCCCTATAATTCAAGAAACGAGCTATTAGTGGTCGGGGCGGTGCTCCCGGCCTAGGTGGCCTGCCCGGGATTCTGTGTGCTCTTTCAATCACCGGTGTTGTGGTGGGGTACTGCTCTTTAAGTGTGTTCCTCAACCAGGCCTCTAAGAACACCTCTGCCTTAGGAAGTTCGATTCTCTCAGGGATTCAGAGGAATCTGATATTATTCCGTCTGGAACGACCCTCAGCTTCCTCAGCCCTACGTTGTAGTTGAGTTATGTCTAGTTCCATTTTTTGCATTCTAGTTCTCATTTCTTCCACTACGGGCTGAATAGTTTTCAGTGACGTTTCAGTGTCGTGTACCCTACCAGTTAATTTGCGGTGGTCAGCTCGCAGCAACGAGACTTCCTGTACTGCAGCGTCTATTTTCCCCTCTAACGAGGATTTAGGGGGTTATTCTAACTTTGGAGGAGTGTTAATCCGTCCCAAAAGTGACGGTAAAGTGACGGATATACCACCAGCCGTATTACGAGTTCCATAGGATATAATGGACTCGTAATACGGCTGGTGGTAAATCCGTCACTTTTCCGTCACTTTTGGGACGGATTAACACCTCCTCCAAAGTTAGAATAACCCCCTTAGTGTCCATTATTGCTTGCGTAATTTTATCAAATTGAAGGGAGTGCGTGCGTAATGTTTCATTCAACTGTAGCTGTGTAAGCGATTGCGAGTCCCCATGGCAGGACGGTTGGGGAGGATCACCTTCTCCAGTGGACCCCGTCTTGGGGTGTTTTGGTTTGACCATGATTTCCGCGCTATTCTACAATAGTGTGTTACGCCAACTTTACCGGTCAGTTGTTTGCCGGGAGCGATCGCCCACGACTTCGAGCTTCCTTCAGCTCGTCCCTTAGTTCGCTTAGACTATGAGTCAGGAGGGGGTTGCGTGTCCTTTTCTGATGTTGGCGTCGGTTTAGATTCACCGTTTACCCACTCCCTCTTGTTGTTTTGGCCCCAGTTGGTATCTAACTGATCCACGCCAGGTGGCTCACACCGCTCTCGATAGTCCACAGATCCCGGATGGGTGGTACTCCTCGCCAGAGGGGGCAGCTCAATACCCAGTGCTCCCGAGGATTCCAGGTCAAACGCAGTGTCAGTGCCAATATTGTCAACAGATGTCCGGTGATGGTCCGCTTCTGGCCGCTCAGTGCAGCCCGGATGGGGCACTCGTTCCGCCAAGACCACCGTCCTGTCTCCGACCTCTCCGCCAGTAGAGCCCAGATGCCCAGCTCAATGCCAGAATGCCGATGCGAACAGGGTGTGAAGCTTGCAGCGTGCGGGTAAGGCAGTTGGCGCGCCCGTTGAGATTTTCAGTGAGCGCGTGCGACCACGGCGCTGGCGCCGGCCGAGATTGAAAGCGTCGGCGAGGGCCAGGGGGCAACGCCGTGCATCTGCCCATGCAGGAAAGTCATGGGTGGAGTTTTCAGCCTTCCCACTTCACCGTTGCCCACTTCGCATGACCAGGCCCAAAAGGGGGGAAGATCGAGCCCCCCACACACCGCAACCCGGTCTGTGTCGCCGAATGGGGTACAGCCCCCCGTCTAACCAACAGGCCTGGGCGCCCCCTCGACACCACAGCACCCAGGGCGTCTACTTCTTTAAGGTGAGTGTGCCTTTAAGGACCTCTGATCCATCACGCCGCGCTCGTGACAAAAGTCGTGTTCCAGAGCCATGGGGGGCCACAGTTACAGTTACTTTTGCGGTCCGGTAAGATCGTCGAGGAGTATGTCCCTGCTGGGGAGGGAGCCCCGCAGGCTGAGGAGTCCCAGCGCCGCCGTTGCGCTGCTGGTCGCGCGGCGCCAGGCGCTCTGAGTGCTCCCGCGCCGCAACAGCAACCCCGTCCCAGGTGAGGGGCCTCGCACTGGAGCTCCGATGCGGCGCAATCCCCAGGGCACGGGCCCCGCGGCCCTCCGGCAGCACCCTGGTCCCCACGGGTCCCCCCAGAGCCGTGCCGGGTGCCAGAAGTCTGGGGGCGGTGCCGGCGCACGGCCCCGGGTAGTGAGCTCACCGGCCACGGCCGCGGGCGTCGACTTGGAAGGCCGCCAGCTCCTCCACTGGTTTCGATGTGACCCCGGCGTCACCAAGAGGGTCGCTGCATCAGGCGATGATGCCGAGATGTTAGGCGGGCGGCACCGTCCTCCGGGAGGGCGATGGGCGCCGCACACAGGATGATATTGTGGGGCAGGCACGGAGCTGCAGAATTATCCTGCCGCTCCGGTCGCCATGTTGGCCACGCTTGTATGGTGGTTTTCTAAGGCAGGGTGCCAATCTTTGTTGAATGTATTTGGTTATTTTGTTTCTGATGAAAAGCTGTCCTGTTCCATGTATAGCTTTATGGGTGATACAAAGCAGATTGAAGGTTCATCTTCTGGCAACGGGTAACCAATGTAGTGCTCTCAAGGCAGGGGAGTTGTGGACTTGTGACTTTACAAGTAATAGTAGCCTAGCAGCGGAGTTCTGAATACGTTCTAGTTTTTTCATAACAGATAAGGATGATCCATGGTAGAGGCCATTGGCATAATCCAGTTTGGATAGTACAAGCAAGATAGTAGCCTGCACCTTGTGTGGCAATCTGAGGTGGGGGAAGATGCGTCGTAGAGTCTTCAAGATGATAAAGCTTGTTCCTGCTAATTTGTCCACTTAGGCATTCATTGTTAACTTGGAGTCCATGGTAATTCCAAGGTTTTTAATGTCTTTGGATAATTGAGGAGGTGGTCCGAGATCGTCAGGCCAGACGCACAGTGGGTCATAATTTTTCCAGTCACCACATATGAGTATTTCTGTTTTGGAGGCATTTAGTTTGAGATGGCTTCAAGTCATCCACTGATCAATGACTCTGAGGCGACAGAAGATTTGTGAGTGTTCAATGTTTTTGGGGCATTGTAATTTAAGTAGTATTTGTGTGTCATCTGCATAGTTGTAACATGTGAGTTGAAAATCATTGATCAGTTCTGGTAATGATATCATGTAGATGTTGAAAAGCGAAGGTGAGATGATTGATCCTTGGGGGACCCATGCTTTTGTGAGGTAGAGTTTTGATGAGAATGGGGGAGAATAGATGATATTAGTTCTTTTTTGAAGGTAGGATGTAATCCAGTCGAGAGCAGTCCCTTTTATGCCCGCTTTGTGGAGTCTTTGATTTAGGGTATCATGGTCAACTGTATCAAAGGCAGCTGAGAGGTCCAAGAGAAGTAGAGCAGTAACTCCATTGCGGTTGACTGTGTTTTTAAGATCATCCCAGATTGCTATGAGTGCCGATTCTATGCCTCATCCTGGGCAGAATCCAGTTTGGTAGTCTGAAAGTATAGAATTGTCTTCATTTAATTGTGACATCTGGGCAAACGCTGCTCTTTTTATCAGTTTGACCAGAAAAGGCCCATATGTGATTGGTCTGTAGTTGTTGGGGAAATGTGGGTCTAGGTTTGTTTTCTTTAATAACAGTCGTATTGCCTTTTTCAGGTCTACAGGAAAAGTTTGTGTAGTTAAAGAGTTGTTGATGATTCTTCTTACAGGAGTGGCAGCAGAAGTAGATAAAAGAATGTTCTTGAAGATGTGTGGTGGACAAGGGTCAGAAGGGCAACCAGAAGCCCTGCTTGCTTTAACCAAATCCATGAATTTACCTTGTGATATTTGTTTGAAGGACCGTAGAGCCTGGGTTGGTTTATTCTTAGAGTGCATTTTCGGAAAGGGGTTGGTGCTGATGGTTTTCTTCTGTTTTAAATAGGAGTCCAATGTGTTTGCCTTGGTTGTGCAATGAGTTGCCAGTTTGTTTGTGAAATCTTGAGTAGTGGGATGACTTCCTTCCATGCATGTAGGTTTTCGTAATTCATTGAGAATTTTATAAAATTCTTTAGTTGCAGATTTAGCATTTTAAATTCTGTCTGAGTAGTACCATTTGTTAGCTTTTTTGATTGCTGATTTGTATATTCTGTTAAGGTTGTGTAGCTGCAGTTTGTCTTGACTGTTGTTTGTTTTGAGCCAGGTCCGCTGCAACTTTCTGATTTGTTGCTTTATCTTTTTAAGTTCTATGTTTCTCTAAGGTGTTGGTTTTCTTTTGTCATGTTGAGTTTTTTTGAGAGGTATTAGGATATCAAAAGCTTCCTGTAGCCACTCATAAAGTTTTGGAAAATAATTAATTGTATCTAGATCTGTGTTGGTTCTTAGTTGTGTTTCTAAGTCATCAAAATTGAGTTTGCTCCAAGGTCGATAGGTGCATGTATGTAAGTAGTTGTGGGGTGTGTTGATTTGTGGTGTTTTATGTTGGAAAGTTATCAAATGGTGGTCTGACCATATGATTGGGGTGATGCTATGAATGGTAACTAGTTCAGGCTTAGCAAAAATGACATCTAGGATGTGCCAGTGATGTATGTAGGAATTGTGAACAATCTCATGTAGGTTCAATGCAACTAGGCCAGTGGTGATAGCTTTTGGATGGGGCATATTGGGTTTGTTAAACAAAATGTTTAGTTCCACAAGAATGCATAGGTTTGAGTATAATGTAATAAGGTTTGAGACTGTATCTAGGAAAGCGTCTGGGAATGTTGAGTTGTTAGGTGGAGGTCTGTAAAGGAGGAGAAAGTTACAGGAGGAAGTTGGAGTAGGGTGGTATCTGGTGAGGAGGGCTTCACAACCTTATATGGAAATGGTGTCTGTTTTTCTGAGATTTATTGCCTGTTTGAATATAATAGGTAGTCCACCTCCTCTCTTGTCTATACGGTTCTGTGTGTGATGGTTTGATAGTCCCAAGGAAGGGCTTCATGCAACACTGGGGCCATGTCATCTCCCAACCACGATTCTGTTATGAATAGTAAGTCAGGTTGTGTGTCTGTGAGCAGGTCATAAATTGTGGTGCTTGTTTTTTGAGAGTGACCGAGCATTTATGAGATGGCAGTTTAGAAAAAGTGTGTTAGTGGTGGTGTTGTTTTGTTTAGAAGGGTGAGCAGTTTATTTAGAGCTTGTATCAGGTGTATTGTTAGTTATGATAACCGTGTGAGGGTCACAATAGTCTTGTTTTTCAATATAGTGTTCCTCTTCCAGCAGGCTTAGGAGGCATTTTGTTGGGTCAGTGTGTGTGGGTGGTGGACTTGGTGGCTGAGAGAGACCTGAAGAGTGTACTGTTTTCTGTAGGGTAGCCTTATTATGTAATAGACAAGGGGATGCGAAGGTGTTAAGAGTGGCCTGTTGTTTATTTTGCTTGTGTCTGTTTAGTGTGGAAGGAGTATGGATTAGAGGTGGTAGAGGAGCATGAGGACCATGACGTAAGACTCTAAATTGCGCAATGGATGAGAGGCGGGTGAATGAATGTTGCTGTGTTGGTGTGCTTGTGGTAGATGTTTGTGAAGAGTGAGAATGTAGGGGTAAAGATTGGACAGCATTTGTATTCTTTGAGTAGTCATGAGGGGGGGTGCGGGTGTGATGATAAGTATAATGAACGTTTGTATTGATTTGATGTGCTGATGTGTGTGATCTGTATTGTTTTTGTGGAATAGTGAGAGGGGATATTGATGTTGTGGTTTTCTGTGAGGGAATTGTATGTGAGTTAGTGCTGGTGAGTGGAATTAGAGTATTACAGGGTGGTATTTGATGTGTTTTGGAGATTAATGTATGAGGTGTGTAAGAGGGGATGGATGTGTGTCAGGGGAGTTTGTATTAGTTGTGCTGACTGGAAGAGGTAATATGTGTGGTGGAGTGGAGTGTGAGGATTGTATGGTTGTGTGTAATTGGTAAAGAGAGGGGGAGGGCGTTTGTAGATGGTGTGTTGGAAAGCTGGGCTTAGGAATTGTCATGATGAAAGTTCTGTGTGGAGCAAGTAGAGCATAGTGCTGTTGGTTTGTATGAACAGGGAATGTGTATCTGGATGGTTGAAAGTGATGTATAATGTCGTTTTGTGTTGTGTCGGCGATGGCAGGTTTTGTTAGTGGGAGTGGACAGGGTAGGGTTTCCTATGAGAATGAAGGTGTTTTACTGTTGTAGTTGTGGTGGATATGTGTATAGGTGTTGTATATGGGGTATCATGTTGGGTGATGAGACATTGCAATCTGTACCAGGTCAGTTTGTGATGTAGGAGTTGGATGTCTTTGCTGATAATGTGTTTGCATGTTGATGGAGGTGTAGGGAGTAAGTTCCTTTCTGGTAAATGGAAAATTGAGCAGCATTTCTGGCACTAGGCCCTACCTGCCCCCAACAAGCCCAAACAGGCAGCTGACCTTGTCCTCTCTGCCCTGACTTAAATAGCCCTACTGGCTAATAGAAACCTAGACCTAACCCTAACTAATCAGAGTTGTAACCATAAATCTCACAACCAATGGGAGACACAATCCTAATTACCAATCGTACCCCTAATCCAGAGAACCAATCACAAGCCCAGCCCTAGAACCAGGAGCCAATCGGAATATCAAACCTACTACCAATCTCAAGCCCAACCCTAAAAACCAGGAACAAATCGGAATCTCAACCCTACTGCCAATCACAAACACAACCCTAAAAGCCAGGAACCAATCAAAATCTCAACCCTACTACCAATCACAAGCCCAACCCTAAAAACCAGGAACCAATTGGAATCTCCATCCTACTACCATCCACAAGCGCAACCCTAAAAACCAGTAACCAATTGGAATCTCAACCCTATTACCAATCACAAGCCCAACCCTAAAAACCAGGAACCATTCAGAATCTCAACTCTACTACCAATCACAAACCCAACTCTAATCCCTAAGCCAATAGAACGACCAACCCCCAACAACCTATCACAACACCATATGCAAGAACCAATAGAAAAGGCCCAAGTTAACTGAAGCCCAGTCCCTGTGGGGCGGGAGGAGGGAGCACCTGCTCTATTCAGAATCTCCTTGGATAAATATAGGCTGAATCCACACTTCTAAGCTAGCAGAGTCTACTTTTCAGGTAAGGGAGAGATTGTAAAAAACACTGAAATACTGCTTTTCCCGCACTCTGAAATGTGCTGTTTTTTAAGGTAAAACCAGGGGATGCAGACAGGTTCTAAACAAAATTTAAATCATAGAAACATATTAAGCAGTCTCCTAAACACACTCTGGATAGTCACTGAGATGTATGTAGCCTTTTTACTTAGAAAAGATAAAGATGGGGGCCTTAATGCAGTCTTGTGCCACAAACTAGGAGGGACATTTCAAACAGTCATGGCTAAAAAACAGTACTTTAAAAGGTCAAGCTGCCTGAAACATAGGGAGTCTACGCTAAATAGGCAGGGGTAGCAGTAAAAAACACTTTTAAACAAATAATGTTTTCCCAGATAAAGTCTTGGGCTTTTTACCTAGGTCTCTTAGGAATCCTTGATCACTGGGCTGTATTAGGGCACAGAGAAAATGCTGGGCTCACAAAATGGAGGTAGCTGTCTTGGGCTTCCCTCCACAAACTTAAGGGGCCAGAGCAGGTGTGGAAGGAAGGCTCTGGTTGCCTGGGACTCAGCGAGCCAATCAGCTAAGCCCAGCCCCTGTGGGAAGAGAGAAGGGAGCTGCTGCTCTATTCAGAATCTCCTTGGATACAGACAGGCTAAAACCACCCTTCCAAGCTAGCAGAGTCTACATTCCAGCTAAGGGAGAGATTGTAAAAAACACTGAAATACTGCTTGCTGTGCACTCTGAAATGAGGCTTTTTTAAGGCAAAAACATGGGATGCAGACAGGTTCTAAACACTATTTAAATCACAGAAATAGATTAAGCAGTCTCCTAAACACACTCTGGATAGTCACTGGGATGTATGTAGCCTTTTTACTTAGAAAAGATGGGGGGTCTTTATGCAGTCTTGTGCCACAAACTAGGAGTGAAATTTCAAACAGTCACAGCTAAAAAACAGCATTTTAAAAGGCCAAGCTGCCTGAAACACAGAGTCTACACTAAAGAGGCACGGGTAGCAGTAAAAAAACAATTTTAAACAAAAATGAGATTTCCCAGAAAATGTCTGGGGCTCCTTACCTAGGTCTCCTAGGAATCCTTGATCACTGGGATGTATTAGGGCACAGGGAAAATGCGGGGCTCACAAAATGGTGGTGGCTGTTTTGGGTTTCCCTCTACAAACTTAAGGGGCCCGAGCAGTACATGTATTAAGGATCACACACTTTCTCAAGGCAGTATTGTTGATAGGGACACTCGGCCCAAATTTTTTTAATGAAAAATCTAATTTTACGACTCTAACGTGCCCTATGTCATTGCCATCATTAAAAAGCAAGCACCGGAAAGTCAATAGAATGAGTTAAAATATATGTTTTATACAAAAAGAATAAATCAATGTTTTAATAATACACATCTGACTTGTACTTTAGTCTCCTATCTGTGAAATAATTATTTGTAACCGTCGTTTGGGGTACAATAAGTGTGAAACAGCTATTCAGAGTTGAGTGCGATCTCTGCTTCTCTGCTGTGAAATCACAACTGCTTAGAATCTGATAGGAAGCAACAGCAACCGTCGAGGGTATAACAAGTGTGGCATAGGCATCAAAAGGTAAGACACCATCTTCTGAAATTCTACTACAGCAACTTTCAGCAGTCAATTGAAGTGATGAGTGTCCCATGTTAGACCTCTTATCCTTGGTGTGGTCTTATCCTAGAGGTTTTGCCTTCACCCTTCCTGCTTTTGCTGATTTCGTTCTTGTTAAAATTAGGACTCTACTACTGCTAACCAGTGCTAAAGTGCCTCCCGCTCCTTAAAACATAGTACAATTGGCTTACACCTGATTGGCATACTTAATTCAATCCACACCTGGTGGGGCCATATATAAAAGGTGAAAGCCACCCGTCAGGAGCAGCATAGTAGGGGACCTCTAAATCAGAGAGCACATGTAACAAGACTAAGTGGACTGGGTCATACTCCCAACCCCTGGGAGGTAAGCTCTCCCTATCAGGATCCTGACAAGACCCAACCACCCAGGGCAAAGATCACCCAGGGAATTGCTGCTATGGGAATAGGAATACAGAGAGAGGAGAAGTACCGCCTCCCCCGGGTGGAGGCTGGGTACTACCTCACTGGACCAGGAGAGGCCACCCCACACTTTTGTACACCTTACCACCAGGATGGGGTGACTCACTCTGTTAAGGACATGCAGGCAACTGGAATCAGGGGAGGCGCACTTGTGTGGAAAAAGCTGCAGGGTCAGACACATCAGAATGCCTGCCTGGTTGCTGGCCCCGAAGATAAACTAGAAAACTCAGAGCCATCAATGACTCCAGACAGGTTTTAGAGGACAAGATTGATAAGCTGGACTTAGACCTGAACATCCTCCGGGATGACCACCAAAAATTAAAAGGTGGAGTCAAACATGTTTCTGGCACTCTCTGAGAAGTGTTCCTGCAGCTGAAGGATCTCCAAGATTGATTCCACATCCTCACTAGGTAAGTGGAGCAACTATACCAGAGAAGGGAAGGCATAGAGGGGTGCAGTCAGCACAACAACCTCCATATTGTGGGACACTTGGATGAGGTGGAGGGGCTGGACACGGTGTCAAACTTAGAGCAATGGCTAGCAAAAGAGGTGACCCCACAGAGGCTTCCACAGCTCTTTATGCTGGAACATAAGTTCACATGGTGAAGATTTCCCCTGCCTGGTGTGCTACCCAGACCATGGCGGGTGACTCCTACATTACAGGGACAAAGACTTGATGCTATAAAGGGCATGCACTCTGTGCCTTATCGACCTGAATGGGGCCACAGTCGCCATATTACCAGATTACACAATGGTGATACAGAGAAAGCAGGCACATTTCATGGCAATTAATAAGTAGTTCTGATAAGTTAGAATCCATTATGCGCCCCTTTATCTGACCCATCTGAAAAACAGGCCCCAAGAGCACTTGGGATTAGTTGGGATGGCCAAATAGTAGGAGGTGGAGGCCAAAGCATTCACTAGACCATAGTTACCAAAACGCAAAAGAAGAAGAAAGACTGGACACGGCCCTCTGAGTCTCAGACTGCCCTGGAGAGGGTGGCGGCTACAGATGTGGTGTCTACCTTCTACGTCTTGAGGAGCAGAATGGATAGCAAGCATTGGAATGATTCCATGCCTGGCTTGATCAGCACAGAGAGCACACTCGAATCTCTATGCTGTTGACCAGTGATTACTCCTTAGCCCGCAGATGACCTATTAAACTATGGGGACTCCTACCAGACAGGAATGTAACGATCTGCAATGATGGGCCATATTACCTGGAGAGAAAATGTGCAAACATATCACACACAGAAACTTTGTGCTGGATGGCCTGTCCGGAAGCTTGAACAACTGGACACTATCAAGTTATTACCTTACCAAGGGATTGATGCTGAGGCAACACAGCAGCTGCCTTGGGGAAAGCCACTCACCTACTAGAAACTCCAGCTGTTGGACTGGTATTGGGGTTTTGGACTTTTCTAAATGTCTAAATACATTGCCATTGACAGCTGGCTGGCAGTTGCCAACTTGGTCTGGAGAGGGGTAGTTGGGTTTTTTCAGTATTTATAAACTCAGGCTTATTTGATGCAATGGGGTCACCTTCTCCTGGGGTGGCTGGGGGCTGACAGATGGAATGACTTGCCAGTGTTACTGGACAAATTGGGGTTTGCATAGAGCAAGAGGGCGAGTTTGGACAGTGCACACTACTTTCACACACAAAGAAGATCTGAATTTCTAGGTACACCCTCCTCACCTGGAATGTCACGGCAATGGGCTCAATGGCTAAGTGTTACAAAATCTTTGCATATCTGAAGTGCAGGGGCACTGACATTGCACTATTATAGAAGACACAGGCTGCCGGTGATTGAATTATGGTGAAACAATGCAGATAGCAGGATCAGACCATTGTAACCTCCAACTCTGCATTATCCAGGGGAGTAATGGTGAGGGTGAGGGTGGGAGTCCTGTTCATGGCCTTGAAATCTATGATTGGCAGAGAGGAACTATACATCCTTCTCGCTGGTGTACTGGATGGACTGCAGGTGGTGATCAGTAGCATTTACACTCTGAATACCAGCCAGACACATATTCTCATGGTGCTGTTGCCCCGTCTCTTCCAGGATGACCCAGCATCACTAATCCTAGGGGGTGACTCCAATTGCATCTCAGACACCCACCTTGATAGAAGAGTGCCACCCTTGGTAGAGTCCCCAACTGTCCTTCTTGCAAGAGACTTTAGAACCTGGGTGGACAACTGGGGATTGAGTGACCCTTGGAGGTTACTAAACCTAGGACATCTGGAGTATTCATTTTATTTTCTGACCCACAACCTCCATGTGAGTCTAAACACAATCCTTTGGTCTCCAAAGGTTGCGGGGCAGATTGCATGGACGAAATATCTGTAACACACATACTCTGACCACAACCCCCTTCTCATGAGCCTGGAGTGGATTAGACATATGTCACTTGTTTCTACTTGAGGCTCAGGCCCGAGCTCCTGGACAATCCCACATTTAGAGAACACTTAACTGACAGTGTATGCTACTATTTCCAGATCAATGACCAGGCAGCATCGCACAATAATATTGAGTGGGGCACGTTTAAGGTGATGGTTTGTGGGCACTGCACAGGGCATGCTGTAGGGGTTAAGAAATCGTTCACTACAGAACTTGTAAAAGTGGAGCCTGACCTATGTCGTCTCCATATAGAAGCGCAGGTTAATCTTCAGGTGTGAGACCACCTGCGGAAGAAGCATAAGACTAACACTTTGCTCCTAGATAAGTTGAAGCTCTTAAATAGCTGAGAAAGGTTTGCCATGACGCATTCAGAGGAGAGCAGAGTGGCACAACCTCTTTCTTGGCTGGGCTGCCCAGAGGAGTGGGGTGGCCCACCACACAAATATGGACCCCGGGGATATGTTCCATACTCAGCAGGATATCCATGAAGTGTTCACGCACTACTACATGGATCACTAAAAGGTGCACAGCGCCACACGGGCTGAATCTATGGAGTCCTTCCTTGCATATGTGTCATTCACACACCTAACATAATTGAAAGCAGAAGCCCTGGGTGGTCAATCAGAGTGCCTGAAATCAGAGTCACTCTCAAACAGCTGGCACAGGAGAAGACCCCAGACGTGGATGGACTAGCAGTGGCCTCTCTGATGACATCATGACTGGTGAAAATAAATGCAGAGGCATTTGCATGTGGGCAACTACCCCCTCTACCAAAGAAGCCCTGATAGTATCCATACCCAAACCAAATGGCAAGGCAGTAGAGGCCATGTTCTATCACCCTTTGTTCGTGCTTGAGATTGATTATAAATTTCTTAGCAAGGCTCTGGCCAACTACTTATACCTTCTTCTATGCTCACTAGTGCACAATGATCAGAATGGATTCATTTTGCAGCACAGTAACTCTGCCAAAATGTAACACTTATACTGAGTATTCGGGGAGGCACCCCAACCACCTTCTTGGGAACAGTCTTGCTCTCCATTGACATCCAGGAGGTGTTTGGTATCTGGCAGTGGGACTACCTGGGAGAGTTATTGAACAGGATTGCCTTAGGTGTGGGATGGTGCAAGTTGTTATCCCTTCTCTATGCTGCTCCAAACGTACTCTTGTATGGGCAGCTGTATCTCTGGGCTGTTTGGGGCACACAGGGGGCACGAGATAGGATTGCCCATTGTCCACAATGATTTTCGTGTTGTCAGTTGAACTTTTTGCCAGCCTAAATAGAGCTGAAGGACGTGGGAGGGGCATTCCTCTGCGATATGGAGAGCATGTAATTTAATTGTACATGGATGACATGTTATTGTACCTGTGGGCAAATCGCATGGGAATAGCGTGGGTGATGGAGATACTAGCAGAGCTGAGACAGGTGTCCAGGCTCTGCACAAACTGGACTAAGATGTGTGCCTTCCCATTGGTGGTGAAAGCTCAGAAACCGCTGGAGGTGACCATTGACACTGTGATTTGCTGGGCACCAAGGGCATTCTGCAACCTGGGAGTCAGGACTTATCATGTGGATATCCAAAATTGCAACCTGGGAGCACATTGAGTGCCCTGTGGGTGAGTGTGATATTTTGGTGAACCATGCAATTCCCCTTTATTGGCAGAGCAGCACATAGAAAGATATTTGTTTTGCCCCATCTACTCTTCTACTCTGTTACCTTCCCAATTTGGATCCCCCAGAGTTGGTTTCACTCCCTCATGTCACAACTTTGTGAGTTGACCTGGGATGGGAAGCACAATGGGGTATCCCTGCGTGTGCTACAGAGACCACTGATAGAGGAAGGACTGGGAGGCCAGACTACAAACTGTGTAATTTTGCAGGACAATTGCCATGGCTGGCCAGGTGGCTTGCAGGGTTGGATAAGGTAGACTTGAGGGAGTTTGGTGAGGAACACAGAGAAGGGGACCTCAATGCACTGAGAATTAAACTGCCTCCCTGGAGGAAAGAGACACTGCTGGCAGTGGAACTCCTCTGCTGGAAGGGGGCAAACAAGTTGTTTGAGGGCAAGACCGCCATATGCACCAACAATACAGCTGTTGGGACTATCTACTGTTAGAGGGGGAAAAACAAGGGCTTAGGGACTGACAATTGCCTCCTGGTCCTTTATGGCTGATGGACAGCTGGGAAAGTGGGTAACAAAATTTTGAACTGAGCACTTGATGTGGCCTGCAGAGACATTGCCAGATTTTGGAAACCTCGGGACAGACCACCATGTGGCCAGTGGAGGGCAGAGGTGCTGAACAGGGCAAAGGCAGAGGAGATGGCCCTGTGCCTGGAAGACTATAGAGGGATTCCAAAGAGACCAGTAGCAGATTTATAGCAAGAAGTGGTAACTAGCTTTGCAATTATAGGAGAAGTGATGACTTGAATATATAGAAATTTAGGGGCAGATGTGGCCAACTATGCTTGGTGGGACCACCAAAATATGGGCTGCAAGCAGTTGAAGCAGGCTATAGTCTCCTCACCTCATCCCATATAAAGATATCACATATAACTCCTGACCACCTGTAGGTGACATTACACAGACTTACATGACCTGGGATCCCGATAAGCTTCAGAAAAGTTAATTGCTATGTATGTTTAATGTACGATGACCACTGAGGGAACGCAAGTGAGTTTATTTGTAATGACTATGTAAATCACAATATTTGCTGCTGTATAAGTTCAATTTCAGGAAAAAATGAATAAAACAGATTAAAAAAAATACTACTACTGGGCCTGCAGCACTCATTGTACCATCCACTTAAGTAACAATTTAAAACATGCATCAGACCTACCACTGCATCCTGTAGTGTGCTTTTGAAACTGCAAATTCAACCTGGAAAAAAATATTTTGCCAGATCTAAACCATCTTTTTAATAACATAAAAGTAATCCCTATGTAGGCCCTAAAAAACCCAAAGAGCAGGGTGTATTGTATTTAAAACGTAGGACGTGTTTTACATGCCCTGGTAGTGAAAATGTCTCAATTTGTTTTTCACTAATCTAAGGCCTATCTATCCCACTGAATAGCTTTGGGGTACCATATACATTTAATGAGTGCTGACGTTTGATTAGGAACAGATAGGAATGCCACGTGTGGGCTCAAAATAATTGTAAGTTAAATACTTTTTGATGTTAAAGTTGGATTTTAAGTCACATTTCTGAAAATGCCACTTTTAGAAAGTTAGCATTTTCTTCCCTAACTGTTAAACCTGACAGCCTTAGGATGGTCACCCCTAACTTTTTGCCTGTCTCCCTCCACTTTTTGGATACTGTTTTTGCTGGTTTTAGGACTCTGCACACTTTACAACTGCTAACCAGTGCTAAAGTGCCTATGTTCTCTCCCTTTAAACATGATGACATTGGATCATATCCGAATGGCTTATATAATTTACTGATAACTCCCTAGTGAAGTGCACTATATCCCAGGCCCTTTAGATTAAATGATACTAGTGGGCGTGCAACACTGATTGTGCCACCCACTTGAGTAGCTCCTTAACCATGTCTCAAGCCTGCCATTGCAAGGCCTGTGTCTACAGTTTCACTGCCAATTCGACTTAGAATTTAAAAGAAAGTACTTGCCAAGCCTAAAGCTCCCCTTTTTCTACTTATAAGTCACCCCTAAGGTCTGCCCTAGTTAAACCATAGGGCAGGGTGCTGTGTAGGCAAAAGGCAGGTAATGTAAAACTCCTAAATTCGTTTTTACACTGCTGTGAGGCCTGCTTCTTTCATAGGCTAACATTGGGGCTACCCTCATATACTGTTTGAGTGGTAGCTGCTGATCTGAAAGGAGTAGGAAGGTCATATTTAGTATGGTCAGAATGGTGATACAAAACCCTGCTGACTGGTGCAGTTGGATTTAATATTACTATTTTAGAAATGCCACTTTTAGAAAGTGAGCATTTCTCTGCACTTAAATCCTTACAATCCACATCTGGCTGGATTCAGTTGAGAGCTCCCTTGTGCATTCACTCAGACACACCCAAATCACAGGATACTCAGCCTCAGTTGCATACATCTGCATTTTGAATGGGTCTTCCTGGGCCGGGAGGGTGGAGGGTCTGACACTTACATGTCAAAGGACAGTAGCCTGCCCTCACACAAACAACTGCCACACCCCCTTCTGGGACCCTGGCAGACAGGATTGAACTGAAAGGGGACCTTGTGCACTTCTAAGCCACTTTTTGAATTCTTCCCCACTTCAAAGGCCCATTTGGGTATTTAAACAGGGCCTCTGCCCCTTCTAACTCAGACACTTCCTGGATAAGAAAACCTGAACCAGAACCTGCAACCTGTCAAGAAGAACTGCCTGGCTGCCCAAAGGACTCACCTGACTGCTTTCCGTGAAGGAGTGCTTCCTTGCTGTTGCCCTGCTGCCTCTCTGGCTGTGCTGAGAAGTGCTCTCCAAGGGCTTGGATAGATCTTTCCTCCTGTTCCCTGAAGTCTCAGGACCAAAAAGACTTCATCCCTACAAGAAAGACTCCTTGTGTGGCGAAAATCAACGAACAGCCTGTCAAAAACGACGCACAGCCTGCATCGCGGTGAAAAATTCACCACCCGCCGAACCAGATGCACGCAGCCTGACTTCGCAATGAGAAGATCGACGCAGCACCAGCGTAGCGACTGGAAATTCAACGCACTGCCCACTGGATCTACGCACACCCAAGCTGGAACGATGCAGCCTGACTTCCAGAGAGGAACAGATGCAGCACCTGCCGTGCAATAGAAATTTCCACGCAATGCCCACCGGATCAACGCAGCCCCTGTGACTTCGTCCAGTCAGAGCCGGAAATCCACGCATCGTCCCCGGGGCGTCTGAAAACCCCACAACCCGAAGAGGATCCAAGGAAATTGACACAAAGCCTTCCCTGCGTGAAAACTAAATGATGCATTGCCGTGTGCGGCCTGAGAAATCGACGCACACCTCCCTGTTTTCCATGCATCTCCTCCTCTGTGGTTCTTTGCGGAGATTTTGAACGCAGACCAGGTGCTTTGTGCTTGAAAGAGACATTAATTGCTTTTAAGAGACTAAAGACACTATAAAATGTATATAATTTTTACAGTGATATTTCAACATATACTTATTGTATTTTAATCGTTTTGACCTGCATCTTATCAGATAAATAATACATATTTTTCTAAACAATGTGGTGTATTTTTGTGGTGTTCTACTATGTTATTGCATGAATTATTGCACACATACTTTACACATTGCCTTCTAAGTTAAGCCTGACTGCTCAGTGCCAAGCTACCAGAGGGTGGGCACAGGATAATTTGGATTGTGTGTGACTTACCCTGACTAGAGTGAAGGTCCTTGCTTGGACAGGGGGTTACCTGGCTGCCAACCAAAGACCCATTTTATAACAATAATTATTTGCTGTCTCCTGCCTATGCTCTAGTTCTAATGATTGTGAATAGCTCGGCAGTTGGCCTTTGTGTATTCTTCACAGAGAGTGAGACAAATGGGGACTTAGGTGTTGAAAGGATGGAGCATCCTGCCAGGATGGGTAGGCGGAGCTGCTTTCTGCTCCAGTTACCTTTCAAAGGGCTATTAACTACATGAAGATGGTTGTGGTAATCCAGTACCACACAGATTAATAGCCAAATATCTGTAATCGTTCCGCCGACTCCTAAGGATTAAACCAGAAATTGACCACTAAGATCATGGCCTTTGAATTAGATGTAAAACTATGGAGTCAATGCAATCAATTAATCCTCATGGATGGTCCAAACATGATGTAGAGCAGAAATCCACTCACCAAAATTCTGGACTTTTAAAATGTCTTTATTGCCAATTAATATCCATTGTTTAAAGACCCAACATAACCAGCTTAACTTCTGAGATCTGACGTGATCAGATGAATTTCAGGGTGGTACGGCCATACCACGATTTTGCCCTCCCATCTTAGTGACTTTTAAAAGGCCTGCCTCCAGCTCAGTTGTGTGAGCATGCTTAGTGATCTCCACAGGAAATGGCCTAACCACAACATGGACATATTAAATTCTTTTCACTGAAACCAATCCTTTTTTGTAACGCAGGTAGCTATGGATTTGTTTTTGACCTAGCTCAGCAAGCACCCAGGGAAACCAAGTAAACCTAAACATTTTTTTAAACTAGGCACTAAAGAATCCACAGTGCATGGCTCTCACCAGGTTTTCCTACCCGGAAGCCCTTCTAAACTTCAAACTTTGAATAGATACACACATTTTCCTAACAGTTTTTAGAGGAAAATGTCTAGAATCTGAAGGGGAGCCACACATTTCTTACCTTCCAGCATCCCCTCAAGCCTCTCAATAAAAATAGCAAATCACTTGTGTGTGGTAGGCCTAGTGCCATAACAGCAAAGGGCTCAAAATGCAACATGGACACATCACATTATTCCATTGAAAACTGACCCTTTTTTAAATGTAGGTAGCTCTGGGTTTTGGCCTTTAGTTCAACTGACAGAAAACATAGCAAAATTGCGCATTTTTGAAAACTAGACACCCAGGGGAATCCAGGATGGGGTGACATGCATGGCTCTCACCAGGTTTTCTTACCCAGAAGCCCTCGCAACCCTTAAACCTTTACTGTAAACACACATTGACCTCATGTTTCTAGGAGACAAATCCTGGAAACTGAGGGAGGGCCACAACTTTCCAACTACCTAGCATCACCAAAAGTCTACCAATAAAAAAAGTACCTCACTTATGTAGGTAGACCTCGTGCCCGCGACATGAACGTGCCCAAAAAGCAATATAGAAAACATTACATTTTTTCACTGAAAACTAACTTTTTTTTGTACTGTGGATAGCTGTGAATTTTGGGCCCTAATGCAGCTGGCACCTAGGAAATATAGCAAATCTGTATATTTATTAAGCTAGGCGCCCTGAAGGGTTGAGGGTGGCGTGACTTGCAATGCTCTTACTAGGTTTTCTTACCAAGAAACCCATGCAAACTTCAAACTTGGCCTGAAAAACACATTTTCGTCAAAGTTCTGGGACAGAAACTTCTGAAATCTTTGGGGAGGCACAAATTTCCTACCTTCTATCATTTACCCAGGTCTCACAATAAAAATGATACCTCACTTGTGTGGGTAGGCCTGGTTCCAGAACAGGAAAGGGCCCAAAATGCAACATAGATACATCACATTTACACTCAAAATGAGCCTTTTTTGCAATGTGGGTAGCTGTGGGCTTTGAGCCCTAGCTCAGCCTGCACCTAGGGAAACCTAAAGACTTGTCCATTAATGAAAATGAGACACCTTGGGGATTCCAATGTGGGGTGACATGCGTGGCTCTCACCTGGTTTTCTCACTTCAGAGCCCTTGCAAACCTCAAACTTTGGCCTAACGCATATTATACTTGCAGATCTTGGGGTGGGCTAAGAGATGAACACACAAAGGGGGTTATTCTAACTTTGGAGGAGGTGTTAATCCGTCCCAAAAGTGACGGAAAAGTGACGGATTTACCACCAGCCGTATTACGAGTCCATTACATCCTATGGAACTCGTAATACGGCTGGTGGTATATCCGTCACTTTACCGTCACTTTTGGGACGGATTAACACTCCTCCAAAGTTAGAATAACCCCCAAAATGCCCTAAAGTGCTGTTGGAGAGATAAGCGATAGAGGTAGCTGGGGCATTTGGGGCCGTGCTTGGCCACCACCAATGGAAACTTACCAACCATAGACATTTTGCAAAACTAAACAAAGGATTCCAGGGTGGTATACCATGTGTATCCTAAGCTTTTTCTACCTCTTCTTGCCTCTGTCTCCTTCAAAGCTCTGGATAATCTTGTATATTTTCCAAGTGAACCTTCACTGAAACCTTGTGTTGCTAGTAACCCCGGACTTCAAGAAATTGTGTCTTTAGCACACTCACTGGGCTAAATTAATTTCCTTCCAGTTTGTGGATGCAAGTGGGGGAGCGTCTGCAAATGCCTCGGAGGCCTACATTCCTCGAACTGAGTGAGCATATCTACCTTTGAAACCAAGCAAACATGCTGGGAAAGATTGCCTAAGTGTCCTAAACAGCACTTCAAAAACTACTAAAGACTTTGGCCCTCATTATGACATTGTCGGTAAATGCCGCTTACCGCTGCAGTGACGGCTGGCAACATAGTGCCGCAGTGGCGACCATCCGTTGGTCATATTATGACACACACACAAAAAACTGACAGAATACTGCCACATACACAAATCCACCAGCCCAAAGGTCAGTGCTAAAGTGGCAGTACGAGCACCCATACTGTTACGCCAACAAAACAACGCCTACCACATTATGACCCATGAATCACCACAGCAGACATTCAATGGGGGTAAACTATTGGCGGGACACAGTGGTGCACTAAGCATGGCCACCTAAATACAAAATACCAGAAACACACACCTAACACTCTTACACACACAACACCAACACACCAACAGCACTATGAAACACTCACCCACATTACACACCACCCCTTACGAATACTAAAAAGTGCCACAAGACTAACACGAAGACCACTGAGACAACTACACACACAAGAAACATCCATCCACCTGTCACACACCCTGCATCCCACACCCCACCACATCACTTAACACCCTCTGCACAAAACACACCACACAACACCCGTGTCTCCACTAAGGCACCCCAGTTTCAATGATGAGGAGTTGCGGGTCATGGTCGAGGAAATAGTCAGGGTAGAGCCACAGCTGTGTGGAGCACAGGTACAGCAAATATCCATTGCCAGGAAGATGGAGCTATGGTGGAAAATTGTGGACATGGTGAATGCCGTGGGACAGCATCCAAGACTAAGGGACGACATCAGGAATAGGTCGAACGACCTACGGGGAAAGGTACATTCCATGGCAGCAAGGCACCAGCTCCCCATACAGAGGACTGGCGGTGGCCCCCACCTCCTCCCTCACAGCTCACAGCATGGGAGGGGCAAGTCTTGGCACTACTGCATCCTGAGGGACTCACTGGAGGACTGGACACTGGTGAGTCAAGATTTACTACTTATCACCCCCCCCATACCTGCCTGCCATCTCACCCACTTACCCTCACTCTACTCCAACCCACACACTGCACCTAGACATCTGACTAAAACCAATGCCAAGCCCTGCATGCTATACCAATGCATGGACAGCCCTCCCAGCCCTTCATGGACACCCATCACCAAAGCATGAACAGCATGGAGAACTAACAATCCCACAATACATCACCATACACAAACAAAGGTGGCAAGGCAACAGCAACAATAGAGGGGAAGCAATGGATGTACAATATGTCACAGACATGAAGTATAATACATCACTTACATTCCCACAGATGCCCCAGCCAATCTCAGCGGCAAGGAGGTGCCACGACTAACTAGTTCCCCAACAGAAGATGCCCCCAGTGATGATAGTAACTTTGGACTTCAGGATCTGGATGAACTACCTCGCCCATTAGGGGCCACTGGTCAGTCGGTCACCCCGGCCCACTCACAGTCCACCACAAAGCCTCCCCCATCAGTATCCAACACCACAGCACCCACCCAACATCTCAACACCTCTGTCCCCAGGACACATCAATCAACAGTGGGCCCACCGGTACAGGGATCACAGTCCACACCTCACCCCCAAGAGAATCAGGGACCTGGGGTTAGTGGCAGTGGGCACACCGTTCAGGAGACAGAGGCACAGGGGAACGGGGACACTGGGAGGACCGCTGTGCACCAGGGGGAGGACAGGCCAGGGAACCGACTCTCCAGGAGGCACTCACTAATGTTCTGGGAGCTTACCAACAATCCCAGGACAAGATGGGCCAGATCCTTACCAACATGCAGCAGAACAAGCGGCTGTGGGAGGTGCACCATCAGGAGTTATGGGAGGATTTACAGGCCCTAAACACCTCCATGGTCTCCTTAGCAGGGCTGCTGGCAGATATGGCCAACATTATGAGGGAATGGACAGCTCTCCAGCGGGCCCTTACCACTAGCCAGTCTACTGACCAGCCCACCACTTCCGTTGCAGCTAGTGGGCAGGAGGCCTTGCCACAGGACCCACAGACCAACAGCACCCCTCCTCCTGCAGAAGGTGAACCAGCCCGCAAACGTTCCCTGTGACCTAGACAGAAGCCAGAGAAACCTGCCATGACCAAGACCACCAACAGGAAATGAGACCCTCCTTAATGTCCCCCTTGTGTTCCACTGTGTGACCTTGTCCACTTTGAACTGCCGTTGCTCCCGTTCATATGGCCCCTTGGACACTGGACCTGTGCTAAAAACAGACTGGAACAATACCCTGGACTTTCCTCAACCCTCACCCCATTCCATTGTACATTTCTGTCAAAAATTTGCACTACAATAAACACCCTTGAACACAACCTAAGTGAAAGTGTTTTATGAGATGAAAATGTGCCTTTATGGAAACAGTCACATCATGTGCAAATTATCTGTACACTGTGATAGCATACATTTTATGACCTGTATCTGTCTGTAGTCATCACATCAGTACACCATCAGTTATCACCAACATCTGCAAAATGAGAAGCTAAAGGGGATGGTAAGTATAGATGGAAAGGAAGTGAGTGCCATCCTGCTACAGCCACACAGAAAACATCATTAATCAGAGGAAAGGTCAGTTCCACTGTCTCACCTGTGTGTCACTGGAAGTATTGCTGTACAACTGATGTTCTGTTGTCCACATCCTCTGCCTCCTCATCCTCACTGTCCTCAGGGTCCACACGCTGCCACAGGGGCATGTCCAGTCTCCTCCTCCTGCAGATAAGGCACATGTCATCTGAGGGCCATGTTGTGCAACATGCAGCATGCCACTACTATCTGGCAGACCTTCTTGGGTGAGTAGCACAGGGATTCACCTGTCAGATGGAGGCATCTGAACTTGGCCTTCAGGAGACCAAAGGTCCTTTCAATAATTCTCCTGGTTCGCCCATGTGCATCATTATAATGATTCTCAGCCCCTGTCCTGGCATTCCCCACAGGGGTCAGCAGCCACAATAGGTTTGGTTGCCAGAGTCACCTGCAATTAATGAGGGACATACAGTAGCCTTACACAATGGTATAGGGTCAACACCAGAAGGCATACAGTGACATGCATTGGGTGGGGAGTCAGGCTCACCAATTAGCCACACCCTGTGCCTCTGTAGTTGTGCCATTACATTTGGGATGCTGCTATTCCTCAGGACAAAGGCATCATGTACCAACCCAGGATACTTGGCAGTGACGTGTGAGATGTACCGGTCCGCCAGGCACACCATTTGCACATTGAGTGACTGGAAACTCTTCCGATTCCTGAACACTTGTTTATTCTGTTGGGGGGAAAAACACAACATGTGTACCGTCAATTGCCCCAATAATGTTGGGTATATGTCCCATTGTATAAAATCCAGCCTTCACAGTGGCCAAATCTTCCACCTAGGGGAAAGCAATGTAGCTGCACATGTGTTTCACCAGGGCAGACAAAACCATTGCAAACACGATTGAGAACATTGGCTGTGACATTCCTGCTGCCAAGCCCACTGTCACTTGGAAAGAGGCAGTTGCCAGGGAATGGAGCATAGATAGAACCTGCATACGAGGGGGATCCCAGTGGGATGACGGATATCAGATATCAGATATCAGATCAGGCTCCAATTGGGCACACAGCTCTGTGATTGTGGCCTTGTCCATTCTATGGGTGAGTATTATATGCTTGCCTTCCAGTGTAGCCAAACCCACAAGTGGTCTGTACACAGGGTCTTGAGTCCTTCTCCGATTCCTCCTCAGTGGTAGGTATCTTAGAGACACAAGAGTGAGTAGGCTGTCACAATTTGAACAATGGAACCACCACCTTAGTGTACATAGAGCAGTAACGTAATGGGACATTGGTAATGGCAATGTATGTGCAAATTATAGATATGACGCAGTTCTCGATTATCTGAATATTGTCCACCACCATAAAATGGTGACTGCCTGTCCTGTGTGTGGGGACAGGTGGAAGTGAGCTAACTCCGCCGGCGTTGCGGAAGACGGTCTTGCACCGCTGTGCTATGCCTCATTGGATAACATGGGGCTCTATTGAGTACAGTGGCCAATGGGGATCACCGGTGGCGGTGACGGTGTACACCGCCGCGTACGTGACTGCTATTTTCTGCCTATAACCTCACTTGTTTCCTGACTTTCCACAGGAAAACACCTACACTGTGTGTGCTGCTGTGACCTGTGTCTGGATTCTACCATGGCCCATGTGACTGGGGAAAGGGCACCTGCCTTCACTTCTGAGGAGTTGGAGCTCTGTGTAGATGGGTCCTACCCCAGTATGGGCTGCTGTATGGCCCTCCAGACCAAAAGGTGGATACACCTTGAGCACGAGGCATGTGACAAGGTTGCATAGAGATGTGTGTGCAAGCATCATGTCATTTGGGGCGGCGAATGTCTGGTGGTGGTGCACATGGTGGGCGCTGGGTGATTTGTGTGCCAATGGGGATGGAAGGGGATTTGTGGGCCATATGTCCTTGTGTCTGTGTTTCCTCTGCAGGTCAGCACCCATCAGAAGAAGGGATTGTGGCGTGCCATTGCCAAGGACGTGCGGAACCTCGGGGTCTACAGCAGGCATAGCATCCACTATAGGAAGAGGCGGAGCACCTGAGACGCCGGGCCTGGAAGACCGCAGAGGCCCAGCTGGTGATGGCCTCCCAACGAGGATGGGGTGCCCGTCAGAACCTGACCCCCCTGATGGCCCGCATACTGGCGGTGGCCTACCCAGAGCTGGATGGGTGCTTGAGGGCATCACAGCAGCCACAAGGGGGTGAGTACAATGTGCGTTACAACTGTGATTGGTAGGTGGCATGGGAACCTGGTGGTGGGTGTCAGTTAGTGGGTGCCCCTTAATGCCAGCTCAGAGAACAAAGAGTGAGCCAGCTCAAGGGTAATGGTTGAATTGCTAAGTTTATTAACCTAGCTAGGTTGCATTCCATGTCAGACAGGGCTTAGTGACTCCCAGGAGGGGTGCAGTTGGCGTTGTTTTGCTCACATCTTGCTGTGGTACCTAGCAAATGTAATGCCAGTGCGATGAATGGTTTTCAATCCTGATCCTTGTGTGTGACGGTAATGTGTATCCCACCTGTGGTGTTGGTGCTATAATTGACCAAGTGCTCCCTTTCCTGCCCCCCTTTTTTCCTCTGTCGTCCTGTCCATGTTTGCATTAGCATCATCTGGCTGAGGAGCAGGGTCACTGGTGACAGAGGGAGCTGCATCCCACAGGACACAGGAGACAGAGCCCACCAACACTGAGGGGACCAGTGGGACGGAGGATGAGGGGAGCACCACGGCTGAGACAGGAGGTGACAACACTGACTCAGTTACCTCCTCCGGTGGAAGCGCCCTGGTGTTGGCAGACACCTCTGGAAACACCCCATCTACAGGTACAGATGCCACCCCCCATATCATCACTGCCGTCCCAGTAGTCCCTCACCATGTTGCCCGTGCCCGCTCACCCAGGAGGGTGGGCATCTCCTTCGCCCCAGGCACCTCAGCCCCTGCCCAAGTCAGCCCTGCTGCCCTGAGTGTGGAGGCTATTGACCTCCTAAGATCCATCTTTGTAGGGCAGTCAACCATTGTGAATGCCATCCAGGGGCTGCCATCCCAGATGCAGCAATGCATTCCTGGAGGGCATTCACAGTGTATTGGCTGCCCAACAGAGATGGTTCCAGGCTCTGGCCTCCTCTCTGATGGCAGCCATTGTCCCTGTTCCTACCATTCCCCCCTCCAACTACCACTTCACCATCCCAATCTCCTCAACCCCAAACTATCCCAGCACACATACAGACCAGCATGCACACAAAACATCACACAAGAGTGAAACACAGGTAGCACACTTCAGGCCACAGGCACTCACAAAAACAACAGAGAGTTGCACACACAACAACATCCACTGCCTCCACTGTCTCCCCCTCCACCTCCCCCCTCCATCCCTGTCACATCCACACTCACACCTGCAAGCACTGCACCAACAGTCACCACCACCATCACCACACCAAGCAGCAGACGCACCTCACTTGCAGACACATTCACAACATCCATCCACCCGTCTCCTGTGTCCTCTCCCACCCTGTCTGCCCCCCTCCTAAGAGACACAAACGCACGCTCTCAGACAAGCAACAGCCATCCACCTCACATCAGCACACTGCCCATTAACCCTTCACCCAAAGTCAGCAAACATACACCTCCAACAACCATTCCCTTAACCTCCACTACCATCCCTCATCCCTCCCTACCTTCCCTAAGAAGCTTTTCCTTGCCCAACTTGACCTCTTCCCTCCCCCTCCCTCCGTACTGCCCGCAAGAGCATGGTCACAACAAACCAGACCAGCACCTCAGCCAAACAGTCCACGGGGACAGTGGAGGCACCTCCTAGTCATGGAGGCAGGAAAGGAAAGGATCCAACTCCACCACCCAAGAGAGGGAAGGTTCCCACTCCACCACCCAAGAGAGGGAAGGATCCTACTCCACCACCCAAAGAAAGGGAAGGATCCAACTACACCACCCAGGAAACGGAAGGTTTCCACTCTACCAACTAAGAGAGGCAAGAGGCCCCCTCCAACAGCAGTGGGCAAGGAGCCTTCACCTCCAGTTGGGATATCAGCTGCCCTCACCTCCAGTTGGGACAGAGGAGCCCTCACTTCCAACTGGAAAACAGCAGACCTCACCTCCAGTTGGGACACAGCAGCCCTCTCCTCCAGCTGGAAAATAGCAGCCCTCACCCCCAGTTGGGACACAGCAGCCCTCACCTCCAGTTGGGACACTGAAGCCCTCACCTCCAGCTGGAATACAGCAGCCCTCACCTACAGTTGGGACACAGCAGCCCTCACCTCCAGCTGGAAAACAGCAGGCCTCACCTCCAGTTGGGACACAGCAGCCCTCACCTTCAGCTGGACAACAGCAGCCCTCACCTCCAGTTGGGACACAGCAGCCCTCACCTCCAGCTGGAAAACAGCAACCCTCACCTCCAGTTGGGACACAGCAGCCCTCACCTCCAGTTGGGACACAGCAGCCCTCACCTCCAGCAGGAACATAGCAGCCCTCACCTCCAATTGCATCACAGCAGCCCTCACCTCCAGTTGGGACACAGAAGCCCTCATCTCCAGCTGGAAAACAGCAGCCCTCACCTCCAGTTGGGACACAGTGGCCCTCACCTTCAGCTGGGACACAGTAGCCCTCACCTCCAGTTGGAAAACAGCAACCCTCACCTCCACCTTGGAAATAGCAGCCCTCACCTCCAGCTGGGACACAGCAGCCCTCACCACCATCAGAGGGCATGTAGGCCACCCTCCATAGACTTTTGTACATGGAGCCCCCTGCAAAACCAGTGGGCAAGTCCCCCAATTCAGAGACCGTGACCTTGCACTCCACAGCTAATTGTAATGGGCATGGAGCCCCCTCCAGAACCAGTGGGCAAGTTCCCCACTTCAGCTGAGGTGCCCCTCACTCCCCTTCCCCCTGACGTGCCTGGTCATTCACAACATGATGCCCCTGCACAGTGTAGTGCGGATTATATCAGGGAACGAGTTAGGCATTGGATTGTGCCCTGTGGCTATGTGGGCTTTTTGTACTTTGGACTGGCCATTGGCCCTTTCGGAACAGTGAATCAAGTATTTATTATCATATGGACAATATGGTGGCTGTTGGCATACAGTTATAATATCAGTACTGCCTAACTGTTGTCATCGCATTATTATGACGTATGTCCTGTGACATTGTTTTTCCTCTGTAGCTGGTTGTGCGTATGTGTGTGTGTTGTGCGTGTGTGTGTGTCACTCTCCTTTTCTTCCCTTCCACCCTTGTTTGCAGGGCGGCTGTACTCACCGTCATTGTCTTCGACAGCGTTGGTGTTACAGGTGGAGCTTGGCGTAGAAGAGCACCAGGAAGACTTGTAGTTCGGGTTCCATGGTGTCGGTGGTCTTCTCTGTGTCCCTGATGGTGAGTCTTTCGTTTTCTTTACTGTGTTTCCGCCAGGCTTTTGATGGCATTGGTACCGCCCATGAAATCCTGGCGCTTTGCTATGTCATAATATAGTGGGTGGTAGCTTGGCTTCTGCCTGGCTGTAGGTAGCTACTGCCGTGGTCAGTGGTGTTAACATGCTGGTGGTTGGTGTGGTACATTGGCTGTCCATGGGAGTTATCACTGCCATGGTCACAATTTGGCCAGCCTGTTGGCGGTATTACCATCACTTTAACAGTCACAGCTAATGTCATAATTCAGGCCTTTATGTTTTGCCACACAGGATACTCTGTGACAATGTGGCCAATGTTTTCTTCACTGTTATGTGCAGTGCAGTGATTTTAATACACTCGTCATTGACATGTCCTCTACAGCACATGCAGTGGAGGCGTTTGAGACTTTCAAGGACAGTCAACAGAAAGTCAGGGAAAGACATTAGTGTTCTTGTGGTAATCTGACAGTAAACAACGTACAATTTGTTGCCAACTGGCTCAGGTGGGTAAACAGCTTCTTACACCTTGTGCAAATTATTTGACTCACATTGCATGGTTGAGGTGCCTGGTCAATCTTATCCACTCTAACCATGTTATATTATGTTCTCACATATTATGGCGATTTGTATGGTACTCTAATAATCCGTGAGGGTATCCAGGTGCTTGATCAGGTGTTTAGGTCTGTAATTTCTGCAGGGCTATTCAAAGCACCACATCTTCAGTTTGTTTCAGAACTCACGAAGTAAGGAGAAGGCTCTGATGTGTTGAGGGAGGTTGCTCTATGTTCTGAGTGTGATGTAGGAGAATGAGCAGCCTTCTGCTCTGCTTTTGTGAATGTAGGGTGTGTGTTGAAGTGAGTGTGTGGCAGAGCATAAGTATCTGGCAGGCTGGTGGAATTATATGTGGCTGGTCAGGTATCTTAGTTTAGTATAAGGCTTTGTACGTGAGTGTGAGCAGATTGAATTAGCATCATTTGTGAATGGAGGACAAGTTAAGTTCTTTGAGGCAAGGTCTAATGTAGGTGAAGTGTCTAAGGTTGAGTATGAGTCTTCAATGACATTCTGGATGATCTACAGTCTGTGTAGGAGTTGCTTGGAGATTCCAGCTTAGAGTGTGATGCTGTTGTCAAGCTTGCACGTGAGAAGTGCTTTTGCAATGGTCCTTCTGGTGTTCTGTGACAGCCACCTGAAGATAGTTCATACGATGCATGGGATGTGGAAGCAGGAGGTGCTCACTTAATTTATGCCATCATGTTAACTCTGTTCTTTAGGATGATCGCCAGATTTTCTATGTGGTCGGTGGGTATTGGTGTTGGTACTAGCTCCAACCGCCACCAGGTGGAGTCCCATGGGGAACTCTTATTTCTGAAAGATTAGTACTTCTGTCTCGTCTGAAATGAGCTTTAAGTAGTTGGTCCTCAACCACTCTGCAACACTGGTCATTCAGTTGATGAAGTTGGTTCTGGTAGTGGTTGTCTTGTCTGTCAGTGAGAGGATATGTTGGGTATTGTGGGTGTAGGAGACAATGGTGATGTTTTGGGATTGGATGATGTTGGCGAGTGATGTCATCAAGACATTAATCAGGGTGGGTCTAAGGAATGATCCCTGAGATACTCTGCAGATTAGATTCTTGGTCTTTGATGTGAAGGGCGGCAATCTTACCTTTTGGGTCCTTCCCATAAAGAAGTAGCAGTTCCAGATGAGTGTGGATCCTTGGACCCTAACCTCATGGAGTCTTCTGATGAAAGTGCTGTGGGAAATACTGTAAAAAGCTATGAATAGATCGAGTAGGATGAGGGTCTCTGTTTCTTTTTGTTCTACAATGGACTGGTTGTCATTGGTGGCCATGATAAGTGCTGTTTTGGTGCTGTGGTTCTTTCAGAACCCTGACTGGGTGTAGTCCTGCCGATGATGAGTCTCGAGGAGGGTCGAGAGTTGCTTGGTGACAGCCTTCTTAATCACTTTAGTTGGGTAGGAAAGTAGGGAGATGGGTCAGAAGTTTGCTCAGTTGGTTCAGGTCTGCAAATGATTTCTTGAGGAGGACATTGACTTCCCTCTGTTTCCAGTCATACGGGAATATGGCAGACCTGAGCAAGGTGTTGATGATGCAGGTAAAGCCGGTGCTGATTAGAAGTTGTTGTATCTTTGTTTTAACTGTTATAATGTTAAGTAATGTATTTCCCATGTTGTCGGGCTCGCGCTAGCTATGCGCGCGAGCCAGAGAACAGGGGAATGTTAGGTAGGGAATGTTCGGGGGAGTTGGGAGACGGTTGGTGGAGAGCGGACCGGAGGAGAGGATGTAACCGGTCCTTGTGCTGCAGCAGGGGCTCTGTATTAGGAATAAACACATTTTTCTCACCGCGATCTTACTGCCGGCGTTTCCTTATTCTAACAGAGAAGATGTCTCAACAAATTTGGCGACGATTTGGCGCAGCCTCGGCTTTCATGCGTTCTTGTTCTCTCAGTGACAGTGAATTTCTCCGTTTGTGGATTTGTGAATCTGCGGACCCAAATGCTGTTCACATTCCTTGTGAGTACTTCAGTTTTTTTTTATCGGACGTTTATGCCACCACAGCTGACCTCAGAGTGGGGAAACTAGACTGTCAACCTAACGTCGTACTAACACGAGCTTTCACGTTGCTTAGCAACACTAAATGCTTGTGCTCGTGTACAGCGCGTATTTTAGAAGCTGTGCTACAATGTTAGAGTAGGAACTCTGACAACTAGACTGTTAACCTTCGCATATTGAATTTATACTGGTATTAAGTGAAATTAAAGCCCTTGGTGAATTCTAAGTGAAATAACATAACTACTTATGGCTTCTAGTAACTTAAATTTACCACCACCTCAACCTTTCATTCCTGGATCTGGCGATACTTCTGCAAAGTGGCAAGAATGGCGGGAATACTTTACAAATTACATTTCAACGGGTGATGAAGAGAATCATTTCTCTGCTGAAAAAAAGAAGAACATTTTATTACATTGTTTGGGACCTCTTGGTCTGAAAACATACAATAGAATTGAAAAGAAACATAGAGAGCATGGAGATGTTTTTTGTCATGCTTTAGAAGATTTAGATAGATACTATTCTCCTACTGTTTGCGTGGGAATTGATTGTTACAAATTTTACCATAGGAAGCAGGAGAAGGAAGAAACCAATGAGGAATATGTATCAGCTTTAAAGAACTTAGCTTTGACATGCAGGTTTGGTGTCTTGCACGACGAACTTAGAAGGGACCAGATTGTTATGCATGCAGCAAACCAAAACATACAGGACTGTTTATGGACTAAAGGAGAATCGTCTTTACAGGAAGTCATCGATGTTGTTAAAAAAGCAGAACTGACTGGAAGATGTGCAAAAGCTGTTCTACAGGGAAGTTAAAAAAATGATGACACTAAATCTGGAACAGACAATCTTGTTAACAAAGTTAGGGAGATGAAGTCTGGGTCTGACAGGTTCTCAAAGAAAGACTACACCAGTAAAAATAAAAAGAAGACAAAGAAGGATTTCACTAAAACGAATGTTACATGTTTTAGATGTGGTTTAGTGGGACATTATGCGAATGATAAAAGCTGTCCTGCCAGGAACCAGTAATGTTCTGGTTGCGGCATTAGTGGTCATTTTGTTATAGTTTGCAGGAGGAAAAAAGATTTGGCGATAAAACTATTAGAGATTGCAACGGACTCAGCATCTTCCTCAGACAGTGATGACAGGAACATGTGGGTGCTCAATGTAAAGGATCATGAATCTTCGACACTGGATTTCCAGCGGAAAAAAACGAAATGCAACATTTCTATTGGGGATGTCACCATCACTTTTACTGCTGACTCTGGTTCACCTTATACTATTGTAAATTAACTGGTTTGGTTAAAAAAGTTTGAACATGTTATTGGTGGGGTTCTAGACAGTCCTGATATCTCTCCGAAAAGTTTTACTGGGGAGCCAATCCAGTTGATAGGTTACAAGAAATTGATATTTTCTTTCAAAGATCGTAGGGCAGAATGCAAATTGTATGTATCTAAGACTGGGCCTTCAGTTTTAGGCTGGTGGGATCAGGGAGCACTGGGAATGGTTCTAGATCCAAACAGCTCGGAACCTGTTTCCATAATACATGGTGGCGAGATGAGTGATGCAACTATAAGAGATTTGTTTCCACAAGTATTTTCGGGAACCATAGGCATGTTAAGAAAATTCCAACACAAAATCATACTTAAGGATAACGCTGTACCTGTTATCCACAAGGCCAGGAATATCCCCATAAGTATTAGAGACAAAGGGGGTCATTCTAATCTTGGCGGGCGGCGGGAGCCGCCCGCCAAGCGGGAACCGCCAGAAGACCGTACCGCGGTCAAAAGACCGCGGTGGTCATTCTGAGTTTCCCGCTGGGCTGGCGGGCGACCGCCAGAAGGCCGCCCGCCCGCCCAGCGGGAAACCCCCTTCCACGGGGATGCCGGCTCCGAATGGAACCAGCGGAGTGGAAAGGGTGCGACGGGTGCAGTTGCACCCGTCGCGATTTTCAGTGTCTGCTATGCAGACACTGAAAATCTTTGTGGGGCCCTGTTAGGGGCCCCTGCAGTGCCCATGCCATTGGCATGGGCACAGCAGGGGCCCCTAGGGGCCCCACGACACCCGTTCCCGCCAGCCAGGTTCTGGCGGTCAAAACCGCCAGAACCAGGCTGGCGGGAAGGGGGTCGGAATCCCCATGGCGGCGCCAGAAGGCCGCCCGCCCGCCCAGCGGGAAACCCCCTTCCACAAGGATGCCGGCTCCGAATGGAGCCGGCGGAGTGGAAGGGGTGCGACGGGTGCAGTTGCACCCGTCGCGATTTTCAGTGTCTGCCACGCAGACACTGAAAATCTATGTGGGGCCCTGTTAGGGGGCCCCTGCAGTGCCCATGCCAATGGCATGGGCACTGCAGGTGCCCCCAGGGGCCCCACGACACCCGTTCCCGCCAGCCAGCCAGGTTCTGGCGGTGAAAACCGCCAGAACCAGGCTGGCGGGAAGGGGGTCGGAATCCCCATGGCGGCGCTGTCAGAATGCCCATGGAAGCACCGCCAGCCTGTTGGCGGTGCTTCCGCGGTCGTTGGCCCTGGCGGTCCATGACCGCCAGGGTCAGAATTACCACCTGTGTGTGGATCTTAGGGACCTCAATAGAAATATTTTGGTACACCAATTTCCATTACCTAGGATCAACGAGGTGTTAACCTTAACAAAAGGTAAAGAATGGTTTACCACAATCGACCTTACTTCTGCGTATCACCAGATTTCAGTGCATCCTGATAGCCGTAGATTAACCTCGTTTATTACACCGTTTGGGTGTTATCAATTTGTTAGGGTGCCATTTGGGTTGGCATCTGCGGCTGCTATGTTCCAAAGGCTGATGTATAAATTATTCAGTAAGATGCGTGATGTATTTTTTTTTTCAAGATGACATATTAATTATGGGAGATACGAAAGATAATCATGATGCTAAAGTTAGAATGGTTCTCCAGGTGTTGGGAGATAATGGACTTACATCAGAATATAGTAAATGCAAAATAGCTAGGCGAAGTGTCACATATTTGGGACACGAAGTAAGTGGTAAGGGCATTGAACCTAAAGCTAGTCTGGTACAGGCCATAAAAAATTCACCTGCACCTACGAACAAGGATGAAATTAGAGCATTTTTAGGCCTGGCGGAGTATTACGCTAAGTTTGTCCATAATTTTTCTCAAAAAACTTTTCCCATTAGGCAATTACTAAAGGATAAGTGTGTATTTAAGTGGTCTGAGGAGTGTAAAACGGCTTTTAAAATAATCAAAAGAGACATTATCCGGGCACCTGCTCTACAAGGATTTGACCCAAACCTGAAAGCATTTTTACTACGGACGCTAGCAGTAAGGGGTTGGGAGCTGTACTCTCACAGATTAATGAGAATAATAATAATAAGGAATGTGTAATTGCGTTTGCCTCCCGCTCAATAACTGATACTGAAGCAAAATATTCTGTCATTGAGAGGGAGGCTCTTGCATGTGTGTGGGGGTTGGAACATTTTCGAGCATTTGTATGGGGCACTAATGTCATTTTGCGGAGTGACCATAAACCACTCACCAAAGAGGATGTAACCGGTCCTTGTGCTGCAGCAGGGGCTCTGTATTAGGAATAAACTAATTTTTCTCACCGCGATCTTTCTGCCGGCGTTTCCTTATTCTAACAGAGAAGATATCTCAACAGAAGTGCTCCCAGGTTGTAGATGTAGTGGGTGCATGGATCCGTTGGGACATCTGAGTGGATGGTCCACATGATTATCACAGTGTCCTCTCTGGTGAGTGTTTTCCATTCTATCCATGTACATGTTGTAATCCAGTATACAGGTGGGTTTGTGAACTTCAGCCAAATGACTCCAAACCGTGATTGGGGAAGTGTTCTCATTATGGATTGAGGTGAGAACATACACATCCCTCCTGCCAGAGAATTTGACTGTAAGCAGTTTGCTGGAACGCAATGCAGTACTTTAGAATTTTTTAAGTTTCTTACAAGCAAGCTCTTGCGGAGTCTTGTGTGGCGACATTAAATTGTACCGCATAGTACAAGGCCCGCTTTTTACAGCACACTGAATAGCTCTACTCCCTTATAGAAGTTGTCCATATAAAGGTAATAACCTTTATGAAGGATTGATTGGAGAAGCTCCCATACAATCTTTTGTGTGACTCCTAGCCTTGAAGGGCCACCTACAAGATTGAATCTTTCTCTGTATACACTATCGGGCTACATACATACCCAGTAGTGCTCCCACAGAACATGTACATTTGTATGCTATAACAAGCTCATTTGCTTGGTATGTATTGCCTGCCTTTGTAAAGGATTAAGGACTCATAAATGGCTATATTCTTTCCCGGAGTATAAGTCTCTGAAAACTTGTCAGACAAATGTTTCACAGCAGGCTGAATATTGAACAACCTTTTCATGGTCTGCATAGTCACGGGGCAATGGATCGCAATAATATTTTAAATGCAGCATACACTGCAAGAGCAAAGACTGATCTCTGCTCATGACCGATGTGAAGCTGGGTGTTACCCAAAGTGTGTGAGTAGAGTAGTAACACTGTACACTTGGTTTGTGCACTACCCCCAATTTGAGTTTAAGGCCCAGAAATGCCTACAACTCATCAAGTGAAGTTGGAGTTCACCAGTGTGCCCTTTAATGAGACCTAAACGTGCCTCCGTCCTCCTTCAGAAACTGTTCAGGATACTAATTTGTTAGTTTACATTTTTTTTAATGACATCGCCATCCAGAAAGAGACGGACATAGTCAATAGGCAAAAAATGTACTGTATTAACTTTACATCTGGCGTCTGAAGTAAATGGGGAATGGGAGGCTGCACTAAGAGGGCACAAGTCGGCTTGCCACTGCACATGCCTGCTCTCTGGGCTGGTCTACCCTTCTACTGTCTCCTCACTGCACAGAATGTGCTTACAAAAGTACATCACAACTTCCATAATCATGTTCCTGAGCATCATTGGAAGACAAGTCATCAAATGAAACTCCTTTGACTGAAAAATCTATTCCAGATTCTGCCCCACCTTCTTCACTCTCAGATGCTGTTCTGCTTCGAAGCAGTCCTCCTTAATTTGAGATACTGCCTGGGCAGCAGTCACCCACATCCTACGTGGAAGACAGAAGTATGTTTCTAAATCAGACAGTGGGTGCGACTGTGAGATGTGTGTGACAAAGTGTAAAAACACTTATTGATGTATGAGGGTTTGCATCTATAAGATGTGTGTGACTGTAAAAAGGTAAAACAATCACTTAGCTTATTGATGCAGATCCTCCAGATACTTGAAATGACAAAAACTTGTATTACTTCACCTTGCCACATACCCACCACCACAGCATACTTCAAATTACAAAAGGTGAGCCCATTCCAGCCACTGCCCATTTATTATGGCACTTACATGCATTATAGACAATTTCAGGTGGGGGACAACAAAAACAAATATCTGATTCAGACAGGGTCAAAAGCTAGGCTTGGGCATGACAATAAGTGCTCCCTGTTAGCAAATAAGATAGCGAAACAATCATTTGCAAACCCAAAAGGCTGGCAGTGATTGCCAGACCTATTTGTCAATGCTTTTTTTGTCATGACTTATGCAAAACTTTATTGTTGGGGGAGCTGCTAGGCCATTGCTAGTATAAAAATAATTTCCTAAAGGCAAAAATATAAATTTGATCTGAAGAAGTGTACACTTAGATAGTAATCCCCGCAACTTTGCGCACATGCGTGTTCTTTGTGAAAATTCACAGTATTATGACTATGGTAAATTTGGACTTTTGGTCTAAGTATAGACTTTTGGTCTATACGTGAACCAAAGGTCTAAACTTAGAACAAAAGTCTAACTGTACTGCAAGTAAAGTTAGAGGTCTAAATTTAGACTTTTGGTATAGTGTTTCCTCTCTGAATCAGGCCCAAAGTTTGTTATAGGCAGTATTCCCAGTCAAAACTTTATATATTGTGACTTAGGAAACGGAAGAATTATATAACCTACAAAATCTACAAATCAGGGGTCAAGTTGGATTTCCATAAATTGGGATTTCAGAGTACCTAGACTGGCTGAATGATGCAGTTTTTTTCTCTTGAGGGCCCAGAAATAATGTTTAACTACTTTTCGGGAGACAGGTAAAATGTCTCTTGTATTTGACCATAAATTACCTACCCTAGTCCAGGTGACACTGATTTAATACACTAGAAACACCAGGACAATAAGTATCAAGTTCCATTACTGAGCCAATTGGAAACCAGGTATTTCCTACTACTGTAAGTTCTATCTCTCCCATTGGATAACAAAAGGCTACCTTATTACATTTAATACATGCTAACCTTTGATTGGGGACAGATAGGAATGTCAAATTTGGACTCAAAAGAAATGCAATTTAAAATCTTATTTATTGGTATGGTTGGATTTTAAGTCACAATTCTGAAAGTTAAATTTTCTGAAACCTAACCATTTTGTGCCTTCCGCCTCTGCCCAGGGGGACATTACTGTGAATAGCTTGACAGCTGGCATTTGTGTTTTCATCCCAGATAGAGAGACAAAGGGGACTATGCAGTGGCAGGATGAGCCATCCTGACAGTATTGGTGGGGTGCAGCTCTTCCCTTCCCCACTTACATTTTCAAGGACTATCTCCACCACACATACAAAGGGAGCTGTCATCAGTCTTTTGACACCCCAGTCTACTTGGAACTTAGGGAGGGGAAATGAGAAACTTTATAACCAGCTATGGGGATAGCCAAGATGTCACCCCCACTTCAAAGGCTGGAAACCAGGTCTAAATATTGGACCTCCTGAACCCCCTATCCAGTACACCTGGACATGTTGGAAATTTCAAAGAGACTGTCTTGCACTCCAGAGTACTTCCCTGCTGCTTGATGCCTGGCCTGTTCATCAGAGGACTGTGCTTTTGCTACCAAAGGACTGCCCAGCTGCTCCAGGCCTGCCTTGCTGTGTGAAAGAGAGAAGAGTCCTTGAATGTAGGACTACTAAAGTGAGTCAAAGGGGTAGCTTGCTGACCTTCTTGTGAGCTACAGGAACATATCAAATTGCAGAGACCTTGCACCCCGCACATTACATCGGCTAGAGTGAGTCCTAACCCCCCCCAAGTGGTCCCAACCAGGTCCCGGACCCTTGGAAGTGGTCTTAGAGGTGCTGCTCCCACTTGACCCTAAAAATTGGGACAGAGAAATATTTTCACCACATAGTTCGAAAAGTACTGACAGAAGACTGAGACCTACCTGCTAGCTTATCCTCTCAAGGTTCATCGGCCTGATTTTGTGGTAGCCTCCGCTATGTTTTTTCTCCACAGCAGCAAATCCTTTTCAGCTGGACCTCCAAGCAACTGTGTATGGAGCCCTCTTTGACAATGGCTTGCAGTTTAGTCCCACTGGACGTTTTCAACTTCCAAAAAGTTGCTAAAAATCTTCACCAGTCTCCACTAACAACAGGCTCACGATTGGCAATGACAATCATGAACTTGTGCGGGTAGAACTTCAGCCTCTCCCACTGAGATATTTTTCCTGCCATTGATGATGACTGTTAGAAATAGGGTTTCTGGTTGGCTGGGGTAGGCACCTAAGCCAGGCAGTAACCACAATTCTAGTCAAAGCAAGGAAGCTACACACCTAAGAGAACCCCAGCTTGGCATGAGCAGTTAGGCTTATCCCAGAGGCAATGTGTAAAGCGTTTGCACAACACACACAACCCAGTGTAACAATAAACCCACCATAAAAAGAGACTTCACAATAAGATATATATAAAAATATACTTTATTGCACAAAACATCATTAGACCAATTACGACAGGTATCAGTAGTACCCTGCTACACAATCAGTGGTCAGATCATCACTTAGGTTACAGGTACTCTGCAAAGCAAGCAGTAGTCAGGTCAGCATAGAGATTACCAGCATTCTGCAACACAAGCAGTATTCAGGTGATCATTATCACCATAATAAATGCACATAGAATGAAATTTCCTCTGAAAGCATCATAACACACTACTCTCCATCGGCATATATCATAGATCCTGAGAACATGTAGGCCCCCCCTGTGGTGTAGCCATTTTAGTTATAGCTCCATTCACGTTATTTTAACATACTAGGCCTGCCGCTGTGCACTTTAACATAGATATATTTTATTCAGATTTGTTTTATTATTATTATTATAGCCACTTTTACGGTCTTGTTTTATTTCTCTCTATCTAACTGTTTTTGTCTAGGCAAGCACTCTGTTCTCAAACAAGACATTCTTGCTCACTCTGTGCTTCTTACAATGCTGCAGTAAGATAGGTTGCCGGTGAACGTGGTATAGAGTTTTGTCTTTGACATTCATAGAAATCACACATCATGACGTAGGGACATTTTCTCAGAATATCAGCAGTTTTATTATAAAAACACTTCCCTGTCCCTTACACGTTAGAGAGAAATTCCAGCCAGAGAATCATGACTGTATGCTAATAGGCTAGCACTCTGTTCTCAAACAAGACATTCTTGCTCACTCTGTGCTTTTCCAAGGCTGCAGTAAGATAGGTTGCCGGTGAACGTGGTATAGAGTTTTGTCTCTGACATTCATAAAAAACACACATCCTGACGTAGGGACATTTTCTCAGAATATCAGCAGTTTTATTATAAAAACACTTCCCTGTCCCTTACACGTTAGAGGGAGATTCCAGCCAGAGAATCACGACTGTATGCTGATTGCTGAACGCTTCGCTACAGCTGCTTCTGCAGACATCAGGCCTTTGCTCAGGTATGGGGGATGATGTAATCCCAGGGTAACATGAAGGGCAGAATTAGAGTCTAACACAGTGTGCTCTTTTATAGCCTAGTTAGGAATTAGTCTATTGATTTTAGTGACAATATGGTAGCGTGCTCTACTCTTCTCGTCACAAGTTTAATCTTGTCATGCTGTATCTTCCTGGTTATTGCGGACCATGCTTTGCTATCTAAGATGCAGTTGCTTAATTAAAATCTTATTGAAACATATACTGCCTCTGTTTGTCATTGTCTATGTGAGACTAATGTAACTGACAGAAACTGATGAGACATGAGTGACCACAGTTTCCCTGAGAAATCAATTATGTCATGCGCTCGGATGTCCAATCATCCCGCCCTTGGGTGGAGATGAGGCACTGCAAGTTAGCCGGAGCACAACCCGGATTGGAGCGACAGGTGTCACGTGTAGTGGGTCAGACTTAGGGGGTCATTCCGACCCCGGCGGGCGGCGGGCGCCACCCGCTGGGCGGAGACCGCCAAAAGACTGTACCGCAGTCAAATGACCACGGCGGTCATTCAGACTTTCCCGCTGGGCGGGCGGGCGACCGCCAAAAGGCCGCCCGCCCGCCCGCCCGCCCGCCCAGTGGGAAAGCCCCAGCAACGATGAAGCCGGCTCCAAATGGAGCCGGCGGAGTTGCTGGTGTGCGACGGGTGCAGTGGCACCCGTCGCGATTTTCAGTGTCTGCTTTGCAGACACTGAAAATCTTAATGGGGCCCTGTTAGGGGGCACTGCAGGGCCCCCCAGGGGCCCCACAACACCCGTTCCCGCCAGCCTCTTCCTGGCGGTGTAAACCACCAGGAACAGTCTGGCGGGAAGGGGGTCGGAATCCCCATGGGTTTCCCTTTTCTGACCGCGGCGTCAGAATTGCCCCAGAAGCACCGCCAGCCTGTTGGCGGTGCTTCCTCCGTCCCCAGCCCTGGCGGTCCATGACCGCCAGGGTCGGAATGACCCCCTTAGTCTCCCACACCGCAGGTGATTCTGCTGCTCGAAATTCAGTAGTCTCATTACAATAATGAGAGCCTACGTGACACCCTAACATGGCAAGCATGACATTTAAAATGAATCAAGTAATGAGAATATTGCAGAACCCCAGAAGTTTACAGCACCTCTGCGCTTCTGTTACAGAATGTACAGTAGGCCCAGATCCACCACGCAAGGCACAGAGTCTCCTGTGTTCCTAATATAGCAAATATGGTACTTTAAAGAGCACCCTATCAGACAAAGGAGCTCCTATTCCTAAAAAAGCTGTGCTCTCTCTCCTCGTAGGATGGCCCTCAGTCGAGGTCTACAAAGGACAATGATCCAAAGGGCACCCTACATCTGCTTCTGAGCTCTGCTCGAGGAACATCTCAGCACTTTACACAGAGGTGACCCCACTCCTCCTACTTGGCCACCTCAAACATACAACCCTCAGCCAGGTGGGGATTCCGTTGAGGCTGTATTTGTGGAATGTAGTGTTCCTCACGCTCTGGGTGCACATAAAGAGCTCTTCTATGTGATTCACAAGAGGAAGGGGGCACTCCAAATGTACCCAGCTGAAGAAAACAGCACCAGAGGGACAGAATGCCAGGGAGATGGGGGCACACCACGCAGCCCATGGAGACAGGTGTGCGGCAAGAAGCTGCAGGGCCCATGCAAGCAGGACAGGGCAAGGGTCCAGAAGAAAGCAGTGTCAGTTCCTCTAGTGACCTAGCAGGTCACTTGTGAGTCCAACAGCAGAGCAGTCCCATGGCAGTTCCTGGCGAGTCCCTCCAGCAGCATCTAGTGTCCAGTCAATCAGTGTCTCTGTTCTGTTTTTAAACATGGCGGAACACCCCCTGTACTTCTACTCATTTTGCCCTGCTTCTAGAAATTGGGGGAAGGTTCCAACCAGCTCTAACCAGTTCAATGAATGCCCCTTCTTCTCCACACTGGTTCCAGACATCAGTAGGGGGTAAACAAGTCCTTTGTTTCTGGGCAGGACACAGCCTATAAAAATGTAAGTGCGCCCTGCCTCTACCTCTCCCAGCACAGGAAGATCACTCAGTATGGAGATGTACTCCTATTACACCTCCAACCTCCCTGTGTGATCTCTCTCTGGAAAGTATGCACAAAGCCCAGCTGTCACTCCACCCCAGAAGTGGATTACAGTCAAGCTGCAAAAGCACCAGAGTTATAAGCACAGAGGAATACCCACTTTCTAAAAGTGGCATTTCTACAATGGTAATAATAAATCCACCTACACCAGGGAGCAGCATTTCTCACTACCATTAGAACCATATCAAACATGCCCATGCCACCACTCATAGATCAGGACATACAACTTACACATTTGCAAGGGCATTTCCTAATGCAGCCCTTGAGAGAGACAGCACTCACAGCAGTGAGAAACCAAATAGGCTACCAGGACATGCAACAAAATAAGGCGCATGTCCTACCTCTTACCTACACAGCACTCTGCCCATAGGGCTACCCAGAGTCTACCTTAGGGGTGACCTATATGTGCTAAAAGGGACGTTCCTGGCCTGGCAAATAAATATAGATGCCAAGCTAATGTGGCAGTACACTGTGCATGTAGGCCCTGCAGTGGCAGGCCAGAGACAGGTTTGAAAGGCTGCTTCTGTGGGTGGTGCAATCTGCACTGCAGGCCCACTAGTAGCATTTAATTTATAGGCCCAGGGATACTACTGTACAAAGGTCTTACAGGTAAACTAAACGTGCCAATCAGATGTAAGCCAATCATACCAATTTCAGAAGGGAGAGCACATGCACTTTAGCACTGATCAGCAGTGATAAAGTGCCCAGAGTCCTAGAGCCAACAAAAAGAGGTCAGAAAAATAGGAGGAGGAAGGCAAACAGTTTGGGGATGACCCTGCAAAAAGGGCCAGGTCCAACAATGACTTTACCAAAATTTCATTCAGTGGCTCTCCAGCTACAACTATGGCTTCTTGAACACAGTCTTCTGCCTTGCTTGCTGAATTCTACCTTCTCCAGGACCTTTCTTTAGGATTTCTTCAAGTCCGAAGGAAAGCCGAGGTTGGGTCCAATCCACTTTATGTATTCAAACCACTCTCCATCGTGGTTGGCCTTAACTTTAGACTTTGCCCCAGTTTTCATGACAAGATACTCAAGGTTGGTGCTTTGATCTTTTAGGCACTAGATTTCACTAAAAACTTTAAAAAATCATAATTATGGTTCCATTGATTGGATTTAATTTGTTTTTATGTTATTTTACTGATTAACATATTCTCTATTTTTGGTAAATTGATGTGGGACTTTTCTTGTGTTGTGTTTTCACTTTATTACTGTTTGTGTGCTGTATAAATACTTAACACTTCCAGAGTTAAGCCTGACTGCTTTTGTGCCACCTTACCTTGATTGCTCTGATGAAATATTGTGGCAACAAGACTTAAATGGGTAACATGAGAAGCGAATGGCAAATAACTAAAGTAAACCAATAGTTTCCTCATAATGAAAAGACTTTATTCAGCCCCACATTAGTAGGTAATTTGGCAAAAAAGAATCCATGAAACAAATAAATTAAGAGAAAATGTGTGAATTATTAAAATAGCAAGTTGCTGCTTTGCCTTTCTTTGCATCAGGGAGGCGTTTCCATGGGTGTTGTGTGGGCGTTCCCACGCAACACTCATTTAAGTTACAGACCTTGGGTACATGTAGTACCACTTTAGTAGGGACATATAAATAAATTAAAGATGCCAGTTGTGTATAAGCTATTTCTACTATATTTTAGGGAGAGAGCACAAGTACTTTATCACTGATTAGCAGTGGTAAAGTGTACAGAGTCCCAAAGCCTACAAAATTGAATTCAGCAAATAATAAGTTCAAAGGTTTGGGATTGACCCAAGTCCAACACAAAGGTTAATTACTATAAGCACAATGGAGGCTTAATGAGAGAGAAAGTGAGAGAGAGGGAGACAGAGAAAGAGATCAGAGTGGGAAAAGAGTGAAGCACGAAGGAGAGACGCAGGGCATTGATGGGTGGAAAAAGAGTGCAGAAAGAGACAGGGAATAAGGGGATGGAATCTGGTTTGAACATTTTTGTCAGGGCTGCTTTAGACTTTGAGTCTCCCCCTGGGGATTTCAATTTAGAGACAACAATATACATCTCTTTTTGTTCAGCTCCTCTCAGATAACCCTGTAATATTACACTCCTCAGCTATTTAAATTCACTGGAATCCAGTGTGCTGATTCCCAATACACTGACTGAGAGCCTGATTTAAAAGTCGGCAGAGGAGAATACACTGTCACAGACATGACAGATATCCCGTATGCCGTATTACGATCCTATTACATCACAATTGTAATAAAGTATTCTCTTCGCCGATATCAAATCGGGCCCTGAAACTACTCAAAACCCTTGCTGGCTCATCCTCAGTTTTCTTCAGCCTAACAAAGTTATCTAATCATTCTCTTATATCTGGCACCTATACTGTGTGTTTCAAACTTACTGTAACCCTACCGCTATTAAAAAGCTTTCAGCAGACAAGTTGCCCCCATCAAACATATATTGCCCAGACTTCCAAGTTCCCTTTCCCATCTAAAATACCTGACTGTTTTGTATTCAAGCACCTTACTGAAATCCTTCGACATACCACCCTAAATGATCGTTTTCAACCAGTGTTCTGTGCTCTTCACGCAACAGAAGGTGCTCTCACACATGTTGTAACCACTTCCCTTAGTACGTTGGGAATTACCTGATACCTCTAAAATGTGTCTCCCTTTATCTCTTTGACTGTCTTTTTTCTGTAGAGGCTTGGACTCTAATCTTTCAACACCCACATCCCCCTGAGTCCACCATGAATTACTGCTGGCACATCTCATGGTCTGATTTAGAGTTTGGCGGATGGTTTCTCCGTCACAAACGTGATGGATAGCCTATCTGCTGTATTACGATCTCCACAGGCTATAAGAAGTCTCGTATCACCTGTGTGACAGAGTATCTCCATCTGCAAAACTGTAAACCAGGTCCTCAGTTTTTTCTTCACACAATACCTCTTTGGAATACCTTCTCCACATTTAGAGGCAGATTTAAGAAAAGTGGCGTTGCATCCAATGCAGCACCACTTTTCTTGTGCCCCTTAGCTCCCTAATGCCACAATGTGTGAGCCGTATTTAAGATACTCCACATCATGGCGGTAGTTAGGAAACTAGTGTCAAAATGTTTGACGCTAGTTTGGCACTGTGCAGGATTAGCAACAAAAATGTGGACGCTAGTCCTGCAAAGTACATAGAGCCCCATTTTAATAAATGGTGTTCCTCCTTTAAATGCCTCCTCAATGGCACAAAGAAATCTTTTTGCAACGGGGGAACACCCCCCTTGCATACATAGGGGGTCATTCTGACCCCGGCGGTCTCAGACCGCCGGGGCCAGGGTCGGCGGGAGCACCGCCGACAGACCGGCGGTGCCCCGCAGGGCATTCTGACCGTGGCGCTTTGGCCGCGGTCAGTGCAGGAAAACCGGCGGTCTCCCGCCGGTTTTCCGCTGCCCGTCAGAATCCTCCAAGGCGGCGCAGCATGCTGCGCCGCCTTGGGGATTCTGACACCCCCTACCGCCATCCTGTTCCTGGCGGTTCGCCCGCCAGGAACAGGATGGCGGTAGGGGGTGTCGCGGGGCCCCTGGGGGCCCCTGCAGTGCCCATGCCAATGGCATGGGCACTGCAGGGGCCCCCGTAAGAGGGCCCCGCTTGTATTTCACTGTCTGCATAGCAGACAGTGAAATACGCGACGGGTGCAGTAGCACCCGTCGCATCTTCCCACTCCGCCGGCTCGATTACGAGCCGGCTTCATGGTGGGAAGGTCGTTTTCCCCTGGGCTGGCGGGCGGCCTTTTGAAGGCCGCCCGCCAGCCCAGGGGAAAACTCAAAATACCTGCCGCGGTCTTCCGACCGCGGTACGGTATTTTGGCGGCTCCCGCCGGGCGCGCGGTGACCGCGCCCGGCGGGAGTCAGAATGACCCCCATAATGCCAGGCACAGTCATAATGTGACGCAATGGGTTACACCCTTTAAATCTGGCTGGCGATTTATTAAGCCTAACGCCACATTAGCTTAAAAAAATGACTCTAATGTGGCGCTAGAGCTTCTTAAATCTGGGAAATAGTCTCCCCTTCTATCCATGTACATATGACAACCAAATATTATTTTCTTTTCCAACCTGTTTGCCCCACCTCCAGGAAAGCCTACCATAGTGTCTCATACCTACAACCATCATATATGGACGACTTCACAGCGTGCTCTTTGGCAGCATTAGTGGTCTTCAATATACACAAGGTAAAGCGCTACTGTCTCTGACGTTTCTTCAGTCAGGCCTCCTTTTCTACGGTCAGTAGAAAGTATACAAAAAATGTACTGGTGTTTAAGTAATATTTGGGCATTGATGTTAGTTTCCTTTGTACTTTTCTGCTTATTTTCGGGAAGAAGGGTTGTAAATGAGATGAGCTATTTTTAGCAGTCATGTGGGACCGAATCACTTAGTGGAACTATTCTGATGTGGGCCGGTTTTTATTTATGAATTTAATGACTCTTGAGGGTGAAGGAGAAATGAGGTAATTGTGTGCATGCATTTATATCAGGAGGGATAATGAGCAGGTTGATGACAAGTCAAGGCTTGTATATGTTGCAAATGAGTTTTCAGCCATGTCTGAATGCACTACTTCACTTGTAGTTCAATTAAAAAAGCTTCCAAAGAATCATTAGAGAGCTACTGCCGCGTAGGTTGATTAATTAATTGAGGGCTCAGTTTATTAAGCAATCACGGTGCCTGAGCATTATTAATACGTGCTTTCTGAAAGGTTATTTTATGAAACACCAGCTCACAGATTTCAGGCGAATAGAAGTAGTTAGTTAAGTTCCAATAAAGAAACAAAACAGGTTGTACTATTAGCCTCAACAATAATTACATTACTTTGTAACCTAGTTGTTAGTTCAATTCTAGAGTTTACTGCATCTGGGATTTTGACTGTAGTTGCTAGGTCTGTACTCTTTTAATCAATGAACACATCTTCCTTGTAGTTTATTTCGCGCTTGTAGAGAGCGGCAATGGTTTGGCTACAAAGGGAAGCCAATGCCAAGGCGTGTAACACAGTGATGCACGGGTTGTATAGAAGCAAGCTACTTGACGTGGGTCAATGATAATTTTTTTCAGAGGAGGCCAGTTATATCTAGCCAGAGTGCAGAGAGATGGTTAGCCCTTGCAACACATGGAGTCACAAACAAAACATAAAGGCTGCAGTAACGTATGGATAGCTTACAGGTCTCAGGAACATTACATTTAGGACGTAATAGAGGTACTACAAAATACTGGCTTAGGTTATGAAGCAAGGTGACAGTGTGGATGAGGGTTAGAGGCAGCTGCCTACCAGCAGACGTTATTTGAAGAGCTCTTTAGTGATCCTTTCTGGTGTATCTGAGGGTGGCCTTGGTACTGCAGTAATGAAGCACTTTCAATGGACCTGGCTGTCACTTTTGCCATCAAATCGTTATTCACTTCATTTACCGTGTAACCACACAAGGTCTCTGGTAGGAGAAAATTATTAAGCAATTCAAAGCAGGTTTGAGATTCTTTGAAAAAATAGACGGATAAAGTGCGGTTATCTACCTATCACCTTTGCATTAAAGTAGATCAAGTGCAATCTGTCTCTTTCATGACTGGCTTTGCTAATCTGGCCACGGGGGGGGGCTGATTCACAAAGTTAAACTTTTACTTTTGTGTAAGTTTATTATTTTTTGGTATCCACAAACAACAAATTAAATTTTACTAATAGTAGTCTGCAGTCCGGGTGGAGAATTCCACACATGAAAAGGAAGAACATGCCTATCTTTTTAATTGTGGAGTCTACACAGCTAAGAAATTACTATTAGTAAAATTAAACTCGTAGTTTGTGAATATCAAAAATAGTAAATTTATTCTAAAGTATGAATTTTCCTTGAGTAGGAAAGTCCTCCTTTTTGCCCGGGTCACCCCAAAACGTTTGGACAGATACTGGTGGTTACTAACTCTTGTCTGTGCCCTGGGTACTGCTACCAGTCCCAGGACCAGTGCTCTGTGTAATGTGGATATGAAAATAGACTAGTTATACTTATCAACCTACCTATAAGCCCCTAGTATATGGTAGGGCATGTAGGTTTAGGGTCCCCAGTATAGGTAGTGCACCCACAGGTGAACTGCTGAGGTGCCCAGAGTCATTTTTAAGGCAGGCCTGCCTTGCTGGCTGCTTTTAAACTAAAGTTATATGCAAATTCGACTATGGAATTAAAAGTACTTTCAAAGTCTTAAACTACCCTATTTTACATATAAGTCACCCCAAGGTGTGCCCTAAGTGCCCTAAGGGATGGGTCCCATGTAACTATAAGCAGAGTCTTTATACAAATTGTTTTATAAGCCCTGGTGAGGTGAAATAGCCAAATTTGTTTTTTCCTCACTGTAGTGAATGGCCTCCACAGGCTAAAATGGGGAGACTTCTTCTTAATTGATAAAGTCCCCTTAAGAGCCAGATATTTTGAGTTTGGTAGCAAATTAAGTGGTATAATACATTCCACAACTTGCCATTGCTGGATATAATATAACTCGTTCAGGTAAAGAGTTTTAAAACTCTAACTGAAAGTTGGCACCTTCACCTCTGTAGTGCCCTTCTCTGATTGGCCAGCCTCTGGCAGCCTGGCCAGGCTACCTTGATGAGGTATGAAGTGGTCTGGGCTAAACACAAAGGATGTGCCTGGGGGAGGGGATCTGCCTCAGCAGATGGTGAAACAGGATGGGGAGAGAAGCCAAACTAGTCTTCAAAGATGGGAAGGACATTTGGGGAAGCTCAGGACCTCCCCCATTTCCTCTAACTCCAGACAATTAGGTGCCCTCTTGATTAGATCAGGAGAGGGCAGGAATGGGGTGTGCTAAGGATTTTTAGCCACACCAGTGGGTGGGCTCAGCCAGACCTAACCTCCAAAATTCAGTTTCAGACATGTTGGATTTTTGAAAAATGTTGCTGCCTGGGATTGATTATTGCCACACTTTTCAGGAAGTGGTCATACTAGGGGGAAGTGGCCTGCCTGTGATTCGACAGTCACCCCTCCCTTTCATCTTTTCACTCTGTTGGACCAGGCCCTTATACAGGGTCATTCCCCAGACTTTTTGCGTTTTGCCTCCTTATTTTTCTGACCTTTGTTGGCTAACGTTATGACTCTGAGCACTTTTTTACTGCTAACCAGTGCTAAAGTGCATGTGCTCTCCCTTGTAAAATGGGTATGATTGGTTTATACCTAATTGGCATTTTTACCTTACCCATAAGTCCCTTGTAAAGTGGTATCCCTATGCCCAGGGCCTGTAAATTAAATGCTACTAGTGGGCCTGCAGCGCTGCTTCCGCCACCCACTGAAGTAGCCTTTCAAACCTATCTCAGGCCTGCTAGCGCAGGGCAAGTGTGCACAGTTTTCTGCCACAGGGACCTGGCATCTAAATCTACTTGCCAGGCCCAGAACTCCCCTTTTTCTACATAAAAGTCACCCCTAAGGTACGCCCTAGCTAGCCCTATGGACACGGTGCCATGTATGTAGAAGGCAGGACATGTGGTAGGTTGCGTGGCCTGTCCTGGTAGTGACAAACAGCCTAACTTGGTGTCTCACTGCTGTGAGTGCTGCCTTCTCATAGGATTGCATTAGAAATGCCCTGCCTTATGTGTAAGGGGTATTGTCTGATTTATGAGGGGTAGCGTAGGATTGTTTGGTATGGTTGTGATAGTGATGAGAAATGCTGCTTACTGGTGTAGGTGTATTTTTTATTACTATCATAGAAATGTCACTTCTAGAATGTGAGCATTTATCTGTGCCTATGACTCTGGTGTTTTTGCAGCTTGCCTCCAATCCACGTCTGGGCAGACTCACAGTTGCGGCTTTCTGCATACTTTTCAGACAGCCTGTACACAGGGAGGGTGGAGGTGTCACAGAGGTGTACATATTGTTTAGTCTTCCTGGGCTGAGAGAAGGGAGAGGCGGGGCACACCTGTATTTGTAAAGGCTCTGCACTGGCCTCGCACAATAGGGTCGTTTACCCCCCACTGATGTTTGGAGCCTGTGCTGGAGGACAGAAGGGGCACTCCCAGAACCAGTTGTAACTAGTTGGAACTCCCTCTCCTCCTCATTGTAAGAGACACTGCAAACTTAGTATAAGTACAGGGGAACTTTCCCCACAAACTAGACATTCTTGGGACTTCAGAAAACTTGCCTGGAACTGGACACAGGACGCTGTTGAGAGGACTCACCAGGACCACCTTGGAATGCTGCTGCTGTGCTAACCTGTGACCTGTCTGGTCACTAGGAGGAACTGCCACTGCTTGCATCCACTTTTGTGCTGGCCTGTAGCTGGGTTCGCCAGCCCTTTGCTCCTTATTCAATTTTTGTCTCCAGGGGCAGGGTGCTATGGCCCCTGGCCCCTGTGAAACTACTCTAGCACAAGGAATGCTGCTTCCATGACTGAGCGCCTGGAGAGCGCTGGCTGTGCCCCTCTGCGCTGTGTAAAAACGCTGACGCTGTGAGAAAATCACTGCCACAACCCGGGCTAATGGTGTGGTCCTAGCGCTTTGAAAAGCGCCCCTTGATTGCCAAATTCACCGCTGTGGCCCGGGCCAAATCAAAGTGCCTTTGCGCTTTGGTAAGCGCTCCTGTGCCGATAAAAATCACCGCCGCGACCCGGAATACTGCCTGCCTTCAGCGTGCCGGAGTCACACTTTTCCCAGGACCCCGGGGCATCTTTAATTCAAGTTAAGGAGCGAGTGTGCTCCTATCGTGCCCCCATGGCAAAGTGCACTCAAAGAGGTGCCCCCGGGGCAGCAGGCACCTACCTTGGTGCCTGCACATCACTGCGGCCCGGGCGGGCCTATCTGGAAGTCGGCGGGAAAAGGATTCCTTGTTGGAGGTTCCTCGCCCCTCCAAGCCCCTCGCTGGGCTGCTAAACAGGCTGGAGGGATTGGAAGCCTTATCGAAGTCTCCCCCTGCCCCTAGGGCCCTTCCCTTTTGGCCCTAGCAGGGGCTGATATCAGTTTCGTAAAGGGTGGGCGGGGTGGAAGCCTCATCGGAGGCTCCCCGCGCCGCCGGTACCCTTATTGATTTTCGGGCATTGTTGTGAGGACCCCCTTTTGGGGAAGGGCCAGTGGAGGCCTGGGGGGGGAAGAGATCGTGGGCCTCCGGAGGGGCCTGTCATAAAGTCAGAGGAGGTGCAGGTCACCCCCCTCATCCCCCAAATCAACGAAGTATGGACCTTGGGGGGCTTATATGTTACATACCTACTCTGATGACGCTACATATGTGTGCTGATGTTCCTTTTATGGCCATAACATGCTGATATGTATTTTATGACTTGTGATATGTTCTCTAATGTTCCTTTTATGGATATTTGCGAGGTATTCATGACAAGTACATAGATTTCTTTACTATAATTCCTGACTACTGCTTATGTTGCAGATTCCTGAGTATTTAGGTGTTCTAATGTGACAACTGCTTATTCTTGCAGAGTATTAGTAACTTATGTATCGTTCTGACAACTGCTAAGGTAGCAGGGTATTACTGATGTGTAATGTTTGGTCTAACTTTTGTGCAATACAGTTTATTTTTACATAGCTCAGTGTTGTGTTTATGTTGTGGTGTACATATTGTGTCACGTGTGTTGTGTGTGTTGTGCAAACGCTTTACACATTGCCTCCGGGTCAGGCCTGATTGCTCGTGCCAGGATAATTTGGATTGTGTGTGACTTACCCTGACTAGAGTGAGGGTCCTTGCTTGGACATGGGATAACCTGACTGCCAACCAAAGACCCCATTTCTAACACACTCCAAGAGCAGGAACTGCACTCACATCTCAGATCCCTACAAGGAAGAACATCAGAAGAAGAAGGACTGCCCTGCTGGACTCCTGACCTGCCCCTGGACACTGCACTCTGAAGGGGTGCACCAGCTGTACACTTGGGTTTTACCAGAAGAAGGACTTTGAATGGCTTCAACTGGTTCAAGACAGGACTCCCTGCTTGCCACAGGTGAAAAATAGCTAACCAGAATCCACTGCATCAAATCCAGAAGAAACTGATCAGCTGACCACTGTCAAGTGATCATTTTGGAGTTTGAGCCAGGTGCATTCTGGAAGTTGGAGTCTTAGCCCTGAAGGAGCCTTGGGGTGAGTTGTGGACTCCTAAAGGACCTTCAAAGACCTTCTGGAAGAAGATCTTGAAGTTTGGTAAAAAGCTCCATAAAGGGATTGGCCTGCCATCGAGAGTCAAGTCGGCTTACTTCGACCGCGACCCGGACTGACTTGCAGGGTCATCCCGCTGAAAAGCTCTGGAGCCCTAGACTTCCAGGATTTCACCTGGTGTTGCTGGAAAGACAATCTGACCACGTCGACTCAAAATCGGCTTGCCGTGGAGGGTCGTCTGACATCGGAGAGAAAAAGCTCTAAAAAAGAAGGTGACAAGTTGACTGGGAATTCCCACTCAGTGTATCTGAGGAGGACTCCAGGGACGTAGGATCAAAATTCAGCTTTGGCCCGGACAAAGATTTTCGTCCAAAAAATCATCTAAGTCCGAACGTAGAACTCTTCACTGAGGTCTCCTGTGATGCTTATCCGAAGAGGGCACCAGGGAGGTCGGATCGTATTAGGGACTTTGTCTGGCTGAAGAAAATCTTCAAGAAAAGACTAAGGCCTCATCACAACCTTGGCAGTATTTTCTGAATACCGCTGTGCTGGCAGGTGCCACAATACTGCAGCGGCGGCAGTAATTCTCCCGCCCTAATATGACTCACAAAAACAAAATTGCCAGAAAACAGCCACAAATCCCACACCACCAGGGTGAATGACTGCCGGAGAGAGACAGTAGCACCAGCCACACCACCACGCCAAAGACAGACCGCCCACCATAATACAACCCACAAATCAGCACAGCGGTCGAAGCCAATAGCGATGCGGACCCCCGCAGTCGAAAAGGAATCTCCACAACAACACCACACCACATTGGCCAATTAGAATACCCCACACCTGATACACATACAAACACCACCCTGACCCCGACAGCACCATAAAACATACACCCACACAACCCACAACTCTTTGCTGCAACAAACAATTAGGAGACATTTGACGGCCACTCAGTTGTATGCACTGCACACACACAACATCTCACACTGCATCACACTTTATCAATTATTAACAATGCACACACACCCCTTCACCTAGGTAGCCCTTCAGACTGCAGCATGCCAAATAGCACTCACTTAGCAGCCTTGTCAAACAGATGAGGTTTATGTCTCTAACAATCTCCTGTCATCCACAGGCATCACTGATAATGTCATCCGTCAACAGGTGTCACGAACACCCAGTCCTCCACCAGAGGAAGACCCCAGTGATGACTGCGACATAGGATGTCTGGGACTGGATGACCTCCCTGGCCTATCCGGCACTTCTGGGCAGTTTTGCTCCACTAGCCTGACCAGGCCACGATAGAGCCCCCCACTACTGTAGCAGCAACAACAACAGTCACCCAACGTTGCAAACAAGTGTCCCCAGGCAACAACAATCAATGGTGTGCCCACCTGTACAGAAGCCAGACTCAGCACACACCACTCAAGACGATAAAAGTCCTGGTGTGAGTGGAAGTGAGCACACTGTGTTGGAGGTACAGGCACAGGGGGCTAGGGCCAGTGGGAGGCATCTGTGTGGCAAAGGGTGGACCAACCCAGGAAGCCACTTGCCCAGGAGGCCATTGCACAAGTCCTGGGAGCATTCCACCAATCCCAGGACAAGATGAGTCAGATAGTCAACATGTTGGGGGAACACCAAAGGCTGCAAACCAAGTACCACCAGAAGGCCATGCAGCAGTGGCAGAAACACAATGCCACCATGTCATTGCTCAAAGGGTTCATGCCAGAGTTAATATCCATCCTGTGTGAGTCCTTCACCCACTACCAGACCCCTACCAGTAGCCACAGACCTGAGCAGCCGTCTACATCTGCTGCAGCTACTGGGATGGTGGCCTTGCCAGAGGACTAACAAGCCACAGGTGACCCTTCCCTGGTAGATGAGGAACCCCCACGCAAACATGGACACAGACCCAGACATCCTGCAGGGACTGGAGCCAAGACCAACCCTAGTGCCCAATTTAGCCTCTCCGGAATTGTCCTCCTTGTGTGACACAGAGACACCTTGGACACTGACTACTGCTACATCCCCATTACCTATCACTCCTGGAAACTGGAGCTGTGCTACCAAATGCTTGGACTAGCAAACTGATGATTTCGTACAACATTCCTTAGCACCAACCCATCCTATTGTAATCACAAGAAATGTACTTTAACACAACAATTGGGATTGTGTGTTCAATAAGTGACAATGATCAAACAATGGTGGTGTGTAGTGTTCAAGTGTTGTGTGAAAAGTAAAATCTGAGAAGACTTTGTCCATATAGCACGTTGTCAGATGCACATTGTCAATGTCAACACATCTCTGTGTCCACAGTTAGCAGAGAGGGAAGGGAACTCAGCATCCAGCGACAGTACTCCTATGAAAAGGTGTCAACTAACAATCTATTATCATAGATCACCATAGCAAAGCAATACCACATGCACCTGCAATAGTAAGTGTCAACTAACATACCTATTAACAACAACACACAGAGGATTTATTTTTGATCAAAACTGAACACATCACATGATTCCTGTCTTGGAGACATGACACATAAGTGAAATGCTGTCTATCACAATTATCAGAGTGCTATCCTCCACTGATAGTATGCCAAAACTGAGGAAACAAATTTGGTTAAACTTTACCATAAGGTGATATATGAGGACTGCTGTGAAGAAGGTGCATTCCATTGTCACTTCCAAATTATCCATATGATACATAGCACATATCCATAGCACATATAGGCAGTAGTACCTATAAATACATCAGGTAACCTGTACTGCTGCACCTAACTCAGACATGACACTGCTCACATCACATATGCATTACAAATAACACCCATACTGTAGTTCAGCATGATAAGTGGGATATTGAGATGGAAACCTACCAGAATGTCACTCGAAGTATTGCTGGATGAGCTGCATTCTTGTGACAGCATCCTCGTCCCCATCCTCATCACTGTCCAGTGCTCCCTCTGCTGCTACTGGTACATCCTCTATACACTCCATGTCCAGCAATGGCACATTCCTCCTTAGTGCCAAATTGTACAGCATACAGCAGGCCACAACAATCTGGAACACCTTCTGAGGTGAGTAGAGCAGGGAATCTCCAGACATGTGCAAACACCAGAACCTCGCCTTCAGAAGACCGAATGTCCGCTCAATGACCCTTCTCGTCCTCCCATGAGACTCACTGTACCGATTCTCCCCCCCCCCGGTCCTTGGATTCCTCACCTGTGTCACTAGCCGGCACAGATTAGGATACTCTGAATCACCTGTAGATAGTGGTAATATCTATTACAGTCCTGTTATATTCAGAGTGGAAAGTGTAGGCTTGCTGTGGTCACAGTGATTGTACACACACTCATCATACTCACCAACGAGGAAGCCTCTCTCCCTCATCATATGTGGGATACTGCTGTTCCTGAGGGTGTGGGAATCATGTATAGAGCAAGGAAACTTAGCTGTCACCTGTTAGATATATAGGTCTGCTAAACAGATCAACTGCACATTGATAAGATGATAGCTCTTCCTATTCCTATACACTTGCTTGTTGTTCCTGGGTGGTACCAATACAATATTGGTACAATCTATGGTCCCTATTACATGAGGTAAATGCCCCATTGCATAGAAGTCAGCCTTCACATGGGGGAAATCTTGAGGATGGGGACGTTTTATGTAGTTGTCAACATATTTCAGCAGGGCAGGCAAGACTTTCCACAAAACATGACTGAACATAGGTTGAGGCATACCTGCTGCCAATCCCACAGTCCCTTGCAAAGAGCCAATGGCCAAAAAGTGGAGGACGGGTAGCACCTCCACAGTGTGATGAATGGCTGTACATTGACGTATTGCTGGCAGCAGATCTGACTCCAACTGGCTACACAGGTCCATGATAGTTGAACGGTTAAGATGATAGTTGAGTATGATGTGTCTGTCTTCCATGGGGGCAAAGTCAACCAGGGGCCGGTACAGAGATGCATTTCTCTGCCTCCACAATGAGGGGTATCTAGGTTTAGCAAACAACACGTGTGAGCATGATTACACTTCATTTGTCCCATACTGTCTCAATACATCGCCAACATGCATTACACCTTAAAACAGGTTCCTGACTCAGACCTGGATATTTGATGAGAGACTTTTCAAACAAAATGACAACCCACTTAAGTCATCTGGACCGCATACACCATATATTAGTGGCGTCTGGTGTCCCAGCATTATTAATTTACAGTCACCCTTTCACCTACTACAGAATCATAGGCTGTTCATGAGTCAACAACATATTCCTCGTTGCTTTGAAAGTACAACTGACATGATATGACTGACATTGTACACCACCATTTCTGCTTGGCATGTACATTGCCTGTACGAGCTATGATGGATATGTGTGACTGTAAACTGGACTATAGATGGCTGTTGCCTGTCCTGCTTGCAGACAAATATTACAGTGAGCTCATTCTGCCCACGTGTGTCGTCATGGCGGTAGGCGGTTGAAAAAGCCATGCAGCTCCTCATGGGTTAACATTGTTGTCTATGGGAAATGGAGGCCAATGATGATGTCCACCAGCAGTGACAGTGCAGACCGCTGCGGTTGTGACCGCCATTTTCTACCACTCTCTCTCACTTGACTCCTGACTCTCCAGCCAACAAGACCTCCACTGCGTGTGCTGCTGTCTCCTGCGCCTGGAAGTCATGATGGTTCGTGTAACAGGGAAGAGGGCCCCTACCTTTCCTCAGGAGGAACTCTGGAAACTTGTGGATGGGGTCCTACCCATGTACACAAAGCTGTATGGGGCTCCAGAACAGCAGGTAGGTTGCATATTGGTGTATTAGTTGTGACATGGTTGGATGTGGATGATAGTATGTATACAATGCATACCCTGTAGAGGGTGATACATCGGACATGCATGCTGGAATAGGAACTGTCCTGTCATGGATGGAAGTGTGCGAATACTGTTTGTGGTCCTATCGTATTTCTGCATGATGTGTCTACATGACTGTGCCCTTCTTACTGTGTCTCCCATCCAGGTCAGACCCCATCAGGAAAAGTCCACGTGGAAAGCCATTGCCAAGGAAGTGTGGACCCTGGGGGTCCATAGCCATTGGAGCACCGACTACAGGAAGCGGTGGGAGGACCAACGATGGTGGGCCCAGAAGATCGCGGAGGCCCAGTTGGGGAGGGCCCCCCAATGAGGAAGAGGTGCCCATCAGGGACCCGCCTAATGGCCCGCATACTGGCAGTGGCATACCCACAGTTGGATGGGTGCTTGGGGGCTACATTGCAGCCACAAGGGGGTGAGTAACAGAGTGTAGTTCTCATGTTATTACACTCAGAATTGAAAGGATGAGTGTGATGGACGAAGGTAGATGTCTAGTGTACATATGATAGAGAATATAGCTAGGACATTTGTGTAAAAGGTGTGTAGGTATGTCAGAATGATGCCACAGATGTGTAAAGTTGTACTATCTGGGATTGGACTAGGGTAAAGTGACTGTCAGGTACAGTTCTGATCATGAAAAGTTGGTTCTGTCAGGGCATACACAGGTAGGAATCACATTGCAAGGTTGTTACTCAGGAATTCCATCTGATCTGGATTCATAGAGGCATGCCAGTATGCAGCAGATCCCAAGTTGTGCTGTCCAACTGTGATGGTTATGCTCACTTACTTTGGGATTTCTATTTGGGAGTGTTAAGGAAGGTGGTACTGTACTAGCTGTTACATACCTGTCATTTCTAAGCTTATAGCTAGAAATGTGTTGATATAAGCTTGATGTGTAGATATTGACCCTATGCTCCCTTTCATGCTCTCTCACCGTCCCTCCTTGTCATCTTCTTCCCATGTGTGCATCAGCAGGCGAAGGAGTAGAGGCACCGGCGAGTGGGGAGGCTGCAGCCCATGGGACCCAGGAGGCCGAGAACACAGACGCCGAGGGGACCAGTGGGCTAGCGAACGAGGGGAGCACCACATGGGAGATAGGAACTGCAACATGTGACTCTGATTCCTCCTCTGATGGAAGCTCCCTGGTGGTGATGAACCCTTCTGGGACCAGCCCAGCAACATCCTTGTCTTCCACCCCTCTTACCAGCACTGCCCTCCCAGTAGCTCCCCACCCAGGTGCCTGTGCCCACTCACCCAGGCGGTTAGGCATCTCCTTCACTGCAGGCACCTCAGCACCTGCCCCAGTCAGGCCTGCTGCCCTAAATGCGAAGGCTATTGACCTCCTGATCTCTGTAGGACAGTCAACCATCATAAATGCCAGCCAAGGCCTGGCATCCCAGATACAACAGAACAATACCTACCTGGAAGGCATTTACTTGGCTGGCCTACAGAGATCGTTTCAGGCTCTGGCTTCCTTAATGACGGCAGCTAGTCTCCCTACTACTTCTTTCCTCCCTCTTGCTACCTGTGCCCAATCCATATCCCTCTCCCCTCACCCATCTAACCCACACATTGAAACAGACATTCACCCAAAGCAACAAACAAGGAATGCAACGACACACACAGACGCCACAAGATGCCCCACAGGCATTCACACACCCAACACTCAGAAGCAGACACAACAGCCACTGCCTCCCCTGTCTCCCCCACCACCTCCTGCCTTAGAGTCACATCACCACTCAGACCTGCCAGTGCTGCATCCTCACTCCCTGATCCTGCCACCACTTCTGTTTTGCCCACAGTCGCCACAACAGCAGACACTCAGACATGCAACCCATACACCACATACGTACTCACCACAACCACCATCAGGACCACATGCAGCAAACCCACCTTCCTTGCAGACACCACCCCACCATGTATTCACATGACCTGTTTGTCCTCTCCCACTCTCTCTTCCCCCTCCTCCCAAAACACATAAACGCTCCCACTCAAACACTCATCATTCCTCCACCTCACACATGCGCACTATGCATACACCTGCATCCATATCAGCACACATACATGTCCTACAAGCACTCCCTCTACCTCCACTCCCAGACCTGTATCCCATCCTATCCCCTGTTTTCCTAAAAAGCTTTTCCTTGCCGGCCTTGATCTGCTCCCTGATCCTATCCCACCCTGTGTTGCCCATAGCCGTCATGGTTTCCTCCCCACACTCAGTCCCTCCAGCTCCAAGTCCTCCCATGACCCCCCTTCTGTTTTCCATGCCCCTCCCCCTGCCAAAATGCCTCCCCCTGGACCTGTGGCTGAGTCCAAACAGCCTCCTTCTCCGTCCAAGACAAAATGTATCCGCACACCCCTACCCAAAACCAAGGGCAAAGACCCCAATACCAAGAAAAAGGCCATGGAACCCCCTCCCAAAACATCATCCAAGGACCTCACTCCCAAACCAAAGCCAAAGGACCTCACTCCCAAACCTAAACCTCCACCACCACCCCCACGCACTGACCCCTGAGGTGCCTGTCTGCCCCATTGATGTCCCTAGCATCTGGAGGCCATGAGGTTATTGAAATCAAGTCAGGGTAATTGTCTGGCCCTGTGTGCCTATGGACAATTTGGGCTGGCCTGTGGCCCCCTTTTGTAAATAGACAGAGCAGTGTCCTTTCCAATTACAACTGCCCAACTGACCACGCTGGTGTAAATTTGAAACATTTGTTGTGCCTTTCTCTGTACATGGTTGATGTACAAATGTATTTGGATGCTGTTTACTTAGCATATATGTGCATTGTCTGTATGGCTGCATTGGCTGGATCCATGACTTAGGCAGTGTAAGTATTGTTATGGATGTGGATTGGTATGTTTGTGTATGCTTGATTGTGGTATTTATGTGGTTGAGATTCCTGATGTATGTGTTGAGGTACGAGTGTGTTGTGTATTCATGATGTGTGGATGTTCCATTTGCATGGATGTCTGTACGTTCTGGATTGGCTATGTTGACTGTTTTCTATTTCGTGCAGGTTGTGTTGACATTTTGTATTGCTTGCTGGCCCTGTCTCGTACAGGATTAGGGTGCCAGTATTACGTTTTGTGGCCTATTGAGTGGGATTGCTGTGAGTGGGTCTAAGTGTGGTTCGATTGTGATGTTTTTCTCCTGGCTTTGTGTGTGTCTTGTGTGTTGGGTGTGGTGTGTGTGTGTTGGTTCTCCATGTGTTTGGTGTGTGTGTGTCTCTGTGAATGGGTGTGTGTGTATCAGTACGGGTATTGTTTAGTGTGAGAGTGTTGAAGCCCATGCCGGGTGTGTGTGTTGTGTGTGCATGTATGACTATCTCCTTCCTTCCATTGTGTGATATGTGGTATACTTAACTATGATGTATTCGTTGGCATTGCAAGTCCTTTAGGAGGATGGCATTGAATAGCACCAGGAAGACTTGCAGTGCACGTTCCATGGTGTCCGCTGACTCATCTGTATCCCTGGAGGTGAGTGTCTCCTTCTTTCAGTTCATTTCTGCCAGCTTTTTGTGGTGTTCGTACCCCTCCAGAAATCGTGGCGGTCTGCTGACTCGTTATAGGCTGGGCGCTACCTTGCTTTCCACCGGCCTGGTGATGGCTACCGCAGTCATCAGCGGTCATTCCGCCCTGGCGATATTGGTCAGCTACTGGCTGTGATGCAGTGGTATCAATGCCAGGGTTGTAATTTGGCAGTCTGACCCGCCAGCCTGGTGATGGTACAACCTCCACCGCCAGTGTCGCAGTACTGTGTCCGCCAAAGTTGTGATGAGGGCCTTAGTCCGAAGGTAAACTTTTGACCGTGGCCTCCCGCTTGCTTTAGCCGAGCAGGGCTCCATTGCAGTCAGCCTTAAACTTTGACTTTGCCCCGGGCGGTGTGCGACCAGATGACCAGATTAGCTCTTTTAGTTTCTATGTGCAAGAAAACATTAATTATTTAAGAATTCATATCTCCGGTTCCCCTTATCCGATTTTATTTGTTTTGGTGTCAACTTAAAGATAAAAAATATTTCCTATTTTCATAAATTGGCATTGGATTTTTAAACTGTTTCCTGTGTTTTATTTTATTACTGCTTTGCGAAACTTGAATGCTTTACACACTTTGGCCCTCAGTACAACTTCGCCCAAGTTCCGATGGGTAGATTGCTGCCAGTGTGGCAGCCTCCTTACAGGGGCCATTATGAGTTCCCCACTGGGTAAGTGGGTGATACCTCAGTTTCTAATAGAGCCGGCAGCAATGCTGTTGTGGGTAGGGTGCACCAGCACCTGGCACAAATTTCACTGTCTGCAAGCCAGACAGTGAAATTTGCGATGGGGCTGGCCAGGGGGACCTGCACTGCCCATGGCAAGTGCATGGGCAGTGCAGGGGTTCTCCTGAGACCCCATTCATCCCATCTCCACCAGCTGTTTCATTGCAGTGTAATCACAACGAAACTGCTGCCAGATTAGAACCGGCAGCACTGGCCGTCCGCCCTCTGGCGAAAAGTGGCAGTGATGATGGTCCAACCATGGCACTACTGCCACAGTTGTAATGTGGTAGTCGGACCGCCAAATTGGTGGCAGTCCGACTGCCACCACAACCCTGGTGGTTTTAAGACTGCCAGGGTCATAATGAGGGGCTTTGTCTCCTTAGTGAAGCCTTATTGCTCATTGCCAAGCTACCAAGGGTTCAGCTGGGGTTAATTTATTGAGACCTAACTTAACTAAACAGGGGTTAGTGGCCTATTTCTCTATTTCTAAGTGTAGGTACCTACCTGCCCTTACTAGTAATCCATTTTCCAACGCTTTGTAAATCAGATTCTTATATCTAAATCCCATTTAGGACAGCTTCCCACTTTCTTCTTGGTTAAATTCTTGCTATTAAATGTTAATTTAATACCAGATGCTTCTTATTTCCTCACTACCCCAGTTAATACTAGTTCTAGACTGAACTTTGTAGAGGTGGCACAGTAAAACAGATCTGACTGAAACCAAAAATAAGATGCATGTGGTGATACCAATATATTCCTCCTCTTATTAGGTTACACTTTAAATCTAGGCACAATGAGACATTGCTGATCAGCTGACTCCAGCACGATCAGAAATACATGAAGGATAACCTAATCTGAAAGGTATGCTGGAGTGCCACTATGCACGGAGTTGTAGGAAAGTTACACAGTTTTTATGGTAATTGCTTGAGCCACTGGTAAATGGAGATAGGTTATTCCCACAAGAAAAGGAGAACTTAATTTCACCCCCCATAAAAATCTAGGGCCAGAAGTAGGAACACAGCAAATTGCGACTTGCAATTTACGAGTCCGAGCGACTCGCAAATTCCAACTCACAATTTGCAATGCAGAAAGATGTCTCAGACACCTCCTGCAACTCGCAATGGGGTCGCAAAGACCCACCTCATTAATATTAATGAGGTGGGTCGCAGTTTGCGACCCAATTGTGAGTATGGGCACTCACGGGGATGGTGGCCTGCTGGAGACAGCAGACCTCTATGTCCGTGACTGCTTTTTAATAAAGCAGGTTTTTTTTTCTATCTGCAGCCCGTTTTCCTTAAAGGAAAACGAGCTGCACTTAGAAAAAAAAAACGAAACCTTTTGTTTCTGTATTTTTCAGAGCAGGCAGTGGTCCATAGGACCACTACCTGCTCTGAAAAATTGTTTTTGTGATCATTCACAAAGGGGAAGGGGTCCCATGGGAACCCCTTCCCGTTTGCGAATGCGTTACCATCCACTTCAAGTGGATGGTAACTGCGAGTTCAGCGGTCGCAAATGAACTTGCATAGCGTTGCGAGTCGCAAATAGGAAGGGAACACCCCTTCCTATTTGCGAGTCGGAAACCCATTTTGCGAGTCGGATCCGACAGAGAGGCACAAAAAAAAGTATAAGTGGCATGGGCAGTGCAGGGGCCCCCAGGGGCCCCACGACACCCGTTCCCGCCATACTGTTTCTGGCGGTGAAAACCGAGATTTTGATAATGCAAAGATCATAAACATAAAAACACCAATGTGAGATATACACAGATCAGAGTGCATAGAACATCATATACGTCTTAGTTCAGCATGGCACAATGCCAGTCACATCTATTTGCGTCAGTCAAAGTGATTATCTAACCTAACCACTAATTAGCATCAGCATGTTGGGCTTCATGCAAAAATAATTTTGAACACCAATTTGGAAAACATCTAGCTAAGGTCTCTATCCAAAAATACAGCAGTTGGTACCTAGAAAGGAAAAGCAAATAGACAAATTACGATAGCAATTGTCATAATTACCCTCCTCGGGATGAGTCAGCATACAGGATCAGCCTTCATCTTCAGGACATCAGTTAGAGCGCCGACAGTCTATTTCATCTAAGGACAGGGGGCACTTCCCTCATAAGGAGGGAAAGTGTAATGGGGCAGTCTATGGATGAGGATGGTTTTGTCTAAGTCTCAAATCACCAAACAGAGTGACAGAGTTTCTGGATGCAATCGATATCATTCCCTACCTAATAGTAGTGACTGTTCTGTGTCATGAGTTTTTATCCCTTTTTCGCAATACCTTCCCCCAAAATTCTATTGGATAATCGCTATACCCCACTATCTTTAGCCTATCAAATTATACATTAGGTAATACAATTGTCACCCCATGATAATTTATAACACTTTGATTGGTCTTCATAATTGACGTTTTTCGTAGGTGGTACATCCGGGGTTACTTCATTCTTTGGCACGTTCTTCAGGTCAAAAGTTCTCTTTTCCATGGTCGATTGTCCTTGAAAGTTTCCATTTTGTTGCAAAGCATATAAAACTTATACTAAAACAGCTAGCATGCGGATGAGAACGGAGCATGACTTGCAACATAAAACAAAGAAAAGAACACATACTGGGTCATGGCCTTTTGCAAGTCAGCACACTGAAGAAACAGAAAATAAGCTTTAATATGAGAGCTACACGATTACGTTTTTCGGCTCTCGCTAACTTAAGACTTATAGATTCTAATAAACGTAATCTTCTTAGGTGTTAACATATTTAATTAATCATAATGCAAGCAATTAATTCTTATAGTCGACATTAGTATATGTGTACAATAGCAGCTTCACACTTATAATTGCGTTAAGAATACATCCAAGCGAATAATATTTTGTGATCGTTTTTGTATGCAGCATTGTTAGGTATAAGCATTTCACTTCTAATATGTAATATTTAAACTACGCTCTCTCAGACCAAAAGTCTAACTTTAGAACAAAAATCTGAACTTAGACCAAAAGTCAACCTTTACTACTGGTAAAGTTGGACGTTAGGTCTCAACTAAGACTTTTGGTCTAATGATCTTAAAACCTTTTCCAAGACCCTTCAAGCACACAGGTGACAATCTTGAAAGGAGCTGTAGGCCAAAGGGCTTGGAAAGGTGTTAGGTGCATTAGCTTTAGCGTGTCTACACAATCCACTAAACTCCAGCTGGCATCATTGCAAGCACAGCTACCCTTGAGCAGATCCCATCAGAGTTATTGAAGAGGGGAGCTGCTCCCATCGCAGCAAGACAGTGGAAGAACTCCTGCATCTTTTTAACAGGATTTCCTTCTCTTGCTGCTTTGTGCTCACCAAGAGAAGACTGTTTCACACTGTTTTGGTTTATTCATAGAGAGATTCATCTACATGTGTATGTATTTGTAATTGCTTGAGATTGAATTGGATATGCACCACACAGTCGTTAGGTATATTATCGACTGTAAGGCACACATTATTTGTATGTGCTTGGAGTTACACTGGTCATGTGAGTTTAAGATGTCAGAATAGAATGTTGGAGTAAAAACAGTGTAGTTGGAGTTTGGCGGGCGGATCATCATGTCATCCAGGTATGATTGCCCTTCTGGCTACTTTTGTAGATCTCTTACATCAAATATCACTGTGTCTTACTTGTTTAAAGTATTTGTCATTTCCTTTAAAGTATTTGGAAGGTACTATGCTTAAAGAGGTTCAAAGCTGCAGGTTTAGTTGTCCACGCTAATCTAGACCACTTCCTATTACAGTGGGATAACTGGCTGAAAGAAAAACACTGTAACCACAGCATATCAGCTGAGCTGTCAGGATCCATGTTGGTCATACTGACAGAGAGAAAGCGATGCAGCCTGCAGTAGGGTAGGGGAGATGAATGAATTCTTAATTAAGGAGACTGAATATGTCCACAGGAATGAGAAATGTTCTTACATTTAGGGATAGGTGGAGAGCATGTTTGGTCACATAGCTATCCCACAATTGACAAGGGTTGCCCACAATAAACAAGGGGCTGCAACCTAACAGATTAGGTTCTTCAATATTCAGTTACCTCCTAGGGAGGCCTCCTGGGTAGAATTTGAAAAATGCTCTTGGACAATAGTCGAATATGGGTACATAATGTTGTCTGCATCCATTAGGATGCTGTTTCCATATTAGCACTCACAGGCCAGAATGTTGAAAATCCATACACGTAAACAAGACCAGCTATGTTTGATAAATAGGCAACTTGTCTTTATATACGTTGGAAATAACTTAAATGTTTCATTTAACTAGTACCCGTTGGTTTCTGATGGAAAAATAAACTAGCCTGAGAGTAGGCCTGAAACTAAAGTACTAGGTCTGTAAGGTATGTGCTACCTTTATATTTCTCAGACCCCCCCTAAGAACAAACATATAAGGGCATAATTGCGGAAAATAAGTATGTTGTGGTCTAGAAAGCTTTAACGTTATTACAAATAAGTGTCATGTGACCACGTGGTTTCATTGAGGTACATTACATGGCAAGTGCACGGGGTTGCACACAGTTGAAGTTTTATACATGAATAGAATATAGGATACTGAGAGGACATCATTTTTATTATAAAGTAAGTCATGTATGACTAGAGATTTCACCTTGCCTATTTTCTCCGGTTATTAGCAAGAGTAAGGAGAAGCACGATAATAAAAACTGAATGACCCAGAGGGATCAGTGTATCCCTCTGCAGTACTATTTCCAGATATCCAGATTTCTTGTTACATATCCTGTCACACTCAGGCTATGACTCTCACAGAAATGTGAAAGTGAATAACATACATAAACTAATGGATGGAAAACAATATGTTATACAATTTCCCAAAGTTACCAGTGCCATAATGTTACTGGAAAGATATTGTTTTGATTTCAAAGCTTGTGAACTGCAAGAATTACAACAATTATCCTACCAGCGTGTAAGATGTATAATTAAGCAATTATATTTTTAAAAACTGGCATCTTAACAAAATGTGTGTATGATAGGAAGCTCACATGAACCAATTAAATGTTGCCACGTCTATGTACACACATTAAGTATGCAGGTTGGACTAGAATGGAAAACAGATCTAGGTATCAAAATATGAATACCCTCCATCAGCCAATCAGATAGCTAAAATAGGTTGCCCACATTTGCAAATGGTGGCAGTTTTGAACTTATTAAGTCATGGTCTATAGGTGCTTTGCAAGGTATGGGAGAATGCATGCAGCGGGGCACATCCAAAAGGGCGACTAGGATGAATGCAGGGTGAGGGAGTTCCATACCTATATCCTGCCTGACAATATTCTGGAACTCTCCCATCTCCAGCCAAGGCACCCCCACCAAAGAGCGTGGCTTGCTCCACCCTGGGCAAACGTAATTGCACCTCAAGACTCTACTGGTATCTAGGGGACTCTATGGGGTGGGTGAAGATCATGGTCTGCTCCACGCTAAAGACCTCAGCCCTGTGGTATAGGCCAGGTGGCTGCCATTGCCTTCATACCTCAGTGCTCACAGGCAGACTGGAGAAGGCATGCCTGAAGTGACTGACACATAAATCACTCCCTCGTGTCCACACAGTGGGGTGTTTATTGGTAAGGATTAAGCAGCGGGTGCTGGAGTCAAAAGTACTCTCCTGGTACATGTAAGTGAGTGGACAGCAGTTGGCAGTATTTGAGTTCTTCAACCACCCGCACAACCTAAGACTGCTCATGGGCCATCAACGCTACACCTCACACCCTATGAGTGGTTTCTCTTGGCTGAGCAAACCACCCTCAGACTGCGCCAATGTTCAGAAGGCAATGACAGAAACATGAAAAATGGCAAAGCAAGGGTAGAGCAGGCTGACCCTGCCCATTCTGCCACAATGACCTGTGGCCTTCACTTGCTTTCAGGTGCACAGCTGCCCCACTGGGGTGCCCCTGCCCTTGTCTGGGGTATTTGGTGCCCTTCACAACTGGGCTTGGAGGCCTATGTTTGGGAGAAAGTGAACCCCGTCCCCTGGATAATGGCGTTCGTCCTGCCACCACCAACTGATACAGCAGCCCCTCATCACAGAGGAGCAGAGACACATTTCCTGTGGTCCCTCCTCCGGTCCTGGCAGCCCATTCCAAAGGGAGCAATGCAGGTGTACCAACTGGCCACCAAGAGAAGTGCCCTTTTTGCCAGCCTATAAGCGCATGAAAGGAGGCGGCAAGCAGGCTTGGCCAATTGCAATGGACCTGTGGATCCCTTCTTGTTGGCCGATGTCGACACAACACATACTCCATTGGCACAAGCACCGCTCTCTGCCCACATTCCCACCACCCCAGTGGCCATGGTAATACACCTGCCTACTATAGGAGGACCAAAGGGGAAGCCAAACCATGTCATCTTACCACCCTACCCCAGAAGGGGGTTCAACACAAATCTTATCTGAGCAGGCAAGCGGGGAGAGATTTGCCAAAATATTGCAGTTGTGAAAACCACCCCGGAACCCAAACTGGACAAAGTAGCAATTGACAAGGGGCTTTTACGAGGGTACCAGGCCATCCTCAGGAACCAAACAGAGATTAAAAATATCAGTGTTGGCCAGAATATATACCGCCCTGTCGGAGATGCAATCCCACATCAAAGCCTTCCAATCTGCAGTGTCTCTTGTATGCACCAGGGCAGAAGACAGCAAAGGCCGGTCTCAACAGAACAACATGTGTGTGGTGTTACTCTCGGAAGGCACAGAAGGCCCCAATGTGGAACTCTTTCTGGAGGACTGATTGTACCATGCAACCCTGTGAGGTAACCTACCTTGTTCTTCTCGCTGCAAAGGCCAGGCAAGACAGATTTCCTCTGGGCTCCACCCAGCCCAAAGGAAACCTGCCTCTTTAACTATCAGGAATAACACCACATCCAGCCAGTCTCCAGGACCAAGAGCCCCTGAGAAATCTTCATGTCCTCACTGAACATTTATCCAGACAACACTGCAGAAGTGCAGAGAATCATAAGCTTGTTCATGTCAGTCAAGCAGAAGTTTTGGCAACTTGGGCTGAAATGCTCCCTTATGTTACCAGTTAAACTGTGCATGGTGGACTCTGACATTACACTCTCTTTATAACACCAGTAGATGCCTGGGGAGGCTAGAGATGAAAGGGGTGTCGCCGGCACCTTGCTAAGCTCATCCATACTCGGACTGGAAACCTCCATGGTCTAGATGAGGACAGCATAGGCTCCTCAGAGGCAGACCCACTAAAGACCAGGTGGTCCAGAAACACTCCATAGTTGTTGTGGAGATAGATTTCCATCATAGCCAAACAGTGGTGTCCCTCAGGTACACCTCCATCTCCTTTGAGCAGGGATGACTTTCGACTTGGGAAATATTCCAGCAGAATTGCACACAGGCCCGCAACTTACACCAATATTCCAGATCAAATAATATTACTATACGTGCTGTATCCAATTGCTGAAGGCAAATGGCCCTGTAGCACAGGGGCAGAGTAGTGGGTCCATCTTTGCCTTGGAGGGGGATAGACACAGTTGACAGTACTATATGAGCAAGAATTGTCTTTGACAACTTATCTTGCTGACCCCCACACCTGGGATACAGATGAAACAAGTTCTCTTCCTTTCTGTTTCTGTTTTTAGCTTTAATTTGGTCATGAACACATTCAGGGCATGACCAGGAATGGAGATTGGAGTAACTTTTTATGTTTTTGTTCTTGGACACACAGCATCACTCCACTAAGACTGGTTGGGTACCAGACTTGCAAATGGACCTCAGAGGCTCAATCCAGGAAGGAGTTAGGGGGTCATTCCAACCCTGGCGGTCGGTGTTAAAGCGGCGGCCAACCCGCCAACAGGCAGGCGGTGCAAAAAATGGAATTCTGACCCTGGCGGAAACCGGCAACAGAGACCGCCACTTTAACACTCCGACTGCCACGTCGGGACAAACAAACAGCGCAGCGGTCACCGCCAACAGACAGGCGGGAGACAATGTACCGCCCACCCTATCACAACTCACCAATCCGCCACCTTTTCCGGGGCGGGAGCCCCGCCGAAAAAAAAACAGCGGAAACAGACTACGAACGGGAAAACGCTCACCTCTACACACTCCACGAGGAATCTGGACAGCATGGAACCCGAATTACACATCCTACCAGCTATTGTCTACCTGCTCCTCTACCAGGAGCACGAACGCCGCTGCAGGAGACAACGGTGAGTACTGCACCTACGACACAGGGGAGGGGGGAGGAGAAAAGATTACGGGCACACACATACGCGACACACCCACCCTCACCCAAAACTACCTACACATCAATGCAGAGCAACAACTCAGAGTGACACCCCCCAAACCCCCCGGAAGAATGCAAATACAAAATAAAATGATCATGAAATGCTAAATATATTGTAAGGCTACGTAAAACTTTTTTTCAAACATCTATAACTATATACACATATGTAAATTGTCCCGTCCAAATTGGGTTTCAGTCATTGTACGTGGGCCGATGGGCCTCAACACATGGGCAAAGCCCACACAGGAGACCCGAAGCCATTGGAGAGAACACTGCAGGGGCATCAGATAGAAAAACTACAGGCACCTCAGGGGGAAGGGAAGGGGAGGCACCTCAGCCAGATGAGTCCACGACGCCAGAACCACGAGGGGCCTCCATGCCCACTGTGCCATCCTGGGGAGTGCAAAGCCACAGTCTCACAAGTCTCTACAGTGGGTGGATTACCCACTGTGCCATCCTGGGGAGTGCAAAGCCACAGTCTCACAAGTCTCTACAGTGGGTGGATTGCCCACTGTGCCATCCTGGGGAGTGCAAAGCCACAGTCTCACAAGTCTCTACAGTGGGTGGGTTGCCCACTGTGCCATCCTGGGGAGTGCAAAGCCACAGTCTCTCAAGTGGATTACAGACTCCACTGGTACTGGAGGAGGCATGGTGCCCAGAGTGCATCGTGCAGGCCTGCCCGACACAGATCCGGGCCTGCCCCTTCTGCCAATGGGCGAGCGGTGCATGAGACGGCGGTGCCCAGCGGAGTGGTGCTTGAGACGGCGGTGCCCAGCGGAGTGGTGCTTGAGATGAAGGGCCCAGCGGAGCGGTGCTTGAGATGAAGGGCCCAGCGGAGCGGTGCTTGAGATGAAGGGCCCAGTGGAGCGGTGCTTGAGACGGCGGTGCCCAGTGGAGCGGTGCTTGTCTTGAAGGGCCCTGTTCAGCGGTTCTTGACACGGCGGTGGCCTGTTCAGCGGTGCTTGTCTTGAAGGGCCCTGTTCAGCGGTTCTTGACACGGCGGTGGCCTGTTCAGCGGTGCTTGTCTTGAAGGGCCCTGTTCAGCGGTGCTTGTCTTGAAGGGCCCTGTTCAGCGGTTCTTGACACGGCGGTGGCCTGTTCAGCGGTGCTTGTCTTGAAGGGCCCTGTTCAGCGGTTCTTGACACGGCGGTGGCCTGTTCAGCGGTGCTTGTCTTGAAGGGCCCTGTTTAGCAGTGCTTGTCTTGAAGGGCCCTGTTCAGCGGTTCTTGACACGGCGGTGGCCTGTTCAGCGGTGCTTGTCTTGAAGGGCCCTGTTCAGCGGTGCTTGACACAGCGGTGGCCTGTTCAGCGGTGCTTGTCTTGAAGGGCCCTGTTCAGCGGTGCTTGTCTTGAAGGGCCCTGTTCAGCGGTTCTTGACATGTGTCTCCAGGTCACCATATCCGGCCAATACATGGAGTTCACTCGCCATCCGACTTCTCGCTTCCGGGGCCCTCCTGTGCTGGAGTCCCGGGCCCGTGGGTGTCCTCCTTCACACCCGGAATGGGGCTGGTGGGGCCCTCCTGGGCAGCTCGCCTGCTGCCGGACTTGTCAGCCGTGCTGCCCTTGCCATCCTTCCGTGATTCTCTGTGGCCCTTGCCTCCCTTTGTAGATGTGCCAGGTGGCACCCCACATCCTGACGGTGCCAGGGTAGTGCCTTTGGAGGCTGCCGTCTCTGGCCTCTCGCGCCGGGCCTTGCCTTTCTTGGTTTTCTTCCCAGGGGGTGGGCTGGCTGTCCCTTTACTGCTGGCCGATGTTGCTGCCCTTGAAGGTGGTGGACTCCAATATCCCTGTACTATGGACCTTGTAGGTCCAGGGGTTGTGGTGGCTGAGGTGCTGATTGGACTCTTACTAGATGGAGGGGGTGGGTCAGGTGATGGAAAGAGGTTAATTTTGGACAGGAAAAACTTTTTAGGAGCAGTGGCAAGGGTAGGTGCAGTGGGTATGGGAGTGGAGGAAGAGGATGTGGTTGTAGGAGAGTCAAGTGTGGTGTCTTTGGGTGCAGGTGCTTGTGACGGAGGCTGTCGTGAGGTGGATGGCTGATGGGTGGGTGGCTGCCAGCGTTTGTGTGGTTTGGAAGAAGGGGTGACAGACACACTGGGAGAGGACACAGGGGACGTGTAAATGGCAGTGGGGGTGGTGACTGCACGTGCGCAGAGTGTTCTGGTGGGTGTGCTGGTGATGGACGTAGTGGCTGATGATGTTGTGCATGCAAGTGTGAGTGGAGACGTCACAGGGAGGGAGGAGGGAGACGAGGAGGAGGGGGACACAGAGGAGGCAGTGGCTGTTGGTATGTCTGCATGTGGCTGTTGCTTGTGTGAATGCTTGTGTGATTTGTGGTGCTTATGTCTGGATGAGCTGGCCTTGGGTGTTGAGGTGTGTGCAGGCTGGTCTGTAGGTGTGTCTGGGATAGGCAGAGGAACAGGGGAGTGGGACTGGGTTGAGGAAGTTGGAGGAGGGAGGCAGGAGACAGGGACAATGGCTGCCGTCAGTGCTGAGGCCAGAGCGTTGAACGATCGCTGATGGGCAGCCTGACCCGAATGAATGCCCTCCAGGTATGCATTGCTCCGGTGCACCTCCCTTTCTACCCCCTGGATGGCATTCAAAAGGGTAGACTGCCCAACAATGAGCGTCCTGAGGAGGTCAATGACCTCCTCACTGAGGGCAGCAGGGGTAACTGGGGCAGGGCCTGGGGTGCCTGGGGCGAAGGAGATGCCCGCCTTCATGTGCGAGCGGGCACTGGGCGATCGCAGAGGGGCTGCTGGGAGGGTGGAGCTGGTGCGCTGGGTGGCGGCTGTACCTGTTGTTGCGGTGGGCACGGATGTTGCCGCCACTACAAGGGAGCTCCCTTCCGAGGACGTATCTGTGTCGCTGATGTCTCCACGTGTCCCTGTTGTGGAGCTCCCCTCGCCCTCCATCTCACTGGTGAACTCAGAGTCGGTTGCATGGCCCTCCAGGGCCATGTGAGATGCAGCTCCCTCGTGCTCCGATGCCACTTCTCCTCCGCCTGATGATGCTAATGCACACATGAACAGGAAGAGCAGCAAAAAGGGGGGGGGGAAATGAAGACATGTTGAGTGCATCCATTGGCAACACAGTTGGTGGAGAGGACAGACACAGAAGCCCCCTGCACTACGCCGCGCACTTGGGGTACACTACTCAATCACTGGGACTTGGCCTACAAGCCTATGGATGACAACTGCACACATAGGTGACACAGGGCCATGGATAGCTGTACTTGGCACCCTGCAGAGGTGGGGGGGCGGGGGCACAGGGCCATGCCTTACGGAGGGGCCTAGCCTACAGAAATCGCCCTGGCCTAGGGATACCCACAGCCATCCTCCCCCACCCAGACACCTCCACTGTGCGCTAAGATAGCAGAATGTGCTGGTACTCCCCCCCTTGTGTCTGCTTGGATGTCCTCACGCGCCCATCCAAATCTGGGTAGGCCACCGCCAGGATCCAAGACATCAGGGGGGTTAATTGACGAGTGGCACCCCTCCTACGTTGAGAGGCCATCCCCAGCAGAGCCTCTGCGGTCTTCCTGCTCCTGCGGCAGATGTCCTCCCACCTCTTGCGGCAGTGGGTGCCCCGTCTGTTGTGGACCCCCAGGGTCCGGACGTCCTTGGCGATGGCACGCCAAATGTCGATTTTCTGATGGGCGCTGACCTATGTGACATGTACAGGGGGAGAAAAAACATTATTATGATTTTCTGCATGCTCGATGTGAGTGGCCCCCCATCCCCACCCTTGCCATGTGGCACATGCTCTCATCCGTCCTTTGATGCATGCCTCAATCGCTCCCCTCCCCACCATCTTTCATCCACCCGACTCAACACAGGCATTGCCCCCAAAGCATGCTCCCAGTGTACTTACCTGTTGGTCTGGAGGACCGTAGAGTAGCGCATACTGGGGGAGGACCCCATCCACGAGTTTCTCCAATTCTTCAGAAGTGAAGGCAGGGGCCCTTTCCCCAGTCGCAGCAGCCATTGTATCTTCCAGACCGAGCTCACACCAGCACTTGCAGTATAGGTCCTCTCCTGTGGATGATCAGGTCTCGAGTGATTAAGCAGATAGAAAATGGCGGTCACGTCCGTGGCGGGGCGACCCGCGACAGCCGGCGCACTTCGACATTGGCTCCTGAAACGCATAGGGTTCAATGTTAACCAATGCGGCTTTGCGCCGCGGTCTTCGACCGCCTACCGCCACGGTGTGCCACGCCAGCGCATTGACCTCACATCCCATTGTCGCACTTCACAGGTCAGGCAGCCGCCATTTCAAGGGCCCACCTGGCTTAATTTCTACTGCGTCACACATGCAAAGGCCTTGCATCGACACTCAAACAAGCCATTCAATGCATAGAGAATCGTGTACTGTGCAAGCTGTGGGAACTTACCTGTGGGTTGATTGACTCTGTGCTCGCTGTTGTCCTTCCTAGGCACCGTCCGCTGGGACTTGCGAGGAGATGGAGGAATGTTCCCGTGTACAGACCGCTGGTGGACCTGTCGACAATGGAGGAACGACATGTCATTCTGACATACAGGCTTGACCGAGCCACTATACATGAACTGTGTGCCCAGCTGGAGGCAGACCTGATGTCACCCATCCGCCAACCCACAGGGATCCCCCCTCTAGTGCAGGTGCTGTCAGTACTCCATTTCTTAGCAAGTGGGTCCTTTCAAACAACAGTGGCCATTTCATCAGGGATGTCTCAGCCTATTTTTTCCAAGGTGTTGTCCAGAGTGTTGTCTGCCCTGCTCAAACACATGCGGAGATACATCGTTTTCCCTGAGGTGGGGGATTTGCCTACAGTGAAGGGTGATTTCTATGCCCTTGGATATATTCCCAACATCATTGGTTCCATTGATGGGACACATGTGGCTTTGGTACCCCCCAGTGAAAGTGAACAGGTGTACAGGAACAGAAAAAGTTATCATTCCATGAATGTCCAGGTGGTCTGTTTGGCTGACCAGTACATCTCCCATGTAAATGCCAAGTTCCCTGGGTCAGTGCATGACGCGTAAATCATGCGAAATAGCAGCATCCCTTATATGATGGAACAACTACAGAGACACCGTGTGTGGCTAATTGGTGACTCAGGTTACCCCAGCCTGTCGTGGTTACTGACCCCAGTGAGGAATCCCAGGACAAGGGCAGAGGAACGCTACAATGAGGCCCATGGGCGAACCAGGATGATTATAGAAAGAACCTTCGGCCTCCTGAAGGCCAGGTTTAGGTGCCTGCATATGACAGGTGGATCCCTAATGTACTCACCAAAGAAGGTGTGCCAGATCATCGTGGCCTGCTGTATGCTTCACAACCTGGCATTGCGACGCCAGGTGCCTTTTCTGCAGGAGGATGGTCCAGATGGTGTTGTTGAAGCAGCTGTGGAGCCTGCGGAGAGTGAAGAGGAGGAAGACGAAGAGGACGACACAGACAACAGGGACACAGTGATACAGCAGTATTTTCAATAACACACAGGTAATAATCAACACCGGCATTTTACATTTACTTACAGTCTCCTGCCTCTCTACTGTCTGTCCTTTTCACCCAGTGTATGCTAACAGAGTTGTGACTTTCCCTTCCAATTTCAGAGATGTGGGCCCCACTGCGTGACATCTGCTTTGTTTGCCCATGGACTACAGCTGTGTGACAGTGGTATGTTGTCATCACAATGTAACTGGTCATTTTTGCACGTTTATGTCTAATACATATTTTCAACAAAGAAAGGCAGACTCCAGATTATTTGTGTGCAATAAGTGTGTTTATTAAAGTGCTAAATTGTGGGACATGGTTGAAAATCGGTGATGGGTGATGGTGGAGGAATGTCCATGGCAGAGTCCAGATTCTCAGTCTCACAGGTGCATTGTCCATATGCCTGTGGAAGGTGGAGCAGGGGCAGATTAAGGTTGGACAGGGTGACAATGTGGGACAGTGGGATGACATCAGGGGGTATCCTTTCCTGGCGGGGGTCTTGGCATCCTACTCTGTCTTCTTCCTAGATCTCAGGCCCCGCTTGCGGGGTGGTTCTTCTTCTGCAGGAGGTGGGGTTCTGGTGGCAGGTTGTTGCTGTGTCGGGGCCTCCTGTCCACTAGCGCCGGCGGAGGTGGTAAGCTGTTCCTGGTCCATGCTAGTGACAGGGGCCCTTTGTGGTGCCACATGGTCCCGCAATGTGGTGACAATCAGGTTGAGAGCCACAACGATGGTGCCCATTGCGGAACTAATGTTTCTCAGTTCTTCCCTGAACCCCATAAACTGTTCCTCCTGCAGTACCTGGATCTCCTGGAACCTGGCCAGGACCGTCGCCATCGTCTCCTGGGAGTGGTGGTATGCTCCCATGATGGAGGTGAGGGCCTCGTGGAGAGTGGGTTCCCTGGGCCTGTCCCCCCCTGTCGCACAGCAGCCCTCCCAGTTCCCCTGTTTCCCTGGGCCTCTGTCCCCTGGACCGTGTGCCCACTATCCACTGCCCCCAGGTCCCTGTTGTTGTTGGGGTGGTGGGTTAACCTGGGTGCCCTGTAGTGGTGGACACACCGCTGATTGACGTGTCCTGGAGACAGAGGCATGGGCCCGCTGGGTGGGTGCTGTGCTGGTGTTCCCAGAGGGGGGTAGGTCTGCTGTAGCCTGTGGCTGTCTGAGGGGAACCGGCTGTCCCGAGGTCCCGATGGGCCGGGCTGGTCATCTGGGTCCAGGGAGACAGAGCTGCTGTCATCACTGGGGGACTCTTCTGGGGGTGGGATGGACATTTCTGGACCCTCCTGGGCGGTGTGGTGGCGTTCGGGTCCTGCAGGGGTATAAGAGTATGGTTATTGCTTCTGTGTGTGCCATTTCGTGCAATGGGTGGGTGCCCGTGTACCCCAGTGCGGGCATTCCTTTGTGGGGGCTGTTGTGACGGCGGTTTGTGGGGGAGATGGGTATGTGCAGTGGGCATGCTTAGGTGATGGCTGTTGATGGTTTGGGGTGGCATGCAGGGTTAGGTGTTGGGATGGGTGGGTTGTGATGGTGAGACATTGGCAATGAGGATGTGTGATGGGGGTGGGGGGGGAGGGTGGGGGTATGATTTGGCATGCCGGTGGGTGGGGGGGATGAAGTAGTTGAGATTCGACTTACCAGAGTCCATTCCTCCGCCTACTCCTGCGAGGCCCTCAGGATGTAGGATGTTCAAGACATGTTCCTCCCATGTTGTAAATTCTGGGGGTTGAGGTGGGGGTCCGCCGCCAGTCCGCTGCACCGCGATGTTGTGCCTGGATACCATGGAACGCACCTTCCCCCGTAGGTCGTTCCACCGCTTCCTGATGTCGTCCCGATTTCGTGGATGCTGTCCCACAGCGTTGACCCTGTCCACTATTCTTTGCCATAGCTCTATCTTCCTGGCAATGGTGGTGTGCTGCACCTGTGTCCCGAAAAGCTGGGGCTCTACCCAAACTATTTCCTCCACCATGACCCTGAGTTCTGCGTCTGAGAACCTGGGGTGTCTTTGGGGTGCCATGGGGTGGTGTGGATGAGGTGTAGGGTGGTGTTTGCGGTGATTAGTGTGGTGAGTGTAGTGGTGTGTGGTGTTTTGTGCGTGGTTGTTGTGTGGGTGATGGTGTAGTGTGCCTATGTGTGATGGTGTTCTCTATTCTGTGCTGTCTCTTTCTGGGCTTCTTCTCTGATTTGTGGTCTTAGGGGTTTGTGGGTGATGTGGGTGTGTGTTTTATAGTTAATTGGGTGTGTGGGAGTGTTGTGTGTATGTGTCTCAGGTGTGTGTATTTCTAATTGTCCAATGTGGCTGTGTTTTGGAGCTGTATGTGTATTTTGAGCGCGGTGGTGTGTACCGCCAATGGAATACCGCGGTTGAAAGACCGCCGTGTGGATTCGTGGGTCATAATGGCATGGGCGTTTTTTCTGTTGGCGTGACGGTGGATTTCACATGCATCATCGCTGGGTGTCAAAACCACAGCGAACCTGTTACCCATCCGGAAATTGATGCATCGATCTTCTGAAGGAGACAAAAACGATGCATTGCCTACCCAACCGGAGAAGAATTGACACACGGACTCACATGCGAGTCAGAAATCAAAGAATTGCTTACTTTTCAGATGCACGCTCGCCCGTGCGGCTTTATTTTTGATGCATACCTGGTACTTTGTGTAAAAACAACGCATCCATTGATTTCTATGAATAAGACTCTCTTTAATTTAAAAATGTGTATCTTTGCTTGTGTATGTTGGATTATTGTCGTTTTGGTCTTGTTTGATTTAGATAAATATTGGCTATTTTTCTAAACTGGTTTTGTGTCTCTTTTGTAGCTTTTTCACTGTATTACTGTGTGTGTTGGTACAAATACTTTACACATTGCCTCTTAGATAAGCCTGACTGCTTGTGCCAAGCTCCAAAGGGGGAGAACAGGGGTTATCCTAGGTGTTTATCTCCCTATACTGACTAGGGTGAGGGTCCCTGCTTGGACTGAGTTCAAACTGACCATTAACCAGAGACACCATTTCTAAAGATTACCAAGGTGATGTAGGAGCCAGATCTTTGCCACCTCATATTCAGCAAATGCCAGAGGGGTGCTGTTAGACCTGACAGTCTTAGCGTGGTCATCCCCCACCATTTTTGCCTGCCTCCCTCCACTTTTCTGACACTGTTTTTGCTGGTTTTTGGACTCTGCCCACTTTACCACTACTAACCAGTGTTAAAGTGTATATGGTCTCTCCCTTACACATTATAACATTAGTTCATTCCCGATTTAAAATATTTTATTTACTTTTAAGTCCCTAGTAAAGTGCACTAGATGTGCCCAGGACCTGTAAATTGAATACTACTAGTAGGCCTGCAGCACTGGTTGTGTCACCCACATAAGTAGCCCCTTAACCATGTCTTAGGCCTGCCATTGCAAGGCTTGCGTGTGCAGTTTCACTGCCACGTTGCCTTGGCATTTAAAAGTACTTACCAAACCCTAATTCCCCTTTTTCTACATATAAGTCACCCCTAATGTAGGCCCTAGGTAACCCTTGTCACCCACTGATATTGGCCCCGAATGCGGATGGCCTCAGATGCATTCTGTAGGTCCTGTCCAACCTATCAGGCTAGTGGGAATACAGGAAAAAGGCTCATGGCCCTCTGGTTCTGCTCCCTGTTGTTGGCATCCCCTTTGAAAGGGTGGGCATCAATGTCATTGGTCCCTTGGACCCCAAGACTACCTTAGGCAACATGCTTATCCTGGTTTTGGTGGACCGTGCCACTTGCTACCAGGATGCAATCCCTTTAAGGACAGTGACGGCACCGGTGGTGACCAGGGCTCTGATGGGGATATTTACCCATGTGGGATTCCCAAATGAGATTTTGTCTGACAGAGGTACAAACTTCATGTCTGCATTTATGAAGTCCATGTGGGATGCATGTGGGGTGACCTACCAGTTCACCACCCCTTACCATCCTCAATCCAATGGTTATGTGGAGACATTCAACAAGACCTTGAATGGCATGATTACAGGCCTTCCTGAGGCTAAGGGGCATAGGTGAGACGCCATCTTGCCATGCCTTCTCTTTGGTTATGCAGAGGTTCCCCAGAAGGGGGTGGGGTTTAATCCCTTTGAACTTCTCTATGGGTACCCTGTCAGGGGACCCCTAAGCATAGTAAAAGAGGGGTGGGAGAAAGCTCCCAGGAACACCCCCCAGGATGTGGTCAGTTACATGCTGGCCCTCCACAACCAGATGCAGCGCTTCTGGAAAAAGGCCAAGAGCAACCTCGAGGCCAGTCAAGAGGTTATGAAACAATGGTATGACCAGAAGGCCACCCTGGTAGAGTTTCAAACTGGTGACAAAGTTTGGGTGATGGGGCCAGTAGAGCCTAGGGCCCTCCAGGACCACTGGAATGGCCCATTTGAAATCAAGGAGAGTAAGGGGGAGGCCACTTACTTAGTGAACCACAAGTCTCCCAGAAACCCCCTAAGTGTGCTCCATCAGAACCAACTGAAGCCTCATTTTGAGAGGTCTGAGGTCAGCATGCTTCTGGTGACAGATGATGGTATGGAAGAGGAGAGTGAACCTCTCCCCGACCTCCTCTCTGCCAAGGAAGGTGATGGGCCAGTGGAGGATGTCAATCTCTCCTACTCCCTGACCCTGGATGGCTACCAGTCACTGAAACAGTACTACTCCCTGTTTTCCCTCACCCCAAGGAGGAAATTGCCTAGATGCTGGCTCTTGGGGTGATTGAGAAGTCCAGCAGTTCCTGGTCCAGCCTTGTGGTGATGATTCCCAAGGCTGTCACTCCCGGTGCCAGGCCAGAACTTAGGGTCTGTGTGGACTACCGGGGTCTCAACTCTGTCACAAAGGCAGACTCTCACCCCATCCCAAACTAATGAGCTCGTAGATAAGCTAGGCACTTCCAAATTCCTCAGTCCTTTTGATCTCACATCAGGACCGATCACCTTGGCTGAGAGGGCTAAAGAGAGATCTGTGTTTTCTACCCCTGAGGGACATTTCAATTCAGAGTGATGCCCTGTGGGTTGAAAAATGCGCCCGCTACCTTCCAACGGGTGGTTAATGGGATCCTAGCTGGGAATGATGTGTTCTGTGCAGCCTACCTAGACGACATCACTATGTACAGTTCTAGCTGCGAGGAGCATCTGTTCCACCTCAAGGAGGTGCTTCAGGCTTTTGAACAGGCAGGCCTGACCATCAAGGCCAGTAAGTGCCAGATTGGGCAGCGTTCCATGGTGTACTTGGGACACCTAGTAGGTGGTGTCAAGGTGCAGCCCCTCCAGTCCAAGATTGAGACGATCATATCCTGGCAACCACCTAGAACCCAAACTGAGGCAAAAGCCTTCCTGGGTCTCACTGGGTACTACCACAGATTGTTTAAGGGCTATGGCACCATAGTGGCCCCCCTCAATAAAACTCACATCTAAGAAACAACCTAGGTTGGTGAATTGGACAGAGGCTTGTCAGAAAGCCTTTGACTCTCTGAAGGAAGCCATGTGCATAGCACCCGTGCTCAGGGCTCCTGACTATTCCAAGGAGTTCATCATGCAGACAGATGCTTCAAAGCATGGCACAGGGGCGGTTCTAGCACAGCTGAATGAGGACGGCCTAGACCAACCAGTAGCCTTTATTAACAGAATGCTATTACCACGGGAACAAAGGTTGAGTGCCATAGAAAGAGAAGCATTTGCTGTGGTCTGGGCACTGAAGAAGCTGAGACCCTACCTGTTTAGGACTTACTTCCTGGTTCAGACAGACCACAGGCCCTTCAGATGGCTCATGCAGATGAGGGGCGAAAATCCTAAACTTTTGAGGTGGTCCCTTTCCCTACAGGGGATGGATTTTATGGTGGAGCATCGCCCGGGGACTGACCACGCCAATGCTGATAATCTCTCCAGATTCTACCGCCTTAGCGATGATAGCTCCCAAGGGGTTGAGTAGCTCTCCCCATTTTAGCTTTGGAGGACACATGTTAGACCTGACAGCCTTAAGGTGGTCATCCCCCACCTTTATGCCTGCCTCCCTCCACATTTCTGAGACAGTTTTTGCTGGTTTTAAGGCTCTGCACATTTTACCACTGCTAACCAGTGCTAAAGTGCATATGCTCTCTCCCTTAAACATGGTAACATTGGCTCATTCCCAATTGACACATTTGATTTACTTTTTATAAGTCCCTAGTAAAGTCCACTACCTGTGCCAAGGGCCTGTAAATTGAATGCTACTAGTGGGCCTGCAGTACTGGTTGTGCCACCCACAAAAGTAGCCCCTTAACCATGTTTCAGGCCCGCCATTGCAAGGCCTGTGTGTGCAGTTTCACTGCCACTTTGTATTGGCACTTAAAAGTACTTGCCAAGCCATAAACTCCCCTTGTTCTACATATAAGTCACTCCTAAGGTAGGCCCTAGGTAATCCATAGGGCAGGGTGCTATGTAGGTAAAAGGCAGGACAGGTACATGTGTGTTTTATCTGCCTGGTAGTGGAAAACTCCTAAATTTGTTTTCCATGAGGCCTGCTCCTTTCATAGGATAGCATTAGGGCTACCCTCATATAGTGTTTGAGTGGTAGATGCTGATCAGAAAGGGGTAACCAGGTCATATTTAGTATGGCCAGAATGGTAATAGAAAATCCTGCTTATTGGTGAGGCTCGAGTTTATACTAGTATTTTAGAAATGCCACTTTTAGAAAGCGAGCATTTCTCTGCAGTTAAAATCTATCTGTGCCTTACAGCCTGTCTGAAATCAGTGTCTGGGATGGGCTGGTCGACAGCTTCCTTGTGCATTTCACCCAAACAACCACAAACACAGGGTACTCAATCACACCTGCACTCATCTGCATACTGAATTGATCTTCCTGGGCTGAAAGGGTGGAGGGCCTGCCCTCACGCAATGGACTGCCAAACCCCCTACTCGGACCCTGGTAGACGGATTAGTACTGAAAGGGGACCTTGTGCACTTCAAAACCACTCTTTGAAGTCTCCCCCACTTCAAAGGCATTTTTGGGTACATAAACTGGGTCCTTGACCCCACCAAATCAAACACTTCTGGACCTGAACCTGCAACCTGTCAAGAGAAACTGCCTGGCTGCCCAATTGACTCATCTGGACTGCTTTGTTGAGAAGGACTGCTGCCCTGCTGTTGCCCTGCTGCCCTCTGACTTTGCTGAGAAGTGCTCTCCAAGGGATTGGATTAAGCTTGCCGCCTGTTTTCTGAAGTCTCAGGGCAAAAATGACTTTGGGGGTCATTCTAAGTCTGGCGGGCGGCAGAGGCCGCCCGCCAGACTTCCCCCTCCGAAATACCGCTCCGCGGTCGAAAGACCGCGGAGGGTATTCTAAGTTTTTCCCTGGGCTGGCGGGCGGTCACCAAAAGACCGCCCGCCAGCCCAGGGAAAAACTCCCTTCCCACGAGGATGCCGGCTCGTAATCGAGCCGGCGGAGTGGGAAGGTGCGACGGGTGCTGTTGCACCCGTCGCGTATTTCACTGTCTGCCAAGCAGACAGTGAAATACTTGTAGGGGCCCTCTTACGGGGGCCCCTGCAGTGCCCATGCCAGTGGCATGGGCACTGCAGGGGCCCCCAGGGGCCCCGCGACCCCCCCTACCGCCATCCGGTTCCCGGCGGGCGGACCGCCGGGAACTGGATGGCGGTAGGGGGGGTCGGAATCCCCTCGGCGGCGCAGCTAGCTGCGCCGCCTTGGAGGATTCAGAAGGGCGGCGGTACACTGGCGGGAGACCGCCAGTGTTGCCGGTCTGACCGCGGCTTTACCACCGCGGTCAGAATGCCCTGCGGGGCACCGCCGGCCTGTCGGCGGTGCTCCCGCTGACCCTGGCCCCGGCGGTCTAAGACCGCCGGGGTCAGAATGACCCCCTTTGTCTCTTCAAGGAACTCCTTGTGTGCTGAAAATCAACACACAACTTGCCGGGAAACAAAGTACAGCCTGCCTTGCGAAAAGAAAATCACCACACAGCCGAACAGAAACGACGCAGCCCAACATCTCGACTGAAGATTCGATGCAGTGCCTGCCTTGCGACCGGAAATTCAACGTACAGCCCTACTGGATCGACACACAGCCAAACTGGAGTGATGCAGCCTGACTTCCTGAGTGAAGAATCAATGCAGCATCTGCCGTGCGACAGGAAATTTGACTCATCAGCACACAGGATTGACGCAATGCCTGTGACTCCGTCCCACCGTCCCAGGATTTTCACGCATCGTCTCTAGGTGTCAAAAAGATCGCTGCATCACAGTGAGGAACCAAGCCTGCTCACCGGAATACGACGCAAAGCCCCTTGCAGAGTGAGGAACCAAGCCTGCTCACCGGAATACGGCACAAAGCCCCTTGCAGAGTGGAAAGAAATGACACATTGCTGTGCTGCGCCAGAAAATCCAACACACAACCTATTGTACCACCCATCTCCTCCTCTGCAGTCTCCTGTGTGATATTTTTGATGCAAACCAGGTACTTCGTGAAATCATGAGACAACTGTTGATTTCTAAGATTTGAGATTCTTTTTAATCTTGCAAAACTGATATCTCAACTTGTGCTTAATAAGTCTTTATCCTTTTGACCTTAATTTAACCAGATAAATATCATATATTTTTCTAAAACTGTTTGATATATTTTTATGATGTTTTCACTGTGTTACTGTATGATTTATTGAAAAAATAATTCACATGTTGCCTTCTAAGTTAAGCCTGACTGCTCATTGCCAAGCTGCCAGAGGGTAGGAACAGGATAATTTGGATTGTGTCTGACTTACCCTGACTAGGATTGTGGTCCATATTTGGATTAGAGTGTATACGTCTGCCAATTAGAGACTCCATTTCTAACAGGTGCTTATTTGAGATGCCCACACATTACCCCTGGTAATGACCCACCAAAAGATTGACCCCAAAGGACTGGTACATGGTGGGAGAGGCTCCACTGGGTGGTGCACTGATTACCCTGGTGGCGGTACACATGCCAAATAGTAACAGATCTCAATTCCTGACAAATTTATCCAACACACTGCTACAAGACCTGTCAGCACCAAGCATATGGGGTGGGGACTTTAATACTGTACATGATATCACATTGGACAGGTCCTTCCCCCTACAAGAGGGTACAACCGTGGTGAGGACTGCACAAGTTTTTAAAACTTGACTTGACCATAGGCACATGCACCATATTTGGTGCTCAATGCACCCAGACATGAGAGAATACTCACTCTTTTCTAGTTTACCAATTGCATAATAGAATCGACCACTTCCTGGGTAACACTGACATGATACCTTGTGTATAAAGCACTGAGTATCGTGATGCACACTATCTGATTTCAACCCCTTAAAGAAATTGTAAACACCAGCCTTAAAAGACAGGGGTTTTCCATGAAACCGTTGGCTTTCACGTAGCTGAATGCTTTTAGAAAAACGATGGGACCACCTCAGACAGAAGGCTAGAGTAAAACACTTTGAAAGCATTCATATGGGGATTCTGCATTTGAATCTATATATGGCATGAAATTAGCACTACGCATGCAGATCCTAGACTTGGAACACACTATCTGATAAGCTCAGTGAACTGCAGGGAATGACAGTGAAATCATACACCTTAGACAGGAACAAAGAGCTTTGGTGGCCAGGGTAGGAAAATTAGACTTTGTAGAATATGTAGCACGTAGAGAGGGAAAGAGCTGGATGGGTATTGGCATGGATATTACGCACACAATATCCCCACGACCCAAGTGACTGCTCTTAGGTCCCCCACAAAGGAACTACTAAAAACACAAGCAGACATAAACAAAATCTTCTTAGATTTCTATAACTCACCGTACAAAGGGTTGGGGTTCACCCCCAACAATGACATACACTAGATGAACTTCTAGCAATTGAAGAACACTGCCCCACAAAGAATCGAATAGCACTCAAAAAGACCCATTGAATAGACAAACTCCCTGTGGATTTCTACTTCTCTTACTGGGCAACATTCAAACTGAAACTCCTGCAGTTGAACCAATAGACCAGGGATATAGGTAACCTTCCAGAGACCATGTGAGAAGCAATGATTGTGGTCCTCCCCAAACCTCCTGGATGGGGCTTGTTGGAGGTGCTTTCTTATAGGCTGCCCTATCTCCTTAATACAGACTGTAAAACTCTCAGGAAGGTAATTGCAAATGGATTATTACTGATGCTCCCCATGTTGGTACATACCGATCAAAACAGCTTCATTCCAAGCAGGGGAGCATTCCTGAACTTCCAACATCTCCTTCAAATAATGGAAGGAAATGAGCAAGCAGATTTATTTACCATGGCCTTATGCCTCAATATTGAGAATGTTTTTGATATCTTGGGGTGGCCTACTTATTCAAAATACTGGTGAGACTAGGCCTCAGCCCAGAAATATGTATTGGATTGGACTACTCTACACTAATTGGGTGGCAGGGGTCTGCACAGGCAGAGAGATCTCTGCTGTTTTAGGAATATATAGGGGTACCAGGCAGGGATGTCCCTAGTTGTTGATAATTTTTTCCATACTGATGAAACCTTTTGCGAGCCTTGTTCATCTGCATGGGCCAGAATGGGGGTTCCTGAGCAGTAACACATGGGAGGCTATTTAGCTATATGCGGATGATATACTGATGTATCTCTGTGACACCCATAGAGTCCTCTCAACAGTGATTGAAATGCTTGACAATTTTGCAAGAGTTTCTGGCCTAAAACTGAAATGGGCTCAGTACCTGATCCCTCTAAAAGGTCTCACACAACCAGAGTGCAAGGCTCTGCCCCTCCTGCCTCTGGGATGGCAGTGAGACATGCTTCGGTATCTGGGGTTAAACATATACCACTCTCAGGATGACCTGGTGCTGAGGAACTTGGGGATGGCAGTAATCAATATGCGTGGCTCCCTGACGTTCTGGGGATCATCACCTCATGGCCCATAGGCATAATGGTGGTACTGCCTAGACTATTGTACCACTTCTCAATGCTGCCTGTCCATTTGATCAAGCACTTTTTAGGGACCTGAACTCGCACTAACCTGATCTTGGGGGTCAGCACTTCATAAGCTGTATGTTCTTCTACCAGAAATACCATGGTTGTAATGTATGCATTGCGCAAATTCCAGCCCCTTGTACCACATCATGCCTACGCCTGGAAAGACGTATGTAAGTGGGGTGTACATATGGTAGGATGTGTTTCTAAATAGTGTACTTGAAACAAAGAAACCATACTGTGTCACATCTCAGGTGGGTAGCTGTAACACCAGCAGTGAGCACGTGTGACAAGGGGGAACACCATTGATATCAATGGACCATTATGTACTGGTCAATGTTTAATCCTGCACAGTATATTAATGGTGTTACATACTGTGAGTCCTATTGGCCCCTACGCCAGGGAAGACGTATGTATGTGGGGTGTACATATGGTAGGGTGTGTTTCTAAATGGTGTACTTGAAACAAAGGAACTATACTGTGTCACATCTCAGGTGGGTAGATGTAACGCCAGCACTGAGCAGGTTTGACAAGGGGGAACACCATTGATATCAATGGACCATTATGTACTGGTCAGGGTTTAACCCTGTACAATATATTAATGGTGGTACATACCGTGAGTGCTATTGGCCCCAACTCTGCCACATGGTGTGCTGTCTCTCAAATATAGCACACACATGTTGGCTGTGGAATGCATTAAGGGCCACAAGACAAGTAGAGCAGCAATGGGTGCTGCTCCACTCTCCACACATATGCCCTATTGCCAGGAATCATCAATAAAATGGGAGAATGAACCACCACATGAATGTGTGGCTGGAATGCAGGCATAGGGGGTGATTTTAACCTTGGCGGACGGCGGAGGCCGTCCGCCAAGGTACCGCCGCCAAATGACCGCACCGCGGTCAAAAGACCGCGGCGGGCATTCAAACATTTCCTCTGGGCCGGCGGGCGCTCTCCAAAAGAGCGCCCGCCGGCCCAGAGGAAATGCCCCTGCAACGAGGACGCCGGCTCAGAATTGAGCCGGCGTAGTTGCAGGGGTGCGACGGGTGCAGTTGCACCCGTCGCGTATTTCAGTGTCTGCAAAGCAGACACTGAAATACTTTTTGGGGCCCTCTTACGGGGGCCCCTGCAGTGCCCATGCCATTGGCATGGGCACTGCAGGGGCCCCCAGGGGCCCCGCGGCACCCCCTACCGCCATCCTGTTCCTGGCGGGAGACCCGCCAGGAACAGGATGGCGGTAGGGGGTGTCAGAATCCCCATGGCGGCGGAGCGCGCTCCGCCGCCATGGAGGATTCCCCCGAGCAGCGGGAAGTCGGCGGGAGACCGCCGACTTTCCACTTCTGACCACGGCTGAACCGCCGCGGTCAGAATGCTCGTGGGAGCACCGCCAGCCTGTTGGCGGTGCTGCCGCCAGGGTCAGAATGACCCCCATAGTCTGTAGCACTTTTAATGTACATTCTTTGACACGTCACACAATTGTGTTGTCTTGACATGCCTGCAGATAATCTGGAAATACATGTGAAGACTGCTGTACCCGTGCATGGCCTAGGCAGGAAATGGTTAGCAATTACCTACAATGGGTGGTTTGTGTCTGCAATTTAACCCAGTAAAGTCTGTATGACACTATCACACATGACATATGAAAACACACCTCTCAATGACACTCACATGTCTGACCAAGAGAAAGTGACATATTGGGACCAAAACCCTAAAATGTCTAGCTCTCCCACAGCCAATCCTGTTTGGGATGTGCATGTATGCCTAGCAATGTCCAAACATGTGACACACCCATCCAAAATTGTATGGGTGAAGAAGAAGACAGAAATGTTACATGTGGCATTTCACTTAATCATAGCTGAGAGGACTCCACACATTAACAAGAAACTGTCATGGTGAAAGTGACATACGTTGTGGAATACAGATGTGAGTGCATGCCCATGTACATGAAAGGATGTGAAAGAACAGCTGAGAGACCCCCTCAGACAACTGGAGAGACAACATGGGGAGGACACTCTGACACTACACAAGTGCTGTGGTTGGTGTACTGTCATGTGTGTGTCAAAGTCATGTAATTTAGCAAAGCCTGGGAATGGGAGGGATACTACCACTTAGCCAGTAGAAGAAGATGTGTTCATCTACAAAGTACACGTCTCACGTAGCATCCTGTCCATATCTGACTGGACAATGTTGCAGTTGAAGATGTGTACAAAGTGTTGGCTGCCTAATGAATGCCAGCAATGTAGAATCAAATCCATTCTAAATAAGATATGCCATTAATGTTGGAGTAAGAACACACATAGACCAATACTGAATTTACAACACAACAATGTTACCATGTGATCACCAGACATATATTTACAGAGGATGTCTAGGTCAGTACATTACCCATTCATGTTGGCAGCAACAACAACAACAACTATGTACTTTCCCATTGCATACCATTGTGACAAAAGGCAGTGACAGATTACATTATTTGGTCCACGGGTCGGAAAACATAAGCAAGTTACACAAGATATAAATGCCCTAACCAAGCATCATATGGAAAATCCAAACAGTATATAACCCTTTGTGTCAAACCATGCCAAATGATGAGACATGTCCTACACGAACAAGCAGCCAGTCCCCTGTACATGATAGGGCAAGCCTAACATCAAGTACCCCAAAGGAAACTAAACATGCTAGGCCATGGGATCACATTTGTGCAGGTGTCTGTCTACAGGGCACTGAGCAATATGCTGCTGAACAGCAATCATGATAAAGGTAGAACCCCACCCTACGCCCCTAACTCCCCTGGTGAGGCTACATGCACTGCTTACACAGTAGGGGCCTGCTGCTTGTGCACAGTGGACTGAGCTGAGTGGAGCATTGTCAACCTGTGTCAATACATGCAATCATGGGTCTTTGTGGGTACACAAAGTGCCACAGGATCAAAGATGACTAGGGTGCCATCATTGCCTGACAGTAACCCTGCAATACCGTTGTATGCGATTGTAAGCCACAGCCAAAACAAATATGTTTTGGTTGATTGTATGTACCAAGTGTGTGCCTTTCACACACATGCCTGAATTCTCTACACACAAGTACCACTTCAATGGCTCAGGCATCATGTATTGGAATATACACAAAAGTCAACTTTCCACTGATGAAAATGTATATGTATGACATGATCATACCTAGACTAATATGACATAAGTCCATGCTGAAAGATAGATTTGGGAGGTGTCATGTCCCATGAACACACAGCTTTGGCATTCATTACACATATTACACGAAACATATATTTCCACACACATGTCACACACCGGTCTTCATTGACACATGTCAGTACACCATCTCCTGCATCAAATATGCATGGGGAACCATATGTTACACGTGCAGCGTAGCATGATGAACCCTGAACCATAAAACAGGCCACAGTGTGGACACCCAAGCACTCACATTGAGATGAGTTACGTGAAATCAACCCAGCCGTAGTCCACACCATCCTATGTGTATGATTTGTGAAGGGTATCACATGCATGAACATACATTGGACATAGCCCATCATATCCAAAGCAGTGTGGTCAAACGTAGATTTGGAAATCAGACATGACAATGTTGTAGACCCAGAAATATGTTTTACATCAAATAAGTACACTCCCAGTACACATGTGGTAACATGTATGTTGAAAAATTCTACCGAAACATGAACATATGCAAACAGTAGCAGTCATCGCATGCATCACACACACATGCAAACATATGGCAACCCATTCTGATGTTACCGTTACATATATGATTGCACATGCACACGCACTCAGTCATAACATACTGGCTACATAGATGTATAGCCCCTGTAACAAGGAATGTGAATTTGGATGCACTGTCAGCCTTTCTTTCAAAATCCACACATTCCTGTACATAGGGGCCCATTGTAAGCAATGCTGTTCCCCCTTGGTGTTAACCAAAGGAAACGTAACTAATACATTGGAATCTCTTAGAATTCCCTGGGCCAATTGTCCTGCCCCAGTACCAAGTGAACCCCACCTTGCATCCATGATGCCTGGCCAAGGCATAATGTAGCGCAAGGGGTGTAAAAGTGGTGGAATTCATGCATTATGCCACTTTGTGACTATGGCACAGGGATTTGGGACTTGTTGGGCCACTTGATCCTCACAAGTGTGATGATTCAAATGTGGTGCAATGAGGCACTAGTCCAACTTACTTCTGGGCGCTAATGGTCAACAATGGATAGCCATTAACCCTGTGACATGAACATGATTCAGTAAATGGCTGTTAGGAAGTTTAGTCTGGATTTTTTAATTTACATTGTTCTGGAATGTCTGGTGGACAGCATGTGTCATCTGATGATGCTGTGTAGATTGCATGGTTTGTTCAACCTCTACCCAATGCAGTATATGATGTCATGTTCTCCTCATGTTTTAGCTGCCACTATGACCCCAGCACAAAAGCATGCTTTTGATTAGAAGGCCGAGCATTTCCGCCACATCATGGAGGTACAAGCAGGGTAGAGGAAGATGTCCAGGAGATATCGGCTGGAGAAGCCATCAGGTGTTTGGCTTGACTTCCCACATGGGGAACCTCCTAAACAGGCCACAACAGGGCAGAGCACATGAGGCACCAAATCAAGGGGTGGGGGTGCCTTAGCTGGTCCAACCACCTCCACACCAACAGAACCAAAGGCAACACAAGCACCGCAACAGACACCTGCAGCAGCCACATCCTCCATCTTTGAGGTGGACATGAGGTGGTACATAGCAGCTATTATGGCCAGGTTGGACAGACTGCCAAAGGGCAATGCTCACAATTTCAAACTCCTGAAGTACTGCGAAAAGAAGCTGAAGAAGCTGTAATCCAGTATATGGACAGCCTTCTCCTGTTCTATTTTGTAATTAATTTTATTGGGCTTTAGGTGGGTAGTAATAGGTTAAATAACATAGATTAGGTTAGTTGTAGGATTGAGTAAGTATAGTTGGTGGGTGGGTTTTAGTTTCACTTTTTGTTTTGGGGGATTCGTGGGGGGTTATGTGTGGTGCCCTATGTTCAAAAAAATTACAAATACAAAAATAATTTTAAAAATCCATTCAAAATTTACAGAAAATATATATATTTGTTTGAGATATAGGTTAAGTTAGTATATGAGTAGCTTTAGTTTATGTTGTCCTACTTGAATCTTGTCTCTTAAGGGGCATGGGGGACAATATGTGGCATTACATGTAAAAGATAAGTTTAGATTAGGATAGCTGTAGGGGTACGTTTAGATAAGTTAGTATAAGTTAGCTTACTGTACGTTAGTATTTAGTTTAGGTTGTTGTAAGGTGTTGCTTTTAAGTACAAATAAGTCCTGTTAGTTGTAGATAATTGGGGGTCTACGATGATTTAGTGTGTGGGTATTCTCATGTGTGCACTGGCCAAGTTAGAGAAATGCCTTAGGGTGTGTTTTCTGTATTGATATACATGTATGACTATGTGTATCCCCTATGATCACAGAGCTGTCTGATTGGCTGCTACTCAATTTTCTTTTATTTCCAGTTCCTGACAATCACGTTGTGTATATGTACAAAATCATTGACAGGTAAGAATGGAACATCAGCTGTCATCGCTGAGGTCAGTCACAATTATTCTTGTAAAGTATAGCACAATTTACTTAACTCTATTTGGGTATGTATCCTGGCACACTGACAGCTGCCCATCACTGATCAATTTTGCCTCTTCTGTTCCACACATATGTGTTGTACTAATGCTATCATCAGGGGAAATTCCAGACACTTGAGTTTTGACTCATATATGCCATATGTCAATTTACACGTATATTTGTTCAATACATGCTTTTAATGCTATGTAAGTTGGTTGTAGTCCCCAACACTGTCAGTCACCTTTTTCATTTTAAAGTCCTGGTGTGAGGCTCTGTGTCTGACAGTAACCCACACATGTAATTAGGTTCTGTTTTCATTGACATAGCTTCACACAATGCGTATATTTAGATGAGTTGATGGATCACTGTAAAATATGGCAAGTTACATGTGAATATGGAGATTTATTCACATGTGCAAGTTCATTCTCCAGTGCAGTACAATGTCCAGTTCCCTGACCTCATAAGAGATCCTGAGCTATTTGATGTACATTCATCCAAGGGGGAGGGACATGTCATGAGACATGAGTAGGAGAAGTGTGTATGAGTGAGGAGGTCTCCAAATTAACAATAAGTAGAAATTGAGACAAAGACAGTCCATAGCAGACGCCAAAAGTGGTTGAGTGAAGAGGGCACATTGCCAGCTGTCACAACACTAAGCACAGAACTAGGGATATAGGGGGTCATTCTGACCTCGGCGGTAAAAGGCCTATACCGCCGGTCAGAACTCCGCCATTCTACCACCGCGGCCGCGGTAAACCGCCACGGTCATTCTGACCACCAACTGTGAAACCGCCAAAAACCCGACATCCAAGGAAGGACGCCTCATCAGCGGGCCGCGGAAAACTGGAGATGACCAAACCCCCACCGCCACGCCAACACAAACACGCCCATGCCATTCTGACCCACGAATCCACGCGGCGGTCTTTCAACCGCGGTATTCCATTGGCGGTACACACCGCCGCTGTCAAAATACACTCACACATACAAAACACAGCCACATTGGACAATTTGAAATACACACACCTGACACACATACAAACAACACTCCCACACATCCAATCAACTATAAAACACACACCCACATCACCCACAAACCCCTACGACCGAAGATCAGAGACGAAGGAGAGAGAGACACATCACAGAATAGAGAGCTACATCACACAGAGGCACACTACACCATCACACACACCACATAGAAGCACAAAGCACCACACACCAACACACTCATTACCATATACAACACCCCACACCTCATCCACACCACCCCATGGCACCCCAAAGGCACCCACGCTTTTCGGACCAAGAACTCCGGGTCATGGTGGAGGAAATCATAAGAGTTGAACCCCAGCTCTTCGGCTCACAGGTGCAGCACACCACTATAGCCAGGAAGGCGGAGCTATGGCAGCGGATCGTGGACAGGGTCAACACGGTGGGACAGCATCCCAGAAATCGAGACGACATCCGCAAACGCTGGAACGACTTACGGGGAAAGGTGCGCTCGATGGTCTCGCGACACAACATCGCAGTGCAGAAGACTGGCGGGGGACCCCCACCCACTCCACCCGAATTCACAGCATGGGAGCAAGAGGTACTAAACATCCTGCATCCTGATGGCCTTGCTGGAGTACACGGAGGAATGGACTCTGGTAAGTACAATCTCAACTACTTCACCCCCCCCAGCATGCTAACCCCCACCACCACCCTCACCCCCAAGCCCCCATCACACATCCTCCCTGAGAATGTCTCTCCAGCACAACCCACCCAACACCAACCCCTGCATGCCACCACAAACTATGGACACCCATCACCTAAGCATGACCACTGCACATACCCCCCCACCCCCCAAACACCCCCACAACACCTCCCCCAAGGGAATGACAGCACTGGGGGACAAGGGCACCCATAAATCGCACGCAATAGCACACACAGAAACAATAACCATACTCTCTTACCCCATGCAGGACCCGAATGCCAACACACCGGCCAGGAGGGTCCAGAAATGTCCATCCCCCCCCGGAAGAGGCCCCCAGTGATGACAGCAGCTCTGTCGACCTGGAACCTGATGACCAGCCCGGACCATCGGGGACCTCTGGACAGTCGGTTCCCCACACACAGGCCACAGCAGAGCCAACCCCCTCTGGGAACAACAGCACAGCTCCCACCCAGCGGGCCCATGCCTCTGTCTCTAGGACAGGTCAATCAGCGGTGTGTCTGCCACTACAGGGCACCCAGGCTAACCCACCACCCCAACAACAACAGGGACCTGGGGGCAGTGGTAGTGGGCACACCGTCCAGGGGACAGAGGCCGGGGGAAACAGGGCAACTCGGAGGGCTGCTGTGCGACAGGGGGGGGAGGAGAGGCCCAGGGAACCCACTCTCCAAGAGGCCCTCACCACCATCATGGCAGCCTACCACCACTCCCAAGAGACGATGGCGACGGTACTGGCCAGGTTCCAGGAGATCCAGGCACAGCAGGAGGAACGCTACATGGGGTTCACCAATCAACTCACCAACATCTCTACCGCTATGGGGAGCATAGTCCAGGCCCTCAACCTGATAGAAGACACGTTGCGGGACCATGTGGCACCACACAGGGCCCCTGTCACTAGCCCGGACCAGGAACAGCCTACCACCTCCGCCGGCGCTAGTGGACAGGAGGCCCCACCACAACGACAGGCCACCAGAACCCCACCTCCTGCTGAAGAACAACCACCCCGCAAGAGGAGCCTGAGATCAAAAAAAAAGACAGAGTAGGATGTCAAGACCCCCGCCAGCATGAGATACCCCCTGAAGTCATCCCACTGTCCCACATTGCCACCCTGTGCAACCTTGAACTGCCCCTGCTCCATCCTTCCACAGGCATATGGACAATGCACCTGTGAGACTGAGAACTGGACTCTGCCATGGACATTACTCCACCCCCACCCATCACCGTGTTAATATCATGTACCATTATCTAGCACAAAAAATAAATCACTCAATGCACTGAAATCAATCAGGAGTCAGGCTGTATTATTTACAAATGTATAACACATTACAGATCAATTATGTTCTGTTAACTTTGTGCTGAACACATACCGAGATCAATAAGCATTAGTCCATGGGCTAACCAAGCAGAAGTCACGCAGTGGGTCATACAGCACTGAAAAGGGAAGGGAAAATCAAACATCAGTTTAAAAGAACTGGGGGGTCATAGACAAATTTGAGAAGCAGGAGGCTTTCAGGAAAAGTAAAATGGCGTGGGTGATTCTTACCTGTGTGCTACTGAAAATACTGTTGGATAACTCTGTCCCTGTTGTCTGTGTCGTCCTCTGAGTCATCCTCCTCTTCACTCTCCGCAGGCTCCACAGCTGCTTCAACACCACCATCTGGACCATCCTCCTGCAGGAAAGGCACCTGACGTCGCAATGCCAGATTGTGAAGCATACAGCAGGCCACGATGATCTGGCACACCTTCTTTGGTGAGTACATCAGGGATCCCCCTGTCATATGCAGGCACCTAAACCTGGCCTTCAGGAGGCCGAAGGTCCTTTCTATGATCCTCCTAGTTCGCCCATGGGCCTCATTGTACCGTTCCTCTGCCCTGGTCCGGGGATTCCTCACTGGGGTCAATAGCCAAGGCAGGTTGGGGTAACCAGAGTCACCTATTAGCCACACACGTTGTCTCTGTAGCTGTCATAAGGGATGCTGCTATTACGCATCACATACGCGTCATGCACTGAACCAGGGAACATGGCATTCACATGGGAGATGTACTGGTCAGCCAAACAGACCACCTGGACGTTCATAGAATGGTAACTTTTCCTGTTTCTGTACACCTGCTCATCTTCTTTTGGGGGGACTAAGGCCACATGGGTCCCATCAATGGCACCAATTATGTTGGGAATATGTCCAAGGGCATAAAAATCACCCTTCACAGTGGCCACATCAACCTCCTCAGGGAATATAATGTAACTCCGCATGTGTTTCGTCAGGGCAGACAACACTCTAGACAAAACTTTTGAAAACATGGGCTGAGACATTCCAGATGACATGGCCACTGTTGTCTGGAATGAGCCACTTGCAAGAAAATGGAGGACTGACAGCACCTGCACCAGAGGGGGAATTCCTGTGGGTTGGCGGATGGAGGACATCAGGGCTGGCTCCAGCTGGGCACACAGTTCATGGATAGTGGCACGGTCAAGTCGGTATCGTAGTATGATGTGGCGTTCTTCCATTGTCGACAGGTCCACCAGCGGTCGGTACACGCCAGGATTCATCCTTCTCCTCACAAGTCCCAGCGGATGGTGCCTAGGAAGGACAACATGGAGCACAGAGTCAAGCTAATCACTGGTACGTTCACCACAGCTTGCATAGCACACGGTTATCTATGTATTGAAAGGCGTGTATGTGTGGCAATGCAAGGCCTAGGCCTGTGTGTCGCAGTAGAAAATATGCCATGTGGGCCCTTGAAATGGCGGCTGCCTGACCTGTGAAGTGGGACAATGGGATATGAGGTCAATGCGCTGGCGGAGCACACCGTGGCGGGAGGCGGTCGAAGACCGCTATACGAAGCCGCATTTGTTAACATTGAAGCCTATGGGTTTCAGGAACCAATGACGATGTGCGCCGGCGGTAGCGGTACGCACCGCCGCGGTACGCACCGCCGCGGGCGTGACCGCCATTTTCTATCTGGTTAATCACTCGAGACCTGATCATCCACAGGAGAGGACCTATACAGCAAGTGCTGCTGTGACCTCGGTCTGGAAGTGACAATGGCTGCTGCGACTGGGGAAAGGGCCCCTGCCTTCACGTCTGAAGAGTTGGAGAAGCTCGTGGATGGGGTCCTCCCCCAGTATGCGTTACTCTACGGTCCTCCAGACCAACAGGTAAGTATACCGGGTGCACATGGAATGGCCGATGCCTGTGTGGAGTGGGGTGGATGTAAGTTGGTGGGGTGGGGGGCGAATGAGGAGTGCAACGCACGACAGATGAGAGCATGTGCCATATGGCAAGGTTGGGGAGGGGGGGCCAATCACATCTAACATGCAGTAAGTTGTTGAATGTTTCCTTCCCACCCTGCACATGTCACATAGGTCAGCGCCCATCAGAAAGTCGAGATTTGGCGTGCCATCGCCAAGGAAGTCCGGGCCCTGGGGGTCCACAACAGACGGGGCACCCACTGCCGCAAGAGGTGGGAGGACATCCGCCGCGGGACCAGGAAGACCGCCGAGTCACTGCTGGGGATGGCCTCCCAACCTAGGAGGGGTGCCAGTCGTACCCTGACCCCCCTGATGTCCTGGATCCTGGCGGTGGCCTACCCTGATTTGGATGGGCGCTTGAGAGCATCACAGCAGACACAAGGGGGTGAGTATCAGCACATTCTGCTATCTTTCTGCGCAGTGGAGGCGTCTGGGTGGGGGAGGAGGGTTGTGGGTGACATTAGGCCAGGGCGCTTTCTGTAGTGTAGTCCTCTCCCTTAGGCATGGCCCTGTGCTCCCGGCCCCCACCTCTGTAGGGTGACAAGTACAGCTATTGATGGTCCAGCCTCACACATGTGCGTGTTTGTCGTCTCTTGACCTGTTGTCCTAGTCATAAGTACTGAGTAGTGTACCCCGAATGCGCGGCTTAGTGCATGAGGCTCCTGTGTCTGTCCTCTCCGCCAACGGTGTTGACATTGCATGCACTCAACCTGGTCTTCTTTTTTCTCCCCCCACCCTTCTTCTTCATCTTCTTGTGCATGTGTGCATTAGCATCATCAGGCGGAGGAGAATTGGCATCGGAGCACGAGGGAGCTGCAAGTCACAAGGCCCCGGTGGGCCCCGGAACAGACACCGAGGGCACCAGTGATCCGGAGGGTGAGGGGAGCACCAAAACGGGGACCGGTGGTGAGACCAGCGACACAGACACGTCCTCGGATGGGTGCTCCCTAGCGGTGGCGGCAACATCCGTGCCCCCCGCCTCTACAGGTACAGCCGCCACCCAGCGCACCAGCCCCGCCCTCCCTGCAGCCCCTCAGCCTACGCTCCGTGCCCGCTCGCCCAGGAAGGCGGGCGTCTCCTTCGCCCCAGGCACCTCAGCCCCTGCCCCTGTCACCCCTGCTGCCCTCAGTGCGGAGCTCATTGACCTTGTTAAGACGCTCATTGTTGGGCAGACTACCCTTTTGAATGCCATCCAGGGGGTAGAAAGGGAGGTGCATCGGAGCAATGCCTACCTGGAGGGCATTCATTCGGGTCAGGCTGCCCATCAACGATCGTTCACTGCTCTGGCCTCAGCACTGACGGCAGCCATTGTCCCTGTTTCCAGCCTCCCTCTTCTGACTGCCTCCACCCTGTCTCTGTCTCCTGTTCCTCAGCCTATCCCATCCACACCATCTGACCAGCCTGCACACACCTCAACACCCAAGGGCAGCTCATCCAGACACAAGCACCACAGATCCCACAAACACTCACCCAAGCAACACCCAGATGCAGACATTCCAACAGTCACTACCACCCCTGTGTCCCCCTCCTCCTCGTCTCCCTCCTCCCTCCCTGTGACGTTTACACTCACACCTGCATGCACACCAACATCAGCCAGTGCTTCCATCACCACCACACCCTCCTGTACAGTCCGCACACGTGCAGTCACCACCCCCACTGCCATTTACACGTCCCCTGTGTCCTCTCCCACTGTGTCTGTCACCCCCTCTTCCAAGACACACAAACGCAGGCAGCCACCCACCCAACAGACATCCACCTCACGACAGCCTACAGCACCTTCACCCAATGACAGCACACCTGACTCTCCTACAACCACATTCTCTTCCTCCACTCCCATCACCACTTCTCCTACCCTTTACCTTGGCCCTAAAAAACTTTTCCTGGCTAATCTTAACCTCTTTCCCTCCGATGACCTACCCCCTCCATCTGCAAAGAGTCCCAAGAGCACCACAGCCACCACCAGCACAGCTTCGAGTGTCACTGTTGTGCATGGGTTCTGGAGTCCACCCTTTGCCAGCAGTGACACCTCAATCAGCAGCAAGGACACATCCAGCCCCCCCCCCGGCAAGAGGACCAGGAAACAAATGGGCCGCCGTGCGAGGACTGACACGGCTGCCCCAAGGAGCAAAGTTCGCCCACTTCACCAGCCACAACATCTAGGGGAGGCAAGGGCCCGAGAGCCCCATCTAAGGAGCGAAAGGGCAGCAGGGCGGAGAAGTCAGCCAGCAGGAGCGCGGAGCAGGTGGGCCCCACATGCCACATCCCAGATGTAAAGGAGGACACCAAAGGGCCCAGGACTCCGTCACCGAAGGGTCCAGAAACATCACGGTCGGAGGGCGACTGAGCAGGAAGTCCAGCCCAGGTCTGGCTCCCTTGACCTACTGGATGTGCACCGCTGAAGAGGGCCCCGCCGTGCAGAAGAGCACCGCTGAACAGGGCCCCGCCGTGAAGATAGGCACCGCTGAAGAGGGCCCGCTGTGAAGATAGGCACCGCTGAAGAGGGCCCGCCGTGCAGAAGAGCACCGCTGAACAGGGCCCCGCCGTGAAGATAGGCACCGCTGAACAGGGCCCGCCGTGCAGAAGAGCACCGCTGAACAGGGCCCCGCCGTGCAGAAGAGCACCGCTGAACAGGGCCCCGCCGTGAAGATAGGCACCGCTGAACAGGGCCCACTGTGCAGAAGAGCACTGCTGAACAGGGCCCCGCCGTGCAGAAGAGCACCGCTGAACAGGGCCCCGCCGTGAAGATAGGCACCGCTGAAGAGGGCCCGCCGTGAAGATAGGCACCGCTGAAGAGGGCCCGCCGTGCAGAAGAGCACCGCTGAACAGGGCCCCGCCGTGAAGATAGGCACCGCTGAACAGGGCCCGCCGTTCAGAAGAGCACCGCTGAACAGGGCCCCGCCGTGCAGAAGAGCACCGCTGAACAGGGCCCCACCGTGAAGATAGGCACCGCTGAAGAGGGCCCGCCGTGCAGAAGAGCACCGCTGAACAGGGCCCCGCCATGCAGAAGAGCACCGCTGAACAGGGCCCCGCCGTGAAGATAGGCACCGCTGAAGAGGGCCCGCCGTGCAGAAGAGCACCGCTGAACAGGGCCCCGCCGTGAAGATAGGCACCGCTGAACAGGGCCCGCTGTGCAGAAGAGCACCGCTGAACAGGGCCCCGCCGTGCAGAAGAGCACCGCTGAACAGGGCCCCGCCGTGCAGAAGGCACCGCTGAACAGGGCCCCGCCGTGAAGATAGGCACCGCTGAAGAGGGCCCGCCGTGCAGAAGAGCACCGCTGAACAGGGCCCCGCCGTGAAGATAGGCACCGCTGAACAGGGCCCCGCCGTGCAGAAGAGCACCGCTGAACAGGGCCCCACCGTGCAGAAGAGCACCGCTGAACAGGGCCCCGCCGTGCAGAAGAGCACCGCTGAACAGGGCCCCGCCGTGAAGATAGGCACCGCTGTACAGGGCTCCGCCGTGCAGAAGAGCACCGCTGAACAGGGCCCCGCCGTGAAGATAGGCACCGCTGAACAGGGCCCGCTGTGAAGATAGGCACCGCTGAACAGGGCCCCGCCGTGAAGATGGCACCGCTGAAGAGGGCCCGCCGTGCAGAAGAGCACCGCTGAACAGGGCCCCGCCGTCTCAAGCACCGCTCCGCTGGGCACCGCCGTCTCAAGCACCGCTCCGCTGGGCCCTTCCTGTCAAGCACCGCTCCGGTGGGCACCGCCGTCTCAAGCACCGCTCCGCTGGGCCCCGCCGTCTCAAGCACCGCTCCGCTGGGCCCTTCCTGTCAAGCACCGCTCCGCTGGGCACCGCCGTCTCAAGCACCGCTCCGCTGGGCCCTTCCTGTCAAGCACCGCTCCGCTGGGCCCTTCCTGTCATGCACCGCTCCGCTGGGCCCTTCCTGTCAAGCACTGTTTATGGTTCACTGTGCCCACCATGCCTCCTCCTTGACCAGTGGAGACTGTCATCCACCTGATGGACTGTGGCTTTGCACTGCCCAGGATGGCACAGTGGGCAATCCAACCGCTGTAGGGACTTGAGAGACTGTGGCTTTGCACTCCCCAGGATGGCACAGTGGGCAAGCCACCCACTGTAGAGACTTGAGAGACTGTGGCTTTGCACTCCCCAGGATGGCACAGTGGGCAATCCAGCCACTGTAGGGACTTGAGAGACTGTGGCTTTGCACTCCCCAGGATAGCACAGTGGGCAGCCCACCCACTGTAGAGACTTGAGAGACTGTGGCTTTGCACTCCCCAGGATGGCACAGTGGGCAAGCCACCCACTGTAGAGACTTGAGAGACTGTGGCTTTGCACTGCCCAGGATGGCACAGTGGGCAATCAACCCACTGTAGGGACTTGAGAGACTGTGGCTTTGCACTCCCCAGGATGGCACAGTGGGCAAGCCACCCACTGTAGAGACTTGAGAGACTGTGGCTTTGCACTCCCCAGGATGGCACAGTGGACAATCCAGCCACTGTAGGGACTTGAGAGACTGTGGCTTTGCACTCCCCAGGATGGCACAGTGGGCAAGCCACCCACTGTAGAGACTTGAGAGTCTGTGGCTTTGCACTCCCCAGGATGGCACAGTGGGCAAGCCACCCACTGTAGAGACTTGAGAGACTGTGGCTTTGCACTGCCCAGGATGGCACAGTGGGCAACCCACCCACTGTAGAGACTTGAGAGACTGTGGCTTTGCACTGCCCAGGATGGCACAGTGGGCAACCCACCCACTATAGAGACTTGAGAGACTGTGGCTTTGCACTCCCCAGGATACATCAATGGGCATGGTGGCCCCTTTGTGGATCTGGCGTCGTGGACTCATGTGGCTGTGGTGCCCCCCCCTTCCCTTCCCCCTGAGGTGCCTGTAGTTTTTTCATCAGATGCCCCTGCAGTGTTCTCTTCAAAGGACTCAGGTCTCCTGTGTGGGCTTTGCCCTTGTGTCGCTACACTGTGGCCCACGGACTGTTCTATTTAATTTTGATGTAGAGGACTAATTGCCTCGGTTCTCCATGGCAGTGTATATAGTATTATTTTGGTATGGATATTTTGCATAGTTGACCTATATTTATCAGAGTCTATTTTTTATATAAATTTTTCTTCACAATTAAATTATGTCTTTGCATTTTTCAGGGGGGTTTGGGTGGTGTCACTGTGCATTGTTGCTCTGCATTGGTGTGTACATTGTTTGGGGGGGTGGAGGTCGCATATGTGTGTTCCCGTAACCTTTCGTCCTCCCCCTCCCGTGTGTCGTAGGTGCAGTCCTCACCGTTGTCGTATGCGCCGGCGTTCGTACTCGTGGTAGATGAGCAGGTAGACGAGAGCAGGTAGGATGTTTAATTCGGGTTCCATGCTGTCCTCCGTACTCGTGGAGTGTGTTTTGGTGAGCGTTTTCCCGTTCGTAGTCTGTTTCCGCCGTGTTTTTATCGGCGGGGCTCCCGCCCCGGAAAAGGTGGCGGATTGGTGAGTTATGATACTGTGGGCGGTACATTGTCTGCCGCCTGCCTGTTGGCGGTGACCGCCGCGCTGTTTGTCTGTACCGCCGTGGCGGTCGGAGTGTTAATGTGGCGGGCTGTGTTGGCGGTTGCCGCCAGGGTCAGAATTCAATTTTTTCGACCGCCGGCCTGTTGGCGGTTTGGCCGCCGCTTTATCACCGACCGCCAGGGTTAGAATCACCCCCATACTGTCTAAGTGGCACAGACTAGTGCTACCGGGTGGTTTTACGTGTGAATGTTGTTCCTTTCACATCTTCATCCTCTGATGTGTGTGGTGCCTCCTGTGCCATGGGTGGTGCGTTGTTGAAGTCGAGGGGGCCGCACACATATCAGGAGATAGAAATGTGGAATCAAAGGTCCCTGCATCTGCCATTTGTAGGAACACATAAGGCATCACTGCAGAAAGGAGCAACTGCTGATTTCTCAACACCACAGCTACATCATGGTGGTAGGCAGCCATGTTTTCCCCGAGGGAGGCCACTTCCCACTGTATGGGCTCCACAACATTTTGTATCACACGCAGCCTGTTATCTATCATGCTGCTGCCACTTTGGGAGGAAAATTGTTGAAACCTCTACCTCATGTCAGCAGCTACGTCGGCCAGGGACTGCTGAAGCCCACGTTGCGGGGAGTAGGTGCCTCTGATGGCAGCTGAGTTGTCCTTATTTGGACTGAGGCGCCTCTGCTCTCCCTCTAGGCTGCCTGCCATGGTCTCCATCCCCCCTGCATCTGCCTGGCCAGCTCCCACTGGACTCCTACCACTGTCCTCTGAAAGGTGATGTCTGGGTCCTCAGAGTCCAGGCCTGTGGCACGACTGGTTGGGTCTGTGTGTTTGTAGTTGAGTGGTTTATGTGGAAACCCCCCAACACTGTGTGTCATTCGTGTGACTGGAGGTGGTGTATGGAAGTTAACCCAGGACATCCTGGAGAGTCTCTTTGTTGATGGTCGGCTGCTGGTCATCCATGTCATCTGTAAAATCCAGGACAGGAAGGTCTGCAGGAGGTAAGGCCTCATCCTCTACAGTGGAATAGTGAAATGTCAATCTATGACTGTAGTGGCTGTTGACATGGGTCATCATTTACTTGCTGCTGGTGGCTCAGTGACATGTTACAGACCCCAGGTTGTAGTTGTTTATTATGTGTTGCATTGTGCATCAACCATGGGGTAACCTTTCAAAGTATTTTGTGCATTGATCCCACACCACCATATTCCTGACAGGTCCCTTTCCCCAGCCACTGACACCATGGCAGCACGTAATTTACATTCCTATTCACCATGGTGAACATTCCCACGGAAGTGTTGACACTATTTTGGTGCTTTACTGCATTGGCACCATGAATGATGGCACTGGTGCAGCATAGCACAGGGAGGTCCATTGCTTACAATGCTGGTGTAACTTTGCTATCTGCCTTTATCAGGCCCCACACATGTTCTAACCGGCTGCCACAGTGCAAGCTTTATGTATTGCAGCCCCATTTATTCATCCCTCCCTACATTAGAGACATTTACTTGCATACAGCATATCTGCCACAGGCATGGGTTGGTGTCAGGATGTACAACGTGGAACAATGCATACATTTTGAGAGTTTGGTAATGTGGCATGAGGGGAATGGGCAGATTGGAGCCACTTTGGCAATTATTTGGATGCTTGTACTGTTGCATCACAGGCTAGTGACATCAGTTTTGTGCTTACAATTGTGCCAGTGCTTCTTACAATCAGTGACAGACCTCTTCACATCGGCCACACTGTTGACTTTATCTACTATGGCTGCCATATATACCTATTGGCAATTTGGAGGTGACAAAGAGTTGGTGTTGGTGCTCCGTCACCTCTCTGACCAAGATCTTAGTCTCCTCATCACTAAAGCGACACTTCCGCTTCCCCTTTTTCTGGGATTTTGCTGGTCTCTCCTGGCTGGTGCTGGGCTGATTGGGATATCTCTGGGGTCTCTCCTGGACTGCATTTTCGATCTTGCCTCCCATTTTCTTTTTCTTGCTCACACCTTTTTTTTTTTTTTACACTAATGCTGTTCAATATGGAAGTAACACGTTTAGCGTAAAGAAAACCTTCCCGCTAATCGTGCTAATACCACTTTTGCAGCATTAGCATAATTTTTATTTCTAGCATGTCACAAAGGTTAGTATCTTTTTTTATGCTATCTATTCCTTAGCACTATTGTGTGTCATTTTATAAATATGGCACACAGATGGTGGTAAGGAATGGTGTTAGTTAGCGGTAATATTTTTGACCCACAACTGTGCTAGCGCAGTTGCGCATCATTTTTGTTGAGTATGGGCCATAGTGTGGGACTGCCTTGTCATAGCATGATTTTGGGCAAGGACGCTATCATTGCTCTCCAAAATCATGAGAATGGCCCTGCCTCCTGATCCCCACTGGTGTATACTAGGAGTTCTCAGAAATATGTCAAGAAATTCATTAACCTAGCTTATGTACTTGCGAAACATCGAATAGAGATGGGCTGGAAGTCAACAGACTCCCCCCTTACACAGTCAAGATTGAGGGACTTATTCAAGTAGGCACCTGCAGAGGTCAAGGCCTGGTACTCACTGCCAAGTTGCACAGGAGAGACAACGTATGAGGATGCCTGGGATACCTATCTGGACAAACTAGTGGTAAAGACCGACGGCAAGCCACCACAACAGTTCATAATCTTCCCACTGCCAGCTACTCAGTCCAAAAAAGTACTGAATTCCCCGCTCCCTTCTTGGTGGTGCACCTATACCTTGGGTACATCACCATACCAGCCCCATATATGGATCCCCCCTTCTTTCCTCACCTTATTCTCCCTCAGACTTGTAATATTGACTGCACCATCATAAGCCATGAAATGCTGGTACACCCTGAACCACAAAATAAATCAATAACAACACTAGAACACAAGACACCCTCACTGTAGATTAGGCTAGAGTGACTCAACTAACAATCAATCAATCAATCAATCAATCATATGTATACAGCGCGCTACTCACCCATGAGGGTCTCAAGGCGCTGGGGGAGGGGGGGTTACTGTTGCTCGAAGAGGCAGGTCTTGAGCTGCCTCCGGAATGCGAGGTGGTCCTGGGTGGTCCTGAGGTGGGCGGGGAGGGAATTCCACGTCTTGGCTGCCAGGTAAGAGAAGGATTTTCCACCTGCAGTGGTTCGGCGGATGCGAGGGATGGCGGCGAGAGCGAGGCTGGTGGACACATTGTTTCTCATGGTTTGTGGCCTTTTTGGGCATTCTGCTGGTTTACTAGTAACAGATTACTTGTCCTGCAACAGAGTACAATACAATACACCTCCTTCAACTGCTGGCATGACCATTAGAGCTCATAGGCTATCACACAATGAAGATATGTATATAACTGTCGTTTTGAAGAAACTTTCAGAATATTATGTGATTTTCTATGTTATTACTCTACTGTTCCATTGAATGTGCTATATAGTCTAATAAAGAACTACTAGTAAGAAAAATGGGAAACTGCATGAATTTGTGCATGCTACAGGCAATGTATGTGGTAATATCAGGGAAATAAACCGCGAAAGCTAGCCTACTAGATCCTAAAACAAACCCACATCAGGAAACAAAACGATCTACACACTGACCTGTCAGACCAGTCCTTCTGGCGCTGTCTGATTGCACTACAGGTTAGTCAGACGTGATAAGCATGATTCACAAAATAGAAAAATAAATAAATAAACATGCTTGTGAAAAAACGCTTTTATTTCACAAATGTACATTTTGGATAGGTGTCATTCATACTAAAATGGTAAAAAAAAATATGGGCATGATTCACAATGGTGAACTTAAACTTTTGTGTAAGTTTGCAGTTTTTTCCAATTCTCAAACCAATCTTTGCGCGTAGCTTTACGACTACCTATCTTTTAATGTGCGGAGTCTCCGCCATAAGGGCGGTGACTCCGCAGTTGCAAAGATACTACTCCTAAAATTTCTTTTGGAATTGAAAAAAAATCATAACCCTCCACAAAAGTGTAAGTTTATCTTTGTGAATCAGGCCCTCAATTTTGGGGCAATGACAACGATAGGAATGGTCCTGCTATACTTATCTCAACGTTTCATCCATTTACAGGTAAAAATATGGGTGCAAGTCATTCTCCGTCAACACTAAGGGGGTTATTCTAACTTTGGAGGAGGTGTTAATCCGTCCCAAAAGTGACGGAAAAGTGACGGATTTACCACCAGCCGTATTACGAGTCCATTATATCCTATGGAACTCGTAATACGGCTGGTGGTATATCCGTCACTTTACCGTCACTTTTGGGACGGATTAACACTCCTCCAAAGTTAGAATAACCCCCTAAATACTGTAGCTTCCTATCTTGTGCAACTATTACAATGGACGTTATCTGACAAACATCTTAAATGACACCGATACGTTAGAGTAAATAAACGTTTGAACAGTCCATTAATTTTAACCAGCTTTTATCGTTCATTCCACATTATCTATGAAGTATTTCCTACGGTTGCATACAATCGAAAGCATGTATGTTACAAGTGATCATTCAGAGCAAAGCGCCCCAGACGGGTGTACAACATACTAGTTGCAAAGAAACACTTCACTTTGTTCCAGAAAAATCAAGAGCAAGTCTATGCAGCATTCAAAGCAATACGCACAGACAGGATTCTCTCAAAGATGCTTGTAGAATAGTTAGGATTCCCATATCTCAAAACATAGAAGAGGCCACGATACATTGTAAAATGCTTCCAATGTTGTTTCCACGACAACACGTTTCCATTGAAGGATCGTTATGCAATATTCATAAAAAACACACATGGTAATCGTGTATGTTAAAACGTGCCTAATAATATGCTATGAGAAAATCTGCATTAAATAATAATTGTGTCATGCTGTCTTTTTTCCAGAACTTTAAGGATGATCTTTTTACGGATTCCTCTAGGACTTCACAAAAGCAAATCAGTAAAGTGAACTTAATTTTAGTACAGAAATGTAATGTGTATGAGAGGAATTATATTTATCCTAGACAGCTATGTAATGAGGGTTCTAAATCAGGGTGATGGCTCATAGGAGGAAGTCTCGCTATTCACTGAATCTCATGAGAACTCATTAAAATAACAAGCATGAGAGGAACCGAGAGAACACGCCAAAATAAATTGTTCCTTATTTCATCACTTCTTCACAGACTGTGGAAGAAATATCTCGACGTTTCCAACAGCATTCGCAGTTTTGAACAGAAAGATGCGAGTGAAAAAAACATCTAATCCCATCCTGTAAATCATTACAATGTTTGGTGCCTACTGATGAATTCTTGCAGAACATTCGTCAAATCATTTCATATCACTTTTGAGTCTGTTATAGTCAAATGAACTACTGAAAGAATATTCTGTTGTGTAAATGGAAATATGTTTGTTGAAGAAAAAACATCACACGTGCATGCAGCAACCATAATCCAAGCACATATGCTCATGGGGAAATATATTGTGACGGGACTACATATAAAGAAAACTAGAATGTTAATTGTTGTTTCAGATATGAGAAGAGGCATGGCTCACACCATGAGTAAATATCATAATATGGAGGACAGAAATCAGGGATTACTTGGCACAGACAATCCACAACATCGGTCATCACAACCATAAGAAAGTTCCAATGGTTACTTCCTTTACTTTAAAATTGAGGTGTTCAAGCAGTTCTATTTATCCCCTTGTCACTATTTAGAGTGATCGAGACCGAAAGGAAACAGACAAATAAGGAGGGAAGATGAAGGAAACAGAGGACACTCACATTCAGTGGAGGAACCGTAGGGGGTGATTCTCACCCTGGCAGGCGGCGGAGGCCACCCGCCTGAGTTCCCCCCTCCAAAATACCGCTCCGCGGTCGCAAGACCGCTGAGGGTATTTTGGGTTTTGCACTGGGCTGGCGGGCGACCGCCAAAAGGCCGCCCGCCAGCCCAGTGCAAAACAGCCTTCCCACTAGGACGCCGGCTCAGAATTGAGCCGGCGGAGTGGGAAGGTGCGACGGGTGCAGTGGCACCCGTCGCGTATTTCAGTGTCTACAAAGCAGACACTGAAATACAAAGTGGGTCCCTCTTACGGGGGCCCCTGCAGTGCCCATGCCAGGGGCCCCACAACAGGGGCCCCACGACACCCCATACCGCCATCCTGTTCCTGGCGGCACCTTATGTGGTGTCAGAATCCCCATGGCGGCGCAGCGAGCTGCGCCGCCATGGAGGATTCTACAGGGCAGCGGAAAACCGGCGGGAGACCGCCGGTTTTCCCTTTCTGACCGCGGCTGAACCGCCGCGGCCAGAATGCCCTGCGGGGCACCGCCAGCTTGTTGGCGGTGCTCCCGCCAACCCTGGCCGCCGGGGTCAGAATGACCCCCTAAGTGTGTTAATTGACATGCATGTGCCAACAGGTGACCAGAAATATAAGTACTTCACAAATTCATGTGTCAGAGCGACCTTACATTTTACCTTTGGTTGGTAAAGTCTATCTCTCTGAATTTAAGGAAAGGATTGATGTTACGAGAATCAATAACATTAAATCAAACAACTCTATTCAGCTCCAGTCTTAAGGAGATATATCTCACGAATGAAGGGCAATTCAGGACCTCAATAGTGCCTGTAATGATCATCAGGGCTACAGACAAATCAATCTCATCGATACTGTCTGTAAAGGTTTCTCCTAACTGATACTCAGAACTTTGGGAGAATAGATTTCAGATTCAGCAATGCTTAATCTCATCCAAGGAGGCTTCATATGTCGGTCCAGCACTGATAAACTATTTATCTTCCATCTTGTGGTCGGCAAATACTTCACCACAAAAAAAGATGGTGCTGTCTGTGGCGTTCGCAAATTTCATGTCAGCTTTGGAGAAAATTGCATGAGATGGGGCTGAACCCTTCTATACTATCTGTTGTCATAATGCTGTACTCAGATTCAGCAGCCCAGGTCAAACTAAATTAAAAAGGGCTTCTTAGTAAAAGATTTTCCTGCATAAGTGGGGTAAGATAAGGTTTCACCAGTAATGTTCACATTGTGTTATATAAAGGCCCTCTATAATGAGATCTTGAAGTTAAACCACCATGTATAAGTTTTCGAACGTGTTACACATTAGGAATTATATACTGATGATTCCTTTCCAATAGCAAGAACCTCCAAAGTCCACAAGCACAACTGACCAGAATAGAAAATTACTGCCAAGAAAACAAGCTGAAACAAAAACACAGAAGACAAAAACAATGGTCTTCAGAAAATACCTTAAGCTTAAAGATACATGGTACCAGGCTGGACTAAGTAAGTACATTTACCTAGGGCTATCCTTAGTGAAAACAACAAGTGATGGACGGAATGCTGAACATTGTCAAACACTCACCCCCAGTCACAGATCTGGGTTTAATCCATCGTTCTTTTGCTCACCATGCCACCCCAGTTTGGACCCAGCCATATGCAAATCAGTCTTGACCCTGTTCCTCATGGGAACAGTCCAGCCCAAACTGCCAAGCCAGGTCCTCACTGGACCGGAAACAAGCATCCTGGGACCGGTTTCGGGGTTTCACCCCTCATCAGCCAGGCTAGCTTGAATCCAGTGGCATGGGAAGCACGGGACCCACGTCTGGGCATACCCTTCCCACTTAGGGCAACAAAGCAAAAACAACAAGTGATGGACGGAATGCTGAACATTGTCAAACACTCACCCCCAGTCACAGATCTGGGTTTAATCCATCGTTCTTTTGCTCACCATGCCACCCCAGTTTGGACCCAGCCATATGCAAATCAGTCTTGACCCTGTTCCTCATGGGAACAGTCCAGCCCGAACTGCCAAGCCAGGTCCTCACTGGACCGGAAACAAGCATCCTGGGACCGGTTTCGGGGTTTCACCCCTCATCAGCCAGGCTAGCTTGAATCCAGTGGCATGGGAAGCACGGGACCCACGTCTGGGCATACCCTTCCCACTTAGGGTGACATTAGCAACACAAAAGGATGATGGACGGAGTGCTGACAATGCAAACACTCCCCCCCAGTCACAGATCTGGGTTTAATCCATCGTTTTTTTGCTGCCCATGCCATTCCAGTTTGGACCCAGCCAAGGCTGGAGGGACCCATCCCAGGGACATTAAGGTAAGTTCAGGTAAGTGTTTTTGTTAAAAAAAAATTGTGGCATAGGGGGGCCTGATTTGTGCCCCCCTACATGCCACTATGCCCAATGACCATGCCCAGGGGACAGAAGTCCCCTGGGCATAGCCATTGGGCAAGGGGGCATGACTCCTGTCTTTGCTAAGACAGGAGTCATTTCTATGGGGGTTGGGAGTGAAAAAAAATGGCGCAAATCGGGTTGAGGCGAAAAAATTGCCTCAACCTGACTTGCCCCATTTCTTGACGCCCAAGCTCCATATCCCCCTACGCCGGCGCTGCCTGGTGTACGTCGTTTTTTTTAACGCACACCAGACGGCGCCGGCGGCTAACGCCTGCTAACGTCATTCAATAAATACGGCGCCCGCATGGCGCTTCAGAATGGCGCTAGCCGGCGCTAATTTTTTTGACGCAAAACTGCGTTGGCGCAGTTTTGCGTCAAAAAGTATAAATATGGGCCTTGGAGCCCGTCTGTCGCTTACCATTTGTTGCCCAGCATGGCATTTCTTTACAGTCTTGCAATTTATCACTGCAGGCCAAACATCATTTCCATTCCTCTTTGTGAAGCAGGGACTAAGCATTAATTGATTCAACTTAATTAGTGCCCGTCCACTGCTCCTGACGTGACCAGTTTGTCCTTTGTAACTTCTAATGCCCTGCAAACACAAGGCTTACGAGTGTCAAAAATGTGCCCAGGAGGGCAAACAAAACTGAAAACTTTAATGTTTTATAGCTAATTTTCTTTTATTTTGCCAAGTCGTCTTTTATCGTGTTACACTCATGTCTTCTTTTGTTGTTGCTCATGGGTGCTGTTCTCAAAAGATGGCGATTATCTTGTTCTAAAAATTGCTAAATTGTTTCTTGAATATGTGTAATTTCTGAAATGATGCTTTAACACATATGGCCTGATTATGACATTGGTGGATGGGATACTCCTTCACAAACGTGACAGATATCCAGCCTGCTGTTTTACGAGTTCCATAGGATATAATGGAACTTGTAATAAAGCGGGCCGGATATCAGTCATGTTTGTAATGGAGTATCCCATCTGCCAAGGTTGTAATCAGGCCCAGAATCATGCAATCCACCACAATCCACCCCACTCCAATCTTCCCCACTAGAGTCCACCCCAATCCACCCCACCTCAGCCCATGCCAATCCATCCCCACTTCAATATAAACTGCACACCCCAGTTCAATACACTCTATCCCATCGCACTCCAACCAACCCCAATCTATTCTGCCCCACTCCAGGTAACCCCACTGCAATGCAAAACAATCTGCACCAGTCCAAAACAATCTGCCCCACACCAGTCGTCCAAATTAATCTGCCCCACTCCAGTCCAGAACAGTCTGCCCAACTTCCATCCCAATTAATCCACTCCAGTCCAACACAATCCACCAGACAACAATTCATTCCACCACACAACAATCCAGTCCACCACAATCCAGCCCTGTCCAATATACCCCACTCCAATCCAATCCACCTCACCTCAATCCAATCCACCTCACCCCAATCCAGTCCACTCCACCCCAATCCAGTTTAATCCACCCCACTCAAGTCTAATCCACCCAGTCCAGTTTGATTCATCCCACTCCAATCCAACCCACCCCACTCATTCCAATCCAACCCAGTCCACCCACTGCAATCCACCCCACTCCACTCAAGTCCATTGCTACCCAATCCACCTCAGTCCAATCCACCCAAATCACCCCAATGTATCCCACCCAATACTATTCACCCTAATCCACCCCCTCCAGTCTAATCCAGTCCACATTAATCCATCCTACTCCAGTCAATCCACCCCAACCCATACCACTTTTAGCTATCCCACTCCAATCCAGTCCATCCCTACTATTAAGCCACCCCACACCAATCCAATCCACTCCACTCCAATCAGTCCTGCTCAGTCAAATCCATCAAAATCCACCCCACTCAACCCCACCCCAATCCAATCCAAACCACCACACCACAATCCACACACCCCTATCCAATCCACCCCAATCCAATCCATCCCACTCAATCCAATCCATGACACTCAATACAATCCACAACCCTCAATACAATCCATCCCACCGAATCCTCCTACCCCCACCCTGATCCACCCCATTCAGTACAATCTGCACCACTCAATCTAATACACCCCAATTCGATCCACTACAAATCGATCCACCCCATCCAGTCCACCCCTTGAAGTCCACCCCACCACACAATCCAATTCACTCCATGCCAACCTAATTCACCCCACACCAATATAATCCACCTCACTTCAATGCAATCTGTCCCACTCCAATACAATTGACCCACATCCCAAACCAATCCACCCCACCAGTCTACCCCACCCAAATCCACCCCACTCCATTTCAATCCACTTCACTGTACTCCAATTCAATATACACCAATCCAGTCCAGCATGCCATCCCAGTTCAGTCCACCACACTCCAACCCAATCCATCCAGCCTCCAAACAACTTCAGCCCAATTCAGTCTACCCCACTCCATTCAAATGCACCTAACACCAATCCATCCCACTACACTTAATCCACCCCTATGCACCCCAATCCACCCCACTCTACTCCAATCAACTCCAACCCACTACCTCAATCCACTCCAACCAGCTCCACCAGTTTTCAATTCCTTTATCGAAAAGACTGTAATCTATGATAAAATGAATGATTAGGATTATGCGGAATAACAAAATAAGGATAGTGAAAATTAGAGATGTAAATACGAACAACCCCAAAATAGTGTCAGGACATGAGTATCCAATTTGTACCTAATAACCTAATCTCTGTCCCCTAAGCAAGAGCATGGCGATGTAAGCCAAATCTGTGCATAGAGGGTCCTTGGAGACACAAAGACTGAGTTCTACTGAAAACCAACATGCGGTATGGATGGAAATTCTGGCCGGAAACCCCGTCTAATGTCCTTTGTCCTACAAGATGTTTTATAGGGGGACCTCGTTATGTTCATGCACAGAAGCCTAAAGTGGGTATGTACCTAAGTGCTAGACTGTTTATGCAGTCTTGGGGCCAGCAATACAAAATAGTATTCTGTGTGCCTCTGATTCCAAGAAAAAGAACATGATGCAAAGTATGTCATCCTTAGCACTGACAAAGATGTTTTCGCAGAATCACAGTTGATAATACAATTAAAACAACATACCTAAAAGAAATAATAATAACATGAATAAAATTAAATGCAGAAATAGAGCAGACTTATTAGGTAAAAGGGCACAGGCACCAAGCCTAAGCTAAGCTACCACTGTGCTCAAGTGACTACCTAAAATGGACCCACAACACTATACTCCCCTCTACTCACTTCTATGACACTCTATTCCCCCTACTCCACTCTACAACACACCAACAAATCCACTGTACAACACTCAAATCTCTCACTCCACTCAGACAATCCACACCACTAACTTTAAGCCATGCTGAACAGCAGCCACACTAATGTACAACTTGGCAAAACACATTGCTAAAGCCACTAGCTCTTGTATAGGCAAGACCTTTTGACTTTGCCAATGCTTGCTTACATTGCTGTTATATATTAATTTTATTTATTATTTTATTTTATTACTATTGTGAAAAAGGTAGAAATATTTGCAAAAGCACCTATGACATACACTTGAATTCAATTCATTTCTTAGAAGAGAATACTGATTTTATGGTACTCTCATAAATCAAATGTAATTACTTTCCAACTGCAAGTTTCAAATACCAGCATAGCTAAGAGACATATTTTCTAGCCCAGTGTAGTCTAACCAATGTCCCTTGATGCCTGTGGAGTAATGGGTATAATCTGCTTCAGTCACATTGGCACCTTAAGTAAGTAAAACTTAAATTTTTTGAAAAATGTAAGTCCTAAAAAAATAAAGAAGAAATTACACATACATTATATAGGTGATCATACTAACTTAGGGCCAGATGAAGCAAGCAGTTTTGCCCATTCTGTGTCTATTGGAAAATGTGTTCATACATATGGCCCATAGAGCCTTATTTATAAAGGCCCCAGTACTGCACTATTTTGTTTGACACAGCGGCAGCACAATCAGTGTTCTACACTATGCTATTTTTGCAAACTGATGCCTGGGGGGCATCAGTTTGTAAAGCCCTATGTCACATTTTACCTGCGCCAGGTATTCCCACATGAAAAGCCATGTAGAACTTACAACTTTTCATTACGTCACTTTACAACTTCACTTAGTCAAAATTTTAACATTTTCACAGACCAGGTGTAAAATTGATGCATGACTTTTTACAATGGGACTCTCTGTGTTTCTGATGCATTTCTGTAGCTGCGTCAGTTTTATGATGCAAATCCAGCACCAACAGATGTGTCAGAGTTTCTGACGCATCCCTGAAAGCATGTGCCATAGAGCTCTGTACTGTAAAGACAGCACATTCATGGCATTGTTAGAGGATTTGCAGCAGGTACAAGAAATATGATGCATCAATGCCTATGCATCTGTTTCTTGTAAATGATACCCTTAACTCTTACAATTGATCAATGTAATTAAAAAAATGATTGTAATACTGAAGTCAGTTCCTAGGATAATACCTAGGTAACAGCCAAAACCTAAGGTAATAGCACAAACAAAGAAGCCAATCCTCAAATACTACTAATCAAAAACAATATTCTGATGCAATCAGAGGGCAACCTAAAATATACAGTGCACGTAATATGAAGTCTCCTCACTAATGTTAAACATCTTTTAATGTTAAAACTTTTAGCACATTACATTGAAAGTTGTCAAATCATTTTGCATAAATTATATATAAAATGCCTTTATAGAGTAAAACCCAAATTATACCTCCCATGTATTTTAGAGGCTGCTCCCTGAAGTAGAACAAACATATCAGTGTACACATTGGACCTCCCACTACACCTCCGTTCCAAGTCATTAAGGGGGTGATTCTAAGTCTGGCGGGCGGCGCCCGCCAGACTTCCCCCACCAAAATACCACTCCGCGGTCGAAAGACCGCGGAGGGTATTTTGGGATTTGCCCTGGGCTGGCGGGTGACCGCCAAAAGGCCGCCCGCCAGCCCAGGGCAAATCAACCTTCCCACGATGACGCCAGCTCAGAATTGAGCCGGCGTAGTGGGAAGGTGCAGTGGCACCCGTCGCGTATTTCAGTGTCTGCAAAGCTGACACTGAAATACAAAGTGGGGCCCTCTTACGGGGGCCCCTGCAGTGCCCATGCCATTGGCATGGGCACTGCAGGGGCCCCCAGGGGCCCCGCAGCACCCCCTACCGCCATCCTGTTCCTGGCGGGAGACCCGCCAGGAACAGGATGGCGGTAGGGGGTGTCAGAATCCCCATAGCGGCGGAGCGCGCTCCGCCGCCATGGAGGATTCACAGGGGCAGCGGAAAACCGGCGGGAGACCGCCGGTTTTCCCTGTCAGAATGCCCTGCGGGGCACCGCCGGTCTGTCGGCGGTGCTCCCGCCGACCCTGGCCCCGGCGGTCTCTGACCACCGGGGTCAGAATGACCCCCTAAATCTTTTATTCTCCCACAAAAATTAATCAGGTTAAAAAAAACTTCTCATAAAATTCCAGAAAATCTAGTAAAAAAGTGCACATGTAGTGATTAATCAACATATTGACAACCATGAGTTTCAATGTTAACCACCCCCTAAAAAATGTTCCTCCTAGCAGTTCTAGAAGCTCAAGCATCTTTCATTTTTATCCAGATTTCCAACTACCAAATCTAGTGATTTCATTGGCTGACAGATAACTTATCAATTTCTTAAAAGTTAGTAAGTAAAGTGCATGTGCAATTATAAATAAACACATTGAACGTGATTTTCAGCCTTAACCACTCCCTAAAGGTTTTTCCTCCGGACAGTCCTCGGAGGGCGCACAACCTTTGCGTTTATCCAGCTTTCCAACTGTCAAGTCTAGGTATTTGATTAGAACACAAATGAGTTGGCATTCTGTACTCTTCAGGCACTCAGAGATTGCCTATATTTTTTTTAACACCTAGGGCCTGATTTAGAATTTGGTGGATGGGTTACTCTGTCACAAATGGGGCAGATATCCACAGTATTCACTGTATTACAAGGGCCATATGATATAATGGACTCCTACTACACGGATGGGATATCCGTTATGTTTGTGATCGAATAACCTCATCCACCAATCTCTAAATCAGGCACCTACGTCTAAAGAAGCAGGGACATAAGAATTTTCTACATAGGCTAAGCCAAAATTGACATAAACATAACGAGCTTGAATGACTCATTATAGTGTCCACAGCCTCTACAACATTTGCAGTTCCAGGTCATTCTCTTACATTGGCCCTGCTTCAGCTATGCAAGCTGGACCAAGAAAACCCTCAATCTCATGTACTTGACCCTAGTTGCGTGTTTTCGCCTCAGTACCATGTAACACTGAGCACTTGCTAAATAGTGGGATGGTAATAGTAAAGCTCCTTTTAGAGCTTACTGAACTCTTTGATGTTTTTAAAGTAAGAATGACACCTTAATATAAATTTAGCAGATGTTCCAGAAGGTCTCTCGGCCACACCAGCAGAAGGCCCAGCTACATAAATACGTCTGCATTACACTTTGGTATCCAACTGGCAGTACTTAGGAAAATGTTGAAGCTTACATCAAAAATAAAGATCTACACACATGCTAGCACTTACAAACTTGTTCCTACCTACATTGGATATCTACTGCTGTCTCAATCATTTTCAACACAAGAAAGGGTGTATTTTATAATTTCCCCCCCAAGAATGAATCTTCTGCAAAACGGGGCACTTCTACCAATCTTATTATGATGGATGTTCAGCAAGTTAGTCAATCAACTGCATATTTTTTTGGGATGTGCAAGTTTTCTTGGCATTCACAGTTCAGTTTTACCAATGCCAACTCCACTGTTTCAGAGACTCATGATCTGTTAGCTAATTGTCCTCTAGAAATACTTTCATTTTGGGCAACACCAGAAACCAGGAGGCCCTCCCCGTGCTATTATTAACTTTTGATCTGCAAGGTGGTGGTATTGAACAAGTGACGAGAAATGAGGAGTATATATTGATTGGTACATGAATATTGGTTAAATAGATAATTGTATGATAAAAAAGAGGTTTCTATAAATAAATATAGTATAAAGAATACAGTACATGCAGGTAAACAACTCGTGTCATTTTGAAAATAATAAGAAGATATTTATCCCTATTTTATATGTATTTTGTAATTATCTTGATTTCCAGTCCACAGATAGTGGGGTTACAAGGACTAGCCCCTTAGGTTTCGTACTCTCTTTCTTTCACACAGCACACCACAGCAAAGTGTCTTGCAGCATTGCGTTGTGTGAAAGGTTGATAAATATGACCCTCTGTTGGCTAAGACCTTTGATATGATTTTCATGTTAGTGTTTCTGTAAATGTGGGCAACAATTAGCCAATACAATTTTGACTTCAGGGGTCAATGCAAACAGGGCTTGGTTAGAGAAAGTATGAAACAATTGTATGATATGATAAGCTTTACTATACGATCCCCCATGGGGAGGCCACATGTTTCTTCAAAACTGACAGCGTGCTAAAAGATTAAGGGGGTGATTCTGACCCCGGCGGTACAAGACCGCCGGGGCCAGGGTCGGCGGGAGCACCGGCGACAGGCCGGCGGTGCCCCGCAGGGCATTCTGACCGCGGCGGTTCGGCCGCGGTCAGAAGAGGCAAACCGGCGGTCTCCCGCCGGTTTACCGCTGCCCTTAGAATCCCCCATGGTGGCGCAGCTTGCTGCGCCGCCATGGGGGATTCTGACACCCCTTACCGCCATCCTGTTCCTGGCGGTTCGCCTGCCAGGAACAGGATGGCGGTAGGGGGTGCCGCGGGGACCCTGGGGGCCCCGCAAAGTATTTCAGTGTCTGCTCAGCAGACTCTGAAATACGCGACGGGTGCAACTGCACCCGTCGCACCCCTGCAACTCCGCCGGCTCAATTCTGAGCCGGCGTCCTCATTGCAGGGGCATTTCCTCTGGGCCGGCGGGCGCTCTTTTGGAGAGCGCCCGCCGGCCCAGAGGAAATGTCTAAATGGCTGCCGCGGTCTTTTGACCGCGGTGCGGTCATTCAGCGGCGGTACCTTGGCGGACGGCCTCCGCAGTCCGCCAGGGTCATAATCAGGCCCTAAAGGTCTTGGATTAAAAACATATTTTATTGCCTGTAGACGAGCTGCGTCAAGAAGTGGTTGAGTTAGTTAAAACCTAGAACAAGGAATACATTTTAATTCAGACTTCACCAGGAGTAGAACCGTATTTGGATTTTGTATTTTGCTCTTGGGTTGTTGATTGAATGGGGTGGAAATTCTGCCCAAGCAGCAACCACAATCCTTCTCAGGGTGAGGCACAAACCAACCCTAAATAACCCTGTGCTCAAAATTCTGGTATTTTGGCACAGAGCAGCCAGGCCTAACTTTAGGACAAAGTGTAAAGTATTTGTGCAGCACTTCAAACAGTAGAAAAGTAAAAAGTACCACACAAAAAGGATCCCATGACTTTCTATAATAAAATAGACAAGCCCAAAACAACACAAATCCAATCAGTGGAATCAGAGATATGCAATTTAAAAGATTTTAGGGAAAACAGTGCCAAAAAGCACAAAGCATTGTTGTGTAGGGATTTTAGCTATAGCTTTATACACGTTATTTTAGCAAACTAGGCCTGCCGTTGTGCACTTTAACCTGGACATGTTTTATTCTTGCTTTGTTATATTATTTTAACAATAGCCACATTTGCGGTCCTATTTTATTTTCTTAACTTCTTAACTTAGGTCAGCACTGTAAACAAGACATTTCTTTCACTCTGTGATTTTCTCAAGGCTGCAGTAAGATAGGTTGCTGTCAAAAGTGGTACGCTATGTATCCAATGTTCGCAGAAGCATACACACTCTTACGTGGGATCCTTTCTTGGAACATCAGCTGTTTTATTAAAAACACACTACTTTGACCTATGTACGTTAGAGGGAGATTCCAGCCAGATGACCACAACTGTATGCTGATTGCTTATTGCTTCACTGCAGCTGCTTATGTAGACTACAGGCCTCTTGCTCAGGTATGAGGGATGATGTCTTCCCGGAGGAACCTGAAGGGCAGAATTAGAGCTTAACATGCTGTGCTCTAACATAGCCTAGGTAGGAACTATCCTTCAAAATCTTAGTGACACAATGGTAGCGTTATTTTTGTGCTTTACTCTCGTTGTCATAATCTGAATCCTAGTTATTGCAATACATGCCTTATTATCTCAGAGGCAGTCACTTCAATAAAACCTTAATGAACCATATTCTGCCTCTGAGTCATTTATGTCATGCTGCCGGTTGCCCCAACCATCCCTGCTCTGGGGTGGAGATGAGGCACTGCTAGTTAGCTGGGACAAAACCCAGATTAGGCTGACAGACGTCACATGGTGCGGGTTCAGACCCAGTCTCCCGCAGTACAGGTGATTCTGCTGCCCAAAACCAGTGGTCTCATTAAGATAATGAGAACCTATGTGACATGGCACTGCTAACGTTTTGTCAGGCACTAATTTTCAGGTCCTCCTGGGTATCTCTGTCTCACTACATGCAAAGACACCTTAGTACTATTTACAGAGACATCCGTGGTAGTGAGGATTCTCCTCCTCAGCTAAGTAGGGGGTACCTAACTAACGATGTAGGTTGTTTAAGCTTGAACCCTGAAAGGATAATCCCCATTTGGTGTGCTTATCTCTGAACAAAATGGACCATTCATTACGGCGAACCCACAACGGGTATCAATTGCAGTCAATATGCGACCACCCCGTACCGCACATTTATTGGCACATGACCTAATGGCCCAGGGGGGTCCAGTTACATTTGTTGCTGAGGCTCAGCCAGCCTATAGAACAGAAACTTTCTATTCTTGGGTCACATTTCTAGCAGCTGATGGGAACACCAATACATTTCATCACTAAACACCTGCAAAAATACCTGCACAATATAGAGCATTTGTATATTTAGAAATACCTATATCTTATCAAGACCATAAAAATAGGCTTGATGGCGCCCTACCACCCTACCACATACAGTCCTACACGTTAGGTTAGGTCCTCTAAGTAATGATAGTCCTACCTGGCCTTTATTGGCCACATATAAACCGCACCCTGATGCAGCAACCTTGACGGTAGCTGAAGTCTGCTGCTTATATGCTGAACTTACGGCAATATACAGACTATTACTACAGTTTGTAATGCAAACATTAAATACAAACCCTGCAGGTGTTGCCCGGCACAACCACATGCAGTAACGCTAGCCATTATTTCCTGTGACTATATTCGATTATGGATAAGATACCCGCCAAACTGGAAGAGATTCTGTTTTAGTTAGCTCAAAAAATAAATTCACTGGAAGCACTAGTTCCCAATACGGGACTTCAGGATAAGCATAGACTAATACCTATGTGCTTGCCATTTGGGATGGTTCCCACAGTAGATAAATGCAATACTTGGGGCATGGTATTTGCCACGCTCTATACTACCGCACACGGTACACAGACACTTGCCAATCTACTGGAAGTGTTGAAACAAATTCAAGATGAATACGGGTCTGCCCCAGCCCTGGACTTAGGGATGGAACTCATGGGCAATTTTGCCACTGTGGTGGTTATTACAACCCTGGCGGTCGGTGTTAAAGCGGCGGTAAGACCGTCAACAGGCCGGCGGTAAAAAAATTGGAATCACGACCGTGGCGGAAACCGCCAACAAAGACAGCCACTTTAACACTCCGACCGCTACGGCGGTACAAACAAACAGCGCAGCGGTCACCGCCAACAGACAGGCGGGAGACAATGTACCGCCCACACTATTATGACAGGCCAATCCACCACCTTTTCCGGGGTGGATTCACCGCATATAAAAACACGACGGAAACAGGAATCCCGAAGGGAAAACGCTCACCTCTGCACACTCCATGAGGAACGAGGATTCCATGGAAACAGAGCTTCACATTTTCCCGGCCTTTATCTTCTTGCTCCTCTACCAGGAGCACGAACGCCGCGGTGAAGACCACGGTGAGTACTGCACCTACGACACAGGTGAGGGGGGAGGCAAAAAACAGGGACACACACGCAACAACCCCACCCCCACCCTCACCCACTACAACACACACACTAATGCGTATCAATACATCACAGTTACACCCGCCAAACTCCCCGGAAGAATGCAAAGACAATAGAAAATGAGTGTAACCATTGTAATATATTAAAAGCAAGTATGCAGAAATAGATATATACACCATGTACATAATATATACCAAGCATAGTAGTCCAGGTAGTGTTCTAAGAAAGTCCGTGGAACATTGGGACCACACGTTATGAGTGAGGCCCACACAAGATCCCCGACCATGACGGAGAGAACACTGCAGGGGCATCAGAGAGCAACTAAACAGGCACCTCAGGGGGAGGGAAAGGGGGGCACCTCAGCCGCTTGAGTGCACGACGCCAAATCCACTAGGGGGCCACATGCCCACTGTTCAATCCTGGGGAGTGCAAAGCCACAGTCCCTCAAGTCTCTACAGTGGGTGGTTTGCCCACTGTCACATCCTGGGGAGTGCAAAGCCACAGTCTCTCAAGTCTCTACTGTGGGTGTGTTGCCCACTGTTACATCCTGTGGAGTGCAAAGCCACAGTCTCTAAAGTCTCTACAGTAGGTGGCTTGCCCACTGTTACATCCTGGGGAGTGCAAAGCCACAGTCTCTCAAGTCTCTCCAGTGGGTGGTTTGCCCACTGTTACATCCTGGGGAGTGCAAAGCCACAGTCTCTCAAGTCTCTCCAGTGGGTGGTTTGCCCACTGTTACATCCTGGGGAGTGCAAAGCCACAGTCTCTCAAGTGGATGCCTTCACCACTGGTTCTGGAGGGGGCTTTGTGCCCAGAGTGCTTCATCCTACTAAGGACAGAGGGAGTGGATGCATCTCTCCAATGGTTCTGGAGGGGGCTTTGTGCCCAGAGTGCTTCATCCTGCTAAGGACAGAGGGAGTGGATGCATCTCTCCACTGGTTCTGGAGGGGGCTTTGTGCCCAGAGCGCTTCATTCACCCCGTGACGGACTCAGTTGCATCTGTGCCCTTGCCGCTCATAGGCCAGCGGTGCTTGAGATGGCGGTGCCCTGTGCAGCGGTGCTTGAGATGGCGGTGCCCTGTTCAGCGGTGCTTGAGATGGCGGTCTCCATTGCAGGGTCTCAGCTGCTGGCGGTCCTTCATGGCCCAACGGGGCTTTTGCTGGCGGTCCTTCATGGCCCAACGGGGCTTTTGCTGGTGGTCCTACATGGCCCAACGGGGCTTTTCCTGGCAGTCCTTCATGGCCCAACAGAGCTTTTGCTGGCGGTCCTTCATGGCCCAACAGGGCTTTTGCTGGCGCCTCCTGGGCAGCTGGGCTGGTGCTGGCGGTGGCCTCCTGGGTTGGGCTGGTGCTGGCGGTGGCCTCTGGGCAGCAGGGCTGGTGCTGGCGGTGGCCTCCCGGGCAGCAGGGCTGGTGCTGGCGGTGGCCTCCTGGCAACAGGGTTGGTCCTGGTGGTGGCCTCCCGGGCAGCTGGGCTGGTGCTGGCGGTGGCCTCCCGGGCAGCAGGGCTGGTGCTGGCGGTGGCCTCCCGCGCAGCAGGGCTGGTGCTGGCGGTGGCCTCCCGGGCAGCAGGGCTGGTGCTGGCGGTGGCCTCCCGGGCAGCAGGGCTGGTGCTGGCCTACCGGGCAGCAGGGCTGGTGCTGGCGGTGGCCTCCCGGGCAGCAGGCTGGTGCTGGTGGTGGCCTCCCGGGCAACAGGGCTGGTCCTGGTGGTGGCCTCCCGGGCAGCTGGGCTGGTGCTGGCGGTGGCTTCCCGGGCAGCAGGGCTGGTGCTGGCGGTGGCCTCCCGGGCAGCAGGGCTGGTGCTGGCGGTGGCCTCCTGGGCAGCTGGGCTGGTGCTGGCGGTGGCCTCCTGGGCTGGGCTGGGCTGGTGCTGGCGGTGGCCTCTGGGCAGCAGGGCTGGTGCTGGCGGTGGCCTCTCGGGCAGCAGGGCTGGTGCTGGCGGTGGCCTCCCGGGCAGCTGGGCTGGTGCTGGCGGTGGCCTCCCGGGCAACAGGGCTGGTCCTGGTGGTGGCCTCCCGGGCAGCTGGGCTGGTGCTGGCGGTGGCCTCCCGGGCAGCAGGGCTGGTGCTGGCGGTGACCTCCCGGGCAGCAGGGCTGGTGCTGGCGGTGGCCTCCCGGGCAGCAGGGCTGGTGCTGGCGGTGGCCTCCCGGGCAGCAGGGCTGGTGCTGGCGGTGGCCTCCCGGGCAGCTGGGCTGGTGCTGGGGATGGCCTCCCGGGCAGCAGGGCTGGTGCTGGCGGTGGCCTCCATGGCAGCTGGGCTGGTGCTGGCGGTGGCCTCCCGGGCAGCAGGGCTGGTGGTGGCCTCCCGGGCAGCAGGGCTGGTGCTGGCGGTGGCCTCCCGGGCAGCTGGGCTGGTGCTGGCGGTGGCCTCCCGGGCAGCTGGGCTGGTGCTGGCAGTGGCCTCCTGGGCAGCGGGAATGATGGCAGTCTTCTCCACCGTGTTGCTCTTCCCAGACTTGCCGGGCTTCTTGTGGCCCTTCCCCACCTTGGAAGGTGTCACAGCTGACTCCACACTCACACCAGGACCCCTGGGAGCAGCTTTGGTGGCTGGAGTCTTCCCCCTCTCCCGCCAGGCACTGGCCAACTTCTGATGCTTCACAGGTGGGGGACTGTCTCTGCTGTAACTCCGTGCCACACTGGCTGCTCTGGTGGCCGGGGCACTCCAGATTCCGGTGACTACAGGCACCACTGGTCCCGGAGATGTTGTGGCTGAGGTGCTAGTTCGGGACCTATGAGATGGACGGGGTGGGGGAGGTGTGGGAAAGAGGTCAAGGGTGGACAGGAAAAGTTTTTTGGACACACTGGGACAGGTAGCTGGAGGGGGTTTGGGAGTGGAGGAAGAGGTGGTTGTAGGAGGTGTACGTTTGGTGACTTTGGGTGAAGGTGCATGCGCTGGAGGCTGTTGTGGTGGATGGCTGTTGGGTGGGTGGGTGTGTGCCGGCGTTTGTGTATCTTGGGAGGGGGCGTCACAGACACACTGTGAGAGGACACAGGGGACGTGTGAATGGTAGTTGGGGTGGTGACTGCACGTGAGCGGGGTGTGGTGGTGGGTGTGCTGGAGAGGGACGTAGTGGCTGTAGATGTAGTGCATGCAGGTGTGAGTATAGACATCACTGGGAGGGAGGAGGGAGACGAGCAGGAGGGGGACACAGTGGAGGCAGTGGATGTTGGTGTGTCTGCATGTGTGTGTTGCTAGCGTGAATGCCTGTGGGATGTGTGGTGCTTATGTTTGCCTGAGCTACCCTTGGGTGTTGACGTGTGTGCATGTTGGTCTGTAGGTGTGCTTGGGATAGGCTGAGGTACAGGGGATTGGGTCGGGGTGGAGGAAGTTGGTGGGGGGAGGCTAGAGACAGCGACAATGGCTGCCATCAGTGCTGAGGCCAGAGTCTGAAAAGCTCGGTGAAGGGCCGCCTGACCAGAATGAATGCCCTCCAGGAATGCATTTGTTTGTTGCAACTGCCTCTCTACACCCTGGATGGCATTCAAAATGGTAGACTGCTCAACAGTGAGGGACCTGAGGAGGTCAATGGCCTCCTCACTGAGGGCAGCAGGGGTGACTGGGGCAGGGCCTGAGGTGCCTGGGGCGAAGGTGATGCCCACCCTCCTGGGTGAGCGGGCACGGGGCAAAGGCTGAGGGGCTGCTGGGAGGGCGGTGCTGGTGGGGGGGTGGCGGCTGTACCTGTAGATGTGGCGGGCACAGATGTTGCCGCCATCACAAGGGAGCTCCCATCAGAGGACAAGTCCGTGTCGCTGGTCTCAGCTCCTTTCCCCGCCGTGGAGCTCCCCTCGCCCTCCGTCCCACTGGTGAATTCAGACTCCATAGTGTCGCCCTCCAGGGCCATGTGGGATGCAGCTCCCTCGTGCTCCGGTGCCACTGCTCCTCCGCCTGATGATGCTAATGCACACAATAACAGGGAGACCACAAAAAGGGGGGGGAAGACAGAAGATAGACATGTTGAGTGCATGCATTACCGCTAACGTTGGCGGACACGACAGACACAGAAGCCCCCTGCACTACTCCGCACTCTTGGGCTCCACTGTTGAATTCCTGGGAAATGGCCTACAAGGCTATGGACGACATCTGCACACATAGATGACACAGGGGCATGACTAGGTGTACTTGGCACTCTACAGAGGTGGGCTGGGGTGCCACATGGCCTGCCTTACGGAGGGACCTTGCCTATGGAACTCGCCCTGGCCTAGGGAAACCCACAGCCCACCTCCCCCACCCAGACACCTCCACTGCGCGCAAAGTCAGCAGAATGAGAGTGTACTCACCCCCTTGTGTCTGCTGTGATGCCCTCAAGCGCCCATCCAACTCCGGGTAGGCCACCACCAGGATCCTGAACATCAGGGGGGTCATGGTGCGACGGGCACTCCTCCCACGTTGGGAGGCCATCCCCAGCTGAGCCTCCGCCATCTTCTTGCTCCAGCGGCGAATGTCCTCCCATCTTTTCCGGCAGTGGGTGCTCCGTCTGTGGTAGACCCCCAGGGTCTGTACGTCCTTGGCAATGGCACGCCAAATATCTTTTTTCTGGTGGGTGCTGACCTACATGAAATGTACAATGGAAAAAGAGTAGTTATTACCAACTGCACCATCAAAGTGATTGGCCCCCATTCACCGTCTTTCATGCACGCAGCACTCTCCCCCCTTCCTTCTTACATCCAGCCCTCTCCCCACAGGCATAGCCCATTCAACATGCTCCCTGTGTACATACCTGTTTGTCTGGAGGACCGTAGAGTAGCGTGTACTGGGGAAGGACCCCATCCACGAGCTTCTCCAACTCCTCCGATGTGAAGGCAGGGGCCCTTTCCCCAGACACTCGAGCCATTGCCTCTTCCAGACTGATGTCACAGCAGCACTTGCAGTGTAGGTCCTCTCCTGTCGAAGATCAGGTATCGAGTGACTGAACAGATAGAAAATGGCGGTCACGTCCGCGGCGGTGCGTACCGTCACCGTGGGCGCACATCGTCGTTGGCTCCTGGAACCCATAGGGTCCAATGTTAACCAATGCAGCATTGCGCCGCAGTCTTCGACCGCCTACCGCGACGGTGTACAATGCCAGCACAGTTACCTCACATCCCAATGTCCCACTTTAGAGGCCAGACAGCCACCATTTCAGGGGCCCACATGGCCTCATTTCCAACTGCGTCACACATACCTAGGCCAAGACTCAACACACATACAGGCCGCCTTTTGTGTATGATTGGTGTTCTGTGTAAACTGTGGGTACGTACCTCTGAGTTGTTTGACTCTGTGCTCGCTGTTGTCCTTCATATGCACCGTCCGCTGGGACATGTGAGGAGAAGGCAGCATCCTCTGGTGTACCGACCGTTGGTGGACCTGTCAACAATGGAGGAGCGACATATCATAATCACATATAGGCTTGACCGTGCCACAATCCAGGAACTGTGTACCCAGTTGGAGCCAGACCTGATGTCAGCAATCCACCATCCCACAGGAATCCCCCTTCAAATGCAGCTGCTGTCAGTGCTCCATTTCCTAGCAAGTGGGTCATTTCAAACAACAGTGGCCATAGCATCAGGGATGTCCCAGCCTATGTTTTCCAATGTATTGTCCAGAGTGTTGTCTGCCCTTCTGAAACACATGCGGAGCTACATCGTTTTCCCTCAGGTGGAGGATTTGCCTACAGTTAAAGGTGATTTCTGTGCCCTGGGACATATCCCCAACATCATAGGTGCCATTGATGGGACCCATGTGGCTTTGGTCCCCCCCGCAGGAGTGAACAGGTGTACAGAAACTGGAAGAGTTATCATTCTATGAATGTACAGATGGTATGTTTGGCAGACCAGTACATCTCCCATGTGAATGCCAAGTTCTCTGGCTCAGTGCATGACGCCTACATCCTGCAGAATAGCAGCATCCCTTATGTGATGGGTCAACTCCAGAGGCACCGTGTGTGGCTATTAGGTGAGCACCTGGAAAAAAGACAGTGGGAATGGCTGTCTGGGTCTGGGGTTACCCTACAGGTTAGTGTGTGTCTAATACTTGTCCCTCACCATTTGCAGGTGACTCTGGTTACCCCAACCTGTCATGGCTACTGACCCCAGTGAGGAATCCCAGGACAAGGGCAGAGGAACACTACAATGAGTCCCATGGGGGAACTAGGAGGGTGATCGAGCGGACCTTCGGACCCCTGAAGGCCAGGTTCAGGTGCCTCCATATGACAGGTGGATCCCTATTCTACTCACCAAAGAAGGTGTTCCAGATCATCGTGGCCTGCTGTATGCTTCATAACTTGGCATTGCGACGACAGGTGCCTTTTCTGCAGGAGGATGGTCCAGATGGCGGTGTTGTTGCAGCTGTGGAGCCTGTGGATAGTGAAGACGAGGAAGCAAAGGAAGAAGACATGAACAACAGGGACTCAGTGATCCAGCAATATTTCCAGTGAGACACAGGTAAGAGTACAGACCTGCCTACTACATGTACTTAAACACTACTACCTCTCTACTATCCGTCCTTTTCACCCAGTGTATGGTCACTGAGTTGTCACTTTCCCTTACGATTTCACAGATGTGGGTCCCACTGTGTGACATCTGCTTTGATTCCTCATGGACTTGAGCTGTGTGACATAGGTATGTTGACATTACAATTGAAAGAGCATTTTGTCACTGTAATTGCTAATACACTATTTCGAAATCACAGACGGACTGCAGATTGTTTTGTGTTTTAAGTGTATTTATGTAAGTGCTCAATATTGGAGGGGGTAGTGAAATGGTGAGGGGTGATGGCGGAGGAATGTCCATGGCAGAGTCCAGGCTATTAGTCTCACAGGTGCATTGCCCAAATGGGCATAGGAAGTGGAGCTGGGGCAGTTTAAGTATGGACAGGGTGACAAAGTGGGACAGTAGGATGACAATCAGGGTGGTCTCATTTCTTGGCGGGGGTCTTGGCATCGGGCTTTGTCTTTGTCCTGGATCTCAGGGACCGTTTGCGGGGTGGTTCTCCCTCTGCAGGGGATGGGTTGCTGGTGTGGTGGTCCTGTGGCGGGGCGACCTGTCCACTAGCGCCGGCGGAGGTGGTGGGCAGTTCATCGTCCATGCTAGTGTCAGGGGCCCCTTGTAGTGCCACAGTGTGCCTCCTGGTGTTGAGTAGTTCCTTCAGCACCCCTACGATGGTGCCCAGGGTGGAGCTGATGGTTCTGAGTTCCTCCCTGAAGCCCATATAATGTTCCTCCTGCAGGCGCTGAGTCTCCTGAAACTTGGCCAGTACCGTTGCCATCGTCTCCTGGGAGTGGTGGTAGGCTCCCATGATGGAGGAGAGGGCCTCGTGGAGAGTGGGTTCCCTTGTCCTGTCCGTCCCCTGTCGCACAGCAGCCCTCCCAGTTCCCCTGTATTCCTGGGCCTCCGTCCCCTGGACCGTGTGCCCACTACCACTGCCCCCAGGTCCCTGTTGTTGTTGGGGTGGTGGGTTATCCTGGGTTCCCTGTAGTGGTGGACACACTGCTGAATGACGTGTCCTGGGGACGGAGGTATGGGCCCGCTGGGTCGGTGCTGTGCTGGTGTTTCCAGAGGGGGGAAGGTCTGTGATGGCCTGTGCCAGTGTGAGGGGAACCGACTGTCCAGAGGTCCCCTACGGACTGGGCTGGTCATCTAGATACAGTTGGACAGAGGTGCTGTCATCACTGTGGGCCTCTTCTGTTGGTGGTGTGGACATGTGTGGACCTCCTGTCTGGTGACGTTGGGTAGGGGTCCTGCAGGGGTATAAAAGAATGGTTATTACATCTGTATGTGTCATGGTGTGCAATGGGTGGGTGAGCGTGTACCCCAGTGCTTGCATTCCTGTGTGGGACCTTGTGTGATGGTGGTTTAGGGGGTTGAATGGGAATGTGCAGTGGGCATGCTTTAGTGATGGGTGTACATGCTCTGTTGTTGTATGCAGGGCTTGGTGTTGGGATGGGTGGTTTGTGATGTTGGGACATATGTGAGAAATTGGGGTGCTGGGGGTGAGGGTGGGGGTATGTGATAGCATGCAGGTAGGGTGGGGATGTAATAGTTAAGATTTGACTTACCAGAGTCCATTCCTCCGCCTACTCCTGCGAGGCCCTCAGGATGCAGAATCGCCAAGACCTGCTCCTCCCATGTTGTTAGTTGTGGGGGAGGAGGTGGGGGTCCGCCGCCAGTCCGCTGAACCGCCTGGTGGTGTCTTGAGACCACGGAACGCAGCTTCCCCCTCTTCCTGATGTCCTACCGATTTCTTGGGTGCTGTCCCACTGCGTTGACCCTGTCCATTATTCTTCACCATAGCTCCATCTTCCTTGCAATTGAGGTGTGCTGCACCTGTGCTCCGAATAGCTGTGGCTCTACCCGGACGATTTCCTCCACCATGAACCTGAGCTCCTCCTCCGAGAACCTGGGGTGTCTTTGCCGTGCCATGGGGTGGTGTAGGTGATGTGTGGGGTGGATTGTGTGGTGATCAGTGTGCTGATATGTAGTGGTGTGTTGTGTGAGGTGCGTGGAAGTTGTGTGGGTGATGGTGTTGTGTGCCTGTGGATGCTGTTGTTCTGTCTGGTGGTGTCTCTCTCTGTCCTTCTTTCTGGATTTTTGGTCGTAGGGGTTTGTAGGTGATGTGGGTGTGTGTTTTATATTGTAATGGGTGTGTGGGAGTGGTGTGTGTATGTGTATCAGGTGTGTGTATTTGGAATTGTCCAATGTGGTAGTGTTTTGTAAAGGTGTCTGTATTTTGAGCGCTGCTGTGTGTACCGCCAATGGAATACCACGGTTGAAAGACCGCCGCGTGGATTCGTGTGTCATGATAGTGTGGGCGTATTTCTGTTGGCGTGACGGTGGAGGTTTTCGCCAGTTTATCACTGACCTTTGGTGTGGCAGACTTGTGTGGGTGTCTGAATTTTGGCAGATTCCGAAATGTGGGTCATAATAGCTGTGGCGGTTTTCCGCGGCCTCGGCTGTGTGTTGGCGGTCTTCTGCACGGCGGTAAGCGGCTTTTACCGCCAATGTTGTAATGAGGGCCTGTACCTTTTATTATATCAAGTAACCTCAAAGGGGAAGCAGTTGCACTAGCAGTGCGTATGCGGCTCCGGGACGTTCCTCCACAGGATCAAGAACGTGAGCTGCCAAAGATTATCACGGAGACCTACTCTAGTATTGGTCGAGATAGTCAGGGGGCCAGACCCACAAAAGGGTAAATCTTCTACCAAGCAAGCTCCTGAGGGTTCTAAAAAATGCCTGGAAAAAAAACAACAAACACCTAAAAAAGAAAGGGGAGAATCTCCACATAGGGACACCCCTCAGAATAGATATAATCTCAGAAATAAGGATAATATTAAAACGCCTGACAAATATCAATATACTGATACACGCCAATCTCGTTCCTCAGGACTCACCGCAAAAATGCAGTGAGAGTGGTGGGCAGTCAGAGCGAAGAACTGAGTATGCGAAACAGAAATCACAACGCACTACAGACGTTTCTATTAATTATATTAAGAGAAACTTCCCAAGCACAAAACCCAATTTAAGAAGAAAAAGGTGGCAGCAGTTGCAATTCATCATGCCATTCAAGAAGAGGGCTGTATTGAAGAACAAGATGTGGGCACTAGCTCTGCTAGACAGCGCAGCAAAGGTTACAATAGTTCACCGGAATCTTAAAGAGCATCTGGAGGTGAAAGCGTTGAGTGTGCTCCGCAGCCATGGAGGATTCTCCCGAGCAGCGGAAAGTCGGCGGGAGACCGCCGACTTTCCGTTTCTGACCGCGGCTGAACCGCCGCGGTCAGAATGCTCGACGGGGCACCGCCAGCCTGTTGGCGGTGCCCCCGTGGTCGGTGACCCTGGCGGTCACCGGCCGCCAGGGTCAGAATGACCCCCATAGTCTTCTGTGGGGGAAAGTTGCAGATCTAAAGGAAATGCTACCAAATTTCCATGTTCTACATACACTTGGAGACCAGCACGTTGGAATACACGTTGCCGGAAATACACTGTCTGATGAAGCAGCCAAGTCAGCAGTAGCTATGGCTTCTGTTGCTGCAGTAGCTCATTCTAGAACGAAACCGGACGATGAAATATTGGCTGCCATGCAAGCCTCGGCTGACGGCACACCTTTATTTAAAGGATATCCCACTAAATATTCTGACCGGATGGGAGGCTTCCTTGATGCAGAAGAAAAAATACCAGGTGTGGAAGGTCGTGTAATTCCCAGTAATGATCTAAGACCAGAGTTGATCAAGCAGCTCTGAGGGGGTTGCCTCTGCCCATGCTGATGTGGCGGCTACAATGTCATTATTGCAAGCTCGTTATTGGTGGCCAGACCAAACAATATGTCCTTTGTTGTGATATCTGCCAACAAATTAAGGGGTCCACCATCAAACGCTCACCGCAGACATCCGTCTTAATTTCTAACATACACTACAATATGTGTACTTTGACCATTGTGGTCCCCTGTCTCCTGACAGTGCATACAAATACATCTTAGTCGCTGTTGACTCCTGCTCCAGATTTCTATGGGTGTGGCCACAACACTCAGCAGACGCTCGGACTGTTATAAAGATTTGGTAGTCTTTATTGGCACATCTACAGTTTTGGCTTTCCACTAGGACCAGGGCCCTGCTTTCACCTCAAGGGCATTCAGGGATGCCTTGGCTTCTTAGGGGTCCACCTCCATTACTCATCTCCATTTCATCCTGAGGGAAATAGTGTTGTGGAGTAACAAAACCAAGATTTGAAGCAATTCTTAACAGCCAGAGTATTAGGTACGGGTCATAGTTGGCCTAATGACCTGTATGGAGTCCAGAGAGCCCTTATTAATCTGCTTAGAAGGTCCCTGGGGTTCATACTTCACACAAGTGCCTGTTTGGAACTCAAATGTATGTTCCAGATCTTGATGGTCCTGGCGTGGAAGCAGTAGAAACACCTTTTGACATGAATGAACGTGTCACTGTCTTGCAGGAATTACAACAGTTCTGTGATGACAGCACTTCTGCCAGTGCTGCCTCCTTAAGAATTAAAGATGTACCAATAACATCTACCAGCTGGATTACAACGGTTGGGGATCTAGTATGTGAAAAAGTTGCTGTGAAAAAGGAGTTTGGTCATTCCTATTGTGCACCGGTTTCAGGCCTGGGAATACACGGTACCACAACTGTTATTCTACCACTGCTGCCTGGAGCTAAAGAAAACCACTTTGTCTCCATTGACAATGTCAAATTACACCTTGTGGCTGATCTTGCACAACAGACCAAGATGAATAACCAATAGTACCCAACCCCTATTACTACTGGTCAAGATGTCCCTCTCCAAGTTTTGAGCAACAACGCTGACACCCCTCCAAGCTTCATGGGGTGGAAAAGGATCTTGCATTAGTTCCACTAACATCTATTGCAACAAACAACACAGAAATTTCTGATCAGTTTGACTTGACTTCTACCACAAATGTATGGTGTCATTTACAGTGAACCACTGTAGGAGACTCCTACCAGTTCTCCTCCTTCAAATAAGGCTCCAGTTTTTGCACAAACTGCTTCTGGATACTTTGCTTACATTATGACACCTTTTCAGAGTCATTTGCTTCTTCTGGATCTGAACTACCAAAAATACGTAAGGTGATAAATTGGCTTAAAACTAATTACCTTGTTCTCTCATGGCACTATCTGTGGCTTTCCTTGACTATATTTGCTTTCCTCCTTTGGGTTGGCTTTGTTATTACTTTCTTTCTATTAATACATGGTCATTACTTTCCTAAACGATCACCAGGTATATAATGATACCCAGAGTTGTTTCTGATGACAGGGATGTGAAAACAGTTGTTTTTATGATGACTGAATTGGAGTATTTTACTTTGTTTGAAAGTGAGGATGTTTATCAGTCCAAAGAAAATTATGGTGACATGTTCTGCTATAATTATTATGAACACCATTTCATTCACAGAGCAAGTACCCCAAAGAATATTTTTAATTACAAACAATGGTAACATTGTCCAACTCTACCACAAGGGAATTCTAAAACATATTCTGAAAAATATGCATATTTTTCTGGGCACAATGTTAAAAATACTGAGTCATATTATTTAAAATTGCCATTTATGGAAAATGTACATATAATGTTGACAGATACAAAATTAATTTTTTCGGATTCCTCTGTTTCCCGGTTGGCTATAGAAGGCTATGAATTTTGGTTGAAGTCGATTGACTTAAAAAGTGTGTGGGGAACAAAAAATTGGCAAATAAGGGGAAAGGAAGTTTTATTTAGAGCATGCCTCATACCTGTTCCAATTATATTTTTAAATGAAACTGTACAACAGACAAGTTGTTTAGGCTTTGCAAAAATTAAGGATTTGAATGTGCCCAGTATTTCTGCCCCTGCAAAATTTTACAAATGGCAAAAGTATATAAATGCAACTAAAGATCAGCTCGATGAATGGGTCCAAAACGGCACGTTTAATGGTTCACTTTCGCGTCCTGGTGGGTGGTTATTGTTGCCAATAGATACCAATGGGTGTCATAAACATTTTGTAAACTCCATGAGGGGTTTTAGAACAAGTAGGCCTGACCCTCGCTATGTGTCATCTGAACATGCGGGTATAGTAACAACATACAGTGTAGGGAAACTATGCCAGCAATGGTTGAAGAGTCCCTCATTAGATGCTGTTAGAGAACACCTCCATCTCCTGTCTAATAACACTGACTTACAGGATTTCCTGTTAGGCCGCAGAAAACAATGCAGAAAATGCTTCTTACAGGCAGTCTATAATGACACTTGGAAGCTTTCTCAACAAGAAGCTGCTGCTGTTTAAGGCAAATAGATCAGAAAAATTTACAGAAGGCATTAGCCGTTGTAGATAATGAGATAATACCCTGTACGACTGGATATACACCTTAAACAACATTGATTCATCTGCTATAGACATAGTACAGAGCGGCATGTCCTCTTTACACCATGGACAAAGTGAACTAAGATCCATTATGCAGTTAGTTTGGGCACTACAAACATTGAAGGCAGCTCGCGTTCCCTGGCAGTACGTTAGTGCAAGGGACATATTTTCCACATTTAATTTAACTCAACAACAACTAATGGCAAAAAAATAAGTGACTTATGTTATGTTAAACATTGAGAAATTGGAAAAGTTGCCTTTTACTGTGGCTGAAATACCATCTGCTTAGTGGTTAATACACTGGGTCATCATTCTGCCTATTTCAACACTCACGTCCTGCTTAAAACACATTCCAGTAGGCAGATATGAAAAGCTAGGAGATAGTTACTTACACGAGATGTGGGAACTACCCTTCTCATACAAATATCTCAGTGGCATGAAGGAGGTCTTTCTTAGTGGTAGTGAAGGCGAGACTTCTGTCAGCCATTCAATGGTTTGTAACCAGTTGTCCTTGCACCGGGCGTCTAACGCTTTGGCAGCGAACTTGTCTTGTTATCTGAAGGGAGTTCCAGTCCCCTTGATTAGACTTGCGTTCCAGGTGCTCTCGAATGGCAGCTATGTTCTCCTCAGTAGTGAGAGCTGTTGTGAGATGCGAGCTGGAATAATTTATGTCATTTCGGTCTCCAAAATTGTTAAATGCTGCGGAAATTTACTTTTTCCTCCTACACGACAGAGGGAAGTAGCTGAGATTTGGCCCCATATCGCTACTTCAAATGTGAATTTTGACAAGTTGAGCAGACTCAAACCTTTATTGTTTCAAAAACATGTGGCACTTACATCTGCACGCAAGACCTGTGTGCTTCAGGTTGCGAGGTCATCTGCAGAGATACAGTCCCTTTTAAGTACTAACTTTCCGAGACACTTTTGTGAACTTGTGGGATGGATATTTAATGCGTCCAGTTCTACTGAAATTGCTAATTTCTTTAAGGCTGTTGGTTCTGGATACGTTCACATCTTCTCCTCTATACCTGGCTTAATACCTTCAGCCATCCTCTCAATATTCTCCAGTATTTTGGGGGGATTTCTGATAACTTTGGCCATTATAGGCGGCATCTTGCTATTGCTACTTTTTCTGCAAATGGCTGTCCCATTGCAACAAGGAGGACTGAAAGCGCTTCCACCAGCGCAGCTGTGTGGCGTGAACACATGATGCAGTACTTTGGAGCATCACTACTGGAGCAATTGGAGTGTTTGCATTGTGTGCAGCCCGTGTTTCGGTGCCTCTGGTGCCGTTTTCAATGTGCACTGAAAGTTTGTCTTTCTACGTAGCTCTTGTTTTTATTGGACACTTATCTGTTGATATTCTCGATTAGGGATCATCACCAGACATGAGCTTTGAGGGTGTGTTTACTATGGGAAGCTGTCTATGAGTTGACCTTTGTGGATCATGCAGCTCTAGACTCATTGTTTGTCCCACCACGGAATGCTGCTGCCTCGGCTGGAGCTCAGGCTTTGGAACACAAATGCTCTTTGGTTTTCCTTGGTGATGAACTTCCTATTTTACCACCTGCCAAAGTGGAAGATTTCCTGTCTTCAATTATCCCGGATTCAATTGGCAACTTTAAAAATGACTCTGATTTTTTAAATTCGGCTTTTTCTTGCTGCAACAAATAACATTTTTAATTGTCCTTTTAATACATGCTCAAGTGTCTTTTAACTTGTCATTATTGACATTCCCACATATGTGCCTTAGGATGAATTTTAGTAGCTTTTTTATATAATTAGGTTTTGAACCACCTTTGAACCGGCAAGGGGAGGCTGTTGTGTAGTCATTTTACCTATGGCTTTATACACGTTATTTTAACAAACTAGGCCTGCCATTGTGCACTTTAACCTAGACATGTTTTATTCTAGCTTTGTTATATTATTTTAACAATAGCCACATTGGTGGTATTGTTTTATTTTCTCTATCTAGCTGTTCTTGGCCTAGGTCAGCACTGCATTCTTAAACAAGACATTTCTTTCACTTCTCATGGCTGCAGTAAAATAGGTTGCTGGCAAACGTGGTACGCTATGTCTCCAATGTTCACAGAAACATACACACTCTTAGGTGGGGATCCTTTCATAGAACATCAGATGTTGTATTATAAAAACACTACTTTGACCCATGTACGTTAGAGGGAGATTCCAGCCCGATGACCACGACTGTATTCTGATTGCGATTGCTTCGCTGCAGCTGCTTATGTACACTACAGGCCTCTTGCTCAGGTATGAGGGATTATGTCTTACCAGGGGGAACCCAAAGGGCAGGATTAGAGCTTAACATGCTGTGCTCTAACATAGACTAGGTAGAAACTATCCTTCACAATCTTAGTGACACAATAGTAGTGTTATTTTTGTGTCTTACTCTCCTTGTCACAATCTTAATCCTATTGTGCTTCATCGTCCTAGTTATTGCAATACATGCCTTATTATCTCAGATGCAGTCACTTCAATAAAACCTTATTGAACTGTACTCTGCCTCTGATTGTCCCTGCATATGTGAGACTAATGTAAATGAGAGAAACGGATGAGATCTGAGTGACCACGATTCCCCTGAGGAGTCATTTATGTCATGCGTCCAGTTGCCCCAATCATTCCTGCTCTGGGGTGGAGATGAGACACTGCTAGTTAGCCGGAACAAAGCCTAGATTAGGCTGACAGGCATCACGTGGTACGGGGTCAGACCCAGTCTCCACAGTACAGGTGATTCTGCCACCCAAATCTATTAGTCTCATTAAGATAATGAGAACCTATGTGACAGCATCAACTGTGGATATCTAGTTGTGCAGGACCAGGAAAAAGCCACAAGTTCAGGAAGACAGTGATGGAGCACAGGTTGGCTACAGGTACCCAATTAAGCCCACTGAACGAAGTACCTGAAATCCTGGCTTGTGGAGCATTGCGAGGACCTGCATTGAAGATGCATCACGCAGCGGAAGCAAAGCGTTGGTTCTGAGATGCAGTGAGGCTGTGCTGTGAGGGCCTGCATTGTCATCGAGAACGTGTTCAAACAGCTTTGCAATGTGAATTCTGGTGTTGAGGATATGGCCAACAGTCGAGGCTATGTGTTGGTTCCAAAGGGCTGTGAGGCTGCTATGCAGAGTCTGTCATCATTGTCGAAGGTGCCGTGGATTATGGATGTAAGGGCCTGTCCCAAGGATGAGTCGTGCAATAACGGTTCCGATGGATTGCAATGTGATGTGGGTCTTTGCAACAAGTCCAATCCACACAACAGCAGTGATGTGTAGGTTCTACTCGGGTATTTGTTGCACAGCAAAGAAGATACGCCGCTTCTGCTGGATCCACAAAGGCTGGCAGAGCACCTTAAGCCCACTTCCAAGGATTGAGGCCTGAGATGGCACCACCTGGCGGGGTAGACTCACTAGCAGAGTCTACGTGCAGGTGCAAGGTTGTTGGAAGTCTGTTGCATCCCAGAGGCTTCAGATGAGGAGGCCAGCCAACTAGCCCATGGAGTCACTCTGGGTTGAGGGTTCAGGAGATGCAGGTCCAGTCCTTCACTCCCAGACAAGAAGGCAGCAGGGAGCCTGCCAGCACAGCAGGGCAGCAGCCCTTCAGAGCAGCAGTTTAGCAGAGTGACAGTCCTTTCTGCAGAACAGCAGCCCTTGTTTCTGTCAAAGCAGCCACAGGTCCAGAAGTGTACTGTAGAGTTGGTGTCTGAGGTCCAGCATTTATAACCAGTTGTGCCTCTGAAGCGGGCAGAAGCTTCTAGAGCAATGCCTCTGAAGTGCACTGGTGCCCTGCCTCCCTGACCCTGGTTCCAGACTAATTACAGGGGGCATGCGGCCGTTTGTGTGGAGACATGACACACGTTTCAAGTTAAGCTGGGGCTAGCCCCAGCTCCTTCCTCTCTTCCCACCAGTGATGGCCCATCCATGTACACCTAAGCTCCCTATTGGGTGTATCTGTCTAGGAGGAATACACGAAGCCCAACTGGCAACTACACTCAGTCAGGTGGCCCTGAGACAGGCTGCAGGCACTAAATGGCTAAGGCAAGAAAATGTAAACTTTTTAAAATTGACATTTTCAGAACTGTAATTTAAATTTTGACTTCACCATAAGTTAGGATTTTCCATTACAATTCTAGAGACAACAAACATGAATTGATTACCTTTTCCCATTTACATTACATATAAAATGTAAAATGGGAACTCCAATGTTATCCTATGGGAGAGGTAGGTCTTGCAGTTGTGAAAAACAGATTGAGGAGTTTTGCAGTACTCGGACATGTAAAACTGAAAAGTACATGTCCTTCTTTTTAAATACATTGCACCCTCCCCTCTGGGCTGCAGTGCAGTGGCAGGCCTGAGACGTGTTTCAAGTTCTACTTAATTGGGTGGCACAATCAATGCTGCAGGTCCACTGATAGCGTTTACAGTAGAGGCTCTATGCACAGGTAGTGGCACCTGTTTAATTAAATTAAAATTCCAATTGGGTATACAGCAATATAACGTGTTTTCAAGAGAAAGCACCTTAGCACTGGATAGCAGTGGTAAATTGTGCAGAGTCCTAAGGCCAGCAAAAACGAAGTCAGCAAAAACAGAACGTTTGAAGGCAAACAGTTAGGGGAAAACCACAGTAAGGATGCTAGGTCCAGCAAATATGATCCTTCTAACCATATTCAGATTAGGAATTGCTTTCCCTTTTGGCAGTTTGATCATTCCTCTATTCTTCTCCTCACTTTGACTTTTTCTGCAGATTTTCTTCTTGTTTTACTAAGTTTTTTTGATCCCTACACTGAGAGTTTCGGCTCTGATTAAATGGATACTGGCTTTGTTACATTTCCAGAAACTGAGGACATTTGTGATTTGTGATAGTGTCAGTTCTTTTCTTTAAAATGTACTGTATCTAAGATTTTTTTTTTTAATCAGAGGAGAAGATCGAAGAAATTATTTTTTTTATCAGAAAAGAAGATTTTTTTTTTTTCAGTTTTTATTCCAGGTATAAATAATACTATATAAAAAACTATATAGAGGTACTATTCAACAATAGCAATTCATTCGCTTAGGCTAGTTGCATTGTTATGACCTGTGCTTATCCCTTGATATTGGTTTATTAGTCACATTGTACAGAATCCTTACTGATTGTGTTTGTCTTAACCACAGAATCAGCATTACAATCACAGCGAGCCATTAATCTATCCTTCCGATTTAAAAGAATTACCCCGTTCAGCTAAATATTTTATGTAATGTTTACCTAGTATTAATAGGCAACTCCTGCTTCGACTTCCATTATTCCTCTTAGTAAGATAGCTTTGTATTGCCATACTACTCTACTAAGTACTGCCATGTAGCTGTAAACCATTTTAAACTCCCAACTCTTTTTTAATATACTTCTTCATATTTCTTAGTTCTTAGTATCTCATCCCACCAGTTCTGTAGTGACGAAACCATTTGAGTCCTCCAATGTCGCAGTATTAGTGATCGAGCTACTGCAAAAGTGACAGCAATAACATATTGTTGATATTTCGCTAGTTCATGGGATTTCTTAGATACTCCAAACAGAACTAAGCGTGGCTCTACCTCAGTCCGAAAGCTTGAACTATGATTTTTTGCCTGATTTATCTCTGACCAGAAGGTTGTTAATTTGGGGCAGTTTGAAAAAATATAAAGTCAACTCCCCTTCCCCTCCTGATGGAAGCGAAACATTTATCTGGAATTGATGGGAATATTCAATGAATCGCGTCAGGAGTGTAGTATACCATGCATCGAGAGAGGAAAGACATTCTTATATAGTTAGCTGCCCTCAAAGATTTGAGCCCTAATTCTGAGATTATTCTCCATTCTTCATTTGAAATTACTCATTGTGTTGCTTTGAAAATGTTTTCCCTAAAATCTGCCATTAATTCACAGACTGAGTGATCTACTAGCAATCGGTACCAGTTACCTATACCAAGTAATTTACATTGGTACATTAGTACTAAGGAAGTGAAAGATCTGAAAGAGTCTAGTTCCCATATTCTCCACCCTTACTGAGACCTCCTGACAAGTTATATATCTACCTCTGGGTAGAAAATCACTCATCTCTTTAAAACCTTTGCTATTCCACTGGGCTATGACTGCATCTGAGAGATTGATGCCAAGGTAGTGACATTCCTGTAGTTTTAACTAGATATAACGTGGTTGTATTTGATACGTTTTGCTTAAAATCTCTGCTCTCTTACTAAAATTGGGGATATACTTATATCAACGTTTTTTTGGAATTTTGGTGGTTTTAATAAATGCTGAGAGACTTATTGCTGATTATGCAATCATTCTATCGACCACAAATATTTCCAGGGCAAACCTTGTTATCCAAATAATGTGCCAATGTATCCTGCAAATGCGGCCTGATTATAAGCCTGGAAATTCGGAAGTGCCAAGCCTTCTTGGTTTTTGTTGAACTGCATGATTGAGAGCCTTACCCTTAGGGTTTTTTCCTCCATATAAAACTTAATACCATGGAATCCAATTCTCTAAAATAGGAGGTATTTGTTCTTATTGGTACATTATTGAAAAAAAAGAAAAATCAGAAGTATTGACACCTTAATTAAGGAAACTCTCCCTATCAGAGTCAACAGGAGAGCCATCCATCTTTCCAAAAGTGCTTGTACTTTTTTTAGCATCCTGACATAATTTAAGCTAAACAAATGGCCGTAGTTCTTTGTAACATATATTCCCAAATATCTAATGAGTTTGGGTGAATTAGCTTGGTGCTGCAAACCAGGAGGAAGATTCTCAATTCCTGCGTTAAATAGGAGAACCTTTGTTTTACTTTTGTTAATTCTATCACCCCCTATTTGAGTGAACTCATTATTTCTGTGCAGCACTAGTTGTACGTTATCAACTTCTGGTTTTAGATATAAAATAATGTCGTCAACAAAGAGCTTTATTTTAGGCAAAGCTGCTATAGGTGACATAATTTCGCTTAAGCTGCATATTCTATGAGCCAGAGGTTTGATTAAAAAAAGCAAACAATATGAGAGAAAGAGGACAGCTTGTCTAGTCTTCCTTTTGATCTGAATTGTGCCTCTAACCCTTGAATTGATGACAATTCTAGCATGAGCGCCCTGATCTAGCTCTCTTATCATTGACGTGAATTGTGAGGGAAAACAGAATTTGATCAGGCTAAATAATAAGGCTTTCCAGTTAACTAGATCAAACAAAGGCTTTCTCTAGGTCGAACATTACCATTGCTGCAGGGGTTGTATCGACCGAAAAATACTCAACAGCCTATATTTAAAAAATGGTATTGGATGCCATCAGTCTGTTAGCTACAAAGCCCTTTTTAACTCTATGTAATTTATTAATTGTGGAGCAACCAGTGTGATCCTAGTAGCCCAGAGCTTTGTCGAGAGTTTGTAGTCTGCATTGAGTAGGCTGATTGGGCGATATGAATCTGGCTTCAGCAGATTATTATCTTTTTTTTTTAAAACTCACTATTGTAGATTCTTTAAACGTCAAGGGTATTTCTTCGCCCTTGGATATTGCATTGCATAAATCAGTTAGGAAAGGTACTACCTCAGCGGAGAACATTTTGTAAAATTCTATAGGAAAACCATCACCACCACATGCTTTTGCACTTGACAATTTTTGGATAGCTACCTTTATCTCAGAGGACGTAATCTTCTGTGCTAAGTCTTTTTGAACAGATAATGGCATCCTTGGTAGCCTAATAGGCTTCTAATACTTCTCTATCTCTGCTGGTGAAACTGAATAATTAACCTCATAAATTCTGGAGTAATGTAACATAAATTCCCGAGCAATAGCCTCCTCCTGTGTAAGGATTGCACTTGTCTCAGGATCCTGAATTTGATGTATTGTCTCTTTTTCATGCTTTATACGAGTGGTTCAAGCTAAGTATTTACCTGTTTGTTGACTTCACTCATAGACCTGTTGCTGATAAGCCCTCAAGCAAGCTGCTTCCTCAAAGATAAGAAAAATCTTTTAAATTGCCCTGAGTTCGTGTGAGATTACACCTTGCCAAGTCCTGTCCCCCGGCTATCATATAATCATCTGTAGCCTTATCTATTGCCATCTGAAACTTTTTTATTTCGAGCTCTTTCTGAGATGCTTTGAAGGAGATAATATGATCCCTAGCTGTAGGTTTGAAAGCCTCCCATACATCAAATAAAGATGCAGTATTCTGATTTAACTGGAAGAACTCCTGTAAGAATTTTCTAATATCTGCAACCCACTCCTGATTGCTAAGTAAGGATCTATGGAAGTGCCATCTGTGTCTCTCTTTGCTAATTGCCTCCACCTCTATTGTCATCATGAACGCTGCATGGTCAGAAAAAGCGTTCACCCATATATGTGAACCATCATTCTTCAATGTGTGAGAGATTAGAACAAAATCTACTTGTGAAACTGTTTTATAGCGATGTGAAAAGCAAGTATATTGGGTGGCTGCAGTATGCTCTTCTTGCCACGGATCTATAACTTGAAAATAGTTTTTTATTGTATTCATAATTCTCTTAGTTTAAGGTTTTAGTTGTCTCTTCTCCTAGTTAGAGTTATCTAGAGTAATATCTTGAATCATCAAATTTGCCATTTAGGTCATCGTGCTCTAGCTGTAGTGTAGAGAAAGCAGGATCCAGCTTGACCTTCGATCTCAGAGACTCTCTGCTCGACTAGATCCATTCTAGTATTAAAGTTCTGAAGACTGGTGCTCAACATCCCGATTTGCTCATTTTTTTGCCTGCTGGCTTCCTTCTGGGATAGCTTCATTGCGCGGAGCTCACTCAAATTCTGCTGCAATAAGGTCTCAACTGAAGGTGACAAAGTGATAGTATTGTCAGTTTTCCTCCCAGGAACTTGTTGGAGTCAGAAATACCCTGAAAGCTCACTCCTACTGTCTCTTTTTCTAGGCTTTGCTCCACTCCTCTCATTCTGGTCTAGTTCTGAGCCTGGCTCTGAGATAAATCACCAGTTGCTTGTGTCCCGTTGTCCTGCTCCGCAAAAGGAGAAGTTTGGCTGACACTGCTGTTGGTGCTAATGCTGATGTGTTTGTGGTGACTGTACCTGTTGTGGCCTCGAGCTCTTGCTTGAACTGTTACTCCCAGATATAGGATAACTCGGGCTGCCTTAACTGCTAGTAGATCCTTGGGAGAGTCAGTCCCATCCGAGACAGGAATCAGGCTATTAGTTGCTTCAGAAAAATAGGGGGTAATCCCTTCGGTTGATGCCTTTTTCTATTACACCAAGTTCATGAGACTTAGGGGCATATTTATACTCTGTTTGCGCCGGATTTGCGTAGTTTTTTTTTACGCAAAACTAACTCCATATTTCTACTTTGGCGTTAGACCCGTCTAGCGCCAAAGATCTTGGAGTTTGCGTCATTTTTTAGCGTGGACACCTTCCTTGCTTTAATGATATGCAAGGTAGGCGTTCCCGTCTAAAAAATGACTCCGAGGCATGTGCGCCGTATTTACACTCCCGGGCAAAAATGACGCCCGGGAGTGGGCGGGTCAAAAAAAATGACGTCCAGCCGCTTTAGCGTCATTTTTTAACGCCTGGTCAGGGCAGGCGTTAAGGGACCTGTGGGCTCGGAAGGAGCCCAGAGGTGCCCTCTCATGCCCCCAGGGACACCCCCTGCCACCCTTGCCCACCCCAAGAGGATGCCCAAAGATGGAGGGACCCATCCCAGGGAACTTAAGGTAAGATCAGGTAAGTATTTTTTTTTTTTTTTGTGGCATAGGGGGGCCTGATTTGTGCCCCCCTATATGCCCAATGGCCATGCCCAGGGGACATAAGTCCCCTGGGCATGGCCATTGGGCAAGGGGCATGACTCCTGTCTTTGCTAAGAGAGGAGTCATTTCAATGGGGGTTGGGAGTAAAAAAAAATGGCGCTAATCGGGTTGAGGCGAAAATTTTGCCTCAGCCTGACTTGCCCCATTTTTTGGCGCCCAAGCTCCATTTTCCCCTACGCCGGCGCTGCCTGGTGTAAGTCATTTTTTTTTACGCACACCAGGCAGCTCCGCCGGCTAACGTCATTCCATAAATAAGGCGCCCGCATGGCGCTTTGGAATGGCGTTAGCCGGCGTTACATTTTTTGACGCACAACTGCGTTGGCGCAGTTGTGCGCCAAAAAGTATAAATACGGCCCTTAACAACTAACTGCACTAATTCCTTCCAAATTTAAATTTAACAGAGAGGATTGTACTGATGGCATAGACATTGTAACATCTGGGGTATGGTCTAAAAGGCATCCTAGACTTGTTCCTCTGCCAGGGTGCTTTGGGTGGGGGATTCTCCTTCCGTTCTTGTGCATTGACGATTCACACGATTTCAGAACCTTTGATGGTTTAGAGGGCTTAGCTCCTTCTCATGCTTGAAGTGTCATATCCCTTGAGAGTCTCTTTTTCCCTATCCTCTATCAGTCAGAAACTGTGTTTTTCCAGAGAATGATGCTCTATATGCCTTGTATGAAAAATGGAGAAGCACGCTGAGATCCTATAAATTACTAGGAGGAGCATCCCTACTGTGCCCTCGGATTTACTTTAGGTCTAAAGCTGTAGATAGATAAGGGACTAGGGCCTGGAAGGCTCTTATCCCTCATTACCCTCAATTATCCCTTAATATTGTCTACCTGTCGAGAGGAATAATGTTTAAGGGTTTTTTATTGTTTATTGTTTTTATAGAAGTGCCGCATTGCCTTTTAAAGCAGAGCCAATCTTCTACTGCTCTGCGCTGCCCAAGTTCAGATGTGGCTGTGTCTTTTTGCCAGGACCTTGACTTGTGAGATTCAATATTCTCTAGGATATTCGAATATAATACTATGGCTTCGCACTCACAATTAAGCTTCCCAAGGTTCCGCAGCTGTACAAAATATATCCTCAATGATGTGCACAATGCAGCTCTATGCAGCTCTGTGCAGACCTATATAGTCTCCAATCGTTGTCTTTTTATGCGTCTTTCTCGCACCATGCGGGCCAGACGCGCAATACAGCTGTACCTTACTGTTTGGAATAATGAATCATCAAGGTGCCTCACTGCCTTGTTGTGGCGTGTTATACCAGCGAGGCACTCTGCTCATCGATATCTGACTGTTTACACGCTGCTCACTTGCCGGTGCCTCACTGTGCCGCGTTATGCCAGGACTGTTCCTCCACTCACCGACATCGCACTGCTGCGATTCCCCCTGCTTGCACACTGCTTCAATTCTCGCTGTTCACTTCAAGCCACAGTCATCATCTTTTACCGCTGGTTCCGATGAAGAATCTCGCGTCTTGCTTCCCTCATGCTCTGTTACCGGAGCTTGATGGGATCCCCGCTTAACTCCAAAAGAAGAAGAGAAGATCGATTTATGGATTTTACTGTTATATACTTTTATTTATAATCGTATTTGTATTCTACTTATGATAATGTGATTTTTGTAATGTATTGCTTTTATGATCATTACATAGTGTTGGAATAAAAAATGTAAGAACGGTGTTTGTTCTGCTTCTTTGAAAGTTGCGAATAATAAGGGAGCTTCTTGGATACCCCTGATTTTATAGAATTCACCAGAGAACCTGGTTTCTCCAGAGATTCTTTTAATGGTAAGTCTGAGATAGAATTTTCTTTTTACTGGCTTGTTATTTCCAGATTTAAGAGGTCGCTGCTTCTTCTGCAAGATTGGGCGTTGTGTGTCTTACAAAGAGCCCACCCTCGCTACAAATGTATCTTCATGATTGATTCATACAAACACAGAGAGTGCATGGGTAATGTACCTCTATAATTTTGCAATGCATGGAATGCAATTTAGGCTTTTCTGCTGCTTTAGCTGGGCTGCCCCTAGTCAACCTGTCTTTTCACCTTGTTTGTAAAGTCTATTGTGAATTTAATGCAATGCGTATTCCGCTTTGCAAGTAAACAATGCGCTCAAAGCACATTTCTCCTTCTCTAATTTCAGACTATTTACTTTAACTTTATGAATGATATAGTGCTATGTCTGATTAGTAGTCCCCTCAGTGTGGCTTTACCAGATGACCATATTGGCATGTGCTGAGGAAACATAATTGTTTTTGTCATATTTATGTTGAATGAGAGTCTTTTTTTTCTTCCTAGGAAGTTTTCATTTTGTGATCTTTAGTCTCTGTCCTTATTGGTGGACCGATTCTGTCAGTATCAAATGTCAGCTGGACTGGAAACATGATCAGATATGCCTTCTTCCAAATTTTGTATGATACAATATTTTGGAGTAGTGTTTAGAAATATTATGACTGTTAAACAAATATAATCCCCTCTAGAACTTGAATCATATGCACACAAACGAAAAATAAATATTTATTATGAGGGTGGAGAAGTCGCAATATGTTAGTAGTGTGTTGTTTTTAAGTATTCCTTTAGAACTGCTCTGACTGAGAAACTTTCTTTGTCTGAGAAAATCATTCTGTCTATGACTGAGTCAACTACTAAATTCCAGCCCCCCCTTGAATGGTATAGGAGTGCCGAACGTCTGTCAGGAGATGACACAATTTGCATAGAGGGGAGCAGACATGGAGTTAGGTGCTAGAAAGAACCTATTACAATTTTCTCATCTTTAATATTACATTTATTGAAGATGTATCTACCTAAAGAGGGTTTCCACATTTTCAGTAAGCCTGAAGTGAAAATGTAAATCTCAAAAGCATGGTCATGCCAGAGGATTTGTAGTGTTCATGGTCTGCTACGTGTCTGGGATTGGTTTGTTATAGCTGCCTTCCAGAACTAGTCCTATCAAATCCTTTTTTACGGTTTCAGCGTGTGCCCTGCAGGAGAGAGATGCAACTCTTGGGGTATTGCAATGTCAACCTATTTTATGACCAGATAATGCAGTATCTGTTTTCCCTTTCAAACAATGTGAGAAAATTTGGACATTACGAGACATATGTTTTAATTGATACAATTTGGTCCCAGATGCCATACTTTATCTTGGAGAGATGACATCAGTAGTCATATAACATGACTGTTGTAGTCTAATGTGTTCAAGCTTATAATTCCACTGCATGAGCTCAGATGTTTCTGTATGTTCTTTTGCATGAGCTTGTGGAGTGTTTAGATTTAACTGGGTTCTAAGTTTTGAGTCGTTAGTTGAGAAACTTACAGTCGTTAGATGAGCAGACTTACCTTCACTGTCTAGTGCGTGGGTGCTAATAAAGAAGACAGTAGAAACTTGTGGAAGTGTCTTTATTAATTTACCACTTTGACACTAGCATTTTGTCAATGAAAAAATGGAAGGAACAGAGGGGAAGGAGAAAGTGGAGTTGATCTGTTTTGTAAAAATGTTCTGCTGTACATGACACAAACGTTTTGCGTCAAGTATCGGGTGTGTTTATTCAATCTTGCTCAATCAAGGAAAAGGTATTTTAAATGTATCCGCCAGGCTCTGCTTTAGATCTGAATCTGCTGGGAGTCCAGTGACTTGAAGTGTCTAGATATGCTGATGAGAAGTAACCAATCATGTGTTAATAGGATGAGGGCACAGGGAAGGTCAATGAAGCTTAATGTTTGGGTTTTCTCATGTCTTGCAATTATCTCCTGGCTATTTAATAGCAATGGGTACAGAGGTAACAATAAGTTGGTATCCTCTAGTAGGTGTATGTGACAGATAGAATGTTATAAAATGCCCTGGGAGCATTTACTTCTTATAACTCAGGCCGAATCCTCTCCACCTCCCACCCGAACACAATGTCATCTAGTTATGAACTCCAGAAAACAAAGATAAGGGATTGAAAGGAGGTGGAGGGCTGAAGGGACAAAAATCATGCAGAAATACACTTGTGGTTATCATGATCAAATATTCCAGGCTGATGCTGAAGTCTCAACAGCAGACTCATTGATGATCAGGATTTGTCCCTTTTTTCGATTTAATGTCTCAAACACTTTCCGTAATTCTCCTCTGCCTGATGTTCCATGGTCGACCTATTGTGTTGATGACAGTTGCATAATTATGGGTGTGATGCTTTGTCTTGATTGTGAGAGGTACTAGCTTGTCGTGTATTCCTTTCTGTGAGTTCCAGCAAGTCCATGAGTTGCTGTAATTCATTGGTTTCTCTGAATTCCCTGTTTTGTCATCAATTGTGAGAATCATAGTTCCAGAATGCTGAAGGTAATGTTTTAAAGTAGTAAATGGGGTCATAATGTCAAGAGTTTCTACCTCTTCAGGTTTATTTCAGAGGAGAAGTCTGCTGTGATGTATATTTTGTGCTTATTAAGGGTGCACAGGCCAAATGTTTTATACAGTTGAATGAATTGTCCGGCTTGTTAACGACTGCAAAAACATGACCTCTGACCAACAAACTCTTGACTCTGGCCCCCAACTTTTTTCTATTTGCTTTATGCGTTATTACACCTCTATTTACCATTTGTTGTATTTTTTTTAATGATATAACGTTTATGGTAGTGTGCTTTCTTTTTATGTAGATATATGATACTGTTACATTTAGACATTGTACCTCCTTTATCAGTAAGGGAATATATCACAGTGCAAATTTGTAAGCTATGTTCTCACCTTACATCGGTATTACAAGGGCATAAAGGCATGTTCTTGACATTGGTAACGTTAATTTTGTTATGGCCATCCATATATGTTATGTGTCACTATCATTTTGCATATATTATGTACTTCGCTGGTTTCGAATAAAAGCCTTTAATAACATGAGACAGATGTAGTGTGTGTATGCTGACTCAGGGAACAGTGTAACCGAAACCCATCTATATAACATGTCTGTCTTTGACAGGATTATTACTATTTTTTACATGAATCCCTTTTCAGGAAGATCATGGTAGAGGGTCCAATGGACATGTGTTAATTTCCACAGCTCTGTAAGGTAGGTTAGTATAACTTCTCTACATGGTGGCTAAGGATAATCTATCAAGTCTGTGTGCTGAACACAACATTTTGTCACAATCTCTGCTTGGTGTCCCAGACACCCCTTTGCCAAACACTATGGTTGTGTCACATATGGAAGTGCTGCATAACTATCTTCTTTGTGTGAAGTGGCATTGTGCCATGATGAGGTTCCAATGTCAGTCAAAATTACAGAATAGAGTGATCCAGAAATGCTTAGCGCATTTTAGCAATGCTTTTTCCAAGGTGTAGCTGTGGATGATCGGCTTGCCCTTATGAGCTGAGGCCTGCTTTATCAGTATTACAATTCAAGTAATTATTGCTGGCAAATTCAAAATTGTCAAAGAACCTTGGAGGCAGAGAGCTCTAAAAATGCATTTATTCTTATGCCATAAAGTCAGCGGTGAAAGTCCAACAGCTCGATTCAATCTGCTGGATGTAACATTTTATTCAAGTAAACATCTTCATGGCTCTGATAATATTTATATTCTTGTAAGAAGGGATTAGAAAATATTTTCAGAGCCTTTTACTTTTGCCTAGGCACCCATCAGACTATGTAGCAATCACATTTGTATTATACATTGTAGCATAGACCAAAAAGAGGAGGTGGACTCCAGTGCTAAAGTTACAATTGACAATGAGGGTAACATTGCAGTAAGCACTAATAGTGAGAACTTTCTGTAAACAAACTTTGACACAGGTCCTTTATAATTGTTTGAATGCACTTATGCAAATCTAAAGGTGTTGTGTGCAAGCTGTCTTTTCTAAGAAACTGCCCAGTTTGGGATGAGACTACCCTTTAGTAGTAGACTGAAATTTAAAATGAAAAATATATATATGTTTTTATAGGTGTTTTGACAATAAGATGGAAAGGTAATGGAAAGGAATGGAGTGGGAAGAATTTGATTCAGAGAAGAGAGTTGTCCGATGCAGTTATAAGGAATTGTAGCAGTGGACTATTGTAGATATATAGGGGGTCATTACAACCCTGGTCTTTGACCGCCAGGGCTGTTTTGGAGGAAGCACCGCCAACAGGCTGGCGGTGCTTCCAGGGGCATTACGATCGTGGCGGAAGCGCCGCGGTCATACCGCCGGGACCGGCTGTTTCCCGCCACATTGGTCCCGGCGGTTTAAATCCCCTAGGGCAGCGCTGCTCAGGGGATTACGAGACCCCCTCCCGCCAGCCTTTTCATGGTGGTAAGAACTGCCATAAAAAGGCTGGTGGAAAGGGGAGTTGTGGGGCCCCCTGCCACGGCTCCATGGAGCTTTTCACTGTCTGCAAAGCGTGATGGGTGCAACTGCACCCATCGCACAGCCACAATACCGCTGGCTCCATTTGGAGCCGGCTCCCGTGTTGCGGCCGAGATTCCTGCTAGGCCGGCGGGCGGAAACCAGGTTTCCTCTCGCTGGCCCAGCGGGGATCTCATAATGGACCCTGCTGGAGTGCGGCTGCTTGGCGGCCGCCCGGCGGTTCAACCTTGGCGGGCGGCGGGTGGCGGGTGCCACCCACCAAGGTTGTAATGAGGGCCATAGTCTATTATGGATTTTAGTTCAGAGCAGGGTTATCAAAGGGATTTGATATGGGGACGTGTTTTAACCACTTTTTTTGACTTTGTATTATGAGGAGTGGTTTACAAGTGGAGGAGCTACACATTTGTGGTTGAATGCCATATTGCTTTACTGGATTTCTGAGTAATGTGTTTAAAGTTTAGGAGCTCATTTAGAACACAGTGAGGGGCACCAAGTTGCTGGGGAAGCACAGGTTTACTTCTGCCAGACCTGTGGCGCTCCACCTACCATACTAGGAAGTCCCTGGCATGGCAGAGATTTTTCCCTAAAAGTGCTTCTGCCAACAATGCCAAAATACGTTCAGCAAAAAAGACATGCTCAGTATCACATTGCCTCTCACACCGAGGCCCATATTTATACTTTTTTTGTGCCGATTTGCATCACTTTTTGACTCAAAAGCGGCACAAACTTACAAAATACAATTGTATTTTGTAAGTTTGCGCCACATTTGCGTCAAAAAATGACGCAAATGTGGCGCTAAAAAAGTATAAATACGGGCCCATGTTTTTTTGTTTTGTCACAACGTCCCCCTGAAGATTGGAGATTGTTTTTGAAAATCACAGTTGTTGCCCCAGATACACTGAAAGATATCACCCAATGCGTGGGGAACACATTTGCTCTTATCCTGTTTGTGATCCCCCTGCCTTTTGTGATGGACACAACTAAAATCAGTCAAAGAGTCCAGTCTAACTAGGCCAGGCCTTCTAAAGCAACATCTAAAGATAGCTTACTGTTGTGTCAGGGAGCCCTGTCTGACTAGGTGAGGCCTTCTAACACCACATCGAAGGCTAGGCTGCTGATGTGTTGCATCTAACAGAGAAGCTTGCTGATGATCTGTAATAAGAAATAGAGAAGTCCCTCTACCTCTAGGGACCATTCACTTACATCTAGAGGATGACCCATTACTGCTAACCTCCTAATAATCCCAACCACCTAATGTCACCCTTGAGAAGGACCATGACCAATGAAGTAATTACAACAGTTTTCACAGACCCAAAACAAGGAAACAAGCAGATCCATACTCCTTTTGGATGATATACTTGCTCTCAGAGGATCTTTTTTTAGATGTTCAGCTACAAATGAGAGGCAGATAACATGCCTTAATCTTTTGGTTATATCAACTCTTTGATTTATAAAAATGGGAAGGAGTGTTAGAGATGTGAGCCCATTTCAAAAATTTCAGTTTCAAATATTGACTTAAGACTGAGGGGCATCATAGTGATATCTGTCCAGCTGGGCCAAAAACGTTCTCTACCACATGAAATTTAAAGGAGCTAACACACAATTTAATTAGGGCAGTGGACATAGGTGTGAATCCTTGGCTCACCTTCTCTGTGAATTCTATAGATATGGTTCAAGCAAGAGTCAAAATTAGCAAACTCACTCAAAAGTGTAAGGGTAAATTACTTGTGTAGATTACTCAAAAGTATTGGTATATTTGTGAATAGCTCTTGCAGTTTTTGAGCAGCCTCCATGCCTGGCTGGGCTGCCCAGACGCCAGGAGGGCAGAACCCTGTCTGTGAGGTGGCAGCAGCTGTAGCTGTAGTGCAAGCCTCAAAGAGCTGGTTTGGCAGTACGAGGGGTCTTTGGTGGAGCCCCCAGGATGCATGGAATTGGCTCCCCAATACCAGATTTGGAATGGGGGGACAATTCCATGATCTGAGACATGTTACATGGCCATATTCAGAGTTACCATTGTGAAGCTACATATAGGTATTGACCTACATGTAGTGCACGCGTGTAATGGTGTCCCCACACTCACAAAGTCTGAGAAAATGGCCCTGAACTATGTGGGGGCACTTTGTGCTAGTGCAAGGGTGCCATCACACTTAGTAACTTTGAACCTAACCTCCAGCAAGGGAAGGTTAGACATATCGGTGACTTATAAGTTACTTAAGTGGAGTGAAAATGGCTGTGAAATAGTGTGTGCACTATTTCACCAAGGCTGCAATGGCAGTCATGTGTAAGGGTTTGTCTGAGCTCCCTATGGGTGGCATAAGAAATGCCACAGCCCATATGGATCTCTTGGAACCCAATACCCTGGGTACCTAGGTACCATATACTAGTGACTTATAAGGGGGGTCCAGTATGTCAACTGAAATTGGTAAATGAAGTCACTGGCCTACAGTGACACATTTAAAAGCAGAGAGAGCATAAGCACTGAGGTTCTGGTTAGCAGAGCCTCAGTGACACAGTTAGGCACTACACAGGCATACACATTAGGCTACAAACTATGAGCACTGGGGTCCTGGCTAGCAGGGTCCCAGTGAGACAGGCAAAAACATACTGACATATAGGTTTTTATCTATGAGCACTGAGGTCCTGGCTAGCAGGATCCCAGTGACATAGTAAAAACACACTGACACACACTCACAAACAGGCCAAAAGTGGGGGTAACCATGCTGGAAAGAGGCTACTTTCCTACAGTCTAGGAATGTCATTAAAAAAAATATATAGCTAGTCACCTCAAAGTTAAGGTACTTTGTCATAAACGCAAATCACTGAACAATAAGATAGACATAGGGCTAGCAGGTTTAAGAATTTTTCAATCCACCCACAGATTTCCAAATTGTAACTCAGAATACAAGCATCTGGGCTATCCCTAAGAGTTCTTATGTCCATTGTGCAAAATATTTTACTAAACTAACTTTGCTTGTAACACAGATAGATTCTAAGCAACATAGCTTCAGTCTTGAAGCAGCAAAGCATAAATTGATACTAATTATCTCTGACGACTTACACTGCTGACAAAAGAATTCTAAGGCCTTCATTATGAGTGGGTCAATAAATTCAGACATGTGACTTCTGTTAATGCACATATAGGATTTATGTCACAAATATTGGTAGGTCTAATCTGTTAATATTTATTAGGGGAAATGTTATCTCCCAAAACCCATGATAGGCAATAATTATCTCACCTGATAAATACTGAAAACTCATGATAGGCAATAATTATGTCACCTGATAAGCACTTAAAACCTTACTTTTAGTTTTTAGCAGCTTCAATAAATATTGTATCTGATAGTGGCCAACTCCTTATTAGGACCTAGACCTGTAGAAGCCCAATCTAAGATTTTAAGTTTAATCATTTTTATATTTTGTTTTCGTATACAACAAAAGGCGGGCATTCCCACCTATATTCCTATTAGTGTATCACAACTGAATAATAGAAGGTAATACCACCCAGCGGCCACTGACCTGCCTCAGCCCATCAACTCTCATTTTGTTTCATGAAGTCATAAAAGACAAGAATGTCCAAATAAGGTTCAGGCAGGGATCATTCCTAGTCTGTCCCCTGCCTTTGGGACAACAGGCTGAGGGCTCACAAATGATTAGGGCACATCAGGTCTCTAGTGTCACCATTGAGGTATGTCAAATCAGGATCCCACATTGGGGTGAACCTGTCCAATTTGTTCTATAAGTTGTATGCTATTTTTTAATATGCTTAGAGCTACCAGATCTTTTGCAGCTACAATGTGGTGTTAGCTACTTGCCCCAGAGGCCCAATAGATTTTGTTCTGCCACCAAAAGGAGATGAGAAACCCTCATCCCCTGGGGAGAGTGTAGAAGATAGCTGGTCAGCTTGGGAGTCCCCAGACGGATCAATGATAGGTTGTTTACAAGGGGCCTGCCTCGAAGTTGACTACAGTATCTACAACTTCTTCCCAGACAAAACCCAACTTAGGACAAGACCACAATATGTGATATATGATGCCCATTCATCCACAGCCCCTACAACCAGCTCCCTGCAAGTTAACAAACAAGGAATAAGGGCTCCAGATAGCACACAAAAAGCATTGGGGGATGAGGACAGCTCTTCTGCTAGCTTCATTGAATATGTATCCTCTGCAGCTTGAGCCGACTCACATTGATTCTGGCCCATAGTGAGGTGTACAAAAACTGGATCCAAAGTCAGCCCTGACCAAAGTCGTCTTTAACATGGCCCAGTCGGCCCGGTCGAAGGTTCACTCTACACTCAAGGAGAGCAGGTTAGCCTCCTTGTAGCATTTCTGCATTAATCAATGATGTGGAGGACTCTTTTGTTGCTGTCACTGGTGCATCTGGATATGACAAAGGTGGTTTAGTTGGCATGTATTCCGCATGGGAGATATCATTCTAACCTGGCCATGAGGATTCTGGCCATTATTTTAGTGTCAATGTTCAAGAGGGAGATGGGACATTAAGACTGACACTGAGTAGAGTCCTTGTCAGGCTTCGGTATCAGGGACACTGTGTCTTCTGCCATTGTTACGGACAACATACAGGACTGAAACATGCTGTTGTAGACCTCAGGCAGGAAACATTAGGAAAAGGAAGTGACCATAGGTTGGACACCTGGATCTCCACGTCTGAGTTTTTGGCTTTAGATAGCTCACTATACTACTCAGGGAAGGCTTGTGCTTCTCTGTCCTCTGAAGTGCATCGGACCCCCAGCAGCATTCTTGACCTCTCAAATGAAAACCCTGGTACACAACCCATGTAGCTTCTTAGTGAGTAGAGATCCTGCTTTATTGCCCCCCTATTTGAAATGAGTGCCTGGTCTGGTCGCAATATAGTTAGCTATGTCATGTTATAGGAGGGGCTTTGGCAAGGGATTGCCATCAGTTTCCACCAATGTCTCCTGTAGGGATGTGATTTATGGGTCACTCTGCCACGAGAAGGTCCTCCCAGAGTCGCAGCAATTCAATCTCTCTCATTTAGTTCAGATGACAGGATTCCCTGATGAGGACCGCTTACACAACTGCCTTCAATGCATCCCAGACTGTTTCAGGGCTAACCTCCCGTATGTGGTTAAATGTGAGATGCTCTTGTATGGCAACCTTCTTTTTGTGTTGGACCACTGGGTCACTTAGGAGAGAGTCGTTCAGTCTTCAGGAGCTGTGCCATTCTGCAGAGCCATGTCCAGGCCATTCCAGAATAAGGTGGACCAGGCTGCAATTCTATGTAGTTGTGCGCCTTGTATAACATCATTTATCAGAGATAACAGCCTCTGGTCAAACAGGAGTTAGTTGATCCTGGTGTAGGTGTGGTGGGCTTCCATAAATGAGAGTACCCAGTCATTAGTATGTGGCTCCAGGTGTCTACCGGTCCCAGATCATCTGGGACCTCTTTGCCTGCTGCGAAAAATGTCCAGGGTTCTACCAACCCTCTCTTGCAATTTATCTTGTGTATTGTGCATGGTGCTGTTTACAACCCAAGAACCAGTAGTGGGTGATCTGTCAAGCTAACAAACTTTTGTATAATGGGGAATAGAAATGTATTGCTGGTAAGGGAGTACCCACCCAATCGTCCCATACTAAGAGTCACCTGCCTTGTAAATCCACCAGAGCCTCCCTTTCATAGATTTTTGTAGTGACCCTGATCAGAATTGCAACCCCGCCATCTTCGTGGGGGCATTGTAATGAGCGGGAGAGTATCAGGAGAGAAGATAAAATTGGTCACCAAGGGCCATATGTATGAAAATAGTAGCTTGCGAATCGCAAATAGCGATTTTTAAGAAATCGCTATTTCCGAGTCGCAATTGGCCATGTAACAATGTAACAATATTGCGATTCGGAATTAGCGATTTCTTAAAAATCGCTAATTGTGATTTGCGAGGCCCATTTACCGAATCGCAATTTGCATTTTCGCAAATTGCAATTTTTTTTGCGATTTGGTAAAAAATCGCAAATTGCGAGAAAGTTCGAGAAAGCACACCTGGAGGAGCCTGATGACATCACAAGCAGGAAATGAGTCATCCCAGGCAGTTTCAGGTGCCACACCCAAACCAGCATCCTGAGAGAGAGCAGCCCAGCCACACAGAGCAGCACTCAGAAGGAGCCAGAACACCTGAGCAAGGATGGATACCCCAGGCAAAGCACAGGAGAAGGGTGAAAGAAAGCGCAAGCTGAAATTCAGCGAGCAGGAGCTAGAGGTGCTAACTGAGGAGGTGGTCAGGAGCCATGACCGCCTTTTGGAAAAAGCTCACTCCAGGTGCCTGAGAGTGAGAAGAGGAGACTATGGTTGGACATACAGTCACAAATCTGCACAATTGGAGTGGCACAGCGCTCCATCGAAGAGATAAAAAAAAGGTGGTATGACCTGCAGTCCCGTGCAAAGGAGAGGGTGGCAAGGAGACTTGCGGAGGCCAGGGGCACAGGAGGCTGTCCACCCACAGAGGCACCATCCACACCATTGGAGGACATAGTCAAGTCCACACTCCTCCCTGAAGCTGTTACTTGGGTCACAGAGATCGACACCTCCGGTACACCAAGTACCAGCCAAGGTGCAATATTGATTTGTAACCCCATATGTGTATGCACAAACGCCCCTTAGGAATTAGCAAGTAATGCTATACAGTGTGAGAAGTAGTCCAGTCCACATCTTAGAAGCAGCACAACAATGCATTATGGGAGTGGCAGTCCACAACCCAGAACTGAAAGTAGCACAAACAATGTATTTAAGCAGAGTGACACGCAGAGGAACACAACACACACAACACCGTGTAGAGAAGTACCTGTACCTTTATTACCATTGTCTGACCGCAAATGTAACATACATAACTGGCATGCTGCATATTGTTGTTGCAGGTGGGCCAGGCCCAGCAGCCACAGCATTAACATGGGTAGGCGAGACAGACACCCATCTGGCCTCCGATGCTAACACCAGTGGGTCCCTCAACATAGAGACTGTACGACGCAGGCCTAGGGCACTGCCAGAGCTCAGCAACAACTCCGATGAGCAGCAGGAAGGGCCATGTACCCCATCAGCAACCGACAGGCGCAGCCAGATTCAGGAGGTCAGGTGTCATCCGACCAAGCAGGATGGCGGCAGATTCCTGAGCACAGCAGCATGAGGCAGGTGAGGGTCCCTCCTTATTTGGTGGCCTGGAAGCTGCTTGTTGCAGCAGCAGCGTCTACAAAATAAGCGGATCCTTGCATTAGATAAGAACTTGTGCAAACATAACCGCAACATGATGGGCCTGCATCACCAACTTGACTCCCTCAATACCAACATTGTACAGCTGCGCGAGGGACAGGTGCAGGCATCACAGGACACCAGGGACCTCACAAGTGCTGTCCGTGAACTCTGCCAGGAGCTGCGCCATGAGAGGGTGAGCCAGCGCAGACAGGAGCGCAGATTTCATACCATGTTTGGCAGCTTCTGTCGTTCCTCTAACAGGGTGGCAAATTCAACAGCACTGATTGCCCGCCGTGCAGTGGCTGCGCAAGTGGAGGCAGCACACAGCAGCAGGGACATTGTAAATGGACTTGTGCAGATCACCAATGTGATCGAACACATTATGGGACCAAGGTCAGCCACTCCGAGTGAGCTATCACTGGGGGACACTGAGGACAGTTCCAGCCTCAGCAGTGTTGCTGTACCAGCAGCGGACACCAGATGGCACAGTGCCAGGCACAGCACTCCCACTGAGGGTGACAATAGAGGTGCCAGTGATGTAACTGGGCACCCAAGTGGATTGCATGGGCGCAAAAAATGACTCTAGCTGCCAGTGTACTGCTGTTGACACTATGAAGTAATGGTGCATAACTCTGGTCCTTCATTGTTTTGCGTTTATCACATTACCTGTTTTTTGTTATTACTCACACGTACATTACCTGACTTAAGGTAATACATTTATTTCACTACAGGTACAGTTGTCAGAGGATTTATGTCATTAATACTCACGTCTGAAATGGTTGTGTGTGATGTCGGCACGCCTTTGCCTTCCGTTTGCTGCACTGGTCCAATCTGCTGGCTGTAGAGGTGGTATGGGATCATCATCCTCATCAGATTCAGATTCACATATTTCTACAGGTATGCCCCTCGTGGTAGCTATATTGTGCAAGATTGCACAAGTAGCCACTATTCTACATGTCGTCTCTGGGCTGTACTGTAGTGCCCCTCCAATTTTGTGGAGGCACCGGAAGCGACTCTTCAGCAGTCCAAATGTGCGCTCCACCATGTTGCGGGTCGCCCTGTGTGCTGCATTGTATCTCCATTCAGCAGGTGTTGTAGGATTGAGGTAGGGCGTCATCATGTAGGTGCGCACTGCGTAGGCACTGGCTCCTGGAAGGGACAGAGGGTATGATGAGTAACTGAGCCATCTGACATCAGCACGCAATCAATGCCCCAGTGTACAGAGGGACAATACCTAGTAGATATCCTTCACCAAACTCCCCAGCTAGCAGTCTTGTGTGAATCCCGCTGTGGCGAAAGATGTAGGAATCATGTGTGCTCCCTGGGTACCTGGCCACGAGATCAGTAAGGATGTAGGAGGCATTGCATATCACCTGTATATTCATGGAATGTTGGTATTTCCTGTTGCGGTACACATACTGTGTGGCTGATGGTGGACAGATTGCCACATGTGTGCCATCTATGGCACCTAGGACGTGGGGGAACTGGGCTATCTGGTAAAACTCTATTTTTGTCTGCTGTAATTCCTGTGGGGTGTGGGGGAATCTGATGTACTGTTGTAGTTTGCTCAGCATGTCGTTGATGAATGCATTGAAAAATCTAGAGAGGGTACTCTGTGATACCCCTCCAGCTGCTGCTATGACCCCTTGATAGCTCCCTGAGGCGAGTAAGTGGAGGGAGCATAATACCTGCACATGGATGGGTATGCTGTGAGTCCTTAGTGTTCTGCGCTGCAGTATGGGTTGTAGCTCAGCTATCAGGTCGAGTATCATGGCTGAGTTCAACCTATACCTCTCATATATTTCCTCCTCTGTCAGTTAAAAAAATGTGTAATGCGCACTCTGAAAATGCGCTCCTGTCTCCTCCTCCCTCTCCTCAAACCTGCCAAGATCCTCATCCGCCTAGCCATGACTTAGAGTGCAGCCATTGTTGAAAAGAGTTTGAGGCATTCTGGGCCTCTTTATATAGGTTGCACCTGGTTACCACCTGGTTTCAGTTCATGGTATTTTGCATGTGCAAAATGCCATTATGCGAATAATCGCAATTTGCAATTTTTTGATGCATCCCTTTGCGACTTGGATTTTGCGACTCGCAATTTGCGCCTCGTAATTTCCTACTGGAAATACTGAATCGCAAAATGCGACTCGCAAAACCAGGTCGCAATGCAAAAAAATGCAATTTTTGCGATTTCTCATTTTTGAACTGCAAATGCCTTTCATGCATTGTAGACCACTTTTTTGCACTCGCAAACGGCAGAATTTTGCGATTCGCACCGTTTGCGAGTGCAAAAAAGTTTCATACATCTGGCCCCAAGTCACTTTCAGGAGACATATACTGTATATGCCCCTGATGTCCTCAATTCGCCAACAATGCTGAGGTGCTTTATCAGGTTTTTGAGACCTGGGAGGTTATAGGTAAGTACTCATGATGTTGGTAGTGTGTGCAATATGCATATTCTAAAATATACAGGTTATCGGAGTACCTGAAAATAGTAGTGATGGGTAGACTGCTGTCTCGGTGATGCCGACGCTAAGTGTTGTCATAGCTCCCCTCAACTACCCAGTAAACACTCAATCAACAATTACAATGGAAACTCATGGTCGATGTGAAACACAAGGAAACAATCCTGAGCAGGTAACCCATGTCACAATAGTTCTTCACCCTCTGGGTTTCTTAGTATGGTACTACATTCAGTGGTGCAGGTGTGTAACTGACTTGAAAGTGTGCATTTGCAGACTTCCTAAGGTTAACCTCACCTCCTCCCACAAAGAATAGAGAGAGACAGAGAACTGTTGTGACAGTGCAGACACTGGAAGCCATGACAGTCAAAGTCATTCAGAGGTATGCTGCACTGGTTCCACATCTACCTCGGCTGTCCAGGACCTCAGGTCATATCTGGTCATGTAATGTAATGTAATGTTCCACACCTTGGAGCAGTGTTTGGATTGGACAGTTATCCACCTCTCTTTCCACATTCATGCCACTGATGCTGTAAGAGAAGATAGCGGCTCCTTTGGGGGAGCTAGACCCAACAGTTTACAAGCCACTTTCAGTGAAGAGAGTGTTCAGGCCCTACCCTCCCACTAAAAACATAGCCAGAAAGGGTGCATCACCATTCCAGCAGATGGCAGGAAGTCTGTGATGGTTTTGAAGGACCTGCATTTGGATAGGGTGATTGGGGACAGATCCTGCAAGAGGTGCAAGGAAATAAATCAGTACCAAAACACACAACAGTCCTGTGGGTTACAGCTGAAACATAGATCTATCATACCAATGATATTAATTCCCCAACTGGTGTGATATTGCATCAGTAAATTAAACAAGGGTCCAATTGATCAAGTCAATACAATTTATGATCTCACAGTATCATGATATCAAATTAGAACAATCAGTGCAGATGGTGCAAGGTGCCAAAAAAATACTCACACGTATGCATATATGCATCTAAACATCATGATGTATCCACTTAAATTCACAATTTAAATCTGACTATTTCAGTTTTCTCTCAAATCTGTCAATGAGATAGCCCCTTGAATACATTGATGTTTTGACCCTAGCAAAGCCAATCAATGGGTCTCATCAGGACAGCACCAACCAAATGTAGACCGTCAGCTGCAGTGACTTTAATTTACTTATAAGTCCCTAGTAAAGTAGCATACCATATACTCAAGGCCTCTTGTAGGAAAGTACCATCTTGCCTGGCATGTTACCCCCATTTTTACTTGTGTGTCAGTTTGTTTTGGCCTGTCTCACTGGGATCCTGTTAGCCAGGACCCCAGTGCTCATAGTTTGTGGCCTGAATGTGTTCCCTTTGTGGTGCCTAACTGTGTCACTGAGGCTCTGCTAACCAGAACCTCAGTGCCTATGCTCTCTCTGCTTTTACAATTGTCACTGCAGGCTAGTGACCATTTTTACCAATTCTGATTGGCACACTGGAACACCCTTATAATTCCCTAGGATATGGTACCTAGGTACCCAGGGTTTTGGGGTTCCAGGAGATCCCTATGGGCTGCAGCATTTCTTTTGCCACCCATAGGGAACTCAGACAATTCTTACACAGGACTGCCACTGCAGCCTGAGTGAAATAACGTCCACATTATTTCACAGCCATTTTACACTGCACTTAAGTAACTTATAAGTCACCTATATGTCTAACCCTCACTGGGTGAAGGTTAGGTGCAAAGTTACTAAGTGTGAGGGCACCCTTGCACTAGCCAAGGTGCCCCCACATAGTTCTGGGCAATTTCCCCGGAGTTTGTGAGTGTGGGGACACCATTACACATGTGCACTACATATAGGTCAATACCTATATGTAGTTTCACATTGGTAACTCCGAATGTGGCCATGTAACATGTCTAAGATCATGGAATTGTCCCCCATGCCAAATCTGGTATTGGGGTGCAAATCCCATGCATCCCCGGGGCTCCAGCATGGACCCCGGGTACTACCAAACCAGCTCTCTGGGGTTTTCACTGCAGCTACTGCTGCTGCCATTTCACAGACAGGCTTCTGCCCCCTGGGGTCTGGGCAGCCCAGTCCCAGGAAGGCAGAACAAAGGATTTGCTCTGAGAGAGGGTGTTACACCCTCTCCCTTTGGAAATAGGTGTTAAGGGCTGGAGAGGAGTAGTCACCCTCTGGAAATGCTTTGAAGGGCACAGATGGTGCCCTCCTTGCATAAGGCAGTCTACACCCATTCAGGGATCCCACGGCCCCTGCTCTGGTGCAAAACAGGACAAAGGAAAGGGGAGTGACCACTCCCCTGTCCATCACCACCCCAGGGGTGGTGCCCGGAGCTCCTCCAGTGTGTCCTAGACCTCTGCCATCTTGAATGCAGAGGTGTGAGGGCACAATGGAGGCCTCGGAGTGGCCAGCAGTTGACATCAGAGACCCCTCCTAATAAGTGCTTAACTGACTAGGTGGCCAATCCTCCTCTGAGGGCTATTTAGGGTCTCTCCTGTGGGCTTCTCTTCAGATAACGAATGCAAGAGCTCACCCGAGTTCCTCTGCATCTCCCTCTTTGACTTCTGCTAAGGATCGACCGCTGACTGCTCCAGGACGCCTGCAAAACTGCAACAAAGTAGAAAGAAGACTACCAGCGAGATTGTAGTGCCTAATCCTGACGGCTTTCTCAACTGTTTCCTGGTGGTGCATGGTCTGGGGGCTGTCTGCCTTCATCTTGCACTGGAAGCCAGGAAGAAATCTCCTGTGGGTCGACAGAATCTCCCCCCTGCAAATGCAGGCACCAAACTTCTGCTTCACTGGTCCTCTGGGTCTCCTCTCATCTTGACGAGCTTGGTCCCTGGAACACAGGAGCTGAATCTAAGTGACCCCGACAGTCCAGTGGTCCATCTGCCCAAATGTGGTGGATGGAAGTCCTTGCCTCCCCCTGCTAGACAGTGATCCTGTTTACTGCGTGAACTGCAGCTACTAGGGCTTCTGTGCACTTTTGCAAGGAATCCTTCATGCACAGCACAGCCCAGGTCCCCCGCACTCCGTCCTGCATCGCTCAACTCGCTGAGTTGACCACCAGCTTCGTGGGACCCTCCTTTGTAGTGTTGAGATGACTGCTGTACTCAGGTTTCTTCAACCCATGTTCAAGTGCTTCTGCGGGGGCTGTCTGCTTCTGTGTGGGCTCTCTGTATTGCGGAGTGCCCCCTCTGTCTCCTCCTCCAAGGGGCGACCTCCTGGTCCTTCCTGGACCTGTGCAGGACCCGTTTTTTTCAACTGCAACCTTTGCAGCTAGCAAGGCTTGTTTGTGGTCTTTCTGTGTGAAAACAACTCTGCGTCCTACAGCACACCATGGGACATCTACTGTGCAAAGGAGAAGTACCTGGCATCTTCCGTTGTTGCAGAATCTCTAGCTTCTTCCACCCGGAGACAGCCATTTTGCACCTTCATCCGGGGTTTCGTGGGCTCCTGCCCCCTGGACACTTTCATGACTCTTCGACTTGGTCCCCTTCCTTTGCAGGTCCATAGGTACAGGAATATGTCTTCAGTGCTTTTCAGTCAGTTGTGGTCTTTGCAGAATCTCCTATCATGACTTCTGGAGAAGTAGGGTCACTTTACTCCTTCAGGGTCTTAGGGTGGGGTATCTTGGACACCCTTAGTGTTTTCTTACACTCCCAGCGACCCTCTACACACTACACTAGGCCTGGGGTCCCTAAGTGGTTCACATTCCACTTTCTTAGTATATGGTTTGTGTTGCCCCTAGGCCTATTGCATCCTATTGTATTCTACAGAGTTTGCACTACTTTACTAACTGTTTACTTACCTGATTTTGGTTTGTGTGTATATTTTGTGTATTTTAGTTACCTCCTAAGGGAGTGTATCCTCTGAGATATTTTTTGGCACATTGTCACTAAAATAGAGTACCTTTATTTTTAGTAACTCTGAGTATTGTGATTCCTATGATATAGTGCTATATGATATACGTGGTATAGTAGGAGCTTTGCATGGCTCCTAGTTCAGCCTAAGCTGCTCTGCTATAGCTACCTCTATCAGTCTATGCTGCTAGAACACTACTAATCTACTAATAAGGGATAACTGGACCTGGCACAAGGTGTAAGTACCATCAGGTACCCACTATAAGCAAGGCCAGCCTCCTACACCTGTAAATTAAATGCTACTTGTGAGCCTCTAACACTTACTGTGCCACCCACCCTATAAAACATGTCTCAGGCCTGCCTTTGCAGCCTGCTAGCAATTTTAAACTACCAATTCGACTTGGCACAATAACCCCTTTGACAAGCCTGAAGCTCCCTTGTTACTGCATATGAGGCATCCCTAAGGTAGGCCCTAAATAGCCTATAGGGCAAGGTATATGGTAATAAAAAAGTTGGACATGAACTTTACATTTTTATATGCCCTGGTAGTGAAAACTCCTAAATTCATTATTCACTATTGTGAGGCCTACCTCTCCCAGAGGATAACATCGAAATGCTTTATTATTTTTAAGTTGTGCTAACTTTCGATTGGGAACAGGTACAAAAGTCATTACTGGTGTATGAGGAATTGTGATTTAAAATCCTTTTTAATAGTGAAGTTGAATTTTAAGTCACAATTCTAAAAAATCCACATATATAAAGTTGTCATTTTGGGGGTTATTCTAACTTTGGAGGAGTGTTAATCCGTCCCAAAAGTGACGGTAAAGTGACGGATATACCCCCAGCTGTATTACGAGTTCCATAGGATATAATGGACTCGTAATACGGCTGGTGGTAAATCCGTCACTTTTCCGTCACTTTTGGGACGGATTAACACCTCCTCCAAAGTTAGAATAACCCCCTTTGTGTCCTAAACTTTTGGGGCTAGATGTATCAAAGGATTTAGCATTCGCAAACGGTGCAAATTGGTAAAATACACCATTTTCAAATGCAAAATCACCTTTCACGATGTATGAAAGGCATTCTCAGTGCAAAATTAAGGAATCGTTGAAACAGTGATTTCTTAAAATAGGGAGTAGATAATGTAAATAACACACTGCGATTTGCAAATACCGAATCGCAATTCAGTGTATCAAGCATTCGCAAATTGTGATTAGTCGCAAAATGGGTTTAGATGGTAAACAGGTGCAACCTATCTAAAGAGGCCCAGAATGCATCAGCCCTTTTCAACAATGGCTGCACTCTATGTCATGGCGAGGAGTATGACGATCCTGGCAGGTTTGAGGAGGGGGAGAATGAGACAGGAGTGCATTTTTAGAGTGCACATTACCCTATTTGAACAGACAGAGGAGGAGATTTTTAATGAGTACAGGTTAAATTCAGCCATAATACTTGAATGATATCTGATTTACAACCCCTACTGCAGCGAAACACACACAGAACCAATGCCATACGCACTCATGTGCAGGTATTATACTCCCTGCACCTCTTAGCCTCAGGAAGCTATGAAGGGGTTATAGCAGCAGCAGGAGTTGTCGCTCAAAGTGCGCTTTCACGCATCTTTAATGCATTCCTAAATGCCATGTTAACCAAAATCCATCTGCACATAAAATTCCCCAGCATCCCACAGGATTTGCAGAAAACAAAATTTGATTTCTACCATGAAGCCCAATTTTCACTTGTCATTGGCTGCATCGATGGGACATATGTAGCAATCTGTTCACCATCTGCCACAGAGTATGTTTATCAGAACAGAAAGATTACACATTCCATGAACATACAGGTCATATGCAATGCCTCCAATGTAATATAATAGCGGATCTTGTGGCCAGATACCCAGGTAGCACACATGATACCTACCTCTTTAGGCACAGTGGAATACACACAAGACTTCTTGCTGGGGAGGTTGGCGAAGGATACCTACTTGGTTATGTAACCGTGAACAATGTTGCATAATGTCTATGTGATGTCATAGATAAAAGTAACTCATTTTACTCTCCTGTCATTCTAGTAGACAGTGCATATGCAGTGCGGTCCTTCATCTTAACACCCTACCTCAATCCTGCCACGCCAAGTGAAAGGAGATACAATGCAGCACACAGGAGGACACAGCGCAATAGAGAGGACCTTTGGCCTGCTGAAGATTCGTTTCAGATGCCTGCACAAGAGTGGGGACGCACTGCAATAGAGTCCTGAAAACACCTGCAAAATCCTGGCCACATGTGCTAAGTTGCCTAACATAGCAATGATGAGAGGCATACAAGTGAATCCCACAGAGCCTGACTCTGATGAGGATGACAATCCCTTGCCACCCCTTCACCCAGTAGACAGAACCAATGCAGCAGAGGGCAGACAAAGACGTGCTGAGATTACGCACAACTATTTCTGATGCAATGACAACACCACGTCTACTTTCATTTATTGCTGTAGGTATCACATATATTGCCTTAACTTTAGGTAACATATGTGTGAATAGGACATAGGTATACAGTATACACAATCAGGTCCCAGTTATAGTGTGACACTATTGACATCAAAGTATCAATGCATTGCTATATGATATGCAAGTCCCCTGTACTTGTCCACATTACTTGTTACGTCCACCCACTCCACTTGAACACTCAGTAGGCTCAGAGGCACCCCTTGTTGCAGGTTCAGAGACAGTACTGTGTCTGGAACTGGGACGCCTAGGATCCATCTCAGGGGCTGTGACACTGCTGAGGCTAGAGAGTTCCACACTATCCCCACCACCCAGTTCTCTGTTTGTAGCACTCCGGTCTGACTGCATTGTCTCCAAAACATTGGTGATTTGCACCATTCCTCAAGCAACGTTACGACTGCAATGTCCCATCTCCACTTGCATGCCCACAGCACGTCATGACACCAAAGCAGTTGTGGTAGTGAGCTGATTGACAAATCTGCTGAATCCATCCAACCTGCCTATCAAGTGGTGAAAACGGTGGGTGACAAGCTCCTGCTGCATTACAGTGCAGAGTTCCATAATGGCATTTGTGATCTCCCTTACATATTCTGCTGTAGCTTGCTATCCCTCATGCAGCTTGCACATGTTGTTATTGAGAGACTCCAACTGCTTGTGCATTGATCCCATGTTGTCATTGATAGACCTCAACTGCCTGTGCATTGATCCCATGTTGTGAGCAATAGACAACAACTTCCTGTGCATTGATTTCATGTGTTTACATTGCAGGTGCTGCACTTACAACATTGATGTCTCAAGGCCACCAAACAGTGATGGGCCCACACCTTCCTGTGTGCACTGTCTGCCTTCTTCTCAATGCCTCCTGAGGGAAGTGGACTGATGCTGGGAGAGGGACTGCTGCCTGTTGGTGCTTCTAACCTCTGGAGGTGGTGTGAGTACTTCTTCTGGCAATTCATGGTAGTCCAGGGTGAACTCAGGGAGGGGTAGCACTCTTGCACTGCGTCTAGTTGGTGCTTGAATGATGGACTCACTGGTGTTTGAATCGGACTGTGGCTGACTTTCTTCATTCCCCCATTTCCACTTTCTGCTGTGTTAGGGCCCAGAGCATCTGCAACAACAATGCACATCATGTCATTCTTGGATTTGTACTCTCACAGTTACTTTTATGATAAACATTTCCCATGGCATAGGTTTACACAATCTTGCTATTTAAGTAGTAGATGCACTTTAGGGGTATGGACTACCACTCCTATAAGGCATTGTTGTGTTGAATGCAATATGCGGCATGGACTATTTATCACTGTGCATAGTGCCATTGCAATTTTCTAAGGGGCATTTGTACATGCACATATGGTGATTCAAATCATTACTGCCCTTACCTTAGCTGGTGCCGGGTGTGCCTGAGGTGTCAATGTCAGTGACACCACAAACAGCTTCAGGCAGCAGCATTGACTCCACCATGTCTTCCATGGGGTGGGCAGCATCTGGGTGGGTTGTCCTCCAGTGCTCCTTGCCTCCTTCAGACTGCTTGCTACCCTCTCTTTGGCATGTGATTGCAAGTCATACCATCGCTTGCGTATCTCCTCGATGGAACGCTGCTCAACATCCACCCCGCTTATTTTGGTATGGATGACAATCCATATTTTCCTCTTCTCACTTTCTGGGACCTGTAGTGAGTTCCAAATAACTGATCATGGTTCTTGACGAACTCTTCTGTGAGCACCTCCAAACCCTGCTCACTGAATTTCAGTTTGTGCTTCCTCTCTCCTTTGTCCTTCCCATTCCCATCAGTGGCCATAGTTTTTTCTATAAAAAGAACAGATGATGGATGCAATACTGAACAATGCAAACATTCACCCCCAGTCACAAAGATCTGGGTTTAATCCATCGTTTTTATGCTCACTACGCCACCCCAGTTTGAACCTAGCCATATGCAAATCAGTCTTGACCCTGTTCCTCATGGGAACAGTTCAGCGTGAACTGCCAAGCCAGGTCCTCCCTGGACCAGAAACAAGCATCCTAGGACCATGTTCAAGATATCATTCTTCATCATCTAGGCTAGTTTGAATTCGGTGGCACAGTGAGCAGGGGACCCATATCTGGGCATACCCACTTGGGGCGACAAATGCAAAAAGAACAGATGCTGAACAATGCAAACATTCACCCCAAGTCACAAAGATCTGGGTTTAATCCATTGTTTTTTTTTGCTCACCATGCCACCCCAGTTTGAACCCAGCCAATGCAAACCAGTCTTGATCCTGTTCCTTATGGGAACAGTCCAGCCTGAACTGCCAAGCCAGGTCCAGTTTTTTTTCTCCTGGCTGACTCTCCTGAGTGCCTCCCTGGTGCAGTGCTGGGTATCTCTGCCCACTCCTATGGCTCAGGCTTCTGGAAACAGCATGTACTGATTCACTTCCTGGTTGTGATGTCATGAAGCTGCTCCAGAATACAAAAATCGCAATTTGTGATTTCAAAATACGATTCGCTATTTTACTGAATCGCTATTTGCTGTTTGCTATTTGTGATTGCGAAGCTTAAGAAATTGCAAAAACATTTGCGATGGCGTTGTTACATCTCATTTTGCGAATCCCAGTTAGCGATTTGGTAAAAATCGCTATTTGGTATTCGCTAATGCAAACATTGATACATCTAGCCCTCGATGCCCACAGTCTCTTCCTGGGTCACATGACTAGGTGTGAGTGACAATTGACATTTGTATATTCCTCCCAGACAGCCACACAACACAGGGATTAGGTGTGAATGGATTGGGCATCTCATGCTGGATTGGGGGAGGGAGCCGGGTATAGCTTAACTTGCACATCATTAGATTGTAGCCTACTCTCACATAAAGGACTCCACACAAGCCTTTTGTGCCAGGAGACAGTAGACAGGCATGAAATTCCAGGCCTTTCTGTGGAGGAAAGCATCTAGAGGTTTCTCCTACTCCTGCTAGGTATAAAAAGAGGACCCTCAGACCCACTCCTCAGCCTATTTTCTGAACCTAGAGACAGACTTCCAGATACTGCCTGCTGCTGTGGCCTACTATGCATTTTAGAAGACTGCTTTAATACTGTACTGTACCAAAAAGGACTGCTTTGCTTCCTGAAGCTTGCCTTGAATCCCAGATCTCTGCACTGCTGCTTGAGCTCTGCACTTCATCTTGAATTCAGGACTTCCAAGGACTCCAAGGGCAAGCTGGCTGACCTCCTGATCAGAGCCTGAGAGCAGAAAATGTTTCAACCATCTTAAACCTGCACCTGGATCATGTCTGATTGAGTACTGACCTTCTAAGTGCCTCTCCGGTCCTTGACCCTTGGAAGTTGTGCTAAAGGTGCCCAAACAGCCCAAATACAAAACTTGGGACTTGGAAAATGTTCTGCCAAAAAGTGCCTGGAGAACTCAGAGGAGGGAGGAACCTACCTGCTCATCGATCTTCCCAAGGTGCGTCGCCAATAAGCCTGCCTTTTCAGCACTATGGGCCTGATTTATACCTTTTTAGCACCACATTTGCATTGTTTTTTGCCGCAAAAGTGGTGCAGACTTACAAAATTCAATTATATTTTGCACGTTTGCCCCGCTCTTGCATCAAAAAATGACGCAAATCCAGTGCTAAAAAATGTCAGTTATCATTGTATATAAAACAAATTGAAAATAAGAAGATAAGAAGAAGGAATAGAAGGGAATAAAGAGGACAAAGAGGGAAAGAATAGAGGGTAAAGAGATCAAATAAATAAACTAAGATATCAGTGAGTGCAAAGACAGAATGGTAGTAAAGTGTAACCACTATATATCAGATTTAAACTTCTGATTTATTGTTAATGAAGAGACAGTATGTATTCTATGTTCAGCACATATGAAATTCCACCATGTTAATATGAATAATTTAGAAACATCTTTCCAGTAAGAAAATATAACTTTAAAAGGAAGTGCAATAAAGAGATAAAGCAATAGGGGGTTGCTAGAGAAATGTTCAAAGCTAGGTGATAAAGAGCCTGAGAAAGCCTTCTGCACGGTTTGTGGTACATTACTATTAAATATCTTTCAAGCATGAGACCAAATTGAGGTCCCAAAAATAGATTAAGTCTGCACGCGGGAATCTTCATTGCAATTTCATACACTGGCTCCCCGACAAGGACACCTACTACTCAGAAACTACAAATTGCCTTACTCACTAAATTTACCTTCTCAGACAATTTTTCTTGAAATTTCTTCAAACTCTCTAAAGGTTAGCTGGGGTCAGGACCAATCCACTTTGTGTATCTGAACTGCAGTCCTTTGTGGCTGGCCATAATTTTTGACTTTGTCCCACTTTCACATGACTAGATTTCAGCGGTTGGTGCTTTGATCTTTTAGGTGCTAGTTTTCACTTTAAGTTACAAAAAATAATAACTCAGGTTCTACTGATTGGATTTTGTTTTTTGATGTCAAATAATGTTGGTATTTTCCTTGTACTGTGTTTTCACTTTATTACTGTTGTGTGCTGCATAATACTTTATACATTGCCTATAAGTTAAACTTGACAGGTTTTGTGCCAAGCTACCAGAGTGCTTAGCACAAGTTAATTTAGTAGCTGTTTGTAGTTCACCCTCAGGGGGATTGTGGCTGTTGCATTAGAAGGGCTCACATCTTCCACAACCAAAACCCAAATGCTCATAGGGAGGTCCAAGGCACACTGTGCTATCAGATTCAAGCTAGCCTGGCTGATGAAGGGTGATACCCTGAAACCAGTCCCACGATGCTTGGTTTCGGTCCAGGGAGTACCTGGCTTGGCAGTTTGGGCTGGACTGTTCCCATGGGAAACAGGGTCAAGACTGCTTTGCAAATGGCTGGGTCCAAACTGGGGTGGCCTGGTGGTAAAAAAAAAACATAGAGTAAACCCAGATCTCTGAAACTGGGGGTGAATGTGTACATTGTTCAGCATTCTGTCCATCAACTATCTTTTCACTTTTGTCACCCTGTGTGCCAGGTATGCCCAGCCGTGAGTCCAGGGCTCACTATGCCATTGGATTCAAGCTAGCTTGCCTGATACCATGAAACCAGTCCCAGGATGCTTGATTTTGGACCAGGGAGGACCTTGAGTGGCAGTTTGGGATGGACTGTTTCCATGGGGAACAGGGTGAAGGCTGATTTACATATGGCTAAGTCCAAACTGGGTTGGTGTGGTAGGCAAAAAAATGATGGATTAAACCTTGAACTTTGTGAACAGCAGTGAATGTTTGCATTGTTCATCATTCAGTCCATTGTCTGTTCTTTTTGCTGTTGTTCAAGAGTAAGCTGCTATTGTTGGAGTTTATCACAATCAACACCATGCTCATGAAGGCCTTTCTCCACCTCGTAAACTCTAAATCTCAGGTCAGATACTCCCCTACAGACTTCCTGCAGATCACTGCTAGGTCCGATTTGAGGGTTAGGATCTCACCTTTGAGATCTTGAAAGGCTGCAAGAAGAAAGCCTTCAGTGATGCTGGAGTCTGAAGGGGCGAGTGTGCAAACACATCTCCGGCCAGTGGCTTAAGTTGCTGTCATGTATCCACTGCAGGCCAACAAGATGAGGCTTGTTGCAACATGTTCTTAATGAACTTACCTTTCTTAGCTCCTCCACATCTTATATCACAGAGGGGCAAACGTGTCACCATTACACACTAGTCTTGGAGTGGCGGGCCTTATCAGATGTCAGCAGAGCAGGGGCTGCCACACTCCCTATGTGCTGACCAGATGGAGGTATTAGGGCCAGGGGGCAGCGGGCCCCTGGGGATGACAGGCGACTCCATGGTTGGCTAGATCAATTCTTGTCTTTCCAGGGCTCTGGCCCCCAGTCAACAGATAAAGCAAAGGTGAGGAAGGCCTATGGCAGTTTCGGGGCCTTACCAGAGTCACCAGTGTTGGCTTGTCATGCAGCCATGTAGTTGGTTCAGTGCCCCACAAGCATGGTTGACAGCTGGAGGTATGCAAGACAACACGAGGCTTAAATGCATCCACACAGGGCCGACAGTTAGAACCACTGTCGAAGTGTTCAGGTGCTGTGGCCCTCAGGCATCCCAGTACCTGGATGGAAGCAGTGCAGGTAGATGACAACCAGTCTCCTATTGAACGGTGAGCAGGTGCATGGGCCTGCCGTTCACTGCCTCCTCCATCCTCCAGGATCCATTCCAGCATCCAGGGGTCTCCAGTACCCTCTGCCTCCAGCCATTTTGTCTCTCAGTGCTAGCTTCTCAAGCAGGGCACCCAGAACTGGGTGCAGCCACAAGAGGGCCTCATCATTGACATGACACCTCTCACCAGGCAGCTCAATTGGGTTTGCTGATGAGTTGGAAGGGCCCATGGTCTTCTGCCAGCATCAGTGGTATCCAGTGGGCTCGGTTTCACCTTAAACCAGGCCCTGAAGCATCAGGATGAGGGAGGATCCAGGCCCCCACTCTCTCATGGCTATGATATTTGACCAACATAATTATTATGCATAACTTGAAGGAAACTAAACTGATTGTACAGGAAGGCATGAGTTACCGATTTCCATGGTGGTACTATTAAAACATGCACATTTGCTGGCTAACCCTCTTGGGAACTGAGCTAACTGCTGTATGTTCAACTCTGTGACAATCTCGGTAAGTGCAGATTTCACACAATACAAAAAAACATAACCAAAGCACTTAAAAAAACATAAGGCTAAACGTTTAATATTACTAAATTTACTACTATGCAAATTTGTGAGGTACTGCAGGAATGTTAATTGACTTAAAGCTACATGGAGCCCTTGGGAAATAACTGGCCAATATTCCGGGTTAGGAGAGGTCTACCCTACACAACTCCAGCAGACCACTAGCTTGTTGAGAGATTTCATGTCTGAATATTGTAGATCTTTGAGATGAAAGTACATCAGTTATTGTTTCTGATGCACTTTCATTACAGCTGAATGGAGAGCAGGTCACCATCAGCATCTTCTTTGGCTTTCCAGAAACAACTTACTAAATAGTGGTTTTGTTTCTCAAAAGAAAAGGAAAAATGTCCCTGGTGCACAGGGAGTTTTCTCCATCAGATACATTTCTTTCTTTACCTTCCTGGATCTACAGTACCTTACTTGGCAATTCTGGACAAGACAAATCAGTTATGAATATCCCAACCTAATGTGGCATGCCATGCAACACTAGAACCAAGTGGCTGATAGCAGACAGGGTAAGGGTTTCTGGTAAAAAGCCAACTGAATCTCCAGTGTCAGAAACCCAGTTCCCACATTTCTAAATGAAATAGAGGAGCTGTGGGTTTGGTTGAGCAGAAGTCCCAACAGTTTATGGTGAAGCTCCTACTCCTCAAAACCGTAAATAACCCTGTTAACTTAGTTATTATGAATTCAATTTTCTGAGTCCTTGGAAAATTATTGCACCAGGAAGAAGTTGGATTAAATCACTGGGAGGACTAAAAAACTGCATATATATAATTATATTGATCCTTGGTCCTGGATGAGGAATTTGAAGTTAAAAGAGAATATCTAAAGATGTCTGTGAATGGTAAAATATTTTTGATCATTGATAAGAGTTGAAAGGGAGTCCTTTAAATTACACCGTTTTAAGAGCGTTGCATAAAGGGAAGATAGATCTGACAGGTTTAAATCAGATTGCAAGTTCTGAAAGCACTGAATGTAACATTAACCCCTTCGCTGCCAGGCCTTTTCCCCTCCTGTGCCAGGCCTTTTTTTGGCTATTTGGGGTAGTTTATGTTTAGGCCCTCATAACCTTTTGGCCACATAAGCTATCCATGCCAAATTTGCGTCTTTTGTTACTCCTAGAGATGGTACTCAAAGTTTGTGGGTTTACCTGGAGGAGACCAAGAAATTAGCCAAAATACAACTAAAATTTGTATTTATTCAGGAAAATGGGAAATAGGGCTGCAGAAGAAAGTGTGTGGTTTTTGCCCTGTAAAAGGCATCAACAAAGGGTTTGTGGTGCTAAAATCACCATCTACCCAGCTTTCAGGAACAGGCAGACCTGAGTCAGAAAAACACATTTTTCAACACAATTCTGTCATTTTACTAGGACATACCACATTTTTACTATTTTTTCTGCTTTCGGCCTCATTCCAGTTAGTGACAGAAATGGGTGTAAAACCAATGGTGGATCCTGGACAGCTAAACATGTCTGAAAAGTAGACAAAATTCTGAATTCAGCAAGGGTTCATTTAGGTACAATCCTCAAGGTTTCCCTACAGAAAATACCAGCTAAAATAGAAACAAAATTGAATTTGAGCTGAAAAAAAACAGCCATTTCTGTCCATGTTTTCTTTTGTAAAATCTTCCTGCTATGGCAGATGTTTTAAAACAATATACAATTACATCCGCAGGACTCTTCTGGTTTGCATGGATGTATAGGGCGTGTAGGTTCATCACGAACCCTAGGTACCCAGAGCAAATAAATGAGCTACACCTTGCAATGGGTTTTCATTGTATACCGGGAATACAGCAATTTGTTTGGTCAAATATAAAGAGTGAAAAATAGGTATCAAGTAAACCTCTGTATTTCCAAAATGGCATAAGATAAGGTGCTGAGAAACAGTGGTTATTTGTACATCTCTGAATTCGGGGGTCCCCATACTAGCATGTGAATTACAGGGCATTTCTCAAATGCACTTCTTTCTTACACACTGCCTTACATTTGGAAAGAAAAAATGAAGAGAAAGGCCAAGGGCAAATCACATTTTCTTCTATTCTGTGTTCCCGCCAGTCTCCTGATAAAAATGGTACTGCACTTGTGTGAGTGGGCCGAGTGCCCACAGCAGGAAACGCCCCCAAAAAGAACATGGACACATCACATTTTTACATTGAAATCTGACGTGTTTTTTGGAAAGTGCCCAGATGTAGATTTTGGCCTCTAGCTCAGCCGGGACCTAGGGAAACCTAGCAAACCTGGGCATTTCTGTAAACTAGACACCTAGGAGAACCCAGGATGGGGTAGCTTGTAATGCTCTCACCAGGTTCTGTTGCCGAGAATCCTTTGCACACCTCAAAATTTGGCAAAAAAACACTTTTTCCTCACATTTCGGTGCTGCAAAGTTCTGGAATTTTAGGGGAGCCACAAACTTCATTCTAGCCAGCACTTCTCCAAGCCTCCCAATAAAAATGGTACCTCAATTGTGTGGGTGGGCCTAATGCCCACAACAGGAAATGCCCCAAAACAGAATATGGACACATCACATTTTACCAAAGAAAACAAACCTCTTTTTCTCTTTTTTGCAAAGTGCCCAGGTGTGGATTTTGGTCTCTAGCTCAGCCTGCATCTAGTGAAACCTAGCAAACCTACACATTTCAGAAAACAAGACATGTGGGGGAATTCAGAATGGGGTGACTTGTAGGGCTCTCATCAGGTTGTGGCACCCACAATCCTTTGCAAACCTCACAATTTGTCTAAAAAAACATTTCCCTCCCATTTTGATGCTGCAAAGTTCAGGAATCTGAGAGGAGACACAATTTTCCTTCCACCCAGCATTACCCCAATTCTCCAGATAAAAATGGCACCTCAATTGTGTTGGTAGGTCTATTGCTTGCGTCAGGAAACTCCCCAAAACACAACATGAACACATCAAATTTTTACATTGAAAACTGATGTGTTTTTTGGAAAGTGCCTAGCTGTGGATTTTGGCCTCTAGCTCAGCCGGCACTTAGGAAAACCTACCAAACCTGTGTATTTATTTAAACTAAACACCTAGGGGAACTTGTGGCACTCTCACCATTTTCTGTTACCCAGAATCCTTTGCAAACCTCAAAATTTAACAATAAATCACTTTTTCCTCTCATTTCGGTGAGGGAAAGTTCTGGAAAGTTCTGGAATCTGAGGGGAGCCACAAATGTCCTTCCACCCAGCATTCCCCCAAGTCTCCCGATACAAATGGTACCTCACTTGTGTTGGTAGGCCTAGTGCCCGCAACATGAAATGCCCCAAAACACTACGTGGACACATCAACATTATCAATTACAAAATTACTTGTTTTTGCAGGGGGGGGTAGGCACCTGTGTTTTTGGTCCTGGGCTCAGCAACCACCTAAGGAAACTTACCAAACCTAGACATTTCTGAAAACTAGACACCTGAAGGAGTCCAGGGAGGTGTGACTTGCGTGGATCCCCCAGTGTTTTCTCATCCAGAATCCTCAGCAAACCTCAAATTTAGCTAAAAAAATCACATTTTCCTCATACTTCTGTGTGGGATCATCGCACTGGCACAAATTTCCTACCACCCAACATTCCCCTCAGTCTCTCGATAACAATGATACCTCACTTGTGTAGGTGGGCCAAGTGTCTGTGACACTGAAGAGCCAAAAACATGTCGAAATTGAGGGGGAACCAAAACGGGTCCAAAAGGGCAGTTTGAAAAAACACATTTTTAGGCTGACAAGTAGGGCAGAATTTTTATCGGTATACATCCATCACAAAAATGTGGGGAAAATGTGTGATTTCAAGCAAAGTTGGAGGTTTGCAGGGCATTGTGGGTAAGAAAATGGTGTGGGGTGTATGGGAAGCACACCACCATGGACTCACCCAGCTGTTCTGTTTTCAGGTGTGTCTACGTCTTGTCGATTTTTCTAGATTGCAGCGTCCCAAGGTATAAAATGTGCTGCCTCATTAGTCCAAGTGGGACGATTTTGAGAGTTAGCCAAGCTCTCATGGTCCAAATTTAAAATTAAAACCCAAAACAATCAAATGTCCTGTTGCTTGCCATTGGGATAGGATCTTTTAGTGTGCGGGGGAGAACTGAAAGACTGTTACCCCCTTCATTTGGGATTGGGGATAACCATGCCCATACTGGTTGGTAGCCACCACCCCACAATTTTTTTTTTATTCCCTTGCATCTAGTAGGCTTTCTGCCCCCCCTGGGGAGTGGATCAGGGTTAATTGCCCCATCTGCCCACCGGTACGCAGAACAACTTTGTCCCTATTTATTTGGGGGTGGGGATATATCCATACCCCCACCCTCTTTTTAAAAAAAATCTTTCCTGCTGTCTAATGGGCTTTCTGCCCCCCCCCACCCTTGGGGCAGATGGGCCTTACAAAAATAGGCCCATCTGCCCCCAAGGGGGGAAGAAATGGCCAACAGTAATGTGCCCCCTTGGTGAGTGGCCCTTGCCCAAGGGGCTGTCCCTCCAAACAAAACACACAAACATCAATCCCTGGTCCCTAAGTGGTTTTTGCCCCCCTTTGGGGCAAATGGGCCTAATAGAAATGGGCCGATCTGCCCCCAAGGGGGGTAAAATTGGCCTAAAATAATTTGCACCCATGGGGAACGGTCCTTGCCCAAGGTACCGCTCTCCTTACATAAAATGGTAAAGAAAAAAAATCCCTGTTGTCTAGTGCTTTCTGCCCCCATTGGGGGCAGATTGGCCTAATAAAAGTAGGCTGATCTGCCCCCAAGGGGGCAGAAATGGCCTAAAACATAAATTTCCCTCAAGGAGAGTGACCCTTGCCTAACGGGGTGCTCCCCTTGAGTGAAATTGGTGCAAAAACATCCCTGGTTTCTAGTGGTTTCTGCCCCCTTTGGGGGCAGATTGGCCTTATAAAAATAGGCCAATCTGCCTCTAAGTTGGGCAGAAATGGCCTTAAATCAAATCGCCACCCAGGGGAGCTACACTTGCCTAAGGGGTCACTCCCCATGTGTAAAACATTTTTAAAAAAAGATCCCTGCTGCCTAGTGGTTTCTACCCCTGTTGGGAGGAGATCGGCTTAATTGAAATAGAACGATCTTTCCCCAAGGGGGTCAGAAAAGGTCTTTAAAAAATGCCCCCCAGGGGAGTGACCCTTCATTGTTTATATTAAAAAACAAACTCTCTGGTGTCTAGTGAGCATTCACTATGTAATCATGCTGCAGAAATACTCAGAGAGACATGAAAGGAAAATCCTTTCCTTTCATGGCTCTCCGATCTCGCCCACGCCCTGATCAGAAGAGAAACAAAAGTGTTTCTCTTCCGATCTCACTCCCCTGTGGGCCGGGTGCAGGACGAGCTGGTCTCGCCCTCTGCACACAAGCACCGTAGCCGAGGATGAGACCAGCTCGTCCCAGGAACCCAAGGGTTTAAAACCCTCAAAATTGGGAAACAATATTTTGTTTACAATGGATATACTTAATTGGACTGCTGCTAAAGTTTTTTTTTATATAAAGAAGGATAACTTCATCATTTATTCAAATTGCAGCTCGAAACCAGCTTGCATCGTCTGTGTGCTTGACAACAGCCCTAAACTGAAGCAGTACTTGGAGCTTTTATGCAAACATATGTGATACTTTAACTTGAAATAAAAGTGAGTCAAATGTAAATTTTGATAACTTAGCAGATCTTGATAGTGACATGGTAAAACGTATTATTCCCATGCATTATAAGAAGGAGGAATGCCACAGTAGATTGACTACTTTGAGCAATTTATAAATATTGTATTGCTAGATTTGGACATCAGCATGTCACGCCACCCACTATTTTTAATTTTGGTATTATCATGGTTTCTGAAAAATTGACAGCTTTTTTTATAGTCATGTAACATTGGTGATGGATACAATCTATGTTCTCTTTGTTGTACAATCATACCTCAACCTCTTCACCTGTATTGTAGTGGAGCTGGTCTAATAATTATTCAACAGCTCAGACAAATCTGGCACCTGTCCCTCTGCTTGTGGCAGCTGGCATTTATGTGGTATTTGCTGAGCACTGTGATGACCATAATATGAATTGACAAATGCTTTCATTTTTGCTTCATCTGTTATGGCACAAATCAAATACTGATGTTGCAAGTCATTGCTATTACACAACTGTCCAAAATCTAATGTGAGGCGGCCCTGCTCGTTTATCAACGTATGCTATCTATTTTCCACATAACTGACTCCAAGTGATCTAGGTGACATCTCATTTTCTTTTCCGTCTTTTCCACCCCCAACGGACTGACTATTGGTCAGACTGCTATGAAGGGCCATCTAGTTCTCATACCAAAAAGAATTTAACACAGTGTGCATTTAACCCAGCAGGTGGTATCTTAGACATGCCTGATCTACCGGCAAGACTTGATCACTTTATGGACTAAAGCAGAAGAATGTGAAACCAGAATCCAAAGCTGACAAACAGTGATTCAGTTAGGAATTAGAAATGCTGAATAGGGCTGAAAGGAAGTAAGAATGTCAGTGGAAAAAGGTGTTAAGAAAAAGATCTTTCCCCAGTGTGAGGACAAAAATTGATCTGCATATTGTGCAATGAGAAGGTAACACATCAAATGGAAAACATATATACGTTTTCCATGGAGTAAATAACACTACGTACTACCAAGCATGTGGCATGACCCTTCTAAAACATCCATAAGGCTTTAGATTCGTTTTATAACAAGACAATTGTGATCCTGCAGATTTTGATTCAAACAGCACCAACACTACTCAACCATTACAAATACAGACTTCAAAACTATGAGCCAAATCCAAGTACCCCAAGACACAGGCAGAATAAATGCAGCTAAACTCCTGGTGGTGCCATGCCTAATATATTTAATTGAGGACAGGACAGCACACTGCTTAGGGATCTCTCCGAACAACAGGAAACTCAGAACACATTAATCCCTAATATCTTCAAACACAGGGGTCAGTGGTAAACCCATAATTGAAGATGGCAAGTACTGACTCAAGGTTTCTCTCTAACTGCTGGCTATATCGAGGTTCTTCCCCTCAGGCAGATCTTTGATCTCTAAAACAATGTGAAGTAATTGGTAACCTACACTTTGCAAAGTGATCTTTCAAATGATTTTCACACCTTCCACAGGTATGGACACTACATTTATCAACAATGGGGAGGACATTCTCAAATTGTAAAGAGAAGGCACTGAGGGGGGCTTACTAATATTTGTCCACTTTGCGGCCTAAAAGTGAACAAAGACTGCTCTTGAAGAAGCAGGTTTACAGACTTTCATCAATGGCCAGAAACTGATTTCACTTCTGAGGATGTACTCGGTGCTCTCTGTACTCTGTTGTTTCCAGTAAGTGTCTCTATTGAAATAGTTGGTGATCGGCACATTTTTGTGATTAATGTAATTATTGATGATTTAAATGCATTGTAATACTTCTAGTTAAGCCTTTTAGGTGCTAACTAGGTTATTTGACTAGTTGATTGCCTTCTATGTAGTTACGTCAGTGAGGTAATTGGAGGTACTAGTTGCTTTTAAGCAGTCTATATTAGTCAGGGATGATCCCACCTGAACCATGGGAATTGAGTAAGTGAAGTATTTCCTCGCGTGCTCTGTTGTAGATTTGAGTGTTGCTCGCTCAGAAAGTGAATGCTGTTATGGTGATACACTATATGGCACAACTGTTGTTTCACATTTATGTGCTTTGTGTTGTGTGCTGTTTATTAGTGGTTGGTGTTTTTTTGATCACAGCACATGGGGTGCATGTGCGTGTCAGCAGTGTATAGATGTATGTCAGAAGCTCTGTTGAATGTTTTCTGTTCAACGCTAGGTAATTCAGTGGAAGCTTAGATTGCAGTGTCAACATACTACCTTACACTGCTTATCTGTTTACAATGAGCGCTCGCTGAGCATTTAATTGGAATTGCTGGATTCATCAGTTTATGGCTTGTTGATTTAAATTATCATTTTGAATAATGTTAATTTTATTGAACAGCAGTTCATTTTATGCAGTATTAAAAACGACATTGTAATAGGTTTTGCTAACCATTCTTTTGATTTGCTAATCTTAGGGAAAGTCTTTTTACAGTTCGACTTAGTGTCTCAATCAGTATGGTGTGTTATGTTATGGAGTAAGAGTTTGGGGAGCATGCGTATGGGTTCCGCTTTTCGAGTACAGTCGTGTATTTTCTTTATTTGTAACACACTTACATATCTGGTAAGTCATCCTGGTGCTAAGATATATGCTGCCAGCAATGGAAGACTAAACGTTATAGGATGAACAGCCAAGATTTTGAAAGGTCACGGAAAGATCATTGGTGCTTATTCTTCTGAGACACGGGGAAATACAGTTTCAACATTTTGAAATCAACACCGGGACGCCGCCATTGCAGGGTTTATGGGGCCTAAGTAAATTCAACAGCTTCACTGTGGTGGAGAAGGTGTTCTCGGAGGAACACTGGTAGAAAAACGTTTCTAAAGAAAACCTACCCTAAATATGGGTTAGTGCCAAATGCAGAGACTTTTGCAGGGAGAACATGTTGGCGCAGTGAGTCAAGGTAGTCTGGCTAGATGGGCAGAGATGGGGATGTGACACTGAGGGCCTGACATATGGATGGCTGCCACGTTCTGAATAAGGTGAAGTCAATCAAAAAAGACGCTGGGATCCTCAAGTAAAGGGTGAAGCAGTAGTCTACAGGGGAACCAATAACTACCTTCACCTCAGTATAACGAACGTCAGGAGAAAAAGGAGTTGTAGAATCTACTTTACCATCCAGAGACAGTAAAAGCAAATGGACAAACTTGTTAATGGGTGCAAGAATGACTCATATAAATCAAAAACTGTGGACTACCTCAACAAGGAATGGAGTTAAGAGGAACGCACAGTTTCGAAGGCCACTGATTAGTTGACGAGAAAGATGGAGATGACCCACCGACGAGGGGTACTTCTCTTTTACCAGAATCCAATCATAAAGCATTCCTGCTCATCCAGCTAGAACGCTTACACATGCAATCGCAGATTGGGTTGGGCTGTGTGGAAACAAATTACTATTGAGTTTCAAGATTATTAATGCGTTGGCAGTATCGGCCAAAAAGAGAAGGCTGAATGATCAAATCTGAGACAAATCTATTTTGAAGAAGATCAGGCTGAGAGAACAGTCTAAAAGATTGAAAGGGATGAGGAAACGCAACTTCTTCTTTAAATGACAAAAAGAGAAGATCGAATCCTAAACCTTGGACCTGACACGGATTTCATCCAAGCAAGAGATAAATGTTAGAGAATGCAAGGTGTAGGACTGCAGAAAGTGTAAAAGTAGAAAATAATAATAATAATAATAATGATTTCTATGTATCCCGGTAACATGGAGAAACTAAGGAATGTCTATCACCCTTAAGGTTTCCTAAACATGCGTAGACGGTGGTGGAGATTACAACAATAGTGAACTCAGGAGTTTTAATTTAGGACGTGTGACAGTTTTAAAGACATGTCTGTATGTCTGTCCAGAAGGAACATACAGTTACTCAGTACCTGGACAGTGTTTGTGAGTTTCGTTCACAAGTGATTTACAAATAATGTACAACAATAGTCCTTTACTAAGGACAATTTGTTTTTTAAGAATTGTATATTTGTAGGCTCCAACCCTTGCTTCTGCAGCAGGATAATAGAAAGGCCTCAGTTCCAAATAGGCATTTATGGTGCTCACATAGATGTTTGCTTAATAGAATTAAGAGAGATGCTCATCGCTGAGAGAGCTAAATGCAGGATCAACACAAATACAATTTACAAGGACTATAAAGGTAAACTCCCTTTCTATGTGACCTAGCTGACAGATCAGCCACAAAGCATCACACAAGGAACTACCACATTTAGTTGTGAGGTCAACCTAGAAGTGAATAATACGAACCATATGAAATTCCTAATTATTTAGGGAAAGCATTCATGAAGACCACCAATAAGTGATTTACAGGACACGAATTGATTTACTCAGCTTCTAGGAATAACGTGTGTGTTATTGAACATGGAAAGAGTCACAATTTAATTGATTTAGGAGGTTACAAGATTCCTAGGAAAATATTTTTGAGGTTCACTCACAATCTATCCACACTAAGAAGTGACAGAGACAAGTTTTTTCGAATTGACAGTCAAGAAAACTGTTATTGTGGCTTATTTCTGGGTTCATTATGGTGAGTTATTTCAGGCTCTTGTGATAAAGTTTAATGTCTTTGCAGACGTAAAAAATCTGAAATAGGAAAGTTTCCACAGGATGCCACCCTTTCCTCAGATAGCTTTTCAAGCAGGACTCCCTTTAGACGTTGAAGAAAGCCTGCACTTGACTTCTCCTTGCCTTTGGCCAATCCTGGCTCAGATGTCCCAAAATTGTCACAGATTGGTTGCTTGTGCTAAATTGCACTTTGTTGTCCAGTCAGGCCACTGGCCCAGCCTAAGATGTTGTGGAAGTAATGTTAAAAAGAGAATGGTTACTAAGAAAAAAGGAGGCTGCGTATTGCTAGATATAAGGTGGTGCTGCTTAATGGCACTTTTAGATATGCCCCAGGACTATAACCTGCCAGACCACAGAGGTTTTCCAAGTACACACACACATTTAAAGACATAAACTGACAGCAGTATCAATAATATAAAACACTTTGCCACCAAGACCAGGTCAGTGCATTAATCTCCACCAGAGCATATAGAAACAAACAGAAAAAGGTGGAACACAAACAGACAAGAAGGAGCAGAGTGGAAGTCTGACCTGATCTACAATCTTTCCTGTGTCTGGTCATTAGGGTGCGGTGATGATTGCCGACCAGAGCAGGTATGAAGCAGCAGCCCTGCTTTCTTGCTTCCTTGCATGGGCCTGCTTCTTTGCTTGGGACCACTGCCGGCTCTTCACAGGCTGCCAGGGGAACCACGAGACAGGTCAGGTCAGGATTTGGGAGCTCTCATCCACCTGACACCTGACCACGACACTCCCAACACCTCCGGCATGGATGCCTGATGACCAACACTGCACTTGGCATTAGCGGCCTGACGTTGCCTGGTATTTGCTGTATTGATGGCCTGGAGCTGCTTGCTGAAGTTGCATCTGAACCTTGTCAGGCCAGGGTGCTTATGCTAAAAGTATGGGGCATGGTGGAACACGCAAGCCACATGGGAAACAGCTTTGGAGACCACAACATCAACTGTAATATCTAGACAGCCTTAAGACTTGCTGCTGACCCCTGTTGGATCCCTGCTTGAGCATACCTTCTACCTGCCCACTCATATTGCACACCCCATGCCCCACGCTCATGTTTGATGATGTGCTTTTGCCTTGAGGAGGTTTGAGGGGGCTCTGAGGTGCTCCAAAGGGGTTTGTGAGGATTTGTGGGAGCTCTAAGTACTACTATAAGTACAACTCCTGTTGCAGTAGTCTATGGAAGCATCCAGGTCCCGGCACTGTGAAGTGGTGAAGCCCAGGGGGAAGGCCAGAGTGTTTGAGGCACCTGTAACCTAGCAGGTGCCACTGCCCAAAAGAAGACATTAAGAAGCCCACTGAGCTCAAGGAAGTCAGCTGCTTTGGAGGGCTCAGTGCATGCATTTTGTACTTTATCCGTCACTGTAAAAGAGACAGTGCATGCTCATGCCCTCCACCCTCTGTCGTCTCCTTCTGTTGCAAGCTAATGGCTCATGGGAGAAGTGAGGCTGCACACTTGACTTTGCCTGTCCATGACAGTGGAAAGTCAGTGGAAGACAATGGGTTGAGTTGACAATTGATGTCAAATCATCTTCAAACCATTTTTAAATCACCATTTTTAAAAGATCATTAAACTCTAAAGGGGAGACAAGGTGGTGAAAGGGGACTCTGCTCAAGGCTTAGAGGGCCCTATTACGAGTCTGGTGGTCTGACCGCCACATTACAACCCTGTGGTTGGACTGCCAAGAGACCGCTTTCTCCGTCAGGATCTTTGATCTTGACTGAATGACAGTGGTTGTAATCAGCCATGTTCTCAGTCAACCTTTTCATGGTGGTTCAACTGCCATGAAAAGGCTGCAGGAGAACAAGTGCATGATCCTCCCTCCCCAGCTGTGCCTATCCTGAGGGTTCTAGGGAGGCTGACCAGCAGAAGCCTTGGTTTCAGCCAGGCAGCCCAGTGGAAAACTCATAATGGGGCCGGTGGGAAGACCACCAGCACAGTGGATGTCTCCTCATTGGGTGTTTGGCGGTCTGGTTTTTCCAACCACCAAACTTGTAATCAGCCCCATAATCTGTAGAACCTCTAGGTGTTGGACTACTTGTTGCCCAAAATTAGAACTTAATGGAAAGCAAGCAGCTGACAACAAGGGCGAGTGAGAGACCTTAGGTGCTTGGTGTCTGTGGGCGTAGGCACAGAAGCAGCCAGAATTAGCCCAGTGCAGCTTGCACCTCCCCTGCAGCCTGTTACCTCACACAATCTCCTCCTTCTACTCTACCTTTCAAAGTGCATTAACTGCAGTAAGGGGCTCCCTTTGTTGATGGGGCAGGGGCAGAGGCAAGACAACCACAGTTAGTACTAGTTATCCTGAAGAATCCCACACAATGAACTCTGGCATATCACGCAGGCCAGTGGTGAACCAAAGGGGATAAAAAAGAGGCCAGCTAATTCAACCTACCCAGCTTCGCCAGATCATCCAAGGCGGTCATCTTCTTCACTAATTCCAACATTGAGGGGCTTCCAGTCCTCTTGAGCCCTCTTGTGATTGTATGCTCAAGGGCTTTGTCTCCCTCTCGGTTGGAAGGAAGGCCAGGATGCAGCAACGCTCCTTCTATTAAGTCTTTTCCCTCAAAGTGCTGCTCCCCTCCCCTCCCCTTCAAGGTGCTGACCAGGGCAGGGATGAGAAGCCGCCTGTTAATCTCAGTATGAGTGCTCTCCTTAGCCACTTGATTCAAGGGAAATTAGAGGGGCCTGCAGTGACACCCAGGAAGACTTATTTAAAATTTACGCCAGTGGGAAGCCTAACACAGCCTTCACTTAATTCATCACTGGGGGAAGAAATCACACAAATAGAGGAAGAGGAAAAAAAGTGGGTCTCCCCGGAGTTAGAGGCTCTCTCGCCCCACATTATAGGATGTTGTGGCTCCAGTCCAAATTCATTAAGTGAACCGAAGGAAGTGCCTTCTGAGGAAAAGGATCACAAAGGGTGCAAAAAAGAACAGAGAAATTGATTAAATCAATCTGACTGCACTGAGGAGGATCTACTTATATTTGCAAAAGATCTTTCATAGCTCTACTCAAAAGAATGGGAGAACATGCTGGCCTCATATGCTGATGAATGGTAATGCCAATGAAGCACCGAAAAACTCTATTCCCTTTCCAATTGGCAGTGAGGAATTCCAGGGGCCCCAAGAGATGATGTCAAAGTTAGTGGGTGACTTGAAGGTAGTGGTCAAGGAAAAACCTCAAAAAAGCATAGGAGGGTTACAAGGAGAAGTGAAAGACGATTATGGAAATCAGATTGGCCAAGACGATTGTCTAAATGTGCTTATTCCTAGTGAGGCTAGGATTCCACAGAATGGGATCCCCAGATTAAGCCCCACTAATGGTAACTGTCAGAGTGCATCAGATAAGGGCACCTATCTAGCGGATATTCTCTTCCATTCAACTGGACCATGGGGCCCTGGCATGCAGCACCCAACAACAGAAGGGGAGCCAAAAAGTAAGAGATAAAAAGAAAGAAGGGTCAGAACAAAAAGCAAATTTGGAACCAAAATCTGGTGACCTACCCTATTTTTCATACTAGAAAATGACATGCCTTTGGCACCCTGGTCCAAGAACAACAGAATCACCTTAGTGCTCGAAAGGGACCCTTGTATGTGCGTGCCTGACCTCAGACTTCTTTTTTGTGGCCAAAACGATCAACCTTACTGAAGTGCCTTACCAGATGCTACAGAGTTACTCACGGTAGGCAGTTCGGTTCCTTTTACAACTTACTGTAGGGCAAACAATCAGGGGAGATCAACCTCAGTATTAAGTACTCAGTTTGGTGGTCCTTTTCCCTCACCTAACAATCTGCTGATGACTAAGACTGGGACAGCTGTAAATCAAACTACTACTATAAAGGAAACCCCCATAGCAAGCACCCCACAGAATCCCACAGGTTTGGCACCAACAGGTAAATTGGTCCCCCTCACAATTCTCCTATAGACAGCTAAGTCAGGCACGTTGACTTCAATCCCAAACACTCGTGTTGTGGCTCCAATTGTCTCCCTTAATAACATTTATAGTAATGACGATGGGGCTATAGCCACGTTCATTGGTCTTGAGGAGGTACTTCAAAGTTGTCAGGTGTTACCAACCACCGCCACAAGAGTGCCAGCAGCCCCTGGACTGAGATGTCCAACCATCTCCAGAGTCACATGCTGGATCTCAAGACAATTTGCAAGCTCCAACTGCAACAGCCTGCACACTTCTCTATCCAGAATACAAGTCCAGGGGCTATTTCAACATTCTAAATATTAACAGGTTTGTCCAATCAATTGGTTCACTTACGGAAGTTACATCACATGATATTGGCCCTCATTACAACATTGGCAGTAAAAGCCGCTTACCGCAGTGCAGAAGACCGCCAACACACCACCGCGGCCGCGGAATTCCGCCACAGCTATTTTGACCCACATCTCGGAATCCGCCAAAAGTCAGACACCCACACAAGTCCGCCACACCAAAGGTCAGTGATAAACTGGCGAAAACAAAACCTCCACTGTCACGCCAACAGAAATACGCCCACACTATCACGACACACGAATCCACGCAGCGGTCTTTCATCCACGGTATTCCATTGGCAGTACACACCTCTGCGCTCAAAATACACACAATCTTACAAAACCTCCCCACATTGGACAATTCAAAATACACACACCTGAGACACATACACACACCACTCCCACACACCCATTACAATATAAAACACACACCCACATCACCAACAAACCCCCACGACAAAAAATTCAGAAAGAAGGCCAGAGAGAGACACCACCAGCAAGAACAACAGATTCCACAGGCACACAACACCATCACCCACACAACTTCCACGCACCTCACACAACACACCACTACATATCACCACACTCATCACCACACACTCCACCCCACACATCACCTACACCACCCCATGGCATGGCAAAGACACCCCAGGTTCTCGGAGGAGGAGCTCAGGGTCATGGTGGAGGAAATCGTCCGGGTAGAGCCACAGCTATTCGGAGCACAGGTGCAGCACACCTCCATAGCTAGGAAGATGGAGCTATGGCACAGAATAGTGGACAGGGTCAAAGCAGTGGGACAACATCCAAGAAATCGGGAGGACATCAGGAAGAGGTGGAACGACCTACGGGGTAAGGTGCGTTCCGTGGTCTCAAGACACCAACTGGTGGTTCAGCGGACTGGCGGCGGACCCCCACCACCTCACCCACAACTAACAACATGGGAGGAGCAGGTCTTGGCGATTCTGCATCCTGAGGGCCTCGCAGGAGTAGGTGGAGGAATGGACTCTGGTAAGTCAAAGCTTTACTATTACATCCCCACCCTACCTGCATGGTATCACATACCCCCACCCTCACCCACACCCCCAGCACCCGAACTCCTCACAAATGTCCCAACATCACAAACCACACATCCCAACACCAAGCCCTGCATGCAACTACAAAGCATGGACACCCATCACCAAAGCATGGCCACTGCACATACCCATACACCCCCCTAAACCACCATCACACAAGCTCCCACACAGGAATGCTAGCACTGGGGTACACGGTCACCCACCCATTGCACACCATTACACACACAGATTTAACAAACATCCTTTTATACCCCTGCAGGACCCCTACCCAGTGTCACCAGACAGGAGGGTCCACACATGTCCACACCACCAACAGAAGAGGCCCACAGTGATGACAGCACCTCTGTCCAACTAGATCTAGATGACCAGCCTGGACCATCGGGGACCTCTGGACAGTCGGTTCCCCTCACACAGGCACAGGCCACCACAGACCTTCCCCCCTCTGGAAATACCAGCACAGCACCCACCCAGCGGGCCCATACCCCCGTCCCCAGGACACGTCAATCAGCTGAGTGCCCACCACTACAGGGAACCCAGTATAACCAACCACCCCAACAACAACAGGGACCTGGGGGCAGTGGTAGTGGGCACACAGTCCAGGGGACGGAGGCACTGGAACACAGGGGAAGTGGGAGGGCTGCCGTGCAACAGGGGGCGGACAGGCCAAGGGAACCCACTCTCCACGAGGCCCTCTCCTCCATCATGGGAGCATACCACCACTCCCAGGAGACAATGGCAACGGTACTGGAGGGACACTGTGGCACTACAAGGGGCCCCTGACACTAGCATGGACGAGGAACTGCCCACCACCTCCGCCGGCGCTAGTGGACAGGACGACCCGACACAGGACCACCACACCAGCACCCCACCCCCTGCAAAGGGAGAACCACCCCGCAAACGGTCCCTGAGATCCAGGAACAAGACAGAGAACAATGCCAAGACCCCCGCCAAGAAATGAGACCACCCTGATTGTCATCCTACTGTCCCACTTTGTCACCCTGTCCATAATTAAACTGCCCCAGCTCCACTTCCTATGCCCATATGGGCAATGCACCTGTGAGACTAATAGACTGGACTCTGCTATGGACACTCCTCCGCCATCACCCCTCACCATTTCACTACTCCCTCCAATATTTTGCATTTAAATAAACACACCTAAAGCACAAAATGATCTGGAGTCTGTCTGTGATTTCGAAATAGTGTATTAGCAATTACAGTGACAAAATGTTTTTGAAATAGTAATGTCAACATACCTATGTCACACAGCTCTAGTACATGAGGAATCTAAGCAGATGTCACACAGTGGGACCCACATCTGTGAAACCGTAAGGTAAAGTGACAACTCAGTGACCATACACTGGGTGAAAACGACAGACAGGAGAGAGGTAGTAGTGTTAAAGTACATGTAGTAGGCAGGATTGTATTCTTACCTGTGTCTCACTGGAAATATTGCTGTGTCCCTGTTGTGCATGTCTTCTTCCTCTGCTTCCGCCTCATCACTGTCCACAGGCTCAACAGCTGCAACAACACCGCCATCTGGACCATCCTCCTGCAGAAAAGGCACCTGTCGTCGCAAAGCCAAGTTGTGAAGCATACAACAGGCCACGATGATCTGGCACACCTTCTTTGGTGGGTAGAATAGGGATCCACCTGTCATATGAAGGCACCTGAACCTGGCCTTCAGGAGGCCGAAGGTCCGCTCGATCACCCTCCTAGTTCGCCCATGGGCCTCATTGTAGCGTTCCTCTGCCCTGGTCCTGGGATTCCTCACTGGGGTCAGTAGCCATGACAGGTTGGGGTAACCAGAGTCACCTGCAAATGGTGAGTGGCAACCGTTAGACACACACTAACCTGGAGGGATAACCCCAGACCCAGACAACCATTCCCACTGACTTGCTTCCAGGTGCTCACCTATTAGCCACACACGGTGCCTCTGGAGTTGACCCATCACATAAGGGATGCTGCTATTCCGCAGGATGTAAGTGTCATGCACTGAGCCAGGGAAGCTGGCATTCACATGGGAGATGCACTGGTCTGCCAAACATACCATCTGTTCATTCATAGAATGATAACTCTTCCGGTTTCTGTACACCTGTTCGCTCCTGTGGGGGGGGACCAAAGCCACATGAATGTTGGGGATGTGTCCCTGGGCATAGAAATCCCCTTTCACTGTAGGCAAATCCTCCACCTGAGGGAAAACGATGTAGCTCCGCATGTGTTTCAGAAGGGCAGACAACACTCTGGATAATACGTTGGAAAACATAGGCTGGGACATCCCTGATTCCATGGCCACAGTTGTTTGAAAAGAGCCACTTGCACGGAAATGGAGCAATGACAGCACCTGCACTTGAGTGGGATGACGGATTGCTGATATCAGGTCTGGCTCCAACTGGGTACACAGTTCCTGGATTGTGGCACGGTCAAGCCTGTAGGTGATTGTCAAATGTAGCTCCTCCATTGTCGACAGGTCCACCAACGGTCGGCACACCGGAAGATGCCGCCATCTCCTCACATGTCCCAGCGGACGGTGCCTATGAAGGACAACAGCAAGCACAGAGTGAAACAACTCAGAGGTACGTACCCACAGTTTACCCAGAACACCAATCATACACAAAAGGTTGCCTATATGTGTGCTGAGACTAGGCCTAGGTATGTGTGACGCAGTTGAAAATGAAGCCATGTGGGCCCCTGAAATGGCGGCTGCCTGACCTGTAAAGTGGGACAATGGGATGTGAGGTAACTGCGCCGGCGTTGCACACCGTCGCGGTAGGCGCAACACTGCATTGGTTAACATTGGACCCTATGGGTCCCAGGAGCCAATGACGATGTACGCCGGCGGTGACGGTATGCACTGCCGCGGACGTGACTGCCATTTTCTATCTGTTCAATCACTAGATACCTGATCTTCGACAGGAGAGGACCTACACTGCAAGTGCTGCTGTGACCTCGGTCTGGAAGAGACAAAGGCTCGTGCGTCTGGGGATAGGGCCCCTGCCTTCACATCGAAGGATTTGGAGAAGCTCGTGGATGGGGTCCTCCCCCAGTACACACTACTCTATGGTCCTCCAGACAAAAAGAGGTAAGTACACAGGGAGCATGTTGTATGGGCTATGCCTGTGTGGAGAGGGCTGGATGTAAGAAGGAAGGGGGCAGAGTGCTGCATGCATGAAAGACGGTGAATGCATGTGCCACATGGCAAGGGTAGGGATGGGGGCCAATCACTTTGACGGTGCAGTTGGTAATGACTTCTTCCCCTGTACATTTCATGTAGGTCAGCGCCCACCAGAAGAAAGATATTTGGCGTGCCATCGCCAAGGACATCCGGACCCTGGGGGTCTACCACAGACGGAGCACCCACTGACGGAAAAGATGGGAGGACATTCGCCGCTGGAGCAAGAAGACGGCGGAGGCTCAGCTGGGGATGGCCTCCCAACGTGAGAGCGGTGCCCGTCGCACCATGACCCCCCTGATGTTCAGGATCCTGGCAGTGGCCTACCCGGAGTTAGATGGGCGCTTGAGGGCATCCCAGCAGACACAAGGGGGTGAGTACACTCTCATTCTGCTGACTTTGCGCGCAGTTATCTGGGTGGGGGAGGAGGGCTGTGGGTTTCCCTAGGCCAGGGCGAGTTCCGTAGACAAGGCCCCTCCGTAAGGCAGGCCATGTGGCACCCCAGCCCACCTCTGTAGACTGCCAAGTACAGCTATTCATGCCCCTGTGTCATCTATGTGTGCAGATGTCGTCCATAGCCTTGTAGGCCATGTCCCAGGAATTGAACAGTGGAGCCCAAGAGCGCGGCGTAGTGCAGGGGGCTTCTGTGTCTGTCTTGTCTGCCAACTGTAGCGGTAATCCATGCACTCAACATGTCTTTCTTCTGTCGCCCCCCCCCCCTTTTTGTGGTCTCCCTGTTGTTGTGTGCATTAGCATCATCAGGCGGAGGAGCAGTGGCACCGGAGCACGAGGGAGCTGCACCCCATATGGCCCTGGAGGGCGAGACTACGAACTCGGAATTCACCAGTGGGACGGAGGGCGAGGGGAGCGTCACGGCGGGGACAGGAGCTGAGACCAGCGACACGGACACGTCCTCTGATGGGAGATCCCTTGTGGTGGCAGCAACATCTGTGCCCCCTGCATCTACAGGTAAAGCCGCCACACCCCCTACCAGCACCGCCCTCCCAGCAGCCCCTCAGCCTTTGCCCCTTGCCCGCTCACCCAGGAGGGTGGGCATCACCTTCGCCCCAGGCACCTCAGGCCCTGCCCCAGTCACCCATGCTGCCCTCAGTGAGGAGGCCATTGACCTCCTCAGGTGCCTCACTGTTGGGCAGTCTACCATTTTGAATGCCATCCAGGGTGTAGAAAGGCAGTTGCAACAAACTAATGCATTCCTGGAGGTCATTCATTCTGGTCAGGCGGCCCTTCACCGAGCTTTTCAAACTCTGGCCTCAGCACTGTTGGCAGCCATTGTCCCCGTCTCTAGCCTCCCCCCTCCAACTTCCTCCACCCAGACCCAATCTCCTGTACCTCTGCCTATCCCAAGCACACCATCAGACCAGCATGCACACACGTCAACACACAAGGGAAGCTCAGGCAAACATAAGCACCACACATCCCACAGGCACTCACGCAAGCAACACACACTTGCAGACACACCAACATCCACTGCCTCCACTGTGTCCCCCTCCTCCTCGTCTCCCTCCTCCCTCCCAGTCTCGTCTACACTCACACCTGCATGCACTACCTCTACAGCCACTACGTCCCTCACCAGCACACCCACCAGCACACCTCGCTCACGTGCAGTCACCACCCCAACTACCATTCACACGTCCCCTGTGTCCTCTCCCAGTGTGTCTGTGACGCCCGCTCCCAAGATACAGAAACGCAGGCACACACCCACCCAACAGCCATCCACCTCACGACAGCCTCCAGCGCATGCACCTGCACCCAAAGTCACCAAACGTACACCTCCTACTACCACCACCTCTTCCTCCACTCCCAAACCCCCTCCAGCTACCCGTCCCAGTGTGTCCAAAAAACTTTTCCTGTCCAGCCTTGACCTTTTTCCCACACCTCCCCCACCCCGTCCATCTCATAGGTCCCGAACTAGCACCTCAGCCACAACATCTCCGGGACCAGTGGTGCCTGTAGTCACCGGTATGTGGAGTGCACCGGCCACCAGGACAGCCAGTGTGGCACGGAGCCACAGCACAGACAGTCCCCCACCTGTGAAGCATCAGAAGTTGGCCAGTGCCCAGCGGGAGAGGGGGAAGACTCCAGCCACCAAAGCCGCTCCCAGGGGTCCCGGTGGGAGTGTGGAGTCAGCTGTGACACCTTCCAAGGTGGGGAAGGGCCACAAGAAACCCGGCAAGTGTGGGAAGAGCTGCACGGCGGAGAAGACCGCCTCCATCCCCGCTGTCCAGGAGGCCACCACCAGCCCCAGCCCAGCTGCCCAGGAGGGCACCGCCAGCCCCAGCCCAGCTGCCCAGGAGGCCACCACCAGCCCCAGCCCAGCTGCCCAGGAGGCCACCGCCAGCCTCAGCTCAGCTGCCCAGGAGGCCACCGCAAGCCCCAGCCCAGCTGCCCAGGAGGGCACCACCAGCCCCAGCCCCACTGATCCATGAAGGACTGCCTGCACCAGCCCCGCTGGGCCATGAAGGACCGCCAGCACAAGCCCCGCTGGGCCATGAAGGACCGCCAGCACAAGCCCCGCTGGGCCATGAACGACCGCCAGCACAGGCCCCGCTGATCCATGAAGGACTGCCTGCACCAGCCCCGCTGGGCCATGAAGGACCGCCAGCACAAGCCCCGCTGGGCCATGAAGGACCGCCAGCACAAGCCCCGCTGAACAGGGCACCGCCATCTCAAGCACCGCTGAACAGGTCACCGCCAACTCAAGCACCGCTGAACAGGGCACCGCCAACTCAAACACCGCTGAACAGGGCACCGCCAACTCAAGCACTGCTAGCCCATGAGCGGCAGGGGCACTGACGCAACTGGGTCCGTCACGGGGCGAGTGATGCACTCTGGGCACCAGTCCCCCTCCAGAACCAGTGGAGACATCCATCCACTACCTCTGTCCTTCACAGGATGAAGCACTCTGGGCACCAGTCCCCCTCCAGAACCAGTGGACACATCCATCCACTACCTCTGTCCTTCACAGGATGAAGCACTCTGGGCACCAGTCCCCCTCCAGAACCAGTGAAGACTGTTATCCACTTGAGAGACTGTGGCTTTGCACTCCCCAGGATGCAGCAGTGGGCAACCCACCCACTGTAGAGACTTGAGAGACTGTGGCTTTGCACTCCCCGGGATTGAACAGTGGGCGACTCACCCACTGTAGAGACTTGAGAGACTGTGGCTTTGCACTCCCCAGGATGGAACAGTGGGCAACCCACCCACTGTAGAGACTTGAGAGACTGTGGCTTTGCACTCCCCAGGATGTAACAGTGGGCAACCCACCCACTGTTGAGACTTGAGAGACTGTGGCTTTGCACTCCCCAGGATGTAACAGTGGGCAACCCACCCACTGTAGAGACTTGAGAGACTTTGGCTTTGCTCTCCCAGGATGTAACAGTGGGCAACCCACCCACTGTAGACACAGTGGGCAACCCACCCACTGTAGAGACTTGAGAGACTGTGGCTTGCACTCCCCAGGATGGAACAGTGGGCATGTGGCCCTCTCGTGGATTTGGCGTTGGGCACTCAAGCTGCTGAGGAACCCCCCCTTTCCCTCCCTCTGAAGTGCCTGCTTAGTTTCTGTCTGATGCCCCTGCAGTGTTCTCTCCGTCATGGTCGGGGATCTTGTGTGGGCCTCGCCCATACCGTGTGGTCCCAGTGTTCCAAGGACTTTCTTTGTCGAGTACCTGGACTACTATGCCTGGTATATATATTTTGTACATGGTGTATATATATATATATATTTCTGCCTACTTGTTTGTAATATATTCCGATGGTTACACTCATTTTCTTTGGTCTTTGCATTCTTCCGGGTGGGTTTGGGGGGTGTAACTGTGATGTATTGATATGCATTAGTGTGTGTGTTGTAGTGGGTGGGGGTGGGGTTTTGCGTGTGGGTGTCCCTGTTTTTTGCCTCCCCCCTCCCATGTGTCGTAGGTGCTGTACTCATCGTGGTCTTCGCCGCCGGCGTTCGTGCACCTGGTAGAGGAGCAGGAAGACTATCACAGGTAGAATTTGGAGTTCCGGTTCCATGGTGTCCTCGTCCCTCGTGGGTTGTGTAGAGGTGAGCGTTTTCCCTTCGAAATTCCTGTTTCCGCCGTGTTTTTATCCGCTGTGAATCCGCCCTGGAAAAGGTGGCGGATTGGCCTGTCATAATAGTGTGGGCGGTACATTGCATCCTACCTGTCTGTTGGCGGTGACCGCCGCGCTGTTTGTTTATACCGCTGTGGCGGTCGGCGTGTTAAAGTGGCTGTCTTTGTTGGCGGTTTCTGCCACGGTCGTAATTGCAATTTTTTTACCACCGGCCTGTTGCCGGTCTTACCGCCGCTTTAACACCGTCCGCCAGGGTTGTAATGACCACCATTGTCTCTATAGAATTCATTACCTCATGTCCTGTCCAGAATAATGAAACAACCAAGATAACCTGGAGATCCACCAACCTGGATCCGAAGGTTCTGGGTAATACTGAGACCTTCAAGCACTGGGGGATTAGAATCACCCCTTTAAGGGATCCTGGATATCCTCATGTTCTGGAGTGCTTGAGAAAAGAGGTTACTGCACTGATGCAACACAGAGCGATCTACTCAGTTGTAAGAAATGTCCAAAGCAATAACCCAGTCCCTGCACCACAGCACATCAGCAGGTCTTATGAAAAGTCTGCTTCTGGTCCTGAAGTGGTAGATAACCTGGGTTGGCTTTCAGGTGCCTCAAACTCAAACAAACTCTTTAGTTAACAAAATATCAAATTGACAGACTCCTAGCTTGAGTTTTAAGGTGTGCTTCTGGAACATCAGTTGACTGGCAAATAAGCTGAGAGACCCTGATACCTTTCAAGACCTTTGTTCCTTTCAAATAATTCTTCTACAAGAGACATGATTACAGAAGGCTTATCATTTGGAGGGCTACGCAACCCACTTTACCTCAGCAATGAAGCTACAAAAGCATTGGTGAAGTATGGATGGTCTTGCCATTTATGTATCTATTACCAGTCAAAATGAGTCATAGGAGCAACACAGAGATGATTCTTTCTTACAAGTAGCAGGCTTATCACTCAAATCCTCTAATGGTCGTACCAAGAAAATCACCTTGATTAACGTTTACATTCATCCAAATGCCACAGCAAGGGAGTAGAAATCTGACAAGCTAATTGACACTGTAACAGGCTTAATGTCAAAGAGGACCAGTAACAAACCCAAAATATATCAGGCAATTTCAATATGTGGCTATGAGCATGCTACCCGTAAACAAGATCACAGAGGCACAAGATAGCTAGTGGATGACACCACCTCAAGCTCATCCCGGGTAGCACAAAGTCAGTAAGAGAGGACGAGCCTTGCAAGGCAACCTTGAACACCTCAAGCCTCAGAGCTCTAAATGGTTGCATAGCCCTGGACATGTCTCTTTTTTACAGCTAGGGAATCATTAATTGATTATACTTTTGTCACTCTCCCCTATTGAAAGCCATCTCTTCCTTTGGCTTTGGTGAAAAAATGGACAGGGACATCAACCACAGGGGATAACCTTAGATAATAGCATGGATGCTTTTGACTGCGCAGCAGACCTAGGGTTTAAAGGGCACACAATCAAACTCAAAGCATCTGGTGTACCACAGACACCCTCTCACCCTGGGCCTCAAAGGCTAAACAACTATTTGCTTCCACTCATACCCCTGCATGAGACCTTTTGTACCATTGGGAAGGGTTCACTGGAAAATTTGCAACTCAGCACGTTAAGCCGATTCTACCCAGAAATAAGCACAATGCACAAGATACGACCCTCCTCTCAGGAGGGGGATCCATCCACTCAATAGGGGGGGGGGGGGTAAAACAATGATTAGCTAAGGGAGTTAAGAAGAAAACTTAAAGTGGAGAAAAAGACTAACCGAATGGAGAGATGGAACTCATTCTGGTCAAAAGTACTATATGACATCAGGTCTAATAACTCTGTGAACTTCTGGAGGACTATAAATGGAGTGGCAGAACTAGCCCAAATGTAGCCTCCTCCTACATCACTAAGCCAACCTGGTTTCACTTCCTGCTTGATCACTTTAATCTGCAGGCACAAAGAAGTCAGTCTTATGCACACAGGGACAGCTTGGAGGTTATTAAACTCCTGTCACTCGAGCCCTGGAGCAGTGACAATAGTGCATTATGGTGTTCCATCTCTGCTAGTCGACTCCAGAAACAAATTGCAAAAGGCCTGGGGGGGAATTCCACCAGCCATTTACAAGGAAGCTCCAATTTTTGGTCTGGTCACTTGGTAGCTCTTATAGATGATGATGACGAATATTTTGCAGGGGTGTTATTAGAAGAGCTCCAATCTTGGGCTGAGGCATCATCCCACCTAATCAAACAGGAATCACAAAGTATACTGGGACCTGAGTTAACCTTATGGCTCTTTCCGTATTATCTGAACAGGCAAAATCCAAAAGCCAATCAGTCTACTTGGATTTCATTGGTTAGACGTCTGCATTGGACAAGGTTCACCAGGGGAGGCTCTGGCAGAAACTGGCCCTTCTGAATATCCTGAAATCCTGGTTGGCCTACTTAGGGCCTTGGAACCATTGCATAAAGGCACATGGGTCAGAATAAAAATTGGGGACGGTTCTCGCCTGTTCAGGCAGATCAAAACCACACAGGGACTTAAACAGGGCTGTGTCCTTGCACCAACACTATTGAACCTGTTTTTATTGAATCTGTCTCCCCCGTTAAATTTAATGAACTCCCATCTGCCCAAATTGGCATGCTTTCAGCTATCAAATTTGTTGTGCATTGCTTATCTAGTCCTTATTAGAAGAACCAAGGTTGGCCTACAGCACCTTCTTGATGCAACCTCTGCTTTCTCAATCAAAAGTGGCTTGACAATCAATAAAAATGAAACTAAGATCCTGGTCATTCAAGGGAATAGATCACAAAAACCACTGTTGTGTCTGGACCTGAGTCAACTAAAAGCTTCAAATACCTTAAATTATACTTCAATGGAAACGGAAGATGTGACAATCAATTGGAAGAAATTAGAAGAAGGGAAATACATTGATTGTCAGCCTTAGGTTCCTCTTTACCAAAATAAAAGGTGTAACAGTAAAATGCTTCTTAAGATCTATAGATCTATTTTTCAGGTTTCTTCCCACTTGTCTGAAGCCCAGATCAGGCTGGAGTTCGGCAGGCACTGACATGGAAGGCAGCTTTTACATTGTGCTGCCACAAACTCAGGTCTGCATAATGAGATTCATTGGATCATTACTTGTGGTCTGAAATGGAATCAAAGCAGAGCTCCCTGGCTTGGTCTAATGACTGCCTGGGACCTAACTACCAGTCACCAGGAGTTTAAAAAGGCTGGTACAAATGAGCACTAAACTATTTTCATTTTTAGAGGACAAGTCTAGCCTGGATCTACGTAAACACGGCTGGATGACTCCACAACTATACGCACTTGAAACCACAGCGTTAAATAAGCAAACTCCATAATGACCGTGCTAAGGAACAGTTTATGAAATATAGGATGGGGAATAATACGTACCCCAATTTATTATCTTTTGTGGAAAAGATGGGAGGCACTGGGAAATTGCTGGCTATGTGAACAGGATCAGGAAGACATTATCCATATACTGTGCCTGTGCCCCACCTTAATGAAGGACCAGCGAGAAATATTATGAAGAAGGTGGAATGCCTGGGGCATAAGGTCCTGCAGGGAAGCAGCCTTGGCCTGCTTTCATCCCAGGGACCTCAGGTTAAATTGTGCACTGGTTAAATTCCTGGAGCAATTCACGAAAAAGGTGGAGGCTGTGGCTCAAGCAGAGGAAGGGAATGGGCTGCGATCAAGTAATTAACCGCTCTGCCTTTTGGCCTCTGCTGCATTTTACTATGTAGAAAGACAATAATTCTTGTGCCCTACTGGTTTCATCAGGCCCTTGTTGGTCTATTACTATACTACAGTCTCAACATGCCTATAACCTTGCATCTGTACCTCCTATTGATAAAGCGTAAGCTCTCTAACCACCTTGAGTTCTGATGTACTTTTTAAACTTACTGTAGATACACTGCAACTGCACTTTCCATTGATAAAGTTTCAGCTCCTCAATCACCTTGAGTTCTGATGAACTTTTAATCTTAGTTTGGATACGATGCACTCTATTTTTTGCACTGGCACTTTTTACAGTTCATTGATTACAAAAAAAGATTTTTTGACAATCCCCTGCATTTGTTTTTACAGACTTAGGGGGTCATTCCGACCCTGGCGGTCAAAGACCGCCAGGCCCGCGAATGGAGGAAGCACCGCCAACAGGCTGGCGGTGCTTCCCTGCCCATTCTGACCGCGGCGGTAAAGCCGCAGTCAGAAAACCGGGTCCGGAGGGATTTCCCCCGGCTGGGCAAATCCGCCAGGGCAGCGCTGCAAGCAGCGCTGCCCAGGGGATTCTGACACCCTTCCCGCCAGCGTGTTTCTGGCGGTGTACACCGCCAGGAAGAGGCTGGCGAAAACAGGTGTCCTGGGGCCCCTGGGGGCTCCTGCACTGCCCATGCCACTGGCATGGGCAGTGCAGGGACCCCCTAACAGGGCCCCAGCCTGCTTTTCACTGTCTGCCTAGCAGCAACTGCACCCGTCGCACACCTGCAACACCGCCGGCTCCATTCGGAGCCGGCTTCAATGTTGCAGGCCCCCTTCCCGCTGGGCCGGCGGGCGCTTACATTGTTAGCGCCCGCTGGCCCAGCTGAATGTCGGAATGCCGCCAGCGGTCTTTTGACCGCAGAGCGGTTAAATGGCGGTTCCCGCCAGGCGGGCGGCGACCACCGCCCGCCGGGGTCAGAATGACCCCCTTAGTTGTTTAAAAAAAATGTTTTTCACAGTAATAAGTTTTGTTCTGGGAGGGACTATTATAAATATTCTTGTCTGTTGTTACAGCTGGACTGACAGGCTTGGGGCCAAATCATCTCACACTATGTTTTCAAAAGTGAGCCCCATTTAAAATTCCCACAAAATGCTCCCCCAGAAGACAGAATGGCGATGGCATCCTGAATCACTTTTATGTACCTTTACTGTATAATTGTGTATTGTACTGCAACTTTTTTAATAATCATGCAATAATATTCATGACCTTTTAAACTGAGAAGAAGGAGCAAGGGCAAATATCTGACACTGACAGTGGATTTTGATTTCAAACCAGAATGCTTCAATCAAACTTGCAGGCATTTTCAGATTTAAGCCAATGGAAAATGCTAGCACTGAAACAACTGTGACATGTGGTCACATTACCCATTTCAGAGTGTTTCAGCTTTTTAGATAAAGGAAGTATAGGAATTTGGGTTATTAGTTCAGAGGACTGCAAACTCAACTCAAGTATTAATTACAGTCCTTGTCAAAGTGAACCACAAAAGTCACTAATTAAACCTGAGCCCAACCCTCTAGGTAGCTATGGCAGAGAGCAGTCAGGCTTAACTTTAGAGACAAAGGGGGTCATTACAACATTGTTGTAACCGCCGTGCGGCCGCCAATGCGGCCGCACTCCCGCGGTGCCCATAATGACATCCCTGCTGGGCCGGCGGGCGGAAACAGAGTCGGCGGTGTTGCGGCCGTGCGATGGGTGCATTTGCACCGGTCGCGCTTTTCACTGTCTGCTATGCAGACAGTGAAAAGCTGCACGGGCCCCTGTCACGGGGCCCCGCGACTCCCCGTACCGCCAGCCTTTTCCAGGCGGTTCAAACTGCCAGGAAAAGGCTGGCGGTAGGGGGACTCGTAATCCCCTGGGCAGCGCTGCAAGCAGCGCTGCCCTGGGGGACTATCACCGCCGGGGCAAATGTGGCGGGTCACCGCCGGCCCCGGTGGTGCGACAGCGGCGCTACCGCCGCGGTCGTAATCCCCTCTGAAAGCATCCAGCCTTGCCACAATGAAAATGTTTGAGTTTTTTTTTTTACAGTGAAGACATGAGAAACATTAAACTTTTACATGGCCTACATTTAAATACCATGCATCCTACAATTATAGACACCAAACCCTACCTTAGGAATGACTTGCTGATATTTAACTGGAAGATTTAGGCCTGTCAACAAGGTTTATTTTGCCTGGTTGAATTGGCAGTTTTAAAACTGCTCTATCAGGGAACAGTGGTAGGCCTGGGGTTGGGTTTGGGGTGCCACTGTACTGGATGGCACAATGTGTGCTGAGCCCCACTGGTGACATTTAACTTACAGACCCTGGGTACACTTTGTACCATATACTAGGGTCTTATAAGTATTGTAAATGGGCAATGAATTCTATACCAATTTCATCATGGTGAGAGCACAAGCACTTTACCACTGGTTAGCAAGGGTGCCGTGTAAGAGTTCTATGACCAACAAAAACGGTCAAAGCAAAACGTCTGGGGGAATTTCACTTAAAAAAATGTCAGCTCCAACAGGACATTTGGAATGTATGCACACATTCCAAGTCCCAAAATGATGAAGCATTCATTTTTTACACTTGAAACTAAGAGCGTGGATACAGGTAGTCTGCTAAATTAAAGTAGGACTTCGATTATAAATGGTGCTATGTTTATCAAACACGATAAATACCAAGTACAATAAAGTACGTTACATTTTGGCAGTTCAAATTGTAATTTTTTGGTAATAGGAGAAAAAGGCCCGTAGTTATAGGGACATGTGGGTTTTAGCCAAGTAGGCACCAAAATCAGTATTTTATTCCCCAAAAATTCAGAATGGACAATCATGACTTCATACATTAAATATTGAACTTATAGATGGTGTGCTTTATCTGGGGCGATAAATATTATATCCACAACTGGTCACTCTTAATTTTGCCAATTGTGACATGCGAATCTAGAGTCAATGTGTTTACTGAGATTCAACCATAAATTTCAAGAACACTGCGTTACCTGTGATCTGAAGACAAAAAGCGGACTACAGTAAAATAAACGATTTTGCTGCAAACACAATCCAAAACTTCTGACCCTGGTTTATTACTAAGGGAAACGTAATGGTGTTACAAACCTGCACACAGAACAGCCAAAATGCAGAAAATCACTTCTTATGTATAAATGTGGCTTCTCCTTTCAAATCAGCACTAACTGAGAGAATGGACATGTGAATATTGTATAAGCACTTACGAAGTCACAGAAAGATTTAGTGGGCCAATGTTTTTTGTTATGTAAAAAAGATTTCCTCTCTATTTTGCCTATTTTATTTCAACATCAGTAAAATGTACGTATGTGATGGATTCTTAAAGTATTTTCGAAAACCTGAATGGATTTGGTACACAACAAATTTAATTCTCCTTAAATATATACTTCTGCTGGTATTGTTATATAATTTACGTTTTCTAAAAGTGCTTTGTTTTATCTACTCGGCTCATTTTCCCAAACTCTCGGCGTTTACAGGGACATTTCACGCCTTTTTACTCAAACCTACTCACAAATGTAGTGCTTTTCTACAGACTTAATTGGATGGAGCAATGCTTATCATGCCAAAAGTAGGAAGTATTCATTAGAAAGGGAGCAACCACTTACCAAAGGCAGATTCACCCATCCAATCTCTTACATTCATAAAGAGACACTTCTCTATCCAAGTGAAAGCGCATCCAATTACAGACAAAAAGTGACATCTATGAATCCAAATAAATTGTGCAGGTGAGAGGAAACCTCTGCTTTAGATGCAGCAACTGACTGTTGTTCATCACGCACACGTCACGTGACAGTGCCACAAGAGGCAGAGGATTTAGGGCCAGATGTAGGAACATTCTGAATTGCGACCAGCAATTTGCGAGTCGGTTTGCGAGTCGCAATTCAGAATGTTGATGGTGTCCCTGACACCATCTGAGATTCGCAGGGGGGTCGCAAAGGCCCACCTCATGAATATTCATGAGGTAGGTCGCAATTTGTTTGCAGTGCCATTCTCAACGGGGATAGGGTCCCATTGGGACCCCTTCCCTTTTGCGAATGGGTTACCACCCATTACAAAAGGGTGCAAACTGCGATTGGTTTGCGACCGCGTTCGCGGTCACAAAGCAATCCTGCATTGCACTGCGACTCGCAATTAGGAAGGAAACACCCCTTCCTAATTGCGACTCGCAAACCCTTTTTGCGGTTCGGTAACAAAGTTACCGAATCGCAAAACGAGGTCTGTGCATTGCAAAGTGCATTTTGGATGTCGCAAACAGCGAAATTCGCTGTTTGCGACGTGCAAACTGCTTAGTAGATCTGGCCCTTAATGCACAAATTCACAGAGCTATACTAAAGGTTACGAATCCTGCATTGCATAGCCACATATCCCCCATTAGGCAGCTACAGTAAACAAACAGAGCAATAGACTTACTGGAACACAGTATTAGCTACATTCCACACACTACACCTGAATCCCATCCCTTTCTACACGATGGAGTAGACACACACCATATACAAATGTAATGATGAGGGCAGTAACAATGGGTGCGCAGAAGTGCTGGCACACACTTTGTGAGAAAAGGGGGCTGATTGCAGAGGCCCCCTGACTTTTTGTCCCCATTTTTCACGTTTTTTGCTGGTGTTTTCCTGACTCTAATGGTATTCTGGGTACTGCTAACCAGTCCCTGGGCCTGTGCTCTGTGTAATATCAGTATGCAAATTAGGCTAATTATAATTGGCTAAGTCCACCTATCTATAAGTCCCCAGCGCATGTAGGTTTAGGGGCCCCAGCATAGGTGGTGCCCCCATAGGTGCACTGCTGAGGTGCCCAGTGTCATTTTAAAGGCAGGCCTGCCTTGCTGGCTGCTTTTAAATTAAAGTTACATTCAAATTCAACTTTGGAAATAAAAGTAGTTCCAAAGTCTTAAACTATCTTATTTTTACATATAATTACATATAGGTCACCCCTAAGGTGTGCCCTATGTGCCCCTAGGGCTGGGTGCCATGTAACTATAAGCAGTGACCTTATAAAAATAGTTTTATAAGCCCTGGTGAGGTAAAACAGCCACATTCGTTTTTCCCTCATTGTAGTGAATGGCCTTCATAGGCTAGAATGGGGAGACTTTATTTTAATTTTAAAAGTCCCCTTAAGTAACAGATAAAAGAAGTTTGGTATCAAATTAATTGCTATAATAAATCCCACAACATCCAGTTGTTGGTTTTAATATAACTTGTTCAGGTAAGGAGTTTTAAACTTTGCTTGGAAAGTAACCAACTTCAGCCCTGCAGTGTTTTTGGTACTTTGCTCTGATTGGCCAGCCTCTGGCAGCCTGGCCAGGCTGCATGGATGAGGTGTGAAGTGGCCTGGCTCAACACAAAGAGATGTGCCTGGGGGGGAGATCTCCCCTCAGCAGATAGGGCCGCAGGAAGGGGGATGGCTGCCAAATTGGTCTTCAAAGGCAGGGAAGGACATTTGGAGCAACCCAGCAACACCCTCACATCCTTCAAACCCAGACAATTACGTGCCCCCTTGATTAGATTAGGAGAGGGCAGGATAGAGGTGTCTTTAGGATTTGTAGCCACAGCAGTGGATAGGCTCAGCCAGATGTAACTTCTAAAAATCACTTTCAGCCATGATGGATTTTTGAGGAATGTTGCTCCCTGGGATTGATTTTTGCCACACTTCCCAGGAAGTGGTCATCGCAGGGGGAAGGACCCTGCCCCTGATTCGAGAACCAGGAACCCCCTGTTTATCACACAGGAGCAGGGATAAAACTGGCAGACCTGCACCCACACCTCAGATTCCAACAAGGAAGAACTACAGAAGAAGAAGGACTGCCCTGCTGGACCCCTGACCTGCACCTGGACACTGCACTCTGGAGGACTGCACCAGCTGCACACTTGGGCTTCACTACAAGAAGGACTTTGCCTGGCTTCAACTAGTTCAAGGAGGGACTCCCTGTTTGCTACAGTTGAAAACTTGCTAAACAGAGTCCTCTGCACCAACTCCTGAAGAAACCAACCAGCTGACCACTGCCCAGTGGCCAAAAAGGAGTTTGGGCCAGGTGCATTCTAGGAGTTGTAGTCTGCACACTCAAGGAGCATCTCAGAGCTTCTGGAACCTTGGGGTGAGCTGTGGACCTCTAAAGGCCCTTAAAGGAGCATCTGGAAGAAGATCCACAAGTTTGGAGAACTTTTGGAAAAAAGCTCCATAAAGGGACCGATCTGCCGCAGCAACTAGCCAGCTTGCCTCAACCGCAACCCGGCCTGAAGAAAATCTCTGAAGAAGTCAGAAGATAGGAAGTTGACCAGGACCTCCCAGGCAGTGTATCCGGAGAGGGCTCTAAGGACATCAGATCAAGATTCAGGTTTGCCGGGGTCGAAGGATTTTCACCTCGAAAAAACAACTAAGTCTGAAGGTAAAACTCTCCACCAAGGGCTCCTGCGACACGTATCCGAAGAAGAGTTCCAGGAGGTCGTATTGGACTTGCGACTTGGTCCCGCTGAAGAAAATCTTCAGAAAAACAACAAAGACCTAAGGTAAACTTTTGACCGAGCCCTCCTACGGGCTGTAGCCGAGCCAGACTACATCACGTTCGGCCTTGAACTTTGACTTTGCCCCGGTCGAGTTGCGACCAGATGACCAGATTGGCGCTTTTTGTTTCTATGCACTAGAAAGCATTAATTCTTTAACAATTCATATCTCTGGTTCCCCTTATCCGAATTTATTTGTTTCAGTGTCATTCTAAAGCAAAAAATATTTCCTATTGTTATAAATTGATTTTGGATTTTTAAACTGTTTCTTGTGTTTTATTTAATCACTGTTTTTTGATATTTGAATGCTTTACGCTTTGTCTCCTAAGTTAAGCCTTGTCGCTCGTTGCCAAGCTACCAAGGTTTGAGCTAGGTTTAATTTACTGAGACCTAACTGGACCTAAGTGGAGGTTGGTGGCCTATTGCTAAGTGTAGGTACTTACCTGCCTTTACCAATAACCCATTTTCCAACACACGTCATTTAAAGTCCCTAGCATCATACACTCACATCCACAGAAGAAATTCACACGCAGCCACAAACAATGACGTTTTAGTTCAAAAGGAGAGAAGGTGGTACTTAGGACAGCTTCTGCTTCAGTCAGCTGTTCATTTTCAGTAATACACCCGAATTTTCTGCTACTTGAGTCCTGTCAGAACAGTGTTTCAAAGCTTTCCATATTATATTTAATACGGCACTTCATGTAAGCAATTTCCTTACGTGTATCTCACAGTCAGATTTGTAATTGTTATCCTGCCTTGGATGTTTCACACAATGATCATTAAATGTATTTTTGGGAAGCAAGCGGACTGTCCTACGGCACAAGCAGTCCTTCTCCTCAACATCATGTGAGGAAACGAAGCGTGTGTGCCACCGTGCAAGAAGCATTTGCACTATGCAGGTGTCAGCTCCAGCTGAGACAGCAGCATCGTCTGGTGCCCGGAGTGTTTCTCAGCTCATCAGTTTCTGACTGTAACTGGAGATTGCTTACATAAAATGTGACACTCAGTTTTAATTGAGACCAACATAGAAATGAGTGCGATGTGCAGAATTGCTAGTGACTGTTGTGAAGATTGCTTGAATGTAATGTGATGATGAGCTTTCATTAATAAAACTTTGAAATATTGCTATGTGGAAAAATTGCAGGTGACAGATACCCGATATTGTTTCCCTGCAATATGATGCTGATCTGAAACTGGGGGTCACTATTTAAGATTGTGTTTTGAAAAACGAGTTGATTGAGATTCCATACTCCTAATGTAATACTTACATTTAATTTGAAGAAACTATGAATAGGATAGGGGACCCACACCTGACTATAGTTACTGCTGAGGATACATTGAACTCAAAATATTATGTTTTCTTGAAAATGGTAAGCTTTTTGTTTTGGGGATTTTTTTAAATAAAGAACTTGAGAAATGGAAAAAGAATAGCAGGATTAAAGGAACAGTACACGAGTCCTGCAAAAGGCACTATGGGGCAAATTTATAACACTCTAGCCCCACATTGTGCCACATTAGCGTAATTGTTTTAATGCAAATGTAGCCCAACAAGGCCGAAATCCTAGCACCATATTTACGAAGTGGCACCAGGCATAATGTATGCAAAGAGGGCTGAATAAATGTCTAACAGATTTCCTTGTGTCATTTTCTATGGCAGTTTTAACGCCTGCTCAGAGTACATCATTAGTGTCAATAAAAATGATGCTATTGCTCCCTACCCTGCACCAGGCATGTGGTGGCAGTGTGGGGATGCTAAGGGGCACAAGTAAAGTGGTGCTGCACCTAGTTTACCTAAACATGTCCGTATTTGCTCTGTTTTTTCCACCAGTGTAATTTTTATTGACCCTATTGATGTACTCTGCAGGAGTAGCACCAAAGTACATCAATAGGGTCAATAAAAATTACACTGGCGGAAAAAACAGAGCAAATACGGACATGTTTAGGTAAACTAGGTGCAGCACCACTTTACTAGTGCCCCTTAGCATCCCCACAAAGTATTGGTGCTACTCCTGTAGAGTATGTAGGGCCCACTATATGTAATGGAATCCCCCTTTTAATACCTGCTCTGAGCAGGCATTAATAAACCCTTAAAAAATGATGCAAGGAAATCTGTTAGATTTCATTGTGCCATTTGTTTCAGCCCCCCTAATGGGAGAACACCCCCTTTGCATACATTATGCCTGGCACAGGCATAATGTAGGGCAAAGGGTTACATAGTGGCGCAATGCATGCATTGCACCACTTTGTAAATATGGCACGAGGATTTGGGGCTCGTTGGCCCACATTAGCGTAAACAAATTATGCTAATGTGGCACAAAGTGGCGCTATGGGCTTATAAATATGCCTCTAGGTTTGCTGACTCTATCCGCTTCATGAAATGTATTTATATCTTTGCACTTTTAAGATTTAAGGTTCACTAGCAGCCTATGTCTTTAGTTAGTTGTATAGACACTGTAGGGTACAGGGCACTTTAGCAAACAAAATGCAAGTGCCTGAATATAGTGCACACATTTGGGTGATGGAGAAATGAACATGTATTACACAGACACATGCATACTATTGCATCATAGCCATTGACAACCATGTATTACACAAACACATGCATACTAATACATCATAGCCATTAACAATCAAATTCCTGTTTTTTCACACAAGTACAAAGCTAGCTGCAACAGAAGTTGCACTCCTGATTCAGAGAAATACAGCCAGGCAACCACTGCGGTAAATTGTGAAGAAAAGACACAAATGAATGGCATTTCATGCATGAAGTATATCCATAGAATTCAAACTTCGCAAAAACTTTTTATGAGTACTCTCATGGTCAATACTTTTGCCACACTGGCAAAAAATGAATAGTACAACATATTGGGACGTTCTTCATTTAAAAAAACAGAGCCTCACAGCAGGTTTTGCTTTGGTGGAAGACATCATGAAAATGCTACCTATCACTTCTGATCAATATGAAGGCTTTACTAATCAGTACGACTAATAAGCAAACTTGATTAGTTATAAAATATTCTATTGTGGTATAATTAGGAGAACATAAAAGAGGAAACCACATCTTGTGAGAGAAGATTCAGTTAATTGGTATCGGTAAATTAGCTCTGTGCTTATTGTCCTATTCCAATTCACTTCATCAACAACAAAAACCAAGATACTGACTGTAAGAATTTGGAAACATATATCTCTTGAACATATTATTATTTGTTTGTCTAAGGCTTTGATTACGAGTGCCTCATATAATTCTTACATGTGCATTAACTCCTGTTGCCACATCTATAGGAATTATAAATACTGTGCTCAACACCGAACCCTTGCAATTTTCATCAAGATAAATATAGGCAAACTAAACCAGTTTATTATTGCTCACATTTTGCACTATCTTGTGAATGCCAGTAATTGTGGTTCATCTATCGTACTAAAAACCTGGTGGTAAGCTTAAATATTAACACTCAAGGTGTGTAATTTACACTCACTCCTATTTTGTGTCAGTGCCTGTTGTGTCCATGTTAGACTTGGCATCCTTGGTGTGGTCTCCCCTAACTTTTTGCTTCTGCTTCCCAGGTTGTTGATGTGTGCTTGACTCTGTTTTAGCTGTTTTTGATACTCTGGGAACTTTACTACTGCTATCCAGTGCTAAAGTGCAAGTGCTCCTCTGTGAAATTTATGTGTAATTGGCTTTCCATGATTAGCATATTTGATTTACTAGTAAGTCCCTAGTACAGTGCACTAGAGGTGCCCAGGGCCTGTAAATCAAATACTACTAGAGGGCTTGCAGCACTGGTTGTGCCACCCACATAAGTAGCCCTGTAAACATGTCTCAGAACTGCCACAGCAGTGTCTGTGAGTCCACTTGCCAGGCCTAAACCTTCCTTTTTCTTACATGTAAGGCACCCCTAAGGTAGGCCCTAAATAGCCCCATGGGCACGGTGCAGTGTATGTTTAAGGTAGCACATATACTAATGTGTTTTATAGGTCCTGACAGTGAAATACTGCCAAATTTGGTTTTCACTGTGCAATGCCTCTCTCTCATAGCTTAACACCGGGACTGCCTTTGAATATTATTAAAATGCAAATTTCCTTTAGGTGCAGATAGAAATCTGGAGTTTAGGGTCTCTGAGCTCACAATTTGAAAATACATCTTTTAGTGAAGTTGTTTTTGGATTGTGTGTTTGAAAATGCCACTTTTAGAAAGTAGGCATTTTCTTGCTTAAACCAGTCTGTGACTGCCTGTTTGTGGATTCCCTGTCTGGGTCAGGTTGGCAGTTGGGCTGTTTGCACCTCTCTCTAGACAGTGACACAAAGGGAGCTGGGGTGTAGCCTGCATATCCTAATGAGCCATCTGTGCTAGGAGGGAGGACTTACACCAGAAGGGGCTGTTCCTGCCCTCACACAATGCACCCCCTGGTGTGTGTCTGAAGCCTGGCCTGGGCAAAGTAGGATCTCACAAACAAAAGAAATGTTCCTTTAAAGTAGCCCTACTTCAAAGGCACAAAGGGGTATAAGAAGAGCACCCAAAATACCTGAAGATTAGATCATTTCTGGAATCAAGAGGAACCTCTGCCAAGGAGAAGCGCTGAAGAGCTGAGGAGAAGTGCTGCCCCTGCCTGTGACTGTACTTTGTTGGGCTATCCTGCAGTTGGTGCTTCTGCCTGTGAAAGGGGACATAGACTGGACTTTTTGGTATATTCATGCCTGAGAAGAATCTCCAAGGGCTTGGACTGAGCTTTCCCCCTGTTATGAAGTCTCAGGGCCATTAAAGACTTCCCCTACCAGCACCTGGACTCTCTGCTGAGACTCCTGCCTTGACGAGTGGTGCCCTATCCAGTCCTTTGGCCCTTGAAAGGAGAAGCTGGTGAAAATCCAAGAAAACCTACTTCGGCCAACTCCGGACTGACACCCCTGGCGAATCACATGATGCCGCCTGCAACCGCCTCCGTGGTCCCTACTGGAGTGCGATGACCCTCGCAGGCCCGACACCGCTGCAGCCCCATCGATGTCCGCGACTCCGTGGAAGTCACAGCACCATGTTGTGAGTGCCGGATATCAACTGCGTCTGAAGTGCATGGATTCAACGCTTCGCACTGACGCCACCTCACCTCCACTGTTCTGCAGCAAGGACCCAACGATTCTTCATGAATCATCTGCTCCTTTGTCCTGCGGCACCAGAACCGACGCTGCCTCGGATCCAGCGACACCGCGATACCCAACTTCGCGCACCGACTTGTTTTCACATTTTCCTAAGGTACTGAACCTGGGGTCTGTGTGACTCCATACCCAGCGCTATTGGCATCGGATTGTTGGGAATAACGCCATCACAACACCGTGCTATCACGTCATTGAAACATTTTGTGTTTGTGAGCGCTATTTTTGAGTTTAATCTTTAAAAAAGCATATCTTGAGTTGTGTATGTCGGATTTTTGTCGTTCTGGTCCTGTTTTGTTTAGATAAATATTGGCTATTTTCCTAAACCTGTGGAGTCCTTTTGTGGTGTTTTTACTATATTACTGTGTGTGCTGGTACAAATAATTTACACCTGGTCTCTGAAGTTAAGCCTACCTGCTTGTGCCAAGCTATCAGGGGGGTTGAGTGGGGGTTAACTGAGTGTGATTCTCCCTTACCCTGACTAGAGTGAGGGTCCTTGCTTGGACAGTGGGTAGTCCAACTGCCAACCAAAAAACCCATATCGAACAGTCCAGATTTAAGTTACACTTGTTTTAGCATTAACATATTACATTTAAAGCATGGGGATTCAGATTTCCAATACTAGGGAGGAGGTTGAAAATGAAGCATACAGCACCTAAAACAACTTTGCATTGTAACTCATTTTTATGACTTACACACCAAAAAAGAGCAGCAACGAGGAATACATTTAATTATGTATTATCCACTTCAAAATTCATCAGATTATTAAAATCTAGTAAAAACCTGAATTAGATAGAAATGTATTGCAGCACCCCCAAAATATTAACTCAGTTGTCACTGTTTTATAGTTGGGCAGTCACAATGTACTCTTGTATGCAGTACAAATCAGATAAGCAGCTTAATCATACATTTAAGAGGATCAATTGACTACATTCTGTTAGATTTACCATATTGGAGGTACAAGAGAGATATGGTAATTATTGTAAAACCAGTCAGTGATCATAATGCTCTGGCTGTAGATCTGGATGTGGACGTTGTGCAGCCTATGAATGATACCCGTTTGATGAAGTAATAACCATTCCTATTGTTACCACTAATAATAGAAGGAGGATTACATGACCTGTCACTGAGAACAGCATAGAGGCCATAGCTAGTATTTATGGAGAAGTGGTAGGGACCCTTACTGAATTAAGAGATTGTGGGGGTGAAAAACATCATGTTGTGTACACTTTCTGCAAACTGTTGGAAAACATAAAATCCTCTTTTTTCAAGTGGTAAAGAACAAGGGGAAAGGAAATTACTTCCATAAAAATAAAAATGAATGGTATAGTGACTCCTGTAAAGTAGCCACCAGGGATGTGATGGAAGCTTTGAAGATGGGGTGTAGAGTATTGGTGGCCCATAAGAGGAGGTTGTATGCAGAATCCCAAAGAATGTCCAGAAGGGAGTTGGAGGAAACTTACTTGAGAGAGTTATTGCAGGCACCCACTGACAAGGAGGGGAATTTGTCATGGTATCTTGTGGCGAAAGACACCAGGCGCCAAACTATCGAAGAAGGTTTCCATATACAACCACAGGCATGGGAAAAGTATTTTGGCTCCCTATATGCCAACCAAAGTCAGTGGAATAAGCGGTCATTTGGATCGCCAGGCAAGCATGTTTCTCGGTCTACGGGCAAGGCTGAACTTGTGCCCTTCAGTCTTGAGGATACAAATCGGGCCCTTCAAACTCTACAGAGGAATAAGGCTCCAGGTTTAGATACAATTCAGTGTGATATGTTCCTCTTAGAAAGGGGGGGTCTGGGCTGTTATGATGAACACATGATTAAATGCCGTAATGGAAGGTGCTCAAAATTCCAGATACATGGCTTGCAGCATAGGTGGTCCAGTGTAAAAAAAGGGTGATAAATCTGATCCTGCTAACTATAGGCCTATCAGCCTTATACATGTCTCCCAAAAATTATTTTGTAGGCATTTCCTAGATAGGCTATTGAATTGGGTAGAGGAAAATAACGGTCTTTCTCCCCTCCAGGCAAGGTTTAGAGTAAACACTGGAATTATAGACCAATTGTTTAGATTTATGATTCTACTCTGGAAGTATATACTAATTAGTAGAGAGCATGTTTATGTGGTCTTTGTGGACCTACAAAGAGCCTTCCGTTTGATTCCTAGGGGAAAATTGTGGGACACACTGGATCGATTGGTTATCCCAACCTATCTTTTACAAGTTACCATGAGGCTTCATCACAATAATTATGTGCAAATTAGATGGGGCTAGAATGGGGAGCTCATCAACTGTATTGATGTGGATAGGGTTATAAAGTAAGGGTGTGGCCTGGCCCCCACCCTCTTCACTTTGTATCTCAAAGGGTTAATTGAATCCTTAGTAGGATGCAACGGAGAGCCGCCTTAGTGAGCTGGTAAACCAGTAGCCTCACTTTTGTTTGCTGATGATACCCTACTGGTTTCAAGGACACTGGCGGGACTTCTGAACCTGCTTGATAGATTTTCTGTTGCCTGTAATTAATTAGGACTGGAAATTAATATCAATTAAACAAAATGTATGGCATTGAATCCCCATAAATCTTTTAATGGTAACGTAAAGTTGGATGGGATGCACCTAGAGCAAGTAAAATAATTTGATTACCTATGAGTAAGGCTTGCTAATACTTTAGCATGGTTCCCACATCTCACTTAAAGCCTGCTCTTTCTTCAACAAACTAGTTATGCTCTATTAAGGAAACTGAAAACATCTAGATTTAGACCAGTACAATGTATTGTTGAAATTTACTGAGCCAAAGGGGTAAGTGCAGCACTCTATGGTGCAAAGTTATGGGGAATACACAACTTGGGAGTGCTAGAAAGAGCTGAAAGTAGCTTTATGACATTGGTTGTGAACCTATCCCAGAAACACCCTTTGCCCCCTTGCGGTTGGATCTTGGTTTAAGTAATATTGCACATGTTGCCACATTCAGAGCTTTGACATAATGGATGTGGTTTTGGCTAAACAAAACACCACTCCCGCTACAAAAGTCATTGTTTGAGATATTGGAGTTCAAGTGCAGTGACAGTATCCATTGGTTGAGGTACGTGAGATCATGCCTAAATCGATTGGGCAAGGGTGATCTGTGGACTAATGGAAGAGCTCCATAAAGCTCCTTGAGGAAAGATACTGAACTTGTGTATGCCATTCATGGCTAGACATAGTAAGTAAGGGGGATTTGAATAGTAGATGTTTGGCCTTTAAAGACTTATTGCATTAAGAGGATGTTATGAATGTGATTGAGCCCCCATCATAGAAAATCCTTGTTCTCAAATTTAGATATAGTGTGCTGCCCCTCAATTGTGTCAGTAGCCTTGGAGAGGGGCAAACAACTCCCCAAGATAACGACGAATCAGAAGACCACTTTTTTTTTGCCCCCATTACAATGAGGCTACGCGGATGTGGTTATTACCATCCTGTTGTGCTCTTGAATCGAGACAGTTGAGATTTACTATGCGGATCCTCAAAAGTGATACTAAAGGGTGGTTAGTCTATGCTCTCTCTAGATACCTGTTAACTGCATTTAGAACCAGGTGTAGGCTATGGAGGCCTGTCTGAAAGAGATTGTTAAGTTATTAAGTCACTTTATTCGGATGTGGATATTGGTCTTACGTGCATAATTGCAGATTAATTTATTTTTGCCACTCTTTACTGTGTTTTTATTGATAATGTGTGTGTTTTTGTTGTAGTATATCACTGTTTACATTTGCATATTTATATTATATTACTGATAAGCATAACTCTAGGTTAGTTAAACATTGATCTATTTGCATTTATGTTTAAGGCCATCATAGAGAAATTAACAGTAAGCGAATTGGTTAATGTGTTATTACTTCTTTTTTATTCTTTTTATTTCTTTGTGGTCTTGTTGCAGTAATGTATTATATTTTAATCGTGATGTGCTTTTATGGTTCTATGAACTGAATAAAGAAAACTACTACTACTCTTGTATGCATGTTTCACTGTTTTCTAGTTAGGTGGGTGCCATGTACTCGGCTTTATACTTTTCAATGTTTCCTAGCTGGGCAGATGCCATGTGCTCTGCTATTCACTATTTTCCTTGTTGTTCTGGTGCCATGTACTTTGCTGTGCACTTTATTTAGGAATGCCACATACTTTTATTTGAGTGCACTGTTGCATTGTTTCAAGGTCTGTTTACTTAAGTACCATTTCAAACAGGTGGTGCTGATTAGTTAAAAACGTCTCTTCCCTGCTAACCTCATGGTCTCTGATGCTTGCTTGTTGTTTATTTATTCAGCTGCCCTGCCATCTAATTCAATACCTCCACTCCCTGCCTCAGTTTCCTGACAGAGACAGATTTCTAAATGACAGGAAACACTGAAATATCTTCAGGAATGTTTGAGTGTTTATTGTGTTTCTTTACTCAATCTTCAATTTTCTCCCACAACGCAGCCTTCTAATTGACACCAAACACTCACTCATTTTCTAGAATGCTTCAGATAAACAGTAGTATGGCAGACTCTAAATGCTGCTTCAAAATTAGTCCCCGAATGGCTTCTTCAATCTGCCTTCAAAGATAGCTGTATCACTATCAGTATCATCATTGGGTTCCTGAGCCATTCCATCTGCATCAAAAATACCTTGGACACCTTCACCTGAAAGCTGGGTGCCAACAACCCCTCTTGAAAATCTATCCCTTTGATACAACTTTCGACAACCTTAAACCCTGGAATCTGGTCAATTAGACAGTGTTGCTGTGCCCCCATCGTTTTGACTACAACTCTCTTCTTGCCATTTGACACTCCAGCTATGGCAAACACCTCTTTTTTAATTATGCAAAGGGCAGTGGTGGCACAGGAAATCAAATGTTCCTTGCCTTGTTTTCTCTGCACTAACAATGCACCCTAACTCTTGGTGCTGGCATCACTGGCTATCAGTGCTTCCTATTCTGGAATTAGGGCATGTGAATATGGAGCCTCTCCTGTCTTTTCCTTAGCCTATTCAATTTCTCTCTGGCAAACCTCACCCCACTGAAAAACAAGTTCCTTTTCCAAACCACCTCCTCATAGCTGCAGTTTTACCAGCATGATCCTTCAAAAATTTGATAGAATACTTGATCATCCCCAAGAAAGTGAGAAGCCCTTCTTTACAGCATGGCTCCTTCAGTACCTCGATTCGCTCAACCATTTACCTATTGAGATTTGCACACTGTTCAGTCACCAAATGTCCAAAATAATTTAGCTCTCTCAATCTGCTCCTACAGTTTTCTGCCAATAGTGTGAGCTTGGACTTCATCAATTTTTAAAGTATTTTCTTTAGTAATACATTTTGCTCTGCTACTGTTTCACTGTTCTTCTGCAAACAAACCAACAATGCTGGCAGCATTTCACCCCAGAAAGACTAAAAGTGTCAACTTCACTCTTTGAAAGATGTATGCTGCTTAAATTATCCAAACTGCAACCCCTCAAACTTCTATGCCCGATCAGTGTTATGAAAGCCACCCAGCTCTTGCAACCCTACTTTCAATAACAGCTGGTAATTGGCTGAGACAAGGTCAAGTGTGGTGAAATACCTCATCCCAGCCAGGGATGAGGTATTTCAACTAGTCCCTTCCTATTCAGTGTTCGAAGATCGACCCAAAATTGAATCTCCCACTGGAAAACATCTGGCACTCGCCTATAAAGGTATAGCTCCAATTTCGATGTTAATCTTATTTTGTAACCCCTCAAACAGCCTGGAATGGCACTGAACATTGTTTTGATCTCAGATTCAAAATTCCTTGCTGTGATCTTCAACTCATGTACCTCTACCTGTGGTGAGGCATTGGGATACAGAATCACTCCCAACAAACTCTGATGAGGCCAACCTATTATGTCATCGCATTTGTGTTAAACATACACGTTACCAACACCTCCAAGCATGCCTCAAAATATCCAAACATCTTTATGGATACTTTCTGATTTGGAACATCTATATTCATGTCCTTTTCTTCCACATGTTTTTCAGGTCGAGTTCAAAGTTGGACACTCTCTAGCATTCATGTTTTGATCTATATTTGCCCACTGCAAATATTCACATTTACATACTCCATTATTTCCACCTACTTCACGTATTGTTCTAACCATGCACACATCCTCATTATTTTCCATTTCTATTACGGCGTTGACTGTTTTGCTCCCAGTTCACTATCCAATCATTTTTACATACACTCACCTCTCTTAGCTAATTATAACACTACTTTTAGCAGAGGTTGATCCTTCGTCTTTCTCCCTTCAGGCGTCACATCAAATTTACAACTGTGCGCCTATTTCCACATGCTAGTAACATAGCCTTCTACTGACTCATCCTTCACTTGACCCATCTGTCCAAAAGGATAGTGTTCTAAAATTGTGCTCTCATGAGGCAGATGGTCAAGTTCTACTTTCTTTATGGCTATATCATTCAGCACTTAAGTTAGATAAAATCTCCAAAACCTCCTTTGCCTCTGCCATGGGCAAGTGCAATATTAGAGCTTGACTCCTTTCTGTGCCTAAATTAATTCCCAATACCCTGGCATAATTTGTGGAATTTGTTTTGCGGCATTCCCTTAATACCAGTGGCAGATAAAAATGTTCTTATTGCCCAATGGTCACATTCTGTGATTTTTGCACAAAGTATTAACTAGGTTATCTTCATAGGGCATACGGGTCTCCCAGATACATGGAAAGGCAGCATTATTCACCCTATATACAAAGCAGGTAACCCCGCAAATCCTTCAAACTACAGGCTAATAACATTGATAGACGTGGAAACAAAACTCTACGCATCCTGCCTACTGCACCAACTAGCAGAATGGATTCATGACAGACAGTTAATTCCACAATGCCAGACAGGTTTCAGAGCTGGTATGGGTGCTTCCACCATCCTGGCAACCCTGGCCCTGCTGGGAAACAAAGCCAGGCTTAAGAAAAAAAGGCTACTTGCATGCTTTATTGATCTAAAGGCAGCTTTTGATTGCGTACCAAGAACCCGCCTATGGGAGAAACTGAAAGGGTGGGGCTTACCATGCAGCCTTCTTAGCGCAATGATGGACTTGTACACAGGTACTTGGGCGCAAGTAAAAATTGGAGAGGGCAGCCACCTCACTAAGAGAATATTAACAGCAAAAGGACTTAAACAAGGGTGTGTATTGGTTCCCAAGCTGTTTAACTTATATCTTGCAGACCTAGCCGAGGCTCTAGCTCCCGTAAATAGCCATCCGCCAGTATTGATCAAGAAAGGAATTGCAGGCTACAGTACGCAGATGACATAGTTCTACTCAGCCAAACACCTGTTTGGCTACAGCATAGCATCCATGCATTTTATACATCCATAACAATGCAAGTCCTAGAATTGAATTTGAGTAAAACTAAGGTTGTCCACCTAGTCGACAGGAAGTTTAAATCTGCTTCATGGTTTATAAACGGTTCCCGGGTGGAGGTTGCACCCACATATAAGTACTTGGGATTCACTATGGACCGCCTCCTGACTTTCAAGCCGCAACTTGCTGTCACTCAAGCAAAAGCCCTCTCACTGACCTATGGCTTTAAAGTTCTAAAACAAAAACTGAGCTGCCCTTCATACATTCATCTGCTTTCTGTCATTGCAGCGCGCTAATACCCACCATCACTTATGGCGCCGAAATAATGCTGGGGAAGGAGGCAGTTTCTTTCAATCAAATCCAGACGAAGGCCTACAAAACAGTTTTTCGGATACCACGACCAGCATCTCCAGCTCAAGTTCGTTTAGAATTGGGTCTGAAAAACTATGAATTTCAGAGTAGATGTGTCTTCATTAACCTATGCTGGAGGATGCGTGCAGCTGAGACTGGTACTCTAAACAACCTATGTTGGATGGAAATTGAGGAGCAACAGCGACACAATGATAAAAGTACCTGGGATCATCACTTAAATAACTGCATTAAAGCACTAGGTTTGCTAGAAGCCTGGGACCAAAACCCGGACAAAAAGGAGTTTTTTCGGAAAACAAACGCTGTCACTAAGAAGAAATCTTTAAATTCTGATAAACAAAAACTGGCAAGCAGACAGCACGCCTGGACTATAATAACAGTATACAAAACTTTACGGGCACAGGAATACCTAGCAGCAAACTTCAACCAGTCGCTGAAACATCGGTTTATGCTTTTCTGCTTTGGGTTGATGGAAACGAAGGATATGATCCCTTCATGGAGACAGCAGGATCTGACACATTTCTGTCGACTGTGTGGGTACAGACAAGAGTCAATAGAACAATTTTTTTGTGTGCGCCTGGCTTTGCTAGGCCTCAGGACATTATATTTGAAAAACATTTTTAAGACACTGAACATACGCTCATGCAGACCGGCCATTATAAGCTGGCTTGGCAGACTTTCAATCCCGTTTTCTTGTCGAGGGACTAAATTCATGGTACAGGCTCAGAAAGAATTAGTGAATAGAGTTGAAGCCGAGTGTGCCTGGGCCATCATTTTATGATTCGTAAAGCTCCGAAAGTTTAGTTCCAGCCAGGAAACAGCCCTAGGTACTACTTAGGATTCTCACTCAGTGTTCGTAAGGGAGCAAGAAAGTCCTAAAGTTAAGTCCAAGACCAAGGTTGGAATTAGTGGAGAAAACTTTAGCTATGCACAACTCTTTACCATGATATATTTTAGTTTCAAATAAGCTTTTATGATTTTATTATGGGTCTCTATTAACATAATGAGTAGGCAAAGTATTTATATTATTATGTATTTTGGAATTGCAATGGTTTTAATTAACTGTGTCAATAAAATTTAACTTGAAACTTGAAAACTTCATAGGGCATAGATACTCAGAGAAATAATAATTGTGTGCGCCCAGTTTCCTGAAATAGAGGCACAAAATAAGAAACAAAATTACATAAAATCTCACTTTAACATGCACAAAGAAAAGGACGTCTTATGTGTGCACATTGGGCATAAAAGCTGTCTATTGAGCAAGCATATTAACACAAAATTAAGGTGGTCATTACAACCCTGGCGGACGGTGTTAAAGCGGCGGTAAGACCACCAACAGGCCGGCGCAAAAATTTTGCAATTACGACCGTGGCGGAAACCGCCAACAAAGACAGCCACTTTAACACTCTGACCGCCACGGCGGTACAAACAAACAGCGCGGCGGTCACCGCCAACAGACAGGCGGAAGACAATGTGCCGCCCACACTATTATGACAGGCCAATCCGCCACCTTCTCCAGGGCGGATTCACAGCGGATAAAACCACGGCGGAAACAGGCATTTCAAAGGGAAAACACTCACCTCTACACACTCCACGAGGAACGACGACACCATGGAGCCGGAACTCCATATTCTTCCTGCGCTAGTCTTCCAGCTCCTGTACCAGGAGCACCAACGCCGGTGGCGAAGACCACGGTGAGTACTGCACCTATGACATAGGAGAGGGGGGAGGCAAAAAACAGGGACACACACACGCAACCCCCCAACCCCCACCCTCACCCACTACAACACACACACCAATGCATATCCAAACATTACAGTAACACCCACAGCCCCCCTGAAGAATGCAAAGACAAAAGGAAATGAGTGTAACCATTGTAATATATCAAAACAGAGCAAGCAAAAATATACATATATACACTATTAACAAAATATACACCACGAATAGTAGTCCAGGTAATGCACCATTCATAGTCCGTGGACCACTGGGCACAAAATGCATGGGTGAGGCCCACACAAGATACCCGAACATGACGGAGAGAACACTGCAGGGGCATCAGATAGAAACACAACAGGCACCTCAGGGGAAAGGGAAGGGGGGGCACCTCAGCCGGATGAGTGCACGACGCCAGATCCACGAGGGGGCTCAATGCCCATTGATGTATCCTGGGGAGTGCAAAGCCACAGTCTCACAAGTCTCTACAGTGGGTGGTTTGCCCACTGTTCAATCCTGGGGAGTGCAAAGCCACAGTTTCTCAAGTCTCTACAGTGGGTGGTTTGCCCACTGTTCAATACTGGGGAGTGCAAAGCCACAGTCTCTCAAGTCTCGACAGTGGGTGGTTTGCCCACTGTTCAATCCTGGGGAGTGCAAAGCCACAGTCTCACACGTCTCTACAGTGAGTGGTTTGCCCACTGTTCAATACTGGGGAGTGCAAAGCCACAGTCTCTCAAGTCTCTACATTGGGTGGTGTGCCCACTGTTCAATCCTGGGGAGTGCAAAGCCACAGTCTCTCAAGTCTCTACAGTGGGTGGTTTGCCCACTGTTGAATCCTGGGGAGTGCAAAGCCACAGTGTCACAAGTCTCTACAGTGGGTGGTTTGCCCACTGTTCAATCCTGGGGAGTGTAAAGCCACAGTCTCACAAGTCTCTACAGTGGGTGGTTTGCCCACTGTTCAATCCTGGGGAGTGCAAAACCACAGTCTCTCAAGTCTCAACAGTGGGTGGTTTGCCCACTGTTCAATCTTGGGGAGTGCAAAGCCACAGTCTCTCAAGTGGATAACAGTCTCCACTGGTTCTGGAGGGGGACTGGTGCCCAGAGTGCTTCATCCTGTGCAGGACAGACGGAGTGGATGCATGTCTCCACTGGTTCTGGAGGGGGACTGGTGCCCAGAGTGCTTCATCCTGTGCAGAACAGACGGAGTGGATGCATGTCTCCACTGGTTCTGCAGGGGGACTGGTGCCCAGAGTGCTTCATCCTGTGCAGGACAGACGGGGTGGATGCATGTCTCCACTGGTTCTGGAGGGGGACTGGTGCCCAGAGTACTTCATCCTGTGCAGGACAGACGGAGTGGATGCATGTCTCCACTGGTTCTGGAGGGGGACTGGTGCCCAGAGTGCATCACTCACCCCGTGACGGTCCCTGTTGCGTCACAGCCCCTGCCGCTCATGGGCTAGCGGTGCTTGAGTTGGCGGTCCTTGCCTTGTTCAGCGGTGCTTGAGTTGGTGGTCCTTGCCCTGTTCAGCGGTCCTTGCCCTGTTCAGCGGTGCTTGCCCTGTTCAGCGCTGCTTGAGTTGGCAGTCCTTGCTCTGTTCAGCAGTGCTTGCCCTGTTCAGCGGTGCTTGCCCTGTTCAGCAGTGCTTGACTTGGCGGTGCTTGCCCTGTTCAGCGGTGCTTGAGTTGGCGGTCCTTGCCCTGTTCAGCGGTGCTTGACTTGGCGGTCCTTGCCCTGTTCAGTGGTGCTTGCCCTGTTCAGCGGTGCTTGACTTGGCGGTCCTTGCCCTGTTCAGCGGTGCTTGACTTGGCGGTCCTTCATTGCCCGCTGAGCTGGCAGTCCTTCATTGCCCAGCTGGGCTGTGGCTGGCGGGGCCCTCCTGTGCAGCTGGGCTGTGGCTGGCGGGGCCCTCCTGTGCAGCTGGGCTGTGGCTGGCGGGGCCCTCCTGGGCAGCTGGGCTGTGGCTGTCGGGGCCCTCCTGTGGAGCTGGGCTGTGGCTGGCGGGGCCCTCCTGGGCAGCTGGGCTGTGGCTGGCGGGGCCCTCCTGTGCAGCTGGGCTGTGGCTGGCGGGGCCCTCCTGTGCAGCTGGGCTGTGCTGGCGGGGCCCTCCTGGCCTGCTGGGCTGTGGCTGGCGGGGACCTCCTGGGCAGCAACGATGGGGCTGGCGGGGCCCTCCTGGGCAGCGACGATGGGGCTGGCGGTAGCCTCCTGGCTAGCAGGGATGATGGCGGTCTTCTCCGCGGTGCTGGTCCTCCCAGACTTTGCGGGTTTCTTCTGCCCCCTCCCCACCTTGGGAGGAGTCACAGCTGAGTCCACACTCCCCCTGGGACCCCTGTGAGTGGCTTGGGTGGCTGGAGTCTTCCCCCTCTCCCGCCGGGCACTGGCCAACTTCTGGTGCTTCACGGGGGGGACTGGCTGTGCTCTGGCTCCGTGATACACTGGCTGGCCTGGTGGCCGGTGCACTCCACATACCTGTGACAACAGGCACCATTGGTCCCAGTGATTTTGTGGCTGAGGTGCTAGTACCGGACCTATGAGTTGGACGGGGGGGTGGGAAATAGGTTAAGGGTGGACAGGAAAAGTTGTTTGGAAACACTGGGACAGGTAGCTGGAGGGGGGTGGAGGAAGAGGTGGTGGTTGTAGGAGGTGTAACTTTTGTGGATTTGGGTGCGGGTGCATGCGCTGGAGGCTGTCATGAGGTGGATGGCTGTTGGGTGGGTGTGTGCCTGGGTTTGTGTATCTTGGGAGGGGGCGTCACAGACACACTGGGAGAGGACACAGGGGACGTGTGAATGGTAGTGGGGGTGGTGACTGGACGTCAGCGGGGTGTGCTGGTGGGTGTGCTGGTGCGGGACATAGTGGCTGTAGTGGTAGTGCATGCAGGTGTGAGTGTAGATGAGACTGGGAGGGAGGAGGGAGACGACGAGGATGGGGACACAGTGGAGGCAGTGGATGTTGGTGTGTCTGAATGTGTGTGATGCTTGTGTGAGTGCCTGTGGGATGTGTGGTGCTTATGTTTGCCTGAGCTTCCCTTGTGTGGTGAGGTGTGTGCAGGATGGTCTGATGGTGTGCTTGGGATAGGCAGAGGTACAGGGGATTGGGTCTGGGTGGAGGAAGTTGGAGGGGGGAGGCTAGAGACAGGGACAATGGCTGCTATCAGTGCTGAGGCCAGAGTTTGAACAGTTCGATGAAGGGCAGCCTGACCAGAATGAATGCCCTCCAGGAATGCATTTGTGTGTTGCAACTCCCTTTCTACACCCTGGATGGCATTCAAAATGGTAGACTGCCCAACAGTGAGGGACCTGAGGAGGTCAATGGCCTCCTCACTGAGGGCAGCAGAGGTGACAGGGGCAGGGGCTGAGGTGCCTGGGGCGAAGGTGATGCCCACCCTCCTGGGTGAGCGGGCACGGGGCGAAGGCTGAGGGGCTGCTGGGAGGGCGGTGCTGGTAGGGGGGGTGGCGGCTTACCTGTTGAAGTAGGGGTCATAGATGTTGCCACCACCACAAGGAAGCTCCCATCGGAGGACGAGTCCGTGTCGCTGGTTGCAGATCCTGTGACCGCCGTGGTGCTCCCCTCGCCCTCCGTCCCACTGGTGTATTCAGAGTCCGTAGTGTGGGCCTCCATGCCCATGTGGCGCAGCTCTCTCGTGCTCCGGTGCCACTGCACCTCCGCCTGATGATGCTAATGCACACAAGAACAGGGAGACCACAAAAAGGGGGGGGGACAGAAGAAAGACAGGTTGAGTGCATGGTTTACCGCTACAGTTGGCGGACAAGACAAACACAGCAGCCCCCTGCACTACGTCGCGCTGTTGGGATCTACAGTGCAATTCCTGGGAAATGGCCTACAAGGCTATGGACGACATCTGCACACATAGATGACACAGGTGCATGAATAGCTGTACTTGGCAGTCTACAGAGGTGGGGTGGGGGGCCACAGGGCCATGCCTAACGAAGGGGCTTAGCCTACGGAACTCGCCCTGGCCTAGGGAAACCCACAGCCCTCCTCCCCCACCAAGACCCCTCCAATGCGCGCAAAGTCAGCAGAATGAGAGTGTACTCACCCCCTTGTGTCTGTTGTGATGCCCTCAAGCGCCCATCCAACTCAGGGTAGGCCACTGCCAGGATCCGGAACATCAGGGGGGTCATGGTTCGACGGGCACCCCTCCCACATTGGGAGGCCATCCCCAGCTGAGCCTCCACCATCTTCTTGCTCCAGCGGCGAATGTCCTCCCATCTCTTCCGGCAGTGGGTGCTCCGTCTTTGGTGGACCCCCAGGGTCCGGATGTCCTTGGCAATGGCACGCCAAATATCCTTCTTCTGGTGGGCGCTGACCTACATGAAATGTACAGGGGAGTAAAAGTAGTCATTACCAACTGTACCGTCAAAGTGAGTGGCCCCCATCCCTACTCTTGCCTTGTGGCACATGCACCCACCGTCTTTCATTTACTCAGAACTCTGCCCCCTTCCTTCTTACAACCAGCCCTCTCCACACAGGCATAGCCCATACAGCATGCTCCCTGTGTACTTACCTGTTGGTCTGGAGGACCGTAGAGTAGCGTGTACTGGGGGAGGACCCCATCGATGAACTTCTCCCACTCCTCCGCAGTGAAGGCAGGGGCCCTTTCCCCAGACGCACAAGCCATTGTCTCTTCCAGACCGAGGTCACAGCAGCTCTTGCAGTATAGGTCCTCTCCTGTCGAAGAACAGGTATCGAGTGATTCAACAGATAGAAAATGGCGGTCACATCCGCGGCGGTCACGTCCGCGGCGGTGCGTACCATCACCGCCGGCGTACATCGCCATTGGCTCCTGGGACCCATAGGGTCCAATGTTAACCAATGTAGCATTGCGCCGCAGTCTTCGACCGCCTACCGCGACGGTGTACAACGCCAGAGCAGTTACCTCACATCCCATTGTCCCAATTTACAGGTCAGGCAGCCGCCATTTCAGGGGCCCACATGGCCTAATTACCAACTGCATCACACATACCTAGGCCTACTCTCAATACACATACAGGCCAGATTTTGTGTATGAATGGTGTTCTGTGTAGACTGTGGGTACATACCTCTGTGTTGTTTGACTCTGTGCTCGCTGTTGTCCTTCCTAGGCACCCTCCGCTGGGACATGTGAGGAGATGGCGGAATCCTCCGGTGTACCGACCGCTGGTGGACCTGTCGACAATGGAGGAAAGAAATTTGATCATCACCTACAGGTTTGACTGTGCCACAATCCAGGAACTGTGTACCCAGTTGGAGCCAGACCTGATGCCAGCAATCCGCCAACTCACAGGAATCCCCCCTCAAGTGCAGGTGCTATCAGTGCTCCTTTTCCTCGCAGGTGGGTCTTTTCAAACAACTGTGGCCATGGCATCAGGGATGTCCCAGCCTATGTTTTCCAACGTATTGTCCAGAGTGTTGTCTGCCCTGCTGACACACATGCGGAGCTACATCGTTTTCCCTCAGGTGGAGGACTTGCCTACAGTGAAAGGTGACATCTATGCCCTTGGACATATCCCCAACATCATAGGTGCCATTGATGGGACCCATGTGGCTTTGGTCCCCCCCCACAGGAGTGAACAGGTGTACAGGAACCGGAAGAGTTATCATTCCATGAATGTATAGATGGTATGTTTGGCAGACCCGTACATCTCCCATGTGAATGCCCTGTTCCCTGCCTCAGTTCATGACGTATACACCATGCGGAATCTCACCATCCCTTATGTGATGGGTCAACTACAGAGGCACCGGGTGTGGCTATTGGGTGACTCTGGTTACCCCAACCTGTCATGGCTACTGACCCCGGTGAGAAATCCCAGGACCAGGGCAGAGGAACGCTTCAATGAGGCCCATGGGCGGACTAGGAGGGTGATCGAACGCACCTTCGGCCTCCAGAAGGCCAGGTTTAGGTGCCTCCATATGACACGTGGATCCCTATTCTACTCACCAAAGAAGGTGTGCCAGATCATCGTGGCCTGCTGTATGCTTCATAACTTGGCTTTGCGATGACAGGTGCCTTTTCTGCAGGAAGATGGTCCAGATGGCGTTGTGACAGCTGTGGAGCCTGTGGACACTGATGAGGAGGAAGCAGAGGAAGAAGATATTGACAACAGGGACTCAGTCATCCAGCAATATTTCCAGTGAAACACAGGTGAGAATACATTCCTGCCTACTACAAGTGCTTTTACACTTCTACCTCTCTCCTGTCTGTCGTTTTCACCCAGTGTATGGTCACTGAGTTGTCACTTTCCCTTACAGTTTCACAGGTGTGGGTCCCAACGTGTGTCATCTGCTTAGATTCCTCATGGACTAGAGCTGTGTGACATAGGTATGTTGACATTACTATTTGCTGGATATTTTGTCACTGTAATTGCAAATACACTATTTCAAAATCACAGACAGACTCCAGTTATTTTGGTGCTTTAGGTGTGTTTATTTACATACAAAATATTGGAGGGGGAAGTTACATGGTGAGGGGTGATGGCGGAGGAGTGTCCATGGCAGAGTCCAGTCTATTTGTCTCATAGGTGCATTGCCCATATGGGCATAGGAAGTGGAGCTGGGGCAGTTCCAATATGGACAGGGTGACAAAGTGGGACAGTCGGTTGACAATCAGTGTGGTCTCATTTTTTGGCGGGGGTCTTGGCATCGTGCTCTGTCTTGTTCCTGGATCTCAGGGACCGCTTGCGGGGTGGTTCTCCCTCGGCAGGGGGTGGGGTGCTGGTGTGGTGGTCCTGTGGCGGTGCCTCCTGTCCACTAGCGCCGGCGGAGGTGGTGGGCAGTTAATCGTCCATGCTAGTGTCAGGGGCCCCTTGGAGTGCCACAGTGTCCCTCCTGGTGTTGAGTATTTCCTTCAGCACCCCTACGATGGTGCCCAGGGCGGAGCTGATGGTTCTGAGTTCCTCCCTGAACCCCAAATACTGTTCCTCCTGTATGCGCTGGGTCTCCTGAAAAGTGGCCAGGACCGTTGCCATTGTCTCCTGGGAGTGGTGGTATGCTCCCATGATGGAGGAGAGGGCCTCGTGGAGAGTGGGTTCCCTTGGCCTGTCCGCCCCCTGTCGCACAGCAGCCCTCCCAATTCCCCTGTGTTCCTGGGCCTCTGTCCCCTGGACTGTGTGCCCACGGCCACTGCCCCCAGGTCCATGTTGTTGTTGGGGTGGTGGGTTATCCTGGGTTCCCTGTAGTGGTGGACACACAGCTGATTGATGTGTCCTTGGGATGGAGGTATGGGCCCACTGGGTGGGTGCTGTGCTGGTGTTACCAGATGGTGGAAGGTCTGTGGTGGCCTGTGCCTGTGTGAGGGGAACCGACTGTCCCGAGGCCCACGATGGTCCGGGCTGGTCATCTAGATCCAGGTGGACAGAGCTGCTGTCATCACTGTGGGCCTCTTCTGTGGGTGGGGTGGAGATGCCTGGACCCTCCTGTCTAGTGACGTTGGTTAGTGGTCCTGCAGGGGTGGAAAAGCATGATTATTGCATCTGTGTGTGTCATAGTGTGCAATGGGTGTGTGACCGTGTACCCCAGTGCTAGCATTCCTGTGTGGGGGCTTGTGTGATGATGGTTTAGGGGGAGTGTATGGGTATGTGCAGTGGGCATGCTTTAGTGATGGGGTCCATGCTTTGTTGTTGCATGCAGGGCTTGGTGTTGGGATGTGTGGTTTGTGATATTGGGACATTTGTGAGGAGTTGGAGTGATGGGGGTGAGGGTGAGGGTGGGGGTATGTGATGGCATGCAGGTAGGGTGGGGGATATGGTAGTTAAAGGTTTGACTTACCAGAGTCCATTCCTCCACCGACTCCTGCGAGGCCCTCAGGATGCAGAATCGCCAAGACCTGCTCCTCCCATGTTGTTAGTTGTGGGTGAGGAGGTGGGGGTCCACCGCCAATCCGCTGAACCGCCTGGTGGTGTCTTGAGACCACGGAACGCACCTTCCCCGTAGGTCGTTCCACCTCTTCCTGATGTCGTCCCGATTTCTTGGGTGTTGTCCCCCTGTCGACTATTTTTCGCCATAGCTCTAACTTCCTTGCAATGGAGGTGTGCTGCACCTGTGCTCCAAATAGCTGTGGCTCTACCCGTACGATTTCCTCCACCATGACCCTGAGCTCCTCTTCCGAGAACCTGGGGTGTTTTTGCCGTGTCATGGGGTGGTGTGGGTGATGTGTGGGGTGGTGTGTGTGGTGATAAGTGTGGTGATATGTAGTAGTGTGTGGTGTTTTGTGCGTGGAAGTTGTGTGGGTGATGGTGTTGAGTGCCTCTGGATGCAAGTTTGTGGATGGTGGTGTCTCTCTCTGGCCTTCGTTCGTGAATTTTGGTCGTAGGGGTTTGTGGGTGATGTGGGTGTGTGTTTTATATAGTATTGGGTGTGTGGGAGTGGTTTGTGTATGTGTATCAGGTGTGTGTATTTCGAATTGTCCAATGTGGCGGTGTTTTGTATGTGTGTGTGTATTTTGAGCGCTGCGGTGTGTACCGCCAATGGAATACCGTGGTTGAAAGACCGCCGCGTGTATTCGTGGGTCGTGATAGCGTGGGTGTATTTCTGTTGGCGTGATGGTGGAGGTTTTGTTTTCGCCAGTTTATCACTGACCTTTGGTGTGGCAGACTTGTGTGGGTGTCTGAATTTTGTCGGATTTCGAGATGTGGGTCATAACAGCTGTGGCGGAATTCCGCGGCCGCGGCGGTGTGTTGGCGGTCTTGTGCACGGCGGTAAGCGGCTTTTACAGCCGATGTTGTAATGACCGCCTAAGACACAAAATAAGTCATGACACAATATGTCAACACCAGCGGTGTAAACGGCATGCAAAACGAGAAGGGAACACTGTTTCCATATTTTGTCAGGCCTTAAAATAACATCAAAAGTTGTGCACATTAATGCTGATTAAAAAACACAGCACACTCAAATAGGGAAAGGCAAAAAAAAAAAAAAATCTCAACTAGCAAAAAAACAAAAATCACAACTAGCAAACATTTCTTGTGCATAAAAGTATGAAATACTTGTCTCCATTCTGTGCCAGTTTCAAAAAAGGAGCTCAGGCAGAAGTGAAGCACAAAGGCCTCCATTGTTGTGCAGTAAGAGTTTGAAGAACTTGCATAAAAAGTTGGTTCCTTGCTGCACCATGGATATTGGTGCATTCATTAGTGGCATGGGGTGATTGCTGCTAGTGTGTCCAGGCTGGGGTAATCGGTCTAATTCTGGCATCCTCTGTCTACTTCAGTGGGCTGACAGAGAGAAGCCGGTGTAGTGCTTAGACTGCAAGGCCTTGGTGAAGCTTCAGGCTGTGGCCTGCCATGCTGGGTATAGTTCCAGCTTTTCTGGTTCTGGTGGAGGTAAGATATTTTAGGGAACATGTGGGATCTGCATTTCTGCTTTAGTAGCCTGGACATGGACCTGTGGCTAGATTATGACAACTCAACGGATTATGGATGGAGTGCTGGAGCTACACCGCAGTTTGGACCCAGCCATACACAAATCAGTCTTGACTCTGCTATCCATGGGAACCGACCAGCCTGAACTTCAAGGCCAGGTCCACCCTGGGCCAGAAACAAGCATTGTAGGACCAGTTTCAAGGTAGCAAGGAACCCACGTCTGGGAATATTCTGGGAATATTCTGGCCACTTAGGGCATCTTTAGCAACACAAAAAGATGATTGACGGAGTACTGAAAATTTCAAAAACTCACCCCATATGGGTTTAATCCTTCATTCTTTTGCTCACCATGCCACCACAGTGTGGACCTAGCCATATGCAAATCAGTCTTGACCCTGCTCCCCATGGGATCAGTCCAACCTGAACTGCCATGCCAGGTCCTCCTTGGAGTGATCACTAGTTTGTAATAAACCTACTAAACTTTCCATATCAATTCCTAGTCCTCACTGTGTGGCCAAAAGGACCTCAGGAGTTGAAATTGTAAATCTGTTGCTAACTCCTTTGCTTCAGAGTGTACTTCAAGGTTCATTGGAGGGAGATCATCTGCATCCATATGCACTCCTGCACAACTTACATTTACCTTAATGACTTTTAAATACTGCTATCACAACCATCCTTTCCCAAACATTAGGATGCATTATCATTGCATGTAGTTGAAGATGTGAATCATATATTGTATAGCATTTGTGAATTTTCAATACTATTAAGGACATGAAAGAGAGGATTAAGCTTTCTCTTTCCTGCATTGATCTAACAGCAAGCACATTGAAAGTATGCTAAACAACATAAACCAGTATGACACCCACCTGCAGCCTGCTGTGGTTATTCCGACTAGGGACACCGCCAGCATGTTTCTGGCGGTCTTACTGCCACAAAATTCTGGTGGAAAGGTATCCCGATGACAGAAACCTGCGTTCCTGTCACCTGAATACCCCCAAACACCTCCGCACACATCCACGCATGCACACACACACACACAAAATCACACACAGGCACACACACACTCACATACGCACTCACAACATTCACCCCAATAGACACGCATACATACCCATGCACATCACACTCGCACGGATACACTCACCATCGCCCACCCTTTCCCTTCAACTACATACATACATATACAGCCCCCAACCCCTAATCATCTTTACACAAACCACACCACTCACCCCCAATTGTACATCACCGCATGCACACACACACACACACCACATACACATACAAACATGCACCTGCACGCACTCACTCACACCCCCCTTGCCCCTTACACATTCACCCATGCACACTTCCCACCCCATCCACATGCATACACACATGCATTATCACATTTACACACAGACACACATGCACGCATGCAAAATCCCACCCCCCACATTCATGACACGCATACATACACACACAGGCACCCATTCACTCCCTCACCCCGTCCCCTAGTAGACAACACTTACCTCATCAGATGAGGTGCTCCTCGGTGAGGGGACGGGACCCGGCGCTCCCACCACAGGCACCGCATCACCAGAAAAAGACCACCAGACAGAATTACTGGTTGTAATTCTATAGGTGGTCTTTTTCTGGTATGGTGGTGTCGGCAGTAGAACCTCCTAAGCGCCGCCGACCGTCGTAGTGAATGTCGCCGGATATAAGACTGCCGGTGACACAGATATCTGATGGCAGTCATAATATGGTGGTCCGAAGACCACCAGCATTGGTGGTCTTCTAGTGGCCGCGGCTGCGGCGGTCTTGGGAAAAGACTACCACAGTCATAATGAGGGCCTTTATCCAAGAAGCTAGCTCCGAATGTAAATAACTTATATGCCATTGCGCCTCTGACTGAGTGTGCTCCAAAAACAGAAACGTCAGTTCCTGCTTGCTCCAAAAGACATCAAACCCATCTGGCTAGATTGGGTAGAGACATTGGGTTGAAAAGGCATACATGAACAATTAAAAGCTCTCCAGATAGGAAATACCTAAGTTATGTTGCAGCCTCTGCATATGGCAATAACCACAGGCAGTTTGGAAAATATGGAAAAAGATAGGTAAGAGAGCTTCCTTCAGTGTGCTTTAGTTCTCTCAGACTAATAAATTTGACCTTTTCGGGAATGAAAAGCTTATGTGCGAAAGCCAAGCCTTAGAGGAAGCATAGAACAATGGATATGTGCCAAAGGACCGAGTACTTGTATGTTGGCAAAAGAAAATCTCTGAGAAGTTTGGAGATCATAGGATGCTCTCCTATTGGATGGTCTGCCACCTAAAATTGTTGATCTATAGGAGTTGATTTTCCTGTAGACCATACCACTGACAGCAAGTATATCCAAAAGAGTCGACCACAAATGTCACATCCTTCCCTGTGGGATTAGAATTTCATTCAGAGGACAAGCAGACCAGCCTAGACCTCGATAATTGATAGCACTTATGGGTGGAAGCTGAACAGGCTGAACAGGCCTTGTGGATAAAGAAAATAGTTTGGATCAAAATCCTTGGCATTTGCCACCGTGTTCTGAAATTGTCAATGGCATCAGATGTAGCAGATTGAGTGGAACTACAGGTTGAGATGTGCATGACAATCTAGGAGCAAATTTAGAAGCAGAGGAAGGGGAATGGGAGCTTGGAATAATAGTTGTAGAAGGATTGAGGACCATGATTGTATTCTGCAGAAAGGAAATATGATGCTTGCCTCATAATCTGCCAAGCCATGTTAGGGAGCATTATAGAAAACCATAGTATAGAAAACCATAGTTTCATCCCATCCATTCTAGGAGAAAGGCCTCTGTTGTTCTGGCAGGAGGTCTCCAACTGTAGAATAAAGAGATCTATAAATCAAACCAAGAGGCACACAGATCCAGCTTGAAGGAACCTCATTTGTTGGTTAAGGTTGAGAATTAATGGAGTCATGAATTAATCTAATGTTCCAATCTGCACTCTTGTTGTCATTGAGATGGAGATGAACTCTTAGGACTGAGCTATTGTTGTTTAGGCAACATTGCCAAAACTCCATCACAATGTTCACTGGAGTTTGAGATGTTGCCCTAAGTGGTTGATGTAACATATCACTGAAATATTGTCCGACTGCAATAGAATCCAGCATTGTGACTTTTGGGGTGTAAAAGAGTGGATTGTAAAGGATCCATCCAGAGCCATTAACAAGTGATGTGCAGTTGCTTCCCCTCCGGAGACCATTTACCTCCCTAAGGGATCTCCCCATATTCTGCACCTCACCTGAATCTGGTGGCATCCGATTAGATTACGAGCTCTGGTGCTAGATAAAAGATCACTTGGCCATTCCAGGCTTCTATGTAGTCCAATTACTACTGAAGTACCTTTCATAGCTCCAGAGAGAGCTGGACTGTTTGGGAATAAGATATACTCTATCGAAGAAGTTGGATCTTTAAGCATTGTAGGGCTTTGCAACTAAGCAATCCTTGGAAGATTGCTTGAATGGAAGATTAAAGCAGTCCTATAAGTGAGGGTCAAGTCTTTCACTTGTACTCTGTGATCTCCTTACTGATGACTCTGATCTTGTTCTACGGAAGGGAAAGGGATACTGCCAATTAGTTTACTATGAATTTAGTTTGAGTAGTCAGGGAAAAATTGATTTGGTGCAATATCTAAGTCATGTAGGAGAAAGAAGGTTAAGTGAAGGTGCTGAAGTAGATGGTTTAGGTTCTGTGCCATAATCAGGATGCCATTCAGATAGATAAGAATAATTCCCTGTTAACTGATGAACTGCACCACTGGTTTCATCAGTTTGGTGAGGTAACCAGAGGCTGATAACAACCCAAATAAAAGCACCAAGAATTCATAAATACAGTCCTTCCAATGAAATTAAATCAGGTGTCTGTGAGATGGAAAAGTCACTGAGAGATATGCATCCTGCAAGTTCAAATGAATCATGAAATCGCCTTCCTTACACAGGTCTTGTAAAAGATGGGTGCCCTCCATCTGGAAGTCTTGATAAAAAATCAAGGTGTTGAAAACCTTTCAGTGTACTCCCAATCTGTAACCTCCTTGTTTTATGTTCATAAGAATATTTTTGCTGATAAATCCATTTCAATGTTGTAAAGTGTAAGAAATCACCTTTTTCTGAAGGAGAGACCAAATTTCCATGTCTGTAAAAGACTGTTTCTACATGGGGAAGCATAGTGGATGTTGTACGAAATTGCATTATTAGTTGAGAGGAATGTGTTCCCCATTGAAGTAATATACATAATCCTTGTCAGGGTAAACCTCAAAAGTCACTAAATAAACCTGTGCTTAGCACAAAAGCAGTCAGGCTTAACCTAGAGGCAATGTATAAAGTATTTATCCAGCATTCAAACAGTATTAACATACAAATGCTAAATCCCCAAACCACTTATGGAATCCCAAACTACAAAAGGAATCCCAAACCAACTTCTAAAAAATACAGTCAAATTTAATAAATAAAATGACCCCAAAACAACAAAAATCCAATAAGTAGACGTATGATTTTTTAAAGTTCTAATATACCCTAGAACACCCTAGTATACAGACCCACCCAGGTCCCCTACCGCCTTCTTCAACGCCATCCCCAACATAATCACACCACTAGCCATTGACTCATTAAACTACATTCTACTTGGCAACCTCAATTTCCACATAGACAACCCCAATGACACCAATTCCACCAGCTATGTCATGAACTTGAACAACATAGGTCTCACCCCACGGGTAAATGTACCAACACAAAGCTGGACACACTCTTGACCCTCTCTTCACCTCCATCGACAGAGTCAGATTCCGCCACCTCACAGCACTGTCCACTTTACCATCACTGACACCCAACACACCACCACCAAGAACCACAAAGCTGACTACCACAACTGGAGCAGAGTAACTGAATCACAGTGGATGCAGGCCCTCAGCTCTTCCAAGCCCAAAGCCTCATCTGACCTCAACCAGGCTGGTCTGAACTTCTCCTCCTGGAACACCGAAAGCACTGACTCAGTTGCCCCGCTGAAACCAACCATAACCAACAAAACGTCTGCAAACACCAGTTGATACACTGTGGATCTCACCAAGTGCAGCTGCTACAAACTCGAGAAACAATAGCGATCCACCAGGAATCCCTCTGATAGAACAGCTACAAAGCAGCCCTCAGCAACAGCCACCAACAACTCAAGGAGTGCTCCAACCCAGCATTCACAGAGAACACCATCCATGCCTCCCAAGAACTCTTCCACAGCATGATTGCCACCATCTACACTAACTTCAACCCACAACCCCCAATCTCCAACCTCCAACCTCAGCTCTCTTGACCCTCCCCCCAGCACACACCAACAGCACTATCTTTATGTGGGCACCACTCACAACTCCATCCACCTCAGTCATCATGTCATCCATTCACTCCGGGGCACCCACTGACCCATGCCCCCACCACCTGTTCAACCTCAGAACAATCCTCAGCAGCACAGAACTCATCAGCTTCCTCAACACCTCCACCTCAGCAGTTTTTCCAGTCTATTGGGAACATGTGGAAATCAAACCCCTCCTGAAAAACCCTCTGCAAACCCCAACAAATAAAAAAATTACAGACCCGTTTCTCCATTCCATACCTGGCCAAAGTACTTGAGAAGGCCATCAATCAGCAGCTCACCTGTTAGCTTTTTTGTTCCAACCACAGCACTGAGACCGCACTCACCGCCGCCACTGTTGACATCAGAGCACTCCTCAACCGTGGGGAAACCACCACCCTGATCCTTCTTGACCTATCAGCCATGTTCGACATCATCTCCCACCACACCCTCGTCAACAGCCTTGGAATAGAAATGGGCACCCTCAAATGGATTGCCTCCTTCCTGACAGGATGCAGTCAGAGTATCTGACAATGCTCTTTCACCTCCTCACCCAAGAACATCATTTGCAGAATACCTTGTTAGATCCCACAGACTCAACATCATCTCCTACGCAGATGATACTCAACTGATCCTCTTGCATACTGAAGACCCCTGCACCACTAGAACCAACTTCTGCAACATCATGACCACCGTAGCTGACTGGATGAAAACTAAGGCCCATATTTACAAAGAATTTGCACCATTGCTGTGTCATTTTTTTGACACAGCAGCAGCACAATCACTGCTCAATATTTACAAAGTGACGCATTCTCTGGAACGTGTCACCTTTCTTCCCTGTGCATCATTTTTAGCTTGCTTGCATGACAACCTGTTGCATCAGGTTAAGTTAATAAGATGCAAGGTAGGCATTCATACTCAAAAACCAACGCAGATCTGATGCATCCATATTTACAAGACTTTTGGAACATGAGGCATCACAAGAAAATGACGCGTAGGCTCCAAAATGTGTCACACTTCCTGTGCATCAGAAACCCAGACATAAAAATGAGGCATTGGCACTAGTATATAAGCAGAACATGCACAAAGCACTCTGGCAAGCTCAATGACACCATGGAGGTAGTACTACTTCAGCTCAAAGCACCAAGACAAAGATAGGATCCTCCAACTCCACCACCACAGAGCCAGTGCAGGAGAAAGGAGCGCATCTTCAGGCAAAGGACCACCCTCATTGACCTGAGGGAGGAGGAGGTCATGACCTTTTACAGGCTCAAGAGGGAGTCCATTTTATAGCTCCTGCACAAAATTGCACAAAGGCTGCAGACAACATCTCAGAAGTGCATCAACATCCCTCTGCAGTCTAGGCTGATGGCTGTATTGTACATGCTGGCATCTGGGTTGTTCCAAACCGCCACAGCCAGAGTGGCCTGGATATCGCAGGCATCATTTTCCACATCCCTCCCCTTTGTAATAGATGTCCTCATAAGCCTCACGCCCCAGTACCTCATGTTCCCCATTACACACCAGAAACAACTGGAAAGTTAACAGGGCTTCTATGCCATTGCTGGTTTTTCACTTTTTGGGGGCAATTGACTGCACACATGTGCAACTGCTACCTGCTGCTGCAACAGCCCACCTCTACCATAGTCTGAAGCACACATATCCAATCAATGTGCAGGGAACTGAGGACCATCTGGGGATGTTTATTAACATGCTGGCAAAGTACCTGGGGAGTGCTCATGATGCCTACATCTTCAGGCACTCCATTATCAGTAAGCGCTTCCAGAATGGGACATATTGGAATGCCCTACTAGTTGGTAAGTACATCCCAAGAACATAACCAAACTCATAACAGTAAATCATGTTGCTCATTGTAGACATAGTTGGATTGGATGAATGAGGCAGTGCATATGTAGCAGGTGTGTGCCTCATACTTGTGAACTGACACATGGTGCATGCGCAATATAACCCCATACCTCACACATGTACAGAACTTGAAAACTACTGTGGCCCTCATGTACAAGAAGACAGTACTGCTGGGGTGTCCATTTCCATTACGCTGTGCTGAGGCACTGTACTATATTCACATATATAAAGCCACGCAAAGTCATCCTGTGGGCCTTTGTATGGTCTCATAGATATGAACAACAGTGCAGTGGTTTAGCAATAGCCCTCACAGCCCAAGGGGGAGAGTTCCAGGGGGCTCCAAAGGCACTGTGCATGGGCCCCTGGCCTAAGAGTTCCTGGCTTTGTGTGAGTGTGGGTACAGGGTTTGCATGACCAGTGTACTGACTTGCATGTGGGTGCTCTGTAGAAAAGGGAATGCCGGGTTTAGCAGCACTGATTTTGTTTGTGCATGCAGCAGTTTTCATACATTCATACAACAATCAAAATGTCAAACTAAATCTGGTGAGAGAGAGAGTTTGGAATCTACTGTAGAGGCAGTTTTTATGTATCATAAAGTAGGGCATAGGTTCAAATTTCCTGCTGCAGGGAACATGTACCATGCAGATTACAAAACTATGAGTAAACTATTAGTACTAAGTAATGCTTCATAAATGGAATAGAAATGTAAGTCTGAGAGGAGCTATGGAGAGGTGAGAGCCACTGGTGGACAAAGGTACTGAGACAATCTGGGGAGAAGGAGGTAAGGGGGTGGCTCCAAAAAAGACTGCTGCCGCAGGTGCCACCAGCACTAAAGCTGGTACTGTGTGGGGGGCCCCCTACATGTATTTTGCAGGCCCCCCAACAAGATTGTATATGCCACTGCAAATGCAAGTTAGTGCAAAGTGTTGCAGTACCTCACTTTGCATCAAGGATGTGTCACATAGGCCTCATGTTGAGGTAATCCATTCAACACCTAATGCAATTATCATTTTTTCCAGATGTGTAAGAATATGGTGATCTGCACAATATATCAATGTATATATCTCTTCCCAGGGGAGGTATAACAAGGACAACTATCTTCTTGTGTATCCACACTTACTATTCATATGTTTGCTGCATTATGCAGCACACATACACATTCTCGTAAGCCTACCTTCTTAATCAATCTCCAGGAAAGTCATTGATGGCATGTTAATAAGTGAGTCCAAAATTTGTGATGTAAGAGGGCATGTGTTCCCATCATTCACCTATCTGTGATAATGTGGATGCAGAAGACAAACCAATGTGCTGTATGCCATTAATATGTCACATATATACGGGCATTTTAGTTAATGCAGGGCACTGCACCTAAGTGACTCCCTGAACCGCCACATGGCTATCTGTGTGTTCACAAGTTACTTCCATGGTCATGGGCCAGGTTAAGTATCTACTACCTTGGTAAAATGTTGATGAAAAATAAACTTAGCATGCCCAGCCCATGTGTACCCTGGAAAACTAGCTCTTTAATCATATTGTTTCACCTGCCATCCTGTGTCTGGTGAATATTGTGATTCAAATACCAATTCCAAATGTCAGACAAAGCTTCCCAATGTGCAGCAAGGTAGTCCTTTGTGCACAAAGTTTAGTCCATACACCAGGCAGCCATGCATGGGCCATGTCTACCTTTTGCTGTTTAGGGGCGATGATGTATATTCTCTGCAAGGTCAGATGGCAAACACAGAACAATGCATCTTGTACAAAACAATTGGCAACACTGTCTTAAATAAGTGAGCCTGGGTTTTCTTGAGAGTCCCACATTTGCACTGAATAGCACAAAACTCGAAACAATACATCATGTTTGGTACTGTTAATACAGTAGACACAGCGCACTGCCATGTGTAGATAATAATGTAGCACAATGACATGCACTTAGAAATCTTCTATGGCAGTAGCTGATGTATCACGGTGAGTCCTACTGTCACAACTAAAAATGTTAGCATGAATAGACATCATCAGCAATTGTTAAAAACCCCTCCTTCCAACATGAATGAGTGCATGATGTGCCAACATAACTTAAATTGAAGAAATAATTTGAAGTGTGAGTGAAGTGTCTGCTCCATTGCTAAATTAACACACATAAGAATGCAGAGTTGCCACGAGCATGCCATTGGCACTCACAATATAAATAAATAGTAAAGGCAACACCAAGACCACAACAATTCCATGTGTAGTACAATGTCAGCCCTATGAAAAGTAAAAGTGCTTGTATATCAATTAATGTCATAACACCTCCATTACTGTGTGAAAAGTTAATGAGTCCACACATGAACTAAAAGAGTATGTAAATGATTGTGTGCATAGCACATATCATAAACATCAACATATTGTTTCCCTCTTGTCTTTCCAGCTGACCAAGGATACGGGCTGCAGCCATGGGTCATGACCCCTCAGACACATCCCCAGACTGCAGCACAGCATAACTACAATAATGCCCTCAGCGGGACCCAGTCCATTGTCGAGAGGACATTTGGCATCCTGAAATCTTGTTTCCGATGCCTCGATTTTTTCTGGAGGAAGAATGCTGTCCTCTCCTCCAATAGTCTGCAAAATCATAATACTCTGCAGCATCCTGCACAACATATGTGTGCATACCAATGTTCCCTGGGAGGATGACATTGTGGAGCAGGAAGACCCAGATGATGAAGAAGGGCAAGAAAATGACCATCATCCAAATGTGGCTTCAAGTGCTGGTTCGCGCTGAAGAGAGCAGATTGTTAATAATTTCTTCACAGAGGCCTGAGAAATTTCAAGCCAAATATAAAAATAATGTTGAGCACGGTACAGCCCAATAAAAGATAGATATCTCACAATTTGCAATGTGTAAGCATTCTTAAAGTAGAGTTACTGTAAAGCACATACATTGTTATATTTATTGGCAAGCCACAAAGGTATGTAGCAATGTGTAACAAACAGGTCTTGCTTACACCATGTAAAACAAAGTTGTAGAGTTTTGCCTAATACAGCTCTGTTGAGAATACAGAACACAAAAAACTCATGGAATCTGTCCAAGTCAGAACTGCTCCACATCTTGTCGTGTGTAGCATTGCAAATAATTTCAGACAACACAACACCATCAGAAATTGGAATAAATGTCTCATCTCCCAATACTATGTGTATGTGTTCAGCCACCCATTGATACTGCCATATATTTGGTAAGGATAGTAGGGTGTACTCAAAGTATGATGGATGTCATTTGAATCTCTTAGGGTAATAAGTACAGACTACTTATGCAGGGCAGTATCACAGTCTGTCTATCTACAAGAAACATTGCACTCTTCTCCTTGTACCCTGTGCTGGCTCACAATAGGCTGCGATGGTGCATGTGTTGTGGGACTGATCATTTTTGTGCAGGAGGGACAACTTCCTGCACAAAAACAAGTAGGAGAGATAGTTTCCTCTTCCCATGTGTGCTGCAGAATGCAAACCACATAGAAATATGACTAAACATGGAGAAGTAGAGGTATTTCTCATGGTATAGTTGCACATGCTGAACTCCTCATCAGAGGAGGCAGAAGTTGTTAACACAGTTTGAGGTATACAAAACCTCTGAAATATGGAAAAGTGTCAAACACCATGGGTGTTTGGTGACAACACCCACCGTTAAATCCATGTAATACATTCCATTTCTACAGGGGCAAGAAAAGCCACAAACTGTGGTATTACATGGACTTGTAATTATGGATCAGCAGTGTATGGCACCACATTATCACAAAGATGATGTTCCTGATGTACAAAGGCCCTTGGAAATATGGCCATTATTATGTGTGGTAACACAGTCCTAGTCTTACATTGTCATATGTGTCAACATTTGTGTCTATGTAAATATGAAAGACACTCTGACATATCACAACACACATACACATGTAAACAGAAAAACATGGCTGAACACTGTCCACTGTATACTGCCAATGGTGCCACACACGATCATGGATATGGACTAAGCATGGATGTCACATGCAATGTTCCTGGGTTGCACACCGATTGAATAAATGTGTGATAATGACAACACAACACAAAGGGCCTAATTTACAAGGAGATTGAGCTGCTGCTGCATCATTTTTCTGAAGCAGCAGTTGTACTACAATGACTCCATATTTACAAAGTGACAATAGAGGCCTCTAGCATCACCTTTACACCCACTGTATCATTTTTATCAGTGTCAGATCTGGCTGCTTCAGATACCAACAATTATATGCAAGTTAGGTGTTCCCCCTTTAAAAATGATGCAGGATCGATGCATCCTTATTTACAAGCTATCTGCAAAATGGTGCACTCTTAGGAAAAGTCACGCAAAGACTGCAATGCATCAACAAATTAACGCCTGGTCAGACCAGGCTTGAAAATTACACCTTGGCACAAGTACATAAAAAGAACAGACCCAAAACACTCTGGCAATCTCTATGCCAACATGGATCTACTCCTACTTCACCTTGGAGAAGCAGGAAGACCACTGCAACCTCCACCATCACCACCACATCCACCATCACCACCACCACCACAATCACCACCACCTGCACCACAGTGGCAGCGCAGGAGAAGGGAGCCCATATATTGGCAGCGGAACTCACTGATTGGAGAGGTCATCACCTATTACCGTCTGCACAGGGAATCTACCGTCCAGAGGCTCAACCTCATTGCCCCCAGACTGCAGACAACGGCCAACGGAGACACCAACATAGCACCACTAACCAAGCTCCTGTCTGTGCTACACATGCTGGCTTCGGGGTCCTTCCAGACCACTGCAGTGTGAGTGGCAGGAGTGTCACAGCTATTCTTCTCAGCATTCCTCCACCCTGTCCTGGATGCCATCATCTGGCTCACACCGTGCCACATCCTCTTCCCTGATACCCAGCAACTGAAGCAGGAAATATACAGGGCTTCTTCAGCATTGCTGGCTTGCCGCATGTGCTAAGTGTCCTGAACTACACACCTGTGCAACTTGTTCCTCTCACTGAAATTGCTCACTCATGCCAGAACAGGAAACATAACCATTCCATGAATGTAAGGGCCTTTGTTGACCATTGTTGGTTGATCCTAAATGTGTTGACCAAATAACCAGGAAGTATACATGATGTCATCATATTCCAGTTGTACATCATCAACCAGCGATTCCAGGATAGACAATATGGAAATGGCCTATTTGTAGGTAAGCAAACAGCAAGTACCTAACAGACACAATAGCCAATAGATATAGGGAACACAATACACAGATAACTGTCTGCCTGCACAGATAGGGACTTCAGGATGAGGGCTGTTAGACATACATGCACCATGCTGCAGTTTACATATGCAGTGCAAAACACCCTGGCATACAGCAGAAGACAGCTCAAACCAATTATGCACACATTGCATGATGTAAAGGTACACAGCAAGTGTGCAGTCTGCAGAACACATAGAAAGTGCCCCTTCCTGCACAAAAACAATTATCCTTAGAATGCAGACACCCTTGCACCATTGTACAAGCATGCCTGCATTGGCGCTAGGCAACAATTCTGTGCCAGCGCAGGAGAAAAGGACAGAAATGCACCCTATCTTTTAGATACAGTGCATTTCTGGCCTTTCCAGGTGGCACAGGATGGCACAGGGAGAATGTTTGTTGCATTGCCGTTCACAAAAAGATTGCAAATATGCCACCCAAAATGCACATGCCACACATTCATACACAACAGGCATATCCTCCACAATAGTCTTATGCAATACACTAATCTGTGGTCTATTTCGTGTTCATTTCAACACACAATACACCATTCACACGCATTTGCATGAAAAAAAGCACGCATTTGTTAACTGCATTATTTTTGCAGCCAGTGCGTTAAGCAAATGCCACGCATCCCAGCAGATGCGTCACAATTGACACATGGCTCCTTATCAGTCAGACCTTGTACAAAATTCAGCCATTGGCTATGTAACCATTGAATGCATGAAAAAAATGATGCATCAACAAAAAATGCGATACACTCACCTAGGAAATGATGCAATGAGCTGCAAACACGGAAGTGAGGAGTTAGTTTCACTTTGCCTAACAATCTTTCTGTCTGTGCATGGTGGAAGTTGTGTTGTTGCTGGTCTTGAGGGGGTGTTGGTGTTTTGTGCAAATTGCCCTAATATGTGCTGTCCTTGTACTGTCCCTGTAGTATTATATTGATTACTGTACCTGTGTGTCTGATTGTTTTGTGTTTTGTATTGTTGGGTGTCTGCCTTTTGTGGTTTAATTGTAGGTAGGGGTAGCTGGGGGTTTGTTGGGGTAGGCAGTTATTGCTGGTATAATGAGTGTGTCAGGGAGGACAATACCTGGTAAGAGAAGGGCCAAGAATATGAATGTGCAGGAGTTTGGAGGTTTCCTGTGGCTCATTTTCTCCCAAATATAATATCGACTGGTGGAAGGGTATTACAGAGCTACACCATGCAGGAGTGGAAGACCCGGTGGTTGAAGGTTCACAAACTGTTGCAACATATGTTTCAGAACGAGTAGATGGTACACCGACTGAGGCATCACTGGACAGCTGTAGTGAACTATGAACGGGACCTACTGCACTACATTTACATTGAAGTTGGTGGAGAAGTTGCTAGGTGCATATATTTTGTGCTGACTTGCTTGTGTGTCATGTGCAAATAAACGTCTTGGGTATATACTTTAAGGGCCATAATTACAACGTTTTGACACAGGGCAGTGTCACAAACCTTCTTGCTGTGCTGCCCTGTGTCACAATAAAAGGGCAGGAATGCACCATACCTACAAAATATGGTGCTTTCTGTCCTCTCCCCCTGTGCAGGTGCACAAATTGCTGCCATGCGTCAACGCATGCACCTTTCCAAACAAATTAATCACAAGAGGTGTCTTCATCTTTCAATGTGTGCTGCAAAATGCAGCACACATAGGAAGAGAACAAAACAGGGCCAGATAAAGATAAGTGTCCCTGTTGCATCACTCTTACGCCACCCCTGAGGTGGGGTAGGTATCTGACGCATTCCTTGACTTGTAAGTTTGGGAATGCATCAGATTCCTTTGGGTTCCATGGGTGTTTGCTGGGAACACCCCAAGCAACACCCATGGAACAAACCATTCACACAGTGTTATGCATGAAAGAGGTCCATATTTACATGGCCTTGAAAAGCCATGCAAGATGTCTTTGCGTGGCCTTGGAAATATGGACTGACACTTCACCACAGGAGCATCTTATAAAATGAAGCTCCAGTGGGGCAGTGTGCCACCAGGGCCTCAGGAATGAGGCCCTTACGTTGCAAATTGCTATTCATTTGTACTGTGCTTAACTTGCCTACAGTGTTTGTATTCACCAGTCAAAATGCAATGTTTCATGTTAGGTTATCCAGGTAGACCCAAGCCATATACGGTGGGAGAGATCAAAAGCTTGAAGGACCCGGATATTACCAGTGAGTGTCATCATGACTGTTCATTGTGTAGTGTAAGGATTGTATGTGATGTATGATGATGTGTGCAATACAAGGTTCAATATGCATCCCGAACTCAGAGGTCCATAGTGACAAGTGGCCTGTGCTGCTGGTGCTCCACTGTTTGTGATGCACTGGTGGTGCAGGCTTCTTAGACATATCTACAAGGACATGCAAAGTCACCTTGTGGGGATTTACATGAGCTGGTAGATATGGAGTAAGGCAATGCAGCCACATCACTGTGTTGCCTCACTCTGCATCAGGGAGGCATTTCCATGGGTGGTGTGTGGGTGTTCCCAAGCAACACCCATTGATTTTGACTAACTCCCAGATTTACAAGGTTTTGTAAGTCTTGGAATGTGTCAAAAGGCTATGCCTCCCCACAGGTGGTGTAAAGGTGGCAAAACATGGAAATATAACATCATTTATACACATAATTTTGTCTTCACATTGTGTGCTGCATTGCGCACACATAGAAGGAGGATATCACCTCCACTGATTGTTCATGTACAGGGAGGTGCACCCTCCTGCACAAACACAATCATCCCTGCAACACAGGTACACTTGCACCATGGTACAAAGGTGCCTGCATTAGGGCATGGAAGCAATTTGTGCACAAGAACAAGAGACAAGGACAGAAATGCACATTATTTTGTAAGTATGGTACATTCCTGCCCTTTAATGGTGACATAATGCCCTGTGCAAAATCTTTGGACACATGGTCCACAGTAAGCATGTATCATGTGACGATTATATCTGAAAGCTACATTTGCTTTTATCCTTGTGCAGTTGCATTTGACAATTGTCAGACTAAATATCTTGGCAATATCTGACGTACAACATGATAGGTGGTCTGAGATATGAGCCATGACCAACATGTCATTATTTGTGTAGACATGTACTAGTGTATTCCTATGTGACAATGGCAGGGGATGATGACACTTCCAAATGCACGTCAGATGCCCAATTCTAACATAGTTGATGATGTTGCATTGTCTGTCCAACTTGCTTGGCAAGTCTGTACAGGAAGGGAGGAATGACACAACAGTGAGGACAGTAATTAAATGGCCTTCCATTAGCAGAACATGGAGAGGCAGGCAGGGTGGCTTAATGTGTGCTTTTAAAGTTGGCACTGCCGTGTGTGTCACAGACCCCTCACAAAATCTTAGGTCCTGGCATGCCAGATGGACTTCACAATCAGTCCCTAAGTGTATCAAACACAGGTGTCAACAGCCATGAGAAGGACCATCCTCATGTTGTGTGATGTAGCATACTCCTTGGTGGGCACATGAGCATACTTTACCCCTGTCTTCTTATCTCAATGCTAACATGAATCTGATCAAAGACATGACTGCATAGCATAGTAATCTAACGTGCTATTGCCCAATAAATCTTCAGAATGTATTGCACAGGATACTCTTCATTATTTACATTAATTAGTATCACACTTTGGTCAGCAACAGCTATTGAACTCAGAGGATACCTGGGCAGATGAGATGCACAGCATTCATTCTCACATCCATCTAATGGATGTGCTGAGTGCTGATGTGCAGCTAGATGGCCTTTACATCCGACATGTAGGGACAGAGACTAGGTTGTGTAGTGGGACACATGCAGTTATATTGGCTTAATGTAATGAGCGGTGACATACTCCACTATGTGATTTGATTATTTAATATAGGGTATGTATCTGACCTGTTTGTTTGATGTGAGTTATCTCTCCTCCCTCATTATGAGGTCTGATACCTAACACATTAGTTCTATGTAGCTATGTGTCCAGACGTGTAGCTGCATTATCATGCACCCAGCGTTGTCACACAATATATGCAGTTTGCAGACATTTCTCATCTCACTTTAGCTGATGCCAATGGAATTCATGCCATTGCAAGATGCAGAAGGGGCACTGATGATCAGTAACTAGAATATGTGTTCCATACCATGGTCACACTACAGCATTGTTCAAAGTCCTACTCTGTACTTATGACCTCATTCCTAGATGTACTAGGATGATGCGATTACACTTGACATACTTTTGTATGGCAACGTAATTTGAACTTATGTAATCTTTAGGAAGGAAACATTATGTAGATATCTGCTCACTATCATCTTTGGGTTCATTTTTGGGAATATGTAATTCAGCATATGATGTTTCTGACAAACATTTAGTTTAATGTTTATCAACCCAGTTCCTGTTGACCCTTGGGCTGGCAGTATTTCATTTGCCTTCCACAGACAACATGACCCCAGAGCAGAAACACCAACACTATATCCGGGTGGAATGCTTCAGCCACATCCGGCTTGTTGGAAAGGCCTTCAAGGCAATAAAGAAGCAACATGCAGAGGAGGTTGTCTCTGGTAAATGGCACATGAACTCTGAGGCACCCACTAAAATGTATCCAAAGACAAAATCAAAGAAGGACAGTGCAAACCAGGGTGGATCAACACAACCCATAACCAGCACCTCACACAGCCAGCCAAGTAGACCAGCAGGGCCAGAACCTGCAAGTGTTGGACAACTGAGCAATTTTGAGACAATTCTCCTGAAATATGTTTCAGACCAAAAGTACAGGGTGGTTTAATTAGAATATAGGATGGGACACTGTGATCCAGCTATTGCAGGACATCAAGCAGGCTGGACAAAAACCTTAGCCACCATGAATGGCCACAGTAAACATGTGTGCCATTCACCATGTAGCTAGTTTGTTTAACTTGTTAATGTTTGTGGAGCTTAGTGTAGGGTCAGTTAAAGAAGATGTAGTATAAGTATTAGTATTTTAAAGTATTTCATAAGAGTCTAGCTTGTGTTTTCTGTGTAGGTGTTAGTGTATTTGCCTATGTAATGGTTACTGCATGCATTAGGATTAGTTAGCATTTTTTTACACATGTATGACTTGGCAAGATGCACATGGTGATGAATGTGTCAGGTTTGACATGGAAAAACATTGTGATTGCAGATAACTTTGTGCCATGTAAGTGACACTGTCAATGTGAAAAGGGAGATAGGCCAAACAAGGTTTTGTTACTTCATTTCGCTATGTTATGTGTCTCAGGCCCCAAGCATTGTGGGTTACTTTGATTGTGAACCGTTGTCAAAGATCTGCATACTCCATGGTCACACACTGTTTGACAGGACATTACTCACTGATGTCTCCCTCATTTGCTTGTCACAGAAGTGTGGTTTGCAGCTGAGTGTCCATTGAAAGGATCCCCACTAGGACTGTGCCTTATTTCACCTTCTACATTGACAACATGTGACACGTTTCAGTTAATGCTTGGGAGTTGGGGTGTCTACAACTATTCTACAGACACATAGGGTTAACATGACCACATTTCCGTGGCACCATTACACCTAAGTCCCTTTGGCAGAGTTGTTTTGAATGATTTCTCAGACAATACCCCAGGTTCTCGGTCATGCATACTCCTACCAACGTGCAACACACAGATTTGAATTTGTACATTTATTTACATGTGCAACATTGTTTTACTGACAGGGACAGTTGTTGTAAAGGCTCACCCAAACTATTTATTTGCCTGTTCATGTTCAGACAGAGTTTATGGCTTAACCCCTGCATGTGTCATCGGGAGTAGAGGAGTGTTTCAGTGATGAGAATAATTCACAAATTGCCATTAGGTAAGACCAAATTGGCAGTCCTGACATGGTTGAGGTCAACAGATGGGACAACAAATAGGGAATGTCATCAGGTGTGGGGTTTACTGACATAGTTCTAAGCATAGAGCAAAGGAAATAGCTGCATTTAGCATAGAAAACTGCTATTGGTAACATTTACATTTAAAACTGGTGAAGTGCATATCCTCATCCTCTGATGTGTGTGTTGCTTCCTGTGCATGTGGAGTTGTAGGTGCTGGGGTGACAGCAAGGGAAGCACACCAAATCAGGGAAATAACAAGTGGCTCCACAGTCTGCAGCAGCATTTCTCTCTGCCAAGCTGTGAGGCAGCAATACAATGAGAATGTTTTGTAGGTTTGCCAACAGATTTCCAAGGTCATGGTGGTAAGCACCTACAGTGGCAATGTACCTGCCCTGCTTCTGCTCCATGGACTCCGGGATGTTACAAATAGCCCCCAGCCATTTGGCTAGTTTGTGGGAGCCACTTTGGTTGAGCAGTTACACCAGCGATATCAACCAGGGACTGATGTCATTCACAGATTTAGGTATTGGTGCCTAGTATAGCATCCGAGGTGTCCTTATTTGGTCTTAGGCACCTACGCACTGCCTCAAGGATGCCCACCATGGTCTCCATCCCCACCCGTACCACATTTAGCATCTCCAGCTGAACTCCTACTACCTGATGTTGAAATACTACTTGGGGTCCTCTGAGGCCAGGGCTGGGGCTAGTGTAGCAGGTTGTGGTTGTTGTGTGCTGGGTGGATCCTCTGGAGACCCTGTAACCAGAGGAGGTGTGCCATGGGTGCCCAGGATTTACCAGAGAGTGTCTTGATCAAGAGGGGGCAGGCTATCATCCTCAGACAGATCATCTTCCTGGACAGGCAGCTGCTCAGGATGTGTAGGTTGATCCTCTGCAAGGAGAGATAGCAATGTTAAGGGTGTCCTTTGTGAGATGTTGGCTTGGCTAAGCTGTTTAACTATCTGACTTGGTATTATTCCTCTTTTTAAATAACTTTTTATCCAGGATGTATATTACACAGTTTTCGAGTGCAACTTGCACTGTAATTGGCTTCATGATGACCACATATCTGCATTCTCACTACAACCAATGTAAGACCTGACCGACTTTTATGGTGATGTAACATTTTACAAATTTATTACACTTGTTGTACCTATTTCTGTCACCACATTTATGAGACTTGCATTAACTTTTGGGACCATCATTTTTGACAATGGCCACTATGTGCAAAGTCCCCGTGGTCTCAGCCAGTTTCCCATCTCCTGTGGGAACTGGCATATAGCAGCGTCCTCTCTTTGAGAGCAGTTTTCTCTGTGTCCCTGCCTGCATCTTTGCAGGCAAGGAGAAAGAGGAAACATCTGCTTGCAGGAAAGGAGAACTGTTTGACAGCTCTCCCTTGCTGCGAGCAGAGTGTTTGCTGTGTCTTGGCAGCAGCTGTGAAAGCTCTTGCCAAGCTACAGCAAACAGCTATGTCTCTGGGGTGGCCACTACAGGAGCCGGCTCTGGGGGGGTGGCAGTCCCCAGGGCCATCATTGGCTCCTTGATGGGGCCCCTGCACTTATTTTTACAAATGTGCTCTGGGGTGGTGGTGGTCCCTGGGGCTGCGAGAGGCAACGCGGCTCCCCTCATTCAATTAGAAAAGTGCCCTGGGGAGGTGGCGGTCCCCAGGGCTGCGGGGGGGTGCTTAGCCCCCTGCATTGTTTAAGTCTTTAGGGCCGGGGAGATGGGGTCCCTGCGGCTCACAGCCCCCTGTATAGATATTTTGAATGCACCCGGTACCTGGACCACTTGGGGACTTTGACAAGGCAAGTGCTGGGGCCCGTGCTTGTTTTAAAAAAAAACATTTTCGGTGAAATCATGACTTTGTCACAAAATCACAGCAAATAAAATGTTTAAAAGGTATTTTTTACCCGGGGCGGGGCCCTCTGGGACCCCAGCACCAGAGCTAAGGGGTCACAGTGACTCTACCCTACTCCCTTGTTTTTTTTAAAACTTTTTTTCATGGGAGTCAGCTGAAGCCGAGTCTATAGATGGCTGCCAACATTGCCTGGTTTGAATTGTTGGCAGCCAATTAGAGCTCTGCATTATCCTTCACAAACTTATTATTATTTGCGAGTACATCACAAAGGATATGCGTTCCTAGATATACAAATGTATTTTCCCTTTAACAGCTTAAAACCTGCTAGATAGATTTACACCAAATAAGTGAAAGTGTAATCTGCGTCCCGAAAGCTAGCTTTCTGCCAAATGTGGTGTATTTCCATCCAGTGGTTCAAGCTGCAGGCATGTCTAAAGGTCCTATGGGAATTAACATGGGAAACACAACTTTTTTGCCCCCCACCCCTTTTTCTCAGCCCCAGCTTGATGGAGTACACTGAAACTTTCCATCCGCAACAAGAATCACCGGCACGCATTTTTGGAGAATTTTGTGAAGATTTGTCAAATAGTTCCAAAGATATGTGCAAGTAAAATATCACTTTTTTTATGGTCTAAACTAGAACTACCTACTGGCGACCGCCACTTGGTAATAAATATATACATATATATATATATATATATATATATTTATATATATATATATATATATATATATATAAAAATACATAGGTGTGCTGTATACTTATATATACATATTTACAATCTACCACAATTATTATTAACAATATTTTTTACATTATATTAAACTTTGAAAGTATTGGACTTTGGAGAGGTAAAATGTAATATTCCCACTCCAGTCTGTACAGCAGTAGGGAAAGCATTAGAATTCAGTGGGGTAAAATTTACTATTCCCTCTCCAGTCTGTGCAACAGTACGAAAAGTGTTGGAATTAGTTGGGATAAAATTTACCATTCCCACATCAATCTCTGCAACAGTAGGGAACGTGCTGGACTTCGGAGGGGTAAAATTTACTATTCCCACTCCAGTCTGTGCAACAGTAGGGAAAGCGTTGGACTTCATAGAGATTAAATTATTCCCACTCCAGTCTACTTACAGTAGGGAAATTACTGGACTTCAGAGGGGTAACATTTGCCATTCCCACTTCAATTGATGTAACAGTAGGGAAAGCATTGTACTTCGGAGAGGATACATTTACTAGGGGTTAAATTTAGCATTCCTTCTCCAGTCTGCTTTACAGTAAAGGAAGGGGAGGAGTACAAACCAGTCACTGTCATAAAAGCTGGCTCAGAGTACACTGACATTACTTTCCTATTCAACCTGCTTAGAGGGATGTGGCACTGGTTCCACCACCACACCAGCTTCCATATTTGTAAGGCTCCCACTGAGACCTGCATCCACCACTACCTAAGTCGAAGTACGCTCTGCAGAAAGACAATCGCTGACACACCCACCCATCTCCAGTTCTTTGAGACTGGCAGTGGCATCTGTGGTGAAAAAAGTTTGCATCCTCAGTTTAGGACTTCTTTACAATTAGCAAGCATGAGGATAGCATTCAAATATGCTCCATTTGCCACACAAGTGTTAGTCAAGATAAGCCTGGTTCGCACTATGATACTAGAGGCCAAACAACCCATATGAAAAAATGCAATTCAGTGGTCAGTTGGAGACACCACCGCATACAGTGCCGACTATCACAAGATGCACATTGAATCTACCACCTCCTGGTCCTCTCCCGAAGTCACCTGCATCAATGGCACAAAAAAGAAAATAATCCAAGCTACTATTACAGACACATTTAGGCAAGAGGGAGCCTACGAACCCCATCACCCTACGGCACGCTTGTACAATGGGAAGCTGGCTAAAAAGTTAGCACTAGACCTCCTCCCCTTTTCTTTCGTGGAAAGAGTGGGATGGCAGCCACCTGCATGAAATGGAGGGTACCCAGCAGAACCTATTTTGCTAGAGTTGCTGGTCCAGCGATCCATCATGATGTGCTGCAATTGGTTGGGCAAGCTTTGCAGCAGAGTGTTGTTCATGCTATCCACCTGACAATGGACACATGGACCAGTTGTCAAGCAAGTGATGCATGTGTATCGCTGTATATTGGATGTCTTTTGTGGGGGTTAGGCAACAGTTATATGCAGGTTTATTTGCTGAAGGAAATTTTTCATGCAAAAATAGCAAATGATTGATAGAATGCAGAACAAATCAAACATTCACTCCCAGTCACAGATCCATCAGTGTTTTTGTTCAGCATGCCAATCCAGTTTGGACTCAGCCATATGCAAATCAGTCTTGACCTTGCTACCCATGGGAACAGCCCAGCCTGAACTACTAGGCCAGGTCCTCTCTGGATCAGAGACAAGCATCCTGGGCTCAGTTTCGGGGTATTAGCCCTCATCAGCCAGTCTAGCTTGAATCTGGTGGCATAGCGAGCACTGGTCCTACCTCTGGACATACCCGTCCCACTTAGGGTGACAAAGGCAAAAAGAACAGGTGATGGACAGCATGCATGTTTTTGGAGCAGCTGTAATGGGCAATTTATTATCTTACTTTAATTCCAATGGCCCTGCTCTTCTCCGGCTGTCTTTCAATTCTACTTGACTCCAAAGAGGCAGATGAATAAAATATAACACAGATATCCTGTCTGCTGCAAGTAGACAGTGGAAAAAACAACACACTGCACATTACAGGGAAGGGAACAGTGTATGGATTTTATTTGACACATTTGTCACAGATTATCCTATCCACCAAACTGTAAATCAAGCACTTAGTCCCACTTTACTCCCTGACCTCACCCTCCACCACAAATTATTTTTAACAAATATCTTCATTTGACAATACAGAAAGCTACTCTACTGCAAGCTAACTTAGAGGGATTAGGAACTTTTGTTTTTGCTATAGAATAGTGGGGTGTTACTGATCATCATGTGCTAAGCATTTTGCTTAGTCATTCACTTCAGTTGACTAATGAAAAAAGGGAAATATTTGAACAGGTGTAAGCTGTCATGGAAGCCATGAAATAAATAAACATAAATCTCTTGGCCATAAAAATCTGGCACATGCCAAGAATGGATGTTTAATTTTTTTTAGCTAGGTTGGGACAGAACTTAGGGAAGAATGATGGATTGAACTACTAATAAGAGGTGATTGAGTGGGCACTGGGAAACACACCATGTTTTCAGTTTGTAAATGCATTGGACACTTCATAATGCTGCATAAACTGAATCAGATGCACATTTCACAGTCAACACTGCAGTGCCGAATTGAACCATGCTCCAGTTAGATCACAAGTGGTGAAATGCTATGGGCAGGGATGTGATGATGATGGGTAGGACATCTACCTTGCCTAATAAACACAGTATACTTAATTTGTCAATAAACAAACAATGTGACTTACCACCACCACCTGTTCCTGGCATAGCTGGGACCTCCTCCCCCTCCTGCTTCCTGGGCCTCCTCCGTTGCAGTGACACTGCTGTTGGCCCAGGCACTGGTGGTCTGTGCGGCTAGAAAAAAAAACATTTTAGATAGCAGATTCACTTTCTGAGTAATTATTAATATTTTGAACAAATTACAACAGCAATACTTCTCTACCGTTAGGTTAGCAGCATTGGAACTATCACTTTGGGAGGTTTGTTGGTCGACATGTTAGCAAAGGCAGGTAATCAAGCCAGCCAAAACCTATTTTCTGGTAATGGAGGGACAGAGCTGTGATGAGTCACTGAAGTGCAATGATGGAGTGGGATGGTCAATGAGGGACATATGGTCTTGGTTCGCAAATGCAGTGGGATCTCAGCCATTACTTTCCTGCCATGCTTCAGTGTCATGGAAACTGCTAGTAAACTGTATAAATAATGACACCACAGCATTGGTTGGAGGTCCATGCCCATGACCACTCTATTGTTTTGACTGTTTGAGCATGAGCAAGGAAGCCCTCCAAACAAATGTCTGGTGAATGTAAAATAGCTTACTTGGGCCTGCAATCTTCACAGTACCAAAAATATATTCCTTTAGTTGTACGGTACCACAAGACATTTAAGGGGAACTGAAAGCTTACTAAAGAAGCAGAAGAAAGATAAAGACAAGAGAAAGTCAGCTAGAGAAATAGGAAATTTTATAAAAAGGGATAATGCAGTGATATCAATAATAGAACAAACTTTATATGGAGGAGTTGAAAGTAAGGAGACAGTATAAAGAAATACAGAAGACAACATTATTTTACTAGTGTGGAGAGGTAAAAGTTACCTAGAAATATTAACAGGACTTACTGGGGCTAGCAGAATCATCTGCCACAGCGCTGGTAGTGGTGGTGGTTCCACCTTCAGCCCGCTCCTGTGACGCTCTCTTGCCCTTAGGTGCTGATGTAAGAAATAAAAAAAGATTTAAAAAAAAGATTCCATCTTCACTCTGGAGCTGTGATGCACTCTTGCTCTTGGGTGCTGATTTAAAAAATAAAAAAGATTTAAAAAAAATGATTAGTTGTACAGTGAATCTCTAAAAAAAGCTTTTGACAGGTAGGTGCAATAGCATTGTACTTTTCTAAATCAAACAGTCTATTTCCATGTTCCTAATCTCTTAAACCTAAACCCTATTCCTAATTTCCTAAACCTAAACTAAATTTTTGAATTACTAATGCATTACAATAAATGATCTTTGCTTTGCTACCCCCTCTTATGGGCCAACTCAGTCTCCCTTTTCAATGCATTTGAAACATCACTGGGAGATTGGAACTGTAGAAACTACAACAGGAATGACACAGATAATGCTAACTCCTTGATATACTACTATCTTCATTCTTAATTAATCAGCCCAAGCAAATGTTGAGGAAGTAGTGACTAACAACTGGCTATCTCAAGCTGGATCAGATATTATTCATAACGTAAACTTAACTCATGCCTGAGTGTGAGCAGCATGCTAGTTGAAAAAAAATTCAAAGTTTTAGAAAACTAAAAATAGTGATTACTCACTAAGCCCCGCAACCTCAGCACCTAACAGGTTGAGCAGGTCCTGTTCGCTGTCAATTATGTCTGCCCAGCAGTGTGTCAGCTGCTGTATGGTACACTGCACCCCTGTGCTGTGTTGCGCGCGCTGTCACACTCTTCCCAGCAGCTGCTGATGCTCCTGCAGGGAGTAACATCTCTCATGCTTGCAGCCTGCTGCCAGTATGGAGGATGGGTGGCCCCAAACAACAAGCATATCAAAGTCTGCTTTAGAAAAAATAGGGTGGCACTGCACCTCTGAGTGGCAATGGTTCCTATACGGTGTGCAACTAGTGGCGCCTTCCCTTGCTTCTGTTTTCTGCTCTGCCATGGGGCCAGGTAAAAAAAGGACAACAACACAAAGCAGAAAGGTAGAACAGAAGGAAGTGGAAGGAAAGGGAAAACATAAAAAGTACAAAAAGTCACAAAAAGTAAAAAAAAGGCCAAAAACATTAAAAACACACACAGAAAGACACTCACTGATAAAAAAAAGTAAATGAGGGGATGGGGAAAGATTGATAGAGATTGAATAAAAGTAGGAATAGCCCCATGTACAGAACAGCAGAAAAAGCAGGCAAAACAAAATGGCCAGTCCCATGCACACCGATTTTCAGCATGAATTGTGCTATTGACGTGAGAAAACACTGCAAAGATCCGGACTAGTATTTGTCCGCCCATTCGCAGAGTTCCACAGAATCTCAATGAGTTTTTGTAACTCCCCAAAATTTGTGGAGCAAAACCCAGTGAGTTCCCCCAGGCCTACTATTTACCCGATGTCAGTCAATCATAGTCCTCGAAACCACTGCAGGCACCCTCCACATCCAAGCAGTCTCCCTGGAAGTATAACAACAAGTCATCCACGTATAAGGATATACAGTGGGGGAGAACATCTATTGATAATTTGTGATAATCCTGGCATGTGTGAATTTGCAATGTCAATGGTTCTATAGCCATTAGAAGCAAGACTTGCAATAATGGAAAGCCGTGTTGTGTGTCCGGCTCTGTTCTGTAGGAGGCTGAAATGCAGTTCCCAGTATTGGCTCAGACTGGAGTCAGGAACTGAGGAAGCCACTGCCCACTCCAGTGCAGGTCACTGCAGAATACAGATAATCCCAGGTCAGGGACTCAAAAGCTTTCTCCTTATCTTGGGAAATGGCAAGCACTTTGGGTAATCTTTCAGTAGGGTATGCTTTATGTGCAATAACTGGTGGATATTAGAGATTGTGCTACGTGCGGGGATAAACCCTCTCTGATTGTTATGAATAAGGGTACTGAGTAGCGGAAGTAGCCTGTTACCCACAAGTTTATAAAAAGGCCTGATTACAAGTTTGGTGGTCTGTCAACCGCCATGGTGGCACTGCCAGATTACGAGTCATATGGGCCAATAGAGCAAAGACCACCATGGTCCCACTGGCACCACCAGTTAGTATAGTCCGCCAGGGTCACATGGCAGCACAAACAGGCCGGCGGAGACAGTGTTTTAGCTGGACACATTATGTGGTTGTACACTGTCAATGTGACTGTGGCAGTCCAACCACCATGTATCAGCAGGTGGAAACAGGGACTATAAATGGAGACACTTACTTGCAGGCAGCTTTACATGTCCACTGCTGCCGTGGAGCCCATCACACATGTCCTGCGCTGCTGCTGGTCAATGGAGGTGCACAGAATCCACTCCACCCTGGGTGCAACAGACCGTAAGTACACATTCCTTGTCTTGTAGGTTCTCATCATCCTAATGAGGCTACTAGATTTGGACGGCAGAATCACCTGAATCATCGGGTACTGAGTACAATCCCACACCATGTGACACCTGTCGGCCTAATCCAGGTTTTCCAGATAACTAGCAGTGCCTCATCTCTTCTCAAGAGCAGGGATGATTGTAGCAACTGGGCGCATGACAAGAAAGACTCCACAGGGGAATCATGGTCAATCAGATCTCTCACCTTTCTCTTGTTTAGTTTCTAACAGGCAAAGACAAACAGAGGCAGGAATTAATTCAACAAGGGTTTATTGAAGTTATTGTATCTTAGATAAAATGTCATGTATTGCAATAACTAGGATGATAAAACACTATGGAAGCAAAATTGTGACAGTGAGTGATATAGTTGTCTCCTACCTAAGCTTTGTTAGAGCACAGAGTAATCACCCTTAATCCACCCTTCAAGTTTCCTCCCTGGGAAGCCATCATCCCCCATGCCTGAGCAAGGAAGCGTATTGTCTAAGATGTGTTTTTGAAGGAATAAGAGTCCTACTCCGTAGAAAACAATGGAAACTTTGATTTTACACAAAGTACCAGGTTTGTGTAAAACATAAAGCTGCATGGGCGAGCATGATTTGGAAAAGTCAGGGATGTGTTGATTCCCGACTTGCAAGTGAGGCCGTGTGTTGTTTTCTTCTCCAGTCGGTTCGGCGATGTGTCGTTTTTCTCTCTCGCAAGAGAGCGATGTGTCGATTTCAGGACGGGGTACCTCGGATCCACACAGGTTCACAATGACTTTGATGCCCAGTGACAATGCATGAGAAATCCAGTTGCATGGTGTTAGAAAACCACGCTGCATGGGGTTTGAGTCGTTATCAGCAGCCTCAAGCAGGTGTTGCATCATTTCTTCAGCCGCGATGCATCGACCTCCCAGCTGTGATGCAGGTGGAGTGTTGATTTTAGCCACAAAGCGGATGGCATGCCATTTATCAGCCACATTGCAGATGGTGCGTCGACAATTTCCTGCACAGTGTTCTATGCATGGATTTCAGTCCCTGCTCTGCAAACTTCACCTTTCAAGGACCCAGGGACTGGGTAGGGCACCACTTGGTAGGGCAGGAATCTCAGCAGAGAGTCCAGGTGCTGGCAAAGGAAGTCATTGATGGCCCTGAGACTTCAAAACAGGAAGCAAGCTCAGTTCAAGCCCTTGGAGATTCTTCTGAAGCAGAAATGCACAGCAAAGTCCAGTCTTTGTCCCTTTCACAGGCAAAGTAACAACTGCAGGATAGCCCAACAAAGCACAGCCACAGGCAGGGGCAGTACTTTTCCTCAGCTCTTCAGCTCTTCTTCTTGGCAGAGGTTCCCCTTGGTTCCAGAAGTGATCTTGAAGAAATCTAAAGTCTGGGGTTTGGGTTCAAATAGCTATACCCCTTTCTGCCTTTGAAGTAGGCAAACTTCAAAGATAAGTATCTGTTGTTTACAGGACCCAGCCTTGCCCAGGTCAGGCCCAAGACACACACCAGAGGGTTAAAGACTGCATTATATGAGGGCAGGCACTGCCCATTCAGGTGAAGGGACCACTACTACTTCCACTCTAGCCCAGATGGCTCATCAGGATATGCAGGCTACACCCCAGCTCTCTTTGTGTCACTTTCTAGAGGAGATTCACAAACAGACCAACTGTCAGTCTGATGCAGACAGGGAATCCACAAACTGGCATAGTCTCAGAATGGTTCAAGCAAGAAAATGCCTACATCAAACTAACAATCTAAAAACCAACTTCACTAACAGATGTATTTTTAAATTGTGAGTTTAGAGACCCCAATCTCCAGATTTCTATCTGCTCTCAAAGGGAAACTGAACTTTAAGGACATTTAAAAGCAGCCCAACCTATGAGAGGGACAGGCCTTGCAACAATGAAAAACACATTTAGCAGTATTTGACTGTTAGGACATGTAAAACACACCAGTGCATGTCTCACCTTTAACATACACTGCACCCTGCCCATGGGGCTACCTGGGGCCTACCTTCGGGGTACCTTACATATATGAAAAGGGAGGGTTTGGGTCTGGCAAGTGGGTAGACTTGCCAGGTCGATTTGGCAGGTTACATCTGCACACGCAGACACTGCAGTGGCAAGCCTGAGCCATGTTTACCCTCATGTGGGTGGCACAATCAGTGCTGCAGCCTCACTAGTAGCATTTGATTTACAGGCCCTAGGCACCTCTAGTGCACTTTAGTAGGGGCTTACTAGCAAATCAAATATGCCAATCAGGGAAAAGTCAATTACACATACTATGTCACAGGGAATACTTACACTTTAGCACTGGTCAGCAGTGGTAAATTGCGGAGAGAAACAAAAACAGCAAAAACAGAGTCCAGCACACAGTGAACAACCTGGAAAGCAGAGGCAAAAAGTTAGGGGAGACCACACCAAGGATGCGAGGTCTAATTCTGGTAATGATCCCTCAACGAGAACATCAACAGATCAGCATCCCATGAAAGCAAGCTCTGCGTAGAAAGACAAACTTTTAGTGCACATTCGAAAAGGCACCAAAGGCATCAAATACGGGCTGCACACAATCCAAACCCGGTCTGAATGATAGAGACCAGTCACACTCCAGTACTTCCAGGAGTATTTCTCTGAAATACTGCATCCTGCGTTCATGACACAGTTGCGCTGGTGGAAGTGCTTTCAGTCCTCCTTGTTTTGAAGGGAGAGCGATTGCACAGAAAATGTAGCAACAACAAGAAGCCACCTATTATAGCCAAAGTAATTGGAAATCCCCTGAAAACTCTCAAAAATATTGTGTATGCTGAAGGTATTAAGCCAAATATAGAAGAGAAGGTGTGAACAAAACCAGAACCAACAGCCTTAAACTTAAAGAAATGTGTGATTCCAGCAGTGCTGGATGCATTGAATATTCGTCCCACAAGTACACCAAAGTGTCCCGGAAAGTTAGTATTTAAAAGGGACTGAATCTCTGCAGATGACCTCACAACTTGAAATGCATAGCTCTTGCGTGCAGATGTAAGTGCCACAAGTTTTTGAAACAATAAAGCCTTGAGTCTGCTCAATTTGTCAAAATTCACACCTGAAGTAGCAATATGAGGCCAAATTTCTGCTACCTCCGTTTTTTGAATAGGTGGAAAGAGGACATTGCTGCTACAGGTGACAGTTTGGGAGACCGAAACGACATAAGCTATTCCGCCTCACATTCCACAACAGCTCTCACTGTTAAGGAGCACATAGCTACCATTCAAGAGCACCTGGAACGCAGGTCTAATCAAGGGGATTGGAACTCCCCTCCGACAGCAAGCCAAGTTTAGGCAGATTAATAACCCAGTGTATCAATCATTCAGCAGATGGTATTTCAGCAACAACAAAAGACAACTTTTCCAATTTCTCTATGATTAGCATGACATACGTCACTTCCTTCTTAGCCATTATTTGTTGTTATCATGTTAAATTAAATGTTGAAAATATGTCCCTTGTGCTAATGTGTTGCCAGGGAATGGGGCCTGCTTTCATTGTTTGTAGTGTTGAACCTAACTGCATAATGGACCTCAGTTCACTCTGTCCATGGTGTAAAGATCACATGTCACTCTGTATTATGTCTATTGCAGAAGATACAATGTTATTTAAATTGTATAGCCAGTCGGACAAGGTGTTAATACCATTATCTACAATGGCTAATGCTTTCTGTAAGTTTTCCTGATCTATTTGCCTTAACTGGGCAGCCGCGTCTTGTTGGGAAAGTTTCCAAATTCATTATATACTGCATACAAGAAGTATTTTCTGAATTGTCTTCTGGGGTCCAACAGGAAGTCCTGCAAATCTGTATCATTAGACAGGAGACTGAAGTGTTCTTTAACAGCACCTAGTGGGGAATTTTTTAACCATTGCTGGCATGATTTCCCTACAATATATATTGTTACTATACATGAGGGTTCTGAGGACACATAGCAAGGGTGTGGCCTACTTGTTCTAAAACCCCCAGTGGAGTTTATAAAATGTGTATGGCACCAATTAGTGTCTACTGGCCACAATAACGACCCACCAGGACGTGAACGTGATGTGTTAAATGTTCCATTCTGGACCCATTCATCAAGCTTATCTTCAAATGCATTTGTATACTTTTGCCATTTATAAAAGTTTGCAGGGGCTGGACTACTGGGAGCAATCAATTCCTTAATTTTTGCTAAGCCTAAACAACTTGTTTGTTGTACAGTTTCATTTAAAAATATAATTTGAACAGGTATACGCATCCTTTGAAAAAAGCTTCCTCTCATTTGCCAATTTTTAGTTCCCCACACACTTTTCAAGTCTATCGACCTCAACCAATATTCATAGCCTTCTATAGCTAACCGGGAAATCAAGGAACCAGAACAAATCAATTTTGTATCAGTCAATAAAACATGCTGACTTTCCATTACCGGCATTTTAAAATAACATGACTCAGCATTTTTAACATTGTGCCCAGACAAATATGCAAACTATTCAGTATACGTTTTGGAACTCTCTACTAGTGGAGTCGCACAGTGTTCCCACTATGTTTAGTTAAAAATTGTCTTTGGGGTACTTGCTCTGTGAATAAAATAATATCCATAATAATTATAACAGAACATATCTCCATAATTCTCTTTGCCTTGATAAACGTTCTCATTTTCAAATACAGTGAAATACTGCAGATCAGACATCATAGAATAAACTGTTTTCACATCCCAATCATTAGAATCCACTCCGTGTGTAATTTCATCATTCTAGGAAAGTCTGAATACATACTGATTTTGGATGTCCTCCGTTGGGCCATTTATGTCAAATAATACTTTATCCCAAACAATCTCATCAGGAATTGGTATTGCAGAAATGTTCACAAGAGACAAGTCTCTGAGGACTTTATGAGAAGAAAAATGTGGTTTCAGGACCTTATCCACCAGTTCAACTGTAGAGCGTTCAGGAAGGTAATGACGATTGTTAGACTTTTCATCCTTGGCGTGGTGTCCCTTAACTTTTTGCCTCTGTTCCCCAGGTTGTTGATGTGTGTTGTACTCTGATTTTGCTGTTTTTGTTACTCTGGGCACTTTACCACTGCTAACCAGTGCTGAAGTGCAAGTGTTCCTTTACAAAATGTGTAGGTGATTGGTTTATCCATGATTGGCATATTTGATTTACTAGTAAGTACCTAGCAAAGTGCACTAGAGATGCCAGGGCCTGTAAATCAAATGCTACTAGTGGACCTGCAGCACTGGTTGTGCCACCCACATAAGTAGCTCTGTAATCATGACTCAGACCTGCCATTGCAGTGTCTGTGTGTTCAGTTTTACCTGTAAATTCGACTTGGCAAGTGTACCCACTTGCCAGGCCTAAACCTTCCCTTTTCTTACATGTCAGACACCCCTAAAGTAGGCCCTAGGTAGCCCCAAGGGCAGGGTGCAGTGTATGGTTAAGGTAGGACATATAGGCGGTCATTCTGACCCTGGCGGTCAAAGACCGCCAGGGCGGAGGACCGCGGGAGCACCGCCGACAGGCCGGCGGTGCTCCAATGGGGATTCCGACCGCGGCGGTAAAGCCGCGGTCGGACCGGCACCACTGGCGGGCTCCCGCCAGTGTACCGCCGCCCCATTGAATCCTCCACGGCGGCGCAGCTTGCTGCGCCGCCGAGGGGATTCCGACCCCCCTACCGCCATCCAGATCCCGGCGGTCCGACCGCCGGGATCCGGATGGCGGTAGGGGGGGTCGCGAGGCCCCTGGGGGCCCCTGCAGTGCCCATGCCACTGGCATGGGCATTGCAGGGGCCCCCGTAAGAGGGCCCCTAAATGTATTTCACTGTCTGCTGCGCAGACAGTGAAATACGCGACGGGTGCAACTGCACCCGTCGCACAGCTTCCACTCCGCCGGCTCGATTCCGAGCCGGCTTCATCGTGGAAGCCTCTTTCCCGCTGGGCTGGCGGGCGGCCTGAAGGCGACCGCCCGCCAGCCCAGCGGGAAAGTCAGAATTACCGCCGTGGTCTTTCGACCGCGGAACGGTAAGCTGACGGCGGGACTTTGGCGGGCGGCCTCCGCCGCCCGCCAAGGTCAGAATGAGGGCCATAGTAATGTGTTTTATGTGTCCTGACAGTGAAATATTGCTAAATTCGTTGTTCACTGTTGCAAGGCCTGTCCCTCTCATAGGTTAACATGGGGGCTACCTTTAAATCTGATTAAAGTGTAGATTCCCTTTGGGAGAGGATGGACATGTGGAGTTTGGGGTCTCTGAGCTCACAATTTAAAAATACATCTTTTAGTAAAGTTGATTTTAAGATTGTGCGTTTGAAAATGCCACTTTTAGAAAGTGAGCATTTTCTTGCTTATACCATTTCTGTGACTCTGCCTGTTTGTGGATTCCCTGTCTGGATCAGTTTGACAGTTGGACTGGTTGCACCTCACACTAGACAGTGACACAAAGGGAGCTGGGGTGTAGCCCGCATATCCTGATGAGCCATCTGTGCTAGGAGGGAGGGGAGGAGTGGTCACTCGCACCTGAAAGGGCTGTGCCTGCCCTCACACAATGCAGTCTCCGACCCCCTGGTGAGTGTCTGGGGCCTGGCCTGGGCAAGGCAGGATTTCACATTCCAAAGAGACTTTACTTTGAAGTAGGCCTACTTCAAAGGAGAAACTGGGTATAAGAAGGGCACCCAAAACCACAGACTTTAGAAACACTTCTGGAACCAAGAGGAACCTCTTCCTGGAGAAGAGCTGAATAGCTGAGGAAGAAGTGCTGCCCTGCCTGTGCTTTGTGGAGCTATCCTGCAGTTTCTGCTTCTGCCAGAGTAAAAGGGCAAAGACTGGACTTTGTGTGCCTTCCATCTTGAGAAGAAATCTCCATGGGCTTGATTTAGAGCTTGCCTCCTGTTGTTTGAAGTCTCAGGGACAGCAAAGACTTCTCTCTGCCAGCACCTGGAGTCTCTGGAGAGACTCTGGCTCTGACAAGTGGTGCCCTATCCAGTCCCTGGGCCCTTGAAAGGAAAGCTGGTGGAAATCCAAGGAAATCGACTTCGGACGACTCCGGACCAACGCCCTGCTGAATCCGGGGACGCCGCCTTCACCCGACGCCGTGACCTTCACTGGAACGTGATGCTTTTCGCAGGCCTGATGCCACTGCAGCCCCGCTGAAGTCCGTGACTTCGTGGAAGTCGCCGCACCACGTCGTGACCGACGCCGCTCTAAGTGCCCGGATTCAACGTTTCGCACACACGCCTCGATCCCCGACTTCGCACATCGGCTTGTTTTCACTCTTCACCAAAGGTACTGTACTTGGGGGTCTATGTGACTCCGTGTCCGGTGCCGCTGGTGTCGGCTTGTTGGGAATGACTCCGTCACGACGCCGTGTTAACACCTCATCGAAGCATTTTTGTTTCTAAGCGCTATTTTTGAGTTTAATCTTTAAAAATTCATAACTTGACTTGTGTATGTTGGATGTTTGTCATTTTGGTCTTGTTTTGTTTAGATAAATATTTCCTATTTTTCTAAACTGGGGTGGTGTCATTTTGTAGTGTTTTCATTGAGTTACTGTGTATGTTGGTACAAATACTTTACACCTAGCACTCTGAAGTTAAGCCTACTGCTCTGCCAAGCTACCAAGGGGGTAAGCGGGGGTTAGCTGAGGGTGATTCTCTTTTACCCTGACTAGAGTGAGGGTCCTTGCTTGAACAGGGGGTAACCTGACTGTCAACCAAAGACCCCATTTCTAACAACCATGGATCAGTAGAAAAAAAACAATGACAAACCCATTCCAAAGGAGGAAGGCAAGTACAGTCAATAAAACCCATAGATAGTTCCATGGAAGAACAAAACAGTTTATTTATAGCCAAGTGATCAGCTTACGTGCTCTTGACAGTTCTTTTGTAGTGGAGGCAGATGAGTCCATGAAAGTGTCATTGATGTTGGCAAAATATCCAGAAGCAGTTTGTGCAAAAACTGAAATGGTGTTTGTAAGAGGAGAACTAGCAGACGTTTCCCTTGGTGTTTCATAGTAGACTATGCCATCCGTTTGTGTAGAATTTGAATATAATCAATCAATATTGTTGATGTTATTTGTAGCAGTAGAAGCTAGTGGAACCAATGAAAGATTATTTTCCACCCTACCCAAGCTCGGAGAGGTGTCAGCTTTGCTGCTTAAAACCTGTAGAGGAGCATTCTGGTCTGTAATGAGAGGGATTCAGGTACCACTCAGGAGTCCAGTAGGTCTGCTGTGCAGGATCGGCCATATGGTGTAGCTTGACATTGTCGATGAAGCAATTTTCTTTAGAACCAGGCAGTGGTGGTAGAATGACATTTCTGGTACTGTCTATTTCCAGGACTGGAACCGGTGCACGATAAGAAGGACCGAACTCCTTTTTTACAGCAAGCTTTTCTCACACTAGATCCCCAACTTTAGGAATCCAGCCGGTCGATGATATTGGAACATCCCTTATTCCTAACGAGGCAGCACTGGCAGATACGTTGTTGTCACAGAACTGTTGTAAGTCCTTTAAGATAGGGACACATTCATTTATGTTAAAAGGTGTATCTGTCGCCTCTGAGCCAGGACCATCAAGGTCTGGAACACACATTCCTGTTTGGAACAGACATTCGTATGAAGTAAGCCCCCACGGGACCTTCTGGGCGTATTATTAAGTGCTCTCTGGATTCCATACAGATGATTATGCCAACTATGACCCGTCCTCTGGCTGTTAAGGATTGCTTTGAATCTCGCTTTCGCCGCTCCATTACACTATTTCCTTTGGGATGAAACGGAGATGAGTAATTCAGTTCAACCCCTAATCAAGCCATGTTGTCCCTGAAAACCCTTGAGGCAAAAGCAGGGCCCTACTCTGATTGGAAAGCCACAACAACATATGTGCTGATAAAGACTTACAAGTATTTAATAACAGTTTGAGTGTCACCCGAGCGTTGTGGCCAAACCCAGAGAAATCTGGAGCATGAGTCAACAGCGACTAAAATGTATTTGTATGCACTATCAGGTGTCAGGGGAGGACAATGGTGCAAGTACACACATTGTAATGGTTTGTTGGAAATTAGGAGGGGTGTCTGCAGCGGGCGTTTGACAGTGGAGCCTTTTATTTTTTGGCAGATGTCACAACAAAGTACATACGGCTTGGTCAGTTTGTAGAAACCTAGCCACCAGTAACATGCTTGTAACAATGATATTGTTGCCGCCACACCTGCATTGGCAGAAGCAACCCCCTCATGTGCTGCTTTGATCAATTGTGGACTTTGTTATTTGTTGGGAATCACACAATTACCCACCCCTGGTATAACTGCTTGGGCTGTATTGAGGCATGATATGCAGTAGCAATATTTAGCAGGGTACACTTTTGGTAAGGGTGTGCTGTCAGCCGAAGCTTTCACAGCGGCCAGTGTTTCATCATCCAATTTCGTTCTAGAACAAGTTACTGCAGCAACAGAATCCGTAGCTACTGCTGATTTGGCTGTTTCATTAGCCAATGTGTTGCCTGCAACATGTATTCCAACACACTGATGTCCTAGTGTATGTAAAACATGGACATTGGGTAGTGTTTCCTTCAGATCTGCTATTTACCGACACAAAAGTCTGGGTTTAATGGTGTTTCCTTTGGAATCTCTGAATCCATTGTGGTGCCACTAATGCAGATATTGATTGAAGGACTGGACACAATAGTACAAATCACATACAGCCATGGTCAGCTGTTCAGGATCAGCGTACTCCAGTGCCATCAACAGCCTTGACCTCTGCTAATTGTGCAGTGCAGTCCCCTGAGGTCTATGTGTAAGTGTGTTGTGATGGAATTCACCATCTTTCATGTAGCCACTCATCACTGAGCAAGCGGCAGAGTATTGATGTTTTGTGTCTATTGCTGGTTGGGCTGAACCATCAGTGTATATTATTGTTTGATATTGTTCGATAGGCAATGCGCTTGCTTGAACTGGGTATTCAAGTTTGTATTGCAAAAATTCTTGAGTTTGTAATTTTGTTTAAAAAATATAATCAACATCAGTGGCCGTCAGAGACATTGGCAATTGTGTCCAGCAGGGATGCAATGCTTCAGCGTTAGGAACGCAAGCTTTGGTAACAGTCTCAAGGGCCAGGATGAGGGATACGACAATGATACGTTTCTCCTAGGCCAGAGGTCTCTCTTTGATGACAGCCATCTGAACAGCAGTGAGAATGTTCTCAGTGGGAGCAAAGCGTTGTTCTGTTGTAGAGTACAAATGTGATTTGTATGCTATTACAACAATCTCACCCGCATTAACCCCTTAGCTGCTGACCACCCCCCCCCCCGCCCACCTAGTGCTGAGCCCTTTTTTGGCTATTTGGGATAGTTTGCGCTTAGGCCTTCATAACTTTTTGTCCACATAAGCTATGTATGCCAAATTTACTTCCTTTTCTTCCAACATCCTAGGGATTGTAAAGATATCCAGAGTTTGAGGGTTCCCTTGGAGGAGACCAAGAAATCAGCCAAAATACAGCACAAATTTCCTTTTTTTCCAACAAATTGGAAAAAAGGGCAGCAGAAGAAAGCATGTGGTCTTTTCCCAAAGATGGCATCAAAAAAGGCTTTGTGGGGCTAAAATCCCCAACTTCCCAGCTTTCAGGAACAGGCAGACTTGAATCCGAAAACCACATTTTTCAAAATAATTTTAGCATTTTACTGGGGCATACCCCATTTTTATTATTTTTTGTGCTTTTAGCCTCCTTACAGTTAGTGACAGAAATGGGTCTGAAACCAATGCTGGATCTCGGACAGCTAAACATTTCTGAAAAGTAAACAAAATTCCTAATTCAGCAAGGGGTCATTTGTGTAGATCTTACAAGGTTTTCCTACAGAAAATAACAGCTGAAATAAAAACAAAAATGAAATTGAGGTGAAAAAACAGCCATTTCTCTTCACGTTTTACTCTGTAACTTTTTCCTGGCATGTCAGATTTTCAAAACAAATACCCCGTTACATCTGCTGGAATCTTCTGGTTGATGGGATATATAGGGTTTATAGGTTCATCAAGAACCCTAGGTACCCAGAGCCAATAAATAAGCTGCACCTTGTAATGGGTTTTCATTCTATACCGGGTATACATCAACTTATTTGGTGAAATATAAAAAGTGAAAAATAGGTATCAAGGAAAGTTTTGAATTTCAGAAATGGGCACAGGATAAGGTGTTGAAAAGCAGTGGGTATTTGCACATCTCTGAATTTGGGGGTCCCCATACTAGCATATGAGTTACAGGGCATTTCTCAAATACACTTCTTTATTACACACTGTCTTACATTTGGAAGGAGAAAATGTAGGGAAGGACAATGGGCAGTAACACTTGTTCTTCTATTCTGTGTTCCCCCATGTATCCCGATAAAAATGGTACCTCACTTGTGTGGGTAGGCCTAGTGCCAGCGACTGGAAACACCCCAAAAAGCAATATGAACACATCACATTTTTACATTGAAATCTGAAGTGTTTTTTGCAAAGTGCCTAGCTGTGGAATTTGGCTTCTAGCTCAGCCAGCACCTAGTGAAACATAGCAAACCTATACATTTATGGAAAGTAGACACCTAGGGAAATCCAGAATAGGGTGACTAGTGGTGTTCTCACCAGGTTCTATTACCCATAATCCTTTCTCCTTTCCAAACCTCATAATTTGGCAAAAAAACACTTTTTACTCACATTTCGGTGATTGAAGTTGTGGAATCTAAGAGCAGCCACAAATTTCCTACCTGACTTGAGTGGGTAGGCTTAGTGCCTGGGACAGGAAATGCCCCAAAACACAACGTGGACACATCAAATTTTGCGAAGGAAAACTGACCTGTTTTTACCAAAATGCCTAGCTGTGGATTTTGGCTTCTAGCTCAGCCAGCACCTAGGGAAACATAGCAAACCTATACATTTATGGAAAGTAGACACCTAGGGAAATCCAGACTGGGGTGACTTGTGGTGCTCTCACCAGGTTCTATTACCCATAATCATTTGCAAACCTAATAATTTGGCAAAAAAACACTTTTTACTCACATTTTGGTGATTGAAGTTCTGGAATCTAAGAGGAGCCACAAATTTCCTACCTGACTTGTGTGGATAGGCCTAGTGCCTGTGACAGGAAATGCCCCGAAACACAACGTGGACACATCAAATTTTCCGAAGGAAAACTGACCTGTTTTTACCAAAATACCTAGCTGTGGATTTTGGCCTCTAGCTCGGCCTGCACCTAGGGAAACCTACCAAACCTGTGCATTTTTTTAAACTAGACACCTAGGGGAATTTAGGATGGGATGATTTGTGTGGCTCTCACCAGGTTCAGTTACATAGAATCCTTTGCAAACCTCAACATTTGGCAAAAAAACACCTTTTCCTCACATTTTGGTGATAGAAAGTTCTAGAATCTTAGAGGAGCCACACATTTCCTGTCCACCCAGCATTCCCCCAAGTCTCCTGATAAAATCAGTACCTCACTTGTGTGGGTAGGTCTAGTGCTCGCAACAGGAAATGCCCCAAAACGCAATATGGACACATCACATTTTCCGAAAGAAAACTGACCTATTTTTTGCAAAGTACCTAGCTGTGGATTTTGGCCTCTAGCTCAGCCGGCACCTATGGAAACCTAGCAAACCTATATATTTCTGAAAACTACATACATAGGGGAATTCAGAATGGGTTGACTTTTGGGGCTCTCACCAGGTTCTGCTACCCAGAATCCTTTGTAAATCTAAAAATTAGGCAAAAAAAACAAAATCCTCACATTTCGGTGATGGAAAGTTCTGGAATCTGAGGGGAGCCACAAACATCCTTCTACCCAGCGTTCCTTTAGGTTTCCCGATAAAAATGGTACCTCACTTGCGTGGGTGGGCCTAGTACACGCACCCAAACCGCAACATAGACACATCACATTTTCAGAATGAAAACTGACCTGTTTTTTTAAAGGTGCCTAGCTGTAGATTTTTGTCTCTATCTCAGCCGGCATCTAGGGAAACCTTTCAAAGCTATACATTTTTTAAAACTAGACACCTAGTAGAGTTTAGAATGGGGTGACTTGTGGGACTCCCAACAGGTTCTGGTACCCAGAATGCTTTGCAAATCTCAAAATGTGGCAAATAAAAACTTTTTCCTCATATTTCGGTGATGGAAAGTTCTGGAATCATAGGGGGCCCACAAACTTCCTTCTACCCAGTGTTACCCCACGTCTCCCGATAAAAATGGTATCTCACTTGTGTGGGTAGGCCTAGTGCCCGTGACAGGAAATGCCCCAAAACACAACATGGACACATCACATTTTCCGAAAGAAAACTGACCTGTTTTTTGCAAGGTGCCTAGTTGTGGATTTTGGCCTCTAGCTCAGCCGGCATCTAGGGAAACCTAGCAAACCTATACATTTTTTAAAACTAGGCACCTAGGGGGATTCAGAATGGGATAACTTGTGGGGCTCCCACCAGGTTCTTTCACCCAGAATCCTTTGCAAACCTCAAAATTTGGTAAAAAAAACACTTTTTCCTCACATTTCAGTGATGGAAAGTTCTGGAATCTGAAGGGAGCCACAAACTTCCTTCTACCCAGCAGTCCCCAACGTCTCCCGATAAAAATGGTACCTCACTTGTTTGAGTAGGCTAGTGCCTGCAACAGGAAAGGATCACACAAGGGTCAATGGTAGTCCTTGCATGAGGGCTACAGTTAACCCTCGAGTGATCCATTCCTGACGCAGGGAGTAGGCGCAGGCACACAAGTGGGGTTGTGTTTTATCAGAACAAGTGGAGAAACACTGGGTGGTAGGAATTTCGAGGATCCCTACACATTCCTACACTCCTATAGTTTCTGTGATGAAAAAGCAAGGAAAAATAGTGTTTTTATTCAAAGTTTCACTTTTTGCAGGGTATTCTGGGTAAGAAAACTTTGTGAAATCCAAACACGCCACACTTCCATGGACTGCCTCGGGTATCTAGTTTTTAGAAATGTCTGGATTTGGTAGGTTTCCCTAGATCGCTGCCGAGCCCAGGACCAAATATTCAGGTGACTGTCTTACAAAATGAGTGTTTTTTGTGATAGGTAATTTTGGTGTCTCCACAATCCGCCTTGGGTACTTCCCTGTTGTGGTCACTTGTCCACTCACTAAGGTGAGGCAGTTTTTCACTGGAGACTTAGTGGAACGCTGAGTGGTAGAAAATTTGTGATTGTCTGCAGATCCCAGGACTTCCGCTCACTGCAATGTGACGCAAAAGTGTTTTTTAAGCAATTTTGTTTGATTTCTAGGGGATTCTGGGTGAAGGAAAACTGGTGAAAGCCATGCAAGTCCTGCACCCTTCGATTCCCCTGGTACTAGAATGTTAACGTTAACCCACCATTCACACTGGTTGGTTTTAGCACCTCCAGAAATTATAGTTTCAAAGCATGAACACTTATCAAAGTATCTGAATATTGAAACCAAGCCTTCTGAAGGTGGGCCATAAAGCCGCGTCCAGGCACCAACCTCTTTATGGTCCATTCATATGCCATTCACGCACCACAAACAACCCTTTTATTCCACCGGCCACAGGCCCAATCCAACCAATCACTGCACTCACATTAACTTACCTCTGCCAGACAGGGGCCCATCACATTCATACACCACAGAATAGAATAAGTTTGACTACATTTTACCACCTGTCAAGTAACCTCCTCCTTCTTCCTGAACATTACTGAATGCATGCATAACAAACCTTTACTAATGACTGCCATGACAGCCACCCAAGGCTCAGGAAGACATGTTTTTCATGCACCTTTAATGCACTCATTGTGCTAAATCCAATTCCTTCCAGTTTGTGGATGTAAGTTGGGGGTGTCTGAGTATGCCGTACAAAGCGATTCCCCGAACTGAGTGAGTATATCTATCTATCTACTGATTCATACATGTCATTGTCCTTCGGTGCTGGGATGGCACCAATGGGTTTGAATCCACAGGTGTAGATGATGTACATCAGTACTACCCTTACTATCTGCCTTCTACCTGTGCAATATCCCTGTGAAGGCACACCTACCATAAGCTTCCTTACACATTAATGTCTCTGTTCTCATCAGAGTCCTGACTAATCCTGTGTAATTGCCAAGTGAACCTATACTAGCATGTGGATGCAAATTGGGGGTGTCTGAGTATGCCTTGGGAGGCCTATTCCTCAAAATGAGCGCGCATATCTACCATTGAAACTAAGGCAGACATGCTGGTGAAGAAATCCTGAGGTCTCTAAAGTAAAAAGTCAAACAAATATCCTGTGGGACTCATTCACCACCACTCCTACTTTTGCTTTGAAAGTGAAGCTACAAATTGAGTTTGCACAATTTCAAACAAGTAAAAGTGTTGGTGAATATGTCTGAGAGGACATTTATTTGACTTATTACACTTACTATGGTTCTCGTTGGCAATCATGGTGGTCCTTATGTAGTATATATAAGTTCCCTAATAAGCAGTTCAAAATTCAGTCATGCTTTTAACATTCTGCCACACAGGGTACTTCGTTACAATGTTTCATATATTCTGTCCAGTAGTATGTGAAGACTATAATGCACTTTAATTGAACAGAACACCTACCATGTTCTGACGGTGGATATAGATCTCAAGCAGGCCATAAGGAAGTCCATGATTTCCTGAAGTAGATGAAGTAATATTATGTGGCTCCTTGCCTAACGAAGCAGTGGCCTATGGACGTTCGGTATCCATGTGCTGCCACTGAAAGGATTACCAACTGTAGCTCCACCTCAGTCGATTTTCCAGAACTTTGCTTTAGTATGATACGATATAAAGCAAGTAGGGACACAGAGGCCTGGTTGAGATGGGCACTGGGGACAATAATACTGACTCTCCTGCCGCTTTCCATGCTTCGAGCACACTTTACAGTGTTGACATGGACGATCCTTTTTGGGTGTTTTAGGAATGCGATCAGCAAAGTGTTGCTCCTGCAGCCTTGCCACAAACTGCAGAACATATGAGGTGTAGGCTGCTGCTGCTTCTTTAACAGCAGTGAGGCTTTCAATTACAGATAACTGGAAATCAAGGAAAGTGATGAGTCTTCCTGTGGTTGACTGATGGTAAACAACATACGCATTGAATGTTGCCATCTGGATCAGGTGGGTAAACAGTTTCTTGTACCAAGTGTGAGTTTTACGACACGCATTGTATGGTTGAAGAACCTGGTCGTTCTTGTCCACTCTGCCCATGTACTTATTGTAATTGTGTATACAGATGGACTTGTGGACTTCGGCCATCTGACCCAAAACCGTGATGGGGGAAGTGCTCTCATCATGAATTGTAGGGAGCACGTATACATCACACCTATCCAAGAACTTGAGGTCAAGCAGTTTGTTGGAATGCAGTGCCGTACACTGGGATTTTTGGAGCTTCTTGCAAACAAGCTCCTGTGGGAATGCTTGGCGGTTACAATGAACTTTACTACAGGCCACAGTGCCAGCTTTGTAGAGCTCGCCGAACAGGTCTACACCTGTATAGAAATGGTCCACATAAAGGTTATAACCTTTGTGCAGAAGTGGCTTGACAATTTCCCATATAATCTTACCTGTGACCCCTAATGCGGAAGGGCAACTTACAGGGTTTAGGGTAGAGTCTTTCCCTGTATACACTCTCAAGCTGTACACATAGCCAGAAGTGCTCTCACACAGATCTTTTGTTTGCAATATACTGTCTGAATAGCAGCCTTCCTTGGTACAGGATCTGTGGACTGCTATATTCTTTCCAGGAGTATAGATCTCTGGAAGCAGGCAGACAAATGTTCCACGACAGGCCGAATTTTGAACAACCTGTCATGGTCTGGATGGTCCCGGGGCAATGCAGCAGAATTGTCATTAAATTGAAGCATGTCCTGCAATAGCAAAAAATGATCTCTCTCATGTATGGTGCGAAGATGTGGGTTACCCAAACCGTGCGAGTCGTTCAGTAGGACTGCAAGGGGGGTTTCTGCACTAAACCCATTTTGAGCTTAAGGCCCAAAAATATCTTCAACTCCGCCAGCGAAGTGGTGTCCACTTGCGTGCCCTAGAACGGAGCCCTAGAGTGCTTCCACACTCCCTCAGAAATTAGTCTGCACGCAAATCTGTTTGCTGCACAATTTCCTCAGCATCCAAAAATAGATGGACATAGTCGACTGGAAAAAAGTTGGCTGTATCAACTTTACTTCCAGCATCACCAGTAAAAGGTGGAATTTGGGGCTGAATTAAACAGGGGGGCTGCCAACAGAGCACTCTCTGTGTGCTTGTGGCCGCATGCACCTGCTCTCTGGGTTCGGCTAACCCGATGCTGTCCAACTGCACAGACTGTGCTTGCGAAGGGACATCATGGCTGTCGTCATTGTCTCCTTGAGAATCACTGGAAGAGGGGACTCCGCCGACTGAAAAATCACTCCCAGATTCTGTCCCATTGTCCTCTCCCTCAGATGCTGTCTCAGTTTCTGCTGTCTCAGTCTCTGATCCTACACCAGAGCTGTATTCTATAAATCGAGTTAGGGCTTCAGCAGCAGTCATCCAACGAGAAGCCATCTCTGCTACTGGCTAAACTGTCCCTCTAAAGTACTATACTACATAGAAGGCAGATCAAGCCACATAATTGCTCTTGGGCGGGTGTGATGTGTCTAAGAGTAAATGTTGTCACCTTACCTTTGCTTCTTCTCCGATTTGGCAGATTCCATGAAGACACTGAAAAAATCAAAAAAGTCACAGTATTACTTCACCTTACCACATACCCATCATCACAGCCTTTAGCGCTGGTGGCACCTAGTGCGACAGTCATTTTTGGTACTCCCATGATCTCCTCTTCTAATTCCCTCAGTACTACCCAGCGAATTGCCCCTCATATCTCCATAGTCCCCCTCGCACATACATTTTATTTGTTTTAAAGAGCAGGTAACTTGACTTTTCTAATCCACTCAGCTAAATACATATAAATGTATATCCTTTGCAGCAGGACAATTAACCATCTGTGCTACGTTTTGGCATCAAAACTGCCACTAGACAAAATATATATATAAATATATATATATATATATATATATATATATATATATATATATATATATATATATCACTTTTATATATGTACGGTTTCCCTGGGGGGCCGATTATGGCTTCTGGAAAACAACACATGTAAAAAAGAAACATATATATATATATATATATATATATATATATATATACATAACTATAGAGATTTGTCTCTCGTTTTATATATATATATATATATATATATATGTATATAACTCTCTCTCTCTCTCTCTCTCTATATATATATATATATATATATATATATATATATATATAAAGAGAGACTGACTCTCTACATCACTTTTTCATACATGTGTGCTTTCCCTTGGCAAAGCACACATGTATAAAAATAAATCACATGTATATAAAAAATTGCCCCATAGGGGGTCAGCCTTTGTTTTAATATTCCCTGGGAGGGCCTGATTACCCCCCCACGGAAAACTATTGATGAAATTGAGGCCCAGGGGTCGGCCCGTGTTCGAAGGGCTGACCCCGCCATTTAGTTTTTTTGTTAAAAAAAACAAAAACATTTTGTAATTATCTGGGGGGGGGCCCGATCGCCCACCAGAAGAACCCCTAAGTATTTTTTTTTTTATTTATGCCCCCTCGGGGGGGTGGCCCATTTACAAAGGGGCCGACCCCCCCCAAACAAGATTCCTGTTGCCTAGGGATATTATCCGCCCATGGATCGCAGCTAAGCTGCGATCCATGGCCAGGAAACTGTTCCTGGAAGGCATCGATGAAAAGGGTAGACTCTCCCCTTTCCATCGATGCCTCCCTGGCATCTGGGGATGCTGTTTTGGCCTTTTTTTCCTCACCAGATTAGGGAGAGGACGCTTATCCGGTCCTTCACTGCTCCAGTGGGGAAAAATGTGATGTCAGCGTGCCAGTTCTTCCGCATCTCCCGGGCTAAAAATATTTAGTTTGACCACCCCCTGGTGTCAGTCACTGGTCGTGACCCGCACCAGGGAGGTAGTGTGGGCGTCGGCCAGTTTCTGATGCCCTGTAGGGGTTAAACATTACGTAGGTGAAACCAATGGCACCAGCAATTACTATGATGACGAGGTGTTTTTGTTGTCCCTTGTGTGTAGGTGTTTTGCTGCAAGCATGTGTTGTTTTACTGCTCTAAGAAGGCGTGTGGGTTCAACTGTCCAGTATTTGCTGGAAAAGTCAGGACGTATCAAGTCATATAAAGGTTTAATGTGCTGTGCATAGTCTGGAATATAAGTGCTGCCAAAATTTAAAAAGCGCAATAAAGACTAGAATTTTTTTGATGGTGTTTGGAGGTTGAAGTTGTGCTGATTTGTCCAAAAATTGGGGCGCAAGGCTTTTGCCTTCAACCAATAATTAGTATCCCAGGAACAGGACCCTAAGGAAGGCTATTTTTGTTTTCTTGAAATTTAATTTGAAGCCTATTTTGGGAAATCCCACAACAATATGGGCTATCTGTTTTACATGTTCAAAATGGGGAGCACCCTGTCTTCCATTCCAGCATTTGTGACCCCAAGGCATCATGGTAAATGCAGTCATTAGCACAAATTTGAATAGAGTTTTGAAAGCTTTTCACCATAAGTTGGTGCGGCGAGTGCCGTATCTTCGGACACGTGTTTCTGGCTATTTGGCCGTCATCCGCGAAGAGCAACGTGTAGCTGGCAGGGTTGCTTGAAATGCCGCCTTGAAAGTATTCACAGGTTTAAGTACCACTCAAGAAGGCGCACAGGTGCTTCACCCGAGCTCGTCAGCTCAGAGGCTCACGGGAGCCTTAATTACAACAGTCAAAATGGGGAGCACCCTGTCTTCCATTCCAGCATTTGTGACCCCAAGGCATCATGGTAAATGCAGTCATTAGCACGAATTTGAATAGAGTTTTGAAAGCTTTTCACCATAAGTTGGTGCGGCGAGTGCCGTATCTTCGGACACGTGTTTCTGGCTATTTGGCCATCATCAGCGAAGAGCAACGTGTAGCTGGCAGGGTTGCTTGAAATGCCGCCTTGAAAGTATTCACAGGTTTAAGTACCACTCAAGAAGGCGCACAGGTGCTTCACCAGAGCTCGTCAGCTCAGAGGCTCACGGGAACCTTAATTACAACAGTCAAAATGGGGAGCATCCTGTCTTCCATTCCAGCATTTGTGACCCCAAGGCATCATGGTAAATGCAGTCATTAGCACGAATTTGAATAGAGTTTTGAAAGCTTTTCACCATAAGTTGGTGCGGCGAGTGCCGTATCTTCGGACACGTGTTTCTGGCTATTTGGCCGTCATCAGCGAAGAGCAACGTGTAGCTGGCAGGGTTGCTTGAAATGCCGCCTTGAAAGTATTCACAGGTTTAAGTACCACTCAAGAAGGCGCACAGGTGCTTCACCCGAGCTCGTCAGCTCAGAGGCTCACGGGAGCCTTAATTACAACAGTCAAAATGGGGAGCACCCTGTCTTCCATTCCAGCATTTGTGACCCCAAGGCATCATGGTAAATGCAGTCATTAGCACGAATTTGAATAGAGTTTTGAAAGCTTTTCACCATAAGTTGGTGCGGCAAGTGCCGTATCTTCGGACACGTGTTTCTGGCTATTTCGCCGTCATCAGCGAAGAGCAACGTGTAGCTGGCAGGGTTGCTTGAAATGCCGCCTTGAAAGTATTCACAGGTTTAAGTACCACTCAAGAAGGCGCACAGGTGCTTCACCCGAGCTCGTCAGCTCAGAGGCTCACGGGAGCCTTAATTACAACAGTCAAAATGGGGAGCACCCTGTCTTCCATTCCAGCATTTGTGACCCCAAGGCATCATGGTAAATGCAGTCATTAGCACGAATTTGAATAGAGTTTTGAAAGCTTTTCACCATAAGTTGGTGCGGCGAGTGCGGTATCTTCGGACACGGGTTTCTGGCTATTTGGCCGTCATCAGGGAAGAGCAACGTGTAGCTGGCAGGGTTGCTTGAAATGCCGCCTTGAAAGTATTCACAGGTTTAAGTACCACTCAAGAAGGCGCACAGGTGCTTCACCCGAGCTCGTCAGCTCATAGGCTCACGGGAGCCTTGATTACAACAGTCAAAATGGGGAGCACCCTGTCTTCCATTCCAGCATTTGTGACCCCAAGGCATCATGGTAAATGCAGTCATTAGCACGAATTTGAATAGAGTTTTGAAAGCTTTTCACCATAAGTTGGTGCGGCGAGTGCCGTATCTTCGGACACGTGTTTCTGGCTATTTGGCCGTCATCAGCGAAGAGCAACGTGTAGCTGGCAGGGTTGCTTGAAATGCCGCCTTGAAAGTATTCACAGGTTTAAGTACCACTCAAGAAGGTGCACAGGTGCTTCACCCGAGCTCGTCAGCTCAGAGGCTCACGGGAGCCTTAATTACAACAGTCAAAATGGGGAGCACCCTGTCTTCCATTCCAGCATTTGTGACCCCAAGGCATCATGGTAAATGCAGTCATTAGCACGAATTTGAATAGAGTTTTGAAAGCTTTTCACCATAAGTTGGTGCGGCGAGTGCCGTATCTTCAGACACGTGTTTCTGGCTATTTGGCCGTCATCAGCGAAGAGCAACGTGTAGCTGGCAGGGTTGCTTGAAATGCCGCCTTGAAAGTATTCACAGGTTTAAGTACCACTCAAGAAGGCGCACAGGTGCTTCACCCGAGCTCGTCAGCTCAGAGGCTCACGGGAGCCTTAATTACAACAGTCAAAATGGGGAGCACCCTGTCTTCCATTCCAGCATTTGTGACCCCAAGGCATCATGGTAAATGCAGTCATTAGCACGAATTTGAATAGAGTTTTGAAAGCTTTTCACCATAAGTTGGTGCGGCGAGTGCCGTATCTTCGGACACGTGTTTCTGGCTATTCGGCCGTCATCAGCGAAGAGCAACGTGTAGCTGGCAGGGTTGCTTGAAAAGCCGCCTTGAAAGTATTCACAGGTTTAAGTACCACTCAAGAAGGCGCACAGGTGCTTCACCCGAGCTCGTCAGCTCAGAGGCTCACGGGAGCCTTAATTACAACAGTCAAAATGGAGAGCACCCTGTCTTCCATTCCAGCATTTGTGACCCCAAGGCATCATGGTAAATGCAGTCATCAGCACGAATTTGAATAGAGTTTTGAAAGCTTTTCACCATAAGTTGGTTCGGCGAGTGCCGTATCTTCGGACACGTGTTTCTGGCTATTTGGCCGTCATCAGCGAAGAGCAACGTGTAGCTGGCAGGGTTGCTTGAAATGCCGCCTTGAAAGTATTCACAGGTTTAAGTACCACTCAAGAAGGCGCACAGGTGCTTCACCCGAGCTCATCAGCTCAGAGGCTCACGGGAGCCTTAATTACAACAGTCAAAATGGGGAGCACCCTGTCTTCCATTCCAGCATTTGTGACCCCAAGGCATCATGGTAAATGCAGTCATTAGCACGAATTTGAATAGAGTTTTGAAAGCTTTTCACCATAAGTTGGTGCGGCGAGTGCCGTATCTTCGGACACGTGTTTCTGGCTATTTGGCCGTCATCAGCGAAGAGCAACGTGTAGCTGGCAGGGTTGCTTGAAATGCCGCCTTGAAAGTATTCACAGGTTTAAGTACCACTCAAGAAAGTGCACAGGTGCTTCACCCGAGCTCGTCAGCTCAGAGGCTCACGGGAGCCTTAATTACAACAGTCAAAATGGGGAGCACCCTGTCTTCCATTCCAGCATTTGTGACCCCAAGGCATCATGGTAAATGCAGTCATTAGCACGAATTTGAATAGAGTTTTGAAAGCTTTTCACCATAAGTTGGTGCGGCGAGTGCCGTATCTTCGGACACGTGTTTCTGGCTATTTGGCCGTCATCAGCGAAGAGCAACGTGTAGCTGGCAGGGTTGCTTGAAATGCCACCTTGAAAGTATTCACAGGTTTAAGTAACACTCAAGAAGGCGCACAGGTGCTTCACCCGAGCTTGTCAGCTCAGAGGCTCACGGGAGCCTTAATTACAACAGTCAAAATGGGGAGCACCCTGTCTTCCATTCCAGCATTTGTGACCCCAAGGCATCATGGTAAATGCAGTCATTAGCACGAATTTGAATAGAGTTTTGAAAGCTTTTCACCATAAGTTGGTGCGGCGAGTGCCATATCTTCGGACACGTGTTTCTGGCTATTTGGCCGTCATCAGCGAAGAGCAACGTGTAGCTGGCAGGGTTTCTTGAAATGCCGCCTTGAAAGTATTCACAGGTTTAAGTACCACTCAAGAAGGCGCACAGGTGCTTCACCCGAGCTCGTCAGCTCAGAGGCTCACGGGAGCCTTAATTACAACAGTCAAAATGGGGAGCACCCTGTCTTCCATTCCAGCATTTGTGACCCCAAGGCATCATGGTAAATGCAGTCATTAGCACGAATTTGAATAGAGTTTTGAAAGCTTTTCACCATAAGTTGGTGCGGCGAGTGCCGTATCTTCGGACACGTGTTTCTGGCTATTTGGCCGTCATCAGCGAAGAGCAACGTGTAGCTGGCAGGGTTGTTTGATATGCCGCCTTGAAAGTATTCACAGGTTTAAGTACCACTCAAGAAAGCGCACAGGTGCTTCACCCGAGCTCGTCAGCTCAGAGGCTCACGGGAGCCTTAATTACAACAGTCAAAATGGGGAGCACCCTGTCTTCCATTCCAGCATTTGTGACCCCAAGGCATCATGGTAAATGCAGTCATTAGCACGAATTTGAATAGAGTTTTGAAAGCTTTTCACCATAAGTTGGTGCGGCGAGTGCCGTATCTTCGGACACGTGTTTCTGGCTATTTGGCCGTCATCAGCGAAGAGCAACGTGTAGCTGGCAGGGTTGCTTGAAATGCCGCCTTGAAAGTATTCACAGGTTTAAGTACCACTCAAGAAGGCGCACAGGTGCTTCACCCGAGCTCGTCAGCTCAGAGGCTCACGGGAGCCTTAATTACAACAGTCAAAATGGGGAGCACCCTGTCTTCCATTCCAGCATTTGTGACCCCAAGGCATCATGGTAAATGCAGTCATTAGCACGAATTTGAATAGAGTTTTGAAAGCTTTTCACCATAAGTTGGTGCGGCGAGTGCCGTATCTTCGGACACGTGTTTCTGGCTATTTGGCCGTCATCAGCGAAGAGCAACGTGTAGCTGGCAGGCTTGATTGAAATGCCGCCTTGAAAGTATTCACAGGTTTAAGTACCACTCAAGAAGGCGCACAGGTGCTTCACCGAGCTCGTCAGCTCAGAGGCTCACGGGAGCCTTAATTACAACAGTCAAAATGGGGAGCACCCTGTCTTCCATTCCAGCATTTGTGACCCCAAGGCATCATGGTAAATGCAGTCATTAGCACGAATTTGAATAGAGTTTTGAAAGCTTTTCACCATAAGTTGGTGCGGCAAGTGCCGTATCTTCGGACACGTGTTTCTGGCTATTTGGCCGTCATCAGCGAAGAGCAACGTGTAGCTGGCAGGGTTGCTTGAAATGCCGCCTTGAAAGTATTCACAGGTTTAAGTACCACTCAAGAAGGCGCACAGGTGCTTCACCCGAGCTCGTCAGCTCAGAGGATCACGGGAGCCTTAATTACAGCAGTCAAAATGGGGAGCACCCTGTCTTCCATTCCAGCATTTGTGACCCCAAGGCATCATGGTAAATGCAGTCATTAGCACGAATTTGAATAGAGTTTTGAAAGCTTTTCACCATAAGTTGGTGAGGCGAGTGCAGTATCTTCGGACACGTGTTTCTGGCTATTTGGCCGTCATCAGCGAAGAGCAACATGTAGCTGGCAGGTTTGCTTGAAATGCCGCCTTGAAAGTATTCACAGGTTTAAGTACCACTCAAGAAGGCGCACAGGTGCTTCACCCGAGCTCGTCAGCTCAGAGGCTCACGGGAGCCTTAATTACAACAGTCAAAATGGGGAGCACCCTGTCTTCCATTCCAGCATTTGTGACCCCAAGGCATCATGGTAAATGCAGTCATTAGCACGAATTTGAATAGAGTTTTGAAAGCTTTTCACCATAAGTTGGTGCGGCGAGTGCTGTATCTTCGGACACGTGTTTCTGGCTATTTGGCCGTCATCAGCGAAGAGCAACGTGTAGCTGGCAGGTTTGCTTGAAATGCCGCCTTGAAAGTATTCACAGGTTTAAGTACCACTCAAGAAGGCGCACAGGTGCTTCACCCGAGGTCGTCAGCTCAGAGGCTCACGGGAGCCTTAATTACAACAGTCAAAATGGGGAGCACCCTGTCTTCCATTCCAGCATTTGTGACCCCAAGGCATCATGGTAAATGCAGTCATTAGCACAAATTTGAATAGAGTTTTGAAAGCTTTTCACCATAAGTTGGTGCGGCGAATGCCGTATCTTCGGACACGTGTTTCTGGCTATTTGGCCGTCATCAGCGAAGAGCAACGTGTAGCTGGCAGGGTTGCTTGAAATGCCGCCTTGAAAGTATTCACAGGTTTAAGTACCACTCAAGAAGGCGCACAGGTGCTTCACCCGAGCTCGTCAGCTCAGAGGCTCACGGGAGCCTTAATTACAACAGTCAAAATGGGGAGCACCCTGTCTTCCATTCCAGCATTTGTGACCCCAAGGCATCATGGTAAATGCAGTCATTAGCACAAATTTGAATAGAGTTTTGAAAGCTTTTCACCATAAGTTGGTGCGGCGAGTGCCGTATCTTCGGACACGTGTTTCTGGCTATTTGGCCGTCATCAGCGAAGAGCAACGTGTAGCTGGCAGGGTTGCTTGAAATGCCACCTTGAAAGTATTCACAGGTTTAAGTACCACTCAAGAAGGCGCACAGGTGCTTCACCCGAGCTCGTCAGCTCAGAGGCTCACGGGAGCCTTAATTACAACAGTCAAAATGGGGAGCACCCTGTCTTCCATTCCAGCATTTGTGACCCCAAGGCATCATGGTAAATGCAGTCATTAGCACGAATTTGAATAGAGTTTTGAAAGCTTTTCACCATAAGTTGGTGCGGCGAGTGCCGTATCTTCGGACACGTGTTTCTGGCTATTTGGCCGTCATCAGCGAAGAGCAACGTGTAGCTGGCAGGGTTGCTTGAAATGCCGCCTTGAAAGTATTCACAGGTTTAAGTACCACTCAAGAAGGCGCACAGGTGCTTCACCCGAGCTCGTCAGCTCAGAGGCTCACGGGAGCCTTAATTACAACAGTCAAAATGGGGAGCACCCTGTCTTCCATTCCAGCATTTGTGACCCCAAGGCATCATGGTAAATGCAGTCATTAGCACGAATTTGAATAGAGTTTTGAAAGCTTTTCACCATAAGTTGGTGCGGCGAGTGCCGTATCTTCGGACACGTGTTTCTGGCTATTTGGCCGTCATCAGCGAAGAGCAACGTGTAGCTGGCAGGGTTGCTTGAAATGCCGCCTTGAAAGTATTCATAGGTTTAAGTACCACTCAAGAAGGCGCACAGGTGCTTCACCCGAGCTCGTCAGCTCAGAGGCTCACGGGAGCCTTAATTACAACAGTCAAAATGGGGAGCACCCTGTCTTCCATTCCAGCATTTGTGACCCCAAGGCATCATGGTAAATGCAGTCATTAGTACGAATTTGAATAGAGTTTTGAAAGCTTTTCACCATAAGTTGGTGCGGCGAGTGCCGTATCTTCGGACACGTGTTTCTGGCTATTTGGCCGTCATCAGCGAAGAGCAACGTGTAGCTGGCAGGGTTGCTTGAAATGCCGCCTTGAAAGTATTCACAGGTTTAAGTACCACTCAAGAAGGCGCACAGGTGCTTCACCCGAGCTCGTCAGCTCAGAGGCTCACGGGAGCCTTAATTACAACAGTCAAAATGGGGAGCACCCTGTCTTCCATTCCAGCATTTGTGACCCCAAGGCATCATGGTAAATGCAGTCATTAGCACGACTTTCTTTGTAATTTTGTCCTTGGACGGCTCCCTTGAGCCACGGCTGACGAGCCTTGGGAGGCACCTGTGCGCCATGAGTGGTACATTAACCTGAGAAAACATTTGGCGGCATTTCAAGCAAGCCCCTATACCATGCTGCTCCCTGCTGATGACGGGCTAAACCCAGAAACACGTGTACAGGGATAAACAGCACTTGCTGCGCCTACAGAGGTGAAAGACTTTATTACTTTCTGAATGGACTACGAAGTCGACTGCATTTACCATGATGCGTTGGGGTTGGACTTTGTTGCTGGAGTGTAGGCAGTGTGCTCCCTTTCTTTGTAATTTTGTCCTTGGACGGCTCCCTTGAGCCACGGCTGACGAGCCTTGGGAGGCACCTGTGCGCCATGAGTGGTACATTAACCTGAGAAAACATTTGGCGGCATTTCAAGCAAGCCCCTATACCATGCTGCTCCCTGCTGATGACGGGCTAAACCCAGAAACACGTGTACAGGGATAAACAGCACTTGCTGCGCCTACAGAGGTGAAAGACTTTATTACTTTCTGAATGGACTACGAAGTCGACTGCATTTACCATGATGCGTTGGGGTTGGACTTTGTTGCTGGAGTGTAGGCAGTGTGCTCCCTTTCTTTGTAATTTTGTCCTTGGACGGCTCCCTTGAGCCACGGCTGACGAGCCTTGGGAGGCACCTGTGCGCCAAGTGTGGTACATTAACCTGAGAAAACATTTGGCGGCATTTCAAGCAAGCCCCTATACCATACTGCTCCCTGCTGATGACGGGCTAAACCCAGAAACACGTGTACAGGGATAAACAGCACTTGCTGCGCCTACAGAGGTGAAAGACTTTATTACTTTCTGAATGGACTACGAAGTCGACTGCATTTACCATGATGCGTTGGGGTTGGACTTTGTTGCTGGAGTGTAGGCAGTGTGCTCCCTTTCTTTGTAATTTTGTCCTTGGACGGCTCCCTTGAGCCACGGCTGACGAGCCTTGGGAGGCACCTGTGCGCCATGAGTGGTACATTAACCTGAGAAAACATTTGGCGGCATTTCAAGCAAGCCCCTATACCATGCTGCTCCCTGCCGATGACGGGCTAAACCCAGAAACACGTGTACAGGGATAAACAGCACTTGCTGCGCCTACAGAGGTGAAAGACTTTATTACTTTCTGAATGGACTACGAAGTCGACTGCATTTACCATGATGCGTTGGGGTTGGACTTTGTTGCTGGAGTGTAGGCAGTGTGCTCCCTTTCTTTGTAACTTTGTCCTTGGACGGCTCCCTTGAGCCACGGCTGACGAGCCTTGGGAGGCACCTGTGCGCCATGAGTGGTACATTAACCTGAGAAAACATTTGGCGGCATTTCAAGCAAGCCCCTATACCATGCTGCTCCCTGCTGATGACGGGCTAAACCCAGAAACACGTGTACAGGGATAAACAGCACTTGCTGCGCCTACAGAGGTGAAAGACTTTATTACTTTCTGAATGGACTACGAAGTCGACTGCATTTACCATGATGCGTTGGGGTTGGACTTTGTTGCTGGAGTGTAGGCAGTGTGCTCCCTTTCTTTGTAATTTTGTCCATGGACGGCTCCCTTGAGCCACGGCTGACGAGCCTTGGGAGGCACCTGTGCGCCATGAGTGGTACATTAACCTGAGAAAACATTTGGCGGCATTTCAAGCAAGCCCCTATACCATGCTGCTCCCTGCTGATGACGGGCTAAACCCAGAAACACGTGTACAGGGATAAACAGCACTTGCTGCGCCTACAGAGGTGAAAGACTTTATTACTTTCTGAATGGACTACGAAGTCGACTGCATTTACCATGATGCGTTGGGGTTGGACTTTGTTGCTGGAGTGTAGGCAGTGTGCTCCCTTTCTTTGTAATTTTGTCCTTGGACGGCTCCCTTGAGCCACGGCTGACGAGCCTTGGGAGGCACCTGTGCGCCATGAGTGGTACATTAACCTGAGAAAACATTTGGCGGAATTTCAAGCAAGCCCCTATACCATGCTGCTCCCTGCTGATGACGGGCTAAACCCAGAAACACGTGTACAGGGATAAACAGCACTTGCTGCGCCTACAGAGGTGAAAGACTTTATTACTTTCTGAATGGACTACGAAGTCGACTGCATTTACCATGATGCGTTGGGGTTGGACTTTGTTGCTGGAATGTAGGCAGTGTGCTCCCTTTCTTTGTAATTTTGTCCTTGGACGGCTCCCTTGAGCCACGGCTGACGAGCCTTGGGAGGCACCTGTGCGCCATGAGTGGTACATTAACCTGAGAAAACATTTGGCGGCATTTCAAGCAAGCCCCTATACCATGCTGCTCCCTGCTGATGACGGGCTAAACCCAGAAACACGTGTACAGGGATAAACAGCACTTGCTGCGCCTACAGAGGTGAAAGACTTTATTACTTTCTGAATGGACTACGAAGTCGACTGCATTTACCATGATGCGTTGGGGTTGGACTTTGTTGCTGGAGTGTAGGCAGTGTGCTCCCTTTCTTTGTAATTTTGTCCTTGGACGGCTCCCTTGAGCCACGGCTGACGAGCCTTGGGAGGCACCTGTGCGCCATGAGTGGTACATTAACCTGAGAAAACATTTGGCGGCATTTCAAGCAAGCCCCTATACCATGCTGCTCCCTGCTGATGACGGGCTAAACCCAGAAACACGTGTACAGGGATAAACAGCACTTGCTGGGCCTACAGAGGTGAAAGACTTTATTACTTTCTGAATGGACTACGAAGTCGACTGCATTTACCATGATGCGTTGGGGTTGGACTTTGTTGCTGGAGTGTAGGCAGTGTGCTCCCTTTCTTTGTAATTTTGTCCTCGGACGGCTCCCTTGAGCCACGGCTGACGAGCCTTGGGAGGCACCTGTGCGCCATGAGTGGTACATTAACCTGAGAAAACATTTGGCGGCATTTCAAGCAAGCCCCTATACCATGCTGCTCCCTGCTGATGATGGGCTAAACCCAGAAACACGTGTACAGGGATAAACAGCACTTGCTGCGCCTACAGAGGTGAAAGACTTTATTACTTTCTGAATGGACTACGAAGTCGACTGCATTTACCATGATGCGTTGGGGTTGGACTTTGTTGCTGGAGTGTAGGCAGTATGCTCCCTTTCTTTGTAATTTTGTCCTTGGACGGCTCCCTTGAGCCACGGCTGACGAGCCTTGGGAGGCACCTGTGCGCCATGAGTGGTACATTAACCTGAGAAAACATTTGGCGGCATTTCAAGCACGCCCCTATACCATGCTGCTCCCTGCTGATGACGGGCTAAACCCAGAAACACGTGTACAGGGATAAACAGCACTTGCTGCGTCTACAGAGGTGAAAGACTTTATTACTTTCTGAATGGACTACGAAGTCGACTGCATTTACCATGATGCGTTGGGGTTGGACTTTGTTGCTGGAGTGTAGGCAGTGTGCTCCCTTTCTTTGTAATTTTGTCCTTGGACGGCTCCCTTGAGCCACGGCTGACGAGCCTTGGGAGGCACCTGTGCGCCATGAGTGGTACATTAACCTGAGAAAACATTTGGCGGCATTTCAAGCAAGCCCCTATACCATGCTGCTCCCTGCTGATGACGGGCTAAACCCAGAAACACGTGTACAGGGATAAAAAGCACTTGCTGCGCCTACAGAGGTGAAAGACTTTATTACTTTCTGAATGGACTACGAAGTCGACTGCATTTACCATGATGCGTTGGGGTTGGACTTTGTTGCTGGAGTGTAGGCAGTGTGCTCCCTTTCTTTGTAATTTTGTCCTTGGACGGCTCCCTTGAGCCACGGCTGACGAGCCTTGGGAGGCACCTGGGCGCCATGAGTGGTACATTAACCTGAGAAAACATTTGGCGGCATTTCAAGCAAGCCCCTATACCATGCTGCTCCCTGCTGATGACGGGCTAAACCCAGAAACACGTGTACAGGGATAAACAGCACTTGCTGCGCCTACAGAGGTGAAAGACTTTATTACTTTCTGAATGGACTACGAAGTCGACTGCATTTACCATGATGCGTTGGGGTTGGACTTTGTTGCTGGAGTGTAGGCAGTGTGCTCCCTTTCTTTGTAATTTTGTCCTTGGACGGCTCCCTTGAGCCACGGCTGACGAGCCTTGGGAGGCACCTGTGCGCCATGAGTGGTACATTAACCTGAGAAAACATTTGGCGGCATTTCAAGCAAGCCCCTATACCATGCTGCTCCCTGCTGATGACGGGCTAAACCCAGAAACACGTGTACAGGGATAAACAGCACTTGCTGCACCTACAGAGGTGAAAGACTTTATTACTTTCTGAATGGACTACGAAGTCGACTGCATTTACCATGATGCGTTGGGGTTGGACTTTGTTGCTGGAGTGTAGGCAGTGTGCTCCCTTTCTTTCTAATTTTGTCCTCGGACGGCTCCCTTGAGCCACGGCTGACGAGCCTTGGGAGGCACCTGTGCGCCATGAGTGGTACATTAACCTGAGAAAACATTTGGCGGCATTTCAAGCAAGCCCCTATACCATGTTGCTCCCTGCTGATGACGGGCTAAACCCAGAAACACGTGTACAGGGATAAACAGCACTTGCTGCGCCTACAGAGGTGAAAGACTTTATTACTTTCTGAATGGACTACGAAGTCGACTGCATTTACCATGATGCGTTGGGGTTGGACTTTGTTGCTGGAGTGTAGGCAGTGTGCTCCCTTTCTTTGTAATTTTGTCCTTGGACGGCTCCCTTGAGCCACGGCTGACGAGCCTTGGGAGGCACCTGTGCGCCATGAGTGGTACATTAACCTGAGAAAACATTTGGCGGCATTTCAAGCAAGCCCCTATACCATGCTGCTCCCTGCTGATGACGGGCTAAACCCAGAAACACGTGTACAGGGATAAACAGCACTTGCTGCGCCTACAGAGGTGAAAGACTTTATTACTTTCTGAATGGACTACGAAGTCGACTGCATTTACCATGATGCGTTGGGGTTGGACTTTGTTGCTGGAGTGTAGGCAGTGTGCTCCCTTTCTTTGTAATTTTGTCCTTGGACGGCTCCCTTGAGCCACGGCTGACGAGCCTTGGGAGGCACCTGTGCGCCATGAGTGGTACATTAACCTGAGAAAACATTTGGCGGCATTTCAAGCAAGCCCCTATACCATGCTGCTCCCTGCTGATGACGGGCTAAACCCAGAAACACGTGTACAGGGATAAACAGCACTTGCTGCGCCTACAGAAGTGAAAGACTTTATTACTTTCTGAATGGACTACGAAGTCGACTGCATTTACCATGATGCGTTGGGGTTGGACTTTGTTGCTGGAGTGTAGGCAGTGTGCTCCCTTTCTTTGTAATTTTGTCCTTGGACGGCTCCCTTGAGCCACGGCTGACGAGCCTTGGGAGGCACCTGTGCGCCATGAGTGGTACATTAACCTGAGAAAACATTTGGCGGCATTTCAAGCAAGCCCCTATACCATGCTGCTCCCTGCTGATGACGGGCTAAACCCAGAAACACGTGAACAGGGATAAACAGCACTTGCTGCGCCTACAGAGGTGAAAGACTTTATTACTTTCTGAATGGACTACGAAGTCGACTGCATTTACCATGATGCGTTGGAGTTGGACTTTGTTGCTGGAGTGTAGGCAGTGTGCTCCCTTTCTTTGTAATTTTGTCCTTGGACGGCTCCCTTGAGCCACGGCTGACGAGCCTTGGGAGGCACCTGTGCGCCATGAGTGGTACATTAACCTGAGAAAACATTTGGCGGCATTTCAAGCAAGCCCCTATACCATGCTGCTCCCTGCTGATGACGGGCTAAACCCAGAAACACGTGTACAGGGATAAACAGCACTTGCTGCGCCTACAGAGGTGAAAGACTTTATTACTTTCTGAATGGACTACGAAGTCGACTGCATTTACCATGATGCGTTGGGGTTGGACTTTGTTGCTGGAGTGTAGGCAGTGTGCTCCCTTTCTTTGTAATTTTGTCCTTGGACGGCTCCCTTGAGCCACGGCTGACGAGCCTTGGGAGGCACCTGTGCGCCAAGTGTGGTACATTAACCTGAGAAAACATTTGGCGGCATTTCAAGCAAGCCCCTATACCATACTGCTCCCTGCTGATGACGGGCTAAACCCAGAAACACGTGTACAGGGATAAACAGCACTTGCTGCGCCTACAGAGGTGAAAGACTTTATTACTTTCTGAATGGACTACGAAGTCGACTGCATTTACCATGATGCGTTGGGGTTGGACTTTGTTGCTGGAGTGTAGGCAGTGTGCTCCCTTTCTTTGTAATTTTGTCCTTGGACGGCTCCCTTGAGCCACGGCTGACGAGCCTTGGGAGGCACCTGTGCGCCATGAGTGGTACATTAACCTGAGAAAACATTTGGCGGCATTTCAAGCAAGCCCCTATACCATGCTGCTCCCTGCTGATGACGGGCTAAACCCAGAAACACGTGTACAGGGATAAACAGCACTTGCTGCGCCTACAGAGGTGAAAGACTTTATTACTTTCTGAATGGACTACGAAGTCGACTGCATTTACCATGATGCGTTGGGGTTGGACTTTGTTGCTGGAGTATAGGCAGTGTGCTCCCTTTCTTTGTAATTTTGTCCTCGGACGGCTCCCTTGAGCCACGGCTGACGAGCCTTGGGAGGCACCTGTGCGCCATGAGTGGTACATTAACCTGAGAAAACATTTGGCGGCATTTCAAGCAAGCCCCTATACCATGCTGCTCCCTGCCGATGACGGGCTAAACCCAGAAACACGTGTACAGGGATAAACAGCACTTGCTGCGCCTACAGAGGTGAAAGACTTTATTACTTTCTGAATGGACTACGAAGTCGACTGCATTTACCATGATGCGTTGGGGTTGGACTTTGTTGCTGGAGTGTAGGCAGTGTGCTCCCTTTCTTTGTAACTTTGTCCTTGGACGGCTCCCTTGAGCCACGGCTGACGAGCCTTGGGAGGCACCTGTGCGCCATGAGTGGTACATTAACCTGAGAAAACATTTGGCGGCATTTCAAGCAAGCCCCTATACCATGCTGCTCCCTGCTGATGACGGGCTAAACCCAGAAACACGTGTACAGGGATAAACAGCACTTGCTGCGCCTACAGAGGTGAAAGACTTTATTACTTTCTGAATGGACTACGAAGTCGACTGCATTTACCATGATGCGTTGGGGTTGGACTTTGTTGCTGGAGTGTAGGCAGTGTGCTCCCTTTCTTTGTAATTTTGTCCTTGGACGGCTCCCTTGAGCCACGGCTGACGAGCCTTGGGAGGCACCTGTGCGCCATGAGTGGTACATTAACCTGAGAAAACATTTGGCGGCATTTCAAGCAAGCCCCTATACCATGCTGCTCCCTGCTGATGACGGGCTAAACCCAGAAACACGTGTACAGGGATAAACAGCACTTGCTGCGCCTACAGAGGTGAAAGACTTTATTACTTTCTGAATGGACTACGAAGTCGACTGCATTTACCATGATGCGTTGGGGTTGGACTTTGTTGCTGGAGTGTAGGCAGTGTGCTCCCTTTCTTTGTAATTTTGTCCTTGGACGGCTCCCTTGAGCCACGGCTGACGAGCCTTGGGAGGCACCTGTGCGCCATGAGTGGTACATTAACCTGAGAAAACATTTGGCGGCATTTCAAGCAAGCCCCTATACCATGCTGCTCCCTGCTGATGACGGGCTAAACCCAGAAACACGTGTACAGGGATAAACAGCACTTGCTGCGCCTACAGAGGTGAAAGACTTTATTACTTTCTGAATGGACTACGAAGTCGACTGCATTTACCATGATGCGTTGGGGTTGGACTTTGTTGCTGGAGTGTAGGCAGTGTGCTCCCTTTCTTTGTAATTTTGTCCTTGGACGGCTCCCTTGAGCCACGGCTGACGAGCCTTGGGAGGCACCTGTGCGCCATGAGTGGTACATTAACCTGAGAAAACATTTGGCGGCATTTCAAGCAAGCCCCTATACCATGCTGCTCCCTGCTGATGACGGGCTAAACCCAGAAACACGTGTACAGGGATAAACAGCACTTGCTGCGCCTACAGAGGTGAAAGACTTTATTACTTTCTGAATGGACTACGAAGTCGACTGCATTTACCATGATGCGTTGGGGTTGGACTTTGTTGCTGGAGTGTAGGCAGTGTGCTCCCTTTCTTTGTAATTTTGTCCTTGGACGGCTCCCTTGAGCCACGGCTGACGAGCCTTGGGAGGCACCTGTGCGCCATGAGTGGTACATTAACCTGAGAAAACATTTGGCGGCATTTCAAGCAAGCCCCTATACCATGCTGCTCCCTGCTGATGACGGGCTAAACCCAGAAACACGTGTACAGGGATAAACAGCACTTGCTGCGCCTACAGAGGTGAAAGACTTTATTACTTTCTGAATGGACTACGAAGTCGACTGCATTTACCATGATGCGTTGGGGTTGGACTTTGTTGCTGGAGTGTAGGCAGTGTGCTCCCTTTCTTTGTAATTTTGTCCTCGGACGGCTCCCTTGAGCCACGGCTGACGAGCCTTGGGAGGCACCTGTGCGCCATGAGTGGTACATTAACCTGAGAAAACATTTGGCGGCATTTCAAGCAAGCCCCTATACCATGCTGCTCCCTGCTGATGATGGGCTAAACCCAGAAACACGTGTACAGGGATAAACAGCACTTGCTGCGCCTACAGAGGTGAAAGACTTTATTACTTTCTGAATGGACTACGAAGTCGACTGCATTTACCATGATGCGTTGGGGTTGGACTTTGTTGCTGGAGTGTAGGCAGTATGCTCCCTTTCTTTGTAATTTTGTCCTTGGACGGCTCCCTTGAGCCACGGCTGACGAGCCTTGGGAGGCACCTGTGCGCCATGAGTGGTACATTAACCTGAGAAAACATTTGGCGGCATTTCAAGCACGCCCCTATACCATGCTGCTCCCTGCTGATGACGGGCTAAACCCAGAAACACGTGTACAGGGATAAACAGCACTTGCTGCGCCTACAGAGGTGAAAGACTTTATTACTTTCTGAATGGACTACGAAGTCGACTGCATTTACCATGATGCGTTGGGGTTGGACTTTGTTGCTGGAGTGTAGGCAGTGTGCTCCCTTTCTTTGTAATTTTGTCCTTGGACGGCTCCCTTGATCCACGGCTGACGAGCCTTGGGAGGCACCTGTGCGCCATGAGTGGTACATTAACCTGAGAAAACATTTGGCGGCATTTCAAGCAAGCCCCTATACCATGCTGCTCCCTGCTGATGACGGGCTAAACCCAGAAACACGTGTACAGGGATAAACAGCACTTGCTGCGCCTACAGAGGTGAAAGACTTTATTACTTTCTGAATGGACTACGAAGTCGACTGCATTTACCATGATGCGTTGGGGTTGGACTTTGTTGCTGGAGTGTAGGCAGTGTGCTCCCTTTCTTTGTAATTTTGTCCTTGGACGGCTCCCTTGAGCCACGGCTGACGAGCCTTGGGAGGCACCTGGGCGCCATGAGTGGTACATTAACCTGAGAAAACATTTGGCGGCATTTCAAGCAAGCCCCTATACCATGCTGCTCCCTGCTGATGACGGGCTAAACCCAGAAACACGTGTACAGGGATAAACAGCACTTGCTGCGCCTACAGAGGTGAAAGACTTTATTACTTTCTGAATGGACTACGAAGTCGACTGCATTTACCATGATGCGTTGGGGTTGGACTTTGTTGCTGGAGTGTAGGCAGTGTGCTCCCTTTCTTTGTAATTTTGTCCTTGGACGGCTCCCTTGAGCCACGGCTGACGAGCCTTGGGAGGCACCTGTGCGCCATGAGTGGTACATTAACCTGAGAAAACATTTGGCGGCATTTCAAGCAAGCCCCTATACCATGCTGCTCCCTGCTGATGACGGGCTAAACCCAGAAACACGTGTACAGGGATAAACAGCACTTGCTGCGCCTACAGAGGTGAAAGACTTTATTACTTTCTGAATGGACTACAAAGTCGACTGCATTTACCATGATGCGTTGGGGTTGGACTTTGTTGCTGGAGTGTAGGCAGTGTGCTCCCTTTCTTTCTAATTTTGTCCTCGGACGGCTCCCTTGAGCCACGGCTGACGAGCCTTGGGAGGCACCTGTGCGCCATGAGTGGTACATTAACCTGAGAAAACATTTGGCGGCATTTCAAGCAAGCCCCTATACCATGTTGCTCCCTGCTGATGACGGGCTAAACCCAGAAACACGTGTACAGGGATAAACAGCACTTGCTGCGCCTACAGAGGTGAAAGACTTTATTACTTTCTGAATGGACTACGAAGTCGACTGCATTTACCATGATGCGTTGGGGTTGGACTTTGTTGCTGGAGTGTAGGCAGTGTGCTCCCTTTCTTTGTAATTTTGTCCTTGGACGGCTCCCTTGAGCCACGGCTGACGAGCCTTGGGAGGCACCTGTGCGCCATGAGTGGTACATTAACCTGAGAAAACATTTGGCGGCATTTCAAGCAAGCCCTTATACCATGCTGCTCCCTGCTGATGACGGGCTAAACCCAGAAACACGTGTACAGGGATAAACAGCACTTGCTGCGCCTACAGAGGTGAAAGACTTTATTACTTTCTGAATGGACTACGAAGTCGACTGCATTTACCATGATGCGTTGGGGTTGGACTTTGTTGCTGGAGTGTAGGCAGTGTGCTCCCTTTCTTTGTAATTTTGTCCTTGGACGGCTCCCTTGAGCCACGGCTGACGAGCCTTGGGAGGCACCTGTGCGCCATGAGTGGTACATTAACCTGAGAAAACATTTGGTGGCATTTCAAGCAAGCCCCTATACCATGCTGCTCCCTGCTGATGACGGGCTAAACCCAGAAACACGTGTACAGGGATAAACAGCACTTGCTGCGCCTACAGAGGTGAAAGACTTTATTACTTTCTGAATGGACTACGAAGTCGACTGCATTTACCATGATGCGTTGGGGTTGGACTTTGTTGCTGGAGTGTAGGCAGTGTGCTCCCTTTCTTTGTAATTTTGTCCTTGGACGGCTCCCTTGAGCCACGGCTGACGAGCCTTGGGAGGCACCTGTGCGCCATGAGTGGTACATTAACCTGAGAAAACATTTGGCGGCATTTCAAGCAAGCCCCTATACCATGCTGCTCCCTGCTGATGACGGGCTAAACCCAGAAACACGTGAACAGGGATAAACAGCACTTGCTGCGCCTACAGAGGTGAAAGACTTTATTACTTTCTGAATGGACTACGAAGTCGACTGCATTTACCATGATGCGTTGGGGTTGGACTTTGTTGCTGGAGTGTAGGCAGTGTGCTCCCTTTCTTTGTAATTTTGTCCTTGGACGGCTCCCTTGAGCCACGGCTGACGAGCCTTGGGAGGCACCTGTGCGCCATGAGTGGTACATTAACCTGAGAAAACATTTGGCGGCATTTCAAGCAAGCCACTATACCATGCTGCTCCCTGCTGATGACGGGCTAAACCCAGAAACACGTGTACAGGGATAAACAGCACTTGCTGCGCCTACAGAGGTGAAAGACTTTATTACTTTCTGAATGGACTACGAAGTCGACTGCATTTACCATGATGCGTTGGGGTTGGACTTTGTTGCTGGAGTGTAGGCAGTGTGCTCCCTTTCTTTGTAATTTTGTCCTTGGACGGCTCCCTTGAGCCACGGCTGACGAGCCTTGGGAGGCACCTGTGCGCCATGAGTGGTACATTAACCTGAGAAAACATTTGGCGGCATTTCAAGCAAGCCCCTATACCATGCTGCTCCCTGCTGATGACGGGCTAAACCCAGAAACACGTGTACAGGGATAAACAGCACTTGCTGCGCCTACAGAGGTGAAAGACTTTATTACTTTCTGAATGGACTACGAAGTCGACTGCATTTACCATGATGCGTTGGGGTTGGACTTTGTTGCTGGAGTGTAGGCAGTGTGCTCCCTTTCTTTGTAATTTTGTCCTCGGACGGCTCCCTTGAGCCACGGCTGACGAGCCTTGGGAGGCACCTGTGCGCCATGAGTGGTACATTAACCTGAGAAAACATTTGGCGGCATTTCAAGCAAGCCCCTATACCATGCTGCTCCCTGCTGATGACGGGCTAAACCCAGAAACACGTGTACAGGGATAAACAGCACTTTCTGCGCCTACAGAGGTGAAAGACTTTATTACTTTCTGAATGGACTACGAAGTCGACTGCATTTACCATGATGCGTTGGGGTTGGACTTTGTTGCTGGAGTGTAGGCAGTGTGCTCCCTTTCTTTGTAATTTTGTCCTTGGACGGCTCCCTTGAGCCACGGCTGACGAGCCTTGGGAGGCACCTGTGCGCCATGAGTGGTACATTAACCTGAGAAAACATTTGGCGGCATTTCAAGCAAGCCCCTATACCATGCTGCTCCCTGCTGATGACGGGCTAAACCCAGAAACACGTGTACATGAATAAACAGCACTTGCTGCGCCTAAAGAGGTGAAAGACTTTATTACTTTCTGAATGGACTACGAAGTCGACTGCATTTACCATGATGCGTTGGGGTTGGACTTTGTTGCTGGAGTGTAGGCAGTGTGCTCCCTTTCTTTGTAATTTTGTCCTTGGACGGCTCCCTTGAGCCACGGCTGATGAGCCTTGGGAGGCACCTGTGCGCCATGAGTGGTACATTAACCTGAGAAAACATTTGGCGGCATTTAGAGCAAGCCCCTATACCATGCTGCTCCCTGCTGATGACGGGCTAAACCCAGAAACACGTGTACAGGAATAAACAGCACTTGCTGCGCCTACAGAGGTGAAAGACTTTATTACTTTCTGAATGGACTACGAAGTCGACTGCATTAACCATGATGCGTTGGGGTTGGACTTTGTTGCTGGAGTGTAGGCAGTGTGCTCCCTTTCTTTGTAATTTTGTCCTTGGACGGCTCCCATGAGCCACGGCTGACGAGCCTTGGGAGGCACCTGTGCGCCATGAGTGGTACATTAACCTGAGAAAACATTTGGCGGCATTTCAAGCAAGCCCCTATACCATGCTGCTCCCTGCTGATGACGGGCTAAACCCAGAAACACGTGTACAGGGATAAACAGCACTTGCTGCGCCTACAGAGGTGAAATACTTTATTACTTTCTGAATGGACTACGAAGTCGACTGCATTTACCATGATGCGTTGGGGTTGGACTTTGTTGCTGGAGTGTAGGCAGTGTGCTCCCTTTCTTTGTAATTTTGTCCTTGGACGGCTCCCTTGAGCCACGGCTGACGAGCCTTGGGAGGCACCTGTGCGCCATGAGTGGTACATTAACCTGAGAAAACATTTGGCGGCATTTCAAGCAAGCCCCTATACCATGCTGCTCCCTGCTGATGACGGGCTAAACCCAGAAACACGTGTACAGGGATAAACAGCACTTGCTGCGCCTACAGAGGTGAAAGACTTTATTACTTTCTGAATGGACTACGAAGTCGACTGCATTTACCATGATGCGTTGGGGTTGGACTTTGTTGCTGGAGTGTAGGCAGTGTGCTCCCTTTCTTTGTAATTTTGTCCTTGGACGGCTCCCTTGAGCCACGGCTGACGAGCCTTGGGAGGCACCTGTGCGCCATGAGTGGTACATTAACCTGAGAAAACATTTGGCAGCATTTCAAGCAAGCCCCTATACCATGCTGCTCCCTGCTGATGACGGGCTAAACCCAGAAACACGTGTACAGGGATAAACAGCACTTGCTGCGCCTACAGAGGTGAAAGACTTTATTACTTTCTGAATGGACTACAAAGTCGACTGCATTTACCATGATGCGTTGGGGTTGGACTTTGTTGCTGGAGTGTAGGCAGTGTGCTCCCTTTCTTTGTAATTTTGTCCTCGGACGGCTCCCTTGAGCCACGGCTGACGAGCCTTGGGAGGCACCTGTGCGCCATGAGTGGTACATTAACCTGAGAAAACATTTGGCGGCATTTCAAGCAAGCCCCTATACCATGCTGCTCCCTGCTGATGACGGGCTAAACCCAGAAACACGTGTACAGGGATAAACAGCACTTGCTGCGCCTACAGAGGTGAAAGACTTTATTACTTTCTGAATGGACTACGAAGTCGACTGCATTTACCATGATGCGTTGGGGTTGGACTTTGTTGCTGGAGTGTAGGCAGTGTGCTCCCTTTCTTTGTAATTTTGTCCTTGGACGGCTCCCTTGAGCCACGGCTGATGAGCCTTGGGAGGCACCTGTGCGCCATGAGTGGCACATTAACCTGAGAAAACATTTGGCGGCATTTCAAGCAAGCCCCTATACCATGCTGCTCCCTGCTGATGACGGGCTAAACCCAGAAACACGTGTACAGGGATAAACAGCACTTGCTGCGCCTACAGAGGTGAAAGACTTTATTACTTTCTGAATGGACTACGAAGTCGACTGCATTTACCATGATGCGTTGGGGTTGGACTTTGTTGCTGGAGTGTAGGCAGTGTGCTCCCTTTCTTTGTAATTTTGTCCTTGGACGGCTCCCTTGAGCCACGGCTGACGAGCCTTGGGAGGCACCTGTGCGCCATGAGTGGTACATTAACCTGAGAAAACATTTGGCGGCATTTCAAGCAAGCCCCTATACCATGCTGCTCCCTGCTGATGACGGGCTAAACCCAGAAACACGTGTACAGGGATAAACAGCACTTGCTGCGCCTACAGAGGTGAAAGACTTTATTACTTTCTGAATGGACTACGAAGTCGACTGCATTTACCATGATGCGTTGGGGTTGGACTTTGTTGCTGGAGTGTAGGCAGTGTGCTCCCTTTCTTTGTAATTTTGTCCTTGGACGGCTCCCTTGAGCCACGGCTGACGAGCCTTGGGAGGCACCTGTGCGCCATGAGTGGTACATTAACCTGAGAAAACATTTGGCGGCATTTCAAGCAAGCCCCTATACCATGCTGCTCCCTGCTGATGACGGGCTAAACCCAGAAACACGTGTACAGGGATAAACAGCACTTGCTGCGCCTACAGAGGTGAAAGACTTTATTACTTTCTGAATGGACTACGAAGTCGACTGCATTTACCATGAGGCGTTGGGGTTGGACTTTGTTGCTGGAGTGTAGGCAGTGTGCTCCCTTTCTTTGTAATTTTGTCCTTGGACGGCTCCCTTGAGCCACGGCTGACGAGCCTTGGGAGGCACCTGTGCGCCATGAGTGGTACATTAACCTGAGAAAACATTTGGCAGCATTTCAAGCAAGCCCCTATACCATGCTGCTCCCTGCTGATGACGGGCTAAACCCAGAAACACGTGTACAGGGATAAACAGCACTTGCTGCGACTACAGAGGTGAAAGACTTTATTACTTTCTGAATGGACTACGAAGTCGACTGCATTTACCATGATGCGTTGGGGTTGCACTTTGTTGCTGGAGTGTAGGCAGTGGGCGCCCTTTCTTTGTAATTTTGTCCTTGGACGGCTCCCTTGAGCCACGGCTGACGAGCCTTGGGAGGCACCTGTGCGCCATGAGTGGTACATTAACCTGAGAAAACATTTGGCGGCATTTCAAGCAAGCCCCTATACCATGCTGCTCCCTGCTGATGACGGGCTAAACCCAGAAACACGTGTACAGGGATAAACAGCACTTGCTGCGCCTACAGAGGTGAAAGACTTTATTACTTTCTGAATGGACTACGAAGTCGACTGCATTTACCATGATGCGTTGGGGTTGGACTTTGTTGCTGGAGTGTAGGCAGTGTGCTCCCTTTCTTTGTAATTTTGTCCTTGGACGGCTCCCTTGAGCCACGGCTGACGAGCCTTGGGAGGCACCTGTGCGCCATGAGTGGTACATTAACCTGAGAAAACATTTGGCGGCATTTCAAGCAAACCCCTATACCATGCTGCTCCCTGCTGATGACGGGCTAAACCCAGAAACACGTGTACAGGGATAAACAGCACTTGCTGCGCCTACAGAGGTGAAAGACTTTATTACTTTCTGAATGGACTACGAAGTCGACTGCATTTACCATGATGCGTTGGGGTTGGACTTTGTTGCTGGAGTGTAGGCAGTGTGCTCCCTTTCTTTGAAATTTTGTCCTTGGACGGCTCCCTTGAGCCACGGCTGACGAGCCTTGGGAGGCACCTGTGCGCCATGAGTGGTACATTAACCTGAGAAAACATTTGGCGGCATTTCAAGCAAGCCCCTATACCATGCTGCTCCCTGCTGATGACGGGCTAAACCCAGAAACACGTGTACAGGGATAAACAGCACTTTCTGCGCCTACAGAGGTGAAAGACTTTATTACTTTCTGAATGGACTACGAAGTCGACTGCATTTACCATGAGGCGTTGGGGTTGGACTTTGTTGCTGGAGTGTAGGCAGTGTGCTCCCTTTCTTTGTAATTTTGTCCTTGGACGGCTCCCTTGAGCCACGGCTGACGAGCCTTGGGAGGCACCTGTGCGCCATGAGTGGTACATTAACCTGAGAAAACATTTGGCAGCATTTCAAGCAAGCCCCTATACCATGCTGCTCCCTGCTGATGACGGGCTAAACCCAGAAACACGTGTACAGGGATAAACAGCACTTGCTGCGCCTACAGAGGTGAAAGACTTTATTACTTTCTGAATGGACTACAAAGTCGACTGCATTTACCATGATGCGTTGGGGTTGGACTTTGTTGCTGGAGTGTAGGCAGTGTGCTCCCTTTCTTTGTAATTTTGTCCTCGGACGGCTCCCTTGAGCCACGGCTGACGAGCCTTGGGAGGCACCTGTGCGCCATGAGTGGTACATTAACCTGAGAAAACATTTGGCGGCATTTCAAGCAAGCCCCTATACCATGCTGCTCCCTGCTGATGACGGGCTAAACCCAGAAACACGTGTACAGGGATAAACAGCACTTGCTGCGCCTACAGAGGTGAAAGACTTTATTACTTTCTGAATGGACTACGAAGTCGACTGCATTTACCATGATGCGTTGGGGTTGGACTTTGTTGCTGGAGTGTAGGCAGTGTGCTCCCTTTCTTCGTAATTTTGTCCTTGGACGGCTCCCTTGAGCCACGGCTGACGAGCCTTGGGAGGCACCTGTGCTCCATGAGTGGTACATTAACCTGAGAAAACATTTGGCGGCATTTCAAGCAAGCCCCTATACCATGCTGCTCCCAGCTGATGACGGGCTAAACCCAGAAACACGTGTACAGCGATAAACAGCACTTGCTGCGCCTACAGAGGTGAAAGACTTTATTACTTTCTGAATGGACTACGAAGTCGACTGCATTTACCATGATGCGTTGGGGTTGGACTTTGTTGCTGGAGTGTAGGCAGTGTGCTCCCTTTCTTTGTAATTTTGTCCTTGGACGGCTCCCTTGAGCCACGGCTGACGAGCCTTGGGAGGCACCTGTGCGCCATGAGTGGTACATTAACCTGAGAAAACATTTGGCGGCATTTCAAGCAAGCCCCTATACCATGCTGCTCCCTGCTGATGACGGGCTAAACCCAGAAACACGTGTACAGGGATAAACAGCACTTGCTGCGCCTACAGAGGTGAAAGACTTTATTACTTTCTGAATGGACTACGAAGTCGACTGCATTTACCATGATGCGTTGGGGTTGGACTTTGTTGCTGGAGTGTAGGCAGTGTGCTCCCTTTCTTTGTAATTTTGTCCTTGGACGGCTCCCTTGAGCCACGGCTGACGAGCCTTGGGAGGCACCTGTGCGCCATGAGTGGTACATTAACCTGAGAAAACATTTGGCGGCATTTCAAGCAAGCCCCTATACCATGCTGCTCCCTGCTGATGACGGGCTAAACCCAGAAACACGTGTACAGGGATAAACAGCACTTGCTGCGCCTACAGAGGTGAAAGACTTTATTACTTTCTGAATGGACTACGAAGTCGACTGCATTTACCATGATGCGTTGGGGTTGGGCTTTGTTGCTGGAGTGTAGGCAGTGTGCTCCCTTTCTTTGTAATTTTGTCCTTGGACGGCTCCCTTGAGCCACGGCTGACGAGCCTTGGGAGGCACCTGTGCGCCATGAGTGGTACATTAACCTGAGAAAACATTTGGCGGCATTTCAAGCAAGCCCCTATACCATGCTTCTCCCTGCTGATGACGGGCTAAACCCAGAAACACGTGTACAGGGATAAACAGCACTTGCTGCGCCTACAGAGGTGAAAGACTTTATTACTTTCTGAATGGACTACGAAGTCGTCTGCATTTACCATGATGCGTTGGGGTTGGACTTTGTTGCTGGAGTGTAGGCAGTGTGCTCCCTTTCTTTGTAATTTTGTCCTTGGACGGCTCCCTTGAGCCACGGCTGACGAGCCTTGGGAGGCACCTGTGCGCCATGAGTGGTACATTAACCTGAGAAAACATTTGGCAGCATTTCAAGCAAGCCACTATACCATGCTGCTCCCTGCTGATGACGGGCTAAACCCAGAAGCACGTGTACAGGGATAAACAGCACTTGCTGCGCCTACAGAGGTGAAAGACTTTATTACTTTCTGAATGGACTACGAAGTCGACTGCATTTACCATGATGCGTTGGGGTTGGACTTTGTTGCTGGAGTGTAGGCAGTGTGCTCCCTTTCTTTGTAATTTTGTCCTTGGACGGCTCCCTTGAGCCACGGCTGACGAGCCTTGGGAGGCACCTGTGCGCCATGAGTGGTACATTAACCTGAGAAAACATTTGGCGGCATTTCAAGCAAGCCCCTATACCATGCTGCTCCCTGCTGATGACGGGCTAAACCCAGAAGCACGTGTACAGGGATAAACAGCACTTGCTGCGCCTACAGAGGTGAAAGACTTTATTACTTTCTGAATGGACTACAAAGTCGACTGCATTTACCATGATGCGTTGGGGTTGGACTTTGTTGCTGGAGTGTAGGCAGTGTGCTCCCTTTCTTTGTAATTTTGTCCTTGGACGGCTCCCTTGAGCCACGGCTGACGAGCCTTGGGAGGCACCTGTGCGCCATGAGTGGTACATTAACCTGAGAAAACATTTGGCGGCATTTCAAGCAAGCCCCTATACCATGCTGCTCCCTGCTGATGACGGGCTAAACCCAGAAGCACGTGTACAGGGATAAACAGCACTTGCTGCGCCTACAGAGGCGAAAGACTTTATTACTTTCTGAATGGACTACGAAGTCGACTGCATTTACCATGATGCGTTGGGGTTGGACTTTGTTGCTGGAGTGTAGGCAGTGTGCTCCCTTTCTTTGTAATTTTGTCCTTGGACGGCTCCCTTGAGCCACGGCTGACGAGCCTTGGGAGGCACCTGTGCGCCATGAGTGGTACATTAACCTGAGAAAACATTTGGCGGCATTTCAAGCAAGCCCCTATACCATGCTGCTCCCTGCTGATGACGGGCTAAACCCAGAAACACGTGTACAGGGATAAACAGCACTTGCTGCGCCTACAGAGGTGAAAGACTTTATTACTTTCTGAATGGACTACGAAGTCGACTGCATTTACCATGATGCGTTGGGGTTGGACTTTGTTGCTGGAGTGTAGGCAGTGTGCTCCCTTTCTTTGTAATTTTGTCCTTGGACGGCTCCCTTGAGCCACGGCTGACGAGCCTTGGGAGGCACCTGTGCGCCATGAGTGGTACATTAACCTGAGAAAACATTTGGCGGCATTTCAAGCAAGCCCCTATACCATGCTGCTCCCTGCTGATGACGGGCTAAACCCAGAAACACGTGTACAGGGATAAACAGCACTTGCTGCGCCTACAGAGGTGAAAGACTTTATTACTTTCTGAATGGACTACGAAGTCGACTGCATTTACCATGATGCGTTGGGGTTGGACTTTGCTGCTGGAGTGTAGGCAGTGTGCTCCCTTTCTTTGTAATTTTGTCCTTGGACGGCTCCCTTGAGCCACGGCTGACGAGCCTTGGGAGGCACCTGTGCGCCATGAGTGGTACATTAACCTGAGAAAACATTTGGCGGCATTTCAAGCAAGCCCCTATACCATGCTGCTCCCTGCTGATGACGGGCTAAACCCAGAAACACGTGTACAGGGATAAACAGCACTTGCTGCGCCTACAGAGGTGAAAGACTTTATTACTTTCTGAATGGACTACGAAGTCGACTGCATTTACCATGATGCGTTGGGGTTGGACTTTGTTGCTGGAGTGTAGGCAGTGTGCTCCCTTTCTTTGTGTTTTACATGTTGCATGAGGTCATCGTCCATAAGGTTGATGTCATCCACGTAGGACAACGCCTCCGGGTCAATGTCGTGTAAAATAGATGTAATACGAGCTGAAAACAGTACTGGACTGCTCTTGCACCCCTGTGGGAGTTGACAGAATTTTTTCGGAGAGCCTAAAGCACTGAAACTTGTAAGTCCCTACTTTCAGGCCCTATATTTCGGCAGATGAACCCATTGGAAATACCCAAGGTCATTTTGCATTTTTTGCACACTATATTGTTCATGAGTGCTATCCTGTGAGCATTTTGTATAGCAAATGTGTGAGTGTGGTTGTTTAAATGTCTTTAGTCTAAAACTGTTCTGTATGAATGGTCAGGTTAGCTACGGAGAACAATAGATTGTGGTGTTCATTGGTGAGATACAGGGTTCAATTACACCCTGATACTCTAAATGTGTGAGAATTTCCCTCACCGGTGCTTGTGCTTCATGTTTTATTGGATATTGGAGTTGAAGTTGGGATTTAATCGGTATTACATGATAGGGGGAATCTTTATCCCACTCTACCTGGTTGCGGTATAATGCAGGTGCCTGCACCACTGCCCAATCAATGGCATGTATTTCTATGAGCTTTCTGGGAACAAGGAGTGAGAAAAATTTCTCAATAATCTGTTCTCCATAGGGGAGATCACGGACAAATTCTGGTGGCCAATCCTTTTCGGCCAGTAAAATATCATAAATGGTGACAACGTGATCCCAAAAGATAGTGTCTATTGTGCATTCAATGTCTCCCTCTAACTGTATAGTTACTTTATATACCCATCGGGCATGGAGTCACGGATGTCCACATTCTCAACGTGTGAGAAGTCATCAGTTGCTTTCACCTCCAGATACTCTTGAAGATTCCAGTGAACTATTGTGACCTCTGCTGCACTGTGTAGCAGTACTAGTGCCCACTTCCTGTTCTTCACTAAAGCTCTCTTCCTGAGTGGCATGTCGTACTGCAACTGCTGCCACCTTTTTCTTTTTAAACTGGGGTTTTTGTTGGGGAAGTTTCTCTTCTTCCTTAACGGAAACTTCAGATGTAGCGCTGTGAGTCCTTTCTCGGTTTCACGTAATCTGTTCACTGCTCTGATTGCCCATCTGTCTCATTGCAGGCATATTTATACTTGATTTGGGCTGAATTTCTGTTATTAGTTTTTTACGCAAATTTGGTGCAAAACTAACTCCATATTTATACTTTGGCGCTAGACCCGTCTAGCGCCAAATTTATGGAGTTAAAGTCATTTTTTGGACGTAGAAACCTACCTTGCATTGATGGGATGCAAAGTAGGCATTCCTCTGCAAAAAATTGCTAGTGCCTTTTTTATCCCCTGTGCGTGCTTTGCACCATTATTTAACACCTGGGTCAGGGCAGGCTTTAGGGGCCCTGTGGGCCTATTTCCATGGTGGAACACCATGGGAATAAGCCCACAAGTGCCCTTTCCAGGCCCCAGGGACACCCCACCCACACCAGAGGGACAGCGGAGGATAGGGGACCTCATCCAAGGTAAATATAGGTAAGTATAGGTAAGTATTTTTTTAAGTGCCATTGGGGACTCTGAAATGGCCCTCCCTACATGGCACTGGGTGCAATGGCCATGCCCAGGGGACCCTGGTCCCCTGTGCTGGCCATGGGGGTGGTGGGCATGACTCCTGTCTTTTGTAAGACAGGAGTCATGTGGTATGGATGGTTTTGCATCAGAAAATGATGCTAGACTGGTTAGAATCATTTTCTTTTTACTCTAACCTGCCTAACATCATTTTTTGAATAAAATGTTTCCTTTCTGTAGGCTGGATGAGCCTCTACAACAAATGGGGTAGTCACATATTTACTGCAATTACTACCCGTTGCAAGTTTGCTATGGTGATGGTAAGAGTGTTTGTTCAGAGATAAGGACGCCAAGTGGGGATTAATCCTTTTAGGTTTCAAACTTGAACAACCTACAGCGTTAGTTAGGTACTACCTACTAAGCTAAGGAGGAAATCTTCAATACCACGGACATCTCCACATATATTATTGAGGTGTCTTCAGTCTTTAGTGAGACAGAGATACTTAGGAGGATCTGAAAATTAGTGCCTGACCAAACATTGGCCGCGACATGTCGTGTCGGTTCTCATTATCCTAATGAGGCTGGATTTGGGCGGCAGAATCACCTAAATCATTGGGTATTGAGTACAATCCCACACCATGTGACACCAGTCGGCCTTATCCTGGTTTTACGGCTAACTAGCAGTGCCTCATCTCTGCCCAAGAGCTGGGATGATTGTGGCAACGGGGCGCATGACAAGAAAGACTCCTCAGGGGAATTGTGGTTGATCAGATCTCACTCCTTTCTCTAGGTTACATTAATCTCAGACAGCCAAAGAGGCAGGATATAGTTCAACAGGGGTTTATTGAAGTAACTTCATCTAAGATAAAATGGCATGTATTGCAATAATTAGGATGATACAACACAATAAAAGCAAAATTGTGAAATGGAGGGTGAAACACAAAAACCATCCCACCTTACTGTCCCTAGGAGTGATATAGTTGTTTCCTACCTAATCTATGTTAGAGCACAGAGTAATAATCCCTAATCCCACCTTCAAGTTCCCCCCCTGCCATCATCCACCATGCCTGAGCAAGGAAGCCTGTTGTCTAAGAAAACACCATCCCCATGTAGGCCAAGGGTTCTGCAGTCTAAGCAAGCAGCTGTAGCGAAGACACTCAGCAATCATAATGCAGTCGTGGTCATCTGGCTGCAATCTCCATCTAATTTGTATGCGACAGAGAAGTATTTTATAATAAAACAATGGCTGATCTAGGAAAAACGTCCCCACATAAGGATGTGTGTATTTCTGTGAATTTTGGAGACACAGTGTACCGCTTTTGCTGGCAATCCTATCTGACTGCAGCCTTGAGGAAAGCACAAAGTGAAATGAATGCAGTACTAAGAACGTGGTGCTTTCCTAGGCAAAAGAACAATTAGATAGAGAACATAAAACAACTTTGCAAAATGACGCAATGTTAAATAAAATGTAACTGGGCTAAAGTGCACAATGGCAGGCCTAGATTACTAAAATGGCATGTATAAAATATTGCTAAAATAACTATACAACAACCTACCTGTCTCATCAACCTTAACAACTGATTGTCGTACTGTCACCCACATCATATGGGGGTCACGCTACTGGCAACAAGTACACGTCTCATTGTGTACAAAGTCAGGATCAGACACAAAGAGTCACACATTCACAGTCACAATATGACCCCTTTGGGAAGGTCACTCACACTGCACTGCAACACTACACAAAAATACATGTCTACTCATATCTGGCACATGGACAGTGAAGGGTACACAACATTCTCCCACACAACACCAACAACACACCAATATCACATATACAAATACTACTCACACACTCACATTCCCACACATGCGATGGACTCTCGTCACATTCAACACAGAGATGTATGGATGTGGCATAGACCACCAACAACACTATCAGTAAACAGCCCTGCAATGGACAGACACGCACACATAGCAACACATTGCAACACAATGGAAGGACAAAGGCATGCACAATAGTCAGAGATACAGACATTAAAAGATCATTATGCAAACAATACCTGCACAACAGGGATGGGGCCAGCAGAAAAACCCAGAGAAGGAGGCTGCACTAAGACACATTTCACTTTGCACACTCCTCTTAAACAACATTTGCACAGGAACTGGCCCTGCATGTGTCTCAGAGACAAACAATACTAGATCCAAATGACATGCCTATCAACACAATATGGAAGTGCAAGTCAACAAAGCACATACAACTCCAACGGCAAGGGCATTCCTCTACATGAAGTAGCGGCAAGATACACACAGCTAAATGGACGCATGCACAATCAAATGCAAACAAAGGTAACACAATTGTACACACTCCATGTCTGCACAAGCAAAACTCAAGCTCACACAAATCAGATTAATACATAATCCATATCTGGGGGACAAGTCTAACACCATACATGCACGCATTGGGCAACACAAGATGAAATACCATAACTAACAGTACACAATGCTAGGACACCACCATTGCATTTACACCCACATATCCATACACTCAACATATACCCTTCTCTTGGGGGCACCGGCACTGCCCACAAACTCAGAAACTGCAAACAACAGCAAATGGAGCAGCAAACAGGTTGAAACACACACAACTGTAGGCACACAACACAAGCCACTCATGAACAACATAAAGATAGAAAAGGAATTGCAGGACAAATGTGTACCCAAAACACAACAAGTGATTGAGTTTATTCAAAGTTCAAATCTCAATGAGTCCAAGGTAATTGGCCAGAACAAATATATGCATGGAATAGCACAGTCTTGTGCTAACACTTGACTCTTAACTGCCAAGGAACCTCCACAGGAAGGGGCATCAAGTGGGCAGGCAGACACCTGAGGGACTGATCTGAAGGTCGGTGCTTCTTGGGTTTGGGAGGGGAAGTGGAGGGAACAGGGAAAAGGTTAAGGTCAAACAAAAGACTGCTGGGTGTGTCACGATTGCTCCCAGAGGTGGTACACAGCAGCTCAGGTAATGGTAGCTGTGCTGGCAGCAGTGTCAGGAGCCAAGTAAGTAAGAGTAAGCAGAGCATGGGGGTCACATCCACCATGTACATGGTCGTCACCACCCGCGGACACAGCCTTTGGCTCGCAACAGACACTGAAAACAACATTAGCCTATGGCTGTGTCTGTCGCAGTTGCAACCACCTACAGACATGATGGCTTCACAGGTTGTTCCTAATGTCCAATGGAGTAGGTCAGGCAGGTGCAATATTAGAGGCCTGAAATGCAGTGTTGGACTTAACAAACTGCATCACTCCTCTGAAAATGTGGTTTTGAGCTCAACAACAGGCTTATTCTGTCTTGTCATGTAGGTCCTACTACACAAACACCATTGTAGTATGTTGCAAGGCAAAGATTGCATTTAACAGTGGGCAGGGCCGGCTCCAGGGTGGTGTGACTGGTGTCACTGCACTGGGTGCTTACTTTGGGAGTGGGCACAGTGTTTGTAACCATATTATAGTTTTTGAAGTCCCTCCTGCAGAGTTTCTTGCCTCCAGGAATTTTCCGGCAACAATAAAAATATCTAGATAACTCTGGAGGTTAATGTTCTTCCTGGAGAAAGTTCAGAGTTTTCTCTAGTGGAGGTTTTAAGGTAGTGTAGCGGTTAATATGCCTCCTTCAAGGAACATGTACCATGTTGATCACAAAGTGCATATGACACAAATGGGTCAGTGGGTCACTGCTTTTGTCAGAGAGGTCTTCTGAAATGCCTTGTCACATGCTATCCTTGACATGCATCATGCATGTTGCTGTGTACACAATGACTAATGTTAGACATCATGTCTTGTCATACATAGGAATCCATGGAGAGGGAGGATGTGACGATATCCTGTCTACCATCCAATGCCAGACCTTCAGACCATGGAAGAACGCCACATCATACAGATCTACCGTCTGAATCAACAAACAATAGTGGACTTATGCCGTCAGTTGGAGTCAGATCTGATGCTAGCTAAAAGTTATCCAACCAACATACAACCCATTCTACAAGTCATGTCAGTATTGCACTTCCTAGCCACAGGGTCCTTCCAACATACAGTGGCCCTGTCAACTGACATGTCCCAACCTATGTTCAGTCTGGTGTTGAAGGATGTCCTCTCAGCAATGTTGAAGCGCCTGAATAGCTACATCAAGTTTCCCTGACGTCAAGATTTAGCCCATATGAAGGCTGACTTTTATGGTTTTGTATGCCTCCCACATGTGGGGGGGGGTGCCATTCATGGCACACATGTTGGCTTGGTCCCACCACATGCCAATAAACAAGTATACCGCGACAGAAAGAACTTCCATTCCATCAACTTGCAAGTTGTGTGTTTGGCAGATCTATACGGTCTGTGCCCGTTATCCAGGTTCAGCCCATGATTCCTTCATGATGCGGAACAACACCATACCCCAGCTGATGCCACAACTATACCCAGAGAGGGCCTGACTGGTTGGTAAGTCAGATCGGCCTTGTTTGTGTGTGTGCAATGTCAAGTGCTACAATCACTAAGTGAGTGAGTCATTGTTCCACATATGTCTCTTTCCTTAACAGGAGACTCAGCATATCCAAACTGCCCTTGGTTGTTGACGCCAATAAGGAATCCAACTACACCAGGGGAAGTCCGCTTTAATGAGGTCCACGAAAGAACAAGGTGTGTAGCAGAGTTGGCGTTTGGACTCCTAAAGGCCAGATTAAAGTGTCTGGACGAGGCCGGTGGAGCCCTCCTTTACTCACTCAGGAAAGTGTGTCAGGCAACTGTGGTGTGCTGCATGTTTCACAACATTGCCCTGTGGAGGAATATCCCATATATCCCAGAGGAGGGTAAGTCTGCAGTGCCACCGGGTGAAACTCATGAAATGTTAATTGAGAATGACAGTGGTGAAGAGGAAGGAGCAGACTTGCGGGAAGTTCTCATCAACAGCTACTCTTCATGATTGTAAGTATGTAAGGTGATGTGATCACTATGACTGCACGATAAACTGTATTTGTGAGAATGTGTGGAGTTGAGTGTTTCAGAAACAACTAATGAGCAGCCACTCTGCAGTATTCAGCCAAAGTGTACCTGAATAGTTAGCCTTTGACATATCTCCACCTTGATGTAGCTACTGTGTTTGTGTCTGTCTATTTCCAATGTAATTTCCTTGCCTGATGCTTACTATGTGATTTGTGTAATAGGTATGTATTCAAGCCTAGGCTCCTCATTTTGTCTTTGTACAGGTACCTTTAGCATGACATCCTCATGCGGGCATTTCACACTTGTGACATTGTAGTGGACATGGATTGTTCCAGGTAATGTAGGTCACAGAATTGGGGTGTATGAGACCTGTACCAAGGCAGCTTGAACAGTGTTTGGGTGGAAGGTCAGAATTGCACATTGTACTTGTTTATTGTGTGGTGTTGGGGTGATTGCATCATGTGTGTGATCACGTGAGCATGAAATGTATTGTTATCAATTGCAAGCAAGGCAGTCGCCCTTCACATAGGCTAATCACTATTCTTGTATGACTCGTATGTAGCTGTCGATGTGTTTCATCATTGCAGGCCACAGTGCCTATGCAACAACACTGACATATCACCAGATGCATGGTCATTGGATTATGATGGGCTTTTGATCAGGGACTGTTGTACTACCTTCTGTCTGTACTTTGCTTTATATGATGTTGGACTTATTTGGTGTTGCATGTGATAATGCTCAAGCTGGTGACACCATCCACTACTCTGTTTGCCTATTCTAGAAGGACAATGTCTGACAAGGCCCTCCGTTCCATGGTCTGGGGGGCTGTACCTTGGTATGTGTACCTTGACAGAAAATGAATGAGCCATTCTTGGCTATGACAGTCTGGACATTTTAACAGCCTAGGTGCTATGTAGTGGAATAAATTGTTTGGTGTGACCAGGCACTTGTAGCAAGGTATTTGTGTGTGTTGATAGCAAAATGAGGAACAGAAGCAAGCTGACAAGGACTTTGTGATAGGTGGATTTATTGAACATTTTTGCAGAAAACAAAATGTGGGTGTGATGGAAAAGAAACGTGAAGGGTTCAGTCATGGTGAATGAAATCACTGGAGTAGATGCCACACCGTTAGAAGTCCAAAGTCCAGTGTACTCCTCCCATTGGAAATGGAAGGTGGTTAAGGAACTGTCAACAGATTGAATATGTGGCACACAAAGAAGGTCATTTGGGAAGAGGTCACTTGCTAGCAGTTGCGGGTATCTTGCCATCTGCACCTCCTGGAGTCTTTGCTCTACATCCCCACTTGCATAGAGGGGGGTCGCTGCTACAGAGGCAGGGGTATCTGGGGTGAATTCTTCCCCTGACAGTGCCTCCCTTCCAGTGGCTGGCACTGATGAAGGGCCTGGTGTGGATGCACCAAAGGAAGGGGTAGTGTGTGGTTTTCGATCTGTACTCAGGATAGTGTAAAAGTCCCTCAGCACCCCTGTTAGGGAGGTTATGCTGGTATTGAGAGCCTCCCACTGTTTATGCATTTCCTGATGGAAGTCCTCCTGCAGCTGCTTCATTTCCCAATGTTATGCAATTACATGGCCTATCATGCCTTTGGACTGCTGATAGACCCCCAAGACATGGCTAATGGTGTCCTGTCCAGGAGCACCCCAAGTGGCCTCATCCCACTGGCCCAGAGCATCCCTCCAGGGCACCCTACCCCCATGACTGTGTACCTTTTCCACAGGGTACCCCCTCCAATTGGTCTGTGGGGCACAAGATGGTTGCCACTGTCCTAGGGACACGGCTGGGGGACAAATGGCTGCCTGTGATGTGGAGGGAACCAGGCTGGGAGGTGATGTAGTGGCCACTGTGAAACTCACTGTTAGGGTCTGACCAGGTTGTCTAAATGGACCAGAACCATCCTCCATGTCCATGAGTATCACTGAGGGCTTCATCCATGGGGGTAGTGGCAGTCTCTTCTGTGGGCTCTGTGTGGCCAGTGGCACCTTGACCCGTCGATCTGAAACATACAATGTCACTGGCTGTATTGTGACATGTTCCTCTAATAGTGTACAGTGACATTTCACAAAGCCCTTGTACATAGTTGATTTGCAGGTTATCCTATTGTGACAGGTACTCATGGCAACGGTTATATTGACCTGACATTTGTGAAGCATGCCAATTCCATTCAAGTCAAGTAGCTGCTGAAATGCTCAGATCATTAGTCCTTGCGAGGATGGCCTGAAAATGCCATCTTGCCACCAGCGCAGGCCAAACAGTGTCTAGGGAAGATATGTCTTTGGCCATTTCGAGGCCTAGTTGCTTCTTATGCAGGCAGAAACAGGACTTTGTTGTATATGTGATTGGAGTCATCATGTGGTCAGTGCATTGTGAATATGTCAGCTGCCAAAAACATTCTGGTTATGCATCTTGAGGCCTTTGAGATCATTGTTTTTCATACGGGGTAATGTTTCCTTCTTGTCCTCAATATTGTCATCTTGGGTTAGCAGGTCAAGTGGAGCTAGGTAGCCAGACACATCTCAGAGTTGAGCATGATCTTGGTCCCTCCCAGGTGAGTAAACTTCAATTGGGAGCAGGCAAGAACATTTGGACACATGACCACTATTCTGGTGTTTGTAGTTACTGAAACAGTGCCTCCTTGGAGTTGCAGTCATGTCACTCTCCATACTACACTCACATGACAGATGGTATCCAGCCAGTTAAGTGAGCTTTTTTGAGTTTTGATGAATCAATGTATTTGGGCAAGTGAACATTGTTTTTTGTGTTTGGAGATAGGGACGCTGTTGGTTTTTTGCATTCTGGTCACTCTCTCTAATTTCAACCAGCATACATATGGTATGCTCCCAGATGAGTAAACTTCATTAGGAAGTTAAGACACAGGGGTCTTTTGGCATGAGAACACTGTGCTTGTGTTTGGAGTGGGAGAGAGAGAGTTGCAGTCATATCACTCCCTCTACTTCATACACTTGATAACTTTCATCCCCACAGGTGAATACACTTCATTTTTGAGTTCATAAGGAAGGGTAATTAGGGAAATGAACACTGGGAAGGTGTTTTGGGTTAGTGAAACATTGCCTCCTGTGAGATGCATTCATGTCACTAACACAACTCCCCAATACTTGACAAATGGTATCCCCCCAGGTGAGTAAACCTAATTTGGGAATTAACAAACAGTGGCCTTTAGAAAAAAGAACACTGGGATTATGTGTGGCCTCCTATGAGCTGCAGTGGTGAAACAGACCCTCCTATGAGCTGCAGTGATGTAACTCCCTGTACTGCACACACTATACAAACGTTATCCTCTCAGGTGAGTCCACTTCACTTGCAAGTTCTTAAACAATGGTATTTGGACAAGTGAACATGGGGCTGCTGGTTGTTTTTATAGACTCATGGCCTTCCTGGCCATAGTAGTAAATTTAAATTGTGAGTTAGCAGGCAAGGTTCTAGTGTTTGGAATTGCTGAAGCAGGGCCTGCTGGGAGATGGAGTCACATCAGTCCCTCTAGTACACATACTTGACCAATGTCATCCCCCGGGTGAGTACACTTCAATTGAGTGTTCACTAACAGGTGTATTTGGGCAAGAGACCACCGATTTGGTTCGGCCCGCCATGGATGACCAACATGGGTGCCCACAATTGTGACTTTTGGCTTGTAATACTTTCTATGGTTAGTCGCAGTGCAGTCGGGGCTGGATGTTGGACCGCCTATTTCCAGGCCTCGATGCCACTGACAGTCTGCCTTTTTGGTTGGCAGTCAGCAGTCCTGCCTGTTTGACTCGTAATACAGCAGTCTGTAGGACCGCCATCGTGGTGGTCTTTTTGAGACGGACAATATGGGGGTCTGGCGGTCTGACCCCCAAGCTTGTAATGTGGCCCTAAGTATCTTATAATCCACTTTTAATATGGAAAGATTACCATAAGAGATCACTTGGTCTTTTTCCTTATAACTCTTGAGCAAAGGAACCACTTGAGCCTCTCTCATTGCAGGTGGCAGATCACTGGTCTCTCCTATAGTGTAGTCAAGATTGGAGCCAGTGTGTCAACAGCAGTATAAAATGCCAGGAGAAAGCCCTCTGACCTTTGTACCTTGCCCATAGCCAGAACTGTGATGTCCCACCTAACCTTCTGTAAAGTGATTTCATCACCAAGGGTGATATCCACTGCTGGTAGAAGCCTCTTCATGATTGCCACTAATAGACAATTATGGAGGGCCCAAGGTGGGGGAACATCAGCACAGCTGTAAAGAGAGGAGTAATAATCCAAGAATGTGGTGTTGATCTCTGCCTTACTATAGACCAGCCCAGTCCGAGCTGTTTGCATTTGGAGTATTGGAGAACCCTCTCAATTAGAATTGGCCAACTTGGCCAGCATTCTGCCAGTCTTGTTGTGGTCCGAGTGGGCCTTAGTTATGTATCCCCTGTAGTCGTATTCCTGGAGTCTATCTATTAACTCAAGAGGTTTTTGTTTTTCAACACGCATTCTGTCTGGGATATAGCGGCTCCTTCATTGGAGATTCCGAGGCTTGATAGGAGCAGTTCCTGTGTCACTATACCCGCATGGAATTGGGAACGGGTCCCTGACTTGGTTGAAATGAAGTGGCCATATACCACTGCCTTGAACGCCTCCCACTCCACTAGTGGGGAGAAGCTTGTGCCCATGTTTTCCCTGAAATTATTGCAAATTGCATCTTGAACACCAAGAGCTGCACACTGAGATTCTAGTTGGGGATACACACTCTACTTAGCCCCCATTCTAGAGTCACTAGTAAGAGGTTATGATCCGAATATGTTTTTGCTAGGTATTCAATCCTCATCACTTTTGCGTGGGCACTGGCAGAGCATAAGAAAGTGTCCAGATGCACTGCAAATGCATGCAGGCTCAAGTAATATGAGTAGGGCCCTCCGTCAGGGGTATGAACTCTCCATATGTCAACAAACCCCCATTCAGCTGTCCAGCTGAGGAGAAGTTGAGTGTTTTTCTGAGCCACTGCCAGGCATACGAGGGTGTGATCTATCTAAGGTAGATTAGCTACACAGTTTAAATCTCTTCCAAGTAGTGACGGGTAGTGGTGAATGCAGGTGATATAGGGGTTCAGGGAGCTTAGAAATGATGCGTGCCCTGTGTTGCTGGCATAAATATTTATCAGTGCTCTGTCTTTGTCATTGAGTATCCCCGCCAGCAGTATATGTCACCCCTCAGGATCCACAATTTCTATCTGTGGGAGCAATGGTGTCCCTGTGAGGGTCCATTTCAGGACCCCCCTTACCAATACAGAATATGTTGTGGCATATATTTTGCCCCTGTAGCACTTTTGTAAAGCTATTCCTTCTCCTTTTGTAAAGTGTGTCTCTTGGAGGAAGGCTATACAGACTTTACGGCATTTCAAGTACACCTGGACCTTGTGCTACTTAGAAGGGGAGTTGAGCCCCGAACATTCTAGGTTATCACTCAAGCAGTAGTTACTGTGGGTTAGTGTGGTTGGAAAAGCCCCAACTAACTTCCTGCCCCGTCCCATTGGCAGGTACTGTGATTACATAAATAGGCAGATCACCCCAATAGAAACAGAACAGAAAACAGAAACATTTCCCTCAAAATGAGGGTACATAAGCAAAAAACAAACCTTAACTGCACCCCCAGGACTGTTGTAGCAGGGCACTCTGTCCAGAAATGCCATAATCAAAATGAGATTGTAGATGACCCTCACTTGAGAAGGAGGGAAAAACATTTGAGATCCACGTTTTGTTCTTGCCCCGTTTTGCCCATGCACAATACAATGGGAGGAAAAGGGGATAGTTTTAGAGATCCGGGCTCCCAGCAGGGGTGGGGAGATGCATCAGACCCCACTGCCAATTCCTCTCTTCCTAAGCTTTACCATGGCACCCCAGGAGAAAAGGACAGTATCACACAATATCGTCCACAGATTGAGGTGGTGTAATTTTGGACACGGGAACACTGGAAATCAAGTCAGGGATGCTGTCTGTGCCGGAGCCCATGTCTCCATCAGAGGAGACTGCACTCGCCTTGGGGCCGATCCACCAAGGCAGCTGCAGCTAGTGCCTGATCCTGACCTATTCTAGCTTGTGACTTTGCGGGTCTCAAGATCCTCCGTTTTATGGATCAAGGGCATTTGTGCAACCGCTGTGCAAGGGCACCTTCCCTGTGATCTGGCAATTTCTGGGTATCATACTGGTCGAGCTAATCCTTTGCTGCTGCTGGTATGGCAAAGAAGAGTGAATCCTTACCCTGTTGGGCTCAGAGTTTAGTAGGGAAAACCAAGCCATAAGGAATGGCAAGTTCCCATATTTGCATCTTGATTTCTAAGAATGAAGCTCTGAGTATTTGACCACACCTGTGAAGTCTGCAAATATTGAGACCTTGGCATTTTCCACCTGGTAAGGTCCCACTGCGCTGCCCAGGCCTAGAATAAAGTCACTGTCCCTAAAGTGAAGGAGTTGAGACACCACTGGTTGATGGTTGCGCTGGTACTCTATGTGCATGTTCCAGGGCAAAGAATTTAGACAGGCCCTCGTGGATGACCACCTCCTGCAGCCAATCCTCAAGGAAAGAGATCATGGAGCCCCCCTCTTTGCATTTGAGTAGACCCACTACTCAGGTGCTATTTCTTGTACACTGCCAACCTAATCCTCAATAGTTGCCTCTAGGATGTTCAATTGATTCGTCAGACCATTCATCGTTGATGAGTGCTCCTTTGTGGTAGGTACAAGGTCCACTACAGCTGTTTCATCCAAATGTACTCTGTTTGCCATTGTACGGTGATCATCTTGGAGGAGGCTGAGCTCGGTTACCACTGAATCAATCTTTATCTCTAGTCTCTCTCTAGAAGAGATGATTGCAGCCAGAATAGCATCAAATTTGTCTCTCTTCATTGGACCCAGGGCTGTGTCCACGTCCTGCTCCAGGGGCAATATGCTTGTGCCTCTTGACTCCTCTTTGGATTTGTGAGTACAACCTATGACTCTGAAGGCTGATGTAGTATTGAGCTCTAAGACTCAGAGCTGGAGTAGGTGCTAGTGGGCAACAGGCACACCAGCTAGAAACAACCCGTCTCTGTAGGGTCAGGGCATTTCTATCCCAGGGGACCTTGCAATATTATCCCCATGTACAGAGGAAAGAAACAGTTCAAGGAGGGGGCCAGACACTGATACAATCCCTTGCCACTTGGGCTGGCAGCTATCTAGGGGGGGTGAGGAGGGTAGGGGGGATGATCCAAGGCTGGTGAACAGCTGTGGCCTTCTCTATGCCCACAGGAGAGGGATCTCGGCAAATCTCTGAGAGGATTGCTCCCTCTACATCCCAGCCAGGGATGTCTCACAAAAATGCACAACACCACAGGGGGCCCACCCTGGGCAGTGCACAAAGAGTGCCCTTCCAGCTAGACTCCATGTTACACGCCCACAGGGGCTGGAGTGTCTGGAGGATCAGTAGTCATCTTGATGGCTTTGAGTCCATCTTCCTCCCCTATGTGCAGCACACAGCTCTCTCCCCCCAGTTACTGGGTTCCCCTGCAGCTTTACAGTGATTGCCAAAGTCTATCTGGGTAATTGCAAGGCAATTACCTTGGCCAGGGGCTCCTTTAAGCCAAGAAGACCAGGCCTCCTCACTACCCGCTGCTCGCGAGACTAGAGTCCTCACCTGGTGTGGTTTGGTAGGGTGATAAAGAGGGAGGCCCAGGCCACGAGATCAGTGGCCACAGTGACGCTCTCGCAGCTCACCAGCCCTGGCAGGTTCCAAGGGTGCTCTCTCCTCCAGGGCAGCAGGTCCCCAGTCAATAGGAACAGAGCTGTAGATCCGGTCCCAGAGAAAGGGCCCAAGAAGAGGGTGATCACGCAGCACGGGGCCACCGTCCGCTTTCCTCACTTCAGGTGCTGTGTCTCACTGCTGATATTAGAGCTGGTAGCGGGTGCTCAAAGTCATGACCAATGTGAGCCCTGTCTGGGCTGTGCCAACAGGCTCCGGTGGCTTTGCTTACTCTTGGAGTCCCTGGGTCACAGTGGAGTCAGTGTGAGAACTGTCCCCATCCACAGAATAATGCCACGGAGGGCTCTGGTTGGGCCAGAAGCTTCATGATGGTGCTGCTTACAGCATGGCAGTTAGTCCCGCCCCCTTAATCATCAAATTGTTCCCTTGCCAACAAGTTTGCAGTGAACCCCTGTTGTTTGTCGTATACTATTGTCCGGGGTTCCTGGTCTAGCAGTTTCGGTATACCTTTGTTTTACTTAAAGGGCAATGGTTATGGTGGCAGCGTGTTGGAGTGACATCTCCTGTAGTAAATGCCCTCTATCTTTTCTGGCATGGCTCACCTCTCCTAGGAAGTAGGAGAGACATGCAAGCCTCACAAATTATCTCTAAGGGCCTGATTTACAAAGATAAACCTAAACTTTTGTATATATTTATCTTTGTTTTAGAATTCACCAACTCCGATTTAAGAGTAAGTTTAGGATTGCTAAAACTCCTCAGTCAGAGCGCAGAACTGCGCACATACAAATATACAACAGAGCGATTTTTTTATGTGTGAATTTCTCTACCCCAACTGTGGAGCTCAGGCAGTCAGTCCTAAAATTACTTTTAAATTGGAGTTTGTGAATTCCAAAAGAAATGTAAACTTAGACGAAATTGTGAGTTTACATTTGTGACTCAGGCCCCTGCCCGGCTGTCTGGGCTGATGACTCTGCACTTGCGAGGGTCACTTAAGGCCGTTGCTTCCGAAAATTGGTTGCAAGAAAATGATGTACACACCACTACATTTATACTATTGCCACCAACAAAAAACTGATGTCAATTGTGGTATCAAAAACGGAGGATAACAATGTTATCACTGTTTCTTATTTTTCCTTTAAATCTCTAAATCTGAATTCACTGCTCACCTTTCATTGTGGCACCTCTCACTAAATGAGGAAGGATGTTGTACACAACGCCACCTGAGATCTCTGTTAACTCTGATAAGCTAAATGCCAGCGACTGTAATCAGAGCAATGGAAGTACAATAGCATTTTGCATGCACCTTGACTGACTCCTATTTGATGTGAAAGCGAGACAGAAATTTACCAGAAAAACAAATTTCCATAAAAAAAGGCAGCAACATTTCTTAACTGTAGAGTCTCCGCCTACTTTGGCATGGGTAATGTAAGGCCTGCAAACTCATTCTAAACGGACACCCATTTATCAATAGTTTTCAATCTTTAATGTCTCAATACATGGTTTATCATAAGTGATTGTCAAGAGACTTCAAGGAATGGATAGTAATGACGTCTGCATCAGAAACACATTAAAATAATCATCTTGAACAAGCAAACCTTCAAATGAAAAGTAGAATAATTGTGGCAATATCAAGCATTTAATGTTTCTGTGATTTTCAAATCTGTTATATCATACGAATACACATTTAACAGAAAGCAAATCTTAAATCATTTTTTTACCGTTTTTTGTAACAACTTTCAGCTAGCATTTAACATTTAAAAATGTTTTTTTGTTTTCATAGAAAGTTAAGAAATACATATTTGAAAGTTCTAAACAGGTTATTAGCACGACTGCATGCCATGTCAAAGCCATGGATAACTGTTGTTGAATGTCGTAAATAATATCGGTGTCAAGATGGGTTTCTGAAATTACCCTTGCCCCCTACGTCTCTAGTGATAGGTCACAAGCCTGCGTAACAGTGTAGCTAAGCCAATGTTCTTTTCTTTCACGATTGCTAAATAGGTACTAATAACCTGAGTGCTAAGCCCTTTTTTGATTTGTGTAGTTCCTGCCTAAACTTTATAACTTTTTTCCTCACAAACTATCCACGGCAAATTTGTCGCCTTTTATCCAACATCCTGAGCATTCGGGGTCTGCAACTTTCCCTGGAAATTACTCAAAATACAGTTCAACTTTTATTTTTTGGGGGCAGGGATAGGAGAAAGGGGTTGTATAATTAACCCTATGTTTTTTCCTAAAAATGACAGTTTTCAGGTACAAGCACAGTCGTTTCAAAGCATTTTTCCAATAGTGTTTACATATTTCTAAGAGCTAGTTCATTTTTAAATGTTTATGTTGTTTCAACCTGCTTGTTTGTGGTGGAAACATGGGTGATCCAAGCAATATATACATTTCTGAAAAGTGAATAAAATTATGAACTCAGAAAGGGGTGATTTGTGCAGCTCCTTGAAGGTTTCCCTGTAGAAGCTAATAGTTGATTAAATAAAATATTGAAAATGAATAAGAAATAATAGCCATTTGTCAAAACGTTTTCATCTGTTATTTTTTGTCGTACTGACTGATATACAAAAGCTTTATACGATTACTTTCAATTGACCTTTCTTGTCTTGGAGAAATAAATGGGTCTGTAGGTTCTCCAAAAACATGTGATACCCTGAGACAGCAACCGAGTTACAGCTTACAATAATTTTTCATTGTGTACTGATTATACAACAACATACCAAACTCCAGAGGTACCTGAAAACTAAAGACACAGGAGAGTATAAGGTAGTGTAATTTGTGTAGATCCAATCAATTTCTTTATCCACAATGTCCTTCAAACCTCATAAGTAGGCAAAAATTACTTATTTTCTCTTATTCCTGTGAGAGAATGTTCTAGAAACGTATGGGAGCTACAAAATTCTTGGCACCCAGCAGTTGCACTCTTGTTCTAGTAAAAAAAAAAGCTCCACTTGTGTGGGTGGGCCTAGTGTCCACGACACTAAGGCCCGTATTTATACTTTTTTAGTGCCGCATTTGCATCATTGTTTGACGCAAAAGTGGCGCAAACTTACAAAATACAATTATATTTTGTAAGTTTGCACTGCTTTTGCATCAAAAAATGATGCAAATGAGGTGCTAAAAAAGTAAAAATATGGGCCTAAATGCTCCAAAACATGATGTGGAAACATCAAAAACTCTGAGAGAAAAATGGCCCAGTTTGGCGATGTTGGTAACTGTGAATTCGGGGCCCTGGCTTGTCTGCCAACCAAGAAAACATGCCAAAGACTGAAACTTCTGAAAACAAGACATCCAAGGGAGGCCAGGCTGGTCTGGCTAACCTGGCTCCTCATGACTTTTATTACCCAAAATGCTCTTCAAACCTCAGCCTTTGACAAAAACACACATTGGGCCCCATTATGAGTTTGGCTGTCTTTTGGGAAGACCGCCACAGTGGCAGCTGCCAAAAGCCCGCCATGTTTGTGGTAATCCAACTGCCATATTAAGAATCACACTGTGAAGTCCACCAAAAAACAGCCAAATATCCAAAACTGCAGGACACTGGAGGACGGAAAATAGGCGGTCCAACCACAGCACCGCCGGCCAGACAAAAATCCTCCCATGATATTATGATCCACAAATCACAACAGCGGTTCTTCCATGGCGGAACACCATTGACGAACCGCAGCGCTCTCAACTCACATCACACTGAACGCAACACCACATTAGATAGTTTGAATGTCCCACACCTGACATACATCCACACACTCAACACACCTACACACTCCACTATGCAACACACCCCTACACAACCCTACACAACCCACAATCCTTTGCAACTAGAACGCCACACACAGCCACAGAGGAGAAATAACCATTGCAGATTTATTACAACAACTGTTGCTCCCTACACACTTTTCAACATGCATACATCACAAACCTGCACAGCATACACAACACACAATTAACTTTCACACACAACACACAACAACCGTCACCCACTCAGATCACAGCACCTACCTCATCACTTACTTCTGGTACAATTTTGATTTTTTTTTATACCCTGTTTTGAAACCTTAATCCATTTTCCTATGTTACAAGTACACTGAGCATGTGTTTCCAAATGGTGTAGCAGCTACCCGATGATTTCAACCACCATGACTGAACCATGCACTGTTTTCTTTCTCTTATTTCTGTTTCAACTCACACATCCTCTTTTGCACTCCCCAATAAAAACACCTTCAACACAGGTTCTGTGTAAGTGTCATTTATCAACCATGTACTATTATCATGTAGAGCTACTATATTATCAATATGTAACTCTGTATTGTGCAACCTTTGTTATGGACATCACACGTGTACTATATCAACAGGAGACTCATTACATTGGGATTGTAACATTAATATAAGCAAAAACAGCTGTTTTGGACATCTCCACACATTTATGTCTAGATTTGTTAATAGCAGATAGAGTAGTTCTGCTAGTGACACTAGATTTTCAGCTTAGTTGTCATACAATACCAACCCACCGGATACATATTTTAGGGACATGTCACTCTGCTAACAAACCTGTAGCCATACAGATTGGCCCTTTATATCACCAGGTAAAGCTTGATCACTTTACCCATACCTTAGCTCACTGATAGTCATTCGCCATGATTCATAGATCAGTAGTGATGTCCCAAGTATTTGGATCTTTCACTTACCATGGTCCCGTACCTGTAGGCTTGCCACTCACCTATGTCAGTCCACAGATACATACACATTGGTCCTCAAAGTAGGAACACACTGATAGCTATGTTCAAGGTAGGTCACATACAACATAAACCATTATGATGGTAAAGCCTATGGTGCAACAATTTAACATGTCTCAGACACATACGAACACACACATGGCACCATTTGACCACATCCAGTACCAAGTAGGTCTCCTTGGTGGGAACAAACACTTCCACCCCAGCCTCCTGACAGTCTGGCCATATTAGTTACACTCCACAAATTCTTGCCAATCTCTAGCTGAATTCATCCATGTTCACTTCTCATGTCTGCCCGCAATTCCCATCTGTCTCTGACACTGTCTGTGACTTGCCAATGATAAAGAGCCAAACAAAAACTCAGCAAATCTACGATTGACAGATATAACCGATAGGACATAGCTATAAACATACATTAATTCTGACAAGTCATTTGGACAAGTTTGACTTTGCTTGTGCAGTAACATCTCAGGACACTGTATACCACAATGTACTGTCTCAGGACAAGGTTGCAGATCATGCAGCAGGCAACAATTATATGACATATCTTGCTGGGTGAGTAGAGGAGGGCTCTTCCAGATATGTCCAGGCAGCGAAATGTTGCCTTCAGGAGCCCAAACGTCCACTCCACAACATACCTTGTCCTTCCATTGGCCTCATTGTTGCGGATTTCCCCTGGTGTGGTTAGATACCTCACTGGTGTCAACAACCAAGGACGGTTTGGATAGCAAGAGTCCCCTGTAAGGAATAGTTACAACAACATAAACATATATCTTGGACATGCACATTTGTGATAGCACAAGATAAACTTTGCAAACACACATGTCAAATGTGACTCACCAACCAGCCAGGCCTTCTCTGTAGCGTTGTGTCAACAGCAGTAGGATATTTCTGTTCTGCATGATGAAGGATTCATGGCCTGATCCTGGAAACTTTGCACAGGCTTGTGAAATATACTGGTCTGCCAAACACACCACTTGGACGTTGATTGAGTGGCAGTTTTTCCTGTTCCTGTACACATGTTCATTGGCACTGGGGCGAACCAAGGCGACATGGGTGCCACCTATGGCTCCAACAACATGTGTAATGTGTCCCAAAGCATAAAACTCTGCCTTCACACAGACCAATTACGCACATTGGAGAAACCTGATGTAGCTGCCCAGGTGTTTCAAAAATACACACAGTACATTCTTCAAAACCAGACAGAACATGGGCTTTTGAAAGGACCCAGTGACCAGGAAGTGTAGCACTGACATGACTTGAACGATGGGAGGTATGCTATTGGGATTGCAAATGGCAGGCGTCAGATCTGGCTCCAACTGTTCACAGAGGTCCATGATTGTATGACTATTCAGGCGATAGATCTGTGTTATGTGTCTTTCCACTATGGTGTCCAGGTCCATAGTGAGCAGTACACTGGAGGTTGTCTTCCTCTCCTCCTGCCAGGTTAACTATGTGGAAAGAAATTTGATTTTAGGTGACTTTGACAATGTACTCATAATGGATATGTTCAAGTAGAAGTCTCCATATGATGTCAGATACAACATATGACATTAGAAGTACATTATCTTGCTATGCATCCTATAAAAGTCCCCATGGTTCACATTCCATGAATCCTCTGATGTACTACACATGCATATTTATCTGTGACTGTCAGTGTTTCATAGTCCAAATAGTTTATATGTGACACATATTTGTTGAACCTATACACCATTGTCGTCGCACATAGGAGTTTGAGAATAGGTTTTCATTCACATTACCACCAGTTCAGCTGTTACCCAGCTTTTACTACACACATGCCCAATTAGACTACTAAACATGAAGGCAGCACTTATTAATAGTTCGCACAATATAGAGATTTGTCAATGACTCAGATACCATAACTTCTCCGTACATATAATTGCCTTAAATGGCAGCTGCCTGACCTACTGTACTGGACATGAGGAAGTGACCTAAGGCCGCAGGCGGATGTTATTATGGCGGCCACAACCGCATTGCACATTGCCATTGGAACACATTGCTGCCTTTGGTGGACCAGGGCCAATGGCGATGTCCGCCGGCAATGACGGTCATGTATGTGGCAGACGTGCCCGCCATTTTCTGCTGTAATGGTCACTTGACTCCTCACACTGCTGCCATCAAGACCTCCACTACCTGAGCTGCTGTGTACTGCCTCTGGAAGATATCATGCAACATCCGGCAGATGATGGGGCCCCAGCCTTCACTCCAGAAAAGTAGAGAAGCTTGATGATGAGGTCCTACCCCTGTATGAACAGCTATATGGTGCATCAGAGGAGCAGGTGAGTCCAATAAAATACCAATGTGTTTGAGGTGGAGTGTATGATTGTGATGGGAGTGACCCCTGACCTTGTCTTTAGGTCCTGGGCTCGCCCCTCACGCCGCGCAGCCCCTCCAGACTGTGCCTGTGCCTTCCACCCTCGGGCTGCCCCCGCCCTCGCTGCTGTAAGGTCTGTAACTGTGTCTCCTGTACTTGCATTGTATTTCATTTTTTAATTGTGCCTTTTTTGTGCCCTGTACTGTTTTAGTGCTTCTTAGCACTTTTTTGTGCGTGCCCTGTTGTGCGCTCCCCTCCCACTCGTTTTGCGGCTCCCCGAGCCGTTCTTCTCTGCTGCTGCATCCCTGCGGGCCGCCCCCTCGCGCCGCCATTCGCTCCCGCCTCCCAGCTGCTCCTCCCTCCCACCTCCCCTTCTTAATGGCGGCCGCTGGGCGGTGCACTGAGTGACCCCTGACCTTGCCTTTAGGTCCTGGGCTCGCCCCTCACGCCGCCCAGCCCCTCCAGACTGTGCCCGTACCTTCCACCCCACCTTCGAACTGCCCCCCGCCCTCACTGCTGCTCACCGTAAGGTCTGTAACTGTGTCTCCTGTACTTGCATTGCATTTCGTTTTTAAATTGTGCCTTTTTTGTGCCCTGTACTATTTTAGTGCTACTTAGCACTTTTTGTGCCTGCCCTGTTGTGCGCTCCCCTCCCGCCTGTTTCGCAGCTCCCCCAAGCCGTTCTTCCCTGCCACTGCGTCCCTGTGGCTCCACCCCCCTCGTGCCCCCATTTGCTTCCACCTCCCAGGTGCTCCTCCCTCCCACCTCCCCTTCTTAATGGCGGCAGCTGCGCGGTGCACTGAGTGACCCCTGACCTTGCCTTTAGGTCCTGGGCTCACCACTCACGCCGCCCAGCCCCTCCAGACTGTGCCCGTGCCTTCCACCCCACCTTCGGGCTGCCCCTCGCCCTCGCTGCTGCTCACCATAAGTTCTGTAACTGTGTCTCCTGTACTTGCATTGTATTTCATTTTTAAATAGAGCCTTTTTTGCACCCTGTAATGTTTTAGCGCTTCTTAGCACTTTTTGTGCCTGCCCTGTTGTGCGCTCCCCTCCCGCCCGTTTCATGGCTTCCCCGAGCCGTTCTTTCCTGCCGCTGCATCCCTGCGGCCCGCCCCCCTCGCGCCCCCATTTGCTCCCGCCTCCCAGTTGCTCCTCCCTCCCACCTCCCCTTCTTAAAGGTGACTGTGCGCAGTGGCCGTGCTGCTGGCGAGCCGGAGGCGTGCCTGAGGCAAGCCCATCTGCGCCAGTCTGCCCTGACCCCAAGAGGCAGCATTACTCCTCCACCATACTCCATGCCCTCAACCCATGACAACACCCCACCTGCACTCAGGCCAACCCCAAGCACACACACAAACCGTTCACATGTCACGCATGACGCTTCTCCTGCACTCCCACAAACACCAACAACACTAACACGCACCACAACCACAACAGCCCCCGCAACCACCTTAACTGCATACTCCTAAACACCCGCTCCGTTCACAGGCACACCATCGAGCTCTGGGACTTGATCACTACACACTCCCCTGATATCACCTTACTCATGGAAACTTGGATGAAACCCTCATCAGAACCCAACATAGCCACACCAGAAGGCTACAAAATCTCTTGCAGAGACCACACAAACAAACCAGGAGGAGGCATTGCCATCATACACAAAAGCACCATCAAGATCACCACTAACACCCTTGACACCCTAGACAGCGCAGAACACCTACACTTCTTAATTCACATAATCGCCAACACCACCCTCAGAGGAACCCTCATTTACAGACCACCAGGCCCCCACCCCCTTTCTGTGACACCATCGCGGATACCATCAGCTCCCACGCCCTCACCTCCACAGACTTTAATCTCCTTGGTGACCTCAACTTTCACCTGGAAAACACCCACGACCACAACTCTACAACCCTGCTAGACAACCTCACGAACCTAGGACTCAAACAACTGGTCACCTCACCCACTCACTCAGCAGAACACACGCTTGACGCAATCTACACCTCCAGCAACCACATCACATTCACACACACCACAGAACCCCACGAAACCCCCACCCACTACCGACAACACACCACACCCTACCGAATGTGGGACAAGATCCCCATAGAACACCTGAACGCCAAGCTCACACAAACTCCACCCCCCTTCACCAACGACCCCAACATCGCTGCTCAGAACCTCACGCACTGGCTAACAACCTGCGCAGACTCCCTCGCCCCACTGAAAAGTAACAACAACACCCGCAACATCAAGACCGCCCCCTGGTTCACCACTGAACTCCAAGCATGAATGCCACAAAACTGAGAAAGCTGGCACCAAGAGCCCTCCATGAACATCTTCTCCACCCTCAAAACTACTATACGCAAACACTACCAACTCATCCGGACCACCAAAAGGGCCTACTACAAAGAACGCATAGATGGTAACTCACATAACAGCAAGGAACTCTTTACCATCATCAAAGAGCTCACCAAACCCAAATCCTGCACCATCGACCCCCCTCACACACAAAACCTTTGCAACTCCCTCTCCAACTACTTCCACCTCAAAATCTTAGACATATACAACAGCTTCACCCCATCCGCACCCACCACCACCACCGACACCACAGACATGACCACCAACACAACACCCCAACCAACTCCACAACTGGACCCCCACCAACAATGAAGATACCGAAAAAAACATGAACTCGATCCCCTCAGGCTCCCCCACAGACCCCTGCCCCTACCACATATTCAACAAGGCCAGCCCAATCATCTCTCCCCAGCTCCGTGCCGTAATCAACAGCTCCTTCAACGCTGCAACCTTCCCAGACACCTGGAAGCACGCCGAAGTCACCGCACTCCTCAAAAAACCCAAAGCAGACCCGGAAGACCTCACCACTACCGCCCCATCTCTCTTTTCCTCTTTCCCGCCAAGGTCACTGAGAAGATAGTGAACGCCCAACTGTCTCACTTCCTAGAGGAAAACAACGCATTCAATGCCTCCCAGTCTGGATTTCACAAGAACCACAGCACTGAGACCGCCCTCATCGCCTGCACTAATGACATCAGAACCAGAGTCGACAAGGGCGAGACCGTCGCACTCATCCTCCTGGACCTCTCCGCAGCCTTCGACACTGTTTGCCACAAAATCCTCCATGCACGCCTTTTCGACGCAGGAATCCGGCACAAGGTCCTAGACTGGCTCACCTCCTTCCTCGCCGAAAGATCTCAGAAAGTCCGCCTCCCTCCCTTCCAGTCCCAAGCAACCAAGATCATCTGCGGGGTCCCCAAGGGCCCTCCCTCAGCCCTACCCTCTTCAACTTTTACATGGCCCGCTCGCCAACATCCTCCGTCCCCACGGAATCACCATCATCTCATACGCAGAGGACACCCAGCTCATCATCTCCATCACTAGGAACCCCCCTACCGCCAAGACAAACCTCCACGCCGGACTCCTCAACACTGCTAAATGGATGACAGCAAGCCACCTCAAACTCAACTCCAACAAAACAGAAATCATCATCTTCGGCCCCAACAAGACAGTATGGGACAACTCATGGTGGCCCACCGCCCTCGGACCACCCCCAACACCCTCCACCCATGCACGCAACCTCAGCATAATCCTAGACTCATCTCTCTCCATGGCCCAGCAAATCAACACCATATCATCCTCCTGTTTCAACACCCTTTGCATGCTACGGAAGACCTTCAAATGGATTCCCATAGAAACCAGAAAAACCGTCACCCATGCACTCATCATCAGCAGATTAGACTACGGAAACACCCTCTATGCTGGTACCAAGCCAAGTTTCAGCAGAAACTCCAGGGTATCCAGAACGCAACCTCACATCTCATCCTCAACCTCCCACGCCATGAACACATCTCCGCTCACCTCAGATCCCTTCACTGGCTGCCCATCAGCAAGAGGATCGTCTTTAAAGTCCTCATCCACGCTCACAAATCCCTCCACAACACTGGACCAGCCTACCTCAGTGAACGAGTGAACTTCCACGCACCTACTCGAATCCTCTGCTCTGCTGACCTCGCCCTCGCCACAGTCCCCCACATCCAACACACCACCTTCGGAGGCAGATCCTTCTCCTACCCTGCCTCCAAGACCTGGAACTCCCTCCCCACCAACCTACACAAGACCCAGGACCTCCTGACTTTCAGAAAACACCTAAAGACATGGCTTTTTGAGCAGTAATACGACAGCCCCACCTCCCTCCTACCCCCCTCTACAGTGCCTTGAGACCCTATCGGGTGAGTAGCGCGCGTAATAAATTTTTTGATTGATTGATTGATTGTACATGAAAAGTGAGGTAGTGAGGGATTGGACAATAATGTCTGGGTGAATGTGAATATGTACATGTGCAGAGGCAGCCATCCAGTACTGATACATGGTAGCTAGTGTGTAATCTAACTTCCTTTATGCACAGCATAGATTGCAGCATATACAACATGAATGTGAGAAATGTTCATAGGGACATTCCATGTTATGATAATCATGTGTCCTGGTCATTTATGTCTAGTCAATACAAGGTACTGTTCATGCATGTTGTATGGGAGAGTTCACTCCACACATGGGCAGGTTGCAGATAGTAAATTGTAAATGGGTTTGGTCTGAGAGGAAGGGTATGTTTGTCAACTTACTGTGACTGAAGTGTTCAGACCACTTGTGTTTAGATGGTGCATGTGGACATAACTTTTTCCTTTTGCCAGTGTCATCCATGCAGGTCAGTGCCCATCAAAAGAAAGGACTGTGGCATGCCATCACCAAGCAGATGTGGTCCCTAGGGGTCCAGAGCCGGCGGAGCACCCACTGTAGGAAGCAGTGGTAGGACCTGAGACACTGGGCCCAGAAGACCGCAAAGGCCCAGCTAGGGATGTCCTCCCAACGATGGAGGAGTGCCCGTCAACATTGACCCCTCCTAATGCCCCGCATATTGGTGGTGGCCTACCCTGAGTTGGATGGGCGTTTGAGGGCAGCACAGCAGCCACAAGGGGGTAAGTACTGACAACACACATACATCCCTCTGCCATTTTAATGTATGATATGTGAGTATTTCAGCAGTGACAATGTGGTAAGTGCAAAAGGCAAACGGTCCCTTAGGTACACCTAGGTGTACAGGTTATGACATTGACATACAGGTTTGGAGCTTTTAGTGTGCATAAGGACATTAAACTCATCAGTGTGAGCTAAATTGTATTGAAGCATGTGGTGATGCACATGTGACAGAGTCATATGTGTACCACTACACTGCTCTATTCATATCCTGCAGGGTCATTCTTACCACCTACTGATCCATACTCCAGGTATCCTGTTGGTAAGCTGTTCAGGTCTTTTGTCTCTATCCATTCATATTCCAATGGATCTAGCTCTATGTGCAACATAGAGTATGACAGGTGAGAAACAGGCTGTTAGAAATGAGGTCTTTGGTTGGCAGTCAGGTTACCCCCGTCCAAGCAAGGACCCTTACTCTTGTCAGGGTAAAGGAGAATCACTCTCAGTTAACCCCCGTTCACCCCCTTGGTAGCTTGGCACGAGCAGCTAGGCTTAACTTCAGATACCAGCTGTAATGTATTTGTACCAGCACACAAAGTAATATAGTAAAAACACCACAAAATAACTCAACACAGGTTTAGAAAAATAGCCAATATTTATCTAAACAAAACAAGACCAAAATGAAAAAACTCTGACATTCACAAGTCAAGGTATGAATCTTTAAAGATTAAACTCAAAACTGTTGCTTAGAAACACAAAATGCTTCGATGGGGTGATACCACGGCATCGTGAAGGAGTCCTTCCAAACAATCTGACACCAATGGCGCCCAGTGTGGAGTGACGCAGACCTCCAGGTACAGTACCTTAGTAAAATGTGGGAACAAGCTGATGCACTAAGATGGGGATCACGGCATCACTGAATCCGAGGCAGCTGTGGTTCTGGTGCTGTGGGGTGAAGGAGCAGAGGCATCACAAAGAGGCGTGGGGTCCTTGCTGCGGAGCGATGGAGGTGAGGCAGTGTCGGTGCCAAGCACTTAATCCGTGCACTTCGGGCGAAGTTGATATCCGGCGGTATGACGTGGTTCAGCGACTTCCACGGAGTCGCGGACTTCGGTGTGCAGCAGCGATATCGGGCCTGCGAGGGTCGTCGCACTCCAGCGAGTCTGAAGTCACTTTTCTTGGATTTTCACCAGCTTCTCCTTTCAAGGTCCCAGGGACTGATAGGGCACCACTTGTCAGGGCAGGAGTCTCAGCAGAGAGTCCAGGTTCTTGTGGGGAAAGTCTTTGATGGCCCTAAGACTTCAGAACAGGGGGCAAGCTCAGTCCAAGCCCTTGGAGATTCTTCTCTTTCAAGCAGGAATATACCACAAAGTCCAGTCTTTGTTCCCTTTCACAGGCAGAAGCAGCAACTGGAGGATAGCTCCATAAAGAACAGTCACAGACAGGGGCACCACTTTTCCTCAGCTCTTCAGCTCTTCTCCTTGGCAGAGGTTTGTCTTGATTCCAGAAGTGATCTGATCTTCAGGGGTTTTGGGTGCTCTTCCTATACTCCTTTCTGCCTTTGAAGTAGGCCTACTTCAAAGGAAAGTCTCTCTTGTTTGTTAGATCCTGCCTTGCCCAGGTCAGGCCCCAGACACACACCAGGTGGTTGGAGTCTGCATTGTGTGAGGGCAGGCACAGCTCTTTCAGGTGTGAGTGACCACTCCTCCCCTCCCTCCCAGCACAGATGGCTCATCAGGATATGCAGGCTACACCCCAGCTCCCTTTGTGTCACTGTCTAAAGAGAGGTGCAAATAGCCCAACTGTCAAACTGACCCAGACAAGGAATCAACAAACAGGCAGAGTCACAGAATGGTTTAAGAAAGAAAATGCCTACTTTCTAAAAGTGTCATTTTCAAACATTCAATCTAAAAAACAACTTCACTAAAAGATGTATTTTTTAATTTTGAGCTCAGAGACCCTAAACTCCATATTTCTATCTGCTACCAAAGGGAATATGCACTTTAATATTTTTTAAAGGCAGCTCCCATGTTAACGTATGAGAGAAATAGGCCTTGCAACAGTGAAAACCAAATTTGGCAGCATTTCACTGTTAGGACATGTAAAGCACATAAGTACATGTCCCACCTTTAACATACAATCCACCCTGCCCATGGGGCTACCTAGGGCCTAGCTTAGGGGTGCCTTACATGTATGAAAAGAAAACGTTTAGGCCTGGCAAGTGGGTACACTTGCCAAGTCGAATTGGCAATTTAAATCTGCACTCACAGACACTACAGTGGCAGGTCTGAGACATGTTTACACGGCTACTAATGTGGGTGGCACAACCAGTGCTGCAGGCCACCTAGTAGCATTTGATTTACAGGCCCTGGGCACTTCTAGTGCACTGTACTAGGGACTTACTAGTAAATCAAATATGCCAGTCATGGAAAGTCAATTACACATATATTATACATAGGAGCGCTTGCACTTTAGCACTGGATAGCAGTGGTAAAGTTCCCAGAGTGACAAAAACAGCAAAAACAGAGCCCTGCACATATCAACAACCTGGAAGACAGAGGCAAAAAGTTAGGGGATGCCACGCCAAGGGTGCCAAGTCTAACACAGACCAATTAATCAAGAGTTGTGACCTAGATGTAAAGTTCAAGTGAGACTGTGATCTCAATCAGAAAATTATAATGCCTTACTTGCTACACTTACTCTGAGGTGTGTGGAGGTGTCCCCATTGTTGGGTGAAGACTGTACATTGGAAAACTGTGATGTATATTCAGGGTGGGCATCCTATATGATGAATAGCATGGTGGTATTTCTACAATCCCAGTGCAAGACATTTCATAGAAATGTGAGATTTGACTTTTTATCCCATGCACATGGTAATGTGAAGGTAAGTTGTTAGCCTGCTATTCCCTTGGCCAATATATTATGGGCATGCTGCATGGGGCAGGACATCTCCTAAATGCTACAATATACACAGTTTTAGCCAACATCATGTGTTCATTGGTAATTCCTGCAATTTTCCAGATTTCTGATCCAAGTATAGCCTACTTTCTGTAACTGTTCTGAATCTGTTTAGATGGATGTTAGTATGGCTGAGCTCAGTTTGCACTGACTTCATTGTTTTGCTGGTTTTGTTGTTGACATTCACACGTTGGTGGACTGGTTTCTGTTATCAGTCAATTTGCTGCACTCTAGGTGTATGTCTCATTCATGGTCACTCATGAGCTTGTTTCTGTCAGTGTAACTTTACTCCAAAGATGTTAGGTTACCCATGTCTGAAGTGCTGATAGTCATGTTGTGATCTGGATAATGTTGATGTGAGTGTGATGATCATCAGTATTATTAGCATAGTATGTGACCTTCATGCACATGACAGGTGTCCATTGTATTGAAAGTGTTGGTATGGTTCCTGTGGTTGTCTGTGGGTAAATCTTGTGTGTTGGGTAGGTCCCTATTGCTGTACTTGACTTTGTTTACCATGTGTGAATTGCTAAGATGAGTAGGTCTACAAAGTGTTATCAACCTTAGTATTAACTCTATTGATACATGTGTTGTTGAAATATATATGAAATCTATTATACTCCAAATTTGGATATGCCAAATGAAGTAGGTGCATCTGTGGTTTTTGCATTTGTGAATGCCATTGACACAGTTACAAGTTATGAATGTGACTGCTAAACATGCTGTGTTATAATTGGAATGTGATGAGGGAACTTTCGTAGGATAAGGCATCTGTTAAAGGACTGAGCAAGTGTAGGTTTGAAGTATGTATGAATGTGACAACACAGTCAACACTAATTACCATTGATGGATAATAGTTTCACAGCGATGCTGTGCATAGGGACACACTTTTAATGTTGCCAATTCATCTTATGCTGGGTTAGGGTTTCTTATAGCTGTAATGATAGGATGGTGATGTAGTGTACAGATAGTTGGTGTATGTTGTGTGTGACATTCTTGTCACATAGAGTAGTGAAAGTATGTTGTTGTGACATGATGTTGGCTCAAAATGGTTCCTCTCTGGGGGTGTTTTAAACATAGATATGATGTTACTGTTGTATATAGTGTAATGTATGTTTATGTAAAAAATGTGATGACCCTACCTCTCTCTCTGTTTCTCTGCATCAGCATCTGTAGACGAAGGAGACAGTGCACAGCCGAGTGGGAAAGCTGATGGCCATGGGGCCCAAAGTAATGATACCACTGACACGAGGGACCCAGTGGCCCGGAGGGCAAGGGGAGTGCTTAGAGGGAGACAGGATCCGGTTCTTTATCTGCAGAATCCTCCTCCAGTGGACACTTCAACCCAGTTGGCTGTGCCTCTCACCCAAGAGGGTGTGCATCTCCTTTGCCACAGCCACCTCTGCCCCCGTCCCTGTCAGCCCTGCTGCCCTCAGTGAGGAGGCTATTGACCTCCTGAGGTCCATCTCTGTGGGTCAGTCGACCATTGTCAATCCCACCCAGGGACTAGCAACTCAGATACAACAGAGTAATGCATTCCTGGAGGGCATTCATGGTACACTGGCTGGCCTACAAAGATCCTTTCAGGCTCTGGACTCCACACTGACGGCAACCAGTCACCCTTTGACTCCCATCCCCCTTTCACATTTCTCTTCCCAAATCCAAACCCCTCTTCCTCGGCCCAGCCAAAGCACACAGACAGACAAGCATGCATCCACCTCAACATCCAAATGTAGCTCAGACAAACACAAGCATCACAAGACACACCACTGGGATACACACAAGCAACATACACCCACACACACAGCAACAGTCACTACCTGCCCTGACATCCCCACGACCTCAAGCATGACTGACAGCACACCTGCAGACACTCCACCAACGCTCACAGATCCAACCACCATACCAATCCTACCCATAGACAGCACCACAGCAGACCCTCAGACATCCACCCCAGTCACCATACCCGCACACATCACAACCACTGACACTCCTACATGTAGCACATCCACCATACCTGCAGTCACCACCCAAGAGGCAGTCACCCACCCACCACAGCATCCCCCAGCACCTCCACCCCTCAGTCTATACACATAAATGCCCTCACTCATTCACCCAACAGACACCCACCACTCACAAGCATACCTCCCACACACATGCACTAATGACACCCACATCAACACGTCAGACAACCACTCCCTCACCCTCCACTCCCAAAACCCCTTCCGATAACCATCCCTGTGTGTCTAAAATAATGTTCCTTTCGTGTTTTGACCTTGTCCCTACTCCTCTTCCCCAATGAGACCCCTAAATGCTCTGTTTCCCTCCCCAGACCCACCCCTTCCACCTCTAAGTCCTCCCTTACCCCTGTGCAAGTACCCATGCCCCTCCCCTTGCCAAGAAGTCTACCCCTCCCAAGAGACCCCAACCCTCCCCTAAGCCTAGACCTAAGCCCCCCTCCTAAGCTCAATCGCAAAAGACCCCCTCCCAAGCCTAAGACCAAACTCCCCCCCAATAATCCTGAGGTGCCTGCCTGCCCCCTAGATGTCCCTTCTTGTGCAGGTTGCATGGCAGTCAGGAATCAAGTTCGGGGCACACAGATGTGCATTGTGTGCCTTTTGCTCTATTTACAATTGGACTGGCCTATGGCCTTAGACATTTTAATAGCTATTCTAATTTTTAATACATCTTTGGACCAACATGTTGTTGATTTCGACGTTACATATTTGTCGTGCATTTCTTTTTTTAGGGCATATCTGGGAATGGCTGACATTGTTTGTGCATGATTATTTGTGTGTGAATGGTGCTTGTGCTACCTGTTTTGTCTGTGCAGCTTGTCAGGTTGTGTGCGGTGCATTTGTCCCACAGTGATGGGTGTGTGTTGTGTGATGGCCATGTGTATGTTGGGGACATGTTACTGTCATGGTATTGAGTGGTGTTTGTGTTGACATGTGTTTGTTGCAGTATTGTGTGGCTTTGTGTGGTTTGACTGTGTGCGTGTGCGTGTTTGGTGCATGGTATGTCTGATACGTTGTGATGTGTGTTTGCTGGGTATTTTGAATGCTGCATTTTATGGTTGTGTGATTGTGTGTGTTTTTTCCCTGTTGGAGGTACGCTTTGTTGTATGTGTGATTTGTCAATGGGTACTGTCTATTATGGGTGCTTGCCAATGCCTTGATGGTGTTGCGGTTGTGGTGTTTTACTGACGTTTTGTGGTGTTGTGTGTTGTTTTGTGTGACTGTGCTAGTGCTGTGTTTCCAGGAGTAGGTGTGTTCTTGACGTGTGTGTGTGTGTGATGGCCATAGTGTGTGTACTGTGTATGTCCGTGTGTGTATATGGCTGTGTGTGAGTGTGCATGTCAGTGTCAGGGTACATGTGTGTGTGTGTCCCTCGACCCCCATTCCTGATTCGTATGTTTTGTGAGGCTACGAACTTTGTCAATTTATAACAGTGACAGGTAAGTGGTTACTGTCATCATCTTCTGCGCTGATTCCGGTGTCTCTGCGCTATTAGGAGCAGTGGGTTGATGTGGAGTTCTGGTTCCATGGCAGCTCCGGACAAGTATGGCTTCCAGAAGGTGATTGACTCCTTTTATGTAGTTGGTTTCCGTGGTGGTGCAATCATGGCGGAAACTTTGGCGGTGTGCAACCTCGTAATCTCTCCCACAGAAACATGTTCTCTGCCGGCCTGCAGGTGGCTACTGTTGTGCTTGGTGGCCAGACTGCTGTGGCGGTGCCATCGATGCTTTGGCTGTATTCTGCACTGCGGTCCTCTCCACCAGCCTGTTGGAGGTGGGACAGGCAACATGGTGGTCCTGAGACGCCAAACACTTAGGCGGTCATTCTGACTGCGGCAGGCGGCGCTAGCCGCCCGCCATGCGGTCACCGCCATATGGCCGTTCCGTGGTCAAAAGACCGCGGAGGCCATTCTGGCTTTCCCGCTGGGCCGGCGGGCGCCCGCCAAAGGAGCGCCCGGCGGCCCAGCGGGAAAGGCCCTGCAGCATAGAAGCCGGCTCCGAATGGAGCCGGCGGTGTTGCAGGGGTGCGACGGGTGCAGTTGCACCCGTCGCAATTTTCACTGTCTGCTGTGCAGACAGTGAAAATCATGCTGGGGACCTGTTAGGGGGCCCCTCGACACCCGTTCCCGCCATCCTGTTCCTGGCGGTAGCGCCGCCATGGAGTTTCAGCCCAGACAGGGGAAATCCGGTGGGAAAACGCTGGATCCCCTTTTCTGACCGCGGCTTTACCGCCGCGGTCAGAATGGGCAGGGAAGCACCAACAGCCTGTTGGCGGTGCTTCCGTGGTCCTCCACCCTGGCGGTCGATGACCACCAGGGTTGGAATGACCCCCTTAATGCCACACATTGCCTTTAACATTTATGTGAGAGAAAGTATGCGGGGATTCACAAATTTCCTAGTACCACGTGTGTGGGTGGGCCTGGTGCCCATGAGAGGTCCATAAATGCAACATAGACAGATCAAATTTTTCTACTCAAAACTGGCAATTTTTTTGCAATTTGTGTAACCACAGACTTTAAACATGGGCTCAGCCACCATCCATGGAAAACTACCAAACTCAGATGTTTCTGAAAACTGAATACTCTCAGAAGTCCAGGGTGGTGTGTTGTATATGTTACATGATGTTTTCTCATCTGCATTGGCCTCTACACCTCATACTTTGCCAAAACACGTTTTCCTCACGTTTCTCTGAGACAATGTTCCAGAATCTGTAGAGATAAATACAGTGCCCATGATTTCCATACTTGACATAATAAAAATGGCACCCCACTTATGTGGGTACCTAGTACATGCAAGAGTAAAGGCCCCAAAACACAATATAGGCAGGTGAACATTTTTCGCTCAGAAGTGACTTTTTGCAATAAGGATAGCTGTGAATTTGAGCCTGGCTTGGCCGGCATGCAGGGATCCTACCTATTCCAGAAATGTCTAAGAGCTACTCACCCAGGAATGACCAGGATAGCCTGGCTTACTTTGACCCCTCTATCTTTTCTTACCCAAAATGCCTTTCAAATCTCAAACTTTAGAAAATACATACATTGTTTTCATATGATATAAGGTTCTGGAATCTGCAGAGATTCCCACATTTCCTACCACTCAGCATTCCTACAGATATACCAATGAAAATGGTAACCCACTTGTGTCTGTGGGCTTTGTACCTGAAACAGAAACAGATCAGACCAGAAACCATGGAAAGAAGATATTTACTTGATATAGTCCCTGGTATGGGTTTGGCCCATTTCTGGTGAATGCGCTAGGCCTAGCCACTGAAGTGGATTAACGTTTTTACTGGGAGAAGGGTGGGAACACTGAATGTTGATAATTGTGTTGAATTCCCTCAGATTTAGAAACTTTCCCTCAAATGTGAAGAAAATGTGTGATTTATGGCAAATTTTGAGGTGTGCAGGATATTGTGAGTCCCTCCAAAAAAAGAATCCCTGGTGTCTAGTGGATCACGTTTTCGAATGATCACCTGGCACTTTGCAGGACAGGAGAGATGTTGCTGGAAAGGTGAGTTCTTCAGTTTTCCATTCATAACTCCCTTTCAGCAATGTTCTGTGGAAGCGCAGAGAAAGGGATAGTTTTTAACCCCCTTCGCTTTTTCAGGGAAACCATGAATCTTTTTCCTTGGTGCCGGTCTTTTAACCAAGGTCAAGGCATCAGTGATATGAGCTAATCAGTTACAGGACAATCACAATAGAGTTTGCTGCTCTGACCGCAGAGGTTGTGACAAGCAGGGCACCAGAACAGCACACAATAGCTGCTACACCATTGCCAGATGCTTTGATGTGACCTCCCAATTATTAGCACCAAGCAGTGAGTGCTCTTGATGAGCAGGTCATGTCAGAAACGTCTGAGGGTTAAAATGATAACCAGTACAACCTGCTATGTAAAGTGCCTAGAAATAGCAGACAGGGATCTCTAACTGAGGTGAATAGCCTCTGATAGCCTTGTGGAGCGCAGGCTGCTTGCCAAATGATAGATGTGACCTTTAGACTAGGATAAAAGGGCTTTGCACAAAATATCAATACTACCATCATGGAATGAGATTCAGGTGTCTTCCTAGTGCAAATCCTGTTGGGGCTCAGATTATGGAACTGATCTCCAATAAGATATTTTCAATAGTTCCTTATCAGGAGGGGGATGTAGGGTCTCATCTTATGCATTCCATGTACTATTGAATCCAAAGTAAGCTAAAGTTTGTCTGCTGAAATGCAGACCTTTGACTGATGTAAATAGCAATGACTATACACATAACTTACTGAGTATTTTGACTCAGAAAATAATGCAGTTGTTTTTACCTCACTTCAAAGTAACTTTCAGTTAAATTCTGTTTCATCATGATGAGCCCACCGCTCTCTGTACAAAAGCTTGAGACTGACAATAATTGTAGCTGCTAAATGATTACTGACGTGTTTGGAGTAATCTTCTATTCCAACTGTAATTATATTATTTTGTACACCTTTATGATGTGTTACTTTGAATTCTAGAATGCTCCTCACTTGTTCCTCACAAGCACATATCTGAATATTGCTTCATTTCCTACATATTGACAACTGTATAGGATGATTGTAGTTTTTGTGAAAAGAAGTACTGCATGAATTCTGTCTACTGTTTTTCCTTACCTGGCCCCTTCTTTTTAACTTTTTTTGACACTTGTTGAATAAAGAGAAGAACCCTTTTAGGCATCCACTGCCTTAATCTCTGCCACCATACAAACAACTCCTGAGTTAATATCTTATTGTAGATAGACATCAGTGGACACTTAGGGCCTCTTTATGAGTGTGGCGGTCACTAGACCACCAGACTCATGGTGGCAGTCAGGACCACTGTTGCAGTGGCAGTCCGACCGCTACATTACGACCCTGGTGGTCAGACCGCCAGGGTACCGCCATCTCCACTGGTATCGGTGAACCCGACAGGCTGATGGCTGGAGTAGGTCACAATCAGCTAGGGTGGCACTGCACACAGCACCGCCCTACTGATAACAACCTAGTTCTCCGCCAGCCTTTTCATGGCAGTTTCACCACCATGAAAAGGCTGGCAGAGAACAAGTGCAGGGGCCAGAGGGGGGCTCTGCATGACCCATGCCCAGAACCATGGCATGGGCAGTGGTCCCCCTGATCAGCACCCTCATAATGTGCACTGTTCACGTTTTTCAGAAGATGAGTTAACAGTCATGAGAGTAGAGCTACAATTTTTTAGAGCACAAGTCCAGCATACTCCTCTCAGTAGGAAAATGGAAATGTGGGACAGGCTCATCTACAGAATCAATGCGAACCCACCACCCTGCACATAAAGGAGCACATCAGGGAGAGGTGGAATGACCTCTGGGACAAGGTCTGTTCCCTGTTCTCCAGGTACCAGCTGCAGGCCAAGAATACTGGGTTTGGCCCTACCAGGGTCCCATTACATCTCGTCCCCTGGGAGGAGAAAGTGTTGGCCTCTGGTAAGTCACAACACAAAAAATGTCACACAAAAATGCCATATCATGCATGCTCATAGCTCACCTTTTGCCAGTGTCTTGTACATGTACCCGACCAACAATCAATACCCAGAGTATCTGAGTCTAAACGCTGTCAATCTGCATTGTTGGACTCAGCAGCACATCTACCAAGGCCCATCACATGTCATAAGTTGAAATGATGCCTGTAAGCCTTTCAATAGCAAAATAATGATAACAGGACTCATGGCATGTATCAATAGGTAAATGTATGCCCAAACCCAAATACAGTCTAAAAACAAATATGTAATACACAACATTTGTAGAGTATCTGTAGTACTGAGAGTTTCCTGATTGCAACTCCCAGGAGGCACTGTTTCAGCAACTCCAAACACCAGATCAGTGTTCTCTTGTCCAAATACTCCTGTGTCTTAACTCTCAATTGAAATGTACTCACCTGAGAGGATACCATGTGTATAGTGTGTGAAGTAGAGAGAGTGACATGACTGCAAATCCCAGCAGGCCCCTTTTCTACTACTCCAAACACCAGTGTAGCGTCCATTCGGCCCAATACATCTGTTAGTGAACTCCCACAGGAAGTGTACTCACCTTGGAGGAGAAAAGACTATTGAGGGTCCCTGGTATAATGCGTAGCCCATCCAGGGAAATACTTGAGTACAAGAAGAGAGATTGAGCTACAAATAATGTCCACTGCTATCTACAATTGTAGAACAACAACAACAATCAAGATAACTGAAATATACAAAATGATATTTATTACATATGTATGTACAACAACAAAAGAACATGATGATCAAGATTAAATATAAAATATTTACATATTCACAGGGAACGACACATACATTTATATATAGTGAATAGACAGAGACAAAGAATTATGCAAAACAAAAACACAACAAATAATGAAAAATAATAGAAACATAACATTGAAAAAAGGTGCAAAAAATCCAAGTTGTCCAAAATACAATACAATACAATTTAGATATATACTTTCTCTACAACATTATTTTAAAGCCTTACTAGTATTCACAGTTTTAACATGTTAACTTAGAACCAGATCGCGTCTCCACCTAATTCAAAAAAGAAAAATTACTTGGACCCTAAAATTCATATTCCATTATAACTGTAGGAACTAAGTCTACGCGCGTTTCGGCAGTAAACCTCTGTTTTGTAAAGCCGCCTTCATCAGGGCAGTTCCTCTTTGATGTTAGGTAACTGATATCGCAGATCTTTTAGATTCTCGTCTTTCCCATCCGAATCACATCAGATGACAATATTGATGCGTTCTCTCATAATGAGGACACGGAAAGGTTGGTTCTCTAGCTTCAACTTTTGATCACACGGGGCTCCCCATATAGGCCCACAGTCAGATTCACAAATCCATCTCCAAATGGTCTTCAAAATAACCGAATTCCTAGAAGGATAAATATCACAGCTTCCATCAGTCTTTCATCTGGCGCGCCCCTCTTCTATCTCGCTGGGGGATAGTAAATTCCTCTAACTCCAAACACCAGACCAGTGGTCATTTGTCCAAATACCCCTGTTTGGCAACTCCCAATTGATGTTAACTCACTTGGGAGAATATAATTTGTATAGTGTGTGGAGAGAGAGTGACCTGACTGCAACTCCCAAGAGGCCCTGTTTCACTAACTCCAAAGACCAGACAAGTGGTCATTTGCACCAATACATCTGTTAGCGAACTCTTAAATTAGGTTTACTCACCTGGGAGGAGAACATTTGTCAAGTGTGTGTACTACAGAGAGTTACCTGACTGCAACTCCCAGGAGGCACAGGTTCACTAGCACCAAACACCAAACCATTGTGCACTTGTCAATAGACCCCTGTTTGGTCACTCTCAATTGAAGTGCACACATCTGGAAGGATCCTATTTGCCAAGTGTGGTAAGTAGAGGGAGTGACTTGACAGTCAGGGCTGGGAAGGCCCTGTGTCTGTAAATACAACGAGCAGCTCAGTGTTTACGTGCCCAAATACCCCTGTTTGGAAATTCTCAATTGAACTATACTCACCGGGGAGGATAATATTTGCCATGTGTGGGAAGTAGAGGGAGTGACATGACTGCCAAGGTCAGGAAGGCATTGTGTCTGTAAATCCAACCACAAGCCCAGTGTTCACTTGCCAAATACCCCTGTTTGTTAACCCTCAATTGAAGTGCACACACCTGGGAGGATGCTATTTACTGAGTGAGGGAAGTAGAGGAAGTGACATGACTGCCAAGGTCAGGAAGGTCCGGAGTCTGTGAATCCAACCACAAGCTCAGTGGTGCAGTCTCCCAGACCACAGAAGGATTGGCCTTGTCAGACATTGCCCTATAGGATAGGCAAACAGAGAAGTGAATGGTGTCCCAAACTTCAGCCTTATCACATACCACACCAAAGTAATCCAACATCACATAAACTAAGGTACAGACAGAGGGCAGGACAGTAGTCCCTGGTCACAGGTCCATCATACTCTAATGGCCATGCATCCAGTGGTATGACACAAACATATGTCAGTGTTGTGGCACAGGTGCTGTGGCCTGCAATAATGAAACACATCTACAGGTACAAACAGGTCCTACAAGAAGAGTGTTTAGCCTATATGCCTGGCTTGCTCTTAATGACAACATATTTCATGCCTACATATTCACACACAATGAAATTGGCCCAACGCAGCACAAAAAAAAAACAAGTACATTGTGCACTTCAGACCATCCACCCAATGGCCAGGCTGCCTTGGAAAAGGTCCCATACACCTCAAATCAGTCCATGTCCACTTTACATGTCAGAACAGCATCAGATACCTGCCAATGTCACGACTCTGAAATGCTGACATGAAGACATTATGGTGAAGGTACCTGGACAAAGACAAGCCAAGGAGAATAGATTTAATAACATGCCTACAACACAAATCACATAGCAAGAATTTGGAAATGAGGTTACATTGCAATGAGACTTACACAAACAAAGCAAGGTGGGGATATGTCAAAGGCTAACTTTTTATGCACCCTTTTGATGACTGTTGGATAGCATTAGCTCATCATTGTCTTGCAAAATCACTTTACTACACACATTCTGACAACTACAGTTCATTGCACAGTCACAGTCATTACATCACATGACATATTTACACTCATGGAAAGAAGTTATTGATGAGATCTTCCTGCAAGTCAACTCCTTCCTCTTCACCACTGTCATCCTCAATGATGTTACAGACGTTACTGAGTGAGTAGAGGAGGGCTCCACCAGTGCGGACCAGACACTTAAATCTGGCCTTCAGGAGCCCATAAGTCCACTCCTCTACCAGTCTTGTTCTTCCATGGACCTCATAGAAGGAGGCTTTCCCTGCGAGGATGGTTTGGATATGCTGAGTTTTCTGTTACGGAATGGGACATATGTGCAACAATGAGCGCCTCTTATCAGAATTGTTGCACAAGACATTGCACACACACAACCAGGACAGATGTGACTTATCAACCAACCAGGCCCTCTCTGGGTACAGTCATGGCATCAGCTAGGGGATTGTGCTTTTCCGCATTATGAACGCATAATGGACTGAACCCGGATAACAGGCACAGACCTGTGAAATGTCTAAGTCCACCAAACATACAACTTGGACATTGATGGAATGGAAGTTCTTTCTGTTGCAGAATACTTGTTCATTGGCACGCAGTGCAACCAAGCCAACATGTGGGAGGTGTGCAAAACCATAAAAGTGAGCCTTCACATGGGCTAAATCCTCACGTCAGGGAAACTGGGCATACCTGTCCAGGTGTTTCAACATTGCTGAGAGGACATCCTTTAACAGCAGACAGAACATAGCTTGGGACATTCCACAAGCTAGGGGCACTGTATGTTGGAAGGACCCTGTGGCTAGGAAGTGCAACACTGACATGACCTGTACATTGGGTGGTATGCTGGTTTAATAACTAATAGCTGGCATCAGCTCTGGCTCCAACTGGTGACATGAGTCCACTATTTTTTGCCTATCCAGGGGGTAATATGTTACAATGTGTCTTTGCTCCATGGTCTGAAGGTCTGCCAGTGGATGGCAGACAGGTGGTTGTCGCATCCTCCCTCTCCTTGGTTACCAATACATGACAGGAAATTAGTTCTGACATTAGTCATTGTGTCCACAGCAACATACATGATGCATGTCAAGGTTTACATATGACATGATAATTTTGAATGGATAGAAATGGCAAACAGTGCACATCACAACTGCTCAAAACATACCCCTTGATTTGACGCATGTGTATACATCATGTATCAGCAATTTAAAGCAATTTTGTGCCTCACTGATGCCACTCGGAATGTGACTGGATGTCCTGAGTGCAAAAATGACCTTCGACGGGGGTGACAGTACTCCACTGTAAATTTCCATATGTGCCCAGCAACATACTGCAATGGTGTTTGAATTTTAGAACAAACATAACCGAACTACAAGAGCAGGTTTTAGTGCTCAAAACAAAGTTATATGAGGTGTGATGCAGTTTATGACTCCTAGTACCTCATTAATGGCCTCTAAAATGGCAGCTGCCTGACCCACTCTATTGGACATTAGGAACCATCTGCGACTGCTGGCGGAAGTCGTCATGGTGGTAGGAGGTAGCAACCGTGGCAAACACAGTCATAGGCTAACATTGTTGCTAGTTGTGATCTTGGGCCAATGGTTGTGTCCATTGGCGGTGACCATCTCCTACATGGTGGACCTGACTGCCATGTTTTGAAAAATCCCTCACTTGACTCCTGACACTGCTGCCAGCAAGACCTCCACTACTGAGCTGCTGTGTACTGCCTCTTGGAGCAATGATGCCACGTCCAGAAGGTGATAGGGCCCCAGCCTTCACACAAGAGGAGCTGGAGAGGCTGGTGACTGAGGTCCTACCCCTGTATGAACATCTCTATGGTGCACCAGAGGAGCAGGTAAGTGCCTTGTGTGCACAGTTTTCTCTGAGCCTCACCATCCTTTGCCTCCTCACAGGCTAGATTGTCAGAGTCAATGTGCAGGTACTGGTGGCAGTCCCATATTTTGAGTTCATTCACATTATTTTGTTCCTGTTTCCTGTGTCACCCTGAACAAACTTGGGTTGGATGCACAGAACTAGATGAGGTGACATCACAGTCATCCACCACTGACATCTATTTCATCAAGTGTTGAATAACTGAGACAGCATGTATGTGTAGGTCAGCATGAGCTGTGTATGCATATTGTATGTGTCAATGGTGAGGAATGTAAGCTATGTGTATGTTGCCACTGAGATTACTTCCAACATCTGCCCTTGTTAGTCATTTTTTAGGACATTACTCTCTCTACCCTCCAGGTTGCACACACACCACATGCCAAATTGCTGTTGGCTACATGATGTACTGTAATGCATGGGAGTGATGGGAATGTGAGTGTCATGTAGGTTCAGTCTGCTCAGCCTGCAGAGACCAGGGCCTGTCACATGTATCTTCCAGTATGGGTCCTAGTCTAGGTTGGGGAGGAGTCACTGTGTCTTAACAACTGTGGCACTGTGGCCACTCCCTGTACCCCACAGATCCTTTCATGTGGGCAATATAAGGCTCTGGTGTTAAATCCTGCCCAGAGTGCCTCATTCCTTTGATTAGATAATGAATGGGTCCTGACGTCAGTTACTAATCTGGTTCACATGTGCACTTAGTATCATTGTCAATGTGTGTATTTGACTCATGACAGGTCTCTTACTTCTACTGTATTGTTGTTACCTTCACACAGGCCATATATGTCCTGTGCAGGCTCATTCCATGACTGTCTTTTCCACAGTGCAGAGAGTGTGTTGATTTCTGGGAGACCAAGATATGTGACTCAGTATCTTGGTCACATAGTAGTGCACAATGCATGCCATTGTTTGCTGGATGCCATCTCTGTAAGATGGGCACATATGTCCGAAATTGTGCTCTGTGGTACAGATACATAACACAGAACCCCACCCCATGAAGTGGCATGAGTCTGCATTTGTCATTGCAAAGCTCCACACAGGGACTGGTTATACACTTGCTGTACCCACCATGCCAGTCCCTTCATTGTCACCCATGTGTGTTGTCTGAGTTTGTACTCTGGCAGTGACCTGTAGGGAATGCATGCAGGAAGTCATTCTCACAGAGTATGTATGTGTTGGTCCATTCATGCCTAAGGAGTCTACCTTTCAGAAGTCAGAGAGGGGTGAAGTACCTCATGGTGGCTCACATCTCAGTCAAGTTGCTACAGCATGTTTCACAAGTCAGTAAGCCTGCCTAGAAATTTTAGGGCCAGAGCAGGCTGGTGGGTTATCCTGTAGATTAGGAAATTAGGCCCATATTTATACTTTTTGATGCAAAATTGCGCTAACGCAGTTTTGCGTAAAAAAAAATAGCGCCGGCTAACGCCATTCTGAAGCGCCATGCGGGCGCCGTATTTATTGAATGACGTTAGCCGGCGTTAGCCGCCGGCGCCGTCTGATGTGCGTTAAAAAAAACGACGTACACCAGGCAGCGCCGGCGTAGGGGGATATGGGGCTTGGGCGTCAAGAAATGGGGCAAGTCAGGTTGAGGCAATTTTTGCGCCTCAACCCGATTTGCGCCATTTTTTTTTCACTCCCAACCCCCATAGAAATGACTCCTGTCTTAGCAAAGACAGGAGTCATGCCCCCTTGCCCAATGGCCATGCCCAGGGGACTTCTGTCCCCTGGGCATGGTCATTGGGTTTAGTGGCATGTAGGGGGGCACAAATCAGGCCCACTATGCCACAAAAAAAAAAAAAAAAAACACTTACCTGAACTTACCTAAATGTCCCTGGGATGGGTCCCTCTAGCCTTGGGTGTCCTCCTGGGGTGGTCAAGGGTGACAGGGGGTGTCCCTGGGGGCATGGGAGGGCACCTCTGGGCTCCTTCAGAGCCCACAGGTCCCTTAACGCCTGCCTTTTGCAGGCGCAAAAAAACGGCGCAAAAGCGGCCGTACGTCGTTTTTTTTGACCCGCCCACTCCCGGGCGTGATTTTTGCCCGGGAGTATAAATCCGACGCACATGCCTCGGAGTCGATTTTTTAGACGGGAACGCCTACCTTGCATCTCATTAACGCAAAGTAGGTGTCCACGCAAAAAAATTACGCTAACTCCATGGACTTTGGTGCTAGACGCGTCTAACGGCAAAGTATAAATATGGAGTTAGTTTTGCGTCGAAATTGCGTCAAAAAAACCGACGCAATTCCTGCGCAAACAGAGTATAAATATGCCCCTTAATGTCTGTAGTCATGTCCCAGTACTTATTGGATTGTATATTCCACACTTGGGGAGTATTGACAAAATGAGAAAGCCCAAGCCTGATGTTTTTGACATGTGTGTGTGACTCTGCCATTTGTGATGGGACTAGTGAACATGATCTCTTGATTTGCCTTTTGCATCCATGCACGTCAATGGGCATAAAAAAAAGGGATATGGAGAGCCATCGTCCAAAGGTGTGGACCCTGACGGTCCACAGCAGGTGGAGTACCCACTGTCGCAAGAGGTGGGAGAATCTGAGATGCTGGGCCCGGAAGATCACAGAGGCCCAGCTGGGGCTGTCCTCCCAACATGGGTGGGGGTGCCTGTCAGGCAATGACCCCCCCTAATGGCTCACATCCTGGCAGTGGCCTATCCAGAGCATGATGGGCATTTAAGGGCAACACAGCATCCACAAGGGTTCAATACAGGACATATTCCTGCCTGTCCAATCGTCAAGTGATTGAGTGAGGTTCTGACAGCTCACACTGACCTGACATTTAGGGATGAGCCATGTGTCACACAGTAGATGAGAGATTATTGTTGTTGACATGTCATGCGGTTTATACTGATGTGCTTTGGCCTGTTGTACCAGGGAACTAGGTCTGCACTGAGTGGGAACCTCAAGCCACATATGGTTGTGTACTGTTATTAGTCATGTACAGTTTGCTGTTGTAGTGTGTATATTTTCAATGCAATAGACCACAACTCCTCAGTGTTCCAGGCCAAAGATAAGTAGGTGATGGACCAGTGACCTCAGCCATGTGTCTGTGTAAATGTGTATGTTGGCATCTGCCACCCAGAAACTTTCTTTCATCAGTGTCTGATGGGCTCTGGTGCCTTACTGCAGTCTGCAATGTGACGGTGTCCGACATACATGTTACAGGGCTTTTATTTTACTTTTTATTCAGCTATGGATCACTACTTTCCCTTGGTAAGTGGTGACTGTCCATTGACATGATTTATGTGCCATGACTGTTGCCAACATTCCTTGGACCTACATGACAACATGTGTCCCTTTCTCTTCAGGATACATATATGAGCGGACGTTTCATGCATGGTCTAACTAAGTTGATGGGATGATGTCTTTATTTCCCCATATATATAGATATATGTACATGACAACCTGTATGTGGAATAAGCCATTTACAATGGGGGTTCATGTCATGTTATGTCATATACAAGAGTGTGTCACCATTGTCTACTGGCTGACAAATACCCTCAAGCATCTTAGCGTGTCATTTGGCATGTACAACTGCAGTAGCAACGAGGGACATGACAGGTAGGCCTAGAGTTTAGACCCACAATGTGAATATCTATGCCCTTGATGTGGCATCATGTTGATAAGTGCACTGCACATATGTCATGTTTAAGATTTGTGCCATGACTGTTGGCATGCATAATTGAGTGGCTTGCATTAAGGTTTCATTCACATGTGTTTGGGTACAGGCATTCATCCAGAGGGTGAGGGGAGTGCCACAGGGGAGACTGTATTGACATCATCACCAGTGTCCTCCTCCATTGGCCACTCCCTAGTGGTGATGGATCCCCCAGTAACATTCTTGCCCACCACCCCTCATTCTATCACTGCCCTACCTGTTGCTCCCCACCCAGTTGGCTGTGCCTGCTCACTCAAGAAAGTGGGCATCTCCTTTGCCACAGACACCTCCGCTCCTGTCCCAGCCACACGTGCTGCCCTCAGTGAGGAGGCTATTGGCCTCCTGAGAAGTATCTTTGTTGGGCAGTCAGCCATTGTAAATGCCATCCAAGGATTCACTACCCAACTCCGACAGACAAACGCTTTCCTAGAAGGCATTCATGGTGCAATGGCTGGCCTGCAGAGATTTTTTCAGGCTCCGGCCTCCTCACTGACGGCAGCCACTCACTCCTCCAACTCCCTCTTTCCAGTCCAAAACCCCTCTTTCCCTACCTAACCAAGGTACACAGACAGATCCGCAGACATACACCTCAACACTAAAAAGTAGTGCACACAAATACAAGAACCACAAAACATACGGGCATGCACACAAACAACACACACCAACAGACACAGCAACAGTCACAACTTTCCCAGACACCCCCACCATCCCTAGCATCACCCACACATCATCAGGCATACCCACAGGCATCACACCAACAGTCACTGACATACCCACCACACCTATCAAACAAACAGACACCATCCTAGCAGACACCCAGACATCCACCACAAGAACCACACCTGCAGACACCACAACTACAGACACACAGACATCAACCACATCCACCATACCTGCAGTCACCACCCCAACAGACAACACCCACCCACCACTGTATCCCCAGCACACCCACCCCTAAGCCCAAGTCACATAAACACTCTCACTCACCCACTCAACAGACACCCACCACACACAAACATACCTCCCAGAAGCACCCACCCACAACATCACACCCACACAGCCTACAACCACTCCTTCAACCTCTAAATCCCAACTCCCTTCTGTTGACAATCCCCATGTTTCTAAGAAAGTTTGTTTGCCTGACCTTGGCCTTTCTCCTGTTTCCTCTACCCCATCCCAAAACCACAGAGGCCCCCACCCGGCTCCCAGACTCCCCCTTCCACCTCCAAGGCCTCCCCTGTTCCCCTGGCTCACACCCATACCTCTCCCCTCAACAAGAAGAAGCCCATTCATCCAAAGCAGAAGACCACCCCTCCCAAGAAGAAAAACATACCTCCCAAGCCAAAGTCCAAACTCTCCTCCCAAATCTGACCCACCCCCATATAATCCCTGAGGGGCCTGTCTGCCCTCTTGATGCCCCTTCCTGTGGAGATTCCATGGCAGTTGGAAGTCAAGTTCAGGCACAACACTGTGCTATTTTATTAAGGATGATATTGACTGGCCAATGAACTTGTACTTCTTTGAATCCACTAATTAATTATCCCAAAGAGTTCTTTTGGTTTTGGGTACACATTTGTACTGCAATTCCTTTTCTACATTTAAGTTGTTCCTGAGTGACTTCTGTTGTCTGCCTACAATTGTGTGTGCTCCAGCTTGCTTGCTGCTCCTTTTGCTATTGTTTGCATTATTTGACTTTGTGGGCAGTGCTGGTGTGCCCCAATAGGAAGTTATATGTTGAGTGTATGTATATGTGGGTGTAAATGCAATGGTGATGCCATGGCATTGTGTGGTGTTTGTTATGGTGAGTATTTCATCTTGTCTTGTCCAATGTAAATGTAAGGTGCTGGACTTTTCCCCTGATATGGCTTATTTATTCATATGATATGTGTCTGCTTGAGTTTTGTTAGTGCAGACATGGAGTGTTTTCAATTGTGCTAGCTTGGTTTGTAGTTGCCTGTGCACATGTACATTTATCTGTGTGTCCCTTGCAGCTGGTTTCTGTAGGGGTATGTCCCATGCCTTCGTAGTTGTACATGCTGAGTAGACTTGTACTTCCACATTGTGCAGATAGTCATGACTTTTGTGTATCGTACTGTTTGTCCCTGAGACACACGAAGGGCCCTTTCCTGTGTGCATGTTGTTTTGTGGGCATTTGCACAGTGATATGTGTCCCAGTGCAGCCTCCTTCCCAGAGTGTTCTTGGTACCCCATCACATTAGTGCAAGTATTGTGTGCATAGTGCCCTTTGTCTATTTGTCTCTTTGTGTATTGTGCATGTTATTGTCCTTCCATTGTGCTGCGTTGTGTATGTCCATTGCTGGGCTGTTTAATGGTGGCGTTGTCTGTGTTTAATGACATTGTTACATATGTGTGTTGTAAGTGACAGTCCCTGGCCTGTGTGGAATGTGGGTGTGTGAGTTGTATTTGTATGTGTGATATTTGTGTGTTGTTGGTGATGTGTGTGAGAATGTTGTTTAGCCTTCACTGTCACTGTGCCTGAGATGTGTGGCTGTATGTTTTTGAGTAGTGTTGCAGTGTAGTATGATTGACCTGCACAAAGTGGGCGTGTTGTGACTGTGCATGTGTCCTTCATGATATCTGGTTCAGACGAGGGATTCTTGCTTGATGGTCCATCTTGTGTTCTGAGGCAACCATTTTAAGATCTTCTGCAGCATGCATAAGATGTCATGAGCTGTGATGATCCCTAGATTTCTTGTGTGGCCTGAGGGTGTCGGCCCTAGCTCTAATGGCCAACAGGTGGTGTCCCGTAGGAAGGTCTAGGTGGCAAAGATCAGTCTTTCTGTCTTGTCGGAGTTAAACTTCAGGCAGCTGGTTCATAACCAGTCAGCTACCATGTTCATGCAATTGGTGAAGTTGCTTCTGGTGGTGGTTGTCTTGTTCATCAGGGAGAGGATGAGCTGGGTGTCATCATTGTAAAAGATGACCGTGATTTCTTGTGATTGGTGTCATATATGTGTTAAAAAGAGAGCACTGAAGGACCATCCCTTTTTATGTTGAATTGTAATATTTTCCTTTAGTAGCAAGATGTTTGGTTTAAAGAGGAATGGGTGGGGAGTTTGATTGTTGTCTTTGATATAGTATCTGAGTTAAATGTGTATTGAGGGACTCACTTTGGAACCACGGTGTACCCATAGCAGCATAACTGGTAACCCTCCATGACTGGTGATTTGCTACACAGGGGGATCCAACATATGTGTCAGAGAAATGGACTTTGGGGGAGAGCCACCTGGCCCGAGAAATCACAGATTACCTCCTGCTACTAGGATGATGCTACAGGTTTGAAAAGAGATGATAGGAGTGTTGGGCTGGATGCGTAGGCTCACAGGGGAACCTCTCTTATGGGTGAGGGCATGGCTCCAACAGGTGACAGAACCAGAGGCTTTCATCAATGGGATTTGATTGGGAGTTCTTCGATGGTGGGTAGGACTATGAAGTCCTTTTTGGCCCTTCAGGAGGACCATGACTTTCGCCATCCTTAATTTTTATGACACTTTAAGGCAAATACTGACTAATCTGCCTTATGGAGACTTAGGGGGTGATTCTAACCTTGGCGGTCTTTTGGCAAGACCGCCGATTTACCGCCGCGGTGAAGACCGCCGACCGCGGCGGTATGCCGCGGCGCGTATTCCGACCGCTGGGAGCGTTCCGCCGGAAAACCGCCAGCAGCCACACTGGCGGTCGGCGGGAAAGTGGAGACTGGTCAACCTCCACCACCACGCCAGCAGAACACCGCCCACAGAATTACGACCCACATTTCTGTGTGGCGGTCTTCTGTTGGCGGTCTTCTGTTGGCGGTCACGTCCCTATGGCTCCGTTCGCCTCCCGGAGGACCAACGCACAAGGTAAGTTGATCGTCCGTGAGGGGAGGGGGTGGGGGGGGTGTTGTGTGATGTGTGCGTGCATGGGGGTGTGTAGAGGGGGTGTGTGAGTGCGTGCATGCGGACGGGGGGTGCTGCTGTGCCTATGGGCAATGTGTGTAGTTCGGCGGGTGCGCATGTCGGCATGTATGTGTGCGGGTATGTGCCCCCGTTGTGTATGTGTGTGTGTAGGGGGTGTGCATATGTGCATGTTGGGGGTGCGTGCATGTCGGGGTGCGTGTATGTGCATGTCGGGGTGGGGGGGCAGGGGGTTTGTGACATCTCTGGGGGGGTGGCAGGGGGTGGAGGGTGTGGGGGGGGACTCGTGGGGGGTAGTGGGGGTTGGGGAGACCCCTATCAGTGCCAGGGATGGAATTCCCTGGCCCCGATAGTGGCTACCGCCATGGTTCGCATGGCGGTTCCCGACCGCCAAAAACCGCGGCGGTAAGCAGGGTCATGATGCGGTTGGCGGTCTTGGGTCGACCGCCGGGCCGGAGTGCGCAAACTCCAGCCCGTCGGTCATGACCGCCGTGGCGGTCGGAGTGGGAAAGTGGCGGTCGATCGCGGCGGTGACCGCCGCGGTCAGAATGCCATTTTTTGGACCGCCGGTCTGTTCGCGGTCCGACCGCCGCCTCTCCGCCGACCGCCGGGGTTAGAATCACCCCCTTAGTGCCTGATTTAGATTTTGGCGGACGTGTTACTCCATTACAGCAGTCTGTCCTCCACAATCTAAATCCCATTAGATACAATGTAATTTATATTTCAGCTGACGGGCTATCCGTCAAAACAGTGACGGAGTAACCCATCCCCCAAAATCGGGGAAAACAAGATTTTGCTGAATTATTGCTTAATCATTAACAACACTATGGCTCCTTTGACCCATCTCCATGAGGCGTGGGAGGACGATATAGGTCTACTTATAGAGGATGCCTGGAGGAAGCCATTGGTATCCACTCGGAAGCCGCTGAAAGTGGCACTTTGAACTATAACTCCCAGAATGCCCCTGTGTCGATATAAGGCAGGTAAATGAGAACCATGTGTGCCTACAAACTAAAACCAACTCAGGAAGACTAAATGTTGAAACGCGTAGTGGTGTTTGAAGTAATGCTCTGTGAATAAATGGAATCTGCTAATTTTTAGCTCTGGGAGTGCAGCAATTCTTGTTGGCTTATTTTTCGAGGGTCCTGGTCTCAACCCTATGCTGGCACTGGCAGTGAGAGCACTCCACTTTCAAGAACAATTGTTTTGCAATATATATATAGTAAAAAACATAAAATAAACAATTCATTATAATTAAAACCATAAATACAGTATCACTTAATTTCCTATTGCACATATCATGGACGCCATCCCCTATTAAAATTCATAATTCATGAACCACAGAAAGCATGCCAAAGATAAGTGAAACCAGGTACACACAATAGGGGGTTTGGAATTATTGTAAAATAATTAAAGTTATTCTTCTAGATCTGAAATGATGTTGTTTGAGGAGAGGTCTTAAATGGAATAGCCTAAGAGCTTCAAAAGAGTCACCTAACAATTTAAAATGTAACATATCTTGGGATGAGTGGTTATCACAGGGACGTTTAGCTAAGGTTTTTAACTAATTATCCCTATTGAGGAAAGCAGCAATATGGTAAACCATGCTAAGCCTAAAATGTGTTTAAAAAAGTCAACACTGGGTATTCAAAATTGATGACTAACAGAGTTGGAGCCCTCTCTCAGGTGTCAGATCACTGTATGCTTTAAAGCTTGCTTTATGAGCAATTCTTATTAATCTCTCTTGCTCAAAGAAATGGTAACTCATGTGTTGGGGCTCTGCCATACTGACACCTCACTAGGATTCTGAATCATCAAAAAAGTTTGGTCTGCCAATCCCACATCATAAAATGGTTACATTTTTTATCCAAGGTAGTTTAAATGTCATCTCATGTAATAGACAATATGACACTACTCTCCTATTTAACACAGCCTCTTGTTTAGTCCATATGCCTTCCCATAGGAATAAGGGTTTTGCTCTAATAAAATCATCTGTATGTGCCAGCCTATTAGACCTGATGGCCTTAGGGTGGTCTTACTCCAACATTTTTGCCTGTTTGTCTCACATGTTTGCTGTATCTTTTTGTTGGCCATATGACTCTGAGCTCTGAAGAAGCTGAGGCCAATACCTGTTTGGCACTTGCTTCCTGATTCAGACTGACCTCAGGCCCCTCAGGTGGCTAATGCAAATGAGGGGTGAGAATCCAAAATTGTTGAGGTGGTCCATTTCCCAATAGGGTATGTACATCAGTGTGGAACACAGAGCTGGAGTAGACCATGCCAATGCTGATGGTCTATTTAGGTTTACCCACCTTAGTGAAGAGAACTCCCTGGAGGCGGGGTTGCTCCCCCCACTTTCAGCTGGGTGGGGGGGGGCACGTGTTAAACCTGACAACCGAAGGGTGGTCTTCCCTAATCATTTTGTCTGTTTGACTCACATATGTGCTGTACCTTTTTTGTTTGCCTTAGGACTCTGAACACTTTACCACTGCTGACCAGTGCTACAGTACATGTGCTTCTCCCCTAAACATGGTAACATTGGTATGTACAAAACTGGCATATTTAATTTACTTGTTAGTACCTGGTAATGTGGTATACCATATACACAGGGTTTGTAAATTAAATGATTCTAGTAGGCTTACAGCACTGATTGTGAAACCCACACCAGAAGCTTTTCAAACCTGTCTAAGGACTGTCATTGCAGAGCCTTTTTGTGTAGTTTCATCACCACGCCAACTTGGCATTTAAAACCTCCTTCCAAGCCTTAAACTCCCCTTTTATTACATACGTTACCTGTAATGTAGGCCCTGTGTAACTCTAATGGCAGGGTGCTATATAAGTAAAAGGAAAGACATGTACTTTTAAGTTTTACATGTCCTAAGAGTTAAAAACACTGAAAGCCATTTTTCACTACTGTGAGGCCTTCTCCTTTCATAAGCCAGCATAAGGAATTCCTTAATCTACTTTTAAGCTATAATTTCAGATCAGAAAGATGTAGCTACATCATGTTTCATCTCATTGGAATGGTAATGCTAAATCCTCTTCAATGGTAAAGTCGGTTTTAAAATTACTATTTTGGAAATGACACTTTTAGAAAGTGGGCATTCCTCTGTTTTTACTGCTCTTACTTACTCTGACCCTACCAAATCAGTACACTCTTGGATTTGGGGAGAAGTCTGCTGGAGTCAAGACTGCTGTACTATAAGGATTGCCACTTTTTCTGTAATGACTTCCAAGGAACCACTTCTCTGCTTTGCTCAGCTGTCCTGCTGCCTGCTGACCTCTGACCTGCTGAGGACAAGTACTGGATACCTCTCACTTGAACCCAGAGTGACTCCGAGGGCTTGTTCCCTGTTTTTCTGCAGTCTCAGGGACATCAAAGACAGTCTGCAACTCTCCTGGTGTTACTGGGTTCTGCCATCTGTGAGTAATACCCTTGCCTGAGGTACCCTCTCCAGTCCTGGGACTCAGAAGAGGATTGTGCAGCTGATTTCTGCAAACAACCGATTCATCCTCACCACTGCACCAGTCATAACCAACCCATCGTCCCTTCAATGCTGGTGCAGAGGCTGTTCCATGACAGCATATTCACAGTCTGCGCGGCCTGAAGAACACACTCTGTGCAGCTCGACGACCATGCTCTGCATGGCTTGACGATGATGCATTACATTCATCTCTACAGACCTCAGCGGTGATGGGGACCCAACTGCGTGAAAAACATCAGTGCTTCACCTTCGTAGTTGCCCCTCAACGTCAACTCTTGTTCCATACAAGACACCTCTCCAGCAGACCGTACTTTGGTTCTGTCCCTGACCTTCCTTCCATTGGGTCTGCCTGAACTTTGGATTTACACCAGTTTCTCACAACCTCAAGTAACTTTTTGACTGTTAGTGACTTCGAGGCACTATTTTTAATTTAATCTTTCAAAATTCTACTGATTGGACTTGTTTTACTCTGGTAAATCTTCTCTATGTTTCTAAACCTATGTGGGGTCTTTTTGTGGGGTTTTCATTGTGTTACTGTGTGTGTGTGTGTGTGTGTTTGTGTGTGTTGCACAAAAACTTTACACAGTGCTTCTTAAGTTAAGCCTGCCTCCTCTGTACCAAGATACCAGAGGGTGAGCAAAGGTTGATTTAGGGTGGTTATCTGACTTACCCTGACTAGATTTGTGGTCCCTACTTGGACAGGGTGCAGACCTCTCTCAAATGGAGACGCAATTTCTAACACAACCTTAATTCAGTGTGGCTTAAGGCTGACAAAATAGGCAAACAAACAGCTTGTGGGCACCAACAATAATCGACTGAGATATGTATTCTCTTGCATAATTATTTTTTTCTCATTTGTATATCCCAATGTATGTATATCAATTTGATTAGATTACATTTTGTACTACATAATGCATGTTTATGGTTTTATCCTTCGTCTAAAATGTTTTATATTGGAATGGGGATAGTAAATGCAACCAATTTACTGCAGAACTCCTTCACACAAAATGGTCTTGATTGGAGTGGAAATAGTAAAACTTACCCGTTTAGTGTTCAGCGCCTTCCTTTAGATGGTTTACACTGGAGTGGAAATAGAAAAATGTGACCTTTATAGTGTGCAACATTCCCATAGATAGTTTACATTGGAGTTGGATTAGTAAGTCTTACCCTTTTAGTGTTCAACACTTTCTTGGAAATGGTTTCAATTGGAATGGGAATAGTAAATCGTGTTCAACATCTGCCTCAAGGTGGCTTAGACTGGAGAGGGAATAGCACATTGTATTCTAGTATTTTAAGTTTATTTTATCACCTTTATCTTTTGTTTAATTGATTATTTGATTTATGTATCTATCTATCTATCTATCTATCTATCTATCTATCTATCTATCTATCTATCTATATATATATATATATATATATATATATATATATATATATATATATACATTGTTCTGTGATTTTTGTGGAAAACAGAAGAGACAATTCCGAGTAAGTTCCTAGTTTAGGTGGAGAGCAGCTCCAGTAACAAACACCCTGCAACACCAGCAACACTCTGGATTTGCTCACCTCAAATGTCTTGTTTTCTAGCAAAGCTTTTACACATAGGATTGGCACAGTGCCATCTACACTGAGCTAGAAAGTGACAAAGTCTTTTACCATTTATACTGCAAAATCTTTAAGCTTAGGATTGACTCAGTGCCATTCTTGCCGAGCTGCAAAATGACAAAAGCCTTTCACCACTCCAGGCAGAGAATTGCAGTTTTAGACTGGTAAAATACCATCCAAGCCAACCTGGAATGATCAAAAGCAAACCCACAACACATGTGTTATTGTCATTACATTTCTTCAGAGAGGTTTAGCATTGTCCAGACATAAGGGAGCACCCAATATAAGTCAAAACAAAACCCTTTCAGGATTAGAGTGATACAAATTATGCACAACAGAAGAGAGAACTCTGAGTAGTTCCCAAGTTCAGGTGGAGAGCAGCTCCAGTAAGAAGCACCCTGCAACACCAGCAGCACTCTAGATTTGCTCACCTCAAATGTCTGTTTTTCTAGCAAAGATTTTAAGCATAGGATTGGCAAAGTGCCATCCACGCAGAGCTAGAAAGTGACAAAGGGCCACATGTACCTATGTTTTGCGACTCACAAATCGGTTGCAGCACTATTTACGACCGCGCAAAACGCAAAATGGTATGTACAAATTCCATTTTGGAGTCTTAAATAGCGATGCAACCAATTACCGAATCGCAAACATTTGTGACTCGAGTTTGCGACTCGCAATTATGAAATGCCAATTTGCGAGTTGAAAACCAAATGTACAAGGCAGTCGTTAATTGTGAATAATCACAAATAGGCCATTTTGCACACCCAAATTAGCACTGATTCCAAACAGATGGTAATCAGAACCAAATTATAAAAGCAGACCCAGAAGGCATCTGGGTTTTTCAAAATGGCTGCACTCTACGTGATTGCATGGAGGAGGCGAGACCAGGCTACCCAGCAGAGGAGGTGGAGGTGGAGAAAGGAGAGGACATACAGAACCAGGCAGACCATATTTCAACAGACTAAGGAGGAAATCTATGATAAATATAGACTGAGCAGCACAGTATCTTAGAGATCATTGAACTGCTGAAACCTCGGCTAGAAAGCCAAACCCTGCGCAGCTGCTCCATCTCAACACATGTGCAAGTGCTGTGCTCACTGCACCTCTTGACCTCGGGTAACTACCAGGGGGTGATTGCTGTTGATGGTAGGGTGTCCCAAAGTGCCCTGTCACGATTCTTTAGACGGTTCTTAGATGCCATACTCGCACACATGTACAGATACATTTACCTTCCCAGGAATGCGGAGGAAATACACAGAACCAAATTGGACTTCTACAGAATTGCAAACTTTCCCTATGTAATAGAATGTGTGGACTGGACACATATACCCATATGTCCTCCTGCAAATGTGGAATATGTGTTCTGCAATAGGAAATGTACTCACTCACTCAAAATCCAGGTGGTATGTAATGCCCATAATCTCATAACTGACATAGTGGCCAAATTTCCAGGGAACACACATGATGCGTACATATTCAGGCACAGTGGGATACACCAACGCTGAGAAAGTGGGGAGTTTGAAGATGGATATTTATTAGGTACTGTGTAGTACACACCAATGTCAGAAATACATGCCAATGCATAAGCATGTTAAGCCATGCTCATATCTGCTGTTTTGTTACACAGGTGACAGTACATATGCTCTGAGGCCATGGATACTCAGAATGAGAGGCGATACAACATTGGACATCTGCGCACCAGAACCGTCATTGAGAGGACCTTTGGCATGTTAAAGTCACATTTTAGATGCCTGCACAAAAGTGGAGGTGCACTCCAATATGCCCCTGAGATTGCATGCAAGATTGTGGTGACATGTGCCATCCTACACAACATAGCAACCAGACGTGAGCTACATCTCACCCTAGATGCCACAGATTCTGAGGATGAGGAGCAGGAGCCACCACAATGACAGTCTGGGGATGGTAGCATCGCAATGGAGGGCAGACGGAGACGGGATCACATAGCAACTCATTACTTGGGCAGGTAAGAGCCAAATGTAACAGCACTCAAAAATGTAAGACACACATAGCCACGTTGTGCAAAACAAAAATATCCTTTCATGTCAGGAGTGCATAATGTAAATGGTGGCATATAGCAAGCAGTAATTAAAGTTTTATGTAACAAACCACATTCCACTCATGTGCCTTAGGCTAAACCTAGTGAGAAAACATCACACCCTCCTATGGCTACGACCACCATGGCCTGTGCCTGGTTGGTCCACAGATGTCTGGCCGGCACTGCTACTACGCAGGATGTGGGCAACTGAGGCAGAAACGCTGCTTACACTTGATAAGTCCTCACTGTCCTGAGGAGTGTCACCAGTACCTCTTGCTGCCTGGGAGGTATGAATGAGGTTAACAGCAGCAGTAATGCGCCCTACTCCCCTTGCCATATCTCTAGCAAAATGCCCTAGTTCAACCTGGAGCGTGACAGTGTACCTTGACAGGCAGGTAGTTGTGGTGACTAGGCGGCCAATGGACTGACTGAGCCGGTCTAAACGTGCAGCTGTGTTGCGCTCTTTTCACCTTACATGGGCCCGATCCGCCACCATTTCCCTACATAGGTCATTGATGGCAGTGGTGAGGTTGACCATGTTGGTGTTTATGGTATATAATTGTTTTTTGATATTTTCAAATCCCTGTGTGAGGGTCTTTTATTCAGTGCAGATTCAGGTTCATCATCTGCATGTGTTTGTATTGCAGACTGTGACTGCTGAGTAGGGATGCCTCCAGTCCAAGGAATTGTTGTGTAGTGACACCCTCCTCACCTGCATCGTGTCGGACGATGCCTTCTACGCCCAGACCTTGCTGTTTGCAGCTGCCGACTCTCACCCATCTGTGGCCCTGATGTAAGGTTTACTGCCTCATTGTCAACATCTGTCTTCTCTGTTGTCTCATGTGCATGGGGAAGAACTGGTGTGGTGCTGCACTCCCCTGCGAAGAGGCTCACTGCCTCATCTACTATCATGGTGGCATCATCATCTCCCTCCACACTAGGGTCATCAGTGGATACTTAAGGGAGACCTGTGGGACACAGGGGATACACTGTCAGTGCCTCTCAGATGTGTGGCTTATCAAAAAAAAATATTCCTCAAAACTTAGACTACTGTACTACATTACCCATAATGCACTGAACATGAGGTGGGCATATCGGCATGGAACATTTTGGATGATGCATGCCTTTGTGAACTGTGGTTGTGTGCATGATGCCTTGAATAGTGTAAATAAGTGAGATTTGCTACTTACTTTTGGAGGTTCCAGGTGCTGAACTGTCCAGGTTCCCAATTCCAACAACAGCCTCTGGCTCCAGAGTGGTCTCCACCATGCTCTCTATTGCTGTGGATGGTGGCACTGTGGATGGTCCCCCACCTGTTCCATGCGCCTCCTTCAACCGCTCTGCAACCCTTTCCTTGGTTCTTGACCTGAGGTCATACCATCTTTTGCGCACCTCCTCCATGGAGCAGTTACTGACTCCAATGGCATTTATCTTGCTTTGTACATCAGCCATATCTTGTTTTTTTGTGTGTCAGGGACACTCATTGCTGCCTTTCCAAACAGGACCTCATGGTGTAGGCAGCACTCCTCAGTGAGGACCTCCAACTCTTTGTCTGAGAATTTGAGCTTTCTCTTCCTCCCGGCAGTGTTTGCCTCCTTAGTTTGGCTTGCCATGATTGCAGTTGCTCCTCTCAGCTGAGTGTGCCTCTGCTGTCTGTCCTGGCTAGACTCTTCGCACTTCAATGGGATGTACTTCCTAGTTCTGAGGTCATCAGCCAGCACCAGGAAGTGTAATTTCTCTTTTCTTTTGCACCCGTTCTCTACTTGCGACTCAGTCGCAATTTGCGATTCGGTTAAACCCCCATGTGCAATTTAGGAAATCGCAATTTGCGAAATCGCCACTGAATCGCAAAATTGATTTGTGATTTTTTCTTACATTCAGTTTTGCAAGTCGGAAATTGAGATTCACATGGAGTCGCTATTTCTGACTCGCACATTTTTTGCTTCGTACATGTGGCCCAAAGTCTTTTGCCACATATACAGCAAAGTCTTTAAGCATAGGATTGGCCCAGTGCCATCCTTGCAGAGCTGCAAAATAACAAAAGCCTTTCACCACTCCAGGCACAATATTTCAGCTTTGGACTGGTAAAATACCATCCAAACAAACCTGGAACGAGCAAAAGCAACGCCTGACACATGTTTCCATGTCATTACATTGCTCCAGAGAGGTTTAGCTTTGTCCAGATATAAAGTAGCACCCAGTATAAGACAAAACAATACCCTTTCTGGCTTAGAGTGAAACATAAATTATACAAAACAGAAGAGAGAACTCTGAGTAGTTCCCAAGTTTAGGTGGAGGGCAGCTCCAGTAAGAAGCACCCTATAACACCAGCAAAACTCCATATTTGCTCTCCTAAAATGTCTGTTTTTCTAGCAAAGATTTTAATAATAGGATTGGCACAGTGCCATCCACACCGACCTAGAAAGCGACAAAGTCTTTTGCCGCATATACAGAAAAATCTTTAAGCATTGGATTGGCCCAGTGCCATCCTTGCCGAGCTGCAAAATGACAAAAGCCTTTCATCACTCCAGGGACAGTATTAAAGCTTTGGACTGGTAAAATACCATCCATGCCAACTTGGAATGAGCAAAGGCAACCCATGACACGTGTTTTGTTGTCATTACATCTCTTCAAGAGGTTTAGCTTTGTGCAGACATAAGGGAGCATCCAGTACAAGTAAAAACAAAACCCTTTCAGAGTTGGAATGACACAGAAATTATGCAAAGATTCTTCACGTGCCTCACGGCAAAGAGCTGGAACACCTCATCTCTTCATTTCAGGCAGTGCCATCCTTGCGAGCTGCAAAATGACAAAAGCCTTTCATCACTCCAGGGACAGTATTACAGCTTTGGACTGGTAAAATACCATCCATGCCAACTTGGAATGAGCAAAGGCAACCCATGACACGTGTTTTGTTGTCATTACATCTCTTCAAGAGGTTTAGCTTTGTGCAGACATAGGGGAGCATCCAGTACAAGTAAAAACAAAACCCTTTCAGAGTTGGAATGACACAGAAATTATGCAAAGATTCTTCACCTGCCTCACGGCAAAGAGCTGGAACACCTCGTCTCTTCATTTCAGGCAGTCACTATTGTTACCTCAATTCAGGAAGGACCTTAAGACCTGGCTCTTCAACTGAAGCACAGAGAACTGACCCCTACAGCGCCTTGAGACCCTTACGGGTGAGTAGTGCGCTCTACAAATTCTGATTAGATTTGATTTTTAGCAGTGGCCCTCCCATAATGAGCTTTAGCATAATATTTAGTACATTTTGAGTTATTCTTTTTGCTGCTTGTGCTCTCTTTGCTGCATGTGTATCCCATGTGATATAATAATTGTTTTCTGTTGGGGTGAAATATGTGGCCTTTTCTGCAATTTTATCTTAGAATCGTAGAGGTATATATGTGTTATATTGTGCTAAAAAATGTATTGCAACTATTACTACTATTGTACATAAATGTATATATTTATATATATATATATATATGTGTGTATATATATATATAGTTATATTTAGGACCATGGGGCTGATTCTAATTCTGGCGGGCGGCGGAGGCCGCCCGCCAGAATTCCGCCCCCATTATGAGTTTTTCCCTGGGCTGGCGGGCGGTCTCCAAAAGACCGCCCGCCAGCCCAGGGAAAAACTCCCTTCCCACGAGGATGCCGGCTCGTAATCGAGCCGGCGGAGTGGGAAGGTGCGACGGGTGCAGTAGCACCCGTCGCGTATTTCAGTGTCTGCAAGGCAGACACTGAAATACCTTGCGGGGCCCTCTTACGGGGGCCCCGCGACCCCCCCTACCGCCATCCTGTTCATGTCGGCTTTCCCGCCATGAACAGGATGGCGGTAGGGGGGGTCAGAATCCTCATGGCTGCGGAGCGCGCTCCGCAGCCATGGAGGATTCAAACGAGCAGCGGAAAGTCGGCGGGAGACCGCTGACTTTCCGCTTCTGACCGCGGCTGAACCGCCGCGGTCAGAATGCTCGTTGGGGCACCGCCAGCCTGTTGGCGGTGCTCCCGTGGTCGGTGGCCCTGGCGGCCACCGGCCGCCAGGGTCAGAATGACCCCCCATGTGTCTATAGAAAAAGTGTTTTTGACTTTCCTATATCTTTGGCACCATTTGAGAAATCTTCACAATTTTTTTTTTTTAAGTGTGTCTGCGATTCTCGTTGCGCACGGAAAGTTTTGTCTGTGATCTTGATGCACACAAAAAGTTTTGGGGTGATCCATCAAGTGAGGGCTGAGAAAAATAGGGGGGGACAAAAAAGTTGTGTTTCCCTGGGTAATTCCCATAGGACCTTTGAACACAACTACTTCCTGAACCACTGGGCCCTCCCTGCAACCCCGGGGACCACCACCTCCCTAGGGCTTTACAGAAATATGGTGCGGGTGCCAAGGCCCCTACGCTGCCCTGGGTATCACCACCTCACAATGCTAATTAGAGGGGGACCGCCTGGCCCCCTCAAGGAGCCACTGATGTCCTGGGCACCACCACCACCCAGGCTGGTTCTTGCTTGGACAGAGGGCAACCTGACTGCCAACCAAAAACCCCATTTCTAACATTGGTGATCAGCGGTGAGGATAGGACTTGTATTTGTGCAGTGACATACAGTAGCTAAGTGTTTCACTACCTACCCACAGTTGAAGGTCAACTTGGTTTTTTATCTCTTTTTTCAAATCCGTTTTTTTTTCCTGACAATTTTCAAAAACTAAGGGCCATATTTATACTTTTTGACGCAAAACTGCGCTAACGCAGTTTAGCGCCAAAAAAATTAGCGCCGGCTAACGCCTTTCTGAAGCGCCATGCGGGCGCCGTATTTATTGAATGGCGTTAGCCGGCGTTAGCCGACCGGCGCTGCCTGGTGTGCGTGAAAAAAAACCACGTACACCAGGCAGCGCCGGCGTAGGGAAAAATGGCGTTTGGGCGTCCAAAAATGGGGCAAGTCAGGCTGAGGCAAAAAAATAGTCTTAACCCGATTTGCGCCATTTTTTTTGTTTTTGGCGCCCAGACGCCATTAACATGACTCCTGTCTTAGCAAAGACAGGAGTCATGCCCCCTTGCCCAATGGCCATGCCCAGGGGACTTCTGTCCCGTGGGCATGGTCATTGGGCATAGTGGCATGTAGGGGGCACAAATCAGGCCCCCCTACGCCACAAAAAAAAAAAAAAAAAACTTACCACAACTTACCTTTTCTTCCCTGGGATGGGTCCCTCCATCCTTGGTTGTCCTCCTGGGGTGGGCAAGGGTGGCAGGGGGTGTCCCTGGAGGCTTGGGAGGGCACCTCTGGGCTCATTCTGAGCTCACAGGTCCCTTAACGCCTGCCCTGACCCAGGCGCTAAAATTCGGCGCAAATGCAGGTTTTTTAGTCCCGCCCACTCCCGGGCGTCATTTTTGCGCGGGAGTATAAATACGACGCATATGCATCGCAGTCATTTTTTTAGACGGGAACGCCTACCTTGCATATCATTAACGCAAGGAAGGTGTTCACGCAAAAAAATGACGCTAACTCCATGAACTTTGGCGCTAGACGCGTCTAACGCCAAAGTATAAATATGGAGTTAGTTTTGCGTCTAATTTGCGTCGAAAAGAACAACGCAAATTCGCCGCAAACGGAGTATAAATATGCCCCTAAATCCTCACTCAACATGTCTCTGACTGGGTCTCAGACAGGGGACTTTGACCTAGTCCAGTTGGATACATATATGGTCAAACAACTAAGAGGATTCTGCAGGGCACTGAGGGTACCCACCCAAGGGGCCTCCAGAAAGGAGGACTTTCAAGTGGCGCTGAGGGCCTGGGCAGAAGCCCATTTAGAGGATGATGAGGAAGAGGAGCCAGAAAATGGCACCTCAGAGGAATTTTCAATATCTGTGGATGGTGTTACCACTGCAATTGTGCCCCCTTCCAGACCAGGGAGCAGTGTCTCTATGCAAAGCCTGGCCGCAGAGGAAAGGAGAGAGGAAAGGGAGTTCCAATTGCAAATGGCAAAACTGAAAATTGAGGCTCAAAATGAGGAGAGAAGGGCAGAGAGAGAAGCCAAACAAGCTGAGGCTGAAAGAGCAGCTAAACAAGCAGAAGCTGAAAGAGCAGCCAAACAAGCAGAAGCTAAAAGAGCAGCCAAACAGGTGGAAGCTGAAAGAGCTTTGGCTGAAAAGAAACTATTGTTGGCTCATGAACTGAGTCTCAAGGAGCTGGAGATCAAGGCGAGACAGTCTGAATCCAGCAATAATGGTGGCAGCATACAGACAGGACCTGCTGGAGAAAAGAAGGTTCGTATACCCAAAAATGTGGTGCCCAGTTTTGTGGTGGGAGATGACATAGATAAATGGTTAGCTGCTTATGAAGTTGCACTAAGGGCTCATGAGGTTCCTGAAGGGCAATGGGGGGTAGCTATGTGGGGTTATGTGCCGCCTTTGGGGAGGGACACACTTCTCACATTGGATCAACCTGATCAAAACACATACCCACTTCAGAAAGCCACTTTACTTGCCAAGTTTGGGCTGACCCCTGAGGGATACCGTCAGAGGTTCAGGGACAGCACCAAACAACACACACAAACATGGGTAGATTTCTTTGACTTTTCCAGTAAGGCACTGAATGGATGGGTGCGGGGCAACAAAGTAAATGACTATAAAGGGTTATATGACTTGATTCTGAGAGAGCATATGCTTAATACTACTTTTACAGAGTTGCGCCAGCACTTGGTAGATAGTAAGCTGACTGATCCCAGGAAGCTTGCTGAGGAGGCGGACCTCTGGGCAAGCACCAGAGTGTCCAAAAAGGTATCTGGGAGTGACCCCGAGAAGGGCAGTTCCGGTTCCCCCCAACAAAGTGAGGGGGAGGTTAGAAATGACCCAGACGAGTCCCAGAGTAAGGGGGGAAGAAAGGGTTCCCATACCCCATCTGAGAAACAGGGTGGGGGTTCTGGTGGGCAGTGGCCCAAAGCATCCCATTCCCAACCCTGCTGCTTTGAGTGTTCCCAGATAGGACACAGGAAGGGGGACTCTGTCTGTCCAAAGAACTCACCCAATATTGGGACCTCTACAGGGGTGGCCCATGTGGCCTTAGGGGAATGTAGTCCCCAGGGGCAGGTCGTAGACCATGCCTTCATCTCCTTTAGTTGGGAGGTGGACTCAGAGGGTAAACTGGTGATCCCTGAGGGTGGGAGCCGTCACTTCCACCAGGTGGGAGTGAATGGGATCCCAGTCACCGCTCTGAGAGACACAGGGGCTAGTCTTACCATGATTGTGGAGAGACTAGTGTCACCAGAGCAGTACACTGGGCAGGTGTGTAGAGTGACTCCAGCCATTGGGGAAGATGTCTTCCGCCCCATGGCCCGGGTGTCCCTAGAGTGGGGTGGGGAGGTGACCCAGAGGCGGGTCATAGTTAGTCCCCAGCAGCCCATTGACTGCATTCTGGGGAATGAGTTTCCCTTAGTGTCAGGAGAGCTGTGAGGGCCAACCCCCAAGGGTGCCCTAGCAGTTCAGATGTCTGGCAGTACAGACCCTGGGCTGAGGGACCAGTATCAGGGACCCACCCCTGGCCTGGTGAGAGTGGATAAGGGGTGCAAGACCCCTGGGGTTACTACCCCCCATTCTGGGATGCTACAGGAATCCCTTGGGAGATCCCTACCAGCCCCCCGGTTGGAGGAGAAGCTCAGCCAACGGCCCCCCTCAGGGTCTCCACCTAGCAGTGGATGGTCAGGGGCCTGGCTCACAACACTGACAGCTGTCAGTGGCATCTGTTGGTTTCTGTCCTTGTGGGCAGAGTTTTCCCTGGGTTGGGGACAGAAGTCAGACCCAAGGAATGGAATGGGCCACATCACTTTGTTGGCCATGGTGATACTGTCTGCATACTGGGATGCATCTGTAAGCAAATTAAAGTTAGGAGCTGTACAGATGGGGTCCTCAGGTGATGAGAAGGGTTCCCCATGGGCCAGATCAGTGGCCCCAGAGATTATAGACAAAGAAGCCTCACTGAGTTCAGAAAGGCGTAGAACTGGCGAGTGCCCCTGCAGTAGTGGGCCATTGTCCATGTTCTATCGCCTTAAGCAGGGAAGTCCATCAGAGTGTTGATTAGTCTACCCTGGCTTTAGGCTGGGAGGGGGTCACGTTGGACCTGGCTTTTTGACAGGGTCATCCCCAAACTTTTTGCCTTCCTCCTTTTCTTTTTCTGACCTCATTTTTGCTGGTTTTTAGACTCTGGGCACTTTACCACTGCTAACCAGTGCTAAAGTGCATATGCTCTCTCCCTTAAAACATGGTAACCTTGAATCATACCTGATTGGACTATTAATTTACTTATAAGTCCCTAGTAAGGTGCACTTTATGTGCATAGGGCTGATAAATTAAATGCTACTAGTGGGCCAGCAGCACTGGTTGTGCCACCCACTTAAGTAGCCCCTTTTCATTATCTCAGGCCTGCCATTGCAAGGCCTGTATGTGCAGTTTCACTGCCACCTCGACTTGGCATTTAACAGTACTTGCCAAGCCTAGAACTCCCCTTTTTCTACATATAAGTCACCCTTTATGTGTGCCCTAGGTAACCCCTAGAGCAGGGTGCTGTGTAGGTAAAAGGCAGGACATGTACCTGGGTAGTTATATGTCCTGGTAGTGTTAAACTCCTAACTTCGTTTTTACACTACTGTGAGGCCTGCTCCCTTCATAGGCTAACATTGGGGCTGCCCTCATACACTGTTGAAGTGGCAGCTGCTGATCTGAAAGGAGCAGGAAGGTCATATTTAGTATGGCCAGAATGGTAATACAAAATCCTGCTGACTGGTGAAGTCGGATTTCATATTACTATTCTAGAAATGCCACTTTTAGAAAGTGAGCATTTCTTTGCACTTAAATCCTTCTGTGCCTTACAATCCATGTCTGGCTGGGCTTGGTTGACAGCTCCTTGTGCATTCACTCAGACACACCCCAAACACAGGGTACTCAGCCTCAATTGCATACATCTGCATTTTGAATGGGTCTTCCTGGGCTGGGAGGGTGGAGGGCCTGCTCTCACACAAAGGACTGCCACACCCCCTACTGGGACCCTGGCAGACAGGATTGAACTGAAAGGGGACCTGGTGCACTTCTTAGCCACTCTTTGAAGTCTCCCCCACTTCAAAGGCACATTTGGGTATAAAACAGGGCCTCTGCCCTACCTCATCAGACACTTGCTGGAGAAGAAACCTGAACCAGAAACTACATCCTGCCAAGAAGAACTGCCTGGCCGCTCAAAGGACTCACCTGTCTGCTTTTCTACAAAGGACTGCTGCCTTGCTGTTGGCCTGCTGCCTTGCTGAACTATTGTCTGGCTGTAAAAGTGCTCTCCAAGGGCTTGGATAGAGCTTGCCTCCTGTTCCCTGAAGTCTCAGGACCAAAAAGACTTCTCTCTTCCTCTTGGACGCTCCGTGCGCCGAAACTTTCGACGCACAGCTTGTTCTGCGGCAAGAAAAACGCCGCACAACGACGCTAATCGACGCAACGCCTGCTGTGAGATCAAAACTTTGACGCACGGCCTCGCAAGGACAACGCCGCCCCACTCCCCAGGAGAAATCGACGCGACGCCTGCCGTGAGATCGAAACTTCGACACGCAGCCCCGCAGAACGACGCGCAGCCGGAAAACAAGCAGGAAAATCCACGCACAGACCCAGGACATCTGGTATTCCCCGCGAACCATAGAAAGAGACTGTCCGCGTGCCGGAAAACGACGCACGACTCCCCGCGTGGAAAATAACGACGCAAGTCTGTGTGTGCTGAGGAGAAATCGACGCACACACCAGTTTTCCACGTACCTCTTCTCCTGTGGCCCTCTGAGGAGAATTTCCACCAGAAACCAGGTACTTTGTGTTTGAAAGAGACTTTGTTTACTTTCTAAAGACTTAAGACACCTTATATCACTTTTCAGTGATATCTTTACAAATTCATAATGCAACTTTGATCGTTTTGACCTGAAGATACCCAGATAAATATTATATATTTTTCTAAACACTGTGTGGTGTATTTTTGTGGTGTTATGCTATGGTGTTGTATGATTTATTGCACAAATGCTTTACACATTGCCTTCTAAGTTAAGCCTGACTGCTCGTGCCAAGCTACCGGAGGGTGAGCACAGGCTGATTTTGGATTGTGTGTGACTTACCCTGACTAGAGTGAGGGTTCTTGCCATTTCTAACACTCTCTGTTTGGGGGAATAATGCCAGCTCCCACAGGGGGATGGGAACTGACTGTGAATCCCATAAAGGGATGGAAAGAGAGAGAGAGAGAGAGAGAGAGAGAGAGGAGAGAGAGAGAGAGAGGAGAGAGAGAGAGAGAGAGGAGAGAGAGAGAGAGAGAGAGAGAGAGAGAGAGATTGTCATTGCAATGGTCTCTCCATGCAATGACTTCAAGGAGTAAGACCAGCAATATGTTTTGTACAAAACTAATAGATACATTTGGATGCGTAGCAGAACAGAGTCACTGTTGGCCTAATGGTGAAGTTCTTGCACTGTCACTCAGTAGGCCAAATGTTCAAATCCTGGTATCGCTTGGCAGTGTGTTTGTTTATTTCCTAATGTTTTGACTGTTAAACCTTCCTAATTATGGAACATTCACATTTCGTTCATCTCACATGTGTGTGCTGCATGTCATAGGTATTTCTGGAAGCAGTGCATCAAGGAGTCGCCTGTGGCCTAATCAGTAAGGTCACAGACCCTCACACTTGAAGGTTCTGTTCCAGGTGCATCTGTCATCATTTACCTTCTTTAATTTTTTTTAAATATCAAAAGTTTAAGGTTCATACTGAAAGGTGATCTCACTCTTTAATTGACAAATACAATTTTCATTTCAATTTGTCCAGGAATATCTCATTCTAAGTATGACATCCATCAAAGTCTAAAAAACGATATATCTCTCTTACTTTCACTCTCTTTCGCTCTCTCACTCACTTTCAATCTCTTTCTCCTACTGACACACCCACTCAGACCCTTACGCACCCACTCACAGATCTACTCAGACACTCACAGACCCACTCATAGACCCACTCAGACCCTCATGCACACACTCATAGCCCCCCTCAGACCCTCACTCACCTACTCACAGACCCACTCAGACATTCATGCACCCACTCACAGACCCAGTGACACCCTCATGCACCCACTCACAGACCTGCACTGACACTGACGCATCCACTAAGAAACTTATACATGCACTTTCAAACCCAGAGACTCTCACAGCCACTCTCATGCCAGATACACCCTCTCAAACCTATTCTCACAACCAGAAAGACAGGCTACAGCCAGCTCCCACTGCGCATAGCCAGAGGGCCATGGGCAGCGTAGGGATGGGTGGTTGGACGCACGAGGAAAGGCTGTGCAAGGTTGGGTGCTTATAGGGGGTTGGCCACAGGTCCTTGCCATAGGCCAGGTGGTGTGGCCATCCATCACCATGCATGGCTGAAGATCATGCTCAGCTGTGGTTGGATTAACTTATAGTAATGAAAATTACTGTATGTTAAAAAACATAGAAATTCACAAAAAAAACTAAGGTTAAAGACATGTTATTGTTAGGAAATAGAATTTTTTTAAAACATAGAAATTCACTGAAATATAGTTAGGCTCACATTTTAAAACCACAGAACTTCACCTGTAACAGAGACATGTTTGTTTTAGATTTTACACTATTATTTACTTTGACATTTTTCACTCACAAAATGTGATAATAACAGCTATGTAAGAAGAAAGAGTCACAACCAGGTTTTTAAATAAATGTTTATTACATATTTAATTAGTAATCAATATTAATAAACATTGCAATGTGTGAATTATTGAAATATACATTTGACTTAAAAAAACTGTGACATCTTTAAATATATTGATATGCTCACCCCTTGATAATGCTAATATGCTCACTTTTTATATTTTGGTACTGCTGAAGACAGTCAATGGCATAGAGTTGGCAGCTCAGACCTGTGGCAAACCCCACACTGTGCACAGATGGTGGGATGCCTGTAGCTAAACCCCTGCCATCCACAGCCTGAGGCCATGCAGTGCCAGGGTTGGCTGTCTGTGGGGGGTGGGGATGTTGGCCAGGCCTTGTAACTAATCCCCTGCTGTGCTCGTCAAGTTAATATGAGAACCATAAAGAGGCAGGACTGGACATCATCTCAAAATATCAAATCTATGCCCAGGTTTACAAAGGTGCCATGCAACACAGCACAGCACCCAAAATTGCTGCACTGTATTGTGTGACTGGGACAAAGCAAAAGAGTACCATATTTACGGATATGCCACTCTCCTCCACTCTACCTAGCACCGGTGGAGAATTTTGCTGCCAAGTAACATGTACACACCTTTGTGTCATAGTGCAAGGGTGTGTGCATGAGTGAAGCATAGGTTTTGTAAAGGAAGGGTACCCTTCCACTACAAAATACTATGCCTTGACAAGTTGTAAAACATTTCCTACTTTGTATGTGTGCTGTACAGTGCAGCACACATGAAAAGTCGGAAAAGAAAGGAGAAATGAAAACATTTCTGCTTTGAGAGCAGCCTTATTTTTTGGCTCTTTTTTGTGTTACTTTTCCTTACAAACCCAAGCAAATATTAATTTACATTAGTTTGTAAATCCCCAGAAAGCTTTTGCATTGGGTTTATATTACAAAAGACAGGCAAACCACAAAACCTTTTTAAATCTTGACCTCTGTCTCTTCTATCACCCATGTCATTTACCAATCAATCAAATTTCATTTTAAATATCTTACTTTCATTTTATGTTCAGTTTAATCCTTGCACCACGTCATTTTATAATGGCCCAAGTGTAATCAGCCTCATATATTTTTACTCTTAATTTCATAACATGGATTCTCAATTCTGCTAAGATACATTCTCACATTTCCTTACCATAAAGTTAGTCAACAATATTTTAACATCCCTTACAATTACTTGTAGCACTTACAATGTTCTACTCTTTTTATATTTCCCCTTTTCTCAACACTCTAGACAGCATCATTGCACTTTGCACATTACTCATAATATGTCACTTTGCCCATCCTAATTCCTGCATGATTAAATGCCAAATAATGCCCATCAAGAATATCTTGTAACATACATTACATGTACATAAAGTGCATTCCAAGGTCTCAAAAGTGCACATATGCATTCAAGCAAAGGGATGCATAATCCTATTGGGCAAAGCCATGCAATCTCAAAGTGCTCTCATAAAAGCCTCATTGTGCAAACTCATGATGTATATTGCAATGTGGAATCCAAGTTGCAGAGGTTCATCCATAAACATTTGTATATATTAAAATGCTTGCATGAGTCAAAAGAGCTACTATGCTAACTGACCCAAAATTAATTGTATAGCAGAATCAAGGCTCGCAGATTCAAATTAAATTATCAGCCATATTTAGTGGCTTTAGAACTCAAATAGTTTTCTACTCACCAATGTATACATCCAAGATGAACATGAACTCTTCATCAATATTGTGACCACTTAGACTTTGTTGTCACCACCAGAATTAATCTCAATTCCTGCTTCCACGGTTCAAGTTTTCCAGTGCCCCCTTGCAGGTACTTTTTCACATGCTTAATAACATAGTATTTAAAGGCCTGACTTAGAGTTTGGAGGCGGGGTCACGCTGTCAAAACTTTTACAGATGGCCTCTCCACCGTATTGCAAGTTCAATAGGCTATAATGGCATTGTAATACTGCAGACGTAATATCTGTCACATTTGAGACGGAGTAACCCCCTCCAAAAAACTCTAACTCAGGCCCTAAGTCTTTTCAGCGAATCTTGCTATGCACCCATTAAATGTTTGGCTATGTGGTAGTTCCTATCATTGTTCTTTATAGCTCTCTTATGTTGTAAAATCAGATTGTACTTCTAACATAAAATTTACTACAACCACATTGAAGAAAAAAGACTGCAAACCCAGTATTTTATATTATTCTTGCCTGTGCTGTGATCCTCTGACCTTCAAATATTTTATATTCCTTCTTACTCTGGCAAAACTTGCAAGCTTTGCAAACGTAACATTTCTTAAGGCCCTTCCTCAGGGTTTTCATTAAATCTGATCAATTCTTACCAGGATCATAAAAACTGTTTATTAAAATATCCCCTAAGGTGGCAGTTCGCTAATACGTGATGCTGGGGTGTGTACCCACAAAGTCGTTTAGATGTTTGTAATACCCCAGTATATGCCAATTTCTTCTCAATCTCCTTCTCCATTCCCAGTGTATTTCATAAAAAATTAATATTCTCACTTCACATAGTTTTTCCCTTAAATTATGTTCAGCTGTATCCATCACATCCTGATATTGAAGAAAAACCCCTATCCATTGACCAAGCCCTAGTAAGGACATCATTGAAAACATTGATCAGGTATATAGGGAGGATAGAATCTGCCCACCATTTTAGTTGCTTCATTGTAAAAATATTCTTCAAGTGGAGCATGCTCTCCTTAACAACCAGCTATATGGGATAACTTATCTGAAGTGAATCACCCTTGACATCTTGACATCAAAGCTTGCATCCAAAAATTCTGTGTTGCTTTTCATAGGCTTTTGTAAATCAAATATTTAAATCATTATGAGCCTAAATGTATTCCTCCAAGTTAATCTCATCACCATCCCACAAAATGAACAGGTCATTAGTAAATCATGGCCAGATGACAATATCTTCCATGAAGCAATCATACATTTCTACCAAGACAACCACCACCTCCCATCACCCCATAATCAAGAATGCTAATGTAGGGGGGGAAGGTGGTGCCCATAACTCTTTGCATCCATTACTTTTAAATATTGGTTCCCTTTTAACACAAGAAGACCAGCATCTATCTAATTGAGGAGTACTGTGCAAAACTCTTTTTTACTATCTTTCAAAGGGTCCATGCTGGCCCCAGCACCTGAGTGCTGGGGCCAGGCCCTTGTGCTGGCTGTGCCGTGAGGCCCAGGAGCCACTGTACACAATTATGGGGCTTATCAAGACTCCGGTCCATCTTTACAATGGAGTTGGCAGGAGGTGTGCACAGAATGGTATTATGGTGTTCGGTGATCTCTATGAGGACGGACAGCTGTGCTCCTTCAATGAGTTACAGGAGCGGTTTGGTTTAAGCAGGGAAGGTTTTTTCAAATTTTTACAGATGAGACTTTCTTTATAATTTGGAAAATAGTCAGCTTTCGGTATGTCACATCCCCACAATAGATGCCAGCATTAAGGGAGTCAGGATTGAAGTATTGTATGATTTTCTGATTCAGGCACTGCCAGATGATTTAGAGGCCAAAATAGCAAATGGGAATCCAGGCTCGGGGTGGAAGGGCCAGTGCTCCAGGAGTCATTAGATCTTGGTGGGGTGGTCCTTCTGACAGCCAGGCTAAAGATTCAATGCTTTAAATCAATATTTGATTTGTGTAACACTTCGGCCAAGCTATATTAATGGGGTAGGCAGCCTGATAGTAAATGTCATCACTGTGTGACAGAGCAGATGGAGATTGTACGTATCTTTTACACTTGCCCTATACTAAACGATTGTATTTGGGTGAGTGGAATTTATTTCGGTTTGATTATAGGTGAACATTTCCAGGTCACTTCAGTGATGATGCTATTAGGGGTCAAGGGTAGTTCTTGGGCAATGGCCCTCTGGATAAAGAGGTGTATTTGCTGTTTGTTGCTATGGCTATTGCTCGACTATGCATTGCATCCCGTTGGCTAAATCCAGAGTCCCCTACCTTTACAGAATGGAGGTCCAGGTTCCAGGCAACTCAGAGTATGGAGATCAATTTATATGCATGTAAGGGACAGAGATCGCAGAGACAAGGAACTAGGATCTGGTCACCTGTTACCAAGAGGATCAGATCAACAGTATGAGTAAGTAATTGCGTATACACCTACACTTTAGCAGTATACCGTTCCCTGGCTGTGCCTGGGAAAACTTGCATCATGATTGGTAAACTGCTGCATTAATCTCAGATATCCCAGTTGGATCCTTTTTTAATTGTGAATGAGTATTATTGGCTGTTGTCACTACTGCACTTTATTGTTATCTTCATTGATGTGCACTGTAGTTACATTTCTGCCTGATGCCATATGGTACCGTATCAGTAGGATACATTTTTAGTTTTTCTGCTTTTTTAGGCATCTTGACCATATACTGGCAGAGTCATCTGCTAGGCTGTATGCGTACCAGCCCATTGTTTAACTTTATTATTGCACTTTATTACTATCTGCTACGAATGTATGATGGAACAACGCATGAGAGAACCATGCATGCCTGAACAATGTGGTTGGAACAATGACCACGTTGTTACAATGAATGCCTTTACCACTCATGCCTTTACAATGATTTTTCATTGTAAAAGCATGCCTAGTAAAGGCATGTGTGGGAATGGCATGGGTGTTTCTAGCATGCCACCCCCCACCCTCCTTAAGGCTCAAAAGTACACCACCTCTAATACTAAAATTAACCAGATCCCCTCACCCCCACCCCTAAAAACAAAAGTACCCCTCAACCCCCACCCTGCCCCTAAAAACAAAACTACCCCTACAGCCCTCACCCACCATGAGCCCTAAAACTTTCCCCAACCCCCATCTGCCCTAAAAACAACTGACCCCCCACCTTGCCCCTAAAAACAAAACTAGCCCAATCCCCCACCCCCAAAAACCAAACTGCCCCGATCCCCCCCACCCCACCCCTAGAAACCAAATTACCCCGGTCCCCCACCCCACCCCTAACAACCAAACAACCCCAATCCCCCTACCCTGCCCCTAAAAACCGAATTACCCCAACCCCAACCCCTGCACCTGAAAACCAAACTACCTCAATCCCCTTACCCAGTCCCAAAAAACTAAACTTCCCCGACTCCCACACCCTCGTCCCAAGCACTTAATCCAACCCCCACCCCTAAAAACTACCCACCAACCCCACTTACCTGATGGCATCCTCTCCTGATCCACTCTGCTCTGCCTTAACCCAGCTGGCTGGCCCATCAGTGCACACTACTACCAGGGATTATCATTATCCAGCCAGCAAAAACACCTAATGAGGTGAGGAGGAGGTTGTACACAGCTTCTAACAAGTCAAACACTGTGGAGGATTGCAAAGACCATTTATTAAAAGACTCTGGAAGTGGAGTAACTCCTATCCATAGATTATTTGTTCCTGTACAGTGCATAGAATGCTCAGAGAGTTCTGGGGTGAGATAGGATATAGGAGGCATGCTGATCCTGGAATTGGATCTTGGGGATCCCATTGTGGGTAAAGACAAAACTTCTGGACTCTCAGCAGCAGCTCATGAAACCCAGGGTATCACAGAAGGAGGGGTCCTTCCCCTACCGCCAAAATGGCCAGTCAGTGGCCATCCACCCTGCAAGCCATCCAGATTGTTCGTTCACATCCACTGGAAGACAGCCATCAGGTAGTCCTTAAACCTATTAAAAGCATTCATTGAATTACTGTCCATAGTAGGGAGGAGCTGCGTGTCATCAGAATATGACACTATCTGGACACCGAAGGACTCAACAAGGGAGGCCGGGGGCGGGGGTCATAGAGTTATTAAAAAAGAGTAGAGGCAAAGCTCTGAGGGACTTTTAACTTTATTAGCTTTGGACCAGTAGCAATGTTGGCATCCAGACCAACTGGCCTCTAGCACCAAGAAAAGAGGTAATCCAGGCCAATGCAGAGCAACTGACTTCTAAATTTTACAGGTGTTGGAGAACGATGGAATGAGACATCATGTCAAAGGCCCTGGATAAGTCAAGTAATATCAATGTAGTCAGTTTCACTTGGTTAATGGCCAACTTGATTGAATCAGTTACCTCCACAAGAGGGGACTCAGTACTAGAGAGAGCACAAACGCCTGACTGAGACTGGTGCAACAGCTGGCCTTGCTCTAAAAATGTAGATAGTTGTCCATTAGTAAGCTTCTCCAGCATCTTTTAAAAAGCCGGTAGCAGGGAAATGTGCCTGAAAATGCTCATTGTGGTACTACATGACAAGGGCTTCTTTAATGGGGCACCTGCTTAGTCTGTTTCCAGCAAGTGGGTACAGTAGCAGATTAAACTGAACTGTTAAACAGATGGTTTAGAAAGGGGTTGCTGGTCTTAAGGCTGTCATTCAAAATTCGGGGAGGCCAAGGTTTATCTAGTGAGTCAGATTTACATTCTCTAATGCCTGTTCAGATTCCTCCAGAGAGATAGTACCAAACTCCTGGAGACACAGCGGCCATATTCTGAAGTTCTTCGACAATACTAGTGATCTTGCCCTCAAAAAAATCAGATAGTTTCTCGCATAGCATAGTGGATGCATCTAAGGGCTGTGAGAGGGTATCTGATCTTAAAAATGTCTAGCTTTGTTGCTAGAGCCTGCAATTTGGTTACTGATTCCACTTTCTTAATTGTACTATGATAAATATTCTGAGCTTTTTTTAATAATATTTCTTATCTTCAAGGTGATAGCACCTTCTCCATGCCCTTTCTAATTTTCTACATTGCTTCTGCATATCTCTTAGTTTGCTGTTGAACCAAGGGGTGGATGAGTGACTTCTAATAGAATTATCGGACTTCTGCATTTTGACTGGGGCTAAGGTGCTCATCATGTGCAGCAGCCATGAATTAACAGCTGAGGTGTCAGCTTTGATTTTTCCCACTAATACTCAGCATGGAGCTTCTAAGGTCAGACTCAAAATCAGTACTAGCCACTTTAGACCAGTTCTTATATGAGACGAGAGGCTTGGGCCTTCTCCTCAAAAAACCATAAGCAACACCCTGGGTAAAATGTATAATGAGGTGGTTGGAACAGTCAATGATTTTAAAGTCTGTCACATCTAACTGATGGTTAGAAAACATAGGATCTAGGATACAGCCAGCAGAATGGGTGGGCTGTTTAATAAATCACTTCAGATTCCAGGAAGATATTTTTTTCCAGTAATAACTGGGGGTTGGTGGAACTCATGGAGTTTCACTCCATGGAATTCCACAAAATTACAGAAAACCTCAGTGAGAGTCTGAGGAGTTCCACCAATAGGCAGAAAATATGCTGCTCGTGCTGCAATTCAGCTGCAGTGGTACAAGCAGCGTTAAAAAACAGCACGAACTGCACCATGCATTTCTCAAGAGCGTACAGCAATTTGAGTTGATTTTTCTGCCACTTGAGTAGAAAATCTACTTGAGTGACAGCAAATCTACTCAAACAGCAACTCTTTCTGAGCGTGACTGCTGGTGTCCCCAGGGAATTTTTGACTGATACCGGGAGACAAAAGCCAGGAGCTTCTGCCCCCTGTAGTTCAGTCAGCTCAAATGATACACATTTGAAATACTTTTTAAAAACAATGGCCAGACCCCTGCCCCTTTTCCCTACTCTGTCACCGTGTAGCATAGTGTAACCACTTGGTATTGCAAACGCAACATCAGGAGCAAAGAGATCTGTCATCCAGGTCACTGTGGGAAATAGAACACCCAGCTCATCCAGAACATCCAGTCTTGACCATTAATCAATATTTATTGGGGTGGTGGAATCCTCAGTAACTCAATGGGTCGCAATGAAAGCCACCCTAAGGGGTGCAGTATAGGCTCCATCTCAGGCAGGAAGCGTATGCAACAAGAGGTGCCTGAATTCAAGAACTGCATCCTTCAGTTGGAAAGGGGAAGTGAATCAACCCTCCTTAGGGATTCCCTTCACATGCAATGTGTACTTTAATAGGTATTATTAAAGTAGGCACGGTTGGTGTGGCTTGCCACACAAAGTTGTATCTCCCAATGAGGGACAAAATGAGCAGGACCACTCACTTTCTATGTGCCAATGCCATCCTCCTGAGATAATTGCATATGTACGAGATGAGAGAGGACTGGACGTAAAGGAAATTAAAACATTGCTCAGTGTTTTGCTTCCCGCTATGAAACATTATATTCACATGGATCATTCCGATAAAACAGCCCTGCAAGAGTTTATAAGGGACCTTCCAGTTACTCCATTGCAGAGGGAGGATGCAGTGGGACTAGAGGAGGACATAACGTTAGAGTAGGTGGCAGATATCATCACACTGCTCCAGTCAGGGAAAAAAGCCTGGGACCCAACGGGTTCCTGGTGGTTTTCTTCAGAGAACATAGTGCCCAGCTCCACGATCTGTTGACCAAGACCTTCCCCACAGTTCTAAAGTTGGGATCATCACTCATGGGCCTTCACCTGTGAGAATTAGCGATCATACTGAAACAAGGCACCCACTGGTGCACTGTTCTTCATATTGACCCATTTCACTCCTGAACACAGAGAAGAGGATATAGGCCGAAGTGTTTTCTAACCAGCTGCTCTGAGTAATCAGTTCACTTGTTCATCTTGATCAATCCAGCATCATGCTGCATCAAGTTACAAGCCACAATAGTCTTCGTGTCCACAGTGCCATGGTCCTTGCCAAACAGCAGCCAGGACAACATGCACTCTTGCTGATAGACTTTCTAAAAGCTTTTGACTCGGCACAGTGGGACTATCTGTTATGTCTTTAAAACTGCATCCCTACATTTTATTAGTAAAGTAGGACTGTTGTATGCAGACTTGTTGGGTCAAGTGTGGGTGAATGGCATGGGTTCTGACACATTTCAGATATACAGGGGTGCCCTCTATCACCACTACTCTCTGCTTTGGTGATTAAGTCTTTGGCCTGGTGGGTAAGGGTGGGTGCATTGGTCTAGGGAAGGAACTGGACACCCACATTTCTAATAGAATAGCATTATATGGGGATGGCGCTCTCATACTTATGGCTGAGCCTCGAGACCCCGAGACCTCCAGATACTGCATATCTTTGGAATGTTCACAGGGTTTACCCTGAACAAACCCAAATCCATAATATATCCAAATAATTATCCAGCCTCTGAGATAGAGTGGATCAGTGACATACAAATTCAAATATCTTGGTGTTTACATGACAACTAACATGGGAAAAGAACATGGGCATGAGAAAAGAACACTCAGACCCAAATAACATAGTTGCCCCAAAACACTGAGCTCTAGTCCACACTCCTGTTGTCCATCAAGGGTAGCTCTTCCATACTTTGGATTATAGCCTTACCACGTCTACCATACCAACTACAGAATTACCCTTCTCTCTACCTTAAACCTTCTTTGAAACACAAAAGGCAGCACTAAGGAGCTTATTTTTGAACCATCAGACCCCTTACATTGCCCTCTCAAAGTGTTTTAAATCAACCTATGATGGCATGGCCTCCTATTATTGAACAACACATATGATCATCATAAATGAATGGTTGTTTTGAGGTGCTGGAGACCCAGCCTTTCTTTTTGAGTGTTGTACAATGAGAAATATTCCTCTTCTATGACTATTATATAGTAACACTGAGGAGATCCCACTTCCACAAGCCACCTGGGTGATGTTTCAGGTGTGGTGAGACACTTACAGGGCCCTGGGCTGGTCAGGGCTTCTGACCAGAGAGTCCCACCCCCTGTTTGGCATGAAACTTCTTTGAGACAAGTATCAGCTCTGAAGGGTTTCCATAGGTGGGATGCTATCAACATCTCCAGGTTGGAGAATGCTGTAAGAGGTACCAAGCTCATGTCATTTAAATATCTCCAAGATGAACACAACATGCACGTGTCAATTTTGTTGCTTTTTAGAGCTACAACATATGTTGCGCCCATACATAGCTTACCTCACTGAGCTCCTGGTTCATAACCCCATTGAGGCCAAACTTCTTCTAGAGGATCTGACCACACATAAGATTTCAAACATCTACCACAGCCTCGTGATCAACTCCAAAAATAACTACCACATTTTGAGAGTGGCATGGGATGTAAATTTGAGTCACCTAACAGAAAATGGCTGGAGGTGGGTGCTTGCATCCCCCACAGAGGCAGCAATAGCTCCACAACAGCCATTGATTCATCTCAAATATTTACATTGGGTATTTTTCACACAAGAATGGCTAAGGAAAATGGGAGCAATAGCTTCTCTGATGTGCCTACGTTGCGGGATGCACACAGGGACTTTTCTTCACACTTTGTGGGAATGTGGAATTTGGAAACCTTTCTGGGAGGGAGTAGTGACCTTTTGGGGTCACAAACTACGTTTGGGTCTACCTGGGAATCCCAAGTTTACCCTATTGCATGACACTTTGGGTGTCAACAGTAATAGATATCAGGCAACCCTCGTGTGGCTGGGGCTAGCCGTGGCCAAACAACACATTGTCAGAGTATGGAAGGGCGTAAACCCCTGTGCTTAAAGAACTGAACTGGAATTCAGTTTTGGCCTGGTTCAAGAAATTCCAATTTATGCCATGTGTGGATGCCTGCAGAAATATCACGAAATGTGGGCAACATGGCCCCAATATGGAGAGATTCCCCCTGGCACTACAAGAGAGTGGATCCTTCTCCATTGATGACAAATTAGAGCATTTGGGGACAAACAGAATACATAACCTCGAGGAGGGAAAAGGGGGGGAACTGACGCTACGATTGCAAGGCTTTCTCTGTGTCGGAGACTTATGGGGGATTTGGAAAAAATGGGGATTTCAATAGCAAACTTCTCTATGCAATAGAGGACTACAATGTCTATGTCGACTTCTCTGTTATAGCTAATAAAATGTTTTAGAAAAAAGAACAGTGACAATAGATATGACGGTCGATATTTAAATAAAATGGGAACGTGGGTGGATATAGACATATGGGACTGCAGATATGCACCTATCCAGTCACTTACGTAGACAGAGATGTTTGACACATCCCCGAAAGAATAGATGGTATTCTAACCAGCAGTGCTTAATTTGAGCCGGTGGCTTCTGGTGTGGGGGTGGGCACCACCACTTATTTTAAATGGCCGGCACTTCTTTTTCTGCCTCAACCATTTACTACAAGCAAAAGACATGGGGGAAGGAGGGACAAAGAGAAAAACGAAAACGCGTCACAAAGGGAGAAAGCAGAAAGCGGCAAGAATGAGCTGAAGAAGCAGGTAGTGGCTGTAGATAAATTAAAGAGGCCAGAGATGGCTTCAGGATTACCTATCCTAGTATTTTGTGCTCGCATATTTAAGTGCAGCAGCCGCGTGTTTTAGAGGAGAGGATTGGACACCGGCACGTTTTTATTTACAAATGAAGCACACTTTACAAGTATTTTTAGGAAGTGTATAAGGCTACTAATTTTAAAAACATGACAAACATACGTTATGGCTGGGGAAAGCGGTTTAGGGAAATGCAACAACCTTAAAATTGAGCTATTAGGGTGCAACCAACAACGGTATTTAAATGCCCGATAGTCTGTCACAAAGTCCGTGGGGAAAAGGGCAAGGCTTAATTGTGGACTGTACTTAGTTGAGTGAATAGGAATCACTTGTGTGGCATTTAGGCAATATATTCAGTATTCCTTTCCATTCGGGGATCTCCGCCTCTGGTAGCAGAGGTCTCCACAACCAGACGGAAGGTAAAATAGTTTACGAAGTTACTTGTAGTAACTTTACATTATTATAACTTGTGTTGTTAGAGGCTTTACCCTCTCACTTGCGAAGGTGGAAATACTTAAGTCTACTCCTAATTCTAAGTCTGAACTGAAACAGTGACCAGCAAAAAATCGAAGAGTTACACTTAAGTGTAGGAGTAGATTACATATGAGTAGATCTACACATGTACATTTCCATAGCTGAATTGAGCCCTTACTCTGTAAACTGCATTCTGAGCGTCCAGTCTCATGTTAGCTCACTAAGTAAACCCTAGCTCTTCAAACTGTCTATCCTGTCGAAGTCAATCACTAAAAAAAAAATACAAAACCTTCCAGTTAAGCTGTTTTGGTATTAGGACACCAAGAGGCCAATGGAAAACAACATCTAGTTGTTACAGTTAAGGAACAGTGACTATTGATTGCCTTGAGGCCTCAAGAAAAGGCAAGACACGGCAATATAAGCGAGTTGTGAATAAGAAACAGTCAGCACTCTAAATTGCCTGTAACAAAAGAAACGAGTCAAATGAAATAAATAGCAGCATATTTGTCAGGATGTGTGACTATCCAGGCTAGTTTCTATTTACTTCTGTCGCTACTGTACTGAATGAATAATGAATGGGGGCAGAAGAGTAAAATTGAGAAATATATTTTTCAGCAATTTACTAAGAAAGGGCGAAGAGAGAGTAGGGTGAGGCAGAAAGAGAAGATAAGGAAGCAGACAGACTAGGGAGAAGGGTGTGATTGAGAGGAGGAGGGTTTGCTGGAGAGCGGGGGTGAGTGATGCTGAGAGAGAGGAGACTAATGTGGGGAGATGTAGGTGAGGAAGAGTGGAGGAGGAGGGAGATGGAGATGGTGTAGGCAGAGAGAAGAGGGCGAAAAAAGATGGGTGGTTGAGGGAGAGAAAGGAGTATGCGGATAGAGAGAGGATGGTGAGATAGAGGAGTGAAGGTGAGGTGGGAGGGAGGGAAGAAAATGAGTTGGAGAGAGAGGTGAAGGGGAGGCAGAGGGGGGTGAGGCAGAAAGAGAAAGATGACAGAGAAGAGTGAGAGGGAAAACAGAGTATGAGATCGAGATAATACAATAGGTTGGAGGATGGAAAGGAAGGAATGGGGTTAAAGTGGGGAAAGATGAGAAGGAGATGGGAGATGCTAGGGTGGGGCAAAGAAAGAGGAGGCAAGGAAAGAGAAGGGTGAGAGAGAGTGCTCAGTATGGCATAGATATAGAGAGTGGAGGGTAAAGTGGTGTGATGAAGAAAGGCGAGGATGAAAAAGATGAAGGGGCTGAGGCATAGACAGAGGCAAGGGTGAAATGGAAAGAGTGAGGAAGATGAGGTGGAGTGAGAGAAGAGTGAAACAGAGGACGAGGCGCAGAGAGAAAGGCAGCGTTAGAGGCAAATACGGCAGAAAAGGAGGAATCTGAGGATGGGAGATGGATGGGTTGGAAAGAGAAGAGGAGATAACGATGAAGGTAAAACAGAAGAGGCTGGGGCAGTGACAGAAGAGTGAAGCAGACAGAGCAGCGGTGTTAACGCGTACCAGCTGATCAGCCTCAAACCTTACTTCTGGTGAAGCCAAAAAATAAATTGAACGAGTGGCGCACTCTTTCCTACAAGCACCACTGTGCCATGCATTGAGTGGCTTCCTCCAAGGACTCGCCTGCCTCCACCAACATGTTCGTGGCACCTTGCACCTCTACACCAAAATGTTAAAAAAATTGATTTTGAAGGCTTATGTATTGGCTAGTATTTGCCTATCCTTTTTGTTGGACTTTTGGCCTTACCCAGGGTCATCCCCAGTCTTTTTGCCTCCTTCCTCCTGGTTTTTCTGACCTCTCGCTGTTGGCTCTAGGACTCTGAGCACTTTTTCACTGCTGACCAGTGCTAAAGTGCAGGTGCTCTCCCATCTAAAGTTGGTATGATTGGCTTATACCTAATTGGCATATTTAATTTACCTATTAGTCCCTTGTACAGTGGTATCTCTATACCCAGGGCCTGTAAATTAAATACTACTAGTGGGCCTGCAGCGCTGCTTGTGCCACCCACTGAAGTAGACTTTTAAACCTGTCTCAGGCCTGCTAGCGCAGGGCCTGTGTGCTCAGTTTTCTGCCACAGGGACCTGGCATTTAAACTTACTTGCCAGGCCCAGAACTCCCCTTTTACTACTTGTAAGTCACCCCTAAGGTACGCCCTAGCTAGCCTTATGGGCAGGGTGCCATGTATGTAGAAAGGCAGGACATGTGCCATATTGCATGGCCTGTCCTGGTAGTGACAAACAGCCTAACTTGGGGGCATATTTATACTCCGTTTGCGCCGAAATTGCGTCATTTTTTTTAACGCAATTTCGACGCAAAACTAACTCCATATTTATACTTTGGCGTTAGACACGTCTAGCGCCAAAGTCCATGGAGTTAGCGTCATTTTTTAGCGTGGACACCTAATTTGCGTTAATGAGATGCAAGGTAGGCGTTCCCGTCTAAAAAATCGACTCCGAGGCATGTGCGTGGGATTTATACTCCCGGGCAAAAATCACGCCCGGGAGTGGGCGGGTCAAAAAAAATGACGTACGGCCGCTTTTGCGCCGTTTTTTAGCGCCTGCAAAAGGCAGGCATTAAGGGACCTGTGGGCTCTGAAGGAGCCCAGAGGTGCCCCCCCATGCCCCCAGGGACACCCCCTGTCACCTATGCCCACCCCAGGAGGACACCCAAGGCTGGAGGGACCCATCCCAGGGACATTAAGGTAAGTTCAGGTAAGTGTTAAAGTGTTTTTTTAATTTTTTTTTGTGGCATGGGGGGCCTGATTTGTGCCCCCCTACATGCCACTATGCCCAATGACCATGCCCAGGGGACAGAAGTCCCCTGGGCATGGCCATTGGGCAAGGGGGCATGACTCCTGTCTTTGCTAAGACAGGAGTAATTTCTATGGGGGTTGGGAGTGAAAAAAAAATGGCGCAAATCGGGTTGAGGCGCAAAAATTGCCTCAACCTGACTTGCCCCATTTCTTGACGCCCAAGCTCCATTTTCCCCTACGTCGGCGCTGCCTGGTGTACGTCGTTTTTTTTAACGCACACCAGACGGCGCCGGCGGCTAACGCCGGCTAACGTCATTCAATAAATACGGCGCCCGCATGGCGCTTCAGAATGGCGTTAGCCGGCGCTAATTTTTTTGACGCAAAACTGCGTTAGCGCAGTTTTGCGTCAAAAAGTATAAATATGGGCCTTAGTGTCTCACTGCTGTGAGTGCTGCCTTCTCATAGGATTGTATTAGAAATGCCCTGCCTTATGTGTAAGCGGTATTGTCTGATTTATGAGGGGTAGCGTAGGCGTGTTTGGTATGGTTGTGATGGTGATAATAAATGCTGCTTACTGGTGTGAGTGTATTTTTTATTACTATCACAGAAATGCCACTTCTAGAAAGTGCGCATTTATCTGTTCTTATGACTCTGGTGTTTTGCAGCTTGACTCCAATCCATGTCTGGGCAGAGTGACAGTTGGGGCTTTGTGCATACTTTTCAGACAGCCTGTAACAGGGAGGCTGGAGGTGTCACAGAGGTGCATCTGCATACTGAATAGTCTTCCTGGGCTGAGAGAAGAGAGAGGCGGGGCACACCTGCATTTGTAAAGACTGTGCCCTGGCCTCACACAATAGGGTCGTTAACCCCCCACTGTTGTTTGGAGCCTGTGCTGAAAGGAGAGAAGGGGCACTCCCAGAACCAGTTGTAACTGGCTGGAACCTCCTCTCCCTACCATTGTGAAACACTGTAAGAAATGACTATAAGTGCAGGGGAATTTTCCCCACAATTTGGAGACTCTTGGAATCATCTTGGAACTGGACACCAAAGGCTGAAAGGACTCACCAGGAACCGCCATGGACTGCTGCTGGTGTGCTGACCTGTGACCTGCCTGGTCACTGTGAAGGACTTGCCACTTGCTGCCTTTCCCTTGTGCTGGCCTGTAGCTGGGCCCTCCACCTGAGGACCTTGTCTTAAGATTCTGCTCACCAGGGGCAGGGTGCTGTGGCCCCTGACCCCTGCATCCATTTCTTCACGAGGGTTGCTTCTCCGTGGTTGCGGCTGCCATAGCGCTGAGTGCAGCGCACTTATGGAGCCTTGGGAGCTCGTAGGCTCCTTGCTGCATTGTGCCCCTTTAAATAAGATCACCGCAGCAACCCGGGAAGCTGGAAGAACACTCGCGCACTGCATCGGCTGCAGGCGAGTGTCTGCTCGGGCCCCAGGAGGGGTCTGATCTTCTTGTGGCTTCACGGCAGGACCAGAGGAAGGCGCTGGGAGTGCCCCCTTCCCCCTGGCTCCTGCGTTAGGAGCAGGACGGTCCTTTTCTGCTGCTAGGTAAAACGGGCATTATTGTGAGCCCCCCCCCTTTGGTGGAAGGGCCAGCGGAGGCCCGGGGGGGCCCCCAGAGATCACGGGTCCCGGGAGGGGCCTGTCATTAAACCGGAGGGGGTGCGTGGTGCCCCCCTCCTGCCCTAAGTTGTTTTTGCTGGCTTTGGCTCCCCTCGTGAGGGCCGTTTGAGGCCCTGGGGGGCCCCCAGTAATCACGGTGCCCAGAGGGGCCTGTCTATAAAAGAGAGGAAATGCATGTCGCCCTCCTCTGACCCCAGAGTACAAGGGAGGCCCCCATTTTGCGCATATGAGCGCCGGGGGCCCCATTGTTCGCCTTCTAGGCACTGGAGGTGCCTTTATCCAACCAGGTACTCTTTAAAGGACCAATATAGTTGCAATCCAAAGTTCTTTCTACAGACTTGTGTTTGATTCATATATTACCTACCTGCGTTTGATATTTTTACATATGTGTATGCAAATGTTCCTTTTATGGACATGCTTGCTAATATGTTTTTCTAACTTGCCATATGTTTTCTAATGTTCCTACTATGGGCATTTTATGATATTCTTATGACAAGTGCTGTGATGTAATAACGTGTTTTCCTGACTACTGCTTATGTTGCAGAATACTGAGTAACATGTGTGTTATGTGTGACTACTGCTAGTTTGCAGAGTAACTAATGTGTAACGTTCTGACAACTGCTAAGGTATCAGGATAGTACTGATATGTGATGTTTGGTCTAATAACTACGTTGTGTACAATACAGTATATTTTCATAGAATCTTGTGCTGTGTTTCCTTTGTGGTGGGGATATTGCGTCACATGTGTGTGTGTGTTGTGCAAACGCTTTACACATTGCCTCTGGGTTAAGCCTGACTGCTGGTGCCAAGTTACCAAGGGGGTGAGCAGGGGTTATCTTGGATGTGTAACTCCCTTGCCCTGACTATGGTGGGTAAGTTCTGCCTGGCTGAGGTGCATACCCTAGCCAACCAGAAACCCCATTTCTAACACTTTTCAATCTCCTACCTACAAAAATATGAACAGGTGTACTAATTGGATAGTTATGCTGTGCTCAGATAGTGCCAAATCTTTCTTGGCACTTTTTTTTAATTCTCATTTTCCTTTTAAATCGTTCAAGTAGTCAGGTAAATGGTGTCGTGCCAACAGAGACAAGGAACACAGTGGCTCAAATAATTAAGGTCCCAAATCAGTATTCAGGAGTTCTATTTCATTTTTGTAACATATCAACACTTTTCACAAATGTTCAGTTGTCTGTATATTTTTCGGACTGTGCTACAACTTGCCAAAAGAGTTTGAAGGTTCCCTTATTACGATTCTTTAATGGTCATATTTCCGTTACCATTGAAACCTGCATAGGTTTCACCACCACAGGCATTGTTCCGAACGTGCGCGGTAGAATAATTGTGCTTCGTTCCTTAATCTTTTCTCCTCTCTCTATTACCCATTACCCTTTGTCGAGTCTGAAGAATTTTCTCGCATTGGCAGCAACATCTTCAATGTGTTCCACATCTACTGACTGATGCAAACACTAGAAGCATTTATAATCACTCTGTGAGGTCGTTATTGAATGGACTTTCCTATTCTGGGGCTAGGAATGGTTTTTATAATTTAAAATGATTGCACTGACTGTATTGCTTTAAACTGCATTCCAAGAAGACACTTCGAAGAATAGGCAGGAGATTGCTATAGTCATTAACTTTAATTCATTACACAGATCTAGCAGTAGATTCTGCAAAGTCCGAATTCGTCAAGGTTTCTTTCCATCCTGCTGCAATTACAATATATTGGTGAAATGGGAATTTTAGTTGCAGTGTACGAGGGTGTAAAGATACACAAAAAATATATATCTTGATGGCGTACGCTTAAGCCAAATGAGTGCAAGGCAGTGATCCAGCTGCAAAGCACACTACTGGATATTTGCACAGCAAACTCTACTTGCGGTAGAATGTTTCTACTGTGATATGCATCATAGTCCTTTTGGTAGGAGTGCAAAGACTGCATATATAAGGGGGAGACATTATAGGGGATAAAGGGGTGCTGGTAGCAACTGCTAGGTCTGTCGTCCTTCAAAATATGAATCTTTCAGAGAACAAGTAGGCTAAGATTGAAAAAGGGGCATTAACCTTTATCGATTCCACGGCATTTTGGTGTCCTTACCATATCAGTGAAGGAAGGATGTTTCCTCGGAATAACACTGCTTGCCATCCTGGTAAAAAGACCGTGCCTTGTTTCTCTGGAATATCATTTTCTATGCAAAGATAAAAGGCCCAGTTCACAAAAGGAATTTTTCGGTTATAAACATATGTCTATGGAGGCAAAACCCCTTCATGGATGCCTGCCTGGAATTGGCAAGTGAAATCCTAACAGTTTTTCATCGTGGGTATCTTCCTGGACTTCATAGAGATTTCAATATGGTTAGATGTTTACTGCAAGAGATTGCTTCACATTGAGTGAACAAATCTCAGGCAAGGAGTGTCGAAGTGTCTGGAGCAAAGCACAGTAAGCCCTGTAAAGTTTGATTCACTCAAAAAAGACCCAGGTTTTACATGATTTTGCAAGATTTCGGCCTAGTTTTCCAAAGATTTTGTGTTGGCTTCGCATCACTTTTTTGACGTAGATCAATGATAATTAAAGTAGCGCAAATGGTTATTTCTGTTGCTTTGTAGCAAAAACAAACAAACCAAAAAGCATATGAAGCAAGGCTGCCCGCATTGCCACAGGTGCTCAGACCATGGAAAGAACAGAGTTGTGCCATTTCTGTGAAAGTATGGCACTTGCTGTGGTGCGTTGCATGAACTCCTTGAAAGTATGCCCCTGTGTTGGTGGGTATTCCCAAACTAAGTTCTAACCTTTTCCCCCCTTGGAAGTGGTCAGATATTTGCCAAAGGCTGGGGTGACTCACCTTCTAGGATGAGAGTGGGGATATCATCCCAGATTTGGTGGGGCTGTAGGAAACGGCTTACTTCTCTGAGATTTATGCTTTCCTTACAAATAAATAAAATACATTGTGATAATTTCCCCTGAGCATAATTATCAGGTGTGTATTATACGCACCAGAGAAATGGGAGCCTGGGGATATGCTACATTATCTCTGAGTAGCATGCTGGGAAACCTGCACCAGTGCAGTTTTTCCAAACATGCTACTGGGAATCTTCATGAATACCAAAAAAAGTAAATCTGCATCCATTCATAGGTGTGTTTTTAAAGGTGCAGATTTTCTACTTGTTTAGTGAATGAGGCGCCAAGAGATTGTCTGCAGATGCAGGAATGGTACATAAACTTTCTCATAATTGGCTTCTCCCTTACTGGGACAAGTGCAGGATATGTGCTCTGTTTATTACCTGCATAAAGGCTACTCTTGAAACTGACTGGATCACTGTACTTCATTCATTTGGTTTAAATGTATACAATCTGGATGCTGTTTGCCTTTCAACGTGTATGCTCAATCCAAGGACTGGATTAGTGCCTCTTTATTATAAACCTTGTTTTAAAGATACAGTGCTCTCTTACTACTCCGTGTAGGTCCGAGCTAGATAAATACCTAGTAAGTCAACTCGCCAACCTTTTTCCCCAATCAAACATGACTAGAAGGATACGGATGATAATAAATGCCCTGTTATTACCAGTTAATGGGCAAATATACCCATTTTCCCCTGAAAGCCCACGGAGAAGCTCTTTAGTGCTACATAAAATGCTCAACAGTACATTAGTTAGGCACTGGCCAATGATAAACTATTCTATGTGTAAAGATACCCGTGAATCAACCCAAAGTGCCAATATGCCGTAACAGTTTCGGATGCACACTATATAAACGTCAGATTACATAACAAAGTTTACCATAGGTATTTTCAGCATCTTAGAACACAGAGCCATATCAGCCGGGGTACCCAGTTAAGCGGCGATGAACATTCAAGACCCAGTATTTAGGTCAAGTGATGATATTCTATTAATTTATTATCATTTATTATTTTAATTCTGTACCACAGTGAATATTAAATGTTGCAAACCCCCAAAATATGCGTTGTCTCTTTAAAATGAGGCTAGTATGCTATTTCTCAGAACATCAAAGAGACAGTAAAGGAATTAGCTAGAAGGGGCAGCAATAACTTTTGAGGGCTCAAATAAAATATAAGAAGCACATCATGTCAATAACTTTTTTAACAGATGAATGGACCAATTCATGGAAATTGAAGTCACTCACAACAAGCATAGAACCCTCACTAATGTGTTCAAACTCCAAGATGATGGGAGAGTGAAAAACAGAGGGCACACAAAAGCATTGTAGGGAAAAGCAAACCAGAACTAATTCAAACAGTGGTACCGTCAAAATCCAATAACTAACAATCCACTGTCCAACTACAAAACCTACTACTTTACCTGCGTTCAGTGGGCCCACTTGTTGTCACCTGATGAATTGCGGTCCAAGCAGGTAATTGTCAAAACGTCATATATTTATTTATTTATATTATTGTCTATTCTACAGCTGTATCAATTTAGTATTAGCGTGCTTTACAACAGAAATCTGAAAATCTATGAGTGTAAAAAGTATCTTGTCTATGAAGGTAACAGGTATAAAGGACATGGTGTATGATATATGTTAGACCTTTCAGCCTTAGGGTGGTCTTTCCCCAAACATTTTGCCTTCACTCCTCCTGTTCGGCTGAATTCGTTTTTGTTGGCCTTAGGACTCCACACAATTTGCCACTACTAACCAGTGCTGAAGTTCTTGTGCTCTCTCCTTTAAACATTGTGAAACTGGCTTACACCCAATTGGCACATTTTATTTACTTGTAAGTCCCTAGTAAAATGGTACTACAGGTACCCAAGGCCTGTACATTAAATGCTACTAATGGGCCTACAGCACTGATTGTGCCACCAACTTAAGCAGCCTTTTAAAACATTTTCCTGTCCTGCCATTGCAGCCTGTGTTCAGTTTTAAACTGCCATTTCGACCAGGCAAAATTAACCTCTTGCCAGGCCTAAACCTCCATTTTTGATACCTATGAGTCAACCCTTGGGTAGGCCCTAAACAGCCCATAGAACATGATTCAGTATTTAAAAAGTTGAATAAGTATTTGTAAGACTTAACTTTCAGGTTCTTGTAGTGAAAAATTCCTTAATTCGTTTTTCAGTACTACGAGGGTTACCTTGGATTACCTTATTATTACATTGAATAAATTATGCATTTTGAGTGGTAGCTAGATGGACAGTCATGTTTGGTGTCTGGGAAATTTTAATTTAAAACCTTCTTTAATGGTAAAGTTGAGTTTTAAGTCACAATTCTGAAAATGCCACTTTCAGGAAATTGGCATGTTCTTGTCCTAACCATTTGGTGCCTGCAACCATTTCCTAGTTTGCACGACTAAGTGTAGTTGGTGATAGGCCTTTCTGCATTTCTCCTATACTGTGTCAAGTAGGAGGGTCTGAGTGTAGGCAACATGGACCATCTCTGACTTGATGGGAGGCAGAGCTGTCACCTAACTCACTTGCGCTTCAAAGTAACTGGCTCAGATCACACACAAAGGACTTCACACAAGCCTGTTGTGTCCCAGGCAGATTGGCACTAGGGTAGGGGAATATCAAACTTCAGACACCTCCTTATAGGGACACTTTTCAGTACACTCCTGGATCTGTGGATAATACAGAAGAAGGATGCCCTGCTGCTCTACTTTATGAGAAGGAAGAATGGACCTGTAACCTTCATCCGAGGCTGAAGTGACTCCAAGGGTCAGCTAGCTGACCTTCTGTTAGAGCTAGAGAGACATAAGAAACTGCAGAGGAATATCTGCATCTGTCTAGTGAAGCTGCTGCCTGGACCTGCAACTGAACCTTTCTGAGCCATGCTGACCTCAGCTGGAGTGAGTTGCTGATCCCCAAGAAGAGATTTCCAGGTCCTGAACCCTTGTTGTGGCATTAGTCAGTTGAGTTCCTTATTGAAGAAAATGAGAAATCCTGAAGTTTTGGGCTCTTTGAAACCATGAATGGGCCTGTGTGTGCTAAGATCTTGTTGACCACATGGCCCATCAAAGTGAAGCTCCAGTAAACCTGACTGTTCATGCTACAGTGATCGCCAGTGACGTTTGACGACATGAGATCTGCACTATCGCTGAAGTATAGATAGCCTGCGGTGACTGCCAATGTGGATCTCCAGCAACAACTGCCCATGATGCTTGACAGGATCTTCGTGCTACAGCTTCGACCATCCACAACGCTTGGTCTGCTCTTTGCACTACAATAATGACTATCCGTGATGCCCTGCTCCTCACAACCTCTTCCACTGCAAATGGAATTTGTTTGGTGGGACAAACCTTGTCCCTGTGTCTGATCCACACTCCATCGTGGTTGGCCTGAACTTGTGAATTTCACCAAGTCTTCCACGACCAGATGACCATAAGTGCAATTTGTGTTTTTAGAGGATGTACTTATCTTAAATCTTTGAAATTCCATATCTCTGGTTCTACTCACTGGAATATTGTCATTTTGGGGTCAAGTAATTTACAAAAATGTGTTTTCACTTGATTACTGCTTATGTACTGCATAAATACTTTACGCATTGCCTCCAAGTTAAGCCTGTCTGCCTGGGGGCGCGCTTTCTGGAGGGCAGAAGGAGGCGGCACCATCTTTCCAAGGGCAGGAGCCCTTTAAACTCACTACAGCGCTCCCGCCTCGCGGGATGCGCTTTCTGGAGGGCGGAAGGAGGCGGCACCATCTTTCCAAGGGCAGGAGCCCTTTGAACTCACTACAGCGCTCCCGCCTCGCGGGACGCGCGCAGGCGGCGCCCGGAGGAGGCCGGGCTGGGCCACACTATTTTCATCCTGATATTGAGGTCGGTGACCAGCGGACAAATATACTCCAGTCACCCGGACACCATACCAACATAGGTGAGCAGTATTCTAGGCCCTTCTGTTGTTTTAGCCTCTTCAACAAGGCCCCAGTGGGGTGAAATTAGGGTGGGAACAGGGGAGGAAAAGCACCTACAGAAAAAGACTGTTAAACTTTGGGCTGGATTAAAAGTGTCTTATTAAGTCAAGATGGGTAGACGGAAGGTGGGGGGTGCTTCTGGAAAAGGCCGGCAACAATAAGACTCTAGACGGTTTCCTCCAAAAAGCGGTTGGGGCATTAGAAAAGGAAATTGAATTGGTGGAGCGCCGTCTAACTGCCCCCCCATTGTTGGAGGCTCCACCGAAAATTCCAGCACAATTCCTTCACCCACCCGCTTCTCAGCCTGCCCCGGCAATTCCACCTCCAACCACCCAAGTGTCGGCTGCAGAGACCCTGGAAAATGTTATACAGCCTCCAGAATCTACACAGCCTCTTCCAGATAGGTCTGTATTCACCTCAGAGCACAGCTCAAAGGGCAAAAGAAAACGAGGGGAGGCAAACCTAAAGAATAAACGGGCCCGTGTTTTGAACTCCCCCAATCATGCCGTGCCTACTCGGACCAAGGATTACATACCAGCCCAAGCTCTTAACAACGACAGTTCAGAAATAGCCTACATAATAGATTACATAAAAGACAAGCTCTCTAAAAAGCTATACCCTATAACAACTCTCCTATTAGCCATCGAGGAGAAACTTGATGGTCTCATCAAGCTCAACCAGATGACCATCTCTTCCTCACCAGATTTACAGTATTCCCGCCAAAATTTTCCCCCGAGCCCTCCAGGCAACAGTGCCAGTAGCTTTCCCTTATCACTGAGCACGGTCCATAACCCTCGAACGATCTGCCCTGATTCTTCATACCAACCAGTGAAGGCTCCAACTGTTAGACTGGTCAATGCTTCAAAAGACAAGTGTTCCAAGACTGCCCCCTCTTCTCAAGGGGGAATGACAAAATTGTTTCTTCCAATAATATGGGTACAAAACTTCATAAAGATACCCCTGATCAGATCCACCCTCCAGCAGATCGGATGCATAGGGACCAAGGAACTAATATGAGAACTTTACACCTACCACCGGAAGCTTGCCCTTATGTGCTTGTTATCACGAGTGTTCCCAAACTTAAAACCAACATTTCCGAAACATTTACAGAACTGAAAAATAAGGTCATTCACTGGCTACACAGATACGCTAGATTTGCTTTTCATATGGTACCCTCAATATTAATGGTGAGGAGGGTGGGTTGGGAGGGTCCACTTAAGAATCCCGGCACAGGAGATTGTATTGTTATCAACTTTGATACACCTTTCCTTGTTCAGCAGCTTTCTTTGAATATGTGCCAATCTAACCCTCTAGGGGGAGAAATTTCTCTGTGTAGACTTCAGGCTTTCTACCCTCACAAAGTTGTACCAGTTAAAAAGGGGGCGATAATGTCACTCAGAGGTGCCACTAGTTTGCAGATGCAGCCTGACTCCCAGTTGAGATGCAGCTCCCTCTCGCTTTCTGAAATCGATTGACTAAAAACTAGCACTGTACACAGCTCACTCCAGCCTCAAGGTCTCAAAAACTGGGATAAGAATTCCCTATAGTCGGAAGTATTGAAACATATGAAATAGGGTTAGGTAATCCTGAGGCCGACCAGACTCCTACTGCAGACACCAGAGATTCCACGCCAACCCCCGCACCTGCCCAGCTAGATCCTTCTAAGATGGAAATCAGTATCCCTCTTTCCTTCTGTGACCAGAGTTTGGAAATTTGTATTTGGGGAGCAAGTAAGGAGGGTAAGGTGAATGAGAACAATTTAGCCCCGGATTTAATAGGCCCCAGTAATTATGGGTATTCACCACCATTTCAGGGACTCGAATTGACCACGCCATGCCCCGATTCAGACGGGGCAAGTAATATTTTGGGTGACACTGTAGTGGGAAACCCAAATGAGGCCGGTATAGTTATGATTGAAAAGGGTATAAAATCTCCTCACGGCACTCCATTTGCAAGAGGGAACTTTATGCTTGAAGTTCTCCAAGACAAAATAGATGGTCTAGACACCGTTCTTAGCTGGAATATTGCAGGGCTGGAGAATAAATTGAGTATTCCTGAATGGGGCAAATTCATAGATGAACATAAAATATGTCTTTTCCAAGAAACGTGGGCACTGGAGCCCAAATATAGAATTGGTGATAAAAGTTACTGGGTCCCAGCAAGTAAGGTAAACTCAGGGAGACCCTCAGGTGGGCTGCTTATATGGCTTAGTTGCTCCCTTAAATGCCGGATTGAAACAATTGACTTGGGCTGTCCCGATCTGATGGGTTTATCAATACCATCCCTTCGTGAAAAACCGCTTCTAATAATTATCATTTATAACAGGAGCTTGGGTAGCAAATATGAGTCGGATACATTGACTATTTTGGATAGCCTCCTCTCTTGCAAATCACCTTCCCATTTTATTCTTATCATAGGGGATTTTAACATCACTTTTGAACCCTATTTGCTGGCTCAGGAACTATATAAAGATGAGGACGCCTATTGGGGTATTCCCCAACTGGTGTCAAGCAAAAGACTGAAAATGAATAGATTAACACATCAGGTTTTGGATATTACACTGGCACATGGCCTCCGGGCCTGCAACGGTCGTTCCCGCTCGGACCCTGATCTTCACCCTACATTTAGGCGTGGAACATAGAGGAGCCAGATAGACTATATTTTGCTTGATATCCGGCTGTGGGGTCATATGGTTGACATGAATATTGTAGAACATGAGGAAAGTGATCACGAGCCATTGATTTTATCTCTCATGAGTTTATTACCCCTTCTTGAAGCCCCTTGCCCCAAGATTCATGAGCAACAGCTCGCACTGACCAATAACAGACGAAACGTTAAATGGGAATCTATGAGTACTGACACAGCCATAATGGCATCTGTGTACAGACAGTTGGCTGATCTCATGGAACGCATACCCCAGCTTATAGAAGATAGTGAAGGGCTTATAGTAGCCCACACACAACTATTTAATTCTCTAAAACATCTTTTTACTAAAGAGACTGCCAAAAAAGTAAAAAAGAAGTGCAACGCAAGGTGGTTCAATGTTGCATGCAGGGAAGCACAGCACAATCTATTGAGAGTTTTAAGAGGGGGCCAGTCAGACCATATAAGGAAAGCTAGGAAAGACTGCAAACAGGAATTAAGTAGAGCCCGTAGGAGATGGGATGAATTTAGATGGGTCTCCCTCCTGGAGTCTGCTAAAATAAATGACACCTCGAAATTTTGGAAACTGGTGGCTGATGCTAGTGGAGAACCTAACCGCTCGCCTGGTGCTTCAATACTCCCAGTAGAGTGGACAGATCACTTTTTCCGATTATATTCTGGGACCTCAGGTGTTACTATCAGGGAACTGAACCATATTATGACCTTTGAGACCCCCCCTATTGAATTTTCCCTGGCAGAAACCAAGGCTGCGATTGTCTCACTGAAATGGGGAAAGGCCCCTGGCCTTGATAAAATTCCAGGCGATTTGTACAAGACAAGCCCAGATATATGGGCCCCATACTTGAACCTGATTTCCAATACAGTAGCTGCAGGAGCACCTGTCCCGAGCTCCTGGATGGGAGCGGAGATAGTCCCCATCTTTAAGAAAGGCAGCCCCTCCGACCCTGCCAACTACCGTCCAATCTCCTTACTTGATAACTTCCAAAAACTTTTTGCAAAGCAAATTTTGTCCCACCTAGAAGAATGGATTCTGGAAACTAATGTTATTTCCGACTTGCAAGCAGGGTTTAGGCCAGCAGTCAGTACAATAGATCAAGTTTTAAGATTTTTAACAATCAAATGGAAGACTGTGGAAGTAGGAGGGGGCAACCTTTTTGTAGTTTTTATTGATCTTAGAGTTGCATTTGATCTGGTCCCCAGAAAACAGTTATGGCTGACATTAGCCAACATGGGCATTCCATATGGTCTTTTGAAACTTATCGCCCGATTACACGAGAACACCTACGCACAAATTAGGAGCGGTAAGGATGGTGACTTAACAGATTCAGTGGCTATTGAGAGAGGAGTCAGACAGGGCTGTGTCCTGGCCCCTACCCTTTTCCTTTTATACATAAATAATTGTATTAATTATTTCGTAAATTGCACTAATGACTCCCCAAAGTTGGCCGGGACTAAAGTGCCATGTTTACTCTATGCGGATGACACTATCCTGTTGGCTAAAACATCCATGGGAATCCAAAATCTGGCCAACCAGTTCTGTGCATTTTGCAGAGATTACGGGTTAGATATCAATGTTAAGAAAACTAAACTCATGATATATAGCGCCCCGAACAAGAAGCTTAGAGCAAATATAAAGATGGATTCAGTCCGCTTGGAGAGGGTAATGGAATATGATTACCTGGGCATTAGATTATCTGATAAGGGCAGCTGGGATGCAGCTATAAGGAAAGGGGCACTTACCATCAGCCAAAGATGTGGAGTGCTAGAACGGAAGGCTAGTACTGCAGCAAACCCCCCTTTGACTCCTATTTCTGAAATTTACAATGTCCAAATCCGTGCCGCTGCCCTATATGGAGCGGAACTCTGGGGCTCACATAGACAACCTGACACCCTTCAAACCAAAGAAAATAATTTCCTTAGACACATATCTAGACTAGGGAAGGGCACGCCGATGCTCCCCCTAAGACTAGACTTGGGTTTAAACAGCATTAAAGATACAGCATACTTAAGGCCACTTCTATACTGGGTTCGACTATGGAAAACGGAAGAACTCGAACCCTTTAGGACAGCAGTCAAAGATCTAATAGCACCCTGCCATGGATGGGAAAAAGTTCGCTGGTTAAGGGAGATGAAAGCAGCTTGGGTCAAATTGGGCTTATCCCATTATTGGGAGAATCCTGAGATGATTCCTGCTAACGCTAGACTGTTGATCAAAGATCGATATTGGGGGAAAATCTATGAGGAATTTCTCGGCTCAAATGGGTCATGTCGGCTGACAGCAGAGTTTCTGCTGGTCAAGCACGAACCTTTGCCTGAAAGTTTCCTGGATCTCCCTATACCAGCCCGTGCCCGTACTTTACTACTTCAGTTCAGATACGGAACATTGGCGGTCAACAGCTTCACGGCTCGTTGGTCGTCCAATAGTCCTATGTCTGACAAATGTATAAACTGTCACCTATGCAAGGAAACTCCTGAGCATGTCCTATTTTTCTGTCCCTTGTATAAACACCCTAGAGGAAAGTGGATTATTCCTCTGTGTAAAACACTGCTACTACAAAACCGAACCAGTGTCTACAGATTATGTAAATATGACACTTCCATGCTGATAGTAATCTCTGTTTCTAAATATTTGTCAGCAGCATGGACAATCCGTAGTAGGATTATTTCAGATCTCAATCCACTGGCTGAAGAACGGTCTAGAAGTTAGCGGATGTGGACTGTTATAATAGAAAGGGATTTTAAATATAACTATTAGTGCTGATCTACTGAGGATATCAGATTGTATCTCCGTGTATGCTTTACAGTGGGTTACCCCAACCAAAGTGATTCACAGTTCCCTAGTATATATTATTTTGTAAACGGCAAGACCCAATTCATTTGACCAATTTACTTAAGAGAAGAGGCCAACCTAGGGTACCCTTTTCCACCGTTTGGCTTTTAACTTTTGTAAATAGGAACTATTCCATGAAGTTTTATGATCTATTTTATGCATAAATCTGTTTTAGAATAGTTTTATATGTATTATCAGAAAAGATTTGGTATACTACCTTTTATTCTAAATTGATTTGTATTATCTTAGCACATAACACTTTGCAAATGGTAAGATTTAGGTACCATAATGTCTTGTTTTAGTTATTTATGAAATCTTTTATGAAGCACTATGAACCATTTTTTAAGTATAATTTGCTCTAGAACAGTTTTCTTTAAGCACACTTTGAAAGGATTTGGCATATCATTTGTTTCTACTTGTAACCGTTCTGGCAAATGGCACTTTCTGGGAAATATAAACTGTGGAATTCTTATTTAACCTTTGGCCCGTTTGGATAAACAGTGTGCTAACTGTTAATGCTTCCTTTTTATGTGATGGTTTACGATTTCTATCTTTTTGTATGTATGATTATTTCCAATTTTCAAATGGCCTAAACTTAGGCCGAATAAACTATTGAATTGAAGCCTGTCTGCCTTTTTGCCAAGCTACTAGAGGGTTAGGCACAGGTTAAATGAGTGTTTTTTTGTGGTTCACCCTGACGAGGTTTGCAGATGTTGCTTGAGTTGGGTTTTAGCTCACCTCAAACAACAACCCAATTTCTCACAATATATTTGGGTATACAAACAATTGGAACAAAACACCCTTGCCACCCAGCCTCACCCACTCTAAAACCTAAAAATACCCTTGCCACTCAATAACCTTACACACCCCTAAACCCTTAAAATGCCCTTACTCATATGTATATATATAAATATATATACATATATATATATATATATATCTATATCTATATATATATATATATCTATATCTATATATACATATATATATATATATACATCTTTATATCTCTCTCTCTCTATTTTTTTTTTCCATATCTCAAATTGCTGATAGCTGCTGTGCTCCAGACCGGAGTGCTCGTCGGAACAAAATAAGTGAGCATCCTCCATAACACTTGCTCCAAGTCCTTTTTATGAATTAGGGGTGTGCCGGAAGCTTCGCTCCACTGGCAGAGCTAACAGAGTTTTTGGAACTCTGCGCCCCGCATAGAGCATGGAGTATCCCAAAAACTCTGCTAGCCCTGCCAACGGAGCAAAGCTTATGGGTCAGTATGGGCTGCAGCGTGCACTGGAGCATAGGAGGCAGCTGCTGAAAGAAGAAAAGGCTTGTCGCCGTCGGACGACAAGGAGAGGAGGACCCTCGGGAAGACCAAGGTAGGTCCTTGTGTCTTTGTTGTCATTGTTTGTGCACAATGATGCACAAACAAGGACTGAAATGGCAGCTTTTGCTGTCTATGGCCCTGGCCTGAATTCAGGCAAGGGACGTAGGCAGTGAAAGCTGCAGTTTCAGGCCTCGTGTGCACCGCCCTGTCCCGTGTGCACTGCACTGCAGAGGGGACAGGCTGGTGCACAAGAGGCCTGAAATGGCAGATTTCACTGTCTACTGCCTCCTGAATGCGCCTGATCTAGAAAGCACTAAGCAGGGTCGGGCCTGGCTGATCAGGCCTGACCCTGCTTAGCGTTTCTGCGATTGGACACATTCAGGAGGACTCAGTTGATCAAGAAACTCCGCCTCTGTGGAATTCCACAGAGTTCAAAAGCAACTCGGTTGAATCGGACTCTGTCAATTCCGCCCAGGCCTAGTATGCATACGCAAAGGCTGCAAGGCTTGCTTTGGTGCTCATAAAACACTATTCAATTGCTGCTTGTCAACATCAGGACAGTGCGCACTCTACGGGCGACATAAATGCAAAAACCCAGTCCTTATGCAAAGGCATATTTCATGCATTGTATCCCTATGCAGAATGTTAACTTTTTGCATTGCATCTACCTTGAAAAGTCATTAATGCTGTTTGTAATTCATTGTTTATTTGCAAGGCTTGTTTGCAGGACTACAGGGTGTGGTCCTTTATTCTAAGACCTTCTAGAAGTCTTTCTTGCAGCATGGTTGGGTGTGGCTCGTGGGCGGGGCTTGGCTCTATATAAGGGAGCCAGCACAGCTCCACGTGCTCACTATTCAGAGGTCCCGGTGCAGAGCAGCAGCATTTTCCAGAGTTCCTGTCCCGGAGGCCTATCCAGTCATTTCCAGGCATGCCCTCATTTATTTGGTGATCTTCCAGAAGGGCGGTAAGGCAGAGGTCGGGTTAGACCCCCGACTATGTTTCCAGTGACCCTCAAGCTTTGGGCCTAAACTTGACATAGCCTGTGCGATTGTTTTCCTAGCATTTCATTCTTGAATTTCAGATCGGCAGTGAGTGCGATCATTTCATGGCATTTGTAGCGTGAATTCCGAATTGGCACCAGTGTGCGCGATTCATTCCTGGCATTTACTTCTTGGCATTCAGATTGGCAGTGCGTGCGATCATTTCATGGCCTTTGTATTGTGAAGTCCGAATCGGCAACAGTGTGTGCGATTCATTCCTGGCATTTACTTCTTGGCATTCAGATCGGCAGTGCGTGCGATCATTTCATGGCATTTTTATCGTGAAGTCCGAATCGGCACCAGTGTGCGTGATTCAGTCCTGGCATTTATTTCTTGGCATTCTGATCAGCAGAGTGTGCTATCACTTCATGGCATTTGGTTCTTGATGATTGAATTGGCAACAGTGTGCGCGATTCATTCCAGGCATTTAACCTTTCAAATACAGATCGGCAGAGTGCACGATCATTTCTAGACATTAAAATCTAGAAGTGCAAGTTTGATTAAGGTGCATAATATTTCCTGAACATTTGAGTCTTGGAACTATTAATCAAAGAGTGACGTAGCTGTGTTATTCATGAATCAATTACAGTTCATTCATGCAGAGAAATAACCATGTGTTCTTTGATTCTTGTTACAATGCAGTGACTATTAAAAGAACTATTTGGAGAGCGTTTGTTGTTCAAAAATATAACATGTTTATTCTGAAATGTTCATATGAAAACCTTGTATAACCTTTTCTTGATTTCCAGGTACCTAGATTCTTGAGGCCTATTTATAGTGATGCCTTAGGCCCATTCATGTTTTCAGTATAAGTGTTTATTTGAAACAAAACTTATTGAAAGTCATTGTGATTAATCTTGCAATTGTGTTGTTTAACTCTTGCTTCCACAGATCTCCTTCCCGCTGTTCCCAACCCAAAACCCATTCCCCCACTTGGCCATTCTTTAACTCTGTGCTATATTACTAGTGGAGTTTGGAGCTTCCAAGAGGTGGACATGTTGGGAACTGGTCTCCTTGACACTGCTGTCAAATGCGTTTTGGTCGCCCCCGCAACCTTGATCACTGGCAAAGGGAATTGACTTTGTTTCCTCTTAAAAAATGTATATGACTAGTGATGCAAACAATGAAACTGTGAAAAGACTAACATTGGTGGTAAATGCCGCTTACCGCTGTGCAGAAGACCGCCAAAACACCGCCGCCGCGGCGGAATCCCACTACAGCTATTACGACCCACAGGCCGGAATCCGCCAAAATCCAGACACCCACACAAGTTTGCCACACCAAAGGTCAGTAATAAACTAGCGATAACAAAACCTCCACCGTCACGCCAACAGGAATACGCCCACACTATCACGACCCACAAATCCACTGTGGTATTCCATTGGCGCTACACACCACCACGCTCAAAATACACACACATTTACAAAACACAACCACATTGGACTATTCAAAATACACACACCTGATACACATACACACACCACACTCACACACCCAATACAATATAAAACACACACCCACATCACCCACAAACCCCTACGACAAAAATTGAGAAAGAAGCACAGAGAGAGACACCACTATCAACAATAATAGCATCCACAGACACACACCATCATCACTCACACAATATCCACACACCTCAGACAACACACACCACCCTACACATCACCCACACCACATCATGGCACCGCAAAGACACCCCAGGTTCTTTGAGGGGGACCTCAGGATCATGGTGGAGAAAATCGTCTGGGTAGAGCCACAGCTATTCGGATCACAGGTGCAGCACACCTCCATAGCTAGAAAGATGGAGCTATGGCGCAGAATCGTAGACAGGGTCAACGCAGTTGGACAGCACCCAAGAACACGGGATGACATCAGGAAGAGGTGGAACGATCTACGGGGGAAGGTGCGTTCCGTGGTCTCAAGACACCAGATTGCAGTACACAGGACTGGCGGCGGAATCCCACCTCCTCCCCCACAACTAACAACATGGGAGGAGCAGGTCTTGGCTATACTGCATCCTGAGGGCCTCGCAGGAGTAGCAGGAGGAATGGACTCTGGCAAGTCAAATCTTAACTATTACATCCCCTACCCTACCTGCATGCTATCACATGCCCCACCCTCACCCTCACCCCCATCACTCCAACACCTCAATTATGCCCCACTATCACAACCCACACATCCCAATACCAAGCCCTGCATGCAACAACAAAGCATGGACACCCATCACCAAAGCACGTCCACTACAGATACCCACACAGACCCCAAACCAAGTATCACACAAGGTCCTAGACAAGAATGCAAGCACTGGAGTACAGGGTCACCTACCCATTGCACACAATGGCACATACAGGTGCAATAATCATGCCTTTACACCCCTGCAGGACCCATACCCAACGTCACCGGACAGGAGGTTCCAGGCATGTCCCCTCCCCCCACAGAAGAGGCCCACAGTGATGACAGCAGTTCTGTCCAACTGGATCTAGATGACCAGCCCGGCCCATCTGGGACCTCGGGACAGTCGGTTCCCCTCACACTGACACATGCCTTCGCAGAGCCTCCCCCCTCAGGAAACACCAGCACAGCACCCTCCCAGCGGGCCCATCCCTTTGTCCTCAGGACACGTCAAGCAGCAGTGTGTCCACCACCACAGGGAACCCAGGCAAACCCACCAACCCAAGAAAATCAGGGACCTGGGGGCAGTGGCAGTGGGCACACGGTTCAGGGGACAGAGGCACAGGATAATAGGGGAACTGGGAGGGCTGCTGTGCGACAGGGGGAGGATAGGCCCAGGTAACCCACTCTCCACGAGGCCCTCTCCAACATCATGGGAGAGTACCATCATTCCCAGGAGACAATGGCAACGGTACTGGCCAAGTTTCAGGAGACCCAGCGGCTGTAGGAGGAACAGTATCTGGGATCAGGGAGGAACTTAAGTCCATCAACACCACCCTGGTCACCATTGTAGGGGTGTTGAAGGACCTTGTGGACACCAGGAGAACACTGTGGCACAACAAGCGGCCCCTGACACTAGCCTGGATGATGAACAGACCACCACCTCTGCCGGCGTTAGTGGACAGGAGGAACCGCCACAGGACCACGACACCAGCACCCAACCCCCTGCAGATGGAGAACCACCCCGCAAACGGTCCCTGAGATCCAGGCCAAAGACAGAGAACAATGCCAAGACCCCCACCAGGAAATGAGACCACCCTGAATGTCATCCTTCTGTCCCACTTCATCACCTTGTCCATCCATCAACTGCCCTAGCTCCACTTCCTAGGCCACTTTGGGCAATGCACCTGTGAAACAAATAGACTGGACTCTGCCATGGACAATCCCCCACCATCACCCCTGTCCATTTTACAACCACCTCCACAATTTTGCACTGAAATAAACACCCTTGAATCACAAAACAATCTGGAGTCAGTCTGTGCTTTCACAAATGTGTATTTGCAATAACTAAGGAAAATAGCAAAGTTGATTGTATTGTCAACATACCTATATCACACAGCTCTAGTCCATGAGGTAATATAGCTGAGGTCACACAGTGAGACCCACATCTATGAAATGGAAAGGCAAAGTGACAAGTCAGGGTCCATACACTGGGTGAAAGTGACAGACTTATGATAGGTCTAACAATTGTATGAGATGTGTGAGCCAGTGACATCTTCTTACCTGTGTTTCACTGGAAGTATTGCTGGATAACATTGTTTCTGTTGTTGATATCCTCTTCTTCTGCCTCCTCTTCTTCACTGTCCACAGGCTCCACAGCTGCCTCAAGACCTCCTTCTGGACCATCCTCCTGCAGAAAAGGCACCTGTCATCGCAAAGCCAGGTTGTGCAGCATACAGCAGGCCACGATGATCCGGCACACCTTCTTTGGTGAATAGTAGAGAGAACCACCTGTCATATGGAGGCACTGGAACCTGGCCTTCAGGAGGCTGAAGGTCCTTTCGGTCACTCTCCTAGTTCGCCCATGTGCCTCATTGTAGCGGTCCTCTGACCTTGTCCTGGGATTTCTCACTGGGGTCAGTAGCCATGACAGGTTGGGGTAACCAGTCACCTGAAAATATTGAGGGACAACTGTTAGACACACACTAACCCTTAGGGACAACCTCAGACCCAGACAACTATTCACAGGGTATAGGGTCCTTTTCCTCACCTTTTAGCCACACACGGTGCCTCTGGAGTTGCCCCATCACATAAAGGATGCTGCTATTCCTCACAATGTAATCGTCGTACACTGAGCCTGGAAACTTGGCATTCACATGGGAGATGTACTGGTCGGCCAAACACACCATCTGCACATTCATTGAATGGTAGCTCTTCCGGTTTCTGTACACATGTTCACTCCTGCGGGGGGTACCAAGGCCACATGTGTCCCATCAATGGCACCTATGATGTTGGGGAAATGTCCCAGGGCATAGAAGTCACCTTTCACTGTGGGCAAATCCTCCACCTGAGGGAAAACAATGTAGCTGCGCATGTGTTTCAGCAGGGCAGACAATACTCTGGACAACACGTTTGAGAACATAGGCTGGGACATGCCTGATGCAATGGTCACTGTTGTTTGAAAAGACCCACTTGCCAGGAAATGGAGTACTGACCGGACCTGCGCTAGAGGGGGGATTCCTGCGGGAATATCAGATAGCTGACATCAGGTCTGGCTCCAACTGGGCACACAGTTCATGGATTGTTGCACGATCAAGTCTGTAGGTGACTATTATGTGTCTCTGTTTCATTGTCGACAGGTCCACCAGCGGTCTGTACACCGGAGGATGCCGCCATTTCCTCACCTGCCCCAGCGGACGTGCCCTCTGGACGAGAACAGCGAGCAGAGAGTCAGCCAACACTGAGGTATTAAAAAAATGTTTATTGCACACATTTGTCAATCCGCAATGTGCATGTCACTGTGTGTATGCAAGGCCTAGATAGGTGTGACACATTTAAAATTAATGCCATGTGGCCCCCTGAAATGGTGGCTGCCTGACCTGTAAGGTGGGACAAGGGGATGTGAGGTAACTGCCCTGGTGTTGTACACCGTCGTGGTAGGTGGTCGAAGACCGCCGTGCAATCCTGCATTGGTTAACATTGGACCCTATGGGTCCCAGGAGCCAATGACGATGAACGCCGGTGCTGTCTGTTCACTCACTTGATACCTGACCTTTGACAGTAGAGGACATACACTGCAAGTGCAGCTGTGACCTATGTCTGGAAGCGACGATGGCTCATGTGTCTGGGGAAAGGGCCCCTGCCTTCACTTCGGAGGAGTTGGAGAAGTTAGTGGATGGTGTCCTCCACCAGTACACGCTACTCTACGGTACTACAGACAAACAGGTGAGTACACTGTGAGCATGCTGTATGGGCAATGCCTGTTTGGAGTGGTGTGGATGAAAGATAAATGGGGGGGGGGACTGAGGCCTGCATGAGCAGACGGTGATTGTAAGTGCGTCAGGGCAAGGGTGGGAACGTTGGTCAATGACTGTGATGGTCCGGACGGTTAAAGATTTTCCTTTTCCCCCTGTACTATTCCTGTAGGTCAGCGCCCACCAGAAGAAGGATATTTGGCGTGCCATCGCCAAGGACGTCCGGACCCTGGGGGTCCACCACAGACAGAGCACCCACTGCCGTAAAAGATGGGAGGACATTCGCCGCTGGAGCAAGAAGACGGCGGAGGCCAAGCTGGGGAGGGGTGCCCATCGCACCATGACCCCCCTGATGTACCGGATCCTGGCGGTGGCCTATCTGGAGTTGGATGGGCTCTTGAGGGCATCACAGCAGCCACAAGGGGGTGAGTACACTCACATCCATCTGACTCTGCGTGCATTAAGAGGTGTCTGGGTGGGGGAGGTGGGCTGTGGGTTCCCCTAGGCCAGGGCGAGTTTTGTATGCAAGGTCCAGTCGTGAGGCAGGCTATGTGGCACCCCAACCCCACCAGTCATAGGAGCCAACTACACCTAGTCAGGCTCCTGTGACTTCCATGTGTGCAGTAATTGGGCATAGGCCTTGTACCCCATGTCCCTGTCATCAATTAGGGAACTCTAAGTGCATGGCGTAGTGCAGAATGCTGCTGTGTCTGTAGTGTCCGCCAATGGTAGTGGTATTGCATCCACTGAACATGACTTTCTTCGGTCTTTCCCCCCACCCTTTTTGTGGTCTCCCTGTTCTTGTGTACATTAGCATCATCAGGCGGAGGAGCAGTGGCACCGGCGCAGGAGGGAGCTGCATCCCACATGGCCCTGGAGGGTGAGACAACGGAGTCTGAATCCCCCAGTGGGATGGAGGGCAAGGGAAGCTCCACGGCGGGGACCAGAGTGACATCAGCGACAGCGACTCTTCCTCTGATGGGAGTTCACTTGCGGTGGTGGGCCCCTCTGTGCCCCCCGCATCAACAGGTACAGCCACCACCCCCCCTACCAGCACCGCCCTCCCAGCAGCCCCTCAGCGTGTGTCCAGTGGCTGCTCACCCAGGATGGTGGGCATCTCCTTCGCCCCAGGCACCTCAGGCCCTGCCCCAGTCAGCCCTGCTGCCCTCAGTGAGGAGGCTATTGACCTCCTGAGATCCCTCAATGTTGGGCAGTCTACCATTCTGAATGCCATCCAGGCTGTAGAGAGGCATTAGCAACAAACAAATGCATACCTGGAGGGCATTCATTCTGGCCAGGCAGCCCAACAGAGAGCATTTCAGGCTCTGGCCTCAGCACTGATGGCAGCCATTGTCCCTGTGTGCAGCCTCCCCCTGCAACCTCCTCCACGCAGACCCAATCCCCTGTACCTCAGCCTATCCCAAGCACACCATCAGACCATCATGCATACACCTCAACACACAAGAGTGGCTCAGGCAAACATAAGCACCACACATCCCATAGGCACTCACACAAGCATCATACCCATGCACACATACCAACATCCACTGCCTCCACTGTGTCCCCCTCCTCCACATCTCCCTCCTCCCTCCCTGTCTCATCTCCACTCACACCTGAATGCACTACATCTTCAGCCACTACCTCCATCACCAGCACACCCATCAACACACACCGCTCATGTGCACTCACCACCGCCACTACCATTCACACATCCCCTGTGTCCTCTCCCAGTTTGTCTGTGAGCCCTCCTCCCAAAGTACACAAACACAGCCACACACTCAGCCAACAGCCATCCACCTTACAACAGCCTCCAGGCCATGCACCTTCACCCAAAGTCAGCAAACGTACACCTCCTACAACCACTACCTCTTCCTCCACTACCAAACCCACTCCATCTACCCGTCCCAGTGTATCTAAAAAGCTTTTCCTGTCCACTATTGACCTCTTCCCTACACCTCCCCCCCTGTCCGTCCCCTAGGGCCCACCTGTCCAGGTCCCAACCCAGCACCTCAGCCACCACATCACTGGGCACAGTGGTGGCAGCAACTGTGGACTTTTGGAGTGCGCCAAGCATCAGGGCTGCCAGTGTTCCACGGAGCGAGGGCAAGGACATTCTGACACCTCCAAAAGTAAAAAAATTGCCCACATCCTGGAGGGAGAAGGCGAAAACACCTGCCACCAAGGGCTGAGGCAAAACAAAAGTGGACAGCTGCGCCACCATCCAAGGTGGGGAAGGGCCAGAAAATCAAGGGCAGGTCCACGTCGACGCCAACCTGCACGGCGAACAAGACCGCCACCAGCACCACGACCTGCATCGCTACCTGCATCGCCACCAGCACCGCAGTAACTGAGCCCGCCACCAGCACCAATGCCACTGAGACCGCCGCCAGCACCGATGCCACTGACACCGCCGCCAGAACCGATGCCACTGACACCGCCGCCAGCATCGATGCCACTGGCACCGCTGCCAGCACCGCCGCCAGCATCGATGCCACTGACACCGCCGCCAGCACCGCCATCCTGAGCCAGTGGCACCAACGCAGACATGGCTGCCATCCCCAGTGGTCAATCGTACAAGGCTGGTGGTCAGTTCAAGGAGTCTGGGCAGCTTGCATGTTGCACCACCGTCAGTGGAGTATCACATCCACTACCTCGGTCCTTGGCAGGATGAATCACTCTGGGCACAAAGCCCCCTCCAGAACCAATGGAGTATCACATCCACTACCTCAGTCCTTGGCAGGATGAAAGACTCTGGGCACAAAGCCCCCTCCAGAACCAGCGGAGAAAGGCATCCACTACCTCAGTCCCTGGCAGGATGAAGCACTCTGGGCACAAAGCCCCCTCCAGAACCAGTGGAGTATCACATCCACTACCTCTGTCCTTGGCAGGATGAAGCACTCTGGGCACAAAGCCCCCTCCAGAACCAGTGAAGTATCACATCCACTACCTCAGTCCTCGGCAGGATGAAGCACTCTGGGCACAAAGCCCCCTCCAGAACCAGGGGAGAAAGGCATCCACTTGAGAGACTGCGGCTTGGCACTCCCCATGATAGAGCAGTGGGCAAACCACCCACTGTAAAGACTTGTGAGACTGTGGCTTTGCACTCCCCAGGATAGAGTAGTGGGCAAACCACCCTATGTAAAGACTTGTGAAACTGTGGCTTTGCACTCCGCAGGATACAGCAGTGGGCAAACCACCCACTGTAAAGACTTGTGAGACTGTGGCTTTGCACTCCCCAGGATAGAGCAGTGGGCAAACCACCCACTGTAAAGACTTGTGAGACTGTGGCTTTGCACTCCCCAGGATACAGCAGTGGGCATGGAGCCCCCTTGTGGAGCTGGCTTCGTGCACTCATCCAGTTGAGGTGCCCCCCCTTCCCTTCCCCTGAGGTGCCTGTTTCATTTCGATCTGATGCCCCTGCAGTGTTCTCTCGGTTTGACGTCTGGTATCGAGTGTTGGCCTCGCCCATGCTTTTTGGGCCCAGTGGTCCACGGACTATGAATGGTGCACTATCCGGACTTGTGTAGTTGGTGTACATAATTGTATATACTGTATTTAAAGTTTTGACTAATAGATTTTTATTTATTACACTTGTTCAACTCATTTCCTTTTGTCCTTGCGTTCTTCCGGTGGGGGGTGTGAATGTAATGTTGCAGCATGTATTTGTGTGGATGTTGTTGTGGATGGGGGTGGGGGTTTTGCGTATTGCGTGTGTGTGTCACTCTCTTTTCCCTCCCCCCTCCCCTGTTTTTGTAGGTGCAGTACTCACTGTGGTCGTCGCTGCCACCTTTCGTGCTCCTGGTAGAGGAGCAGGAATACCATCGCAGGTAGTATTTTGAGTTCTGGCTCCATGGCGTCCTGGTTCCTCGTGGGGTATGGAGAAGTGAGTGTTTTCCCTTCCATGTCCTGTTTCCGCCGTGTTTTTGTTCGCGTCGGTTCCGACCCGGAAAAGGTGGCGGATTGGCCTCTGATAATAGTGTGGGTGGTACATTGTCTTCCGCCTGTCTGTTGGTGGTGACCGCCGCAGTGTTTGTTTCTACCGCCGTGGCGGTCGGAGTGTTAAAGTGGCTGTCTATGTTGGTGGTTTCCGCCATGGTCGTGATTCCATTTTTTTTACCGCTGGCCTGTTGGCGGTCTTACCGCCGCTTTAACACCGACCGCCAGGGTTGTAATGAGGGCCTGAGTTTGACAATTGGCCAATAAATATAAACAATTAATTTACAAAAGAATAGCAGGAGTAATTGTTGCATGAAAATTGTTTTTAAGAAATACACTCTAAAATTCCCACCCACTTCACAAAACATTATAAATGTAAAAATTAATTGCTTTCACTATCTGGAAAAACAGCTCTCCCAAATAATTAGTGACCTCTGGAGATCAGGTTATTCATCACCAGACTTTGGGCGTCATTGCGTCGCCGCGGTGGTGGTCGCCGAAAGAATGCCATGTTGGCGGTAATCCGACCGCCAAGTAGTCACACTGTGAAGACTGACAAAAACCAGCCAACATTCTGATACCACCAGGACACTGGATGGCAGGAAAGAGGCGGTCTCATCACCACCAGCCCGATAAAATTCCACCCACCAGATTACAACCCACTAATCACCACAGTGGTTCTTCCATGGTGGAAAACCATTGGCGATACGAACTGCCATGGTCAAAACTCACTACTGTTGGAACACAAGACCACATTGGATAGTTTGAATACCCCACACCTGACACACATCCACACACCCAACACACCTACTCACTGTACTATGTAACACACCCCCATACAACCCACAATATTTTGCAACAAAAACACCATTCACATACATCAAGAGCAGGAAAAACTTGAGAGAAAGCACCTGAACAAAATAGGAACACATACACATCTCACTCATCACGCACCACACAACTGCACAACCAACACAATACACACATCACTAGCACACAAAACTCGTGGCAACCATCTAGCCCTCACAATGCAGCACCCACACCTCTCGAAGTACACAAAACTGCACCCTAACACTCACAACACCACTACACACCATCTACACAACCACTACCATGTCCCCACAAAAACACTCACGATTCACTGACGCCGAGTTGAGAGTCATGGTGGATGTAATCGTCAGGGTAGAGACACCAACGTTTGGAGCACAGGTCCAACAAATATCCATTCCCAGGAAAATGGAGTTGTGGCAAAGAATATTCAACAAGGTCAATTCAATGTGAAGCCATCCAAACACAAGGGAGGGCATCAGGAAGAGGTGGAGCGACCTGCGGGGGAAGGTGAGTTCCTTGGCATCACGTCACCAAATAGCTGTGCAGAAGACTGGCATTGGGCCTCCACCTCCTCCCCCACAATTCACATCTTGGGAGAAGAAGGTCTTGGACATACTGTACTCGGAACGCCTGATTGAAATACCTGGAGGACTGGACTCTGGTAAGAACCCAAAAGTCATGGTACACATTTGTCCTGTCCTGCATGCTTCTTCACCATCCAAATACTCTCCAGTTAACTAAAAGTCCTACTATCCCTCCCACCTATTCACCTAATTCCCCTCTTCTGCATGCCACACCTCCACTCACCCCAACTGCCCTTACAGCCCTTGCCAATGGCATGCAAACTATTGGCCATTCATATCACTACAACTCCCAGAATGCTCTAAACCATCATTTTGAAAACTTGGAATGTGCTTAACACATTCCTGTAATGTATGAACAACTAAAATACTAGCAACACCATCTAGATTGTACCAGTGAGGACCAGTACATCAATCAATCAATCAATCAAGGAATTTGTAGAGCACACAACTCACCTGTGAGGGTCTCAAGGTGCTGAAGGGGGGGCACTGCTACTGCTCAAACAGCCAAGTCTTGAGAAGTCTCCTGAAGGTAAGGAGAACCTTGGTCTGATGCAGGTGGGTCGGAAGAGTGTTCCACGTCTTGGTGGGTAGGTGCAAGAAAGATCTTCCGCCGGTTGTAGTTCTGCAGATTCGTGGGATGGTTGCGAGGGCCAGGTCGGCAGAGTAGAACTGTCGGGTCGGGGTGTAAAAGGAGAGCCGTCTGTTAAGGTATTCTCGTCCGGTATTGTGCAGTGCCATGTGAGTGTGAGTGAGGAGTTTGAAGGTGATTCTCTTGTTGATGGGAAGCCAGTGCAGGTCTCTCAGGTGGCCTGTGATGTGGCAGTGGGGTGGGATGTCCAGGATGAGGCATGAGGAGGCATTCTGGATGCGTTGCAGTGTTTTCTGGAGTTTGTCTGTGGTTCCTGCATAGAGGGCATTGCCGTAGTCCAGTTTGCTGCTTACGAGGGCTTGGGCTTCTTCTGGTTTCCTTGGGGATCCATTTGTAGATCTTTTGGAGCATGCAGAGGGTGTTGAAGCAGAAGGAGGATATGGTGTTGACTTGCTGGGTCATGGATTGTGAGGAGTCCAGGATGAATCCTAGGTTTCGTGCGTCGTAGGTGTGAGTCGGAGCGGATCCGAGTGTGGACGGCCACCAGGAGTCACCCCATGTGGAGGGGGTGGAGCCGAAGATGAGGACCTCGGTCTTGTCCGAATTCAGTTTGAGGCAGCTGTTCTTCATCCATTCGGCGATGGCCTTCATTCCTTCGTGGAGGTTGGTCTTGGCGGTGTATTTGGTGAGGGAGAGGATCAGCTGGGTGTCGTCGGCTTATGAGATGATGTTGAGGTTGTGAGATCGGGTGATGTTAGCGAGCGGAGCCATGTAGATGTTGAAAAAGGTCAGGCTGAGGGGTGAATCCTGGGGTACGCCGCAGATGATTTTGGTGGCTTCAGAGCGGAATGGAGGGAGGCGGACTCTCTGAGTTCTGCCAATGAGAAAGGAGGTGATCCAGTCCAGTGCTCTGTCGCGGATTCCTGCATTTCTGAGACAGGTGCGTTTGGTGTGGTGGCAGATGGTGTCGAGCGCGGCTGAGATGTCTGCGGTTTCGCCATTGTCCAGTATGGTTCTGATTTCGTCGGTGGCGGCGATGAGGGCAGTTTCGATGCTGTGGTTGCTGTGGAATCCGGATTGGGAAAGGTCCAGAGTGCTGTTCTCCTCGAGGAAGCGGGTCAGATGTGTGTTGACAGCCTTCTCAATTACTTTTGCTGGGAAGGGGAGCAGGGAGATGGGGCGTAAGTTCTTGAGGTCCTTTGGGTCCGCCTTGGGTTTCTTGAGGAGGGCAATGATCTTGACGTGTTTGCAGCTCTCTAGGAAGGTGGGGGACTCGAAGGACCTGCTGATGATCTTCCGGAGTTGGGGTGCAATGACGGGGCTTGCTTTGTTGAGGATGTGGTGAGGGCAGGGGTCAGCTAGTGAGCCGGAGTGGATGGTGTTCATGATTTCGATGGTGTCGTTGTTGACGGAGGTCTAAGAGAGCAGGAAGCTGGTGGGTGGTTAGTCTGTGGTGTCAGTGGTTTCCGGGGGGTCTGAGTGCTGAAGCTGTTGTGGATGTATGCGATCACGCAGTGGAACTAGGAGGCTAGGGAGTCACAGAGGTCTTGTGATGGCGGGATGTAATTGGCATTGGAGCTGGGGTTAGAAAGTTCCTTCACAATATTGAAGAACTCCTTGTGGCTGTGTGTGTTGTTGTTGGTGTGTTCTTTGAAGGCAGTTCTCTTGGTGGTTTGGATGAGCTGGTGGTGTCTGCGGATGGCATTTTTGAAGGCTGTGTGGTTGTCCTGTGTCTGATTATGGCGCCACTTCTTTTTGAGTCTCAGGCATGTCTCCTTAGATTCTTGGAGGACGGCGGTGAACCAAAAGGCCTTTGTTTCGGTGGGTCTGTTGGAGGGATTTTTGATTGAGGCAAGAGTGTTGGCACAGGTGTCGATCCATTGCCTGAAGTAGCGGGCAGCTGTGTCAGTGTCGGTGGTATCGATCGGTGGGTTCCGCGAGAGGGTAGTGATTAGTTGGTCTTTGGTGACCTGTTCCATCTGCGGTGTAGAATCTGTTGCAGGTGATGGTGTGTTGTAGGTTTCTCGAAGGAGAAGTGGATGCAGAAGATATCTGTCTAGTGGATTTCGGTGGTGTGGCTGTAGGAGACGTGTTTGCTGGCAGAGAAAATAGGGTTGAGTGTGTGTCCTGCGGAGTGGGTGGGTCTTGTGACGAGCTGTTTGAGGCCCAGGTTGGAGAGGTTGTCGAGCAGGGTGGTGGTGTTGTGGTCGTTGGTGTTCTTGAGGGGGAAGTTTAAGTCCCCAAGGAGTATGTAATCAGTGGATGCGAGGGTCCCTTGGAGGGTGGTGTTAGGGTCAGTGTGGATCTGGAAGTGCAGGTGTTCGGCGGTGCTGAAGGTTTCTTCAATGCTGGTCGTGATCCTGAGGGTGTTCTTGTGGACAATGGCGATGCTTCCTCCTGGTTTGTTGGAGCGATCCCTGCGGGTGATCTTGTAGCCGTCCGGGATGGCTATGGTGATGTCAGGTGCTGAGGAGGGATTCGTCCAGGTCTCGGTCGAGAAGGCAACGTCTGGGGAAGCTGGGGAACTGGCAATGACAGCAATGCAGTGGCACCCTCACAATAGCAATCAAAGCAAAATACAGCTACAGCTCAGTGACCATTCGAAATGGCCATAGATCTAATATACGAACCCTGAAATAGACTCACCTGGGTTGGAAAGTAACATAGGACAGTCGATGCACATGTACAACATCCTGATACTGGACTATTACCTTTGCATACTCACATACTGTGTTCCCACTAGGGCACCATTGTGCATTGTGCAGCTGTCATGTGTGACATCTAGCAAGCCTGACCATTCATAAGGTAACAGAGCTGAACAGACATGTCAAATATCACACTAAACCAGAACCCATCTTTAGTCAAACTTTACCAAACTTGTAAGACAGCTCCCAACATGGACAATGGAAACCAAGTCACTGAGTAGTATGTACAACAAAGGCATGCAGTGCAGCAGCTGTCAATGTCATTGCAGGGAATCAAGTTAAGCCATTGTCTGCAGCACACAAAGCTGTAACCAAACACACATTGTAACCTGGACTCTGTGTCTCACCTCCTCCACAGGTAACCCTGCCATAGCCACCATGGAGAGGACACCAGAGACTGCCAGTCCCCCTCAGGATGATCACCCCAGTGTGGACAACACGCTACGATCTATGGACATCAACAACCAACCTGACCCGTCTGGGACACCTGGTCAGTTAACGAGTCCCAACCTTACCCTGCCCACATCAACCCCTCCCACCCCTGGTACATTCACATCACAGCCAACCAATCACCCCCAATCCTGTGTCCCAAGGACTGCTCAATCAATTATGTGCCCCACAGTACAGGGACCTGAGTCTAACCTTGACACCTCAGACAATGATGGTCCTGCTAACATAGGAGGTGGGCACACCATGCCAGAGGCACAGGCACCTGCTTGTAGGGTGGGTGGGAGAGAAGTTGTGGGCCGGAGGATGGGGCCTCAGAGGGACTCCACTGACCAGGAAACCATCTCCCATGTTCTGGGAGCATACCAATCTTCCCAGGACAGGATGGGCCAAATAATTACCACGCTGGGGGGAAATCAAAGCTTGCAGAGGGAATACCACCAGGAAGTCATGCAGCAGTGGCAGGTACATAATGCCACTATGGCTTCCTTTGCAGAAGTGCTGAGGGCCACCAACACCACCCTCATTGGTCTCTCCAGACAGCATCTGTCCTCTACCACTAACATCTGGCCTATATACATATGCAGCAGTTAGCGGAATGGGGAACCACATGCCTCAGACACCCCTCCCTCTGTAGCTGAAGAACACCCACCACAAACATGGACGTCCATGCTGGAGCAGATGCCAAAACCAAACCCACTGCTAGGCAGTGAACCTCTCCTGATTTGCCTCTCTTGTGTGTCACTGATACACCCTGTTGACTGTTCTGAGTCATTACTCCATTTTCCTATGGACACTGGACCTGTGCAACTGACTGCTGTAGCAGGTACCCTGATGAACCCACCTACCATGATCTCATTCATCACCTTTTTGTTAACCTATGCACCTTTATTTTGACTATCACTATTATGATATGCACAATAAATCACCATTAGACACAGATACTGTATATGTATCTTTAATACAACATCAACAATTGTCATGCTTACCAACTGTGATATGGGCATGCCCCCCTGCCATGAACATCCAGTGTAATGGACATCAGAGGGAGGCACATTCAGCAGGAGACACAGTACTACAGAAATGTCACAGACCAGATGTAAGTGAGTGCAAAATCCAGAGTAACACCAGAGTATAGTCAGTATTCCAATTTGCAAATAGAGCATGACAGAGAGTACCATCCAGATGGAAGGCACAGTGACATACTAAGCACACTTACAGGTAATAAACGTCATAGCCATTGTATACTACCTAACAAGCAGGGTCACCCTGATAGGAACTATACATCACAAGGTAGGTGATCTTCACATTACCATACCATAGCTACATAAGCACTTATCCCATGGAACACACAAAGAATATCACAGAGGAACACAGTACCTAAACCATACACTAAAATAGGCCCCATAACTGTAGGGTTGTCACTCACCTTTGTCAGTATACAGTGACCTGCAACTTGGACAGCGATGTCAATATACAAACACAGCTGGGTCCCAAAGTCATCACTAGGTACCCCACCCATTGTGAAGCCACAGGGTTTGATGCTAAGAGCACACATGGGCCATTTACTACAATTGACACATAATACACCATTGCACATCCCCCCACCCCTACTGGTACTAGGAAGAGATGAAGCAGTCACAACCCCACTTGTATGAAGGAAGTACTAACAAGGTACAACACACTGTACCTATATGCATAGCTTCCTGGCTGGTTCTACTCTCATGTCTGTCAGCAAATACCAGTGCCTATTAACAATGCCTATCATGCATAGGTTGCAGAGCCAAACAGCACACGGCTACATCAGTGAGTGGAAGGAAAAGAGGATAGGAGAAAGCATGAAACATACCTCAATACTGATTGGGCCATTACAGAAGTGTATGTCAGGATCTAATGTAACTATACACAAAAAAGCTGAACATATTGCACTGTACACTTTACTAACTATCAGTCTGCATCCACAACTCACAAATTGATATTTGAGCACATGACACTACCACTGATGAAGCTAGAAGGGAGGTGTAAAGGCAGCCATCTACTCCAAGTTGTGCTCATTCAACACATCACTTGCTTCACTTCAAATACCTGTCAGTTGAAGTACTGATTGATGAGATCTGCTCTAGAGTCACCAGCTCCTTCTTCCTCAGCCTCTTCACCACTTGCCATGTCTCCATCTCAAGTCACAGGTCCAGCTGCCTCCCCCTCATCTGCTATCAATGGTATCTGACGTCTCGGGGCTAGATTGTGAAGCATGCAGCAGGCAACGATTATTTGGCATATCTTCTGGGGTGAGTAGAGGAGGGCTCTTCCAGATAGGTCCAGGCACTGGAATCTTGCCTTCAGAAGCCCAAATGTGTGTACGATTATACACCTTGTCTTCCCATAGGCCTCATCATAACAGAGTTCCATTGGTGTGGCTGGGCACCTCACTGGTGTCAAAAGCTAAAGACGATTTGGATAGCTGGAGTCACCTTTGTATACAAAGGGACAACAACTCCAATGTTCAATGTGGAAATGGGTAGATTGTGATGACAGGAGACATAACTCACACACACACACAACAATACTAACTTACCAAGCAGCCAGTCCCTCTCTGTTTGTAGTCCTGCCAACAGATGTGGGACATTGCTGTTCTGCATGATGTAGGAATCATGCACAGATCCTGGAAACATGGCTATGACTTGTGAAATGTTCTTGTCTGCCAGACACACCACCTAAATGTTGATTGAGTGGTAGTTCTTCCTATTCCAATACACCTGTTCATTGGCACTGGGAGAGACCAGGGCTACATGGGAGCTATTAATGGCTTCTACCACATGAGGAATGTTTCCCATTTCATAAAGATCTGCCTTCACAAACGCCAAATCCTCTCAGTGGGGAACCTGATGTAGCTGACTAGGTGTTTCAACAATGCACACAGTACATCATTCAATACAAGACTGAACATGGGCTGAGACATTACAGCTGTTAAAGCCATTGTATTCTGAACGGACCCTGTGGCCAGGTAGATAGGCCAAATCCTCACGGTGGGGGAACCTGATGTAGCTGACCAGGTGTTTCAACAATGCACACAGTACATCCTTCAATACAAGACTGAACATGGCCTGAGACATCACAGCTGTTACAGCCACTGTATTCTGAAAGGACCCTGTGGCCAGGAAGTGTAGCACTGACAAGACTTGAATGATGGGAGGTATGCCATAGGGATTGCGAATTGCAGGCATCAGATCCAGTTCCAACTGAGTACAAAGTTCCATGATTGTCAGACGATTCAGATCATATGTTTGTACAACATGTTTCCAGGTCTACTAGTGGACGGCACACTGGAGGGTGTCTCACTCTCCTCATGGCAGCATTACTATGTTGTGAGAAGGGAGTATACTATGAGGTATGCTGTGTGAAGACATCTATTACATATTGACACCTAACATATCTTGAAGATGCGTAGAACTTCTGACATATACAGTACAGCCCGTAGTTATTCACCAATTCCTGCCTCATTGGTGCACATTGGCTTACATGCAAATGGGAATGTAGTAATGAGACCAATGTTAGTGTACATGTGTGTAACACTTAGCTGCCCTGCACTATTAAAACATAACTATTGTAAACTACCTATATCTACCCGTGGCCTATGTACCTCAGAGTAGCTATACATAGTTATCACCATATATACTCCCTAATCCTGTCATTAAGTGAATATATGACCAATATGTTGCACATACATGATGGCACTACATATGTGAATACTGCTTTTGGGGTGCAATCGGTGTATGATGGAGATAAGTAAACACATCCATCAAAGAAATGTGCACAAAATGGCAGGTGCCTGACCTACTATTCTTGACAGGGGAAAGTGACCTGAGTACGCCAGCGGAAGTGGTAATGGTGGTAGGCGGTCACAACCGCCATGCAACTTTCCATTGGATAACATTTCTGCCTTTGGCGCACATGGGCCAATGACGTTGACCCCGGGTGGTGATGGTCCTGTATGTGGCGGTTGTGACTGCCATTTTCTGCTGTATTGCTCACTTGACTCCTGACACTGTTGCCAGCAAGACCTCCACAATGTGAGCTGCTGTGTACTGCCTCTGCAAGCCATCATGCGACGTCCTGCAGGTGATAGGGCCTGTTAGAAATGGGGTCTTTGGTTGGCAGTCAGGTTACCCCCTGTCCAAGCAAGGACTCTCACTCTTGTCAGTGTAAGTAACACACAATCCAAATTATCCTGTGCCGTGCAGTCAGGCTTAACGTAGAAGGCAATGCGTAAATTATTTGTGCAATAAATCATACAATAACACAGTATAGCACCACAAAAATACACCACACAGTGTTTAGAAAATATATAATACTCATCTGGTAAAATGCAGGTCAAAACGATTAAAATGCAATAAGTATGTTGAGATATCACTGTAAAAGTCATATAAGGTGTCTTTAGTCTTTTGAAATAAATAAATGTCTCTTACAAGCGGAAAGTTCCTGGTTTGCGCTCAAAATCTCTGCAAAGAACCGCAGAGGAGGAGATACGTGGAAAACAAGGGGGTGTGCGTCGATTTCTCATGCCGCACACCGTGATGCATCATTTAGTTTTCACACATGGATGGCTGTGCACTGATTTCCAGTGCTCGGTCGTGGATCCTCTTCGGGTTGCGGGGTTTTCGGATGCCTCGGGGACAATGCGTAGATTTCCAGCGCTGACAGGATAAAGTCACAGTGGTTGCATCGATCTGGTGGGCGTTGCGTGGAAATTTGTACGGCACGCAGGGCCTGCGTCGATTCCTCTCTGGAAGTCGGGCTGCGCCGTTCTGGCTCAGAGTCAATCCAGTGGGCCGTGCGTCTAATTTCCAGTCGCTACGCTGGCGCTGCGTCGATCTTCTCATTGCAAAGTCAGGCTGTGTCGTTCCGGTTCGGCATGCAGTGAATTCTTCACCGCAGGGCAGACTGTGCGTCATTTCTGGTAGGCTGTGCGTCGATTTTCCCCGCACAAGAAGTCCTACTTGAAGAGATGAAGGCGGTCATTCTGACCATGGCGGTTGAAAACCGCCAGGGCAGAGTGCCGTGGAAGCACCGCCAACAGGCTGGCGGTTCTTCTGGGGCAATTCTGACCGCGGCGGTAAGGCCGTGGTCAGAAAAGGGAAACCGGCGGTTTCCCGCCGGTTTCCCGCTGCCCCAGGGAATCCTCCACGGCGGCGCTGCAAGCAGCGCCGCCATGGGGATTCCGACACCCTTTCCGCCATCCTGTTTCTGGCGGTTTTCACCACCAGAAACAGGATGGCGGGAACGGGTGTCGTGGGGCCCCCTAACAGGACCCCATTGAGATTTTCAGTGTCTGCTCGGCAGACACTGAAAATCGCGACGGGTGCAACTGCACCCGTCGCACACCAGCAACTCCACCGGCTCCATTCAGAGCCGGCTTCCTCGTTGCTGGTGCTTTCCCGCTGGGCGGGCGGGCGGCCTTTTGGCGGTCGCCCGCCAGCCCAGCGGGAAAGTCAGAATGACCGCCGCGGTCTTTGGACCGCGGTACGGTCTTCTGCCGGTTCCCGCCAGGCCGGCGGCTTCCACCGCCGGCGGGGGTCAGAATGACCCCCGAAGTCTTTTAGGTCCTGAGACTTCAGGGAAGAGGAGGCAAGCTCTATCCAAGCCCTTGGAGAGCACTTCTCACCACATCCGGGGAGCAGCAAGGCAGCAGGGCAACAGCAAGGCATCAGTCCTTCACAGAAAGCAGTCAGGTGAGTCCTTTGGGCAGCCAGGCAGTCCTTCTTGGCAGGATGCTAGTTCTGGTGCAGGTTCTCTCTCCAGGAAGTGTCTTGTCAGGTAGAGTGTCTACCTGAGAAGTGTCTGAGTTGGTAGGGGCCTTTGAAGTGGGGGAGACATCAAAGAGTGGCTTAGAAGTGCACAAAGCCCCCTTTCAGTTCAATCCTGTCTGCCAGGGTCCCAGTAGGGGGTGTGGCAGTCCTTTGTGTGAGGGCAGGCTACTGTCCTTTGACATGTAAGTGTCAGGCCCTCCACCCTCCCAGCCCAGGAAGACCCATTCAAAATGCAGATGTATGAAAGTGAGGCTGAGTATCCTGTTTATGGGGTGTGTCTGAGTGAATGCACAAGGGAGCTGTCAGCTTAACCCAGCCAGACCAGCAGGATTGTAAGTCACAGAAGGATTTAAATGCAGAGAAATGCTCACTTTCTAAAAGTAGTATTTCTAAAAGAGTAATATTAAATCCAACTTCACCACTCAGCAGGTTTCTGTATCACCATTCTCGCCATACTAAATATGACCTTCCTACTCCTTTCAGATCAGCAGCTACTACTCAAACAGTATATGAGGGCAGCCCCAATGTTAGCCTATGAAGGGAGCAGGCCTCACAGCAGTGTAAAACACATTTAGGATTTTTACACTACCAGGACATGTAAATTACACAGGTACATGTCCTTCCTTTTGTCTACATAGCACCCTGCCCTATGGGTTACTTAGGGCATACCTTAGGGTTATATGTAGAAAGAGGGGAGTTTTAGGCTTGGCAAGTAATTTTAGATGCCAAGTCGAATTGGCAGTGAAACAGTACACACAGGCCTTGCAATGGCAGGCCTGGGACAAGGTTAAGGAGCCACTTAAGTGGGTGGTACAATCAGTTCTGCAGGCCCACTAGTAGCATTTAATCTACAGGCCCTGGGCACATATAGTGCACTTTACTAGGGACTTATAAGTAAATTAAATAATCCAATTGGGTCTGATCCAATGTTATCATGTTTAAAGGGAGAGAGCATATGCACATTAGCACTGGTTAGCAGTGGTAAAGTACGCAGAGTCTTAAAGCCAGCAAAAACAGTGTCTAAAAAGTGGAGGGAGGCAGGCACAAAGTTAGGGGTGACCACCCTAAGGCTGTCAGGTCTAATAGGGCCCCTGTCTTTACACTGGAAGAACTAGAGAGGCTGGTGGAGGAGGTCCTACCCCTGTATGAACAGCTATATGGGGCACCACAGGAGCAGGCGAGTCCTATGCCATTGTCACATGTGATATATGTTCTGTTTGATGTTGCATACTGCATGTGCATTAGTGTGGGGGCGAATGCATGCAAATGGCGTGATGTGTAGGTGTGTGTGCTGAGTGGATGGGAATGAGTTGACTGTGCACTGAACAATCCTATTGGTATGGTGCCAGTGTACATGACTTTCTCTTTTTGTCTGTGTCGCCCATGCAGGTGAACGCCTATATGAAGAAGGGGATCTGGCGTGCCATCGCCAAGCAAGTGCGGACCCTGGGGGTCCATACTTAGTGGAGCACCCTTTGCAGAAAGCAGTTGAAGAACCTTGTTGTGTAGCCATTTTAGTTATAGCTCCATGCATGTTAATTTAACACACTAGGCCGCTGTGCACTTTGACATAAATATATTTTATTCGGTTTCGCATTGTTAGTTTTACAATAACCAGTTTCAGTCTTGTTTTATTTTCATCTATCTAACTGGATTTGCTTAACCCAGCACTGTGTTCTAAAACAAGACATTCTTGATCACTTTGTGCTTCAGTCAAGGCAACAGTTTGGTACATTGCCGGTGAACGTGGTAAAAGTTTATTCTCCAACATTCGTAGAAAATACACAGCCTTACGTAGGGACATTTTCTTAGAACATCAGCTGTGTTATTATAAAAATACTTCCTAGTCCCATCACACGTTAAGAGAGAGATTCCAGCCAGGGAACCACAACTGTATGCTGATTGCTGAATGCTTCGCTGCAGATGCTAATGCAGACTATAGGCCTTTGCTCAGGTATGAGGATTGATGTCCTCCCGGGGGAACCTGAAAGGCAGAATTAGAGCTTAACATGCTGTGCTCAAATTATAACTTAGATAGGAAATAGTCCATAAATCCTAGTGACAATATGATAGCATTATTCTTATGCTTCACTCTCCTCGTCACTATTTTAATATTGTCATGTTGTGTCGTCCTGCTTATTGCAGCTCACGCTTTGCTATCTAAAATGCAGTTGTTTTATTAAACCAGTCATTAAAACTTATATTACTTCTTATTGTCATTTATATATGAGACTGAAGCGTGAATGAGAGAACCAGATGTGACCTGAGTGACCACGACTTCCCTAAGAAGCCTAATATGTCATGCGCTTGGCTGCCCAATCATCCCTATCTTCTGGTAGAGATGAGGCACTGCTAGTTAGCCGGAGCAAAACCCGGATTTAGGGTGACAGGTGTAACCCACAGTGGATCAGACTCAGTCTCCCACACCGTGGACGATCTTGCTGCTCAAAATCCAGTAATCTCATTAGAATAATGAGAGCCTACGTGACATGGCGCTGCCAACGTTTGGCCAGGCTCTAATTCTTGGGTCCTCAGGAGTATCTATATGTATATAATGACACCTCAATGCCATATGCGGAGACGTTCGTGGTGCTGAGGATTTCCACCGCAGTTGTGTAGGTAATCCTACTGCAACTGGTGGTTGTTCAAGCTTGAACTGTAAAAGGAAACCCCATTTTGGTATGCCCTCTCTGAACTCATAGTGTTACTATCATGGCAAATCCCCAACAGGTACAGATAGCTGTTAATCTGAGACAACCTCTAACAGCACACTTACTAGCAAATGGCCTAACTGCCCAGGGAGGTCCAGTCACATTCGTGGTGGACGCCAATGCAGCTTTTAGAACAGAACTTTTTTACTCTTGGGTCACATTTCAAGCAGTTGATGGGAACACCAATACATTTCACCAATATACACCTGCGAATGCGCCTGGACAATACAGAGCATACGCATATTTAGAGACACCTCTATCTTATCAAGAACATAATAATTGGCTTGATGGCGCCCTTCCCCACACAATATTACCAGTAAGGTTGGGTCCACTAAGTAATGACGGTCCTACCTTTATTGGCCACCTATACACCACATCCTGCGGTTGCAAATATTGCAGTAGCTGAGGTTTGTCACTTATATATTTAATTAATAGCAATATATAGAAGATTAGTACAATTTGTGATGCAAACACTAAATACAAACCCAGCACGTGCTGCTCCAGCACATCCACATGCAGTAACGCCAGGTATAAATCCTGCGACTGTACATTCGATTATGGGTATAAAGTACCCACCAAGCGAGAGAAAACTCTGTTTTGGTTAGCACAGAAAATTAATACGCTGGAGGCAGTGTTTCCCCATACGGGACCTCAGGATAAACATAGAATATTAAAGATGTGCTTGCCCTTTGGAATGGTCCCTACAGTAGAAAACTGTAATACTTGGGGCACGGTATTTGCCGCGCTCTACACAACCGCACACGGTACACCAACACTTGCCAATTTACCGGAAGTGTTGAAACAAATTTAAGATGAATATGGGGCTGCCCTGCCCTAGATTTGGGGATGCAAATGATGGGCAATTTTGCCACAGTATCCTCAATCATTTTAAGTAACCTTAAAGGGGAAGCAGTCGCACTTGTGGTGCGCATGCGGCTTCGTGAAGTTTCATAGCAGGATCAATAACGAGAGCTGCCTAAAATTATAGCAGAGACCTATTCAAGTATTGGTCGAGATAGCTTAGGGGCCAGACCACAAAAACCTCAATTTCAGGGTAAATCAAACAAAGATACCCCCAAGCAAGCACCTGAGGGCAATAAGAAATGCTGGGATAAAAAGCATCAAACTCCTAAGAAAGTGAGGGAGAATCTCCGCGTATGGAGACCCCACAAAATAGGTACAATCTCAGAAACAGAGATAATATAAAAACGCCTGATAGAAATCAATATACTGATACACATTCCAATCTCGTTCCTTTCAGGACTCATCAGGAAAATGAAATGAGAGAGAGTGAAGAACAGAGTACGTGAAACCGAGACAGGAATCACAACGTTCTTCGGAGGTTTCTGTTAAAACGGAAGAGAAACCTACCCAACAAAAACAACAATTTAAAAAGAAAAAAGTGGCAGCAGTCGCAGTTCGACATGCCACACAGGAAGAGGGTCCTCTTGAACAACAAGAATTGGGCTCTAGCCTTGCTAGACAGCGCGGCAGAGGTCACAATAGTTCGCCAGAATCTTCTAGAGCATCTGGAGGTGAAAGCAACTGATGACTTTATACAAGTAGAAACTGCGGACATGCGTGTCTCCATGCCTGATAGAGTGTACAAACTAACGCTACAGTTAGAGAAAGACATTGAACGCACAATAGACGCAATCTTTTGGGACCGCATAGTAAAAGTATATGATGTCTTGTTGGCCGAACAAGATTGGCCGCCTGACTTTGTCCGTACCTGCCCATATTGAGAAGATGTCACTAAGCCTTCTTTCTCGCCCCTTGTTCCAGAGGAACTTGCTGAATCCTATTCCATTGAATGGGCTTTGGCACAAGCACCTGCATTATACAGAAATCACGTGGGATGGGATAAAGAATCCCCCAACCATGTAATCCCAATCTAAAACAAACCTTAGCCACAACCGCAGTATCCTATAAAACATGAAGCAAAAGCACCAGCAAGAGAACTACTCACTCAGTTAGAGTACCACTGAGTGATTGAACCCTGTGTCTCGCCAATGAATAACCCATTATTCCCTTGTACCTAAACTAGACCATTCATACAGAATAGTCTTAGACTACAGACATTTAAACAGTCATACACGCACCTATGCTATCCAAAACTCGCATAGCACAGCACTAATGAACAATATAGTGCGTAAAAAATACAAAACAACACTAGACATTTCCAATGGGTTTTTCTGCCAGAATATAGCACCTGAGAGTAGAGACTTAACAAGTTTCAGCGCACTAGGCTCCCAGAAAAATTCTGTTGTTTACCTCAGGGTTATAAGAACAGCCCAGGACTGTTTGTGGCTCGTGTCACTGCTATATTGCACGAGATTGACCCTGAAGCATTGTCCTATGTAGATGATATCTATCTCATGGATGGTGAATTACTACAACGTTTAAGATGGGTAGACCACATTGTTGTAGGGTTTGCTGAATTTGGATACAAATTTAACTTAAAAAAAACAAAAATAGCCTTCCTCAGCGTCCTGTTCCTAGGATATGAGCTGTCAAGTGAAGGGAAGAGCCTAGCGCCACAATTCTTAGAGAAATGCTCACAGTTACAACCACCGAATTCGATTAAGAAACTCCAATCATTATTGGGTTTCTTAAATTTTGTCAGAACCTACATTCCAGATTATGCTACACGCATAAAACCTTTATATGACTTAATACGTCCCGATTTTTCAAGTAAATTCTGGACAATCGAACATACACGCATTCTTCGAGACTTGCAGACAGACATGCTTGCAGCACAACATTTACACACAAGAGACAACAAAACACATTTGGTCATCAGAGTAATAGCTTGGGCCATCGGTTTCACCTATGAGACATTTAATGAAGGTGGGACAGTCCTGATTGCATACAAGTCGCATTTGTACTCAGCAGCAGAACAACGCTTTGCTCCCACAGAGAAAATTCTCACTGCAGTACAGATGACTGTTATTAAAGAAAGACCTCTTGCCCAAGGAAAACACATTATTGTTGTTTCTTCAATCCCAGCCCTAGAGGCTGTTACAAAAGCTAGCGTTCCAAACGCAAAGACATTACATCCACGTTGGATACAATGGGCTACATCTCTGACAGGCACTGATGTAGACTACATTTTTGACTCAAAGCTACAAACTCCGGAATTTCTACAATATGAAATAGAAAATCCAGTTCCAGCAAATACTTTGCCTATTGATCAGTATCATAGAGTCATGTACACCGATGGCTCTGGACAACCTGCAATTGGAACTAAACATCACTATTCTGCTGCTTGCGAGGTCGTAAGTGGCTATATGGAGGGCGATAACTTTTGCCCTGTACACACCAATACACAGACCATAGGGGATTGTACAGCACAGTTGGCTGAGCTAAAAGCTCTACTGATGGCACTGGAACACACGGATCCTGCACAGCCTATGCTGATTGATTGTGATTCATATCACTGTGTCCAGTCCTTAAATGAATACCTGCATTATTGGCGCCAAAATGTGTTCAGAGATTTCAAAGGCAACACCATTAAACACAGACTACTTTGGGAGAAAGTAGCTGACCTGAACGAGATGCTACCGAATGTCCATGTTGTACACACACTTGGACACCAGCGCGTTGGAATACACGTTGCTGGAAATACACTGGCTGATGAAGCCGCAAAGTCAGCAGTGGCTGTGGCCGCTGTAGCTGCAGTGACTCGTTTGAGTTCAAAACCGGACACAGACTTCTGGGCTGCTGTAACAGCTACGACTGATGGTACGCCCTAACAAATATCGCTATCGTATGGGAGGTATGCTGAATGCTGAGGTCAAGATACCAGGTGTAGGTGTACGAGACATCCCCAACAAAGACATAAGATAACAATTGATTAAAGCAGCGCATGAAGGGGTGGCATCTGCCCATGCTGGTGTGTCAGCTACAATTTCGATCTTGTAGGCCCGTTATTGGTGGCCAGGTCTCTGCAAGAGACTAAGCATTATGGGGGTCATTTCAACCTCGGCGGTCTTTTCATAAGACCGCCAAGGGACCGCCGTGCTGAAGACCGCCAGTACTGGCGGTTTTCCGCTTGGCGAATTATGACTGCTGGCAGCCCTCTGTCCTTTTCCGGGTGGAGAGCCGTCAGCAGCCATACTGGCGGTCGGCGGGGAAGTGGAGGTTGCTCCACCTCCACCCCCCAGTCAACAGAACACCGGCCACCGAATCACGTTATGTGATTCGGCGTGGCGGTGTTCTGTTGACGGGGTGCTGGCGGCGGAGCAGCCCCCATGGATCCCATCCCCTCCCAGAGGATCAACGGACCAGGTAAGTTGATCGTCCGTTAGGGGACGGGGGTGTTGTGTGCGTGCATGGGGGTGTGCGTGTGAGTATGAAGAGGGGGTGTATGAGTGCGTGTATGCATACGGGGGTGTAGTGTGTTTGGAAATGTGTGCGTGTCTTCCTGTATGTATGTCTGTATGGATGTGTGCGTGTATGTCTGAATGTGGGTGTGTGTGTATGACTGTGTGTGTCTGTTGGCATGTTGGTTCGTGTGTGTGCAGGTATGTGTGTTGGTGGTGTCTGCATGCATGTCGGGTGTGTGTCTGTATAGTGATGTCAGGGTAGGGGTGGGGAGGGGGTTCCTGCCACCTTTGGGGGATGGCAGAGGGTGGGGATGTCGGGGAAGGACTCAGGGGTGGGGTGGGGGGTGTCGGAGACCTCTATCTGTGCCAGGGAAGGGGTTCCCTGGCACTGACAGTGCTTACCGCCATGGATTTCATGGTGGTGCCCAACCCCATGAAATGCATGGTGGTCAGCCGGGTGATACCGCCGGCGGTCTTGTGACGGCCGCCGGGCTGGAGACCCAAGTCTCCAACCCAGCAGTCGTCTCCACCATGGCGGTCAGTTCGGAGAAGTGGCGGATGACCATGGCGGTAACCGCCATGGTCATAATTCAATTTTTTTTACCGCCAGCCCGTTGACAGTAAGACAGCCACTTCTCTGCCAACCGCCAGGGTTGTAATGAGGGCCTATGTCCTTTGTTGTGACATCGGTCAACAAATTAAAGTTTCCACTGCTAAGCACCCGCCGCAGACACCCCTCTTAATTTCAAACAAGCCATTACAATGTGTGTACTTGGACTACTGTGGTCCCATAACACCTGATAGTGCATACAAGTATATTTTAGTCACTGTTGATTCATGATCCAGATTTGTATTGGTGTGGCCACAACGATCGGCTGACGCTCGGACTGTTATTAAAGATTTGCAAATCTTTATCAGTACATATGCAGTTGCGGCTTTCCATTCGGACCAGGGCCCTGCTTTCGCCTCAAGGGCATTCAGGGATGCCATAGCTTCATTGGGGGTCCAACTCCAGTATTCGTCTCCATTTCATCCTAAGGGAAATAGTGTAGTGGAGCGATTAAACTGAGATTTAAAGCAATCCTTAGCAGCCAGAGTCTTAGGTACGGGTCGTAGTTGGCTTAATCACCTGTATGGAGTCCAGAGAGCACTAAATAACCTGCCTAGAAGGTCCCTGGGGGGTTGTACTTCATATGAGCGCGTGTTCAGAACTCAAATGTATGTTCCTGGATCTTGATGGTCCTGGCGTGGAGGCAGCAGAAAAACCTTTTGACATAAATGAAAGTGTCACTGTCTTATAGGAATTGCAACAGTTCTGTGATGATAATTCTTCCAAACGTGCCACCTACACAGGAATTAAGGATGTGCCTGTAACATCTACCAGCTGGATTCCCAGAGTTGGGGATCTTGTACGTGAAAAAGTAGCAGTGAAAAAGGAATTTGGCCCTTCTTATCGAGCACCAGTCCCTGTACTAGGGATACACGCTACCAGAACTGTTACTCTACCATCGATGGCAGGTGCCAAAGAAAATTGTTTTGTCTCTATTGAGTCAAACTACACATTGTGGCCGATCCTGCACAGCCGACCAAGGGTAACATCCAGTAGTTCCCGGATCCCTCTCACTACTGGTGAAGTTGTTTACACCAACACCAACACCTCTCCGAGCATGAGGAGGGTGGAAGATGATCTTGCATTAGTTCCACTAACGTCAACGAATTTAGAAACATTTGACCAAGTTAACTCAACTTCAAACCAAACGGATGGTGCTGTCTATAGAGTGTCACTGCAGGAAACACAAACTCCACCACTGACAATGGCTCCGCCATTTGCACAAACTGCCTCTGGTTATTTTGCCGACTTCAATCATGATTTCTCAGACTCATTTGCCTCTTCGACAGCTGATTTGTCAAGTAGACGTAAGCTAACAAACTGGCTTAAAGAAACATATTTTATTTTTCCATGGAATTATCTATGGCTCTCTTTGACTGTCCTAGCCTTTCTACTTTAGATTGGTTTTGTCATAACCTTTTCCTTGTTAATACATGGTCATTTTTTACCTGAAAGATTGACAGTTGAACTGGTGGAAGAGGTTTTGAAACCACATTTTTCTTCACACAAAGTCCGAAGAGACTTATCCTTTGTGAACACTTCCACAGTGCCAATTCCTGATGGGATTGTTTGTTATATATGGTCACACGGAAGTTATTCAAATACCGTATGTGTTCAAATTATCGATGAATTATATAGTAATACCAGGCATTGTTTCTGGTGATTGGGATGTGAAAACAGTTGATTCTATGATGACTGAATTGCAATATTATACTGTGTTTGAAAACGAAGATGTTTACCAATTTAAAGAAAATTATGGTGATATGTTTTGCTATAATTACTATGGGCACCATTTCATCCATAGAGCGAGCTGTCCCAAAACTGTATTTAATTAAACTCAATGGGAACATTGCCCAACTCCACCGCAAGGGAGTTCCAAAACATATTCTGAAAAGTTTGCATATTTTTCTGGGCATAATCAAAAGAATGCTGAGCCACATTATTTTAAGGTACCACCTACTAAGGATATACACATGTTATTGACTAATATGAAATTTATTTATTCAGAATCTTTTGTTTCCCAGTTATAGATAGAAGGCTATGAATATTGGTCCTAATCAATTGATCTGAAAAGTGTCTGCGGAACAAAAAATTGGCAATTAAGGGAAAAAAAAACATTGTTTAGAGCATGCCTCATTCCTGTACAAATTATCTTTTCAAATGAAACAGTGCAACAAACTAGTTGTTTAGGCTTAACAATCTGGGAATTAAACATCCCAGTATACCTGCCCCGCAAAAGTTTACAAATGGCAAAAATAAACTAACGCAACTGAAGATCAGCTTGATGAGTGGGTCCAGAATGGTACGTTTAATGCTTTACTGACACGTCCAGGCGGGTGGTTATTGTGGCCAATAGATACCAATGGGTGTCATCAAATTTTATTAACTTCTTGGGGGTTTTAGGACAAGTAGGCCAAACCGTCGCTATATATCATCAGAACATGCGGGTATAATTACAACATATAGGGGGTCATTACAACCCTGGCGGTCGGCATGAAAGCAGCGGCTAAACTGCCAACAGGCTGGCGGGAAAAAAATGGAATTCCGACCATGGCGGAAACCGCCAACAGAGACCGCCACATCAACACACCGCCCGCCACGGCGGTACAAATTAACAGCGCAGCGGTCACCGCCAACAGACAGGCGGGAGACAATGTACCGCCCACTGTATCACAACCTACCAATCTGCCACCTTTTCCGGGGCGGTAGCCCCGCCGATAAAAACACGGCGGAAACAGCCATTTCGAAGGGAAAACGCTCACCTCCATACACCCCACAAGGAATCAGGACAGCATGGAACCCGAACTCCACATACTCCCAACGATAGTCTTCCTGCTCCTCTACCAGGAGCACGAACGCCGGCGCAGAAGACAACGGTGAGTACTGCACCTACGACACAGGGGAGGGGGGAGGGGAAAATATTACGGGTACACACATACGCGACACACCCACCCTCACCCACTACAACACACACATCAATGCATAGCAACACATCAGAGTGACACCCCCCAACCCCCCGGAAGAATGCAAATACTAAAGTAAATGATTCTAAACATTGGAATATATTGTATTACTGCCAAAAAAATATATATACACATCAAAAACTCTTATATACATAAATGTACAAGTCCGAGCATTGTAGCAGGCATTGTTCGTGGACCACTGGGCACAAATCACATGGGCAAAGCCCACACAGGATACCTGACTCCAACGGAGAGAACACTGCAGGGGCATCAGATATCAAAACTACAGACACCTCAGGGGGAAGGGAAGGGGGGGCACCTCAGCCAGATGAGTGCACGACGCCAGATCCACGAGGGGCCTCCATGGCCACTGTACAATCCTGGGGAGTGCAAAGCCACAGTCTCTCAAGTCCAGACAGTGGGTGGGCTGCCCACTGTTACATCCTGGGGAGTGCAAAGCCACAGTCTCTGAAGTGGATAACAGTCTCTACTGGTTCTGGAGGGGGCCTGGTGCCCAGAGTGCCTCGTGCAGCCCTGCCCGACACAGATGCAGGCCAGCCCCTGCCACTCATGGGCCAGCGGTGCTTGAGATGAAGGGCCCAGTGCAGCGGTACTTGAGTTGAAGGGCCCAGTGCAGCGGTGCTTGAGACGGCGGTGCCCAGTGCAGCGGTGCTTGAGATGAAGGGCCCAGTGCAGCGGTGCTTGAGATGAAGGGCCCAGTTCAGCGGTGCTTGAGACGGCGGTGCCCAGTGCAGCGGTGCTTGAGATGAAGGGCCCAGTGCAGCGGTACTTGAGATGAAGGGCCCAGTGGAGCGGTGCTTGAGACGGCGGTGCCCAGTGCAGCGGTGCTTGAGATGAAGGGCCCAGTGCGGCGGTGCTTGAGATGAAGGGCCCAGTTCAGCGGTGCTTGAGACGGCGGTGCCCAGTGCAGCGGTGCTTGAGATGAAGGGCCCAGTGCGGCGGTGCTTGAGGTGAAGGGCCCAGTGCAGCGGTGCTTGAGACTGCGGTGCCCAGTGCAGCGGTACTTGAGATGAAGGGCCCAGTGCAGCGGTGCTTGAGACGGAGGTGCCCAGTGCAGCGGTGCTTGAGATGAAGGGCCCAGTGCAGCGGTGCTTGAGATGAAGGGCCCAGTTCAGCGGTGCTTGAGATGGCGGTGCCCAGTGCAGCGGTGCTTGAGATGAAGGGCCCAGTGCAGCGGTGCTTGAGATGAAGGGCCCAGTTCAGCGGTACTTGAGACGGCGGTGCCCAGTGCAGCGGTGCTTGAGATGAAGGGCCCAGTTCAGCGGTTCCGGCCATGGAGGGGAGGTCATTTGCCACCTGTCCTGTGGCTGGCGGGGCCCTCCTGCCCATCTGTCCTGTGGCTGGCAGGGCCCTCCTGGGCAGCTGTGCCGGGGCTGTTGGTGGCCTCCTGCCCACCTGGGATGGGGCTGGCGGGGCCCTCCTGGCCAGCTGGGATGATGGCGGTCTTGTCAGGCGTGCTGCCCTTCCCAGCCTTCCCTGATCGCCTGTGGCCCTTCCCCACCTTGGGCGGTGTGCCAGCTGCCTCTACACTTCCTGCCGGAGCCATGGTGGGGGTTTTAGTCCCTGGTGTTTTCACCCTCTCGCGCCGGCCACTGCCTATCTTGGGATGTTTCTCCGGGGGTGGGCTGCCCGTGCCTTGGCTTCGCACCAAACTGCCTGCCCTGGAGGGTGGGGCACTCCACAGTCCATGGCAGACTGTGATGACAGGGGCTGGTTTTGTCGTGGCTGAGGTGCTGACTGTAGTCCTATGACATGGACGGGGTGGGGGAGTTGGTGGAAAGAGGTTGAGTTTAGACAGGAAAAACTTTTTGGGAGCAGTGGGACGGGTAGGTGTAGTGGGTATGGGAGTGGAGGAAGAGGTTGTGGTTGTAGGAGTTGTAAGTCTGGTGGCTTTGGGTGCAGGTGCTTGGGCTGTAGGCTGTCGTGAGGTGGATGGCTGTTGGGTGGGTGACTGCCTGCGTTTGTGTATCTTGGAAGAGGGGGTCACAGACACATTGGGAGAGGACACAGGGGACGTGTGAATGGTAGTGGGGGTGGTGACTGCACGTGTGCTGGGGGTTCTGGTGTGTGTGCTGCTGAGGGACGTAGTGGCTGAAGATGTTGTGCATGCAGGTGTGAGTGGAGACGTGACAGGGAGGGAGGAGGGAGACGAGGAGGAGGGGGACACAGTGGAGGCAGTGGGTGTTGGTATGTCTGTATGTGGATGTTGCTTGTGTGAATGCCTGTGTGATGTGAGGTGCTTATGTCTGGCTGAGCTTCCCTTGGGTATTGAGGTGTGTGCAGGCTGGTCTGTTGGTGTGTTCTGGGATAGGCAGAGGTACAGGTGATAGGGTATGGGTGGAGGAAGTTGGAGGGGGGAGGCTAGAGACAGGGACAATGGCTGCCATCAGTGCTGAGGCCAGAGTCTGGAACGATCGCTGAAGGGCAGCCTGACCAGAATGAATGCCCTCCAGGTATGCATTACTCTGGTGCACCTCCCTTTCTACACCCTGGATGGCATTCAAAATGGTAGACTGCCCAACAGTGAGCGTCCTCAGGAGGTCAATGACCTCCTCACTGAGGGCAGCAGGGGTGACTGGGGCAGGGCCTGAGGTGCCTGGGGCGAAGGAGATGCCCACCTTCCATGGGTGAGCGGGCACGGGCCAAACGTTGAGGGGCTGCTGGGAGGGCGGTGTTGGTGCGGTGGGTGGCGGCTGTACCTGTTGTTGCGGGGGCACAGATGTTGCCAGCACCACAAGGGAGCTCCCTTCAGAGGATGAGTCGGTGTCACTGATGTCTGCCCGAGTCCCCGCTGTGGAGCTCCCCTCGCCCTCCGTCCCACTGGTGAATTCAGAGTCCGTTGCGTGGCCCTCCATGGCCATGTGGGATGCAGCTCCCTCGTGCTCCGATGCCACTTCTCCTCCGCCTGATGATGCTAATGCACACATGAACAGGAAGACCACAAAAAAGGGGGGGGGAGAATAAAGACATGTTGAGTGCATGCATTGGCGACACCGTTGGCGGACAGGACAGACACAGAAGCCCCCTGCACTACGCCGCGCACTTGGGGTCGACTACTCAATCCTTGGGACATGGCCTACAACCCTATGGATGACATCTGCACACATAGATGACACAGGGCCATGAATAGCTGTACTTGGCACCCTACAGAGGTGGGGGGCAGGGGCACAGGGCCATGCCTTACGGAGGGGCCTAGCCTACAGAAATCGCCCTGGCCTAGGGATACCCACAGCCCTCATCCCCCACCCAGACACCTCCACTGCGCACAAAGTCAACAGAATGAGAGTGTACTCACCCCCTTGTGTCTGCTGTGATGTCCTCACGCGCCCATCCAAATCGGGGTAGGCCACCGCCAGGATCTGGGACATCAGGGGGGTTAAAGTCCGACTGGCACTCCTCCCACGTTGGGAGGCCATCCCCAGCTGAGCCTCCGCCGTCTTCCTGCTCCAGCGGCGGATGTCCTCCCATCTCTTCCGGCAGTGGGTGCCCCGTCTGTGGTGGACCCCCAGAGTCCGGACATCCTTGGCGATGTCACGCCAAATATCGATCTTCTGGTGGGCGCTGACCTATGTGAAATGTACAGGGGGAGAAGAATAGTCATCACCATCTGCACCCTCAATGTGACTGGCCCCCCATCCCTACCCTTGCCATGTGGCACATGCTCTCACCGTCGTTTGATGCATGCCTCAATCGCTCCCCTCCCCACCATCTTTCATCCACCTCACTCAACACAGGCATATCCCATGAAGCATGGTCCCAGTATATTTACCTGTTTGTCTGGAGGACCGTAGAGTAGCGCGTACTGGGGGAGGACCCCATCCACAAGTTTATCCAACTCCTGAGCAGTGAAGGCAGGGGCCCTTTCCCCAGTCGCATGAGCCATTGTCTCTTCCAGACCGAGGTCACAGCAGCACTTGCAGTGTAGGTCCTCTCCTGTCGAAGATCAGGTATCGAGTGATTAAGCAGATAGAAAATGGCGGTCATGCCTGCGGCAGTGCGTACCGCCGCGGTGTGTTCCGCGACCGCCGGCACACATCGTCATTGGCTCCTGAGACCCATAGGGTTCAATGTTAACCAATGCTGCTTTGCGCCGCGGTCTTCGACCGCCTACCGCCACGGTGTGCCACGCCAGCGCATTTACCTCACATCCCATTGTCGCACTTCACAGGTCAGGCAGCCGCCATTTCAGGGGCCCACATGGCTTAATTCTTACTACGTCACACATACCTAGGCCTTGCATCAACACCCATACAAACCATTCAATGGATTGAGAATCGTGTTATGTGCAAGCTGTGGTTACGTGCCTGTGGGTTGATTGACTCTGTGCTCGCTGTTGTCCTTCATAGGCACCGTCCGCTGGCACATGCAAGGAGATGGAGGAATCCTCCGGTGTACAGACCGCTGGTGGACCTGTCGACAATGGAGGAAAGACATGTCATACTGACATACAGGCTTGACCGAGCCTCTATTCATGAACTGTGTGCCCAGCTGGAGCCAGACCTGATGTCACCAATCCGCCAACCCACAGGGATCCCCCCTGACGTGCAGGTGCTGTCAGTGCTCCATTTCCTAGCAAGTGGGTCATTTCAGACAACAGTGGCCATATCATCAGGGATGTCCCAGCCTATGTTTTCCAAGGTGTTGTCCTGAGTGTTGTCTGCCCTGCTGAAACACATGCGCAGCTACATCGTTTTCCCTGAGGTGGGGGATTTGCCTACAGTGAAGGGTGATTTCTATGCCCTTGGACATATCCCCAACATCATAGGCGCCATTGATGGGACCCATGTGGCTTTGGTTCCCCCCCACAGGAGTGAACAGGTGTACAGAAACAGAAAGAGTTATCATTCGATGAATGTGCAGATGGTGTGTTTGGCAGACCAGTACATCTCCCATATTAATGCCAAGTTCCCTGGCTCAGTGCATGACACGTACATCATGCGGAATAGCAGAGTCCCTTATGTGATGGCTCAACTCCAGAGGCACCGTGTGTGGCTAATTGGTGACTCTGGTTACCCCAACCTGTCATGGCTACTGACCCCAGTGAGGAATCCCAGGACAAGAGCAGAGGAACAGTACAATGAGGCCTATGGGCGAACTAGGAGGGTGATCGAGCGGACCTTCGGCCTCCTGAAGGCCAGGTTCTGCTGCCTCCATATGACAGGTGGATCCCTATTCTACTCACCAAAGAAGGTGTGCCAGATCTTCGTGGCCTGCTGTATGCTTCACAACCTGGCTTTGCGACGACAGGTGCCTTTTCTGCAGGAGGATGGTCCAGATGGTGGTGTTGTAGCAGCTGTGGAGCCTGTGGAGAGTGAAGACGAGGAAGCTGAAGAAGACGACATAGACAACAGGAACACAGTAATACAGCAGTATTTCCAATGACACACAGGTATGAATACACACCGGCATATTACATATACTTAAACACTACTAGCTCTCTACTGTCTGTCGTTTTCACCCAGTGTATGGTAACTGAGTTGTGACTTTCCCTTCCGATTTCAGAAATGTGGGCCCCACTGTGTGACATCTGCTTTGTTTCCCCATGGACTACAGCTGTGTGACATTGGTATGTTGGCATCACAATGTAAATAAGCATTTTGGCACGGTCATGTCCAATACATTTGTTCAGAATCACAGCCAGACTCCTGATTGTTCAGTGCAATAACTGTGTTTATTACAGTGCTCTATATTGGTGGGTGGTTGCAAATCGGTGAGGGGTGATGGTGGAGGAATGTCCATGGCAGAGTCCAGACTATTTGTATCACAGGTGCATTGTCCAAATGCCTGTGGAAAGTGGAGCAGGGGCAGTTTAAGGATGGACAGGGTGACAATGTGGGACAGTGGGATGACAATCAGAGAGGTATCCTTTCCTGGCGGGGGTCCTGGCATCTTACTCTGTCTTCTTCCTGGATCTCAGGGACCGCTTGCGGGGTGGTTCTCCATCTGCAGGGGGTGGGGTGCTGGTGGCCTGTTGGTCCTGTGGCGGGGCCTTCTGTCCACTAGCGCCGGCAGAGGTGGTAGGCAGTTCTTGGTCCATGCTAGTGTCAGGGGCCCTTTGTGGTACCACAGTGTCCCGCAATGTGGTGACTACCAGATTCAGAGCCCCTACAATGGTGCCCAGGGCGGAACTGATGGTTCGTAGTTCCTCCCTGAACCCCAAATACTGTTCCTCCTGCAGGAGCTGGATCTCCTGAAACCTGGCCAGTACTGTCGCCATCGTCTCCTGGGAATGATGGCAGGCTCCCATGATGGAGGAGAGGGCTTCGTGGAGAGTGGGTTCCCTGGGCCTGTCCGCCCCCTGTCGCACAGCAGCCCTCCCAGTTCCCCTGTTTCCCTGGGCCTCTGTCCCCTGGACCGTGTGCCCACTACCACTGCCCCCAGGTCCCTGTTGTTGTTGGGGTGGTGGGTTAACCTGGGTGCCCTGTAGTGGTGGACACACCACTGATTGACGTGTCCTGGGGACAGAGGGATGGGCCCGCTGGGTGGGTGCTGTGCTGGTGTTCCCAGAGGGGGGAAGGTCTGCTGTGGCCTGTGGCTGTCTGAGGGGAACCGACTGTCCCGAGGTCCCCGATAGGCCGGCCTGGTCATCTAGATCCAGGTCGACAGAGGTGCTGTCATCACTGTGACCCTCTTCTGGGGGTGGAGTGGACATTTGTGGACCCTCCTGCGCGGTGACGTGGCGTTCGGGTCCTGCAGGGGTATAAAACCATGATTATTGCATCTGTGCGTGCCATAGTGTGCAATGGGTGGGTGCCCGTGTACCCCAGTGCTTGCATGCCTGTGTGGGGGCTTTTGTGACGGTGGTTTGGGGGGGATGGGGATGTGCAGTGGGCATGCTTTGGTGATGGGTGTCCATGCTTTGTGGTCGCATGCAGGGCTTGGGGTTGGGATGGGTGGGTTGTGATTGTGAGACATTTGCAAGGAGTGGGTGTGATGGGGGTGAGGGGGATGAGTTGGGATGCTGGTGGGGTGGGGGGATGAAGTAGTGAAGATGAGACTTACCAGAGTCCATTCCTCCAGATACTCCGACGAGGCCCATGTAGTAAATTCTGGGGGAGGAGGTGGTGGTCCACCGCCAGTCCGCTGAACCGCGATGTTGTAGCTGGATACCGCTGAACGCACCTTCCCCCGTAGGTCGTTCCACCGCTTCCTGATGTCTTCCCTATTTCTTGGGTGCTGTCCCACCGCGTTGACCCTGTCGACTATTCTGCTCTGCTCCACCTGTGTTCCGAAGAGTTGTGGCTCTACCCGTACGATTTCCTCCACCATGACCCTGAGTTCATCCTCAGAAAACCTGGGGTGTCTTTGCGGTGCCATGGGGTGGTGTGGGTGATGTGTGGGGTGGATTGTGTGGTGCTAAGTGTGGTGATGTGTATTGGTGTGTTGTGTGAAGTGCGTGGTAATATTGCTGGGTGATGGTAATATGCGCGTCTGGGTGCTTGGATCTCTATTTCTCTGTGCGTGGTCCCGATTCTCTAGGAGTGGAGGTTTGTGGGTGATGTGGGTGTGTGTTTTATATTTAATTGGGTGTGTGGGAGTGGTGTTTGTATGTGTATCAGGTGTGTGTATTTTGAATTGTCCAATGTGGCTGTGTTTGTAAATGTGTGTGTATTTTGAGCACGGCGGTGTACCGCCAATAGAATACCGTGGTTGAAAGACAGCTGCGTGGATTCGTGTGTCGTGATAGTGTGGGCGTATTTCTGTTGGCGTGACGGTGTCGGTTTGGTTATCGCCAGTTTCTCGCTGGCCTTTGGTGTGGCGGACTTTTGTGGATGTCTGTATTTTGTCGGTTTGCGTGTTGTGGGTCAGAATGACCGTGGTGGTTTCCCGCGGCCGCGGCGGTATGTTGGCGGTCTTCTGACAGCGGTATCCGCCTTTTAACGCCAAGGTTGGAATGACCCCCATAGTGTGGGAAAATTATGCCAGCAGTGACTAAAATCATCCTCACTAGACGCGGTTAGAGAACACCTCAGTCTCCTGTCTAACTCCACTGACTTACAAGATTTCTTGTTAGGCCCCAGAACACCACATAGGAAGCATTTCTTATATGCAGTATATAATGATATTTGGAAACTTTCCCAACAAAATGCTGCTGCCCGGTTAAGGCAAATAGATCATGAAAAATTTAAAAAGGCATTAGCTGTTGTGGATAATGGGATTAACACCTTGTCCGACCGGATATATACCATTAATAACATTGTTTCTTCTGCTATAGACATTATACAATCCGATATGTCTTCCTTATACCATGGACAGAGTCATATCAGGTCCATTATGCAGTTGGGTTGGACGCTTCAAAAACATTGAAGGTGGGTCGTGTTCCATGGCAGCACCTCAGTGCAAGGGAGATATTTTCTTCATTGAATCTAACGCAACAACAACAACTAATGGCTAAGAAGGAAGAGACGTATGTCATTCTTAACAGCGTGAAATGAGAAAAGTTACCTTTTACCGTGGCCGAAATACCATCGGCTGAGTGGTTAATACATGGGGTTTTTAATCTGCCTATTTTCACACTACAATCCACCTCCTGTATAAAACACATTCCGGTAGGCAGATATGAAAAGCTGTCAGATAGTTACATCCATGAGGAGTGGGAGCTTCCCTTCTCGTACAAATGCTCCAATGGCATGAACGAGGTCTTTCTTAGCGGTAGTGAATGCAAGAGTTCAGTCAGCCATTCGATGATTTGTAAACAGCTGTCTTTGCATGGGTCGTGTAACGCCTCGGCTGCAAACTTGGCTTGTTATTTTAAGAGAGTCCCAGTCCCTTTGATTAGACCCACGTTCCAGGTGCTTTCAAATGGCAGCTACGTCCTTCTCAATAGTGAAGGCTGTTGTGGCATGCGGGCCGGAATAGTTTATGTTGTTTCGGTCTCTAAGGTCGTTACATGCTGCGGGAACGTACTGTTTCCCCCCACTAAATTTAAGGAGGTAGCTGATATTTGGCCTTACATTGCTAGTTCAAACGTGAATTTTGACAAGTTGAGTAGACTCAAGGCTTTACTGTTTCAGAAGCATGTGGCCCTTACATCTTCGTGCGAGACCTACGCACTTCAAGTGGCAAGGTCATCAGCAGGAATACAGTCCCTGTTAAATGCGAACTTTCCGAGACACTTTGGTGAACTCGTGGGACGAATATTTAATACATCCAGCACAACTGGAATCGCATATTTTGTCAAAGCTTTTGGTTCTGGTTTCGTTCACAACTTCTAAATTTTCGTGTTGATACCTTCAGCTATCCACTCAATTTTCTGTAGTATTTCTGGGGGATTTCAGATAACTTTGGCTTTAGTAGCGTGCATCCTGCTGTTGTTTATGCGCAATGGCTGTCCCGCCACCACGAGGAGAAATGGCGACGCTCCCATCAGCGAAGCTGTGTCGTGAGTGTATGATGCAGCATTTTGGAGCAACACTCCTGGAGCAATTGGAGTGTGACTGATCTTTCTCATTCAGACCGGTGCAGTATTGTGTGCAGCCTGTGTTTCGGTGCCTCTGTTGCTCTTTCGAACATGCACTGGAAGATCGTCTTTCACAGCGCCCCCAAGCAATAGATGCTGATCTGTTGATGTTCTTGCTGAGGGTTCATTACCAGACATGCGCACTGAGGTTGCGTTTGCTACGTGAAGCTAATTATGAGTTACCCTTCCAGTAGGAAGTTGCAGACAACTCATCAATGGGCACTCCACAGGATGCTGCCTTGGTTAACACTGGGGCTAATGAACACACTTGCTCCTTGATCATTTTTGGCGTGGACTTTCCGGATCTGACACCAGCCGAAGTAGAAGATTTCCTGTTCTCCATGGCTCGTAATTAGTTTGGAACTTTTATAAATTGACATGTCTTTTGAATTCGGTTATAAGTCACATGCTCATGTTTTGAATTGCTATGTATTATGCTTGTTTGTCCTTTTAACTTGTCAAAATTGACCTGGTTTTTATATATATCTCATGTTGAGCTTTTAGCAATGAAATTTTGGTTTTGGCTTTGAACCTCTTTAAACCGACAAGGGGAGGGTGTTGTGTAGCCATTTTAGTTATAGCTCCATGCACGTTAGTTTAACACACTAGGCCGCTGTGCACTTTGACCTAGATATATTTTATTCGGCTTCCCATTGTTAGTTTTACAAAAACTAATTTTACGGTCTTGTTTTATTTTCATCTATCTAACTGTTTTTACTTAGCCCAGCACTGTGTTCTCAAACAAGACATTCTTGATCACTTTGTGCTTCACTCAAGGCTAAAGTTTGGTACATTGCCGGTAACGTGGTAGAAGTTTAGTCTCCAACATTTGTAGATAACACACAGCCTTACGTAGGGACATTCTCTTAGAACATCAGCTGTGTTATTCTAAAAACACACACTAGTCCCATTACACGTTAAGAGGGAGATTCCAGCCAGGGAACCACGACTGTATGCTGATTCCGAAATGCTTCGCTGCAGATGCCAATGCAGACTACAGGCCTTTGCTCAGGTATGAGGGTTGATGTCCTCCCAGGGGAACCTGAAAGGCAGAATTAGAGCTTAACATGTTGTGCTCAGATTATGACTTAGATAGGAAATAGTCCATAAATCCTAATGACAATATGATAGCGTTATTCTTTTGCTTCACTCTCCCCGTCACTATTTTAATATTGTCATGTTGTGTCATCCTGGTTATTGCAGCTCACGCTTTGCTATCTAAAATGCAGTCATTTTATTAAACCAGTCATTAAAACTTATACTGCTTCTTATTGTCATTTATCTATGAGACCGAAGTATGAATGAGAGAACCGGATGTGTCCTGAGTGACCACGACTTCCCTGAGAAGCCTAATATGTCATGCGCTTGGCTGCCCAATCATCCCTATCTTCTGGTAGGGATGAGGCACTGCTAATTAGCCGGAGCAAAACCCGGATTTAGGGCAACAGGTGTCACTCACAGTGGATCAGACTCAGTCTCCCACACCGTGGGTGATCTTGCTGCTCAAAATCCAGTAGTCTCATTATAATAATGAGAGCCTACGCGACAACATGAGACGCTCAGCCCCGAAGACCGCGGAGGCCCAGCTTGGGATGTCCTCCTAATGAGGGAGGGGTGCCCGACAGATCCTGACCCCCCCTAATGGCCTGCATTTTTGCAGTGACCTACCCTGAGGTGGATTGGCATTTGAGGGCAGCACAGCAGCGACAATGGGGTAAGTACTGACAGAACCCATGTAATTTACTCTAATAGTTTGGTGCATGCTGTCAAACTGACAGCTGAGACACTGTAGTAGGTGTTCCATGTTTTTAGACAACAGGGAATGCATTTTACTCTATTTGCCTGACAAAGTGATGGAGATCTGGTCCTAGGCTAATGCATGTGTACGTTTATGTCAGGTGTGTCAAGGTACATCTATATCTGTATGTGGATATATAAACTGGCCAGAGCCACATGTGTCATGCCACCCAGGTGTATATATACGTAGGTAGGCTGCTGTTCCATCCTACCTGTCTAGTATATGCTGGTCTGTAGATCCGAATATATGAGTATGTAGTTCTATGGTGTCAGCACATTCCCAACTATCTACATCATCTGTATTTGCTACAATGTGCCAGAATCCATGGGACAGGACCTAGTTTGCTTTTGTCCTGGAACAGGTGTTGACGCCACATGAGTCTGCCATCTCATTCAGTCAACAGGTATGGGCAGATGTGAACACTACCTATGGGTTAGTGGTGCTGTCCACATCGTCCCTTCATGTGCATATTATGGGGTATGTGAAGGTTGTAACTGAAGGACATCCAATATGGGTGTTTCATCATGTATATGTGGCCTACCCATGCATTTCTAGGCCATTGAAATGTAATGTAATCACTAGAGTCCCAATGGCTTTGTTTCACTAGAGGTAAGTGATTAGGCAGTCCTACACATAGACAAAGTGCAATGCCCATGCAATATTTGCCAAGGCCCTACAAATACTAGTGCATTGTATGGTAATATCTGTCTACATCATGTCACAATGGTTACTTGGGGTCAGATCTTTTGGAGTTGGACAATCCTTGTTGCCCTTTGCCTAGCTGATGTGGACAGGTCAAACAGGACATGCTATGGGGTCACTTCTTACTACAAGATGTTATTGTTTAACTGTAGTACTATTTGTCATATAGGTGTTGTAGTTGTGGCATATGTTGTAAGTGCAATGGCAGTCATGTGGGTACATGTGTGTGCATCATATGTACATGTGTTCTCAGTGGGATATGTGTGTTGGGTGGACCTCTGGTAGTAGTATTCATATGTGGGGATTGATATGAGAGATGTGGGTTTACTCATGTTGACATGTGGTGGCTCTGTATATGCATGTCAGGTGGAATATGATTGGCCTAATGGGAATTGGTTGGCTGTCCTATGTTTAGTTGTGATTACAGTGATCTCTGTGATTGTCAGTGGGTGTATCATGTGTGCTAGGTAGGCCACTGTTGCCGTACATGCATATATGGTGTGATCCGGAGTATCTGTGCATGGAGACTGCAACTAGGTATCTCGGATTAGATACATGTAGTGATATAGCTGGTCTCCAGACATGCACAGTAAGATTCGGGTGGCACCTGACTGGGACTACCACGTGTTGTGTCTTCATCATGTTGTGTCTTCATCATGGATTGCATCCATAGTGTACAATATGTACAGAGAGTTCAGCTAGGCATGTGATACCAGTGGCAGGAGCTGTGTAGGTAGTCAATTGAGTTGTATTGACCAGAATAGTACATTGCTTATGGACATGGACATGTCAGGAGTTGAATGTGAACATGCATGATATGGTGTTATCTGTCAATTGCTGTACCTTATTGTGATAGGGGATATATGACCTGTATGATGACAGCTGTTTAGCTTTAGCAAGGACATGATGTGCATGCTGACATAGGTTTACAGGTGAATAGATGGTACCTTACATGGATCATGATATCGGTGAGAGATTTGACATGAAGGGGTGGGTAGCAGTGACATGTTGTGACATGAAGTAGGACTGTGATATTCCATATGGGATTCCCTAGCCAGGAGATGTATACCTACAGTTGTGCATGTTGTTATGTGTGTATGTGAAGAATGTGATGACCCTCTCTCTCCCTCTCTCTTTCTCTCTCCCTCCATCTCTATTTGTGTGCATCACCACCAGCATGCGAAGGAGATGGGGCACAGGTGAGTGGGGAAGCTGATGGCCCAGGGACCTGGAGTGCTGAGACCACCAACAGCAAGGGACCCAGTGGCCTGGAGGCGGCGGGTAGTGCCACTGAGGAGACCGGAACATCATTATCTTCAGAATCCTCCTCCAGTGGAAACTCCCTGGTGGTGGCGTACCCTTCTGGGACCACCCCAACACCATCTTTGTGCGCCACCCCCTTTCTACCACTGCCCTCCCTATAGCTCCCCACCCAGTTGCCCGTGCCCGCTCACCCAAGACAGTGGGTGTCTCCTTGGCCGCAGGCACCTCTGCCCCAGCCTCAGTGAACCCTGCTACCCTCAGTGAGAAGGCTATTGACCCTTCTGAGGGTGATCTCTGTGGGTCAGTCGACTATGGTGAATACCATCCTGGGACTGGCAACTCAAGTCCAGCAGAGTAATGCGTTCTTGGAGGGCTTTCATAGTGCACTGGCAGACCTACAGAGATCCTTTCAGGCTCTGGCTTCCACACTGATGGCAGCAGTCACCCTTTGCCACCCGTCCCTCCTCCACCTTCCTCTTCCCAAACCCCACTTCCCAAACCCAGCGAAAGCACACAAACAGTCCAGCATGCATCCACCACAACATCCAAAGGTAGATCAGACAAACACAAGCACCACCAGACCCACCTCCGGCATGCACACAAAAAACACCCACCTGCACGCACAGCAACAGTCGCTCCCTATACTGACATCCCCACCATCTGGCCAACTCAGACACTACAGCTGACATACCTGCAGTCACCACACCCACATTCACCGATCCAGCCACAATTTCTATCCTACCCACAGTAGCAGACCCTCAGACAGTCACCTGAGTCACCACATCCACAGCCACCACAACTACCGACACACCTACATGCAGCACATCCAGCATGCCTGCAGTCAACACCACAGCAGACCGTCACCCATCCACCACAGCATTTTCCAGCACCTCCACCAACCCTCCTCCCAAGACACATAAACACCCACACTCATGCAGCCAACAGACACCCACCATCCACAAGCATACCTCACTCACACATGTACCCAAACATCCACCAAGACACCTCTTACAAGCACTACACCTACTCCCTAACCATTTTGCCATGACCGCCCCCATGCAAGTGAGAAGCATTTCCTCTTTGAGTTTTCCCTTTTCCCTACTCCTCTCCCACCCTGTGATACCCTTAGGCGATCAGTGTCCCTCTTCAAGTCCAGCCCTTCCACCTCCAAGACCTCCCCTGCCACCCTGCAAGTTCCCAACCCCTCCCCCTGCCAAGAAGTCAACCCCTCCTAGGGTTTCCCAACCCATACCTAAGCCTCGGCCAAAGCCCCTCTCCCAAGCCCAAACCCAAGGATACCCCTCCCAAACCTAAGCCCAAACCTCCCCCTTTGCCCCCCCAATCCCTGAGGTGCCTGCCTGCCCCCTAGATGGCCCAACCAGTGGAGGTTACATGGCAGTCAGGAGTCAAGTTGGGGCACAGACATGTGCATTTTGTGAATTTAGCACTTGGACATTTTGGACTGGCCTATGGCCTTTGTACATATTTTTATACATGCATTTATGTCATTGAATAATTGTCAGGGCCAACCTGATGTTGGTTCAAAGTTAACATCTATATCCTGCATTTCTTTTCTTAAGGCGGTTTTGCTATTGGCTGATTTTGTTTGTGTGTAAGCATTTTTGTGTGAGTGGTGGTTGTGCTTCCAGTTGTGTTTGGCCTGCATGTGTGATTGTGTGCATGTCATTTGTCCCCCATTGATGGGTGTGTTGTGTGATGCGAATGTGTATGTTGGGAACATGTAATTGTGTTGGTATTGTGTGGTGTTTGTGTTGACATGTCTAATTTGCAGCGCTGTGTGCCTTTGTGTGATTGTACTGTGTGCATGTGTGTATATGGGGATTTTTATGTGTGAACCGTTGTGCTGCGTGTTTGCAGGGTATGTCTTATGGCTTGTTGTTTCGATGTCTGATTGTCTGTACTTGCCTCTGGAGTTGTAATGTTTTGTTGTATGATTGAATTGTGATCTGTAGGTGTGTATTGTTTGTTCTTAAGGGTGCTTTTGTGTAGTTGAGGTAGTGGTGTTGTCGTGTCATTTGGTGGTGGTGTGCGTTGTGTGTGAGTGTGCCGCTGCTGTGTATCTGGGTGTGTGTGTGTGTGTGATGGGCGTAGTGTATGTAGCTGTATGTGTGTGTGGCAGTGTATGAGTGTGCATGTCAGTATGAAGTAACGTGTGTGTCGCCCATGCCAGTCGTCCCGGGTGTGGATGGTGTGCGTGCATAGGTACTTTCACAAGTAAGTGTGTGCACACATGGTTGGTGTCATCGCTGGTTCCGAAGTCATTGAGTGAGGAGGAGCAGCAGGTTGATGTGTAGTTCTGGTTCCATGGCAGCTCTGGATGAGGATGTGTTCCTGGAGGTGAGTTTCTCCTTTTACAGAGTTGGTTTCCACCAGGGTTTCCGTGGTGGGGCAATCCCAGCGGAAAGCCTGGGTGGGCAACCCCAGCGGAAAGCCTGGCGGTGTGCAGCCTCATAATCTGTCCGGCGGAACCATGGTTTCAGCTGGTCTGAAGGTGGCTACTGTTATCTGTGGCAGCTTGACCACTCTGGCGGTGCCGGCGGTGCTTTGGCTGTATTCTGTTGGAAAGACCACAATGGTCATAATTTGGCGGTCTTCTCCGCCAGCCCATTGGTAGCACAACCGCCAACATGGTGATACTGAGACCGCCAAACTCATAATGACCACCTTTGTGTTAACTTGAATATTGTTAATACACTTATATAAGCCTGATTCTGCTAATGATGTACATTTCATACTGCTATTTGTACCCTGAATGGGAAATCGTCCATTTATATATCAGCAAGATAGTTCAGCACCTATAAATTAAACCTGTTTTGCAATCAAGCCCAAGTGCGCAAAATTGTGATATTTTCACTGCTTGTGTGACAGCGAAACACAATTGATGAACACATTCTTTATACCTTTTTGTGTGTGTAATTGTTATTAATACCCTGATAGCAAACCATACAAATAGTAGCAGGATATTGCAGCACCTCCAAAATTAATTTGCTCACATATTCTATCAACACCCTTACGTGGCCAAAAATTGTCTTACTTTGCTACTTATGTCACAGTGGTTCTCAATGAATAAACACATTCTCTATGGTTCTTTATATGCGGGAAAACTAAAAATATTTACACCTGCACTACCTGCTGTGAGAGCCATTAACAGGCTGTGTTTGCACAGCAGAAAGCACATGAAATTAGAACATTTTAACCAAAGAATTCCTGGTTAATGGCAGCTGGTTCAACATCCCCTGCAAGGAAATTAAGTAAAACATAGTAAAACGTTTTATTCTAAAATTCCTGCTTACAAGTTTATTCACAGCAATACTTGAATACAGTGTTAGATTTGTTTAACTATCAAATGAGGGAATATCAAATTAAGCCTGCCTATTTTACTGATGTAAGCTGAGGATCTATCTGTGACATAGAAGGCTGCCTGAACTGCTCAGATATGGTATAACAATGTTTGACCCCAAAGGGACTGACTGATGAATGAGAATGCTAGCAGGAGAGCCCAGAAGAGAGGTGGCCCTGAAGAATGTTCTCTGTATTGGAGAGAAACCGAAGTTGCCCTCAGTAAAGCTGGTTTGTTTTTGCTCCACACGTATTTATCTATCTAATCAATGTGATCTAAAGCTGCTCTAAAAATCCTCATTGTGCCTATTACAGTGACTGCCAGCTACATCTTTTGCTCGAGGAAAAGACACAGGCCCCTGAAATGGCAGCTGCCTGACCTCAAAAGTGGGACAATGGGATGTGAGGTAACTGCGCTGGCGTTGTACACCATCGCGGTAGGTGGTCGAAGACCGCTGCACAATGCTGCTTTGATTAACATTGGACCCTATGGGTCCCAGGAGCCAATGACGATGAACGTCGCGGATGTGACCGCCATTTTCTATCTGTTCAATCACTCAATACCTGATCTTCGACAGGAGAGGACCTACACTGCAAGTGGTGTTGTGACCTCGGTCTGGAAGAGACAATGGCTTGTGCGTCTGGGGAAAGGGCCCCTGCCTTCACATCGGAGGAGTTGGAGAAACTCGTGGACGGGGTCCTCCCCCAGTACAAGCTACTCTACGGTCCTCCAGACAAACAGGTAAGTACACAGGGAGCATGTTGTATGGGCTATGCGTGTTGAGAGGGCTAGATGTAAGAAGGAAGGGTCAGAGTGCTGCATGCATGAAAGACGGTGAATGCATGTGCCACATGGCAAGGGTAGGGATGGGGGACAATCACTTTGACGGTGCAGTTGGTAATGACTTCTCTTTTTCCCCTGTACATTTCATGTAGGTCAGCGCCTACCAGAAGAAGGATATTTGGCGTGCCATCGCCAAGGACTTACGGACCCTGGAGGTCTACCACAGATGGAGCACCCACTGCCGGAAAAGATGGGAGGACATTCGCCGCTGGAGCAAGAAGACGGCGGAGGCTCAGCTGGGGATGGCCTCCCAACGTGGGAGGGGTGCCCGTCACACCATGACCCCCCTGATGTTCAGGATCCTGGCGGTGGCCTACCCGGAGTTGGATGGGCGCTTGAGGGCATCACAGCAGACACAAGGGGGTGAGTACACTCTCATTCTGCTGACTTTGCGTACAGTGGAGGTGTCTGGGGGGGAGGAGGGCTGTGGGTTTCCCTAGGCGAGGGCGAGTTCCGTAGGCAAGGCCCCTCTGTAAGGCAGGCATGTGGCACCCCACCCCACCTCTGTAGAGTGCCAAGTACAGCTATTCATGCCCCTGTGTCATCTATGTGTGCAGATGTCATCCATAGCCTTGTAGGCCATTTCCCAGGAATTGAACAGTGGAGCCCAAGAGCGCAGCGTAGTGCAGGGGGCTTCTGTGTCTGTCGGGTCCGCCAACGGTAGCGGTAATCCATGCACTCAACATGTCTTTCTTCTGTCGTCGTCCCCCTTTTTGTGGTCTCCCTGTTCTTGTGTGCATTAGCATCATCAGGAGGAGGAGCAGTGGCACCAGAGCACGAGGGAGCTGCATCACACATGGCCCTGGCGGCGAGATGACGGACTCGGAATTCACCAGTGTGACGGAGGGCCAGGAGAGCTTCACGACGGGGACAGGAGCTGACACCAGCGACACGGACTCGTCCTCTGATGGGAGCTCCATTGTGGTGGCGGCAACATCCGTGACCCCCGCATCTACAGGTACAGCCGCCACCCCCCCTATCAGCAACGCCCTCCCAGCAGCCCCTCAGCCTTCGCCCCGTGCCCGCTCACCCAGGAGGGTGGGCATCACCTTCGCCCCAGGCACCTCAGGCCCTGCCCCAGTCACCCCTGCTGCCCTCAGTGAGGAGGCCATTAACCTCCTCAGGTCCCTCAATGTTGGGCAGTCTACCATTTTGAATGCCATCCAGGGTGTAGAAAGGCAGTTGCAACAAACAAATGCATTCCTGGAGGGCTTTCATTCTGGTTAGGCGGCCATTCACTGAGCTTTTCAGACTTTGCCCTCAGCACTGATGGCAGCCATTGTCCCCGTCTCTAGCCTCCCCCCTCCAACTTCCTCCACCCAGACCCAATCCCCTGTACCTCTGTCTATCCCAAGCACACCATCAGACCAGCCTGCACACACCTCAACACACAAGGGAAGCTCAGGCAAACATAAGCACCACACATCCCACAGGCACTCACGCAAGCATCACACACATGCAGACACACCAACATCCACTGCCTCCACTGTGTCCCCCTCCTTGTCATATCCCTCCTCCCTCCCATTCTCGTCTACACTCACACCTGCATGCACTACCTCTACAGCCACTACGTCCCTCACCAGCACACCCACCAGTACATCCACCAGCACACCCCGCTCACGTGCAGTCACCACCCCCACTACCATTCACACGTCCCCTGTGTCCTCTCCCAGTGTGTCTGTGACGCCCCTCCCAAGATACACAAACGCAGGCACACACCCACCCAACAGCCATCCACATCACAACAGCCTCCAGCGCATGCACCTTCACCCAAAGTCACCAAACGTACACCTCCTACTACCACCACCTCTTGCTCCACTCGCAATCCCCCTCCCGCTACCCATCCCAGTGTGTCTAAAAAACTTTTCCTGTCCACCCTTGACCTTTTTCCCACACCTCCCCCACCCCGCCCATCTCATAGGTCCCGAAGTTGCACCTCAGCCACAACATCTCCGGGACCAGTGGTGCCTGTAGTCACCGGTATGTGGAGTGCACCGGCCACCAGGACAGCCAGTGTGGCACGGAGCCACATCACAGACAGTCCCCCACCTGTGAAGCATCAGAAGTTGCCCAGTGCCCGGCGGGAGAGGGGGAAGACTCCAGCCACCAAAGCCGCTCCCAGGCGTCCCGTTGGGAGTGTGGAGTCAGCTGTGACACCTTCCAAGGTGGGGATGGGCCATAAGAAACCCGGCAAGTCTGGGAAGAGCAGCATGGCGGAGAAGACCGCCATCATCCCCACTGCCCAGGAGTCCACCGCCAGCCCCAGCCCAGCTGCCCAGGAAGCCGCCACCACCACCCCCAGCCCAGCTAGCCAGGAGGCCAGCACCAGCCCAGCTGGCCAGGAGGCCACCACCAGCACCAGCCCCTCTGGCCAGGAGTCCACCACCAGCACCAGCCCCGCTGGCCAGGAGGCCACCGCCAGCACCAGCCCCGCTGGCCAGGAGGCCACCACCAGCACCAGCCCAGCTGGGCCATGAAGGACGGCCAGCACAAGCCCCGCTGGGCCATGAAGGACTGCCAGTACAAGCCCCGCTGGGTCATGAAGGACCACCAGCACAAGCCCTGCTGGGCGAAGGACCACCAGCACAAGACCCGCTGAACAGGGCACCGCCATCACAAGCCCCGCTGAACAGGGCACCGCCATCACAAGCACCGCTGAACAGGGCACCGCCATCTCAAGCACCACTGAACAGGGCACCGCCATCTCAAGCACCGCTAGCCCATGAGCGGCAGGGGCACTGACGCAACTAGCAGGATGAAGCACTCTGGCTACAAGGCCCCCTCCAGAACCAGTGGAGACTGTCATCCACTCCCTCCGTCCTTCACAGGATGAAGCACTCTGGGCACCAGTCCCCCTCCAGAACCAGTGGAGAGATCCATACACTACCTCTGTCCTTCACAGGAGGAAGCACTCTGAGCACCAGTCCCCCTCCAGAACCAGTGGAGACTGTCATCCACTCCCTCTGTCCTTAACAGGATGAAGCACTCTGGGCACCAGTCCCCCTCCAGAACCAGTGGAGATATCCATCCACTACCTCTGTCCTTCTCTGGATGAAGCACTCTGGGCACCAGTCCCCGTCCAGAACCAGTGGAGACTGTCATCCACTTGAGAGACTGTGGCTTTGCATTCCCCAGGATTGAACAGTGGGCAAGCCACCCACTGGAGAGACTTGAGAGACTGTGGCTCTGCACTCCCAAGGATTGAACAGTGGGCAACACACCCACTGGAGAGACTTGAGAGACTGTGGCTTTGCACTCCCCAGGATTGAACAGTGGGCATGTGGCCCCCTCGTGGATTTGGCGTTGTGCACTCAAGCGGCTGAGGTGCCCCCCCTTTCCCTCCCCCTGAGGTGCCTGTTTTCTTGCTGCCTGATGCCCCTGCAGTGTTCTCTCCATCATGGTCGGGGATCTTGTGTGGGCCTCGTCCATACCGTGTGGTCCCAGTGTTCCACTGACTTTCTTTGTGCAGTACCTGGACTACTATGCCTGGTATTTATTTTGTACATTGTGTATATATATAGTTCTGCCTACTTGTTTTTAATATATTCCGATGTTTACAGTCATTTTCTTTGGTCTTTTCATTCTTCTGGGGGGGTTTGGCGGGTGTAACTGAGATGTATTGATATGCATTAGTGTGTGTGTTGTAGTGGGTGAGGGTGGGGGTGTTGCGTGTGTGTGTCCCTGTTTTTTGCCTCCCCCTCCCCTGTGTCGTAGGTGCAGTACTCACCGTGGTCTTCGCCGCCGGCGTTCGTGCTCCTGGTAGAGGAGCAGGAAGATTATTGCAGGGAGAATTTGGAGTTCCAGTTCCATGGTGTCCTCGTTCCTCGTGGGGTGTGTAGAGGTGAGCGTTTTCTCTTCGAAATTCCTGTTTCCGCTGTGTTTTTACCCGCAGTGAATCCGCCCCGGAAAAGGTGGTGGATTGGCCTGTCATAATAGTGTGGGCGGTACATTGTCTCCCGCCTGTCTGTTGGCGGTGACTGATTTCACTCCATTGAGGCATTTTTTGGGTTGATATTGAGTCAGAACAAATTACATTAAATAAGTGTAAATGCAGGATATGTTAAGAACTACTCTTTTCAGAATCACGTTTGTATTAAGGCAATTGATAGACAAATAGAGCAAAATACACCGGGAGATCGTATTCGTTACCTCTGTGGACCTATCAAAAACTTTCAATGCAGTTACAAGGTAATTACTGTGAGGAGAAATGGTGAAGCTGGGTATTCCTAAGGAGTATTTTTTAATGTCATTACGATACTATATTCTGCTACATGGATGTTGATAAGAATGAACCTGGACATGGCCACATCATTTATGAAATCTAAAAAAGGTTTACAACAGGGCTATGTCCTTGCTTCGGTCATGTTAAACATGTTCACAAGTTATTTTGCTCTAAATCTTTATGGATTGGAGTACATAGCCTAAAGGTCTGTAATTTGGTGATATGGATGGTGTGCACTTGATTAATTTGATTCCTAGAGGCATGTAAGAGAACCAGCTGAACAAAACAAGCATTTGCAATGCAATGGGTCTCGTGTTTGCTTGAGTTAGAGCTATTAGCGTTGTAAACTCCAAACTGGACTTTTCTTGCCATATAAACTGAAAATGAAAGTAAAACAGTTTCACATAAGCGAGCCGACGACCATCATGAGCGCAAAGCAGACACACAAAGGGAAACAGAAGTTCACTCGCAGTGAAACATATCAGCAAAAGTCCAACTATTCATGTAACAGGCAAAAGTGCAAATATCCATGTAACAGGGTAGATGTCATGCAAAGCGCTCGACTACTGCCCAGCGAGATCGCTCTGCCTATGAAATAAATAGAGCCAAACACCATATGGAAAACATAGAGCCTCGTATGTTTTGCCTTTCACTAATGAAATCAAGCAAATTTTAAAAGGCAAGCCCACAAACCAACCAAACTGATGGGTGTGACATGGGAATGGTTAAACCCACAGAGAGATTACACCAGGGACAGAGCCCTTTGCGCGCTCAACACTAACAAAGATCATATTAAGAAGGGGGCTAATCAAACAATGTAAATTGACTCCTCATTGACAAGTTGAGTGATAAAGAGTAAAATGTGTTCATTGTATTTGTTGTACAGTTGTAGCTGTAAAGGTAAATGGCTTTAAAATAAAGATGATAAATGACAAATTTATTTAAGGGAGAAAAAGAGAATGACACTGTGAAATTAAAGGAAAATCGTTCACACAATTCTCTTATATAAGACAAGCCCCAGACATGTGTAAGTGAACAAACTGAACTGGAAAAGAACTTTAACCATGTCAAATGTATTTGGTCACAACTTTTTCAATCAAATTTAACAAATGGTGTGTCTGCAATTTCCACTATAGAACTGCACACACCGAAGCAAATGAATGCAATGCATTTAAAAAAGAAAACAGCAGGATATCCATCAAGATTTATTTTGTGCTGAACACAGAACCTTCCTTAACACCTTTTAAAATTCAGTGTAAAACTGTAAATTCTTCTTCCAGATATGTACATGCGGGGAAGGACTGAAATTCATAGCCAATGGAAAATTTCTAACAAATTATAGCTCATGTGCTCATATGGATCAAAGTAGTATCTTACATGCGAAGACAGCCCAAAGTAAAGTGTCAAAAAATCTACTTGTCAATATCTTTTGGGACGCACAATTAATTCCATAAATTTGACCATTTATTTGCACTTTGTACATACACTTTTGCACACATTTAACAAGTGGTATGCCTTCAGGTTTGACAGGGTGTCACTTGTACAGATTTTAATTTCTTGCAACTGTGACTAGAATTGATTGCTCAATCATAGCCAAGGGCACATTACACTCAAGAAAGTACACCCATCCCATGTATTTAAAAAGTAGGCAAGAAGTGATCCTAAGGAGATTAGAGGTGTTTGAAGTTTATATCATGCCATTATAATCTTTACAAATTCTTGATTATTGGCCTAACTGTAGTTCATTGAGTGTCTCGCTTTTCCTATTCACTGTTGTTAGTGGGTCGGACTTTAATAAGTAAACTTACAAGGAGACGCACATGAGTCGATGAACCATTTGACTCGCATTTAAGATGTTCCCACCATAACTGCAGTACATGTAGATCAATAATCAATAACTAATCAATAATGATAATAATCAATGAGAATTAAAAGCACTAGTAATCAATTGGAGTCAGTAACTGTCCCACACCATGACTTTTCTGTCATGAATAACCACACCTTTTAGTAAAAGTTAGAATATTTATTTCCCTATATTACCAATGCTAATGTCACGTGAAATAGGTGGGACAGCTACATGTATCCCTTGATGGCATGAGCAGGGGTTACCCTCAGATACTGTGCATTTGAAACCTAGATTTCAGGACTTTTTCTTCTAGAGGCAGTATTTGATCTGAGTATTCCCACAGACTATGACAATCAATTTGTCTTTCTTTGTGCTGTTTATTTTTATTTGTGGATGTGCACACACCTGATAAATAGTGTGTCACTACAAGGGCATGCTTACCCCCCACTGGTAGGACTAGTAACCTTATCTGGGTAAGTGTATGTTTGTATACTTAGAGTGCTTTCACCTCATGTGTGCTTATGCCAATATGACGCATGATGTATTATCAAGGCATCATAACCATGGAATAATTTCTGTTCCTGAGTGTGTTTCACTTGTTGTGATGTTGCAGCACAATACTTCCACAAGACATAGGCCCTCATTACAACCCTGGCGGTCGGTGTTAAAGCAACGGTAATACCGCCAACAGCCCGGTGGAAAAAAAATGGAATCACGACCATGGCAGAAACCGCCAACATAGACAGCCACTCTAACACTCCGACCGCCACGGCGGTAGAAACAAACACCGTGGCGGTAACCGCCAACAGACAGGCGGAAGACAATGTACCGCCCACACTATTACAAGAGGCCTATCCGCCACCTTTTCCGGGGCGGTACCAACGCTATCAAAAGCACGGCGGAAACAGTACTTGGAACGGAAACCACTCACCTCTCGACACCCAACGAGGAACCAGGACGCCATGGAGCCCGAACTACAGGTCCTGTCCATGCTGGGCTTCCTCCTCTTGTATCAGGAGCAGCAAAGACGCCGGCGACGAGCACTGTGAGTACTGCACCTGCAACACAGGGGAGGGGGGAGGGAAAAGAGAGTGACACACACACGCAACATGCAATACCCCCACCCCAACCCTCACCCACAACACCATACACACAAATACATGCAGCAACATTACATATACGCCTCCTCACCCCCTGGAAGAATGCACTGACAAAAGGAAATTATTGTAACAATTGTAATCAATAAAAATCTGTGCTATTTCAAAAATCAGTACATACAAAAATGTACACCAACTACACAAGTCTGGATATTAATCAAATCATTGTCCGTGGATCAGTGTCCCAAAATGCATGGGCCAAGCCCACACAAGATACCTGACTAGAAACGGAGAGAACACTGCAGGGGCATCAGATCGAAAAGAAACAGGCACCTCAGGGGGAGGGGGGACACCTCAGCCGGATGAACGCACGACACCACTGCTCCACGAGGGGGCTCCATGCCCACTGCTTGGTCCTGGGGACTGCAAAGCCACAGTCTCACAAGTCTTTCCAGTGGGTGGTTTGCCCACTGCTCTATCCTGGGGAGTGCAAAGCCACAGTCTCACAAGTCTTTCCAGTGAGTGTTTGGCCACTGCTCTATCCTGGGGAGTGCAAAGCCACAGTCTCACAAGTCTTTCCAGTGGGTGGTTTTCCCACTGCTCTATTCTGGGGAGTGCAAAGCCACAGTCTCTCAAGTCTTTCCAGTGGGTGGTTTGCCCACTGCTCAACCCTGGTGGGTGCAAGGCCACAATCTCTCAAGTGGATGTCGGTCTCTACTGGTTCTGGAGGGGGCTTTGTGCCCAGAGTGCTTCATCCTGCCAAGTAATGAGGTAGCAGATGTGATTCTCCACTGGTTCTGGAGGGGGCTTGGTGCCCAGAGTGCTTCATCCTGCCAAGGACTGAGGAAGTGGATGTGATTCTCCACTGGTTCTGGAGAGGGCTTGGTGCCCAGAGTGCTTCCCATGCAGTGCGACGGGTCCCATTCCCTCACCTGGGTGTGTGTGCCACGAGATTGCCTGGGAACAGATAGCATGATACGCCATGGAGGCAGAGACACACTCCACCCTACTGCGACTTTGCCTGGCACCTGCTGGTACAAACAGTGCTGGGAGTCATGCCTCATGGACGCTGAGCAGGGTCCAGGACGTCTCCTGCAGCCTCAGACGGCTGCTCACTGGGGATGATTGCCATGTCAGCTGTGGTGGCACTGTCTGAGCACGTCACAGGGCTGGTGGGGGTGCTTGCGGCGGTGTCTGTGGCCCAGGTGCTGGCAGTGGTGCATGTGTCTGCACCTGTGGAGGGACACAGAAGGACGTCTCCTGCAGCCTCGGGCGGCTGCCCACTGGAGATGGTGCTGGTGACTGTTGGTGAGGCAGCAGACGTGCAGGTGGTGGTGCTGGTGGCAGTGCTGGTGGCTTGCCGGTGGCGGTGCAAGTGGTGGTGCTGGTGGCAGTGCAGGTGGCAGTGCAAGTGGCGGTGTCCACCGCCATACAGGTTGATGTACTGGTTGACAGAAGGGGTGACTCTGTTCCTTCAACTGGAGCAACCGTGCCCTGTCCTGACCTACTCTTCACCTTGTGTCCCTTCCCCACCTTTGATGTTGCTGCTGGTGTCTTGCCACTGTCCCCTTTTGGTTTGGAGGATGCTTGCTGGTAGGTGCGGCTTCTCCCTCCGGCATGTGGGCACCTTCTTCACCTTGGCAGGTGGCGGAATGGCCTGCTCCTTGGCCTCGCTAGGTGGCACACTTGCAGCCCTGATGGTTTGCGCCTGCGATGAGACCGGAGTTGCTGTGACCACTGTGCTTGGGGAGTTGGTGGCTGAGGTGCTGGGCTGAGACCTGGATATAATTGAAATGATTACACTGTTCCAGGGGGAATTGTCACAGAGGACGAAAAGGTAGACTGAGAAAAAGATATTGTAGGAGTGCCCTCAAGCATCACAGTAGGATGCTAGGCATCATCATGGGGCTGGCTCCTCATCAGACTGGCGCTGCAATGTCTGACGGGCCACCATCCATGAGATGGTGGCACTTCAACCGAAAAGATGTTTAACAGGTCAAGTTGTGTCTGCAGAACGTGCTGACAGAGGAGAAAAAGGAGAGTGAGGGGTATAAAATTGGCTCTCAACACCTAATGCCTAATTTTAATGCTTTTAAATAAGGGTCAGGTCAAGATTAAAAACACAAATGGGAGTATTCAGGGAAATAATGCTACCAATATTCCTTCAAATTGGAAAGGAGAAAAAAGTATTTGCTCCTATCACTTGGTCGACATGTTTCGCGCCTACACGGTCAGAAATTTATCAAATGGCGCTTCATCAGGACCGGTAATTATTACTTCTCCATAGAAAACAGGACAATAAATGCTGGAAGGTCACTTACAGTCTGTGGATCAGTCGTCACAGTCAGTCAAGTTGTTAGTCACCCTGCGTAAGAGACAAGAACAAAAATAAAGAAAAAGTACAACAATCATTCATTGGTGTCATAATAAAGATAGGAGTAAAACACAGTGGGTGTGATCGGCACCTACCCCCAAAGAAATACTCAGGTGCAAAGAATGTAATAAAAAAAGGGGCTTACCATCCCATGTAGAAACAGGGCATCATAGGGACGCGTAACACCTCATACCCAAGGTGAGTACACTACATATGAAAAAATTGTTATAGAGTAAATAGTCATACACTTCTAAAACATCAATGTCATATTAGGTACTGTTATCAAGCAGCCATCTCATTAATTAAATGGATATGAACTCATATACCATGAAAAAATAGTGCAACTGTGTGTGTTGACAAAAAGAATATCATAGTCAGAGGAACTGACGCAGCCAGGTGTCTCCCCAAAATGTAAAGGTCTGCGAATGTGTGCTTGAAAAGTACTCCAGTAACTCCACTAGGTCCAAATTTATTGAAGGAGTAGCCAAATGTTCATAAAAAACGAAAACTATGAATGTTGTTAAAAACAACCGCAAATGTTGGTGTGATAGTCAGATGAGCGTTAGTTTAGGAGTTGCCGGTTTCAGTTTCAGGTCGTAAATCATGTGATTGCAGCTACCGATAAAAAGCTAGCTTAGTCAAACTATAGAAAAATGCCTTAAATGCGGCTTAAACACGCTTAGAAAGAGAGCAGTGAAAGCGTGTACCTACTTATACTCATCCGGAGGTCCGCTCTGAGCCTACCCGAGGGTAGAATTTAAAGAAAAGCTAACAAGGGCAATTAGCCCTGTACGTGGAAGCAGCAGTGTCGGAGAAATAGACACCGAGGAAGGACTGACGGAGGATCCGTCATCTTCCACAACGGCGGCCATCTTGGAACTGGGGTCAAATCGACAAAAATAGACTCAAGTCAAAGCCCCTAATGATCCTGATAAAAATAACAAACGTCGTTTGGTAATCCCTTATGTAAATAAATGACTACAGACAGTCTCACATACAAGGGAAGTGTAAATACAACAAAAATACCATGTAAAAAGTAAAAAATCTGTATGAAATCAAGTTTTAAACCTTGACTTAGGAGAAAGGACGTGCATGTGACCAAAGGACCTACTTAATCCTAAAAAAGTAAGTCAAAGGAGTTAGGGAGAGAGGGTCCACCAAGGAATGTTATCATTGAGGCCCTCACTAGCTGCTTTAAGTCTAAAAATCCACCGCTGTTCAGTCCTAAACAGGGATTTAGGGTCATTTTCATTATATCTTGGTACTTGTAAGACTGTCCACCACAGGTCATTGGGGCCATGTTTGGCTTCCAAAAACTGTGAACTAAGTTTGGTCGTGATCCGAGCACATCTAATGTTACTGCGGTGTTCGTTAATTCTTAGTTTCACGGGTCTGGTTGTCATGCCTACATATTGTAAGTCACACGGGCATGTAATCAAATAAATACAATGATGTGTGATACAATTGGTGTGTTTCGTCAAATGCCAGGTCCCAAAATGTTTCAAATCTAGACTATCCACTCGTTTCGTTAAGGAGCAGACATTGCAGGAGCCACACGGGTAGTGTCCGGTGACTGGAGGTAAATTCCAAAGTGTGGATTGATCTTCAGAAGCATCCTGTCTGCGTGGTTGTGTTTGAATAACTAGATCCCTAATGTTGGGGGATCTCTTAAATGCAAACAAGGGTTTTGGAATTTGTGTACCCCCGCTCAATAAAATTTGCAACCTTTTATTAATCAGACTTTTGACGGTGTTGGACAGGGGAGTGTATGTTGGCACACATGTCCGCCGTACTTGTTCCTCCCGCACAATAGGTGCCAAGAGAGCCTCTCTGTGATTGTGCCAGGCTCTTTTGTAGGCTGGATTGATAACCTTTGATGGATATTGTCGGAGTTGAAGTTTCGTTTTTAATTCACGTGCCTGGTTTTCAAACAATTGAGCAGAGGAACAATTCCGACGTAATCTTAAAAATTGACCGAAAGGAAGGTTATCGCGTAAAGCCTTCGGATGGTGACTGTCATATCGAAGTAAACTGTTCAATCCGGTCAATGTTAGCCAGGAAAAGTTTCTTAGACACACTGGGATGGGAAGATGGAGGGGGTTTGGGAGTGGAGGAAGAGGTAGTGGTTGTAGGAGGTCTACGTTTGCTGAATTTGGGTGAAGGTGGATGGGCCGGAGGCTGTAGTGAGGTGGATGGCTGTTGGTTGGGTGTGTCCCTGCATTTGTGTAGTTTGGGAGGAGGGCTCACAGACACACTGGGAGAGGACATAGGGGATGTGTGAATAGTAGTGGGGGTGGTGAGTGCACGTGAGCGGTGTGTGGTGATCGGCGTGCTGGTGATGGAGGTAGTGGCTGAGGATGTAGTGCATACTGGTGTGAGTGGAGATGAGACAGTGAGGGAGGAGGAGGACATGGAGGAGGGGGACAGAGTGGAGGCCGTGGATGTTGGTGTGTCTGCATGGGGATGGTTTGTGTGAGTGCCTGTGGGATGTGTGGTGCTTATGTTTGCCATGTCCACTCTTGTGTGCATGCTGGTCTGATTTGTGTGCTTGGGATAGGCTGGGGTACAGGGGATTGGGTCTGGGTGGAGGAAGTTGGAGGGGGGAGGCTGGACACAGGGACAATGGCTACCATCAGTGCTGAGGCCAGAGCCTGAAATGCTCTCTGTAAGGCCTCCTGGCCAGAATGAATGCCCTCCAGGTATGCATTTGTTTGCTGCAAATGTCTCTCAACACCCTGGATGGCATTCAAAATGGTTGATTGCCCATCAATGAGGGATCTCAGGAGGTCAATAGCCTCCTCACTGAGGGCAGCAGGGCTGACTGGGGCATGGCCTGAGGAGCCTGGGGCGAAGGAGATGCCCACTCTCCTGGGTGAGTGGGCACTGGAGACATGCTGAGGGGCTGCTGGGAGGGCGGTGCTGGTAGGGGGGGTGGCGGCTGTACCTGTTGATGCGGTGGGCACAGAGGTGCCCGCCACTGCAAGGGAGCTCCCAACAGAGGAGGAGTTGCTGTCGCTGGTGTATGCCCCTGTCCCCATCGTGGAGCTCCCCTCATCCTCTGTCCCACTGGTGCTTTCAGACTCTGTTACTTCACCCTCCAGGGCCATGTGGGATGCAGCTCCCTCCTGCTCCGGTGCCAATGCTCCTCCGCCAGATGATGCTAATGCACACAAGGACAGGGTGACAAAACAAAAACGAGGGGGGTAAGACAGAAGGGACACATGGTCAGTGCATGCAGCACCACTACCGTTGGCGAACACAACACACAGGGAGCAGCCCTATGCACTAAGCATGCACTAACAGTGCAGGGGAAAAGCACATGCCCAAGGGGGACTCTGTCTAAATCAATTTCATGCACAGCAGGAACCGATGGGAGCCTGACTAGGTGTAGAGGACAAATACCCCCTTTGGGGTTGGAGTGGGAATGAGCCTGCAAAACAATGGATCTACCTTTGCGCATCTGCCCTGGCCTAGGGAAACACACAGCCCACCAACCCCACCCAGAAACCTCGTCAAGCGCGCAGAGTCAGCTGAATGACAGTTTACTCACCCCCTTGTGGCTGCTGCGATGCCCTCAAGCACCCATCCAACTCCAGATATGCCACCGCAAGGATCCGGTACATCAGGGGGGTCATGGTGCGACGGGCACCCCTTCCACGTTGGGAGGACATCCCCAGCTGGGCCTCCGCCGTCTTCTTGCTCCAGCGGCGCAGTTCCTCCCATCTTTTACGGCAGTGGGTGCTCCATCTATGGTAGACCCCCAGGGTCCGCACTTCCTTGGCGATGGCACGCCAAACACCCTTCTTCTGGTGGGCGCTGACCTAGAGGAAAAGTGAAGTTATAATGGATGTTACTATCCCGTACAGTTCTTCTCACACATTGCCTAAAAACCTCCCACCCTGGCCCAGACATACATACACACAGGGGGCAGCCCTATGCACTAAGCCATGCACTAACAGTGCGGTGGAAAAGCAGATGCCCAAGAGGGACTCTGTCTAGACCCATTTCATGCACAGCTGGAACCCATGGGAGCCTGACTAGGTGGAGAGGACAAATACCCCCTTTGGGGTTGGAGTGGGAATGAGCCTGCAAAACTATGGATCTACCTTTGCGCATCTGCTCTGGCCTAGGGAAACCCACAGCCCACCAACCCCACCCAGGCCCCTCGTCAAGCACGCAGAGACAGCTGAATGACAGTATACTCACCCCTTTGTGGCTGCTGTGATGCCCTCACGCACCCATCCAACTCCAGATATGCCACCGCCAGGATCCGGTACATCAGGGGGGTCATGGTGCGACGGGCACCCCTTCCACGTTCGGAGGCCATCCCCAGCTGGGCCTCCGCCGTCTTCTCGCTCCAGCGGCGCAAGTCCTCCCATCTTTTAAAGCAGTGGGTGCTCCGTCTATGGTAGACCCCCAGGGTCCGCACTTCCTTGGCGATGGCACGCCAAACACCCTTCTTCTGGTGGGTGCTAACCTAGAGGAAAAGTGAAGTTATAATGTATGTTACTATCCCGTACAGTTCTTCTCACACATTGCCGAAAAACCTCCCACCTTGGCCCAGACATACAAATACACACACTATTCTCACATGCTGGCCTGTCCCCCCCCCTTCCATCCATGACACTCCATACAATCATGTGCCATCCACCATGCTCACAGTGTACCCACCTGTTTGTCTGGAGGACTGTACAGTTGCGAGTAATGGGGGAGGACCCCATCCACTAGTTTCTCCAACTGCTCCGCAGTGAAGGCAGGGCCCTTTCCCCAGACACTGTAGCCATTGTCGCTTCCGGACACAGGTCACAGCAGCACATCCAGTGTAGGTCCTCTCCTGTTGAAAATCAGGTATCAAGTGAGTGAACAGTTAGAAAATGGCGGCCATGCCCGCAGCGGTGCGTACCGTCACCGCCAGCATACATTGTCATTGGCTCCTGGAACAATGATAACCAATGCTAAATTGCTCTGCGACCACCTACTGCGACGGTGTACAACGCCAGCACAGTTACCTCATTTCCTCTTGTCCCACCTTACAGGTCAGGCAGCCGCCATTTCAGGGGGCCACATGGCAGGCCAAGAATCTGCATCACACCTATTTAGGCCAGGAATACAGACATACAAAGGCACATAGTGAAAATGTAACGTTTTTGTGAAACAGCATTGTGATACCTAAGTGTTGTATGACCCTCTGCTCACCGTTCCCTTCCATAGGGCACATCCGCTGGGGCAGATGATGAGATGGCGGCATCCTCTGGTGTACAGACCCCTGGTGGACCTGTCGACAATGGAAGAGAGACACATCATTATCACTTACAGACTTGATCGTGCAACAATCCAGGAACTGTATGCCCAGTTGGAGCCAGACTTGATTTCAGCTATCCACCATCCCACAGGAATCCCCCCTCTAGTGTAGGTCCTGTCTGTACTCCATTTCCTGGCCAGTGGGTCTTTTCAAACAACAGTGGCCATGGCATCAGGGATGTCCCAGCCAATGTTCTCTAATGTGTTGTCCAGAGTGTTGTCTGCCCTGCTGAAACACATGCACAGCTACATTGTTTTCCCTCAAGTGGAGGATTTGCCCACAGTGAAAGGTGACTTCTATGCCCTGGGACATATCCCCAACATCATTGGTGCCATTGATGGTACTCATGTGGCATTTGTCCCCCCCGCAGGAATGAACAGGTGTACTGAAACCGGAAAAGCTACCATTCATCGAATGTGCAGAGGGTGTGTTTGGCAGACCAGTATGGGAGATCCTTAATGTTTGGATGATGTCTAACAGTTGTCCCTCGATATTTGCAGGTGACTCTGGTTACCCTAACCTGTCATGGCTACTGACCCCAGTGAGGAATCCCAGGACAAGGGCAGAGGAACGCTACAATGAGGCACATGGGTGAACTAGGAGGATAATCAAGCGCATCTTCGGACTCCTAAAGGCCAGATTCCAGTGCCTCCATCTGACAGGTGGAACCCTATACTACTCACCGAAGAAGGTGTGCCAGATCATCGTGGCCTGCTGTATATTGCACAACCTTGCTTTGCGACGCCAGGTGCCTTTTCTGGAGGAGGATGGGCCTGATGCTGGTCTTGTGGCAGCTGTGGAGCCTGTGGACAGAGAATAAGAGGAGGCAGAAGAAGAAGATGTCGACAACCCAAACAACATCATCATGCAATACTTCCAGTGAGACACAGGTAAGAAGATGGAACTGCTTCCCACATCTCATACTATTGTAGGACCTAGCATAAGTCTGCCTTTTCACCTATGTGTATGGACCCTGACTTGTCACTTTGGCTTTGCATTTCACAGATCGGGGTCCCCATTTGTGCCCTCTGCTATTTTTACTCCTTGCCTACAGCTGTGTAACATTGGTATGTGAACAAGTACATTGACATTGCTATCGTCCAGAGATTTTGCAATTACACATTTGTGAAAGCACAGACTGACTCCAGATTGTTTTGTGATTCAAGGGTGTTTATTTCTGTACAAATAAGTGGAGGGGGTGTGAAATCGGCTGAGGTGATGTAGGAGGAATGTCCATGGCAGAGTCCAGTCTCTTGGTCTCACAGTTGCATTGTCCAATGGGGCATAGGAAGTCGAGCAATGGCAGTTTAAGGTGGACAGGGTGACAAAGTGGGACAGAAGGGTAACATTCAGGAGGATCTTATTTCCTGGAGGGGGCCTTGGCAATGTTCTCTGTCTTGTTCCTGGATCTCAGGGACCGTTTGCGGGGTGGTTCTCCTTCTGCAGGGGATGGGGTGCTGGTGGCCTGCTGGTCCTGTGGCGGTGCCTCCTGTCCATTAGTGCTGGCAGAGGTGGAGGGCTGTTCATCGTCCAGGCTAGTGTCAGGGGCCCGTTTGTGTGCCACTGTGTCCCTCATGGTGTTGACAAGGTCTGCCAGCACCCCTGCAATGGTGACCAGGGTGGTGTTAATGGACTTCAAGTCCTCCCTGATCCCCAGGTAGTGTTCCTCCTGCAGCCACTGGGTCTCCTGAAACTTGGCCAGTACAATGCCCATGGTCTCCTGGGAATGGTGGTAAGCTCCCATGATGTTGGACAGTGCCTCGTGGAGTGTCAGTTCCCTGGACCTGTCCTCCCCCGTCGCACAGCAGTCCTCCCAGCTTCCCTGTTATCCTGTGCCTCTGTCCCCTGAACCATGTGCTCACTGCCACTGTCCCCAGGTACCTGATTTTCTTGGATTGGTGAGTTTGCCTAGGTTCCCTGTAGTGGTGACACACTGCTGATTGACGTGTCCTGGGGACAGAGGGATGGGCCCACTGGGTGGGTGCTGTGGTGGTGTTTCCTGAGGGGGAGGTTCAGTGGTTGTTTGTGACAGTGGCAGGGGAACAGACTGTCCCGAGGTCCCGGATGGGCCGGGTTGGTCATCTTGATCCAGGCGTGCAGAGCTGCTATCGTCACTGTGGGCTTCTTCTGTGGGGGGACTGGATATGTCTGGCACCTTCTGTCCCGTGACGTTGGGTAGGGGTCCTGTTGAAGTGTAAATGCATAGTTATTGTATCTATGTGTGCCATCTTGTGCATTGGGTGAGGTACCCTCTACTCCTGTGCTTGCATAATTGTGTTTGCCCTTTTGTGATAGTTGTTTTGGGGTCTGTGTGGGTTTCTGTACTGGGCATGCTTTAGTGATGGTGGTCCATGCATTGGTGTGACATGCAGGCCTTGGGATTGGGATGTGTGGGTTAGGATAGTGGGGTATCTGTGGGGTGTTGGGTGTGAGGGCAGGGGTAGGAGTTTGTGATGGCATGCAGGGAGGGTGGGAGGATATAATAGTAAAGATATGACTTACCAGAGTCCAGTCCTCCTGCTACTCCTGCGAGGCCCTCAGGATGCATGATTGCCAAGACTTGCTCCGCCCATGTTGTTAGTTGTGGGAAAGGAAGTGGGGGTCCACCGCCAGTCCTCTGTACAGCAATCTGGTGTCTGGATACCACAGAACGTACCTTCTCCCGTAGGTCATTCCATCTCTTCCTGATGTCATCCCGTGTTCTTGGATGCTGTCCCACTGCGTTGACCCTGTCGACGATTCTCCGCCATAGCTCCATCTTCCTGGCAATGGAGGACTGCTGCACCTATGATCCGAATAGCTGTGGCTCTACCCAGAGGATTTCCTCCACCATGACCCTGAGCTCCTCCTCAGAAAACCTGGGGTGTGTTTGTGGTGCCATGATGTGGTGTGGGCGATGTATGAGGTGCTGTCTGTTGTGATGTGTGGGGGGTTGTGTTGGTGTGTGTTGTTTGAGGTGCGTGGATGTTGTATAAGTGATGGTGTTGTGTGTCTGTGGATGCTGGTGTTGTGTTTGTCAATCTCTCTCTCTCTGCTTCTTCCAAAAGATTTGTTGTAAGTGGTTGTGGATAATGTAGGTGTGTGTTTTATAGTGGTGTGAGTGTGTGGTGTGTGTATGTGTATCAGGTGTGTGTATTTGGAATTGTCCAATGAGGTTGTGTTTTGTAACTGTGTGTATTTTGAGCGCAGCGGTGTGTACCGCCAATGGATTACCGCGGTTGATTCATTGGTCGTGATAGTGTGGGCGTATTCTTGTTGGCGTGACGGTGTGGGTTTTGGTATCGTCAGTTTATCACTGACCTTTGGTGTGGCGGACTTGTGTGGGTGTCTGTATTGTGGCAGATTCCGAGATGTGGGTTGTAACACCTGTAGCGGTATTCCGCTGCCGCAACGGTATATTGGTGGTCTTCAGCGCAGAGGAAAGCCGGATTTCTCGCCAAGGTTGTAATAAGGGCCATAGTACCCACGTTGGACACGTGATACCATGCTTGCTTATGTTGTTGCATGCAGTGGTGTTGCACATGAGAATGATCACTCACATATTTACTCATGAACTAATAATGTGTCTGTTCTTTCTCCCTTCCTGATGGCAGTTTTCAGATGATGTAAAGATTACGTAATGGAATGAACAGAAGCGTTGTTTTCCTTGTCTATTCTCTTTTCTACGTACTGTGATCTTACATTGAGGTAACAAGTTGAGATGATAGAATCTCCTTACATGCAAGTACTAGCACTGCAAGTGAAGTGAATGTTCATTGACTTTGGGGCAACATGGCATATACACATCCTGACGAAGTCCCTGGACCATGTAGGCCAAATAGGGACTGAAGCATGTTGATGGCATAAAAGAGGGTTATAGAACCATAACATCCTAGAAATCCCCTCAAAGGTGAATTTAACCCATACCCTCACTGACCTCTAATGAAGGGACACCTTGGCCTGCATCAGGTGTTTTTATCTTCATAGTCTTCCCTGGTAGGAATAATTTCAAAAATGCTCCCTGGAATATGGTTGAGCCCACTCTGACTTTTTGCGGGCTGGGTGGACCCAATGATAAAAACATGCCACTATCAAGTGGGTAAGGGTCACATATAAAAAGAAAGGAATTTATTTTTTTAAATCAGACCGGGAATTCGCATAGGATAGAAATCTCTCTGGTAAGGTTGGGGATATCTTTGTGGTGTGCATTTTTTACTGGGAGAGTGTATCTTCTAGACCGGGTGAGCTGTATTTGGCCTCTGTGTAGTTTTTGTGAAATTGGATAAAGCATACTACCAGGATCAAGTTTCTTCAAACCCTATTGAAATCAGACCCACTGGGGTCAGAGAAAACAGCAATTGTCTTAGCTATTCATTTTAGGGCTGCTGAGAAGACACCCAGTGCCATTGGGCTCTGGAAAGGCACACTGCAGTTTTTTTGTTGAGCGATGACCATGTGCGTCCTCCCAGGAGACCATCCACAGGGAGCACATGTAGCATTCCTGTCCCAGTTTTATTGATATTACCCGGGAAGGGCCAAGGCTCTGGGGCGAAATTGCCGGGGGACGCACATGGGGAGCTCCCTATTTCCCCATCCTTAAGCCTTTGGGGAGAGTTAGTGCCCTGGGGAGGAAGTGTCAGGATCTGGCACACAAGCAAACAGGAAAGGGGTTACAATGACATGGTGCCTTTCATAGGAAGAGTGTTGTTGAAACTGGGTATCACATTATTTCCCTAGGGATTTACAGAATTACCTTATACAGATAGGGTCAGGGATGGAGATTATGAAAGAAAGAACAATCGCACACAAGAACAGCTGGATCAGTCCAGCCCCCGCAGTTTATGTATGTTTCTTTGCCTCCATTTTCGTTGATTATAATTTGTCCACTTCTTGCTGCTGTTGTTCACGTCGACTTGCTCTCTGGTATCTTGGGGTTCAACGCTGATATGGTGATCAATTTCTGGTCTGAATACTGTTCACTCTATCCTGTAGTGGGTTAATAATATTGTGACACTACTAAAAGGAATTATAGTATCTCATACCTGCTTAGTTCCAAACTTTTATTATACTACATATTTAGAATGCAGTCCACCATTGAGTGTCCATGTCAGGTGACATAGAAGTCCAGAAGCCAACATCAGTCTGGTACAGTTTTTACAAATGCCAACTTACAACCGCAAGTGCTCCTGTGTTTCTCTTAGCTTTCCCTGTTTTCCATTGTTTCAACGCTGAGGTGAGTACTTGTTCAAAACATCTAGAGATTTATGACAATGGCTGACATTTTCAGGAAATCCAGATCTTAATCCTTAAAAAACTCCCAGTGAAGGTAATATCACTGGGATATATTGCTCAGTGCCTCTCCCACTCCCCAGACCCATGTCTGTAGAGAGCAGGGAACTCCCAGTGTAAAGGAGCCCACCAATAATGACAACAGGCAGGAGAGATGAGGTGGTCTCTGGCACCCACAAAATGGAGTTGTCTGAAGTGCAGAGAGTGACTGGGGCCACAAAGGCTATGGACTGCTATGGACTGCCTCATTGCTTCCAATGGAAATGCTCTGGGAACCCTGCTTGTGGCAGAGACACCAGGATAAAAAAAAAAACACATCAGTGAAAAAGATGTGGCCTGTGGCTGTTTCAAAGGCAGTGCTCTCAGCCAAAAAGTGCTGGGCCAAAGGATTGCACCATAAGCCTACTAACCGGCATTAGAAATTGCATATTTAGTTGGTGGTACCTCAGGAAGGGAGGAGCAACACCAGAAAAGGGTTAGGTGGCTCTGGTGGACTACCAAGAGTGCAACAGTCCCCCACAGGATGCTCTTTACAAATTGTAAGTGCCTTTCTAGGCCACCTACATGTGTGCAGATATCAAGCCCTCAATCAGCCTTCAAATTTGTATTAACCTATACTACTTATACCCTGCTCAGAGCTTCTTATCTCAGCTCTCCACAGCAGATGGCCTTATTGTAAAACGTGTAAGCTGTAGGTTTCAGCTTGAAATCATTCTAAAGGGAACATTGCAGTGAGTGGGTTAAAGGTAGGGTGTGTCAAAGTACAACAGAGGTATTAAACACAAAGACCCAAAATAGACAAATAATTGGAGATTTTCACAGGTAAATCCCATACATGTACATATATGTACATAGCAGGTCATCTCTGAAACTGAATCAAAAATTGCTTGTACATGTAGTAGACAATCATCAAGTATGTCAGGTCTTATTGCTTCAATAAAAGATTAAGAGGCTGTAACTATCATGCTACTCCATTTGACAACACTTTGTCACATACAAAGACCAAGTGCACATTTATATAGTCAATATGGAGGAAGGCAAATAATAATAAATTAATACATGAGAAGGATTGGTTTGTCTGTTAGGGTATAATGGATCTGCCAAGGAGCAGTAGTCTTTATGGCTTCATTTAAAAAAAAAAGTTTGAACATCATAACTACCACTGCCTTCTTCTTTGCCCCTTGCTTACCTTCTCCAGTGATAACTGAATCACAACAGAGATAAAAAAAAATCACTATGTTTTATAATTAAAAAGCATTTTATGTATATATCATCATTGGAATAATTGGGCTACCTTCATTGATGCAGAAGATCATATTTCTATTTAATCTACAACACCAAAAGGAGTAACAGGGCAAGCATTTTTTGAATTAGAGAATGCCATATTTCCATAATATATGTATTATTTTAGATTTAGGGGTTCATTAGGAGTTTGGCAGATGGAAATATCTGTCTGCCAAACTCCTAATGAGGAGTCTACTGTGGTGCGGGTGATTTCCCCACTGGTCCCATTACAACTTTCCCACTGGGTTGACCGTCAAAACCAAGGTTTCCGCCGGTCAGCTCTGTGGGAAAGGTGCAGTAGCATTGTTACCGGCTCATAATTGTGCCGGCAGCAATGCTGCCATATTCAGGGTTCACCAGCACCCTTGATATGCCCACTGTCTGCACGGCAGACAATGTCACGCCGCTGCGCGCGGCACGAGCCGAACATTCGGCTTGGGCCGCGGCACGCATTTCCAAGACACGCTGCGTCCCCAGCCTGCTCTGCACCTTCTGAGGCCCAAAATTGGGCATGGGGCCTTTTTCTTCTTTAGCGCACCATGCTCACAGGCAGGTCTGACCCCCCACTCACCTGTTCTTTTCTTCTTTTTCTTGTCATCTGGTTGTGCCTTCCTTTATGTTTTTCTCCCTTTCCCATATTACCCTTATCTTCCCAGCATTCCTTGTTCCCTACTCTCTATGGCTCCTAATCCATTCTGTTCTATGTGTTTTTCCCTATCTAATATGGTGTCCTTGTACTTCCTGTTGGTCGCTTCCTGTTTGTTGGTATTTAAGGGCTATGATTCTTTCTCTCCTTGTGCTGCAACACTTTCTGTTTGGATGGTGTCTTCGCTCCTACTTCCTTGTATTCCTGTGCTGGTTCTCATCGGTTTCAGTGTATTTTCCTGTATTTTGCTCCTGCTGTTACCTGTTCATTTTGTTCCTGTTGCAGGAACCTATCTTTTTGGAGGTTTTTTCCCCTTTTCAAGGTTTTTTTCCCTCTGGCACTACCTCTGAAGGACACGGCCTGCTTTTGGCGTACCCATTGCCTGCAGCACTGTGGCTACCAGAAAGAGTCGCCCCCTACCTGGGCCAAGGCTGAACATTCAAGAACAAGATCCACGCCACTCGTTCTGCAGACTCCAGGTTAAAGCAGCACGTAAGTCGTGACAGACATTGCACATTTCAAGGGTGCTGGGCAGAGGGACCCTTGAACTGCCCATGCCATGGGCATAGGCAGTGTAGGGGCCCCCTGAGGCCCTTTGCACTTGTTCTCCACCAGCCTTAACATGGTGGTGAAACTGCCATGAAAAGGCTAGGGGAGAACAAGGTTGTAATCAGCAGGGCGGCGCCCAGTTCACCACAAGTCTGGCAGTTTTATGACCTGAAGATCCGTAATCGGCCCCATAAAATGGATATTACCTTCTGTGCTTCAGATGACAGCACTTCTATTATATCTGTATGGTTAAAGAATTAATAGAAATCCTGTCCATAATGGGGGCTTTTCACAAAGGCAAATTTACACCTGAGTAACTTTAGACATGTAAATTTACTTTTACAATTTTGAGTAACTTTACTATTTGTTGGCTATTCACCAATGGCAATTGTAAAGGTACACAAAATCGTAGACTTTCATGTCCTCATCCCCTGAATTCAGATGGTGGTACATAATTTATTAGTGTAAAGTTACTACTTGTAATTTTTCACACATAGGCAAACCTCTCCGCCACTGGAGTAGAGATCTCCCTAAGGTAAAGTGTAGTGGGAAATTTAAAGGTTTATTAAAGTTAAAACATATTTTAATTATAAATATAAATGTACATTAATTTAAAGTAGGTATTAAAAATGTACAACAAAATAAAAAAATTGCTGTAGCAACATGAACCTAATTTTTAATTAAATATTTACTTATTTTGAATATACTAAATTAATTAAAATTATATTTATTCATTATGCAATAACAACAATTACATTTATTTCTATTTTTTAAAAGATAAAACTAGGTAATATAGGGGGTCATTCTGACCCTGGCGGTCATGGACCGCCAGGGCCAACGACCGCGGGAGCACCGCCAACAGGCTGGCGGTGCTCCCATGGGCATTCTGACCGCGGCGGTACAGCCGCGGTCAGAAACGGAAAACCAGCGGTGTCCCGCCGGTTTCCCGCCGGTTTCCCGCTACCCTGGGGAATCCTCCATGGCGGCGCTGCAGGCAGCGCCGCCATGGCGATTCCGACCCCCTTACCGCCAGCCTGGCTCTGGCGGTTTTGACCGCCAGAACCTGGCTGGCGGTAACCTGTGTCGCGGGGCCCCTGGGGGCCCCTGCAGTGCCCATGCCACTGGCATGGGCACTGCAGGGGCCCCCTAACAGGGCCTCACCAAGATTTTCAGTGTCTGCCAAGCAGACACTGAAAATCGCGACGGGTGCAACTGCACCCGTCGCACCCCTTCCACTCCGCCGGCTCCATTCGGAGCCGGCATCCTCATGGAAGGGGCTTTCCCGCTGGGCTGGCGGGCGGCCTTCTGGCGGTCGCCCGCCAGCCCAGCGGGAAACTCAGAATTACTGCAGCGGTCTTTTGACCGCGCAGCGGTATTCTGCCAGCGGGACTTTGGCGGGCGGCCTCCGCCGCCCGTCAAAGTCAGAATGACCCCCATAATGTCGAAGTAGTACCAATTGGTTTTTATTTTAATCCCTTAATTCCATTATTTTACATTTACAACAGTTTTAGGATGCTTTTTGACTGTACTAATTATAGAAGTGCACTTTGTAAATTGTAATGAGCTTACTCTTTTGTGGGTAGGTGCATGTCCCTCCTCACCCCACCTTAACCCACTCTTTACTTCTCCGAAAACCTCTCCCTATTGAAGTAAGTATTCTTCATTTTCTAGCCACTCTCCTGTCCCTCTCACATTTACTACTAAAATGTATATCTGTCTGTACTGTTTAATTTGAGAGACATTTCAACATTTTTGGTGTTCAAATTCATTTACATATATGCATAGGTAACAGTCTATTGCCCAATCACTGGTAATCATTAGTGAGCTACATTTATTAAAATCTGCTCACGGTTATTTCTAGAGCTAAAAAAACATCAAACAACTATTTATGAAGCAAAGAAAAACTACTTCTTGATCAAACATTCAGGGGTGAGTCTTTGGGTTGTTTCAAGTAATACAAATATTGAAAACAAACATGTACAATAATGCCAACACAGAAATTCTTCTACAATATGGGAGCATAGTTTAAGAATAAGATTGAGGGTGTGTGTGCGAACAATACAAAGGTAACCTCCCTCCATCAGTTTAGTTGAGAAACTAATGCTATTGTCCATTGACTTTTGCAATTAGGTATGCTAATGTTGTTGGACTTCAATAATGTGTCATTTTAGCAGTGTGTTACATTCAATCTCCTGAAATATCTTTTAGTACTTTCAGTAACGTCAACCATTCCTGAAAACTTATTATTCGAACTGTGGAGATGAGATTTACTGGCAATATCAGGATAATGTTGGGACCCTCCAATAGTGGAAAATATATATGACTAAGAAATTGAAGGGGGCATGTTGAATCAGAGGACTTAGGGCCTGATTAGGACTGTGGTCAATGCTGCTGCACTATCGGTGCTGGCAGCACAATCAGAATGTACACTGTTGGCCATTGTAGAAATTGCACATTCTGAATGTACTGGCAGGAGGCCCCTGCACTACCCACATCATGGTCATGGGCAGTGCAGTGGCCCCCCTGTGGCCCTGTCTCTGCCTTTCCGGAAGCCTTTTCATGGCCTTGACCCCCGCAATGAAAAGGCTGCCAGAAAGGCAAGTCGTGAACAGAATGGCGGTACCAACATTGGTACCGCCGTGCTTGACCACAACTTGCGCCACCACCAACCTGTCGGGATACATGATCCTGGCGGTAGTCTTCTGGTTGTCCAACCACCAGCATCATAATATATCTGTCAGATCACCAAGATTGCGGCAGTCGGACTGCCACCACAAGTCCAGCGGTCTTGGGCCCACCCTACTCATGATGAGGCCCTTAGTTGCTTCTAAACTTTGGATGAAATAAGGGGTGTGCATATTTTTGAACAATCTTTAAGCCATTGTAGATGGGGGCTTGCCACTTTCATAAGGCATTTAATTTCTGGTGGTCTTTCAGATAGGTGACCAAGCAAATCTGTTAAGTAAGATAGAGGATGAGGTTGACGTCGCTTCTTTAGTAGACAATATAGTGTTAGAATGGAAGACTGGCTTTTGACTTAAAAAGGGGTTACCTTATGGAGTAACTTAGAATTTCTTTCCACCAATATTCTGTGTCAATCAGGCAGAGACCTCTGTTCCTTTAGTAGATACACTGATGCAGCAGCTCCACAGAAGGCATTAATCTTTTGTTAAGCAATGCCTGCTTCTCAAAGTTTTTTGTTTCTCTAGACAAACTCCTAAAGTATTTAAAAAAAAAGAAAATACACCCAGGATGTGCTCTCCTTGTTCTTGGGGTGTGCATTATGCCAGCTGGAGACCATCATGCCTTGCTTGGCGGTCCTGGGTAAGGAAATCAAATGATGGTCCCTCCTCCGAAATAGGGCAGAGTGGACGTCAGCTAACCCAGTAGTCCTGCGTTTTTGGACAGGCTGCTGCATCAAACTTTTAAGCTGGCAGGACAGGTTGAGGCTCTACCCGTGAAAATGAAGCAATTCCCCTGACTCAAAATAGGAAGGCCCGACTGTGAGTTTGGTGGGCGCAGCATCACTCTAAATTCTTGCCCTTGCCCCATTAACCTGCAATTCTGCAAATCTCAGAATGCCATCCTGAATCTTTTGCCTTCTCCGTTGCTGGAGATGGAGGAAGAATTTCTGTTTCATCCCTAATGTTTCTCTCAAACTACGTTTTCTTCTGTGGTCATATTTTTCCAGGTGTTCTTTACACTCTGAGAAAGTTAGATGGATGTTCATTGAGTATTTTGAGTGTAATCGCAATGTATGCCAGGGGAGTATCCATTTAAACACAGAGAAGACTGACACTGGAAGATAATAATTTATCAGAAGTTTGTTGGAAAGATAGTAAACTCACCAAGATCATCCGGGGCTACAGTATTAGCATAATGTGTACCCTGTTTGTGGGAGAAGACACAACGTTCATCTAATTTTATATTGCAGGTAGTCATTTTCAATATCTAAGACAAACAGGTTGTAGGTTGATTTGCAGATGAATAAACTAATAGGGATGTTTGCTGGAACCACTATTGTATGCAGCCTCTGCACACTCATACACTTCATTGTAAAGCAATACATACTTGGCAAATGAATGGGATCAATTAACAGTTGTTTGCACTGCAGCTGTCACTTTTCCAGACCAACAAAAGACATTTCAAGCGTTTATACTATTTAGCTATGTTACCAGACATATTTCCGGCCTTTGAGGTTGTGCATTTCAAACATAGGTTTAGATAACTTCCTGAAAAACAGGTGTAAATGAGTTGGTATTAAGATTTTGCCAATTAATTATTGCCTTGAGACTGGATTGTATTCTGCACTGCAAGGCAAGAGTTGCCTATATCTTTGGCATCGCTTGACAAATCTTCACAAAATATTCCCACAAATTTCAACAGTCATGTGAGCTGCTGTCTGGAAAATTTCGGGATGATCCACCAATTGAACAGCGATAGTGCAAAAAACACTGTACGGAATTATACCAAATATGGCAGAAAGGTAGCTCTCGCTCCAGAAAAAAACCTTTTTGTTATTTGGTGTCAATCCATTCAGTAGTTTTTGAGAAAATTAAGAAAATCCAAATTTGTATATAGGGATGCGAAGGATTTGTGACCCCTCCGATCTTGTGCAGAGATCCGATTGGCTGATAACACTTCAACAACAGAAGTGTTGTTGGCCATCTTGGGACTCGGCTGAAGCCGAGTCCCAGAAAAAAATATCAAAAAATACAAAAGGGGCCATGGAACGAACACCCTGACCCCTTAGATCTGGTGGTGGGTCCCAAAAGGAACCCCCAGGGCTACAGAGTTTTAAAAAAAAATGATTTTACGGTCCGATATGCGGTGGATCCACAAATCTGCCGTAAAATCAAAAAGAAAACGAAGCACAGGCCCCTGTGCTTCATTATAATGAGGACCCCGGGTGGGCCAAGTACCGGAGCATTTCTTTAGAAATGCAGGGGAGAGGGATCCCCTCCCACTGCCCCAGAGTCCACCACCACCCTGGGATATTTAACAAATAATATGTGGGGGACTATGGGACCTCCGCGCCACAGAAAACACTTGGGGTTTGACAGCGGGACCTTTAAAGCAGGTCCAGCTGTCAAAATCCGAAGCTTCATCTGAAATGCTTCAGCGAGCACAGAGCAGCAATGGCACTGTGGGGGAAGCATTAAGGCTTCCCCGCAGTGACAGGTAGCCCTGAAAAGGCATTTTTGTAAAATAAAAACAAAGTAGGGACCACAGGGAGCCCTTGAGGGCTCCCTGCTTTCCAGGAGAACCCGTAAAGAGCTTGTTTTTAAATAATAAATTTTTAAAATAATAAAAATACAGATAGGGACAGCGGGTCACAAATAGCCCTTAAAGGGCAAATAAACAGGCCTGGAAAAAAGCAAAAAATAGCTCAGTGTGAAAGTGAAGGACCTCCACATTCCACACTGAACAATGAGGGTAACCTTTGTTTTTTTCAGTGAATTTCTATGTTTTTTTAACGTAAAGTAGTTTTAAATACTATACGTTGTTCCAAACCCAGCCTTTGGCTGTGAGTGGTGGCGGTTGGTCGCATGGCCTGGCCTAGCAGCCAGATCTTGCAGCCAAACCCTTAGAACCTTCTAACCCTGTGCCCCTTGCCCATGCACAGAACAGGTTGGCAGCAGAGCCTGACTCTGTCAGTGGATGTCTGAATGAGTGTCTGAGTGTCTGAGTGGTCTGAAAGTTGGCGTGTGGGTCTATGAGTGGGTTTGAGTGGGTGTATGAGTTTCTGGGTACGTGTATGAGTGGGCACCTGAGCCTCTGAGTAGATTTATGAGTGAATGAATTAGTGTATGAATGAGTGTGTGGTTTTTCTTTCATATTTTTTCATAATTGTGAATATTATGTGAATAATTCAAAGAAATGTGTGAAATTTCATGAATTTTCATGATTATCATATGTGTGATGCAAAATTATATTAAACCTATAATTTGCCCCTAAAACACACCTAAATCACACCCCTTGGGTTAGGGTACCTTCACCCTGATCACTAATGCCACTTTCAATTTGAATTTTCACCCCCAGGGATCATATCTCATGAAATAAAGTGGCAGTCGCAACTTTCTAGTCAGGTTGTGGTCAGGTAATTGCAATGCTTCTTTTTGCATGCATATTCCTGAAAATTCTCCAATTTCACAAACTATTTGCAGCCAGAGATATACAAATTTGTTTGCCCTTAAATATTTCCTAAACTACTGAATGGAGTTACAAAATCATAATCTGCATACCGGCAGCTAGCTTTCTGTCAAATTAGGTGTAATTTCATCCAGTGGTTCGGGCTGCAGACGTGTTGACAGGTCCTATGGAAAGTAACATGGGAAACACAATGTTTTCTGAGCCCCCTCTTTCTCAGCCCCCACTTGACGGATCACCTCGAAACTTCCCGAATGCAACAAGAATCACCAGGCCACTTGTTTTTGGGAAATATTGTGAAGATTCGTCGAACATTGGCCAAAATATAGGCAAATAAAAAAATAGTTTTCTATGGAAACATGGTCTTAAGTATAACAATATATATATATATATATATATATATATATATATATATATATATATATATATTACAGATACACAGTCCTTGGAGATGGGGTCTCCAGAGCCTAATGAGACTACAGGAACGGAGAAATGTGGCCCTCCTCTTCTTTAATATACGTAGGAACCAAGGGTCCCCAGGACTGAATGTAGTTCGGGCAGGGGGCCACATGGCACCCCATAACTTTAAAAAAAAGACCCCTGGGGGCAGAGGTTCCCAGGACCTTTTTAAGGCTCATTGAGGGACCATGCAGCCCTCTCTCCTTTATAAAAAAATATAGTCATGGGGGATGAGAGATAAGGCTTGGGGAGGGGCCTTGTGGCCACCCCTTCCCTTTAAAATGCATAAGTCCCTGGGGGTTAGAGTCCAGGGGCCTAATGAGGTTAAGAGAGAAGGTCGTGCAGCCATTTGTTTTGCATTTGGACCTGGATGGGGTCCTTGGGCCCAAAGGCCAACCTTATGCCGAGCACATTAAAGGCTGTGCACAGCGTGGGTTGGCTGCCTACTGGGAATTTGGTCACAGGGCCTGGCCTTCGGCCAAACCCCTGCCATACATGGCTGAAGGTGGTGCGTGGCAGGGGTTTAGCTTTTACTGTTGTACTAAATTATTACTTTACAGGTTTAAAAAAAAAAAAAAAAGAAATTCAATTAACAAAACAAACGGTAAAGTAACATTATAGTTAGGTACGATTAAAAGATCTGTTTTTGCTTAAAACAAAATGTAGACATTTTCTGAAGGAATAAAATGTTAAAGTAACCTTATAGATAGGTGGATGTGTCAGTGCCAACATTAACGCTTTGAACTAACAAAAACACAGAAAATCACCAGTTATAGGCAGCAGAGCTAACTATAACTTGCACCCCACCATGCACTGCTCATGACCTCATATATTACATCACTCACGGATTGTTCTATGGCATAATTTATGACTTCACTGATGACATTGCAGATTACATCATTGATTGCATCACTGGTAACAATCACTGATTACACCATCTAAGCTTCTTTTGCACACATTGCTATATAAACTAGTATGGCACTATAGGTCTGAAAATAAGTACAAAATAGGTCAGACTAATATGAAGCATCATTAATGCCATCACAGATACATCATCCTTAGATGTGGAAGCATGTGTTATGAACCTGTTATGATCCTATACCATACACTTCACAGGTAGCCTAATTCACATTAACAATCAACTACAGATATATCTAAATCTTTCATTGCACATGGTGTTCAACCTGTATACAACTGTTCAGAGACAGCCAGGAGTGGATTGAACTGCTGCACAATGGACTTGCGCACAGTGGAATAATGTAGAGTTGATTGGTATTTCGTGTATTGGGATACAGTGCAGTGGCATACAGTCGAGTGTGTGAGTGTGGAGTGGTATACAATGGAAATGCATAAAATGGAGTGGCATACAGTGGAGTGGCATGGAGTGGTGTGGAGTAGAGTGAATATTCTATAGTTGATTGGTGTAGAGTCAAGTGTTGTACAGTGTAGTGACAGAGTGGAATAGCATAGAGTGAAGTGGTGTAGAGTGGGGTGTCATACACTGGAGTGCCATACAGTGGAAAAATGGGGTACAACAGAGAAGCAGACAGTGCAGCGGTATAGAGTGGAGTGAGGTACAGTGTAGTGGCGCACAGTGAGGCAGCATAGACTGGAGTGCAAAGAGTGGAATAACATTGAGTGTTACTGACATACAGTGTATTGACAGAGTAACGTTGCATATATTGGCATAGCATACAGCACAATGGCATAGAATGGAGTGTCATACAGTGAAAAAGGGTGTAGTGTAGTAGGGTAGAGTGGATTGGCATAGAATGGAATGATGTACAGTGTAATCACATACAGTGGATTGTTACACAGTGGAGTGAAATAGTGGAGTTGAGTACAGTGCAGTGGAACTTACTGGAGTGACAGAATGGAGTGGCATAGAGTGGAATGGCATACAGTAGAGAGGGGCAGAACAGAGTGGCATACACTGGAGCAACATACCATAGAGTGGCATACAGAGGAGTGGTTTAGAGAGGAGGGCAAGGAGTGGAATAGCATAGAGTGGAGAGTCATACAATAGTGCTGCATACAGTGGAATATTCTAGAGTAAAGGCAAGAGTCTAATTCCCTCTTTTCGACTTTGGTAGTCTTTTGCAAACATTGCCGTCGAAGTGGGCGCAAAAAAACTGTTGGCAGTCGGAAGACCACTTCATTACATCTCACCTACCGATTTCTGCCCATAAATACGCAAAAACCCGAAACTGTAGGTCTGACTGACAGTGGGTGAAAGAAGCACAAGAAGTGTTTTGAGACAAATTGGGCCATTTAAAGGGATATGTCCATAAAATAGTGTTAAAGCCAGATGCAATACCGGTCCAACAGAAATTGAGGACTTCCTTTAGTAGCTCGAGATGCAGTGAGGGAGTTGTTAAAAGAAATGATTGATTCATGAGTGGTTGAACCAATAGAAACATCTAGCTGGATATCTCCAATAGTTGTTACAGAGAAAGCTGATGGAAAGTATAGGTTTTGTGTTGACCTTAGATCCTTGAACCAAGATGTGGTGATGGATACATATCCATTGCCGCACATAAATACGTTGATTTTAGCTTTAGGTGGGGGGAAATATTTTTCTAAATTGGATTTTAAAAACGCCTACTATCAGATAAGATTGCAAGAAGAATCTAAATTCCTGACAGCCTTCATCACAAATGAAGGAACATTTCACCAGTATACCTTTTGGTTTATGTTCGGCGACAAGTGTGTTTCAAAGGATGACAAGTGAGATATTCAAAGGAATAAGCAACATTTTATACTTCCACAATTATATTTTAATTTTTGTAGATTCTGTGCAACAGCATAACATGTTATTCAGACAGGTTCTCCATAGATTAAATTAAACTGGCTTGTCTCTCAGACGTGACAAGTGTGAATTTTTGGTAGATCAAGTAGAGTATCTTGGGTTTAACATTACATCAGATGGAGTAAAACCCCCCAAAACTCTATTGGATGCCATAAAGTTAGCTCCAGCACCAAAAGACAGGGACAATTTTTTATCTTTTCTTTGAATTTGTGCATGTTTTTCAGATAAAACGGAATGCTTAAGGTTGTTATGAAAGAAAGCTTCCAACTTTGTTTGGGGTGACGTACAACAGAAATGTTTTGAACATATAGAAGAGGAAATTTGTAGTGCAGGAATCCTGACACCATTTAATTGAAATCAATTCTTACAGTGGATGCTAGTGCTATAGAGATAGGAGCTGTTCTTGCTCAAGTATGTGGCAAACAGGAAAAAACAGTGGCAATGACATCCATGACTTGTACCACCTTGGAAAGAAATTCCTCAGCAACTAAGAGAGAGGCACTAGCAGCAGCATGGGGAGCTGAATATTTTCAGACTTATTAGTGGGGGACCAAATTAATTTGATCAACTGATCATAAGCCTTTGGTAAGAGTTCTTTTCCCAGGAGGAGCTAGTGTAGGATCAGCAAGACTAGCTAGGCTTGCAGCTCATTTACAAGAGTATTGCTATGCATTGGAATACATTCAAGAGTGGAGGGATTGTCAGGCGGACTGCTTATCTAGGATGTCCTTAGGGTGGAAAGACGTAGATGGATCTGCTGTTCTCGCTAGAGAGGAGGAAGGTGCTGTGAATTCAATACAAGATGTGTTGAATGTGTAAGGAGAAAGTGCCATCACCGAGCAGGAGTGGATTAAGAAAATGGAGTTAGATTCCGCCCTTAAAGAAGTGAAATGCTTGATTTTTTTTTTTTTCAACACATAGCTTTATTCGGTTACTTTCAACCATAAAAGCAAAACAACCAACAATTGAATGAAAAAGGAAATAAGAATTAAGTTATAAAAGGATAAGAATAAAATAAAAACATATATTTCAGCCTTAAAACACATAAAATTATTTTCCTTAGAAAAAGCACCTAACCCCCTAATACCTAACATTTCAAATAAACATGGGGTTTTATTTCAGTCTAGGTGTATAGTTAAAATTTAGCAACTAAAACACTTTAAAAAAAAAAAAAATGTGGTCCTCATCATCATTTTTTCCCCAGAAAATTCGTACGAATATGCCAAGCAGCTACAATATACTTGCTAACCGCACAAGATAGAGGGAGAGAAGTTTCCCTCATCATGATCCTTAAGGCAACAATACAATGTCTTACCCCCATATTCCTGCACAACGGTCGTAACCACTTCCGTCGCACAATCAAATAAGCAGGGCATAAAAACATAAAATGTACAATAGATTCTGAAATGTGATTACAACTCGGACAAGTATCAGGACTTGGGGTCGCGCTCCGTGTACTGCCATAGGATTTGAGAGGCAGACAACCATATCTGAACTGAATATATAGACTCTTACTTAATGGGTCAAGAATTGTATCCATAAATGGTTCCAGATACGGGTACCATTTGAAATCAAAAAATTGTGAAGTCAATCTGCTGTGTGTTGAACACAGCAGGTAGTTTTCCCTGACAAATATCCAGTAAACAACTTTCAAATGATTCTTCTGATCCTTCCTTATACTTTCTGGATGACTACAAAACTCACTAAGACCCAATCTGTGAAACCATTTTGAGATGTGGTTAAACCAGGGAATGGTAAGTACATTTGGTCTATCTAGAATGTCTTGAATGGACTCCTTGTATGTGGATAGCTCTGGGGTGGTCCATACACGGACCCAGAAAAGCAATGGTCGTAGGGCAATTACATCAGAGATGCGTGAAAGGCCAAGGTCCCAGAACATAGGCAGCAGTGGGGTACTGCGAGGACAGGCCAAAGTTGACCTTACAAAGTTGTTTTCCCCCACTGCAAGCTTGCCAGTGTTCGAGGACCCCCAAATTTCAGACCCGTAGACCGCAGCGCTCTGTGCCTTTGCTCGATAAATTTTAATAGTTGGAGTAATCACTCTCTCATAGGTAGACTTGTGAAAGCGTAAAATGGCCCCAGATCTCTGTGCCAGAATAGCTAAACTTTTATCGATTTGGGCCCCCCAATGCAGATTGTTGCAAATTCTCACCCCCAAATAATCTATGGATCTTACCATACCTAGGGGGGTACCATTATGAAAAATTGAGTATCTCTTAGTGGGGCCACAACCCAGGGTCATAAATTTAGTTTTGCTATGGTTGAGTTCAAGTCCATAGTCACCACAAAACGAACTAAACTTATCCACAAGTACCTGGAGACCCATAGGAGTTTTGGAGATCAGGAGGGATTCATCAGCAAATAGCAAAATTGGAATTTTATGGTTGTTCAAGGATGGAGCATCATTTTGGCAGTTGGTAACGACTTGCACCACCTCGTTGATAAACAATGTAAATAACGTTGGTGCAAGAACACAACCCTGGCGTACTCCTCTCCTAATATCTATTTTGTGGGTGAGTTCCCCCTGCTTACCCCATCTGACTTGTGAAAACGTTTTTTCATGTAATCTTTGAATTAAATGCACTAAATTTCCTGGGATACCGATTTTATTTAATACTCCCCATAGTTTCTTTCTTGGGACTAAATCGAATGCAGATCTTAGATCTACGAAAGCAACATAAAGTTTTTGCTTAGATAGGGTGACATACTTCCAAAATAGTAATGACAGCCTAAAGACTTGGTCCATGGTGTTAGTTTTAGGCCGAAAACCGGCCTGTAAGGGGGATAAAATTTGGTTGTCTTGGATCCAATCGGTAAGCCTATCTAAGACTTGCTTAGCAAACGTCTTCTGAAGGATATCAATTAGGCTGATTGGTCGATAGTTTACAGGTGAACCTACATTACCCTTTTTGTGAATCGGTATTATTTCTGCGCCACGCCAGGAATCTGGAATAGGGCTACCAGCTGCTATGGCATTAGACAATAAATTGATGTACCATGCCCATATCTTTGGTTCTGATTTAAACAGGTCCCCTGGGATCTTATCTGGACCAGGGGCTTTGGCTGGCCTCAAAGAATTAATTGCAGCTGTTGTTTCGGCTAAGGTAAAAACAATGCTCTCAGTTGAGGTCTTGTTAACAGCCCAACACTCATCATATCCAGGGTCCTCCAGAGATTGTGGTGCAGGCAGAGCATAAATTCCTGAAAAATAGGACACCCATCTTTCGGGCTGTATGTACATACCAATGTCATCATTGCCCCTTTTCGAACTAGAGGTCAACAGCCGCCAGAAGGAACTATCATCTTTGTATTTGACTGCTGCAAGCAGCTTTTGCCATATCTCATTATTCCAGTCTTTTTTTGCTTGTTTCAGGGCATTAACATACCTACGTCGGGCCTCTTTAATAGCCACTTGGGTAGAGTTTTTTACAGCCTCGTTTAAATTAGATCTTGCTCGCACACACCCCTGATTATACCAATCCCTACGAGGGGTGTCAGCAGGTCTCGGTTTGGAAGGGATTTCCCTACAGAAGATACCCTGTAGGGAATCCACCAATTTATTGTGGATAGCCATGATGGGAATATCAGAGGCTTCTTGTTCCTCATAATCTGCAAAGAGTTTTAAAAATGATGAATATATTTCCCCAATCAAATACGGGTTGGATTCCACCTTTGGCCAGCAGACCCGAGAACGTCTATGATTCAGATAAGGGAGTGGGACGTTAGTGGTCGTTATGTGCTGGACTCTTAAAAATGCATGGTTGGTCAGTACAAGGCACAGAGGATTATGTGGTGAAATGCTTGATTTGATTAGGCACTGAGAGAGAAAGCGATGTAGCTATTTTGGATAGACCCTATGTTTAAATTATTGAGAACTTTTCAGTTTGCGATGATGTACTAATCATGAGGGAAGCAAAATTTGTTCCTTCTTCAGAACCTAGGATCAGATTGATAGAAACAGCGCATGAGGGTCATTTGGGTAGAACAAAGACAAAGAAGAGGTTGAGAGCAGATTGGTGGTGTCCAGGAATTAGTAATCAGGTGGATAAATGGGTAGAGAGGTGTGGTAAGGAAGGCCAAAAGAGGTTGAAGGTGGGTAACCAAGCAGATTTGAAGCTGATTCATAATCCTGGGAAAGCTTGGCACACAGGCCCACATTATGACATTGGAAGTAAATCCCACTTACCGCCACGGTGACGGCTGTCAACATACCGCCGCGTTGACGAATATCCGTTCTCCATATTACGACACACACACACCAATCCGACAGAATACTGCCACATACACAAATCTGCCAGTCCAAAGGTTAGTGCTAAAGTGCCGGTACCAACACCCATACCATTACGCCAACAAAACAACACCCACTACATCATGACCCATGAATCACCACAGTGGACAATCAACAGCAGTGAACCATTGGCGGTACACACCCGCGCGCTTAGAATGGACACCCAAATACTAAACTGCACAACATTGGCCAATGTCAAAAGCACACACCTGACGCTCATAAACACAACACACCCACCCACCCATAGCATTATAAAACATACATCCACATTACCAACAACCCTTTATGCATACATATTATTGCCACCAGACTGACACCAAGACCACTGCGAAAACTAGACACACACACCACATAAACCCATACATCCCTCACGCACACCACTATGTACACCCAACCAGACTTCACAACACCCACACACTTACATACACAACACAACACCAATTTCCCCACAAAGGCACCCCTGTTTCACAGATGAAGACTTGAGGGTCATGGTGGAGGAAATAGTCAGGGTAGAGCCACATTTGTTTGGAGCACAGGCACAGCAGAAATCCATTGCCAGGAAGATGAAGCTATGGCTGAGAATAGTGGACAGGGGGAACGCAGTGGGACAGCATCCAAGAACAGGTGATGACATCAGGAAGAGGTGGAACGACCTATGGGGGAAGGTACATTTCATTGCAGCAAGGTACCAGCTCGCCATACAGAGGACCCCCACCTCCTCCCCTAGAGCTCACAGCATAGGAGGAGCAAGTCTTGGCAATCCTGAATCCTGAGGGACTCACTGGAGTTGCCAGAGTACTGGACACTGATGAGTCAACAATTACTACTTATCACCCCCATACCTGCATGCCATCACACACCCTCACCCTCACTCCCATCACTCCACTACATCCCACACACAGCACCTACACATATGACTAACCACAATGCCAAACCCTGCATGCTATACCAAAGCATGGACAGCCCTCCCTGTGACGCCACAAGGACCTGTGGCGCCCCACTTGCGGACCACGGTCAGATCAGCAGTCCCTGTCCCGGATGGCCATTTCAGTCGCGGGACACGTTTTTGCCCGTGTTTCAGTCCGCTGCATATTTTTCGGTCTGCAGCACAATAAGAAGATCTCCACCCCTGTATAGACTTTTGAGAGTTGAATAAGATTACCATCAAGGATAGGTATCCTTTATCCCTTATTAAGGATGTTTTGGAAGCAGTCCAAGAAGCTACAATATTCACTAAGCTAGACCTAAGGGGTGCCTATCATCTAAGGAAGGTGACGAATGGAAGACTGCTTTTCATACTACGTTGGGCCACTTTGAATATTGTGTAATGCCTTTTGGTCTTCCCAACACACCTTCCATATAGCAAAGATTTATGGATTCAGTTTTCTCTGATCTTTTGAACCAGAGTGTCGTAGTCTATCTAGATGACATTCTAATATACTCTTGTAGTCCCTAACAACACACTAAACGTGTTCTTCAAGTTTTGGAAAGACTTCGACAAAACAATTTGTACTGTAAACCGGAAAAGCGTGAGTTTAACAAGACCAAAGTTCAATATCTAGGTTTTCGTATCAATCCAGTTGGAATCGCCATGGACCCAGAAAAGGTACAAGCCATATTAGATTGGCCTTCTCCTGCTTCTGTCAAAGAAACATACACAGTGCTTCTTAGGGTTGTCCAATTTCTATAGGCAATTTATAAAGGACTTTGCCCAACAACAAGGATGTATAACTCAGACCATCAACAAAGAAGACCTAAAGAAGGGCTTTATTTGGACAGAAGAAGCAGAAAGAGCTTTTAAGACTCTAAAGCGTGTCTTTACCCAAGCCCCGATACTCCGTCATCCTGACACTAATAAGAAATTTATTGTGGTCACAAACGCTTCAGATCGAGCCATTGGAGCCGTGTTACTACAAAGACAAGACGATGAATACCTAGAACATCCAATCTTTTATCTATCCCACATGTTATCCAACGCAGAACAAAACTATTCTGTATTGGAAAGAGAATTACTGGCATTGAAGGCTGCCTGCAAGGAATGGAGGCATTTCCTAATGGGTTCTCAGGAGACTTTTGAAGTGAGAACTGATCATCACAATCTACAATGCCTCTGCAGTTTTCAATGCCGGAATAGTTGTCAAGCCAGATGGGCTTTCTTTTTTAGTGAATACGATTTCATTGTTACTTACATTCCCGGATCAGAAAATATTGTGGCAGATGCTTTATCCCGCCGATATCCATAGAGCAACAGTTCTATTTCACCACACATCATTGAGCCATGTCGAATTGTGGGACTAGTTCAGTCTATTCTTGACTGGGTGAAGACCGTGTATCAGAAGGTACCCATAGAAGAAGAATTAAACGCTTTAAGTCCCCACTTACAGAAGCATCATAAATATTACTTTCATAAAAACACCATATTTTTGTCCTACTAAGACAGTACAGACAGAAGCTTTGCAAATGTGTCATAACTCCCCTATTGCTGGACATCGCAGAATTAAGAACACACAGGAACTACTCCTTCGCTCTTTTTGGTGGCCTGCGTTAAAGTCTGATACCGAAACATATGTAAGATCTTGCCCAATATGTGCTCAAACTAAAACACCTCGTACTAAGCCAGCAGGTCTATTGATGCTCTTCCCGGTACCATCCGTCCAATGGCATACGTTAACCACAGATTTTATATGTTCTTTGCCATCTTCTGCAGGTTATCAGGGCATAATGGTTACAATGGACTCCTTTGCTAGGATGGCTCATGTTTCAGCCCTCAAGAAATTATCCACTGCTAAAGAAATTTGTCAAGTCTTTTTAAGATATATTTCGATTACATGGCCTTCCTCAAGTAATTATTTCTGATCGGGGACCTCAATATGTATCTGTTTTTGGAGAGAGTTTTGTAAATTTTTACATATTGATGTGGCCCTATCTTCCGGATTCCATACTCAGACCAATGGTCAAACAGAACGCTTAAATCAAGGACTCCAAAAATATTTGCGCTATTTTTGTAATGCAACTCAAAATAATTGGTCTTCTTATCTACCATTGGCTGAGTTTTCTTATAACAATACAGTCCATAGTGAAACTAAGTCTACACTTTTTGCACTTATGGTTTTCACTCTCCTGCTTTTCCTAATGTCACTCCTAAGGACTCCCCTGTTCCTGCAGTTACCTCATTTGCTTGTAATCTCCATCAGTTCCAGAACCTGACACGTCCCAATCTTTTGGCCACAAAACGTTATATGAAGAAGGTAGCTGATACTCGCCATAATACTGCTCCATCTTTTCAGCCCGGGGACAAGGTCTGGCTTTCTTCAAAATTTTTGCCTTTTCACTTATCCCAGAATAAGTTTAAACCTCATCACTATGGGCCTTTCCGAGTTTTGCATGTGATAAATCCAGTCTCTGTTCGACTTCGTCTGCCATTGACTTGGAAAGTGCATCCTGTTTTTCATATACCCCAACTCAAGCCTTTTGTTCCACATCCCTACAAGAGAATTGCCCATTGTCCTCCTCCTCTTTTGGTTGATGGTCACCCTGAGTCTGAAGTACAGGAGATATGAGATTTGCGCCTTTTTCAGAATCGCCTCCAGTTTTTGATACACTGGAAGGGCTATCCCATTAGTGACTGTTCATGGTAGGATGCCTCCTCTGTCCATGCTCCTTGCTTGGTCTATACATTTTTTTCAGCATTTTCCAGGCAAGCCTGGGGCTTTGGGAGGGGACCGACTGTGACGCCGTGAGGACCTGCAGCACCCCACTTGCGAACCGCGGTCAGATCGGCGGTCCGTGTCCTGGACAGCCATTTCTGCCGTGGGCCGCGTTCTGGGCTGCATTTTGGGCCAATGTCTTTTTTTCGGTCCGCAGCGCGATCTGTACATCTGTCTTTGGATGCTGCTTCATGCTGCGCCCGCCTTTTGCCCTTATAATATTTCTTACCTATTTTTTCTGCCTTTTTTCTTTCTTCTTGTTTTCTCTTTCTTTTCTTTGTGGGTTCCATCTTAGCCATATCTTCTTCTTTCCAGGAGTCTGTGTTCCCTTCCCTGCATGCTTTGCTTTCTCTTTTACACCATGCCTATTTTTCCATTCACTCTAATGTGGCTTTTTGCAATTCAAGATGGTGTCTTCTGAACTTCCTGTGTGTCACTTCCTGTTCGTCAGTATACAAGCACAGTTGGTCTCCTGTTTTTCTTGTCTGCAGTTTTTGCTGTTTCCAGTTCATATTACACTTCTGTATCATGTCAATGTCATCGGAGAGGAGGTGCCATGACAAACCAGTCCCCCAACAAAAGATGCCCCCAGTGATGACTGTAACTCTGGACTTCAGGATCTGGATCAACAACCTGGCCCATCAGGGACCACTGGACAGTCGGTCCCACCAGTCCACTCACAGTCCACCACAGAACCTCCCCCATCAGTATCCAACACCACAGCACCAACCCAGCGTCCCCACACCTCTGTACCCAGGACACGTCAATCAGAAGTGTGACCCCAGTCCACACCTCACACCTAAGACAACCAGGGACCTGGGATCAGTGGCAGTGGGCACATCGTTCAGGGGACAGGGGCACAGGGCAACAGGGACACTGGGGGGACCGCTGTGCGCCAGGAGGAGGACAGGCCCAGGGAACTGACTCTCCAGGAGGCACTCACCAAGATCCTGGCTAACAACCAACAATCCCAGGACACAATGGGCCACTTCCTTGACAACATGCAGGAGAACAAATGGCTGCAGGAGGAACACCATCAGAAGATCAGGGAGGGCTTGCAAGCGCTCAACACCACCATGATCTCAATAGCAGGGGTGCTAGCAGACATGGCCAACATCATGAGGGAATCGACAGCACACCAGCGGGCCCCTAACACTAGCAAGTCTATTGACCAGAACACAACCCCCGCTGCAGCTAGTGGGCAGGAGGCCCCACCACAGGACCCACAGGCCACCAGCACCCCTCCCCCTGCAGAAGGTGAACCACCCCAAAAATGTTCCTTGCGACCCAGACAGAAGCCAGAGACACTTGCCAAGACCAAGATCACTGCCAGGAAAGGAGACTCTCCTGATTGTCCCTCTTGTGTCCCACCCTGTCACCTTGTCCACTTTGAAAAGCCATTGCTCCCCTTCCTATGGCCCCTTGGATACTGCACCTGTGCTACAATCAGACTAGAACAATACCCTGGACTTTCCTCTACCATCACCCCATTCCATTACACTTTACCCTTGATTTTATATCACCATAATAAACACCCTTGAACAAAACTTGACTGATAGTATTTTATATGTTAAAAATGTGCATTTAGGGGAACAGTCACATCTGGTGCAGATGATATGGACACTGTGATAGCATACAATTAATGATCTGTATCAGTCTGTAGTAATCACATCAGGACACTGTTGTCATATCACCAACATCGGTAAGGATGCCACAGTCACACAGATGAAATCAATATTCAGAGCAATGATCAGCTCCACTGTCTCACTTGTGTATCATTGGAAGTATTGAAATATAACTGATGTTCTGTTGTCTATGTCCTCATCCTCTGCCTCCTTATCCTCAATGTCCTCAGGGTCCACTGCTGCCACAGAGGCATCTCCAGTCTCCTCCTCCTGCAGAAAAGGCACATGCTGTCTGAGGGCTAGGTTGTGCGACATGCAGCATGCCACTACTATCTGGCAGACCATTCTGGGTGAGTAGCACAGATATCCACTTGTCAGATGGAGGCACCTGAACCTGGCCTTCAGGAGGCTTAAGGTCCGCTCGATTATTCTTCTGGTTCACCCATGTGCCTCATTTGAACGGTCCTCAGCCCCTGTCCTGGCATTCCTCACAGGGGTCAGCAGCCACGATAGGTTTGGGTAGCCAGAGCCACCTGCAAGTATTGAGGGACAACATTTAGCCTTACACAATCCTATGGGGAGAACACCTGAAGGCATACACTGACATTCAGTGGGTGGATGCTCTGGCTCACCTATTAACCACACCCTGTGCCTCTGTAGTTGGCCCATCGCATTTGGGATGCTGCTATTCCTCAGGACAAAGGCGTCATGCACCAACCCAGGATACTTGACAGTGACGTGGGAGATGAACTGGTCAGCCAGGCACACCATTTGCACATTCAGTGAGTGGAAACTCTTCTGATTCCTGAACACCTGTTGATTCTCGTGGGAGGACTAATGTAATGTGTGTACAGTCAATCACCCCAATAATATTGGGGATATGGCCCATTTCATAGAATACTGCATTAACAGTGGCCAAATCTTCCACGTGGGTGAAAACAATGTAGCTGCCATTGTGTTTCACAAGGGCAGACAGAACCCTTGCCAGCACGATTGGGAACATTGGTTGTGACATTCCTGCTGCCAAGCCTACTGTCACCTGGAGAAAAACACTTACTTGCACTGATAGCACTTGAACAAGAGAGGGGATCCCAGTGGGATGACGGATAGCTGATATCAGGTCAGGTTCCAAATGGGCACACAGCTCTGTGATTGTGGCCCTGTCCAGTCTATAGGTGAGGATAATGTGCCTGTCCTCCAGCGTAGCCAGGTCCACAAGGGGTCTGTACACAGGGGTTTGTCTCCTTCTCCTATTCATCTGCAGCAGTAGGTATCTAAGAGACACAAGTGTGAATAGGCTGTCACAAGTTGAACAATAGAACCACCACCTCAGTGTACAGACAGGATCAATGTGATGGGACCGTGGAAATGGCAATGTATATGCAATGTATATGCAATGTATATGCTATTTTAGGCCATGGCACAGTGATGGTTTCTCTAATCGTTGTCCACCACCTTAAAATGGCAACCGCATGTCATGTATATTGGGACAGGTGGAAGTGAGGTCACTCCACCAACGTTAGGCATCGTAGCAGAAGGCGGCATGCAACACCATGCAATTCCTCATTGGATAATATGGGGCTTTATGGGGTACCGTAGCCAATGAGGATCTGCGGCGGCCGTGACTGTATACACCGTTGCAGAAGTGACGGCCATTTTATATCCAAATCCTCACTTGTTTCTTGACTTTCCACAGGACAACACCTACACTGCGTGTACTGCTATGACCTCTGTCTGGAACCTACCATGGCCCATGAGACTGGGAGAAGGGCCCCTGCCTTCACTTTGGGGGAGTTGGAGCAACTGGTGGATGGGGTCCTACCCCAGTATGGACTGCTGCATGGGCCTCGAGACCAACAGGTGAGCACACCATGGGGACGATGCATGTGGGAAAGATGCATGAGGATGTTTGTCCAAGCATTGTGTCATGGGGGGATGTCTGGTGGTATTGTACATGGTGCGTGCCGGACGATGTGTGTGCCAATGGTGATTGGTGGGCCATATGTGTGACAGGCTGGATTGTATGGTTAATGGTGTCCTCCTGTCTGGGTTTCCTCTATAGGTCAGCGCCCATGTGGCATGCCATCACCAAGGACGTGCAGACCCTGGGGGTCTACAGCAGGCGAGCACCCCTTGCAGGAAACAGTGGGAGGACTTGAGACGCTGTGCACGGAAGACCGTGGAGGCCCAGCTGGGGATGGCCTCCCAATGAGGAAGGGGTGCCCGTCGGAACCCAGAGCTGGATGGGTGCTTGAGGGCATCACAGCAGCCACAAGGAGGTGAGTACAGTGGTCATTACTACAATAATTGGTAGGTGGCATGGGATCCGGGTGCTGCATGTGAGCTAGTGGGTGCCCCATAATGCCAGGCCAGACATTGCGGAGTGATCCAGCTCAAGGGTAATGGTGTATGGTAAATGTAGGTAACCTAGCTTGTTTGCATTCCATTTATGTCAGGGCTTAGTGGGTCCCAGGAGGAGTGCAGTTGGAGGTGTTTGGCCCTCATCTTGCTGTGGCATCTCGGTATCCCCTCAGCGAGTTGCCCATGCCCACTCACCCAGAGGGGTTGGCATATCCGTCACCCCAGGCACCTCAGGCCCTGCCACAGTGAGCCCTGCTGCCATCAGTGAGGAGGCTTTTGACCTCCTGAGATCCATCTCCCTAGGGCAGTCAACCATTGTGAATGCCATCCAGAGGCTGGCATTCCAGATGCAGCAATGGAATGCATTCCTGGAGGGCATCCACGGTGGATTGGCGGCCCAACAGAGATAGATTCAGGCTCTGGCCTCCTCTCTGATGGCAGCCACTGTCGCTGTTCCTACCATCCCTCCTTCAGCTACCACTTCCCAGTCCCAGTCTCTTCAACCCCAACCCATCCCATGCACACATACAGACGAGCATGCACACAAGACATCACACAAGAGTGGCACGACACTTCAGCCCACAAGCATTCATGCAAACACCAGACACTTGCACACACAACCACATTCACTGCCTCCACTGTCTTCCCCTCCTCCTCCTCCTCCATCTCCACCTCCCTCACAGTCACGTCCACAGTCACACCTACATGCACTGCTTCAACATCCACCACCAGCATCACCACACCAAGCAGCATACACCTCACTTGCAGACACCTCCACAGCATCCATTCACGTGTCACCTCTCCCACCCTGACTTTCCTCCCTCCTAAAGGACACAAACGCCAGCACTCAGACACCCAACAGCCATCCACCTCACATCAACACACTGCCCATGCACCTGCACCCAAGTCCAGCAGACGTACTCCTCCAACAACCACTCCCTCAACCTCCACTCCCATCCCTCTTCCCTCATCCCACCCCAACGTCCCTAAGAAGTTTTTCTTTGTCCAACTTGACCTCTTCCCTCCCCCCTCTCCCCCTGTACTTCCTCTAAGAGCAGGGTCCCAACGACCCAGACCAGCACCTCAGCCAAATAGTCCACGGAGACAGTGGAGGCACCTCCTAGTCGTGGAGGCAAGACAGTGAAGGATCCCACTCCACCAGTCAGGAAGGGTAAGGATCCCACTCCAATAGCCAGGAAGGGTAAGAATCCCACTCCAACAGCCAGGAAGGGGAAGGATCCCACACCAACAGCCAGGAAGGGGAAATATCCCACACCAACAGCCAGGAAGGGAAAAGATCACACTCTAACAGCTAGGACAGGGAAGAAGCCCTCTCCTCCTGCCATGAAAGTAAAGAAGCCCTTACCTCCAGTTGCCACACAGCAGCCCTCACCTCTAATGGAGGCTGCCCACGAGGCACCTTCCACAGCTGAGACACAGCAGCTCTCATCTCCAGCAGATGCTGCCCAGGAGGCACCTTCCACAGCTGAGACACAGCAGCCCTAACCTCCTGCGGAGGCTGCCCAGGAGACACCTTACCCTGCTGAGACACAGCAGCCCTCACCTCCTGCAGGGGCTGCCCAGGAGGCACCTTCCACAGCTGAGACACCGCAGCCCTCATCTCCAGCAGAGGCTGGCATGGGATCACCACCACCACCACCAGTGGTCATGGAGCCCTCATCCACAGCTGAGATGGTGCAGCCCTCTACTCCAGCAGCGGGCATGTAGGCCAGCCTCCAGGGACTGCTGTGCAAGAAGTTCCCTCCAGAAGTAGGGGGTGAGTTCCCCACCTGAGAGACTGTGACCTTGCACTCCCTAGCAAAGAAAATGGGCATGGAACCCCCTCCAGAAGCAGTGGGCTAGTTCCCAGCTGAGAGACTGTGACCTTGCACTCCCCAGCAAAGGAAAATGGGCATGGTGCCCCCCCCCGGAACCAGTGGGCGAGTTCCCCACCTGAGAGACTGCGACCTTACACTCCCCAGGAAAGAAAAATGGACATGGATCTCCCTCCAGAAGCAGTGGGTGAGTTCCCCACCTGAGAGACTGTGACCTTGCACTCCCCAGCAAAAGAAAATGGCCATTGAGCCCCTCCAGTACCAGTGGGCGAGTTCACAACTTCAGCTGAGGTGTCCCCCACCCTCCTTGCCCACTTCCATCATGATGCCCCTGCACGGTTCTGTGAGGATGTTGTCAGGAAACGAGTTGGGCCTTGGACTGTGCCCTGTGCCATGTGAGCCCTTAGTACTTTGGACTGGGCATTGGCCCTTTGTGGACAATTGTACATATCTGTTTCATGTGGTAGCTTTTCACTTGCTAATCCATTTTCAGTACTTCCGAACTCTAGTCCTTGTTTTATTATGACGTATGTCATGTGCCATTGGTTTACATCTGCAGCTGGTTGTGTGTATGGTGTGTGTATGTCTGGTGTGTGTTGTGCATGTGTGTGTCACTCTCCTTTTCCTCCCTCCCTCCCTTGTGTGCTAGATGGCTGTACTCACTGTCATCGTCTTTGTCTGAGTTGGTGTTCCAGGTGAAGCAAGGCATAAAAAATCATCAGGAAGACTTGCAGTTCCGGTTCCATGGCAGCGTTGTTCTGTATCTCTGATGGTGAGTCTTTGCTCTACTGTGCTGTGTTTCTGCCAGGCTTTTAATGGCATTGGTTCCGGAAATCGTGGCGGATTGCAAGGTCATGATATGGTGGGTGGTACCTTGTCTTCCACCTGGCTGTTGTTGGCTACCACCATGGTGAGTGGTGTTAACTCCCTGGTAGATGGTGTGGTACATTGGCTGTCTATGGCATTTCTCACCGCCATGGTCATAATTTGGCAGTAATTGCCGCCAGCCTGTTATCCCTCACAGCCAATGTCATAATGACCACCACAGTGTCCTTAGACTTTATTGGACCTATGTATGAAGTAAAAGGTGATTTAAGGTATGCCATGGTGATTATTGATGACCATTCTAAATGGTTGATTGTAAAGTTCATGAGAGAAATAACCATTAAAGCAACAATAGTTAGTTTAGAGAATGTGTTTAGTGAAGGAGTTCCCTCAGTTTTGATAGCTGATAATGGTACACAGTTGACCTCACATTAAATGAAAACTTTCTTGGAGGCGTTAGGAGTAAGACACAGTTGCACCTGGTTGTATAATCCACACAGAAATTGAATGGAATGGTAGAGAGAGCTAATAGATCAGTTAAAGGAACTATACAGATGGCAGTGGTGAGTAAGCAGGATGTAGAGAGAATGAAAATGGTGTGGGCCTACCTGTTTGAGCATTTTATCCTCCTCAATCTCCCAATCAGTAGCCTTCAGTTTGTTATTTGCGGAAGATAGAATGGTATCAGAGAACTGGCAATACTAATGCAAATTCATAGAGTATAAAGACTGTTTAACATATTCCAGCCAGGGTAGCGGGACCCCTCTCAAAGATTTATCCAAAACTTCTCATAAACCACCCTACACTCTACCAGCTTGGGCGTTGACCAAATCCATAGCCATTACAATATGGGTTTCAAATGCGCAAGGGGGGCCAATAGACCAGAAACCTAAATCATGCTTAAAGATCAGTAGCGTACCTTGAGACAACTTAAGGGCTGCTCTAAGAAATTTATATGCGGCAGCCTCCAAATCTATTAAAGTTAATGCGTCCCCGTGTGACTCCTTTGGCAGTCTTAAAAGGGTCAGTATTTTCTCCATTTAAACCCCATCCGACTTGGGCAAAACTGTCCTGGTGAAGTTTAACAAGTAGATCAAGAAAAGGTCAGGGGAGTCCTAATATACATCATAGTTCATCGCTAGGACCCATGTCAAAAGCCGCTTTAAGATCAACAAAAGCAACGTAAAGCCTACCCATTTTTATATCTACCTCTTTACACCTTATTAGCTTAAACCTAAAAACTTGATCAACTGTGCTAATTTTGGGATGAAAACCAGCCTGAAACTGTGCTAAAATTGTATTTTCTTTGAACAAAATAAGAAGCTGATCTAATAGGAGTTTACGGAAAATTGTTTGACTTGAGTCAATTAGGCTGATTGGACAATAATTGACAGGGTTAGTCTTTGAGCCTTTCTCGTGTAGAGGAACAAGTTCTGACCCTTTCGAACAGGTTGGGATCTCACTTCCTGTGATGGCATTAAAGGGACTGTAACCAAATAAAGATTAAAAATGAGACACCCAGTCTTGGGGAAGAATATGAGATTCTGGCTTCATCTTATGGGTTTTAGCACCAGGAGCTATTATATGCCAAATGGCTACCTGATCCCCATAGTGTGTTGCAGACAAAATGTCTTTTTTTTGCTTGTTTTAAAACTAATTTATAATCTGCTCTGGCAGATTTTATATCCTCCATGAACGCACTTTCAGCAGAACCTTGGAGTTTACTCTTGGCTAAGCTACAGCTCTTGTAGCACCATGTGTGACCTGGTCTCACAGGAACAGTCTTACATGGAAAGGTCTGGTGAAGTGACTCATTTTTAGGTTTTCAAAACATCTAAGGTGAGATTCCATAATCAAATTTGGGGCTACCTCAAAGTTAGCCATATATGACAGAGTAGGAACTAGCTCTCGGTGTAGCAAGGTGGACTTAGATTCATTGACCATAAGGCTTTCCCATTTAATTCTCCTCTGGTAATTACTGGCCCAAGGAACACCATGAGGAAGTCAAAGAGTCCCATTTCTCCCCTCACCTCTAACATAAAGGGAGAGAAGAAGAGGGAAGAGGTCACTCTCATATCTAGGCAAGACTTCCATATCAATAAGACTTCCCCAAAATTGGACATCAGATTTGGATCTATGGTTGCATGCCCCTAAATAACAATTCATACAACGATCTCTTATCTGCAGGCAGCCCGTGGAGGCGTAAGCAACCATGGGCACGAACATTTGTAAAATACCCTAAAAGTGAACTTCTTCTTCAGCTCCAGAAAACAGAGTGCAGATGGTTCGAAACAAACATTGAAATCCCCATTCACAATCACAACTGCTTCTTTCCTGAATAGAGTGGAAATATAATCAATCAAAAGGTGAAAGACAGGGGAATCAGCTGTTTTGGAAACACTCCTACTATACAGTATGCATTAAAAAGAAAATTGCTTGTTTTGTCTGGGGTAGATGTCAATGCTGAGCAGGTCAGGAACGTTTATGGTTAATTGGGAAACATGGAACCCTAAAGAGACAGTGATCGAAATGAATAACCTGCCAGAGAGTCTACCTGGTTTGGACTTAGAAGTTGGAACATGAAATTTACTGCGCTTCCTATTTTCATATATATATATATATATATATATATATATATATATATACATATGTATATATATATACATATATATAGATATGGAGATCACTTTTGTCAATGTGTGTGTGGTTTCCATGGGGGCTGCGACCGGCCCCTAGGGAATTCACCCCCACATATAAAAGTTATATATATATATATATATATATATATATATATATACATATATATATATATATATATATATATATATATATATATATATTCGCCTCCAGTTCTCTTGCAGCTTGCACCTTAAAAGCAATGCACATAGTCCAACTGATTTGTTTCAACTGTAGCTTTTAGGCAGTAATAAAAAAGTCAAGCTATCTCATGTGATTATGTTTCTGCTAGAAAAGGATCTGCCTTTAGTCTAGTGGCAGTTTTAATGCCATATAGTAGCTCAGAAGGTTTATATGCCTACTGCAAAGATCAAATCTATATTTTATGTGAATAGCTGAGTGGATTAGTAAAGCCAGCCATTACCTGCGCTATAGTACAAATGAAATGTATGTGCGAGGGGGGCTACGGAGAGATGAAGGGCACTTTTGCTGGGTGGTAGTGAGGGAATCCGAGGAGGAGGTCATAGGAGTGGGAGCACCAATAATGATTGTTGGACTGGGAGCCAGAGGAGCTAAAGACTGTGACAATTGATATGTGATAAGGTGAAGTGATAGTGTGTCTTTTTTGCTTTTTGAGTGTCTTGAGAGAACGTGCTTATTGAGGGAAGAAGCGAAGATAAGGTCACCTTTACTGTTGCACGCATCACACACACACCCACCAGCAATTTTGTGACTGTCCACTTAGGCTAGTGTTTTAGAGCGAGAGTTTAGCCAGTAGCGGAGATGGCGTCTTGTTGGATGAATGCTGCTCAAGCCCTAACTCAGGTTATATAGGACAGCTCTGATGTAGGATCAGAGACTGAGACAGCATCTGAGGTATAGGACAATGACGCAGACTCTGGGAGTGATTTTTCAGTCGGAAGAATCCCATCCAACAACTCCTCTTCCAGTGATTCTGAGGGAGGAGATGAGGACAGTCATGCTGTCCCTTTGTCAGCAGAGTGTGTGCAGCGGGACAATAGTGGGTTAGCCCAACCCAGAGGACAGGTTCATGCAGCAGCAAGCACAGAGTGAGTGCTCTCTTGGGAGCTCCCCAATTTAGTTCAGCCCCAAATTCCACTTCCCAAATCACATTGTGGAGACATCATAATTATCTATCACAAAACAACCTGGTTTTGTGAGGCAGGCACCTGCGCTTTTGGTCCTGGGATTGGCGGCCATATACAGAATCCTACCAAACCCAGACATTTCTGAAAACTAGACACCCTAGTGATTCCATAGAGGTGTGGTTTGTGTGGATTCCCCAACATTTTCTTACCCATAATACCCTGCAAAGGTGAAATGTTAAATAAAAACTTTTTTGTTCTTGCATTTGTCACACAAAGTATAGGAATATGCTGGGATCCACAAAATTCCTACTACCAAGTGTTTCGCCACCTGTCCTGATAAAAGTACTACCCCACTTGAGTGCCTGTACCTAGTACCTGCGTCAGGAATCGATCACACCACGGTCAACAGTTTCCCTCATGTAAGGACTAATGTTGACCGTTGTGTGATTCATTCCTGACATGGACACTAGGCCTACCTACACAAGTGAGGTACCATTTTTATCTGGATACTTGGGGGAATGCTGGGTGAAAGAAAATTTGTGGCTCCTCTCATATTCCAGAACTTTCTATCACCGAATTGAGAGGAAAAAGTGTTTGTTGCCAAATTGTGAGGTTTGCAAAGGATTCTGGGTAACAGAACCTGGTGAGAGCACCACAAGTTACCCCATCCTTGGTTTCCCTAGGTGTCTAGTTTTCATAAATGTCCAGGTTTGCTAGATTTTCCTATATGCCAGATGAGCTAGAGGCCAAAATCCACAGCTAGGCACTTTGCAAACAACAGGACAGTGTTCTTTGGGAAAATGTGATGTGTCCATGTTGTATTTTGGGACATATCTGGTTGCGGGCACTAGGCCTACTCACACAAGTGAGGTACCGTTTTTATCCGGAGACTTGTGGGAACTCTGGGTGGAAGGAAGTTTGTAGCTCCTCTCAGATTCCAGATCTTTCTGTCATCGAAATGTGAGGAAAAAATTTGAGGTTTGCAAGGGATTCTGGGTAACAAAACCTGGTGAGAGCCCCACAAGTCACCCCATCCTGGATTTCCCAAAGTGTCTTGTTTTAAAAAAATGCACAGGTTTGGTAGGTTTCCCTAGGTGCTGGCCGAGCTAGAGGCCAAAATCCACAGCTAGGCACTTTCCAAAAAACATGTCAGATTTCAATGTAAAAACGTAATGTCTCCTTGTTGCATTTCCTGTTGCAGCCAATAGGCCTGCCCACACAAGTGAGGTACCATTTTTATTGGGAGACTTGGGGAAACATGGATTAGAAGAACAAGTGTTATTGCCCCTTGTCTTTCTCTACATTTTTTCCGTCCAAATGTAAGACAGTGTGTAAAAAAGAAGTCTATTTGAAAAATGCCTTGTAATTCACATGCTAGTATGGGGACCCCGGAATTCAGAGATGTGAAAATAACCACGGCTTCTCAACACCTTATCCTGTGCCCATTTTGGAAATACAAAGGTTTCCTTGATACTTATTTTTCACTCTTTATGTTTCACCAAATGAATTACTGTATACCCAGTATACAATGAAAACCCATTGCAATTTTCAGCTCCTTTATTGGCTCAGGGAACCTAGGGTTCTTGATGAACCCACAAGCCCTATATATCCCTGCAAACACAAGAGTCCAGCAGACGTAACGTATATTGCTTTCAAAACACTGCTAAAGCTGGAAAAAGTTATAAAAGAAAACATGGAAAGAAATGGCTTTTTCACCTCAATGTCAATATTTTGTTATTTCAGCTGTTACTTTCTGTAAGAAAACCTTGAAGAATCTACACAAATTACCCCTTGCTGAATTCAGATTTTTATCTACTTTTCAGAAATGTTTAGCTGTCCAGCATCAAACATTGGTTTCACACCCATTTCTGTCACTAACTGCAAGGAGGCTGAAAGCACAAAAAATAGTAAAAATGGGGTACGTCCCACTAAAATGCCAATATTGAGTTGAAAAATGTGGTTTTCTGATTCAAGTCTGCCTGCTCCTGAAAGCTGGGAAGATGATGATTTTAGCACCACAAACTCCTTGTTGATGCAATTTTCAGGGGGGAAAACGCATGCTTTCTTCTGCAGCCATTTGCTCCCATTTTTCTGAAAAAAATGAATTTTTTGTTGTATTTTTGCTAGTTTCTTGTTCTCCTCAAGGGGAACCCACAAATTCTGGGTACCTTTAGAATTCCTAGGATGTTGGAAAAAAGGACTTGGCGTGAATAGCTTACGTGGACAAAAAAGTTATGAAGGCCTAAGCGTGAACTACCCCAAATAGCCAAAAAGGGCTCACCTTCTACATATAAATTACAGGGAAATATTTGCTCTACATTGTTTCCAGAGACCATTGTGAACATGGACTGTTCTGCATTGACTGTGCACTATTATTTATCAAAGACTGTAAGAATATTAACATTATATGAGAGGCTGAAAGGCTAATTAGGCAAATCTAACTTGTAAGCCAATACCACTAGAATGCTGGAACTTAGGAGCTCCTTTAACCCCTTCCTCGCCATGGACGTAATGGTTACGTCCATGGCAGCGCCCGTGTGGCGCCATGGACGTAACCATTACGTCCTGGGACTGGCCGTCGGGGGAAGCGCTAGTGCTCCCCCCGAGGGCCACCCCCCCACCCCCCCAGGCCAGGGCTGAAAGGGGAATCCCTTCCCCTTTCACCCCCCCATCCCCCCCATCCCCATGACGTCAGCGCGCGATCCCGCGCTGATATCATGAAAGGGGGAAAGACGCTCTGGAAGCCATTTGCTTCCAGCGCGTCTAAGGAGAAGGTGAATTTTTCACCTCCGTGCGGGGGAGGGCATGCCTCTGAAAGAGGCATCGAGGGAAAGGAAAGGTTTTTCCTTTCCCTCTATGTCTCTCTGAGCATTCCTGCTGCCCGATCGTGATGCGATCGGGCAGCAGGAATGCCTACTAGACACCAGGGATTTCTGTATGTGTGTGTGTGTTTGTTTTTTAGTGTGGGGAAGCGACCCCTTGGGCAAGGGTCGCTCCCCTGTGGGGGCCAATGTATTTTTTGTCATTTCTGCCCCCTTGGGGGCAGATTGGCCTTATTTTTAGGCCGATCTGCCCCCAAGGGGATGCAGAAAGCCACTAGACACCAGGGATATTATTGTTGTTTTTTTTTGTGTTGGAGGGCGGCCCCTTGGGCAAAGGTTGGCCCCATGGGCACAAATGCATTATTGGGCAGTTCTGCACCCCTTGGGGGCAGATAGGCCAATTTTTTTTTTTTAGGCCTTTCTGCCCCCAAAGGGGGCAGAATCCCCATAGCGCCAGGGATAATGTATGTGTGTATGTGTGCTTTGGGTGGCGGGGTGGCCCCTTGGGCAAGGGTCGCCCCCCTTGGTGGCAGATTGGCCTATTTTTTGTAGGCCCTTCTGTCCCCCGGGGGGGGGTAGAAACCATGAAGATGCCAGGGATTTTTTGTTTCTTTCTTTTTTTTTGTGTTGGGGGGTGCCCCCTTGGGCAAGGGTCGCTCCCAAGGGCCAAAAAGCACTATTGGGCACTTCTGTCCCCCCTTGGGGTCAGATCAGCCTTTTTTATTTTTTTAGGCCCATAATCCATTTAGCACCAGGGATCATGTATGTGCTTTGTGTGGGGGGGGTTGTCCCCTTGGGCAAGGGTCACTGTTGTAAGGTAGTTAATGTATTAGTGATGTTCATTAATGGCTAATAGTGTATTATTACCTTTTATAGTATAAGTCATTTTAGCAGTTATATTATTCTAGTATTTATGTATTATTATTCATTACTATGTATTAGTACATTATAAGGTTAAGAATGGTATATCCCTCCTCCCCGTGGAAGGTTGGTATATGGAACATTCGGGTTGGGATGGGAGGCTGCAATAGAATGTTGGTGAAGAGCAGGAGGGAAGCTGGAAGAGGGATGTTGGAGATAACTGTATGAAGGCTGAACAGTGGAGATGAAATAAAGTCTGAAACTGGAAGATAAGTACAGCGTGTGGTAGACTTTATAATACTGGCGACGAGGAGTGCGAAAGGGGGCACCATCATCTCCACCCCTTGTGATGTACCTATTCATGCCTTCAATACCAGTTAGTGAACTTTAAGCCTACTATCCTACCAATAATTATTTAGCTGCATATGGGGGAAGATAACTTATAATTTTAACAGAAGGATAATTTTTCATCATTGCCTCTATTTAACTACTGCTCATAATGTTAACGGAAGGATAATCTTTTCATCATTGCCTTTATTCAACTACCTGCTTTCCAGGGGCAGTTGGCATTGTAACGTTCATATCCCTTTTGCCTGTTCGGCCCTGCAGTGTTCAACCCCAGTGCTCCAGTGGTGAAACGGACTCTGTGTGACCAGTGTGGGGCATTAAAGGAACGGTTGTGGCTTGACAGCCTGTCACACGCTGACAGACACAGCACAACGCACATAGGATTTCCCTACGACCGGTCGATTTCAAATGCGCTGACAGGCGCAACACAATAATCGTCTGTCTACACGCAGACAGACACAGCGTATCTATCTCAGCGGCCTGTCAACTTATTACACGCTGACAGGCACAGCTTTACGGACGTTGTTTTTCTTTCCCAACGCGCCGTCAAACACGGCGTTCGGACAGCGTTCGGTCAACGGCCGATTAAGCTCCCAACGCGCCGCGTTCTGTCAGCGGCCAGCCAAGTTGCGACGCGCTGACTGGCACAGCACATCGAAGGTTGGAGTTGAACACACGGCGTTCTGCGTTAAGTCTTCATTCTGGGAAGCCTGTCCGCGCTGGTTGACACAGCATAACGAACAATTCGGTAGGCATCTAGTTTTTCAAACACAACGCTTCTTTTCAAACAGTCCATTTGTGAAAGCCTGTCAGATTAATACACGCTGACAGGCACAGCACAAGAACAGTTTATTTGGGGAAGCCTGTCAGATTAATACACGCTGACAGGCACAGCACGGTGAACCTGTCAGATTTATACACGCTGACAGGCACAGCACAAGAACAGTACTTTTGGGGAAGCCTGTCAGATTAATACACGCTGACAGGCACAGCACGGTGAACATTCAAGAATTTTTGCCCCACTTGTTCTTAGGTCACTTATGCTGCAGTATTTAGGCATTTTTGGATTGATTTATTACTGAGTTCGTTTCTCTGAAGTGTAAAACTGAATTAATAATTACCAATTTTTCAATTTCCATTGTAATTCAATTTTGCTTTGTATTTCCCTGTTGTGATAATATTAGTAATTGTGTGTTTCTTACTTTATCTTCTAAGTGTAATGATGGCTGCAGCGGGTATGTCCCAACCAATTCCCTTCCTGAATGATATGGGGGAACCCAATATTCCGTGGAAGGATTGGTTTAACATTTTTGAATCCTATCTCATAGCCATTGGAGGGGACAAATTTAACCCGATTAGGAAGCAACATATTTTGCTTCATAATTTAGGAACCCATGGAAGGAAAATGTATGATTCTCTTCCAGATCCCAATAATGCTGAGGGGTTGGCACAGGATGAATATGTAACTACATGTTTGAAACTAAAGAAACAGTTTGGAGACCGTGTTAATGTGGTCCTGGAGCGACACAAGTTCTTTTCTAGATGTCAAGGCAAGCAAGAGAGCGTCACCAACTATATTGCCGCACTCAGAGGACTCTGTACGCTATGTGATTTTGGAGAACTCAATGACTCTCGCATTAGAGACCAGTTGGTCCGGTGTACCAATAATGCTAAAATTCAGGAGAAGCTTCTGCAAAGACAACCGAACCTACAGGAAGCCATTGAGATTGCAAAATCTATAGAACACACGGAAATCTGCCTGCAAGAAATTAGACACACGCCTGTTGAGGAACATATTAACGAAATCTCAAGTGACCTCAGAGAAGATAAGATACTGAAAATTAGAAGTAAAGACAAATCACCACAGCTGCATGGTAATAATAAGCCTAACCTTACTTGTTTCCGTTGTGGTAGCAGTAACCACTTGGCTAATTCCACTCAGTGCCAAGCCAGATCTGCAGTGTGCAGACGATGTAATAAAAGGGGCCACTTTGCAAGAGTATGCAAGGACACATCTAGGCTGATGGATAATAAAAAGCAAGAAGAGTCCTCCCAGTTAATCAAGAAGATTATATTGCAAGTAGAGTCTGATAATAGTAACTCCAATCGTTATCCAGAATGTACCATAACCATTAATAACAGGGCGATTAGGGTATATGCTGATTCATGCTCCCCTTTTACCATTATCAATTCTCAGAACCTTAAGGTGATTGAAAAGGAAAATGGTATTGATTTATCTATAGCTGACATTTATCCCAAAGGGTATAACAGGGATCCCATTTATCTAAAGGGGATGTTCACAGGTATTATTTCTTTCAAAGGACGCTCCACCGTTGGTAAAATTTATGTGGTGGAAGATGGTTCCAGTTTGCTGGGGTGGCAACACCAAAAAGAACTGGGGATAAAGCTTGACCCTAATAATCCGGATCAAGTGATTTGTGTGGAGAGTCTTAATAGTGGTGAAACTTTTATACGTGAATTCCCAGAAATCTTCTCTGGTAAACTAGGGCTGTTGAAGAATTTTCAGCATAAAATTAAGATTAAACCTAGAGCTAAAGCGGTTGCCCACAAGACGAGACCAATTCCTCACCTGCTAAAGAATGCAGTCAAGGAAGAATTAAACAGGTTGGAAAATCTAGGGATTATACAACCAGTGGATTGTTCAGAATGGTTGGCCCCCATTGTGGTTGCAAAAAAAGGTAACGGTAAAGATATCAGATTATGTGTTGACTTGAGGGATTTGAACAGGAACATTTGGGTGGAAAGATACCCCCTTCCTAGAATCCACGAAGTTCTCAGTACGATGGGCAAAGCTGCATATTTTTCAGTTCTCGACCTTTCAAATGCATACCACCAAATTGAATTACATCCTGACTCTAAGTGGCTTACAGCGTTTACCACCCCGTTTGGCTCCTTCATGTTCAACAGGATGCCCTTTGGGCTCGCTTCAGCAGCCGCTGTCTTTCAGAAAGTTATGCAAAATATCCTGGGCGACTTACCTAACACCTTATGTTTCCAGGATGATGTTCTAGTCTATGGGGTCACGGAAGAAGAGCACAATGAGAGGTTAAGAGCGGTGCTCCTGAAATTGAAGATGGCGGGACTCACACTTAGAAGTGAAAAATGTCCATTGGGGGTGGGTTTGGTAGAGTATTTAGGTCATATAATCTACAAAGATGGGTTCAAACCAAAGTTCTCCCTGGTGGATGCGGTGAAAAAAGCTGATCCCCCAAAAAATAAGGATGAGTTACGATCATTCCTGGGGTTGGCGGAATTCATGTCCAAATATGTTAAAACATTTTCATCCATTTCGCATAAACTCAGAGAGTTGTTAAAAAATCATGCACCTTTTATCTGGTTGGAGGACCATAACAGTGCTTTTGAGCAAATTAAATTAGCCATAGTAAAAGCTCCTCATTTGAGTAATTTTGATCATAACAGAAAGACAATTCTCACGACGGACGCCAGCAAACTAGGATTGGGCGCCGCCCTATCCCAAATAGTAGACGGGGAAGAAAGAATAATTGCTTTTGCATCCAAGGCCCTTAATGATGCCGAATCAAACTACTCAGTTATCGAAAGAGAGGCCTTGGCGGTTTTCTGGGCCGTAAAACATTTTAAGTTCTTTCTGTGGGGTACCCAATTCATCTTAAGAACCGACCATAAACCCCTGATATATGTGTTCTCCACCAAGGGATTCAGCAACATCACCCCAAGAATAGCCAGGTGGATATTAGGACTCGAAAACTTTTGCTTCAATGTAGAGTACATTCCTGGTAATAAAAACACTACAGCTGATTTCCTTTCCAGATCCCCTATGAACACAAAAGAGGAGGTGGAAACTAACGAAACTCCAATACTTCTAGTGGATCTGCCTTCCATTAGCAATAGTGAATGGGAGCTAGCGTATAAACAAGACGACACCTTATCTGTGTTAAAAGAAAGGGCCAAAGAAGGGTGGCCATTATTAAAAAAAGATTTAGAAGAATCCATTAAGGATTTTTGGGAAGTAAGATTGGAAATAAATTAAAAGAATAATTTTATTCTCCGTAATGATAAAATCATACCCCTCAAAGTCTTAGATTAAAAATAATCAAACTTGCCCACGAGGGCCATTTAGGTCGCAGTCTCACTAAAGCCAGAATCAGAGAGTGCTTTTGGTTCCCCAGTATGGATTCCTTATTAGAGAATGAAGTTAAAAAATGTTCAATCTGTTCTGCTAGGGACGAATCTAAAATGGTCCGCAAAACGCCTATCTCTCCGGTTCAAGTCCCCAATAAACCATGGATAAAATTAGCTTTTGACATCATCGGGCCCCTGAATTATTCAGGTCTTCAAAAAAGATTTGCTTTAGTCCTCATTGATTACCATTCCCATTGGATATCCACAAAATTCGTAAACCAAATCACTACAAATTCTGTCATTTCCTTCCTTAAAGACATCTTTGCTGTAGAAGGTATTCCCGAAACACTGGTTACAGACAACGGGGTACAACTTACATCCATAATGATGAAGCAATTCCTGGACTTAGTGGGGATTAAACATTTCACCACTGCCTTGTATTGCCCTAGGGCAAATGGCCTGGCTGAACGCACCAATCGAATGATTAAGGAGTGCATCCAATTGGCCTCCATTAACCATGTAAATGTAGAGGATGCGGTCAGGGAGATGTTGTGGGCTTACCACACTACTCCAAATTCTATTACCAAGATTTCCCCGTTTATTGCGTTACGTGGCAGAATACCCTGCACCAAATTTTTCCCATCCTGGCTGGGTGCAGGTAACAAAAACGGAAAGATATTGTCTTACAGTAGTACAAAAGTAAGGATGCATCAGGACAAGTATAAACAAAGATATGACATGAAGTATGGGACCAGGGTGCAAAATTGGAAGGTGGGAGATCAAGTATTAGTATGTAGACCATTTGGTCTGACAAGGTCGTGTGTGAAAGACACTAAATTTGCAGGTCCTTTCTATATAACCAAAATAAGGAGAAATGTTGTGGTTTTAAATAATGGTCAATGCTGGAGTATGGATAGAATTGTTAAATTCTCCAATCATAACTAGTGGTCACCCTTACTGAAATCCCTCAGTGGTTAGATAGCATTCTGCACCTTTAACTGTCTCCTAGTTTACTTCTAGGGGACAATCAGATTTTCTGTAAATAATTTTTTTTTTTTTTTTTGTTCTCTTTCTTTTTCTCCGTTCTATTATCTTTTCCAAGGTACCCCTTCTCTTAATCGTTATTATTGTGGGGAAGATGTGTTGTAAGGTAGTTAATGTATTAGTGATGTTCATTAATGGCTAATAGTGTATTATTACCTTTTATAGTATAAGTCATTTTAGCAGTTATATTATTCTAGTATTTATGTATTATTATTCATTACTATGTATTAGTACATTATAAGGTTAAGAATGGTATATCCCTCCTCCCCGTGGAAGGTTGGTATATGGAACATTCGGGTTGGGATGGGAGGCTGCAATAGAATGTTGGTGAAGAGCAGGAGGGAAGCTGGAAGAGGGATGTTGGAGATAACTGTATGAAGGCTGAACAGTGGAGATGAAATAAAGTCTGAAACTGGAAGATAAGTACAGCGTGTGGTAGACTTTATAATAGTCACCCCCAAAGGGGGCAATATATTCTATGGCATTTCTGCCCCCCTTGGGGGTAGATTGGCATATTTTTTTTTTTGGGCCCATCTCCCCCGAAGCAGAGAACACTAGGCACAAGGGAAAATTTAAAAATGGTTGGTGGCGGGGTGTTTGTCAACTGGCGAAGTATTTGCTTTTATGATAACAGTTTTTCTCCTTTTTGTTCTAGTTCAAAGCTTTTGCTGACTTTGCTGTGGCTTGTTTCAGTTTTGGCAGTAGTTGTCCTGCGGTTTGCGTAGTTGCATGTTTTAGGTAAGTAAATAAATTTACTCCAAGTGAGTATTGTTGCCATGCATGAATGACATGTTTGTAGGTGGTGTACTGAATGCAGGATTGTGTGTGAAATTGTCCTTAGATTTATGCACAATGATTATTGTGTTGTCTTATGTCTAATTTGCTTTTTTTTTGTTTTCTCTTTTTAGTGGGATATCATTGGTGATTGCTGTGGCTGTGCAGAGTAGTTGCTGGTGAGTCAAGCTTTTTCAGGCAAGTGAGCAGTATAGTTTTTGAGTTTATAACTCTTAGTGATAAAGCTACACTTTGCTACTTATCTTACACAGTGCTGGTTGTTGGTGGTGTATTTGTCCAGTTAATTTTTGTAGGAAGGATCATGGCTAGCCGTAGGATGACCGCTCAGCAGTTTGTTAGTGTGCTTTTTGAGTCATCTTCTGACCATGAATATGAGACTGACTCTGCATCTGAGGCAGAGGAGGAAGTGCAGGATTCTGGAAGTGAATTTTATGTCAGAGATGAATCATCTGATGATGAAGCCACTCTCAGTGCTGATGAAGGGCCAGTTTTAGAGGAGGACAGTGATTTGCCGATGGTGCAGGAGCCAGCGGCTGAAAGGCTTCCCATTGGAAGACCTGACACGTGGGTTGTACCAAACATGGAGCAGCCACAGTTGCCTTCGTTTACTGGTTTTCCAGGGTGTCGAGTTAATACAGAAAACATTTTGCCCGTCAACTTTTTTGAGTTGTTTATGGACAATATATTTTTGGAAGAGATTGTTGAGCAGACTAATTTGTATGCAGAGCAGTTTTTGAGGGACAACGCTGCCAGACTTAGGCCACACTCTAGAGCTAGCCGGTGGATTCCCACAAATCTGGAAGAGTTGAAAAAGTTCTTGGGTTTAACTTTTTTGATGGGGCTGATAAGGAAGCCATCGCTGTCTTCATATTGGTCTACTAGTCCCTTGATGGCAACTGCTATATTTCCTGCTATCATGAGTTGTAACCGGTATGAGCTTCTTCTTCGGGTGTTGCATTTTGTAGATAATGCTTTAGCCTTGCCACAAGATCATCCTGATTCTGACCATCTTTTTAATATTAGACCTGTCCTTGATCATTTGGTAGATCGTTTTTCAGAGATCTATGTTCCAAGCAAAGAAATATCTGTAGATGAGTCTTTGGTCCTGTTCAAGGGTCGTTTGGTTTTTAGGCAGTACATTCCTAGCAAGAGGGCACGGTATGGAATTAAATTGTATATGCTGTCTGAAAGTAGTACAGGATATGTTTATAATTTCCGGGTCTACACTGGTAGGGATTCCAATATTGACCCCCCTGGTTGTCCACCCACTTTTGGAGTTAGTGAGAAAATTGTGTGGGAACTTGGTAGACGACTGTTTAACAAAGGTCACCATTTATATGTAGATAACTTCTACACTGGAGTTCAGTTGTTCAAGGAGTTGTTCAGAGTGGACAGTGTTGCTTGTGGCACAATCCGCTCTAATCGGAAGGGCTATCCAAGAGAGCTTGTCTGTAAAAAACTTGAGAAGGGACAGTGCAGTGCCTTGCGGAATGATGAGCTGCTAGCTCTGAAATTTGTAGACAAGAGGGATGTATACATGCTAAGTACCATCCATGATGAGAGTACTTCACCTGTGGCTGTTTGGGGTCAGGATGCCGAAGTGCGCAAACCTGTGTGCATCTTAGACTATAATAAGCACATGGGTGGTGTTGATAGCGTAGATCAGAGGTTGGAACCTTACACTGCTGCTCGTAAGTCTTATGTTTGGTATAAGAAATTAGCGGTTCACTTGTTCCACTTGGCAACTTTTAATGCTTTTGTTGTGTTCAAGGATAGTTCTCCAGAGTCAAGGATGAAATTTGTGAAATTTCAGGAGTCTATCATAGCTAGCCTTGTTGTGCTGGAACAGGCAAGAGTTCCTAGAGAAGCAGTGGTGGAGGATTTGGCTAGATTGAAAGATTGTCACTTTGCTGAGCACATTCCTCCCACGGCCCTAAAAAACTTTCCTGCTAAGAGATGTAGAGTCTGTGCTCGAAGAGGTATCAGGAAGGAGACTAGGATGTACTGCCCTGAATGTCCTTCAAAGCCTGGGCTGTGTGTGGGTGGCTGTTTCAGGAGCTACCACACACAGAAGAATTATTGGGAAATTCCGTGAGCGTAAACTGCAGTTTTATATTTTTATATGTTCAGTTTCACGGTTGGCATTAGTCATGTATTCAGTTAGAGCTTTTGTGTTTGTAGTTTTGTACTTATTTATGATTAGTGGTTTCTTTGTTGTTTAAAAACAAAAAAAAGGAATGGTGTGCGTGGGGTGGTGCTTGTCTGGCGGTGTGCGTGGGGTGGTGCTTGGATGGCGGTGTGTGTGGGTGGCGCTTGGCTGGCGGTGTGCGTGGGGTGGCGCTTGGATGGCGGTGTGTGTGGGTGGCGCTTGGCTGGCGGTGTGTGTGGGGTGGCACTTGGCTGGCGGTGTGTGTGGGGTGGCGCTTGGCTGGCAGTGTGTGTGGGGTGGCGCTTGGCTGGCGGTGTGCGTGGGGTGGCGCTTGGCTGGCGGTGTGTGTGGGGTGGCGCTTGGCTGGCGGTGTGTGTGGGGTGGCGCTTGGCTGGCGGTGCCAGCCAAACGCCAATCCACTCCCATCAGTTGGTGTGATTGCTGTATCAGGCATGTGGGCGTATGAAAGTGATGCGCTCTTGAGTGGCGCTGTCTGTCGATGCCAGTGTTGTAATGTTCTGGGCCCATGGCTGGCGGCGTGAATGGTCTTGTATGAAAGGTGTATGAATGGACTGTAAAGCGGTTGGTGCCTTCCCGTGGCTTTACAGCTGTGAGTCATTGGTTCATTTTTTTGGCCTTTCAGTTATTAACAGTGCATTTCACTTTTGTGAAATCTCTTGTTAATAAAATTTGATCTGCTGAACCATCACTCACCCTTGTGCCAAATCCAACCACTATGTGTGGTTAAAAATGACAAAACCTGCTCCACTGTAATCAGGCGTCGCAGCACACTTGTGACACACTAGGTGTCTCAGGTGGGACCCTAATGATGAAGCATGCCACCAACTTGATTGGTGGGTGAGCGGTCTTTTTCACATAACTTAAGTGTGTTTCTTTTCACAATTTTAGTGTTTGGCACATCACAGACTTATGTGGACACATCAAAATGATATATTACAAAACTACCTGTGTTTGGGGGGGAGGGGGCACCTATGTTTTTGGTCTTGGGTGTGGCCTTCATCTAGGAAAACCTACCAAACCCAGACATTTTTTTTAAATAGACACCCCAAGGAGTCCAGGGAGGTGTGGCTTGTGTGGATCCCCCAACATTTCTTACCCAGACTCCTCTACAAACCTCAAAATGTGCTTAAAAAAGCATATTTTCCTGACTTTTCTTTGTACGATCACCGTTCCAGCACAAAATTCCTACTCCCCAGCGTTCCCATCAGTCTCCCAACTAAAATGACACCTCACTTGTGTGGGTCCCCAAAGCAGAGTCAGCCTAAAGATGTATAAAAGAAGAATATGTGCTTATCAACTCGCTGTGCTATCCCCTCAATCTCTACAAGTTTTGGGCCTTTTTCTGTTGCAGGCACATGGCCCACCCACAAAAGTGAGGTATCATTTTCATCGGGAGACTTGGGGACAGCTGGGTGGAAGGAAATTTGTGGCTCCTCTCAGATTCCAGAACTTTCTGTCACCGAAATGTGAGAAAAAAGTGTTTTTTTGGCCAAATATAGAGGTTTGCAAAGGATTCTGGGTAACAGAACATGGTCAGAGCCCCACATGCCACCCCATGTTGGATTCCCCTAGGTGTCTAGTTTTCAAAAATGCGCAGGTTTGCTAGGTTTCCCCAGGTACCGGCTGAGCTAGAGGCCAAAATCCACAGCTAGGCACTTTGTAAAAAACAGCTCTGTTTTCTTTCAGAAAATGTGATGTGTCCACGTCGTGTTTTGGGGCATACCCTGTCGCGGGCGCTAAGCCTACCCACACAAGTGACGTACCATTGTTATTGGGAGACTTGGGGGAACGCTGGGTGGAAGGAAATTTGTGGCTTCTCTCAGATCCCAGAACTTTCTGTCACCGAAATGACAGGAAAAAGTGTTTTTTGGTCATATTTTGAGGTTTGCAAAGGATTCTGGGTAACAGACCCTGGTGAGAGCCCCACAAGCCACCCCATCTTGGATTCCCCTAGGTGTCTAGTTTTAAAAAATGCGCAGGTTTGCTGGGTTTCCCCAGGTGCCGGCTGAGCTAGAGGCCAAAATCCACAGCTAGGCACTTTGTAAAAAACAGCTCTGTTTTCTTTCTGAAAATGTGATGTGTCCACGTCGTGTTTTGGGGCACATCCTGTCGCGGGCGCTAGGCCTACCCACACAAGTGAGGTACCATTTTGATCGGGAGACTTGGGGAAACGCTGGGTGGAAGGAAATTTGTGGCTCCTCTCAGATTCCAAAACTTTCTGTCTCCGAAATGACAGGAAAAAGTGTTTTTTTGGCCACATTTTGAGGTTTGCAAAGGATTCTGGGTAACAGAACCTGGTTAGAGCCCCACAAGTCACCCCATCTTGGATTCCCCTAGGTGTCTAGTTTTAAAAAATGTGCAGGTTTGCTAGGTTTCCCCAGGTGCCGGCTGAGCTAGAGGCCAAAATCCACAGCTAGGCACTTTGTAAAAAACAGCTCTGTTTTCTTTCTGAAAATGTGATGTGTCCACGTCGTGTTTTGGGGCATATCCTGTCGCGGGCGCTAGGACTACCCACACAAGTGAGGTTACATTTTTATCGGGAGACTTGGGGGAATGCTGGGTGGAAGGAAATTTGTGGCTCCTCTCAGATTCCAGAACTTTCTGTCACCGAAATGACAGGAAAAAGTGTTTTTTGGGCCAGATTTTGAGGTGTGCAAAGGATTCTGGGTAACAGAACCTGGTCAGAGCCCCACAAGTCACCACATCTTGGATTCCCCTAGGTGTCTAGTTTTCAAAAATGCGCAGATTTGCTAGGTTTCGCGAGGTGCCAGCTGTGCTAGAGGCCAAAATCCACAGCTAGGCACTTTGTAAAAAACAGCTCTGTTTTCTTTCTGAAAATGTGATTTGTCCACGTCGTGTTTTGGGGCATATCCTGTTGCGGGCGCTAGGCCTACCCACACAAGTGAGGTACCATTTTTATCAGGAGACTTGGGGGAACGCTGGCTTGAAGGAAATTTGTGGCTCCTCTCAGATTCCAGAACTTTCTGTCACCGAAATGTGAGGAAAAAGTGTTTTTTTGGTCAAATATTGAGGTTTGCAAAGGATTCTGGGTAACAGAACCTGGCCAGAGCCCCACAAGTCACCCCATCTTGGATTCCCCTAGGTGTCTAGTTTTAAAAAATGCACAGGTTTGCTAGGTTTCCCCAGGTGCCGGCTGAGCTAGAGGCCAAAATCCACAGCTAGGCACTTTGTAAAAAACAGCCCTGTTTTCTTTCTGAAAATGTGATGTGTCCATGTCGTGTTTTGGGGCATACCCTGTCGCTGGCGATAGGCCTACCCACGCAAGTGAGGTACCATTTTTATCGGGAGACTTGGGGTAACACAGAACAGCAAAACAAGTGTTATTGTCCACAGCTAGGCACTTTCCAAAAAACATGTCAGATTTCAATGTAAAAACGTAATGTCTCCTTGTTGCATTTCCTCTTGCAGCCAATAGGCCTGCCCACACAAGTGAGGTACCATTTTTATTGGGAGACTTGGGGAAACACGGATTAGAAGAACAAGTGTTATTGCCCCTTGTCTTTCTCTACATTTTTTCCTTCCAAATGTAAGACAGTGTGTAAAAAAGAAGTCTATTTGAGAAATGCACTGTAATTCACATGCTAGTATGGGGACCCCAGAATTCAGAGATGTGCAAATAACCACTGCTTCTCAACACCTTATCTTGTGGCCTTTTTGGAAATACAAAGGTTTTCTTGATACCTATTTTTCACTTTTTATATTTCAGCAAATGAATTGCTGTATAACCGGTATAAAATGAAAACCCATTGCAAGGTGCAGCTCATTTATTGGCTCTGGGTACCTAGAGTTCTTGATTAAACTACAAGCCCTATATATCCCCGCAACCAGAAGAGTCCAGCTGACGCAACGGTATATTGCTTTCGAAAATCTGACATCGCAGGAAAAAGTTACAGAGTAAAATGTGGAGAAAAATTGCTGTTTTTTCACCTCAATTTCAATATTTTTTTATTTCAGCTGTTGTTTTCTGTAGGAAACCCTTGTAGGATCTACACAAATGACCCCTTGCTGAATTGAGAATTTTGTCTACTTTCCAGAAATGTTTAGCTTTCCGGGATCCAGCATTGGTTTCACAACCATTTCTGTCACTAACTGGAAGGAGGCTGAAAGTGAAAAAAATTGTAAAAATGGGGTATGTCCCAGTAAAATGTCAAAATTGTGTTGAAAAATTTGGTTTTCTGATTCAAGTCTCCTTGTTCCTGAAAGCTGGGAAGATGGTGATTTTAGCACCACAAACCCTTTGTTGATGCCATTTTCAGGGGAAAAACCATAAGTCGCCTTCTGCAGCCCTTTTTTCCCATTTATTTGAAAAAAACGAAATTTTCACTGTATTTTGTCTAATTTCTTGGTCTCCTTCAGGGGAACTCACAAAGTCTGGGTACCTCTAGAATCCCTAGGATGTTGGAAAAAAAGGGCACAAATTTGGCGTGGGTAGCTTATGTGGGCAAAAAGTTATGAGGGCCTAAGCGCAAACTGACCCAAATAGCCAAAAAAGGCTTGGCACCTGAGGGGGAAAAGGCCTGGCAGCGAAGGGGTTAAAGAAGAAACAGAACCACATGTCTCAGAATGCAAAGCAATATTGCCAGCAAAAGCCTGGGCTGTCTTGCGTCACACATGATATGGTATCACTTGGGAACTCGCTTTCACTCCAGGACAATTAAAGTTGATTGAATTTGTACTCGTTTTAAAAGACTGGTCTAGTATAAATTTGGTTCCATGGCTAGCAAAATTAGGTAACTCTTATAACGCGTTTTTCCCTGTATACCGGGCTCGCTTGTGGCATTGGAGAACTGGGCCCTAGCTCATGGTAGCAGTCTTCAGAGGTGGGCCTGGAGCTGTCTGCAGTAAGGTCTTCTAAATAGCTGCACCTGTCTCACCTGGCTCCAGCCGTTCAGTTTAATAAATTTAAATCATTTTAACATGTTTAAAGTATCATTGTTTGTTGAGTGGGAGGTGACTGTTGGTTTATGACCTGTTTTTGAGTGATGGATGAACCATTCATGAGCGTTCACTTACCATCATTAATCTTTTTGTGTATTGTGGTTTGGTTCCCTTCAACTGGACCCTTCGAGTCCAGATTAGAATAGGTTTTCTTGTAATAAATCTATGTTTGCAAAAACAAACGTAGTAAAACATTGTGTAATGTTTAAAACTGTGCGTGTATGTGTGGGAGAGAAGTAATGTGGTTGTGATGAGTCTATGGCACAGCTGTCAAGTGACCTGTGTGATTTAGTACCTTCTGCCAGTCATTGTATTTTAGCCAAAATCAACTCTCGTTCTATGGTTTTGTTTCCAATGCCATAACATTGCTGATAAGAAGCAATTGCCAATATTGGCAACTACACTTAAGGAAGAAAAGCTCACACGAAAGCACACCCTAAAGATGCAAATGTCACCCATAGGCATGCTAAAAACTTGGCATCTGTGCCATTTCAATATTAATGAGCCAGGTAGTTTCCACCACACTGCAAGCAATTCCTTAGTGTTGCAAACTACTCTAAAAACAGTTGCAGCGCAGAAATGAATACTGCCCACATCACAACAGAAAACTTTGTGCTGTGAGCAGCCTCTTTCTACCGATTCTGCATAATGATCAGCAATTTTGATAGGATTCTAAGGGTCACTCATCTGACTATTGATCTTTACTCATAATACATGGCAATTACAATCATGTCACCTTTTTGGTCAAACCCCAATGCCATCTTCCTTCTGTGCATCTCCTACACAATTATCCTTCCCCATTTCATGCTTCTTTGCTATTATTCCATCGGTCTACGTGCCCAAATGTTACCTATTCTAAAAATGCTCTCTTGAAGCCCTCCAATCCAGTCATGTTTAGTACTTCACCCTCATTCCTGTTCGCTTCTTCAAAAAACATCCATAACAAGCATTACTAAAAATATCACACAATCTTTTCTTCTCACCTACAGGGCGCACTCCCTCTCTTGCGCACACATCAGTATGATTTTTTAATTAGGTCAGGCTAATGAAACTGCTCTCATCTGGCTTCAGCAATCTACCTTGGTTTAGTAATCAAGATAATTTTCTCTCCTCAAACAATTCCAACGTTCAGCCGCTATTGACACTTGAGCTTCCTAACTTTTAACCATATATTCGACCACTCATTTCATGCAAGGCATTTGCTTAGTTCACATATACTCAGTGGCTGTGAGCTCGGTCCAAGCAGTTTTCCAACCATAACTGGATATTTAATTTTTCCCTGACCACGTGGTGCGTATTACATTCTTTACCCATTATTTTCTTCATCCACGACTTTGTCACGGATTAAATAGGACCTTGTTAAAAATTGAAGGTATGCACTGTGCAAAATTCTGCTGTACACAAAAGGTGGAAAACCTTCGTACGATGGTCGACGTGAAGAACTGTGACTGCAGAAAAGTCATTACAACCGAGGCTATTCTGCAGCTGCATTGACTCAGATGAGGTGGAAAAGTGTGAGTCACCCAAAATGAGGAATAACAGACCCAAAGCAAGGAATGGTAAGGGAGTCATGCAGGAGCAGACTGGGGAGGGTAATGCAAATCGCAGTCAGAAAGAGGCTTATTCACAGACCTGAGGTGCACATGCGTATATCAGATATTGTAAACATTGCTTCTTCTGTATAAATATGGGTGTGCATATATGAAGTCATTTATGCCTGCTACCAAACCTTCACTAAGTGTGTGAGTGGATGAATAGATAGATAGATAGATAGATAGGTAGATAGATAGCTAGCTAGCTAGCTAGCCAGTGTTAGACCTGATGCATACAGGCAGCAGTTCCCCATGATTTTTCACTTTCCTAAGTAGGTTTAATCAGTTCTCATAGTCAAATGCCTAGGGATCGGAGCCCTTTCCCTCTGGCAATGCAGAGTGAAAGTGAACATGCCATCCATACGGACTGAGATTGTCAGGTTAGAATACCCCAGCAGAGTATGGTATGGATGGGGAGTTAGCCTCTCCGAACATGGGTGTACATGGTCACGGCCAGGTGGAGTGGTTCCTATAGGGGGGCGCGCATGCCTTAGTGACCATAGTGCACATATTTATGCCTACAAATTCCCTAATAAGAACAAAGCCTGTGGACTCAGGTTAACTCAGGGCACACAAGCACCATGTTGGTGGTTGAACCAAAGTGTCACCTGCATTAGCAGATGAGTGTGTGCTCCCGGGCATGCGTGCCCAGGAAATGTGGAGCACCCACGCGTGTTTGCACTACCCATGAGAGTTGCTCTGCCCATAAGGTGATATGGGAATCCAACGCTTATTACGTCTGGTTGCAATTGTAGATAGCAGGAGCGCAGCCTCATACTGTTTGGTAACATTGAACTCGGGATGGCAAACCCGCACCGTTGATCACAGTAGTTTTGTCATAATTTCCCCAGAAGTGCCACTTTGGGGAAGTAGGTATTTCTAGGTCGTGACTGGTTCTGGTGCCCCATAAATTAAGTTTCATTCCATCGGTCCCAGGGGAAGAGCACATCTGCACCTTCCCCAGATGACCGCTAAAAAACAAGGGCATCTAGAATGACGGATCCCTGCCATTTGGGGCCTGGTCGAATAGGAGGAAGAGGTTGTGAGACTTGGCCTCAATGAGCCACAGCCTGGCACCCATAAGAATACAGATCTGCATCCCAGGATCCCAGGACATACAGAGAAGAAATTTAGGGGAGAAATCTGTTGTTCAAATGAATACCATTTGAACCTGAGATCACATTGTAATCGAACTGTGTTGATCATGTGTGTGTTAAATAATAGTTTTCTATACATAGAACCTGTGTGAAGTCTCCTTTTGGGGTTGTTTAGCCTGGGTGTTCTGGGATTGTGCTGTCCTCTTGCTTTACACATTGCCTCTGAGATAAGCCTGACTGCACTTTGCCAAGCTACCAAAGGGTGAGCACAGGTTGTTTAGCAGGTTTGTCTAACCACCCTGGACAGAAGTGGCATGCTCCGCCTGGCTGGACTCACGCTTTAGTCAACTGGACCAAGCTGTCTCCAACAGACAGCATGTAATTTTAGGACCTAATTCCCATAGATAATGCATTGTTTTGTTGTGCCAATAACTTTGGCTCTGTTTGACAAATCTTCACAAATCTTCCGGAAGTAGTGGCTTGATCACTTCAGCTGCTATGTGAAATATTTTGGGGTGATCCATGAAGTGGGAGCTGAGAAAAAGGAGGGGTCCCAAAACATGTTTTCCCCATGTAATTTCCCAAAGGATTTTTTAACACAACTACAGCGTGAACCGCTGAATGGGATTACACCAAATTTGCCTCAAAGCTATCTCTTGGTCCAGAAAGAATCCTTTTTGTGATTTGGTGTAAATCCATGTAGACGTTTTGGAGATATTAAAGGTAAAAGAAATGTGTATATCTGGTGATGCAGATCCCCCACAGATCAACTCAAGGGGGATCTGTGAATCCAGGGGAAAAGCAAGCCTCTGATTGGCTGGCCGCAACCTGACAGGAAAGTTGTAACTACTGTTTTCTTTCTTGCTTGGGCCAGGGTAGGGGAAAAAAAGGGGTAAAAACACATAAAGAGTCACAATACAGGTATACTGACACCATAAGACACATGGAGGAGGTTCCTCATGGGCAAAAAATTGCACTTTTTTTTGGTTTGAATTATGACTCTGCAGATCCTACAGAGGTTCAGCAAGCCCCCCGTGTAAACTTGCGAAGGATCCACAGTTCAAAAAATCATGAAAAAAAGAAAAAAACATTCACTCACCAAAACAGCCGTACTTTAGGCCACAATTTATAGTTTCTTAATTTAAGTATAATTCTAAGTATAATGGCTGAATTGCTATGGTTTTGAATGAGTAAACTGTCAACCTAACTATAACATCCCTGTAACCTTTAGTATTTTCAGCGAATATAAATAGATATATATATATTCAATGAAAAAAACAAAAATGTGTGTTAAAAATAGGAAGAATATTTTCCTTATACAAACCAAGTTTAAACTACACAAACTTTCAATATTTAAATATTCTAAAGTGATAGTTATAACTTTCACTTACAATTTATACACCACCTTCAAATTAGCGAACCTGAACCTTGTTGCACACTTCTTTCAGCTCACTAACCAGACAACAACCGCAGTGTGGAGTGTCATTAATTGGAGAGTTGTACAGTACAATGAAGGAGAGTGTCACAGAGTGGAGTTTCGTAGATTGGAATAGAGTACAGTGGAGTAAAGTGTTCCACAGAGTAGTGACATGGAGTATCATAGAGTTGAGCGGCATTTTGTACACTGTAGTAGTGTGTCAAACAGTAGAGATTATTGTTGTGGATTGTCATCGAATGGAGTGTCATGAATTGGAGGGTGGTGGAGTAGAGTGTCATCGAGTAGAGTGTCGTAGAGAGGTATAGAGTGTAGCAGAGTGTTGTGACGTATAGTGGCATAGAATGGGGTTCAGTGAAGTATAATGTCATATAGTTCAGTGTTGTCGAGTGTAATGTCATGCAGTAGAGTGGCAGATAGTCTCAAACAGTGTAGTTTTGCACAGTTAAGTGTCATTCTTTGTGAGAACGCAGTGCATGTTAGCGTAGTGAGTTACAATTAGTGTTGTCTGATTAGCAAGCTGAAAAAAGTGTGTACAAGGTCTGCTACTTATAATAATTTGAAGGTAGTGGATAAATTGTAAATGAGAGTTATAACTATAACTTTAGAATTTTTAAAGTTTGTATAGTTTAAACGTGGTTTGTATAGGGAAAATCAGTTTTCCTAACTATAACTAAGCTTTAACCTTTGTTTTTTTCTTTGAATTTCAATGTGTTTCAAAATTTTTAATACAAATGTGTTTCAAATCCTAGAGTCTAGTGTTGCAAGTTGAGAGTTGTTGTGTGGAGTCCTGTACAGTACATTGGAGGAGAGTGTTGTAAAGTCTATTGTCATAGTCTGGAGTATCGTACATTGGAAACTAGTGGAGTACAGCATAGTAGTGTAATGTACATTGTAGTAAAGTGTTATTTAGTGCAGTGGCATGGTGTCTCATATAGTGGAGTCAAGTATCGTAGACTGGAGCAGCAGGTTGTATAGTGGAATGGCGTGTCAAACAGTAGAGTACGGTGTTGTACACTGTCATCGAGTGGAGTAGAATGTTTTCGAGTGGAGTAGGGTGAAGTAGAGTGTCATAGAATGTACTATCATCAAGTGGAGTGTCATGAAGTACAGAAGAGTACAGTGGAGGAGAGTGTCAAAGAGTGGAGTGATGTGTTATATAACATAGTGGCTGGTTTGAGTGGCTATAGCAGAGAGAAGTTGTGTAGTGTGTCATCGGGTGTCATACAGTGAAATACAGTGTCATAGAGAGCATGGCATAGGGTGGAGTAGAGTGACGTAGAGTGTAGTACAGTGTTGTAGAGTGCAGTTGCATATACTGGAGTGGAGTGTCAGACAGTGCGATGTAAAGCAGAGTATAGTACATTGGCATAAAGTGGGATAAAGTGTAGTAGAGTGGAGAATAGTGGAGTAGAGTACACTGGAGTGGGGGACTGTAGAGTGGAGTAAAGTGTCATAGAGTGGGTGTCATAGACTAGTGGCATGGAGTGAAGTACAGTGGAGTGACTTAGCATACAGCCGAGTAAGGTGTAATGTGGTATTGTGTAGTATTGGAAGGTGATGTAGAATATAGTAGAGTGGCACACATTCTAGTTAATTTTTGTAGAGTGGAATGGTGTGCGATGTTGTAGAGTGTGGTACAGAGGATTGGAAAACAGGCCCTCATTACAACCCTTGCGGTCAGCGATAAAGCAGTTGTAATACTGTCAACAGGCCAGCGGTAAAAAAATGGAATTATGACCACGGCGAAAATCGCCAACACAGACAGTCACTTTAACACACCGACCACCTTGGCGGTAACAACAAGCACCGTAGAGGTAACCGCCAAAAGCCAGGCGGAGGACAATGTACCACCCACAGTATTACAACAGGCCTATCCGCCACCTTTTCCGGGGCGGTACCAATGACATCAAAAGCACAGCAGAAACAGTACACACAAGGCAAAGAACTCACCTCTGGAGACTCAAGGAAGAACCACAACGCCATGGAGCTCGAGTTGCACATTTTCCCCATGCTGATCTTCCTCCTCCTACGCCAGGAATACCAACCCCGTCAACGACGACCACAGTGAGTAGTGCCACCTAGCACACAGGGGAGGGGAGAGGAAAAAGAGAGTGACACACACACGCAACATGCAACACCCCCAACCCCACCCCCAACACCATACACACAAACAGATGCAAAAACATTACACATCCACTCGTATCCCTCAGGAATAATGCAAGGACAAAAGAAAATGATTAAAGTGAGTATAATAAGATAAAATGCTAGAAATACGTCCTCAAAAATCAAAACAATATCTACATGTATACAAATGGAGGAACACTGCCCAGTCCATAATGTCCGTAGGCCACAGGGCCACATCACATAGGCCAAGGCCCCACTTGACTCCTGCCTCAACATGGAGAGAACACTGCTGGGACATCAGGTCGAAAATACACAGAAACCCCAGTGGGAAGGGGAATTGGGGGGGACCTCAGCTGGACGATGGTACAACGCCACTAGTCACGGAGGAGGGTACATGCCCTCTGTGATGTCCTGAGGAGTGCAAAGCCACAGTCTCTCAAGTGAGTGGTCTGCCCACTGCTTGGTCCTGGGGAGTGCAAGGCCACAGTCTCTGAAATGGGTGGTCTGCCCACTGCTTGATCCTGGGGAGTGCAAGGCCACAGTCCCTCAAGTGGGTGGTCTGCCCACTGCTTGGCCCTGGGGAGTGCTGGGCCACAGTCTCTCAAGTGGGTGGTTTACCCACTGCTTGGTCTTGGGGAGTGCAAGGCCACAGTCTCTCAAGTGGGAGGTCTGCCCACTGCTTGGTCCTTGGGAGTGCTAGGCCACAGTCTCTCAAGTGGGTGGTTTGCCCACTGCTTGGTGTTGGGGAGTGCTAGGCCACAGTCTCTCTACTGGGTGGTCTGCCCACTGCTTGGTCCTGGAGAGTTCTAGGCCACAGCCTCTCAAGTGGGTGGTTTGCCCACTGCTTGGTCCTAGGGAGTGCAAGGCGACAGTCTCTCAAGTGGTTGGTTTGCCCACTGCTTGGTCCTGGAGAGTGCAAGGCCACAGTCTCTCAAGTGGTTGGTTGCCCACTGCTTGGTCCTGGGGAGTGCTAGGCCACAGTCTCTCAAGTGAATGGCTTCTCCTTTGGTTCTGGAGGGGACCTTGTTCCCAGTGTGCTTCATCCTGGTAAGGAAGGAGTGAGAGGATGCTTTCTTCCACTGGTTCTGGAGGGGGCCTTGTGCCCAGTGTGCTTCATCCGGCAAGGAGGGGGTGAGTGGATGCCTTCTTCCACTGGTTCTGGAGGGGTCCTTGTGCCCAGTGTGCTTCATCCTGGCAAGGAGGGGGTGAGTGGATGCTTTCTTCCACTGGTTCTGAAGGGGGCCTTGTGCCCAGTGTGCTTCATCCTGGCAGGGAGGGGTGAGTGGATGCCTTTTTCCACTGGTTCTGGAGGGGCCTTGTGCCCAGTGTGCTTCATCCTGGCAAGGAGGGGGTGAGTGGATGCCTTCTTCCACTGGTTCTGAAGGGGGCCTTGTGCCCAGTGTGCTTCATCCTGGCAAGAAGGGGGTGAGTGGATGTCTTCTTCCAATGGTCCTGGAGGGGGCTCTGTGCGCTGTGATGCAACACTTGGGGAGAGCAAGGTCGCATTCTCTCACCTGGGTGTCATACCCACAAGATGTGCAGTGGGCAGGATGCATAACACTCCATGGAGGCAGGACTACAGTCCATCCCCCGGCAGCGACGGCTGCACAGTGGTGGCAGTGCCGGAGCTGGTGTCGGTGGTGGGGGGAGGCTCCAGCCCTTCCCTTGCAGCCTCGGACGGCTGCCCACTGGGGCTGCTGCTGCCAGTGGTGCAGGTGGCGGTGTAGGTGGCAGTGCTGATGGCGGTGCTGGTGGGGGTAGGCTCCAGCCCTTCCCCTACAGGCTCGGATGGCTTAAGCACCATGGTTGGAGGTGGGGGTTCAGATCCTGTCACAGCACCAGGCCTCCTGTCCTTCCTTGCCATGGCAGCTGGTGGTGCCTCCTTGCCCTTGGCAGCTGGTGGTGCCGCCTTGCCCTTACCCTTGGCAGCTGGTGGTGCCTCCTTGCCCTTGGCAGCTGGTGGTGCCCCTTTGCCCCTGGCAGCTAATGGTGCCTCCTTGCCCTTGCCCTTGGCAGCTGGTGGTGCCTCCTTGCCCTTCCCCTTGGCATCTGGTGCAGGCACACAGCCCGTGCTGATGGGTGTCTCCTTGGAGCCTCTCACACCTGCAGTAGCTGCCGAAACTACAGTGGCCGTGGACTGGGTGGCTGAGGTGCTCGCCTGGGTTCTACCCACCCTAGCCCAAAGTGAAGGACAGGGGGAGGGGTAGGGAAGAGGTCAAGGGTGGAGGGGAAAAGCTTCTTAGAGACACTGGGGCGGGAAGAAGGTGATGGTTTAGGAGAGGAGGAAGAGGGAGTGGTTGTAGGAGGTGTCTGTATGCTGTGTTTGGGTGCAGGTGCATAGGCTGGATGCTGTTGTGAGGTGGATGGCTGTTGGGTGTCTGCGTGCTTGCATTTGTGTACTTTGGGAGGAGGGGGCACAGACACAGTGGGAGAAGACACAGGGGACCTGTGCATGGATGTGGGGGTGGTGACTGCCAGTGAGGGGCGTGTAGTGATAGACGTGATGGTGATAGTGGATGAGGATGTAGTGCATGCAGGTGGGAGTGGAGACACTACTGGGAGGGAGGTGGATGACAAGGAGGAGGGGGACACAGTGGAGGCAGTGGATGTTGGTATGTCTGCTTCTGGATGGTGTTTGTGTGAGTGCCTGTGGGATGATGTGTGGTGCTTGTGTTTGCCTGAGCCACTCCTGTGTGTTGTCTTGGGTGCATGCTGGTCTGAATCTGTGCTTGGGATAGGTTGGAGTTCAGGGCAATGGGTAGAGGAAGTTGGAGGGGGGAGGCTAGAGACAGGGACAATGGCTGCCATCAGTAAGGAGGCCAGAGTCTGAAATGATCTCTGTTAGGCCGCAATGCCAGAGTGAATGCCTTCCAGGAGTGCATTTGTATGTTGCAAATACCCTGTCAGCCCCTGGATGGCATTCACAATGGTTGACTGCCCAACAAAGATGGATCGCAGGAGGTCCATAGCCTCCTCACTCAGGGCAGCAGGGCTAACTGGGGCAGGGCCTGAGGTGCCTGGGGCGAAAGAGATGCCCACCCTCCTGGATGAGCGGGCATGGGAAACTCACTGAGGGGCTGCTGAGAGGGCGGTACTGGTACGGGGGTGGTGGCTGTACCTGTAGTTGGTGTGTCCGCCACCACTAGGGAGATTCCATCGGAGGAGGTATCACTTTCAGAACTGTCCCCTCCAGTCTCCACCGTGGTGCTCCGCTCTCCCTCCACGCCACTGGTGCCCTCACTGTCAGTGGACTCGGTCTCCTGGTCCCTGTGGTATGAAGGTCCCTCTGTCGCCGGTGCCTCTGCTTCTCTGCCAGATGATGCTAATGCACAGAAGGACAGGGTGACAAAACAAAAAGTGGGGGAAGAGACAGAGGATACACTTGGTCAATGGCAGCAACAACACCAACGTTGGTGTACACAACACACAGGGGACAGCCCTACGCACTAGGCGATGCACTAACAATCACGATGCAAGTCACCAGGCCATGGACAGTAATACCTAACACCAGTTGCAGCATACCTGAGACCCACAGATCCATGCCCAGTGGTAGATGACCACAAGCTTGTTTGGGGGTGGAGTGCATCAGGCCCTGCCCATCATGGAACCTACCCTGCAATGTCCGGCCTGGCCTAGGGGCACCAAAAGGCGCACATCCCCCACCCTGAGACCACCCCTCCACGCGCAAGTAGTATATTGAGAGCTGTACTCACCCCCTTGTGGCTGCTGTGATGGCCTCAAGCACCCTTTCAGCTCCAGATAGGCCACTGCCAGTGTGCGGAATATCAGGGGGGTCAGGGTTCGACATGCATCCCTTCCTCGTTGGGAGGCAATCCCCAGCTGGACCTCCGCTGTCTTCCTTGCCCAGCATCTCAGGTCCTCCCACCACTTGTGACAGTGGGTGCTCCGCCTGCCGTAGACCCCCAGGATCCGCACGTCTTTGGCGATGGCACACCATATACCCTTTTTTTGATGGGCGCTGACCTGCAGAGAAATACACATAGGAAATGGTATCAGTCATAACGTCTGGCCTGTTACACTCATGGGCCACCATATCCCTCCCATCCCCTTACGCACATACATTGCCCACCATATATGCAGCACGCTGCCCAGGACCCTTCAACCACCCCCTCTTACACAAGGCCTTCACACACAGCAATCCATGCATTCATGCCCCATGCATCGTGCACACAGTGTACTCACCTGTTGGTCTGAAGGCCCATACAGCAACTGGTACTGGGGTAGGACCCCATCCACCAGTCTCTCCAACTCTGCAGCGGTGAAGGCAGGGGCCCTTTCACCAGTGACTCGAGCCATGGTCGCTTCCAGACATAGGTCACAGCAGCACTTGCAGTGTAGGTCCTCTCCTGTTGAAGGTCAGGTAGCAAGTGAGTGAACAGATTGAAAATGGCGGTCACGTCCGTGGCGGTGCGTACCATCACCGCCTGCGTACATCACCATTGGCCATTGTAACCCATAGGGCCCAATGATAACCAATGAGGAGTTGCACGGCGGTACTTGACCACCTCCCGCAATGGCGCTAAATTTCAGCGGCCTTACCTCATTTCCACCTCTCCCTCCACACAGGACAGGTGTCCGCTGTTTCGGAGGGGGTGCAGGCTGTGGCACCTAACTGCATCACAGCAGACATAAGCACAATCAGGGACTAAACATCAACACACTGTTTCTCTCACAACATGCAATGCATTGTACATTGAGGAAAATTCAGGAACTGACCAGTTGATCATCGTTTTGCCCCCTATATTACATTCGCTGAGAATGAATAGGAGAAGGAGACATCCCCCGTGTACAGGCCCCTGGTGGACTTGGCAACAATGGAGGACAGGCACATTATCCTCACCTACAGACTTGATAGGACCACAATCAAAGCTGTGTGCCCAATTGGAGCCAGACCTGATCTCAGCTATCCGTCAGCCCATTGGGATCCCCCCTCTTGTGCAAGTCCTATCTGGGCTCTATTTCTTGGCAAGTGGCTCCTTCCAAGTGACAGTGGTCTTGGCAGCAGGAATGTCACAGTCAATGTTCTCAATAGTGCTGACCAGAGTGTTGTCTGCCCTGATGAAACACATGCGCAGCTATAGTGTTTGCCCCCAGGTGGAGGATTTGGCCACAGTGAAAGCTGACTTCTATGAAATGGGACATATCCCCAACATTGTTGATGCAATTGATTGTACACATATTGCCTTTGTTCCCTCCCCCCCCAGAGAAATGAGCAGGTGTTCAGAAATTGAAAAAGCTTTCTCTCTTTGAATGTGCAGACCAGTACACCTCCCATGTCAATGCTATATATCCTGTCTCTGTGCATGATGACTTTATCCTGAGGAATAGCAGCATCCCTTATGTGATGGCTCAACTCCAGAGGCACCGGTGTGGCTAATAGGTGAGCCCATGGTCCCCACCCAGTGTAAGTTGGTATATGGGTGTGGGGTTGGCCCTAAGTGTGAGTGTGTGGCTAACAGGTATCCCTCGATATTTGCAGGTGACTCTGGTTACCCCAACCTCTCATGGCTACCTACCCCAGTGAGGAATACCAGGACAAGGGCAGGGGAACGTTACAATGAGGCACATGGGCAAACAAGAAGAATTATAGAGCAAACCTTTGGTCTCCTGAAGGCCAGGTTTCGGTGTCTCCATCTAACAGGTGATCCAATGTGCTACTCACCCAAGAAGGTGTGCCAGATCTTTGTGGCATGTTGCATGTTGGTACAACCTTGCCTTGAGACGTCAGGTGTCTATTCTGCAGGAGGATGAGACTGGAGATGGACGTGTGGCAGCGGTGGAGACTGTGGACAGTGATGAAGAGGAGGCAGGGATGAGGATGTAGACAACAGAACATCCATGATTCAGCAGTACTTCCAATGACACACAGGTAAGACACTGTAACTTTAACTTCCATTGCAGTTTTGTGTTGTAAATTTCAACTGGCAGGCTGCTGTTCCCACTGCTATGGCCACTCACTGTACCCTTTGCCATGTCTTTTCACAGATATCTGTGCCCTACTCTGGCTCCTGGTGTATTGACTGCAGCACAATACCTATGTATACATTACGGTACAGTCTAATTGCAATGTCTACAGATTGTTAAAGGAATACATACTTAAATCATTTTACATACTACATACTTAAATTTTTTCAAACAGTGTTTATTTAATTACTGAAAAGTTCATGGGGATATGCAGTGGGCTTGGGTGATGATGGAGGAGAGTCCAGGATAGAGTTCATTCTCTTTGTATCACAGGTGCATTTTCCAAGAGGGCATGGGGAGGGGAGCAATGGCAGTTCAAGGTGGACAAGGTGACAGATTGGAACACAAGGGTGACAATCAGGAGAGTCTTATTTCCTGGCAGGGGTCTTGGCAATATTCTCTGGCTTCTGCCTGGATCGCAGGGACGTTTGTGAGGTGGTTCTCCTTCTGCAGCGGGAGGGGTGTTGGTGGCCGGTTGTTCCTGTGGTGGGACCTCCTGTCCACTAGCGTCAGCGGAGGTGGAGGGCTGTTCATCGGTGTGGCTAGTGTCAGGGGCCCGTTGGTGTGCCAATGCCTCCCTCATGGTGTTAGCCATGTCTGCCAGCACCCCTGCAATGGTGTCCAAGGTGGTGTGGATGTCTCTCAGGTCCTCCCTGATCCCCAGGTACTGTCCCTCCTGTAGCCACTGGGTCTCCTCCAACTTGTCAAGTATCTGGCCCACAGTCTCCTGGGAATGGTGGTATGCTCCCTGGATGTTGGTGAGTGCCTTGTTGAGAGTCAGTTCCCGGGGCCTGTCCTCCCCCTGTTTCACAGCAGTCCTCCCAGCTTCCCTGTTGTCCTGTGCCTCTGTCCCCTGAACCGTGTGCCCACTGCCACTGACCCCAGGTCCCTGATAATCCTGTGTTTGGCATGTCCTGGGGACAGAGGTATGGGCCCGCTCTGTGGGTGCTGTGGTGGTGTTTCCTGAGGGTGGAGGCTCTGTGGGTGTATGGGACTGTGGCTGGGTAACCGACTGTCTGGAGGTCCCTGATGGGCCAGGTTGGTCATCCAGATCCAGGCGAGCAGAGCTGCTGTCATCATTGTGGGCCTCTTCTGTGGGGGGACTGGTTGTTCCTGGCACCTCCTCTCCGGTGACATTGGGTGTGGGACCTGTAGGGATGTAAATGCAGTGTTATAGTTTCTGTGTGTGACATCTTGTGCATGGGTGCGTTGCCCCATATGGCTGTGAGTGGCCTGTCAGCTTGCCTTGTGTGAGTGGTTATTTTGTGGGCTAGGTGACTCTCTCTAGTGCGCATGCTGTGGTGATGGGTGTTCATGCAGGGCTGTGAGTGGTGTCCATGCATTGGTGGTGCATGCAGTGCTGGGTACTAGGATGGGTGGGTTGTGATGGTGGGGTGTATGTGAGGTTGTGGGGTGATGGGGGTGAGGGGTGAGGGTAGGGGTGGGGGTATGTGATGGCATACAGGTAGGGGGGGTAATAGTATTAGAGATTTGACTTACCAGAGTCCAGTCCTCCTGCTACTCTTGCCAGGCCCTCAGGATGCAGTATTGCCAAAACTTGCTCCTCCCTTGTTGTTAGTTGTGGGGGAGGAGGTGGAGGTCCACTGCCAGTCCTCTGTACAGCTATCTGGTATCTTGCAACCATGGAACGCACCTTCCCCCGTAGGTTGTTCCACCTCTTGCTGATGTCATCCCTTGTTCTGGGGTGCTGTCCCACGGTGTTGACCCTGTCCAAGATTCTCCGCCATAGCTCCATCTTTCTTTCTATTGACGTCTGCTGCACCTGTGATCCGAATAGCTGTTGTTCTACCCGGAGGATTTCCAACTCCATGACCCTTAGCTCCTCCTCTGAGAAGAACCTGGGATGTCTTTGTGGTGCCATGGGTGTAGTGTGAGTGGTATGTGTGAGGGTGTGTGGGGTGATGTGCTGTGTGTGCGTGGATGGTGAATGGGTGATGGTGTTCTGTGGCTCTGGTTCTGTGGGTGCTCTTGGTGTGTCTTTCTCAGTTATCAAATTCTTTGAGTCGTCAAGGGTTGTGGGTAATGTTTGTGTGTGTTTTATAGTGTTGTGGGTGTGGTGTGTGTATGAGTGTCAGGTGTGTGTTATTCAAATTGTCCAATGTGGTGCTGTTTTGTTTGAGTGTGTGTATTTTGATTCGTGGGTCATAATGCTGTGGGCATAGTTCTGTTGGCGTAACGGTGTGGGTTTTGATAGCGCTAGTTTATCACTGAGCTTTGGGCTGGCGGACTTGTGTTTGTGTCTGTATAGTCACGGATTGCTATGTGTGTGTAATAATATGGGTAGCGGTATCCCGCCGCGGTATGTTGGCGGCAGTCGGCATGGCGGTAAGCGGGACTTACCGCCAATGTCATAATGAGGGCCACAGTATTATAGAGTACAATGACATTGAGTGGCATAGAGTGAAGTGGCCTACATTGGTGAAGTAGAGTGGAGTAATGTGTCAGAGTAGAGTAGAGTAAAGTGGGGTGCAGTGGCATACAAAGAGTTGCATACAGTGTCATCTGGTAGACTAGAGTATCAGAGTGGAGTAGAGTGTTGTACAGTATAGTGCAGTGTTGTAGAGTGAAGTAGAGGGTTATAGACAGGAGTAAAGTGTCAGAGAGTGGCATACAGCGTAGTAGAATGTTGTAGGGTAGAGTTTGCACAGAATACCGTAGTGTATGAAACAGTGGAGCTGCATAGAGTGGATTGTTGTATGGTAGTGTAGAGTGAGGTAAGGTCTCATACAGTGGAGTTGAGTGGAGTGGTATAACATGGAGTAACGCACAATAGAGTGTATTGGTGTGAAGCAGAGTAGAGTGGCGTGGAGTGTACTGACACATCATAATTAGTAAAGTGTTATAAATTGGAGTGGGGTTTGGAACAGTAGAATGGAGTGCTGTGTCATATAGAAAAGTGCTGGGTGGTGGAATAGACTGTTGTGCTTTGGAGTGTACAGGCATAGAGTGGACTATAGAGTTGGATAGTGGAATGTACAGGGATAGAGTTGAGTAGAATGGTGTACAGTGCCATGAAGTGTGGTGGACTTTTAAAGAGTGGAGTTAGATAGAGTGGAGGAGAGCGCCATGCAATGGAGCAGCGTAGATTGGAATGGCGTACACTATAGTCGTGTACAGTGGATTACAGTAAAGTGGATTAGCATACAGTAGAATGGCTTGCAGTGAAATACTGTGCAGTAGACCGTAGAATATTGAAATGGCATAGAGTGGAATAAATGTAGAGTGGAGTGGTGTACAATGGAGCAGTGTAGAGTGGAGTACGGTACAGTGGATAAGCAGATAGTGGGGTAGCATATATTGAAGTGGTGTGGTGTAGAGTTGAGGAAACTGATAAAGTGGAGTGGTGTCTCATACAGTAGAGTGAAGTGCTGTGTCGCACAGTGGTGGAAACTGTCATAGAGTGGAATAGAGTGCAAGGGCATAGAGATGAGTGCAAATTTGGACAGTGGAGTGTAGTGGGCTAATAGAGTGGCATAGAGTATAATAGAGTTTTGTAGCGTGGAGTTATATAGAGTGAAGGAGAGTACACTGGAGTGGTGTAGAATGGAGTGGCATAAAGTAGAATGGCACATAGTTACATGGTGTACAGTGGAGTGGAGTAGAATGAAATATCATACAGCAGAGTGGTTAGGATTGAAGTTACGTACAGTGTAATAGAAGAGAATGGTGTGGAATATAATGGAATAGCATTGAGTGGAGTACAGTGGTGTGGCATAGAGTAGAATAGAATAGAGTGGAATGGTGTAGTGTGCAGTGGAGTGGAGTAGAGTGAAATTGCATGTAGTGGAGTGGCATAGAGTGGAGTGCTGTCCAAAGGACTAGCGTAGAATGTAGTTGTGCAAAGTGGAGTGGTATACATTGGAGTGGAATAGAGTGCAGTATCATATAGTAGAGTGGCATACAGTGGAATAGCATAGAGTGGAGTGTTGTATGGTAGAGTGGCATAGACTGGAATAGCGCATAGTGGTGTAGCGTATAGTGCAGTGGCATACATTGAAGTGGTGTAACTGCAGTGGCATACACTGGGAGAGGGTAGATTACAACAGCACACAGTGGAGTGGCATCCAATGGAATAGCATAGAATGGAGTGGCGTAGAGTGGAATAGCATATACTGGAGTAGTGTATAGAAAAGTCGCATACGGCGAAGTGGCAAACACTGAAGAGGTGTAGTTTAATAGCATAGAGTGGACTGGCATAGACTGGAGTTGTGTACAGTATAATAGCGTACATTGGAGTGGCTTAGAGCAGAGTGTTGTACATCAGAGTGGAACTGTGTATAGCGGAGTAGCATACAGTAGAGTGTTGCATAATGGAGTGGTGTAGACTGGAGTGGCATATAGTGGTGTGGGGTAGAGTGTAATAGCATACAGTGGAATGGCATATATTGGAATGGGGTCCAAGTGAATAACATAGAATGAAGTGGCATAAAGTGGCATGCTGTATACTGGAGTGGTGTAGAGTGGAGTAGCATACAGTGGAGTGGCATACTGTGGATTAGCGTACTGTGGAGTGCCGTAGAGTGGAAGGGCTTACAGGTGAATAGAACAGAGTGGACTGATGTACAGTAGAATGGCATACAGTAGAGTAGCGAATAGTGGAGTAGCACTCAGTGGAGTGACTTATGGTGCAGTGACATAGACTGGAGTGGCGTACAGTGGTGTTGTGTACACTGTAATAGAGTAGAATTGAGTAGCGTACAGTGGAGTCTCATACAGTGGAGAGATGTAGAGTGGAGTGGTGCAGAGTGGAAGTGCATAGTGGAGTGGCTACAGTTGCATGACATACAGATGAATGTGAAATTTAGCAGCAATGTAGATTATGCTGTGCAGAGTAACTCAAAACAGTTAATTGCTCTGCCTTGCATTTCTCCAGATTTACTAATCAATGCAGGGCCACACATGGTGACATTGAATTCCTTTGTAAATCTGACATTAGTATTGCATTGCCCATGCAACACCATGATTGACTCAAGGGTACCACAATCCAGTAATCCAGCTTGGCCCTAGTTATATTTTGGGCCATGGTACACCATGATAACTTTGCAGTATACCATGGAACAGGACAAGCCTGTAAATAATTGAGTAATGTTTGTTTTTTGAGGTTGAAAAGACAGCCATATTCCTTTTACTACACTTTGACGGTGTTCAATGTTGGGGCCTTAGATATAGATAATTAGTAGGTCCCTACCTATTACACTTTATTAAGACAGTGAAATGTATTTGTTAGAAATGGGGTCTCTAGTTTGCAGAGATATACACCTTTGTCCAAGTAGGGACCACAATCCTAGACAGGGTAAATCACTCTCAATCCAAATTATCCTGTGCCTACCCTCTGGTAGCTTCGCACTGAGCAGTCAAGCTTAACTTAGAAGGCACTTTGTAAGATATTTGTGAAAACACCACAAAGATACACCACACAGGATTAGAAAAATAGAATATTTATCTAGTTAAAATAAGGTTAAAACGATAAAGATTCAATAAGCACACGTTGAAATATAACTTTTTTTGCATGTTTTGAAAGAGTCTTAAATATTAGAAATCAACAGTTGTCTCTTGATTACACAAAGTACCTTGGTTGGCATAAAAAATAACACACACGGAAACCACAGAGGAGGAGAGGTGTGGAAAAATAAAGTGTGTGTCAGATTTTACAATGCGGCACAGACGTTGCGTCATTTCTTTCCACGCTGCAAGGAACTTGGGTCATTTTTCAGCACGCAGTCTTGGGGCCATATGTACGAACACATTTTCCCATAGACACAAAATGGGTAAAACCCTTTGCTACATCTGGCCCTTGGTTCCTTACTGCGATGCAGGGATATTTTTGATGGCCAGGGACGATGGGGAGAAATCCTGGGCACACTGAAGAAGTCACAGGTGTTGATTCGATCCGGGACGGCGATGCGTTGAATTTTCGGTAAACAGTAGGCGCTGCATCGATTATCCATTCGGTCAATCAGTTGGGTGGTGCATCAAACTTTCTGTTGCAAGGCAGGTGCAGCATCGAATTTCCACTCAGGAAGTTGGGCTGCATCATTCCGGTTCGGCTGTGCGGCGATTTCTCAGTTGCAAGGCAAGCTATGCGTTGTTTCCTGCTGGCTGTGCATTGACTTTTGGTGCACAAGGAGTTTCCTGAAGAGATTAAGGCCCTCATTACAACATTGGCGGTAACTCCCGCCTACTTCCACGGCGACGGCCGCCAACATACTGCCGCCGTGGCTACCAGACGTCTTCGCGTATTATGACTGCTGACGGTATTCCCCCAGAATGCTGGTGGAACACTGCCGACAGTCATGGTGGCGGACAGTGGTAAGGCGGCGCTGCTGCCACGCCAGCAAAACGCCGCTGACCGTATCATGACCAACGATACAGCCTGGCAGTGTTTTGCTGGTGGACACTGCTGCTGACAGCAGCGCCGCAGACCGTCTCTAGCCAGAGGACCCCGTGCAAGCAGGTAAGTCGGGTCCTCTGACAGGAGAGGGGGGTGGGAGGTGTTGTGTGTATGTGGGGGGTGTGTGTATGTTTTGGAATGTATGCATGCGGTTGTGAGTCACATTGAATTTGTGCATGAATGACTGATTGTGAGTGTTGTGAATGCATGTGTGCGACAAGGTATGTTGGTGTGTGTTGCGGTGTGTGGGTATGTATGTATGCATGCGTGGGTGGTGGTGGGTATGCGTGTGTGCATGTGTGTATATGGGTGTGCGTGTGGGTGTGTATATGTGCGGGGGCAGGAGAGGGAGGGGGAGGATGGGGAGGACTCTGGGGAGAAGGAGGGGGTGGGGGAGACTCCTTATCAGTGCTAGGTTGCTAGTGCTAGGGAAGAGATTCCCTGGCACTGATACCGCCATGGTTTTTGTGGCGGTAAGTTTGGCACGAAAACCACGATAGTAGTAGTAGGCCGGGTCGTAATCCCGAGGGTGGGATTGTGATGGCTGCCGGGCTGGAGACCAAAGTCTCCAGCCCAGCGGCCGTTACCACCCTGGCGGTCGGTGTGTTAAAGTGGCGGTCTTAGATGGCGGTTACCCCCAGGGACAAAATCCCATTTTTTTTACCGCCGGCCTGTTGGAGGTTTTAACACCACTTTAACACCGACCACCAGGGTTGTAATGAGGGCCTAAGTCTTTTTGGCCCTGAGACTTGAGAAAATAGGAGGCAAGCTCAATCCAAGCCCTTGGAAAGTACTTCTCAGCAAAGTCAGAAGTCAGCAGGGCAGCAGGGCAACAGCAAGTCAGTAGTCCTTCTCAGCAAAGTAGTACACAATAGTCCTTTGGACAGCCAGGCAGTTCCTCCTGACAGGTTGCAGGTTCAGGTCCAGAAGTGTCTGAGTTGGTGGGGTCAGAAACCCAATTTATATGCCAAAAATGCCTTTGAACTGGGGGAGACGTCAAAGAATAGTTTTGAAGTGCACAAGTTCCCCTTTCAGTACAGTTCTGTCTGCCAGGGTCCCAGTAGGGGGTTTGGCAGTCCATTGTGTGAGGGCAGGCCACTAGTCTTTGAAATGTAGATGTCAGGCCCTCCACCCTTCCAGCCCAAGAAGACCAGTTCAGTATGCGGATGAGTGCAGGTGTGACTGAGTGTCCTGTGTTTGTGGTTGTCTGGGTGAAATTCAAAAGGAAGCTGTCAACCAGCCCAGACCAGCCGTTGATTGGAAACAGGCTGTAAGGCACAAATGGTTTTTAAGTGCAGAGAAATGTTCACTTTCTAAAAGTTGCATTTCTAAATAGTAATATTGAATCTAATCTCGCCAATAAAGCAGGATTTTCTATTACTTTTCTGGCCATATTAAATATGACCTAGTTACCCCTTTCTGATCAGAGTCTACCACTTAAACAGCATATGAGGGCAGTCCTAATGCTAGCCTATGAAAGGAGCAGGCCTCACAGTAGTGGAAAACACATTTAGGAGTTTTTCACTACCAGGGCATATAAAGCACATACGTACATGTCCTGCCTTTTACCTACATAGCACCCTGTCCTATGGGTTGCCTTAGGGGTGACATATTTAGAAAAAGGGGAGTTTGAGACTTGGCAAGTACTTTTAAATGCCAAGTCGAAGTGACAGTGAACCTGCACACACAGGTCTTGCAATGGCAGGCCTGAGACATGGTTAAGGAGCTACTTATGTGGGTGCTGCAGGCCCACTAGTAGCATTTAATTTACAGACCCTAGGCACACTCTACTGGGGATCTACAAGTAAATTAAATGTGTCAATTTGGTATGACCCAATGTTGGCATGTTTTTAGGGAGAGTGTACATGCACTTTAGCACTGGTTAACAGTGGTAATGTGTCCAGAGTCATAAAGCCAGCAAAACTGTGGTCTGAAAAGGAAGAGGAGGAATGCAAAATGTTTGGGGGTGACCCTGCATAGAGGCAATTTCCAACAGTGTTTATATATTTTTTTATATGTTTACAGCCATATACCACAGTAGTTTCACAAAATTTTGTGACATTCTGCAAAAGTACAGCAGTGACAGAAATCACTAAGTATGAATGCCTTACAATTTACAAAATACCATTCTTAACTGCAATACCCAAAAATATAATCTCTGCACTGTAATGTAATTTTAATGCTATTTCAAATGCATTCTGCTATCAAATCAGTGCCGTGCTTGCTGAAGCAATGGCACTGTGAGGGAAGCATTAAGGCTTCCCCCGCAGTGCCAAGTATCCCATAAAGGGCTCTTGATAATTTTTAATAATTTTAAATAAATAATATTTAAATAAATAAATAATATAGGGACTGCAGGGGAGACCTTGAGGGCTCCCCAGTGGTTCCTGAAAGCCCATATTGAGCTAAAAAATAATAATAATAAACCCCAAAACTCACAGCCTAAGGTAACTAGAACCCCTTGCCTTCGCCATACACAGCTAATTAATCCACATATTATATTATTGATGACATATTTCATGCCATCTTTCATACTGTCACTGCAACATTTGCAATAAACTTATTGATGAGACAACTGTACATGGAAAAGGCGTGAGTTACAGTTACTTCAGGGCGCGAGTTTTAGTTACTTGAAAGAACTACAAATGCTTAATTTCTATGGTTTCTATGGTTTTGTGTGAGTAAATTCAGAACCTAACTATAACATCCTGTAACCTTTAAAATATGTATATACAAATGTATATCCTTTTGGCGGTTGCCAGTAAGTATAGTAAGGACCTTGTTTCCAGAGGACATTTTTTTTTTCTTTTGCTAATAACCTGGGTACCATTTGGATGAATCTTCACTAAACATTAAAAATTAGTAAGGCATTTGGTTCAGTTGCTGTCTTGAAAGTTTTGGTGTGATTCCTCAAGCGGGGCTGGGAAAAAGGGGATCCCAAAATGTGTTTTCCCCATGCAAATTCCTATAGGGATTTTGAATACAACTACAGCCCAAACCACTGGATGGAATAACACCAAATTTGGCAGAGAGTAAACCCATTATTTTTTTATTTCCATTTATTTATTTGTTGTCAGCCTATCCGGCCATAACAATAACACACAATAAATACCAATCCATCATACTCGGTAAAAAGTTGCATTAAATAAAACGTCTAAAAAAAAAACTGTACTTGAATTTTTGGTTTAACATGTGTCAAAATGTACCCGATTTACCCTGCATTATCCTAAAACGTGATCTATAACCATAATTTACATAACACTCTTAACTTATTCTAGAAAAACATTATAAATCTAAAATTTAGATATCTTATTCTGGCACTGATCATTTGGGACCTTACGGTGCCAGCCATCAGTTTAATAGTGACCCAGGAACTGGCCCTTTTTTTACAGCAACCTGCACCGGTTTCCCAAGCTAATAATAGCTATAGGACAACACAAGCAATTATACTTGTGCCAGCTGTAGGTGCATTGATAGACGTAACTTCCATGCTTCCAGTATATAAGTTGAGACCTTTGTCACAATATGTTTCTCGTCTGGTCCCATACATAACACTTCCACCTCTTTGCACTTCCTAACTCCGTATGATCTAAAAAGTGGATGTAAATACAATTTACGGAGTTTGAGCCTGAAGTGACATAATAAAAGGAAGTGGGATAGTGTTTCTTGGCCACCATGAAGACATGGACAACATTCTAATCTACCCGGAGGGACGGGTTGCCATCTATTGGTCACCGCCATCACTGGTAGTGTGCCCATACGAAATTTAAAATAGAGAGCCCTTTTTTCTTCCGGATAAATACTGTCTATAAAAAAATCTGGTTTGAGCTCTTGTTTAACAAAATGTAACGCTTAAATAAAGGGCTAAGTGTCTCACACATGCTCTGAGTCTTTTGGTCCCAGTATGCCTTTTTTATGACAGATAAACTAGGTCTTCTGATTTTTCCTGGATGGAGCCAGAGGTCTTCCTGGCCGATAGCAGCCAGGATGGTTGAGATGTGTTTGAACCAGGGCAATTTCCGATGACTTTGTAGCTTCATGATGTCCATAAGTACATCTCTATATGGTTTGAGTTCCTCTTTTGCCCAAATACGGATCCAGTATCTTATTGGAGCCAATGCAATGTAGTCCTCAACCTTTCTCATTTGTAGATCAATTCTTATTGCATTCATTGGTGTGGCATTGCCTAAACAAAGTAATCGGCGTAAAAATTTATTCTTGGTTACTTGTATTGATGGAGTCTTTCTAAATCCCCAAATCTCCGCGCCATATAGTGCTGCGGCCCTTGCTTTTGTTTTATATGCAAGCAGTGCAGAACTCACAGAATGGTTGCCTGTAGCTTTTGCGAATCTGAGTACCGCTCCAGCTTGTTGGACCAAGGAGATGTTACTTTTATAAATTTGCGGTTTCCATGTCAGTTTTTCGTCCAGTCTGCAGCCCAGGTAGTCATAAGTAGCCACTCGGGTCAAAGGCTTGTTGTTTACCCTAAAAGTCGATTGCATCATCTGTTTTTGGTTAAGAATCATAAACTTTGTTTTCCCCTCATTGATTGCCATACTCCTTGAGGTGCAAAATGATTCAAAACCCCTAAGTAGTCGATGCATTGCTATCTCCGTTCTTGCCAGTAATACAGCGTCATCAGCAAAAAGCAAGATAGGTATACTTTCATTGGCTAGTTTTGGCACATACAGATTTAATTTCCTCAGGTCTTGACTTACTTCATTTATGTAGCAATTGAATAAGGTTGGGGCCAAAACGCAGCCTTGTTTTACGCCTCGCTGGATTGGAATTTCTGCCGTATAATCATTTCTCGTACTATATCTGACCCTGGCAGTATTTCCTGAATGCAGTAGAATTAACAGCCTTAAAATTTTTCCCTATATACCCATTTCCGACAATAACTGGCATAATGTTTGGCGATTTACGCTGTCAAAGGCTGTTTGGAGATCCACAAAGACCAGATATAATGGACAATCTTTTAGAGCGACGTATTTAGCGCAGATCATGTTCAACTTAAAAAGTTGATCTGTTGTGTTTTGGCCTCTCCTAAAACCAGCTTGATGTGTCGATAATAAATCTCCATCCTCTAGCCATTGGTCTAGGCGCGATTGAATCAGTTTGGCAAAAAAAATTCCAACACTATCAAGCAATGAAATTGGCCTGTAATTGCACACCATATCCCGAGGCCCTTTTTTGTGAATTGGAACAATTATTGATTTCTTCCAAGAAGTAGGGATTACCTCGTGGTGCCATACACTGTTGAATAGACGGGCTAGAGCAGGTAGCCATAACATTAGCTGATTACGATAAACGTCTGAAGGGATGCCATCTGGGCCTGCAGCCTTGTACGGCTTTTGGAGGAGAATAGCTTGTTTAATCTCTTTCTCACTGAATTCCGGTGTTAACTCCATTGCACGTGGAATGGCATGGATTGCTTGCATGGAATTTGTGCTAGGGAATTTTTTAGGGACTAAGTCGTTCTGTGTTTCATATATCGATCTAACAGGCCACTTTGATGGTACTACAGAGGTCTCTTGGAGTGAAAATGCCTTACTTGATCTTTGATTACTACCTTCCGGCCCTTGAGTAAGACTATTTAAGTTATTGGTACTCCCGGGTACCATCTTGACCTCTTGCTGATACAAGGCGGTGAAGTGCTTTACCCAGAGTTGTGGGTTGATATTCAGTTCTAGGTTTTTCGGAGGGCCTTCGCATCCCCACCTGGCTACCTCCCAGAACCTTTTGCAGTTTCCTGCCTATATTGCCTGCAGGAGAGTTTTCCAGAGCTTATGTGGGAATATCTTCCTTTTATATCTCAGTAATTTCTTGTACTGTTGCCTGCTTTCATAAAAATGTTGCTCATTAAAGTCGTTCAAATGCTGATTCTTTAGTGCTTGTGATAGCGTCTTTTTTAGTTTCAAACACTCTTCATCGAACCAGCCCTCCATCGTATTAGGATTAGTTTGAAGATGCTTGGTCCTTTCCTTTGTTGTTTGTAATAACAGATCATTAAAATTATGCAGGAGGGGTAAAGCTTCGTTAACTGGTAGATTTAGGAACGTGCTGAGTGATAACAACCAGGTTTGACTTGGTACACTCATAAAGGATTCATCCACATTTGACCTTAATATGTTTTTCCTATTTGGTCTCATAGTTATTGTTAAGCTATTTCCGTTAAATGGAGACTCAGTCTTCCCTGAGCTCGTGTCCGGATGGACCATCTCCATTAGCAATGGGTCATGGTCACTCTCGATCCTGTCCCTTATTTCCATGTCGATGACATAATGCCAGGCTTCGATGTTTATTGCCATGTAATCGATTACACTTTGCCTTTTTCCAGTTCGAAAGGTAGATTTGAAAGTTCTATCTGAATTTGTTCTTCCGTTTAATGTACGGATTCCTCCTTCTATTAATGCTTCAAAGATTAATTCTCCTTTCTTGGAGTCTTTACAACGTTGGATAAGGGGTGTCGGAATGTTCCAAACGTGATCTTCCTCTGCTACTTGTTCATCCCCGAGGATAGAATGGGGTTTAATGATGAAATCACCGCATATCAGTAAAAAGGTTTTACAAAGCTGAGGGGAGCGGTTGTTCGTGTGAACTAGTGCTGGGTTCCTCCAACCTTTAGTTCTTTTGTTTAAGATATGTTCCTTGAGGAGCCGCACACCTGCCATGACTTGGACCCAGCTAATAGGAGGGAAATACACATTTAGTATTTCGAGTGACCACTCCTCACATTTTACTACAAGCGTCTGGATTTCCTTGCTTAATACAGCATGAGTTACTGCGGAGTTTCCCAGCAGTGAAGTTCTGATCCAAATGATCAGGCCTCCCAATGGTCTTCCTTTTTTTTTGATAGCAGGTGAGTGGAAAGTGGAGAACCCATCTAGGTCAATGGCATTAGTAGACCAAGTTTCTTGGAAGCAGCTGATGTCTTGGTGTTTGATGAATTCAACCCAGTCCTTATCCTCCATTTTGCTTTTTACGCCTGAAATGTTACAGCTTAAAATTTTTAATGTTGGACTAGTTCTGTCTTTTGTGTTCGAGCCGCCCATTTTTTGCTACAAGCTTCTAAATGGCTGATCTTCGTAATTCTGCAACTGTGGGGATTGCCCATGCTGTTTCTAGGGGAATTGACCAACAGACAGAACCTCGTATTGCTCAGATTTATTCGCTCAGGGAGTTGTTGTTTGGAGCTAATTGCTCCCTGCAGTATCGAGCCAGAATTGCCTTTTACCTCATGCCTACCCGACACGTTTTGCTTTGGAGCTTTTTCAAGAAATATTGTTGGATACGGTTCCTTTTGTGGAATAGCAGTAGATATTCCCCAGATCTTCATCAAGTTAGAACATTTTAGGATCTGTTCTACTATCCAAGGTGTAAACCCATTCAGTAGTTTTAGAGATATTAAAGGAAAATGAACTTTAGACATATGGGGATGCGAAGACTCCGCAGATCCCAGAGGTCTCTTGGTGAGATCTGATTGGCTGACAACACTTCAACCAGGAAGTGTTGGCAGTCATTTTGGGACCCGGCTGGGACCCTGTGGCAAACCCCTGCTGCACACGGCCAAAGACCGTGCGCAGCAGTGGTTGGATTACTATAAGGTAATAAAAATTACATTTTGAAAAATAGAAATTCACTGAAAAACCAAAGGTTACAGGGAAGTTATATTTAGGAAATAGAATTAAAAAAACACAGAAATTCACTTGAAAAAATAAAGGTTGCAGGGATGTTATAGTTTGGTTCACATTTTATTCACCCAAAACCATAGAAATTAAGCAGTTATAGTTTTGGTTATCTCAAGTAACTTTAACTTGTTCCCTAAGGTAACTATAACTCGCACCCTCACCATGCACAGTCATTTCATTAATAATTTGACGTCAAATGTTACATCAATGATCTTATAAAAGATGTCATGATTGATGTAATGTGTATGTTTATGTATATACGACTCTGACTAGGATTGTGGTTCCTTCTTGGACAAGATGCATACCTCTGCCGAACAGGAATGCAATTTTTAACAGTAACTATATATTTATAGGTATGCACCCTGTCCAAGCAGGAACCACAATCCTAGTCAGGGTAAGTCAGATAGATTCTAAAAGCTAACTTGTGCTCACCCTCAGGTGGTTTGGCATAGAGCAATCAGGCTTCACTTAAGTGGCAATGTCTAATTTATTCATGCAATATGTCAAACAGTAAAACAGTGAAAACACCACACAAAAAAATTCACACCAGGTTAGAAAAATAGAGCTTATTTAATGAACACAATAAAACCAAAATGACAAAAATCCATAAAATAGAAGTTGAGATATGACTTTTAAAAAATTAAGGGCCAGATGTAGCAAGGCATTAGCGCCTCGCAAACGGCGAAAAACGCCGTTTACGAGGCGCTAATGCCCGCACGCGATGCAGAAACACATTTTGCGAGTCGGAACCGACTCACAAAATGCATTTCCGACTCGCAAATAGGAAGGGGTGTTCCCTTCCTATTTGCGACTCGCACCGCGATGTAAGTTGATTTGCGACCGCGAAAGCGGTCGCAAATCAACTCGCAGTTACCATCCACTTGAAGTGGATGGTAACTCATTTGCAAACGGGAAGGGGTCCCCATGGGACCCCTTCCCCTTTGTGAATGATCACAAAATTATTTTTTCAGAGAAGGCAGTGGTCCTATGGACCACTGCCTACTCTGAAAAAACCCGAAACAAAAGGTTTCGGTATTTTTTTCTATGTGCAGCTCGTTTTTCTTTAAAGAAAACGGGCTGCAGATAGGAAAAAAAAAACTGCTTTATTTAAAAGCAGTCACGGACATGGTGGTCTGCTGTCTCCATCCCCGTGAGTGCCCAGACTCGCTATGGGGTCGCAAACTGCGACTCACCTCATTAATATTAATGAGGTGGGTCTTTGCGACCCCATAGCGAGTTGCAGAAGGTGTCTGAGACACCTTTCTGCATAGCAAATTGCGAGTTGCAATTTGTGAGTCGCTCTGACTCGCAAATTGCAAGTCGCAATTTGCTGTCTACCTACATCTGGCCCTAAATGTGCAAGTAGCTCTTACAAGTAAGTAGCGTCTGGTAGTGCTGGACTGGGACAAAGTAAAGAGCTCATGTCCCCTTTGATGGAGCGCAGGCTGGATACAGGACCCACCCAGGGCCTCCTGAGCAATAGTACCTTAATTCTTGTCACAGCAGGCAATGCATTGTTGATTGGGTGTTGAGGTGGAATTCTCCATGCAAAGGCGGAGAACATCTTGGGTTCGAGTGTGATGCGCTGGTTCTGGATGAAGCGGTTCTGAATGCAATGAGCCGGGCTAGTCCACGCAGGACTGGTGATGCGTTGATCTTCTCCATACAGTGGTAGCGATGTGTTGCTTCTGAAGCAGTGGTTCTTGGGTGATGCAGCAGTTCTGAGTGCGATGCACCAGTCTGGTCCCTGTAGCAGCAGTGATGCATGAATTCCGATCTCACAACAGGCAATGTATCAGTTCCAATCGGCACAACAGCAGCAATGCACAGGTTCTGTCAGGTGCAGCACTCTATATTCACTTCCAAGGGCCATGGACTGGGTTGGCACAAGCTGCTAGTGTAAGACTTACAGCAGGTAAAGTCCAGGTCCTGTTTGTAAATGGAAGGGAAGTCTTTGATGTCCCTGATACTTCAGAACAGGAGGCAAGCCAGCAAGCCCATGGAGTTACTTTGGTTTTGGGATGTAGAGATGAAGGTCCATTCCATCTCACTTCCAGACAAAAGGGCAGCAGGTCAGCTCAGCAAAGCAGGAGTCCAGCAGAGTAGCAGCTGAGCCAATTGGCAGTTCCTTTAGCAGCACAACAGTCCTTCTTCCTGGCAGTGTATCCACAGGTCCAGAAGTATTCTGAAGTTCTGGAGTCATGGGTTCAATACTTATACGAGTTGTGGCTTTGAGGTGAGGGAACCTTCACAGAACTTTTTTTAAGTGCAACAAGGCCCTGCCTTACTGACCTGGCTCCAGACTCATTTCAGGTGGACATACCACTCTTTGTGTATGGCAGGTCACTGCCCTTTCATCTGTAAGTGTCCTACCCAGGATGGCCCATCAGGATGTTGATGGCTTATCAGTCACACCTACACTCCCTTTTTGTGTGGCTGTCTAGAGGGAAGGCACAAGCCAAGCTGTCACACCACACCAGATCTCTATTGAAGACAGGCAGTAGCCACCAAATGGCTTAAGTAAGAAAATTCAAATTTTCCAAACGTGGCATTTTCAGAACTGAAATTTAAAATCTGACTTCACCATAAGTTGTGATTTTAGATTGTGAGTACATCAAACTCGACAAACTTATCCCTTTCAGCTTGGGAATTAAACTTAAAAGATGATATATAAAGTAATCGCTATGTTATCGTATGAGAGAGCTAGGCCTTGCAGTAGTGAAAAACAAATTTGGGAGTTTTTCACTACTAGGGCACGTAAACTTAAAGGTGCATGTCCTTTCTTTTAAATACAGTCCACCCTACCCTGTTGTCACAATGAACCTACCATAGGGTAGCATGTGTAGTAGGGAAGGCATAGGCCTGGATACAGGTTTAACTTGCCAGGTCAATAGAGCAGTTTAAAACAGCACACACAGGCTCTGTAATGGCGGACCTGAGACATGGTTAAGGGGTCATTTGGGTGGGTGGCACAATGAGTGCTGTAGGCCCACTGGTAGCATTTAAGTTACAGGCCCTGGGCACATGCAGGACACTTTACTAGGGACTTATAAGTAAATTAAATGTGCTAATTGGGTATGAGCCATTGTTACCATGATTTAGTGGAGAGAGAACAAACACTTTACCACTCGTTAGCATTAGTAATGTGAACAGAGTCCTAAAACCCGCAAAACCAAGGTCAGAAAATGGAAGGAGGCAGGCAAAAGGTTGGGGGACACAACCCTAAGGTTGTCAGGTCTAACAGTTACTACATGTCATTTGCTGAAAAAACTTTGAATGCTTCACCGCAAGATGAATGTGCATATGAGACCATGTAAATATTGCTGCTTCTATGTGCATATTTCTATATGTATAGAGGGGTTTATTTCACCCACTACAAACTTACAAAGTTTCATTTGTATATGGGTGTGTATAAGTTAATTTCAGATTTGTAAAAAAAAAAGGCTTCCTTCAACCCTAGTCCCATCCCTCCTTTCTCTTCGACTCACTCCAAACCATCTCTCTACCATGAACTCCCAAACATCCTTTTTAGCCAATTCTTTCAAATGATTTGTGGACATGCCCACAACTCCCAATAACAATGTTGATTGAATGAGAATTTCCCTCGAGAAACAAAAGAAAAGAGGTGTCTGGCGAAACAGGAATTGGTTTGTTTAATTAAACAATATGTCCGGGAGAGCAGTTACAGAACTGGGGTCTGACGACTGTCTCTCGAAGAACATTAAATTGATGCAGGTTTTATACATTTCTCTGGATGCAATAAAGTCATAAAAAAGTAAACATTCATCATGGACTCATAGATAAAATTTTAAATAGGGAAACCAGGTGGGCATCAACCTGGTGTGTACACAATATGGGCCAGGAAATATATGTCCAGATATCTGCCCTGAGGGGCCTATGTTTACTCCGTGTACTGTGTGTGCTGTGTCCTGATTGGCTAAGTGTACCTAACTAGGTGCGGCATCTGACTTTATTGTGTATTGGGAATGCACTCATCCCTCCGGCCATGTGTGCTTTATCGGGGGCAATCTCCAGGTACCAATGTAGTGTTGCTGCTTATTTGTGGGATCTGTTTGTTTGTTTTTGCGTTTGGCTGTCAGCTAAGTGTTACCACACCTGCGACCTGTCAGTCATTAACTTTCTGACTTGGGTGACAGAGCCTGCCTGACCACGTACCTGTGTGCTGGGGTGATCAAGAGTTCACGACGGGGGAATCTAGCTGTGATGATGCGACTTTGTTCTTAGATGAAAATGTATCATTCATGTGTAAGAATGTCTTGTTGTCGTACACCTCATTATTAATGAGTCCAATATCAACAACAACTTGCTACTTTCCCTTTCAGATCCGTTCCTATCATTCGAACCCTGCTCAAAACACTACTACATGTACCAGAACTCAAGAGCACAAATTTTAAATAACTAATCCACTAGAAAAAAAAGAAAAAAACACACATTACTAATCTCGTAACTATTTAACTCTAATCTTGGGTTCCATATCATTGTGCTACTCACTGCAAAGTGATTCAAAGACTTGTCAGGTGTAGTAAGTACTTAAATGCTCTTTACATCCAAGCTATTGTAAACGTATCCCTGTTCAGCCTTTGTGTTTGTCATACATCAAGCAAAGACCAGACAAGTGAAATTCAAAAGGAAGAGCACAACCCAGCAAACCTTACAGTCAAGTGAAACTATACAAATTCTACTTTGGCTAGCAAACAAGGAGAATGCAAATAAAACTTGTGCATAACAAATTAAAAAATGTAAGTTAGTACACATTGTACAATTGTACATATGATACAGATGCAGGGTGTATAGCTATTTTCTCACCACTCCTTGAGATTCTGACAAATGCAGCAAATGGTAAAGGTGTAAGAGCTACATCCGTTCTAAGTCACTTGGCAAAATGGAACAGCCATCCTCATTATTGCACTCTTTATCTGATGAAGGAGATTGTGTGGACCATTGCATCACGGCAGGCATTTTACAGGTCAGCTAGTTCAAATGCCTATTGTATCTGCTGGTACGGCTCACAAATTTTGTGCAGTAGTACAGTACCCTGACAGAGTCAGCACAAAATATTGTACAGCAGTTTAATTATATTGCGCATTTCTTTTGTGTGCTTAGTGCAGTGGAACATGCATTTGTGATGTCCTTTGATGGTGTTGCCCATTAAATACTAGCATCTTCATTGTTGGCACTACACCAACTTGAAAGCCACCTGATATGCCAAGTTATGTGTCATTAATAGGTGTGCTAATTTTATTGCTACAAAAATGCCAACTACATCTTCCAGTATTCAAAGATGGAGACACAGCTGCAGGGTACAATATATGGTGGAAGTTGGTGTTTGTTGAGTAATAAAAAGCACGAGAAGGATAAAATAAAAAAATTGTGTGACCACTCTAACATAACTTGAATTCACATACAATCAATATGCACATCACGGATGGTAGGGTGCATATGGGATAATGTGTAGTGGTGGACGGAACTCTCAAAAATTCCTTAGAGTTCCATAAGTGAGCAGAATATGGGAGCATCACTCTTCTGACGCTGATTTTTAGCATCAGTAGCTTGTTGAGAACTATAAAATCAGCCCAAACGGCATCAGTCGATGCGCCAAAGGGTACTCCTTTTTTCTGCCACTCGACTAGATTTTCTACTCGAGTGGCAGTTTTCTCAATTTAAACATTCACGACCTGACGCTACCGCCCACGTTGAGAAGTCTCACTGGAAGGTGTTCTAGCACCCACAATTTGTATTAAAGGGATGCAAATTCTTGCTTGCGCTCACAAACATCATTGGTGAGTGGCGCACAAGAAAAAACTTTTCCAGAATTCCACACTCCAGTCGGAACAAGGAGTGAGCAAAACTATCCGCACTCTGATGGAGGAGCAGAATTTTTGACCCACCCCCACTAATGTGTTTGTCAACTTACCAATATGTTTGATGTGTTGCCCTGATACCATATAAAACAACCTTTTCTTACAGGAGAGTGTGTGTACCCTCTGCAGTCATATCTTATGATTTCTGTTTCCCAAACCACAAAAACACATCAAGTTTGGTAAAAGAGAACAGTTTTGCAAGCTATGGACTCATGGACTGAACATTCAGACTTTTCAAGTTTTAGGTGTTTGAAAACAACAGTGGAGCACTATCCATCGATAGTTTGCAAGATTGCAGAGGCCTGTTATTTGCTGCACAATATAACTTGGTATAAGGCAATGCACATTAACCTTGTTCTTTGACTGACTAAAACCATGGACTTCTAACTGTGACTGGAAATAGAGAGCAGGGATGTGAAAACCTATTTGGATGCAGTCTTTTGTTCATGAGTTTCCAGATATAAAGTTTACCTATGGGCAACTGCCAGTCGTATATAAATAATCATTTTCTCCAACCTGTTGGTATCCAAGCACTGAGAAACCACAGAAGGAGCTTTGCCACTAAGATAGCTTTGCTGCTTTTTCTAATTCCCTTTTTATCTTTGGACTTAGTTATTGGTTTGGAGGTCAGAATCAAATGGCAGGGTAAGGTTGAATACTGTAGCCCGGCAAGGCTTCGAACTCTCAGCAGGACAAATCTGACAATGTTCCCCACCAAGGAGCATCTTTTCTGAGTACACTTGCCACCTTTTTTCTTATTATCTCAAGGTCCATAAACTAAGATCTGCTTTTCTGTAGGTGCTGGACAACATTCCTTTGATTAATTCTAAGTTCTCAGACTACCAGTTTAAACTTCTAAGAACCTTGAGGTTCAGTGAAATCCACAGCAGTGCCTCCAGCAGGCTACAATGCAGACACTTCCTAACTGGTCAGCTGTATCTTCTACAAAGGGGCAGTTGTCCTTGTTGGATTCTCGCTCCTAGGTGAGACTTCTGGTTTAGGGATGACAACACTTTTGTTTATAGGCGACTAAGCCAATACTACAACAAGTCACAACTTTCGGCCCACCTCTCCCACCTCACAAGCAGTACCTCACCGAAAACACAAATAGTAAAAGGTGATTTCTGTCAGCCTTACACATAGACTCCAGAGTGCGACATCTCAGGGGAGTCATGGTGGAATTGAAGTTACCCTTTCTCATGTTAGCAACAAGACTCAGTCACACACTGAGGAGATGCAGGAGAGTATTCAATAGGTTTATTTATAAGACTGCAATCTACGATAAGATACATGAGCTGTAATGATTAGGATAATGAATATTAAAAGAAGCATGATTGTAAAGATGAGATTCATGAATACAAAGACCCCCACCATCTTGAAATTAACATGAAATGTAAAATTCCTAGCATGGAGAACCTCATCTCTCACTTAATGAGAGCTAGGTGTGATAAACCTAATCTGCCAGTACCATGTCCATGAGAAACGTTCACCAACCCACATTATCTGGGAATGAGGTCTAGGTCAGACTCTGTGGGGACACAAAGGCTGAATTCTGCAGTGAGATGAAGTGCAGCATAGATGGCACCTGGAAGGAATCCCTCTGATAACCTTGTCTGTGTGAGATGTACTTATACAGATCAAGTAGGACTCCTGATGCAGTTATGTTCCCAGACAGTAGATAAGGGAACAGGCTTGTGGTGGCAATTATGTAAACAATTCCCACCAAATGTACAATGTGTTCCTGTCGCATGTAAGTGAGAAAGGGACATGATGTGAATACCTGCGTACATCACTTGATTATGACGCTGATAGTGACGCCTTTACAGAGTGGCACTGATAACACAAATCAAAACATTTCTCTAACCATAAACACTAGCAACCATCTTAAAATAAATGGGCTTAGACAGAGGAAGCAAAGTAGGTTAAAAGTCACTAAGTGATGGGGCACAGGTCTGCAAGCCAAAAGGCTACGCTAATCTCCTGCTTCCCAATAGCAACTAATATGAATTCACCACAGAGCGGTTCTTCAGCCTTTTCTGTCCCTGAAGTAAACAAGAGTTCAGCCAACTGTCCCTTGGAGAGCACTTTTAGGCCGATCACACGCGTAGAGAGCAGGTCACATCCAATTTCTCTTCACAAAGAGAACTTGCTTCCTGTTTTTTAACCAGGTCCAATTATGTACTGAGGGTTAAGGGATCAAAATCATACCCCACAATTTGGACACCCCAAAAACTTCATTCAGTTCTCCCACAGTATTATAGACAGTGTTAAACCTCAATTTCATGAGGCAATGTGTTTCCACCTTAAGGCACCTCCCTAAACTTCAAATAGTGGAGTAAGCAGTTCATTAAGTAATGAGGTACCCTCAATAACTGAGTACTAAATCAATGAAAAGCTAAAGGATTTTATTACAAAATTCAAAATAAGTGATGCAGAATCAATGCCATGAAAGCTCTCAGATGCAAAGTTATACAGAATAAGTAATAATCAGAAATGATTTTACGTCTCAATGGGCAGAAAAATCATAAGAAATTTGGGGAGAGACTATAGTGAAATAGGAAAGTCTTCTCATCCCACCTCCAAATCAAGGAGTTTTTATACACACTTTTTGCATGATATAAAGGAAAGCTCATCAAGGTGTGAGCAAAAATATCCGAACCAAAGAATAGTACACATCATTACCTTAACACAATTGTAAACAAGCTTATTCAACACCCTCTTTTTTAATGCCATCTGGAGATGTTCGAAAAATATGAAACATTTAGATAGTAAGAGTTTCTCCCAATGAATGAACCCCTATAAAGAACCAAGGGCCACATGTATGAAATTCAGGTTTTGCAACTCGCAAATTGCGAGTCAGTGCGATTTGCAAAACCTGTACAAGAGTGTCAATGACACTGTTTGCCATTCCCAATGGGGTCGCAAATGACCCACCTCATGAATAATCACGAGGTAGCTCGCAATTTGCGACCCCAATTGGGATGGTGGCCTGCTGCAGACAGCAGACCACCATGTCTGTGACTGCTTTTAAATAAAGCAGTTTTTTGGGGGGGGAATGCAGCCTGTTTGCATTTCAAAACCAAAAAATGAAAAGTTTTCTTTTAATTTTTTCAGAGCAGGCAGTGGTCTGTGGGACCGCTGCCTGCTCTGAAAAAATATTTTCACTGCCATTCACAAAGGGGTTCCATGGGGACCCCTTCCTGTTTGCGAATGGGTTAGCACCAGTTTGAAACTGGTGCTAACTGCGGTTGTTTTGTGACCGCATTCACGGTCACAAAACAATCATACATGGGACTGCGACTCGCAATTAGGAAGGGAACACCCCTTCCTAATTGCAATTAGCAAACCCTTTTTGCGATTCGGTAAATAGATTACCGAATCGCAAAAATGGGTCTGTATATCCCAAATAGCATTTTTCAAGTCGCAAACGGCCTGATTCATCGTTTGCGACTTAAAAAATGCTTCGTACATCTGGCCCCAAATGAGGAAGATACTTTTTGCAAACATACATCTGTACCAGAGCAAATTCAAGGCTAGCAAGGCAACTACTGTAGTGGAAATAAGCCATAATGTCTCAGCTTAACTGTGCGCTCTGTGAAGCCTGTAGGGAGGGGATGTGTTTGGGTGTGGAAGGGAGCAAGTGTTAGTGACTAAGATGGCATCCATTTTGTTCAAATCAGAGACAAGTCACCTAACTAAATTACATTACTAACTTCATTTCCATACAGCATATACAATTTCAAATTCATGTATTTGAATTCAATCCATATATGTAGGGTCATGTGAAAAATTGCACATTATATGACATTATCAGTGCACAAAAATATAAACTTGAAAAACAATTTCACAATAATCCCCCCTCTGATTATTTTATAATCTGTAAAATGATTTTAAAAAACTTTAGTATTTAAAAATTAATTCAAATCTGCATCAAATTCTGCTTCTTTCTGGAAATCTTCTCTGGCATCTTTAAATGGTTGTAGACACAATCCTTGATATTATACATTTAGTATCCTATAGACCACTTCTTCTTTTATGAACTTTTCTCACTTTTACACTCACTAATATTAATCAGATACTCAGAAAATTGTAACAAAAGAAACAAAACAATTGAACAAATCATTATAATTATTATAGGGGTTAATATAATTCAAAAGGTCCACCTACCCAAGATATCAGTCCATTCACCAACCTTACTAAAACCCTTTGCTATCTCACTAACCCAGAAAATTATAGTTTCCCCTAAGACATGCTCTTCCAAAGACTGAAGTTCACAAGAGTTATGAGTCATGTTTGTGATATGAGTTTATAATAGGACTGTTATCAGGAAGGAAAGTACAGCATCTCTTAACCTTTAGCATTTTGTAAACAAAGCCTTGCTTCGCAAGAAGGATTTCTAATGCTAAGTGATTCTACATTACCATAGCTATAATAGCAATCCGTTCTGAATTAATGTGAGTTAGTACTCCAGCAGTAGTTAAAGCAAGTTTATTTTCACATTATTCATTTCCACACCTAGAGGAGGAAAAATAGCAGTTAATATATCTAGAATTACCTATCCAAATCATTGTTTCACTGTCCACAAACCAACTGCACCATCGATTTTTACTCATATAGACTAATTAACACCACAGCAAGAGATTAAGATCCAACTCAATTATGCAGCAAGTTAAAATGGACAGTCTTTCTACACACATTATAAATTTCTCACAAAAACGACTCTCCAGCAACCAAATTCTCACCACTTACAACATACCTCCTTTCTGACTCACTCTCTTCCACATATTCAGGCTTGCCATCTATACCAGGTGCATAACACTCCATACACATTTCTTCCATTGTCAAATAAGAATATAGGGTTGAAAATCTAAATTCTTCCTCTTTAATTGGTTCTTTAATAGCCTTTCTATGTCTCCAATCACTCACCATCTGCACTCTCATTTCATTGTATTCCTTAACATATTTCTTCACTTAATAAATCTTCTTCACTCAAACTACCTATTTAATAGTTTTAGCTTCATTGTTAGTTTGTGTATTTTTTTTTTTTAAATACCATACTTAATATCATTATTAGATTCTTCATTGTCTGAGGTAGGCAAATCCTCCAATGACACATTGAAATTTGACAAGTAAGGAGAAACAAAAATAATTACTACGAAATAAACCAACAAACACTGTGCACGAAAACCCATAAAATTGCAAACTCTGTGTATATAACACCCTCATCTGCAGAAGAAGCAAGGAAAGTGCAATTGATACAGTTCCTATCCTTCATGATATCCCGATACTCCTGTATCAGTTTAGTAAGAAAAATGTTATCTGGAAATCCACTAAGTTTTACTTCATTATGTACTGTGGTTAGTACGGCTCTTGGAGATGTTTCCCTCCGGAGGTAGTAAGTACAAAAACAGGCTAAAACATACTAATATTGTTTATAAAACAATTAAACCAATAATGTTATAGCATTTGCTGTACACCATTCTCTATCAGACTAAGGGCTCAATTACGAGTTTGATGGTCAGACCGCATTGTTGGTAGCCGAAAAAGACCACTGAACTAGTGGTCCCCAGACCACAGTATTACAATACAAACAGTTGGGACCACAGTCTGTCAAGCAAAAAAGGCAGACTGCCAACTATGCAGCAATTCACATCTAGGTGGTCTGACCTCCAGTGCTGTCAACACTTCAGCCAACCACCAAATCTATTACAAACACACAGGCCCTCATTACGAGTTTGGCGGGCGGGTGGCCGTCCACCAAATGCATACCACCATCAGGCTACCTGCATGGCCTGAACAACGCCAGCTCTATTAGGAGTTCATTACAGGGCAGGTGGGCAGAAACAGCATTTCCGCCGCCGGCCCTGTGGTGAACAGGGCCTTAACATCGATGACGGCTCGTAATCGCAGCAGCACCCGTTGCTCTTTCCACTGTCTGTAATTCAGGAAGTGGAAAGCGTGATGGGGCTGTCCATGGGGATCCCTCCGCTACCCATGCCAAGTGCATGGGCAGTGCAGTGGCCCCCATGGGGCCCCAGCATTGCAGAAAGGGGAATCATAATCCCCAGGGCTGCACTGCAAGCAACACTACCATGGAGGATTACAACCTCCGAGACTGCCAGGCTGTCAACTGGTGGCAACGTTGTGGTGCCGGCAGTCTGACCGTGGCGCTTTCGCCATGGTCGTAATGTTGCGGTCGGACTGCCACTTAGGCGGCGGTCCAATCACGACCGTGACGCTGCCGGTATGGTGACTGCCAGGGTCATAATGAGGGCCACAGTGTCCTTGGTAGTCTCCTGGTGGCGGTTGACCACTGAGGTCACATTGGATGAATTAAAAAACAACACAGCTGACACACATTGGTCCAGTGGACACACTTGCAAATCACATTATAAAGCACACCCCTTCACAGACTATAATCCTTTGCATTTCCACACGGAGCCAAAGAACCACAACCAATATTTATCGATTTTTACATAGATTAGGCACCCCTTTCTCTACCATCCCCTAAAACACCCTCCACACACTTTTGTCCAATCACTCCCTATTGCACTTCTCATGTTAAGAAAGTCCCTGTCACCCATTTATTTTCCCACCATGTCATGGTGGATGAAATCATAAGAGTAGAGCCACAATTATTTGGAGCTCAAGTCCAGCACACTCTACTCAGTAGGAAAATGGAAATGTGGGACAGGATAGTCAACAGACTGAAAGGTATAGGCACCACCCTGTGCACAAAGGAGGACATTAGGAATAGGTGGAACGACCTCAGGGGCAAGGTCCGCTCCTTGGTTCCCAGGCAGCAGCTGAAGGCCAAGAAGACTGGCGTTGGCCCTCGCAGTGTCCCATTAAGACCCTTTCCCTGGGAGGAGAAAGTCTTGGCTATCCTGCATCCTGAGGACTTGACAGAGATACCTGGGAGAGTGGAGTTTGGTAAACCACAACAGAAAAAATGTCAGAAAACTGCAATGTCATGCATGCTCACAGCTCAGCTGTTGTCACTGTCTTGTTTATGTGCCTCACCAAAGTTCAATACCCAGAGTATCTGAGTTGTAACACTGTCACTGTACATTATTGGACCCAACATCACAGCTACCGAAGCCCATCACATGCTATATGTCTAAAGGGTGCCTGTAAATCTCACAATACCAAAGATACATTCCAGGAGTCATGGTATGTCCCAAAATTATAAATGTATGCTCAAACCTAATTGCAAACTTTTTACAGATATATGATACCCAACATTTATGAAGTGTTGTGGAGTAGAGGGATTGACCTGACTCTAACTACCAGGGGGCACTGTTTCTGTGATTCCAACCACCAGCACAGTGGGCACTTGCCCAAATGTCCTTGTTTGCTAACTCTCAATTGATGTTTACTCACCTGGGAGGATACCATATGCATAGTGTGTGTAGTAGAGGGAAGGGAGTTACCTGACTGCAAGTCCCAGGAGGCCCTGTTTTTCTAACTCCAAAAACCAGCTTAGTGGTCACTTGGCCCAAAACACTTGTTAGTGAACTCACACATGAATTTTACTCACCTGAAAGGATACCTTTTGTATAGTGTGTGTAATAGAGAGAGTGACCTGACTGAAACTCTCAGGAGGCCCAGTTTCTCTAACTCCAACCACCATCACAGTGTGCACTTGCCCACATACCCTTGTTTGCTAACTGTCAATTGAAGTGTAATTACCTGGGAGGATACCATATGTATAGTGTGTATAGTTGATGGAGATAACCTGATTGCATTGTTTCTCTAACTCCAACCACCAGCACAGTGTGCACTTGTCCAAATACCCTTGTTTGCTAACTCTCATTTGAAGTTTACTCACCTGAGAAAGACTATGATACATGTCTGTCTACCCAGCTCCATCTTGACCTGCTAACCCAAGATGAAACTATTGAGGGCAGGAATGATACTTTACCCAGTGTGTACAGCAAGTATTCCTAAGGCATCAAAATGCATCACCAGATTGGTATTGGCAGCAGTCACATTGGCACAGTACTGTGCACATGATGATTCCAGTCACATATACCACAAAGTCTTGGGTTTGCCTGCATCCCACTCAAGTAGGCCTCCAAATGGTCAATGTCATATGTTGCCTCTCCACTGTGTTGGCTGCACTGGTGGTATAATGTATTTTCCAGGCCATCGTACTAAGTGCAACTGATCTGCACATCTCAGTATCTGCTTGAGTCAACTAGATTTGTCATGCTTCACACATGTCATGTCAAATCACCCAATACCATGGCAATTTGGCACAATTGGATTACCTACAAATTAACTATGTCCAAGGTCTCTGCTTACTGTAACACAAAAGCTTTGGAGGTAGGTGTCACAATTCAGCCAGTAACAATGTACATTTTTCATCAATAGGTGGATTTGCTACTTGGCACACAGAGGCCACAGAACAGACTGCCAGTACCCCCCTAGATGAAGCTCTCAGTGTTGACAGCACTCCTGGATTTATGGACGTGTAGGAGGGTTTCATTGTGCCACAACGTCACCTCCCATCTCTGTTGCTTCTAAATCACAACCAACCATTCACACTTCATTCTGTGTACCTAGCACAGTGTACATCACCTTGTTCCCCCATGAGGTAAACACTGTGCTAGGTACACAGTCCTGGATCCTTAGGTGCAGCTCAACACTTCAGACACTAAGGCCATCATTATAACATTGGCGGTATATACCGCCTACAGCCGTGGCCGCCAAAAGACCATTGCTGCGGCTACCAGCCGTCCACCAGATTATGACCACAGCCCGATTTCCACCAGAAGGATTGGTGGAAATCTGGCTGTGGCCATGCAGGCAGATGGCCGTAAGGTGGCGCTGCTGCCAGCAGCAGTGCCACGGCAGTAGACCACCGCAGACAGTATCATGACACATGAAACGGCCTGGAGGTGTTCTGCTGGTAGACGCAGCGCCCATCACGTCTCCTGCTGGAGGACCCCTAACAAAAGATAAGTTGGGTGCTCCAACAGGGGAGGGGGTGGGGAGTGATGTGTGTGTGTGTGGGGGGTGTGCATGTCTGTGCGCACGTAATTGTGGGTGTGTGTTGCGTGTTGTGTGTGTGTATGTGCATGTATTGATGTGTGAGTGCGTGTATGTTGTGTTGTGTGCATGCGTGTGTGCCTCTATGTATGTAAGTGTGTGTGGATGTGTGTGTGAATGGATGTCTGCATGCGTGCTTGATTGTGAGAATGAGTGTGTAAATGCGTGTGTGCATGTGTGAATGAAGGTGCATGAATGAAAGGGGGGTCTGGAGAGGGAAGGGGATGGGGGAAACCACAGGAGCGGGCGGGGAAGACCCCTATCAGTGACAGGGAAAGAATTCCCTGTTACTGATAGTGCCTACAGCCATGGTTTACGTGGTGGTATGGTTGCCACGCAAACCATAGTGGTAGGCGGGGTCATAATTCCGCAGGTGGACTAGTGACGCCCACCGGGCTGGAGACTGAAGTCCCCAAGCCATGCGGGTGTTACCGCCGTGGCGGACGGTGTGGTACATTGGCGGTTTGGCTGGAGCCAAACCGCCAATGTCTTAATATGTGGAAAAGTACCGCCAGCCTGTTGGCAGTACTTTTCCCCATTTTACCGTCGTCTACCGGGGTCATAATGATCTCCTAAGGGTCCAGGAACCAGTGAGAGAGGGCATTCGTGGGGGTAGGGTGCGAGGAAAGAATGCTGTGGGCCAGCAGAGTGAGGCCACTGGGGCTGCTGTCAGCCAGGACACCATCAGCCATATCGTGGGAGTCTATGAGGAGTCCCAAGGCATGATGGGCCAGTTGTTGTCCTAACTCCAGGAAATAAAGCAGCTACAGAGGGACATGCATAGGGACATGTGTCAACAAATGGAGGTCCACAGTTCCAACATGGCCTCCCTAACAGGGGTTCTAGGGGACAAGCACACATCCCTGAGCAAGGATTTTCAAAAACCATCTTCCCCTTTCTTTGGCTCGTCAACACCAGGCTAATGGACACCGGTTCCAGCCTTAGGAAGGAAGACCCTGCCAAAGTGACAACCAGCCACAGGCATCTTGTAACAGCTGATCCCCTCCTTGGCAAACAGGGACATCCAGTAAAGAATCCAGGAGGTGCAGATGGCAAGACACCCACCACAGACAACAAAAATCCTCTTCCTTAAGGTCCTTCTCTGTGAATCATACATTCACACTGTGGACTGATCCTGAACCACCTTCCATTTCCAATGGGAGGAATACTCTAGACTTTGGACTTCCAATGGTGTAGCATCTACTCCAATGATTTCAGTCACCATGACTGACGCCTTTACATATATTTTTTTCACAGTATAATCATCCATCACTGACTCATTGTCTGCTGATTTTGATTTTACATTTAGCCATGTAGACATGTCAGACCATGTGAACTATATGATGATGATTCAAGGTGCTTGTTCAAAATGGGATATGTTGCATGTACACAGTGTCCAGCTCAGGATTACAACCATCCCACACAAACACATACATACAAGGGTCTGGTCAAACTAAACATTTTATTACAGTGTTAAAGGCATAGGCTGTCATTATGTACGAACTATTGGAAATCAAAAATGATTGACTCACCCTGAGTAAATGAACATATTTATAGGTACAGACCCGCAGACCACGGAAGGAAGGGACTTGCCAGACATTATCCTGTAGACTAGGCAAACATTGACATGGTTGATGTCACCAACTTAAGCCTTATCACATACCACACCAAAGTAATCCAAAATCACATAATCTAAGATTCAGACAGATGTCATCTCAACAGTTTATTATAATAGGGTCATTAGAATTAGATGCTCATTCATCTGGTGGTATGACACAAACATATAACAGTGTTTTGGCACAGGAACTGTGGCCTACAATGATGAAACACATCTACAGCTACATACAGGTCAGACAAAAAAGTACTTTGCCGAAGTAAAGGGGAACTGACTTGGTTGTGGTGTAGGACTAAATATTTTCTGAACACATGATGACACACATGATGCATCAGACCCACCACAGGACACAAAACAAGTCCAGTGGACACTTCTGAACTTCCATCGAAACACTGTGCAAGCTGTCTTGGCACAAGTCTCCTACACCCAAACCTACATTACCTGTAACAATCCATTTCCACTTAGTATGTCAGAACAGCATCACATACCTTCCAATGTCACAGCTCTGAAATGCCCACAAGAAGATGTCACGGTGAAGGTAATTGTACAAAGAACAAAACAAGGACCATAGGCTTGAAACCATACATATGACACAAGTCACATAGCAAGCATCTGGAAAACAAAGTACAATGCAAGAAACCTGACACAAACAAAGCAATATCATCAAGGTGAGAATATGCCAAAAGCTATCTCATCAATCAGCCTTTGGTTGATTTTTTCAGAGTATCAGCTCCCTAACTGTTTTAAAAAAAACTAAACTCCACATATTCTCACAACTATAGTCATCACATGACATACTTACACTCTTGCAAAGTAGCTGTGGATGAGATCTTCTCGCAAGTCAGCTCCTTCCTCTTCACCACTGTCACCTTCAGTTGGCATTTCAGGATTCTTACCCGGTGGCACTGCAGGTTCTCCCGTTTGGAGATGCTGAGTCTCTTGTTAAGGAATGGGACATAAGTGCACATGAGTCACTGAGTTCATGATTGTAGCACCTGACATTGCTCACGCACAATCAGGATAGACATGCGGTACCAACCAGCAAGGCCCTCCGGTTGCAGTGGTGACATCAGCTGGGGTATGGTGCTGTTCCACATTATAAAGGAATCATAGTCTGATCTGGAAAAATGGGCACAGACGTTTGGGTTGTAGAGAGCCGCCAAACAGAAAAGTTGCACATTAATGGAATGGAAGTTTTTTTTCTGATGTGATAGACTTGTTCAGTGGCATGCAGTGGCACCAAGCTAACATCTGTGCCATCAGTGACTCCCACCACATGTGGGAGGTGGGCAAAACCATAGAAGTCAGCCTTCACATTGGCTAAATCCTCACATCAGGGGCACCTGATACAGCTCTCAATTTGTTTCAACTTTGCTGAGAGGAAATCTCTCAACACCAGACTGAGCATAGTTTGGGACAACCCACCAGATAGGGCCACTGTTTGTTGGAAGGACCCTGTAGTCAGTAAGTGAAATACTGACATGACCTGAACAATGGGTGGTATGCAGTATGGGTTACTGTTAGCTGGCATCAGATCTGCCTCCCAACTGATGGCATAAATCCACTATTGTTTGCCTATTCAGACAACAGAGCTGGATGATGTGGTATTCCTCCATGGTCTGAAGGTCTGGCAATAGACGGTAGACAGGAGGTTGTCACATCCTCCATCTCCCAGGGTACCTATGTGTGAGTAAATATGATTTGAAACATTAGTCATTGTGTCCACAACAACATACATGATGCACACCAACAAAATCATTTTACAAAGTATTTCCGAGTAGAAATACAGTACACCTAGTACACATCACAGCTGTTAACTACACAAGGGTCAATATGTTCACAACATGAATTCGGGCAACACCCAGCTATCTGCTACTCAATTGCCCCTCGAAATGTGACAGTCTTTTCCGACAACCAAAAATGCCATCAGTGGTGGTGGACTGTGCACCACTGTCATATGCCATCTGTACCCAGCAACACACTACACTGGTGGTTGTGTTGTCACACCTACACAACAGGACAGATTTAGGATGTTTGTGATGATCCTAAACATATATTGTTGTAGTTACGCATCTAATAGGGCCACGTACAACTCCATTGGACATCAGGAACCGCCCGCATCCACCAAAAGAAGTCAGCATAGTGGGCAGTTCCAACTACAGTGGACACGGCCATAGGCCAACATTGTTGCCTGTGGTGGTTGTGGCCCAATGGCTGTGTCCGTCAAAGGTGATGACTGCATATGTGGTACATCTCTTTGTGCAATTTTTTTTCCAGATACTGAAGCCTGCAGCACCTCTCCCATTTCACTTGCTGTGTCCAATCTCTGGGAGCAATCGTGCCACATCCAGCAGGTTAAAGGGCCCTGCCTTCTCTCCAGAGGAGCTGGAGAGGCTTGTGAACGAGGTCCTTCCACTGTATAGTCAGCTCCATGGCTCACCAGAGGAGCAGGTAAGTACCTCATAGGCACAATTGACTTTGTTCAACACCATCTTTTCCCTCCTCAAAGGCTACAATCTGTCACTGTGTGCGTGTTAGACTTCTTGTGTACCTATTGTTGCAGTTTGTGTAGCATCAATGGGATGTACATGTAGACCTGAAGATCCTATCATGTGGCCAGGCAGTATGAGGCTTGATTGGCAAAATGTGTCCTGAATGCCTCAGTCCATTGACTAGATTGGCAATGGGTGCTGAGGTAAATCCATGAACTAGTCCATATGTGCATTTTGCATCATTGTCAATGTGTGTCTTTGACTCATGACAGGTGCTTTACTCTCACAGCTCTGTTGTCACCTTCGTAGAAGTCATATTTGTCCTGTATAGCCGTATTGCACAAATGACAAACCCACATTGCAGATAGTGTGTAGATTCCTAGGAGTCAATGACATGTGACTAGGTAGCTTGGTGACATAGCAGAAACTGAACCAAACATACCTTGGTATGTTGGATGCCAACTCTGTAGGTTTGAAACTTATGTTCAAAGGTGTATTCTGTGGTACAGGTACAAACCACAGAAACCCAACCTAAAGTGCATTTGGTAGGCCACATGTCCACACATGCACAGGGAAGACACTGTCCGTACCCACCATGCCAGCCCTTTCATTGACACTCAAGTGTAAGGGTGAAGTCTATACTATGGTAGTTGCCTGTAGGGACTGTATGCATTGAGTCAGTGTTGCAGAGTGTAAATGTGTTTGTTCAGTATGGCCTAAGGAGTTTACCCTTCATACTCAACATTGGTGTGTAGTGTTTCATTGTGGCTCACATCGCAGTACATATTGCTGGAGCATGGGCTACCTAAAGTCAGTAGGCTTGCTTTGTCATTCTAGGGTTTGACCAGGATAGTGGGTTAGTCTGCAGATGACTCCAAAATTGAGTAGTCATGTCCCTGTTAACAGCATGTGTGCTTTACACTTGTGGTTTGTTGACAAATTGTCCATTTTGTGCCTGGTGTTTCTGACATGTGCGTGACAAAACCATGTGAGCAAAAACTTTTTGTGTTTGTAATTATTTGATTTGTCTCTTGCACCCATATAGGTCAACACCTATTAGAAGAAGGGCATTTGGAGAGCCACCGCCCCAAAGACATGGACTCTAAGGGTCCGTAGCCGGTGGAGCGCCCACTGTCGCTAGAGGTCAAAGGACTTAAGACAATGGGCCCGAAAGATTGCAAAGGTCTAGCTGGGAATATCCTCCTAAAGTGGGCAGGATGCATATCGGAGCATGACCCCCCTAATGGCCCGCATTCTGGTGGTGGCCTACCAGGACCTTAATGAGTGTGTGAGGTGAGCACAGCAGCCACATGGGTCCAGGGCATATTCCTCCCTGTCACATAGCCAACTTGATGTGTTAGGTTCTGACTCCCCCCTTGACAATTAGGGATGGCTCATGTTGACACACAAGATGAGTAACTTTTTGCCTAGTATGGAATTTGTCATGCATTGATGTGCCTTGCCTATTAGCTCAGGGACCTAGGACACAACTGAGTACACACCACAAGAAATGTGCTCTCCAGGGACAACACATGACAGTGTACATTGTTCAATCAAGTAAAGTTTGCTGTTGTAGTAGATCTAAATTCTATGCAACAGACCACTGCTCCTCAGTGTGACAGGCCAAAGAAAAAGAGGTGATGGATCACTGTCCTCAGCCATGTTTTTGGTCAAGTGAATAAATTGGCATCTGCCCCTCAGATGCCACTTGCCTTCAGTGTGTGACGAGTGCTGGTGCGTCACTAGTGTCTGTCATGTGAATGTGGCCATCATACATGTGACAGAGCATACATTGTTCTTCGCTGTGCAGTTACAGATCAAGCATTTCCCTTGGTAAGTGGGGAATGTCCATTAACATGATTTGTGTGACATCTTCGTTTGCAACATTCCATGTGCCTACATGTTTGCATGTGCACATTTCACTTTTGACAAAATGTGTAGACTGCTGTTTCATGCATGGTCTTCCTGTGTTACTGGGATAATTTCTGTATTTCTTCACATATATGTGCTTGCCAACCTGTGGTTGGAATTGGACATCTGTAATGGGGATACATTTCATGTTGTGCAACAGACAGGAGTGTGTCACCATTGATTGTTGGCTCACACGTACCCTTACCCATCATTGCATGTCATTTGGTGTGTACAACTGCAGTAGCAATGAGGTACATGACCGATAGGACTACAGTTTTTAAAGACAATGTGCAGTTCCATGCCATTGATGTGGCATCATGTAGCAAAGTGCTCTGCACATGTGAATTGGCGAAGGTACGTTACCTGATTGTTGGCATGCATCATGGAGTGACTTGTTAAATGGGAATCTTATGTGGTTGGGTACAACCATTCATCCATGGACATCAGCGTTTGCCATACCAAAATGGAGAAAGTGATGTAGATTCCCATTGGCCAACATGTTGATGGCCTTCTACAAGTACTTGAGAATCTCTAGGCCGCTCCAACATACAAAGGACTAATGGCTTCTACTGATGCAATTAGAGTATGCCATTGTAAAGGGTGCCATACAGTAGAGGTTATTTCCCTTGGGCTAGCTGATTCATTGTGCTGTGGATTTTAGAGACATATCTTACTGACAATTTTCACATTTTGCTTACAGTGTACATGTCCATGCCAAATGTTTAGTATATCTGAGCAACATTAGTACTACCTAATTGACTCCATTAGAACAATTTACATATGGTGAAGTGTGCATTGTTGATTTTTGTCCAGTGTGATATGGGTATTTTCGTGTCACCTTCTCCAGGCTACTCTACTGCTGTCAACAACATGCCAGAATTTTGGAGCATCATTTCTTATTGTTGTAGTATTGCATATGTGACAAATAGATGTATGTATGACCTTGTGTGGGATCTGTGGGAATCAACTTGGCATTATCCTACTATAGTATGACAACAGGAAACTGAGGTATGCTCCATGAGGCAAATCATTGAAGGTGATGAAGTCTCCTACTTCTTCAATGGTTATCGTGCTGCACAACTTAACCCATGCAATAGGATTTGTCTGAGATCCTGATTTTCCTGTGGGCAATGGTTGAGAGTTCATGTGGCATGCATGCATATGGTGTGGTACATGTAGGAGCCATTTTGATGTAGTTTGTTGCTGGGGGTACTTGCTGTCATGGTAAAGGTTGCTCATCACAGCTCTTGTTCAAGAGTGATCTGGAGCATATGGTGACCCTTTTTCTCTTTGTACTTGCCGCATCATCCCAGGCAACTGAAAGAGACAGGGCAGAACCAAGTGGGGAAGCATATAGCCATGGTACCTCCAGTCATGACACCACTGACATGGAGGGACTCAGTGGTCTGGAGGGTGCGGTGAGTGCCACAAGACCACAAAATCAGCCTCATCAACTTCAGATTCTACCTCTAGTGGCCACTCCCTAGTGGTGGGAGACCCATCAGGATCTGCTCCTGTACTGACCTTGTTTGCCACCCCAGTTCTATCACCACCTCCATGTTGCACCCCACGCAGTTGGCTGTGCCTACTCACCCAAGACAGTGGACGTCTCCTTCACCCCAGAGACTTCAGCCCTAGCCCCTGTTACCCCTGCTGCCCTGAGTGAGGAGGCTATTGGCCTCCTGAGGAGTATCTATGAGGGAAAGACTGCCAATGTAAATGCCATCCAGGGGTTGGCAAAGCCAATTTCACCAGGCAAATGCATATGTGGACGGCATTCATAGTGACATGTCTGGCCGACAGAGATATTTTCAGGCTCCTGCCTCACTGACGGCAGTCATACACCCCTGTCATTCCTCCCCCACTACGTCCCTCTTCCCAGTCCACATTCCCTAATCCTCTATCTGTCCCAAACACACAGACACATCTGCACACACCCACCTAAACACACACAAGCAGCACACATAGACACCAGCAGCACAAGACACACCAGCACACAGGCACTCAATAGTCATCCACAGACACCACAGCAGTCACCATTTCCACAGACACAGCCACCACCCCCACCGACACACACACACCACAACCACCATATCTATAGACACCACCACAACAACTAGCAACTAGTAACACATCCACCATACCACTATATACCCAGACAACACCTGACAACCCACACACCCACACACCTCAGACACCATACCCCAAGATACCACCACAACACCTACAGACACATCCACCATATCTCATGTGTGGAAACTAAAATTTTGTTTGTCCACACATGGAAGTTGTTCACTTGTGCTACCTTCCTTTATATTTGACTGACCATGTGTTCATTTTGATATGTGTACCTTGCAGCTACTTCATCTAAATGAATGGCCATGCAGTTGCTGGTGAATTTGCTTCCCTGACTTGGACTTACACATTATGCAGGTAGGCATGTCACTAGGCACAAATATTGTTTGTCCCTGAGATACACGAAGGGCCAGTCCCTATGCAAATTATGTTTTAGGCCATGTGCAAAGTGAAATGTGTCCCAGGGCAGCATCCTTCCAGGAGTGCTCCTGATCCCCCATCCCTATTGTGCAGGTAGTTTTTGCATTCTGGGCTTTGGATCTTTGTCTCACAAAATATTGTGGATCTCACTGACCTTCCATTGTGCTGCAATGGGGGTGATGTGTGGGTCTATTGCAGGGATGTTTCATAGGAGGGGTATTTTTGTTCCAATACACATCCATACATATGTGTCTTCAATCTCACGACAGTCCATGGCAGGTAAGCAATGTGAGGGTGTCAGTTGAACTGGTAGATGTGATGTTGATGTGGTGTTGCTGTTGTGTGACACAATGGCCCTCATTACAGCACTGACGGTTGGTGATAAAGCGGCGGTAACACTGCCAAAAGGCTGGTGGTAAAGAAAATGGAATTATGACCACGGCGGGAACAACTTAGACAGACAGCCACTTTAACATACCGACCGCCATAGCGGTAGCAACAAGCACCATGGCGGTAACTGCCAACAGCCAGGTGGAAGACAATGTACCGCCCACACTATTACAACAGGCCTATCCGCCACCTTTTCCGGGGCGGTACCTATGACATCAAAAGCACAGGGAAAACAGTGCACAGAAGGGAAACGACTCACCTCTGGAGACCCAAGGAAGAACCACGCCACCATGGAACCCGAGTTGCAGGTATTCCCCATGCTCGTCTATCTCCTTCTTCTCCATGAATACCAACGCCGGCGAAGACGACCACGGTAAGTACTGCCGCCTAGCACACAAGGGAGGGGGGAGGACAAAGAGAGTGTCACACACGCAACACCCCCACCCCCCACACCGTACACACAAACAGATGCACAAACATTACATATCCATCCTGTGCCCCTCAGAGATAATGCAAGGACAAAAGGAATTGATTAAAGTGAGTGTAATAAGATAAAATACTGGAAATATGTCTTTCTAAATCAAAACAATATATACATAGATGCAAATGGGGGGACACTGCCCAGTCCACAATGTCCGTGAACCACAGGGCCACATCACATAGGCCAAGGCCCCACTTGACTCCTGTATCAACACAGAGAGAATACTGCAGGGGCATCAGGTCGAAAATACACAGGCACCTCAGCTGGATGGGGAACGGGGGGGCACCTCATCTGGAAGATGGAACAACGCCACTGCTCCTGGAGGGGGCAACATGCCCATCACACTGTCCTGGGGAGTGCAAAGACACAGTTTCTCAAGTGGGTGGTCTGACCTCTGCTTGGTCCTGGGGAGTGCAAGGCCACAGTTTATCTAGTGGTGGTTTGCCCACTGCTTGGTCCTGGGGAGTGCAAAGCCACAGTCTCTCAAGTAGTTGTCTAACCGCTGCTTGGTCCTGGGGAGTGCAAGGCCACAGTCTTTCTAGTGGGTGGTTTGGGCACTGCTTGGTCCTGGGGAGTGCAAGGCCACAGTCTTTCAAGTGGGTGGTCTGACCACTCCTTGGTCCTGGGGAGTGCAAGGCCACAGTGTCTCTAGTGGGTGGTTTGCCCACTGCTTGGTACTGGGGAGTGCAAAGCCACAGTCTCTCTAGTGGTGGTTTGCCCACTGCTTGGTCCTGGGGAGTGCAAAGCCACAGTCTCTCAAGTGGTTGTCTGACCGCTGCTTGGTCCTGGGGAGTGCAAAGCCACAGTCTTTCTAGTGGGTGGTTTGTGCACTGCTTGGTCCTGGGGGGTGCAAGGCCACATTCTTTCAAGTGGGTGGTCTGACCACTGCTTGGTCCTGGGGAGTGCAAGTCCACAGTCTCTCTAGTGGGTGGTTTGCCCGCTGGTTCTGGAGGGGGCTTTGTGCCCAGTGTGCTTCATCCTGTGGAGGATGGGGTGAGTGGATGGCTTCTTCCACTGATTCTCGATGGAGCTTTGTACCCAGTGTGCTTCATCCTGGCAAGGAGGGGGTGAGTGGATCGCTTATTCCACTGGTTCTGGAGGGGGCTTTGTGCCCAGTGAACTTCATCCTGGCTAGGAGGGGGTGAGTAGATGCCTTCTTCCAATGGTTCTGGAGGGGGCTTTGTGCCCTGTGGTGCAGCACATGGGGAGTGCAAGGTCACAGACTCTCACCTTTGGAGGAGGTATCACTGTCCGAAATGTCCCCTCCTGTCTCTGCCGTGGTGCTCCCCTCGCCCTCCGTCCCACTGGTGCCCTCACTGTCCGTGGATTCAGCCTCCTGGGCCCTGTTGAATGCAGCTCCCTCCGTCGCTGGTGCCTCTGCTCTTCCGCCAGATTATGCTAATTCACACCAGGACAGGGTGACAAAACAAAAAAGGGGAGACACAAAGGATACAATTGGTCAATGGCTGCACCAACACCACCGTTGGCGTACACGGCACACGCACACAGGGAACAGGCCTATGAACTATGCAATGCACTACAAGCCACACTGCTAGTCACCAGCCCTAGGACAGGCATACCTAAGGCCAATAGCAGCATACCTGAGACCCACAGACCCCTGCCCAGTAGAGGAGGCCTACTAACTTAGTTAGAGGAATTTCACATCATAACCCTGCCCAATATGGGACCTACCATGCAATGTCCTGCCTGGCCTTGGGGCACCCACAGGCCCACATCCCCCACCTGGAGACCACCCTATCACGCGCAAGTAGTATATTGTGAAACTGTACTCACCCCCTTGTGGCTGCTGTGATGCCCTCAAGTGCCCATCCAGCTCCGGATAGGCCACCGCCAGTATGCGGAACATCAGGGGGGTCAGGGTTCGATGGGCAACCCTTACTTGTTGGGAGGCCATCACCAGCAAGGCCTCCATCGTCTTCCGTGCACAGCGTCTCAGGTCCTCCCACCGTTGCAACAGTCACAGCAGCAGTTGCAATGTAGGTCCTCTCCTGTTGAAGGTCAGGTAGCAAGTGAGAGAACAGATAGAAAATGGCGGTCACGTCCGCGGCGATGCGTATCGTCACCGCCGGCGTACATCACCATTGGCCACTGTAAACCATATGGCCCACAGACAACCAATGAGGAGTTGCACGGCGGTACTAGACCACCTCCCACAACAGCGCACAACACCAGCGGCATTACCTCATTTCCACCTGTCCATCCACACAGGACAGGCAGACGCCGTTTCGGGGGGGGCAGGCCATGGCACCTAACTGCATCACAGTACACATAGGTGCCATTTGGGCCTCTCCAACAACATACTGTATCAGTCATAACATGCAATGCAATGTACATTTTGGAAATGTGTAATACTGACCAGATGCTCCTCATTTTGCCCCCTAGATTGCACCCGCTGCAGTTCAATAGGAGATGGAGACATCCCCCCGTGTACAGACCCCTGGTGGACTTGGCAACAATGGAGGACAGGCACATCATCCTCACCTACAGACTTGACAGGGCCACAGTCCAAGAGCTGTGTGCCCAATTGGAGCCAGACCTGATATCTGCTATCCGTCACCCCACCGGGATCCTCCCTCTTGTGCTAGTCCTATCTGTGCTCCATTTCTTGGCAACTGGTTCTTTCCAAGTGACAGTGAGCTTGGCAGCAGGAATGTCACAGCCAATGTTCTCAATAGTGCTAATAAGAGTGTTGTCTACCCTGATGAAACACATGCGCAGCTACATTGGTTTCCCCCAGGTGGAGGATTTGGCCAATCAATCAATCAATCAATCAAGAATTTATAAAGCGCGCTATGTACCCGACAGGGTTTCGAGGCGCTGGGGGGGGGGGGGGTGCTGCTAGCGTTCGAAGAGCCATGTCTTGAGGAGTCTCCTGAAGGTGAGGAGGTCCTGGGTCTGGCGTAGTGAGGTGGGGAGAGAGTTCCAGGTCTTGGCGGCGAGGAAGGAGAAGGATCTGCCGCCAGAGGTCTTGCGCTGAATTCGGGGGACGATGGCGAGGGCGAGGTTGGCCGAGCGGAGTTGACGTGTGGGGACGTAGAAGTTGAGTCTGGTGTTCAGGTAGGTGGGTCCGGTGTTGTGGAGTGCCTTGTGTGCGTGGATGAGGAGTTTGAAGGTGATCCTTTTTTCCACAGGGAGCCAGTGGAGGTCCTTCAGGTGGGGGGAGATGTGACATCGGCGGGGAATGTCGAGGATCAGGCGGGCGGATGCGTTCTGGATGCGTTGGAGTCGTTTGATGTCTTTCGTTGGGATGCCACAGTGAAAGCTGACTTCTATACAATGGGACAACATTATTGGGGCAATTGATGGTCCACATATTGCCTTTGTTCCCCCCACTGGAGAAATGAACAGGTGTTCAGAAATCGAAAGAGCTTTCATTCGATGGATGTTTAGATAGTGTGCCTGGCGGACCAGTACTTCTCCCATGTCAATGCTCTGTGCATGATGCCTTTATCCTGAGGAATAGCAGCATCCCATATGTGATGGCTCAACTCCAGGGGCACCGGGTGTGGCTAATAGGTGAGCCCATGGGTCCCACCCAGTATATGTTGGTGTATGGTGTTGGCCCTAAGGGTTAGTGTTTGGCTAACAGGTATCCCTCGATATTTGCAGGTGACTCTGGTTACCTCAACCTCTCATCGCTACTGACCCCAGTGAGGAATCCCAGAACAAGGGCAGAGGAATGTTACAATGAGGCACATCGGTGAACCAGAAGAATCATAGAGAGGACATTCGGCCTCCTGAAGGCCAGGTTTCGGTGCCTCCATCTAACAGGTGGTTCCCTGTGCTACTCACCCATGAAGGTCTGCCAGATCATTGTGGCATGTTGTATGTTGCACAACCTTGCCTTTCGTCGCCAGGTGCCTTTTCTGCAGGAGGATGAGGCTGGAGATGGGCGTGTGGCAGCAGTGGACCCTGTGGACAGTGACAAAGAGGGGAGGCAGAGGATGAGGATGTGGACAATAGAACAGCAATCATACGACAGTACTTCCAGTGACACACAGGTAAGACACTGTAACTTCACGTTCCATTGACAGCTTTGTATTGGATATTGTCACTGGCAGGCTGATATTCCTACTACTATAGCCACTTAATGTACCCTTTGGCATGTCTATTTTCAGATATGTGTGCCCCACTCTGGTTCTTGGTGTGTTGACTGCAGCCAACTACAGGTCATATCTATGTTTACATTATTGTACTGTTGAATTGCAATATTTACAGCTTGTTAAACGAATACATAGTTCAATCAATTGACAGACTCTAAACTTGTATTTTTTACAAGGGTGTTTATTTATGTGTTAATAAGCGGATGGGTTATTGCAATGGGCTGGGGCGGTGGTGGAGGACAGTCCAGGGTAAAGTTCCAGTCTATTTGTATCACAGGTGCACTGCCCAAGGGGGCATAGGAAGTGGAGCAATGTCAGTTCAAGGTGGACAGGATGACATAGTGGGACACAAGGGTGACATTTAGGAGAGTCTTATTTCCTGGTGGGGGTCTTGGCAATATTCTCTGGCTTCTGCCTGGATTGCAGGGATCGTTTGCATGGTGGTTCTCCTTCTGAAGGGGGAAGGGTGCTGGTGGCATGTTGTTCCTGTAGCGGGGCCTCCTGTCCATTAGCGTCAGCGGAGGTGGAAGGCTGTTTATCGGTTTTGCTAGTATCAGGGGCCCACTGGTGTGCCACTGCCTCCCTCACGGTGTTGGCCATGTCTGCCAGCACCCATGCAATGGTGACCAGGGTGGTGTGGATGTCCCTCAGGTCCTCCCTGATCCCCAGGTAGTGTCCCTCCTGCAGCCGCTGGGTCTCCTGCAACTTGGCCAGTATCCGGCCCATCGTCTCCTTGGAATAGCGGTATGCTCCCTGGATGTTGGTGAGTGCCCCCTGGAGAGTCGGTTCCCTGGAACTGTCCTCCCCTTGTCGCACAGCAGTCCTCTCAGCTTCCCTGTTGTCCTGTGCCTCTGTCCCCTGAACCGTGTGCCCACTTCCACTGACCCCAGGTCCCTGATCGTCCTGTGTTTGTGGGGTGGCCTGGGGTCCCTGTAGTGGTAGACACACTGCTGATTGACGTGTCCTGGGGACAGTGGTATGGGCCCACTGGGTGGGTGCTGTGGTGGTGTTTCCTGAGGGGGGAGGCTCTGTGGTGGTATGGGACGGTGCCTGTGTAACCGACTGTCCGGAGGTCCCTGATGGGCCAGGTTGGTCATCATGATCCAGGAATGCAGAGCTGCTGTCATCACTGTGGGCCTCTTCTGTGGGGGGACTGGATGTTGCTGGCACTCCTTTCCGGTGACGTTGTGTGGGGGACCTGTGGGGATGTAAATGCAGTGTTGTTGTTTCTGCGTGTGCCATCTTGTGAATGGGTGTGTTGCCCTCTATGGTTGTTATTGCCCTTGCAGCTTAGGCTTTTGTGAGTGGTGATTTGGTGGGCTAGGTGATTGTCTTAATTGTGCATGCTTCGGTGATGGGTGTCCATGCAGGCTGTGAGTGGTGTCCATGCATTGGTGTTGCATGCAGGGCTTGGTTGTGGGAGGGGTGGGTTGTGATGGTAGAGTGTGTGGGAGGGGGTGGAGTGATGGGAGTGAGGGTGAGGGTGGGGGTACGTGATAGCATACAGTTGGGTGGGTGAAAGTAGTAAAGATTTGACTTACCAGAGTTCAGTCCTCCTGCTACTCCTGGCAGGCCCTCAGGATGCAGTATTGCCAAGACTTGCTTCTCCCATGTTGTTGTGGGGAAAGAGGTGGGGGTCCACCGCCAGTCCTCTGTACTGCTATCTGGCTACCACGGAACACACCTTCCCCTGTAGGTCGTTCCACCTCTTCCTGATGTCATCACTTGTTCTTGGGTGCTGTCCCACGGTGTTGACCCTGTCCACGATCCTCCGGCATAGTTCCATCATCCTGGGAATGGATGTCTGCTGAACCTGTGATCGGAATAGCTGTGGCTCTATCTGGATGATTTCCTACACCATGACTCTTAGCTCCTCCTCTGAGAATTTGGGGTGTTGTAGTGCCATGGGTGTAGTGTGAGTGGTGTGTGTGAGGGTGTATGGGGTGATGTGTTGGGGTGTGTGCTGTGAGGTACGTAGATGGTGTATGGTTGATGGTGTTTTGTGGCTCTGGTTCTGTGGGTGCTGTTGGTCAGTCTCTCTCACAATGCAATATTTTTGAGTTGTAAGGGGTTGTGGGTAGTGTGGGTGTGTGTTTCATAGTGTTGTGGGTGTGTGGGTGTGGTGTATGTATGTGTGTCAGGTGTGTGTAGTTTGAATTGTCCAATGTATTGTTGTTTTGTTAGGTTGTGTGTATTTTGAGCGCGGTGGTATGTATCGCCAATGGTTTACCGCGGTTGAATGTCTGCCACGGTGATTCGTGGGTCATAATATTGTGGGCGTAGTTCTGTTGGCGTAACGGTGTGGGTTTTGCCACCGCCAGTTTATCACTAACCTTTGGGCTGGTAAACTTGTGTGTGTGTCTATATAGTGCTGGATTGCTATGTGCGTGTCATAATATGGGTAGCGGTAAACCACCGCAGCGGCGGTATGTTGGCAGCAGTCGGCATGGCGGTGAGCGGAACTTACCGTCAATGTCATAATGAGGGCCAATGTTCTGTACACTTTACTGTCCCTGTGCCTAGGATGAGCAGACATGTTATTGTGGAGTGTGGTGGTGCAGTGTCAGTGACCTGCCCAAAGGGGGTGTTTAATAGCTGTTAATGTGTCATTCTTTGTGAATGACTCTGACACAGGACATAATGATAAGTGTACTTGGTGCAAATAGCATGAGCCCCATATCATGTGGATGAAGGTGCAGTGATCTGTTGTTGAGCTTCATGACGCAGGCGAGTGTGTGTTCTAACTGTCAGTTGCTTCCACGGCAGGTTGGATACTGGGCTCCATCGATCAGCAGCAGCAGGGCATGTGTGATGGGCAGCATAGCAGCACAGGACGTGTGACTCTGCCTGAAGGTGAGTTGCTTACTTGATACACTCCATTTCTGGCTGCTGGGACATGGTGGTTGGACCGCCTGGTCACTTTTGCAGTAGACAAAATCATAATGTGTCCGATGGAAATACTGGCTCCGTCTGCCTGATTTTCAGCCTGACTGGCCTGTCTCGCCATTGTGGCGATCTGTGCTTCCTGGCAGTGCCAGCGGGACCACAGGTGTCTTTCCTCGGTGGGACTGCATGCATCGTAATATGGTGGGCTGACCATCAAGCCAATGGCAGTCGGAACGCCTCTGACGCCATGGAGTGACTCCTAATCAGGCTCTAAATAGTGATTGTGAGTTTTAAAAATGTGAACGACAAAAAAAATATTCGTCAAAACAATAATAAATTTCTTTTAATCTTATGTCTTTCAAAATAATAACAAAAGCAAAAAAAAATATTATTTTTTCAAATGTTGCTTTAGTTCATACTCTCAGTAAATTTCCCATGTTTATTTCACTTGGAAAATTCAACCTCTACAGTCTGATATACTTTCAAACTCACATTGAAAACTGTATTAGTAACGCGTTACTGAGCTGTATTTCTCTAACTGTGATTCTTCTTCCTTTGAAACTGTAGCTAGATATACCCATTCAAGTGACACATACTTTCTATTTGGTGTTCTCTTTCCAGCTGGTCTTTTAGGAACAGGTGATTCACTGTCACCGCAATTTGAATCTAGCTCAATTACTTCAGAACATTAATTGATTGGCTTTAGTTTTTCTTGTTTTTCTGATTGACAATGCTTTCTCCTGCTGTTTCTTTCAATTACTCATTTCAATCTGTTCCTTCCATTTTCCTTTTGCACTTGATTCTTCACTAACTGAAAGGCTTAAACCTTGATCAGTTTCAACCTCACAATTCACTGTGAACTGCCCCCATCACCCCTAAGTGTTCTTATGAATCCAACACAATCAGTACAAACATCAAGCTCAAGCCATGAGGACACAATTAAAACATAAAGCAATATAGATAAATTACATACAGTCATTCACAGTATCAGAGATGACAGCCATCACTGTTGCTGAAGTAGGAATGCTTATTACAACTACTAGTATCATAGTCTCAACAGTCAGACTTCTCAATCCATGTCCTTCACATTCAGTTTAATTTCTGTGGGATGCCCCTTACCTTGTATATATCAATTTTTCAAGTGCTGCACAGAAGTCCATCCCTCAAATTCACACTTGTATGGATGGGGCATGCTCATCTATTCAATGCCTAGCACGATCTCTCTTGGCCACCATATATACCATCACAAGTAGGGAGTGGACAGAGTCTATTATCCCTAATAAAATAATTTTGGGTCAAGCACCAGAGGGATACCCACTACCCGCCCCATGTGCCTGTTGACTGCCGACCAGCAGGCTTGCACCCCTGGACACATTCAGATAGTGTGGTAAAGGGTACCGGAGATAGAACCGCAGCGTAAACATGCTGGGTTGTGGGCCCGGGCCCATATGCCAAAGGTATTGAGGAGAGTGATAAGACTCATTGATATAACTAACATCCTCTAGGCCAATTTTTCCTCGAACCAGTCATCATCATCTAGGGCCCCCACATCCTCCTCCAACCTGGATCTCTGTGCACCTAGGGAGTCGGATGCATTTGTGACCAGGGATTTTAGAGGCAAGATATAGCACCCCTGCCCAGTGCCTCAGTCACTAACTTGCATTCAAACGGGTTGAATTCAGAAAATATTGTCAGCCTGTCTTTGTAGCGTTCTAAGACATGCCATAGTTGCAGGTAAAACTAAGAAAGATGCAGACTGAAGTTGTCCACCAACTCTTGGAAGGAACACATGTGGCTATCCCTCCAGACATCTCCCAAAGTGGAAATGCCTATTAGGTCCCACAGTTGAAATCCATCCAGCCCTGCAGTTTCAGTAAACCACATCCCATGTCACAAGGGGGTGGCCTCATGAGTGTACCATGGCACTGCATATGGTGGAGCACCAAGCACCAGTGAATCAAATTTTAACTGTAGTCTTTCATGCTTTCAGAGACTAAGGAGGTCATAAGGATCCCGGCGGTCGGCGATAATATGCGGTAAGTACTGCCAATAGGCTGGCGGTACTTACCGCCATATTATGACATTGGCGGATTGGCTGAAGCCAACCCGCCAATATACCACTCTGACCGCCACGGCCGTAACAGCCGTTGGGCTGGAGATTTCCATCTTCAGCCTGGCGGCCGTCACTGTTCTGCCTGCGGGATTATAGCCCCAACAACCGCCATGTTTTTTTTTTTTTTAATGGTACGAAAACCATGGCAGTAGACACTATCAGTGACAGGGGATTCCTTCCCTGTCATTGATAGGGGTCTCCCCCTTCCCATTCAGCTATACCCCCACCCCCCTACCTCTCCAAAGCCACCCAGCACCCCCTACATTCACACCCCTATTCACACACACACATGCATACATACACCCATTCCCACATGCATCCACGCATGCATACATCTATTCACACAGACATCCACACACACACTTTCATACATACACGCAGACACGCATTCACAAAACACAACACACACGCACTCACACCTCCATACATGCACACACGCATTCAACATGCAATACATACCCGCATCCATGCACACACAAACATTCACACACACTCTCCACCCCCCTCCCCTGTCGGAGACCCGACTTACCTATGTTCAGGGGGTCCTCTGGCAGGAGACAGGACAGATCGCTGCTGCCACCAGCAGCTCCCGCCAGCAGAACACCGCCAGGCTGCATTATGGGTCATAATATGGCTTGTGGAGGTCTACTGGCATGGCACTGCTGGTGGCAGCAACACCACCTTAACACAATCCGCTGGCATGACCACAGCCAGATTTCCGCCATTCTTCTGGCAAAAATCTGACTGTGGTCATAATATGGCAGACGGCTGGTAGCAGCGGCGACAGTCTTTTGGCGGTTGTCGTGGTAAGCGATTTTTACTGCCAGTGTCAAAATGAGGGCCTAATTATTTTTGCTGCCACTCATGCCTTTGGCATTTAAACTGCTCTTGATTTTGATCCTTTAAACTGGAGAGTAGTACTACCGGTAGAGGTACCAGGGGCCAGATGTATCAAAAGTTTTTTCATTCGCAAACGGTGCGAATCGCAAAAATCGGCCGTTTGCGAGTGCAAAAACGTGGTTTGCGATGCATGAAAGGCATTCGCAGAAAAAAAAAAATCACAAAAATAGCGATTTTTTGCGGTGCGACCTGGTTTTGTGAGTCGCATTTTGCGATTCGGTATTTCCAGTAGGAAATTACGAGGCGTAAAATGCGATTCGCAAAATCCAAGTCGCAAATAGATGCATCAAAAAATCGCAAATTTAAATTTTTCGCAGAATGGCATTTTGCACATGCAAAATACCACTTAGTGAAACCAGGTGCAACCTATATAAAGAGGCCCAGAATGCCTCAGACTCTTTTCCACAATGGCTGCACTCTACGTCATGGCGAGGAGGATGAGGATCTTGGCAGGTTTGAGGAGAGGGAGGAGGAGACAGGATCGCATTTTCAGAGTGCGCATTACACTTTTTGACCTGACAGAGGAGGAAGTATATGAGAGGTATAGGTTGAACTCAGCCATGATACTTGATCTGATAGCTGAGCTACAACCCATACTGCAGCGCAGAACACTAAGGACTCACAGCATACCCACCCATGTGCAGGTATTAGGCTCCCTACACCTACTCGCCTCAGGGAGCAATCAAGGGGTCATAGCAGCAGCTGGAGGGGTTCCACAGAGTACCCTCTCCAGATTTTTCAATGCATTTATCAACGCCATGCTAAGCAAACTCCAACAGTACATCAGATTCCCCCACGCCCCACAGGAAATACAGCAGACAAAAATAGAGTTTTACCAGATAGCACAGTTCCCCCAAGTCCTAGGTGCATAGATGGCACACATGTGGCAATCTGTCCACCATCAGCCACAGAGTATGTGTACCGAAACCGTAAATATCAACATTCATGAATATTCAGGTGATATGCAATGCCTCCTATATCATAACTGATCTTGTGGCCAGGTACCCAGGGAGCACACATGATTCGTACATCTTTCGCCACAGCGGCATTCACACAAGACCGCTAGCTGGGGAGTTTGGTGAAGGATATCTACTAGGTATTTTCCCTCTGTACACTGGTGCATTTATGCAGTAGTGACGTCTGATGGCTCACTTACTTATTGTACCCTCTGTTCCTTCCAGGAGACAGTGCCTACGCATTGCGCACCTACATGATGATGCCCTACCTCAATCCCACAACACCAGCAGAATGGAGATACAATGCAGCACACAGGGCAACCCGCAACGTGGTGGAGCGCACATTTGGCCTGCTGAAGAGTCACTTCCGTTGCCTCCACAAAAGTGGAGGGGCACTACAGTACAGTCCAGAGACCACATGTAGAATAGTGGCTACTTGTGCAATCTTGCACAATATAGCTACAACCAGGGGTATACCTATAGAAATCAGTGACACTGAATCAGATGAGGATGACGATCCCATACGACCTCTACAGCCAGCAGAAAGGACCAGTGCAGCAGGGGGAAGGCAAAGGTGTGCAGACATCACACACAACCATTTCAGACGTGAGTATGAATGACACAAATCCACTGACAACTGTACCTGTAGTGATATAAATTTATTACCTTACGTCAGGTAATGTATGATTGTGAAATAAACGAAACAGGTGATGTGACAAACGGAAAAAAAATAATGACCAGAGTCATGCACTATTCCCTCATAGTGGGAACAGCAGTGTAATGGCGGCATGAGTCACTTTTTTCTCCCACGCACACCACTCGGGTGCCCAGTTAAGTCACTGGCACCTCTATTGTCACCTTCAGTGGCAGTGCTGTGCCTGGCACTGCACCGTCTGGTGTCTGCTGCTGGTACGGCAACACTGCTGAGGCTTGAACTGTCCTCAGTGTCCCCCAAGGCTACCTCACTTGGAGTGGCAGATCTTTGTCCCAATATGTGTTCTATCCCATTTGTGATTTGAACTAGTCCCTGGACAACGTCCCTGCTGCTATGTGCAGAATCCACTTGCGCCGCCACTGCGCGACGGGTGGTCAATGCAGTGGAAGTAGCCATCCTGTTGGAAGTCCTGCAGTAGCTGCCAAACATTGTCTGGAATCTGCGCTCCTGTCTGTGCCGGCTAACCCTCTCCTGGCGCAGCTCCTGGCAGAGGTCACAGGCAGCACTTGTTAGGTCCCTGGTGTCCTCTGAAGCCTGCATCTGTCCCTCACGCAGCTGAGAAATATTGCCATTGAGTGCGTCCATTTGGCGATGCAGGCCCATCATGTTGCAGTTGTGTACTCGCAGGTTTCTATCTAAACTGAGGATCTGCTTATTTTGCAGACGCTGCTGCTGCAACATAGCAGCTTCAAGGCCCCCGAATAAGGACGGACCCTCACCTGCCTCATGATGTTGTGCCTGGGACTCTGTCGTAATCCTGTGTGGTGCTGTTGTTGGATGACCCCTGCCCTCCAGACTCTGGCTGCGCCTGTCTGGTGCTGACGGTGTGCTTGGCCCTTCCAAGTGCTCATCAGAGTCGCCGCTGAACTCTGGCAGTGGCAGTGCCCTCGGCCTGCATCGGACAGTGGACATGTGGAGGGACCCACTGGTGTTTGTATCCGAGGGCTGATGGGTGTCCGTCTCTACAACACATGTAGTTGGTGTGGCTATACTTCATTACATTATTGTGCTACTGTCTGTACTAGTTTGTGGACTGCCACTCCTATATTGCATTGCTGTGCTGCTTCTAAGATGTGGACTGGACTACTTCACACACTGCTTCACATTACATGCTAATTCCTAAGGGGCTTTTGTGCATACACATATAGGGTTCCCAAACATCATTGCACTTACCTTGGCTGGTACTCAGTGTGCCAGAGGTGTCTATGTCTGTGACCCCAGTCACAGCTTCAGGGAGGAGTGTGGATTCCACCAGGTCCTCCAATGGTGTTGATGGTGCTTCTGGTGGTGGTCCGCCACCTGTACCACTGGCCTCTGCAAGTCTCCTTGCCACCCTCTCCTTTGCACGGGAACGTTGGTCGTACCACCTTTTTTTTATTTCTTTGATGGAGCGCTGTGCCACTCCAATGGTGCAGATTTTGGATTGTATGTCCAGCCATAATCTCCTCTTTGCACTCTCAGGCACCTGGAGTGAGCTTTTTCCGAACAGGCGGTCATGGCTCCTCACCACCTCCTCAGTCAGGACCTCAAGCTCATGTTCACTGAATTTAAGCTTGCACTTCCTTTCAGCCTTCTCCTGTGCATGGCCTGGGGTCTCCATCCTGGCTCAGGTGTTCTTGCTCCTTCTGAGTGCTGCTCTGTGTGGCTGGGCTGCTCTCTTTCAGGATGCTGGTTTGGGTGTGGCACCTGAAACTGCCTGGGATAACTCATTTCCTGCTGGTGATGTCATCAGGCTCCTCCGTGTGGGCAATCTCGAACTTTCTCGCTTTTTGTGATTTTTTACCGAATCGCAAAATAATCGCAATTTGCGAGAATGCAAATTGCGATTCGGTAAATGGGCGTCGCAAACCACAAATAGCGATTTTTAAGAAATCGCTAATTCCGAATCGCAATTTTGTTACATGGCCAATTGCGACTTGAAAATACCGATTTCTTAAAAATCGCTATTTGCGATTCGCAAGCTCATGTTTTCATACATATGGCCCCAGGTTCTTCACCAGAACTTTCACTGATCTGGACTTTTATGACTTCATTTTCTTCACCAGTATCAAAGGTTTCGTCTCCACCCCTTTGGATCCATACTGTGAACTTTAGCTTGACTCACTACTTCACCTGTCCCCTGGATCTACTTCAGGATTCTAGCACATTTTACTGCAGTACTTGTCATTCAAATGACTTAATAGGGTCCACAGCAGCACTTCTCAACTCAATTCTTCCTTACATGTTTTTGGACCACTTTCCTGCCTCCAGGGTTCTATCCATGACAGGTTACCTCCTTTGTTGCTTCTGTTGCTACATTCACCTGGTGAGAGACAGATTTCACCATATCAGTCAGACCTTTGTAGTAATCTTGCATGATGTCATCAGTTATTGATACTAATGCAGTGGAATATAAGCCAATCGCACTGCTCTGCACCTCATCACCTCATGAGATTGTCGCATAGGCTCTCATTATCCTAATGAGACTAATGGATTTGGGAGGCAGAATCACTTGCACTGTGGGGGACTGAGCCTGAACCCACTACAGGTGACACCTGTCGGCTTAATCCCGGTTTTGTTCCTGCTAATTAGCAGTGCCTCATCTCCAACCAAGAGTAGGGATGATTGGGAAACAGAGCGCATGACACAAGTGACTCCTCAGGGAAGTCGTGGTCACTCAGATCTCGTCCGTTTCTCTCAGTTATATTAGTCTCACATATACAAGGACAATCAGAGGTAGAATAGAATTCAATAAAGTTTTATTGAAGTAACTGCATCTTAGATACTAAAGCGTGCAGAGAAATAACTAGGACGATGAAGCATAACAGGATTAATATTGTGACAAGGAGGGTAAAGCATAAAAATAACGCTACCGTACTGTCACTAGAATCATTAAAGTAGCTACTCCCTAGGCTATGTTAGAGCACAGAATGTTAAGCTCTAATTCTGCCCTTCAGGTTGCCCTGGGAAGACATAATCCCTCATGCCTGAGCAAGAGGCCTGTAGTCTACATAAACAGCTGCAGCGAAGCACTCAGCAATCAGCATACAGTTCTGTGCATCTGGATGGAATCTCCTTTTAACATACATGGGTCAAAGTAGTGTTTTTATAATAAAGAAGCTTATATTCCAAGAAAGGATCCCCACGTAAAAGCGTGTATGTTTCTATGAACACTAGAGACAAAGCGTTACCACGTTTGCCAGCAACCTATCTTACTGTAGCCTTGAGAAAAGCAGAGAGTGAAAGGAATGTCTTGTTTAGGAACACAATGCTGGCCCAGGCAAAGAGCAACAAGAAAGAGAAAATAAAACAGGACCGCAAATGTGAATATTGTTAAAATAATAAAACAAAGCTGAATAAAATATGTCTATGTTAAAGTGCACAGCGGCAGGGCTAGTTTGCTAAAATAACATGTTTGAAGCTATGACTAAAATGGCTACAAACACCCTCCCGTTGCTGGTTCAAAGGTGGTTCAAAGCCTAATTATGTGAAAAAGCTACTAAAACGCAATCAAAGGTATATATAAGAATGTCAATAATAACAAGTTAAAAGACACTTGAGCATGTGTAAAAGGACAATTTAAAAATGTTAACTGTGGCGTTAAAAAAGGCTGAATTTCAAGAGTCAGATTCATTTTGAAAGATGCCAATCGATTCCGGGACAATTGAAGACAGGAAATCTTCCACTTCTCCAGGTGGTAAAGTAGGAAGTTAATTGCCAAGGAAAATTAAGGAGCATTCCTGTTCCAAAGCCTGAGCTCCAGCCAAGGCAGCAGCATTCCGTGGGGTGCCCAACAATATGTTTAGAGCTGCATCATCCACAAAGGGCAACTCATAAGCAGCTTCCCGTAGCAAACACACCCTCAAGGCGCACTGGTAATGAGCCCTCAGCGAGAACCTCAACAGATCAGCGTCCAATGAAAGCAAGCGCTGCGTAGAAAGACAAACTTTCAGTGCATGTTCAAACGAGCACAAGAGCACCGAAACACGGGCTGCACACAATGCAAAATCGGTCTGAATGATAGAGACCAGTCACACTCCAATTGCCTCAGGAGTTATGCTCCAAAGTACTGCATTCTGCATTCATGATACAGCTGCGCTGGTGGAAGTGCTTTCAGTCCTCCTTGTTGCGGCGGGACATTCATTGCACAGAAAAAGTGGCAAAAGCAAAATGCCACCTACTATTGCCTAAGTTATTGGAATTCCCTTGAAAATACTGGAGAATATTGAGTGGATAGCTGATGGTATTAAGCCGAATATAGAGGAGAAGGTGTGAATGAAACCAGAACCAACAGCCTTAAACGATTGAGTGCCTTGGACGAGGTGATCTCGTCCAAGGCACCAATTCCCGGGTGCCTTGGACGAGATCACCTCGTCCTGCACCCGGGAACTGGGGGGAGCGCTAGCGCTCCCCCCGGGGCTCCCCAACCACACCCCCCGGTCGTGGATGGAAGGGGAATCCCTTCCCCTTCCACCACTGACCCCCCGTGAAGTCAGCACATATCGGGCGCTGACAATCACAGAGGGGCCTCCTTCATCGCGCTGGAAGATCGAAAGAGAAATGCAAAGCATTTCTCTTCCGATCACGTGGAGGAGGCCAGAGAGGCTTCAAAGGGAAGGAAATTAATTTCCTTCCCTTTGAAGTCTCTCTGAGCGTTTCAAAAGCCGGATTGCAAAGCAATCCGGCTTTTGAAATGCCCACTAGACACCAGGGATTTATTTATCTTTTTGAAATTGGCAAAGGGTCGCTCCCAGGGGGGACATTTTTTTTAAGGCCTTTTCTGCCCCCCCTGGGGACAGATCGGCCTATAATTAGGCTGATCTGCCCCCGGGGGGCAGAAACCTCTAGGCACCGGGTATCATTTTTTTTTTTTAGAGGTGGGGAGCGACCCCTTAGGCAAGGGTCGCTCCCCTAGGGGGCAAATTACATTTAGGCCTTTTCTTTTATGAGGACAATCTGCCCCCAAGGGGGACAGAAACCACTAGACACCAGGGAGTTTTTTTTTATGTGAATTTCACGCAAGGGGAGTGACCCCTTAGGCAAGGGTCGCTCCCCTGAGGGGCAAATTTATTTTAGGCCATTTCTGCCCCCCTGGGGGACAGATCAGCCTATTTTAATTAGGCCGGTCTGCCCCCAAGGGGGGCAGAAACCACTAGGCACCGGGGATTATTTTTTGTATTTTTTGTTTTACAGATGGGGAGCGACCCCTTGGTCAAGGGTCGCTCCCCTGGAGGGGAAAATTGTATTTAGGCCATTTCTGCCTAGGCTGGTTTTTGCTACGCCAATCTACCCCCAAGGGGGGCAGAAACCGCTAGGCACCGGGGATCTTTTTTTTTGCGCCAATGTCACGCAAGGGGAGCGACCCCGTAGGCAAGGGTCACTCCTGGGTGGGGGGGCAAATTTATTTTAGGCCATTTTTGCCCCCCTGGGGGCAGATCGGCCTATTGTTATTAGGCCAATCTGCCCCAGAGGGGGCAGGAACCTCTAGGCGCCAGGGCAATTTTTTTTTTTTGTTTGTTTTTTTAGAGATGGGGAGCGACCCATTAGACAAGGGTCGCTCCCCTGGGGGGCAAATTGTATTTAGACCATTTCTGCCCCCTTGGGGGTAGATCGGCCGATTTTAGGTCAATCTGCCCCAAGGGGGGCGGAAATCACTAGGCACAGGGTTTTTTTTTTTTGCGCCAATGTCACGCAAGGGGAGTGACCCCATAGGCAAGGGTTGCTCCCGAGGGGGGGTTGGTGGGGCACATTTATTTTAGGCCATTTCTGCCCCCCCTGGAGGCAGATCCGCCTATTGTTATTAGACCGATATGCCCCCAGGGGGGGCAGAAACCTCTAGGCGCCAGGGCAATTTTTTTGTTTGTGTTTTTTTGTTTGTTTGTTTTTTTAGAGATGGGGAGCGACCCATTAGGCAAGGGTCTCTCCCCTGGGGGGCAAATTGTATTTAGACCATTTCTGCCCCCTTGGGGGCAGATCGGCCGATTTTAGGTCAATCTGCCCCCAAGGGGGGCAGAAACCACTAGGCACCGGGTTGTTTTTTTTTTGCTCCAATGTCACGCAAGGGGAGTGACCCCGTAGACAAGGGTCGCTCCCGGAGGGGCTTGGATGGGTGGGGGGGCAGAAACCTCTAGGCGCCAGGGCTAATGTTTTTTTTTTTTTTTTTTTTTTTTTTTAGAGATGGGGAGCGACCCATTAGGCAAGGGTCGCTCCCCTGGGGGGAAAATTGTATTTAGACCATTTCTGCCAGATCAGCCAATTTTAGGTCAATCTGCCCCCAAGTGGGGCAGAAACCACTAGGCACCGGGGATTTTTTTTTGCGCAAATGTCATGCGAGGGGAGCGACCCCATAGGCATGGGTCGCTCCCTGGTGGGGATGGGGTGGCATATTTATTTTAGGTCATTTCTGCCCCCCCTGGGGCCGGCTGAGCTAGAGGCCAAAATCCACAGGTAGGCACTTTGTTAAAAACACCTCTGTTTTCTGTGAAAAAATGTGATGTGTCCTTGTTGTGTTTTGGGCCATTTCATTTCGTGGGCGCTAGGCCTACCCACACAAGTGAGGTATCATTTTTATCGGGAAACTTGGGGGAATGCTGGGTGGAAGGAAATTTGTGGCTCCTCTCAGATTCCAGAACTTTCTGTCACCGAAATGTGAGGTAACGTGTTTGTTTTCACCAAATTTTGAGGTTTGCAAAGGATTCTGGGTAACAGAACCTGGTCAGAGCCCCACAAGTCACCCCATCTTGGATTCCCTTAGGTCTCTAGTTTTCACAAATGCACAGGTTTGGTAGATTTCCCCAGGTGCCGGCTGATCTAGAGGCCAAAATCTATAGGTAGACACTTTGCAAAAAACACCTCTGTTTTCTGTCAAAAATTGTGATGTGTCCACGTTGTGTTTTGGGGCATTTCCTGTTGCGGGCGATAGGCCTACCCACACAAGTGAGGTATCATTTTTATCGGGAGACTTGGGGGAATGCTGGGTGGAAGGAAATTTGTGGCTCCTCTCAGATTCCAGAACTTTCTGTCACCGAAATGTGAGGAAAACGTGTTTTTTTAGCCATATTTTGAGGTTTGCAGAGGATTCTGGGTAACAGAACCTGGTCAGAGCCCCACAAGTCACCCCATCTTGGATTCCCCTAGGTCTCTTGTTTTCAAAAATGCACAGGTTTGGTAGGTTTCCCCAGGTGCCGGCTGAGCTAGAGGCCAAAATCTACAGGTAGGCACTTTGCAAAAAACACCTCTGTTTTCTGTCAAAAAATGTGATGTGTCCACGTTGTGTCTTGGGCCATTTCCTGTCGCGGGCGCTAGCCCTACCCACACAAGTGAGGTATAATTTTTATCGGGAGACTTGGGGGAACTTAGAATAGCAAAACAAGTGTTATTGCGCCTTGTCTTTCTTTACATTTTTTCCTTCCAAATATAAGAGAGTGTGTAAAAAAAAGACGTCTATTTGAGAAATGTCCTGTAATTCACATGCTAGTATGGGCACCCCGGAATTCAGAGATGTGCAAATAACCACTGCTCCTCAACACCTTATCTTGTGCCCATTTTGGAAATACAAAGGTTTTCTTGATAGCTATTTTTCACTCTTTATTTTTCAGCAAATGAATTGCTGTGTACCCGGTTTAGAATGAAAACCCACTGCAGGGTGCAGCTCATTTATTGGCCCTGGGTACCTAGGGTTCTTGATGAACCTACAAGCCCTATATATCCCCGCAACCAGAAGAGTCCAGCAGACATAATGGTATATTGCTTTCAAGAATTTTACATTGTAGGAAAAAGTTACGGAGTAAAACGTAGAGAAAACTTGCTGTTATTATCTCCTCAATTTCAATATTTTTTTTTCAGTTGTTATTTTCTGTAGGAAACCCTTTTAGGATCTACACAAATTATCCCTTTCTGAATTCAGAATTTTGTCTACATTTCAGAAATGTTTATGTTTCTGGGATCCAGCATTGGTTTCACGCCCATTTCTGTCACTGACTGGAAGCAGGCTGAAAGCACAAAAAATCGTTAAAATGGGGTATGTCCCAATAAAATGCCAAATTTGTGCTGAAAATTTGATTTTTCTGATTCAAGTCTGCCTGTTCCTGAAAGCTGGGAAGCTGGTGATTTTAGCCCTGCAAACCCTTTGTTGATGCCATTTTCAGGGAAAAAAACACAAGCCTTCTGCAGCCCCTTTTTCCCATTTGTTTTTAAAAAATGAAATTTTCAGTGTATTTTGGCTAATTTCTTGGCCTTCTTCAGGGGAACCCACAAAGTCTGGGTACCTCTAGAATCCCTAGGATGTTGGAAAAAAAGGACGCTAATTTGGCTTGGTTAGCTTATGTGGACAAAAAGTTATGAGGGCCTAAGCATGAACTGCCCCTAATATCCAAAAAAAGGCCTGGCACAGGAGGGGGAAAAGGCCTGGCAGCGAAGGGGTTAAAGAAATTTGCTATTCCAGTAGTATTGGTCGCATTAAATATTCGTACCACAAGCTCACCAAAGTGTCTGGGAAAGTTGGTACTGAAAAGGGACTGTATCTCTGCTGATGATCTTGCCACCTGAAGCGCATAGATCTTGCATGCAGATGTGAGCCCCACATGTTTTTGAAACAATAAAGCCTTGAGCCTGTTCAACTTGTCAAAATTCACAGTTGAAGTAGCAATATGGGGCCAAATCTCAGCTACTTCCCTCGGTCGTGTAGGAGGAAAAAGTACATTCCTGCAGCATGTAACAATCTTAGAGACCAAAACGACATAAACTATTCCTGCTTGCATCCCACAACAGTTCTCACTATTGGGGAGGACATAGCTGCCATTCAAAAGCACCTGGAACACAGGCCTAATCAAGGGGACTGGAACTCCCTTCAGATAACAAGCCAAGTTCGCTGCTGAAGGGTTACACGCCCCATGCAAGGACAGCTGTTTACAAACCATCGAATGGCTGACAGAAGTCTCGCACTCACTACAGCTAAGAAAGACTTCTTTAATGACACTGAGACATTTGTACGAGAATGGTAGCTCCTACACCTCATGGATGTAACTATCGCCTAGCCTTTCATATCTGCCTACTGTAATGTGTTTTAAGCAGGACGTAAATTGAAGTGTTAAAATAGGCATATTAATGACCATGGGCCTGATTACAACTTTGGAGGAGGTGTTAATCTGTCCCAAATGTGACGGATATACCACCAGCCGTACTACGAGTTCCATAGGATATATTGGACTTGTAATACGGCTGGTGGTATATCCGTCACTTTTGGGACGGATTAACACCTTCCTCCAAAGTTGTAATCAGGCCCCATGTGTATTAATCACTCAGCAGATGGTATTTCAGCCACAGTAAAAGGCAGCTTTTCGAATTTTTCAATATTTAACATGACATAAGTTGCATTTTTCTTAGCCATTAGTAGTGCTTGTCGCGTCAAATTAAATGTGGCGGTAACGTGTTGCCAGAGAACGTATCTTGTCTTTAGTGTTTGTAGTGTCTAACCCAACTGCATAATGGACCTTAGTTGATTCTGTCCATTGTGTAAAGAAGGCATATCACTTTGTATTATGTCTAATGCAGAAGAAACAATGTTGTTAAGGGTGTATATCTGGTTGGAGAGGGTATTAATCCCATTATCTACAAGAGCTAATGCCTTCTGTACGTTTTCCTGATCTATTTGCCTTAACCAGGCAGCAGCTTCTTGTTGAAAAAGCTTCCAAATTTCATTATAAACTGCCTAAAAGAAGCGCTTTCTGTGATGTTTTCTGGGGCCTAACAGGAAATCCTGTAAGTCAGCATTATTAGACAGGAGACTTAGGTGATCTCTAACAGCATCTAGTGAGGAACTCTTCAACCATTGCTGGCATAGTTTCCCTACACTGTATGTTGTTACTATACCTGCATGTACGCATGGCACATAGCGAAGGTCTAGCCTACTTGTTCTAAAACCCCCGTGGAGTTTATAAAACATTTAAGACACCCATTGGTATCTATTGGCCACAATAACCACCCGCCAGGATGTGAAAGTGAAGCATTAAACGTGTCATTCTGGACCCATTCATTAAGCTGATCTTCAGTTACATTTATGAATTTTTGCCACATGTAAAATTTTGCAGGGGCAGGAGTACTGGGCGTATTCAAATCTTTAATTTTTGCTAAGCCTAAACAGCTTGTCTATTATACAGTTTCATTTAAAATTAAAAATATAATTTGAACAGGTATGAGGCATGCTCTAAACAAAGCTTCCTTCCCTTTGCCAATGTCTAGTTCCCCACATACTTTTTAAGTCAATCGACTTCAGCCAATATTCATAGCCTTCTATCGCCAACTGGGAAACAAAGGAATCAGAATAAATGAATTTTGTATCTGTCAATAATATATGACCATTTTCCATCAATGGCAATTTGAAATAATATGACTCAGCAATTTTAACATTGTGCACAGAAAAATATGCAATTTTTTAAGAATATGTTTTAGAACTCCCTTGTGGTGGAGTTGGACAATGTTCCCATTATGTGTAGTTAAAAATAGTTTTTGAGGTAGTTGCTCCGTGAACGAAATGGTGTCCATAATAATTATAGCAAAACATGTCACCATAATTCTCTTTGGACTGATAAACATCCTCACTTTAAAATACAGTAAAAAAATGGAATTTAGTCATCATAGAATCAATTGTTTTCACATCCCAGTCATCAGAAACAACTCCGGGTATTATTACATTGTTCATAGAAAGTTTAAACACATATGGTATTTGAATCACCTCTGTGGGGCCGTATATATCAAATGTAACTTTATCCCAAACAGTCCCATCAGGAATTGGAATAGGAGAAGACAAGTCTCTGTGGACCTTATGAGAAGGAAAATGTGGTTTTAGGACCTGATCCACCAGTTCAACTGTTGATCTTTCAGGAAGGTAATGACCATGTATTAATAAAAGGAATGTTATGACAAAGCCAATCCAAAGGAGTAAACCTAATATAGTCAAGGGATGCCACAGATAGTTCAGTGGAAAAATATATTTTTATTTTTTTAAGCTAGTTTATAAGCGTACGTGTTTTTGACAGTTCAGATGTAGAAGAGGCAAATGAGTCTGAGAAAGTGTTGTTGATGTCGGCAAAGTATCCAGAAGCAGTTCATGCAAAAGCTGGAGCCGTATTTGCAGGACAAGAATTGTTAGGGGTCTCCAGCAGTGGTTCACAGTAAATGACACCATCTGTCTGTGTAGAAGTTGTATAATTAGTACATCGTTTGTTGTAACAGATGTTAATGGAACTAATGCAAGATCATTTTCCACCCTCCACAAGCTTGGAGAGGTGTCAGCGTTGCTGCTCAAAAATTATAGAGGGACATCTTGGCCAGGAGTGAAAGGGATTCTGGAATTACTGGCTGCTCCTCTTGGTCTGCTGTGCAGGATCGGCCACACGGTGTAACTTGACATTGTCGATAGATACAAAGCAGTTTTCTTTAGCACCGGGCAACAGTGGTAGAATTACAGTTTTGGTACAGTGTATTCCCAAGACTGGGGCTGGTGCAGGATAAGAAAGACCGAACTCCTTTTTCACAGCAACTTTTTCACGTAGTAGATCCCCAACATTTAAAATCCAGGAGGTAGATGTTAATGGTACATCCTTAATTCCTGCGGAGGCAGCACTGGCAGAAGCGTTGTTGTCACAAAGCTGTTGTAATTCCTGCAAGATAGTGACACTTTCATTTATGTCAAAAGGTGTTTCTTCTGCCTTCACACCAGGACCATCAAGATCTGGAACATACATTTGAGTTCCAAACAGACACTTGTGTAAAGTACGACCCCCCAGGGACCTTCTGGGCAGATTGTTAAGTGCTCTATGGACTCCATACAGGTGATTAAGCCAAATACAACCCGTGCCTAATACTCTGGCTGTTAAGGACTGCTTTAAATAACAGTTTCGTCACTCCACAACACTATTTCCCTCATGATGAAATGGAGACGAGTAATGAAGTTAGACCCCCAACCAGGCCATGGCGTCCCTGAATGCCCTTGAAGTAAAAGCAGGGCCCTGGTCCGAGCGGAAAGCCGCAACTGCATATGTGCCGAAAAAAACTTGCAAATCGATAATAACAGTCAGAGCGTCATCCTAGCATTGTGGCCACACCCATAGGAATGTGGAGCAAGAGTCAACAGCAACTAAAATGTATTTTCTATGCACTGTCCGGTGGTAGGGGACCACAGTGGTTCCAGTACACCCATTGTAAATGTTTGTTGGAAATTAGGAGAGGTGTCTGCAGCGGGCGTTTAACGGAGGAGCCTTAATTTGTTGGCAGATGTCACAACAAAGTACATACTGCTTGGTCTGTTTGTATAGACCTGTCTACCAATAACGTGCTTGCAATAATAATACTGTACTTGCCACACCAGCATAGGCAGATGCAACCCCCTCATGCGCTGCTTTAATCAACTCTGGTCTTATGCCATTATAGGGAATTACTCGAACTCCCACACCTAGTATTTTTACTTGTGCATCAAGAAAGCATCCCATTCGGTAGGAATATTTATCAGGAAATGCTTTTGCAAAGGGCGTGTCTTCAGCTGTGGCTTTCACGGCAGCCCATATGTCATCGACTGGTTTCGTTCTAGAATGAGTTACTGCAAAAACAGAAGCCGTGGCTACTGCTGATTTGGCTCCTTTATCAGCCAGTGTATTTCCCGCAAAGTGTATTCCAATGCCCTGTTGTCCAAGTGTATGTACAACATGGACGTTTGGTAGCGTTTCCTTCAGATCCGCTACTCCCCCCACAGAAATCTGTGTTTGATGGTGTTGCCTTTAGAATCTCTGAACCCATTCTGGTGCCAGTAATGCAGGTATTCATTGAAGGACTGGACACAATACTACGAACCACAGACAATCAGTGTTAGCTGCGCAGGATCCGTACATTCCAGTGCCATCACCAGAGCCTTTAGCTCTGCTAATTGTGCAGAGCAATCTGCTAGGGTTTGCATGAATGTATGCTGGGGACAACATTTATTATCCTCCATGTAGCCGCTTACGACTGCCCAAGCAGTGGAGTATTGATGTTTTGTGCCTATAGCAGATTGGGCTGAGCCATCAGTGTACATGACTCTTTGATATTTATCAATAGGCAGAGTATTTGCAGGAACTGGGTATTCCAGTTCTTCTTGCAAAAATTCTTGAGTTTGTAACTTAGGGTAAAGAATGCAGTCAACATCAGTGGCTGTCAAAGATATTGCCGATTGAATCCAACGTGGATGTAATGCTGTTGTCCCATCTCTAGGGGGCGCTGTAAGGGGACTGTCGGAAGCCTGGGAATCACCTTAAACACTTATCTAGAGTCCCTTGCTGACTCCTGTTTGTTTCTCTTTTCTCCATGGTACACTTGTGTAGTACTACATTTGCTTCCTGGGACTGCAAATCCCATAATGCACAACCTGTAAGTCAGGAAAGCCTGGATTCTGTTTCCCATTGTTTTCTATGGGAGAAGTCCAGTTGTTCCTTTTCACCGGATCCTCTCTTCCAGGACTTACAAGTGTCTGAAATTACACACACCTGAAACCTCTCCTGTGCAGCCCAGCTTGGAACTGCTTATAAGCTGCCTATTTCCTCAAGATCCACGTCGTGCATTGGAGTTTGATTCCTTTGTGTTACAGACCCTTTATCAGATGGTGTTCCAGTTTTGTTCCTGTGCCTGATCTGTTCCAGCTTGAACCTGTTTCCTGTTTCTCTGCCCTGCTCCTGATTGTTCCAGCCAGAGTCTGCTCCCTATCTCTCAGCCTTGTACCTGTTTGTTTCCTCCAGAGCCTGCTCCCTGTTCCTCTGTCTTGCTCCTGCCTTGTTTCAGCCTGAACCTGCTCTCTGTTTCTCAGTCCTGTTTACTGCTTTTTCCTACTCCCTGTATTCCAGCCCTATCCTTGCCTGTTCCAGCCAGAGCCCGCTCCCAGTTTCTCAGTCCTGTCTCTGTTTGTCCCAGCCAGAAGTTTGCACCCTGTTTTCCATTCCCAGTCCTGCCTTTGCTTCAGCCTGAGCCTGTTCCCAGTTCTTGCCTCTACCTCTTAGTTTGTTCCTTTCTGTTTCTGTTTCTTCTTGGTTATTTGTGTCTGGTAAGTGTTCTATCAGTCTTCACCAGTGTATAAGTGTCCTCCTTTGTACTGGGGTTGGTTCCTGGTTTCCAGGAGGCAATTCCAGCCCCCATCCTTGTCCAGTGTTATACGTTGTCTTTCGTGCGTAACAGTGATAGTGTGCTATTGCTGTTTTCTCAGGAATCGCCATTGTGTTTCCAGATGGACCCACAAGAGCGTGTCTTGTGTATGTAAGTACTTTCCTTGTTTGTGCTCTAGGGTCCAGAGACAGAATCACTTCTGCTGCCTCCTTTCTATGGGGCTGGCAGGGTGACTATCTGTAAGAGCAAACTATACAGAGGCATTGACATTCCCTGTCACTGTGGGAGGTTCTGCGCCTTACTCTGTGTACAACCCCAGCGTATTTGTCCATTAGTAATCTGTTTCCTGTTTGTTCACACAATGGTTGCTCTGCTTTCACTTTCCTGTGCCTGTCCATAGCTGTCCTTTCCGTGTATGCCTTTAGCTGCTCTTCTGCCCCAGTATACTACCTCTTTAGGATATTCGGTGACCTCAAGGGGTGTCCCAACCAAAGTCCTGATCAGACCCGCCTGAAATCGTGACAGCTTTAGCATTTGGAACGCTGGCTTTGGTAACAGCCTCAAGGGCTGAAATTGGAGTTATGACAATAATGTGTTTCCCCTGGGCCAGTGGTCTTTCTTTAATGACAGCCATCTGACAGCAGTGAGAATTTTCTCAGTGGGAGCAAAGCGTTGTTCTGCTGCTGAATATTAATGTGATTTGTATGCTATCAGGACTGTCTCACCCTCATTGAAAGTTACATAGGTGAAACCAATGGCACCATCAAATACTCTGATGACCAGATGTTTTTTATTGTCCCTTGTGTGTAAGTGTTGTGCTGCAAGCATGTCTATTTACAAAGCTCTGAGAATGGATGTGTTTGACTGTACAAGATTTACTGGAAAAGTGAGGACGTATTGAGTCATATAAAGGTTTTATGCGTGATGCATAATCTGGAATGTAAATTCTGCCAAAATTTAGGAAACCCAATAGTGATTGGAGTTTTTTATTGGTATTTGGAGGTTGTAACTGCATGCATTTTTCTAGGAATTCTGGCGCTAGGCTCTTTACTTCACTTGATAATTTGTATCCCAGACACTGGACACTAAAGAAGGCTTTTTTTGTTTTTTTTAAATTTAATTTATAGCCGAATTCGGCAAATCTCACAACAATGCGGGCTACCTGTCTTAGATGTTGCAGTAATTCATCATCCATGAGATAACTATCATATACATTGGACAATGCTTCAGGGTCAATGTCGTGCAATATTGAAGTCACACAAGCCGCAAACAGTCCTGGACTGTTCTTGTACCCCTGGGGTACACAACAGAATTCTGGGAGCCTAGTGAGCTGAAACTTGTTAGGTCTCTACTCTCAGGCACTATATTTTGGCAGAAGAAACCATTGGAAATATCCATTGTTGTTTTATTTTTTGGGGGCACTATGTTGTTCATGAGTGCTGTGAGTTTTGTATAGCATATGTGCGTGTATGACCATTTAAATGTTTGAAGTCTAAGACTATTCTGTATGAATGGTCTGGTTTAGCTACTGGGAATAAGGGATTATTCATTGGGGAGACACAGGGTTCGATTATGGCCTGGTACTCTAGTTGTGTGAGAATTTCCCTCACTGGTGCTTTAGCATCATGTTTTATTGGATACTGCGTTGAGGTCGATTTGTTTATTGGAATTACATGATAGGAGGAATCTTTATCCCACCCTACGTGGTTGGGATAAAATGTGGGTGCCTGCGCCAATGCCCAATCGATGGCATGGGATTCTGCAAGCTCATCAGGAACAAAGGGCGAGAAAGAAGGTTTGATAATATCTTCCCCATATGGGCAAGTACAGACAAATTCTGGTGGCCAATCACTTTCGGCCAGTAGAATATCATATATGTTTACGAACGGTTGCAAAAGATTGGGTCAATTTTGCGTTCAATGTCTCCTGCTAACTGTAAATTATTTTGTACACCCTTTCAGGCGTTGAGACACGCATGTCCGCAGTTTTGACTTGAAAGAAGTCATCAGTTGCTTTCACCTCCAGATGCTCTTGAAGTTTCCTGTGAAATATTGTGACCTTTACTGCGCTGTCTAATAGCACTAATGCCCACTTCTTGTTCTTCAATAGAGCCCTCTTCTTGAGTGGCATGTCGAACTGCAACTGTTGCCACTTTTTTCTTTTTGAATTGGGGTTTTTGTTGGGTAAGTTTCTCTTCTTTTTTGACAGAAACTTCTGTAAAGCGTTGTGATCCCTTTCTCGGTTTCACGCACTCAGTTCTTCACTCTCACTGCGTTTTTCCGGTGAGTCCTGAAAGGAATGGGTTTGGCGCGTTTCAGTATATTGATATCTGTCAGGGTTTTTTATATTATCTCTATTTCTGAGATTATATCTATTCTGTGGGGTCTTCATATGCAGAGATTCTCCCCTTTCTTTTTTAGGTGTTTTTTTTATCCTAAAGTTTCTTAGTACCCTTGCTTGGCAGAATCTTTATTAGATTTCCCTGAAATTGTGGTTTTGTCGGTCTGGCCCCCAGACTATCTCGACCAATACTAAAGTAGGTTTCCGCGATAATCTTTGGCAGCTCGCGTACTTGATCCTGTGGAGGTACATCCTGGAGCTGCAGGCGCACTGCTAGTGCAACTGCTTCCCCTATAAGGTTACTTAATATAATTGACAGTACTGTGGCAAAATTGCCCATTAGTTGCATCCCCAAGTCCAGGGAAGCCCCGTATTCATCTTGAATTTGTTTCAACACTTCCAGTAAATTGACAAGTGTCTGTGTACCGTGTGCGGTAGTAGTAACTGGACCCCCCTAGGCCGTTAGGCCATGTGCCAATAAATGTCCAGTAAGAGGAGATGGCATATTGACTGCAATTGCTACCTGTTGTGGGTTTGCCATGATGAATGGCAAGTTTGTTCAGAGATAAGCACACAAAATGGGGATTATCCTTTTAGAATTTAAGCTTGAACAACCTACAGCATTAGGTAAGTACTCCCTACTTGGCTGAGAAGGAAAGCCCTCAATATCACGGACGTCTCTGTATATAGTACTGAGGTGTCTTTGTATGCAGTGAGAGAGAGATACTAAGGAGGACCTGAAAATTAGTGCCTGAACAAACGTTTGAGGCACCATGGCCCTCATTACAACATTGATGGTAAATCCCGCTTACCCCCATGCAGAAGACTGCAAACACACCGCTGCGGCGGCGGAAAACCGCTATAGCTATTATGACCCACAGGCTGGAATCTGCCAAAATCCAGTTGGAGAGAGCTGCTGTCATCACTGTGGACCTCTTCTGTGGAGGGAGTGGACATGTCTGGAACCTCCTGTCCGGTGACGTTGGGTAGGGGTCCTGCAGGACGCAGTTGTGCGTCAAAAGTTTTAACGCCGGCTAACGCCATTCCAAAGCACCATGCGGGCGCCTTATTTATTGAATGACGTTAGCCGGCGCAGCTGACTGGTGTGCGTCAAAAAAAATGACTCACACCAGGCAGCGCCGGCGTAGGGGAAAATGGAGCTTGGGCGTCAAAAAATGGGGCAAGTCAGGTCTGAGGCAAAATTTTGGCCTCAACCCGATTTGCGCCATTTTTTTTTTACGTCCAACCCCCATTGAAATGACTCCTGTCTTAGCACAGACAGGAGTCATGCCCCCTTCCCCAATGGCCATGCCCAGGGGACTTATGTCCCCTGGGCATGGTCATTGGGCATAGTGACATGTAGGGGGGCACAAATCAGGCCCCCCTATGCCACAAAACAAAACAAAAGAAATACTTACCTGAACTTACCTTAAGTTCCCTGGGATGGGTCCCTCCATCCTTGGGCGTCCTCCTGGGGTGGGCAAGGGTGGCAGGGGGTGTCCCTGGGGGCATGGGAGGGCACCTCTGCGCTCCTTCCGAGCCCACAGGTCCCTTAACACCTGCCCTGACCAGGCGTTAAAAAATGACGCAAAAGCGGCTGGACGTCATTTTTTAAGGCCCGCCCACTCCCGTGCGTCATTTTTGCACAGGAGTTTAAATAAGGCGCACATGCCTTAGAGTCATTTTTTAGAAGGGAACGCCTACCTTGCATATCATTAACGCAAGGTAGGTGTCCACGCTAAAAAATGACGCAAACTCCAAGATCTTTGGCGCTAGACGGGTCTAACGCCAAAGTATAAATATGGAGTTAGCTTTGCGTCGGATTTGCGTAAAAAATAACGACGCAAATCCGGCGCAAACAGAGTATAAATATGCCCCTGAGTACACTACTCTAATAAGGGATACCTGGACCTGGTAAAACATGTAAGTACCATAGGTACCCACCACACACCAGGCCAGCCTCCTACAGGAGGTGCAAAGCAATCTGGGTGATGTGTTAGATGTCCCTGTTCTGCCTACTGGGAGGGACTCCAGGGACGGTAGCAGTGTTTCATCCAAGGGTCTGCATCCCCAAGGAGTAGCAGGACAGACAGGCAGAGAGGGTGCACCAGTTTGAGCTGTAGAAGCTTCAGATGGAGATGGAGAGGAGAGGAGGCTAGCCATAGAAGAGAAAAATATGTTCTTGGCTGATGAGCTCGGTTTGAGAGAGCTGGATCAGAGGAGTCAGTCTAGCAGAGATGGTGGCAGCAGTACCTCAGTGCTGGTGAAGGATTACAAGAGGGAGGGTGACATCTGTCTGTGGTTTTAGGGGTATGAGACTACTCTCCACATAAACATGGTCCCTGAAGCACATTGGAGGCGGATCTGTGGAAGCACTTTGAGTTAGAGGGGAGGGACACTCTGACATCCTTAGGGGATCCTCAGGGACTACTCACCAGTGTTGTAGTTTGGACTCTTGCTCTGGGCAAGACTGCTGGTTTAAGGATGACAGTACTTTTGCTTGTAGGCGACTATGCCTATCCTACAACAAGTCGCAACTGTTGTCCCAACCTTACCGGCTCACTAGCAGCACCTCACCAGAAACACAATAGTAAAAGGTGATTTGTGGCAGTCTTTACTCATGGACTCTAGAATAAGACATCCCAGGGAGTGTCGTGGTTAAACGGAGATTACCCCTTTCTCACAGAAATATCATGTCTCATACAAACATAGGCAATGACAAAGATACAGTAAAGTTTCAATAGTTTTTATTTAACATAACTGCAATTTGCGATACGTTTCATAGGCTGCAATGATTAGGATAATGAATAATGCAAGAAACAGAATTGTGAAGACGAGAGTCATTATTACGAAAAGCCCCACCATCTTGCAATGCATAGAAAAGACATACGAGATGTAATATGCCCTAATACCCTAATGTGAGAGGCCTAACCTCCTACCTAAAGGAGAGCTGAGCTTGCTAAACCTAATCTGCCAATGCCATGTCTATGAGAGGAGCCCGCATCCCTCGTTACTTTGGAATGAGGTCTCTATCCCAGACTCCGCAGGGACACAAAGACTGGGTAAGCGTCAAAACGATGTGCAGCATCGATATCAGCGATGATGGCGATGCCCTCTGGTCAAAATCCCTCTGATTATCTGTCTAAAGTGCGATGTATTTAAACAGATCTACAAGGACCCCTTAAGTAGGTGTGTTCCCAAACAATAGATAACAGACATGCTTGGGACGGCAATTAATATAAACAATCCCTTGAAAATATAGAGAGGGAAAATCCCTAAGTGTGAACACCAACTGTTTGTTTGTCTTTGTTGCTTGATCTTGACACCTTAGCGCGGTGACACTGATAATGCAAAGCATAACAAGTGGCCTAACTATAAAAAAGGCAGCCATCTTAGAAGAATTAAATAATTAAATGGGCTAAGACGGAGCAAGCTAAGTAGGTTAAAAGTCACTAGGTGACAGGGGCACGAGTCTGCAAGCCAGAGGCTAAGCTAACTCCTGTTATCCCATTAAAACGAACTAGGATTCACTACACCAGTTATGATCTTACTCCTGAGCAGTATAAGCAAAAGTTTAGGTCCTATAAGAAGAAGGAATCTCAAACTTGATTGGAGTGTGTAACACTTTTTGCTGGTCACTGGATGGTTAGGTAAATGGCAGTAATGTGACAACTTATGAGGGGCTGTACAATTTGATTGCTTGGGAGCACGTGTATAGTCTTTGTTTTCCAGAGCTGCACCGCACCTAATTGACAGCAAGCTGACTGCTCCCAGGAAGAGAGCATATGGTGGACACTCTGCCAAGGGAGGGCAGGGTCCCCATCGAAAGAAGGTGGGGGGGTAAGGGTAAACAGGGAGAGTTCTCTAAAGGGCATCAACCTTGTTCCCAGGGTCCATGTCCCCAGCTGAAACGAAACCAAGGGTCTCTACAGGGAAACCTGCAAAGGGGGGTACCCCAAGTGCTTGTGATCAGGTGGGTCACATGAGGGGGACAACAAATGTCCCAATGGGACGAAGGCACCCACTGGTGCTCAGTCACAGGGTTTGGCCAGTATAGCTCTTGGAGAGGAGTTGGTTACAGGTGGGTGGGAGCCAGCTGAGATGACCCTTGTCTCACTCGGCCACAGTGAGATGGCCCAGAGGACCCTCGTGCCTGAGAACACTAAGAAATACAGGCATTGGGTGACCATGAATAGACAGAGGGCGGAGGCTCTGAGAGACACAGGAGCCAGTGTGACTACTATGTGAAGTCACCTGGTGTCTGAAGAGCAGGTAGCTCCCCTTGCACTTAAGCAAGAAGTTGGCGTAGACAACTCTGTGCGCCTGTGCAAAAGTGGCGAAGGTTCACTTTGAGTGGGGGGTCTCAGGATCCTTGAGGGTAGCTGTGAGTCCCGCCATGCCTGTTTGTCTGCTTGGCAATGACCTAGAGGAGTCCGCTTGGAGGGAGGTGGGCACACAGGAGATGTTGGGTCTGCTTGGGTGAGTGTGTGTGTCAACCGGTAAATGGCAGCCTGTCAGGGTGATCAGGAGGCCCTGGAGCCTGAAAGAGTGGCTCAGGTGCCTGCCAGAAGGAGGAAGGGCAAGGGGCATGGGAAACCCACCACAGAAGTTACCACAGTCTGAGAGGAGGCTGAACCTGTGGATGACACCCCAGAGGCTACAGGGGAACAAGTGGCTGAACTGGATGAGGTGCCCGAGCTGACTCAGTGGCAGCAGGAAGGGGGTCCCACAAGAGAGGCAGTCTGTGAGGTTCAGAAAACATGCCATACTCTAGAGGGTTTGCGGCAACAGGCTGCAGACCAGGAATCTGGCAAGGACTATAAATCACACTTGATTTATTGGGAGGATGGTCTTCTATACATTGAGCCTAAAGATGCTGAACCTGGCGCAGCCTGTTTACTGGTAGCACCACAGGGCTTCAGAGCCTTCTTACTGAATTTGGCTGATGATGTGCCTTTAGCTGGTCATTTGGGGCAGGAAACGACCTTTGAAAGTCTTGTCACCCATTTTTACTGACCTCAAATGCACAGGGACTCTGATGTGTACTGTAGGTCTTGTCAGGCAAGTGGCAAAAGTGGGGGTAAATGTAAGGCTTCCCTCCAACCTTTTTGTGTAGTCAGCACCCCCTTTGAGAGAGTGGGTATTGACATTGTAGGGCCTCTGGATCCCAAAACAGCCATGGGCAACAGGTTTATCCTGGTCTTGGTGGACCATGCCACCGGGTACCCAGAAGCTATCCTTCTTAGATCAATCACAACCCCTGTGGTGGGCTGGAATTGATATAGGTTTTTACCCGCATGGGGTTCCCCAAGGAGGTGATACTAGACAGGGGAACCAACTTCCTATCAGCTTAATCAACGTTACTCAACAAGGTGGTTGATGCTAACCGTTGCACATCTGAAAATAGAGAAGTCCGGAAACAACATATCATGTGTAAGTCATATGGAGGGTGCCAACCTGGTGCAGAAACCCAACCACCACGGGTTTCGAGAATGCACAAATACACAGGCGGTAAAGGACACCACCTATGTCGTGTGCTGTATAAAACAAAATGCAAAACCAAGAAAGAGCAACCAGGGCACTCCACGACGGGTACATTTGTAGAAGATGCTTTAATCCTTAGAACTGCAAAGTATGAAAAGATATACAGAGATAATAAGAGTCCATGTAATCAATCAAGTATGCGTGAGTTGGGTAACAGCCAACACGTGTTTCGTCCTCACGGACTTCTTCAAGGCTTGAAAACTCAATTTGTTAGGTAACAAAGTGTTTCTGTAAATACTCCATAGGTAATACAATATCAGGGAATCAATGAGTTTTGTATCCAAGTAAAAACGGGTCCCTAGTCATAACAGGGAAAATTAGTACTTTCCAGGATAGAAGGACTGTCCCGTAGAGTGTATCCGTAGTCCAGGATAAGCACTCCGTCAATGGTCTAAGTAGACCCAGTCAGTGATTCCCCAGGATCCGGGAGTCAGAAAAACATTGGTGCGTGTGCAGGGTCACAACGTGTGATAACGCTGCTGTGTGCTTATCCTGGACTACGGATACACTCTACGGGACAGTCCTTCTATCCTGGAAAGTACTAATTTTCCCTGTTATGACTAGGGACCCGTTTTTGCTTGGATACAAAACTCATTGATTCCCTGATGTGGTATTACCTATGGAGTATTTACAGAAACACTTTGTTACCTAAAAAATTGAGTTTTCAAGCCTTGAAGAAGTCCGTGAGGACGAAACACGGGTTGGCTGTTACCGAACTCACGCATACTTGATTGATTACATGGACTCTTATTATCTCTGTATATCTTTTCATACTTTGCAGTTCTAAGGATTAAAGCATCTTCTACAAATTTACCCGTCGTGGAGTGCCCTGGTTGCTCTTTCTTGGTTTTGCATTCCTATCTGCTTATATGAAGTCTCAGTGGAAGGAGTGTGGGGTGACGTACAAGTTCACTACTCCTTACCACCCACAAGGAAATGGTTTGGTTGAAAGCTTCAACTTAACGTTGAAGGGCATGATTATGGACCCGTCAGATCCCATGAGCCGGATATGACGTCCTCTTGCCATGCCTTCTGTTTGCCTACAGCGAGGTGCCAAAAAAGGGACTTGGTTTGTTGTATGGCCACCCTGTGAGAGGACCTCTGAGTTTGATGAAGGAGGGCTTGGAGAAAGCCTCCAGTAAGCCCTCACAGGATGTATTCAGCTACATGTGGGCTTTTAGGAATCAGACAGCCTGCTTCAGGAAGCTTGCTCAAGAGAACCTTTAAGCAAGCCAGGAGGACATGAAACGCTGGTATGACCAGAATGCCACTCTGGTTGAGTTTCAGACTGGCCAGAAAGTGTGGGTCATGGTTCCAGTGGAGCCTTGTGCTCTCCAAAACAATTGGACTGTGCCTTTTGAGGTGGTGGAAAGCACAAGTGAGGTCACCTAGCTTGTGAACTTGCGGTCTCCAAAGAACCCTTTAAGGGTCCTGAATGTGAACTGCTTCAAACTTCACTTTGAGACGTCTGAATTGACAACGCTCCTAGTAACAGATGGGGTGGAGGAAGAAAGAGAGCCTCTTCCTGACCTCCTGTGTGCTCAGGAGGACGATGGGTCTGTGGAGGGTATGAACCTCTCCCCCTCCCTGACCCCAGAGCAACAGAGGTATTGTCGCCAGGTTTTGGGACAGTTTGCCTCATTGTTTTCCTTGGTCCTAGGGGTCACCTATTTGTGTAAACATGATGTGGACACTGGGGACAGTCCACCCATAAAACACAGGATTTACAGGGTGACTGACAAGGTCAGGGCCAGTATTAAAGATGAGGAGCCCAACATGTTAGTTCTCCAGTAGCCCTTGGGCCAGTCCAGTGGTCTTGGTCCCAAAGGCTGCTGTCCCTGGTGCCACTCTAGAACTCAGGTTCTGTGTGGATTACCGTGGGCTCAACACCATCACGAAGACTGACGCTCACCCCATCCTCCGAGCTGATGAGCTCATTGATCACTTGGGAGCTGCCAAGTTTCTCAGCACATTTGATCTAATGTCTCGGTATTGGAACATTGCTCTAACTGAGGGAGAAAGGTTTGCATTTTCTACCCCAGATTGGCACTACCATTTCAAGATGCTGCCCTTTGGGATGAAAAATGCCAGTGACACCTTTCAGAGGTTGGTTAAACAGGTTTTGGCTGGGTTGGAGGATTTCAGTGATGCCTAACTGGATGCCATTGCAGTGTTCAGCTCCAGCTGGGTGGAACACTCAGCTGGAAAAGTACAAAGTGCTGAAGTCTCTGCAGAAGGCAGGCCTCACTATTAAGGAGAGTAAGTGCCAAATAAGGTAGGGATCTGTGGAGTACCTCGGAAACCAGGTGAGGAGTGGTCAGATGACACCCCTACAACCAAAAATTTACACCATTCTGGCTTGGGAGTGCTGCAAGACCTAGACTGAGGTGAGAGCCTTTTTAGGCCTCACAGAGTACTATAGGAGGTTTGTCAAGGGATATGACACTATTGTTGCTACCTTGACAGAGTTAACATCCAAAAAGCAACACAAAAAGGTGATCTGGACCGAGGTTTCCCAGACAACTTTTGATGCAATGAAGGCAGCCATGTCCACAGACCCGTGCTGAAGGTTCCTGAATTCTCTAAAGAATTTGTAATGCAGACTGATGCTTTGGAGCATGGTTTGGGAGCGGTACTTGCACAACTAAATGAAGAGGGCTTAGACCAGCCTATAGTCTTCATTAGAAGGAGATTTCTTTCCCTTGAATGTAAGTGGAGTGCAGTTGAGTGTGAAGCTTTTGGTGTGGTCTGGGTGCTGAAGAAGCTAAGATCCTACTTGCTTTGGAATCACTTCCAGGTTCAGACAGACCACAGGCCCCTCAGGTGGTTAATGCAGAGAAGCTAGACTAAGCCTCAAGATAAATTTTTGAAGCAGTAGCTGAAAATTACTTGTTTATTCTGTTTCCCTCAGACCTGAATTAATTCCTAGGTTGCTGAAGTGTTGTTATATGTCCTATTGTATTAGAGACTGAAAACATGTTTTGATGTTAACAAATTAACAGTATTTGTTTTAGCTGTCGAACAAGACAGGAAGCCTTACTAATTTCACATAAGAACTGGTCAAACTATCCGGTGAGCTGTGGGGAAGGATCCCCAAGTTACAACAAACAATTAAGCATCATATTTTGGGGGAACTGTATGAATTCATCAAGATGACCATGCCTCTTCCCTGAGAAAATCCAGAATAGTTGTAAACTTGATGAGCATTTTGAATTCTAATTAGATATTGATTCTAGTGCACAAGATGAGCCCACCTGGATGACCAATCGGAAACTAGTAGACATTTCTAGTTAGGGATATACTTTTAAAACTTTTAGACAGTTCAAATTGTGTTATTTAGCTTGCTGATGACCCTTGAAATGCTGCTGCTCTCTCTTATCCTTAATCCCTAAGTCTCTTTGATGTCCTATGAAGAATGAAAGTTATTTTTTCTAATTGACCCACTTATCTATGTTCTTCAATCCTATGTGTAGCCCGTGTTCTGCTCTGTCCTGTTGCTGCTGTGTACTGATGCTGTTCAATGGTGAACACTCTGCTTGATTAAACTTTCCTGTCCGCTGTTCCATGAGGAGAGGTATAAACTAAGGCGGTCATTACAACATTGGCGGTAAAAGCCGCTTACCGCCGTGCAGAAGACCGCCAACACACCGCCGCGGCCGCGGAATTCCGCCACAGCTATTATGACCCACATCTCGAAATCCGACAAAAATCAAACACCCACACAAGTCCGCCACACCATAGGTCAGTGATAAACTGGCGAAAACAAAACTTCCACCGTCACACCAACAGAAATACGCCCACACTATCACGACACACGAATCCACGCGGAGGTCTTTCAACCGTGGTATTCCATTGGCGGTACACACCGCCACGCTCAAAATACACACACTTCTACAAAACACCGCCACATTGGATAATTCGAAATACACACACATGATACACATACACACACTACTCCCACACACCCACACCACTATAAAACACACACCCACATCACCCACAAACCCCTACGATCACTATTACAGATAGAAGGCCAGAGAGAGACACCACCATCCACAAACTAGCAGCCACAGGCACATAACACCATCACCCACACAACTTCCACGCACAAAACACCACACACCACTACATATCACCACACTTATCACCACACACACCACCCCACACATCACCTACACCACCCCATGGCACGGCAAAGACACCCTAGGTTCTCGTAGGAGGAGCTCAGGGTCATGGTGGAGGAAATCGTCCGGGTAGAGCCACGGCTATTTGGATCACAGGTGCAGCACACCTCCATTGCAAGGAAGATGGAGCTATGGCGAAGAATAGTCGACAGGGTCAACGCAGTGGGACAGCACCCAAGAAATCGGGACGACATCAGGAAGAGGTGGAACGACCTACGGGGAAGGTGCGTTCCGTGGTCTCAAGACACCATCAGGCGGTTCAGCGGACTGGCGGCGGACCCCCACCTCCTCACCCACAACTAACAACATGGGAGGAGCAGGTCTTGGCTATACTGCATCCTGAGGGCCTCGCAGGAGTCGGACTCTGGTAAGTCAAACCTTTACTATTACATCCCCCACCCTAGCTGCATGCTATCACATCCCCCCACCCTCGGCCCCACCCCTATCACTCCAACTCCTCACAAATGTACCAATATCACAAACCACCCATCCCAACACCAAGCCCTGCATGCAACAACAAAGCATGGACACCCATCACTAAAGCATGCCCACTGCACATACCCATACACCCCCCTAAACCATCATCACACAAGGTCCCACACAGGAATGCTAGCACTGGGGTACACGGTCACCCACCCATTGCACACCATGACACACACAGATGCAATAATCATGCTTTTCCACCCCTGCAGGACCACTACCCAACGTCACCAGACAGTAGGGTCCAGACATCTCCACCCCACCCACAGAAGAGGCCCACAGTGATGACAGCAACTCTGTCCAACTGGATCAAGATGACCAGCTCGGACCATCGTGGGCCTCGGGACAGTCGGTTCCCCTCACACAGGCACAGGCCACCACAGACCATCCCCCCTCTGGTAACACCAGCACAGCACCCACCCAGCGGGCCCATACCTCCGTCCCCAGGACAGGTCAATCAGTTGTGTGTCCACCACTACAGGGAACCCAGGATAACCCACCAACCCAACAACAACAGGGACCTGGGGGCAGTGGTAGTGGTCCAGGGGACGGAGGCCCAGGAACACAGGGGAACTGGGAGGGCTGCTGTGTGACAGGAGCCGGACAGGCCAAGGGAACCCACTCTCCACGAGGCCCTCTCCTCCATCATGGGAGCATACCACCACTCCCAGGAGACAATGGCAATGGTCCTGGCTAAGTTTCAGGACACCCAGCGCATGCAGGAGGAACAGTATTTGGGGTTCAGGGAGGAACTCAGAACCATCAGCTCCGCCCTGGGCACCATTGTAGGGGTGCTGAAGGAACTACTCAACACCAGGAGAGACACTGTGGCACTACAAGGGGCCCCTGACACTAGCATGGATGATGAACTGCCCACCACCTCCGCCGGCGCTAGTGGACAGGAGGCACCGCAACAGGACCACCAATCCAGCACCCCACCCCCTGCAGACAGAGAACCACCTCGCAAACAGTCCTTGAGATCCAGGAACAAGACAGAGCACGATGCCAAGATCCCCGCCAAGAAATGAGACCACCCTGATTGTCAACCCACTGTCCCACTTTGTCACCCTGTCCTTATTGAAACTGCCCCAGCTCCACTTCTAATGCCCATATGGGCAATGCACCTATGAGACAAATAGACTGGACTCTGCCATGGACACTCCTCCGCCATCACCCCTCACCATTTAACTTCCCCCTCCAATATTTATTATGTAAATAAACACACCTAAAGCACCAAACGATCTGGAGTCTGTCTGTGATTTTGAAATAGTGTATTTGCAATTACATTGACAACATTTTCAGGAAATAGTAATGTCAACATACATATGTCACACAGCTCTAGTCCCTGAGGAATCTAAGCAGATGACACACGTTGGGACCCCCACCTGTGAAACCGTAAGAGAAAGTGACAACTCAGTGACCATACACTGGGTGAAATAGACATACAGGATAGAGGTAGAAGTGTAAAAGTACTTGTAGTAGGCAGGAATGTATTCTCACCTGTGTTTCACTGGAAATATTGCTGGATGACTGAGTCCCTGTTGTCAATGTCTTCTTCCTCTGCTTCCTCCTCATCACTGTTCACAGGCTCCACAGCTGCCACAACACCGCCATCTGGACTATCCTCCTTCAGAAAAGGCACCTGGCGTTGCAAAGCCAAGTTGTGAAGCATACAGCAGGCCACGATGATCTGGCACACCTTCTTTGGTGAGTAGAAAAGGGATCCACCTGTCATATGGAGGCACCGGAACCTGGCCTTCAGAAGGCTGAAGGTCCGCTCGATCACCCTCCTAGTACGCTCATGGGCCTCATTGTAGCGTTCCTCTGCCCTGGGATTCCTCACTGGGGTCATTAGCCATGACAGGTTGGGGTAACCGGAGTCACCTAATAGCCACACACAGTGCCTCTGGAGTTGCCCCATCACATAAGGGATGCTGCTATTCCGCAGGATGTAGGCATCATGCACTGAGCCAGGAAACATGGCATTCACATGGGAGATGTACTGGTCGGCCAAACATACCATCTGTACATTCATGGAATGATAACTCTTCCGGTTCCTGTACACCTGTTCACTCCTGTGGGGGGGGACCAAAGCCACATGGGTCCCATCAATGGCACCTATGATGTTGGGGATATGTCCAAGGGCATCGAAGTCACCTTTCACTGTAGGCAAGTCCTCCACCTGAGGGAAAACGATGTAGCTCCGCATGTGTTTCAGCAGGGCAGACAACACTCTGGACAATACGTTGGAAAACATAGGCTGGGACATCCCTGATGCCATGGCCACAGTTGTTTGAAAAGACCCACTTGCAAGGAAATGGAGCACTGATAGCACCTGCACATGAGGGGGGATTCCTGTGGGATGGCGGATTGCTGACATCAGGTATGTACCCACTGTCTACACAGAACACGATTCATACACAAAATCTGGCCTGTATGTGTGTTGAGAGTAGGCCTAGGTATGTGTGACGCAGTTGGTAATTAGGCCATGTGGGCCCCTGAAATGGCGGCAGCCTGACCTCTAAAGTGGGACAATGGGATGTGAGGTAACTGCGCTGGCGTTGTACACCGTCGCAGTAGGCGGTCGAAGACCGTGGCGCAATGCTGCATTGGTTAACATTGGACCCTATGGGTGCCAGGAGCCAATGATGATGTACGCCGGCGCTGATGGTACGCACCGCCGCGGACGTGACCGCCATTTTCAAGCTGCTGAATCACTCGATACCTGATCTTCAACAGGACAGGACCTACACTGCAAGTGCTGCTGTGACCTCGGTCTGGAAGAGATAATGGCTCGTGCGTCTGGGGAAAGGGTCCCTGCCTTCACATCGGAGGAGTTGGAGAAGCTTGTCGACGGGGTCCTCCCGCAGTACACGCTACTCTACGGTCCTCCAGACCAACAGGTAAGTACACAGGGGGCATGTTGTATGAGCTATGCGTGTGTGGAGAGGGCTGGTTGTAAGAAGGAAGGGGCCAGAGTTCTGAGTGCATGAAAGACGGTGGGTGCATGTGCCACATGGAAGGGTAGGGATGGGGACCACTCACTTTGACGGCGCAGTTGGTAATGACTTCTCTTCTTCCCCTGTACATTTTATGTAGGCCAGCACCCACCAGAAAAAGGATATTTGGCGTGCCATCGCCAAGGACGTCTGGACCCTGGGGGTCCACCACAGACGGAGCACCCACTGCCGGAAGAGATGGGAGGACATTCACCGCTGGAGCAAGAAGACGGCGGAGGCTCAGCTGGGGATGGCCTCCCAACGTGGGAGGGGTGCCCGTCGAACCATGACCCCCCTGATGTTCTGGATCCTGGCGGTGGCCTACCCGGAGTTGGATGGGCACTTGAGGGCATCACAGCAGACACAAGGGGGTGAGTACACTCTCATTCTGCTGACTTTGCGCACAGTGGAGGGGTCTGGGTGGGGGAGGAGGGCTGTGGGTTTCCCTAGGCCAGGGCAAGTTCCGTAGGCTAGGCCCCTTCGTAAGGCGTGGCCCTGTGGCCCCCCACCCCACCTCTGTAGATTGCCAAGTACAGGTATTCATGCAATTGTGTCATCTATGTGTGCAGATGTCGTCCATATCCTTGTAGGCCATTTCCCAGGAATTGCACTGTAGAGCCCAACAGCGCGACGTAGTGCAGGGGGCTGCTGTATCTGTATTGTCTGCCAACGGTAGCGGTAATCCATGCACTCAACCTGTCTTTCTTCTGTCCCCCCCTTTTTTTCGGTCTCCCTGTTCTTGTGTGCATTAGCATCATCAGGCGGAGGAGCAGCGGCACCGGAGCAGGAGGGGGCTGCGTCCCGCATGGCCATGGAGGGCCACACTATGGACTCTGAATACACCAGTGGGACGGAGGGCAAGGGGAGCACCACGGCGGTGACAGGAGCTGAAACCAGCGACATGGACTCGTCCTCAGATGGGAGCTCCCTTGTGGTGGCGGCAACATCTGTGCCCCCCACTACTACAGGTACAGCCGTCACCCCCCCTACCAGCATCCCCCTCCCAGCAGCCCCTCAGCGTGTACCCCGTGCCCGCTCACCCAGGAGGGTGGGCATCACCTTCGCCCCAGGCACCTCAGCCCCTGCCCATGTCACCTCTGCTGCCCTCAGTGAGGAGGCCATTGACCTCCTCAGGTCCATCACTGTTGGGCAGTCTACCATTTTGAATGCCATCCAGGGTGTAGAAAGGGAGTTGCAACAAACCAATGCATTCCTGGAGGGCATTCATTATGGTCAGGCTGCCCTTCATCGAACCTTTCAAACTCTGGCCTCAGCACTGATGGCAGCCATTGTCCTTGTGTCTAGCCTCCCCCCTCCAACTTCCTCCACCCAGACCCAATCCCCTGTACCTCTGCCTATCCCAAGCACACCATCAGACCAGCATGCACACACCTCACCACACAAGGGAAGCTCAGGCTAACATAAGCACCACACATCCCACAGGCACTCAAGCAAGCATCACACACATACAGACACACCAACATCCACTGCCTCCACTGTGTCCCCCTCCTCCTCGTCTCCCTCCTCCCTCCCAGTCTCGTCTGCACTCACACCTGCATGCACTACCACTACAGCCACTACGTCCCGCACCAGCACACCCACCACCACACCCCGCTCACGTGCAGTCACCACCCCCACTACCATTCACACGTCCCCTGTGTCCACTCCTAGTGTGTCTGTGACGCCCCCTCCCAAGATACACAAATGCAGGCACACACCCACCCAACATACATCCACCTCACAACAGCCTTCAGCGCATGCACCTGCACCCAAAGCCACAAAAGTTACACCTCCTACAACCACCACCTCTTCCTCCACTCCCAAACCCCCTCCAGCTACCGTCCCAGTGTCTCCAAACAACTTTTCCTGTCCACCCTTAACCTATTTCCCCCCACCCCCACCGTCCAACGCATAGGTCCCGTACTAGCACCTCAGCCGCAAAATCTACGGGACCAGTGGTGCCTGTTGTCACAGGTATGTGGAGTGCACCGGCCACCAGGCCAGCCAGTGTATCACGGAGCCAGAGCACAGCCAGTCCCCCCCCCTGTGAAGCACCAGAAGTTGGCCAGTGCCCGGCGGGAGAGGGGGAAGACTCCAGCCACCCAAGCCACCCACAGGAGTCCCGGGGGGAATGTGGACTCAGCTGTGACTCCTCCCAAGGTGGGGAAGGGGCAGAAGAAACCCGCAAAGTCTGGGAGGAGCAGCACGGCGGAGAAGACCGGCATCATCCCCGCTGGCCAGGAGACCACCGCCAGCCCCATCGTCGCTGCCCAGGAGGGCCCCGCCAGCCCCATCGTTGCTGCACAAGAGGACCCCGCCAGCCACAGCCCAGCTGCCCAGGAGGGCCCCGCCAGCCACAGCCCAGCTGGCCAGGAGGACCCCGCCAGCCACAGCCCAGGAGGGCCCCGCCAGCCACAGCCCAGCTGCCCAGGAGGACCCCGCCAGCCACAGCCCAGCTGGCCAGGAGGACCCCGCCAGCCACAGCCCAGCTGCCCAGGAGGCCCCGCCAGCCACAGCCCATATGACCAATGAAGGACCGCCAGCCCCAGCCCAGCTGGGCAATGAAGGACCGCCAAGTCAAGCACCGCTGAACAGGGCAAGGACCGCCAAGTCAAGCACCGCTGAACAGGGCAAGGACCGCCAAGTCAAGCACCGCTGAACAGGGCAAGGACTGCTGAACAGGGCAAGGACCGCCAAGTCAAGCACCGCTGAACAGGGCAAGGACCACTGAACAGGGCAAGGACTGCCAAGTCAAGCACCGCTGAACAGGGCAAGCACCGCTGAACAGGGCAAGGACGCCAAGTCAAACACCGCTGAACAGGGCAAGGACAGGCAAGTCAAGCACCGCTGAACAGGGCAAGCACCGCTGAACATGGCAAGGACCGCCAAGTCAAGCACCGCTGAACAGGGCAAGGACCGCCAAGTCAAGCACCGCTGAACAGGGGAAGGACCACCAACTCAAGCACCGCTCAACAGGGCAAGCACCGCCAAGTCAAGCACCGCTGAACAGGGCAAGGACCGCCAAGTCAAGCACCGCTGAACAGGGCAAGGACCGCCAACTCAAGCAACCGCTAGCCCATGAGCGGCAGGGGCAGTGACGCAACCGGGACCGTCATGAGGTGAGTGATGCACTCTGGGCACCAGTCCCCCTCCAGAACCAGTGGAGACATGCATCCACTCCGTCTGTCCTGCACAGGATGAAGCACTCTGGGCACCAGTCCCCCTACAGAACCAGTGGAGACTGTTATCTGCTTGAGAGACTGTGGCTTTGCACTCCCCAGGATGGTACAGTGGGCAAACCACCCACTGGAGAGACTGTGGCTTTGCACTCCCCAGGATAAAGCAGTGGGCAAACCACCCACTGGAGAGACTTCAGAGACTGTGGCTTTGCACTCCCCAGGATAAAGCAGTGGGCAAACCACCCACTGTAGAGACTTGAGAGACTGTGGCATTGCACTCCCCAGGATAAAGCAGTGGGCAAACCACCCACTGGAGAGACTTGAGAGACTGTGGCTTTGCACTCCCTAGGATGGTACAGTGGGCAAACCACCCACTGTACAGACTTGAGAGACAGTGGCTTTGCACTCCCCAGGATACATCAATGGGCATGGAGCCCCCTTGTGGATCTGGCGTCGTGCACTCATCCGGCTGAGGTGCCCCCTCTTCCCTTCCCCCTGAGGTGCCTGTTGTATTTCTATCTGATGCCCCAGCAGTGTTCTCTCCATCATGTTCGGGTATCTTGTGTGCGCCTCGTCCATGCATTTTGGGCTCAGTGGTCTACGGACTATGAATGGTGCAATACCTGGACTACTAATCGTGGTGTATATTTTGTTAATAGTGTATATATGTATATATTTGCTAACTGAATTTTGATATATTACAATGGTTACACTCATTTCATTTTGTCTTTGCGTTCTTCCAGGAGGGTTGGGGGGTGTTACTGTAATGTTTGGATATGCATTGGTGTGTGTGTTGTAGTGGGTGAGGGTGGGGGTGGGGGTTGGGGTGTTGCATGTGTGTGTCCCTGTTTTTTGCCTCCCCCCTCCCCTATGTCGTAGGTGCAGTACTCACCATGGTCTTCGCCGCCGGCATTGGTGCTCCTGGTACAGGAGCAGGAAGGCTAGCGCAGGAAGAATATAGAGCTCCGGCTCCATGGTGTTGTCATTCCTCGTGGAGTGTGTAGAGGTGAGCGTTTTTCCTTCGAAATGCCTGTTTCTGCCGTGTTTTTATCCACGGGGAATCGGCCCCGGAAAAGGTGGCGGATTGGCCTGTCATAATAGTGTGGGCGGTACATTGTCCTCCGCCTGTCTGTTGGCGGTGACCGCCGAGCTGTTTGTTTTTACCGCCGTGGCGGTCTGAGTCTTAAAGTGGCTGTCTTTGTTGGCGGTTCCCGCCACGGTCGTAATTGCAAAAATGTTACCACCGGGCTGTTGGCGGTCTTACCGCCGCTTTAACACCGTCCGCCAGGGTTGTAAGGACCACCTAAATGTGCTTTCTTGCTTCCTTTTCAACTTAATTATACCAGTGTATTTTTATAGTGAGTTACCCTTGTTATATGATTTCATATTAGAGATGGCGCAGCTCTAAAACAAAATGTTATTAACTGAATTTTGATGATTTACTGATGTCACCATCATCTGCTTTGAAATCTGATTTTAATGTGCATATTATAGCTTTGTTAATTTGTATCATTCTATTGGAGTATTTAATAGTATTGATGGTAGGTAGGCTTAACCTCTTTAGACATTTTTGTCAGCCTATGGGTTTCATGTATTTTTATAACATAGTTTTCCTCACCATTTATGTTACATTAGCTTTGTGGTTGTAATAAAGCTTTGAAACTTTACCCATTTTTGGAGTCTTTTTTTTGGTACATATTAGAAATGGAGTCTCTGGTTTGTAGCCAGTATGCACTCTATCCAAGCAGGGACCCTCACTCCAGTCAGGGTAAGGGAAATACACACCTAGGATAACCCCTGCTCATCCACTTGGTAGCTTAGCACACGCTGTCAGGCTTATCTCAGAGGCAATGTGTAAAGTATTTGTACCAATACACTTACTAATACAGTGAAAACACTAAAAAAGTATTCAACACCAGGTTAGAAAAATAGCCAATATTTATCTGGGTAAAACAAGACCAAAACGACAAAAATCCAACACATACATTCAAAGTTATGAATTTTTACAGATTAAATTTCAACATAGCACTTAGAAACACAAATGCTTTGAATGACGGATTCATTCCCAACAATCCGACGCTAATAGCGACGGTCAGGGGGTCACACGGACTCCCAGATACTGTACTTGGGGGTCTCTTGTGAAAATGAGGAAACAAGCCGATGCATGTGGTTGGGGATCAAGGCGTCACTGGATCCGGTGCAACGTTGGTTCCGGTGCTGCAGATCGAATGAGCAGAGGCGTCGATGTGAGGAACCAGGTTCTTGCAGTGGAGCTGTGGAGGTGAGGCAGCATTGGTACGAAGAATTGGATCCGCACACTTACGTCAGTGAAGTCGGGTGTCACGGACGTTGGTGACATGGCACTTCGGGACTCACGGAGTCATGGGCGTCAGTGAGGACCATGGTTTCAGTTGCAAGCGGCGTCGCAGGATCCGGCAGCAGCATCAATCCGGAGTTGTCCGATGTCGGTGCACTTGGTTCTTCTTTGTTTTTCACCAGCTTCTCCTTTCAAGGGCCCAGGGACTGGATTACGCACCACTTGACAGGGCAGGAATCTCAGCAAGAGAGTCGAGGTGCTGGCAGAGGAAGTCTTTGATGGCCCTGGGACTTCAGAACAGGGGACACGCTTAGTCCAATCCCGTGGAGAAAATGAACAAGCAGGAATATACCACAAAGTCTAGTCGTTGTCCTCTTTCAGGCAGAAGCAGCAACTGCAGGCCAACCCAGCAAAGCACAGTCACAGGCAAAGGGGCAGTACTCCTCCTCCAGCTCTTCAGCTCTTCTCCTTGGCAGTGGTTCCTCTTGATTCCAGAAGTCATCTAACAATCTGGGGTTTTTGGTCCACTACTTATACCCCTCTCTGCCTTTGAAGTAGGCAAACTTCAAAGAAACATATGTGTTGTTCACAAGATCCTGCCTTTTCCAAGCCTGGCTCCAGACTCACAACCAGAGGCTTAGAGACTGCATTTTGTGAGAACAGGGTGTCAGCTCCTCCCTCCCCACTCCAGCCCAGGAGACTCATCAGGAAATGCAGAATATGCAGGCTAACCCAAGCTCCCTTTGTGTCACTATCTAGAGGAGATTCACAAACAGCTCAACTGTCAGTCTGACCCAGACAAGGAATACACAAGCAGACAGAGTCATAGAATGGTTTAAGCAAGAAAATGCTCACTTTCTAAAAGTGTCATTTTCAAAGTGACAATCAAAAAAAAAAACTTTACCAAAAGATGTATTATTAAATTGTGAGTTCAGAGACCCCAAACTTCAAATCTCTATCTGCTTCCAAAGGGAAACTACACTTAAAAGGTATTTAATGGCAGCCCCCATGTTAACCTATGATATAGATAGGCCTTGGAACAGTGAAAACTGAATTTGGCAGTATTTCCCGATCAGGACATGTAAAAAAAACTACATGTCCTACCTTTAACATACACTGCACCCTGCCCATGTGGCTACCTTAGGGTTGCCTTACATGTATAAAAAGGGAAGGTTTGGGCCTGGCAAGTGGGTACAGTTGTCAGGTCGAATTGGCAGTTTAAAATTACTCACACAGATACTGCAATGTCAGGTCTGAGACATGATTACAGAACTACTTATGTGGGTGGCACCACCAGTGCTGCAAGCCTGCTAGTAGCATTTGATTGACAGACCCTGGCACCTCTAGTGCACTTTACTAGGGACTTACTAGTAAATCAAATATGCCAATCATGGATAAGCCAATTACATACACATTTTGTAAAGGCGCACTTGCACTCTAGCACTGGTTAGTAGTGGTGCAGTGCCCAGAGTTACAAAAACAACAAAATCAGAGTCCAGCACACAACAACAACCTGGGGAACAGAGGCAAAAAATTATGGGAGACCATGCCAAGGATGAAAAGTCTAACACAGGTGCTTCCTCAGCAGATAATTTCTGACCCTTGGTAGAGGGTACAACTGAAATTTTAGGCTTTTTCAACATAGTACCAATTATTTGTGCTCAAACAAATCACAAACTGAGACCGCTCTGTCGAAGGTCAACCTATTACAGTGCTGTCCAATCAGCAACCAACCAATAACAGTGCAGCGTTCTCGTGACATCTCACTAATCACAGCACAGCTCCCCTTTTGACTGACTAATCACAGAGCAACTTCGCAGTGAATGAGAAAACCAATTCCAAATCTTTCTCAGAATATAAACCTTGTCTATTAAACCTATCTAAGAAGAAAATCAGCAAGTTAAGGTAAGACAAACCTCACAATCAAAAGACACAAGAACAAAAAAAACAGCACCCTTCATAGTACCGTCTTAAATCACAACTTTGCACTAGGAAGACTTCCATCCAGTGTTAATCCACCTTGGCTAAGGCACCTAGGGGGTCATTGGAGTCTGTACCACCAACAGGCTGGCGGTACGGGGAGCCGTATTACGACCGCGGCGGTAGCGCCGCGGTCGCACCGCCGGGACCGGCGGTTTCCTGCCGTTTTAGCCCCGGCGGTGATAATCCGCCAGGGCAGCGCTGCATGCAGGGCTGCCCTGGGGATTATGACCCCCCTACCGCCAGCCTGTTTCTGGCGGTTTGCACCACCAGGAAGAGGCTGGCGGTAACGGGTGTCCTGGGGCCCCTGGGGGCCCCTGCACTGCCCATGTCACTGGCATGGGCAGTGCAGGGGCCCCCTAACAGGGCCCCGGGCAGCTTTTCACTGTCTGCATAGCAGACAGTGAAAAGCGCGACAGGTGCTACTGCACCCGTCGCACGGCCACAACACCGCCGGCTCCATTAGGAGCCGGCTCCTATGTTGCGGCCTCATCCCCGCTGGGCCGGCGGGCGTAAACTTGGTTTGCGCCCGCTGGCCCAGCGGGGATGTCGTAATGGGGTCCGCGGGAGTGCGGCCGCACGGCGGTTACCGCTTGGCGGGCGGCTACTCGTAATGACCCCCATAGTCTAGTACACTTAGGAGCAAAGCCCATCAACTCATATTAAACACACCACCCTAAAAAGAAAACTTGTTAATTCAGAAACGCCCATCCATGTGCATGAAGTGTCTTGTACTACACACTACCTTATGTAGACAAGTAAACCACAATATCTCTAGATCTCAGATTTCCATAAATCTGAGAACCAAACCAATGATTGATAAAAAAGATATTTATTAAACAAGATTCACAAATATGAATAACACATACAGTGAGCAAACCAATTGAGCCCAAAATCAACATCACGTAAACAAACACAGCATAATAATCCCTCTCACGCCCAAAATCAACATCACATAAACAAACACAGCATAATAATCCCTCTCACAAACACGAAAATGTAACAGTACACCACAAACTCCTCAAAAACGATCAACTGACAGAACTCTTCCACCCTATTCATATTTACACTGCAAATTGTTCAGGAACAGCACTGCAAGTCAGTCTTCTTGGCAAAATATTGACACCAAGAACTTCACCAGAAAATCCACAATCTCCCTGCAATGGGCATAAGGGGTGCAAGGAACGATGGCCTCTTAGCAATAGGAGGTTGTTTTTAATAAACACACCATCATCTGCTACAAGATTTGTGGAAGAAAAACCATACCCCAAAATGAGGACCCCTTCTGATAAATTTACTTCATTCTGTTCTCCCAAGGTTACTGGATTGAAAACAGTGTTAAACCTCAATTTCATGAGACAAAGTGTCCCCACATTAGGGCACCTCCCCAAACATCAGATAGCAGACTAAAACAGCTCATTAAGTAATGGGATCCACTCAGTAAGTGCTGGATCAATGCAAACCTAAAGGGTTTTAATACAATCTTTTTAAATAAAAGTGATACAGAATATCTGCCATGAAGGCTCTCAGATGTAAATTAACCAGAATATATACAAATTTGAAAATATTTCAAGCTTCAATAGGTAGAATAATCAGAAGATAATTGGGCAGTGTCCCTTGTGGAACAAGAAAGTTTTCTCTCTGTCTCACCCCTATATAAAGAAGTTTTTATACACAATTTTAACATAAACTTTTTAGGAAAGCTAAAAAATCATTGTGGTATGAACAAAAGTATAATTTCTTTAGCAAATCAGAACACAAGGATAATATACGTCATTACCTTAAATCATAAGCACCATCCCAGTTCTAAAAAGCTTATTGAAAATGCTATGCTAATGTGCTCCATAGATGTTCAAACAAACATGAAATATTTAAACAGTAAGACTTTCTCCCAATGAATGAATACATCACAGAACCAAGTGAGATAGATACTTCTTGCAATTTTACATCTGAACCACAGCAAATTTATGAATAGGAAGGCAACTTCTGTAGTGGAAATAAACCATTAAGTGATGAGCTTAACTGTGTGCTCTGTGGAGCCTGTAGCAAAAGGATGTGTGGGGGGGGAGCAGTAGTAAGTGATAGAGAAGGCATCTATCTTGATCAAAATAGAGATTTATGCAGATATGCGGCCTAATGAAAACACATTAATAACTTCATTTCAACAAATCATATGAAATGTGTTTCAATTGCAATTATTTTAATTCAGACTGTGTACCTAGGATCATGTGAAAAATTGCATTTTATATGTCATTATTAGTGCACAAAAATAGAAAATTGGAAGATGACAACCTGTAATCCAATGCTAAAATATTTCCCACAATCCAGATTTTCTATTATTTCAGCAGTTTCTGTTTGTTCGTCTACAATCTATGCCAGACTGCACTGCTCTTGTGACTTTCAAGATGGCAGGACCTATTACTTTGTCCAGAGCTCCTAAACTCTACCCAGGTGGTACCCTATTTAAATGAGCATCCACCCTAAATGTGGTACCAGAATGTTGTAATAAAAATATCTTCAAATGGAAATTTTATGCCTTAAATATTGTTTACAAAACAATCTAGAAAGTCCACACCCAAATTGATGAAATGTTATTAATAAGGAACAACATGACTTTCAGAAGACATTTTTGCTAATGTTATTCTGACATTCAACCTCCACCCCTGCCAAACCTACCAAACTGATTTTCAAACAAGACTCTGCAAAACTGTGAGCAGAGGCAGAACGGCTGGGAGAGCTTCCATTTCAAAATCCTTACTAATACTAAATCCCTGCTTAGTTTAGACATTTGAGAGGGGGCAAGCCCTATCTAGGTCCTTTATCTTCTTGTTCAATTCCTTCAGCCACATTTCACAATACATGTCCAGTGATTACTCCTTCAAATCTTCTTGATCTCAGAGCCTGCACTATTGTTTCTGGGCAAATAAAGGGATAATAATTGCCAGGAAAACTAGCCTAATGTAACTGAATTGATTACTATTGAAGCTTCCAAACAGTACAAAGTAAGTTGTTTATAAAGCGTCTTATACAATTTATTAAATTCTACTTTTACTATGGAGCAATATTTTTGGTAAATATTCAAAGTTAAGCTTGGATATGCTTGTGACCTGTAAAATGTCACCTTCAATCATTAGTAAATCTTCTACATAGAAAAGGTCACCATCGCTTATACATTGAAAATATCACATTTCTAGTCAAACGACAATGAAAAACACCTGGCACAAAGTTTTGTAAGCTACAAGGAACAAAGAAATATAGAGCAATGCAGTGTTTCCATAGTAAACATAAGCACTGCACCCAGTTCTGATCAGTGCTATGCATTCCATCCCTGAATATGTATGCAGAAGACTTGTGTAATGCATTTTTAAATTATGTTGATATTTCAGCCTCTACATTTCCAAAACACAATTCAAAACAAAGCAAGATCAAATTATTTATCTTTTGATTTAAAATTTAAAATCCCCTAGTTCTTTGCAGTGACTGCAATGTTTGATAAATGGAGTCCTGTCAGATAATCACAGAAATATGACTATCATTACAAGACTGCAAAGTTCTCTGCTGGACTATGTGATGCTGATGTCCATAATATGATTCAATGTTAACTCTCTGCCATGGAGGAGTTATGTATTCCTTCACGTTGGTTGGTCATGTACAAGCTGTATTTAAAGCTGTGCTTCAATGGACTGTTGCAGCCCATTATTACGCGGAAGTGTGATGTGATGTGCCAAGCAGGAGAGACCAATTGGTCACTGGCCCAGATGAAGATAGATACAATCATGGCACTTATTTATTACTGATTCAAAATATATGTGTGACACATATTTCATGCACCAGAGGCTGCACTAAAGCATCATAATTCCCAATCCTGGTCAAAGTCCCAGCCCCAGTCCCAGTCCCAATCACTGTCTCAATTCCTATCCCAATCCCAATCCTAATCCTGATCCCATTTCCAATTCTAATTACAGTTGCTGTATTTTTGATTAATTGGACACAGAATTTATGATCTCAATTTACAACTTGGGATATCAATTTTAAATATTTTCATTTGATAATAAATACCTAGAGGCAAAGATGGGTGGTACGTTAACTTTTAGATTTTATGTTCTACACCATCTTGAGACAGGGTTGTAGCTCAGCTCCTTTTTTATTTTGTTTATTTTCAACCAACTTCCACATTTAGTAGCAGCCACTGTAAAAATATCTATAGATTTGGTGCAGTACAGAATGTTTGGCTAGACTGTTAAGTACCTGTATGCTGTGTAGGGAATACCCTACTCAGCCATACATTCATTTATAAGTCTTAATATGTTAGGATAGGTGCACAAATCAGAGGTACCTTGTATTCAATACATTCCTTTAGCTTACATTCATATGAATCTCTAGAATGACTATGATACATGAGGAAAAGTCGTGGTGAATTAGTCAGGAACACAAAATAAATAAATCATGGGCAGAGGTTTGCATCTGCCTGAAATTACTTTTTTTCCTATCCACAATCTTTACCAGTAGTAGTTTACCTGGATAGGTGTGTTAGGCACAGGTTTCCAGGCATACTAGTGAGAATCTGATGTGACAATAACCAAGGTATTTTATTCTGTTTATGCTTGGAGGTGGTGTGAGCTTAAAGACTCAGAAATCTAGTGTGCAATAACCATCAATAAATCATTGTCCAGCTGGTTTCTTTCTTGAGAAAGAAATTTACTTAAATAACAACACAAAGCTAAAAATTAAACAGGAGATCAAAATAATGCACACAATCCATATTGTATTTGTGGACAGTCACTCACTTCAAATTGTAGCCTATTCACTGGTTCTTGTAAGTAATAAAGCAATGCAGGGCTTAATATATTTAGTCACTCCATCCCAAGGCTGAAGGATACAGTCTCCCTTTTCTTTCACCAAATGTATTGATTTTGCAATTCTAACAATGGCATGGTATGGTTATCCTCACACCACCCATGTTAGTGCCCTGGAGTTTTTGGATACATAAACTTTGGCAGAAAACAATACCTTAGTATTATTCTGTTGCACAAGTTCAATTGAGAGGAGGTGCTCCTTCCACTGGTGTAATCACTTGCACTTGGCCTCTAGGGAATAGCAGAGCTGACTAAGGCCAGACCTGCGGGCTCCCACAATGAAGCTATGTGGGCACAGCTCAGAAGAGAGCTGCTCCTTTGCCCTTAGTGCATTTGAAGCAAATCTTCATTATTAAATTGTTCTTCGCCCAAACTTGAGCCTACCACTTAAATAAGTGAAGTGCTTTCCTCAGGTCACAGTCGTGATTCTTGACAATGTTCAGCTGCTGACTACAGTTGTTATTTCTTCTGGCTGAGCAATCACAGACAGTTTGTCCTTGGATGATAACAACTGCTGAACGTGGTCACAAATGAGCACTAAGCTGTCAAAAGGACTTTTCACTTTTAGTCTGTCTTCGGCAGTCAGTTTTGCTCCTGCAGGCCACCTTCCTGCACTTGAGGTAGAGACCATGGTGCCTATTTACAAGCACAAATTCAGGCAGAAAGTTGCCTCACTGTGGGGCACAGTTAGGAGGACCAGGGTCACAAGGCTTCACCACATGACTTGGCAGTGCAGATCCCTTCCTAGCCCACAGTAGGTCATTATCAGTTCTTCATGATCCCCTCCTCATGACTCTCTTTTACAGGGCAGACTTTTAGCACACAATTGTAACTCCAGAATCCCTAATACAGCCATTAGCAGAAACTTCTTTTTAAGATGGTATCAAGGCAGCTCTTCCTGTCAGGATGTCTTTGGCATGACAAAAGGGAATAAGCAGTACACAATCTCAACTGTAGAGCAGAGAATGCTTTGCTTTTCTTTTCAAGTCTTCAATGGTGTGGGATCCCTGTCAATGTTCAATGAGATAGTATGGCACAAAGACAGGGTTTTTTTGTCCAATATCTGTACCTAGATTGCAGACAGACTGTGCATTCCACAATTCCAGTTTATGGCTGGTTGCAAGCAGTCCCAGACTTATAAATAGTCCTCCCAGACTAAGATTCCACTTTGTCCTAAGTATGAAGAAGGGGTGAAGCTAGCTGTTGCCTGTCAACATAGACCAAAAGCAAACACAAAAAAGAGAGAAAGGTTTCCTTGTAGACCATCCCATTCTGCATCTCATGTGCATATCTCTGTAGATATAGTAAAATCTGTGTTTGAGAGCAGCGGCATTATGGGAGCGGAGCGGGGGGCTTAAACCATTAAGAAGAGTATTACAATGATAAATCTACCGTAATGAAAAATTGTTTCGCTAAATGACACTAGAGCCACTCTGCAACTGGACATCAATGACAGTTCAGCAAACCTAATTTCATAGATGAGACAAACTGTGAGATCCCTTTTTTCATAGCTCATGGACACCCAAATGGGGCTTATGAGAGTCTACACCACAAAGAAATAATGCAACACCAACATTGAAATATATGGTAGAGGGGAAACATCCTTAACAACGTGTCCTTAACAACGCAGATGATTCCACGCAAGCATAACCATGCCTGCCGGCACAACGCATGGCTTTTTTGTGCCTTAACTACGCATGTGCTAAACTACGCATATGCTTGGCTAAGGCACAGAAAAAGCTATGCGTTTTTCGGTAGAGGACATGGAGAATATGTTGAGGTAAGTAGGGGTGGAGCAGGGATAGTGGATTAAGGGGTTGAGGTGGGGTTGTTTATTTTTAAAGGGGTGGAGGAAGGTTTAAGGAAGGGCGGGAGGAGGGAGAAGAGAGTAGAAGGAAGACTTAGGAGAGCATGCAGTGTGGCAAGTGGAGTTGGGGCAGGGTTGGTGGGTAGTTTTTAGCAGTGGGGTGGATTTGGGGTTTAGGGTGGGTAGGGAGTGTCGGCATACTTTAGTTTTTTGGGGCAGCGGTGTGTGAGTCAGGGTAATTGTTTTTAAATCTCAAGGCAGGTGGGGGTGGCGTAATTTAGTCTTTAGAGGCGGGATGGAGGGGTCAAGATAGTTTTTTTTAGGGCTTAGGGTGGGTGGGGAAGTTGGGGTAATTTACTTATTAGGGGGTAAGCTTTTAGGGCTTAGGGCGGGTGGCGGTGTAAGGGTAGTTTAGGTTTTGGGATGGGGTAGTTTTGGGCCTCAGGGTTGGTGGGGAGGGTTGCACGAGAGAACCACGCATGACATTTTGCATACCTTTTCCACACATGCCTTTACTAGGCATGCTTTTACAATGAAATTTGTGGTTAAGGCATGCGTGGAACCAACAGGGTTGTGGTTCCAACCACATTGCTAAGGCATGCTTTGTTCGGACATGTGTGGTTCCATCATACAACCCCAGGAGAGAGGTGACAATGAAAAGTTTGATCATTCTGGATTTTGTTACAGTGCATTTAACATACTGATACATATTATTCTAGCTGTGATTACATTTGAAAAGTTCCATAGTAGATTGTATTTTTCATATGCTCACAATTTTGAAAGGAATTCTGATGTCATATTATGTTATGTGTATTTGTAAAGTGCACTATCATTTGCAAGGGTATCCTGACGCTGTCACCCATACATAGATCAACTAACTAGCAATGTCAGGCATTGTCTAAGAGAGCTATGCTATCATTAGTGTTGACTCCAATTAATGATTCAACTATTCTAGGAATCACCATGCCCTTACATACCTGCTTTCATTTTACTCTTCTTTTTCTTCTGTTGTAGCTTGCAACCTGAACATTACACCATCCAAACACCCACCACTTCTCCCATCATCTGCTTAATTCACTCCCATAATCCTTGAAACTCCTTTGTACAGCTACACTTACCAAAAAGACTGACAAAAATTACAAAAGTAGACTCTGGAGAATACTTAGGTTCCTTAGGAATGCAGATTAGCTGTAACACATTCCTTGCTCATCACTGTGAACACCAGTAACTGTAGTATTGTAATCCAATATACAGGGAGCGTAGTCTGGTCATGAACCACAATGGCCACTCCTTGATGGGCTTCCAAAAACCCACCTAGGAGTGCACCGGCATGATCCATCTTCATAACTGGAAGCTCAGATGCTGGAATACCCCTGAAGGGTTGAACGGTCTCAAAATCTACCTATGGAGCCACATAGGGGAAGAAGGACTGTCAATGTGTGCCACCCCAAAGCCAGCCCTTCACTCACTAAGACTCCATGGTGGGGATGGCACATCGGCTACCTGCCCCACTGCTGTAAAAGTTGCTTCCAACCTGAGCATGAAGCTTGAAGCCCCTAAGTGGCCTGGGAGGAAGAATTAGATGCTCGGGTCTGTTGCCCTCTGTGCCTGATCTCCGTTGCTGGGGCTTAGCGACAGTCCGATCTACTCATCCCGATAGTTGCTGGTTACAAGACCATCACACAGCCCACAGGACACCCATATTGGAAGAGGGTGTTTGTCATTCCTTCCCCACTGCTTACATAGCCAGACAGCATTTTTTTTTTTACATTGTCTCCTGTGCCATGACAAGGGCCTGAAGCCTAGAAATGAAGTACACATGACCCCACATTGTGGCCACACATCTTGGCTCCTAAACTGCCAGAGCAGGCCAGATATTTGATGTGCCCGCAATGAGAGGAGCATTAAAGCGTACAAAAAAGTGGTGGATGGAATGCTTGAATTCTTCTTAGCCATTCTTATCCATGCTGCATCCCAGTCCATTGTTATTTTGCACATCATGCCAACTGAGCTTGGACCCACCCGTATGCAAATCAGCAATGACCCTGCTTTAATGTGAATGGTGTGCAAAATAACGATGGACTGGAATGAGGCTGCATAATTACCAGTGGTTGCGATTAATTCAGGAATGCCATACATCACTTTGTTGTACACTTTAGTTGTTGCCATAAGTGGGATGGGTATGTCCAGATGCAGAAATCCGTGCACACTGTGTCACTAGAATCAAGCTATACCTGGCTGATATTCCCTAACTAGGTTGAACCCGGTCCTGGGATGCCTGTGTTCTTGTCCAGGGAGGACCTGACCTGGCAGTTCAGGCTAGACTGTTCCCATTGGAGCAGGGTCAAGACTGATTGCATATGGCTGCATTATAACTGAGGTAGTATAGTGTGCCACCTCAGGACTTTTGCCAACGGAAGTGATTCAAAGAGATCCTGCCCAATCATTGCATGCTTTCCTCACCATGAGCAGGTGCAACAAATAATCCAAGCTGCAAAGAAGCATAGGTACTATGACCTGAATGGGCATGCAATCCAGACATGGACAGCACAGATGTCTGTGCATATTGCCTCATGAATATGTATGAAACCAGCTATTATGATTTCTTCCATGGCACTTAGGGGGTTATTCTAACTTTGGAGGAGGTGTTAATCCGTCCCAAAAGTGACGGAAAAGTGACGGATTTACCACCAGCCGTATTACGAGTCCATTATATCCTATGGAACTCGTAATACGGCTGGTGGTATATCCGTCACTTTACCGTCACTTTTGGGACGGATTAACACTCCTCCAAAGTTAGAATAACCCCCTTAATTTTGTCCCAAAATAATGCACTTCCCCAATTTGCTACTTTTGTACTTGCAGCATTGATTTCTCAATGTTTTGAGATGCTCAAACAACAATCTGCTTCGCATTACGCTTCTTGTTGAAGAAATAATATTTCAAAGTTCTTACATAGTTGGACATTATGGAAGTCTCATACACCCATGGGGTTCATCTGGCATTTCAGATGTTCCTTCTGCTTGTACATTGCTACTGAAATGTTGGATAGCAGATGTTTCACTCATCTCGTTATCATCAATATTTTCATCTTCATTTTCAACACTCTCTAGTGCAGCAGTATTTTCTATTCAGAAATAACATACATATTTTGTAAGTGTGGGAAAAATTATAGTTTATGGTTTGGCTTCTATATGATAAAACTACATGACTCAAAATGCATTGTTGTGCAGCCAACAAGAAACAGACTAACATATCTTGAGAGTATTCTTTTAATTGTTTAAGTATTATGCTTAGTAGAAAAACGAAAAAGGTGTGTTTGTTACAAATTAATACTTTACTTTGCATTATGGGATTTATATTTCTCATTTTAAGGATATTGGTAATAACTACATGAAAAGATAATTTACATCTACATTTATGTTCAATATATGTGTCTCACAAAGTGAATAAATATTGTTTAATGTTTTTAAAAAATTAATTAGGTGTGTTCCATTTTTTTTATATAAGAGGAGTTTCTAGCCTGTGTTTGATGATGAAAGATTTGATGGGTTGCTGTCTGTTACTCCCAACACTGCTTCTGGTGCAAAGGTACTTTCTGTTATTTCTTCCATTGGATTTAAAGGAGAGACAGATGAAGAACCACTTACATTACAACGAGCATTGGACATTCTTTGAGCAAGCGTTTCTTTAGTGTCAGACCGTAAATAATAACAGGACTTACGTATATCCTCAGTAGTGTACTTAGTGACACCAGCATCATTTATTCTTTCTTGAACTGACATCCAGATTTTCTTTTTGGTTGACTTTGCCATATTCAAAGATATTTGATTGTTAGAGATACATTATTCTACCAAAATCTCCAATTTAACATGAGAAAACTTCTATTTTCATTTGCACCCTCCATCCTCCTTACCTTTGTCCTGGCTGGACATTGTAACTGCTCTCCAATACTCTCATGGTCCAATGAGATGTGTCTTGAAAGTGCTAATCAAGCAGTGTGAGACAGGTAACACTTCTTGGTTCCTGGTTATGGTCCTCAAATGCAGTCTGTGCAACATTTGGAGTTTGGGATTCTCTATTTGTGACTGCTTCCAATTTGCAAATATAGACTCACCATTTGGAATTGTGACTCTGAAGAAATCATTATTTGAGAAAACTATTTTTTTAAATATATACCCATTGGATGTTTGTGATTCAGTATTTATCATAAATAACAAATCCTTAAATTATATGTATAAACGTAAGGCCTCAAATTCCTACGCTGTGCCAATAACTCTCCACATTGTAATGGTAGACCTCAGAACCTCCTCTTCAAAAAAACAATGGAATAAGAAAGAGTGAGTTAAATTGTGGAGAAACATAAGCAGGAGCATGGTAGAGACAAATCGAGGTTTCAGTTAAAACCTGCAGCGCTGATGGAAGAATCGTTGATATCACTTGATAAGGTCTGAGGAAGAAGCTGGTTGTGTATGATTATCAGACTGCCAACATAATGTTACAATTCTGTAACTTCTCCTTTCCCTCAGTAGCCATCTTCCTATATCTCATTATCTGTCAGTCCACTTTCCCCCACTCTGGATCCATCCCTCTACCCCTGCTACCCTACACCTGCCCTTACCACCTTTCATGCTCCCCAGCCTTCATTTTTCTGCATTCTCATCTGGTAGGTCTATGACTGGGAAAGTCTGCCATGTAAGAGTTCTAATATATGAGACCTTCTTTAGCCTTTGGTGGGAGATATAGCTTGTTGTTTGGTGCACTTGACACACGCCTTTGTTCCGTCTTTTGCATCAGTATTTTAAGAAATTAGTGACTATGTTCAGCTGTCATGAGGTTGATTTCCCCTCCTCCACATCACCACTTGCCCATACCCTTTACACATACCCTTATGTCATTAGGACTCTGAGCAAACTTGTAGGTTGCATTTTTCATCTGTACAAATCTATTGGAAAGTCCTTTATGACCATGGGATACTCATTAAATTATAATTGTGTCTCCACCCTCACATTGCCCACCTTCTTCCAACTCAAAACTCAAATTATGGGCTCCACTTTCTATTGTCTCCTCATCACTTATCTTCTCATGCATGCGATCTGATGCTACACTTCTAGAGCTGAGAAATTGTGGCAGTCCTGGATGGAATGATGGATGGCCTAAGGAGTATAGCATGGCTCACGTTTCTGAAACACCATGAACTTGTGCACAACAGAGTATCTGGAATTAAACCAGACCATTTACCCCATAGTATTTTTTTATTTAAGTTCCATTGCTGTTTTTCCTCTACACACTTGCAGCCGTTTTTACTCGTACTAAGGGTTTACACCACTGACACCCACCCCTTCTATTCCAGTATCCTCAATCACCCAACTGTCCTCACTGTACTACCGATCTTTGACTACATATATGGTAACCCCTGCTGTGGCCAAGCAGTTAAAGATGGCGAGCGCATAATTCCCTGGCTCCAGAGGGGCCTACAAACTATCTGGAATTTCAAGCCTGACCTCGGGGCCACCCGTGAGGTCACTGCTGGCGGGGCGTTGTGAGTCCGACGGGGAGTGGTGAAGCCTGTTCCGAACGCCCGAGAGCGATTCCTGGCGGTGACGGAGGAGCGGGGCGCTGCCGGCCTGGTGCGCGACCCAGAGACCGGGGACGGAAGTAGTTGGGCGTGCCGGCGTTTGACTCCTCCGGACGGCCGGGCACACCGAGAGAGGTGGAGGCGACTCTGGACCCACCAGGATCTGCTGGGGGGGACCTGGTGCGTTGGCCAAGAGGTGGTGTGGGCAGTGGGCTGCTATATTAGGCCGGCACGGGGAAGGGGAGCCCGTGGCTTCCCTGCGCCCGGCACTCTCAAGGGCCTGGAGCGGAGGGCTGAGGCCTAGGAAATCATGTGGAGCAGCGCCCGGAGGCGCTGAGTCGCGATGCATCGGAAGCGGAGCGGGGAGCTTCGGCGGACGCATCAGCGCCCTGAAGGTAAAGAGGGCGCCGCGCTGGGCCGGGCAGAGCACTCCTGAGGTTTGAATGCTGTCGGCGGGACGCTGCCCGCGCGGAGCGGAGCAGGAGGTGCGTGCCCCCACTGCCTGTGCCATACCATGATCAACATTGCAGCCCTTGGGGAGCACTAAGCGGAGAAACCTGATGGGCACAAGGAACTGGGGTAGATGAAGGGAAGTGAACAGCCCCAGAGCACCAGAGGGAGATCCCGGTGGGCGCAGCCTCCCGCCCTGTAGAAGTGTGAGCGCAGTTGCATTGGCCTTCTGGCTGGCCCAGGAGGATGGAGGAGACCAGACCCGGGTGAATTTTTCAACCCTGTTGGGCACACAGAAAGACTGCTGGAAGCCGGAACCTGAGGGTATTGGATATCTGTGGACTGGGATATCAGCGCCTAGATGCTTTAATAAAGGTGGGACCGCGTTAACATCGGAGGCACTGGAAGAAAGAGAAATCGAAGTAGTGGACTGTCCACCACTCTAATCTTATTGGTACAAAGCCCCATATTTTCGATGTCTTCCAAGAACCAGTACAAGAGTAAAACCATGGATTGTGCACTGTCCGTGGAGCGCAAGGGTGGGGACTCTCAGGACCTCTCGCAATCTAAAGTGCAGGACACCCTGGACAAAATTCCTGGGCGCAATCGAAGATACAAAAACAATGTTACAGCACGATATTAATCAAGTCACAGTTGAAGTAGGACTCCTGAGGGCAGACCACCAAAAATTGGCCGACAGAGTTAAAGAGACGGAGACCACCCTAGCGGACTTATCACAAAAAAACAAAAAGACCTAACAGCCAAGATGATGAACCTAACGGACAGAGTGGCGCTGCTGGAGCAGAGAGCAGAGGACGCAGAGGGAAGAAACCGAAGGAACAATGAGCGGGTGGTTGTCCTCCCAGAGGGGGCGGAGGGCACGAATATGGTGGAATTTCTCGAGGAATGGTTGTTCACAGTCATGGCACCGGACCGACTGACCCCCTTTTTTACATTGGAACGAGCGCACCGAGTGCCCTCGAGGCCCCTAGCACCGGGTAGGCCTCTATGCGTAGTGGTTGCCAGGCTACTGCACCACAAGGACAGAGATGTCCTGCTACAGAGGGCCAGAGAGATGGGCCCCTTTAAGGTGGCGAATGGGGAAGTTACGCTGTTCCCGGATTTTAAACTCGAAGTCCAGACCAAGCATGCCTCATTTCTGGCAGTTAAGAGGGCCCTTAGAGGAGAGGGGATCCAGTACCCGCTCCTCTTCCCAGCTAGACTGAAGGTGATCTTGGAGGGCAAGACTACATTCTTCCAGTCCCCTGAAGAGGCGTGGGAATGGCTGGAGGCACATGGAGGTCGGTCGGGGCAGCACACGAGAGAGGGCCTAGTCGAGAACGGATTCCGCAGGGGCTCAGGGAGACGACGGAACAGAAACCGACCCCGTGTGGCGCCAACCCAGACGCAGAGGGAGATGGAAAAGAAAGCGGCCCTGGAGGCAGCGGCCTCCATGAGCAGAGAGGCGTCCCCACCAGAGGGTTCTGGAGGAGAATCGGATGACACAGCTGTGTCCTCCGCAGGGGGCTCGGGCTGCTCCGCACGGGCCCCGAGGGTAACCCCGCAGACAGCAGATGAACTTGGATAACTGAGTAAATAAGATGGCCCTGAAGTGAGGAGAATTGCACGAGCATGAGGCCCGTCCGAGCACGGCCCCCCCCAACCGGATTCTCGTCCATTCCGTCAGACTGACGAGAACTATTGTTAAACTGTTGAATATGTTGCAATATTGCACAGTTTTCTGGCCAACTTACTGTTCGAGAGGCGCCCTGGGGAGGGGGAGTTGGGTTTCACAATTCCAAGTTTTGATGGTGCTTGGGAAGATGTGGTTTGATTGTATACGGTACATGATAAGATCCAGGGGGAGACCGGTCACTGGGGTGGGATGGGAAGACTGTAATACTTATGATATATCAACATGGCAGAGTATAACCTCCTAACGTGGAACATACGGGGGATGGGGTCACCAGCCAAAAGGCATAGAATATTGTCCTATTTAAAGAAGAGGGGTATTCAGGTGGCGATGCTACAAGAGACCCACTTAGCAGCAGGAGAAGCAGAGAAGCTGAGACGCAGGTGGAGAGGGCAGGTGTTTGCCACGGAATACTCCGTGTATGCAAGGGGTGTACTGATTTGGATCCATGCTGGGGTCCCTTTCGAGGTACTGTCTACTGATATAGATCATGAGGGCAGGTTTGTGATAGTGGACGGGAAGCTTCACGGCACCCCGATTGCCTTGGGTAGTATCTACGCTCCCAATCAGGATCAGGTCCCCTTCATGACCTGTTTATTGAGTCACCTTGCCCGACAGCAGATGGGAGAGTTGTTAATTGGTGGAGACTTTAACAGCATACTAGATGTTGACCTGGACCGCCCCTCCTCACCGATACCAGGGGCAGTAACACATAAGGTAGCTAAGAAATTGAGAGAGTGGTTGGGTTCCTGGAGCCTGGTGGACGCATGGCGTGAGCATCACCCTTCTGATAAAGATTACTCATATTACTCAGGTCTCCATCGAGTGCACACCAGGATAGACAGAGTAGTGTGCACAGCAAACCTGGTGCAAGGAATGACCCATTCTGAATATCTGGGACGTACCTTATCTGACCATAATCCTTTACTGCTTACATGGAGGGTGACCGAAGACAGGCCCCCCATCCCGACGTGGAGGCTGACCCCGGCTTCACTAGAAGATCAGGCATATAGAGATTCCCTCCATTTATATCTGGCTTACCATATTAAAATTAATAAGGGATCTACCCCCTCTAGATCCACGGAGTGGGAAACGCTTAAAGTAGCGACGAGGGGTTACTGTCTATGACAAACAGCAGGGGTGAGACGTACACTAGAGCGGGAGCTGATCAGTCTTGAGAAGATAATACACAAGGGGGAACGAAGAAGGGGAAGTGAGGCACCAGAGCCAGAGGAGTATGACCAAGCATGGAGATCCCACTCTCAGGTTGAAGAACAACTCCGCTGCCACAACATGCAAAAATATTTAGCTTCATTGCAATCCGAGGAGGGCAGATCAGGCAGGATGCTGGCGTGGGTGGTGCGGCCAGGAGGGGATAGTGAACCCATCACGAGTGTGCGAGATAGGGAGGGGGTACGAAGATGCAGGCCGGGCCCTATAAATGACGCTTTCAAAGAATATTATACTTACCTGTATAGGAGCCCTGACGAGCTTAGGACTGAGGATCTTGATTGCTTCTTACATCAACTCCCTCTGACTACCCTGACACCCGAGGAGCGTAACAGGCTGGGTGGGCCGGTGACAATGGAGGAAGTACAGGAAGCCATCTCGGAGCTGGCCCCGGTGAAGACACCGGGGACAGACGGCCTCCCAATGGACTTTTACAAAAAGAATGTGACGCTGTTGACCCCCCAGTTGGTGAAGATGTACACGGAGGCATTGCACCGCGGCATTTTGCCAGACTCGCTTAGGGAGGCACTGGTGGTCCCTCTACCCAAACTGAAATCAAGGGAAGCATCGATGACTGACTTCCGCCCCTTATCAATGCTGAACAGCGACTTTAAAATTCTTAGTAAGATTCTGGCCGACCGCTTGCTCTACTGCATACCCACTTTAGTGCACGCAGACCAGAACGGATTTGTCCCGAACTGCAGTACCTCCCTGAACCTCAGGCGCCTCTTCGCCATCTCACATATGCCCAGAAAAGAGAGACCCTCATCGGGAGTGTTACTCGCAGTGGACTTTGAGAAAGCCTTCGACTCGGTTAGGTGGGACCACCTGAGGGCGGTGATGCTACGGATGGGCCTAGGAGAGGGATGGGTAAAATGGGTGGACCTATTGTATGCGGCTCCGCTGGCAAGGGTGAGGACGGGCAGGATGGTATCTTAGACTTATCCTATACATAGGGGAACAAGGCAAGGTTGCCCTTTGTCACCACTATTATTCGCCCTGGCCATCAAGCCTCTAGCGGCCCAGATGCGGAATGACGGAGTGGATAGAGGAGTGGAATGGGGACAGTCAGAGCATGTTATCTCGTTATACGCAAACGATATACTCATCTATCTCAGGGACGGGGAGTCTGCACTCCCCTGGGCCCTGCGGAACTTAGAACATTTTGGAACCCTGTCGGGACTACACCTCAATAGGGGCAAAACATTTGTCTTCCCTATGCTGCCGAGTTGTGAGCGCCCCTCTTCGTGCCCGAAGGACGTGGTTTGGGCCCCACGCACCTTTAAGTACTTGGGTATACAGGTGTTCCATGAAGTGGAGGACCTTTGTGACGGTAACCTCGGCTGGGCACTTCGCTCCTTGCGGGCACCTGTTGGGTTCTGGCGTTCCTTGAAGTTATCTATAATGGGCAGAATATAATTATCTAAAATGATCATGTTACCCCGCCTCCTTTATTATTTTGCTAATTTACCGCTGCTAATCCCATCGGCGTGGTTCCGCGAATTGAACACCCTGCTTAGGTAGCTTATATGGTATGGGAAGAAGTCCGCAGACGCACATCGCTCTCTCTCCTATGCAGGCCTGCTCACTCGGGAGGCCTGGGAGCTCCAGATTTCGAATCCTATTATCTGGCATCCCAACTGCAGTGGGCTTCCAGGTGGTTTGCCGGAAAGGGTCATCTGGACAGATGTATTGTCAATGGTGAGAAGGGCATAGATCGGATTATAGCACACATGATAAATCGGAGGGTGGCTCACCAAGCAGACAGCCTAATGACGAGGGTCGCTGCGTCGTGTTGGAAGAGATGCACCTACTCTCCTTCTCTGCCACTGTCGGCACTGATGTCGGAATGGGGGAGAAGAGCCTGATGGGCACAGGATTAGGAGTTTGGAAAAAGGCAGGAGTGGAGACAGTGGGGGGCCTATTTTATTCCGGGATGGGGTGCTGAGATCCTTTGCTGACCTAGTGGAAGGTAGTGGAGTACCGCAGGGGCAGTTCCTCCTATACCAGAAGTTGACACACATTTTGAGGTAACATTGGGAGACGGTTAACGCGAAGCCTGCCACCCACCGGGTATTACACCTTCTATTAATATCTGGGGATGATGCCCACCTAATCACTAAACTGTACCGGGCCCAAAATGAGGACGCATTAGACCCACTCCAAACCCAGAGGGAGGGATGGGAAAGGACAGTGAGCGGGGACTTAACGGACACGGAATGGAGTAGGGTGCTGGCATACCCATGGGCGGTCTCTCGAAACACACGACTGAGATACATCCAGTACAATTACATTCACAGGACGTACCTTACCCCACACCGCTTATCCTTAATATATGGTGGTGCCCCAAAGACATGCCCCAGATGTGATGACATAGATGCAGACTTCGACCACATTGTGTGGAGCTGCTCTGAACTCCAGCAGGGTTGGGGAGCGGTATTGACCGACCTGACTAGACTATTTGATGTGGAACTGACTTTGGCCCCATCTGTGTGCTTGCTGGGTCTTAGAACAGGATTTTCACGTGGGAAGATGAAGGGTCGCTTTCTGCATCTGGCCCTGGTCCTTTACAGGAGATTGATCACATTGGGTTGGAGATCATCCAAGAGCCCCCCATTGAATGTATGGAGACGCGACGTGACGAAATGGGCTAGGGCAGAGCTACAGGTCCTGAAGAGTGAGGAGGGACGAGGACTCCGTCAGACCCCTATCGCACCAGCATGGGAGGAAGTACTGATGAAATGGGACCGCATGGTGAGGGGAGAGGAACCATCTGCAGAGGAGACGGCATGAATGGCAGGCCCAGGAATGGGAAAAGAGGGAAAGGGATGACTTTATGTCTGATGTGGTATAATGCACAGAAAGGACCATGGGCCATACCCGAGGTGCGAATGGAGGCGGAAATAGGCCTGGACTGATATCATTAAGAAGGTAGAACAGGGAAAGGTGGGGCTAGACAGGTATTGACTCGGGTGACCACTTACCCACCAATGAGCCGGGGGGAATTGTAAAGAGAATAAGACCATGACCCGGTGAAGTTGTAAAGAGGTTTACCACTGTAACTGAAATTACCTGCTCTCATTGGCACCATCATGTAAAGTTGTTGTTTAGTATTAGTTAAAGACTGTTATGTGGACATAAAAGTAAAAATGATAATATGGCGCACACATGGAACGAATGTATATACATGAAGCTCCAACAAGCCGAGTACTGAGAATTTACAACCTCGAAGTACAGACATGAGGAACGATACGATGTAATTAATAGTACTTATAACAGTATGGTGTGTTGTGAACACTGATGATTGTGAAACGGGCGGAGGCCAGTTTCGGCCATAACTTGAATTGCACTTGTATGACAGCAAAATGTGAATAAAAATGTATTATAAAAAAAATATATATGGTAACCCCTGCCTTCCCTCTTTCTTCTAGTGCACACTCCAGATAGTCTAAATCATGCACGGTTGTAGTCTTCTCATCATTTTATTCACCCCATCACCAAAGATCATGATAAGTAGCCCACTGACTATTGTCTCTTATAATGTGGAACGTCCTAACAAACTACATAAAAAGGGAAAATGTAATAGCATATTTGAACTTTAAACAAGCTAGCATAACTCTTTTAGAAGAGCCACACTTTACTGATCAGGAAGCGGAGAAACTCAAGATAGATTAGATTGGGAGAATTAAATACAGTTGTCAAACCACACATGATTCATCTACAGCACAATTGACTCAAACTGGTTCTAAAAAAATATGGAGTGGGTATATTGATAAAATATTCTTCCCTATACACAATTGTCCAGACGCGGACAGACAATTGCGAATTGCCAATGAAGTGTTCAGTGTGGGATTCATCTATTCCCCCAATTGAGCAAAAATGAACTTCTTGCTGAGATTGAAAAGGATAGTGGTTGAAGTTGGTACAACTCATACTGTATTGGGGGCAACTGAAATCTGGCGCTAAATGCCATTCTTGACCATTCAGGGACCCCTCTATATAGCCAACAACAGACAGTACACTTCTTTGAGACAGCATTACGAACCAGGGCCTACTTGATGTCTGGCATCTATTCACCCCATGGAGAATTAATTATCCTTTAACTCAGTGGTGCATGGAGAACAATCTAGGCTGGATTTTTTATTAAAGCCGAATTATTACTATCCTTATTCTTAGGGCCTGATTACAACCTTGGCAGATGGGATACTTCATCACAAACATGGCAGATATCCTGCCTGCCATTTTAAAAGTTCCTTAGGATATAATGGAACTTGTAATATGGCAGATGGGATATCCTTAATATTTGTAACAGGGTATTCCATCCGCCAAGGTTGTAATCAGGCCCTTAGACTGTGACATACTGGAAGGCTCCTTGACAGAGCATTAGCACCTCATATGTCATTTTGTGAGAACCTTAGCAAGCCTAAATAGAGGCCCTGGTGTTTCAATGCAACACATCACAAAATCTCACATGAGAAAGCTAAACTGAGAACACATGTAAAGGATTAATTTAAAGATAATCAGTGGCTGCACAAGTCCTCTGGACATCTACTAAAGCCACAATAAGAGGAAAAATCATGAGGGAATATTCCATAGTCTATAAACTGCAGTCAAGCAAACAACTCTCCCTTGAACATGATATAGTACTGTTAATGCAGAAAAACACTAGGGTGTGTCCTGGGAAAGATGAAAATTGACTTAATTGGCTTGTACAATACTAAAGCAGAATGTATGCTTTATAAGCTGAAAACACACCTCTGACAACAGGAGGCCACGGTAGCCGTACTGCCTATCCATACATAGATGGGCCATTTGCTTGTGATCTACAAGGCGTAGCTCATGGCAGTTATCATGAAGTACTCCCACCTTTCTGGCTATAGAGTCAATTGGGACCAAAGTGGGGCTCTGCCAGGTCCAGGCACACCACAAAGGCTGCTGTTGTGAACTACAAGTTCAGCTGGATGGCTGATCACTTAACTGTGTGGTTTTGTCAACAGAGCGTTGTAAAACATTGTATCAGATTACCTTGACCAGGGGGGGTCTTCGCTAAATCCTTCATGAAATACATGAAGTAGTTTGCACATAAACTTACAAATGTGGGGCAAGATCCAATCTGTAAAAATAGTGATGATCCCACATTTCACTTTTGTTCTAGGTATGTTAACTTTGTTGGTTAAAACAGCACTATTGTGTTCCATAGATGGCGAGATCAGGGACTTTATATGGGGAGGCATTAATCCCACACTCTGTGCTTCAATAATGTTCACTCATACGTGCTAAGAGGTTCTTAGACTGCCAAGTGTCATGCTCTACTGTACAGCCCTTCCTCTATCCAAATTGGAGTACGTAAGCCCCAAAAAACAAGGACCCACTATTATGGGTCCTCATAAAACAATTGTTCATATATTATGAGCCTGGACACCAGATGCCATACAACCATGAAACACCCTCATTGTTGATATACTTCCACAACCTATTACAGGTATACACTAGTTTGCATATTCATGCCCACACATGGGATAATGTTGGCATCTCAGGTGGGCCGTCCTCCCCTGTGGATGAGCAGCAATGGATGAGGAGTGCCAAGCAGGTGTAGTGTACCCTTGACACAAGTTTGACTACAGTGAACTGGCCACTTCCTCCCAGCTGATGAATTTCAAGACTTAACCCAAAAGCTGTTTTGCTATTTCAAAAAAGCCAAATAGTAGAGCCTTATGCCTCCTTTTAAACACACTATTTTCACATTTAGGAAGGCAGGGAAGTATAGAAGCCCTGATGAAAGCCTAGTGACCTGTTTGTGCACTACATCTTCTGCTGGAACATATCGGTAATATAGGATGCTGAAACCATTGTGCTTTCATTTATCATTCAAACTTTGTTTTTTAAATGTGATATGGATACTCATTAAATGAAAGGACATATCCAGGGTATACCCATAATCCTTTTTACTGTTACTGGATCGCTACATTTTTCCAAAATATATGTGAGCACCCACCTTTTGGTTGAGAAATTTGGGTGGTATTTATCTACCTAAATAAGGGGATACACCAAGTATGAAGTATGCCACTATATGCTGGGTGAGGTATTTCTTCCTATCATTTAGATAACCCCATAGGTGACTTCGGTGGAACGGTAGGTAGGAACTAACTAAACCGGAGCCTTCTCACCCTACTGCAATGATTAGCTACTTGTGGGAGGATCTGTGGAGGGCACAGAAAAAAAACTCTCCCTTTTTATTTTTGGTGTGTGAGATACCTTTTATCAACATATTGTAGGATAGAATTTTTGACAAATTAGTTTGGATATGTGTGCATAATCATCACATATGTAATAGCATTTCCTGTTCTCCACATAACTTCCAGCAGTGATTGTGGTCCTGAAACATAATTTTCAATCTTGTTGAGGGAAAGTAACAACTTGTAGGCATTTTATCTAATCTTGAAAATAATTTGCCTTTCCTTCTCTTTCTTTACTTTCTCACTTTCCATATCTTTTCCTCCTTACTGAAACTAATTATATGTTTTGTGTTAACTGATCTCAATATTCCTCAATATTTTATTCTTACACCCCCTCCCACCACCAAAATCAAGAAATATCTGAACTGGAACACTCCTCATTTAACCATTTTTTCCACTTCTGCCCATATTTCTCTATACTCCTCAGATATGACATCATTAGAGTCGGTATCTTATCGAACCTACCTATTCACTTCTTTTCTAACTTCTCATTCAATATGTTCTCCAACCATGCTCTGCTACCCTAGTACCAATTCACCAAACACCAAAATGCCCTAGCAGAATTTCCCATTCTCCCATTCCACTTAAAATCAGATTCCCAATGAACTTTCCAGCAAGATGATCTGGATCTCAACTAGATAAATTCTACCAAGGAAGCTATGCATTACATGAAATTGTATTTTAATTGAAGAGACATCCCAAACTTGTTGCCAAAACAATGCAATTTGTAAACAGTTGAAGAACATAAGCATAATATCTCTATTACCTTATGGTAAGACCAACCTTTATTATCAAACGTAATCTCCATTGTATAAAGTAAACTGGGAGTTAAAAACAATCTGTTATATAAGAAATATAAAGTGTGTATAGTGTCGGCAGCATGCAAAGCATAATGTATCTTTGCCCATATCTTCTGCATAAGAGGTGCATTAAATCTGCATGAAATTGTCTTCCCATGTTAATCCAAGCTTAGTTTAAGTTCATTACTTCGGTCTTCAAGTAACCGTTATGTATATGTGAAAAGCTGTAATTTGAGCATTGACATTATATGCATGGAAATTTATAGTGTCACTTATTGATAATGTTTGAAATTAATCTGGTAACATATTCTCAACTATTTATAATACCAGTTCAAATTTATGTTCAAAATGACTAGGGACAAAACATTTATTTTTCAGTTCACAAAAGAATAGGAAGTAATTGTTTGAGACCAATAGTCCAATATATACAATACTTTAATCCACCTAATCATTTCTGTATAAAACACTGTGAGAATGTTTAACATCATAATTATACTATAAAGTGGAGTGAAGAACAACTTGTAAATCAGAAAGCTGAAGTGTGAGAAAAGATTTACTAGAATAATTAATAAAAGGATAAGAGTTTTTTGGGTATTTGTGACATGTATACATGATCTTTGAAGGTTAAAGGATGAATTGGGGTGGCTCTGTTTTTTCATACACTCAGAAAGATATTTTATGAAATCTGGAAAATTGACACCATTATATTTAGATAGTTCAAGCTTTTGGATAGATGTATGTGTTTTTCACTTGTTCCATAGAAAGTTGGATAGAAGAAAATTAATTTATTAAAACATGTTGCAGTTAGTTTATCTGGAAGCATGGGCAAGGTAAAATTGACAATGGACATCCTCATTTTTACAATATTTCATTGGCCCCACTAAGACAAAAACAAGTGGTGACCATTTTTCCCAAAAATTATTCATTTTGTTTTTAACTTCATTAAAATTAAGCAGGATAGTTTCAGTAACTGTGCTAGAAAAGAGAATACCTAGGTATTTAATTGGAGTGGCACTCCAACCGAAGCCCATATCTTTAAAACGTTATTTAAAACAATATTTATTAATCAGCATTATCTCAGAGTTTTCAATGTTTAATATGTCATCAAATATAGCAGAGTAAAAAGAGAAGATCTCAAAAAGTCAGGGATGGAGGAAATAGGAGTAGCCATGTAAAATTATATATCATCTGCATATGCTGTGAATTTTATTTCAGTATCTTCAATTGTTTCCAGAGAAAGCAGGAGAGCTATATATTTTTGTAAGAATTAATTCTAAAGATAATAAAAGCAGCAAAGGAGACAGACTGCATCCTTCCTGAATTCGCATTTAAGTGAAAAGTAAGAGGATTGTATGCCATTTACAAAAATGAAGGTCTTCTGGCCAGAAAAAAAGTAAATGTAGCATAACATTATTGCACCAAATTCATGCCTTTTTACAACATAAAACAAAAAGTGCCAATTAATATGGTCAAAAGCATCCTCAGAGTCAAGAGAAACAGCTCAACTTGGATGAATCAATTGAGAAGCTCCATAAATAATATCTACAGGGGCTCTTCAATTATCTGAAATACATCTTCCTTTAACAAACCCTATCTGTTTAAATTCAGTCCAATCTGTAATAATCTGTAATAATATTATTGACGCATAAAGCTAATTTCTTTTCAACTATGCTTCCATTACATTAAACATTACTAAAGCAAACATGAAAGAGCTAGCCTTTACATAGTTCCAGTTAAAGAGTATCCTAAATAAACTAGGAAAGCAATTGTTGAAAGAGCTGTACTTGAATGTAATTAGGCACATACCAGGTGCCTTGGGTCCTTCCAAATCACATGAGGATGTTGCCTGTCCGCCATAGTTGAAGTCATAAGGTACATTCTACTTACTAGACTCCTGGCACTGCCAAAATGGGAATTTAGAACACACAGGAGATCAAAATCACCAAGAAAACAGTGGGGCGGGCTGTCAGGTCTAACACTTCGGAATCCATGAACCACCTATTATGTTGTTGTGAAGCACTGTGGTCCTAAAGGTATCTTTTTCTAAGGCCAGTATATTTGCTGCATGGCCTCAGAACCTGTAATGATGCAGCGACTTATGTCTCTATGAGTGAGGTTCCTATGGAGCTAGCAAGAATTGACAAACATTTCCTAATAGCATAACTGATTCTTTGGCACATGTGCACATGTACTGAGTGAGGTAAATTCCTCTCCCTGAACTCATCCCCTAAAAACATGATATTGAGAGAATGCTCATTGGCATTCTTGAGGCTTTGTGCCTTGAAGTTATCGCCTGGACTCCATATTGCAGTTTTTCTGCATGTTTGCATTAATTTGTAAAATTTGCAGTTGTTTTTATGGATTTTATTTAATCAGCTCACGTTTTAATAATATCCCACTGTATAAGGTGTACTGAAAGCATGGTGTTGGGAGAATGCTCAGCAGCCTTTTGGGGTTCTCCCTTTGAAAAACATTGTATGCACTCCACGTTGTACTTTTTGTAAATCTGCACTTGTATTAACATATGAAACAAACTTCAGGTTCCTTTTATGGATTTTCTTTTAATGAGTTGATGTTTTTAGAAACAATTTTCCACTGTATAAGGTTGAACTAAAATGCCCTTCTTTGTGATGTTATTAAGATTTTAATTAATCATACAATAAAGAATCCCATTCATTCAAAACAATGTTAGAATCTATGTTAATCAGGGGGAATCACTGATAATTCTTACACAATTAACTATCTTTATCCTTTTTGGATATAAGGCAGACCATGACATCAGTGAATGTACCACTTTCCTCACCTTTTTGTGAAAAAATATTTGAAGAGTAACATTAATTTTTGAACAAGAATATGCAAAAACTTTGAAGAAAATTCAACTGAGAAAACATCTGTTCCTGGAACTTTATCGCTAGGGAGAACAGATAATGCGTAAAAATATTTATCTGTTCCTAATGTAGACAGTTCTAGTAAGTCATCTGACTTTTTAGGCATTGTATTAAACACTTGTCGGAATACTCCCTGCTAAGTTCATGTTCTGGAGTGCATAATGCACTATAAAACTCTTTGAAACAATTTAAAATGTCAGAATGCTTATGTAATTGGTTGCTACATAAATCTGTGATGGTTTCAATATCAGAGTTTTGCTCTTTAACTTTAGGATACTCAGCAAGATGGGGCCACGTGGGGGTAACCAGCCTGAGAAATCTGATAGACCTAACTCCGAAGATTCTCTTTCTTCAACTTGTGGATGATGAGGGTGTTTGGCCTTCCGCAGGGTCATTCCCAAACCTGTTGCCTTGCTGAATTTATTTTTGTTCATCTTAGAACTACGTGCACTTTACCACTGCTGGCCAGTGCTTAAGTGCCCGTACTCTCTCCTTAAAACATGGGGAACTGGTTTATACCAATTGGCAAATTTAATTTACTTGTGCGTCCCTAATAAAGGGGCACTACATGTGCCCAGGACCTGTAAATGAAATACTACTAGCGGGCCTGCATCCCTTATTGTGCCACCTACCTAAGTAGCCCTTTAAACATGTCTCTGGTCTGCTGCTGCAGAGCCAGTGTGTGCAGCATAAACTGCCATTTTGACTTGGTAAATTATACCATTTGCCAGGCCCAACCCTTCATTTTAAATACCTATAAGTCACCCGTAAGGTTGGTCTTGGAGAGCCCCAAGGGCAGGGTGCAAAGTATTTTAAAAAATTTAAATGTACTTTCAAGTTTTAAATGTCCTGGAAATGGAAAGCTATTACAGGTGTTTTTCACTAATGCAAGGCCTATATCTCCCATATGACAATTGACTTATTACATTTTATGAGTATAATTTCCAAGTGGGTAGAGACAACAGGCTCATGTTTGGTGCCTCTGAAATCCTAATTTGAAATCCTAGCTTATGATGAAGTCAGATTTTAAATAACAGTTCTGAAAATGCCACTTTTCAAATTTGCCATTTTCTTGCCTTAGCCATTTGGTGCCTGGCCTAAATGTATGTGGTCACATGAATAGGTGTAGTTGGCAGTTGGGCTTTGTGTAATCCTCCAGCCACACACAATGGAAGCTTAGATGTGACTGGATGGCTCATCATTGGTTGGACGGGAGAGAGGAGTTGGGCACAACCTCTGTTACATTTCCACACAAAGGGCTGCATACCCCTTGTACTTAGTCTGAAGCCAGGGCAGGGAAGGCAGGGCATCTGTGAACTTCAAAGGCATGCCTCTGGAAGCTTCTCCCCAGCCCTAAGGTACAACTGTTTATAAAAGAAAGACCTCAGAAACCACCACTTCAGTACACTTCTGGACCTGTGGATACTCTTCCATGAAGAAGGACAACTGTGCTGCTACAAGCACTGCCACTATGCTGTACTGCTGCTCTGAAGAAACTGGTGCCCCGCTGTGCTGACCTGATACCTGCTGCCCTCTTTCCAGAGATTTTCATTTGTCGTTTGTGGTTTTGGATCATTAGAGAAGAAATGTAGCTTGAGTAGACATTGCTGATCTGGGTCAAATTTTTCTGGACAACATTATTAAAAATGGTCAATATGTTGCAGTGATGATGTAATATTTCAGGAACTATGAGACCTATATACTTCATTTTGGTGTCAAAACATAGGTTTTGGGGGCGGAGTAGTCTTTTAGAGATAGAAAATAAATCCTCAGAGCAACCCTTCTGCCATTTTCCAAAATGGTGGCTATAATAGAAGAAGAAGACACATTTATAGAAATGAAACAAATAATAATGATGTTTAATCCTTTTATGTATACACCAAACAATGTTTATGTTCTGAATATGAAAAAATTATGTTTATCACTCCTGTTTTAGGCACATATTCATATGTCACTTTATTTTATTTTTTCGGCAATTGTTTGTGGTACATTTGCAGAATGTTGAACATTTGAGAAGATCATATAGACAGGGACATCTATTTGTAGCACCGGTTTTGCAAGTACATGTCCTTGTAAGTTCTGTGGGTAGAGGCTTTAGAAGTTTCATAGATTTTAGAACCCCATCAATATCTTCCCAACCAAATTCACACAGGTCTTTTTCTACATATGCATGATCCAAAACATTTACACATCTTCTGATCAAGTAGATCACTCTTTTAATGTGGTCATGCTCAGAACATGACATCGGTGGAAGGTGAGTTATGAGGACTAATATCTTAAACTCTCTGTACCAAAGATCAGCAACTAAGTAACAGTCAAAACTCGTTTTCTGCATATGCACAAGGTATTTTTCCACGACTGTAAAGTGGCATTCTTCTGTCTCTGCAAATCCTTTTAGAAAGTCAGCAGTTAAAACTCCAAGCTTTGCTCCAATTATGCTCATAGTGTCATCACCTGTAACAATATGTGCCTTGATAAGAACACTGGGCATCTCTGGGTCAAGTTTCTTATATAGAATATGAAGCGGGATTACGGCGCTCATTACAAGTGTCGCGGTTACTGGATCGTCACGCTCGCTGTGGCAGGCACACCACCGTCTGGGTGGCAGTGCAGACCGTCATATTCTGAATACAGTGGTGATCCAACTACAACACAGCCAAGTCACCGCCAATACCGCCAGTTTGATCAGACCGCCACCGATTGCGGTAGCCATCTCCAGTCTGGCAGGGACCAATTCACTACCCACGATATTACAAGTCAGCAGACCACCAGGATTTCCAGGGCGGTCCGACAGCCACGAAAAGCCTGGAGGAAACTGGTAGTATGAAAGGAGACACTCATCTCCAGGTACACAGATGCATCTGCGGCCACCATGGAACCTGTATCTCGCCATACACCACAAGGACCAGCAACAGCGACGAAGATTACAACTGTAAGTATCCCTATTAGCACACACTGGAGGGAAGGGCAGTATTACACACCCACACACAACACACACACACCTGACATGGACAGCAATGGCCACACATGCAAACGCCTGTATCAACACACACATCTACAGACACACACGCGCACACTAACTACACAAACACATATGCCAAATACACACACCGCGTCCAACAGACATGTTCTATTCACACAGCACACCACATACGCACATCACCTCCACTGTCAAACATCCATACACAACCCCCCACAATCACACAATCACAACATCACAAACACACAAATGCATAGTCAGAAAGGCACATCAAACAACTCCACCCGACAACACATACCAGCAGCAGTACGTAGCAACAACACACAATCACATAAATAGTACAGACATCCAAACGAGGCCTCAGGTGACATGCCACGTCCAACCAACATACAAAGGACGTCACAGATGCATCACTATACACACGGACGCACACATCACATCCCAACAAGCACATGGCACAAGTCATCAACCCAGTGCATGCAGCAACACAGATACATCCCATACATATACAACACAAACATCAAAGTATACAGATATAACACAACCATGTCAAAGGAAATCCAGAACAATTTCTCAAACTTGACATCCACAGCTATGTGGGTAGATGTTTTATAAATTCAAATAAATAATTAAAATGATATGCAGGTGAGGCCTACTAGCCAGTCCAAATGTCTGATGTGCCCAGGCACGTTGGGCGAAGTCACATGCCCCAGCTTTACTCCTGACTACAAATTGGCCTCCACATAGCAGGGACATCAATGGGGTAGGCAGACACCTCAGGCGTGAGGGGGGTTGGTGGTAGGGGCTTGGCCTTGGAAGGGGGGTTTAGGTTTGGGAGGGGGGTTTAGGCTTCGATTTTGATTGTGGGGCAGGGTGGTTTGGATTTTGGGGTAGGAGTAGGGACCTTAGGCTTTGGAGGGGTGGTTTATTTGCAGGGGGAGGGGCATGGGAGGACTGTGAGGTTCAAGGTCTGGGTTGAGACAGGGAGACATGGCACTTAGGGGCATCACAGGGTGGGTAAGGAGCAGGGAACAGGTCTAGACTGGCATGAAAACCTTTTTTAGCTACACGGGGCAGTCATGGGTAAAAGGTTTAGGAGTGGAGGTACAGGGAGTAGATATAGGAGGTGTTTGTGTGCTGGATGTTGATACATGTGTGTGCAATGTGTGCTTGTGTGTGGTGGGTGTATGTTGGGTAGGTGAGTGAGGGCATTTATATTTTTTGGGAGGACTTGGTAAGAGATGCAGGGAGGTGTAATGCAAAATGTGTGAGTGTATTTTGAAGTGGTGGCTGCAAGTAAGGTGGATGTGCTGCATGTGGTCATGATGGTTGTCGTGGTGAGTGTGGATGTGGTGTGTGTGGTAGATGTCTATGGGTCTGCTCTTGTGGTGTCTGTGGGTATGACAGGCCTAATAGCAGCATCAGGGAGTGATGGTGTACTGATGGCAGGTGTGAGTGGTGATGTGACTGTGATGGAGGAGGTGATGGGGAGACAGTGTAAGGAGTGGCTGTTATCGTGTCTGCAGGTGTGTGTTGACTGTGTGCATGCTTGTGGTGTGCCCTGTGATGCCTGTGTTTGTCTTTGCACACCTTGTCTGCTGTAGTGGGTGAATGCTGGTATGTATGTCTGCTCTGGATGGGTGAGGGGAAGGGGTGTTGGATTGGGCACAAGCAGCTGGAGGGGGGATGGAAGATGAAATGACACTAGCTGCCAGAGCTTGAAACGATATCTGCAGGCCAGCCAAGACACCGGGAATGCCTTCCAGGTAGGCATTATTTTGTTGCATCTGGGATGCCAGTCCCTGGATGGCATTTATGATGGTTGACTACCCCACAGAGATGGACCTCAGGAGTTCAATTGCCTCCTCAATGAGGGCAGCAGGGCTGATGGGGGCAGGGGCAGAGATGCCTTCGGCAAAGGAAACACCCACCCTCCTGGGTGAGTGGGCACAGGCAACTGGGTGGGGAGCTACAGGGAGGGCGGTGCTGGTAAGGGGGGTGGTGGACAAGAATGGTGCTGGGATGGACCCAGATGGGTCCACCACCAACAGGGAGCTTCCATCAGAGGAGGAATACAAAGATAATGTTACTGTTTCGGTCTCACCCGTGTTGCTCCCCTCACCCTCTGTCTCACCGCTCCCTTCGGTCCCTTTCGCATCAGTAGACTCTGCCTCCTGGGTCCTGTGGGCTGCAGCTGCCCCACTCGCTGGTGCCCCTTCTCCTTTGCCTGATGATTATGATGCACACAAGGATAGAAGAAGACAGGGAAAAAGGGTGGGAGAGAAAGAAAGGGAGAAAAGGGTCAATGCCTACCTATCTAGTGCACATATCAATACGTAATCTACTTGCATGGCAAGGAAAGCTATGAATTATTGTCCCCAAATATTGGTCATAAAGACATAGGCCAATATGCAAGCTGTTGCCTCCCAATTCAAACAAAATGGCTGGGTTACACACGCTGCAGTCTGTCATCAGTCGTTCTACAATGATAAAAACTACCAACCATCCAGATATACGTACCAAACAGACACTTTTGACACATCGCATTTCGTATGTCCTAGACAGGTACATTACACACAAAATATTGGGCAGGTTGGTAAAGGACTCATGATGTACAGAAGTCCATTGAGAATGCAATGATTTCAAAGTAGAAGTTCCCTACTCACAGGACTTATTACAGAATATCAGCCCTAACTAGATGACCATGGCTATCTAAAGCAGACTCAGGGACAGGGGAATAAGGTTAGGAAATCACTCAACATGGGAGTGTGTCTAAACATAACTGGACAAGGAGGGATATATAGCATCATCCAATTACTGGCTGCATGGTGTTTGAAAGCTAACTCACACCACTTCTAAACAGTGGAAGTAATGATCTCATCTAATGTATACACACCTCATTAGTACCTATGAAATCCAACTGACACAATAGAAGTCCATACTACTGATATTAAACATTCTGTACTCACCCCCTTGTGGCTGCTGTGCTGCCCTCAAGCGTCCATCTATCTCCAGGTAGGCCATGGCAAATATGTGGTCCATTAGGGGGATCAGGGTCCGATGGAGCCCACCTCCTTTGTTGGCAGGACATCTACAGCTGGGCCTTTGCGATCTTCCAGGCCCAGCGTCTCAGGTCCTCCCACCGCTTTCTGAAGTGGGTGCTTCACCAGCTATGACCCCCAGGGTCATGGCTCTCCATCACCCCTTTTTCTGATGGGCGCTGACTTTCATGTGAGACACAGACAAAAGGAGATATTCATGTAGAGTTACAGTATACCTACAGCAGTGGTCTCCACAGAGCATGCACAGCACATGCTCATTCAGAGTTCATAATACACCATTATGATTCATACAACACAATCCCAGCAGTCAATCATGCCATGTCTATATTCACACACTTTCGCCGTTAAACAACACCCCAGCTGACCTGTTTATCTGGAGCCCCTTACAACTGTCCATTCAGAGGTAGGACCCCTTCTACCAGTTTATCAAGTTCCTCCGGGGTGAAGGCTGGGGCCCTATCTCCTGCAGGAAGTGCCATTGTGGCTTCCAGATACAGAACACATCAGCTCACACAGTGGAGGTCTTACTTGCTCGAGTGTCAGGAGTCAAGTGAGCTGGGCTATAGAAAATGGCACTTACGGCCGCCCCAGTCATGACCGTCACCACCAACGGTGATCATCCTTGGCCCCAGTTTCCCATAGAGATCAATGTTAACCAATGAGGAGTTGCACGGGTTTCTGACCACCTCCCATCATGATGACTAACACCAGTGGAATGAGGTCACTTCCATCTGTCCTGTGCATGCAGGACAGGTGGCTACCATTTTACATATTTTTAAGATTTCTATGTCATCCTAGTGCATCATAGCATAAATTTGTATCACTAGTTGCTTGATGTCAACTAATGTGTACTCACTAGTGAAGTGTGTGTCACCTGTCAAAATGTCTGATGTATAATCTTTTCAATGTGTGGACATTTGATAACTGTATCCAACTTAGGGACAAGTTTACTTTGTATGATTTCTATCCTGTACAGACCCCATGTGACAAGTATAGCAATGGAATTGACAGACAGGATCTCACAGTTGTGTAATTTGTAAATAACTGTTTCCCTGTCTCAGGTTTCAAATACCTTAAATGACTTGTCCTGTTTACCACTTCTATAGTGTACTTTAGTAACAACAGTTTAACGAATTTCCTGAAATGTGTTCTGTCCTATACCTAGATACCGTTTAATGGGGAGATTGAAAAATGCACCAGTGTACCTGCCCCTAGTTGACCTTGCTACCATGGAAGAAAGACACATCATACAGACATATCATCTGAACCGTCAGACCATCAGGGAACTGTGTACCCAGTTGGACCTGGATCTCCTGCCAGCCATACGTAATCCAGCGTGCTACACAATCTTGCCCTGGAAAGACACATTTCACTGTTGGATGAGGAAGAGGCGGCAGCTGGACCAGTGGTTCAGGCAGATGACGCTGGAACTGGTGAGGAGGCAGATGAGGAGGTTACAGCGGACTCTAGAACTGAATTGATTCGGCATTTCTTTCACTGAATGCCGGGTATGTGTGGTCTAAAGTTAATCAATCAATCAATCCAGAATTTATAAAGCGCGCTATGTACCCGACAGGGTTTTGAGGCGCTGGGGAGGGGGAGGTGGCGGGGGGTGCTGCTAGCGTTCGAAGAGCCATGTCTTGAGGAGTCTCCTGAAGGTGAGGAGGTCCTGGGTCTGGCGTAGTGAGGTGGGGAGAGAGTTCCAGGTCTTTGCGGCGAGGAAGGAGAAGGATCTGCCGCCAGAGGTCTTGCGCTGGATTCGGGGGACGATGGCGAGGGCGAGGTTGGCCGAGCGGAGTTGACGTGTGGGGACGTAGAAGTTGAGTCTGGTGTTCAGGTAGGTGGGTCCGGTGTTGTGGAGTGCCTTGTGTGCGTGGATGAGGAGTTTGAAGGTGATCCTTTTTTCCACAGGGAGCCAGTGGAGGTCCTTCAGGTGGGGGGAGATGTGACATCAGCGGGGTATGTCGAGGATCAGGCGGGCGGATGCGTTCTGGATGCGTTGGAGTCGTTTGATGTCTTTCGTTGGGATGCCTGTGTAGAGTGCGTTGCCGTAGTCAAGTCTGCTACTGACGAGGGCTTGAGTCACCGTCTTCCTGGTTCCTGTTGGAATCCACTTGAAGATCCTGCGGAGCAGGCGGAGGGTGTTGAAACAAGAAGAGGAGACGGCGTTGATCTGTTTGGACATGGTGAGAGCAGAGTCGAGGATGACGCCAAGGTTTCGTGCATGGCTGGCTGGGGTGGGTGGGGGTCCGAGGGCGGTGGGCCACCAGGAGTCGTTCCAGGCCGAGGTGGTGCGTCCGAGGATGAGGACTTCCGTCTTGTCGGAGTTGAGCTTCAGGCGGCTGTTGCTCATCCGTACGGCGATGGATTTTAGTCCCTCGTGGAGGTTGGTTTTGGCGGTGAGCGGATCTTTGGTCAGGGAGAGGACGAGCTGGGTGTCGTCGGCGTAGGAGATGATGCTGAGGTTGTGTTGACGGGCCAGTCGTGCGAGGGGGGCCATGTATACGTTGAACAACGTTGGGCTAAGAGAGGATCCTTGGGGGACGCCGCAGATGAGGTTGGTGGCTTTGGAGCGGAAGGGTGAGAGTCGGACTCTCAGGGTTCTGTCGGAGAGGAAGGATGAGATCCAGTTGAGGGCTTTGTCTTGGATGCCGGCTTTGTGGAGACGGGTTAGCAGGGTGCGGTGGCAGACTGTGTCGAAAGCGGCAGATAGGTCGAGGAGGATGAGGGCTGAGGTTTCGCCGTTGTCCATTTGTTGTCTGATGTCATCTGTGGCGGCGAGGAGTGCGGTCTCAGTGCTGTGGTTTCGTCTGAATCCAGATTGTGAGGGGTCTAGGATGGAGTTGACTTCTAGGAAGTGGGCGAGCTGTGCGTTGACGATCTTCTCGATGACTTTCGCTGGAAAAGGGAGGAGAGAGATCGGTCGGAAGTTTTTGAGATCGTTGGGGTCAGCCTTGGGTTTCTTGAGGAGGGGTTGGATTTCTGCGTGCTTCCAGCTGTCTGGGAAGGTGGCGGAGTTGAAGGAGAGGTTGATGATCTTGCGGAGTTTGGGGGCGATGGTGGCGTCGGCTTTGTTGAATACGTGATGTGGGCACGGGTCCGTGGGAGAGCCTGAGTGGATAGAATTCATGGTTGTTAGGGATTTGGCGTGGTCTACTTGGGTCCAGGTGGTGAGGCGGCAGGCGTGGGAGGAGTCGTCGGGGTTGGGGTCTGGCGGAGGTGCGGTGTTGAAGCTGTCGTGGATGGCTGCGATTTTCTGGTGGAAGAAGGTGGAGAGATCGTCGCAGAGTTTCTGGGAGGGAGGGACATCGTTGACGTTGGCGTTAGGGTTGGAGAGCTCCTTCACGATGCAGAAGAGTTCTTTGCAGTCGTGGGCGTTGTTGTTGAGGCGTTCTGTGAAGTGGGCGCGCTTGGCGAGTCGGACCGTTGGTGGTGATCACGGTTGGCGTCCTTGAGGGTGGCAAGGTTGTCGGGTGTGCGCTCGAGGATCCATTTCTTCTTGAGTTTCTGGCAGGTGCGTTTGGAGGTGGTCAGTTCGGCTGTGAACCATGCTGGTTTTTTCTTTTCTTGGTTGGCGGTGGGTTTCTTGAGTGGGGCTAAGGTGTTGGCGCAGTTGAGGATCCATTGATGGAGGTTGATGGCGGCGGTGCTCGGGTCGGTGGGTTCGGGTGGTGGGTTTTTGGCAAGTGTGCTGGTTAGTTGGTCGTTGGTGACTTTTCCCCAGCGGCGGTGAGGCGGTAGAGGGATGCGGTGGTGTTCGTTGTTTTTCTTGAAGGAGAAGTGGACGCAGTGATGGTCGGTCCAGTGGAGTTCGGAGGTGTGGCTGAAAGAGATGTGGTTGCTTGAGGTGAAGAGTGGGTCAAGCGTGTGTCCGGCGATGTGGGTGGGAGTGTTGACCAGCTGACGGAGTCCGAGGTTGAGGAGGTTGGTGGTCAGTGATGCGGTGTTGGCGTCGTTGTTGTTTTCCAGGTGGAAGTTAAGATCTCCCAGGAGGATGTAGTCTGGAGAGGTGAGGGCGTGGGTGCTTGCGAGGTCGGAGACGGTGTTGCTGAAGGGGGCTCTTGGTCCTGGGGGGCGGTATATGAGGGTTCCTCTGAGAGTAGTGTTGGGGTCCGTGTGAATCTGGAAGTGGAGGTGTTCGGCTGTCTTGAGGGTGTCGTCCGTGTGGGTGTGGATCTTGAGGGTGGATTTGTGGGCAATGGCTATCCCTCCGCCGATTCCGTTGGTGCGATCTCTTCTGGTGATCTTGTATCCGTCAGGTATGGCGATGGCGATGTCAGGGGCCGAAGAGTCGTTCCACCAGGTCTCGGTCAGGAAGGCCACGTCTGGGGCGGTGGTGTCGAGCGGGTCCCAGAGCTCGATGGCGTGTTTTCGTGCGGAGCGTGTGTTGAGGAGGATGCAGTGCAGGTGGTTTGTATTTGTTGTTGCTGGCTTCGTAGTTCTGTTGCAGGAGAAGTTGCAGGTGCAGCAGGAAAAAGGTCCTTTGGTGTGCTTCGGGGTGGCCAGGAAGCACTCTGTGGAGTGGCCAGGGTTGAGGGCAAGGAGTTCGCGGGCCGAGTATCGGAAGCAGGAGGTGCGGGGGACGTGAGGACCAGGGGGGTGGCGCTGGGCGCGGTCCAGAAGCGGACGGGTGCAGACGCGCAGCGCCAGCCATTAAAAAGGGAGGGGGAAGGGGGGAGGGAGGAGCAGCTGGGAGGCGGGAGGCGGGAGGGAGCGGCGAATGGGGGCGCGAGGGGGCGGGGCCGCAGGGAGGCAGCGGCAGGGAGCGGAGAGCAAGGGGGAGCGCACAAGGGGCGAAAACACAAAAAACAAGGCAAAAAAGTTGGGCACAATTTTTTAAAACAGTCACAATTTCAAAACAGACACAGAAATACACTAATGGCACAGTATACAATCGGGGAAACAGCAATCAGAGGGGCACAACGGGGGCAGAAGCGCGGGAGGTGAGGCACTTGAAAACAGTAAAAGCGCACTTACAGGACGGCGAAAAGTGGCACAAACAGAAGGGGCACGACGGGGGCAGAAGCGCAAGTAGGGAAGGCGCTGAGAATGAGGAAAGACACTTACAGGACGACGGCGGAAAGCGGCACACAGATCAAGTGAAACTTACTAGAGCCCACTAGACACCAGGGATGAGGCGCAGGAGGATACCTGCGGGTGGAGGAGGGCCTCGAACACGCTAGCAGCAGCGTGGGCGGGGGTCAGAGGCAGGAGACAGCAGGTTGGTGCTGCGGACGTGGGGGGCGAGCTCTGGACCAAAAACAGGTCAGAGGTCGCTCACTCGTGACGCGCAGCGCCAGCCATTAAGAAGGGAGGGGGGAGGGAGGAGCAGCTGAGAGGCGGGAGGCGGGAGGGAGTGGCGAATGGGGGCGCGAGGGGGGCGGGGCCGCAGGGAGGCAGCGGCAGGGAGTGGAGAGCAAGGGGGAGCGCACAAGGGGCGAAAACACGAAAAACAAGGCAAAAAAGTCGGGCACAATTTTTTAAAACAGTCACAATTTCAAAACAGACACAGAAATACACTAATGGCACAATATACAATCGGGGAAACAGCAATCAGAGGGGCACAACGGGGGCAGAAGCGCGGGAGGCGAGGCGCTTGAAAACAGTAAAAGCGCACTTACAGGACGGCGAAAAGTGGCACAAACAGAAGGGGCACGACGGGGGCAGAAGCGCAAGGAGGCAAGGCGCTGAGAATGAGGAAAAACACTTACAGGACGATGGCGGAAAGCGGCACACGGGTCAAGTGAAGCTTACTAGAGCCCACTAGACACCAGGGATGAGGCGCAGGAGGATGCCTGCGGGTGGAGGAGGGCCTCGAACACGCTAGCAGCAGCGTGGGTGGGGGTCAGAGGCAGGAGACAGCAGGTTGGTGCTGCGGACGTGGGGGGCGAGCTCTGGACCAAAAACAGGTCAGAGGTCGCTCACTCGCGACGCGCAGCGCCAGCCATTAAGAAGGGGGGGAGGGAGGAGCAGCTGGGAGGCGGGAGGTGGGAGGGAGCGGCGAATGGGGGCACGAGGGGGGCGGGCCGCAGGGAGGCAGCGGCAGGGAGCGGAGAGCAAGGGGGAGCGCACAAGGGGCGAAAACACGAAAAACAAGGCAAAAAAGTTGGGCACAATTTTTTAAAACAGTCACAATTTCAAAACAGACACAGAAATACACTAATGGCACAGTATACAATCGGGGAAACAGCAATCAGAGGGGCACAACGGGGGCAGAAGCGCGGGAGGCGAGGCGCTTGAAAACAGTAAAAGCGCACTTACAGGACGGCGAAAAGTGGCACAAACAGAAGGGGCACGACGGGGGCAGAAGCGCAAGGAGGCAAGGCACTGAGAATGAGGAAAGACACTTACAGGACGACGGCGGAACGCGGCACACGGGTCAAGTGAAGCTTACTAGAGCCCACTAGACACCAGGGATGAGGCGCAGGAGGATGCCTGCGGGTGGAGGAGGGCCTCGAACACGCTAGCAGCAGCGTGGGCGGGGGTCAGAGGCAGGAGACAGCAGGTTGGTGCTGCGGACGTGGGGGGCGAGCTCTGGTCCAAAAACAGGTCAGAGGTCGCTCACTCGCGACGCGCAGCGCCAGCCATTAAGAAGGGAGGGGGGAGGGAGGAGCAGCTGGGAGGCGGGAGGCGGGAGGGAGTGGCGAATGGGGGCGCGAGGGGGGCGGGCCGCAGGGAGGCAGCGGCAGGGAGCGGAGAGCAAGGGGGAGCGCACAAGGTGCTAAAACACGAAAAACAAGGCAAAAAAGTCGGGCACAATTTTTTAAAACAGTCACAATTTCAAAACAGACACAGAAATACACTAATGGCACAATATACAATCGGGGAAACAGCAATCAGAGGGGCACAACGGGGGCAGAAGCGCGGGAGGCGAGGCGCTTGAAAACAGTAAAAGCGCAGTTACAGGACGGCGAAAAGTGGCACAAACAGAAGGGGCACGACGGGGGCAGAAGCGCAAGGAGGCAAGGCGCTGAGAATGAGGAAAAACACTTACAGGACGACGGCGGAAAGTGGCACACGGGTCAAGTGAAGCTTACTAGAGCCCACTAGACACCAGGGATGAGGCGCAGGAGGATGCCTGCGGGTGGAGGAGGGCCTCGAACACGCTAGCAGCAGCGTGGGTGGGGGTCAGAGGCAGGAGACAGCAGGTTGGTGCTGCGGACGTGGGGGGCGAGCTCTGGACCAAAAACAGGTCAGAGGTCGCTCACTCGCGACGCGCAGCGCCAGCCATTAAGAAGGGGGGGAGGGAGGAGCAGCTGGGAGGCGGGAGGCGGGAGGGAGCGGCGAATGGGGGCGCGAGGGGGGCGGGCCGCAGGGAGGCAGCGGCAGGGAGCGGAGAGCAAGGGGGAGCGCACAAGGGGTGAAAACACAAAAAACAAGGCAAAAAAGTCGGGCACAATTTTTAAAACAGTCACAATTTCAAAACAGACACAGAAATACACTAATGGCACAGTATACAATCGTGGGAAACAGCAATCTGAGGGGCACAACGGGGGCAGAAGCGCGGGAGGCGATGCGCTTGAAAACAGTAAAAGCGCACTTACAGGACGGCGAAAAGTGGCACAAACAGAAGGGGCACGACGGGGGCAGAAGCGCAAAGAGGCAAGGCGCTGAGAATGAGGAAAAACACTTACAGGACGACGGCGGAAAGCGGCACACGGGTCAAGTGTAGCTTACTAGAGCCCACTAGACACCAGGGATGAGGCGCAGGAGGATGCCTGCGGGTGGAGGAGGGCCTCGAACACGCTAGCAGCAGCGGGGGTCAGAGGCAGGAGACAGCAGGTTGGTGCTGCGGACGTGGGGGGCGAGCTTTGGACCAAAAACAGGTCAGACGTCGCTCACTCGCGACGCGCAGCGCCAGCCATTAAGAAGGTAGGGGGGAGGGAGGAGCAGCTGGGAGGCGGGAGGTGGGAGGGAGCGGCGAATGGGGGCGCGAGGGGGGCGGGGCCGCAGGGAGGCAGCGGCAGGGAGCAGAGAGCAAGGGGGAGCGCACAAGGGGCGAAAACACGAAAAACAAGGCAAAAAAGTTGGGCACAATTTTTTAAAACAGTCACTATATCAAAAAAAACACAGAAATGCACTAATGGAACAAAATACAATCGGGGAAACAGCAATCAGAGGGGCACAACGGGGGCAGAAGCGCGGGAGGCGAGGCGCTTGAAAACAGTAAAAGCGCACTTACAGGACGGCGAAAAGTGGCACAAACAGAAAGGGCACGACGGGGGCAGAAGCGCAAGGAGGCAAGGCGCTGAGAATGAGGAAAGACACTTACAGAACGACGGCGGAACGCGGCACACGGGTCAAGTGAAGCTTACTTGAGCCCACTAGACACCAGGGATGAGGCGCAGGAGGATGCCTGCGGGTGGAGGAGGGCCTCGAACACGCTAGCAGCAGCGTGGGCGGGGGTCAGAGGCAGGAGACAGCAGGTTGGTGCTGCGGACGTGGGGGGCAAGCTCTGGACCAAAAACAGGTCAGAGGTCGCTCACTCGCGACGCGCAGCGCCAGCCATTAAGAAGGGAGGGGGGAGGGAGGAGCAGCTGGGAGGCGGGAGGCGGGAGGGAGCGGCGAATGGGGGCGTGAAGGGGGCGGGGCCGCAGGGAGGCAGCGGCAGGGAGCGGAGAGCAAGGGGGAGCGCACAAGGGGCGAAAACACGAAAAACAAGGCAAAAAAGTCGGGCACAATTTTTTAAAACAGTCACAATTTCAAAACAGACACAGAAATACACTAATGGCACAGTATACAATCGGGGAAACAGCAATCAGAGGGGCACAACGGGGGCAGAAGCGCGGGAGACGAGGCGCTTGAAAACAGTAAAAGCGCACTTACAGGACGGCGAAAAGTGGCACAAACAGAAGGGGCACGACGGGGGCAGAAGCGCAAGGAGGCAAGGCGCTGAGAATGAGGAAAGACACTTACAGGACGACGGCGGAAAGCGGCACACGGGTCAAGTGAAGCTTACTAGAGCCCACTAGACACCAGGGATGAGGCGCAGGAGGATGCCTGCGGGTGGAGGAGGGCCTCGAACACGCTAGCAGCAGCGTGGGCGGGGGTCAGAGGCAGGAGACAGCAGGTTGGTGCTGCGGACGTGGGGGGCGAGCTCTGGACCAAAAACAGGTCAGAGGTCGCTCACTCGCGACGCGCAGCGCCAGCCATTAAGAAGGGAGGGGGGAGGGAGGAGCAGCTGGGAGGCGGGAGGCGGGAGGCGGGAGGGAGCGGCGAATGGGGGCGCGAGGGGGGCGGGGCCGCAGGGAGGCAGCAGCAGGGAGCGGAGAGCAAGGGGGAGCGCACAAGGGGCGAAAACACGAAAAACAAGACAAAAAAGTCGGGCACAATTTTTTAAAACAGTCACAATTTCAAAACAGACACAGAAATACACTAATGGCACAATATACAATCGGGGAAACAGCAATCAGAGGGGCACAACGGGGGCAGAAGCGCGGGAGGCGAGGCGCTTGAAAACAGTAAAAGCGCACTTACAGGACGGCGAAAAGTGGCACAAACAGAAGGGGCACGACGGGGGCAGAAGCGCAAAGAGGCAAGGCGCTGAGAATGAGGAAAAACACTTACAGGACGACGGCGGAAAGCGGCACACGGGTCAAGTGTAGCTTACTAGAGCCCACTAGACACCAGGGATGAGGCGCAGGAGGATGCCTGCGGGTGGAGGAGGGCCTCGAACACGCTAGCAGCAGCGGGGGTCAGAGGCAGGAGACAGCAGGTTGGTGCTGCGGACGTGGGGGGCGAGCTTTGGACCAAAAACAGGTCAGAGGTCGCTCACTCGCGACGCGCAGCGCCAGCCATTAAGAAGGTAGGGGGGAGGGAGGAGCAGCTGGGAGGCGGGAGGTGGGAGGGAGCGGCGAATGGGGGCGCGAGGGGGGCGGGGCCGCAGGGAGGCAGCGGCAGGGAGCAGAGAGCAAGGGGGAGCGCACAAGGGGCGAAAACACGAAAAACAAGGCAAAAAAGTTGGGCACAATTTTTTAAAACAGTCACTATATAAAAAAAAACACAGAAATGCACTAATGGAACAAAATACAATCGGGGAAACAGCAATCAGAGGGGCACAACGGGGGCAGAAGCGCGGGAGGCGAGGCGCTTGAAAACAGTAAAAGCGCACTTACAGGACGGCGAAAAGTGGCACAAACAGAAAGGGCACGACGGGGGCAGAAGCGCAAGGAGGCAAGGCGCTGAGAATGAGGAAAGACACTTACAGAACGACGGCGGAACGCGGCACACGGGTCAAGTGAAGCTTACTAGAGCCCACTAGACACCAGGGATGAGGCGCAGGAGGATGCCTGCGGGTGGAGGAGGGCCTCGAACACGCTAGCAGCAGCGTGGGCGGGGGTCAGAGGCAGGAGACAGCAGGTTGGTGCTGCGGACGTGGGGGGCAAGCTCTGGACCAAAAACAGGTCAGAGGTCGCTCACTCGCGACGCGCAGCGCCAGCCATTAAGAAGGGAGGGGGGAGGGAGGAGCAGCTGGGAGGCGGGAGGCGGGAGGGAGCGGCGAATGGGGGCGTGAAGGGGGCGGGGCCGCAGGGAGGCAGCGGCAGGGAGCGGAGAGCAAGGGGGAGCGCACAAGGGGCGAAAACACGAAAAACAAGGCAAAAAAGTCGGGCACAATTTTTTAAAACAGTCACAATTTCAAAACAGACACAGAAATACACTAATGGCACAGTATACAATCGGGGAAACAGCAATCAGAGGGGCACAACGGGGGCAGAAGCGCGGGAGACGAGGCGCTTGAAAACAGTAAAAGCGCACTTACAGGACGGCGAAAAGTGGCACAAACAGAAGGGGCACGACGGGGGCAGAAGCGCAAGGAGGCAAGGCGCTGAGAATGAGGAAAGACACTTACAGGACGACGGCGGAAAGCGGCACACGGGTCAAGTGAAGCTTACTAGAGCCCACTAGACACCAGGGATGAGGCGCAGGAGGATGCCTGCGGGTGGAGGAGGGCCTCGAACACGCTAGCAGCAGCGTGGGCGGGGGTTAGAGGCAGGAGACAGCAGGTTGGTGCTGCGGACGTGGGGGGCGAGCTCTGGACCAAAAACAGGTCAGAGGTCGCTCACTCGCGACGCGCAGCGCCAGCCATTAAGAAGGGAGGGGGGAGGGAGGAGCAGCTGGGAGGCGGGAGGCGGGAGGCGGGAGGGAGCGGCGAATGGGGGCGCGAGGGGGGCGGGGCCGCAGGGAGGCAGCAACAGGGAGCGGAGAGCAAGGGGGAGCGCACAAGGGGCGAAAACACGAAAAACAAGACAAAAAAGTCAGGCACAATTTTTTAAAACAGTCACAATTTCAAAACAGACACAGAAATACACTAATGGTCCAGTATACAATCGGGGAAACAGCAATCAGAGGGGCACAACGGGGGGCAGAAGCACGGGAGGCGAGGCGCTTGAAAACAGTAAAAGCGCACTTACAGGACGGCGAAAAGTGGCACAAACAGAAGGGGCACGACGGGGGCAGAAGCGCAAGGAGGCAAGGCGCTGAGAATGAGGAAAAACACTTACAGGACAACGGCGGAAAGAGGCACACGGGTCAAGTGAAGCTTACTAGAGCCCACTAGACACCAGGTATGAGGCGCAGGAGGATGCCTGCGGGTGGAGGAGGGCCTCGAACACGCTAGCAGCAGCGTGGGCGGGGGTCAGAGGCAGGAGACAGGAGGTTGGTGCTAAGGACGTGGGGGGCGAGCTCTGGACCAAAAACAGGTCCTTAATGGGACCTCTAACTCTGTCTGCCAAGTCACATTGCCTATCCTTGTGTTTAGCATCAGGAGGTATGTGCACAGTATATCCATCTGTCTGTGCTAAGCATTTTGATGGATGCTGACTTACCATGAGGGGAGGTGTAACTGCTATACTGCCAAAGCCATGTGCTGTTGGCATGGCATGACTTCAGCATAGGGTTCCCCCTGTTGCATGGTTTTAAGACTACAGTTTGGATGTGTATGGTCTGGCCCAATCCTATCGCATGACAGTCCAGCTACCCATCCACACTTTTCCCAAAGCTGATGTCTGGTACCTACCTGTTTCAGACATTGCAAGATAGGTTTTCTGTTTGTGATGTTAGCTATGAGGAATTATACTTTTACTCTGCTTGTGTGTGACCTGTAGACCTATCTTGTACATATGTGGTGGCCTCCCCACTGCAACATGATTTCTGTGGATTGCACTATGTCCTGTATGTGTATTGGATGGGTAACATGGGAGACATCATTGAAGCTTTACCCTATATTGTTCTATCTTCAGGTCAGATGTGTGGTTACATTCTGCTTTCTGACATGACTGATGGCACCATTTGCATAGAATTACAGTACAGGAAGGATGTCATGACCAACCTGCTGGACATTCCTGCTACATCTGTCCATCTGTAAGACTTATTGATACCTATATGTGCACTTAAATCTACATCTTTCACATTAAATGGTACTGGTGACAATGATGACAAGTGAGCCATGGTTGTGCTGAAAAGTGTTTATTGTGATTCGCAGTGCATTTGCTGAGGAGTGGGGTCATGAGGTTTGGAAGCACCAGAGTAGGTGGCTCAGCTGTTGGTTTCACAGGTCCTGTGTCCAATGGCCAAGAGGAAATGGAGCTTTGGCAGTGGGCAGTCAACTGGGTGTCTCAGTGGCACACAAGGGAGAATATTCAAGAGAGGGATCACTTCCTGGCAGTGTTTTTGATCTTGGGCTCAGGCCCTACAGGATGCCTGGATGGATGACCTCATTTGCATAGGGGACCTCAGCAGCAGGGGAAGGGGTGCTCATAGCCTGTGGGTCCTCTGGCTTGGCCTCCATTGCAGTAGCTGTGGCAGATGTAAATGGCACAGGCGTTGATTGTCTACTGGTAAGGGCCTGCTGGTGGGTGGAGGACGCATGCAGGATGCTGGTAAGTTCAGTGAGCACCCCACAAATGGAGGCCATGGTGGCATTATGTGCCTGCCACTCCTACATTGCCTCAGTGTGGTATTCCCTCTGCAGCCTCTGGTTCTCCTGCAAGGTTGTCAGTGTTTGACCCATCCTGTCCTGGGATTGCTGGTATGCTCCCAGGACTCTGGAGATGGCCTACTGGCCAGTTGTGTCCCGTTGGCACCTCATCCCACACTTCCACTGCCCCTTGCCCCCTGTGCCTATGACCCAGGCAAAGTGTGCCCACTCCCACTAACACCAGGACCTTCATCATCTTGGATGTTAGGGGTTGACTCAGATCCGTGTAGTATGGGGCACAATATAGATTGATCTGTCCTTGGGACACAGGTTTGGGGAGGAGGGGTTTACCGTGCTGTAGTAGCCACAGAGGTGGTGGACTCAGATGTGGGCAGACTGGGGCCGGTAGTATTGGACTGACCAGTCATAGATGGGCCAAGTGAGGCATCCACTTGCAGGCATCCAGAGTTATAGTCCTCAATTGGGCCTACTTCCAGGGGCTGACTGTCTGTCTCTGGCATCCTCTGCTAGGTGGCAGTAGTAGGGATACCTGCGGATGGAGAGGGAGTGTGTTGCATTGTTGAAATTCACTTGTTCACATGGTTGTTTGCAATCATAGCTTTGACATTCTTTCCAGTAATGGCAATGACAGCTGCGTGACCAGTGCCAATGTTTAAGGGCTGATGGATAGTGCTGTTGTGTTTCTGTAGTGTGGTAGGTTGTGGTAGTTGATGCTGTCAATGCCATGTACTAGTGAGCAGTTCAAGTATCCTGTAGGTGAAGGGGATAACATGGTTATAAATTCAGGTGTCCCAATGTGTAGTGGAATTAGCAGTTATACAACGGTGGGGAGTGTTGCTTATGGTATTTGTAGTACTTGTTACAGTGGGAGATATCCATGCACTTGGTGGGTCTGTGTGGGATTAGTGGTACTGGGGAGATGTGGCATTCAAGGGAGGGAATTGAGTTCAGGGTGGACTGGTGCACGTAAGGGTGCTGTGAGGGGGAGTAAGGGTGGTGGGGGTACATGCTGTGCAGGAGTATATGGTGCCCGGGGAGTGTTGTTGAATTACCAGTGTCCAGTCCTCTTGGTATTCCAGTCAGGCCCTCTGGGTGCAAGATGATCAAGACCTTCTCCTCCCACAATGTTAACTCTGGGGGAGGAGTTGGGGGTACACTGGCAGTCTTGTTGATGGCTATCTGGTGTCTTGCCGCCATGGACCGGACCTTCCCACCTAGGTCATTCCACCTCTTGCTGAGGTCCTCCCTTGTGCATGGATGGTTTCCTACTGAGTTCACCCTGTTGATGATCATCTGCTATAACTCAATTTTCCTGGATATGGATGTATCCTGGACCTGTGCTTCAAACAGGTGTGGCTCAACTCTGACGATTTCATCTACCATGAACCTCAACTCCTCATCTATGAATCGTGGGTGTTTCTGTCGTGACATGGTGGATGTGTTGTGGGTGGTGGGGTGTGTAATGTGCAGAGGTGCGGGGTGCTATTTGGTGAGGTGTGATTGTGTGGTTCAGTGTGTTTCTGGTATGAGGTGGGTGTGTGCAGTGGGGACATGTTTGTTGTGTGCAGGGGTGCAGTTGTGTAGTGTGTGCTGCGTGTTTGGAGTGGTGGTGCCTATGGTATCCAAATGCAGTGTCTTCTATTTGTGTGTTCTTCTGTGTCTCTGTTGAAAATTCAGGATGAAAGGGGTTGTGGGTATGTGTGGGGTTGTGTTTTATAGTGCAGTAATCAGGTGTGTGTATGTGCATAGGTGTGGGGTATTCGTACTGTCCAATGTGGTGGTGGGTTCTGGTGGAGTTGAGTTTTTGACCGCGGTGGTTCGGACTTCCAATGGAATACCGCCGTGCAAAGACTGCTGTGCTGATTTGTGGGTTGTAAGTTGGAGGGTGGGATGTTGCCAGCATGGCAGTCCTTGTGGTGGAATTGCCTCTCTCCTGGCCTCAGTCAGGCCGACGGTGTCGGATTTTTGGATGATTTTGGCCAGTCTGCACTTTGTGGCTCGCAATACAGTGGCTGTGGGACCGCAAACAGTGACGGTCTTTGGCCCACACACATCCAGCGTTCTTCTGCTTCGACTGCCAAAGTCGTAATGAGCACCTAAGTGTCTTTTCTCACCTGTTCCATAACGTATCGATAACACTGACAATTCTTGACTTATGAACATTGCAAGAAATTTAAGTAGCACAATATTAACATCTGTGTCATTTGACAGTACTCGATTGGAACCATTTCGAACAGTACACCCAACATGTGGCACAACACAAAGGTTAGCTTTCTCCCCTTTGGTGTTAAGTTATTGAACAATATGGCCTGTACCTTTTGAATACATCTCTGCAGGCACCAACTCCTCGTTGACAATTATTGCACTTGCAATATTTGGAATTTCAGTGTTCACTGAAACATCAGCAATGTTTTGGTGAGTTAACATCTCCAAGTTCATCTTGTTCGATGTTGATGGCCAGAATTTATCAAGTTGCACAGGTACTGGTGTCAAATTTTTGATGCAGGCAAGGTTAATTGTTCCACTTGTAGACATTCGTCTGATTCTCACACATTTTTTGACAAGATAACTGTCGAAAAGAATGTGTAGTTCTTGCAAGATGCAAATTGACTTTGACATCTGTAGAACAGTCTGAAAGACCTCTTTGAAGTTCTGCATTGATGAAATCTTGACCATCCGCAATTTTGACATATAGTCCACAACAACAGCAGTTTTCAATTAGAACACCTTTTTGCATTGAAATTCTTCAGGTGAAAGTTTTTTTTCAAGCTCTTGTACGAGTTTCTGCTTTACCAGTTTGTTTGCAGTATCTCCATCCAATAATGCGTTTGTTGGAAGAAGATCATGCAACAGAATGTCCTTGATAAATTCACCCCTTTCTTTTGTAACATCTTTCTTTCTATGTGCTTGCGAAAGTTGTTTTTTTGTAACCTGTTTTGAGTGGCTAGCTAGACAAAACTCTTACTATAGCAATGAAAGTGTAGAAGTTTAGCTTTAGTGATTATGTCATTCAGCTTTTTCTCTTTCAATACAAATCTCTCCTGCCTCAGTTCTGCGTATAGGTTTGATCCATTTTCCAGGACATCTAGTAGTCATGTCTTTATATCATTGTCCAAATATTGTTTGGTCATGAAATTTTGTAGTCCCTCAGGCTCAGTCCTTTCAAAAGGGTTTCCTTGCTAATGCATGAAATGAAGAACGCTGTTAACATGTTTATGAAAATGTTCCCCTGCTTTTCCACAAGTTTGTGGTGAGGAACAGTTTCACAGTGGTCCAAAAACAAATTCTGTCATTATACACTCTCACCAGAAAAATCTTAATTTAATTATTATGGATCAGTACAGTTTCATCAATGCTGATCATTCTTTCTCTGATCTCACTGTGTGTAAACCCGCAGCAGGCACTCAAGAGCGGCTTTAAAACTTAATTTCCTTTTTCAAAGAGTGCAAACGTAACTGAAGGCTGGAGGTTACGTTGCAACTGGGAGCTCATTGTACATTCATATTTTCAAATGTATACAAGCATGCAATTCGGGTGGGTATACAAATCCACTGCAAATACTTTCACCTCACTGTTTAGATCAGCTTCTTGGGTGAAAACGTAATCTAGGAAGAAACTAGCTGCACATAAAAACATGCTTGCTCTTTGAGACTCACAGACTCTGTACTTTGTTCTTTTGTCAATCCCTTTGGCCCTGTTATGGCTAAACCACAGATAACACACTGAAGATCCTCTGCTATCTGATCAGCTGTTGGAGGTGGATGAAGGGTAGCCATCGATCTTCTAAGTGGATGGGTTTGGTAGTTGTTGCTTTCTCAGAAGACTCAGATTCTTGTTGTGATTCACTGGTTTCTGCTATTTTTGGACATTTTCCAGGCTTTTTTCCATTGTATATGATTTGTAGCATTTACGGTTACAATGATAAAATATTTGATCTTCTGCCCCCATCAGTTTCAATCTTTTGTGAGCTTCGTCTTGCAGTATTTCTGCAGCATCTCAAACTCTCTTCTGTCCAACCGCAGTTGATGTTAGCTTTTCTTGCGGATTTGTTTGGTATATGACACATTTTCTTTGTTGACAGCGTCCTCAGATTTTGTAGTTAACAACACTCCTCAGGAGACAAGGGTCCTATGCTACCACCTGCTTCTCTCATGTTTACAAATTTGAATCAACAGAAAACCTGAAACAAAAACAATATGAAAACAAATTACCAATATGATGTCTAAAACACATCATTACAGAGCCACCATTTTGGAAAATGGTGGAAGGGTTGCTCTGAGCATTAACTTTGTGCCTCTACATGACTACTTGACCCCCAAAACGATATTTTGATACCAAAATTAAGTATATAGGTCATATGGGTCCTGAAATATTACATCATCACTGCAACACATCCGGCATTTTTAAAAATGTCATCCAGAAAAAATTAACCCTGATTAGCAATGTCTACCCAATCTAAATTACTTCTCTAATGATCAAAAATGAAAATCTCTGGACAAGAAGTGGAGGTATGTCAAGGGGCCAGGAGTATCCTGGGAAAGAAGAACTGGACCTGCAACTCCATCTGGAACCCAGCACCCCACAGTGACTCAAAGGGCTAGCCTCCTGGCCTCCTGATCTTAGCCTCAGGGAAATAAAATGCTTCTCAACAGATCCTGGACCCATCTTCAGTGAGTTCCTGACCCTCAAGACTTGCCTCTTAGGTCCTGGGCCCTTGATGTGGCTCTTGAGCTCTTGAAATCAACTTTTGGGCTCTTCACGACCACGAAAGGGCACCGGAACTGTGCCACTTGCACCAAAAATCAGCACTAGCCACCACCAGCCCGTTTCTTTGCACAGCAGTATGGACAGCCTGCATGGGACCACCAATGCGAAGCTCCAGCCTACCTGTCCATGACGCCTGCCCTGATCTTAGCACCACACCAACTGCCACACATGATGCTCTCCTTGTTCCTTGCAACCCTCTATAAAAACAGAACTCTTGGCACAAAACTTAAGAAGGTTATCCTTCAGTGGGACTATTCTGGGACTGTATATGACCCGCACTCCATTGCAGTTGTCCTGAACTTTTGACTTTGCCCCAGTCCAATGTGATCAGGTAGCCGCAGTTGGCGCTTTCTGTTTCTAAGTGCTATTTTACAGTTTATGGTTTAAAAAATCATAACACCAGTTCTACTGATTGGATTGTTGTCATTGTGGTCTATTTCTAGGTTGGTGTGGGATTTTTCTTTAGATGATGTTTTCATTGTTTGAAGTGCTGCATAAATAATTTACACATTACCTGTAAGCTGAGCCTGACTGCTCTGTACCAAGCTACCAAGAGATGAGCACAGGTTATTTTAGGGTTTCCTTGTGTCTTACCCTGACTATGATTGTGGTTGCTTCTTGACCAGGGCTCAAACCCTAGTCAATGAGTAACATCATTTCTAACAAAGGGGTACATGCTTGCAGAGAGAACATTGTTGAGGCTGGGCTTAGTGATTGCCAAAAGGGATATAGCATGCCTACGGCGACAGGCGTAGGCCCCAGCCCTAAATACCTTGAGGGCAGAATTGGACTATGTTATGTTTCAAGCTGATGTTTGAGGCCCCAGGATGCCCGAAGAAGCACAAGAGGGTCTGGCAGTCATGGGAGAAATGCTAGGAGTGGGGAAAATGACTCTCCACCACTGGACAAGATTCTCACTGGAGACCCATTTAACAGCAGAAGTACACTCTCATATCCAGAGGTAGAGAATGTGACTTTGACTGGTTTGAATGAACATGTGCTTAATGCATTTTTATTCTGTGTAATGATGTTGCCTTAAAAGGAAATCAATTCAAATCAAGGGAGAAGATTACAAAAGGGAAGAGTTCACAGTAGATTTTTGATTGTAGTAGGTATGGAAAAATGTGGGGGTACACACTCGAAGTCAAATATTGCCCACGGGGCAAGAATGTCATCTGTCTGCGACACATGAATGGTAATACTTTGAGACTTTGTTTGTTTAGCATCCTGTGTACTAGACATTGGAACATACAGGACTTCCCTGTGGGTTATTTCTTGTTTTCTACAGGTTACAATACCTACACTCTAAGCCTGTCCTAGCCTGTCCGAGCCTGTCCTAGCCCAACCCCGACTCAATGGTAAGGGTGGGTGGGGAAAAGGACTAAATGGAATAGGACTGGGTGGCAACAACAAATGTGCTAAAGAAAGGAACCTATGAATCTAGAATAAAGTTCTTTGTCTTTGAAAACAGTTTTACACTTGTACTGGAAGCCACAAAATGTATTTGTCCCGGTCTTTTACATCATTCCAAATGTTAGCGATGCATGTACGCTGACTGTGAAACAGTATACATTCTTTATGGCTGTCCTAAAATGCAACACCTTTGGTCCCATATCGGGCAAACTGTTACACAGTTATAAGCCTCCCCTTTAATTTGCCAGTGCCCCTACTCACGTTACAAGATATCAGTGATATGCTGAGTTAATTGGGCAAAAACGCAGACAACTGACAATGGCTGTGACTGTGGCCAAACTGAATATACTGTGAAATTGGCAATCATCTCTGGTCCCCACACATGACGAATCGGTCACCAAAACAACTCATCTATAAATTGCAGAACAATATGGATATACTGCACCATCTGGTCTCCTTTCCTTGATCCAAGTATGGATACCACATCGTAAGAAAAGCCTACCCCACCTATAAGGATGGATTGGATTCCAATCCCATATGGATGCCATGCTCCTCCCTGTTGTACCTTTTGTCTCTCCTATCCACATTCCTTTCCCCATCACCATTCCACTGAGTATCTCAGGGTCCCTCTTCATCCGGAATGTTGGGGTCACTCTGCATTTAGCCGTACAGTGTAATCAAGTATTTAAAGAAGTAGTCTTTTACTGACCATTGCTTCATTTATTCACTCTCTTCCTTTTGCAGTAGGGTCAATTATTTGCCTACCACCCTTCCTATCCTCCCTCCCCTTCTGGGTGTTTACACAAACAAACCAATAGAAAACACTACTTAAAGAGGGCTGCACATTGTAGTGCCATGTGACTAGGTACACTAGGACCCTCACAGTTCTGGGCGGACCTGAAAGAGAGATTGTGTAACCTGCTGGGAGGTGTCAAGGTGTGGTCATAAATGGTTATGATGTAATCAGTGATTCAGCAGAATAAAGACACCTACTCAAGAGCTCAGTGTGTGGAATGTTCTTTGCATCCTCACGGGCTGGAGATGACATTACACACAATATTATAGTCCACATCCTATTGCTGTGAGAAGGAAATCACTGACTCTTGTTTGTCTCTCCATCCATTTGTATATTATATTGTCATTTTGTTTTCTTGTTACGAAGTTCAGACGCCTCCTTATTGATATATGCCCACTTACTGGTTAACACTATAGCTATAGAAATGTTTGCTACAGTTGATATCCCTAAGATGTGGCGACGGTTTAAGATTGTAATATTTGTATTTATTTCCTTGATATTTGGATAGAGGGGTGACTAGGCCCTTTAAGTTTGCAGTCCTTTGCAAGGGCATCACACAACTATGTAAGTTTGTTTACTTACAATAGCTGAGGGGCTCATGTAAATACGCTCTTTAGACATCTTGGTTTTTGCTCCTATTGATGCTTGTGAGCGCTATCTATTATTTTTACTAGAAAAGAGAGCATGGGAATTTGAAAGCATTTTCTTATTGTGCTGTTAATTAACATTGTTAGACATGGCAGGTCTTGGCGTGGTTTCCCTGTACTTTTTGCTTTTGACCCCCTGTGCTGTAATTAATTGTTTCTGTTTTTTATACTCTGGGTACTTTACCACTGCTAACCAGTGCTAAAGTGCAAGTGCTCTCTATCTAAATGATATTGGTAATTGGATTTCCATGACTGGCACATTTGATTTACTGGTAAGTCCTTAGTAAAGTGCACTATGGGTGTCCAGGGCCTATAAAGCAAATGTTACTAGTGGGCCTGAAGCACTGATTCTGCCACCCATATGAGTAGCCCTGTAAACATGTCTCAAACCTGCCACTGCAGTGTCTGTGTGCGCAGTTTTGCAATGCCAATTCGCTTGCCACTTTCCAGACCAACATCTTCCCTTTTACTACATGTAAGGCACCCCTAAGGTAGGCCCTAGGTATCCCCATGGACAGGGTGCAGTGTATTTAAAAGGTAGGGCACGTACTGGTGTGTTTTATATATCATGATAGTGAGATACTTCTAAATTTGTTTTTCACTATTGCAAGGCCTATCTCTTCTAGAGGTTAGCATGGGGACTGACTTTAGATATCTTTAAAGTGCAGTTTCCCATTGGGAGCAGATAGAGATTGGAGTGTGGGGTCTCTGAACTCACAATTTAAAAATCCATCTTTTGTTAGAGTTGGTTTTTAGATTGTCAGTGTGAAAATGCCACTTTTAGAAAGTGGGCATTTTCTTGCTTAACCATTCTGTGCCTCTGCCTGGCTGTGGAATCCAAGTCTGGGTCAGACTGACAGTTGGGCTGTTTGTGAATTCCCTCTAGACAGTGACACAAAGGGAGCTGAGGAGTGTCCTGCATGTCCTGTTGAGTCTCCTGGGCTAGAGTGGGGAGGGAGAAGCTGACACTTCTACCTGAAAAGGCTGTGCCTGTCCTCACACAATGCAGTCTCCAAACCCCTGGTGTGTGTCTAGGGCCAGGCCTGGGCAAGGCAGGTTCTTGTGAAAAATGGAAACTTTCCTTTAAGGTTTGCCTACTTCAAAGGCAGACATGAGTAGTGAACCAACCCCAGATTTTCAGGTTACTTCTGGATCAAGAGGAACCTATGCCGAATCTAAAGAAGGGGAAGGCTCTGGGTCCAGATGGCCTGCCTAATGAGCTATATGGTAACCTTTGTGAGGAATTGGTAACTATTTTGACAGAATTGTTTAACCTTCTTCTACAGGAAGGGGTTTATATGCCCAAGTCTTGGGGTGAGGCAGTATTAGCCTCCTTTTGAAACCAGGGAAAGATCTGGCCCTCTGTAGTTCATATAGGCCAATATCTCTGTTGAATTCAGATTATAAGCTTTACACCCATATTTTGTCCAACAGGCTCCAGAGCGTGATTTGCAATTTGATCCATGAGGACCAGAAAGGGTTTGTTAGAGGCAGATATTTGCACGAGCTGACCCATGACTTGTTGACGACCTCTGAAAAAGTCCCCCTATCGGTCCTCACATTTGATGCAGCCAAAGCTTTTGACCGGGTAAATTGGCGTTTCTTACAATGTGTAATGGAGGCTTTTAAGTTGGGCCCAAAATTTATCGAGGCAATTCAGGTCATCTATAAAGATCCATCTGCCTGCATTTTGATCAACGATAAGTTATCTTCTAGATTTAGAATTCAGAGAGGGACACGGCAGTGTTGTCCGTTATCCCCTCTTCTTTTTGATGTATATATCGAACCTTCAGCAGCCACAATTAGGGCAGATAGAGAGATCCCTCCTTTTCTATGTATGGGCTGGGAGAAGAAGATTGCTTTGTATGCTGAGGATCTTATGATATACACTGTGGACTTGACACATGTTTTCTCTAGAATTCTATCATGCTTAAAGGAGTTTGGAGAAGTCTTGGGTTATTCTGTTAACCCCGAGAAAACTGAAATTATGTGTTGGAATACTACTTTCGATAGCCCACTGGTTTACGCAACAGATTAGATACTTGGGAATTCAAGTTATTCCCAATCTTAATGAATTGTTTAGGGTTAATTTTGATAAGCTTTGTAAGGAGACTCGTAACTTACTTAAAGACTTGGACCGGGCTCCCTTTGTCTTTAATAGGTAGAGTAAATGTTCTTAAAATGGTTATTCTTCCTAAATTTACATTCCTGTAGAGCGGGTTTCAGAAGATGCAAGCTGATTTAACCTCGTTTGTATGGTCTTTAAAAAGGTGTTAGGATTGCTTGCCAAAAATTAAGTAGGCCCAAAGGGAAGGGGGGGATCGCAGCTCCAGATTTCTACAAATACTACTTAGCCTTTCACTTGAAAAATGTTAGGATTTTGCTACGGGATAGGTCTGAATATACGTTCTTTTGGGACGCAGTGACTCAAGAGTTCTTAGCGGCTGGTAGTTTTTTTTATATAAGTTTGGTCACCCAAAATTTTTCAAAAAGATTTGCTTAAAGCTTCTTAAGGATGCTGCCAGAGTATGGTGGTTGGTACGCCAAGCCCTCCATATTCATTATTACAGTCCCAGAGCTCCGGTCTGGGACTCTCCTGGTACTCCTGAGTTTCTTTTAGATAGATTGGCCTTGGTGTTAAAGGAAGTGACAAGGTGGGGACAAATTTTGAAGGAAGCTAAGTTGGTGTCCTGGTCAAGATTTGAGGAATTAACAGATCATAAGCTTTCAAGGTTTAAATATTTACAAATAGCAAGTTGGGCGGCATCCCTTCAGGAGAAAGGGGGAGTGTATAATTATTGGGAAGAGAAACTATCCTCGATCTTAGTACATAAGGATATGCCACATCCAAAAGCTATCACCACAGGCCTAGTCGCATTGAACCTACATCAGATTGTACACAATCCCACACACATCGCTGGTCACATCCTAGATGTCATTTTTGCTAAGCCTGAACTAGTTACTATTCATAGCATCACGCCAATCACCTGGTCAGACCACCATATGATAACTTTCCGACATACAACTCCACAAATCAACACACCCCACAACTACTTACATACATACACCTATCGACCATGGAACAAACTCAATTTGGATCACTTAGAAACACAACTAACAGCAAACACAGATCTAGATACAATTAATTTTGTGCCAAAACTTTATGAGTGACTACAGGAAGCTTTTGATGTCCTAACACCACTCAGAAAAACTAAACACAACAAAAGAAAACCAACACCTTGGAGAAACACAGAACTTTAAAAGGTAAAGCAACAAATCAGAAAGTTGCAGCGGACCTGGCTCAAAACAAACAATAGTCAAGACAAACTGCAGCTACACAAACTCAACAGGATATACAAATCATCAATCAAAAAAGCTAAAAAAAGATACTACTCAGACAGAATTCAAAATGCTCAATCTACAACCAAGGAATTTTATAAAATTCTCAATGAATTTCGAAAACCTACATGCATGGAAGCAAGTTATCCCACTACTCAAGATTTCACCAAAAAATGGCAACTCATGACACAACCAAGGCAGACACACTGGACTCCTATTTAAAACAGAAGAAAACCATCAGCACCAACCCCTTTCCTAAAATACCCTTTAAGAATAAACCAACCCAACCTCTACAGTCCTTCAAACAAATATCCCAGGATGAATTTATGGATTTGGTCAAAGCAAGCAGACCTTCTGGTTGCCCTTCAGACCCTTGCCCACCACAAACCTTCAAGAACATTCTTCTATCTACTTCTGCTGCCACACCTGTAAGAAGAATCATCAACAACTCTTTAACTTCAGGAACTTTTCCTGTAGACCTGAAAAAGGCATACATACAACCTTTATTAAAGAAAACAAACCTAGAACCGCAACACCCCAACAACTACAGACCAATCACAAATGGACCTTTCCTGGGCAAATTGATAGAAAGAGCAGCATTCGCCCAGATGTCACAATTCATTGAAGACAATTCTATACTTTCAGACTTCCAAACTGGATTCCGCCCAGGAAGAAGCACTGAATCGGCACTCATGGCAATCTGGGACGATCTTAAAAACACAGTCGACCGAAATGGAGATGCTGCACTACTTCTCTTGGACCTCTCAGCTGCCTTTGATACGGTTGACCATGACACCCTAACTCAAAGACTCCACAAAGCCGGCATACAAGGGATTGCTCTCGACTGGATTACTTCCTATCTTCAAAAAAGATTGAATATCATCCACTCGCCCCCCTTCTCGTCCGAACCCTACCTCACAAAAGCAGGGGTCCCCCAAGGGTCAATCATCTCACCTTTGCTTTTCAACATCTACATGATATCTTTACGAGAACTGATCAGTAATTTCCATCTCACATGCTACAACTATGCAGATGACACACAAATACTACTTAAATTAGAATGCCCCAAAAACATTGAAAACTCACAAATCTTCAGTTGCCTCAGAGCCGTTGATCAGTGGATGACCTGGAGCCATCTCAAACTAAATACCTCCAAAACAGAAATACTCATATGTGGTGAATGGAAAAATTATGACCCTCTGTGCATCTGGCCTAACGATCTCGGACCACCTCCTCAATTATCCAAGGAAGTTAAAAACCTAGGAATCACCATGGATTCCAAGTTAACTATGAATGCCCAAGTAGACAAATTAGCACGCACAAGCTTCATCACCTTGAAGACTTTACGACGCATCTTCCCCCACCTCGGATTTCCACACAAGGTGCAAGCTACTATCTCGCCTGTACTATCCAAACTGGATTATGCCACTAGCCTCTACCATGGATCATCTCTATCTGTTATGAAAAAACTACAACGTATCCAGAATTCCGCAGCCAGGCTACTATTACATATAAAGCCGCAAGCCCACATCTCCCCTGCCTTGAGAGCACTGCACTGGTTACCCGTTGCCAGAAGATGCACTTTCAAGCTGCTTTGTATCACCCACAAAGCTATACATGGAACAGGACCGCTTTTTATCAGAAAGAAAATTACCAAATCCATCCAACAAAGAACCCTCCGCTCAAGATTGGCACCCGCCTTAGAACACCACCATACAAGAAAAAGACTATGGCGGTCATTCTGACCGCGGCGGTCGGCGGTCGCCGCCCGCCAATCGGTTCCCGCCGAAAGACCGCGGCGGCCATTCCGGCTTTCCCGTTGGCCCGGCGGGCGACCACCAGAAGACCGCCGGCCGGCCCAGCGGGACAGCCCCTTCAACAATGAAGCTGGCTCGGAATGGAGCCGGCGGAGTTGAAGGGGTGCGACGGGTGCAGTGGCACCCGTCGCGATTTTCACTGTCTGCACAGCAGACAGTGAAAATCTTTGTGGGGCCCTCTTAGGGGGCCCCTGCACTGCCCATGCCAGTAGCATGGGCAGTGCAGGGGCCCACGGCAGCCGTTCCCGCCATCCTGGTTCCGGCGGTGGACACCGCCAGAAACAGGCTGGCGGGAAGGCGCTCGGAATCCCCATGGCTGTGCTGCAAGCAGCGCCGCCATGGCGGATTCCCCGGGCCAGCGGGAAACTGGCGGGAAACCGCCGGCTCCCCTTTTCTGACCACGGCTTTACCGCCGCAGTCAGAATCGCCCAGGAAGCACCGCCAGCCTGTTGGCGGTGTTTCCGCCGCCCTCCGCCATGGCGGTCATGGACCGCCAAGGTCAGAATGACCCCCTATATGTGGTACATCCTTCTCCGTTCAAGCAGCCAAACTATGGAATTCATTACCCCCAACTATAAGATCCACAGATAACTTTCTTGTCTTCAGAAAACTACTCAAGAGTTGGCTCTTTCCTTCATAACCACCATATTCGAACAACTATGAAAAGCATATGCCTATGTTGATAAATATTGTTTCAGATTATGGCCCTCATTACAACTTCGGCGGTAAAAGCCACTTACCGCCGTGCAGAAGACTGCCAAAACACCGCGCGGCCGCGGAATACCGCCACAGGTATTATGACACACATCTCGGAATCCGCCGATATTCAGACACCCACACAACTCCGCCACACCAAAGGTCAGTATTAAACTGGCGAAAACAATTCCTCCACCGTCACGCCAACAGAAACACACCCATGCTTTCACGACACACGAATCCACGCGGCGGTCTTTCAACCGCGGTATTCCATTGGCGGTACACACCGCCACGCTCAAAATACACACACATCTCCAAAACACCGCCACATTGGACAATTCCAAATACACACACCTGAGACACATACAAACACCACTCCCACACACTCAACACAACATAAAACACACACCCACATCAAACACAAACCCCTACGACCATAATTCACGAACGAAGGCCAGAGAGACAGAGAGCACAGCAATTGAGAACCCCTCCACACAGAGGCACACAACACCATCACCCATACAACATTCCACGCACAAAACACCACACACCACTACACATCACCACACACATCAACACTTACACCACCCCACACATCACCCACACCACCCCATGTCACGCCAAAGACACCCCCGGTTTTTCGAGGAGGAGCTCAGGGTCATGGTGGAGGAAATCGTACGGGTAGAGCCACAGCTATTTGGCTCACAGGTGCAGCACCCCTCCATAGCCAGGAAGATGGAGCTATGGCGCAGAATCGTGGACAGGGTCAACGCTGTGGGACAGCATCCAAGAAATCGGGAGGACATCAGGAAGAGGTGGAATGACCTACGGGGGAAGGTGCGTTCTGTGGTCTCCAGGCACAACATCGCGGTACAGCCGACTGGCAGCGGACCCCCACCTCCTCCCCCACAACTAACAACATGGGAGGAGCAAGTCTTGACCATCATGCATCCAGAGGGCCTCGGAGGAGTCGGTGGAGGAATAGACACTGGTAAGTCAAATCTTAACTATCATATCCCCCACCCTACCTGCATGCTATCACACACCCCCACCCTCACACCCTCCCCTATCACCCCAAATCCTCACTAATGTACTAATAACACAAACCACTCATCCCAACACCAAGCCCTGCATGACACAACTAAGCATGGTCACCGCTCACCAAAGCATGCTCACCGCTCACCAAAGCATGCTCACTGCACATACCCAGAACAACCCCCTAACCATCATCACACAAACCCACACACAGGAATGCTTGCACTGGGGTACACGCACACCCACCCATTGCACACCATTACACACACACATGCAATAATCATGCTCTCATATCCCTGCAGGACCACTAAGGAACGTCACCACACCGGAGAGTCCAGACATCTCCACTCTACCCACAGAAGAGGCCCACAGTGACGACAGCAGTTCTGCCTTACTGGATCCTGATGACAAGCCCGGACCATCGGCGGCCTCGGGACAGTCGGTTCCCCTTGCACAGGCACAGCCCAACACTGACCTTCCACCCTCTGGTAACACCAGCACAGCACCCACCCAGCAGGCCCATACCTCCGTAACCAGGTCAGGTCAATCAGCGGTGTGTCCACCACTACAGGGAACCCAGGATAACCCACCACCCCAACAACAACAGGGACCTGGGGGCAGTGGTAGTGGGCACACGGTCCAGGGGACGGAGGCACAGGAACACAGGGGAACTGGGAGGGCTGCTGTGCGACAGGGATAGGACAGGCCAAGGGAACCCACTCTCCACGAGGCCCTCTCCTCCATCATGGGAGCATACCACCACTCCCAGGAGACGATGGCGACGGTCATGGCCAAGTTTTAGGAGACCCAGCGCCTGCAGGAGGAACAGTATTTGGGGTTCAGGGAGGAACTCAGAACCATCAGCTCTGCCCTGGGCACCATCGTAGGGGTGCTGAAAGACATACAAAACACCATGCGGGACACCGTGGCACTCCAAGGGGCCCCTGACACTAGCATGGACGATGAACTGCCCACCACCTCTGCCGGCGCTAGTGGACAGGACGCCCTGCCACAGGACCACCACACCAGCACCCCACCCCCTGCACACGGACAACCACCACGCAAGCGGTCCCTGAGATCCAGGAACAGGACAGAACAAGATGGCAAGACCCCCACCAGGAATTGAGACCACCCTGATTGTCATCCCACTGTCTCACTTTGTTACCCTGTCCATACTTTAACTGCCCCAGCTCCACTTCCTATACCCATATGGGCAGTGCACCTGTGTGACCAATAGACTTAACTCTGCCCTGGACATTCCTCCACCGTCCCCCATCACCATTTTACAACCCCCCTCCATTTTTGAGCACTTAAATAAACACCCTTGAACCACAAAACAATCTGGAGTCAGTCTGTGATTTGGTAAATTTTTATTATCAATGACAGTGTCAAAATGCGTTTTCTATTGTAAAGCCAACATACCTATGTCACACATCACAAGTCCTTGAAGGATGAAAGCAGATGACACACGTTGGTAACCACACCTGTGAAACCATAATGGAAAGGTACAACTCAGTGACCAAATAGTGCTATGGAATGACAGACATGATAGAGGTAGAAGTGTGAAAGTGAATGTCATGGTAAGAAAGAAATGTTCTCACCTGTGTGTCACTGGAAATATTGCTGTATGACTGACTCCCTGTTGTCTATGTCTTCTTCCTCAGCTTCCTCCTCATCACTGTCCACAGGCTCCACAGCTGCCACAACATCGCCATCTGGACCATCCTCCTGCAGAAAAGGCACCTGGCGTCGCAAAGCAAGATTGTGAAGCATCGAGCAGGCGATGATGATCTGGCACACCTTCCTTGGTGAGTAGAATAGGGAACCACCTGTCATATGGAGGCACCTGAACCTGGCCTTCAGGAGGCCGAAGGTGCGTTCAATCACCCTCCTAGTCCGCCCATGGGCCTCATTGTAGCGTTCCTCTGCCCTGGTCCTGGGATTCCTCACTGGGGTCAAAGCCAGGACAGGTTGGGGTAACCAGAATCCCCTAATAGCCACACACGGTGCCTCTGGAGTTGACCCATCACATACGGGATACTGCTATTCCGCAGGATGTAGGCATCATGCACAGAGCCAGGGAACATAGCATTTACCCGCGAGATGTACTGGTCTGCCAAACATACCATCTGTACATTCATCGAATGATAACTCTTCCGGTTCCTGTACACCTGTTCACTCCTGTGGGGGGGGGACCAGAGCTACATGGGTGCCATCAATAGCACCTATGACGTTGGGGATATGTCCAAGGGCATAGAAGTCACCTGTAACTGTAGCCAAATCCTCCACCTGAGGGAAAATTATGTAGCTCCTTACGTGTTTCAGCAGGGCAGATAACACTCTGGACAACACGTTGGAAAACATAGGCTGGACATCCCTGATGCCATGGCCACTGTTGTCTGAAAAGACCCACTTGCAAGGAAATGGAGCACTGACAGCACCTGCACGTCAGGGGGGATTCCAGTGGGATGGCAGATTGGTGACATCAGGTCTGGCTCCAACTGGGTACGTAGTTCCTGGATAGTGGCACGGTCAAACCTGTAGGTGATGATTAAATGTCGCTCCTCCATTGTCAACAGGTCCACCAGCGGTCGGTACACTGGAGGATTCCGCAATCTTCTCACATTTCCAAGCTGACGGTGCCTAGGAAGGACAACAGCGACCACAGAGTCAACAAATCCACGGCACCAAACACAAAACTCTTCCTGTATGTGTGTTGAGTGTAGGCCTAGGTATGTGTGACGCAGTAGTAAATGAAGCCATGTGGGCCCCTGATATGGCGGCTGCCTGACCTCTAAACTGGGACAATGGGATGTGAGGTATCTGCGCTGGTGTTGTACACCGTCGCGGTATGCGGTCGTAGACCGCGGCGCAATGCTGCATTGGTTAACATTGGACCCTATGGGTCCCAGGAGCCAATGATGAAGTGCGCCGGCGGTGATGATACGCACCGCCGCGGACGTCACCGCCGCGGATGTGACCGCCATTTTCAATCTGTTCAAACACTCGATACCTGATCTTCGACAGGAGAGGACCTACACTGCAAGTGCTGCTGTGACCTCGGTCTGGAAGAGACAATGGCTACTGCGTCTGGGGAAAGGGCTCCTGCCTTCACTGCTCAGGAGTTGGAGAAGCTCGTGGACGGGGTCCTCCCCCAGTACACGCTACTCTACGGTCCTCCAGACCAACAGGTAAGTACAGAGGGAGCACGTTGTATGGGCTATGCCTGGGTGGAGAGGGCTGGTTGTAAGAAGGAAGGGGGCACAGTTCAGGGAACATGAAGGACTGTGAATGCATGTGCCACATGGCAAGGGTAGGGATGGGGGCCACTCACATCGACGGGGCAGTTGGTGATGACTTATTTTCTTCCCCTGTGCATATCATGTAGGTCAGCACCCACCAGAAGAAGGACATTTGGCATGCCATCACCAAGGACGTCCGGAACCCGGGGGTCCACCAGAGACGGGGCACCCACTGCCGGAAAAGATGGGAGGACATTCGCCGCTGGAGCAAGAAGACAGCGGAGGCTCAGCTGGGGATGGCCTCCCAACGTGGGAGGGGTGCCCGTCGCCCCATGACCCCCCTGATGTTCAGGATCCTGGAGGTGGCCTACCCGGAGTTGGATGGGTGCTTGAGGGCATCATAGCAGACACAAGGGGGTGAGTACACTCTCATTCTGGGGACTTTGCGCGCATTGGAGGGGTCTGGGTGGGGGAGGAGGGCTGTGGGTTTCCCTTGGCCAGGGCAACTTACGTAGGCTAGGCCCCTCTGTAATGCAGGCCATGTGCCACTCCACCCCACCTCAGTAGAGGGCCAAGTACAGGTATACATGCCCCTGTGGCATCCATGTGTGCAGATGTCCACCATAGCCATGTAGGCCAGATCCCAGGAATTGCATCTGTAGTGGCCAAGAGCATGGCGTAGTGCAGGGGGCTGCTGTGTCTGTATTGTCCGCCAACGGTAGCGGTAAGCCATGCACTCAACCTGTCTTTCTTCTGTCGTCCCCCCCCACTTTTCTGCTCTCCCTGTTCTTTTGTGCATCAGCATCATCAGGCGGAGGTACAGTGGCACCGGAGCACGAGGGAGCTGTATCCCAAATGGCCATGGAGGGCCACACCACAGACTCTGAATACACCAGTAGGACGTCGGGCACAGGATCACCAACCAGCGACACGGACTCGTCCGCCGATGGGAGCTCCCTTGTGGTGGCGGCACCATCTGTGCCCCCCACTTCTACAGGTACAGCCACCGCCTCCCCTACCAGCACCGCCCTCCCAGCAGCCCCTCAGCGTTCGCCCCGTGCCCGCTCACCCAGGAGGGTGGGCATCACCTTCACCCCAGGCACCTCAGCCCCTGCCCCTGTCACCCCTGCTGCCCTCAGTGAGGAGGCCATTGACCTCCTCAGGTCACTCACTGTTGGGCAGTCTACCATTGTGAATGCCATCCAGGGTGTAGAAAGGGAGTTGCAACACACTAATGCATTCCTGGAGGGCATTCATTCTGGTCAGGCTGCCCATCATCGAACCCTGAAATATCTGGCATCAGCACTGATGGCAGCCATTGTCCCTGTGTCTAGCCTCCCCCCTCCAACTTCCTCCACCCAGACCCAATCCCCTGTACCCCAGCCTATCCCAAGCACACCATCAAACAAGCATGCATACACCTCAACACACACAAGTAGCTCAGGCAAACATAGGCACCACACAACCCACAGGCACTCACGCAAGCATCACCCACATACAGACACAGCAACATCCACTGCCTCCACTGTGTCCCCCTCCTCGTCGTCTCCCTCCTCCCTCCCAGTGTCGTCTACACTCTCACCTGCATGAACTACATCTACAGGCACTAGGACTCGCACCAGAACACCCAGCATCACACCCCGCTCACCTGCACTCACTACCCCCACTACCATTTACACGTCCCCTGTGTCCACTCCCAGTGTGTCTGTGACGCCCCCGCCCAAAGTACACAAACGCGGGCACCCACACACTCAACATCCATCCACCTCACGACAGCCTCCAGTACCTGCACCTGCACCCAAAACACCTAAAGTTACACCTCCTACAACCACCTCCTCTTCCTCCACTCCCAGACCCCCTCCAGCTACCCATCCCAGTCTTCATCAGCAACTCTTCCTCAGCAACGTTGACCTCTTTGCCATCACCCCCACCCCTCCAATTCATAAGTCCCGTAGAAGCACATCAGCCAAAAAAACACCAGGACCTGTGGTGCGTGTTCAAGGTGTGTGGAGTGCACTGGCCACCAGGGCAGCCAGTGTGACACGGAGCCAAAGCACTTCCAGTCCACCCCCTGTGAAGCACCTCAAGTTGGAAAGTGGCCGACGGGACAGGTTGAAGACTCCTGGCGGCAAAACTGCTCACAAGTGTTCCAGGGGGATTGCAAAGTCAGCTGTGACTCCTCCAAAGGTGGTGAAGGGCCAGAAGAAGTCTGGTAAGAGCAGCACGGCGGAGAAGGGCGCCATCCTCCCCGGCGGCCAGGACGCCACCGCCAGCACCGTCGTCACTGGTCAGGAGACCACCACCAGAGTCAGTGCCCAGGAGGGCAGCAGTATCGTCACTGGTCAGGAGACCACAGCCGGAGTCAGTGCCCAGGAGGGTAGCAGTATCGTCACTGGTCAGGAGACCACCGGCGGAGTCAGTGCCCAGGAGGGCACTGGCAGCCACAGCCCCGCTGGGCAATGAGGGAGCGTCATGCCACACACCAATGCACAGGTCAGAGACCGCCATGGCAAAGCACCGCTGCACAAGGAAAAGACCGCCATGGTGAAGACCGCTGAACAGGGCAAAGCACCGCTGAACAGGTCAGAGACCGCCATGGCAAAGCACCGCTGAACAGGGCAAAGCACCGCTGAACAGGTCAGAGACCGCCATGGCAAAGCACCGCTGCTCAAGGAAAAGACCGCCATGGTGAAGACCGCTGAACAGGGTAAAGCACCGCTGAACATGTCAGAGACCGCCATGGCAAAGCACCGCTGCACAAGGAAAAGCACGGCTGAACAGGTCAGAGACCGCCATGGCAAAGCACCGCTGCCCAAGGAAAAGACCGCCATGGCAAAGCACCGCTGAACAGGTCAAAGCACTGCTGAAGAGGTCAGAGACCGCCATGGCAAAGCACCGCTGAACAGGGCAAAGCACTGCTGAACAGGTCAGAGACCGCCATGGCAAAGCACCGCTGCACAAGGAAAAGACCGCCATGGCAAAGCACCGCTGAACAGGGCAAAGCACCGCTGAACAGGTCAGAGACCGCCATGGCAAAGCACCGCTGAACAGGGCAAAGCACCGCTGAACAAGGAAAACACCGCCACATCAAGCATTGTTATCCCATGTGCAGCTGGGACAGTGACGGAACAGGAACCGTCACAGGGAGCCTGATACAGTCTGGCCACCATTCCCCCTCCAGAGAGACTTGAGAGACTGTGGCTTTGCACTCCCCAGGATGTAACAGTGGGCAAACCACCCACTGTAGAGACTTGAGAGACTATGGCTTTGCACTCCCCAGGATGTAACAGTGGGCAAACCACCCACTGTAGAGACTTGAGAGACTGTGGCTTTGCACTCCCCAGGATACATCAATGGGCATGGAGCCCCGTCGTGGAACTGGCATGGTGCTGTAATCCGGCTGAGGTGCCCCCCCTTCCCTTCCCCCTGAGGTGCCTGTTGTATTTCTATCTGATGCCCCTGCAGTGTTCTCTCCGTTTGTGGACAGGTATCTAGTGTGGGCCTCGCCCATGCATTTTTGGACCAGTGGTGCACGGACATTGATATGTGCATACCTGCACTACTTCTCGTAATGTATATAATTTTTAATGTGTATATATATATGTATATATTTGGAACTGTATTTTGATACATTACAATGTTTGGACTGATTTCCTTTTGTCTTTGCATTCTTCAGGGGGGGGTTGTGGGTTGTTACTGTGATGTTTGGAAATGCATTGGTGTGTGTGTTGTAATGTGCGAGTGTGGGGGTGGGGGAGTTGCATGTTGCCTCCCCCCTCCCCTATGTCGTAGGTGCAGTACTCACCGTTGTCTTCGGCGCCGCTGTTGCTGGTGTTCGTAGATGAGCAGGATGACAAGGGCAGGGAGTATTTGTAATTCGGGCTCCATGGTGTCCTCCTTCCTCATGGAGTGTGTTGAGGTGAGTGTTTTCTCCATTGCAAAAGCTGTTTCCGCCGTGTTTTTATCCACGGTGAATCTGCCCCGGAAAAGGTGGCGGATTGGCGGGTTCTGATACTGTGGGCGGTACATTGTCTTCCGCCTGTCTGTTGGCGGTGACCGCTGCGCTGCTTGTCTGTACCGCCGTGGCGGGCGGTGTGTTAAAGTGGCTGTCTATGTTGGCGGTTTCCGCCACTGTCATAATTCCCTTTTTTTGTCCGCCGGCCTGTTTGCGGTATTACCGCACCTTTAACACCGTCCACCAGGGTTGTAATGACCCCCTATATGTATATTTCTATTTATTTATAGTTTCTTTAGAAAATATGTATTGCTACTATGTCATAACAATAAAATACACACACACTCTTTAAACCTGTTTGACTAAGTATTTTTTACCCATGGTTCTAATTATGTATTGTATGTGCATATGTGTGTGTATTCATGTGTATGTGTGTGTGTGTGTGTATATATATATATATATATATATATATATATATGTATGTATGTGTATATGTTGTTTCTGTGCTTGGCATGTTCGTGGATCATTGCATGGCTCCTGGGTGGGTTGTTATACTAGATATCTATGAATTCCTGCTCTCATCTTATCACACTTATCTACTCATCATCATATGTCATGTCTCTATCAAACTATCCTCCATTCTCACTCTGACTCCTCCCAAATCCCTTCTACTACTTTCATCTCCTAAATAACTCTGCCTAAGCTCTTCCCTCCGCTTCCACATCTAACTCACCAAACCTCACTCTACTAATGTGACCTCCCACACAACCCTACTAAATTCTCCTGCATTTATCTCACCCTGCTACTATGCCCTCCCTATCCCTTCCACATACTCTTCCCCCCTCCACTCCCCTTTACTCATCCCTAGCCTTTGGGTTGAGTAAATGAAGGATATACTCACAATTAACACTTCTGGATTTCTTTCTTCCTCCACCCGTCCATTACTCCAGTCAATCTAACTAACAACCTCTCATATCCGCGGCTCAAATTAACTCATAATAATACTAAAACTGTACTCATAATTTAACTATACTAATCCTTCACTAATTCTTGTTGGGTTCCAGATTAGCGTGCTACTCATCGAAAAGCGATTTGACGCCTCGTCAGGGGTAGAAAGCGCTATATAAATACGATTACAATTCAATACAATAAAGAAGTCTCTGTTTGGTATCAGGGTTTATTGGTCCCCCTAGAAGTTATCCACTGTGGGGAAGTCAGAAAAAAAGTGTCACGTGTTGGAGCTGTCCAAATCTAGGTATCTTTTGATCTGGGATCAATGGTTTTCTTAAGCGGTTTATAAGTACTGAAGTGTAGGTGACCTCCTCTTTAGTATTCTTTGGCGTCTCCTCTGGTGCCACATGGGACCAGAAGTTATCCAGGCCGTACAAGTGTATACTGTTTATGTTGATGCTATTGGCTAGGAGGACAAATATGTCTAAAATGGGTCAGACCCATACACCTGAATGTTTTGGATTGTCTGTCTTCTGTAGATTACTTTTCTTGCTTAGAACGTAGTGGTCCAATGGGTAACAATGACGAATGCTGGGCCATCTGGGAAAATGTTCGGCAAAATGGAATTACTCTTGGTATATAGTCCAATGATTACTCCATCCTCTTTCCCCACCCCCCCTCCTCTCTCCCGGGCCTGTGGTTGGATAAGAGCATTGGGTATGCCAGGGAGAGGTGAAGTGCTGTATCTGCTTGGGTTTAACCTGGTCAAACTGGTTCACCATGCATGATGCAGTTTGATGACCCTTGAGTGGTGTGGTGGGAGTTCCTTTATGAGGACAGAAAGAAAAAAAAAGAGGAACCTATGCCAAGGAGAAGAGCTTGATGATTGAGGAGGGCCTGTTACTCTGTCTGTTTCTTTGCTGTGCTGGCCTGCTACTGCTGCTTCTGCCCTAGGAGGGAAAGGACTGGACTTTGCTTTCTGAAATTCTGCTTGTGAATTTTCTCCAAGGGCTTGAGCTGTGCTTGCCTCCTGTTAAGAAGTCTCAGGGACACCAAAGACTTCACATGCCAGCATCTGGCAACAAAAACAAGAAGAACAAGAAGAGCCAGCCACACTGAGTCTGGACAACTCCAAAACCGGCGCAGCTGCATGACTTCATGCCACTGCCTCCAACACAAAGACATGGTCCCCGCTGGAGGGTGTTGACCCTGACAGACATCGCAGGCTCAATGCCGATGTAGCCCTGCTGACGTCCTGAGTGCTGTGTCACCAACATCCATTCCACCCAACTCTGCCGTGACGCCAGTAGCCCCGTGGCATGGCCGCGACCCCATGAGATTTCCCAACACGTTTTGACCCGCTGGATTCATCGACTCCGCCGAACCGATGCCTCTTACCAGTGCCACATCACCTCACCTGCTTCGCAGAAAGGGACCGCCGCCGCACTGAATCGACCAACGTCTCACCTCCCTGAATCCGTGCACCGGCTTGTTTCCTTGTTTTTCCAAAGATACTGTACCTGGAGGTATGTCGAACTCCGTGATTGGCGCCGCCCTCCTTGCGACTGATGTCCGGTTGTTGAAAACGACTCTGTCAACAAAGTTGCAATAACCCAAGTTTGAGCTCTTGTTATTTCTAAGCGCTATATTGAATTTTACTCTGTGAAAATTTGTATCTTTGCTTGTGTATGTTGGATTTTTGACATTTTTATCTTGTTTTAGTCAGATAAATATTGGCTATTTGTCTAAACTGGTATTGATTGATTTTGTGGTATTTTCACTGTGTTACTGTTTGTGTTTGTACAAATAATTTACACATTGCCTCTGAAATAAGCCTGACTGCTTGTGCCAAGCTACCAAAAGGGTGAGCAGCGGTTATCCTCTGTGTGTATCTTCCTTACCCTGAGTAAAGTGAGGGTCCCTGCTTGGACAGAGTGCAAACAGACTGCCAACCAGAGACCCCATTTCTAACATTTGGTGATCTGTGGTGAAGGTAGACCTGGTATTTGTACTTGATATTCAGTGAGTCATGTTCACTACTGTTTTATTGCAGACCATTATACAACCACATACTGATGTTTTCTGTTTTCTGGGATGTTTACTTTTTATGTTTAGGATGTCCCTTGCCTTCTGAAACTCTGCACCTTTGCTGAGCCTTACTCACAATTATGTGTCAGTCTGGTGAGCCATCATTTGGAGCTCCAGAAGGGGCATTTGAGAAGGATAGGCTGGAGACCTATACGGTGCCTTAGCTCAAAAGGTTCTGCAGAAAATTCAAGTGTCCTACTAAAAACCTCACTAAAATGAAGGAGCTGCAAAGGGCACTGAGGACCTCGCTGGCCCCAAATGAGGCTGATGCCCCCCCAGAGGAGAAGAATGTTGCTGGGGATGTGGAGGTACAGAGCATCCATGATGATTTGTTTGATAACCAAGTCCTGCCTGGAGGGAGGACCTCTAGGGCAGGCAACAGTGTGTCTTCCAAAGGCCTGATCCAGGAGGAACTGGAGGACAGGTGGGAAAACAGGAGGTAACACTGGAAATGGAGAAGCTCAAGCTGCAGCTTGAAAGGGAGCTTCAGCTGGAGCTGGCTAGGATGAGAAAGGATGAAGAGAAAGACAAAATTGCCATGGAAAAAGAGAGAATTGCTATAATAAATGAGAAAATGTGATTAGCTCAAGAGCTGAACTTGAAGGAGCTGGATTGCAGGAGCGGGTCCAGCACAGATGTTGACAGAATTTCTTCAGTGCCATCTGAGAGGAGAATGCACCTCCCCATAAGTGTAGGGAAAGGGAAAACTAAGGAGGATGACATCCACAGGTGGTTTCAGGGCACAGGATCCCTTAACAGAAGAGGGGAGTGTCACATTGTTAGCACTAGTGGCAGCTAGTGAGCTACTCTTACAGGAATGAAGCCCTCATCACTAGATATGGCCTGACACCAGAAATGTACAGGAAGAATTTCAGGGAGGGAAGGAAGCTTGATTCCCAGACCCAGCTTGAAAGTGTGGATTCATTTTGCAGAGCACCGGATGGTTGGGTGAAGGGCAGTGAGGTAACAGATCACCAGGGCCTGTACAATTTGTTTGTATGGGAACACTTGTCTAGTCTGTGTTTCCAGAGCTGTGCCAGCACTTGATTGACAGCTGGCTTACCAAACCCAGGAAGCTTGCTTAGTAGGCAGATGTTGGGTTAGTACCAGGGTCCACAAGAAATTGACTGGGGTAGACTCAGCCAAGGTGGGCAGGGTACCCAACAAAAGAAAGAGGGGGGCAGCAAGGAGAAAAGTAAGGAGTTCTCTAAAGGGCCCCAAACTAGTTCCCAGGGTAAAGATTCCCAGTCCCCTGTTGAAAAGAAGAGTTGGTTGCCTTCGGGTAAGCCTGCAGGGAAGGGATCCCTCATGTGTGTTTCCTGTAGTCAGGAAGGGGACATCAGACGGAGTCCCAAGTGCCCTAAGTGGGCACAGCCTCCCAACAGTGGGCTGTCACTTTGGGTAGCCAGTGTAGCACTTAGGGAGGAGCTGGCCCCAGTTAGTGGTGGGGAGCAAGCTGAGTTGACCCTAGTCTCCCTGGGTTGGGGTGAGGTGGTCCAGTGAACCCTCATGCGTGATAATAAAGTGAAATACAGGCAGCGGGTAACCATCATTGGGCGGGTGGAGGCTCTTAGAGACACGGGAGCCGGTATGACAACACTCCACTATTATCTGGTGTCTTAAGAGCAGGTAGTCCCTAATGTAGCAGTAGACAACAGTGAGTGCCAATGCTTGGTAGCTAAGGTTCCCTTTGAATGGGGGGTGGGTGTCTCAGGTTCCTTGAGGGTAGCTGTGAGCCTATCCATGCCTGTTGACTGTCTGCTAGGGAATGACCTAGAGCATACTGCCTGGAAGGAAGTGAAACTCCAGTCCTGTTTGGAAATTTTAGGATTGCCAGAGTGGGCGTGCATGACTACACGGTCCATGGCCACCAGAGAAGGTGATCAAGAGGACCGGGAGCCTGGAACAATGGCCCAGGTTCCTCCCAGGAAAGGAAGGTGCAAGTGGTGCAGGAAACCCGCTTCTGAAATTTCCACGGTCTGGGAGGAGGCTGACCTAGAGGAGGATGCCCCGGAACCTACAGGGAAAGAAGTGGCTGAACTGGGGGACCTGCCTGAGCTGACCTATTGGCAGCAGGATGGAGGCCCTACCCATTAGGGTCTTCAGAAACAGGCTGAGACCTAAGCAGCTGGTGACACCTCTGGAACTCACCCGGTTTACTTGGAGAATGATATCCTGTATAGTGAGCTAAATGTTGCTTAGCCTGGGACAGCTCATCTGCTGGTGGTATCCCAGTGTTTCAGAGCCTTCCTACTGGGTCAGGCTCATGATGTGCCACTGGCAGGTCATTTGGGGGCAGGGCAAGAACTTTGACAGGCTTGTCACCCACTTTTACTGGCCTCAAATGAGAAAGAACTGAGATGCATTCTGCAGGACTTGTCAGACCTTTCAGGCGAGTGGCAAATCTGGGATGAGGTGCAAGACTCCTCTTCAACTCTTTCCTGTTGTGAGCACCCCTTATGAGCGGGTGGGCATTGACATTGTGACTGTGCCTACAGTGGCCAGGGCACTGATAGGGATCTTTACCAGTGTGGGTTCCCCCAAGGAGGAGGTCTCTGACCGGGGTACCAGTTTCATGCCACTGTACATGAAGGCTATGTGGAAGGCGTGTGGTGTAACATACAAGTTCACCACTCCTTACCACCCCCAAAGCAATGGGTTCAGTTACATGCTGGCCTTCAGGAACTACACACCCCGCTTCTGGAAGATATGAAACGCTGGTATGACTAGAATACTACTCTGGTTGAGTTTTAGCCTGGCCAGAAGGTTTTGGGCGATAGAGCCAGGAGAGACCTGTGCTCTTCAAGATCATTGGTCTGGGCCATTTGATGTGAAGGAGCGCAAAAGTGATGTCACCTACTTGGTGGACATGCAGACTCCTAGAAAGCATTTGAGTGTTACACGTGAACCGCCTCTAACCCAAGTTCTAGAGGTCTGAGTTGACCATGCTGTTGGATACGGATGATGGAGTGGAAAAGGAGAGTGAACATTTCCCCGATCTCCTGTCTGCCAAAGAGCCGTATGGGTCAGTGGAGGGTGTAAAACTCTCCCCTACTCTGACCCTAGATCAGTAGAGGGACTGTCTCCCATTGCTGGGAATATTTGCCTCTCTCTTCTGACTTACACCTGGGGTCACCCACTGATGCACCCATGACATTGATAGTCTGGGTACTAGCAGATTGCCTTAACCAAGGGGGCAAAAGAGAGGTCTGCATTCTCAACACCAGAGGAGCACTACCAGTTGTGTGTCATGCCCTTTGGGTTGAAAACATACCCCTGCCATATTCCAGAGGCTGGTCAACCAGGTCCTGTCTGGATTGGAGAACTTCAGTGCTGCCTACCTAGATGACATTGCTGTCTTCAGCTCCAGCTGGGAGGACCACTTGCACCACTTCCAGGAAGTGTTGAAGGCCCTGCAGAGTGCAGGCCTCACTATTAAGGCCAGTAAGTGCCAAATAGGGCAGGGGTCGGTGGTGTACTTAGGACACCAGGTAAGGAGTGGCCTTGACACACATTGACACCATTCTGGCTTGGGCACGCCCCAAGACCCAAACTGAGGGGAGGGCCTTCTTAGGAATTACTTGGTATTACAGGAAATTTGCTAAGGGGTTGGCACCATTGTTGCTCTCTTGACAGAGCTGACTTCCAAGAAGCAACCACATTGGGTGATATGATTTGGTCTGGACAGAGGTGTGCCAGACTGCTTTTGACACCCTGAAGAAAGCCATGTGCACAGATTCCATGCTCAAGGCTCCTAACTTTTCAAAAGAGTTTGTGGTGCAGGCAGATGCTTCAGAGCATGTGTGGGGGCTGTGCTCTCACATCTGAATGAAGAGGCCCTAGATCAACCTGTAGCCTTCATCAGTACGAGGTTACTGTCCAAGGAACAGAAGTGGAGTGCAATAGAAAGGGAAGCTTTTGCTGTGGTCTTGGCGCTGAGGAAGCTAAGATCTTACTTGTTTGGGACACACTTCCAGGTTCACACAGACCACATCATTGCAGACCCGCTGACGTCTTGAGTGCCATGTCATGAATTTCCATAACACCCAACTTCCCTGTGGTGCCTGTAGCCCCGTGGCGTGACCGTTACCCCGTGAGGTCGCCCAATGCGTCTTGACCCGACGGATTCATCAACCCCACCGGATCATCTGGAACCAATGCCTTGCACTGACGCTGCATCACCTCCCCAGCTCCGCAGTAAGGAACCAACGCCACACTGGATCCAGTCACACCTCACCTCCCTGACTCTGTGCACCGGTTTGTTTCCTCATTTACTAGATGTACTGTACCTGGGAGTCCGTGTTACTCCATGACCAGCACCGCCCTCCCTGCGAGTGGCATCTGGTTGTTGGGACGACTCCTTTAACGATGTCCCCAAGTTGGAGCTATTGTGTTTCTAAGTATTATATTGAAGTTTAATCTTTGAACAGTTGCATCTTTGCTTGTGTATGTTGGATATTTGTTGTTTTGGTCTCATTTTACTCAGATAAATATTTTCTCTTTTTCTAAACTAGTGTTGAGTGCTTTTGTAGTGTTTTCACTGTGTTACTGTGTCTGTTTGTACAAATACTTTACACATTGCCCCTGAGAAAAGCCTGCTTGTGCCAAGCTATCAAGGTGGTGATTAGGGGTTTTCCTAGGTGTGTATCTCCCTTACCCTGCTTGGACAGAGTGAAAACTGACTGCCAGCCAGAGACCCCATTTCTAACAATAATCAATAAAATGTAAACATTAAAAGAAATCAAGAACACATATAAAAAAATAGACCTCCTGGCTTTGTAAATATTTGTTTATATGAGCTGCAGGAATAGCAATATATATACACCCAATGTCTACTCTTGCCAAACATTTGCAAACTGCAATTGAACTGTTTTAAAATTGGATTGTTTGGCAGAACTTGGTGGGATTTCCACCAGCATTCTTTAATTTTCTTTATTTTCCGATGAGTATTGGTAGTATTCCTTGGTCTTGATAAAGTATTATTTAGTGTATGAATTCATTATGCTGCAGCTCCTCTCTTAACCATACTTGTTCTTATACCAGTGAAATGATTCAACACTCTCCCCCTCCCCCAATTCTCAGCTTTTGATTGCTGAGTCACGCTTCAAGTGGTTCAATTCCCAGAATTTCTGAATTACAAAAAAGTTTAAATCTGTTCTGAGGTTTCAGAGAAGGTAGATTCAAGTTTTTTAGGAATTGGCAATGTTTTCACGGTATACCTGGAAAGCTCTGCCAGTCCCAGGTTTCTAGGAATATTCCTTGAAAATGTGATGTCTGTTTTTGTTGCAGTTGGCGATTTCTGAGCAGTGCAGCATTACAAGCAGGCTGCAAATAAACACTGTCAAAATGTGGCGCCCTGGAGCTATAGAAGAGTTTGGGTCCTCATGTATGTATGTATGAATGTATGTTTGTATTTGCAAGGAACACCACTTGAATGGTTTGGTTGTAGAACTCCCCGAATAAGCAAGCGTATTTCATCTGGATAAGCCGGACCATGTAAACAGCTATATTTGACCGGAAGGAAAACGAATACATCTGTTGCATAATTGCTTGTTCTGTGATGAAAAATAGCTAAAGTGAGGGATTTTTTTCCCAGTAAGTTGTGCCAGAGATAAATTGAAACAGTATTTATACTACGCCCTGATATAACATATACCTCGAGCTGCCTGCCATTCATCAATGCAGAATGACACTGGAATAGTTTAACCTTCACTGTTTCAGGGACTGTCAAAAGCCGTTCTGGGACTGACAAGTACGTACATTATTTCTGACTAGCGGGCTACCTCTCAAAATGTCTGCACAACGAACATTGGGTAATTTCATTTTGTCTCAAACATGATACGATGTGCGCTGAACAAGAAAAAAATAGAATCAGCAATTCAAATGCACGCCTAAAAGAATCAAGCGCCTACAACAACCCCTTCATGATTGTACATTTTTCATCTTTTTAATTTAGTCTATCGCCACCTCAGACACTACAAATCTGAGATTGACAAAAAGCTGCTGGTGCGCACGAGTGCCTCATTAATTTATCGCAGGGTGTACGTTACTATGTGAATGTCTATATTTATAGCTCATGCAGGTGGATTGTGTGAATAATTAAATGTACAAAATATGCCTGAAGGCTAGATGCACTACTGTAGGCCGACTCAGGCGCGCTTTAAATGCAAGCACTGCCAAGCGCACGTTAAGCATCGAAGCAATTGATTCTAGAAAAAAGGGGCACATTTATACTTTGCTTGCGCCGTTTCAGCGTCAATAATTTTGACACTAAAACAGCACTGAGGTAAATCCATATTCATATTTTGACGCTAAACCCGTCTAGTTTCAAAATATTGGAGTGAGCGGCATGTGCTGGATGCGGCAAACTAGCTTGCGCTAATTAGATGGAAGGTGGGTATTTCCGTCCACAATTTGATGCTAACCCCCTACCTCCTTATTTAAACTCTGGCACAGAAACAATACGCATGGAGTAGGCAGACCCAAATATTGGCACTAAGCCTGCTTAGATCCATTATTTATTGCCAGGGTCAGACCAGGAGTTAGGGTACCTGTGGACCCATTTCCATGGCCAAACACCATGGAATGAGCCCACAGATTTCCACCCCAAGCTCCAGCAACACCCCCACACACTACAGAGGGACACCATAGGATGGGGTCCCCATCCTGGTTAAGAATGGATAAGTATTTACATTTTTTTTTATGTGCCATTGGGAGCTCCTTACATGGGGCCCTCTGCCTGGCACTGGGTCTTATGGCCTTGCCCAGGGGACACTGGTCCCCTGTGCTGGCCATTGGGGTGGTGGGCATGACTCCTGCCTTTACTAAGACGGGAGTCATTTTGGGGTGCTAGTGCGTCAGAAAATGACACTAGGCTGGCTAGCGGCATATTTATTGCCGCTAACCAGCCTAGCGCCATTACCGACCCACTAGCGCCTTTCACCTTTCTGCCATCCCCCCAGAGGTAGAGTCTTTGTTTTAGATGCTAGCCTTTCTTTAGCCCCGGTGTGCGTCATTCTGTAGATATGGTGTACAGCTGCTGCTATGGAATGGCGCTAACCGGTCCTAAGGATTTTGGCGCAAAAGTGCATTTTCGCAGTTTTGTGCCAAAAACCATAAATATGCACCATAGTTGCTTATCATTTTTTTACACAGCACAATGCAGCAAGCCACCTTTCTGGGCTGCGCTGCATGAAAGAGAAAGGGCAATAATGTACCATTTTGAACTCTGGCACAGAACCTGGCAATAATGTACCGTTTTGAACATTATGTGGCACATTGCTGATCTTTTCCAGGGCTGGTGAACTTCTGGGTGCCTAGCTCCAATGTAGGCACCCTTGCGTCATGGTGCAAGGGTGTCTCTTTTGCAGACACAGTTGTTTTTGTGGTGGAAAACTGGCCGATACAAATGTAAGATGAGCAAAGTACTGAATACGCAGATGATTCTAGTAAAGAGGCTGTGATAATAGTTGAGTTGTCTTTTATGCATGAGCACGTGTCTGTGTGTGTGTGTAGGAGTGAAAGATAAAAAGGTTGAGAGAGAGAGCGAGCAAGACCTAGAAAGGATTAGAGCTAGAGACCTAGATATAGAAAGATATGGATAGAGAAATAGTAAGAGATATTTGCTTGGGGATAGTAGTAAGCACTTGTGGAGATTTGACTTTTGTCACTCTTGAATGCAGCACACACAGAAAGAGGAAAAAACAAGAAGAAATTAAGATTTTTCTCCATGATTTACCTCACCTGGAGAGGCATTGCATTTGGACGCATTCCCAGGGCTATCATTGATGTTAAATCTGGGAATACACCAAAGTCCATGGGTGGACATGTAGGAACACTCGCACTCTACCAATGGAACACCTCCCTGGGGCAGAGTAATGCAAGGCAGCAATTTGCACTGTCTTGCAATACTCTAGATTTACAAAGCCATGCAGGGCCACGCAATGTGGTCTTGCACGGCTTGATAAATCTCACTTAGGTATTGGGTTACCCTTGCGCCCTCTTGCCTGGCACAAGGCCACAGCAAAACATTGAGAAATCTGGCCCATAACTTTGATGTCAAGCATCTTATTTATGACATCAAGCATGTTTTTAGTGACCTATACACGTGGATGATGAACACATGGTTCTAGGCTGTCCTTAGTGTAATCTTTGTAAACCCATTTATACACAACTAATCTGAAAGTTGCTCCAGCCAGAAGTGATGAGCAAGAAGTTGCACAAAAATGAAAATGTTCACAGTGCATTAGAGGCCAGCTCGTAACTGATGGAAAACTGGCCATTGGAAACGTAAGATGACAGGAGAATTAAATAAGCAGATGCTCTAGTAAGGAAGCTGTGATAATAGTTGAGTTGTCTTTTCTGCATGAGCATGTTTGTGTATGTGTGTGGGAACAAGAGAAAGATAGAGGGGCTTCGCGAGACAAAGAGACCTAACAAGGATTAGAGATAGGGACCTAGTTATAGAGAGACATAGATAGAACAATAGCGAGAGAGAGATATTTGCTTGGGGATAGTAGTAAGCACTTGTGGAGAATTGTCATTTGTCACTCTTGAACGCAGCACACGGAGAAAGAGGAAAAAACAAGGAGAAATTAAGATATTTCTCCTTGTTACACCTCACCTGGAAAGGCATGGCATTTTGACACATTCCAAGGGCTACCACTAATGGTGAACCTGGGAATGCACCATATTCATGGTTGAATGTGTGGGACACCCATGCTTTACCCCTGAAACTCCTTCCCTGGGGAAGAGTAACGAAGGCAGTGATTTGCACTGCCTTGTTTTACTCTGGAGGTATCAAGCCATGCAGGGCCACACGATGTTGTCTTGCATGGCTGATAAATCTCACTTAGGTATTAGGCCACCCTTGCACCCTCTTGTGTGGCGCAAGGGCGCTGCTAAATCTTGATAAATCTGGCCCATAACTTTGACATCAAGCATCTTATTTATGACGTCAAGCATGTTATGGGTAACCTATACACATGTGGATGATGAACACATGGTTCTAGGCTGTCCTTTGTGTAATCTTTTTAAGCACATTCATGCACAAATAATCTGAAAGTTGCCTCAGCCAGTCCTGACAGGCAAGCAGTTGCAGAAAAAATGAAAATGTTCATAGTGCAATTGGAGGCCATCTTGCAACTGGTGGACATCTGGCCAATGCAAATGTAAAATGACAAAAATACTGAATACGTAGATGGTTCTCGTAAAGAAGTTGCGATAATAGTTGAGTTGTCTTTTATGCATGAGCAAGTGTGTGTGTGTGTGTGTGTGTGTGTGTGTGTAGGAGCAAGAAAAAGATACAGGGGCTTAGAGAGAAAATGAGACCTAGAAAGAAATAGAGATAGAGACCTATATATGGAGAGAAATAGATAAAGCAATTGTGAGAGACATATATTTGCTTGGAGTTAGTACTAAGCACTTGTGGAGAATTGTCTGTCACCTTTGAATACAGCAACAATTAAAAGAGGAAAAAACAAGAAGAAATGAAGATATTTCTCCTTGTTACACCTCACCTGGAAAGGAGTAGCATTTTTTATACATTCCAAGGGCTACCACTAATGGTAAATCTGTGAATGCAGGAAAGTCTATGGGTGGATGTGTGGGAACACCCACGCTCCACCCATGGACCACCTTCCTGGTGCAGAGTAAGGCAAGGCAGCGATTTGCACTGCCTTGCATTATTCTAGATTTATCAAGTCATGCATAGCAACGCAATGTGGTCTTGCATGACTTGATGAATCTCACTGAGGTATTGGGTCACCGTAGCACCCTCTTGCGTGACTCAAGGGTGCCCCAAAACCTTGATAAATCTGGCCCATAACTTTGATGTCAAGCATCTTATTTATGATGTTAATAATGACCTATACACATGTGGATAATGAACACATGGTTCTAGGCTGTCCCTGGTGTAATCCTTTTAAGCCCATTACACAAATAATCTGAAAGTTGCCCCAGCCAGACCTGACAGGCAAGTAGTTAAGTAGATGCTCAAAAATTATAATGTTCATAGTGCAATTGGGGGCCATCTTGCAACTGGTGGAAATCTGGCCAATGCAAAAGTAAAATGACAGAAGTACTGAATATGCTGATGGTTCTAGAAAAGAAGCTGTGACAATAGTTGAGTTGTCTTATCTGAATGTGCATGTGTCTGTGTGTGAGAGAATGTGTGAGAGCAAGAGAAAGAATCAGGGGCTTAAAGGGAGAAGGAGACATAGAAATGATTAGAGATAGAGACATAGATATAGAGAGATATAGATAGACCAATAAAGAGAGAGAGATATTTGCTTTGGGATAGTAGTAAGCACTTGTGGAGAATTGATTTTGATCACTCTTGAGATGCCTCCGGAAGACTTCTTAATCAAATTGGTTTTGGCCCATTTTAACTAGAAATTAAGATTTCTGTACAAACATATGGGTGCAATCAATTAAATATAAGATGGGGCAATGAACAGTCCTCAAAACGGGCATCAATGAATTGGTTGAAGTAGGCCTGTGCACTTGCATCCTTATTGTTTATGTATTGCTAATATTGTAGGGCACATTGGTCAAGTTAATCACCAATCCACAATCTAATACAGCAGTGTATATCTATGTCGATATAGGGAAGTGACTTGCTTTACTAGACTGGGTGATATGATTTCAATGCCTGTCAACTTGCACAAATAAGTTGGATGTGTGAATGCAAATACATTTAAAGTCTGTTTATTTTGTGAGGGACATCTCACACTACTTAGTTTGTGAATGGTTCTAAACTGTTAAATATACAGAACAGTGGCCTAATGCAAAATGGTGGGGCCCTGCTCCAGAATGTGATGAGAAGCCCCTGAGTCTCCCATATCTCACAGATATACATGGGCCTTGGTTTGAATGGGGTCCCCTGAAGGTTTGGGTGCCCACTAAAAGGGTGCACCCACACCACTGGGGATGAAGGGCCTGGAGTGATACCCCTGGTCCACACCTACAATTATCCTTGAATTTTATTTCAATCCATCTTCAATTGTGTCCCTCCAGACAGCTTTAGGATCTTTCGAAGTGAACCTTTATCCACATACTTGCTTCAAGGAAAGTAGCAAAAGGTGATAGATGGAATGTTTGAGTTCATCTTATCCAATAGTATGTATTCTATGCTGCATTCCAGTCCATCCTTTTTGCGCAGTATGGCTTGGAAATTGGGTTGCTGGTTGAGGGGGGGAGGTGAAACTTTTCTCAAGCAGCAACCACAATTCTTCTCAGGCTGAAGTCACAAGCAAACACTATATTACCCTGTGCTCAACCCTTGGGTAGCTTTGCACAGAGCAATACTCAAAGAGGTGGTGCACCGCAATATAAACAGATAAATGTATAGTGTAAGGAAAAAGAAGAGAAATCCAATGTTCTGACAGTACAGATGAACAGTCCTTATTTATATTTTATTGCAAGTCCGAAATGTTGATTCCACACAATTCCGTAGATGAGATGAGTTAGGATAGAAAGTAATGAAGTGAAAAACAGCCTTGTGTTCTTGCAATTCCATGGACAAATTGAATATAACTCAGGACGGACAGCCAACGCTTTTCGCCCGATAGAAGGGCTTCTTCAGGGCTGTAATGTAACCAGAAACACATATGTATACTATGCTATCCATTGCATAAAAGATGTGAATATCTAGATAAGTGTAAAGATGCAAATTATGAAAATGAAACAAGGAAGAGAATACTGTGTACCAACACGTTAGTAGAAGTAATAAACCCGTGCAGAACATGTTCCATGCCATACAGCAGGAAAATTATATTGTGAGGAATATGTAAAGGTTTATCAAACGGTAGGTTGATTATAAATAGAGTTGTGATATTTATATAAAAATGTGTACGTACAGTGTTAGTATATGTCCAATAAAAAGTGAAATCCCAAAAAGGGAGGGGGAACATCCAAGTATCAAGTTGAAAGAGTAAAGCAAAAAACATACCATCAATGGTATCCAGTCAGTAATAATAGTAACAAACACATTAGTAACCTGAAAAAATGAGACCAAGGAAGGAAAAAAATAAGGAAGAAATGAATGAAAATTTGTTTAAAAATTATAAAGCCGAAAAAGTCTTTCATATGAACAAACTGTCAAAAGAACAAACTATAAAGTAAGCGCTTCAAAGTGGCAAAAAGCGAAAAGACCACGTGCTTACATAAACTAAGTAAAGTAAAGTATGAGGCAATAAGATGAGAAAAAAACTGCGTCATACCAAGTGGCACTCCAAGACTAAAATAAAAATGAATATCCCCACAAGCCATGACTATTCAGACCCCAAAATTGATATGTTGGGACAGCTAAAGTGTCCCATAAGACGAATTACAGGAAACGTATCAACAATGTTTCAAACTATGAAAAAGGACAAAGTGAGGAACATAGAATTGAAAAGCATCCAAACGGAGCAAAGAATCAAGGAGCAAGATTCAAGATAAGTGGAAAAGAAAAATTCTTACCGCTCATATAAAGTTGCGGCATATCACATGCTCAGGGCGTTCAATAACGCGATCGAACGACCGCGAAGAAACACATGTAACCGGCCCAAGAGTAATGCCGGCCGCTGAAAGTAATCCCCTTTAAAGAGAGCCTCCGGTCCGGTTGTGCTGACATTAGGTGCCCGGAACCCGGAAGTGCGAGCATAAAACCTCTAAAAAATAGAAAAACTACAAAAACGACTGCCATCTTGAGGCTGATCGTGATAGAAACTGGTGCATATTCAAAAATAAAAATAGGACAAGAATGCAACCACCATATTGGGGATAATTCCTAAAAATCAGCAAGGAGAAGGTGATAGATGAATGTAAAACGAAAACAGTGTGGACAAGGTTAAATTATTAAGAAAAAAGACAAAAGACAAGCTATGTTAAACTGACTGGGTACCTCATAAGACTTAAATGAACCAAACAGTATGAAATAAGATAAACTAAAAGTGATAACCATAAGGAGTAAAAGAAGTAAGTATATCAGGGAAAACTGAAAGGGAAAAGATAAATAGGGGGGAGGGGAAGAGAAGGAAAGGCAGGTAAGCCCAAAAAGTGAAGTGATCCAGAAACGTGTGGTTAGCATGAGAAGAAAAATATGCATATTAATAAAATAAATGTTGACACTTACAAGAATGTAAATAATGACAATTTCAGCCAGTTAGCACAAAATATTAGTCATAAAGTTAAAGCAACGAAAAATTCACAATATAGCAAAATGAAATATAATTATGAACAACTCCAAAGAATAAATTAAACGAGTAATAGAAATAGTGTGGGTATATTACAAACAAATAGCAAATTGATACCCGCCCCCAGTGGCACGTTTACAATCATAGTAAAGAAAACACCTAACAATTCAAGCCCGACATACCCATTAGAGAAAATAATTAAACTCATGATCTGTATTATGGCCCAGTTCCACCGCTTGGAGGTGGCAGATCCAGGCCGCCTCTTTTTGGCGCAAAGTCATTTCTCTATTTCCCCCTCTGGAGTGAATGGGAACGTGTTTGGTGCCGTGAAACCAAATAGTTGGATCATTAGGATTGGTCAAGATTATGTGCATTGCGAGTGGATATGCAAAATCATGTTTCCTTATGGCTCGTAAATGCTCCTGTATTCTGAGCTTTAAGGGGCGTTTCGTACTGCCCACATAGACCTTGTTACATGCGCAGCCCAAAGTGTACACAACAAATTTGTTTTTACAATTAATAAACTGATGAATAGTAAAACTCTTCTTGTTGTGGTAACAAAAATCTTTGGTTTTGTCACGACCAAATATGCAAATATTACAATCGTGGCAGGTGTAAAAACCCTTAGGTTTCGTTGAGAGCCACGTAGCGGGACTGGGAGAAGAAATATAGCTGGGACATAAGTGGTCTCTGAGAGTTAAACCTCTACGGTAGGTAATCTTAGGTTTGTTGGGTATGATTCCTTTAAGACCCGGGACCTCAGTCAATAAGGGCCAATGGCGTTTAAGAATTTTAAAGGTACCCTGGCTGTGGGACGTGTACCGAGTCACAAAAGATAAGAAATCCTTCCGAGTCTTGTTATTCCCATATGTTTTAACAATCAAGGTGTCTCTTCTAGGGGTCTTCATGATGTGTTGAACGGCCTGTGTTAGGATGTTGGTATTATAACCCCTATTAATGAATCTGTGTCTAGTCTGCTCAATTTGTGTGCAAAAAGTGTCATTGCTACTGCAGTTACATCTAACACGTACCATTTCTCCATATGGGATGTTTTGAATAACCGAAGCAGGGTGGGCACTGATAGCATGAAGAAGACTATTACATGCTGTGGATTTCCTAAAAAGTGCACTCTGTATACTGCTGTGTTCAATGTAAAATCTGATTTCCATGAAGTCTATAGTATTTTTATTGTAATGTAAGCTAAGTTGCACATAGTAAGGATTGTTGTTAAGAACGGCATGATACTGGGTAAGTTGATCAATAGTCCCATTCCAAATAATAATGATATTGTCAATATATCGCCCACAAAAGACAATAAAGTCCGTTCAGGGTGAGGCAAGTTTGCCCCAGGCGTGTATTTTTTCATACCAGCCCATGAACAAACAAGCATAAGATGGGGCAAATTTTGAACCCATCGCCGTCCCCTGTGTCTGTTGGTACCACTCATTATTATGCAGAAAGTAGTTCCTAGACAGGATGATATCAATCATCTGAAGTAGCATCTGATTGTGTGCAAAACAGTCCGCAGACCTAGAATTGAGAAACATAGTGACTGCTTGAATCCCAAAGGGTTTACATATGCATGTGTACAAGCTATTTACATCCATAGTCACAAAGAGAAGATCCTCAGACCAAGTGAAATCATCAAATTTATTGAGGATATCTTTGCTATCCTGTATAAAAGAAGGTAAGTTACTGACAAATTTCTGTAGATAGAAGTCCACATATTCAGATATTTTTTCCGTGGGGGAGTCTATCCCTGAAATGATAGGTCTTCCAGGGGGAAAATTACCGCCTTTGTGTACCTTAGGCAGTGTGTAAATACAAGGAAATTTCAGGTTTTTAACAGTTAGATATTTAAATTCATCATCAGAAAGTAAACCTGATTCGTGCCAACCCCACAGCTTATTATTGATGAATTCAATCATACCGCCAATAGGATTATGTGTAAGGTGTTTGTAGCAGGTAGTGTCAGCTAGTTGTCTGTTAATTTCCTCCATATAGTCCCTGTGGTTCATGACCACCACATTGCCTCCCTAATCGGCCTCCCGTATAACTATCGATTGATCATTCTTGAGGCTCCGAAGAGCCTCCCTTTCTGTGGCAGACAAGTTATCAAGTTGAAGCCAATTGCGTATGCGGGTGTTCAAAGTATGATGTAAATCCGAAGAAACTCTTTTAGCAAATAGCTCAATGTTACTGTGAGTACAAGCGGATGTAAATTTAGATCAGGGTTTAAATCTGGTAGTTTTTTGATTTTCTCTGAAATCCCCAGGTCAATCCGAATATCTTCTATTTCCCTACAGTCACCTTCTAGAGACATAAGTAGCTGTACATCATGAAGATCAGAGACCAACTGGGTGGGGGGATGGGTGTCAGGAGTGAGGATAACTTCATCATGAGTCTCAGGTCGAGGTCTACTATTGTCTCTATCTGGTATAGAAGAGAAATAATTTCTAAGTTTAAGGAGAAGTGTGAATTTGAACAAATCAACAAAGACCTCCACAGGGTCATTAGTCTGGGTGGGACAAAAGCCTAAACCTTTGCTCAATAGTTTGCATTCAGTAGTGCTCAGTATTTGATCGGACAGGTTAATAATAGTCAAATCCCCCTCGATCGTGTTAGTAGTAGGTAAGGAGGGTATTAATCCTTTTTGGACCTGGTTCTGACCCCCGATTTTCCTGTATCTTTGTTTCCATCGTTTCCCACCCCTTCTTGTCTTGTATCCTGCCGAATACTTTTCGTGCCTTGGCGTAACCGTTCCATTTCTAAAAAAAAAATATTATTACTGGAAGTGTCACGAGAGAACTGTATGGAGGAACCACTCTCTTTAGACTTGCAACTGTCACTTGAGGAGTTTGTCATTCATCTGATGGACGCGTCATTGATCTTTAAGCCTCTTATGTAGGTCTTCTCAGCAGCCCATGGGCTGTGTGGGGAAGCTATTGCACCTTCATTTAAGTCCAAAAATTATTGAATCTACGAACTTAGGGGGTCATTATGACCCCGGCGGTTCCGGATCGCACCGCCGCCGGTGGCAGTAGTACTGCCAACAGGCTGGCGGTACGAACCACCGTATTATAACCGTGGTACAACCGCCACGGTCATACCGCCAGTACCCCCAGGCTACCGACAGCCCGCAGCCTGGCGGTCGTAATCCGCCAGCTTGTCCATGGTGGTAAACACCACTATGGAAAGACTGGCGGTAAGGTGGACTCGGGGTGCCACTGGGGGCTCCTGCACTGCCCATGCACTTGGCACGGGCAGTGCAGGGGCCCCCAGGCACAGCCCCATCGCGCATTTCACTGCCCGAATTATGGGCAGTGAAATGCGCGATGGGTGCTGCTGCACTCGCTGCACCTCAACATTGCCGCCGGCTCAATTACGAGCTGACTTCACTGTTGTTGTGACTTTTACACTGGGCCAGCAGGCGGAAATGCTGTTTCTGTCCGCTGGCCCAGCTGAAATATCATGATCGGGTGCCAAACATACCGCCAGCACTGGCAGTATTATGGCGCCCGTGGCATCGGCGGTCTTTTCTAAAGACCGCTGATGTCATAATGAGGGCTATAGTTTCCTTTCTCTTTAGATTACCTGTAGTAGAGGACATTCAAATTTTAGTTTGTGGGGTAAGAATCAGAAAATAGAGTGTCAGTGTAATCTGTGTATGGTCTGACAACTATGCTGCTTTAATGTTGCATTGCTTTACCATGGATAACAAAAATGGTGCATCTTCACCATTGTGGGTATTGGAACTGGTGCATCTTCTCCTTTGCATGCATCGGATCTGGTGCATCCTCGTCTCTGCATGGAGCAGGCCCCATGCATTAGCTTCGGAACCAGTGCATTGCCCTCAGAATCAATGCATCATCTGCTGCAGGAGCAGAACTGACACATTGCTTTCGGAACCAATGCAACATACTCAGAACAAATGCATCACCGACTTTGCTTGGAGAAAACCTACGCATCTCCTTCTGTTGTATGATCAGAACTGATGCATCATCTCGGCTGCACCTTGCATCTTTCTTGATGTTGATGCAACCAGGATCAAGGTACTTTTGTTCAGTGGACGTACCTGGGTCCCTCTATCTGGCACATGATTGTAGGCCTGAACTGTTGACTTAGTTCTGGTCTGGTGTGATTAGATATCCCCAATTGGTGCTTCTTGCTTCTAAGTGCTTTTCTACACTTTTTTCTTTAAAAAAATCATAACTCAAGTTCTACTAATTGGATTTTGTCATTTGTGTTTGGTATTATTTATTAAATGTGGCTCTATTTTTCTCACCTGGTGTGAAAACGTATTATGTGATGTTTTCACTTTTTACTGTTTGAATTGTTGCACAAATATTTTACACATCGCCTCTTAAGTTACAGCTGACTGCTATATGCCAAGCTACCAGAGGGTGAGCACAAGTTAATTTAGGGTGTGTTTGTGACTTACCTTGACTAAGATTGTGGTTCCTGCTTGATCACGGTGCATACCTCTGTCAACCAGAAACACAATTTCTAGCAAGATCTTTCAGCACAATCTAGTATGGATTATTGTGAAGATCAGGATGGCCTGATCTGTCTTGTATTGCTTTAATTATCATATTCAAGTTCCTCCAAAAAGACTTTGTGAGTGGCCTAGATCTGTGCATAGTCTACTGAACTGGAAAAAGGAATTTGGTTTGTGAACATTGGGGGCATAGACTGAGCCTACCCCAAAAATGTGTCTTTGTCCTGAAAGTTTGTCAAAAACAAATCTGTCTTCCACATCGGTATGTTTGGAGAACCCTGGATTTTGAGTTATTGGAAGAATAATGGCTACTTCCCTTTTCCTGTGAGAAGTGGAGTGTTCGCTGGAGGATTGGGATGGTTTTGAGTTCTTAGCTGAGAAAATGGCTGCTACCACTTAGTCCCTCTTTAGTCATTAAGATGGTTATTTAGACATTCGCAATAAAAGCCACCTACCGCCGGGTTGACGGCCGCCAAAATACCGCCACAGTGGCTACCATCTGTCCGCCAGATTATGAGCACTGTCGGACTTCCACCACAATAAGGGCAGAGATCGGCAGTGATCAGCCTGGTAGACGGTGGTAAGCTGGCACTGCTACCACCAGCACCACCACAATAGTTGAACGCCACCAGCGGTATCATGACCTGTGATACGGCCTGGCGGTGTTCAGCTGGTGGGGCGGTGCTGGTGGTAGCAGTGCCCTTTCCCGTTCCCTTCTGGACAACCTCCCCGGAGCAGGTAAGGTGATCGTCCAACAGGGGAGGGGGGTTGGCTCATGTGGGGGTGTGTTGTGTGTGTGTATGTCTGTGAGAATGCATGTATGAATGCATGTATGCCAATGTGTGTATGAATGTGTGTATGGATGAGTGTAAGTTAATGGGTGTGTGCATGGTGCGTGTCTGTGTGCGTGTATGGGGGTGGGGGGCTGTGTGGATGAATCAGAGGGGGTGGGGGCTTAGTGTGCGTATGTGGTGGTATGGGGGGTGTATCTGAATGTGGAGGCGTGGGGAGTTTAGTGTGTGTATGGAAGGGTGGGTGGGGCTGAGTTTGGATAGAGGGTGGATGTGGGGTTAGTGTGTGTATGGGGTGGGTAGGGGGCTGAGTTTGGATGGGGGGGCTGGGAGGTGTCAGGTGAGTGTTGGGGGGGTGGGGGAGCTGCCTACCAGTGACAGGGAAGGAATTCCTGGTTACCGGTAGGGCCTACCACCATGATTTTCGCGGTGCTGCAAATGCCACGGAAAACATGGCGGTAGGCTGGCTCAGAATGTCAGAGGCGGTACTCTGTCGGCCGCCGGGCTGGGGATTCACATCCCCAGCGCGGCAGCCCATACCGCCATGGTGGTATGAATGGTAAATTGGCGGGTTATCTCATGATGAGGCGGTATGCAACGCCAGCCTGTTGACGGTACAGCCGCCACATTAACGAGGGCCTAAGCGTGTCTTGTGTCGGAGAACTACATCTGGCCTGTAAGGTGCAAAAAGACATAGGGGGTGATTCTGATTCTGGCGGGCGGTGGAGGCCGCCCGCCAGAATTCCGCCCCCAAAATACCGCGCCGCGGTCAAAAGACCGCGGCGGGTATTTCAAGTTTTCCCCTGGGCTGGCGGGCGGCCGCCAAAAGGCCGCCCGCCAGCCCAGGGGAAAACGACCTTCCCACGAGGATGCCGGCTCGTAATCGAGCCGGCGGAGTGGGAAGGTGCGACGGGTGCATTTGCACCCGTCGCGTATTTCACTGTCTGCCAAGCAGACAGTGAAATACTTGTAGGGGCCCTCTTACGGGGGCCCCTGCAGTGCCCATGCCAGTGGCATGGGCACTGCAGGGGCCCCCAGGGGCCCCACGACCCCCCCTACCGCCATCCGGTTCCCGGCGGGCGGACCGCCGGGAACTGGATGGCGGTAGGGGGGGTCGGAATCCCCTCGGCGGCGCAGCTAGCTGCGCCGCCTTGGAGGATTCAACAGGGCAGCGGTACACTAGCGGGAGACCGCCAGTGTTGCCGGTCTGACCGCGGCTTTACCGCCGCGGTCAGAATGCCCTGCGGGGCACCGCCGGCCTGTCGGCGGTGCTCCCGCCGACCCTGGCCCCGGCGGTCTAAGACCGCCGGGGTCAGAATCACCCCCATAGTCAGAGTGTTCAAGGCCCTGGATGCAATGTCTAAAATAGTATAGATGAATAGGAAGCGAGCAGAGGTGCTGGAGCATGGGAAAGGAGAGGTTAAGAAAAACCTGCAGTGTGTGTTATTATCAGCACTAGTCTTTCACATAGAGGGGTCACGGAATAGTAACTTTCAGAAGTTAGCTTGAAGTAAACTAAATGATTGGAGTGTCTGAAATCTAACTTTAAACTATAACTTTAAACTGGCTGGCTATACATCTTTGTAAATCCCAGCCGCATTTCTAACAGTGAACCAAAAATAGAATTTTAATTTGAATCAATGCTCTGTCATCTCTTGCATGTAAATAGGGCAGCTAATTGTCCCATCATTAATCACAATTTTAAAGGTGACCAGGATTTGTCTTGAGGGTGTTTAGACTCCATGTTCGCACTCCGGTCCATTCCAGCATCAATGTGTTTCAGAGATTAATGGGTATGCTTATCTTTGTACTAATGGGGGATTGGTGCGATGTTCTACATATTCCAAAGGGCGAGTCACAGGTGTAACAAGAGTGTCCATGGTTGACATCTATATCTGAGATGAATTGTTTATGTTCACTTGGGTCAGGAAAAAGCAGATTTACACGCCATTGAGTGCAATAAGCACTTTGCTGTGTTTACAAGGTGACACTAAGCCACTTTTTGTGGCTTAACACTACCTTTTCACACGTAGCACTTTGCATGGAAGGGGTGTGCAGTGGGTGCCCCACAGCAACACCCATTGCATTTTGATGCTGCCCCAGATTTATGAGATTTTGTAAACCTGAGGCAGTGCCAAGTACTAACGCCACCCCAGGGGTGGCATTGGCATGGCGCAACGAGAAGAAATGCTTTTATTTCTCCTCTTCTTTTGCTCTTTCTATGTGTGATGCATTTTGCAGGGCACATAGAAAGAGCAAATCGCCATTGAAGATTTTTTTTGTGCAGAAAGGTGTCCCTTCTCACATGAAAACAATCTCCCCATGGCGCAAGGGTGGCTGCTTACGCACGTGGCAGCTAATTTAGGGCTGGTGCAGGGGGAAACCTAGGGATGCACCATATTCTATCAAATATGGTGCATCCCTGCGTTTTAGAAGTGATGCGGCGCTGCCAATTTGGGCACAGCAGCTGTGCTCCACCACTTCATGTAAATATGCTTCTAAGTCCCTTGGTTTTCTCATCTATTGAGATGGTCATTGTTGATGGATTGAAGAGGCCATATCCTACATTAAGGTGGTCATTCTGACCCTGGCGGTCTTTGACCGCCAGGGCGGAGGACCGCGGGAGCACCGCCGACAGGCCGGCGGTGCTCCAATGGGGATTCCGACCGCGGCAGTAAAGCCGCGGTCGGACCGGCACCACTGGCGGGGTCCCGCCAGTGTACCGCCGCCCCATTGAATCCTCCGCGGCGGCGCAGCTTGCTGCACCGCCGCGGGGATTCCGACCCCCCCTACCGCCATCCAGATCCCGGCGGTCGGACCGCCGGGATCCGGATGGCGGTAGGGGGGGTCGCGGGGCCCCTGGGGGCCCCTGCAGTGCCCATGCCACTGGCATGGGCATTGCAGGGGCCCCCGTAAGAGGGCCCCTACATGTATTTCACTGTCTGCTGCGCAGACAGTGAAATACGCGACGGGTGCAACTGCACCCGTCGCACAGCTTCCACTCCGCCGGCTCGATTCCGAGCCGGCTTCATCGTGGAAGCCTCTTTCCCGCTGGGCTGGCGGGCGGTCTGAAGGCGACCGCCCGCCAGCCCAGCGGGAAAGTCAGAATTACCGCCGCGGTCTTTCGACCGCGGAACGGTAATCTGACGGCGGGACTTTGGCGGGCGGCCTCCGCCGCCCGCCAAGGTCAGAATGAGGGCCTAAGTTTCCAACGTTGTGGACAGAGTGCTGGGAACTTCCTTCTTACCATACCGGTTTCAAATGAGACATCAGCCACAACAGAGATGGAACAACAATTGTATGTGAAAGGGCCATTCCGTTTGGAGGCTCGAAAGAGCAATTGGGCGTGTTAATGTTGCAGGAGGCATACTGTATTAGGCTTTGAAGATGCAGCCCTGGGAATGAGAGTGGTAACCTGTTTTTTAACTCTGTACGCTCTTTCAAAATCCTGAGCTGGACACATATGAGTTCTGTAATTCGATGTAGCAGTTCTGTTAGGTGGGAAGTTAGATCTGTCCCTTTTTCCATTTCCGGCAGGCCAAAGACATAAACATTGCTGCACCTGCTCCAGTCTTAGAGATCAATAACTTTCCACTGAAGGTTCCGAAGGTTGTTCCCCCAGTCTGGCATATTGGCGGTCATTCTGACCTTGGCGGGCGGCGGAGGCCGCCCGCCAAAGTCCCGCCGTCAGGTTACCGTTCCGCAGTCGAAAGACCGCGGCGGTAATTCTGACTTTCCCGCTGGGCTGGCGGGCGGTCGCCTTCAGACCGCCCGCCAGCCCCGCGGGAAAGAGGCTTCCACGATGAAGCCGGCTCGGAATCGAGCCGGCGGAGTGGAAGCTGTGCGACGGGTGCACTTGCACCCGTCGCGTATTTCACTGTCTGCGCAGCAGACAGTGAAATACATGTAGGGGCCCTCTTACGGGGGCCCCTGCAATGCCCATGCCAGTGGCATGGGCACTGCAGGGGCCCCCAGGGGCCCCGCGACCCCCCCTACCGCCATCCGGATCCCGGCGGTCGGACCGCCGGGATCTGGATGGCGGTAGGGGGGGTCGGAATCCCCGCGGCGGTGCAGCAAGCTGCGCCGCCGTGGAGGATTCAATGGGGCGGCGGTACACTGGCGGGAGCCCGCCAGTGGTGCCGGTCCGACCGCGGCTTTACCGCCGCGGTCGGAATCCCCATTGGAGCACCGCCGGCCTGTCGGCGGTGCTCCCGCGGTCCTCCGCCCTGGCGGTCAAAGACCGCCAGGGTCAGAATGAGGGCCATTGTCTGCTTTGAATTCTGGATCTGTAATTTGGGTCTTGGAGGTCCCGATCTGTGATCTAAAATGTGCAAGTTCCTCATTGATACACTTGCATTCCAAAGCGGTTGAGGTCGTGGAATCTTGAACTGCATCTATGGAGGCCTTAACGTTTTTCAGGTCCATTATAGAGTCTAACATCACAGTAGACATATTGGAAGTAATAGGTGATTTAAGTGCCTTTTTAGGGTTCCCAGATTCTGCCTCGGCGATTGGTGAGAGGCATTGAATTGTAACATTCATATGCCTTCAGTGTTACACAGTTCCTACAAGGTTAGTAGGACTGTGTATATATTAACAAGAACTTCAGAAAACAGAAACTAAGGGCCTGATTCTAACTTTGGAGGACGGTGTTAAACCGTCCCAAAAGTGGCGGATATACCACCTACCGTATTACGAGTTCCATAGGATATAATGGACTCGTAATACGGTAGGTGGTATATCCGCCACTTTTGGGACGGTTTAACACCGTCCTCCAAAGTTAGAATCAGGCCCTAAGTCTGCATATTTGATGAATAATTGTTGGTTTGTTTTGACTAGCTCACAGTACCACATCCAAACGCCTAGACTGACCAGGGTAAAAGATGTTATTGGTAACATCGAACATGAAACTTTGATTCCAAAGGAATCAATGGAAACAGACCTACCTTTTCATTTGGTCATTCTTGCATGCCCAAGGTAAACACAAGAATGATACTAAAATGCATTTTCAAAACATGTTTTGAAATGATTGTATTCTTGCATAGGAAGCATGAGCTGCAATTATTAGAAAAATTAGACATTTTACTGTAATCAGCACTGTAAGAATGGTAAATCATTTTAGCAATTCAACCATGTTAATTGTGTTGATACTGGATTTATCAATAATGATGTTCACAACAACAAGAGATTTTCATACACCCACGAAGTCGCATCACCACTGTTAGGTTCCCCTGTTGTGAACTCTCCATTGACCCCAGCATGAAAATACCTGGTCAGGCAGGCTCTGGGACCCAGGCCTGAAAGTTAATGACTGACAGGGCACAGGTGGGGGTAACACTTAGCAGGCAGCCAAACGCACAAACATGAAAACTCAGATCAGATCCCACAGATAGGCAGCAATACTACAATGGTCCCTGGAGATTGGCCCCAGTAAAGCACACATGGCCAGAGGGATTTGTGGATCTGAAACACCATAAAGTTAGATGCCACATGTTGTTAGGTACACTTAGCCACTCAGGGCACAGCACACAAAGAACACGCAGTAACCACGCACACCTCAGGCCGGACACCTGGACACATACTCACTGACCCTGATCGTGTCCACACCAGGTGGAGGCTCACCTACATTCTCTCTCTGGAAATGTATCTATGATCCCGTGACAACTATTCACATTTTGTGGCTTAATTGCTCCCAGAGAAATGTATAAACCTTACTTCAGTTTGATGTACAACAAGAGACAGTCCTCAGACCCCAGTTCTGTAACTGCTCTTACGGCTGTAATTTTTCACTAAACATTACGGTGGTCATTTAGACTTTGGCGGTTAAAACCGCCTGCCGCCACGGTGACGGGCGCCAAAATACTGACACCGTGGCTATCGTCCGTCCGCCATATTATAAGCACTGCCGGAATTCCACCACAAGAAAGGCAGAAATCCGGCAGTGTTCATGGTGGCAGACGGTGATAAGGTGGGGCTGCTATCACCAGCACCGCCACCCCGGTAGAACGCCACCAGCCTTATCATGACCTGTGATATGGCCTGGCTGTGTTCTGCTGGCAGGGCATTGCTGGTGGTAGCAGCGCACCTTCCCTGCCGGAAGATCTCCTCGGCAAAGGTAATTCGGGCTTGCGTGTGAGTGAATGTGTGTAAGAATGGTGAAGTGAGTGCATGTCTGCATGTCAGTGTGAATGTATGTAAGAATGTGTGAGAGCATGTCTGTAAGTATGCATGTATCACAAATGTGATGGGAGATTGGGTGTAAGCGTGGTGCGTGGTGCGTGTCTGCGGGTGTATGTGTGTATGGGGGTGAGGGGGTGAGTGAGAAGATCGGAGAGGGTGGGGGGTGTGTGTTTAGATCGAAGTGGAGGGTGTATGTGAATGTCAGGGGTGGGAAGTTAGGGTATGTATGGGGTGGGGCTTTGGATGGAGGGGGTGAGGGGTGTTAGGTGTGTGTTGGGGGTGGGGGAGCCGCCTACCAGTGACAAGGAAGGAATTCCCTGTCACTGTTAGGGCCCACCACCATACTTTTCATGGCATTGTTAACACCACGGAAACCAAGGTGGTAGGCAGGCTCATAATGCTGCCGGCGGTAGTGTGCCAGCCTCTGAGCTGAAGATTGATTTCTCCAGCCCCGCAGCTCATATCGCCATGGCGGTCTGAGTGGAGAAATGGCGGGTTGGCTGAAGCCAACCCGCCATTCTCATAATGTGGCGACATGTACCGCCAGCCTGTTGGCGGCACTACTGCCACATTTAAACTCACCGCCAGGATCATAATGACCCCCTAAATTTTGCCAGATGCCTCTTGCCTTTTGTTTTTAAGGTAAATTTTAATTTGAGCAACAATTGTTACTAATTTTTCGTGCACTCCTATCCGCATCTGATGCTATACTAAAGATAGCATAGCGAGAGTACCCTTCTGCCAGATCAGCTGGGATAGTCTAACCCCCACAACTTGGTCTTAGATGTCAGGAAGCCATTCTAAGTGCATAGGTTATCTTCTTTAGCAAGATGGAGGTAAGAGTTAAGGCTGCATCTCTGTCACAGTTCACATCGGTTCCATGATTATCTGGCTTGAAGTGCTCCTCTCAATGAGTATAGCTTGGACCCTGTTATAATAAAACACCTTCTCCATCACACTGTGACAGAGGTGGAGAACAGCCACTTTGGTTTGTGTAGCAAAAATGGGTTGTCTTTTAACAAGCACAGAAAAGCAAAACAAAGGCATTGCGTACTGAATGTGTGTCCCTGGACTGAATGTTCGGACAAAAGGGCGACAATGCCAAGAATAAATGCATGAGCAGCACATTCTCATGTTAGTAGGAAGCTGTGTGAAAAGTCACCATTAGAAAAATATGTCAGTTTAAAAACATGAATCAAAAAAGGAGGCCTAATATGGGCTATGCAACACCAGGAAATTAATCTGCGGTTCCAAGAACAATGTCCTCCAGTGAGTAAATAGAAGAACAGCATTCATACAATGGAATGCCAGGGTAGAAGTAAAGCAGGGCACATCAAGTAGGTTAATAAGGGAAGCAGGTCCAGTACAAGAGAGAGAGGTGGCAGGGTCAAATGCTACTGTTTGTTTATGCCTGTATTAAGAAGCAGATATAATATGACAGGTGGCCATTAAGTGGCGCTGCTCCACTGAAAGTTGCTGAACAGCATAGACAAGGAAAAATGGCCACATTCACAAGCTTCAATTACATCATTGGGGCATGACCAGCCCAGTTCAAGTTGGTGAAGTCTAGCCACACTGGGCTGCATCAGAGATGGGAGGGTGAACAAATATAGTGCCACTGCTACCGGGCACATCTGAGTTCTATACTTATATTCTAGATCAGCCCTCACTCCAATCAGGAGACTGCCTTGTTGCTCTGCACCCTTGTGAGGTAGCTTCTGGATTGAGGGGTAAGTCTGACCTGGCAGTACCAACACCTCTTCATGGCACCGGGAGCCCTTCTCAATGTCCACAGAATCTATCTGATACCATTCCTGTATATGTCAAGATATCCTAGACTCCCGAGGAAATATCGCTGAATGGAGATCGGAGCTGCAAGGTTCTCCTAGGTTCTTTGTGCCTCTTGCCTACAGATCTTGGGGTATATAATCAGCCACCAGCAGAGTACAGAAGATAGGTGCAGGGAAAATCCAAGTGAAATAGTCAACTTTTAAGGAAGAAATTGTGAAATATAGGTGGCTTGGCTTCAGAGCTGTTTAGAAGGGAGCCATCTCTGTCATGGCCACGCCTCACCTCCCTAGAGTCCCCATTCCTTCTCTGGCAATGGTACAAATGCAGCCCTATTTCCTAAGTCCTTGGCTTCTTGCAAAAGACCCTGAAGATGAAGAGGGGAAAGGAATCCTTGGTGCTGTCTAAAAGATTTCCTTTGTGGTCTCCTGGAATTTGATCTCTTTTAACAATAAGACAATTTGAAGAACCCAATAGTTTGAGAAAGAAATTTTCTAGGACATGCAGCAGTCTAGAAGCCTTTCCCTTACTTTTCCCCAGCAATCAAACTTGTTTTGAAGCAGAGGCTAGAACTCTCAGAAAGAGGAGGAGGGGAACCAAAGAATCTGTGGCATCTGTACCATTTCCCACTTCCTGTAGGATGAATGTGAGACATCAATATTCAGTCCTGAGTAGATGTTTTTACAAAGACTTCCAACAAGGTTCAAACAGTTTGGCCCCTGTGAATGGCAGGCGACCTTGGAAAATTTCCTGAACTGCTGTTTTTTCGAAGCCCAAATCAAAATATAATGTCTGTCTGCAACTGATGATCAAGAAGTGGAAGTTACAGCACAAAGGCACTCCATGGAATTGCCTGATAAAAATCTGACATGTTGCTTCATTATAGAAAATCAAGATGAGCAATCCGTGATGTAAGAAATGAGGTTACTGGTGGAGTGGGGGGACCTTTCTCAAGCAGCAAACACATTCCTTCTGAAGGTGAAGCCATACGCAAACCCTAAATTACATGTGCTCAACCCTTGAATAGCTTGCACAGAGCAGGAAGGCTCAACTCAGAGGCAATGTGTAAAGTATTTGTGCAACACTCAAACAGTAACACAGTGAAAACTCACCACAAAAGAAGCCCCTCCCAGTATTGGAACAATAGAGTGTTTCTTTAATAAATGAACCAACCAAAATTACAAGAATCTAATTAGTAGAACTGGAGATATTGAATGTTAAAGTATTTAGAGAAAATTACCCAAAAGGCTTACATTTCCAACTATGGATATCTGGTTGCACCAGACGGAGACAAAGGGGGTCATTACGATCTCGCGGGGCAGTGAAATGCGTGACGAGACCCCCAGGGGAGCCCGAGTCACTCATTCCGCTAGCCTTTCCCTGGTGGTGTAAACCACCAGGGAAAGGCTGGTGAAATCTGACTCATTATCCGGCGTGCACCGCTGCTTGCAGCACTGCTTAGTCGGATCAGAAATGCCACCATTGCCAGGCTGCCTCGTGGCAGAAGCCTGGCAGTGGCAGCGTTTCAAATGTGGCGGTTCAGCCACATTCATTATATCGTGGTCTGGACTGCCGTGCTGTTGGCGGCAATTACTGCCACCGCCGGAATAGCGGTCCAGACTGCCATGTTCATAATGAGGGCCAAAGTCATGAATTCAGGCCAACCGTGAGGGAGCACAGGCCAGCTACAGTGACCCAGTTAACCTCCCTGATCAGAGTACCTTAAATCCTGGGTTGTGGAGTGTTGGGTCGATGTGCGTCAAAAATGCTTCGCACTGGGTCGATCTTCGTCAAAAATGCTTCGCAAAGACAAGGCGATGCATTGTTTCTGAGAAGTGGCAAGCCTGTGGTGCAAGCTCCTGTTGCTTCAACATAAAGAATCCCATTGATGGTGCTTGGGGTGCGAAGTTCGGCATCAGGGATGCAGCATGCAGTCGGGGCAACGGTCAGTTCTGAAGAGCTGAGAGGCTGCAATGCAGAACCGGTGATAGTTGTCGGGCTGTGGTTGATGAGAGACGTGAGGGCCTCTACCAGGGATTCATTGTGTAGTGGCAGTTCTGGAGGCGATGCAGCAGAGTTGCGAGTCTTTGCAATGGGTCCCATTCAGACAGCAGAGGAGATGTGTTGGTTCTGCTTGGGTGTGCGCCATGCAGCAGAGGTGATTTGATGGTTCCCTTTATTTACAGAGGCTGGTTAAACACCTTACACCCATTTCCAAGGGGGTTCAGGACTGGGGTGGCACCACTTGGCAGGGTAGACTCACAAATAGCAGTCTAGTTGCATAGGCAAGGTTGTTGTAAGTCTGTTATGTCCCTGAGGCTTCAGATCAGGAGGCCAGCAAACTAGCCCTTGGAGTCATTCTGGGTTCTGGCTTCATGAGATGCAGGTCCAGTCCTTCTCACCTAGGCAAGAGGGCAGCAGGCAACAGTTTAGCACAGCAAAGCCAAAGTCCAGCAGAGTGCAGTCCAGCAGAATAATAGTCCTTCAGTAGCACGGCAGCCCTTCTTCCTGGCAGACTGTCCTCAAATTCAGAAGTGTACTGAAGAGTTGGTGTCTGAGGTCCAGTATTTTATACCCAGTTGTGCCTTTGAAGTGGGGAGAAGCTTCTAGAGACATACCTTTGAAGTGCACAGATCCCCTGCCTCCCTGCCCTGGCTCCAGACTAACTACAGCGGTATGCCGCCCTTTGTGTGGAAACAGACCACAGCCCATTCAGGTGTAAGTGAGACTTTTCCGCGCTCCCCCCCCATTCTTCCAGTGATGGCTCATGCAGTCACACCCAAGCTCTCATTGTGTGTGGCTGTCTAGGAGGAATAGGCAAAGCCCAAATGCCAAATGCACCCAGTCGTGTGATCATAGACAGACTGCAGGCACCAAGAGCCATATGTAGGTATATTCCAATTTGCGACTTGCAAATTGCGAGTCAGAGCGACTCGCAATTTGTGAGTCGCAAATTGGAATGTGGGATGATGTCCCTGACACCATCTGTGACTCACAAGGGGGTTGCAAAGGCCCACCTCATTAATATTAATGAGGTGGGTCGCAATTTGCGACCCCCTTGAGACTTGCAGCACTCACAGGGATAGTGGCCTGCTGGAGACAGCAGACCACCATGTCTGTGACTGCTTTTAAATAAAGCAGTTTTTTTTTTTATAAAGCAGCCCGTTTTCCTTAAAGGAAAACGAGATGCATTACAAAACTAAAAAATTAAACGTTTTCGTTTCATTTTTTCAGAGCCTGCTCTGAAAAAATGTTTGCAGTTCCACTCACAAAGGGGAAGGGGTCCCATGGGGGACCCCTTCCCTTTTGCGAATGGGTTACCACCCATTTCAAATGGGTGCAAACTGCGGTCATAAAGCAATCTGCCATTGTACTGCGACTCGCAATTTGGAAGGGGACTCCCCTTCCTAATTGCGACTTGCAAACCCATTTTACAATTCGGTAACCAGGTTACCGAATCGCAAAAGGGGTTTTGTGCATTGCAAAGTGCAGTTTGCACGTCGCAAACAGCAAAATTCGCTGTTTCCGACGTGCAAACTGTTTGCTACATTTAGCCCCAAATGACTAAGGCAAGAAATGCCAACTTTCTACAAGTTTCATCTTCAGAATTGCAATTTAAAATCCAACTTCACCATAAGTTATGTTTTTAAATTAGGAATACAGAGACACCAAAATGAACTGGTTATCTCTTCCAATTAAGAAACTACACTTATAAAATGTAACAAGGTAACTCCTTTGGGAGAGATCAGCCTTGCAATAGTGAAAAATGAATTTAAGAGAATTTCACTACTGTTATTGGGCCCTCCATGGCCTATCCTAGAGGTAACTTAAATGCTTTATAAAAGAAGGTTTAGGCCTGACAAAAGGTTTATTTTGCCATGTCGAAATGGCAGTTTAAAACTGCACACAGGCTCAGGTAGGTCTGAGACATGTGTAAAGGGCTACTTAAGTGGATGGCACAATCAGAACTGCAGGCCCACTTTACTGGGGACTTATAAGTAAATTAAATTTACCAATTGGGAGATAAGCCAATATTACCAGGTTCAGAGTACAGAGCACAAGTTTTTTAACACTGGTTAGCAGTAGTAAAGTGCCCTAAGGCCAGCAAATTCTAAGTCAGGAAAAATGAAGAAGGAAGGCAGAAATGGCAGTGGGAATACCACCCTATCCTGACAAGTCTAACACGTGCCCTGTCAATTCTTCTCAGCCAGGGCCTGAAAATCGCATAGGAGGGACAGCACTGTTAAAGTTGCATATGCACTAGCAGCTGCACTAACGGGGAGGCAGGGCATCAACCCACTGCCTCCCTGTACCACTACTGCTTGGCATGTTACAGTTTTTTAATGAAAACAAACGATTTCACAGATTGTATGAAAAAGCTGTAATATTATCTTGCCAGTAGAAGATAGCTCCACTAGTTCTATTGGTGCATGTGTCAGTCGGGAAGTCTCACCTAGGCCTGAGGCTGAGTGCTGGATAGTGCTTTGGGGTTTCTAGGGGCCCCACTAGTTTCATATTCCACCAGCTGTCACTGTGCACATATATTAGCACTGACAGTAAAACTGGATGATGAATATGCTCTTTTAATTGCATCTTCTAAGACGATAGAACATTGAAATGTGATCACTCCCAATAATTAATTCACCTTAACAACAGATGAAAATTCCGAATGGAACTTAGCCCTATGCAAGACAATAGACTCAAGGTCTTTCTTCTGACAATTCTTTAAAAAAAACATAATCTGGTAAACTAGAGAAAAGAAAGGCTAGATTTCTGAAAAGGTACTGCATAACTTCCATAAATCATGCACTATCCCCTCTCTCCCATTGTTAAATCTCTTCTTCAGAGGAATCTTTATCTGGATCAGGAGAAGCTGCTTATTTGTTTTGCTTCAGAAGTTGAGGACCCTTAAGATACTTTAAGGCAGCCTTTACAGTTTGGTTTATTAAGGTATTCAAGATTTCAGCCGAGGGCGAGCCTAAACCTGACATTGAGACTGACTGGGTGGTTCAAAGCACTTTCTAATCAATTTCCTTATGGTGCCACTTGCTGGTGCCTTTAGAGTACTCCACGATGCACCCTTGAGGAACAGGCGTGTCATCTGCGTCCTGATGACTACATTTGGGAGCTCCAGTTTAAAAATAATGTAGACGTTCAAATTCAAGTAGATTTCAGGACTAGGCATCATGAGTCTGTGTATCCCTACTGGCTGGTGAAGGAGAAGTAGAGCACAAACGCCCACCCTGTGGCTCACAATGAGCATGATTTTAATGACCCTCACCTACTCACCCTTCATCCTCACTGATCACCCAGCCAATCAGTCAAACAGGAAGAACAAGGAAACAGAGGGCAGCGTTGTGAACATTTAGGGGGTATGTGTCAGAGAACACGAGCAGGTCAACTGCACAAATTGCAGGCAGTTGTTTCTCATATATGACACAGAAAGTACAGGAGAGGTTTAGGAGAGCTCCATTTTTATGACACATACAAAGAGATGCGTTCATTACAAGGTTTTTTTTCATGCTTGAGAAGACAGTTAAGGTCTGTCTATGCAATGGGACAAACCTCTTGGAGTAAAAACTGGTACTAGAAAGACAGATGAGGAAGCAATCGCCCGTTTCTCCGTTATGCTTCTGACCTCGACTCTGGGCTGTTACTAACAGTGGTTGATGCCTGTGTTGTAGCTGCTATTGACATATTAGGCACTTTGGGGGTCATTCCGACCTTGGCGGGCGGCTACCGCCGCCCGCCAGGCGGAAACCGGCATGCGGCCCCCAGTCCGACATTCCCGCTGAGCCGGCGGGCGCAAACCAAGTTTGCGCCCGCCGGCCCAGCGGGAATGAGGCCGCAACACAGGAGCCGGCTCCTAATGGAGCAGGCGGTGTTGCGGCCGTGCGAAGGGTGCAGCTGCACCCGTCGCGCTTTTCACTGTCTGCTATGCAGACAGTGAAAAGCTGGCGGGGCCCTGTTAGGGGGCCCCTGGACACCCCTTACCACCAGCCTCTTCCTGGCGGTGCAAACCACCAGAAACAGGCTGGCGGTAAGGGGGTCATAATCCCCAGGGCAGCGCTGCTTGCAGCGCTGCCCTGGCGGATTATCACCGCCGGGGCATAAACTGCGGGAAACCGCCGGCCCCGGCGGTGCGACCACGGCGGTACCGCCGCGGTCAGAATAGGGAAGAAAGCACCGCCAGCCTGTTGGCGGTGCTTTGGTCATTTTTGCCCTGGCGGTCTCGGACCGCCAGGGTCAGAATGACCCCCTTTATGTCTTCCATGTACACTATTATCTTCATAAATTTACCATTGTTTCTTTCATCTGCTTTCCACATCAAGCATAAGCAGTTCTTACTGGTCAATTCAGAGTAAGACTAGTCTACAGGGCAAATAGCACGTTTGCATTGCCTGCAAGAAGGTCACATCCCTGTAGACTTTAAAATTGTGCAAAATACTTAGGCCCAGATTTATGCAGAAGAGGCGGAATACGGTGCACCTCTGCATTTCCCCCTGCGCTGGCACTGAATTAGGCTGCCTAGCGCAGACACAATAGTGCAAGGGTGTCTGCGTTGAGGCGCACATAGAAAAAGCAAAAAAACGAGGAGGAATATGTGGCATTAGTTTTTGGTTCTACCTTAGGTTTACAACAACTCGGAAATCTGGGCAGCGTCAAAAACAATGGGTGTTGTGGTGTAACGCCCACAGGCAACACCCACTGCATGCCCCTCGGACTCAAAAAACTGCTTCGGAGGGGCCCATATTTACAAGGAGGCTTAACATCGCCTAAAAGTGATGTTAACCCTTGGAAATATGGAGCAGTGCTTAGTGCCACCGGTGCATCACAAAAAGTGATGCTTCGGTGGCTCTAGGGACTCTTAAATATGCCCCTAAGACTCAGGCGGTCATTCTGACTTTGGCGGGCGGCGGAGGCCGCCCGCCAAAGTCCCGCCGTCAGAATACCGCTGCGCGGTCAGAAGACCGCCGCGGTAATTCTGAGTTTCCCGCTGGGCTGGCGGGCGACCTCCAGAAGGCCGCCCGCCAGCCCAGTGGGAAACCCCCTTCCATGAGGATGCCGGCTCCGAATGAAGCCGGCCGAGTGGAAGGGGTGCGACGGGTGCAGTTGCACCCGTCGCGATTTTCAGTGTCTGCTTGGCAGACACTGAAAATCTTGGTGGGGCCCTGTTAGGGGCCCCTGCAGTGCCCATGCCAGTGGCATGGGCACTGCAGGGGCCCCCAGGGGCCCCGCAACACCCATTCCCGCCAGCCAGGTTCTGGCGGTCAAAATCGCCAGAGCCAGGCTGGCGGTAAGGGGGTCGGAATCCCCATGGCGGCGCTGCCTGCAGCGCCGCCATGGAGGATTCCCCAGGGCAGCGGGAAACCGGCGGGACACCGCCGGTTTTTCGTTTCTGACCGCGGCTGTACCGCCGCGGTCAGAATGCCCATGGGAGCACCGCCAGCCTGTTGCCGGTGCTCCTGCGGTCGTTGGCCCTGGCGGTCCATGACCGCCAGGGTCAGAATGACCCCCTCAGTGTCCATACAATTCCAAAACTGCCCCAATTTGCAAACAGGGCCCTCTTTTTCAGCAATTAAATGTACTAGTGGGTGCCACTTTTATCTTGGTACATGGGCCTTTTTTCTGTCCAACCCCGGCTCTGCTGGTCATCACCCCCAATTCCCTTATTAAAGCTATTCATACTTTTGCTTCCATTCATTGGTCCCTTTGTGTACCATTACTGAAAGTAAAACGTGTAGAAAATCCTCCAGAATCCCCTTTGTTGCACAAAGAGTCATTTTAACATAGTAATATTGTTATTTCTATAGATACAGAAACATATCACAGTTTTTTAAAATATGTGGGAATTACATTTGACTTGCAGTGCCATGTTAGTTTATGAGTTTAATTTCTCAATGCTTTCCTTTCTAATTTAATCTTCTGTACTTCAAGGGTACATTTCGTCAGCTTTGAAACTAATCTGGCACATTTTTGGGGGACAAACTAAAAGGGTATTGGGTATGATGAGATGATAGGCTGGCTTCTGTTAAGTGTCCACCAGTTGCAATGTAGTTTAATGCTTACATGTGCAAAGTGAAAGTTAACTATCTTCAGCAATTGTTATTGTTTACCTACTAGGATGTGTATTAGCTTACAAGTGCAAAGTGAAAGTAAACTTTTCAGCAATTCTTATTGTTTCCTATCCGGATATGGGGATTAATTGGTTATTACATATACTTAGTACTGTGATTTATCAATGCTGAAGTAAAATGGGCATAGCTTTGATCTGCATGAGGGATTATAGGTGTTCCATTGCCATGTAATTTCTTTCTCAATGTGTTAGTATTGTTTAGAAAATAAATGGTGATAGGGATTTTCTACATGGGGATGATGGGGGTTAAATGCTATTACATGTACCTGGTACTGTTATTTAATAAATGTTGAAGAAAAATAGGCATAGCTTTGTTCCGCATGGGTGTATTATGGTGGTTACATGGCCATTGAATATATCTGGTAATGTATTAGGATTTTTCAAGCTAGGAAATAGACATAGGGATTTCCTACATCGGGGCTGGTGGGTGTTAAATGGTTTTGACACATACATACTACTGTATTTTCATTATTAGTGTAAGGAAATGGTTATGGCTACGTTACTCACAAGGGATTATGGGCTTTAAACAGCTGTTGAAAACATGTTCCCCTATATTATAATGGTCCTGCTAGGAAAATGGAAATAGATACTGTTTAACAGAGATTTATGGGGGGGTAAATGGCTGCTACGTAGCCTGTGCATGGTATTTAGGCAGCAAACTTGGGATAATGGCCATAATGAATTGTACATGCTGGATGATGTGTGTTAAATGGCTGTTGCATACACCTGCCACTGTAATGTAGTGATGTGTGTTGAAGAAATGGGCATACATATTTTTTTAAATGGTGATGATGGGGGTTAATTGACTGGAATATACCCGGTAATGTTATTTGGTAAATGGGCACAGTTGTGTTCTTTCTGGGGTATTATGGTTGTTACGTGACCTGGAAATGTATTAGGATTGTTTAAGGTAGAAAATAGGGATATGGGTTTTCTACATCAGGGATGATGGACTGTAAATGGATGTGACATTTATCTACCACTGTATTTTCATCAGGCTGATGGTCTTTAAATGGATTTTACATATATCTACCACTGTATTTTCATGATAACTGTAAGGAATTGGTAATAGCTACTTTACACACAGGGGATTATGGGCTTTAAACAGCTGTTGAGCACATGTTTTCCTATAGTGTAATGGTCCTGTTAGGAAAATTGAAATAGATAATATTTAAATGGGGGATTAAGGGTGGTAAATGACTGCTGCATATGCTGAGCATGGTATGTTATGTGCCCCTCTTGGAATAATGGCCATAGTAAATTCTACATGAGGTATGATGAGTGTTAAATGTCTGTTGTATACACCTGCCACTGTAGTGTGGTGAGATGTGTTGAAGAAATGGGCATAAATATTTTTTTTTATGGGGGTGTTGGGGTTAAATGGCTGGTTAAGAAACCTGGTACTGTTATTTAGTAAGTGTTGAAGCTGAGTGGCATGCATGTGTACTGCATGTGGGAGTACGGGTGTTACATGGCCATTGAATGTATTTGGAAATGTATTAGGATTGTTCAAGGTAGGAAATAGGGAGAGAGAATTTCTACATCAGGGATGATGGACATTAAATTCTCATAAACCTACCACTGTATTTTCGTGATTACCATAAGGAAATGATAACAGTTACTCTACTCACTGGAGTTTATGGGCTCTAAATAGATGTTGAGCACATTTTCCCCTATAGTATAGTGGTCCTGTAAGAAAAATGGAACTAGACAATTTTTAAATGGTTGATGATAGGGGTTAAAAGGCTGCTACATACTCTGGAAATAGTTTTTTACATAGCCCTCTTAAAATAATGGCCATAATGATTTCTGCATAGGGTTGATAGGTTTTAAATAGTTGTTTCATAAACCTATAGTCACATATTTAAAATGTGATGATGGTGATTAAACAACTGGTACGTATACCCGGTACAGTTATTATTTAATAAATGGTAAAGTAAATTAGCATAGCTGTGTTCTGCATGGGGAATTATGGGGGTTACATTGCCATTGAATATATTTGGGAATTGTATCGGGGGTTAAAGGCTCTTACATATCCTGGGCACAGTATCCTACATGGCTTTCTTGGGATAATGGACATAATGATTTCTACATGGGGGATGATTGGTATAACTTGGCTATAACATGTACCTTTAACTGTAATGCAGTGGTATATGTTGAGGAAATGGGCCTGCATTTTTCTTACATGGGACAATGGGAGTTAAATGGCTGGTACATAAACCTTGTACTGTTATTTATTAAATGTTGAAGGTCAATGGGCATTGCTGTGTTCTGCATGGGGTACTTTGGGGTTACATGACCATTGAGTATATTTGGGACTGTATTAACATTGATCCAGTTAGGAAATAGGGATAGGGATTTTTTCCATCAGGGATCATGGGTGTTCAATGGATTTTACATGTACTTGCCACTGTATTTTCGTGGGGGATTATGGACATTGAACAGCTTTTGAACACACTTTCCCCAATATTATGATGGCACGGTTAGGAAAATGAGAATAGATAATGTTTGCATCAGGGATTTATATCTTGACGTTATGTATTCTCCACTGCAATGGAGTATACATACTGTCAAGATTTATGTCTGCCCGCCAATTTTAAAAGCAGCCAGAGCAAAGGTTTAATCACAGTGGAGACTACTCTGTGCCTGCTGTGAATAAACCCCTCCAATGGCCCTTATTTAACATTTAGCAAGTTTATCACTGAGGTGTCTCGTTAGTTATCAGGATCAACCAGACAAATCTCTCCACCAACTAAGAATGTCCATGCACCATGACCCACAGAATCGAGAAAGAACTATCAATTTGTCAATCCTTTCCCTGTCCTGACCAGGTGAGGTTTCCATTGTTGAGTCAATTAGGATGCAGGCTTCACACCTGGTGGTGCTCTTCTGTCAAATTCTTTAAGTTTCAGTATTGCAACCATACTCCCCCCAGAACCCAAAGACTTTGGTTTCTTAGAAGCTCCTCCATGGGTCATGGGAAAAAACTCTGCCAAATAGTCAGTTGGCATCATTTATAGTTGGAAGGATGATGGTGTATGATTGTCTTCGAACCTCTGACTTTCATTTTCTCTGTCAAACACCGAGCAGCCTGTGAGTGAGGCAGCTGCTGAGGCCCGCTGAATCTCCCTCAGTTCACTACACCTTTGTCCAAAGTTGAAGGGTTGGAGGCCTTGTGATTCCCATCACTGGGTTTATGGGTTTGAAGGAGTTGAGGCAACAGGCCCTGCTGGGCTATCCTTGGGCTAGAGTTGGAGCTTGATGGACATCAAGGATCAAAGAGTCACAATCCCTGTTGATTAGGTTTATTTAGCTTTTTAGCTGTAGGCGCGCAATGTTGGTTCAGCCAAGGTGGGGGGGCCCAGCTGATGCAGCTTCGCCTGAGCAACCCCAGTTACTGCAAGGGCTTCTCTCTATGCTGGTTGTGAGTTATGAGATGCCGATCATAATCAGTGCAGGGAACCCGGCCTTCCAAGGTGATAGTTGCAGGTCAGAAGTGGAATGTGCTTAGATTATTATACTGCCCTGTTCACTAGTTACGGGAGGGGCATGCTCTCCTGAATTAAAGTAGGCTGTGAGGCTCACAGGCTGAGTCGGTGATCAGACGCATTCTGATCTTTGTCAGCAACCAGCTGCCAGAACCTCGAGTGGCAGAGTCCCAAGGCAATTGCAAGAAGGGGAAGTCTTTGAGGGCCCTGCAACTTCAGAAAACAGAAGGCAAGCCAGCAAGCCATTGGAGTCACTCTGGGTTCAAATGAGATGGGTCCAGTTCCTGTCCTCAGCAGGGCAGAAATAAGCAGGCAGCAGGGCAGCTCAGCAAAGAAGAGAAGCAGTTCCTTGGAACAGTCAGTCAAGGCAAAGTGGCAACTCTTATAGCACAGCAGTCTTTATTCCAGCAGAGTTCTTCCCAGGTTTAGTAGTGTACTGATTTGTTGGGGTCAGAACTCCAGCACTTATGCCCAAAAGTGCCTTTGATGTAGGAGTGACTTCAAAGGAAATCTCTGAAGTGCACATGGCTATCTTTCATGTTTAAAGGCTACTGCAGTGGATGGCACAATCAGTGTTGCAGGCCAACTTGTAGCATTTAATTGATAGGCCCTTGGTATATGATAAACCACGTTGCAAGGGATTTACAGGTAAATTAAATATGCCAATTGTGTATACACCAACGTTACCAGAATTAGGGGAGTAGCACATGCACTTTAGCAATGATCAGCAGTAGCAACGTGCTGAGAGTCCTAAGACCAACAAAAAGATACAGCAAAAAGTGGAGGTAAACGGGAAAAAAGTTGGTGGAAGACCACCTAAGGAAGACAGGGCTAACACTGATTTAATAAGCCAGTTGCTATTCCACTATGCCAGCCTGGTGTACTTACACATGCATAGTTTAATCTTTGAGACAAGCATATGGCTTTGGCAGGATCAATCAGGTAGCTGCACCTGCTGGATAGGGTTGAGGGGAGATGCATACCTGTCTTGGACTGACCTTCACACCCCTTGGAAACCTGCTGTATGGGGAAGCCCCTGCTTGGGGAGCTTGCAGGAAGACAGGCTAGTCACATGGGCACCAATGGGCCTGGCTTTCTCTACAATGATGGAAGGGTGAGCTAGGCTGAGGCACAGCCTGAGTGAGATACAGGTGTGCCGGGAACATCCCACTGAATGCTCATTCTAAGCTGCTATGGAAATGCACTTGTTGGTGGAGGGCGATGGTGTGGCACGCGGGGCACAGACCACCAGATGGCATCCAAGTTCTGGCACAACCCGACCCCTTCCACTATGGTCCTGCCACTGGTGGGTGTAAGCTGCCAGGCTGCTCAGCCTTCGTTCTGATTGGTAGGGCCTCCGCGAAAGGCAGGCCCTCAAGTAGGATGGTCCCTGAAGGGGTAAGGGTTACACCCTTTCTGTAATCCATGCACATTGAATGACAGGGGGGGCAATCGCGGCAAACACACCCAACCTCTTGGAGCCCTGACTGGGCTTGAAGAAGCAAATGCACCCTCATAGGCATTTCTAGGGCAGTCTGGTCACAAGGCTGGCCGAACATATGACCAGCAAGCTGGCTGACCAAATGGCTGGTGGGCTGGCCTGGGGGCTACCTCTGACTTTTGTCACTCCCCAGGTTCTTTAAGTCCCCACTTTGTGAGGGCTTAATAGTCAAGGAAAATCAGCTTCCCAAGCAGGCCCAAGGAGAGATGTTTTGGGGTGGGCTGGGCTTAACCCTTCTTGGCTCTTCAGGGCAAGGCTTCAGGAAGGTGGAAGGCACCCACACAAGAAAACACCCTTACCCCACAATATGGTGGTGACAGTCACTACCCACGGCAGGGTGGCTGAAGGTTGCTTCCCAAATGGACTTGGGCCTTGGGTGGAGACCAGCCCTGCATCAAGGCCCAGCCCGCCTAGGGCACTGATCTAGAAGAAAGCCCAGGAGAGCTCTGAGAAGCCCTCAGCAGGTGCCTGGGCCTGGTCCTGGTCTCGAAGGCAATGACTGTTAATGTTCCACACCACCCAGAGTGCACCATCAGCAGGCCCAGCACAAGCCTTACCATTCTCCACCACACACACTGCCCTGAGAGTGGGGCTTGGCAATGGGGAAGCGCCAGGCTCAGGAAGCCCTTTCCCCCTCCTCAGCATGGACGAGAGCTGTGGTAGTGCCCTAGGTCTGAGCTCCATTTGCAGGCCCTGTCTGCTGCAAATCGTGGGGGCAGGGCTCCACAGTCCCAGACAGGGCAGTCTGCTTGGGGAATGCTTGGCAACGGGCTGGTTTTTTGGAAACACCTGATCATGCCCCTCCAGTCAGGGCTTCCAAGCCACAAAGCATACAGGACAGGGTTCCACCGGGTCAGGGAACCAGCAGGACTGGTCCTGCAATCCCACTAAACCAGCAGGCCTGGGTCTCAAAACCCACCAGGGCCATAGGCTCCCTTCTCTGGCCTCCAATGTCCTACAAAGCCCAGGATGGGGGGGGAGAGATACTCTGACTGTGCACAGCATCAGATCCCAGGCTGGCAATCAGTGGATGCCTCACACCGGGCTGCCTATCTTGGTCTGCGGGATTGCAAAGCACCCAGGACAGGGTCAAGCAGGCCTGGAGAGGTTTCCTTTGCTGTGCCTGGGTAAGAGTTTGGCCCTGCGGTGGTCTCACCCTTTGTCCTTGGCTCTTGACCCCAGCCTGGTGTGTCACAAAGGACCCAACACAGGATCCCACAGACCTCAAGAGACTTTCCCTGCTTGGCCAGGTTCAGGAGCGCTGACAAAATTCAGGAGTTCTGACTGGGCCTTGGGTCAGGGCTCTGGCAGGCCCTGGGTTGGGAGCCCCCTTCCTGCATTCCATTGTCCGGCTTGCCAGGTGACAAAGTGCCCAGGGTGGGATTGTGCAGGCCCATGGAGCCATCCCCTGGTGGCCTGGGTGTGGAAACTCTGACCAGACCCCAAGTCAAAGCCCCAGCCTGGACTTGGGGTGGTAGCCACAGGCACATGGCTCCCTTCTCCGGCTCACTGCCTGGCAAAGCACCCGGGATGAGGTTTCACAGGCCCCAGGAGGGTGTCTTCCTCTTCACCGGCATGTAAGGGTGCCTCCGGGCCTGGGAACAGATCTCTGCCAGGCTCCCCTTGCTTGAATCCCAGCTGGGACTCAGAGAACCCGACCTCTTAAGTCTTATTCCTCCAAGGGCGAGCGGGAGCCTTTTGTTAAGGGACGCTGCAAGCAGATGACTGTCCTTGGAGCCCATTCATCTGGTCGATCTAAACCCTCTGGCATCTGGTCGTGCACTGTGCGTTCCTATGGTTCATACAAATGGTCGGACTGCCCTGGAAGTTCCTATAAGGGCCCATTTGCTTCTTCAGGCCCAGTCAGGAATCTGGGAGGTCAGGTGCATTTGCGCTGATGGTCCCCTCTGTCATTCAGTGCGCACAGATTACAAGAAAGGGGAGTAGCCTTCCTCTAGATTATTAGTGACAGGTACTCCGGACCCTCAGGCTCTGGTCCTCAGCTGTCTGTCGGCATTGTCTGAAGGGCCTTTCTTCCAAGCCTGCTCCCGCTGAGAGCAGACAGGGACATAAAGCTGACATCCCCGCACAGGACGGCTTGCCCGGGAAGGATCAGGCCAGCACCATACTTCAATTGATTGGGGATGCTTGGTCAATTTAGGGATGGATTGCTTGGGCAGCCTTGGCTGTTGTTTCAAGCAAAGAGCTTCAACCCCATCAGGGACCATCCAACTCAAGGGCCTGCCTCTCACGGAGGCCCTACCCAGGAGAAAGAAGGCCAAGCATCCTGGCAGCTTGCCCCCCACTTAGTGGCCCGACCAGAGTTCTCAGATTCTGCCTCGTGTCCTCACATGCCACATGGTTGCCCTTCTCCACCCAGCGCATTTCCACAGCAGCTTACGTTTACAATTGCTCCTAGCTGCAGCAGTGGGTAGCAGCCTCAAAATGTTTCCTTTCATTGAATTCGTCCTGACAAACCTCTTCTCATGGTAAAGGTGGTTTTGTCAATAATAACTTCGAAATGCCACTTCTATAAATTTGCCTTTTACATTTGATTTTAGTCCACACTTGAGGCTGGGGGATCACATCAATGCATTCCCTAGTGACAGCTATAAACCTTGGGCACACAACTGGACCCACAGACCTCTGCCACTTGAGGGCCTGGTTGGATAGACTGGAGAGAGAGGGTTTGACACTTGGCCTCTAAGGGCCAGATCATGGCCCCATTAAAGTTTAAGGTCTGCGTTAGACAGCCTCATGGCAGAACTGACTGAAATTTAGAGGAGACATCTGTAGTTCAAAGGGGAACCCTCTGAACCTCCCCTAACTTCAAAGGCACACTACAGTAGAACTACTGGTGCCACACTGCAGCAAACAAGAGATACACTTGCGGGGATGCATAACCAGAGATACTGGACTGTGTGGTTTTTACTACCTTTGGAAGGGTCTGCACACTTCTGCTGAATCATGGCTGGCCTGGGCTGGATTGTCTGCTTCTGTGTGGCACCCCCAAGTGTGCTCTCCAAGGGCTTGTTGGCTTGCCCCCTGTTCTTTGGTGGAGTATCAGGGACATCAAACACCTACCATGAGGGACTTACACCTTCTACCTCTGACATCTGGAGAGCCTTGCCCTCTTAAGTGCCCACATTGTTTGCTGCATCCCATCTGGTAGTAGCTGTGTGAGTGTGGAAACAAGTATTGTACCTTGAGACCGGATTACCGGTTGCAGAGCCATCAGAATACTGCCCACAGTGAAAGAGTATGATCCTACATTATAGGGCCACGACATGCATAAAGCGTCTTGTTGGTGGTGAGTGGATTCACCAGTTGTGGAATCCCACTTTGTCGATCATGCCAAATTTCTCTTGTGTGACATGCCGACTGCATTCTCATTGCATGCGGTGTCTGATTCAGTGGGTGCGAACCCTGAGCAGTGCCGCATTCTACCTCGTGGGTCACTGCCGAACTTGTGCCTTTGCCTCATTCCAGGGAGGTAAGGAACTGGCAACTCTTCATGTGCAATCAGAGTTGTATGGTGTGGCCAAAGGAGGAGCGGGTTTGTGTAGTGGAGCGCCTGGCCTGGCTGGGTGCTATTGTGAACGGGCATGTGTCTTTCGGTGACCATCTCCCAATGCTTTGTAGAACAGGGTCCGTGTTGGAAGGCACGGTGTGGAGACATTTGAGTGAACTTCCTGAGTGGGGCCAAACCTCTATGTGTTGACTGCTGCCTGATCAGCCTGTTATCCATTTCTTTGTCCCCACCTTTGCACCAGGACCCTGAATAAGTGTGACTCTGGCCATGATCAGCCTGAAAGAGGTGTCTTTCACCTCCAGCCTGTGGGGGTAGGGTAGTAGGGGATGGCTTAAGGGTGGAGGAGGGTTTGGTCCCACGAGGTCTGTGAGTACAGTAACAACTGACCTGCCGGATATCAGTGCACCTCATTAGGGTGTTGGGAGCCAGTGTGTGCGAGTACATGCTAAACAAGCCTGTCTGATATCCATGGCAATCCATGGCACCATGTAGCTGTGTGTAGTGAGTGTGTGGGAGTGAATGCCTGTGATTAACTGCACCACATAACAGTGTTGCCATACATGTTGTTTCCTTGCCAAAAGATTATCAGGGTTGTATTGTTTTTTACCCATGCCACCTAAGCCCACGAGGCTATTTAAAAATGCTCTGATTTCTTGTGTGTACACATTGCTGCTGTCATTTTGAACCGGATTGCAACCTATAACTTTATGGTATTGAATAGGAATCATTGCTAGGGTGGGTCACGTAGTGACAATGTTTTGCACCGCATGAGGGTGCTGGGGGGGGAGTAGGATATTTTCCAAGTGTACATATTGCTAATGTCGTTTTAACAGGGTTGCGCCTAGTACTGCTAGTGTTATTTCCGAATGTGATTTAGGCCCAGGCGTACTTGATGTATATGTTGTGTTAGTTAAGATGTGTGTTGAATACAAATCTTCTTTATATACCCAACATGTGAAGTCTCTTTCATGAACCTCAGTGTATTTTTGTCAGTGTGCTGTGCCAATGCTTTACATTTTGCCCCTGTGATAAGCTTGACTGCTCAGTTCCAAGCTACCCAATGGTGAGTGGAATCACTCACCCCTGATGGGAGTGGTAGATTCTGCCTGGCTAGGGTCTTGCCTCAGCCAACCAGAGTATGTTGCCTCAAACACTGGCTCACCTGGCCCCTGTATTAACTCTACATAATCCAGTGCTGATCACTTGTACCTGTGATGGTGACAATTCATTTGGATGCCTGCCCTATCATCTTTTCATGGTACTTTCTGTGCCTACCATGGTGACCACAAGTAACAGGGAATCAGGGTTTGATTCAGGAGAGGGAGCCTGAGAAACGGCTACACATCCAAAGAAGGCAGCAGGTGTGCAAATTACCCACTCCTGATTTGGGGAGGTAGTCAAACCAAATAACAACACGGAACTCTTTCATTGCCCTTTAAATTGAATGAGTAAACTTTAAATCCAGTATCAGCGGTAATCCCAGCTCCAATAGCGATTATTGAACTTACTGCAGTTAAAAAGCTTGTATTTGGATCTTGAGATTGAGCTAGCAGTCTGCTGCAAGATGAGCTACTATCCGTGCTAGCCCCTGTCTCTCTGTGCCCCCTATATGCTCTTTATGAATGTCTTGGGGATCTTAACCCTTTAAAAAATCGAGTGTTCAAAACAGTCTGGTCACCGGCATATTTCAGGTAAGAATAATAGAATAGTACTCCAGTTCTATTTGGTTGGTTTTTCAGAGCTGGGGGCCATGATTAGGAGGAATTGTGTTGCTAGAGGTGAAAGTCTTTGAATGACTCAAGATGAACAAAAGCAAAAGTATTTGCCAAGAATGTTTTCATAAATGAAAAATGAAAAGTCAGAGGTTTGAAGACGATCATCCATCGTAGTTCCAATCATAAATGATGCCAAATGCCTATGCAGCAGCATTATTCCAATGACCTGCCGAGGAGCTTCTGGGAAACCATAGTCTTTGGGTTCCAGGGGGAGTATGGTTGCGAAGCTGAACATTAAAGGAATTGACAGAAGTGTATCACCAGGAGTGAAGCCTGCAGCTTAATTTACTCAACATGGGCAAACTTCACCCAGTCGGGACACAGAAGTTGATAGATTGCTCTTTTTTTATTCTGTGGGTGGTGGTGCATGGTCGTACTTAGTAGATAGAGTGATTTGTCTGGTTGATCCCGATAGTGAACAAGACACCTCCATGCTAAACATGTTAAATTAGGTGGGAGGAATTAGAGGTCTGCCTCCAATAGCCCTTACTCCACAGGCCTGTTGGAGGTGTTTAATCATGGCGGGCACAGAGTAGTCTCTACTGTTATTAAACCTAAGGTCCAGCTGCTTTTAAAATTGGCAGGCGGGCTAACATTTTGACGGTATGTATACTCTGTTGCAACAGAGAGTACATAACGTTAAGATATAAATCCCCCATGTAAACACTATGGGCCTCATTACGACCCTGGCGACCAGCGGAAAGCGGGCGGTAACACCGCCGACAGGCTGGCGGTGTACCATCAGTGGAATATGACCGTGGCGCATTAGCCATGGCCATACAGCCGGCCCCTCCAATATGCCGACAGGCTTCCGCCTGGTGGTCATAATCCACAACCGCCAGACTGTCCATGGTGGTAAACACTGCCATGAAAGGCTGGTGGTAAGGGACTCAGGGTGCCCCTGGGGGCCCCTGCACTGCCCATGCACTTGGCAGGGGCAGTGCAGGAGCCCCCAGGCACAGCCTCATCGCGCATTTCACTGCCCGAATTTCAGGCAGTGAAATGCGCGACGGGTGCTGCTGCACCCACTGCAAATCAACATTGCCGCCGGCTCTATTATGAGCAATGGTGATGTGACTTTTCCGCTGGGCCAGCGGACTGAAACGCTCTTTCTGTCCGCTGGCCCAGCGGGAAAATCATAATAGGGTGCCACAAATACCACCAGCACTGGCGGTATAGTGGCGCCCGCAGCTTCAGCGGTCTTTTTGGAAGTCCGCCGAAGTTGTAATGAGGGCCTATATATTCTCATTTCCATGATAGGACCATTATAATGTAGGGGAAATTTTGTACAAGAGCTTTTTAAAGCCCATAATCCCCTGTGAGTAAAATAGTTATTATAATTTCCTTACAGCATTCACGAAAATGTTTATCACCCATCATACCTGATGCAAAAAATCCCTATCCCTATTTCCTACCTGAATCAATCCTAATACAGTTCCAAATATATTCAATAGCCATGTAACCACCATAATTTCCAATGTAGAACACAGCTATGCACGTTTCCCTTCAATACATACTAGATAATATTTCCAGGCATATGTACCAGCCTTTTAACCCCTATAATCCCCATTTAAAAAATATTTATGCCCCTTTCTTTAACACACATCACTACTCTACAAGGGCAGGTGCATGTAGCAGCCATTTAACACCCATCCTCCCCCATAAAGAAGTTATTATGGACATTATCTAAAGAGAGTTACGCAAAATGCCAGAGTACGTATCAGCCATTTACACCCCATAATCCCCATAAAAACATTATCGGGGTCATTACAACCCTGGCGGACGGTGTTAAAGCTGCGGTAATACCGCAAACAGTGCGGCGGATAATAAAATGGAATTATGACCCTGGCGGAAACCGCCAAAAAAGACAGCCACTTTAACACACCGCCCGCCACGGCGGTACAGACAAGCAGCGCGGCGGTCACCGCCAACAGACAGGCGGAACACAATGTACCGCCCATAGTATTACAACCCGCAAATCTGCCACATTTTCCGGTGCGGATTCACCGTGGTTAAAATCACAGCGGAAACAGTTTCTGCAATGGGAAAACGCTCACCTCAACACATCCCACGAGGAACGAGGACTCCATGGACCCGGAACTCCAAATACTCCCTGCCCTTGTCTTTCTGCTCCTCTACGACCATCATCTAGGTAGGCGACGAAGACAACGGTGAGTACTGCACCTACGACATGGGGGAGGGGAGAGGTAAAAGTTAGGGGGACACCCACCAAACACACCCCCCACCCCTACCACCAACCTCGCATAATACAACATACACACCAATGCATCCACAAAAATCACAGTAACAACCCACAATCCCCCCGGAAGAATGAAAAGACAATGCAAAATCCGTTCAAACATTGTAATGTAGCAATATACATGTATTAAAAAAATATACAGATATGTACGAAATTCAGTCAGAAATATATACATTACGAGAAGTAGTGCAGATATGTACATAACAATGTCCGTGCACCAACAGTCCAAAAATGCATGGGCGAGGCCCACAAAAGATACCTGACAGCAATCGGAGAGAACACTGCCGGGGCATCAGATAGAAACACTACAGGCACCTCAGGGGGAAGGGAAGGGGGGGCACCTCAGCCGGATGAGTGCAAAGCCAAATCCACGACGGGGCTCCATGCCACACTGTTCCATCCTGGGGAGTGCAAAGCCACAGTCTCACAAGTCTCTACAGTGGGTGGTTTGCCCACTGTTCAATCCTGGGGAGTGCAAAGCCACAGTCTCTCAAGTCTCTACAGTGGGTGGGTTGCCCACTGTACCATCCTGGGGAGTGCAAAGCCACAGTCTCACAAGTCTCTACAGTGGGTGGCTTGCCCACTGTGCCATCCTGGGGAGTGCAAAGCCACAGTCTCACAAGTCTCTACAGTGGGATGCTTGCCCACTGTGCCATCCTGGAGAGTGCAAAGTCACAGTCTCACTAGTCTCTACAGTGGGAGGTTTGCCCACTGTTCAATCCTGGGGAGTGCAAAGCCACAGTCTCTCAAGTCTCTACAGTGGGTGGGTTGCCCACTGTACCATCCTGGGTAGTGCAAATCCACAGTCTCTCAAGTCTCTACAGTGGGTGGCTTGCCCACTGTGCCATCCTGGGGAGTGCAAAGCCACAGTCTCACAAGTCTCTACAGGGCCTGTTTGCCCACTGTGCCATCCTGGGGAGTGCAAAGCCACAGTCTCACAAGTCGATAACATTCTCCACTGGTTCTGGGGGGGACTGGTGCCCAGACTGGATGAGTCTCCCTGTGAAAGTTCCTGTCCTGTCACTGTCCCAGCTGCACATGGGATAAGGATGCCTGATGTGGCGGTCTATTCATTCCTACCCGGTGCATGCCCTGTTCAGCGGTCTTCACCATGGCGGTCTGTGCCCTGTTCAGCGGTCTTCACCATGGCGGTCTTTGCCCTGTTCAGCGGTGCTTTGCCATGGCGGTCTTTGCCCTGTTCAGCTGTGCTTTGCCATGGCGGTCTTTGCCCTGTTCAGCGGTGCTTTGCCATGGCGGTCTTTGCCCTGTTCAGCGGTGCTTTGCTATGGCGGTTCTGGTACGGACATTGGTGTGTGGCATGAAGTTCCCTACACTGGGCATTGGTGTGTGGCATGACGTTCCCTACACTGGGCATTGGTGTGTGGCATGACATTCCATCATAGCCCACCTGGGCTGTGGCAGCCGTGGCCCTCCTGGGCACTGACTCCGGTGGTGGCAGTGGTCTCCTGACCAGTGACGATACTTGGGCCCTCCTGGGCTGTGACTCCGGCGGTGGTCTCCTGACCAGTGACGATACTTGGGCCCTCCTGGGCTGTGACTCCGGCGGTGGTCTCCTGACCAGTGACGATACTTGGGCCCTCCTGGGCTGTGACTCCGGCGGTGGTTTCCTGACCAGTGACGATACTTGGGCCCTCCTGGGCTGTGACTCCGGCGGTGGTCTCCCGACCAGTGATGACGGTGCTGGCGGTTGTGTCTCGACCGCCGGGAACGATGGCGCCCTTCTCCGCCTTGACACTCACAACAGGCTGGGCAGACTTCCTCTGACCCTTCCCCACCTTTGGTGGAGTCACAGCTGACTCTCCATGCCCCTTGGAACCCATGGGAGTTGTTTTCCCACCAGGAGTCTTCACACGGTCCCGTCGTCCAATCTCTAATTTTAGAGCCTTTACAGGGGGTGGGCTGCCAGTGCCTTGGCTCCGGGTCACACTGCCTGCCCTGGTGGCCGGTGCACTCCACAAACCTTAAACAGGCACCACTGGTATTGGAGGCTTTTTGGCTGAGGTGCTACGACGGGACTGATGAATTGGAGGGGGGGGGGTGGGAGCAAAAAGGTCAACTTTATAGAGGGACAGTTTCTGACGTACACTGGGATGGGTAGTTGGAGGGGGTCTGGGAGTGGAGGAAGAGGAGATGGTTGTCGGAGGTGTCACTTTAGGTGTTTTGGGTGCAGGTGCAGGTACTGGAGGCTGTCGTGAGGTAGATGGATGTTGGGTGTGTGGGTGCCCGCGTTTGTGTACTTTGGGACGGGGCGTCACAGACACACTGGGAGAGGACACACAGGACATGTAAATGGCAGTGGAGGTGGTGAGTGCAGGTGAGCGGCTCGTGGTGCTGGGTCTCCTTGTGCGATTCATGGTGCCTGTAGATGTGGTGCATGCAGGTGTGTGTGTAGACGAGACTGGGAGGGAGGAGGGAGAAGAGGAGGAGGGGGACACAGTGGAGGCAGTGGATGTTGCTGTGTCTGTACGTGGGTGAGGCTTGCGTGAGTGCCTGTGGGTTGTGTGGTGCTTATGTTTGCTTGAGCTACTTGTGTGTGCTGACTTGTGTGCATGCTGTTCTGTAGGTGTGCTTGGGATGGGCTGGGGTACAGGAGATTGGGTCTGGGTGGAGGAGGTTGGAGGGGGGAGGCTGGACACAGGGACAATGGCTGCCATCAGTGCTGAGGCCAGAGATTGCAGGGTTCGCTGAAGGACAGCCTGACCAGAATGAATGCCCTCCAGGAATGCATTACCGTGTTGCAACTCTCATTCTACATCCTGGATGGCATTCACAATGGTAGACTGCCCAACAGTGAGTGACCTGAGGAGGTCAATGGCCTCCTCAATGAGGGCAGCAGGGGTGACGGGGCAGGGCCTGAGGTGCCTGGGGCGAAGGTGATGCCCACCCTCCTGGGTGAGTGGGCACGGGGCGAACGCTGAGGGGCTGCTGTGAGGGCGGTGCTGGTAGGGGAGGTGGCGGCTGTACCTGTAGAAGTGGGGCGCACAGATGGTGCCGCCACCACAAGGGAGCCCCCATCGGCGAACGAGTCCGTGTCGCTGCTTTGTGATCCGGTGGCCGACGTGAAGCTCCCCTCGCCCTCCGTCCCACTGATGCATTCTGAGTCCGTGGTGTGGCCCTCCATGGCCATGTGGGATGCAGCTCCCTCGTGCTCCGGTGCCACTGTACCTCCGCCTGATGATGCTGATGTACAAAAGGACAGGGAGAGCAGAAAAAGGGGGGACACAGAAGAAAGGGAGTTTTAGTGCATGGCATACCGCTACTGTTGGCGGACAAGACAGACACAGCAGCCCCCTGCATTACGCCGTGCTCCTGCCCTCTGCACATGCAATCTCTGGGATATGGCCTACATGGCTACGGTGGACATCTGAACACATGGATGCCACAGGGTCAACTATACCTGTACTTGGCACTCTGCTGAGGTGGGGTGGAGTTCCACATGGCCTGCATTACGGAGGGGCCTATCCTACGAAACTTGCCCTAGCCTAGGTACACCCACAGGCCTCCTCCCCCACCCAGACCACTCCACTGCGCGCAAAGTCTGCAGAATGAGGTTGTACTCACCCCCTTGTGTCTGCTGTGATGCCCTCAAGCGCCCATCCAACTCAGGGTAGGCCACCGCCAGGATCCGGAACATCAGGGGGGTCATGGTGCGACGGGCACCCCTCCCACGTTGGGAGGCTATCCCCAGCTGAGCCTCCGCCGTCTTCTTGCTGCAGCGGCAAATGTCCTCCCATCTTTTCCGGCAGTGGGTGCCCCGTCTCTGATGGGCCCCCAGGGTCCGGACCTCCTTGGCGATGGCACGCCAAATGTCCCTCTTCTTGTGGGCGCTGACCTACATGACATGCACAAGGAAAGAGGAACAGTCATTACCAACTGCACCGTCGATGTGAGTGCCCCCCTCCCTACTCTGGCCATGTGGCCCATTCATTACCATGCATAAATGTTCTATGAACTCTGCCCCCTTCCCTCATCCAACCAGCCCTCTTCACCCAGGCCTAGCCCATACAACGTGCTCCCTGTGTACTAACCTGTTGGTCTGGAGGACCGTAGAGTAGCGTGTACTGGGGGAGGACCCCGTCTACCAGTTTCTCCAACTCCTATGCAGTGAAGGCAGGGGCCCTTTCCCCAGACGCAGCAGCCATCGTCGCTTCCAGACCGAGGTCACAGCAGCACTTGCAGTGTAGGTCCTCTCCTGTCGAAGGTCAGGTATCTAGTGATTGAACAGATAGAAAATTACGGTGACGTCCGCGGCAGTGACGTCCGCGGCGGTGCGCATCATCACCGCCGGCGCACCTGTTTATTGGCTCCTGGGACCCATAGGGTCCAATGTTAACCAATGCAGCATTGCGCCGCGGTCTACGACCGCCTACCGCAACGGTGTGCAGCGCCAGCGCAGTTACCCCACATTCCCATTGTCCCAGTTTAGAGGTCAGGCAGCCGCCATTTCAGGGGCCCACATGGCTTCATTTACTTCTGCATCATACATAGCTAGCCCTACACTCAACACACATACAGGAAGGGATTTGTGAGTGGTGTAGTCTTGTGTGTAACTGTGGGTACATACCTGGAGGAATAATGACTGATTCTTCGCTGTTGTCCTTCGTAGGCACCGTCAGCTGGGACATGTGAGAAGATGGCGGAATCCTCCGGTGTACCGACCGCTGGTGGACCTGTTGACAATGGAAGAGCGACATGTCATCGTCACCTACCGGTTTGACCGTGCCACAATCCAGGAACTATGTACCCAGTTGGAGCCAGACCTGATGTCACCAATCCGCCATCCGACTGGAATCCCCCCTGACGTGCAGGTGCTGTCAGTGCTCCATTTCCTTGCAAGAGGGTCTTTTCAGACAACAGTGGCCATGGCATCAGGGATGTCCCAGCCTATGTTCTCCAAAGTGCTGTCCAGAGTGTTGTCTGCCCTGCTGAAACACCTAAGGAGATACATCATTTTCCCTGAGGTGGCAGATTTGCCTACATTAAAGGTGACTTCTATGCCCTTGGACATATCCCCAACGTCATAGGTGCCATTGATGGGACCCATGTAGCTCTGGTCCCCCCCCCACAGGAGTGAACAGGTGTACAGGAACAGGAAGAGTTATCATTCGATGAATGTTCAGATGGTCTGTTTCGCAGACCAGTACATCTCGCAGGTAAATGCTATGTTCCCTGGCTCTGTGCATGACGCCTACATCCTGCGGAACAGCAGCATCCCTGATATGATGGGTCAACTCCAGAGGCACCGTGTATGGCTATTGGGGGACTCTGGTTACCCCAACCTTTCCTGGCTATTGACCCCAGTGAGGAATCCCAGGACCAGGGCAGAGGAACGGTACAATGAGGCCCCTGGGCGGACTAGGAGGGTGATCGAACGCACCTTCGGCCTCCTGAAGGCCAGGTTCAGGTGCCTCCATATGACAGGTGGATCCCTATTCTACTCACCGAAGAAGGTGTGCCAGATCATCATCGCCTGCTCCATGCTTCATAATCTGGCTTTCCGTCGCCAGGTGCCTTTTCTGCAGGAGGATGATCCAGATGACGGTGTTGTAGCATCTGTGGAGCCTGTGGAGCCTGTGGACAGTGATGAGGAGGAAGCTGAGGAAGAAGACAACGACAACAGGGAGTCAGTCATACAGCAATATTTCCAGTGACACACAGGTGAGAACATTTTCATGTTTGACATTACATTAACTTTCACAGGTCTACCTCTATCCTGTCTGTCGGTTTCAACCACTATTTGGTAACTGAGTTGTACCTTTCGATTACTGTTTCACAGGTGTGGTTACCAACGTGTCATCTGCTTGCATCCTTCAAGTACTTGTGATGTGTGACATAGGTATGTTATCTTTACAATAGGAAACGCATTATCACACTGTCATTGATAATACATATTTACTAAATCACAGACTGACTCCAGATTGTTTTGTGTTTCAAGGGTGTTTATTGAAGTGCTAATTATTGGAGGGGGTGGTAAAATGGTGATGGGTGATGGTGGAGGAATGTCCATGGCAGAGTCCAGTCTATTAGTCTCACAGGTGCACTGCCCATCTGGGCATAGGAAGTGGAGCTGGGGCAGTTTAAGTATGGACAGGGTAACAAGGTGGAACAGTGGGAGGACAAACAGGGTGGTCTCATTTCCTGGCAGGGGTCTTGCCATCTTGCTCTGTCCTGTTCCTGGATCTCATGGACCGCTTGCGTGGTGGTTGTCCATCTGCAGGGGGTGGGGTGCTAGTGTGGTGGTCCTGTGGCGGGGCGTCCTGTCCACTAGCGCCGGCAGAGGTGGTGGGCAGTTCATCGTCCTGGCTAGTGTCAGGGGCCCCTTGGAGTGCCACGGTGTCCCTCAAGGTCTGCTGTATGTCCTTCAGCCCCCCTACGATGGTGCCCAGAGTGGAGCTGATGGTCCTGAGCTCCTCCCTGAACCCCAAATACTGTTCCTCCTGAAGGCGCAGGGTCTCCAGCAACTTGTCCAGGACCGTCGCCATCGTCTCCTGGGAGTGGTGGTATGCTCCCATGATGGAGGATAGGGCCTTGTGGAGAGTGGGTTCCCTTGGCCTGTCTGCCCCCTGTCGCACAGCAGCCCTCCCAGTTCCCCTGTGTTCCTGTGCCTCCGTCCCCTGGACCGTGTGCCCACTACCACTGCCCCCAGGTCCCTGTTGTTGTTGGGGTGGTGGGTTACCCTGGGTTCCCTGTAGTGGTGGACACACCGCTGATTGTCCTGTCCTGGGTACGGAGGTTTGGGCCCGCTGGGTGGGTGCTGTGCTGGTGTTACCAGAGGGTGGAAGGTCGGTGTTGGGCTGTGACCGTGCAAGGGAAACCGACTCTCCCGAGGCCCACGATGGTCCGGGCTGGTCATCAGGATCCAGTAGGGCAGAGCTGCACTTGTCACTGTGGGCCTCTTCTGTGGGTGGAGTGGTGTTGTCTGGACCCTCTGGTGTGGTGACAGTCCTTCGGGTTCCTGCAGGGGCATAAGAGCATGATTATTGCATGTGTGTGTGTAATGGTGTGCAATGGGTGGGTGAGCGTGTACCCCAGTGCAAGCATTCCTGTGTGGGAGCTTGTGTGATGGTGGTTTAGGGGGTTGTATAGGTGTGTGCAGTGGGCATGCTTTAGTGCTGGGTGTCCATGCTTAGTTCTGTCATGCAGGGCTTGCTGTTGGGATGTGTGGTTTGTGTTATTAATACATTATTGAGGATTTGGGGTGATAGGGGAGGGGGTGAGGGTGGGGGTGTGTGATGGCATGCAGGTAGGGTGGGGGATATGATAGTTAAGATTTGACTTACCAGTGTCCCATCCTCCACGACTCCTGCGAGGCCCTCAGGATGCATGATGGTCAAGACTTGCTCCTCCCATGTTGTTAGTTGTTGGGGAGGAGGTGGGGGTCCGCCGCCAGTCCGCTGAACCGCGATGTTGTGCCTGGAGACCGTTGAACGCACCTTCCCCCGTAGGTCGTTCCACCTCTTCCTGATGTCCTCCCTATTTCTTGGGTGCTGTCCCACTGCGTTGACCCTGTCCACGATTCTTCGCCATAGCTCCATCTTCCTGGCTATTGATGTGTGCTGTACCAGTGAGCCAAATAGCTGTGGCTCTACCCGTACGATTTCCTCCACCATGACCCTGAGCTCCTCCTCGGAGATGCAGGGGTGTCTTTGGCGTGACATGGGGTGGTGTGTGTGATGTGTGGGCCGGTGTGAGTGTTGATGTGCATGGTGATGTGTAGTGGTGTGTGGTGTTTTATGCGTGGATGTGGGTTGGGTGATGGTGTTGTGTGCCTCTGTATGGTGGTGTTGTCTTGGCTGTGCAGTCTCTCTGGCCTTCGTCTCTAATTTGTGGTCGTAGGGGTTTGTGGGTGATGTGGGTGTGTGTTTTATATTGTGTTGGGGATGTGGGAGTGGTGTTTGTATGTGTGTCAGGTGTGTGTATTTGGAACTGTCCAATGTGGCAATGTTTTGGAGATGTGTGTGTATTTTGAGCGCGACGGTGTGTACCGCCAATGATATACCGCGGTTGAAGGACAGCCGCGTGGATTCGTGGGTCGTAATAGCATGGGCCTGTTTCTGTTGGCGTGGAGGTGGAGATTTTGTTTTCGCCAGTTTATCACTGACCTTTGGTGTGGCGGTGTTGTGTGGGTGTCTGAATTTCGGCGGATTCCGAGATGTGGGTCATAATAGCTGTGGCGGGATTCCGCGGCCGCAGCAGTGTATTGGCGGTCTTCTGCACGGCGGTAAGCGCCTTTTACCGCCAATGTTGTAATGACCCCCTATCTATTTCCATTTTTCTGACAGGACTACTATACTATAGAGGGAAATTTGTTCAACAGCTATTTAAAGCCCATAATCAACTGTGAGTAAAGTAACTATTACCATTTCCTTACAGTTATCATGAAAATACAGTAGTAGATATCTCTCAAAGCCATTTAACGTCCATCATTCCAGATGTAGAAGATCCCTATCTCATGCAGAAATCATTATGGGCCTAACCCAAGAGAGCTACATAAAGAGCCATGCCCAGGACATGTAGCAGCCATTTACTGACCCTAATAATCCCCCTTTAAATATTATATATTTCCATTTTCCTAAAAGGACCATTTTAATACATGTGAAAATATATTCAACAGGTTTATAAAGCCCATAATACTCTGTGAGTAAAGTAGCTATTAATATTTCCTTACAGCAATCCTGAATATACAGTAGTAGGTATATATCAAAACCATTTAACACCCATCATCTCCAATGCAAAAATTCCCTATCCCTCATTCCCTCCTTGAAAATCCCTAATATATTTCCAAATATATTCAATGACCATATAACACACATCACCCCTATGCAGAACACAACTATGCCCACTTACCTTCAACATTTACTAAATAACAGTAGCAGGTGTGTGTATAAGCCATTTAACCTGCACCATACCCATTTAAAAAATATTTATGCCCATTTTTTCAACACATATCACTACACTACAGTGGCAGGCATAATAAACAGCCATTGAACACCCATTACCCTTTATGTGGAATGCAGTATGGCCATTATCTCAAGAAGGCTAATTAACATACCATTCCCAGGGTATGTAGCAGCCATTTACCCACCCCCACTCTGTGATACCCTTTAAACATTATCTAATTCCCTTTTCATAACAGGACCACTATAATACAATGGAAAATGTGTTCAACAGATGTTTAAAGCTCATTGTTAGACTTGGTATCATTGCTGTGGTCTCTCCTAACTTGTTGTCTCTGTTTCCCAGGTTGTTGACGGGTGCTAGACTCTGTTTTTGCGGTTTTCTTGTTACTCTGGGCACTTTACCACTGCTATCTAGTGCTAAATTGCAAGTGCTCCTATGTAAATTGTATTTGTAATTGACTTTCAATGATTGACATATTTGATTTACTAGTAAGTCCCTAGTACAGTGTAGTAGATGTGCCCAGGGCATGTAAATCAAAGCTACTAGTGGGCCAGCAGCACTGGTTGTGCCACCCACATTAGTAGCCCTGTAAACATGGCTCAGACCTGCCTCCGCAGTGTTTGTGAGTGCAGTTGTAAACTGCCAATTTGACTTGGCAAGTGTACCCACTTAGGTAACAAGGTATGAAGGGCTTTACAATTTCATTGCTTGGGAGCACTTGTACAGTTAATGTTTTTCAGAGCTGCACCAGCACCTAATTGACAGCAAGCTGACTGACCCTGGGAAGCTTGCGCAGGAAGCGGACTGCTGGGAGAGCACCAGGGGCCCAGAAGAGGTATGGGGAGACCACACCAAGGGTGGGCAGGGTCCCTCTCAGAAGAAAGGGGCGGGTAAGGGTAAACGGGGGGAGTTCGCTAAAGGGCCCCAACCTAGTTCCCAGGGTCAGTATTACCAGCCCCCAGTGAAAAGAAGCTATGGTTCTCCAAGGGGAGACCTGGGGAAGGAGGTCTCCTGCGGGGTCATGTGAGGGGGGACCCCAAATGCCCCAAGAGTACACTGGCACCCACTGGTGCGCAGTCCCAGGGTTTGGCTAGTATAGTGCATGGGGAGGAGTTGGTTTCGGGTGGGGAACCAGCTGAGATGACACTTGCCTCACTAGAGGACAGTGAGATAGCCCAGAGAACACTCGTGCCTGAGAACACTAAAAAGTACAGGTAGTGGATGACCATTATTGGACAGAGGGTTGAGAGTCTTAGAGACATAGGAGCCAGTGTGACTACAGTGAGGAGTCACCTGGTGTCTGAAGAGCAGATTGATCCCCGTGTACTTCACCAAGTAGTTTCAGTGGACAACTCAGACCGCCTGTGCAGAGTGCCACAGGTTCTCTTTGAATGGGGGGGGGGTCTCAGGTTCTTTGAAGGTAGCTGTGAGTACAACCATGCCTGTGGATTGTTTGCTTGGCAATGACCTGTATGCGATGCATATCCACAATGTCAATGGCAGCCCTTCTGGGTGGTCAAGAGCCCCTGGAGCCTGAACCAGTGGCCCAGGGACCGTCAAAACGAGGAACGGCAGGGGGTGCAGGAAACCGGCCCCAGAAGTTCCCACGGTCTGGGAGGAGGCAGAGCCTGAGGATGACGGTCCGGAACTTACAGGGGAACAGGTCGCTAAACTGGGGGAGGTCCCTGAGCTGTCACAGTGGCAGCAGGAAGGGGGACCCACTAGGGAGGCATTCTTTGAGGCACAGAGGACATGCCCTACTCTAGTGGGTTTGCAGCAGCAGGCTGCAGACCAGGCTGCTGGCACGGAGCCAGGATCTCACCTGATCTATTGGGAGAACAGCCTCCTGTATAGTGAGCCTAAGGTTGCTGAGCCTGGGTCAGCCCATGCACTGGTGGTACCCCAGTGCTTCAGAGCCTTCTTATTAGGTGTTGCAGTGTCTTTTCCTCGGGATCTGCACACTGCCGAATAAGAAGGTTTACCACCCGGCGTCACCGACTCAGAAAGCTTTAATAGCACAGAGTTACGATGAAGCCAGGCGGGGGGAAGCGAATTAGGGTAGGGAACAGCTGGGAGAGAGGTCTGAACAGGGAGAGATTAGAACAAGCATGCATAAACTCATTAATGACAATCTAATTCACCATTAGAGCCTTTGCGTACACGCGTCTCCATAATACCAGATTGAAACTTTTTGTGATTGGGCAATAGCCCCTTCTGTAAATCACAACACAAGAATGAACTGAGACCTCAGAGTCCCAAGAACACCAGAGCTTTAGACCATGGACACTCTCTGAAATATCAATCATAGAACCACTTATGCATTGGTAAAACTCTAAACATTAGATCTCTGTTTAGATGACTCATTAAACACTTAAAGAGGTCTTTTCAAATCATGTGAAACACCTTAATATGTATCTCGCATATCATGCATCTTAAACAATGAAACTGTGATTTCTTTATCTTTGAAACCCTTGTTCAATAAAGGTTTTCCTGTACATGAAAAACGCTTTTACTGGAGCGCGTTGCTTCCGTGAACTGAATCGCTTAACTGAGCGCATTTTGCTTCGGTGAATTGAAGCGCTTTTCTGAGCGCGTTTACTGTTGTGGACTGAAGCGCTTTAATGAGCGAGTTTGCTGCCGTGGACTGAAGCGCTTAAGTGAGCGCATTTTGCTGCGGTGAACTGAAGCTCTTTGAAACGCCATGCTCGTTAGTCTAGGGGAATGCTGAAAGTTAGGGAAAAACAACTCCCTTCTGATTTGGGGTCTTCACGACCTTACCGCCCATGAGTACGACCTACTCGGTTCTGAATTCCCAAAGGGAATAACTGGAACCTTTGAGTTAACACTGATAAGTGCATCACCCATGGCCTGAACTTGCAGCTATGTGGGTTTTACCACAGGGCAAGCAACGCTGCTGGTCATTCTTGGAACTCGCGGGGATGACCAGTGGTGCATATATCTCACTGCAAATCCACACAGAGGACCTTCGAGTGGAACCTGGACCGCGTGCAGCCTTGATCCTGACATTAGGTCTGGCTCATGATGTGCCTTTAGCTGGACATTTGGGGCAGGATAGGACCTTTGCACAGCTTGTCACCCACTTTTACTGTCCCCTAATGCGCAGGCACTCAGATGCTCATTGCAGGTGTTACCAGACTTGTCAAGCAAGTGGCAAGAGTGGGGAGAAGCATAAGCCTCCCCTCCAACTGTTTCCTGTAGTTAGTCCTCCTTTTGAAAGGGTCGGTATTGACATTGTGGGGCTGCTGGATCCCAAGACAGCCATGGGCAACAGGTTCATCCTGGTCTTGGTGGACCATGCCACCTGGTACCCAGAAGCCATTCCGCTGAGATCAATCACTTCCTGGGTCATGCATTGATGGGTTTTTACAGGCATGGGGTTCCCCAAGGAAGTGGTATCTGATAGGGGGACCAATTTCATATCCAAGTATATGAAATCTCTCTGGTAGGAGATTGGAGTAACTTATAAATTCACCACTCCTTACCACCCCCAAAGCAATGGTCTGGTTGAGAGATTCAACTGCACCCTAAAAGGCATGATCATGGGCCTGTCAGAGCCCTTGAGGTGGAAGTGGGACGTACTCTTGCCATGCCTTCTGTTCGCCTACAGGGAGGTGCATCAAAAAGGGCTTGGCTTTAGTCCTTTTGAGTTACTGTATGGCCACACTGTTAGGGGACCCTTGAGACTGGTGAAGGAGGGCTTAGAGAAAGCCCCCAGTAAACCTCCCCAGGATGTATTTAGCTACATGCTGGCTATCCAAAACCAGACTGCCCACTTCAGAGCTTTCGCACCTCTCCCCCTCCCTGACTGCAGAGCAGCAGAGGGACTGTCACCAGGTGTTGGGACAGTTTGCCTCCCTGTTCTCCTTGATCCCAGGGTCGCCCACTTGTGTACACATGATGTGGACACTGGGGACAGTCTACCCATGAAACAGAAAGTTTACAGGGTGACTGATAAGGTCAGGGCTAGCATCAAAGAGTAGGTGTCTAAGATGTTATCCCTAGGAGTCATTGAGCATTCTAGCAGTCCTTGGGCCAGCCCTATGGTTTTGGTCCCGAAGGCTGCTGCTCCTGGTGCCACCCCAGAACTCCAGTTCTGTGTGGACTACTGGGGTCTCGATGCGGTCACTAAAACTTACATGCTCCCCATCACCGAGCTGATGAGCTCATAGATTGGTTGGGAGCTGCCAAATACCTCAGCACGTTTGATTTGACGTCTGGGTACTGGCAGATTGCCTTAACTGAGGGGGCCAAGGAGAGGTCTGCATTTTCTAACCCAGATGGACTTCCAGTTAAGTGGGATGCCATTTGGGATGAAAAGTACCACTGCCACATTCCAGAGATTGGTCAACCAGGTGTTGACTAGGCTGGATGACTTCAGCGCAGCATACCTGGATGACATTGCAGTGTTCAATACCACTTGGGAGGAACACTTCAAGCACCTCTGCAGAGTGTTGGAGGCCCTGCAAAGGGCAGGCCTCACTATTAAGGCAAGCAAGTGCCAACTAGGGCAGGCTTCTGTGGTGCACTTGAGATATCAGGTGGGGAGTGGCCAGGAGGCACCCATACAGCCAATAATTGAAACCATTCCGGCTTGGGAGGCCCCCAAGACCCAGACTGCGGTGAGGGCCTTTTTAGGCCTTACCAGCTATCACAGGAGGTTTGTCAAGGGATATGGCACCATTGTTGCCTCCTTGAATGAGTTGACTTCCTAGAAGCAACCCAAGAAGATGATCTGGACAGAGGCTTGCCAGAGCGCTTTTGATGCCCTGAAAGCACCTATGCTGAAGGCACCAGACTATTCCAAGGAATTTGTTGTGCAAACAGATGCCTCAGAGCATGGTATAGAAGCAGTACTCTCACAGCTTAGTGAAGATGGCCTAGATCAACCTGTAGCCTTCATTAGCAGAAGGTTTCTTCTCAGGGAACCTAGGTGGAGTGCAATAGAGCGTGAAGCTTTTGCTGTGGTCTGGGTGCAAAAGAAGCTAAGACCCTACTTGTTTGGGACTCACTTCCGGGTTCAGACAGACCACAGGCCCCTCAGGTGGTTAATGCAGATGAGGGGTGAGAATCCAAAACTGTTGAGGTGGTCAATTTACCCACAGGGAATGGACTTTACAGTGGAACACCACCCTGGCACAAGACACGCCAATGCTGATGGTCTGTCCAGATTCTTCCGCCTTAGTGATGAGAAATCACAGGAGGTTGGATACTCCCCACTTTCAGCTGGGGGGGACATTTGTTAGACTTAGCATCCTTGGCGTGGTCTCCCCAAACCTTTTGCCTCTGTTTCCCAGGTTGTTGATTTTTGCTGTTTTTATTTTTACTCTAGGTACTTTACCACTGCCATCCAGTGCTAAAGTGCAAGTGCTCCTATGTAAAATGTGTGTGTGATTGACTTTCCATGATTGGCATATTTGATTTACTAGTAAGTTCCTAGTACAGTGCACTAGAGACGCCCAGGGCATGTAAATCAAATGCTACTAGTGGGCTGGCAGCACTGGTTGTGCCACCCTCATTAATAGCCCTGTAAACATGGCTCAGACCTGCCACTGCACTGTATGTGAGTGCAGTTTCAAACTTCCAATTCGTACCCACTTGCCAGGCTAAACCTCCCCTTTTTATACATGTAAGGCACCCCTCAGGTAGGCCCTATGTAGCCTCGTGGCGAGGGTGTATGTTAAAAGTGGGACATGTACTAATGTGTTTTGCATGTCCTGACAGTGAAATACTGCCAAATTTGTTTTTCACTGTTACCAGGCATATATATATATAATAGGTTAACATGGGGGCTGCCTTTAAATTTTCTTAAAGCACAGATTCCCTTTGGAGTCAATAGACGTGGAGTTTGGAGTCTCTGAACTCACAATTTAAAAATACATCTTTTAGTGAAGTTGTTATTTAGATTCTGTGTTTGAAAATGCCACTTTTAGAAAGTAGGCATTTTCTTGCTTAAACCATTCTGTGACTCTGCTTGTTTGTGGATTCCCTGTCTGGGTCAGTTTGACAGTTTGGCTGTTTGCAGCTCTCCTCTAGACAGTGACACAAAGGGGTGTAGCCTCCATATCCCGATAAGCCATCTGTGCTGGGAGGGAGGAGACGAGTAGTCACTCACACCTGAAAGGGAAGTCCCTGCCCTCACACAATGCAGTCTCCAATAACCTGGTGTGTGTCTGGGGCCTGGCTTCGGCAAGGCCAGATATTACACACAAAAAAGAATTTCCTTTGAAGCAGGCCTACTTCAAAGGCAGAAAGGGGTATAAGAAGAGCCCAAAAACCCCTGAAAATTAGATCACTTCTGGATTCAAGAGGAACCTCTGCCACTGAGAAGACTGGACTTTGCTGTGCATTCCTGCATGAAGAAGAATCTCCAAGGGATTGAACTGAGCTTGTCTCATGTTGTTGAAGTCTCAGGGCCATCAAAGACTTCCCCTGCCAGAACCTGGGCTATCTGCTGAGACTCCTGCCCTGCCAAGTGGTGCCCTATCCATTTCCTGGGCCCTTGACAGTTGGAGCTGGCAGCCAAGAACTGAAAATCCATGCATAGACCGTTGTGCAGGGAAATTTTCGACGCACCTTCCGTGTCGCGGCTGATAAACGACACGCCGCGGGCTTCGCGGCTGAAATCAATGCTCCACCTGCATCACGGCTGGAGGATCGACGTAGCGTGGCTGGAGAAACAACACGCAATACCCGCTAACGCTGGCTGATAACGATACAAACCCCACGCAGTGCGGTTTTGTGATACCGTGCAACAGGATTTTCAAGGCAGCATCGCTGGGTGCAGAAAAACAACGCAAAGCCTGCCCGGACCCAAGGTGCCAGTCCGGAGTGATGCATCGATCTCTTGCGGGAGAAAAGAAGCAACGCATGCCGACCCGAACAGAGGTGGAACGATGCATGGTCTCACTTCTGAGTAAGGAATCGACGCATCGCTGACCTTTTCCGATGCACAATCGCCCATGCGGTGTTATTTTGACGCTACCAAGGTACTATTGTACGCTAACAATGTTCTCACTGTTTTCTAAAGGATTTAAGACTCTTGCTTTTTAAATTCTTAAATTGACTGGTGTATGTTGGATTTTTGTCATTACGGTCTTGTGTTCTTTAGATAAATATTACCTATTTTTCTAAACCTGTGTTGTGTCATTTTGTAGTGTTTTCACTGAGTGACTGTGTGTGTTGGTACAAATACTTTACACATTGCTTCTGAAGTTAAACCTGCCTGCTTGTGCCAAGCTACCACGGGGGTGAGCGTTGGTTAACTGAGGGTGATTCTCCTTTACCCTGCCTAGAGTGAGGGTCCTTGCTTGGACAGGGGGTAACCTGACTGCCAACCAAAGGCCCTATTTCTAACACCCATAATCCCCTGAAAGAAAAGTAGTCATTACCATTTCCTTAAAACAATCATGAAAATACAGTGGTAGGTACATGTCAAAGCCATTTAATATACATCATCCCTGATGTAGAAAATCCCTCTCCCTAGTTACTAACTTGAACAATCCTGATATATTTCCAAATATATTTAATGGCTATGTATTACCCATAGCCCCCCATGCAGAACACAGCTATGCCCATTCACCCTCAACAATTACTAAATGAAAGTACCAGGTATATGTACAGAGCCATTTAACCTCCACCATCCCCATTGAAAAAATATTTATTGCCATTTCTTCAACACATATGACTACACTACACTACAGTGGCAGGCATAATAAACAGCCATTTAACACCCATCATCCCCCATGTGAATTCACTATGGCCATTATCTCAAGAGGGCTACTTAACACATCTTTCCCAGGGTATGTAGCAGCCTTCCTCCCCACCACCATAACCCCCTTTAAACATTATCTATTTCCGTTTTCCTAACAGGTCCACTATAATACAATGGAAAATGTGTTCAAAAGATGTTTAAAGTCCATAATCCCTTGTGAGTAAAGTAGCCATTACCATTTCTTATATCAATCATAAAAATACAGTGGTAGGTATATGTCAAAGTCAGTTAACGTCCATCATCCCTGATGTAGAAAATCCCTCTCTGTACTTACTAACTTGTACAATCCTAATATATTTCCAAATATATGACACCCATAACCCCCATGCAGAACAGAGCTATGCCCATTCACCTTCAACAATTACTAAATTAAACTACCTGGTATATGTACAGAGCCATTTAACCCCTATTATCCCCATTAAAAAATATATTTAAGGACATTTCTTGAACACATGTCACTACACTACATTGGCAGGTGTATGCAACAGCCATTTAACACCCATCACCACCGTGCAGAAATCATTATGGCCATTATACCAAGATGGCTACGTAAAAAGTCATCTCCAGTGTATGTAGCAGCCATTTACCCCCATTACCCTCTTTTTAAACATTACCTATTTCCATTTTCTTAACAGGACCATTTTAATATATGTGAAAGTGTGTTCAACAGCTTTTTAAAGCCCATAATACCCTGTGAGTAAAGTAGCTGTTTCTATTTCCTTACAGTAATCATGAAAATACAGTGGTAGATATATGTTAAAACCATTTACCATCCATCATCCCTGATGTAGAAAATCCCTATCCGTATTTCCTAACTTGAAAAATTCTAATACATTTCCAGATATATTCAATGGATATGTAACACCCATAATCCCCCGTGCAGAACACAGCTATGCCTACTTATCTCCAAAATTTACTAAATAACAGCACTGGATGTATGCACCAGACATTTAACCCCTATCATCCCCATTTAAAAAATAATTATGCTAATTTCTTCAACACATGTCACTACACTACAGTGACAGGTATATGCAACAGCCATTTAACACCCATCACCCCATATAGTTTTCATTGTGTCCATTATATAAGAAGGTTACGTAAAATACCATGCCCAGCATATGTAGTAGCCATTTACCCCTCATCATCTGCCATTTAAACATTATCCATTTCTATTTACATTACAGGACCATTATAAGATATGGGAAAGTATGTTCAACAGCTGTTTAACACCCATCATCCCCTGTCAATAAATAAACTATTACCATTTCCTTACATTAATCATGAGAATACAGTGCTAGGTATCTGTCAAAGCCATTTAATGCCCATCATCCCCGATGTAGAAAATCACTATCACTATTTCCTTCCTTGAACAATCCTAATGCATTTCCATATATATTCAATGGCCATGTAACAACCATAATCACCCATGCAGAACATAGATATGTCAGGTTACTTTCAACATTTACAATATAACAGTACCAGGTATATGCACAAGCCATTTAACCCCCATCATCCCTATTTAAAAAAATATGTATGCCTAATTTCCTCAACACACTGCGCTGCTCTACAGTGGAAGGTATATGCAACAGCCATGTAACACCTGTCATTCCCCATGTAGAATTAATTATGGCCATTCTCCCAAGAGGGCTTCATAAAATACCATGCCCAGGGTATGTAGCAGCCATTTCACCTCCATAATCCCCTGTATAAACATTCATAAAATACCATGCCCAGGGTACGTGGCAGCCATTTCACCTCCATAATCCCCTGTTTAAACATTATGGCCCTCATTGCGAACCTGGTGGTCGGTGTTAAAGCGGCGGTAATACCGCCAACAGGCCGGCAGAAAAAAAAGGGATCACGACCATGGCGGAAACCGCCAACATACACAGCCACTTTAACACTCCGACCGCCACGGCGGTAGAAACAAACACCGCAGCGGTAACCGGCAACAGACAGGCGGAGGACAAAGTATCGCCCACTGTATTTCAAGATGCCTGTCCGACACCTTCTCTGGGGCAGAACCAACGGGATCAAAAGCATGTCGGAAACAGTACACAGAAGGGAAAACACTCACCTCTCAACAGCCAACGAGGAACCAGGACGCCATGGAGCCCGAGTTACAGGTCCTGCCCATGTTGGTGTATCTTCTCATTCACCAGGAGTACACACGGTGGCGGTGACGACCACAGTGAGTACTGCACGTACAACAGAGGGGAGGGGGGAAAGAGAGTGACACACACACGCAACACGCAATACCCCCACCCCACCCTCACCCACAACAACATACACACAAATACATGCAGCAACATTACATATACACCCCCCACCCCCTGGAAGAACGCAAGGACAAAAGGAAATTATTGTAACGATTGTAATCATGAAAAATCAGATAGTCAAAAATCAAATTTCAGTATCTACAAATATGTACACCAACTACACAAGTCTGGATAGTGTACCAATCATTATCTGTGGACCACTGGACCCAAAATGCATGGGCGAAGCCCACACTAGATACCTGACTGGAAACGGAGAGAACACTACTGGGGAATCAGATTGAAAATAAACAGGTACCTCAGGGGAAGGGGGTGCACCTCAGCCAGATGAACGCACAATGCCACTGCTGCACGAGGGGGCTCGATGCCCATTGCTGTATCCTGGGTAGTGCAAAGCCACAGTCTCTCAAGTCTCTCCAGTGGGTGGTTTGCCCACTGCTTTATCCTGGGGAGTGCAAAGCCACAGTCTCACAAGTCTCTCCAATGGGTGGGTTGCCCACTGCTTTATCCTGGGGAGTGCAAAGCCACAGTCTCACAAGTCTCTCCAGTGGGTGGTTTGCCCACTGCTGTATCCTGGGCAGTGAAAAGCAGATGTCATTCTCTACTGGTTCTGGAGGGGGTCTTGTGCCCAGAGTGCTTCATCCTGCCAAGGACTGAGGTAGTGGATGTCAATCTCCAATGGTTCTTGAGGGGGCCTTGTGCCCAGAGTGCTTCATCCTGCCAAGGACTGAGGTAGTGGATGTATCTCTCCACTGGTTCTGGAGAGTGCATTGTGCCCAGAGTGCTCCACGTGCAGTGTGGCCGGTACAATTCCCTCACCTGGGTGTGCGTGCCACGAGATTGGCGATGTACAGGTAGCATGATACGCCATGGAGGCAGTGACATACCCCATACTGCTGCGGCTTCGCCTTCCACCTGCAGGTGCAAAGAGTGATGGAAGTCATGCATCATGGAAGCTGCCCAGGGTCCAGGAACTCTCCTCCAGCCTCGGACGGCTGACCACTGGGGATGGTAGCCATGTCAGCGGTGGTGCCACTGTCAGAGTACGTCGCAGGGCCGGTGGTGGTGGTTGCGGCCGTGTCTGTGGCGGCGGTGCTGGTTGTGGTGCATGGGTCAGCACCTGCTGAGGGACACAGCAGGACTTCTCCTGCAGCCTCGGATGGCTGCCCACTGGGGAAGAGGCTGGGGACTGTCACTGAGGCTTTAGATGTGCCGGTGGCAGTGCAGGTGGCGGTGCAGGTGGCGGTGCAGGTGGCAGGGCAGCTAGCGGTGTTCGCCGCCATACAGGTTGGTGTGGTTGTGGACAGAAGGTGTGACACTGGTCCCTCAGTCGGTGCCACCATGCCCTCTCCTGACCTGCTCTTCTGCTTTTGGCCTTTCCCCACCTTTGATGGTGCCGCAGTTGTCTTGCCACTATCCCCTTTTGTTTTTGCTGAGCCCTTGGTGGCTGGTAGTTTCTGCTTCTCCCTCTGGGATGTGGGCACCTTTTTCACCTTGGCAGCTGGCGGAATGTCCTTGCCCTCGCTACATGGCACACTGGCAGCCCTGATGGGTGGCGCACTCGATGACCCCAGAGTTGCTGGCACCACTGTGCCTGGGGATTTGGTGGCTGAGGTGCTGGGCTGGGACCTGGAAAGCCTGGCCTTAGGGGAAGGATGGGGGGTGGTGAAGAGAAGAGGTCAAGGGTTGCCAGGAAAAGTTTTTTAGATACACTGGGATGGGAAGATATAGGGGGTTTGGGAGTGGAGGAAGAGGTAGTGGTTGTAGGAGGTGTACGTCTGCTGAATTTGGGTGAAGGTGCATGGGCCGGAGGCTGTTGTGAGGTGGATGGCTGTTGGGTGGGTGTGTGACTGCGTTTTTGTACTTTGGGAGGAGGGCTCACAGACACACAGGGAGAAGACACTGGGGATGTGTGAATGGTAGTGGGGGTGGTGATTGCACGTAAGTGGTGTGTGGTGATGGGCATGTTGTTGATGGAGGTAGTGGCTGAGGATGTAGTGCATGCAGGTGTGAGTGGAGACGAGACAGGGAGGGAGGAGGAGGACGTGGAGGAAGGGGACACAATGTAGGCTGAGGATGTTGGTGTGTCTGCATGGGGATAGTGCTTGTGTGAGTGCCTGTGGGATGTGTGGTGCTCATGTTTGCCTGAGCCGCTCTTGTGTGTTGATGAGTGTGCATGCTGGTCTGATGGTGTGCTTGGGATAGGCTGAGGTACAGGGGATTGGGTCTGGGTGGAGGAAGTTGGAGGGGGGAGGCTGGACACAGGGACAATGGCTGCCATCAGTGCTGAGGCCAGAGCCTGAAATGCTCTCTGTTGGGCCGCCTGCCCAGAATGATTGTCCAACAGCGAGGGATCTCAGGAGGTCAATAGCCTCCTCACTGAGGGCAGCAGGGCTGACTGGGGCAGGTTCTGAGGTGCCTGGGGCGAAGGAGATGCCCACCCTCCTGGGTGAGCAGGCACGGGACACAGGCTGAGGAGCTGCTGGGAGGGCGGTGATGGTAGGGGGGTGGTGGCTGTACCTGTTGATGCGGTGGGCACAGAGGTGCCCACAACTGCAAGGGAGCTCCCATCAGAGGAGGAGTCGCTGTCACTGGTGTCTGCTCCTGTCCCCGCCGTGGAGCTCCCCTCGCCCTCCGTCACACTGGTGGCTTCAGACTTCGTTTGCTTCACCCTTCAGGGCCAAGTGGGTTGCAGCTCCCTCCTGCTCCGGTGCCAATGCTCCTCCGCCTGATGACAAGAACAGGGAGACCACAAAAAGGGGGGGGAGACAGAAGAAAAACATGTTCAGTGCATGCAACACCACTACTGTTGGCGGACACAACACACATGGAGCAGCCCTCTGCACTACGCCATGCACTAACAGTTCCTAGAAATTTCACCTGATCATGGGGTACGAGGGCTAAGTCCAATTGCTGCACACCTTGAATTCACAGGAGCCTGACTAGGTGTAGATGGCTCTTACCACTAGTGGGGATGGGGTGCCACATAGCCTGCCTCACAAGGGACCTTGCTTACCAAGTTCGCCCTGGCCTAGGGGAACCCACTGCCCACCTCCCCCACCGAGACACCTTGTTATGCGCACAGAGTCAGCTGAATGAGAGTGTACTCACCCCCTTGTGGCTGCTGTGATGCCCTCAAGTGCCCATCCAACTCCGATACGCCACCGACAGGATCTGGGACATCAGGGGGATCATGGTGGGACGGGCACCCCTTCCACGTTGGGAGGCCATCCCCAGCTGGGCCTCAGCCGTCTTCTTGCTCCAGCGGTGCAGGTCCTCCCATCTTTTACGGCAATGGGTGCTCTGTCTGTGGTAGACCCCCAGGGTCCGGACGTCCTTGACGATGGCATGCCAAATACCCTTCTTCTGGTGGGCGCTGACCTAGAGGAATGGTACGGGGAAAGGAAATTACTCAACCGTCCGGACAGAAAATGGCGGTCACGTCCGCGGCGGTGCGTACCGTCACCACCAGTGTACATCGTCATTGGCTCCTGGGACCCATAGGGCCCAAAGTTAACCAATGCAGAATTGCGCCGCGGTCTTCGACCACCCACCGCGACGGTGTACAACGCCAGCGCAGTTACCTCATATCCCCTTGTCCCACCGTACAGGTCAGGCAGCCGCCATTTCAGGGGGCCACATGGGATGGATAATAACTGCGTCACACCTATCTAGGCTGGGAATACAGACAGATACCACGACATTGCGGATTAATAACCTTTTGCAAATTACACATTGTGATCCCTCAGTGTTGGATGACTCTCTGCTCGCTGTTCTCCTCCATAGGGCACGTCTGCTGGGGCAGGTGATGAGATGGCGGCATCCTCTGGTGTACAGATCCCTGGTGGACCTGTTGACAATGGAAGAGAGACACATCATAATCACATACAGACTTGACCGTGCAAAAATCCATGAACTGTGTGCCCAGTTGGAGTCCGACCTGATGCCAGCTATCCACGATCCAACAGGGATACCCCCTCTAATGCAGGTCCTGTCTGTACTCCATTTCCTGGCCAGTGGGTCTTTTCAAACAACAGTGGCCATGGCATCAGGGATGTCCCAGCAAATGTTCTCTAACATGTTGTCCAGAGTGGTGTCTGCCCTGCTGAAACACATGCACAGCTACATCGTTTTCCCTCAGGTGGAGGATTTGCCCACAGTGAAAGGTGACTTCTATGCCCTGGGACATATCCACAACATCATTGGTGCCATTGATGGGACAGATGTGGCATTTGTCCCCCCCGCAGGAATGAACAGGTGTACGGAAACCGGAAGAGCTACCATTCGATGAATGTGCAGATGGTGTGTTTGGCAGACCAGTACATCTCCCATGTCAATGCCAAGTATCCTGGCTCTGTGCATGATGCTTACATTTTTAGAAATAGCAGCATCCCTTACGTGATGGGGCAACTCCTGAGACACTGTGTGTTGCTAATAGGTGAGGCCCCAATACAGTTGACATAGGTGTCTGGGTAGGGGGTTGTCCCTAAGGGTTAGTGTGTGTCTAACAGTTGTCCCTCGACATTTGCAGGGGACTCTGGTTACTCCAACCTGTCATGGCTACTAACCCCAGTGAGGAATCCCAGGACAAGGGCAGAGGAACGCTACAATGAGGCACATGGGCGAACTAGGAGGATAATCGAACGCACCTTCGGCCTCCTGAAGGCCAGATTCCGGTGCCTCCATCTGACAGGTGTTTCCCTATACTACTCAGCGAATAAGGTGTGCCAGATAATCGTGGCCTGCTGTATGCTGCACAACCTGGCTTTGCGATGCCAGGTGCCTTTTCTGCAGGAGGATGGGCCAGATGGTGGTCTTGTGGCAGCTGTGGAGCCTGTGGACAGTGAAGAAGAGGAGGCAGAAGAAGAGGATATCGACAACCGAAACAACATCATCATGCAATACTTCCAGTGAGACACAGGTAAGAAGATGTCACTGCTTCCCACATCTCATTCTATTGTTGCCGCTAGCATAAGTCTGTCATTTTCACTCATTGTAAGGACACTGACTTGTCACTTTGACCTTCCATTTCACAGATCTGGGTCCCACTTTGTGCCTTCTGCTATGTTTACTCCTGGCCTACAGCTGTGTAACATTGGTATGTGCACAAGTACATTGACATTGCTATATTCCATAGATATTGCAATTACACATTTGTGAAAGCACAGACTGACTCCAGATTGTTTTGTGATTGAAGTGTGTTTATTTCTGTGCAAATAAGTGGAGGGGTTGTAAAATGGGCTGTGGTGATGGTGGAGGTATGTCCATGGCAGAGTCCAGTCCATTTGTTTCACATGTGCATTGTCCAAAGGGGCATAGGAAGTGGAGCAATGGCAGTTTAAGGGTGGAAAGGGTGACATAGTGGGACAGAAGGGTGACATTCAGGGGGGTCTTATTTCCTGGCAGGGGTCTTGGCAATGTTCTCTGTCTTGTTCCTGGATTTCAGGGACCGCTTGTGGTAGCAGTCCTCCCAGCTTCCCTGTTATCCTGTGCCTCTGTCCCTTGAACCGTGTGCCCACTGCCACTGCCCCCAGGTCCCTGATCATCCTGTGTTAGTGGGGTTGCCTGGGTTTCCTGTAGTGGTGGACACACTGCTGATTGATGTGTCCTGGGGACAGAAATATGGGCCCACTGGGTGGGTGCTGAGCTGGTGTTTCCTGAGGGGGGGAGGCTCTGTAGTGGTATGGGACTGTGGCTGGGTGACCGACTGTCCCGAGGTCCTTGATGGGCTGGGCTGGTCATCTCGATCCAGGCGTGCAGAGCTGCTGTCATCACTGTGGGTCTCTTCTGTGGGGGGACTGGATATGTCTGACAACTCCTGTCCGGTGATGTTGGGTATGGGTCCTGTTGGGGTGTAAAAGCATAGTTATTGTATCTGTGTGTGCCGTCTTGTGCAATGGGTAAGTGACCCTGTACTCCTGTGCTTGCATTATTGGCTTGGTCCTTGTGTGATTGGTGGTTTTGGGGCATGAGTGAGTCTCTGCACTGGACATGCTTTGGTGATGGGTGTCCATGCATTGGTGTTACATGAAGGGCTTGGTTTCGGTATGTGTGGGTTGTGTTAGTGGGGTATCTGTGGGTTGTTGGGGTGATGGGTTTGAAGGTAAGGGTGGGGGTATGTGATTGCATGCAGGTGGGGTGTGGGGGATAAAGTAGTAAAGATATGTCTTACCAGAGTCCAGTCCTCCTGCTACTCCTGCTAAGCCCTCAGGATGCATGATTGCCAAGACTTGCTCCTCCTAGTTAGTTGTGGGGGAGGAGGCGGGGGTCCACAGCCAGTCCTCTGTACAGCAATCTGGTGTCTGGATACCACGGAACGAAGCGCTGAGGGGCTGCTGGGAGGGCGGTGCTGGTAGGGAGGTGGTGGCTGTACCTGTTGTTGGGGTGCGCACAGAGGTGTCTACCACCGCTAGGGAGCTTCCATCGAAGAAGGAGTCGCTGTCTGTGGTCTCTCCTCCTGTCCCCGTCGTTGTGTTCTACTCGCCCTCTGTCCCAATGGTGCCCTCACCCTCGGTGGATTCGGCCTCCAGGCCCATGTGTGATGCAGCTCCCTCCGTCGCCGGTGTAGGAGGCTGGCCTGGCTTATAATGGGTACCTGAGGGTACTTACACCTTGCGCCAGGTCCAGTTATCCCTTATTAGCAGATTAGTAGTGTTCTAGCAGCTTAGGCTGATAGAGGTAGCTATAGCAGAGCAGCTTAGGCTGAACTAGGAGACAATGCAGAGCTCTTACAATAACACTTATAGCATATAACACTATGGCGGTCATTATAAACAGAATCCCGCCGGCGGCGGGGAATGGAAACCCGCCATGTAATGAACAAAAAACCCAACACCGCCAAACATTCCCACACCACCACTCCCTGCCAGGACCCTGTTGGCGGGAATCACAGCCCACCCCACCCCACCACCGGCAAGCACACCCACATCCCGCCCTCCAAATAACGATGCACAAATCACCTCGGCGGACAGTGGAGGCCGGACGACCATTGGCGGCTGCGACCGCCATGGCCGTCAAGTGGGCCCAACAGCAACCACTGCACACATTGGCTAGGCTTAGCACCCACACACCTGACACACATCCAGAACACCATAAAACACCCCCAGACACATCCCACAATCCCTTGCAACAAAACCAGGACCAGAAGACGGAGAGCACCAGAGCCAGACAGAGAACACCAGCAGACAGGACACGCACATCGACCCACACAGGAGCACCCAAACACCGTCCCCAGTCCCGACGCCATCCACCACCCTCACCATGTTCCCCCCAAAAAATCCACGCTTCACCGAAAGGGAGCTAAGGACCATGGTGGACGAGATCCTAAAAATTGAGCCACAAATATTCGGCTCCAAGGTGCAGCACACACCCATCGGCCGGAAAATGGATCGTCAACAGGGTGAATGCAGTGGGACACCATCCACGCACCAGGGACAACATCCGCAAGAGATGGAACGACCTGCGGGGAAAGGTCCGGGCCATGGCATCCAGGCACCACATCGCAGTGCAGAAGACTGGGGGAGGGCTGCCACCAACACCACCCGACTACACCGACTGGGAGGAGAAGTTACTCGCCATCCTGCACCCAGAGGGACTCACTGGACTGGAGGAATGGACTCGGTAAGTTGTCTACATTTACCCCATATACACCATACCTGTAATGCATGCACCACCCCACCCCACCCACACCCACCTAGACCCACACCCCTCCCAGCCATTACCCACCACATCCACCACCCTGCATCACCCACAACTCACTACCAGGCCCACATCACTCCCGCTGTGCACAGCCACTCACCCCTGCACGTTCCCACAATGGAATATTAACCCCCACCACAATGTAATGCCACCACTGCCACTAGATGCAAAGTCCACCTCACAAAGGCACCCCTGAAGGCCACTGAAAGGCACACCAGCACTAAGTTGTACAGTACTGCCCACCTCAAACCCTCATGCATATGTAACAAACACTTCTATGTCCCCCAACAGCCACCACCACCCATGCAACCCTAATGGAGGGGACAAGGAGTGCCACACCATTCCAGGGAGACAGAGGCACATCACAGGACACTGGTGAAGGATCCCTGGACCCTGATGAGCAGGCATGCCCTTCACACAGCCCTGGATGCTCACCATGCAGCAGCCCTACCCATGAAAACACTGTCACCCCTAACACCCAGTCAAGACCAGCAGGCCAGGGGAGGCATGCCCACACCAGTGGACCCAGGGCACAAACAGGTGGAACACAGCAACAGAGGCCACAGTCTCCCACCCCCAACATGCAGGAAGACGAGGGCCCCAGTACTAGTGGTACGTCCAGACCTGTGCAGGGGACACAGGCACAGGGGGCCAGGGCAAGGTCAAGTGCCCCAGTGGGTCAGGGGCTAGGGCATCGGATAGATGCAGCAGCCCAGGACGTCATTGCAGAGGTATTGGGGACATACCAACATACCCAAGACAGGTTGGTACAGATTGCAACCACCCTGTAGAAAAGTCAGAGGATGCACCTGGAACACCACCAACAGGCCATGGAGCAGTGGAAAGAACACAATGCCACAATGGCCACCATTGCTGGAGCACTGCTGCAGTTGGTCAACAAACCCTCAGACACCCACACCGGACAAGAGGCCCCCACAACAGCCCTGGATAACCAGCAACAGTTGTCCCAAGCAGCTGAAACTGCACAGGAAAAACCCTCCCAGGATTCACAAGGGCCGACCATGTCACCCCAAGTAGCTCCACAGCAGGCGCCCAAATGTAGCCTCAGGCCAAGATATGGCACTGGAAACCTAGCAAAGAACAAGCCCCCTCCAAAAATGTACACTGCTGCTACTGCCAAGCAACCAACACACCCATTCACAAACTGCACTTAGCTGAGGGCTAAATGATGAACAGAACTACAAATAGGACCCACCTATGAAATCAAACAGGCCTGCCACCAAGTCAGTTTTGAGGACAATCAACCATAACGACTTCCATCACTTTACATAGCACATTTCACTGTATTCCACCAATAAACAACATATCTCACCTGTAACACTGTCCCCTGTCTTCAATGTTGAACAAAGTGGAGTAATGATGCAACAGGCAGGGATCAACTTTATTGTCAAGTTGTGCATGCTGCTGGTACAGTGTGTTTCTAAAAAGTCAAGAAGGGAATGCTTATGTTGTCTGTCTGTACCATGCTGAAGAGGTCCATAACTCGCATATCATGACCAATTCCCCCTAGTTGACATGGCACACTTACAGTATCAGTCACTAACCACATATACAGGCTGAAGTCCCAGACAGTTATTGGAAGTAGATTTGTATCAGTTGGTGTCTGTAATTTACATCTTCCCCTTTGTCATCCTCACCATCACTCTCCTCACCTCTTTGAGGTAACAGATTAGGACCTATAGCACCCTCCACCTCCAAGAAGGGGATTAAATGTCTCACTGCCACGTTGTGCAGCATGCAGAAGGCCACCACTATCCTACGCACCTTATCAGGCCCATAGGCCAGGGAACCCTCAGAGATATGTAGGCACCGAAATCTAGCCTTCAGGAGACCTATAGTACGCTCTATCACCCTCCTAGTACGTCCATGGACCTCATTGTATTTCCTCTATGCATCCGTCCTGGGATTCCTCACTGGTGTCAGGAGCCAACGCAAGTTTGGATAGCCAGAATCACCTATTGAAATGGTCAATACAGAGTCGTCATTGGAATGTCCTTAGTCTGACAGGCTGTTTTTCAGCAATGTGTCAGTTAGTGACAGGCACACTTACCTACGATCCACCCTCTGTCCTCTTGGAGTTGTTCCTTCTTTTTGTGGCACACTACTGTTCCTCAAAACAAATGAATCATGGATTGAACCAGGAAACTTGGCATTCACATGGGGTATGTCCTGGTCTGCTATACATACCAATTGGATGTTCATGGAGTGAAGTTCTTCCTGTTTCTATACACCTGTTCACTCACTCTTGGGGGGATGATGGGTATGTGGGTTCCATCGATGGCACCAATAACATGGGGAATGTTTGCAAAGGCATAGAAGTCTGACTTGATGGCAGGGAGCTCAGCACATTGGGGGATTGGCACATAGGATTGCAGATGTTGTACAAATGCATTTAGAAACCAGCACCCATGCCCACTGTCACTTGAAAGGAGCCTGTGGCCAGGAAATGGAGTGCGGAGAGCACCTGCACCTCAGTTGGAATGGCATGCTGATCACGATTTCCGGGAGTCAGTGCAGGATCCAGTAATGCACATAGGTCCTGAGTAGTTGCACATGTGAGTCTGTAAGTGATAATGATCTGATGCTCCACCATGGTACCCATATCCACAAGTGGTCTGTACTCACAAGGTGCCCTTCCTCGCCATAAGGGTCTGCACCTGTGAGGGGTAAGAACAAGGAGTCATGTGCACACATACACAGGCATATTTGTTAAACACATTCACTGCATTCTTCATAGTAGTGTCTGTAAAATAACTGCAACCTGACAGATGTACATTGTCACCACTGAGAGGGAACGGAGTAAATCATGTGTGATAATATACTCTATGGATAGAGACATATGTGAAAAATATGGCTAGTAGGCCCAGCATTGTGACTAAATTGAATTTCAGGATGCGTAGGTGATGGCAAAATGTCTGCACACTGTAGTTCTGCCCCTTCGTTGTGGAAGCGACCTAAGACCACTAGCGGTTGACATCACAGCGTTCGGCGGTGTTTACCGCTGTTCACGCCCTCATTTAATAACACGGATGCCAATGGGGAATCTTGACGTATCATGATCGCCGCCAGCAGTGACGGTGCACTCCGCCGCGGAACGTACGCGCATTCATCATTGTGTGCTCACTTGACTCCCTGATCTTGTGCGGAGAAGTACCCCACTCTGTGTACTCCTGTGGCCTGCCTCTGGCTATAGATGTTCCACGTGGTGCAGGGGAAAGGGCCCCAGCCTTCACCCAGGAAGAACTGGAGAAACTGGTGGAAGGGGTCCTGCCCCTGTACAGCAGACTCTTCGGCCGGCCAGAGGTACAGGTGAGTCCGGGTTTGGGGGGCACTATGTGTGTAATGGATGGAGCGGATTGCTCTGATGTGCGTTCCTGTGAGCCAGGATAGGGCTTCATGCATGAAATGCTGTGTGCCACTGTCCTGCATGTCTGGGAGTACTGTCTGTCCTATGTCTAACAATCAGCCGGCTATTGCCATCGTGCACGTGCCTGACCTCTGTGTTTCTTCTCTGTGTCTCCCTACTAGGTCAGCGCCCACCAGAAGAGGGCACATTGGCATGCCATTGCCAAGGAGGTACGGACCCTGGAGGTCTACAACTGGCAGAGCACCCACTGTTGGAAGAGGTGGGAGGACCTGCGGCGCTGGGCGCGGAAGATTAGTGAGGCCCAGGTGGGGAAGTCCTCCCAACGTGGCAGGGGTGCCCGTCTGGCACTGACCCCCTCAATGCGAAGGATCCTGGCGGTGGTGAACCCAGACCTGGATGGGCACTTGAAGGCTGCACAGCAATCACAAGGGGGTGAGTACTCACAGCCCATACTTCAACCTGGAAGGATGAGTGTGTGTGCAATAGGGTCATGGGGCTTAGAGCAGGGTTTTGACTGGTGTCCAGCTACTGTCTGCTCCCCAAAGGGTGTAGGGGTGTCCCTGTCAGGTTTCACCTACCTCAGCTTCAACGCAATGACAGGATATGGGTGTGGGTCACTATACTGCTCAGTAGTCAGGGCCATGGTCCTGGGCCTAGTGCACGGTGCAGCCTGTTGGGTGTGTCTGCTGGGTAGGTGTATGCCTGGCCATTGTGAATCAGCATTCAGCTACTTACAAGTGTCTCTCCTGTTTTGTCTCCCCATCCCTGTTCTCTTTAGTGTGTCTGGTACATCATCAACATCAGGCGAGGGAGCTGAGGCACCGGCTAGTGGGGAGACAACGGTCCACGGATCCTCAGAGACAGAGACAGTGGACGCCCAGGGGACCAGTGGGTGGGAGGGCAAGGGGACTTCCACCGGGGTGGCTACAAACACTGGTGGTAGTGACTCTGAAACCTCCTCCGATGGGGGTCCTCCGGCGGTGGCAGACACTAGTGGACAAATCACGACGTGACATCTTCCGCCGCCACCCATACCATCAGTGCCTCCCCTTCTGCTCCCCACGGAGTTGGCTGTGCCCGCCCACCCAGAAAGGTGGGTGTCTCCTTCGCCCCAGGCACCTCCTCCCCTGCCCCAGTCCGCCCTGCTGCCCTCACAGAGGAGGCTATTGACCTCCTGAGAACCATCTCTGTAGAGCAGACAACCATCGTCAATGCCATCCAGGGGCTAGCATCAGAGGTGCAGCAGACTAATACCTATCTGGATGGCATTCACAGTGCTGTGTCTGATCTTTTCAGGCTCTGGCCTCCTCTTAGACGGCAGCCAGTTTCCCTAGCCATTCCATCCCCCCTCCAACCTCCTCCACCCCTTCCAGCACCCCACTCCCTTCACCCGTCCAAGGCACACATTCAGACACACAGTCAAGCACTTCAATACACAAAAAACACACTTCCAAACACAAGCACCACACCTCCCACTACAAGCATTCACACAGCCAAAACCTGCACACACAACAACGTCCACTTCCCCCAGTGTGCCCGCCTCTTCTGCCTCCCTGTCTGTCCCCTCTACATGCACATCCTCATGCACTGCACCGTCACTCGCTGTTACTGCTCCTCTTCCTGCACTCACCACAATAGCAGACAGCCATACATGCACCCCATACACCACACCTGCACTCACCACCTCCACTGTAGTTGACACATGCAGCACACTCACCCGACTGGCAGACACACACCCAACATACATCCACACTAGCTGTCTGTCATCTCCCAATGTGTCCTCACCCCCACCTCCCAAAACACTCAAACGCAGCAAGACACCCACCCATCAGACATCCACCACACCACAGCATACTGAGCAGTCACCAGCACCCACTACACGCACACCTACACCCCATACATCAACTCTGTCTGCCTCCACTCCCACGCCCTCATCCACACCCACCCCACTTGCTCCCAAGAAACTTTTCCTCTCCCGTGTAGACCTGTTCGAACCCACTGGCCCACCCCATCTTGTCCCAAAACGTGCCCACCTCCTTGCCCTTTCCGCACCTTCCACATCGCATCCCACCCCAGTCTAGCCTTCCCATTCCCGTGCCCCTTCTCCAGTGAAGACGAAGGCCCGCTTGGAGCCTAAGGCATCCAGCTCCACCCGAGCCAAAAAGCCCCCACCCCCTTCAAAGGAGAAGCCCACCCCCTCTAACCTCCTCCCGCAAGTTTAATTCCCACCCCCGTCATAAATCTCCACTCCCACCCGCATTCTGTGAGGTGCCAGGATCCCCCTATGGTGCCCCATTTTGTGGAGTACCCAGCACTTGTGGGAGTCAGGTGTGGCCAGTTGTGGCCAGGGACAATTGAATCTTGTTGGACTGGCCATTGGCCCTGTTTGCTTCATCTAGCTCACTGAGTGAGTTAATAAAGTTTCTGTGTGACCTGTGTTTGGGCTGCACGCAGTTCCACCCTGGAGTTTGTTGAAATGATTTATGTGTATGGGGCTATTGTATGTCCTATGGCCACGTTGCAGTCGCCTCCGGTCGGGTACCTCCCTCTTGGTGTGGGGTGTCTGACTAGTGCTGCTGGGAATGGTTGGGGGGACTTTGCGGGGTGGGTGTAGTGGGTGGGTATGTAAGTTTGCCCTTTCCTACCTTGTGTCGTAGGTTGCGGTACTTACCGTCGTCGTCTTCGTCGGCGGTCTCAGTCGTGTAGATATATGGCAAGGAGCAAGGCTCGCATGATCTGCAGCTCTTTGTCCATGGCTGACGCTGCACGTTTTTTGGTACTCCGGTGAGTGTTTCCTTCTATTTGTTTCATTTCCGCCTGGCTTTGTGTGGCGGTGGTTCCCGCCCTGGAACTGGCAACAGAATGGTGTTTATAGTTTGATGGGCGGCTTGGGCCTTTCCGACAGCTTGTGGGCGGACTCTGCCGTCGTCAGCGGGACTACTTTCCTGGCAGTGGGTGTTGCGATGGATGCAAGAGTTTCGTTTGGTTCATTATTTGGCAGTCCAGACTGCTCCTCTGTTGGCGGTTTCTGCCACCACCGCCGGCGGTGCAGAACGGACCGCCATGTTCATAATGAGGGCCTATATCATAAGAATCACAATACTCAGAGTTACTAAAGATAAAGGTACTTTATTTTAGTGACAATGTGTCAGAAATATCTCAGAGGATATACTCCCTTAGGAGGTAAGTAAAATACACAAAATATAGACACAAACCAAAATCAGGTAAGTAAACAGTTAGAAAAGTAGTGCAAACACTGTAGAATACAATAGTATGCAATAGGCCTAGGGGCAACACAAACCATAAACTCTAAAATTGGAATGTGAACCACGAATAGACCGCAGGCTAGTGTAGTGTGTAGAGGGTCGCTGGGAGTGTAAGAAAACACTAAGGGTGTCCAAGATACCCCACCCCAAGACCCGGGAAAGTAAGAGTAAAGTTACCCTACTACCCCAGAAACACACTAAAGTCATAATAGGAGATTCTGCAAAGGCAACAACTGACTGCAAAGCACTGAAGACGGATTCCTGGACCTGAGGACCTGTAATGGAAGGGGACCAAGTCCAAGAGTCACGCAAGTGTCGAGGGGGTGCAGGAGCCCACTAAACCCCAGATGAAGGTGCAAAAGGGCTGCCTCTGGGTGGACGAAGCTGAAGATTCTGCAACAACGGAAGATGCCATGAACTTCACCTTTGCACACGTGCCCCATGACGTGCTGGAGGATGCAGAGTTATTTCCACACAGAAAGACTGCAAACAAGCACAATTCACAGTTGAAGAAAATGGGCGCTGTCTGGGCCCAGGTAGGACCAGGAGGTCGCCCCTTGGTGGAGGAGACAGAGGGGGCACTCAGCAACACAGAGAGCCCATGCAGAAGCAGGCAGCACCGTCAGAAGTACTTGAATAGGCGTTCAAGAAATCTGAGCATGGTGAACATCTCAACACTACAAAAGAGGGTCCTACGAAGCCAGTGGTCAACTCAACGAGTTGAGCAATGCAGGATGGAGTACTGGGGACCTGGGCTGTGCTGTACACGAAGGATTCCTTGCCAAAGTGTACAGAAGCCCTAGCAGTTGCAGATCACGCAGTACACAGGATTACTGTCTGGCGTGAGGAGGCAAGGACTTACTTCCACCAAATTTGGACAGAAGGACCACTGGACTGTTGGGGTCACTTGGATCCAGCTCCTGTGTTCCAGGGACCACACTCGTCAAGATGAGAGTGGACCCAGAGGAGCAGTGATGCAGAAGTTTGGCGCCTGCGTTAGCAGGGGGAAGATTCTGTCGACCCACTGGAGATTTCTTCTAGTCTTCCATTGCAGGGTGAAGGCAGACAGCCCTCAGAGCATGCACCACCAGGAAACAGTCAAGAAACCCAGCAGGATTAGGCGCTACAATGTCACTGGTAGTCTTCTTTCTACTTTGTTGCAGTTTTGCAGGCGTCCTGGAGTAGTCAGCGGTCGATCCTTGGCAGAAGGCGAAGAGGGAGATGCAGAGGAACTCTTGTGAGCTCTTGCATTCGATATCAGAAGAGAAACCCACAGGAGAGACCCTAAATAGCCCTCAGAGGAGGATTGGCCACCTAACCAGGTAAGCACCTATCAGGAGGGGTCTCTGACGTCACCTGCTGGCACTGGCCTTTCAAGATGGCAGAGGTCTGGGACACACTAGAGGAGCTCTGGTCACCACCCCCGGGGTGGTGATGGACAGGGGAGTGGTCAATCCCCTTTCCTTTGTCCAGTTTTGCGCCAGAGAAGGGGCATCCCTGAACCGATGTAGACTGGCTTATGCAAGGGGGGCACCATCTGTGCCCTTCAAAGCATTTCTAGGGGCTGAGGGAGGCTACTCTTCCCCAGCCCTTAACACCTATTTCCAAAGAGAGAGGGTGTAATACCTCTCTCAGAGGAAATCCTTTCTTCTGCCTTCCTGGGACTGGGCTGCCCAGACCCCAGGAGGGCAGAAATCTGTCTGTGGGTTGGCAGCAGTGGTAGCTGCAGTGAAAACCCCAGAGAGCTAGTTTGTCAGTACCCGGGGTCAATGCTGGAGCCCCAGGGATGCATGGGATTGGCACCCCAATACCAGATTTGGCATTGGGGGACAATTCCATGATCTTGGACATGTTACATGGCCATATTCGGAGTTACCATTGTGAAGCTACATATAGGTATTGACCTATATGTAGTGCATGCGTGTAATGGTGTCCCCGCACTCACAAAGTCTAGGGAAATTGCCCTGAACAATGTGGGGGCACCTTGGCTAGTGCCAGGGTGCCCTCACACTTATTAACTTTGCACCTAACCTTTACTAAGTGAGGGTTAAACATATAGGTGGCTTATAAGTTACTTAAGTGCAGTGTAAAATGGCTGTGAAATAACATGGGCGTTAATTCACTCAGGCTGCAGTGGCAGTCCTGTGTAAGAATTGTCTGAGCTCCCTATGGGTGGCAAAAGAAATGCTGCAGCCCATAGGAATCTCCTGGAATCCCAATACCCTGGGTACCTTGGTACCATATACTAGGGAATTATAAGGGTGTTCCAGTGTGCCAATCAGAATTGGTAAAAATGGTTACCAGCCTGCAGTGACAATTTTAAAAGCAGAGAGAGCATAAGCACTGAGATTCTGGTTAGCGGAGTCTCAGTGACACAGTTAGGCACCACACTGGGAACACATTTAGGCCACAAACTATGAGCACTGGGGTCCTGGCTAGCAGGGTCCCAGTGCCACATATCAAACACACTGACAAATAGGGTTTCCACTATGAGCACTGTGGTCCTGGCTAGCAGGATCCCAGTGAGACAGTGAAAACACCCTGACATATACTCAAAAACAGGCCAAAAGTCGGGGTAACAAGGCTAAAAAAAGGGTACCTTCCTACAGCCGGTTCCTTTGCTCCTCCGCCAGATGATGCTAATGCACACAAGGACATGGTGACAAAACAAAAAGGGTGGGGGAGACAGTGGATAGAGTTGGTCAATGCCAGCAACAACACTACCGTTGGCGTACACAACACACAGGGAGCAGCCCTATGCACTAGGCCATGCACTACCAGTTACTAAGACAGTCACCAGCCCATGGGGTTCAATGCCTAACACCATTAGCTGTACACCTGAAACCCACAGGACCCTGCCCAGGAGTAGAAGGCCGCTAACACTATTGGGGTAGGATTGATTCTGAGCCTGCCCAACAAGGGACCTACCCTGTCATGTTCGCCCTGGCCTAGGGGCACCCATAGCCCACATTCCCCACCCAGGTACCTCCTAACGTGTGCAAAGTCAGGGTTCAGATTCAGTACTCACCCCCTCATGGCTGCAGTAAGGCCTTCAAGCGCACATCCAACACCGGATAGGCCACCGCCAGGATGCAGAACATCAGGGGGGTCATGGTGCGACGGGCACTCCTTCTTCGTTGGGAGGCCAGCCCCAGCTGGGCCTCTGGCGTCTTCTTTGCCCAGCGGTGCAGGTCCTCCCACCTCTTGCCGCAGTGGGTGCTCCACCTGTCAAAGACCCCCAGGGTGCACACCTCCTTGGCAATGGCACGCCAAATACCTTTTTTCTGGTGGCCGCTGACCTGCATGGACAAGACAGCAGAAAAGGGAATTAGTCATCCGTCCGGACCGTCATATACATTGCCCACCAGATCCCTCCCATCCCCTGACGCACATACATTGACCACCTTACATGCTGCACTCTGGCCGGGACCCCTCTGCCCCCTCTACATGTGGCTTACACACACAACAGTCCAAACATTCATGGCCCCACCTCATGCTCACAGTGTACTCACCTGTTTGTCTGGAGGACCGTAGAGTAAAGTGTACTGGGGTAGGACCCTATCCACCAGTTTCTCCAACTCCTCCACAGTGAAGGCAGGGGCCCTTTCCCCAGACACATGAGCCATTGTCACTTCCATGCACAGGTCACAGCAGCACTTGCACTGTAGGTCCTCTCCTGTTGAAGGCCAGGTAGCAAGTGAGTGAATAGATAGAAAATGGCGGTGAAGTCCACGGCGGAGCATACGATCATCACCGGCATACATCGGCATTGGCTCCAGGAACCCATAGGGCCCAATGTTAACCAATGCAAATTTGCGCTGCGGTCATCAACCACCTACTGCAACGGTGCACAATACCAGCGCAATCACCTCATTTCCACTTGTCCCTCCTCACAGGTCAGGCAGCTGCCATTTCAGCGGGGCACAGGGCATGGCACCTAACTGTCACAGCAGACATTGGCACATCCACGGACTTTCGAGTTCACATAATATTTCTGTAAAGTAAACAAATCATCATTAATGCCAAATAAGTGTGAATATGACCCTCTGCTCACCATTCTCTTCCAGGAACCCATAGTGCCCAATTTTAACCAATGCAAATTTGCGCTGCGGTCATCAACCACCTACCGCAACGGCGCACAATACCAGTGCAATTACCTCATTTCCACTTGTCCCTCCTCACAGGTCAGGCAGCTGCCATTTCGGGGGGCACAGGGCATGGCACATAACTGTCACAGCAGACATTGGCACATCCACGGACTTTCAAGTTCACATAATGTTTCTGTAGAGTAAACAAATCATCATTAGTGCTAAATAAGTGTGAATATGACCCTCTGCTCACCATTCTCTTCCATAGGCTTCAACCACTGAGGCAGAATATGAGATGGCGGCATCCTCCGGTGTACAGAACCCTGGTGGACCTACCGACAATGGAGGACAGACACATTATCATTATCTACAGACCTGATCGTACTACAATCTAAGAACTGTGTGCCCAATTGGAGCCAGACCTGATGTCCTCTATCCGCCAACCCACACGTATCCCCCCTCTAGTGCAGGTCCTGTCAGTGCTCTGTTTCCTGGCAAGTGGTTCCTTCCAAACAACAGTGGCCATAACATCAAGGATGTCACAGCCTATGTTCTCTAAAGTGTTGACCAGAGTGTTGTCGGCCCTGCTGAAACACATGCGCAGCTACATCATGTTCCCCCTGGTGGAGGATTTGGCCACAGTGAAGGCTGACTTTTATGCCCTGGGACATATCCCCAACATCATTGGTGCCATGGACACATGTGGCATTTGTCCCCCCCGGAGGACTGAACAAGTTTACAGGAATAGAAAAAGCTATCACTCAATGAATGTGCAGATGGTGTGTTTGGTGGACTAGTATATCTCCCATGTGAATGCCAAATATCTTGGCTCTGTGAATGACACCTATATCTTGAGGAATAGCAGCATCCCATATGTGATGGGCCAACTCCAGAGGCACCAGGTGTGGCTAAAAGGAGAGCCAAAGATCCCCACACAGTATGAGTAGGTGTCTGTGTATAGGGTTGTCCCTGATGGTTACTGTGTGTCTAACACTTGTCCCTCGATGTTTTCAGGTGACACTGGTTACCCCACCCTCTCATGGCTACTGACCCTAGTGAAGAATGCCAGGGCAAGGGCAGAGGAACATTACAATGAGGCACATGGGCGTACAAGGAGGATTATAGAAAGAACCTTTGGCCTCCTTAAGGCCATGTTCCGGTGCCTCCATCTGACAGGGGGATCCCTGTACTACTCACACAAGAAGGTGTGCCAGATCATCATAGCATGTTGCATGTTGTACAACCTGCCTTTTTCTGCAGGAGGATGTGCCTGGAGATGGTCTTGTGGCAGCGGTGCAGCCTGTGGACAGTGAGGAAGAGGAGGCAGAGTAAGAAGATGTTGACAACAGAACCAATGTTATTTGGCAATACTTCTAGTAACACACAGGTAAGACACTAACTTCACTTAACATTTCAGTTATCTGTTGGACTATGTACAAGGAAGCCTGTTTCCCTATGTCTATGGCCACTGACTGTACCCTTTGGTATCTACATTTTCAGGTCTCTGTCCCCCACTCTGGCTCCTGCTATGTGTACTGCTGCCCACCAGAGGTCATCCTAAAGTATTATTCGCTGTACTTTTGAGTTGCAATGCTTTGAACATGTTGTACTAATACATATTTGAATCATTTGACAGACTCAAGATTGGTATTTGTTCCAAGGGTGTTTATTTAAGTGCTCCTAAGTAGAGGGGGTGGTGCAAGGGGCTGGGATGATGGTGGAGGAATGTCCAGTTAGAGTCCAATCTCTTGGTATCACAGGTGCATTGTCCAATGGGACAGAGGCAGGAGAGTAATGGCAGTTCAAGGTGGAAAGGATGACAGAGTGGGACAGAAGGGTGACAATCAGGAGAGTCCTATTTCCTGGTGTGGGTCTTGCCAATGTTCTCTGACTTCTGCTGGGATCGCAGGGACCCTTTGCGGGGTGGTTCTTCTTCTGCAGGGGGTGGGGTGCTGGTGGCCTGTTGGTCCTGTGGTGGTGCCTCCTGTCCACTAGCGCTGGCGGAGGTGGAAGGCTGTTCCTCGGTGTGGCTAGTGTCAGGGGCCCATTGTTGTGCTACTGCCTCCCTCATGGTCTTGCCCATGTCTGCCAGCACCCCTGCAATGGTTACCAGGATGGTGTATATTTTTATTAGGTCATCCCTGATCCCCAGGTACTGTCCCTCCTGCAGCCGCTGGGTCTCCTGCAGCTTGACCAGTATCTGGCCCATGGTCTCCTGGGAATGGTGGTATGCTCCCAGGAAGTTGGAGTGTGCCTCGTGGAGAGTAGGTTCCCTTGGCCTGTCCTCCTCCTGTCGCACAGCAGTCCTCCCAGCTTCCCGGTTGTCCTGTGCCTCTGTCCCCTGATCCGTGTGCCCACTGACCCCAGGTCCCTGATCATCCTGTGTTTAAGGGGTTGCCTGGGGTCCCTGTAGTGGTGGACACACTGCTGATTGACGTGTCCTGGGGACAGTGGCATTGGCCTGCTGGGTGGGTGCTGTGCTGGTGTTTCCTGAGGGGGGAGGCTCTGTGGTGGGTTGGGACTGTGGCAGAGGAACCGACTGTCCAGAGGTCCCTGATGGGCCAGGTTGGTCATCATGATCCAGGTGTGCAGAGCTGCTGTTGTCACTGTGGGCCTCTTCTGTGAGGGGGACTGGATGTAGCTGGCAGTGTTTTTGTATTTGCGTGGGCCATATTGTGCATGGGTGTGTTTCCCTCTATGATTGTGATTTCCTTGTCAGCTTGGCCTTGTGTGAGTAGTGATTTACAGGGCATACTTTGGTGATGGGTGTCCATGCAGGTCTGTGATGGGTGTCCATGCATTGCTGTTGCATGCAGGGCTTAGTATTGGGCTGGATGGGTTGTGATGGTGGGGTATATGTGAGGTGATGGAGTGATGGGAGTGTGGGTAACGGTGGGAGCATATAATGGCATGCAGATAGGGTGGAGGATATAATAGTAAAGATATGATTTACCAGAGTCCAGTCCTCCTGCTACTCCTGCGAGGCCCTCAGGATGCATGATCGCCAAGACTTGCTCCTCCCATGTTAGTTGTGAGGAGGAGGTGGGAGTCCACTACCAGTCCTCTGTACAGCTACCTGGTGTCTTGCAACCACGGAACACACCTTCCCCCATAGGTCGTTCCCCCTCTTCCTGATGTCATCCCTGGTTCTTGGGTGCTGTCCCACGGCGTTGACCCTGTCCACGATCCTCTGCCATAGCTCCATCTTCCTTGCAATGGACGTCTGCTGCACCTGTTATCCAAAAAGCTGTGGCTCTACCCGGATGATTTCCTACACCATTACCCATAGCTCCTCCTCAGAAAACCTGGGGTGTCTTTGGGGTGCCATTGCTGTGGTGCGAGTGATATGTGTGAGGATCTGTGGGGTGATGTGTTGTGGAGAATGCTGTGATGTGCGTGGATGGTGTATGGGTGATGGTGTTCTGTGCCTCTGATTGAGTGGGTGCTCCTGCCTTGTCTCTCTCTGCGTGCTATCTTTTTTTTGTTGAAAGGGTTGTGGGTAATATGTGTGTGTGTTTTATAGTGGTGTGACTGTGTGGGTGTGGTGTGTGTATGTGTGTCAGGTGTGTGTAGTTTGAATTGTCCAATCTGGTGTAGTTTTGTAAATGTGTGTGTATTTTGAGCGCAGCGGTGTGCACCGCCAATGGTTTACTGCGGTTGAATGTCCGCTGGGGTGATTCGTGGGTCATGATACTGTGGGCGTATTCTTGTTGGTGTAACGGTGTGGGTTTGGATGTCGCCAGTTTATCTGACCTTTGGTCTGGCGGATTTGTGTGCGTGTCTGTACAGTGGCGGATTTCTCAGTGTGGGTCATAATACCCATAGCGGTATACCACCGCTGTCACGGTATGTTGGCGGCCGTCAGCACTGCGGTAGGCAGCATTTACTGCCAAGGTTGTAATGAGGGCCAAAGTGCCTAAAGTGTACATAGCAGCTAAAACAAGGGCATCAATCACTGTTAGTAATGGCACAGAGTCGAGGTGAGACGCATAATGAAGCAAGGGGCAATTACTTCCTCATCTGTCTTTGTAGTACTAGTTTTTCCTCCAAGAGAATGCAGCTGATAGCGCGTTCAGTCCTTATAAATTACTTGTACTTGGACACGCCGGAGGTCAGTGAACCTGTTGACCGGGATGAGCTCTCCTCATCCAAAGAATTGTCAGATCCCTCAAATCAATAATCAATAATCATTTATAATCCATAACCAACACTCGATTAGTAATCAATCAACAAATTAGTTAAACAGAAAATCAGTAATTAGACACACCATGACCTTTCAGTCATGAATAACCACACCCGTTTATTAAAAGTTAATGAGTTTATTTCCCTATATTAACAAAGCTAACACAATATAAGTAAGTCTTAAAATCAAATGATACACATATACGAACATTACTGCCTGTGCATAGTGACGAAAGAAAAGCAATCTACGCAAAACTTGGATTATAATGCACTCGGATATAGCAATGCAAATCACTAATAAAAGTAACTGAATTTGGCTAATTGCATACATTTGTCAGCATAACAAGATTTCAATTTAGCATGGTGCATCAACTGGGTACCTCAACTAACCTCTGATTAGCATTGGCATGTGGGGCTTCATGCAAAACGAATTTAGTCAACATAAATTTAGGAAACTTCTAGCTTGGGCTCTGTCAAAATAAGCAGTTGGTACCTAAGAAGGAAAATATAATGCATAATACATTTATCCTTTCATAATTACCAAATACAATCAGCATTCAAGGTAAGTCTTCGTCCTTCAGGTACCGGTTCGATCAGCATGGGCAGACTTCAAGTGGACAAAGTTTGAGGTAAGTTTTCCTTACAGCAGCAAGGAATACAGGGGCAAAAGTTATCGTATGGGCAAGACGGGGTAAAGTTAAAGTTAAAGTCTCTAGGGTGAGAATTCTTTAAAGTCTCTCTCTCTGGGATAGAGAAAAAGCATCAGGGTGTCATCAAAATGGCTTCTCGAATCTGGCTTCAAAATGGCATCAAAGAAAATGGCTGGCTTCTCTTCGTCCGGTGGGATTAAGTAAGAAAAGTAAAAAATTCTTCAGGTTCTTCCATTGGAGGGTTCATGGGGTGATTTCTCTTTGAGCAATGAATAGTGTCTTTTCTCTTAATACTCATCTACGCATAAGGTGTCCTTGGAGTTTTGGAACACAAGTAGCAACAAAGTTGCCAATTAATTCTGCATTGGTGTCTTTATTGTCTGCACCTGCAGAAACTGACCTTGCTTCAAAGGGGATGAAAGTTGCCTAGCACTAAACCTTGAGATAAGTGTATTAGTCATTCTACTGGAAAAATACAGCTTTTAAAGTTTAAAACACGTCTTTGTTAATACAAGTGAAAACTATGCAGTCAAAATCGAGACCAGGCCACTAGGCCAAAGCCTCTGCTAAATTTAAGCTAAGCATATAACAGTTTAACAAGAAAATCATAAGATGTAGCTTCAATTATGACATAGTCGTACATTTATTGGTTTTCATGATTAATTAAGCTTGTTTATACTAATGGCGATCTACTTCGTGGGTACATTTTCTACATACATTATTTTTCTTTGCTAAAATCACATTGTCTTCTACGATTTTGTTTACATGATATATGAATGTTTGTTAGTCTTTCTTTTTCTGCTTCATCACAGCCCATCATCCTCAGTGATCCTTTTAGTACGTCCCCTTTTTCTGCATGTTTAAAAAGGAATAAAAGCACACTTTTAAATGGATGCTTGAAGTCTCTTTTTTGTAGGACCAAAGCATCTTCCTTTACATTGCACCTAGTAGCACATTTTAGCATCCCAGAACCACATTTATCATGTTTCTATACACCTTCTTGTATATACTAAGACTTAACCACCTACGCTGTTGTCTGGTGTACACCCAATGCTAGTTCTGCTTAGTAATCTACAGAGTGCATATCTCTACTGAATATTTAAACATCTTTAAATTGGTGTGCTTTTTTTGCGAAACATACCAAAGTAAACCAGTTTGCGATTTTACAAAATAGGACTGTGATGGGGCTGGATCACGAAATTTCTTTGACTGGCATTATTTTATGGCCTCGGTGGCATGAAAAACAGTTCAAGGTGGAAACGTCTTGTACTCCCCTACTATGGAAGCAGCTTTCTGGACGTGGTCAAGTTTGATAAGAATGTCTGTAATTTGTTTAAGTGGCATTTTCTTGTGGTGATGAGTTGTTTTATTTTTGTACTGTTGTGCTTTCATGCTGCATTATTGCAATGTGATGGTGTTGTGTTATTCTGTGGTTATATAGGGGGTCATTCTGACCCCCGTGGGCGGCGGGAGCCGCCCGCCTGGAGGGAGCCTCCATATGGCCGCTCCACGGTCGAAAGACCGCAGAGGCCATTCTGGCTTTCCCGCTGGTCTGGCGGGCGACCGCCAGAAGGCTTACCGCCAGCCCAGCGGGAAACCCCTCCCCACGAGGAAGCGGCTCCGAATGGAGCCGGCGGAGTGGGTATGTGCGACGGGTGCAGTGGCACCCGTCGCGTATTTCAGTGTCTGCAAAGCAGACACTGAAATACAAAGTGGGGCCCTCTTACGGGGGCCCCTGCAGTGCCCATGCCATTGGCATGGGCACTGCAGGGGCCCCCAGGGGCCCTACAACACCCCATACCGCCATCCTGTTCCTGGCCGGCGACCCGCCAGGAACAGGATGGCGGTATGGGGTGTCAGAATCCCCATGGCGGCGCAGCAAGCTGCGCCGCCATGGAGGATTCTGCAGGACAGCGGAAAACCGGCGGGAGACCGCCGGTTTTCCTGTTCTGACCGCGGCTGAACCGCTGCGGTCAGAATGTCCTGAGGAGCACCGCCAGCCTGTTGGCGGTGCTCCCGCATCACCGGCCCCGGCGGTCCTTTACCGCCGGTTTCGGAATGACCCCCATAGTGTCCTGTTGTGTTTTTATTTGTGTTCTTAAGGTACTTTGTGTATGTTAATGTTTTATATTCTGTGATTTACTTAATAGATATGAATAAAATCTGCTACATTTGAATGCTACTACCCTACACTGCTTTAAAGGTCCTCTGACAAACAACTATTCACTAGTGTGATAAGATCCTTAGCCTTAGTCTTAAACGGATAGATCTGTCTTCATTGTGATCGAGATGAAACCCATATCCTCCCTCAGATGAAAGGCTTCTTGTACTGACTGATTTGTCACTCTTCAGTGAAGTAGTAGGATGTAGACACCACAGATATTGATAAAAGAGAGCGAGGCTGCATTTATTAATTTTATAACTATGGCCTAGCCAGCATCGTAAATAAAAAATACATGTATACTCACATACATAAATGGATCTTGAGTCAGCCTTTACACCCATTGTTTTTTTTTAAACTGTCACTCATAATTTGCTTCCTCCTGCAACAGCATACAGCATGGATGCAATGAGTCATCCCACTTAATCCATTGTCTCTCTTGCACTGCAAGTAACAGCTTTGTCCTGATTGCATGTAACAAACACATTCCTCTAAAAGAAGCGCACTTCACTGCCAGGGTTGGCAGTGAATACTTTACATTGTCAAAGTTTGTTTTCTTTCTATTCCTTTTCTTTTTTTGTATTTACTCATATTTGTGTGTTTAAACTATCAACACAATTTTCAGAGCCAGTGGTTAATTTTTAACTCCAATAATAATCATCTTTTTTGGGATGTTGTGAGAAAATGCCCTTTTTGTCACCACCACTACACCTTTTACTAGTGTATGTAGTGGATAAAAGTCTTGGAAGTGAGGAGAGGCTTCTCCCCCTGACAAGAGGTTCATCCAAAATGTGCCCTGAACCGTGATTACAATTTCAAAAGGTGCCTACTCTTTCAAAAGAAGATATAACTCTACCTAGGGCCGCCCCTTTATTGTCCTGTTAGCCAACTGGGCACCAGTCCCAGTGGAAGGGGCTGCTCCAGAACTAGTTTTTTGTGATCACAATGAAGGGTTTGCCCATTCTACTAGGCACATCTATCAGTGGGCCCAGGGAGCTCTGCATAGGCGAAGGAAGGTTCTGACATATTGCTTTGAGGTGAGGAGGGGCACTGCTGGATAGGTTACAGTAAACACACAGGATGTGCTGAAATAGTGGGTAGGAGCACCCCGGGAACCTTTATCCTACTGCTAAGAGAGTGGCCAGGAGTTTCCTGCCCTCCGTACCTTTTTCAGAACACATCTGGACCTTTGGAAGACTGAAGATGGGCTGCATCTGCTGCTGAACCTGAAAAGCGAAACCCCAAGTGCTGGACCTGCTGCCCACCTGTAGTCAGGACAGAAGAGTGGCTTCCATGGGCTAGTTGGCTAGCCTTCTGTTCAGTTATAGGGACACAAAATCTAGAAGAAGTTCAAATCCCTGCTGAGTCCAGCTGACCCATTTCAGCTAGATTTGCCCTGGACCCTGCTGATGGATTCTGGGACATTAAGGGGGTCATTACAACATTGGCGGTAAAAGCCGCTTACACCCGTGCAGAAGACCGCCAATACACCGCCGTGGCCGCGGAATTCCGCCACAGCTATTATGATACACATCTCGGAATACGCCGAAATTCAGACACCCACACAAGTCCGCCACACCAAAGGTCAGTGTTAAACTGGTGAAAACAATTCCTCCACCGTCACGCCAACAGAAACACGCCCATGCTATCACGACCCACAAATCCACGTGGCGGTCTTCCAACCGCGGTATTCCATTGGCGGTACACACCGCTGCGCTCAAAATACACACACACCTCCAAAACACCGCCACATTGGACAATTCCAAATACACGCACCTGATACACATTTAAACACCACTCCCACACACCCAACACAATATAAAACACCCACCCACATCACCCACAAACCCCTACGACCAAAAACTGAAGACGAAGGCCAGAGAGACTGCACAGCATAGACAACCTCACCACACAGAGGCACACAACTCCATCACCCATACAACTTTCCACGCACAAAACACCACACACCACTACATATCACCACACACATCAACACATACACCACCCGACACATCACCTACACCACCCCATGTCACGCCAAAGACACCCCAGGTTTTCTGAGGAGGAGCTCAGGGTCATGGTGGAGGAAATCCTACGGGTAGAGCCACAGCTATTTGGCTCACAGGTGCAGCACACCTCCATAGCCAGGAATATGGAGCTATGGCGCAGAATTGTGCACAGGGTAAACGCTGTGGGACAGCATCCAAGAAATCGGGAGGACATCAGGAAGAGGTGGAACGACCTTCGGGGGAAGGTGCGTTCAGTGGTCTCCAGGCACAGCATCGCGGTACATGGGACTGGCGGCGGACCCCCACCTCCTCCCCCACAACTAACAACATGGGAGGAGCAAGTCTTGACCATCATGCATCCAGAGGGCCTCGGAGGAGTCGGTGGAGGAATGGACACTGGTAAGTCAAATCTTAACTATCATATCCCCCACCCTACCTGCATGCTATCACACAGCCCCACCCTCACCCCCTCCCCTATCACTACAACTCCTCACCAATGTACAAATAACACAAACCACACATCCCAACAACAAGCCCTGCATGAGACAAGTAAGCATGGTCACCCCTCACTAAAGCATGCTCACTGCACATACCCATAACAACCCCCTAAACCATCATCACACAAACCCACACACAGGAATGCTTGCACTGGGGTACACACACACTCACCCATTGCACACCATGACACACACACATGCAATAATCATGCTCTTCTACCCCTGCAGGACCACTACCCAACGTCACCACACAGGAGGGTCCAGACATCTCCACTTCACACACAGAAGAGGCCCACAGTGACGACAGCAGCTCTGGCCAACTTGATCCAGATGACCAGCCCGGACCATCGTGGGCCTCGGGACAGTCGGTTCCCCTTGCACAGGCACAGCCCAACACTGACCTTCCACCCTCTGGTAACACCAGCACAGCACCCACCCAGCGGGCCCATACCTCCGTACCCAGGACACGTCAATCAGCGGTGTGTCCACCTCTACAGGGAACCCAGGATAACCCACCACCCCAACAACAACAGGGACCTGGGGGCAGTGGTAGTGGGCACACGGTCCAGGGGACGGAGGCACAGGAACACAGGGGAACTGGGAGGGCTGCTGTTCGACAGGGGGCGGACAGGCCAAGGGAAACCACTCTCCACGAGGCCCTCTCCTCCATCATGGGAGCATACCACCACTCCCAGGAGACGATGGCAACGGTCCTGGCCAAGTTTCAGGAGACCCAGCGCCTGCAGGAGGAGCAGTATTTGGGGTTCAGGGAGGAGCTCAGAACCATCAGCTCCGCCCTGGGCACCATCATAGGGGTGCTGAAGGACATACAAAAGATGATGAGGGACACCGTGGCACTCCAAGGGGCCCCTGACACTAGCATGGACGATGAACTGCCCACCATCTCCGCCGGCGCTAGTGGACAGGACGCCCCGCCACAGGACCACCACACCAGCACCCCACCCCCTGCAGACGGACAACCACCCCGCAAGCGGTCCCTGGGATCCAGGAACAGGACAGAGCAAGATGGCAAGACCCCCGCCAGGAAATGAGACCACCCTGATTGTCCTCCCACTGTCCCACTTTGTAACCCTGTCCATATTGGAACTGCCCCAGCTCCACTTCCTATGCCCATATGGGCAAAGCACCTGTGAGACGAATAGACTGGACCCTGCCATGGACATTCCTCCACCATCACCCATCACCATTTTACAACCCCCCTCCATTTTTGAGCACTTAAATAAACACCCTTGAAGCACAAAACAATCTGGAGTCAGTCTGTGATTTGGTAAATTTGTATTATCAATGACAGTGTCAAAATGCATTTTCAATTGTAATGTCAACATACCTATGTCACACATCACATGTCCATGAAGGATGCAAGCAGATGACACACATTGGTAACCACACCTGTGAAACCGTAATGGAAAGGTACAACTCAGTTACCATATACTGCTACTAAATGACAGACAGGATAGAGGTAAAAGTGTGAAAGTGAATGTAACAGTAAAACAAAATATTCTCACCTCTGTGTCACTGGAAATATTGCTGTATGACTGACTCCCTGTTGTCTATGTCTTCTTCCTCAGCTTCCTCCTCATCACTGTCCACAGGCTTCACAGCTGCCACAACACCGCCATCTGGACCATCCTCCTGCAGAAAAGGCACCTGGCGTCGCAAAGCAAGATTGTGAAGCATCGAGCAGGCGATGATGATCTGGCACACCTTCTTTGGTGAGTAGAATAGGGAACCACCTGTCATATGGAGGCACCTGAACCTGGCCTTCAGGAGGCCGAAGGTGCGTTCGATCACCCTCCTAGTCCGCCCATGGGCCTCATTGTAGCGTTCCTCTGCCCTGGTCCTGGGATTCCTCACTGGGGTCAAAGCCAGGACAGGTTGGGGTAACCAGAATCCCCTAATAGCCCCACACGGTGCCTCTGGAGTTGACCCATCACATACGGGATACTGCTATTCCGCAGGATGTAGGCATCATGCACAGAGCCAGGGAACATAGCATTTACCTGCGAGATGTACTGGTCTGCCAAACATACCATCTGTACATTCATCGAATGATAACTCTTCCGGTTCCTGTACACCTGTTCACTCCTGTGGGGGGGGGACCAGAGCTACATGGGTGCCATCAATAGCACCTATGACATTGGGGATATGTCCAAGGGCATAGAAGTCACCTTTAACTGTAGCCAAATCCTCCACCTGAGGGAAAATGATGTAGCTCCTTACGTGTTTCAGCAGGGCAGATAACACTCTGGACAACACGTTGGAAAACATAGGCTGGACATCCCAGATGCCATGGCCACTGTTGTCTGAAAAGACCCACTTGCAAGGAAATGGAGCACTGACAGCACCTGCACGTCAGGGGGGATTCCAGTGGGATGGCGGATTGGTGACATCAGGTCTGGCTCCAACTGGGTACACAGTTCCTGGATTGTGGCACGGTCAAACCTGTAGGTGATGATTAAGTATCGCTCCTCCATTGTCAACAGGTCCACCAGCGGTCGGTACACCGGAGGATTCCGCCATCTCCTCACATGTCCCAGCTGACGGTGCCTAGGAAGGACAACAGCGACCACAGAGTCAACAAATTCCCAGGTATGTACCCACAGCTACACAGAACACAACATCAAATACAAAACTCTTCCTGTATGTGTGTTGAGTGTAGGCCTAGGTATGTGTGACGCAATACTAAATGAAGCCATGTGGGCCCCCTGAAATGGTGGCTGCCTGACCTCTAAAGTGGGACAATGGGATGTGAGGTATCTGCGCTGGCGTTGTACACTGTCGCGGTAGGCGGTCATAGACCGCGGCGCAATCCTGCATTGGTTAACATTGGACCCTATGGGTCCCAAGAACCAATGATGAAGTGCGCCGGCGGTGATGATACGCACCGCCGCGGACGTCACCGCCGCAGACATGACCGCCATTTTCTATCTGTTCAATCACTCGATACCTGATCTTCGACAGGAGAGGACCTACACTGCAAGTGCTGCTGTGACCTTGGTCTGGAAGAGACAATGGCTGCTGCGTCTGGGGAAAGGGCCCCTGCCTTCACTGCTCAGGAGTTAGAGAAGCTCTTGGACGGGGTCCTCCCCCAGTACACACTACTCTACAGTCCTCCAGACCAACAGGTAAGTACACAGGGAGCACGTTGTATGGGCTATGCCTGGGTGGAGAGGGCTGGATGTCAGTAGGAAGGGGGCAGAGTTCAGAGAACATGACGGACTGTGAATGCATGTGCCACATGGCAAGGGTAGGGATGAGGGCCACCCACTTCGACGGTGCTGTTGTTAATGACTTCTCTTCTTCCCCTGTACATGTCATGTAGGTCAGCGCCCACCAGAAGAAGGACATTTGGCATGCCATCGCCAAGGACGTCCGGACCCTGGGGGTCCACCAGAGATGGGGCACCCACTGCCGGAAAAGATGGGAGGACATTCGCCGCTGGAGCAAGAAGACGGCGGAGGCTCAGCTGGGGATGGCCTCCCAACGTGGGAGGGGTGCCCATCGCACCATGACCCCCCTGATGTTCAGGATCCTGGCGGTGGCCTACCCTGAGTTGGATGGGCACTTGAGGGCATCACAGCAGACACAAGGGGGTGAGTACACTCTCATTCTGCAGACTTTGCGCGCAGTGCAGGGGTCTGGGTGGGGGAGGAGGGCTGTGGGTTTCCCTAGGCCAGGGCGAGTTCCGTAGGCTAGGCCCCTCCGTAATACAGGCCATGTGCCACTCCACCCCACCTCTGTAGAGTGCCAAGTACAGGTATACATGCCCCTGTGTCATCAATGTGTGCAGAGGACCACCATAGCCATGTAGGCCAGATCCCAGGAATTGCATCTGTAGAGGCCAACAGCGCGGCGTAGTGCAGGGGGCTGCTGTGTCTGTATTGTCCGCCAACGGTAGTGGTAAGCCATGCACTCAACCTGTCTTTCTTCTGTCATCCCCCCCTTTTTGTGCTCTCCCTGTTCTTGTGTGCATCAGCATCATCAGGCGGAGGTACAGTGGCACCGGAGCACGAGGGAGCAGCATCCCACATGGCCATGGAGGGCCACACCACAGACTCTGAATACACCAGTGGGACGGAGGGCGAGGGGAGCTTCACGTCGGTCACCGGATCACCAAACAGCGACACGGACTCGTCCGCCGATGGGAGCTCCCTTGTGGTGGCGGCACCATCTGTGCCCCCCACTTCTACAGGTAAAGCCGCCACCTCCCCTACCAGCACCTCCCTCCCAGTAGCCCCTCAGCCTTCGCCCCGTGCCCGCTCTCCCAGGAGGGTGGGCATCACCTTCGCCCCAGGCACCTCAGCCCCTGCCCCTGTCACCCCTGCTGCCCTCAGTGAGGAGGCCTTTGACCTCCTCAGGTCACTCACTGTTGGGCAGTCTACCATTGTGAATGCCATCCAGGGTGTAGAAAGGGAGTTGCAACATGGTAATGCGTTCCTGGAGGGCATTCATTCTGGTCAGGCTGCCCTTCATCGAACCCTGCAAACTCTGGCCTCAGCACTGATGGCAGCCATTGTCCCTGTGTCTAGCCTCCCCCCTCCAACTTCCTCCACCCAGACCCAGTCCCCTGTACCCCAGCCTATCCCAAGCACACCATCAGACAAGCATGCATACACCTCAACACACAAAAGTAGCTCAGGCAAACATAAGCACCACACAACCCACAGGCACTCAAACAAGCATCACCCACATACAGACACAACAACATCCACTGTGTCCCCCTCCTCGTCGTCTCCCTCCTCCCTCCCAGTGTAGTGTACACTCTCACCTGCATGCACTACATCAACAGGCACTAGGACTCGCACCAGAACACCCAGCACCACACCCCGCTCACCTGCACTCACCACCCCCACTACCATTTACACGTCCCCTGTGTCCACTCCCAGTGTGTCTGTGACACCCCCTCCCAAAGTACACAAACGCGGGCACCCACACACCCAACATCCATCCAACTCACGACAGCCTCCAGTACCTGCACCTGCACCCAAATCACCTAAAGTGACACCTCCTACAACCACCTCCTCTTCCTCCACTCCCAGACCCCCTCCAGCTACCCATCCCAGTCTTCGTCATCAACTCTTCCTCAGCAACGTTGACCTCTTAGCCACCACCCTCACTCCTCCAATTCATAGGTCCTGTAGTAGCACCTCAGACAAAAAAAGGGCGGTACCAGTGGTGCGTGTTAAAGGTGTGTGGAGTGCACCGGCCACCAGGGCAGCCAGTGTGACACGGAGCCAAAGCACTGCCAGTCCACCCCCTGTAAAGCACCTTAAGTTGGAAAGTGGCTGATGGGACAGGGTGAAGACTCCTGGCAGCAAAATTGCTCACAAGGGTCCCAGGGGGAGTGCCGAGTCAGCTGTGACTCCACCAAAGGTGGTCAAGGGCCAGAAGAAGTCTGCACAGGAGGGCAGCACAATCGTCACTGGTCAGGAGACCACCGTCGGAGTCATTGCCCAGGAGGGCAGCACAATCGTCACTGGTCAGGAGAGCACCGCCAGCGTCAGTGCCCTGGAGGGCCCCAGCAGCCACAGCCCCGCTGGGCAATGAGGGACCGTCATGCCACACACCAATGCACAGGTCAGACAGCAAAGTCAAGCACCGCTGAACAGGGCACAGACCGCCATGGCAAAGCACCGCTGAACAGGGAAAAGACCGCCATGGTGAAGACCGCTGAACAGGGCAAAGCACCGCTGAACAGGTCAGAAACTGCAAAGTCAAGCACCGCTGAACAGGGAAAAGACTGCCATGGTGAAGACTGCTGAACAGGGCAAAGCACCGCTGAACAGTTCAGAAACCGCAAAGTCAAGCACTGCTGAACAGGGAAAAGACCGCCATGGCAAAGCACCGCTGAACAGGGAAAAGGCCGCCATGGTGAAGACCGCTGAACAGGGCAATGCACCGCAGAACAGGTCAGAAACTGCAAAGTCAAGCACCGCTGAACAGGGAAAAGACCACCAAATCAAGCATCGTTAGCCCATGTGCAGCTGGGACAGTGATGGAACAGGAACCATCACGGGGAGCCTGATGCAGTCTGGGCACCAGTCCCCCTCCAGAACCAGTAGAGACTGATATCCCATGAGAGACTGTGGCTTTGCACTACCCAGGATGGTCCAGTGGGCAACCCACCCACTGTAGAGACTTGAGAGACTGTGGCTTTGCACTCCCCAGGATGGTCCAGTGGGCAACCCACCCACTTGTGAGACTTGAGAGACTGTGGCTTTGCACTCCCCAGGATGGTGCAGTGGGCATGGAGCCCCATCGTGGATCTGGCGTGGTGCTGTAATCCGGCTGAGGTGCCCCCACCTTCCCTTCCCCCTGAGGTGCCTGCTGTATTTCTATCTGATGCCCCTGCAGTGTTCTCTCCGTTTGTGGACAGGTATCTAGTGTGGGCCTCGCCCATGCATTTTGGGCCCAGTGGTGCACGGACATTGATATGTGCATACCTGCACTACTAATCGTCATGTATCAATTCTGGAATGTGTAAATATATCTGTATATATTAGCTTACTGTATTTTGATACATTACAATGTTTGACCTGATTTCCTTTCGTCTTTGCATTCTTCCGGGGGGAGAAGGGGTTGTTACTGTGCTGTTTGGAAATGCATTGGTGTGTGTGTTGTAGTGGGTGAGGGTTGGGTTGGGGGTGGGGGTGTTGCGTGTGTGTGCCCCTGACTTTTGCCTCCCCCCTCCCCTATGTCATAGGTGCAGTACTCACTGTTGTCTTCGGCGCCTACATAGATGGTGATCGTAGAGGAGCAGAAAGACAAGCGCAGGGAGTATTTGTAGTTCGGGCTCCATGGTGGCCTCCTTCCTCGTGGATTGTGTTAAGGTGAGCGTTTTCCCATTGCAAAAGCTGTTTCCGCCGTGTTTTTATCCATGGTGAATCCGCCCCGGAAAAGGTGGCGGATTGGCGGGTTGTGATACTGTGGGCGGTACTTTGTCTTCCGCCTGTCTGTTGGTGGTGACCGCCGCACTGCTTGTCTGTACCGCCGTGGCGGTCGGAGTGTTAAAGTGGCTGTCTATGTTGGCGGTTTCCGCCACGGTCATAATTCCCATTTTTGTTCCGCCGGCCTGTTTGCGGTATTACCGCAGCTTTAACACCGTCCGCCAGGGTTGTAATGACCACCTAAGTCCTAAATCCCAAGTGGTGCCCAAAAGGTTCTGGACTATTTGCTAGTGTTAGAGTGTACTCTCCTTTATCCAAAATAGTCAAACTGGACACTTAGAAACTTTAATCAGATTTTTTTGCAGAAAAAACCCAAAACCTACAGCTGCCAATGTTCAACTGCCGGTCGGACTCAACTTGCTGGTTTGTCTCAGTGAAAGGATCCTGACTTCCAAGAAAGTTTCCAAGTGTGAACTTAGAGGACTTTAACAGGACCATCGCAGAGTAGCCCCCAGACAACAATGACACTTTTCTAGTCTGCGACTTCGGACTTTGCCAGCTGGAAGTTTTCTCACTTTCAATGTCAAGAACCTCAAACTTCCTGCCAGGGCTAGAGTCTCCTATGTAGGGCCAGCACTTCAGGAGCCACCATCGATGAGCCCCTCCTTGGATCCAGCGAGCTCTATTTTGGTTGGCCTTACCTTTTGACTTTGACCCAGTATAGTGCAACCAGATACCCACAGTTGTCACGCTTGCGGGGGGCGTGCTTGTCTTTTGGCTCATCTATAGGGCAGTGAACGTGGAGGATTCAGCCATTGCACTGGACATGGCCTGTTTTTTTGTTTTCCTCAACCGCATCCAGTGCGTCGAGGGTCTCGCTCACAACATAACTGAATACTTTCCATGCTGTGGAATTCCTGTTTTCGTCTTCTGGACTCTCTTGTCTTGCAGTCAGTCCACCCAAGGGTTTGAGCTGTCGCTACCTGGCTGGTTGCTATCCTCACAGTGAGCTATGGAGTAGTTATTTACTTAAAGCTGCTTTACCACCTTAACAGAGGTCTTTGTGGCCAATAACAGAGAAGTAAAAACATTTACCACAGTGGATTTGTAGCTCCTAGTTGATAAGATGTATGCATAAAGTTTCTAAGGTAATATACTCACAATAAAAAATGATTGAATATTGTTCCATCATCAAACTTCAAACTCTTCAAAATCCCTGAAAAGTGAAGAAAAAAATTGATTGTCTGAGCAATATTTTCATAAGAAGCAAGTTTTGGAGCTATATAGTAAAATTCCAGACTTGGGCGGTCATTATGAACATCAACACAATGGCGGTCTTTTGTAGACCGCCAGTGCTGAACTCGGCGGGTTTACCCGCCAAGTTCGTAATGAGGCCCTCGGTTTCTATCGGGATATTCTTGAGGAAATGACATATTCATTTCCTGGATGTAGCAGTATGATATTGGTCCTCCTATTTGGTTCTAAGTAATAGAAGGTCTGGAAGGGAATTACGTATGTCTTTGTATTTTTTCATTTGACATCATTTAGTGGTGAATTTGTTTCTGTGTTTCTGTATATAGAATTCATCAACTGCATATATTCCTTACGACTTAGTCAACATCATAACAATGGGAAAGAGTGATGTCATTGGTACGTAAATATTAGGGGAAGTAGGTGGGTATAACTGTACAAAATATCACAACACCCTTATTTACCAATTTAATCTGTATCTATTAGGAACATGTGTACACACACTATGGTGATCAGAGAAGAAACCAGAAAAAAGTGTCACCACACAGAAGGACCCAATTTGTTTCGGCTCATTCCCTTTTCCCCTGAGTACTGGTACTGTGTGGATGTTTGTTCTGGAATCTGGCAGGGTCAGTCATTAGCTCAGGTATGGAACCAGTTTATGGAATCGTGGCTCAATCCCACAGGATAAAACTGCCTGCAGAGGAAAACTGGAGAATAGGTGAGAGCCAAACATTACAACAGTTGAAGCTTTGTGTTTTTTGGTGGCAGAAACATCTAAAACCTTGAAAAATCATTAAAACTTTCTCTATTTTTAATATTTGGATTTCAATTTGTATTATTTTATTATGTTTTTTTTTTTTTTAGCTGATTAGTACTAATAACAGCTTACACATTCCTCTTACATTAAGCCTGCCTGCTCTGTGCTACAGCTACCAGGAACTGAGCTCAAGTTTAAATTATTGAGACCTACCTGTACCTATAAAGAATAGTGCCATTATTACTTGAACAGCACTACCATCCATATCAACTAATAATCCACGTTCTTACAGATGTACATTAAAACTGAAAATAGTTCCTATCTACACATCTTTTCTGTTCACAATTCCCAGTCTCACTGTGTGTCTGTTCAGGAGTTTTTGTTTTAATAGTGCCAGGTTGCCTTTTAGGTAAAAGTGCACTCAAGGAGATTCATTTCATTTCATATCTATATCTGCTGTTCAATACCTGATATACCTAAGAAGCACACTTATTGTTCTGTTTGTTTTTTAAAAGTAAAATGTAACTATGTGCCAATGATGTTTGGGTGGTGCATTTTTTCTTTGTCTTTTTTTTGTGGCCATATATAATTTTACAATTATTTAAAGAATAATCATCCCTTCTGTTTGCCATAGCACGTTAGCTGTACTGTTTGTTTTGAGACACAATAGCATTGTATTATATTCACAGGGGAAAAATTATATATCTTGTCAAAACAACAGTACCGGTAAATGTCATAGGACCTGATTAAGACTTCGGCAGAGGGTATTACTCCGTCCCAAATGTGACGGATATACCACCTGCCGAATTACAAGTCCATGATATCCTATGGAACTCGTAATACTGCGGGCGGGATATCTGTCACATTTGGGACGGAGTAATCCATCCGCTAAAGTCGTAATCAGGCCCATAGTTACAATTAGAGAAGACAAAAACATAAATCCATAAGCGTACTTTAAGTACATGTTTAGATCTTCATTTTGTTGTGGCATCAAGATGTAGCCAGAGGAGCCGAAAAGCCAATGTGGCTATAAGGCAAGCTAAATGTGGCAGGAAAAATTACTTTTTTGAGATAGGTGTCTTTAAAACTTTATGGTGGTCATTATGACCCTGGCGGTCTTCTTACCACCAGGGTTAATGTGGCAGTATCACCGCCAACAGCCTGGCAGTAATAAACTCCAAATAATGACCATGGCTGTGATCCCTCCCTTAGACAGCCAATGTACTACACCAACCGCCACCGAACACGGCGATAGCCACCTACAGGAAGGTGGAAGACAAGGATCTGCCCACCATATTGTGACATAGCACACCACCACGATTTACAGGCTGGTAGAAACAACACCAAAAGCCTGGCAAAAACACATCATATAAAAGTAGACAGTCACCTCCAGGGACACCCAGGAGTCCATAGCCTCCATGGAACCAGAACTGCAAGTCTTCCCGATGCTGTACCACGCCATGGCCGTCCTGGAGCACCAATGCCCACGAAGACGACAAAGGTGAGTACAGCCGCTTAGCACACAAGGGAAGGAGAGGTGGGGGGAGAGTGACACACACACACACACATGCACAACACACACCATACACTCACCACACACCCAGAACCAAATGCACAGGATACTAACAGTAACAGAACCCTAGAGCAAAGAAACCCAGGACACATACACAGGTACTCTTTGGCCTCTGATTCTGGATGCTGCTCCTTGGCCTCTGATTCAGGATGTTGCTCCATGGCCTCTGGTACCGAATGCTGCTCCTTGACCCCTGTTTCAGGATGCTACTCCATAGCCTCTGTTTCGGGATGCTGCTCCATGGCCTCTGGTTCTGGATGGGGCTCCTTGGGCACAATTTTGAGTAGGGGCGCCTTGGCCATGGTTTCGATTGCGGCCTCCTTGGCCAGGGATTTTGGTGTGGCCGCCTTGGCCTTGGATTGTGTTGGGGCCTAATTGGCCTTGGATTTTTGTGGGGACTCCTTAGGCTTGGATTTTAGCAGGGCCTCCTTGACCAGGGATTTTTGAGGGGCCTCCTTGGGCTTGGATTTTTGTGAGGCCTCCTTGGGTTTGGATTTTTGTAGGGCCTCCTTGGCCAGGGATTTATGTTGGGCCTCCTAGAGCTTGGATTTTTGTGGGGCCTCCTTGGCCTTGGATTTTTGTGGGGCCTCCTTGGCAAGGGATTTTTGTGGGCCTCCTTGGCCAGGGATTTTTTTGGGGCCTGCTTGTCCTGGGATTTGGGTGGGTCCTCCTTGGCCCTAGGTTTTGGAGGTGGCCCGTGGTCTTGCCAGTCTGTTTGGGAGGGAGCAGCACTTTAGCCCTCTGTTTTGGGGGGAGTGACCTTTGTGCGGGGGGCCAGTGTCGCACTCATGTGCCCCGTTAGTGGCAGCTGGAGACTTTGAGGGTTGAGCTGTGTCAGACTGGGTGCTTGAGGTACTGGGCTGGGGTGGTGGGGCCTTCCTCTTACGGGAAGGACAGGGTGGAGGGGGAGGGAAGAGGTCAAGGTGGGCAAGGAAAAGCTTGCTAGGGACAATGGGGTGGGATGTTGGAGGAGGGATGGGAATGGAGGTAGTGGGAGTGGTGTAGGAGGAGGAGGTGAGCTGGACGTGGTGCAGGTGCATGGACAGTGTGCTGTTGTGAGGTGGATGGCTGTTGTGGGTCTGAGTGCGAGCATGTGTGTGTCTCTGGAGGGGGGCAGACAGGGTGGGGTAGGACAAACAGGACTGCTGTTGTGGTGACTGTGGCCAAGGCTGTGCAGATGGCAGGTTCTGGTACTGTTGATGGAGTGCATGCAGGTGTGAGTCAGGGTGTGACTATGAGGGAGGAGGAGGAGAGGGATACAGTGGAGGCGGTGGATGATATTGTGTGTGCATCTGTGTGTTGGTTTTGTGATTGCTTGTGGACTGAAGAGTGCTGCCTGTGTTTATCTGTAAGAGTCTTGTGTGTTGTTTTGGGTGCATGCTTGTCAGTTTGTGTGCGTGAGATGTGTTGGGGCCGAGGAGACTGGGACTGGGTAGTGGTACTTGGAGGGGGGATGGATGAAACAGGGACACTGGCTGTTGTGAGTGAAGAGGCCAGAGCCTGAAATGATCTCTGTTGGGCCGCCAACCCATTGTGGATGCCCTCCAGGAAGGCATTGAATCTGGGATGCCAGCCCCTGGATGGCATTCACTATGGTTGACTGCCCTACAGAGATGGATCTCAGAAGGTCAATAGCCTCCACAATGAGGGCAGCAGGGCTGACTGGGGCAGGGCCTGAGGGGCTTGGGGTGAAGGAGGTGCCCACCCTCCTGGGTGAGCAGGCACGGGCATCTTGGTGGGGGTGATACTGGGAGGGTGGTGCTGATATAGGGGGTGGCGGTAGAACATGTTGCTGGGGTGGTCTCAGAGGGGTCCACCACCACCAGGGAGCTCCCATCGGAGGATGAATCAGAGTCAGTTGTATCACCTCCTGTCCCTGCTGTGGTGCTCCCCTCAACCTCTGTCCCACTGGTGCCCTCGGCGTTGGTGGACTCTACATCCTGGGTCCCGTGGGCTGCAGATCCCTCATTCACTGGAGCCCATGGTCTTTCACCAGATGATGCTAATGCACACATGGAGAGGATGACAAAAAGAGAGAGTCACACACTGAGACTGAGAATGGGCAGTATGGACCACACTGGCATACCATTAGCTAAGTACTACAGCAGGTAGGTGCCAAACACTGCCAGCTACCCACCAACTGGGACCAGCTAAGCCCTGTCTGAGATGGAAAGCCACCTACCTAGCTATCTAATACATGCTTTTCACCCTATTGCCCTGAGCTGGACCATGCAGCAATGTCTGAACTGGCATACTGGGGCATCCACTGACTAGAACCCTGCACCCAAATCCCATGCCAAGCAACAGAGATGGTTGACAAACACAGTACTCACCCCCTTGTGGCTGCTGTGATGCCCTCAAGCACCCATACAGCTCTGGGTAAGCCACCACCAGTATGTGGACCATCAGAGGGGTCAGGTTCCGATGGGCGCCCTTCCCTCATTGGGAGGCCATCCCCAGCTGGGCCTCCGCAGTCTTCCTGGCCCAGTGTCTCAGGTCCTCCCACCATTTCCTGCAGTGGGTGCTCCACCTGCTATAGACCCCCAGGGTCCACACATCCTTGGCGATGCCAAGCCACAACCCCTTCTTCTGATGGGCACTGATGTGCGGAGGAAACACAGAAGGTGGAACACCATGAACCTGACAATTTAGTTTGTCACACATATGGCCCACAAAAAGCATGATCATCTCATCTGGCACACACATGACCCATACCCCTGTATTAGAGCTCCCACCAGCCACATCCGCCCCACCTGACAGACTGCTAGCACACACACACACATCTCCATGCAGCCATGTACCATGCAACATACCCATAGCGTACTCACCTGTTGGTCTGGAGACCCATACAATTGGTTATACTGGGGTAGAACCCCATCCACGAGGCACTCCAAGTCCTCCGATATGAAGACTGGGCCCCTTTCCTCTGTTGCACAAGCCATGGCAGGCTCCAGACACAGGTCACAACAGCACACGCAGTGGAGATGTTGTCCTGTGGAAGGTCTGGAATCAAGTGAAGTGGTAGAAAGAAAATGTCACGTTCGCAGAGGTAAACACCAACACCACCAGCGATGATCATCATTTGTTCCCATTCTTCATAGAGGGCCATGTTAGCCAATGAGGAGTTGCACAGTGGAGCAGACCGCCTCCCGCCATGACGTGAATGCCAGCGGAGTGAGGTCACTTTCACCTGTCCATGAATACAGGACAGGTGGGTGCCATTTTCTAATGCTGGTAGATGGTAAGTGTGTCATTGTAGTTGAATGTACTCACCTACACAGTCCCAGTGTCCAACATACAAGCACACTCTGTGTACACTGCTGTAGTGTGTTCATGGTTCCTGTTTTCACTCCTTTCTTACATTTGGGTCCCTTAGGTACCAACCACTGTGGAGGAATAGAAGGAGGCACACACTGGTGTACAGACCCCTTGTGGACCGGCACATCATACTCACCTGTGCAATCCCCCTCTTGTGCAGGTACTCTCAGTGCTTCATTTCCTGGAAACTGGCTGCAATGATGTCACAGCCAATGTTCTCTATTGTGCTTGCAAGGGTTTTGTCTGCCTTGCTCAAACACATGTGCAGCTACATCGCATTCCCCCAGGTAGATGATTTACCCACTGTGAAGGCTGGATTCTATGCAATGACACATATACCACATGTTATTGGGGCCATTGCCGGGACCCAAATTTCCTTAGTCCCCCCAGGGCCAATGAACAAGTGTACAGGAATCAGAAGAGTTTCCACTCACTCAATGTCCAGATGGAGTGCCTTGCTGACCAGTACATCCCCCACATCACTGCCAAGTATCCAGGGTCGGTTCATGATGCCTTTGTCCTGAGGAATGGCAGTGTCCCACACTTGATGGCACAACTACAGAGGTACAGAGTGTGGCTAATATGTGAGCGTGAGTCCCTACCCAATGTTTGTGAGTGTATGCCTTCAGGAGTCATAGCCTATGCCATTGTGCAGGGCCGATGTGTGTCCCTTACTTCTTGCTGGTGATTCGGGCTACCCAAACCTCTCATGGCTCATGACCCCTGTTAGGAAACCGAGAACAGGGGCTTAAAATAGGTACAATGATGCTCATGGGCGTACCAGAAGGATTTTAGAAAGGATCTTCGGGCTCCTGAAGGCTAGGTTCAGGTGCAACCATCTGACAGGTATACCCCTATGCTACTCCCCTGAGAAGGTCTGCAGAATCGTTGTTGTGTGCTGCATGTTGCACAATTTGGCCGTCAGACAGCAAGTACCCTATCTGCAGGAGGAGGGGGGTGACAACGTAGCTGTGGCAGCAGTGGACACTGAGGACAGTGAGGAGGAGTATGTGAACAACAGGTCACATTTGATCCTGCAGTATTTCCAATGACACTCAGGTAAGACTGTTGAACTACACATTTCTGCATTTTAGTGTTGTACTGTGTGATTGCAGCATAATGTAAGTCATTCCCTTTGCATCCCACTTGACTGTCACTTATGCCTTTCCTTATTGCAGATATTGGTGTTGTTCCAACAGTGTACTGCTGTGATGTTTCCAGACTGCTAAGACACATTTGTTGGCTGGATCAACATGTTACTGACATTTACACAGGGCCATGCAGTTCATTACAATTCAATACATTGTACATTACCTGTAGATAAAGCACTATTACTCAAGTTGTGTCCAAGGGTGTTTATTGAAAATTGTTATGGGAAGTGCAATAGAGTGGGATGATGGTTGGGAATAGTCCAATGTAGTGGACCAGTCTGTTTGAAGCACAGGTCCAGTGTCCAAGGGGCCATAGGAAGCAGAGCAATCACAGTTCAAAGTGGACAAGGTGACACAGTGGAACACAAGGAGGACATTCAGGAGGGGCTTATTTCCTGGCGGTGGTCTTGGTCTTGGCAACTGTCTCTGTTGTCTGTCTGGGTCAAAAGGACCTTTTGCAGTGTGGTTCACCTTCTGCAGGGGGAGGGGTGCTGGTGACCTGTGGGTCCTGTGGCAGGGCCTCCTGTCCACTAGCTGCAGCAGATGTGGAGAGCTGGTCAGTAGACTGGCTAGTGGAAGGGGCCTGCTGGTGTGATATGTAGTCCCTCATGATGTTGGCCATATCACCCAGCACCCCTGCAATGGAGACCGTGGTAGTGTTCAGGGCCTCTAATTCTTTCTCGACCTCCTGGTTGTGTTCCTCTTGCAGTCACTTGTTCTCTTGCATGATGTCTATCACCTGATCCATCTTTTCCTGGGATTGGTGCTAAGCCCCCAGGACATTAGTGAGTGCCTGCTGGACAGTCAGTTACCTGGGCCTGTCCTCCCCCTGGCACACAGCTGTCCTCTGACCGCCCCTGACCCCCTGTGCCTGTATCCCCTGAACGATGTGCCCACTGCCACTGACCCCAGGACCCTCATTGTCTTGCCTGTGAGGTGGGGACTGGGGTCCCTGTACAGGTGGGCAGACTGCAGATTGACGTGTCCTGGGAACAGAGGTCTGGGGACGTTGGGTACTTGCTGTGGAGTTGGATACTGAAGGAGGACTGGGTGTGGGCTGGGGTAGCCAAATGACCAGTGGTCCCTGATGGGTTAGAGAGTTCATCCAGATCCAGAACTCCAGAGTTTCTGTCATCACTGGGGGCATCTTCTGGTGGGATACTGGGTAGCCGGGGCACCTCCTCGCCACTGAGATTGGCTGGGGGACCTATGGGGATATAAGTGGTACATTATGCTACATGTCTGTGACATATTCTATATCCCTAGCTTCCCCTATTTTATTGCTGTTGCCCTGCCACCTTTTTTTGTGTATGGTGATGTATTGCAGTATTGTTAGTTCTCCATGCTGTGCAAGCATTGGTGGTGGGTGCACATGCAGGGTTGTAAGGGATGTGCATGCAGTGGCTATGGCATGCAGGGCTTGGCAATAGGGTTTGTTAATTGTGGTGGTGCACTGTGTGGGATAGAGTGGGGTGATGGGTGCCAGGGTGAGGGGTGGTGGTGGCATGCAGGTATGGGGGGTGATAGGTAGTTAATGTTGACTCACCAGTGTTCAGTCCTCCGACAACTCCAGTGAGTCCCTCAGGATGCAGTATTGCCAAGATTTGCTCCTCCCATGCTGTCAGCTGTGGGGGAGGGGGTGGGGGCCCACCGCCAGGCCTCTGGATAGCGAGCTGGTGCCTTGCTGCTATGGAACGCACCTTTCCCTGTAGTTCGTTCCACCTCTTCCTGATGTCGTACATTGTTTATGGATGCTGTCCCACGGCGTTCACCCTGTCCACGATCCTCCACCTTATCTCCATCTTCCTAGCAATGGATATCTGCTGGATCTGTGCTCCAAACAGCTGTGGCTCTACCCTATTTCCTCATTCATGACCCACAACTGCTTATCAGTGAAACATGGGTGCCTTTGTGGGGACATGGGTGTTGTGTGGTGTGTGCGTTGGGCAGAGGGTGTTGAGTAATGTGGTGGGGTGTGGGGTGTGTGGTGCATGACAGATGAATGGGTGGTTGTGGTGTGTGTGTGAAGTTGTTTCTGTAATTTGCGTGGCTAGCTGTTGCCCTCTTTTTGTGTTTGCAAAGGATTGTGGGTGATGTGGGTGTGTTTTTATAGTGCTGTTGGTGGGTGTGTGGGGTGTGTATATTTGTGTCAGGTGTGGGTTTTTTGTTCTGGCCAATGTTGTCTTCTTTTGTCTTTGTGTGCCCATATCCACCCTGACGGTGTTTACCGCCAATGGTTTACCGTTATTGAATGTCTGCTGTGGTTATTGGTGGGTCATTATTTGGAGGGCGTAGTATTGGTGGCGTAACGGTGTGGGTGATAGAACCGATAGCTTATCACATTCAGTGGGTCTGGCGGATTTGTGGTTGTGGCTGTCTTCTGTTGGGTTTGTATGTATGTGCCATAATGTGGTGGACTTTATCATCAATCAAATTAACAATGGGATGAATGGCAAGGGAAAGTGTGGTTCTGCACTTTGGCTAAGATAGGAGAGAGCGCTCTGCTTGTTGGCCAATTACCCACTACCAAGCAGGACTGACAGTTCATGCTGGTTTGGCTAGATTATGCACAAATGGTATTGTTGGAGGACCTATATCTTCAATCCTGAAAGATGTGGAAGGGTACAAGCAATGTTAAGGCAAATTCGGCAGATGGCTATTAATGCACCTGTACACTAAAATATTTACAAAGCATCACAAAATATAGAGTGTCCTGTGGAGACATATTATTATAACTGTAGGGCTCCAAGGTGCCATGGCAGCTCCATCCGATGGGAGAAGCTAGAAGATGGTGCAGCAAGTTAAACCTGAATTTCACCAGAACAAACCGATCCCTCTCATCTGTAACAATGGATAAGTATGGCTCTATTGTCGGAAATGTTTTTAGGAGCAAGTGCCCCCGCACCACAGGTTTCATCAGCTCTGTCTGTTCACTTTGTAAGGTCATGCATTCTAAGAGCTGATGCCTCACACATTTAAGCTCAGGGGGTTGCAGGGATTGGAGAATATAAAATGTATCCTCACTGCCCAGGCTGATAAAAGCTGCCTTCACGTAGGCAATCCAAGGAATTCTATGCACATGTTCAATGAATGGACAGACAGAAAGTGTAGAAAAGTAGCCTCTTTCTAGCATGGTTACCCCCACTTTTGGCTTGTTTGTGAGTGTGTGTAAGTGTGTTTTTACTGTGTCACTGGGATCCTGCTAGCCAGGACCCAAGTGCTCATAGATATAAACCTATAAGTCAGTGTGTTTTGCCTGTCTCACTGTGATCCTGCTAGCCAGGACCCCAGTGCTCATAATTTGTAGCCTAATGTGTATGACTGTGTAGTGCCTAACTGTGTCACTGAGGCTCTGCTAACCAGAAACTCTGTGCTTATGTTCTCTCTGCTTTTAAATTTGTCACTGTAGGGCTGCAGCATTTCTTTTGCCACCTATAGGGAGCTCAGACAAACCCTTGCAGAGGCCTGCCATTGCAGCCTGCGTGAAATAACACACGTGTTATTGCAGAGCAATTTTCACTGCACTTATAAGTCACCTATATCCTAACCTTCACTTGCTGAAGGTTAGATGCAAAGTTACTAAGTGTGAGGGCACCCTTGCACTAGCAGAGGTGCCCGCACATAGTTCAGGGGACACCATTACACATGTGCACCACATATATGGCAACAACCTATATGTAGCTTCACAATGGTAACTCCGAATATGGCCATGTAACATGTCTAAGATCATGGAATTGTCCCCCCATTCCAAATCTGGTAATGGGGAGCCAATTCCATGCATCCTAGCGGCTCCACCATGGACCCCCCAGTACTGCCAAACCAGCTTTCTGAGGCTTGCACTGCAGCTACAGCTGCTGCCACCTCACAGACAGGGTTCTGCCCTCCTGGGGTCTGGGCAGCCCAGTCCCAGGAAAGCAGAACAAAGCATTTCCTCTGAGCAGGGTGTTACACCCTCTCCCAATGGAAATAGGTGTTACAAGCTGGGGAGGGGTAGCCTCCCCCAGCCTCTGGTAAGAATATATGATGGAACAACTACTGCCTAAATAACGACGATCTAAACAACTACTGAAGAACCACGATAAAACCTAAACAACAACTTTTATTACAACGACGTCTCCACAATGACAAAATCATCTCAAACAGTAAAATACCTAAACAACGATATCAACTACAACTAACACCGGAACCCCGAAAACAGACATTCAAACAAAGTATGAACATTAAAAAAAATGCTGTCTATACTAAAATTAAACTTTAAAAAATTGTATACATTTCTAAACAAACAATGAAACCTTCATTTACAGAAAAAAACACATTTTTAAACAAACACATAAAATGGACTACATAAAAAAAAAATCATAAACATATTGTCCTACAACACTGTTTACAACCCCCACAAAGGATTTCTCCACTCCAAACAACAACGAGCAGAACAGGAAACCAATCAAAATTACACAATCATATCAAAGTAATAAACATACATGCAATCATATCAAAATATACAATAAAACAAATGTCGAAAATAGGTTCTATCTTAATTTTAATTTAACACTTCAAACAGGTATATAAACACATATCCACCATTTAGATTCAGTGTTACAGAGAACACCAGACAGGGAAGACGTGTGTATGAGAACGAAGATACAGCGATTAAAATTTAATATAAGAGCGCCATCTACTGTATTTAACAGATACATTATTATTTGTAAATACCCCCAAAAATAATTAAAAAACAAAATATGACCCAAATTAAGAAGTAATAAATTAAAATGTATGTCTATACAATTTCAGAGATACACTACAGAATACTGACCAAGAAACAAAGAAAATCGTTTAACAACCAAAGGCAATTTCCACTTTTTTACAGAAACAAATTTACACAACTATAGAAAATGAATTAAAAATATTAATATGTATCTACCAACAAAAAAGACAAAAATATTCACCTGGAAACTAAAAAAAAACTAACTTAACCTACCCCAAAAAATAGACATTACATACTACCTAGCATAAAATAGAGCATTACAAGGAAAACGTTAAAAAACAATATTTGAAATTTATACTGTATTCACACATAAAAACGTACAGTAAACTTAAATTACTACACTATTCTAGATTTCTTTATATATACCAAATACATACAAAATTAACAGAAAACCACTTCAAAATACCTTCCTCCCAAAGTCTGTAATATTCTCTATTCACTCAAGCTTTCCTCCCCAAAACTGTTATAAGCCTGCCATTCACAAATATTTCAAAATATGTTACATACAACTAATAAAATCCTCTTTATGCTTCCCTGTCTCATAATCTTGTTTTCCTTCTTTATTTTACCAACCATGAATCTCCTCTAATCATAATTAACAACTATACACCCACTTGAACCATTTTCCTACAACTACCTAACCATCCCTCTTTCACTAAGTACCCTATTTCAAATATACTACTAAAAGGGATTGTATATAGCTTTCCCCCTACACCCTTTATCACACCTAAAGAAAATCTAAAAATACTCGTCACTTACTTCATATGTCCATCTTTTAAAACACTGCACAACTACCCCCTCACGCTGCTCATTATCAAAACATGCTTCCTTATAGATACAAAAAAATACAGTATTTTAGCAGTACTAAATATATAGAAATAAATAAATAACAGCACTAAAAATTCCATAAATGCATTATACATCTTCAACAAAGTTAACTCAAAGCAGGGGCAAAATACCAATTTATAAACAAAAACACTATGGCTACCTCACACAAACAAAACATCAAATCAAGTGTAAAGTAATAACCACCTATAAACTGACTTCTAAACACATACTAATCATTAACTCTCAAACATAAATACAGGGCACTACCTCCAATAAACATTTCCTTCATCAAAAGAGTTTAAAACTAACTAAACTATAAAATTAAATATCTAAAGAGAATACTTATAAAAAAAAAAATCAGATTCACCCAAAAAGCACAACAACAGAAGATCATCAACAACGCAAAAACCACTATCTTCAAAACCAAATACAAAAAATCACCTAAACAGTAAGTATAAAAAAAAATACTATTACCACTTCACCTACTATTAACCTAAAAACAAAACCTGTAAAACGACTAGAAAAAACGACTAAATTAAATCCACCAAAAATTATATTAAGTCACGTACCACACATAAATAAAAAATAAAATCGCTACTAATAATCCACTAGATACTTACCAAAAAAATCAGCAAACAAACAGTATATAACAGCACAACTACTAATCCTCCACCACAAATTATTTACCTTATAACAGGTGCTGGATAAACAACATAGCCAAACCAACAAACCAACTCCATAGAATACTTACCTCAAAGCAGGAAATTAACAGTCATTAAATACCAAATTAAGTATTCTAACACCATTAAATAATTACTTACTAATTAATTACTTACTAACTTTTTTTTCTCTTTTTCTATTCTGTACAGACTCTCAAAAAGTGGCATCAGAAGGTGAAGCAAGTTATGTGACATTACACACAGGACACTAAGGGGGTTATTACAACTTTGGAGGAGGTGTTAATCTGTCCCAAATGTGACAGATATACCACCAGCCGTATTACGAGTTCCATAGGATATAATGGACTCGTAATACGGCTGGTGGTATATCTGTCACTTTACCGTCACTTTTGGGACGGATTTACACCTCCTCCAAAGTTGTAATAACCCCCTACCTCCTTAAATTCGGAGGGTATCTTTATTGCAGAGATAAAATTCAGCAAAACAGAAGTCATTGGAGGTGTGTACAATACTTCTATTCAAATTGCAGAGGCAGAGCAGTAACTCTAGAAAATACCGTTGTTAAGACTACAGAATAAAACCACTCTGCCTCTGCAATGGAAATAAAAGTATGAGAAAATATACAAAAAATAAAAGTTTGCACACACCTCCAATGAATCCTGCTAACAGGTGCTAAGGGCAGTAGCACAATCAATTCCCGAACAGGTTGCAGGTAGTATGCCTTCAATACAAAACCTTAGACGAATGAACCAACGACAAAAATTAGCACATAACCCTCAACATGTCACACCACAATCCTATGCAGATATTAACATCAAACCAGAACTAAAACTTACCTTTTCAAATGAAGAATTCCTAATATACGACAATGAAAACCATCAAAAAAGAATTTTAACTTTTAGTACACACCCCAACTTACTAATCCTACAAAATAGTGAAATTTGGATAATGGATGGAACATTTAAATCAACACCACATCCATTCAACCAAATTTACAGTATACATGCTACAAAAAAAAGCACCCCAATCCCCCTAGTATATGCATTACTACCTGACAAAATTCCTCTACTTAAAATGAATTATTAACAGTAATCAGAACCAAAACAATAAATAAAACACCTAGAAAAGTAATGATTGACTTTGAACTTCCATTGATAAACACAATAATAAAAATATATCCAGAAACACAAATACAAGGATGTTATTTTCACTTTTCAGAAGCCTATTGGTGTCAAATACAAAAATCATCCTTAAGTACAGAATATTTTTCTGACTGCATAATCCAATTTCAATTAAGAAAACTAACAGCATTATGCTTTGTTCCACCTGATAAAGTAGATCAATATTACACACTAATCACAAAATCTAACTATTACACAATAAATGAAGACAAATTGTCACCATTACTAAATTATTTCAAAGAAACATGGATAGGGCACCTAAACAGATCAGGTCGCAGAAGAAAACCAAGATATCCTATCCAGTGGTGGAACTGCTACATGACCTGTTTAGAAGGTGGAGCAAAAACTAATAATGCCATTGAGGGATGGCACAACTCCTTCAACAAAGCAATCGGAAAAACCCACCCAAACCTATATCATCTCCTAGAAATTTGGAAAAAGGAACAAAGTTTCTAGGAAATGAGGCTTGCTCAATCACTATCATGTATCCTAAACCCACACACAACCCAAAAAAGCAAACAAATGTCAGAAAAGATATTGGCAAAAATACAAGAATTCCCTTTAGTGGTACCTTCAGACTACATAGACAGTCTAGCATATATACTAACTTACTAACAACAACAAACAAACTCACCAATACTTGCCAGTTTACATAACACCATGAATTAAATCAAAATTATCCAAAAATGTTTAATACCAAATTAATCCCAAAACACAAAAACACATACCTTAAGGTGTTATCTTGTCTTAATGTAATAATAAGACCATTTCTGCATCTCTCCCTGTAGAAATATTGATCTTCTTTCATGTGAATAATTCATTTAATCAACAGAAAAAAAAAAATCAATAACCCAAAAAATTACCATCCATAATACAAAATATATATTAATAAATAAACATATATATACAATAACAACTTTAATAACACAATTATAACAAACATTTGATCCAATTATAAAGTAGATGAAGCACAATATTCCATATAAAACATGAAAGAAATATTTTCCCCCTAAAAATTTAAAAATCATAAATAACATACTAAATATATACTAAATTAAAAGAAAATACAGCCTAAACACAAGAAAACGAAACAAAAAATAAAACAAAATCAAAAATAAACAAATACGAATAACTGTACTATACGATAATTAACATTTTTTGCCAAAAAACCACAGCCAACTCTGTCTATCACCGAAATACAACATAAATCAGCATTACAAATTTTTTACATTCACATCACAAATATTAATAAACCCAAAAATGCTAAACATCTTTATAAATAACACCGCAATCGATAACTAACCTGTACAGTAAAAAAACATAAAAATTATCAACAGACGCCCCTTCGAAGTGCTACTCCCTAACTTAAAACTACCTCCCGCGATGTGGGACTTTTTTTGCTGTGCTGCATTAACCACATTTTGCCCCTCCTTTGAACTCAGATCCAGCAGCTTCTAGGGGTGTTGGCTGGCATCCGGAGGGCTCTCTAAATTGCTGAGAGCCCCCTCTTCCTCCTCACACAAAGTTGAGGCCCCCAGGGCCCTCCTGGGTCCATCCAGTGCCATTTTGATAACAAATGTAATTTTGCCGTAGCCAAGGCTTGTTGGTGCCTTCCAACACTAAGGCCCTCATTCTGATATTGGCGGGCGGACAGTGAAAATCTTTGTGGGGCCCTGTTAGGGGGCCCCTGCACTGCCCATGCCAGTGGCATGGGCAGTGCAGGGGCCCCCAGGGGCCCCACGACACCCGTTCCCGCCATCCTGTTCCTGGCGGTAAAAACCGCCAGGAACAGGCTGGCGGGAAGGGGGGTCGGAATCCCCATGGCGGCACTGAATCGGCGGGAAACCGCCGGTTCCCCTTTTCTGACCGCGGCTTTACCGCCGCGGTCCGAATGGCCCTGGAAGCACCGTCAGCCTGTTGGCGGTGCTTCCGTGGTCCCCGGCCCTGGCGGTTTGAAACCGCCAGGGTCGGAATGACCACCTAAATCTCATCTGCAACGATCTTCACGTCGGGGGACATCTTTTGCATCATGCAGGAACCTGCTGGCATCTTCCTAGGGTGCATTTCTGTAGTCTTCAACTAACCTGGGACTCTTCTTTTACACCCTCTTCTGGGTGGGTTGGCAGGGGCTCCTGTCCTTCCTGAAACTTCTTTCAATTTATAGACTTGGTCCCCTTCCTTTGCAGGTCTTCAGATCCAATCATCCAGCAGTTGTTCTTTGCAGACTTGGTTGGCTGCTGCAAAATCCCAAAAACGAGGTGTAGTGGGTCCTAAGGAATCTTGCAGTACTTTTCTCCTGCTTTTCTGGGCTCTGGGGTGGGGTACTTTGCTTACCTTCACTGTATTTTTACTCTCCCAGTGACTCTGCACACACTACACTTGTCTAGGGGGGAATTTGTGATTCACATTCCACTTTTTTTAGTATATAGTTTGTGTTGCCCCTAGACCTATTTTCTCCCATTGCATTCTATAGGATTTTCTAATGTTTGCATTGTTCTATGACTATTTGCTTGTCTAATTTTGGTGTCTAGTGTATATATGGTGTATAATACTTACCTCCAGAAGGAGTATTGTCTTTAAGATATTTTTGGTACTGTGTCACCCAAATAAATACCTTTATTTTTGGTTAAACTGAGTATTTTCTTTACTTGTGTATAAGTACTGTGTAACTATAAGTGGTATTGCATGAGCTTTGCATGTCTCCTTGTTCAGCCTAAGCTGCTCTGCTATAGCTACCTCTATCAGCCTAAGCTGCTATATTCACTAACAAGGGATAACTGGACCTGGTGTAAGGTGTAAGTACCCAAGGTACCCACTACAAACCAGGCCAGCCTCCTACATTGGTGGTGCAGCGGTGGGATAAGTACTTGTAACAGCTTTACCACTTTGTTACCTGTGCTTTTCACAAGAAAAGCTTGCTCCAATACTTACAGCATATATAATATGTACCAAGAAACAATTTTCTAACTTTCTTAAAAGTTCTGTTTAACTTTGCAAAAGTTTTTCAAAGTTCTGAAAAGTTTTCTTTTCCCTAAAATGTTAGCTCTGTTATTCTACTAACGTATTACTCACTTTCCCAAAACTTGTTTCCTTCAATATGTCTTCTGTAGATGCTACCCCTAGAGTTGTGAAAACAAAATATGAGAAGCTAAACTTCAAAAGTTTGAGAGGTCTCTGTATTGAAAGAAGTTTAGGGATTGGGAAGAACCCCAATAAGGAGTTCCTTTTAAATCCTCTCCTCCAAGATGACTAGGGACTCAGCACTGATCCAGATCAGACAGGGGAAAAGATAGAGGATAACTCCAACCAGGAGTGCTCAGAGGAGCAAGGTGACAATCCTGGGGAGAGTCCTTCCACAGACCTATCTGTCAATAAGCCCCCTAGTATAACTGGTAGTGGGAAGGGTTCACACACACGTAGGGCTCCCTTCACCCCTAGAGGCCAGGTCACTAGAGTGGCCCCTGTTAGAAATAGGTCAGCCTCTGCAAACCCTTATGTTGCCTCTGTTTCAGAGGCTTCACATAATTCTAACCCTGAGGACCAGTCCCTAGATAGGGAACTCAGAAAGCTGAGGTTAGAGGAGGCCAGACTGAAGCTAATGCAGCAGCAGTTGGCCTTAGACAGGGAATCCCTGGCTGTGGAGAAAGAGAGGCAGGGTTTGGGGTTAGTTTCCCATGATGGCAGCAGCAGTTTTAGGAATACAAATGTTAGGGAACCTTCATTTGATTCTAGGAATCTGCATAAAGTTGTCCCTCCTTACAAGGATGGTGATAACATCAACAAGTGGTTTGCTGCACTTGAGAGGGCCTGTAAAGTTCAGAGGGTCCCTCATGTACAGTGGGCTGCTATCCTTTGGTTATCTTTTATATAACATGAAATCTCATCTGCAACGATCTTCACGCTGTGGGACATCTTTTGCATTATACAGGAACCTGCTGGCATCTTCCTAGGGTGCATTTCTGCAGTCTTCAACTAACCAGGTACTCTTCTTTTGCACCCTCTTCTGGGTTGGCAGGAGACCTGTCCATCCTGGAACTTCTTTCGACTTCTGGACTTGGTCCCCTTCTTTTTCAGGTCTTTAGAACCAATCATCCAGCAGTTGTTCATTGCAGACTTGGTTGGCTGCTGCAAAATCCCAAAAACGAGGTGTAGGGTGTCCTAAGGAAACTTGCAGTACTTTACTCCTGCTTTTCTGGGCTCTGGGGTGGGGTAATTTACTTACCTTTACTGTATTCTTGCTCTCCCAGTGATTCTGCACACACTACACTTGTCTATGAGGGAATTCGTGATTCACATTCCTCTTTTTTAGTATATGGTTTGTGTTGCCCCTAGACCTATTTTCTCCTATTGCATTCTATAGGATGTCCTACTGTTTGCATTGTTCTATGACTATTTGCTTGTCTAATTTTGGTATCTAGTGTATATATGCTGTATAATACTTACCTCCAGAAGGAGTATTGTCTCTAAGATATTTTTGTCACTGTGTCACCCAAATAAATACCTTTATTTTTGGTGAAACTGAGTATTTTCTGTACTTGTGCATATGTACTGTGTAACTATAAGTGGTAGTGCATGAGCTTTGCATGTCTCCTCGTCCAGCCTAAGCTGCTCTGCTATAGCTACCTCTATCAGCCTAAGCTGCTTGAACATTCACTAACAAGGGATAACTGGACCTGGTGGAAGGTGTAAGTACCCAAGGTACCTTCTACAAACCAGGACAGCCTCCTACATAAAGTTTCTGCCTATTCAGCTGACCTCCCTCCCCCATCCAGATCTTAATCCAACAAATCAATGATCTAAGAGCAAATACATCTCCTATATGTTTTACTCATAGCTCATCATAGACAGAGAATGCTGACATACTTTAGGGCACCTGCAACATGCATCTTAAAAACATATTTTCAACTCTCTGAATATTAGCAACCTTTCTGTTTTCCCCACACCTCACTGCCATGTAAAGCCTAAGGGAAACACGAGGCATGGAGCCCAGTTTCTGGCCAAAACTAGCCAGTGCACCCATAGCCTTAACAAGCTCACACTCCCGTCAGTCAAGGGCTTCCAGTTATTGTACACATCGAACATGACTCCGAGGTATGAGAAAACTGGGACATTGGCCAAGATGTTGTTTCCCACCTTGAACGTTTTTTGAGCTGGTGAACCATGGGCTGACTATCATGACGTAAGTTTTTGTAAAATTCACAGTAAGATACAAACAGACTATAAAGGCAACAAGTTTATTCAATAATGACTGCAGTCCCATGGCAGTTCGTGCCATAAGAACGCCATCATCTGCATAGAATAAGACTAGTTTCCACCTTCAGACAATCCGCCTGCACTGATAGATGGGCATGCTCCAGACTTTTGCACAAGAAAGGGGCAAGAATACACCCCTGGTGGCCTCCACTGCAAGTTCTAGAGAATTGGGTTCAATCTGTGCCCAGGGAGTACCGCAACAATGCTAAGGTGTGGCATGTTAATCTGATAATAGAAACACAATGTCCGGGTCCTCCCCACCACAAAAAGCAATCCCCACAACTTCCTGTGGTTGACCCCGTCAAAGGCAGATGTGAGGTCATGAATGACAGGTGAAGTGATGCAGGCCATGCAGTAGTATACTTATTTATAGTTAGATGTAGATTCAGACATTGATCCGATGTCAATCTACCTGGCTGCCCAGCCTGAAGCCATATTTTACATCAGAAAGAATATTGTTCCCATCCACCCACAACAACAGCCTGGTTGAAAGTACCCTCCCCAGGACTTTTATGGCTGAATCAATCAATGATATTGGCCAATAGCACTGGGAATTATCCTTTTCCCACTTTTTAAAAATCGGGACAATTACGGCGGTGGACCATGAAAATGGTGCCCTCTCCCTCACTACAGAATTGAAGACCAATGTCAGGGATGTACACCAGATCTCAATGTTCTCCATGAACAGATCTGGGGGCATCCTGTCAGGTCCTAGGGCCTAATTACGAGATAATGCCTGAATGCTCTAGGATAATATGGGCCTCATTACAACCCTGGCGGTCAAAGACCGCCAGGGTTGTTTTGGCGATTGTACCACCAACAGGCTGGCAGTACAATTTTCCGCATTATGACCGCGGTCGCACCGCCGGGACCGGCGGTTTCCTGCCATCGTTGTCTCTGTGGTTTCCCTCCATTGGTGTCCCAGTGGTTTCCCGCCATCGTTGTCCTGGCGGTTATAATCCACCAGGGCAGCGCTGCTTGCAGCGCTGCCCTGGGGTTTATGACTCCCCTTTCCGCCAGCCTGTCAATGGTGGTAGAGACCGCCATGGAAAGGCTGGCGGGAAGGGGAATCGCGGGGCCCCTGGGGGCCCCTGCACTGCCCATGCACTTGGCATTCGGCTCCAATGTTACAGCCCAGCGGGGATGTTGTAATGTGGCTGGCGGGAGTGCGGTCGCATAGGCGGCCGCTCGGTGGTCCAACATTGACGGGCGGCGAAGATTGTAATAAGGGCCTATATCTAATGTGAAAACCACATTGGATCTACCACTCCCTAGTCCACCCGGTCCTTATAATCTCCACTCTGCCCAAAATAATATATCCCCTCTAGCTATCTATCTATCTATCTATCTATCTATCTATCTATCTATCTATCTATCTATCTTTTCCCTCAAAGTGTTCCATCCACTGTTGCTCGGAGATGTGCTGGCATTTTGCCAGGCAAGTTACATCCACAAAGGAAGGCTTATCATCCTCCAAAACAAAGAACGATGCCAGATTTCACTCACTTGAGCTAATTGATCCCATGCACCCGTGTGTAAGATAAGTTTGCAGTTTTCTAGGGCCTTCTTAAATTCCCCCTGACAGGAGGCAACATGATCCTTATCTCTGGACACCTGCTTCACATTGATCTTGTGCTAACAGATGGCTTTGGAACAATTACGATCAAACCATTTTGGGTCCTGCAAACTGGTATTTCTCAGAGGCGCCTTCAATAGTGCTGACACCTGATGAGCAATACTGGCCAATGCAGACAATATAGCCCCACTACGAAGAGCATAAATCCAAACATGCAGAGATCTTCTGCCAGCACCCAACAAAAAGAGCCACTTTGAACTGTGTAGGCTCCACCTGAGATCATCTAAGTCTCCTACCTTGATCAGATAGAGAAAGCCCACCTTGTGCCTCAGCCAAAGATCTCATGCCCCCATCTAACTTACCAATGGCAAGTGACAGGGGTTGTGATCACTAAATGGGCTGTGAACTATGTTAAAATTGGAGATAAGCAAAACAAAGGAACTGACACAAAAATTAAGTCATTGATAGAAGCCCAAACCCTCCCCCTAAATGTAGGCAAAATACATAGATTGGCAGACTTGACTAACTTCTCCATTGCAAAAAAAGATTATAAGTAATTATAATTGTACCGCTGCATCCACTTCTCCTTCAAGAAACCCACAAAACACCATCACCCACAATGGATTCCCCACTGCAGATAGAACAAGGTCACCGAAGACCAATTGATCACTACCCTCTCCCGGAACCCACCCATCGACATCACCGACACTGACACAGAAACCCGCAACCTCAGGCAATGGATCGACGACTGTACCCACACTCTCCCCCGATCAAAAATCTTTCCAACAGATGCACCAACAGAAAGGCCTTCTGATTCAGCGTCGGCCTCCAAAAATCTAAGCAAACATGCCGAAGACTCGAAAAGAAGTAGCGCCAAGATCAGACACTGCACAACCACACAGTCCTCAAGAACATCATCCTCAGACACCACCAACTCATCTGAACCGCCAAGAGAACCACCTTCAAAGAACTCATCGACAACAATGCACACAGCCACAAGGAGCTCTTCAATGTCGTGAAGGAGCTCTCCAACTCCAGCTCCAATGTCAACGACATCCCACCATCCCAAGACCTCTGCAACTCCCTAGCCACCTTCTTCTACCGCAAGATCGCAGAGATCCATGACAGCTTCAGTACTCAGACCCCCCGTCAACCACCAACACCACAGACTCACCACCCACCATCCTCCTGCTTTCCTGGACCCATGTCAATGACAACAACACCATCGAAATCATAAACAGCATCCACTCCGGCTCACCATCCGACCCCTGCCCTCACCACATCTTCAACAAAGCAAGCTCCGTCATCACACCCCAACTCCAGAAGATCATCAACAGTTCCTTCGAGTCTACCACTTTCACGGAGAGCTGGAAATACGCTGAGATCAACGCCCTCCTCAAGAAACCCAACGCGGACCCGAAGGACCTCAAGAACTTCCGGACCATCTCCCTGCTCCCCTTCCTGGCAAAAGTCATTGAGAAAATTGTCAACAACCAACTGACCCATTTCCTCGAGGAGAACAACACTCTGGACCCATGCCAATATAGATTCTGCAACAACCACAGGACCAAAACTACCCTTATCGGCACCACTGATGACATCAGAACCATACAGAACAACTGCGAAGCCACGGCCCTCATCCTCCTGGACCTCTCAGCCGCGTTCAACACCGTCTGCCACCACACCCTACGCACACGCCTCAGCAATGCAGGAATCCGTGACAGAGCCCTGGACTGGATCACCTCCTTTCTCACCAGCAGAACTCAGAGAGTCCACCTCCCTCCATTCCACTCTGAAGCCACCAAATTCCTCTGCGGTGTACCCCAGGGTTCGTCCCTCAGCCCGATCCTCTTCAACATCTACATGGCTCTGCTGGCTAACATCGCCCGATCTCTCAACCTCAACATCATCTCATACGCTGATGACACCCAGCTGATCGTCTCCCTCACCAAGGACACCACCAAGACCAACCCCCACAAAGGAATGAAGGGCATCACTGAATCTATGAACCAGCAAGTCAACGCCATCTCCTCCTCCTGCGTCAACACCCTCTGCTTTGGAAGATCTATAAATTGATCCCCACTGAAACCAGAGGAACAGTCACCCAAGCCCTCGTAAGCAGCAAACTGGACTACGGCAATGAACCCTTCGCAGGAACCACGGCCAAACTCTAGAAAAGACTGCAACGCATCCAGAATGCCTCTGCATGCCTCATCCTGGACATCCCCCACCACTGCCACATCACAGCCCACCAAAGAGACCTACATTGGCTCCCCATCAACAAGAAAATAACCTTCAAACTCCTCACCCACGTTCACAATGCACTGCACAACACCAGACCAGAATAGCTCAACGGTCTGCTTTCCTTCTACACCCCGACCAGACAGCTTCGCTATACCAACCTTGCCCTCGCCACCATCCAACGCATCTGCAGAACAACCACTGCCGGCAGATCATTCTCGCACCTCACCGCCAAGACTTGGAACACGCTTCCCACCCACCTGCGTCAGACCAAGGACCTCCTTACCTTCAGAAGATATTGCAAGACATGGCTGTTCAATCAGTAGCAGCCCCCCAGCACCTTGAGACCCTCATGGGTGAGTAGTGCGCTTTACAAATTCCCTGATTGATTGATTTAACTCCAAGCTCTCCCTCGTGTGAGCCATGTGAAGCCCTCCTACCAACATCCATTTAGGCTTAGTGTTGACTTGATCTAAAGGACAAGCACATAAATGACAGTTGAAATCACCTGCTAATGTTACTTTATTCATCTCATGACCATGACCATGCCCCCCAAGGCTTTCAATGGCAGAGGATACACACCTCCTCCGGCCAAGGTTTCGCTATATAGAAGTTAATAATGCTAACAAAGCCTGAGAAGGATAACTTCAACACCTGCAATAGATGTGAGCCCAATGCAAGATCCTTGATTTTCCCACATAGTTTCACTGAAACAAAGATGCTCAGACCTACTTTATCCCTCCCCAACACTGAGGCCACTGCAGGGGAAAAATAGGTTTTGTATCCTTCTAAAAAGAAGAGATTTTTCTCTTCCCAAGTTTCTTGCAGACAGATAACCTGATTTGTCCTAATGAATTGCAACCAATTACAGTCGCTGAAATTAGCAGAGAAGCCCACAATATTCCAAGATAATATCATCATGCTTGCTAATAAAAATATCCCCAGGATGAGTTGGAGACAAGGTAGAGAAGTGAGGTGGATCAGGAGGGGTAAGTCAATCATAGGAATCAATGTTATTCCCATAGCGTAAACCTGTTCGATAGAAACAGAGCTGGGGACACCGATGGGCAGGTGAGGATTTAACCCAAAGTGCCTGCCCTTGCCAAACCTGTTTCCACAAAGGTTGACAGACCATTTCTGGCATATGAGAAAGACCAAGTAAGTAGCAGGGCCTGGATGTTGGTTTATCTGGGGGATCTTAGGGGTCAACACACATGCAGCAATGGTGGATTTCTTGAAATTTACCTTAAAATAGTCCCCTGCCCATCTCTTAACATCAGAGCCAAACCAATTTACCTGCTGAACCATATTAATGGAGCTGTGAATCTCCATACCTATATTAGAATACAGGTTTATGCAGAGTACCACTTTGTTTTTCAGCTCCTCAAAGGATTCAGGTGTCGGCTTAGTCGGGGGAGAAACATTCCCTAAGACTACTATGTATAGTGATGCTTCTGGTGGCAGGTTAATCACCACCCCTGTCTTGAGGGAAAAGGAATGGGCCAAATGTTTTACTGGGGTTCCTAGCGGACTCTATGGCTGGACTAAACAGGTATTATTTGTCACGCCACAGAATGAGGTGATTGATCCCAATTGTGGATCTGCATTTTTTTTTATTTTGTCCAAAATCTGTGATAATCTAGATTCAATCAATGCTAGCCTTGACATGATGGGATCCACTTTGGCATTCAGGGCATCATTAGACTCGCACAGATAAACATCAGGCAGATGGTCTAATCATTGAAAGAAACATGACATTGGTTCTGTGTGCACTCCCACATTATTTAAGGTACATCTCTGTTTTGAGGCAGCCATACACTTCCTGAGCTTACACCTTGAGCTTTTAATAGGACTTGAATGGGTAAGCACCTGGATGTGTCTATCTGAGGCATCCACTCTCTGAGGCAAGGCTCTAACCATTAAGGTTCCATCCCGGTCACCCCCCAGACAGGCTAGTTACAATTGTGTCATGAGGCCCCACAAGCACAGCAGTAGCATCCGTGAGACAGGGGGGAGTTGGAGGAACAAGAGGAAGGCCATCCATAGTCAGAGAGAACCTTCTTTCTGCCAACTCAATCTTCTTAGATATAATCCCTACAGCTCGGGTCAAAAAACCCTCAATGGTGGTAATTTACGAGGTAACATGTGGAGACGGAGGCTTACAGGCAGTCACCTTTCTATGCCCCATGCTCTACTCAGGAAATACTGTTAAGGGAACAGGGGTCGTCACACTGCACAGGGGTGAATATTCCATAATAAGTGACCCATGTGTTGGAAGGAGAACCCGCTGATAAAATGGTAAGGTCATGCAAACAGACACTTAAAATAAAGTGAAAAAACAGACACCCCCACTAGAGATATTAACTTGAGTTACAGTTCAGTTTAGGTTGCAGTCCCACACCGTGCCTCTAAGTGTAGTGTCTCTCTGTACACCATGATCCTGGCTCTGAGTTCACATGATTTAACCAGTTTTAGTTTTAATTACAGTCCTGCTTTGTGCCCCAAGTTCTCTTAGAACACCATAGACCTGGCTACTGGTTCACACAGTTCACCAGGTCAAAACCAGACTTGAGCCCACCAGAGAAGCAAAAGCAAAAGTAAAGCCAGAAAAGGGAAGCATAGCTGTAAGCGCAGCGAGGGAGCTTTAGCATGACTGGAAAACCTTAATAGCATGCCACAATTAAACCAAAGGAGGTGGCCCCACATGTTTTTGGCATTGATGGGCACAAAATGGGTCCATTCTTGCCTTGGCTTTTGTCGAGGCACAGTTTGCACACATCCCAGACAGTGAGTGGTGACAGTACACTTTTTAGTGCCGTAAGTCAAGTGCTGGGGCTTCAGGTGCGGCTAGTTTGAGTGTCTGTTCCTAATTGCCACCTGGGACATGTAGCCTCCATCACAGAAGCTTAAAGATGCCACCATTCGTCCTGCACAGCGGGAGGTGATAGTACGCTTTATAGGGCCATAAGTCAAGTGCTGGGGCTGTAGGTGCAGCTAGTTGGAGGGCCTGCTCCTCACTCTTTTTGCCACTTGGGACACATAGGCCCATATTTATACTTGTTTTGCACTGAATTAGTGTCATTTTTTTTTACGCTAATTCAGCGCAAACCTCACTCCATATTTTATACTTTGGTACTAGACATGTCTAGCGCCAAAGTTATGGATTTTACGTCGTTTTCTAGAGGGGAAAACCTACCTTGTGTCAATGAGATGCATGGTAGGAATTCCCGTCCAGAAAAGGACGATATGGCATTTGCGCCATATTTATCCCCCGTGCTAAAATTCAGCACGGGGGATGGGGGCCTTAAATAATGATGCTAAGCTTGCTTAGAGCTATTATTTAACGCCTGGGTCAGGGCAAGCATAAGGGGACCTGTAGTCAGAGACCATGGAAATTGCCCACAGGTGCCCTTCCCTGGTCCCAGGGACAGAACCACCCCCACTCACACCAGGAGGTCACCTAAGGATGGGGGACACATCCCAGGTAAGTCTGGGTGAGTACTTTTAATTTTTTTCCCAACACCGCTCATGCCCTGACTTGGGGCACCCTGCACGGCGCTGGCCCCAAAGGCCATGCCCAGGGGACATTCATCCCCTGGGCATGGCGAAGTAAAGTATTCCACTATCACGAGTAATGGAAGTCCAGACAGCTTGAATTGATGTTGTAATAAGGTTTATTCCAGTTAAAATGCCAATGAAGAAACTCCATCCACAACAGCAGCACCCAACCGCCAAGCGCTCCTAGAATTCTGGAACACCCACTACATTCCAGCCTACTACAATAGCAAGAGGGTGGGGGGAAAGAGGAACATATCAAGAGAACAAATAACCAGTGGAAGCAAATGCATAACTGAAATATGCATTGTTACAAGGAACACATGAAGGAATAAAACAACATTAAAAAGACCAGAGAACCACTATTAATAAACATTATCACAGTACCCCCTTTAACAAACAAAAGAAAATTCACAACTCTGCTCAAATTCTAAATGCGACCATCATCAACCTTGACTGCTCCTTTAAACACTGTAATAACTTTGAAAACCTTGATGAAATGCGACTGCACACTGCTTGTTCTACCCGGCATTTTCTTTTTTTTTACAAAATCTCCCACTGCCACTTCTACTTCATTCACAGAGTTGCAAATATCATATGTCTGTTTCCTCCTTTCTAGAGCAATATTTTTTGTTCCTCACAATCACACAGCCCTTTAACATATTCCTTTACCTATGGTGGACTCACTTTCGTGTGCGGAGCACGCTTTCTGAACAGTACGAACAGTGATTTACCAGGGCTGGAATGCAGAGTATCTCTATAATTCTCTATCTTTGACTTGACAGCCTCCACCCAACTCACTTCCATCCGCTTAGCCAGTTGAATAGTTTCCTTTAATGTCCTGTTAAAACGTTCCACCATACCATTAGATTCAGGATGGTACAATGTGCACTTCTAATGTACAATACCTCTTGATACCAAACAAATCACACATCAACTTAGATGTAAATTGAACCCCATTGTCCGTTAGAATTCACCTGGGGTTCCCCTCTCTGGCAAACACATAAGTAAGGAACTTTATGATCATCATCGATGTAACATCTGAAGTAATCAAAACCTCAGGCCAACGAGATAAAGTATCCATCAAAACTACAACATATTTGGAAACTGAAACACAGCTTACTGGACCCATAATATCTAATGAAACCGCTTCCCATACTTCATTAGGAATCTCCCTCAGAACCATGGGATGTATCCTCCTTTTCAAAGTCTTATCAGCTACTTTGCATTCCACACAGTCTCTCACCCTTCTCTCCAGAGCCAAATCCATACCTGGCCACCAATACGCACCTTTCAACCTTTCTTTGGTCTTGCAAATGCCATGATGACCTGAATGTGCCAGGTTAATTAAACACTCACGCAAACTAGAGGGAGATATTAACCTACCAGCTCTCAAAACCAAACCATTTTCCACAGAAAGCTCACTTCAAACTTTCTTGAATTGCAATACACCAATCTCTTGACCTACCAAGGTCAATGAAGACAACAAATCCCTGATTTTCAACAACTCCTCATCTTTGTTTAACTCATCCATCCAATCTTTTTCAGAAATACACCCATCTGTCACACTGCAAACTTTGACCTCATCACCAATCCACCACAAAGCTTGCTCTTCATTAACATCCCAGCTCTCAGACCTCATTCTAGATAAGCAATCAATAGTTTTATTCTCACATCCCGGAACATACCTAACAACAAATTGGAAATCCTGGAGACCAACTATCCACTTGCAAATGCGAGAAGATATACAATCCAAACCCTTTTTCTCAAATCATTTCTTGTAATGGCTTATGATCAGACTGCACTGCAAAGCGTACCCCTCAAAGAAACTGCTTAAATTTCTTAAGAGCCCAGTAAACAGATAACTCCTTCTTTTCAATAGTAGAATATCTCGATTCAGCACCCCTCAGACCCCTTGAGGCAAATGCAATAGTTATTTCCTTACCTTTGTTTATTTGCCTGAGAACACATCCCAAACCTTTATCAGAAGCATCTGTGATAACACAGCATGGCACTCTTGGATGAAAACTGCTAAGACATTGGGCAGAAGATAAAGCGTGCTTTAAATCATCAAATTCTTTCCTACATTCTTCTGACCAGTCAAACTCTACATCCTTACTGAGCAAACTCCTAATGAAGCTGGAACTTCTAGAAAAATTAGGAACGTATCTAGCATAAAATTCTGCCATTCCCATAAAGGCCTGAACATCTTCTTTTTTTCTTGATCGGTTAAATTAACTACTGTCTTCACCAAGTCATCCTTAGACTTCACACTATCACCTTATATGACGCACCCTAGATACATAATCTCTGGTGGAGTGAATTAATAATTTTCACCTATTAATGTAATACCTTTTGACCGAAAAATTTGTAGAACCTCTCTAGTTTTCAAAATGTGTTGTTCAAGAGTATCTGTGAAGATAAGTACATCGTCTTGGAAAAACTTGACCCCTTCTATTTTCCCAGGAATCTCATTCATAAGTCTCTGAAAAACCGATGCTGCAGAACAGAGCCCAAAAGGCATCTTGTTGAATTTATAAACATCAAAAGGCGTGATAAAAGATGTTAACAATTTGGACTGTTCACACAACTGAACCTGATGGTCAGCAGAGCTTAGGTCTAAAGTGGTAAAATATCTTGCATTACCCAAAGAGCTGACCATCTTGGTTATATTAGGCAATGGAAATTTGTCTTCAATGACCCCTTTAGTGAAGTGTCTGAGGTCAACACACAACCTAATTTCACCTGTCTTCTTCGTAGCAACCACAATCGGAGCAATCCATTGGGCCGCCTCAACTTCCTCAATGATGCCTTCTGATTGTAATCTCTGGAGTCCTAGCCTTAACCCGTCCTGCAAACTGAAAGGAATGCTTCTGACTTTACAAGCAATTGGTTGAGCACCCTCATTCAAACAAATACAAAGTTTGTAACCTATGATGCACCCTACTTTGGAGTCAAAGACATCAGAAAATTAATTCATAAGCTCATTACCAAAATCGCTAACTTTTTGTACTTGTACTTGTGGTACTGAATTTGGATTCAAAATAATACACAACAACTTTTGATGGGGCCAGCTTGGAATAGCATCACCTACAACAGGAACATACACTTTACCAAACATTTTGTTTCCCTTAAAGGTAATAGCCACATCAAAGAACCCCCTCAATTCTATAGGCTTGCCTCCATAGCTGTAGGGTGTAACATCTGGATGTCAAAGCATTTATTTACCTTGAAAGGACTTGGCATAATTAACTTCAAACACAAGAGATAGTTTTGTCCCTGAGTCCATCATCATTGAAATGCTGATAACATTCACATAAACTAAATCAGATGGATATTCACATTGAATACTGGAAACACAGTTTACATCATTTACAATTTGAAGAATAAAGTCACTTTACTCCTCACATTGCACCTCATTGACTTTAAATTTTGACTTTGTCAAAGACTTGCACACTTAGCAAAATGCCCCTTTTCCCCACACTTATTACAAACAACATTAAGTGCAGGACATTCTTTGCTATTGTCCAGGTGGGAAGAAGATCCGCATCTGAAACATAACAAATTTGTTTTATCGCTAACTTGAATTTTGTTTTTAGATTTGGTATCTAGAGTTTGGATATTAATGGGAATACTTTTAAATTTCTTGAAGTCTTCAATACATGACTTAGAGTGTTCAAATTGTTTGGCTACCATTAATACTTTGTTTAACATTGGATCACTCTTAGACCAAAGTGCTTCTCTAATTTTATCGCTCTTACACTCGAGCATAAACTGATCACGAATGCCCTCATCCACATCCTCACCAAAATTGCATAAAGCTGCAACTTCACATAATGCTGTCAGAAAATCTTCCATTGAGTCATCATCATTTTGTTTAAGTTTACTGAAAAAATACCTTTGAAGAATAATAGAAATTTTAGGTAAATAGTGTCTGTCTGATCTAAGTAAAGTAATCTCAAATTCATTTAGAGAAGTATCTCGTTCAGCATTCTCAGGAGAGGTTATTGTTGGTGACATTTCCAAAATTTCCCGTGCTTCTGCTCCTAGGCAGTGTTGTAAAACTGATGTTTTCCTTTCAGCAGGTAAGTTGCTACTACAAACACGGATGTAAGTTCAATTGTTTTTTTCCATTTAGTCCATGCAATGGGAGGATCTAGAGGGATAGATGAAACAAATGGAGGTGGAGCAATATTTTGCATTGTGAGAAAGGAAAAAAAAAAAAACAAAAAGCAATACCTGTAAAGAAAAAAAAGAAAAAGAAAATAAAATAAAAATAATCGCAAGAATATAGTCCAATTAAATATCCTTTCTTCACATATGCTGCACGAAGAATCTCAGGTTAACAGAATCAACACTCAGAAGATGATGAAGCTGAAAGCCCAAGAAGGATTTGACTGAATTCCACAATAAATCCTTTAGAAATGTGTGCAGACGGCAACACTTGGGACATGAAATGACTGATTTAATTGCTGCAGCGCTGAAGTAAATAGAAGAAATGAAGTGTTCTGCAAAGCAACTCCAGAGCTGAAGAAAAACATTTTGTGGAAGGTGGCTTCTTTAATTGCTGCAGTCATGAATAGATGAAACTCCTGTAAAGCACAAAGCTGAAGAAGGATTCTTTGTAGAAATGCGTGCGATAAATGATGACAACAGTAGGAAAATGCATGCCGAGGAAAGGAGCTCGGGAAAGGAGCGTCAGATAACTAATGGCAACCGTTGCTGGGAAACACAGTCACAGACGAGGAAATGCCTTCTGAGAACAAAGGTGTGGAAATTAGATAAGCGCGAGGCAGTGCGCTTGGCTTTTTTTACATTTAAGAAAGCTTTTCAACAGAAATTACGGAGGAGATTAAGATAATTCCAAACGTAGGGGTAAATTATGGAAACAATAACAGTACCTTTGTGTAGATAAATTCATCTCCTCGTGCGCATTGTGAATAAGCAGACGCAAAAACAGTGTGCTGAAGTTTCTTTAAAGTTAAGGAATGTCCATGTGCAGGTCCGATGTACCACTCATCGTTAAAATGAAGTGAAGTATTCCACTATAACGAGTAATGGAAGTCCAGATAGCTTGAATTGATGTCGTAATAAGGTTTATTCCAGTCAAAATGCCAATGAAGAAGCTCCATCCACAACAGCAGCACCCATCCTCCAAGCTCTCCTAGAATTCTGGAACACACACTACATTCCGGCCTACTACAAATCTTAAGAGGGTGGGGAAGAAGAGGAATATACTAAGAGAACAAATAACCAATGGAAGAAAATACATAACTGAAAATGCATTGTTACAAAGAACACATGAAGGAATAAAACAGCATGAAATAGAACAGAGAACCACTATTCATAAACAATATCACACATGACCATTGGGGTGGTGGGCATGGCTCCTGCCTTTAACAAGACAGGAGCCATGTCCATGGGGGTTATGCACCAGAAAATGTTGCTACACTGCTTAGAGGCAATTGTTTTGCCTCTAAACAGTGTAGCGCCATAATTTGACGCACAAGCCACGGTTCCCCCTATGCCTCCCTGGCCCTGTTAGCATCCTTTCCAAGGACTTTACAGGGCCATAGCGCCATTCCCTAAACATGGCGCCTAGCCAGCATCATGGAATTGCACTAACCGGCGCTATACTTTTTGACGCAGACCTGTGTTAACACAGGTTTGTGTCAAAAAGTATAAATCTGCCCTGTAGTCCCCACCAGAGAAGCCATAGATGCCCCCGTTTGTCACCATATTTATTATTGCAATTGATTATTTTTTTTAAAGTTAAATGTTTCTTTTTTTAAATGCGAGTCCCTTTGATGGGTGGATATCATCGTTTCTCTTTCATCTCAATGTGTTCCTATCCGTTCCCTCTCAAATGCCTCTGATAAGAAAGCATATTTGAATTGGGACCACCTCATTGCGTTCTTGCTCCTCTCTGCCTTTCCATTCCATGGAAACTATTAACATGTTCATTCTTCCTCTTTTGCATACATTTCTCACGTTCCTGCTCTCCTTGTGTCCTTATTGTTTCCCTTTTGTAGAGAGGGAGGTAGAACTGTGGGTGAGTAGAGGGCTCAGAGGTTACCAGACGTATCTGGACAAAGGCCTTTTTCTATAGAGGAGGGAACATGATGTGGGTGGGGTTTGGGGAATCGGCCAGGCACAGATTGCTATAACCATTGACCACAATGGATGGATCAGGACTGGCAAAGTGGTCTCCAACTCATCACCCTACATTGCTGTAAGAAGTAAAAGAGACCCAAACACCTGTAGTTGCATGACTGAAGTGTTGTATAGCATTACTAGAGAATTGCTCTATTAATAAGCATCCATGTACTTTTCTTGTCCAGCATTCATTTCAGTAAATCAGGAACACCTTAAGAGTAGGACCTTCACAGAGAAAAGTGTAGTACATGAATGGGAGGAAGAATGGAATATAGTGGATCACTGAGGGGTCAGAGAATTATTATTCCCTATGTACAGAACATGCCCTGTGCAAATGAAGGAATTTGTTTTGCTCCTCCAAATTATGCTGTTGTGATTGCATGTGGATAATTAAAAACGTCGCCTCGATGCATGCTAAATGTCTGCCACGCATTACATGGAAGGCATTTAGAGGCACATATACTATTATTTCACGCAATGTGGTGCTACAAGAGAACTTGCAGTGCTGTGTTGCATGAAAGGAGAGAGCAGAAATGCTCCATGTCGGCAAAGATATGGAGCATTTCTGCTCTCTCCTTGAGCTTTCACACTGTGTGCTTCTTAGTGTCGCGTAGGCTCTGACTATCCTAATGAGACTACTGGATTTGGGCGGCAGAATCACTTGCACTGTGGGGGACTGAGTCTGAACCCACTACAGGGGACACCTGTCGGCCTAATCTGGGTTTTGCTCTGGTTAACTAGCAGTGCCTCATCTCCACCCAAGAGTAGGGATGATTGGGCAACCGAGCGCATGACACAATTGACTCTGTCGCGTAGGCTCTCATTATTCTAATGAGACTACTGGATTTTGAGCAGCAGAATCGTCCGCGGTGTGGGAGACTGAGTCTAACCAACTGCGCGTGAAACCTGTCGCTCTAATCTGAGTTTTGCTCTGGCTAACTAGCAGTGCCTCATCTCTACCAAAGGATAGTGATGATTGGGCAGCCGAGCGCATGACATACTAGGCTTCTCAGGGAAGTCGTGGTCACTCAGGTCGCATCCGGTTCTCTCATTTACAATTCAGTCTCATATATAAAGGACAAACAGAGGCAGTATATGTTCCAATAATGAGTTTAATAAAATGACTGCATCTTCGATAGCAAAGCGTGAGATGCAATAACCAGGACAACACAACATGGCAGTATTAAAATTGTGACGAGAAGAGTGAAGCATAAAAACAACGCTATCATATTGTCACTATGATCGATTAACTATTTCCTATCTAAGTTATAATTTGAGCACAGCATGTTAAGCTCTTGTTCTGCCTTTCAGGTTCCCCTGGGAAGACATAAACCCCCATACTTGAGCAAAGGCCTGTGGTCTCCGTTAGCATCTGTAGCGAAGCATTCAGCAGTCAGCATACAGTCGTGGTTCCCTGGCTGGAATCTCCCTCTAACGTGTAAGGGACAAGATAGTGTTTATATAATAACACAACTGATGTTCTGAGAAAATGTCCCTACGTAAGGATGTGTATTTTCTACGAATGTTGGAGGCTAAACTTCTACCACGTTCACCGGCAATGTACCGAACTGCAGCCTTGAATGAAGCACAGAGTGATCAAGAATGTCTTGTTTGAGAACAGAGTGCTAGTCTAGGCAAAAACCGTTAGATATATGAAAATAAAACAAGACCGTAAAAATGGTTACTGTAATAATAATAATGCGAAGCTGAATAAAATATATTTAGGTTAAAGTGCACAGCGGCCTAGTGTGTTAAAATAACGTGCATGGAGCTATAACTTAAATGGCTACACAACATCCTCCCCTTGTCGGTTGAAAGTGGTTCAAAGCCAAAGCTAAAATGTTATTACTAAAAAGCTCAACCTAAGATATATATAAAAGCAAAGTCAATTCGGACAAGTCAAAGGGACACACAAGCATCCTACATGACAATTTAAAACATAAGCATGTGGCATATAACCGAATTTGAAGAGCATGTCAATTTAGAAATGGTCCAATCTAGGTACGAGTCATGGAGAATAGGAGATCTTCCACTTCGGCTGATGTTAAAATCGGAAAGTCCTCGCCAAGAAGGATCAAGGAGCAGGTGTGTTCCGTAGCTCCAGTGTCAACCAAGGCGGCATCCTGTGGTGTGCCCATTGATGAGTTGTGAACAACTTCCTCCAGGAAGGGTAACTCTTAAGTAGCTTCACACAGCAAACGCAACCTCAATGAGCATGTCCGGTAATGAACCCTCAGTGAGAACATCAACAGATCAGCGTCTATTGCAGTCAAGCGCTGCTGTCAAAGACAGATTTCCAGTGCATCTTCAAAAGAGCACCAGAGGCACCAAAACACATGCTGCACACAAAGCAAAACTGGCCTGAATGACAAAGACCAGCCGCACTCAAAGTGTTGCTCCAAAATTCTGCTTCATACGTTCATGACACAGCTGTGCTGATGGGAGCGCCATCATTTCTCCTCGTTGTGATGCGACAGCCATTGCGCATAAACAACAGCAACAGCAGGATGCCAGCTAATAGTGTCAAAGTTATCGGAAATCCCCCGAAAATAATGAGAAAATTGAGTGGATAGCTGAAGGTATCAAACCGAATACGGAGGAGAAGGTGTGAATGAAACCAGCACCAAAAGCTTTGAAAAAATGTGCGATTCCAGTTGTACTAGACAGATTGAATATTTATCCCACGAGTTCACCATAGTGTCTCGGAAAGTTTGTATTTAACAGGGACTGTATTTCTGCCGATAACCTTGGGACTTGAAGTTCGTAAGTCTTGCGCGTAGATGTAAGGGCCACATGCTTTTGAAACAGTAAAGCCTTGAGTCTGCTTAACTTGTCAAAATTCACGTTTGAAGTAGCAATGTGAGGCCAAATATCAGCTACTTCTTTAATTTTAGTGGGGGGAAGAGTACGTTCCCGCAGCATGTAACGACCTTAGAGACCGAAACAACGTAAACTATTCCGTCCCGCATGCCACAACAGTCTTCACCATTGAGGAGGACGTAGCTGCCGTTTGAAAGCACCTGGAATGTAGGTCAAATCAAGGGGACTGGAACTCCCTTCAGATAACAAGCCAAGTTCGCAGCAGACACATTACACGCCCCATGCAAGGACAGATGTTTACAAACCATCGAGTGGCTGACTGAAGTCTCGCATTCACTACCGCTAAGAAAGACTTCTTTCATGCCACTGGAGCATTTGTACGAGAAGGGAAGCTCTCACACCTCATGGATGTAACTATCTCCCAGCTTTTCATATCTGCCTACCGGAATGTGTTGTAAACAGGAGGTGAATTGAAGTGTTGAAATAGGCAGATTAATAACCCCATGTATTAACCACTCAGCTGATGGTATTTTGGCCACAGTAGAAGGCAATGTAATGACATGGTGTATTAGAATCTGTTTATGTCACCTGGAATCGTGTGACATTGTCTTGAATGATGTCACGTGATTCCGAGGCATCGACTGGCAGAAGCGACGTCTCTTCTCTGTGCCCTTTCACTTCTGGGAAAACTAATGTTTTAATGCGCCTTTAGTCTTTATTCAATAAAATCTACAATTACCTAAGGACCCGTCGTGTGCTCCTTTCAGGCAACTTTTCTAATTTCTTGATGTTAAGTATGACATAAGTCGCTTCCTTCTTAGCCATTAGTTGTTGTTGTCACGTTAGAGAAAAGGAAGAAAATATCTCCCTTGCACTGACGTGCTGCCAGGGAACGCGACCCGCCTTCAATGTTTGAAGCGTCCAACCCAACTGCATAATGGACCTGATCTGACTCTGTCCATGGTGTAAAGAAGACATATCTGATTGTATAATGTCTATAGCAGAAGAGACAATGGGGGTCATTCTGACCCTGGCGGTCGGTGATAAAGCGGCGGACAACCCACCAACAGGCTGGCGGTCCAAAAAATTGAATTCTGACCCTGGCGGGAACCGCCAACAGAGCCCGCCACTTTAACACTCCGACCGCCACGGCGGGACACACAAACAGCGCGGCGGTCACCGCCAACAGGCAGGCGGCAGACAATGTACCGCCCACCCTATCACAACTCACCAATCCGCCACCTTTTCCGGGGCGGGAGCACCGCCGATAAAAACACGGCGGAAACAGACTACGAACGGGAAAACGCTCACCTCTATACACCCCATGAGGACGGAGGACAGCATGGAGCCCGAATTGAACATCCTACCTGCTCTCGTCTACCTGCTCATCTACCACGAGTACGAACTCCGGCGCAGACGACAACGGTGAGTACCACACCTACGACACAGGGGAGGGGGGGAGGAGGAAGGGTTATGGGCACACACATACGCAAAACACCCACCCCCCAACTATCTACACACCAATGCAGAGCACCAAGTCAAAGTGACCCCACCCAAACCCCCCGGAATAATGAAAAGATATAATTAAAGTGAGAAACTAAATTTATGTATAAAATAGGTTCATTGAAGTCATGGTAAAATAGGAAAATGAATAAAAAATATTCAAGTTTAAACATTGCGCAACCGAGAAATAGAGGCAATAAGTCCAGCACAGTCACTGAAATTTCAACTGTCCGTGGGCCAAAGTGTACCAACACATGTGCAAAGCCCACACAGGAGACCTGAGTCCGTTGGAGAGAACACTGCAGGGGCATCAGATGATAAAAGTACAGGCACCTCAGGGGGAAGGGAAGGGGGGGCACCACAGCCACATGAGTCCACGATGCCAGATCCAAGAAGGGGCCACCATGCCCACTGTCATATCCTGGGGAGTGCAAAGCCACAGTCTCTCAAGTCTCTACAGTGGGTGGCTTGCCCACTGTCATATCCTGGGGAGTGCAAAGCCACAGTCTCTCAAGTCTCTACAGTGGGTGGCTTGCCCACTGTCAAATCCTGGGGAGTGCAAACCCACAGTCTATCAAGTGGATAACAGTCTCCACAGGCAATGGAGGAGGCAGGGTGGCCCGAGTGCAGCGTGAACAGTAGCTCGACACAGAACTGGCACTGTCATTGGGCCAGCGGTGCTTGAGACGGCGGGGCCCAGCGGGGCGGTGCTTGAGACGGCGGGGCCCAGCGGAGCGGTGCTTGAGATGAAGGGCCCAGCGGAGCGGTGCTTGAGATGAAGGGCCCAGCGGAGCGGTGCTTGAGACGGCGGGGCCCAGCGGAGCGGTGCTTGAGATGAAGGGCCCAGCGGAGCGGTGCTTGAGATGAAGGGCCCAGCGGAGCGGTGCTTGAGACGGCGGGGCCCAGCGGAGCGGTGCTTGAGATGAAGGGCCCACCGGAGCGGTGCTTGAGATGAAGGGCCCAGCGGAGCGGTGCTTGAGACGGCGGGGCCCAGCGCAGCGGTGCTTGAGATGAAGGGCCCAGCGGAGCGGTGCTTGAGACGGCGGGGCCCAGCGGAGCGGTGCTTGAGATGAAGGGCCCAGCGGAGCGGTGCTTGAGACGGCGGGGCCCAGCGGAGCTGTGCTTGAGATGAAGGGCCCAGCGGAGCGGTGCTTGAGACGGCGGGGCCCTGTTCAGCGGTGCTCCTCCCGGCGGGGCCCTGTTCAGCGGTGCCTTTCTGCACAGTGGGGCCCTGTTCAGCGGTGCCTTTCTGCACGGCGGGGCCCTCTTCAGCGGTGCCTTTCTGGACGGTGGGGCCCTCTTCAGCGGTGCCTTTCTGGACGGCGGGGCCCTGTTCAGTGGTGCCTTTCTGCACGGCGGGGCCCTGTTCAGCGGTGCCTTTCTGCACGGCGGGGCCCTCTTCAGCGGTGCTCAGTCGCCCTCCGACCGTGCAGTTGCTGGACCCTTCAGTGACGGTGTCCTGGGCCCTTTTGTGTCCTCCCTCACACCCGGGATGGGGCTTGTGGGGCCCTCCTGGTCCGCGCTCCTGCTGGCTGACTTCTCCGCCCTGCTGCCCTTGCCCTCCTTCGATGTGGCTCTCTGGGCCTTGCCTCCCCTGGATGTTGTGGCAGGTGAAGTGGCAGAACTTTGGTCCTTGGGGGCAGCCGTGTCAGTCTTCTCGCGGCGGCCCCTTACTTTACGGGTCCTCTTCCCAGGGGGGGCTGGCTGTCCCCTTGCTGCTGACCGATGTATCACTGCTGGCAAAGGGGGGACTCCAAAATCCATGCACTACCGTGACCCTTGAAGCCGGGCGGGTGGTGGCTGAGGCGCTCTTGGGACTCTTAGCAGATGGAGGGGGGGTCAGGTGAGGGAAAGAGGTCAAGAGTGGAGAGGTAAACTTTTTTAGGACCAAGGTAAAGGGTAGGTGTAGTGGTTATGGGAGTGGAGGAAGAGGAGGTGGTTGTAGGAGAGTCAGGTGTGCTGTCCTTGGGTGAAGGTGCATGGGCTGGAGGCTGTGGTGAGGTGGTTGGCTGTTGGGTGAGTGGCTGCCTGCGTTTGTGTGTCTTGGAAGAGGGGGTGACAGACACAGTGGGAGAGGACACAGGGGACGTGTAAATGGCAGTGGGAGTGGTGACTGCACGTGTGCGGACTGTACTGGAGGGTGTGCTGGTGATGGAAGTACTGGCTGTTGGTGGTGTGCATGCAGGTGTGAGTAGAGATGTCACAGGGAGGGAGGAGGGAGACGAGGAGGTGGGGGACACAGAGGTGGTAGTGGCTGTTGGCATGTCTGCATCTGGGTGTTGCTTGGGTGAACGTTTGTGTGATCTGTGGTGCTTATGTCTGGATGAGCTGCCCTTGGGTGTTGAGGTGTGTGCAGGCTGGTCTGATGGTGTGGGTGGGATAGGCAGGGGAACAGGAGACAGAGACAGGCTGGAGGCAGTTAGAAGAGGGAGGCTGGAAACAGGGACAATGGCTGCCGTCAGTGCTGAGGCCAGAGCATTGAACGATCGTTGATGGGCAGCCTGACCCGAATGAATGCACTCCAGGTATGCATTGCTACGATGCACCTCCCTCTCTACCCCCTGGATGGCATTCAAAAGGGTAGACTGCCCAACAATGATGGTCTGTAGGAGGTCAATGACCTCCTCACTGAGGGCAGCAGGGGTAACAGGGGCAGGGCCTGAGGTGCCTGGGGCGAAGGAGACGCCCGCCTTCTTGGGCGAGCGGGCACGGAGCGAAGGCTGAGGGGCTGCTAGGAGGGCGGAGCTGGTGCGCTGGGTGGCGGCTGTACCTGTAGAGGCGGGGGGCACGGATGTTGCCGCCACCGCTAGGGAGCTCCCATCCGAGGACGTGTCGGTGTCGCTGGTGTCACCACGGCTCCCCGTTGTGAAGCCCCCCTCGCCCTCCGTATCACTGGTGGCCTCGGTGTCTGTGCCATGGCCCACCGGGGCCTTGTGAGTTGCAGCTCCCTCGTGCTCCGCTGCCAATTCTCCTCCGCCTGATGATGCTAATGGGGGGAGAAATAAAAACAGGTTGAGTGCATGCATTGTCAACACCGTTGGCGGAGAGGACAGACACAGGAGCCTCATGCACTAAGCCGCGCAATCGGGGGACACTACTCAGTACTTGTGACTAGGCCAACAGGTCTAGGGACAACAAACGCGCACATGGGTGATGCAGGACCATGGATAGCTGTACTTGTCACCCTACAGAGGTGGGGGGCGGGGGCACAGGGACATGGCTAAAGGAGAGGACTACACTACAGAAAGCGCCCTGGCCTAATGTCACCCACAGCCCTCTTCCCCCACCCAGGCACCTCCACTGCGCGTAAAGATAGCTGAATGTGCTGATACTCACCCCCTTGTGTCTGCTGTGATGTCCTCACGCGCCCATCCAAATCGGGGTAGGCCACCGCCAGGATCCGGGACATCAGGGGGGTCAGGGTACGACTGGCACCCCTCCTAGGTTGGGAGGCCATCCCCAGCAGTGACTCGGCGGTCTTCCTGGTCCCGCGGCGGATGTCCTCCCACCTCTTGCGGCAGTGGGTGCCCCGTCTGTTGTGGACCCCCAGGTTCCGGACTTCCTTGGCGATGGCACGCCAAATGTCGACCTTCTGATGGGCGCTGACCTATTTGACATGTACAGGGTGGAATTGGAAATATCATCAATTTTCCGCATGATAGATGCGATTGGCCCCCCCTCCCCAACCTTGCCATGTGGCACATGCTCTCATCTGTCGTGCCTTGCACTCGTCATTGTCTTCCCACCCCACCATCTAATATCCACACCACTCAACACAGGCATAGCCCATTCAACGTGCACACAGTGTACTTACCTGTTGGTCTGGAGGACCAAAGAGTCGCGCATACTGGGGCAGGACCCCATCCACAAGTTTCTCCAACTCTTCTGTAGTGAAGGCAGGGGCCCTTTCCCCAGTCGCAGCAGCCATTGTCTCTTCCAGACCGAGTTCACAGCAGCACTTGCAGTATAGGTCCTCTCCTGTGGATGATCAGGTCTCGAGTGATTAACCAGATAGAAAATGGCGGTCACACCCGCGGCGGTGCGTACCACCGCGGTGCGTACCGCGACCGCCGGCGCACCTAGTCATTGGCTCGTGAAACCCATAGGGTTCGATGTTAACCAATGCGGCTTGGCGCCGCGGTCTTCGACCGCCTACCGCCACGGTGTGTCACGCCAGCGCATTGACCTCACATCCCACTGTCACACTTCTCAGGTCAGGCAGCCGCCATTTCAAGGGCCCACATGGCTTAATTTCTACTGCGTCACACAGGCCTAGGCCTTGCATTGCCACTCATACAAGCCATTCAATGCATTGAGAATCGTGTACTGTGCAAGCTGTAGTTACGTACCTGTGGGTTGCTTGACTCTCTACTCCATGTTGTCCTTCCTAGGCACCGTCCGCTGGGACTTGCGAGGAGAAGGATGAATCCTCCCGTGTACCGACCGCTGGTGGACCTGTCGACAATGGAGGAACGTCATATAATACTTCGATACCGACTTGACCGAGCCACTATACATGAACTGTGTGCCCAGCTGGAGCCAGCACTGATGTCCCCCATCCGCCAACCCACAGGAATTCCCCCTCTGGTGCAGGTTCTGTCAGTCCTCCATTTTTTGGCAAGTGGGTCTTTTCAGACAACAGTGGCCATGTCATCAGGGATGTCTCAGCCTATGTTTTCTAAGATTTTGTCCAGAGTGTTGTCTGCCCTGACGAAATTCATGCGGAGCTACATTATTTTCCCTGAGGAGGGTGATTTGGCCACTGTGAAGGGTGACTTCTATGCCCTTGGACATATCCCCAACATCATTGGTGCCATTGATGGGACCCATGTGGCCTTAGTACCCCCAAAAGACGATGAGCAGGTGTACAGAAACAGGAAAAATTACCATTCAATGAATGTGCAGGTGGTCTGTTTGGCTGACCAGTACATCTCCCATGTAAATGCCAAGTTCCCTGGGTTAGTGCATGACGTGTATGTTATGCGAAATAGCAGCATCCCCTATGTGATGGAACAGCTACAGAGACAACGTGTGTGGCTAATAGGTGACTCTGGTTACCCCAACCTGCCATGGCTACTGACCCCAGTGAGGAATCCCCGGACCAGGGCAGAGGAACGGTACAATGAGGCCCATGGGCGATCTAGGAGGATCATAGAAAGGACCTTCGGCCTCCTGAAGGCCAGGTTTAGGTGCCTGCATATGACAGGGGGATCCCTAATGTACTCACCAAAGAAGGTGTGCCAGATCATCGTGGCCTGCTGTATGCTTCACAATCTTGCATTGCGACGCCAGGTGCCTTTCCTGCAGGAGGATGGTCCAGATGGTGGTGTTGTAGCAGCTGTGGAGCATGTGGAGAGTGAAGAGGAGGAAGACGACGGGGACGACACGGACAACAGGGACACAGTCATACAACAGTATTTTCAGTAGCACACAGGTAAGAATCCCCCACGCCATTTTACATTTACTTCTGGCCTCCTGCATCTCTACTTTCTGTGTTTCCCCCCAGTTCCTTTCAACTGAATTGTGACTTTCCCTTCCCTTTTCAGAGCTGTATGACCCACTGCGTGACTTCTGCTTTGTTCGCCCATGGAGTAAATCACATTGACATTGGTATGTTGTCATCACAATGTAACTGAACATTTTTGAACCGTTATGTGTAATACATTTGTTAAGAATACAAGCAGACTCCTGAGTGTTTTAAGTGCAATTAGTGATTTATTTAAAGTGCTACATATAGGTCCATGATAGTAAAACGGTGATGGGTGGGGGTGGAGTGATGTCCATGGCAGAATCCAGTTCTCGGTCGCACAGTTGCATTGTCCATATGCCTGTGGAAGGATGGAGCAGGGGCAGTTCAAGGTTGGACAGGGTGACAATGTGGGACAGTGGAATGACATCCGGGGGGATCTTATGCTGGCGGGGGTCTTGGCATCCTACTCTGTCTTCCTTTGTGATCTCAGGTTCCTCTTGCGGGGTGGTTGATCTTCAGCAGGAGGTGGGGTTCTGGTGGCCCGTCGTTGTGTGAGGGCCTCCTGTCCACTAGCGCCGGCGGAGGTGGTAGGCTGTTCCTGGTCCAGGCTGGTGACAGGGGCCCTTTGGGGTGCCACATGGTCCCGCAATGTGGTGACTATTAGGTTCAGGGCCAGGACGATGTTCCTGAGCTCCTCTCTGTACCCCATGTACCGTTCCTCCTGCTGTGTCTGGATCTCCTGGAACCTGGCCAGTACCGCCGCCATCGTCTCCTGGGAGCGGTGGTATGCTCCCATGATGGTGGTGAGGGCCTCTTGGAGAGTCGGTTCCCTGGGCCTGTCCTCCCCCCCCTGTCGCACTGCAGCCCTCCCAGTTGCCCTGTTTCCCCGGGCCTCTGTCCCCTGGACGGTGTGCCCACCACCACTGCCCCCAGGTCCCTGTTGTTGTTGGGGTGTTGGGTCAGCCTGGGTGCCCTGTAGTGGCGGACACACCGCTGATTGACCTGTCCTGGAGACAGAGGCATGGGCCCGCTGGGTGGGAGCTGTGCTGACATTCCCTGAGGGGGTTAGGTTTGCTGTGGCCTGTGTCTGTGTGTGGGGAACCGACTGTCCAGAGGTACCCGATGGTCCGGGCTGGTCATCAGGTTCTAGGTCGACAGAGCTGCTGTCCTCACTGGGGGCCTGTTCTGGGGGTGGGATGGACATATCTGGACCCTCCTGGCCGGTGTGTTGGCGTTCGGGCCCTGCAGGGGAGAAAGAGTATGGTTATTGCTTCTGTGTTCCATGGCGTGCGATTTGTGGGTGCCCTTGTCCCCCAGTGCTGGCATTCCCTTGTGGCAGGAGTTGTGAGGGTGGTTTGTGGGGGGGATGGGTATGTGCAGTGGTCATGCATAGGTGATGGGTGTCCATGGTTTGTGTTGGCATTCAGGGTTTGGTTTTGGGTTGGGTGGGTTGTGCTGGTGAGGCATTGGCAGGGAGGATGTGTGCTGGGGGTTTGGGGGTGAGGGTGGGGGTGTGGGTTGGCATGCTGGTGGTTGGGGGGGGAGTAGTTGAGACTAGACTTACCAGAGTCCATTCCTCTGCCTACTCCAGCGAGGCCCGCAGGATGCAGGATGTTCAAGACCTCTTGCTCCCATGCTGTGAATTCGGGAGGAGTGGGTGGTGGTCCGCCGCCAGTCTTCTGCACAGCGATGTTGTGTCTTGAGACCATCGACCGTACCTTCCCCCGTAGGTCGTTCCAGCACTTTCGGATGTCTTCCCGGTTTCTGGGATGCTGTCCCACAGCGTTGACCCTGTCGACGATCCTTTGCCATAGCTCCGCCTTCCTGGCTATTGTGGTGTGTTGCACCTGTGTGCCGAAGAGCTGGGGCTCTACCCTTATTATTTCCTCCACCATGACCCTGAGTTCTTGGTCCGAAAACCTGGGGTGTCTTTGGGGTGCCATGGGGTGGTGTGGATGAGGTGTGGGGTGGTGTTTGTGGTGATGTGAGTGGTGGTGTATGGTGATGTGTGCGTAGATGTGGTGTGGTTGATGATGCTGGGTTCCTGTGTGTGTTGGGGTTTTCGATTGCTGTGCTCTCTCTCTCTCTCTCTATCGCCTTCTCTCCGATTTCCTACTAGTGGGGGTTTGTGGGTGATGTGGGTGTGTGTTTTATAGTTGCTTGGATGTGTGGGAGTGGTCTTTGTATGTGTATCAGGTGTGTGTATTTCAAGTTGTCCAATGTGGCTGTGTTTTGGAGCTGGGTGTGTATTTTGACCGCAGCGGTGTGTACCGCCAATGGAATACCGTGGTTGAATGACCGCCGCGTGGATTCATGGGTCGTAATGGCATGGGCGTGTTTGTGTTGGCGTGGCGGTGGAGGTTTGGTCATCTCCAGTTTATCGCTGCCCGCTGATGAGACGGCCTTCCGTGGATGTCGGGTTTTTTGCGGCTTGGCAGTTGTGGGTCAGAATGACCGTGGCGGTTTACCGCGGCCGCGGCGGTAGAATGGCGGTCTTCTGACCGGCGGTAAGAGCCTTTTACCGCCGAGGTCAGAATGACCCCCAATATTATTTATGGTATATATCCAGTCGGACAAGGTGTTAATCCCATTATCCACAACAGCTAATGCCTTTTTTAGATTTTCCTGATCTATTTGACTTAACCGGGCAGCAGCATCTGGTTGGGAAAGATTCAAAATTTCATTATAAACTGCATATAAGGAACGCTTCCTACGTGGCGTTCTGGGGTGTAACAGGAAGTCTTGTAAATCAGTGGTGTTAGACAGGAGACTGAGGTGTTCTCTAACTGCATTTAGTGAGGATGATTTTAACCATTGTTGGCACAATTTTCCCACACTATGGGGGTCATTCTGACCCCGGCGGTCTAAGACCGCCGGGGCCAGGGTCGGCGGGAGCACCGCCTACAGGCCGGCGGTGCCCCGCAGGGCATTCTGACCGCGGCGGCTTGGCCGCGGTCAGAAGAGGCAAACCGGCGGTCTCCCGCCGGTTTACCGCTGCCCTTAGAATCCCCCATGGCGGCGCAGCTTGCTGCGCCGCCATGGGGGATTCTGACACCCCCTACCGCCATCCTGTTCCTGGCGGTTCGCCCACCAGGAACAGGATGGTGGTGGGGGGTGCCGCGGGGCCCCCGTAAGAGGGCCCCGAAATGTATTTCAGTGTCTGCTAAGCAGACACTGAAATACGCTACGGGTGCAACTGCACCCGTCGCACCCCTGCAACTACGCCGGCTCAATTCTGAGCCGGCGTCCTCGTTGCAGGGGCATTTCCTCTGGGCCGGCGGGTGCTCTTTTGGAGAGCGCCCGCCGGCCCAGAGGAAATGTCTGAATGGCCGCCGCGGTCTTTTGACCGCGGTGCGGTCATTCAGCAGCGGTACCCTGGCGGACGGCCTCCGCCGTCCGCCAGGGTCAGAATGAGGCCCTATATTTTGTAACTATACCCGCATGTTCGGATGATATATAGCAAGGGTCTGGCCTACTCATCCTAAGGCCCCCCGAGGAGTTAATAAAACGTTGATGACACCCGTTGATATCTATCGGCCACAATAACCACACGCAGGGACGTGTCAGTGATGCATTAAATGTACCATTCTGGACCCATTAATCGAGCTGATTTTCAGTTGCATTTGTATATTTTTGCCATTTATAAAACTTTGCGGGGCAGGTATACTGGGCATGTTTAATTCCTTAATTTTAGCTAAGCCCAAACAACTTGTCTGTTGTACTGTTTCATTTAAAAAGATCATTTGTACAGGAATAAGGCATACTCTAAACAAAGCTTCCTTTCCCTTAATTTGCCAAATTCTTGTCCCCCACACACTTTTCAGATCATTCGTTTTCAACCAATATTCATAGCCTTCTATCGATAACGGGGAAACAAAGGATTACGAATATATACATTTCATATTGGTCATTAATATATGTATATCCTTAATAGGTGATACCTTAAAATAACATAACTCAGCATTTTTCACATTGTGCCTAGAAAAATATGCAGACTTTTCAGAGTATGTTTTGGAACTCCCCCGTGGCAGAGTCGGGCCATGTTCCCATTGCGTATAATTAAAAACAGTTCTGGGGTTGATCGCTCTATGTATGAAATGGTGCCCATAATAATTATAGCAAAACATACCACCATAATTTTCTTTAAATTGGTAAACATCTTCGTTTTCAAAGACAGTATAATATTGCAATTCAGTCATCATAGAATCAACTGTTTTTACATCCCAATCATCAGAAACAATGCCTGGTATTACTAAATTATTCTTTGATAGTTTGAACACATATAGGGGGTCATTCTGACCCCCGCGGGCGGCGGGAGCCGCCCGCCTAGAGGGAGCTGCCATATGGCCGCTCCGCGGTCGAAAGACCGCAGAGGCCATTCTGGCTTTCCCGCTGGGCTGGCGGGCGACCCCCAGATGGCCGCCCGCCAGCCCAGCGGGAAACCCCTCCCCACGAAGAAGCCGGCTCCGAATGGCACCCGTCGCGTATTGCAGACACTGAAATACAAAGTGGGGCCCTCTTACGGGGGCCCCTGCAGTGCCCATGCCATTGGCATGGGCACTGCAGGGGCCCCACGACACCCCTCACCGCCATCCTGTTCCTGGCGGTCGGAGCCGCCAGGAACAGGATTGCGGTGAGGGTGTCGGAATCCCCCATGGCGGCGCAGCTTGGCAGCGGAAAACCGGCGGGAGACCGCCGGTTTTCCTGGTCTGACCGCGGCCAAACCGCCGCGGTCAGAATGCCCTGCAGGGCACCGCCAGCCTGTTGGCGGTGCTCCCGCATCCCCGGCCCCGGCGGTCCTTGACTGCCGGGGTCGGAATGACCCCCATAGTATTTGAATAACTTCTGTGGGGCCATATATATCAAACATTACTCTTTCCCAAACAATCCCATCAGGAATTGGTACTGCGGAAATGTTCACAAAGGATAATTTTCTTCTGACTTTATGTGATGAAACATGTGGCTTTAAAACCTCCTCCACCTGTTCAACTGTTGATCTTTCAGGAAGAAATTGACCATGTATTAATAAGAAAAAGGTGATGACAAAACCAATCCAAAGTAGAAAGGCTAAGACAGTCAAAGAGAGCCATAGATAGTTCCATGGAAAGATAAAATAAGTTTCTTTAAGCCGGTTTTTTAGCTTACGTGCACTTGACAAGTCAGCTGTCGAAGAGGCAAATGAGTCTGAGAAGTCATCGTTGAAGATGGTTAAATTTCCAGAGGCAGTTTGTGCAAATGATGGAGCCGTTGTCAGTGGTGGAGTTGGTGTTTCCTGTGGTGGCACACTATAGATAGCACCATCCGTCTGTGTTGAAGTTGAGTCAACTTGGTCAAATATTTCTAAATTATTTGACGTTAGCGGAACTAATGCAAAATCATCTTCCACCCTCCCCAAGCTAATAGATGTGTCAATGTTGGTATATACAACTTGTAGAGGAACTTCTTTGCCAGTAGTGAGAGGGATTCGGGAACTACTGGATGTTCCTCTTCGTCGGCTGTGCAGGATCGGCCACAAGGTGTAGTTTGATATTGTCGATGGAGACAAAACAATTTACTTTGGCACCTGCCAACGGTGGTAGAATTACAGTTCTGGTACCGTGTATCCCTAGTTCTGGGACTGGTGCTCGATAAGAAGGGCCAAATTCCTTTTTTCACAGCGACTTTCTCACGTACAAGATCCCCAACTTTGGGAATCCAGCCGGTAGATGTTACAGGCACATGCTTGATTCCTGTGGAGGCGGCACAGTTAGAAGAATTATCATCACGGAACTGTTGCAATTCCTGTAACACAGTGACACGTTCATTTATGTCAAAAGGTGTTTCTGCTGCCTCCACGCCAGGACCATCAAGATCCGGAACATCCAATTGAGTTCCGAACAGGCACTCGTATGAAATACGACCCCCCAGGGACCTTCTAGGCAGATTATTTAGTGCTCTCTAGACTCCATATAGGTGATTAAGCCAACTACGACATGTACCTAAGACTTTGGCTGTTAAGGATTGCTTTAAATCACGGTTTAATCATTCCACAACACTATTTCCCTTGGGATGAAATGGAAACGAGTACTGGAGTTGGACCCCCAACGAAGCCATGGCGTCCCTGAATGCCCTTGAGGCGAAAGCAGGGCCCTGGTCCAAATGGAAGGCCGCAACCGCATATGTACCGAAAAAGACTTGCAAATCTTTAATAACAGTCCGAGTATCAGCCGAGCGTTGTGGCCACACCCATAAATATTTATTAGGAAATCCTTTAGGATAGGGCTTACCATCAGCCCCAAATGTCTGCGTCCGGTTTGGAACTCAAACGAGTCACTGCAACTACAGCGGCCACTGCCACTGCTGACTTTGCGGCTTCATCAGCCAATGTATTTCCAGCAATGTGTACCCCAAAGTGCTGGTGTCCAAGTGTGTGTACAACGTGGACATTTGGTAGCGTCTCTTTCAGCTGCTACTTTCCCCCACAGAAGTCTGTGTTTAATGGTGTTGCCTTTGGAATCTCTGAACCCATTCTGGCGCCAATAATGCAGGTATTCATTAAAGGACTGGACACAATAATACGAATCACAAGCTATCAGCGTAAGCTGTGCAGGATCCGTGTGTTCCATTGCCATCAGCAGAGCTTTTAGTTCTGCCAATTGTGCTGTGCAATCCCCTAGGGTTTGAGTAAAGGTGTGTAGAGGACAAAATGCATTGCCCTCCATGTAGCCACTTACGACTGCGCATGCAGCAGAACATTGGTGTTTAGTTCCAACTGCAGGTTGTGCTGAGTCACCGGTGTACATGACTCTATGATATTGTTCAATAGGCAATGTATTTGCTGTAACTGGGTATTCTATTTCGTATTGTAAAAATTCTTGAGTTTGTAACTTTGGGTCAAAAATGTAATCTACATCAGTGGCTGTCAGAGACGTAGCCCATTGTATCCAGCGTGGATGTAATGCTTTTGCATTTGGAACGCTGGCTTTTGTAACAGCCTCTAGGGCTGGGATCAGAGAAACGTCAATAATGCTTTTTCCTAGGGCAAGAGGTCTTTGTTTAATGACAGCCATCTGCACAGCAGTGAGAATTTTCTCAGTGGGAGCAAAGCGTTGTTCTGCCGCTGAAAATAAGTGTGATTTGCATGCAATCGGGACTGTCTCACCTTCATTGAATGTCACATAGGTGAAACCAATGTCCCCAGCTATTACTCTGATGAACAAATGTGTTATGTTGTCCCTCGTGTGTAAGTGTTGTTGTAGTGATGATCTTTGAGGATGAGATTAGAATAGGAGGAGAGTGGAGATTCTAGAATGGGAGAGTGAGAGAAGGAGCTGGAAGCTGGAGGGTAAGGAGCTCTTGCTGGGGGTTTATCGCAATATTACTTTATTCAGAGAATTTTACAAATAAAGGATTATTGTTTCCATGTGCTGTGGAGTTCATACATATTTTGGCGACGTGGGACTCTGTGCAGGGGCAGAGAATATGAAGAACTGATAACCCCCAACCCCTGGATCAGCCACCTGGAAGAAGGAAGGATCAATGAAGAGAGAAATTCGAACAGCATACCAAGAAAACGGAAGCAAAAATTATTAGAGAAGTGTATATAATCGTGAGTTTTTATTACTGTAATACTCCGGAAAGGAACTGCTAAGCTTAAGCTTTTAACTGTTGGAATTTCGTGTACAGAACAATGTTTCTGTTTTAATTTTTTTTTTTTATTGCTTCATAAAATGTCCTTCGCATTGCTGCCACTATGCCGATTTTGATTTTTAAAAAATATTTAAAGCTTTGTGTATTGTTTACACGAACAAGATTGGTTTCAAACAATAACAAGAGCTGCCAACGATTATTTTGACACGCGCTATAGAATATGTAGAGACAAGAGTTCTTCTGAAGCGAACCGCGTGCAACTACGCGTGAGGTACGCACGCACTCCATGATTTTAATTTTTGATTGTACCATACTCGCAGCAAACATCTCGCAGAGTGAGAGGAAATATAAATAAATACCTTGTGGCAAATAAGTGACAAACGTTGCTCCTTACCTAATTGAAACGTCTCCTCTCAGCAGTTCGAAGGCTTAGACACATTGTAGAAACAAAGGAAGGACTACAGAAACTAACTTCAATAAAAAAGGAAAATAAACTACAGAGAATGACTACGATCGAAAAAAAAAAAGATCTTACTACTCAAAAGATCAATAGCAAATTATCAAAAACTATTATTTCAGCGCGTACTTTGACATGTAGAACGTGTGGAAGGCATGGTCATTTGGCCAAAGTATGCAGGTCAATAGGAAAGGTGTGGAATAAAAGTGTTAAATCACTAGATAGCATACAAGGGGAACACGAGGAAGAGATTGTTCTAACCATCAACAGCATGTCAGAAGACAATCTGCGTAGTGCTGAATCAGAAAACTGTACAAATCTGAAGCATGAAAGCCTATGTGAATTAAAGAAGCCTCATTGTGATATAACACTGAAAACTACAATTGTAAGGATGCTAGTTGATTCCGGAAGTTTGTATACCTTAATATCTAGAGACATATATGAAGAAACTTTGAGGGAAAAAATTGAAGATTTGCAGACTACAGATGTGAAAGCAGTTGGGTATGGTGGAAAGAGAATCGACATTGTGGGAATGAAATGGATGGACATTATCTTCAAAGGGAACGGAGTACATGGGAAAGTATATGCAACTCATGAAGGATCGAATTTATTAGGATGGAGACATCAAAGGATTTAAATATTATCCTGAACCCCAATGACACTGAACCAGTCATAGTTGTGGAAGAATCAAATGTAGAATATATGGGAACTCAAGGAACTGCAGAGGAATGGAGTGAGAAACTAATGGAAAAGTTTCCGAAGGTTTTTACTGAGAGGCTAGGTAAATTGAAAAAAATGTACGCACCGAATAATTTAAAAAAAGAACCCTGTTCCAGTCGTTCACAAAGTAAGATCAATACGTTTATGATGAGAGGACCTCTTCAACAAGAAATTGATAGATTGCTGCAGGAGAAAATAATCGAGCCAATAGAATCGTCGGAGTGGTTGGCACCGATTGTCGTAGCACCCAAGGATGGGAACAAGATTCGTTTGTGCATAGATTTAAGAGACCTTAATAAGAATATTTGGGTTGATAGGCAACCTTTGCTGAACATCACGGAAATGTTAAGCATGATGGGAGGTGGCAAAGTATTTAGAGGGTCATTCTGACCCTGGCTGGCGGCGGGAGCCGCCCGCCTGGCGGGAACCGCCAAATGGCCACTCCGCGGTCAGAAGACCGCGGATGCCATTCTGGCTTTCCCGCTAGGCTGGCGGGCGACCGCCAAAAGAGCGCCCGCCGGCCCAGCGGGAAAGCCCCTGCAACAAGGAAGCCGGCTCCGAATGGAGCCGGCGGAGTTGCAGGGGTGCGACGGGTGCAGTTGCACCCGTCGTGATTTTCACTGTCTGCTAAGCAGACAGTGAAAATCTTTATGGGGCACTGTTAGGGGACCCCTGCACTGCCCATGCCAGCGGCATGGGCAGTGCAGGGGCACCCAGGGGCCCCACGACACCCGTTCCCGCCATCCTGTTCCTGGCGGTAAAAACAGCCAGAAACAGGATGGCGGGAAGGGGGTCGGAATCTCCATGGCGGCGCTGCTTGCAGCGCCGCCATGGAGATTCAGCCCATGCAGGGGAAATCCACCGGGAAACCGCCGGATCCCCTTTTCTGACCGCGGCTTTACCGCCGCGGTCAGAATGGGCTGGAAAGCACCGCCAGCCTGTTGGCGGTGCTTCCGTGGTCCCCGGCCCTGGCGGTCTTGGACCGCCAGGGTCGGAATGACCCCCTTAGTGTTCTGGACATGTCGGCAGCCTACCACCAAGTTAATCTACATCCAGATTCACGTCCATTGACTTCTTTTGTAACAACTTTAGGTGCCTATCGTTACTGTAGAATGCCTTTCGGGCTAGCATCCGCATCTGCTGTGTTTCAGCGTATTATGCATAACATTTTTGGGGGCATGAAGAATGTCTTGTGCTTTCAAGATGATATTATAATAGTTGGAAAGTCTACAGAGGAGCATGATGAATTAATTGAGAAAGTGTTAGAAAGGATTGAGAATCATGGTTTGACTGTGAAGAAGGAAAAGTGCCAGTTGAGAAAGACTAGTGTGAACTATTTAGGTCATGTAGTGTCTGCTGAAGGCATAAAGCCAAAAAAGAGTATTGTGAGGGCGATTAGCGAAGCCCCAAGGCCAAGTAATAAGGATCAACTTAAATCATTTCTGGGGTTGGTAGAATATTGTTCTAAATTCGTGCATGATTTTGCTGGAGTTGTGGAACCCATGAGATTGTTATTAAAGAGTGTGAAACTGCTTTTGAAAAGATTGTGAATTCTATTGTTTGTGCGCCCACCATAGGACATTTTGATGTGAACAAGAAAACAATCTTAATGACAGATGCCAGTGGTGCAGGGCTGGGAGCAGTTCTCATACAAGTAGTAGACAAGGAAGAAAGTGTCATCGAGTTTGCGTCTCGCAGGTTACAAGGGGCAGAGTGGTCGTACTCTGCAATTGAGAAAGAAGCGTTAGCTTGTTGTTGGGGTATCAATCATTATAGATACTATTTGTGGGGACTGCCTTTTGTGCTTCGTACAGATCCTTTGCTTCAAGTCTTCAAGTGTGGTCGAGGTTTGGAAGGAAGTATGATACCCAGAATTTCTAGGTGGTTGATTAATATCATTGACTTCAATTTTGATGTGGAATTTGTGAGGGGTAAGAAGAATGTTGTGGCTGATTGCTTGTCACGCATGCCGATTGATGAGTATCCTGAGGAAGCTTCAATATTGAGTGAGATCGAAGTAGAAGCATTTTTGATAGATGATGAACTTACCTTAAAACAAGAAGAGTGGGAGGATGCCATGGTTGATGATAAGGAGTATGATGAGTTAAAGAAATTTATAAGTGGTTCTGATCATGTAAGGGGTGATCTGCAGAATTTGAAACAATATTTAGAAGTGAAAGATGAACTAAGTGTGCATGGTCAAAAGGAATTAAGACGAGGGAAAGTGATACCACCTATGAAGCTAAGAATGAGGCTGATAAAAATTGTTCAGGAGGGCCTTTTAGGAAGAAGTTTGACGAAGAGAAGATTGAGACAATCGTATTGGTGGCCCGGGATGGACAAGGATGTAGAGCGAATTGTGAGTGAGTGTGTAGCGTGTGGAAATAGTGACAAATATAGGATTGTTAGGCAGCCACCTTTGGGGTGTGTACAATTTCCTGCGAGACCATGGGAGAAATTGGCTTGGGATTTTATTGAATTCCTTAGGGAAACGTTTTTGGAGGAAGGTGCACCCAAAGTCCTAGTTACTGACAAGGGGGGGCAATTGGTGTCTGAAAGAATGACAGAGTTCCTCACTGGATTGGGAATTAAACACAAGAAGGTTGCCTTATTTCGACCGCAAGCTAATGGTTAAGTAGAAAGGGTAAATTGAATTGTTATGGAAAATATTCAATTATCTCTAGCAAATGCACTGGAATGGAGGGAAGAATTGAATAAGATGATGTGGGCACATAGAGTGACACCGTATTCAGTGACGGGGGTAGCACCATTTGTTGCCCTTAAAGGGAGAGAACCGGCGACGAAAGAGTCTCCTTGTAGGTTGCGGGAAAAGAAACAAGTGTGGGTGGATCGTGAAAGAATGAGGGCGAGAGTGATGGGTTGTCAAGAACGTAACAAATTGAACTATGATATGAGGAAAAAGGTGAAAGACATTGGAATAGAGGTAGGTGATTGGGTGAGAGTAAAAAAGTGTGGTATAATAAAGAAGGGAGAAAGTAAATTTTGTGAGCTGCAGAAGGTAGTGAAAATATTTAAATCTGTAGTCAGGTTGGATGATGGGAGAGAATGGAGTATGGGAAATTTGTGCAAAGTTGAGTAGGCAGGGATGCAGATGTTGAATGTATTTCATGCTTACATAAATTGTAAATAGTACATGTTTAAAATATTTAGGTGTTGAATAGAATTTAGTCTTAGATAAATTGTCAATAGTAAATGTTTGAAATTATTTATGTTTGCAAATTATTAGGATGTATAGGGGAAGATGGTGTAGTGATGATCTTTGAGGATGAGATTAGAATAGGAGGAGAGTGGAGATTCTAGAATGGGAGAGTGATAGAAGGAGCTGGAAGCTGGAGGGTGAGGTGCTCTTGATGGGGGTTTATCGCAATATTACTTTATTCAGAGAATTATACAAATAAAGGATTATCGTTTCCATGTGCTGTGGAGTTCATACAGTTGTGTTGCAAGCATATCTGTTTGCAACTCTCGAAGAATGCGTGTATGTTCAATTGTCCAGATTTTACTTGAAAAATCGGGACGTATTGGATCATATAAAGGTTTTATGCGTGTAGCATAATCTGGAATGTAAATTCTGCCAACATTTAGAAAACCCAATAGAGATTGGAGTTTTTTAATCGTATTTGGTGGTAGTAACTGTGCGCATTTCTCTAAGAATTGTGGCGTGAGGCTCTTTCCTTCACTTGACAGCTCATATCCCAGGAACAGGACGCTGAGGAGGGCAAACTTTGTTTTTTTAAAAGTTGAATTTGAAACAAAATTCAGCAAATCCGACAACAATGCAGGCTACCCGTCTTAAATGTTGTAGCAATTCATCATCCGTAAGACAGATATCATCTACATAGGATAATGCTTCAGGGTCAATCTCGTGCAAAATTGCAGTAAAACGAGCTGCGAACAGTCCTGGGCTGTTCTTATACCCCTGAGGTAAACAAAATAATTTTTTCTGGGAGCCTAGTGCACTGAAACGTGTTAAGTCTCTACTCTCAGGCACTATATTCTGGCAGAAAAAACAATTGGAAATTTCCAGTGTTGTTTTGTATTTTTTACGCACTATGTTGTTCATTAGTGCTGTGCTATGCGAGTTTTGGATAGCATAAGTGCGTGTATGACTGTTTAAATGTCTGTAGTCTAACACTATTCTATATGAATGGTCTGGTTTAGCTACTGGGAATAATGGATTATTCATTGGCGAGACACAGGGTTCAATTACACCCTGGTACTCTAATTGCGTGAGTATTTCTCTCATCGGTGCTTTTGCTTCATGTTTTATAGAATACTGTGGTTGTGGTTGAGGTTCACTTTTAATTGGAATTACATGGCAGGGGGATTATTTATCCCATCCTACGTGATTTCTGTATAATGCAGGTCCTTGTGCTATAGCACATTCAATGGAATAGGATTTGGCGAGTTCCTCTGGAACAATGGGTGAGAAGGAAGGCTTAATGACTTCTTCTCCATATGGGCAGGTACGGACATATTCAGGTGACCAATCTTGTTCGGCCAACAAGACATCATATATGTTTACTACGCAATCCCAAAAGATTGCGTCTATTATGCCTTCAATGTCTCCTTCTAACTGTAGTGTTACTTTATACACCCTATCAGGCATGGAGACATGCATATCCGCAGTCTCTACTTGTATAAAGTCATCAGTTGCTTTCACCTCCAGATGCTCTAGAAGATTCCGGTGAACTATTGTGACCTCTGTTGCACTGTCTAGCAGTGCTAGAGCCCATTTCTTGGTCTTCAATAGGACCCTCTTCCTGAGTGACATGCCGGACTGTGACTGCTGCCACTTTTTTCTTTTTGAATTGTGTTTTTTGTTGGGCAGGTTTCTCTTCCTTTTTAACAGAAACCTCCGAAGAGCATTGTGATTCCTGTTTTGGTTTCACATACTCTGTCCTTCGCTCTGATCGCCCACCTCTCTCATTTGGTTTTTCCGATGAGTCCTGAAAGGAACGAGATAGGTGTGTATCATTATATTGATATCTATCAGGCGTTTTTATATTATCTCTATTTCTGAGAATACATCTATTCTCCATACGGAGAGATTCTCACCTCTCTTTTTTAGGAGTTAATTGCTTTTTATCCCAGCATTTCTTATTACCCTTAGGTGCTTGCTTAGGGGAGTCTTTACTTGATTTAGCCTGAAATTGTGTTTTTTGTGGTCTGGTCCCTAGACCATCTCGACCATACTTGAATTGGTCTCTTTGATTATTTTAGGCAGCTCTCGTTCCTGGTCCTGTTGTGGAACGTCACGGAGCCGCATGTGCACTGCAAGCACCACCACCTCCCTTTTAAGATTACTTAAAATGATTCAGCATACAGTCGTGGTCATCTGCCTGGAATATCCCTCTAACGTACATGGGTTAAAGTAGTGTTTTTATAATAGAATAACTGATGTTCCAAGAAAGGATCCCCACGAAAGAGTGTGTATGGTTCTATGAACACTAGGGACAAAGCGTACCACTTTTTCTGGCAACCTATCTTTATTGTGGCCTTGAGAAAAGCACAGAGTGAAAGAAATGTCTTGTTTAAGAATGCAGTGCTGGTCTAGGCAAAGAACAGCTAGATAGAGAAAATAAAACATACCGCAATGTGGCTATTGTTAAAATAATGAAACAAAGCTGAATAAAATATATCTAGGTTAAAGTGCACAGCGGCAGGCCTCATTTGCTAAAATATGAAGCCATTGCTAAAATGGCTACACAACACCCTCCCCTTGCCGGTTCAAAGCCTAACTAAAATTCAACCTAAGGCATATATATATGAAAATGTCAATAATGACCAGTCAAAGTGACACTTGAGCATGTATGAAAAGGACAATTTAAAATGTTAAATGTGGTGTTAAAAAGGCCAAATTTCAAGAGTCAGAGTAATTTTAGAAGTTGCCAATCAAATCGGAGATAATTGAAGACAGGAAATCTTCTACTTCGGCAGGTGGTAAAGTATGAAGTTAATCGCCAAGGAAAATCAAGGAGCATTTGTGTTCCAAAGCCTGAGCTCCAGCCAAAGCAGCAGCATTCCGTGGTGTGCCCAACAATAAGTTTGGAGCTGGATCCTCCACGAAGGCAACTTCTGAGCAGCTTCCCATAGCAAACACACCCTCAACGCGCATGTCTGGTAATGAGCCTCTAACAAGAACATCAACACATTAGCGTCCAATGAAAGCAAGCGCAGCGTAGAAACACACACTTTCAGTGCATGTTCGAACGAGCACCAGAGGCACCGAAACATGGGCCGCACACAATGCAAAACCGGTCTGAATGACAGAGACCAGTCACACTCCAATTGCTCCAGGAGTGATGCTCCAAAGTACTGCATCATGCGTTCTGTCCTCCTTGTTGAAGTGGACCAGCCATTGCGCATAAAAAGGAGCAATAGCAGAATGCCACCTAGTATAGCCAAAGTTATCAGAAATCCCCCGAAAATAATGGAGACTATTGAGTGGATGGCTGAAGGTATTATGCCGAATATAGAGGAGAAAGTGTGAACAAAACCAGAACCAACAGCCTTAAAGAAGTTTGTAATTCCAGTAGTACTGGATGCATTAAATATTCATCCCACAAGCTCACCAAAGTGTCTCGGAAAGTTAGTACTTAAAAGGGACTGTATCTCTGCTGATGACCTTGCAACCTGAAGTGCATAGGTCTCGCGTGCAGATGTGAGCGCCACATGTTTTTGAAACAATAAAGCCTTGAGTCTGCTCAACTTGTCAAAATTCACATTTGAAGTAGCAATATGCGGCCAAATCTTAGCTACTTCCCTCTGTCGTGTAGGAGGAAAAAGTACATTCCCACAGCATGCAACAATCTTACAGAAGAAAATGACATAAACTATTCCGGCTCGCATCCCACAACAGTTTTCACTATTGAGGAGGACATAGCTGCCATTCCGCAGCACCTGGAACGCAGGTCCAATCAAGGGGACTGGGACTCCCTTCAGACAACAAGCCAAATACGCTGCTGAGGTGTTACACGCCCCATACAAGGACAGCTGTTTACAAACCATCGACTGGATGACAGACGTCTTGCAATCACTACTGCTAAGAAAGACCTCTTTCATACTACTGAGACATTTGAAGAAGGGTAGCTCCCTCACCTCATGAGTGTAACTATCTCCTAGCCTTTCATATCTGCCTACTGGAATGTGTTTTAAGCAGGACATAAATTGAAGTGTTGAAATAGGCAGATGAATGACCCCCTGTATTAGCCACTCAGCAGATGGTATTTCAGCCACAGTAAAAAGCAACTTTTCACATTTTTCAATATTTAACATGACATAAGTTGCTTCCTTCTTTGTCATTAGTTGTTGTTGTTGCGTTAAATTAAATATGGAAAATATATCACTTGCACTAACGTGTTGCCAGGAAACGCGACCGGCCTTCAGTGTTTGTAGTGCATGACTCAACTGCGTAATGGACCTTAGTTGACTCTGTCCATGATGTAAAGAGGACATATCACTTTGTATTATGCCTATTGCAGAAGAAACAATGTTGTTTAAGGGATATATCCGGTCGGACAGGGTATTAATCCCATTATCTACAACAGCTAATGCCTTCTGTAAGTTTTCCTGATCTATTTGCCTTAACCGGGCAGCAGCTTCTTGTTGGGAAAGCTTCCAAATTTCATTATAAACTGCGTGTAAGAAGCACTTTCTGAGTTGTTTTCTGGGGCCTAACAGGTAATCCTGTAAGTCAGTGTTATTAGACAGGCGACTGAGGTGATCTCCAACAGTATCTACTGAGGAACTCCTCAACCATTGCTGGCATAGTGTTCAGATGACACATAGCGTGCTCGACTAGGTGCTGGGACACAGAAACGGCTGCATCATCTGGGGTGGGACTATGTCCCCTAGGCTCCTCTGCCTCATTTTGCGCTCATAAGCGCAATTTGACACACGCAGTGTGGGACGCACACAGGACTCACTCGGGTGAAGACCGGGCCAAGACGGGCCCGTTTTCACCCGTCATCGCCTGATAGCGGCTGGGCTGGGTGCACCCCTCGGACCTTTGCAATGTAAGTTTTTAGTTTTTTTCCTGGAAGTTGATTACAGGTTTTACTTACTTGTCTATTTATATCATCTGTTGTTAGAGATGGGGAAGCGCAAAGCTGTGGATGTCCCTGCACACTCCAGTGGTAAAAAAAACCCGCAAAAAACTATCAGACAATCAAATCAGTTCCCTGCCTAATAAAGGAAATATTCCCCTAGAAGAGATCAATATACTCTTTGAAGAGGTGGAGGCTATTTTCTGAAGTAACTCTAACTTACCATCTATAAAATGCAATACTTCTGTTAAAACAATCCCAGGTATATTCAATAAAAAGTCATAGCAAACCAACTCCTACATGGAGATTGATATAAATACGGCACCCCAAGTTTTCAGATCTAATTCTTCTACTGCGTTGACCACTACCTTGCGCAGTGACTTGGACGCTGCATCTTATGCTACAGATGGCCCTCTTGCAGGGAAGGAGGTTCCCTGCTTACCACTTAGCCCTGAGGTCTTGGTGATTCTGAATATCCCATGTTCTAATCAGTATGGGCCTCTGGTGGAGAGTCGGAGGACCTTTGATTGTGCTACACATCTGCAACCTGAAGTCTGTGTTGATGATAACATTGTGGCCAAATTGCCTCCGAACATGGGTAGACTATCTCCGTCTTGTGGGGAACCTGATTTGGCCTCTATTCTTCAGAAGCTGGATGAAGTCAAGAGTTTGGTGCAGCTGTTGATGAACCAATTAATGAGGGATCTGACACAGAAGTGTGCAAATGTTTGGGGGACGGGGGTTCTGCCTGCTCCAGGGGGCTTGCCCACTGTTAATAATGTGCCTGAATCTAGGCCTAAAGCTGGTAAGCATCAGAGAGGGCTTTCTACAACGTCTCCTCCCGAGAGTTCTCCTGCATCCGATGTTGAGGGATATCAAGTTGCGCCTGCGACTGTAAATCGGAAGCATAACATTGTTATAAAGGACAGGAACACCAGTGGGTTAGAGAAGCCTGTTGATTATACTAAGGGTTCCTGGGGGGGGACTGACACTCAGGTGCCTGCTGGGGTAGCTAATCACACAAAACATTACATTGAGTCTTCTGATGATGCTGTATGTCAGGATGGTATGAGACGGTCAGTCCATAAGGAACTGGGCCGAGGCCTGTGGAGCAAAGGAGGCACCATCTGTATGGTTGAGGTGCCTAAGTTGCCCCCCGGCTCCCTGGAAACCCATGATTCCTTGTTCAATAAGGTCATTTATTGGCTACAAGTTAAGTGAAATTGCCTTTCTGTTATTCTTGCAGATATTCTTGAGGTGGGCAGACATAGGCCCTCATTCTGACCTTGGCGGGCGGCGGAGGCCGCCCGCCAAAGTCCCGCCGTCAGGTTACCGTTCCGCGGTCGAAAGACCGCGGCGGTAATTCTGACTTTCCCGCTGGGCTGGCGGGCGGTCGCCTTCAGACCGCCAGCCAGCCCAGCGGGAAAGAGGCTTCCACGATGAAGCCGGCTCGGAATCGAGCCGGCGGAGTGGAAGCTGTGCGACGGGTGCAGTTGCACCCGTCGCGTATTTCACTGTCTGCGCAGCAGACAGTGAAATACATGTAGGGGCCCTCTTACGGGGGCCCCTGCAATGCCCATGCCAGTGGCATGGGCACTGCAGGGGCCCCCAGGGGCCCCGCGACCCCCCCTACCGCCATCCGGATCTCGGCGGTCCGACCGCCGGGATCTGGATGGCGGTAGGGGGGGTCGGAATCCCCGCCGCGGAGGATTCAATGGGGCCGCGGTACACTGGCGGGACCCCGCCAGTGGTGCCGATCCGACCGCGGCTTTACCGCCGCGGTCGGAATCCCCATTGGAGCACCGCCGGCCTGTCGGCGGTGCTCCCGCGGTCCTCCGCCCTGGCAGTCAAAGACCGCCAGGGTCAGAATGACCCCCATAGTCAATTTGGTTCAAACTTTGACTTTATTTCTATTTGTTTTGTGGACAGGCTGCTGGTGGATAACCGTATTGATTTTGAATTACGCACTTGCTATCTTAGGAATCCTAGAGGGGCTGGTATTAGACTTAAACTTTTTCCACGTAGAGGCAGTCCACTTACACTATATGGCGGTCCAGCTGGCGGGAAGTCTGACTTTATCCAAGAGTGTGCCCTGACTCCGGCAGTAAATTTATCTCAGACATTAACGAAGGTTGACTGACTATATATTGATCCTTGCCCAATTACTTTAATTTGGATGTCTGAGGCTAAACTTGGAGTGACAGATGAGATTAAAAATCATAGTGAAGTTCAGTGTCCGAGGCCGAGAGTCCTGACAACTAGTTCTGAACTTTTCATTATGTCATGGAATTTGCCTGGGCTAGGCAGGAAGTTGGGAGATCCTGAGTTGGTCAATTATATAAACAAGCAGGACATATTCCTATTCAAGGAGACATGGGAGGAGGACCCAGTTTCCTTGGATGTTTTTTTTTCATACTATGCCATAGCTCAGCTTCACAGGGGGGCACTGTTCGTGGCAAAGGGGGTCTACTGATACTGTTAAACAAGAAACTAGAGTGTGACCTTTTTGCACTAAAAATAGATTCCCCTTGACTTACTGGGTGTCCAGCTTATATTTAATCAAGATTTTAAGATGACTATAATTAATGTATATGCCAGGTCTGTTCCACGAGTATTAGAGTCACATACTTTAGCTCAACTGTCTGAATATATGGATACCCTGCATTTTTTGACCAAATTAGTGGTTGCAGGGGATATGAATTGCACTTTTGAACCCTCTTGCTTAAGCAGTGATTTAACGGACGAAGAGGATGAACTTTGGGGTATTCCACAATTGATGAACAGGCGATTATGTACTTGTTTCCGTGCTGCTTTACAGCTGACATCCCTGTGTCTCAAATATGGACTTAGGACCTGCAATGGCTGTACCCGCTCGGACCTGAGTACTGCACCTACTTTCAAGCGAGGTCAGTCCTCAAGTGTTATTGATTACTTTTTAGTGGATGTCAGGCTATGGCTATCTTTAAAAGACATGAAGGTGGACTCTCGTTAAGAGAGCGATCATAATCCCCTGCTCCTCACTTTACACAGTGGTGCATTCAAGAGATCGCAGAACATCCACCTTACTGAGGTTCCGGAGCCTCTTTTGGATAAAAGCCATACTTGCGTCAGCTGGCCAAAAGTAATGTCCAATCCTTACTTGATCAAGGGTATTTGCAACCGTTTGTTGATGCTATGGCTGTTTACGAGGAGCTCAAAATCAGTAACATTCCAGTTCTCAGCATCCATGAAGAAATGATGAGGGAATTGCAAAATACTTTCTATAGGAAGACTACCACTAAGCACCCTGATTATAACCATAAAATTAGCGAGTGGTTTAATAAGGACTATTCCAAGGCCAAATTAGCACTAAAATCAGCTATTATGTCCCGTTCACAGGGTGCGATAAAATCAGCCAGATTTCCCTATAATAAGACTATAACACAGGCAAAAAAAGCTGGGAAGACAAAACCTGGCAGAACCTGCTTGATGCAATTAAGCATAATGATAAGCGACATTTTGGAAGATACTGTACAATAGACACAGAGGGGGTAAGAGTGCAATCCGCACTTATATTCAGCCTGAGAGCTAGGTGGATCACTTTACCAAACTTTATGCTCCCCCTAGCAATCACTTAATTTATGACCTCCCCCCAGCAGATGGTTAAAACATGTCACCTGCCTGATGATCAAGGAAAGGATACTCTTAATCATGCTGATCCAATTGTTTTTACGTTGGGGGAAACTATTGCTGCAATTAAGTGTTTAAAATCTGCTGAAGCACCAGGTTCAGATAAGATACCAAGGGATCTTTATAAATCTGAACCAGTAAAATGGTCCTGGTACATAAACACAATCTCAAATATTATAGCAGCTGGAGGCCCAATACCCAGTACCTGGAAAGGGGCTGAAATAATCCCCATCTACAAAAAGGGTGACGTAAGCTCCCCTTCTAATTATAGACCTATTAGTCTCATTGACAACCTCCAGAATTTTTTTGCTAAGCAGCTTTTGGATAAATTCTTGGATTGGGCTCAAGATAATCAGGTGTTGTCCCCACTCCAGGCGGGCTTTTACCCGAAAATTAGCACGGTGGACCAGGTTTTCAGGCTGATGCTCTTATACTGGAAATATGCAGTCCTTGCTAAGCAAAACTTATATGTTGTCCTTGTGGACCATTGGTCTGCTTTTGACACTGTCCCCAGAAAAAAGTTATGGGATGTCCTGCACAAAATGGACACTCCTGCCAATATAATTCACTTTCTACAGCAGCTACATGATTACACATATGCCCAGGTGAGATGGGGTAACCAGGGAGAATTAACAGATCATATTGCCATTATGCAGGGGGTTCGCCAAGGATTTGTCTTGCCACCAACTCTATTCACTGTATTCATAAATGAGGTGGTACAAGCTGTGTCGCCCCGTCAAAACGATGCCCGTCCCTGAATGCGCAGAAAATTCTATTCTACTTTTGCAGTTGACTCCCTCCTCATCTCCAGGACCAGCAAGGAGATGTACCATCATTTTAGACGGGCCCCCTTTAGCAAGGTCAGTTCAATAGACTATTTGGGAGTGAGGATCTCAAACAACTTACATTGGGAGAATCAGATTAGCAAAAGCGTGTCACTTCTTCAACATAGGTCAGGAGCTATCTTGCGCTTATACATAAGCACTGCCACGAAAGCTGTCTCCCCAGCTATTAAGATCTATTTGGCAAACGCGCAGGGTGAGGCTGCCTATGGTGCTGAGGTGTGGTGATTTTGTAATACTAATAAATTGTCTGTGGGTGAAAATTGCTTTGCTAGAGTAATACTTGCGTGCCCACATAGTACACCCTTGATTCCGGTTTTATTGCACCTTGGGTTTAATCGCATTTCTGATTTGCTAACTCTGAGACTCCTACTCTTCTGAGTAAGGATCTGGACTACACCAGAGCTTACCATCTATAGGGACTTCCTTCTTAACATCTTAAAAAGACCTAATGCAGTTTCAATCCCATGGCTTAGGCATGTGTCAAAATGGTTTCGCATTTTGGGACTTGAGAGCTATTGGGAGAACCCACAGAATTTAGGAAAGGCCCAGAAACAATTCCTGAAATCTGTCTACTGGTCTTATGTAATAAATAATTACCTTTTTTGTATGTCACATGGTTGATTGATTAATCAATTTCTTGATTTTAAGTGGTATCCTCAGTTTGAACCTTATTTAGATCTTATTCCTGATTCATTGGGCAAGAGCCTGTATGCCTGTTTTCGTTTCTGATGCTTACCCCTATTGTCTTTAACCGGTAGCTGGAGATAATCATCAACATCCGATCTATGCCCTGGCTGTAATGACGCTCTTGAATCTGTCGAACATTTTATGTTTTTTTGCCCAGTGTATGCCCTTCCCCGGCGTAAGTGGATTACAATGTGGCATTGCCTTAAGGACCTTGAAGAGCGATACCTCGACTCTCATAATCTATGCAGGTAGCAAGTTCCTTGTGGCCGCATGGCATATACATACTTGTCTTTTAAATATTTAGAAATCTGTAAATATGTATATTATACAATAAGAAATAACAGGCTTTATCTTATTGTAAATGTTCACTCCTGATTTTAATTCCTTTTTTTTTAAATGTTTTATTTTAATTCTTGGATTAATGTGCTTTTTCTATTGCTTTGATGGTTATTTATGACCGAATAAAGCTTGTGTGATGATGATGACACATAGCGACGGTCTGACCTACTTGTTCTAAAACCCCCTTGGAGTTTATAAAACGTTTATGACACCCGTTGGTATCTATTGGCCACATTAACCATCTGCCAGGACGTAAGAGTGTTAAACCTGCCATTCTGGACCTATTCATCGAGCTGATCTTAAGTTGCATTTATATACTTTTGCCATTTGTTAAATTTTGCAGGGGCAAGAATACTGGGTGCATTCAATCCCTTAATTTTTGCTAAGCCTAAATAACCTGTCTGTTGTACTGTTTCATTAAAAAATATCATTTGAACAGGTATCAGGCATGCTCTAAATAAAGCTTCCTTCCCCCTTATTTGCTAATATTTTGTTCCCCACACACTTTTTAAGTCAATCGACTTCAGCCTTCTATCGCCAACTGGGAAACAAAGGAATCTGAATAAACAAACTCCTATGTTGCGGCCGTGATCCCCGCTGGGCCGGCGGGCGGAAACCAGCGGGGATCTCTAAATGGCTGTGGCGGCGGTGTGGCCCCATTGGCGGCCGCATGGCGGTCAGATCTTGGCGGGCGGCGGAATTCCGCCACTTTTGACCCGGCGGTGTTAATCCGCCTGGGCAGCGCTGTTTGCAGCACTGCCCAGGGGATTACGACTCCCCGACCGCCAGCCTTTTTCTGGCGGTTTGCACCGCCAGGAAAAGGCTGCCGGAACGGGGAGTCGTGTGGCCCCTGGGGGCCCCATGCAGCTTTTCACTGTCTGCGATGCAGACAGTGAAAAGCGCGACGGGTGTAACTGCACCCGTCGCACGGCCGCAACACTGCCGGCTCCTATGTTGCGCCCGTGATCTCCGCTGGGCCGTCAGGTGGAAACTAGGTTTCCGCCGGCCGGCCCAGCGGGGATGCGGCCGCATTGGTGGCCGCATGGCGGTCAGATCTTGACGGGCGGCTGATGCCGCCCGCCAAGGTCGTAATGACCCCCCATGTATTAATAGAAAGAAGGTAATGCCAAAGCCAATCCAAAGGAGGAAAGCTAATATAGTCAAAGAAAGCAACAGATAGTTCCATGGGAGGGTAAGGTAATTTGTTTTAAGCCAGTTTATCAGCTTACAGGTTTTTGACAGTTCAGATGTAAAAGAGGCAAATGAGTCCGAGACAGTGTCGTTGATGTTGGCAAGGTATCCAGAAGCAGTTTGTGCAAAAGCTGAAGCTTTATTTTTAGGAGGAGAACAGGTAGGGGTCTCCCACAGTGGTTCACAGTAAATGATGCCATCCGCCTGTATAGAAGTTGTGTCAAGTCAATCAGTAATTTCTGTGTTGTTTGTCGTAACAGGTGTAAGTGGAACTAATGCAAGATCATTTTCCACCCTCACCAAGTTCGGAGAGGTGTCAGCGTTGCTGCTCAAAACTTGTAGAGGGACATCTCGGCCAGTAGTGAGAGGAATTAGGGAACTACTGGCTGTTCCTCTTGATCTGCTGTACAGGATCGGCCACATGGTGTAATTTGACATAGTGGATTAAGACAAAGCGGTTTTCTTTAGCACCAGGCAACGGTGGTAGATTGACAGTTCTGGTACCGTGTTTTCCCAGGACTGGGACGGGTGCACGATAAGAAAGACCAAACTCCTTTTTCACAGCAATTCTTTCATGTACTAGATCCCCAACCTTTGGAATCCAGCTGGTAGATGTTATTGGTACATCCTTAATTCCTGCGGAGGCAGCACTGGCAGAAGCGTGTTGTCACAGAACTGCTGTAATTGTTGCAAGACAGTGACACGTTCATTTATGTCAAAAGGTGTTTCTGCCGCCTCCATGCAGGACCAGCAAGATCTGGAACATACATTTGAGTTCCAAGCAGGCACTCGTGTGAAGTAAGCCATGGGGTCCCTGAATGCCCTTGAGGCAAAAGCAGGGCCCTGGTCTGAGTGGAAAGCTGCAACTGCATATGTGCTGATAAAGACTTGCAAATCTTTAATAAATGTCCGAGCTTTAGTCCAGCTTTGTGGCCATAACAATAGAAATCTACAGTAAGAGTCAACAGCGACTAAAATGTATAATGTAGGCACTGTCCGTGGGACCACAATGGTCCAAATACATACATTGTAAAGGTTTGCTGGAAATTAGGAGGGGTGTCTGTGGTGGGTGTTTGACGGTTGAGCCCTTAATTTGGCCACCAATAATGTGCTTGCAATAATGAGATTGTAGCCGGCACACCAGCATGGGCAGAAGCAACCCTCTCATGCGCTGCTTTAATCATCTCTGGTCTTAGGTCTTTTTTGGGATTTGCTCAAATTCCTGCACCTGGTATTTTTATTTTTGTGTCAAGAAAGCATCCCATTCAGTAGGAAAATTTCAGAACTAGTTACTGCAGCAACAGCAGCCATGGCTATTGCTGATTGGCTGATTCATCAGCCAGTGTATTTCCAGCAACGTGTAGTCCAACGTGCTGGTGTACAAGTCTATGTACAACATGGACATTTGGCAGCGTTTCCTTCAGATCCGCTACTTTCCCCCACAGAAGCCTGTGTTTGATGGTGTTGCCTTTGGAATCTTTGAACCCAGTACCAGTAATGCAGATATTCATTGAAGGACTGGACACAATAGTACGAACCACAGACAATCAGTGTTAACTGTGCAGGATCTGTATGTTCCAGTGCCATCACCAGAGCCTTTAGTTCTGCTAGTTGTGCTGTGCAATCCCCTAGAGTTTGCATGAAAGTATGTTGTGGAATTTATTACCCTCCATGTGGTCACTTACGACTGCACAAGCAGCGAAGTATTGATGCTTTGTGCCTATTGCAGGTTGTTCTGAGCCATCGGTGTACATGACTCTTTGATATTGATCAATAGACAATCTATTTGCCTGAACTGGGTATTCTAGTTCATAAGATTATTGAGATTGTAAAGTCCACATCAGTGGCTGTCAAAGACGTTGCCTATTGAATCCAATGTGGATGTAATGCTTTAGCGTTTGGAACGCTGGCTATGGTTTCAGCCTTAAGGGCTGGAATTGGAGATACGACAATAATGTGTTTCCCATGGGAAAGTGGGCTTTCTTTAATGACAGCCATCTGAACAGCAGTGAGAATTTTCTCAGTGGGCGCAAAGTGTTGTTCTGCTGCTGAATACAAATGTCATTGGTATGCAGTCAGCACTGTCTCACCTTCATTGGAAGTTACGTAGGTGAAACCAATGGCACCAGCAATTACTCTGATGACCAGATGTTTTTTATTGACCCTTGTGTGTAAGTGTTGTGCTGCAAGCATGTCTGTTTGCAAAGCTCTGAGAATGCGTGTGTTCGACTGTCCATAATTTACTGGAGAAGTCAGGAAATATTAAGTCATATAAAGGTTTTATGCGTGATGCGTAATCTGGAATGTAAGTTCTGCCAAAATTTAGGAAACCCAATAGTGATTGGAGTTTGTTAATGGTATTTGGAGGTTGTAACTGCGTGCATTTTTCTAAGAACTGTAGTGCTCGGATCTTACTTCACTTGATAATTTGTATCCCAGAAACAGGACACTAAGGAAGGCTATTTTTTTGTTTTTTTTTAATTGAATTTATACCCGAATTTGGCAAATCCTACAACAATGCTGGCTACCCACCTTAAATGTTGCATTAATTCATCATCCATGAACTATTGTGACCTCTGCCGTGCTGTATAATAGCGCTAACGCCCAACTCTTGCTCTTCAAGAGAGCCCCCTTCTTGAGTGGCATGACGAATCGCAACTGCTGCCACTTTTTATTTTTTATATTCGGGTTTTTGTTGAGAAAGTTTTTCTTCTTTTTTAACAGAAACTTCTGTGGAGCGTTGAGATTCCTGTCTCGGTTTCATGTACTCAGTTCTTTGCTCTGACCGCCCACCTCTCTCTCTGCGTTTTTCCGGTGAGTCCTGGAAGGAATGAGATTGGTGTGTATCAGTATATTGATATCTGTCAGGCGTTTTAATATTATCTCTATTTCTGAGATTATATCTATTCTGTGGGGTCTCCGTATGCGGAGATTATCCCCTTTCTTTTTCAGGTGTATGTTGTTTTTATCCAAGCATTTCTTAGAACAGGAGCTTGCTTGGTAGAATCTTTATTATATTTACCTTCAAACTGTGGTTTTGTATGTCTGGCCCCCAGACTATCTCGACCAATACTAGAGTACTAGGTGATAATCTTTGGCAGCTCACGTTCTTGATCCTGTGGAGGAATATCCCAGAGCTGCATGCACACTGCTATTGCAACTGCTTCCCCTTTGAGGTTACTTATTTTAATTGAGGATACTGAGGAAAAATTGCCCATTAGTTGCATACCCAAGCCCAGGGCCGGGGAAGCCCTGTATTCATCTTGAATTTGTTTCAATACTTCTGGTAAATTGGCAAGTGTCGGTGTACTGTGTGCGGTGGTATTGAGCGTGGAAAATACCATGCCCCAAGTATTGCAGTTGTCTACTGTGGGAAGCACCCCAAATGGCAAGCACATAGTTAATATTATATGCTTATCCTGAGGTCCCGTATGGTGAAATACTGCTTCCAGTTCATTTATTTTTTAGCTAACCAGAATGAAATCTCTTCTCATTTGGCGGGTACTTTACCGATGATCGAATGTACAGTAACAGGATTAATGCCTGGCGTCACTGCATGTGGTTGCATCAGAGCAGCACGTGCTGGGTTTATATTTAACGTTTGCATTACAAACTGTACTAATCATCTGTATATTGCCATAAGCTCAGCATGTAGGTGATGGACTTCAGCTACCGTTAAGTTCGCTGCAGGAGGGTGAGATGTATATGTGGCCAATAAAGGCCAGGTAGGACCATCATTATGCAGCGCACATGAAAAGAGATAGTAAGCTAAGAGAAATAGAGCTATTTCTCCTCATTATGCCTCTTGCAGGTAGGCATACCATTTTGGTGCAAATCCAGGTTTACAAGCATTTCTCAATTTGGTTTTGTGTCAAAATACATGAGTGGATGTCTTGGAACACATACCCAAGGCAAAGTCACACAAGACAGCGCTATGGTATGTGTAGTGTTACCTTGCATTTACTAATACATGCACAGTGGCTATGCATAGCTTGATAAATGCCAAATATGATTTTGCATCGGGCTGCTCCAAACAAGTGATGCAACCACGATGCAAACTCATAGTAAATATGGGGTTAATTTTAGCCACAAAATAATGCAGTATCCTAATTTATTTCTTCTGAAAGTGTGACCTGTTCCAAAAACCCAGAAAAAAACGTTCTACACAAAAAATATATTGCAAAATATGTGGGAGGAACAGTAGTGGGAATACGAAATTACCGAACAATCTGTATTTACTTAAAAATAAAATAAGAGACACTGGTTTTAAATGATCAACCTAATCAAAGGTATAGCTAGTACCACAAGATACATTTTTCATTGTATAAAAGCAAAAACGTGTCTAATTTTCAATGCTTATTTATCATGCCAACATGAAAGAGGGAAGGTTAGGCTGGTGTTAAGAGAACCAGCACTCAAACAAAGGACCTGCTAACTACTGTTACTTTATATGTTAAGGTTTTTAAATGCCTAATGCCTTATTTATATGACAAATTCTTTTGAGATTTATGATGAAAGGAAAACAAATATTTTTTAACTAACTTGTTTGCAGGAAATTTACATAAAACTAGTCCCAAATTTAAGGGAAACTTTCACAATCATTTTTAAACTTTACTACATTGACAAATGTCAAATTTCGAAAATGATTTCACTGGTTTTGGTATTGCCTACAGCTTTTTTGAGCATTAAAAATAAGTTTATTATGAACGAAATACAAAAAATAATCATAAAATAACAAGTTGGATCAACAGTAATGAATCAAATAATATCTGAGAAAAGGGAGGGAAGGATGGGAGAAAAAGGTACAAGTACATGAATGAAATACTTCAGTGTCACATTATAAAGGGAAGATATGTCATAAGGTGTTTTATAAGCAATACAAACATGTTTAGTTATGTTTTCAGTAGTGGAAGTCAGAGAGCGTGTAGAAGTTCTTGAGCACTGGGTGAAGGTGTAAATGAAATTTTTATAGAATTATCTAGAAACTGCAAAATAGGTGTTCAAAGTTTTTTATGTTTTAATACCAGGGACATAGGATGCATAAAGGCAGTGTATAATCGGTGATTGCAGCATACCGCATACCACCTTGAGTTAGATGATAATTGTGTAAAATCTATCCAATGTCTAGTTATTTGCTGAAAAGCGATAGCTAATAACAAATCTTATATTTTCATATCATATAAAACATTTGCCCAAACCTCAGACACACTGCCCACAAACACATTAATAATGGAGTAAGGTATAGTGGAATTAAATATGGAAATAATTTGATACCAAACTTGTGTCCAAAAAGAAAAACCAAAAGGGCATGTAAATAATAAATATTTTAAATTGGCCTGTGGGGATGAACAAGTCCAACTAGTGTCAGGAGTGTCAAGGTTAATTTTTTGTAATGAGGTGGGGGTCAAAAAGTGTCTAATTTGTATGAAGAAGAGCGTTTGTGATATGTTTGCAGCCCGAGAAGAGTTCCTAATCTTGACCAAAATGTGTTTCCTAGTGGGTTTGGGGAAGGTAGTGGAGAGATCCATTTCCCACGCTAGCTCGGTGTTAGATTTAGGTCTATTATTAGAGATGGACTATATATGTATGTATATGTAGAGGCCTTTGGATATGGATGCAAGGGACCATAAACGTCATTCGGAGAACATAAAGTTGGTGGAGAAATGGAAGTAAAGTGAGAATACACCTGAAAAACAGAGTTCTGTAAAGCCATGGATCTATTTTGGAAAGGGGACGGAAGGTGAAATAGTGACTGGGCTTGTGAAAAGGAAAATAATTATTATTACATAGTTGACTTACCCAAATTAGATTTCTGGTTCTCTAAGCATGCCAATATATGGCTCTATTATTCAATTGTATAAACTTGTTATGCCAGATGGTAGAAGGCATAAAAGAGGTCAAGTCTACAGGATGGTAGGAGAGAATGAAGGATAATAGTTTGCATGTATTTCTAAAGATTGGAGTAGAAATGTATTGTTGTTTTTGCATAAAAGTTAAATATTTGTGAAATGAAAAAAGGTGATAGGAAAGCACGTTCTAAATCTACCCATGATGGAGTTTATGGTAGAGAAGGTGTGATCCAGTGTATGTATTGCTTAAAAAAATTCTCTGTGATAATTAGGAGAGTCAGGAAAGTTTACTCCTCCCTCTGCCTTGGGAAGCTTTAGTCTACTTAGGGACATACAAGGTTTTTTGTTGTTCCAGAGAAAGAATGACAAGACCATTTTTTTTTTTTTCTTTTAAAGCTTTCAGAGGGATAGCCAATGGGATGTTAGATAAAGTAAAAAGGATAATAAGGACTAACATCATCTTAATAGTATCTGTACGCCCCACCAAGGCAGATGTAAAGGATGCCATCTAGTAGTTAAAGAGGTGATTTAATGAATACAGGTTTCTATGTTAATTGAAAAAGAAGTGGGGAGAGATTGAGAAAAAAGAAGGCCCAAATCTTTAAGCTGATTAGATTGCAATGTGAAGTTAGAGGAGGAAAAGTCATGTTTGAAAGTAAACTTGTTTAATGGTAAAATGACACATTTTTTCATGGTTTAGTTTGTATCTGTAAACAGGTGCATAGGAAGCAAGTAGTGAAGAAAGAGGTTTTGAGATGAATAACAAAATGTCATCAGCATAGGGTGCTAATTTAACTTGATGAGTGTTTTACGTAAAACCGTGTATACTAGTGTTTTGCCTGATTTTGGATAAAAAAAGTTTCAAGAGCTAGATTTAAAAGAAATGGAGAAAGGGGATTACCCTGGTGAGGATCTGAATATGTGATATCTTTTTCAAGGGAAGCACAGTCTACTTGGGTAAAATCTGTTTTTTGAACAGAAGATAAATATTGTATGATGTCAAAATCTAAAGGTTCATGTTCTGGGAAACATAAATTAGTATAAAAATTCTTGATCTGTGAGAGAATGTCCAAATCTTTATAATAGATTTAGTTATTGTCAACCTTGATGGATTCAATGAGTGATTTGTTGTGCTTAACTTTAAGGTAATTAGCCAATAGTTTCCCGGATTGATTTTTGCCTCCATAATATTTGGCTCTAGCTTTAAGTAAGTAAGAGGATGCATTGTCTGTGGAAACTTTGTTTAATAAAAGCTTAGCATTGACGAGATGCTTTAGGGAGGATTGTGTGTGAGAGATATAGTAGATATGCTCAAGAGATTTGATTTCCTCAAAAATCAGTTTGAAGGGTATTCAAAACATTTTCCATTTCTTTGACATGAAATTGATAACAAAGTCTTGCCCTGAAGCTTTAGGGGCATCCCATATTGTATGAAAGGGGATGGTGTTTGTAGAATTGTGAATAAAGAATTAATGAAAAAAGGATGTAAAGAACTGTTCTTCATAGGCGCCTATGTGTTTTGGGCACCTCTTTGACCTCTGCACCTGACCGGCCCTGTACTTCTGGTATGGTAACTTTGGGGTTGCCTTGAACCCCCAACAGTGGGCTGCCTATGCCCAGGAACTTAGACTTGTAAGTGCCTTACTTACCTGTCAAATTAACCAATACTTACCTCCCCCCAGGAACTGTTGATTTTTGCAGTGTATCCACTTTTAAAATAGCTTATTGCCATTTTTACTCAAACTGTGTATGCTATTGCTCTAATTCAAAGTTCCTAACTTACCTGTTTGGAATATCTTGCATTTTTTGTATTTACTTCTAATCTTGAACTTGTGGTTCTAAATATAAATTAAGAAAATATATTTTTCTATATAAAAATTATTGGGCTGTAGTTAAGTCTTTGAGTGTGTGTTCCTCATTTATTGCCTGTGTGTGTACAACAAATGCTTAACACTATCCTCTGATAAGCCTACTGCTCGACCACACTACCACAACATAGAGCATTGGAATTATCTAATTTTGCCACTATCTTACCTCTAAGGGGAACCCTTGAACTCTGTGCATACTATCTCTCACTTTGAGATAGTATATACAGAGCCAACTTCCTACTCCCTTCATTTCCAAGGTACTGTTTGTGGGTCTTCCCGACACCGTAGCTGGCCTGAGATGCCGCGGCTGGCCTGAACCTTTGGATTTGCTGTTCACGATGCCGTGATAGCACCCGACGGAGCTATTGACTTCAAGGAACTTTATTCTAAATTAATCCTTGCAAAACTCATATCTTTATTATTGTATGTTGGATTTTCCTTGTTTTGGTCTTGTTTTACACAGATAAACACTGGTGTGGTGTCCTTTTGTAGTGTTTTCACTGTATTACTGTGTGTTATGTGCAGATGCTTCACACATTGCTTCTGAGATAAACCTGACTGCTCATGCCAAGCTTCCAAGGGGGTGAGGATGGGTTATCTGAGCTAGGTATTTCCCTTTTCCTGACTAGAGTGAGGGTCCTTACTTGTACAGGGTATAAACCGACTGCCAACTAGAGACTCCATTTCTATCAAAAGGCAACAAAATAAAACAGAATAAACATTCACAGACTCATTCACGCACTAATTTATTCATTCATAGTTGCACTCAAATACTCATGCCCCTACTTACATACCCATTCAGACACTGGTGCTCCCACTCGCAGACCCACTCAAAGGCTCATAAACCCACTTTCAGACCCACTCAGACACTCACGTACCCACTCATTGACCCAACCAGACACTCACACACCCCACTCATAGACCCACTCAGACCCTCATGCACCTTCTCAGAGATCCACTCAGACCCTCATGCACCCACTCACAGACACACTCAGACACTGAAGCACCCACTCACAGACCCACTCAGACACTCATGCAACCACTCACAGACCTATCAGACACTGACACACCCACTGACAGACCCATGCAGAGGCTCATGGAGCCACTTACAGACCCACTCAGACACTCACACACCCACTCAGAGACCCCCTCAAACCCCGACGCACTAATTTGCAGACCCACTCAGACATTCACGTACCTACTCAAAGACCCAATCAGACAGTCATAGATCCACTCACAGACCTACTCAAAGAGTCATACATCCACTCTCACATCCTCTCAGAGACCCATGCATCCGCTCACAGGCCAACTCAGAGACTCCTGCACCCATTCACAGACCCACTCAGAGACCCATGCACCCAATGACAGACCAACTGAAGCACTCAAGCACACACTCACAGATGCACTCAGAGATTTATGCATGCAGGGATGGGTGGTTAAAGGCGGTTGGCCGCAGGGCCTGGCCACACGCAGTGCATGGCAGTGGTTGGATTAATGCATAGTAATTAAAATTACTTTAGGTTAAAAGAACCATACAAATTCATATGCACTGCCAATTACCCCAAATGTTATAGTTAGTCTCACATTTTAAACGTACAAAACCATAGAAATTCACCTATTATAGTTAGAGTGATCTCAAGTAACTATAACTCGTGCCCTAAGGTAACTATGTTTCATTACCCCGTCATGCACAGTTTGTTCTTCAAACACTTTACTGCAAATATTAGTTTAATATTATCAATGATGTTATCAAAGATGTCTTGACTGCTGTAATTTGTGGGGTAGCTAGCAGTGCATGGCGAGGGCACGAGTTATTGTTACCTTAGGGCAAGAGTTATAGGTGGTCATTTTGACCCTGGCGGTAAAAACACCTACCGCCACAGTGACGGCTGCCACAAGAAGGGCGGAAATCCAGCAGTGTTCATGGTGGCAGATTGTGGTAAGTTGGCGCTGCAACCACCAGCACCGCTACACCAGTAGAATGACGCCAGCTGTATTATGACAAGTAATGTGGCCTTGCGGTGTTCTGCTAGCGGGGTGCTGCTGGAGGTAGCAGTTCCCCTTCCCGTTCCCTGCCGTAAGACCTCCTCGCTCAAGTTAAGTTGGGCTTCTGACAGGGGAGGGAGGTGGGAGGGTGTTGTGTGTGTCTGAGTGTGTGCATGAATGTGTGAGTATGTGTTTGTGAATGCATCTGTGTGTGTTGTGTTGTTTGCATGGTTGTATGCGTATGAGTGAATGTGTGTAAGAATGGTGACGTGAGTGAGTGCGTGTCTGCATGTCAGTGTGATTAAGTGTAAGAATGTGTGCGAGCATGTCTGGAAGTATGCATGTATGAATGAGTGTGTGCCAGTGTGAGTGATTGGGTGTTTGCGTGGTGCATGTTTGCGGGTGTGTGCGTGTATCGGGGTGTGTGTGTGATGATCAGAGGGGGTGGGGAGGGTGTGTCTTTGGATCTGGGTGGGGGTGTATTGGATCGGGGTGGGGTGTATTTGAATGTCAGGAGTGGGGGGGTGTGTGTGTTTGGATCGGGGGTGTATTTGAATGTCAGGGGTGTGGGGGTTAGTGTGTGTATGGGAAGATGGGGGAGCCGCCTACCGGTGACAAGGAAGGAATTCCCTGACACCAGTAGGGCATACCGCCATGGTTTTCATGGATTTTCTAATGCCATGAAAACCATGGTGGTAGACCAGCTCATAATGCCGCCGCTGGCCCTGTGCCAGCTGCCCGGCGGGTGATACCACCATGGCAGTATGAGTGGAGAAGTGGCAGGTTGGCTGCAGCAAACCCACCATTCAAATACTGTGGCTGTATGTACCGCCAGCCTGTTGACAGTTATACCACCACATTAACACTCACCCCCAGGGTCATAATGACCCCCGTAGTTTATTGAGATAACTATAACTATAACAGGTGAATTTCAATGGTTTTGAGTGTTTAAAATGTGAGCCTAATTAAAATGTCCCTGCAATCTTCAGTTTTTAAGTGAATTTATGTTTTTTTAAATCCTATTTCCTAACTTTACCATCCCTGTAACCTTTGATTTTTCAGTGAATTTCTATTTTTTAACCTAAAGTAATTTGAATTACTATACATTAATTCAACCACCAACGCGCATGGCCTTTGGCCATGCACAGTAGGAGTTGGCTGTGGCAAACCTCCTATAACCACTCAACCACATGACATCCACTATGCAGGGCGAGGTTTGGCCACAAGGTCTGCAGCCAACCCTCTTGAACCACCCAATCCAATGCCACCATGGGCTTTGGCCATGCGCAGCAGGGGCTGGCAGCAGGGCCAGGCCCTGTGGTCAACCCCCTATAACAGCCAAACCCCACTCCATGCACAGCCTTTGGCCATGCACGATGGGGGTTGGCTGCAGGGTCTGACCTACAGCCAGGCCTTGTGGCTAAACCCCTATGAACACTCAGAGAGTTTTTCTAGACTCTAATGAATGATATACTAAGAATGAAATATTTTGGGACGAATTGAAAAGACAAATGTATTTGTCAAGTATACAGAGATCTATTACATTTCAGAATACACCTTAAATATTTCAATTTGAAAAGTACATAGAGCAGGAATGTAACTCCTGACACGCCTAGACTGGAACCCTCAACTTTCAGGGTGAGGTCCTGGGACTTTAACCTCCAGGCCACAGTTGACTCTTTGCAATGCAGTTTCCAGACATACATATGACTTTTAACCATCTGATTTTGGTGGCAAGAATTATAAATGTTCCATCACTAGGTATGTTTACAGTCAAAACACTAGTAAATAAACAGACACACTCCATGAGATGCCAGGATTTGAACCTTCAACCTTCTGAGTGACATTCCCAGAGCTTTAACAGTAAGCCAGAAGTGACTGTTCTTTTAGCATTAAAACGTAACTATAACATTCAAACCAAACATCTTGCTAATGTGATACTTTGAAGTCATTGTTTAGAGGGACCATTGCAATAACAATGTCTCTCTCTCTTCCATCCCATTAAGGGATGGAAGAGACAGAGAGTGAGACAGGACCTCAGGGGAGCCTGAAGGCCCCGCAGTTCTAGCAAGGGCTTGCTTTAAATAACATCTCTTTGCTTGCAGGAGCAATGCTTTCATCTGTTTCCCTACACGCATATTTGTATGCAGGGAAACAGATGAAAACTCCACTTTCTGCAAGAGGGAGCTGTTTGAAAGAAAGCAGAGTTATGCTTGCTTATGCTTGGCGGGAACTGTCAGCTCCCACTAAACAAACGCCAACAGCTACCTCCCAAGGGTGGTCCCCAGGGCCATCTATGGCTCCATGAGGGGGGCTGCACAGCTCCCCTTCATTGTTTAATTTAGCTTCCGGGAGTTCGTGGACCCTGGGGCCTGGGGTTTGCGGCGGACCTCCTAGATTAATTTGTTTCATCCCTGGGCTGGTGGTGGTCCCTGGGGCAGGGGTGTCTGCACATCCCTTTCATATATTATTGTGATTGTCCCAGGGAGGTGGCTGTCCCTACGGCTGCAGAGGGGGGCACGTAGGTCCTCCCACATTCTTGTAAAAAGTTTTGCCCTGAGGAGCTGGCAGTCCCAACGGCATGGGCAAGCCCAGTGGACCCGCCCCCATGCATCAAATTAATTTCCCCCAGGGAGGTGGCGGTCTCCAGGACTGTGGGGGGGCATACAGCCCCCACTGCATTAGTTTATCAAGTTTTGTCCTGGGGAGGTGACAGTCCCCAGGGCGTGGGGGTGGCCAGTGGGCCCACCTGTATATTTTGCAGTGGCCCAGGAAAGTGGAGGCCTCCGGGCATGAGGGTGCCGCACAGGCACACCCAGAAACATAATAAGAAGTGCCCATGGTGGTGGGCTTTGTGTGACCCCCTCCTATTTTATTGGTGTGCCCAGAGGACCTGGTCCACCCAGGGACAAAATCAAAAGCAGGCGGTGGAAACCGTGTTTGCTTTAAAAAAATAACTATCACAGTGAAATTTGCAGATTTGAAGCTATTTTGGACATGATTTAAAAAGGATACTTTTAAGCCTTTTGGGGGGGTCTCTGGTGGCCAGAGGGGTAGGGTAACAGTACCCTGCCCCTTTTTCATTTTTTTCTCTTATTTTGTTTGAGACTCAACTGAAGCTGAGTCTCAACATTTCCTGGCTAAAGTGTTGGCAGCCCATCAGATCTCTCCACGAGATTTTCTTTTATTATTTCAAAATCTACTGAACGGATTGAAACTAAATAACAAAAAGGCATCTTTCTGGACTGAAAGCTACCTTTCTGCCAAATATGGTTTAATTCTGCCTAGCAGTTTGTGCTGTAGCCGTGTTCAAAATCCCTATGAGAATTAAAATGGAAAATGCACTTTTTTTAAACCCCCATTTTTCTCGCCCCCCCACTTGATGGATCACCCTGAAATTTCCCATGCACAACAACTTTCTGAGGCACTCTTTTTTTGGACAATTTCGTGAAGATACGTCAAACGGTGTCAAAGATATAGACAAGTTCAAAAACACTTTTTCAATGGAAACTAGGTCCTAACTATAACTACCCACTGGCAACCGCTGGTAGGTACTATATATATATATATATATATATATATATATATATATATATATATATATATATATATATATCTCTCTGTCTCTCTCTCTCTATATATATATATGTATGTATATATGTACATATATGTAAATATATGTATGTATATATATATGTGTGTGTCACTTACCATATACCTACTGTGCGTTGTAAAGGCAGGCATGGTAAAGGCATGCTTTGGAGTGTCATACATCATTTTAAATAGTGCATTACAGCACATACAGCACTGGTTACTTGATTTCATCCAAGGAGTGTTGGTATTCATCTGTAATACAGTATGATTTGGTGTCTCATAAAGTCATGAAGCTGGATTTCTGGTCATGAGGTATGTTTTTTTCAGTGTGTAATATCCTCAGAGATGACTCATAACCTTGTTTTCCTGGATCTTTTGAGGTTGACAGTGATGCTGTAGTTTGCTAGTTCCCTCAATTCAGCAATAGTTTCTTTTTTCGCAGAGGGTTGAGAAGATGGCAGGCTTCAGAATGTTAGAACAAGTCCCTTCAGAAGGAAACCATTGTTTTTCTTGCCAAGACTTCTCTAGTGTGGAAAGGACTTTTTAGGGATATGGCTGCACAATGCTAAACTAAAAATTTGTAAGCTCTAGTTTTGCCTGGTATGATTGCTAATTCTTTTTTTATCATTTTTGAATGTAGAAATGTGGATTATAGCTGGTGCAAAATAATGAAAGAGTAGGGCCAGGGATAAAAAAAAATATAGCTCCATGCGCTTTTGGGCTCAGAATATACAGAAGGTCATCACCATGGTGTTGGGATGAAGGCATGGTGTATTTAATGATATCCACATTGAACAGTTCCTGGTTAATGAGGAAGTTGGTATACAGTCTGTCATTCCTATTCCTAGAGAAAGATTGGAAATGCAAATTTTACCTGGAAATGAAATGTTTTCCACACCATTGGATGAACCCTTTAAGACCTGTCCACCTTTGTGGTCTCCCTCAATTATTTAGGTGTAGGGACAGTGGAGTGCCCATGGCAGATGGACCCTTTTCACCTTACATGACTTGGCCCTCTTTTCAGGGTCACCCCCAAATGGTTTACCTTCTCCTCTTCTATTTTCTGAATTTTATTTTTGTTGTCATTAGGACCCTGTGAATTTTCCACAGCTAACCAGTGATAAAGTGCTTTAGCTCACTCCCTAAACGTGTTAAAAGTGGCCTACATCTGATTGTCGCATTTAATTGATTTATACTTCCCTAATAAAGCGGTACAACGTGTACCCAGGATTGAAAATGTAATTCTACTACTGGTTCTGCATCACCTATTGTGCCACCCACTTAAGTAGCCCTTTAAAACATGTCTTAGTCCTGCCATTGCAACCTATGTGTAGTTTGAAACCGCCAATTCGATCTGGCAATATACATCTTTGTCATGGCTAAACCTCCATTTTCAATACATATGTTACACTGGCATAACAGTAGCCCTGCAGCACCTGTGGTGAGGGGGGCACTAAGCTACAGGGGGCCCCCTCAGTAGAGTACAATGTACACGGACAGCAGGCCCCTGGCCTGAGAGCTCCTGACTTGGTGGGGGAGGGGGCCCCTCCATGTACTTTGCAGGAGGGCCGCTCAAGTGTCTTTATGCTACTGATAAGTTACCCCAATGGTAGGCTAAAACCAGTCCATAGGGCAGGGTGCAATGTATTTTAAAAAATTGAAACACTTCTAAATTATTTTTTCACTACTGTGAAACCTACCTCTCTCATAGGATAACAATATTTCATTTAATAAGCTCTAACCTTTGATTGGCAGCAGCTGGAAAAGTCATGTTTGGTCTAAGAAATATCAAATTTTAATATCCTTTTTAATAGTAAAGTTGGATTGTAGGTCTCAGTTCTGGAAATGCTAGTTTTAGGAAGTTGGCATTTTCTTGTCCTACCCATTTGGTGCCTGCAGCCTGTGTCTTGGGTCACATGACTATGTGCAGTTGACACTTGTGCATTGCTCCTATACACTGAGACAAAGGGAGGCTAGATGTTGGCAGGTGGATGGGCGGTGTGGAGGTATACACTGCCTTACTTACATTTCCTATAAGCTGCCTTCAGCTAATGCATAAAGAACATGACGCCAGTTTTTTTGTCACTCTTGACCTTTTGGAACCTGGACAAGGGAAGAGAGGAAATATCCAAATTTGATGCAGAAATGCCTGCAAGTTTGTGAAGGCTGGCAACAGGTATAAATATTGGACCCTGAAACCAACTCTTCACTTCACTTAAGGACCCTCAAAAGGACTGTCTTGTACTTCAAGGGGTTGTCCTGCTGCTTGAGGCTGCTTTGTCCTTCAAAGGACTGACCTGCTGCTATCAGAGGACTGCCCTGCTGTTTGAAGCTTGCCTTGTCCCCTCTGAGGTTTGCCCTGCTGTTTGATCTAAGGACTACCAGAGTGACTCAAAGGGCTAGTTGGCTGACCTCCTGTTCTGAGTTGCAGAGTCACAAAAAGCTTCAACAACATTGAGAATTGTGAATGTGAAAAACCAAAACAGCATTTAGAGAAATTTTCAGCAGAAAGAGTTGTGAGAACCAAAAGGAGACTATGATCCAAATGCTCGCTGAACTGCCTAAGATGCATCGCTGGCGGGCCTGACTTTGTGGTACTTCCTGCTATGATTTTCTCAGCAGCAGCTAATCCTGTTCAGTGGTTCCTCTTTAGAAGGACATCTGGCCTCTTGGAGTCCACGTCAGCTACCACCTGCAGCTTCGTCCCGTTGGATTCTCGACTTCCAAAACAGTGACAAAGTCCTAACGTAGAAATCTTCACCGCAACTTCATGCAGTGGTTCCCTGATAATGACAGCTCCTCCTCTGACACCACAGGCTGCCTTGATAAACTTCACCTTCTCAGACACTTTTCTCTGCAATTTCTGCTAAGTCCAAGGGTAAGCTGAGACCGGGCCCAACCCACCTCATGTATCTGAAATTTGCTCCATCACGGTTGGCATAACTTTTGACTTCGTCCATGGCTCGCAAGACTAGATGCCTGCGATTGGTTCTTTGATCTTTTAGGTGCTCATTTGCACTAAGAACTATAACAACTCATAACTCTGGTTCTTCTGATTGGATTTTTTTTGTTCTGGTGTAAAATTATTTATTACATGTTTCTCTGTTTTTCTAAATTGGTGTGGCAGTTTTCATGTGTGCGTTTTCACTTTTTTACTTTTTGTTTGCTACATTTGCTGAATCGGCACTCATAGCAATCTGGTATGATCTTAAAAACACAGTTGACCGCAATGGAGTTGCTGCACTACTTCTCTTGGACCTCTCGCCTGCCTTTGATACGGTTGACCATAACACCCTAATTCAAAGACTCCACGAAGCCGGCATACAAGGGATTGCTCTCAACTGGATTACTTCCTATCTTCAAAAACGATCTAATATCATCCACTCGCCCCCCTTCTCGTCCGAACCCTACCTCACAAAAGCAGGGGTCCCCCAAGGATCAATCTCACCTTTGCTTTTCAACATCTACATGATATTTCTACCAGAACTGATCGATTATTTCCATCTCACATGCTACAACTATGCAGATGACACACAAATACTACTTAAATTGGAATGCCCCAAAAACATTGAAAACTCACAAATCTTCAGTTGCCTCAGAGCCGTTGATCAGTGGATGACCTGGAGACATCTCAAACTAAATACCTCCAAAATAGAAATACTCATATGTGGTGACTGGAAAAATAATGACCCTCTGTGCATCTGGCCTGACGATCTCGGACCACCTCCTCAATTATCCAAGGAAGTTAAAAACGTAGAAATCACCATGGACTCCAAGTTAACTATGAATGCCCAAGTGGACAAATTAGCAAAAACAAGCTTCATCACCTTGAAGACTTTACGGCGCATATTCCCCCACCTCGGATTTCCACACAAGGTGCAAACTACTATCTCGCTTGTACTATCCAAACTGGATTATGCCAATGGCCTCTACCATGGATCATCTCTCTCTATTATGAAAAAACTACAACGTATCCAGAATTCCGCAGCCAGGCTACTATTACATGTAAAACCGCAAGCCCACATCTCCCCTGCCTTGAGAGCACTATACTGGTTACCCGTTGCCAGAAGATGCACTTTCAAGCTGCTTTGTATCACCCACAAAGCTATACATGGAACAGGACCGCTTTTTATCAGAAACAAAATAACCAAATACATCCAACAAAGAAACCTCTGCTCAATATTGGCACCCCGCCTTAGAACACCACCATACAAGAAAAAGACTATAGGTGGTACATCCTTCTCCGTTCAAGCAGCCAAACTATGGAATTCATTACCCCCAACTATAAGAGCCACAGATAACTTTCTTGTCTTCAGAAAACTACTCAAGAGTTGGCTCTTTCCTTCATAACCACCATATTCAAACAACTAAGGACTGCATATGCCTATGTTGATAAATATTTTTTTCTGATTATGTGTATATTTCTAGTTATGTATAGTTCTTTAGAAAATATGTATCGCTACTATGTCATAACAATAAAATACACACACACTCTTTAAACCTGTTTGACTAAGTAAATTTACCCATGGTTCTAATTATGTATTGTATGTGCATATGTGTGGGTATTCATGCGTGTTTGTATGTGTGTATATATGTGTGTATGTATGTATATATATATATATATATATATATATATATATATATATATATATATATATGTGTATGCGTATATGTTGTTTCTATGCTTGGCATGTTCGTGGGTCATAGCATGGCTCCTGGGTGGGTTGTTATAATAGATATCTATGAATTCCTGCTCTCATCTTATCACACTTATCTACCCATCATCATATATCATGTCTCTATCAAACTATCTTCCATTCCCACTCTGACTCATCTCAAATTCTTTCTACTACTTTCATCTCCTAAATAACTCTGCCTAAGCTCTTCCCTCCGCTTCCACATCTAACTCACCAAACCTCACTCTACTACCGTGACCTCCCACACAACCCTACTAAATTCTCCCTCATTTATCTCACCCTGCTCCTATGCTCTCATTAACCCTTCCACATACTCTTCCCTCCTCCATCCCCCTTTACTCATCCCATGCCTTTGGGTTGTGTAAATGAAGGATATAATCCCAATTAACACTTCTGGATTTCTTTCCTCCTCCACCCCTCCATTACCCCAGTCAATCTAACTAACAAACTCTCATATCCGCGGCTGAAATTAACTCATAATAATACTAAAACTGTACTAATTATTTCCCGATACTAATCCATCACTAATTCTTGTTGGGTTCTAGAGTAGCGTGCTACTCACCGAAAATCGCTTTGACGCCTTGTCAGGGGTAGTAAGTACTATATAAATACTATTGCAATACAATAAATACTTAACACAGTGCATCTAAGTTACACCTGACTGCTTTTGTGCCAGGCTACCAGAGGGTTAAGCACAGGTTAATTTAGTGACTTTTGTGGTTCACCCTGACAAGGATTGTTTGTTGCTTGAGAATGATGTTTACCCCTCAATCAAAAACCCAGTTTCCTACAGGTGGTTTATGGGAGCCTGAATGTGGCTGAACCAGTTAAAAAAAGATTATTGCAATGGCTTATGTGAACACCAGAGAAGAGAAGATGTCAGTGTCTTCGAGAGAAGAGAAAGGGGTTGCAAAACATTACTAGTCTACAAAAGACACTATCGCTCTCTCTAAGAGGTGAACTAAAAAACATGGAGGGAAAGATGGTGCAAGAGATGTAAGGTTACCAGTGTCCACACCCAAGCCAGTATGTCTGGGCTTCCTCTGCCAGCACACTTTTTCCTCTGGCAAGCAGCATCTGAGGAACTTAAATTCAGTGTTTTTTTCTCGATGCGTAGCTTTATCTTTGGAACACACAATTATCTATATCAGTTTGAAGGTAGACAAAATGCACCACTATCCCCAGCTTCACTGACGCTGCAGGATGCCTCCAGATTGCCGAAGAAGCTAACCGAACCCCTGTTTCTTGGATAAATTTAAAGTGTACAGTCATTCTCAGAGCTAGAAAGTTCCAGCACAAAAAAGTTAATGCTAACTGCCTATTTTCTCTGTTTCTGTGTTATGTGAGGATATGAAAGGACCGATCCTCAAAGGCACTCATTGATAAATGGGCAGCAACTGGAGGCAGAGATACCAGGCCTAACGTTACTGATTATGACCGCTATGTCCACCCCACGAACTGACCATCATGAGTTGCCTGATCCTGAAAGTGGAATAGCATGTGAACCCAGAATGACCAGGTCCATTTGATTCACATCCTGGGCGATTTTCCTAACAAATGTTCCTCCTGCTGAGCGGAAATGCATTTGGTTTTGGGCTCCACTCTCGAAAAATATCACTCTTGAGATAATATTTCTTCACGACTCCGAATGAGGCCATAGTGCTGGTAATCATTGACAGCGCATGCATGGACCACTAAACTACAAGAACTGTCCCTGTGTTGTGTTTAAGTATTTTAGAGCAACGTATTAAAATTATTTACGTCCAGACTTATTAGCATTAGTCCAATTAATAATTTACCCCCCTCCCGGTGTCAAAGCTTAGCTGGAATACTAAACATTCGCTTAATTGCTGTCAAAGACTATGGTGTGTGTTCATGTGTGCGTTGGTGGTAAATCATGTCAATGTGTTTTTGTATAGATTATATAATATAAAGTGACCGTGTTGCGTTAATTGTATTTGATGGATTAATGGATTTTTGCTTTCTTTCCTCAAGCCTCTTTGAAAGAGCGAACTGTAAATAAGTAGGTCCCTCGCAAGGACACTGAGTTCTTTCATCTTTTCAACTGATGAAAGAATACAATGTTCTTATGTATTAGGGTAAAACAACTGTATTAAAAATATGATTTAACAATGAACTATAATGCACTTTCCGAAGCTCCAATTTCCTGACACCGTACTCTGCCAATCCTGGTGTATATACTTACATGCTGCTTTGCTATTCACTGTTTTATCCATAGCTACAAATCTATTAATGAATCTACATATTTTCGGAAATAGATCAGAATACAGCTCTGATTCAACGATGTTAACAATAGGCGTATCATTAATAACATATACGTCAATAATTTGACATTAAAACTTGAAAAAATAATAAAAAACAGGTGATATTTTTCTAACTTAGCCAGGTACTCGCAAAATAACTGGTTATTAGTGTAGAAGTACAATAGAAATTAAGGGGGTCATTCCTACCCTGGCGGTCCAAGACCGCCAGGGTAGGGGACCGCGGATGCACCACCAACAGGCTGGCGGTGCATCCAGGCCCATTCTGACCGCGGCGGTAAAGCCGCGGTCAGAAAAGGGAAACCGTCGGTTTCCCGACGGTTTTCCCCTGGGCTGCAGAATCCTCCATGGCGGCGCTGCAGGCAGCGCCGCCATGGGGATTCTGACCCCCTTCCCGCCAGCCTGGTTCTGGCGGTTTTGACCGCCAGAACCAGGCTGGCGGGAACGGGTGTCGTGGGGCCCCCTAACAGGGCCCCACATTGATTTCCAGTGTCTGCATAGCAGACACTGGAAATCGCGACGGGTGCAACTGCACCCGTCGCACAAAAGCAACTCCGCCGGCTCCATTCGGAGCCGGCTTCATCGTTGCTGTGGCTTTCCCGCTGGGCGGGCGGGCGGCCTTTTGGCGGTTGCCCGCCCGCCCAGCGGGAAAGCCAGAATGACCGCCGCGGTCTTTTGACCGCGGTACGGTCCTCTGGCGGTTCTCGCTTGTCGGGCGGCGACCGCCGCCCGCCAAACTAGGAATCAGCCCCTAAATCTCTGTATTGCAAACAAACATTTTAGTGAGAAAAGCTATGCTTCTAGGGAAATAAAAGCACATGCTGCTGCAGCATTGAACATGCCTCGCTGTGTTTAACACTGAAGTAGAATGTTAGAAGTCACGAGTAAAGGGACACCCCAAAATCGAGGTCCAAAAGTCGCTTGTTGTTGGTCAGGAGACCTAGGAAAACTCATTTCGGCCGCCTTCCTTTATAAAGGAACCAACGCAGATGCTCAAGCTGAGATACTTTTAAAACAGAAGGAGCCCTCACGAAAGGGTCTGCTGTTTGTCAAGGCAGTGACACCTAGTGACATTAAGGCCCATATTTATACTTTTTAAGCGCCGCATTTGTGTCATTTTTTGACGCAAATGCGGAACAAACTTACAAAATACAATTGTAATTTGTACGTTTGCGCCGCTTTTGCTTCAAAAAGCGGTGCAAATGCAGCGCTAAAAAGTATAAATATGGGCCTAGATCTTTCCCCTGTATGCTCTTTTGTGGGAATAAGTATAGTAACTAAGGGCCATATGTACGAACACATTTTCCCATTGACACAGAATGGGAAAAACCCTTTGCTACATCTGGCCCTAATCTCCTGGGGTCCAAATTCACAAAGGCTTTTTGAATTTTAGGGAATTTAAGGTAAAAAGCGCAAACAAAAAGAGAAATGCTGATGACAGTCTATGTTCGTGGTTGACAGGGACTTAGGTGAGATTTCAGGCTGACCAGCTTAGGTTGCTACACTAATCAAGTTGTCCTGGTCAAAGATTTCACCTTAGGACTTAGGGCCTGATTTAGATATTTGCAGACATGTTTACCAATTCAATTTATTTTATTATCATGATTTGGAACTCCAAAGAGATCCACATGTATAATGATACAAAACAATTAAAATATATGATAAATTAATACATTTTCTAAGAGTAGATAAAACTCCAAACCACCAATTCTTTGCAAAATACTTCACACATTACTAGAACTATCTATAAATGGCAATATTTAATCTTGAGATGACATGGATTAATCCTCCTACTACAGATTTAAATTCTAAAAATCCCCCTTCAGTGAAATTAAGGGTCGCACCCCTTCCTCCTGTCTTCCTCGTAAATGTCTCTTTATAAACAGGACAACATAAAATTTCAGGGGCAGTCGAGAGGCCCATCCTCCCTCAGAGCCCCTGGAAAAACTTTAATAAGCCCCTGCAATCCCTACGGTATTTGATTTCCACACGAGGGCACGAGAAGCAATCTAATCACAAGAGATCAATATAACTGCAGGAAAGTTTAAATTTTTTTAAAAGTTCTGAAACAAAATCTCTCGTTAGGGGGGTTATAGCATAAATCTAAAGCCTCCCTATAAGATATAATATTTAACCGCAGGTAGAGGGGTTTCAACCATAATTTCCTCTGAGAGGCTAAAACTGGGCAGACAAATAAAATATGCTTAAGATTCTGTACCCCACCTTGACACGTCACACAAATTAGTAGCACCATCCCATTTGGAGATTAAGGGGGTCATTACAACATTGGCGGTAAAAGGCGCTTACTGCCGTGCAGAAGACCACCAATACACCGCCACGGCCGCAGAATACCGCCACAGCTATTATGACCCACAGCTCGGAATCCGCCGAAATTCAGACACCCACACAAGTCCGCCACACCAAACGACAGTGATAAACTGGCGATAACAAATCCTCCACCGTCACGCCAACAGAAACACGCCCATGCTATTACGACCCACGAATCCATGCAGCGGTCTTTCAACCGCGGTATTCCATTGGCGGTACACACCGCCGCGCTCAAAATACACACACTCTTACAAAACACAGCCACATTGGACAATTCCAAATACAAACACCTGATACACATACAAACACCACTCCCACACACCCAACACAATATAAAACACACACCCACATCACACACAAACCCCTACGACCACAATTACTGAGAGAAGGCCAGAGGGACTGCACAGCCAAGACAACACCACCATACAGAGGCACACAACACCATCACCCAACCCACATCCACGCACAAAACACCACACACCACTACACATCACCACACACATCAACACTCACACCGCCCCACACATCACACACACCACCCCATGTCACGCCAAAGACACCCCCGCTTCTCCGAGGAGGAGCTCAGGGTCATGGTGGATAAAATCATCCGGGTAGAGCCACAGCTATTTGGCTCACAGGTACAGCACACATCAATAGCCAGGAAGATGGAGCTATGGCGAAGAATCGTGGACAGGGTCAATGCCGTGGGACAGCACCCAAGAAATAGGGAGGACATCAGGAAGAGGTGGAACGACCTACGGGGGAAGGTGCGTTCAACGGTCTCCAGGCACAACATCGCGGTTCAGCGGACTGGTGGCGGACCCCCACCTCCTCCCCCACAACTAACAACATGGGAAGAGCAAGTCTTGACCATCAGGCATCCAGAGGGCCTCACAGGAGTCGGTGGAGGATGGGACACTGGTAAGTCAAATCTTAACTATCATATCCCCCACCCTACCTGCATGCTATCACACACCCCCACCCTCACACCCTCCCCTATCACTACAACTCCTCACTAATGTACTAATAACACAAACCACACCTCCCAACACCAAGCCCTGCATGACACAACTAAGCATGGACACCCAGCACTAAAGCATGCCCACTGCACATACCCATACAACCCCCTAAACCACCGTCACACAAGCTCCCACACAGGAATGCTTGCACTAGGGTACACGCTCACGCACTCATTGCACACCATTACACTCACACATGCAATAATCATGCTCTTATGCCCCTGCAGGAACCCGAAGGACCGTCACCACACCAGAGGGTCCAGACAACACCACTCCACCCCCAGAAGAGGCCCACAGTGACGATAGCAGCTCTGCCCTACTGGATCCTGATGACCAGCCCGGACCATCGTGGGCCTCAGGACAGTCGGTTCCCCTTGCACAGGCACAGCCCAACACTGACCTTCCACCCTCTGGTAACACCAGCACAGCACCGACCCAGCGGACCCAAACCTCCCTACCCAGGACAGGTCAATCAGCAGTGTGTCCACCACTACAGGGAACCCAGGATAACCCACCACCCCAACAACAACAGGGACCTGGGGGCAGTGGTAGTGGGCACACGGTCCAGGGGACGGAGGCACAGGAACACAGGGGAACTGGGAGGGCTGCTGTGCGACAGGGGGCGGACAGGCCAAGGGAACCCACTCTCCACGAGGCCCTATCCTCCATCATGGGAGCATACCACCACTCCCAGGAGACGATGATGACGGTCCTGGACAAGTTGCAGGAGATCCTGCGCCTGCAGGAGGAACAGTATTTGGGGTTCAGGGAGGAGCTCAGGACCATCAGCTCCGCCTTGGGCACCATCGTAGGGGTGCTGAAGGACATACAGCAGACCTTGAGGGACACCGTGGCACTCCAAGGGGCCCCTGACACTAGCCAGGACGATGAACTGCCCACCACCTCCGCTGGCACTAGTGGACAGGATGCCCTGCCACAGGACCACCACACCAGCACCCCACCCCCTGCAGACGGACAACCACCATGCAAGCGGTCCCTGAGATCCAGGAACAGGACAGAGCAAGATGGCAAGGCCCCCACCAGGAAATGAGACCACCCAGTTGGTCCTCCCACTGTCCCACCTTGTTACCCTGTCCATGCTTAAACTGCCCCAGCTCCACTTCCTATGCCCAGATGGGCAGTGCACCTGTGAGACTAATAGACTGGACTCTGCCATGGATATTCCTCCGCCATCACCCATCCTCATTTTACAACCCTCTCCCATTTCTGAGCCCTTCAATAAACACCCTTGAAACACAAAACAATCTTGAGTCAGTCTGTGATTTAGTAAATATGTATTATCAATGACAGTGTCATAATGCGTTTCCTATTGTAAGGCTAACATACCTATGTCACACATCACAAGTCCTTGAAGGATGCAAGCAGATGACACGTTGGTAACCACACCTGTGAAATCGTAATGGAAAGGTACAACTCAGTTACCAAATACTGGTTGAAATCGACAGACAGGATAGAGGTAGACGTGTGAAAGTTAATGTAATGTTAAACATGAAAATGTTCTCACCTGTGTGTCACTGGAAATATTGCTGTATGACTGACTCCCTGTTGTCGTTGTCTTCTTCCTCAGCTTCCTCCTCATCACTGTCCACAGGCTCCACAGGCTCAACAGCTGCCACAACACCATCATCTTGATCATCCTCCTGCAGAAAAGGCACCTGGGTCGCAAATCCAAATTATGAAGCATGGAGCAGGCAATGATGATCTGGCACACCTTCTTCGGTGAGTAGAATAGGGATCCACCTGTCATATGGAGGCACCTGAACCTGGCCTTCAGGAGGCCGAAGGTGCGTTCGATCACCCTCCTAGTCTGCCCATGGGCCTCATTGTACCGTTCCTCTGCCCTGGTCCTGGGATTCCTCACTGGGGTCAATAGCCATGAAAGGTTGGGGTAACCAGAGTCCCCCAATAACCATACACGGTGCCTCTGGAGTTGACCCATCATATCAGGGATGCTGCTATTCCGCAGGATGTAGGCGTCATGCACTGAGCCAGGGAACATAGCATTTACATGGGAGATGTACTGGTCTGCCAAACAGACCATCTGTACATTCATAGAATGATAACTCTTCCTGTTCCTGTACACCTGTTCACTCCTGTGGGGGGGGACCAGAGCTACATGCGTCCCATCAATGGCACCTATGACGTTGGGGATATGTCCAAGGGCATAGAAGTCACCTTTCACTGTAGCCAAATCTGCCACCTCAGGGAAAATGATGTATCTCCTTACGTGTTTCAGCAGGGCAGACAACACTCTGGACAGCACGTTGGAAAACATAGGCTGGGACATCCCTGATGCCATGGCCACTGTTGTCTGAAATGACCCACTTGCAAGGAAATGGAGCACTGACAGCACCTGCACGTCAGGGGCGATTCCAGTCGGATGGCGGATTGGTGACATCAGGTCTGGCTCCAACTGGGTACATAGTTCCTGGATAGTGGCACGGTCAAACCGGAAGGTGACTATGACATGTCGGTCTTCCATTGTCAACAGGTCTACCAGCGGTCGGTACACCGGAGGATTCCGCCATCTTCTCACATGTCCCAGCTGACGGTGCCTACGAAGGACAACAGCGACGAATCAGTCATTATTCCTCCAGGTATGTACCCACAGTTACACACAAGACTACACCACTCACAAAACCCTTCCTGTATGTGTTTTGAGTGTAGGCCTAGCTATGTGTGACGCAGAGGTAAATGAAGCCATGTGGGCCCCTGAAATGGCGGCTGCCTGACCTCTAAACTGGAACAATGGGATTGTGGGGTAACTGCGCTGGCGTTGCACACTGTCGCGGTAGACGGTCGTAGACCGCGGCGCAATGCTGCATTGGTCAACATTGGACCCTATGGGTCCCAGGAGCCAATAAACAGGTGCGCCGGCGGTGATCATGCGCACCGTCGCGGACGTCACCGCCGCGGACGTCACCACCATTTTCTATCTGTTCAATCACTAGATACCTGACCTTCGACAGGAGAGGACCTACACTGCAAGTGCTGCTGTGACCTCGGTCTGGAAGCGACGATGGCTGCTGCGTCTGGGGAAAGGGCCCCTGCCTTCACTGCACAGGAGTTGGAGAAACTGGTAGACGGGGTCATCTCCCAGTACACGCTACTCTACGGTCCTCCAGACCAACAGGTTAGTACACAGGGAGCACGTTGTATGGGCTAGGCCTGGGTGAAGAGGGCTGGTTGGAAGAGGGAAGGGGGCAGAGTTCATAGAACATTAATGCATGGGAATAAATGGGCCACATGGCCAGAGTAGGGAGGGGGCCACTCACATTGACGGTGCAGTTGATAATGACTGATCCTCTTTCCTTGTGCATGTCATGTAGGTCAGCGCCCACCAGAAGAGGGACATTTGGCGTGCCATCGCCAAGGAGGTCCGGACCCTGGGGGCCCACCAGAGACGGGGCACCCACTGCCGGAAAAGATGGGAGGACATTCGCCGCTGCAGCAAGAAGACGGCGGAGACTCAGCTGGGGGTGGGCTCCCAACGTGGGAGGGGTGCCCGTCGCACCATGACCCCCCTGATGTTCCGGATCCTGGCGGTGTCCTACCCTGAGTTGGATGGGCGCTTGAGGGCATCACAGCAGACACCTGGCGGATGAGTACACTCTCATTCTTCTGACTTTGCACGCAGTGGAGGTGTCTGGGTCTGGGAGGTGTGCTGTGGGTGTCCCTAGGCCAGGGCGAGTTCTGTAGGCAAGGCCCCTCCGTAATACAGGCCATGTGGCACTCTACCCCACCTCAGCAGAGTGCCAAGTACAGGTATAGTTGCCCCTGTGGCATCCATGTGTGCAGATGTCCACCATTGCCATGTAGGCCATATCCCAGAGATTGCATGTGCAGAGGGCAGGGGCACGGCGTAATGCAGGGGGCTGCTGTGTCTGTCTTGTCCGCCAACGGTAGCGGTATGCCATGCACTAAAACTCTCTTTATTCTGCCCCCCCCCTTTTCTGCTCTCCCTGTCCTTTTGCACATCAGCATCATCAGGCGGAGGTACAGTGGCACCGGAGCACGAGGGAGCTGCATCCCACATGGCCATGGAGGGCCACACCACGGACTCTGAATGCACCAGTGGGACGGAGGGCGAGGGGAGCTTCACATCGGCCACCGGATCACCAAGCAGCGAAACAGACTCGTTCGCCGATGGGGGCTCCCTTGTGGTGGCGGCACCATCTGTGCGCCCCACTTCTACAGGTACAGCCGCCACCTCCCCTACCAGCACCGCCCTCCCAGCAGCCCCTCAGCGTTCGCCCGTGCCCGCTCACCCAGGAGGGTGGGCATCACCATCGCCCCAGGCACCTCAGGCCCTGCCCCAGTCACCCCTGCTGCCCTCAGTGAGGAGGCCATTGACCTCCTCCGGTCACTCACTGTTGGGCAGTCTACCATTGTGAATGCCATCAAGGGTGAAGAACGAGAGTTGCAACACGGTAATGCATTCCTGGAGGGCATTCATTCTGGTCAGGCTGTCCTTCAGCGAACCCTGCAATCTCTGGCATCAGCACTGATGGCAGATATTGTCCCGGTGTCCAGACTCCCCCCTCCAACCTCCTCCACCCAGACCCAATCTCCAGTACCCCAGCCCATCCCAAGCACACCTACAGACAAGCATGCACACAAGTCAGCACACACAAGTAGCTCAACCAAACATAGGCACCACACAACCCACAGGCACTCACGCAAGCCTCACCCACGTACAGACACAGCAACATCCACTGCCTCCACTGTGTCCCCCTCCTCCTCTTCTCCCTCCTTCCTCCCAGTCTCGTCTACACACACACCTGCATGCACCACATCTACAGGCACCATGAATCGCACAAGGAGACCCAGCACCACAAGCCGCTCACCTGCACTCACCACCTCCACTGCCACTTACACGTCCCCTGTTTCCTCTCCCAGTGTGTCTGTGACGCCCCCTCCAAAGTACACAAACGCGGGCACCCACATACCCAACATCCATCCACCTCACAACAGCCTCCAGTACCTGCACCTGCACCCAAAACACCTAAAGTGACACCTCCGACAACCACCTCCTCTTCCTCCACTCCCAGACCCCCTCCAACTACCCATCCCAGTGTACGTCAGAAACTGTCCCTCTGTAAAGTTGACCTTTTTGCTCCCACCCCCCCCTCCAATTCATCAGTCCCGTTGTAGCGCCTCAGCCAAAAAGCCTCCAATACCAGTGGTGCCTGTTCAAGGTTTGTGGAGTGCACCGGCGACCAGGCAGTGTGACCCGGAGCCAAGGCACTGGCAGCCCACCCCCTGTAAAGGCTCTAAAATTGGAGAGTGGAAGATGGGACTGTGTGAAGACTCCTGGTGGGAAAGCAACTCACATGGGTTCCAAGGGGATTGGAGAGTCAGCTGTGACTCCACCAAAGGTGGGCAAGGGCCAGAGGAAGTCTGCCCAGCCTGTTGTGTGTGTCACGGCGGAGAAGGGAGCCATCATTCCCGGCGGTCGAGACACAACCGCCAGCACCGTCGTCACTGGTCAGGAGGCCACCGCCGGAGTCATTGCCCAGGAGGGCACAAGTATCGTCACTGGTCAGGAGACCACCGCCGGAGTCACAGCCCAGGAGGGCCCAAGTATCGTCAATGGTCAGGAGACCACTGCCGGAGTCACAGCCCAGGAGGGCCCAAGTATCGTCACTGGTCAGGAGACCACCGCCGGAGTCACAGCACAGGAGGGCACAAGAATCGTCACTGGTCAGGAGACCACCGCCAGAGTCACAGCCCAGGAGGGCACAAGTATCGTCACTGGTCAGGAGACCACCGCCGGAGTCACAGCCCAGGAGGGCCCAAGTATCGTCACTGGTCAGGAGATCACCGCCAGGGTCATTGCCCAGGAGGGCCCAAGTAGCGTCACTGGTCAGGAGACCACCGCCACCGCCGGAGTCAGTGCCCAGGAGGGCCCCGGCTGCCACAGCCCAGGTGGGCTATGATGGAACGTCATGCCACACACCAATGCCCAGTGTAGGGAACGTCATGCCACACACCAATGCCCAGTGTAGGGAGCGTCATGCCACACACCAATGTCCGTACCAGAACCGCCATGGCAAAGCACCGCTGAACAGGGCAAAGACCGCCATGGTGAAGACCGCTGAACAGGGCAAAGACCGCCATGGCAAAGCACCGCTGAACAGTCCAAAAACCGCCATGTTGAAGACTGCTGAAAAGGGCAAAGACCACCATGGCAAAGCACCACTGAACAGTCCAGAGACCGCCATGGCAAAGCACTGCTGAACAGTCCAGAGACCGCCATGGCAAAGCACTGCTGAACAGTCCAGAGACCGCCATGGCAAAGCACCGCTGAACAGGGCAGAGACCGCCATGGCAAAGAACCGCTGAACAGGGCAAAGACCGCCATGGCAAAGCACCGCTGAACAGGGCAAAGACCGCCATGTTGAAGACCGCTGAACAGGGCAAGCACCGGGTAGGAATGAATAGACCGCAACATCAGGCATCCTTATCCCATGTGCAGCTGGGACAGTGACAAGACAGGAACTTTCACGGGGAGACTCATCCAGTCTGGGCACCAGTCCCCCTCCAGAACCAGTGGAGAGATGCATCCACTACCTCAGTCCTGCACAGGATGAAGCACTTTGGGCACCAGTCCCCCCCAGAACCAGTGGAGAATGTTTTCGACTTGAGAGACTGTGGCTTTGCACTCCCCAGGATGGCACGGTGGGCACCCCACCCACTGTAGAGACTTGAGAGACTGTAGCTTTGCACTCCCCAGGATGGCACGGTGGGCACCCCACCCACTGTAGAGACTTGAGAGATTGTGGCTTTCCACTCCCCAGGATGGCACGGTGGGCACCCCACCCACTGTAAAGACTTGAGAGACTGTGGATTTGCACTCCCCAGGATACATCAATGTGCATGGAGCCCCATCGTGGATCTGGCTTTGCAGTAATCCGGCTGAGGTGCCCCCCCTTTCCTTCCCCTGAGGTGCCTGTAGTATTTCTATCTGATGCCCCAGCAGTTTTCTCTCCGATTGTGGTCAGGTATCTTTTGTGAGCCTCGCCCATGCATTTTTGGACTGTTAGTGCACGGACATTGTTATGTACATATCTGCACTACTTCTCGTAATGTATATATTTCTGACTGAATTTTGTATATATCTGTATATTTTTGTGAGACATGTATATTGCAACATTACAATGTTTGAACGGATTTCGCTTTGTCTTTTCATTCTTCCGGGGGGATTGTGGGTTGTTACTGTGATTTTTGTGGTTGCATTGGTGGGTGTGTTGTATTATGCGAGGTTGGGGGTGGGGGTGGGGGTGTTTGGTGGGTGTCCCCCTAACTTTTGCCTGCCCCCTCCCCCATGCCGTTGTCTTCGGCGCCTACGTAGATGATGGTCGTAGAGGAGCAGAAAGACAAGGGCAGGGAGTATTTGGAGTTCCGGGTCCATGGAGTCCTGGTTCCTCGTGGGATGTGTTGAGGTGAGCGTTTTCCCATTGCAAAAGCTGTTTCCGCCGTGTTTTTATCCATGGTGAATCCGCCCCGGAAAAGGTGGCGGATTGGCGGGTTGTGATACTATGGTTGGTACATTGTCTTCCGCCTGTCTGTTGGCGGTGACCGCCGCGCTGCTTGTCTGTACCGCCGTGGCGGGCGGTGTGTTAAAGTGGCTGTCTTTGTTGGCGGCTTCCGCCTGGGTCATAATTCCCTTTTTTTATCCGCTGCCCTTTTTGCGATATTTCCCCACCTTTAACACCGTCCGCCAGGGTTGTAATGACCACCTAAATCCCTAAGAGGTACTCTATCGAGTCTAATCAGTAGGAAAAATCGCCTCACACCACGTGGGAGATTCCAAGTCAGGTAAGGTTGAACCACTTTTGGAGACACTGACTTGATTACATTCTTGAGTCCTCTTTTATGGAGGCACGACTCAAGATCCATTGAAAAGCCTTTGGACCATGACACCTCCTTCAAGATTTTTTTTAGAATTATAAACGAAGTTGAAGTAATGAGGTCCGAGTTCAGCTCAAAAAGCTGGATAGCATGAGTGTAATTTAAAAAAAACCTGGATTTTCCTCTCAAATTATCAAAAACTTAATTTAAAGCCAGGTTTCTCAGTGTAGATTCCTCACTGTGAATAAGGCGATGTACCCTCCGGGTCACAGCCGCAAGGCCCTGCACAAAAAGATTCTTGATGTCAAATTCGAGCCTTAGAGCTGCCCCCAAGGCTAAATTATTGCAGGAAGCCAGGTGCCTTAGAATCCGGCCTTCTGTCTTATCAAGAAAGTCCCATTTATCTATATCTATGCATTCTAATGCATACAGAAGGATAGCCGGGATCTAGACCTGATAGAAAGTCAATAGATATGAAAAATGGCATTTACCGCTTGCATTAAAAAAAGCCACTAAGCCTTGAGCATCTGAGAGAGCATTACTAGTATTACTGCAAATGTGAACTTGATCATTTATCGTGGCGAAGAGATTTTTCCCAGAAACCGTTATGCATCTACCTGTTCCAACTTATGTTGCCCCAGAAACCAGGCGGAACAAATTTTCCTTCTGTTTTTTTTCCCCATGAAGCATACAACCTGAGACTTAGTTGTATTAATTCTTAAGTGGTGCTTCACAGAATAAAAATTTACAGTAGCCGGACATTGATTTAGGCGCTTCGGGGTGAGATCAAAGACAACTATATCATCCGCATATAATAGGCAGGCAATTGGTCGGCCACCCACTGCAGGGGCATAACCATTCGTACTCCTAAGGATTTTGGGGAGGTCATAAATGTACAGAGAGATTATAGCAGTGGAGCCAATAAACAGCCCTGCTTCAGGCCATTTTTGGTTGAAAATTTTGAAGACAAGCCCTGCTCTCCACCTATAAGGATTTTACACCAAATCGAAGAGTGCAGGGCTATCACCAATTGCAACAGGCAAGGCGGAACCCCCAGCTCATGAAGTTTCCACCACAAGATCTTCCTGTCCATCCTATCAAATGCGGTGCAGTAATCAAGAAACGCAGCATAGACCAATCCCCCCTAGTATGGACATATTTATCTATTATTGTTAGCATTATTAAGATGTTATCTAGAGTATTATGAGCCTTTCTTTCTAAAGCCTGCCTGTTCCACCAGCAGAGAGTCTTTTTCCTCCACCCACTGAGTTAATTGCGTTAGAATACTTTTTACGAATATCTTGCCCATTGCGTCTAACAAGGCAATTTGTCGATAGTTTAAAGGTACTCTTCTATCTCCCTTTTTATATCAAGGGAGTATGATACTACCCGTCAAGGAGTCCGGGATACCTCCTTGAGAGTAGCAGGCACAAAATACTGGGTGGAGAAGACTTGCCCGAAGCAAAGGCTCCCTTTTAATTAATGTCATCTGGACCTCATCGGGACCCATAGCTGAATTTTTAAGGTGAGGTTTAGAATAATATGATCACTGTACATGGTATCAATTATTACCATATCCTCGACTATTTGAGCGATATTGTATGAGGTGCAAATATAGTGTACAATAGAACTACTCATGGTGGACTTGTGAGTATTAGCTGCGGGTGAATCTGAACAGAAATGCCCATTTAGTATAATGCCACTAAAGGACCTCAGACCTTTCAATAAAATGTGTCCCCTTTTGTCTGTCCCGATTCTGGGCGAAATAAGATGGGCGGATATCATCACTTTGTCCCTTTCTGGGTCACAATATATATGGAGCGAGGAATTCAACATTTTGCTATCTAAATCCCCCATTATAATTAACTTAGAGAAATTTCCTAAGGCAAAACTTTGGTTAAGCAATATATGCATTTACGATAATCAAGGGGAATTTCCTACCCTTCTCCCTGCATACATGGACTCGCACTATTTGAAAAAGGTTTGTAGTCACGGAAAGACTAACTAATTCCCAATTGTATTTATCTCTTGAAAGCATAGCTATACTCCCTTTTGCGTGCCCTTTTTTTGATGGCTGTGCTTTTTTACTTAGAACTGTATAACCAGGGCATGAAAAATAATGTAAACACCAGGACGGTCATTCCAAGTCTGGCGGGCGGCGGTAGCCGCCCGCCAGGCGGGAACCGCCATTTGGCCGCTACGCGGCCAAAAGACCGCTGCCGGCATTACAACCTTCCCGCTGGGCCGGCCCGCCGGCCCAGTGGGAAGGAGGCCTGCAACACAGAAGCCGGCTCCGAATGGAGCCGGCGGTGTTGCGGCCGTGCGACGGGTGCAGTTGCACCCGTCGCGCTTTTCACTGTCTGCTAGGCAGACAGTGAAAAGCCGGCCGGGGCCCTGTTCGGGGGCCCCTGCACTGCCCATGCCAGTGGCATGGGCGGTGCAGGGGCCCCCAGGGGCCCCAAGACACCCGTTACCGCCAGCCTCTTCCTGGCGGTGACAACCGCCAGAAACAGGCTGGCGGTAAGGGGATCACAATCCCCATGGCAGCACTGCTTGCAGCGCTGCCATGGCGGATTCGCCCAGCCGGGGCAAAAACGGCGGTAAACCGCCGGCCCCGGTTTTCTGACCGCGGCTTTACCGCCGCGGTCAGAATGGGCTATGAAGCACCGCCAGCCAGCGTCATAGACCGCCAGGGTCAGAATGACCGCCCAGGTCTCTTGAATGCATATCAAATCAATCTTCAATGAACAAATTACATTTCATTTTCCTAGGTGTTTCCCTAATCCTGCGGCATTCCAAGAGACCAATGATAGGTCAGGGTCAATAATTCGACTTAATCAACTTACACTTCACCTGAGATCTATTAAAAGCCCGTCAACCACTTCTAATTTTCATGTTTGGGACTGGTAACCTGTTGAAGCGTACCTTCATAACCTTCACCACCCTTGCACCCTGGAATAAAGAAACTTGCACAGTTTAGCCAGAGGATGATGAACATTCCCACCCCCAGTTCGAATTACTATTCGAGGAACCTAAACCATAAGAAGAATACTGCCCACCATAATACGTTAACTTATCCCAAGCTGAGATAACATCTCTACCTCTACGTTGAAGTAGAGCACAATTGACCAAGGTTAATTTCAAAGCAGCTTTAGAGGTAAACCAAACTTTTGCCATGCACCCACCTATACTATACCTAAGATATTCACAATCGCTACTCTCAATTAATTTAAGTTCCTCTATTTCCAGAAAACAAGACAGTAAAAAGGATCAATTTAGACATATGAGTATCAAATATGGTCAAAAACTCTAGGCTATCCGGTAACTCTGTATGCCTATTAAAGTCATTATCCCTTCTGGATATTTCTCAAAAATTCTGGCTCTCCAGTATAGAGCTGGAGACAGGAGCTCTTAATGAGGCAATGCAAGGTAAAATTGCATAATTTGAGTCAAACACGCCACATGGCATCACCGGGTAATCAATCTGCAGGTGATCTCGCGATAAATCCATATCTGGCACTTGCTGTGAAACAGGAACCACCTTCGCAGTCCCATTCTTAAAGTTCTCCATTGTAGGGACCTGATCCTGAACATCCGAAGATCCCACGTACTCCCTCTGCTCAAACGTAACCTTCCTCGCCATCTTTTTAATGATTCGTGTATTACTTTTTTCCCTCCTTTTTTCTTCTTATCTTAATCTTTTTACTGGCTCTTTTGATCTCATATACATTTAGTTCAGTCGACTTAGAGGAAGAGTGATCCTTAGGAAGAAAAATTGGGAATGGAGCCGTCTGAGGATTTAGGGTGAATTCCTTTTTCCGAGCATCTTGGACCACTAGAGGAGTATTGCACACTGAACTTTGCTGGAAAAAAGGTTGTCTAGAGAATATACCATACTCTCTTGGAAGCAGGATTCGATAGCGTTGGAACTGCTTTATTCAGTTGTGATTTTCCCGCTTGGGTTCCTTCATTGGAATGGGTGGACATATCACCTATGTTCATCAAATCCTCAACAGTCGAGGGAATGCAAACAAGTACTATATATGTTTAGTCCCAATATTTGACATACATTCTTTGCAGTTGTCTTGGCCAACTCATCAGAGGGATGGCTCAAGTTTTGTTTTGCTAATAGAACCTTCAATATAGATACTAGGATGTCTTGGGTGTGATCAGAGTTTTCTATAGATTTTTCAAGGAGTTCCAATATCGACGAGAGGATTCTTTCAAGGCACTTAAAGGATTCAGAAAGGACTATGGCGGTCATTACAACATTGGCGGTAGAAGCCGCATACCGCTGTGCAGAAGACCGCCAACACACCGCCGTGACTGCGAAAATCCGCCACAGCCATTATGACCCACAGAAGGGAATCCGACAAAATTCAGACACCCACACAAGTCCGCCACACCAAAGGTGAGTGATAAACTGGCAAAAACAAAACGTCCACTGTCATGCCAACAGAAATACGCCCACACTATCATGACACATGAATCCACGCAGCGGTCTTTCAACCGCGGTATTCCATTGGCGGTACACACCGCCGCGCTCAAAATACACACACACATACAAAACACAGCCACATTGGACAATTCAAAATACACACACCTGATACACATACCCACACCACTCCCACACACCCAATACAATATAAAAAACACACCCACATCACCCACAAACCCCTACGACCACAATTGAGAAAGAAGCACCGAGAGAGACACCACCATCAACAATACTAGCATCCACAGGCACACAACACCATCACCCACATAACTTCCACGCACCTCACACAACACCCCACTACATATCAGCACACTTATCACCACACACACCACCCCATGGCACGGCAAAGACACCCCAGGTTCTCAGAGGATGAGCTCAGGTTCATGGTGGAGGAAATCGTCCGGGTAGAGCCACAGCTATTCGGATCACAGGTGCAGCAGACCTCCATTGCAAGGAAGATGGAGCTATGGCGAAGAATAGTGGACAGGGTAAACGCAGTGGGACAGCACCCAAGAAATCGGGATGACATCAGGAAGAGGTGGAATGACCTATGGGGAAAGCTGCGTTCCGTGGTCTCAAGACACCACCTTGCGGTTCAGCGGACTGGCGGCGGACCCCCACCTCCTCCACCACAACTAACAACATGGGAGGAGCAGGTGTTGGCGATTCTGCATCCTGAGGGCCTCACAGGACTAGATGGAGGAATGGACTCTGGTAAGTCAAATCTTAACTATTACATCCCCCACCCTACCTGCATGTCATCACATACCCCCACCTTCACCCTTACCCCCATCACTCCAACTCCTCACAAATGTCCCAACATCACAAACCACACATCCCAACACCAAGCCCTGCATGCAATACCAAAGCATGGACACCCATCACCAAAGCATGCCCTCTGCACACCATGGCACACACAGATGTAATAAACATCCTTTTATACCACTGCAGGACCCCTACCCAACGTCACTGGACAGGAGGGTCCACACATGTCCACACCACCAACAGAAGAGGCCCACAGTGATGACAGCACCTCTGTCCAACTGGATCTAGATGACCAGCCCGGCCCATCGGGGACCTAGGGACAGTCGGTTCCCATCACACAGTCACAGGCCACTACAGAGCTTCCCCCCTCTGGAAACACCAGCACAGCACCCACCCAGCGAGCCCATACCTCTGTCCCCAGGACACGTCAAGCAGCAGTGTGTCCACCACTACAGGGAACCCAGGCTAACCCACCACCCCAACAACAACAGGGACCTGGGGGCAGTGGCAGTGGGCACACGGTCCAGGGGACGGAGGCCCAGGAACACAGGGGAACTGGGAGGGCTGCTGTGCGACAGGGGGAGGACAAGCCAAGGGAACCCACTCTCCTCGAGGCCCTCTCCAACATCAAAACTGGTTCTGGAATACCCACCTCCTACTGGGTTTGGTGCCAGTCTGGCTGGGGAGACATAGAGGTGCCTTCTCCAGGCCTCACCTTAGAAGGTGGGTTCCTTTACAAGTTCCAAGTTAATAATGTTTCTGGGTTCACCGTAACTGTACTTCCTGCAAGGGGAAGAAGAATGACTATCAAACAATCAATGAATACATCAACAATACTTATGCAAATGTTTCCATAAATATCCACTGGAATTGATGGATTATGTTAATTGACAATTATGTTGTGGGTATTTATAACTGACCATCGGTACCAATATGCGTTCTGCAACCTTAAATTGTGACTCATGGCATGGTCATCTTGCATGTCCTCACAGGTGGAGAATTTACTATAGCTCTCTAAAATGCAACTGGGGATATGTTATGGTAGTCATACATTCTCCCAGGAAAATAAGTTAAGAGGTAATTATAGATAGCGAACATATAGAGAAGCTGATAACTTTATGTAGTTCATATAGTTAAAATAGACATGTGATGTCACTTTTTCAATTTTCTCTCTTCCTCATCAAAGTCCTTATATTATGATTGTGTATTTTGTCTGGAAAAGATGTAGCTGTGATGGTGAGCAGATGGGGGTAGCAGCTGATATATGGAGCTGTGAGTGTGGGGAGATACTATCACATTCTATTTTAAAGGTGTTCTGATGAATTTCAATTCCAGGATGCACGTCAAGCTACATTACTAGGAGAGGCACTATCATATCTGAGATTAGTGTTCCAATGACATCCAAACAGATTTCCGTATGATCTCCCTTCTTGAAATATCTTGTGACTATTAACTGTGACCCTTTACATCACGACTCAGGTCATCTGAGAGTGGGAATTTTTCTAATTATTGTTTCTCGTTATCATTGTGATGCTCTACTTTGCTACCATAACCAGTGTGGGTCATGCTAGTTGTGTACTCAGCTCCCAGCTAAATCCTCCCTGACACTTCTTTGATTGTGTGAGTACTCTTGCCTTTGTTTGACATTACTGACACTGTTATGTGTATCATCACTTTGCTGTCAGGGGCTAGCAGTGAGCATTTTGGAAATACTACATAATTAATTGTGTGTTTCTGCTCTATTGCCTCATGTACTTGGCTTATTTAATATGATGATGATTGTCTTGTGCTGTAATCTAGCACAGGTTGCTCAACACCGATTATCCCTGTTCTGTCCTGGGAGAAATATTCTACTTGTGTGTGTACGAAAATCCTGGCCCAACTCTCAGATGAGAAGTTCTATATGGCATTACATAATACTTACATCTTAAAGTGAAATAATATATAAACTTGAAGAGATGTGTAACAGAAATTCTGAATTTCTATTCTTCCTCTCTCTTACTCATCAGTATATTTTATAGTCTCCAACATGTGGATTATTTTGTTAACTATCAATAGGCCTCACAACTCTGATGTTATAATACTTGTCTCTATAGGTTGTTTCTAAGTCTTCGCTCAGGTAATTCCCTTCCAAGGTTCTCCACCAGTACTCGTCCATTTGGATAAAGTTCTGGTGTTTGGGTTTGATCTTATGGAATAGGAAAGGCTTCTTCAGGGATGTGAATGACCTTGCCCATGCTATGCAGATTTAATATTAATTGCTGTTAATTGGTTGTGCATTTTCTGGATCTGTCCAGAAAAGTGGAATGGTCTCTAGAGTTGGATAGAATGTTCAGGCTAAAATGTTACATGTACAAGGCTCCTTTAACAGATTTTAAAGGTGTGGTTTTCTTGGGCACCGCTATGGAGAACTGTTCATATGCCCAACTGGGGCCATATTATGGAAAGTGCCCAGGGGATGCAACGGGCATGTGTGCCTGCTTTGCACACCCAGAGGCACTTTGGTATTACAGAGAGGGCTACAGATGCTTCTGCAGCCTTTTCTGTAAAACAGTTGGCACTCGTGCACATATAGCGCCAGCGCTATCACCAGAGGGTGTTTCCTCATTTGCATGTGGAAATGGCCCGATGCAAATGAGGGAATCCCTTTGCCTCTGCTCTCATGCTGTATTATAGACACAAGTGCAGAGGCAAAGAAGCTGCCAGGAGGTGCACTGACAGTGTGCCAAGCAAAACACAAACGCTGTGGGATAGCGTAACTGGATGGACGGAATGCGGAACCAATCAAACATTCACCCCCAGTCACAGAACTGGGTTTAATCCATCCATTATTTTGCTCACCATGCCACCCCAGTTTGAACCCAGCCATATGCAAATCAGTCTTGACCCTGTTCCTCATGGGAACAGTCCAGCCCGAACTGCCAGGCCAGGTTCTCCCTGGACTGGAAACAAGCATCCTGGGACCGGTTTCAGGGTTTCACCCCTCATCAGCCAGGCTAGCTTGAATCCAGTGGCGCAGTGAGCCCGGGACCCACGTCTGGGCATACCCGGCGCACTTAGGGCAGCAAAAGCAAAGCAAAACACAAACGCTGTGGGATAGCGTAACTGGATGGACGGAATGCGGAACCAATCAAACATTCACCCCCAGTCACAGATCTGGGTTTAATCCATCCATTATTTTGCTCACCATGCCACCCCAGTTTGAACCCAGCCATATGCAAATCAGTCTTGACCCTGTTCCTCATGGGAACAGTCCAGCCCGAACTGCCAGGCCAGGTTCTCCCTGGACCGGAAACAAGCATCCTGGGACCGGTTTTGGGGTTTCATCCCTCATCAGCCAGGCTAGCTTGAATCCAGTGGCACAGTGAGCCCGGGACCCACGTCTGGGCATACCCAGCGCACTTAGTGCAGCAAAAGCAAAGAAAAACACAAACGCTGTGGGATAGCGTAACTGGATGGACGGAATGCGGAACCAATCAAACATTCACCCCCAGTCACAGATCTGGGTTTAATCCATCCATTATTTTGCTCACCATGCCACCCCAGTTTGAACCCAGCCATATGCAAATCAGTCTTGACCCTGTTCCTCATGGGAACAGTCCAGCCCAAACTGCCAGGCCAGGTTCTCCCTGGACCGGAAACAAGCATCCTGGGACCGGTTTTGGTGTTTCACCCCTCATCAGCCAGGCTAGCTTGAATCCAGTGGCACAGTGAGCCCGGGACCCACGTCTGGGCATACCCGGCGCACTTAGGGCGGCAAAAGCAAAGCAAAACACAAACGCTGTGGGATAGCGAAACTGGATGGACGGAATGCGGAACCAATCAAACATTCACCCCCAGTCACAGATCTGGGTTTAATCCATCCATTATTTTGCTCACCATGCCACCCCAGTTTGAACCCAGCCATATGCAAATCAGTCTTGAACACTTAAAAGTGGTTCACTGTCAGTGCCCCCCCTGATGGCAGCCCTCTGGAGGGGGAATAGGGGTCCTTTGGACTCCCAAGAAATCCCCTTGCAGGTGGGTACAGTCACTCACTACACTGGCCTGCAAGGGGATCTCTGATCTCCTTTAAAAGTGCAGGCCGCCAGCATAGTAAAACATGGAGCAACTGCTTCAAAGCCACTTAGTTTTTCACTTGAATGCACTGCCCCCAGGGCAGTGCGAGTTCATGTCTGCCCTGGGGGCAGAACATTCCATATAATAGGACACACTTCCTCAGTTGTACCCAGCGCACTTGTTTTAATGTGCACCGTGGCACAGAGAAAGTGCACCCTAAGTATAATATGACCATAGTTGTTTTTCAAGTTCCATGTTTATAATAAGAGATCATAGGTCACACTTAAAGTCTGCCTATCATTAGTTTGCATGCAATTTCAAAATAGATTTGAAGGTAAATCAAGCACTTACGTTCCCCAGAAAACAGGTGTTCAGGTTACTCAACATTTTTACCATTCCATTCACATCCTTGGATAGGTACTTTGTACTTCTGTTGCAGAATCAGTTCACTGCTCCTGTTCCTATTTAGCAACTTCCCATGGATGTAAATGTTCTTTCTTGCTATTGTTTATTTGAATGAAAAAAAAACAAAATTACTCAATCTATAAAAGGAGTATTATTTCTTGTGGCTTTTTTTTCATCCATCTGTTTTACGACTTCTGTAATTTGAGGGGCTGTGAGTGAACCTTTCAGTGTTCACCAGATGTGTGTAACATTGCATACAATCCCTGTTTTTTCTATTTGTTTTAATTAAAAAATGTAGGGGAAATTATTTGAAAATTCCGTCAAATACCCTTTGGGTTAATTCAAGTAAATACTAAACGCAATGGCAAACTTTGCTTTCAAAATTCACTCACATACCAGAAAGCAGATTCGCTTGTGGGAGAAATGGCAGCACATCTTCTATTCGAATTTTTATCCATGAGACATGATCTATTTGAATCTGCCCATAACAAAACAATTGAGCAAAATTTTGCCCTCACGTTATTTATGACACTTTAAGTACAACATACTTATTCAGTCACAATAAAAAGTATATTTTAAGAATCTAAATAAAAAACAGTTCTGACTGTTTTTGTAAATTCAAACTGAATTGCCTTTGCAACACCTCAAATGCTACTGGTCACCTTATTTCCATTCCGAGCAAAGGAGTATTTTCACCTTCACATAAATGTTTAAGCCCTCCTTAAAAAGGTATTAAAGCCATATATTCCAATCCCATTAGCATTTCTGTTCAGGCACCTGCCCTGCTCATGAAATATCACACTGATAAGGCAGTGCTGATAACATTGCTATAACCTCTGGCTAGAAGGTGTGCATTCTGATAAAGAAAGTTCATTTGTAATACCGGCATCCTGTTATTGTACTCTTGCTTTACATTCATTTATCTCTGAATTAAATAGGGAGTGGGTAAGGCTTTTTCATAGCTGTGCACATTTATGCTGATATACTGGCAGCACAAATTTAACCATTACTGAAGAGCTTTATGTTACCAGCTAATGTTATTAGAAGAATATTTTAATCTGATATATGTCTCATAAAAACCAAAGGCACTCAGAGTCACCTAGGCATACATACCATAACTTATTATGAAAACCACCATCAAGGTATTCCTTGCTGAAGTGACAATTGCTGTTTATGATTGTGCTGGAGCCGTTTATACATATCTAACAAAAGTGATTTGTTTTACCATTTTCATTTTGAGGAAACATTTTTGGAATCCTTTAAAGGAACTATCAGGGCATTACATGCTGGTGCAGCCAATCATAGTTCAATGTCTAAACACAACATTTAACAACGGAAACTACAGCTAATTTTCTGCAAAATAATTATTTTAACTACTGACTGGGACCAAAGATAAGTATTTCAGATATTTTTAAAATATTGCAATTTGGTTAATTAATTATTAAGCTTTGATGTGCCATGAATGAAGTTTAGAAGCTGGATGTTAATATTTTCATATTTTGTTTTTAAAGTTCCTACTGCTTAGTGTTTATTATGGGAAAACGTTCATGTCAAAATTACAGATACCATATTGGACACCTCCTGAAATGCATGGCATGCTACAAAATGAATATGACACGTATGAATGTAATATGTATCAAAATAAATATGATACCTGGCAGAATGAATCTGACTTGTACCAGACCAAACATGAAACATGGCAGAGTGAATATGCTACTTAGTGATTAATTTGAACAACATACCCTGAATTGCATATAAAACATACTGGAATATATATCAATTATACTGAAATGAATATGGCCTTCACTGTAAACAGTATTGCAAGCACTGAAATGAAAACAATATGCATCAAAAAGAATGGGACAGTTCTTGAAATTAAAGACACATGCCAAGAGTAATATGACATGAGTTGAAATTAATATGTCAGATTGTGATGAATATCAGTTACAGCAGTGAATATATTGTATTCGGAAAATAATATCACATACATTAAAATAAACATTGCACATGTTGCAATGACTATGAATTGTGTTGAAATAAGTATTACTGAGATTGGAGTGAATATGAGATACACAGAAACAAATATAAGATGACTTAAGATGAGTATGACTTGTGTTTAAATGATGATAGGCCCCATTGAAATTAATTTGACATGCCTTAAACTGATTTGACAGCACAAAAATTCTTATGACATTCGTCAAAGTGAATATGGGATGCGTTGAAACTAACATGATACATATTGAAATGGATGTGAAATGGTTATGATGCATGGTAAAAACAATATGAAGAGTGAATATGATTATGACAGCCACTGAAACAAATATAAAATTGATTGAAAGGAATATGACACATGTTAAGATGAATATGGCATTTAGTAACATGAATAATAGCTTCATTTAAATGAATTTGATGTGAATTTAAAATGAATATGTGTAACAATGAAACGAGCAAGATATTTATCAAAAAGATTATGCCTTGCATTGAAAGTCGTATGATACACATTGGAATTACTATTATATGTGTTGAAATGGATGTGACATTTGTTAAATTATTATAAAAAGTTTTAAAAGGAATGCAACATCCATTGAAAGGCATATGACACCTGCTAAGCTGAAAATGAAATGTGTTGAAATGATTATGAGACTCATTGAAATTAATGCAACATGCGTTAAAATGCACATGAATAATGCTAAAACTACAAGGACATGTGTCATTATGAATATGGTATGCTCTGAAATTAATTTGATACACATTGAAATGAATAGGTCATGTATTGCATAATTATAACATATGTTGAAATGTACATGACCCATGCTAAAATGAATATGTCAAGTGTTAATGTGAATATGACATGCATGGAAATGAATATAGCATTCATTGAAAGGAATATAACACATGTTAAAATGAATATCATCCACTTTTAAACGACTATGAAACTTTTGAAATTAATATGGGCCACATCAACATTAATATGCCATTCATTAAAATGAAAGACACTTTTGAAATGAATACAAAACTATGTGATATAAATTTGGCATGTATTGCAATGAATAAAGTACATAGTGAACTGAACATGAGCCATGTTTACATGAATGTGACAAGTTTTAATGAAAGTGGCATACATTGAAGTTATGTTGATTTGCTTAAACTTATCATAGGATATTGAAATTAATATCACATATTCTGAAAGTATATGATATGGACTGAACTGATTTAATTAAAATGAATATAACAAATATTTAACCAAATATAAATAAGGAAACATCCCTTACCCTGCATCCATTATCACACATATGTTTACTACACAGGTAAGTACTTCTACCTTTATCACACAGTACTAGGTCGGACTGTCCTAGAATAGATAGGGTGGTGTACATTTTAGGACATCATAGTTTGTCAATCTCACTCATCACATGTAGTTAAAAGAAAAGATGAAGCGCAAGGGATATACAATCAGTTATTAGGGGTATGAGGTGAGGAGGAATGAAGGGAGTGTGAGGGAAGAAGAATGAGTGATGAGGTACAAGAGAAAAGGTGTGACTACTGAGGGATAAGGGACTTGAGGTGAGACATCAAAGAAGGGTTATGAGGAATGGGAGTGGCAAATGAGGCCAGAGAAGCGCGGAGTGATGCATGACAGGTAATGTTTAAGGGATGAGGGCTGAAGAATGAGGGTGAGTAATGAGAAGAGAGCAATGAGGATGTCTTGAACGGGATTAGGTGCTGCACATTTGAAGGATGACGAGTGAAGAATGATGGATGAGGAATGATAGATGATAGATGAGAAGTAAAGAATAAGAGATGAAGTGTGAGGGCTGATGACTGAAGGTTCATTAGTAAGGCTTCAGTAAGGGATGAAGAATGAAGAAACATTGAGGCATGATGAGTGAGAAATGTCGGGTGAATATAGGTGGTCATTACAACCCTGGCGGACGGTGTTAAAGCTGCGGTAATACCACAAACAGGCCGGTGGAACAAAAATGGGAATTATGACCATGGCGGAAACCGCCAACATAGACAGCCACTTTAACACTCCGACTGCCACGGCGGTACAGACAAGCAGCACGGCGGTCACCGCCAACAGACAGGCGGAAGACAAAGTACCGCCCACAGTATCACAACCCGCCAATCCGCCACCTTTTCCGGGGCGGAATCACCGTGGATAAAAACACGGCGGAAACAGCTTTTGCAATGGGAAAATGCTCACCTTAACACACTCCACGAGGAAGGAGGCCACCATGGAGCCCGAACTACAAATACTCCCTGCGCTTGTCTACCTGTTCCTCTACGATCACCATCTACGTAGGTGCCAAAGACAACGGTGAGTACAGCACCTACGACTTAGGGGAGGCAAACGTCAGGGGGACACACATGCAACACCCCCACCCCCAACCCGACCCTCACCCACTACAACACACACACCAATGCATTTCCAAACAGCACAGTAACAACCCCCCACCCCCGGAAGAATGCAAAGAGAAAAGGAAATCAGGTCAAACATTGTAATGTATCAAAATACAGTAAGCTAATATATACAGATGTATTTACACATTCCAGAATTGATACATGACGATTAGTAGTGCAGGTATGCACATATCAATGTCCGTGCACCACTGGGCCCAAAATGCATGGGCGAGGCCCACACTAGATACCTGTCCACAAACGGAGAGAACACTGCAGGGGCATCAGATAGAAATACAACAGGCGCCTCAGGGGGAAGGGAAGGGGGGGCACCTCAGCCGGATTACATCACCACGCCAGATCCACGACGGGGCTCCATGCCCATTGATGTATCCTGGGGAGTGCAAAGCCACAGTCTCTCAAGTCTCTACAGTGGGTGGGTTGCCCACTGCCATATCCTGGGGAGTGCAAAGGCACAGTCTCTCAAGTCTCTACAGTGGGTGGGTTGCCCACTGCCATATCCTGGAGAGTGGAAAGCCGCAGTCTCTCAAGTCTCTACAGTGGGTGGGTTGCCCACTGTACCATCCTGGGGAGTACAAAGCCACAGTCTCTCAAGTCTCTACAGTGGGTGGGTTGCCCACTATACCATCCTGGGGAGTGCAAAGCCACAGTCTCTCAAGTCTCTACATTGGGTGGGTTGCCCACTGCCATATCCTGGGGAGTGCAAAGCCACAGTCTCTCAAGTCTCTACAGTGGGTGGGTTGCCCACTGCCATATCCTGGGGAGTGCAAAGCCACAGTATCTCAAGTCTCTACAGTGGGTGGGTTGCCCACTGTACAATCCTGGGGAGTGCAAAGCCACAGTCTCTCAAGTCTCTACAGTGGGTGGGTTGCCCACTGTACCATCCTGGGGAGTGCAAAGCCACAGTCTCTCAAGTCTCTACAGTGGGTGGGTGGCCCACTGGACCATCCTGGGGAGTGCAAAGCCACAGTCTCTCAAGTCTCTACAGTGGGTGGGTTGCCCACTGGACCATCCTGGGGAGTGCAAAGCCACAGTCTCTCAAGTGGATATCAGTCTCCACTGGTTCTGGAGGGGGACTGGTGCCCAGACTGCATCACGCTCCCCGTGACGGTTCCTGTTCCGTCACTGTCCCAGCTGCACATGGGCTAACGATGCTTGATTTGGCGTTTTTTTCCCTGTTCAGCGGTGCTTGACTTTGCATTTTCTGACCTGTTCAGCAGTGCTTTGCCCTGTTCAGCGGTCTTCACCTTGGCGGTTTTTTCCCTGTTCAGCGGTGCTTTGCCATAGCGGTCTTTTCCCTCTTCAGCGGTGCCTGACTTTGCAGTTTCTGACCTGTTCAGCGGTGCTTTGCCCTGTTCAGCGGTCTTCACCATGGCGGTCTTTTCCCTGTTCAGCGGTGCTTTGCCATGGCGGTCTTTTCCCTGTTCAGCGGTGCTTGACTTTGCAGTTTCTGACCTGTTCAGCGGTGCTTTGCCCCGTTCAGCGGTCTTCACCATGGCGGTCTTTTCCCTGTTCAGCGGTGCTTTGCCATGGCGGTCTTTTCCCTGTTCAGCGGTGCTTGACTTTGCAGTTTCTGACCTGTTCAGCGGTGCTTTGCCCCGTTCAGCGGTCTTCACCATTGCGGTCTTTTCCCTGTTCAGCGGTGCTTTGCCATGGCGGTCTCTGCCCTGTTCAGCGGAGCTTGACTTTGCAGTTTCTGACCTGTTCAGCGGTGCTTGACTTTGCAGTTTCTGACCTGTTCAGCGGTGCTTTGCCCTGTTCAGCGGTCTTCACCATCTCCCTATTCTCAACGCGGTCCACTCCTCTCCAGCTGACCCCCATGTTTCTCCAACAAATGTGTTGGACCTGGCCCTTTTTACAGGGTCATCCCCAAACTTTTTGCTTCCTTCCTTCTATTTTTTCTGACCAGTTTTTGTTGGCTTTATGACTCTGTACACTTTAACACTGCTAACCAGTGCTAAAGTGCATATTCTCTCAGTGTACATTATATTGGTGATTGGCTTTTCCATGATTTGGATATTTCATTTACTAGTAAGTCCCTAGTAAAGTGCGCAAGAGGTGCCAAGGGCCTGTAAATCAAATGCTACTAGTGGGCCTGCAGCACTGATTGTGCAACCAACATGGGTAGCCCTGTAAACATGGCTCAGGCCTGCCACTGCAGTGTCTGTGTGTGCATTTTAAAACTGCCAATTCGACCAGGCAGGTATACACACTTGCTGAGCCCAAACCTTCCTATTTTGTACATGTCAGGCACCCATAAGGTAGGCCCTATGTAGCCGCATGGGTAGGGTGCAGTGTATGTAAAAGGTAGGAAACGTACTGATGTGTTTTACATGTCCTAACAGTGAAATAATGCCAAATGCGGTCTTCACTGTTGCAAGGCCTATCTCTCTCATAGTTTAACAAGGGGACTCCCTTTAAATATCTTTCAAGTGTAGTTTCCAAGTGAGAGCAGCTAGAGATATGGTGTTTGGGGTCTCTGAACTCACAATTTAAAAATATATATTTTGGTAAAGTTGGTTTTTAGATTGTCAGTTTGAAAATGCCACTTTTAGAAAGTAGGGATTTTCTTGCTTAACCATTCTGTGCCTCTGCCTGCCTGTGGAATCCATGTCTGGGTCAGACTGACAGTTGGGCTCTTTGTGAATTCCGCTAGTGGCACAAAGAGAGATGGGGGTAGCCTGCATACCCTGATGAGTCTCCTGGGCTAGAATGGGGAGGGAGAAACTGAAGCTTACACTTGAAAGGGTTGTGCCTGTCCTCACACAATGCAGTCTCTAACCCCATGGTATGTGTCTGGGGGTCAGGCCTGGGAAAAGTAGGATCTTGTGAACCAAGACTTTCCTTTGAGGTTTTCCTACTTCAAAGGCAGAAAGGAATAGAAGTAGTGGACCCAAAACCCCAGATTTTTAGATAACTTCTGGATCAAGAGGAATCTCTGCCAAGGAGAACAGCTGAAGAGCTGGAGGTGGAGTACTGCCCCTTTGACCTGAAGTTGCTGTTTCTGCCTTTAAGAGGACAAAGACTTGGCTTTGCTGTGTTTTCCTGCCTGTCAAGTGTCTCCAGGGGTCGGACTGAGCTTTCCCCCTGTTCTGAAATCTCAGGGCCATCAAAGGCTTTCTCTGCCAGCACCTGGACTCGCTTGCTAAAACATCTACCCTGCCAAGTGGTGCCTAATCCAGTCCCCGGGCACTTGGAAGGAGAAGGTGGTGGAACCAAAACTGAAATTCACGCACAGGAACCGTATGGGAGAAAAATGTATGCAGCACCTGCTTTGCGGCTCAAAAATTGACACACCACCTGCTTTGCGGCTGGGAAATCAAGGCAACACCCTTGTGTGGCTGTCAAAACCAACGCATCACCCACGCAGTGCGGTTCTTCCCCACAGTGTGCCGGAATTTCACATACATTGTCACTGGGTGCCAAAATCACATGCGTGGACCTGAGGTTGCCTGTCTGGAAATCAACACATCTCTTCTCTGCGGGGGAGAAAAACAATGCATTGCCTACCCGACTGGAGAAGAAACAATGCACGGTGTTAAGATTCGTTTGATTGGTTCTCAGGCTGAATATGCCCACCTTCCGGCAGCTCCGACTGAGATTGTATATATATACAAACTATCAGAATGGCCAGACAAGGGGAAGGGAACTAGGGAGTGTACTGCAGGGAGGGAGACCTGGAGGCAGAATATGAGAAGTAAAATCTTGTCTTTTCTCGCTCAGTAAATATAATATCAAGGTTCAAAACTGTAGTACTAATACCTGCGATTACACGTAATAATACTTGAAGGCTCTCAGTATTTGTTTTACTTGGAATTCTTCATTAAATACTCTCAAACCACCATCAAACTATAAGAATTTGTTATTTTTACATACTTCTCATATTTATGATGTTGTCTCTTTTTCTCTTTACTTTCATTTTCACTTCTGGCTTTATGTGAAGATCATGAGTATTATAACGATCATTGATATATATTATTGTTCATTATAACACTATCCTTTATGTTTTAATACTTGACCAAAGTTCACTTTCGGTTTCGAGTACTGTTTTAGGTGAACATCATTAAAAAGATAACAATCATCGGAATATAAATATTGTTCGTTATGTCATTGATTTAGCTGATTCAACACTTCATGAGAACATAATTGAATTACGAAAGTTATCAATATATTAATAATGTTCATTACAACTTTGGGTTCACTGCTTCAACAATTAACAAAAGTTGACTTTCGATTTAGTTTCTCGCTTTATGAGAACATCATGAAATCACAAAAATCATCAATATGTTAATATTGTTCGCTACGACTTTGATTTCACTGGTTCAAAACTTTACAAAAGTTCACAGGCGATTCACCCTGCCATAGACACTCAAAGACCCAAACCTTAAACACTTGTTGCTGGATTTCCACTCTTTTGATCCTATAAATAACCATCAGTCTCCTACCTTACGGTGACAGAAAACATTTGTGGAATTCAGATTGCAGCGTGCAATGACACACTGACTCTGACTCTCTGGGGCCAGGAATGGAGAGCATCCCAGAGACAACACTAGACCTCCGTCTCTGCAGTGAATAACCCACATGTGTCAGTGGGGCAGGGCTGCTCTTATAGCCTCAAAGACAGCTGTGGAAGCTACTATGGAAATTGAGGAAGAACACAAGGATTACTGCTAAGTTCAAGAAGACTTGGCAAATGAAACCGATTGCTACAGTTAAACTGGGATGGAATACGATCAACATTGTAATGATCAATAGCCTATGAACATTGACCCTGTTAAAACCAGTCTGCAACACAGGCAACACTTACCACCACTGTCCTGTAATGTACACTCTCACTGATGTGCAAAAGAATAAAATAATGGCCGTTAGCATGCCTACAATCGAAGGGGAGGAATCGTAACACATGGCCTCACTTGTCAGTATGGAATCGACTCAATGATAACTTTTCTGACACACGCTTGCCCGTGCTGCTTTGTTTTTGACGCAAACCAGGTGCTTTGTGTAAAAAGCATGCATCCATTGATTTCTTTGAAATAAGACTATTTTTTAAATTAAAAATTCATAACTTTGGTTGTGTATGTTGAATTTTTGTCCTTTTGGTCCTGTTTGATTTAGATTAATATTGGCTGTTTTTCTAAACTGGTGTTGTGTTCATTTTGTAGTGTTTTCACTGTGTCCCTGCGTGTGTTGGTACAAATACTTTACACATTACCTTTGAAATAAGCCTGACTGCTTGTGCCCAGCTACCAAGGGAGTGAGCAGAGGTTATCCTAGGTGTTTATCTCTCTTACCCTGACCAGCGTGATGGTCCCTGCTTGGACAGAGTGCAAAGTGACTGACAACCAGCGACCCCATTTCTAACAGAAGGACTGGACACCCTGCAGAATGTTACAGGATGAATACATTGGGGTTCATTTGCTCCTGGCACTGGAGGTCTAGCGGGCTCCCCTGATATTAGCTCTAGTAGTGCAGAACAGCAGCCAATGAATTTGAAAAAGCGTGCCAGGGGCGCTAAATGGCACGCAGGATCTGCTTGGGCCAAGCATTTGCAGTGGGGTAAAGATGTGCTGTGTAGCACCTATACATAGCACAGGGGTAACATGGACTTCAGCAGGATGTATGGGCCAGATGTATGGGCCTTAGTGTTGAGCATCAGAAACAGGCCAAGATGAGGGCGGTCCACAAGATGGTGTCTCAAGTGGTTGGTACCTCCAAGGAGAGCCTTGCCCTCCCTGCAAATCACCCAATACTGGGAAGATTGATCAGGCCCCTCTCCAACTCCCAGGACTTTCACCAGTCTCCATGGGCTCACTTACATATTCTCCTCAGTCCCTGCTGTATGGGGCACTGCCTGAAATCACTATGGAGGTAACAAAGTGGGGCTGCCCAGGTTTTTTTTACATGGAATCCCATCAAGAAGCTGGGCCAAGACAGGCTGCACCAATTGACACCGCAGTTGCTGCACCGTTGTTACAAGCACTCCTCATCCAGGTCACGGCGCCCATTTCAGAGTGTGGCAGGGTACGCCATCTTGGACCTAGCCAGGCTTGACGTCTTATTCTGCATCTCTGATTTGTCATTCCTTACCCTTCAAAATAATGTCCTCACTTATTAACTTTTAGTCCTCCTCCTTTTCTCCTCATTTCCCATCTCTCACTACTCAAGCTTCATCTCTCATTTATTATGTCTTACTAACCAGCCCTTGTCCCTCTCTCCCCATTCCACACTTGTCATCCATTACCCCTAATCACATACTCATCATCCCTCACTTCTTATGTCCTCATTTGTCATCCATTAATTACTTCTTCACTGTACAGTATTCATACCTCATATCAGATCTCTCATTTGTATTCTCTCACTTCTTATTCCACACTCCACAGCACCTACTCCTCATTTTTAAATTCTCACTACTCATCCTTTACTTCTCATTAAACTCCTGATCTCTCTTACCTCATTCCTTACACTTCACTCATCAGTCCTCAGCTCTCGCTCCTGATTACTCACCCCTCACTTTTCATCCTTCTCCTTCATTCATTACTTTCATGGTTAACTCATGTATCACCTTCTTTTTTATCCATGAGCCCTCATCCCTCATCTCTCCACATCCTCAACACCTCATGTTTCACTTCTCACTCCTTAGCACTCACGCATCTTAGCTGTCTCCTGATTTCTCATTCTTCAGCCCTTCCCTTCTTCTTCACTCCCCATTCTTTACTTTGCTTCTATCAAGCTTAAGTTCCACTTTAAATTTTGGCAGAGAGGGAATGGTGGTTCCTGCCAATGATTGAAATTTCCACCATGTCGGTAGACATTTTACATTTTGGAAGTCGCCAGCTCTGTCAGGGAGACAGAGTAATTTACTCCATTGCCGTGGCAGAGGGCGGGCATACCTCCAAAATATAAATGAGGCCTTAAATGCCCTGCTTCAGGTTCTCACTTTTTTTCCTTAGCCATCACTATCAATCAGCAATCATCCATTCCCTATCCATAACTCACCTCTCACCTGTCATCCTTTCTTAACCCTCACGCTACATCATCGAACCTTTGTTTTAATGTTTCATCCCTCGTCCCTCATACCACAGTTGTCCCTCCACATCCCTCATCCTTTATTCCATCTCTTTATTTCCCATTGGTCCACGCACTCTTCATCACTTACCTGTGATACTTCATTCATCACCTCTCCTTCTTTGCTTATCCATCACTGCTCATGACCCCCCGAGAACTTAGTGAAATGGACAAATGGTGATACCTTAAAATGTATACCACACTGTCTGTTTTAGGACATTTTGATCACTTACATCTTATGCCTCAATGCTTTTTCCTCATTCTGTGCCCTCTCGCTCTCACTCATCTTTTTCTACTTCTCATACTTTTTTAACCAACCATTATTCCTCATTATTACCCATTACTACTCAATGCTTGTTCCTGATGTATACCTTCTTATCCTTCAATTCTCATTTGTTAACTCTCATCCATCACTTTTACTTTTTCCTTCTTTCAGTCTCACTCTTCATACCATCACTTCTCATCTTTTATCTCATCTCTCACTCACCTTCTCCTTCTCCCTCAGTCCTCATGACTCAATCCTCATCCCTTATTCCTTTCTCCAAACGCCTCACTAATTTACCACTTCCCTCACTCTTCAGCCCTCAGTGCACCCTCTGGACCCAATTTCTTACTCTACAGCCCTGATCCATCTCTGCTCACACATCTTCTCTTCAACAGTGATACTGGAAATATTTTCTTAAAATGTCCATCACATTGACCATTTTAGGATATCTTTATCCCTCCTTCCTCATGAAACAGTTCACTATAATCACCTCATATTTCTCACTCATCATGCCTCAATGTTCCCTGATACTTTATCCCTCACTGAAACCTCACCAATAAACCTTCAGTCCTAGGTCCTCAGCCCTCATACTTCATCTCTCTCACTCCTCTTCCATCATTCATCACTCATCATCCTTCATACTTGCAGTACCTAATCTCTTTGACGTCCTCATTGCTCACTCCTCAGTAATTCCCCCTCATTCTTCAGCCCTCATTTCTAAAACCTTATCTGTCATACATCACTCCTCCTGCATCATCTGCCACTCCCATTGCTTGTAACTCATCTTTCATGTCTCATCTCCAATCTCTCATCTGTCGGTAGCCACTCCTTATCTCTTGCACATCATCGCTCATTCTTCTTCCCTCACACTCCCTTAATTCATCCTCACCACTTACCCCTAATCACTGATTCTATATCTCTTGCAGTTCACCTTTTCTTTTTGCTTTGCGTGAAGAGTAACATTGACAAACTATGAAGTCCTAAAATGCACACCACCCGGTCTATTTTAGGACAATCTAATGCTGTACTCCTCAAGCCTCTGTTCTTATTCTTCATTCTTTATCACTCTTCCCTATTTCCAATTTCCACTGTCCTAATGTGTTACTGATCATACCTCCCCCTCAACCCTCACCCCACCACCTTCCATAAAATAGAAAAAAACACTGTGATACATGATATTTCAGAAATATAGTGTGATTCAGTGTATTCACAATTTTGAAAATATTTAATTATTGAAAAATTCTATGCAGTACTGCAACAATACCCAGAAATAACTGTGCCACTTACATACTTTTAAAAATAACAAACAGTGTTCAATAACAAAAGCATTCATGCTAGGTTCTAGTGTGGTAACCCCTTAAACTTGTTTTTAAATGTGTAAAAAATATATTTGAAAAATTCCCTACCTGTTACCACTTTTATAACGTGGTAATAGGTAGTGAACAACAATAAATCCTACTAGTTACCTTCATCTAGAGCCCTTTAGAACACAGCCAAACTGTATTAAAACCTATATGGCTGCCTTTTAATTTTGTAAAGACACACTATAGAGCGGCGTTACAGTGGTATACCAGGGCATAGTATATAATTAAGGCCGCCTACTTGTAGTATTAGATTTGCATTACGCTTGCATCCCTTCTTCTTCACTCCTCATTCTTTACTTCACTTCTATCATGTTTAAGGTCCAATCTAAATGTTAACAGATAGGTCCCTATTTATGCTTGAAATGTCCAAAGAGCCAGTAGACATTTAAAATCTTGACAATCTGTACCCAAGTCAGGGCGACAGAATAATTTACTCAGTCGCCCTTGTGGAGGGCAGGCAGACCGCCAAAATATAAATGAGGTTATAAATGCCTTTCTTAGTCACATGTGGTGTCACATGGGCAAATAAATACTTAAGCAGGGTGCACAAAGCAATGCAAGGCCACCATGTATGGCCTTGTATTGTTTGGTAAATCTGGAGAAATGCAAGGCAGCACAATTTACTGTTTTGTGCTACTTTGCACACCATAATCTACATTACTGATATATTTTATCTACATCCGGATGCCACTCCACTCTATGCCATTGTACACCACTCCACCATACACCACTCCACTTTATGATATTCCACTCCATGCCATTCTAGTGTAAACTATCCAAATCTATGCTACTCCACTGAATGGCACTCCACTCCACTCTATGCCATTCCATTGTATGCCACTCCACTATATTCTATTCCACTCATACCACTCCACTCTCCACTATTACACTATAGCCACTCCATTCTACACCACTACACTATGGCGGTCATTCCAACCTCGGCGGAAAAAGGCGCTTACCGCCAGACAGAAGACCGCCATAACACCGCTGCGGTAAACCGACACGGTCATTCTGACCCACAACAGGCAAACCGCCAAAATACCGACATCCACAAAAGTCCGCCACACCAAAGGTCAGGGATAAACTGGCGATGACCAAACCTCCACCGTCACGGCAACAGAAATACGCCCATGCCATTACGACCCACGAATCCACGCGGCGGTCTTTCAACCGCGGTATTCTATTGGCGGTACACACTGCCGCGGTCGAAATACACATACTCGTACAAAACACAACCACATTGGACTATTCGAAATACACACACCTGATACACATACACACACCACTCCCACACACCCAATACAATATAAAACACACACCCACATCACCCACAAACCCCTACGACCAGAAATTCTGAGAGAAGGCGAGAGAGAGACACCACAGTCAACTACCAAGCATCCACAGGCACACAATACCAATACCCACAGAACTTCCACGCACCTCACACAACACACCACTAAATAGCACCCCACCTATCACTACACACTCCACCACACACATCATCCACACCACCCCATGGCACCTCAAAGACACCCCAGGTTCTCAGATGCTGAACTCAGGGTCATGGTGGAGGAAATCGTACGAGTAGAGCCCCAGCTGTTCGGGACACAGGTGCAGCACACCACCATTGCCAGGAAGATGGAGCTATGGAGCAGAATAGTCGACAGGGTCAATGCTGTGGGACAGCACCCAAGAAATAGGGATGACATCAGGAAGCGATGGAACGACCTACGGGGGAAGGTGCATTCCATGGTATCAAGGCACAACATCGCAGTACAGCGGACTGGCGGCGGACCCCCACCTCCTCCCCCAGATTTTACAACATGGGAGGAGCAAGTCTTGAACATCCTGCATCCTGAGGGCCTCGCAGGAGTCGGTGGAGGAATGGACTCTGGTAAGTCTCATCTTCACTACTTCATCCCCCCCACCCCACCTGCATGCCAACTCATACCCCCACCCTCTCCCTTACCCCCATCACAACTACCCCTTGCAAATATCTCACCATCACAACCCACCCATCCCAAAACTTAGCCCTGCATGCGGCCCCAAAGCATGGACACCCATCACCAAGGCATGCCCAATGCACATACCCATCACCCCCCCCCCAAAATACCATCACAACAGCCCCCACAAAGGAATGCCAGCACTGGGGTACACAGGCACCCACCCATTGCACGCCATTGGCACACACAGAAGCAATAACCATACTTTTATACCCCTGCAGGACCCGAACGCCAGGTCACCGCGCAGGAGGGTCCACAAATGTCCCCTCCACCCCCAGAAGAGGCCCACAGTGATGACAGCAGCTCTGTCTCCCTGGATCTAGATGACCAGCCCGGTCCATCGGGGACATCGGGACAGTCGGTTCCCCTCAGACAGGCACAGGCCACAGCAGACCTTCCCTCCTCTGGGAACACCAGCACTGCACCCACCCTGCGGGCCCATACCTCTGTCCCCAGGACACGTCAATCAGCGGTGTGTCCACCACTACAGGGAACCCAGGCTAACCCACCACCCCAACAACAACAGGGACATGGGGGCAGTGGTAGTTGGCACACGGTCCAGGGGACGGAGGCCCAAGAAAACAGGGGAACTGGGAGGGCAGTTGTGCGACGGGGGGGGACAGGCCAAGGGAACCCACTCTCCACGAGGCCCTCTCCTCCATCATGGGAGCATACCACTGCTCCCAGGAGACGATGGCGATGGTCCTGGGCAGGTTTCAGGAAATCCAGCTTCTGCAGGAACAACAGTATATGGGGTTCAGGGAGGAACTGAGAAACATCAGTACCGCCATGGGTACCATCGTAGTGGCCCTGAATGAGTTAATCTCCACATTGCGGACCACTGTGGCACCTCAAAGGGCCCCTGACACTAGCATGGACCAAGAACTGGCTACCACCTCCGCCGGCGCTAGTGGACAGGAGGCCCTGCCAGAAGACCAACAGGCCACCAGAACCCCACCCCCTGCAGAAGGAGAACCACCCCGCAAGCGGGCCCTGAGATCCAGGAAGAAGACAGAGTAACATGTCAAGACCCCCGCCAGCAAAGGAGACCACCCTGATTGTCATCCCACTGTCCCACATTGTCACCCTGTCCAACCTTAAACTGCCCCTGCTCCACTTCCCACAGGCATTTGGACAATGCACCTGTGAACCTGATAGTCTGGACTCTGCCATGGACAATCCTCCACCATCACCCCTCACCGATTTGCAAAAACCCATCCAAATTAGAGCACTTGAATAAACACACTTATTGCACATAAACAATCTGGAGTCTGTCTGTGATTTTAACAACTGTATTAGACATGACAGTGCCAAAATTGTTATCCACATTGTGATGCCAACAAACCGCTGTCACACAGCTGTAGTCCATGGGGAAACAAAGCAGATGTCACGCAGTGGGGCCCACAGCTCTGAAAACGGAAGGGAAAGTCACAACACAGTTACCATACAGTGGGGGAAAAAGTCAGACAGTAGAGAGGTAGGAGTCTTTAAGTAAATGTAATATGCCGGTGTGTACTCTTACCTGTGTGTCACTGAAAATATTGCTCTATTACTGTGTTCCTGTTGTCTATGTCGTCCTCTCCGGCTTCCTCTTCTTCACTCTCCACAGGCTCCACAGCTGCTACAACACCACCATCTGGACCATCCTCCTGCAGAAAAGGCACCTGGCGGCGCAAAGCCAGGTTGTGAAGCATACAGCAGGCCACGATGATCTGGCACACCTTCTTTGGTGAGTACATTAGGGATTCACCTGTCATATGGAGGCACCTGAACCTGGCCTTCAGGAGGCCAAAGGTGCGTTCGATCACCCTCCTAGTCCGCCACTGGGCCTCATTGTAGCGTTCCTCTGCCCTGGTACTGGGATTCCTCACTGGGGTCAGTAGCCAGGACAGGTTGGGGTAACCAGAGTCCCCTAATAGCCACACCCGGTGCCTCTGGAGTTGACCCATCACATACGGGATGCTGATATTCCGCAGGATGTAGGCATCATGCACTGAGCCAGGGAACTTGGCATTAACATGGGAGATGTACTGGTCTACCAAACAGACCATCTGTACATTCATCGAATGATAACTTTTCCTGTTCCTGTACACCTGTTCACTCCTGCTGGGGGGGTACCAAAGCCACATGTGTCCCATCAATGGCACCTATGATGTTGGGGATATGTCCAAGGGCATAGAAATCACCCTTCACTGTAGGCAAATCCCCCACCTCAGGGAAAATGATGTAGCTCCTCATGTGTTTCAGCAGGGCAGACAACACTCTGGACAACACCTTGGAAAACATAGGTTGAGACATCCCTGATGATATGGCCACTGTTGTTTGAAATTACCCACTTGCTAAGAAATGGAGTACTGACAGCACCTGCACTAGAGGGGGGATCCCTGTGGGTTGGCGGATGGGTGACATCAGGTCTGCCTCCAGCTGGGCACACAGTTCCTGTATAGTGGCTCGGTCAAGCCTGTATGTCAGTATGACATGTCTTTCCTCCATTGTCGACAGGTCCACCAGCGGTCTGTACACGGGAAGATTCCTCCATCTCCTCGCATTGCCCAGCGGACGGTGCCTAGGAAGGACAACAGCGAGCACAGAGTCAATCAACCCACAGTTACGTTCTCACAACTTGCACACAACACGATTCACTATGCATTGAATGGTTTGTATGAGTGTTGAGGAAAGGCCTAGGTATGTGTGACGCAGTAGAAATTAAGCCATGTGGGCCCTTGAAATGGCGGCTGCCTGACCTGTGAAGTGTGACAATGGGATGTGAGGTCAATGCGCTGGCGTGGCACACCGTGGCGGTAGGCGGTCGAAGACCGCGGCGCAAAGCCGCATTGGTTAACATAGAATCCTATGGGTTTCACGAGCCAATGACGATGTGCGCCGGCGGTACGCACCGCCGCGGGCGTGACCGCCATTTTCTATCTACTTATTCACTCGATACCTGATCTTCCACAGGAGAGGACCTACACTGCAAGTGCTGCTGTGACCTCGGTCTGGAAGAGACAATGGCGGTTATTCTGACCGCGGCGGGTGGCGGTCGCCGCCCGCCATGCGGTCACTGCCGAATGACCGCGGCGGCCATTCCAACTTTCCCGCTGGGCCGGCGGGCGCCCTCCAAAAGAGCGCCCGCCGGCCCAGCGGGAAACCCCCAGCAACAATGAAGCCGGTTCCGAATGGAGCCGGCAGAGTTGCAGGGGTGCGACGGGTGCAGTGGCACCCTTCGCGATTTTCATTGTCTGCTAAGCAGACAGTGAAAATCTTTGTGGGGCCCTGTTAGGGGGCCCCTGCACTGCCCATGCCAGTGGCATGGGCAGTGCAGGGGCCCCCAGGGGCCCCATGACACCCGTTCCCGCCAGCCTGGTTCTGGCGGTGAAAACTGCCAGAAACAGGCTGGCGCGAATGGGGTCGGAATCCCCATGGCGGCGCTGCAAGCAGCGCCGCCATGGAGGATTCCCTGGGCCAGGGGAAAACCAGCGGGAAACCGCCGGTTCCCCTTTTCTGACCGCGGCTTTACCGCCGCGGTCAGAATAGCCCAGGAAGCACTGCCAGCCTGTTGGCGGTGCTTCCGCTGCCCTCCGCCCTGGCGTTCAGAGACCGCCAGGGTTGGAATGAGGGCCAATGGCTGCTGCAACTGGGGAAAGGGCCCCTGCCTTCACTTCTGAAGAATTGGAGAAACTCGTGGATGGGGTCCTCCCCCAGTATGCGCTACTCTACGGTCCTCCAGACCAACAGGTAAGTACAGTGGGACCATGCTTTGTGGGCAATGCCTGGGTTGAGTCGGGTGGATGAAAGATGGTGGGGAGGGGAGCGATTGAGGCATGCATCAGACGACAGATGAGAGCATTGGCCACATGGCAAGGGTGGGGATGGGGGGCCACTCACATCAAGCATGCAGAAGGTGATGATTTTTTTTCTCCCCCTGTACATGTCACATAGGTCAGCGCCCACCAGAAAATCGCTATTTGGCGTGCCATCGCCAAGGACGTCCGGACCCTGGGGGTCCACAACAGACGGGGCACCCACTGCCGGAAGAGGTGGGGTGCCAGTCGTCAATTGACCCCCCTGATGTCCCGGATCCTGGCGGTGGCCTACCCCGATTTGGATGGGCGCGTGAGGACATCACAGCAGACACAAGGGGGGGAGTACACTCTCATTCTGGTGACTTTGCGCGCAGTGGAGGTGTCTGGGTGGGGGAGGTGGGCTGTGGGTATCTCTAGGCCAGGGCGATTTCTGTAGGCTAGGCCCCTCCGTAAGGCATGGCCCTGTGCCCCCGCCCCCCACCTCTGTAGGGTGCCAAGTACAGCTATTCATGGCCCTGTGTCATCTATGTGTGCATTTGTCGTCCATATGCTTGTAGGCCATGTCCCACTGATTGAGTAGTGGACCCCAAGTGCGCAGCGTAGTGCAGGGGGCTTCTGTGTCTGTCCTCTCCGCCAACGGTAGCGGTAATCCATGCACTCAACATGTCTTTCTTTCTTCCCCTCCCCTTTTTTGTGGTCTTCCTGTTCATGTGTGCATTAGCATCATCAGGCGGAGGAGAAGTGGCATCGGAGCACGAGGGAGCTGCATCCCACATGGCCCTGGAGGGCCATGCAACGGACTCTGAGTACACCAGTTGGATGGAGGGCGAGGGGAGCTCCACAGCGGGGACTCGTGCTGATGTCAGTGGCAGCGACTCGTCCTCTGAAGGGAGCTCCCTTGAGGTGGCGGCAACATCCGTGCAACCCGCAACAACAAGTACAGCCGCCACCCAGCGCACCAGCACCGCCCTCCCAGCAGCCCCTCAGCGTTTGCCCCCTGCCCGCTCACCCAGGAAGGGGGGCATCTCCTTCGCCCCAGGCACCTCAGGCCCTGCCCCTGTCACCCCTGCTGCCCTCAGTGAGGAGGTCATTGACCTCCTGAGGACCATCATTGTTGGGCAGTCTACCCTTTTGAATGCCATCCAGGGTGTAGAAAGGGAGGTGCACCGGGGTAGTGCATACCTGGTGGGCATTCATTCGGGTCAGGCTGCCCATCAGCGATCGTTCAATGCTCTGGCCTCAGCACTGACGGCAGCAATTGTCCCTGTCTCTAGCCTCCCCCTCCAACTTCCTCCACCCAGACCCAATCCCCTGTACCTCTGCCTATCCCAGACACACCTACAGACCAGCCTGCACACACCTCAACACCCAAGGGAAGCTCATCCAGACATAAGCACCACACATCACACAAGCATTCACACAAGCAACATCCACATGCAGACACACCAACACACACTGCCTCCACTGTGTCCCCCTCCTCCTCGTCTCCCTCCTCCCTCCCTGTGACGTCTCCACTCACACTTGCATGCACAACATCTTCAGCCACTACGTCCATCACCAGCACACCCACCAGAACACTCCGCACACGTCCAGTCACCACCCCCACTACCATTTACACGTCCCCTGTGTCCTCTCCCAGTGTGTCTGTCACCCCCTCTTCCAAACCACACAAACGCAGGCAGCCACCCACCCAACAGCCATCCACCTCACGACAGCCTCCAGCCCAAGCACCTGCACCCAAAGACACCAGACTTCACACTCCTACAACCACATCCTCTTCCTCCACTCCCATACCCACTACACCTAGCCGTCCCTCTCTTTCCAAATTGATTTTTTTTCCAAAACTTGACCTCTTTCCAACAACTCCCCCACCCCGTCCATCGAAAAGACTGCAATCAGCACCTCAGCCACCACCAAACCAGGACCTATCAAGACTGTTGTCCAAGGACTGTGGAGTCCCCCACCCTCAAGGGCAACTAGTTCTGGCAGGAGCCAAGGCACGGCCAGCCCACCCCCAGAAAAACACCCAAAGATCACCAGTGCCCGGCGCGAGAGGCCAAGGACACCAGGGACCAAAATCCCAACCCTGGCTCCGCCTGGAAGTAGGGTGCCACCTGGCACACCGCCAAAGGTGGGAAAGGGCTACAGACGACCAGGGAAGGGTGGGAAGGGCAGCACGCCCGACAAGTCCGGCAGCAGGCCAGCTGCCCAGGAGGGCCCCACCAGCCCCAACCCAGGTGTGCAGGAGGGCACCGCTAGCCACAGCCCAGCTGCCCAGGAGGGCCCCGCCAGCCACAGCCCAGCTGCCCAGAAGGGCCCCGCCAGCCACAGCCCAGCTGCCCAGGAGAGCCCCGCCAGCCACAGCCCAGCTGGGCAATGAAGGAGCGCCAGCCACAGCCCAGCTGGGCAATGAAGGAGCGCCAACTCAAGCACCGCTGAACAGGGCAAGGACCGCTGAACAGGGCAAGGACCGCCAAGGCAAGCACCGCTGAACAGGGCAAGGACCGCTAAACAGGGCAAGCACCGCTGAACAGGGCAAGGACCGCCAAGGCAAGCACCGCTGAACAGGGCAAGGACCGCTGAACAGGGCAAGCACCGCTGAACTGGGCAAGGACCGCCAAGGCAAGCACCGCTGAACAGGGCAAGGACCGCTGAACAGGGCAAGCACCGCTGAACAGGGCAAGGACCGCCAAGGCAAGCACCGCTGAACAGGGCAAGGACCGCTGAACAGGGCAAGGACCGCCAAGGCAAGCACCGCTGAACAGGGCAAGGACCGCTGAACAGGGCAAGCACCGCTGAACAGGGCAAGGACTGCCAAGGCAAGCACCGCTGAACAGGGCAAGGACTGCTGAACTGGGCCCTTCATCTCAAGCACCGCTGCACTGGGCCCTTCATCTCAAGCACCGCTCCGCTGGGCACCACCGTCTCAAGCACCGCTGCACTGGGCCCTTCATCTCAAGCACCGCTCCGCTGGGCCCTTGATCTCAAGCACCTCTCCGCTGGGCCCTTCATCTCAAGCACCGCTCCGCTGGGCACCGCCGTCTCAAGCACCGCTCCGCTGGGCCCTTCATCTCAAGCACCGCTCCGCTGGGCACCGCTGTCTCAAGCACCGCTGCACTGGGCCCTTCATCTCAAGCACCGCTGCACTGGGCCCTTCATCTCAAGCACCGCTCCGCTGGGCACCGCCGTCTCCAGCACCGCTGCACTGGGCCCTTCATCTCAAGCACCGCTGCACTGGGCCCTTCATCTCAAGCACCGCTGCACTGGGCCCTTCATCTGAAGCACCGCTCCGCTGGGCACCGCCGTCTCAAGCACCGCTGCACTGGGCCCTTCATCTCAAGCACCGCTCCGCTGGGCACCGCCGTCTCTAGCACCGCTGCACTGGGCCCTTCATCTCAAGCACCGCTGCACTGGGCCCTTCATCTCAAGCACCGCTCCGCTGGGCCCTTCTTCTCAAGCACCGCTCTGCTGGGCCCTTCATCTCAAGCACCGCTCCGTTGGGCACCGCCGTCTCAAGCACCGCTGCACTGGGCCCTTCATCTCAAGCACCGCTCCGCTGGGCACCGCCGTCTCAAGCACCGCTGCACTGGGCCCTTCATCTCAAGCACCGCTGCACTGGGCCCTTCATCTCAAGCACCGCTCCGCTGGGCACCGCCGTCTCAAGCACCACTGCACTGGGCCCTTCATCTCAAGCAACGCTGCACTGGGCCCTTCATCTCAAGCACCGCTCTGCTGGGCCCTTCATCTCAAGCACCGCTCCGCTGGGCACCGCCGTCTCAAGCACGGCTGCACTGGGCCCTTCATCTCAAGCACCGCTGCACTGGGCCCTTCATCTCAAGCACCGCTCCGCTGGGCCCTTCATCTCAAGCACCGCTCCGCTGGGCCCTTCATCTCAAGCACCGCTCCGCTGGGCCCTTCATCTCAAGCACCGCTCCGCTGGGCACCGCCGTCTCAAGCACCGCTGCACTGGGCCCTTCATCTCAAGCACCGCTCCGCTGGGCCCTTCATCTTAAGCACCGCTCCGCTGGGCCCTTCATCTCAAGCACCGCTCCGCTGGGCCCTTCATCTCAAGCACCGCTGAACTGGGCCCTTCATCTCAAGCACCGCTGGCCCATTGGGGGAAGGGGCAGTGCCGCATCTGTGTCGGGCAGGGCTGCACGAAGCACTCTGGGCACCAGTCCCCCTCCAGAACCAGTGGACACTGTCATCCACTTGAGAGACTGTGGCTTTGCACTCCCCAGGATGTAACAGTGGGCAAATCACCCACTGTAGAGACTTGAGAGACTGTGGCTTTGCACTCCCCAGGATGGTACAGTGGGCAAGCCACCCACTGTATGGACTTGAGAGACTGTGGCTTTGCACTCCCCAGGATGGTACAGTGGGCAAGCCACCCACTGTATGGACTTGAGAGACTGTGGCTTTGCACTCCCCAGGATGGTACAGTGGGCAAACCACCCACTTTATGGACTTGAGAGACTGTGGCTTTGCACTCCCCAGGATGAGACAGTGGCCATGGAGGCCCCTCGTGGATCTGGCGTTGTGTACTCATGTTGCTGAGGTGCCCCCCCTTCCCTTCCCCCTGAGGTGCCTGTAGTTTTCCTATCTGATGCCCCTGCAGTGTTCTCTCCGTTGGTGTCAGGTATCCTGTGTGGGCCTTGTCCATGTGATTTGGGCCCAGTGGTCCACGGACAATGACTGCTAAAATTATCGGACTTTTAATATTTATGTATATATTAGTTTTAAATGTGTGATATTTTTATATGCCGATAATACAATATATTCAACTGTTTATGATCATTTCATTTTGTCTTTGCATTCTTCCGGGGTTTTGGGGGTTTTAACAGTGATGTATTGCTATGCATTGATGTGTGTGTTGTAGTGGGTGAGGGTGGTGGTGGGTGTGTAGCGTGTGTGTGCCCGTAATATTTTCTCCTCCCCCCTCCCCTGTGTCGTAGGTGCAGTACTCACCGTAGTCTTCTGCGCTGGCGTTCGTGCTCCTGGTAGAGGAGCAGGAATACAATAGCTGGTAGGATGTGTAGTTCGGATTCCATGCTGTCCAGATTCCTCGTGGGGTGTATGGAGGTGAGCGTTTTCCGTTTGAAATGTCTGTTTCCGCCGTGTTTTTATCGGCGGGGCTACCGCCCCGGAAAAGGTGGCGGATTGGTGGGTTGTGATAGGGTGGGCGGCACATTGACTCCCGCCTGTCTGTTGGCGGTGACCGCCGCGCTGTTTGTTTGTCCCGCCGTGGCGGTCGGAGTGTTAAAGTGGCGGTCTCTGTTGGCGGTTTCCGCCAGGGTCAGAATTCCATTTTTTAAACCGCCAGCCTGTTGGCGAGTTAGCCGCCGCTTTAACACCGACCGCCAGGGTTGGAATGACCCCCTATATTTTTTTACACTGAACCCCACTCCACTGTATACTACTCCACTGTATGCTATTCCACTCCATGCCACTCACTGTATGCCTCGCCACTCTATGCTATTCCGCTGTATGCTAATCCACTGTACAACACTCCACTGTGTACCATCCCACTGTATGCTACTCCACTCCATATTAATCCATTCTATGCTATTTCACTCTATGCCACTCAAATCGACGTCATACCACTGTATGGTAGTCCACTCTACCCCACTCCACTGCGTGCCAGGTCAGTGTACCCCAATCTACTGTACACATCTGCTGTACACTAAATCCTAAAATTTCCCTTACCTCCCTTTACCTCTTCCCAACCTTAAACTCTGCAATCTTACCTTCGGTTACCTCTAATTTCACCTAAAAAAGCATGTTATTTAAAAAATACATACCTGCATAGTAAAGTACTGTGTGGTAAATGTAGAAATACTTAGCTGTGTGGTACTTACAAGCGTGGTAAACCTATGTGTGATAACTGATGTGTGGTACAGGATGTTTCCATCTTTTATATTTGGGTAGATATTTGCTATATTCATTTTATTTCATTCATTTTAGTCTTTGTCATATACTTTCGGCATATGTGATCTTAATTTCAATATCTAATAGCAATTTTAAAGCAAATCAACATAACTTCAATGCACGCCATTTACATTTAAACATGAGTAATATTCATATAAACATGGCATATAATTATTTCAGTATGTGCTTTATTCATTGCAATGCATGCCACATTTATCTGACATAGGCCCTCATTACGACTTGTCAAAAGACCGGCCAGTGCTGGTGGTATACCTGGCACCCTATTAAGACTTTTCTGCTGAGCCAGCAGACGGAAACAGCCTTTCCACCCACTGGCCCAGCGGAAAAGTTTAATCATCGTTGAAGCCAGCTCGTAATAGAGCCGGCGGCAACGTTGATGTGCAGCAGGTGCAGCCCGTAATTCGGGCAGTGAAATGCGTGAATGGGGTGCCTGGGGTCCCCTGGGTCCCCCTTACCGCACAGACTGGCGGTTGGGGACCCATAATCCCCAGGGCAGCGTTGCTTGAAGCGCTGCCCTGGCGGATTACGACCGGCCAGCTGAAGCCTGGTGGTAGCCTGACGAATGCGACACGGTCACGCAGGCGGAACACCGCCAGCCATAGTTTCATATTCATTTAAAAAAAAATTGTGTGTCCTTATTAATTTCAATAGGTTTCATACTGATTTAAAAGTGGTTCATATTAATTTTAAAAAGTGTCATATTCCTTTCAATGAATGTTATATTAATTTCAATGGATATCATATTCACATTAACACTTGACATTCATTTTAGCATGGGTCATATACATTCCAACATATGGTACAAATATTTCACTACATGTCATATTCATGTCGATGTCTATCATATTAATTTCAGAGCATGCTATATTAATGTCAAAAAGTGTCATGTAATTTTGGCATTTGTCATATGCTTTTTAACTCATGTTGAATTAATTTGAATGGGTTTCATATTAATTTCGACGCACTACATATTACGCTTAGCATGTATCATATTCATTTCAATGGATGTTGCATTCATGGTAAAATTTCTTATGTAATTTAACAAAAGTCACATCCATTTCAACAAATATTATATTTATTCCAATGTGTATCATATGACTTTCAATGCTAGGTGTATTCATTTTGTTAAATATTATGTTTATTTCATGTGACTCATACTCATTTTAAATTCACATCAAATTCATTCAAATGAAGCTCATATTCATATTAGTACATCATGTTCATTTTAACATGTGTCATATTCCTTTAAATCAATGTTATATTTATTTCCACAGAAGTCATAATCATATTAACATGTGTCATTCATTTTACCAGGCGTTATATCCATTTCAACCAATGTCATATCCATTTCTATAAGTTTCATATTTATTTCAGTGCATGCCATATTCATTTTGATGAATATCATGAGGCGCTCAGAGTTGGTCATATTCATTTTAAATCATCTCATATTCATTTCTGTATATCTCAGATTCATTCCAATCTCTGTAATGTTTATTTCATTGCAATTCATAGTCGCTCTTGCAACATGTGTAATGTTCATTTCAAGGTATGTAATATTATTTTTAGTGTACACTATATTTTTTTCCGAATATAATAGATTCACTGCTGTGACTGACATTCATTTCAATCTGTCATATTAATTTCAATTTATATCATATTCCTCTTGGCCATTCGTCTTGGCATTTCAAGACACGTCCCATTCTTTTTGATGCATATTGCATACATGTCAGTGCTTGCTATATCATTTAGAGTGAGGGCCATATTAATTTCAGTATGTCTGATATGTATTTCAGTATATCTCTTATCAGTTCAGAGTGGGTGTTATTCACATTAATCACTAAGAAACATATTCACTCTGCCATGTTTCTTATTGGTTCTGGTACAAGTCAGATTAAGGCCCTCATTATGACCCTGGCGGTGAGTGATAAAGTAGCAGTAATACCACCAACAGGCTGGTGGTAAGTTCTGCCAAATTATGACGATGGTAGTGATAACTCCCGTAGACAGCTAATGTACCACACCAACTGCCACTGTGGAAACAACATTCACCATGGTGGTAGCCAACAACAGCTAGGCGGGTGGCAAAGTACCTCCAACCATATTATGACACACAAAACCTCCTCCATTTCCGGGGCGGTACCAATGCCAACAAAAGCCAGGCAGAAACAGAGCTCAGAAGTGAAAGGACTCACCATTGGAGGCACAGGGAAGAACCACACCACCATGGAACCCGAACTGCAAGTTTTCCTGATGATCTTCTATGTGATACTCCATGTGGAACACCAATGCTGATGAAGGTGACGACAGTGAGTACAACCGCCTAGCACACAAGGGAGGGTGGGAGGAAACGAGAGTGACACACACAAGCAAAACACACACCTGACAAACACACACCATAAACACAACCAGCTGCACATGTAAACCAATGGCACATGACACACAACATAATAAAACACTGACCACATTGCTGGAGTACCGACAATGTATTAGCATAGCAAAACCCACCGCACGAACCAAATATATTTACAGGTGTACATAAAGGGCCAATGCCCAGTCCAAAGTCATAAGGGCAAACAAGGCCACAGGGCACAGTCCAAGGCCCAACTTGTAACCTGACACATCCGGAGAGAACACAGCAGGGGCATCATTTTGCAAGTGGGACGTGGGGGGGCACCTCAGCTGAATACGAGAATGTACCCACCCACTGGTTCTGCTTTGTCCTGGGGAGTGCAAGGCCACAATCTCTGAAGTGGACGACTTGCCCACTGGTTCTGGATGGGGCTCCATGCCCATTGCTTTGTCCTGGGGAGTACAAGGCCACAGTCTCTGAAGTGGGTGACGTTCCTACTGGTTCTGGAGGAGGCTCCATGGCCATTGCTTTGTCCTAGGGAGTGCAACGCCACAGTCTCTGAAGTGGGTGACTTGCCCACTGGTTCTGGATGGGGCAACATGCCCATTGCTTTGTCCTGGGGAGTGCAAGACCACAGTCTCCGAAGTGGGTGACTTGCCCACTGGTTCTGGAGGGGGCAACATGCCCATTGCTTTGTCCTGGGGATTGCAAGACCACAGTCTCTGAAGGGGGTGACTTGCCCACTGGTTCTGGAGGGGGCAACTCGCACAGTAGCCTCTGGAGTGTGGCCTAAATGGTGTCCGCTGGTGGTGACGGCTGCTCTGTGGTGGTGGTTGGAGGAGCCTCCTGGGCAGCCTCTGCACTGTCCGATGGCTGCACTGTGGTGGTGGCATCTTCTTTTGGGGCACTGGATAGTGGTGGCACCTCCTCTCCACTGACATTGGCTTTGGGGATGTAAGTGATGTATTATGCTTCAAGTGTATGACATTTTGCACATCTCTGGCTTCCCCTCTATCGTTGGTGTTGCCCTACCACCTTTTGCTTGTGTATGGTGATATATTGTGGGTATGTTTGTTTCCTTATGCTCTAAATGCTTTAGTGATGGGTGTCCATGCAGGGCTTCGAGGGGTGTCAATGCATTGGTATGGCATGCAGGGCTTGGCATTGGGGTGTGAGAAACTAGCCTCTTTCTAGCATGGCCACCCCCACTTTTGGCCTGTTTGTGAGTGTGTGTCAGTGTGATTTTACTGTGTCACTGGGATCCTGCTAGCCAGGACCCCAGTGCTCATAATTAAAACCCTATTTGTCAGTGTGTTTTGCCTGTCTCACTGAGATCCTGCTAGCCAGGACTCCAGTGCTCATAGTATGTGGCCTATCTGTGTGTTGTCAGTAGTGCTTAACTGTATCACTGAAGTTCTGCTAACTAGAACTCCAGTACTTATGCTCTCTCCACTTCCAAATTAGTCACTACAGTTTAGTGACTTCATATTCCAATTCCAATTGGCACACTGGACCCCCCTTATAACTCCCTAGTATATGGTACATAGGTACCCAGGGCATTGGGGTTCCAGGAGATCCTTATGGGCTGCAGCATTTCGTTTGCCACCCATAAGGAGCTCAGACAAACCTTCCTTCAGGACTGCCACTGCAGCTTGAGTGAAATAGTACCCACACTATTTCACAGCCATTTTCATTGCACTTAAGTAACTTATAAGGCACCTAAATGTCTAACCTTCATTTACTGAAGGCTAAGTGCAAAGTTACTAAGTGTGAGGGCACCCTTGCACTAGCAAAGGAGGCCCCATGCTGTCCAGGGCCATTTTCCCGGACTTCGTAAGGTGCGGGGATACCATTACACGCTATTATGGCCATGTAAGGTGTCTAAGGTCATGGAATTGTCCCCCCATTCCAAATCTGGTATTGGGGGTGCAATCCCATGCATCCTGGGGGCTCCATCATGGACCCCCAGTACTGCCCAACCAGCTCTCTGAGGCTTGCACTTCAGCAACAGCTGCTGCCACCTCACAGGCAGGGTCCTGCCCTCCTGGGGTCTAAGCAGCTTAGTCCCAGGAAGACAGGTCAAAGCATTTCCTTTGGGAGGAGGGTGTTACACCCTCTCCCTTTGGAAATAGGTGTTACAGGCTGGGGAGGGGTAGCCTCCCAGACCCACTGGAAATGCTTTGAAGGGCACAGATGGTGCCCTCCTTGCATAAGCCATTCTACACCAGCTCAGGGACCCCCAGTCCCTGCTCTGGCATGAAACTGGACAAAGGAAAGGGTAGTGACCACTCCCCTGTCCATCACCACCCCAGGGGTGGTGCCCAGAGCTCCTCCAATGTGTCCCTGACATTAGCCATCTTTTTTTCCAACTTGTAGGGACACTCTGGAGATCTATGAGTGGCCAGTGCCAGCAGGTTCCCCTTCAGATTCAGCTTGTAAGTTTCCTTCAGGATCCTCTGCTTTAGCTTCTGACCGTCGGATCAACCGCAGACTGCTCCAGGAACCGCAGTAACTGCAAAAAGTAACCAGACAGGCTACTGTGACCCTGCAACTTCTGCTCCAGCCAGCAACTGCAACAGTTTCCAAGGTGTGCACACTCTGAGGACTCCCTGCCTTCACCCTGCACCAGAAGAACTGAAGGAATCTCCCGTCCAGTGATTGAGTCACTTCCCTGCTCCTGCAGGCACCTTCCAAAATGATGACCGGTTCTCTGGGACTCCTCTCCTGACAATGAGTGTGCTCCCTGGAACACATGTGGTGGATCCCTTCAACGCAGACTATCCTAAGGTTCAGTTGTCCAAATTTGGCAGAGGTAAGAGCTTGCCTTCTCAGTTTGCGACAGTACCCCTGTGCACAGCACCATCTCTAGCTCCTTGAGCTTCTGTGTGCTTTTTCCAAGAATCCTTCCTGCACAATGTAGCCAAGGTCCCCAGCACTCCGTCCAGCGATGCACAACTCGCTGAGTTGTTGTCTGGCGGTGTAGGACCTTCTTTTGTTGTGCTGCACCAACTGCAATTTGCACCTTTTTTGTCCCCGTGTCCTGGGACTCCCGTGGGTGCTGCCTTGTCATCTGTGGGCTTTCTCCAGTATTGGGAGCCCCCTCTGGCTCCTCAGTCCTAGTTTAGGCCCCCAGATCCCTCCTGTTTCCAGGTAGTGCCATTTTGACGCAAACCGCGACCTTGCTTGAACCAAGGCTTGTTGGATGAATACAGAGACGGAAACAGCCTGCATCCAACTTCATGACGTGGGACATCTCCTGCACCATGCAGGAACCCTCAGCCATATTCTTTGGTGCTCTTCTGCTGACTTCTTCTAACCGGAGAATCATCTTTTTCACAATCTTCTAGGTTGGCAGGGGCTCCTGTCCTTCTTGGAATCTTCTGCGACTTCTGGACTTGGTGTCCTCTCTTCACAGGTCTTCAGGTCCAGGAATCCACCTTTTGTTGCTTGCAGTCTTGCTTGGTTCTTGCAATAACTATAATCACGACTTGTAGTGTGTCCTGTGGAAACTTGCAGTACTTTACTCCTGCTTTCCTGGGCTCTGGGGTGGGGTATTTTACTTACCTTTGGTGTTTTCTTACACTCCCAGTGACCCTCTGCCACTACACTTGCCTATGGGGGAATTTGTGATTCGGATTCCACTTTCTTAGTATATGGTTTGTGTTGCCCCTAGGCCTATTGCATTCTATGGTATTTTCTACTGTTTGCACTATTCTGTGACGATTTACTTACCTGATTTTGGTCTCTAGTGTATATATTGTGTATAATACGTACCTCCAGAAGGAGTATTGCCTCTAAGATATTTTTTGCCTTGTGTCACTAAAATAAAGTACCTTTCTTTTTTGGTAACACTGAGTATTGTCTTTTATTGTGTATAAGTACTGTGTAACTGTAGTGGTATTGCAGGAGCTTTGCATGTCTCCTAGTTCAGCCTAAGCTGCTCTGCTACAGCTAATTCTAGACAGCCTAAGCTGATAGAACACTGGCTACATTTCACTAATAAGGGATAACTGGATCTGGTATAAGGTGTAACTACCTAGGGTACCCACTACAAACCAGGCCAGCCTCCTACATGGAGTTAGTCATATGTGTAGGTACAGTGTGTGGAATGGAGTGGAGTGATGGGAGTGTGGGTGTGAGTGTGAGATGGCATGCAGGTATTAGGGGGGGATGATAGGTAGTAAATGTTGCTTACCAGAGTCCAGTCCGCCGGCTACTCCAGTGGGTCCCTCAGGATGCAGTATTGCCAGTACTTGATCCTCCCATGGTGTGAGCTCTAGGGGAAGAGGTGGGGGTCCACCGCCAGTCCTCTGTATGGTGAGCTAGTGCCTTGCTGCAATGGAACGTACCTTCCCCCATAGGTCGTTCCACCTCTTCCTGATGTCGTCCCTTGTTCTTGGGTGCTGTCCTACTGCATTTACCCTTTCCTTGATTCTCCACCATAGCTCCATCTTCCTTACAATGGAAATCTGCTGTACCTGTGCTCCAAAGAGCTGCGGTTCTACCCTGAAAATTTCCTCCACCATGACCCTTAACTCCTCCTCAGTGAAACGGGGTCCCTTTGTGGTGCAATGGGTGTTGTGTGATGTGGAGTGTGTGAGGGGTGTATGGTTATGAGTGGTATGTGTGTCTAGTTGTCTCTGTGCTATTGTTCTCAGTCTCCTGGTAGCAACTGGTGTTCGTAAGGGGTCGTGGGTATTGTGGGTGTATATTTTATAGTGGTGTGGGTGTAGTGTCTGTATGGGTGTCAGGTGTGTGTTTTTGGTATTGTACAATGTAGTGTTGTTTTGTATGTTGGTGTCCATTCTGAGCTTGGCAGTATGTATTGCAAATTATTTAGTGCTGTTGAATGTCCGCTGTGGTGATTCATGGGTCTTAATGTGGCGGATGTTGTTTTGTTGGCGTAAAGGTATGGGTGTTGGGACCGCTACTTTATCACTGACCTTTGGGCTGGTGGATTTGTGTATGTGGCAGTATTCTGTCATATTGGTGTGTGTCATATTATGGTGAACTGATATCCGCGACCGCGGTAATATGTTGGCGGCCGTAAGCGGGATTTACCACCAATGTCATAATGAGGGTCAAAGTCTGCCAGATATCATTTTTATTTTGACACATATTACATTTATTCTTATATGTGTCATATTAATTTTGAAGCACGCTTAGGCTAACAGGAAGCTCTTGCATGATGCCTAGAGCCTGGTGTACTAAAGGTTTCAGCATTCGCAAACCCTCTGATCTAGTAAATCTAAGGGTTTGAAAATGCTAATGCCTTTTTTCTAAAATATAATCTTTTACAAATCACTGAATGGGTTTAGGAAAACATTTCAAATTGGTATCTGGAAGGGAAATGTTAAGGGAATCTCTTCCAAATATCTATTCCTTATGGTATGTATCAATGTTTTGAAATCTGGTCTTAAAACATTAACATTCTACCACCAAGTGGTAACAAATTTGCAAATGGGAAAGGGTCCAGAGCATTTAAACGTTCATTTTTTAGGAGTAGGCATGATCACTGCTTACTAACAAAACCTAATAGTAAATCTGCAAGACTCTGGAACATGGAGTGTCAGGGGAATGTGTCTAGTGTCCTCCACATTGTTTTGGTACTTTCAGGCAAATGAGGCATGGTGAAAAGCACCAATTCAACTCAGCTGGCCCTTGCTCTGTGGAATTCTGGGAAAAGGCAAATTGGAGATAATCTGCCACAGACTCAACCTGCTGGGGTGGTGTGTGTCCCCCAGCAGTCCTCACTGTCAGACTCAGGTGCCTGAAGGGGGGGCTGCAACCTGCTTGGCTCTATTAAAGTGCACCTCAATTTCCGTGGTACAGAACGCCCGCTGCCTTGGATTAGACCTGCTGAGGGTGGGACTATGTTCCCCAGCAGGCCTCACTCTCGGAACCAGGTGCCTTAAGGAGGGGTTGCAAACGTTCACTTCCATCCCCACAGTGCAGGACACTTGGCTGCCATGGACTTGACCTGCTGGGTTGGGACTACATCACCCTGCATGTCTCACTCTTGGACTCAGGTGCCTGAAGGAAGGGCTGCAACCTGCTTGGCGCTATTAAAACACACTTCCATCCCAGTGACTCAAGATGCTCACCTGCCATGGACTTGATCTGCTGGGGTGGGACTACACCCCCAGCAGGTCTCACACTCTGACCCAAATGCCTGAAGGAAGGGCTGCAACCTGCTTGGCGCTATTAAAAACACTTCCATTCCAGCGACTCAAGATGCTCGGCTGTCATGGACTTGACCTGCTGGGGTGGGACTAAGACCCCCAGCAGGTCTCACTCTCGGACCCAAGTGCCTGAACAAGGGGCTGCAATCTGCTTGGCGCTATTAAAGCACACTTCCATCCCCGCAGCAAAGGACGCACCTGGGCAAAGCCTGGGCCAAGAAGGACCCATCTTAGCCTGTCTGAGCCAGAATGAGACAAGGCAGGGCCACAGCTCTAACATTGATTCCTTGGCATGCAGTTTCCTACCTGGTTCATTTCTTTAGCATCAGTCACTCACCGAGGTAGCAAGGTATTAATTTATTTGGGTAAGGTGACATTTGCCTAATGAACAAGAGGGAAGCAAAAGATGGCCCATGTAGGGTGACGAAAATGGTGGAAAAAAACCTTGGAGACTAATGCAGCAAAGAACTGTGTGGTTGCAGGCATTGATGTCTTAATTGAGGAGGTGGAGACTTTGTTGAATGGTCAAACTCCACCTAAGCACCATGAGGTGATTAGGAAGGTGCCAGACATTAACAAAAAAGGATAAGCTCCCAGCCAAAAAGCTGCTGACTGTACTATTAAATCCTATGGATGGCTATGAGAGGGGTAGTACAACTAGTGACGGTGTGCAAGTAGGGATGGGTTCTTCGGATAATGTGTCACAATGTAATGATGTAGTTAAAATCCCTCAGTGATTCAATCAAACATGGGTATTGATCCTTGAATTGTATTCTCCAACCGCTATTATATATTAGCTCTCACAAACAACAGCAATACCAATGCTGAGGTGGTTAACCCAGGGAAAAAGGGGTTCAGAAAGCAGTTAATGGGGAAACATAAAGGCGGTCATTCCATGTGGTTACCGCCGAATGACCGCCCGCGGTCAAAAGACCGCGGCTGTCATTCCAACTTTCCAGCTGGGCCGGCGGGCGACCGCCAAAAGGCCGCACTCCGGCCCAGCGGGAAAACCCCTGCAACGAGGAAGCCGGCTCCGAATGGAGCCGGCGGAGTTGCAGGGGTGCGACGGGTCGCGATTTTCACTGTCTGCTAAGCAGACAGTGAAAATCTGTATTGGGCCCTGTGAGGGGGCCCCTGCACTGCCCATGGCAGTGGCATGGGCAGTGCAGGGGCCCCCAGGGGCCCCACGACACCCGTTCCCGCCATCCTGGTTCTGGCAGTGACAACCGCCAGAAACAGGCTGGCGGGAAGGGGGTCGGAATCCCCTTGGCGGTGCTGCAAGCAGCACCGCCATGGCGGATTCCCTGGCCCAGGGGAAAACCGGCGGGAAACCGCCGGTTCCCCTTTTCTGACCGCGGCTTTACCGCCGCGGTCAGAATAGCCCAGGAAGCACCGCCAGCCTGTTGGCGGTGCTTCCGCTGCCCTCCGCCATGGCGGTCATGGACCGCCAGGGTCGGAATGACCCCCAAAGAAGCTAATTGTGCATGTTTTGCTGAGGTCGGTCCTCCTAGGGAAATCATTAAAAACCTTGTTATTGAGATATCTGCGATGCGTTTAACCATGGAGAAATTAGTTGAAGAAATAGACATAATGCATCTACTAATTCAAATTAAAGCAGGGACCCGATCCAAGGTGGATGGGTAAACAATTAGCTAAGGTTCTCTTTTTGAATGCAAATCATATACAACATCAAACAGTGTTAGCGGAGCCCTTGAGGTTGCGTACAGTAATAAAACAAGGTCAGTTAATTTTCTGTTTGGCTCAAGATCCCTTTTGGCCTAGTTCAGCGGGTGCACCGGTTGGCATTCAGACTGGGGTGCTCCCACAATTTAAGCATCCCCCTATCCCACAAGGGATTAGGAAGAGGGTCGAGTGACCTCTTCCTTATGCACAAGAGGGTTGAGAGTTCTCTTCCTTATCCATGTGACATCCAAGGCGGGAAAGTGGTATCAAAAACCTCGGGGTTCAGTCTTCCTTAAGAATGAATAATACCTGGCAGGCATTGCTCTGGTCCACTGCCTTCACAGAGAAGATATCACTGTAGAGTATATATGATCAACATCAAAAATATTATCAAGTACACAAGAAAACATAGAGACACTAATTAATAAAGTCACCCACTGGATCAGACAGATAAGAAACTGTCGGACCTTGATTAGATCGGATGTGTTTGCAGCCAGTCGGCATTATCTCAGTGACAAATTTGATTGGATATCTCTTGAAAAAGCTTATGATGCTCTTGGGGTTGGATTAGTAAACCTGGACCAATGTACTCTACCCCCCAATGGGTCAACTATTCAGTTTAAATTGCATCTACCAGGAGGAAAGCTAATACAGTCCCGTAATGGTAATTGAACAAGGTGTTTCGACATTACACAAACGAGTGGGGGAAGAAGGTGCTGCCAGTACATGATGGGAGGAGAGATTGACATCCCAAGACAGGGAGCTCAAGTCGGCTATGGTGGGCACTAATGTCCAACGACCAAACTGTGTCAACTTGCTGACTGCTTTCAGTATGACCTGGGCCCAGGGGAGGCTATTCCATTGTAGGATTGATTTTGGAGCTTATCTGGTCTGAAATCAAAAATTAACAAGGGAGAATGGGGGAATTTTATGGACAAGTTTGATATATGTATTTTTCAGGAGACCTGTGGCACAGAGTTGGTATACTGGGTGGGTTTTATACATTTTAGTATAGAGGCGTCCCATGCCAAAATGAGTCAGGTTTCTGGGGTTCAATTTATTTGGATAAAAGCACACTTGAACCACTCTATTAAAACATTAGAGGCAAAATCTAGAGATTTACTGACCTTAAGACTTTTAACCACCAAGGGCAATGAGTCCATGACCCTGGTAAATATATACAATAGTTTTTATGCCCAGACACAGGACTCACCCTTTATTCTAGCCTTGGATGAGCTCCTGGAAAATATTGAGGGTAATAGTGGCCTGCTACTTGCTGGGGACTTGAATGCCACCTATGAACCTCTTGAAATGCTGTCAAACCTCACTGAGGAGGAGGATGAAGAAAGGGGATCCTACAACTGACCCGGGTTAGGTTTGCCAGAAACACTAAGGTGACATTCCAGATTGCATACCTTGCATTAAGACATGGTCTTAGAGCCTGCAATAGACACAGTAGCTCAGATAGAAATCTCTGCCATACCTTCAAATGGGTTCATTGACAGATAATCATTTACTATTTTCTGCTAGGAACATAATATTGGCACCTATTAGTAGAAATGTGTGTAAGAGATCATCTAGAAAGTGACCACAATTCCTTGACACTTGAATTGGTGCACATATTCAGTCCAGTACAAACATCAGTAGGGGGGAACAAATCTGTCCCTATAGTCCTGAGCAATAACAGAAGAAGGGTCAGGTGGTCCATAATTAGGGGCAATGCAGCTGTTCTAGCACAAATTTATGCTGCTGTGGTTTAAACACTGCATGGTCTAAAAAAGCATGAAACAGAAACCAAAAATGTAATCAAGATATATAATAGCTTATGTCAGGAGATCAAAAACATTGTGTAGGGCTGAGCTGCAGGCTGCTATAAAAATAGTGTAGGAATTTAGGGGCATATTTCTACTTTTCTTTGTGCCAGATTTGTGTCATTTTTTTTACCCAAATCCGGCGTAAACTCAACTCCACATTTATATTTTTATGCTATACCCGTCTAGTGTCAAAATATTGGAGTTAACGTCATCTTTTAACCGTGAAAACCTACCTTGCATTAATGAGATGCAAGGTAGCCGTTCCCGTGCAAAAAATGACTCTAAGGCCTTTGCGTCCTATTTATCCCCCCGTGCAAAAATCACACACGGGAGGAGGAGGGCTTTAAATAATTGTGCTAAGCTTGCTTAGTGCCATTATTTAACTCCTGGTTTAGGGCAGGCATTAGGGGACCTTTGGGCTAATTTCCATGTTCGGAGACCCCCAGGCACACCCCCACCCACACCTGGAGGACACCTAAGGATGGGGAGACCCATCCCAGGTAAGTCCAGGTAGGTATTTTTTTATTTTCTTTCAAAGTGCCATGAGGGGCCTAACTTGGGCCCTCCCACATGGCACTGTGCCCAATGGCCATGCCCAGGGGGACATAAGTCCCCTGGTCATGGCCATTGGGCAGGGGGGATGACTCCTGTCTTCAGGAGTTGCACTAGCCGGCGGTAAACTTTTTGACGCAAAAAGTATAAATCAGGGCCTTAGTGGCCCAAAGAGGAAAAATACAGAGCAGCAAAAAATGTGGCCAAAAAAAAATGGAAAGAGGCGAGATCTCATGCAAGCAGCACATTTAAAGGCTAACAAACAGTTCTGGCACATGGTAGTAAAAGGAACTAAGAACTGAGTAAAGGAAGAGGTGTTCACATTCAACTGTAGTCCTGGGTAAAACACTTTAGTACACTATGGCCCTCATTATGAGATTGGTGGCAAATGCCGCCTACCGCCACGGCGACAGCCGCCAACATACCTTCGCCGTGGCTACCGACCGTCCATACCATTATGACCATAGACAGAATACCGCCAGAAGGCTGATGGAATTCCATCAACGGTCATGGCGGCGGACAGCGGTAAGGTGGTGCTACTGCCAGCAACAGTACCACGTCAGCAAAACATCGCCCACCGTATCGGCCTGGTAGTGTTTTGCTGGCGGACACTGCTGCTGGCAGCAGCGCCGCATCCCGTCTCCTGCCAGAGGACACCCTGCAGGCAGGAAGTCGGGTTCTCTGACAGGAGAGAGGGGTGGGGGTGTTGTGTGCATTTGTGGGGGTGTGTGAGTGTGTGTGAATGTGTGCATGCCTGTGTAATGCGTGTTTGCATGAGTAGGTGTGAGTGTACATGAATGTTGTGTCGTGTGATTGCGTGTGTGCCTGAATGTATGTTAGTGAGTATTGCTGTGAGTGTGTATGAATTTATGCATGCATAGGTGAATGTGGGTATGCGTGTGTATATGGGTATATATGTATGCGCATGTATGTGTGTAAATGTGCGGGGGGTTGGCAGAGGGAGGGGGAGGCTGAGGGAGGACTCTGGAGAGGGGGCTGGGGCAGGGGAGACCCCTATCAGTGTCAGGGAAGGAATTCCCTTGCACTGATAGTGCCTACTGTCATGGTTTCAGTGGCAGTACAGAAACCACTGAAACCATGGCGGTGGGCGGGGTCATAATGCCATGGGCGGCCTGGTGACAGCTGCCGGGCTGGAGACTGTACTCTCCAGCCTCGCGGTCATTACTGCTGTGGCGGTCGGTGTGGTACATTGCCGGTTTCGCTTTGGCCAAACCGCCAATGTCATAATAGTGGAGGTAGGTACCACCAGCCGTTTGGCAGTAATACCTCCACTATTCCGCCAACTGCCAGGGTTGTAATGAGGGCCCATATACCAGTCAAATAGATGCTCAGCCAGAAGGAAATGCTGTAGTTTGTTCTGAGTATTTTGGGGATCTGGGTACAGTTGAAACTGTGGTCAGTCATGGAGCAAATAGGGCCCACTAGATCTTTTGCACATTATTAAGGTTCCATGCAAATAATTATGCTAAAATTAGGTGGGGACAAAAAGGTGAAGTGACAGAACATATAAGGGTGAACAGGAGGGTGCACCAAGGTTTTACTCTGGTGCCGACCCTGTTCACAATATTCATTAAAGGGATGATAGATTCCCTCGTTGATTGGAATGGTGATCCCCCATCGGATGTGGGGCTGAAGAGCACAGCTGTGATCGGGGGCCAGGAAACAGTTTCAGGAAGGCCTCGTAAGAAAGGGGAGAGTCTCCCCTTTCTTACGAGGCCTTCTGAAAGTGTTTCCTGGCCCCGATCACAGCACAGCAGGGATTTCACTTGGGGAGGATCGGCCCCCTCGGAAAATGGGCCGCCCCCCCAGGCATATATATATTTTTTTAAATGGTAGGTGCCCCTTGGGGGGGCGCGATTGCGCCCCCCCAGGGGCTACTTTTTTTTTTTTTTTAAAAAGAAATGGACAGGGGGTCGCCCATGGGCAGGGCAAACCCCTGTGGGGGCAATATTTTTTTTAGTTGTTGTCGGGTTTCCCTGGGGGCCATTTTGGCCCCCAAGGAAACCATACAACAACTAAAAAAAAATATATATATATTTATATGTATAGATATATCTATGTAGATATATCTATGTACATGTATATATCTTTAGATACATCTATAGATATATATATAGATATATGTATATATATATGTAGATAGATATATATATAGAGATAGATCTATATGTATATATATATCACTTTTGTCAATATGTGTGTGGTTTCCCTGGGGGCTGCGATCGGCCCCCAAGAAAACCAGACCCACATATAAAAGTGATATATTTATATATATATATTATATATATATAATATATATATATATATATATAGATTTGCCACCAGTTGAGGGATAGGACAATGGCGCAGGCTCTGGGAGTGATTTTTCAGTCGGAGGAGTCCCATTCGATAACTCCTCTTCCAGTACATTATGAGGGAGGTGATGAGGACAGTCCTGCTGTCCCTTCGCAAGCACTCTGTGCAACTGGGTAATAGTGGGTTAGCCCAACCCAGAGAGCAGGTGAATGCGGCGGCAAGTAGAGAGAGAGCGAGTGCTCTCTTGGGAGCTCCCCAATTTAGTTCAGCCCCAAATTCCACCACCCAAATCGTATTGTGGAGACATCAAAATTATCTATCGCAAAACAAACTGGTTTTGTAAGGCAGGCACCTGTGTTTTTGGTCCTGGGTTCGGCGGCCATATAGAGAAACACACTAAACCCAAACATTTCTGGAAACTAGACATTCGGGGGAGTCCACAGAGGTGTGACTTGTGTGGATTCCCCAAAGTTTTCTTACCCAGAATACCCTGCAAAGCTGAAATGTTGAATAAAAACTCTATTTTTCTGGCATTTCTGTCACACAAACTACAGGAATATGCTGGGATCCACAAAATTCCTACCACCCAGTGATTCCTCACCTGTCCTGATAAAAACACTAACCCACTTGAGTGCCTACACCTAGTGCCTGCGTCAGGAATGGTTCACCCCAGGGTCAACAGCTGCCTCATGTAAGGACCAACATTGACCGTTGTGTGATCTATTACTGTCGCGGGCACCAGGCCTACCCACACAAGTGAGGCACGATTTCTATCGGGAGTCTTGGGGGAACGCTGAGTGGAAGGAAATTTGTGGCTCCTCTCAGATTCCATAACTTGATGTCACTGAAATGAGAGGAAAAAGTGTTTTTTGGGCCAAATTTTGATGTTTGCAAAGGATTCTGGGTAACAGAACATGGTCAGAGCCCCACAAGTCACCCCATCTTGGATTTCCCTGGGTTTCTAGTTTTCAAAAATGCACTAGTTTGCTAGGTTTCCCTAGGTGTCGGCTGAGCTAGAGGCCAAAATCCACAGGTAGGCACTGTTTTCTATGGAAAAATGTGATGTGTCCACGTTGTGCTTTGGGGCATTTCCTGTTGCGGGCGCTAGGCCTACCCACACAAGTGACGTATCATTTGTATCGGGAGACTTGGGGGAACGCTGGATGGAAAGAAATTTGTGGCTCCTCTCAAATTCCAGAACTTTTTGTCACCGAAATGTGAGGAAAACTAGGTTTTTTTAGCCACATTTTGAGGTTTGCAAAGAATTCTGGGTAACAGAACCAAGTCAGAGCCCCACAAGTCACCCCATCTTGGATTCCCCTAGGTCTCTAGTTTTAAAAAATGCACAGGTTTGGTAGGTTTCCCTAGGTGCCGGCTGAGCTAGAGGCCAAAATCTACAGGTAGGCACTTTGCAAAAAACAGCTCTATTTTCTGTCAAAAAATGGGATGTGTCCACGTTGTGTTTTGGGGCATTTCCTGTCGCGGGTGCTAGGCCTACCCACACAAGTGAGGTATCATTTTTATCGGGAAACTAGGGGGAACACAGAATAGCAAAACAAGTGTTATTGCCCCTTATCTTTCTCTAAATTTTTTCCTTCCAAATATAATAGAGTGTGTAAAAAAGACGTCTATTTGAGAAATGCCCTGCAATTCACATGCTAGTATGGGCACCCCGGAATTCAGAGATGTGTAAATAACCACTGCTCCTCAAAACCTTATCTTGAGCCCATTTTGGAAATGCAAAGGTTTTCTTGATACCTATTTTTCACTCTTCATATTTCAGCAAATGAATTGCTGTATACCCAGTATAGAATGAAAACCAACTGCAGAGTGCAGCACATTTATTGGCTCTGGGTACCTAGGGTTCTTGATGAACCTACAAGCCCTTTATATCCCCGCAACCAGAAGAGTCCAGCAGGCATAACAGTATATTGCTTTCAAAAATCTGACATCGCAGGAAAAAGTTACAGAGTAAAACATAAAGAAAAATGGCTGTTGTTTTCAGCTCAATTTCAATATTTTTTTATTTCAGCTGTTATTTTCTGTAGGAAAACCTTGTAGGATCTACACATATGACCCCTTGCTGAATTCAGAATTTTATCTAGTTTTCAGAAATGTTTAGCTTTCCGGGATCCAGCATTGGTTTTGCACCCATTCCTGTCACTAACTGGAAGGATTCTGAAAGCACCAAAAATAGTAAAAATGGGGTATGTCCCAGTAAAATGCCAATGTGTTGAAAAATGTGGTTTTCTGTTTCAAGTCTGTCCGGTCCTGAAAGGTGGGAAGATGGTGATTTTAGCACCGGAAACCCTTTGTTGATGCCATTTTCATGGAAAAAACCACAAGCCTTCTTCGGCAGCCCTTTTTTCCCATTTTTTTGGAAAAAACAAAATTTTCACTGTATTTTGGCTAATTTCTTGGTCTCCTCCAGGGGAAACCACAAACTCTGGGTACCATTAGAATCCCTAGGATGTTGGAAAAAAAGGACACACATTTGGCGTGGATAGCTTATGTGGACAAAAAGTTATGAAGGCCTAAGCGCGAACTACCCCAAATAGCCAAAAAGGGCTCAGCAATGGGGGGGGGAACGTCCCAGCAGCTAAGGGGTTAACACAATAGAAACATACACCTTGAGGCAAGCCAAATGACTGACTACACATATCCTTTCAACAACATGTGACAGTGAAATACCACACCTGCAACACAATTCAGTCAGTACAAACTATAGGATTCCATACCAAAAGCTTACCAAACATGTCCATATCAGCAAAGGTAAGTATGTAGAAGTAGCATCACAATGTTGATATATGTCTGAACCTAACAATGTTATCATGATGTTGGCAAAAACCTGTTTAGATTGTATCAATTACCAAGACCATTCTGGTATTGGGGGGACAATTCCATGCATCCCTGGGTCTCCAGCATAGAGCTCGGGTACTGCCAAACTAACTTCCCGGCTTTTTCTCTGCAGCTACTGCTGCTGCCAACCCTCAGAAAGGTTTCGACCCCCCTGGGGCCTGGGCAGCCTGGTCATAGGAAGGCAGAACAAAGGATTTCCTCTGAGAGAGGGGGTTACACCCTCTCCCTTTGGAAATAGGTGTGAAGGGCCTGGGAGGAGTAGCCTCTCCTGGCCTCTGGAAATGCTTTGAAGGGCACAGATGTTTCCCTCCTTGCATAAACCAGTCTCAGGGATCCCCCCCAGCCCTGCAATGGCGTGAAACTGGACAAAGGAAAGGGGAGTGCCCACTCCCCTGACCAGCTCCTCCCAGGGGAGGTGCCCAGAGCTCCTCCAGTGTGTCCCAGACATCTGCCATCTTGGATGCAGAGATGTGAGGGCACAATGGACAGCTCTGAGTGGCCAGTGCCAGCAGGTGATGTCAGAGACCCCTCCTGATAGGTGCTTACCTTTCTCTGTAGCCAATCCTCCTCTGAGGGCTATTTAGGGTCTCTCCTGTGGGTATCTCACCAGATAATGAATGTAAGAGCTCACCAGAGTTCCTCTGCACTTCCCTCTTCGACTTCTGCCAAGGATCGACCGCTGACTGCTCCAGGACACCTGCAAAACCGCAACAAAGTAGCAAGAAGACTACCAGCAACATTGTAGCGCCGCATCCTGCCAGCTTCCTCAACTGTTTCCTGGTGGTGCATGCTCTGAGGGCTGTCTGCCTTTACCTTGCACTGGAAGCCAAGAAGAAATCTCCCGTGGGTCGACGGAATCTTCCCCCTGTCAACGCAGGCACCAAAATTCTGCAACACCGGTCCTCTGGGTCCCCTCTCATCCTGACAAGCATGTTCTCTGGAACACAGGAGCTGGATCCAAGTATCCCCGACAGTCCAGTGGCCCTTCTGTTCAAATTTGGTGGAGGTAAGTCCTTGCCTCCCCACGCCAGACAGTAATACTTTGTACTGCGTGAACTGCAGCTGCTAGGGCTTCTGTGCACTCTTGCAAGACTTCCTTCGTGCACAGCCTATCCCATGTCCCCAGCACTCCGTCTTGCATTGCCCAACTCGCTGAGTTGGACTCCAACTTCATGGGACTCCCTTTTGTTGTGCTGAGCCGACCGCAATCCTCAGATCTTCTAAGCACCTGTTCAGGTGCTTCTGCAGGTGCTGCCTGCTTCTGCATGGGCTCTCCATGTTGCTGAGAGCCCCTTCTGTCTCCTCCTCCTGGTCCTTCCTGGGCCCTGGCAGCACCCAAAACCTTCAACGACGACTCTTGCAGCTAGCAAGGCTTGTTTGCGGTCTTTCTGTGTGGAAATCTGCATCCTCCAGCACGCCGTGGGACATCTTCTGACCAAAATGAAAAGTTCCTGGCACCTTCCGTTGTTGCAGAATCTTTGGTTTCTTCCACCCGGAGGCAGCCCTTTTGCACCTTCATCTGGGGTTTAGTGGGCTCCTGCCCCCCCGGACACTTGTGTGACTCTTGGACTTGGTCCCCTTCCTTTACAGGTCCTCAGGTCCAGGAATCCGTCTTCAGTGCTTTGCAGTCAGTTTTTGTTCTTGCAGAATCCCCTATCTCGACTTTACTGTCTTTCTGGGGTAGTAGGGTAACTTTATTCCTACTTTTCAGGGTCTTGGGTGGGGTATCTTGGACACCCTTAGTGTTTTCCTATACTCCCAGCAACTCTCTACACACTACACTAGGCCTGGGGTCCATTTGTGGTTCGCATTCCACTTTTGGAATATATGGTTTGTGTTGCCCCTAGGCCTATTTTCTCCTATTGCATTCTATTGTGTTCTACAGTATTTGCACTACTTTTCTAACTGTTTACTTACCTAATTTTGGTTTGTGTGTGTATATTTTGTGTACTTACTTAGCTCCTAAGGGAGTATATCCTCTGAGATACTTTTGGTATATTGGGGGTTATTACAACTTTTGAGGAGGTGTTAATCCGTCCCAAAAGTGACGGTAAAGTGACGGATATACCACCAGCCGTATTACAAGTCCATTATGGGGGTCATTCCGACCCCGGCGGTCAAGGACCGCCGGGGTCGGCGGGAGCACCGCCAACTGGCTGGCGGTGCCCCGCAGGGCATTCTGACCGCGGCGGTTTGGCCGCGGTCAGAAGAGGAAAACCGGCGGTCTCCCGCCGGTTTTCCGCTGCCCGACGGAATCCTCCATGGCAGCGCAGCTTGCTGCGCCGCCATGGGGATTCCGACACCCCATACCGCCATCCTGTTCCTGGCACAGGATGGCGGTATGGGGTGTCGTGGGGCCCCCGTAAGAGGGCCCCACAAAGAATTTCAGTGTCTGCTGTGCAGACACTGAAATTCGCGACGGGTGCAACTGCACCCGTCGCACCTTCCCACTCCGCCGGCTCCATTCGGAGCCGGCTTCCTCGTGGGAAGGGGTTTCCCGCTGGACTGGCGGGCGGCCTTCTGGCGGTCGCCCGCCAGCCCAGCGGGAAAACCAGAATGGCCTCCGCGGTCTTTTGACCGCGGAGCGGCCATTTGGCGGTTCCCGCCAGGCGAGCGGCTACCGCTGCCCGCCAGCCTCAGAATGAGGCCCTATATCATATGGAACTCGTAATACGGCTGGTGGTATATCCGTCACTTTACCGTCACTTTTGGGACAGATTAACACCTCCTCCAAAGTTGTAATAACCCCCTTTGTCACTAAAATAAAGTACCTTTATTTTTAGTAACTCTGAGTATTGTGTTTTCTTATGATATACTGCTAAGTGAAGTAAATGGTATAGTAGGAGCTTTGCATGTCTCCTAGTTCAGCCTAAGCTGCTCTGCTATAGGTACCTCTATCAGCCTAAGCTGCTAGAACACCTCTAATCTACTAATAAGGGATAACTGGACCTGCCACAAGGTACCCACTATAAGCCAGGCCATCCTCCTACAAGTGGTACACACGACACAATCACATGTGCATCCTCATATGCTACTGTACAGAAGGGATAACATAGGTGAGTAAAATGTCTCTATACACAATACAATGTGCGCACCTATGTACTAATGTTGAGGACTCTACATCTAGGTTTCCCTAGGAGACTGTAGCCGAGTGCCGGAACACCCGGCCACCATCGATGGCGGCTCACAGGCAGCAGGATATCCCGGGGAACCCGGAAGGAGAAGGCGACGGGAATCCGGACATCCCGATTCCCTTAACACTAAACAATGGACTTCCGCGGCGGCCCGTCTCTCGATTGGAGAGGAACGCGGAAGTAGCAGAGAGACGGCCGGACCCCTCGTCCATCGACCACAGAAGACCGGAAAGCCTACACAAAGAAGGAACCTTAGACGAAGGGCAAGGAGGCCTGGAGATGCGAGGACTCCGCCACGTCCATGGAGCGACGTGGCTCAAGCAGGTACGGTCCTGCTTCCAGAGTGGGATTAAAGCCCTGGTTGGGAGGGAGAAGGAGGTGAGAGAGGAAAGAGGGAGGAAGGGGAAGGTAACTAAGCAAAGTATAGGACAAGGAAAAGAAAAAAACCTAGTGTGGTCCCCTATACAGGACTGCTAAAAGAATTACCTGACGCAATTGCTTTTTTTTGTGTATGAATTGTTTTGTTGTTGGTTATTTCAGTGAAAGGGGTGAATCCCATCTTGTAAATACATTCCTCATCGCTAACACCAACACTTACCTTTCCTGCACGGGTGTTTCAAGATTTTGGTATTTTCCTGAGAGGTCTAGCCCACATAGAAGACTATAGAATTGGTGATTCACCCTCCAACCCCGATTTCCTATCACCTTACTGCACCCCCTCAAGACCCTCCCACTTTACTTAAACGACCCAAAAGGAATCCCGAAGTAAAGACTTACCTTGGAGATGGTCTCCTGGTCAGTTGTATCTCTTGCAGCCCCCACCCTCTGGCCCACACCATCCCTCCCACACACACTACCCCCACACACCTGTGCCCCTGCCACTGTGTGCCACTCCCAGTGGTGGCAGGACCACCATTGTCAGGGGTGATATAAGGAGACTCAGGTACCGGTACTGGTGGGCACACAGTAGAGGGGACTGTTCTTGAGACACAGGTTTTGAGGTGAATGGTTGCCTGTGATGTAGTTGCAACAGGGCTGGGAGGAGTTGTGAGGCTAACAGTTGTTGACTGACCAGGTGTTCTCGATGGACTAGCTTCGTCCCCAGTGTCCAGACATCCAAGGATGTTTTTCACACTGAGGCCTTCATCCATGTTGGGGATAGGAAGGTTACCTGTAGGAGAAGTAGAACACACATTTGGTGTAAGCGATGCAACAAGTGGTATATAAATTAGACAACTGAACATGGTATGTGGGATGCACACACTGCCTTTACATGATCCCCTGACATGACAATGACAGCTGCTACTTAATCTGGGTTAGTGCAATGTGGGAAACAGAGATCTGGAATTGCATACAGCATGCTTCATGCTCTTTGAGTTTGCTGGTGTTTAAATGGCTGCAAATACCCTAATATCTTTTCTGAGTGAAGACATGACAATGTACATTTCTCTCCTAGTAAGGTGTATGGCATAATTGAGCCAACTACAAGCTGAACAATGCACAATGGTGTCACAGCTGGCACACAAAATTGGTGTTACATTTTGCCTTGGGTCTCTGTCTGGATGTATTGCAAGTGTATCCAGCCTGCCATTTAGGTGCCCCCCCAGGTGAGTATATGACATTATTAGGGATGTTTTCTCTCAGTCAAGTTTGGTATGGGACATAGCAGTAGCTACTGGTACTGTTCGTGGGTCACTGCATAGCTGGCATTTTCATGAACTGTTGAATGGTGGACCATTCAGGTTGGTTTACTTTGATTTTTAGTTTTACATGCAAGACATTTCAAATTTAGTGCACAGTTCTGGTTGTGTTAATGTTGGAACAGTGCCTTCCAGGAGTTGTAGTGCTGTCAGTTCCAAGGACTTCACATGCCCTTCCCAAACACTGTGGCCCAAGGTGAGTTAACTTGACATGTGGCATGGCAGTGAGGGGCATTTGGAGATTTGGACAGGGGCTGGTGGGTGGTTTGGTCATTGGGGTGGGGTGAAGGTGATGAGTGAGCATGCAAAACAAATCTGTTTGGCAACATGAATGTTGTTGTTAGTTACCTGACTCCACTCCCCCAGGTATTCCTGTCATGCCCTCAGGATGCAGGATGTCCATGACCTTCTCCTCCCATGATGTGGACTGTGGCGGAGGTGGTGGGGGCCCACCGCCAGTCTTGAGAACTGCCATCTGGTGCCGAGATGCCACGGAATGAACCCCCCGATGCCATTCCACCTCCTCCTGATGTCCTCCCTTGTGCGTGGGTAACTGCCTACTGAATTCACCCTGTCGACTATCCTTTTCCACAACTGAATTTTCCTGGCTATTTCGTCCACCATGTCCCTCAACTCATCAGTGAAACGTGGATGTTTTTGTAGGGACATGGTAGTGGTGGTAAAGATGGTGAGGTACTGAATAAAAGAATGATAAATGTTTGTGATGAGTGTGGGCACTGTGATTTGAGTGGGTGATGGTTGTTGTGTATTGTGTGTTTTTTTTAAATTGTGTGTTGTGTTTAAATGTGGGATGTGTGTTAAGTGTTTTGTGTAGGGGTGGCTATTGTTTTGCTTAGCTAGTTCTTTTTTTGGCAACTGGCTGTGAGTGGCGATCTGGTTGCAAAGAATTGTGGGTTGTGTAGGGGTGTGTTTTATTATGCAGTGTGTAGGTGTATCCAATGTGTGAATGTCTGTCAGGTTTGTGGTATTTGAACTGTCCAATGTGGTGTGGTGTTCTAACAGATGTGAGTTTAGATCACTGTGGTTTGCACCACCACTGGTTTTCCGCCATGGAAGAACCGCTCTTGTGATTTGTGGATCTTAATTAGATCAGTAGCTTTTTGTTGGGCTGGCGGTGCTGGAGGGCTAACTGACTTTTTTCTGTCTGCCAGGATCCTGGTGGATTTTGAAAATGGGCTGTTTTTTGGCAGTCTGAGCTGTGCATCTCCAAATTCAGCAGTTGGATGGCTGCCAAAATGGCAGTCTTTTGGCACCCGCAGCCGTGGCGGTCTTACTGTCAGACTGACAAAGTCATGATGAGGTCCAAAATGTACTGTGAAGATTTTTTAAACTGTATTTAACCACCTGAGGCTAAATCCTTGTATCTAAGATTCATATATGGTGTTTTACCACTGAACGAGTTCAGAAGTAAATTTGTGGGCTGCAACCATTCATCAAACTGGCCTTTCTGTTGGCTTGCATGTGAATCATTGGAGCACTTTTTTATTTTTCTGCCCTAAATTCACCATATTCAGGAAGGCTTGGTTAATTCCAGTCTGTCGCACCTCATCATTGAGACATATGAAGGATGCCCTCAGAATCCTCATGAGTGATACTACATCTTGGTTAGTGTTTGCTATGTCTAGATATTCGCTGCACGCATGGCGGTTAAGGGCTAAATAATTATGTTAAAAACAAGGAATAAATTTGATTCTCTTTCTTTCTGGCTTGTATGATGCATAAAAGGGAACCTTTAAGCACATGGACTGTATGGACCTAGAATGAGGACTACAAGGGGTTACCCGCATTGATTTGTTTAATACATATGACAATTTTAATGTAATAATAAGGCAATCTGATTCAATTTTAATATTTTAATTGGGCAACATGTTATAACTTTTTTTATAATCCCAATGCATGAAAAAGGTAATCTAGCTTTCCAAGAAGTGGGACTTGCTCCAAAGTAAATACACATTACACCGAAACCATTTGAGCCTTATTGGATGTATTTTTCGATTGCCACCCCAAGAGAAGAGGAGGTGAATCTAGCACATAGGTGCTCTAGTGACCATTCATTACATCTCCAGCACATTGTGAAACTGAATGAATGTTTTTTAACTTCTTTTTCGAGTCTTTTCAATAATGATTGTTCCATGAAATTTACTTTAATGGTTTTCTTTGTTAAATCAAATTAAGAATTAGTACTACTTGTAAAACATTTAATTTTTCTTTTTAAATTCATCCCGTTTTCTATTTAGGAATCCAGTGGCATTTGATTTTTTTAACTTGCTTTACTGAAAGGTTATCACTGATATGGTAGTCTGCTGACCCCTGCAGGGCACCACGCATGTAATTGTAGCCAATCGCAGTGGGCTGCAATTTGCAACCATATTAATATTTATGAAGTAGGTTAAATTGAGATCCACTATGATTCTGTATTTTGTGAACTGACCTAGTAATGCATAGGTTAGTTCGAAAAATACAAATGCATTGGTAAAAGTCGGTATACAAAATGAGCCAAATTTAGAAAAAGACATTTTTAATACACGGACCTTAGTTGCTGTTACAGTCTAATATACATTGACATTAGATGTTTTTTTTGCATAAGTAAAACTGCATCATTATTGTATCATATCACAATATATCACATCAATCTTTTAGGAGGAAAAGCTCCAATTCATACATCAAATCCTAATCCTAGATCTATTTGTAGAAAATAGTGATGTTTAAATGCCACTCTAAAGTTCATGAGGTGCTGCAAATATTCAAAGTAAGGTTGTTTCCGAGAAAGGACCAGCAGCCATGAATCCCTTAGCTCCTTTTCTTTTGAATTTGATCCTTGGAACCACTAGAATGTTGGCTTACTTGAGTCTAGTGGACATGTTGATTGGTTGCATTTATTTCTGCAAGTGAACTTGTGAGGAACTTTCTAGGGTACCAAAGGTCATAGAGTTTGAAAGCGATTCTGGCCTGTTTCGGGTAGCCAGGATGACTTTTTTGTAGTGTATCTGTTTGGCGTTCTTATTGTCTGTTTAGTTTATAGACCTGTTCACAGTCTGTGTACTGCTAATCCATTCATGTTGACTACATTGCCGATTTCAGTGGCTTGTGTGAAAAGCCTTATTTTGAGACCTTGAAATACAATTGTAAAATAATAACATGCAAACAGATTAGCATAGCTTCAGCATAGGACAGGAAGTTAAGATAACCAATCTCAGGAGGTTCATTACAGCTTTGAAATAACATTGGAAAAATGAGCAGGCCTGGATGAAATTGTTTTTTACTCTGTGGTAATCAGAGTAAATTCAGTGATTGCACATTACACTTGTGATGCTAAATTATGCAATTATGCCGGCTTGAGTAATTAAGGGTAATTTGGGACAAAAATCCTACTGCAGGTATACATGAATAACGAACTAAGAGAGAGCAAGTGGCTGCTGGCTACTGGCTACTGGCAGTTTGTGTCCTGTAACATTTAGTGCTATTTTCTTCATGCAAAATGCATCCTCTGGCCCATTTTAGACACAAGGGTGCCTTTTGCACTGAGAAAATAGCTCTAAATGCTGGATTTGTTTTCACACAATTACACATAATTACAAGTAATGTTTGCAGTAAGTAAGAGTAATTAATCTAAATAGAATTACGCCAGTTATGCCCAGCCCTAAAAATTAGTTGATAGATCATGTTAATGGTGCAGTTAGGCTCTCAACATTCATCATTGCCATCACTGCAAGGCAGTGGATTCCAGAATCTTCGTGAGGTCTGAGAATTTCAGTTAGGATGAACGGTTTTTCAAAATTTCTCTTAGTGTAGGAGATGATGTTAGCGGTACAGCTTCCTTGGAATAGTGATGAAAGAGTATGATGTATAGTTGTTGATTGCTATGTGTTAGAAATGGGGTCCCTGGTTGGCAGTCAGTTTGAACTTTGTCCAAGCAGGGACCTTCACTCTGGTGAGAGCAATGGAGATATATGCTCAAGATAACCCCTGCTCACACCCTTAGTAGCTTGGCACATGCAGTCAGGCTTATCTCAAAGGCAATGTGTAAAGTATTTGTCTATCCCTTTCTCTTTTCTTTTCTTCATCTAGCTCTGAACTCTCTCCCTTTCTCCATTTTACAGTTTCTATTTATGGAAGTCTATTTTTCCTTTTCAAATTTTTCATTCTACATCCCAATTTACTATTCATTTTATATTAAGCACTCTTTTATTCTACAATTTTCTTACTGTCATAATTCAGAGTAATTTCATGGAATGTGAAGGGTCTAAATAATCCAATCAAAAGACAAACAGTTCTCTTCCCCTTACCCAGATTGCATGCTGACATCGCACTTCTTCCAGAAACACGTTTAAGTAATAGCAAATCTATAAAATTGAAGAAACACTGGGTAGGTTATGTATTTTTCTCTCCTGCTTTACAGAAATTTTGTTTTACTATAATTCTCGTTCACAAAAAATGAATGTTACAACTTTATCACAACCCATTGACTAAAATGGTAGTCAGGTTACAGTTAGTCTATTAATCGATAAAATCACTCTCTCAGTCTATAAAGTATATATTACTCCGACAATAAATAACTCCTTTTGTTCTGATGTTACTAAGGAAAACTTGATTATTAGTAGTGAATATTTTAATATGGGAGGTGACTGTAATCAGATTCCTGGCCCAATTTGCAAAATGCAGAAATCCCTCTGTTCAACCATTTCACAAAAGTCATTGATTACCACATGAAAAACTGATAATCCTACTACAAGAGAATATTCTTTTTTCTCCCAAGTGCACAGCACCCAAACCAGAATTGTTTATATCTTCACCTCCAAATCGCTTTCTAAAAACTTTCTCCATGCAGACATTGGTTCTATCTTGATTTCTGATCATGTGCCCACGCACCCAAACAGAGGGCGATTTAATGATTCCATTGTAGGAGGCTGGCCTGGCTTATAGTGGTTACCTGTTGGTACTTACACCTTGTGCCAGGTCCAGTTATCCCTTATTAGTGGATTAGTAGTGTTCTAGCAGCTTAGGCTGATAGAGGTAGCTATAGCAGAGCAGTTTAGGCTGAACTAGGAGACATGCAAAGCTCCTATTATACCACTCATTTCACATAGCACTATATCATGAGAATCACAATAATCGGTGTTACTAAAAATAAAGGTACTTTATTTTAGTGACAATGTGTCAGAAATATCTCAGAGGATATACCCCCTTAGGAGGTAAGTAAAATACACAAAATATACACACAAACCAAAATCAGGTAAGTAAACAGTTAGAAAAGTAGTGCAAACACTGCAGAATACAATATGATGAAATAAACCTAAAAGTGGAATGCGAACCACAAATGGACCCCAGGCCTAGTGTAGTGTGTAGAGGGTCGTTGGGAGTGTAAGAAAACACTAAGGGTGTCCAAGATACCCCACCCCAAGACCCTGAAAAGTAGGAGTAAAGTTACCCTACTTCCCCAGAAACACACTAAAGTCATGATAGGAGATTCTGCAAAGACAACAACTAACTGCAAAGCACTGAAGACAGATTCCTGGACCTGAGGACCTGCAAAGGAAGGGGACCAAGTCCAAGAGTCACAAAAGTGTCCGGGTGGGGCGGTAGGGGCCCACTAAACCTCAGATGAAGGTGCAAGATGAGAGGGGACTAAGAGGACCGGTGATGCAGAAGTTTGGTGCCTGCATTAGCAGGGGGAAGATTCCATCGACCCACATAAGATTTCTTCTTGGCTTCCAGTGCAGGGTGAAGGCAGACAGCCCTCAGAGCATGCACCACCAGGAAACAGTTGAGAAAGTGAGCAGGATTAGGCGCTACAATGTTGCTGGTAGTCATCTTGCTACTTTGTTGTGGTTTTGCAGGCGTCCTGGAGCAGTCAGTGGTCGATCCTTGGCAGAAGTCGAAGAGAGAGATGCATTCGTTATCTGAAGAGAAACCCACAGGAGAGACCATAAATAGCCCTCAGAGGAGGATTGGCCACCTAACGAGGCAAGCACCTATCAGGAGGTGTCTCTGACATCACCAGCTGGCACTGGCCACTCAGAGACCTCCATTGTGCCCTCACACCTCTGCATTCAAGATGGCAGATGTCTGGGACACACTGGAAGAGCTCTGGGCACTACCCCTGGGGTTGTTATGGACAGGGGAGTGGTCACTCCCCTTTCCTTTGTCCAGTTTCACACCAGAGCAGGGGCCGGGGGATCTCTGAACTGGTGTAGACTGGATAATGCAAGGATGGCACCATCTGTGCCCTTCAAGACATTTCCAGAGGCTTGGGGAGGCTACTCCTCCCCAGCCCTTCACACCTATTTCCAAAGGAATAGGGTGTAACACCCTCTCTCAGAGGAAATCCTTTGTTCTGCCTTCCTGGGACCAGGCTGCCCAGACCCCAGGAGGGCAGAAGCCTGTCTGTGGGTTGGCAGCAGTGGTAGCTGCAGTGAAAACCCCAGAGAGCTAGTTTGGCAGTACCCGTGGTCCATGTTGGAGCCCGGGGATGCATGGGATTGGCACCCCAATACCATATTTGGCATGGGGGGACAATTCCATGATTTTAGACATGTTACATGGCCATATTCGGAGTTACCATTGTGAAGCTACATATAGGTGTTGACCTATATGTAGTGCACATGTGTAATGGTGTCCCCGCAATCACAAAGTCCGGGGAAATTGCCCTGAACAATGTGGGGGCACCTTGGCTAGTGCCAGAGTGCCCTCACACTTAGGGCCAGATGTAGAAAGCCGTTTGCATGGTGCAAACTGCGAAAATCGCAGTTTGCGCCATGCAAACAGCCTAACGCAATGCTCATTCACAATTTGCGAGTCGGTTACCGACTCGTAAATTCTGAATGCGACTCGCAAATAGGAAGGGTGTTCCCTTCCTATTTGCGACTCGCATCGCAATGCAGAATTGCTTTGTGGCCGCGAATGCGGTCGCAAAGCAATTCGCAGTTACCACCAGTGTCACACTGGTGGTAACTCATTCGCAAAAGGGAAGGGGTTCCTTGGGGACCCCTTCCCTTTTGTAAATGTGGGCAAAAAGGTTTTTTTCAGAGCAGGCAGTGGTCCAATGGACAACTGCCTACACTGAAAAAACGAAACCAAATGGTTTCATAATTTTTTTCATTTTGCAACTCGTTTTCCTTTAAGGCTGCAAAATGAGTAAAAAAAAACTGCTTTATTTAAAAAGCAGTCACAGACATGGAGGTCTGCTGACTTCAGCAGGCCACCATCGCTGTGAGTGCAGGGACTCGATATGGGGTCACAAAATGTGACCCACCTCATTAATATTCATGAGGTGGGTCTTTGCGACCCCATAGTGAGTCGCAGACGGTGTCTGAGACACCGTTCTGCATCCGATATTGCGACTCGGAAATTGCAAGTCGCACGACTCGCAATTTCTGAGTCGCAATATCGGACTTTGCTACATGTGGCCCTTAGTAACTTTGCACCTAACCTTCACCAAGTGAGGGTTAGATATATAGGTGACTTATAAGTTACTTAAGTGCAATGTAAAATGGCTGTGAAATAACGTGGACATTATTTCACTCAGGCTGCAGTGGCAGTCCTGTGTAAGAATTGTCTGAGCTCCCTATGGGTGGCAAAAGAAATGCTGCAGCCCATAGGGATCTCCTGGAACCCCAATACTAGGGAATTATAAAGGTGTTCCAGTGTGCCAATCAGAATTGTAAAAAATGGTCACTGCCCTGCAGTGACATTTTTAGAAGTAGAGAGAGCATAAGCACTGAGGTTCTGGTTAGCAGAGCCTAAGTCACACAGTTAGGCACCACACAGGGAACACATTTAGGCCACAAACTATGAGCACTGGGGTCCTGGCAAACAGGATCCTAGTGAGACAGGCAAAAACAAACTGACACACCAGTAAAAATGGGGGTAACATTCCTGGCAAGATGCTACTTTCCTACATCCATTCTTTTGAATCCCTTGTTTAACACACAGTTCACAAATTTCATGAAGAGATGGAATCTGCCTTGCACCCCAAAGTGATCAACAAGGGCTTGTCAGCTTGCCTCCTGTTCCTAGAGACTCAGGGATATCAAAGTCTCTATCCCTGCTTCTGTGCCTGGTTCACTGGAATTGGACCCAAATATTTGCATCAGTGAAATTGACGCATCTCTTGCCTGCTGGAAGAAGCAACCGATGCATTGACCCTGTTGCAGAAATAAAACCAGTGCATCGCACTTGGGGTCCAAGCAACACCTGTGGAACTGCTGCATCAACCAATGCATCTCTGCCATTGATGAAGAAATATCAATGCATCCCTTCAACAGCGTGGAATAATCTGCCTCATTAGCTTCGGAATCAATGCATCAAGGCTTCTATGCTTGATTTAGCAAACCAAGAGATAGCCATTCACGCATGGGAAAAATCAACACATCCTTCTACTGCGGGACTTACATTGACATATCTGCTGGCGCAACAATCCCCTCAGCTCTTGCTTGCGACTATGATCAAGGTACTCTGTTCCCTATACCTGCATGGTTCCTATACATGGCCCACGCTCCAGCAAGGTCGGCTTGAACTGTTGACTTTGTCCTGGTACTGCATGAACTCAAGGTAACCCCTAAAGTGCTATTTGCTTCGATAAGATAAAACTATTTTATTCTTCTAAAATTCACATCTCAACTTCTACTCATTGGATTATTGTCACTTTGGTCTTAAATTATTTATACAAATAATTTATTTCTCTAACCTGGTGTGGAGTCTTTTTGTGGTGTTTTCATTGTGTTACTCTGTGTGTGTGTGTGTTTGTATTTCGCACAAATACCTTACACATTGCCTCCTTAGATAAATCTGACTCCTCTGTGCCAAACTATCAGAGGGTGAGCACATGTAGGACCTGGCGCTTTTGGCAGGCTCATCCCCTGACTTTTTGCCTCCTTCCTCCTATTTTTTCTGTCCTCCCGCTGTTGGCTCTATAGCTCTGAGCACTTTATCACTGCTGATCAGTGCTAAAGTGCAGGTGCTCTCCGATCTAAAGTTAGTATGATTGGCTTATACCTAATTGGCATATTTAATTTACATGTAAGTCCCTTGTACAGTGGTATCAATATACCCAGGGCCTGTAAATTAAATGCTACTAGTGGGCTTGCAGTGCTGCTTGTGCCACCCACTGAAGTAGCCTTTCACACCTGTCGCAGGCCTGCTAGCACAGGGCCTGCATGCGCAGTTTTCTGCCACAGAGACCTAGCATTTCAGTTTACTTGCCAGGCCCAGAACTCCCCTTTTACTACATGTGAGTCACCCCTAAGGTAGGCCCTAGCTAGACCTGTGACCTGCCTGGTCCCTGGTAGGAACTGTCACTTGCCTGCATCCACTTTGCGCTGGCCTGATTCTGGGCCCTGCCGCCCTGTGCCCCATTGAACTTTGTCCCCAGGGTCAGGGTGCTGTGGCCCCTGATCCCTGCAAGTGCCTGTTTTTAGGCAAGTGCTGAGCGCTGTACTGAATGCCGTCCTAGTACTTTGCCTGTGATAAATATAGCCCCCGGAGGGTGCTCTGCTGTGCTCATGATGAGCGCCTGGAGAGTGCTCTGCAGTAATTATCCTAAGAGCCTTGAGAGTGCTTGCTTTTTGGGGCTGATCCGCGTTGGAGCACGCTTTGCCGATTTTAATTCACCGCTGCCACATGGGCGTCATCAATTTCAAGCGTGCCGGAGATGCACTACCCCTGGGATCACCGGGGCACCACCAAAGTGAGAAAAGGAGAGAGCGCGCTCCTACCATGCTGCCGGGGTGAAGCACGCTCCAAGGAGTGCCCCCGGGGCACAAGCAGGCATCCAATTTGGTGCCTACTCACCGCTGTAACCCGGGTGGGCCTTTCTGTGTCGGGAAGGAGACGGGCAGGAAAGGAAACCTCATCAGAGGCTCCCCGCCCCACTGGGCCCCTCAGCTCTCTTGGAGATGGGTGGGGGATGGAAGCATCATCCGAGGCTCCCCTCTTCCCTACCAGAGCCCTAATAGTATTTTTGGAGGCCGGGGGCCCCCTTGTTTTTTTCGTGGCACCAGGGGTGCTCTGCTGTCATAAAAACAGGTACTTTTAAAGGACATATGATTTCAAATGTTCTGGGTATGAACATGGTGGATTATTATGTTAGCCTGTTTCTTTTGATGATGTGCCATATATGTGCTAATGTTCCTTTTATGGGCATTCTATGCTGATATGTTTTTATTACTTGCCATATGTTTTATAATGTTCCTGGTATGGACATTTATGATATTTCTATGACAAGTGCATTTCCTTAGCAATGTGATTCCTGACTACTACTCATGTTGCAGAATAATTAGTAACCATGTGTTATATGTTACTACTGCTAGTATCTGTAGAGTAACTACTGTGTAACATTCTGACAATTGCTTGAGTAGCAGGGTATTGCTGACATGTTGTGTTTGGTCTAATAATTATGTTGTGTACAATACAGTTTATTTTGATATAACTTGGTGTTGTGTTTCCTTTGTGGTGGGCATAGTGCGTCACGTGTGTTGTGTGTGTGGTGCAAACGCTTTACACATTACCTCTGGGATAGGCCTGACTGCTCATACCAAGCTACCAAGGGAGTGAGCAGGGGTTATCTTAGACGAGTAACTCCCTTGCCCTGACTAGAGTGAGTACGTTTTGCATGGCTTAGGTGCATACCCTAGCCAACCAGAAACTCAATTTCAAACAGCAGAGGTCATAGTATAGTGTGTAACTGACTTACCCTGACGAGATTGGTGGGCTCTGCTTGGACTGGGTGCATACCCCTGCCAACTAGAGACCCCATTTTCAAAGTTAAACATTTTACTACCATTTATGATTCCTGTAATAGCATTCATTTGTGTGGGGGCATATATTTATATATGTCCCATCAACACAGCCAATAACAAGGAAATGTACAATTCTGTAGAACTGTAGGTTTGTGCCCTGCGAAAGAATACCCAGTTGTTTATTTGTCCCATCGTAACATTAAGGAAACTAAGGAGTACGGTAGACAGGGCACTCAGATATACCCCACCTGATGCAGATACAATGCCGTAATAACTACTAGAGACAAGTGGATGCAGTGATTAGACCACCTCTGCATGTGTTTGGTACGGCCTGGCTACTTTGTGTCTATCTTACATGTACTGTGTCAAGTTTTTGCATTAGCTGAAATATTACCTACATGCTTAGCGTGTACATGTCATAAACTTACTCATAGGTATATTTAAAAATTGTAACGCTAACCCTAAATACCCTCCCTTGCCTAATTTGTAATTGCAAATAGAAAAAAGGTCACCAAATTACCGACTCACTATTTGGTCTCCTTGTTGTGCAACATTTGTGAATAATAATATCTTAGGCCTTGGTACATCCTATTGTGCTCCTTTTGTGATCACAAACCAGTTTGAAAAGGATTTGCATTTTGCAAAACCTTAGTATATAAGGCCCATTTATGTTACTTCCAGTTCGAAACTAGGTAGACACTTCATACTCATGGTATGCATTTACTAAAATGTAAAAAATGTGTTTACTCACCATGGCTTTTTATTATGATTAGCCCTAAGGCAACGTTGCTAAAGGTGTTATAGTTCTGTCTAGATACATGAGTTTAGTCCCTTTACAGGGGTAAGGCCTCCCTGGACTAAAAGGTAATTTGGGCTACTCAACCTCCCTATTCTGAAAGGCAGTTGACAATATGACACTGCCTTAAGGCCCGAGAGCAAAATGAACTTCCTGACATAACTGCTTGTCAACAGAGTTTTGACAGACAGGCTGGAAGATGTTCATGAGGCCCAGACTTACCATTTGGATTCTTTTAGCACACGGACCTTTGGAATATCATCTGCTATAAAATAGCTAGCTAATGGAGGAACTAGGTAACAGTGCTGTGAAATATAAGAGGTAAAGATATGAATTGTCTTGCCAAATTCGTGGAAGGAATCACACTAATTATAGCTGAGTTCTATCTTTAGGTCTCTCAAGCCAGCGAGTTGACTGTAGCAGAAGAAGATAGGGGATGGCCTGTTGAAAAATGTTCAGCTGCCTGGTGAGTGACTGAGGGAAGGTATCTGCTTTGAATTTCAGCAACTGGAAAAGTTACTTTGAGATCAAGAGAAAGGATCCTCTTGATGACTTCACAAGTTGAAAGTGGTTGCTACTTGTAACATCTCTCTTAAGCTGGGAGAATGTTGAAGATCCTGAGGACAGTGGAATCTGTCTGAACGGAAGAAGTTAGCAGGCCAATAGCAACTAGGCAGTTCCTGCAGCCAGCCTCAGTGAAAAATGCCTGTCGTACGGTAGAATTATTCGTGTTTACTGAAGTAGTTTGTGCAGTTTTGGAGAAAACACAGCAATCAGTTGCAACTTGGTATTCTGTTGTGGACCTCACATTGTAGGGATCCCTTTCACATGAAAATTAGCGACTGACTAAGGCTTACGATCTTGCATTTATTCTTCAGTGACTTTTTTAAATTGGCAGTTGATAAATGGAGGTTTTAAAGAAGAGAGACCTTCCAGAAGCTATTATCTTGTAAACTGGGAACGTTGTGTCCTTTCAGTGCCAAAAGTGAAAGCAGTGATACTCTCTGGTGGTTGTTTTTATGAAACACAGCTAAAACCTTGGTGTGTTTAATTGTTTTATTTTCAAAGGCTGTTTGATTCACCAAGCGTTCAAATTAGTTCCTTCGATAACTTCTGTTTCCTACATGAGATATACTTTTCCCTTCTTTTTAAACACATTGATTTGGGATTTTTTTTTTTTTCATAAGTCTAATCATGTTTTGCTGTTGTTCATGTACATTAGGCAATTTTTCCTGATTAAGACCTTGTTGCTGTTGCAATACTTCCAAGGGTAAGCTGGGAATTCCTCACAGAAAAGAGTTTCCTCAGTTGAACCTAAGTTGTTGTGGCTTTATTAAGAGCCCAGACACAGCTCATATGACAACTAAGACCCCCCTGTCCTTTAGTTTATAAATAAAGTTTCTTACATGGTGTGTTTGTAGCAAGGAAAGGACAAAATGAAAACCAATGAGGTTGAAAAACAATCAGATATATACATGAAATTCAAATAATGCTGACCACATAGAGCTTGTTTCACCATGGCCTACACCCATCTAAAGGGTGCGGAGTGGGGCCCAGCATTCAGGTGTATTGCATATAAAATCATTGTATTAGTCATGGGAGATGGATGCTTCCTTCCTGCTCCTAAAAGCATTCTTCACCTTTAGGTTCATGTACATTTCCATCTTCCATGATGGCATGGCCTCACGTTCTTAAGTATTCCACATTAACACAGACAATGTTGGACTGGAGAGATAATTTTTATCCTGAAACTGGTTAATCAATGACCAGGCAATCTACAATTGAGATAGAAATGCAATTCATACACTGTATCAGAATTTGTGGCCTCATTACGACCCTTGTGGTCTTCAGACGGCCAGGGTCGCAATGGTGGTCTGACTGCCGCCAAAGCGCTGGTCCGACCGTTTTGGCGGTGGTTTGACCATCACATTATGACTGTGGCGCAACCGCCATGGTCAGACCTCCAGTTTCCCTCCACAGGAGGGAGTGGCGGTGCTAGTGGTCTGAATCCTTCAAAGCAGCGCTGCAAGCAGCACCGCCCTGGGGATTACGACCCCCCCCCACCGCCAGCTTTTACATGGTGGTAGCAACACCATGTAAAGGCTGGTGGAGACGGGGTGGAGGGGGCCCCATGGGGACCCTGCACTGCCCATGCACTTGCCATATGCAGTGCAGGGCCCCGCATGGCCAGCTCCATTGTGCTGTTCACTGTCTGCTTTGCAGTGTGATGGTTCACCCTACGCACCACAGCATTGCTGCCAGCTCAATTATGAGCCGGCGTCAATGTTGTGGGCTGCTTCCCGCTGATGAATCAGAGGAAAACTACTAATGGGGTCCGTGGGAAGGTTGCCACAATGGCGGCAATCTGACAGCAGGAACTTGGCAGACGGCCTTTTCTGTCCGCCAAACTCATAATGACCCTCTTTATGTCTTTATGTCTTCTTTATGTCCGATCTTGAAAACCATGATATTGCTCAATGTGTCCTCTGTAATATATGTTCTAATATTTAATTGGAACCGTGTATCATCTGAACAAGTTCTGGTTTGTCATTTCAAATTACAGTTACGTGTAATTATTATTGTACCTTGGATGATAAATTCAGCAATCTTCCAATGGAATGCTTAGTCTCACAGTTATTGTCATATTGGATTTTGACCGATGCAATATGTCTGATATGCTTAATGAGGTTGAAGTCTAGTATTCTGCTTAGCAGTACAGAGTTCTTAGTCGTAGCAATACCCTGTGAAGACACAAGTCCCCTTTACTTTAATTATTTAGGATTGTTAAATTTCACTACCTCTAGTTCTGAATGATATGTTTTCCTGATTGCCTTTTGGGAAAATACAAATCATTAGGTCAATGCATATATAACAAGGTGTGTGAGAGTTAGAAGCTATACAAATTAGGTATTAAAAACTACTTTTCTCCTTGACCTAATATAATGTTCTGATTAATCTGTTTGAAGTGATAAAGTGATAAAATCCTGATCCCCTTCTTGAACCTCATTAATTCATTGTCATTTGTCTGACTTGTGGATCTCATAGTCAACAATTTCTGTTCTTTCCCTAACAGGGCACAGTTGTACAATAAAGGATCATTTTGTTCAGACATGGAAATGAACTAAAAACTCAGAATATCACTGCGGAAGGATGGGATAAATGCAGCCCTAGACTGTTTATCTGAAAATGTTGCCAGTCTACAATAACATTTAGGCTAACATTGATGAAAAATAACTCACAGTTTCAGGGATTCACTGTGAAAACTATTCAGATGAGATGTTGTGGTATTATCTGAATGACAACTGAAGATATATTTGAAAGAGGCTGTTTGTGGAGTAACTGTAGTTGTTGTGCTAGAAATATCCAAATTCATTTTTGTATGTATGAAAAGTAATGGGATAAAAAACCAGTTTTGTACTTTAACCACTGACTAAAGGCCTCATTACAAGTTTGGCGGTCCATGGACAGCCAAACCTGTGGTGGCATTTGTACCACTGCACGCCTGGCAGTCTGAGTGCCAGAATAAGATCCTGGCAGTCTGACCCCCAGACGACCGCCGCCACTGCCAGGATCATGGATCCCGACGGGTTGGTGGCAGTTATGGTCAGCTATCGAGGTGCCGGGTTGGGCATCGCTGTGCTGATCACAACTTCACTTTCTGCCAGCCATTTCAGGGCGGGGTCCTCACCAAGAAAAGGCTGCCAGAAAGCCAGGGCTTGGGGCCACAAGCAGGCCCCTGCACTGCCCACGACCATCTTGTGAGCAGTGCAGGGGCCCTCCTGCCAGCGCCCTCTGAATGCACACTGTCTGCTATTATAGACAGTGTGCATTCTGAGAATGCTTGTGTGTGATGGCATTGGCCTCGGTGAGGGAGATGAGGCCATTGCCGCTGTACTGCTTTCACCGGGCTGACTGGCGGAAACCTCGTAATACCTCATTTCTGCCAGTCAGCCCACTGGAAACGTCATAATATGACGGGGTGAGGCCGCAAGCTTGGCGGCAGCCTCACCCCGCCGTACTAGTGTAGATCATAATGAGGCCCTAAGTCAAAGCAGTAGTTTATCTCTTGAGGTGATATCGAAGGTTTGCCATTAAAACCTCTAGAGTTTTGTGGACCTCTTCTTTGTAGAAGCCTGAAGGGACAATGTGCTCTTTCAGCAAGAAGAACACATTGGTTTGGCAATTTAATTTAAAGCCAAAGGACCTTATTCTCAAATGTACATTTCTACGTGGGAATTTAACTCTCTTGTAATGCCTCGTCTGCACCCAGGTGTGAATCTACACTTTTGTGCTATTCAACATTTTTGAGTACAGACTTGTATGTTTTTGATTCCTCTGCAGCTATCTACAACAGAATTTCTGAATGTAAAGTTGCTACTAGTAGCCTTTCACATGTGCTTGGAGATTGCCACCTTTGTGGCAGAGAGCACCCAAGGGAAAATATTGAAGCTTATTATTATTATTTTTTTATAAACAAATTTATACATTTCTAACATTAAATTACACACCTATAATTAATGTAAATAATAATTTAATTTAACATTATCTCCAATGGGCTTTTATGTTATGCTCTCCCACCATTATCAGCTACGGGAGAATGTTCAGTACGAGTGGGTGGCTATATGTGGTGCTGGATTTACTCTAGTTTTGAGCTTGAGTACATTTACTACTTCCTTTTAGCTGCAGTAACTTTAGAAGTGCAGTTCAACTATAGAAATGGGAGTACTCTTTTGTGCGGGGGCTGCATGTCTCTCCTTAGCACTCCCTAAACCTGTCCTTACTCCTCCCTCAATCCCTTCATTTTAGTATGCTCCTTTATGTGTCCCCTCGCCTGTCCCTCCCACATGTACTATTAAGTAGTAAGTTTACATGTGTGAGGATCTCCCCACATAAAAGATAGGGGAGGTGGAGATTTACACTCTTAGGTTTGTCATTTGCATTTTGTACTTTACGTAATACAAAATGCAGATTGTGAATCGGGCCCTAATATCAATTAGTAAAGTTTATTAAACGGACATGGAATGAACAGAACTCGGGATACCAGCTGTATAATTAGTGCCCACTGGTTAACCTAGGTAGCCACTTTGTAATATCATACTACTTTAAAATGGGTCTCAGTTTTTTTAAAAAGCCTCCCTTATAGGATCATCTATCATTTGAGTCAAGTGACTAGACGCACAGATTTAGCCCTGCTGTGAAGTGTTTTGTAGTGTAAAAGCAGATAAGAGACAAAATCGAATCGAATAATTAGAGTCATGAATGATAACCGTTTGACACCGCCAAAGACATAAAGGTGTAATGGCATAGAAAAGCATATAAAAATGTGAGACATTATGAAGCTAAAACACAAGAACATTATTTAATATCAGAAATAATTGTGTATTGTAATTTATAAACAGATTAAATAAAGGTGATAGTAAGTCCAAAAGCAATGTTTGCAGATGCCTGAATTATCTATGTCAATGTGTAACTTGTGTTGGTAGCACCTAATTAGTCTAGTTATTTTCAAAACAGCCAAGCCAGGAAATCATTATTAGATGTAGATCTGACTGAGCTCCTGTCTTAAACAGTGTCCAGAGTAGGGGGCATATTTACAAACCCCATGCGCTGCCGGTGCGTCACTTTTTGTGACGCACTGGTAGAACATAGTGGGGACCCATATCCACAAGCCCACGCAAAGCCACTTTGCGTTGATTTTCATGGACTTGTAGATATGGTGTAAGGTAGCACAGAGCAAGTTGCTACGTTGCCTTATACTGGGTCAGGGAGGTGTACCATGGGCATTGCTGTGGGCATTCCTGTACAACACCCATGGGTTTTGACACATTGCCAGATTTACAAGAATCTGTAAACCTGGGGATGTATCAAAACTGTATGCCTCTCCAGGGCAGGTGCAACAAGAAGACATATCTTTATTCTGCAGCACACATAAAAAGAGGAAAATGCCTCTCTGGATTTTTTTGGTGCAGGAAGGTGTCTCTCCCTGCACAAAAATAATCCTGCTGAAAACACAAACACCCTTGCACCATAATGCACAAGTGCCCTCGTTTGCGCTAGGCAGCAATTTGTGCACCAACGCAGGAGGAAAGGACAGAAATGCACTGTATTTTGTATATACAGTGCATATCTGCCCTTTCACTGTGGTGCAGGGCAGCACAGCAAGGGCACAAATAGCTGGGATTTCCACATCAATTTTAGGATTCTGGGCCTCAATATGAGTTTGGCAGTCTTTTGGGAAGACCACCGCAGTGACTGCCGCCAAAAGACTGCCATGTTGGCGGTTATCTGACCGCTGTATTACAACTCACACTGTGAAGACTGCCAAAAAACAGCCAAAAACCCAAAACCGCCAGGACACTGGACACAGCGGTTCTCCCATCATGGAAAACCATTGGAGATGCTAACTAAGGCAGTCTCAACTCACATCAATCAGAACACACCACCACATTGGATAGTTTCAATACCCCACACCTGACACACATCCACACACCTAACACATCTACTCACTGCACTGTAACACACTCCAACACAACATACTATCCTTTGCGAACAAAACGCCATTCAGGTACTCAGATAAGGCAAAAATATAGAAATAGCACTCTTACAATATAGGTACACATACACATCTCACTCAGCACACCCCACATCACAACTATCATAATACACACAACACTAGCACACACAATCTGCTACAACCATCTCCCACTCACAATGCTGCACCCCCACCCAACACTTCAGCCTTACACTCACAACACTCCCACACATCGTGTACACAACCACTACAGTGCCCCCACAAAAATACCCACATTTCACAGATGACGAGTTAAGAGTCACGGTGGATGAAATTGTCGGGGTAGAGCCACAACTGATTGGAGTACAGGTCCAACAAACATCAATTGCCAGGAAAATTGGGTTGTGGCAAAGGATAGTAGACAGGTTCAGTTCTTTAGGCAGTCATCCATGCAAAAGGGTTGATATCAGGAAGAGGTGGAACGACCTATGGGGGAAGGTCCGTTTCATGGCATCCAGGCACTAGATCGCTGTGCAAAAAACTAGGAGTGTGTCCCCACCTCCTCCCCACAGTTCACATCATGAGAGGAGAAGGTCATGGACATACTGCATCGTGAAGGCCTGACGTGGAGTCTGGTAAGTATCCACAACATTTATGGCACACTATTGACTAGTCTTGCATGCTTCCTCACCACCCAAATCCTCCCTAATTAACTAATTGTGCCACTACACCTCTCACCTAATCACGTAATGCCCCTCTCTTGCATACCACCTCTCTACTCAGCTCATCTGCCCTCACAGCCCTTGGCAATGGCACATTAACTGTAGGCTGAACAGATCTATATGACTCCCAGAATGCACTAATCCGTCATTCTGGAAATCCGGATTGTGCACGTCACATCACATTTCATGCATGTATGACTAATGTAGTAACTACACCAACTAGTTCTACTGAGGACCAGTACATGAATATGACAGAAATGCAAAGGCACACACACAACAGCAACCAAAGCAAAATACATCTACAGCTCAGTGACCATTTCCAATGGCCACAGATTAAAGATCCCAAACCTGAAATAGACAGACCTGGTTTGGACAGTAAGATGGCAGACTCTATGCACATGCACAACATCTAATTACAGGACAATTTGCCCTGCATACTCACATATTGTGCACCCACTAGGACACCTTGGTGAATTGTGCAGCTCTAATGTGAGAAAACTAGAAAGGCTGACCATGCACTAGGTAAAATAGCACAACTGTTATGTTATATATCAGACATAATCAGATTGCATCTGCACAAAAACCTGTACCCAATTAGTATGACAGCTCACAACATGGATTAGGGAAAACAAGTCACAGAATCATATGTACAAGTAAGATATGCTGTGATGCATCTGTCAATGTCATTGCAGGGAATCATGTAAAGCCACTGTCTGCATCTCAGAAATTAGCAACCAAACACACATTCTAACCTGAACTCTGTGCCTCACTCCCTCCACACGTAACCTTGCCAGTGCCACCATAGAGAGAATACCTGAGGCTGGCAGTCCCCTCAGGATTAAGGCCCCAGTGAGAAAAACACCTCTGGATGCCTGGACACTGAAGAACAACCTGGCTCATCTGGGACACCTGGTCAGTCTACGACTCTCAGCCTCACCCTGCCCACCACAACCCCTCCCACCCCTGTTGCATCAACATCACAGGCAACCATTTTCCCTCAAACCTGCGTACCAAGGGCTGTTCAATTTATTGTGTGCCCCACAGTACAAGGACCTGAGTCTGACCTTAACACCCCTAACAATGATGGGCCTGCAACCACTGTGCTAGGGGCACAAGCATGTGGGGGAAGGGTGCATGGGAGGGATGATGGGGCTTAAAAGGGACACAACTGACCAGGAAACCACATCTCAAGTCTTGGGAGCATACAAAAGTTCCCAAGACAGGATGGGCCAAATCATCACCATGCAGGGGGAAAGTCAAAGGCTACAGAGGGAACACAACCAGGAAGGCATGCAGCAGTGGCAGGCAGAAACTTCCCACATGGTTACCATTGCAGGGGTGCTGAGGGACATCAATACCACCATGATGACCTTCTCCACTATCAATGTTACATCTGCCCCTCCTACATCTGCGTCAGATAGTGAAATGGAGCCCTTGCTAGGGGAACCTCAGGCCTCGGGCAAACCTCCCTCTGTAGCTAAAGAACCCCTACCCCAGCAAACATGGACGTCCACCCAGGCATCCAGCTGATGCTAAGACCAAACCCACTGCCAGGAAGTAAACCTCTCCTGACTATTTACCCTTGTGTGCCACAGATACAGTCTGTTGACTGTTCAGAAACCAAACTCCATTTTCCCACGTTACAAGAACACAGGACTTGTGTAACCAACTGGTGTAGCAGCTACCCTGATGAATACATCAACCATGACTTCACTCATCACTTTTATTTTCATTTATGCACTTTAACTGTTACTGATAGTCTTTTGATATGCACAATAAATCACACTTAAACACAGCTACTGTGTATGCTACCTTTATAATACATGTACAATAGTCATGCTTGCCAACTGTGGTCTATTCATGCCCCCTGTATCAAACAGGCAGTGTAATGGTTACCAGAAAGAGGCTACCTCAGCAGGAGACACATTACAACAGAAATGTCACAGGACAGATGTCAAAGAGGTGGAAATCCAGGTCAACACAATTTTATAGTCAGGATTCCAATCTGCAAATAGAGTATGACAGAGAGTACCATCAGGATGTAATCAATAGTGTCATACAATGGACATATACAGGTTATAGAGGTCAGGCTCATGGTAACCTATCTGCAAAGCAGGGGCACACAGATAGACTCTCTATATCAGCAGGTAGAGGCTATTCACATGCCACAGCTACAAATTCATATCCCAGGGAACACACAAAGAACACAACAGAGTAACCCAGTACTCAAAACATACACTAACATACTCCCCATGCCTGTAGGATTGTCAGTCACCTATGTCAGTATACGGTTACATGCACCTTGGACATCAAAGTTAAAACACAAACACAGCTTGGTCCCCTGGCCATAACAAATTACTCCACCCATTGTGAAGCGAGAGGCCATGGTCCAACCTTCACACATGTGCCACAAACTTTACTTGACACATCATACACCATTTTACATCCTCCTCAACCCCACAGGTAAATGAAAAGGACTAAGCATTTACCACCCCACTTGTATGGAGGGTAAACTATCAAGGTACCATACCACTGAAACTAAATTCATTTAACCAGGTATCTGTCAGGTACATCTCTCATGACTGTCAACAATTACCATTGGATACTGACCATGAATGCCTCAAGCCTAGGTTGCAGAGCCAAACAGGACATTCCTAAACCGGTGCATGAAAGGAAAAGAGGATAGGAGAGTTCACAAACCATACTTCAAATCTGAGAAGTCCTTACCAAAAGTGCATGTTAGCATCTGCTATAACAATACATGCCTGTATGTCAATTGAAGAACTGATTGATAAGATCTGCCCTAGAGTCATCTTCTTCTTCCTCAGGTTCTTCGTCAGTTGCCATATCAGCATTTCCATCCACTGGTCCAGCTGCGTCCCCCTTATCTCCTATCAATGGTATCAGGCATCTCAGGGCTAGATTGTGGAGCATGCAGCAGGCAACGATAATTTGGCATACCTTGTGGAGCAAGTACAGAAGGGCTCCTCCAGATAGGTCCAGGCACCTGAATGTTGCCTTCAGGAGCCCGAATGTTCGCTTGATTACACGTTTTGTCCTCCCCTGGGCCTCACTGTAACGGAGTTCCCCTGGGGTGTTGGGTACCTCACTGGTGTCAACAGCCAACAACGGTTTGGATAGCCTGAGTCACCTGTGAACACAATGGTTGGACTTCTCAAAAATGTATGTGGTACTGGTTATATTGTGATGACAGGAGACATAACTCACAAACACACACTACAGTGGAAACTTACCAACCAGCCAGGCCCTCTCTGTTTGGAGTCATGCCATTAGCTGTGGGACATTGCTGTTCCGCATGATGTAGGAATCATGCACAGATCCTGTTTACTTGGCTGTGACTTGTGAGGTGTACTGTTCAGCCAGGCACACCACCTGAAGGTTGATTGAGTGGTAGTTCTTCCTGTGCCTATACACCTGTTCATTGGCACTGGGAGGTTCCAAGGCTACATGGGTGCCATCAATGGCTCCTAGCACATGTGGAATGTGTCCCATCCCATAAAAGTCTGCCTTCGCATAGGCCAAATCCTCTCAGTGGGGAAACCTGATGTAGCTGTCCAGGTGTCCAGGTGTCTCAACAATGCACACAGTATATCCTTTAATACCAGACTGAACATGGGCTGAGACATCCCTGCTGTTAAAGCCACTGGATTCTGAAAGGAGCCTGTGGCCAGGAAGTGTAGCACTGACAAGACCTGAATGATGGGAGATACACCACAGTGATTGCGAATTGCAGGCATGAGATCTGGCTCCAAATGAGTACAACGATCCACAATGGTATGACGATTAAGATGGTGGTTGTCTCACTCTCCTCATGGCAGCATAACTAAGTTGGAAGAAATGAAAATACAATGAGTTATGCAGTATGCACATATCATGTACACTTTGTTTATTACCTCACACCTAACATTTGTAGAGGATGCCTGGCATATCTGACATATACAGAACAGCCCATAGATATGCACCGATTTCACCCTTCTTGGTGCACATCGGCAACTATGACAATGAGATTGTACACATGATACTAATGTTAGAGGATATGTGTGTAAGATTTAGGTGTCCTGCAGTAATCACACATATGTCTTGGAATAGATCAATATCTTCCCGTGGACTATGAACCTCTGAGTAGCTGTACAAACTTATCACAATATTAACTCACTCAATACAACTTTTAGTTCACATCTGCATAATATGTTACACAAACATGATGGCAGTACATATAGATATACAGCATTTTAGGGGAGTGAGTGAATGACGCAGATTAGTAGACACTGCCGTCTATTAAAAGTGCACAAAATGTCAGCTGCCTGACCTACTGAACTGGACAGGTGGAAGTGACCTGAGTCTGCCGGGGGAAGTTGCCATGGTGGTAGGCAGTCCCAACTGCCGTGCAACTTGCCATTGGTAAATATTGCTGCCTTTGGTGGACTTGGGCATCAGTGGTGACGATCATATACATGGCAGCCATGACCACTATCTTCTGCACTGCTGCTCACTTGACTTCTGACACTGTTGCCAGCAAGACCTCCACAACGTGAGCTGCTGTGTACTGCCTCTGGGAGCCATCATGCCATGTCCTGTAGGTGATAGGGCCCCTGCCTTCACCCAGAAGAGCTTAAGAGGCTATTGCAGGAGGTCCTATATCTATCTCTCATATCCGCAGCTCAAATTAACTCATAATAATACTAAAACTGTACTCATTATTAAATGATACTAATCCATCACTAATTCTTGTTGGGTTCCGAAGTAGCGTGCTACTCATCGAAAAGCGCTTCGACGCCTTGTCAGGGGTAGTAAGCGCTATATAAATACGATTACAATACAATACAATACAATATAAACAGCTATATGGGGCACTAGAGGAGCAGGTGAGTCTAATGTCCTAGCCCTGTGTGATACATTTTCTGTGTGACTTTGCATTGTACATGTGAACTTTTTTTGATGCACGCAGATGGCAGAATGTAAAAATATGATGGGTATGTGTGCTTACTTGCTGTGACTGATACTGTGTACTGACCACTCCTATTGGTATGGTGCATGTGTACATGACTTTCTCTTTTTGTCTCTGTCATCCATGCAGGTCAACGCCCATCAGAAGAAGGGGTTTTGTTGTGCCATTACCAAGCAAGTGCAGTCCCTGGGGTTCCACAGCCAGCGGAGCACCCATTGCAAAAAGCAGTGGGAGGACATTAGATGCTGGGCCTGGAAGATCATTGAGGCTCATCTGGGGATGTCCTCCCAACGAGGGAGAGGTGCCCGTCAGACCCTGACCCCCCTGACGGCTCGCATTTTGGTGGTAGCCTACCCTAAGGTGGATGGGCGATTGAGAGCAGCCACAAGGGGGAAAGTACTGACTCACTCCATGTACTTTACTCTGCTAGTTCAGTGTTTGCTGTCAAACTTTAGCAGCTGTCACATTGTAGTAAGTGATAAATGTATGTTGACTACTGGCAATACATTGGGGGTCATACCAACCCTGGCGGTCGGTGTTAAAGCGGCGGTCAAACCGCCAACAGGCTAGCGGTAAAAAAAATGCAATTCCGACCCTGGCGGAAACCGCCAACAGAGACCGCCACTTTAACACACCACCCGCCACGGCGGGACAAACAAACAGCGCGGCGGTCACCGCCAACAGACAGACGGGAGACAATGTACCGCCCACCCTATCACAATCCACCAATCCGCCACCTTTTCTGGGGCGGTAGCCCTGCCGATAAAAACACGGCTAAAACAGCCATTTCAAATGGAAAACGCTCACCTCCATACACCCCACGAGGAATCTGGACAGCATGGAACCCGAACTACACATCCTACCAGCCATTGTCTTCCTGCTCCTCTACCAGGAGCATGAACGCCGGCGCAGAAGACAACGGTGAGTACTGCACCTACGACACAGGGGAGGGGGAGGCAAAAAATTACGGCGACACACATATGCGACACACCCACCCTCAACCACTACAACACACACATCAATGCATAGCAACACATCACAGTTACACCCCCAAACCCCCCGGAAGAATGCAAAGGCAAAAGGAAATGATTATAAATATAGAATTATATTGTAAGACTGAGTATAAAATATATCACACATCAATAATTTTATATACATAAATTGTCCAGTCCGATATGTCTATCAGCCATTGTTCGTGGGCCACTGGGCCAAAACACATGGGCAAAGCCCACACAGGATACCTGCCTCCAACGGAGAGAACACTGCAGGGGCATCAGATAGGAAAACTACAGGCACCTCAGGGGGAAGGGAAGGGGGGGCACCTCAGCCAGATGAGTCCACGACGCCAGATCCACGAGGGGCCTCCATGGCCACTGTGCCATCCTGGGGAGTGCAAAGCCACAGTCTCTCAAGTCTCTACAGTGGTTGGCTTGCCCACTGCCATATCCTGGGGAGTGCAAAGCTACAGTCTCTCAAGTCTCTACAGTGGGTGGGTTGCCCACTGTGCCATCCTGGGGAGTGCAAAGCCACAGTCTCTCAAGTCTATACAGTGGGTGGGTTGCCCACTGCCATATCCTGGGGAGTGCAAAGCCACAATCTCTCAAGTCTCTACAGTGGGTGGGTTGCCCACTGTGCCATCCTGGGGAGTGCAAAGCCACAGTCTCTCAAGTCTCTACAGTGGGTGGGTTGCCCACTGTGCCATCCTGGGGAGTGCAAAGCCACAGTCTCTCAAGTGGATAACAGTCTCCACTGGTACTGGAGGGGGACTAGTGCCCAGAGTGCTTCGTGCAGCCCTGCCCGACACAGATGCGGGCCTGCCCCTTCCGCCAATGGGCCAGCGGTGCTTGAGATGAAGGGCCCAGTTCAGCGGTGCTTGAGACGGCGGTGCCCAGAGGAGCGGTGCTTGAGATGGCGGTGCCCAGCGGAGCGGTGCTTGAGACGGTGATGCCCAGCGGAGCTGTGCTTGAGATGAAGGGCCCAGCGGAGCGGTGCTTGAGATGAAGGGCCCAGTTCAGCGGTGCTTGAGACGGCGGTGCCCTGTTCAGCGGTGCTTGAGACGGCGGTGCCCAGCGGAGCGGTGCTTGAGATGAAGGGCCCAGTTCAGTGGTGCTTGAGACGGCAGTGCCCTGTTCAGCGGTGCTTGAGACGGCGGTGCCCAGCAGAGCGGTGCTTGAGATGAAGGGCCCTGTTCAGCGGTGCTTGAGACGGCGGTGCCCTGTTCAGCGGTGCTTGAGATGAAGGGCCCAGTTCAGCGGTGCTTGAAACGGCGGTGCCCTGTTCAGCGGTGCTTGAGATGAAGGGCCCTGTTCAGCGGTGCTTGAGACGGCGGTGCCCTGTTCAGCGGTGCTTGAGATGAAGGGCCCTGTTCAGCGGTGCTTGAGACGGCGGTGCCCTGTTCAGCGGTGCTTGAGATGAAGGGCCCAGTTCAGCGGTGCTTGAGACGGCGGTGCCCTGTTCAGCGGTGCTTGAGATGAAGGGCCCTGTTCAGCGGTGCTTGAGACGGTGGTGCCCTGTTCAGCGGTGCTTGAGATGAAGGGCCCAGTTCAGCGGTGCTTGTGACGGCGGTGCCCTGTTCAGCGGTGCTTGAGACGGCGGTGCCCAGCAGAGCGGTGCTTGAGATGAAGGGCCCTGTTCAGCGGTGCTTGAGACGGCGGTGCCCTGTTCAGCGGTGCTTGAGATGAAGGGCCCAGTTCAGCGGTGCTTGAGACGGCGGTGCCCTGTTCAGCCGTGCTTGAGATGAAGGACCCAGTTCAGCGGTGCTTGAGACGGCGGTGCCCAGCGGAGCGGTGCTTGAGATGAGTGTCCTGGTCAGCGGATCCGGCCCAGGCATGGATGTCACTCGCCACCTGACATGTGGCTGGCGGGACCTTCCTGCCCATCTGTCTGGTGGCTTGCGGGGCCATCCTGGGCTGCAGTTCTCGGCCTGTGGGTGTCCTCCTGCCCACCTGGGACGTGGCTTTCGGGGCCCTCCTGGGCTGCAGTACCGGGCCTGTGTGTGTCCTCCTGCACACCTGGGATGGGGCTGGTGGGGCCCTCCTGGCCAGCTGGCCTGCTGCCGGACTTGTCGGGCGTGCTGCCCTTCCCACCCTTCCCTGCACGCTTGTGGCCCTTTCCCACCTTTGGGGGTGTGCCAGGTGGCACCCCACTTCCTGACGGAGCCAATGTAGGGATTTTTGTCCCTGGGGTCTTTGGTCGCTCGCACCGGGCACTGGCAATCTTAGGATGCTTTTCCGGTGGTGGGCTGGCCGTGCCTTGGCTCCTAGCTTTACTGGATGCCCTTGAGGGTGGGGGACTCCACAGTCCATGGACAACAGTCTTCACAGGGCCCGGTTTTGTGGTGGCTGAGGTGCTGATTGGAATCTTATGAGATGGAGGGGGTGGGGGAGTTGTTGGAAAGAGGCTAAGGTTGGCATGGAAAAGCAATTTGGAAAGAGAGGGACGGGTAGGTGTAGTGGGTATGGGAGTGGAGGAAGAGGATGTGTTTGTAGGAGTGTGAAGTCTGGTGTCTTTGGGTGCAGGTGCTTGGGCTAGAGGCTGTCGTGAGGTGGATGGCTGTTGGGTGGGTGGCTGCCTGCGTTTGTGTAGTTTGGAGGAGGGGGTAACAGACACACTTGCAAAGGAGGCCACAGGGGATGTGTAAATGGTAGTGGGGGTGGTGACTGCACGTGTGCGGAGTGTTCTGGTGGGTGTGCTGGTGATGGACGTAGTGGCTGAAGATGTTGTGCATGCAAGTGTGAGTGGAGACGTCACAGGGAGGGAGGAGGGAGACGAGGAGGAGGGGGACACAGTGGACGCAGTGGCTGTTGGTATGTCTGCATGTGGATGTTGCTTGTGTGAATACTTGTGTGATGTGTGGTGCTTATGTCTGGATGAGCTTCCCTTGGGTGTTGAGGTGTGTGCAGGCTGGTCTGTAGGTGTGTCTGGGATAGGGAGAGGTACAGAGGATTGGGTCTGGGTGGAGGAAGTTGGAGGGGGGAGGATAGAGACAGGGACAATTGCTGCCCTCAGTGCTGAGGCCAGAGCGTTGAACGATCGCTGATAGGCAGCCTGACCCGAATAAATGCCCTCCAGGTATGCATTACTCTAGTGCACCTCTCTTTGTACACCCTGGATGGCATTCAAAAGGGTAGACTGCCCAACAATGATGGTCCATAGGAGGTCAATGACCTCCTCACTGAGGGCAGCAGGGGTGACAGGGGCAGGGCCTGAGGTGCCTGGGGCGAAGGAGATGCCCACCTTCCTGGGTGAGCGGGCAGGGGGCAAACGCTGAGGGGCTGCTGGGAGGGCGGTGCTGGTGCGCTGGGTGGGGGTTGTACCTGTTGTTGCGGGGGCACGGATGTTGCCGCCACCACAAGGGAGCTCCCTTCAGGGGACGAGTCACTGTCACTGACATCAGCACGAGTCCCCGCTGTGGAGCTCCCCTCGCCCTCCGTCTCACTGGTGAAATCCGAGTCAGTTGCATGGCCCGCCATGGCCATGTGAGATGCAGCTCCCTCGTGCTCCGATGCCACTTCTCCTCCGCCTGATGATGCTAATGCACACATGAACAGGAACACCACAAAAAAGGGGGGGAGGAGAAATAAAGACATGTTGAGTGCATGGACTACCGCTACCGTTGGCGGACAAGACAGACACAGAAGCCCCCTGCACTACGCCGCGTACTTGGGGTCCACTACGCAATCCGTGGGACATGGCCTACAAGCCTATGAACGACAACTGCACACATAGATGACACAGGGCCATGGATACCTGTACTTGGCACCCTACAGAGGTGGGGGCGGGGGCACAGGGCCATGCCTTATGGAGGGGCCTAGCCTACAGAAATCGCCCTGGCCTAGGGATACCCACAGCCCGCCTCCCCCACCCAGACACCTCCACTGCGCGCAAAGTCAGCAGAATGTATTTGTACTCACCCCCTTGTGTCTGCTGTGATGTCCTTACGCACCCATCCAAATCGGGGTAGGCCACCGCCAGGATCCGGGACATCAGGGGGGTCAAATGACGACTGGCACCCCTCCTACGTTGGGAGGCCATCCCCAGCTGAGCCTCCGCCGTCTTCCTGCTCCAGCGTCGGATGTCCTCCCACCTCTTCCGGCAGTGGGTGCCCCGTCTGTTGTGGACCCCCAGGTCTGGACGTCCTTGGCGATGGCACGCCAAATCGCGACTTTCTGGTGGGCGCTGACCTATGTGACATGTACAGGGAGAGAAAAATTGTCATCACCTTCTGCATGCTCGATGTGAGTGGCCCCCCATCCCCACCCTTGCCATGTGGCACATGCTCTCATCTGTCGTTTGATGCATGCCTCAATCGCTCCCCTCCCCACCATCTTTCATCCACCCGACTCAACCCAGGCATTGCCCACTAAGCATGGTCCCAGTGTACTTACCTGTTGGTCTGGAGGACCGTAGAGTAGCGCATACTGGGGGAGGACCCCATCCACAAGTTTCTCCAACTCCTCCGCAGTGAAGGCAGGGGCCCTTTCCCCAGTCGCATGAGCCATTGTCTCTTCCAGACGGAGGTCACAGCAGCACTTGCAGTGTAGTTCCTCTCCTGTCGAAGATCAGGTATCGAGTTATTAAGCAGATAGAAAATGGCGGTCACGCCCGCAGCGGTGTGTACCGCCGGCGCACATCGTCATTGGCTCCTGAAACCCATAGGGTTCAATGTTAACCAATGCGGCTTAGCGCCGCGGTCTTCGACCGCCTACCGCCGCGGTGTGCCACGCCAGCGAATTGACCTCACATCCCACTGTCGCACTTCACAGGTCAGGCAGCCGCCATTTCAAGGGCCCACATGGCCTAATTACCAACTGCGTCACACATACCTAGGCCTTGCACCAACACTCATACAAACCATTCAATGCATTGGGAATCGTGTTATGTGCAAGCTGTGGTTACGTACCTGTGGGTTGCTTGACTCTGTGCTCGCTGTTGTCCTTCATAGGCACCGTCCGCTGAGACATGCGAGGAGATGGAGGAATCTTCCCGTGGACCTGTCCACAATGGAGGAACGACATGTCATACTGACATACAGGCTTGACCGAGCCACTATACAGGAACTGTGTGCCCAGCTGGAGCCAGACCTGATGTCACCCATCCGCCAACCCACAGGGATCCCCCCTCTAGTGCAGGTGCTGTCAGTACTCCATTTCTTAGCAAGTGGGTCATTTCAAACAACAGTGGCCATATCATCAGGGATGTCCCAGCCTATGTTTTCCAAGGTGTTGTCCAGAGTGTTGTCTGCCCTGCTGAAACACATGCGGAGCTACATCGTTTTCCCTGAGGTGGGGGATTTGCCTACAGTGAAGGGTGATTTCTATGCCCTTGGATATATCCCCAACATCATAGGTGCCATTGATGGGACACATGTTGCTTTGGTCCCCCCCAGCAGGAGTGAACAGGTGTACAGGAACCGGAAGAGTTATCATTCCATGAATGTACAGATGGTGTGTTTGGCTGACCAGTACATCTCCCATGTTAATGCCAAGTTCCCTGGGTCAGTGCATGACGCCTACATCCTGCAGAATAGCAGCATCCCGTATGTGATGGGTCAACTCCAGAGGCACCGGGTGTGGCTATTAGCGGACTCTGGTTACCCCAACCTGTCCTGGCTACTGACCCCAGTGAGGAATCCCAGGACAAGGGCAGAGGAACGGTACAATGAGGCCCATGGGCGAACTAGGAGGGTGATCGAGCGAACCTTTGGCCTCCTGAAGGCCATGTTCAGGTGCCTCCATATGACAGGTGGATCCCTAATGTACTCACCAAAGAAGGTGTGCCAGATCATCGTGGCCTGCTGTATGCTTCAAAACCTGGCATTGCGCCGCCAGTTGCCTTTTCTGCAGGAGGATGGTCCAGATGGTGGTGTTGTAGCAGCTGTGGAGCCTGTGGAGAGTGAACAGGAGGAAGCCGAAGAGGACGACATAGAGAACGGGAACACAGTAATACAGCAGTATTTTCAGTGACACACAGGTAAGAGTAGACACCGGCATATTACATTTACCTAAAGACTCCTACCTCTCTACTGTCTGACTTTTTCCCCCAGTGTATGTTAACTGTGTTGTGTCTTTCCCTTCCGTTTTCAGAGATGTGGGCCCCACTGCGTGACATCTGCTTTGTTTTCCCATGGACTACAGCTGTGTGACAGCGGTTTGTTAGCATCACAATGTGAATGAACATTTTGGCACGGTCATGTCTAATACATTTGTTCAAAATCACAGCCAGATTCCAGATTGTTTTGTGCAATAAGTGTTTTTATTCAAGTGCTCTAAATTGGATGGGTGGTTGCAAATCGGTGAGGGGTGATGGTGGAGGATTGTCCATGGCAGAGTCCAGACTATCAGTTTCACAGGTGCATTGTCCAAATGCCTGTGGGAAGTGGAGCAGGGGCAGTTTAAGGTTGGACAGGGTGACAATGTGGAACAGTGGGATGACAATCAGGGCGGTATCCTTTGCTGGCGGGGGTCTTGACATCTTACTCTGTCTTCTTCCTGGATCTCAGGGCCCGCTTGCGGGGTGGTTCTCCTTCTGCAGAGGGTGGGGTTCTGGTGGCCTGTTGGTCTTGTGTCGGGGCCTCCTGTCCACTAGCGCCGGCGGAGGTGCATGCTAGTGTCAGGGGCCCTTTGAGGTGCCACAGTGGTTCGCAATGTCGTGACTACCTCATTCAGGGCCACTACGATGGTACCCATGGCGGAACTGATGTTTCTTAGTTCCTCCCTGAACCTCATATACTGTTGCTCCTGCAGAAGCTGGATCTCCTGAAACCTGGCCAGGACCGTTGCCTTCATCTCCTGGGAGCGGTGGTATGCTCTCATGATGGAGGAGAGGGCCTCGTGGAGAGTGGGTTCCCTGGGCCTGTCCCCCCCTGTCGCGCAGCAGCCCTCCCAGTTCCCCTGTTTCCCTGGGCCTCTGTCCCCTGGACCGTGTGCCCACTACCACTGCCCCCAGGTCCCTGTTGTTGTTGGGGTGGTGGGTTAGCCTGGGTTCCCTGTAGTGGTGGACACACCGCTGCTTGACGTGTCCTGGGGACAGAGGTATGGGCCCGCTGGGTGGGTGCTGTGCTGGTGTTCCCAGAGGGGGGAAGGACTACTGTGGCCTGTGGCTGTGTGAGGGGAACCGACTGTCCCGAGGTCCCCGATGGACCGGGCTGGTCATCTAGATCCAGGGAGACAGAGCTGCTGTCCTCACTGTGGGCCTCTTCTGGGGGTGGAGGGGACATTTGTGGACCCTCCTGCGTGGTGACGTGGCGTTCAGGTCCTGCAGGGGTATAAAAGTATGGTTATTGCTTCTGTGTGTGTCATAGCGTGCAATGGGTGGGTGCCCGTGTACCCCAGTGCTGGCATTCCTTTGTGGGGGCTGTTGTGACGGTGGTTGGGGGGGGGTTGTATGTGTATGTGCAGTGGGCATGCTTATGTGATGGGTGTCCATGCTTTGTGGATGCATGCAGGGCTAGGTGTTGGGATGGGTGGGTTGTGATGGTGAGACAGTTGCAAGGAGTAGGATGTGATGGGGTGAGGGTGAGGGTGGGGGTATGAGTTGACATGCAGGTGGGGTGGGGGAAGAAGTAGTTAAGATTTGCCTTAGCAGAGTCCATTCCTCCGCCTACTCCTGCGAGGCCCCCAGGATGCAGGATGTTCAAGACTTGCTCCTCCCATGTTGTAAATTCTGGGGGAGGAGGTGGGGGTCCGCCGCCAGTCTTCTGCACCGCGATGTTGTACCTGGATACCATGGAAAGCACCTTCCCCCGTAAGTCGTTCCACCTCTTCCTGATGTCGTCCCGATTTCTTGGGTGCTGTCCCACAGCGTTGACCCTGTCGACTATTCTGCTCCATAGCTCCATCTTCCTGGCAATGGTGGTGTGCTGCACCTGTGCCCCGAACAGCTGTGGCTCTACTCGTACAATTTCCTCCACCATGACCCTGAGTTCATCATCTGAGAACCTGGGGTGTCTTTGCGGTGCCATGGGGTGGTGTGGGTGATGTGTAGGGTGGATTGTGTGGTGCTAAGTGTGGTGATGTGTATTGTTGTGTTGTGTGAAGTGCGTGCAAATATTGCTGGGTGACAGTGAATTGGGCATTTGGGTGCTCGGATGTCTTTTCTCGGTGCGTGTTCACGAATCTCTAGGAGTGGAGGTTTGTGGGTGATGTGGGTTTGTATTTTATATTTAATTGGGTGTGTGGGAGTGGTGTGTGTATGTGTCTCAGGTGTGTGTATTTTGAATTGTCCAATGTGGTTGTATTTTGTAAGTGTGTGTGTATTTTGAGCGCGGTGGTGTGTACCGCCAATGGAATACCGCGGTTGAAAGACCGCCGCGTGGATTCGTGTGTCATGATAGTGTGGGTGTATTTCTGTAGGCGTGACGGTGGAGGTTTGGTCATCGCCAGTTTCTCGCTGCCCTTTGGTGTGGCGGACTTTTGTGGATGTCTGTATTTTGGCGGCTTGCCTGTTGTGGGTCAGAATGACCGTGGCGGTTTACCGCGGCGGTGTTATGGCGGTCTTCTGAACCATAGTACTCAAGTTGCCTGACTAAAAGATGGAGATCTAGCCTTAGGTGTGCGCATGTGTATGTTTAGATCACCTGTGTCAAGGAATTCCTAAGACTTCATGTGGAGATGCATAATTCACGGTATCACATGTGTGATTCTACCCAGTCATAGATGTATGTAAGCTGCTGTATCATCCTACCTATCTAGCATTTCCAGGACCATTATTCTGAATATATCGTGTCTGATCACTCCCATCTATGAAGATCAGCTGTATTTGCTACATAGTGCCTGACATATTTGTTGCAGTGCCTAGTTACCTTTTATTCTGGTACATGTTTTGACTCCATGTGAGGCTGGATTCTCAGTCAGTCAATAGGTATGGCCAGTATTGTACTGTTCATATGGGTTTGTGGAGGTGTCCCCATTGCCCCCTCATATTCATTCAATGGGGTATGTGAAGGTTGTAACGGAAGGATATCCAACCATGCCATTGAAATGTCAGCAAATCACTTTTATCCGAATGCCTTTGTTTTAGAGGAGGTAAGTGGTTAGGCTGTCCTACCCATTGGCAATGTGCAATGTCCATGCTATTTGTACCAATGCCCTGCCAATAATAGTGCAACATATGGTATTAGCTGCCTACATCATATCACAATGGTTCCTTGGGGGCAGATATTGTTGAGTGGACAATCATTGGTGCCCTTAGCCTAGCTGATGTGGCCAGTTTGGACAGGAAGTGGTTTAGGTTCACCTTATATTTTGAGATGTCACGTTTTACCTGTACTACTGTTATGTGGGAAATGTTGTCAGTGCAATGACAGTCATGACGGTCCATGTGTACATCATGTGTGCATGTCTTGTCTGAACTTAGCTACTGGAAATCACATGTCAGGAATGGCGTGAGTGATGTTGGTGTACTCATGTTGTCATGTCCTGGCTCTGTATCAGCATGTTAGATGGAATGTGATATGCCCTATTAGGAATTAGTAGGCTGTCCTTTGTTTAGTTTTTCAACATTGCTCCCTATGATAGTCAGTGGATGTCTCATGTGTGCTAGATAGGGCACTGTAGCTGTACGTGCATGTTTGGTGTGTGATAGAGTATCTGTGGATAGTGACTGCAGCTATTCCTCTAAGATTTGGTACATGTAGTGACATAGCTGTTCTCCAGTCATGGATTGTAAAATTTTGATGGCACCTGTATGGGATTGCCACATGTTGTGTCTTCATCAGAGATTGTATCCATTGTGTCATATATGTACAGAGGGATCAGTTAGGCATGTGATTGCAATGGCAGGTGTTGTGTCATTTGTGAATAGAGTTGTCTTTATCTGCATGGAAAATGACTCATGGACATGGACTGGTCAGGTGTTGATGCTGAACATGCATGATATGGTGTTATCAGTCAACTGCATTTCCTAAAGCTGATAGGATTATGAAGAGTTATGACCTGGATTCGGATGGAATATCAGCTTTAGCCAGGGTATGATGAGCATGCTGACATAGGTTTACAGGTGATTTGATGGAATGCTCCAGCTGTGCTTCCTTACTTGGATAATTAGGTGATTTGATGGAAAGCTCCAGTTGTGCTACCTTGCTTGGATAATTATGTCAGTGAGAGAGATGACAATAAGGGGTGGATAAAAGTAACATGTTTTGACATGATGTAGGATCTGTAGTTTTCAATATGGGATTCCGTAGCCAGGAGATGTATACCTACAGTTGTGCATGTTGTACTGTGTGTATGTAAAGAATGTTATGACCCTCTCTCTCCCTCTCTATTTCTCCCTCATTCTCTCTATGTTTGTGTGCATCAGCATTGGCAGGCAAAGGAGATGGGGCACTGGTGAGTGGGGATGCTGCCATCTTTGGGACTCTGAGTGCTGACACCATCAACAGTGAGGGACGAAGTGGCCTATGGGTGAGGGGAGCACCACAGGGAGACAGGATCCTGTTCTTCATCTTTGTAATCCTCCTCCAGTGGACAATCCCTTGCACCTGTGACCACCCCAGCACCATCTTTGTCCACCACCCCCTTACCACCACCAACCTCCCTGTAGCTCCTCCCCTAGTTGTTCTTGCCCGCTCACCCAAGAGCCTGGGTGTCTCCTTTGCCACAGGCACCTCTGCCGCTGTCAGCCCTGCTGTCCTCCTGAGGTTGATCTCTGTGGATCAGTCGGCCATCGTGAATGCCATCTAAGGACTGGCAACTCAAGTACAGCAGAATAATGCGTTCCTTGAGGGCATTCACATTGAACTGTCTGGCCTACAGAGATCCTTTCAGGCTCTGGCCTATACACTGATGGCAGACAGTCCCCCTTTGTCTTCAGCACCCCCTCCACCTTACTCTTCCTGATCCCAAATCCATGTTCCCTGATCCAGCTAAAGCACACAAACAGAGAAGCATACAGACACCTCAACATCCATGGATAGCAATGACAAACACAAGCGCCACAAGACTCACCACCGGCATGAACACAAGCAACTTTCACCTGCAGACACATCAACAGTCACTACCTGCCCTGACACCCCAACACCCTCTGTATCACATATACAACACCTGACACACCTGCAGTCACAACACCAACATACACTGATACAGCCACTACACCTGTCTTGCCCACAGGCACCATGACAGCAGACCCTCAGATATCCACCTCAGTCACCACATCCGCAGCCACCACAACCACAGACACGCCTACATGCAGAACACGCACCATGCCTGCAGTCACCACCCCAACAGACAGTCACCCATCTACCACAGCATCTCCAAGCACCTCCACCCCCTCCTCCCAAGACACATAAACTCCCACACTCCCCCACCCAACAGACACCCAGCACGCACAAGCATACCTTGCACACACATGCACCCAAGACATCCACCAAAACACCTCAGACAACCACTCCCTCTCCCTCCACACCCAAACCCTTATGCCATGACTGTCCCTGTGTGTCAAAGAAAATTTTCTTCTCGAAGTTGAAACTTTTCCCTACTCCTCTCCCACCCTGTGTGACCCCCAAATGCTCTGTGTCCCTCCCCTTTCACCTCCACCACCTTCCCTGCCCTCCTGCAAGTACCCATGCCCCTCGCCCACCAAGAAGTCTACCCCACCCAAAAGTTCCTAACCCTCCCCTAAGCCTCGACCTAAGCCCCCCTCCAAGAGCCAAGTCCAAAGGTACCACCCCCAACCCTAAGCCCAAACACCCTCCTCTACCCCCAATCCATGAGGCGCCTGCCTGCCGCGTTGATGCTCCTACCTGTGGAGGTTACATGGTAGTTAGGAGTCAAGTTGAGGCACTTACAATTGCTATTGCACTTGTCAATTTGGACTGGCCTTTGACCTTATGTGTTGTACATTTGGATTGATATGTATTCATATTTATTTATTTATATATATAAAATGGGCAACAAGTTGTTGATTTAAAGGTTACATCTTTGTCCTGTTTGCATTATTTTAGGGCAGTTTTAGTCGTGGCTGATTTTGTTTGTGTGTGTGTAAGTTTTGTGTGAATGGTGGTTGTACTACCAGTTGTGTTTGGGCAGCATGTGTGGTTGTGTGCATAGCATTTGTACCCCAGTGATGGATGTATATTGTGTGATGGGCATGTGTATGTTGGGGACATGTTATTGTGTTGGCATTGTGTGGTGTTTGTGCAGAGATGTGTTATTTGCAGTGTGGTGTCCCTTTGTGTGGTTGTACTGTCTGCGTGAGTGTTTGTGGGAACTGGTATGTCAGATCCGTTGTGAGGTGTGTTTGCAGTGTATGACATATGCCTTGTTGTTTAAATGTATGCTTGTGTGTGTTAGTTCTCTGCTGTTGTTAGATTTGGTGTTGTGTGGTGTTGTGTGTGACTGTGCTGGTGCTGTGTTTCAGGCGCTGATGTGTGTTTTAGCATGTGTGTGTGTGATGGCCATAGTGTGTGTACTATGTATGTGCAGGTGTGCATGTGGCTGTCTGTGAGGGTGCGTGTCAAAGTGAGGTTACATGTGTATGTCGCCCTCGCCACCTATTCCAGATTGGTGTGTTGTGTGTGAGTAGGTACTTGAACATTTTGCAGCAGTGGCAGGTAAGTGTGTGTACTCATGGTTGCTGTTGTCGTCATCGTCACTGGTTCCGGAGTCGTTGGGCAAGTAGGAGCAACAGGAAGATATATAGTTCTGGTTCCATCGCAGCTCTTGACGGGTATGGCTTCCTGAAGGTGAGTGTCTCCATTAATGCTGTTGGTTTCTGCCAGGGTTTCTGTGAAGGTGCGACCGTGGCAGAAACCTTGGCGGTGTGCAGCCTCATAATATGTCCGACGGGGACATTCTGTTGTGAATACCTCCACAGACAGAATTTGTCAGTCTTCTCCGCCAGCCTTTTGGTGGTATGACCGCCACCACCAACATGCGGTCCTGAGTCTGCCAATCTCGTAATGACACCCTATGTCTGCACTGCCAATTGGTTCCAAAGATGATAGAAAAAGCTGTAGCACGAATTATATGGTTTAATTGGTTACAATTGCAGAAGTAAAAGATGTACCAATAATTCCCTTGATTTCTTCCAGTCTTCCCTAACTTTGCATTTTTCCACTGAAAATATTTAGGGGCATATTTATACTCTGTTTGCGCCGGAATTGCGTTGTTTTTTTTTTACGCAATTCCGACGCAAAACTAACTCCATATTTATACTTTGGCGTTAGACGCGTCTAGCGCCAAAGTCCATGGAGTTTGCGTCATTTTTTAGCGTGGACACCTACTTTGCATTAATGATATGCAAGGTAGGCGTTCCCGTCTAAAAAATTGACTCCGAGGCATGTGCGCCGTATTTACACTCCCGGGCAAAATTCACGGCCGGGAGTTGGCGGGTCAAAAAAAATGACGTACGGCCGCTTTTGCGCCGTTTTTTAGCGCCTGGTCAGGGCAGGCGTTAAGGGACCTGTGGGCTCGGAAGGAGCCCAGAGGTGCCCTCCCATGCCCCCAGGCACCCCCCCTGTCACCCTTGCCCACCCCAGGAGGACACCCAAGGCTGGAGGGACCCATCCCAGGGACATTGAGGTAAGATCAGGTAAGTTTTTTTTTTTTTTTTTTTTTGTGGCATAGGGGGGCCTGATTTGTGCCCCCCTACATGCCACTATGCCCAATGACCATGCCCAGGGGACAGAAGTCCCCTGGGCATGGCCATTGGGCAAGGGGGCATGACTCCTGTCTTTGCTAAGACAGGAGTCATTTCTATGGGGGTTGGGAGTCGAAAAAAATGGCGCAAATCGGGTTGAGGCGAAAAATTTGCCTCAGCCTGACTTGCCCCATTTTTTGGCGCCCAAGCTCCATATCCCCCTACGCAGGCGCTGCCTGGTGTACGTCGTTTTTTTCCACGCACACCAGGCAGCGCCGGCGGCTAACGCCGGCTAACGTCATTGATTAAATACGGCGCCCGCATGGTGCTTCAGAATGGCGTTAGCCGGCGCAAATTTTTTTGACGCAAAACTGCGTTAGCGCAGTTTTGCGTCAAAAAGTATAAATATGGCCCATAGCCTCTCCCAATTTTCTGACCTTGTTTCTGCTGGTATTATTACTCAATCCCTCATTAGGACCTTGGCGGCAAATGCCCCCTACCGCCACGGCAACGGGCAGCAACATACCGTCGCCATGGCTACAGACCATCCAAGCCATTATGTCCGTAGACGGAATTCCTTCAGAAGGCTGGCGGAATTCCGTCTATGGTCATAGCGGCAGACGATGCCAGCAAAACACCGCCTACCGTATCATGTTCCATGATACGTCCTGGCGGTGTTTTGCTGATGGACGCTGCTGCTGGCAGCAGCGCCACGTCCCATCTCCTGCTGGAGGACCCCCTGCATGCAGGGAATTCAGGTTCTCCGACAGGAGAGGAGGTGGGGGTGTTGTGTGCATGTGTGGGGGTGTGTGTGACTGTGTGTGAATGCGTGCATGTGTGTGTAATGCATGTGTGCATGAGTGGGTGTAAGTGTACGTGCATGTTGTGTCGTGAGATTGAGTGTGTGCCTGGATGTATGTTCGGGAGTGCTGCTGTGAGTGTGTATGAATGTGTGAATGTGTGGGTGAATGTGTGTATGCGTGTGTGTATGGGTGTGTATGAATGTGCGTGTATGTGTGTAAATGTGCAGGGGGTCAGGAGAGGAAGACTCTGGGGATGGGGAAGGGGGCATGGGAGACCCCTATCAGTACCAGGGAAGGAACTCCCTGGCACTGATAGTGCCTACCGCCATGGTTTCAGTGGCGGTACAGAAACCACTGAAACCAAGGCGGTCAGCGGGGTCAAAATGCCATGGGCGGCCTAGTGCCGACCGCCGGGCTCCAGCCAATGTCATAATAGTGGAGGTAGGTACCGCCACCCTGTTGGCAGTAATACCTCCACTATACCACCGACTGCCGGGGTCGTAATGACCCCCTCAGTGTACTTTACCACTGCTAACCAGTGCTAAAGTGTTTGTTCTCTCTCCTCTAAACATGGTAGTATAGGCTTATCCACAATGCTACTAGTAGACCTACATTACTGATTGTATTACCCATTTAAGTATCTCTCTAACCATGGCTCGGGCCTGCCATTGCAAAGCCTGTTTGTGCAGTTGTGAACTGCCATTTTGACCTGGCAAAATCACTCTTTTACCAGGCCCAAACCTTCATTTTTACAATGTCACCCCTAGGGTTGGCCTTGTACAGCCCGGAGTAGGCTGTATCCTGATGACACACAAACGGACGCATAACCCCCTGTAGTGAGTCTGGAGCAAGGGGAGGAGGGGAAGGACCTCTGTGCACTTCAAAGACCTGTCATTGAAGTCTCCCCCACTTCAAAGACACCACTGAGTATAAGTTCTGGACCTCAGACTCCACAACTTCAGTGCACTTCCGGACTTGTGGATATTCTACCAGAAAGAAAGACTGCTGTGCTGCTGAAGGACTACCATTCTGCTGGACTGCACTCTGCTGGACTTCTGCTCTGCAGTGCTGACCTGCTGCCCTCTTCCTGGGTGAGAAGGACTAGACCCATATCACTTGAACCCAGAACCCAGAGTGAGCTGAAGTCTCAGTCACATAAAAGACTTCCAACCACCCTGCTTCTGTACCTGGACAATGCCATCTGTGAGTCTATCCTGCCAAGTAGTGCCACCCCAAGTCACACTAAGCTCCATCATGGTCAGTCTGAACTCGTGACTTTGTCCCGGTCTGGCAGACTAGATATCCCTAATAGTGCTTTGTGGCACTATTTTTACTTAAAATTTTGAAATTCAATCTCACCTAATTGGATTTTTGTCATTTCTAATTAAATCTACTAATTTGATTTTTGTCATTTTGGTCTTGTTTTATTTATTAGATTCAGATGTATTTATGTAACATGATATGGAATTTTTTTGAGTGGTGTTTTCAGTATTTTTTATTTGAAGTGTTGCACAAATACTTGACATGCTGCTTCTAAGTTAAGCCTGACTGCTCTGTGCCAAGCTACCAGAGGGTGAGGAAAGGTTAATTTAGGATTTGCCTGTACCTTACCATAATTAGGATTGTTTTTTCTGCTCGGCCTGGAAACATACTCCAGTCAGCAAACAACCCAATTTCTAACATAGCCCAACAACACTTTGTTGGCTATTCCTTTCCCCTTTTCACCCTTAGAAAGGCATGTACTCCTGCCCTTGATAAAAAGTGAATCACCAAACATTTCCAGGGTGGGAAGAGGAATACCCTCTTAGTGTCCACAAACATTGAACGCAAACCAAACTTCACTATTGTTGTCTATTTGATGTCTCTCAGAACCCCTCAGGGAAGAACATCACCATTATTCACTATTAATCATCTATAATTCTGTATATTCACATCTCTTTACAGAGATGGCATGAGAATGTAGCACTGCACTGACAACTAAAAACTAGCAAATAGGCAGACTGGACTGTACACTTTTAGGTAGTGTTCACAACATTATGGTTATGCCTATGTATCACTTATTTTTACTGGGATTTAGAACTTTGGAGTAGTGCTGACAACATTATGATTATGCCTAGTTATCACTTATTTTGAGTCAAATTTGAGAATGGGGTTCCAGAATTTTCATTTTCAACTACATGTCAATTTTATTGTTTTTCAACTGTGCTGCAAGAGTCATTGATCATTCACTGATTTCTTTGTGTTTCAACACTTGCGCTCCTTTGCGTTTCCTCGTGCTGTTCCATGACGACAGTCATGTCTAATTGGGAAGAGAGTACTGATCCATTGTACTACCACACCTTCACTGCCACGGCATACTTTCCAATACACTTCATAGTTCTCTCGTCTCAAGAAATAACCATCTCCACACGAGCTTTGCGTCGTGCAACATATGCCTCATGGGACTTGCATACTGCTATTTTTAAGACACTTTGGCCCTCATTATAACATTGGCGGTAAAAACCGCCTACCTTCGCGGCGATGGCCGTCAAAAGACCGTTGCCGCGGCTACCAGCTGTCCGCCATAATATGACCACAGCCAGATTTCTGTCACAAGAATGGCTGTTGCTATACTGGCAGATGGCGGTAAGGTTGGAGCCGCTACCATCAGCAGCACCACGCCAGTAGACGGCTGCCAGACGTATTATGACAAATAATACGGCTTGGCAGTGTTCTGCTGGTGGGCGCTGCTGGCGGTAGCAGCGCTCTGTCCCGTCTCCTGGCAGAGTTCCCCCTGGATCCAGGTAAGTCAGGTCTCTGACAGGGGAGAGGGTGAGGGGTGTTATGTGCTTGTGTGGGGGTGTGTGCATGTATGTGTGTGCATGATTGCGGGTGTGTTTTGTATGTTGACTGCATGCGTGAATGTAAGGAAGTGTGAGTGTGTGTATGTATTGTAATCATGATGCGTGTCTGCGTGTAAGTGTTGATGTGTGTGCGGATGTGTGTGTGATTGGATGTATGCATGTGTGTATGGATGTATGTGTGAATGAGTGTGTGTCTGCGTGTGTGTGAAGGGGGGCGTGGAGGTAGGGGAGGCATTGGGAGGGTCATTGGAAAGGTAGGGAGGTGGAGGGTGTCTTTGGAAAGGTGGGGGGTGGAGGGCACCAAGAGTGACAGGGAAGGAATTCCCTGTCACTGATAGGGCCTACCGCCATGGATTTTTGTGGCATTACGAATGCCATGAAAAATATGGCGGTAGGGGTGGTCATAATCCCAAAGGCGGCACAATGGATGGATATCTCCAGCCTGGCCCGGCGGCTGTTGCTGCCATGGCAGTCAGAGTGGTACATTGGCGGGTTGGCTTCAACCAACCCACCAATGTCATAATGTGGTGGTAAGTACCGCCAGCCTGTTGGCAGTACTACCGCAACATTATCGCCGACCGCTGGTGTTATAATGACCCCCTTGGTATTGAATATGTGTGAATATGTGTTGAAAAATACGATTAGCAGAATCAGTCACTCACTCAAAAAGTCATTCACAACAACCTGTTTAAACAAAGCAAATTATAGACATGCAGTCTTACAAAAAGGTCTTTCTACAATCAGAGAATCATTAGCTAATCATATTCTACAGCCATACCAATACACCCATACTTCTACACACTCACCAGTCCTCTACGGTGAAGCTGACATAAACATTTAGACTCAAAGATTCCCGAGCAATCTCCATAGATTAATAGTTCATATAGTCACTCATATTGAAAGATAGAAATAAATGTATGCCACAAACATATGGAGAGGGATCCCAAAACCATATCTACACACGCAAGATCAATTATTAAACAAATGCAGAAACATTTGTTGATACTGAAATCACAGGCATGTACGCACACATGAAAACATGTATGTAGGCCCTCATAGGCAGAGAGGCGAGTTAACAGACACATATTTGCACAGATATTCACAGACTTATGGTGCTTTTCATTGCAAAAATTTGCATTCTAAGGGTATATTTTACATAGAGTCCTGTTAAGGTTATATTAACGTTTGTCATAGCAATTGCAGTATTGACCACATGAAGTGATTCATACACGTTGTGTTCACAGTTTGTGTGTGCAGTTTATTTTAAATTGCTTTTTTCTTTTATTTTGCAAAGTGTCTAGTTCAGTTTTTAACTTGAGTGTCTTTCTCCCTCATTGATTAACTCATTTGAGGTCCACACAAAGAATAAAATGTAATTACAAATGCCACAAACTGAGTTTTCTTTAGACTTTTAATAAAATGTGTAAACATTGTGTAAAACCACAGTACTCATTGCACCAACCTAAAAGACATTGCCTGTTCTAATGATAGGGCCTAAATTTTAGGAGCGTATCTCTGCAGCAAAAGCTCAACCAATTGAGCTACCTTATAACAGAACACTTTAACACGTGACTTTGGCCCTCATTATGACATTGGTGGTAAATCCCACTTACCGCCACGCTCACGGCTGCCAACTTACCTCCGCCACGGCGGATATCCGTTCCCCATATTATGACACAAACACACAAATCCGGCAGTATTCAGCCACATACACAAATCTGCCATGCCAAAGGTCAGTGATAAACTGGCAGTATCAAAACCCACACCGTTACGCCAACAGAAACACACTCACCGCATTATGACCCACGAATCACCACAGCAGACATTCAACAGCGGTAACCCATTGGCGGTACATACTGCCGTGCTCACAATGGACACCCACAGACAAAACAACACCACACTGGACAATTCAAACAACACACACCTGACACCCATACACACATCACACCCACACACCCACACCACTATAAAACACTCACCCACAACCCTTTACAAACAACAATTACTGGCAGGAGATTGACACCAAGACCACTAACACAACTAGAGCCACACACTATTCACACCTATACACCACTCACAAACTACACATCACACACCACAACACATTACCCAACACACCCTCATCAACACACCTCACAGAACACCCATGGCACCACAAAGACACCCCTGTTTCACAGAGGAGGAGCTGAGGGTCATGGTGGAGGAAATTGTCAGCGTAGAGCCACAGCTGTTTGGAGTACAGGTGCAGCATATATATATAGATAGGAAGATGGATCTATGGTGGAGAATCGTGGACAGGGTCAATGCCATGGGACAGCACCCAAGAACTAGGGATGACATCAGGAAGAGGTGGAACGACCTACAGGGGAAGATACATTCCATTGTAGCAAGACACCGTCTCGCTATCCAGAAGACTGGCGGAGGACCCCCACATCCTCCCCCACAACTCACAGCATGGGATGAGCAATTCTTGACAATACTGCATCCTGAGGGCCTGGCCGGAGTCAGGGAAGTCAACTCTCTACTACTACTACCCCTCTACCTGCATGCCATCACATACCCTCACCCTCACTCCCATCACTCCACCACTTCCCACACACCCCACCATCACATCTCACTCATCCCAATGCCAAGCCCTGCATGCTGTACCAATGCATGGACACCACTCACAGCCCTGCATGGACACTCATCGCTAAAGCATGCACACTATAGAGAATTAACAATCCCACTATACACTAACATACACAAGTGAAAGCTGCTAGGCCACATCCAGCCAAAGAGGGGAAGCCATGGATGTACAATATGTCAGACACAGAAACCATAACACATCCCCACAGGTACCCCAGCCAATGTCACCAGAGAGGAGGTGCCAGCTATACCCAGTCCCCCAACAGAAGAGGCCCGCAGTGATGACAGCAACTCTGGTCTTCAGGATCTGGATGACCTCCCTGACCCATCAGGGACCACTGGACAGCCAGTTACCCAGACCTAGTCACACACAACCGTCTCCCATATCAGAATGCCTCAACCTCCAACCCCCAGGTTCCATCTCCCCACATTCTACATTCCACCCCTCAACCTTCCACTATACTTAAACATACAACACACTTTCCCTCCTTAAACAAAACTAACAAAAGAAAAATAAACATTAAAATACATATAACAACAGAATACAGAAAATGTATTGTAAATCAAAACATAATGTAAACACCATACTTTTTTTCTAAACAAAGTCTTTGAGCTTTGCAGGCTGTCGTCTCGTCCTGACATAGGACTTTACACGTGACGCAACAGAATTATAATTCACAGGATGATAATTCACAACAGAATGATCATCCATAGTAACATTACCATTACTGTCACCCAACTCCATATTAGCCTCTCCTTCACAAGAACCATTCTCCATGACTTCCTGTTGTTCACAACTTGCCCCTTTTTTTTATACAAACACCAGATTGCATCCCACTTCCAAACATCACTAACGGATCAGTTCCACAATTTCCGTCATGATACTCAAAATTACCAGCACATTTTGCCAATCTGCTCACATTCCACACTTTACCATCCTGTGTAACAACACTTTTTTTGAACACTTTTACAACCTTCAAAGCCCTGCCAAACTTAGATGCGCCTTTCCTCACAAAACCTGGCTCACGCACCTTTACCCAATCACCAACCGAAAAACTAGGTTCCCTCACCTTCCACTTGTCATCATATCTCTTCTTAAATTTCACTTGTTTCCCCCTCACCCTTTCTCTAACTTCCTCCACTGACATATCCTCCCAGTCCTTACTCAGTTTCTTCTTAAACCACCATGGACACAATTTAGACACAGGATGTCTTCCTTTCAGTAATTTGAATGGACTCACTTCTGTGGTACTTTGCGGGGTAATGCGATAATACCACAACTTCTCCCTTAATTTCTCTTTCCACATTCCCCCAAATCCTCTTGCCCAGCAAATACTATCCTTAAGAACTCGATTGAATCTCTCTACTTGACCATTCCCTTGAGGATCATACAGAGGTGTAGTAACATGTTTGATATTACTATATTTAAAAAAACTTAGCATTTCACCAGAAGTCAGTTGGACGCCATTATCCGAAATCAACACCTCCGGATATCCTTCCCTAGCAAATACCTCCTTGAAAAACTCAATAATAGCTGCAGATGTCGCCTGAGCAACCAACTTCACCTCTGGCCATTTGGAAAAATAGTCAATTAACACCAAAGCATAACGTGTATCTGTTGGAAGAGAAAAAAATGGGCCAGAAACATCAAAACCTAACTTTTGCCACGGACAATTCGGCCAAGGAATAGGTTCAAGGGAGCAGGTACTGTTCTCAGCATTTTCTCCGCATTTACACACACACAACACTCCCTCACAACCCGATCTGCCATTTTGTCTAAACCAGGCCACCAAAAACAAGTGTGTATCAATCTTTTCATAGAAGACATTCCAGGATGACCACGATGTGCCAGTTTCAAAATCACATCTCGCATACCCTTGGGTGGAATGCACTTCCCATTCTTAAACAACAACCCACTCTCTATATGCAATTAATCCCTAACTTTACCATAAGGTTCGAACTTAGCAGCTATACAATTCCTTCCTGGCCAACCGTCCCTCACATATCTCTTAACTTCCTGGAAAACTAAATCCTCCTCATCACACTTCATCCACTCATCTTCATGTATACTACCAAACTTGGCAGACATGTATCCAGACACAGAAGATACCACATCCCTTTCCACAATACTCACACCTTTCCCTTCATCCTGTGGAAGACGCAACAAACAATCCGCTACAGCATTACTTCTACCCGGCACATACTCCATTTTAAAACAATACTCTTGCAACCTGGAAACAAGTCTGGCAATACGGGCAGTGGCATTCCAACCTCCCCCAGGAGATAAAATACCTACTAAAGGCTTATGATCTGTCTGCAGAATGAAATTGGACCCCCCAAATATAGTCCCGAAAGTGCTCCACAGCCCAAATGCATGCTAGCAATTCCTTCTCAATTACTGCATACCTTCTTTCTGCATCCGTCAATGTGCGAGAAGCAAACGTAACATTCCATTTGTCTCTCCCACATCTCTGAGATAAAACCCCACCAATCCCATACATGCTTGCATCAACAGTAACTATGCATTGTGCCCCCACACAAAAAGGTCTCAAAGTAGGCGCCTGTATTATCTCTTTCTTAATCCTCTCAAATGCATTACTCTGTTTTTATGTCCATACATATTGGACTCCTTTTCGCGTAAGCTCCCTCAAAGGCTCCATTTTTGTAGCAAAATTCTCAATAAATTTGCTATAATACTCACACAAGCCAGTGAATGATAATAATTTTTCACGATCATCAGGAGCATTTACTATTGCTTCCACTAGGGATCGTTTTGGTACAACACCTTCTCCCGAAATTGTATGACCTAGGTACTCAACAGATTTCAAGAAGAATTTGCACTTCTTCTCCCTTAAAGTCAAACCATTCACACTCAACACTTTACAAACATTTTCTACATGCATTTTGTGTTCAACTTCATCTTTTGAAAAAATTAAAACATCATCCTGAAAACACTTCACATATTTGTCCATGTCTTTAAACAAATGAAACATCGCTCTCTGGAAGACTGACGCTGCTGACGCCAATCCAAACGGCATCCTCTTAAATTGGTATAACCCTTGCGGGGTGATAAACGCCGTGAGATGTCTAGAATCTTCCGTTAATTCAATTTGGTGATACGCCAATCTCAAATCCAATGTGGAAAAAATATTTGCCCCCTCCAACATACTAATGACCTCATTTATCTTGGGTAAAGGATGGCAATTCACAATGATGTTAACATTTACAGCTCTCAGATCCACACACAGTCTCAAAGAATTGTCAGATTTTCGTGCTAAAACGATCGGAGAAACCCACTCAGAGGATTCAATCTCTTCTATCACACCCTCATTCTCTGACAAGATCTTCTTTAATTCATCTCTGACACTAATGGGAACATTCCTAAGTTTCTGAATTGCAGGTTTGGCATTAGCCTTGACTTTAATTCTGTGGCTGTAGTTGATCAATTTGCCCAATTTACTAGTGAAAACTTGTGGAAACTTAGAAGTAATCCACTCTGTTGCCTCCCTGGACTCTATCACTAATACAGGTTCACTACACCGGGGATTCAAAATTACACCCAATTTTCCTTGGTCCCTCCATCCTAGGACATTAACCCCCTTAACTGCAACATACAATTTAATATTGGCACGTCACTCTTTAAAAGTGATTCCAGTTTCAACAAAACCAGTCACATCAATAGTCCTCCCTTCAAAACTTTCAGCAATAACATCTGGTTCCTTCAAATCGGTCAAATCCCAAATTCCCTCAAAGACTTGCTTAAAATAATTCTGTGTAACAATTGTCCAAGGTGACCCCAAATCTGCCATTAACTCCAGCCTCCTCCCAGCGATTTGTACCTCACATCTAGGTCGTTTTATCTGTTCCTACCGTATTTCATCCCCATGCTTGAGTGACAACACCATGCCCTTTTGCTCATTATCACCCTTCAGCCAATCATGACCATCTTTACCACTACTAACACACGCCATCTTCCCTTTGGCTACATAGTTACTCTTCTTGAAATCTTTACATACCCGAGCAAAATGTCCCAACCTTCCACATTTCATACATTCTTTTCCAACTGCCGGACATTGGGGCGACGATGCAAGATGGTTCACACTACCACAACGGAAACAGGATAGTTTCTCCATCCTATCTTGTCTCTCCCATTTCTTACCCACACCAGTATTCTTGAAACCAGGATTACCACTCGAATTACTACCCATCATTGCACCCACCACCTCAGATTCTATATTATTAACTTTATCGACATCCTGTACAGATCTCATCCACTTCTCAGATTGCTCTAGAGCTTTCGCAGTAGAGATTACATCTTGCAATTTAGGATCCCCCATAACCCACAGATGTTCTTGGATCTTCCTGCTTTTCACATGCACTATCATTTGATCCCGAATCATCTCATCAGTCACATCACCAAAATTGCAATGTATAGATAATCCTCGTAGTGCTGTTAGAAACTCATCAAATGTCTCATCAGAATGCTGTGCCCTAGTATAAAACTTGAATCTATTTAATGCCAGACTTGCAGTAGGTTTGAATCTCTTCTCCAATCTCATTAGTGCTTCCTTGAAAACGTCCACTTCTCCCTCCGTATGATCTGGTAACAGTACTGGTGGTAAAGTTCTGAAAACCATCTGCCGCTCAGAGCCTAAACAATGTAATAAAATATTTTTCTTCCTATCTTGTGACATTTTGTCATCATCAATAGCTTTCATATAAGTCAAAAACTCTTCCTTCCACCTAGTCCAATGCAATGGTGGTTCTCCCTTGTTCTGTAAAAACTTTGCAGGAGGTTCAAACTGCATCTTTTCTCCCTTTTCCTTTTAATAAGTATATTTATATATAAAAAGGGGAAAGAGAAAAAAAAAAGAAAAAAAAAAAAAAAGAATTTATGTAAGTAACTTTAGTTGTTCATAAAGTTAATGAACATTTGTCACAAAGATGTTCCTTTTCCGCATTTTCCTTTAAAGACCTTCTTTAGTGACAATAATAGAAGAAACCATCCGATAGTCCTCTGTTTATGTCTAGAAGACAAAGTCCCGGCTCCACCCAGAACAATATGCAGAGAACAGCACAGACGGCAGGAACAGCAAGACACAGGTGTACTCCAACACAGGGCTGCGCAAACAAGTAAGGTATACTGCTAATGTAATCCTCATGTAATCCTCAACACGGCAGTCATCCACTTAAATTCAATCCGGTACGATGCGAAGATTCGCTACTGCGCGTAGAGCACAGAATGTACAGCACGCTCTAGGATCCAGAAAAGGATGTCGCGGGCCGCGTTGTTTAAATTAGGCCGCGCGACCAAACCCAAAACGGCAGTTCAAACGGGCAGGCAAAGGTAGCGAAGAAGGAGGAACAGAAAGCACCAAAATAAAATAAAAACTGAAAGCCCACCTTCACTGCCGTGCCTCCATATCGCGCACCCGTTCAATTCATGTGTTTCCTTCTGTTGAAATTGCGTGAAGTACTACTCCTTTACCTCCTCCGTAGTGTACGCCTGGAGTATATCCTGTCAAACCTTTAAAAGTCCACTACTTCTTTCATTGAATCTTTCTTTCCCTCGTCGCCAAAATGTAAAGATGAAGACACACGTAATCTTGTATTTCTTAAGTTTATTTTCTCAAGCTGGTCCACACATCCCTTCTCAACCGTCTCCCATATCAGAATGCCTCAACCTCCAACCCCCAGGTTCCATCTCCCCACATTCTACATTCCACCCCTCAACCTTCCACTATACTTAAACATACAACAGTCATGTTTATCAAATATGTATTCATTGTAACAGGTACAAACATTGCAGATCAACTGTACAGAGAATGAGCATATATTAATGAACTGTAGCTGGCTGTAGTGATCACGCCAGGAGTATATGTCAGGTAACCAACATCTGCAAAATGAATTGCCAGAGGGAACAGTAAGAGGGCATAGAAGCTGAAAATATCAGCATGCCATTGCCACACAAATTAAAACAAAAGTCACTGAAATGTGAAGTAACACTGTCCTACCTGTTTGTCATTGGTAGTATTGATGGATCACATATGTTCTGTTGTCCTCATCCTCATCCGTTGCCTCCTCATCCTCACTGTCCACAGGGTCAACTGCTGCCACACGGGCATCTCCAGCCTCCTCCTCCTGCAGGAATGGGACATGGCATCTGAGGGCCAGGTTATGCAACATGCAGCATGCCACCACTATCTGGCAGACCTTCTTTGGTGAGTAGCACAGGGCCACCTGTTAGATGGAGGCACCGAACCTGGCCTTCAGGAGGCCAAAGATCCTTTCAGTTATCCTTCTGGTTCGCTCATGTGCCTCATTATAATGTTCTTCTGCCCTTGTCCTGGCATCCCTCACAGGGGACATCAGCCATGACAAGTTTGGGTACCCAGAGTCACCTGCAAATATTGAGGGACAATAATTAGCCACACACTATCCTATATGGCCCACACTATACCCATACACCAACATATACTGGGTGGGAACCAGGGCTCACCTATTAGCCACACCCTGTGCCTCTATAGTTGGCCCACCACATATGGGATGCTGCTGTTCCTTAGGACAAATGCAGCATGCACCGACCCAGGATACTTAGCATTGACGTGGGAGATGTACTGGTCTGCAAGGCACACCATCTGCACATTCAGAGAGTGGAAACTCTTACGATTCCTGAACACCTGTTCATTCTGCCAGGGGGGGGGGACAAATGCAATATGTGTTCCATCAATCGCCCCAATTATGTTGGGGATATGTCCCACTGCATAAAACTCGGCCTTCACTGTGGCCAAATCTTCAACCTGGGGGAAAACAATGTAGCTGCACATGTGTTTTGTCAGGGCAGACAACACTCTTGTCACCACTATTGAGAACATTGGCTGTGACATTCCTACTGCCAAGCCCACTGTCACTTGGAAAGAACCAGTTGCCAGGAAGTGGAGCACAGATAGCACTTGCACAAGAGAAGGGATCCCAGTGGGGTGACAGATAGCAGATATCAGGTCGGGCTTCAATTGAGCACACAGTTCTGTGATTGTGGCCCTGTCAAGTCTATATGTGAGGATAATGTGCCTGTCCTCCAGTGTTGCCAAGTCCACCAGGGGTCTGTACAAGGGGGTATGTCTCCATCTCCTATTCATCCGAAACGGTAGGATTCTAAGGGACAAAAGAGTGAGGATCTGGTCACAAACTGAACAATGGAGCTACAACAGAGCTTTGCATACTGTAAACATGTAATGGGTCCTTGTGATTTGTCCAGTATGTGCTAATATCTCCTGTGATGCAGCACTATTCCAGGGCCTGCCTCCCCCTGAAATGGCGACCGCCTGGCCGTGTAGAGGGACAGGTGGAAGTGAGGAAATTCCGCTGACATTGTGTGCCGTTGAGAGAGGCGGTCGGGAACCGCCGTGCGACTCCTCATTGGCTAACAATGGGCCCTATGGGTTACAGTGGCCAATGGTGATCTACGCCGGTGGTGACTGTGTGCACTGCCGGCGGAGGGTATGTAATCCTGCCTCCATGGGCTGCTGTGCAGCCTGTCCACTCCAGAACTAGTGGAGAAGACACCCACTTGAGAGACTGTGACCTTGCACTCCCCAGGACCAAGCACAGGGCATGTTGCCCCCTCCAGAACCAGTGGGTAAGACACCCACATGAGAAACTGTGGACCATCACTCCCAAGACCAAGCACATGGCAAGTTGCCCCCTCCAGAACCAATGGGTAAGACACCCACATGAGAGACTGTGGCCCATTACTCCCCAGGCCCAAGAACAGGGCATGTCCAGTAGGTAAGACACCCACATGAGAGCCTGTGGCCCATCACTCCCCAGGATCAAGCCCAGGGCATGTTACCCCCTCCAGAACCAGTGGGTTAGACACCCACATGAGAGACTGTGGCCCATCACTCCCCAGGATCAAGCACAGGGCATGTTGCCCCCTCACGAACCAGTGGGTAAGACACCCACATGAGAGACTTTGGCCCATCACTCCCCAGGACCAAGCATAGGGCATGTTGCCCCCTCCAGAACCAGAGGTCTTGTTACATCTCCTGGCTGAGGTGCCCCCTGTCCCCAGTCCCCCTGAGGTGCCTGCCTATTTAACAACTGATGACCCAGCAGTGTTCTCTTCTTGCTGAAGCAGGTGACATGTGTGGCCTTGGACTTTGGCCTGTGACCATGTTGCCCACGCAATTTGAGGACTGGACTGTGCCCCTTTTTCTGTAAATATGTATATCTCTATTATCTTGCCTAACTGATTATTTCTACTGTGTTGATCTTATTCAAACACTTTGGCGAAACCGTTTTGTCCCTGCATTATTCGTCTGAGTCAAATAGTTTTTCTTGTGCAGCTGGTTGTGTGTATGGTGTGTGTGTGTGGGGTGTGTGGTGCGCGTGTGTGTGTGTCACTCTCTTTTTCCTCCCCCCTCCCTCGTGTGCTAGACGGCTGTACTCACCGTCGCCGTCTTCACCTGCATTGGTGTTCGTGGTGGAGCAGAATGTAGAATATCATTGGAAAAAAATGCAGTTCGTGTTCCATGGTGATGTGGTTGTTCCCTGTGTCTCCAATGGTCAGTCCTTTCACTTTAAGGTCTGTTTCTGCCAGGCTTTTGATGTTGTTGTACCGCACCGGATAAGATGGAGGCTTCCTGTGTCTTAATATGGTGTTCCGCCTGGCTGTTGGTGGCTACTGCCATGGTGCCTGTTGTTTCCACCTTGGCGGTCGGTGTGGTATATTGGCTGTCTTTCGGAGATCTTTCTGCCATGGTCATAATTTGGCGGAAGTTACCGCCAGCCTGTTGGCGGTATTACCGCCACTTTATCACCGACCGCCTGGGTCGTAATGAGGGCCTATGTCTTTTGATAGATCAACATGCAGGGTATTTGGTATTGATTAATATTTGTCCTGCAGTAAATAAGCTACATAGCACTATTCAAAGTCTTGTGCGTTAAGTAGATCAGCATAATAGATCACCAATGCTTTTTCACATAATGAATGTATTATAATTGTATATTCAACCAAAATTGTTACAGAAGTTGGATCCACTAATATAAATGATAGCACCAGCTCAATTACTGCTGTAAATATGCACATCTTTCGTAAATGAGTATGCCAGTTACTATGCAGCATGAAGAAACAGGGTTAGTTATATATACATATATTTCCGAAGGCATAAAGATTTCTATAAGTGCAAAAAGCCAGACAGCGCTATTGCAGAAGATAAATGTTCTGCATTACAGTCCTAAATTACGTAGTCAGTATCATTTCCCAGTAAATCAAGTCACCCGGATGGCAGTTACGAAGCCAGCGTCCCCATGAGTGAAATTATTACATTTCAATTTTCAGCTCTGCTCGATACCCCACTGAAATGCTGTCATTCAAATGTAATATACCTTTTGAATTCTGATGGGAGATGTATTTATGCAACCCATAAACTACCATATAACTACGCGGATTGACTTGTTGATATCCCCGACAATATTATAAACTGAACAGACTCTCCAAAGTCATTATTATTTTATTCACACAACCTTCCGTTCATGTATGCATGTGAGGCAAAGTGGGTGCCCATAGTAAACTGAAGACTGACTCAACAAGTTGCATTGTTTGTAAGAAACATATTCAACGTCTTGTTGCCTCTCTCTTCCTTCTCATACGACTGCTTTGTAACTGCGGGGAGTGAAATTTGAAGAATTTACTGTGAAAAAAGATGTGTCCAATAAGAACATTATTTGCCTTGTGAGGATAAGAAACAGCCGACCCTTTTCTACTAACGCTACCTACACGTGCAGGGCCAAGAAGGAGGAGGCTTGCTAGGCTGCATGCTATTGTGCTGCAGGCCCTAATTTGACGAATCTGACGGAAAATTATTAACATTGCAGAGGCTAGAAAATCCATCCTAGCCCAGGGTAAAAAGCTGTGGGTGTTAGGATGCGGACAGGAGAATCAACCAACTAATGTCATGTTATCTTTTTGGAATACAGACTAACTCAAGCCCTGAGAGTATTTGTAAGGCTTAAGAACTCAAGCCCTGATAGTATTAGTGGCTGCAAAATGCTCTTGCACGCAGGAGAAATTCTTATGAGTGTTTTTCTTCGGCTTTATGGAAATCTGCTAATCTAGTGCTTAGATAACTCCAAGATCTTTTTTAATGCCCATATAGTTTTAAAACCATATACCTTATTTCCGATCAAGAACCAATAGGGTGGCCCGGAGTTGGTTGAATTTGAAATAGCATTCTTATGGGCATGTCAGCAAGAAGACAAGCAAGCAGTGATACACAGGGAATCGTTTAAGCAGCCAAATATCCAGCATACATATCAGCATGACGTACCCATTGTGGAGGTATTTTTCGAGGAGCCAAAGTAGAAGTGTGGATGAACTGTTATTTGGCAATCTAATTTGGCAGAAACCATTGGGAAAAACAACTTGAGATAATATGCAGGGAAATTTAATATTATTTTGTGGGAAACTTGTTTGAAATGAGAATTCTGTATAAAATACTGCATTCAGTCACCACCATCCCATCAAAAGGTGGGAGGAAAGGAGACCACTGATGCTGGAAAAAGCCAGAAGGTGGAGGGTCCCTAAACGAGTGAAAAGTGATTACGGATCTGCACCGCTAATGCAGATCTGTGCAACCCCAATGATAGATAAGGTCTTGGCACCTATGTCCACAATAGTAATATTTATCTATACCCAGACAAGTCTTGCCATTGGTGATACCTACTTAATGTTGTCTTGAAGAATCTATTAAGACAATTGTTTTACTAGGAGTTGACTGAAATGCACTGATACCCAGAAGAGTGCTTAAAGTAATCCTAATTATGAGATAACACAGCAGTCGAGGTTCCTTTATAAAGTTTTAATTTGAATACCACAGCCAACATGAGAGGGGTGAAACTGGTGACGTTCATGACCAGATTTAAGCTCACTAAACACAACAGCAGGTTTGGGAAAATGTGTGGTTAGGCATAGTGTTTCAAGGAATCAGTCAGTCTTTAATGACTGACTGCATCACAGTGAATTTTCATCTGCTATGCTTGTGTGTCTCTTTCAAAATAGTGAACAGACCAGAGTGCAACCATAAAGCTCAATTTGTTATTCTTGTGTTTCCAGAAGATGTGACACTAGATATGAAAGAAATTATAGGTGCTAGTTTTTACCTCAAACTTAAAAAATTCATAACTCCAATTTTACTGATTGGATTTTTGTTGTTGTAGTGTCAAATAATTATTTAAAAGGTACTTTTATAGTTCTAAATTGGTGTGGAATTTTGCATGTGTTTTCACTTCAATAATGTTTGTATACTACATAAACGCTTTACACATTGCCTCTAAGTTAAGCCTCTGCTTTTGTGCCAAACTCCTAGCACAGGCTAATTTAGTGACTTTAGTAATCCTGTTCACCCTGACAGGGCTCGTGGTTGTTGCTTGAGCAGGATTAACAACACACTCAACCAACAACCCACTTTCTCACAAGAGCCCTGACTGGGACACCAGAAACTTCTAACGGCAGAAGGGTGTTGCCAAATTTGATTTTACTCAATAGGGCATCATGGGATCATTTGCAGTAAGGCAAAGAGGGTGTGCTCAAACATGGGAATGTCTGCCTCTGGAAATGTGTTTCTCATTGGGTTGGGAGTGACCAGGAATCACCTCTATCCTCTGACTTGTGAATACTACAGAAGTGGCACCTCACCCCAACTTATCAGACGACTTCTGAACCTGAGAAAAAACAGAAGAGAACTGTGCTTGCTGCCGGTGATCGGAGTAAAGATCTGAGGGGCTTGACCTGGTTCTCCTATCCCTAGGACAGAGAGGTAAAATCAAAGGCTGGTTATGATCTTGGAAACATTAGAAGAGCTCCAGAAGAATTGCTCTTGAAGTGTGAATAACCGAGATTTTGAAATTTTTTTGACTTCCAAACCTTCAGCGGGACTTTGCAGCAAATGTAACAGATACAGTTTCAGGATTACCCTAATGGAGGTTTTTAAAATAAAAAAAGAAGTAGAGGACTCAATGAGAGGACTTTGGTGGCTGTGAAATTTGAATTTCTTCCTCTCTAAATATCTTTCAGCAAAACCAGTGTCTTCAGAAGGACCCTGTCCAACTGCTATCTCACATCAACCTTCCACCTTGCCCCTGCAGTAGCATTTCAACTTCCATTTAGAGGACTAAGTTCCTGAATATGAGTTTGGCAGAAAGGGTTCTGCTGTCAAAACGACATTGGATTCCCCGGCTGGCAACTTGGCAGTCCACCCACCCAATATTATGAAGCAAGCAGGTGCATTGACTAAAGACCACTGTGGCACGGCCATCGTCGCCAGACGATTTTGACCACGCCGGCTCCGGGATAGGCCAATGCAGATGTTGGAGGGCAGACCACCAGCTTACCTGTTGGCTCAAACACAATGCCTCTTCCTGCCCACCTGAATTGGTGGAAAGGGAGGGATATAAAGCAGAAACTCACCTTTACTCAGCTGCACACATCCTCTGTCGCCATGGAGCCTATCGTATTCGTCCTGCCTCTGCTGCTGCTTGATGATGTCCGAAACCCACACCTTCATGGATGCAACCATCAGAAAGCCACAGTCCTGCCCATTATCATTGACTTTTCAGTTAACAGATGTACAGGTAGGTGCATCTTAAGGTGTATGGGGGCCTTGAGCCACAACTGTTTTGTGGCTTCCTATTCGGAACAGATTTGAATGTCTGATCCAAGTTCTGCTCTTTGATGTCCTCTTTGGCCCTCTGACACTGCACAGACACACTCTTCTAAATTCTAAATGTGTTCACAACTAATATCCAGGTATAGAGATATGTGTGTACAATATGGTAACACAACAGCAGCTCCTCACTAACATTACAGCAAATAATCTCTGTGACAATCTCCGATTTCTCACATGCTCAGTCTTGTATTGATACATATTAAACTTAAGTAGGGATGTCTCATGAAACAGAAACACACCTTCTCTGCAAAATGTCTGTAATAGACTCCCACACATCATAGACACTAAAAATTAACTTTGGGAAAATAATATTTAAAGCAATCTGTTTAAGAAGTATTGCAAAGTCATCATGGACAGACTCTCTGTAGAACATGATTGGCTCAATCAGGGGACCCCCCTGAACGTCTGGGTCCCTTGGCCCGAGCCCACTTTGCCTATGCCTCAAAACATCTCTGTGCACGGGCCCCCTGGCTGTAAGTCTATCAGGGACAACCAATAGCGTTACCAAGTGCCATGAATATGTGTGTAATAATAATCTTTATTTCTGGTAAAAAAAAAATAATAATTTACCATAGTACAAGAAACACGACAATAAGTGAAATAAAAGAGTTCTATAACACATCAAATAAAAGCAATACAGTAAAAACCCTACTTACAAAAAATCCTTTGTTAAAGTGCATTAGACATAACCATTGCATGTCCCACAAAATCCCTTAACCCTGTAATCCAAATAGCAAGGATCATAATAGACAGTACTTCATTATCAGTTAGACAATAGAGAATGATCACAGCAGTTGAATACCATTTCATAGGAACAGCTAAATGACTGGTTCAAACCTGACACCATTTCCATTTGCCTAATATAGAAACAGTCCATTTCAGCAATACCTAGTTGGGGAGCCCCTTCGTTCTCAGTTTCCATGGCCCTAACAAAAATCGAGAGACAGCAAACACAATCCATTTACCCGTGTCACCTTTCAAAATCCGAAGGATTCCTGATGGTTCCTGATCCCAAGTGACTTGTAAACTGCAATGATCCACTTTAGGTGGCTGCTAAAATATGGGGCAGAAAAAGAGAAAATAGGCTTTGGTCTCATTTTGCAATGGACAACATGGCAAGCACTAGATTGACAACCTGATTTTCCCCATTTTACAATGACAGATTTTAGCGGTAGAATGCCCAGTCTAAATTTTACATACATGCACTTAGCTCTAGATGGATATCTTCTGTCCAGATATTGCTCGTACTCAGGGAAAGACTTGTGGCTTAGGAATTGCCCTGTTAGATTTTTCCCTGCCTGATCTTTCCAAATCTGTGTTTGTACAGATTCCCAGTATATTAGCTTTACTTTCTGGGTAACATTTGTGGTTATTTCCAACGGAGAGTCCCATAACTTCCCCATTTTGATTGAGTAGGACAAGCTCTTAACCGACTAAGCCATGGGGTGCGGACATGTTTATCCTCCCAAATGAATTCTGCAAGAGCATCAGTATATGGTGTCAATTCCTCAGCAGACTAAAGGCGTATTTAGTAAAATAAAGTTTGTTTGGAAGGGCCATATGAAATCTCAGTGCTATAAGTGGAGTGCTTGTGGGCAAATTTAACAGAGCCCTAATACATTTATTTTCAATCAAAGTAAGGGTTTAACAAAACTATAGCCCCACGGCTCTGCACCATACGTTGCTGCTGCAACAGCTGCTGCTTTGTACATGCTAAGGGCAGTCGAAATGGATCTCCCCATTGAGCCCCTATGTTTCCTGACAATTGCAGATGCTCTTTGGTTGACAACCATTCTACTTTTTTCAGTTTGAGGGGCCCATGTCAAATTGTCTGCAATCCTTACACCCAGGTAGTCAAAATGTTTACCCTGCTCAACTAGGGCTCCTAGATGAACATCTTGACGAGAAATTACTTAAGTGGGTAGAGCACCATATTTTTACATATGGAGGGGTTTATTTCCAAGCTTGTACTCCTACAAAAAATGCAAAGGAATAGAGCTCTGATTGAAGGTCCATAGGGGTTCTCGAGATAAGGAGGGTATCATTGGCAAAGATCAGAATTGGCATGGGACAAGAGCTAATTTTGGAGCATTGTGTTTACTTTGTAATAGCCAATCCACAGCATCATTGACATAGAGGCTTAACTGGGTGGGTGCCAATACACAACCCTGTCTAACCCCTTGTTTAGTTGGAATCTTGGCCATCAGGTCCCCTCCCCAGGTTTCACCTAAACCTAGCTTAAGTATCAATGTGTATGAAACTCAGAATCTGGAGATTGTTTGGAACACCATAAGATTCTAGAACCCCCCACAAATTTTCCCTCGGAACCAAATCAAATGCCGCCCTTATATCAATGAACATGACATAGAGAAGGTCCTGCCTAAGGGTAACATACTTCCAGCAAACAAGTTTAAAGTGCAGGACTTGGTTGATTATACTAACCCCTTTCTTGAACCCTGCCTGTGAATCCACAAAGGTATGATGTTCTGAAATCCAAGTATGAAGCCTTGCCAAAACCTGCCTGGAAAATATCTTTTGGTTGATGTCAATTAGACTTAGAGGTCTGTGGTTAGCCAGTATCTGTTTCCTTTCTTATATATTGGCACAATCACAGCGCCACGCCATGTAGGGGGAATACCTTCCCCCTCACAATAGTGTCACTTAGTGCATTAAGGTACAGTACCCAGATGTCTGGATGTGATAAATAGGGATCACCAGGAATACCATCCAGTCCAGGAGGCCTTTTCTTTTTCAGTGGTTTAAAAGCCTGGTCTGTTTCATCCAGGTTAAAACTGGTGTGGTTTCCTTTAGGCTTTCCCACAGCCTCAGTTCCAATTTGGAAATTACCCTTCACACACTTGTAGGATGGGGACTATTCCTTATTGCATGGCAATACCATATAAAGTTCCTCAAAGTGTTTTATCCATGCCTCAGGCTGAATAACTGGGTTGGTGTGCTTATCAGTAGTTGGTGCCCCACTGGCTACCAGCTTTTAAAAGAGCTTGGTATTAGTCTCCCATAGGGCTTCAGTTAAATCCGCCCAGTCCCTTTTGGCTCCCTTTAAGATTGTTTTGTAAGCCCCCCTTGCAACTCTTATTTCAGTAGAATTCCCCTTTTTAATGCAGCTAAAAGAAGATTTTTAGCAGTGCAACAAGATTCGGAATACGATCTGGGCAAATTTTTTATGCATCCTCCTCTCTGTCTTTCTTCTGTTAAAAGAGGCATCAGTTTGTTGTGTAGCCAGTTTTAGTTATAGTTTTATACATGTTATTTTGGTAGACTAGGCCTGCCACTGTGCTCTTTAACCTAGATATATTTTATTTAGCTTTGTTATATTATTTTAACATTAGCCACATTTGCGGTCTTGTTTTATTTTCTCTGTCTAGCTGTTCTTCGTCTAGGTCAGCACTGCGTTCTTAAACAAGACATTTCTTTCACTCTGTGCTTTTCTCAAGGTAAGATAGGTTGGCGGCAAAAGTGGTACGCTTTGTCTCCAATGTTCACAGAAACATACACACTCTTACATGGGGATCCTTTCTTGGAACTTCAGATGTTTTATTATAAAAACACTACTTTGACCCATGTACTTTAGAGGGAGATTTCAGCCAGATGACCACGACTGTATGCTGATTACCGATTGCTTTACTACAGCTGCTTATGTAGACTACAGGTCTCTTGACCAGGTATGAGGGATGATGTCTTCCCAGGGGGAACCTGAAAGGCAGAATTAGAGCTTAACATTCTGTGCTCTAACATAGCTTAGGTAGGAACTATCCCTTCAAACCTAAGTGACAGTATGGTAGTGTTATTCTTGTGTTTTACTCTCCTTGCCATCATCCTAGTTATTGCAACACATGCTTTATTATCTAAGATGCAGTTTCTTCAATAAAACGTTATGGAATTTTCCTCTGCCTCTGATTGTCCTTGCGTACTTGAGACTAATGAAACTGAGAGAAACAGATTAAATCTGAGTGACCACGATTCCCCTGAGGAGTCATGTATGTAATGCGCCCGGTTGCCCCAATCTTCCCTGCTTTTGGGTGCAGATGAGGCACTGCTAGTTAGCCGGAACACATTCGGATTAGGCTGACAGGTGTCACCTGGTGCAGCATCAGACTCAGTCCCCCGCAGTACAGGTGATTCTGCTGCCCGAACCCAGTAGTCTCATTTGGATAATGAAAACCTACGCAACAAGTTGTCCCATCAGTTTGCAGTGAAGCGTAACAATATTAACCTCCAGTAGATCACTACACTCAACCACTTCCATCCTCTCTGCAAACAAACTGTAGATTTGTGCTTGGACCTAGGTATCATTCACTATTGCTGACCATTCTGCGTTTCTTTTATTGTTTGTTGCCTCAATAGTATTAGCCACCACCCTAGTTGTCAGACTGCTCCATTTAAACGGCCTAGCATCAAAAATATTTAGCACTTAATGATCACTATCTGATCTCTCCTCCATGGTCATGTCCTGAAGAAAAGGCCAGAGCATTTGATCAATAAATATATAGGGGGTCATTTTGACCTCGGCGGTCTTTTTTAAAGACCGCCGAGGGACCGCCGTGAGGAAGACCGCCAGTGGTGGCGGTTTGCCGCTCGGCCTATTATGACCGTTGGCAGCTCTCCGTCCTTTTATGGACGGAGAGCCGCCAACAGCCATACTTGCGGGAGGCGGGGAAGTGGAGGTTGCTCCACCTCCACCGTCACGCCAACAGAACACAGCCCAGCGAATCACGTCCTGTGATTCGCCGTGGTGGTGTTCTGTTGGTGGTGTGGTGTCGGCGGAGCTGCCCCGATGGCTCCCGTCCCCTCCCGGAGGATCATCGTACCAGGTAAGTCGATCATCCGTGAGGGGAGGGGGTCGTGGGGGTGTTGGGTGTTGTGTGGGTGCATGGGGGTGTGCATGTGTGTATGTAGAGGGGGTGTGTGAGTGCGTGTATGCCTGCAGAGGTGTTGTGTGTATGGGAATGAGTGCGTGTATGTCTGTGGGTATGTCTGTATGGATGTGTGCATGTATGTTTGAATGTGGGTGTGCATGTATGACTGTGTGTGTGGATGTAGGCATGTATGTCGGCGTGTGAGCGTGTAAGTATGTAGGTGGTGCCTGCGTGCGTGTCGTGTGGGTATGGGTGAAGTGATGTTGGGGGTCGGGGTGGGGAGGGGGGCCCTGCCACCTTCGGGGGGTGGCAGGGGTGGTGGGGGGGTAGGGGAGGGAGTCAGGGTGGGAGTGGGGGGGTGTGGGAGACCCCTATCAGTGCCAGGGAAGGAATTCCCTGGCACTGATAGTGCTTACCGCCATGGATTTCATGGCAGTTCAAACCACTGGAAATCCACGGCGGTAAGCCCGGTCCAAATACCGCCGGCGGTATAGTGACGGCCATCGGGCTGGAGACCCAGGTCTCCAGCCCGGTGGTCGTCTCCGCCCTGGCGGGCGGAACGGAGAACCGGCGGATGACCATGGCGGTAACCGCCATGGTCATAATTCCACAAAGTAAGACCGCCAGCCTGTTGGCGGTCTTACCGCCTGTTCTCCGCCTTCCGCCAGGGTCATAATGACCCCCATAGTCTAAATGACTAGTAAACGATCCTCTTTTCAAAGTTGATAGGGCCGGCATATCTGACTTAGGGCCTGATTATGACTTTGGCGGATGGGCTACTCCCTCACAAAAGTGACAGATATCCCACCTGCTGTTCTACAAGCTCCATAGGATATAATGGAACATGTAATACCGCAGACAGGATATCCGTCACATTTGTGAGGGAGTAGCCCATCCGCCAAAGTCGTAATCAGGCCCTTAGTGTTTCCATTCACTACTCTTAGATACAGCCAGCTCCCCAAGTAGGGCTGCCTCCGCTTTGGGTTTTTTGAGGCCACACTGGATAGCCATGGTCTTAATCATGGACCCGCCTCGAAGACCGCGTGATCTGACATCCCAGATATCATATGCAATATAGGCGTTAGAATTTCCTTCCATTATTATTTGAGCACCCCTATTTAACTGGGTGAGCATGTCTGCTATGTTCTTAATTGTAGCTGACTGAGTTTTTATAGGGGCAGATCTAATATAGATATTGACAACAGCTAAATGATTGGTCCCATAGCGAGTATGGATTTGTAGTACAACAACCTAATTCATTCCTATTAGACAGAGTCAGTAGTTTAGCTTACCAACGTCAAACAAGGGAGCACCATATATCTTGAGAAATGGGCCAAGGGGGTGGCCCTGCCCTGCCTCTTCCTGCCTCTGATGGGTACGAAAGGGCCCACCCTCAGCCCGGGCTTCACCCTGGCATGGTTTGCGTGCATCCCATGCAGTTGGATTTCTTCCAGGGCTTTATAGCAGTTTGCTGGACTCTCCTCCCTCAGCAGGCATGTCATGGGAAGTGCCTCTTGGCACAATAGTTCCTGGGACCTAGAGTCCCTTCCTCAGTATTGATGGCAATGGTATTGCTGTCCCATATGTGTGAGACATGTATGGGCAAGATATTAAAACAAACACATCAGTAATAACATTCTTCACATACAACTAAAGTAGGTGTAAGGTACACACAAAATAATGGACACGTCCAAAAAAGAATACAAAAAGGTATGGCAACTAACTGCATTCCAGGTGTGGATAAACAAATAACTAACTTGCAAAAAATTCAACACAAATCCAACATACATCAAAGGGAGCAGTGCAAGCAAAATGAGGTAGACATTGCTCAAGACAAGCTGAAAGCCGTACATTTGAAATACCACCCAAATCAATGTCTCATCCAATTAGGATACATTCACCATAACTATCCATGAAACATTTTCCCTTTTCCTGTGTGAGTCCTGCAGAGGTCCCAAGCTCTAAATATACAAACTTAGGCGGTCATTCCAACCGCCCGCCCGCCATGCGGTTACCGCCGAATGACCGTACCGCGGTCAAAAGACCGCGGCGGCCATTCTGGCTTTCCCGCTGGGCCGGCGGGCGACCGCCAAAAGGCCGCCTGCCGGCCCAGTGGGAAAGCCCCAGCAACGATGAAGCCGGCTCCGAATGGAGCCGGCGGAGTTGCTGGTGTGCGACGGGTGCAGTGGCACCCGTCGCGATTTTCAGTGTCTGCTTTGCAGACACTGAAAATCATTATGGTGCCCTGTGAGGGGGCCCCACGACACCCGTTCCCGCCATCCTGTTCCTGGCGGTATTTACCGCCAGGAACAGGATGGCGGGAAGGGGGTCGGAATCCCCATGGCGGTGCTGCAAGCAGCGCCGCCATGGCGGATTCCTTGGGCCAGGGGTAAACCGGCGGAAAACCGCCGGTTGCCCTTTTCTGACCGCGGCTTTACCGCCGCGGTCAGAATGGCCCTGGAAGCACCGCCAGCCTGTTGGCGGTGCTTCCGCGGTCCCCGGCCCTGGCAGTCATGGACCGCCAGGGTCGGAATGACCCCCTTAGTCATATTGCTCACCAACCAGGGTTAAATAAACACACCTATAGTCACACATCCAAATGTATCCAATCACATTAATTAGGTGGTGCAATTACTCATCACTATGTGAATGCCTGTCCATTAAAGCTTAACATCATCACATATCATATCAAATTGTTAGTGTACATAACGAAGTACACTCTAAACATATATGGTGTGTAACATGCCATAATGTGTAAACACAATTACATTGTGTCACAATCTAACTGATACAACATTGCTAGGTTTCCAAAAATAGCTGAGGAAAAGTAATTCAAGGACTAATGTGTACAAAAATGACCAAAAATGTATTTCTCCATAAAAAAGGAAAAACATAACAAAAGGCTAATGACCAGACCAATTTGAAATTGTGTGTTAGCACACTCCAGTGCATCCAACCTTGCCCCAAAAGATACTGTCAGTGTAACCTCCTCACAAAGGAACATCCATTGGGCAGGGCAGACGGGGGACATTTAGATTTGGGAGGGGGGGGGCTTGGTTTTGGAAGGAGTGGGTTGGCAAGAGGAAGGGGAGGACCTACGTTTAGGAGGGGGAGTTTGGGGAGTGGAAGGGGTGGAAAAACATTTGGCTGGGTTACCTTTGGGACCTGAAAGGGCCTGATAGGTGGATAATAAGGGTGGATTTGGTGGTGGAAGAGGTGGCATTAGGTGTGGGAGGGGTAGAAACCTTCTTTAAAGTGGTGCTTGGAGGTTTGGGAGGTTGATGGAAAGGAAAAAGGAAGGATCTTTGGTAGGGTACTTAGGGGTGGGACTGGGAAAGAGTGAGGTCTTGAAGGGAGAGGGAGTGACTGTGTGTGATGTGCTTGGGTTTATTGTGGATGCAGGTGCATGTGTGTAAGGTGTATGTACTGCAAGTAGGGATGTGTCTGTTGGGTGCTTGATTGTGTGGGTCTGTGTTTCTTTGGTATGTAGAATGTTAATGGTGGATCTGTGGAGGTTGCTGCAGTGGCAGTGCTGGGTGTGGGTGTTGTGGATGCTGATGTGGTTGTGACAGTGGGTGTGGTTATGTGTGGTGAGTGCATGGATGTTATGGTGGTTGTGGATGCATGTGGGTATGTTGTTGTCTGTGCTGGCTGTAGATATGGTGGTGGGGGTGTGATGTGTGCACATGTATGCTATTATTAGTGCTGTGTGGGGATGTGATGGGGCAGTGGTGTGAGTAGGTCGGTGTGGTTTTTTCAGTGGTGTTGTGGATTTCATGGTTGTGGGAATGTCTGGGTGTTTTGTGGTGGGAACGGTGTCTGTCTGTTTGGGTGTTTGCCCGTTTTTTTTTGTGTTCGTGCTCATGTGTGGATGCGCTGCTTCGGTTTCATGAGTGGGTGTGTGTATATGTTTGTGTGTGCATTGGACAGGTTTAGGAATAGGGTATTGGTATGGGAAAGGGGTGGTGGAAGGGACAGATATTTGGGGGATGGGAGGCTGCACTGAGGGAGGAGGCCATAGTCTGAAAAGATCTCTGTAGCCTAGACATTGAACTGTGAAAGCCTTTCAGGTAAGCCAGCTACTACAGATGGCTGCTTTGCCCCTGGATGGCAGTCTGACCCATAGAGATGTATCTCAGGAGCTCAATAACCTCCTCACTCTGAACAGCAAGGGAGGCAGAGGCAGGGTCTGAAGTGCCTGGAGCGAAGGAGAGGGCTGCCCTCTTCGGGGAGCGGGCCCTGCCAACCGGGTGGGAAGCAACAGGGAGGGTGGAGATGGAACTGGGGGTGGCAGCAAAGCAGATCATCGAGCACCTACGACCAGACCTATACAATTCAGAACTCTTCTTGTGCGTTGGACATAGCTCTCTGCCAGTATTTATGGGAAATGCCTGCCTGTAACAAAAAAAAAAATGGCAATGTAACTTGTATAACCCTGGCTAGGACTCACCCCCTTGTAGCTGCTGTTGGACCCTCAACTGTCCATAAAGCTTTCAATAGGCCACCAGCAGTATGCTGGCCTTTAGGGCGGGTCAGGTTGCATGTCTAGCCCCATCAACATTGGGAAGACTTCCCCAGCTGGACCTCAGAGATCTTCCATGTCCAGCACTTCAGGACCCCCCACCTTTTCCTGCAATGGATGCTGCACTGGCAATAGACCCTCCAGGGTCTGCACCTTCCTGGTGATGGCCTCCCAAATGTCCCACTTCTGATGGGCGTTGACATGTAAGGATACAAGCCAGGGAAAACAGTAAATCACTGCACCTTTTTGGATATTTGTTTTGTTGTCACACAATTTGTGTACATCAAGCACATGCATAAATCAAAAGTTGACACACAATATTTGTATTTTTCACATGCTGAGCAATACAAAGACATGAAGATACACTTTTGTAGTCATCTGCTGACCGTCCACATCCCTAGTCATGTCCTACACTGACTAAGCCACCCCACTAATGTTGTGTAGTCCTGGGCCATCATACACGTACTGTGACGAAAGCTACTATGAACCATGACACACTATTGTGAGATTTTTAAGAGTACACTACATGTGCATTATTGTACAGTCACATTTACAGCCAGGCCCATTGACATGATGCATACGGTCCTGGAACCATAGTATAGACTACATCTTATGACTTAGGTCACTATGGAAGGGCTGCCATGTGTGTCAGTGAGACTTCCTCACTGCGTATGTGTGGACATGTGGACTACTTAATATAATATCATAGTATGTCTGATTGAGTTTGTGTGGTATGTACTGGAGCCACAGACCAAGCCTGTTGCCATTTGTGCACTGCTACAGGGATGACATAAACATTCCATTGTATTTCTTGTTTGATTGGTTGAATGTAAAAAAGCTGGTGATTTACAAATCAAAACCTCTTTGGAAGTAACCAACTATCTGCACTGTTAATGTGTCACATGTGAAATATGCCGCTACTGTGCAAATATTACTTATGGACCATTGAAAACAGACCTGTGAGAATAAGGGGCCTGTTGGTAGTAAATGACACACACACATTGACAATGTGGGTCAATGGAATGTAGTATCTGATCAAAGGGGTTACTTTAGTCACCATGCGTAATTTATTCCATGTAAAACCAATCAGGGCATCTATTGTTTGTGAAAACCCTTTGTGTTATCATACAAGGATCCACAGATCTACAGGGAGTTTACTCTGTGCAGCAGTTGTATTGCCACAAAACCTATACCCCTACCTGGCCCATGGCCCAGACTGGGCATAGCTAATTGTCAGGCCTTGCTCCCTCTAGGCCGAGACTACTAATCCCACATGAACATCACATTTCCACCAGTTCAACATATACAGTTTCAGTTTGTGGCCATCTAATACATGATCTCAAGGCAGTGTGGCACTCTGAAGGGGTCTTTGAGTTATTGGTAGCTAACAGTTTGGTGGGCCCTGATCTAAGCTGAGTGACATGTGGGAATGTACACCTACCTAACATCATCCTCAACTGCCTTTTGCAGAATACATTTAGCTCATGCTGTAAAGGCTATACATGTGTTTGTACAGATAGCATGATCTGAATAGTAAATTAACCATAGGTACCATGAAATGTATACCTGCATAGATGTCTACATTCATCACAAATGGATTCAAGGGCTTTCCACACCTCCCACATCCCAAAGGTAATGTTAACTATACAATGCATAGTGCTCAAGAATCCATTACATTATTGTCCTATGTAGGGACCACAAAACTTTTCAATAGTAATCAGACTTAACGCTTTAACTCAGAGGCACATTGTAGCCTGTGGGAATGGAAATTATGAAGTAAAACAGAGTAACATATGTATGTAAGATCGTTAACTGTTCCTCTGATGAGCCATAAAGCTAGCCATACAGGTAATGGACCTCATCAGCTAGCAGCTCCAGCTCCTCTGCAGAGAAGGTACGGGTCCTCTCACCTGCTTGGCATGCCATGATTTTTCCCAGAGGTGACATACAGCAGCTAAAATTGGAGGAGGTCTCGATAATTGCAGAGGCAAGTGAGGTATTTTACAAAACCACAGTGTATATGTACGTGGTGTACACAGTCATCAGCATACAGGGACACAGCCATTGGACCTCTACCATCACAATCACCATCATTAGCCGATGGCTGTGTCTGTTGTGGACTCAACCACCCACTGCGTGTTCTGCATGGTCGAACTTCTGCCGGTAGCGTCAGATGTACAATCTCCAATATGTGAGGTGAAGCAGCTGCCATTTTAATGGTTGAAAGTACTGTATGGCGACTGTTAACTGCAACAACATCACTCCAAATCAGGGATTACATTTTAAATATGTACAAACCCTGTGACATTGAAGTTTATCTCCACTATTCATGTGTCTAGTGTATTGGAATGCATGTAGGCTATATTAGCGCAGTGCAGTGTACACTGCCATTGATGGTATTTTGTCCAAAAGGAAATGTAAAAAAAAAAAGAAAATGCAAGGATGCAAATAAAACATCCAAGATGCATTATGTATGCAGTAATGGTCAAGACACATGTTGAGGCCACAATTTGGATTGGTGATGGATGTTGCACAATATAGTGTTTAAAAGTAATATGTGTATATCGCTATATAAAACTGTTATGTACGGTCACATGGGTTTTGGCGTGCTCTTCACATATGTTACTATGGACATTGTGAAAACATTCATATACTATTTTCAATTCACACATTGGTAACCTGGGAGAGGGAGAAAGCGACAGCCTTCAATGTACCGCCCATTTCCAGACCTTCAGATCATGGAAGAAAGGGATGTCATCAGTAAGTTTCATTTGAATAGGCAAGTTATATTGGATCTGTGTAAGCAGTTGGTGCCTGATCCCCTGCCTCACAACACTAATTCCACATCAATTGTCAAACATATAGCAGTATTGCATTTTCTGGCGACAGGTTCCTTTCAATACACTGTGGTACTATCTGGTGGTATGCCACAGTCAGTTTTCTGTGGTGTACTAAAAGACGTGCTTTCAGCAATGACGAGACACTTTGACAGCTACATCCCCAGACATAAGGATGTAGTCAATTTGAAGGTTTGCTTCTATGGATTTGCTTGGCTACCACATATAGTTGGAGCAATTGATGGCAATTGATGGCACCCATATTACCTTAGTACCACCTCAAGCCAGGAACAAGTTTACTTTATCAGGAAGAACTTCCATTGTATCAACCTGCAAGTTGTCTGCTTACCCAAGTTTTATATCTCAAATGTCTGTGCCTGGTTCCCTGGATCAGCCTATGATTCCCTTGTACTGCTGAACAGCACTACACCCGAGCTGATGTCACAACTAATACCGGAGAGGGCCTGGCTTGTTGATAGGTGTGATCTGTCCTACCTTTGTGTGGGTAATGTCAGGTAGTATAATAAGAAAGTGTTTAACTTAGTGTTGCACTTTTGTCTGTCTTCCGACTAGGAGACTCAGCCTGTCCCAACCTGCAATGGTTGTTGGTACTGCTGAGGAATCCAACAATGACGGGGAAGTCTACTTCAATGAGGCTCAGGGAAGAATACGGCAACCAGTGGAGCTGTCGTTTGGGCTCCTGAAGGCCAGATTTAGATGTCTGGACAAAACTGGGGGAGCCCTCCTCTACTCCCCCGGGAAGGTGTGCCAAAGAACCGTGACCTGCTGCATGCTCCACAACCTCACCCTGCGACAGAACATCCCTTCACAGAGGATGGACACCATGAAGTGCAGCCTGGTGAGGATCCTGAAATATCAAATGATGATGATAGTGATGAAGAGGAAGGCGCTGATGTGTGTCAAAATATCACCAACAACTTTTTCTCATGACTGTAAGTATTTTTGTCAAATGTCACAACTTTGACTGGTACAGCAACTCTTGTTGTGATGAGTATGTTAAGGTAAAATCAGTAAGTAGAAATCTAGTAGGTAGAAACCTAGAAAAAGACAAAATAGGTAGAGATTTATTTTGTGATATATACTTGTTGACAAGACATCTGTAGACTTTAAATGCATGTACTTGAATTAAGCAGCTCATTAGATGTCCTGAGATTATGTTTTTTGGATTAAGGGATGAACATGACATCTCCAGCTATCACAATGGAGAGTTAACATCTGTATTTGACCATTTTCAGGCCTAGCTGTGTACAAAACAGGTAATCACACAACTAGGTTGTCTATTTAGCATTAGTCATCATGTGAGCAGTGCAAAGTCAAAGTGTCACCTGCAACTTCTAATCTGCTGAGTCAACTTCATGCCTTGCAAATATTTGAGCTACACACTTGGTATGGTATCACTCATTCCATCATGTGTTTCAGTAGAGGAGACCAGGGCAACATAAAGCAAAGTAGGCAGAAATGTCTCTGAGTATAGCATTGTATGTAGATTCCTCACTCCATGAGAAACGACCATCAGTTATGATATGTCAGACAAGTGAGAATGGGAATGGTCACAATTTTGTTTTGTTTTGAGTTACAGTAACAGGGAACATTGTAGTTGTAGTCATTTCAATCTCCGCTTGTCAACACTTACAAAAGGGTTAGTGTAACATCCGTATTCACAAAATGCTTTTGGGATGGACCATATATTTTCACATTGACACATATCATGAGTCCTGGAATAATATTGTTGTAGAACTACATTTGCAGACACTATTACAACATATTGTATGTAATGGAAATAGATACATGTGATATTATATGCAACAATAGCCATTGACACAGTAAGTCCAACATCTCTGATACTTGGGGGATTGCATGTTAGGAAAGTAGGTACACAACACAATGGCAAAAGCTGAATTGAGAGCAAACAGGGCATTGAGACATTGTGATAGTTAGTGAGGTGTCAAGCATTTAGGATGTAGGATCTGCAAGACCTTTTCCTCCAAGGGAGACATGTTGATTGTGGTGCTGGGAGGACCATCGCAGTCTTACTGGCCTCCAGGTGTTGCTTGGAGGCTAAGGAAAACACCTGTCCCCTCAGGTAGTTCCGCCTCTTCCTAATGTCCTTCTGTGTACACAGGGTGGTACCTACAGCATTCAATCCATCTAATATTCTGGACCAAAGGTCCCTTTTCTTACTGATAGTAGGATGTTGGACTTAGGCTCCAAACAATTGTGGCTCTACTCTTATGATTTAATCCACTATGACTGCCAACTGTGCCTCTAAAAACATGGATTTGTTGCCTTGACATATCCCTAAATTAAAGCCAGTGACAGTGCAACCACAAATACACCAAAGGATTATATAAGAAAATGCACTGGGAAAGTGTGGGGGAGAATTGTAAAAGGGATGAGGAAAAGAAGGCCTGCCTTCTCTCACCAAAATGTTGTTTGCTGTGCTGCAGTGGAGTGGCAAAGGATCAAGGTCTGGAATGGGGTGTGTTTAATAGTGTGATTTGCAGGTGTACCACGTGGCTAGTAAACATCAGGTGTGTTGTATTTGTATCTGCCCAATGGCCACTGTTATGGTGCTTTGCTGAGCGACTCCTGCAACAGCCTACCACTGTCGGGGAACTGCTGCAGGGGGACTACCAGTGCCACTCAGTTTTCTTAATCTGCTTGGTGGGAATCCATTGCCCTGAGGGTGACGCAGTACGAATCTCCAGCATTGCTGTTAGCTGCTTTGCAGGCAGGACACACTATGGCTGCGTGCATCATAATAGGGTGGATGAAAGACCACCAACTCAATGGAGTATTTGGGACCACCACTGCGGTGGGATGGTGATACAACTGTCAATCTCCTAATAAGGCCCTGAGTCACAAGTGAAAATCATTGACCACGATGATCCGCTTGGTGTACCTGACTTCTACTCCATCATACATAGCTCATAATTTTGCAGTGACATCTGGCTGGCTCTTTACTGTTTCTGGTTCTTTTTGCCGTAAGACATATCTCAGGTTCCCCTTATTGACTTTTATTCATTTTTGTGCCATCTTTCTTTCTTATTACATTTTCCCCAATTCCGTTAAATTAATTGTGGTATTTTTCTTTTACTTTATATTGGCTTTTAATTGTTTTGGTACTTCTAAATAGTTTACACATGTTTCCTTAAGGTAAGTATGTCTGCTTTGTGCCATAGCCACTGGGCATTGAGACTGGATTTATTTATTGAACATGTGTTGGACCTAACAGGATTTAGGACATATTATTTGGGAAAAAAATCACATCCTCCAAAACTAAAAACGTATTTTCTTACAGTTCCTCACATTTACCCATGCAAAGGTATTTGTGAATAGGGTCCACGATATCTGTGAAAATGTGATGCCATAATGATGGTGAAGTCTGTGAGGCAAAAGTAAAATAAAGTCATTGAGCCAGATTCAAATTCAAGAGTTCTAGTTTAAATTTGTGATCAATGTAAATTCAGCTTTGCGAGTCTTGGTTATAAAAGACTTTCTAGAAACAAAGTACACCCAGATGAACCCATTGGTGCCTAGTGAATGGCTTTGGAAATGTTGATAATGTTTTTTTTAAATAGGGTGTGTGCAATACCCATCAAGGATGAAATTCCCTATTCTTTATTTTATCAAAGGTTTGTAGATCTAATAAAAGCTCTAAATTCCCTAAACAGCAGGGTCATACAGATAGTACCAATACTAAACTAGAAAAACCACTATGTTTGGCGTATGTATACACTCAGTTGTATGTGTTCTTTGTTGTATTTTATTGTAATAGTTGAACACTGTTGAGCGATACTTTTGAGCATAGAAACAAATGACACACACAGGCAGCCAATGTGCAGGCGATGGTGTTCCGCCAAAATATAATTAGAAAAATATTGTGAGACACAAATATTATGTCAGAAATATCATAATGTCAAATATAGTGTGGGGACAGAATATAGGTGACAAAGTCATTTTTACGTACTTTTGTACACAACATTTTTTTTTAATATAGTTGTAGATTTATAGATAATATTTTATTAGTTATTTTGTTTTTTATTAATGCAAGTTATTATTACTTTAATGTTAATTATGTTTGTAATTTTTGTTCAGGATAATTTATATTTTATTTGGTAATATAGACATGTTTTGTTATTTTATATTAATTGATTGATAGGTTGTTGGGTTTGTAGAGGATTAAGGTGGGAATTTTAAATGTTTCTCATCTATATTTTAATTTGGTAATTTGACTATTAGTTCTGTAAACTATGTTAATTGGACATTATTTAATATATATTCTAGATATTTCTAAATAAAACTTTCATTGTTGCAATTGTTAATTAGAGCATTAATTTTGTTGATTAATTAATTGAATGTATTTATTTGTATATTTTAAATATTATTTGTAGTTTTATGAAATAATCTGCATTGTTTGGATTTTTCAACTATTATCTATATTTTTATGGGAATTTTGGAGTAGTGTAAACGGAAGTGATTTTAGTAGATATGTGTACATATATATATATATATATATATATATATATATATATAAGTTTGATGGCTTTGCGTAGCCTAACTATTTCAGTTTTCATTTGTATTTTTTTATGTTTTGGAAATGTTCAAAAATATAACTTTTCATTATATATGTTAATAAATATCTGTTAATATTTCTGAATGTACACATGTTTTCTTACTTTAGGAGGGAAAAATAGTAAAGTTTAATTTTTCAATCTTCAACAATTTCTATATTGTTAACTTTGTTTGAGTTGGACTAGTAAATCTGAATCCTCCAAAGTTCACCAATTTCCCTACTATTGCTCAGGTTGGCGTGAGAATAGTAAAGCTGGACCCTTCAACGATCAACAGTTTCTCTCTTGCTGCTTATATTGCAGGGAAAATAGTACATTTGACCCCTCCAAAGTCCAACTCTCTCCCTACTGTTATTTACATTGGAATGGGAATAGTAAACCTGACCCCTCCAAAGCCTAAATCTTTCCCCACGGATGTTTACATTGGAATGAGAATATTAAATCTGACCCCTAAAAACAATTTTTTACTGTGACACACTTTAGAGTGGAAATGGTCAATTTGACCCCAACGCCTGTACTTTTTATGTGAATTTTATGTTTTCAATATTTAAAAGATCTATTTTTTGTGATTTTATATTATGGTATTTTCTGTTTTTGCCTTTAAAGTAATATTTATTACTAATGAAATAGTTTTCATTCCTAATAATGGTATGGTCTATGTATATTTTTGATATGTGAAATAGTATCTCAAAATATAGTTAATTATTAGTATGTTTTATTATATTAGTAATGATTATTGTAACATTTTATTAATAGAGTATGTTCATGTTTTACATTTAACTTAAAGTAAATTTGTATTGTATGTTTGTGAGTTCTTTTTGTAACATGTTTCAATGCCATTTTTTAAATAAAAATGTTTTTGAAAGATAATATTGTGTATAGTATTAGAATTGTGATACACCTAGTTGTAGTTTGACAATATTATGGTTTCAAGTATTTCATAGTAGATATTGTGTCCTTTGCATAAAACATATAGGAAGTTGATATTTTTGTCCTCGATTTTGTTTTTTGCATTTGACTACTTTTGCCTCTGATATTTTATCATACAACAGTAGAATCCATGTGCATAATGAGACTTCGTATAAAAGCCCACTCTCAGTAATTCTGTATGACTTCAGTCTATGGAACAATATCCTAGTCCAAATCAGCCTTCACCCATCCTCCTTTTGTTTAAAGAGCATATCTTTCACTACATATAAAACATGCAGTCTATATCACTTTTCCCCATATGTCTCAAAATTACGTACATACCCCTGAACTCACACTAATCTTTCCACCAAAAGTAATTTTGGATGTGACACTTTTTTTATTGTATTGAATCATTAACACCATTACAGTGAGTTAAAACTTAAAAGCAAAAATAAAACAAATAGCATGAGATGGCTGCCCATAAAATAACAAAAACGAAATTGTAATTAGTCAAGCCACTCAACACAAAATAACACTCTACAGTTCATAGGAGTACTTTTATATGAAGCAGAACATTTGTTAACGTATGTGTCCTTCATTTTGGCAAGGTAGATATAAGCCATATTATTTGACTTGGTAAAGAAATATCTCAATGCCTAACCAGGTTGCCGATAAACCATGTAAAACACATAAAATGTAAATAGTTGCCAATGGTGTACTTCTCAAAGCCACCACTCTGAACCACTATCTTAAATGTTCTTTCACGCATTTAATAAGCCTGGACTGATACAATGCACATGTGGAAATGTCTTTTCCTTTTACCCACAAAGCCAATAACAACGGCAGTTAAAATTTTCAGTGCCCTTCCTGTCCTGAACTCTGCTTTGGAATTACAAGCAAGCAGAATATAAGGTATTTTTGTCTTATTGTTTGGCCTATTGCATCCATTAAATACCACTAGGGATGTTAGTCGATATATGTACCCAACGTGTTTAATGATTTCCCTGATGTTTGAAGTCTTACTCTTATATTGATCTCCAGATAAGGCATGTTCAAAATAATCTGCGGACTCTCAGCCGCTCAATTGTTATTAAAAGATACCTTATCCAGATGGAAGAAGTTCCATTTATTATGCTAGAGAATTTTGACCAAAGCACATCCCTTTGTGATGCTGCTGCAGCTTATTTAAGGTGAACAGAACTTTAAAATACAGAGAATCAAAGAAAACTACTATATACCAAATTCTAGTCTATGTTCTATATTGGTGTGGGGAGGCATGTCCTAGGTACATTATAGACAGATTTTAAACATCCTTCCAAGGCTAAATCACCCATTGAGCAAGCTTGACCCCAAACCATATTTCAGATTATGTCAAACTAGGAACAAACTTGTTGATTAGTCAGAATGGTTAACTTATTATACATGTAAAGATTCAGCAACTTCTGCAACAAGTGAGAGGTAAAGAGAGTTTTGATCGAGCAAGATTCCAAGGCAAGTGTTGACTTTATTAGTGGATTTCCCCCTAATTCCAGTGAATATGGTCTTCTTCCAACCATGGGAAATTATCCTAGCTTCCCTTACATTAACTGAGGTTATAGCATAAAATAGATATTAGATAATAAGTCTCCTCGTAGGTCTATTCAAGTCATGTCCATGATGACACTATTGTCGGCATATTGAAGCAGGCTCACATTGAAGCTTCCCAAGTTAGTAGGAAGGTTCCTCACGCCATGCAAACTAACCCCATTGTAGGTGGTTAGAAAGTATAGAAGCAAACATGCAGCCCTCTACAGGCCTGAACATGTAGAGGATACTTGTAGTTGTTCTGGAATCTCCCCAGTATTGATGTAGACCATGTATTCCAGTGTTATGTTATGAGATTTTAGAGTGCCAGGGAGGGTATACTGGCACTAAGCAGGTGTCAGTGTTGCATCACTTGGGGGTGCCAAGAAGCTAATTGAAGAGTCAAGACTTCAGCATCTTGTGGGAGAGGTCAGGAGCAGGCTCTTCTGTGTAGTGGTAGGTCATTCAATGCTTTAGGAGTAAGGTAGGACACAGCCTATCCACTGGATATGAGTTCTGCATGTGCATGGGGTGTGTGTAAGTAGGAGTCCGGCCCAGCGGAGTTGTCCTGATTGTGTGTGAAAGAAGGTGAGCTATTGGAGTAAGCTTGGGCAGTGTTGTGTAAACACCATAGATTGGAAATGGAATATAGTTTCATGCAAGCGGACAACAAGAAAATCACCCTGGCCATTCAAAAATTGGAGTCTTTTTTAGTACAGTGTTAGAGACACTATAGGGGCCCAGAGCACTCTGCCACTCCAATCTCCTGCACCACTTCCCTCCACCCAGGAAAACAAAGAATAACTAAGGTCCTTCTGGGACTCTTACCAATTATTTTATACTGTAGCCATGGACGCCATTGAGGAGTTGCCAGATGTTGCAAGTGTAACCCCTGTTTTTTTCCTTACAACCCCTGCTGCTGCCTTTGTGACCCATTGCCTCACAGGTGGCAAAAGCAGTCCCAAAAACAAACTTTAGACACTTACCTGATGAGTGCTCTTTACTTTCTGTTGGTCATACCCAGATCACACTCTATAAAATAAACACAGCAGAGCAATGCTCACAATTTTTAGAAAAAAATGAAATATGAAAGCCCAATATTAAACATTTTATCATTTTTGTAAATGCATTAAAAATGATCTATGCAAACAAAACTTTCACTTTTGTGCTTAGTAAACAGCAATGGCACCTTTAATGTGACCATAAATCAAAATGTTTTAACAATGATAAGTGTAACAAAACAGGCTTTTTGCTGGTTCACTAAGCTCATGAACTGAGGAATAGCTGCAGGAAGACCCTTGTCAACCGCATCGCATCTACAGCATCCTTGAGCATCTTCAGCATCACGTATCCCTTGCATCAGGACCACACCTTCAGAGCCTACAACAAAGGGATGAAAGTGTCTGGAACTCACTGAAGTCTATATCTACTGAGGTAACTGTTTCTGTGGACTTTGCTGGCCCCCCTGACTGGCTTCCTTTCAGAGTTGATTGCCTAAAATAACTTTAAGTAACTGCATTGACATTGCTCAAAGTTTCCCTTGAAAAACTTGTAATTTGTTGAATTTGCTAATACTTCTTTGTGGTTGAGTGAAAAAGTACCTATTTATTTTACCTTGTAAATGCTATATCTTGGGAACCCTTTCATGAATCTTGTTCATTGTGGGGTCTAAATATGGAGTTTATTTTTATAAATTGGTGTTGGATTCCTTGAGCGTCTCCTCTTCGATTGTTTTGGTGCTGTTTAAATGCTTTACACATGTTCCATGTAACCTTTCCTGCTCAGAGCCACAGCTACCCAGGGTTGAGCTTAAGGTTGAACAAAAGGAATCCTGCTGGTCCTAAAGAGGTTGGGAAGTGTATCACACAGTGAGGTTGCAACCACACCATTTAATACACCCCATTTCCTCACATTAAGGAATAATGGAAGCCAACAGCATAGTTCATTTTCAGTATACGGCCCATATAAGTTAAAAGAGGTGGACATAACAGCTATGTTTTTCTTTTTGAAGCATTTTCTTGTGATTTATCCAAACATTTTGCTATGGGAACAATTGCATCATGGCCTATAACAGACACTTATTTGTGTTAGTAACTGCTGTGTTATTATATAAATTGTGTTCTTACTATGGGGTCAAAGGTCAAATCACATAATTTCCTGTGATGTCACTTCTGCTACCCTTTGCACTTTGGTGATTCACACTTGTGGCTATAGTCTTGCTCTGTATAGTGCTCTGTTGAAAGGACAGGAATTCACTGGGTGATAAACCCAGGATTGTTGGACTGGTTTATCAAGCAACCAGGCTGTGTCTGGCAGATCAGTGTGTGGGCCTGTTTTTACAGATGATTTCCAGGATATTACCACAAATATTGCCTGCATCAAGCTTAAATCCATTACTTCTCCTGTACCTTGTAAAAACACTTGAATAGCCTACCCTTTACATGTTAAAAATTGCCTAAATTTGCAAACATGGGCCACTATTTTAGCTAATTCACTAACATGGACCACTTTTATTTGTGTGCCAGTGCCTATTTTCTGCCCCAATCCAATGTAAATAATGTCAGCAGTGCTCTACCCTGCTCACGGCAGTCTTATAATTGAGGCAAAGCCTTGTCCCTTGTCGAGTGAGTTTGCTATGATTGCCATTCTTATTATTTATTTATGGCAAAATAATGTGATTTTCAGAAATTCCACAATAATGTATTAGTGGTGATTTCAGTATAATTTATTTTGGTAGATAAATACGCATGAAGCTTTACAACAATATGAAAACAGCCGTCTTATACTATTGCCACTCTCCGCGTTACTGCAGTTTATTTGTCATATCTCAATTAAACATAAATAAGAAATTCAATTCTTGAAAGCTGTTTCCGCTGACAGTGTTGGAAGCATCCCTGGATAACTAACTAGCTTTTCCTTTATCAGCTTTATATGTTTTTCTTTATGAAAGAATAAGCATGAAATATTAAAAAGCACTTTTTATTCTGCACTCATTGAATGCATGCATTCACAGCCCACACAAACCGCGTTGTGAATTAGGGAGGAAGCAACCAACGTGCCACTAGGCAGAGAAAATCACAGAAAGTAAATGGGCACTAATAGACGCGAGCTAGCAAAGGAGCAAAGGAGCTGATGTGCACAGAAAAGCACTCCCATGTTGTTTCTTGGTATGGCTTATTGAAAGTAACTCGCATTTACAATGTTTCCCTCTAGGGATATTACCGAAATCTACAGTTGATTTCTGAACAGCATTTGTTTTTTAAATTTTTTATCAAAGGTCGAAACCTGTTTTTAGGAATCATGGGCCAGATGTATCAAAAACCCAGTTTGCATTTCTTAAATAGCGAATTTTAAGAAATGGCTTTTTGAGAAATGCAAAATGGTATAAGAAAATAACAAATCCCTAAGAGTGATTTCTTAAAATTCGCAATCGCTATTAGAGTATCGGTATTAGGGAATGGGACTCCATTTATCCCTATGTGAAGGCCCATAGTTGCGAATGTGTTTGCATTTCCCAATCTGCGAATTCCTGTTAGAAATTTGCAAATTAGGTAATGCAAATACAAGGCTACTGGGGACCTAAGTGCCCCTTTGATGCAACCCCCCAAAAGAATTGTGCACATGTAAAGCGTACAAGTGGGGGCATGTGTGCGCCACATGGCACTTTTAAAAATGCATTTTCAATGGTTAGTTACCACCAAATTTGAATTTGTGGTAATTGCATTTCGTAAATGCTCAGTTTGAATTTAGAAAATGCATGATACATGTGCACAAGTAATCACAAATAGGTATTCCCTATTTGTGATTCCCTATTTAGGGAATCGCAAATTCCCTATTCAAAGTCGCAATTTTAGGGAATCACTAAAAATTGTGTGGCCAGATGTATCAAGCTCCTGGTTTGCATTTCTTAAATAGAGACTTTTAAGAAATCGTTATTTTAGAAATGCAAAATGGGATGTATCAAACTTGTGAGTCGGTAATAGCAATTTCTTATAATTCGCAAACGCAATTTGTGCCTTGCAAAAAATTTGCGATTTGGTATTTGAAAATCGCAAATTGTGAAAACGGCGAACCGGAACAGGCTGATGACATCACATCCAGGAATTGAGTCAGCCCATGCTGTTTCCAGGAGACACACACACAGGAGCAGGCAGAGAGACACAGCCCAGCACTAGGGAGGCAGTTGTGTGATCCAGCCAGGACCAAACAACAACATGGCCAATGATGGGAATGTGAAGGAGAAAGGAGACAGGAATCACAAGCTCAAATTCAGTCAGCATGAATTGGAGGTGCTCACTGAGGGGGTGGTAAGGAACCACAACAAACATTTTGGGAAGAACTCACTCCAGGTACTTGAAAGTGAGAAGAGGAAACTGTGGTCAGAAATTCAGACAAAAATATGTGCAGTCGGTGTTGCGCAGCGCTCTGTTGAGGAGATACGCAAGTGATGGTACAACTTGCGTTCCCATGCCGAAGAGATGGTGGCCAGCAGGCTAGAGGAGGCATGGAGCACTGGAGGAGGACCACCCACCCAGACACCATCTACAACAATGGAAGACATGGTGGAGTCAGACTGCTTCCTGAAGCTGTCAGTGGTGTCACTGACATTGACACCTCAGGGACACCCACCACCAGCAAAGTTAAGGGCAATAATGATGTGTATCCCCATATGTGCATGTACAAATGCCCCTTAGAAAATAGCGATTAGCTCGATGCATTGTGATAAGTATTCCATGCCACATCTTACATACAACGCAACAGTGTTAATCAAAAATATATAGCAAGTTAGTGTACAGCCACACAGAGGAACAATACAAACCACTCACAGTGATACGATGTTAGTATACATTCATTATTATTGTACAACATTTTGTGAAATATTCCTAAATGACATGCTGCACATTGTCGTTGTAGATGTCCCGGGCCCTGACGGAGTGGAAGGTGGAAATGTGGGGGATGGCGAAACACAGCCACAGTCTGACTCAAACACCAGTAAGTCCTTCAATATTCTACCAACTAGATGCAGGGCAAGGGTGTTAACTCTCCCAGAGTATAACCTGGACTCAGATGAAATGCCGGATGAAGGACCCACACCACCCCCAAAGGCTAGATCCACAGGAAGACAGCAGTCGCTGCCCAAGCATCAGTCAAATCCCCTCAGGAGGCATCATTATGCAGGCATACAGTGCACAGATGAAGGAGAGGGCCCATCAATCTGTGGCGGCCTTGAAGCTTCCATGCTGAAAGTGCAGCGCCTACAATGCAAACAAATGAGGTCAATGCACAGGCAGTTGGTGTCTCATAATGACAATATGAGAGTACTGCACAAGCAGTTGGATGCACTCAATGAAAACATGGGATTCATGCACAAGAAGTTGGAGTCTCTGAATGAGGGACAGCAAACAACAGCAGAAAACACAAAGGAGTTGACAAACACCATTAGGGAACTCTGCACTGAGATTCAGCAGGAGCATGTCAGCCACCGTAGGTGCCATCACCAATTTATGGGAAGGTTTAATGGGTTCTGAAGATTGGTCAATCGGCTCGCTAGCTCAACTGCCTTGATATCAAGACATGCTGTGGGCATCTGGGTGGAGATGGCACATTGCAGTCGGGACATTGCACAGGGATTGGTGCAAATAACCAATGTTCTGGATGAAATGCAGACAGCATGCAGTGCTACAAATAGCGAACTTGGTGGTAGGGATAGTGAGGAGTTCTCTAGCCTTTACAGTCTTACAGCCCCTGTGATGAATCCTAGGCGTCGCAGTACCAGACACAGTACTGTCTTGGAACCCGCTACAAGAGGTGCCAGCGAGGCCACTGAACGCTCAAGTGGAGTGCGTGGACATAGGAAGTAACGTTGAGGGCTAAAGGGGACTACCTTAACATGTAGCAATACAGTTATACTATGATGCTAGTAGTGTGACACTGTTACTTCCACATGTTTGCCTATAGTGCATAGGTATGTCCTATTGACACATATGTTACTTGAATTCAAGGTAATACAGATACTAACTACAGAAATACATAAAATTGAAGTGGTGTTGTCATTACTTACATCAGCAGTGGTTGCATGTGATGTCAGCACGTCTTTGCCTGCCCTCTGCTGCACTGCTCCTGTCTACTGGGTGAAGGAGTAGTAAGGGATCACCATCCTAATCTGAATCCGGCTCCATGGGTTGCACAGGTGTGCCCCTTGTCGTTGCAATGTTGTGCAACATAGCACTAGTAGCCACAACTTTGCAGGTCGTCTCTAGGCTATACTGTAGTGCACCTCCACTCTTATGGACGCACATGAAGCGGCTCTTCAGCAGTCCGAAGGTCCTCTCCAACACACTGCGGGTTGCCCTTTGTGCAGCATTGTACCTCCTCTCGGATGGCATTGCAGGGCTCAGGTAGAGCGTCAGTATATATAGGTCCGCACTGCATAGGCACTGTCTCCTAGAATGAAAAGAGAGTAAAATGAGTGCTTGTGATATCTGACATCACATTTACATCAATGCAACATTGTCAACTATTACATTACCCAATAGATATCCTTCGCCAAACTCCCCAGCTAGTAGTCTTGTGTGAATTTTGATGTGGCGAAAGATGTACGAGTCATGTGTGCTGCATGGGTATCTGGCCACGAGATTGGTTATGTTGTTGGAGATATTGCTAATCACTTGTATGTTCATGGAATGATGGTTCTTACGGTTCCAATAAACATACTCAGTGGCAGATGGTGGACAGATTGCTACATGTGTCCCATCGATTGCACCTATGACATGTGGGAATTGTGCAATCTGGTAGAAATCATTTTTTGTCTATAGTAATTCCTGTGGGGTGTTGAGGAATCATATGTGCTGTTGAATTTTGCTCAGCATGGCATTTGGGAAATGCATTGAAAAATCATGAGAGGGCACTCTGTGAGACCTCTCCTGCTGCTGCTATGACCCCTTGATAGCTTCCTGAGGCTAATAGGTGCAGGGAGCATAATACCTGCACATAGGTGGGTATACTATTGGTCCTGTGTGTGGTGCGTTGCAGTAGGGGTTGTAGATCAGCTATCAAGTCGAGTATCATGGCTGAGCTTAACCTGTACGTCTCATAAATGTCCTCCTCTGTCTGGTGAAAAAGGAATTTGCGAACTCTCGAAATGCGCTCCTGTCTCCTCCTACCTCTCCTCAAACTTGCCAGGCTCCTTATTTTCCTTGCCATCACGTAGAGTGCAGCCATTGTGGAAAAGAGGCTGAGTCATTCAGAAGTATACAGTATAAGAATAGTTAGAAAACAGTGCAAACAGTGTAACACACAATAGAGAATAGTGGCCACAGGGGGAGCACAAACCATATACTAATAAAATGGAATGCGAGAGTTGGACCCTCACCTAGGTAAGTGGAGTGTGTAGAGATGTGCTATGGGTACCAGGAAAGCACAAAGGTAAGTACCACAACACCCCCAGCGACCAGGAAAGCAGGAGTAAATTACTAGAATTTCCCTAAAACACCCATTTAGAAGAAAAGAAGAGAATTGCACAAACCAGAGGCGACTGCAAGAAACCAGTGGTGGATTCCTGAAGAGGAAGACCTTTGAAAAGAGGGAACCAAGTCCAGAAGATGCAGCAGAGTCCAGTGGGGGCAGGAGCCCTTACCCACTAGGCTGAGGATGCAGGAGTTGGTCGATGGTGAGGAAAAAAAGTCAGCACTGCAGCCCTAGAGTTGGAGTTGAGTTCCTGGAGGATGCAGGTGATGTCCCATGCTTGAAGGAAGATTGCAGTCGGGTTTGTGTGTTCGAGTTCCACCAACAAGCCTTGGCAAAGGTAAAACTCATGGTTGGCAGAAAGTGGTGCTGCCGGGGACCAGCAAGACCCAGGAGGGGGAGTCAGAGGGGCCCCCAGTGTCACAGAGATCCCACAGGAGCACAGACAGCACACACAGGAGTCCCACAGGATGGGGACACAAAAGGTGCAAATAAAGCTCCTACAGCACTACAAAAAGGAGTTCCACTCAGGAGAGCCACTCACAGAGCTGTGCGTTGCAGGAAGAAGTGCTGGGGACTGGAGCTACACGATGCCTGAAGACCCCTTGGAAGAAGTGCCAACAATCCTTGGCAGCTGCAAAAGATGTGGTGCACTGGTGTACTGTCCTACATGGGAAGGCAAGGGCTTACCTCCACCCAAGTTGGACAGCTGGTAGAGAGGATCATCTGGACCAATCCAAACCACCACCCATGATGCAGGATCCATGCAGCTCAGCATTAGAGGGGATCCACACATCCAGTTGTCGTTGCTGTTAGTGCCTGCAGATGCAGGGGAGTAACTCCTTCACTCCAATGGAGATTTTTTATTCTTTCCTGTGTAGACTGAAGACGGGCTGGCCTCAGAGGATGCACGACTGTTGCAGAAGCTGGAAGGAGCCAGAAAAATAATGTTACAGGCGAAGTCTTCGTCTTTGTTGCAGATTGTCGGGTCCTGGAGAGTCCAGATGCAGTTTCTTTGGTCAGAAGTGAAAGTAAGGGATACAGAGGAATTCTGCTGGAATCTTGCAAGTCCAATCTGAGGAACCACCCAAAGGAGAGACCATAAATAGCCCTAAAAGGGGGATTGGTCACCTAGCTGGGTGACCACCAATCAGGAGGCGTCTCTGACGTCACCTGCCTGACCTGGCCACTCAGGTGCTCCCAGAGTTCCCTGCCAACCTTGGATCCAAGATTGCAAAACCCAGGGACCCTCTGGAGAAGCTCTGGGCACCACCCCTGGGGTGGTGATGAACAGGGGAGTGGTCACTCCCTTTCCATTGTCCAGTTTTGCACCAGAGCAGGGAGTGGAGGTCCCTGAACCAGTGTAGATTGGTTTATGCATGGAGGGCACCAAATGTTCCCTTCAAAGCATACCAGTGGCTTGGGTAGACTATCCCTCCCAAGTCCAGTAACACCTGTTTCCAAAAGGAGAGGGTGTAACACCCCTCTCCCAAAGGAAATCCTTTGTTCTGCCTTCCTGGGCCTGAGCTGCTCAAGTAATAGGAGGGCAGAAACCTGTCTGTGAGGTGGCAGCAGCTGGGGCTGCCTGGAAAACCTCAGACGGCTGTAGGGTCAATGCTGGGGGTCCTCTAAGGAGCCCCGAGAGTGCATGGAATCATACAGGCAATACTTGCAAAGGTATTGGGGTATGATTCCAACATGTTTGATGCCAAGCATGCCTAGGTTCGGAGTTACTATTATGTAGCTGGACATAGGTAGTGACCTATGTCCAGGACACACATAAAATGGTGTCCCCGCACTCACAATGTCCAGGAAAATGGATATGGAGTTTGTGGGGGCACCTCTGGTACTGCAGGGGTGCCCTCACACACAGGTACCTGCACCCTGCCCTCTGGGCTGAGAGAGCCTACCATAGACGTGACTTATAGTGACCTGGTGCAGTGACCTATAGTGAAAACGGGTGCTTGCACCTGGTTCACGCAGACTGCAATGTCAGGCCTGCAGAACCCTTTGCATGGGCTCCCTATGGGTCACAGAATAACTGCTGCATCCCATAGGGATCCCTTGAAACCCTAATGCCCTGTGCACCCTGGTACCATATACTAAGGGCTTACATGGCAGCACCAATATGCCAATTGTGGGATGAAATACCGAGTTTTGAGAGAGAGAGCATAATCACTGGGGTCCTGGTTAGCAGGATCCCAGTGAACACAGTCAAACACACTGACATCACGAAGAAAAAGGGGGTAACCATGCGAAGAAAGAGGGTATTTTTGTACTACAAATGGCTAGCCTGCTGTCTTGCAAGACTTCATCCAGGCATGCTGCTGTACCCAAGATGTTTCACTGAGTTCCCCCACCAGTATTCACTCGGCAGTAGGCAGGGAGGGGATGGAGTCCTGGGAATCTGCAGGTGTGTACACAGTGAGTGATTTCTTTCAGGACCACAGTCTGATCCCGTTTGATATGTTATCAAAACAAACCGTCCTGCCAGCAATGCAGTTTTTTATGCACAGCCATGTGTTAGCACACAGATAAAACATTGCATGTCACCTTGTGATAAGTCAAATAGTCAGTGGGCTCAGAACCCTAGTTGTGCTTAGTAAGGTTGGCCTTATAATTGTGGTCAAGAATGCCTATTTTCCCCGTGCCTTTAGGGAACTGAGAAAGGAAAGAGGAAGAAAAGTGGTCCTGTTATACCACATCCTCATAGAAGTGAAAAGTCTCCTTTATCAGGCATAGTTTGATGTAAACTTTGCCAGCTACAATCTTTCATTAGGAAATTTGCATCTAAGCAATTAAAGGCCAATGCAACGCTTCTTTAGCTGAGAGGATTTTCATAACAATTGGAATGTGTTCAGCCTACTATGTATGAAGTACAAATGGGATTCTTTGAGCAAGGTCTTCAGTTGTCCTCTTCCACCGGAGTTTTCAGAGCTCAACGTATTCTCTCTTCTGCTATTCATTACATGCTCATTATAATGATCCTAAAGAGACTCTGGATCATGACTTTGTTGGCTAGGTAAAAGCATGAGTTAGGTAGCTATTAAATATGGTAGAAGGACTGCACAACTCAAAATGCTTAGCTCTACAGGGTTCATTTAAAACAAATTCAGATTGCCAATGTCTATGGTTGAAACATTGCTAATGCCGGAGAAACCTTACCACGAATAATGGAAACCCTGGTCACCATTGATAAACCTCAGGTGACCCAAAGAGCTTTGTCGGAGATATTAAATAAAAACTCTAGGTAATTTTTCTTAAATTAAAAGCAGTGATAGATGTTTCCACCACGTAGGGTGAAGAGGTAGTTATATACCCAGGATGATGTTTATTGGAAAAGCCAATTTAAGTGACTGGTATAAATATTTCACCTACAGGAAATTTGGCACAATGTTATGGCCCTTGAAGGAATACAAATATAGCTCATCAGATTTAACATCAAACATGTTAGAAAAAAGGGTTGCAAGAGATTGGGTGTAACAACAGCCTGCCCAAGCCTCTAGATCCATCGATACGGGTAACAATTAAAGTAGTCTGCTCATTAAAAAAAGATAGGAAAAAATAGATTTTCTTCATTAAGAGTAAAACAATGATTGAGTGCCACATCAATTCTGATAAATTAGACAAGGGTTTTACAAAGAAAATGTTATTAAGGCCCATGGTAACTGTAAGTTTAGGGAAATGGCTCAATCTAGAATAAGCTGCAAGACGGAGGGCCTGATTACAAGTACCACAGTCCATGGATGGCTGTACCCATGGTGGCAGTCAGACCACCGGCTCCTCGGCTGCCCGGCTGCCTGATTATGTGAATAGCAGCCTGCCTTTCTGTCAAGCTTTTCATGGCAGGGCTCCCTCCATAAGAAAGCTCAGCAGAAAGGCAGGGAAGGGGTTCCAAAGCGGGCCCCAGGGCGATTTTGCCCATTGGGAAGTGTGGCTGGGGGCACATGCTGTGCCCCCATCTGCCTGCACTGTGGGTGCAGACTGCTTGCCTTGCACAGTATTGTGCATGGCAACAGTGCACCTGAGGTGCATCTGGCACTGCACTGCAGTGGTATGTTCTTCAGGCTCACTTTATGAGCCGAAGCATGCTGTTGCAGTGCCACCACTGCAGACACTACTGCCAGCCTGGTGCTACTGTCATAATGCAGCTATCGAGAGGCCACCGGCTTGGCGGCGTCCTCCCGACCACCGCTTTGGCAGTCTGGCAGTCTGACTGCCAACACTCAAAATTGGGGCCTGTGTCTTGGGAAACTAACTGAAGAGGATTTATATTGAAGAGGCAAATTAGAAATTTTTCTTGATTTGAATGTAAGGAGGCCAGCAAATATTGCATTCAGTAACTAGGTTGTATCTGCATGAAGTATTTAGGCACATTCCTTCACTTAAGGACCAATTCCCAAACTGCATTTTGTAGTATATTTGGTAGTACTACAATAGCACTACTATATGTACATGGAAATGCTATTCACAAATCTATGTGCGGAGGTCTTTGCCTCCAACTCTTCTATCTTTCAAGTGGGAGATCTCCAGGTCATTGCCTAGGTCTTAGCAATAAATGTGGGAGTGAAAGGGGGAGAGGTTGGAAGAAGGGGAATACTTATAACTAAAAAGGAGGGGTTTCGGGAAGAACAAGGTATGGCTAGGCAGGAATTTAAGGAGAGACACACACTGACCAAAAAAAGATATAGCCCCTTCCTGCTCACAAACTGCAGTACCACAGTTAGTACAGCCAAAAAGACATATAATAGTCAACAATGTACTTCAGCTCAGAGCTAGACTAAGGGGCTGGTTACAATGACAACGGAAAGAGTCCAGCCATCACGTTTTCAGCAGTCTTCCAGCCCACTTCCCTAGTGGTCTTACTGCCTGATCAGGAAGTGAAAGAGAACATTGCCTCAAGACCACTGCCTCTGTTGACATTCCTGCTCCCACAGCGGGAGAAGCAGAGGCGGTCCAAGGAGGCGGTCCCAGCATTTTGCCCACTGGGCTGATTATGAACTTCCTTTCCACTGACCTTTACCTGGCAGGGATACCACCATGCGTGAGTCAGCAGAAAGGCAGTAAATGTGCCTTAAATTGTGCTGAGGGTGATTGTGTACCATCACTGGTGCACATGCAATGCTCTCCAATACCTGTGTCACACAGCTTGCTCATTGCAACTGACAACATACGGCCAACCAGCTGGAACCACGCTGTGGGTGTGTCCAGCAGTCAGCAGTGTGGCCAGCATTACATTCTAGCTGGTTTCCTGCAGCGATATGAAGCGCCATCATTGCTTTGCTGCAGTGAAACCATCAGCCCTGTGGGAAACTGGTAATATAGCAGGTTGGCAGGTTGGCGGAGTACTCAGACCCACCACTGCAGCGGGACAGCGGTAAGACCGCATAACTCCTAATCATCCCCTAAATCTTGCACCATCCATGGCCAATCAAAAGCACTGAAAAAACTCTCCATAGAAGATAATGGAGGTAGGCACATAAAATAAAACCCTATAGGAGCTATTGTTAATTGAAATGAAATTATTTTAACAATTTGGAAAATCTAAATAATTGTATTTAATGTGAAAATATTCTTCATACATAAAACAAATATTTTATTTTAAAATATTTTATTAACCAGTTTTAAATTTAACAATGAGTGTAACGTTATTTTTTTAAAAACTGTTAAGTTTTGAAAAGTGCATACCAACAGAAACATACAGTACAGTGCAAGTTACAGCAATACAATTCATCTTCATTACATAAGAGTACCAGAAGGCATATACACCAGAGTTCAAGTCAAGAGAGAGTCATAACCACCGTACAGATCTTATCCTCCATCCCACCTTCCCAAACCATAGCCTTATTAGACCATGCTTTAAACAACTTATGCATATGGGAGCATATTGAAACCACAGTTGGTCACCACCTGTTCATAGGGCAAGGTGTGTAGCCCCACCCACTCATCCTCCTCACTGCTTACAGAGCTTATATCCTCCCCACCAGTAAACCGTTTCACTAATGTACCCCAAGCTGCCACATCAGCGAGTGCCCTCTCATCTCTTCGTGTCAAGCGCATATACTGCTCCTCAGCAGCCCCCCACTCCAGTAAATCCCGCAGGCAGCTGGAGATCATCGGGTTTCGGGCGTCATCCAACCAATTGCTACTCTACGCTTGGCCAGTACCAAGGCTAGCTGTGCCAGTTTACATGAAATGCCCCTACCTTGCGGCTTTTGCACCACTCCCAAGATACGGGTCTTCGGCGTTGCCTCTAACCCCAATCCTTTGACCTCCTCAATCACTGCCACCACGTCCTGCCAAAAGCCATATACTGCCCTGCAAGTCCAGACCAGGTGTAGGAATGAGGAACCAAACGCACCACACCTAGGGCAGCACGCTGTGTGATTCGGGTCGATCCTGTTTAGTCAACGGGGTGTGATATATATTCTGTGTACAAAGTTAAAATGCAACAGCTTGAACCTGTGGTTACACGACACCGTACGCACCAAAGACATAGCCAAATCCCAATCAGCTGAAATGTGCTCCCCAAGGTCAGATTCCCATGCCCTGCATCCCACACTTATCACACCTGGTTGATCCTCCCGCAGGGCTTTATAAAACTGAGTAATCAAGTGCATCCTCTCACCCCAATTAATCAGACCATTCAGTACTGATGAATCCCTAGGAGCGACCGGAAACCACTCCAGATCTCACATGCCACGCTCTCGATTTGCAAAAATTGACCAGGACCCAGGTCAAACAGATCCTTATTCTGTACCAACTATAAACACCGAGGCAAGAACACCATTTTTGCCACCGCGGCCCGACCCATCACTGAGAGAGGCAACCTATTCCAAAAGGAGACCGAGCGTTCCAGGCCCGCCACCACTCGCTCAACATTGTGCTAATCATGCACAGCCACAGAGTTAGAGACCCATATAACCAAGTACCGGAAACACTTAACCTCCCATCGAAGTCCCGCTTCAGGTAGCCTAGCCTGTAGAACCCCACTGAGGGACCCCAAAGGGAACAGGAGCAACTTCTTCCTGTTGATCTTAAGAGCAGAGACAGCCCCAGAAACATCCATCCTCTGCAGCAGCAGCGGCACCGGAACGCGGGGATCCCGTACATAAACCAATGCATCATCAGCATACATGGAAATTATATGTGCGGACCGTCCCACCGGAATCCCTCACTGTACCAGCTCCTCTCAAAGCCAGATCGCTAGAGGCTCAACTGCCAGAGCAAACAGAAGAGGCTAGAGCGGGCATCCCTGCCGTGTACCCCTGCTTATCTCCCAGGTATGCAGGAGCTCTCCTCCCTCTCATACTTGTGCAGTTAGAGCAGTATACAGCAACCAAACCCAAGTACAGAAACCAGGACCAAACCCCATAACTTGCAAGACCTCTAAGAGATATCCACACTCAACTGTGTCAAAAGCTTTTTCCAAGTCGAGAGACACCAGCTCCAATTCTGTCTCCACATCTTTAGTCTCGTGCAGAATATGTGCCAATCGAAGCAAATTATAGGATATACTATGACCAGGGATAAACCCACATTGGTTCTCGTGCACTAGACCCTGGATCACCCCACAAAGCCAGGTGGCTAAAATCTTGCAAAGTATCTTGACATTGCTGTTTAGCATGGTAAGCGGGCGATACGAGGAGGGGTCACCTGGGTCCCCCAGCTTAAGCATCAAACATACAATACCCTGATGCATGATGTCTGGCAACATGCCACGCACTCAAGCTTCTTAAAAGACCTCTAGGAGCTTCTCCCATAACGACAAGGAAAATGCTTGATACAACTCAACAGGAAAACCATCACTACCTTTCCCATTGCAGCCACTGCCTCACTCACCACCTCTACAGTAATCACAGCCTCAAGAGCGTCCCTACTATCTGGACCCAGGCTTGGAAGCCACATGTGCTGCCGAACCCTCCCCCACGCCTTTCTCAGATAGTACAGCGCCAGCCCTCGATACCCTTTGGAGGTGCGCTGCCAATTCCTCTAGAACATCTGTGCGCCTTGTGAGCGTTTCACCCTCAGCGTTCCTGATATGCAAAATAGGAGGGGCCTCCACCTCCCGTTTCAGGATCCACGCTAAAAGCTTGTCAGATTTATCTCCCTCTCGATGCAGTCACTGCCTATATCCTCTGAGTGATATCCAGCTTAGCGTATCCAAACAACTATTAACCTCCTTGTATTACCTGAGCTCCTCCCGCACAGCCATTCTCTCATCTGGTGACTGCTGCTGCAATTCCCCCAACTTCACTTCCAGGTCTGTAAGATCCTGCTCCAATTGTCTCCAGACCCCACATACCATGCCTATGTACTCTCCCCTTATGACTGCCTTCATAGCCTCCCACTCCAGGCCCCTGGACACAGTCGTGTTCCAATTCAATTCCATCTACTCTTTTATGGCCTTACCCACCTTTTCCAGACACCGTGCATCGGTAAGTAAATCTGCAGGCATACGCCAACCACGCGCTGTACGGGTGGCCGCTGTACCCCATTGCAACTGTAATAGCACTGGTGCATGATCGGACAAGAATTTACCCATATGCGTGACATCCAGCACTTGCGAGCCACTGAGACCAACCAGCAGAAACCTGTCCAGTGGGATGTGAGTATTATGTGTTCTGGAGTGGTAAGTGTATTCCCTGCCTTCAGGGTGCATTTCCCGCCAACAATCCCATAGCCCTAATTGTGTCATCACTTCCGTGAGAGATTTTACTATCAGGGGCTTAGTTCCCAGCTTCGGCGGAAGGTGGTCCAGATCCCCCCTGTAACACACAATTGTAATCCCCTGCCCAGACTAGAGGCCCATCCACACTGTCCCCCAAAATCTCAGGTATTCTGGTGTAGAAGGAGTGATCATCTGTGTTAGGGGTAAAGGTGTTAAGGATAACAATGGGTGAACCATCTAACATGCCCCCTACCAGAACATATCAACCCTCAACATCTACTTCACTGTATACATGGGTAAAGGGAACCCCGGGAGCCACCCACACAGACATCCCCCATGCATAGGAAGAGAAGGAGGATGAAAACATTTGTCCCCGCCACGTTTGGTGTAACTCTTCAACCCCCTGATATTCCATGTCAACATGTTAATATGACGACCCATAGTGATACAGTGTTGTCCCCCCCTCCCCTCTGAGCCCCTTCCCCTGTGTGCCACCCCGTGATAAGACAAGAAAAAGGCATATTACACATCTCGCCCTGATACCCGCACTGTTGAATAAACTTCAAACATTGATGAACTTGACTCATCAAACCCCCCAACCCCCACCCTGGAAATACAGTAAAACAACCAGAACAGACCATACTGTAAGTCCATTTCATAATTGCTGCCAGGACAACAGCCTAAACCCCAACTTGCTGTGTCGAAAGTCCTATCACAGTTGTGGAGTGACCAACCCCCCCCCACCGGCATCACTCCACAAATGTTCAGAGTACCACCCCAGCCTGAGTTCCCTAAGTGTCAGCGGCACCCCTTGAGGGCCAATGTAGTTTAATCCTTAAGTAAGACCACATCAGGACCTGAACAAGATAGCGCCACAGCTCTCCACCAGAGAAACACTATCTTCATTGTCACCTATCCTGCAAAAATAGGAGAAAGAAAGGAGGCACACTGGCACCCTGAATCATGAAGATCATAGTCAGACTAAAGCAAGATCCCCCCCAGCTCCTAGTCCCCGCTCCACGATCGTACCCCCAGCCAGATCAGTAGACACTACTGCCATTGTTGCGTCCTGCTGTATCTCAACTCTGTGATGAGAGTCCACAGCTGACCCGCTGGTCCCTGCATCCACCAGCCGACCAGCGTCATGTGACCTCCAATCTGGACTCTCCGCTCCAAAGGCCCGATGAGTGACACCTCCATTTCCCTCCTTCCCCCGGGGCCACCTTGTCCCACATCTCCAACCATCACCACTCCTCCTCCGGACGTTTGAAAAAATGTGATCTCCCGCCTGAGAGAACTTTTAAGCATGCCGGATACAAAAGCATATATCTAATGATCATGGCTCAAAGTTTTGCCTTAACCTCCATGAAACCCTTACGAGAACTCTGCACCTAATTTATGAAATCAGGATAAATGGATATCTTGCAGTTCTCGTATTTTACCTTATCGGACTCACGTGCGATCCTTATAGTTCAGAAGGCGGGCAATAATAGCCCGGGTTGCGCACCAGGTCGAGAGGGTGCAACAAGGGCCCTATGAGCACGCTCCAACACGAAAACCTTAGATAGCCCAGGTGGTTGCAGCACATCCCTGATCCAGTTCTCAACGAAAGATTCCGTATCGGACCCCTCCGCAAGCTCCGGGAAGCCCAGCAACCTGACATTTTTCTGCCAGGACCTCCCATCCGCGTCCTCCAACCTCGCCTCCAGCCGTCCAACGGTGGAGTTGGCCTGCACCATTAGCTCCATAATAGAGCCCTCCACCCCCTTAACCTTGGATACCTTCCAGAGCTCCGCCCGAAGCAGATTGACCTCTACCGCCACAGTCTCTATCTTACCTTCCAGTACCACCCTAGAGCCCTGAATGGCCGCAAGCAGCACAGCGCGTGAAGTTTCCTCGGGATTCATTTGCACCCTCATATCGTCTCCACTCACCTCCGATCTGACTGTGCACTGTGGGAGGGGCACTGGAGCAGTATACTTCTCCATGGTGTTACCCTGTGATGCATCTGTACGCTTGTGTCACCCTATACCGTCCCTCAACCGGACCCGGGCTAGGACTCAGTCCCAATTGTAGTAGGTAGACACCAAGAAGATCTCGAACACAGAGTGCCCCAGAAGCGGTGTCGGCTGTTCTCCACACCATCAGGCATCACCATCCACCACTGTATCACCAGGTGGCTAGAGCAGAGGCCGCAGATATCTCCAGTAGCAGAGGACATCTCTCGAGGCAGTCACAGGTAGGAGCCAACAGGATCAAAAATGAAAAAGAAAACAGAGAAAAAAGAAAAAATGTGTGGGTCCAGGAGCCACTGCCGCTCACACCCACTCTGGTGCACGCCAACCAGGCACTGCAGTACTGCAGGCCCCAGCATGATCCCCCGGGTTCCAGCCAGCCTCCCCAGCTCCCCCACAGGACACCACCGCTCAACTCCAAGCCCGGGCGACCATCACTGTGGGCTAGGGTCTGCGCATCCAACAGGCCCACCCGGGTCAGCAGCGCTGGAGGAGCCACCCGCCCTCCTGGGCTGCAGCCAGCAATAGGCCCAGCAGCCGATCCGCACAGTCTAAAGGAGGCCCTTGCTCACCGCCTCCACACTGGACAGGCCATGCGCCACCCTCCAGGGCCCCGCCGACTTAACCGGCGCCCCAACAAGTAGAGCCGCCTGCCCCTGGGCCCAGAGGAACCTTCTTACAGGGCGGGGGACACCGCCACGGTGGGCCCCCTGAATCAGCTGCGCCCGCCACTCCCACGCAAGCTCCGCAGGCCCGCAGTCGTCTCCTGTGCGGCCCAGCAGAGGCGTACGATCACCGCCTCAGCACCGGCTCTACGGGCGCCCAAAGTGGGATCTGGCCAAGCCCAAGCCCTCCTGACAGTATCCCACTACAGGAGGGGGGGTCACCACGGTCTTGGGAACCCCAGAATCCATGAAGGATGTCACTGGTGGCGGGAGCTCACTAGGAGCGCGTCCCACCCGCCATGTTGCTTGGCCACCCCCCCCGTTAGTGCATTCTATGCATTACTATTAATAATTTTGATGCATAATAAGAACATTCTTTTTCCTTTAGGTGGAATTTCTTTGTAATTTAAACATCAGAAAAATAATTTCATTTTAATTTAGTATATTAAAAATAATTGCATTTTTTAATATAAAAGTGGCATTAAGGCTATTACTTTTTTATTGTTCTACATGTAAAATAAATATCTAACATGGATAGACATTTAGGTCCTCATTACGAGTCTGGCGGTCGGAAAAACTGACCTCCAGACCCACGGTGAGCTGACTGCCTTAAAGCTAATGGTCTCCCAACCAGCCCCAATACAAGGTTTCTACTGGTCTAACCAGCAGAAACTAAGGCTTTCACTGGTCAGCCCAGTGGAAACTGTGTGGCGGCATTGGTCTTGGCTCCACATGGAGCCAAGGCCAGTGATTCTGCACAGGTGGGGCCTCCCAGCACCCTCGTAATGTATACTGTCCGGTGGTGCTGTTCAGTGGTGCCCCCAGACTACAATGGAAAGGTTGGCAGTAAGTAGAGTTGTAATCAGGTGGTGCTGAACTCAGCCTCGGCTGGGTACAATTCATACCACTATTGGATCATCGGGAACCATTTTCCTCGTGGGGATGGCAGTCCCCTGGCGGTACGACCGCCAGGGTCATAATTTGGCAGTCATACCGCCACAGTTGCAGCAGTCTGATCGTCAGACCATCAGCCTTGTAATGAGGCCCTTAATATTTAACAGAAACCTACTTTTTAAAATGTTTAATACTTTTTCCTATACTTCACCATTGAGAGGTCTCCCTATGAATTGCAGAAGTCTCTGCCAAGTGTGTGGAGCATAAAATACTGTTCTAAAATCACTACTAATAGTAACTTTACAGTCATATTTGATGTTTTCACTGGCTCCACTGCCTATGTCAGGAGAAGAGGGAGGGAACATGTAGGTCTATATGTTAGAGTAACTTTACTCTCCGAAATGGTGAACAGCCATAATTTTGCTACTAACCATTTGAAAGAAATTATCTTTCCTCCATCAATGGGATTGGAAGTGACAAAAAGGAGACAGTAAAAAACAATAAGTGAAGCGTAATCGAAATTGCAAAGAGAATTTCTGCAACTAATTGCTCCAGAATTAATTGTATAGCAAGTATTCTTAATGACATTGCTGGGATTATCCCAAATCAACTGGATTTACATGATGACATGATTAGTACTGGAGGCATGGAGGTGGATCCTTGACTGAATTACCAGTTGTCCAATGGTGAAAATAACCGTCACATAGTAACTATAATTATTATAAATATAGATAATGATTCCCTTGAAAAAGAACTAACTGAACATAAGTGTTGATCTTCACCTAACCCAGTTAGCCATTGGATTAAGGCAATGGTAAGCCATTTAAATAAATGTTCATAACAGGAGAGTCATTCTTAATTCACTTGGCTTCTAGTATGGAGCATGTATGGTTTCTTAAGATTGGAGAAAGAATATATTTGGATAAGAGCCAGAAGTTTTGATGTCTCATAAATTGTGGATAAAAGAAGAACCAAATTTAAAGGCTTTAGAGTCTTTGATGAAGTGGCAAAATATAAGTGTCAGTGAGGACTAATCTTATGCTCACATTCCACTGGGAGTGAAAGATCTTTCGATTTCCCATGTAAATATATATTGACCATACATAACATAATACATTAGACAGTGAGTGGAAGCAGGGAAAGGGGAACAGGATAAGACAGAAAAACAATATACTGGGTAGCATCCTCTGCTCTGTCACTCTGCCGGGCAGAGACGGCTGCAACTTTGGAATGGATATTTAAAGCTAAATAACAAGCTATTAGCTGTCTATAATAAACCCACTGCACCTAACTTAAACAGTGGAAGGATATACCTTTACAGCATTTCTGTTTAATCAACTTTTAATCTGAAGGTACACTTTCCTGAAACTAGTCACAACAAGATATAAGTAGCCAACTAAGTGCCGACATGACTCCCTCTCTAAAAGCACAATAATTACTTCTAAAACAGACATATAAGGCTACTGTAAAACATCGGGGTCATTTTGACCCTTGCAGTAAAAACCGGCTACCGCCGCGGGAACGACCACCAAAAGACCGTTGCCACAGCTACCAGCCGTCCGCCCTATTATGACCACAGCCGGATTTCTGCCAGAGGGATGGTGGAAATGCGGCTGTGGTCATGCCGGTGGATGGCAGTAAGCTGGCGATGCTGCCAGCAGCAGTGCCACGCCAGTAGACTGCCGCAGATGGTATCATGACCCATGATACAGCCTGGTGGTGTTCTGCTGGCGGACGCTGCTGCTGGCAGCAGCGCCCCATCCTGTCTCCTGCCGAAGGACCCCCTCCCAACAGGTAACTTGGGTGCTCTGACAGGGGAGGGGGTGTTATGTGTGTGTGTGGGGTGTGTGTATGTCTGTGCATGCATGTATGTGTGTGTGTGTTGCGTGTTGTATGGGTGTGCATGTATGGATGTGTTAGTGTGTGTATATTGTGTTAGTTGAATGCGTGTTTTCTTGTATGTATGTAAGTGTGTGTGGATGTGTGTTTGAATGGATGTCTGCATGTGTGGATGAATGTGTGAATGAGTGTGTGAATGCATGTGTGCGTTTGTGAATGGAGGTGCGTGAATGAAGGGGGTCTGGAGAGGGAGGGGAGGTGGGGGGAAACCTGGGGAGGGGAAGACCCCTATCAGTGACAGGGAAGGAATTTCCTGTCACTGATAGTACCTACCACCATGCTTTTCATGGCTTTTCATGGCAGTAAGGTTACCACAAAAACTATGGCAGTAGGCGGGGTCATAATCCCTCAGGCAGGCTAATGACGGCTGCCTGGCTGGAGACTGGAGTCTCCAGCCCGGTGGTCGTTACCGCCATGGCGGTTGGTGTGGTACATTGGCAGTTTGGCTTTAGCCAAACCCCCAAAGTCTTAATATGGAGAAAAGCCAGCCTGTTGGCACTCATTTCCTCCATATTAACGCCGTCCGCTGGGGTCATAATGACCCCCTTAGTCTCTCTCTGCTTATTTCCCTATAAAATCGACACCTTGTAATCATTCTAGAGCTACAAAAAATAACTTATAAAAATATACCTTACACTACTTCTCGGTAAAGAGAATATCATCAGAAACCTTCCATGAAAAAGATTTCAGACCTTCATTATGAAGCAAAAGTCTGTGAAGCAAGACCCTGGTCACAGCAACACCTTGCGTTATTCGTCTATCAAGGAACCACCACCTGCACACAACATGATAGTTAGGGACTTCTGGATCTTGTAGTTTGGGGACAATTCAACATCATGGAGCTCACTGTCCACAAGAGTGATGCTGTATAATTGAGAGTGGAAATGTGTTGACAGAAGATTCAAACCCAAGACCTTATACAAGGTGAATGAAAATCTTGAAGCAAATGAAGACCAGCTATTAGTGATCAAAACCTGTGGAATAATATGCTTTCAAATAATGTTTTGTGCACAAATCTGTACCAACGTTTTTGAAGTAGGTAACCCTGGCAATGTTATAAAATGACTCATCTTGGGTAAATGCTAAGCAACTAATAGACTTACTGTACACATTTGATATTTGGGTAATTCTGCACTTACATTTGTTTAGGACAGATTTGCAAGGTGTAGGTGGCATGCTATGGTCTCAACAACCCTACAGGTTTACTGGAGGCACTATTAGTCTGTGCATAAGCTTCACCACCAAAAGTACCTCCTGACAACCACAAAAGACTTAGCTATTGCAAAATACCACCAACTTTGGGATCATAAAATCATTTCTTAACTTTGGCCCCTAATTACAACCCTGGCTGTCGGTGATAAAGTGGCAGCAATAACACCAACAGGCCCACTGTAAAAAATGGGAATCATGACCACGGCGGAAACCGCCAACACAAACAGCCACTTTAACACTCCGACCACCATGGCGGTAGCAACAAACACTGCGGCGATAGCCAGATGGAAGACAATGTACTGCCCACTTCATTACAAGATGCCTATCCGCCAGCTTTTCCGGGGCAGTACCACTGCCATCAAAAGCACAGCAGAAACACTACTCTGAAGGGAAACGACTCACCTCTCGACCCTCAAGGAAGAATCAGGAAACCATGGAGCCCGAACTGCAGGTGTTCCCCATGCTGGTGTACCTTCTCATACACCAGGAACATGAACACCGGCGAAGACGACCACGGTGAGTACTGCACCTAGCACACAGGAGATGGGGGAAGGAAAAAGAGAGTGACACACACGCAACACCCCCACCCTCACCCCCAACACCATACACATGAACACATGCAACAACATTACATATACACCCCATAAACCTCAGGAATAACGCAAGGACAAATGGAATAGAGTCAAATGAGTGTAAAATTACTAATTTTGAGAAATACGTTCTTAAAGAAATAAACAGTATGTACAATATATACAATATATACAAAAGGAGGGACAATGCCCACTCCAAAATGTCCGTGGCCCACTGGGCCAAAACAAGTGGGTGGTTTGCCCACGTCTTGGTCCCGGGGAGTGCAAAGCCACAGTCTCTCAAGTGGGTGGTTTGCCCACTGCTTGGTACTGGGGAGTGCAAGACCACAGTCTCTCAAGTGGGTGGTTTGCCTACTGCTTGGTCCTGGGGAGTGCAAAGCCACAGTCTCTCAAGTGGGTGCCAGTTTTCCACTGGTTTTGGAGGGGGCCTTGTGCTCAATGTGCTTCATCCTGGCAAGGAGGGACTGAGAGGATGGCTTCATCCACTGGTTCTGGAGGGGGCCTTGTGCCCAGTGTGCTTCATCCTGGCAAGGAGGGGCTGAGTAGATGGCTTCTTCCACTGGTTCTGGAGGGGGGCTTGTGCCCAGTGTGCTTCATCCTGGCAAGGAAGGGCTGAGTGGATGGCTTCTTCCGCTGGTTCTGGAGGGGGGCCCTGGGCCCAGTGTGCATCATCCTGAATGGGGCAAGGTCACAGTCTCTCACCTGGGTGTCACACCAACAGGTGTTGCAGGGTCCAGGCCGCACTGCAGCCCATGTAGTCACCACTACAAACTGTTCTCCGGCGGTGACGGCTGCTCAGTGGATGCCAGTTGTGCTGCAGGTGGCAGTGCAGGCAGTGGTGGTGGTAGCCTCCAGGCCTTCACCTGCAGCCTCGGACGGCTGCCCACTGGGGCTGCTGCTGCTGGCAATGGTGCTGCTGGCGGCAGGGTAGGTGGCGGTGCTGGCTGTGGTGCAGGTGGTGCTGCTGCCAGTGGTGCTGCTGGCAACGGGCAGGTGGCGGTGCTGGCCGCGGTGCAGGTGGCGGTGCTGGCCGCGGTGCAGGTGGCGGTGCAGGCAGTGGTGGTGGTAGCCTCCAGGCCTTTACCTGCAGCCTCGGACCACAGCCCACTGGGGCTGCTGCTGCTGGCAGTGGTGCTGCTGGTGGCAGGGCAGGGGGTGGTGCTGGCCGTGGTGCAGGTGGCAGTGCTGGCCGCAGTGAAGGTGGCGGTGCTGGCAGTGGTGGTGGTAGCCTCCAGGTCTTCACCTGCAGCCTCGGACATCTGAAGAGCCATGGTTGGTGTTCTCTGCCCCTTCCTGCCCTTGGCAGATGGTGGTGCCTCCTTGCTTCTGCCAGCTGGAGTCTTTGTCTTACCCTTGCTGGCTGGCGTGCCTATTTCCCCTTGCTGGCTGGTGTCCCCTTCTTGCCCTTGCTAGATGGCAGGTGGTGCTGGCACACTGGCTGGGCTGACGGGTGCCTCCTTGTAGCCTCTCACAGCTGCAGAAACCACAGTGGCGGTGGACTGGGTGGCTGGGGTGCTGGGCTGGGTTTTGGCCACCCTGGCCGGATGTGAAGGACGGGGGGAGGGGTAGGGAATAGGTCAATGGTGGTGAGGAAAAGCTTCTTAGGGACACTGGGGCGGGAAGAGGGTGAAGGTTTGGGAGTGGAGGAAGAGGGAGTGGTTGTCGGAGGTGTCAGTCTTCTGTGTTTGGGTGCAGGTGCATGAGCTGGATGCTCTTGTGAGGTGGATGGCTGTTGGGTGTATGTGTGCTTGCGTTTGTGTACTTTGGGAGGACGGGTCACAAACACAGTGGGAGAGGACACAGGGGACGTGTGCATGGATGTGGGGGTGGTGACTACCAGTGAGGGGCGTGTAGTGATAGGCGTGCTGGTGATGGAGGTAGTGGATGAGGATGTAGTGCATGCAGGTGTGAGTGGAGATGCTACTGGGAGGGAGGTGGACGAGGAGGAGGGAGACACAGTGGAGGCAGAAGATGTTGGTGTGTCTGCATGTGGATGGTGCTTGTGTGAGTGCTTGTGAGATGAAGTGTGGTTCTTGTGTTTGCCTGAGCCACTTCTGTGCGTTGATTTGGGTGATTGCTGGTCTGAAGGTGTGCCTGGGATAGGCTGGTGTTGAGGGGATTGGGACTAGTAGATGCCCACTAACACTATTGGGGTTGGAGGGCATCTGATCTTGGCCATCATTGAACATACCCTGCCATGTTCACCCTGGCCTAGGGGCACCCACAGCCCACATCCCCCACCCAGGTAAAACCTTAATGCGTGCAAAGTCATGATTCTGAATCTGTACTCACCCCCTTGTGGCTACTGTGATGCCTTCAAGTGCCCATCCAACTCCGGATAGGCCACCGCCAGGATGTGGAACATCAGGGGGGTCAGGGTATGACGGGTACCCCTTCCTCGTTGGTCCTCCGCCATCTTCCTTGCCCAACTGCGCAGGTCCTCCCACCGTCTGCGGCAGTGGGTGCTCCACCTGTCAAAGACACCCAGGGTCGGCACCTCCTTGGCGATGGTACACCAAATACCCTTTTTCTGATGGGCGCTGACCTGCAGAAAAAATACAGCAGAAAAGGGATTAGTCATACCGTCCGGACTGTCATACTCATGGCCCACCATAACCCTTTCATACCATTACGCACATACATTGACCACAATACATGCAGCATTCTGCCCAGGACCCCTCAGACTCCACCCTACACGAGGCTTACACACACAGCAATCCATACATTCATGAACCACGCATCATGCTCATAGTGTACTCACCTGTTTGTCTAGAGGACCATAGAGTAAAGTGTACTGGGTAGGACCCCATCCACTAGTCTCTCCAACTCCTCGGAAGTGAAGGCAGGGGCCCGTTCCCCAGACACTCAAGCCATTGTCGCATCCAGACACAGGTCACAGCAGCACTTGCAGTGTAGGTCCTCTCCTGTTGAAGTTCAGGTAGCAAGTGAGTGCACAGATCGAAAATGGCGGTCACGTCCGCGACGGTGCCTACCGTCACCGCCTGCGTACATCATCATTGGCTCCTGGAACCCATAGGGCCCAATGATAACCAATGCCATGTTGCGTGGCAGTTGTCGACCGCCGACCGCAACGGCGCACAATGCCAATGGAATTACCTCATTTCCACTTGTCTCTCCTCAGAGGTCGGGGAGCTGCCATTTCAGGAGGGCACAAGCCATGGCACCTAACTGCATCACAGCAGACATTGGCACATCAACTGACTTACGACTTCACATACTGTTTCTGTAAAGATAGAATTGCATACCAATTTTGACATATGTGTGAATATGACCTTCTGCTCACCGTTTGTCACCCTAGAGTTCAACCGCTGAGGATGAATAGGAGCTGGAGACATCCCCCTGTGTACAGACCCCTGGTGGACCTGACGACAATGGAGGACAGGCACATTATCCTGAACTACAGACTTGATAGGGCCCCAATCCAAGAACTGTATGCCCAATTGGAGCCAGACCTGATTTCATCTATCCGCCACCCTGCAGGTATCCCCCCTCTTGTGCAGGTCCTGTCAGTGCTCCATTTCCTGGCAAGTGGTTCCTTCCAAGCAACAGAGGCCATGGCATCAGGGATGTCTCAGCCAATGTTCTTAAATATACTGACCAGAGTGTTGCCTGCCCTGCTGCAACACATGCACAGTGACATCGTATTGCCCCAGGTGGAGGATTTGGCCACAGTGAAGGCTGAATTTTATGCACTGGGACATATCCCCAACATCATTGGTGCCATTGATGGTACACATTTTGCATCCCCTCCACCCCCCCCGGAGAAATGAACAAGCGTTCAGAAATAGGAAAAGCTTTCACTCTCTGAATGTGCAGATGGTGTGTTTGGCGGACCAGTACATATCCCATGTCAATGCCAAGTATCCTGGCTCTGTGCATGATGTTATCTTGAGAAATAGCACCATCCCAAATGTGATGTCTTAACTCCAGAGGCACAGGGTGTGGCTAATAGGTGAGCCCATGGTCCCCACCCAGTTGATGTAGGTATATGGGTGTGGGTTTGGCCCTGAGGGTGAGTGTGTGGCTAACAGGTATCCCTCGATATTTACAGGTGACTCTGGTTACCCCAACATCTCATGGCTACTGAACCCAGTGAGGAATGCCAGGACAAGGGCAGAGGAACATTACAATGAGGCACATGGGCGAACAAGGAGGATCATTGAGAGAACCTTTGGCCTCCTAAAGGCCAGATTCCGGTGCCTCCATCTCACTGGTGGATCCCTGTACTACTCACCCAAGAAGGTGTGCCAGATCATCGTTGCATGTTGCACAACCTGGCCTTGAAACACCAGGTGCCTGTGGACAGTGACAAAGAGGAGGTAGAGGAAGAAGATGTGGACAATAGAAGTACATTAATTTAACAGTACTTCCAGTGACACATAGGTAACTTCACCTTCCATTGCAGTTTTGTGTTTGACATTCACATGGCAGCCTGATTTCCCTATTTCTATGGCCACTTGCTGTACCCTTTGGCATCTCTCTTTTCAGATCTCTGTGCCCCACTCTGGCTCCTGGTGTGTTTACTGCTGCCCACTACAGGTCATACCTATGTCAAAAGTATAGTACATTTGAATTGCAATGTTTACAATTTGTGAAACTAAATCATTTGTTATAGAATTCACAGACTCCATACTTGAATTTGTTCCAAATGTGTTTATTTAGGTGCTAATAAGTGTAGGGGTATTGCAATGGGCTGCGTTGCTGATGGAGGAAAGTCCATGGTAGAGTCCAGTATATTTGTTTCACAGGTACATTGTCCAAGGGGGCATAGGAAGTGGAGCAATGTCAGTTCAAGGTGGCCAGGGTGACAGAGTGGGACAGAAGGGTGACAATGAGGAGAGTCTTATTTCCTTGTGGGGGTCTTGGCAATGTTCTCTGCCTTCTTCCTGGATCGCAGGGACCATTTGTGGGGTGGTTCTCCTTCTGCAGGGGGTGGGGTGCTGGTGGCCTGTTGGTCCTGTGCCAGGGCCTCATGTCCACTAGCGCCAGTGGAGGTGGAGGGCTGTTCTTCGGTTTTGCTTGTGTCAGGGGCCCTTTGGTGTGCCACTGCCTCCCTCATGGTGTTGGCCATGTCTGCCATCACCCCTGCAATGGTGACCAGGGTGGTGTGGATGTCCCTCAGGTCCTCCCTGATCCCCAGGCACTGTCCCTCCTGCAGCTGCTGGGTCTCCTGCAGCTTGGCAAGTATCTGGCCCATGGTCTCCTGGGAATGGTGGAATGCTCCCAGGATGTTGGTGAGTGCCTTGTGGAGAGTCGGTTCCCTGGGCCTGTCCTCCCCCTGTCGCACAGCAGTCCTCCCAGCTTCCCTGCTGTCCTGTGCCTCTGTCCCCTGAACTGTGTGCCCACTGCCACTGACCCCCAGTTCCTGATCGTCCTGTGTTTGTGGGGTTGCCTGGGGTCCCTGTAGTGGTGGACACACTGCTGATTGACATGTCCTGGAGACAGAGGGATGGGCCCGCTGGGTGGGTGTTGTGCTGGTGTTTCCTGAGGGGGGAGGCTCTGTGGTGGTTTGCAACTGTGTCACCGACTGTCCAGAGGTCCCTGATGGGCCAGGTTGGTCATCGTGATCCAGGTGTGCAAAGCTGGTGTCATCACTGTTGGCCTCTTCAGGGTGGGACTGGATGTGGCTGGCACCTCCTCTCTGGTTGAGTGGGGGTCCTGTGGGGATGTAAATGCAGTGTTATTGTATCTGTGTGTGCCATCTTGTTCATGGATATGTTTCCCTCTATGGTTGTTATTAGCATTGGGTTGTGTAAGTTGTGCTTGGTTTGGCTAAGTGATTGTCACTAGTGTGCATGCTGTGGTGATAGGTGTCCATGCAGGTCTGTGATGGGGTCCATGCATTGGTGTTGCATGCAGGGCTTGGTATTGGGATGGGTGAGTTGTGTTGGAGGGGTATATGTGAGGGCCTGGGGTGATGGGGGTGAGGGTAGGGGTTGTTGTTTGTGATGGCATGCAGGTAGGGTGGGGGATAAAGTAGTAAAGATTTTACTTACAAGAGTGCAGTTCTCCTTCTACCCCTGCGAGGTCCTCAGGATGCATGATCACCAAGACTTGCTCCTCCAATGTTGTTAGTTGTGGGGGAGGAGCTGGGGGTCCACCGCCAATCCTCTGTACAGCTACCGGGTGTCTTGCTACCACGGAACGCACCTTCCCTCATAGGTCGTTCCACCTCTTCCTGATGTCATCCCTTGTTCTTGGGTGCTGTCCCACGGCATTGACCCTGTCCACCACTCTCCGCCATAGCTCCATCTTCCTTGCAATAGATGTATGTTGCACCTGTCATCCGAACAGCTGTGGCTCTACCCAGAAGATTTCCTCCAACATGACCCTTAGCTCCTCCTCTGAGAACCTGGGGTGTCTTTGTGGTGCCATGGGTGTAGTGTGAGTGGTATGTGTGAGGGTGTGTGGGGTGATGTGTTGGGGTGTGTGCTGTGTGGTGCGTGGATGGTGTATGGGTAATGGTGTTTTGTGGCTCAGATTCAGTGGGTGCTCCTGGCTTGTCTCTCTCTCACTTGCCAAAATGTTTGGGTCGTAAAGGGTTGTGGGTTTTGTGGGTGGGTGCTTTATAGTGTTGTGGGTGTGTAGGTGTGTGGGTGTGGTGTGTGTATGTATGTCAGGTGTGTGTAGTTTGAATTGTCCAATGTGGTGTAGTTTTATTTGTGTGTGTGTATTTTGAGCACAGCTGTATGTACCACCAATGGTTTACCGCGGTTGAACGTCTGCTGCAGTGATTTGTGGGTCATGATGCTGTGGGCGTATTTCTGTTGGTGTAACGGTGTGGGTTTTGGTACCACCAGTTTATCCCTGACCTTTTAGGCTGGCGGACTTGTGTGTGTCTGTATAGTGGCGGATTTCTATGTGTGAGTCATAATGCGCGTAGCGGAATACCGCTGCGGTCATGGTATGTTGGCGGCAGTCAGCATGGCGGTAAGCGACTCTTACCACCAATGTCATAATGAGGGCCTTAATACCTTAATTGAACTGATGGCAAATGACATATTGTGTCCATGCTACAACAATTCATGATCTGCCTTGCTCCCTTACCTAAACCTTATTAGCATTAAGATACATTTCTACATGCACCTTATTCAGAGATGATGCTACATTTATCAAGATACTAGAACAGTCACACATTTTTAAAACACAATATTAATGGTGGATCATCATTTACTTGACTCTCACATTCTAGTGTATTCTGCATGGGTACAGCTTCAGCTTTATCATTGTTAGGATATTATCTGTAGTTTACCGGAAAATCATAGAATGAAAAAAAACAACAAGGTCAACCTGAGTGGCTGACAAGTCAGTGCTGACCATAAACACTACAAATTTGTATGATAATTAAATATTTCTATGATATATTTTGCCCCCACAAATCAATCCTTAACTCTTCAAAAGAGCTTGTATAAGATCATTCTCAGTTGTAGTGCAATCTAATAGCGGTGATGAGATTTTTAACAAAAAAATAAGCTATTGGGTGAACATGTACTGTACTCTTGCCTCTCTGAGATAAAACGCCTCCCTGGCATGAAAGGAAGCATTTGCTTTCTAAATAAAAGGACATTCATTATTAGGATGTTACAAAATAGGGAGAATGCAAAAAGGCTCATTTAAGAAAAAAGGCCTAATCATTCCCCTTTGCCACCTAATGACTGTTTACATTATAGATTAGTAACGCATCTAATGATTTCAGAAAACTGAAGCTGTGGTGGGTGTTGACAATTGAACAATTGTTGAAACCCTCTTTTCATCCACCTGAATACCTACTGATGTGAAAATGTGTCCCAAAATGAAATCCTAGTAAAGAAGACACTTACATCCACCTTAAAAGAGAGATGATGCTCTCTTAATCGTTGTCTTATGATATTGTATCTCCAGAGAATATAAATACATTTGGAAACCATTGCAAAACTTTGACAATAAAAAATGTAAAGGCCCCAGTGGCATTACAGCATCCAAAAGGCATAACAGTATACCTAAAAAGCTAAAACTAGGGTACAAAAAAAGATTCTTCAATTCATCACTCTCTTCAACTTTGACAAGGTGGTAAGTTCCCTTAAAATCTCATATCATTAATATTTTTGCATTTTGGATCTCACTGATCAAGATAGATATTGTAACTCGAATGAGAATTTACCTTGAAAAACAAAAGACAAGAGGTGTCTGGCAAAACAGGAACTGGTTCTTTTAATTAAACATTACGGCTGGGAGAGCAGTTACAGAACTGGGGTTTGAGGACTGTATCTCTTTGTACATTGTAATGAAGCAAGGTTTATACATTTCTCTGGGTGCAATATTGTAATAAAAAACATTCCTTTCCTTGGTAAAAATGCAAACAGTTATCAACGAGTCATAAATACAATTTTGAATAGGTAATGCAGGTGGGCCTCGACCTGGCATGGGTACAATATGAGCCAGAAATAATGCATCCAGATGTCCAGACTGAGGGGCGCATGGTCACTGTGTGTGCTGTGTGTGCTGTGTCCTGATTGGCTAAGTGTACCTAACTACATGTGGCATCTAACTTTAAGGTATTTTGGGAAATAACTCATCCCTCTGGCCATGTGTGTTTTATCGGGGCCAATCTCTTGAGGCCATTGTAGTGTTGCTGTCTATTGTGGGATCTGATCTAAGTTTTATGTTTGTGTGTTTGGGTGCTGGATAAGTGTTACTCCATCTGTGACCTGTCAGTCATTGACCTTCAGGCCTGGGTCTCAGAGCCTACATGACCACGTACCTCCCATACATGCTGGGGTTGATGGAGGACTCATGACGGGGGAACCTAACAGTAGTGATGCGACATTGTTCGTGTACGAAAATGCATTGATCATGTATAGAAATGTCTTGATGTCATGCGCATTGTCATTGATCAATCCAATATCAACATTCCCTCCTCTAGCTGAATTTTCAACTACACCACAAGTCATGACAGTCAAAGTGTCAGCACCTTGTTGTTCCACCTTGCTCGCTACTTGTACCCTACCCAATTTGGGGACTGCTTTTTTACAGCAGAAAACCCCCAATTGTAGAAAACCACACAAAAGCAGTAACACAAAGAAAACAGGCAACAATGATGTGTTCATACTGGTCAGCCACTGGGGGAGCCAGAAGAAGCAGTTTGTGAACCACTCCTGCTCAGGCATGTCCTTCTGTAGTCGGTACAGTGCTTGAATGGCAAGAGTTCAGTTGTCCATGTTATTGCAAGGTATTGCACGTGTTGTGTAAAAGAGCACTGTGTAGTGCGTGTGTGATGCTAGTGTTGGGTGGAGTGTAATTAAAGGTCATGTGAGTGAAGTCCCACCGCAAGAGTGGTGACATTTTTAGAATAGACTCCATTAGGTCACACTGTTCTTTAGAAAAGCATGGATGTGATAGCATCCCTAACAACTGAACAATGTCGAAATGTATGAAGACGCATAACTTAGGTAACATTTATGTCTTGAGATGATTCCAGCTGAGATGTCTGTAGTCTTCTCAGTGACAGGAATCTCTGAGTTAGAAAACAGTTCAGAAAAAGTCTTTGGAGAAAGGTATGATCGTGGATCCCTTTCAGGGTATGGATGTGAAAAGTCATTGGTGTGTATTGTGGCACTTGATCCTGTTGGATGCAAAAGTTCTCGGAGCAATCTGTGGCTATTGATCCTGCTGGGGGCTTTAGGTGTAGCCATTGTGAAGGGGATGGTCCACTGTAGATGTGGTGCATTTCACAGCTTGACTGCAGACTTGTTGGGCAAGAGCTATACTTGGTCATTATAGAAAAAGAGAACATTGCTTCTTTGTGTGTCGCTAATTAATCCTTCAGAATTTCAGTGTTTTCCATGAATTTGGTGATGCACCGAAGAGTGGACCCCAATCGGGATACCTGATTCTGAAAAAATAAAAGGTTATATTTTGTAAACTATTTATTTTTATGCGTTGTCAAATTTCCCCTATCTCTGTTCTTGATCAAGTGTACATTTGAATAGTGTGCTTTACGGAGCGATTCTCATGCATGCGGATAGTTCCTAACTTTAGCTGGTGCTTGGTTGGCATTGCCAGTCCTTCGGTGCCAAGTGTGTGCATGGGGGTGACATCGGCATGGGGCAGTAGTTCCAGCCTACATGTGTGAGGGCAGATGTAAATGAGATGTAAATTGGGAGCCATATCACACTGTTGGTCGGTGATTACAATGTGCCCTGAGGTCACGCGTGTATCCCGCTGGTCCGAGCACATAGCATGCTATGTGTCCCTCCCAAGTGGCACCATTATCCTAACTACACCATTTTCTCAAGGCAATCTTTTGGGCTAGCTTCTTCATTTGAGTCTTGGGCATTTCTCTGGACCTCTGATCTTTATTGTTGTGTACCGGTGGGGGTCAGAGAGTTGTTCTGTGGCTCTCCACGTCTCTGATTTGTGGAGTTGATATTGGAATTGGTGCTCCCTTCAAAAGGTGTTAGGCCCGCATGATGCCCTATTTCTAGACCTCTTGTGGGGTGAGCATACTCCTGCATTCTATGCTTCCCAGAGCTGGGGTGGATGCTTTGGACTCCCTCCTTGGCCCCCCTCTCCCTCGCACCAAATCTTTTTTCTACGGTTCCTGACTGCTGTTGGTAAGCTCTGAGGGAAAGGGGGAGGTAAAAGACATTGCCTGCATTATGGAAATGGACTGGGGCAGCTGGATGTCCTGGTAAACCCCCTTTCTCCTGGCTCAATGCCTTGTGGTGCCCTATTGGAACTAATGCGTGCCCTGTGAGTGTTCTGTGGCCTTTGCTACCCCGAGCGCACGGGAGGCCTGGCTCCGACACTAGAGTACAGCTTTGTTTTGGAACAAAAATGGGGCCTCCCAGTTGTCTGGGGGCTGCTGAGGGCACTATTGCTGCTAGGACTAAAAGATGTTTCAGTTGGGCTGGGGGCCCAAGAATGGGTACCTTTTGATTTGGTAATAGGAGCCCCTCTCATTAGGTTGAGGGTTCAAGGATCTGGGTGCCTGTCTTTTTAAGCAGTGGTTGAGTAGCCACCCTGCCCCTCTTCATCAGAATGACCTCCCCCTTCAGTGTGGGTGACTAGCCTCCTTACTGGGGGGGGGGAGTCAGAAGCAGAGTTGGGTCCCTAGGCTCTGGCAGGAGCCCATGTATGGTGAACTGTAGTAAGGATTCCCCATTGACAGCCGCACTGCAACCCAGAATGGCAAACTCTAGTGAGGGTGGCTGGTCGACAGCCACACAGCAACCCTGATAGTCCTCAAGTGGGATTAAAGGTTGAAATCCCTAATTTTATTCTTGTTTGCCTTTTCTTTTAAATTCTACTGTGGTGAACTTTAAGGTGTGTGCAAAATGTATGCTTTGCACCGAGGGTACTAAGGCTTACTGTGCATTTGGGCTCTGCATCTGCGTGAAGGCATTGACTCCTCAAACGGCTACCCCTCCCTGCCACAACTGTGGCCCCAGTCCTTGTTGGACTGGGTTCCCTGGCAGCGGCTGCTGATGCCATGTGCTGGTCCAACTACCTGACCCCTGCTGCGGTGGTGGGACAGTGGACTGACTTCCTTGCGACTGAATTTAAGGTACAGTTAGGTTTCCTTTGGATAGATTTTGTGAATGGGAGATCTGCGGGGCCTGGCCCCGGCTTCCTGACTTCTTTGCGTTGTATGCTCTTAGTCAGCATTTGTCAGCCATGTTGCCCATTCTATGGCAATGGTAGCATTGTATAGGGTTTGGTTACTGCCAGCTACTCTAGTTTCCATCAATGTTGCCATTTTGGAACCCTCTGGGGTTATGTGATGGAGTTCCCTACATTGACCGGTGCCATTTGCACGATTGCAGTCAATGTGGCTCCCTCGAAGGTGATCTTCCTCAGTTTATGTTGAAACAACTTGCGTTGTCCCTTTGGGCCAGTTCCTGGTTCTCCTTATCCTTGTCTTGTTTCCCCTTGTGGAAATGCAATTTGTGCACTTGCATTTCTCACAAGGGTTTGGGCCCATATTTATACTTTTTGACGCTAAACTGCGCTAACGCAGTTTAGCGTCAAAAAATTTAGCGCCGTCTAACGCCATTCTGAAGCGCCATGCGGGCGCCGTATTTATGGAATGGCGTTAGCCGGCGCAAGCAGACCGGCGCTGCCTGGTGTGCGTGGAAAAAAACCACGTAGACCAGGCAGCGCCGGCGTTGGGCAAAAATGACGTTAGGGCGTCTTAAAATGGGGCAAGTCAGGTTGAGGCAAAAAAATCGCCTCAACCCGATTTGCGCCATTTTTTTACGACGCCCAGACGCCATTTCATGACTCCTGTCTTAGTAAAGACAGGAGTCATGCCCCCTTGCCCAATGGCCATGCCCAGGGGACTTGTGTCCCCTGGGCATGGTCATTGGGCATAGTGGCATGTAGGGGGGCACAAATAAGGCCCCCCTATGCCACCCAAAAAAAATTAAAAAATATAAAAAATTATACTTACCTGAACTTACCTGAATGTCCCTGGGGTGGGTCCCTCCATCCTTGGGTGTCCTCCTGGGGTGGGCAGGGGTGACAGGGGGGGTCCCTGGGGGCAGGGGAGGGCACCTGTGGGCTCATTTTGAGCCCACAGGCCCCTTAACGCCTACCCTGACCCAGGCGTTAAATAGTGGCGCAAATGCGGGGTTTTTTGACCCGCCAACTCCCGGGCGTGATTTTTGCCCGGGAGTAAAAATACGACGCATTTGCGTCGCCGTCATTTTTTTAGACGGGAACGCCTTCCTTGCATCTCATTAACGCAAGGAAGGCGTTCACGCAAAAAAATGACGCTATTTGCCAATACTTTGGCGCTAGACGCGTCTAACGCCAAAGTATAAATATGGCGTTAGTTTTGCGCCGAATTTGCGTCGAAAAAAACGACGCAAATTCGGCGCAAACGGAGTATAAATACGGGCCTTGGTGTCTAGCCCTACTAAGCTGTCCAAACTGCTTTGTGTTTGAGCGGACAGCCCCTTCTTGAGGATGTTGTAAAAGAAGACGACCTGAGGGCCCATCTCCGTCCATGGCTGTCCTGTCTCCTGTCCCCACCACTGGCTCATCCTTTCTAGGAAATCTGTTATGGTCTCCCAAGGCTTCATAGTTTCTGCCATCAATCCACCTACATCTGGGCTGTCAGGGAAAATTTCCCTCAGGGCCATCTATATCTGGTGCCTATACGAATTGAATGTGGTCCTGTTTTGCTCTGAGTTGGTCAGTGTAACAGCTGGGATGCAGGCATGGGCAAACACTGAGTTGCTTTGCTCACTGATAATGCTGCTTAGCAGACTCTTGACATTGCCAATCATTAGAGTGATCCCCACAGTGTTCTTCTCAAAGCATGAGATCCTTTTCCTGGCCCCATCCAACAATGGGGACAGCTTGGCTCTCAGCCCCTCCTTGTCCATCTGAGCCCATGGCACATAAATGGCCCCTGACGTACCCTACTGTAGTAACCGGCATATTCTCTTTTTGGACATCTCTAATGGTTTTCCTTCTACATAGATTTCCTATCTCCTCTACATTCCTGTATGAAAGGGATGTTCCACTTGGTTTCTCACCCTCCATTCTGGGTGCAGTTTTCCACAATCACTATGTTCTCCAGTTCGAAGGATCCCTCCTCCAGCCAGGGCCTATCATATTGATCACTTCTCTCAGTCCAGCGGGCTAGCAGGTGGAAAAAGCTTTGGGCAAAGATTTCACCTACCTCCAGAGCTGTTATGTCCCTTGGGGTTGGTTTACCCATCCTGTGTATTTGGGGGGATTAGTGGATGCCCTAATCGCTGCTCTCCTCATGCGCACTCAGAGGTACCATCTTGGTCCTACAGTGTCTAAGATGGGTCTGCACCAGGCTGGTTTGGTCCCTATTTTCCTGGTCAGCACCTTTCCTTCGCTAGCACTCAGACAAAGCACAGACCCTAGTCACAAGTTTCCCTTCTGACTCTATCTCTGATTCCTTCATGACTGGGGCTCTGTATCTACTCCTGCTATTCTCAGGTGGAGGGCTTGCAACTCTACTCTCTTGTTGGGCTTCTAGGGTGCATTTTCTCTCTCTCACTGTCCTTAATTCACACCTTTCTTAGACTCACATCTAGACTGCCTCCTTTACTTGGAGCTATGAGCTGTGCTTATAAGTCAGGACCTGCTCTCATACTATCTCTCTGTAATTTACTTGGCTACCTGAGCATACCCTGTGGCTCCCTCCTCACTGCCAGGTCTGGGATAACTGGGACCTCTTCCCCCACTCTTGCTGGCTGTCTCACTGTCCAAGACTGCTATAAATATTCCTTCACTTGGGTTCACTCCCAGAACCAGTAGGGGCGTGTATCCTCTGTGCTGCTGAGGCTCAGTCTGCCGACCACAACCGATGGAGCCGTTGAGTGTTGGGGTACTCTACTGCTTGACTGGGGTGGTGATGGGAGCGTTAGGGTCTGCTGGCATGTTGGTCCACCATGCCTAGACCTAAATACCTGCAGTTCATTAGGGGACCCTTGAGCTCTCTCGAAGGGTGGGGGGGAGGTGGTTAGTGTATCCTAACACAGGGCTAGCAGACATTGGGGAAAGCACCTCCCTACCTACATATGGTGGGGGAGGTGTGAATGCCTTGCTTGCTTTTGGTCAGTCAATGCTATTGGCCTGCACGTCCTCAAAGATGGCCCATAGTTACAGCAACACTTCCCTTTTGTCCTTCTTTTGCCCTGTGTATTTTGTTTGCACGTATGTTCTCATGTGATCAATGATGTTGGTGTTGAAGGTTCCCTCTTTTGGTCAGGGTAACATTTGTGTGTAACTCATGGCAGAACCTGCTAAGCTTTTTAGCCTGAGTGGGGAACTTACTCTGCATGTGTTCTAGTGGGGATTCCATGGTGAAATTTGGGTGGTCTTTTAGAGGAATAGTTACTCTTTCAGTTTTTTGTCTTTTAGGGGATTATTAAGTTATATGTGTTTTAACTTCCAATTTTTAAAGGTTTTTTTTTCTAAGTTGATATCTTCTCTGTTTTTATAGATTTCAAAATGTTATTCTTATGACAGGAAAATATGTACAAGGGTATTACTGGATCACTATGGTGGTCAAAAATATAAACAAAAGGGGCCCGTTTCACAAAGGTAAACTTTGACTTTTGGTCTAAGTTTAGACCAAAAGTCTTAGTTTACGACTTTTGGGTATTCACAAAGTTAAGTTATGAGTAACATCTTCACGTCCTCACTCGGAGTGGATCATTTCACTCGGTGCAGATTATATGTTCTTGGGGCAGATAATCTGACCTTGTGGCGGATAATCCTACCTCAGGAATGAGGATTTAGGCCCATATTTATACTTTTTGACGCAAAACTGCGGCGACACAGTTTTGCGTAATTTTTTTTACTGCTGGCTAACGCCATTTATTTGCGCCGCTCAGGCATCAAATTTATACTTTGACTCATGGCCGTGTAAACCACAGGTGTGAGTAAATTTTTTTGACTCAAACCAATGCGTCACGTTGTAAAGAAAAACTACGTTAACGCAGCGAAAATTACTGTGAGCCGGTTTACGGCATTGCAAACTGGATACGCGCCGTTTTTTGACACAATAGCGTCAAAAAGCAGTGCAAACACTGCAAAATGTGCTAAGGAGAGCCAAAATGGATCCCAGATGCTTGGACAGACCCCCGGAAGATGACAACAGACCAGAAACCAGCCAGGAGGACCCACACAAGACCCAGGATAAGGAGAAGAAGAAAAGAAAGCGTCGCTTCAGTGCAGAGGAGCAGGAAATTCTGGTGAAAGAGGTGACAGAACACCAGCACCAACTTTTTGTCATCTCAAAGTTGCCAATCAGTAGGAGAGAGGCAATATGGGAACAAATTGTTGACAAGATAAACAGTGTGGCAGAAGTACGGACAACAGTAATCGAGTGCAAGAAATGCTGGCATGACTGCAAGTGCAGGACCAAGGAAAAGATGGCCAGGAACAGGAAGGCAGCACTGTAGACTGGAGGTGGGAGTCCAACACCGCAGGAGGCCCTGGACCACATGGAGGAGATGGTGGCAGCCGTCATCTCTGAGGAGATCGTCGCAGGGATTCAAGGACAGGACAGCGCAGACTACCAGAAGACAACACAGATGCAGGGTAAGTCGCATGGGGAATTAAAATGCACAAATGTTAACTGCAAGCAAGGGGGGACATACCTACTACACAACGCATGTAAGTCATGATATTCAGGGAGTGGCATGGGTAAAGGGGCATGGCACGGGGGCATGGGCTGTTCAGAGCAAACCTGGGGCACAGTACTACAGTACACCAACAACCTTTGCATGGGGGTAGGAGGGTAGGGTACAACATAAAACTGGCCTGCTGTCACACAACAGCTGTTATTCTCCCTACATGAACTAGGGCTCAATTAACAGTCTCAGGCCATTTCTGCAAGTGGAATTTAACATTGACAACAGTTGCCACTACCACCTCTGCTGTGTGTGCAGGTCAAGTAGCTAATCAAACACACCCAAATTAGAGGGTTCAGGATGACAAAGTTATCAATCCCCTTAAATCAATACAAATGTGCTAATCCTGTCAAATGTGAATGTCTGTAGTTGCTACAAACATCAGCCATTGTCATAAACATTATGAGGTACAGAGCACTAATGTCATACCCATGCTGCATATGTCAGGGCCCACCCTGTGCCTGGGTCACAATAGCTCCAATGACACCATGCAACATCCCAAATGTCATACTGCTCAGACAACAACATTGAGGGGGAGGACATATGTCACCCACTGGTGAAATTCACCCTCACAGTCAGAAGAGGAAATGGAACACTGCTAGGACCATCAGTGCAATCCAAAGTAGCACACATTCCCCAACATAAACATTACACACTACCAATGCTGACATCTGTAGTGTGCCATGCCAATGCTATATATAGTATATGCTAGGTCTCTGCAACATATAGCTGGATGTGAAATATCTGAGACTGGCTCAGTTCCAGATTGTTAAGTGTGGTGCAAGTGCCATCAGAACAACCACAGCCAGTGCAAGGCCTCACCATGAGAATGGAAGTAGATCGAGGGTTGAGTAGGACAAGAAGGTGGCAACATACAATTTGGCCAGAACCAACACCTAGATGATGTGATGCTGACAAGTCCCCAAACTAACCACACTACATGTGACATGCAGGTGGGGCATAGGCCTGGAAGAATGCTAATATGAAAGACAGGATTAATTAACAGGAACCAAGATCACAATGTGCAACAAATAGGAAGGCAGGCACATCACATTACAAATGCCACAACACAGACACACTAATTGTACAATATCTCATTGCAGAGGACGATGGCTCTACTGGGGAAATGCCTGTCCTGGACTACCTTGATGACATGGATGACGAGCTGACAAACATCAGCCAGCAGACCCTCCAAGATGTCCTTGGGACCCTCCAGACCCCATCTTCAGTCTCAAGGAGGAGCCCCGAAGTAGCAGCCATCACAGAGGACTCACCCCCCACCCAAATTGTACGACCTGCCAGCTCCAACCAAGCTGAGGACTCTGACGACACTGGCACCAGCTTTGAGAGAACTGTAGTTGGAGTACAGCAGGAGCTGGCCAAGGAGGTGCAGGTGGGGATGGAAAATATGGCAGCCAGCCTAGAGGGGGTGCATTCGTGCATGATGTCAACTGCAGAACAGGCAGCAGCCATGCAAGGGCGAACATCAATCTTGCATGAACTTGAAAAAAGTGTGAAGGAAATCAGCACAGCTGTAAGAGAGTTGTCACAACACCTCCAACAACAAACTTTTCAACGCGTGCACAAATGGAATATTGACCCCCTCAGGGCCAACCTGGCTGCCTGCCACAGTGATGTGGCTACTATTCTTAAGAACCAGCAGCTCCTCCTTGCTGCAGTACTGCCCTTAATAGCCCCACAGTTGGCAGCTACCGGGATGTCTGACTCCATGACTTCAAACACTGAAGTGTGTGTTTCCCCTTCACACCCACCACCACCAAGGGCAGAGGAGACAACACACACATCAGAAGATGAAGACGTGGAACAGCTCACCTTCACTCATAAGAGTACCCGGTAGCACTAGTCCCTGCCACCTGGCCACTTATAACCAAGGTCTTGTGCTTTATAACATGCCAGTCTTGCAACAGCTGCTCTCAAGCACTGTTCCCTAGCCCACTATTTATCTTGTCATTCTGCCCTGTGATTGTCCTTCACTACCTCATTGGCAAATCCTGTCCCTCTGCACTGTCTGACACTTCACCCCAGCATGTCCAATGACATGTCCTTTTGCACCTGTGTAGGATCACAATGGAAGGTGTCACACTAATGGACTCACAATCATGGACAATGTAAATTATAGCACTACAGCACTTAATAATAATGAGCACTTACACAACCACTTTGTCTCTGTGTAATGTGACACATCAACCGTGAGGGAGATCAGTGATGTTTGCCTCATGTCAATGATTACAGAATGTCAATACAACTGCCCTGAAAGAATGTGGGCTGTTAACTATGCACTGTGGTCTGGATTGTACCATCATCTGCCCTTCCTAAGGGTTAATGCTGAGGGAAGTAGAAACTAAATATTATAATGATGTGTTGGACAGAACAAGTCTTCCTCAAGGGATGTCTAAGCCAAAAATTATTGCCTTCAACTTTTTCTGCAAGCCAATCTTTTCCGTATGTGACATTTGACCCAAAATGTTCCCAACACACACCATACAGCAGGAATGGATGTGTATGAGTGTACGTACAAATAAGTAACCTGGCTGAACAACAAATGATAGGTGTGAGTTATGTATACCATACTACATGAGATCATACCACCACTCACCTTATAAGACTTCACTTGAACATCAGGCTGCAGGCAGACATAACACAGTGTCCTCAGTACCAAATCTGGTCCCGAAGTATGCGAGATTGAAAACATACATCAAAAATTAACAACACTTTGGGATCCATAGTAACCTGAGTGGTGGGTGCAATGGATGGCAGAATCTTAGCAAAGTTGCTCTTGTGTAGCTGCCAATGTAACAGCTCAATTGGGAATTGGTTGCAGGATGGGACACAAATGCAAATGCTAAAGAGACACTGTTCAGCCGTGGCAAGGGCCTGATCCCCAAGCATTTGACACATACTGTAAAGGAGTACTTACATATTTATTTAACTGTAAAAAAGGAAGATAAACCTGGGGAAACACCTTAACTAGCCTAACCTATCCTATCTACACATTACCCACAACAGGCCCTAACTAACCTAAGCTAAACTTACTTATCACATTTAACTAAACACTCTAAACATCAACCACCCACCCCCCTTATAAGACGGGACACATGGAGGACAACATATACTAACCTAAACACATACTATCTTATACTAAACAAATATGTATTTTTTGTATTTTTATATTTTATATATTTTTTTTAATTAAAACACCAAAACCCCAACATTATCAATACACACACCCACCCACACTCATAATAAAAAAAACATATTAAAAGTAACATACCCCCACCCCATCCCAATACTACTAACAAAACTAACAGCCTATTCTAACCTAACACTAAGCCCCCTAAACCCACAAATTTAAAGAAACAGGAAAGAGGAGGGAGGAGAGGGAATCATGGCTGAGGGTATATTTTTCACATGTTCGCCCTCCACAGGGTCTTCTTGATGGCACACACCCTCTTATTAATTTGTGCCACCTCCTGCTGCAGCCTGTTCATTTTCCTCAACATACGTTCAATGCCACGTCGCATCCGTTGGAAATCTACAGGGTCTATTACTGCAGCAGTGGTGGTCAGGGTGCCAGTTGAAGAAGTTTGTCCGGTTGTCGGTACCATTCTTGTAGGGTGAGGTGCAGGTGGTGCTGTCATAGGTCCAGGAACAGTAGAAGTTGATTGTCCTGCAGTGGTGCCTGAGATGCTTGGTGCCACCTGGGTGGTAGTGGTGGTGCTGGTGGTGGCGACTGTTGTGCACACCGAAGGGCCCCCTTGTGCAAATGCCCTCCACACTCCAGAGGCTCTTTCATGGCGATAACGCCATGCCATGTGGCGGAACCCAAACTCCACATCCAGAATGTGGCGGTAATGCATTGCCCGGCGCTGAAACTCCCGAATCTGGATTGCATTCAAATTGGCTGCTGTTAAAAAAGATAAAACCAAACATTAGGTACTTCATTGTGTGATATAGCTACTGACGTTAATTAAACAATTCATCTAATGTAGCTGAAACGTGCCATATCACCATACAGATCACAGATTCGCCCTGAGGAAGTACATGCCAACGCAGGCTGCACAAGTCCTATCTAACAGCACAGCAATGCTCCAAAAGATGTGTAACAACTTAAATGACCTATGCATCATTGTTCAGCCATTTGTCACAGAAAAAATGCTGCAAGTCCTACACATGTGACAGGCCAATTAATGACTATCTTCTGGATGACAATTCCATCCTGCATGCCAGGATGGAATGCAGTTGCTAATCATGAGTGCATGTCCTAGTTTTGGACAAGTGATTTACAGATTTACATGTCTGTGTGCTAAACTTGGATCATCACTCCTAGGGACACATTTCATAACCCTAAGCCTGAGCCTCGGGGGGGATGGACAAGCAAGAAATACTTTCTAACATCTAGGACACCCAGGAAGCTTTGGACAGCTGTACATGGGATTGGGCAGTCCACCACAGGTAAGGAGGATGTCCAACTAGGATATACCCAAACCTTGAACAATCCCATCCACATTTATGTTTGTAAATGCAGACAATTGTCAGCATCATTTAATACCACTAATACATGTCTTACAATAAGCAGATAGATGCAAGCACACATCTGGCCATGAACTGAATACACACCTATGACATTGTACTCAAGTGCCACATACACGTAGCACAACATGTGGAGCTACATGCTGCTAGGAAGTCAAACATACAGTCGAACATGTTCATTAGTGAACAGAGAGGCTCAAGTCTGTTGGTAAGACTTTGGCATACCTATTCTTTGAGATTTAGGGTCTGCTTGCTGACTAAATCATAAATATGGCCCTCTGCTAAATTTTCTTAATTACAATTTTAACAACAAATGTCACCCTATTCATATGGCCATGCCACCAGGGCTGCACTACAATCCCAAAATATGACTATACGCTAATGATTGTCCAACTCAAAGATAGAAAAAAAGTGATACTCCACTCAAGTAACATATCTGATCATTTCCCAGCACATCATTCCTTGCTATGTGTCCAGCACACAGGAGTCAATCACATAACAGCTGCAAACACAACACAGAACTGAAATATCAACACTTACTGGAGATGTCTGGGTCTGCAAGTCGAGCCACCTCTCCGACTGTGTAGGAGGCAGGTCCACCTGTAAAGCATGGAAGGGAGAAATGTGCTCAATGTCTGTGCACTGTACAACACTTCCAAATAAAATTACTGTGTGTAACATTAAATCTGAAAGTCCAGCCTCTCAGGCATGATGATACTGCAACAGACATACCGCTGCAAACGTACAGACCCAGTCACTCTAGTGAGTGATACACACATATCTGCACACATGCAGTGGCCCTAACTATCATGCTCCATCAATTGTTTACAGACTCATTTATGGAGTGTACTCCTCTCATCATTTGTAGTAATGAGAGACATGCAAAGCCACTTTCCTGGAGCACTGCAATACCAGTCACTCAGGTATTGTGGCTTGTGCATCAAAGGACAATCATTTACTGTGTGACACATCTGTGGGTTGATTTAAGGTCATGATTTATCATGCTTTCTATGGTCCCTTACTTGTAGGGCCTGTGTTGTGTCTAGGTTACATATGCTACATTAACAGTGTACCCTGAGCCACATATGCCCCCTATGACACCATAATGGCAGGGATTCTGTGCATTATTTGGGGACAGTTTGAGGCTAGCCATGGATTGGCCAATTTTAATATTTGGATACAACAAGGAGATATATGTTGACAGTGTATATTATAGTCATCCATGACAGACTGCATGGGCACAGGTGTAGTCATTGCACCTGATTGTCACTCATTGCCCTGTGTACCCATTATAGGTTTAGGATATCACAGATGAGCCACATTCATCATCTTACATTTGCCAAGTTGGTTGATCAGCGGATATACAGCAAACTGACACTGTGATATTATTAACACATGGTTTAGCAAATGTACCACTGTGTCAATCATGATGATGTAGGTTTCAATTTGTATGTACCTTTGGAATGACAGCAGTCACAGGAATGCTGGTCTTCTGATCTTAGCGTACACCCATGTCAGTGATAGCCTCCATTCTGGGAAGTTAGTTATTAAACATATGCTGCACTAGATCAGCATGGGTGTGCCAAACTAAACTAACTAAATATTAGTGATCTTTAGATGTATGATGGAATTGGTCAAGGGTCCCTTGCACAACATCATGCATGTAATACATTGTGATCATGCATTCCCCCACTTCAGGTATCCCATGATGATCCCATAACTTATGAGAAGTTCATGGCAATAGAGTAACACAGTTGGCAAATGCATTAGCTCTGTTCCAGCTATTATGCCCAAGACCAATATAAAACACACAGGTACAATGAACAGAGGGCCATGGACAGTTGTTACCCCCCAATTTGTATAATTTACTTCATTCTATGTGCCACAGCTATGGAAAGTAGCACCACACATTTAGATATGAATGTGCATTACTTTTGGCATCCATCCCTAATTTAATTGCAGCACAACCAATGCAAACTATCAGCCTAAGATGTTACCTGAGGTCAGAAATAACTTGTTACATATGTGTCAGAATCCAGTTCAGACATGTGTCAGAAATAATTGGGGGACACATTAATTCTTGAAAATATCTGGATTAAAAACATGTCTTTCCTGGTACACTCACAGACCATGCCTAAAACATATGCTCGAGCCACATTTGCATCATCTATTGACGTGAAGGCAGCAGTAATTTACAGGCTCCAGTTGTGTTTTGTATCTCACGGCCACTGTATGTTTAACTTGCATTCCACATGTCCAAAAACATTGCCTGCAGCATGTGAACAAATCTGCTACTGTCACTACAGAGAATTTAAATGTGCACATTACTCTGAATTGTACTCGCCAGCAGGGCCACCAATAACAATCCCCAGGTGGTGCAGCAGGTCTTGCTCCCTGGCAACCAGGTCAGCCCAACGGTGTTTTAACTGGTGGTCGGTGCACTGTGTGTTGTTTATTCTTTGAAGATGATACAGGACCTTTGCCCACCGGAGGCTCCTTGCCTCTGTGTGATACCCCTGTGTCACCCAGCCACCTGCTTCTATCATCAAAGGGAGGAAGTGGCACACCAGCCAAATGAAACCCCCCAGTTCTTCCTCTCACATTCTACCAAGGCGTGGCCTACCCAACATGAAAAAAAGAAGGAATTAAGGGGTACAGAGGAAAATGAAGGGACAGGAGGAGAGGGAAATGAAAAGTAATTAACCCTAGAACAGCCCAACTATCCCCAAACTAACACTACCCACAATAGACTCCCAACAGTACAAAGACAAAAATAGACACCAGAAATGACAAAAATACACTTACACAGGATAACACAGACACTTAGAAAACACCAAAAGACAATATAAAGAGCACACAGGAGACAAATTCACAATATTCACAGAGAGACAAGTCCAAACACAGTCAAGAAAAATCACAGACTGCAAAGTGAAAGTGAAAGTACACCCACTATACCAATTCTGTAAACAGGATATCCTAATACATCACTTCCTGCCTCAAATGCGGTGCATTTTTATTCTTATGCGTCAAAATATTATAACATTTACTCCTTTTCAGAGATAGCTGATGTCACACTTACTGCTGTCAAGGGTTTGGTCATACATTCCTGTTACCAATGCAATAGCACATCCACTACCTCATGTATGAAGCAGTTTTTTAACTTGTGATTGATGGTGTCTTAGTTATGTGCCATATGTTGCGATGTACCATGTTGCCAACATGGATGTGTGCCATAGCTGTGATACTCTGATATTGCCCTTCAAATGTGAAATGAACACGATATATATAATTTACACTGTGTGTGAAGTTGGGTGTACATTCATACCCATCAAATGTGATGTGGCTTTTTCAGTATCCTAATCTGTATTACTGCACTGCTCACTGAGTCTAGACTCTGATTGCGATTCCTAGGGATCATGTGATGCATAAGTAATTACCCAGACCATGATTTAGTGATTAAATGAGGTGTTTAATGACATATGGTAAGACAGTGTTGATGGTGACTATAGTGAAAAGACGTTTTGTACAGTGTGTTGTCTCCAACGCAATCCTGCTGCTGTGCTTGGATGGTCCCCCTCATGTTGATGGACAACGTCCTCCTCTTCCTCCTCTTCAGGCATTTGTGGGTGTGGTTCATAGAGGGGAATGTTCCTCCTTACACAAATGTTGTGCAGGATGGCACAGGTCAAAATGATCTTGCAGACCATTTCTGGTGAGTATAGAAGGATGCCTCCGGTGATGTCAAGGCACCTGAATCTTGACTTCAGGATGCCAAAAGTCCTCTCGACTATGGTGCGTGTCCTCCAATGTGCCTCATTATAGGCACGCTCTGATGCTGTGCTTGGGTTTGCAAATGGGGTCATGATCCAGGGCTGGATCCCATACCCCTGATAAGCTGAAAGAGAAAATGAGTGGGAAAATGTTGATGTTGCTAGCAGCATGATTATCACTTTGCATAGCAGTTGTTCTGTTGTGTTGTCTGAGACTCATCTGTGTTTGTGTTATTGTGTGGACTCCTAGGCTTCTAGGATGTACCATCAGCATTGGGTTGTTTCATTATCTGAACTGGTGTTTGGCTGATTGACCGGATGTCAGTGGTATTTTTGTAGAGTTGCAGTACATTGTGTACTCCCTTGCATTATGTCATGTGAAAGAGGTGCCCATGTGTCTTATCTGGGGGTGACATGATACTTCCATACACAGAATCAATTCCACAGTGTTGGTAACACGGTTGCATCTATATGTCCTGGACATCCCATCCAATTTAACATATGCAATAGAATTTGGTAAACATCAGTGAGGCCCTTTGAAATGGGCTAGGTGACAATGTACAACACATCTCCTTAAGTTGGCAGCACTGACGTGTTGACAATTGACAAAGCACAAATAACCCATGTATGACAAGTTCTCTACAGTCCTATTTCTATGCCATTGCCGCGTTGACTTATGTCAAACGTGTACCTATACTACTGAACCTGGTCCAGTTCAGCTGGCTAACTTGGTTGTGAGGTTGTCATTTTGAGTGTCAGAAGGTCCATATGCCTGTACATCTGTGTGTGTGTGTGTGTGAAATTGTTTCAATCCGTATGTGTAGGAATGTGCACTTTCAATATTGTCACATCAATATGTGTTCTTTGCACAGTCCACTTGCTTATTGGTAGTGGGCAATGTCAGAGCAGGAGTGATGTGAGATATTGGTACAGCCTCAATGATTCCATGTCACCTTCATTGTAGTCATCATCATCATGCTATGTGTCTCATGGTGATGGACCTGCAGCAAAACACATTGCACACCCCTTACACAGTACTTGTTGCTTGGAAGGGTGTTGGATTGAGTGTTATTGTCTTTTTTTTTTTTGTCCTCATAATAAGAAAGGAAAATCCCACCTCGCTACGTGAGGGTCATCAACCTGCGTCTCGTAAGGCAATCCAATATAAATGGATCTGACCTGAGCAAACGCAGCCATTCACCTCTCCCTGGCGGTACCAAAACTCGTGACCTGCAAGACCACCAACCAGCAGCCAGCCTAGAGAGAAGGGAGGGGCGAGGAAGAGGACAGAAAAAGGTGGTAATAATCATTGGACTATACGTCTGGGGTAACAGTTTGCACAAAGTTCTCCCAAATGGCCCGACATTCATCTCTGTTGCCCAGCGGGCCCATGCATTCCAAATCACAAAAATAATAAACAGATACAAACCAATCACGTATGTTCGGAGCTGTGGGTTTAACCCAATTTAAACATATTTGTCTTCTGGCCAGCAGCATCAGTAGAAACATCATACCCTTAAAAGACCTAGGCAACTTGGAGTCCCATGAGGTACCCAGGGAAACCCAAAATAACACTAAGACAGGGATCACTTCCACGTCCGTACAAATAACCGGTTTAAGAACACCATTAATCGAGGACCAAAAAGAAAAGAGGTTAAGGCAACTCCAAAACATGTGCATGTCGTCTGCATTAGGCATCGCACAACATGGGCACTTCTTTTCTACCTTCCCCAGAGCAGTTAATGTCTGGGGTGACCACTAAACCCTGTGTATTGTATACAAATGATTCTTCTGCAGAGCAACTGACCTAGTTATCAACCAAAGCATGGAAAATGAAGTCTCCCAAATTTGCACTATATCTGGGGCTGGCAAGACACTTCCCCGCTTCTTCCCAGGGAGGGAGGCCTCTGAGTCCGAGGCTTCAAGCAATGCCCGATACTAAACAGAAATCTCTTTATGAACCAAACCCGTTAATAGCCTCTCCTCCCAGTAGTTCTTAGTGCACCCCTCCTCTTGAAGGGAAGCTGCCCAACTCAATAACTGCAAATATTTAAACTTGAAATCTGTTAACTCCCCGAGCCTAAACCAGGATAGCACCCTAGAGTCCTCCATAATTTGTCCCCATCTCATTATACCCTTCAATGGAAGAGCCAATTTATCTAAAAAGAATTCGGGAGTGCCAGGCGATTCCCATATCGGGGCCCAAAAACTGTTATAATGAATACCTAGTGCTTGCCGAGCCAGCCACCAGCCTCTAGCAGCATCTTTAAGAAGTTTCAAACTAATTTTTAAAACAAAATTGGGATGACGAAACTTACACAAGAAGAAACTACCAGCCGCTGAAAGCTCTTGAGTCATTGCACCCATAAAAAAGTGTATTCAGAACTGTCACGAAGTAAAGACCGAACATTCTTCAAATGAAAAGCCAAATAATATTTATAGAAGTCTGGAGCCCCAATCCCCCCTTTACCCTTAGGCCTGCATAACTTATGCCAAGCAATCCTAACCCCCCTGGAGGACCATACAAAAGAAATGAGATCTGCTTGTATATTTTTAAAACAACTTTTCTTGAATTATAGAGGAATAGCATTAAACAGAAAAGTACATTTGGGAAGAATAATCATTTTGAGGACATTAACTCTCCCTATAAAAGTTAAGGGAAGACCAGCCCAGGTCGTAAGCAAAGCACAAGTCTCCTTACAAAGCTTTTCAAAATTGAAGCATGCTAAATCGTTCAGGTCAGAAATAACTTGAATTCCCAAATATCTAATCTGCTGCTTAACTAAAGGGCTATTATAGGTGGTGTTCCAGCACATTATTTCAGTTTTCTCAGGATTAACAGAAAACCTGACAATTCACCAAAGTCTTTTAAACATTCTGGGATTCTAGGAAAAACAAGTGACAAATGGCCGGTGTAAATCATAGGATCATCCGCATACAAGGCTACCTTTTGTTGCCAACCCAAACACTTAAAAGAAGGTATATCAATGTCTGCTCTAATTGTCGCAGCCAAAGGCTCAATATATAGGTCAAAAAGGGAGGACATGGGACAACCCTGACGCGTCCCTCTCTCAATCCTAAATCTAGGGGAGATCCTTTCATTTATCAAAATTTATCAAAATACTAGCAAAGGGGTCCTTGTATATAGCCTGAATAGCCCCAATAAATTTAGAACCCAGCCTAAAACCCTCCATAATGCATTGCAAAAAGCGCCAGTTAACGCTATCAAAAGCTTTGGCGGCATCAAAGTTAAGGACCGATAGGGGGACTTTTTCAGAAACCGCCAAATCCACTGCACCCAGCAAATCATGGGTTAGCTCATGCAGTTGTCTACCTCTAACAAATCCCTTCTGATCCACGTGTATCAATTTACAGATCACATTCTGAAGCCTTTTAGACAAGATATGGGTATAAATCTTATAATCCGAATTCAACAGGGAAATAGGCCTGTATGAGCTGCAGGAGACTGGATCTTTCCCTGGCTTCAGAAGGAGAGTAATAACCGCCTCATCCCGGGATTTAGGCATAGCAGCCCCTTCCTGTATGAGAAGATTAAACAATTCTGTCAAGAATGGAGTTAACTCCTCACATAAGTTACAATATAATTAATTAGGCAAACCATCAGGGCCTGGAGCCTTCGCCTTCTTTAAATTCTGAATTGCAGCCTGCACTTCCTCACCATCTATCTCCCTGACCAATTGTATCTGATCCTCCTCTGACAACTGAGGGAGATGAAGGGCATCCAAATAAGCTCTTGCCAATGATTTGGAACTGTGCAGGTCTTCAGTATAAAGGTTCTGAAAAAAACCTATAAATGCCTCCTCTATCTCAGCTTCAGTTGTAGCTAGGGCTCCAGTAACCTCTGATCTAATGGAAGAAACAAAATTCCTGGAGCGATCTGTTTTAGTCTTCCGAGCTAAAAGCTTCCCACAACCTTCCGCATACTCACAGTGAACAAACCTACTACATTCCCATGACCTTCTAATTTTCTTCTCAAGATATATCCCCAAATCCTTTCTAGCCCTCTCTAGCTGAGCATTCAGAGAGCCCAGCTGGCTCTTTTCAACTCTTTGGGTAGCCTCCTGCAAGGAGGCGACCAGAAACTCTAGTTGTTTAGGCTGATTCTTGTCTTCCCGATAATACCAATTGGCCAAAGCGACTAACCTACCTCTAATAAATGCTTTATAAGGATCCCACTGTAACTGCAGTGTGGTAGATCAATAATTAAATTAAAAAAATTCTCTAGTGTCCCTCCTCAGGCTGTCTACTATCACTGCATCCAGGAAAAGAGCACGATTGACTGTCCACCTAGGGATAGATGGAAAAATTTTAAGAAAAACCTGCATTCTGACAGCTGAATGGTCCAAGAGATGCGCCGGTGCATGAGTTACCGATCTAACCATATCTCTCAACTGTTGCTGTAATAAAAAAAAAATATCCTGGAGTAATGGCCATACTTTTTGTTATTAAATGTAAACCGCAATCCTACCCCACCTTTCTGATGCCAAATATCTATCAGGCCAAGATCTAACATTCCTTGTTTTGTACACAGCCGAGGTTTGGGTGAATTCACAGTGGGTCTTGTCATAGATTTATCTAAAATTGGGTCTAATAAAATATTAAATCCTCATCCACCCACCCCCAGCGGGGAACCCTCCGATGCCTTCTAATTAGGTGAATACAACCACCCATTTGAGCTTGGTTTCCGGCCGACTTGACAGTAAAACAAAACTAAAAGAGCAAGCCATCAACCTGAAGACTTCATCTTTTCAAAGCAAGGCCCGAACATCCGCAGGGTCTCTGATATTGAACATAATGTTGTTCCACATAATCTTCAGAAATGCAGGAAATCTCATTTGAACCGTGGCACCAAAAGACCTGAGCTCCTGCATGTACTTCCCCAACTCCCATTGCCTGTCAAGCGTTACCCTAGAAAGGTCTGAGCGTATCTTAAGCGACCAATCACCCATTGAGAAGCTGTCCGCCTTTAGGGCCTCTGATAGTATTTTCTCCTTAATAGCATAAGTTAACAAGAATTTTCCTAGGAGTCTACCTATCGGGCTTTCTCCTAAAGGGATCGCGATGGATTCTCTGGATATCATCTTCCATCTTCAAATGATCCAGAGAGGGAAAACATTTCTTAAACAATGTCATTACATAATCTTTAATGTTATCCCCTTCTAGCCCTTTGGGGACGTTTAGTAACCTAAGATTATTCCTCCGTAAACCATTCTCCAAAGATTCCAGCTTCTCCTGAAACATCTCGCCCTTACATGTCAACTGGGAAATATCTTGGGAGTTAGAAAGCACTCGGGCCCCCTGCTCCGAAACAGCCGTCTCCAGCTTACTCATCCTCTCCGCCAGCGCATTAAGTTTACTTTCCAATGCAGCACAAGATTCTCTAATTTTTGCCTGGTTATTTTCAGATATCTCAAATTTGCCTCTAATCTCCTCTGATAGCGATATTAGCAGATTCTGCACTGTGGAATCCTGGGGAGGTGGACCCGTCTCTACTACCTTAATCATTGTGGAGCCCTGAGCACCGCCATACTCTACCGATGAAAGATGTGTTACCTCTTCGTCGCCTGCCATCTCCCCAGAAGGGGGAGCAAAAGAGACCGGGGAGAGTGAAGATTACTCAGAACTTTGTAAGGACTGCATTTCAGAGCTGCGTATGGTCCTTTTTAAGAAAGGCATAAGGGGGACACCAGGCTACTTGTTCTTGATAGGTGATCTTGAACGCTAAAAACCTTGTGAGGGTCGCCCGGTTTACTGAAGTGCCTGCCCACCAGTTTTGCCTCTAACTGCGGGTGAACCAAAGAGCTCTCTTTTTTAGTTTTTATGGCCCCCCCTCTTTTTTCTCTTACAAAGCCCCTCCTGACAAAGTACTACTGCAGCTCCAACAGAACCCTCACGAGGGGGCCCACTACCCCCCTGATAATATGCTACTGCTGCTTTGACGCCAGTGATGGGCCACTGCTGACTCCCGGGCCCTTAACTTCACTGGCATCATGTACAGGTCCTCTCCTACCGTGCTAGCCGGAGTTTTGCCACAAAGTTGAGTTCTATTTACTGCCTCACTCCTCCAAGTACAAAAAGCTGTGGAAACAGGAGCCCCAAGGCGGTGGCAGAGAGCCAGCCCGCGTCTCCCCTGCTAAAAAACCGAGCAGCCTCTGCCCAGAGCTAAATGCCCGAGGCACCGAACCTCTCCGTGGCGTTCTTAGCCTCCCCACGCCACCCTGCAACATGCCGAGGGTTAGGACCGCGGGGTAGGCCCATCTGTGGAGTCCCAGGCATTCGTGCACAGTGCTGGTGCCTCCAGATGTGCGCCGGCCTGAAACCGGAAGCTCATGTCCCCCCTTCATTGAGTGTTATTGATGTGATATTAAAAGATTAATCTTCCAAGTTGTACTGCCAGTTAAGGCCATGTCATTGTCATTGTGTTGTTTTAAATTGTTCCCTTGTGTCTGTGGAGTGGCATCTGTTGTTATTTGAATCTGTCATTTGTCCATAGGTGTGTGTCCCATTGGAAGAGGATATCAACCATGCCTAGCAGTGTCACAACCTCATTGTCTTCCTGGCCACATGTCAATGTAGTGGTGTATGTGTTTTGTGTCCTACAGGGTTGATGTGCAGTGTGTATATAACTGGGTTTCTGTACTTACCAACAAGTAGGCCATTTCTATATGTTCCATCCTGGAAGTGTTGATTGATGGTGCAGTGGCGGAAGATGAATGAATCATGTACACTCCCAGGATACTTTGCCACAATGTTGGTGATCAATCCCCGGTGATTGACAATGGCCTGCGCATTGAAGGAGTGTGTGTGATTCCTGTTGCAGTATAGATGTTCGGTTGCAGCAGTGGCACAATGCGTACATGTGTGCAGTCAATGGCACCAAGCATGTGTGGGAAGCCGTTGATTTGATAGAAGCCCTGTTTGGTCTCCTGCTGCTTCTGCTGTGTGTTGGGGAGGCTCATGTGGCAGGATGTGAGGGAGATGATGGATTCCAATACCTTGGGTACGAAGGCAGAGAATGAGGGCTGTGAGATCCCGGCAACCAGGGCACCAGTGGTTTGAAAGGAGCCACTTGCCAACATGTGGAGGACAGCTAGCAGCTTGGTTTCTGGTGGAATGGTGTGGGGTGTCTGCAATCTGGGTGCCAACTGTGGCTCAATGTTGCACAGCAGCTGCTGAATGGCTTGCCAGTTGAGTCTGTACCTCTGGATGATGTCTTGTTGCTGGAGTCCCAGAAGGGTTGTCCTGGTGCGGAATATCCCTTCCAGCCTTCTGCGTTGCCTTTGGGGTCCCTGCTGGTGTTGTGGTAGCTGCTGTTGTTGCTCCTGTGCTCTGCGTGCATGCTGGATAAATAGCACCTCCATGTCTTCCTTTTTGAGCTCTGATGTTGCTTTTGTGTGTTTTCCTTAAGTACTGGTGTGTTTGCCCCATTTTAATGCCTGCCCTGACCCAGGTGTTATTTTTCGACGCAAATCGGGCTGTGCGTCATTTTCCGACTCTGCCGTGCGGGATTTTTGTGTGGTAGCATAAATATGTCGCACAGGTGTTTAACTCATTTTTTTTTACGGGAACACCTACCTTGCATGTCATTACCGCAAGGTGGTTTCCCGCATCCAGAAAATGACTCACAAGGCGGACTTTTGGCATCCGTGGGCTCCAGCGACATTGTATAAATATGGTGCAAGGTTTGCGCCAAATGTGCGTCAAAATGTTTGACGCACATTCGGCGCAGACAGAGTATGAATATGCCCCTCAATCTTTCATAGTGATAAACCTCTGTCCATGTCTACTATCCCCCCACCCAGCACCATCTGAAACTCCTTACCCCAACAACCAATCCCAGCCTTGCTGCACACATAAAAGCAGAGCTGCCACAGACAAACCCTTTCAGACCTTTCAACATGTCGCTGAAAGTGCTTGTTGGTTTGGCCCTCGCCATGCAACAGGATAATTCGTGGAGGAGGAGGAGAGTAGAGAGGACTTTCAGACAAAGGATAAACCTTTTTGGGATGTCCATCCAAGATGTCATGGCAAGATACCCTTTTCCCACTGATGTCATCTTGGAGATGGTTGTTGAGTTGGAACAGGATCATTACTCTGTGACATGGCACTCCCACACCATCCAAGCCTATATCAAGATCATAACAGCTCTCCATTTTTTTGCTATTGGGTCTCTGGTCTCTCAAGCAGCCCAGTCCTGATGCTTGCATCAGGTACTGAGCTGCATCAATAGGAAAGCCCATCTTCACATATAAATGCCCAACACACTGGCTAGAAGGCAAAGGGTAGCTAGGGATTTCTACCTCATGTCTGTTTCCCATGTGTGCTGGGTACTATTGATTACACTCATGTTGCCCTTCAGCCACATCATCAGAATGCACACATGCTCCGCAAGTAATACTGCTGGCACTCTGTGTAAGTGCATGGTGTCTGTGATGCCACTGATAGCTTTATTGATGTGCATACAGTGTTCCCAGGCAGTACCTATGACAGCAATGTATTCCACAGGTCATCTTGTGCCCGGCGGATGGCAGCGGGAGAAGTTGGCAACATTTGGCCACGGGATAAGTACAAAGCACCACAGACATTTTATTATATGTATAATTGTTTTGTAATGTACACAACCATTGTACAACACTAATCCTCATGCCACATACCTGCCCCCAACAGTCACAGCATGTACCATTTCATACATCATGTACTGTACATTTGCAAGCGAGACATGTACAAATATTACTCCATTTCCCTCCTCAGGTGATGCTGAATATGCACATTCTCCTCATCTCCTCACATCATGAGATATACAACCACTGTGCTTCAGCAGAGGTACAAAAGGGCACACAGACGTACAAGAGCCATCATTGAATGCAGTTTTGATCTCCTGAAGACAACATTCAGATGCCTTGACTGTACAGGGGGTGCTTCTGTACCCGCCTCAAGTTGTGTACAAGATTATAGTAGCCTGTTGTGTTTTGCATAACATAGCATTACATAAGGGCTTTAGCTTACCTCTGGACCCTCATCTAGGTCTGAATCTGGGCAACCGGGCCATTGCCCAAACAGAAGGAAGGGTATGCAGCTCTGTGACCAGCTGATTGGTACTTTTTTCACCTTAGCAACCTGTTGTGTCATGGCCTTCATGTGGTTTGCAGTCTGTTGTCAATGATGGTAGTTGGACTTTTAACACTCTGTCCACAAATTCCATCCTGAGACTACTTTGTAAATCAAACATGATGTCTGTAAACAACAGCCATTGAGAAGAGTCAATGGATTGGCCATGCAATACCTTATGTGCATATGTCAGTCATTAGTGTGGACGTCTCTGAGGGCTACATTGATTCAGTGGATTAAATGCAGTGCATGTGCTAGACCTCCCTGGACAGTTTCACAAGAGGGGTCTGATTCAAAAAGGCCCTCTGCCATTAGGGCATAGGTGCCACAGTAGAGGGCAAGTTTCTGTACTCAAAGTGGAATCGCTGCAATGAGATTTTGCAGTGTAGTGATACCGCCCCAAGCGCGAAGACATACCCAGAACTGGTGGGCCTCTGCCACAAGGGCAGAGGCCCTTTGTGAATCAGGCCCCTTGTGTGTGTGTGTTCTGGAAATCAAGGTACAAGTGAACCTGTGTAAAGAAATGGATAGTCCAGGCTCATAGCTGCCATGTTTGGCAGCTGCTCATGTAATGTGCCACTCCAGGCCTGGGGTAACTATAGTGGAAACTGGGACTTGTGTTCGTGTTTCACTATGGAATGAAAAAGACTACAAGTTCCAGAATTCATCCTGGTTATCTGACCTGGATAAGCACATCATGAATGGCCTGGAAAACTTGTCAGGGCTGTGTGATTAGAAATGGCCTTCCTCATGAATAAGACTAACACCTACTGGTCACACCCAAAAATGGCAATATGGGTCTGATTCACAAAGGGCCCCTGCACTTGGAATTCTCACCGTGGATAATCAGCCCCAAGTGCAATGACTGGGGGGCTTCCACCACCTTGGTTAGTGCATCAAGTGTGGTCTAGTGAGGCATTGACCTTATACGTACTTCAGCAATTGCTCAGATTACATGAAAGGAGACATGAGAGACACACAAACGGCATACAAGATACATGGCCCCACACCCAAAAGCGTCTTGTTACCACACTGGACATTGTCTGGCCCATTCCTTTGCCTTTACATACAGCAGTTATAAGGCCCTTTGTTCACCAGCCATGGTGTTGGCATAGTGTGGAGTTTGTTTGCAGGGCCAGACTGGCCTTGGGACATCAGACTTTTCCCTCGAAGGCTGTTTTGGGGCTGGTTATGAAATGGTGCTGCAATATTGGCCGCTGGTAATAAAAGTAATCCTGCATAATCCACTCACTCTCATTTCCAGCCTCCGTGTGGGGGTTGGTACAACAAAATTGCCAGGGCTGCTTTGGTTTCCCAGCCCAGTCCTGGCCGTGTGTGAATCTGGCACTATGTGCTTAGGGATAAACAACAGTACCTGCCCCAACTTTAGAGGAACGCTTTGCTATAAGTGCCATATGTGGACAGCATGAACAATAATGCAAAGGGGCAAACTGTTCTGGGATGTCCCTTACTGAATTGGACTTCCTACCCTTCATTCACATCTTTTCATATTTTATACTTTTTATACCTTGTTTTTTCATGCAGAGTCTATGCCTCAGGTGCGGATAATACAATACTCCGCACTTGACTCAGAGATTCAGAATATGGGCTGTGACTCAATGTTTTTAGCCAGGAAATGACACAGAGAAAAACCAAGCCTGGAAGTTCATGACAGGAAGTTGCAGGCAGCCATTTTATTGTTATTCCGTGCTGCTCTATTTTTCCAAACTGTCCCCAAAATGGCTGAGGGACCTGATAAGAGGGCACCCGTTCAGTGATGCTGAATTGGACATTTTAGCTAGGGGGTGCTTGAAAATTACCCTAAGTTTTATGGGGATCCAAAGGACAAGCTGAGCAATGCAGTGTGCGCCCGCCTCTGGAAAAACATTGCGCAGTGCTGCAGTGCAGTGGGCGTGTACCACCGGGGAACCAAGACATGCCACAAGCGCTGGGAGGACCTAAAATGGTGGGAGCATCAAAAGGCTGAGGAAATATTGGGACAGTCTTCCTATCCCCACATGCACAGGCCTCATATCATGCCACTGTACACGAGGGTCTGCAGGGCATCCTGGCCAACCCTCCTTGCTCAGGTGGAGGAGTTTGAGCAGAAGAGACCTGGTAAGTGCATGCCCTGCATTATGTGTCTAGTAGTATGATGTGAGTGGTGACAGAGCTGTCCCATCATGTGTCTCATGTCACTATTCACATAGGCTGAGAAATTGTTGCAGTTGCCATAAGGCCAATGCCTCATTGGAACACATTGGATACACTAACCAGAGTGCATCCTGGAAACTGTAGTGTTCTGAATACTACTGAGGAAATGAGACTCACACTTGCATTTAAATGAATATATGTAATGCCAGTACCATGATTGGTGAACAAAGGGTCTTATAACTGCTGTGTGCAATAGCAAAGGACAATGTCAGGTGCGGGGACAAGAAGATTTTGGGTATGAGGTTGTGTATCATGCATGCCTTTTTTGTGTCTCTCATGTCTCCTTTCACATAATCTGAGCAATTGCTGAAGTACTCATAAGGCCAATGCCTCACTGGAGCACACTGGATGCACTAACCAGAGTGCATCCTGGGAAATTTAGTGTTCTGAACACTACTGGGGAAATGAGCCTCACACTTGCATTTGAATGAATAAATACAATGCCAACACAATGACTGGTGAACCAAGGGCCTTATAACTGCTCTTTGCAATGGCAAAGCAATGGGCTAGACAATGCCTAGTGTGGGGACAAGAAGCTTTTGGGTATGGGATGATGTATCATGCATGCTTTTTGTGTGTATTGTATCAGTGTAAAAGATTATTTCATGTGCCTTGGAGTAAAGGCTGTCTTTGGGATACTTTTATCACAATAAATAGACCTACATTGGGGACCAAGTGCACACATCATCTCAACAGTTGCTCATATGTCATATATAATGTCTAGCTAGCTGTACTAACTATGCATAGGTGCCAACAAGGGTACGGCACCAACAAGCAGTCTTGACATGCCAAATGTGGCCCTTGCCATCTAGATTGTCTGATATTGTCAGGGATATTACAATACATAAATTTGCATCTTAGCTAAGGTCATATCCAAGGCCTAGTTTGTATATGTACACCCAATCCAGCATTTGTCTTGAATATAGACATTGGGTCTAAGTTCAGAGCAAACGTCTACGTTTACCTTTGTGAATTAGGGCCAATGATTTAAATGATGCTGAAGGTGAGGACTGGTCACTACAGAAGTGTATACTTCCCACAGTTGTGACAAATGTAAATGCATGAGTTATGTGAGGATATCACAGTGATAGGACACATACATTTTAGCTCCAAGTCACATCTAATTGGTTAATGAGATCAAAGGAGAACAAAATCAGCACTTGCTTTATGTACTTATGTGCTTTCTTCTGAAAAGTACACCAACTACATAATGGTCTTACTTCTATTGCAGTAGGCCCAGCTGGCCAGGGACACCATGGAGACAACCAGGGGCCGAGAAGGGCATCCTTAGGATGTCAGCGGGCATGGCCTATTTCATTCACTGAAGAAGAGGAAGAGGAAGGACCTGGTACGTCATCAGGAAGGGGTGGAGAACCCACCCAGACAGATGCTACAACATCTGCTACAGACCAGGTAGAGGCTAAGGACACTATAGGGTGTGGGCACCAAACTGGACACCTATGGTCAGGGGAAGGATTTTGACTCTCCCCCGACACTCAAGAGCAAGACACAGCTGAGGTGTCCCCATTGCATGCCCAATCAACACCTGGGCCTGCCACTGACCCCTCTCTAGCTCTTGAGGCCCCCAAATCCATTGGGGTCAACAGCTGCACCCCCTGCCACTAGTTCCACTCAAAGTGCCTGCACAGTTGACCCAAGGAGCATTCCTGTCCCTAATACCCCACAACCCTCAGATGTCACCCAAACCCCTCCCTGTATTGTCACCTCTGTGGATGCATCCCAGGAAGCAATGGTGGCATTTGAGGAGGAGGCAGGTATGTCCTCTCGGATCTTACTGCGGATCCATGATGAACTGTGTAGGTTCTGAGAGGAACATTAAGACATGGCCACCCTCAATGCCAACCTCACTTCTTTGGGTGCAGCCATGTTGTCTGTCCTGTCCCTGCATTCATCCCATACCACCCTCCATGTGTCTCCTTGTACTTCTACCCACACTATTTCCCCCTCGTACTCCTAATGTGTCACAGTCCCATGGGGTGTCTGGTCCTACACCGGTCAGCCAGAGGAGGCCAGACATGCAGAGGATCTAATCGTCATAAGAAGGCAGATGACCAGAATGACATGTGGCAGGACAACGTTTGAATATTGGACATTTTCTTTACCCCTTGTAAATAGACTGATTCCCCTGATGTTTCTGGGTGTTGTTTATTTATTCTGTCCAACCCCCTCCAAGTCCCCTGCCCATTCTGCATAAAGACCATGATTTGATATCTTTTAATTCCCAACAGACGATTATTTAATGGCATTATTTTTCTACATTTTATATAAAAATGTATTTCATCAAAACTCACTGTCTTGTGTAGGTCATTGTATTTGCTGGAATCAAATTATAGAAGTAAACATATGGAGTTGTTTAACTATGCTTTCAACATGATCCTTTTGTACATAGATAGTTCTACTACTAAACATGTCCTACCCACATTTAACAACACATACATGGCCTACAGCCATATTAAACAATTGACAATCATGAACTATTACTCAACTCAATTTAAATGTGAAATATGTTTTTTTATTTACAAAGTTTTGTAAAAACCTATATTAAAGTGCTGATAAAGGAACTCTCTTGAGATTTCTTAATTTTGGTGGTGAGGATCGCTCTATGTGCATTTCCTGGGGTTCTGAGTTGTGGGTGAATGTATGGTGCCTGTGTCTGTGCAGGTGGGGTAGGTGCCTGGAGTGGGGTTGGCGTTATCTGTTCAGGTCGGGGAGGTGCATCAACAGGGAGCTGTGGTGCCTGTACAGGTAAGGGAGGTTCCTGGACAGGGAGTGGTGGTGCCTGTACAGGTGGGAGAGGTGCCTGGACAGGGTGTGGTGGTACATTTCCAGGTGTGGGAGGTTCCTAAGAGGCAGTGATGGTGCCTGTACAGGTAGGGGGTGTCCTGGACAGGGGTTGGCAGTGCCTATATAGGTGGGGGAGGAGCCTAGACAGGGAGTGGTGGTGCCTGGACAGGGGGTGGTGGGGTCTGGACAGGGGGTGGTGGTTCCTATACAGGTGGGAGAGGTGCCTGGACAGGGGGTGGTGGTTTCTGGATAAGAGAAGGTGGGGCCTGCCCAGGTGGAGGAGGTACCTGGATAGTAGGTGGTAGTGCCTATACGGGGGGGCGGCTGTGCAGTGGGGGTATGTGCAAGGGAAGTAGTGCCTCTGAAGATTGGAGGGGACCTGTACGTTTTTTTGTTTTTTTTTGCCAGGGGCTGGGTGTGACATGGTGCAGGTAGATGTGTTGACTCCCTCCATGTATGTGAAGGATGATTTGGTATCATTTTGAGTAAAGTATTTGACTTAAAATTTCATGCAGTGTAACACAAGGATTGAGTCAAATTATATTTTCTTCAATGGATGTTGCACATGTGACCTGGTTCGTGTACACCTATACATCACACCTCACAATGTAGTGTTGTGGTGTTCAATGCAGATGTGCAATGGAAAAGCAAGCTCACCTAGGTTCAACCACAGCTCTGTGTGGTTTTGAGATTCCCCTTGATGTCAGCTGCTGGACCTGGCTACTCAAGTGTGTAGCAGAAAATATGGTCCTTGATCCAGAAGCTTGTGAAGGAGGTGACAGGATAGTTAATGTTTTGCATGATTTATATGTGAATATGCACACTTGACACACATATCACTGATTATGCTGTGGACATTTTACACACCACCTTCAGACACAATGCAGAAGTGGCCGTATCTGCTAATGCCCTAAGTGTGCATTAGTAGAGTATCAATGGTCTGCAACACTATAAGGCACACTGACCTGATGGACGAATGGCAGTGGGTTTGATTCTTGCAGCCAGGATGTTTCCCAACCCCTGGATTGTATTGTCTGTATGACTGAGTTACTCCTGCCAGGTGCTGTAATGTGAGATGGTGATGATTCTACATGTACATGCCGTAGGTATAGACCAGTGATCTACAAGGTACAGTTGTGGGGCCTCATGTGTGCCTTCCGTGATTTATATTCTGCCACCTGATCAACAGCAACACTAGTCAGCTGTTAATTCAACACAGCTCTCATATCAACCAGGTATCACACTTACAGGCAAACATGTATTTGAAGGTTACTGAGAGCTACAGAATGGAAATAACTGGAGTGTCCTGCACTGGACACACCTTCATTTGTAGGGGCATCATGCATCATAAGTATGATGTGGTCTCTTCAAATTTGTAAAGGAGTGTTCTGCAACATGGAGAGCTTGGTTCATCTTTACACATCAGATCATAACAGTGCATTGCACAGTACGTTTGATAAGCACAATTGGGTAACATTCATTCTACTATCCCCCCCGGGACAACGTTGTCCATTGTGGATTGGGAGGTCAACCATTACTGCTGTCCACTCTATTTCTGGCCTGTGTTCCCAATGTACAAGAACAGTGTCATTGTCTATTTTACCTGACACTGGCTACGGTTTTGTACAGCACACATCCTGAAGTCCTGTATGCCAAGGTTTACTTACTCGTGTGATTAAAAGGAAGAGGTGGCAAAGTGAAAACACATTTGTTTAGGATAACACAATTTGGTCAATTGGAGAAGCTGAGCTGATCCCCACTTTTACTTGTTTCACGTTGTGCTGTTCAACTACCAGATGTATATGCTTCGTCTCCTCTACACCCACCTTACCTGCCACAACCTCCCTCCCCAACTGCAAGCCTGCTGGCATCAGCACAGCCCTCATCCACATAATTACTATACCTCTTCTGCCCTGGGATTTTGTCAGCGAGTATCCATGTCATGGACTTACAAACCAGTTGTGACTAATCCTCTGCTGAAGAGACTTTAGAGCATAGTTATGAGCCCCTGGAGCCACCTGAGCATCACTTTATGCGCAACTCTGGCTGCACACATTATTAAAGCATACGTATGAGGCCATGTCAAGCCATTTTGCATGGCTTTGAAAATTGCCTAGCTGTGGAGTGAGGCAGGGCTGTGCCAATCACTGTGTTCCCACACAACACCTATTGATTTTGACACTTCCTCAGAGTGGCAGAACCATTTAAACCTGGGGATGTGCAAAAAGCTTGCACCTCCTGAGGTGAGGAGTGCTGTCTTGTAATGTATAGACTTTCTGCACTGGCCTACAACACATCAACCTATATGAAGGCCAATATGAACACTTAGGTACATACTGTACACATACATTTTGAGTCAAGCTTTCATTAGCCAACATGATATGATATGGTATACTGTTATGAGCTGTATGTCAGCATATTGAGATGAGTGACAACACTAATAATAGACACACAACAACATACTGCTGACATGTAATCCAAAGATTAGGAGCACAAACATTTGGTAAAGTCATTTTTAGGTATACTTACCAGGGTTCAACATCCATCCAGTGTGTGGTGCCTGACCAGATATCACACCCATACATGCAGCAGAGATCACTGAAGGCTGTGTATTTCTTTACGTCACAGGACTTACAATGATATGTGTTTTCAGTGTACATTCTAGTTGACACATGTGATGCACAACATTTCCTAGATCATTTCGCAGGTGTGGCACAGTTTATGGATTCCATGCAATGGATCACAATGTAGGAGTTAGGACCCTCTCCTGGCCATATTTATGTACCAGTTTGTGCTGATGGTATGGGCTGATGTGCTCCATAATGTTGCCTCCCTGATGGTGCAGGGACCTCTGCTCCAGTGTGTGACTGTGCTCTGGCTGTATGTGGCAACAAAAGGGAAAGGTCATCAGTCTCAACCAAGTTATTTGAATTAGTACACCCTGTCACATATGTACACAATTGCATCTACATGCCAACAGCAGTGGTAAGTGAATGAGGGACATTATCCATTGCCATTTACCAGTGTTAAGTGGATGAGGCAGCAGTGATGGCCACTGTTTGGGACTAAGGAATTGGAAGTTGCCATTTCCACCACAAAGGATTCTGGAATTGGTACTGCTATGGACTAAATGTGACAAACGAGGACCTAACTCACCATGCAAATTGCACATACTTGGGCCAGCATTCATGGTCACATTTGTATCACAGACATTGATCATTTAGTGTCATTGTTAGTATCATCACATATTACCTAGCACCACATTGAGGTTATCACTCACAGGCAGCCCATAGAGCAGGTGGGGGTCTATGGTGGAGAGGACATCCCTCTCACGTGGGGTGAGTTGGAGGTGGGGTCTAGTTTGTACACCAAGAAGAGCTCTGCTCACCTTTATTCTGCATTTCTTCTTGATAACTGTCACAGTACATATATCTTCCACCAATGCAGTGACAGCTGTGGCCAACGTCTGCCATAGGGCTGCCTTCTCTGAGGAACATCTGCTGTGGGGGGAGACCATGCAGTCTTTTGTAGTTCCTCACTAAGAATTTAAGGATCATTGTGGTCTCCTCCTCTGTGTAATTTCTCTTCCTCTTGAGGGGTAGCATGTCTTCAGAATAGGGAGGCATAATGTTAGTGTGGAAAAACCAGTGCCTTGGACGTGTGCTGCTTTTATCTGGATTTTGGTGCAGAGTCGCAGGTGGTATTGATAGTGTGCAGGTGTGTATAATTACAATGATGCAGGCCTGAGGTCTGATAATCCACTCCGAATGCGGATGATCCGTTATAAGTGCGGATAATATGCCCCAAGTGCTGATGATCAGCCCCGGATGCGAACGTAAAGATACTACTTGTAATTTACCTTTGTGAATACTGAAAAGTCCTAAACTTAGACTTTTGGTCTAAACTTAGACCAAAAGTCTAAGTTTACCTTTGTGAATCGGGTCCAAGGGGTTTACTAAATCTAATCTGGTAGAGGAGGATATACACATAGGGGTTTCTAGATCTAATGAGCTCAATGTTGTTCACAGATACATCAAAATAAGCATTTAACAAACAAATGCATGAAGAATCACAATCCTAGGAAAAAGTGCAGTTGTTAATTCATGATAACTTAAAATTTGGCAATAAAATAGCAAGCCATACTTTGGCATCAAACAAGAATTTCTACGAATCCGCAATCTCTTCATTAAAACATTGACACAACATTCAACATTTAAGACAACCAGTCACTTTGGTCCACTAGCGTCATTATATTAAAATTACATGATTTCAATTGGCAGGGAAACAGCTATATAGGCCCCCAAAATGAAGGGAACAGCTTGCCCGCAATACCTTAGCTCTGCCTATTCCTTGCGCACATTATCCTGTGGCCAAAAGAAGCTCTGCGCAGTGCTGGGACTAGGGGAGCCTGATAATCTTATCAATACCATATGTGGGGAAAAGATTGCAACAATTTATGTGGAGAAAAAAAGGACTTACTTCAATGACTATAGAATCTTCTTGAGAAAAATACAAGCTACGCCTAATGTCCTGATCCCAATTGTTCTAGAACCCTAATGTCGGAATTCCCCCGATGTCACACCCAAGGATCCTGCGTACCATCTGTGTAACTCATAGTGGTCCAAGTGAAGCACACTGCTCACTTCTTTCAAATATCACCAGTGTTAAGAAACCAGTGGCACTGAGAAAACGTGGATAGATTAATAAAACAGAGATATGGGCCCTATATCACACCCAGGGCCTGTGCATACTGACTGCATCACACCCAGCTGTCCAAGCAAAGGTACGTCTTAAAAAAAGGCGCTGGCCCTATGTCACTCTCAGAGCCTTATGTGTACCATCTGTGTCACGTTCAGCGGTCCAAGCAGCCAGCAATCTAAAAACCCTATATCACACCCAGGAGTCAGGCATACTGGATGTGTCATGCCCAGCAGTCTAAACGATCACCCTTCCCACACTGACAATCAAGAAAGTGACTTCCACAAGTTATGTTTTTTCCCAGTTTGCCACACACCAAATGGTAGGACTAAGGCTCTGAAGTAGTCTCTTACCCTTGTGACAGCAGCTTCAGGACAACCCACCTTACCTTAAAAAGCAAAGCACGAGAGGCATTTGGCAAAACAGGAAACGGTTTGTTTAATTAAACATGATGGCCAGGAGAAAGATTACAGAACCGCTTATCATTGCACATTGAATTGAAGCAAGTTTTATACATTTTTCTGGGTGCCTTAAAATCAGAAAAACATTCCTTTTCTTGGTAAAAATGTGAACAGTTGTCAAGGAGACGTAAATACAGTTCCAGGTAGGGACTTTGTGGACACAATGGGAGCCAGCGAGTACGTGTCCAGATGTCCGGCCTGAGGGGCAAGTGCTCACTACATGTGCTGTGTGTGCTGTATCATGATTGGCTTAGTGTACCTAACTATATGTGCCATTTAAATGTATGTTGTTTTGAGAATACACACATCCCTCTGTCCATATGTGTTTTATTGGGGCCAATCTCTGGGGTCCAGTGTAGAGTTGCTGCCTATCAGTGGGATCTGATCTAAGTTTTTATGTTTGTGTGTTTGACTGCCAGCTAAGTGTTACCTCACCTGTGACCTGTCAGTCATTAACCTTCAGGCCTGTATCGTAGAGCCTGCCTGACCACGAACATATGTGCTGGGGTTGACGGAGAGTTTATGACGGGTGAATCTAACAGTGATTTATTTTTAAACATGTTTTATTGGTTTTCAGTAAAGCAGAAGGCCTGGCTGGGCTCATTAATACATCATTAAACTAATTTACAGGGTTAGATAGCAATGTCATATGCATAGTTTTCTTACTTGGCATACATAACCAAATAAATGCGTATCCCACTTGTGATGCCCTCTGCCAGTTTTCAACAATCAACAGCAGCAACAAGCCCCCAACTACCCCAGCTCTCCCCCCTCGATTGCATTGAATGTAATGTATGAAAACAGTGCTCATCTAGATGGGTGTTGGGCTATACCATGCGTTCGATGTTCAAGACACCTTCCTGATAGTTCCACCAGTATTCAGCCAGTACTAGGGGCATGAACCCTCCTCTCTCAGTGGTTGCCCCGTGTCAGTATGAGCCATTGCCAGGAAACCATCTCATTCTCAGGTTGATGCAGTTTCATCCACGATAGCTGTCAGAAAGTAATCTACTATGGTCTCCAATGCTTGGGCACTCTCCAGGCATTCAATCCCCCTATTTGTCCCCCTTAATAATACTGCACCCTCAATTGATGCCCATTTTTTCAGTTCAGTGTGCCATCATGGCAGTCGAGCCCCACCCAACTGTTTTCCAATTATGCGTTATTTCACGCTTGGCCAGGAGGAAAGCCAGATCCTGAAACCTACTGGTCACTCTGCTTTTTGAGGTGTGTGGGAACCAGCTTAGCAGACAGTGCCCCAGTGTGCAGGGGATGACCCTATCTAGCAAAGTGGTTAACTGCTCCGTGACCCCTTTCCAATATTGGTGCAGCTGGGGGCAACTCCATAACATGAGGAGCAGCCCTGCCACGTTCTCCCTACATCTGGCGCAGCCTGTCCCCTCCACTCTGAAGTAGCGGTGTATACGCTCTTGGGTTAAGTACGCTGTCTCTAGCGTGTAGTAATTAATCAGTTTACAATGGGCATTTCGTAATACTTTGGGCATTCTATTAAGGATGGCACTCCAGGCCACCTCTGATATCGGGGTACCTAAATCTTCCTCCCACTTAGCTTTCAGTTGTTTAAGTGGCTGGCGGCTACCCTCGTCTATAGCCTTTTACAGATTGGACATCATTTTAACCGTGCCTGAAGAGCAGGCCAAGTAACCACAGCAGCCGATCATCCGTGGCTAAACAGTGCCATTTCTCCAATGGTGGCGTATCACCATAGTAGTTGAAAGGGAAATGAGAGGAAATGTCCCCTTGGGATATCATAGTCTGTTCTAAAGTCATCAAACAATAAAATTCCCATAGTGGAAACCCCCGCTTCTACCCAGACTGCAAGGCCTTTCCAATGCCCCCCCATGAGGAAGTGCCGTCAGCATTGTTACTTGTAGGGCAGTGGAATAGGGCACGCTAACTTGGGCTCATTGTTGGCACCTCCTCCAGCACCTTGTGATCACTCTCAGTTCCTCAGTATCAGTCGCAGAAGTGCGCTTGACACCCAGTAATATTTGTGTCAAATCTTTCAACTCTGGTATAAACGGGCTACCCCCTCTCTCTGGTCTCTGTATCCCTGCCAACCATTGGGCGAACCACTGCAACTGGACTGCCAAATAATATCCCTCAAAATCTGGAACTGCCAGCCCACCCTCTGCCACAGGGCATTGTAGTGTAGTTAGTGCAACCTGTCTGCAGGTGGATCCCCATATGAATGATATCACTGTTGAGTCTAATTATTTGAAAGTTGCCCAGGGAATCCATAGGGGTAGTAATCCATAGTAATATAAAAGGTGAGGAAGGGCAACCATCTTCAGTAGTGCTATTCTACCTATGACTGATAGCGGAAGGGTTGACCAAAATGCTATAATAGTTTTCAAGCTATGCAGGGCACTGCCTACATTTCCATCTAATAAATCTGCAGTGAGGCTAGGTCCTCTGGCAGTGCCAATTCCGCAACTACTGGGTACACCTATGACTTTTGCCAGTTTACCTTAAGACCTGATAAATGCCCAAACTCTTCCAGCATGTTCTTAGCCCCAGCTAATTCCTCCTTAGCATCTTGTAGAAATAACAACGTCATCAGCATATAATGCTATTCTATGCCAATGTCCCCTCACTTTCAGTCCTTTGTAGTTTGTTCCCATCAGCGCTGTAGCTGCCAGAAGCTCGATGGCCAAGGCAAACAACAATGGGAAGGGGAGTGTGGGCACCTCTGTTGTGTCCCCCTCTATACCCTGTAGCTTTGCAAGATTACCGTATTCGTTTGCACACTCGCTGTTGGGTTTGTGTATAGCAGCTTAGTCCAGCCTATAAAGCCGCTCCCTAGCCCCATTGGTGTATCACTGCATACAGATAGTCCCACTCTAGGCTATTGAACACCTTTTTTGTATCCACAGCCATGACCACAGCCCCATCGCAGTCCCAGGTCTCTTGGTCTAGTATGAAGAGTAGACATCTTATGTTGAGGAACGTCCTATGCCCAGGGATGAGCCCAGCCTCGTCCAGGTGTACCAGCCTGGCATACAGGAGAGTAATCTTGAGGCAAGTATTTTACGAAGGGTTTTTTATCAACATTTAACATCAACAGGGTCCGGTAGGCCTTATACTCCCAGGGTGGTTTGTTATGTTTCAATAAAGGCACTATCAGTGCTTCCCTGGTAGTGTCAGGCAGTTGGCGCGATGTTCTGTCTTCATTGTATAGTTTCTCAAGTTTGGGTGCAAACTGGTTTGCATATGTCATGTACCATTCCACTGTGAATCCATCTGTCCCTGGTGTTTTCCCCCTTGACATGCCCTTTATGGCTGCGTTGATCTTTTGTTGTGCAATATCCACCCCCAGTTCCTCCACCCCCCTCGGGTGTAAGCTGCGCCAGACCTACTGAGTCTAGATATGCCCCTCCTGCCTCTTCCACCTTGGACGTCTGTATAACTGAGTGTGGTCTCTAGGAAAAAATCATTAATCTCTTGTTGCCTAAATTCTCGGTCCCCTTCCTCTGTTTCTAATTCTAGGATTGGGGTCCCCCTCTTCTCTGGGTTGGCCAACCATGTCAGCAAGGTGCCTGCTTCATCACTCTGCATGCACACATGCCATATATCCCTTATAGTCAAAACATCTGAGTCTCTCTACTTTAGCGGTTACCGCTTCCTTCTTGTCTAACAAAGGCTGCTGTGTATCCGGGTGCTGGGCCTCTGCCTCTCAAGCTGGCTCAGTTCCTCCTCAGCAATCTGTGCTTCCTCTACCAAGGTCTTCCTTGTTCCCATCCCCATCACCATCGCTAGAGAGTAATTTTAAATGCCTTCCATTCTACCTGCGTGCTCAAAGCTGTGTCTTCATTCTCCTTGATGTAGTAATTTATACCTTGTCTTAACACCTCCATGGCCACTTGATCGTCAAGCATTTCCAGCTTGAGCCTCCATATGGGTATCTGAGGTCAGGGCTGGTGCCAGTTGCAAGTCAGCATTATGGGATTATGGTCCGAGATTATACGGGCCAGGTATTCCACATTCGTCACCGTGCTATGCACATCAGGGGAGCACAGGAATGTGTCAAGTCATACATGCAGGTGATATAAGCTAGAAAAATAGGAATAATCCCTGTCTTGGGGGTGGGTTGCTCTCCATGTGTCTACCAAACACCATTGCCCTTGCCACTCTGCGAAAGTCCGCGCCAGTCTCCTCATTGGTGTGTCTCTCAATGGAGGGTGTGACCTATCTCTCTACATCTGCCACACAGTTGAAGTCCCTCCAATCAGTGTAGTATGCGTCAAAAAAATTGTCAGTTGCCCTGACAGTTTCACTATGAATGAGCCTTGATCCACATTTGGAACATAAATGTTAACTATTGTCAGAGCCCAACCCTCAAGCCTCCCATTTACTGCTGTATATCTTCCCTCAGGGTCCATTACTTATGTTGTACATTGGAAAGGCACCCCCGCTCTTACCCAGATGAGCACTCCCCTGGCGAAGGCAGAGGAGCTAGTATAATATGCCAATCCTCATCACCTTTGCTGCAATGCTGCTCCCTCCTGGGCCGTCAGATGAGTCTCCTGCAACAGTGGTATATGTATGCCTAATCTATTTAAATATGAAACGACCTTATACCTTTAAGAAATGGTATGCATACCTCTGACATTCCAGGACGTCACTTTATAATTTGCTTGCGGAGCAATAATAACTTTAGGTTATTACAGTACTCTACATGGCTGTCTCCAATCCCAACACGTGCGCCCGATATCCCCCAATAACATCAACCTGGTCAATGTATCTATGCAATGTCTGTGATGTCAAACAAGTAATCTCCCAACATTTCATCTTCCCCCCCAGGAATAATCATGCTGAGACCCCTGTCCAAACTGATTCAGCGTCAACCAAACAATGTGGATTAGTCCACATGAACAACAGGGGAAAAACTCAGGCCAGTACTTGAAGCTCTGGCCCCCTGGCCAGGGCCCCAATCAGGATTATATAGTTAAGCAATTAGCAATTTCGTGCATCCTGGTACAGTTGTCTCTGTAGACGCTTCTATCTCCTGGGAAGGGTCAGATCATTGCCACTGTATCTCTCAGTTGGCTTCACGTGGTGAGCAACCCTTATTCAATCTCTATATAATGTCATTTGCAGTTCCAAGGGTCACTTGTGGGAGTATTGTGGTGGAAGTATTTGACCTGCCAGAGGCCGGGTCTGACTCAGAGTCTTCCGTGCAACTGTTCTCCATCCCCAGGGGGGACCTGTTGCCTGAGTCTCTCATGTTTGCTGCTGCTTCTACTGCCCTCCTCTTTTCAGCATGTGATTGTGCCCCGATGGAGGACACCCACCCGGGTAGGTCCTTCTTCTTCTTTTATCTCTTGTCGGGTGTCGCTCCCTCGTCCTCCGGCTGGGTCCAGGTTGTGGATGATTGTCTATCCAGTGCCAAACATCCTGGGGGGGGAAAGAGGGCCCCCTCAGTCGTCACTACCCTGAGCGGTGCTGGAAATACCATGCTATAGTTCATCCCCATCTGGTGGAGCTGTCTTTTGTCTTCGGTGAAAGTAGCATGCTTTTTCTGTACTTTATGGGAAAAGTCAGGGTATATGTGCACTCTATTGTCCACCTCTAGCTCCTCCTTCCAATGGGCCTGTTCCAGTATGTATTCTCGGTCCTTATAAAACAGTTGCTTTGTCAGTACTGACCGTGGTGAGACTCCCAGCAGGGGTGGTCTACTCAGCTAAATGAGCACGTTCCAGGGTGAAGAATGGCGACATACCCAACTGAGGGAACTGGGTCATGATACATTCCACTAGATATGTGATCATGCTGTTCCCCTCTATTCATTCTTGTAACACTACCAACCGGCTATTGTTGCAGTGGGATCTATTCTCTGCAACCTCAGCCCTCATCTCTAAGGTTTTCACATTTGTTTCCATGGCTGTCAGACGGGTTGTTAGCTCTACAACCGCCGGGGGCAGAACTGCCACCTCTCTCTCTGTTGTGGCGACACACTCCATCAATCTGCGCTGATCGTCTCTCAGCAGGGTCAAGTCTGCCCCCAGCATATCAATTATGGTTTCTAATGCCTATCTGGTCGCCATTATGGCTTGGATTACATCTCTCAGTGTTAGGCCTTACTGCATGGTCCCATCCACATCGGGTTCCACGTTGAGCAAGGGGACAATGTCTTTCTTCCTTGCTGCTTTTACTATGCTTTCTCCCTCCGCTTTGTAGCACCATGCTCTTTTGCTGTACCACTAGCTCCAGCTCTTTTGTAGCTTATGACCGGGTAAGTTGAGGTTGATTCGTCTTCACTTTCACTTCAGCTCCGTGTGAAGCGGCAAGTAGATCCCTCGCGCAGCAGTCTGAGGCACAGGCACACACCTTGGCGATCCCCCCGCCGCAAAAATGTTCATTGACCCTATCTAGTATTAGATATAAGTAGGGAGCACAGTGCTGTTGTCAAACCATCTGGCCCTACCAGGGGAGGAGGAGGGCCCACGCCTCCGTCGGCTGTGTTGTGTAGGCCTGTGCAGGAAGGAACCATCAGCAGTGGCCCATCAGTTTGATCTCCCGGTCAGGTATGGCCCCAGTAGTCCGTTGAGGGAGCCCTGCAACCACCTCTTCTTCTCCCCCCCTCTAGGATACCCTGCGAGGTAATGCGGCCTCAGATTGTCCGTTCCTGTATGAGTGCAATTTTGCCCACTGCGCATGTCAATATTCTTTTTTGCCAATCCTTTTTTTCGGCGTTAGCTGTTCTCACTGGCCTCCCTGTCACGGCCCAAGATCTTTCACCATTGGTTTCCCACCCGTAGAGTCATGTCATTATTCTTCAGCGCAGGGCCCTCCTGTCCTCACCATTGCAGCGCTCATCCCCCTGTTTTCTGAGCTTCTCTTTTTCCCCCTTTAGGTTGCTTTGGTCAGCCCCTGAGTTGCGCTACCTCCCTCTGGTAGGACTTGCGTGGCATCCACTGTCCTCTCCACCGTTGTGGCCTCGGGCTTGCAGCACCAACACCGCCAGCCGACTGCCCCTCTTTCTCTCTCCCCCTTACGCTTCAGTTCAAGTCTCCTCTTGGGGTCCACAGGGTAGGGATTTACTGCATGTGCCCTCCTTCCTTCTTGGGTTTCCTTGTCTCCCCGTGGGCTCCACCTCTCTGGGCAGCAAGTTCGGGCCCTCATACTTGTTCCTGGGCATCTTCTCCATTCCCGCAGCCGCCATGTTGCACTCCTCCACCTGCTGCCTTGCTCCACGATGGGAAACAACCTTAACAACTACGTTTGAATTACTACTTGCTTTAACAACGAATCTTGAAGAACTACTAGGTCTTAACAACGAAGTTTTGAACAACTACTGGTTTAACAACGATTTTACCTTAACAACTAATGCCAGAACAACGAATTTTAAGGTAAGTGAATTATTTTTTGATGAATTTTAAGGTGAGTTTTGTGTTTTGTTTTTTATTTGTTTAGGGTTTAATTATTATATGTTTAGTTTTTTAAAGTATATTGTGTGGATTAAGTAATGGATTCTATGGGTTGTGGGTGTTATGGGTGGGGTATTGTATTAATACTCAGGTATTATTTTAAGTACTTTTGTATTTTTTATGTGTTCTAATTTATGTTGTGGGTTTAGGGGCGGGATATATGGGATGTAGGGGTTATGGGTGGGGAAGTGTATTAATACTCAGGTATTAATTTAAGTACTTGTGTTTTTTTATATGTTGTAATTTATGTTGTTGGTTTAGGGGGGGGATATATGGGATGTAGGGGTTATGGGTGGGGAAGTGTTTTAATACTCAGGTATTAATTTAAGTACTTGTGTTTTTTTATATGTTGTAATTTATGTTGTTGGTTTAGGGGCGGGATATATGGGATGTAGGGGTTATTGGTGGGGAAGTGTTTTAATACTCAGGTATTAATTTAAGTACTTGTGTTTTTTTATATGTTGTAATTTATGTTGTTGGTTTAGGGGCGGGATATATGGGATGTAGGGGTTATGGGTGGGGAAGTGTTTTAATACTCAGGTATTAATTTAAGTAATTGTGTTTTTTTATATGTTGTAATTTATGTTGTAGGTTTAGGGGCGGGATATGTGGGATGTAGGGGTTATGGGTGGGGAAGTGTATTAATACTTAGGTATTAATTTTAGAACTTGTGTTTTTTTATATGGTGTAATTTATGTTGTGGGTTTAGGGGTGGGATATATGGGATGTAGGGGTTATGGGTGGGGAAGTGTATTAATACTCAGGTTTTAATTTAAGTACTTGTGTTTTTTATATGTTGTAATTTATGTTATTGGTTTAGGGGCGGGATATATGGGATGTACGGGTTATGGGTGGGGAAGTGTATTAATACTGAGGTATTATTTTAAGTAATTGTGTTTTTTTATATGTTGTAATTTATGTTGTAGGTTTAGGGGCGGGATATATGGGATGTAGGGGTTATGGGTGGGGAAGTGTATTAATACTCAGGTATTAATTTGAGAACTTGTGTTTTTTTATATGGTGTAATTTATGTTGTGGGTTTAGGGGCGGGATATATGGGATGTAGGGGTTATGGGTGGGGAAGTGTATTAGTACTTGTGTTTTTTTATATGGTGTAATTTATGTTGTGAGTTTAGGGGTGGGATATATGGGATGTTGGGGTTATGGGTGGAGAAGTGTATTAATACTCAGGTATTCATTTAAGTACTTGTGTTTTTTTATATGTTGTGATTTATGTTGTGGGTTTAGGGGCGGGATATGTGGGATGTAGGGGTTATGGGTGGGGAAGTGTATTCATACTCAGGTATTAATTTCAGTACTTGTGTTTTTTTATATGTTGTAATTTATGTTGTGGGTTTAGGGGCGGGATATGTGGGATGTAGGGGTTATGGATGGGCACGTGTATTAATACTCAGGTATTAATTTAAGTACTTGTGTTTTTTTATATGTTGTAATTTATGTTGTGGGTTTAGGGGCGGGATATATGGGATGTTGGGGTTATGGGTGGGGAAGTGTATTAATACTCAGGTATTAATTTAAGTACTTGTATTTTTTTATATTGTAGTTTATGTTGTGGTTTTAGGTGTGGGATATATAGGATGTAGGGCTTATGGGTGGTAAAGTGTATTAGTTATTGGGTGTTAATTTACATAGTTGGGTATATTTTTTTTGTTTTGTGAAATTGCTGTGGGGTAGTATATTAATATTTGAGTATTTTTTTATCTTTTATTAAGGGCATATTGTGGATTAATTTTTGGAATGTATGGGTTGTGGTTGTTATGGGTGGGGAAGTGTGTTAATACTTGGGTATTAATTTAAGTAATTGTATTTTATTAAATTTTGCAATTTATGTTGTGGGTTTTGGTGTGGGATATATGGGATGTAGGGGTTGTGGGTGGGGAAGTGTATTAATACTTGGGTATTAATTTAAGTTATTGTATTGTATTCAAATTTGGAATTTATGTTGTGGGTTTAGGGGTGGGACATATGGGATCTAGGAGTTATGGGTGGGAAGTATATTAGTAGTCTGGTATTATTTATTATATTTGGTTATTTTTTTTATTTTTTTATTGAAAGTATATTTAGAATTAGGGGTGGGATATAGGGGATGTAGGGTTTATGTTTGGGGTATTGTTCTTATGATTAGGTTTTTTTTTCTACGTTTGAGTTTTTTTTTTAATGTTATTTATTTTTTTGGGATGCAATTTGGTTTATTGGTGGATCATGATTTGTACATGTATTGATAGTTTATAATTTTTTATTATGGGTGAATTATTTTTTTTGTGTTATATTTTTAGGTTTTGTATTTTGTTGTTGTTGTTATTGAAGGTGTAAAAATAATTGTGTTTAAAAATAGTTATGTTTAAAAATTTATATTTGATTTTTTAATAGTATGGTAGTTGGTATAGTAGATTTTGGAATATAATAATGTTACATTTTTTTATTTTAAATATTTATTAGATTTAAAAAAGAAATTGTGATTTTAAAAATTTGTTAAAATGTTTTTTATTTTTTATTTTGATTATTTTTGTTTTGATCTGATGTAATTAATATTATTCATATTTTGTAATTATTTTTTTGGATGTATAATTGTATACATATATTAATTTGTCTTAATATTATTTCTAAAAATTAATTAATTAAATAATTATTTCTAGGTTATATATAGAATTATTTTTTTTGGGTGTTAGAAATGTTTGCATTTGCAATAATGTTTTTTTTCATGAAAATGTAATTTTTTTAAAATAAAAATACCATTCTTTTTTTTAAAATATTTTTTATTTTGAACATAATCAAGTTAAAAAAATTCACAAAAAATGTTTTAAATTATTGTTTGATATTTACAGATTTATAGATTTTTTTTTTTTTTTTTTTTATATTTCTTTATCTATTTTCTGTGGTATTTTCTTATTTTCCCTATTATAGTCTATGAGTGAAATATTCCGTTTTCTATTTTTAGTGCTCTTCCATGTTTACGTTGTTTGACGTCTTCTGTGTTCAGCCGGTGGAGCGTCGCAGTCAAGATAGGACGGAAGCGGAGACCTCGTTCAGGTAAGTGGGATTATTATTTTTTTTACAGTATGCAGTAGGGTATTTTTATTACAGAAATAGTTGTTGGAGGTAGTTATAAGGTAGGTAGTAGATTTTCGATGTTTGTTATGTTTGTTATGTTTAATTATTTGTTATCGTATATTTTTGAATACGATAGTGGTTTCGTAAAAGTAAACACATTTGTTTAGCAGTGTTTTATCTTACAAATGATTATACTGCTTTTGTAGTAGTTGGAAAGAAATGTATATTTTTTTGATTAATTTAGTTTGGGGATTAATAGGTTTTGTGATTAATTTTTTATTTTGTGTTAGTAGTATCCTTTATATTGTTTTCATGTCTTTTTCTTGATAGTTAATGTTTTAATTAATGATGTGGCTTTGGTTAGTAGGTGATTAATTTTTTTACTTTTTTTTGGTAAAAAAAAGTATATTTGGTATTATACATTTTTTAGATATTTCTCGAATTTCTGGTTTGGTAAAGTATTATATTTTATTTCTTTCATTGTTTTTATAGTATATAGAGTTGTTTTTTTTATCATCCATGCAATATGAATATTTTTTATTTGTTTTTGGATGACTAATGTTTTTTTTTTTTTTTTCTAACTATGAGATGCTTCTTTCTATATTAATGAAGAAGATTTATTCAGCATCACATGTTTGGATAAAGACATGAAAACTTGAAAGGTAAGAACAATTTTTGTTGTGTAAATTTAGTGTAAAGGCATTTTTTGAAAAATGCCAATTTAATTGATGGTGTTTGGTGTTTTTTAGAACTAGCAAGTAATTTTTCCGTAGGTTAGTGGTTGTTAGTAATGTAGAATATATGCTAGACTGTTGTATCAAATTGTTGTATTTTTGCCAAAATTCTTTCGGTCATTTCTTTGCTTTTTTTACTTGTGCATGGGTTCAGGCTACCTGACAGTGATTGAGCAGGTCTCATTTCTTGGAAACTTTGTTCCTTTTTCAAAATTTCCATGAAATGATACAGGTTTGGGTGGGGTTTACCTATTACTTTATTGAAGGCGTTGTGCCATCCTTCAATGGTATTATTAGTCTTTGCACCACCTTCTAAACAGGTTTGGTAGCAGTTCCACCATTCTATTGGAAATCTTGGTTTTCGTCTGCGACCAGATCTGTTTAGGTGTCCAATCCAGGTTTCTTCGAAGTAATTTAGTAAGGGTTCTAATTTGTCTTCATTTTGTGTATAATAGTTAGACACTGTTATTGCGGTGTAATACTCATCTACTTTTGTAGGTGGTACAAAGCATAATGCTGTGAGTTTTTTTAATTCAAATTGTAGTATGCAATCTGAGAAATATTCTCTACTTAGGGATGATTTTTGTATTCTACGCCAATATGCTTGTGAAAAGTGGAAAAAGCATCCTTGAATTTGGGTTTGTGGATATATTTTTAGTATTGTATTTATCATTGACAATTCGAAATCTAGTATTACTTTTCTAGGTGTTTTATTTAATGTTTAGTTTTTGATTGTTGATAAAAATTCATTGTATGTAGAGGAATGTTTATCAGGTAGTAATGCATACACTAGGGGGATTGTAGTGTTATTTATTGTGGCATGTATGGTGTAAATTTGAGTGAATGGATGGGGCGTAGATTTAAAAGTTCCATCCTTCATCCAAATTTCACTATTTTGTAGGATTAGTAAACTGGATGTTGTGCTGAATATTAAAATTCTTTTTTGAGGGTTTTCGTTGTCGTGAATGAGGAAAGTTTATTGGGAGAAGGTAATTGTTAGTTCTGGGGGGATGTTAATATCTTCATAGGTTTGTGATGTTATATGTTGGGGATTACTTGCCAGTCTTTCTCGTTGAAATATTCTCCTAAGGTTTGGTACAGAAGGCATGCTACCAGAAATCTGTACTGGAATATATTGTACTACCTCCCTTATAACTTGTCCGCAGGAGTCATTGGAGGTGTGTGCAATGTTTTTTATTTTTTGTATGTTTTCTCTTATCTCAATTTCTATTGCAGAGGCAGAGTGGTTGTGATCTGATGTCTTAACAACTGTGTTTTCTAGAGTTACAGCTCTGCCTCTACAATGTGAAGAGTAGAATTGTACACACCTCCAATGGCTCCTGAGGTTGACAACCTTGTCTCTGCAATAAAGATAACCTTCATACTTTAGTAGCTGGTTTCCGGTTCTTGAGGTTATGTAACTTGCTTCTCCTTGCGATGCCATTTGTGAAATATCTGTAAATAATATAAAAGAAATAGGTTAAAAGAAGTTTGCAGTTTTTATTATTAAATTTGTGATGGATTTAGTTTACTACTTAGTAAGTTAATTAATATATAATGGCCCATATTTATACTTTTTGACGCAAAACTGCGCTAACGCAGTTTTGCGTAAAAAAAATTAGCGCCGGCTAACGCCATTCTGAAGCACCATGCGGGCGCCGTATTTATTGAATGACGTTAGCCGGCGTTAGCCGCCGGTGCCGTCTGGTGTGCGTTAAAAAAAACGACGTACACCAGGCAGCGCCGGCGTAGGGGGATATGGGGCTTGGGCGTCAAGAAATGGGGCAAGTCAGGTTGAGGCAATTTTTTCACCTCAACCCGATTTGCGCCATTTTCTTTTCACTCCCAACCCCCATAGAAATGACTCCTGTCTTAGCAAAGACAGGAGTCATGCCCCCTTGCCCAATGGCCATGCCCAGGGGACTTCTGTCCCCTGGGCATGGTCATTGGGCATAGTGGCATGTAGGGGGGCACAAATCAGGCCCCCCTATGCCACAAAAAAAAATATTTAAAAAAACTTACCTGAACTTACCTTAATGTCCCTGGGATGGGTCCCTCCAGCCTTGGGTGTCCTCCTGGGGTGGGCAAGGGTGACAGGGGGTGTCCCTGGGGGCATGGGAGGGCACCTCTGGGCTCCTTCAGAGCCCACAGGTCCCTTAACGCATGCCTTTTGCAGGCGCTAAAAAACGGCGCAAAAGCGGCCGTACGTCATTTTGTTTGACCCGCCCACTCCCGGGTGTGATTTTTGCCCGGGAGTATAAATCCGACGCACATGCCTCGGAGTCGATTTTTTAGACGGGAACGCCTACCTTGCATATAATTAACGCAAAGTAGGTGTCCATGCTAAAAAATGACGCTAACTCCATGGACTTTGGCGCTAGACGCGTCTAACGCCAAAGTATAAATATGGAGTTAGTTTTGCGTCGAAATTGCGTAAAAAAAAAACGACGCAATTCCGGCGCAAACAGAGTATAAATATGCCCCAATGTGTTCTATTTGTAAGTGTTTGGTGTAGGTGGTTTGTTATCTTTTATATTTGGTGATTGTGTGTTATTTATTGAGGTAATTAGGTTAGTGGGGGGTTTTAGGTTTTGGGGAGGGGATGGGGGTTAGGGGGTTTTAGGTTTTGGGGTGGGGTTGGGGGGGTGGGGTGAGGTATGTAGGGTGAATGGTGATTATTAGTAATGCTTTTATTAAGAATGCTTTTACAATTAAATATTGTTGTTAAGGCATTTGTGGTAAAATTATTAGTAGTAAGAACAAGGTTGGTGTTCTGTCGTTGTTGTTAAGGTACTAGTTGTTTTGGAAGTTGGTGTTTTGTTGTGAAATTTATTTATGTTTATAGTCCAGCAGCTGTTTAGAGGTAAGTGTTTGGTGGAGTTGTAATAGTTATTTTTTTATACAATATATGTGCTGTGTTTGTGAAGTGTTTTTAATTTTATTGAATTTATGTGTTTGGTGTTAAGTTAAGGGGTATTTGAATAAGAATATTTGTTTAGTTTTATTTAACTAGAAAATCTGGTTGTATGTTATAATGAAAATATTATACTTACTTTGAGTTTATTTTCTTATTTCAGATGTTATTTTTTTTTTAATTGATTTATTTCACTTTTTTATGTCTTCTGGTGTTTTTTGGGGTTCTTGGAGTCTGTAAGAAATAAGAAAGAGTATATTATTTAGTTTATTCTTTTGTTTTATTAATTATTTAGTTTTTTGATTTAGAAGTAATTTTTTTAGTAGGTTTGAAATTTGGTGAATAATATTTGGTTTTTGGTTAAATTTATTAGGTGAATTAATTTGTATTTTTAACTAATTTGTAGATTTAATATTTTATATATATATTTTAATTATATTATGGTATTCGTTATTTAACAATTTTTTTAATACAGTTGTTTATGGTTTAGTGAAATTGTTTTTGAATAATGCTAATGGTTTACGTTTGATGGTGAAGGTGTGGTGTTTATCTTTTTGGTCAGATTCTTGATATTTATGCCTGTAACAAAATAGTACGAAAGGTACATTAATTATATATTATTTTAGCTGTGGTATAGGTTAGTACATTTCTTTATATTTATTTATGGATATTTTACCTTGTTATCTCAGTAGATGGCGGTGTTGGATAAATTATATTTTAATTATTTTCCGTAGTGATATGCTCGTCTTCTCTGTAAGTTGTTCGGTGTAGTAATGAGTTGAAAATGGAGGTCGTTGGTATTTATATGTGTTTTTGTAAGTATTGTTTTAATTGTAAATTGAATGTGTTTTCGATGTGTTTTTTTATTATGAATTCGTTTGTGATGTTAGATATATATAATTGTGGAGTGTATTTGTTTTGTAGTTTGTATTTTTTTTTATGTTCGTTCTCGTTTGTTTAGTAGAGGAAGTACTTCATGGGTCATGTAGAAAGTGTTGTAGGACTATCGTTTTATGTAGGTTTGTTTTTTAGTGTTGTGTTTGTTTTATAATTATTTAAGTATTATTTATTTTGATTTAAAACGGTGTTTATATGTTTTGGGTTTTTGTGATGTTTTGTTTTTTGTATGTAGGAAATATATTGTTATTTTCGATTTTGTTTATTTTTTACGCAGTACTGTAGTGGTTTTAATATTTTATTTATTAATCGTTATTGTTTAGTTGTGATATTAATTATTAATATTTTTCGTTGTTTGGAGTTCGTTTTAAATATATTAGGTGTTTAGGCGTTTTCGGTGTTGGGTAGTATTTGTTTGGGTATTCGTTGTTTGGCTAGTCGTTTGTTTGGGTGTTAGTTATTTTAGGATTCGTTGTTTAAGTATTCGTTGTTTGGGTAGTAGTTTGTTTGGGTATTCGTTATTTGGGGAGTCGTTATTTAGGTAATATTTTTTTGGGTAGTCGTTTAGGTAGTAGTTATTTGGGGAGTCGTTGTTTAGGTAGTCGTGGTTTACATAGTAGTGGTTTAGTGGAATATTCGTGATTTAGTGGTTTTCGTAGTCATTAAATAGGTGTTCGTTGTTCAGGAATAATTTAGTTCATGTTTTTTTTCGTTGTTTAGACTTCGTTGTAAAATAATTCATTTTATAGGTTTTTTCGGTGTTGGGAAGTCGTTTAGTGTCATATTCCTCCCCGATATCTCACTGTTCAGGCTCTGCTCCGCACCTCTCTCCATTGCAGAGAGGTGCTACTCCCTGCGAGTTCTCGCTACCCCGCCAAGTCTTTATACTTGAATGCACACCAGGATATAGAAATGTTGGGGTCCTCTGCTCTAACAGAATTTAGCAGCGATGATGCAATTCTGTTCACATATGAAAATGTATTGTTCATGTCTCGTGCACATCATCATCGGTCAATCAATTATCTAACGTATCAATTGTAATGCAACAGTTCTTCACTGTGATCCTAATGTTGGCTCTTAAATCACCCCTTTTGGGCACACAAAATGGAAAAGAAGGAGGTGAATATATGTGGCTAAAGAGCCCATTAGATACATTTTCCTATATGATCCTATGGTTACTGCAAATCAAGTAGAACTGTGTGTGTCTGGTGAACATGAATGACAGAGTATAGGGACTCAGTCTGCATACCATCAGAAAATGTTGACACGGTTCCTAGCTAGCTCACCTTCTAAACACACCAGGGTACCAGATGGGTAATGCAACCTCGATCATGACTACTCAGATTTCCAGGAAAATCGTGGAAACAGATCAACCCTTTTGTTGTCATTCAGAGTACCCAAGATAGGACACAAGAAAGATGTGAAAATATTGTTTAGAGCATTTATTGTAACAATATTTTCTTGCATTAAAAACACGAGCTGTGTTTTTTAGGCAAACAAGACAAAGCATGCTAACCAGCATTACAAAGACGGTGAAAAAAATAAACAATTCAACCGTGATTATGTGACCGTGTTGGTACACTCCTATCTGTAACTACCTATACTGATGAGGACATAGTGAGAGTACCCTCTGCCAGATCCGTTGGGAAAACCTGACCCCCCCAAAACCTGGTTACGATGTACCGGGAAGCCAGGAAGCTTGTCTGGTGTAATGCAGGCTATTGTTCCTATAGAGGGTAGAAATCACATTAAGGATCAGAGTCGGTCAAGCAGCATCTTGGGCACAGTGTGGTATATTCCAAGATAACTTCAGTGGAAGTGATCCTCTTCCTCACATGCTGCAGAGGCAGTTTTTATAACACCAGTACCATTTGTGTAACACTTTGTCAGAGACACAAGCTCATGCTATGATATGTCTACAAATAGGGAGCAGTCTCCACAGAGAATCAGATTGCTTGAACAGGGTGTACAGACTAGATGCATCAACACTTACTAGGAACAAGCAGCATGTACTGTGCTTTCAGAGTATACCATAAATAAAAAGCCACATAAAAGGTTACCAACTGAAAGAATGCTAAGTGAAAATGTGTATTTTAGAATGGAGGCTCTAAGCGGGCCGCAACACTCTTTACCACATTCTTTGACTTTGACAAGGTGGTAAGCTCCCTTAAAATCTAATTTCATTAATATTTTTGCATTTTTGGATCTCATTGATAAAACAGGTATCAATTATAAAGCATAAAACTTCTTCACTATGATCCTAATGAGGGGACTGTTATCTATGCAGGCTCTTAAATCACCACTTTTTGGGCACAAACAAATGAAGGAGGTGAATATACATGGCTCAGGAACCCATTAGATACATTTTCATGCAAATAATGTTTGAGATATTCAATATTAGATTCTGTGAGTACACAAACTCAATAAAAGGTATGGAAGCACATGGTTCCACATCGATTCTACAGTAAATACTCCCCTTCGTCTTACTGAATATCTCACAAAACTACTCATATAAAGAGGGGAAAATGTTGCACCCAATTCTAGGAGCAATAGACATACCAGCTCTGTCTTTAGAAGAGTGATCCTCAGATTTGTTGCAAAGATGCAAGCAACCAACCTGGCAATAATGTAAATTCAACTGCACTGTCCTTTCTGCACAGTCAGTACATAGGTCATGTAACGTCAGCTCAGGCATACCCAAAATTACATTAATATGAAGAGTGCTTATTGATTCAAAACTGTTTTTTCTCAATTATTTCTAAACCAAATTAAAGAAATCAGTTATAAAGGAATGGCACAGGACATGAGGACAACATAAACCCACCTAGTGCCTCAATCTCCTCAAAAAACATGTTCCTATGTACTTTAATTGGTAAAGATTGAGAAAACTGCATATATTTAAAGTTTTCTGAAGTTCCAGAATTTAAAGGCCTGAAAGCATCTTATTTGCCCATCAGACAAAATCCTTTTCATGAATATTATCATATGAGCTACAGCAGAATGCATTGTATCTATTCACCATTTTGGAACTGATTTAAATTCTTCACTCATTACATCACCCCCTCCATTGTCAAGGCATCTTGTTACTCTCCCACGGTAGTCTTTGTATAGGTAATGAAACTGACATCTAATTCTTGAATGACCTAGGCTTACTTATATAGATTTACCAGAATGATCTGGCCTCCCACAGTATAAACATACAGCATGCATATCTTTTGTTTTTCTTTCTTCTGTACATATAGGGCCTCTTATGCTGCCTACCAGCATAGGTTCTGAAACTTCTGTAATCATACCTCTGTAACTCGTACTCCTTTTTCAGACTTATGTACCTGCATTTTAGGTTTAATAATTCCTCATATCATTTCTGTTGCACCCTACACCATTCTTTCTCGCAACATAAGCATTCCCACAGCAGAGTAGCCCATGCCTTTTAGCAACACTGTTTGATATTCACATCATCCAAGCACTTAAATGCCTTATAGTGCCCTGCCTAAATTGTACCATTAGGAAGTGTTTGGAATCTGACTTGAAATCTTTCTATTTCTCATGATTGACTTTTGAGCCAGCCATTGTGTCAGAATTTAGGTGTGAGATCCTGCAAAATCTGCAGATTTCTTTGACCATATTGGTGCAGCCCTGCATTCAAACCACTCTCACCACAGCCAACATACTTTGCCTTGAAACACCTTCAGGATGAGCATACATATCCTGTCAAAAGGACCAAGATTTCTCGACATAGGAAATCTCTGAAGAACCTGTCAGCACATAGAGCACAAAGGTTTGGTCTGCAATAAGATTTTGACTTCTCAGCCCCAAGGTTGATGTCATTTTATTTCTCATGCTAGAAGGCAAAAACTGTAAAAAAAAGTGTGGATGCACCATACAAGGCTATTGTGATTAACCAAGTAGCGATAAAAGGAAGTCTTGTGCTCAAAACTATTTATTTTAAAAGTGTAATCCATTGCAAGACATACGTTATTTTGGGAAAAGGAAAGGAAGAGTCCTTGCATTTAAATGACACTAAAGACTCAAGAGTGACATTTTCAATTTAAAGTTAAAGAGGTTTATCCATTTATCTAGCCAACAGGAACTAATGTGAGCATAAAAGTACATGGTGAATACCAAGTATTTAAACTAATCGGTGAATTCCTAGCTGACACTGGTTTAATCACTGAAATATGTAACTTTGTAATGGTTATTTTGAGACCTGAACCCTAACAATTGCATGTGTCTTTTTGTGTTTAAGAAGTTTAACATAGATAACTGCAGAAGGAAGTAACAAACCTCCGTCCTTAATAAACACATATAAGTACCTTGATACAATGCGTATTTTAGGTAGGTTTATGGAATGAAAAAGGGTTCACAGTAATCCAGTAGGTTTATGGTACAACTCTAGGGAGCAACTTGACTGTGTCTCTCTGCGTAAACTGCTGAAAACCCAATTCTCCAATCATAAAAAAGATCTCCCCCATCCTGACCTTATCCTGACCCTGCTTGACTTACAAGATATAAATATTGAGGAAGAAGGGCTTAGGTAAGAGTAGCTGTTGGCTTATCATCTCCACCAGGACCTTGGCACATGGAAGGTTGGTAAGTGTTGCACTGTTTTGAACCCAAGACTGATATATGCTTGGACACCTTATGTAATAATTGACTCATCCCGGATTATGTTTGCACAACACAATACCGAGTACAAAAACACTGTGGTATAAACATGTAGGGGGTCATTCTGACCCCGGCCGGTGGCAGAAGCCGCCGGCTTGGCTGGAACCGCCAGAATACCGCTGCGCGGTCAAAAGACCGCCGCGGGTATTCTGGGTTTCCCGCTGGGCTGGCGGGCGACCACCAGAAGGCCGCCCGCCAGCCCAGCGGGAAACACCCTTCCATGAGGATGCCGGCTCCGAATGGAGCCGGTGGAGTGGAAGGGGTGCGACGGGTGCAGTTGCACCCGTCGCGATTTTCAGTGTCTGCATGGCAGACACTGAAAATCTTGGTGGGGCCCTGTTACGGCTGCCCCTGCAGTGCCCATGCCATTGGCATGGGCACTGCAGGGGCCCCCAGGGGCCCCACGACACCCCATACGCCATCCCGTGCCTGGCGGCCAAAACCGCCAGGAACAGGATGGCGGTATGGGGGTCGGAATCCCCATGGCGGCGCAGGAGGATTGCCCAGGGCAGCGGAAAACCGGCGGTACACCGCCGGTTTTCCGTTTCTGACGAGTCAGAATGCCCAAGGGAGCACCGCCAGCCTGTTGGCGGTGCTCCCGCGGTCGTTGGCCCTGGCGGATTTTACCGCCAGGGTCAGAATGACCCCCGTACTGTCAAAACATTTAGGGCCATATGTACGAACACTTTTTCCCATAGACACAGAATGAGTCAAAACCTTTGCTACATCAGGCCCTTAGAACCATAATATAGACTTTCTTAAACTCCTATCAAAATGATTAAAATAACAACAGCAAAAAATATTATCATTCAACACATTGGAAAATCAACAGTAACAAAAACAAAACTATGGATGAAACAGACCAGAAATATGATGACATACACATTGACCTTTGTATTATTTATGCAAATTATACCTCAAAACTGGCAAAATGATGATTCAACAGCAGGGATGTCTGTACTTCCATGCTGCTCCATCTCATCCACCTTGCATTCTAAAGTGGCTAATGAGCAACTCCCGAGAACACAGGGAGATAGGGGAATCAGGAAAGACATGTCACTGTGTAGCACTCTCTTGTGGACCTTTTATAGAGTCGCCTCATGCATTTGAGTCCTGAAGAGAGTAATCAAACAATATTTACTATATTGTCTCCTGAGCTAAAATATCTAAAATAGTGTATTAGATATACATTGGAGGGTTCGGTAACACTCTGCAGCAACAAATGTTTTGGAATACAAATGGTTTCCTTACATCATATAATATGAAATTTTAATCTAAAGTCTAACTCCTCTCTGGGGTTATGGGATATGCATGCTGAACCTAGTTCTTCAAATACCTTGATTAATATAAAGTGGACTTAAAAATACATTCAGAAACCAAAGGCTTAGAAAGGAATGGGAGCTTGTCACTCCGCAGAGGAAAATACAACATTAATTCAACAGACAAAGTCATGGAATCAACGCCACCTTTAAAGAAATGTCCATGCCCAGCCAAACACAGAGAGTGGCAGATCAACAAGAATCAATTCCATTAGAGAAGTTCAGATGATACAATGAGGACGATTTTCCAGAGATGACTGTAGTACAGTTCAGTCTTCCAACTGAGCAAGACATGAGTAGGCAAAAAATGGCCATTGTGAAATAAGGTTCTTTTGCATAAGTGTCTTGCTATAGTATAATTTAAGGATAGGTGCCAATTCTAATTCACATTTGTTTGTGCTTCGGGTGGGATTTCAAGTATGTGAAAACCATCTTGGTTTGGGAAATATATTCTAAACAATCACCATTTCAGTTTTCATCATGGAAATATTGAATGTTACTTAAATCATGCATTCAATATTAAGTATGTAATATCATTATTCAAGATATGAAACTATAATTGCAACAATGGCCTATGTCTATATATCCTGATTGGCGTCTACTGTGACAAAACCTCTCCTACTGTGACCACAAGTAATGCATTATTTCTTGATGTTACTGACTAAAACATAAAACAACATAATTCAGAAGAACATAGAAAATAAATATATGAAAAATATTTAGTAATTATGGCATATAAAAAATAACACTTTAATTAGTATCTTTCAGATATGATAATGCTCCAAACATTAACATCTAACTGCAACTTTAAAGGTTGAAATTTAAATTAAACTGGTTTACAAATAGGACAACAGAAATAATTTTAAAAAAGAGTTTAATTGCAGAACATGAAGAATGCACTAAGTGTTGGCTGCACAGCTAGTCCACACAAACTAGACCATCATTCTGACTGAGTGAGTGCCTTCATGCACCTTTCCTTTCAATCTACAAGAGAAAGGGAATTGCATCCTATGAAAAGCTTAACACTATGGCTCTCATTACAACATTCGCGGTAAAAACCACATGCCGCCGCAGCTACGGCAGCTAAAAGACCGCTGCTGCGGCTACCGGCCATCCGCCATAATATGACCACAGCTGGATTTCCACCACAAGAATGGTGGAAATCCGGCTGTGGCCATACTGCTGTATGGCAGTAAGGTGGCGCTGCTAGCACCAGCAGCACCACACTGGTAGACCGCCACCAGCCGTATTGTGGTGAATAATATGGCCTGGTGGTGTTTTACTGGTGGGCACTGCTGGCAGTAGCGGCACCCCGTCCCTTCTCCTGCCGGAGGACCCCCTGGCTCCAGGTAAGTTGGGTCTCTGACAGGGGAGGGGGGGTGTTGTGTGTGTGTGGGAGTGTGAATGTATGTGTGTGCGTGAATGCGGGTGTGTGTGGAGTGTTGAATGCGTGTGTGCATGTAGTCCATGTACGGATGTGTGAGTGTGTGTATGTTGTGAAATGTGAATGCGTGTCTGCGTGTATGTTTGGAAGTGTGTGCGGATGTGTGTGTGCGGATGTATGCTTGCATGTATGTATGTGTGAATGAGTGTGTGTATGCATGTGTGTGTGTGAAGGAGCGTGGATGTTGGGGGGTAGAGGAGGTTTGGAGAGGTAGGGGGTGGGATGGTGGATTATCTGGAGAGGTGGAGGGACCCCTATCAGGCACAGGGAAGGAATTCCCTGTCACTGATATGGCCTACCGCCATGGTTTTCATGGCAGTACAAATGCCCCGAAACTCATAGTGGTAGGCAGGGTCATAATCCCGCAGTCGGCACTATGGCGGCTGCCGTGCTGGAGATGGTTATCTCCAGCCTGGTGGCTGTTAACACTGTGGCGGTCGGAGTGGTGAAGCCAACCCGCCAATGTCATACCGTAGCGGTAAGTACCGCCAGCCTGTTGGCAGAACTACCACCACATCATCGCCGACCACCGGGGCCATAATGACCCCCTATATATCTAAAAAGCCATAAGCTAAAGCACCATTTATATTCAAAATCAAAACTAATTATAAACAAAACTTAAAGAATGCATTTTCTTTTTTAATAACTAATATCATTTTAATAACTATTAAGGTAACTATAAATGCCACCCTTGCCATGCCCTGCTAATTACCTCAGATATTACAGCAATCATGACAACTTTATAACATCATTATTAAAAATATCAATGAAGCATTAGTAGTCAAATTATTGAAGAAAAAGCTGTGCATAGCAGGGTGCGAGTTGCACTTACCTTATGGCGTGAGTTATAGTTACTTGAAATAACTAACTATAACTGCTGAATATCTAAGGTTTTGTACGAGTAAATCAGAACCTAACTATAATGCCTCTGTAACCTTTGTTTTTTTTAGTATGTGTGTATATATATATATATATGTGTGTGCAAATATATATACAGTATATATATATACAGTATATATATCTATATATATATATATATATATATTCCAACAAGACGGTCCTCATTGCAGTGTGCATTCCATGCTGGTGCAAACGTGAGGAATGGACGTTTCCTCCTTAATTTTTCAAACAAACAATTGAAAACAATTGTAACGTCGCACTCCAGGAGAGTTCATATGTTTTAATCCAAACATGTACTCCACCAAACATCACCACCTTTGTGTTTCAACCAACTAGTCTTGCTCACAGTTGAGCTGTGAGCAAGGCTGGGTGGTCGAAACGCGTAAGTGCACTATTTGAGAACTCAAAAAATATGTGCTCATTTTAGTTCTTAGAGCCCTAACCATAATTTCTATGTGAACAAGACTCTCTTATTTTTATGATTTCTAAAGGAAATGCTTTAGCTATTACAGTTTTGACTACATCAAGATTACGTCAGGCGTACCACACTTTTGTAACAAATATAGAATGTTAGGAACCTAGTTGTTGATTTGAATACTGTGGGGAGGCAGCAGTCAAGGTCACGGACTCAGATAATTGAGGGCAGGGAGGAGTGTGCAGAGGAAACAAGTTGAAAACGCTGGGTAGGCCGGAGGGGCTGTAGGAGCACAATGGACCATGGAGGACAGGGGAAAGAGGGGTAAGGACAACAAACCAACCATCCAGGGCAGCCAAGAAAGACTGTGGCAATAAAACAAGCCATTGAGGGCAGAATGAAGAGTCAGAGGCTGTACAACCATATATGCAAGCAGACCTGATTCAGCCAGAAGACTCACAATGTTTATAAAACCAAAAGAGCTTTATTTTAAATGTCTCCTGGCTAAAATCTACTCCTTTGCAATGTATGTCAATGGGAAAGATCAATTCCCCAGGTTTTTTTTTCAAAATCTCTGTCTTACCAAGTTCAAAATGCTGGGAAGTATCGTTCATTGTATCATGGAGGGCAGGAGAAAGGAGAAGCAACACTGACTCAGATGACAGAGGGCAGTAGGGAAATGGGCAAGGACACCAAACGACCTTACAAGGCATGCATCAGGGGTTGCAGCAGCACAATACACCACACAGGGCAAGTGGGATGACAGTGAAGTACAACGGACCATGGAAAGCAATAGGGAGGGTACATGGTCATGCGCATGGACAAGAGAGATCAGAGAGGAAAGAGCCAACGGCAGCAAGTTGACCATACTAGACAGACAGGAGGAACAGTTGCAGCATAACGGACCATAAACTGCAGGAGGGAGAAAGCAGGGACACAAAAATGGACCAGACAAGGCAGGAGGGAGGAAACAGGGGTCTGCACATGGAAAATGGAGGGCAGGGGGCAAGGTGGCAGGGCAGGAGAAGCAAGCTGAACATGGCGAGAAGGAGGGATTGGCACTGGAAGCACAACGAACCCTGGAGGGCAACAGTGCAACTATAATGGCCTGCACACAGACAACTGAGGAAATGCTGGAGGGAGTTATTGGCAGCAAGCTGACCACTCATGGCAGGTGGGAGGGCTGTGGCAGCAGAGAAGACCATGCACGGCAAGCGGGAGGGTTAGTTGCACACAATGGCCATGGTGAGCAAGAGAAAGGGGGCAGGGACATGCACAAATGCCAATGAGGAACAACAGTAGAGGGAGGGCTCGACAAAGACTAGAGAGGGCAGAGGAAGGGACGTCACAACAGACGAACCGTTGCACAGGCCTGCCATTGCAGCCTGAGTAAAATAATGCACACGTTCTTTCACAGCTATTTTCACTGCACTTAAGTAACTTATAAGTCACCTATATGTCTAACCTTCACTTGCTGAAGGTTAGGTGCAAAGTTACTAAGTGTGAGGGCACCCTTGCACTAGCAATGGTGCCCCCACATAGTTGAGGGCCATTTCCCTGGACTTTGTGAGTGCGGGGACGCCATTACACGCGTCCACTACATATAGGTCAATACCTATATGTAGCTTCACAATGATAACTCCGAATATGGCCATGTAACATGTCTAAGATCATGGAATTGTTCCCCCATTCCAAATCTGGTATTGATGAGCCAATTCCATGCATCCTGGGGCTCCAAAATTGACCTCAAGTACTGCCAAACCAACTCTCTGAGGCTTGCACTGCAGCTACAGCTGCTGCCACCTCACAGACAGGGTTCTGCCCTCCTGGGGTCTGAGCAGTTCAGTCCCGGGAAGGCAGAACAAAGTATTTTCTCTGAAAGAAGGGTGTTACACCCTCTCCCTTTGGAAATAGGAGTTACAGGCTGAGGAGGGGTAGCCTCCCCCAGGCTCTGGAAATGCTTTGAAGGGCACAGATGGTGCCCTCCCTGCATAAGCCAGACTACAACGGTTCAGGGACCCCTTGTCCCCTGCTCTGATTTGAAACTGGACAAAGGAAAGGGGAGCAAAGGAAAGGGGAGTGACCACTCCCCTGTTCATCACCACCCTAGGGGTGGTGCCCAGAGCTCCTCCAGTGTGTCCCAGATTTCAGCCATCTTGTTTTGCAAGGTGTGGGGGCACTCTAGAGGGCTCTGAGTGGCGAGTGCTAGGAGGTGACATGAGAGACCCCTACTGATAGGTCCTTACCTGATAAGGTAGCCAATCACCCACTCTTGGCTATTTTGGGTCTCTTCTGTGGATTCTCTTCAGATTCTGCTTGCAAGTTTCCTTCAGGATGCCTCTGCAACTACTACTTCATCCTCTGACCTCGTATCAACTGCAGCCCACTCCAGGAACTGCTGTAACAGCAACAAAGTTTCCACAAGGGATACTTTTCCTCTGCAACTTCAGCTCCAGCCAGCAACTGCAACAGTTTCCACAGTGTGCACGCTCTGGGGACTCCCTGTCTTCATCCTGCACCAGAAGGACCAAAGAAATCTCCTGTGGGGTGACGGAGTCACTCCCCTGCTCACGCAGGCACCTTCCAAGACGACTACCAGTACCCTTGGACTCCTCTCACAGTGAGGAGCGTGCTTCTAAGGACTCAGAGGGTGGACCCCATCAAAATAGTCTGTCATGAGGACCTGCTGAAGCAATTTGGAGGAGGTAAGACCTTGCCTTCCTTGAGATCGACAGTACCCCTGTGTACTGCGTCTTCTTCACCTCCTGAGACCTCTGTGCACTATTTGCAAAATCCCTTCATGCACAGCCTGACCCAGGTCCCCAGCACTCCATCCTGCGATGGTCAACTTGCTGAGTTGTTCTCCGGCGGCGTGGGACCTTCCTTTGTTGTGCTGCACCCACCGTGTTTTGCACCTCCTTTGTCCCCATGTCCTGGGACTCCTGTGGGTGCTGTCTGGCATCCTGAGGGCTCTCTTAAGTGCTGAGAGCCCCTTTTCCTCCTCACACAGAGTTGAGGCCCCCAGGTCCCTCCTGGGTCCAGCCCAGCGCCATTTTGACGAAAAATGCAACTTTGTTGCAACCAAGGCTTGTTGGTGACTTCCAACACAAAATCACATCTGCATCCATCTTTACTTCATGGGACATCCTTTGCATCATGCAGGAACCTGCTGGCATCTTCCTAAGATGCATTCCTGCAGTCTTCGTCCAACCATGGACTCTTCTTTTGCACACTCTTCTTGGTTTGCAGGGGCTCCTGTCCTTCCTGGAACTTCTTTCAACTTCTGGACTTGGTCCCCTTCTTTTGCAGGTCTTCAGGTCCAGGAATCCATCAGTTGTTGTTTGCAGACTTGGTTGGTTACTGCAAAATCCCAATCGCGAGGTGTAGTATGTACTAAGGAAACTTGTAGTACTTTACTCCTGCTTTTCTGGGCTCTGGGGTGGGGTATTTTACTTACCTTTACTGTATTCTTACTCTCCCAGCGATTCTGCACACACTACACTTGTCTGGGGGGAATTTGTGATTCACAATCTACTATCTTAGTATATGGTTTGTGTTGCCCCAGACCTATTTTCTCCCATTGCATTCTATAGCATTTCCTATTGTTTGCACTATCCTATGTCTAATTATGTACCTTATTTTGGTGTCTAGTGTACCTCCAGAAGGAGTATTGCCTCTAAGATATTTTTGGGACTGTGTCACCAAAATAAACTACCTTTAGTTTTGGTAACACTGAGTATTGTCTTTACTTGTGTATAAGTACTGTGTAACTATAAGTGGTATTGCATGAGCTTTGCATGTCTCCTAGTTAAGCCTAAGATGCTCTGCTATAGCTACCTCTATCAGCCTAAGATGCTAGAACACTACTAATTCACTAATAGGAGATAACTGGACCTGGTATAAGGTGCAAGTATCCAAGGTACCCACTACAAACCAGGCAAGCCTCCTACACCCCCTACCGTGCACTGCAATAGGCATTAGTGGAAATTAACTGAAAAAACACAAAGGTCACTAAGTCGTTATAGTTAGAAAATAGAATTAAAAAAACCTTGGAAATTCACTAAAACTACAAAATTTACAGGGACATTTTAGTTATGTACAGATTCTACAACCTCAAAACCTTGGAAATTCAGATGTTATAGTTAGAGGTATTTCAAGTAACTGTGGCCCTTATTACAACCCTGGAGGTTGGTGATAAAGTGATGGTAATACCGCCAACAGGCAGGCGGTAAATACTGCCAAATCATGACCATGGCGGAAAGAGCTCAGACAGACAGCCACTTTAACACACCGACCACAAGGATGGAATCAACAGGCAACACCGGGGTAACCGCGTACAGCCAGGCAGAAGACAATGTACCGCCCACTGTATTATGACTGGCAGTACCAATGACATCACAAGCCTGGTGGAAACTAAGCTCAGAAGTCAAAGGACTTACCTGTGGAGACTCAGGGAAGAACAACGCAGCTATGGAGCCTGAGCTGCATGTCTTCCCCATGATCTTCTACGTGCTGCTCCACCATGAACCCCAATGACCGTGAAGACGATGACGTGAGTACAGCCACCTAGCACACAGGAGAGGGAGAAAAACGAGAGTGACGCAGCACGCAACACCCCCACCCCCAACACCATACACACAAGCAGATGTAATAACATAACCTACATACCCCGTACCCCTCAGAAATAATGCAAGGACAACTCCAATAGATCAAAATTTGTGCAATAATATAAATATAGTAGCAATATGTACATCCAAATCAAAAAGTATATGCATATTTACAAATGAATGGACACTGCCCAGTCCTCAATGTTTGTGGGCCACAGGGCCACATTACAAAGTCCAAGGCCCCACTTGACTCCTGCAATAACACGGAGAGAACACTGCAGGGGCATCAGTCAGAAAATAGGCAGGCACCTCAGGGGGATAGGGAATGGTGGGTGCACCTCAGCCGGCAGATGGAACAATGCCACTGGTCCTTGAGGGGGCAACATGGCCATTACTCTGTCCTGGGGAGTGCAAGGCCACAGTCTCTCAAGTGGGTGACCTTCCCACATGCTCTGGAGGGGGCAACAAGCCCATTACTCTGTCCTGGGGAGTGCAAGGCCACAGTCTCTCAAGTGGGTGACCTGCCCACATGCTCTGGAGGGGGCAACATGCCCTATGCTTGGTCCTGGAGAGTGCAAGGCCACAGTCTCTCAAGTGGATGGCTTCTCCACTGGTTCTGGAGGGAGCATCATGCCCAGTGATCTTCATCCTGGGGAGAATGGGGTGAGTGGGTGCCATACCCACTGGTTCTGGAGGCGACATCATGCCCTGTGCCTCAGATCCTGGGTTCAGTGACACATCCATAGGGATGTATGTGTTCTGTCATGATAGGCCATGGCATGTGTAGAATGTGAGGGTGTCTCTTCAATTTGCAGGTGTGATATTGATGTAGATTTGCTGTTTAATGACACAATGTAATCAACACATCATTCTCTCTGAAACTGGGATGTGCACAAATATCACGTTTTGTAGAATGTGGCGGTACAGTGTCTCTGACCTGGTCAAAGGGGGCGTCATGGGGCTGTGCTGGGACATAAATTGTGTACAACTCCAATCCGGGGCACAAGAAATATATATTGGGCATGGAGCACAGCCCACATACTGGATCAATGGTGGTCTGTCAAGTAGCTTTGGGGAAGGTGGAAACGGGATGGTGTTTGAGTTACCATCAGATGTGTCCATGACAAAGCCGATTTTGTGCATCATCGAGCAGCATAAATATCAACAGGACAAGTAGGATCAGGTCCACAGCAGCGCCAGATGTGTGAGGCTGCCTACAGGTGAGTTTTGGCCTTATAGCCTTGCGCCAGCTCAAATGTGGTGGTTAGACCGACACAGTCACATCAGCAGGAGGCAACATTGTGATTGGGACGGTGGTTGTACAGGCGGTCGACCTTCCGCTAGACGCATTGGCCTATCACAGCAACACTGTGGTCTAGATTTGCTGGCGGTGTGGGTGGGACTGCGGAAGTCTTTGGTCTCTGTAACCGCATGTATTGTAATGCAGCGGTCAGACCACCAACATTGCAGCGGTTGGACGGCTGCTGCCACCATGGTGGACGCTGGACCTCCAACCTTATCATCAGGCCCTTAATCTGATCAGAATCATTCTGTGTTTTGTACAACAAAATATTCCCAAGCTTTAGCAAGACGCAGGGTACATGTACAACATGAGCATCCACAGAGTAAGCTTATAAACAGCAGCCAGTGTGAGAGCATTGCTAGCATAAAGGAGAGGGAGCAGCACAGAGTGCAGTCAGTTTGAGGACAGTGCAGGCTAAACTTGCATTTATAGTCATCAATTTTCAATGATTAGGGCTTGACTTTGAGTTTGGTGAATATGATGGAGTCCCCTGACGAATTTGGGTCAGGTGGACTGCCAGCATTCTGTTTGTGGTACCCCTGCTGGCTCTGATATCAAGCAACTTACCTTGACCGCCCGACAGAGTATGGGGATGAAGAGTAAGTTCATCAGACTGCCCTTCCTATTTCAAATCTATGCTCTGATGTATTTTTTCTATCCATCATTGCTAGGTAAAACCTGGTGATCACAAACAGTAGACCCTGGAAGGAAAACACCTTTGGCATGGAAGCATTAGTGCATTTGCTTTTCATAAATAAATTCCTGCCTTGGATGTTTGTTTCTGGAAAACAAAAAGGTTTGGTGTATAGCCACCTAAAAGACAGCAGCTGTGCACAAAACGTTTAGGCCCATATTTATACTTTTTTAGTACGTCATTTGCATGGTTTTTGACGCAAAATCGGCGCAAACTTACAAAATACAATTGTGTTTTGGAAGTTTGCGCTGCTTTTGCGTAAAACAATGTCACAAATGCAGTGCAAAAAAAGTATAAATAAGGGCCTTAGGGCCAGATGTAGGAAACAGTTTGCAAGTCGCAAACAGGGATTTTCGCTGTTTGCGACGTGCAAACTGCACTATGCAATGCACAAAACCTGTTTTGCGATTCGGTAACATGGTTACCGAATCGCAAAATGGGTTAGCGAGTCGCAATTAGGAAGGGGAGTCCCCTTCCTATTTGCGAGTCTCAGTGCAATGCCAGATTGCTTTGTGACCGCGAACGCGGTCGCAAACCAATCACAGTTATCACCCATTTCAAATGGGTGCTAACCCATTCGCAAAAGGGAAGGGGTCCTTTAAGGAAAACGGGCTGCATTACAAAAAAAAAACTGCTTTATTTAAAAGCAGTCACAGACATGGTGGTCTGCTGTCTCCAGCAGGCCACCATCCCTGTGAGTGCTGTGAGTCTCAAGAGGGTCGCACATTGCAACCCACCTCATGAATATTCATGAGGTGGGCATTTGCGACCCCCTTGCGAGTCGCAAAAAGTGTCAGGGACACTGTTGTGCATAGGGTTTTGGAACTCGCAAATTGCGAGTCACTCTGACTCGCAATTTGCGAGTCGCAAAACCCAACTTACCTACATCTGGCCCTTAGTCCCTTAACAAGAACAGCAGGTCCTGTGATCATGCAGAGGTCACTGCCAAAAAATGGGATGGTCTTTGGTCTGTCAGAATGGCAGAGGCTTTCTGTTTGTCATCCTGATAGACAGAGTAAAGGCAGCCTTATTTGAAGCTCAAAAATCAGCAGCAGGACAATCCTTGAAATTGTAGCTACAAAGGTCTCACCAAATCTGGAGGGGGCAACATGCCCTGTGCTTTGTCACGGGGCGTGCAAGGCCACAGTCTCTGGAGTGGGTGTCTTGCCCACTGGTTCTGGAGGGTGCAACATGCCCTGTGCTTTGTCCTGGGGAGTGCAAGACCACAGTCTCTCAAGTGAGTGTCTTGCACACTGGTTCTGGAGGAGGCAACATGCCCTTTGCTTTGTCCTGGGGAGTGCAAGGCCACAGTCTCTCACTTGGGGGTCTTACCCACTGGTTCTGGTGGAGGCAGGCTGCACAACAGCCCTTGGAGGCTGGACTATATAGCGTCCGCCGACGGTGATGGCTGCATTGTGGTGGTGGTTGTGCGAGGGTCCTGCTCAGCCCCTGCACCCTCTGATGGCTGCACTGTGGTGGTGGTTGTGGGAGGCTCCTGCTCAGCCCCAGCACCCTCTGATGGCTGCACTGTGGTGGTGGTTGTGGGAGGCTCCTGCTCAGCCCCTGCACCTTCTGATGGACGCACAACCACAGCTGGCTGTGGAAGCCCTGTGACAGCTGGTGGTGGTGGCGGTATTTGGCTGGCAGCTTCCACTGGTGTAGAATGCCTCCTCTCCTCCTGCTTATGGGTTGGGGATCCCTTACCCTTCCTGGCACTGGTGGATGGGCTCTTCCCCCTCTGCCTGCTGGTGCAGGCTCTGTCCCCTTCCTTCCAGCTGCTGCAGGCTCTGTCCCCTTCTTAGCAGCTGTTGCAGGCTCCTTCCCCTTCTTCTCAGCTGCTTCAGGCTCCTTCCCCTGCTCAGCAGCTGCTGCAGGCTCCTTCCCCTTCATAGCAGCTGGTGCAGGCTCCTTTCCCCTTCAGTATTGTTGGCCTGGAATCATTTCCATCACAAGTAGGTGGTGCAACCACTAGGCCCTTGGATTGTTTGGCTGAGGTGCTTGGCTGGATCCTTGCTACCCTGTCCAAACGTGCAGGACAAGGGGAGAAGGGTAGGGAAGAGTTCAGTCATGGAAAGGAAAAGCTTTTTAGGGACGTTGGGGCAGAAAAGGGAGGAGTAATGGGAGTGGAGGATGAAGGAGTGGTTGTTGGAGGTGTTTTTCTGCTTGATTTGGGTGCAGGTGCATGGGCTGTATGCTGTTGTGAGGTGGATGGCTGTTGGTTGTCTGAGTACTTGCGTTTGTGTCCTTTAGGAAGGGGGGACAGACACAGTGGGAGAGGACACAGGGGACGTGTGCATGAATGTTGTGGAGTTGTCTGCCAGTCAGGTGTGTGTTCTGCTTGGTGTGGTGATGGTGTTAGTGGATGTCAATGTAGTGCATGCAGGTGTGAGTGTGGAGGTAACTGGGAGAGGGGTGGAGAAAGAGGAGGAGGGGAGACAGTGGAGTCTGTGGATGTTGTCGTGTCTGCAACTTAACGGTGTTTGTGCGAGTGCCTGTGGGATGAAGTGTGACGCTTGTGTTTGACTGTGACACTCCTGTGTGTTATCTTGTGTGCATGCTCGTCAGGCTGTGTGCTTGGGATGGGTTGGAGTTGAGGAGAATGGGACTGGGAAGTGGAGGTTGGAGGGGGGATGGTTGAAACAGGGACAATGGCTGTCATCAGAGAGGAGGCCAGAGCCTAGATCGACCTCTGTTGGGCCGCCAATCCACCATGAATGCCCTCCAGGAATGCATCAGATTGCTGCATTTGGGCTGTCAGCCCCTGGATGGCATTCACAATGGTTGTTTGCCCTACAGAGATGGATCGCAGGAGGTCAATAGACTCCTCACTTAGGGCAGCAGGGCTCACTGGGGCAGGGCCTGAGGTGCCTGTGGCGAAGGAGATGCCACCCTCCTGGGTGAGTGGGCATGGGCAACTCGCTGAGGGGCTTTGGTATGTGGGGTGGTGGCTTTACCTGCAGCTGGGGAGGTCACAGAGGTGTCTGACCCCACCAGGGAGCTCCAATTGGAGGAGGTATCTGAGCCTGTATTGTCCCCTCCACTCTCTGCCGTTGTGCTCCCCTCGCCCTCCGTCCCACTGGTGCCCTCAACATCAGTGGACTTTGCCTCCAGGGACCTGTGGGATGCAGTTCCCTCTTTCGTCGGTGCCTCTGCCCCTCCGCCATATGATGCTAATGCACATAAGGACAGGATGACAAAACTAGAAAGAGGGAGAGAGACAAAGGATACACAGGGTCAGTGACTGCACCAACACCACTGTTGGTGTACACAGCACCCTCACACACAGGGAACAGACCTATGCACCATGCATTGCACTACCAGTGAAATGGCAAGTCACTAAGGAATGAGGGGGGGCACACACCTCCAACTGCAGCACACCTGGGACCCATGCAGCCCTGCCCAGGAGTGAATTCTAACAAGCTAGGTAAGCAGTATTTCCCATTCAAACCCTTAGCCACCAGAGGACCTACGCTGCTAGTCTGGCCTGGCCTAGGGGCAACCAAGGACACAGAACCACCACCCATATACCACCCCACCAGCTGTAAATTGTAATGTTAGCCACTGTACTCACCCCCTTGTGGCTGCTGTGATGCCCTCAAGCACCCATCCAGCTCAGAGCAGGACACCACCAGTATGCGGGCCATCAGGGGAGTCCATGTCCGATGGGCACCCATTACTTGTTGGGAGGCCATCCCCAGCTGGGCCTCTGCAGTCTTTCGTGCCCAGGGTCTCAGGTTCTCCCACCGTTTGCGACAGTGGGTGCTCTGCCTTCCATAGACCCCCAGGGTCTGCACCTCCTTGGTGATGGCATACCATATTCCCTTCCTTTGATAGGCGCTGATCTGCAGATGTAATACAGACAGGAGAACAACATTAGACAAACAGTCCAGCCTGTCACACAAATGGCCCACCATACTGTTTCCATCACCAGTGGCACACACATAACCCAGCCCACAACATGTACACCGCCAAGAGGACAGCTTTCCACCCTGCTTACACGAGGCCCTCACACAGAACTCCAACAATGCATGCCACATGCATCGTGCACAAGGTGTACTCACCTGTTGGTCTGGAGGCCCATACAGCAGTCCGTATTGGGGTAGGACCCCATCCACCAGTCGCTCCAACTCCTCAGAAGTGAAGGCTGGGGCCGTTTCCCCGGTCATATGGGCCATGGTAGGTTCCAGACACAGGTCACAGCAGCACATGCAGTATATGTCCTCTCCTATGGAAGGACAGGAAACAAGTGAGGAATCAGATAGAAAATAGCTGTCAAATCTGTGGCGGTGCATACCGTCACCGCAGGTGTAGATCCCCATTGGCCACTGTTAGAAATGGGATTTTTGGTTGGCAGTCGGGTTACCACCTGTCCAAGCAAGACCCTCACTCTAATCAGGGTAAAAGAGAATCACCCTCAGCTAACCCCCGCTCACACCCTTGGTAGCTTGGCACGAGAAGGCAGGCTTAACTTCAGAGTGCTAGATGTAAAGTATTTGTACCAACACACACAGTAACTTAATGAAAAACTAGAGAATATTTACCTAAACAAAAAAAGACCAACACGTCAAAAATCCAACATACACAAGTCAAGTTATTAGTTAAAATGTAAAAAGAGTCTTCATGTTCTTTTAAACACAACGCTAACGCTGTTAGCATGAAAATGTACCTGGGTCGTGTCAAAGTAACCCACACGGGTGAGTGTGCATCAAAAAAGGTAAGCGGTGTGTCAATTTCTCACTTGCAAGCGAGGTCGTGCATCGTTTCTCCTTCACGGTCCGATCAGCGTGCATCGTTTCTTTCCGCGCAGGAAAGAGATGCGTCGATCCACACAAAACACCTCGGGTACGGGCAGGCTTGCGTTGTTTTTTCATGGCCAGCGATGTTGCGTCATTGAAGCCTCCATCAGCGATGCTGAGTGTCGTTTCTAAAGCCATGCTGCAAGAGCTGCATCGATTTCAGCCGCGGAGCTGGCGGCGCGCCGTTTCTTTAGCCGCTCTCGGTGGTTGCGTCGGAAATGTCCCTCACAGCGATCTGAGCGTGGATTGCCAAACTTGGTCCATCAGCTTCACCTGTCAAGGCCCCAGGAACTTGGTAGGGCAGCACTTGGAAGTGCAGGAGTCTCAGGAGAGGCTCCAGGTGCTGGTAGAGAGAAGTCTTTGCTGTCCCTGAGACTTCAACAACAAGAGGCAAGCTCAGTTTCAAGCCCTTGGAGAGTTCTTCACAAGCAAGAAGGCACACAAAGTCCAGTCTTTGTCCTCTGGCACAGGCAGAAGCAGCAACTGCAGGATATCTCCACAGAGCACAGTCACAGACAGAGCAGCTCTTCTTTCTCAGCTCTTCTCTAGGCGGAGGTTCCTTTTGGTTTCCAGAAGTAATCTAAAGTCTGTGGTTTTGGGTGCCCTTCTTATACCCATTTTGCCCTTTGAAGTAGGCTTACTTCAAAGAAATGTCTCTCTTGTTTGTGAAATCCTGCCTTGCCCATGACAGGCCCCAGACACACACCAGGGAGTTTGAGACAGCATTGTGTGAGGGCAGGAACAGCCCTTTCAGGTGTGAGTTAATCATATTTAAGGGGAGCCCCCATGTTAACCTATGAGAGGGATAGGCCTTGCAACAGTGAAAACTGAATCTAGCAGTATTTCACTGTTAGGATATATAAAACACATTAGTATATGTCCTACCTTAAACATACACTGCACCCTGCCCATGGAGCTACCTAGGGCCTACCTAGGGCCTATGTTCGGGGTGCCTTACATGTAAGAAAAGGGAAGGTTTAGGCATGGCAAGTGGGTATACTTTCCAAGTCAAATTTGCAGGTTAAAACTGCACACACATACACTGCAGTGGCAGGTCTGAGACATGATTACAGGGCTACTAATGTGGGTGGCACAACCAGTGCTGCAGGCCCACTAGTAGCATTTGATTTACAGGCCCTGGGCACGTCTGGTGCACTGTACTAGGGACTTACCAGTAAATCAAATATGCCAATCATGGATAAACCGATTACATACACATTTTGCATAGGAGCACTTGCACCTTAGCACTGGATAGCAGTGCCCAGAGTATCAAAAACAGCAAAAACAGAGTCCAGCACACATCAACACCCTGGAAAACAGAGGCAAAAAGTTCGGGGAGACCATGCCAAGGATGCCAAGTCTAACACATGTCCCCCCCAGCTAAAAGTGGGGAGCAACTACCCAACCTCATGGGAGTTCTCATCACTAAGGCAGAGGAATCTGGACAGACCATCAGCATTGGCGTGTTCTGTACCAGGGCGGTATTCCACCGTAAAGTCCATCCCTTGTAGGGAAATGGACCACCTCAATAGGTTTGAATTCTCATGCCTCATCTGCATTAATCATCTGAAGGGCCTGTGGTTGGTCTGAACCCGGAAGTGAGTCCCAAACAAGTAGGATCTTTGCTTCTTCAGCGCCCAGACCACAGCAAACGCTTCACGTTCTATGGTATGTCACCTACGTTCCCTGGCAAGTAACCTCCTGCTAATGAAGGCTATGGGTTGATCTTCATTAAGGTGTGAGAGTACTGGTCCAATACCATGCTCTGAGGTGTCTGTTTGCACAACAAACTCCTTGGAGTACTTAAGTGCCTTCAGCACAGGTGATGTGTACATGGCAGCCTTCAGGGCATCTAAAGCGGTCTGGCAAGCCTCTGTCCAGATCTCTTTCTTGGGTTGCTTCTTTGAAGTCAACTCAGTCATGGGGGTAACAATGGTACCATATTCTTTGACAAACCTACTGTAGTAGCCAGTGAGACCTAAAAAGGCCCTTACATCAGTCTGGGTTTTGGGAGGCTCCCAATGGTGTCAATTTTTGGCTGGTGTCCCAACCCCCCCACAGAACCCTGCCCTATTTGGCACTTGCTTGCCTTAATAGTGAGGCCTGCCTTCTGCAGGGCCTCCAACACTCTGCAGAGGTGTTGCAGATGTTCCTCCCATGTGGAACTAAAAACAGCAATGTCATTCAGGTGGGCGGCACTGAACTCATCCAGCCCACCCAACACCTGGTTGACCAACCTCTGAAAGGTGGCAGGTGCATTCTTCAACCTAAATGGTGTCTCTTTAAACCGAAAGTACCCATCTGGGGTAGAATAAGCAGATGTCTACTTGGCCCCCTCAGTTACGGCAATCTACCAGTGCCCAGATGTTAAGTCAAACGTGCTGTGGTAGGTGGCAGTTCCCAACCGATCAATGAGCTCATCAGCTCGGGAGATGTGGTGTGTTGCCCGCATTGAGTCCCCAGTAGTCCACACAGGACCTGAGTTCTGGAGTGGCACCAGGTGCAGTGGTCTTTGGGACCAATACCACTGGGTTGGCCCAAAGACTGCTGGAATATTCAATAAACCCTAGGGTTAACATTTTGGATACTTCATCCTTAATGCTAGCCCTGACCCTATCAGTCACCCTGTAAACTTTCTGTTTAGTGGGTGGACTGTCCCCAGTTTCCACATCATGTGTGCACAAGTGTGTGACCCCTGGGACAAGGGAAAACAGTGAGGCGAACTGTCCCAATACCTGGCGACAGTCCCTCTGCTTTTCTGCAGTCAAGGAGGGGGAGAGGATCACTCCCTCCACAGACCCATCTTTTTCTCCTGCAGACAGGAGGTCAGGAAGAGGCTCACTTTCCTCGCCCACCCCATCATCTGTTGCAAGGAGCATGGACGGTTCAGTCCTCTCAAAGTGTGGTTTGAGGCAGTTAACATACAGGACCCTTAAAGGGTTCCTGGGAGTCTGCAAGTCCACCAGATAGGTGACTTCACTCTTGCTCTCCTCCACCTCAAAAGGCCCAGTCCACTTGTCCTGGAGCACCCTAGGCTCCACTGGTGCCATCACCCACACGTTTTGACCAGGTTGAAACTCAACCAGAGTGGCATTCCGGTCATACCACCGTTTCATATCCTCCTGGCTTGCTTCAGGTTCTCCTGTGCGAGACTCCTGAAGCGGGCAGTCTGGTTTCTCAGAGCCAGCATGTAGCTAAATTCATCCTGTGGGGGTTTACTAGGCGCTTTCTCCAAAGCCTCCTTCACCAGACTTAAAGGTCCCCTCACAGGGTGGCCATAGATCAGCTCAAAGGGACTAAACCAAGTGCCTTTTGAGGCACCTCCCTGTAAGCGAACAGAAGGCATGGCAAGAGGATGTCCCACTTCCGCTTCAAGGGCTCTGACAGGCCCATGATCATGCCTTTCAAGGTGCAGTTCAATCTTTCAACCAGACCATTACTTTGGGGGTGGAAAGGGGTGGTGACCTTGTAGGTTACCCTACACTCCTTGCACAGAGACTTCTTTGACGTGGATATGAAGTTGGTACCCCTATCAGATACCATTTCCTTGGGGAACCCCATGTGGGTAAAAAAACACCCATCAAAGCACGACCCACCACAGGGGAAGTGATTGACCTCAGAGGAATGGCTTCTGGGTACCAGGTGGCATGGTCCACCAAGACCAGGATGCACCTGTTGCCCATGGCTGTCTTGGGATCCAGAGGCCCCACAATGTTAATACCAACCCTTTCAAAGGGGGTACTAACAACAGAAAAAGGTTGGAGGGGAGCCATACATTTCCTTTCACTCTTGCCACTTGCCTGACAAGTTTGGCAAGACCTGCAATGTGCATCTGAGTGTCTGGGCATTAGGGGCTAGTGAAAGTGGGTGACAAGCCTCTCAAAGGTCTTGTCCCGCCCCAAATGTCAAGCTAAAGGCACATCATGAGCCAACCCCAGTAGGAAGGCCCTGAAGCACTCGGGTACCACCAGCACATGGGCTGACCCAGGCTCAGAAACCCTAGGCTCACTATACAGGAGGTCATCCTCCCAGTAGATCAGGTGAGATCCTGGCTTCCTGCCAGCTGCCTGGTCTGCAACCTGTTGACGCAAACCCTCCAGAGTAGGGCATGTCATCTGTGCTGCACAGAATGCTTCCCTGGTGGGCCCCCCTTCCTGCTGCCACTGTGACAGCTCAGGGACCTCCCCCAGTTCAGCCACCTTTTCCCCTGTAGGCTCTGGGGCGTCACCCTCAGGCTCCACCCCCTCCCGGACCGTGGGAACTTCTGGGGCCAGGTTCCCGCATCCCCTGTCTTTCCTCTTTTTGACGGTCACCTGGGCCACTGTTTCAGGATCCAGGGGCTCTTGACCACCCTGACGGCCTGCCATTGACCTGGTAGATACACATGCCCACCCAGGCAGACCCAACATCTCCAAGTGTGACCTGTGTTTCACCTTCTTCTAAGGGGAATCCTCCAGGCCATTGCCAAGCAAACAATCTACAGGCATGGTTGGACTCACAGCTACTTTTAAGGAACCTGAGACCCCCCCATTCAAAGGGAACCTGCGCCTCTCTGCACAGGCACTCTAAGTTGTCCACTGCAACCACTTGGTGAAGTACCAGGGATCAATCTGCTCTTCAGACACCATGTGACTCCTTACTGTAGTCACAATGGCTCCTGTGTCTCTCAGAGCCTCCACCCTCTGTCCATTGATGGTCACCCACTGCCTGTAATTTTTTGTGTTCTCAGGCATGAGGGTTCTCTGGACCATCTCACTGTCCCCTAGTGAGACAAGGGTCATCTCAGCTGGCTCCCACCCACCTGGAACCAACTCCTCCCCAAGTGCTACACTAGCCAAACCTTGGGACGGCGCACCAGTGGGTGCCGGTATACTCTTGGGGCATTTGGGGTCCATTTGATTTACAGGCCCTGGGCACCTCTGGTGCACTGTACTAGGGAATTACCAGTAAATCAAATATGCCAATCATGGATAAACCGATTACATACACATTTTGTATAGGAGCACTTGCAATTTAGCACTGGATAGCAGTGGTAAAGTGCCCAAAGTTACAAAAACAGCAAAAACAGAGTCCAGCACACATCAACAACCTGGGAAACAGAGACAAAATGTTAGGGGAGACCACGTCAAGGATGCCAAGTCTATCAGCCACTGTACCCCATAGGGCCCAATATTAACCAATGAGGAATTGCATGGCGGTTCACGACCGCCTACCACCACGACGCACAACGTCAGTGGCATTACCTCACTTCCACATCTCCCTCTACACAGGACAAGTGGTCGCTATTTCACGGGGGTGGACAGGCCTATTGATTATTGCTGCGTCACAGGAGCAATAGGCACATACTTCACTAATTACACTGTCCCATTATGTGTTTGCACATTGTGGAGTGCTCTTGTGGCTCCATTGTTCAGTTTGTGACAGCCTACTCACTCTTGTGTGCCTTAGATACCTAACGTTGTGGATGTATAGGAGATGGAGACATACCCCTGTGTACAGGCCCCTGGTGGACTTGGCTACACTGGAGGACAGGCACATAATACTCACCTATAGACTGGACAGTGCCACAATCATAGAGCTGTGTGCCCAATAGGAGCCTGACCTGATATCTGCTATCCGTCATCCCAAGGGATCCCCCTGCTTGTGCAAGTGCTATCAGTTCTCCATTTCCTGGCAACTGGTCCTTTCCGAGTGACAGTGGGCTTGGCAGCGGGAATGGCACAGCCAATGTTCTCGAACGTGCTAACCAGAGTGTTGTCTGCCATTATAAAACACATGTGCAGCTACATTGCATTCTCCCAGGTTGAGGATTTGGCCACTGTGAAGGTTGGATTCTATGCAATGGGACATATCCCGAGCATGATTGGTGCGATTGACGGAACACATATTGCATTTGTACCCCCCCCACACCAGAATGAACAGGTATTCAGGAATTGTAAGAGTTTCCACTCCATGAATGTGCAGATGGTGTGCTTGGCGAACCAGTACATCTCCCATGTCAATGCTAAGTATCCTGGGTCGGTGCATGATGCCTTTGTCCTGAGGAATAGCAGCATCCCAATTGTGATGTCCTAACTACAGAGGCACAGAGTGTGGCTAATAGGTGAGGCCTGGTTCCCACCCAGTATATGTTTGTGTCTGCCTATGGTGTTGGCCATATAGGATAATGTGTGGCTAAATGTTGTCCCTCAATATTTGCAGGTGACTCTGGTTACCCAAACCTGTCATGGCTGCTGACCCCTGTGAGGAATGCCAGGACAAGGGCTGAAGAACGTTATAACGAGGCACATTGGCAAACTAGAAGGATCATAGAAAGGACCTTTGGCCTCCTGAAGGCCAGGTTCAGGTGCCTCCATAGGTGGATCCCTGTGCTACTCACCCAAGAAGGTCTGCCAGATAGTAGTGGCATAATGCATGTTGCACAACCCGGGTCTCAGACGGCATGTACCTTTTCTGCAGGAGGAGGAGATTGGAGATGCCCCTGTGGCAGCAGTGGACCCTGAGGACAGTGAGGATGAGGAGGCAGAGGATGTGGAAAACAGAACATTGGTGATATGTCAGTGCTTCCAATGACACACAGGTGAGACAATGCAACTTCACATTTCTATGACTATTGGTGTGTTCTGTGTGGCATTGCCATGTTGGCATTACCCACTTCTTTGCCCTACTTACTGTTACCTCTGGATATTACTTTTGCAGATGTTGGTGATATGACACATGCTCCAGGTGTGATCACAACTGCCAGCTACAGGTCATTATTTCTATGTTCATTCTATGTACAGTTCAATTGCAGTGGTAGTAGCTGTTTCAATCAATACAAATTTGCAATACATCAATTACTAGTAATACATTTTTATCAAAGGGTGTTTATTGTAGTGTACAATCTAGAGGGGTATGTGCAATGGGATGGGGTGATGATGGAGGAAAGTCCAGGGTATTGTTCCAGTCAGTTTGTAGCACAGGTGCATTGTCCATGGGGACATAGGAAGGGGAGCAATGGCAGTTCAAGGTGGACACAAACGGGACAATCAGGAGGGTCTAATTTCCTGGCAGTGGTCTTGGCAAGTGTCTCTGGCTTCTGTCTGGGTCGCAGGGAACGTTTGCGTGGTGGTTCACCTTCTGCAGGGGGAGGGGTACTGGTGGCCTGTTGGTCCTGTGGCGGGGCCTCCTGGCCACTAGCGGCAGCAGAAGTGAAGGGCTGTTAAGATGACTGGCTAGTGGTAGGGGCCCACTGGTGTGACACTGCCTCCCTCATAATGTTGGCCATGTCTGCCAGCACCTGAACTGCATTTTTAAGCATACATAGGGCCTCACTTTGGGTCCTATGTCAAGCCTGTTCTTGCACTGTAAAATGGCATCTGCTTCTCCAGAACGCCAGCACCAGGCTCATTGTGGACCTGAGAACCCTCCTCTGTCTACAGGTCGAAAAGCGAATCACCTTCAAGCTTCTTACTCACACGTACAAGGCCATACACAATGCAGGACCAGCCTAGCTAGACCCCCCACCAGATCCTACACTCTGCCCAGATAGCCCTGGCCACTGCCTTTCACCTACACTGCAGCGAAGAGCTGGAACAACCTCCCCCTGCACCTCAGACAAAGCACGTTGCTCACCATTTTTAGGAAGAACCTCAAGACACAGCTCCTTGAGACCCTCGGGGGTGAGTAGCCGCGCTTTACAAATGTTGATTGATTGATTGATAGGATCCTGCTTACTTATGCCACAAGGTAGCTGGAGATATCATTTGTGCATTGGACCATTGTCTTCTCCTAACACTCCTTAATATGATGCTCTTGCGTATATTCCACAAACATACACTTAATCAAGAACTTGGCATAGGCTAGCCAATGAACGTTCAGTTTCTGCTAAATGCAAAGCTAACAATACCTGTGAATATGCAGCTGTCATTGCGTGACCACAAAAGGGTCCCAGCCTCATTTATGCTGTGTTCCTAAAGGAACTGTAAGAAATTGTTGTATTATTTGAGGGGTATAGCTAATCACAACAAGTAATGATCACAATCTTTGTTAAGGTGAGTCACTAAAGTCACTAAATTAACCGAGGCTCAACACCCCCTCCCCCAGTAGCTATACAGTAGTACAGAGCAGACAGGCTTACCTTAGTGGCAAAGTTTAAAGTATTTATGCTGTATCAAAGCAAAACAGTGATAAATAAAACCTCTTTTAAAGCATTTCCTCTGTGCCCTACTGCAAACAATCCTAAAGTGCCTATCTCTGTCTAAATCCACTATGGTGAATCCCTACTCCCCTTGTGAAGATCCTGTTCCAATTCCTCCTCTGTGGTCAGTTTAAACCAGTTCTGGGGACAGCTCTTATCCTACTGTGATGGGAGCCTGAATGGCTGGTGGAACAAAGAAGGAGCCAAGCAGGTGTCATCTGACATCTGCCGGTGACAATATATGCCCCTTTGAACTTAAAGCCCTGAGCACTGCCTAAATGATTATCCTGCTAGAGGAATACAAAACAGCTCCCCACCCGCAACCTTTGTCTTCTGCTCTAGATGTTTTCACACCTCATGCAGGGCTAAGTACTCAGAGGGCTGCAGCTGGAGGCTAAGGCAAATTAGCCTCCAGAGGCTACAGCAAAGGGAAACTGTAACATTCGAAAATATTATAAAATACATTTCTAGGTGCTTCCTAGCATGTGATAGCATTAATATATGTAATATTACATACACGTTTTCCTCTCAGCATCTAATTTTGATACAATGAAAATAGCTTTTGAGGTCCTTTCACTCTAGGAGGATGTGTAACATTGCATTTCTACATGCACTACGCTTAAAACTGTAAACTTTGCACCTGTATAGCGCACTACTCACCTGTTAGGGTCTCAAGGTGCTGTACGCATACTGCTGTGGAACCCTTCCTGGCTTTTCCCTGTGAGGTGCCCACTCCTGGGCAACCTCCAAGGTGAAGCCAAGCATCCCAGCACTGTTGTGGAGATTAAGCAAGCTATTGCCCAGAGTTAGACCCATGAATTAGATTAGGCACTGATGCGAGAATTAACAGGTCTGAGGAAATTGAGCACAAGACCTGCCGAGGCAGGAATTGAACCCTGGTCCCAGGCTAGATTTCTGCATCAGGGTCTGCCACTCTAACCATTGAGCCACACTTCTCCACAAGCTTAACTCCCATACACCTTGCCTCATGAACAGTAAATCCATTTACAGTTACTAAGAAGGTTTAGTCCTATCAAAAGGGTTTATTCCGACAGGTAGAATTGTGATTTAAAAGCTGCTTTATACAGGTTCTAATAGTAGGCCTTAAGTCATAGTTTACATTGTCACTAGGGTAGATAGTGCAATGGGTGTTGCATCCTAGTAGTGACATTTACCTCACAGGTCCTGCGTAGATTTTGTACCATATACTAGGACCTTATATTAAGTTAAATATGCCAGTTATGAGTATACCATTTCATCATTTTGAAAGAAGAAGGACAGACACTTTACCACAGATTGGTAGGGATAAAGTGCACACAGTTCTGCTGCCAGCAAAACAGTTACTTCAAAAATCTGGGGGCACACCATGTAAAAGATGATTATTTCCTACAGAATCTATGATGTAGTCTCCATCTGACAGTGAGATAGTGTCTGAAGTGAAATCAATTTTCCTTACTGCACCAGAGGAGGTGAGAGAGTTTGTCAAGTTTCAAGTTTGAAGCAGTAAGGTCTTACTGAGACAGGTTAATGGAAGTTTGGGTGTGTTTCTAAATCCTGACCAACCCAATCTCTCTTAGGAGGAACACACAACAGGGACTGGTTTCTGCAGTGTCTTTAAGGACTTTGCAGTGCGTTGCGAGGGTGTGTGTATGTATGTGTGTGCGTGCACATGTGTATGTGTGTGGTGGTTATAAAAGCTTGTAAACAAACCAAGAATGGTTATATAGTGGCTGGTCTACTAATCTATAGACATTTCAATTGCAGCGATTGTACAAAGTTTGACATTCGCTTGAATCACTCACCTATGATCAAGGTATTCTAGCCAAAATTCATGCGAATCAGTTGAACTAGGCAATAAACCAAACAAGCACTGGCAATGCAATACGTCTGGCTTTGATGTGCTACTCCCTGTATTCACCAAAGCACACAACTCACTCTGCATTCACATGTGTACACCTCTTGTTCTGATACACATTCATCTTGCAATCATACAGACACACTACTCCCTTCTTAATTTGCACTTAGAAACTGTGGACTATTGCATGACAAATAGTGATTATACATAATTTTTTGGGAACTGACAATGACGTGATACTTTACGGAGTATGTCTCACTGATGGAACCTGACGTCTAGTTAGAATATGTGCATGCTACTATAGCTGCTCTGACACACTGGTTTCCCAATGTAAATATCTTACTTTGAAGTGATCCACATTTGAAAGTGGGTAGTAACACTTAACTCCTTTACATCAACCTATTATTATTCCATGTTGTTAAAGACTCATTAACACTATTACAGTTTATTCTGTTTCTTAGATATTGAACAAAGAATGATAAGTCTGCATTGTCCAAATGGTGCTGCAGAACCATTTTACTTGTACTCCAGTTGTTGTAGGCTGCAGATCTGTTTCATGAATACACCAATACATACTATTCAACATTTCAGAAACATGAATGTATTTTGTGAGAAATTACCCGACCAGTTGACCCATCAGGTTGCCATAAGACACGACAAACTACCAGGGGACAAAGTAATTCTAGGTCAAATTTCATTGATAATTTACCCTGCAACTTTTAGCAGCCACAATCCATGAGAAGCAATACTGGCTATGTATTATTTGGTAGGAATCTCTGAATATTGATGGGATTGGTAAATCTCTAGACCCTAACAGAGATTCTGAGAAACTTGTAGTGGAAGCCATGGTCTTTCCATGTTTACTTAGACAATTTTGCAATCCTCAGTTCTCTGACTTAATGATGCTTTTTCTAATGAATACACATTTAGTACTCAAAATATGTATAAAGCATTGTTTATTGATTTATTGATCTATTATTTGTTTGCACTGAGTTTCTGGAATCCATTAACTAAAAAAACACTTTAATGGGTTGATAAAATATACAAAGAATGGAAATTTCAAAGATTCATGGTTCAGGCTTTACATAATGTTTTATGATGCTATAAAAACCACTTCACTAACAGAAATATTTTTGTGAGATCATGCATGATTGTTTTAATGAATGCTACCTTATAACATTTGACTTACTACCACTCTCACTACTACCCTTTGTTTTTGCTCTTCAAACTCATCTAAGTTGATAGAAATACCTAAAATGAACAATTTAGTAAAATAGATCTCTATGGTGCATGTGAGACATTAGATTGCTAACAGATGTTCGCATGAAAAGGTCAAAGGATTCACTGAACAATATAATAAACTACTTAGTGTTGGTAGCTTTTGACAGCATATTTTATAACTGAGAAACTATAATGAGGTCAAGGTGGGAAGAGGTAGTAACAGACAGATGCTTGTTGAAGATGATGATTACACTAGTATGGGAAACACATTGGCAAGCTAAGCTAAGGGTGGTCATAGAACAATCAAAATTTTAGAAATTATGGGGCATCTTTAAGAAACATTGTGCTGCACTGTGTTCAGTGCCACTTTTCTTGTGCTCTTTACCCCCCTCCCCTACCGCCACCATGTGTGCGCTGTATTTAAAATATGGCGCACCATGGCGCAGGGTAGGGGGCAATAGCAGCATGTTTCATGACGCTATTGATGTACTTTGCAGGAGTAGTGCCAAAATATTGGTGCTTCTCCTGCAGAGTACCTAGGGGCTCATTATAAATGGAATCCCCCTTTTAACATCTGCTCTGAGCAGGCATTAAAAGTGCCATAAACAATGACACAAGGAGATCTCTTAGATTTCCTTGTGCCCTTTTTTCAGCCCCCCTAACGGGGAAATGCCCCCTTTGCGTACATTATGCCTGGTGCAGGGATAATGTAGTGCAAAGGGTTACAAAGTAGCGTGAGGATTTTGGCCTTGTTTGGCCATATTAGCATACAAAAATGTTGCTAATGTGGTGCAAGGTGGCGCTAGGAGCTTATAAATATGGCCCAAGATACCTAAAATGTAAAATGTTTTAACAAGGAACCACTCTTTGGAAGGATAAACCCATTCCTTAGAGTTGCTACCACTGAACTGTACCAGTTCTAGCAACTCATGGATATCTTCACGGAGAAGCAGTAACAAGGAGTCAAACACTACACAAGGAGGGGGAATCCATTCTTACTGGATTGGAATTCAATCTGTTAATTTTTGATCTGATGAGTGAGATGTCACATGTTTTATTCATGCCGTCAGATTTAAATAGTATACAGCATTTCCTTGCCCTACACTTGTTGGTACTCAGATTTTATCAAGCCTGGGGTGGGGCAATGCCTCCCAGACTCTCCAGAGGTGGGGCAGGACTGTGCTATAAGTGCTCTTCACTTCCCGCTGCACTGGTGACTACAGACACTGTTTCCCTGCCCACACACTTGTTAGGACTCAGCTTTCATCAAGCCTGGGGTGGGACTATGTTCCGTTGGCTCTCCAGTGGTAGGACAAGGCAGGAGCAGACTGCCCTATAAGCGTTCTTCACTTCCGATTGCACAGGTTAACACAGACAGCATTTCCCTGCCTGCACACTTGTTGATATTCAGCTTTCATCAAGCCTACTGTGGCACTACTTCCCCCATACTCTCCAGCAGTGGGGCAGGAGCAGGACTGCTCTTTAAGGGCTCTCTACTTCGTACTGTGCGGGACACGCCTGGGCATGCGCCCAGGTGAAGACAGGACCAAGACAAGGCCATCTTAGCCAATCATAGACCAGCAGAGGCTAGGCTGGGCCACCCCCCTTGCTTTTTTTTTTTTTTGTAATCCTGCAGTGAGTTTAATTTCCCAAGTCAGAAGATGGGGAAAAAAGTACTCTTTGGAGAACCCCCCTTGCATACCCCCACTGCTAAACTCACTTCCATCAACGGAATGCTTGAGAGAGAGTAATCCGGGTTGTGAGTAGAGAGATAGCACTCTGAGAAGCAGCTCTGTCTAACTTCAGTCTCTCCCTTTGTGGTTTCTAATTCATGCTTGTAGTGCCTTGCAACTTCAGACTCAGTTATTTCCCCACGCCAGGGCCCATTGCCTGAATCATCTTCAACTCTGCCAAGAGATTATAACAAAGCTAGTGGGTGAAGTGATTTGGGCCATATTGCATCTCCAGTTGTCAACATGAAGCCCAAAGAGTAGCCCGCCGTCAACAATCTGTGAAGGTCCGAAGGGCACAAAGGCCCCCAGTTCCTCCTTTCCTAACCAAGCCAAATGTTTTGTGGATGAATTTATCCAGTGCAGCAACGTAGACTTCCCTGCACTGCCCTGTATGTCCAGAGAAGACCTTAAGCCACTTGTAGCAGACCTTTTAAACAAGTTTGTGGAGACCTGCCTAGGAAAATTTAGGGATATTATAAAGGCAGAATTAGTTCACTTAGTAGCCCGTCTTGACTTATTAGACACAAAATTAAAACCACTGATGGCCCTGCCACCCACAGGTGCTGAAATAGAGAACAATCCCCTCCATAGCTCCCTCATTCGCAGGTGCAGCAGGCCCATGGTGGGCCAGTCCATTACCTTGTTGACAACTACCTCGCCAGCCAGGCTCTAATAGCACCCATAGCTCAACAGGTAATCAAGGGGGACAACCCAAAAACACTAGTGTGGCTGAACAATTAATAAGATGTGGGAGGGATCCTTTAATTAATCACCATAGGAATCCCCCCAATATGTATCCCCAACTTCCTCCAGAGTGCACTCCATACTTTATTGTTTTGAGGGATGTCCCTGTACTACCACGTAAATCAAGCAAAAATCCTGAGACCTTGAAGAATAAAACAGTCCACTGACTAAAATCAAATGCAAAGTCATCCCAGGACTTATACCATGAAGCCTTATCTATTAGAAGAGCACCTTGGCTTAGTTCTCATCCTAAAGACTATGAGGGGGACTGTGTGCTAGTGAACTTCAAGTCCGCTGATCTTGTTGAATTGTCCTTAGGTTGTTTAAATTTGATGGAAAACCCTTCTGGGAATGTCAAGGCCCTGTCATTAGGGTATTTTATAGACCCCCATCCCCTCCACACATTCTAGGGCTCGGTCAAGGTTTGACAGCAGCAGGGCTGTCATGGTAGTACAACATTGAAAGTTCCTCCCAAAATCTTCTTTGAACCCTTGTCCTCCCTGGCTAGTCAAGACTGACAGTGTCAGGAACAATCCCTTGAGGTTCCCAGTTCCTCTGTGGGTAAGAAAGGCTTTCAGAGAGTCTTTGGGCCAGATGTAGGTAGTTCCGAATTTGCGAATCGGAAATTGCGAGTCGGTGCGACTCGCAATTTCCGATTCTCAAAATCGGATGCAGAAAAGTGTCTCAGACACCGTCTGCGATTCGCTATGGAGTTGCAAGGACCCACCTCATTAATATTAATGAGGTGGGTCGCATTTTGCGACCCCATAGCGAGTCCCTGCACTCACAGGGATGGTGGCCTGCTGAAGACAGCAGACCTCCATGTCTGTGACTGCTTTTTAAATAAAGCAGTTTTTTTATTTATTTTGCAGCCCGTTTTCCTTAAAGGAAAACGAGTTGAAAAATAAAAAAAATACCGAAACCATTTGGTTTCGTTTTTTCAGAGTAGGCAGTGGTCCATTGGACCACTGCCTGCTCTGAAAAAACATTTTGGGCAACATTCACAAAGGGGAAGGGGTCCCATGGGGACCCCTTCCCTTTTGCGAATGGGTTACCACCAGTGTGACACTGGTGGTAACTGCAAATTGCTTTGCGACCGCATTCACGGTCACAAAGCAATTTAGCATAGCGATGCGAGTCACAAATAGGAAGGGGACACCCTTTCCTATTTGCGAGTCGCATTCACAATTTGCGAGTCGGTACCGACTCGCAAATTGTGAATGGGCATCGCGATGGGCATTTTGCATGGTGCAAACTGCAATTTTCACAGTTTGCACCATGCAAAATGCTTGCTACATCTGACCCTTTGTCTCTGCTCCATCTCCTGTTGCTAGACCTCCACCTACATCCAACAGTTCTACTCACAATGCTGATTTTGTGGCACCCAAGACCCTGGAATCTGCTGCTCTTATTCCTTTTTCAACAGTGGGAAACCAGCAAGATGAACCAGGTATCATGGTGTCGGCTCCCTCAAATGTGGCCCCAAAGCAGCCACACAGTTTTCAATCAGCTGCCCCTTTGATACTATTGCCACCATCTTCCATTCTCGGATCACCATATACAGTCTGGAACATACTATCTTGGAATATTGCCAGTCTCAACTCCAAACTGGGACATCCAGACTGGGGGATCTCTATTGACTCATTTGACATCTGTATGTTTCAAGAAACTTGGTGTGTAGACCCAGTCTATAGTGCTAGGTTCACCATTTTCTTTTGCCCAACCATCTCTGGCGGGGGTCCAGCCAGTGGGGACCCTATGTGGGTGAAAAACCTGCTAGCTCTTAATATTCCATGGCTTGATGTAAACTTGTGTTATGTGATGGGGGTATCCTTTGCTGGGGGTTGGTTTTATGTTATGTTTTCAATGCCTACATTGCTTGGCCAAGAAAATGTTGCAGATTCACTAACATAGTCTGACAGGGTAATTGTTGCTAGCGATTTTAATGTCACCTTTGAATCTCTTGGCCTAGCACCATTTAATTTAACTGAAGAGGAAGATGCTGCCCGGGGTGTTCCCCAGTTGGACCTGATCCCTGCAAAGTGCTGTTCCTTGTATGGCAACCAGGTGCTGAGTTACCCCTTTATTGTGGCCTTCAGGCCTGTAATGGCAGCTCCATTTCAGATCGTAGTGGTCCCCACACATTTAAGCATATGTGGCAAAAGAGCTGTATTGAATCTGGCCCTCTGCCGCTTGGCCCTTCCTTATTGACATTAAACTCATAGAGTGTTTCAGTTGTGACCATGATGCTCTCCAGGTGATCCTTAGTGGGCCCGGGTCTGGTGATCATCAGGGTGGCAGTTATAACCCTGAGGTTAATTCTTCTCTTATGAACAACAAGCAGGCTTTAAAATGGGAGGTGGTTTACAAGGATGCAATGAGGTTGGCCAAAATATATGGTCAGGCGGCTGACTCTATGGATATTTTCAGTGCTAGTGGATCTGGTGCTACTAAGAATGTGCCTGTCACTAAGGGCCACATGTACAAAGCTAAACATTTGCGAGTTGGAAATTGTGATTCCATGAGAATCACAATTTCCGATTCGCAAATCTGAATGTACAAAAAAAAGCAGATAAATTTTACGATTCAGTGCCAAGTCACATCGCAATTTGTGAAATTACAAATTGTGATTTCCTAAATTGCACATGGGGGTGTAACCGAATCGAAATTTGCGACCCGGAATCGCAAATTGCGACTGAGTGCTGGATGATGACCTCAGAATCAGGAAGTACCTCCGATTGAAGTGGGAGGAGTCTAGCCAGGACAGACAACAGAGGTGCACCCAGCTGAAAGGAGCAACTGCAGCCATGGCAAGCCAAACTAAGGAGGCAAAAACTGCAGGGAGGAAGAGAAAGCTTAAATTCTCTGACAAAGAGTTGGAGGTCCTCACTGAGGAGTGCTGCCCACACCATGAGGTCCTGTTTGGGAAGGCAGCAATGAGTGTCCCTGACTCACATAAAAAGAACATCTGGCTCAACATACAAAACAAGATCAGTGCCATTGGAGTCAGTCACCGCTCCATCAAGGAGGTTTGTAAAAGATGGTATGACCTCAGGTCAAGAGCAAAGGAAAGGGTTGTGGAGCGGATGAAGGAGGTGCATGGAACAGATGGGGAACCATCCACAGTACCACCACCCACAGCAATAGAGAGCATGGTGAAGGCCACACTGGAGCCAGAGGCTGTTGCTGGAATTGGTGACCTGGACAGTTCAGCACCTGGAACCTCCAAAAGTAAGTAGTAAATCTCACTTATATACACTTTTCAAGGCACCATGCACACAACCACAGTTCACAAAAACATGCATCATCCATGTAGTTCCATGCCAAGATGCCCACCTCAAGTTCAGTGCATTACGAGTAATGTAGTACAGTAGCCCAAAATTTGAGGAATATTTATTTTGATAAGGCACACTGGAAGCAGCCTTAACCACGACTCATAAACAACAAAGTCCTGGACAATGAAACAGAACAACGCTTTCATTAACCACAGCTTCCTTGTTCGGTGCCTTAACCATGCATGTGCTTAACCACACACATGCGTGGTTAAGGCACCGAAGAAGGGAGTCGGCTGAGGAGGACTACGTGATCAGGTAAGTGGGGTGGGACTGGGGCTGTTTTAGGGGCAGGGGTGAGGCAGGGGGCTCAGGATATTTGTCTTTTTAGGGGGTGGTGGGTCGGGGTATTTTTAGTTTCGAGGTGGGGGTCAGAGTGGTTTGGTTTAGGGGCGCAGGAGGGGGGTCGGGCATTTTTAGTTTTAGGGGTGGGGATGGGGGTTGGGGTATTTTTAGTTTTAGGGGGTGAGGGGTCGGAGTGGTTTAGGTTTAGGGGTGGGAAGGGGGGATCTTGGCATTTTTAGTTTTAGGGGGTGGGGGATTGCAGTATTTTTAGCTTTAGGGGTGGGGTCGGGTGGTTTAGGTTAAGGGGTGGAGGAGGGGGGTTGTGGCATTTTTAGTTTTAGGGGCAGGGTGGGGGGGTCAAGGTATTTTTAGTTTTAGGGGTGGGATGAGGGATCCGGGGTATTTGTACTTTTTGGGGGTGGGGGTTGGGGTAGTTTAGGTTTTAGGGGTGGGGTGGGGGTGGTTGTAGGTTTTAGGGTCGGGGTGGGGGGTCGCAGTAATTTTAAAGGCAGGGGCGGGGTTGGGTAGTTTTAGGTTTTAGGGGCGGGTGGGAGATTGCAGTGGTTTTAGATTTAAGTGGTGGGGTGGGGGGTTGGGGTGGTTTTAGGTTTAAGGGGCAGGGTGGGGGTTGGGGTGGTTTTAGGTTTTAGGGGTGGGGATTGCAGTAATTTTAGGGGTGGGGTGGGGGTTGGTGTGGTTTTAGGATTCGGGGGTGCGGTGTCGGGGAATTTTAGGGGTGGGGGTTGGGGTGGTTTTAGGTTTTAGGGGTGGGGTGGGTGGTTGCGCTAACCATGCATGCCGTTCACTAATGCCTTTACAATGAAAAATCATTGTTAAGGCATTCGTGGTAAAGGCATTAGTGGTAACAACGCGGTTGTTGTTCCGACCGCGTTGTTTAGGCATTTGTGGTTCCAGCGTGCGTTGTTGCAACATACATTCAAGCCATACATCTGAGAGCCACTGACAGTGTATCCCCGGTGACCCACAGGTCTCCCTCAGGTATCCACTGATGACCCCAGTGTGGAGGAAGATGGCAATGCCACCATGGCAGCAGACGAGTCAGTCAGCATTTCCACAGAGTGCAGCAGAACACCAATTGTTCCCCATGCACATGAAACAACAGAGGGCACAGATGTGGACAATGAGGCAGTAAACCTGACTCCCGGGCCACAGATGGGTGAGAGTCGTCCACTAAGAACAGCAGGGTCTGGGCGTAGAAGGCTTTGTCTGATGCAGGTGAGGAGGATGCCAGTACACAACAATTCCTTGGACTGGCGGCATCCCTACTCAGCAGTCACCGCCTGCAAAACAAACACATGTGGTTGATGAACCGGAATCTAAACCAAATGCAACCAACCCTCACACAGGGATTTGGGAATGTTGAAACTCAATTATCCACCATTAACACCAACATGGTCAACCTCACCACTGCTATCACTGACCTATGTAGGGAAATAGTGGCAGATCGGGCTCATGTAAGGTGCAAAGAGCGCAACACAGCTGCACGGTTGGAGTGGCTCAGTCAGTCCGTTGGCTACCTAGCCACCACAACTACATGCCTGTCAAGACGCACTGTTACGCTCCCGGATGAACTAGGGCATTTTGCTGGAGATGTGGCAAGGGGACTAGGGTGCATTACTGCTGTTGTGGACCTTATTCATACCTCCCAGACAGCAAGAGGTATTGGTGACACCCCTCAGGACAGTGAGGACTTATCAATGTAAGCAGCATTTCTGCCTCAGATGCTCGCCTCCTGTGTAGTAGCAGTGCCCGCCAGACATCTCTGGACCAACCAGGCACAGGCCATGGTGGTCGTAGCCGTAGGAAGGTGTGATGTTTCTCACTAGGTTTAGCCTAAGGCACATGAGTGGAATGTGTTAGGTTTTGCTGCATAAAACTTGTTTACTGCTTGCTATACACCACCATTTACATTCTGCACTCCTGAAATTAAAGGATATTTTTGTTTTGCACAACTTGGCTATGTGTGTCTTACATTTGTGAGTGCTGTTACGGTTGGCACTTACCTGCCAAAGTAATGAGTTGCTATATGATCCCGTCTCTGTCTGCCCTCCATTGCGATGTTACCATCCCCAGGCTGTCGTTGTGGTGGTTTCTGCTCCTCATCCTCCAAATCTTTGTCATCTAGGGTCAGATGTAGCCCACGTCTGGTTGCAATGTTGTGTAGGATGGCACATGTAGCCACAATCTTGCATGCAGTCTCTGGGGCATACTGGAGTGCACCTCCACTTTTGTGCAGGCATCTAAAACGTGACTTCAACATGCGAAAGGTCCTTTCAATGACGTTTCTGGTGTGACAATGTCCAATGTTGTAGTGCCTCTTATTCTGATTAGCAGGTGTTGTGTATGGGGTAAGTATCCATGGCCTCAGAGCATTTGCACTGTCACATGTGTAACAAAACAGCAGATATGAGCATGGTTTCACATGGTTATGCAGTGACACGTATTTATGACAATGGTGTGTACTACACAGTACCTAATAAATATCCATCATCAAACTCCCAACGTTCTAGGCGTTTGTGTATCCCACTGTGCCTGAATATGTACGGATCATGTGTGCGCCCTGGACATTTTGCTACAGTTATGACATTATGGGCATCACATACCACCTGGATGTTGAGCGAGTGAGTACAATCCCTATTGCAGAACACATATTCCAGATTTGCGGGAGGACATATGGGTACATGTGTCCCGTCCACACACTCTACTACATGGGGAAAGTTTGCAATTCTGTAGAAGTCCAATTTGGTGTTGTGTATTTCCTCTGCATTCCTGGAAAGGTAAATGTAGCTGGGCATGTGTGCAAGTATGGCATCTAAGAACAGTCTACAAAATTGTGACAGGGCACTTTGGGACACCCTACCAGCAACAGCAATCACCCCCTGGTAGCTACCCGAGGCCAAGAGGTGCAGTGAGCACAGCACTTGCACATGTGTGGGAATGGAGCAGATGCGCAGGATTTGGCTTTCAAGCTGAGGTTTTTGCAGTTCAATGATCTCTAAGATGACTGTGCTGCTCAGTCTATATTTGTCATATATTTCTTTCTGTTGAAATATGGTCTGCCTGGTTCTGTACATCCTCTCCTGTCTCCTCCTCCTCCTCCTCTGCTGGGCCGCCTGGACTCACCTCCTCCATGCAATCACGTAGAGTGCAGCCATTTTGAACAACCCAGATGCCTTCTGGGTCTGCTTTTATACTTTGGCTCTGATTGCCACCTGTTTGGAATTAGTGCTAATCTGGGTGTCCAAAATGGCCTATTTGCGACTAATTGCAATTTGTGACTGCCTTGTACATTCAGTTTGTGAGTCCCAAATTGTGATTTCTTATTTGTGAGTCGCAAAATCCAATTGCAAATGTTTGCGATTCGGTAATTGGTCGCATCACTATTTGGGACTCCAAAATGGCATTTGTACATACCATTCTGCATTTTGCATGGTCGCAAATAGCGCTGCGACCAATTTGCGAGTAACAAAACGTACTTACATGTGGCCCTAAGTGCCATCAGAAGTTGTTCAGGTCCCTTGGAGGCCTGATATGCAAGGTTGGGTGTGGGGCTCCCAGGGTGCACACTTGCTGTGCTTGGATTAACAGTCATTGTAGGAAGTTAAGATCTACTGTTATTCAGAACTTGAAAGCTGCCCATAGGTATGACATTCTCGGAGCACAAAAGGACTTCAAGGATGCACTCTCCCAGGCCAAACTAGAATGGGAACATGATCTGTTGGGGGGATCTGGTTGCAGCTGTTATGGCAGTGGATACCAAGTCATTTTGGGGGATAGTGTCTCGTGGTAATCGCAAAGCAACTGCTAGTGTTGATTATATCCTTCAAACCCAGACCTGGATGGACCACTTCTCAGAAATGTATGCAGCTAAGCCCACCTATGAGAGTAGAGAACTGGAATATTTTGCACCCCGTCCTGGGGGTCGCACCACCTCTTTATCCTTTGAGTTCAAGGATGTGTTGGAGGCCATTCTGGCCCTTATGGCACATAAAGCACTGGGGCTTGATTTCTCCCCGGGCAGTTATTTAGGGCAGAACCCCTGATTTAGGCTGCATAGTTTGAGTTGCTATTGCACTCTCTGCTGGGAGGTGGGCTTGTTCCTGGGTCTTGACTTTCTGCTGAGATAATACCTATCTATGAAACAGGCAAAAAAATGACCTTGGGTATTACAGGCCTATCAGCCTCATTGATATCTTCTACAGACTCTTTTTCCACCTTATCCCGGGGCAGCTATTAGACTGGGCCAAGGAAAATTCCATCTTCTCTGACTTCCATGCAGGCTTCAGAAATAGGGTAAGTATAGTGGATCAAATTTTCCGCTTTTGTTGCCTCTACTGAAAAACTGTAATTGTTGACTAAGGCCACTTGTATGTGATCAGCCTTTGACTCCATCCCCAGAAGCAAGCTGTGGGAGATAATGGAGGAGTTGGGTGTTCCTAACAACCGCTTGTCTTATATAATCAGGCTTCATGCTCATAATATGGCTGGGGTCAGGTAAGGCAACAATGGTGAGCTCATTGATCCCTTTAACATTGAATGTGGTGTTCGCCAGGGTTCTGTGTTGACTCCTACATTGTTCACACCCTACATTAACGATCTTATCCATGCACTTGACTTCCCGGGCAATGATGTACCTAAATTAGGCTCCCATAAAATTGCAACTCTGCTTTTTGCAGACAACACACTATTGTTATCCAAAACTCTGCACGGTTTGGAGGCAATAGTCGATTGCTTCCTAAGTTTCTGCAGCACTCTGGGTGTTGACCCTAACTTTAATAAAACTAAGTTTATGTTGCTTAACCCTTGTAAATCTGTCAGGGCTAAGAGTGTGGTCCAGTGTGTCCCACTTGAAGAAGTTTAGGAATTTGTTTACCTTGGGGTGTGTCTAAATCATAGAATGAGCTGGTCCATACATATTAGCAAGAGTGCATTGAAATTCCAACATAACGCAGGGGTAGTGTCCAAAATGTGCAAAAAAGCTAATGCAAGCTCCCTGGCACCAGTGGTTGAAACTTATAATCTCAAAAGTGAAAAGCTCGGTCATCTATGGTGCAGAACTATGAGGTCATCCTGGGTCTGTTGAGCTCTGTAAATTTGAAAATAGGTTTGTGAGGAGTTTTCTTAATCTCCCGCAGAGTGCCCCTTGTCTTCCTCAGTTTTTTTACTTGGGTCTTTATCCAATCAACCTTACTATTCCGTCTAGACCCATTGTGTACTGGTATAGACTTTGGTCCATAGAAGAACTAGAATCATAAAGAGTCTTGATTAAGGCACATTTAATTTCTCCGGGTTGTGGCTTACTTGCATTAAGTCTTTTTTAAATAAAATGGGTCTGTCCTCTCTTTTGGATTCACTGGGCACAGTGAAGGAGCTTCCCTGTTCCTTGAACAAAGATCGCCTTAAAGAGCACCTGACGTCGTGGGAACTAACGTGCTAAAGCAGGAAATTTAACAAATCTGTTCTTGGGCATAAAGGTTAATCCTGCTTATTAACTGTTTTTGACACTCTTCCTGGCTCTACTCCATTCCAACTCTATTTAAAATGGAGATATGGGGTTCTCCCGGCAAACAGTTTCTGTGGGAAGTGGGGTGTGAAGTATTGTATATTGAGTAAATGACCGTTCTGTAACACAGCCGAAGAAACTCTTAATCACGTTGCTTTCTTCTATACTGCATATGCTAGGCCACATAAGTAGTGGTTGAAACCGTTGTGAAAACTGCTGGACTTCCAGCAAAATGTGCCTGCACTACGCACTTTACGTTGTGACACAAGAGAGGTGATTATGGTTGCAATGATCAAGTTTTTGCATGCTGCCTGGCTTTCCAGTATCTGTGGAGTCCAGCAAAGATGCTTCTTTTGTAGCCCTCCTGGCTCTCTTGTTCTTTTGTGTTTTTAATATGGTGCTTTTCAATCTGTACTTTCAAAGAAAGCTTTATTTTTAGAAATTGCCAAGTGTCCTCCCTAATTATCATACTGCTAGCACTACGTTTCCCTATCTGTCTGGTCCTTTATCATGTATGTGTCATTCTATGTTTATTGCACTGATCACTTTGTGTATTATGTCTGGTACCTACTCTTTTTATTTCTCATTTTAATGACTTTATTATGTTTTACCATGACATTTGTATTTATGATGTATTATGTTTTATGGATTTTTCTATCTAAAATAAACATATTTTGATTGAAATAGTATATTTTGATTTATACAAAATTCAGAGATTATGGGCCTGCTTTAAAACTCAGCAGAGGGTTACTCTGTCACAACGGTGATGGATATTCTGTTCCTTGAAGCCTAAATCTCATGGTAAATAATGGGATTTATATTTCAGCAGACATGATATTCGTCACTGGTGTGACGGAGTACCTTGTTCACCGAGTTATAAATCAGGCCCTATATCTTCATCATGTCATCATGCTAACATACATTGGTTGATGGATTTCAAAACCTCATGGGTTCCTTTTTTACACCCCCTTTTCATTTCAGAATATTAAAATGACTAAGGGGGTCATTCCGACCACGGCGGGCGGCGGGCACCGCCCGCCGGGCGGAGACCGCCAAAAGACCGCACCGTGGTCAAATGACCGCAGCGGTCATTCTGACTTTCCCGCTGGGCCGGCGGGCGACCACCAAAAGGCCGCCCGCCGGCCCAGCGGGAAAGACCCAGCAACGATGAAGCCGGCTCCGAATGGAGCCGGCGGAGTTGCTGGGGTGCGACGGGTGCAGTGGCACCCGTCGCGATTTTCAGTGTCTGCAAAGCAGACACTGAAAATCATTATGGGGCCCTGTTAGGGGGCCCCTGCACTGCCCATGCCAGTGGCATGGGCAGTGCAGGGGCCCCCAGGGGCCCCACGACACCCGTTCCCGCCATCCTGTTCCTGGCGGTAGAAACCGCCAGGAATGGGATGGCGGGAAGGGGGTCGGAATCCCCATGGCGGATTCCCTGGGCCAGGGGAAAACCGTCGGGAAACCGCCGGTTCCCCTTTTCTGACCGCGGCTTTACCGTCGCGGTCAGAATGGCCCAGGAAGCACCGCCAGCCTGTTGGCGGTGCTTCCGCGGTCGTTGGCCCTGGCGGTCGGTGACCGCCAGGGTCAGAATGACCCCCTAAGTTTCTGGCAAGAATGATTTGATATTTATAATACTTTTGTTAGTTTACTGTTTTCATCCACTGTTAATGGTTAAAATGAGGGAAGACAATAGACCTCATTTGTGAGGCCCTAGCACCACCAGAGCATCACTTTTCTAGTGGCGCTGTGCAGTGCACCATATTTACAAGACGTCGTTAAGCCACATGTTGTGGCTTAACTCCGCCTTGTAAACATGGCCTCTTCACACTCATCACTTAGCGTGGAAGGGACGTGTAAAGTGGGGTTGATGTGGGCGTTCCACCCCAACACCATTTGCATTTGACGCTGCCCAAGATTTATGAGGAATCGTAAACCTGAGGTAGCACCAGAAACTAACATCACCCCAAGGGTGGCGTTAGCATGGTGCAACAAGGAGAAATACTTTTATTTCTCCTCGATTTTGCTTTTTCTACGTGTGCTGAATTCTACATCACTCTTAGAAAGAGCGAAAATCCATTATTGATTGTTTATGTGCAGAAAGGGACACCTTCCTGCACATAAAAAAAGAATTCCCTACAATGCACTATGGTGCAAGAATGCCTGTGCTATGGTGCAGGGGTACCTGCATTGGTGCTAAGCAGCTAATGGTAGCACCAGCGCTAGTGGAAACACAGGGGTCTGCCATATTTTTGTAAATATGGTGCAAGCCAGCGTTTCTGAAGTGACGCAGCCCAGCACTGCCAATTTTGGCATAGCACTGTGCCACTTTCTTCTAAATGAGGCCCCAAGTTTGCCCATTGCTGCCCATTATTCAACCATTAACTCATGAATGTCATTCCTGATTTGTCATTTTTTGTGTGTACAGTATCCTACTGTGGATTCCTTGTGCAGACAATACTAGCCAACTTACAGCTGTCATGCAAATATCTGCCCGCACCTTTTAAGGACCTTTAGTAATCTTCAGGACGTCCATGCTACGACTTGACTGGTAGTGTTGCACAAAGGCAATCTTTAGCTACATGAAGGCTCATGATCACTACCAAATTCTGGTTTGCTTCTGAGTTGCTGAAAACCAGAGAATAGTTACTATTGCACCATATGAACATTGTTAGGAATGGGGTCCCTGGTTGGCAATCAGTTTGCACTCTATCAAAGCAGGGACCCTCACTCTAGTGAGATTAGTGGAGATACACACCTAGGATAAAAGCTGCTCACCTCCTAGGAAGCTTGGCACAAGCAGTCAAGCTTATCTCAGAGGCAATGTGTAAAGTATTTGTACTAACACATACAGTGATACAGTGAAAACCCTACAAAAGGGACACAGCACCAGTTTAGAAAAATAGCCAATATTTATCTAAATCAAACAAGACAAAAATGACAAAAATCCAGCATACACAAGCACAGCTGTGAATTTTTAAAGTTAAAAAGAGTCTTGATCCATAGAAACCAATGGATGCTTTGTTTTTACAAAAAGTACCTGGTTGGCATCAAAAATAAAACCACACATGTGTCAGTGATGCATTGATTCCTTATTCGCAAGTGAGGCTGTGTGTTGTTTCTTCTCTGGTCGGGTAGGCACTGCGTCCTTGTTCTCTCCTGCAGAAGAGTGATGCGCCGATTTCCGGATGGGTGACCTCGGACCTCGCATGTTCACTGTGGTTTTGACGCCCATCAATGATGCATGTGAAATTCTGGTACACGGTGGTTGAGAGCCACGGTGCATGGGTGATGCGTCAATTTTGGCAGACACACACGGCGTTGCGTTGATTTCACACCCGCAATGCAGATGGTGCATCCATTTTTCAGCCGCAAAGTAAGTGCTGTGTCGATTTTTCTCCTGCACGTCTCCTGTGTATGGAATTCAGACTCATTTCCACCAGCTTCTTCTTTCAAGGGCCCAGGGACTAGAATAGGTACCACGTGGCAGGGTACGAGTTTCAGCAAGCTCAGTCCAAGCCCTGGAGACACTTCACAAGCAGGAGAACACTGCAAAGTCCAGTCTTTGTCCTCTCAAAGGCAGAAGCAGCAACTGCAGGTAAAGCACACTCACAGGCAAAGGGCCAGTACTCCTCCTCCAGCTCTTCTTCTTGCCAGAGGTTCTTCTTGATCCAGACGTAATATAAAAGTCTGGGTTTTGGGTCCACTACTTATACTCCTTTCTGCCTTTGAAGTAGGTAAACTTCAAAGGAAAGTCTCTGTTGTTTGCAAGATCCTGCTTGCCCAGGTCTGGCCCCAGACACACACAAGGGGGTTGGAGACTGCAATGTGTGGTGACAGCCCTTTCAGGTGTAAGTGCCAGCTCCTTCCTCCCCACTCTAGCCCAGGAGACTCATCAGGACATGCAGACTACACCCTAGCTCCCTTTGTGTTACCGTCTACAGGAAAATCACAACAGCCCAACTGTCAGTCTGACCCAGATGTTGAATACACAAGCAGGCAGAGGCACCAAAAGGTTAAGCAAGGAAATGGCCACTTTCTAAATGTGGCATTTTCAAACTGACAATCTAAAACCTAACTTTACCAAAAGATGTATTTTTAAATTGTGAGTACAGAGACTGCAAACTCGATATCTCTATCTGATCCCAATGGAAAACTGCACTTAAAAGATATTAAAAAGCAGACCCCATGTTAACCTATGAGAGAGATAGGCCTCACAATCGTGAAAACCAAATCTGGCAGTATTTCACTGCCAGGACATGTAAAACACATCAGTACGCGTCTTTCCTTTAACATACACTGCACCCTTCCCATGGGGCTACCTAGGGTCTACCTTAGGGGTGCCTTACATGTATAGAAAGGGAAGGTTTGGGCCTGGCAAATGGGTACACCTGAATTGGCAGCGCAAGACTGCTCACACAGATACTGCAGTGGCAGGTCTGAGGCATGTTTACAGGACTACTCATATGGGTGGCACAACCAGTGCTGCAGGCCCACTAGTAGCACTTGGTTTACAGACCCTTGGCACCTCTAGTGCACTTTACTAATGACTTGCTAGTAAATCAAATATGCCAATCATGGAAAAGCCAATTAAACATTCAGTTTGCATAGAAAGCACTTGCACTTTAGCACTGGTCAGCAGCAGCAAAGTTCCCAGAGTACCAAAACACAGTCAAAAACACAGGAAGCAGAGGCAAAAAGACAGGGACGCCACTCCAAAGGTGTCAGATCTAACAAACATTCATATGAAAACATGCAAAATAACGTACATAAAACGGCATCCTTTCTCTAGCAGATGACCACTGTGGAACTGTGGAGCTGTCTTTACATACTGTGTATCTCTAGATTATCTCTAGATCTCTAGCTAGGATTGTTAAAGGCATGGTGCATGCTGCTGAATGTTAGGAATATGTATATATATATATATATATATATATATATATACACACACATATACATGGGTGTGTGTGTGTACACACATTATATATATATATATATATATATATATATATATATATATATATATATATACATATATATATATATATACATACACACACACACCTATATATATATATTCACTTTAAAAAACAAAGGTTAGAGGGACATTATAGTTGGGTTCTGAATTTACTTGTACAAAACCATGTAAATTTAGCAGTTATAGTTATGGTTAGCTGAAGTAACTATGGGCCAGATGTAGTAAACTTTTGCGAGTCGCAAATGGCCTGAATCGCTATTTGCGACCTCGCAAAATCCGAAATGGGATGCAAAAATCCCATTTCAGAAGTGCAAATAGCGATGCGAGCCATTACCGACTCGCAAAATTTGCAACCTGAATTTGCGACCCGCAAATAGGAAGTTGCAATTTGTGAGTCGCAAACCATATGCAAAAGCCAGTTGCAAATTGCGACTAGTCGCAAAAAGCCTGTTTTGCATATCCAGATTACCACTGATTCAGAGCAGGTGGTAACCAGAACCAAAGTATAAAAGGAGACCCAGAAGGCATCTGGGTTACTCAAAATGGCTGAACTGTATGTGATAGCATGGAAGAAGAGAGTCCACGCTGCCCAGCAGAGGAGGAGGAGGAGGCAGAGACAGGAGAGGATATACCGAACCAGGCAGACACTATTCCAACAAACTGAGGAGGAGATTTATGACAAATATAGACTGAGCAGTGCAGCAATTTTTTGAACTACTCCATCCGCAGCTTGAATGACAGACAATGCGCGGCAGCGCCATCCCTACACATGTGCAAGTGCTATGCTCACTGCACCTCTTGGCTTCGGGTAGCTATCAGGGGGTGATTGCTGTGGCAGGTGGGGTATCCCAGAGTTCACTCTCACGATTCTTCAGATCATTCCTAGATGCCATACTCACACACATGTCCAGATATATATACCTACCCAGGAATGAGGCAGAAATTAACAGCCCCAAGTTGGACTTCTACAGAATTGCCAACTTCCCCCATGTAATAGGTTGTGTGGACGGGACACATACACAAATCTGCCCTCCTGCAAATCTGGAATATGCGGTCCGCAATAGGAAATGTACCCACTCACTAAACATCCAGGTGGTATGTGACGCCCATAATGTCATTACTGACATTGTAGCTAAATTTCTGGGGAGTACACATGACTCATACATATTCAGACACAGTGGGATACACCAACGCCTAGAACGTGGGGAGTTTGGAGACGGATATCTATTAGGTATTGCTGACTACACCCTGACTCCTTACATACAGGTCACTGTGGAAACCATTCATGCCCTGCTAACATTGATTATGTTTGTCAAACAGGTGACAGTGCATATGCTCTAAGACCATGGATACTTACCTTGTACCTAACACCTGGCAATGAGAACGAGAGGCGTTATAACAGTGCCCATCGGCAGACCAGAACTGTTATCAAGAGGACATTTGGATTGTTAAAGGCAAGATTCAGGTGCCTCCACAAAAGTGGAGGTGCACTCCAGTATACCCCAGAAATAGCATTCAAGACTGTCGCCGCCTGTGCAATCCTACACAACATTGCCACCAGACGTGGGCTACATCTCACCCTGAAGACACAGATTCGGAGGATGAGGAGCGAGAGCTACCACACCGACAACCTGGGGATAGAAGCATTGCATATCAAGGCAGACAGAGATGGAACCACGTTGCAACCCAATACTGGTAGGTACGTGGCGACCGTCACCACACTCACTAATGTCAGATACACATAGCCCAGTTGTGTAGTGAAACGAACAAAACATTTTTATTTCTAAACTATATGGGGAAAGAAAAGTGCTTTCTGTCACAGTCTGTATTTGTCCTAATGTGATGAGGACACATTATACGTCATGTGCCTCAGGAACCGTGCTGTATGGTGGCTCACACCCTCTTCCTTCAGCGGCCAGCATGGCTCATCCCTGGTGGGTCCCCTGACCCCTGCTGTGCACTACCACTCCGTAGCACACGGTACTCACTGGCAGACACGCTACTGATTGTAGACCCCTCCTCCCTGTCCTGAGGGGTCTCCCCTGTGCCCCTTGCAACCTGCCTACTTTCCATCAGGTCCACAGCGTGGCTGATGCGGCCAAGTCCACGCACCAAATCGCCAGCAAAGTGCCCAAGTTCCACTTGTAGGCTTACTGTCTGTCTAGAGAGCCCACTTGTATTGGTTGCAAGACGCCCAATGGATGCAGCCATGCGGTCAAATCGTGCCACTGTGTGGCGCTCACTGCGCCTCGCATATTGTCAGTCTGCCACTAGTTGACTCACCAGTTGGCGGATGGCCTGTGTGAGATCCCCCAAATGATCATTCATCATTGTGAACTGACTGCTCACATCAGCCAGCCCATTGGTCATGCTGCTCTGCATCCTGTTTAGGGTTCTTGATATTGTCCTTAATTGTCTATTTTGCAGGCGCTGACCATTGATGAGGGATGCCTCCAATCCTGCGAAGCCTGCTTCCCCTACCTCTTCCTGGGGCACTGCCAGAACTCTGCGCAGGCATCTCCGCATTCGTCCTGCTGCTGGCTCTGATTGACTTGCTCCTTTGCTGGAAATATCTGATACTCAATAAAAGCCACTTGTATGTGGCCTTTATTGATCTAAAAGCCGCCTCTGATATGGTCCCACAGGACTTATTGTGGAATGTTTTGGAGACTTACCAACTTGACAAAGAACTGCTGAGATTGATAAGGTATCTCGATTAGGGTACTTATGCTCAGGTACGCTGGACTCAAGGTGGAGATCTGACAGAAGCCATACCTGTTGATAGGGGGGTCAGACAGGGGTGTGTTTTGGCTCCCACACTGTCTAACCTCTTTATCAACGGTGTGGTAGATCAGAGGATGCATTGTAACTATGATGCCCCGAAGCTAGCGTCCTTGTCCCCATTTTAATGTTTGCAGACAATACTCTATTGATTTCAAGAACCTCAATGGGCCTCCAAAATGAACTTGATGCTTTTTCTAATTTCTGTGCCAAGAGGGGCCTTGAAATAAATCCAACTAAGACCAGGTTTATGGCCTTTAACCAGCACAATAAGCTGGGAAAAATGACCATAGCTGGACAATTGGAAAGAGACAGTTAGCCAATTTGATTATTTGGGGATCAGACTAGCGGATGACCAACAGTGGTCGGCACAGATTGGGAAGAGTTTGTCTGTCCTCCGGCAGAGGGCAGCAGTGATAGGGAGGAAAACTGCCAACATCTTGGAAGGGGAAATCTCACTTGACATTACAGTATATAAGGCAGCGGCAGTGGCTGCTTCAATTTATGGTGCTGAGTTATGGGGGTATTGTAATTCCAGAAGTCTGACAATGGTAGAAAATCGATTTATGCGTAACTTTCTGCGGTTTGCCGATGAGTACTCCTCTCACACCCCTCAGATTTGATCTAGCTCTAAACGAGATTCACAATGAAATTGCCCTAAGACCTCTTATGTATTGGGTCCATCTTTGGACATCCGAACATTTGTCCACCTATCAAGCAGCAGTAGGTGAGATTTTAGCGGATGGTGGTGCATTAAAAATTCCTTGGTTCAAATACATCAGAGATATGAGCCAATTCATCAAAATGGATGAGGTGTGGAGAGATCCTTGTAATTTAACCAAGGAAGCAAAAGTACGCATAAGGCGGTGCTACTGGGAGACTAATTTGGTGCAGACTTGGACCAAAAAGGCCCAAGGCAGTAGGACACTACATTTTTTAGATCATAAATGTAGTCCCATGTTTGAGGCCTATATGGACAACATAAATCCTCCCTACACTAAAAGCCTTTTTATTAAATTTAGGCTAGGGATTTTGCTCCTCAAGACATTCACTGCAAGGTGGAGTAAGGAGGATTACAATTTGAGTTTTTGCCATTTTTGTCATGAACAACCAGAGACACTTGCACACTTTATGTTGTTTTGCCTCAGATAGTTGGCATCTAGGAAGAAGTGGATTGTTCCTCTGTGTAGATCAATGGGGATAAGGAAATATAATACATCCTTATGAATTTTGGTAAGTGATACAAGCGACAAGGTAGTTTTTGCAGTCGCAAGATATCTCCAAAGCGCATGGGCTATAAGAACTAGAGAAAATCTTACTGACTGATTGGCAAAACCAAAATTACTCGAGGCAGAAGTAGATTATTAAGTAAAATTAAGATAGAAAGGTTTTTAGTTTTCTAAATTTGATGTCTGTCCCATATTGCTCTCATAATTGTGTGTTTTAATAATCTATCTTATAAGAAATTGTCAGGGCTTTATAATGTATTATGTGGCACTCTTCTTTTCTATTTTTTAACTATTTTATTATATGATTATGGTATGCTGTTTTATCGGATACTTTTATGGCCTTTAGCTGAAATAAAGTTATTTATTGATTGATTGACTCGCTGTGGGGCTGGGCCCTGGGATTGTTTCAGCTGCCCCCATTTCCAGTGCATGTTCCTCAATGGACCCTGGTGGTGTCCTGCTGGGCCCAGCAATTTCAGCAGCAGCCTCCTGCAGTGTCTCTGGCCCGTGCTCTCCTCCCTGCCTGGTGTCGCTGCTGGGGGTGTCTTGTGGGAGACCTGTGGGACATAGGGGATACACTGTCAGTCTCTCACATCTGTTTTATGCCTCATAATAAACCTTTGCCTATATTCTGACTACTGTACTACATTTCCCATAATGCACTATTCTAGAGGTTACTAGACTGGAATGGAGCTAGCCTGGTTGTGCCTGCTGGTGTGTACTGTGAGAGTTTGTATACTGCATTTGTGGGTGTCAAAGCATTTCTTATTGTACTCACTTTTGGATGTCCCTGGTGCTGAACTGTCCACTTCTCCCATTCCATTGACGGCCTCTGGCTCCAGGGTCTACTCGACCACTGCTTCCATGGCTGTGGGTGGTGGGACGGTGGATGGGCCTCCTCCGGTGCCCCTCATCTCTCTCAGCCGCTCTGCAACCCTCTCCTTCGTCCTAGAGCGCAGGTCATACCACCGTTTCCTGATTTCCTCAAGGGTGCGGTGGCTCACCCTTATGGCATTTATCATTTCCTGGATCTGCTGCCATATCATTTTCTTTTGAGTGTCTGGGATACTCATGACTACCTTCCCAAATAGTTGGTCATGGTGCAGACAGCATTCTTCCGTCAGCACCTCCAGCTCTTTATCTGATAATTTCACCTTTCTTCTCCTTCTAGCACTGCCTGTCTCCTCCATTGTTGCAGCAGCTCCTCTCTCCTGGGTGTGGGACAGCAGTTTGGAAAGGGTGTGGTCCTCCCTCCTCCCAGGTGTATTTGATGACTTCCTGGCTTTGATGTCATCACCAAGAGCCAGGAAGTGGTTTTTCTAACTGTTGTGCAGCACCTGCAGGCAATTTGCGAGACAGTCGCAATTTGCGACACCCGTCTCGCAAATTGCGAACTCGCTAAAAGCGAAGGTCGCAAATTGTGGTGCGACACCTATGCGACTCGCAAATAGGTATCACAATTATTTCATGAATTTGATTTTGCGAGTCAGAAATAGCGATTCGCATTGAGTCGCTATTACCTACATCTGGCCCTATAACTCATGCCCTAACATAACTATAACTTACCCCCCTACCATCCACAGTTTTCGACACAATAACTTTACTGAAAATATTACACTGATATTATCAATGAAGTTATTAAATGTTATGAGGGTTGTAATATGTGGAGTAATTAGCAGTGCATGGCAAGGGCGCGGCTGAGGTTGGTCGCAGCCTACACCTTATAAGAAACCACACAGGCCTTTGGCTGTTCACAGCAAAGCATGACCAAAGAGGCCTTTTTTAAATGCATTTGCTATTAGTTTTGCCACAATGCCCCGTGAGCGTGACCAATATAATAAATAAAGAGGGGGCACACAGGACCCCCCTCCTAGTGTTTTTAAAATCCCCAAGAACCACCACCTCCTAGGGCTATATTTAATAAATATACGGGAGAGACTGCATAAACCTCGTGGGCCCCGGGGATCACAACCTCCCCGGGGCTACATAAGAAAGCATTTTAGTAGGTCTACATGGAACCTCCCCCGGACCTTAGGGACCACCACCACTTCCCCAGGGATAAATTTAAGAAATATATGGGGGGGGTGCATTGAACCCATCCCCGGGCCTCAGGGACCACAACCTCACCAGGGCTACCTAAAAAAAATTGAGAGGCAACATGGACTGCCCCACCGCCCAGGCACCACCACCTACAGGGGCCAATAAATTAATGATTGTGAGGGGGCTGGGTGGATCGCCATGCCCCGTGGACCATCAACTCCCCGGGGCTACATCACGTAGCCCCCTCCCATTTCCCTAATGCTTTAAACTCCAGAAAACACTGAAATTCCCCAGTCATATGTAAATGAAGAAACTATAGCTCATGTCCTTGTCATGCACTGCTTCTGACTCTGCTCATAAAATGTTAACCACTCAACCTCGCACCATGTACGGCTTTTGGGGGGGCAGGCTCTGTGGCCAGCCCCCTGCATGACTATCTGAGCGGGTCTGTGACTGGATGCATGTCTGTCTGAGCGGGTCTGTGACCAGATGCATGAGTATCTGAATGGGTCTGTGAGTGTGTGCATTGCTGAGTAGGTCTATGCGTGGGTGTGTGAGTGTCTGTGGTCTGCGAGTGGGTGTATAAGAATCTGAGTGGGCCTGTGAGTGGCTGTGTGAGTCACCGAGTGGGTTTGTGAGTGGATGTGTAAGTGTCTGAGTGGGTCTGTGAGTAGGTGCTTGTTTCGCTGAGTGGGTTGCTGAGTGGGTGTCTCTGTGGGTCTGTGAGTGGGTGTGTGAGAGTCTGAGTGGGTCTGTGAGTTGGTATGTGAGATTCTGAGTGGGTCGGTGAGTGGCTCTGTGAGTGTCTGACTGGGTCTTTGAGTGAGTGCATGAGTGTCTGAGTCCATGAGTGCTGCATGAGACACTGAGTGGGTCTGTGAGTGAGTGCTTGAGTCTCTGTGTGAGTCTGTGAGTGGGTGTCTGAGTCAGTGAGTGCATGCATTACTGTGCGATTGAGTGTTTTAAAGTATTTTTATTTATTTTTATTCTGGGGGTTCACGATTCCCCTGCGGTGTTATATGGGCCCGTGCTGAGTGTTGCGATGGTTTCACGACTCCAGTCACATGGTCCAGTCACTACAGTCACATTTTGAAACTCATAATGGGTCCCTCAGAGACCCCTACAATTCATTCATGGGGTCAGAGTACACCTGTCCTAACCCCTTCTATAGTTTTTTACCTTTATTTTTATTCCCTGGGACCGTGTCCTGCTTCATAAAATGACGGCCACAACTTTCTACACAGGTTGCGACCACCCAATCAAAGCACTGCTCGTGGTGCATAGAGTAAAGAAGGAGCTGCGTCCCTGATAATAATTTTTTTTTTCTCATTTAATAACTAGAAAACTACTGAACGGATTTTCACCAAATTTCAAAAAGGGCACTTTCTCGACCAAGAGCTTGGTGTAAATCCATTCAGTAGTTTTTGAAATATTAAAGGAAAAATAAATATAGATATCTGGGCAGAGCCTAGGCACAGATCTCATGGTGCGATCTGATTGGCTGCCAGCACTTCAATAAGACAGTATTGGCAGCCATCTTGGGACCAATATTAGGCCAGAGCGGAGTTTGTGGAGGAAGAAAACCCTCTGCTAACTCTGCCTAACTCCGCCTTAAGCGGGCGGAGTTGTGCTTGTCACACGTTTGCACTGATTGGTGGAATTTGAGCGCTCTGCATTACAAGTGAGAACGGCACCACACGATCACCTGCACACGTGGCCATTGTGATTTTCATATTTTGTACATGGTACAGTGGTAGTAGTAGTAGAAGTAAGTAATATATATAAGTGACCATTCTGTGTCTTTTTTATGTAGCACATACAGTCCCAAACATTCTTCCAGTGATCTATGGGTGCATCTGTCCATTGAAAAAAGGGAAACTGACTGAATTGGCCCATGAAAGGGGGATTAGAAATGCACTTTGCGAAGCAGAGATCATTTGTTACAATGTATTTGTCTTTTCAAATGTAGTTTTAGTAAATTTGAAATAGGGCTTAGGTAAGGTGTCAGAAATAGGTCAACTTGATCAAATAGGTATTAGGCAACCTGATTCAGAAAAATAGTAAAGAACAATGTCAACATGGTACTGTGTATGCCTTTTTATCTATTTTTGTTATCTTCTTTCTTACATCATCACCCAAGGGCAAGAAGGGGGCAGTAGAGGGTCAGGCCAAGGAGGGTGCCACCGCCAGCGCTGCAGTGGGTGGAAGTTTCACCGTCACCACCAGCACTGTGGCCACGGCAGACAGCAGTTCTGGCCCCAGTGAATTCTTGTTGATATTTATTTCTGTAACTTTTAACTCTCCCCAATTAGATTAATTTAACTTGTGCTGTGACTCTTTTTTCAAATACTCTTCAATATTTGTTCATGTTAACTCATCCTGCATTATCCTTTTTTCTATATTTATTGTTGCTGTTCTGGACTTCCTTCTGTTTATGTAATCTGTAGCTTAAGCCTACTAAGACACTAGGGGCCATATGTACAAAGCTAAACATTTTGAGTCAAAAATAGCGACTCTCAATGTGAATCGCTATTTCTGACTCGCAAAACGGGGTGTAAGAAAAAATCGCAATTCCATTTTGCGATTCGGTGCCAAGTCGCATCGCAATTTGCAAAATTGTAAATTGCAATTTCCTAAATTGCACATGGGTGTGTCACAGAGTCGCAAATAGCGACTGTGGCGCAATTACCGAACGGGTACAAAAGAAAAGAGAAAACACACTTTCTGGTGCTGGATGATGACATCAGAATTAGGAAGTACCCCCCATGGAAGTGGGAGGAGTCTAGCCAGCACAAACAGCAGAGGCACACCCAGCTGAGAGGAGCAACTGCAGCCATGGCAACTCAAACTAAGGAGGCAACCACTACAGGGAGGAAGAGAAAGCTGAAATTCTCTGATAAAGAGTTGGAGGTCCTGACTGATGAGTGCTGCCTACAGCATGAGGTCCTGTTTGGCAAGGCAGCAAAGAGTGTCCCTAACACTCAAAAAAAGAAGATTTGGCTGGACATACAGAGCAAGATTAATGCCATAGGAGTAAGTCATTGCGCCATCGAGGAGGTTTGCAAAAGATGGCACAACCTCAGGTCCAGAACCAAGGAAAGGGTGGCAGAGCGGTTGAGGGAGGCGCACAGAACAGGTGAAGGACCATCCACAGTACCATCTCCTACAGCTATAGAGAGCATGGTGAAGACCACTCTGGAGCCAGGGGCTGTTTTAGGAATTATGGACCTGGACAGTTCAGCACCTGGAACCTTCAAAAGTAAGTAGCAAATCTCACTTATTTACACCATTCAAGGCACCATGCACACAACCACAGTCCACAAAAGGATGTATCATCCAAATTTGTTCCATGCCTATATGCCAACCTCAAGGACAGTGCATTATGGGCAATGTAGTACAGTAGTCGAACTGTTTAGGAATATTTATTTTGATACACCACACATCAGAGAGGCCCTGACAGTGTATCCCCTGTGTTCCACAGGTCTCCCTCAAGTATCCACCGATGACCCTAGTGTGGAGGTAGATGATGATGCCACCATGAGAGCAGACGAGGCAGTCAGCATATCTGCAGGGGAGTGCAGTACCACACCGATTGTTCACCATGCTCGTGAGACCACAGAAGAGACAGATGTAGACAATGAGGCAGAAAACCTGACACCGGGGCCACAGATGGGTGTGAGTCGGCCACTGCAAACAGCTGGTTCTTGGCTAGATGGTGTTGTCAAACACATGCTGCAGGTGAGGAGTATGTCACAACTGAACCATTCCTTGGACTGGAGGCATCCCTACTGCGCAGTCACTGCCTGTAAAACAAACAAATGCGTATGATGAATCGGAACCTACACAGAATGCAACAGACCCTCACACAGGGATTTTCCAATGTTGAATCTCAATTTTCCAACATGAACACCAACATGGTAAACCTCACCACTGCCATCAATGACCTGTGTGGGGAAATGGTTGCGGATCGGACCCATGTAAGGCGCAGGGAGCACAACACAGCTGCACGTTTGGACAGGGTCAGTCTGTCCATTGGCCGCCTAGCAACCACAACAACCTGCCTGTCAAGGCGCACTGTCACGCTACAGGTGGAACTATGCCATTTTGCCGGAGATGTGGCAAGGGGACTAGGGCGCATTTTTGCTGCAGTTGACCTCACACATACCTCCTAGGCAGCAAGAGGTATTGGTGACACCCCTCAGGACAGTGATGACATATCAAGCGTAAGCAGTGTTTCTGCTTCAGATGCCCGCATCCTGCTTAGTAGCAGTGCCCGCCAGGCATCAGGGGATCAACCAGGCACGGGCCGTGGTGGACGTAGCCGTAGGAGGGTATGATGTTGTCTCCCTGGGTTTAGCTTGAGGCACATGATATTAATGTGTCAGACTTTGTTACATTTTACTTCTTTACTGCTAGCTAAACGCCAACATTTCAATAATACACTCCAGACATTAAAGGAAAGTTATTTTTTGCACAACCTGGCTATGTGTGTCTTACTTTTGTGAGTGCTGTAACGGTTGCCACGTACCTGCCAAAGTAGTGATTTGCAATGTGGCCCCGTTTCAGTCTGTCCTCCATTGCGATGTTACCATCCCCAGGCTGTCATTGTGGGGGCTCTTACTCCTCATCCTCCGAATCTGTGTCTTCTAGGGTGAGATGTAGCCCACGTGTGGTTGCTATGTTGTGTAGGATGGCACATTTCTCCACAATCTTGCATGCAGTCTCTGGGGCATACTGGAGTGCACCTCCACTTTTATGCAGGCATCGAAAACGTGACTTTAACATGCCAAAGGTCCTCTCAATGACGGTTCTTGTTCACCGATGTCCAATGTTGTAGCGCCTCTCATTCTGATTGGCAAGTGTTAGATATGGGGTGAGTATCCATGGCCTCAAAGCATATGCACTGCCACCTGTGGAACAAAACAGCAGATATGGTTATGCAATGACACGTATTTATGACATGGGTGTGTACTACACAGTACCTAATAAATATCCTTCAGAAAACTCCCCACGTTCAAGGCGTTGGTGTATCCTACTGTGCCTGAATATGTACCCATTGTGTGTGCTCCCTGGAAATTTTGCTACTAAATCAGTTATGCCATTATGGGCATCACATACCACCTGGATGTTGAGTGAGTGAGTACATTTCCTATTGCGGAACACATATTTCAGAATTGCAGGTAGACATATGAGTATATGTGTCCCGTCTACACACCCTATTACATGGGGAAAATTTTCAATTCTGTAGAAATTCAATTTGGTGTTGTGTATTTCCTCCTCTTTCCTGGGTAGGTATATGTATCTGGACATGTGTGTGAGTATGGCATCTAAGACCTGTCTAAAAAATCGTGACAGGGCACTTTGGGACACCCCACCAGCAACTGCAATCACCCGCTGGTAGCTACCCGAGGCCAAGAGATGCAGTGAGCAGAACTCTTGGACATGTGAGAATATGGAGCAGCTGCGCGAGGTCTGGCGTTCTAGCAGAGGTTTCAGCAGTTCAATAATCTCTATGATAACTGTGCTGCTCAGTCTGTGTTTGTCATATATTTCCTCCTCTGTTTGTTGAAATATGGTCTGCCTGTCTCTGCCTCCTCCTCCTCTGCTGGGCAGCCTGGACTTGGCTCCTCCATGCAATCACGTACAGTGTAGTCATTTTGAAAAACCCTGATGCATTCTGGGTCTGCTTTTATACTTTGGTTCTGGTTACCACCTGTTTGGAATCAGTGCTAATCTGGGTGTGGAAAACAGACTTTTTGCAACTATTCGCAATTTGTGACTGTCTTATACATTCAGTTTGCGATTCACAAATTGCGATTTCTTAATTGTGAGTAGCAATCTCGAGTCGCAAATTTTTGGGATTCGGTAATTAGTCGCATCACTATTTGGGACTCCGAAATGGCATTGGAACATACCATTTCACTTTTTGCAGGGTCGCAAACAGCGCTGCGACCGATTTGTGAGTCGCAAGACGTACGTACATGTAGCCCTAGATTAGGTAGTCTACTGTGAAGATTGCAGAGTTTGCAGACCCAACCAAACTCTTCTAACCATGTATGTTAAGAAGGCTTTCTATATTTCCTCATTCTCAAATGACGAGAGAGTGGCCAAGGTTATGGTGTACCTGTCCCACAATGTTGTAGTGCATAATACCAGCAGTTTCAATGGCAGTACAGCTTGGCAGTAAAGTAGTATGAGGACACTGCATTTGCCAAAAGTGCCAACCAAAACCAAACCATATGTCCTCATTGACCAATTTATTCTACCCCTTTGTTGCGATTGAAATGACTCACAGGTATCATTATATCTCTGCCCCTCCATTATGGTTGGCTTGATTACTGGCTGCAGTTTTTTTTAAACATTATCAACTAGCAAAATGCTCAAAGAGAGTTGGGAGAGGAGATACTGCAAACTCAACTGTAGTCATGTGTTGTGGTTGTATTTAGTTTAAAAAAAGGGGGAGGTATGTGTTGCACCTAAAGTGTGTAATGTGTTTTCTACCCGCACAGACCACCAGTGCCGGGGCCAGCACCAGTGCACCAGATGTAGCAGGAGCACCTGAAGGGGATGTCTTTGCAGTGGCAGGAATGGGTGATGGTAAGTCACATTGATTGGTTATTGACTATTACTAGTATACCCACTGTATTTGTTAAGTCAGGCAGATCCCACCCATCCATCATCATCCATGACATCCCTGTCCATGGCACTTTGCGAGTTGCAAGGCCGACCTATGGGCCATGATGTGATGATGACCCCACCCACCAGCAGCATGGTTCAATCCAGTACTGCAGTGTTGGCTGTACAATGTGATTCTGTTTCTTTTAATGTAGCAGTCACAAAGCCTTCAATGGATTGCAAACCAAAACAAAAACAAGGTGTCTTTCTCTTGCCTCCCAGTGCCCACTCAGTCACCTCCATTAGTACCAGCCTTTTACATTCCTAATTTCTGTCCACATTGAGAAGAAAAAATGTTTGGCATGTGCCAACTGTTACGGCCTGGATAAGGTGTTCATACTCCATATGGCTTTCATAATTTGCCATTCATCAACTTTCAGTTTCAACTATAGTGACTAAGGCTAAACTACCTCATCAGTGACCCCCCTCCAAGTATTCTAAGCAAAACCTCTCCGTACCTACCCAGACTTTTCCCTGTGCCTTACCTTGGTGCAGCAGATTAAAGGCCTGATTGAGAGTGTTTGCGGAGGTCGTTAATCCATCACAAATGTGGCAGATATCCCATCTGCCAGGTTCCGAACGGCAAATGAGTTATTTGTCACGTTTGTGCCAGAGTAACCCCTTAGCCAAACTAAATCAGTCCCTAACTCATTTCCTTTCCTTTTCCTTCACTTACTGCCAAGTGAATGAATTTGACTTAAATAATTTTTGTTCGAGGGTGAGGCCAGTAAAAAAAGTGGGATTGAGGGGGTCATTATGAACCTGGCGGTAAACACCGTCAGCCGCCGTGGCGACGGTGAACAGAAGACCGCCATTGGTGGTGAACAGAAACCCGCCATATAAATATGCCAAAAAAAAGAATTTGCCAAAATTTCTGCTACCACCAGCCACCGCCAGGGCCTTGTCGGTGGAAAGGCTGCACATCCCACCCCGCCACGCCACGCCAAGCAGACAAATTCCCCGCTCTCCAAATAATGATGCACAAATCACTGCAGCAGTTAGTGGATGTCGAGCGACCATTGGTGGTACAGTCCACCACTGCCAGCAATGGGACACAACAGCAAGAAATGCACACATTGGCAAGTTTGAAACCCACACAGCTGACACAAATCCACAACACTATAAACACTATAAAACACTCACAGACACACCCCACAATCCTTTGCATCGCCAATAGGATAACCCAGACTGACAGCACAATACACAGACACTGAACGCAACATCACACAACTCACACACCCAACTACACAACAGCACCCTCACCAATATCCAAATTACACACCACCCACAACACACACCATGGCACCCCATAAGCACCCATGCTTCACAGAATGGGAGCTAAGAACAATGGTGGATGAGATACTTAACGTCAAGCCACAAATCTTCGGGCACCGGTGCAGCACAAACCCATCGCCAGGAAGATGGAGTTATGGCAGACTATAGTGAACAAGGTCAATGCAGTGGGAAACCATCCACGCATGAGGGACGACATCCACAAGAGAAGGAACGACTTGTACGGGAAGGTGAGGTCCATGGCATCCAGACACCACATTGCGGTACAGAAGACTGGTGGAGGACCTCCACCTACACCCCCCCCGAATACACCGACTGGGAGGAAAAGGTACTGGCCATCCTGCACCCTGAGGGCTTCACTGGACTCACTGGAGGAATGGACTCAGGTAAGTCATCTACAATTACCCCATATCCACAGCGCCTGCAATACATGCACCACCCGCCCCTCCAACTACCACCAGGACCACACCACACCCTGGTCTCAATCACCACTTCCAGGCACCTTGCATGCCCACAAACCCACCAACATGCCCACATCACTCCCTCTGTGCACAGCCACCCACCTCTGCAAGGTATCACAGTGGCACTACACCATCCACAATGCACCACCACATCCCATGCAAAATGCAATGGCAACCCCACAAATGGTCCCTGCATGTCCCAACAGGATAAAAAACTGCACAAAATAGGCCAGAGCTGTGCATCATCATCCAAATTAGTAAATGTAACATGCATGTCCATTCCCCCCGACAGGAACCACCACCCATGCCACCCTGGTGGAAAGGCCAAGGAGTTCCAGCGCCCCACATGGAGACAGAGGCACCACTCAGAACACTGGAGAGGGAAGTGTGGACACGAGGAATACCCTGGGCTGTCACACAGTCCTGGACTGTCACACTCCTGCAGCCCTACCCAGGACACCACTGACACCCCTACCACCCAGCTACCAACCTCAACACATGCCAATTGCTCCCACACCAGTGTATCCAGGCCACAGACTGGTGGAACACAAGTACAGAGGCCAGAGTCTCCACCTACCAAAAGGCAGGATGATGATGGCCCCAGTACAAGTGGTACTGCCAGACCTGTGAAGGGAACATAGGCACAGGGATCTAGGACAAGTGGGAGGGTATCAGTGGCCCAGGAAAGAGGCCAAAGGATGGATGCTGCAGCCCAGGAGGTAATCTCTGAGGTCCTGGGAGCATACCACCATACACAAGACAGGATGAACCAGATCCTGGCCATCCTGGAGCAGAGTCAAAGGCTACAGATAGCACACAATCAGGAGACCATGGAGCAGTGGAAACAACTGAATGCCATCCTGGCCACTATTACAGGGGTACTGCAGCACCACCACCCAACCCAGCCTGAGACCCCCACAAACCAGGAAGTACCTACCACTGCCCAGGGCACAGACCAGCCATCAACCTCAGGAGCAGCAACTGAATAGGTGTCACTGGCAAAGGACATACAGGAGACCAGCACCCCTGCCGGTGCAGCCCAACACCCGACACTCAAACGGTCCCTCAGACCCAGATATGGCACATGAACACCTGCTAAGACCAAGGCACTCCTAAAGAAGTGACTTTGACATGAACTGTCTCCCAAGTGTGCCACTGTGATACCATCCTCACCGGCCAATAGCAACTCAACAACTTGCAAGGTACAGATGGACCTATACCCACTGCCACCAATCGCTGAGCCCATGTACCCAGTATGGACATCCACCATTAGCCCACTTCCTATCACTGTAATGCGCACCAATGCATTCCTGACACCAAATAAAACACATGTACACCAATTCCTATGTCCCCTGTCATTATGTTGAATCAATTTTAATTGTGAATGCATTTGCCAGTAAATTCCATTATCAGACCTTTATTGCCGGAATGGCACCACAAGCACAACATTGTGTGGAGTAAACAGAAATGTACACCATGTTGGTTATCATGGCACATGGCACCTTAAATTCATGTAACAGTGTCAAAGACTACAGACCCCACATCCCCATAGTGAATAAGACAGACTGACATTATGCAGTGCCGACAACATCATCAGTGAACAGTACCTCATAGTCACTGGAAGTATAGTTGGATCAGTTGGTTCCTGGAGTGGACATCTTCCCCCTCTTCATCCTCACCATTACTCTCATCCCCTCTCAGAGGAAACAGGTCTGGATATACAGCACCCTCCTCCTCCAGTAGGGGGATAGATTTCCTCACAGCCATGTTGTGCAGCATGCAGCGGGCCACCACTATTCTACACACCTTTTCAGGGCCATAGCACAGGGATCCCCCAGAGAGATGGAGGCAACAGAATCTAGCCTTTAGGAGACCTATAGTACGCTCTAACATGCTCCCAGTACGTCCATGGGCCTCATCGTAATTCCTCTCTGCATCTGTCCTGGGATTCCTCACTGGTGTCAGGAGCCAATGCATGTTGGGGTAGCCAGAATCACCTGCAAAAGTGGGCGAAGCAGGACTGTTACAAACTGCCATCACTTGCAGATAGCCTGGCTGTCAGCTATGCACAGAAACAGTGTTAAACACACTCACCTATGAGACATCCTCTGTCCCCTTGTAGTTGACCCATCATGTGTGGTACATTGCTGTTCCTCAGGACAAAAGAATCATGGACTGATCCAGGAAACATGTCATTCACATGTGAAATGTGCTGGTCTGCAGTACACACCAATTGTATGTTCATTGAGTGGAAGTTCTTCCTGTTTCTGTATACCTGTTCATTTATTCTTGGGGGGTGAGAGCTATATGGATGCCATTGATGGCACCTATCACATGGGGAATATTAGCAAAGGCATAATAGACTGACTTGATGGCAGGGAGTTCAGGCCTTTGGGGAAACTTCACATATGTCTGCATGTGTAGTACAAAGGAATCCAGAAATTTGGACAGGATAAGTCTAAATATTGGCTGTGAGAACCCAGCACCCATGCCCACTGTCACCTGAAATGAGCCCATGGCCAGGAAATGGAGTACAACGAGCACTTGCACTTAAGTGGGGATGGCATGCTGATTCCGATTTGCCGGTCTCAGCACAGGATCCAATAATGCACAAAGCTCATGGATAGTAGCAAAGGTGAGTCTGTAGTTGATAATGATGTGACGTTCCGCCATGGTCTCCAAATCAACAAGAGGTCTGTACACAGATGGGGCCCTCCCTCGCCACATGGGTCTGTACCTAGGAGGAGTGGAGAACACATGTGAGGGACACACATACATTAGCACAACCTGTTGTGTATTAAACACTGATGTACAACATGTAGGTTACACACAAGCATTGTAGGATGTACAAATGACATGTTTGAACTGATACTGTTTTGGGCAGAAAATAGTCATGTGGGAATGCAACATGAGGGCTGGGGTCCATAGGGCCTGCATGGAGCCCATGACCATGAAATATCTGCATAGTACAGGCAAAATGGCAGCCCCCTGCCATCCAGACATGTAGCAGTGGAAGTGACCTTATTCCGCTGGCGGTTGTTGTGATGGCGTAAGGCAGTGTTCACCACCGTGCACCCATTCATTGGTTAACATGGTTGTCAATGGGGAATATGAGCCTATCATGATCGCCTCTGGCGGTGATGGTGCACACCGCCGTACACCATTTCGTCTCCCCAGGTTCACTTGACTCCCGGATTCTGTGCATGTAAGTCCTCCACTGAGTATGCTGCTGTGTCCTGACTCTGGTTACTCAAATTTAACGAGTAACAGGGGAAAGGGCCCCGGCCTTCACCACAGAGGAGCTGGAGAAGCTGGTGGACGGGGTCCTACCCCTGTATGCCAAGTTATGTGGGTGACCAGAAGTGCAGGTGAGTAGGTGGATTACATGCATGATATGTGTGATAGTGGTAGAAGCCTCTATGCATGTGTGCACGATTTGTAACTGCACAGATGTTTAATGTTTGGCAAGTACCGTGAGTAAGGTGGTGAAATGATGTTGTGAAGTATCTGTCCCATAGGAGACATATAGTCAACGGTATCAAATGGGCTTTGTCTGACCTCTGAGTTACTTTTGTGTGTGTCACCTACAGGTCAGATGCCATCAGAACAGGGGTCTCTGGCAGGCCATCGCCAGGGAGGTGCAGACCCTGGAGGTTTACAACTGGCAGAGAACCCACTGCAGGAAGTGGTGGGAGGACCTGCAGCTCTGGGCCACAAGGACCTGTGAGGCCCAGCTAAGGAAGTCTTCCCGATGAGGAAGGATTGCTCGTTGGGCCCTGACCCCCCTAATGCGCCAAATTCTGCCAGTGGAATATCCAGACATGGATGGGCGCTTGAAGGCTGCACAGCAGACACAAGGGGGTGAGTGCCAAGACTATTTCAAGCCTCCTTGATGGATGTCTGAGGGTGCTGTAGCATGTATGCTGTCTAGTGGCAGGGACTCTGACTGGTGTCTTACAGCAATATGGCCCCCATGGGCACTGAGATGATTGGGGCAGGTCTGCAGTTCATCAAGTCATTCTGTCATGTGGGAGATGGTTGTATGCTAGGGTTGTGGCCACTAGTTAGGGGCATAGGTATGACTATAGCTGTAGGTGCTGTGTGTTGGTGTATTAACTGAGTGGGAGTATGAGTGAACTAAATATATAAATCCATTCAGGTGTTTACATATATCTCTTCTGTTTTGTCTCCGCACCCCTGTACTGTTGTGTTGTCTGTGTATATCAGCATCATCTGGTGAGGGAGCAGTGGCACCGGTGAGTGGGGATGCAGCAGCCCACTGTTCCAAGGAGGGAGAGTCGACTGACGCCAAGGGGACCAGTGGATTGGAGGGTGAGGGGAGTACCAGGGGGGAGGCTACTACCACTGGCGGTAGTGACTCTGATGCCTTCTCCGATGGGAGCTCCCTGGTGGTGGCGGACCCTAGTGGGCCCGCCCATTCTTTGCCATCTTCCGCCACCCCCATACCCTCAAGCCCTCCCAGTTGCTCCCCATCCAGTTGCCCGTGCCCACTCACCTAGTAGGGTGGGCGTCTCCTTCGCCCCAGGTTCCTCATCCCCTGCCCCAGTTTCCTTTTATTGGATTCGTTTTCGCCAGGCTTTGTGTGGCGGTGGTTCCCGCCCCAGAACTGACCGGGGTCTTGTGCTTCATTAATTGTTGGGCGGGTGAGGCCTTTCTGTCGGCCTGTGGGTGGCCTCTTCTGTCGATGTCGGCACTCCTCTGCTGGCGGTGAGTGGTTTGCAGGCTGCCTGTTTTTCATGTGCTTCATTATTGGCAGTAGTTTATGTCACCGCCGGCGGTGTGGTCTTTCCCGCCATGTTCATAATGACCTCCCTAAGTGTCTGTGATTTCATATTTTCAGGATGGGATACTCTGTGAGGAATGTGCCCCAAAAATATAATATATATATGTATCTTGTTCCTCTCCCTATACTGCAGTGCACCGTTTTTCCTACCATTTATTTAAGCCAGGCATTATATCTATCACCCGCATGTTATATATGATGTATGTGACACATAGGCCCTCATTATGACACTGGCGGTAAGTCCTGCTTACCACCACACTGACGGCTGCCAACTTACCGCCGCGGTGGCGGATATCCGTTCACCATATTATGACACACACACACCAATCCGACAGAATTCAGCCACATACATAAATCCACCAGACCAAAGGTCCCAAAACCCACACCGCTATGCCAACAGAACAACGCCCATCACATTATGACCCATGAATCACCACGGCCGACATTCAATGGTGGTAAACCATTGGCGGTACATACCGCCGCTCTCACAATGGACACCCCAGACAAAACAAAACCACATTGGACAATTTAAACAACACACACCTGACACCCATACACACACCACACCACTATAAAACACCCACCCACATTACCCACAACCCCTTACAAATAAAAAAAATTGGCACGAGTCTGACACCAATAGTGCTGCAACAACTAGAGCCACACACAACTCACACCCATACACCCCTCACACACTCCACATCACACACCCCATTCACATTACCCAACACACCCTCACCAACACACATCACACAACACCCATGGTACCACAAAGGCACCCCCGTTTCACTGAGGAGGAGTTAAGGGTCATGGTGGAGGAAATCATGAGGGTAGAGCCACTGCTATTCAGAGCACAGGTGCAGCAAATATCAATAGCTAGGAAGATGGTGCTATGGCGGGGAATCGTGGACAGGGTCAACGCCGTGGGACAGCACCCCAGAACAAGGGACGACATCAGGAAGAGGTGGAACAACCTACGGGAGATGGTACATTCCATAGCAGCAAGACACCAGCTTGCTATACAGAGGACTGGCGGTGGACCATTCACCTCCTCCCCCACAACTCACAGCATGGGAGGAGCAAGACCAGGCAATACTGCAATCCTGAGGGCCTGGCCAGAGGACTGGACTCTGGTAAGTCAACTTTCAACAATTATCACCCCCATACTTGCATGACATCACATACCCTCACCCTCACTCCCATCACTCCACTCCTTTCCACACACCTCACCATCACATCGCACTAATCCCAATGTCAAGCCCTGCATGCTGTACCAATGCATGGACACCCCTCAGAGCCCTGCACGTACCCTCATCACTAAAGCATGCATAGGGAAACTAACAATCCCACCATACACGGACATACACAAGTAAAAGCTGTCAGGGCAACACCAACCATAGAGGGGAAACCAGGGATGTACAATATGTCATTCATATGAAGCATAATACATAATTTACATCCCCACAAGTACCCTGCCAATGTCAATCAAGAGGAGGTGCCATCACTATCCATTCCCCCAACAGAATAGGCCCACAGTGATGACAGTAACTCTGGTCTTCAGGATCTGGATAATCTACCTGGCCCATCAGAGACGACTAGACAGCCGGTCACCTAAGACCAGTCACAGACCACCACAGAGCCTCCCCCATCAGGAACCAACATCACAGCATCCACCCAGCTTCCCCAAACCTCTGTCCCCAGGACATGTCAATCAGCAGTGTGCCCACCTGTACAGGGACCGCAGGCTACAACTCACACACAAGACAATCAGGGACCTGGGGTCAGTGGCATTGGGCACACGGTTCAGGGGACAGAGGCATAGGCCACCAGGGACACTGAGAGGACTGCTGTGCACCAGGGGGAGGACAGTACCAGGGAGCCGACTCTCCAGGAGGCACTCCCCGAGATCCTGGGAGCCTACCAACATTCCCAGGACACAATGGGCCAGATCCTAGACAACGTGCAGGAGAACAGGTGGCTGCGGGAGGGACAGTATCAGGGGATCAGTGAGGACTTGCAGGCCATCAACAACACCCATGTCTCCACAGCAGGGGTGCTGGCAGACATGGCCATCATTATGAGGGAGGCAGTGTCACACCAGCGGGCCCCTGCCACTAGCCAGTCATCTGACAGCCATCCACATCTGCTGCCACTAGTGGCCAGGAGGCCCCGCCACAGAACCAACAGGCCACCAGCACCCCTCCCCTGCAGAAGGTGAACCACCCCACAAACTTTCCCTGCATTCCAGACAGAAGCCAGAGACACTTGCCAAGTCCATCTCCAAGAAATGAGACTCTCCTGATTGTCACCCTTGTGTCCCACTCAGTCACCTTGTCCACCTTGAACGGCCATTGCTCCCCTTCCTATGTCCCCTTGGACAATGCAACTGTGCTACGAACAGACTAGAACAATAGTTATGAAGAAAAGGGGGGAAAATTATAGGGATAGGTGCCAAAACATTTCTTTAACAATAAATAGTAAATACGGTGCTCCCGAATGGAGGGTCCTCCTAGCACCTCCAGTTCTGATGTGATGAACATGTATGAAAACCTCACACAAGAATAAAGTCACTGAACTTTAACTCTGTTTGGATTATATATTGATTCTCCGAAGACCAAGAACCTAACTGCACAGACTCTTATCTTATTTCATACGAGTGCCCTGGCCTTTTGAATCAGACTAGAACAATACCCTGGACTTTCCTCATCATCACCCCATCCCATTGCACATTCCCCTCTATATATTAACACCACAATAAACACCCTTTGTGAAAAATCGACTTCGAGTATGTCATGTATTTCAAATATGTATTGATTGAAACAGCTACAACCATTGCAAATGAACTGTACATAGAATGGGCATAGAATTAATGACCTGTTGCTGGCTGTTGTGAACACACGAGGAGTATTTGTCAAATCAACAACTTCTGCTAAATGAATATCCAGAGGTAACAGTAAGTGGGCAAAGAAGTGGGAAATGCTAGCATGCCAATGCCACACAGAATACAACGAAGGTCATTGAAATGTAAAGTTGCACTGTCTCACCTGTCTGTCATTGGAAGAACGGACGGATCACAGATGTTCTGTTGTCCACATCATCTGCCTCCTCATCCTCACTGTCCACAGGGTTCACTGCTGCCACAGGGGCATCTCCAGTCTCCTCCTCCTGCAGAAAAGGTACATGTCGTCTGAGGGCCAGGTTTTGCAACATGCAGCATGCCACTACTATCTGGCAGACCGTCTTGGGTGAGTAGCACTGGGATCCACCTGTCAGATGGAGGCACCTGAACCTGGCCTTCAGGTCCTTTCTATGATCCTTCTGGTTCACTCATGTGCCTCATTATAACGTTCTTCAGCCCTTGTCCTGGCATTTCTCACAGGGGTCAGCACCCATGATAGGTTTGGGTAACCAGAGTCACCTGCAAATATTGAGGGACAACATTTAACTACACACTATCCTATATAGCCAACACCATAGGAATACACCAACATATACTGGGTTGGAACCAGGGCTCACCTATGAGCCACACCCTGTGCCTCTGTAGTTGGGACATCATATTTGGGATGCTGCTATTCCTCAGGACAAAGGCATCAAAGGCACCGACCCAGAATACTTTTTATTGACATGGGAGATGTACTGGTCCACCAAGTACACCATCTGCACATTCATGGAGTGGAAACTCTTACAATTCCTGAACACCTGTTCATTCTGGCGGGGGGTACAAATGCCATATGTGTTCCGTCAATTGCACCAATTTTGGGCATATGTCCCATTGCATAGAATCCTGCCTTTACAGGGGCAAGATCCTCAACCTGGGGAATGCAATGTAGCTGCACAAGTGTTTTATCAGGGCAGACAGCTCTATTGAGAACATTGGCTGTGACATTCCTGCTGTCAAGCTCACTGTCACTTGAAAAGAACCAGTTGCCAGGAAATGGAGAACTGAGAGCCCTTGCACAAGATGGGGGATCCCAGTGGGGTGACAATAGCAGATATCAGGTCAGGCTCCAATTGGACACAGAGCTCTGTTTTTGTGGCTCTGTCCTGTCTACAGGTGAAGATGATGTGCCTGTCCTCCAGTGTAGCCAAGTCCACCAGCGGTCTGTACATGGGGGTATGTCTCCATTTCCTATTCATCTGCAGCGGCAGGTATGTAAGGGACAAAAGAGAGAGGAGGCTCTCACAAAATGATCAATGGAGCCACAACAGCAGTCCAAAATCTGCAAACATGTTATGGGACAGTGTAATTTGTCAAGTATGTGCCTATATATCCTGTGACGCAGCATTAATCCATAGACGTGCCCCCCCGAAATGGCATCCACCTGTCCTGTGTGGAGGGACAGGTGGAAGTGAGGTAATGCCGTTGGCATTCTGCGCCATGGCAGTAGGTGGTTGTGAACCGCCGTGCAACCCCTCATTGGTTATAAATGGGCCCTATAGGGTACAGTGGGCAATGGTGATCTACACCAGCGATAACGGTATGCATTGCTGTAGACGTGACCGCCATTTTCTATCATATTCTTCACTTGTTTCCTGACCCTCCATAGGAGAGGACCTACACTGCATGGGCTGCTGTGACCTGTGTCTGGGACCCAGCCTTCACTTCTGAGGAGTTGGAGCGACTGGTGGATGGGGTCCTACCCCAGTATGGACAGCTGTATTGGCCTCCAGACCAACAGTTGAGTACATTGTTGGCACGATGCATGTGGCATGAATGCATGGAGTTGTGTGTGAAGACATCATGTAAGGAGGGGTGGCGGGATGTCCTCTTGATGGGGTACACGTTTTGTGCTGGGCTATCTGTGTGCCACTGCTGATGGAAACAGGTATGGTGGGCCATTTGTGTTACTGGCTGGACTGTTTGTCTAATGGTGTTCTCCTGTCTGTATTGCCTCTGCAGGTCAGAGCCCATCAAAAGAAGGGTATATGGTGTGCCATTGCCAAGGAGGTGCAGACCCTGGGGGTCTATGGCAAGCGGAGCACCTACTGTCACAAATGGTGGGAGGGCCTGAGGCGCTGGGCACGGAAGACCGCGGAGGCCCAGCTCAGGATGGCCTCCCAATGAGGAAGGGGTGCCCATCGGACCATGACCCCCCTGATGGCCTGCATACTGGCGATGGCCTCTCCTGAGCTGGATGGGCTCTTGAGGGAATCACAGCAGCCACAAGGGGGTGAGTACAGTGGCCATCATTGATGCTCACGGCTGGAGGGGTGGTATCTAGGTGGTGGTTGCTTGTCAGTGGGTGGCCCTAGGCCAGGAAGGACATAGCAGCGTAGCTCCTCTGGTGGCTAAGGGTCTGAAGGGAAAATACTGCTTACCTTGCTTTTTAGCATTCATTACTGGTCAGGGCTGCGTGGGTCCCAGGTATGCTGCAGTTGGCGGTGTGTGCCCCTACTAATTTCTTGTTGAGTATCCATTTCACTGGTAGTGCAATGCATAGTGCGTGGGCCTGTTCCCTGTGTGTGAGGGTGCTGTGTACACCAACGGTGGTGTTGGTGCAGTCCTTGACCCTGTGTATCCTTTGTCTCTCTCCCCCCTTTCTTGTTTTGTCATCCTGTCTGAGGAGCAGAGGCACCGGCAACAGAGGGAGCGGCATCCCACAGGACCCTGGAGGCAGATTCCACCAATGCTGAGGGCACCAGTGGGAAGGAGGGCAAGGGGAGCACGACTGTGGAGACTGGAGGGGTCAATTCAGACTTTGATACCTCCTCCCATGGGAGCTCCCTGGTGGGGGCGGACACCTCTGTGAGCAACCCAGCTGCAGGTACAGCCACCATCCCCTGTACCTGCACCGTCGTCCCAGTCGCCCCTCAGCGAGTTGCGCGTGCCCGCTCATCCAGGAGAGTGGGCATCTCCTTTGCCCCAGGCACCTCAGGCCCTGTCCCAGTGAACCCTTCTGCCCTGAGTCAGAAGGCTATTGACCTCCTCAGATCCATCTCTGTAGGGCAAATGACCATTGTGAATGCCATCCAGGGGCTGGCAGCCCAGATGCAACAATCTAATGCATTCCTGGAGGGCCTTCACAGTGGATTGGCTGCCCAACAGAGATCGATTCAGGCTTTGACCTCCTCGCTGATGGCAGTCATTGTCCCTGTTTCAACCATCCCCCCTCCAACTTCCACTTCCCAGTCCCATTATCCTTAACCCTAACCCATCCCATGCACACAGCCAGATGAGCATGCAAATAAGACAACACACAAGAGTGTCACAGGCAAACACAAGCACCACACTCCATCCCACAGGCACTCACACAAAAACCATTCAGTTGCAGACATGACATCATCCACAGCCGCCACTGTCTCCCCCTCCTCCTCCTCCACCTCCCACCCAGTTACGTCCATACTCACACCTGCATGCACTACATCATCGTCCACTACCAGTATCATTACCACACCAAGCAGAACACACACCTCACTGGCAGACACCTCCACAACATCCATGCACACGTCCCCTGTGTCCTTTCCCGCCTTGTCTGTCCCCCCTCTAAAAATACACAAACATAAGCACACAGACACCCACCTCACAACAACATACATCCCATGCACCTGCACCCAAATCCAGCAGACAAACACCTCCAACAACCACTCCCTCATCCTCCACTCCCATTACTCCTCCCTCCTCCCACCCAGTGTCCCTAAAAAGCTTTTCCTTGTGCAACCTGACCTCTTCCCTACCCTCCCCGTCCTGCATGTGTGGGCAGGGTAGCAAGGACCCAGCCAAGCACCTCAGCCAAACAGTCCATGGGCCCCGTGGTGCCACCACCTACTCATGGTGGTCACGATTCCAGGCCAACAGTACTGAAGAGGACAGAGCCTGCACCAGCGGCTAAGAAGGGGAAGGAGCCTGCAGCAGCTGCTAAGAAGGAGCCTGAACCAGCCACAAAGAAGGAGAAGGAGTCTGCACCAGCCACAAAGAAGAGGAAGAAGCCTGCACCAGCAGCTGTCACGGAGCCCCCGCCACCAGCCATGGTTGTGCAGCCACCAGAGAGTGCAGGGGCTGAGCAGGAGCCTCCCACAACCACCACCACAGTGCAGCCATCGGAGGGTGCAGGGTCCGAGCATGAGCCTCCAACAACCACCACCACAGTGCAGCCATCGGAGGGTGCAGGGGCTGAGCAGGAGCCTCCAACAACTACCACCACAGTGCAGCCATCAGAGGGTGCAGGGGCTGAGCAGGAGCCTCCCACAACCAACACCACAGGACATCCATTGGAGGGTGTAGGGGTTGAGCAGGGTGCCTACTGCAGTCCAGCCTTCATAGGCTGCTGTGCGTCCTGCCCCAACCAGAACCAGTGGGGTATTCACCCATTTGAGAGACTGGCCTTGCACTGTAGGAGGCTGGCCTGGTTTGTAATGGGTACCTTGAGTACTTACACCTTATACCAGGTCCAGTTATCCCTTACTGGTGAAGCAGTAGAGTTCTAGCAGCTTAGGCTGATAGAGGTAACTATAGCAGAGCAGCTTAGGCTGAACTAGGAGAAATGCAAAGCTCATGCAATACCACTTATAATTACATAGTACTTATACACAAGTAAAGATAATACTCAGTATTTCCAAAAATAAAGGTATTTATTTGGGTGACACAGTACCAAAAATATCTTAGAGGCAATACTCCTTCTGGCGGTAAGTATTATACACAAAATATACACTAGACAGCAAAATTAGACAAGTAATTAGTCATAGGACAGTGCAAATAACAGGAAATGCTATAGAATGCAATGGGAGAAAATAGGTCTAGGGTCAACATAAACCATATACTAAGAAAGTGGAATGCGAATCACGAGTTCTCCCCTAGACAAGTGTAGTTTGTGCAGAATCGCTGGGAGAATACAGTAAAGGTAAATAAATTACCCCACCCCAGAGCCCAGTAAAGCAGGAGTAAAGTACTGCAAGTTTCCTTAGGACACACTACACCTCGTGATTAGGATTTTGCAGTAACTAATCAAGTCTGCAAACAACAACTGCTGGATTCCTGGACCTGAAGACCTGCAAAAGAATGGGACCAAGTCCAGAAGTCAAAAGAAGTTCCAGGAGGGGCATGAGCCCCTGTCAACCCAGAAGAGGGTGCAAAAGAAGAGTCCCTGGTTGGACGAAGACTGCAGGAATGCACCCTAGGAAGATGCCAGCAAGTTCCTGCATGATGCAAAGGATGTCCCACGAAGTGAAGATGGATGCAAACATGATTTTGTGTCAGAAGTCGGCAACAAGCCTTGGTTACAACAAATGTGCGTTTTGCATCAAAATGGCACTGGCTTGACACAGGAGGGACCCGGGGGGGGGTCTCAACTCTGTGTGAGGAGGAAGAGTGGGCTCTCTGCTCTTAAGAGAGCCCTCAGGATACCAGGCAGCACCCACAGGAGTCCTAGGACACAGGGACAAAGGAGGTCCCACGCCGCTGGAGAACAATGCAGTGAGTTGAGCATCACAGGATGGAGTGCTGGGGACCTGGGCTAGGCTGTGCATGAAGGAATTTAGCAAATTATGCACAGAGGCCTTAGGAGGTGAAGAAGACGCAGTACACAGGGTACTGTCGCTCTCAGGGAAGGCAAGGTCTTACCTCCTCCAAATTGCATCAGCAGGACCTCAGGACAGTCTATGTTGATGGGGTCCACCCTCTGTGCCCTTAGGAGCATGCACATCACTGTGAGAGGAGTCCAAGGGTACTGGTCGTCATCTTAGAAGGTGCATGCATGAGCAGGGAAGTGACTCCGTCACCCCATGGGAGATTTCTTTGGTCCTTCTGGTGCAGGGTGAAGACAGGAAGTCCTCAGTGCATGCACACAGTGGAAACTGTTGCAGTTACTGGCTGGAGCTGAAGTTGCAGAAGAAAAATATCCCTTGTGGATACTTTGTTGCTGTTACAGCGGTTCCTGGAGAAGGCTGCGGTTGATCCGAGGTCAGAGGATAAAGTAGTAGTTGCAGAGGATTCCTGAAGGAAACTTGCAAGCAGGACCTGAAGAGAGCCCACAGGAGAGACCCTAATTAGCCCTGAGAGGGGGACTGGCTACCTTATCAGGTATGGACTTATCAGGAGTGGTCTCTGACATCACCTGCTGGCACTGGACACTCAGAGCCCTCCAGAGTGCCCCCACACCTTGCAAAGCAAGATGGCTAAAGTCTGGGACACACTTGAGGGGCTCTGGGCACCACCACTGGGGTGGTGATGGACAGGAGACTGGTCACTCCCCTTTCCTTTTACAGTTTCCCACCGGAGCAGGGGACAAGGAGTCCCTGAACCAGTGTAGACTGGCTTATGCAAGGAGGGCACCATCTGTGCCCTTCAAAGCATTTCCAGAGGCTGGAGGAGGCTACACCTCACCAGCCTGTAACACCTATTTCCAAAGGGAGAGGGTGTAACACCCTGCTCTCAGAGGAAATATTTTGTTCTGCCTTGCTGGGACTGAGCTGCTCAGACCCCATGAGGGGTGAACCCTGTCTGTGAGTTGGCAGCATCTGTAGCTGCAATGCAAGCCTCAGAGAGCTGGTTTGGCAGTGCTGGGGGTCCATGGTGGAGCCCCCAGGATGCATGGAATTGGCTCCCCAATACCATATTTGGAATAGGGGGACAATTCCATGATCTTAGACATGTTACATAGCCATATTCGGAGTTACCATTGTGAAGCTACATATAGGTATTGACCTATATGTAGTGCACATGTGTAATGGCGTCCCCGCACTCAAAAACTCCCGGGAAATGGCCCTGAACTATATGGGGGCACCTTTGCTAGTGCAAGGGTAGACATATAGGTGACTTATAAGTTACTTAAGTGCAGTGAAAATGGCTGTGAAACAACATGTGTGTTATTTCACGCAGGCTGCAATGGCAGGCCTTTGTAAGGGTTTGTCTGAGCTCCCTATGGGTGGCAAAAGAAATGCTGCAGCCAATATGAATCTCCTGGAACCCCAATTTCCCTTGGTACCTTGGTACCATATACTAGGGACTTATAAGGGGTGGTCTGGTGTGCCAATTGAAATTGGTAAACGAAGTCACTAGCCTACAATGACAAACTTAAAAGCAGAGAGAGCATAAGCACTGAGGTTCTGATTAGCAGAGCCCCAGTGACATAGTCAAGCACTATACAGACACACACATTAGGCCATAAATTATGAGCACTGGGGTCCTGACCAGCAGAATCCCAGTGGGACAGGCAAAAATATACTGACATACATGTAAAAATGGGGCTAACATGCCTAGGAAGATGGTACTTTCCTACATACACTCCCAAAGACCAAGCGCAGGGCCTGTTGCCCCCTCCAGGACCAGTGGGCAAGTCACCCACTTGAGAGACTGTGGCCTTGCACTCCCCAGGACAAAGCAATGGGCATGTTGCCCACTCCAGAACCAGTGGGCAAGTCGCCAACTCGAGAGAATGTGGCCTTGCACTCCCCAGGGCCAAGCACAGGGCATGTTGCCCCCTCCAGAACCACTGGGCAAGTCACCCACTCGTGACACTGTGGCCTTGCACTCCCCTAGACCAAGCACAGTGCATGTTGCCCCCCTCTAGAACCAGCGGGCAAGTCACCCACTCGATAGACTGTAGCTTTATACTCCCCAAGACCAAGTACAGGGTATGTTGCCTCCTCCAGAACCAGTGGGCAAGTCACCCACTCGAGTGACTGTGGCCTTGCACTCCCCAGGGTCAAGCACAGGGCATGTTACCCCCTTTCAGAACCAGTGGTCTTGTTTCCGCATCCAGCTGAGATGTCCGCCTCCTCCCCCAGAGGTGCCTGCTTATTTGCCAACTGATGCCCCTGCAGTGTTCTCTTCGGATTGGGGCAGGATTCGAGTGGCAATTAGATTTTGCCCTATGGGACTGGTGTAGGCTATTGCTCAGTTAATAGAAGATCCCGCTGTGAGTTGGTGTTGCATTTAACCACATCCCCACCACCAAGTGTGTGATATATTTGGTCTATTTAACTTTAGTTACACCTCAATAAATCACACAGCCCAGGGGAAGCGGGTTAGGGAGTTGATGGAAATTGGGAAAGAGGATTCGGGAAAGGTATGACAAAGACAAACACAACAATAGTATCGATGAGCAGCACATCATCATCATCAATCAGTTCTGGAAGGAAATGTACGAAGGAATAATTATGACACAGTTCAATTAAATGCATTGCAAACAGTACTTCTGCCCTAGAGATCCAAGGTATTAGCTATCCAAATGTTCTGTCATCTAGGTTTGAAATGGCAGAGTGAAACTAACCCACCTAGTTCTAAAAAATGTGATTGTTAAAAGAAAAATGGTACTGTGTTTACAAATTGGGTGGTGCATCTGCATTCTCCTTAGATGTCCGTCACTCTTGGGTGCCTGTCTCAAGACCAGTCCTGTAGGTGAGCTGGAGCGCTGAGCTCATCTTTAGCCTTTCGTTCGTGTAGGCAAGAAGAAGGCCTGTGGATTGTAAAACAGAAACTGTACTACAGAGTCAAGGAGAAGGACAGAAGGAAGGTAAGCTTCATGAGGCACATACCAAGAAGACTCAGAGGCAGAGCAAAAAACAAGAAGACTCAGAATTTCTGTTTCGCCACCAGTGAAACACACACACTCAACAGCATTTCACAAATCAACACACCTCTCTCAAGTCCACATCACTGAGTACTAGGCCTCAGAATCATGGTTTCCATTTAAAGTCGATAAACTCCCTTTTTCTAGCTGTTGTTGATGAAGTAGTTATACCCAGAGTCCTTCGTTCCTCTTCCAGAATCCGAGTAACTCTGTCCCAGTTCCAACATGAGCAAGATTGACTTGTTGGTCACTGCGGTTTAAGAACTGGTAGAGAAACTGAATTGCTGTATGTTGTACAGTATAAATTTGTGTTTGTTAACTACATTAACTGACTGGTTTCTGAATAACCCAAATAAAGGAATAGACTGAGGAGGTAAATTGTTGCTTATTAAGCTTGTAAAGGCCAATCACCTTCAGGGGAAATGATCACTCATCAGGGACCAAACATTGCGATTCACTAAAATCAAGTTTAGTATGAATTGAACACCCTCCCTCCCTGTCATATAAATCATCAATCATCACTCACAGTCACTCACTCATTGTTGTAAAAGTTGTACTTAATTACAGTTACCTCTTCCAATCTAAGCACAGGTAGGTTAGGAGTACAATTGCATCTCTGATGCAGTCAACACATTGGAATTTGGTAAGTACTCTTGTAAAGAGATGATCTTCTGCATCAGCCCTGCTAAGTAATGCAGAAAAAGAATAGGCAAATGAGGGAGGCAGGCATTGGCTCCAATGTCATGATAGTATATTGTGGTAGAGGCTTCTTCAATGCACACTGGTACAACTCCAGTCCAGTCATACATGTGACTAAAAATGGTGGTGCAGCATACAATTAAATCCCAAAACAAAGAATGTTCCACTAGCTTGTTTTTTATTTCCAAAGAAAGAAGTTCAACAATAAATAACTAAAAAGTTCTAAAGTGGCAGTGACACACTCAGTCCGGTAAGTAGAGTTCATCCTCAAACTCACGTGGTTTACAGGAGAGTTGGTCAGACAACACACTTGATTCTGACCAATCATCCTCTTGCTCCTCCTATGGTGTTTCGGGAACGGTGTAACCAGGTGGCATAAAGTACTGGCTCATTTTTTATCATGGTTAAACGCTCCACGTTTTGATGGAGAGTCTGGTCCTTTTCACTGTAATAACTGCACCAGCTGCATCAGCTGCACTGAACACAGATTCAGCAGACACACTGGCAACAGTGCAAGTCAGATACTTGATTGCCAGACTGCTGAGCTGTCGACATTGGTAAATCTTCCCATATCAATATACCCTGGATTTTGATCCACATACACCTTTTTTGAGTTGTCCAGATACACCTGGAGCATCCTCTGTATGTTCATTGGTACTGCCACTTGCTCGACCTCTTTTGCCTTAAGACCTGCCACTTCAAACCAAACCAATGCAGAAGTTGGGTCCGATTCTTCTGTTGCTGTTGTTGTCAGTGTTCTTGTTGCTGGTGTTGACTGCTGTGAGACAAGACTGCCCTCTGTAGAAGTTGAAGGCGGCGGCACTCTAGAACTGTGGAGTAGAACTCTAAGTTCCAGCCGTTCTTCTACCAATTCTCCGGCTTCCTTAACAATCTACCTCTTGTATTTTGAAACATCCCCTTCAGAAAATGGAATGAAAGTGGGAAGAATTAATTTGCAGTGTGGATCAAGGAGAGTGGCACAGGTGTACTCTTCAGACGAGATAATGTCATTTTGCAGCCTAACATTACAAGTCAAGCAATAACTAAAGCTCTCAATCAAGGCATGTACTTCTGGGTTTTGTTTCACACCTCTAAGTGCAAACCTTTCAGACACCTTCTTTAGCTGGTTCTGTAGCAGATGCAACAACGGGCAAGCTTGGCCCATCGCACTGTCCCCCTTGCTAACTTCCCAGGTAAAAATCTCAAAAGGGAGCAGCATCTGTGCAAATGCATGCGTGGTAAAGACATTGTCATCGCAAAAAACTTTGTTGTAAGTACATTAGTTGAATGATGGATGCATTGTTATTACCATGTTGTAAAGGTAATTGGATTTGTGGTTCCATCATACAACCAATTGCAGTCAGCCACCTGATCCTTGGATTAAAGACTCATTTGACTTCCTAAAGTTGCTAGAAGGAGCCAAACAAAAATCAGGGACTGAGGATGCACGCCAGGCTGTCAACTCTAAAGAAGTTGTGTACGTATATGCTTTTGAAGGATGATCTTCTAAATTAAAATCAGTATTAATAGAAACATCATGAAACTATGATTAACTCATTCCACAGAAATCCAATTACCTGGAATTTGTATGAAAGCCACAAACGATAGGTAGGCTAACTTATATATAGCAATAGCATAGCAATTAAATTAGTTTTCTAAACAAATGTTAGAAATGTGTTATTCGTCATGCAGTCATGCTCTCAACTCATTTATCCAAATCATTGTACTAGAATTTTCTGTAGATATAGTTTAGAGTTTTTTTCAGCGTACATTAAAACAAAGTAAACCCTTCTTTAAGAATTTCCATCCTGTTTTTTATTGATATTATTTTTTGTATGAATGGTGCTATTTCCATAGTGCACAGCCACTCATACAGAATGTCCCAGAGCTAGGTACTGAAATTTATCTTTACCGTGATGATTCTTAAACTTGTGGGTAGTTGATTCCACAATTTAGCAGCTAAGACTGAGAAGGAGGAACCTCCACAACATTGCTTTTTAAAGCAAGGGACCACAATTAAACAGGTATTACAAGACCAAAGTGGTCTTGATGAGTGATATACCTTCATCCTCTCAGTGTTATAGTTAGGCCCTTTGGTGTGGGAAGCTTGATGAACAATTGTCAAGACCTTAAATGCTTTGCATTGCCAAACTGGAAGTCAATGAAGGTTCTCTCAATATGTGGTCACAGAAGAACATCTGGGACAGCCATATTCTGCATCGCCTGTCCAATAACAGGATTTAACTATAGCTGACACTTGCACCTCAAATAAGAGATGGGAGTCAGAAAAGACACCAAGATTTCTGGCCACCGTCAAAGGTGGTGTTGGAGGGGGAACAGTCCTAGGCCATGCTCTGGATCTCCCAGAAAGGGGATCACAATCAAACAAAAGAACTTCAGTCTTGTTGGGATTACATTCCATTTGTTGTCCCTCAACCATCTCAATAATGCCGCCATGCAGCCAGTAAAAGCATCTTTGGCCTCTGAGGAGTTCCCATCATACGTGAGCAGGAGCTGGGTGTCATCTGTATACAAAATTACTCTGATCTTGAAGGATTCAACCAAATATGTCAGGGGTGACATGAAGATGTTAAAAAGAATAGGAGAGAGGTAAAATCCTTGCAGCAGTCCCCACCTCATTCTCTTAACGTCTGATGTATATGGGTTCATTTTTTGCTTTTAAGATAATGGCTTTTCCTCTCAGCTCCTCAATACCCCACTGTGGTCCACACATCACTCTTGTGAAGATAAGCAGATTATATTTCTTCTTAGCTTTACTTGAATCTCTAGATCTAAAAATCTGTTGTCTATAGTGGCATATTTTCTGCAATTCTTATAAAAACTCTCCCAGGCATAACCTGAATACAGATGGTATAAAACTCACATTTACAAATCTCCTGCTGTGTTTCTGGAAATAAAACAACACTTGTCCCAGTTTCCTAAACTTGCTATGCATTTTCTCATCTTATACACACAGCATCATTTACAATGAGCAGGAATGTCTTTATTTTAGTAAACTGCAGTTTGTATATTTCTCCCGCATCCTTTTTGCCATTTGCTTGTGTAGGGTAGCTGATTAGTAAAACTAATTATTACCCCAAAAAAGCATATGACGCTCACCAACATATCATAGAGACATTTTTTATATCAGAGGGAGGCGGATGCGATTGCTGTACATCATCAGTGTATGAGTAGGCAGTGTGCCGGGCGAGCAATAAGTAGTTGTTTTTAGGTCTCAGCTACAGCCAGTGTTATCTAAGCATCGCATATTACTTCCAATACATGACATGTACATAGCGTGGGCTTTGAGTCAGCCCCTTGCTCTTGACCGAATTTCTTAGTTGTCCAGATCACTTCCCTGTTTCTGGTTCATTATTCTGTTTATACTGCCTAGGGGCATTTTGGTGACAGTGTTCTGATTAGATGAGCAGTATCCTTCCACTTCTGACAACAGGGAACTATTTTCATTTTGCACGTTTCATTACCATTTCACTTTAAGCACTCTATACACTTGCGTGGCCTTCTTGGCTCTGTCTCAAAGTCGCCTCGTTCTAATTCCTTCCTTTTTCTTTTCATTCCCACCTTTGCCTCCTTCCTACCTGCTTTCTTTCTACCCCACTAGCTCCCTGCTTTGCTCTTCTCTCGTTTCCTTCCTTTCCCCCCTGCTCACAGCTGTTTCAAAGATTATTGCTTTCTGGAAAGTGCAATTGGGAAATAGTCTTCTCTTATAATGAGATATATGACCCTGAAAACCGTACACGTTAGCTTGACATACCGGTTTAATTTGTTGCTTTGTAACTACAACATTTATGCAGTGGGTTCCAGTTCCCATACTTACAAAGGAGTTGTTTTCTTAATATAACCTTGAACTCATTTTGTTTTTATTAACATAAAAATACGTGCCCAAACATTTTCAGGACAATCATGATCTGGTACTCTGCACAGTAACGTCTTCTCTTGCTGTATCTCGTCAGGGCATAGCTTCCTAGTGCTGCACTGAGATATGCTAGTTTCCATTTTAAAATGGACATATGAGGGTGGAACTAGTACAGAGCAGTGTTCCTGAGTTGTTTAATTTGCTACTTTGTGGTGTAACCATCTTTAAAAGCATCTATCAAATCCTATTGCTGACCATGGTGGATTTTTAAAAATAACATCTTTTTTTAATTATTTTTTTTATTTCCATTCATTAAATTCCCGACACTTTTAAAGGAAAACACACTTGGAAAAGTGGATATGCATGCTCTTCCACTCGAAGAATCCATTCCCGTCCTAGTATAGTTACTTACTATCCTGGATTACAAGGACATAGGTGGTCATTACAACCCTGGCGGTCGGTGTTAAAGCGGCGCTAAAACCGGCAACAGGCAGGCGGTAAATTTTTTTTAATTACGACCGTGGCGGAAACCGCCAACAAAGACAGGCACTTTAACACTCCGACCGCCACGGCGGTACAAACAAACAGCGCAGCGGTCACCGGCAACAGACAGGCGGAGGACAATGTACCGCCCACAGTATCACAACCTACCAATTCGCCACCTTTTCCGGGGCGGATTCACCGCGAACAAAAACACGGCGGAAACAGGACTTCGAAGGGAAAACGCTCACCTCTACACACCCCACGAGGAACCAGGACGCCATGGAACCAGAGCTTCACATTTTCCCAGCCTTTATCTTCTTGCTCCTCTACCAGGAGCACGAACCCCGGTGGGGAAGACCACGGTGAGTACTGCACCTACGACACAGGGGAGGGGGAGGGAAAAAACAGGGACACACACACGCAACATGCAACACCCCCACCCCCACCCTCACCCAATACAACACACACACAAGTACATGTTGATACCCCCAGGAAGAATGCAAAGACAAAAGGAAATGAGTGTAACCATTGTAATCTATTAAAATCCAGTACGTAAAAATATATATACACTATTAACAAATATATACACCAAGAATAGAAGTCCAGGTATTGCTCCATTTAAGTCCGTGGAACACTGGACCCACACTGCATGGTCGAGGCCCACACAAGGTAACCGAACATGACGGAGAGAACACTGCTGGGGCATCAGATAGAAATTAAACAGGAATCTCAGGGGGAAGGGAAAGGCGGGGCACCTCCGCCGGTTGAGTGCACGACGCCAAATCCATGAGGGGGCCACATGCCCACTGTTCAATCCTGGGGAGTGCAAAGCCACAGTCTCTCAAGTCTCTACAGTGGGTGGTTTGCCCACTGTTCAATCCTGGGGAGAGCAAAGCCACAGTCTCTCAAGTCTCTACAGTGGGTGGTTTGCCCACTGTTCAATCCCTGGGAGGGCAAAGCCACAGTCTCTCAAGTCTCTACAGTGGGTGGTTTACCCACTGTTCAGTCCTGGGGAGTGCAAAGCCACAGTGTCTCAAGTCTCTACAGTGGGTGGTTTGCCCACTGTTCAGTCCTGGGGAATGCAAAGCCACAGTCTCTCAAGTGAATAACAGTCTCCACTGGTTCTTGAGGGGGCTTGGTGCCCAGAGTGCTTCATCCTGCTCGTGGCGGACTCAGTAGCGTCAGTACTCTTGGCGCTCATTGGCCAGCAGTGCTTGTGGCGGCGGTGTCCTATTCAGCGGTGCTTGTGGCGGCGGTGTCCTTTGCAGCAGTGCTTATGGTGGCGGTGTCCTTGGCAGCAGTGCTTGTGGCGGCAGTGTCCTGTTCAGCGGCGCTTGGGGCAGCTGTGTCCTGTTCACCGGTGCTTGTGGCGGCGGTGTCCTTTGCAGCGACTCAGCTGCTGGCGGTCCTGTCTGGGCCTGCGGGGCTGCTGCTGGCGATCGCCTCCTGGCCAGCGGGGCTGGTGCTGGTGGTCCTGTCTGGGCCAGCGGGGCTGGTGCTGGCGGTCCTGTCTGGGCCAGCGGGGCTGGTGCTGGCGGGCCTGTCTGGGCCAGCGGGGCTGCTTATGGCAGTGCTGATGGCGGTCGCCTCCTGGGCAGCGGGGCTGATGGTGGTCGCCTCCTGGGCAACGGGGCTGATGGCGGTCGCCTCCTGGGCAGCGGGGCTGATGGCGCTCGCCTCCTGGGCAACGGGGCTGATGGTGGTCGCCTCCTTGGCAGCGGGGCTGATGGCGCTCGCCTCCTGGGCAGCGGGACTGATGGCGGTCGCCTCCTGGGCAGCGGGGATGATGGTGGTCTTCTCTGCCGTGCCGAACTTCCCAGACTTACCGGGTTTCTTGTGCCCCTTCCCCACCTTGGAAGGTGACGCAGCTGACTCCACACTCCCACCTGTACCCCTGGGAGCGGCTTTGGTGGCTGGTGTTTTCCCTCTCTCCTGCCGGGCACTGGCCAACTTTTGATGCTTGACAGGTGGAGGTCTGTCCGTGCTGTGGCTCCTTGCCACACTGGCTGCCCAGCTGCCTGGTGCACTCCAGAATCCGGTGACTACTGGCACCACTGATCCCACCAATGTCGTGGCTGAGGTGCTAGGTTGGGACCTGGCGAGTCGTGCCCTAGGAGACTGACGAGGTGGGGGAGGTGCGGGAAAGAGGTCAAGGGTGGACAGGAAAAGTTTCTTGGGAACACTGGGACGGGTAGCTGGAGGGGGTTTGGGAGTGAAGGAAGAGGTTGTGGTTGTAGGAGGTGTACGTTTGGTGACTTTGGGTGAAGGTGCATGGGCTGGAGGCTGTCGTGAGGTGGATGGCTGTTGGGTGGGTGTGTGGCTGTGTTTGTGTACCTTGGGAGGTGGTGTCACAGACACACTGGGAGAGGACACAGGGGATGTGTGAATGGTAGTGGGGGTGGTGACTGCACGTGAGCGGGGTGTGGTGGTGGGTGTGCTGGTGATGGAAGTAGTGGCTGTAGATGTAATGCATGCAGGTGTGAGTGGAGACGAGACTGGGAGGGAGGAGGGAGACGAGGAGGAGGGGGACACAGTGGAGGCAGTGGATGTTGCCATGTCTGCATGTGTGTGATGTTTGCCTGACCAGAATGAATGCCCTCCAGGAATGCATTGGTTTGTTGCAACTGCCTCTCTACACCCTGGATGGGATTCAAAATGTTAGACTGCCCAACAGTGAGGGACCTGAGGAGGTCAATGGCCTCCTCACTGAGGGCAGCAGGGGCGACTGGGGCAGGGCCTGAGGTGCCTGGGGCGAAGGAGATGCCCACCCTCCTGGGTGAGCGGGCACGGGGCAAAGGCTGAGGGGCTCCTGGGAGGGCAGTGCTGGAAGGGAGGGTGGCGGCTGTACCTGTAGATGCGGGGGGCACAGATGGGCCCGCCACCACAAGGGAGCTCCCATCAGAGGATGAGTCCGTTTCACTGGTGTCAGCTCCTGTCCCCGCCGTGGAGCTCCCCTCGCCCTCCATCCCACTGGTGGAATCGGACTCTGTAGTGTCGCACTCCAGGGCCATGTGGGATACAGCTCCCTCCTGCTCCGGTGCCACTGCTCCTCCGCCTGATGATGCTAATGCACACAAGAACAGGGAGACCACAAAAAGGGGGGGACGACAGAAGAAAGACATGTTGAGTGCATGCATTACCGCTACCGTTGGCGGACACGACAGACACAGAAGCCCCCTGCACTACGCCGTGCACTTGGGGTCCACTATGCAATCCCTGGGACATGGCCTACAAGGCTATGGCCGACATCTGCACACATGGATGTCACAGGAGCCTGACTAGGTGTAGTTGCCACTGTACCCAGGTGGGGTGGGGTGCCACAGGGCCTGCCTGAAAAAGGGGACCTAACTATCACACTCGCCCTGGCCTAGGGGAACCCACAGCCCACCTCCCCCACCCAGACACCTCCACTGCGCGCTGAATCAGCAGAATGAGAGTTTACACACCCCCTTGTTGCTGCTGTGATGTCCTCAAGCGCCCATCCAACTCCGGGTATGCCACCGCCAGGATCCTGAACATCAGGGGGGTCATGGTGCAACAGACACTCCTCCCACGTTGGGAGGCCATCCCCAGCTGGGCCTCCGCCGTCTTCTTGCTCCAGCGGCGAATGTCCTCCCATCTCTTACGGCAGTGGGTGCTCCGTCTGTGATAGACCCCCAGGGTCCGGATGTCCTTGGCGATGGCACGCCAAATATCCTTCTTCTGGTGGGCGCTGACCTACAGGAATTGTACAGGGGAAAAAGAGAAGTTATTACCAATTGCACTGTCACAGTCATTGGCCCGCATCCCTACCCTTGCCATGTGGCACATGCACTCACCGTTGTTTCATGCATGCCTCATTGCCTCATTCTCCCCCCCCCATCTTTCATCCACCCCACTCACACAGGCATAGACCATACAGCATGCTCCCAGTGTACTTACCTGTTTGTCTGGAGGACCGTAGAGTAGCGTGTACTGGGGGAGGACCCCATCCACAAGTTTCTCCAACTCCTCCGATGTAAAGGCAGGGGCCCTTTCCCCAGACGCACGAGCCATTGTCTCCTCCAGACTGAGGTCACAGCAGCACTTGCAGTGTATGTCCTCTCCTGTCAAAGATCAGGTATCGAGTGATTGAACAGATAGAAAATGGTGATCACGTCCGCGGCGGTGCGTACCGTCACCACCGGCGTACATCGTCATTGGCTCCTGGGACCCATAGGGTCCAATGTTAACCAATGCAGAATTGCGCCGTGGTCTTCAACCGCCTACCGCAACGGTGTACAACGCCAGCGCAGTTACCTCATATCCCATTGTCCCACGTAACAGGTCAGGCAGCCGCCATTTCAGGGGCACACATGGCTCTATTTTTAACTGTGTCACACATACCTAGGCCTTGCCTCAACACTCATATATGCTAATTTCAGATTATGAATTGTGTTCTGTGTAAGCTGTGTGTACGTACTTCTGAGTTGGTTGACTCTGTGCTCGCTGTTGTCCTTCATAGGCACCGTCTGCTGGGACATGTGTGGAGATGGCGGCATCCTCCGGTGTACAGACCGCTGGTGGACCTGTCGACAATGGAGGAAAGACATGTAATCATCACCTACAGGCTTGATCATGCCACAATCCTGGAACTGTGTGCCCAGTTGGAGCCAGACCTGATGTCAGCTATCCGCCATCCCACAGGAATCCCCCCTCAAGTGCAGGTGCTGTCAGTAGTCCATTTCCTTGCAAGTGGGTCTTTTCAAACAACAGTGGCCATAGCATCAGGGATGTCCCAGCCCATGTTTTCCAACGTGTTGTCCAGTGTTGTCTGCCCTGCTGAAACAAATGCGGAGCTACATCGTTTTCCCTCAGGTGGAGGATTTGCCTACAGTGAAAGGTGACTTCTATGCCCTGGGACATATCCCCAATCATCATAGGTGCCATTGATGGGACACATGTGGCCTTGGTCCCCCCCGCAGGAGTGAACAGGTGTACAGAAACCAGAAGAGTTATAATTCGATGAATGTGCAGATGGTGTGTTTGGCAGACCAGTACATCGCCCATGTGAATGCCAAATTCCCTGGCTCAGTGCATGACGCTTACATCCTGCGGAATAGCAGCATCCCTTATGTGATGGGGCAACTCCAGAGGCACCGTGTGTGGCTATTAGGTGAGAACCTGGAACCAAATCAGTGGGAATAGTTGTCTGGGTCTGGGGATATCCCTACAGGTTAGTGTGTGTCTAACAGTTGTCCCTCGCCTTTTTCAGGTGACTCTGGTTACCCCAACCTGTCATGGCTACTGACCCCAGTGAGAAATCCCAGGACAAGGGCAGAGGAACGGTACAATGAGGCCCATGGGCGAACTAGGAGGATTATAGAGAGGACCTTTGGCCTCCTGAAGGCCAGGTTCAGGTGCCTCCATATGACAGGTGGTTCCCTATTCTACTCACCAAAGAAGGTATGCCAGATCATCGTGTCCTGCTGTATACTTCACAACTAAGCTTTGCAATGACAGGTGCCTTTTCTGCAGGAGGATGGTCCAGATGGAGGTGTTGTGGCAGCTGTGGAGCCTGTGGACAGTGAAGACGAGGAAGCAGAAGAAGAGGACATCGACAACAGGAACTCGGTTATCATGCAATACTTCCAGTGAGACACAGGTAAGAAGACAAACCTGCCTACTACATGTAATTTAACACTACTACCTCTCTACTGTCTGTCCTTTTCACCCAATGTATGGTCACTGAGTTGTCACTATCCCTTACGATTTCACAGATGTGGGTCCCACTGTGTGACATCTGCTTTGTTTCCTCATGGACTAGAGGTGTGTGACATAGGTATGTTGACATTACAATTGAAAGAGCATTTTGTCACTGTAATTGCTAATACACTATTTCGAAATCACAGACAGACTCCAGATTGTTTTGTGCTTTAAGGGTGTTTATTTTAGTGCTCAATATTGGAGAATGCTGTAAAATGGTGAGGGGTGATGGTGGAGGAATGTCCATGGCAGAGTCCAGTCTATTTGTTTCACAGGTGCATTGTCCAAAGGGGCATAGGAAGTGGAGCTGGGGCAGTTTGAGCATGGACAGGGTGACAAGGTGGGACAAAAGGATGACATTCATGGCGGTCTCATTTCTTGGCGGGGGTCTTGGCATTGTTCTCTGTCTTTGTCCTGGATCTCAGGGACCGGTTGCGGGGTGGTTCTCCATCTGCAGGGGGTGGGGTGCTGGTGTGGTGGTCCTGTGGCGGTGCCTCCTGTCCACTAGCGCCAGAGGAGGTGGTGGGCAGTTCATCATCCAGGCTAGTGTCAGGGGCCCCTTGTTGTGCCACAGCGTCCTTCCTGGTGTTGAGGACTTCCTTCAGCACCCCTACGATGGTGCCCAGGGTGGAATTGATGGATCTGAGTCCTCCCTGAAGCCCAAATACTGTTCCTCCTGCAGCCGCTAGGTCTCCTGAAACTTGGCCAGTACTGTTGCCATCGTCTCCTGGGAATGATGATATGCTCCCATGATGTTGGAGAGGGCCTCGTGGAGAGTGGGTTCCCTGGGCCTATCCTCCCCCTGTCGCACAGCAGTCCTCCCAGTTCCCCTGTGTTCCTGGGCCTCTGTCCCCTGATTGGTGTGCCCACTACCACTGCCCCCAGGTCCCTGGTGCTGTTGGGGTGGTGGGTTAGCCTGGGTTCCCTGTAGTGGTGGACACACTGCTGATTGACGTGTCCTGGGGACAGAGGTATGGGCCCGCTGGGTGGGTGCTGTGCTGGTGTTTCCAGAGGGGGGAAGCTCTGTGGTGGCCTGTGCCAGTGTGAGGGGAACCGACTGTTCCGAGGTCCCAGATGGGCCGGGCTGGTCATCTAGATCCAGTTGGACAGAGCTGCTGACATCACTGTGGGCCTCTTCTGTTGGTGGTGTGGACATGTGTGGACCCTCCTGTGCGGAGACGTTGGGTAGGGGTCCTGCAGGAGTGTAAAAGCATGATTATTGCATCTGTGTGTGCCATGGTGTGCAATGGGTGGGTGACCGCGTACCACAGTGCTTGCATTCCTGTGTGGGACCTTGTGTGATGATAGTTTAGGGGAGTGTATGGGTATGTGCCGTGGCCATGCATTGGTGATGGGTGTCCATGCTTTGGTGTTGCATGCAGGGCTTTGTGTTGGGATGTGTGGTTTGTGATAGTGGGACATGTGTGAGCAGTTGGAGTGATGGGGTGAGGGTGGGGGTATGTGATAGCATGCAGGTAGGGTGGGGGATAAGGTAGTTAAGGTTTGACTTACCAGAGTCCATTCCTCCAGCTACTCCTTTGAGGCCCTCAGGAAGCAGAATCGCCAAGACCTGCTCCTCCCATGTTGTTAGTTGTGGGGGAGGAGGTGGGGGTCCGCCGCCAGTCCTCTGTACCGCAAGGTGGTATCTGGATACCATGGAATGCACCTTCCCCCGTAGGTTGTTCCACCTCTTCCTGATGTCATCCCTATTTCTTGGGTGCTGTCCCACTGCGTTGACCCTGTCCACTATTCTGCGCCATAGCTCCATCTTCCTAGCAATGGAGGTGTACTGCACCTGTGATCAGAATAGCTGTGGCTCTACCCGGATGATTTCCTCCACCATGACCCTGAGCTCCTCCTCAGAGAACCTGGGGTGTCTTTGCCGTGCCATGGGGTGGTGTGGGTGATGTGTGCGGAACGTGTGTTGTGATATGCGGGGTGATATTTAGTGGTGTTTTGTATGGGGTGCGTGGATGTTATGTGGGTGATGGTGTTGTGTGCCTGTGGATGCTTGTTTGTAGATTGTGGTCTCTCTCTGGCCTTCTTTCAGGATTGTTGTCATAGGGGTTTGTGGGTGATGTGGGTGTGTGTTTTATATTGTATTGGGTGTGTGGGACTGGTGTGTGTATGTGTATCAGGTGTGTGTATTTGGAATTGTCCAATGTGGCTGTGTTTTGTAAATGTGTGTGTATTTTGAGCGCAGCGGTTTGTACCGCCAATGGAATACCGCGGTTGAAAGACCGCCACATGGATTCGTGGGTTTTGATAGTGTAGACGTATTCCTGTTGCCGTGACGGTGTCGGTTTTGTTATCGCCAGTTTATCACTGACCTTTAGTGTGGCGGACTTGTGTGGGTGTCTGGATTTTGGCGGATTCCGAGCTGTGGGTCATAATGACCATGGCGGAATTCCGCGGCCGCGGCAGTGTGTTGGCGGTCTTTGGCACGGCGGTAAGCGGCTTTTACCGCCAATGTTGTAATGACCCCCATAGTTTTCTAGGGTAGACGCGTGGTATTCGTGTTTCCATTGTAATAGAATATGTGAAGAAGACAACAAACTAAGGCATTGTTTTGAATCCCACTGCTACCTATAACATTTCTCTTATTTTTAATGAGATCTTGGATATTGTTTTCTTTAATTTACATGAATAAAATGTTGAGCTCTTCCAAGGACAGTCCATGTTCTAAATGAAGTTAACATAATTTCATACTGAAAAGTAGTTTTCATTTGTTGGTCTTTATTTTCTTAAGTGTGTAATCCAACACTATTTTATTCTGTGATAGAATACTATTTTCCAGTTCTAACTTCAAGGACAGTAGTGTTCTTTTGTTCGGTCTGGCTACAGACAGTTTTAGTTCTCTAGTGGCCAGGCCTTTTGCTTCCATTCCATTACATATATGTAGAATGGAATCTGCTTCAGCTCTTACTCATGATTGGATGACTTAGTTGTCTACCTCACTCCACTGGCCCTGATTCAACAGCTTTACTAACTGTTCTTGTGTTTGCCTGCACCATCAGGAGTATTTTGGTGTCACAGTGCTGTGAGTTTTATCCTTTCACTGCATACCCGAAGAGACTTTATTTGTTTAACACTTGTTTCCTAGTTCATTTCATCCCTTTACCCTATATGTTCTGTTTTCGGCCCCCTCGGTCTCTAATGCTGTCTATTCAGTTCCTGCTATCAGTGTTAAATTGCATTTTTGTTTTACATTTTCATATGAGGACCTAGTAGCTGCAAGGTGTCTGCTGAGCTGCTTGCTCCACTTTTCAGATGCTGGCCTGAGGCCCCACCCCTCTTCTAACCTCACTTCCAGCTCTGTCACAAAAACAAATGAGCATTTGAGGCCATCTTGGAATGTATTTTCTTTAATATGAAACACATTGCAACAATGCCAGCTTTGTGTGCCCAAACGTCTTCATGCATGTACACATGTGGGTTAAAAGTTATTTGTCATGAAGACCTCTTTGACCAGAGTTGGTTCCCCCTGTTTTTAGTTTCATTTTATATTTAATATTGTATTCTTTTTAGTTACACTGCTTTAGCAATGACATTTATGCACATGTCTTGCATGATATTCTTCTAGGAATATGTGGTACTAGTTGCTTGTCTAGTTAGCCTTTGCCGACATGTAATCAGTAATTTCTGCTGAAGGCTAGATCTTAGGTTGCCAGTATAGGAGACAGCTTCTAACATTTGACACATCATTGCATCAGGGCTGTGCTTGCAACACAATCTGGTGGTTGATCTACCAGCTTCCTGAGAGGATTGACATCTACACAGCAGGCTGACTCCTGACACTGTCTTCAGGTATGAAGCTAATCCCTAAGATTGGGTACAGGCAGAAGGGGACACAAGCTGTGCTTTCAGTATAGTCCAAGGATGAGTTAGGAACCCCTGGAACCTATAGAATATCTAGAACCACATTCATCATGGCAGGATTGCTTATTTACTTTGCCGTGATTATAATGCTGATTACTTTGCTTTGTTTCATCTACCTAATTATCACAGCATATTCTCTTTATGCCAGACTGCAATTGTTTCAATAAATGTATTGAAAACGTATCTTGCATCTCCTTTGTGTTTCACCTGGGGATGCATGAGTCCTTCAACACTGCCCCGGCAAGGGCTGCTCAAACTGTCCAACCACAACTGGCTATGCCTGGGATTAGCCCTGTGACTATTAATGCTATTTATGTTAAGGTACCCATCAGACAGGAGGAAATTCTGTTCTGGATTGCTCAAAAACAAATCAGCTTCTCCCATATGGGACTGGAACTTGGGGATGAAGTTAATTGGCAATGTTGCTACAATTTTCTCAATTATTTTAGAAAATATAAAAGGGGAAGCAGAAACATTGGCAGTACTCCAATGTATAACAAAAGCTCCTTTAGTTGATCGAGAACACAAGGCTAATACTAAGCAAGCACAAGCGTCTTCTTAAAAATGCTCGGGCAAATGAAGATGTTAGAAATTAGGGCTTCTGGTTGGCACCCTGTCTATTCAGGAACCACAATCCCAATCAAGGTAAATCAGATACACACTAAAAAATAATCTGTGCTCACCCCCTGGTAGCTTGGCAAAGAGAACTAAGGCTTAACTCTGCAGGCAATGTGTAAAGTCTATGTTCAACACTTAAAGCAGTGAAACTGTGAAAACACCACACACAAATAATGCACACCAAGTTACAAACATAGAGCACCATTTAAGGAACAGAACAGAGCCAAAACAACAAAAATCCAATCAGTAGAAGTCAAGATATGTGTTTTCAAAGATTATCTGCAGATGTAGTACTTAGAAGCTTAAAGCGTTAACCTGAGTTATCTGGTTGCGGTTGACAGACCAAAATCTAAAAGTTGAGGCTGACCATGATGAAGCGTGGGCCAACTGTAGGGACCAACCTTGTCCGGCTGAAAAAAATACTTTGTGTGGAGGGTGTTGTCAATGTTGATGATCCTATGCGAGGAGCTGAGGGGACAATGTGAAGGTGATGCATCGGTTCTGATCCGCGCAGTCAGGAACGCGTCATCTTCAAGCCATGCAGTCCTTTATGCGATCTTCTCAAGCAGCAGAGTGGCATGAAACCCTTAGCGAAGAATATGATGCGTCATTGTCAAGCCACGCAACCGGCAATGTGATGTCTTTGTTCTCGGCGGCGGCAGCAATGCGTCATCGTTGAGGGAGGATGCATCAGTTCCGATTGGCACATCAACAGTGATGCATGGAGTTTTGGCAGAAGCAGCTGACTAACCCAATTCCAAGGGCCCAGGACTGGATTGACACCACTTGGTAGGGCAGGACTCACAGTTGGCAGAGTCCAAAGCCTGTAGCAGGGTTGAGTGAAGTCTTTCATGTCCCTGAAACTTTAGAACAGGAGGCAAGCCAGCAGGCCTATGTGATCACTTTGGTTCTGGAGATGTAGAGATGTAGGTCCTATCTTTCTCACTCCCAATCAAGGAGAGCAGCAGGCAGAAGTGTGGGCACAGCAAAGCAGGGTCCAGTAAAGTCCAGCAGAGTCCAACAGAATGACAGTGCCCAACAGCAGCCCAGCAGTCCTTCTTGCTAACAGAATGTGCTCAGGTCTAGAAGTGTAACAATTTGACAGGCTCAGAAGTCCAGTTCTTATTCCTAGTAATGCCTTTGAAGTGGGGGAGACTCAAAGAAAAGCAGTTGAAGTGCACACAGTTCCTGCCTTGGCTCCAGACACACTACAGAGGGTTATGCATTGCTTTGTGAGGGCACAGGGCACAGTTCATTCATGTGTGTCAGGTCCTCCCTTCCATCTTGCCCAGGATGGGCCATCTACATGTAGATAGCCACTCAGTCACACCTAAGTCCCTTTTGTGTGTGGCTGACTGGAGGGAATGAACAAGAGCCCAGGTGCCACCCACCTAGACATCTATTCAGAGACAAGCAGAAAGCACTAGATGATTTAGAGTAAGAAAATGCCAACTTTCTAAAAGCAGCATTTTCAGAATTTCAATTTAAAGTCCAACTTCACCATAAGTTGTGACTTTAAATTGTGATTCCAAAGACACCAAATTTGGGTGTCCTATCCCTTCCCACTTGGGTATTACACTTATAAAGCGCAATAAAGCAATCCCAGTGTTAATCTATGGGAGAGATAGGTCTTGCAATAGTGGAAAATGAATATAGGAGATTTTCACTACCTGGACATGTTAAACTAAAAAGTACATGCCCAGCTTTTTGAATACACTACACCCTGCCCTTGGGGCTCTCTAGGTCTTACTTTACGGGTGACTTATGTGCATTAAAAAGGAAGGTTTGGGCCCGGCAAGAGGGTTAGTTTGCCACGTCGGTATGGTAGTTTTAAACTGCACATTCAGGCTATGAAATGGCAAGTTTGAAACGTGTTTTACGGGCTACTGAAGTTGGTGGCATGATCAATGCTGTAGGCTCACCAGTAGCATTTCATTTACAGGGCCTGGGCTTGGGGAGTGCACTTTACTAGGGGCTTAAAAGTAAATTTAACATGCCAATTGTGGATATGCCAATGTTACCATGTTTAAAGCAGAGAGCACATGCACTTTAGCACTGGCTAGCAGTGATAAAGTGCCCAAAATCCTAAAGCCAACAAAAACTAATTCAGCAAAAAGGGAAGAAGGAAGACAACAAGTTTGGGGATGACCCTGCAGAAATGGCTATGTCCAACACATCTCCTCTCCAACCTAAAGCCAGGATAGACTAATCAATATTTTGATGGACTTCCCTGCTTAGGGGATAGAACCTGGACAATGGTCCACTACTGCAGAGGCACTTGTTAGTTCTTTGCCACTATGAACTCAGTTAGATCTCTTTTTCTATACTTTCTGGGGCAACTGAACCGACCCATGTGGAATCCTTCTCCTCATTTGTGGACCCTATCTGTGCAGCACCTAACCTTAACTTGCTCACAGATGCATCCCAGTTGGCAGACAATTCCTCCATGGCCAACAAAGTGATGTGGCCCACTTCATCCCTTGGGTCTGACATCTGTCCCCAATCCAGGTAAAACTGTCCACAAGGACAACAACGAACCATGGCCATTGACAGCTGTCAATGTCAACAACCAGGTCCAAGGCCATCCAAGGGTCTCTGACCTCTGTTGTTTCTCAGAGTAGTGGGTGGTAGGCCCAGGGGTTTTTCACCCTTTCTCCATTTGACCTCCCATCAGTTCAGGGATTGTATCCTGAAATTGGTCCTTCAACACTGGGTTTGTACCCTTAGGGTGAACAGATGCCTGATGAGCCAGGACTTCAGGGGGAGTACACCTACCCCACAAGGTAAACAGACTCTGGTGGTCATTATGAACACGGCGGTAAACACCGCGACCGCCGTGGCGGCGGTGAACAGAAGACCGCCGTTGGCGGTGCATACAAACCCGCCATATAATGAACCAAAATCCCTACCCCTCCAAATATCACCAGACCACCAGTCACCACAAGGACCCTGTCGGCGGAAATGCTGGACCTTCCACCCCGCCATTGCTGATCACACCCACATCCTTCCCTCGAAATAATGATGCACAAATCACCTTGGCGGTCAGTGGAAGTCGAACGACCATTGGCGGTGCCGACCACCACGGGCGGCAAGTGGACCCAACAGCAAGTGCACACATTGGATAAGCTTGAAACCAACACACCTGACACACATCCAGAACCCCATATAACACTCACAGACACACCCCACAATCCTTTGGAACAAAACTAGGCCAACGAAGACAGAGAGCACCAGAAGCAGACACTGAATGCCACTATACACGAGACGCACACCGACCCACAGAAAAGCACCGTCACCGCGTTTCCTGCCCCAACACCATTCACCACACTCACCATGTCACCCCCCAAACATTCACGCTTCATAGAAAGGGAGCTAAGGACCATGGTGGACGAGATCCCGAAGGTGGAGCCACAAATATTTGGGGCTCAGGTGCAGCACACTCCGATCGCAAGGAAGATGAAGGTCTGGCTTGCCACAATGGTCGGTACCTAGGAAGGAATTGAAACACCTGTGCGGAACACACATACCTAGGCACACATTGTCATTCATTGTGCACTGTATACTTGATTGTAGGGACTCATAAGTTAGATGTTCTCGAAAGATCCTCATCTACACCTTAATGAGTGAACATTGTTTGTCATGTGTGGTATTGTTAATGGTCACATGCATAGGTGCTTTATGTGCAAAATAGGGCCTGCATTGTGCACATTTCTTTTTTAATAGATGCATAGTTAGTGCCTAAATGTCTGCCCCCTGTAATCCAGAACTGTCATTGTGGAAGTGACCTCATACCGCTAGCGGTTGACATAACAGTGTAAGGCCGTGTTTTCCACCGTTCGCACCGTCATTGGTTAACATGGATGCCAATAGGGAATCCAGGGTTGAGGTTTACACATCCTCTTAATTCAGGAAGAAGACAATTAGGAGTAGTGCCACAGAGAATGATGTCGGTCTTGGTCCTATTAATCTTATAGCCACCAATTTGCTGAAATTCTTTGAATATATTAAAGGTCGCTTCCTGAGAGGAATGTTTTGTGTCCAAAAACAGAATAATATCATCAGCATAAAGTTTAATTTTTCCCATTGATTTTAGCGGTGCCTGAACCTGAGTATTCTGTCTAATTTTAATGGCGAGTGGTTCAATAAAAAGGGCAAATAAAATAGGGGATAGTGGGCACCCTTGTCTAGTCCCTCGTTGTATTTGAAGCTGTCCCAAGACCTTGAGTTTATAATAATATTAGCTTCAGCATTTGAGTACAGCCTTTGAATTAAAGAGATCACTTGAGTGGGTACCTTACAGCTGGATAAAATTAAAAAAAGCGTATCCCAGACTACCAAATCAAAGGCTTTCTCTGCGTCCAGCAGAAGAATAATGGCAGGAACTTTATTAGTCGTAAAATAATCAAGAGCCTCTGCTAAATAGTCAGTGTTTGTAGTCAGCTGTCGGCCAGCCACAAAACCATTTTGATCGGGATGCACCAGTTTATTGATAACCCCATTAAGCCTATTAGCCAATAGTTTTGTCATGATTTTGTAGTCTGTGTTTAACAATGAGATTGGACGATAAGCATTTGGATCCTCCCTGTCTTTATTTTTCTTAGGAAAACTAACCAAATTCCCTGTGTGCCATGTTCTGGGGATATCCCCGCCTTGTAATATACAGTTTAAGAGGGCTAAGAACTCCTCAGCAAATACATTTATGAAAGTCTTGTAGAACTCTCCTGGAAAGCCATCCGGGCCACAGGTTTTCCCTGTGGGGAGATCCTTAACTACATCTAGAAGTTCCAGCTTTGTAAATGGTTGAGACAATCCCCTGCGGTCCTCCTCTGAAAGAGAGGGAATATTGAGGCTCGACAGGAATATCTCGGTAGTCCTTGAATCTGTAACAGAAACGTCACTGTAGATTTGTTTATAGTGTTCCAGCATAATTTGATCAAGGTCCCGAGGCTCAGTGCGCCTGGCCCCAGTAATCGGGCATTTTAAGGCGTGAATAACATTGCCAGCGATACGATCTCAAGGTTGCCATGCCAAGAATTTTCCCGGAAAATTGCTTTCTTCATAACTTTTCTGTTTATACGATCCATATTCTATATCAACTTTAAAAAAAAAAAATCCCGCTAACGCTTTCTTGGCATCTTCGAACGCCTTTCTATTGATATACGAAGGGGCCTTCAAATAAGAGATTAGACACTTGTGGACTACCCCTTCCAGTGCCGCATTTTGCTGTTTCAGAGCCCGCCTGTCAGCTACCTCCTTAACGATCACCTGGCCCCTGAAGTAAGCCTTAAACGCATCCCAGATTATTGCTTTGGTTGACGACCCCTGATTGCGTTGAAAGAACTCTCTTATTTCCGCCTGTGATTTTTGTATCCACCCTTCTTCTGTCAAAAGGCGGAGATTGAAAATCCACCTTTTGATCTGTAGTGGCTTAATTATAGAGTGGAATGAAATTTCCAACAGAAGAAGGGCATGATCTGATAGACCAGAATGCAGGACGTATTGAGATTGATAACACAGAGTACGTACGCAAATTCGTCATCCCAACTTCACTTGACTCCCTGATCTCATGCGAACAGGTAATCCACTGTGTGGACTGCTGTGTCCTGCCTCTGGTCATGGAAGTGGCTCGTGTTGCAGGGGAAAGGGCCCCGGCCTTCACCCAGGAGGAATTGGAGAGGCTAGTGGACAGGGTCCTGCCCCTGTACAGCAAGCTCTATGGACGGCCAGAGGTACAGGTGAGTCGCGGGTTTGGGGGGCACTGTTTGCGTGTAATGGATGGTGTTGTAAGTAATATGTGTGCACCTCTGAGCCTGCATGGGCCATGGTTCATGCCTGTGAGTCTGTCAGTACTGTCCAGCCCTAGTGGATGTATAGCCAGATGTGCATAGAAAGTGCCTGACCTTTGTGTTACATTTCTGTGTCTCCCTTTTAGGTCAGCGCCCACCAGAAGAGGGCACTTTGGCATGCCATCGCCAAGGACGTGCGGACCCTGGGCGTCTACAACCGGTGGAGCACCCACTGCAGGAAGAGGTGGGAGGACCTGCCGTGCTGGGCACGAAAAATCTGTGGGGCCCAGCTGGGGAAGTCCTCCCAATGTGGAAGAGGGGCCTGTCGGGCACTGACCCCCCCTCATGCTACGCATCCTGGCAGTTGCATACTCAGACCTGGATGGGCGCTTGAAAGCTGCACAGCAGTCACAAGGGGGTGAGTACTCATGTCACAATCTTAGCCCTTGATGGATGTCTGTATGTGCATTAGGGTTCATGCTGCTTAGTTGCAGGTACTCTGACTGTTGTTCATCTACACGATGGCCCCCTTAGGGTGTAGGGGTGTCTTGGGCAGGTCTCCTACACGTCGGGTCCTTAGGTAGTTCAGGGGATGGGTGTAGATCAGGGTCCTGGTCACTAGTCAGGTGCATGGCCATGGGCATAGTGAACGGGGCTGCCTGTTGGGGGTGTCTTCTGGGTGGGTGTATGACTGGCCACTATGTTCACACCTTTCAGCTATTTACTAGTGTCTCTCCTTTTTTGTCTCCCCATCCCTGTTCTCTTATGTTGCTTTTGTACATCAGCAACATCTGGTGAGGGAGCAGAGGCACTAGCAAGTGGTGATGCAGCGACCCACGGATCCTCGGAAGCAGAGTCATCGGACGCCAAGGGGACCAGTGAGTTGGAGGGTGAGGGGAGTACCACGGGGAGGCAACCACCACTGGAGGTAGTGACTCCGATACCTCCTCCGATGGGGGCTCCCTGGCAGTGGCGGACCCCAGTGGGCACCCCACTACAGTAACATCTTCTGCCACCCCCCATGCCATCACCACCCTCCCCTTTGCTCCCCACCGAGTTGCCCGTGCCCACTCACCCAGAAAGGTGGGCATCTCCTTCAACCCAGGCATCTCCTCCCCTGCCCCAGTCATCCCTGCTGCCCTCACAGAGGAGGCTATTGACCTCCTGAGAACCATCCCTGTAGGGCAGACAACCATCGTCAATGCCATCCAGGGGCTAGCATCAGAGATGCAGCATACCAATGCTTATCTGGATGGCATTCACGGTGACGTGTCTGGCCTACAGAGATCTTTTCAGGCTCTGGCATCCTCTTTGATGGCAGCCAGTTTCCCTGGTCATTCCATTCGCCCTCCAACCTCCTCTACCCCTTCCAGCACCCCACTCCCTTCACCCGTCCAAAGCACACAATCTGACACGCAGTCAAGCACCTCAACACACAAGAAGCACATATCTAAATACAAGCACAACACCTCCCACCACAAGTATTCACACAGCCAACATACACATGCAGACACAGCAACATCCTTTTCCCCTAGTGTACCCACCTCTTCCGCCTCCCTGTCTGTCCCCTCTACATGCACACACTCATGCACTGCACCTTCAGTCACTATTGCTGATCCTCTTACTGCAGTCACCACAATAGCAGACATCCGTACATGCACCCCTGACACGACACCTGTACTCACCACAACTACTGTAGTTGACACATGCAGCACACTCACCAGACTTGCAGACACCCACAGAACATACATCCACACTGGCAGCCTGCCTTCTCCCGCTGTGTCCACCCTCCCTCCTCCAAAAACACACAAACGCACCAAGACACCCACCTATCACACATCCACCACACCTCAGCATCCTGTCCAGTCACCCGCACCCACAACACGCACCCCTACACCATTGACATCCAAACCCTCTGCCTCCACTCCCACGCCATCCTCCAGGCCCAACCCAATTGCTCCGAAAAAAACTTTTCCTCTCCTGTGCTGACCTCTTCCAACCCACTGGCCCACCCCGTCTTGTCCCTAAGCATGCACACCTCCTTGCCCTTTCCACTCCTTCCACTTCATAGCCCACCCCTGTCTGCCCTTCACATTCCTGTACCCCTTCCCCAGAGAAGAAGAAGCCCCGTGCAGAGCCAAGTCCATCTGGCTCCACCCACTCAAAACACACATCCCCACCTTCCAAATCCAAACTCAAACCCCTCCACCTTCTAAGCACAAGTCCAAGCCCCACCCCGTGGCAAATCCCCACCCCCACCACCCCTGTTCCATGAGGTGCCTGGATGCCCCATTGTTGCCCCATTTGGTGGAGTACTGTGCAGGTTGGGGCCATTGGGGCCCATGGGACTTCTTGCACTATGGACTGGCCATTGGTCTTGTTGAAAATAGTTGGCTCTGTGAGCTCAAATAAATATTTATGTGTGGCCTGTGTTTTGGCAGCACACTCTTGAACCCTGGACTTTTGTTTCATTGTTTGTGGGTGTGGGGCATTTGTTTGTACTATGGTCAGGTTGGATTTGCCTTGTGTCGGGTAAATACCTCTTGCTGTGGGGTGAATGGCTTGTGCTGCTGTGAAGGGTTGGGGTGTGTTGCTGGGTGGGTGGAGAGGGTGGGTATGTAACTGTGCCCTTTCCTCCCTTGTTTCGTAGGTTGGGGTACTTACCATTGTCATCTTCGTCGGCGGTCTCGGTCATGGAGGTATATGGGAAGGAGCAGGGCTCGCATGATCTGCAGCTCTCTATCCATATCTGCTTCGGCGCATTGTGTGGGCCTCCGGTGAGTTTTCCTTATATTAGATTCATTTGCTCCTGGACTTGCGTGGTGGTTGGTTCCCGCCCTGGAACTGGTGACGGACTGATGATTCATTATTTGATGGGTGGGTTGGGCCTTTCCGTCGGCCTGTGGGCGGACTCTACCGTTGTCGTCGGCACTCCTCTACTGGAGGTGGGTGGTTTTCTGGATGCCTGTATTTCAGTCGGTCCGTTATTTGGCAGTCCGGACGCGCGGTTTGGACCACCGTGTTCATAATGAGGGCCTCTGTATGTGCCATACAAGAGTCTGCCTCGAGCAGATCCCTGGCCTCTGTTCCTGTGACAGTGCATGGAACCACCAGCCAGAAGTGGCCTCACTAGGTTCAGTCTACAGTTGTTCTGTTCTCAGAGCTGATAACCCCCGACTCGCTGGTCCTCCCACTGTGGACTGTTTCCACCTCCTGCTCCTTCATCTGGGCCTCTGTACCCCTGCTATGGAATGGTACCCCCCAGAAAACAGAACATGTAGGGCACTTGTCGCAGCCGTCCTACCCAGCTCTCCTGACACTGTGGAGCTCCCACCAGTGGATGGTCTCTCAGTATGGACCAGGTCCCGAACAATCCAACCTCTTGGGCTGGCAATAGGGCACTCTGGGCCTCTGTCCGCCCCTACCTCTCCTCCTACCCTTTGAAGGGACATGGGACCCTGTTCCTCCCTTATCATTCTGGGACCTATCTGGGTCACTGTGTACCTCCGTCTCACTCTGTTGAAGAGAACTTGAACCACCCTCCTTAGTGTCACTCCTCAATGCCTTCCCAGACACTCTGTTACTCACCCAGAGGTCTTCCTCCTTTGCAAGTTCCCTGTGATCAGTGAACCTACAATCAACCAGGAGTTGGCATAGCTCTGGAAAGCAGTAAATGAAAATGTGTTCTTTAGCAATCGAATTGTACAGCCAGTCAAAAGTGTTTACCTTACTACCTTTCACCCAACCATTCAGTGCCTTGCAGAAGTACCCCACAAAATGGGTGAAGCCATATCTCCTGACAAGGGTCTCCTTCAGTGTGGGATACCTCATCCTGTCCCCCTACCCTAGGGACAGTAGGGCTTCCCTACCATCAATAGGCATATGCCTCCATATGCTAGCTCCCCAATCCTCCTAAGGGATCCTGTTTACTTCTACAGTAACCTCATGTGCCTCAAACCACATGTCTATGTCAGTCACCAAGTCCATGGAAGTGTAGCCCCTCCACTCACCAGTGGGCACTGTAATGTTGCTGCCACCATTCTTGCTAGACTTTGTTAGCTGTTTGACTTTCAAGTCTAGCTTTCTCAGACTTATGGGATTTTTTATAAGGATTTAAGGCCACTATTGTGCCATTTTATTGGGCGCAGCAGTGACACTAACTCAGCACCATATTCACAAAGTGGCGCTAGACATGTCTAGCTCCACTTCTCTTAGGCGTGTGTCATTTTTTGCCTCACCTTACATCGTTTACTGACAATGGCATCCAGGGTAGGCGTTCCCTTCTAAAAAATGATGCTAGCCCACTAGCATCATATTTACAAGCTTGTCAAAAAAAGACACGTGCTAAGGAAAAATTATGCTAGCCCTCCATCAACATTTTAACGTCTGGTCATATTGGTCAGACCAGGGTTTAAAATGATGCAGAGGCACAGGGATATAAGGAGAATGCACACAATACACTCTAGCAACCCAGAGGACAACATGGACAAGCTACTGCTCCAATTAGGCGCCTGTAGACGATGCCAGGGACAAAGTCAAACACCACCAGCACTACCAACACCACAGAATCGCCCACCATCACCACCAAAGCAACCACGAAGGCAGCGCAGGAGGAGGGAGTACATCTATTCCCAAAGAACATAAATTATTGGCGTCGGAGAAGATGACATCATACAATATTATTGTTTGAAGTGGGAGTCCATCACCCAGCTGCTCCAACAAATATCACACACTATCACGGCAAGAGCAGACAGGCAAACCAACTTACCACACCTGACAAAGCTCCTGGCTGTGCTACACATGCTGGCCTCTGGCTCCTTCCAAACAACTGCAGCATGAGTGGTGGAATATCCCAGCCCTCCTTCTCCGTATTCCTGCCAACCACACTGGATGCCCTCATCTGTCTACTCCCCACAACATCCTCTTCCCCATCACCCAGTAACTGCAGGAGGAGATAAAAGAAGGTTTCTATGCCATCGCTGGGTTTCTACACATGTTGGGTGCCATGGATTGCAGGCATGTGCAACTTGCACCTCTGGCTGCAACTGAACACCTGTACCGCAACAGGAAGCACACACATTCAATCAAAGTGCAGGCCATTGTCGACCACAGGAATCTTCACAAATGCCCTTGCTAAATATCCTGGCAGTGTTTAAAATGCCTTCATCTTCAGGCACTCGATCATCAATTAACATTTCCAGGATGAACAATATGGAAATGAACTACTCGTAGGTCAGCAAGCAGACATTACATAACACATACAACAAATGAGACGAATGGGCCAAACTATGGACACACTACATTCTACACACATGGATAGTGACTCATGGATGACTGCTCATCAACACATATGCAGCATGCATCACTCCACACATCCAATGCACATCACCCTCACAGAAGCCCCAATATTGCTGATGCTCTGGTGGAGCAATGCCCACTCAGCATTTACAATGTGCTTTCAAGCCACTTTTTGTGTCTTAACACAATCTTGTAAGTGCCGCACCTCCACATACATCATTAAGGAGCATATTTACTTACCCCTTGTGCTGTCTTAGAGCCACCTTAGTGTAATTTCTATGATGCTAATGTGGTGTTAAGGTGGCCATTCACCCATTTCATGTTACAATTTGGTGATATGCATTGTGCCACTTTGCAAACCCTTGCTTCATATCAAGGCTGCATCAGGCATGTGTATGCAAGAGGAGTGTTCTCATGCAGGGATGCCAGAACAAATGGCACAGTGAATACAACAAGATTTCACAGTGCAATTTTTTCCATCATTCCTAATGCCTGCTCAAGGCAGGTGCAAAAGTGACACCCACATCATAATCTACAGGTCTCCCTGACCTTTGCTTCACTAGGATCAAAATATTTTGGACACTAATGCAGCAAAGCGCCATAACAGTATCACATATTCTGACTCTGTAATGCCAGCCATGGTGCACAGGATATGAATTATCGCACAACCATGCTGTTAGGAGGGGCAAAGGGGATACAAGAGAACTGGTGCATCGGAACCAATGTGCTACTTTTTTTTATAATATGCCCCTTAGTGTGGAAGGTATGTGCAATGGGTGTTGCAGTGGATGTGCCACCACAAAACCCATTGCATTTTGGCACAGCCCCATGTTTATGTGAAAATGGTAACCTAATGCAGCCCCAAAATCTTTAATGACACCGTATGGGTGGCATTACCATGGTGCAACCTGGAGAAATACTTGATTTCACCAAGTATTTTCCATTTTCCTATGTATGATGCATTCTGCAGGACACATCAAAATAGTAAATCTCCGTTACTGATTGGTCATGTGCAGGAAAGGACATCTTCCTGCACATAATGAATCAAACCCACAATAGAGGCATCTGTGCACCATGGTGCAACTGTGTCCATGTTGGAGCCTAGCAGCTGGCTCAGTGCCACTGCAGGGGCTGAGGACAGAAATGCACTGTATTCAGTGGATTCGGCACATTGCTGCCCTTTCACAGTGGTGCAGGATAGCGCAGCAACACATTTCCTGCCCTGTCCAGTGCCACAGGGACTCCTAATTCAGCCCCAGACATGGCAATAGATCTTGAGCCACTATGCCACACTTTGCATGATATCTACACATACACATGCATGCCTGTCAGGAGATATTGATAACAGCTTTGTGTGCAAGCGAGGTGTACCTTGTCTGGGAGGGCACATGCAACTCACAGGACACAATACCTGTTTCATGGCACACACAACACAAACTGGGAGAAAACTCACACAATATGGCTTTGGCAGGTCCCATGTTACTGGGCACATGTGCAATAGTCTGCAACATCACGCACATCTTGTACTGGTTGTAGGAAAGTACCATCTTGCCTGGCATGTTACCCCCATTTTTACTGTATGTATGTTTGTTTTTGCCTGTGTCACTGGGATCCTGCTAGCCAGGACCCCAGTGCTCATAAAGTGTGCCCTGTATGTGTTCCCTGTGTGGTGCCTAACTGTATCACTGAGGCTCTGCTAATCAGAACCTCAGTGTTTCTGCTCTCACTGCTTTTAAAATTAGCACTGCAGGCTAGTGACTAATTTGACCAATTCTGATTGGCACAATGGAACACCATTATAATTCCCTAGTATATGGTACCTAGGTACCCAGGGTATTGGGGTTCCAGGAGATCCCTATGGGCTACAGCATTTCTTTTGCCACCCATAGGGAGCTCAGACAATTCTTACACAGGCCTGCCACAGCAGCCTGAGTGAAATAACGTCCACGTTATTTCACAGCCATTTTTACACTGCACTTAAGTAACCTATAAGTCACCTATATGTCCAACCCTCACTTAGTGAAGGTTAGGTGCAAAGTTACTTATTTTGTGGGCACCCTGGCACTAGCCAAGGTGCCCCCACATTGTTCAGGGCAATTTCCCATGACTTTGTGAGTGCGGGGACACCATTACATGTGTGCACTACATATAGGTCAATACCTATATGTAGCGTCACAATGGTAACTCCGAATATGGCCATGTAACATGTCTAGGATCATGGAATTGTCACCCCAACACAATTCTGGTATTGGGGGACAATTCCATGCATCCCCGGTGCTCCAGCATAGAGCCCGGGTACTGCTAAACTAACTCTCTGAGGTTTTCTCTGCAGCTACCGCTGCTGCCAACCCTCAGACAGGTTTCTGCCCCCCGAGGCCTGGGCAGCCCAGTCCCAGGAAGGCAGAACAAAGGATTTCCTCTGAGAAAGGGTGTTAAACCCTCTCCCTTTGGAAATAGGTATTAAGGGCCTGAGAGGAGTAGCCTCTCCTGGCCTCTGGAAATGCTTTGAAGGGCACAGATGGTGCCCTCCTTGCATAAGCCAGTCTACACCAGTTCAGAGATCCCCCCAGCCCTGCTCTGGTGTGAAACTGGACAAAGGAAAGGGGAGGGACCACTCGCCTGGCCAGCACCTCCCAAGGGGAGGTGCCCAGAGCTCCTCCAGTGTGTCCCAGACCTCTGCCATCTTGGATGCAGAGGTGTGAGGGCACAATGGACACCTCTGAGTGGCCAGTGCCAGCAGGTGACATCAGAGACCCCTTCTGATAGGTGCTTACCTTTCTCTGTAGCCAAACCTCCTCTGAGGGTTATTTAGGGTCTCCCCTGTGGGTTTCTCATCAGATAACGAATGCAAGAGCTCACCAGAGTTCCTCTGCACTTCTCTCTTCGACTTCTGCCAAGGATCGACTGCTGACTGCTCCAGGACGCCTGCAAAACCACAACAAAATAGCAAGAAGACTACCAGCAACATTGTAACGCCTCATCCAGACGGCTTTCTCAACTGTTTCCTGGTGGTGCATGCTCTGAGGGCTGTCTGCCATCACCCTGCACTGGAAGCCAAGAAGAAATCTCCAGTGGGTTGTTGGAATCTTCCCCCTGCCAACGCAGGCACTAACCTTCTGCATCACCGGTCCTCTGGGTCCCCTCTCATCTTGACGAGCGTGGTCCCTGGAACACAGGAGCTAGATCCAAGTGTCCCCAACAGTCCAGTGGCCCTTCTGTCCAAATTTGGTGGAGGTAAGTCCTTGCCTCCCCACGCCAGACAGTAATCCTTTGTACTGCGTGAACTGCAGCTGCTAGGGCTTCTGTGCACTTTTGCAAGACTTCCTTTGTTCCTTTGTGCGCAGCCTAGTCCAGGTCCCCAGCACTCCGTCCTGCATTGCCAAACTCGCTAAGTCGGACTCCGAGTTCGTGGGACTCCCTTTTGTTGTGCTGAGATGACTGCCGTGCTCAGATCTTCTGAACGCCTGTTCAGGTGCTTCTGCGGGTGCTGCCTGCTTCTGCATGGACTCTCTGTGTTGCTGAGCGCCCTCTCTGTCTCCTCCTCCAAGGGGCAACCTCCTGGTCCTTCCTGGACCCAGGCAGCACCCATTTTCTTCAATTGTGTCCTTTGCAGCTAGCAAGGCTTGTTTGCATTCTTTCTGTGTGAAAACAACTCTGCATCCTCCAGCACACCGTGGGACATCTTCAGACCAAAGGAGAAGTTCCTGGCACCTTCCGTTGTTGCAGAATCTTTGGCTTCTTTTACCCGGAGGCAGCCCTTTTGCACCTTGCACCTGGACACTTGCGTGACTCTTGGACTTGGTCCCCTTCCTTTTGCAGGTCCTCAGGTCCAGGAATCCGTCTTCAGTGATTTGCAGTCAGTTGTTGTCTTTGCAGAATCCCCTATCTCAACTTTACTGTCTTTCTGGGGTAGTAGGGTAACTTTACTCCTACTTTTCAGGGCCTTGGGGTGGGGTATCTTGGACACCCTTGGTGTTTTCTTACACTCCCAGTGACCCTCTACACACTACACTAGGCCTGGGGTCCCTTAGTGGTTCGCATTCCACTTTTGGAGTATATGGTTTGTGTTGCCCCTAGGCCTATTGTCTCCTATTGCATTCTATTGTGTTCTACAGTGTTTGCACTACTTTTCTAACTGTTTACTTACCTGATTTTGGATTGTGTGTATATTTTGTGTATATTACTTACCTCCTAAGGGAGTATATCCCCTGAGATACTTTTGGCATATTGTCACTAAAATAAAGTACCTTTATTTTTTGTAACTCTGAGTATTGTGTTTTCTTATGATACTGTATAGTGCTAAATGATATAAGTGGTTTAGTAGGAGCTTTGCATGTCTCCTAGTTCAGCCTAAGCTGCTCTGCTATAGCTACCCCTATCAGCCTAAGCTGCTAGAACACTTCTAATATACTAATAAGAGATAACTGGACCTGGCACAAGGTGTAAGTGCCACTAGGTACCCACTATAAGCCAGGCCAGCCGCCTACATGGGTGAACTGTCATGGTACCCTATTCACACAGTTACCAAGCCCCTAAGCCTGTACCCTTGACTGGAAGATGCACCATCACACAGAACTACAATCATGCATCAAACAGGAAACCACACAACAGCAGATTGAAGTCTGAATCTCTCCTTTATAGACCAATACTGTGCAAGGCCAGTTGGTAAGTAACACAAGGGCAAGTCTGACACTGTCTCCACTCTTCCATTGCACCTGACCAAGGATATGGCATCCAGCTGTGGGGGATGACACCCTATGTCAGTCCACAGAGTGACGTTGAGAATACTTACAATGTGGCTTACATCCACACTTGGAATGTTGTGGACCAGGCATTCGGCATCCTGATGTCACAATTTCGATGCGTAGATTTATCAGGGGGAAGACTGTTGTACTCAACTCCACTTGTTTGTAAAATGATTGTTGTGTGTGCAATTTTGCACAACATCTGTGTGCAAACTAAGCTCCCCTGCGATGAACAGGTGGAGGACTCCAGGGTGGAGGATGAGGGAAATGATGTCCCACCTCAGGATGGGGAAGGACAAAATACCACTGCTGGGGCACACAGACGTGCGCACATTGTTGAGAATTTCTTCACTAGAATATAGCAATTAACATGTCACTTAGAATAAACTTGTAAATAAGTCACTGAATCACACAGGTGTCTTGGAGTATCTGCCACATCCAAATGCTACAGCAACTCATATACATGTAGGAAAGCAAGACTAGGCCAAAACAGTGGGAAAACAAGTAGGAACAAACCCAGGAACACCAAACAACTACACACAAAGCAATGCGAATGGAATTTGCCGGCGTAATGTTAGCATTGCAAGCTTAGCATACAGGTTACATAGCGACATGTATATCACACAGGTCTGTTGGGTTGAAATTTGACAGTAGCCGCATTGTTACTCCATGCAAGGAATGTTATCCTGATGTCGGCTCTTGGTAAGACAAGAGCAGTCAGTACCCGCAACAGGTCTGTGTCAGCTATGTGACAACGCAATGTCTTCATGTCTCAATCACATGTGAAAATTCATAACATATCCATCAGTGACAGCCATATGCATGACAAATAGTGTGTGACATACATAGGCCATTGCATCAGTATTTCTAAGCCTGTCCTACGCAAATAAGTACTCATCTCCCATGTATGTCAAACAACGTCATGGCATCTCTCATTCCCTTGGCTAAATCCATGTGTCTATCAGGATACAGACATATTTAAACATGCATGTGTATACCATAGTTGTCAGGCGTACACATTCAATCCACCCACACTCATTATGCTTCTGACAAAGGATGTTGGTAACAGATGTATGTGAGTGCCCATGTTATCACACACATTTTTGAAGGACAGCTGAGACACTTCTGCACTGTACTGGCACAGCCACTTTGTCGAGTGACTCACTGACTACACAAGTGCTGAGGCTAGAGTCTGGAGATATGTGGATATCAGTCACTCACCCTGCATACAATGGATATGCTATGATAAATATTGTTTGCCTGTAGCTAACTCAAGGTTCATTGACAATTATCACATGAAGAAAATACAGTGACATGCATGAAGGACTGGGCAGTATCAATTATCCAAACAGTGCCATTAATGTGGCAGTTGAGGCCTACAGTACACTATCTGGCTTCTACAGGTGGGAATGTCTACACAATCTCAATATATCAATGCACAATACAACATTGTAGATATGTAAGACCATGCACATAAGCACACACGTTGTGTAGACTACTCAACATCCAAGTCACACTGTCAGCAACACTGTGTGTTTGCCCAGCACAAATAAGTATGATTGATGCATGTTTAAACGGACATTAGTTGTAATTTGGGTCTACAGAGGAGTCCGTGTCTCACTATCTGCTAATGGATTGTCTATGAAATAAAGGCTCATATGCCATTCCAAATCACAAACTCATGCAATTCCCAGTTGAAAACAGTCCAAGACTGACAGAAATCCCCTGTAAGTCCCTAGTAGATAATAGAGCAAGGCTGACAGAAATCCCCTGTAAGCCCCTAGTAGATAATAGGGCAAGGCCAGCAGAAATCCACTATAACTCCCTAGTAGATAATAGGGCAAGGCTGAAATATATCAACAACCTGTAAGTCCCTAGTAGATAATAGAGCATGGGAGTATAGATGTAGATTTGAAATCCTGCACTTGAGGGTGCACTGATGTGTAGCCTGCCATTCCTGTCTGATTGTAGCTCTGCCATGCACATCGGGAACTACAAGGGAATACTGTGCAAAACTATGTGGTAAGGAATTGTACTGTCAAAGTTTTCATTGAGAAAACATTGTCACAAAATGCAACCTGAATATCTCCCCTACGTGCTCATAGCTCTGTGTGGGCCAGGATTGTGAGCATTGACTACTGGTAAGAATCATCATAGCCAATTTTGCTTTTTTAAAAACACCTCCTAACACTTACAAACAGTAATCTATGTGGACAAAACTACCTGTTTTTGCATGGGGGGGGCACCTGCATTTTTGGTCCTGGGCTCAGCAGCCATATAGGGAAACCTACCAAACCCAAACATTTCTGAAAACTAGACACCCAAGGGAGTCCAGGGAGGTGTGACTTGCACAGATCCTCCAGTGTTTTCTTACTCAGAATCTTCAGCAAACCTCAAAATTTGGCCAAAAAACACTTTTCCTCATATTTCAGTGACAGAAAGTTCTGGAACCTGAGAGGAGCCACAAATCTCCTTCCACCCAGCTTTCCCCCAAGTCTCCTGATACAAATTATACCTCACTTGTGTGGGTGGCCCAGGTGCCTGCAACAGAAAAAGACCAAAAACCTGTAGAGATTGAGGGGATAGCACAGCAAGTTGATAAGCACATATTTTTATTTTATACATCTTTAGGCTGACTCTGCTTTGGGGGCCCCCACAAGTGAGGTATAATTTTACTTGGGAGACTGAGGGGAACACTGGGTGGTAGGAAATGTGTGCCAGAGTGATGATCCTACAAAGAAACGTGAGGAAAATATGCTTTTTTAAGCAAATTTTGAGGTTTGCAGAGGAGTCTGGGTAAGAAAATGTTCGGGGATCCACGCAAGCCACACCTCCCTGGACTCCACCTGGTAGGTTTTCCTAGGTGAAGGCTGCACCCGGGACCAAAAACGTAGGTGCCCCCCCAAACACAGGTAGTTTTGTAATAGATAATTTTGATGTGTCCATGTACTTCTGTGATGTTTCAAACACTAAAATTGTGAAAAGAAACACTCTTAGGTTATGTTAAAAAGACCCCTCACCCACCAACCAAGTTGGAGGTATGCTTCATCATCAGGGCCCCACCGAGACACCTAGCATGTCATGAGTGTTCTACGACACCTGATTAAAGCGGAGCAGACTTTCTCATTTTTATCACATATACTGGTTGGATTAGGCACTAGGGTGAGTGGTGGTTCATTAGATCAAATTTTATTAACAAAAGATTTCACAAAAATGAAATGTGCTGTTAATAAGAGAAAGGCCAAAAAACTAAACCAATGACTCACAGCTCGTGAGCTGTAAAGCCGCAACAAGGTACCAACCGCTTTGCGTCCATTCACACACCTTTCTTACATGACATGCACAAGACCATTCACGCTGCCAGCCACAGCCCTAGCACATTACAACCCTTGCATCGACAGACAGCGCCACTCAAGGGCCCATCACTTTCATACACCCACATGCCTGATACAGCAATCACACCAGCTGATGGAAGTGGGTGGACTGGTGTTTGACTGGCACCGCTGGCCAAGTGCCACTCCACACACACACTGCCTGCCAAGCGCCACCCCATACACACTCCCACCCAAGCGCCACTCCACGCACACCACCAGCCAAGTGCCACTCCACGCACATCGACACTCCACGCACACCGCCAGCCAAGTGCTACTCCACCCACACTGCCAGCCAAGCACCCCTCCACACACACCGCCAGCCAAGCGCCACTCCATGCACACCGCCATCACATTTTTTTGTTTTTAAAAAACAAAGAAACCAGTAACTGATTATAAATAAGTACAAAACTACAAACACAAAAGCTCTAACTGAGTACATGACAGTAATGCCAACAGTGAAACTGAACATATGGAAATATAAAATGGCAGTTTACGCTCATGGTAGTTCCCTGTAATTCTTCTATGTGTGGTAACTCCTGAAACAGCCTGCCACACACAGCCCAGGCTTTGAAAGACAGTCCGGGCAGTACATCCGGCTTTCCCTCCGGACACCTCTTTGGGTACAGACTCAACATTTTTGAGCGGGAAAGTCTGTTTTGGGAGTGGAAAGAATCTGATCAGGAAAGTAGTGATCTTTCAGTCTAGCCACATCCTCCACAACTACTACTCTAGGAACTCTTGCATGATCCACAATAACAAGGCTCTCTATCACTGACTCCTGAAATTTAAGAAATTTCATCCTTGACTCAGGGGAACAATCCTTAAACACAATTAAAAAAAGTTGCTAATTTAAACAATTGAATAGCCAACTTTTTATACCACACGTAAGACTTACGAACAGCAGTGTAGGGTTTCAATCTCTGATCTACTCTATCAATACCACCCATGAGCTTATTGTAATCTAAAATGCACACAGGTTTGCGTACTTCAGCAACTTGACCCCAAACAGCCACAGGTGAATTACTCTCATCTTGGATGCTAGTCAGCATGTACACATGCCTCCTGTCTACAAATTTCAGAGCTAGCAGCTCATCATTCCGCAAGGCACTGCACTGTCCCCTCTCAGGTTTTTTACAGACAAGCTCCCTTGGATAGCCTTTCTGGTTAGAGTGAATTGTACCACAAGCAAAAGTGTCTACTCTGAACAACTCCTTGAACAACTGAACTCCAGTGTAGAAGTTATCTACATACAAATGGTGACCTTTGTTAAACAGTCGCCTACCAACTTCCCACACAATTTTCTCACTAACTCCAAAAGTGGGCAGACAACCAGTGGGGTCAATACTGGAATCCCTACCAGTGTAGACCCGGAAATTATAAACCTATCATGTACTACTTTCAAAGCATATACAATTTAATTCCATACCGTGCCCTCTTGCTAGGAATGTACTGCCTAAAAACTAAACAACACTTGAACAGGACCAAAGACTTGTCCACACTCATTTCTTTGCCTGGCACATTGACTTCTGAAAACCGATATACAAAATGATCAAGGACAGGCCTATTCTTAGAAAGATGGTCACAATCGGGGTGATCTTGTGGCAAAGCTAAAGCATTGTCAACAAAATGCAGCATCCAAAGAAGAAGCAAATACCAATTATGAGTCATGGTTGCAGGAAATATAGTGGTTGCCATCAAGGGACTAGTAGACCAATAAGAAGCCAGTAATGGCTTCCTTGTCAACCCCATCAAAAAAGTCAAACCCAATAAATTTTTCATCTCTCCCAAATTTGTGGGAATCCAATGGGAAATATCATTGTGCACAAATCTAAGGACAATTTCACCCACAATCCTGCATTTAGTACACCACCTACAAACATGTGATTCATGCATGGCAACAATACTCCTTTGGAGTAAATGTACTTACCTAAAACATGTAACCACGTAAACCACAGGTCAACCACTGCCAATACCGCAAGGAGACACAGCAAAGGAAGCAAAAGCTTCAAACTGGAACAAAAAAGAGAAATAAACTGTTATAATTACAAATGCAAATACTTTGCCAGTTGAGAAACACCCCGTCACCAAACATTTAGACATTTTCCCTGGTGTCTACTGATCTCCAGGGGCAGATGCCCCAACAGTGTTTTTTCCACTATGGGGGGGGTGACCATTGCCCAAGGGCCCCCCACACACAAAAAAACAAAGCACACAACATCCCTGGCATCGTCGTAGCTTCTACCCCCTCTGGGGGCAGATCACCTTAAAAATAATGAGCTGATTGGGCAGAAAAGGAGTAAAATATTATACACCCTTAGGGAAGTGACCCTTGCCCAAGGGGCCGCCCCCCAGACACAAAACACACACACATGTACACACACAAAGAAAATCCCTGGTGCCTAGGGATTCTGCCCCCCTTGAGGGCAGATGGGCCAGAAAAAAAGGCCGATCTGCCCAAAACTGTTTTTCCCCCTTTGGGGGGTGACCCTTGCCCAAGGGGCTGCGACCCCACACAAAAAAACAAAAAACTGCACAACATCTTGGTGCCATCGTGGCTTCTACCCTTCCGGGGCAGATCGGCTTAAAAATAATGATCCGATCTGCCCCTAAGGGGGGCCTGAACGGCATAAAAAATGATGCCTCCTTGGGGGAGCAGCCCTTGCCCAAGGGCCCGCCCCCCACACAAAAATCACACATGCACACATGCACACAAACAAAATCCCTGGTGCCTAGTGGGCACTTCTGCTGCCGCCCGCAGGAATGCTAAAAGAGGCATTGAGGGAAAGGAAAACCCTTTCCTATCCCCTGATGCTTCTTTTGAAGTAACCCACCCTCCATCCCCTGACTAGAGGAGAAACTCACTTCTTCTTCCTGAGACACGCTGGAAGCAAATGACTTCCAGCGCGTTGGGCGGCTTCTAATGATGTCAGTGTGCGATCGTGCGCTGACATCATTAGATGGGGGGCCAAGAGTGGAAGGGGAAGCAATTCCCCTTTCAGACCTGCCCCGGCCCTCGGGGGAAGCGCTAGTGCTTCCCCCCGAGGGCTAGGTGCAGGACGTAACACTTACGTCCTGGGCACCCGAGCGGTGCTTCCCAGGATGTAACCGTTACTTCCGAGGCACCCGAGGGGTTAAGGGGGTGGGGTTAAATGTTTATCATGTGGTGTCATATGTTTAGAGTAAGTAGAGATAAGTTAAGTTAGTTTTAGGAAGATGTTAGGCTAAGATAGTGTAGTAAAGATTAGTTTAGGTAGTTTAGTTAGTTTAGGGTTTTTAGGCTTAGTTTTGCAGTTAAATACATCTTTTTTCTATTCCTAATAAATGGTCTCCATTCTGATTTTCTGCGTAGGTGGTAGCATGTATGCACAGGTCATGTTAGGAATATGTAGTATTTGGTTTACATGTGTAACTACGTGTATCCCCTATGGTCAGGTTAGCAATGGTGTCACAAAAGCAACTTCATACATCTTTCAGCAATGTACATGACACTCTGGGTGTGCATGGATACACATCCCAAAACAGGTATTCATATAGCATTTCTCTGTATTGTTAAGTAATGTGACTTGCATTGTCATTAGGTTGTTGTATTTGCATTCCCCCTAAATCTACATTTTGTTACTGAGAAAATCATGACTGTCCCTCACACTCTTACACATGCATCATTCTTCTGTCACATCAATGGTTTTCCTGTAACTACTATCCTTGCTAGGCCCAGCTACTTGTGTAGTGATTGCTGTCAGCTATCACATTGCATGCATGATAACTGTCCGATGCCATGCTTGGGGTGCTCTGCTATGACTTGCTATTTCACATAGCTATCAGTCACCTCAGTCATGTTGCAGTCACTGTGTGTGACTCTGTGCATGTCACAAATCCACATATATCCTTAGGTAAACACTCAGGGGCATATTGACAAGCTCCTAGCGCCACCAGAGCATCTCTTTTTGTGACACTCCAGTGGCACTGTGCCCTTTCACTAATTTGTAAGGTGGCATAAAGTCACTTTTGGTGGCTTAACACCACATTGTATACCTGGCTCCCCACCAATGCATATTTCTGTGGCAGAGGGCATGCAATGGGTGTTGCAGTGTTCTTACCCATGCAATACCCATTGCATTTGGCACTGCCTCAGATTTACAATGGAATGTAGACCTGAGGCAGTACCAAAACAATTACATCTTCCCATGAATGTAGCTTGCATGGCACAACAGGGAGACAGACACATCTTTAGGCTAGTTTTTGCTTATTGTTGTTGTGCTGCATTTTGCCACTTACATAGTAGGAACAAGGAGCTTTTACTGTTTTTATATGTGCAGGGAGGAAAACTTCCTTCACATAAACATCCAATATTTGCAATGCAGACTCCCTGGCAATATGATGCAAGTGTAACTGCATTGGCACTACCTATGGTTTAGTTATGATTCAGCTCAGAGTAGCTACATTGCTGGCGGCACCGCACTACCCTATTTATTTTTGGTACATAGGCCAATCAGTGTATAGTTTTCACACAATGCATACAATTCACACAGTTACTGCAGCAGACACAGATTCAAGACAATTGATTTTTAGAGTTGATTCATTTGCATGTGAAATGATGTAATTGATTTTACTATTTGGTGCACAAGAGACTGACCCCATGAGCGATCACAAACCATTAGAAGACTAGACAAAGTCCACGGGGGGCAACATATCATGAGACATTTAGGAGAGGAGTGCATCAGTGAGGAGGTGATCAAATCGCAAATAGGTAAGAATTGGTCACAATGACAGTTCACATGTGTGATTGGCCAACTGTGGGAAAGTGATGGGTGGACATTGATACATGTGGTAACACTGGCATGATCGTAAGCACAGAGCAAAAGAGAAACTGTCCATGTGCCACGGACTGTAACTGACAGGTGGTTTTTGGGGTCAATGTTGTTCTTTCCACATCTTCATCCTCTGATGTGTGCAGTGCCTCCCGTGCCATGGGCGGTACCGCTGTTGAAGTTGAGGGGGGCACACACACATTAGGGGCTGGAGATGTGGATTCAAAGGTCCCGGCAGCTGTCATCTGTGGAAAGATGAAAAGGCATCAATGCAGCAAAGAGATGCTGCTGGATTCACAACACAGCAGCAACATCATCCTGGTAGGCAGCCAGGTTGTCTTTGAGGGAGCCCAGCATCAACTACATGAATTCCAGGACAGTTTAGATAGCTCCCAGCCTGTTGTCAATCCTACTGGTGCAACTTTGGGAGGGCAATTGTTGGAGCCTTTGCCTCAGGACACTAGCTATGTCGGCCAGGGACTGCTGGAGTCCAAGTAGCAGAGAGTGGATGCCTCTCATGGCAGGATAGTTGTCCTTATTTGGACTGAGGCACCTATGGACTTCCACTAGGCTGCCTACCATGGTCTCTATCCCCTCCCGCACCTGCTGTGTCAGCTACCGCTGGATTCCTACTGCTACATTTTGGAAGATGATGTCTGGATCCTGGGAGTCCAGGACTCTAGATGAGGTGGAACATGGTGTTTGTTGGGTAGTTCATTTGGGGACCCCACAATGCTGTGTGTCCTCCTTGTGACTGGTGAAGGTGCCTGGATCGCACCCAGGATCTGCTGGAGAGTGTCAGAATTGATGCTTTGCATCATCGATGAAGTCCAGGACCTGCAGCTGGCTGTGAGGTATGGCATCATCCTCTGCAAGGAGATGGAGATATGTCAATGTTGATCTGTGTTAGCTGTTCACATGAGTCATTAGGTTGTTAATCATGGTGCCTCACTTACGTGGAGCAAAGCCACGCATCAGGTCCCTCACTTATGGGTCACAAGTGGCATAATATACCACCAGGGTGTTCTTTTTTGGAAAGCACCGCTGGCACAATGTGCCAGTTCACAATTCCTAGTCCAATCTAAGCCATTGTATGTGATTTGTTTGGGCTACTGCATGTAGACCCCTTTCATGCATTACACTGCATTACAGGTACATGGCATTGGTGTTGCTTGGGGTGTTCTTACTCATGGAAACATACAGAATCTGTTGTATTGCCAGATCTATAAGTTTTAGTATGTGTCACATTCTTCTGCTAATCCGCATATGTTGTGAGAGTGATGTAAAGGGGAGAACTGTCCACATGCATTCTCCTTGTCACCTCTTATTATGACTGCTGTATCCTGAAGCACCCATAGTAAGATGCAACCACCTCTCAAGTATTGGATTGTATGTGAAGGTTTCCCTTCCTGCCCTACAAACACTCATCCCTGCAACACAGGCCTTCTTGCAGCATGGATGCAAGGGGTCCTTTGTTTCAGGGCTGAGTGTTGTTGTGCATGAATGGACACCTTCCTGTACATTCTCATACATGGAACGTGGTTGTGTTTTACTATGTAGGGTTCAGGATACGGAACAAATGATAAGAGGTGTCAAGGAGAATGCATGTGGACATTGCTCTCTCTTGCATCACAGTTACAGCACATGTGGGTTGGCATAAGGAGCTGACACATTGCGAAACATGTCAATCAGGTTACTTCACTGCCTCTGGGGTGGCATTGTAGTGGTAATACATATGACTGACATTGTTTTTGGTCCTTTTTTCCATCATTCAATGTGTGTGCAATTGGCAACAGACATTGGAAGTGGCAGACAGCATTCCTGGTTGTTGATGTTGCAGGATGTGTCCCTTTCTGCACATGAGCAATCATACCTGCAACACAGGCATCCCTACACCATGCTCAATGTGTGTCAGTGTTAGGTAGCAGTTAGTGCTGCATCACCAAAGGTAGTATAGGGATGCATTGCATGTTAGTAATAACGACACATCCCAGCACATTCAAGATGATGTGGCATAGCACAACAGGCTGGGCTGCTGTGCTGCAGTGCATGATTTCATCATGCATGATTAAAAATGGGCCACATTTCCCAGACACTGACGGCACACTGCCCTACCAGAGCATCATTTTTGTGTTACTCTCCAGTGGGGCAGAGTACCAGTCCATATTTACTAGGGCAAAGAAGCCACCTTGTTTGGCTTTTGATGGTCTGGTATTATTTGCCCCTTTCATACCTCACACTGCAGTTACATGGGATTCCATGTGTTTTGCTGGGGTTGTTCCACAAAACACACATGTAACCCACCCAAATTTGGAGACTTCCCAAATTTTTACATCTGGGAATGCTGTAGTTTCATACACCATCTCAGGGTTTGCGTAGAAGTGACATCAAGGTGAGTGTAATCTTTGTTTGTCCCAGTAATGTCATGTTAGTCGATGTGCTGTGCTGTGCATCACACATAGTGAGACTGAAACACCACTTGTGCCTGATGTTGTGCAGGAAGGTGCCCCTTGATGCACAACAGAAATCATCCCCGAATCACAGGCACCCTTGCAGCATGGTGTAAGAGTGCCTGCATATGCAAATGGCAGCAAAGTGTGCATACGGTAATGACTGAAATATCCTGCATGTTGTGTGCAAGGTACTTTAATGCCCTTACCCAGTGGTGCATGAAGACATATCCCCACCCTTGCTGGCCCACCCTGAACAACATGCCAGGTACAGGATAGCCAATGAGAGTGAAAAATGGTCAAATGGTTCAGTTGACACATTGAAGGGGATTGTTGTGAGGGTTGTGAAATGGCTTGTGAATGGGTGGGTGATCTGTGCACATTACATGTATTTTGTATTTAATATTTAGTGTCTCTCCATGCAACTCTTTCACATGCATAGAGTGCCTCCAATGTCCCTCCCTCTTGTGCCATTAGTTATTTACAACATTGCCCCCGCTGCAACTTACCCTGAGTCTGTTGTTGCTCACCATGTGCTACAGTGTACTATCCCTGGACTTCAGTGACCAACTCCTGTGGGATGATCGCTGCCACAATCTCATCCAGCTCCTCCTGGGGTGCAGGACTTCTACCTCCTGTCTGCAGTGCTGCCTTTTGGTTGCTGGACAGTTTCTTTCTAGTTCTATGCTTGCAATCGTGCCAGCGCTTCTTACAATCCGTCACAGTCCTCTTCACTTCTGCCACACTGTTGACTGTATCAACTATGGACTGCAATATAGCCTCATTCCTACTTATTGGCAATTTAGAGGTGACCAAGAGCTGATGTTGGTGCTCCATCACCTCTGTGATCAGGATCTGATTCTCCTGCTCATTGAACCTACACTTCCTCTTACTTTTTCCCTTCTCCTGATTGTCTGTTTGGACATCCTGACTTGTACTGGGCTGATTGAGGTCTCTCTGGGGTCTCTCCTGACTTCTCCATTTCTTTACCTTGTGGCTTCCTTTTGGTGTTTTCAAAGGGTTTTCTGTATATGCTTTTAAGGCAAAAAGTGACACTAGCACGATTAGTTTAAAAAAAACATGCTGCAAACCATACTAGTGCCACTTCTGTGGCATCAGCATAATTTTTTTGGGGACATGTCGCAAGGGTTAGGGTCATTTTTTTATGCTAGCTTTTTCTTACCACCATGATGCGCAGTTTTTTGATTATGACACAAGCATGGCAGTAGGAAATTATCTTAGCCAGCGTTAACCTTTTTGATGCACAACTGCGCTAGCGCAGTTGTGCGTCATTTCTTGTAAATGTGCCCCTTAGTTCATGAGCCAATAAGATGCTTTTCACTTCTAAATCTCTTTTAGCTTCAGCTCTTCTCTCCACCAGGGGATTGTCAGCATCACCTCTTCTCTTCTCTTTTCTGTAGCCAGTTGGGCCAGCTGCAGCCTCAGGTCCCCCTCACCCTGTCTGTCCTTTATCCCTTCTGTAAACAGAGTTTGAGGAAAGACACTGTTACCAGAAATGGGTCCAAAGAGGGACTCCCACAATCCTAGTCAGAGTGCATCAGATACACACTAAACGTGAACCTGTGCGCACGTCTTGGTAGCTTGGCACAAAGCAGTCAGGATTAACTCTAGAGACAATGGGCCTCATTACAACTTTGGCGGGCGGCAACCGCCGCCCACCAAGTTGTAACCGCCGTGCGGCCGCCAATGCGGCCGCAATCCCGTGGTGCCCATTTTGACATCCACGCTGGGCCGGCGGGCGGAAACCGAGTTTCCGCCCGCCGGCCCAGCGGGGATGTGGGCCGCAACATGGGAGCCGGCTCCAAATGGAGCCAGCAGTGTTGCGGCCGTGCGACGGGTGCAGTTGCACCCGTCTCGCTTTTCACTGTCTGCCTAACAGACAGTGAAAAGCTGCATGGGCCCCCAGGGGCCCCGCGACTCCCCGTACTGCCAGCCTTTTCCTGGCAGTTCAAACCGCCAGGAAAAGGCTGGCGGTAGGGGTACTCGTAATCTGCTAGCAGCGCTGCCCAGGTGGAATATCACCGCCGGGGCAAATGTGGCGGGAAACTGCCGGCCCCGGCGGTGCGACTGCGGCGCAACTGCTGCGGTTGTAATGACCTGGGAAGCACCGCCAGCCTGTTGGCGGTGCTTCCGTCACAACAGCCCTGGCAGTCTTGGACCGCCAGGGTTATAATGAGGGCCAATGTGTAAAGTATTTGTGCAACACTTCAAACACTGAAAACAGTAAAACGATGAAAGCACTACATAAAAGTAATGCACATCAGGGTAGAAATACAGAGTTTAGCTACATGAACAAATGAAGACCAAAATAACAAAAATCCAATCAGTAGAATCTGAGATATGATTTTTTTTAAAACATCTGCAGATCTAGTTCTCAGAAGGTTAAAGCACCAACCATGGCTATCTGGTCACACTCGACCGGGGTAAATCCATAAGCTCAGGATGGCCATGATGGAGTGCGGGCCAGCTACAGGGACCAACGTTCTCCCACTGAAAAAGTTCCCTGTGTGGAGAGTTGCGTCAACATAAAGATCTGATGTGAGGTGCTGAGGGAACAAGGCAAAGACGATGCGTCAGTTCTGATCCATGCAGTCAGGGATGCGTTATTGTCAAGCAATATAGTAGTAAATGCAACGTCCTCGAGATGCAGTGCGGCATTAAACCCTATGCAAAGAAGGCAATGTGTCGTCGTGGGGCTGCACTGCCAGCGATGGCATGTCTTTGTCTTTGGCAGTGATGCATCTGTGTCGAGGGAGGATGCATTAGTTCTGTCCAGCATAATGACAATGATACATTCATTTTTGGCAGAAGCAGCTGAAGAACCCACTTCCAATGGCCGAGGACTAGATTGGCACCACTTGGTAGGGCAGGACTAACAGTTGGCAGAGTCCAGAGGCTGTAGCAAGGTTGAGTGAAGTCTTTGATGTCCCTGAAACTTCAAAACAGGAGGCAAGACAGCAAGCCCTTGGAGTCACTTTGGTTCTGGGGTTGTAGGGATTCAGGATTAGGCCTTGTCACTCCAAAGCAAAGACAGGAGGTAGCAGAGTAGGCACAGCAAAGCAGGAATAGAGCAATGTCCTGCAGAGTCCAGCAGAATGACAATCCCCTCTGGAGCACAGCAGTTCTTCTTCCTGGCAGAATGTCCTCAGATCTAGAAGTACACTGATTTGGTAGGGTCAGAAGTCCAGTTCTTATAGCCAATGGCACCTTTGTTCTTTGAAGTACCTGCCCTTCCTGCCCTGAATCCAGACATATTACAGGGGGTTATGCCGCACTTAGTGAGGGCTCTGGACCCAGCCCCTTCAGGTGTAAGCATCAAATCCTGCCTCCCATCCTGCGCAGGATGTGCTATTGTTGGAAATTGCCCTTTCTGCAGGGTCAGCAAACTTTTTGCCTTTTTCCGTCTTCTTTTTTCTGTATCTGTTTGTTGGCTTTAGGACTCTGAGCACTTTAACCCTGGCTGACCAGTGCTAAAGGGCACATGCTTTTCCCCTAAACAAGGTACATTGGTATATACACAAATTAAATATTTAATTTACCAAAAATTAAATGCTACTTGAGGGCCTGCAGCACTGATTGTGCCTTCCACTTCAGTAGCCCCTAGACATGTCTCAGGCCTGCCACAGCAGTGCCTGTGTGTGCAGTTTCACTGCTACTTCTGCTTTGAATTTAAAACCCTAGCCAAGCCTTAAACTCCCCTTTTATTACACGTAGGTCACTTCTAAGGTTGGCCCTAGGCAGCCCATAGGGAGGACGCCATGTAAGTAAAATGTAGGACATGTACTTTTAAGTTTTCAAAGTCCTGGTAGTGAAAAACTCTTTTTTTCACTACTGTTAAGCTGTAATTCCTGATCAGAAAGGAGTAGCTCCATCGTGTTTTATAAAATTGGAATTGTAATGATAAATCCTCTTTACTGGTCAAGTCAGATTTAACATTACTATTTTTGAAATGCTACTTTCGTAAGTGGGAATTTCTCTGCTCTTACTTCTCTTTGTGCCTTGCAGCCTGTCTCCTATACACATCTGGGGTAGGGCCCACCTTAGGAGTGACTTATACGTATTAAAAACAAGGTTTGGGCTTGGCAAGGTGGTTAACTTGCCAGGTCGATATGGCAGCTTAAACATGAACATACAGGCTGTGCAATGGCAGGCCTGAGGCATGTTTGAAAGGCTACTGAAGTTGATGGCACAATCAGTGCTGCAGGCCTACCAGTAGCATTTAATTCTAGGCCCTGGACACAGGATGTGCACTTTACTAGGGACTTATAAGTCAATTATATATTCCAATTGTGGATAAGCCAATGTTACCAAGTTTTAAGGAGAGAGCACTTGCACATCAGCAGTGGTTAGAAGTGGTAAGGGGCCCAGAGTCCTAAAGCCAGGAGGATAGCAACATGTTTGGGGATGACCCTGCAGAAAGGGCCAGGACCAACACAAAGATCTAATAAAGACAAAATAAAATCATGGGGAGAATCTCTACAACAAAACTGGAGGGCCCTGAAAAACGTTATATTTACAGGATTATTTGAAACAGACCGACAGGTATCATTATACTGATACGCACCCTTCTCATTCCTTTCAGGACTCATCTAATAAGTGGTCTAAGAGAGCGGGGTGGTCAGCGTCCAGACACAAAGAGTACGTGAAACCGAAAAAGGACTTCCAACGCTCGAATGTCAGGAATAAGGCTGTGCACAGTCCAGGTTGTGCCCAAAACTCTGCTGCACATATTTGTGGCGCTTCATGCGCACCACTTGTCATCCCTTCCTGTTCTAAAAGTGGTCATCAGCATCGCCTGCCCTGTGGTAAAGCTCATGTAGCTGCAGGGTCAGGACATTGGTGGACAAGATGCACTTATCAGTGCTATTCTATGAAGGGACTACAATTCCCAGGTTTTTAGAGGCAGCTGCCATCTTGGGGTCTGGCAGGCCTATAAAGCCCAGCCACACCCAAGCACCTTGCTCACTATTTTGAAGACTTCGATGCAGTCAGACCTCGTGGGGGTTCCTCTGAAGAAGAGCAGATTTCCTGCATTGCAGATTGACAGCAAGCCGGAGTCTCCTTGTTTCCATGGTGAATTCAGATATGAGTAGGTCGTACTCGTAGCGGTAAGGTCTTGATGAGCCCAATCTTGAAGGAAGTGGTTACTTCCAAAAGTACAGTGCCCCTTAGCACAATGAGCAAAGTGTTTCCAGTTCTAAGAGTAAAGGGGCCTTGGCACGACAATCAAAGCGTTTCAGTCCACATGAGTAAAGTGCCCTTGATACGACAATCAAAGCGTTTCGGTCCACATGAGTAAAGCGCCCTTGGCACGACAATCAAAGCGTTTCAGTCCACATGAGTAAAGCGCCCTTGGCATGACAATCGAAGCATTTCAGTCCACATGAGTAAAGCACCCTTGGCACGACAATCAAAGCGTTTCAGGCCACATGAGTAAAGCCGTCTTGGCACGAGGATCAAAAAGCTTTAGTCCACATTAGTAAAAGTGCCCCCTTAGCACAACGAGCAAAGCACTTCAAGGTACAAGAGTAAAGCGCCCTTGGTACGACAATCAAAGCGTTTCAGGCTACATGAGTAAAGCAATCTGGGCACAAGTAACAAAACTCTTCAGGCCACATGAGTAAAGCGCCCCTTGGCATAACGAGTGTAGAACTTCAGACAAAGCAAGTAAAAGTGCTCTCTGGCATAATAAAAAAGGTACTTTATGTATGATGATCAAAGCGCTTCATGAACAACAAGCAAGGCGCTTATGCCCAATGAACAAAACGCTTCAAGTTCAATGAGTAAACTTTCAGGCCTAGGTAGTAAATGTGAAAACGTTTCAGAGATAAGCAAATTATAGTTTCATTGTTTTTGGTAAACATAATATGTGAGATACATATTTAAGTCTTTGAGAATTTCTAGGCTTAGATCAAAGGTTTATCTTATGAATGCATAATTGTTACATGATTGATATTTAGAGTATGACCATAGTCCAAAGCTCTTGCCATCTCTAGATTTAGAGGTTGCAGTTTGTTCATGTTCCATGATTCAAAGAAGGGGCTACGCCCAATTCACAAGTGGTCTCAATCAGATATCATGGAGATGCCTTTATTTAAGAGTCTATTGGTGAGTTATACTGTTATGAATGAATGTATGTATATTTGTTCTAACCGTTTCTTTTCAGATCTCTCTCCCTGCAGTTCCCTACCCTAATTCCCTTCCCCCCGCCTGGCTTCATCATAACTCTGTGCTATAATAGCCTTCTGAGTTGGTGACGCCGGGAGGTGGGCCTTTTGTTCAGAAGTGTGCAGATCCTGAGGAAAGGGCACTGTGACATCATCTGACATCATCATAAAAATGGAAGAGAAACTTCCTCAATAAAAGCCCAATTTAAAAAAAGAAGGTTTTGGGAATTTGCCACACAAACTGAGAATATTACTGTGCAACAGGACATGGTCAGTGACTCTGCTACACAGCATGGCAGAGATCGTGCTGGTTTGCCAGAATCTTCAGGAGTTCTGGATGTAAGAGCAACTAATGACTACAGAGAAATCAAAACCCTACATAGGCAAGTTGCCCCTCCAGATCAAGTCTATAAATTAAACATACAGATTGAGGGGACATAATGTGTGTAATTAAAGTAATTTTCTGGGAAACACTAAGGGGCGCATTTATACTCTGTTTGCGCTGAATGTGCGTCAAAACTTTTGACGCACAATCAGCGCAAACCCTGCCCCATATTTATACTTTGACGTCCGACCCCGCAGGAGTCAAAATTCCATCATGTGCGTCATTTTTTGGAAGGGGGAACCAGCCTTGCGTTAATTATATGCAAGGTAGGCGTTCCCTTCCAAAAAATGACTTTAAGGCGTGTGCCCCTTATTTATACCCTGACGTCATTTTGACGCACAGGAGGGGGCAGGCCTTAAAAAACGGCGCACAGCCTGATGGGCGCCGTTTTTAACGCCTAGGTCAGGGCAGGCGTTAAGGGACCGGTGGGCTCGGAAGGAGCCCAGAGGTGCCCTCCCCTGTTCCCAGGGACACCCCCTGCCATCCTTGCCCACCCCAGGAGGACACCCAAGGATGGAGGGACCCATCCCAGGGAAGTAAAGGTAAGTTCGGGTAAGTATTTTTTTCCGATTTTTTTTGTGGCATTGGGGTCCTGATTTGGGCCCCCCTACATGCCACTATGCCCAATGACCATGCCCAGGGGACATAAGTCCCCTGGGCATGGCCATTGGGCAAGGGGGCATGACTCCTGTCTTTGCTAAGACAGAAGTCATGTCAATGGAGGTTGGGCGTCAAAATAAATGGCGCAAATCCGGTTTGAGGCCTGAATTTTGCCTCAGACCTGACTTGCACCGTTTTTTGACGCACAACCCCCATTTTCCCATACGCCGGCGCTGCCTGGTGTGAGTCACTTTTTTTGACGCACACCAGTCCGCAGCGCCGGCTAACGTCATTCCATTAATAAGGCGCCTGCATGGTGCGTTGGAATGGCTTTAGCCGGCGGTAAAATTTTTGACGCACAACTGCGTTGGCGCAGTTGTGCGTCAAAAAGTATAAATATGGGCCTAACACTTAGTTATGGCATTCTCTTGGCTGAAAAGGATTGGCCACCAGAGTTTGTTGGAACCATCCCACAAGGGGAAGATTTTACCATCTTCCTCACTCCTTTTTCCTGAGCAAGTAAAGCAAGCATAGGCTGCAGATTGTGCTATTGCACAAGCCCCTGCATGATACCACAACTGTGTGGGCTGGGATTAGGGCTTGCTTTATCATGTAATACCCATAAGGCCCAGCCCACAAGTGCAACCACAATATCCAATAAAACATGAAACAAAACACTCCATTGAGAGAAAGTCTCTCACAATTCAAGTACTAGGGAGTAATTGAACCCTGCGTATCTATAATGAATACCACCCTGTTCCCAGTAGATAATTCGGGTCACTCCTATAGACTGGTCTTAGATTGCAGAGATTAAATAGCCACACATGCATATTTGTGATACAAAATCCACACAGTAAGGCATTATTGAACAATGTTTGCAATGGGATATTCTGCCAAAATGTAGCACCTGAAAGCAGGGATCTAACTACTTTTTAGGCGCTTGACTCTAATTTTTCCTGGCTCCTCCAGGTGCATAAGAACAGTCCAGGGCTGTTCTCTGCTCATGTAATATCAATACTCCATGTTATTGATAGAGAAGCATTGTCCTTTGTTGATGACATATGTCTGGCCAATGATGAACTTAATCGCTCACTTAGACAGAGTAGATCACATTGTTTTTGTATTTGTAGAACATGCTAAAATTCAGTTTTGAGAAAACAAAAAGTGTCCAGTTCCTAAGATATGAGTTATCAAATGAAGGGAAGGAAGACCCTCACACACCAATTCCTTGAGAATTGTGCACAATTATAAACACCAAACCCTATCACAAAACTACAACCCTTCTTTTCAGTTTTGGGGGAACCTACACTTCAGATTATGCATAACACATAAAACCACTGTACAATTTAATTTGCCCAGATTTTTCCAGCAAACATTGGACACCAGAACACACGCAAATACTCTTATCACTATAGGCAAGCTTAAAGCACGACACCTACATACCCACATAAACAAAAGAACCTTAGTGGATAATAACTGGTGCCATTGGCTTTACCTATGTCACATTTTATGAAGGTGACAGTGCCTATTGCGTGTCAATCACATGTATATGCTAATGCTGAAAAGTGTTTTGCATCCCCTGTAAAAATAACGATTGCAGCTCAGATGGCTGTCATTAAGTAAAGATCCCTGGCTCAGGGAAAATGCATAGTTGTTGTCACCCCAGTCCCTGATTTAGAGGCTGTCACAAAGGATAGCACTCCAAATGCAAAAGCCTTAAACCCTAGATGGATACAATGGACTATTTCCTTGACTATCACTGATGTAGATTATGTGTTTGGCCCTAACCTGCAAACTCAATAATTTCTCCAGTACCTACTAGAATACCCCATGACGACTAATAGTTTGCCTCTTGATGACAAAATCTGGTAAATTGCACAGAAGATCAGCTCAATGGTAAAGTTCAGAATGGTACATTTAAGTCAACACTTTCAGGTCCCAATGGGTGGTTATTGTGAGCAGTAGACACAAATGGCTCTCATGCATGTTTTATAAACTCTTCGTAGGGTTTTAAAACAAGCAGACCAAACCTTTTTATAACATGGACATTCAGCCTAGCTCCATTTTGCAGTTGAGTTGGATAATGCAGGTTCTAAAGTTGAACCACGTGCCATGGAATCACATAAACTTGAAAGAATTATTGGCACCCATTACCTTAACATTGAAACAACAGATAATTGTGAAAAGAGTGGCCACAAACACCATGCTCAACATAGAAAAGTTGTCTTTTATTGTGTTCTGAAACACCATCATCAGTCTGGTTAGTGCAAGGAGTGATGTCCCCCAATATTGACCTTTTAGTTCACTTCATGTTTGAATCATTTTCCAGTAGGCAGGTTTCAAACTTTAGGGAAGAGTTTTATTCATGAGGTGTGAGAACTACCTTTCGATTGCAAGTGTATGAGAGGGGAAAAGGAAGTTTGTCTCAGCCGTTGCAATTGTGAAACTTTTGTAAGCCATTCAATGATTTGCAAACAGGTGGCGTTGCATAGCGTATGTAAGAAAGAAAGCATTGGCTGTTGTTGATACAGGAATGAATACATTGTCCTCTTGTATTTACACACTAAACAACAGGTTTTCTTCTGCAATTGACATCATACAAAATCACATGTCTTTTTTACAGCATGCATGGAGTCAACTTAGATCTATAATGCAGTTGAGTTGAACATTACAGGTTTTTAAATTGAATTGCATGCTCTAGAAGCATTTGAACTCAAATGAGTTGTTTTTGCCTTTTAATTTAACATGCAAACAACTGATAATGGAAATGAAGGATGCACAAACACATTGCTTTATATAGAAAAGTTAGAAACGTTGCCTTTCACAACGGTGCAGATACCATCAGCAGGGTGGTTAATACATGGAGGTGTCTCTCTGTCAATTTACACGTTTCAGCGTTTGAACTATTTTCTAGGAGTCAGATTTGAGGCTTTAGTGGAGAGTTTCATTCACAAGGTGTGGGAATTACCTTTCAATTACAAATGTATGAGCAGGGGAAAGGAAGTCTTTCTTAGTGGAAATAATTGTAAAACTTCTGTAAATTACTCAATGATTTATAAACAGGTGACATTGCAAGACATATGTAATGCATCAGTGGCGAATCTGGTATGTTACTTGAAGGGAGTTCCCGTCTCCTTGATCACCCAGTGGCATATTTATACTCCGTTTGCGCCGAATATGCGTCGTTTTTTTCGACGCAAATCCGACGCAAAACTGCGTTAGCGCAGTTTTGCGTCAAAAAGTATAAATATGGCCCCCAGTGTTTCAGGTACTTTTGAAAAGACATTACTTGCTACTGAATGATCAAGACTGTTGTGGGATGAGAGCAGGTGTCCCCTATGTGGGTTTTTTTCTCAAATGGTGACCTTCTGTGACGCATGAGATTAGGGTAGCTAGTTTATAGCCTTCCATTCCCATCTTTAATAGTAACTTCGATAAGCTGAGCAGACTAAAAGCACTATTGTTTTAGAAGCACGTTTTATCTGCTTGGAAATCTTTGAATTACAAATAGTAAGGTCATTCTCTGAGACACAGTCACTTTTAAATACTAAGGGGGTCATTATGACCCCAGCAGTCAGTGGAAATATGGCGGTTAGTACCACCAGAAGGCTGGCGGTACATACCACAATATTATGACATTGACAGGTTGGCTGAAGCCGACCCGCCAATGTACCACTCCAATCGCCATGGTGGTGACAGACGCCGGGCTGCAGATATCTATCTCTAGCCCGGCTCCCGTCACTTTTGCACCCACGGGATTATGACCTCGCCTATCGCCATGGTTTTCATGGCTTCCTTACTGCCACAAAAACCATGGCAGTAGGCCCTATCAGTGACAGTGAATTCCTTCCCTGTCACTGATAGGGGTCTCCCCTCTCCCCTTCCCTCTCCAGTTACCCCCCACCGCCTCTCCAATGACCCCCACCACCCCTACATTCATGCCCCCTTCACACACACATACACACACACATTCCCACAAACATCCACGCTTGCATACATCCATTCACACACAGATCCGCACACACTTACAAATATGCACACACACACGCATTCACAAAACACAGCATACATGCACTCACACATTCATACATGCACACTCACATCCAACACGCAACACACCCGCATACACGCACATACAAACATACCCACACCCCCCCACACATACACACAACACCCACCACCCCCTCCCCTGTTGGAGCACCCACTTACCTGTGTGCAGGGGGTCCTCCAGCAGGAGACGGGACAGGGCGCTGCTGCTAGGAGCAGCATCCGCCAGCAGAACACCGCCAGGCCGTATTATTTGACATAATACAGCTGGTGGCGGCCTACTGGCATGGCGCTGCTGGTGGCAGCAGCGCCACCTTACCACCATCCGCCGGCATGGCCATAGCCGGATTTTAACCATCCTTCTGGTGGCAATCCGGCTGTGGTCATATTACGGCAGGCAGCTGGAAGCTGCAGCGACAGTCTTTTGGCAGCCGTCGTTGTGGCGGTAGGCGGTTTTGACTGCCAGTAACATAATGAGGGCCTAACTTTCCAAGACACTTTGGTGAGTTTGCAAGTCACATTTTTGATGCTTCCAACTCCATAGGTTTCATACACTTTTTTAAGGATATTGGGTATGGTTTTGTCAGTACTGTTTAGACTGTGTTTGAAGTAATTCCCTCTTTTATACACTCTCTCTATTCAAGTGTATTTGGAGGCATACGACTTGTTTTGTTGTTAGTTGGTGGTATTTTGTTACTCCTCTATCTGCTCCATAATGGATGTCCAATTTCCAAGCCAAATGTTCTACAATGAATGTCCAATTTCAAAGCCAAAGGGTGATGGAACTACTGCGTGTCCATCTGTATTATGAGTGCATGATACAGTACTTTGGTATACCCTTGTTGAAGGAATTATATGAACTATATGACAACTGGTGTTTGTCTTTCCTACCGGTATGGTTCTACTGGATGCAGCCTGCATTCCTGTCTTTGATGTGCTTTCAAGTGCATACTGTATGTGTGTCTTGCAACCCAATTGATACTATCTACAGACATGAATCTGCAAATGTTCCTGTTGAAGGCTCATTTATGGAGTTGTCGTATGAGACTACAGTTGCTTCAATATGCCTTTTATGGGCCATGTTTCATGAATATGGATGCTTCGGCTCCAGGAGTCCCTTCTTCTGGCTCAACTACTGTGAGCATTGCACAGGATGCTACTTCCTCAGCGGAGACTGAGGCTTTCAATCATGTCTGTTCTCTCACTCTACTTACCAAGGCTTTACTGGTTATGTTGTCTGTGTCTGCGAGATCCCTCTTGGATTCCACCACCACTGATGTTTTGGATGACATCATGGCTGCCTCCAATGACTTTAAAAAAAACTGTTTTGTTTTATTGTAATGCTTTTAGTATGTTATCTATTGTAATTGTTTCTGTCTTTCTCACTAGCAAGGGGAGGATGTTGTGAGGACCACTCGGACCAGAATTGATTCCCCCTGTTTTTGAGTTTTATTTTATATTTCATATTTTATTTGCTTTAGCTAAACTACTTTAAAGTGACATTTATATGCATTTCTTGCATGATATTCTTTAAAAAAATATTTGGTACAAATTTGTTTAGTTAGTCTTTGCACAACATGTAATCAGTACTTTCAGCTCAATGTTAGTAACACTGTACACAATATCCTAGTACTTACGTTGCCCATTCAGAAGACAGCTTCTAACATCTAGACACAGCATTACATCAGGGTCATGCTTCCAATTCAGCAAGGCTATATTATATAAATGGTGCGCTGACACAGAAGGGGGTGAGGGCATTTCAGCCACGACCATCATGGGACAAATGCTGTGTTCGACTTGCAGCTATGCTGGTGCTAATCTTCCAGTTTCAGAGAAGATTGAGAGGATTGCCATCTACACTGCAGGCCAACTCCTGACACTGTCTTTAGGTATGGGGCTGGGGCTGATCCCTTAGAACGGGCCAGGCAGAAGGGTACACCTGCTATGCTCTCAGTATGGTCCTAGGTTTTAGTAGGAGCCTCTAGAGTCTCTAGAAAACCTTGGAACACATTAATCATGGTTGGGTTGTTTATTTTTCTCACCATGATTATAATGCTGATTACTTTGCTTTGTTTCATTTGCCTAAATGTGACAGATCATTCTTTCTATGCCAGAGTACAATTGTTTCAATAAATCAATTGACAACTTCTCTTGCATCTCCTTTGTGTTTAACCAGGTATGCATAAGTAATACAATAATGGGGTAAGATCTGTTTCCACAACTTCTCTGAGGAGTCAGAGAGTAATGTTTAGGTTGTCATAAACACCTTTCACCCCATTTGGTTTAGGAGCTCAGGTGAGGCACTGTAATATAGCCATAAATTTGGCCAACAGCATCTGTGGATGTAGTTAGTCCCCCACATTCTGAAGTTCTTTTATCGTAATATGCAGTCCTTTTACCTTAGTAGGAACCACATGATATATCGATATACCGATGAAGCCAATGTCTCATCCAATATTTGATCCTATAGTGCACAATAAAGCCAGAAAGACCCCCTCAAATGCACCTTTTCTAAGCATTTCTAAGACATCTTGATCTACAGAGGTGGATTCTTCTGTAGAAATAAAAGAAAAGAGGACACCAGTACTCATGGGGTGGGATTCAGAAGTCTAATCAGATAACACTGGCTCAAATAATCATAAAAAGTTTTACAACCCAGAGACTGGAGATTATGGATCATAATTCGATTAGAAATTGATCAATAAGACACGCAGCACTGTGAGCAGGAAAATAGGAAAACCATACCCTTCTTATTTTGAGTGGTAAGTTTTTTGCTGGAACCCGCAGTTGAAGTCTCCAAAAGGTGGGCAATAAGGATGGTGTTTGAGGGCTGAAGAAGAAGCCCACGGAATGATTGCCAGGTGAATAACTGACCACATTGACAGCTGGATGAATGCCTTCATATACCACTGATGGCAGAAAGACAAGGTGTGAGGATGACCCTTCTCATGTTGGTCTGGGCCTTACCCAATTGGGTGAATGTGGAGACGTAATTAAAAAGCTGTGACATTAATGCTAAAGAGGAGCCTTTCAGTAGGGTATGGAGTAGGCTAAACAGGGAGCTCATTTACGTTGGTGTCTAGGTAGAGTGGGATGGTTCAAAATCTTTCTGTAGCGACAGATGCACGTATGTCTCCATAGAAGACAATGTCATATTGTGCTGACCTAGTATAACCAGTCTGAAGCAGCAGGTCACTTGAGGGCGGCCAGGAGGCAGACATTATGGCTGAAAATAATGAGAACATGAGTTTGGCAGTGTTTATGGGTGCAAACAATACCACAATAGTGATATTTGACAGAGTGTTGCAGGAATTATAGAAGGTAAGTGTTGATTCAGAGGGTGGTCTATATTTCTCCTGCAAAGTAGGGGCAAGGATATTTGAATGATATTCTGACAGAATTTAACCAAGGAAAGGCAAACCGATTGTGAACAAAGACAGAGATGTGCAAGGGGGATAGTCAATTGTGCAAGTTGGGGTGTTTAACACAGAGGGGCAAAACATAGGTTCCCCCTGTAGGTCAGTAATGTTTTTTTGAAGAGGAGGTAGAAGATGTGCTAAGGGCTAAAAAGATTGGATGTAGGACAACTTTAGGGTAAACACCAAACTTATCATCATTGGTGGTGAGAAGGGCCGTCAACCTTGTCATCAACAATATCCATATCACCCTCTCCAATTTGAGTCAAAAGGTGGTCTCGGGCCAATTCTGTGGAGCATCACTGCAATTGACATCCTTTTTACCCAATGGAAAGCCTTGTGTAAGTGTTTGAACTGATTTTTATGGTGTTTAGGACTGTGTGCCCATCACGCGGTCCAGCTTGAGAGGGTGCCATAAACGGAAGAGTACCAAAAATACTCTAGTGTGTCTAAGGCCTTTTACAAAGAGGACTGTATTCCGTCATTAGTCTTGTTAATCTGCTCATACTGGCATTGGGAGATTGAATAGGGAGTCTGTGTCAAATTCCTCATCATAGGCAGACATGAGTCTTAACGCAAGTAGGAGGGGGGAGCCTGTTGTTACGAGGATAGAGTGCAATCCAGAGGGGTGCCTTGTTGACTGAAGATAGAGTGCAATTATTCCTTCTCTGTCTCTCTGTACCCCTTAACAAATTCAATAATTAAGCTTCAGATTAGTTAAGCCTTTTACTTTTTACTTATTTGTACTCCAGTAAAAAGATGAATGCTTTTAATTATACACCTCTTCTCTCTTTTTATGTTACCATGCACTTACTGGAGTTAATGTGATTGCTGTCTTTTAGGATAGGTGGCGGTCGGAGAGTGAGCATATCTGTGTGAGAAAAGTGGGGCATCTGCATACCTTAATTGTATTAGTGCAATGGCAGTGATCACTGGAAAGAAAGTGGGTTATTAGTTGAGGTGGAGGTAAGTCCATTACATGTAACACATCCACAACCTTACTTCTAATGTGAACCACAATCCCTTTTTAATACTTGTCTCTCTCAGGGCAGTTAGGCAGCGGAGCCCAAGCCCTATTGAGGGTGATATAGTAGGAATAAGAGACAGTCTGCAGGCAGGAAACAAACAACACCTAAAAAATCATTACACTACTCTAAACGATGCAGTCATTTGCAACATTGTACATGATGACAGGTGGACATATACCATGGTGATACCCACTAATAGTTTACATTCCAGCGTGCCTTGAACCCTAAAACCATAATACCCCCCCACTATACATATGCTGCCCACCATATAATGGAGTACATTTATTAAAAGACAGGCCTAATGGCTTTGTGAGGTAAGACTGGAATACCTCAACCACCACCTCACCTTCTACATTCTCAACAGACATCTCCGTTCCTCCCAACTGGCTCTTGCAGGTGCCCCCAAGATCCGGAAAGGAGGAAGATCCTTCTCCTATTTAGCAGCCCGGATATGGAATGCACTACCTCTCAAGCTCAGACAGACAGCATCACCAAAACAGTTCAGAAAGGACCTCTTCTACTGAGCAGCACACCAACATACAGTGCCTTGAGACCCTATGAGTGATTAGCTGCACTCTACAAATCCATGATTGATTGATTATTACCACAAGCCCCAATATAGAAACATACTACCTAAAACCTAATACAGCCTTATAAACAAATGTGAGATGGTACAACCTTTTAGTAACTTGTCAGTCATCATAAACCATTGTCATAGCCTCCTGAATGAGAAAGCATTTCAACATTTAGGGGGCATTATGACCCCGGCAGTCGGAGTAAATGTGGCGGTAGTACCGCCAACAAGCTGGCGGTACATACCGCCACATTATGACATTGCCAACTCGCCAATGTACCACACCGACCACCATGGCTACTGTACCGCCCGCGGCATTATGACCCTGCCTACCGCCATAGTTTTTGTGGTGTTCATAACGCCATGAAAACCATGGTGGTAGGCCCTACCAGTGACAGGGAATTCCTTCCCTGTCACTTGTAGGAGTACCACCCACCCCCCTAACATTCCCCAGACAACCCCCACACCCTCTCCTTCAATGATCCCCCCTTCCAATCCTCCCCAATGCACACACACTTGCAGGCACACACCAGGCATTCACACACTCACTCACACAGGCATACATGCATTCATACACACATGCATCCATTCATTTATGCACACACCCGTACACACATTCAAACTGACACGCATTCACATTTCCATTCATACAGGCATTCTCCCACATGGACACGCACACTTAAACAACACTACACACTAATTTGCATTCACGCACGCACTCACACATTCATGCACACACCCCAACACACACATACAACCCCCCCACCCCTGTCGGAAACCTGCATCCAGAGGGTCTTCCGCCAGTGGACGGGACGGGGCGCTGCTACCACCACCAGCGCCTGCCAGCAGAACACCGCCAGGCCGTATTATTTGATATAAAACGGCTTGCGCCAGCCTACCACCACCAGCGCCACCTTAAAACTGTCCGCCAGCATGGCCACAGCCGGATTTCCGCCCTTCTTGTGGTCATATTCTGGCAGATGGATGTCAGCCGCGGCGACGGTCTTTAGGCAGCCGTCGCCGCAGCGGTAGGCGACATTTACTGCCATTGTCAAAATTAGGGCCTTAATATGTTTGAGCATGAGCTATATTCTACCTTTACCTTATTGCCAAGTGGTCTTAGGATCCAATAAGGGAGGTCCTTCAGAACAAATGTACTAACTCCAGAGGTGATTGAAAGCTTAAAAAATCCTCTCCCAGTCACTGTTATTCCAGCCTGAGAGGCATAAGCTTCCATCTTTCTTTCTAATCGTTCGTTCGTTACTTTATTTCGGCAAATATTGCCATAAAAGTCAAGACATGAAATAAATACAACATTCACATATACATTTCACAATTAAATATAAGATACAATACATACAATTAGCAAGAAATATATGGATGTCTCCATGGTTAAGCAGTACCGCATATAAAAATATAAGTAACAGTTTATAAATTAATTAAAATTAATTAAAAGCCAGAACTAAAGAAAAAAAAAAAAAAAATAATTAACTTGGATCGAAGAAACAGTGCATCATATACCTATACAAGGAAGGGAAAGATCGGGCCACCTGATAAAATATTACAGTTTGTGACCAAGTCGTTTTCTAATAAGGTACACATTGAATAAGAATCTACTCGTGCCAAACACCACTAATTGTGAAGTATTAGATTGGAATATGCGCTCTGCTTCTTTGTAGGATCTAACCCCCACATATTTACAAACGGGTTTGATCCAACAATCCCTTGGTTTCTTGTATACTGGGCAAAAGAAGAGTAGATGAACAACATCTTCTTTAGCCCCTAAAGTACAGAGAGCGCACAATTCACAACCTTTTACCCCTCCCCAATTGCATGTGTATGTATTAGTCTGTAAGACCCCATACCTAAACTGTAAGTATAGTGTTTTTGCCAGTGGAGGACCGATCTCATCCAAAAATTGTTCGAAATAAGGTGTATCTTTTATGTTCAAAAAATTCAAGGTCAAGGTACCAATCGATGAACTATGCAGTAGCTCTCCGTTGACATAAGACCAAAAGGTGTCCTTTACATATTTCTTAGTACATGTTGTCATATTCTGAGGAACTTCCCATAGGTGTGATAAACCTAATCTCTCATACCACTTAGATACATATTTTAACCAAGGGGTATTCATATGACCATCTATCTGAGTTAATTCAGTCAATCCACCCTTGGAATCACTCAACTCCGGGGTTACCCATAGCCTAACCCAATACAGCAGTGGTCTTAATAATGCTTGATAGTCTGCTCTTTTAAGGTTAATATCGAGGAAAACAGGGACTAGAGGAGTTCTTGTCGGTATTTTGAGTAGCCTTCGTACAAAGTGGTTTTCCGTTTTTCCAAAGTTATTGTTACAGTAGTAGCCCCAGAGTTCAGCACCATAAAGGGCGGCCGATTGGGCCTTCGCTTTATATACTTCAAGTGCCGGTGAGATTGCTTTAGAGTAACTAGCTCTGTGTACTTTTAAAATAGGCATTGAGTTTTGTTTAAGGGATAAGATGCTTTTATCCATCTGTCCTTTCCAGGATAGGTTACTATCCAGCATTAACCCCAAATAATTAAAACTGCCTACCTGTTCCAGTTTTTGATTCTCCAAGGACAGATTATTCCTGAGGGTTTTCTTGGGGTTTATGGACATATACTTAGCTTTGGTAGGATTTATTTCTAACCCCTTCCCCACACAATACTTCTGGAAAGAATCCACCAAATTTTGCAAACCTCTCGGAGTTTGAGAAATAAGGATGGTATCATCGGCAAATAATAATGCCGTAACTGGCTCACCACCTAGCTTCGGGGAGTCATGTACACAATTCCTTAAATAGCTCGGAATACCATTAACATATAATGAGAAGAGTGTAGGTGCTAACACGCAACCTTGGCGCACACCACGGTCTACAGGTATGGCTCTTGAGGTTTCACCTTCTTTTCCCCATCTAATTTTTGCATAGTTCCCTGTGTGTAGCTTGATAAGTTCTTTAAGTAGTTCCCCAGGGACCGCCATGTTCCTTAGTGTAATCCACAACAAATTGCGAGGAACAAGATCAAAGGCGGCCCTTAGATCCACAAATGCCACATAGAGACTACCCTTCCTTATGTTTATGTACTTCCAACAGATGCACATAAACCTGAATACCTGGTCAACCGTACTGATTTTTGTTCTAAAACCAGCCTGATATTTGGTTATTATTTTAGTCTCTTCAATCCAATCTAAAAGCCTATTTAAAATGTGTCTGTCATATATCTTTTGAAAAGTGTCTATTAAACTTATTGGGCGATAATTGCTTGGATCATAGCGATCACCTTTTTTAAAAATTGTTGTAATTTCTGCCCCTTTCCATGAATCGGGGATCGGTGTGCCTGCCGCAATAGAATTACTCAGGTAATTTATATAAGGCCCCCACACATCCACATCGTATTTTAGTAGATCGCCGGGAATTTTATCAGGGCCTGGGGCTTTGCCCATTTTCACAGCTAATAAAGCCTTATTATTTTCTTCTAGACTAAAAGATAATGGGGCAATACTCATTTCTAAGTTTGTCTCATAGTCCCCGAAGGGCAAACTCTCTTTTTTGTTAGCATAGAGCTTAGTGAAGTGATCACACCAAGTGTTTTCATCTAAAAAAATATCCTTTGTTGATCTACCCTGCTTATTTCCCTTAGCGATTAAATTCCAGAACATGCTCTGATCCCGTAACTTAGCTGCACTCAAGAGATCCTCCCAAAGACTTTCATCCCATACTTTTTTAGCTTGGGCCATAGTGTGTTTGTAGGTTAGTCTACTGCTTTTTATATCCAAACAGTTCCCGGATTTTACTGTCTGGATCAGTCTTGATTTTGCTATTCGACAATCTTTATTATACCATGGGTTCGCTGTCTCAAGATGGTTCCTTATCCTATTACCATCTTTTTTATAAATTTTACTCACTAGTGGAGTTAGTGCATCTACCAGCTTAAGGTGTAAATCAAGAACACCTTGTGTTCCCACTAATGCTGACTGTAAGTCTCCTACCGTTTCAGCAAATACATTGTAAATATTTATCAGCGTCTTTTCTGTTCCCAAGATATATGGCCATCTTAGAGCACGCCTGTTATTGGTTACCTCTAGCCGTGGTATTTCATAGGGTCTCTTCTTCGGATCTAATAGTAAATGGTTGAGAGTCTAGCCATAGTTGGAGGGGGAAATGATCACTCTCCGTCCTGTGGTCTATCTTGAAATCATTTATTTGGTCCCATACTGTATTTTCCGGGTAGCCATTACAAAGTCTATATGTGACCTGAAACTTCCCCTAAAATAGGTTGGAGCTGCTGGTCTGTCTGATCGAAATTGACCATTGCAAGCCCTTAGATCATGTACCACAGTCAACTGTAAAATCTGCAGGGCGGCTTTTGTGCTTTTAGCTGGACTTGCAGATTCTAAGGGCAAGATATCATTAGCAGCATCTTGTTCATCAAGCAATTTTTCCAACCCCAAGACAGGCTCATATTTACAGTTAAAGTCCCCACCAACTAACACCTTTACATTATCTCCTAATGAATCTAAAAAGGAGTCCAAGAGTTCTACCACCTCTGATTCCTTGCTAGATGAGGACGGTCTATTATATATATTTATTAAATATATAGTTTCTTTCCCTCTTGTATCAATTTTAAGGCCTAGTAGGTCCGGAGAGGGGATGGATAATTGGGTGACAACTATTTCTAGAGTCACTTTAACCCAGATAACCAGCCCCCCTGAGGCTCTACCTCTAGTTGATGGAATAGCATAAGAACAGTATGTTTTATACCCCAGCCTATGGGGGGTTTCTACCATCCAAGTTTCCTGTAGGAATATGATATCATAATTTTCAATATAGGAACACCATACCACGTCCGCAAGATTCCTGGCTAAGCCAGCTATATTCCAAGATATCAGTCTAATATTTGTTTTCCCTTTAACACAGGGTGAATCTAATACTACAGGTAAGTTATCTTTTTCTGTAACATCCTCTAGTTCGACTAAAGGATTTAATTCTTTGCCTTGGTTATAGTTTTTACTAACATCATTAACCTCCATTGACACTGCGAGGCACTTATCAGGTACGCCCAAACTGATTACCTCACTCAAGATAGAATAAGGGGATTTAACGCTATTTACCAATTTAACTGTCCATGAGTTTCTGGGGCTCGAAGGTACTAAAAGTTTCAGTTCTAAATGTTCTATACTCTGTTTTTGCTCCCACTTCTGGGTATATACTAACATTTCTGTGATAGATTCCCCTGCTCGTGGGAGTCAATCGTTTTCATCCAAAGTACTCAGTACCGAAAATCTATTTTCAATTGGAATATAAAAATTTGTGTTCCTTCTATTAGTCAAGGGTCTGTGTTTTTTAGAAAATTCTGATGTACTGGCTAGATGTCTATAAAAATAACCCAAAGGGTGCACAACCACGTCAGACTCCTCTACATCCAGAGAAGCTGCTCTAAGAAGAACAGTCGCAACATGTTGAGGGTGCCTAAAGTTAACAATTACACAATCCCCCTTACATTTTTTCCTCGCGTTTCCGATCCATGGTACCCGTCTAGTAGACAGTATATGGTCGGATAATTTTGGGGGGAAACCACAATTTTTGTTTAGCCAAGCAACTGATTTCCGCTTGAGAGAATCATGTGATTCCTCACGGAAATTCATTGCTGTTGGGTCTAAGGGAGGAACATTCGAAAGGACTATGACATATGGTTCACAATCAGGTGGGAGATTAATATGATTTGGCCTGTTCTCGGGAGTAGTGTACCTCACGGTATTGGATGCAGCTGCTTTCATATGAGAGGTACTATCCACCATACATGGTGGTTCCCTAGATTCTGGTAAACATGACCTCTGTGCCACAACCAATTGTGCAGAGTTACCAGATTAGATGGGTAGCTCAGGTTGTTTCATAGTCTGTTCCTTACATATCTTATCTAAAAGACCACCCAACCTAGATACCTCCGTAGATAACAATTCAATTTTTTCCATAAGAGGTTTAGTCATATGGTCTAGTTTTTCCTCAAATAGCTTAGCGATGTGACCCAAGAGATCGCAATTCACATTGTCCTTATTAATTATTATCTCGTTATTAGCTACATTACTTCTATGACCATATTCTGTTGTTGGTTTAAGATGCATGTTCCCCTGCTTTATTTGCGTTTTTCTGCATTTTCTAACAGCTCTCTTAGGAGGAGAGTGAGACAATACAGACTCACTCGGGGGGTCCAATGGGTCTTGAATTGGTGGTTCTAAAACTAAGGACAAAATGGCTGAGTTTTCCAAAGGAAAAGCTTCAGTATTAGGGGGATCCGTCATAATAGAACCGCTACCATCGTCTACAGAGGAAAAAAATTCTGAGGTGGACTCCTTCCCTAAGGATTTCCTTCTATCAATGTTTATCTTGCTCACCATTTTAACTAAGTAATTATCCAGGGTGGAAATATTTTTAGCCATTCTACACCACCCTCACGTATATAACAACCACTACTAGTATTGATAAAATACTCGATGGACTGTCTAGTATTTTATAGCCCTGCCCTACACAGAGCTTTTATATCGCAACAAAGTGTAGGGCACCTACATATATCAACAATAACACAGAACAGCAAGTGTATATGACCCAAAAGGCACAATAACTTAATTAGATAGAGCCCAAGTACACAGCTTACTAAAGCGTTAAAATAGAAGCAGTTAACAGCTTAGCGAATTGCCCCAACCCGACCCCTTCCGGCCCCCTAACGGCTACACAACGGCCCGCCCTTTACCTGCGCTTAGCCCGGTGTGGCCCCGCTCAGCCAGGGGCAGGACCAGTTTAATAGCGCCTTCGTGCACGCAAGATGCGTTGGTTCCGCTAAGGGGACCTAGGTAGTGTAGTCCTGTCCTGTCCCGTCAAACGCTCCCCCCACACAAACGCTCCCCCCACACAGCGGTCGCGATGTCAGGCGACGGCGGAGGGGAGACTTGGAGGCCAACAGAAGGAACAGCAGTCCCGAGGACCACAGGGGCACGCAGGTAAGCAGCACGATGCGGGCGCAGGTAAATTTACTGTAGTCTCTGACTTGGCTTTGTGACAGAAGTGACCAACCAAGACGTTTCCAGTTCAGTTGCTTTTAGAAAAGAGAGGTGTGAAAGGAGACTTTAGGTTTTAGATACCCAAAAGTGAGAGTGGAGACAGCTCCAAATGAGTGAGAACGACAAGCTAATAGGCTATAGTTTCAACCAGACTGCGCCTTTTAAAATGGGGTAATTATTAATTGTGCAAGCCAGGTTAACACCAACCCAGCTAAAAGTAGTTAAACAATCTAGCAGAAAATGATGTGTATAGAGAACACTTTGCCGAGGGGTAACAATCTATTTAAGTATAAGTTAGAATTAAAAAAGGAGAAAGATAAGAAAAAGAATGAATAAAAAAATAGATTGTCACTTAGTTGTCCCGCGTGTAGTAGCTCCTGAGATGTTCCTGCTCTTGATATCCCAACAGAGGCTGGAGGCGAGTCCTGAAGTTCCCAAGAAGACACTGCTGGCCGGGTCAGGAAGGAGGATGGTTCTCCGTTCCAGTAAGTATTTAGCTTTCATTTGTGAGCTGAGGCCCTCAGAGGGCAAGTGAAAGGGGGGGGGGGCCCAGCCCGGCCTCTTCCGGGCAATGACGGGCCCGCCCTTGGCCCGGGCTTTGCCCAGGCGCCGCCCGCGCGCGTCCCGCACGGCGGGAGCGCGAGTTAAATTTAAAGGGCTCCTGCCCTTTCACAACAGTAGCAGAGTGTTTCCCCCGGTCTCTGGCGGCAAATGCGCTTCCCGCGTGGCGGGAGCGCGAGTTAAATTTAAAGGGCTCTTGCCCTTTCACAACAGCAGCAGAGTGTTTCCCCCGGTCTCTGGCGGCAAAGGCGCTTCCCGCGACGGCGGGAGGGAGAGTTAAATTTAAAGGGCTCCTGCCCTTTCACAACAGCAGCAGAGTGTTTCCCCCAGTCTCTGGCGGCAAATGCGCTTCCCGCGTGGCGGGAGCGCGAGTTAAATTTAAAGGGCTCCTGCCCTTTCACAACAGCAGCAGAGTGTTTCCCCCGGTCTCTGGCGGCAAATGCGCTTCCCCTTTCTTTCTAATCATTTCTGCTGTTTTAACAGAGTACCCTTTCTAACTGCACTCTCCTGAAAGAAGTATGCTAATTCAGTGCAAACAGAGTAAAAATAGGCCCCTAAGTTTGAAAATTGGAGTGTTTGTAGCTAGAAAATAGGCTGGGTCATCTGGCCCATTTTCTATTACTTTTGTAATGGCTTTGTATGAAAGGCTCTGGTGTCTCAACTCAAGTGCCATGCAGATGCTATCTGTGAGCAGCTGCCCTATGAAAAAACATGCTTATTCTCTTGCTGTGCTAAATATTTTGTGCTTGCTACTTTGACTTTTTTCAGGTCTGATGTAGAGACAACTTTAGCTGTTCTTATGTAATTCCTAAATAGAAAGCATATACCTACACAAATATGGAGGGGTCTTATGGTCAGTCTTCTTCATCCACTGTGTTGTTCGCAGGTCCTGCACAAGTTGTTTCTGTCCATGACAACATAAAGCATGAGTCAATATGCCAACCTACGACAACCACTGTTTCAACCGCACTTCAAATGATGGCAGTTTGCTTAATCGCATGTGCTCATTCACCTAAACACAGTGCCCTTCAGTGAAAGGGCTGTGGGTCAGTCTTTTAATTTTTAATTGTGTCTTTTTACTTTTTTATTGATAATTAATTGATATTTTTTGCCTTAGTCCATTCTTTGAGAGCCTGGTTGCTCTTCACAAATAGTGACTATCAAACTATTGCTTGCAGTGCACCACATCCTATATAGACACTGCTTCACAACTGAGAAGTCATCTTGTAAAAGTTTTCTGCATACTTTATCATTATTTTATTCATCCTATATGGCTGTCTAAATGAGTGACAATGTGTTATCCATCTAAGGACAGTAAAACAATGATAAAATTCCGAGATGACCATCGACTGCAATGTATACTGGGTATGGAAGGGTATCATGCATGCTGTGTCGTTGCTTAACCATTCTAATGTTGCCACCCTGCTGCTTCTAAATGTCCTTCTAAAGGTTTCACAAATCTTTGAATGTTAAAAAATATGATAAAGACGCCTCTCGGGTAATGTTTCAAAACGCATGGCCTACTTCCCTCACCCCTCACAGGATGGAACGGTTATGAATCCCTTGCTGGACACACGTTCCGCAACAATGGTTATGATTTCTTGTGTCTCTGGATTTCGCCCATGCCTTCGAACCTCTTGCACATTTTCTGGTTATGAACTGTTACAAAGTTCTTGTTGTTTTAATCACGTGTGGGTGCTATGTGCTTTCTGTATGTACAAAGCAAATTTACCTTGATGAAGAAAGTTGTTTTAAAAAAAAAACTTAAAAAGATGATAAATTTTAAGGATGACCACTCCCAGGTGGTTGTCTACCGTAAAGTTGCAAACTCTGGTCATGAGCGTTGTTAGAGAGGGCTGATATGCTGCTATTGGAAAGGTCGTATCTTCTGCACAAGCAACTACACTGTAGTTTGCCCTTTCTCTAAGTTGCATACGTCGGAAATCCCGCTGATTCTTCTTCACTAAGGACTAAGGGGGTCATTCCTACCCTGGCGGTCCGAGACCGCCAGGGTAGGGGACCGCGGATGCACCGCCAACAGGCTGGCGGTGCATCCAGGCCCATTCTGACCGCGGCGGTAAAGCCGCGGTCAGAAAAGGGAAACCGGCGGTTTCCCGCCGGTTTTCCCCTGGGCTGCAGAATCCTCCATGGCGGCGCTGCAGGCAGCGCCGCCATGGGGATTCTGACACCCTTCCCGCCAGCCTGGTTCTGGCGGTTTTGACCGCCAGAACCAGGCTGGCGGGAACGGGTGTCGTGGGGCCCCTGGGGGCCCCAGCAGTGCCCATGCCAATGGCATGGGCACTGCAGGGGCCCCCTAACAGGGCCCCACATTGATTTCCAGTGTCTGCATAGCAGACACTGGAAATCGCGACGGGTGCAACTGCACCCGTCGCACAAAAGCAACTACGCCGGCTCCATTCGGAGCCGGCTTCATCGTTGCTGTGGCTTTCCCGCTGGGCGGGCGGGCGGCCTTTTGGCGGTCGCCCGCCCGCCCAGCGGGAAAGCCAGAATGACCGCTGCGGTCTTTTGACCGCGGTACGGTCTTTTGGCGGTTCCCGCATGGCGGGTGGCGACCGCCGCCCGCCAAACTAGGAATCAGCCCCTAAATTTTGGGATGGAGGAATTACAATTTTAGATTCTATATAAATTAATATGTAAATTAATTTTCAAGACATTCACCAATTGCAATACTATTTTTTACACATCTCTAATATTGTGTGTGCCTGTTAATTACTCCTCTGTTTTCGATATCTTTAGCAAAGAAAGTAAAACAAATGCTTGTTTCGAAAGTTGGATATTACCACATTAGGCTTCATAACGAGCTTGGTCTGTGCCTCGTATACACTTCATCATGACCACTGCTCTTGTGGCTGTCAGGGCTTTTTCCGTTTCTATTCTGTGCGGTGTCTGCCCTGGCCTCCACACCCAGAAGGGAGACACACCTTGACTTGTGAGACACTACATTGCCACGGGGCCCATATGAAAGTTATAGACTACGGCGCTCCAATACCACAGTCATGAATTGTGACCTATCCCAACGGCCACTCAGTTTAGTTCTGTCAACTGGTGTTTAGTGCCAGGACATGTTATCCCCCTAACTTGCTAAAGCGCACTATAAGGGCTTTCTGTGATTGTGAGGGGATACCATGCATTCTTGCACTTAATTTGATTTCCTTTTCCCCCTTGCGAAGATCACATTATTATACATCCTTTCTTCATGGAAGACATAGGGTAGAATCTTGCTAAATTCTCATGTATGAGCGGTGATGTTAATTTTTGGTATGGAACCCCTTGTCTTGAGTATCATCCTATTTTTGCACTCTTTTCCTTGCCACTAGAAGGTGCTTTCCCCTGCCATCTTACCCAACTACTGGAACTGGCTGCTGTCAATCAACGCATAGTGATGCATTCTAATACAAATGCATTTAATCTTCCACTGATAAACTCATTCTGTTATTCACCCAGGTGTCCATTCGAAATTCCAAATAAGCACACACACGCATACTCAATGGTTTTGAGTTACATTACCTTAGAAATATCTATCTATCTATCTATCTATCTTAAAGCTATGTAACTTAAATAGAGGTAGTAAGGGTTTTTAAGAGTTTGGGGGTGCGTATTTTTAAGGGAAATGTAGGTGTTTTTAATGGCACAGGGATGGACAGTGTATAGGGGTAGTAAGGAGTAGTGCAAGGAATTGGTTTATTGGTTGAGGGGATAAAACCCTACTCAAGCAGCAACCACAATCCTGTTCAGCATGAAGTCACAAGTAAACCTTAAATTAACCTGTGCTCAACCATCGGGCAGCTTGGCAAAGAGCAGTCAGGCCTAACTCAGAGGCAATGTATAAAGCATTTGTGCCACATTTCAAACAGTAAAACAGACCACAAAACTGATGCCAACCCAGATTAGAATAATAGAGTAATTGTAAAACTAACACAAGACTAAAACAACAAAAATGTCATCAATAGAACAGGATATATGCAATTTTAAGGGTTTAGATAAAAATAGTGCTAACTAGCACATAGTGCCAACTAAGCGCTGGTCGCAACAAAGTTATATGTTCAGGCCAACCAAGATGGTATATGGGCTGGTTACAGGGGCCCAGTTAGGTCCACTGAACTGGAGTACCTATAACTCCTGGTTGAGGAGAGTTGCCAGGGCCTCTGTCAAGGATGTGTTGCAGTTCCCTGGAGCTGGGAGGCTGCAATGCAAGTTCTTGCGTCATCATTGAGGATCCTGTCAAGGATGGCTTGCAATGCGAAGTCTGGCATTGAGGATGTGTCATAGAACTGTCATGATCCCAACTGTGAGCGGGGCTAGTCATGCCTTACCCCCCCCCCTTATGAGTGACATCAGAGATGCTGTTATTTTCTTTTCATTACAGTACCAGTTTGAATCATGTTATGCCTTTGAAATTGTGTGTAACTTGGCAACTCAGTTATTATCATAATGGCAATGTTTAATGCAGATCTAGACCAATGCTTGCTGTCAAGATAACTTCTGGACACCTGGGCCTCACCCAGGTAATCCAGGAATCGCATGTCAACTGTCAACAACTGCTAATACTTTAATTGATCTTTCCAATGGAAAAAAGACAGTTGAAAAACACGTGCAAATACAATTATGTTTTCCCAATGTGTTTTCTTGCACCTGGTTCGGGCCAGCTACAGAAAGCTGTCACTTCATACTAAATCCTGCTTAGCCTTGTTTAACTTTGAAGCAATGATTTCCTGTCTCCAGTCTTCGGCAACCTTCCCTTCATAGTGAGAGCACTCTCTTCACAGAAGCATCCATACTTTCACAGTGACATGTTTCTCCTCACAGCGAAGCACTTTCTGCATTCTGACGTAGTATTTCTGATGTCCCCAGTTACCACAGCACCTATAAAAGGCGGGCAGCTTGCAATTCATCTCTCTCATTGCGCTTTCTTGCACTGGCAAAAAGACAAAAGTCACCCCAAATAAGGTAACACAAGTTTTTATGTTTAATTTGGGATCTTGAAAAGTGCTAATTAATCAAACTTATCTAAAGCCAGAAATAATATTCGGATCAATCTTGTGACTAAAAAGACATTAGATAAAAGGCATATTTCTTATATTAGCTGCACCTTCATGGAACTTGTGTTCATAGTTGTTTTTCAATCTGTGTTTTCCCAATCAGAATCTGATGTGAGTGTTCTAAATACTTTTGGGGCAATTGAGAACTATAATCTGATTGCCATTGCATATTTGCATATGAACTCTTGAGACTCTTGAACTCCTGAAGCATTTTAAGTAGTTTTGTTGTGTCAGTGGAAATCCTTGTACATGATAATTCCAGTTCATGATGATTCCTGGATAATTCTTGAATCGCACTGGGGGATGTTTCTAATGTGAATCATGTGTGTGTTGATTTTAACCTCTTGGGTGCCTTGGACGAGATGATCTCGTCCAAGGCTACAGTTCCCCTGTGCCTTGGACGAGATCATCTTGTCCATGGCACAGGGGAACTTGGGGGAGCGCTAGCGCGCCCCCGTGCACCCCCCTTCCCCTCCCAAGTCGGGGATGGAAGGGGAAGACCTTCCCCTTCCACCCCCGACCCCCCCCCACACCCCCCTGTGACGTCAGCGCGCGCGCACGCGCTGATGTGTCACAGGGGCCTCCCTCGTCGCGCTGGAAGCTCTGCTTCCAGCGCGATTGAAAAAGAAATGCAAAAGCATTTCTTTTTCAATCACTTGGGAGGCCCGGAGGGGCTTCAAAGGGAAGGAAAAGTATTTCCTTCCCTTTGAAGTCCCTCCGAGGGTTTCAAAAGCCGGATTGCTTGCAATCCGGCTTTTGAAACCCCACTAGACACCAGGGATTTTTTTTTTTTTCTTTGAAATTGACAAAAGGGAGCGACCCCTTGGGCAAGGGTCGCTCCCAGGGGGGGCATTTTTTTTAAAAGGCCTTTTCTGCCTGGGGGCAGAAACCTCTAGGCACCAGGGACCATTTTTTTTTTTTTTGTTTCATTTTTTTTTTTTTGGGTGGGGTGCGACCCCTTAGGCAAGGGTCGCTCCCCTTGGGGGAAAATTATATTTTGGCCATTTCTGCCCCCCTTGGGGGCAGATTGGCCTATTTTGATGAGGCCAATCTGCCCCCAAGGGGGGTAGAAACCACTAGACACCAGGGATTTTTTTTTGTTGTTATTTTTATTGACAAAAGGGAGCGACCCCTTGGGCAAGGGTTGCTCCCAGGGGGGGCATATTTTTGGGAAGGCCTTTTCTGCCCCCCCTGGGGGCAGATCGGCCTACTATTAGGCCGATCTGCCCCCAGGGGGGGCAGAAACCTCTAGGCACCAGGGACCATTTTTTTTTTTTTGTTTCATTTTTTCTTTTTTTTGGTGGGGAGCGACCCCTTAGGCAAGGGTCGCTCCCCTTGGGGGAAAATTATATTTTGCCCATTTCTGCCCCCCTTGGGGGCAGATTGGCCTATTTTGATGAGGCCAATCTGCCCCCAAGGGGGGTAGAAACCACTAGACACCAGGGAGTTTTTTCTTTGCGTGAATTTCACGCAAAGGGAGCGACCCCTTAGGCAAGGGTCGCTCCCTGGGGGGGAGGGCAATTTATTTTAGGCCATTTCTGCCCCCCCTGGGGGCAGATCGGCCTATTATTAGGCCGATCTGCCCCCAGGGGGGGAAGAAACCTCTAGGCGCCAGGGCAAATTTTTTTTTTGTGTTTTTTTTTTTTGTTCTTTCTTTTTTTTAGAGATGGGGAGCGACCCATCAGGCAAGGGTCGCTCCCCTGGGGGGCAAATTGTATTTAGACCATTTCTGCCCCCCTGGGGGCAGATTGGCCGATTTTAGGTCAATCTGCCCCCAAGGGGGCAGAAACCACTAGGCACCGGGGATTTGTTTTTTGGCGCCAATGTCACGCAGGGGGAGCGACCCCGTAGGCAAGGGTCGCTCCCGGGGGTGGTGGGGGTTGGGGTGGCAAATTTATTTTAGGCCATTTGTGCCCCCCCGGGGGACAGATCGGCCTATTATTAGGCCGAACTGCCCCCGGGGGGGGGGGCAGAACACTCTAGGCACCAGGGCAATTTTTTTTTTTTGTTTTTTGTTTTTTGTTGTTTCTTTATTTAGAGATGGGGAGCGACCCATCAGGCAAGGGTCGCTCCCCTGGGGGGGCAAATTGTATTTAGACCATTTCTGCCCCCCTGGGGGCAGATTGGCCAATTTTAGGTCAATCTGCCCCCAAGGGGGCAGAAACCACTAGGCACCGGGGATTTGTTTTTTGGCGCCAATGTCACGCAGGGGGAGCGACCCCGTAGGCAAGGGTCGCTCCCGGGGGGGGGGGGTGGGGGTTGGGGGGGCAAATTTATTTTAGGCCATTTCTGCCCCCCCGGGGGACAGATCGGCCTATTATTAGGCCGAACTGCCCCCGGGGGGGGGGGCAGAACACTCTAGGCGCCAGGGCAATTTTATTTTTGTGTTTTTTTTTTTTTGTTGTTTCTTTTTTTAGAGATGGGGAGCGACCCATCAGGCAAGGGTCGCTCCCCTGGGGGGGCAAATTGTATTTAGACCATTTCTGCCCCCCTGGGGGCAGATTGGCCAATTTTAGGTCAATCTGCCCCCAAGGGGGCAGAAACCACTAGGCACCGGGGATTTATTTTAGGGCATTTCTGCCCCCCCCCCCCTGGGGCCGGCTGAGCTACAGGCCAAACACCACAGGTAGGCACCTTGCAAAAAACACCTCTGTTTTCTGTGAAAAAATATGTTGTGTCCACGTTGTGTTTTGGGCCATTTCCTTTTGTGGGCACTAGGCCTACCCACAGAAGTGATGTACCATTTTTATCGAGAGACTTAGGGGAACGCTGGGTGGAAGGAAATTTGTGGCTCCTCTCAGATTCCAGAACTTTCTGTCACCGAAATGAGAGGAAAAAGTGTTTTTTGGGCCAAATTTTGATGTTTGCAAAGGATTCTGGGTAACATAACCTGGTCAGAGCCCCGCAAGTCACCCCATCTTGGATTCCCCTGGGTTTCTAGCTTTCAAAAATGCACTGGTTTGCTAGGTTTCCTCAGGTGTCGGCTGAGCTACAGGCCAAAATCCACAGGTAGGCACTGCTTTTTATAAAAAAATGTGATGTGTCCACGTTGTGTTTTGGGCCCTTTCCTTTTGTGGGCGCTAGTCCTACCCACACATACCAATGAGGTATCATTTTTATCGGGAGACTTGGGGGAACGCTGGGTGGAAGGAAATTTGTAGCTCCTCTCAGATTCCAGAACTTTCTGCCACAGAAATGTGAGGGACATGTGTTTTTTTAGCCAAATTTTGAGGTTTGCAAAGGATTCTGGGTAACAGAACCTGGTCCGAGCCCTGCAAGTCACCCCTCCTTGGATTCCCCTAGGTCTCTAGTTTTCAGAAATGCACAGGTTTGGTAGGTTTCCCTAGGTGCCGGCTGAGCTAGAGGCCAAAATCTACAGGTAGGCACTTCGCAAAAAACACCTCTGTTTTTTTCCAAAATTTAGGATGTGTCCACGTTGCGCTTTGGGGTGTTTCCTGTCGCCGGCGCTAGGCCTACCCACGCAAGTGAGGTATCATTTTTATCGGGAGACTTGGGGGAACGCTGGGTGGAAGGAAATTTGTAGCTCCTCTCAGATTCCAGAACTTTCTGCCACAGAAATGTGAGGGACATGTGTTTTTTTAGCCAAATTTTGAGGTTTGCAAAGGATTCTGGGTAACAGAACCTGGTCCGAGCCCCACAAGTCACCCCTCCTTGGATTCCCCTAGGTCTCTAGTTTTCAGAAATGCACAGGTTTGGTAGGTTTCCCTAGGTGCCGGCTGAGCTAGAGGCCAAAATCTACAGGTAGGCACTTCGCAAAAAACACCTCTGTTTTTTTCCAAAATTTAGGATGTTTCCACGTTGCGCTTTGGGGTGTTTCCTGTCGCCGGCGCTAGGTCTACCCATGCAAGTGAGGTATCATTTTTATCGGGAGACTTGGGGGAACGCTGGGTGGAAGGAAATTTGTAGCTCCTCTCAGATTCCAGAACTTTCTGCCACAGAAATGTGAGGGACATGTGTTTTTTTAGCCAAATTTTGAGGTTTGCAAAGGATTCTGGGTAACAGAACCTGGTCCGAGCCCCGCAAGTCACCCCTCCTTGGATTCCCGTAGGTCTCTAGTTTTCATAAATGCACAGGTTTGGTAGGTTTCCCTAGGTGCCGGCTGAGCTAGAGGCCAAAATCTACAGGTAGGCACTTCGCAAAAAACACCTCTGTTTTTTCCCAAAATTTAGGATGTGTCCACGTTGCGCTTTGGGGTGTTTCCTGTCGCCGGCGCTAGGCCTACCCACGCAAGTGAGGTATCATTTTTATCGGGAGACTTGGGGGAACGCTGGGTGGAAGGAAATTTGTAGCTCCTCTCAGATTCCAGAACTTTCTGCCACAGAAATGTGAGGGACATGTGTTTTTTTAGCCAAATGTTGAGCTTTGCAAAGGATTCTGGGTAACAGAACCTGGTCCGAGCCCCGCAAGTCACCCCTCCTTGGATTCCCCTAGGTCTCTAGTTTTCAGAAATGCACAGGTTTGGTAGGTTTCCCTAGGTGCCGGCTGAGCTAGAGGCCAAAATCTACAGGTAGGCACTTCGCAAAAAACACCTCTGTTTTCTCCCAAAATTGTCGATGTGTCCACGTTGCGCTTTGGGGCGTTTCCTGTCGCGGGCGCTAGGCCTACCCACGCAAGTGAGGTATCATTTTTATCGGGAGACTTGGGGGAACATAGATTAGCAAAACAAGTGCTATTGCCCCTTGTCTTTCTCTACATTTTTTCCTTCCAAATATAGGAGAGTGTGTAAAAAAGACATCTATTTGAGAAATTCCCTATAATTCACATGCTTGTATGGTCACCCCGGAATTCAGAGATGTGCAAATAACCACTGCTCCTCAGCACCTTATCTTGTGCCCTTTTTGGAAATGCAAAGGTTTTCTTGATAGCAATTTTTTACTCTTTATATTTCAGCAAATGAATTGCTGTATACCCGGTATAGAATGAAAACGCACTGCAGGGTGCAGCTCATTTATTGGCTCTGGGTTCCTCGGGTTCTTGATGAACCTACAAGCCCTATATATCCCCGCAACCAGAGGAGTCCAGCAGACGTAACGGTATATTGCTTTCCATAATCTGACATTGCAGGGAAAAGTTACAGAGTAAAACATAGAGAAAAATTGATGTGTTTTTCACCTCAATTTCAATATTTTTCTTTTTCAGCTGTTATTTTCTGTAGGAAACCCTTGTAGGATCTACACAAATGACCCCTTGCTGAATTCAGAATTTTGTCTACTTTTCAGAAATGGTTAGGTTTCTGGGATCCAGCATTGGTTTCATGCCCATTCCTGTCACTGACTGGAAGGAGGCTGAAAGCACAAAAAATTGAAAAAATGGGGTATGCCCCAATAAAATGCCAAAATTGTGTTGAAAAATTGGGTTTTCTGATTCAAGTCTGCCTGTTCCTGAAAGCTAGGAAGCTGCTGAGTTTAGCACTACAAACCCTTTGTTGATGCCATTTTCGGGGGGAAATCCACAAGCCTTCTTCTGCAGCCACTTTTTCCATTTTTTTTAAAAAAAACGAAATTTTCACTGTATTTTGGCCAATTTCTTGGCCTCCTTCAAGGGAACCCACAAAGTCTGGGTACCTCTAGAATCCCTAGGATGTTGGAAAAAAAGGACGCAAATTTGGCTTGGTTAGCTTATGTGAACCACAAGTTATGAGGGCCTAAGCGCGAACTGCCCCAAATAGGCAAAAAAAGGCCTGGCACAGGAGGGGGAAAAGGCCTGGCAGCGAAGGGGTTAAGTTAGTTAATGCCAAAAATCTGTTTAGTTGTTCCTGTTTTAAAGTGTGGTTTCATTACAGAGAAATCCCATTCCAGACCCTGGTATCTGAATAATCCCGATTGCCATTATCCTGAACTCAGAACCAGAATCCAGATATTCTTGAGCCCAGCAGTGCCCAGAGTAGAGAAATCAGAATACACAGACGTTCTGGTATTTCACTCTTTCTCTCTCATCCCAACAACCCTTCCCCTTGGAAACTCCTACGTTTGCAGTATGTCCTTAATTGCTGCTCTGTCAGTTCTCATTGGAATTCGGCGATTATCTTTTTCCCCTCTGAACCACCAGAAGTTCAGGTCAGTGGCTCACAGCAGCAGCTGAGGTGATGAGTCAGTTCTGAGGAGCGGGGAGGCTATGCTGCGGAGTCCTGGTGTAGAGGAGTCCAAGTAGCAGAGGTGATGCATTGGTTCTGCTCAGGGTTGCACCATGCAGCAGAAGAGATGTGCTGGTTCTGCTGAATCCACAGGTGTTATGCAATCCTTTGTGTAAAGGCAGGCCACAGCTTAGTCAAATGTAAGTAGGACTGTGCCCAGCTCCGTCCTCACATCCTGCCAGTGATGGTCCATCCAGGTACACCTAAGTTCGCTATTGTGTGTGACTGTCTATGAGAAATACACAAAGCCCAACTTCCAACTACACCTAGTCATGTGACCCAGAGACAGGCTACAGGCACTACATGGCTAAGGCAGGAAAATGCCAATTTTCTAAAAGTGGCATTTTCAAAATTGTAATTAAAAATCTAACTTTACCATAAAATAGGATTTTTCATTACAATTCCAAAGACACCAAACATGAACAGTTTACCTGCTCCCATTTAGAAATTACAGCTTATTAAATGTAATAAGGCAACCCCGACATTGACCTGTGGGTGAGTTATGCCGTGTGATAGTGAAAAATGAATTGAAGAGTTTTTCACTATCAGGGCATGTAAAATGTAAAAGTACATGTCCTATTTTTTCAAATACAGTGCACCCTTTCCCTATGGGCGGTGTAGGGCCTACCCTAGGATTGACATATTTATTAAAAAGCAAAGTTGATGCCTGCCAAAATGATTATTTTGCCAGGTCATAATGGCAATATAAAACTGCAGACACAAGCTGCAATGGCAGGCCTGAGACAGGTTTAAAAGGGCTACTTAAGTGGGAGGTACATTAAGGGGGTCATTACAACATTGGTGATAACAGCCGCTTACAGCCGTGCAGAAGACCGCCAACACACTGCGGTGGCAGCGGAATTCCGCCACGGTCATTATGACCCACTGCTTGGAATCCACCAAAAGTGAGACACCCAAACAAGTCCGCCACACCAAAGGTCAGTGATAAACTGGTGAAAACAAAACCGACACGTCACGACAACAGGAATACGCTCACACTATCACGACCTACGAATCCGCGCTCAAAATACACACACATTTACAAAACACAACCACATTGGACAATTCGAAATACACACACCTGATACACATACACACACCACTCCCACACACCCAATACAATATAAAACACACACCCACATCACCCACAAACCCTTACGACCACAATTGCGACAGAAGGCCAGGGCCAGAGAGAGACACCACCATCTACAAACAAGCATCCACAGGCACACAACACCATCACTCACACAACATCCACACAACTCACACAACACACCACACCACCCCACACATCACAACACACACCACCCCACACATCACCCACACCAACCCATGGCACGGCAAAGACACACCAGGTCCTCTGAGGAGGAGATCAGGGTCATGGTGGAGGAAATCATCCTGGTAGAGCCACAGCTATTCGGATCACAGGTGCAGCACACCTTCATAGCTAGGAAGATGGAGCTATGGCGAAGAATAGTGGACGGGGTCAACGCAGTGGGACAACACCCAAGAAATAGAGATGACATCAGAAAGAGGTGGAAAGACCTAAGGGGGAAGGTGCGTTCCGTGGTCTCAAGACACCACCTTGTGGTTCAGAGAACTGGCGGCGGACCTCCACCTCCTCCCCAACAACTAACAACATGGGAGGAGCAAGTCTTGGCTATTCTGCATTCTGAGGGCCTCGCAGGAGTAGCTGGAGGAATGGACTCTGGTAAGTCAAATCTTAACTATTACATCCCCCACCCTACCTGCATTCTATCACATACCCCTACCATCACCCTCACCCCCATCACCCCAACTCCCCACAAATGTCCCACTATCACAAACCACCCATCCCAACACCAAGCCCTGCATGCAACACCAAAGCATGGACACCCATCACCAATGCATGGCCACTGCACATACCCATACACCCCCCTAAACCATTATCACACAAAGTCCTACACAGGAATGCAAGCACTGGGGTACACGGTCACCCACCCATTGCACACCATGACACACACTGATGCAATAATCATGCTTTTACACCCCTGCAGGACCCCTACCCAACGTCACCGGACAGGAGGGTCCAGACATGTCCACTCCACCAACAGAAGAGGCCCACAGTGATGACAGCAGCTCTGTCCAACTGGATCTAGACGACCAGCCCGGCCCATCTGGGACCTCGGACAGTCGCTTCCCCTCACACAGTCACAGGCCACTACAGAGCTTCCCCCCTCTGGAAACACCAGCACAGTGCCCACCCAGCGGGCCCAAACCTCTGTCCCCAGGACACGTCAATCAGCAGTGTGTCCACCACTACAAGGAACCCAGGATAACCCACCACCCCAACCACAACAGGGACCTGGGGGCAGTGGCAGTGGCAGTGGGCACACCGTTCAGGGGACAGAGGCCCAGGGAAACAGGGGAACTGGGAGGGCTGCTGTGCGACAGGGGGAGAACAGGCCCAGGGAACCCACTCTCCACAAGGCCCTCTCCAACATCATGGGAGCCTACCACCATTTCCAGGAGTCGATGACAACGGTACTAGCCAAGTTTCAGGAGACCCAGTGGCTGCAGGAGGAACAGTATTTGGGCTTCAGGGAGGAACTCAGATCCATCAATTCCGCCCTGGGCACCATTGTAGGAGTGCTGAAGGAAGTCCTCAACACCAGGAGGGACACTGTGGCACAGCAAGGGGCCCCTGACATTAGCCTGGACAGTGAACTTCCCTCCACTTCCGCCGGCGCTAGTGGACAGGTGGCACCGCCGCAGGACCACCACACCAGCACCCTACCCCCTGCAGATGGAGAACCACCCCGCAAACGGTCTCCGAGATCCAGGACAAAGACAGAGAACGATGCCAAGACCCCCGCCAAGAAATGAGACCACCCTGATTGTCATTCTTCTGTCCCACTTTGTCACCCTGTCCATACTTAAACTGCCCCAGCTCCACTTGCATTGCCCCTTTGGACAATGCACCTGTGAGACTAATAGCTTGGACTCTGCCATGGACATTCCTCCACCATCACCCCTCACCATTTCCCAACCCCCTCCAGTATTGAGCACTTAAATAAACACCCTTAAAGCACAAAACAATCAGGAGTCTGTCTGTGATTTCGAATTAGTGTATTAGCAAATACAGTGACAAAATTTTCTTTTAATGGTAATGTCAACATACCTATGTCACACAGCTCTAGTCCATGAGGAAACAAAGCAGATGCCACACAGTGGGACCCCCATCTGTGAAATCGTAAGAGAAAGTGACAACTCAGTGACCATACACTGGGTGAAAAGTACAAACAGTAGAGAGGTAGTAGTGTTAAAGTACATGTAGTAGGCAGTTTTGTCTTCTTACCTGTGTCTCAGTGGAAGTATTGCAGGATCATAGAGTTCCTGTTATCGATGTCCTCTTCTTCTGCTTCCTCGTCTTCACTGTCCACAGGCTCCACAGCTGCCACAACACCTCCATCTGGACCATCCTCCTGCAGAAAAGGCACCTGTCGTCGCAAAGCCAAGTTGTGAAGCATACAGCAGGCCACGGTGATCTGGCACACCTTCTTTGGTGAGTAGAATAGGGAACCACCTGTCATATGGAGGCACCGGAACCTGGCCTTCAGGAGGCCGAAGGTCCGCTCTATATTCCTCCTAGTTCGTCCATGGGCCTCATTGTAGCGTTCCTTGGCCCTTGTCCTGGGATTCCTCACTGGGGTCAGTAGCCATGGCAGGTTGGGGTAACCAGAGTCACCTGCAAATGGCGAGGGACAGATGTTAGACACACACTGACTCTTAGGGATATCCCCAGACCCAGACAACTATTCCCACTGAATTGGTTCCAGGTGCTCACCTGGTAGCCACACACAGTGCCTCTGGAGTTGGCCCATCAGATAAGGGATGCTTCTATTCCGCAGGATGTAAGCGTCATGCATTGAGCCAGGGAATTTGGCATTAAGATGCGAGATGTACTGGTCTGCCAAACACACCATTTGCACATTCATCGAATGGTAACTCTTCCTGTTTCTGTACACCTGTTCACTCCTGCGGGGGGACCAAGGCCACATGTGTCCCATCAATGGCACCTATGATGTTGGGGTTATGTCATAGGGCATAGAAGTCACCTTTCACTCTAGGCAAATCCTCCACCTAAGGGAAAATGATGTAGCTCTGCATGTGTTTCAGCAGGGAAGACAACACTCTGGACATCACGTTGGAAAACATAGGCTGGGACATCCCTGATGCTATGGCCACTGTTGTTTGAAATGACCCACTTGCAAGGAAATGGAGTACTGACAGCACCTGCACTTGAGGGGGGATCCCTGTGGGATGGCGGATAGCTGACATCAGGTCTGGCTCCAACTGGGCACACAGTTCCAGGATTGTGGCACGATCAAGCCTGTAGGTGATGATTACATGTCTTTCCTCCATTTTCGACAGGTCCACCAGCAGTCTGTACACCGGAGGATGCCGCCATCTCCTCACATGTCCCAGCGGATGGTGCCTATGGAGGACAACAGCGAGCACAGAGTCAACCAACTCAAAGGTACGTAAACACAGCTTACTCAGAAAACTATTAATAACCCGAAATTTGCCTGTATGAGTGTTGAGCCAAGGCCTAGGTATGTGTGTTAAAAATAAAGCCATGTGGGCCCCTGAAATGGCGGCTGCCTGACCTGTAAAGTGGGACGGGGATATGAGGTAACTGCGCTTGCGTTGTACACCGTCGCGGTAGGCGGTAGAAGACCGCGGCGCAATTCTGCATTCGTTAACATTGGACCCTATGGGTCCCAGGAGCCAATGACGATGTACGCCGGCGGTGACGGTACGCACTGCCGCGGACATTACTGCCATTTTCTATCTGTTCAATCACTCGATACCTGATCTTCGACAGGAGAGGACCTACACTGCAAGTGCTGCTGTGACCTATGCTAAATGTGACATGTAAACAAGAAATGTAATTTCCTTATCCTGATTCTCATTGGTGGCAGTAGCTTCATTCCACTATACCTTAATGGTATTTATGGCATCTTTCTGTGAAACTGTAGTATCCAAGGTAGATAGGAGAAGTTTGTCATTGAAGCCTATGGCCAGCATGGCCACGCTCAAGGTGTCTACCATGTTGATGATGGTGGCCAGGGCTGCTCTTGTGAATCTGATGATGGAGGCAGCATTACTATTATTGATAGTTAACTTCCTGCTGCTCTTATGTGTGGTGCTTGCAAATATACTGTCTTGCACTTCAGGTGACCACTGAAAGGGTAGTCATCATCTGACACCCTTCAATTGTCTTGAGTGGGATTAACTGTAGAAATATACTAGTACATAAAAACAGCCTAATTATAAAAAATACTTGATGAAACCTCAGAAACTAAAATTATTACTTAAAAGATGATTGGCAAGATAGGTTACAAAAGGTAGAAGAATTGAATGACCAAAAGAAAGAAAGATGAAAAGAGATGGTTCCTCTGAAGAAGAGCAGATTTCCTGCATTGCAGATTGACAGCAAGCCGGAGTCTCCTTGTTTCCATGGTGAATTCAGATATGAGTAGGTCGTACTCGTAGCGGTAAGGTCTTGATGAGCCCAATCTTGAAGGAAGTGGTTACTTCCAAAAGTACAGTGCCCCTTAGCACAATGAGCAAAGTGTTTCCAGTTCTAAGAGTAAAGGGGCCTTGGCACGACAATCAAAGCGTTTCAGTCCACATGAGTAAAGTGCCCTTGATACGACAATCAAAGCGTTTCGGTCCACATGAGTAAAGCGCCCTTGGCACGACAATCAAAGCGTTTCAGTCCACATGAGTAAAGCGCCCTTGGCATGACAATCGAAGCATTTCAGTCCACATGAGTAAAGCACCCTTGGCACGACAATCAAAGCGTTTCAGGCCACATGAGTAAAGCGGTCTTGGCACGAGGATCAAAACGCTTTAGTCCACATTAGTAAAAGTGCCCCCTTAGCACAACGAGCAAAGCACTTCAAGGTACAAGAGTAAAGCGCCCTTGGTATGACAATCAAAGCGTTTCAGGCTACATGAGTAAAGCAATCTGGGCACAAGTAACAAAACTCTTCAGGCCACATGAGTAAAGCGCCCCTTGGCATAACGAGTGTAGAACTTCAGACAAAGCAAGTAAAAGTGCTCTCTGGCATAATAAAAAAGGTACTTTATGTATGATGATCAAAGCGCTTCATGAACAACAAGCAAGGCGCTTATGCCCAATGAACAAAACGCTTCAAGTTCAATGAGTAAACTTTCAGGCCTAGGTAGTAAATGTGAAAACGTTTCAGAGATAAGCAAATTATAGTTTCATTGTTTTTGGTAAACATAATATGTGAGATACATATTTAAGTCTTTGAGAATTTCTAGGCTTAGATCAAAGGTTTATCTTATGAATGCATAATTGTTACATGATTGATATTTAGAGTATGACCATAGTCCAAAGCTCTTGCCATCTCTAGATTTAGAGGTTGCAGTTTGTTCTTGTTCCATGATTCAAAGAAGGGGCTACGCCCAATTCACAAGTGTTCTCAATCAGATATCATGGAGATGCCTTTATTTAAGAGTCTATTGGTGAGTTATACTGTTATGAATGAATGTATGTATATTTGTTCTAACCGTTTCTTTTCAGATCTCTCTCCCTGCAGTTCCCTACCCTAATTCCCTTCCCCCCGCCTGGCTTCATCATAACTCTGTGCTATAATAGCCTTCTGAGTTGGTGACGCCGGGAGGTGGGCCTTTTGTTCAGAAGTGTGCAGATCCTGAGGAAAGGGCACTGTGACATCATCTGACATCATCATAAAAATGGAAGAGAAACTTCCTCAATAAAAGCCCAATTTAAAAAAAGAAGGTTTTGGGAATTTGCCACACAAACTGAGAATATTACTGTGCAACAGGACATGGTCAGTGACTCTGCTACACAGCATGGCAGAGATCGTGCTGGTTTGCCAGAATCTTCAGGAGTTCTGGATGTGAGAGCAACTAATGACTACAGAGAAATCAAAACCCTACATAGGCAAGTTGCCCCTCCAGATCAAGTCTATAAATTAAACATACAGATTGATGGGACATAATGTGTGTAATTAAAGTAATTTTCTGGGAAACACTAAGGGGCACATTTATACTCTGTTTGCGCTGAATGTGCGTCAAAGTTTTTGACGCACAATCAGCGCAAACCCTGCCCCATATTTATACTTTGACGTCCGACCCCGCAGGAGTCAAAATTCCATCATGTGCGTCATTTTTTGGAAGGGGGAACCAGCCTTGCGTTAATTATATGCAAGGTAGGCGTTCCCTTCCAAAAAATGACTTTAAGGAGTGTGCCCCTTATTTATACTCTGACGTCATTTTGACGCACAGGAGGGGGCAGGCCTTAAAAAACGGCGCACAGCCTGATGGGCGCCATTTTTAACGCCTAGGTCAGGGCAGGCGTTAAGGGACCGGTGGGCTCGGAAGGAGCCCAGAGGTGCCCTCCCCTGTCCCCAGGGACACCCCCTGCCATCCTTGCCCACCCCAGGAGGACACCCAAGGATGGAGGGACCCATCCCAGGTAAGTAAAGGTAAGTTCGGGTAAGTATTTTTTCCCGATTTATTTTGTGGCATTGGGGGGCCTGATTTGGGCCCCCCTACATGCCACTATGCCCAATGACCATGCCCAGGGGACATAAGTCCCCTGGGCATGGCCATTGGGCAAGGGGACATGACTCCTGTCTTTGCTAAGACAGGAGTCATGTCAATGGAGGTTGGGCGTCAAAATAAATGGCGCAAATCCGGTTTGAGGCCTGAATTTTGCCTCAGACCTGACTTGCACCGTTTTTTGACGCACAACCCCCATTTTCCCATACGCCGGCGCTGCCTGGTGTGAGTCACTTTTTTTGACGCACACCAGTCCGCAGCGCCGGCTAACGTCATTCCATTAATAAGGCGCCTGCATGGTGCGTTGGAATGGCGTTAGCCGGCGGTAAAATTTTTGACGCACAACTGCGTTGGCGCAGTTGTGCGTCAAAAAGTGTAAATATGGGCCTAACACTTAGTTATGGCATTCTCTTGGCTGAAAAGGATTGGCCACCAGAGTTTGTTGGAACCATCCCACAAGGGGAAGATTTTACCATCTTCCTCACTCCTTTTTCCTGAGCAAGTAAAGCAAGCATAGGCTGCAGATTGTGCTATTGCACAAGCCCCTGCATGATACCACAACTGTGTGGGCTGGGATTAGGGCTTGCTTTATCATGTAATACCCATAAGGCCCAGCCCACAAGTGCAACCACAATATCCAATAAAACATGAAACAAAACACTCCATTGAGAGAAAGTCTCTCACAATTCAAGTACTAGGGAGTAATTGAACCCTGCGTATCTATAATGAATACCACCCTGTTCCCAGTAGATAATTCGGGTCACTCCTATAGACTGGTCTTAGATTGCAGAGATTAAATAGCCACACATGCATATTTGTGATACAAAATCCACACAGTAAGGCATTATTGAACAATGTTTGCAATGGGATATTCTGCCAAAATGTAGCACCTGAAAGCAGGGATCTAACTACTTTTTAGGCGCTTGACTCTAATTTTTCCTGTCTCCTCCAGGTGCATAAGAACAGTCCAGGGCTGTTCTCTGCTCATGTAATATCAATACTCCATGTTATTGATAGAGAAGCATTGTCCTTTGTTGATGACATATGTCTGGCCAATGATGAACTTAATCGCTCACTTAGACAGAGTAGATCACATTGTTTTTGTATTTGTAGAACATGCTAAAATTCAGTTTTGAGAAAACAAAAAGTGTCCAGTTCCTAAGATATGAGTTATCAAATGAAGGGAAGGAAGACCCTCACACACCAATTCCTTGAGAATTGTGCACAATTATAAACACCAAACCCTATCACAAAACTACAACCCTTCTTTTCAGTTTTGGGGGAACCTACATTTCAGATTATGCATAACACATAAAACCACTGTACAATTTAATTTGCCCAGATTTTTCCAGTAAACATTGGACACCAGAACACACGCAAATACTCTTATCACTATAGGCAAGCTTAAAGCACGACACCTACATACCCACATAAACAAAAGAACCTTAGTGGATAATAACTGGTGCCATTGGCTTTACCTATGTCACATTTTATGAAGGTGACAGTGCCTATTGCGTGTCAATCACATGTATATGCTAATGCTGAAAAGTGTTTTGCATCCCCTGTAAAAATAACGATTGCAGCTCAGAGGGCTGTCATTAAGTAAAGATCCCTGCCTCAGGGAAAATGCATAGTTGTTGTCACCCCAGTCCCTGATTTAGAGGCTGTCACAAAGGATAGCACTCCAAATGCAAAAGCCTAAAACCCTAGATGGATACAATGGACTATTTCCTTGACTATCACTGATGTAGATTATGTGTTTGGCCCTAACCTGCAAACTCAATAATTTCTCCAGTACCTACTAGAATACCCCATGACGACTAATAGTTTGCCTCTTGATGACAAAATCTGGTAAATTGCACAGAAGATCAGCTCAATGGTAAAGTTCAGAATGGTACATTTAAGTCAACACTTTCAGGTCCCAATGGGTGGTTATTGTGGGCAGTAGACACAAATGGCTCTCATGCATGTTTTATAAACTCTTTGTAGGGTTTTAAAACAAGCAGACCAAACCTTTTTATAACATGGACATTCAGACTAGCTCCATTTTGCAGTTGAGTTGGATAATGCAGGTTCTAAAGTTGAACCACGTGCCATGGAATCACATAAACTTGAAAGAATTATTGGCACCCATTACCTTAACATTGAAACAACAGATAATTGTGAAAAGAGTGGCCACAAACACCATGCTCAACATAGAAAAGTTGTCTTTTATTGTGTTCTGAAACACCATCATCAGTCTGGTTAGTGCAAGGAGTGATGTCCCCCAATATTGACCTTTTAGTTCACTTCATGTGTGAATCATTTTCCAGTAGGCAGGTTTCAAACTTTAGGGAAGAGTTTTATTCATGAGGTGTGAGAACTACCTTTCGATTGCAAGTGTATGAGAGGGGAAAAGGAAGTTTGTCTCAGCCGTTGCAATTGTGAAACTTTTGTAAGCCATTCAATGATTTGCAAACAGGTGGCGTTGCATAGCGTATGTAAGAAAGAAAGCATTGGCTGTTGTTGATACAGGAATGAATACATTGTCCTCTTGTATTTACACACTAAACAACAGGTTTTCTTAGGCAATTGACATCATACAAAATCACATGTCTTTTTTACAGCATGCATGGAGTCAACTTAGATCTATAATGCAGCTGAGTTGAACATTACAGGTTTTTAAATTGAATTGCATGCTCTAGAAGCATTTGAACTCAAATGAGTTGTTCTTGCCTTTTAATTTAACATGCAAACAACTGATAATGGAAATGAAGGATGCACAAACACATTGCTTTATATAGAAAAGTTAGAAACGTTGCCTTTCACAACGGTGCAGATACCATCAGCAGGGTGGTTAATACATGGAGGTGTCTCTCTGTCAATTTACACGTTTCAGCGTCTGAACTATTTTCTAGGAGTCAGATTTGAGGCTTTAGTGGAGAGTTTCATACACAAGGTGTGGGAATTACCTTTCAATTACAAATGTATGAGCAGGGGAAAGGAAGTCTTTCTTAGTGGAAATAATTGTAAAACTTCTGTAAATTACTCAATGATTTATAAACAGGTGACATTGCAAGACATATGTAATGCATCAGTGGCGAATCTGGTATATTACTTGAAGGGAGTTCCCGTCTCCTTGATCACCCAGGGGCATATTTATACTCCGTTTGCGCCGAATTTGCGTCGTTTTTTTCGACGCAAATTCGACGCAAAACTGCGTTAGCGCAGTTTTGCGTCAAAAAGTATAAATATGGCCCCCAGTGTTTCAGGTACTTTTGAAAAGACATTACTTGCTACTGAATGATCAAGACTGTTGTGGGATGAGAGCAGGTGTCCCCTATGTGGTTTTTTTTCTCAAATGGTGACCTTCTGTGACGCATGAGATTAGGGTAGCTAGTTTATAGCCTTCCATTCCCATCTTTAATAGTAACTTCGATAAGCTGAGCAGACTAAAAGCACTATTGTTTTAGAAGCACGTTTTATCTGCTTGGAAATCTTTGAATTACAAATAGTAAGGTCATTCTCTGAGACACAGTCACTTTTAAATATTAAGGGGGTCATTATGACCCCAGCAGTCAGTGGAAATATGGCGGTTAGTACCACCAGAAGGCTGGCGGTACATACCACAATATTATGACATTGACAGGTTGGCTGAAGCCGACCCGCCAATGTACCACTCCATTCGCCATGGTGGTGACAGACGCCGGGCTGCAGATGTCTATCTCTAGCCCGGCTCCCGTCACTTTTCCACCCACGGGATTATGACCCCGCCTATCGCCATGGTTTTCATGGCTTCCTTACTGCCACAAAAACCATGGCAGTAGGCCCTATCAGTGACAGTGAATTCCTTCCCTGTCACTGATAGGGGTCTCCCCTCTCCCCTTCCCTCTCCAGTTACCCCCCACCGCCTCTCCAATGACCCCCACCACCCCTACATTCATGCCCCCTTCACACACACATACACACACACATTCCCACAAACATCTACGCTTGCATACATCCATTCACACACAGATCCGCACACACTTGCAAACATGCACACACACACGCATTCACAAAACACAGCATACATGCACTCACACATTCATACATGCACACTCACATCCAACACGCAACACACCCGCATACACGCACATACAAACATACCCACACCCCCCCACACATACACACAACACCCACCACCCCCTCCCCTGTTGGAGCACCCACTTACCTGTGTGCAGGGGGTCCTCCAGCAGGAGACGGGACAGGGTGCTGCTGCTAGGAGCAGCATCCGCCAGCAGAACACCGCCAGGCCGTATTATTTGACATAATACAGCTGGTAGCGGCCTACTGGCATGGCGCTGCTGGTGGCAGCAGCGCCACCTTACCACCATCCGCCGGCATGGCCGTAGCCGGATTTTAACCATCCTTCTGGTGGCAATCCGGCTGTCGTCATATTACGGCAGACGGCTGGAAGCTGCAGCGACAGTCTTTTGGCAGCCGTCGTTGTGGCGGTAGGCGGTTTTGACTGCCAGTAACATAATGAGGGCCTAACTTTCCAAGACACTTTGGTGAGTTTGCAAGTCACATTTTTGATGCTTCCAACTCCATGGGTTTCATACACTTTTTTAAGGATATTGGGTATGGTTTTGTCAGTACTGTTTAGACTGTGTTTGAAGTAATTCCCTCTTTTATACACTCTCTCTATTCAAGTGTATTCGGAGGCATACGACTTGTTTTGTTGTTAGTTGGTGGTATTTTGTTACTCCTCTATCTGCTCCATAATGGATGTCCAATTTCAAAGCCAAATGTTCTACAATGAATGTCCAATTTCAAAGCCAAAGGGTGATGGAACTACTGCGTGTCCATCTGTATTATGAGTGCATGATACAGTACTTTTGTATACCCTTGTTGAAGGAATTATATGAACTATATTACAACTGGTGTTTGTCTTTCCGACCGGTATGGTTCTACTGGATGCAGCCTGCATTCCTGTCTTTGATGTGCTTTCAAGTGCATACTGTATGTGTGTCTTGCAACCCAATTGATACTATCTACAGACATGAATCTGCGAATGTTCCTGTTGAAGGCTCATTTATGGAGTTGTCGTATGAGACTACAGTTGCTTCAATATGCCTTTTATGGGCCATGTTTCATGAATATGGATGCTTCGGCTCCAGGAGTCCCTTCTTCTGGGTCAACTACTGTGAGCATTGCACAGGATGCTACTTCCTCAGCGGAGACTGAGGCTTTCAATCATGTCTGTTCTCTCACTCTACTTACCAAGGCTTTACTGGTTATGTTGTCTGTGTCTGCGAGATCCCTCTTGGATTCCACCACCACTGATGTTTTGGATGACATCATGGCTGCCTCCAATGACTTTAAAAAAAACTGTTTTGTTTTATTGTAATGCTTTTAGTATGTTATCTATTGTAATTGTGTCTGTCTTTCTCACTAGCAAGGGGAGGATGTTGTGAGGACCACTCGGACCAGAATTGATTCCCCCTGTTTTTGAGTTTTATTTTATGTTTCATATTTTATTTGCTTTAGCTAAACTACTTTAAAGTGACATTTATATGCATTTCTTGCATGATATTCTTTAAAAAAATATTTGGTACAAATTTGTTTAGTTAGTCTTTGCACAACATGTAATCAGTACTTTCAGCTCAATGTTAGTAACACTGTACACAATATCCTAGTACTTACGTTGCCCATTCAGAAGACAGCTTCTAACATCTAGACACAACATTACATCAGGGTCATGCTTCCAATTCAGCAAGGCTATATTATATAAATGGTGCGCTGACACAGAAGGGGGTGAGGGCATTTCAGCAACGACCATCCTGGGACAAATGCTGTGTTCGACTTGCAGCTATGCTGGTGCTAATCTACCAGTTTCAGAGAGGATTGAGAGGATTGCCATCTACACTGCAGGCCAACTCCTGACACTGTCTTTAGGTATGGGGCTGGGGCTGATCCCTTAGAACGGGCCAGGCAGAAGGGTACACCTGCTATGCTCTCAGTATGGTCCTAGGTTTTAGTAGGAGCCTCTAGAGTCTCTAGAAAACCTTGGAACACATTAATCATGGTTGGGTTGTTTATTTTTCTCACCATGATTATAATGCTGATTACTTTGCTTTGTTTCATTTGCCTAAACGTGACAGATCATTCTTTCTATGCCAGAGTACAATTGTTTCAATAAATCAATTGACAACTTCTCTTGCATCTCCTTTGTGTTTAACCAGGTATGCATAAGTAATACAATAATGGGATAAGATCTGTTTCCACAACTTCTCTGAGGAGTCAGAGAGTAATGTTTAGGTTGTCATAAACACCTTTCACCCCATTTGGTTTAGGAGCTCAGGTGAGGCACTGTAATATAGCCATAAATTTGGCCAACAGCATCTGTGGATGTAGTTAGTCCCCCACATTCTGAAGTTCTTTTATCGTAATATGCAGTCCTTTTACCTTAGTAGGAACCACATGATATATCGATATACCGATGAAGCCAATGTCTCATCCAATATTTGATCCTATAATGCACAATAAAGCCAGAAAGACCCCCTCAAATGCACCTTTTCTAAGCATTTCTAAGACATCTTGATCTACAGAGGTGGATTCTTCTGTAGAAATAAAAGAAAAGAGGACACCAGTACTCATGGGGTGGGATTCAGAAGTCTAATCAGATAACACTGGCTCAAAGTTTTACAACCCAGAGACTGGAGATTATGGATCATAATTCGATTAGAAATTGATCAATAAGACACGCAGCACTGTGAGCAGGAAAATAGGAAAACCATACCCTTCTTATTTTGAGTGGTAAGTTTTTTGCTGGAACCCGCAGTTGAAGTCTCCAAAAGGTGGGCAATAAGGATGGTGTTTGAGGGCTGAAGAAGAAGCCCACGGAATGATTGCCAGGTGAATAACTGACCACATTGACAGCTGGATGAATGCCTTCATATACCACTGATGGCAGAAAGACAAGGTGTGAGGATGACCCTTCTCATGTTGGTCTGGGCCTTACCCAATTGGGTGAATGTGGAGACGTAATTAAAAAGCTGTGACATTAATGCTAAAGAGCAGCCTTTCAGTAGGGTATGGAGTAGGCTAAACAGGGAGCTCATTTACGTTGGTGTCTAGGTAGAGTGGGATGGTTCAAAATCTTTCTGTAGAGACAGATGCACGTATGTCTCCATAGAAGACAATGTCATATTGTGCTGACCTATTATAACCAGTCTGAAGCAGCAGGTCACTTGAGGGCGGCCAGGAGGCAGACATTATGGCTGAAAATAATGAGAACATGAGTTTGGCAGTGTTTATGGGTGCAAACAATACCACAATAGTGATATTTGACAGAGTGTTGCAGGAATTATAGAAGGTAAGTGTTGATTCAGAGGGTGGTCTATATTTCTCCTGCAAAGTAGGGGCAAGGATATTTGAATGATATCCTGACAGAATTTAACCAAGGAAAGGCAAACCGATTGTGAACAAAGACAGAGATGTGCAAGGGGGATAGTCAATTGTGCAAGTTGGGGTGTTTTACACAGAGGGGCAAAACATAGGTTCCCCCTGTAGGTCAGTAATGTTTTTTTGAAGAGGAGGTAGAAGATGTGCTAAGGGCTAAAAAGATTGGATGTAGGACAACTTTAGGGTAAACACCAAACTTATCATCATTGGTGCTGAGAAGGGCCGTCAACCTTGTCATCAACAATATCCATATCACCCTCTCCAATTTGAGTCAAAAGGTGGTCTCGGGCCAATTCTGTGGAGCATCACTGCAATTGACATCCTTTTTACCCAATGGAAAGCCTTGTGTAAGTGTTTGAACTGATTTTTATGGTGTTTAGGACTGTGTGCCCATCACGCGGTCCAGCTTGAGAGGGTGCCATAAACGGAAGAGTACCAAAAATACTCTAGTGTGTCTAAGGCCTTTTACAAAGAGGACTGTATTCCGTCATTAGTCTTGTTAATCTGCTCAAACTGGCATTGGGAGATTGAATAGGGAGCCTGTGTCAAATTCCTCATCATAGGCAGACATGAGTCTTAACGCAAGTAGGAGGGGGGAGCCTGTTGTTACGAGGATAGAGTGCAATCCAGAAGGGTGCCTTGTTGACTGAAGATAGAGTGCAATTATTCCTTCTCTGTCTCTCTGTACCCCTTAACAAATTGAAAAATTAAGCTTCAGATTAGTTAAGCCTTTTACTTTTTACTTATTTGTACACCAGTAAAAAGATGAATGCTTTTAATTATACACCTCTTCTCTCTTTTTATGTTACCATGCACTTACTGGAGTTAATGTGATTGCTGTCTTTTAGGATAGGTGGCGGTCGGAGAGTGAGCATATCTGTGTGAGAAAAGTGGGGCATCTGCATACCTTAATTGTATTAGTGCAATGGCAGTGATCACTGGAAAGAAAGTGGGTTATTAGTTGAGGTGGAGGTAAGTCCATTACATGTAACACATCCAGAACCTTACTTCTAATGTGAACCACAATCCCTTTTTAATACTTGTCTCTCTCAGGGCAGTTAGGCAGCGGAGTCCAAGCCCTATTGAGGGTGATATAGTAGGAATAAGACACAGTCTGCAGGCAGGAAACAAACAACACCTAAAAAATCATTACACTACTCTAAACGATGCAGTCATTTGCAACATTGTACATGATGACAGGTGGACATATACCATGGTGATACCCACTAATAGTTTACATTCCAGCGTGCCTTGAACCCTAAAACCATAATACCCCCCCACTATACATATGCTGCCCACCATATAATGGAGTACATTTATTAAAAGACAGGCCTAATGGCTTTGTGAGGTAGGACTGGAATACCTCAACCACCACCTCACCTTCTACATTCTCAACAGACATCTCCGTTCCTCCCAACTGGCTCTTGCAGGTGCCCCCAAGATCCGGAAAGGAGGAAGATCCTTCTCCTATTTAGCAGCCCGGATATGGAATGCACTACCTCTCAAGCTCAGGCAGACAGCATCACCAAAACAGTTCAGAAAGGACCTCTTCTACTGAGCAGCACACCAACATACAGTGCCTTGAGACCCTATGAGTGATTAGCTGCACTCTACAAATCCATGATTGATTGATTATTACCACAAGCCCCAATATAGAAACATACTACCTAAAACCTAATACAGCCTTATAAACAAATGTCAGATGGTACAACCTTTTAGTAACTTGTCAGTCATCATAAACCATTGTCATAGCCTCCTGAATGAGAAAGCATTTAAACATTTAGGGGGCATTATGACCCCGGCAGTCGGAGTAAATGTGGCGGTAGTACCGCCAACAAGCTGGCGGTACATACCGCCACATTATGACATTGCCAACTCGCCAATGTACCACACCGACCACCATGGCTACTGTACCGCCCGCGGCATTGTGACCCTGCCTACCGCCATAGTTTTTGTGGTGTTCATAACGCCATGAAAACCATGGTGGTAGGCCCTACCAGTGAAAGGGAATTCCTTCCCTGTCACTTGTAGGAGTACCACCCACCCCCCTAACATTCCCCAGACAACCCCCACACCCTCTCCTTCAATGATCCCCCCTTCCAATCCTCCCCAATGAACACACACTTGCAGGCACACACCAGGCATTCACACACTCACTCACACAGGCATACATGCATTCATACACACATGCATCCATTCATTTATGCACACACCCGTACACACATTCAAACTGACACGCATTCACATTTCCATTCATACAGGCATTCTCCCACATGGACACGCACACTTAAACAACACTACACACTAATTTGCATTCACGCACGCACTCATACATTCATGCACACACCCCAACACACACATACAACCCCCCCACCCCTGTCGGAAACCTGCATCCAGAGGGTCTTCCGCCAGTGGACGGGGCGCTGCTACCACCACCAGCGCCTGCCAGCAGAACACCGCCAGGCCGTATTATTTGATATAAAACGGCTTGCGCCAGTCTACCACCACCAGCGCCACCTTAAAACTGTCCGCCAGCATGGCCACAGCCGGATTTCCGCCCTTCTTGTGGTCATATTCTGGCAGATGGATGTCAGCCGCGGCGACGGTCTTTAGGCAGCCGTCGCCGCAGCGGTAGGCGACATTTACTGCCATTGTCAAAATTAGGGCCTTAATATGTTTGAGCATGAGCTATATTCTACCTTTACCTTATTGCCAAGTGGTCTTAGGATCCAATAAGGGAGGTCCTTCAGAACAAATGTACTAACTCCAGAGGTGATTGAAAGCTTAAAAAATCCTCTCCCAGTCACTGTTATTCCAGCCTGAGAGGCATAAGCTTCCATCCTTCTTTCTAATCGTTCGTTCGTTACTTTATTTCGGCAAATATTGCCATAAAAGTCAAGACATGAAATAAATACAACATACACATATACATTTCACAATTAAATATAAGATACAATACATACAATTAGCAAGAAATATATGGATGTCTCCATGGTTAAGTAGTACCGCGTATAAAAATATAAGTAACAGTTTATAAATTAATTAAAATTAATTAAAAGCCAGAACTAAAGAAAAAAAAAAAATAAATAATTAACTTTGATCGAAGAAACAGTGCATCATATACCTATACAAGGAAGGGAAAGATCGGGCCATCTGATAAAATATTACAGTTTGTGACCAAGTCGTTTTCTAATAAGGTACACATTGAATAAGAATCTACTCGTGCCAAACACCACTAATTGTGAAGTATTAGACTGGAATATGCGCTCTGCTTCTTTGTAGGATCTAACCCCCACATATTTACAAACGGGTTTGATCCAACAATCCCTTGGTTTCTTGTATACTGGGCAAAAGAAGAGTAGATGAACAACATCTTCTTTAGCCCCTAAAGTACAGAGAGCGCACAATTCACAACCTTTTACCCCTCCCCAATTGCATGTGTATGCATTAGTCTGTAAGACCCCATACCTAAACTGTAAGTATAGTGTTTTTGCCAGTGGAGGACCGATCTCATCCAAAAATTGTTCGAAATAAGGTGTATCTTTTATGTTCAAAAAATTCAAGGTCAAGGTACCAATCGATGAACTATGCAGTAGCTCTCCGTTGACATAAGACCAAAAGGTGTCCTTTACATATTTCTTAGTACATGTTGTCATATTCTGAGGAACTTCCCATAGGTGTGATAAACCTAATCTCTCATACCACTTAGATACATATTTTAACCAAGGGGTATTCATATGACCATCTATCTGAGTTAATTCAGTCAATCCACCCTTGTAATCACTCAACTCCGGGGTTAACCATAGCCTAACCCAATACAGCAGTGGTCTTAATAATGCTTGATAGTCTGCTCTTTTAAGGTTAATATCGAGGAAAACAGGGACTAGAGGAGTTCTTGTCGGTATTTTGAGTAGCCTTCGTACAAAGTGGTTTTCCGTTTTTCCAAAGTTATTGTTACAGTAGTAGCCCCAGAGTTCAGCACCATAAAGGGCGGCCGATTGGGCCTTCGCTTTATATACTTCAAGTGCCGGTGAGATTGCTTTAGAGTAACTAGCTCTGTGTACTTTTAAAATAGGCATTGAGTTTTGTTTAAGGGATAAGATGCTTTTATCCATCTGTCCTTTCCAGGATAGGTTACTATCCAGCATTAACCCCAAATAATTAAAACTCCCTACCTGTTCCAGTTTTTGATTCTCCAAGGACAGATTATTCCTGAGGGTTTTCTTGGGGTTTATGGACATATACTTAGTTTTGGTAGGATTTATTTCTAACCCCTTCCCCACACAATGCTTCTGGAAAGAATCCACCAAATTTTGCAAACCTCTCGGAGTTTGAGAAATAAGGATGGTATCATCGGCAAATAATAATGCTGTAACCGGCTCCCCACCTAGCTTCGGGGAGTCATGTACACAATTCCTTAAATAGCTCGGAATATCATTAACTTATAATGAGAAGAGTGTAGGTGCTAACACGCAACCTAGGCGCACACCACGGTCTACAGGTATGGCTCTTGAGGTTTCACCTTCTTTTCCCCATCTAATTTTTGCATAGTTCCCTGTGTGTAGCTTGATAAGTTCTTTAAGTAGTTCCCCAGGGACCGCCATGTTCCTTAGTGTAATCCACAACAAATTGCGAGGAACAAGATCAAAGGCGGCCCTTAGATCCACAAATGCCACATAGAGACTACCCTTCCTTATGTTTATGTACTTCCAACAGATGCACATAAACCTGAATACCTGGTCAACCGTACTGATTTTTGTTCTAAAACCAGCCTGATATTTGGTTATTATTTTAGTCTCTTCAATCCAATCTAAAAGCCTATTTAAAATGTGTCTGGCATATATCTTTTGAAAAGTGTCTATTAAACTTATTGGGCGATAATAGCTTGGATCATAGCGATCACCTTTTTTAAAAATTGTTGTAATTTCTGCCCCTTTCCATGAATCGGGGATCGGTGTACCTGCCGCAATGGAATTACTCAGGTAATTTATATAAGGCCCCCACACATCCACATCGTATTTTAGTAGATCGCCGGGAATTTTATCAGGGCCTGGGGCTTTGCCCATTTTCACAGCTAATAAAGCCTTATTAGTTTCTTCTAGACTAAAAGATAATGGGGCGATACTCATTTCTAAGTTTGTCTCATAGTCCCCGAAGGGCAAACTCTCTTTTTTGTTAGCATAGAGCTTAGTGAAGTGATCACACCAAGTGTTTTCATCTAAAAAAATATCCTTTGTTGATCTACCCTGCTTATTTCCCTTAGCGATTAAATTCCAGAACATGCTCTGATCCCGTAACTTAGCTGCACTCAAGAGATCCTCCCAAAGACTTTCATCCCATACTTTTTTAGCTTGGGCCATAGTGTGTTTGTAGGTTAGTCTACTGCTTTTTATATCCAAACAGTTCCCGGATTTTACTGTCTGGATCAGTCTTGATTTTGCTATTCGACAATCTTTATTATACCATGGGTTCGCTGTCTCAAGATGGTTCCTTATCCTATTACCATCTTTTTTATAAATTTTACTCACTAGTGGAGTTAGTGCATCTACCAGCTTAAGGTGTAAATCAAGAACACCTTGTGTTCCCACTAATGCTGACTGTAAGTCTCCTACCGTTTCAGCAAATACATTGTAAATATTTATCAGCGTCTTTTCTGTTCCCAAGATATATGGCCATCTTAGAGCACGCCTGTTATTGGTTACCTCTAGCTCCGTGACCGTGGTATTTAATAGGGTCTCTTCTTCGGATCTAATAATAAATGGTTGAGAGTCTAGCCATAGTTGGAGGGGGAAATGATCACTCTCCGTCCTGTGGTCTATCTTGAAATCAGTTATTTGGTCCCATATATTCCAGGTAGCCATTACAAAGTCTACATGTGACCTGAAACTTCCCCTAAAATAGGTTGGAGCTGCTGGTCTGTCTTATCGAAATCGACCATTGCAAGCCCTTAGATCATGTACCACAGTCAACTGTAAAATCTGCAGGGCGGCTTTTGTGCTTTTAGCTGGACTTGCAGAACTAAGGGCAATATATCATTAGCAGCATCTTGTTCATCAAGCAATTTTTCCAACCCCAAGACAGGCTCATATTTACAGTTAAAGTCCCCACCAACTAACACCTTTACATTATCTCCTAATGAATCTAAAAAGGAGTCCAAGAGTTCTACCACCTCTGATTCCTTGCTAGATGAGGACGGTCTATTATATATATTTATTAAATATATAGTTTCTTTCCCTCTTGTATCAATTTTAAGGCCTAGTAGGTCCGGAGAGGGGATGGATAATTGGGTGACAACTATTTCTAGAGTCACTTTAACCCAGATAACCAGCCCTCCTGAGGCTCTACCTCTAGTTGATGGAATAGCATAAGAACAGTATGTTTTATACCCCAGCCTATGGGGGGTTTCTACCATCCAAGTTTCCTGTAGGAATATGATATCATAATTTTCAATATAGGAACACCATACCACGTCCGCAAGATTCCTGGCTAAGCCAGCTATATTCCAAGATATCAGTCTAATATTTGTTTTCCCTTTAACACAGGGTGAATCTAATACTACAGATAAGTTATCTTTTTCTGTAACATCCTCTAGTTCGACTAAAGGATTTAATTCTTTGCCTTGGTTATAGTTTTTACTAACATCATTAACCTCCATTGACACTGCGTGCCACTTATCAGGTACGCCCAAGCTGATTACCTCACTCAAGATAGAATAAGGGGATTTAACGCTATTTACCAATTTAACTGTCCATGAGTTTCTGGGGCTCGAAGGTACTAAAAGTTTCGGTTCTAAATGTTCTATACTCTGTTTTTGCTCCCACTTCTGGGTATATACTAACATTTCTGTGATAGATTCCCCTGCTCGTGGGAGTCAATCGTTTTCATCCAAAGTACTCAGTACCGAAAATCTATTTTCAATTGGAATATAAAAATTTGTGTTCCTTCTATTAGTCAAGGGTCTGTGTTTTTTAGAAAATTCTGATGTACTGGCTAGATGTCTATAAAAATAACCCAAAGGGTGCACAACCACGTCAGACTCCTCTACATCCAGAGAAGCTGCTCTAAGAAGAACAGTCGCAACATGTTGAGGGTGCCTAAAGTTAACAATTACACAATCCCCCTTACATTTTTTCCTCGCGTTTCCGATCCATGGTACCCGTCTAGTAGACAGTATATGGTCGGATAATTGTGGGGGGAAACCACAATTTTTGTTTAGCCAAGCAACTGATTTCCGCTTGAGAGAATCATGTGATTCCTCACGGAAATTCATTGCTGTTGGGTCTAAGGGAGGAACATTCGAAAGGACTATGACATATGGTTCACAATCAGGTGGGAGATTAATATGATTTGGCCTGTTCTCGGGAGTAGTGTACCTCACGGTATTGGATGCAGCTGCTTTCATATGAGAGGTACTATCCACCATACATGGTGGTTCCCTAGATTCTGGTAAACATGACCTCTGTGCTACAACCAATTGTGCAGAGTTACCAGATTGGATGGGTAGCTCAGGTTGTTTCATAGTCTGTTCCTTACATATCTTATCTAAAAGACCACCCAACCTAGATACCTCCGTAGATAACAATTCAATTTTTTCCATAAGAGGTTTAGTCATATGGTCTAGTTTTTCCTCAAATAGCTTAGCGATGTGACCCAAGAGATCGCAATTCACATTGTCCTTATTAATTATAATCTCGTTATTAGCTACATTACTTCTATGACCATATTCTGTTGTTGGTTTAAGATGCATGTTCCCCTGCTTTATTTGTGTTTTTCTGCATTTTCTAACAGCTCTCTTAGGAGGAGAGTGAGACAATACAGACTCACTTGGGGGGTCCAATGGGTCTTGAATTGGTGGTTCTAAAACTAAGGACAAAATGGCTGAGTTTTCCAAAGGGAAAGCTTCAGTATTAGGGGGATCCGTCATAATAGAACCGCTACCATCGTCTACAGAGGAAAAAAATTCTGAGGTGGACTCCTTCCCTAAGGATTTCCTTTTATCAATGTTTATCTTGCTCACCATTTTAACTAAGTAATTATCCAGGGTGGAAATATTTTTAGCCATTCTACACCACCCTCACGTATATAACAACCACTACTAGTATTGATAAAATACTCAATGGACTGTCTAGTATTTTATAGCCCTGCCCTACACAGAGCTTTTATATCGCAACAAAGTGTAGGGCACCTATATATATCAACAATAACACAGAACAGCAAGTGTATATGACCCAAAAGGCACAATAACTTAATTAGATAGAGCCCAAGTACACAGCTTACTAAAGCATTAAAATAGAAGCAGTTAACAGCTTAGCGAATTGCCCCAACCCGACCCCTTCCGGCCCCCTAACGGCTACACAACGGCCCGCCCTTTACCTGCGCTTAGCCCGGTGTGGCCCCGCTCAGCTAGGGGCAGGACCAGTTTAATAGCGCCTTCGTGCACGCAAGATGCGTTGGTTCCGCTAAGGGGACCTAGGTAGTGTAGTCCCGTCCTGTCCCGTCAAACGCTCCCCCCACACAAACGCTCCCCCCACACAGCGGTCGCGATGTCAGGCGACGGCGGAGGGGAGACTTGGAGGCCAACAGAAGGAACAGCAGTCCCGAGGACCACAGGGGCACGCAGGTAAGCAGCACGATGCGGGCGTAGGTAAATTTACTGTAGTCTCTGACTTGGCTTTGTGACAGAAGTGACCAACCAAGACGTTTCCAGTTCCGTTGCTTTTAGAAAAGAGAGGTGTGAAAGGAGACTTTAGGTTTTAGATACCCAAAAGTGAGAGTGGAGACAGCTCCAAATGAGTGAGAACGACAAGCTAATAGGCTATAGTTTCAACCAGACTGCGCCTTTTAAAATGGGGTAATTATTAATTGTGCAAGCCAGGTTAACACCAACCCAGCTAAAAGTAGTTAAACAATCTAGCAGAAAATGATGTGTATAGAGAGCACTTTGCCGAGGGGTAACAATCTATTTAAGTATAAGTTAGAATTAAAAAAGGAGAAAGATAAGAAAAAGAATGAATACAAAAATAGATTGTCACTTAGTTGTCCCGCGTGTAGTAGCTCCTGAGATGTTCCTGCTCTTGATATCCCAACAGAGGCTGGAGGCGAGTCCTGAAGTTCCCAAGAAGACACTGCTGGCCGGGTCAGGAAGGACGATGGTTCTCCGTTCCAGTAAGTATTTCGCTTTCCTTTGTGAGCTGAGGCCCTTAGAGGGCAAGTGAAAGGGGGGGGGGCCCAGCCCGGCCTCTTCCGGGAAATGACGGGCAAGGACGGTCCCGCCCTTGGCCCGGGCTTTGCCCGGGCGCCGCCCGCGCGCGTCCCGCACGGCGGGAGCGCGAGTTAAATTTAAAGGGCTCCTGCCCTTTCACAACAGCAGCAGACTGTTTCCCCCGGTCTCTGGCGGCAAATGCGCTTCCCGCGTGGCGGGAGCGCGAGTTAAATTTAAAGGGCTCCTGCCCTTTCACAACAGCAGCAGAGTGTTTCCCCCGGTCTCTGGCGGCAAATGCGCTTCCCGCGACGGCGGGAGCGCGAGTTAAATTTAAAGGGCTCCTGCCCTTTCACAACAGCAGCAGAGTGTTTCCCCCGGTCTCTGGCGGCAAATGCGCTTCCCCTTTCTTTCTAATCATTTCTGCTGTTTTAACAGAGTACCCTCTCTAACTGCACTCTCCTGAAAGAAGTATGCTAATTTAGTGCAAACAGAGTAAAAATAGGCCCCTAAGTTTGAAAATTGGAGTGTTTGTAGCTAGAAAATAGGCTGGGTCATCTGGCCCATTTTCTATTACTTTTGTAATGGCTTTGTATGAAAGGCTCTGGTGTCTCAACTCAAGTGCCATGCAGATGCTATCTGTGAGCAGCTGCCCTATGAAAAAACATGCTTATTCTCTTGCTGTGCTAAATATTTTGTGCTTGCTACTTTGACTTTTTTCAGGTCTGATGTAGAGACAACTTTAGCTGTTCTTATGTAATTCCTAAATAGAAAGCATATACCTACACAAATATGGAGGGGTCTTATGGTCAGTCTTCTTCATCCACTGTGTTGTTCGCAGGTCCTGCACAAGTTGTTTCTGTCCATGACAACATAAAGCATGAGTCAATATGCCAACCTACGACAACCACTGTTTCAACCGCACTTCAAATGATGGCAGTTTGCTTAATCGCATGTGCTCATTCACCTAAACACAGTGCCCTTCAGTGAAAGGGCTGTGGGTCAGTCTTTTAATTTTTAATTGTGGCTTTTTACTTTTTTATTGATATTTAAGTGATATTTTTTGCCTTAGTCCATTCTTTGAGAGCCTGGTAGCTCTTCACAAATAGTGACTATCAAACTATTGCTTGCAGTGCACCACATCCTATACAGACACTGCTTCACAACTGAGAAGTCATCTTGTAAAAGTTTTCTGCATACTTTATCATTATTTTATTCATCCAATATGGCTGTCTAAATGAGTGACAATGTGTTATCCATCTAAGGACAGTAAAACAATGATAAAATTCCGAGATGACCATCGACTGCAATGTATACTGGGTATGGAAGGGTATTATGCATGCTGTGTCGTTGCTTAACCATTCTAATGTTGCCACCCTGCTGCTTCTAAATGTCCTTCTAAAGGTTTCACAAATCTTTGAATGTTAAAAAATATGATAAAGACGCCTCTCGGATAATGTTTCAAAACGCATGGCCTACTTCCCTCACCCCTCACAGGATGGAACGGTTATGAATCCCTTGCTGGACACACGTTCCGCAACAATGGTTATGATTTCTTGTGTCTCTGGATTTCGCCCATGCCTTCGAACCTCTTGCACATTTTCTGGTTATGAACTGTTACAAAGTTATTGTTGTTTTAATCACGTGTGGGTGCTATGTGCTTTCTGTATGTACAAAGCAAATTTACCTTGATGAAGAAAGTTGTTTTAAAAAAAAAACTTAAAAAGATGATAAATTTTAAGGATGACCACTCCCAGGTGGTTGTCTACCGTAAAGTTGCAAACTCTGGTCATGAGCGTTGTTAGAGAGGGCTGATATGCTGCTATTGGAAAGGTCGTATCTTCTGCACAAGCAACTACACTGTAGTGTGCCCTTTCTCTAAGTTGCATACGTCGGAAATCCCGCTGATTCTTCTTCACTAAGGACTAAGGGGGTCATTCCTACCCTGGTGGTCCGAGACCGCCAGGGTAGGGGACCGCGGATGCACCGCCAACAGGCTGGCGGTGCATCCAGGCCCATTCTGACCGCGGCGGTAAAGCCGCGGTCAGAAAAGGGAAACCGGCGGTTTCCCGCCGGTTTTCCCCTGGGCTGCAGAATCCTCCATGGCGGCACTGCAGGCAGCGCCGCCATGGGGATTCTGACCCCCTTCCCGCCAGCCTGGTTCTGGCGGTTTTGACCGCCAGAACCAGGCTGGCGGGAACAGGTGTCGTGGGGCCCCTGGGGGCTCCTGCAGTGCCCATGCCAATGGCATGGGCACTGCAGGGGCCCCCTAACAGGGCCCCACATTGATTTCCAGTGTCTGCATAGCAGACACTGGAAATCGCGACGGGTGCAACTGCACAAAAGCAACTCCGCCGCCCGCCAAACTAGGAATCAGCCCCTAAATTTTGGGGTGGAGGAATTACAATTTTAGCTTCTATATAAATTAATATGTAAATTAATTTTCAAGACATTCACCAATTGCAATACTATTTTTTACACATCTCTAATATTGTGTGTGCCTGTTAATTACTCCTCTGTTTTTGATATCTTTAGCAAAGAAAGTAAAACAAATGCTTGTTTCGAAAGTGGGATATTACCACATTAGGCTTCATAACGAGCTTGGTCTGTGTCTCGTATACACTTCATCATGACCACTGCTCTTGTGGCTGTCAGGGCTTTTCCCGTTTCTATTCTGTGCGGTGTCTGCCCTGGCCTCCACACCCAGAAGGGAGACACACCTTGACTTGTGAGACACTACATTGCCACGGGGCCCATATGAAAGTTATAGACTCCGGCGCTCCAATACCACAGTCATGAATTGTGACCTATCCCAACGGCCACTCAGTTTAGTTCTGTCAACTGGTGTTTAGTGCCAGGACATGTTATCCCCCTAACTTGCTAAAGCGCACTATAAGGGCTTTCTGTGGTTGTGAGGGGATACCATGCATTCTTGCACTTAATTTGATTTTTTTTCCCCCTTGCGAAGATCACATTATTATAAATCCTTTCTTCATGGAAGACATAGGGTTGAATCTCACGTGCTTGCTAAATTCTCATGTATGAGCGGTGATGTTAATTTTGGTATGGTACCCCTTGTCTTGAGTATCATCCTATTTTTGCACTCTTTTCCTTGCCACTAGAAGGTGCTTTCCCCTGCCATCCTACCCAACTACTGGAACTGGCTGCTGTCAATCAACGCATAGTGATGCATTCTAATACAAATGCATTTAATCTTCCACTGATAAACTCATTCTGTTATTCACCCAGGTGTCCATTCGAAATTCCAAATAAGCACACACACGCATACTCAATGGTTTTGAGTTACATTACCTTAGAAATATCTATCTATCTATCTATCTTAAAGCTATGTAACTTAAATAGAGGTAGTAAGGGTTTTTAAGAGTTTGGGGGTGCGCATTTTTAAGGGAAATGTAGGTGTTTTTAATGGCACAGGGATGGACAGTGTATAGGGGTAGTAAGGAGTAGTGCAAGGAATTGGTTTATTGGTTGAAGGGATAAAACCCTACTCAAGCAGCAACCACAATCCTGTTCAGCATGAAGTCACAAGTAAACCTTAAATTAACCTGTGCTCAACCATCGGGCAGCTTGGCAAAGAGCAGTCAGGCCTAACTCAGAGGCAATGTATAAAGCATTTGTGCCACATTTCAAACAGTAAAACAGACCACAAAACTGATGCCAACCCAGATTAGAATAATAGAGTAATTGTAAAACTAACACAAGACTAAAACAACAAAAATGTAATCAATAGAACAGGATATATGCAATTTTAAGGGTTTAGGTAAAAATAGTGCTAACTAGCACATAGTGCCAACTAAGCGCTGGTCGCAACAAAGTTATATGTTCAGGCCAACCAAGATGGTATATGGGCTGGTTACAGGGGCCCAGTTAGGTCCACTGAACTGGAGTACCTATAACTCCTGGTTGAGGAGAGTTGCCAGGGCCTCTGTCAAGGATGTGTTGCAGTTCCCTGGAGCTGGGAGGCTGCAATGCAAGTTCTTGCGTCATCATTGAGGATCCTGTCAAGGATGGCTTGCAATGCGAAGTCTGGCATTGAGGATGTGTCATAGAACTGTCATGATCCCAACTGTGAGCGGGGCTAGTCATGCCTTACCCCCCCCCTTATGAGTGACATCAGAGATGCTGTTATTTTCTTTTCATTACAGTACCAGTTTGAATCATGTTATGCCTTTGAAATTGTGTGTAACTTGGCAACTCAGTTATTATCATAATGGCAATGTTTAATGCAGATCTAGACCAATGCTTGCTGTCAAGATAACTTCTGGACACCTGGGCCTCACCCAGGTAATCCAGGAATCGCATGTCAACTGTCAACAACTGCTAATACTTTAATTGATCTTTCCAATGGAAAAAAGACAGTTGAAAAACACGTGCAAATACAATTATGTTTTCCCAATGTGTTTCCTTGCACCTGGTTCGGGCCAGCTACAGAAAGCTGTCACTTCATACCAAATCCTGCTTAGCCTTGTTTAACTTTGAAGCAATGATTACCTGTCTCCAGTCTTCGGCAACCTTCCCTTCATAGTGAGAGCACTCTCTTCACAGAAGCATCCATACTTTCACAGTGACATGTTTCTCCTCACAGCGAAGCACTTTCTGCATTCTGACGTAGTATTTCTGATCATCCCAGTTACCACAGCACCTATAAAAGGCGGGCAGCTTGCAATTCATCTCTCTCATTGCGCTTTCTTGCACTGGCAAAAAGACAAAAGTCACCCCAAATAAGGTAACACAAGTTTTTATGTTTAATTTGGGATCTTGAAAAGTGCTAATTAATCAAACTTGTCTAAAGCCAGAAATAATATTCGGATCAATCTTGTGACTAAAAAGACATTAGATAAAAGGCATATTTCTTATATTAGCTGCACCTTCATGGAACTTGTGTTCATAGTTGTTTTCCAATCTGTGTTTTCCCAATCAGAATCTGATGTGAGTGTTCTAAATACTTTTGGGGCAATTGAGAACTATAATCTGATTGCCATTGCATATTTGCATATGAACTCTTGAGACTCTTGAACTACTGAAGCATTTTAAGTAGTTTTGTTGTGTCAGTGGAAATCCTTGTACATGATAATTCCAGTTCATGATGATTCCTGGATAATTCTTGAATCGCACTGGGGAATGTTTCTAATGTGAATCATGTGTGTGTTGATTTTAAGTTAGTTAATGCCAAAAATCTGTTTAGTTGTTCCTGTTTTAAAGTGTGGTTTCATTACAGAGAAATCCCATTCCAGACCCTGGTATCTGAATAATCCCGATTGCCATTATCCTGAACTCAGAACCAGAATCCAGATATTCTTGAGCCCAGCAGTGCCCAGAGTAGAGAAATCAGAATACACAGACGTTCTGGTATTTCACTCTTTCTCTCTCATCCCAACAACCCTTCCCCTTGGAAAGTCCTACGTTTGCAGTATGTCCTTAATTGCTGCTCTGTCAGTTCTCATTGGAATTCGGCGATTATCTTTTTCCCCTCTGAACCACCAGAAGTTCAGGTCAGTGGCTCACAGCAGCAGCTGAGGTGATGAGTCAGTTCTGAGGAGCGGGGAGGCTATGCTGCGGAGTCCTGGTGTAGAGGAGTCCAAGTAGCAGAGGTGATGCATTGGTTCTGCTCAGGGTTGCACCATGCAGCAGAAGAGATTTGCTGGTTCTGCTGAATCCACAGGTGTTATGCAATCCTTTGTGTAAAGGCAGGCCACAGCTTAGTCAAGTGTAAGTAGGACTGTGCCCAGCTCCGTCCTCACATCCTGCCAGTGATGGTCCATCCAGGTACACCTAAGTTCGCTATTGTGTGTGGCTGTCTATGAGAAATACACAAAGCCCAACTTCCAACTACACCTAGTCATGTGACCCAGAGACAGGCTACAGGCACTACATGGCTAAGGCAGGAAAATGCCAATTTTCTAAAAGTGGCATTTTCAAAATTGTAATTAAAAATCTAACTTTACCATAAAATAGGATTTTTCATTACAATTCCAAAGACACCAAACATGATCAGTTTAAATGCTCCCATTTAGAAATTACAGCTTATTAAATGTAATAAGGCAACCCCGACATTGACCTATGGGTGAGGTATGCCGTGTGATAGTGAAAAATGAATTGAAGAGTTTTTCACTATCAGGGCATGTAAAATGTAAAAGTACATGTCCTATTTTTTCAAATACAGTGCACCCTTTCCCTATGGGCTGTGTAGGGCCTACCCTAGGATTGACATATGTATTAAAAAGCAAAGTTGATGCCTGCCAAAATGATTATTTTGCCAGGTCATAATGGCAATATAAAACTGCAGACACAAGCTGCAATGGCAGGCCTGAGACAGGTTTAAAAGGGCTACTTAAGTGGGAGGTACATTAAGGGGGTCATTACAACATTGGTGATAACAGCCGCTTACCGCCGTGCAGAAGACCGCCAACACACTGCGGTGGCAGCGGAATTCCGCCACGGTCATTATGACCCACTGCTTGGAATCCACCAAAAGTGAGACACCCAAACAAGTCCGCCACACCAAAGGTCAGTGATAAACTGGCGAAAACAAAACCGACACCGCCACGACAACAGGAATACGCTCACACTATCACGACCCACGAATCCGCGCTCAAAATACACACACATTTACAAAACACAACCACATTGGACAATTCGAAATACACACACCTGATACACATACACACACCACTCCCACACACCCAATACAATATAAAACACACACCCACATCACCCACAAACCCTTATGACCACAATTGCGACAGAAGGCCAGAGAGAGACACCACCATCTACAAACAAGCATCCACAGGCACACAACACCATCACTCACACAACATCCACACAACTCACACAACACACCACCCCACACATCACAACACAAACCACCCCACACATCACCCACACCAACCCATGGCACGGCAAAGACACACCAGGTCCTCTGAGGAGGAGCTCAGGGTCATGGTGGAGGAAATCATCCGGGTAGAGCCACAGCTATTCGGATCACAGGTGCAGCACACCTTCATAGCTAGGAAGATGGAGCTATGGCGAAGAATAGTGGACGGGGTCAACGCAGTGGGACAACACCCAAGAAATAGAGATGACATCAGAAAGAGGTGGAAAGACCTAAGGGGGAAGGTGCGTTCCGTGGTCTCAAGACACCACCTTGTGGTTCAGAGAACTGGCGGCGGACCTCCACCTCCTCCCCAACAACTAACAACATGGGAGGAGCAAGTCTTGGCTATTCTGCATTCTGAGGGCCTCGCAGGAGTAGCTGGAGGAATGGACTCTGGTAAGTCAAATCTTAACTATTACATCCCCCACCCTACCTGCATTCTATCACATACCCCTACCATTACCCTCAACCCCATCACCCCAACTCCCCACAAATGTCCCACTATCACAAACCACCCATCCCAACACCAAGCCCTGCATGCAACACCAAAGCATGGACACCCATCACCAATGCATGGCGACTGCACATACCCATACACCCCCCTAAACCATTATCACACAAGGTCCTACACAGGAATGCAAGCACTGGGGTACACGGTCACCCACCCATTGCACACCATGACACACACTGATGCAATAATCATGCTTTTACACCCCTGCAGGACCCCTACCCAACGTCACCGGACAGGAGGGTCCAGACATGTCCACTCCACCAACAGAAGAGGCCCACAGTGATGACAGCAGCTCTGTCCAACTGGATCTAGACGACCAGCCCGGCCCATCTGGGACCTCGGACAGTCGCTTCCCCTCACACAGTCACAGGCCACTACAGAGCTTCCCCCCTCTGGAAACACCAGCACAGTGCCCACCCAGCGGGCCCAAACCTCTGTCCCCAGGACACGTCAATCAGCAGTGTGTCCACCACTACAAGGAACCCAGGATAACCCACCACCCCAACCACAACAGGGACCTGGGGGCAGTGGCAGTGGCAGTGGGCACACCGTTCAGGGGACAGAGGCCCAGGGAAACAGGGGAACTGGGAGGGCTGCTGTGCGACAGGGGGAGAACAGGCCCAGGGAACCCACTCTCCACAAGGCCCTCTCCAACATCATGGGAGCCTACCACCATTTCCAGGAGTCGATGGCAACGGTACTAGCCAAGTTTCAGGAGACCCAGTGGCTGCAGGAGGAACAGTATTTCGGCTTCAGGGAGGAACTCAGATCCATCAATTCCGCCCTGGGCACCATTGTAGGAGTGCTGAAGGAAGTCCTCAACACCAGGAGGGACACTGTGGCACAGCAAGGGGCCCCTGACATTAGCCTGGACAGTGAACTTCCCTCCACTTCCGCCGGCGCTAGTGGACAGGTGGCACCGCCGCAGGACCACCACACCAGCACCCTACCCCCTGCAGATGGAGAACCACCCCGCAAACGGTCTCCGAGATCCAGGACAAAGACAGAGAACGATGCCAAGACCCCCGCCAAGAAATGAGACCACCCTGATTGTCATTCTTCTGTCCCACTTTGTCACCCTGTCCATACTTAAACTGCCCCAGCTCCACTTGCATTGCCCCTTTGGACAATGCACCTGTGAGACTAATAGCTTGGACTCTGCCATGAACATTCCTCCACCATCACCCCTCACCATTTCCCAACCCCCTCCAGTATTGAGCACTAAATAAACACCCTTAAAGCACAAAACAATCAGGAGTCTGTCTGTGATTTCTAATTAGTGTATTAGCAAATACAGTGACAAAATTTTCTTTGAATGGTAATGTCAACATACCTATGTCACACAGCTCTAGTCCATGAGGAAACAAAGCAGATGCCACACAGTGGGACCCACATCTGTGAAATCGTAAGAGAAAGTGACAACTCAGTGACCATACACTGGGTGAAAAGTACAAACAGTAGAGAGGTAGTAGTGTTAAAGTACATGTAGTAGGCAGTTTTGTCTTCTTACCTGTGTCTCAGTGGAAGTATTGCAGGATCATAGAGTTCCTGTTATCGATGTCCTCTTCTTCTGCTTCCTCGTCTTCACTGTCCACAGGCTCCACAGCTGCCACAACACCTCCATCTGGACCATCCTCCTGCAGAAAAGGCACCTGTCGTCGCAAAGCCAAGTTGTGAAGCATACAGCAGGCCACGGTGATCTGGCACACCTTCTTTGGTGAGTAGAATAGGGAACCACCTGTCATATGGAGGCACCGGAACCTGGCCTTCAGGAGGCCGAAGGTCCGCTCTATAATCCTCCTAGTTCGTCCATGGGCCTCATTGTAGCGTTCCTTGGCCCTTGTCCTGGGATTCCTCACTGGGGTCAGTAGCCATGGCAGGTTGGGGTAACCAGAGTCACCTGCAAATGGCGAGGGACAGCTGTTAGACACACACTGACTCTTAGGGATATCCCCAGACCCAGACAACTATTCCCACTGAATTGGTTCCAGGTGCTCACCTGGTAGCCACACACAGTGCCTCTGGAGTTGGCCCATCAGATAAGGGATGCTTCTATTCCGCAGGATGTAAGCGTCATGCATTGAGCCAGGGAATTTGGCATTAAGATGCGAGATGTACTGGTCTGCCAAACACACCATTTGCACATTCATCGAATGGTAACTCTTCCGGTTTCTGTACACCTGTTCACTCCTGCGGGGGGACCAAGGCCACATGTGTCCCATCAATGGCACCTATGATGTTGGGGTTATGTCATAGGGCATAGAAGTCACCTTTCACTCTAGGCAAATCCTCCACCTAAGGGAAAATGATGTAGCTCTGCATGTGTTTCAGCAGGGAAGACAACACTCTGGACATCACGTTGGAAAACATAGGCTGGGACATCCCTGATGCTATGGCCACTGTTGTTTGAAATGACCCACTTGCAAGGAAATGGAGTACTGACAGCACCTGCACTTGAGGGGGGATCCCTGTGGGATGGCGGATAGCTGACATCAGGTCTGGCTCCAACTGGGCACACAGTTCCAGGATTGTGGCACGATCAAGCCTGTAGGTGATGATTACATGTCTTTCCTCCATTTTCGACAGGTCCACCAGCGGTCTGTACACCGGAGGATGCCGCCATCTCCTCACATGTCCCAGCGGATGGTGCCTATGGAGGACAACAGCGAGCACAGAGTCAACCAACTCAAAGGTACGTAAACACAGCTTACTCAGAAAACTATTAATAACCCGAAATTTGCCTGTATGAGTGTTGAGCCAAGGCCTAGGTATGTGTGTTAAAAATAAAGCCATGTGGGCCCCTGAAATGGCGGCTGCCTGACCTGTAAAGTGGGACGGGGGATATGAGGTAACTGCGCTTGCGTTGTACACCGTCGCGGTAGGCGGTAGAAGACCACGGCGCAATTCTGCATTGGTTAACATTGGACTCTATGGGTCCCAGGAGCCAATGACGATGTACGCCGGCGGTGACGGTACGCACTGCCGCGGACATTACTGCCATTTTCTATCTGTTCAATCACTCGATACCTGATCTTCGACAGAAGAGGACCTACACTGCAAGTGCTGCTGTGACCTATGCTAAATGTGACATGTAAACAAGAAATTTAATTTCCTTATCCTGATTCTCATTGGTGGCAGTAGCTGCATTCCACTATACCTTAATGGTATTTATGGCATCTTTCTGTGAAACTGTCGTATCCAAGGTAGATAGGAGAAGCTTGTCATTGAAGCCTATGGCCAGCATGGCCACGCTCAAGGTGTCTACCATGTTGATGATGGTGGCCAGGGCTGCTCTTGTGAATCTGATGATGGAGGCAGCATTACTATTATTGATAGTTAACTTCCTGCTGCTCTTATGTGTGGTGCTTGCAAATATACTGTCTTGCACTTCAGGTGACCACTGAAAGGGTAGTCATCATCTGACACCCTTCAATTGTCTTGAGTGGGATTAACTGTAGAAATATACTAGTACATAAAAACAGCCTAATTATAAAAAATACTTGATGAAACCTCAGAAAATAAAAATTATTACTTAAAAGATGATTGGCAAGATAGGTTACAAAAGGTAGAAGAATTGAATGACCAAAAGAAAGAAAGATGAAAAGAGATGGGAAAAAAAAGAAAAGGGGTTAGTGAGGGGAAAATTAGTAGCAACCATTGCCAATGTCAAAAGGTCAAGCCAATGAATCCACTGCCTAGCCAGACCTAAAGATCCATATTTTTTAATGATTGCTGCCCCCCCATCTGTGCTGCTGCCAGGGAAAACACCATATGTAGTTATCTAAAACACTTTAATAGCATTACCTCATGTGTGTGCCCCTGTAAGCTCAATCTCAGGCAACTGAATAAATAAACAAAAAGATCACAGCTGGGTGTATGGCAAGCACTTTTTTGTGAAAGGACACAATGGGGGTCATTCCGAGGACCACCAGGCCCGGGGACCACGGAAGCACCGCCAACAGGCTGGCGGTGCTTCCTGGGCTATTCTGACTGCGGCGGTAAAGCCATGGGGATTCCGACCCCCTTCCCGCCAGCCTGTTTCTGGTGTTTTTCACCGCCAGAACCAGGATGGCGGGAACGGGTGTCGTGGGGCCCCTGGGGGGCCCTGCACTGCCCATGCCACTGGCATGGGCAGTGCAGGGGCCCCCTCACAGGGCCCCATACAGATTTTCACTGTCTGCTTTGCAGACAGTGAAAATCGTGACGGGTGCCACTGCACCCGTCGCACCCCTGGAACTCCGCCGGCTCCATTCGCTGGGCCGGCTGGCGGCCTTTTGGCGGTCGCCCGCCGGCCCAGCGGGAAAGTTGGAATGGCCGCCGCGGTCTTTTGACCGCGGGGCAGTCATTCGGCGGTAACCGCATGGCGGGCGGCGACCGCCGCCCGCCGCGGTCAGAATGACTGCCAATGTCTGCTCAAGCAAAACATGTAATCTTGGCTTCCAACATGTGGGCGGAAGCAATGCCACTCTCTAGTAATGATCACATAATTTCTGCTGACAGCTGTGTTGTCCAGTCAGGCAATAAAAAGAAGGTGTATTTGGGAAACAGGTCCTCAAGATCTGATCTGTTGATGTTTGAAGGTGGTTGAGAGTTGCTCCTCCCCATACAACTGCCAGTTTACAAGGAAATTGCCAAAACAAATAGCCCATTTCAAGCTTTTTCTACCATAGGAAGTGAAACTATTACTGATAGAAAGAAAAGCAACGTCAGAAATGCGGTTCAAGCTCTCAAACTTTGGCATCTGGATGGGGGCAATACCCTGTACCAGGAAATGCCAGGCTCTACACTCTTCCCTTTCAATGGCATCCAACATTCCAAAATAGGAGCATCTTCAAAAATCATGTTCACAGTTTTTCTGGCTTTATATCTATTGGACAACTCTCCTATCAATGTATACTTTGGCTTCCCTAGCGTTACTTGAAAGATAAGAGGAACTGTGGTTAAGGGATCAGGCAATATTTACGGAGGCCTTGATTTGTCTTTATCCCAGAAAAGATCGGGATGCGACTGAATGTAATAATTATAGACCTATATCTTTAATTAATTCAGATTGTAAACTCTATGCCAAAGTTTTAGCTCTCCGTTTACTCCCATAAATGCCTGATCAAATTGATTCTCATCAATCCGGATTCATCCCTAATAGAAATGTAGCAGATAATTCTCATACTTTTTTAACCATTATTAACAAGTCTTATAAGCTTAAGATTCCACTGGCAGCTTTATCAAAGGAAGTGGAAAAGACCTTCAACAGGGTTTACTGGGGTTTCTTGTCAAAGGAATTGGAATGGCATGGATTAGGTTCTAAATTCTGATATGTTATATCCATTCTTTCTTCCTCACCATATTGTTTGGTTATAACAAATGATATCCTATGTCCTTTTTTCCCCTCTTAAACAGGGTACTCGTCACGGATGCCCACTATCTCCTTTACTTTTTTATTTTTGCACTCAAACCTTTTCTATACCAGTTAAAAACTTTGGAACAATTTACAGGTTTTAAAATGAATAATACACACATCACATGCTGATGATATTCTTTTGTTTGTGTCTCACCCTGACACTTCTCTTCCAGCGTTCCTGCATGAGCTCCACTTATATTCGGATGTATCTGGCTATAAACTTAATATAGACAAAACTGTGATCGTGCCACTTAACATCATTGCACTGGCTCTGTTTTCCTTGATGCACGTTTATCTTGGAATTTTTCTAAGATGAAATGCCTAGGGGTATGGTACTGTAATACGCTCAAGGATACACTAAAGACTAATTCAGACATCTTATCTGCAAAGCTTGTAGAACTCACACAGAAATGGTTGCCCTTATATCTTTCATGGTGGGGCCGCTTGGACAACATTAAGATAATGCTTCTCTCTATAATAAACGTCTTCCTTTGGACTCTTTCTATTGAGATACCGAAACTTTTTTTTCAGTTCAAGGTAAAAACTCAAAGATGTGTGTGCAGTCACCAACTTTTTCTCAGCCTTTCTCACTCTCTAAATCGTCGCACTTTGATTACTCCCCTCAAAGACCAGGGTAAGTTAATTTCAAGGTTCGCAATGGGAAGACGAAATCGCAAAATCGATGGGATCTTAAAGAACGATTTCATCACCACAGGTGAAATTATTTTCCCCTTTTTGAAAAAATAGCAAGTGCAAATGCACTTCTGGTAATCACTGACTCACATATTAGTTTACTATTCAAAATGATGCATGTACAACAACAAAAGCTTGTGAGGGTTCCTGGAAAACTGTGACTGTTACAGCCTTAACAGGTTTACTGTGGAAATCTATCCGAATTCCAAGAATACCTTTAGCTACACACAGTCTTAGGTGTAAACACACGGACGCAGATTTATTATTATTATTATTTTTAAAATAATTGGGTCTACGGAGTTTAGAGTAGGTGTACTGCTGAAATAAATTAAACGCTCTCGAAACCTCATACATTTGCCAAGAAAGTGGGGGGAGGCGGGGACAATTGAGCTAATAGATTTCAAGGTCTTATCTTTTTTCCACTAAACCATTCCGATAACAAACAACGTTCTAAAAGTCTGCTTCCTTAAAATATGCAGGCTTGTGAACACTTGTAAATAAAACAAATCGGACCAGTAAGATCGTTTGGTTGGTTATTTATTGCACGTTCAGGCAAAATGCCCTGCTGCAGTTTGGTCGGCATACTCCTCTTGCCAGCAAGAATGTAAACGCAAGAGCGAAAATGAGTGCTAAATACTGCAAAGCCTGCGTTAGCAGACTGGCTAATGATTTTAATCACAGTAATGGGCGTGTCTTCTGTTTACAGTGATACAAACCTACACTGAGACTTGTCCTCAAATACCGCTCATACATAAATTATCACTTCTGCAAAACACTGATGTGCTGTAACTGTGAACCTGCAATTACATGAATATTTTTAACCATAGATCTGTCAGAATATCTATTCTTGGTATACTGTCATTCGAGACAGAATGATGTAGTTAGGAAGATTCATGCACTTTTGTCTTCATCATAAGTACATTCAGCATTTCCACAGGTTAAAGCACAATACTGGTTGCATAAATTGAGCTGTCCAACTGTTGCCATTTTCTTTTCACAGATCAGAACATTACTAACATGTAAGTACTTCAGCCATCCGCTGATGATGTCAACAAGTAAGCAGGGGCAGCTACTATGCTATGGCGGAAGAACGTCCCCCCTAACCCCTGCCAGCAGCAGCAGCAGTTGCTGCAAATCTTTAAAAATAAATCGATAATATTATTGTTTTATTTTTAAAGGGGCAGGGCCATGGAGTTGACGAGCACTGAGGGGAGTGCACAGAGAACTCCGCCTTAGTGCGCATGTATGAGGGCCAGCTGTTTCGGCTCAAAAGGCAATGGAAGACTACATCCCTGTATACTGTGTCACAAGGTGCACATGCCCTGTGGATTAGTTTGTGTATGTACACATTCCTTTAGTCTTTTGTGAGATGGGGACAAACCAATCAGCATTTTAGGAACAATTGTCTAGTCCCTCCCAAAAATAAAATAAACAGCGACTAGAGGGAATGTTATTTGAATATTTTCCTGAATTCTCATGAGGCGATTCTGTTTGAAATGGCACCTTCATCATAATTAGAACATCAATTAATGTGGACCTGTTGAAGGAGACTCCTAAAGAGAAGTCCCTAAAAGTCGACACATAGGTCTTTGAAGGGCCACTGAATGAGTTACAAACTCTCTTTATTTAAATGAATAATGTACAGAGTAGATAGTGAGAGCAAAAATACTCAAGACTGATTTTAGCTCTAAGGTATTGCTTGTGTATGTTCCTACTAGATTGAATCAATGTATGTGATGTAATATTTAGCTTCTGAAAGGTAGAATAATTACGTGCTGCAGTAATTGTTTTTAACATTTAGATTTTTACTGCTTAGTAAATAGAGCAGTTATGTGTTTCTATGTCAATCTTCTACCTGACAACCTTGGTGTGGAATTCCCCCAAACGTTTTGCCTTCACCACTCAAGTTTAGTTATATTTGTCTTTGTTTGCATTAGGATTATGTGCACTTTACCACTGCTAACTAGTGCTAAAGTGTTTGTGCTCTCTCCTTGATACATGGTACAAGTGGCCTACAACTGATTTCATTTACATGTAAAATGTGGTACTACAAGAGTACAGCTTGTAAATTACTACTAGTAGGCTTCCAGCAAACATTGTGCCACACACTAAAGAACCACTTTAAAACGTGTCTCAGGCCTGCAATTTCAATCTGGCAAAAAATCTTTTGTCAGGCTTAAACCTTCATATTTAAAACTTATAGGTTACCCCTATGGTAGGCCCTAAAAGCTCTTATGCCAGGTTGCATGCTACTTAAAAATTAAGATGTGTGAATTTAAGTTAAACTTGTTCTTGTACTGAAAAACTTCTAAAGTCAGTTTCCACTACTGTATGACCTATCTCACCTATTGGCTGACATTGGGTTACCTTATTACATTTATTAAGTAATAACTTTAGATTGGGAGCAGATAGAGGTATGCTGTTTAGACTCGAATTGTAATTTGAAATCTTCTTTGATGGGAAAGTTTTATTTTAAGTCACCATTCTGAAAATGGCACTTTTAGAAAGGTGGCATTTTACTGTCCTACCCATTTGTGCTTTTTGCCAGTATACTGGGTCTCATGACTGTGAAGAACTCAGCTGTTGGGGGTTGTGTATTCCTGCTAGACAGTGACACAAAAGGGGCTTAGGTGTGCAAAGGGTGGGTCAAATTCTGCCAGGACGGCTGGAGGCAGAGCTTCATAGCGCTTGTCTCTATCACACACAAAGAAGCCTGGCACCATCCTATTGTCACAACAGATATTTTGGAACCTTGACTTGAGAAGGGAAGAACTTTCCAGAACCACAAGTGGGGTAGGACAGGGTGATCCCCCAGACAGAAAGGCTGCCACCAGGTATTAATATTGGACCTCCTGCACCACTCATCAGTACACTCCTGGACCTGTGGACATTACAGAAGAAAGACTGTCCTGCCAACAGAGAACTGATCTGCTGTTACCAGAGGGTTGCCCTTCTGATTGAGGATTGATTGCTCTCTGATAAGGAAGACTGGATCTACTTCCTTATTCCCAGGCTAACCTGAGTGACTCAAAGGGTGACATGGCTGATGCCCTCTCTGAACTGCAGGGACACAACAAACTCCATTGGTGTCCTGCAACCACCCAGTGTACCTGCTGTGCTAGACCTGCAATTGGACCTTTCTCAGCCCTGCTGACCTCTGTTGGAGTTATTTCTTGATCCCTTATAGGTGCCACCCCAGGTCCTGGACCATTGACCAGCATTAATTGAGCTCCTTCTAAGAAGGAAGGTGAAATCCGGGAGTTTGGAAGAAAGGGCTTGTGACTGGAGAGAACAGAGTATATGTATAGTAACAGTGGCTCTGGTGGGAACCCCGGGGGCACCAGGAGTTCACCGGCCAGAAATCTAGCACTTGCATGTTGATGTCTTTCTCTGCAGCTCCAATCACTTTTTACATCCGGCATGCAAAGGAACTGACGGTCATGTCAAATGGAGGCAAGAGAAAGACCTGCTTATGGAAGGAGATGCCGCCACCGAGACAGAAGCGAGTGAGCCTGAAGCTGAAGACACCAGAGGATGCCAGGGAGCCGATGGAAACTCCAAATCCTGAGTGGAGGTGACCTGTGTGAAAAGGGAGAGATAGAGAAAACCCAACGACACCCATCTGGCTACAGATCCAGGATTCCAGACCAAACTGGGGAAAAACGTGAAAGGGGAGGCCACCGCAACTCTATGCCAGAGTTGATGCTTCAGGCAAGAAACCAGAGAGGGGTTACATTCTCTTTTATGCTGGGGCACTGCATGGGAGCACTTCGTGGGAGTGTGAGGGAGGCACAAATATACATCTGTCCAATAGCACTGTGGGAAATAATCTACCAAAGCATCAGGGGAAAACCTGAGTGATAAAGAGCAAAAACACTAACCACTGGGTATCCTCAAACCTTACTGCCTAGGACTTAAGGCCTGCACCCTTTATATTCCCCAAAGGTTAGTCAACAAGAACAGTGCCAGAGAACTGCCTAAAGGAAAATGACATGGGAAGTCTGGAAGCACATCGATCCTCCTATCTAACACTGTTCTTTTATCTATTCCTCTTTCAATAAACGCCTTACACCATACTTGTGCCTATTTGTCTATTTTCATTGCTTGTTACAGGGCTCCTTCACACCGAGACCCACCACCTGCAATGACTGCCAATGTGCAACTCCGGTGAAGACCTGCTCTTCTGCTTCAGGACTGCCAGTGATGAACAACAATACAAGATGTGCACTTCAAACTACTGTAATGATGGCCCACAGTGACCACTAGAGTGAAGCTCCAGGAACAACTATCCATGACATCCAACCAGATCTTTGTGCTATAGCGACTACCATCTGCAACACTGTCCCTGCTCTACTGAAACTGAGCCTTTCACCAGACTTTGGGAAGGTCACTCTTTCTGCAAGCCTAATCTCTTCTCTGTATCTGACCTGCACTCCATCACAGTCAGTCTGACCTTATGACTTTTTCTCACCGCCTAGCACAACCAGATGACCATGAATGTCGCTTTGTACTTTTAGATACTTTTTTATAATAAAAACTTTAAAATGGAATATTTGCAGTTCTAATGATTGGATACTTGTTATTCTGGTACCAATCTGTTTTTTAAAGTTCACTTTATTTTTCAAAATTGATTTTGGATTTTTATTGTGTTGTGTTTTCACTTTATTACTGTTTGTGTGCTGCATAAATACTTTCCCTCTAAGTTAAGCTTGACTGATTTTATGGCAAGCTACCAGAGGATTAATTTAGCGTCCATATTGCTCAACCTGTCAATGATTGTTTTTGTTGCCTAAGTGGAGCTTCCACTCCCTCATCCGATAATCCATTTTCTTACAGTCACCAGCCACCATATATTGCTTCTCTTATAGTTTACTTATACGTTTTGTTTCAAAACAATTTTATTATGTGTAGTATCACTCACAATAACAAACAATTGTTACATAGTGTAAATGATAACATGTGGAGGAATTTATTAGTGTCATGTTTGAGTCTCACTGTTGTGAGATTGATTATAACATCTTTCTTACCTAGATGTGAGGAATGCTACAAACTGCAGTAATGTCACTTCCTGTAGCTATGGATGCCGGGGGACAAGAAATGAATTATTGACTCACTGAACAGCATTAGATACATACTCAATACAAAAGTATTGGGTTCAAAGATCACACTCTCAGGTGATATTGTTCTCCATGTACTACAGAAGCATTGGAATTGATTGTTGCAGTGCACAACCAGACCAACAGATGTCTTGAAAAAGGAATCTGAGATTATGGACCAATTTCCTAAGAGTATGGTAGAGTAAAATACTGACTATTGGTCTTTGATCCATCCAAATTCTTCATTGACTGGCTGGTGACTACAGCCAGTGCATTTTAAGAGCAGTATCAGAAATAAAAGTAATAGTAAGCAGGTGATAAGATGTGGTTAGATGGCTAAATATCTATTAGTTCTAGAGAAAGTGTCTAATTAACTTTTTGATAAGCAAATTGAAAAGGTTTGGCAAACATTTGTTGATGTACAATATAAACAACTATGTAGTCTAGTATCAGAAAGATAAATCTGTCTACATCTCTTTCCTGATTCCTAAAAGCACAATATTATATTGAGGTGGTGGGGTAGGCATTTATCGAGGGTGGTAAATTAAGAGGTTTATGAATTGTGCAGTATCGACTTTTTTACTGAGCTGTACATTTTCAGTGGAACATCTACTTTTAGATAGCAGTAATGTTTTAACTCCATTTGTACTGAGGACCCCCATTTGTGCTGAGGACGAGTGGTCAAATCCTCTACAGTAGTTCCACAGTGAAGAGAATGTCTACCTGTGTTTCAACCAAGGATTGATGTGGTAGCACTTCCTCATCAGTACTCGTCACTTCTCATCACTTCCCTGTTCATATGCAACACTGGGGGCATTCTTATGGCATTGATGTAGTAGATACACTTCTGCAGCAAATAGGTAAGGATCAGTCTTGAAGCCCAAAACTGATAAGGAGATAGACGTTTTTAGTAGGCTAGCTTCTCTTCCAAATGGCCAAGGAGAATAACTGAAAAGAGGTTGCCCACTTATTTTTCTATGGTAGTCCCTATACCACTGTTTTTCCCACCCACAGCTACTGATGTCATTCTTTATCACTGAGTCGACATCCAGGATGTAGATACATCAGAGCAGACTCTACCTCATAGAGAGAACACTTGCTATTAGGATCCTATATGATCTACAAGTTTAGTTAAGATTCCCTAAAATAATGACTCTTTATGGTACTAATTTATTCAAATGGCCCTTCTACAAATCTACAAATAATGTCAGATGCAACTTGGGTCTGTTAGTACATCCGGGTAAATGGTCTACATGTTTCAGCCACCTTTTATGTTCCTTTTGGGTCACTTTGCTTTCTTTGGGAGAACTTAGATCCCTGTAATTTACTTATGGTTCTATTGACTTGCGACAGCATTGTATTGTTTATGAATTGTTACACATTCATACAGTCACCACATTCATTCTATACAAACCACTCTGGTACTTCCAGGCTTGCATCTTTGGGGGTAAAAAAAAATAGAATAAATTATATGCATTATTGAGTTTTCCTCAATATATTCCATACAAGTGTGCTTAATTATGTCTCACTGCACACTTGTGTGTTAGTGCATTTCAGTGTTGCTAATAATTTTTCCACTCCGCTAGGATTTCTATAGTGCTTCTGACAGAGAACATGTTACATTAGCTTCTCCAATCCAATTTGATGGTTGTTAGGAAGTACAGTGTGGGTACATGCCTAGCGCTTGATTAGGACCATTCTTTCCTATGCACTAAATGTAGATCGGCCTCAAAAGCATATAATTCACTCTCTTCCACTATGTCTTTCCGTGTCATATATTTTTCAAAGCTTTACATTCGTGCATGAAATTAGAACAAACTCATTGGGAGAAAACCAGACCTGCTCTCTCTTTGTGCCTTTATTCAGATGATAGTTGTGTGCTACTATGCACACACATATACTTTATAAGTAATCTTATGTATGTATCTCATACACGCACATGTGACAAAGAACTCTATGTCTCTAAAACACACATACTTTTAGAGTTATCCCTGCCCTATAGGAAATTAGAGAAGGGTGGATCTTATAGTCACCCTATGTGGAATAGAGGATAAGACAGTTGTTGGATTATCTCCATCTATGTTATCTTAACATATTCACCCTGACTGACAGAATACTTCAATCTGAATTACTTCATATGTTGCCTAATTGAGTCCCCTGGATAGTATCTTACAGCTGTGGCATGCCAGTTTCTGTTAACCCAGTGTCCTTGTGATAGTACATCTGTGCATTATGGTGTTGTGCATCTTTGTGAGTGATCGCATCCCCTGTAGCATGATCCTTTTATCTTCTTTATAGCCTCAAGCAACATCATTGTGAGGTTAAATTGTTTTGTTTTTTTGTCGCCATAGTTATTAAGAAATGATGGTAAAAAAAAATCCTTGGTCCTTGATATTGGCGGATCTAAGTTTTGATGTGGGTCGAATAAATATTAGTGTCATATGGATAGATTATATGTACATAGCACATGATTAGTGCCCCAACGTAAGTATTTCAGGACTCTTTCTCTTATTTGAATCGCTTTGGATAATCTAGGTCCCAGTCATTTTGTGACATGTTATAATAGGTATACATATATGCCTGTACCCGCAACAGTTAAGGTGCCCTAACACTGCTTAAAGACAGGCTCACCCTTAGTCCTTAGAAAATACTTGTTGCCCCATTATGAGTTTGGCGGTCCTGAGACTGCAAAACTCATATAGCTGTCTAACCACCGCAATCTTGTCAGTCTGACCAGCAGGAAACCACCACTTCTGCCGGGATCAGGGATCCAGACAGATTGGCGGTGGTAAAAGTTGTGGCCAGGTACAGCAGTGCCGAGTTCATCATCACCGTGCTGATCACGACTTTCCTTTCTGCCAGCCTTTTCATGGCAGGGTCATGCTGGAGTTTGGGCAGTTCAACCGCCAAACTCATAATTAGCTCCTTAAGGTCTTTCCTGCAGTAGTGAAAAACAGTAGAAAAAAATAAAGGTGACAACTTCTCTTTAGCTATTGTAGATAGGTCTGGTGCTCCATTTGTGGTGCTCTTGCTACCCTCACACCGGGCACCATCTAAGCCAGAAAAGGCTTAATTAGAAAGGTAAGAATCTTCCCTTTTCAATGCTGCTTCTCCTTGATGGATTCCTTCAGGGGGATCTCGGCCATGCTATATGCGTTGAGCAGAACTTCACTTTAAAGGGGGTTGGCTCCCCAGGCAGAACAGCTAACTCTCCCACAATGTAAATAATGTTAAATTAGGCACTTTCCATTTCCTAGGAGGCTATTCAGGCTCTATCACCCAACTGAGAATGGAAAATGTTGCTGACCATTTCATTTCTTTAGAGTTTGTACCTGGAGGCAGTGTAGACCATTTGGACAAATAAATGCACAAGAAGGACACAATTGGACGGGGTAGAGGCTACCCTTTTTGATAGTTCCCCTGTTTGAAGGATTTCTGTGGGGGTCATGGCCATGCCCTGACACCTACCGGGAATCCATAACTCGAAACCTGTGATTAGTTTTTTGGGGGTGTCAGACCTCCTGCTGCAGGGACTAACGGCATCTTGGGGTCAAGAACATATTGATTATTTTCCATTCCCAATTGTACGATCAGGCCTCAGTCTTTCTCTATCACTTCCCCAGACAAAGAGTTTGTCTTTTTCATGCTAAGGGGCCTTATCCTTCCCACTCCAGTAAATGTAAAGTGATCACTAATATCTGCATCAGGTTTATTTTGGTTATGGATTGCAATTCTTTAAATATTGTTATTGTAATAGCATCACAGTTTTCCTTTGTGTTTGTGTTGCAAGTTAAAGTATTTAATTTTGTTTATCTTCTCTTGTAGGCTGCGTTTTGCCTGTTTGTGAAACTGTGTTGATGGAGCAGCTTGAGAGAGATTTTAAATTCATCAACTGCTTCAAGTGTTTTCTTGTCGTTTTTAAAACTTTTGTTTTTATTTAGTGAAAGAAATACAGAAAACAACACCTATGTTTTGCAATTAAACTTGGGTGTTACAAGAATTGTATATAAGTCCCATTATATATTGCCAACTATAGGTAATTCACATCAATCAAGGCAAAGTGCATTGCATAGGATTCAGATGTTCAAAAACACTTATATTGGAATTCCAGGGAGACTCATCTACAAGCAAGCCACAAATTGTACTGCATAGAGCGAGATTTACAACATCTTTATGCACCAGAATCTACATCTTCCTCACTGAGGTGTTCCCCTTCAGGGATCAGAAATCATTAACATAGGGACGACCATGCTTCCAAATCATCCTGGAGCTCTTTGTCTGATCTACTACTCTTCATGTTTATCTCCTCTACCACATCCTACACCCAGTGGTCCACCGTCAGTGCCCCTCGCCCAATCCAAATTATAGCGACTCTCCTTCTGGTCAACACCATTGCTAATTGCAATAACATATAAGCCATTTTCTTCCCCTTAGATCTCACTAAGCTCCCTAGCAGGCAAAACTGGAGCATATGTGCACCCTTCAGTGCTGTGGTGTTTACAAGTCTATTCATGGGTGTCCAATAAGTGTACCCCAGCAGTCATCCCCAGAATAAAGTCAGCCCCCTCAAAACTATAGCATGGACATGTCTGCATGCAATCTGGGTATATTTGACTCAATACTTAGGGCATCATGTAGGTATGATGAAGGAAGGTAAAATGAGTCCACTTAAAATGCGCATTGCTGGAGACCATTCTCATCAGGGTGCACTCTCGTGCCCTGACCTCATGTGCTCTGGACTCCCCACGTCAGACTCCCAGGCCTCTCTAACCCTCAAGAGGCTGTGGGCTGTATCCACCCACATGGCCTTATATAGCAGTGATAACAAACCCGATATTTCTCAAGACTTCTAGTAGGTCTCCCCAGTCAACTGCATCAAATGCTATTTCTATGACTGCTGCAACTAGGACCATTTCCACATCGGCTCACTCCACTTCATGCAGAACGTGAGTCTCCTCAGGTTCATGCTAGTATTATGGGCTGGTATGAACCTGCAGTGGCCCTCATGTACCAGCTCACCCATTATAGGGCTCAAGCGACTTGCTAACATTTTACAAAGGATCTTCACATCTGTGCTTAGCATCGTGAGCAGGGACAGTCTTGTTCCATCCAGGCATAAGCACCATACATATTCCCTCACTCGCATAGTTGGGGGCAGAATATCCATGTCCCGTTCCTCCTGAAACAAATCGAGTTAACTTTGTGTAAGATTAGCCAAATAAACTGGTTTCCTCCAGAAACTTAGTCCCATAGTTATGGATGGTTAACGTCACATTAGCACCATTTATTTTGGTGCTAAAATGATGCTAAACAAACTCCCTATTTATATTTTGATTCTAGACCCATCTAGCATCAACATATTGGAGTTAGAGCCATTTCTAGGATGCACGAAACCACCTTTTGGGGAGTGCAATGGACTGTACCCATCTGCAACTGGTGCCATCTGCAGCAACAGAACACCTATATAGGAACCGCAAGCACACACATTCTATCAATGTGCAGACCATCGAGGACCACCGTGGGCTCTTCAGCAACATCCTTCCCAAATATCCTGGCAGTGTCCATGATGGATACATCTTTCGTCATTGCACCATCAACCAGCGGCTCTAGGATGGCCAATATGGAAATGGGCTACTCATAGGTAAGCCATCATACCAATCATTATACACAACACACCAACCATCTAGGACAAACAAGACAAACACCACACTAAATACACATGAGCTGGGCCATAGAGATGTACAGGCAACAACACATATGCAACATGCCACACTAAACTGCATACATTGCATGTGACAAACACATACACCCAAATGTTCATAACACAGCTATATTCTGACTGGCACCCCATGTGTGGACAGGTAAAGCTAAGTCCCCTTTGCATACAGAAGCTGCTCCTAAACCACTACAAGTGTCCACAGGTTGACAACTAAAGACAGATCTCACACACACACATTACACCAAACAAAGACATACACAGGGATGTCAATGGCATAGGCTATGGTCATATTGATGAGGTCACACATAGGCACAGTTCCAGGTAAACCATTGTGTGCAAGCCTCTGGCATAACCTAAATCAAATGCTACCCAAGTGGTTCCATAAACAAAAATATATCAGCTACACATACCTGACATACCTGTAGTGTGCACATACACCTGTCTGTTGAATTGTGTTGCACACATACAAATACAAAATTACCTGCCATCAAAGACTATGGGGCTAAATCATGAGAAATGGGGCAGCACTTACTCCAGTGCCAACTCACATGCGCCCCTAGTGCCCTGTAATAACACCATGTTGCAACTACTGGGAATGGTCCACCATGGTGCTGAGTCTGTGAAAAAACACTAATAATCATGGATATCATAGTAGGATTCAGTGGAGTACAGAAGACATACCTGACCTTACATGCACCGTACTAAGAGACCCATGTGAAAAATAGCTGTGTCCCCTCCCAAAGCCTGCACTGTGCATATGTAGAAAGTGTCTGTCAGAAGTCATGTATTGGAAGCTAGGAGATACTACTGCACCAAATTACATCATCCTACTAATGTGTGATACACACTTTTGTACACTTGATGGCTGGCACAACCATAATCTGCCACAAAGGGTCACAAAGTGTCACACTGCATGCATAGTGCCACATGGTAACACGGACTCCACAGTCTGTCTTTATAAGGCAACTATGATGTTTCAACATCTGACAACATTGCGGTGCCAGGAGGTGGTAGGTTCCATCTAACAATAAAACACTGCTTCAAATATAGACTAGACAACATATTTACCTAAATCAAAACCATAATTTTGGGATCAACATACATTTTTCAAGGCCCTTGAGCCACTACCCAAAATTGTCATGTCCATCAACACAGCCTGATTAAACCATTTCATAAGAAAAGGAACATACACTATACCACATGCAAGTGTGTGTCACCATTCCAACTAAAAAATACAACTGCCATGGTATGTTCCAAACCACTATCAACACTTACCAACACATCTTCTCTCTATACTTTTCAGCTGATCAAGGGCCATGGGTGGTGAACCCTTTTGCCAATCTCACACCGGTGGAAGAGAGGGCCTACAACAAGGGACACAGAAAAACCCGCAATGTGGTGGAGAGGACATTTGGGCTCCTGAAATCCAGGTTCAGGTGCTGGCCCTGACAGGAGGAAGCCTCTTATATTCTCTACCACTTGTTTGCAAGATTATTCTGGCATGACCATCCAGCACAACATTCATGTCAGAACAAATATCCCCTGGGATGAACAAGTTGATGTCCTCAATGAGGAGGATGATGAGGATAGAGCAGATATTGTGGAGGGGGATGCTCATTGTTGAGAATTTCTACACATAGGGGGTCATTCTGACCCTGGCGGTCGGTGATAAAGCGGCGGCCAACCCGCCAACAGGCTGGCGGTCCAAAAAATGGAATTCTGACCCTGGCGGGAACCGCCAACACAGCCCGCCACTTTAATACTCCGACCGCCACGGCGGGACAGACAAACAGCGCGGCGGTCACCGCCAACAGGCAGGCGGCAGACAATGTACCGCCCACCCTATCACAACTCACCAATCCGCCACGTTTTCCGGGGCGGGAGCCCCGCCGATAAAAACACGGCGGAAACAGACTACGAACGGGAAAACGCTCACCTCTATACACTCCACGAGGACGGAGGACAGCATGGAGCCCGAATTGAACATCCTACCTGCTCTCGTCTACCTGCTCATCTACCACGAGTACGAACTCCGTCGCAGACGACATTGGTGAGTACCGCACCTACGACACAGGGGAGGGGGGGAGGAGGAAGGGTTACGGGCACACACATACGCATCACACTCACCCCCAACTATCTACCCACCAATGCAGAGCACCAAGTCAAAGTGACCCCACCCAAACCCCCCGGAATAATGAAAAGATATAATTAAAGTGAGAAACTAAATTTATGTATAAAATAGGTTCATTGAAGTCATGGTAAAATAGGAAAATGAATCAAAAAAATCCAAGTGTAAACATTGCGTAACCGATAAATAGAGGCAATAAGTCCAGCACAGTCACTGAAATTTCAACTGTCCGTGGGCCAAAGTGTATCAACACATGGGCAAAGCCCACAGAGGAGACCTGAGTCCGTTGGAGAGAACACTGCAGGGGCATCAGATGATAAAACTACAGGCACCTCAGGGGGAAGGGAAGGTGGGGCACCTCAGCCACATGAGTCCACGACGCCAGATCCAAGAAGGGGCCACCATGCCCACTGTTTAATCCTGGGGAGTGCAAAGCCACAGTCTCTCAAGTCTCTACAGTGGGTGGATTGCCCACTGTCATATCCTGGGGAGTGCAAACCCACAGTCTATCAAGTGGATAACAGTCTCCACAGGCAATGGAGGAGGCAGGGTGGGCCGAGTGCAGCGTGAACAGTAGCACGACACAGAAACGGCACTGTCATTGGGCCAGCAGTGCTTGAGATGAAGGGCCCAGCGGAGCGGTGCTTGAGATGAAGGGCCCAGCGGAGCGGTGCTTGAGATGAAGGGCCCAGCGGAGCGGTGCCTGACAGGAAGGGCCCAGCGGAGCGGTGCCTGACAGGAAGGGCCCAGCGGAGCGGTGCCTGACAGGAAGGGCCCAGCAGAGCGGTGCTTGAGACGGCGGGGCCCAGCGGAGCGGTGCCTGACAGGAAGGGCCCAGCGGAGCGGTGCTTGAGACGGCGGGGCCCAGCGGAGCGGTGCTTGACAGGAAGGGCCCAGCGGAGCGGTGCTTGAGATGAAGGGCCCAGCGGAGCGGTGCTTGAGACGCCGGGGCCCAGCGGAGCGGTGCTTGAGACGGCGGGGCCCAGCGGAGCAGTGCTTGAGATGAAGGGCCCAGCGGAGCGGTGCTTGAGACGGCGGGGCCCAGCGGAGCGGTGCTTGACAGGAAGGGCCCAGCGGAGTGGTGCTTGAGATGAAGGGCCCAGCGGAGCGGTGCTTGAGACGGCGGGGCCTAGCGGAGCGGTGCCTGACAGGAAGGGCCCAGCGGAGCGGTGCTTGAGACGGCGGGGCCCAGCGGAGCGGTGCCTGACAGGAAGGGCCCAGCAGAGCGGTGCTTGAGATGAAGGGCCCAGCGGAGCGGTGCTTGAGATGAAGGGCCCAGCTGAGCTGTGCTTGAGACGGCGGGGCCCAGCGGAGCGGTGCCTGACAGGAAGGGCCCAGCGGAGCGGTGCTTGAGATGGCGGGGCCCAGCGGAGCGGTGCCTGACAGGAAGGGCCCAGCGGAGCGGTGCTTGAGATGAAGGGCCCAGCGGAGCGGTGCTTGAGATGAAGGGCCCAGCGGAGCGGTGCCTGACAGGAAGGGCCCAGCGGAGCGGTGCTTGAGACGGCGGGGCCCAGCGGAGCGGTGCCTGACAGGAAGGGCCCAGCGGTGCTTGAGACGGCGGGGCCCAGCGGAGCGGTGCTTGACAGGAAGGGCCCAGCGGAGCGGTGCTTGAGAAGAAGGGCCCAGTGGAGCGGTGCTTGAGACGCCGGGGCCCAGCGGAGCGGTGCTTGAGACGGCGGGGCCCAGCGGAGCGGTGCTTGAGATGAAGGGCCCAGCGGAGCGGTGCTTGAGACGGCGGGGCCCAGCGGAGCGGTGCTTGACAGGAAGGGCCCAGCAGAGCGGTGCTTGAGATGAAGGGCCCAGCGGAGCGGTGCTTGAGATGAAGGGCCCAGCGGAGCGGTGCTTGAGACGGCGGGGCCCAGCGGAGCGGTGCTTGAGACGGCGGGGCCAAGCGGAGCGGTGCTTGAGATGAAGGGCCCAGCGGAGCGGTGCCTGACAGGAAGGGCCCAGCGGAGCGGTGCTTGAGATGAAGGGCCCCTGTTCAGCGGTGCCTTTCTGGACGGCGGGGCCCTGTTCAGTGGTGCCTTTCTGGACGGCGGGGCCCTGTTCAGCAGTGCCTTTCTGGACGGCGGGGCCCTGTTCAGCGGTGCCTTTCTGCACGGCGGGGCCCTGTTCAGCGGTGCCTTTCTGCACGGCGGGCCCTGTTCAGCGGTGCCTTTCTGGACGGCGGGGCCCTGTTCAGCGGTGCCTTTCTGGACGGCGGGGCCCTGTTCAGCGGTGCTTGTTCTGTAAGTCAAGGGAGTCAGACCTGGCCACGACTCCCTGCTCAGTCGCCCTCCGACCGTGCAGTTGCTGGACCCTTCGGTGACGGTGTCCTGGGCCCTTGGGTGTCCTCCCTCACACCCGGGATGGGGCTTGTGGGGCCCTCCTGGTCCACGCTCCTGCTGGCTGACTTCTCCGCCCTGCTGCCCTTGCCCCCCTTCGATGTGGCTCTCTGGGCCTTGCCTCCCCTGGATGTTGTGGCAGGTGAAGTGGCAGAACTTTGGTCCTTGGGGGCAGCCGTGTCAGTCGTCCCGCGGCAGCCCCTTACTTTACGGGTCCTCTTTCCAGGGGGGGGCTGGCTGTCCCCTTGCTGCTGACCGATGTATCACTGCTGGCAAAGGGGGGACTCCAAAATCCATGTACTACGGTGACCCTTGAAGCCGGGCTGGTGGTGGCTGAGGCGCTCTTGGGACTCTTAGCAGATGGAGGGGGGGGGGTCAGGTGAGGGAAAGAGGTCAAGATTGGAGAGGTAAAGTTTTTTAGGACCAGGGTAAAGGGTAGGTGTAGTGGTTATGGGAGTGGAGGAAGAGGAGGTGGTTGTAGGAGAGTCAGGTGTGCTGTCCTTGGGTGAAGGTGCATGGGCTGGAGGCTGTCGTGAGGTGGTTGGCTGTTGGGTGGGTGGCTGCCTGCGTTTGTGTGTCTTGGAAGAGGGGGTGACAGACACAGTGGGAGAGGACACAGGGGACATGTAAATGGCAGTGGGGGTGGTGACTGCACGTGTGCGGACTGGACTGGAGGGTGTGCTGGTGATGGAAGTACTGGCTGTTGGTGGTGTGCATGCAGGTGTGAGTAGAGACGTCACAGGGAGGGAGGAGGGAGACGAGGAGGTGGGGGACACAGAGGTGGTAGTGGCTGTTGGCATGTCTGCATCTGGGTGTTGCTTGGGTGAATGTTTGTGTGATCTGTGGTGCTTATGTCTGGATGAGCTGCCCTTGGTTGTTGAGGTGTGTGCAGGCTGGTCTGATGGTGTGGGTGGGATAGGCAGAGGAACAGGAGACAGAGACAGGCTGGAGGCAGTTAGAAGAGGGAGGCTGGAAACAGGGACAATGGCTGCCGTCAGTGCTGAGGCCAGAGCATTGAACGATCGTTGATGGGCAGCCTGACCCGAATGAATGCCCTCCAGGTATGCATTGCTACGATGCACCTCCCTCTCTACCCCCTGGATGGCATTCAAAAGGGTAGACTGCCCAACAATGATGGTCTGTAGGAGGTCAATGACCTCCTCACTGAGGGCAGCAGGGGTAACAGGGGCAGGGCCTGAGGTGCCTGGGGCGAAGGAGACGCCCGCCTTCTTGGGCGAGCGGGCACGGAGCAAAGGCGGAGGGGCTGCTGGGAGGGCAGAGCTGGTGCGCTGGGTGGCGGCTGTACCTGTAGAGGCGGGGGCACGGATGTTGCCGCCACCACTAGGGAGCTCCCATCCGAGGACGTGTCGGTGTCGCTGGTGTCACCACGGCTCCCCGTTGTGAAGCTCCCCTCGCCCTCCGTATCACTGGTGACCTCGGTGTCTGTGCCATGGGCCACCGGGGCCTTGTGACTTGCAGCTCCCTCGTGCTCCGGTGCCAATTCTCCTCCACCTGATGATGCTAATGCACACATGCACAAGAAGATAAAGAAAAAGGGTGGGGGGAGACATAAAAACAGGTTGAGTGCATGCATTGTCAACACCGTTGGCGGAGAGGACAGACACAGGAGCCTCATGCACTAAGCCGCGCAATCGGGGTACACTACTCAGTACTTGTGACTAGGCCAACAGGTCTAGGGACAACAAACGTGCACATGGGTGATGCAGGACCATGGATAGCTGTACTTGTCACCCTACAGAGGTGGGGGGCGGGGGCACAGGGACATGGCTAAAGGAGAGGACTACACTACGGAAAGCGCCCTGGCCTAATGTCACCCACAGCCCTCTTCCCCCACCCAGGCACCTCCACTGCGCGGAATGATAGGTGAATGTGCTGCTACTCACCCCCTTGTGTCTGCTGTGATGTCCTCACGCGCCCATCCAAATCGGGGTAGGCCACCGCCAGGATCCGGGACATCAGGGGGCTCAGGGTACGACTGGCGCCCCTCCTAGGTTGGGAGGCCATCCCCAGCAGTGACTTGGCGGTATACCTGGTCCCGCGGCGGATGTCCTCCCACCTCTTGCGGCATTGGGTGCCCCGTCTGTTGTGGACCCCCAGGTTCCGGACTTCCTTGGCGATGGCACGCCAAATGTCGACTTTCTGATGGGCGCTGACATATTTGACATGTACAGGGTGGAAATTGAAATATCATTAAATTTCCGCATGGTAGATGCGATTGGCCCCCCCTCCCCAACCTTGCCATGTGGCGCATGCTCTCATCTGTCGTGCCTTGCACTCGTCATTGTCTCCCCACCCCACCATCTTACATCCAACATACACAACCCAGGCAAAGCCCATTCAACGTGCACACAGTGTACTTACCTGTTGGTCTGGAGGATCGTAGAGTCGCGCATACTGGGGCAGGACCCCATCGACAAGTTTCTCCAACTCTTCTGTAGTGAAGGCAGGGGCCCTTTCCCCAGTCGCAGCAGCCATTGTATCTCCCAGACCGAGGTCGCAGCAGCACTTGCAGTATAGGTCCTCTCCTGTGGATGATCAGGTCTCAAGTGATTAACCAGATAGAAAATGGCGGTCACGCCCGCGGCGGTGCGTACCGCCGCGGTGCGTTCCGCGACCGCCGGCGCACCTAGTCATTGGCTCGTGAAACCCATAGGGTTCGTGGTTAACCAATGCGGCTTGGCGCCGCGGTCTTCGACCGCCTACCGCCACGGTGTGTCACGCCAGCGCATTGACCTCACATCCCACTGTCACACTTCTCAGGTCAGGCAGCCGCCATTTCAAGGGCCCACATGGCTTAATTTCTACTGCGTCACACAGGCCTAGGCCTTGCATTCCCACTCATACAAGCCATTCAATGCATTGAGAATCGTGTACTGTGCAAGCTGTAGTTACGTACCTGTGGGTTGCTTGACTCTGTACTCCATGTTGTCCTTCCTAGGCACCGTCCGCTGGGACTTGCGAGGAGAAGGATGAATCCTCCCGTGTACCGACCACTGGTGGACCTGTCGACAATGGAGGATGGTCATATAATACTTCGATACCGACTTGACCGAGCCACTATACATGAACTGTGTGCCCAGCTGGAGCCAGCACTGATGTCCCCCATCCGCCAACCCACAGGAATTCCCCCTCTGGTGCAGGTTCTGTCAGTCCTCCATTTTTTGGCAAGTGGGTCTTTTCAGACAACAGTGGCCATGTCATCAGGGATGTCTCAGCCTATGTTTTCCAAGATTTTGTCCAGAGTGTTGTCTGCCCTGACGAAATACATGCAGAGCTACATTATTTTCCCTGAGGAGGGTGATTTGGCCACTGTGAAGGGTGACTTCTATGCCCTTGGACATATCCCCAACATCATTGGTGCCATTGATGGGACCCATGTGGCCTTAGTACCCCCAAAAGACGATGAGCAGGTGTACAGAAACAGGAAAAGTTACCATTCGATGAATGTCCAGGTGGTCTGTTTGGCTGACCAGTACATCTCCCATGTAAATGCCAAGTTCCCTGGGTCAGTGCATGATGCGTATGTTATGCGAAATAGCAGCATCCCTTATGTGATGGAACAGCTACAGAGACACCGTGTGTGGCTAATAGGTGACTCTGGTTACCCCAACCTGCCGTGGCTACTGACCCCAGTGAGGAATCCCCGGACCAGGGCAGAGGAACGGTACAATGAGGCCCATGGGCGATCTAGGAGGATCATAGAAAGGACCTTCGGCCTCCTGAAGGCCAGGTTTAGGTGCCTGCATATGACAGGGGGATCCCTAATGTACTCACCAAAGAAGGTGTGCCAGATCATCGTGGCCTGCTGTATGCTTCACAATCTTGCATTGCGACGCCAGGTGCCTTTTCTGCAGGAGGATGGTCCGGATGGTGGTGTTGTTGCAGCTGTGGAGCCTGTGGAGAGTGAAGAAGAGGAAGACGACGGGGACGACACGGACAACAGGGACACAGTCATACAACAGTATTTTCAGTAGCACCCAGGTAAGAATCCCCCACGCCATTTTACATTTACCTCTGGCATCCTGCATCTCTACTTTCTGTGTTTCCCCCCAGTTCCTTTCAACTGAATTGTGACTTTCCCTTCCCTTTTCAGAGCTGTATGACCCACTGCGTGACTTCTGGTTTGTTCGCCCATGGAGTAAAGCACATTGACATTGGTATGTTGTCATCACAATGTAACTGAACATTTTTGAACTGTTATGTGTAATACATTTGTTAAGAATACAAGCAGACTCCTGAGTGTTTTAAGTGCAATTAGTGATTTATTTAAAGTGCTACATATAGGTCAATGATAGTAAAACGGTGATGGGTGGGGGTGGAGTGATGTCCATGGCAGAGTCCAGTTCTCGGTAGCACAGGTGCGTTGTCCATATGCCTGTGGAAGGATGGAGCAGGGGCAGTTCAAGGTTGGACAGGGTGACAATGTGGGACAGTGGAATGACATCCGGGGGGATCTTATGCTGGCGGGGGTCTTGGCATCCTACTCTGTCTTCCTTTGTGATCTCAGGCTCCTCTTGCGGGGTGGTTGATCTTCAGCAGGAGGTGGGGTTCTGGTGGCCCGTTGTTGTGTGGGGGCCTCCTGACCACTAGCGCCGGCGGAGGTGGTAGGCTGTTCCTGGTCCGGGCTGGTGACAGGGGCCCTTTGGGGTGCCACATGGTCCCGCAATGTGGTGACTATTAGGTTCAGGGCCAGGACGATGTTCCTGAGCTCCTCTCTGTACCCCATGTACCGTTCCTCCTGCTGTGCCTGGATCTCCTGGAACCTGGCCAGTACCGTCGCCATCGTCTCCTGGGAGCGGTGGTATGCTCCCATGATGGTGGTGAGGGCCTCTTGGAGAGTCGGTTCCCTGGGCCTGTCCTCCCCCCCCTGTCGCACTGCAGACCTCCCAGTTGCCCTGTTTCCCCGGGCCTCTGTCCCCTGGACGGTGTGCCCACTACCACTGCCCCCAGGTCCCTGTTGTTGTTGGGGTGTTGGGTCAGCCTGGGTGCCCTGTAGTGGCGGACACACCGCTGATTGACCTGTCCTGGAGACAGAGGCATGGGCCCGCTGGGTGGGAGCTGTGCTGATATTCACTGAGGGGGTTAGGTCTGCTGTGGCCTGTGTCTGTGTGTGGGGAACCGACTGTCCAGAGGTCCCCTATGGTCCGGGCTGGTCATCAGGTTCTAGGTCGACAGAGCTACTGTCCTCACTGGGAGCCTGTTCTGGGGGTGGGATGGACATATCTGGACCCTCCTGGCAGGTGTGCTGGCGTTCGGGCCCTGCAGGGGTGAAAGAGTATGGTTATTGCTTCTGTGTGTTCCATGGCGTGTGATTTGTGGGTGCCCTTGTCCCCCAGTGCTGGCATTCCCTTGTGGCAGGAGTTGTGAGGGTGGTTTGTGGGGGGGATGGGTATGTGCAGTGGTCATGCATAGGTGATGGGTGTCCATGGTTTGTGTTGGCATTCAGGGTTTGGTTTTGGGTTGGGTGGGTTGTGCTGGTGAGACATTGGCAGGGAGGATGTGTGCTGGGGGGTTGGGGGTGAGGGTGGGGGTGTGGGTTGGCATGCTGGTGGTTGGGGGGGGAGTAGTTGAGACTAGACTTACCAGAGTCCATTCCTCCGCCTACTCCAGCGAGGCCCGCAGGATGCAGGATGTTCAAGACCTCTTGCTCCCATGCTGTGAATTCGGGAGGAGTGGGTGGTGGTCCGCCGCCAGTCTTCTGTACAGCGATGTTGTGTCGTGAGACCATCGACCGTACCTTCCCCCGTAGGTCGTTCCAGCGCTTTCGGATGTCTTCCCGGTTTCTGGGATGCTGTCCGACAGCGTTGACCCTGTCGACGATCCTCTGCCATAGCTCCGCCTTCCTGGCTATTGTGGTGTGTTGCACCTGTGTGCCGAAGAGCTGGGGCTCTACCCTTATAATTTCCGTCACCTTGACCCTGAGTTCTTGGTCCGAAAAACTGGGGTGTCTTTGGGGTGCCATGGGGTGGTGTGGATGAGGTGTGGGGTGGTGTTTGTGGTGATGTGAGTGGTGGTGTGTGGTGATGTGTGCGTAGATGTGGTGTGGCTGATGATGTTGGGTTCCTGTGTGTGTTGGGGTTTTCGATTGCTGTGCTCGCTCTCTCTCTCTCTATCGCCTTCTCTCCGATTTCCAACTAGTGGGGGTTTGTGGGTGATGTGGGTGTGTGTTTTATAGTTGCTTGGATGTGTGGGAGTGGTGTTTGTATGTGTATCAGGTGTGGGTATTTCAAATTGTCCAATGTGGCTGTGTTTTGGAGCTGGGTGTGTATTTTGACCGCGGCGGTGTGTACCGCCAATGGAATACCGCGGTTGAATGACCGCCGCGTGGATTCGTGGGTCGTAATGGCATGGGCGTGTTTGTGTTGGCGTGACGGTGGAGGTTTGGTCATCCCCAGTTTATCGCTGCCCGCTGATGAGGCGGCCTTCCGTGGATGTCGGGTTTTTGGCGGCTTGGCAGTTGTGGATCAGAATGACCTTGGCAGTTTACCGCGGCCGCGGCGGTAGAATGGCGGACTTCTGACTGGCGGTAAGAGCCTTTTACCGCCGAGGTCAGAATGACCCCCATAGTCACTATACTATAAACATTACATTGTAAATAGCACAAATAAATCACTTTGCACTTGATTCTCCTTGGTCTACTCATTCTCCACTACATACACCATTGTAATGTGATTCAACCCTCAGTGAGCAGGTAAGTAACACAAGGTGACCTGTATAGTGGAAACATCATTTGTGACGTAAGAGGGTCTACTGCCACCATCTCACGTCAGTGACACACAATTGTCTGCCATGTGATTCCTGAAGGTCTAGATCCATGCACCACTACATATATTGTTCTGTCAAGTGGGAAAGGTGCTAATACTTAGTCCATTCACCACAACATCACCATGCATAACAGGATGTACGCAAGGAGGCCACACATAAGGTAGGGTCTGACAACAAATGTATATCAAGTTATGTAGGAACAGAACACTGCCACAACTCATGGTGACAGTATCTTTGCCTGCAGGACACATGTGTGACAAGGATGGAACTTCATTGCTAACTGTGGTCCTTCAGTAATTGTCCAGGGATTGTAACCAATGTCCAGTGCTGAGCCTGCACAGTGTATCCGTGGGATTGTGTCCTGGCACTGCCATTGCGCACAACCCTGGCATATGGATGGACTGTACCTCACGTATGGCACACAGACATTGGCTGTGGAGTTTGCAATGGGTTGCCTGACTAAAATATCAGCTATGGGGGCAGAATCACTATCCAAACACATGACCCATAGTCACAATCCATGGATTTATTGGGACAATGCACAACCAAATTTTTATTTGGGTCAAATATAGGCAGGATGTCTAATATTCACTATGTCCATGAGGTGCACACTTGGCACACAAATCTGCTGTCTTGATACATGCCTACAGCAAATCCAGGCAAACATGTGAAGACTGATGTACGGGTGTATGTCCTAGGAGGCAACGGGTTTGCCAGTATCAACAATTCTTGACATGTCTGCATGTGTACCTAGTATGCTGTGTATAAATACATCACACAGCACGAAGCAATTCACGCCACTCATTGTCACTCGCATGACAGAACAAGTGCATTATGGCAACAGTAACAAATTGTCCCATACATGTTGTGGCCTCCAACATTGCAATCTTGTGTGGAATGTGCTGCTATGTTCAGCATTGTTGAAAAATGGCTGAGACACAACACCAATCTGAGTGTGAGTAGACCTAGCCATATATGTAGCAATTGGCAAATGAACTACTGTACAGCACTGAGATTATTTCACACCTCAATATCATTAATTCATGGTGAGAGTTACCTAGGTTGTGGCATGCTGGAAGAAATGCGTACCCATGTTCAATGGAGGTTGTGGATGGACAGCTTCGAGATACCCACAGGTACTTGCATATACTAAACAGGAGGTGAAATGGAGACAACATGAGTGCTGTGGCAGGAATAATGTCATGTGTGTCTGGAACTCATGATATCTCACAAATACAGCCAATGGAACTGTAATTATCAAGTAGCCAGTAGAAGGAGATGTGTATATCTTCCAGTTACACAAGTCACATGTTGCATCATGTCCATGTATGAACAGACAATGTTGCTGTAGAAGATGTGTACAAAGTGCAAGCAGCCTAAAGAATGGGAGCAATGTAGGTGACAATGCATGCCTTACCAGTAGTGCAGGAATACATGGAGAAGGGACACACATAGACCAACACTGACTGTACAACACATCTATGTCTACATTGCAACATTTCACATATGTACAGAGAGGGTGGGCAGGTCATTACATAACCCAGTCATGTTTGCCAATAGCATACCTTGTTTTTTTTACTAATGCATGTCACCATGACAGGAGGCTGTGACAGACAACACCATCTGTACCCTGGCATGTTTCCAATATTAAAGTCACCACAGATATACAAGCCCAACAAGCTGGCCAAGGAAACAACTAAGGACATCAAATAATGTTACATGTCCCACATGTGCAAGGACCCAAGCTCTGTACATGAGATGGGAACTCTGACATCAAGTACCACAGAGTAAAATGTGATATCGTGGTCTGTATGACCACAATCATGCATGTGTCTGTCTGCTGAGGAGTGTGCATTGTTCTGCTGAGCAGCAATCATAAAGAGGCTAGGTCCCTGCTCAATAAACCTACACACCGCTACTCTTGCTACATTAAGAATTACATTGTCAGGGTCCTGATGCATGTGCACAGGGGGCTGAGTAAACTGGATCTCCATCAGCTTGCCCCCTCATTTGCAACCATGGGTTTGTGTTGCCATACAAACTCACACAGATGTAATGATGAGTAGGCTGCCATTTATGCCAGACTGCAACACTGTTATACAGTGGCATGCCATTGTTTGTGACAGTCATAACAAACATCATGTGGACAAATGTGAGTGCCTAGTTGATGGCATGCTCACATATGCCACATATCTCAGCACACAGGTACCACTGTAATGGCTCAGGCATGGTAATGTGTATGGATTCTGAGCAAAAGGCAACCTAGAACAATACTAAGGGCATAGGTATCACAAGGTCAGTAACTGTAAGAAATGACCTTCACATGTGTTCCGACATACGGAAGAATAGGTGGCACTGATGTGACAAAGCATGCATTTGGCAAATGCCAACACGTGTCCATGCAAGAAGATAGTAATATGAGGTTTCACATCCCATGAACACACCACTGTCACCATATGTTACAGATATTACAAAACACATGTCAGTACAAACACACGGCATATACCAATCTTCACCAACACGTGTACGAAACATCTCCTGCAACCAAGATGCAAGGGGGACCAAATGGCACATGTGTAGCAGAGCAACATGAAGTAAAATCCAACAACACACCACAGAGTGGACACACATGCACAATCAAATTAGCAGGTTTTACGAGATGTCAAAGCAGGCAGTCCAAGTCCACTGAATACTGTGAGTAAACTGTCATGGTTGCCACAGGCTTTACCATGTGTTGGACTTAGGCCACCATATATATTGTGTTGTATCTCTGTGAACATTTGTATCTCAGGACATAACAATGTAGTCCACCCACAAATTGGTATACATACACATGTGTACACACATAGCACATATGTGCTAACATGTATGTGGGCACAGTGTAGCTACACATGCATATATGCACAAGGTATGAGTAGTCACATTTGGCAGACTCATAAACAAACCTATAGTTTCAACATACCATTGTCACTGTAATGACAGTACTGGACATTCACGCACATGTTGCCATACCACATAGACAACATTGTTGCACAGCCCATGTAACATGTTAGGTTAATCTGGGTGCACTCACGGCCTACAATGGAAAAATCCATACAATTTTGTCATGCGCCAACAATTTATGACGCAAACACATAAACTACACATTGCAACATCTGTAAAATGATGCCTGGGCATGAGCAGCAATTACACGCATACACACTTCTGAACACACCATGGTGTAATGTTGTAATCCACGCATGACTGTCATGCGTCAACATTTTTCACACATATACACATACCATACAATGCCCCTAAGCTAAAAGACGCCTAGCCCCTGAGCATCTATCGCACATCCACAGGCCTTTTCACGCTAATGGTGAGAAAAATGACGCATGACAATCATGCGTCAAATAAAAATGACACATGACAGAAAATGTGACACATACGCTCAGAAAGTGATGAAACAGGACATCCTGCCTCCAAATATGGAACAGTGAGTATACCTTCACTTCACAGTCTTAATGTCTGTGACTGAGTGAGAGTGGGTGGAGCTGGTGTTGTAGGTGGATTAGTGTATTTTGTAGTGTTTGTAGTGTTTCTTGTGCTGTGTCTTGTAGGTGTTGTCCTTAGTTGTCTTTAAATTTGGCTTTCATAGTGTAATTGTACTGTTTTTGTCTCTGTATTGTGGGGTGTTTGTCTGGGTTAGAATATTTGTTGGGGTAGTTGGGTTAGGGGTTAGGTTTACTTACATGTTTTGTTTAGGCTCCACTGCATTTGCAGTATGTCTGGGAAGGGGAGGATGCAGGGGATGTCTGCTGATGAGCTGGGGGGGTCATCTGGATTGTACAGCACTACCTCCCTTTGATGCTGCAACTGGGTGGCCCTGTAATCCTTGGCTACCCCACAGAGGCACAGCGGCTGCAGTGGGGCAAGGTGCTCCACCACCTCACAAGGATTTTCCCAAGTAGAAGGAACAACCACCAATTGAAACATCGATGAGCAGATCTGGTGACAAGAGAGCAGGATCTGCTGGATCATCTGGAAATTGAGATTGGTGGAGCAGTTTGTAAGTCTCACATTTCCATACAAAGTCCTCACTTTTGCATGTGCTTGACAGTTGCAGATACAGTTAAGTGCTGCATCTAATGCCTGTGGATGTGGACATGTCATATGCTACCTGTGTAATGAGTCCCAGTGACATCTTAGGACTGCAAGTCAGATGTATAATGATGAAGCTGATGCTGGGCCGATGTACCATTTTCACTGCATAACCATTGCAAAGTGTTGTGATGCATGCATAGGGCAACTCAATAATGAGCAGCACAAAATGAGGCCTGCGCCATCCATCATGTATGGAAGGGGTTCCCAAAACCTTTATCAGTGGCATGTATAAGCCACTGAGTAAGTTGAGAAATCCCTTAGTACAATTATACCAGTTCTCTGAATGGCTGCTGACAGCAGGTCTAATATGGGGGTCTGACAATGTATGAGATGGGCCCCCAATGTACTTAGTAGAAGTTATGAGGATGTGTTGCAACTCCTGCTGAGTACATAATTTACCTATTCAGAAATAGATCCATTTGGACCCTAGTTTCATGATGCTGTGCCTTATTTCTCATTAGGCGCACACATGGTGGGAGTAGGGGTGCACTGAGGGCCACAAGGACTGTATTAATGCAGTTGGTGCTGCACCCCTGTTGTTCTATTGGCCCCTTTGTGTCATTGGCCAAGATCATGTAAGTGAGCTTGACCATGCACTGGGTCCAGACTACTAGCACTTCCCTGTTCCAGTTCCTTGTGTGTCACAAACACCTTATAGTATGTCTATTACCATACACATGTGCAGAGTCTGTTCCACAGGCCAGCCGCTTCTCACTGACAGTAAGGGGCTGCCCTGCATCTGCTCCTTCACTGGCACATCACTCAATTACCTGCACCAACAAATGCATCCTTGAACCACAGAGCAAGTGTTTCTGTGTTGAGGAATGTTCTATGCCCATGTCCTTATCCCTCCATGGACAAATAATGGCATGCCATGGCAACAATGCTTTGCCACACATTATTGGCAAGACATCCATGATTTCAACCAGTCAATATGCAGGTAGGTAAAACTATCTTCACATTAGTATACTCTCATAGCTTTATTGCTCATGTGTGTGCCTTGTGATGGCACACACACATTACTTATTTCACTGAGGAATGTATCATGTAATTCCTGAATACCTTGGAATACCCACACAACCCCTGGGCAGTAGTTTTTCAGTTTGCTGTGACAATGAAGTAAATGTCAACGACATCAGATGCAGCCCCACAATGGGACAGCCACTGCAACAATCATTGTATGCCTCTCAAATGCAATATACAGTGTCAAACACTCCCATATGGTCATGGAGGTGTAGAGCTAAGAGACACCTGCATGACAATGCCATGTATTTATGGTGCAGTGAGGATCACCACAGGAGTATCAGGGACAGTGATGGTTTTTAGTGTGTGTGTCTATATTATCTGAGATTATGTGTGATTGACTGATCACAGATATTTGTTAGTTGCTCTACTCTGCCACTAGTATGATGTGCTCACTCAGCCTAACAAGTTAACAGTATACGGTGTTATCCATTTACTGAATTTTACCAATTACACTAACCAATATTTTCCATCCATGTCTTATAGGTGGACCTGCACCCTACACCGTAGGAGAGGTTCCCGATTCAAAAACCCTGATGCATCCACTAAGTGCCATCTTGTGCATCATGGGTGCAAATCCCGGGTTTGGTATGAGTTAGTGTAATGTGTGGAATGCTATAAAAGTTGGCTTTGCCTGACCAATGATATGATATCATTGGAGAATGGATGGTGACCTCATGTATGTTGGAATGTTGTGCAATTAGAATGGCTTGCATGTAGTTCAAGGGGCAACCTGTGCTGGCATGGAATTGTTTGAAATGGGAATTTTATGAGTGTCCAGTTAGTCATTGATGTCTACCACAATAGGTCTCAGGGTGGCTGTCTATGTTCATAGCATGCCTGTTTACATCCACTTTGTCACAGTACCATTGTCAGCACAGTGTGCCACACATAGCTAACACTTACTGACAAGGCGGTACAAATGTGGGTGACATCTGCAGAGGTCTCTAGGGGGCTTATGTAGGAGTCACATCACCACAGGTGCCTCAGTACCCTTCAGATATAATGAGTTTGTAGGACTTCAAGGAGCCATAGTGTGCTGTACAACAATCAGAAGTGCATACATTTAGTAGACAACTAACCTACAGATGGCTGTGTGAAAAGTCTATTATTCTTCCCACACCAGATCTCAAGCAGTTTTCACAACATGGTCCTGCCACCTTGATATTTGTGAGTGATGTAGGTCACATCACAAATGCTTAATGTGAATGCTGTGTGCGTACCTGGTACTTTGATGATGTCTGACATGCATGTGCAAATGATGTACAATGTTTCTGGATACTGTTGCAGTACCAACTGCAGTGCCAAACTCACCATAGGCTTAAGGGCACCCATACAGCCACCATGTGTGTGCCGTTTAACACATGTAGCACTACATAGCACAGGGTTGGGAGCTTCAGTTCTGGAATGTGCTTACAACTCTGATGTGCAGGTCAGGCTTAAAGCCAAACTTTATGGAAGTTTCAATCAGTTGTACATGTGGGCACATCATGGGCAATAGCGTGCCCCATTGTTACATATGCTCAGGTCAGGTCTTACAACAGGGCACATTAATGTTGATTAACCAAACCTTAGAATAGCAGGTGGAAAGTTGCCTGACCTCCTATCATATGGCCGACACCTTGCCTCCATGATAACTGGGCAAGCCTTGATGTTTCACCAAGTGTGCCGAGGTAATGGATTGCATGCACAGCCCCCCTTATGCACAGGGACACAGGAAATCCAGACTTGTTGGGGCATGTGATCCTCACAAGTTAGAAGTCACAAATGTTGATTGTGGACAATTGTGTCCACTCAGATCTGGGCACTGTTGCTTCAAGTAGATTTCCATCATCCCAGTGACATGTACATGATACTGATGATGGCATGGTAGGAAATAATCATAGACAAGGAGTATGTCATTTTTGAGGAATGTGTGTTGACCTGTATGTGTTATCTGCAGTTGCAGTGTACACTATGGGGGTCATTCTGACCTCGGCGGTAAAAGGCCCTTACGCCGGTCAGAACTCCGCCATACTACCGCCGCGGCCGCGGTAAACCGCCACGGTCATTCTGACCACCAACTGTGAATCCGCCAAAAACCCGACATCCAAGGAAGGCCGCCTCATCAGCGGGCCGCGGAAAACTGGAGATGACCAAACCTCCACCGCCACGCCAACACAAACGCGCCCATGCCATTCTGACCCACCAATTCACGCGGCGGTCTTTCAACCGCGGTATTCCATTGGCGGTACACACCGCCGCACTCAAAATACACACACAGCTCCAAAACACAGCCACATTGGACAATTTGAAATACACACACCTGACACACATACAAACAACACTCCCACACATCCAATCAACTATAAAACACACACCCACATCACCCACAAACCCCTACGACCGAAGATCAGAGACGAAGGAGAGAGAGACACATCACAGAATAGAGAGCTACATCACACAGAGGCACACTACACCATCACACACACCACATAGAAGCACAAAGCACCACACACCAACACACTCTTCACCATATACACCACCCCACACCTCATCCACACCACCCCATGGCACCCCAAAGGCACCCACGCTTTTCGGACCAAGAACTCCGGGTCATGGTGGAAGAAATCATAAGAGTTGAACCCCAGCTCTTCGGCTCACAGGTGCAGCACACCACTATAGCCAGGAAGGCTGAGCTATGGCAGCGGATCATGGACAGGGTAAACGCGGTGGGACAGCATCCCAGAAATCGAGACGACATCCGCAAACGCTGGAACGACTTACGGGGAAAGGTGCGCTCGATGGTCTCGCGACACAACATCGCAGTGCAGAAGACTGGCGGGGGACCCCCACCCACTCCACCCAAATTCATAGCATGGGAGCAAGAGGTACTAAACATCCTGCATCCTGATGGCCTCGCTGGAGTACACAGAGGAATGGACTCTGGTAAGTACAATCTCAACTACTCCCCCCCCCCAGCATGCTAACCCCCACCACCACCCTCACTCCCAACCCCCCATCACACATCCTCCCTGAGAATGTCTCTCCAGCACAACCCACCCAACACCAACCCCTGCATGCCACCACAAACTATGGACACCTATCACCTAAGCATGACCACTGCACATACCCCCCCCCCCCAACACCCCCACAACACCTCCCCCAAGGGAATGACAACACTGGGGGACAAGGGCACCCATAAATCGCACACAATAGCACACACAGAAACAATAACCATACTCTCTTACCCCATGCAGGACCCGAACGCCAACACACCGGCCAGGAGGGTCCAGAAATGTCCATCCCCCCCCCGGAAGAGGCCCCCAGTGATGACAGCAGCTCTGTCGACCTGGAACCTGATGACCAGCCCGGACCATCGGGGACCTCTGGACAGTCGGTTCCCCACACACAGGCCACAGCAGACCCAACCCCCTCTGGGAACAACAGCACAGCTCCCACCCAGCGGGCCCATGCCTCTGTCTCTAGGACAGGTCAATCAGCGGTGTGTCTGCCACTACAGGGCACCCAGGCTAACCCACCACCCCAACAACAACAGGGACCTGGGGGCAGTGGTAGTGGGCACACCGTCCAGGGGACAGAGGCCGGGGGAAACAGGGCAACTCGGAGGGCTGCTGTGCGACAGGGGGGGGAGGAGAGGCCCAGGGAACCGACTCTCCAAGAGGCCCTCACCACCATCATGGCAGCCTACCACCACTCCCAAGAGACGATGGCGACGGTACTGGCCAGGTTCCAGGAGATCCAGGCACAGCAGGAGGAACGCTACATGGGGTTCACCAATCATCTCACCAACATCTCTACCGCTATGGGGAGCATAGTCCAGGCCCTCAACCGGATAGAAGACACGTTGCGGGACCATGTGGCACCACACAGGGCCCCTGTCACTAGCCCGGACCAGGAACAGCCTACCACCTCCGCCGGCGCTAGTGGACAGGAGGCCCCACCACAACGACAGGCCACCAGAACCCCACCTCCTGCTGAAGAACAACCACCCCGCAAGAGGAGCCTGAGATCCAAAAAAAAGACAGAGTAGGATGTCAAGACCCCCGCCAGCATGAGATACCCCCTGAAGTCATACCACTGTCCCACATTGCCACCCTGTCCAACCTTGAACTGCCCCTGCTCCATCCTTCCACAGGCATATGGACAATGCACCTGTGAGACTGAGAACTGGACTCTGCCATGGACATTACTCCACCCCCACCCATCACCGTGTTAATATCATGTACCATTATCTAGCACCAAAAATAAATCACTCAATGCACTGAAATCATGCTGGAGTCAGGCTGTATTATTTACAAATGTATAACACATTACCGATCAATTATGTTCTGTTAACTTTGTGCTGAACACATACCGAGATCAATAAGCATTAGTCCATGGGCTAACCAAGCAGAAGTCACGCAGTGGGTCATACAGCACTGAAAAGGGAAGGGAAAATCAAACATCAGTTTTAAAGAACTGGGGGGTCATAGACAAAGTTGAGAAGCTGGAGGCTTTCAGGAAAATTAAAATGGCGTGTGTGATTCTTACCTGTGTGCTACTGAAAATACTGTTGGATAACTCTGTCCCTGTTGTCTGTGTCGTCCTCTGAGTCTTCCTCCTCTTCACTCTCCACAGGCTCCACAGCTGCTTCAACACCACCATCTGGACCATCCTCCTGCAGGAAAGGCACCTGACATCGCAATGCCAGATTGTGAAGCATACAGCAGGCCACGATGATCTGGCACACCTTCTTTGGTGAGTACATCAGGGATCCCCCTGTCATATGCAGTCACCTAAACCTGGCCTTCAGGAGGCCAAAGGTCCTTTCTATGATCCTCCTAGTTCGCCCATGGGCCTCATTGTACCGTTCCTCAGCCCTGGTCCGGGGATTCCTCACTGGGGTCAATAGCCAAGGCAGGTTGGGGTAACCAGAGTCACCTATTAGCCACACACGTTGTCTCTGTAGCTGTTCCATCACATAAGGGATGCTGCTATTTCGCATCACATACGCGTCATGCACTGAACCAGGGAACATGGCATTCACATGGGAGATGTACTGGTCAGCCAAACAGACCACCTGGACGTTCATAGAATGGTAACTTTTCCTGTTTCTGTACACCTGCTCATCGTCTTTTGGGGGGACTAAGGCTACATGGGTCCCATCAATGGCACCAATTATGTTGGGAATATGTCCAAGGGCATAAAAATCACCCTTCACAGTGGGCAAATCAACCTCCTCAGGGAATATAATGTAACTCCGCATGTGTTTCGTCAGGCCAGACAACACTCTAGACAAAACTTTAGAAAACATTGGCTGAGACATTCCAGATGACATGGCCACTGTTGTCTGGAATGAGCCACTTGCAAGAAAATGGAGGACTGACAGCACCTGCACCAGAGGGGGAATTCCTGTGGGTTGGCGGATGGGGGACATCAGGGCTGGCTCCAGCTGGGCACACAGTTCATGGATAGTGGCACGGTCAAGTCGGTATCGTAGTATGATGTGGCGTTCTTCCATTGTCGACAGGTCCACCAGCGGTCGGTACACGCGAGGATTCATCCTTCTCCTCGCAAGTCCCAGCGGACGGTGCCTAGGAATGACAACATGGAGCACAGAGTCAAGCTAATCACTGGTACGTTCACCACAGCTTGCATAGCACACGGTTATCTATGTATTGAAAGGCGTGTATGTGTGGCAATGCAGGGCCTAGGCCTGTGTGTCGCAGTAGAAATTATGCCATGTGGGCCCTTGAAATGGCGGCTGCCTGACCTGTGAAGTGGGACAATGGGATGTGAGGTCACTGCGCTGGCGGAGCACACCGTGGCGGTAGGCGGTCGAAGACCGCTATACGGAGCCGCATTGGATAACATTGAAGCCTATGGGTTTCAGGAGCCAATGACGATGTGCGCCGGCGGTCGCGGTACGCACCGCCGCGGTACGCACCGCCGCGGGCGTGACCGCCATTTTATATCTGCTTAATCACTCGAGACCTGATCATCCACAGGAGAGGACCTATACTGCAAGTGCTGCTGTGAACTCGGTCTGGAAGAGACAATGGCTGCTGCGACTGGGGAAAGGGCCCCTGCCTTCACGTCTGAAGAGTTGGAGAAGCTCGTGGATGGGGTCCTCCCCCAGTATGCGTTACTCTAAGGTCCTCCAGACCAACAGGTGAGTACACCGGGTGCACATGGAATGGGCGATGCCTGTGTGGAGTGGGGTGGATGTAAGTTGGTGGGGTGGGGGGCGAATGAGGAGTGCAACGCACGACAGATGAGAGCATGTGCTATATTGCAAGGTTGGGGAGGGGGGGCCAATCACATCTAACATGCAGTAAGTTGATTAATGTTTCCTTCCCACCCTGTACATGTCACATAGGTCAGCGCCCATCAGAAAGTCGAGATTTGGCGTGCCATCGCCAAGGAAGTCCGGGCCCTGGGGGTCCACGTCAGACGGGGCACCCACTGCCGCAAGAGGTGGGAGGACATCCGCCGCGGAACCAGGAAGACCGCCGAGTCACTGCTGGGGATGGCCTCCCAACCTAGGAGGGGTGCCAGTCGTACCCTGACCCCCCTGATGTCCCGGATCCTGGCGGTGGTCTACCCTGATTTGGATGGGCGCTTGAGAGCATCACAGCAGACACAAGGGGGTGAGTATCAGCACATTCTGCTATCTTTCTGCGCAGTGGAGGCGTCTGGGTGGGGGAGGAGGGTTGTGGGTGACATTAGGCCAGGGCGCTTTCTGTAGTGTAGTCCTCACCCTTAGGCATGGCCCTGTGCTCCCGGCCCCCACCTCTGTAGGGTGACAAGTACAGCTATTGATGGTCCAGCCTCACACATGTGCGCGTTTGTCGTCTCTTGACCTGTTGTCCGAGTCAGAAGTACTGAGTAGTGTACCCCGAATGCGCGGCTTAGTGCATGCGGCTCCTGTGTCTGTCCTCTCCGCCAACGGTGTTGACATTGCATGCACTCAACCAGGTCTTCTTTTTCTCCCCCCACCCTTCTTCTTCATCTTCTTGTGCATGTGTGCATTAGCATCATCAGGAGGAGGAGATATGGCATCGGAGCACGAGGGAGCTGCAAGCCACAAGGCCCCGGTGGGCCCAGGAACAGACACCGAGGGCACCAGTGAGCCGGAGGGCGAGGGGAGCACCACAACGGGGACCGGTGGTGAGAGCAGCGACACAGACACGTCCTCGGATGGGTGCTCCCTATCGGTGGCGGCAACATCCGTGTCCCCCACCTCTACAGGTACAGCCACCACCCAGTGTACCAGCCCCGCCCTCCCTGCAGCCCCTCAGCCTACGCTCCGTGCCCGCTCGCCCAGGAAGGCGGGCGTCTCCTTCGCCCCAGGCACCTCAGCCCCTGCCCCTGTCACCCCTGCTGCCCTCAGTGCGGAGCTCATTGACCTTGTGAGGACGCTCATTGTTGGGCAGACTACCCTTTTGAATGCCATCCAGGGGGTAGAAAGGGAGGTGCATCGGAGCAATGCCTACCTGGAGGGCATGCATTCGGGTCAGGCTGCCCATCAACGATCGTTCACTGCTCTGGCCTCAGCACTGACGGCAGCCATTGTCCCTGTTTCCAGCCTCCCTCTTCTGACTGTCTCCACCCTGTCTCTGTCTCCTGTTCCTCAGCCTATCCCATCCACACCATCTGACCAGCCTGCACACACCTCAACACCCAAGGGCAGCTCATCCAGACACAAGCACCACAGATCCCACAAACACTCACCCAAGCAACACCCAGATGCAGACATTCCAACAGTCACTACCACCCCTGTGTCCCCCTCCTCCTCGTCTCCCTCCTCTCTCCCTGTGACGTCTACACTCACACCTGCATGCACACCAACATCAGCCAGTGCTTCCATCACCACCACACCCTCATGTACAGTCCGCACGCGTGCAGTCACCACCCCCACTGCCATTTACACGTCCCCTGTGTCCTCTCCCACTGTGTCTGTCACCACCTCTTCCAAGACACACAAACGCAGGCAGCCACCCACCCAACAGACATCCACCTCACGACAGCCTACAGCACCTGCACCTTCACCCAATGACAGCACACCTGACTCTCCTACAACCACATCCTCTTCCTCCACTCCCATCACCACTTCTCCTACCATTTACCTTGGCCCTAAAAAACTTTTCCTGGCTAATCTTGACCTCTTTCCCTCCGATGACCTACCCCCTCCATCTGCAAAGAGTCCCAAGAGCACCTCAGCCACCACCAGCCCAGCTTCGGGTGTCACTGTTGTGCATGGGTTCTGGAGTCCACCCTTTGCCAGCAGTGACACCTCCATCAGCAGCAAGGACACATCCAGCCCCCCCCCGGCAAGAGGACCAGGAAACACAAGGGCCGCCGTGCGAGGACTGACACGGCTGCCCCCAAGGAGCAGAGTTCGCCCACTTCACCAGCCACAACATCTAGCCGAGGCAAGGGCCCGAGGGCCCCATCTAAGGAGCGTAAGGGCAGCAGGGCGGAGAAGTCAGCCAGCAGGAGCGCAGAGCAGGTGGGCCCCACATGCCACATCCCAGCTGTAAAGGAGGACACCAAAGGGCCCAGGACTCCGTCACCGAAGGGTCCAGAAACATCACGGTCGGAGGGCGACTGAGCAGGGAGTCCAGCCCAGGTCTGGCTCCCTTGAACCTACTGGATGTGCACCGCTGAACAGGGCCCGCCGTGAAGATAGGCACCGCTGAACAGGGCCCCACCGTGCAGAAGAGCACCGCTGAACAGGGCCCCGCCGTGAAGATAGGCACCGCTGAACAGGGCCCCGCCGGGAAGATAGGCACCGCTGAACAGGGCCCGCCGTGCAGAAGAGCACCGCTGAACAGGGCCCGCCGTGAAGATAGGCACCGCTGAACAGGGCCCGCCGTGCAGAAGAGCACCGCTGAACAGGGCCCCGCCGTCAAGATAGGCACCGCTGAACAGGGCCCCGCCGGGAAGATAGGCACCGCTGAACAGGGCCCGCCGTGCAGAAGAGCACCACTGAACAGGGCCCGCCGTGAAGATAGGCACCGCTGAACAGGGCCCGCCGTGCAGAAGAGCACCGCTGAACAGGGCCCGCCGTGAAGATAGGCACCGCTGAACAGGGCCCCGCCGTGCAGAAGAGCACCGCTGAACAGGGCCCGCCGTGCAGAAGAGCACCGCTGAACAGGGCCCGCCGTGCAGAAGAGCACCGCTGAACAGGGCCCGCCGTGCAGAAGAGCACCGCTGAACAGGGCCCGCCGTGCAGAAGAGCACCGCTGAACAGGGCCCCGCCGTGAAGATAGGCACCGCTGAACAGGGCCCCGCCGTGAAGATAGGCACCGCTGAACAGGGCCCGCCGTGCAGAACAGCACCGCTGAACAAGGCCCGCCGTGAAGATAGGCACCGCTGAACAGGGCCCGCCGTGCAGAAGAGCACCACTCCGCTGGGCCCCGCCGTCTCAAGCACCGCTCCACTGGGCCCCGCCGTCTCAAGCACCGCTCCGCTGGGCTATTCCTGTCAAGCACCGCTCCGCTGGGCCCTTCCTGTCAAGCACCGCTCCGCTGGGCCTCGCCGTCTCAAGCACCGCTCCGCTGGGCCCTTCCTGTCAAGCACCGCTCCGCTGGGCCCCGCCGTCTCAAGCACCGCTCCGCTGGGCCCTTCCTGTCATGCACCACTCCGCTGGGCCCCGCCGTCTCAAGCACCGCTCCGCTGGGCCCCACCGTCTCAAGCACCGCTCCGCTGGGCCCTTCCTGTCAAGCACCGCCCTGCTGGGCCCCACCGTCTCAAGCACCGCTCCGCTGGGCCCCGCCGTCTCAAGCACCGCTCCACTGGGCCCTTCCTGTCAAGCACCGCTCCGCTGGGCCCCGCCGTCTCAAGCACCGCTCCGCTGGGCCCCGCCGTCTCAAGCACCGCTCCGCTGGGCCCCGCCGTCTCAAGCACCGCTCCGCTGGGCCCTTCCTGTCATGCACCGCTCTGCTGGGCCCCGCCGTCTCAAGCACCGCTCCGCTGGGCCCTTCCTGTCAAGCACCGCTCCGCTGGGCCCCGCCGTCTCAAGCACTGCTCCGCTGGGCCCCGCCGTCTCAAGCACCGCTCCGCTGGGCTATTCCTGTCAAGCACCGCTCCGCTGGGCCCTTCCTGTCAAGCACCGCTCCGCTGGGCCCCGCCGTCTCAAGCACCGCTCCGCTGGGCCCCGCCGTCTCAAGCACCGCTCCGCTGGGCCCTTCCTGTCATGCAGCGCTCCGCTGGGCCCCGCCGTCTCAAGCACCGCTCCGCTGGGTCCCACCGTCTCAAGCACCGCTCCGCTGGGCCCTTCCTGTCAAGCACCGCTCCGCTGGGCCCCGCCGTCTCAAGCACCGCTCCGCTGGGCCCTTCCTGTCAAGCACTGTTTATGGTTCACTGTGCCCACCATGCCTCCTCCTTGACCAGTGGAGACTGTCATCCACCTGATGGACTGTGGCTTTGCACTCCCCAGGATGGCAGAGTGGGCAACCCACCCACTGTAGAGACTTGAGAGACTGTGGCTTTGCACTCCCCAGGATGGCAGAGTGGGCAACCCACCCACTGTAGAGACTTGAGAGACTGTGGCTTTGCACTCCCCAGGATGGCAGAGTGGGCAACCCACCCACTGTAGAGACTTGAGAGACTGTGGCTTTGCACTCCCCAGGATGGCACAGTGAGCATGGTGGCCCCTTCGTGGATCTGGCGTCGTGTACTCATGTGGCTGTGGTGCCCCCCCCTTCGCTTCCCCCTGAGGTGCCTGTAGTTTTTTCATCAGATGCCCCTGCAGTGTTCTCTCCAAAGGACTCAGGTCTCCTGTGTGGGCTTTGCCCTTGTGTCGCTACACTGTAGCCCACGGACTGTTCTATTTAACTTTGATGTAGAGGACTAATTGCCTCGGTTCTCCATGGCAGTGTGTATAGTATTATTTTGTTATGGATATTTTGCATAGTTGACCGATACATATCAGAGTCTATTTTTTATATAAATTTTTCTTCACAATTTAATTATGTCTTTGTATTTTTCAGGGGGGTTTGGGTGGTGTCACTGTGCATTGTTGCTCTGCATTGGTGTGTACATAGTTTGGGGGGGTGGGGGTCGCATATGTGTGTGCCCGTAACCTTTCCTCCTCCCCCTCCCGTGTGTCGTAGGTGCAGTACTCACCGTTGTCGTCTGCGCCGGCATTCGTACTCGTGGTAGATGAGAAGGTAGACGAGAGCAGGTAGGATGTTTAATTCGGGTTCCATGCTGTCCTCCGTACTCGTGGAGTGTGTTTTGGTGAGCGTTTTCCCGTCCGTAGTCTGTTTCCGCCGTGTTTTTATCAGCGGGGCTCCCGCCCCGGAAAAGGTGGCGGATTGGTGAGTTGTAATACTGTGGGCGGTACATTGTCTGCCGCCTGCCTGTTGGCGGTGAACGCCGCTCTGTTTGTCTGTACCGCTGTGGCGGTCGGAGTGTTAATGTGGCGGGCTGTGTTGGCGGTTGCCGCCAGGGTCAGAATTCCATTTTTTGGACCGCCGGCCTGTTGGCGGGTTGGCCGCCGCTTTCTCACCGACCGCCAGGGTTAGAATCACCCCCTATATGTATGTACAACCTCCACCCAGTGATGATACTGATGCTTGCTTCCCCTCATGTTTCAGCTGCCAACATGACTGAAGCACAGAGACGAGACTTCCGTAAGAGGGCCGAATGATACTGCCACATAATGGAGGTTGATGATGCCTACTGGCAAAAGGGCAGGAGGTTCCAAAGAATGGTGTGCCTTTCCCCATAGGGGACCTCCAAGATAGCCACAAAAGGACACAGGAGACAAGGGGTGCAGGGCGCCACAGCTGGACCACAGCCCTCAACATCAGCTGCCCCAGTGATCACATAGCCACCACTACGGCCACCTGCAGCAGTAGTCATTAGTCAATTTGAGCCGGACATGAGGCAAGACATTGACCAAATCAGAGGAGAATGTAGCAGTGGATCGCAAGTTGCTGCAATACATTAAGAAAAAGTTGAAGAAAAGAGGGAAGTGAACTATTAAAGTATCGTACAGCATCCCAGTTCATTCCCCTCCCTTTTACTGTTTTGTATAGATCTATATGGGACTTTAGATGTGTAGTGTTAATGTAGGGTATGCATAGGTTAGGTTAAGTATGGGGGTGGTTTTTTTCCTAAATTTTTCATTGTTGGGGGATTGGGTAGGGGGTTATGTTGGAGTTTTTGTGTATATGCATGTATATATATATATATATATATATATATATATATATATATATATATATATACATACACACACACACACACACATATATATAAAAAATACCAACAAAATAGATATGTGTTTAGGCCATAGGTTAAGTAAGTACATGTGTAATCATAGTTTATATTGTCCTACTTGTATCTCGCCTCTTAAGGGGTGTGGGGGCCCATGTTTAGAGTGTAGTGTTACATGTGTAACATCAGTTTAGAATAGTTTAAATAGGTGTAGTTTTAATTTATAGCTAGTTTAGGTTAGTTTAGATTAGGGTAGGTTTTAGGTTTTCATTTGCTTGATGGTTTGAAAATGAAATACTGTTCATCTTAGCCTAATTAGATTTGTAATTGATTGTGTCTTAGGCTTGTCATGAGTGCACTGGCCAAGTTGGGGGAATGGCCTGGGGTATGCTTACTGTCTTGATTTCCCAGGTTTCCCATATTCATCCCCATGACCAAGGATTTGTCAGAGTTACATACTGTCTACTAGCGCATACATTTGCCATCCTGTGTTCTAGCCATTCACAATGTATATGTGATCTTTATCTTGGACAAGTAAACATGGTACTTCACCTGTAATTGGGGGGGACCTGCTAATTCAATGTTGTGAAGTGTGGTACATCTAAAAACTCCCAATTTTGGAATTGTATTCTGCAACACTGACAGGTGGCCATCACTGATTAGTTTAGATTTTCCTGTTTCACACAAATCAATTGTACTGTGAGAAGGTAGCCTCTTTCTAGCATTGCTAACCCCACTTTTGGCCTGGTTGTGAGTATATGTCAGGGTGTTTTTACTGTCTCACTGGGATCCTGCTAGCCAGGACCCCAGTGCTCATAGTAAAAACCCTATTTGTCATTGTGTTTTATATGTCTCACTGGGACCCTGCTAGCCAGGACCCCAGTGCTCATAGTTTGTGGCCTGTATGTGTATCCCTGTGTAGTGCCTAACTGTGTCACTGAGGCTCTGCTAACCAGAACCTCAGTGCTTATGCTCTTGCTGCCTTTAAAATTGTCACTATATGCTAGTGACCATTTTTACCAATTCTAATTGGCACACTGGAACACCCTTATAATTCCCTAGTATATGGTACCTAGGTACCCAGGTTATTGGGGTTCCAGGAGATCCCTATGGGTTGCAGCATTTCTTTTGCCACCCATAGGGAGCTCCGACAAATCTTACACGGACTGCCACTGCAGCCTGAGTGAAATAACGCACACGTTATTTCACAGCCATTTTACACTGCACTTAAGTAACTTATAAGTCACCTATATGTCTAACCTTCACTTAGTGAAGGTTAGGTGCAAAGTTACTAAGTGTGAGGGCACCCTGGCACTAGCCAAGGTGCCCCCACATAGTTCAGGGCAATTCCCCAGACTTTGTGAGTGCGGGGACACCATTACACGTGTGCACTACATATAGGTCAATACCTATATGTAACTTCACAATGGTAACTCCGAATATGGCCATGTAACAAGTCTAAGTTCATGGAATTGTCCCCTCATGCCAAATCTGGTATTGGGGTGACAACCCCATGCATTCCCGGGGCTCCACTATGGACCCCGGGTACTACCAAACCAGCTCTCTGGGGTTTTCTTTGCAGCTACCGCTGCTGCCAACCCACAGACAGGGTTCTGCCCCCCTGGGGTCTGGGCAGCCCAGTCCCAGAAAGGCAGAACAAATAATTTCCTCTGAGAGAGGGTGTTACACCCTCTCCCTTTGGAAATAGGTGTTAAGGGCTGTCCTAGTCTCTGATGTTTTTGTTGTGTTGGAACAGTGGACTGTATGCAATGGGTGGTATGATGGCACAGCCACACTATTTGCATGTGCATACCAGACAATGTGGTGCATATTTGCATGGTGGAGTATAGCCATAGTGAGTGGCCTATGTTGATGTTGTGTATAGATTGGTGTGCAGAGCACAACCAAAGCCTCAGTGGCTTGGGTGAGTATGGTGAGTTTTTATGCACCCTTGCTAGATGACCCGGCCCCTTATGTAGGACTGTTTCAATCCCTTTTGCAACTATTAGGTAAAATTATTATTGGTGGGGATTTTAACTTTCTTCAAGATCCAATTTTGGACACCACTGTTAGGGGTAAGAAACAACACAAGCCTAGAGTTGCCAAAATCTTTAAAGACTATGCCGAAGTGTTTATGCTCTGTGATCCTTGGAGAAAGAGTGCCCCAAATGAGAGAGAGTATACATGCATCTCAACCCGGTTTAAAAGCGCCCCCCGCATTGATTTTAAAAAAAATCTAAAACATTGCGTTTTAAGACCCAGTCGGTGAGGCACTCTGGCTTATCTGACCATGCCTCCCTGGTGCTGGAAGTGTCTCTTTTTTCAGAAGTCTCCAAGCCTCAGCCTAGAAGGTGGGTGTTTAACCAACAGCTCCTTCAAGACGAGGGATGGGTACAGATCTCTAAGGACAAAATAAGTGAAGTTTTCAAATGCAATCAGGGATCTTCAACTCCAGCTATAGTCTGGGATTCATTTAAGGCCTTTTTCAGGGGCTTGGTAATTGCCAATGAAGCAGCAGATAAATCTTTCTTTGGCAATTAAACAGTGCACCCAGCACCATCGTCCTTCAGGATCGCAGAGAAAATCAAGTGCCCGAGCATCGAGGCCTCTAGCTAAAAAGACCACCACGCCTCTATGAGCTGCTGGGGCAGCGGCAACCACCTTAAAATCTGAAAACTTTTTAAACATGTGGAAGCCCCTCAACTTTTTTAGCTGGGATATGAGTTACTTGTAATAGAATAACCGAGGGATTTAGGGCAGTTACCCTCTCTTCAATTACAGACCTTTTCCTCTGATTATTTAACCCGTTAACATTCCAGGAGACTATTCTTAATGAGGAATTCAACCTTGCCATTAAGTTCTCATAAAAAATGATCTGAACCCACCAGAGAATTCGAGCCCTGGCCTAGTCCAAATAATATCACCCACTTTGTAATCTTGATCAATCAGAATAGCACGTACCTATGATTTAGTATGGAAAACCAAGATCCTGTTCCCTTGCCACCCCTCCCAGCACCCCCAACAAACCCTCACCCCAACCCTTAGGTAGCCGACACCCGGGGCCTTCCCGTCCGAGCAATCTGGGGCCACCCCCTGACCCCATCCTTACCTAATCGGGTGCCTTGACATGGCGCCCTATACCATAGACTCCAAAAGGACTGGAATATAAGTGCCATAGTGATGCATTAGATTTACACTCTATGAAATCCACCTTTCTCAAGCAACATTCCCTCTCTTAGTGCATAATCAGTCCTCCTCTCCCTCTCTCCTATTCATATTTTCCCCCCTACCCCCCGCCCAGACTGCTTTTGAATTGAATGCAACAAAGTCTTAGCAGCGTCAACTGTATGAACTAGATTAGAATGTCCCTGAAAAAGCACTTTAAGTTTAGATTCCTGTACAAGTCCTGCCGGAGCACCGGCTTTTTGGAATGCTAGAATCATCCATTTCAATTCTCTCCTCCGATGTGCAGCAGCCACCGACATAACTGAGAAAATTTTGAAGGCAAAATCGCCAGGGACCTGATGTATCTTACTCTTAATCGCTTGTTGAAGGATGCGTTCCTTGACACGAAAGTCACCAACATTTACGAAAATAGTTTGAGGATACTTTGCGTACGGTGGCTGTACTGCGGGGACACGATGAGCCCGCATGATGGTGAGATCCAGATGTTTATCCGCTGTTTCTGAAAGAACATGATGCAGGATAAGATCCGTGATTAAATTTGTGACAGTCTGCCCATTTTCGTTCCCTTCAGGAATTCCTGTAAATCTCAAATTAGATCTGCGTGAGCGATTCTCCGCATCATCTAGCCGAATCTGTAAGTCTAACAAATCTGCTTGGCATTTTGCCACTGACAGAAGAACCTTAGTCTTAGCAATAGTGAGACAGTAAAAGAGAGAGTAAAACTCAACTGGTTAGTATTTGTGACTTTACGTTTCAACCAACAATTGCAGGTGTTAGTTAACTTTGGTAGTCATTGAAGGTAAATGTAAACATAGCTCTATGCAATTGGGGCACTACATGCATTATCCCCCTCAATGTTATTGCCATTTGTCTTGTTTTACCCATTTTTGTGATGTGAAATAATCTGTTAAAGTCTCCTCGTTGTCCGCTACTGTGAATTGGGACAGCGTCCAGTCATATGTTTTAAGAGTTTAGCAATCCTGTTGCAAATGAAACTATATATGGTGAAAGAGGACAGACCTGTGAACTCACGTGAAAATGAGACGCCATCTTAGAATAGTGTAAACGTTGATGTTCACTGTCTATACAAAAACAAAATGTGGGTAGTACAGAAACGTGAAATCATATGTAGTTATGAGTGAAAATAACTTATAAAGATTGCACCTAATGTGGGGATACCATCATGGAAGAAGAATACAATCCTAAAATCAAGTGACAAAAATATGTAAGAAACATAATCCATGATAATACATTTCAAAACAGACCAACAATATATGGGTAACTGCTGTCCTTTAGGAGCAAGAACATTTCATCCAGTCACTAAGGCCTTTCTGTGTGAGAGAATCAGGTTTCATTGTCTAAAAAAAACTATTTCCTTAGGAGAACTTCTTTTTGTCAGTAACATCTCTGTGTCCCATAAATTCCAAGACCAGAAATTTCAATTGGTTTATGTTATACCTGCATTCAGTGAGGTGAGTTGTACCCGGTAATCTGTCAGATTTGGTTCAAATGTTACTCAACTTAGTTTTAATTTTATTTTCCATTTTTCCAACATATTCCATGGGCATTTGAACTTATACACTTCATTTTGAAAATCACTAGTAGCTGTAGGTGTTAGCCTAATTTTGGTGCCTTTGATAGGATGAGGGATCACTTTGCTGTTATCCTTGCTGTAGAAAACCTTGGTTTTGTTACCAGAATATTTACATCCCAGGAATAGGTTGGGATAAAATGGAGCAAACCTGGCTCCTATGGCCGTACCACATATTTGATGGAACATTTCACCTTGGTACAAAAATATTTATTATGCAGTACAAAGTCCACAGACTTCTTGAGCATTTTGACATGTTTATAAAAACTGACTGGTTTCATTGGCAAAGGAAATATTCAAAGGATTTCAGTTCATTATCCTTTTCAACTTCAGCATCCATTATTACCAGCCAGAACTTGTCATCCCAAAGAATGCCATTCAGCTCCCTCAAAATATCTATTATATCGCTGAGATAAGATGCAAGATGCATAACCATTGGTGCTAAGAAGATGCATGAATATTCACATATCCTCTCAGGACTAGACTCAGCCCCTGACACATTGGGGCTCATTCTGAGCCCGGCGGGCGGCGGGCACCGCCCGCCTGGAGGGAGCCGCCAAATGACCGCACCGTGGTCATAAGACCGCAGCGGCCATTCAGGCATTTCCTCTGGGCCGGCGGGCGCTCTCCAAAAGAGCGCCCGCCGGCCCAGAGGAAATGCCCCTGCAACGAGGACGCCGGCTCAGAATTGAGCCGGCGTAGTTGCAGGGGTGCGACGGGTGCAGTTGCACCTGTCGCGTATTTTAGTGTCTGCAAAGCAGACACTGAAATACTTTGCAGGGCCCTCTTACGGGGGCCCCTGCAGTGCCCATGCCATTGGCATGGGCACTGCAGGGGCCCCCAGGGGCCCCGCGGCACCCCCTACCACCATCCTGTTCATGGCGGGTTTCCCGCCATGAACAGGATGGCGATAGGGGGTGTCAGAATCCCCATGGCGGCGGAGCGCGCTCCGCCGCCAAGGAGGATTCACCCGAGCAGCGGAAAGTCGGCGGGAGACCGCCGACTTTCCGCTTCTGACCGCGGCTGAACCGCCGCGGTCAGAATGCTCGTGGGAGCACCGCCAGCCTGTTGGCGGTGCTCCCGTGGTCGGTGGCCCTGGCGGCCACCGGCCACCAGGGTCAGAATGACCCCCATTATGTCTACTGTAGGGATTCTTTCCCCCCTTGTACAGTATTTCCGGTCCAGCATATCATCATCATAATATTATTCTTACTCATGCAATTTGGATGGGTTTATATTTCAGACCTATATATGGCAGAGGTATGTAATACCCAAATGCCCCCACGCCATTATTGACATTTATTTACCACCGGCTCATGGCAGCTTTCAAGGAACACTACCCCACATTCCCAGCAGAACCACCTATGCTCACTGCATTTTTGACACTAGTGACCAACCCTACTCACAAGAACCTCATCACAAAGCTCTACAATGTGGCCTGGTCAGAAGTGCATCAGGCTCCAACTGAGGCATTAGATAAATGTAATTCTGTTCTCAGCACCCCCATTTCTGCATCAGACTGGGGTTATTGTTGCACACTAACGCGTTTACTTACCTCAGAGTATAATTTACGTATTATTAATTTCAAATACCTTCAACAAATGTATTACTCACCGGATACAGATATGGCCTCTGGAATGCTGGAAATTGTATAAGGTGTGGCTTCCAATGCAGACGTTTTATACCTGACCTGGTTATGTGGCCCAATTGGACCATTGTGGGAACAGGCAATGCAAGCACTATCACAAATGCTCATGGAACAATTGCTCTGTACTCCACACATATGATTACTTGGCCTTGTCAAAACCTTCTAGCCCACTCACCATAGGTTTACTGTGATAGCACTATGCCTCGCCAAACACATAGTAGCCATTCTTTGGGGAAAACAATCTATGCCCATGACTAAACAATGGCTACTTGACCTGGTGTACTATAAAGAACAACTTAATAGCTATGACAAAGAATTGCTCTTGTCTTCCCGTCCCAAAAATATTTGGTCCCTCCTTACTACCTATCTGTTGATGAGATAGGATGAATCTTAATGCCTGCTACATTTTTGACCTACTGTTTTTCCTGCTATTGGAATATACAGCATATTAAGCTACTGATGAAGTGTAATTGTTTAACAGGTCTATCTTTCAGGTGACTGTTGATGACTGAAAGTTTGTTTGGTTTCTTGACTATGTGAAAAACTCAATAAACATAAATTAAAAAAAAATATAAAACATATCTTTCATTGTCATTTTTCACAGGCAGTTGTCTCAGAGCTTCCGAAATGTAGACATCAATATTTAAAACAACACATTCCCCCCTTTGTCTGCCTGATGTATAATAGACAAATCATTCTTCAAGGTATTCAATGCTTCACTTCTTAACCAATCAGGCAATTAGGTGACAGATACTTGATTAAAAGAAGGGGTATTTTAAAGCATAATATGCATGGACGATCTGCCATTATGAGTCCTTACACCTGTTGGCATAATCTTTACTTGTGTCATAAAAAGTAAAGGTATAGGGCATGGGTAAGATGGTAGGGGGTGTGGCTAAGATGGCCACTGCATAGGTATTTCTTTGGAGCTACGCCACCAGCCTCTGTCAGGGATGAGGCTGAGCCCCCACTACATCCATCCATAGCTGTTTCCACGAATATGGAGAACCCCTAGAGCCGATGGACTCCACAATGATGTGGAAACTGCAGTGGCGGCAGCGCACTCTGTGACACAGCGGCCTACCTGAACCAACAGGAGCAAGCGATACAAGGTGGATCGAGGACCGCATGGAGCCTGTCCCAGGAGGAGAACAATGGATGAGGGTGCCTGGGGCCGGTAGGAGAGAGTGAGTGATGCAGCAGTGTGGATGGATCGTCTTTCCCATTGATGGACTGAGCATGGCCGGCAGCAATGCTTGCCAAGCTCTGCACAGCCCACTCGGCAGGTCTGCGCTGAGCTCCTGCACGCCTGAAAAGCAGCCGACCCTTGGATGCCCTATCGGGGATGCTGCTCCCCATTTGAGACCCACTAGTGCACAGCGCTTAAAACTCTTGGAGCCAAGAAGGTGCTGAAAAGTGAAAGGCTCCTCTGCCATCTGGATCAGCATTGGGGACCCCTGCGTGAACTAGGAACAGCATGTGTGCAATTCTGTGAAGACAGAGGAACCTGTTTCTTATATAGGGATAGGAACGGACCTCATCACTCTGATGTTGGCTGCACCCTCCACTCCCAGGATTTACAGAGTGACTTGGATGTTGCTCCCAATATAAAAGAGTCGATGTATCTTGCCCTACTCCCTCCGGTGGCTCAGCACTGGCATTTGGCACACAGGTACAGTTTTGCAACCACTTGGGCACCCATATAACGTCTGACTGGCTGGTGAAGCAATGGGGAGGTTGAGGGAGTGTGGGAGAGCTGCTAATAGTCTGGCTGGGCCTTGATAAACAATGATAATCACTTTGCTGAAGCCTGGAGCCATGGCTGTCTCTCCAGTGCCGACCCCTGCTGCAACTGCAATGGCATCACAAAGGCATAATAAAAAGGAGGGGTCCCTTAAGGATATTTTTGTTAAAACTCCTGCTAAGAAGATAGACCCTCCCAAAGACTCAGCTCCGGAGGAGGGGAGTGGCTGCCGGAGGGGTCCTCTAGATGGTGAGGATGCACCGATAACAAAAGCGCTCCTACAACAACTCTGGAGTCCTTTGAGAGGACTTTGCCACATTGAAACAAGAAATAGCAACAGAAGTTAAAGATCTAACGAGAGAAGTTGTCGATTTGGAGCAACCTGTGGAATCACACTGGAGCACAATGCTTGCGAAGAAGAACGGGATAGCCACAGGAGAGAACTCTTCACCCTGCAAGACAGGAATCAAGTATTAACTGGAATACTTGGAGAATGGATTGCGGTGCTTCAATATTCCCATTAAGGGGGTACCAGCACAAGCAGTCATTGGGAGCATTGAGTACTTTTTGATTTGCCTATTTCACCATGTGGCCCTGACTCTGAAAGCTCAGGAAATTATGTTCGACCAAACCCATAGAGTAGGCTAACCTGCTCGCACCCCAGGCCACACTCATGACATACTCACCTGCTTGCACTACTATAATTGAATTGAATTCAGGGGCTATAGGATAGGCCTGATCCAAGACTTATCGTTATTGATGCTACAACGGCGCAGAGCCCTCCGAACTGTGACAGATATCTCCTGGGAGAAAGGAAATAGGTACAAATGAGGCCACCCCATCCATCTACAATTTGTCTGGCAAAAAAAAACACAAAGCATCAGCACACTGGAAGATGCCCAGCCGTTACCAGATATGCCATAACAATTGGGAGATCCTACACCCCAGGAGCCAACACAAGCTCAGAGGACACATGCTGAGAAATGTCATCACAGGGGCCTCTCATAAGGAAATAAAACAAACAAGCCCACAAAACTAGAGAGCCAAAAAGAGAGGGCTGCACTGCTTAGAAGCTTGCGGAATCAAGATAGTGCATCAGAAGTGGACTCTGAACACTAACAATCCCCTGCAGTGCCTCTACAGATTGTTCCACGTCCATGCAGATGGTGCTTGTCGTACTGGTCCCTGCAGGTCTTGTCGCTTGTGGATGGTCGTGGTTGGGCAAAAGGCAATGGTTGATGGTGTTGGATCGGCAGAGTTCCCTTTTCCCCAATGATGGACTGCCGAACAACGGGCCAATAGACCGGTTTGACCCCACAGTAATATTTGTTTCTGTTCCCAGGTGGGGAACTATATTAATTGTTTGTTCCATGTTTACCGTTGTTTTTCCTGTTTCCCTGTGATGACCTCATTAGGTTTACACCCCATATTGATGATGCCTGAGCGTACTCCTGCTGAAGCCCCTCAGCTTTCATTTAGCCGAACGACGAATAGTCTATCAAATTTCAAATACCCACTAATGGTAAACATACTTAGATGGTCATTATGAACATGGCAGGGAACACCGCACCACCAGCGGTGGTAGTAACTACCGCCAACAGGCTGGCGCTCCGGTCTGCCAAATAATGAAGCCATTGAGAATCAAGCAGCAGGCCATCCACCCACTGCCATTTTGGTAGTCCCGCCGACGATGGGGAGGCTGCCCTCAGGCCGGCGGAAAGGCCCTACCAGCCTACTAAATCATGAAACAGCACACTGCCATCAGTTCCGGGACAGGAACCACCGCCAGGCAAAGCGTGGCAGAAACAACCCATATAAAGGGAAACACTCACCGGAGGCACACAGAACACGCTGACACAGACATGGAGCGAGAGTTGGAAATAATCCCAGTGCTTCTCCTTGCCATATTTCTCCAGGACTGTGACTGACGACGAAGACGATGACGGTAAGTACTGCAGCCTAGTACACATGGGAAGAAAGGGCACAGTTACACACCCTCCTACCCCACCCGCACCGCAACGTACTCCTAATCCCTCCCACCATTCCAAGCCAAACATAACATAACAAAATGTACTTGCTAGTCACAAGCCAACACATTTCTGCACCAATGAATACCTGTGCACACCACCCCCCCCCCCCGCCCCCCCCCACAGTGAAACGCTGCACAATGGCTCAATATTGCACCAACATGTCTGCTGGGCACTACAATTGTTTTTTTTTTTTAAATGCATTTTCAAACAAGGCCATTGGCCAGTCCATTTCAAAGACCCGGAAGGGCAAATATAGCCCACACTTGACCCCTACGATGGTAAAGGAAACTCCACTGAGAAGGAGCATCAATGAGGCAGCCAGGCACCTCAGGGAATAGGGGTGGGGGGGTGAGTCAGGTCTTGAAGGGGGGGTCTTGAGCTTAGGTTTAGGAGGTGGAGAGGGTTTGGGCTTGCCCTTGGAAGGAGAGGGGGTGGGCCTGGACCGGGGGCGGCAGAGGGACCTGGGGCAATGTGGGGCTTCTTCCTCCCAGGGAATGCCACAGGAATGGGAAGGGTGGACTGGGGCAGACTTTGATGAGGAAGAAGTGGACTGGGCTAGGGCATGGGAACGTTTAGGGACAAGACGGGGTGGGCCAGTGGGTTCAAACAGGTCAACACTGGAGAGGATAAGCTTCTTAGGTGCAGTTGAAGGGGATTTGTAGCCAGGTCTGGGAGTGAACGTTGAGGGAGTGGTGGTACGAGGTATAGGTGATGTGTGTGGTGTGGATGAGTGTGAACGTTTGAGTGTTTTGGGAGGAGGGGGTAGACACAGTGGGAAAAGACAGGCTGCCAGTGTATGTGGATGTTATGTGGGTGCCTGCAGGTCTGGTGAGTGTGCTGCAAGTGTATGTGACTGTAGTCATGGTGAGAGCAGGTGTGGTGTCCGGTGTGCATGATTGAATGTCAGATGTTGTGGTGGCTGCAAAAATGGGGGCAGAAGCAGTGACTGAGGGTGCAGTGCATGTGGGTTTGCATGGTGAGGTGACAGACAGTGAGGAGGGGGAGGCTGACAGTGGAGGAGGTGGATGTTGTTGTGTGTGTGCCTGCCTGTGGTGGGAATTGTGGTGCTTGTGTTTCTCTGCGTGCTTCTTGTGTGTTGATCTGTGTGCATGGCTGTCTGTATCTGTGCTTGGGATGGGTGAAGGGAGTGGGGTGCTGGAAGGGTTAGAGGTGGGGGTGGGGGAACAGAAAGACCAGGGACACTAGCTGCCGTCAAAGAGGAGGCCAGAGCCTGAAAAGATCTCTGTAGGCCAGACATGGCACTGTAAATGCCTTCCAGGAATGTATTGAATTGCTGCATCTGGGATGCTAGCCCCTGGATGGCATTCACAGTGGTTGCCTGCCCTATAGAGATGGTTCTCAGAAGGTCAATAGCTTCCTCCTTGAGGGTAGCAGGGCTGACTGGGACCGGGGATGAGGTGCCTGGGGCAAAGGAAATGCCCACCCTCCTGGGTGAGCAGGCATGGGCAACTCGATGGGGAGCAACTGGGAGTGCGGTGATGGTATGGAGGTGGTTGAAGATGACAAAGAATGGGTGGGCCCAGTATTGTCCGCCACCACCAGGGAGCTGCCATTGTAGGAAGTATCAGAGTCACTACCTCCAGTGGTATTTGCCTCCCCAGTGGTACTCCCCTTGCCCTCCAACCCACTGGGCCCCTTGGTGTCGGTCAACTCTGCCTCCTGGGAACCGTGGGCTACAGCATCCCCACTCCCCAGTGCCACAGCTTTCTCACCAGATGATGCTAATGTACACAGGGACACAAGAGCACAGGGGTGGGGAAACAAAACATAGAAAGAAGTATTTCAATTCCAGGAAATATGTACATGCTGGGACACATACATTCCCACCCAGCTCAGGCACAAACCCCCAAAAGACACAAGACATGTTATAAATGTGCCCCTGACTGGAGGGCATGACCCCACAATACACTACGGGCCAGATGTGTGTAAGTAAAAAATTGCGACTCGCAAATTGCAACTCTCAATACGAGATGCAGAAAGGTGTCTCAGACACCTTCTGCGACTCGCTATGGGGTCGCAAAGACCCACCTCATGAATATTTATGAGGTGGGTCGCAGTTTGCGACCTCATAGCGAGTCTAGGCACTCACAGGGATGGTGGCCTGCTAGAGACAGCAGACCACCATGTCCGTGACTGCCTTTTTAATAAAGCAGTTTTTTTCTTTCTTTTTGCAGCCCGTTTTTCTTAAAGGAAAACGAGCTGCAAAAAGAAAAAAATACCGAAACCATTTAGTTTTGTTTTTTTTCAGAGTAAGCAGTGGTCCTCTGAAAAAATATTTTTTGGGGCATTCACAAAGGGAAGGGGTCCCATGGCGACCCCTTCCCTTTTGCGAATGAGTTACCATCCACATCAAGTGGATGGTAACTGCGAGTTGGTTTGCGACCGCATTCGCGGTCCCAAAGCAACTCTGCATGCCGATGTGGTCGCAAATAGGAAGGGAACACCCCTTCCTATTTGCGAGTCGCAGCCACAAATTGCGAGTCGGTACCGACTCGCAATTTGCGGTTATGCATCGCGTTTGGCCTTTTGCGCCTCGCAAACTGCGTTTTTCGCAGTTTGCGAGGCGCAAAAGGCTTGCTACATCTGGCCCTACATTCCCATCCTGACCCACTACTCTGATACACTTTGTGAAGTGAACCAATGAGAGACAATGGCAAGCCAACACATCTACAAGTTCAATTGACTTCAATGAATACAATGGGCCAAACAGGGGACCCCTCACAGGCCTACAGACCATGCCAACACTAGCTATGACACTACCCCACAGACGTGGAGGGGGGCTGGACTACAGGGACACACCTGTCTATGTGCCTGGCACTACTATGCATGCACCCCTTAGTAACTATCTACACTCATCATAGTCACATCACAACAGTGTTGGCACTCACCCCCTAGTGGCTACTGTATTGCCTTCAAGTGCTCATCCAAATCCAGGAAGGCCACCACTAGAATGCCGGCCAATGGGGGGGTCAGGTTCCGATGGGCACCCCACCCACGTTGGGAGGCCTTCCCCAGCTAGGCAAAGTGCCTCAGGTCCTCCCACTGCTTCCTGCAGTGGGTGCTCCGCTGGTTGTAGAACACCACAAATTAGCCTGACAGACTACCTCCTTCTTAGTGTGTGTGTGCATTACATATGTGACGCATTGTAAAATTAATTGTGTCACCATGTGAAGCAACTGTTTGGACAAACTCAAAATGTGTTTCTTCATCTCCCATAGGTACAGACCCATGCGGCGAGGAAGAGCCCCTTCTGTTTACAGACCCCTATTAGATCTGGCCACCATGGACGAACGTCACATCATCATAACTTACTGACTTAATCAAGCTACAATCCTTGACCTCTGTGCAGTAATGGATCCTGTTCTGAAGCCGGGCAATAGGAATCACCATGCCATACTTACAACTGTGCTCCATGTTTTGGCCACAGGCTCATTTCAAGTGAGAGTGGGCATGGCTGCAGGGGTATCTCAGCCAATGTTCAGCCACATCCTGTCCAATTTCCTGAATGCATCCGTTCAACACTTGCAAAGTTATGTTCAGTTTTCCCAAAGGGCTGATCTCACCACCATCAAATCAGGATTCTATGCCTTTGCAATATCCCCCATGTGATAGGTGCCATTGATGGAACCCACATAGCCCTCATACCCCCAAGAGTGAATGAACAGGTGTATCAGAATCGTAAAAACTATCACTCGATGAGTGTCCAATTGGTGTGTACTGCTGATCAGTACATTTCACATGTCAATGCAAGGTTCCTATGATTCATTTGTCCTGAGAAACAGCAGGGTGCCACACATGATGGGACAACTACAGGGGGACAGAGCTTGGCTCATAGGTGAGTGTATATGACACTGGATCAGTTACGTAGCCAGGCTGTCTGCAAGTAAACTGTGTGTGTTTTAACCCTCTTTCGCCTACTTTTGCAGGGGATTCAGGCTACCCCAACATGTAATGGCTCCTGACACCTGTGAGAAATCCCAGGACAGACGCAGAGAGGAATTATAATGAGGCACATGGTTGTACTAGGAGGGTGATTGAGCACACCATAGGACTCCTGAAAGCAAGATTTCGTTGACTCCATCTCTCTGGAGGATCTCTGTGCTATGTCCCTGACAAGGTGTGTAAGATAGTGGTGGCCTGGTGCATACTGCACAACTTGGCAGTGAGTAAAGCTATCCCACTTCTGGAAGAGAAGGATGCTGTCCAACCAGCCCTGCCTCCTCAGAGGAGGGATGAGAGTGATGGTGAAGAAGAGGGGGAAGGTATCAAAACCAGGACCCAGCCATTCTGGCTATACTTCCAGTGACTCTCAGGTACTGTTCTATGATGCTGATGGCTTCACTGCATTGTTTCAGGCTGACTCATGTAGTAAGTACTGTGGTGTCCTTTACCAGTGAAAATGCAAAATCATGACTAAAGTGGCAGATGCCAGTGCACGCAATGGAATGTACAGTGTGACATACTTCAGACACTACAGTCTGTTAGACCCCCTCCTGCAATAAAAGCGGCATTATGATGGTAACTGGCTAATGCATTCACATTCACAATTGATAGCTCATGTTGATTAAGGACAGATATTTTGAGTGCACAGGTGTATTCAAAGTCAAAATATCCATGTGTGTTGGGACAGTGGAAGTGAGTGGGAACATGGTGAACAACATATTCAGGTACAAGTGCTCAGCTGTTGGTTGCACAGGGGTATCGTACATGGGGCCATTGGAAGATGGTGAGATGGCAGTGACATGTCAACTAGGTAGCTCAGTGGCACACAAGGGAGACAGTTCAGGGCAGAGTCACTTCTTGGCATTGGGCTTGGTCTTGGCTGGTGTTTAAGTGGGATGTCTGGGTCTGAGGGCAGGTTTGCAAAGGTGCAGCTGGGCTGCATGGGTAGGGGTGATGGTGTGCTGTGAGTCCTCTGGCAGTGCCACATGTCCAATGGATGCTGCAGATGTAGATGGCAGGACAGTGTCCTGGCTAGTGTAAGGGGCCTGCAGTTGGTTAGAGGACTCAGGCTGGATGTTTGTCTGGTGCTGCAGCACCTCTGGAATGGAGGCCATGGTGGCATTGAGCTGTTTCCATTTCTCCATGGCCTCTTGGTGGTGTGCTACCTGCAGCCTCTGATTCTGCTCCAACGTGACCAGGATCTGGCCCATCCTGTCCTGGGTATGGTGGAATGCTCCCAGGACCTCAGAAATTACCTCTTGGGCTGCAGCATCCCTCCTTGGGCCATCCCCCTGGGGCACTGATGCCCTCCCGCTGGCCCTAGCCTCCTGTGCCTCTGTCCCCTGCATAGGACTGACAGGCCCACTTACAGTTGGCCCTTCATTGTCCTGCCTGGTGGTGGGTGGAGACTCGGGCCTCTGTACATGTTGGCAGCCACTCCGTGGACTGGTGACACTGGTGTGGGGTGGTTTGGCCAGAGCTAATGGTGGTGGCTGAGTGTTAGGGGTGTCAGTGGTGTCCTGTGTACTGCTTCTGGAGGGTGACTGTCCAGGGGTGTGGGATGGGCCAGGGATTTCCTTTGTGTCCAGACATCTCTCTGCACTCTCCTGACTGGGGCCTCCGTCTTCAGGTGGAGGACTGGCATTCCTTGATGTCTCCGTCCGGGTGGCATGGGTGGTGGTGCCTGTGTGGGAGAGAATAGAGATGGGGTGTCCTGCACTTTCTTGTCAATTGCAGCACTGGTCAGCAGTAATTGGTAATTGGATTACCATGTAGTGGCATGCAAGGTCCCTTTGTGTACATTTAGATGCATTTAATGAGGGGGTGGTGGTGCAGTGTGGGTGTTGTAGTGCTACTGGGATTCCATGCATGGGTTGGTGACTGTGCACAGGGGGCTGGATGGTGATTTGTACGGGGTATTGTGGGCATGCAGGTGACTTGGATGTGAGTGTGTGGGTGTTGTGGCTGGGTAGGGGATGGGGTCCTTGTAGTAGTGAGAGGAATTGGGTGATACATGCATTATAGGTGTGGTGACTGTTAAGGTATTGTAGTTGACTTACCCAAGTCCAGTCTTCCAGTGAGGCCCTCTGGGTGCAGGATAGCCAGGACCTTCTCCTCCCAGTCAGTGTATTTGGGGGGAGGAGGTGGGGGACCACCACCAGTCTTCTGTACGGCGATGTTGTGCCTTGATGTCATGGAACGTACCTTCCCGTGCAGGTCATTTCATCTCTTCCTGATGTCCTCCCTTGTGCGTGGATGGTTTTCCACTGCATTGACATTGTTGACTATCATCTGCCATAGCTCCATCTTCCTGGCCTAGGGCGTCTGCTGCACCTGTGCCCTGAATAGGTGTGGCTTGACCCTGAGTATTTCATCCACCATAGTCCTTAGCTCCCTGTCTGTGAAGGGGGGTGCATAGGGGCTGCCATGGTGTGTGTTGTGGGTGATGTGTTGTAGGTGTGTTGTTGAGGGTGCTATTGTGTGGTTGGCTGCGTGGCTTGTAATGGTGGTTGCACTAGCCAAGGTGCCCCCACATAGTTCAGGGCAATTCCCCAGACTTTGTGAGTGCGGGGACACCATTACACGTGTGCACTACATATAGGTCAATACTTATATGTAACTTCACAATGGTAACTCCGAATATGGCCATGTAACAAGTCTAAGTTCATGGAATTGTCCCCTCATGCCAAATCTGGTATTGGGGTGACAACCCCATGCATTCCCGGGGCTCCACTATGGACCCCGGGTACTACCAAACCAGCTCTCTGGGGTTTTCTTTGCAGCTACCGCTGCTGCCAACCCACAGACAGGGTTCTGCCCCCCTGGGGTCTGGGCAGCCCAGTCCCAGAAAGGCAGAACAAATAATTTCCTCTGAGAGAGGGTGTTACACCCTCTCCCTTTGGAAATAGGTGTTAAGGGCTGTCCTAGTCTCTGATGTTTTTGTTGTGTTGGAACAGTGGACTGTATGCAATGGGTGGTATGATGGCACAGCCACACTATTTGCATGTGCATACCAGACAATGTGGTGCATATTTGCATGGTGGAGTATAGCCATAGTGAGTGGCCTATGTTGATGTTGTGTATAGATTGGTGTGCAGAGCACAACCAAAGCCTCAGTGGCTTGGGTGAGTATGGTGAGTTTTTATGCACCCTTGCTAGATGACCCGGCCCCTTATGTAGGACTGTTTCAATCCCTTTTGCAACTATTAGGTAAAATTATTATTGGTGGGGATTTTAACTTTCTTCAGGATCCAATTTTGGACACCACTGTTAGGGGTAAGAAACAACACAAGCCTAGAGTTGCCAAAATCTTTAAAGACTATGCCGAAGTGTTTATGCTCTGTGATCCTTGGAGAAAGAGTGCCCCAAATGAGAGAGAGTATACATGCATCTCAACCCGGTTTAAAAGCGCCCCCCGCATTGATTTTAAAAAAAAATCTAAAACATTGCGTTTTAAGACCCAGTCGGTGAGGCACTCTGGCTTATCTGACCATGCCTCCCTGGTGCTGGAAGTGTCTCTTTTTTCAGAAGTCTCCAAGCCTCAGCCTAGAAGGTGGGTGTTTAACCAACAGCTCCTTCAAGACGAGGGATGGGTACAGATCTCTAAGGACAAAATAAGTGAAGTTTTCAAATGCAATCAGGGATCTTCAACTCCAGCTATAGTCTGGGATTCATTTAAGGCCTTTTTCAGGGGCTTGGTAATTGCCAATGAAGCAGCAGATAAATCTTTCTTTGGCAATTAAACAGTGCACCCAGCACCATCGTCCTTCAGGATCGCAGAGAAAATCAAGTGCCCGAGCATCGAGGCCTCTAGCTAAAAAGACCACCACGCCTCTATGAGCTGCTGGGGCAGCGGCAACCACCTTAAAATCTGAAAACTTTTTAAACATGTGGAAGCCCCTCAACTTTTTTAGCTGGGATATGAGTTACTTGTAATAGAATAACCGAGGGATTTAGGGCAGTTACCCTCTCTTCAATTACAGACCTTTTCCTCTGATTATTTAACCCGTTAACATTCCAGGAGACTATTCTTAATGAGGAATTCAACCTTGCCATTAAGTTCTCATAAAAAATGATCTGAACCCACCAGAGAATTCGAGCCCTGGCCTAGTCCAAATAATATCACCCACTTTGTAATCTTGATCAATCAGAATAGCACGTACCTATGATTTAGTATGGAAAACCAAGATCCTGTTCCCTTGCCACCCCTCCCAGCACCCCCAACAAACCCCCACCCCAACCCTTAGGTAGCCGACACCCGGGGCCCTCCCGTCCGAGCAATCTGGGGCCACCCCCTGACCCCATCCTTACCTAATCGGGTGCCTTGACATGGCGCCCTATACCATAGACTCCAAAAGGACTGGAATATAAGTGCCATAGTGATGCATTAGATTTACACTCTATGAAATCCACCTTTCTCAAGCAACATTCCCTCTCTTAGTGCATAATCAGTCCTCCTCTCCCTCTCTCCTATTCATATTTTCCCCCCTACCCCCCGCCCAGACTGCTTTTGAATTGAATGCAACAAAGTCTTAGCAGCGTCAACTGTATGAACTAGATTAGAATGTCCCTGAAAAAGCACTTTAAGTTTAGATTCCTGTACAAGTCCTGCCGGAGCACCGGCTTTTTGGAATGCTAGAATCATCCATTTCAATTCTCTCCTCCGATGTGCAGCAGCCACCGACATAACTGAGAAAATTTTGAAGGCAAAATCGCCAGGGACCTGATGTATCTTACTCTTAATCGCTTGTTGAAGGATGCGTTCCTTGACACGAAAGTCACCAACATTTACGAAAATAGTTTGAGGATACTTTGCGTACGGTGGCTGTACTGCGGGGACACGATGAGCCCGCATGATGGTGAGATCCAGATGTTTATCCGCTGTTTCTGAAAGAACATGATGCAGGATAAGATCCGTGATTAAATTTGTGACAGTCTGCCCATTTTCGTTCCCTTCAGGAATTCCTGTAAATCTCAAATTAGATCTGCGTGAGCGATTCTCCGCATCATCTAGCCGAATCTGTAAGTCTAACAAATCTGCTTGGCATTTTGCCACTGACAGAAGAACCTTAGTCTTAGCAATAGTGAGACAGTAAAAGAGAGAGTAAAACTCAACTGGTTAGTATTTGTGACTTTACGTTTCAACCAACAATTGCAGGTGTTAGTTAACTTTGGTAGTCATTGAAGGTAAATGTAAACATAGCTCTATGCAATTGGGGCACTACATGCATTATCCCCCTCAATGTTATTGCCATTTGTCTTGTTTTACCCATTTTTGTGATGGGAAATAATCTGTGAAAGTCTCCTCGTTGTCCGCTACTGTGAATTGGGACAGCGTCCAGTCATATGTTTTAAGAGTTTAGCAATCCTGTTGCAAATGAAACTATATATGGTGAAAGAGGACAGACCTGTGAACTCACGTGAAAATGAGACGCCATCTTAGAATAGTGTAAACGTTGATGTTCACTGTCTATACAAAAACAAAATGTGGGTAGTACAGAAACGTGAAATCATATGTAGTTATGTGTGAAAATAACTTATAAAGATTGCACCTAATGTGGGGATACCATCATGGAAGAAGAATACAATCCTAAAATCAAGTGACAAAAATATGTAAGAAACATAATCCATGATAATACATTTCAAAACAGACCAACAATATATGGGTAACTGCTGTCCTTTAGGAGCAAGAACATTTCATCCAGTCACTAAGGCCTTTCTGTGTGAGAGAATCAGGTTTCATTGTCTAAAAAAAACTATTTCCTTAGGAGAACTTCTTTTTGTCAGTAACATCTCTGTGTCCCATAAATTCCAAGACCAGAAATTTCAATTGGTTTATGTTATACCTGCATTCAGTGAGGTGAGTTGTACCCGGTAATCTGTCAGATTTGGTTCAAATGTTACTCAACTTAGTTTTAATTTTATTTTCCATTTTTCCAACATATTCCATGGGCATTTGAACTTATACACTTCATTTTGAAAATCACTAGTAGCTGTAGGTGTTAGCCTAATTTTGGTGCCTTTGATAGGATGAGGGATCACTTTGCTGTTATCCTTGCTGTAGAAAACCTTGGTTTTGTTACCAGAATATTTACATCCCAGGAATAGGTTGGGATAAAATGGAGCAAACCTGGCTCCTATGGCCGTACCACATATTTGATGGAACATTTCACCTTGGTACAAAAATATTTATTATGCAGTACAAAGTCCACAGACTTCTTGAGCATTTTGACATGTTTATAAAAACTGACTGGTTTCATTGGCAAAGGAAATATTCAAAGGATTTCAGTTCATTATCCTTTTCAACTTCAGCATCCATTATTACCAGCCAGAACTTGTCATCCCAAAGAATGCCATTCAGCTCCCTCAAAATATCTATTATATCGCTGAGATAAGATGCAAGATGCATAACCATTGGTGCTAAGAAGATGCATGAATATTCACATATCCTCTCAGGACTAGACTCAGCCCCTGACACATTGGGGCTCATTCTGAGCCCGGCGGGCGGCGGGCACCGCCCGCCTGGAGGGAGCCGCCAAATGACCGCACCGTGGTCATAAGACCGCAGCGGCCATTCAGACATTTCCTCTGGGCCGGTGGGCGCTCTCCAAAAGAGCGCCCGCCGGCCCAGAGGAAATGCCCCTGCAACGAGGACGCCGGCTCAGAATTGAGCCGGCGTAGTTGCAGGGGTGCGACGGGTGCAGTTGCACCCGTCGCGTATTTCAGTGTCTGCAAAGCAGACACTGAAATACTTTGCAGGGCCCTCTTACGGGGGCCCCTGCAGTGCCCATGCCATTGGCATGGGCACTGCAGGGGCCCCCAGGGGCCCCGCGGCACCCCCTACCACCATCCTGTTCATGGCGGGTTTCCCGCCATGAACAGGATGGCGGTAGGGGGTGTCAGAATCCCCATGGCGGCGGAGCGCGCTCCGCCGCCAAGGAGGATTCACCCGAGCAGCGGAAAGTCGGCGGGAGACCGCCGACTTTCCGCTTCTGACCGCGGCTGAACCGCCGCGGTCAGAATGCTCGTGGGAGCACCGCCAGCCTGTTGGCGGTGCTCCCGTGGTCGGTGGCCCTGGCGGCCACCGGCCACCAGGGTCAGAATGACCCCCATTATGTCTACTGTAGGGATTCTTTCCCCCCTTGTACAGTATTTCCGGTCCAGCATATCATCATCATAATATTATTCTTACTCATGCAATTTGGATGGGTTTATATTTCAGACCTATATATGGCAGAGGTATGTAATACCCAAATGCCCCCACGCCATTATTGACATTTATTTACCACCGGCTCATGGCAGCTTTCAAGGAACACTACCCCACATTCCCAGCAGAACCACCTATGCTCACTGCATTTTTGACACTAGTGACCAACCCTACTCACAAGAACCTCATCACAAAGCTCTACAATGTGGCCTGGTCAGAAGTGCATCAGGCTCCAACTGAGGCATTAGATAAATGTAATTCTGTTCTCAGCACCCCCATTTCTGCATCAGACTGGGGTTATTGTTGCACACTAACGCGTTTACTTACCTCAGAGTATAATTTACGTATTATTAATTTCAAATACCTTCAACAAATGTATTACTCACCGGATACAGATATGGCCTCTGGAATGCTGGAAATTGTATAAGGTGTGGCTTCCAATGCAGACGTTTTATACCTGACCTGGTTATGTGGCCCAATTGGACCATTGTGGGAACAGGCAATGCAAGCACTATCACAAATGCTCATGGAACAATTGCTCTGTACTCCACACATATGATTACTTGGCCTTGTCAAAACCTTCTAGCCCACTCACCATAGGTTTACTGTGATAGCACTATGCCTCGCCAAACACATAGTAGCCATTCTTTGGGGAAAACAATCTATGCCCATGACTAAACAATGGCTACTTGACCTGGTGTACTATAAAGAACAACTTAATAGCTATGACAAAGAATTGCTCTTGTCTTCCCGTCCCAAAAATATTTGGTCCCTCCTTACTACCTATCTGTTGATGAGATAGGATGAATCTTAATGCCTGCTACATTTTTGACCTACTGTTTTTCCTGCTATTGGAATATACAGCATATTAAGCTACTGATGAAGTGTAATTGTTTAACAGGTCTATCTTTCAGGTGACTGTTGATGACTGAAAGTTTGTTTGGTTTCTTGACTATGTGAAAAACTCAATAAACATAAATTAAAAAAATATATAAAACATATCTTTCATTGTCATTTTTCACAGGCAGTTGTCTCAGAGCTTCCGAAATGTAGACATCAATATTTAAAACAACACATTCCCCCCTTTGTCTGCCTGATGTATAATAGACAAATCATTCTTCAAGGTATTCAATGCTTCACTTCTTAACCAGTCAGGCAATTAGGTGACAGATACTTGATTAAAAGAAGGGGTATTTTAAAGCATAATATGCATGGACGATCTGCCATTATGAGTCCTTACACCTGTTGGCATAATCTTTACTTGTGTCATAAAAAGTAAAGGTATAGGGCATGGGTAAGATGGTAGGGGGTGTGGCTAAGATGGCCACTGCATAGGTATTTCTTTGGAGCTACGCCACCAGCCTCTGTCAGGGATGAGGCTGAGCCCCCACTACATCCATCCATAGCTGTTTCCACGAATATGGAGAACCCCTAGAGCCGATGGACTCCACAATGATGTGGAAACTGCAGTGGCGGCAGCGCACTCTGTGACACAGCGGCCTACCTGAACCAACAGGAGCAAGCGATACAAGGTGGATCGAGGACCGCATGGAGCCTGTCCCAGGAGGAGAACAATGGATGAGAGTGAGTGATGCAGCAGTGTGGATGGATCGTCTTTCCCATTGATGGACTGAGCATGGCCGGCAGCAATGCTTGCCAAGCTCTGCACAGCCCACTCGGCAGGTCTGCACTGAGCTCCTGCACGCCTGAAAAGCAGCCGACCCTTGGATGCCCTATCGGGGATGCTGCTCCCCATTTGAGACCCACTAGTGCACAGCGCTTAAAACTCTTGGAGCCAAGAAGGTGCTGAAAAGTGAAAGGCTCCTCTGCCATCTGGATCAGCATTGGGGACCCCTGCGTGAACTAGGAACAGCATGTGTGCAATTCTGTGAAGACAGAGGAACCTGTTTCTTATATAGGGATAGGAACGGACCTCATCACTCTGATGTTGGCTGCACCCTCCACTCCCAGGATTTACAGAGTGACTTGGATGTTGCTCCCAATATAAAAGAGTCGATGTATCTTGGCCCTAACCCATAGCTTTGCAGTGGCCAGCACAGGCCCTACTCCCTCCGGTGGCTCAGCACTGGCATTTGGCACACAGGTACAGTTTTGCAACCACTTGGGCACCCATATAACGTCTGACTGGCTGGTGAAGCAATGGGGAGTTTGAGGGAGTGTGGGAGAGCTGCTAATAGTCTGGCTGGGCCTTGATAAACAATGATAATCACTTTGCTGAAGCCTGGAGCCATGGCTGTCTCTCCAGTGCCGACCCCTGCTGCAACTGCAATGGCATCACAAAGGCATAATAAAAAGGAGGGGTCCCTTAAGGATATTTTTGTTAAAACTCCTGCTAAGAAGATAGACCCTCCCAAAGACTCAGCTCCGGAGGAGGGGAGTGGCTGCCGGAGGGGTCCTCTAGATGGTGAGGATGCACCGATAACAAAAGCGCTCCTACAACAACTCTGGAGTCCTTTGAGAGGACTTTGCCACATTGAAACAAGAAATAGCAACAGAAGTTAAAGATCTAACGAGAGAAGTTGTCGATTTGGAGCAACCTGTGGAATCACACTGGAGCACAATGCTTGCGAAGAAGAACGGGATAGCCACAGGAGAGAACTCTTCACCCTGCAAGACAGGAATCAAGTATTAACTGGAATACTTGGAGAATGGATTGCGGTGCTTCAATATTCCCATTAAGGGGGTACCAGCACAAGCAGTCATTGGGAGCATTGAGTACTTTTTGATTTGCCTATTTCACCATGTGGCCCTGACTCTGAAAGCTCAGGAAATTATGCTCGACCAAACCCATAGAGTAGGCTAACCTGCTCGCACCCCAGGCCACACTCATGACATACTCACCTGCTTGCACTACTATAATTGAATTGAATTCAGGGGCTATAGGATAGGCCTGATCCAAGACTTATCGTTATTGATGCTACAACGGCGCAGAGCCCTCCGAACTGTGACAGATATCCCCTGGGAGAAAGGAAATAGGTACAAATGAGGCCACCCCATCCATCTACAATTTGTCTGGCAAAAAAAAACACAAAGCATCAGCACACTGGAAGATGCCCAGCCGTTACCAGATATGCCATAACAATTGGGAGATCCTACACCCCAGGAGCCAACACAAGCTCAGAGGACACATGCTGAGAAATGTCATCACAGGGGCCTCTCATAAGGAAATAAAACAAACAAGCCCACAAAACTAGAGAGCCAAAAAGAGAGGGCTGCACTGCTTAGAAGCTTGCGGAATCAAGATAGTGCATCAGAAGTGGACTCTGAACACTAACAATCCCCTGCAGTGCCTCTACAGATTGTTCCACGTCCATGCAGATGGTGCTTGTCGTACTGGTCCCTGCAGGTCTTGTCGCTTGTGGATGGTCGTGGTTGGGCAAAAGGCAATGGTTGATGGTGTTGGATCGGCAGAGTTCCCTTTTCCCCAATGATGGACTGCCGAACAACGGGCCAATAGACCGGTTTGACCCCACAGTAATATTTGTTTCTGTTCCCAGGTGGGGAACTATATTAATTGTTTGTTCCATGTTTACCGTTGTTTTTCCTGTTTCCCTGTGATGACCTCATTAGGTTTACACCCCATATTGATGATGCCTGAGCGTACTCCTGCTGAAGCCCCTCAGCTTTCATTTAGCCGAACGACGAATAGTCTATCAAATTTCAAATACCCACTAATGGTAAACATACTTAGATGGTCATTATGAACATGGCAGGGAACACCGCACCACCAGCGGTGGTAGTAACTACCGCCAACAGGCTGGCGCTCCGGTCTGCCAAATAATGAAGCCATTGAGAATCAAGCAGCGGGCCATCTACCCACTGCCATTTTGGTAGTCCCGCCGACGATGGGGAGGCTGCCCTCAGGCCGGCGGAAAGGCCCTACCAGCCTACTAAATCATGAAACAGCACACTGCCATCAGTTCCGGGACAGGAACCACCGCCAGGCAAAGCGTGGCAGAAACAACCCATATAAAGGGAAACACTCACCGGAGGCACACAGAACACGCTGACACAGACATGGAGCGAGAGTTGGAAATAATCCCAGTGCTTCTCCTTGCCATATTTCTCCAGGACTGTGACTGACGACGAAGACGATGACGGTAAGTACTGCAGCCTAGTACACATGGGAAGAAAGGGCACAGTTACACACCCTCCTACCCCACCCGCACCGCAACGTACTCCTAATCCCTCCCACCATTCCAAGCCAAACATAACATAACAAAATGTACTTGCTAGTCACAAGCCAACACATTTCTGCACCAATGAATACCTGTGCACACCACCCCCCCCCCCCCCCCCCCCCACAGTGAAACGCTGCACAATGGCTCAATATTGCACCAACATGTCTGCTGGGCACTACAATTGTTTTTTTTTTTTAAATGCATTTTCAAACAAGGCCATTGGCCAGTCCATTTCAAAGACCCGGAAGGGCAAATATAGCCCACACTTGACCCCTACGATGGTAAAGGAAACTCCACTGAGAAGGAGCATCAATGAGGCAGCCAGGCACCTCAGGGAATAGGGGTGGGGGGGTGAGTCAGGTCTTGAAGGGGGGGTCTTGAGCTTAGGTTTAGGAGGTGGAGAGGGTTTGGGCTTGCCCTTGGAAGGAGAGGGGGTGGGCCTGGACCGGGGGCGGCAGAGGGACCTGGGGCAATGTGGGGCTTCTTCCTCCCAGGGAATGCCACAGGAATGGGAAGGGTGGACTGGGGCAGACTTTGATGAGGAAGAAGTGGACTGGGCTAGGGCATGGGAACGTTTAGGGACAAGACGGGGTGGGCCAGTGGGTTCAAACAGGTCAACACTGGAGAGGATAAGCTTCTTAGGTGCAGTTGAAGGGGATTTGTAGCCAGGTCTGGGAGTGAACGTTGAGGGAGTGGTGGTACGAGGTATAGGTGATGTGTGTGGTGTGGATGAGTGTGAACGTTTGAGTGTTTTGGGAGGAGGGGGGTAGACACAGTGGGAAAAGACAGGCTGCCAGTGTATGTGGATGTTATGTGGGTGCCTGCAGGTCTGGTGAGTGTGCTGCAAGTGTATGTGACTGTAGTCATGGTGAGAGCAGGTGTGGTGTCCGGTGTGCATGATTGGATGTCAGATGTTGTGGTGGCTGCAAGAATGGGGGCAGAAGCAGTGACTGAGGGTGCAGTGCATGTGGGTTTGCATGGTGAGGTGACAGACAGTGAGGAGGGGGAGGCTGACAGTGGAGGAGGTGGATGTTGTTGTGTGTGTGCCTGCCTGTGGTGGGAATTGTGGTGCTTGTGTTTCTCTGCGTGCTTCTTGTGTGTTGATCTGTGTGCATGGCTGTCTGTATCTGTGCTTGGGATGGGTGAAGGGAGTGGGGTGCTGGAAGGGTTAGAGGTGGGGGTGGGGAAACAGAAAGACCAGGGACACTAGCTGCCGTCAAAGAGGAGGCCAGAGCCTGAAAAGATCTCTGTAGGCCAGACATGGCACTGTAAATGCCTTCCAGGAATGTATTGAATTGCTGCATCTGGGATGCTAGCCCCTGGATGGCATTCACAGTGGTTGCCTGCCCTATAGAGATGGTTCTCAGAAGGTCAATAGCTTCCTCCGTGAGGGTAGCAGGGCTGACTGGGACCGGGGATGAGGTGCCTGGGGCAAAGGAAATGCCCACCCTCCTGGGTGAGCAGGCATGGGCAACTCGATGGGGAGCAACTGGGAGTGCGGTGATGGTATGGAGGTGGTTGAAGATGACAAAGAATGGGTGGGCCCAGTATTGTCCGCCACCACCAGGGAGCTGCCATTGTAGGAAGTATCAGAGTCACTACCTCCAGTGGTATTTGCCTCCCCAGTGGTACTCCCCTTGCCCTCCAACCCACTGGGCCCCTTGGTGTCGGTCAACTCTGCCTCCTGGGAACCGTGGGCTACAGCATCCCCACTCCCCAGTGCCACAGCTTTCTCACCAGATGATGCTAATGTACACAGGGACACAAGAGCACAGGGGTGGGGAAACAAAACAAGAAAGAAGTATTTCAATTCCAGGAAATATGTACATGCTGGGACACATACATTCCCACCCAGCTCAGGCACAAACCCCCAAAAGACACAAGACATGTTATAAATGTGCCCCTGACTGGAGGGCATGACCCCACAATACACTACGGGCCAGATGTGTGTAAGTAAAAAATTGCGACTCGCAAATTGCAACTCTCAATACGAGATGCAGAAAGGTGTCTCAGACACCTTCTGCGACTCGCTATGGGGTCGCAAAGACCCACCTCATGAATATTTATGAGGTGGGTCGCAGTTTGCGACCTCATAGCGAGTCTAGGCACTCACAGGGATGGTGGCCTGCTGGAGACAGCAGACCACCATGTCCGTGACTGCCTTTTTAATAAAGCAGTTTTTTTCTTTCTTTTTGCAGCCCGTTTTTCTTAAAGGAAAACGAGCTGCAAAAAGAAAAAAATACCGAAACCATTTAGTTTTGTTTTTTTTCAGAGTAAGCAGTGGTCCTCTGAAAAAATATTTTTGGGGGCATTCACAAAGGGAAGGGGTCCCATGGCGACCCCTTCCCTTTTGCAAATGAGTTACCATCCACTTCAAGTGGATGGTAACTGCGAGTTGGTTTGCGACCGCATTCGCGGTCCCAAAGCAACTCTGCATGCCGATGTGGTCGCAAATAGGAAGGGAACACCCCTTCCTATTTGCGAGTCGCAGCCACAAATTGCGAGTCGGTACCGACTCGCAATTTGCGGTTATGCATCGCGTTTGGCCTTTTGCGCCTCGCAAACTGCGTTTTTCGCAGTTTGCGAGGCGCAAAAGGCTTGCTACATCTGGCCCTACATTCCCATCCTGACCCACTACTCTGATACACTTTGTGAAGTGAACCAATGAGAGACAATGGCAAGCCAACACATCTACAAGTTCAATTGACTACAATGAATACAATGGGCCAAACAGGGGACCCCTCACAGGCCTACAGACCATGCCAACACTAGCTATGACACTACCCCACAGACGTGGAGGGGGGCTGGACTACAGGGACACACCTGTCTATGTGCCTGGCACTACTATGCATGCACCCCTTAGTAACTATCTACACTCATCATAGTCACATCACAACAGTGTTGGCACTCACCCCCTAGTGGCTACTGTATTGCCTTCAAGTGCTCATCCAAATCCAGGAAGGCCACCACTAGAATGCCGGCCAATGGGGGGGTCAGGTTCCGATGGGCACCCCACCCACGTTGGGAGGCCTTCCCCAGCTAGGCAAAGTGCCTCAGGTCCTCCCACTGCTTCCTGCAGTGGGTGCTCCGCTGGTTGTAGAACACCACAAATTAGCCTGACAGACTACCTCCTTCTTAGTGTGTGTGTGCATTACATATGTGACGCATTGTAAAATTAATTGTGTCACCATGTGATGCAACTGTTTGGACAAACTCAAAATGTGTTTCTTCATCTCCCATAGGTACAGACCCATGCGGCGAGGAAGAGCCCCTTCTGTTTACAGACCCCTATTAGATCTGGCCACCATGGACGAACGTCACATCATCATAACTTACTGACTTAATCAAGCTACAATCCTTGACCTCTGTGCAGTAATGGATCCTGTTCTGAAGCCGGGCAATAGGAATCACCATGCCATACTTACAACTGTGCTCCATGTTTTGGCCACAGGCTCATTTCAAGTGAGAGTGGGCATGGCTGCAAGGGGTTATCTCAGCCAATGTTCAGCCACATCCTGTCCAATTTCCTGAATGCATCCGTTCAACACTTGCAAAGTTATGTTCAGTTTTCCCAAAGGGCTGATCTCACCACCATCAAATCAGGATTCTATGCCTTTGCAATATCCCCCATGTGATAGGTGCCATTGATGGAACCCACATAGCCCTCATACCCCCAAGAGTGAATGAACAGGTGTATCAGAATCGTAAAAACTATCACTCGATGAGTGTCCAATTGGTGTGTACTGCTGATCAGTACATTTCACATGTCAATGCAAGGTTCCTATGATTCATTTGTCCTGAGAAACAGCAGGGTGCCACACATGATGGGACAACTACAGGGGGACAGAGCTTGGCTCATAGGTGAGTGTATATGACACTGGATCAGTTACGTAGCCAGGCTGTCTGCAAGTAAACTGTGTGTGTTTTAACCCTCTTTCGCCTACTTTTGCAGGGGATTCAGGCTACCCCAACATGTAATGGCTCCTGACACCTGTGAGAATTCCCAGGACAGACGCAGAGAGGAATTATAATGAGGCACATGGTTGTACTAGGAGGGTGATTGAGCACACCATAGGACTCCTGAAAGCAAGATTTCGTTGACTCCATCTCTCTGGAGGATCTCTGTGCTATGTCCCTGACAAGGTGTGTAAGATAGTGGTGGCCTGGTGCATACTGCACAACTTGGCAGTGAGTAAAGCTATCCCACTTCTGGAAGAGAAGGATGCTGTCCAACCAGCCCTGCCTCCTCAGAGGAGGGATGAGAGTGATGGTGAAGAAGAGGGGGAAGGTATCAAAACCAGGACCCAGCCATTCTGGCTATACTTCCAGTGACTCTCAGGTACTGTTCTATGATGCTGATGGCTTCACTGCATTGTTTCAGGCTGACTCATGTAGTAAGTACTGTGGTGTCCTTTACCAGTGAAAATGCAAAATCATGACTAAAGTGGCAGATGCCAGTGCACGCAATGGAATGTACAGTGTGACATACTTCAGACACTACAGTCTGTTAGACCCCCTCCTGCAATAAAAGCGGCATTATGATGGTAACTGGCTAATGCATTCACATTCACAATTGATAGCTCATGTTGATTAAGGACAGATATTTTGAGTGCACAGGTGTATTCAAAGTCAAAATATCCATGTGTGTTGGGACAGTGGAAGTGAGTGGGAACATGGTGAACAACATATTCAGGTACAAGTGCTCAGCTGTTGGTTGCACAGGGGTATCGTACATGGGGCCATTGGAAGATGGTGAGATGGCAGTGACATGTCAACTAGGTAGCTCAGTGGCACACAAGGGAGACAGTTCAGGGCAGAGTCACTTCTTGGCATTGGGCTTGGTCTTGGCTGGTGTTTAAGTGGGATGTCTGGGTCTGAGGGCAGGTTTGCAAAGGTGCAGCTGGGCTGCATGGGTAGGGGTGATGGTGTGCTGTGAGTCCTCTGGCAGTGCCACATGTCCAATGGATGCTGCAGATGTAGATGGCAGGACAGTGTCCTGGCTAGTGTAAGGGGCCTGCAGTTGGTTAGAGGACTCAGGCTGGATGTTTGTCTGGTGCTGCAGCACCTCTGGAATGGAGGCCATGGTGGCATTGAGCTGTTTCCATTTCTCCATGGCCTCTTGGTGGTGTGCTACCTGCAGCCTCTGATTCTGCTCCAACGTGACCAGGATCTGGCCCATCCTGTCCTGGGTATGGTGGAATGCTCCCAGGACCTCAGAAATTACCTCTTGGGCTGCAGCATCCCTCCTTGGGCCATCCCCCTGGGGCACTGATGCCCTCCCGCTGGCCCTAGCCTCCTGTGCCTCTGTTCCCTGCATAGGACTGACAGGCCCACTTACAGTTGGCCCTTCATTGTCCTGCCTGGTGGTGGGTGGAGACTCGGGCCTCTGTACATGTTGGCAGCCACTCCGTGGACTGGTGACACTGGTGTGGGGTGGTTTGGCCAGAGCTAATGGTGGTGGCTGAGTGTTAGGGGTGTCAGTGGTGTCCTGTGTACTGCTTCTGGAGGGTGACTGTCCAGGGGTGTGGGATGGGCCAGGGATTTCCTTTGTGTCCAGACATCTCTCTGCACTCTCCTGACTGGGGCCTCCGTCTTCAGGTCGAGGACTGGCATTCCTTGATGTCTCTGTCCGGGTGGCATGGGTGGTGGTGCCTGTGTGGGAGAGAATAGAGATGGGGTGTCCTGCACTTTCTTGTCAATTGCAGCACTGGTCAGCAGTAATTGGTAATTGGATTACCATGTAGTGGCATGCAAGGTCCCTTTGTGTACATTTAGATGCATTTAATGAGGGGGTGGTGGTGCAGTGTGGGTGTTGTAGTGCTACTGGGATTCCATGCATGGGTTGGTGACTGTGCACAGGGGGCTGGATGGTGATTTGTACGGGGTATTGTGGGCATGCAGGTGACTTGGATGTGAGTGTGTGGGTGTTGTGGCTGGGTAGGGGATGGGGTCCTTGTAGTAGTGAGAGGAATTGGGTGATACATGCATTATAGGTGTGGTGACTGTTAAGGTATTGTAGTTGACTTACCCAAGTCCAGTCTTCCAGTGAGGCCCTCTGGGTGCAGGATAGCCAGGACCTTCTCCTCCCAGTCAGTGTATTTGGGGGGAGGAGGTGGGGGACCACCACCAGTCTTCTGTACGGCGATGTTGTGCCTTGATGTCATGGAACGTACCTTCCCGTGCAGGTCATTTCATCTCTTCCTGATGTCCTCCCTTGTGCGTGGATGGTTTTCCACTGCATTGACATTGTTGACTATCATCTGCCATAGCTCCATCTTCCTGGCCTAGGGCGTCTGCTGCACCTGTGCCCTGAATAGGTGTGGCTTGACCCTGAGTATTTCATCCACCATAGTCCTTAGCTCCCTGTCTGTGAAGTGGGGGTGCATAGGGGCTGCCATGGTGTGTGTTGTGGGTGATGTGTTGTAGGTGTGTTGTTGAGGGTGCTATTGTGTGGTTGGCTGCGTGGCTTGTAATGGTGGTTGTGCTTTGTATGTGTTTTGGTGGTATATTTGTGTGTCTGACCTGTGTGATGATAAGTTCAGTGTATGCATGTTATGTTGTCAATCTCTGTTGTGCTATTGGCATTGCAAAAGATTATGGGGTGTGTATGTGTGTGTTTTAAAGTGCTGTGCATGTGTATCAGGTGAGTGCTTTTTGAACTTGCCAAAGTGTGCATTTGTTGTTGGCGGATCCCATTGCTGGCCGTGGCGGTCCGTATTGTCAATGGTCATTCGACATTCACTGTCCTCCCAGCTGAGGATTTGTCTGCATGGCGGTGGCGGGGTGAGGTGTACCGCCTTTCCGCCGTCATTGACCCTGGCGGTAGGTGGAGGTTTCAAAATTTTTGGAGGTTTGTCTTTTTGGCATCATTATACGGAGGTATGCAGTTCACCGTCACTGGTGGTCTTTTGGTCACGGATTGCCGCAAAGTTCATAATGAGGGCCTTAGTCTTAATGTCAGGGGCCTTAACACTCCTATGAGGAGTCTGGCCCTCCTTTCCCCACTCTAAGAAATGAAGAGTTATATATGTCTTTTGCAAGAAACTCACCTGTTACGAGCGGATGTGAAACAATTGAGATCACAATGGTTTGACCGTCAATATCACTCATTGGACCTGGAATGCGGGTGGGGGTGGTGACCTTACTGACTACACATTTCTTGGGGAGGGTGGTCCGCATACTGTCAAAGATGCCTAGGAGGCTTCTCTCACTTCACATCGATCAACAGGGAGGTAAGATAATGGTGGCTAATATATCTATGGCTGTAATGAACACCAGTAAGGTTTCCTTAAACATGCACAATGAAAAATCCTCACCACATCAGATGTGGATATAATAGTAGGAGGAGATTACAACATAGTTCCAGACTCCCAAATAGATAGATCTATCCAGCGATATGGACAGATGAGTGCCTTTTCAAAAGGTTTCCGGGAGTGGCTCTATTGGTCTGACACACCTGTGGCACCAGCAACATCCCACAGACAAAACCTATACTTTTTTCTCAGCAGCCCATCAAACCTATGCATGCATACATATATGGGTTCCATCCCTCTGTCACAGATTCTCCTGATGGCTAGTGCCACCCTAGATAAAGACATTACACCTACTGAAGTCCTTGTGGCCATTCAACAACTCCAAGTGGGGAAAGCGCCGGGAGTGGATGGCATTGAACGTGCACACTAAGGGGGTCATTCTGAGTCTGGCGGGCGGCGGAGGCCGCCCGCCAGACTTCCCCCCTCCAAAATACCGCTCCGCGGTCGAAAGACCACTGAGGGTATTTTGGCTTTTGCACTGGGCTGGCGGGCGACCGCCAAAAGGCTGCCCGCCAGCCTAGTGCAAAAAACCCTTCCCACGAGGTCGCCGGCTCAGAATTGAGCCGGCGGAGTGGGAAGGTGCGACGGGTGCAGTTGCACCCGTCGCGAATTTCAGTGTCTGCAAAGCAGACACTGAAATTATTTTTGGGGCCCTCTTACGGGGGCCCCTGCAGTGCCCATGCCATTGGCATGGGCACTGCAGGGGCCCCCAGGGGCCCCGCGACACCCCATACCGCCATCCTGTTCCTGGTGGGAGAACCGCCAGGAACAGGATGGCGGTATGGGGTGTCAGAATCCCCATGGCGGCGCAGCAAGCTGCGCCGCCATGGAGGATTCAATAGGGCAGCGGAAAACCGGCGGGAGACCGCCGGTTTTCCCTTTCTGACCGCGGCCAAACCGCAGCGGTCAGAAAGCCCTGCGGGGTACCGCCAGCCTGTTGGCGGTGCTCCCGCCGACCCTGGCCCCGGCGGTCCGTGACCGCCGGGGTCAGAATCACCCCCTAAGATCTTCACAGGCATACTGGCCTATAGGCTGGGCCCCTACATGCAAGATCTAGTGGTTTCGCCAGCAGCCATTCTGGCAGTTGGTGATGCAGTGAAGGTTGTCCGCTGGCACCGCCAAGTCAACAAAACACCGCCACACCTATCACGATTTAGTAATAGGCGTGGTGGTGTTGTGGTGAGGTGCCGCTGATGGCAGAGCAAGCACCATGGACCACGTTCCCCCCCGGATGACCAGCAGGCAAGGTGATCGACCAACACGGGAGGGGGTATTGAGTGTTGTGTGCGTCAATGAGTGTGTGTGTTGGTGTGAATGTGGGGGGGGTGGGGGTGTTGTGTGTGTTTGTGTGTGTGCATATGCAAGTGTACGTGTGCTTGTGTGAATGCATGTATGCGGGAGTTAGGGGGTGTCGTGGCCGTGTGTGCATGTGTGTGTGAATGAGTGTGCGTGGATGTGTGCATGTATGTATGTATGTGAGATGTGTACCTGTACGGGGACAAGGAGGTTATGGATGGGGTGGGGGTTTCAGAAGGGGGATCGTTGGGTGGGGGTGCCACTGCTTGAGAGGCGGGGCTGCTGATGGGGTCAGGGGAGTGGGGTGAAGGTTATTCATGGAGAGGGGGTTGGGGAGTCCTACAGTGGCTACAAGAATGATTATTCCTATCACCAGTATCCTTACCACCAGGGATTCCGTGGTGGGGCTGCCTCCATGGAATCACTGGCGGTAAGGATGCTCAATATGCCTCAGGCGGTGTTAGGTGGATCGCCGGGTCGAAGGTGGCCAACCTTTGGCCAGGCAGTTTTAACCCCTGGCGGTACAGGTGGTAAACTGGCTGCAATTCGGAATGGTGGAGCAGGACCGCCAGGGTCATAGTGACCCCCTAAGTGTCTCTGCCACCTCCTGGATAAGAATCACCACTCAAAACTATCCACCCTACTTCTCTCTATTGAAGCAGAGAAGGCCTTCAGATGTGTGCACTGGCCATATCTTCATGGGGTTTCATAAATGGATCCGCTGTAACTATGACTCGCCCAGAGCTATGGTGAGCATGAATGGAACCTTGTCCCAGCAATTTCCAATCTCCAGGGGGCAGCGATAGGGCTGCCCTTGTTATTCGTTATGTATATCGAGTCCTTTGCTGAACATATATGACAATACCTATGTATAACAGGCATATCTATAAACTGGGGTGTTTGCGGACAATGTACTACTTCACGAGTCCCACCCTCAGACTTCTCTCTCGGCTTTCTTGGTGGAGCTGACGGCCTTCAGTGAGGTTTCCGGATTCAAAACAAACCTTTGGAAATCATCCATTCTGAATTTTAATATACCTGAGGTGGACATGGCATCCTTGGAGGCGACCCTCCCTTTCTCCTGGGCCACACATGGGATTACAGATATTCCCCACACTGTAAGCCACAGTAGAGTACAATCACAATGTGGTTCTATGGACCGCCCGCTCTGACTTGACAGGGTGGAAAGCATATGGCCTCTCTTGGCTTAGTCGTTTGGCAGCAGCCAAGATGACACTCTTGCCTATGGTGCTCTATATTATGCAGACCCTACCTCTGCCCCCCAACTTGCTAGACAAATTACAAACACACATTTGGGAATTCATCTTGGACCGCAGGAAAGCCAGAATGGTGAAGGCTCAAGCATACCTGACACAGACCGAGAGAGGGCTGGCAGTCCCAAATTTGCTGAGCTATTATCAAGCAGCCCAACTGTGCTATATGATTGAATGGGCATGACCATAGACCGAGAAACTTTGGTGTTTTGCAGACAAAGCCATGGCCGGTGTACATATCTGGAAAATACAGTGGCTGGTAACATTGGGAAGCGGTTAGTACACACATGTAATAAAAGTCTTTTAAAACTCCTCCCCAGGTCAATGAGCGTACAATGTGCAGTAAATAATACAAAAGAACTATGGAGATTTGATTATGCCTTAGCTTTTATTTTGTAATAGAAACAATGAATATCTTATACCTAATGTTTTTAAATGTGTAGGTTGTACTCTGAAATATTAAATTGAATATTTAGAATATTCATTGGAATGTTTTGATACAAGAAATGATGATATATTTTTAATATACTGTGATATACATCGTAGATTACAGCCCAGAAGAATCAGTTTACCACTAAGAAACATGTGTTAGCTGCGCACTGTGGTTGGTGGGATCTGGTCATGTTGGTGATGGTGTTTTTAAACATGCAGGAAAAAAACAAAGTCATTGACTGAGTATCACTGAGAAATTCTAGTTATTCTTTCGAGATTGATCAGACTGGCAAGATGAAAGATCTGTGTGTGGATCAAACATTCCTGTAAAGATATTGGGGGTCATTCTGACCTCGGCGGTAAAAGGCCCTTACCGCCGGTCAGAAGTCCGCCATTCTACCGCCGCGGCCGCGGTAAACCGCCACGGTCATTCTGACCACCAACTGTGAAACCGGCAAAAATCCGACATCCAAGGAAGGCCGCCACATCAGCGGGCCGCGGAAAACTGGAGATGACCAAACCTCCACCGTCACGCCAACACAAACACGCCCATGCCATTCTGACCCACGAATCCACGCGGCGGTCTTTCAACCGCGGTATTCCATTGGCGGTACACACCGCCGCGGTCAAAATACACACACAGCTCCAAAACACTGGCACATTGGACATTTTGAAATACGTACACCTGAGACACATACAAACAACACACCCACACATCCAATCAACTATAAAACACACACCCACATCACCCACAAACCCCCACTAGTTGGAAATCGGAGCGAAGGCGAGAGCGAGAGAGATAGAGATAGAGAGAGCGAGCACAGCAATAGAAAACCCCAACACACACAGGAACCCAACTTCATCACCCACACCACATCTACGCACACATCACCACATATCATCACGCACATCACCACAAACACCACCCCACACCTCATCCACACCACCCCATGGCACCCCAAAGACACCCAAGGTTTTCGGACCAAGAACTCCGGGTCATGGTGGAGGAAATCATGAGGGTTGAGCCCCAGCTCTTCGGCACACAGGTGCAGCACACCACCATAGCAAGGAAAGCTGAGCTATGGCAAAGGATCGTAGACAGGGTCAACGCTGTGGGACAGCATCCCAGAAATCGGGAAGATATCAGAAAGCGATGGAACGACCTACGGGGGAAGGTGCGCTCGATGATCTCCAGGCACAACATCGCTGTGCAGAAGACTGGCGGCGAACCCTCACCCACTCCACCCCAATTCACTGCATGGGAGCAAGAGGTGGTAAACATCCTGCATCCTGATGGCCTCACTGGAGTACACGGAGGAATGGACTCTGGTAAGTCGAATCTCAACTACTTCACCCCCCCAACCACCAGCATGCCAACCCCCCCCTCACCCCCAATCTCAACCCCCAGCACACAACCTCCCTGCCAATGTCTCACCAGCACAACCCACCCTAAACAACACCAACCCCTGAATGCCAACACAAACCATAGACAGCCACCACCAAAGCATGACCATTCCACATACCCATACACCCCCCCCCCCCAAACCCTCACAACACCTCCCACAAGGGAATGCCAGCACTGGGGGACAAGGGCACTCAAAATGCACGCCATGGCACACACAGAAACAATAACCATACTCCTTTACCCCTGCAGGGCCCGAATGCCAACACACCGCCACGGAGGGTCCAGAATTGTCCATCCCACCCCCAGAACAGGCCCCCAGCGAGGACATCAGCTCTGTCGACCTAGAACCTGACGACCAGCCCGGACCATCGGGGACCTCTGGACAGTCGGTTCCCCACACACAGACACAGGCCACAGCAGACCCAAACCCCTCTGGGAACACCAGCACAGCTCCCACCCAGCGGGCCCATGCCTCTGTCTCGCGGACGCGTCAATCAGCGGTGTGTCCGCCACTACAGGGCACCCAGGCTGACCCAACACCCCAACAACAACAGGGACCTGGGGGCAGTGGTTGTGGGCACACCGTCCAGGGGACAGAGGCCCGGGGAAACAGGGCAACTGGGAGGGCTGCTGTGCGACAGGGGGGGGAGGACAGGCCCAGGGAACCGACTCTCCAAGAGGCCCTCACCACCATCATGGGAGGATACCATCACTCCCAGGAGACGATGGCGACGGTACTGGCCAGGTTCACCGAGATCCAGGCACAGCAGGAGGAACGGTACATGGGGTTTAGCAATGAACTCAGGAACATCGCTACCGCTATGGGGACCATAGTCCAGGCCCTCAACCGGATAGAAACCACATTGCGGGACCATGTGGCACCGCAAAGGGCCCCTGTCACTAGCCAGGAACAGCCTACCACCTCCCCCGGCGCTAGTGGTCAGGAGGCCCCCACAGAACGACGGGCCACCAGAACCCCACCTCCTGCTGAAGAACAACCACCCCGCAAGAGGAACCTGAGATCTCAAAGGAAGACAGAGTAGGATGCCAAGACCCCTGCCAGCCTAATATCCCCCCGGATGTCATTCCACTGTCCCACAGTGTCACCCTGTCCAACCTTGAACTGCCCCTGCTCCATCCTTCCACAGGCATATAAACAATGCACCTGTGCGACCGAGAACTGGACTCTGCCATGGACTTAACTCCACCCTCACCCATCACCGTTTTAATATCATGTACCAATATATAGCACTAAAAATAAATCACTCATTGCACAGAAATCATTCTGGAGTCAGCCTGTATTATTTACAAATGTATAACACATTACTTATCAATAATGTTCTGTAATTTATGTGTGGACAACATACCGATGTCAATAAGCATTAGTCCATGGGCTAACCAAGCAGAAGTCACGCAGTGGGTCATACAGCACTGAAAAGGGAAGGGAAAAGCAAACTTCAGTTTAAAAGACCTGGGGGGAAATACACAAAGTAAAGATGCAGGGGGCATTCAGTAAATGTTAAATGGCGTGGGTGATTCCTACCTGTGTGCTACTGAAAATACTGTTGGATAACTCTGTCCCTGTTGTCTGGGTCGTTCTCTTCGTCTTCCTCCTCTTCACTCTCCACAGGCTCCACAGCTGCTTCAACACCCCCATCTGGACCATCCTCCTGCAGGAAGGGCACCTGACGTCGCAATGCCAGATTGTGAAGCATACTGCAGGCCACGATGATCTGGCACACCTTCTTTGGTGAGTACATCAGGGATCCCCCTGTCATATGCAGGCACCTAAACCTGGCCTTCACGAGGCCAAAGGTTCTTTCAATGATCCTCCTAGTTCGCCCATGGGCCTCATTGTACCGTTCCTCTGCCCTGGTCCGGGGATTCCTCACTGGGGTCAATAGCCAAGGCAGGTTGGGGTAACCAGAGTCACCAATTAGCCACACACGGTGTCTCTGTAGCTGTTCCATCACATAAGGGATGCTGCTATTTCGCATCACATACGCGTCATGCACTGACCCAGGGAACATGGCATTCACATGGGAGATGTACTGGTCAGCCAAACAGACCACCTGGACGTTCATCGAATGGTAACTTTTCCTGTTTCTGTACACCTGCTCATCATCTTTTGGGGGTACTAAAGCCACATGGGTCCCATCAATGGCACCAATTATGTTGGGGATATGTCCAAGGGCATAAAAATCACCCTTCACAGTGGCCAAATCAACCTCCTTAGGGAATACAATGTAGCGCCGCATGTGTTTCGTCAGGGCAGACAACACTCTAGACAAGATTTTTGAAAACATAGGCTGAGACATTCCAGATGACATGGCCACTATTGTCTGGAATGAGCCACTTGCCAAAAAATGGAGGACTGACAGAACCTGCACTAGAGGGGGAATTCCTGTGGGTTGGCGGATGGGGGACATCAGGGCTGGCTCCAGCTGGGCACACAGTTCATGTATAGTGGCTCGGTCAAGTCGGTATCGTAGTATGATGTGGCGTTCTTCCATTGTCGACAGGTCCACCAGCGGTCGGTACACGCGAGGATTCATCCTTCTCCTCGCAAGTCCCAGCGGACGGTGCCTAGGAAGGACAACATGGCGCAGAGAGTCAAGCAAATCACAGGTACGTTCACCACTGCATGCATAGCACACGATTATCTATGTATTGAAAGGCGTGTATGTGTGGCAATGCAAGGCCTAGGTCTGTGTGACGCAGTACAAATTATGCCATGTGGGCCCTTAAAATGGCGGCTGTCTGACCTGTGAAGTGGGACAATGGGAGGTGAGGTCAATGCGCTGGCGTGGCACACCGTGGCGGTAGGCGGTCGAAGACCGCTATACGAAGCCGCATTGGCTAACATTGAGGCCTATGGGTTTCAGGAGCCAATGACGTGGTGCGCCGGCGGTCGCGGTACGCACCGCCGCGGGCGTAACCGCCATTTTCTATCTGCTTAATCACTCGAGACCTGATCATCCACAGGAGAGGACCTATACTGCAAGTGCTGCTGTGACCTCGGTCTGGAAGTGACAATGGCTGCTGCGACTGGGGAAAGGGCCCCTGCCTTCACGTCTGAGGAGTTGGAGAAACTTGTGGATGGGGTCCTCCCCCAGTATGCGTTACTCTACGGTCCTCCAGACCAACAGGTAAGTACACTGGGTGCACATTGAATGGGCTATGCCTGTGTGGAGTGGGGTGGATGCTAAGTTGGTGGGGTGGGGGGCGAATGAGGAGTGCAACGCACGACAGATGTGAGCATGTGCCATATGGCAAGGTTGGGGAGGGGGGGCCAATCGCAACCGGGACCAGGAAGACCGCCGAGTCACTGCTGGGGAGGGCCTCCCAACCTAGGAGGGGTGCCAGTCGTACCCTGACCCCCTGATGTCCCGGATCCTGGCGGTGGCCTACCCTGATTTGGATGGGCGCTTGAGGACATCACAGCAGACACAAGGGGGTGAGTATCAGCACATTCTGCTATCTCTCTGCGCAGTGGAGGCGTCTGGGTGGGGGAGGAGGGTTGGGGTGTGACATTAGGCCAGGGCGCTTTCTGTAGTGTAGTCCTCTCCGTTAGGCATGGCCCTGTGCTCCCGGCCCCCACCTCTGTAGGGTGACAAGTACAGCTATCGATGGTCCAGCATCACACATGTGCGCCTTTGTCGTCTCTAGACCTGTTGTCCTAGTCCGAAGTACTGAGTAGTATACCCCGAATGCGCGGCTTAGTGCATGAGGCTCCTGTGTCTGTCCTCTCCGCCAACGGTGTTGACATTGCATGCACTCAACCTGGTCTTCGTTTTTCTCCTCCCACCCTTCTTCTTCGTCTTCTTGTGCATCTGTGCATTAGCATCATCAGGCAGAGGAGAATTGGCATCGGAGCACGAGGGAGCTGCAAGTCACAAGGCCCCTGTGGGACCAGGAACAGACACCGAGGGCACCAGTGATCTGGAGGGCGAGGGGAGCACCACAACAGGGACCGGTGGTGACACCAGCGACAGCGACACGTCCTCGGATGGGAGCTCCCTAGCGGTGGCCGCAACATCCGGGCCCCCCGCCTCTACAGGTACAGCCGCCCCACCCAGCGCACCAGCCCCGCCCTCCCAGCAGCCCCTCAGCCTACGCTCCGTGCCCGCTCGCCCAGGAAGGCGGGCATCTCCTTCGCGCCAGGCACCTCAGCCCCTGCCCCTGTTACCCCTGCTGCCCTCAGTGAGGAGGTCATTGACCTCCTGCGGATCATCATTGTTGGGCAGACTACCCTTTTGAATGCCATCCAGGGGGTAGAAATGGAGGTGCATCGGAGCAATGCCTACCTGGAGGGCATTCATTCGGGTCAGGCTGCCCATCAACGATCGTTCAATGCTCTGGCCTCAGCACTGACGGCAGCCATTGTCCCTGTTTCCAGCCTCCCTCTTCTGACTGCCTCCAGCCTGTCTCTGTCTCCTGTTCCTCAGCCTATCCCATCCACACCATCAGACCAGCCTGCACACACCTCAACACCCAAGGGCAGCTCGTCCAGACACAAGCACCACAGAACCCACAAGCATTCACGCAAGCAACACCCAGATGCAGACATTCCAACAGTCACTACCACCTCTGTGTCCCCCTCCTCCTCGTCTCCCTCCTCCCTCCCTGTGACGTCTACACTCACACCTGCATGCACACCACCATCAGCCAGTGCTTCCATCACCAGCACACCCTCCAGTCCAGTCCGCACACATGCAGTCACCACCCCCACTACCATTTACACGTCCCCTGTGTCCTCTCCCACTGTGTCTGTCACCCCCTCTTCCAAGACACACAAACGCAGGCAGACACCCACCCAACAGCCATCCACCTCATGACAGCCTCCAGCACAAGCACCTGCACCCAAAGACAGCACACCTGACTCTCCTACAACCACATCCTCTTCCTCCACTTCCATCACCACTTCTCCTACCTTTTACCTTGGTCCTAAGAAAGTTTTCCTTGCTAATCTTGACCTCTTTCCCTCCACTGACCCACCCCCTCCATCTGCAAAGAGTCCCAAGAGCACCTCAGCCACCACCAGCCCAGCTTCGAGTGTCACTGTGGTGCATGGGTTCTGGAGCCCACCCTTTGCCAGCAGTGACACTTCAATCAGCAGCAAGGGGACAGCCAGCCCCCCACCAGGCAAGAAGACCAGGAAGCTAAAGGGCCGCCGTGAGAGGACTTACACGGCTGCCCCCAAGGAGCAAAGTTCGCCCACTTCACCAGCCACAACATCTAGGGGAGGCAAGGGCCCGAGAGCCCCATCTAAGGAGCGAAAGGGCAGCAGGGCGGAAAAGTCAGCCAGCAGGAGCGCGGAGCAGGAGGGGCCCACAAGCCCCATCCCGGGTGTTAGGAAGGACACCAAAGGGCCCAGGACTCCGTCACCGAAGGGTCCAGCAACAGCACGGTCGGAGGGCGACTGAGCAGGGAGTCCAGGCCAGGTCTGGCTCCCTTGACCTACTGGACGAGCACCGCTGAACAGGGCCCCGCCGTGGAGAAGAGCACCGCTGAACAGGGCCCCGCCGTGCAGAAGAGCACCGCTGAACAGGGCCCCGCCATGCAGAAGAGCACCGCTGAACAGGGCCCCGCCGTGCAGAAGAGCACCGCTGAACAGGGCCCCGCCGTGCAGAAGAGCACCGCTGAACAGGGCCCCGCCGTGCAGAAGAGCACCGCTGAACAGGGCCCCGCCGTGGAGAAGAGCACCGCTGAACAGGGCCCCGCCGTGGAGAGGAGCACCGCTGAACAGGGCCCCGCCGTGCAGAAGAGCACCGCTGAACAGGGCCCGCCGTGCAGAAGAGCACCGCTCCGCTGGGCCCCGCCGTCTCAAGCACCGCTCTGCTGGGCCCTTCCTGTCAAGCACCGCTTCGCTGGGCCCTTCATCTCAAGCACCGCTCCGCTGGGCCCTTCATCTCAAGCACCGCTCCGCTGGGCCCCGCCTACTCAAGCACCGCTCCGCTGGGCCCCGCCGTCTCAAGCACCGCTCCGCTGGGCCCCGCCGTCTCATGCACCGCTCCGCTGGGCCCTTCATCTCAAGCACCGCTCCGCTGGGCCCTTCATCTCAAGCACCGCTCCGCTGGGCCCCGCCGTCTCAAGCACCGCTCCGCTGGGCCCTTCATCTCAAGCACCGCTCCGCTGGGCCCCGCCGTCTCATGCACCGCTCCGCTGGGCCCCGCCGTCTCAAGCACCGCTCCGCTGGGCCCCGCCGTCTCAAGCAACGCTCCGCTGGGCCCTTCATCTCAAGCACCGCTCCGCTGGGCCCCGCCGTCTCATGCACCGCTCCGCTGGGCCCCGCCGTCTCAAGCACCACTGGCACAATGACAGTGCCGGATCTGTCTCGAGCTACTGTTCACGGTTCACTGTGCCCACCATGCCTCCTCCTTGACCGGTGGAGACTGTTATCCACCTGATGGACTGTGGCTTTGCAATCCCCAGGATGGCCGAGTGGGCAAGCCACCCACTGTAGAGACTTGAGAGACTGTGGCTTTGTACTCCCCAGGATGGCCGAGTGGCCAAGCCACCCACTGTAGAGACTTGAGAGACTGTGGCTTTGCACTCTCCAGGATGGCCGAGTGGGCAAGCCACCCAATGTAGAGACTTGAGAGACTGTGGCTTTGCACTCCCCAGGATGGCCGAGTGGCCAAGCCACCCACTGTAGAGACTTGAGAGACTGTGGCTTTGCACTCCCCAGGATGGCCGAGTGGGCAAGCCACCCACTGTAGAGACTTGAGAGACTGTGGCTTTGCACTCCCCAGGATGGCACAGTGGGCATGGTGGCCCCTTCGTGGATCTGGCGTCATGGACTCATGTGGCTGTGGTACCCCCCCCCTTCCCTTCCCCCTGAGTTGCCTGTGGTTTTTTCATCAGATGCCCCTGCAGTGTTCTCTCCAAAGGACTCTCCTGTGTGGGCTTTGCCCTTGTGTTGATACACTTTGGCCCACGGACACTTGGAATCTCATTGGATGTGCAGGACTTATTGCCTCGGTTTATCGTATGCACTGGATATTGAATTGGTATTTTTGATTTGTTATTGCTATTTGACCGTGACTTATCAGTGGTTTTTATTTCCCATAAATTTCGAGTCACAATTTAATTATGTCCTTGCTTTTTTTACGGGGGTTTGGGTAGTTTCACTGTGACTTGTTGCTCTGCATTGGTGTGTACATGGTTTGGGGGGGTGGGTGTATCGCGTATGTGTGTGCACGTAACCTTTCGTCCTCCTCCCTCCCCTGTGTCGTAGGTGCAGTACTCACCGTTGTCGTCTGCGCCGGCGTTCGTACTCGTGGTAGATGAGCAGGTAGACGAGAGCAGGTAGGATGTTTAATTCGGGTTCCATGCTGTCCTCCTTCCTCGTGGAGTGTGTAGAGGTGCGCGTTTTCCCGTTCGTAGTCTGTTTCTGCCGTGTTTTTATCGGCGGTGCTCCCGCCCCGGAAAAGGTGGCGGATTGGCCGGTCATGATAGTGTGGGCGGTACATTGTCTGCCGCCTGTCTGTTGGCGGTGACCGCTGCGCTGTTTGTCGGTCCCGCCGTGGCGGTCGGAGTGTTAATGTGGCGGCCTGTGTTGGCGGTTCCTGCCAGGGTCAGAATTCCATTTTTTGGACCGCCGGCCTGTTGGCGGGTTGGCCGCCGCTTTATCACCGACCGCCAGGGTTAGAATCACCCCCATTGTTCTGTATTTATGTGCTTTTATAGAAAATACTGGAGATGTTGAGAGAAAGATAATTAAGAAAAATGCCTAAAACATATTTTTTTGATTCTGTGAATGTATGTTAAGCTTGGTGTGTGTGCACGTCCCCACGACTGTATTTAGATAGTTAAATATGCAAATGGGACAGAAATCCCTTGCTTGTGAGCAGTCAATACTATAACTCTTCCTACACTGGTTTATTTCACATTGGGTAAAAGACAAAGGGGGTCATTCTGACCTCGGCGGTAAAAGGCGCTTACCGCCGGTCAGAAGACCGCCATAACACCGCCGCGGTCGCGGTAAACCGCCACGGTCATTCTGACCCGCAACTGGCAAACTGCCAAAAACCCGACATCAACAAAATTCCGCCACAGCAACGGCCAGCGAAAAACTGGCAATGACCAAACCTCCACCGTCACGCCAACAGAAATACGCCCATGCCATTCTGACCCACAAATCCCCGCAGCGGTCTTTCAACCGCGGTATTCCATTGGCGGTACACACCGCCGCAGTCAAAATACACACACCTTTACAAAACACTACCACATTGGACAATTCAAAATACACACACCTGAGACACATACACACACCACTCCCACACACCCAATACAATATAAAACACACACCCACATCTCCCACAAACCCTTACGACCACAATTGCGACTGAAGGACAGAGAGAGACAGCACAGAATAGAGTAGACCATCACACAGAGGCAAATCACAACATCACCCACACAATATCCACGCACAAAACACCATACACCACCACACTCACCACACTCTACAACACATACACCACCCCTCACCTCATCCACACCACCCAATGGCACCCCAAAGACACCCCAGGTTCTCTGACGCAGAACTCAGGGTCATGGTGGAGGAAAAAGTTCGGATAGAGCCCCAGCTCTTCGGGACACAGGTGCAGCACACCACCATTGCCAGGAAGATGGAGCTATGGCAAAGAATAGTGGACAGGGTCAACGCTGTGGGACAGCATCCACGAAATCGGGACGACATCAGGAAGCAGTGGAACGACCTACGGGGGAAGGTGCGTTCCATGGTATCAAGGCACAACATCGCGGTGCAGAAGACTGGCGGCGGACCCCCACCTACTCCCCCAGAATTCACAGCATGGGTGGAGGAAGTCTTGCACATCCTGCATCCTGAGGGCCCCGCAGGAGTAGGCGGAGGAATGGACTCTGGTAAGTCAAATCTTCACTACTTCATTCCCCCCACCCCACCTGCCTGCCAAATCATACCCCCACCCTCACCCCCACCCCCATCACACCAACTCCTTGCAAATGGCTCACCATCACAACCCACCCATCCCAAAACCTAGCCCTGCATGCGTCCCCAAAGCATGGACATCCATCACCAAAGCATTCCCACTGCACATACCCATCTCCCCCACAAGCCACCGTCACAAAAGTCCCCACAAGGGAATGCCAGCACTGGGGTACACGGCCACCCACCCATTACACGAAATGGCACACACAGAAGCAATAACCATACTCTTATACCCCTGCAGGACCCGAACGCCACCACACCGCCCAGGAGGGTCCAGAGATGTCCATCCCACCCCCAGAAGAGGCCCCCAGTGATGACAGCAGCTCTGTCTCCCTGGGCCCAGATGACCAGCCCGGCCCATCGGGGACCTCGGACAGTCGGTTCCCCACAGACAGCCACAGGCTACAGCAGACCTAACCCCCTCTAGGAACACCAGCACAGCTCCCACCCAGCGGGCCCATGCCTCTGTCTCGAGGACGCGTCAATCAGCGGTGTGTCCACCACTACAGGGCACCCAGGTTGACCCACCACCCCAACAACAACAGGGACCTGGGGGCAGTGGTTGTGGGCACACGGTCCAGGGGACAGAGGCCCAGGGAAACAGGGGAACTGGGAGGGCTGCTGTGCGACAGGGGGGGGACAGGCCCAGGGAACCGACTCTCCAAGAGGCCCTCTCCTCCATCATGGGAGCATACCACCGCTCCCAGGAGACGATGGCTACGGTACTGGCCAGGTTCCAGGAGATCCAGGTACTGCAGGAGGAACAGTACATGGGGTTCAGAGAGGAACTGAGAAACATTAGTTTCCCAATGGGGACCATCGTCGTGGCTCTTAACCAGATAGTCACCACATTGCGGGACCATGTGGCACCACAAAGGGCCCCTGTCACTAGCATGGACCCAGACCAGGCTACCACCTCCGCCGGCGCTAGTGGACAGGAGGCCCCCACACGATGACAGGTCACCAGAACCCCACCTCCTGCAGAAGAAGAACCACCCCGCAAGCGGTACCTGAGATCTCAGAAGAAGGCAGAGTAGGATACCCCCTGATGTCATCCCACTATCCCACATTGCCACCCTGTCCAAACATAAACTGCCCCTGCTCCATCCTTCCACAGGCATATGGACAATGCACCTGTGAGACTGAAAACTGGACTCTGCCATGGACATTACTCCACCATCACCCATCACCGTTTTTCAATCATGTCCCTAAATTTAGCACTTTAATAAAATCACTTATTGCTCTTAAAAAATCTGGAGTCTGCCTGTATTTTGTACAAATGTATTAGACATAACGGTGCCAAAATGTTCAGTTACATTGTGATGACAACATACCACTGTCACACAGCTGTAGTCCATGGGCAAACAAACCAGAGGTCCAGAGCAGAGGCCCACAGCTCTGAAAATGGAAGGGAAAGTCACAACTCAGTTAACAGGAACTGGGGGGAAACACAGACAGTAGAGAGGCAGGAGACTTTAAGTAAATGTAAAATGGCGGGGATGATTCGTACCTGTGTGCTACTGAAAATACTGTTGTATCACTGTGTCCCTGTTGTCTGTGTCGTCCCCGTCGTCTTCCTCCTCTTCACTCTCCACAGGCTCCACAGCTGCTACAACACCACCATCTGGACCATCCTCCTGCAGGAAAGGCACCTGGCGTCGCAAAGCCAGGTTGTGAAGCATACAGCAGGCCACGATGATATGGCACACCTTCTTTGGTGAGTACATTAGGGATCCACCTGTCATATGCAGGCACCTAAACCTGGCCTTCAGGAGGCCGAAGGTCCGCTCGATCACCCTCCTAGTCCGCCCATGGGCCTCATTGTACCGTTCCTCTGCCCTGGTCCGGGGATTCCTCACTAGGGTCAGTAGCCACGACAGGTTGGGGTAACCAGAGTCACCAATTAGCCACACACGGTGTCTCTGTAGCTGTTCCATCACATAAGGGATGCTGCTATTTCGCATGATGTACGCGTCATGCACTGACCCAGGGAACTTGGCATTTACATGGGAGATGTACTGGTCAGCCAAACAGACCACCTGGACATTCATCGAATGATAACTTTTTCTGTTCCTGTACACCTGCTCACTTTCACTGGGGGGAACCAAAGCCACATGGGTCCCATCAATTGCACCAATGATGTTGGGGATATGTCCAAGGGCATAGAAATCACCCTTCACTGTAGCCAAATCGCCCACCTCAGGGAAAACAATGTAGCTCCGCATGTATTTCATCAGGGCAGACAACACTCTGGACAAAACCTTAGAAAACATAGGCTGAGACATCTCTGATGATATGGCCACTGTTGTTTGGAATGATCCACTTGCCAAAAAATGGAGTACTGACAGCACCTGCACCAGAGGGGGAATCCCTGTGGGTTGGCGAATGGGGGACATCAGGTCTGGCTCCAGCTGGGCACACAGTTCCTGTATAGTGGCTCGGTCAAGTCTGTATGTCAGTATGACATGTCTTTCTTCCATTGTCGACAGGTCCACCAGCAGTCTGTACACGGGAACATTCCTCCATCTCCTCGCAAGTCCCAGCGGACGGTGCCTAGGAAGGACAACATGGAGCACAGAGTCAAGCAACCCACAGGTACGTAACCACAGCTTGCACAGAAAACGATTCGCTATGCATTGAATGGCTTGTATGAGTGGCAATGCAACGCCTAGGCCTGTGTGACGCAGTAGAAATTAAGCCATGTGGGCCCTTGAAATGGCGGCTGCCTGACCTGTGAAGTGTGACAATGGGATGTGAGGTCAATGCGCTGGCGTGGCACACCGTGGTGGTATGCGGTCGAAGACCACGGCGCAAAGCAGCATTGGTTAACATTGAACCCTATGGGTCTCAGGAGCCAATGATGATGTGCGCCGGCAGTCGCGGTACGCACCGCCGTGGGCGTGACCACCATTTTCTATCTGCTTAATCACTCGAGACCTCATCATCCACAGGAGAGGACCTATACTGCAAGTGCTGCTGTGACCTCGGTCTGGAAGAGACAATGGCTGCTGCGACTGGGGAAAGGGCCCCTGCTGAGGAATTGGAGAAACTTGTTGATGGGGTCCTCCCCCAGTATGCGCTACTCTACGGTCCTCCAGACCAACAGGTAAGTACCCTGGGACCATGCTTTGTGGGCAATGCCTGGGTTGAGTGGGGTGAATGAACGATGGTGCGGAGGGGAGCGTATGAGGCATGCATCAAACGACAGATGAGAGCATGTGCCACATGGCAAGTGTGGGGATGGGGGGACACTCACATCGAGCATGCAGAAAATTCTGATATTGTATTTTCTCTCCCTGTACGTGTCACATAGGTCAGCGCCCATCAGAAAGTCGACATTTGGCGTGCCATCGCCAAGGACGTCCGGACCCTGTGGGTCCACAACAGACGGGGCACCCGCTGCCACAAGAGGTGGGAGGACATCCGCCGTGGGAGCAGAAAGACCGCGGAGGCTCTGCTGGGGATGGCCTCCCAACGTAGGAGGGGTGCCACGCGTCAATTGACCCCCCTGATGTCTCGGATCCTGGCGGTGGCCTACCCAGATTTGGATGGGCGCGTGAGAACATCACAGCAGACACAAGGGGGTGAGTACACTCTCATTCTGCTGACTATGCGCGCAGTGGAGGTGTCTGGGTGGGGGAAGAGGGCTGTGGGTATCCCTAGGCCAGGGCGATTTCTGTAGGCTAGGCCCCTCCGTAAGGCATGGCCCTGTGCCCCCGCCCCCCACCTCTGTAGGGTGCCAAGTACAGCTATCCATGGCCCTGTGTCACCTATGTGTGCAGTTGTCGTCCATAGGCTTGTAGGCCATGTCCCACTGATTGAGCAGTGTACCCCAAGTGCGAGGCGTAGTGCAGGGGGCTTCTGTGTCTGTCCTCTCCGCCAACTGTGTTGCCAATGCATGCACTCAACATGTCTTTATTCTCCCCCCCCTTTTTTTGTCTGCTCTTCCTGTTCATGTGTGCATTAGCATCATCTGGCGGAGGAGAAGTGGCATTGGAGCACGAGGGAGCTGCATCTCACATGGCCCCGGAGGGCCATGCAACGGACTCTGATTTGACCAGTGAGACGGAGGGCGAGGGGGGCTCCACAACGGGGACACATGGAGACATCAGCGACACTGACACGTCCTCGGAAGGGAGCTCCCTTGTGGTGGCGGCAACATCCGTGCCCACCGCAACAACAGGTACAGCCGCCACCCAGCGCACCAGCTCCGCTCTCACAGCAGCCCCTCAGCATTCACCCCGTGCCCGCTCGCACACCAAGGCGGGCATCTCCTTCGCCCCAGGCACCTCAGGCCCTGCCCCAGTTACCCCTGCTGCCCTCAGTGAGGAGGTCATCGACCTCCTCCGGACGCTCATTGTTGGGCAGTCTACCCTTTTGAATGTCATCCAGGGGGTGGAAAGGGAGGTGCATCGGAGCAATGCATACCTGGAGGGCATTCATTCGGGTCAGGCTGCCCATCAGCGATCGTTCAACGCTCTGGCCTCAGCACTGATGGCAGCCATTGTCCCTGTCTCCTGCCTCCCTCCTCCAACTCCCTCCACCCAGTCCCACTCCCCTGTTCCTCTGCCTATCCCAGACACACCTACAGACCAGCCTGCACACACCTCAACACCCAAGGTCAGCTCATCCAAACATAAGCACCACACATCACAGAAGCATTCACACAAGCAACATCCACATGCAGACATGCCAACAGCCACTGCCTCCTCTGTGTCCCCCTCCTCCTCGTCTCCCTTCCTCCCTCCTTGTGACGTCCCAACTCACACTTGCATGCACCACTTCATCAGCCACTACGACCATCACCAGCACACCCACCAGAACACTCCGCACACGTGCAGTCACCACCCCCACTGCCATTTACACGTCCCCTGTGTCCTCTCCCAGTGTGTCTGTCACCCCCTCTTCCAAACCACACAAACGCAGGCAGCCACCCACCCAACAGCCATCCACCTCACGACAGCCTCCGTCACAAGCACCTGCACCCATAGACAGCACACTTGACTCTCCTACAACCACATCCTCTTCCTCCACTCCCATACCCACTGCACCTACCCTTCCCATTGCTCCCAAAAAGTTTTTCCTCTCCAAAATTAACCTCTTTCCATCACCTGACCCACCCCCTCCATCTCGTAAAAGTCCAATCTGCACCTCAGCCACCACAACCCCTGGACCTACAAGGACCATAGTCCAGGGATATTGGAGTCCCCCACCTTCGTGGGCAGCCACATCGGCCATCAGCAAAGGGACAGCCAGCCCACCCCCTGGGAAAAAATCAAAAAAAGCCAAGGGCCGGCGCGAGAAAACAGAGACGGCAGCCTCCACAGGCACCACCCTGGCACCGTCAGGGAGTGGGGTGCCACCTGGCACATCTCCAAAGGGAGGCAAGGGCCACAGAGGATCAGGCAAGGATGGCAAGGGCAGCACGGCCGACAAGTCCTGCAGCAGGCGAGCTGCCCAGGAGGGCCCCACCAGCCCCATTCTGGGGGTGAAGGAGGACACCCACGGGCATGGGCCACCAGCACAGGAGGGCCCAGCAAGCGAGAAGTCGGATGGCGAGTGAACACCATCTATTGGCCGGATCTGGTGCCCTGGAGACACATGTGAAGCACCGCTGAACAGGGCCCTTCAAGACAAGCACCGCTGAACAGGGCACCGCCGTGTCAAGAACCGCTGAACAGGGCCCTTCAAGACAGGCACCGCTGAACAGGGCACCGCCGTCTCAAGAACCGCTGAACAGAGCCCTTCAAGACAGGCACCGCTGAACAGGGCACCGCCGTGTCAAGAACTGCTGAACAGGACCCTTCAAGACAGGCACCGCTGAACAGGGCCCTTCAAGACAGGCACCGCTGAACAGGGCAACGCCGTGTCAAGAACCGCTGAACAGGGCCCTTCAAGACAAGCACCGCTGAACAGGCCACCGCCGTGTCAAGAACCGCTGAACAGGGCCCTTCAAGACAGGCACCACTGAACAGGGCCCTTCAAGACAAGCACCGCTGAACAGGGCACCGCCGTGTCAAGCACCGCTGAACAGGGCCCTTCAAGACAGGCACCACTGAACAGGACACCGCCGTCTCAAGAACCGCTGAACAGGCCACTTCAAGACAGGCACCGCTGAACAGGGCATCGCCGTCTCTGCTCCGCTCCACTTGGCCCTTCATCTCAAGCACCGCTCCGCTGGGGCCTTCATCTCAAGCACCGCTCCGCTGGGCCCTTCATCTCAAGCACCGCTCCGCTGGGCACCGCCGTCCCTGCACCGCTCCGCTTGGCCCTTCATCTCAAGCACCGCTCCGCTGGGCCCTTCTTCTCAAGCACCGCTCCGCTGGGCCCTTCATCTCAAGCACCGCTCCGCTGGGCACCACCGTCTCTGCACCGCTCCGCTTGGCCCTTCATCTCAAGCACCGCTCCGCTGGGCCCTTCATCTCAAGCACTGCTCTGCTGGGCACCGCCGTCTCTGCACCGCTCCGCTTGGCCCTTCATCTCAAGCACCGCTCCGCTGGGCAACACCGTCTCTGCACCGCTCCGCTGGGCCCTTCATCTCAAGCACCGCTCCGCTGGGCCCTTCATCTCAAGCACCGCTCCGCTGGGCCCTTCATCTCAAGCACTGCTCTGCTGGGCACCGCCGTCTCTGCACCGCTCCGCTTGGCCCTTCATCTCAAGCACCGCTCCGCTGGGCCCTTCATCTCAAGCACCGCTCCGCTGGGCACCGCCGTCTCTGCACCGCTCCGCTTGGCCCTTCATCTCAAGCACCGCTCCGCTGGGCCCTTCATCTTAAGCACCGCTCCGCTGGGCCCCGCCGTCTCTGCACCGCTCCGCTTGGCCCTTCATCTCAAGCACCGCTCCGCTGGGCCCTTCATCTCAAGCACCGCTCCGCTGGGCACCGCTGTCTCTGCACCGCTCCGCTTGGCCCTTCATCTCAAGCACCGCTCCGCTGGGCCCTTCATCTCAAGCACCGCTCCGCTGGGCCCTTCATCTCAAGCACCGCTCCGCTGGGCACCGCCGTCTCTGCACCGCTCCGCTTGGCCCTTCATCTAAAGCACCGCTCCGCTGGGCAACGCCGTCTCTGCACCGCTCCGCTGGGCCCTTCATCTCAAGCACCGCTTCGCTGGGCCCTTCATCTCAAGCACCGCTCTGCTGGGCACCGCTGTCTCTGCACCGCTCCGCTTGGCCCTTCATCTCAAGCACTGCTCCGCTGGGCCCTTCATCTCAAGCACCGCTCCGCTGGGCACCGCCGTCTCTGCACCGCTCCGCTTGGCCCTTCATCTCAAGCACCGCTCCGCTGGGCCCTTCATCTCAAGCACAGCTCCGCTGGGCACCACCGTCTATGCACCGCTCCGCTTGGCCCTTCATCTCAAGCACCGCTCCGCTGGGCCCTTCATCTCAAGCACCGCTCCGCTGGGCAACGCCGTCTCTGCACCGCTCCGCTTGGCCCTTCATCTCAAGCACCGCTCCGCTGGGCCCTTCATCTCAAGCACCGCTCCGCAGGGCACCGCCGTCTCTGCACCGCTCCGCTGGGCACCGCCGTCTCTGCACCGCTCCGCTGGGCCCTTCATCTCAAGCACCGCTCCGCTGGGCAACGCCGTCTCTGCACTGCTCCGCTGGGCCCTTCATCTCAAGCACCGCTCCGCTGGGGCCTTCATCGCAAGCACCGCTCCGCTGGGCCCTTCATCTGAAGCACCGCTCCGCTGGGCACCGCCGTCTCCACACCGCTCCGCTGGACACTGCCGTCTCTGCACCGCTCCGCTGGGCCCTTCATCTCAAGCACCGCTCCGCTGGGCCCTTCATCTCAAGCACCGCTCCGCTAGGGCCTTCATCTCAAGCACCGCTGACACATTGGCAGAAGGGGCAGGCCCGGATCAGTGTCGGACAGGGCTGCACGATACACTCTGGGCACCAAGAGTCCTCCAGTACCGCTGGAGTCTGTCATCCACTTGTGAGACTGTGGCTTTGCACTCCCCAGGATGGCACAGTGGGCAACCCACCCACTGTAGAGAATTGAGAGACTGTGGCTTTGCACTCCCCAGGATGGCACAGTGGGCAACCCACCCACTGTAGAGACTTGAGAGACTGTGGCTTTGCACTCCCCAGGATGGCACAGTGGGCAACCCACCCACTGTAGAGACTTGAGAGACTGTGCCTTTGCACTCCCCAGGATTGAACATTGGCCGTGGAGGCCCCTCGTGGATCTGGCGTCGTGGACTCATGTGGCTGAGGTGGCCCCCCTTCCCTTCCCCCTGAGGTGCCTGTAGGTTTCCTATCTGATGCCCCTGCAGTGTTCTCTCCAATGGATTTGGGTCTCATGTGTGGGCTTTGCCCATGTGTTGAGGACCATTGGCCCACGTACAATGACAGAAAGCCAATTCTGACGGGACAATATACATATGTGTATATAGTTATGGGATGTTCGTCTTACTTATTTACTTTGCCTTACAATATATTTGTATTACAATTACTTATTATTTTGTCTTTGCATTCTTCTGGGGGGCTTGGGGGGTGTCACTCTGAGTTGTTGCTCTGCATTGGTGTGTAGGTAGTTGGGGGGGGGGTCGCGTATGTGTGTGCCCGTAATCTTTTCTCCTCCCCCCTCCTGTGTGTCGTAGGTGCAGTACTCACCGTTGTCTTCTGCGCCGGCGTTCGTGCTCCTGGTAGAGGAGCAGGTAGACAATAGCTGGTAGGATGTGTAGTTCTGGTTCCATGCTGTCCAGATTCCTCGTGGAGTGTGTAGAGGTGAGCGTTTTCCCGTTCGTAGTCTGTTTCCGCCGTGTTTTTATCGGCGGGGCTCCCGCCCCGGAAAAGGTGGCGGATTGGTGAGTTGTGATAGGGTGGGCGGTACATTGTCTGCCGCCTGTCTGTTGGCGGTGACCGCCGCACTTCTTGTCTGTACCGCCGTGGCGGTCAGAGTATTAAAGTGGCGGGCTGCGTTGGCGGTTCCCGCCATGGTCGGAATTCCATTTTTTTGGCTGCCTGCCTGTTTGCGGTTTGGCTGCAGCTTTAACACCGACCGCCAGGGTTGGAATGACCCCCAAATTGTTGAAGCTAAGAGCCATAGATCCTACAAGCTATTCTGAAGGAGAGCTATTGAAACAGTTCAATGCCTTAGGGTCTCTCACAGTATACATTTACCATATCTCTTTAGCATGCTATCCTCAAACAGTCATGATTTGCTCCCTGTGCTCTCCTGTCTACCATCATCAAGCCTACCTGGGACTCTCCAGTGTTCTAATAAACGTCTGGACATTCTACTGTATGCATATACTGATTCCCAGGCTTTTAGACACTATTTGGAAATTCCCATTCAGTTTCAATCTATGCCAGGTTTTGTGGAAGCCAGTCTGCTCATGTTAAAAACTCCCATTACCTAGAAATCTCTTACCACTGCTTCTTCTCCACCCATGCAGGCAAAGGATGGGTGGAGGAATTCAGCATGCCTGTGGCTGGCAGGTGCTAGCTTGCTCACATCTGATGCATGTGGTTATTGAGAGCTCTTTTAAGCCCCAGTTTCCTTCAGTCTAGCTTTAGTCATTGTAATCATGTTCCTGTTAGACCAACCCTTTGTTTCCTTAGTGTTTTCTAGATTTGTTTTGCTCTCCGTATTTCTTGATATCTGAGCTGTAGCTAATCCTTGTTTCCAAACTTAAACTGCTTGCAGTGCTCCTTTGAAACTATTTTAGTGCCACTTGATCTCTTTCTCCTTCTGTATTTACCTTTTTCCCCATGTCTGCTTCCATTCCCTTGCCTTTTTTTGCAGTTTCCAGTTTGCTGCCTTCCTAATCCTGCTGCCTTAGTTTCCAATTTATTTGTGTGATTGTCACTTGCTTTCAGCCAAGTGTGCCCTTTGGATAACCTTCTTTCTTGTTAAGCTCTCTTCCTTGCTAAAACCTTGTCCATTGTGCCTGTTTATTTAGTTCTACACCCTTTCTGTTACTGCCTCATGTGCTCCAGTTGGTTTCCCAGGATCCATGGGTACAGCTGACAGTCTAGGTGATGTTATGTGTACTAACGTGAGTATTGTCAATGAGCTACTTTTATAACATCACCATGGGCATCAACTGTGTCTTTGCATGTAGAACCTAGGTGTGAGTATTTGCAGTCAGTACCTGTAACAGCATTTGTGGATGAGGAACTTATTGAGCTTGAGTGTTACCATTTGGAGCTCTTGATTGCTTTACCCTACATTCCATTTATTGTTAATTTTGTTATATATGCATGCCTTGCATGTTCGTCTTGGGTGATAGTCTGAATGCCATATTGTCACTTGAGTGCATGTCCTTTCTAAGATTAATGCATATAGGTTAGCAACTGCCCCTTCAATTTAACTGCTGGGAAAAATTGAAAGTCGGGTGATACTAATTTACTTGTGGTTTTTACAAATAGAACCAGAAAAGTACACATAGAGGCCACTTGACAACATTTGAATAACTCTATACCGAGGAGAAACAGCGGCCCTCATCCAACATGACCTCTCTGTGGCCTTTGACACTGTTTCCAATAAAGCCCTCATTAGAAAACTCCATGAGATTGGCATACAAGGCTCTGCTCTCAAATAAACCTGTTCCATCCTCACAGGAAGAATCCAAAGGGTCAGGCTGCCACCCTTCCATCTGAGACCAAGAGGTTGATATGCAAAGTCCCACAGAGATCGGCCCTCAGCCCATCCTTTTCAACAAATATATGACACTGCTCACCAACATCATCCAATCCTATGCTGATGACACCCAATTTATCCTCTGCCTGATGGACAAGACAACCAACACCAGGACCATCCTTGCCAAAGGAATGACAATGGTAGCAGACTGGATGCAAACCAAATACCTATAGCTCACCTTCAACCAGAAGAAAGTACTTGTATTAGGCAACAAGGCCTCATCGTGGGACTCAATCTGGAGACCTTCAGAGCTAGGACCAACACTCACATCCACAGACCACACAAGAAATTTAGAGACCATCCTAGAGGACAAGCTAACATGACGGCTCAAGTCAATGCAGTGTGCCTGCCTCCACACCCTAATCATGCTACAAAAGATCTTCATATGATTGACTCAGAACACCAAACGGACTGTCATGCAAATACTCATCATTAACAGGCTGGACTATCGCAACACTCTCTATGTGAAATGTCAAACAACTCCTTTACAGACTTCAGGCCATCTGGAACACTGCTGTAAGACTCAAACTCACCATTCCACGTTGCACCCACATAACACTGCACCTCAGAAAGCTTCACTGGCTCCCCATTCACAAGCGTAGCTAATCCAAATTGTTCTTGCTCACATACAAAGCTAAAGCAGCTCCAGCTCTGTGAGAGCAATTGTTTCCTCTGTCTCCCTGCCTGCATCTCCATGGGCAGGGAGAAAGAGGAAACATCTGCTCTCAGTGATGGAGAGCAATTTTACAGCTCTCCCTCGCTCCGAGCAGAGTGTTTGCTGTGGCTTGGCAGCAGCTGTAAAGCTGCAGTCAAGCCATAGCAAACAGCTATGGAGCTGTCCCTTGGGGTGGCAGTCCCCAGGGCCATCAGTGGCTCTTCAAGGGGGGTCACGTGGCCCCCTCCAATGAACATAGCGCTGGGGAGGTCGTGGTCCCCAGGGCTGTGGGGGTCCAAAACAGACCTTTCTTAAAACAAATTACAATTTACCCAGGGGAGGTGGAGGTCCCCAGGACTGCAGGGGGGCTGTCCAGGCCCGCATAGAATTACATTATATCCCCAGGAAGGTGGTGGTCCCCGGGGCTGTGGAGGGGGGCTGGGCGGATCCCCGCATGAGTTTAGATTCATGCCCCAGGAAGGTGGCAGTCTCCAGGCCTGTGGGTGGGCCAGGAGGTCCCTCACATTACTTTTGCATACTGCCTCAGGGAGGTGGTGTCCCCTAGGGCTCTTGAGGGAGCTGTGCGGCCCCCTGCACCAAATTTAGTGAATGCCCTGGGGACGTGGTGGGGGCCGGGTGCCCCCCTGCATGAGTTTTTATATTCATGCCCGGGAGGTGACGGCCCCAGGGGCTGAGGAGGGGCCAGGGAGCCCACATTTTAAAAAAAAAACAATGTCCCCTGGACCTGGCCCATCGGGGAGCTTATAAAAAACAAGTGCAGGAGCTGATGCCTGGTTTTTAAAAAAAATTCCAGCAAATGTGTGACAACGTTGTGATTTCATGCACCAGAGCTAAGGGGCCAGGGTGTCTCTACCATGGCCTCTTTTCTTTTTTTTCCACACTTTTATTTTGGGGATTCAGCTCAAGCCAAGTCCCAAGATGGCTGCCAACACATCCTGGTTTGAAGTGTTGGCAGCCCCTTCAGAGCTGTGCATTTCCCTGAAAAAGCTCATTACCGTCCATATATATACTGTTAGACCAGACAGCCTTACGGTGGTCACCCCTAACTTTTTGCCTGCCTGCCTCCACTTTTTGGACACTGTCTTTGCTGGTTTTAGGACTCTGCGCACTTTACCACTGCTAACCAGTGCTAAAGTGCATATGCTCTCTCCCTTAAAACATGGTGACATTGGTTCATACCCGACTGGCCTATTTAATCTACTTGTAAGTCCCCAGTAAAGTGCACTACATGTGACAGGGTCTTTAGATTAAATGCTACTAGTGGGCCTGCAGCACTAATTGTGCCACCCACATATGTAGCCCCTTAACCATGACTCAGGCCTGCCATTGCAAGGCCTGTGTGTGCAATTTCACTGCCATTTCGACTTGGCATTTAAAAGTACTTGCCAAGTCTTAAACTCTCCTTTTTCTACACATAAGTCACCCCTAAAGTAGGCCCTAGGTAACCCATAGGGCAGGGTGCTATGTAGATAAAAGGCAGGACATTTACCTGTGTAATTTATATGTCCTGGTAGTGTAGAACTCCTACATTTGTTTTGCATTGCTGTGAGGCCTGCTCCTTTTATAGGCTAACATTAGGACTACCCTCATATACTGTATACTATAAGGAAGTAACAAGATCATATTTAGTAGTATGGCCAGAATGGTAATACAAACTCATGCTGACTGGTAAAGTTGGATTTAACATTACTATTTTAGAAATGCCACTTTTAGAAAGTGTGCATTTCTCTGCACTTAAATCCTTCTGTGCCTTACAATCCACTTCTAGCTAGGTTACTTGACAGCTCCCTTGTGCATTTCACTCAGACAACCCCAAACACAGGATGCTCAGAGACACCTGCACACATCAGCATACTGAATGGGTCTTCTGAAGGGTGGAGGGCCTGACACTAACATTTGAAAGGACAGTGGCCTGCCCTCACACAATGGACTGCCAAGCCCCCTACTGGGACCCTGGCAGACAGGATGGAACTGAAAGGGGTTGTTATGCATTTCTAAGCCACTCTTTCAAGTCTCCCCCACTTCAAAGGCACATTTGGGTATTTAAACAGGGCTTCTGACCCTACCAACTCAGGCACATCTGGACAAGATACCACTGGTGAAGAAACTCTGAACCAGAACCTGCAACCTGCCAAGAGGTACTGCCTGGCTGCCCACAGGACTCTCCTGACTGCTTTTCTGCAAAGGACTGCTGCCCTTCTGTTGCCCTGCTGCCTTGCTGCCCTCTGGCTCTGCTGAGAAGTACTCTCCAAGGGCTTGGATAGAGCTTGCCTCGTGTTCCTTGATGTCTCAGGGCCAAAAAGACTTCATCCTTCAAAGAACTATTTGTACGATGAAAATTTGCCACATAACCTGCCAGAAACGACACACAGCCTGCATCGTGGTGAGAAAATCAGCGCACGCCGAACCGGAACGACCCAGCCCGGCTCCCCGAGGGGAGATCGACACAGCGCCAGTGTTGCAACCGGAACTTTGACGCACGGCCCACTAGGTCGACGTATATCCAAGCCGGAATGACGCAGCATGACTTCCTGGGAGAAGAATCGATGCAGCACCTGCTGTGAAACATTTCCCTGCATTGCCCAGGGGATCAACGCAGCTCCTGGGACTTCGTCCTGCACGCCCAGGATTTCTCTGCATCACCCCCGGGTCATCCAAATACCTTGCAAGGATCCAAGTCTTAGCGCCGGAAATCGACACAAGGTCCTGAATGCGTGGAAAAATATTGACGCATTGTCTGTGTGCGCCCGGAGAATCTGACGCACACCTCCCTGTTTTCAACACATCACCTCCTCTGCAGCTCCTTGCGGATAATTTCAACGCAAACTAATGGCCACATGTACGTATCTTTTTTCTCATTGCAAATGGCTCGATTTGCAGAATCAGGTTGTTTGCAACAAGAAAAATGCTTTTTGGTATGTACAGACCCATTTTTGTGATTTAGTAATCTATTTACCAAATCACAAAAAGGGTTTGCGAGTCACAATTAGGAAGAAGCGTTCCCTTCCTAACTGCGAGTCGCAGTCCGATGTTATTGGTTGTTGATGTGTGCTGGACTCTGATTATGCTGTTTTTGTTACTCTGGGCACTTTACCACTGCTAAACAGTGCTAAAGTGCAAGTTCTCATTTACAAAATGTGTATGTAATTGGCTTATCCATGATTGGCATATTTGATTTATTAGTAAGTCCCTAGTACAGTGCACTAGAGGTGCCCAGGGCCTGTAAATCAAATGCTACTAGTGGGCTTGCAGCACTGGTTGTGCCACTCACATAAGTAGCTCTGCAATCATGTCTCAGACCTGCCACTGCAGTGTCTGTGTGTGCAGTTTTAACTGTAAATTCGACTTGGCAAGTGTACCCACTTGCCAGGCCTGAACCTTCCCTTTTCTTACATGTCAGACACCCCTAAGGTAGGCCCTAGGTAGGCTCCACGGCAGGGTGCAGTGTATGGTAAAGGTAGGACATATAGGCCCTCATTCTGACCCTGGCGGTAGACTACCGGCAGGGCCAGGGTTGGCGGGAGCACCGCCAACAGGCTGGCGGTGCCCCGCAGGGCATTCTTACCGCAGCGGTTTGGCCGCGGTCAGTGCAGGAAAACCGGCGGTCTCCCGCTGGTTTTCCGCTGCCCAGCAGAATCCTCCAAGGCGGCGCAGCTCGCTGCGCCGCCTTGGGGATTCTGACACCCCCTACCGCCATCCTGTTCCTGGCGGTTCGCCCGCCAGGAACAGGATGGCGTTAGGGGGTGTCGCGGGGCCCCTGGGGGCCCCTGCAGTGCCCATGCCAATGACATGGGCACTGCAGGGGCCCCCGTAAGAGGGCCCCACAAAGAATTTCAGTGTCTGCATAGCAGACACTGAAATTCGCGACGGGTGCAACTGCACCCGTCGCACAGCTTCCACTCCGCCGGCTCGATTCCGAGCCGGCTTCATTGTGGAAGCCTGTTTCCCCCTGGGCTGGCGGGCGGCCTTAAGGCGGCCGCCCGCCAGCCCAGCGGGAAACTCAGAATTACCGCCGCGGTCTTTCGACCGCGGAACGGTATTCTGACGGCGGGACTTTGGCGAATGAGGGCCATAGTAAGGTATATGTCCTGACAGTGAAATATTGCTAAGTTTGTTTTTCACTGTTGCAAGGCCTGTCCCTCTCATAGGTTAACATGGGGGCTACCTTTAAATCTGATTAAAGTGTAGATTCCCTTTGGGAGCGGACGGACATGTGGAGTTTGGGGTATCTGAACTCGCAATTTAAAAATACATCTTTCAGTAAAGTTGATTTTAAGATTCTGTGTTTGAAAATGCCACTTTTAGAAAGTGAGTGTTTTCTTGCTTATTCCATTTCTGTCACTCTCCCTGTTTGTGGATTCCCTGTCTGGTTCAGTTTGACAGTTGGGCTGGTTGCACCTCACACTAGACAGTGACAAAAAGGGAGCTGGGATGTAGCCTGCATATCCTGATGAGCCATCTGTGCTAGGAGGGAGGGGAGGAGTGGTCACTCACACCTGAAAGGGCTGTGCCTGCCCTCACACAATGCAGTCTCCAACCCTCTGGTGAGTGTCTGGGGCCTGGCCTGGGCAAGGCAGGATTTCACATTCAAGAGAGACTTTGCTTTCAAGTAGGCCTACTTCAAAGGAGAAATTGGGTATAAGAAGCGCACCCAAAACCACAGACTTTAGAACACCAAGAGGAACCTCTGTCTGGAGAAGAGCTGAAGAGCTGAGGAAGAAGGTCTGCCCTGCCTGTGACTGTGCTTTGTGGAGCTATCCTGCAGTTGCTGCTTCTGCCAGAGTAGGAGGGCAAAGACTGGACTTTGTGTGCCTTCCATCTTGTGAAGAGCTCCAAGGGCTTGATTTAGAGCTTGCCTCCTGTTGTTTGAAGTCTCAGGGACAGCAAAGACTTCTCTCTGTCAGCACCTGGAGTCTCTGGAGAGACTCCTACTCTGCCAAGTGGTGCCCATCCAGTTCCTGGGACCCTGAAAGGAGAAGCTGGCAGACCAGGAGGAAGAAAACCACGCACAGAACACCAGGAAGGGAAAAGATCAACGCAACTCCGATCTGCGGCTGGAAAATCGATGCACTGCCGGCTTTGCGGTTGAAAATCAACGCTCGCCTGCAATGCAACTGAAGAATCGATACACGGAACTGGATAAACGATGCACAACATCGCTGACAGAGGCTGGTGAGATCCCAACCTGCGCTGCGTGGTTTTCGGATCATCGTGCGGCTGGACTTCCGACACAAGTACCGCTGGGAGTGTAAAAACAACGCAAGGCCTGCCCGGACCCGTGAGTGCTGACCGGATCGACGCATCCCTCTCCTGTGGAGAGAAGAAACAACGCGCCCAACCCAACAAAAGGAGGAACAACGCAATGTCTCGCTCGTGAGTGAAATTGACGCATCGCAAGCCCTTTTTGACCCACACTCGCCCGTGCTGGGTTATTTTTGACGCACCCAGGGTACATTTTCATGCTAACAGTGTTAGTGTTTGTTTAAAACTACATGAAGATTTTTTTTGCTTCTTAATTGATAACTTGACTTGTGTATTGTGGATTTTTGTCATTTTGGTCTTGTTTTGTTTAGATAAATATTCTTTATTTTTCTAAACCTGTGTTGTGTCATTTTGTAGTGTTTTCATTAAGTTACTGTGTGAGTTGGTACAAATACTTTACACCTAGCACTCTGAAGTTAAGCCTACTGCTTGTGCCAAGCTACTAAGGGGATAAGCAGGGATTAGCTGAGGGTGATTATCTTTTACCCTGACTAGAGTGAGGGTCCTTACTTGGACAGGTGGTAACCTGACTGCCAACCAAAGACCCCATTTCTAACAGAAATGCATTCTGTTTTCCTTTAATTAAAATGGGCTGCAGTAAAAAATATATATATATATTCCTATATTTAAATGCAGTCACAGACATGGTGGTCTGCTGACTCCAGCAGGTCACCATCCCTGTGAGTGCCGCCATTCCCAATGGGGTCTCAAATTGCAACCTACCTCATGAATATTCATGAGGTACGTCATTTGCGACCCCATTGCGAATCGCAAACAGTGTCATTGACACTGTTGTGCATCAGGTTTTGCAATTTGCGAGTCGCAAAACCTGATCTTCGTACATGTGGCCCCAGTTAATTTGTGCTTGCAAGAGACACTTATTGCTTTTTAAGAACGTAAGACTATTTTTATCATTCTCTAAAGTGATATTTCAACGTGTACTTATTAAATCTTGATCGTTTTGACCTGCATTTAACCAGATAAATATTCTATATTTTTCTAAACACTGTGTGGTATATTTTTGTGGTGTTGTACTGTGTTATTGCATGATTTACTGCACACATACTTTACACATTGCCTTCTAAGTTAAGCCTAACTGCTCAGTGACAAGCTATCAGTGGTTGGGCACAGGATAATTTGGATTCTGTGTGACTTACCCTGACTAGAGTGAGGGTCTTTGCTTGGACGGCGGGCAACCTGACTGCCAACCAAAAACCCCATTTCCAACATATACAACTTTATTTTCCCTTTAATTTCTCAAAAACTATTGAACAGATTTACACCAAATAGACATAAACTTAATCTGCATACCAAGAGCTAGCATTCTGCCAAATTTGGTGTAATTCCGTCCAGTGGCTCGGTCTGGAGTCGTTCCAAAAGGACGTTTGGGAATTAAAAACTGAAGCCAACAGCATGCTGATCAACATTTGAAGATTGTGTGCACATTTTAGTAATTCGTTAAAATCTCAGATGTAGTTGAGGATCATTCCAGGCCTGATTTAGAATATAGGATAGAATGGGATTTAGATTTCGGCAGATGGGACATCTGTCACCTTTGTGATGGAGTAACCCCTCCACCGTTTCTAAATCAGGCCCTCAGTTTGTTAATGATTATGTATTTCAAAGGAATGGGGAAGCAACTGTTAAAGCCATGAGGATGAACATATGTAGACTAGTGACTTGCCTGATTCAAATACTACTCCCTTCTGAGAAGTCAGCAAGTAGAGTTTAATGAGCCAAGTGCTCCCTTTGTTGCACCTGCTGTAGGATTATTTGCAAAAAGTGGAACATTATTTACTAATGGTAATAAAGTAGTAGTTGCTTTGGCCAACAGTGTCTTCCTGCACTTGAATCCTAAGCAAAGACTGCAAGAGGAGATTGCATCCTCCCAAGAGTACATCTGTGCCAAAGAACCCAAGCCACAGTACAAAAAAGTGCTGATCACTTTTATTCCTTGCTCAACACTAGACATTTCAATTTATAAGAATTGTGTTATCAGGAATACGGGTGATTTAGAAGAACAATTGCAATTTCGATGCCATGGCAGCACTGTGGTGCAGCCTACAATCTCCAGAGAGGGCAGTGCTGTGGGCTCTATGTTCTCTAGAAACATGCTGTCACAACTGCAGCAGCATTACCCAGTACTATCTGCAGCTACTACTAAACTGACATCAATAACAGCTTCACTTCCAACATCTGCAGAAGGTTGGTTTCATAAGGCAGGACTTAAAACAAATGCACAGGCATAGGCAAGACAGGTATAGACTGTGGTACCACCAATGATAACTGAGAAGATGGTCCAGTACTATCTGGATGACACAACAGAAGTGTATATGGATCAAGACTCATTGACCACTTGGCATGGAAAGAAGGATCAGTAGTCAGAACTCAGCAGGCTGGCAACAAAGTATCTACCATGTGGTGCAGCCAGTGTCTCTTCTTTGTTTATGTTCTGTGCAGCTGGGCAGTTGTCACAGACAGAAGGACTATATTCTCTTCTTGAAACATGCAGCAATACTGGCTAAAATGAACAAACAGCTAATAATGCCACTGAAGACCTAACTGTGGTCCAGTGGAATTGATGTGGGAAGTGATCATCCTTCAGATTAACCCACTATTATGAGGAGAAACTCCACTTTCCTGATTGAGTACATACCACAACAACAGAGGTGTCTGCTTATTCCGCCTATTGAAATTAAACATAAATGGGCAATTATGCCCAGCACGGATATTCAATCAGGAAGGACACAACAATTTATTTACTGGGGCTGACTGAGAGGTGAGAGGTGAGAAAAACAAATTCAACAATTGGTTCAAATAGATTTTGAAATGAGCAGTGGTATTATAGCCTGTACTAGAAGGCTACATTTCATGAGACAAACAAGATGATCCCTTCCATCCATACTCTTTGTTTCATTCTCATGCTAGCCTGCCAGTTAAGATTCAATAGACTACACTGCTTCTGTGTATTGTGTAATGCACCTATGGGAAAGAGAGCAAAATATGTAGACATCACACTTAAAATAGGTAACTTGCTCCGATGGATGCCCAATGATTGTGATTCATGTAACAGCTTTGAGGATCTTTCCAGGTAAAGTAAACTTGATCTGTAACTTTTGGGTGTTCCTTCTGGATCAATGCTTGACTTCCATGTGTCACAGGGATTACTACTTTACTTTGTTATCCTTTCATTAACTTAAGTCCATCATCTTTATGTTCTTCTCAGGTCACTCATTTTTGCTAGACTTGTCTAATCCACAATTTTGTTTGATTGTCTTGTTCAAAAAGTAAATCTCAATGTGTATTACATTTTAAGGTTTTGTCGTCTAAAGAAGAACCAATGCCTATCTACTTCTATGACAAACAAGATGACTGAAAGAGGTCTACTCATTGATGTGGACAATGCAGAGTACTGTCGTGATCTGGTTATGCCATATGATGGGTACAGCTAACATTTTTTTTCCGTTTAGAGGACCAGTTGGGTATATGTATAGTTTTCTGGTTGCCAGGAATTGATATACGTTTTGTTATCAGTTAATGACACACCACTGCATCAGCCTATGCTCCACCTTCTGACTCCTTATGCACCACAACTCTGTAGTATTGTGGTTTTATTGATATATACCACAGGCCTTCTTCTCTTCTACAAGAAAACACTGTGGTACCCCTGCTCTGTGGTTTAGCCCTGCTCACAAGACCGACAATTGCAGAAGAATGCTGATGCACTGCCTATTGTATCCAGTAGTATTGGTCTTTTATTATCACTATTTTTTAACTATGTTTGACATCCCTATTTTACAATTTTCAAATCTAGGTAGCAATTAGCTTAGACATCTGGGGACTTCTAAAGAAAAGGGCTGCTGGAATTTGGTAACAGAACTGTTGTCGTCCTTCTACAACATATGTGTCTTGCTCATGGACTTGACGAATGTTGTGGTTGTCTACCTCTCACCTTTCCCTAATTCTCCTTACCCATCTGTTCAGGAAATTGCTTTTCCTCTTCCCTCAAATTGAACAATCAAGTGTGCTGTTAATTTCCACCATCAATTAAATTTACAGTGGGCAGAGAAGATATGGTTATAGCTACACCAATCATTACAAGAGGAGTTTGCCACCATTAGAAATTCGCCCACACAACTCCCCTACACCTAGTCAAAAATGATACATGAGAGTGCATAAATAAATTACAACAGTGTTTGGCCAGGGATAGGCAGAGTACACATTTTACCACAATGTATTCACCCTGGTTTCTAGTGAAGTAACCTTTTACTTGGTCCTGAGCCTTGAAGGTTTCATTATTCTTATTTAAGTAAATAGTTCTACACTATCTTACTAGTTGTTTTATCATATTTGTCTCTGACTTGGATTTTTCACTCACTCTGTGATTTTCTTTAGTCTAATTGACTAAGATGCAGAATGCGAATCCTTCGACTGGTTCACTAGCATAACTCAGAATAAGAAGAACCTTGTTTTTCTTGTGATGTCTTCTATGTAAGCGACGGGCCACCACTGGCATTAAGAAGGCTCTTTAACAAAAAACCTGCATTAAGTGAAGGAGTAATTGACATTATTTTGGCTTTGTTTCTGCAGATACCATTAACGGTCAATAGGTGCAGAGGGTATGGCAAAGGCATTAGGCATGATAACACTGCTGAATTGCAACACCTAGAATATTGTGGTACAAGAATATTGAGGACAGCATATTGAGGGGCAAAATATTGAATGGTAAGTGCTTAAAGGGAATTACAGCTATATTATTCCTAACACCACATCTAAGTACCTTGAAGGTGTAAGTACTACCTAGATACATATATGTTGAGTTAAGTGCAGAAAATCTAGACTTACTTACCTGTAAATTTTTTTCCATATTTTGTCCTCAATATTGTGTCCCAACGATATCATTAAACATTCAAATACTACTAATGGGAGGGTGGGTGCTGCTCAGCCTGATCAAGCAACGAAAGGGGGAGTGGTTGGATATAGATATGGCAAATTTTCCAACACTGATGGCAGAGGGGTGGACTGGAGGAAATAAGGTAAAGTAACTTACCTAACTTGGCAAAGGAGCTCATTTAGAGTGAGACTAAGGAGAAGACAATGGTGATTGACACATTTGACCAATTCCTTTGTGATGAGCCAGGTGTGAGGCTCAACTTCTGTGGTTACTGTGTTGGTAGAGCTTTCTGTTTATTTAACGGTGATGCTACACTAACAAGTGATGTCTAGTGGTACATTAAAAAAGAAAAAGGCACTTATTGAGGAAAAAATTAACCCATGTATTACCAAAAAAATCTAAACACCCACCTTCACCTCCCACAACAGGCCCACCAAACCATAAAAACATATGTACCCCATTCCTAATTGTTCTTCCAACACTCACCTTCAGCAAAAGTTCAACACTCTCTAAAGAAACTGGACCTCTACAGCCTCTAGACTCCCTCCAAATGTCCTGTTGGTTTTCTTTGAATCTCCTCTGGCCCTACTTTACTTCCTTGAAGTCTATTAGCACTGGCTACATGAGGGCCTCTGTGGTTGGGGCGTGGCTAACTGATTGCAGTAGAAGTTTTGACATGGCAGGCATGCCCCCGACTGGTCACCCAAACATGCAACCATGGAAGAATTGGTGACTTCCTCTTCCTTCTTCTCCAGGACCAGCAGTCTGTGATACTCCACTGCAATGACCTCCATTTTCTGGAGGCACTGATGCGTGACTATCTCCTGCCGGCAATTCAGGGTATGGCATCCTGCAGGAGCTACTGGATGATACAAGCAAAGAAGAAAAGAGCAAGAATCGAGTACTCACCACAAATAATTGTTCACACAAACAATGACATTGGTGGACCCTTAGGGCCACTGCATTTAAAAAAAAATATGATTCTTTGCCTTGGAGCCTTTTTTTCTCCACGTATAATTGATGTAACAAAGTATGTAGAATTAATTAATCAAAGACCAAACCGATTTTTTTGCTAAAACAGATGAAAAGTTACAATTAATACATATTGTGACACTTTTACCACACTCCTAATATACCATTAAAATTGATTAAGGTAGAAAAAAGATAAATATTGCCATTGAAAAATATGGTGCATTACAAATATATATTTTCACTGAAAAAAACAAGGGTTAAAGTAATGTTATTGTGAGGTGTAATATAAATATGTTTTTGATAAAAAAAAACCTTAGATATTCAGTGAAAAAAAACCAAAACCAAATGTTAAAGTAACAGTATAATTAGGTGATTTCTCAGTGACAATGTTTACAGTTTGAACTAAAACTACAGCAGAAATTCACCAGTTATAGTTACAGAAAGTAATGCCATAAATGATGGTATAGAACATTTAGGTCCTCATTATGACATTGGCGGTAAGTGCCGCATACCGCCATGCTGACTGCCGCCAACATACTGGGACCGCAGCGGTATACCGCTACTGGTATTATGACCCACACATAGAAATCCGCCACTATACTGTACAGACACCCACACAAGTCCGCCAGCCCAAAGGTCAGTGATAAAATGGTGGTACCAAAACCTACACTGGTACGCCAACAGAAATACGCCCACAGCATCATGACTCATGAATCACTGCGGCGGTCATTCAACCGCGGTAAACCATTGGCGGTACATACCGCTGTGCTCAAAATACATACACACATACAAAAACTACACCACATTGGACATTTCAAAATACACACACCTGACACCTATACACACACCACACCCACACCAATATAAAACACACACACACACACACACACACTACCCACAGCCCTTTATGACCCAAAGATTTTGGCAATTGAGAGAGAGACAAGCCAGCAGCACTCACTGAATCTGAGCCACAAAACACCATCACCCATACACCATCCACGCACATACCCCAACACATCACCCCACACACCCTCACACACACCACTCACACTACACCCATGGCACCACAAAGACACCCCAGGTTCTCTGAGGAGGAGCTAAGGGTTATGTTGAAGGAAATCATCCAGGTAGATCCACAGCTATTCAGATCACGGGTGCAGCAGACATCTATTTCAAGGAAGATGGAGCTATGGCAGAGAGTCGCGGACAGCGTCAACACCGTGGAACAGCACCCCAGAACAAGGGATGACATCAGGAAGAGGTGAAATGACCTACGGGGGAAGGTACGTTCCGTGGTTGCAAGACACCAGATAGCTGTACAGAGGACTGGCGGTGAACCCCACCACCCCCTCCCCCACAGCTAACAACATGGAAGGATCAAGTCTTGGCGATCATGCATCTTGAGGGCCTTGCAGGAGTAGCAGGAGGACTGGACTCTGGTAAGTCAACTCTTTACTACTTTATCCCCCACCCTACCTGCATGCCATCACAAACACCTACCCCTACCCTCACCACCATCACCCCACCACCTCACATATACCCCACCGTCACAACCCACCCATCCCAATACCAAGCCCTGCATGCAACACCAATGCATGGACCCCCATCACAGACCTGCATGGACACACATCACCACAGCATGCACACTAGTGACAATCACTTATCCAACTGAATCACAACTCACACAAGCCAAAGCTGCCTTGGTTATAACAAACATAGAGGAAAACATACCCATGCACAAGATGGCACACACAGAAAAATAACACTGCATTTACATCCCCACAAGACCACCACTCAACGTCACTGGAGAGGAGGTGCCAGCCATATCCAGTCCCCCCACAGAAGAGGCCCACAGTGATGACAGCACCTCTGCACGCCTGGATGACAATGACCAACCTGGCCCATCAGGGACCTCTTGACAGTCGGTTACCCAGGCACATTCCCAACCCACCACAGAGCCTCCTCCCTCAGGAAACCCCACCACAGCACTCACCCACCCAGCAGGCCCATACCTCTGTCCCCGGGACACGTCAATCCGCAGTGTGTCCACCACTACAGGGAACCCAGGCAACCCCACAAACACAGGACGATCAGGGACCTGGGGTCAGTGAGAGTGGGCACACGGTTCTGGTGACAGAGGCACAGGACAACAGGGACTGCTGTGCGACAGGGGAAGGACAGGCCCAGGGAACCGACCCTCCACGAGGCACTCACCAACATCTTGGGAGCATATCACCATTCCCAGAAGACAATTGGCCAGATGCTGGACAAGTTGCAGGAGACCCAGTGGCTGCAGGAGGGACAATACCTGGGGATCAGGGAGGACCTGAGGGACATCCACACCACCCTGGACACCATTGCAGGGGTGCTGGCAGACATGGCCCACTCCATGAGGGAGGCAGTGGCACACCAACGGGCCCGTGACACTAGCCGCACCGAAGAACAGCCCTCCACCTCTGCCGACGCTAGTGGTCAGGAGGCCCCGCCACAGGAACAACAGCCCACCAGCATCCCACCCCCTGCAGATGGAGAACCACCCCGCAAATAGTCCCTGCAATCCAGGCGGAAGCCAGAGAACATTACCAAGACCCCCACCAGGAAATAAGACTCTCCTGATTGTCACCCTTGTGTCCCACTCTGTCACCCTGTCCACCTTGAACTGTCAGTGCTCCACTTCCTATGGCCCCTTGGACAATGCACCTGTGATACAAATAGACTGAACTCTATCCTGGACTTTCCTCCATCATCAACCTAGCCCATTGCACATCCCCATTTACTTTTCAGCACTGAAATAAACACCCTTGGAACTATTACAAGGATGGAGTCTGTCAATTATTTGAAAGATGTATTTTATCAACAAACTGTAAACAGTGCAATTCAAATGTACCATATTATTTATATAGGTATGACCTGTAGTGGGCATTAGTAAACACACCAGGAGCCAGAGTGGGGCACAGAGATCTGAAAATAGAGATGCCAAAGGGTACAGTAAGTGGCCGTAGAAATAGGAAAATCAGTCTGCCATGTTCAATGTCCAACACAAAACTGCAATGGAAGGTGAAGTTACAGTGTCTTACCTGTGTGTCACTCGACGTACTGTTGAATTAGTGTAGTTCTGTTGTCCATATCCTCTTCCTCTGCCTCCTCTTCGTCACTGTCCAAAGGCTCCACTGCTGCCACATGACCATCCCCAGGCTCATCCTTCAGCAGAAAAGGCACCTGGCATCTCAAGGCCAGGTTGTGCAACATGCAACGATGATCTGGCACACCTTCTTGGGTGAGTAGTACAGGGATCCCCCTGTCAGATGGAGGCACCAGAATCTGGCCTTCAGGAGGCCAAAGGTTTGCTCAATGATCCTCCTTGTTCACCCATGTGCCTCATTGTAATGTTCCTCTGCCCTTGTCCTGGTATTCCTCATTGGGGTCAGTAGCCATGAGAGGTTGGGGTAACCAGAGTCACCTGTAAATACCGAGGGATACACACTCACCATTAGGGCCAACCCCACACCCATATACCTACATGAACTGGGTGGGGAGCATGGGCTCACCTATTAGCCACACCCTGTGCCTCTGGAGTTGTGACATCACATATGGGATGCTGCTATTCCTCAAGATAAAGGCATCATGCACAGAGCCAGGATACTTTGCACTGACATGGGAGATGTACTGGTCCACCAAACACACCATCTGCACATTCAGAGAGTGAAAGATTTTTCTATTTCTGAACACCTGTTCATTTCTCCAGGGGGGGACAAATGCAATATGTTTACCATCAATGGCACCAATGATGTTGCGGATAGGTCCCATTCATTGAAGTCAGCCTTCACTGTGGCCAAATCCTCCACCTGGGGGAAAATGGTGTAGCTGCGCATCTGTTTCACCAGGGCAGACAACACTCTGGTCAGCATGTTTGAGAACATTGGCTGTGACATCCCTGCTGCCATGGCCACTGTCGCTTGGAAGGAGCCACTAGTCAAGAAATGTAGCACTGATAGGACTTGCACAAGAGGGGGTATACCAGCGGGCTGAAGGATAGCTGAGATCAGGTCTGGCTCCAATTGGGCACCCAGCTCTTGGTTTGTGGCCCTATCAAGTCTGTAGTGAGGATAATGTGCTTGTCCTCCATTGTTGCCAAGTCCACCATGGGCCTGTACACGGGGATGTCTCCATCTCCTAATCATGCTCAGCGGTTGTAATCTTGAGGGCAAAACGGTGAGCAGCTGGTCATTTTCAAACATATCCTCAGAGTAAAATGCATTATATGTTGTGACAGAAGCAGTATATTTATGTGTAGTCCCTAAATGTGCTTATGTCTGCTGTGACTCAGTTAGGTGCCATGGCCTGCCCCCTCCTGAAATGGCGGACGCCTGACTTGTGTGGAGGGACAGGTGGAAATGAGGTAATTCCGCTGACGTTGTGCACCGTTGCAGGAGGCGGTCGAGACGCCGTGCAACTCCTCATTGGTTATCATTGGGCCCTATGGGTTCCAGTAGCCAATGGTGATGTACGCTGGCGGTGACGGTATGCACCGCCGTGAACGTGACCACCATTTTCTATCTGTTCACTCACTTGCTACCTGACCTTCAACAGGAGAGGACCTACACTGCAAGTGCTGCTGTGACCTGTGTCTGGAAGAGACCATGGCTTGAGTCTCTGTGGAAAGGGCCCCAGCCTTCACTTTGGAGGAGTTGGAGAGACTGGTGGATGGGGTCCTACCTCAGTACCAATTGCTTTATGGGCCTCCAGACCAACAGGTGAGTACACTGTGTGCACAATGCATGGGGCATGAATGTATGGGGTGCTGTGTGTGAAGGCCTCATGTAACGGGGATCTGGTTGAGGGGTCCTGGGCAGAGTGCTACATGTATGGTGGGCAATGTCTGTGCGTAAGGGGTTGGGTGTAACAGGTGGGCGGTATGACTGATACCTTTTTTCTATGTTTATTTGTCTGCCGGTCAGTGCCCATCAGAAAAAGGGTAAATGGCGTGCCATTGCCAAGGATGAGCGGATCCTGGGGGTCTACAACAGGCGGAGCACCCACTGTCGCAAACGGTGGGAGGACCTGAGATGCTGGGCAAGAAAGATGGCGGAGGCCCAGCTGGGGATGGCATCCCAACGAGGAAGGGGTGCCTGTTGATCCCTGACCCCCCTGATGTTCCGCATACTGGTGGTGGCCTATCCGGAGTTCGATGGGTGCTTGAGGGCATCACAGCAGCCACAAGGGGGAGGGAGTACAGTTTCCAATTCTGCAAATTGGCGTGGTGGAGTGTTATCTGGGTGGGGGATGTGGGCCTGTGGGTGCCCCTAACCCAGGTTGAACATTGCAGGGTAGGTTCCATGTTGGGCAGGGTCTGTTGCACTCTACCCCAAAACATGCTAATGGGCCTCTACTACTGGGCAGGATTCTGTGGGTCTCAGGTATGCTGCTATTGGCTTTAGGCATTATTCTCCATGGCCTGGTGACTAGCATTGTGGCTGGTAGTGCATAGCCTATTGCATAGGGCTGTCCCCTGTGTGCTGTGTAGCCAATGGTGGTGTTGTTGCTGGCATTCACCAAGTGTGTTCTCTGTCTCTCCCCCCCTTCTTGTTTTTTCACCCTGTCCTTATGTGCATTAGCATAATCTGGCAGAGAAGCAGAGGCAATGGTGACAGAGGGAGCTGCATCCCACATGGCCCTGGAGGCCGAATCCACAGACTGTGAGGGCACCAGTGGGACAGAGGGCAAGGGGAGCACAACAGTGGAGTCTGAGGGACTGTGACAGTACCAACAGTGATACCTCCTCCGATGCAAGCTCCCTGGTAGTGGCGGACACCTCTGTCGCCACCCCAACTAAAGGTACAGCCGCCACCCCCGTACCAGCACTGCCCTCCCAGCAGCCCCTCAGCGTGTTTCCCGTGCCTGCTCACCCAGGAGGGTGGGCATTTCCTTCGCCCCAGGCACCTCTGGCCCTGCCCCAGTCAGCCCTGCTGCCCTGAGTGAGGAGTCTATTGACCTTCTGCGATCCATCTCTGTTGGGCAGTCAACTATAGTGAATGCCATTCAGTGGTTGGCAGGGCATTTGTAGCAAACAAATGCATTCCTGGAGGTCATTCACTCTGGTGTGGCGGCCCAACAGTGATCATTCCAGGCTCTGGCCTCCTCCCTGATGGCAGCCATTGTCCATGTCTCTAGCATCCCCCCACCAACTTCCTCTACCCAGTCCCATTCCCCTCAACCCCAGCCTATCCCAAGCACACCATCAGACCAGCATGCACCCAAGACAACACACAGGAGTGGCTCAGGCAAACACAAGCACCACACATCATCACAAAGGCACTCACACAAACACCATCCAGAATCAGACATACCAACATCAACTGCCTCCACTGTGTCCCCTTCCTCCTCATCGTCCACCTGCCTCCCAGTTGCGTCGCCACTCACACCTGCATGCACTACATCCTCATACACTACCTCCATCACCATCACACCTAACACTACACACTCCTTATTGGCAGTCACCACCCCCACATCCATGCACACGTCCCCTGTGTCCTCCCCGCTGTGTCTATACCCCCTTCTCCAAAGTACACAAACGCAAGCACTCAGACACCCAACAGCCATCCATCTCACAACAGCATCCAGCCCATGCACCTGCACCCAAACACAGCAGACAGACACCTCCAACCACCACTCCCTCTTACTCCACTCCCAAACCTTCACCCTCTTGCCACACCAGTGTCCCTAAAAAGATTTTCCTCTCCACCCTTGAGCTCTTCCCTGCCCCCGTCCTTCACTTCGGGCCAGGGTGGGCAGAACCCAGGCCAGCACCTCAGCCACCCAGTCCACGGCCACTGTAGTTTCGCCAGCTACTGCAGGTGTGAGAGGCTCCAAGGAGACACCCGTCAGCACTGCCAGTGTGCCTGCACCAGCTGGCAAGGGCAAAAAGGGACCACCAGCTACCAAGGGCAAGGAGGCACCACCACCTGGCAAGGGCAAGAAGGGACCACCAGCTTCCAAGGGCAAAGACAAAGGTACAGCCACTGCAGGCAGGATGGATAGGGGGCCTGGTGCTGGAGCTGAATCTGAGCACACAACACCAACCATGGCACTTCAGCCATCCGAGCCTGCAGGGGAAGGGCTGGAGCCTCCCCCACCACTGTCAGCACTGCCACCAGCACCGCCACCTGCACCACTGGCAGCAGCAGCCCCAGTGGGCAGCCATCCGAGGCTGCACAGGAAGGGCCGGAGCATCCCCCCACCACTGCCAGGACTGCCACCAGCACCGGCACTACCACCACTGTACATCCGTCGCCGGATGGACTGTAGTCCTGCATCCATGGAGTGTCATGCATCCTGCCCACTACAAATCTCGTGGGTCTGACACCCAGGTGAGGGACTGTGACCTTGCACTCCCCAAGTGCTGCATCACAGGGCACAAAGCCCCCTCCAGAACCAGTGGAAGAAGGCATCCACTCACCCCCTCCTTGCCTTTATGAAGCACACTGGGCACAAAGCCTACTCCAGAACAAGTGGAAGAAGGCATCCACTCACACCTCCTTGCCTTTATGAAGCACACTGGGCACAAAGCCCCTTCCAGAACCAGTGGAATAAGGCATCCACTCACCCCCTCCTTGCCAGGATGAAGCACACTAGGCACAAAGCCCCTTCAAAAGCCAGTGGAAGAAGGCATCCACTCACCCCCTCCTTGCCAGGATGAAGCACACTGGGCAAAAAGCCCCCTCCAGAACCAGTGGAAGAAGGCATCTAGTCACCCCCTCCTTGCCAGGATAAAGCACACTGGGCACAAAGACCCCTCCACAACCAGTGGAAGAAGCCACCCAGGTGAGAGGCTGTGGCCTTGCACTCCTCAGGACCAAGCAGTGGGCAAACCACCCACTAGAGGGACTGTGGCCTTTCACTCCCCAGGACCAAGCAGTTGTCAAACCACCCACTTGAGAGACTGTGGCCTTGCACTCCCCAGGACCAAGCAGTGGGCAAACCACCCACTTGAGAGACTGTGGCTTTGCACTCCCCAGGACCAAGCAGTGGGCAAACCACCCACTTGAGAGACTGTGGACTTGCACTACCCAGAACCAAGCAGTGGGCAAACCACCCAATAGAGAGACTGTGGTCTTGCACTCCCCAGGACCACGCAGTGGCCAAACCACCCATTTGAGAGACTGTGGCTTTGCACTCCCCAGGACCAAGCAGTGGGCATGTTGCGCCCCCCAGGAGCAGTGGCGTTGTACCATCTTCCGGCTGAGGTGCCCCCTCTTCCCCTTCCCCCTGAGGTGCCTGTGTATTTTCGACCTGATGCCCCACCAGTGTTCTCTCCGTATTGAGGCAGGAGTCAAGAGGGGCCTTGGCCTATGTGATATGGCCCTGCGGCCCACGGACAACATGGAATGGGCAGTGTCCCTCCATTTCTATTTCTGTATATACTGTGTTTATTTTTGTGGACCTATACCTGTTATTTTATTTTATTACAATCACTTCATTCAATTCCTTTGGTCCTTGCATTATTACAGAGTGGTCGTCTTCGCCAGCGTTGGTATTCCTGGTGTAGGAGGAGGTAGACCAGCATGGGTAACACCTGTAGTTCAGGCTCCATGGCGTCGTGGTTGTTCCTGATTGTCCAGAGGTGAGTTGTTTCCCTTCTGTGAACTGTTTCCGCCATGCTTTTGATGGCATTGGTACCGCCCCGAAAAAGGTGGCGGATAGACCTGTTGTAATAGTGTGGGCGGTACATTGTCTTCCGCCTGGCTGTTGGCGGTTACCGCCTCGGTGCTTGCTGCTTCCGCCGTGGCGGTCGGTGTGTTAAAGTGGCTGTCTGTGTTGGCGGTTTCCGCCGTGGTCATGATTCCATTTTTTTTACCGTTGGCCTGTTGGCGGTATTACAGCCGTTTTATTACAGACCGCCAGGGTTGTAATGAGGGCCAAGGTATTACATTTACTATTTCCACTCCAATCAAAACAATTTTGAGTAAAGTGTTCACTAAAAAGGTGAGATTTACTATTCCCACTTCAACATAAACCTATTTGGGGAAGGTGATAGACACTGAGGGGGTCAAATGTATTATTCCCACTTTAATTTCAATCTAATTGTGAAAGGTGTTAAACATTGAAGGGGTCAGATTTACTATTCCCACTCCAATCTAAACCATTTTGGAGAAGGTTTTGGAAACTTAGGGGGTCGCATTTACTATTCCCACTCCAATTTAAACCATTTTTACGGAAAAAGTTGCTTACCAAAGGGGTGACATTTACTTTTCCCACACAAACTTAAACATTTTTGTAGAAGTTGTAGGGATCTAAAGGGGCCAGATTTAGACCTGGGTGGAGTTTGCAGAGTTCTGCTATGTGGAACTCCTCGAAGTGGTGAAAAAACTCCACTGCACTAAGTGGAGTTCTGCGAGCAGCAGAGTTTGAGTAAGTTGAGCTGTTCATGCTGATTTTTAGCACTAGAATTTTCTCCTGTGCTATAAATCAGTACAAATGACATTACGCAGAGTGCCGGGGGATGTTAACTTCGTTCTGCTGCTTGAGTAAATGTTCTACTCAAGCAGCAGCTTCCTCAATGGGAGGGCAGATTTCTCAACGCCGGCAGTAGCGACCTGCCATGACCGCCCATGTTCAGAAATCTCGCTTGTGTTCACCAACATAGCAATTTCTCTTGTTGTACTCACTGACTAAATGTTGGCGAGCCATGCAAGAGGAAAAACTTCGCTCAGTTCACATATTCTGCCAGTAGAGTGGAAATCTTCGCCCACCCCTAGTCAAATTTACCATTCCCACTACTATCTATACCATTTTGGGTAAGATCTCATACACTAAAGGCGTCACATTTACTATTCCCACTCAAATCTAAACAACTTTAGGGAAGGTGTTGGACACTGAAAGGGTGTCATTTACCACTACCACTACCACTGCAATCTAACCATTTTGAGAAAGGTGTTCGACACTAAAGAGGTGACATTTACTATTTCATGTCCAATCTAAACCAATTGGAGAAGGTGTTGGACTCTGGAGGGTGGCATTTACTATTCCCACTCCAATCTAAACCATTTTGGGAAAGGGGTTACACATTAAGGGGTGACATTTACTATTCCCACACCAATGTAAACCATTTTGGGGAAGGTGTTGGACACTAAAGGGGTGATATTTACTATTCCTACTTTAATCTTAACCATTCTAAGGAAGGTGTTGAACACTAAAATAATTACACTCACTAATCCCACTCCAAAGTAAACCTATTTGGGGAAGGTGTTGGACATTGAAGAGGTCAGATTTACTATTCCCACTCTAATATAAGCAATTTGGGGGAAGGTTTTTGGACACTGTACGGGTGACATTTACTATTCCTGCTCTGTTAAACCATTTTGAGGAAGGTGTTGGACACTGAAGGGTGGCATTTACTAATCCCACTCAAATGTAAGCCATTTTAGGGTAGGTGCTGGAAACTGGAGGCATGGCATTTACTTTTCCTACTTCAATTTAAATCATTTTGGAGAATGTGTTGGACACTGAAGTAGTGATATTTACTAGTCCCACTCCAATCTAACCTTTTTGGGGAAGTTGTTGGACCCTAAAGTGGTGATATTTACTGTTCCTACTCTAATCTAAACCATTTTGGAGAAGGTGTTGGACACAAAAATAGTTACACTTGCTAATCCCACTCCAGTGTATAACTATTTGCGGAAGGTGTTGAACAATGAATAGGTCATATTTAATATTCCAACTCCACTCTAAACAATTTCAGGGAAGGTGTTGGACTTGAAAGGGGTGGCATTTACTATTCCCATTGCAATCTAACTCATTTTGAGAAAGGTGCTGGACACTACATAAACAGTATACATAATCAATACTCCATAGTATTACCTGCATTTTTCTATATTATATAAAGTGTCCAGTAGTTAGAAAACACAGTATTGAAAGTATGTTAATTATTTAAAAAAATATTCATTATTTCTATTTATTAATATTCTTGAATTAAGAAATATAATAAGAAATAAAACGAATGCATAATCCAAACTAAAAATATGTACTATATAAACAAAATATATTAAAATGTACATAAATATATAATACGTATATAATTACATGGCCCTTAAAATTAAGAAAATTAGAACATATACCAATAATATAAATCTAACAATTGTCATTTTCAAAATAATTTGTTTTAAATTTAAACAAAAACCTATAACATATCCCACTTCACTGCAAACAATTTCAGGGAAGATGTTGGACACTGAAGGGGTGACATTTACTATTGCCACTTTAAGCCAAACAATTTCAAGAAAGGTGTTGGACAGTGAAGCAATAATAGACAGAATAATTTCTCCATAGTAGCACCTACATTTTTCTGTATAAAATAAAATAATAAATAATTTCAAAATTATATGTTCCCAATTTTATAACATATACATATACTAATAATGCTTTATTAATACATAATATATATGTATTATATTTTCATACTTTCATTTCATATAATTTATATATTTTTAAATATAGGCTTTAAGATCCCCTAAAAACCCAACATCCACTACTAAAAAACAATATCATATACATTATTTTACACATTAATACAACTGAAAATAAAAATTTCACAATTTTCAAAAAGTAATACATTATTTTACTAAACACATGAAATAAAAAGAAACACAAACAAACATGCAATCAAAAACACCACAATAAAATACATATAAACAAACACAAAACATTCTTAACAGCAATGTTTTCTAATACAATGTACTTTTGCAGTGATATAAACAACAACGCAATATTTTTACCTTCAATAGTCTTGTCAACTATATTTTTGGACGCCCTGATTTTCTTGGCAAAATATTTTAGTATCAAAATGTTTTTTATTCAATATTGTGTCCAAATACCCATGTCTGAATGTGTAGCATGCATGAAAATGTCTGCCATTGACCCATGCAGTCCCACCCCATCTTATCTTTCTGCCTCAAAACAGAAAACACATGCCTTCTTGCATGGTTCACTGTGAAAGTCATCACTGCATCAGGGGCCTGCTTCTTGTTCCATCCCGTCCTCTGAGTCCACATATATCTTGTGTTTTCCCTGTGTTATGTTATGGTGTGTTATGTTGTGTTATGTTATGTTGTTTTATGTTATGTTTATTAGTAGAGTGTGTAACTCACCCAGGAGGGTAGCCTTGTGATGAAAGCAGGAGCTACGTAGGCCAAGACACGGCTGTGACTCAGGTGAAGAGTCATGTTTCTTTGGAAATTCAGGAGCTGAAGTGGAGGCTCTCATGTTTAGAGGCAGGTTGTTTCAGGCTTTGGTGGCAAGGTTGGAAAATGCATGACCACCAGATTTGCTTTTGCATATGTGGAGTAAGTGTGGGAGTAGAAGTCCAGCTGAGCAAAGATACTTGATAGGTTTGTGGAAAGTAATGCGATTTCTGATGTTGGTGGGGTCAATGTACAAAGCTTTGTATATGTGCATGAGTGCATGTTTGTGAATTGTGAGCTATTGGAGATCTTTGAGGTGTAGGGTGATGTGGGTGTGGGAAAGTAATCTGACTTTGACTCTGGCTGCTGAGTTCTATATGATCAGCAGTCTTCTGGTCAATTGTACATTGATTCCTATATAGAACATGTTGTCTTAGTCCAGCTTGCTGGTGATAAAGGCCTGGGTGACAGTTCCATGACTGATGGAAAGCCATTTGGGAAAGCCACTTGAAAAACTTCTTCAGTATATTCGGGATGCTGTAACAGGAGGTGGAGGCTGTGTTTTTTTGCTGGTTATGGCTAGCTCTATTCTGAGGACATTTACATGGTTGGCCAGTTTGGTGTGGGTCCCAGTTCAGCATGCCACAACAGGGAGACCCATAGTGAGGTGTCTTTGCTGAAGAGGATTGCTTCCATGTTGACTGTGTTGATCTTGAGGCAGTTGGTTTTCATCAATCTGGCAGCTTCAGACATGCAGGTGGAGAATTAGGCCAATTAGTTTGGTGCCAATTAGTTTGGTGTATTGTTGGAGAGGGAGAGGATGAGCTGGGTGTCATCTGTGTTGGATATGGCATTGACTGTAGGTGCATGAATGATGCTGGCAAATGTGCCATGTAGGAGTTGAACAGCATTAGACTGAGCGAGGATCCTTGTGGTATCCCGCAGTTTAGGTTGACGCAAGCTAAGATGAAAATAGTGACTGAGTGAAATCTGTAAAAAAGGAGCAGATCAATCAGAGCATAGGTCCATGAACTCTAACTTTGTGTAGGTGTTAAATGAGGATGGGGTGGAGGACAGATTTGAAGGCAGCAGAGAGATCCAGTTGGATGAGGACAGCAGTGTCTTCTCTGTCCATAATCAGTCAATCGTCATCCGTGGCAGCTATGAGGGGAGTCTCCAGCCCAGTTCCTGAGGACTGGAAAATGTGCTTCTGTTAGTGTGTCAGACCTTATTAAGTGAACTTACAAGGGAGACACGAATAGACCGATGGTGGGCTTTGAGTTTTTCCCACCATAAACCTCATACCAATACAAATCAATAACCTTAACAATCAATAACATCAATAACCAATAGGAGTCAGTAATTTCCACACACCATGACCTTGCGGCCATGAATGCCCCCACCTTTATATAAAAAAAAGTTAGAAAGTTTATTTCCCTATATTAACAATGCTAATGTCACGTGGCTTAGTCTCAAAATCAAATGATAAATATACAAAAATAATACTGGCTGACCAAAGCGGCGAAAGAATCGCAATCTAATCAAAGCTTGATCTACTACACATTCTAAAGTTACAGTACAAATTAATAGCAAGGATAACTGAGCAAACAAAATAACATACATTTAGATTCGGCAAAGAAAAAACATCAACTGTTATTACATGTAGTGAATTTCATCAGTGAGAACCCTAACTACCATCAAATTAGAATAGCATGTTTTTACTTCATGCAAAACAATTTAGACAACACAAATTTGGAAAACATCTAGCTAAGGCTCTATCAAAAGTAGCGGTTGGTACCTAGAAACAAAAGCAAATAGGCATAACATTCAGTAATGTAATTTAATACCTGTCCTCAATATTGTTCAGCAAGCTGTGACAGTCTTCATCAATAGGACATCAGTTCGATCAGCAAGACATCAGAATTTGGCATCAAAATTCAGAATAGACAAAGATTCTCTAAGCAATAAAGTTAAACACGTCTCTTCTCAGGACGGTCAAGAAAATAATAGCCTATCTTCTCCCGGTGCAATCCGGCTAAGTTAGATTTCCTAAAACTACCTCCCACATCCTCATTGGTCAATGAATCGCATGTTTACACTTAGTCCAATGAAACTAAAACCTCAAATCTACAATTTTACTAGCACACGGCTCACCTGTCGATGATTGGCTCGTCAGGTATCAATAGTGTTGCAGCTTATACTCCAGTCAGTCCATCCATTGTCTTCTCCTGGGAAGGTCAGTCTTACACACATTACATTAAACATTGTTTCACTAGCAAGTACAGCATCTTCTGTCAAGCAGTTTCTCATGAGAATTAACTTCAGCTACGAGCACATGGTCAGTACAGTGGAAAATCACAATTTAATTTTCTAAGGATCCATTTTATAAGTCACCTAAGAAAATGCAGCTTGGAATGAGGCTGTGCAACTAGGCCAAGACCTCGCTAAATTAAGGCCTACAAATTAATTTCAGCTAATACGTAACGCATAACCTTTAATTAATATGAGCTATTTCTACATTAATCAAACATAAGCTCAACATTTCATATTAATAAGTCATTAATAAGTACACTTAGTGAACATTGTTGGCCACTCTGTTAGGTGCACTTTCAAGTGTGTGCACCATTTTTCTCTGCATTAATACATTTTCTATGCAAATTTAACACTCAAAATACATAAATATTCATTATTAAAATTCAGTGTTAACACTTCTCTTGCTTGGTAATTTGTAACCTAGTCCCACCCGGTTTGATACTTCAAAGACTTCAAATAGGCTCCAGATTGATCAATAGTGTACCCAGAGGAGGCCCCTTTGGTTTTTCCACTTAGCAAATACAAAATAAAATACCACCCAAAAAAACAATTAAGTTGGCTGGCTTAAAAACAACCAATGGCTGAGGAGGGCTGTCACAAAAACCCCTTTGTGTGAATATGTATTTTGTTTATGTGTTGTATGTGTTTTGAGGAGTTTCCTCATGTTAACGCTGTCTATCAAGGCCTGACAAAATCGAGATCAATTGGTTTTGCCAATGCGGGTAAATTTTATTGTGTTTGTACATTTTCGTTCGTGTATATGATATGTTGCGTAGGGTGCTAAACCCATCACTAATCTGGAGCATTACTATCATTGGCTGTCTCTCTGCCAGATCAGCTATTACATGAATAGAAGCCTCATATATTGTTCTTTTAATGTGGATTAAAGTATATTGAGAAATAAAATGTCAACAAACAGAAAATATGCTCTACATCCCCTCCTGCAATATCTTCTTCATATAATTTCTGAGACAGAAAAACATATGTTAAATGAATTTGCCGAGTTCAGAAAAGCTCATCTCCGAATTGTGGAGCCTCATTTGTTCAGATTTCCAAATGTCCTCAAAATCAATTGTACATCCTGCGATTATTAAAATCTGCATTGAAAGACTTGTAAATAAGGAAGTATTCAACGCTTTCACTTTCACGTCAAGACGTCCTATGGGATGTGCGAAGCTGAAAGGTATTGAAAGGCATGCTTTTAAATTCTAGAATTAACTACATCCTAGGATTCATACTCTAACGCTCAGGTTACCTATTATTAAGAATAGGATTAAAAACCAACACGGTTCTTCGCTTTTCATTCTGTTTTTATTATAGGAACACAGAAGTACTTTTTGTTAATAATTTTCTATAATCTTCTATTGTATTGAAAATTCAGTAACAGTTGTTTTGCATGTTGATTTGTGAAACACAGCTCATTCGAAAACAAAAAAATCCCTGAATATTTATTCAAACACAACTATTATTAAAACGAAGGATTTTTTGAAAATTGAGTCACCGCGGTAGGGGGCAGATTTACTAATGTTTTGTGTTGTGGATGTGCAACTTTTTTTGGCCTAGCCATGACGCAAAATGTTACTTGTGATTTACAAAGCCATGCAAATCAATGCCCATATTTAACTGAAAATGGCGGAGCGCGACACTGCGTCAAAATTGGCAGCTCTGGGCTCTGTCATTTTCACCATGCAGGGATGCCTGTATTTAACTGAAAACGGCACACCCCTGTTTTGTCTCCTGTGCTGGCGCTAAATTGAGCTGCATAGCGCCAAAGCAGGCATCCTGGCACCATCGTGCAAGAATGTCTGCGTTGAGGGATTTGATTGTGTGTGGGAAGGTGTCCCTTCCTGCACATAAACAATCACTAATGGCGATGTGGCACTTCTGCAGCATGTGTCATTTTGAAATGATTGTTTATGTGCAGGAAGGGACACCTTCCCGCACATAAACAATCATGTCTGGCATTTTGCTCTTTTTACGCGTGCTGCAGAATGCGGTACACAAAGAACAAGCAAAAAAACGAGGAACAATAAAAGTATTCCTCCTTGTTGTGCCTTGCAAACGCCGCCCCTCGGTTGGTGTTAGATTTTGGCGATAGCTCAGGTTTTCAAAAACTCGTAAATCAGAGTATATATATATTCATATCTATCTCTATATCTATAGATAGATAATTTGAGAATTCAAAGAAAGAGTATTAGTTGCAACAGCAGCTTTTATGCCAATAGCAGGCACCCAAAGGCCTTCAAATGGAGAGTGCCATAGGGTTTTAAGAGCTGAACAAAACGGTTGTGAACTTAATAATCGAGCAAAGGAGATGTTTATTAGATTAACACAGAGAGTTTTACCCAACAACAGTCTTTAATAATGCAGTGGATAAAGCACGCCAAAGGAAAAGGGACAACTTATTGGTACCAAAAAGGAAAAACAACTCAGGAAATTAAATAAGATATATAATGGATTATAATACGTCTCATAAGGAAATGAGGAGTCTGTTTAGAGGTAATTGGAATCTAAATTGTGAAAACTTATGACTGAATTCTTTTTTACCAGGCACAACCACACATGACCAATAGGAAGGTGACCTCCCTAGGGGATTTATTAATTCATAGGCCCATATTTATACTTCTTTAGTGCCACATTTGCACCGCTTTTTGACACAAAAGTGCCACAAACTTGCAAAATACAATTGTATTTTGTAAGTTTGCGCTATTTTTGCTTCATAAAGCAGCACAAATGCGGCGCTAAAAAAGTATGACTATGGGCCATAGTTTTATGCATAGTGTGAAAGAGAAAACATTTATCTGGCTTAAATGCAGATGCAATGGTTTCTGGAGATGTTTCATATGCAAAGTTTGTGAGATTGGCCAAAACAAGACGCAATTTGAATTCCGCAATAAACAGAAGTAGAAAATAAAGGAACACCTTAATGTGATATTACCCATTTGGTCTAAATTCTAGAATGTGATTGTGGTAAAAAATATGTAGTAAGTACTGTGAATAAACTAAAGCTGAGAATTTTACAACTAAGTGCCATTATGAACAAAGACCTTTCATATACATGCACATCTGGGATGCACACAAGAGCAGTACAACAGGTTTAAAACTTTGGCCTCATTACGAGTTTGGTGGTCATTTGGCAAGACCACTGTGGTAGCCCCCACCAAAAGACCTCCATGTTGGTGGTAATCCGACCACCATATTAAGAATCACACAACTAAGCCCACCAAAATCCAGCCAAATTTCTGACTCCACCAGGACACTGGAGGTTGAGAACGAGGTGGTCTCACCACCAGCACCACCAGCCAACCAAAAAACCTCTGATCATATTTCAATGCACAAATCATGAGAGCGGTTCTTCCATAGCAGAAAACCATTGGTAGTGAGAATCGCAGTGGTCAGATCATTAATACACCACACCACATTGGATAGTTTAAAAAGCCCACACCTGACACCCATCCACACACCAGACACACCTACACACTGCACTATAAAACACACCCCTTCACACCCCACAGTCCTTTGCAGCAAAAACACCAAACACAGCCAGATAGAAGCCACTTACAAAAAATATCACAAAGCATACAATAGGCACCCATACACATTTCACGTAGCACTCATCCCACACCTGCATAACACATACAACACACAATTAGTACCTGTTAGAAAAGGGGTCTTTGGTTGACAGTCAGGTTACCCCCTGTTCAAGCAAGGACCCTCACCCTAGTCAGGGTAAAAGAGAATCACCCTCAGCTAACCCCTGTTTACCCCCGTGGTAGCTTGGCAGAGCAGTAGGCTTAACCTCAGAGTGCTAGGTGTAAAGTATTTGTACCAACACACACAGTAACTCAATGAAATCCCTACAAAATGACACAACACCAGTTTAGAAAAATAGGAAATATTTATCTAAACAAAACAAGACCAAAACGACAAAAATTCAACATACACAAGTCAAGTTATGAATTTTTAAAGATTAAACTCAGAAAATAGCGCTTAGAAACAAAAATGCTTCGATGAGATGTTAACACAGCGTTGTGACGGAGTCGTTCCCAACAAGCCGACACCAGCGGTGCCGGACACGGAGTCGTGTAGACCCCCAAGTACAGTACCTTTGGTGAAGGGTGAAAACAAGCTGATGCGCGAAGTCGGTGATCGTGCGTCTGTGCGAAACTTTGAATCCGTGCACTTCGAGCGCCGTCGGTCACGACGTGGTGCGGCGACTTCCACGGAGTCGCGGACTTCAGCGGGGCTGCAGCGGCGTCTGGCCTGCGAAGAGCGTCGCGTTCCAGCGAAGGTCACGCCGTTGGGTGCAGGCGGCGTTACCGGATTCACCAGCGGCGTCAGTCCGAAGTCGTCCGAAGTCGATTTCCTTGGATTCCACCAGCTTTCCTTTCAAGGGCCCAGGGACTGGATAGGGCACCACTTGTCAGAGCAGGAGTCTCTCCAGAGACTCCAGGTGCTGGCAGAGAGAAGTCTTTGCTGTCCCTGAGACTTCAAACAACAGGAGGCAAGCTCTAACTCAAGCCCTTGGAGATTTCTTCACAAGATGGAAGGCACACAAAGTCCAGTCTTTGCCCTTTTACTCTGGCAGAAGCAGCACTGCAGGAAAGCTCCACAAAGCACAGTCACAGGCAGAGCAGCACTTCTTCCTCAGCTATCAGCTCTTCTCCAGGCAGAGGTTCCTCTTGGTTCCAGAAGTGTTTCTAAAGTCTGTAGTTTTGGTGCCCTTCTTATACCCATTTTAGTCTTTGAAGTCACCTTTCTTCAAAGGGGACTCACACCTACTTGTGAAATTCTGCCTTGCCCAGGCAAGGCCTCAGACACACACCAGGGGGTTGGAGCCGGCATTGTCAGAGGCAGGCACAGTCCTTTCAGATGAGAGTGACCACTCCACCCCTCCCTCCTAGCAGAGATGGCTAATCAGGAAATGCAGGTTACACCCCAGCCCCCTTTGTGTCACTGTCTAGTGTGAGGTGAAAAACAACACATCTGTCAAACTGACCAAGACAGGGAATCCACAAACACAGCAGTCACAGAATGGTTTAAGCAAGAAAATGCCCACTTTCTAAAAGTGGCATTTTCAAAAGCACAATCTCAAAATCAACTTTACTAAAAGATGTATTTTTAAATTGTGAGTTCAGGGACCCCAAATTCCACATGTCCATCTACTCTCTAGGGGAATCTACACTTTAATCATATTTAAAGGTAGCCCCCATGTTATCCTATGAGAGAGACAGGCCTTGCAACAGTGAAAAACAAAGTTGGCAGTATTTCACTGTCAGGACATATAAATGACATTACTATATGTCCTACCTGATCCATACACTGCACCCTGCCCTTGGGGCTACCTAGGGCCTACCTTAGGGGTGCCTTACATGTAAGAAAAGGGAAGGTTTAGGCCTGGCAAGTGGGTACACTTGCCAAGTCGAATTTACAGTGTAAAAATACACACACAGAAACTGCAGTGGCAGGTCTGAGACATAATTACAGAGTTACTTGTGTGGGTGGCACAACCAGTGCTGCAGGCCCACTAGTAACATTTGATTTACAGGCCCTGGGCACCTCTAGTGCACTTTACTAGGGACTTAACAGTAAAACAAATATGCCAATCATGGAGAACCAATTATGTACACATTTTACATGGAGAGCATAGGCACTTTAGCACTGGTTAGCAGTGGTAAAGTGCTCAGAGTTGAAAAGCCAACAGCAACAGCCCAGAAAAAATAGGAGGCAGGAGGCAAAAAGACTGGGGATGACCCTGCATAAGCAAAAGTCCAACAGTACCCCACACCAGACACCAACTGTCACCCACTCACATCACAGCACCCACACCTCATCACAAGTTTATTTTCCTTTCCATTTCTTCCACCTCACCATTTCATCCACCACTACCATGTCCCAACAAAACATCCACGTTTCACTGATGATGAGTTGAGGGTCATGGTGGATGAAATTAGCACAGTAGAGCCACACCTATTTGGAGCTCAAGTCCAGCAAGCATCACTTGCCAGGAAAATTGAGTTGTGGCAGAGGATAGTCGGCAGGGTAAATTCTGTAGGCAGCCATCCACGCACAAGGGAAGACATCAGGAAGAGGTGGAACAACCTCAGGGGGAAGGTATGTTCCCTGGCCACCAGGCACCAGCTGGCGGTCCTCAACACTGGTGGTGCGCCCCACATCCTCCCCCAACTTTAACATCATGGGAGGAGAAGGTTTTGGACATCCTGCATCCTGAGGGCCTGACAGGAATACCTGGGGGAGTGGAGTCCGCGAAGTCACAACACCATTAATGTCACCAAAGAGTTTTGTTTTGCATGATCACTGATCACCTTTGGCCACCTCAACAACCAACCCACCTATCACCCCTGTGTCCAAATGTCTAAATGCCCCTCTCTGGCATGTCTCATGTCATTTTAACTCACCTGGGGGCACATTGTCTGTGTACGGCATGGTGAGTACAGACAGCACTGCAAATCCCAGCAGGCACTGTTTCACCTTTAAGAAAACCAGAACAGTGTACTGCAAGTAAAATAGCCTTGCATGTGAAACTAACAATCAATTCTACACCTGAACGCACCACAAATGTACAGTCTATGGCAATGACTGCCTACTACCATTACTATTTCCTGTGTTCCCTACTAAACTGACCTTGAAATTACCATCCAAATAAAGTCACATACTCACCTGGGTACAGCTGGGTAAAACTATATAGAAGGCTGGATGTACTTGCAGTACACCCATACAGAGGCCCAGGTTAAATGCTAACTCCCGTAATGTTGACCAGCTCTGTCACCATAGTACATTTTGCAGCTGTTAGTTGACTCAATGATACTATGCACCTCACTAGGAGCTAACTTTACATTGTCATGTCTTTACTCAGACAAGATATTTGTCAATGAACAGTCATCTAACCACCAAGGTACTCTAAGATCTTGGTCATGGTGTATGTAGAAATCTTTGTGTTCCACATAGCTCTAACCCAGATTTGGAAGCAGGTGTCATTTTCACACCAGGGGATCATGTAAAGGCTTTGTGTGCATGTCCCATAGCATGTCTAGCAGTCAAACTTTGATGCCACCTGTTGCATTACCTTGCCATTGTCACCATTGAGAGGACACCAGAAACTGCCACTTCTCTTTTGGATGAAATCCTAATGAGGAAAACACCCCCTGGGAATGTGGACGTTTAGGATGTAGCTGAACCATCTGGGACACCTGGTCAGTCAACAACTGTGGGCCTCACCCTGCCCATATCGACTCCTACCAGCCCTGTTGCAACATCACAGGCAGCCATTAATGCCCAAACCTGTGTCCCAAGAACAGTGTCTTTCATCTTGTGCCCCCCCAGTACAGGTACCTGAGTCTCCTGTTGTGAACCCAGACAATGATGGACCTACCACCAATGGGAGTGGGCAAACTGTTCCAGGGGCAGAGGTATGTGGGGTAGGGTGCATGGGAGGGATTGTGTGGGGCAGAGGATGGAGGCTGCTAGGGACATGACTGGCCAGAACACCATGTACCAAGTCTTCGGAGCTTACCAAAAATCCCAAGGCGTGATGGGCCAGGTACTTACCATTATGTGGGAGATCAGACAGCTGCAGATAGACAAGCACCAGGAAATCATGCAGCAGTGACAGGCCCAAAATGCCCACTTATCCTCCATTGCTGAGTGCTGAGAGACATGAATACCACCTTGAGTAGGTTTTGTACCCAACATCTGGCATCTTCCACTTCACAATGAAACATCAGGCCCTTCAACGTGTGTGGCAGTTAGTGGAATGGAGGTCATGACAGGGGAAGGTATACCTCAGAAACCCCAACCTCTGTAGCTGAAGAATGTCCCAAATGTGGAAGTCCCCCCAGGAGGAGCAAATGCCAAGACCAAAACCACTGCCAGTAAGTTAAACTTTACTGATGCTTCCAATTGTGTGGCACAGATATACCATGTTGACTGTTCTGAGACCTATCTCCATTTTCCTATGGTACAAGGACACTGGGCCTGTGTCCCCAAATATTGTAGCAGCTACCATGATGATTTCACACACCATGACTGAACCCTTCACTGTTTACTTTGTAATCTGTTTTGTTTCAATTCACTCATTTTGCTGTGCACTCCCCAAAAAATACCACTTAAATACCACTTAACCACAGACACAGATAATGGTGGTTATTACAACCCTGGCAGTAGGTGTTAAAGCAGCGGTAAAACCACCAACAGGCCAGCGGTAAAAAAAATGGAATCACAACTGTGGCGGAAACCGGCAACATAGACAGCCACTTTAACACTCCGACCGCCACGGCAGTACAAACAAACACTGCGGCGGTAACCGCCAACAGACAGGCGGAACACAATGTACTGCACACAGTATTACAACAGGCCAATCCACCACCTTTTCTGGGGCGGATTCACCGCAAACAAAAACACGGCGTAAACAGGAATTGGAAGGAAAAACGCTCACCTCTACACACTCCACGAGGAACCAGGACGCCATGGAACTGGAACTCCAGATTCTCCCTGCCTTTGTCTTCCTGCTCCTCTACCAGGAGCACAAACGCCGGCGCCGGCGACCACGGTGAGTACTGCACCTATGACACAGGGGAGGGAAAAAAGAGTGACACACACACGCAATACCCCCACCCACACCCCCACCCTCACCCACTACAACACACACACTAATACATACAGGTGATTACAGTTACACCCCTCAACCCCCCCCGGAACAATGCAAAGACAAAAGGTGATTTGAATGTTTGTAATCTATTAAAATCCAGTACTCAAAAATATATATACACTACAAACAAATATATACACCAAGAATACAAGTCCAGGTATTGCACCATTAAAGTCTGTGGACCACTGGGCCCAAAATGCATGGGCGAGGCTCACACTCAATACCCGATCAAAACGGAGGGAACACTGCAGGGGCATCAGATTGAAATACAACAGGCACCTCAGGGGGAGGGGAAGGAGGGGCACCTCAGCCGGATGAGTGCACGACGCCAGGTCCACAAGGGGGCTCCATGCCCACTGCTGTATCCTGGGGAGTGCAAAGCCACAGTCTCTCAAGTCTCTCAAGTGGCTGGGTTGCCCACTGCTTTATCCTGGGGAGTGCAAAGCCACAGTCTCACAAGTCTCTCCAGTGGGTGGTTTGCCCACTGCTTTATCCTGGGGAGTGCAAAGCCACAGTCTCACAAGTCTCTCCAGTGGGTGGTTTGCCTACTGCTTTATCCTGGGGAGTGCAAAGCCACAGCCTCACAAGTCTCTCCAGTGGGTGGGTTGCCCACTGCTTTATCCTGGGGAGTGGAAAGCCACAGTCTCACAAGCCTCTTCAGTGGGTGGTTTGCCCACTGATTTATCCTGGGTAGTACAAAGCCACAGTCTCACAAGTCTTTTCAGTGGGTGGTTTGCCCACTGCTTTATCCTGGGGAGTGCAAAGCCACAGTCTCACAAGTCTTTTCAGTGGGTGGTTTGCCCACTGCTTTATCCTGGGGAGTGCAAAGCCACAGTCTCACAAGTCTTTTCCATGGGTGGGCTGCCCACTGCTTCAACCTGGGGAGTGCAAAGCCACAGTCTCACAAGTCTCTCAAGTGGGTGGGTTGCCTACTGCTTTATCCTGGGGAGTGCATAGCCACAGTCTCTCAAGTGGATAACAGTCTCCACTGGTTCGGGAGGGGGCTTTGTGCCCAGAGTGCTTCATCCTGCCAAGGACAGAGGTAGTGGATGTCTTTCTCCACTGGTTCTGGAGGGGGCTTTGTGCCCAGAGTGCTTCATCCTGCCAAGAGGTCTTCCTCCACTGGTAATGGAGGGGGCTTTGTGCCCAGAGTGCATAATCCTGCCCAGGACAGAGGTAGTGGAGGTCTTTCTCCACTGGTTCTGAAGGGGGCTTTGTGCCCAGAGTGCTTCATTCTGCCTAGGACTGAGGTAGTGGATGTCTTTCTCCACTGGTTCTGGAGGGGGCTTTGTGCCCAGAGTGCTTCATCCTGCCAAGAACAGAGGTAGTGGATGTCTTTCTCCACTGGTTCTGGAGGGGGCTTTGTTTGGTGCTGGTGGCGGAGGTGTCCTTGGCAGCGGTGCTGGTGGCGGCGGTGTCCTTGGCAGCGGTGCTGGTGGCAGCGGTGTCCTGTGAAGCGGTGCTGGTGGTGGCGGTGTCCTGTGAAGCGGTGCTGGTGGCGGCGGTGTCCTGTGAAGCGGAGCTGGTGGCGGCGGTGTCCTGTGAAGCGGTGCTGGTGGCGGCGGTGTCCTTGGCAGCGGTGCTGGTGACAGCGGTGTCCTGTGAAGCGGTGCTGGTGGTGGCGGGTCCTTGGCAATGGTGCTGGTGGCGGAGGTGCCCTTGGCAGCAGTGCTGGTGGCCGCGGTGTCCTTGGCAGTGGTGCTGGTGGCGACGGTGTCCTTGGCAGAAGTGCTGGTGGCGGCGGTGTCCTGTGAAGCGGTGCTGGTGGGGGCGGTGTCTTTGGCAGCGGTGCTGGTGGCAGTCTTGTCTGCTGTGCAGGTTTGCGGCGACTTGCCTTTCTTGATGTTGGTGCAGCTATCTTCCCACTCCCAACTGTACTCCTGGGAGAGCCTTTGGTGCCAGATGTGTTGCCTTTCTCCCGCCGGGCAGTGGCCAACTTTTTATGCTTCTGAGGTGGGGGACGGTCCGTGGTCTGGCTCCTTGGCATACTGGCTGCTCTGCTGCTTGGCGCACTTCAGAAGCCGGTTACTGCTGGCACCACTGTACTCGGTGATGTGGTGGGTGAGGTGCTGGATTGGGACCTGGAAAGGCGGGCCCTAGGGGACTGAAGGGGTGGGGGAGGTGAGGGGAATAGGTCAAGGTTGGACAGGAAAGGTTTTTGGGACACACTGGGACGGGTAGATGAAGGGGGTTTGGGAGTGGAGGAAGAGGTAGTGGTTGTAGGAGGTGTACGTTTGCTGACTTTGGGTGAAGGTGCATGGGCTGGAGGCTGTCGTGAGGTGGATGGCTGTTGGGTAGGTGTGTGCCTACGTTTGTGTGCCTTGGGAGGTGGGCTCACAGATACACTGGGAGAGGACACAGGGGATGTGTGAATGGTAGTGGGGGTGGTGAGTGCACGTGAGAGAGGTGTGGTGATGGGTGTGCTGGTGATGGACGTAGTGGCTGAAGATGTTTTGCATGCAGGAGTGAGTGGAGATGAGACAGGGAGGGAGGAGGGAGACGAGGAGGAGGGGGACACAGTGGAGGCAGTGGATGTTGGTATGTGTGCATGGGTATGATGCTTGTGTGAGTGCCTGTGGGATGTGTGGCAGAGCTTCCTTTGTGTGTTGAGGTGTGTGCATGCTGGTCTGATGCTGTGCTTGGGATAGGCTGAGGTACAGGGGATTGGGGTTGGGTGGAGGAAGCTGGGGGGGGAGGCTGAACACAGGGACAAAGGCTGCCATCAGTGCTGAGGCCAGAGTCTGAAAAGCTCGCTGTTGGGCTGCCTGACCAGAATGAATGCCCTCCAGGTATGCATTGGTCTGTTGCAACTGCCTCTCTACACCCTGGATGGCATTCAAAATGGTAGACTGCCCACCAGTGAGGGATCTGAGGAGGTCAATGGCCTCCTCACTGAGGGCAGCAGGGCTGGCAGGGGCTGAGGTGCCTGGGGCGAAGGAGATGCCCACCCTCCTGGGTGAGCGGCCACGGGGCACACGCTGAGGGGCTGCTGGGAGGGCGGTGCTGGTGTGGGGGTGGCGGCTGTACCTGTAGATGCGGGGGGCACAGAGGGGCCCGCCACCGAAAGGGAGCTCTCATCAGAGGAGGAGTCCGTGTCGCTGGTCTCAGCTCCCGTCCCCCGTGGAGCTCCCCTCGCCCTCTGGCCCACTGGTGGCTTCAGACTCCGTAGTCTCACCCTCCAGGGCCATGTGGGATGCAGCTCCCTCCTGCTCCGGTGGCACAGCTGCTCCGCCTGATGATGCTAATGCACACAAGAACAGGGAGACCACAAAAAGGGGGGAAGACAGAAGAAAGACATGTCCAGTGCATGCAATACCGCTACCGTCGGCGGACACTACAGACACAAAAGCCCCGTGCACTTTGAGTACCCTAATTAATCACAGGGACATGGGTTACAAGGCCTATGCCCAATTGCTGCACACATGGAAGTCACAGGAGCCTGACTAGGTGTAGTTGGCTCTGAACACAGGTGGGGGGGTGCCACGTGGCCTGCCTTACGAAGGAACCTTGCCTACTAAACACGCCCTGGCCTAGGGGAACCCACAGCCCACCTCCCCCACCTCCAATGCGTGCTGAATCAGCTGAATGAGAGTGTACTCACCCCCTTGTGGCAGCTGTGATGCCCTCAAGCGCCCATCCACCTCCGGATACGCCACCGCCAGGATCCGGAACATCAGGGGGGTCATGGTGCGATGGGCACCCCTCCCATGTTGGGAGGCCATCCCCAGCTGGGCCTCCGCCGTCTTCTTGCTCCAGAGGCGAATGTCCTCCCACCTTTTCTGGCAGTGGGTGCTCCGTCTGTGGTGGACTCCAGGGTCCAGACTTCCTTGGTGATGGCACGCCAAATATCCTTCTTCTGGTGGGCGCTGACCTACAGGAATAGTACAGGGGAAAAGGAAAACATATAACCGTCCGCACCGTCACAGTCATTGGCCCGTATCCCTACCCTTGCCATGACGCACATCCACTCACTATCGTTTCATGCACGCCTCATTCTCTCCCCCCATCTTCCCTCCACACCACTCCACACAGGCATTGCCCATAAAGCATGCTCACAGTGTACTTACCTGTTTGTCTGGAGGACCGTAGAGTAGCGTGTACTGGGGGAGGACCCCATCCACTAACTTCTCCAACTCCTCCGAAGTGAAGGCAGGGGCCCTTTCCCCAGACACATGAGCCATTGTCTCTTCCAGACTGAGGTCACAGCAGCACTTGCAGTGTAGGTCCTCTCCTGTCGAAGATCAGGTATCAAGTGAGTGAACAGAGAGAAAATGGCGGTCACGTCCATGGCGGTGCGTACCGTCACCGCCTGCTTACATCATCATTGGCTCCTGCGACCCATAGGGTCCAATGTTAACCAATGCAGAATTGCGCCTCGGTCTTCGACCGCCTACTGCGACAGAGTACAACGCCAGCGCAGTTACCTCATATCCCCTTGTCCCACATTACAGGTCAGGCAGCCGCCATTTCAGGGGGCCACATGGCATTAATGCGTCACAGATATCTAGGCCTTGCATACACATTAAGATAGGCATATAGCGGATTTAAAAATTTGTGGAATAAAGTTGTGTTTTCGTACCTCAGTGTTGGCTGACTCTCTGATCGCTGTTCTCGTCCATAGGGCACGTCCGCTGGGGCAGGTGAGGAGATCGCGGCATCCTCCGGTGTACAGACCGCTGGTGGACCTGTTGACAATGGAAGAGCGACATGTAATTGTCACCTACAGACTGGACCGTGCCACAATCCAGGAACTTTGTGCCCAATTGGAGCCAGACCTGATTTCAGCTATCCGCCATCCCACAGGAATCCCCCCTCTAGTGCAGGTCCTGTCAGTACTCCATTTCCTGGCAAGTGGGTCTTTTCAAACAACAGTGGCCATAGCATCAGGGATGTCCCAGCCTATGTTCTCCAACGTGTTGTCCCGAGTGTTGTCTGCCCTGCTGAAACACATGCGCAGCTACATCGTTTTCCCTCAGGTGGAGGATTTGCCTACAGTGAAAGGTGTCTTCTATGCCGTGGGACATATCCCCAACATCATTGGTGCCATTGATGGGACACATGTGGCCTTGGTCACCCCCGCAGAAGTGAACAGGTGTACAGAAACCGGAAGAGTTACCATTCGATGAATGTGCAGATGGTGTGTTTGGCCGACCAGTACATATCCCATGTGAATGCCAAGTTTTCTGGCTCAGTGCATGACACTTACATTATGAGGAATAGCAGCATCCTTTATGTGATGGGGCAACTCCAGAGGCACCATGTGTGGCTATTAGATGAGGACATGAACCCTATACTGTGTGACTAGGTGTCTGGGGATATCCTTAAGAGTAAGTGTGTGTCTAACAGATTTCCCTCGACATTTGCAGGTGACTCTGGTTACCCCAACCTCTCATGGCTACTGACCCCAGTGAGGAATCCCAGGACAAGGGCAGAGGAACGCTACAATGAGGCCCATGGGCGAACTGGGAGGATTATATAGAGGACCTTCGGCCTCCTGAAGGCCAGGTTCAGGTGCCTCCATCTGACAGGTGGTTCCCTATTCTACTCACCAAAGAAGGTGTGCCAGATCATTGTGGCCTGCTGTATGCTTCACAACTTGGTTTTGCGACGACAGGTGCCTTTTCTGCAGGAGGATGGTCCAGTTGGAGGTCTTGTGGCAGCTGTGGAGCCTGTGGACAGTGAAGACGAGGAAGCAGAAGAATTGGATATCGACAACAGAAACATGGTGATTCATCAATACTTCCAGTGAGATACAGGTAAGAAGACATCACTGCCTGCTACATCTGATACCGTTGTTCTACCTCTCATCTGTCCGTCACTTTCACCCAGTGTATGGACCCTGAGTTGTCACTTTCCCTTTCAATTTCACAGATGTGGGTCCCACTGTGTGACATCTGCTTTGTTTCTTCATGGACTAGAGCTGTGTGACATAGGTATGCTGACAATACAATGAATTGGCAGTTTTCCACAGTTATTGCAAATACACATTTTCGAAAGCACAGACTGACTCCTGATAGTTTTGTAATTTAAGGGTGTTTATTTTAGTGCTAAATAGTGGAGGGGGTTGTGAAATGGTCAGGGGTGATAGTGGAGGAATGTCCATGGCAAAGTCCAGTCTATTAGTCTCACAGGTGCATTGTCCAAAGGGGCATATGAAGTGGAGCTGGGGTAGTTTAAGGATGGACAGGGTGACAAGTGGGACAGAAGGATAACAATCAGGGTGGTCTCATTTTTTGGCAGGGGTCTTGGCATTGTTCTCTGTCTTTGTTCTGGATCCCAGGGACCGCTTGCGGGTGGTTCTCCATCTGCAGGGGGTGGGGTGCTAGTGTTGTGGTCCTGTGGCGGTGCCTCCTGTCCATCCAGGCTAGTGTCAGGGGCCTCTTGTTGTGCCAGTGTCCCTCCTGGTGTTGACGAGTTCCTTCAGCACCCCTACAAGGGTGCCCAGGGTGGTATTGATGGATTTGAGTTCCTCCCTGAACCCCAAATACTGTTCCTCCTGCAGCCGCTGGGTTTCCTGAAACTTGGCCAGTACCGTTGCCATCGTCTCCTGGGAATGGTGGTAGGCTCCCATGATGTTGGACAGTGCCTCGTGGAGAGTAGGTTACCTGGGCCTGTCCTCCCCCTGTCGCACAGCAGCCCTCCCAGTTCCCCTGTGATCCTGTGCCTCTGTCCCCTGAACCGTGTGCCCACTGCCACTGCCCCCAGGTCCCCGGTGTTGTTGGGGTGGTGGGTTAGCCTGGGTTCCCTGGAGTGGTGGACATACTGGTGCTTGAAGTTGCCTGGGGACAGAGGTATGGGCCCGCTGGGTGGGTGCTGTGCTGGTGTTTCCAGAGGGGGGAGGCTCTGTTGTGGTTTGAGCCAGTGTGAGGGGAACCAACTGTCCCGAGGTCCCAGATGGGCCAGGCTGGTCATCTAGATCCAGTTGGACAGAGCTGCTATCATCACTGTTGGCCTCTTCTGTGGGTGGAGTGGACAAGTCTAGAACCTCCTGTCCGGTGACGTTGGGTAGGGGTCCTGCAGGGGTGTAAAGGCATGATTAATGCATCTGTGTGTGCCATGGCATGCAATGGGTGGGTGACCCCGTACCCCAGTGCTTGCATTCTTATGTAGGACCTTGTGTGCTAAATGTTTAGAGGTGTGTGTGGGTATGTGCAGTGGCAATGCATTGGTGATGGGTGTCCATGCTTTGTTGTTGCATGCAGGGTTTGGTGTTGGGATGTGTGGTTTGTGATAGTGGGACATGTGTGAGGAGTTGGAGTGATGGGGGTGAGAGCGAGGGTGGGGGTATGTGATAGCATGCAGTTAGGGTGGGGGATGAAGTATTTAAAGATTTGCCTTACCAGAGTCCATTCCTCCAGCTACTCCTGCGAGGCCTTCAGGATGCAGTATAGCCCAGACCTGCTCCTCCCATGTTGTTAGTTGTGGGAGAGGAGGTGGGGGTCCGCCGCCAGTCCTCTGAACTGCAATCTGGTGTGTTGAGACCACGGAACGTACCTTCCCCCGTAGGTCGTTCCACCTCTTCCTGATGTCATCCCGTGTTCTTGGGTGCTGTCCCACTGCGTTGACCCTGTCCACGATCCTGCGCCATAGCTCTATCTTCCTAGCTATGGTGGTGTGCTCCACCTGTGATCCGAATAGCTGTGGCTCTACCCGGATGATTTCCTCCACCATGACCCTGAGCTCCTCCTCAGAAAACTTGGGATGTCTTTGCGGTGCCATGGGGTGGTGTGGGTGATGTGTGGGGTGGTGTGTGTTGTGATGTGTGGGGTGATGTTTAGGGGTGTGTGGTGTTTTGTGCGTGGATGTTGTATGAGTGATGGTGTTGAGTGCCTGTGGATGCTAGTTTGTAGATGGTGGTGTCTCTCTCTGGCCTTCAGTCGCAATTGTGGTCGTAAGGGTTTGTAGGTGATGTGGGTGTGTGTTTTATATTGTATTGGATGTGTGGGAGAGGTGTGTGTATGTGTATCAGGTGTGTGTATTTCGAAGTGTCCAATGTTGTTGTGTTTTGTAAATGTGTGTGTATTTTGAGCGCGGTGGTGTGTACCGCCAATGGAACACCGCGGTTGAAAAACCGCCACGTGGATTCGTGTGGCATATTCCTGTTGGACTGACGGTGGAGGTTTTGCTATCGCCAGTTTATCACTGACCTTTGGTGTGGCGGACTTGTGTGTGTGTTTGGATTTTGGCGGATTCCAGGCTGTGGGTCGTAATAGCTGTGGCGGAATTCCGCGGCCGTGGCGGTGTGTTGGCGGTCTCCTGCAGGGCGGTAAGCGGCATTTACCGCCAATGTTGTAATGACCCCCAATGTGTTTGAGTCATTTATGAAACATAGACAACTGCCATGTATAACACCTCTTGCACAAAAATATTACTCCAAATGTAAAACCTTTGTAATGTTCCCCACACATGTACTGTATAATCAGGCTAGATTTTGCATTGCCTAATAATGATAGACATAACTCAAACCACCTGTAATTCACTTTCCCATAAATAGGTTGGGAGTATGCCAAGGATCTCACAGTGAAGTACTGCTGCTAACGTCAGAGTTATAGCATAGGTGTCAGACATTATCCAACACACATATTTCTGAAGTTAGGGACATGTCAGTTTTATACTATCAATGTATCATCAGCTAAACCCTTAACACATACCTATACCATAGCTCCCAAATGCCCATACCCCATGAAAGAGAAAGAGGTCAGTACAAATGCCACCAGTCATGGAACCTTCCAACTCATCACATCCAGTTATCTGTAGGCTTGCCACTCACCTATGTCAGTCTTCAGACACATGCACATTGGTCTGCAATGAGGACCACACTGACCAACATTTACCAACACAAACCATTATGATGTTAGAGGATATGGATAGCACATGACGACATGTTTCTGAAACAAATGAACACACACATGACACCATTGGCCCCACATCCAATGCCAAACAGGTCTTTAGTGTGGAATAGGACATTACCATCTCACTCTCCTGACCGTCTGGGCATATAACTCACACACAACAAATCTCAAGTCTGACAGTACCTGGTTCAATCCATGACCATCTCATTTGTCAGTCTGCAAATTTCATCTCCCTATGACACTGTCTGATATTGCCAAATGAGGATGAGCCTGTCCACTTACTCTGAAATTTGTAAATGACAAACATAAGGTATAGGCCACATTGATACATAAACATTACACAGCCAATTCACACATACAAACGTGACTCTGATTGTACATTGTGAAAAACTTAGACCATTTTGATTTTATGGCTGGACACCACACCATGTAACAATCTGCATGCACAACTTTGGAGCTACTGATGACTTCTCTGATGGTCATACTAAGACCCTTATCAAGCATTCCTAACCTCACCACATTCCCCACTTATTAACTCTAATTACATCATATCACATACCTAAAGTCAGGTAAAGTACCAATTGATTAGATAAGCTCTGATGTCTCCATCTTCATCCTCAAAATACTCATCCTCACTTTGCAAATCTGCATTCTCACCCGCTGGAACTGCTGGCTCCGCTTCATCTGGTACAAATGGGATTTGACTTCTCAGGGCGAGGCTGTGGAGCATGCAGCAGGCAACAATAATTTTACATACTTTGGTGGGTGAGTAGAGGAGGGCTCCTCCAGGCTTATCGATGCAGCGGAATCCTGCCTTTCGCGCCCAAATGTCCGCTCTCTGACATGCCTTATCCTTCCATGGGCCTCATTGAAGCAGACTTGACCTGGCGTGGTTGGGTTCCTTACTGGTGTCAACAACCAAGGATGGTTTGGGTAGCCAGAGTCCCCTGTAAGGAATAGTTATAATATAAATCTTGGACATCCACATATCTGGTAGCAGATATGAGTTACAGTCACACATGACATATGTGACTTACCAACCAGCCAGACCCTCTCTGTGTATTGTCATGTCATCAGTAGTGGTATATTGCTGTTCCGCATGATGAAGGAATCATGGACTGACCCAGGGTACCTTGCACAAACTTGTGAAATGGAGAGGTCAGCCAAACAGACCACCTGGACATTGATGGAGTGGAAGTTTTTCCTGTTCATTGGCATTAGGTGGACCAAGGATACAAGTGTGCCATCTATGTGGGATATGAACCAAAGCTTAGAAATCAATCTTTACATGGGACAAATCTTCACACTGTGGAAAGCAGATGTAGCTGTCCAGGTGTTTCAACAATGCAAATAGTACAGTCTTCAAGACCAGTCTGAACATAGGCTCAGACATCCCTGCAGTTAGGGCCACAGTATTTTGAAAGGAGCCTGTGGCTAGGAAATGCAGCACTGACATTACTTGTACAATGAGAGGTATGCTATAGGGATTACAAACGGCAGGCATCAGACTGGTTCCAACTGATGACAGAGACCCATGATTGCATGCCTATGCAGGCGATAGATCTGAATCACATGCCGCTCCTCCATGCCGCTCCTCCATGGCCTGCAGGTATGTTAATAGATGGTACTCTGGAGGTTGCATCGCTCTTCTCATGCCAGGGTAACTATGTGGGGGAAAATCAGTATGTATGTGTATCACTCAATCTGTACAGCATAAGTGTGGTCACACCTACGTCGCATGTGATGGTAAATATTTTACCACGTGTTGGACTTTTTCCATTTTGCAGGGTCATCTCCAATCTTTTTGCCTCCTTCCTCCTATTTTTCTGATCTGTTTTTGTTGGCTTTAGGACTCTGGGCATTTTAAAACAGATAACCAGTGCTAAACTGCATATGGTCTTTTTGTAAATTGTATGGTTGATTGACCTATCCATGATTGGACAATTTGATTTTCTAGTAAGTCCCTAGTAAAGTGCACTAGAAGTGTCCAGGGCCTGTAAATCAAATGCTACTAGTGGGCCTGCAGCACAAAAAATGGGTCAAAAAAAGCGTCAAAAAAATGGTGCAAGTCAGGTTAGAGTAAAAAATCTTAGCTTTAACCAGACTTGTGCCATTTTTTGATGCAAACCCCCCATTGAAATGACTCCTGTCTTAGCAAAACAGGAATCATGCCCCCTTGCCCAATGGCCAAGCCCAGGGGACTTCTGTCCTCTGGGCATGGACATTGGGCACAGTGGCATGTAGCGGAGCCCAAGTTAGGCCCCCCTATGCCACTTTAAAAAAATAAAAAAATTATACTTACCTCTACGTACCTGTACTTACCTGGGATGGGTCCCCCCATCCATGGGTGTCCTCCAGGGGTGGGCGAGGGTGGCAGGGGGTGTCCCTGGGGGCAGGGGAGGGCACCTCTGGACTGCTTTCATGGTCAGAGACGATGGAAGTGAGCCCACAGGCCCCTTAACGCCTGCACTTATTCAGGCGTTAAAAAACGGCGCACATCAGGCTGTGCACCATTTTTTAAGGCCCGCCCCCTCCTGTGCGTCAAAATAACGCAGTAGGATAAATAAGGCGCACAGGTCTTAAAGTCATCTTTTGGACGGGAACGCCTACCTTGCATGTCATTAACGCAAGGCGGTATCCCGCATCCAGAAAATGACGCACACAGAGGAATTTTGATGTTCGCGGGGTCGGGCGTCATAGTATAAATTTGGTGTTAGGTTTGCGCCGAATCTGCATCAAAAGTTTTGACGCACATTCAGCACAGACAGAGTATAATATATGCCCCAAAGGGAGCTGGGGTGTAGCCTACGTATCCTAATGGGCCATCTGGGCTGAGGGGAGGGGAGGAGTGGTCACTTTTACCTGAAAGGGCTGTGCCAGCCCTCACACAATGCAGTCTCCAACCCCCTGGTGTGTGTCCGGGGCCTGGCCTGGGCAAGGCAGGATCTTGACAACAACAAAGACTTCTCTTTGAAGTAGGCCTACTTTAAAGGCAGAAAGGTGTATAAGAAGAGAACCCAAAACCCCTGAAAATCAGAAAACTTCTGGAACCAAGAGGAATCCCTGCCAAGGAGAAGGGCTGGAGAAGCTGGAGGAGGAGTACTGCCCCTTTACCTGTGACTGTGCTTTGCTGTGTTGGCCTGTAGTAGCTGCTTCTGAGTAAAAGAGGATAAACACTGACTTTTGTGTGACTTCCCACTGGTGAAGAATCTCCAAGGACTTGAGCTGAGCTTGCCTCCTGTTGTTGAAGTCTGAGGGACAACAAAGTCTTCTCTCTGCCAGCACTTGGTCTTTCTGCTGAGAGTCCTGCCTGCCAAGTGGTGCCCTAGCCAGTCTATGGTCCCTTGAAAGGTGCAGCTGGTGGAAAGGACAGAAATCCATGTAAAGGCCGCCGTGCGGGAAAACTTTCAACGCACCACCCACTTCATGGCTGAAAAACGTCGTGCTGCTGTCCTCGTGGCTAAAATCGACACTCCACCTACATCACGGCTGGGAGACTGACATAATGTGGACTGAGAAACGACACGCAACACATGCAGTGGCTGCTATTAACGATGCAATCGCCCACGCAGTGTGGTTTCTGGACACTGTGCGACCGGATTTTGATGCAACATAACTGGGTGGGGAAAATCAATGCAAAGCCTGCCCAGTCCTGAGGTGCCCGTCAGGATTGGTGCCCGTGCATTGCTCTCTTGCAGGAGAGAAGAAACAACGCACGCCGACCCGACTGGAGGCGGAACGAAGCATGCGCTAGCCTGCGGGTGAGAAATTGACGCATCGCTGTCCTTTTCTGATGCACACTCACCTGTGCAGCTTTATTTTGATGCTACCTAGGTACTTTTGTATGCTAACAACGTTCTCACTGAATATAAGATTCTTTTGCTTTTTAAATTCATAACTGAACTTGTGTATGGTGGATTTTTGTAATTTTGGTCTTGTTTTGTTTAGATAAATATTATCTATTTTTCTAAACCTGTGTTGTGTCATTTTGTATTGTTTTCACTGTGTTACTGTGCGTGTTGGTACAGATACTTTAAACCTTGCTTCTGAAGTTAAGCCTGCCTGCCTTCCTGCTCCTGCCAAGCTACCAAGGGGGTGAGTGGGGGTTAACTGAGGGTTATTCTCCTTTACCCTGACTAGAGTGAGGGTCCTTGCTTGGACAAGGTTTAAACTGTCTGCCAACCAAATACCCCAGTTCTAACACCATCAAACTGTACATACATTGTACACAGCACATACCTAGACAAATAATGGCTTATAACTGCATTCATATCCCCTAACCCCTACCATGTTTCTGAAACAAAAAAACATGTCACATTTACTTTCTTTACATGTTGCAAAAATTTGGTACACCTAAACTATTTTCAGATTTTCATCACTCTGCGGACAATACTATAACATATACATAACTCAGGATACATCAAATTTACATCCTGTAGATGTTACATGTACATTTCGACATGTTTGCTTAAAGCCAGCAGTGAACACAATGTCATAGATATGTTTCACAGCTTGTGACACAACTTGAAAAACCTTTTCATTCAGATATGAGCCTTAAAATGGCAGCTGCCTACCTACTCTACTGTACTGAACATTAGGAAGTGACCTAACTCTTCCAGCGGATGTCGTCATGTCGGTAGGCAGATACACCTGCATTGGACATTGCCATTGGAACACATTGCTGCCTTTGGTGGCCTTGAGAAAATGGCGAAGTCTGTCTGTGGTGACAGTCTTGTATGTGGTGATGTGACCGCCATCTCATACTTACTCTCCTACTTCTCTCCTGAAACTGTTGCCAACAAGTCCTCGATGACCTGAGCTGCTGTGCTGCCTATGGGAGCAATCATGCCATGTCCTGCAGGTGATAGGGCCCTTGCCTTCTCAGTAGGTTTTACCCCTGTATGATCAGCTCTATGGTGCACCAAAGGAGCAGGTAAGTGCAATGCAATCCCAATGTCAGAATTGTTGAGTGTATGCTGATGTTTAGGAAATGTGGTTGAATGAATGATTGAGGTGACATGCTAATTGATGGTGGTGTTACAAATATTTGGACAAATATTTCATGTTCAGAGTTATTCTTGTGGTCTGGTCATATGTTTCAAGATGACACCTGGTGCAGATATGCATGGTGTATACCTGTTTCAACATCACACATGGACTGACTGTAGATGGTCTTTCCTCATTGAAGGGGACGTTGCAGGCAGTCTGTGCATGGCCTACATGCACTAACTTGTATTTTCACCCTGGTTGTTTTGGTACAGGGCAAATGGATATGACAAACTCTTCTTGTCTATGTCATCCATGCAGGTCAATGCCCATCAGAAAAAGGGGATTTGGCATGCCATCGCCATCACCAAGAAAGTTCGGGCCTTAGGTGTTTATACCTGGCAGAGCACCCACTGTAGGAAGTGGTGGGAGGACCTGAGACGTAGGGCCCAGAAGACCGCAGACTCACAGCTGGGGATGTCCTCCGAAGGAGGAAGGGGTTCCGGTTGGACCTTGGCCGCCCCCTAATGGCCGCATATTAGTGGTGGCCTACCCAGATTTGGATGGGCATTTGAGGGCAGCACAGCAGCCACAAGGGGGTAAGTACAGACTTAACACATTTTCAACCCTTTACCAGGTTAGTGTGTGATGTGAAAGATTCTAAGTTCTGATAATGTGGTAAGTTCAGAGGGTCAAATATCTCCAAGGTACACATAGATGTACAGTCCCAAAAAGTGGTGCGCAGGTGTGCACCTTCTATTGTGTATAGGGAGACTTTACTCACCTATGTTGTCCCCTCTGTACAGAAGCATATGATGATGCACATTTGACTGTGTCATATGTGTTCCACTATACAGCTGTTCATACCTTGCTGGTTGTTCTTACCCACCAGCAGACCGATTCTCCCAATGTCATGATGGTAAGTTGTCCAGGTCTTTGCCCTCTGTCCATTACAATGTCCCTTGATCCATGTAAATGTGCAACATAGAGTCTGACAACTTAAATTAATTCCTTCTTTTCATCAAGTTTCTGATGAGTGACAGCAGGATGTGAGACTGTGATGTCCATCTGACTTTTAACATGCCATACTTACAAAGCTTATTCAGACCTGTTACAAGGTGTACCCTTTTGGCAAGTGAGGGATGTACAGAGGCCTCTGTAATGTGTTATCTGAGTGGACATCCTACATGTGGGTAACCATGGAGTTATTGCTAGACTCCTATTGGATCACATACATTGATATCAGAGCTATGAATGTTAGTCCCATGTTCATGTTCTGTAGGTGTGAAATGGCTACACAACTATTTCCTTAACTATTGTGTTGACAGCATGATAAATAGGCCACGACATCCTGAAAACAGTTACAATCAACTGGTAATTGCCAACATTATGGGGGTCATTCCAACCCTGGCGGTCAAAGACCGCCGGGTTGGAGGACCGCGGGAGCACCGCCGTCAGGCCGGCGGTGCTCCCAAGGGCATTCCGACCACGGCGGTAAAGCCGCGGTCGGACCGGCAACACTGGCGGTCTCCCGCCAGTGTACCGCCGCCCTTTGGAATCCTCCAAGGCGGCGCAGCTAGCTGCGCCGCCGAGGGGATTCCGACCCCCCTACCGCCATCCAGTTCCCGGCGGTCCGTCCGCCGGGAACCGGATGGCGGTAGGGGGGGGTCGCGGGGCCCTGCAGGGGCACTGCAGGGGCCCCCGTAAGAGGGCCCCTACAAGTATTTCACTGTCTGCTTGGCAGACAGTGAAATACGCGACGGGTGCAACAGCACCCGTCGCACCTTCCCACTCCGCCGGCTCGATTACGAGCCGGCATCCTCGTGGGAAGGGAGTTTTTCCCTGGGCTGGCGGGCGGTCTTTTGGCGACCGCCCGCCAGCCCAGGGAAAAACTTAGAATACCCTCTGCGGTCTTTCGACCGCAGAGCGGTATTTTGGAGGGGGGAAGTCTGGCGGGCGGCCTCCGCTGCCCGCCAGACTCAGAATGACCCCCTATGTGTACATTCTAAGGTTCAGTCATCAATCCACATTGAAACTAGTATTAAACATAAATTGTAGTGCTGTTTTGGATATGTTTTGAGTGCTTGTTATTTGGATACGTATTGTTTGCACTGACTACATTGTGATACAGCTGTGGAACTTCACATACACATGTGAATAAAATGGTATGTGTAGTCAGGCATTTGGCTCGCATCAAGGTGTATGCCCCTGCCATAGTATTCTCACATGTGGTGTGCTGTCTCTCAGAAGTTTTCCCAAACAGTTGTAGGGTGAGTCATGTCTGATGTGTGGATAGTGATGTTGCCACTGAGTCATTGGGTTCTTGATGAAATAATAGCATGATACGTTGAACTATATGTTACCTTCATGCACATGACAGATGTCCATTATATTGAAAAAGTAGCCATACTACCTGTGAATGTGTGTGGATGAATGTTCTGAGATGATTAGTCCCTTATAATTGTGCTATACTTTGTTTTCAGGAGGTCAATGACTTGGGAGGCTTGGTCCACAAAGTATGTAAGATCCTTTCTGACATAACTATTGGTACATGTGTAGGTGACATGTTCTGATTCTTTAATATTCACATTTTGGATATGGCAATTAGAGTAGTTGCATGTTTGAACATTTCCTTTGTGAAGGTTGTGTACTCAGTGCCATGAAGTGGGTATGGCTTGTATGCAACATGCTGTCTTTTGTTTACCATACAATGAGGTCACTTGCCTGCTACATGGCATCAGGTCATAGGTAGTCATTATGACCTGGGCGGTATTCTGACCTCCAGGGTTAACGTGGTGGTATCACCGCCAACAGTATGGCGGTAATGACCGTCAAATTATGACCATAGTGGTGATCCCTTCCATAGACAGCCAATGTACCACACCAACCGCCAGCTTGGTACGAACACCAAACATGGCAGTAGCCATCTACAGGCAGGTGGAAGACAGGGATCCGCCCACCTTATTATGACATAGCACACCACCACGATTTCCAGGGCAGTAGCAATGACACCAAAAGCCTGGCAGAAACACATCATTTAAAAGGAGACACTCACCATGGCCTCAATGGAACCTAAACTACAAGTATTCCCAATGCTGTACCATGCCATGGCCGTCCTGGAGAACCAACGAAGCCGACGACGGTGAGTATAGCCACCTAGCACACAAGGGTGGGGGGGGAGAGTGACACACACACACGCACACGCACAACACACACCATACACACATCACACACCCAGAAACACATACAAGGAATATAACAGAAACAGTACCCCAAAGCAAATAAACCCAGGACACATACACAGTTCCAACCACTGTATTCCTTTTGTATGAATATGTAAAATGCTAAAACATGCACAACTGCAGAAATAAATAAATGCAGGCCCAAAGGCCAGTCCAAAGTCACTAATGCCCAGAGGGCAAAGTCCGAGTCCCAAACTTGACTCCTGACAACATTGGGACTCCACTGTTCAGGGGCATCATGTTGGAAATGGGCAGGCACCTCAGGTGGTGGGTGGGTGGTGGGTTAGGTTGCAACTCATTGTGAGGGTGCTCCTAGCCCACTGGTTCTGGAGGGGGCTTCCTGCACACAGGTTGAGGAGGGGGCTTCCTCCCACTGGCTGTGGAGGGTCTGCCTGCTAACTTGTTGAGGAGGGGGCTTCCTGCCCACAGATTGAGGAGGGGGCTTACTTCCCACTGGTTCTGGGGGGCCTGACTGCCTACAGGTTGAGGAGGGGGCTTCCTGCCCACTGGTTCTAGATCTGGAGGGGGCGGCCTGCGCACTGGTTATTGATGATGCCCCTTGGCCTCTGTTTTCAGATGCTGCTCCTTGGCCTATTTTTCCGGATGCTGCTCCTTGGCCACAATTTTGAGTGGGATTTGTGTGGGGCCTCCTTGGGCAGGGATTTTGTTGGGGCCTTCTTGGCCCTGGGTTTTGTAGGTGGCCCAATAGTCTTGCAAGTCTGTTTGGGAGGGGTGGCACTTTAGCCCTCTGTATTGGGAGGGGAGGAGTGTCCTTGTTTGGGAGCGGCAGCTTCTATCTCATGTGCCCCTTAGTGGTAGCTGGAGACTTTGGGGGTGGAGCTTGGTCAGACTGGGCGCTTGAGGTACTGGGCTGGGGTGGTGGGACCTTCTTCTTACAGGCAGGACAAGGGGTGGGGGAGGGAAGAGGTGAAGGCAGGCAAAGAAAAGCTTCTTAGGAACAATGGGGTGAAATGTGGGAGGAGGGATGGGAGTGGGGGTAGAGGGAGTGATTGTAGGAGGGGGAGGTGTGCTGGACTTGGGTGCAGGTGCATGGAAAGTGTGTGTGTGTGTGAGGTGGATGGCTTTGGGGGTCGTGTGTCTGTTACTGGAGGGGGCAGACAGGGTGGGGAAGGACAAACATGACGTATGTATGGATGTTGTGGCGGTGGTAGTGACTGCGCAAGTGGTGTGTGGGGTGCATGTCTGCGGATCTGCTCTTGTGGTGACTGTGGGCCATGCTGTGCAGGTGGCAGGATCTGGGACTGATGATGCAGTGCATGTAGGTGTGAGTGCAGATGTGACTGTGAGACAGTGGAGGCAATGGATGATGTTGTGTGTGCATCTGGGGGTTGGCTGTGTGAGTCTTGTGTATTGTTTTGGGTGCATGCTTGTCGGAATATGTGCATGGAATGGGTTGGGGTGAGGAGACTGGGAAGTGGTAGTTGGAGGGGGGCGGATGAAAAAGGGACACTTTCTGCCATCAGTGAGGAGGCCAGAGCCTGAAATGATCTCTGTAGGGCCGCTAACCCACTGTGGATGCCCTCCAGAAAAGCATTGCATTGCTGCATCTGGGATGTCAGCCTCTGGATACATTCACAATGGTTGACTGCCCTACAGAGATGGATCTCAGGAAGTCAATAGCCTCATCACTGAGAGCAGCAGGGCTAACTGGGGCAGGGCCTGAGGTTCCTGGGGTGAAGGAGTTGCCCACCCTCCTGGGTGAGCGTGCATGGGCAATTTGGTGGGAGGCTACTGGGAGGACGGTGCTTGTATGGGGGTGACAGTGGAACCTGTAGCTGTGGGTGGTCCCAGAGGGGTCCGCCACCACCAGGGAGCTCCCATCGGAGGATAAATCAGAGTCAGTGGTGTCACCTCCTGTCCCCACTGTGGTGCTCCACTGGCCCTCTGTCCCACTGGTATCCTCGGCGTCTGTGGACTCTGCCTCCTGGGTCTCATGGGCTGCAGCTCCCTTACTCGCCAGTGCCCCTGCTCCTTCGCCAGGTGATGCTAATGCACACATGAAGAGGATGACAAAAGGAGAGAGGGAGAGGGAGAGAGAGAAAGGGAGCACAGGGTCATTCTCAGCACCAACAGCAGAGATGGCTAACACATAACTGTCAAACACTGAGAGTGAGAATGGGCAGTATGGACCACACTGGCATACCAATGGCTAAGTACCACAGCAGGTAGGAGCCAAACACTGCCAGCTACACACCAGCTGGGACCAGATAAGCCATGTCTGACTTGGAAAGCCACCAACCTGGCTATCTAATACATACTTTTCACCTTATTAACCTGAGCTTCACCATGTAGCAATATCTGAACTGGTATATTGGGGCATCCACTGACTAGTACCCATACCAGGCAACAGAGATGGTTGACAAACACCCTGTATTCGCCCCCTTGTGGCTGCTGTGATGCCCTCAAGCGCCCATCCAACTCTGGGTCGGCCACCCCCAGTATGCGGGCCATCAGCGGGATCAGGTTCTGATGGGCACCCCTCCCTCATTCGGAGGTCATCCCTAGCTGGGCCTCTGCGGTCTTCCAGGCCAGCGTCTCAGGTCCTCCCACCATTTCCTGAGGTGGGTGCTCCTTCTGCTATAGACCCCCAGGGTCTGCACATCCTTGGAGATGGCAAGCCACAATCCCTTCTTCTGAAGGGCGCTGACCTGCAGAAGAAGCACAGAAGGAGGGACACCATGAACCTGGCAATCCAGCCTGTCACACATATGGCCCACAAAAAGCATTTCCCCTCATCAGTAACACACATGACCCGTACCCCTGCATTGATGCTCCACCAGCCATACCCCCCACCTGACGCTGCCAGCACACACATCTCCATGCAGTCATGTCGCATGCAACGTACCCATGGTGTATTAACCTGTTGGTCTGGAGGCCCAAACAACTGGCTATACTGGGGTAGGACCCCCTCCACGAGGCACTCAAACACCTCCGACTTGAAGGCTGGGGCCTTTTGCCCTGTTGCACGAACCATGGCAGGTTCCATTCACAGGTCACAGCAGCACACGCAGTGGAGAAGTCATCCTGTGGAAAGTCAGGAATCAAGTGTAGTGGCAGAAAGGAAATGGAGGTCACATCCGCGACGGTGCACACCATCACCACCGGCATTGATCATCATTGGTTCCCATTATCCATACAGGGCCATGTTAGCCAATGAGGAATTGCATGGCTGTGCAGACTGCCTTCCACTATGACGCAAACGCAAGTGGTGTGAGGTCACTTCCACCTGTCCCTGAATACAGCACAGGTGGGTGCCATTTTCTAATGCTGGTACACATGTACAGATTAATTAGAGTGTCATTGTTGTCAAATGTACTCACCTACACAGTTCCATTGTCCAACATACAAGCATGCTCTGTGTACACTGCTGTAGTGTGTTCATGGTTTCTGGTCTCTTAGGTACCAACCACTGCGGAGGAATAGGAGGAGGTACACACCTGTGTAGAGATTCCTTGTGGACTTGGATACACTGGAGGACCGGCACATCATACTCACCTATTGTCTGGACAGGGCCAAAGTCAAAAATTGGAGCCTCATCCTCTACCTGCTATCTGTAGCACCACAGCAACCCCCCCTCCTTTGCAGGTACTCTCAGTGCTCCATTTCCTGGTAGCAGGCTCTTTACAGGTGACAGTGGGTTGGCTGCAGGGATGTCACAGCCAATGTTCTCTATTGTGCTTGAAAGGGTTTTGTCTGCCGTGGTCAAACACATGTGCAGCTACATTGCATTCCCCCAGTTAGATGATTCACCCACTGTGAAGGCTGGATTCTATGCAGTGCACCATAAACCACATGTTATTGGTGCCAACGACGGGACCCATATTGCCTTAGTCCCCCCCAGGGCCAATAAACAAGTGTCCATGAATCGGAAGAGTTTCCACTCACTCAATGTCCAGATGGTGTGCCTTGCTAACCAGTGCATCTCCCATGTCACATACAAGTATCCAGGGTTGGCGCATGATGCCTTTGTCCTGAGAAATAGCAATGTCCCACAGCTTATGGCACAACTACAGAGGCACCAAGTGTGGCTAATAGGTGAGCCTGTGTCCCCACTCAATGTTTGGGAGTGTATGCCTTCAGGACTCATAGCCAATGCCATTGTGCAGAGCTAATGTGTGCCCCTTACTTCTTGCAGCTGACCCTGGCTACCCAAACCTGTCATGGCTCATGACCCCTGTTAAGAGTCTGAGAACAGGGGCTGAAAATAGGTACAATGATGTCCATGGGCGTACCAGGAGAATTGTAGAAAGGACCTTCGAGCTCCTGGAGGCTAGGTTCAGGTGCCTCCATCTGACAGGTGGATTCCTATGCGACTCCCATGAGAAAGTCTGCAGAATCGTTGTTGTGTGCTGCATGTTGCACAATTTGGCCCTCAGACAGCATGTATTCTATCTGTAGGAGGAGATGGTGACAATACTGCTGTGGCAGCAGTGAACACTGATGACAGTGAGGAGGAGGAGGAGGAGGAGGATGTGGACAAAAGGTCACATTTGATCCAGCATTACTTCCAATGACACTCTGGTAAGACTGGTGAACTAGACATTTCTACATTTTAGTGTTGTGCTGTATGACTGCAGCATAATGCCATTCATTCCCTTTGCATCCCACCTGACTGCTACCTATGTCTTCCCTTATTGCAGATGTTGGTGTTTGCACAGACTGCAGAGACATATTTGTTGGATGGATCAACATGTTCCTGGACATTTACACATGATCATGCAGTTCATTATAGTTCATTACATTGTACATTACGTGCAGATAAAGCATTATTACTCAAGTTGTGTCCAAGGGTGTTTAATTAAAATTGTTCTACAATGGAGTGCAATAGAGTGCGGTGATGGTTGGGAATAGTCCAGGTTAGTGGGCCAGTCTGTTTGTAGCAAAGGTCCTGTGTCCAAGGGGCCATAGGAAGGGGAGCAATGACAGTTCAAATTGGACAAGGTGACACAGTGGAACACAATGTGGACATTCAGGAGGGGCTCATTTCCTGGCGGTGGTCTTGGTCTTGGCAACTGTCTCTGGTGTCTGTTCGGGTCACAGGAAATGTTTGCAGGGTGGTACACATTCTGCAGAAAGAGGGGTGCTGGTGGCCTGTGGGTTCTGTGTTAGTGCCTCCTGTCCACTAGCTGCAGCAGATGTGGAGGGCTGGTCAGTTGACTGGCTAGTGGAAGGGGCCCGCTGGTGTGATGTGTACTCCCTCATTATGTTGGCCATATTACCCAGCACCCCTGCAATGGAGACCATGGTGGTGTTCAGGGCCTGCAATTCTTTCTTGATCTCCTGGTGGTGTTCCTCCTGCAGCCTCTAATTCTGCTGCATGATGTCTATCACCTGACCAATCGTGTCCTAGGATTGTTGGTAAGCCCCCAGGACATTAGTGAGTGCCTCCTGGTCAATCAGTTCCCTGGGCCTGTCCTCCCCCTGGCGCACAGCTGTCTTCCAAAGTCCCTGGCCCCCTGTGCCTGTGTCCCCTGAATGGTGTGTCCACTACCCCCAGGACCCTCATTGTCTTGCCTGTGAGGTGTGGTGTGGGATCCCTGTACAGGTGGGCACACTGCTGATTGATGTGTCCTGGGGACAGAGGTCTGGGGACTTTGGGTGGCTGCTGTGGTGTTGGATACTGAGGGGGGAAGCTCTGTGGTGGACTGGGGTAGCCGACTGATGGGCCAGGGAGTTCATCCAGAACTCCAGAGTTTCTGTCATTACTGGGGGCATCTTCTGGTGGGGGACTGGGTAGTCATGGCACCTCCTCGCCGTTGAGATTGTCTGGGGCACCTGTGGGGATGTAAGTTGTGTGTTATGCTACATGTCTGTGACATATTCTGCATCCCTAGCTTCCCCTATATTGTTGCTGTTGCCCTGCCACCTTTGTTTGTGTACGGTGATGTATTGTGGGATTGTTAGTTCTCCATGCTGTGCATGCATTGGTGGTGAGTGTACATTCAGGGCTGGAAGGGATGTGCATGCAGTAGGTATGGCCTTTAGGGCTTGGCATTTAGGTTTGTTAATTGTGGTGGTGCACTGTGTGGGATGGAGTGGAATGATGGGTGTCAAGATGAGGGGCGGTGGTGGCATGCAGGTATGGGGGATGAAAGGTAGTAAATGTTGACTCATCAGTGCCAGTCCTCCTGCAACTCCACTGAGTCTCTCAGGATGCAGGATTGCCAAGACTTGTTTCTCCCATGCTGTCAGCTGTGGGGGAGGAGGTGGTGGTTCACCACCAGTCCTCTGGATAGCAAGCTAGTGCCTTGCTGCGATGGAACGCACCTTTCCCCATAGGTCATTCTACCTCTTCCTGATGTCGTCCCCCATTCGTGGATGCTGTCCCATGGCGTTCACCCTGTCCACGATCCTCTGCCATAGCTCCATCTTCCTGGCAATAGATATTGGCAGGATCTGTGCTCCAAATATCTGTGCCTCTACCCTGACTATTTCCTCAACCTCAACTATTTCCTCAACCATGACCCGCAACTCCTCATCAGTGAAATGGCGGTGCCTTTGTGGGGACATGGGTTTTGTGTGTGTTGTGCAGAGCATTTTGAGTAATGTAGTGGGGTGTGCGGTGTGCGGTGTGTGGTGCGTGACAGATGAATGGGTGGTTGTGGTGGGTGTGTGTGTAGTTTTCTCTGTGATTTACGTGGCTAGCTATTGCGGTCTTTTCGTGTTAGCAAGGATTGTGGGTGATGTGGGTGATGTGGGTGTTTGTTTTATAGTGTTGTTGGTGGGTGTGTGGGGTGTGTGTAATTGTATTAGGAGGGGCACATCCAGTCATGAGAACACCAACAGCGAGGGACCCAGTGGCCTGGAGGGCGAGGGTAGTGCCACGGGGGAAACTGGATCCAGTTCTTCATCTTCAGAATCATCCTCCAGTGAACCTTCCCTGGCAGTGGTGGACCCATCTGGGACCACCCCAGCACCATCTCTGTCTGCCACCCCTCTTTCTAGCACTGCCCTCCCTGTAGTTCCCCACCCAGTAGGCATGCCCACTCACCCAAGCCGGTGGATGTGTCCTTTGCGCCAAGCACCTCTGTCTCAGCCCCTGTCAGCCCTGCTGCCCTCAGTGAGGAGGCAATTGACCTCCTGAGGTCTATCTCTGTGGATCAGTCAACCATTGTGAATGCCATCCAGGGACTGGGAACTCAGATACAACAGAGTAATGCTTTCCTGGAGGGCATTCAAGGTGTACTGGCTGTCCTACAGAGATTATTTCAGGCTCTGGTCTCCACACTGATGGCAGCCAGTCACCCTTTGTCTACCATACCCCCTCCACCCTACTCTTCCCAATCCCAATCCCCCTTCCCAGACCCAGTCAAAGTATACAAAAAAACAGGCATGCATCCACCTCAACAACCAAGGGTACCACAGTCAAACCAAAGCACCACAAGACACACCTATGGCATACACAAAAGCAACATAGGCATGCACACACAGCTACAGTCACAACCTGCTCTGACACCCCCACCTCCCCCCGCATCACAGACAACACACCTGACACACCTGCAGAAACCACACCAACATTCACAGATCCAGCCACCACACCAATCCTACCCGCAGACTGCAGCCCAGCAGACCCACAGACATCCACCCCAGTCACCACACCAGCAGACACCACAACCACTGATACGCCTACATGCAGCACATCCACCATATCTGCAGTCACCACCCCAACAGACAGCCACCCACCACATCAGCCCTCCTCCACTTCCAACCCCCCTCAGCCCAAGGTACATATATGCCCCCACTCACCCACCTCATACAAGCACTCCCTCTTCCTCCACACCCAAACCCTTTTGTTATGACCGTCCCCGTGTTTATAAGAAAGCTTTCTGCTTTTCCCTACTCCTCCCCCCTGACATCCCTAAATTTTCAGTTTGCTCCCCAAGGTAATTCCTTCCCCCTCTGAAGGGTCCCCTACCCCCCTGCCAGTACCCATGCTCTTCCCCTGCCAAGAAGTCGAACCCTCCAAGGATGAGCCATCCCTCCCCAAGCCTAACACCTCCAAAGCCAAAGCCCTGAACCCCCTCCCAAGCCTAAGCCCTAACCCTCACCACGAAACCCCCAGGTCTTTCCTGAGGTGCCTGCCAGCCCCCTTGATGCCCCTAACTGTGGAGGTTACATGACAGTCAGGAGTCAAGTTAGAGCACCATTATTTGCCTTTGGTGCACAATCTGAGGACTATGGACTGGCCTATGGACTTTGACTTTCTACTTAGTTATTTAAAATATATATTCAACCAACCACATGTTGGTTATCTGGTTAAATCTTTGTCTTGCATTTAATTTTCTAGGTTTGAGTTGTTCCTGGCTGACATTGGTTGTGTGCAAGTATTTGTGTGTGTGTGTGTAGTGCTTATCCTTCATGTATTGTGTGGGCAGTATGTCAGGCTGTGTGCAGTGCTTTTGTCCCCCAGGGATGGGGTGTGTGTTGTGTGATAGGCATGTGTATGTAGCAGACAGATTGTTGTGATGGCATTGTGTGGTACTTGTGTTGACATTTGTTTGTTGTTGTGGTGTGTAGCTTGGTGTGTTGTATGTGTGTGCATGTATTTTGCAAGGTTTGATATGTACAATGTGCTGTGTGTGATGTGTGTGTCAATTGGTAAGTTGCATGATTGTGTAATTGTGTGTGTTCATTCCAAGTTGGTTGCCCATTGTGTTTTATGTCTGATGTGTCCCTGGCTAGTGCCAGCTGTGAGTGCTTGCCAATGTATTTGTGATGTTGCAGTTTTGGTGCTGCGACGTGTTGTTACGTTGTATGGTCTTGTGTGAGACTGGGCCTGTGCTGTGTTACTGTGCATAAGTATGTGTTCTTGACATGTGGTGTGTGTGGTGGCTGCAATGTGTGTGCTGTGTATGAGGTGTCTTTGTAGTTGTATGTGAGTGTGCGTGTCAGTGTACTGTTAACTGTGAGCGTTACCCTTGCACCCCCTTCCCTCTGGTATATTTTGTAACTGTTCAAAATTTGACAATGTACAACTGCTATAGGTGAGTATGTGTACTTGAGGTTGTTGTTGTCATCCGTGAAGATTCTGTTGTCTTTTCGCTAGCAGGAGCAGCAGGATGACATCTAGTTCTGGTTCCATTGCAGCTCTGGACGAGTGTGGCTTCCTGACGGTGAGTGTCTCCTTTTATACAGCTTGTTTCCACCCGGGTTTTATGTGGTGGTCCGACCGCGGCAGAAATCTTGGCAGTGTGCAACCTCAGAATAGGTCTGACAGAAACATGGTCTCCTCGAGCCTGCTCGTGGCTCCAGTCATCCATGACAATCTGACCGCACTGGCGGTGCCAGCGATGCTTTGGCTGTGATCCATTGGGAACACCGCCATTTTCATAATTTGGCAGTCTTCTCCGCAACCCTGTTGGCAGTCTGTCCGCCACCGCCAACATGGCGGTCACGGGGCTGCCAAACTCGTAATGAGGCCCTTTATGTATCCAACACATAGAAAAGAGACCAAGCAGAGGTTATTTGGAACGCATGTTAAGATGGTGTGAGTCCAGATTGATTATTCAAATAGAACACAAACCCCTTGGGGACTTAATTCAACTGTGGAACTCCATGTGGACCTATAAAAGGAACTAGTGGGATTTAATCCTGAATGCATGTAGCAACTGAAAGTCCCATTTCTGTTTTTCCTCATCACACACACACATATGCATGTTAAATACAACTTATTGATACGAATTGTTCAATGTAAAGAGGAAATCTAGTTGTTTGAAAGATGCACGTGTTTAGAATGTCACCTGAAAGAATGCCAGAAGATGTTTGTAACTTGCTAAAAAAGTTCTTATATGATAAAGTCTATGACTGCAAATACACCTTATAGAAACTGGGCATTTTAGATCTTATAAGCCGTGTTACATACCAGTATCTAGTACTTAATATCTAGTGCATACGGCACTATACACCCAACCCTTTAGAATGTAATAGTCATATTGGGGAGGACATAGCACTTTATGATGTATGATTATGCACTTCATAGAAATGGCTGTACCCAGATTGTAAGTAGAAATCTGCATAGGAAAATAGGCTGCACCTGCTACTTTATTTGTGTCCATCTAAGGGAGGATGTTGACATTAGGATGAAATTGCATTTTATGGAGAAAGAACAGATTTATTTGAATTGGTACTTTAAAGATTACTTGCTCTTTGGATGAGATATCTCTCAACACTAATACTTCCTTATACATGGCGATTCAAGTTTATGGACTTATGCATTTTAACACAATTTATTGACATGAATTGGTGTAAAGAAGAAAAGAGGGAATTTAGTTGATCAAAACATGTAGATGTGTAGGATGCCATCTGCAAATATGCTGAAAAATGTTTGCAAGTTCATACAGTAATCTTCATCTGACATTATAACTGCAATTGCACTGTATAAGGAAATTATTTATTTTAGATAATGATGAGTTGTGTTGCATACCAATCTTCACTGCATTTAGCACTTTAAACTTATTGGGAGGATTTAGCACCTTATAATGTATCGATATACATGTTATAGAAACTATTGGACCCAAAATGTAAGCAGCAATTTGCGCAAGAAAGTGGACTGAACACAGCCCTTTATGTATGACCTTCTTTGGGAAGATGTTGATATTAGGATGCAATTGCACAGTATGGAGAAAGATCTTATCCAATTAAATGGGAAGTTTATACATTTATTGTTCTTTGGATGAGATATTTCTCAATAGTAATATTTCAATCTTATAAACAAGGATGTCATTTAGGGGTCTCCAGGGGTTGCAGCTGCTGCAACCCCTAGACTGCAGCCTGTGACCCCTGGCAGGCTGCTTGTGACCCTAGCAAGAGAGAGATCTTGTTTGGGTGTTCCAGTCAGGATGGTATAGCTGTCAAACTGTTATTGTGTAACTGAGAGGTTTTTAATGAGTGATTTGATGCATGTTTAATTAATGTGTTCTTTGTACATATGTTAGAATGTTTTTGTGTGGTGTGTGTTTAAGGACTGTGTGCCAGGTTGTATGTATTCAAAATATGTGAATGAGTATGAATATGTTAGGCAGTCATATCTAACATGGTCACAGCCATACACTTTCTTGACACACACAACCTTCCACACATTCCTAAGAAAGATACACAGAAATGTATTCTAACATAGGTACAGCCAACACGCACTCCTTAAATACTCAGCAGAGCACACATAAAAAAAAACACCCAGTTACACCCTCACTGTTCAACAGATTTGCCATTCAGAGTGAGGCATATAAAGGTCACTCTTTCCAGAGGCTTTCTAGTCAGTGGCTGCAAGCTGCAGTCTAGGGGCTACACAGAACAGGTGTGAAATGTGAGTGGGGGTGAATGTCCAAAGGTGATGAAGCACTGCAAGGCACAGATAAGAGGACACTTTGTACCTATTAATGAGCACTAGGTGCATAATTGTGACTGGGGGCATGTGTGCCTGCATGTGAGAAGGAGTTGGGTGCACGTAGTCGGCGCGCCTTGTATGCAAACTGATGAGGGGGTATAGGCTGGTGCGGGAGGTGCACATTGATCAGAGAAAAATTGGTCCATACAAGTAATAAGGCTATATGCACACAGGTAAGAATGTTTAAAAACCCACAAATGAGAGGGGTTATGTTCACAGAGCTGAAAGGGAACTACAGGCATACAGGGTTACCCAGGAAATCTCAAACTGTCCAGTTTAAGTCTGAGTAGCAGGGGTGGTTCTGTTGAAAAGGCATGGTGCACACAACTGAAAGTGATACAGGCGCACAAAAATGACAGACTCCTGACTGCGCACAGGTAAAGGCTACTATGTGGATGCAGTTGATATGAATGTTTGCAAATGGGTAAAAGGGGCAAGGTGTACAAAGGGGAGATGTGTCTAGGTGCACACATGTAAGATGTGGTTAGGTGCACACAGGTTAGTGGGTTCTATGCCCACACACAAAAGAGATGTAGCAGGAACATGCTTGCAGGTGGCATGTGACTTAACAAAGTAAGACGCTAACCCACTAGCTGTACTCAGCAAGACATGTCTAAATGTGCACATGGTGGTCAGGAGTTTAACATTTTTGTAAAACTGGGTTCTGTCAGGTACCACTATTAAGAAAGTTCCAAGAGACAATTTAATTTGAGACATCAACTGTGTGTAAGTCTAACATGATTCATGTATGCAATGGGTGTCCAAATCAGGCCCAAGAAGGCCCACTCTGTGCCGGTTTTCAGTATGAACATAAAAGAAAGTCATTATCGTGATAATATCAACTTACTTAAAAAACATAAAATTCAAACATAGGTATATTCTACACAAATAAATTACTAACCTAAAAAGCCCATCCCAGAACAGGTACACAGATTTCCAGTGCACACAGTCAGATTTTACTGGTGAAAAAAACAAGGACTGGAAATTGAGTGTGAACAGAGTGACTGATTTTTTGGGTGGGCATGTTTGCTCTTTGGGCTCAACAGATGCATTCTGTGTGTGGATTAGCTCCTATAAGGAAAACTAACAGGTATGTACAAACCATAGGCAGCCTTTACTTAATCATTATGTTCTGATGAGTCAGCACAGGCATACTGGGTTTTGCTTGGCATCTACTGGTTTTGGCATGACACAGAGATTCTGCCTGGGCTTTTGAGTCTGTATTTTGTTTTTTGAGGCTATGTCTAGGCTTGTTATGGTTTGCACAGGCAAATTATGATTGACGGAAGTCAGAGGCCAGGGTATGAGTCTACATCTGAGGTTTGGAAGCTATTGTTAAGAGAAAGATGACTGTAGTTTATCTATGATGGCTGTTCTCTTGGTCTTTGATGGTTGTTCTGCTGCCCCATGATAGCTGTTGTCCTGCTCTATGATGCTGGCTTTTTTTGGGAGAGCCCCTGGAACATCATCAGCAATGAGTGAATTTTTCTGATAACTAAAGCACAGTTGTATCCACTTTACTATACTTTTGTTGTTTTTCAATATCATATATTGCAGGTTTTATTTTTAGCAATTTCTGTGATGTCACTTTTGTTAATGTCACCAGGGTCAATAATTGAGTAATATCGCTTTCTCTGAAATCACTAGGGTCAAAAGTCAAGTGATGTCACTTCCTGTGAGGTCACTGGGGTCAAAGCGTATGTGATGCCACTTCCGCGTCCCCTGGCATTTTGGTGAATCGACGTCCATGCTGATACATGAATCAGAGTTTTAGATTTCTCTGATTTTGAGTTTGAATATGATGGATACAATTTGTGGTTTCTGTTTGCTTTTACCTTTAGTTTAGTCTATCTATCTTTATCACCAGTAGGTAGTTATTGTTAAGACCTAGTTTCTATAGAAAAAGCGTTGTTTGACTTTCCTTTATCTTTGGCAAAGTTTGACAAATTTTCATGATTTTTTTTTTTTAAAGTGTCAAGTTGGGTCTTATTGAGCACGGAAAGTTTCGGTGTGATCTGTCAAGCCGGCCCGAAAAAAAAGAGGTGATGAAAAATAGCGCTGTTCCCATGTTAATTCCCTTAGGGATTTTAGATACAACAACACAACGGAATTACTCCACATTTGATAGAAAGGTAGCTTTTGCTCCAGAAAGCACCCTTTTTTTTATTTAGTGTTAATCCATTCAGTAGGTTTTGAATATTAAATGAAAACCAAATTTGTATATCTAGATAATCTGCTTGATCTCATGCAGAGATCTGATTGGCTGCCAACATTACAACCAGGAAGTTTTCGTAGCCATTTTGGGACTTGGAGAACCTCATGGACTCCCCTCAGACCAAGGGGACCACAACCTCCCCAGGGACACATTTACTAAAAATACAGGGAGGTGTGGCACACCCTAGGCTCTGGGGACCACCATCTCCCCTGAGCTACACTAATGAAAATGATAAGGGGCCCTCATAGTCCCTCCAGGCCCCAGGGGAACCACCTCTCTGAGGCTAGAATAAATGTCTAGGAGGGGGGCCGTGCAGCACCCCTCCTGGAGCTATATATGGCTGTAGGGACTGCCACCTCCCAGGGCTGGCTACTGCTACTTCCCGATGTGGCCACCCTTGGGAGGTAGCTGTTTGCTTTTGCTTGGTGGTGGGAGCTATGACAGCTCCCACCAAACAAAAGAAAACACCCTGGAGATTTCATCTCTTTCCCTGCCCTCAAACATGCCAGCAGGGAAAGATATGAAAGTATTGCTCCCACATGCAGGGAACTGCTTTTCTAGCAGCTCCCTGCATGCAACAACAATGTTGGCTCCCACTGGAAATGGGGAGTTGGCTGGGACTGCAGGGCCTTGAGACTTCCCCGCGGTCCCCATCATAAATACTTTTCAAGTTACATCTGGTGTTTCTCTGCAGTTGCACCCTGTCAAGGTATGTGATGAAGACGCTTGAGGAACAATCACATTGGCAAAGTTACAGACACACAAGGTCACTGGAGCCATTACGTTGACTTCACTTACCTAGCTGTAGTGTAGGAGAAGCACTATACATTTACCCAAAGAGGTAGTACCTAATAATTAGCCAGTAGAAAGTACTCCAGTTGGATAGACATTCTTCACAAAATGATGGCCTTTTCTTGGAAAAATATCCAGGTCAGGATTCATTCTGATATGATGCTCATTTCACAGAAATTAATCCTCAACTGGAAGCATTTACAGATATATACAGAGCAGATGTCCAAGTTGAAGCTCCACTTCTGTTATCTACTAATCATCAACATTTCTTGTGCATGGTCAAGGCAAAGCATGTGTTTTTTCTCTGCATTTTCACTATGAAATGTTATCAGTAAACCTTGATGGAGGGGTTGGATGTGTAAAGGAGATTGCCCGCAGGAGCTGGCCACAGCCCAGGGCCTGCACATAACCCCCTGCTGCACATGGGCAAAGGCTGTGTGTGCGGCAGAGTTGGGTTAACGTATTATAATAAAAATGAATTTAGATTAAAAAGAAATAGAAATTTGCTGAAAAAACAAAGCTTACAGGGGCGTTATAGATAGCAAATTGAATTAAAAAAGCAGAGAAATTAATAAAAAATCTAAGGTTACTGGCACGTTATAGTTAGGCTCACATTTTAAACCTTACAAACCATAATTTTAGCACTTCCACAATTTCATTTTAGTCTACTGGTCCAGCGTAGATTGGTAAAAAATTGAAAACTCACTTTTGAGTAAGTGAGAATATGAATATATTGTGCATGAACTGACAAACACACCTATATGGAGGAGTTCTCACAAAGGTTTTGCCGTTATGATCATTCACGTTTGTGGGGTGCAATTTCATTTATGTGTTTGTGTACACGATTATGCACATAGTAGGTGCATAATATCATGCAAATGTTTGTATTCATGCGTCCATGTGTCTAATTATTCAAGCTTCACTGTGCAAGCTAATATATATTTTTGTGTGGTCAGGCACATTTGTGAGTGCACAAGCTCATGCATGTTTGTGTGTCAAGTTCAAGCCATGTTTGACCAGAATATTCAGCCCGAGTGCAAATTACATACATTAATGCCTTCTTCTGATGTATCTCTGTTATGAATAAATTGCATTTTGAATCATAGCATTAAAGCTCTGTTTTTGGCCAAAACTAGGATTTTGCATTGGCACATTGTGGTGAAGTACGATAGGGTCTGCATTTTTAAAAGCACACTTTTAACTTAGCATTTCTTTTTTGTCTGTAGCCTTTTATACGTCTCTTTCTTTATGTGATAATGTACTGAGAAATTATTGCACATGTTCCTAGTAAGCACTGGTGCCATCTAGTCTGTACAGTTTGTTCAAGGATGAGCACACAGAACATGATGTCTAAACATTCTGATTGTCTTTGGAAACAGCTCCACATTTGCAGACATATCACAGCATTCAGCTTGCACCTTTGACACCTTGTGACACAGTTGGTGCTTGTATTATAAAAACTGACTCTGCATCATATGCAACAGAGGAGCACTTCTGCTGGGCTTATCCTGGGATGTGGCATGCAGCGCCCAAGATGCAGCTTGGTTGACTAAGATACTGAACCTGAATCCAACCTCTACCCTTCACATGACCAATAGCCTGCACTAAACCTGACAGGTTTCCTGGCATCCTGGTATATTTTGTCCAGGTGTGTGAGTTCAGGTTTTCCAAATAGATCTGGCAGGGGGTGCTCCCACTATGCCCTCAGCAGTGTAAATAGTTACCATGCTATGTCTCATTTGCCTAATAATTGCATCTCATGTTTGTTATGCAAAAACAAGACCACTGCAATAAATGTTCTCAACAACATTTTTGTATTCTTTCTTGTGTCTAATCTTGGGTACTCTAAATAACAACAAAAGAGTAGATCTGAAACCACAAGTCACTTGGGACTCAGAGTAGTCCTGAGGTTGCTGGACCAATCTTGTATCCTAGTGTGTTTAGGGGTTCATACAGGGCACTGTGAGCTAGCTAGGAATTTTATCAACATTTCCTGATGGTATAGGTGGACTAAGTCCCTATATCCTGATGTTTATGTTGACAGAGTTTTACTTTTTTTGTGGGAACCGTCTAACATGGCACCACCAGCATTCTAGGTCAGGTACTTATTTAATGTGCATCATGAGTAGTTGTGATATAACCAAGTGTTCCCCTCTGACCTTATGTGGAGGTGTCTGTGGTGTTGGGGATAAATCCTCCTCAGCTTAATAAGGAACCTCCATTGTAGTCTGTAGGTAGTATAAGATTGAACCTTTAAAAGGATTACCCCTCTATAGAGTTCCCTCTCTGAATCAAATTCTTGAAAATTGTGAATCCAGTTAACATGCTGGTTAACTGTAGACAGGCAGACATAACATATTTGACACAATAGGGTCTCCCTAACACAGAGGGTGAAGTTACCTTCCTGGCAGAAGCCCACAATGAATATAAAAGCAAAGTATTTTATTCATTGTCAACTTTCCTGCAGTTGAAACAAACTTGCAAATGTTTCATACATACACTGAGGTGGCAGCACCTAATCAATACAGAAAATATCAGGAATTAGAAATACCACTAACATTTCAGAAGAATCACAATTGGTTCCAAGGCACCCTTCCACATTCATTACAAAAGTCTTACCTGGGCCCCTCAGTAATGATGGGGTGACCTAGCCAATCCTGGTGGGTTACACATCAGATCCTAATATACTAGGATTGACTACGAATAAACTCTGGGGGTGATTCCAACTCTGGCGGGCAAAATACCGCTGCCCCAATTCCAACATTCCCGCTGGACCGGCGGGCGCTAACCATGTTAGCGCCCGCCGGCCCAGCGGGAATGAGGCCGCAACACAGGAGCCGGCTCCGAATGGAGCCGGCGGTGTTGCGGCGGTGCGACGGGTGCAGTTGCACCCGTCGCGCTTTTTACTGTCTGCTAGGCCATCACATACCCCCACCCTCGTCTTCACCCCCATCACTCCTACTCCTCACAAATGTCCCAATATCTCAAACCACACATCCTAACACCAAGCCCTGCATGCAATAACAAAGCATGGACACCCATCACCAATGCATGGCCACTGCACATACACATACACCACCCTAAACCATCATCACACAAGGTCCTACACAGGAATGTAAGCACTGGGGTACATGGTCACCCACACATTGCACACCATGGCACATGCAGATGCAATAATCATGCCTTTACACCCCTACCCAACGTCACCGGACAGGAGGGTCCAGACATGTCCACTCCACCCACAGAAGAGGCCCACAGTGATGACAGCAGCTCTGTCCAACTGGATCTAGATGACCAGCCCGGCCCATCTGGGACCTCGGGACAGTCGGTTCCACTCACACCAGCACAGGCCACTACAGAGCTTGCCCCCTCTGGAAACACCAGCACAGCACCCACCCAGCGGGCCCATACCTCTGTCCCCAGGACACGTCAAGCAGCAGTGTGTCCACCACTACATGGAACCCAGGATATCCCACCATCCCAACAACACCAGGGACCTGGGGGCAGTGGTAGTGGGCACACAGTTCAGGGGACAGAGGCCCAGGAACACAGGGGAACTGGGAGGGCTGCTGTGCGACAGGGGGACGACAGGCCCAGGGAACTCACTCTCCACAAGGCCCTCTCCAACATCATGGGAGCCTACCACCATTCCCAGGAGTCGATGGCAACGGTACTGCCCAAGTTTCAGGAGACCCAGCGGCTGCAGGAGGAACAGTATTTGGGGTTCAGGGAGGAACTCAGATCCATCAATTCCACCCTGGGCACCATTGTAGGGGTGCTGAAGGAACTCCTCAACACCAGGAGGGACACTGTGGCACAACAAGGGGCCCCTGACACTAGCTTGGACAATGAACTGCCCACCACCTCCGCCGACGCTAGTGGACAGGAGGCACCACCACAGGACCACAACACCAGCACCCCACCCCCCGCAGATGGAGAACCACCTCTCAAGCGGTCCCTGAGATCCAGGACAAAGACAGAGAACAATGCCAAGACCCCCGCCAAGAAATGAGACCCCCCCATTGTCATCATTTTGTCCCACCTTGTCACCCTGTCCATCCTTAAACTGCCCAGCTCCACTTCCTATACCCCTTTGGACAATGTACCTGTGAGACTAATAGACTGGACTCTGCCATGGACATTCCTCCACCATCACCCCTCACCATTTTACAACTCCCTCCAATATTGAGCACTTAAATAAACACCCTTAAAGCACAAAACAATCAGGAGTCTGTCTGTGATTTCGAAATAGTGTATTAGCAATTACAGTGGCAAAATGCTCTTTCAAATGTAATGTCAACATACCTATGTCACACAGCTCTAGTCCATGAGGAAACAAAGCAGATGTCACACAGTGGGACCCACATCGGTGAAATCGTAAGGGAAAGTTACAACTTAGTGACCATACACTGGGTGAAAATGACAGAGAGTAGAGAGGTAGTGGAATAAAATCAGATGTAGCAGGCAGTGTTTTCTTTCCTGTGTCTCACTGGAAGTATTGCATGATCATCGTGTTCCTGTTGTCGATGTCCTCTTCTTCTGCTTCCTCGTCTTCACTGTCCACAGGCTCCACAGCTGCCACAACACCTCCATCTGGACCATCCTCCTGCAGAAAAGGCACCTGCCATCGCAAAGCCAAGTTGTGAAGCATACAGCAGGCCACGATGATCTGGCGCACCTTCTTTGGTGAGTAGAATAGGGAACCACCTGTCATATGGAGGCACCCAGGAACCTGGCCTTCAGGAGGCTGGTTTCTTTCCCCTCTCCCGCCGGGCACTGTCCAACTTTTTATGCTTGACAGGTGGGGGACTGTCTGTGCTCTGGTTCCTTGCCACACTGCCTGCCCTGCTGCCTGGTGCACTCCATAATCCGGTGACTTCTGGCACCACTGGTCCCGCCGATGTTGTGGCTGAGGTGCTAGGTTGGGACCTGGAGAGTCGGGCCCTAGGAGACTGACGGGGTGGGGGAGGTGAGGGAAAGAGGTCAAGGGTGGACAGGAAAAGTTTCTTAGGAACACTGGGACGGGTAGCTGGAATTTAGGAGTGGAGGAAGAGGTAGTGGTTGTAGGCTGTGTACGTTTGGTGACTTTGGGTGAAGATGCATGGGCTGGAGGTGGATGGCTGTTGGGTGGGTGTGTGGCTGCGTTTGTGTACCTTGGGAGGTGGCCTCACAGACACACTGGGAGAGGACACAGGGGATGTGTGAATGATAGTGGGGGGGTGAGTGCACGTGAGCGGGGTGTGGTGGTGGGTGTGCTGGTGATGGATGTAGTGGCTGAGGATGTAGTGCATGCAGGTGTGAGTGGAGACGAGACTGGGAGGGAGGAGGGAGACAGGGAGGAGAGGGACACACTGGAGGTAGTGGGTGTTGGTGTGTCTGCATGTGTGTGATGCTTGCGTGAGTGCCTGTGGGATATGTGGTGCTTATGTTTGCCAGAGCTTCCCTTGTGTGTTGAGTTGTGTGCATGCTGGTCTAATGGTGTGCTTGGGAAAGGCTGAGGTACAGGGGTGTGGGTCTGGGTGGAGGAAGTTGGAGGGGGGAGGCTAGAGACAGGGACATTGGCTGCCATCAGTTCTTAGGCCAGAGTCTGAAATGCTCGCTGAAGGGCTGCCTGACCAGAATGAATGCCCTCCAGGAATGCATTGGTTTGTTGCAACTGCCTCTCTACACCCTGGATGGCATTCAAAATGGTAGACTGCCCAACAGTGAGGGACCTGAGGAGGTCAATGGCCTCCTCACTGAGAGCAGCAGGGGTGACAGGGGCAGTGCCTGAGGTGCCTGGGCGAAGGTAATGCCCACCCTCCTGGGTGAGCGGGCACAGGGCAAAGGCTGACGGCCTACTGGGAGGGCGGTGCTGGTAGGTGGGGTGGCGGCTGTACCTGTAGATGCGGGGGCACAGATGGGGACTCCACAGCAAGGGAGCTCCCATCAGAGGAGGAGTCCGTCTCGCTGGTGTCAGCTCCTGTCCCCGCCGTGGAGCTCCCCTCGCCCTCCGTCCCACTGGTGAATTCGGAGTCCGTAGTCTTGCCCTCCAGGGCCATGTGGGATGCAGCTCCCGCCTGCTCCGGTGCCACTGCTCCTCCGCCTGATGATGCTAATGCACACAAGTACATGGAGACCACAAAAGGGGGGGGGACAGAAGAAAGACATGTTCAGTGCATGCAATACCGCTACCGTTGGCGGACACGACAGACACAGAAACACCCAGCACTACGCCGCGCACTTGGGGTCCACTATTCAATCCCTGGGACATGGCTTACAAGGCTATGGCCGATTTCTGCACACATGGATGTCACAGGAGCCTGACTAGGTGTAGTTGGCACTGTACACAGGTGGGGTGGGGTGCCACAGGGCCTGCCTGAAGTAGGGAACTTAACTACCAGACTCGCCCTGGCCTAGGGGAACCCACAGCCACCCAGACACCTAAAATGCGCGCTGAATCAGCAGAATCAGAGTGTACTCACCCCCTTGTGTCTGCTGTGATGCCCTCAAGCGCCCATCCAACTCCGGATAGGCCACCGCCAGGATCCTGAATATCAGGGGGGTCATGGTGCGACGGGCACCCCTCCCACATTGGGAGGCCATCCCCAGTTGGGCCTCCACCGTCTTCTTGCTCCAGCGGCAAATATCCTCCCATCTTTTCCAGCAGTGGGTTCTCCGTCTGTGGTAGACCCCCAGGGTCCGGACTTCCTTGGCGATGGCACACCAGATGTCCTTCTTCTGGTGGGCGCTGACCTGCAGGAATTGTACAGGGGAAAAGAGAAGTAATTACCAACTGCACCGTCACAGTCATTGGCCCGCATCCCTACCCTTGCCATGACGCACATGCACTCATCGTCGTTTCATGCACGCCTCATTCTCACCCCCCCTATCTTTCATCCACCCCATTCCACACAGGTATTGCCCATACAGCATGCTCACAGTGTACTTACCTGTTTGTCTGGAGGACTGTAGAGTAGAGTGTACTGGGGGAGGACCCCGTCCACGAGTTTCTCTAACTCCTCCGAAGTGAAGGCAGTGGCCCTTTCCCCAGACGCACGAGCCATTGTCTCTTCCAGACCGAGGTCACAGCAGCACTTGCAGTGTAGGTCCTCTCCTGTCGAAGATCAGGTATCGAGTGATTGAACAAATAGAAAATGGCGGTCACGTCCGCGGCAGTGCATACCGTCACCACCGGCGTACATCGTCATTGGCTCCTGGGACCCATAGGGTCCAATGTTCACCAACGCAGAATTGCACCGCGGTCTTCGACCGCCTACCACGACGGTGTAAAACGCCAGCGCAGTTACCTCCCATCCCATTGTCACACTTTACAGGTCAGGCAGCCGCCATTTCAAGAGCCCTCATGGCATTATTTTTGACTGTGTCACACATACCTAGGCCTTGCCTAACCACTCATACAGGCAAATTTAGATTTATGAATATTTTCAGAGCAAGGTGTGTTTTCGTACCTCAGAGTTGTTTGACTCTCTGCTCACTGTTCTCCTCCATAGGCACCGTCCGCTGGGGCATGTGAGGAGATGGCGGCATCCTCCGGTGTACAGACTGCTGGTGGACCTATCGACAATGGAGGAAAGACATGTGATCATCACCTACAGGCTTGATCGTGCCACAATCCAGGAACTGTGTGCCCAGTTGGAGCCAGACTTGATGTCAGCTATCCGCCATTCCACAGGAATCCCCCCTCAAGTGCAGGTGCTGTCAGTACTCCATTTCCTTGCAAGTGGGTCTTTTCAAACAACAGTGGCCATAGCATCAGGGATGTCCCAGCCTATGTTTTCCAGCGTGTTGTCCAGAGTGTTGTCTGCCCTGCTGAAACAGATGCGGAGCTACATCGTTTTCCCTCAGGTGGAGCATTTGCCTACAGTGAAAGGTGACTTCTATGCCCTGGGACATATCCCCAACATCATAGGTGCCATTGATGGGACACATGTGGCCTTGGTACCCCCATGCAGGAGTGAACAGGGGTCCAGTTGGGAGTGTGGAGACAGCTGCGACACCATCCAAGGGGGGAAGAGGCACAGTAAAAGCAGCAAGTCTGGGAAGATCAGCACGGTGGACAAGACCGCCAGCAGCCCCGCTGCCCTGGAAGCGACCGCCAGCAGCAGCCCCACAGCCACAGACAGGACCGCTAGCAGCCCCGCTGCCCAGGAAGCGACCGCCAGCAGCAGCCCCACAGCCACAGACAGGACCGCCAGCAGCCCCGCTGCCCAGGAAGCGACCACCAGAAGCAGCCCGGCAGCCACAGACAGGACCGCCAGCAGCCCCGCTGCCCAGGAATTGACCGCCAGCAGCAGCCCCGCTGCCACAGACAGGACCGCCAGAAGCTGAACCGCTGCCAAGGACACTACCGCCAGCAGCCCCGCAGGGCAGAACAAGACCACCAGCAGCTGAACCGCTGCCCAGGACACCGCCACTAGCAGCCCCACAGGGCAGAACAAGACCGTCAGCAGCTGAACCGCTGCCCAGGACACCGCTGCCACAAGCAGCGCTGCCAAGGACACCGCCGCCACAAGCAGCGCTGCCAAGGACACCACCACAAGCACCGCTGCCCATGACACCGCCGCCACAAGCAGCGCTGCCAAGGACACCGCCACAAGCACCAGTGCCCAGGACACCGCCGCCAGCAGCCCCGCAGGCCAGTCAGCGCAAATGATTCCGACGCTACTGAGTCCTCCACGGGCAGAATAAAGCACTCTGGGCACATGGCCCCCTCCAGAACCAGTGGAGAGATACATCTACTACCTCTGTCCTTGGCAGGATGAAGCACTCTGGGTACAAGGCCCCCTCCAGAACCAGAGAGATACATCCACTACCTCTGTCCTTGGCAGGATGAAGAACTCTGGGCACAAGGCCCCCTCCAGAAACAGTGGAGACTGTTATCTACTTGAGTGACTGTGGTTTTGCACTCCCCAGAATTGAACAGTGGGCAAACCACCCACTGTAGAGACTTGAGAGACTGTGGCTTTGCACTCCCCAGGATTGATCAGTGGGCAAACCACCCACTGTAGAGACTTGAGAGACTGCAGCTTTGCACTACCCAGGATTGAAGAATGGGCAAACCACCCACTATAGAGACTTGTGAGACTGTGGCTTTGCACTCCCCAGGATACATCAATGGGCATGGAGCTCCCTCGTGGATCTGGCATCGTGCACTCAACCGGCTGAGGTGCCCCCCTTTCCCTTCCCCCTGAGGTGCCTGTTTTATTTCTATCTGATGCCCCTGCAGTGTTCTCTCCATTTTGATCGGGTATTGAGTGTGGGCCTCACCCATGCCTTTTGGGCCCAGTGATCCACGGACTATGATGGTGGAATCCCTTGGACTTGTGTTCTTGCTGTATATAATTGTTCATAGTGTAAATGTGTATATATGTAAATATTTTTGATTACTGTATTTTAATATATTACAATCATTCGACTCATTTCCTTTTGTCCTTGCATTCTTCCAGGGGAGGTTGGGGGGTGTAACTGTGATGTATCAACATGTACTTGTGTGTGTGTTGTAGTGGGTGAGGGTGGGGGTGGGGGTTTTGCGTGTGTGGGTCACTGTTTTTTCCTTCCCATCCCCTGTGCCGTAGGTGCAGTACTCACCGTGGTCTTCGCCGCCGGCGTTCGCGCTCCTGGTAGAGGAGCAGGAAGATAAAGGCTGGAAGAATTTGGAGTTCTGGTTCCATGACGTCCTAGTTCTTCGTGGGGTGTGTAGAGGTGAGCGTTTTGCCTTCGAAGTCCTGTTTCCGCTGTGTTTTTGTTCGCGGTGAATCCACCCCGGAAAAGGTGGCAGATCGGTGGGTTGTAATTCTGTGGGTGGTACATTGTCCTCCGCCTGTCTGTTGGCGGTTTCCGCTGCGGTGTTTGTTTATACTGCCATGGCGGTCGGAGTGTTAAAGTGGCTGTCTATGTTGGCGGTTTCCGCCACGGTCGTAATTCCATTTTTTTTACCGCGACTTGTTGGCGGTTTTACCGCCGCTTTAAAACCAACAGTCAGGGTTGTAATGACCACCTATGTGTCTTATTAAAGTGATTTTCTGGGAAAAATTAACATACAGTTATGACATTCTCTTGTCTGAAGTAGGCTGGCTGCCTGAGTTTGCTTGGAAAGTCCACCATGAAGAAGAAGTAATATTATCATCCTTCTCAGTATTTGTTTCCGAAGCAGTGAAGCAGGCATATGCTGAACACTGGGCTCTTGCACACCTCCTGAACAATATTGAATTATGAAGGTTAGGAAAAAGGTTTCCCATACTATATAATACCCATAGGTTCAAGCCCACAAGTGCAACCGCAATACCCTATTAAATACGAGGCAAAAGCTCAGGTGAGGAAAATACTCCCAGAGCTCGAATACAAGGGTGTAATAGAACCCTTTGTGTCTCCAATAAATAATCCTCTTTTTTGGTAATGAAGCCTGATCATCCCTATCACATTGTTTTAGACTATAGCCATTTAAACAGTCACATGCATTCCTTTGCAATCCAAAATTCACATAGTAAGGTTATAATGAACAACACAGTGTGTAAAAAAATATGAAACAACCTAGGACAATTGCAATGTTTTTTTCTGTCAAAATATAGCACCTGAAAGCAGAGACTTAACGGTGTTGTCCACCCTACGTTCACAGCAACAGTTTTGCCGACTCAGTCAGGTATTTAAGAACAGTCCTGGACTGTTTACTGCCTGCGTAACATCAATTGATTATGACACTGACAGAGAAGCATTGTCCTATGTTGATGACATCTTTCTAACAGAAAATAACTTAAACAGACAGCACAAGTAGATTGCATAGTGGTTGAGATTTGCTGAATATGGCTACACATATATTACTTTCAGAAATCAAAAATTGTTTTTCTTTCTATCCCATTTCTAGCATACAAATTGTCCAATGAAGACAAAAGCCTTGCCCAACACTGCCTAGTGAAGAGTGCTCTTTTGTAACCACCAAATATCATACAGATCATATAGGTGGTCATTATGACATTGGCGGTCAGGTGACCGACACGCCAGCGATGGCAGTAGGTCCATCACTAGGCTGGCGGTGAAAAACGCTAAATCATGACCATGGCGGAGATCCTTCCCATAGACAGCCAAAGTACCACCCGAACCGCCAGTGTGGTCCAACCACTGACCACGGTGGATAACTTCTTCAGGCTCGCGGAACACCACACCCTGTCCACCATATTATGACACAGCAGACCGCCAGGATTTCCGGGGTGGGAACACACCACCAAAATCCTGGCGGAAATTAATCATATAAAGGAGACACTCACATCCAGGGACACAGAGGAGTCCGTGGCCACCATGGAACCCAAACTGGAAGTCCTGCCAATGCTGTACCATGTGATGGAAGTCCAGGAACAGCAATGCTGATGACAACAGTGAGTACAGCCACCTAGCACACAAGGGAGGGAGGGGAGAGTAACACACCCACACGCACAACATATAGCATACACAAATACCCCACCGAGAACTATCTGCAGAGCAACTCAACAACAACATAACCCAGGATCAAAGAAAGCCAGGACACAAACCTTTGGTCCAACCACTGTAATTCGGTGGGAACAGCGACCTCAATAAAATAAAAGATAGATACATACAGAAAGGGTCATTGGCCAGTCTAATGTCAGCGTAAAGCCCCAGGGCAACGTCCAAGGCCCAACTTGACTCCTGACAACCCAAGTCACTCCACTGGGCAGGGGCATCATGATAATGGTAGGCAGGCACCTCAGGGGGCAAGAGGCTGGGGTTGTTTTCTTGGTAGGGGGGTCCTTGGACTTGGATTTCGGAGGGGTGGCTCCTTGCTCCGTTGCTTAGGGGGTGGAGGTGGTTACTTGGAGCAGTGTGCCACAGTGCCACTCTTGTGCCCCTTAGTGGCAGGTGTAGCTGCAGGGGAAGGGACATGAGTGGACCAGGCGCTAGAGGTACTAGGCCGGGGGAGATGGAGCTTCCGCTTAGGGGCAGGACGGGGGGAGGTGGAGGGAAGAGGTCAAGGTGGGAAAGAAAAAGTTTCTTAGGTCCAATGGGGCTGGTTGTGGGAGGAGGTTTGGGAGTGGAGATAGAGGGAATGGTTGTAGGAGGACTATGGGGGTCATTCTGACTGCGGCGGACGGCGGTCGCCGCCCGCCAAGCGGTTCCCGCCGAAAGACCGCTCCGCGGTCAAAAGACCGCGGCGGTCATTCTGGCTTTCCCACTGGGCCGGCGGGCGACCGCCGAAAGTCCGCCCGCCAGCCCAGCGGGAAACACCCTTCCCACGAGGACGCCGGCTCAGAATGGAGCCGGCGGAGTGGGAAGGTGCGACGGGTGCAGTTGCACCCGTCGCGAATTTCAGTGCCTGCAAAGCAGACACTGAAATTCTTTGTGGGGCCCTCTTACGGGGGCCCCTGCAGTGCCCATGCCAATGTGCCATTGGCATGGGCACTGCAGGGGCCCCCAGGGGCCCCACGGCACCCCCTACCGCCATCCTGTTCCTGGCGGGAGAACCACCAGGAACCGGATGGCGGTAGGGGGTGTCAGAATCCCCATGGCGGCGGAGCGCGCTCCGCCGCCATGGAGGATTCTCAAGGGCAGCGGGAAGTCGGTGGTACACCGCCGACTTTCCGTTTCTGGCCGCGGCTGAACCGCCGCGGTCAGAATGCCCAGCGGTGCACCGCCAGCCTGTTGGCGGTGCTACCGCCGACCTCCGCCATGGCGGTAATTACCGCCAGGGTCAGAATGACCCCCTATGTGTCCTGGACTGGGTTGCAGGTTCATGGACAGTGTGAGTGTGAGGTGGATTGCTGTTGAGTGTCTGAGTGGGAGCGTTTATGTCTTTGGAGGGGGCAGGCAGGGTGGGAGAGGACAAACAGGACATTTGTATGTATGTTGTGGTGGTGTCTGCAAGTGAGGTGGGTGTGCTGCAAGAGTTAGTGATGGTGGTAACTGCGCATGTGGTGTATGGGGTGCTAGTCTGCGTGTCTGCAGTTGTGGTGACTGTGGGTAAGGCTGTACAGGTGCCAATATCTGGGACTGATCTTGTAGTGCTTGCAGGTATGAGTGTTGATGTGACTGTGAGTGAGGAGGAGGGGGAGACAGTGGAGGCAGTGGCTGTTGTGTGTGCATCTGTGTATTGGCTGTGTATGTGCTTGTGGACTGAAGTGTGGTGCCTGTGCTTGTCTGTGCGAGTCCTTTCTGTTGTCATGGGTACATGCTGGTCTGATTGTGTGTGTGGGATGGTTGGGGGAGAGGGCTTTGGAACTAGGAACAGGTAGATGGAGGTGGAATGGAAAAACCAGGGACACTGGCTGCCGTCAAAGTAGAGGCCAGAGCCTGAAATGATCTCTGTAGAGCAGCCAAGCCGCTGTGAATGCCCTCCAGATAGGCATTGCTGCATATGGGATGCCAGCCCCTGGATAGCATTTAGTATGGTTGCCTACCCTACAGAGATGGATCTCAGGAGGTCAATAGCCTCCTCAGTGAGGGCAGCAGGCCTGACTCGGGCAGGCCCTGAGGTGCCTGTGGTGAAGGAGACACCCACCCCCTGGGGTGAGTGGGCGCGGGCGAATGCGGGGGCGCTCCTGGATGGATAGTGCTGTTATGAGGGTGGTGGAAGATATTGTGGCTGGTGTGGTCCCAGAGGGGTCTGCCACCAACAGGGAGCTTCCATCGGAGGAGGAATCAGAGTCAGTAGTATCAGCTCCTGTCTCCCACATAGTGCTCCCCTCGCCCTCCAACCCACTGGTCCCCATGGTGTCGGTGGACTCTGCCTCCTGGGTCCCGTTGGCTACAGCTCCCCCACTCGCCGGTGCCCCTGCTCTGTCGTCGGATGATGCTAATGCACATAAGGACAGGATGAGAAAAGGAGAGAGGGTGGGGGAGAAAGAAAGGGAGCACAGGGCCAATTACAGCAACAACAGCACATATGGCATACACATCACAATCACTCACTGGGACTAACATTGTGCAATATGAACCACAATGCCAAACCATTATCTGGGAACAACAGCAGAAATGAACCCAAACACTACCATCTGCACTCCTACTGGGACTTATTAAGCCATGTTTGCCATAGTATGCCAGCTAATTGCCATTACCAAATAAACACACCACCAGCAGAACTCCACAGGATCAGCCAAACCGGCATATTGGTGCATCCACTGATGAGAACCTTGCACCCAAACACCAAGGCAGGCTACAAAAAATGTTACCACACAGTGTGTTCTCACTCCCTTGTGGCTGCTGTGCTTCCCTCAAGTGCCCATACATCTAAGGATTGGCCACCGCCAGTATGTAGGCCATTAGGGGGGTCAGGATCCGACAGGCACCCCTCTCTCATTGGGAAGCCATCCTCAGCTTGGCCTCCGCAGTCTTCCTGGCCCAGTGTCTCAGGTCCTCCCATGTTTCCTGCAGTGGGTGTTTCGCAGACTAGACCCCCAGTGTCCACACATCCTTGGCGATGGCATGCCACAACCCTTTCTTCTGATGGGCACTGACCTGCATAGGGAACACAGACGAATGGACTCCATGAACTCAACACTCCATTCTGTAACAGAAATGGCTTACATATTGCATAGATCCCACATCAATCCGTACCTCTGCATCCACATAGCATGCAGCAAAAATACACTCCCCAAATTACACACTGCCAGCACACACATACTTCTTCATACAGCCATGTAACATCCAATGTACCCATAAGGTACTCACCAGTTGGTCTAAATGCCCATACAACTGCCCATACAAGGGCAGGACCCCATGTGCAAGCTTCTCCAACTCCTCCAATGTGAAGGCTGGGGCCCTTTCCCCTGTCGCATGGGCCATTGTGGGTTCTAGACACAGAACACAGCAGCACATGCAGTGGAGGTGTTGAACTGTATAGAGCCAGAAATCAAGTGAAGTGGGAAAGAGAAAATGGCGTTCACGTCTGCGGCGGTGAACATTGTCACCGCCGGCAGTGATCATTATTGGTTCCTGTGCTCCATAGAGCTCAATGTTAACCGATAAGGTGTTTCACTGTAGTGCAGACCGCATTCCACCATGACGCCAAACGCTGGAGGACTGAGGTCACTTCCACCTGTCCCTGCATACAGGACAGGCGGTTGTCAATTCCTAATGCTGGTACTCATAGCATACAATTTAATGTGTGTCATAGGTACTGATGGTGCAGACCAAGACAATTCCAGTCTGCTGCATACATACATGCTCTGTGTACTGTGATATTGTGTGTCCATATGTCCTGTAGTCATACATATCTCATGCTTGGTTTGCTTAGATACCTACCACTGTAGAGGAGGAGGAAGAGGAGGCAAGCGCCCATGTACAGACCCCTAGTGGACTTGGCTACACTGTAGGATCACCACATCATTTTGACCTATCGTCTGGACAGGGCCACAATTACTGAACTGTGTCAACAATTGGAGCCAGATATGATTCCTGCTATCCATAGCACTACAGCAATAGCAACTGCAGTACAGGTACTGTCAGTGCTCCACTTCCTCGCAAGTGGTTCCTTCCAGATGACTGTGGGCTTGGCTGCAAGAATGTCACAGCCAATGTTTTCAAATGTGCTTGGAAGAGTTTTGGCTGCCTTGCTAAAACACAAGTGCAGCTACATTTCCGCAGAGTGAAGATTTGCCCACTGCGAAGGCTGGATTCTATGCATGGGACACATACTGCATGTGATTGGGGCCATTGACGTGACCCATATTGCCTTGGTCCCTCTCAGGACAAATGAGCAGGTCTACAGAAATAGGAAGAGTTACCACTCCATAAATGTCCAGATGGTGTGCCTAGCAGATCAATACATCTCCCACGTCACTGCCATGTTTCCTGGAACTGTGCATGTTGCCTATGTGTTGAGGAATAGCAGCGTCCCAAAGGTGATGGCACGACTACAGAGGCAGAGAGTGTGGCTCATTGGTGAGCTTGAGTTCTCACCCAACGTATGTCACTAGATGCCACCTGAAGTTGTAATCTGTGCCATTGTACATGAGTAATGTGTGTCCCTCACTACTTCCAAGTTACTCCTGGCTGTTGACACCAGTTAGAAATCAGAGGACAGGGACAGAAAATCCGTACAATGAAGCACATGGGCGTATCAGGAGGGTTAATGAAGGTACATTTGGGCTATTGAAAGCCAGGTTCAGGTGCCTCCATGTCACTGGTATATCCCTATTCTCTGCCCCTCAGAAGGTCTGCCAGATAGTGGTGGCTTGCTGCATGCTGCACGATTTGGCACTCAGAAGCCTTGTGCCATGCCTGCAGGAGGACAGGGGAGACAATGCACCTGTGGCAGCAGAGGACACTGAAGACAGTGATGAGGATGGGGAAGAGAAGGATGAGGACAACAGGACACATCTGATACAACAGTATTTCCACTGACGCTCAGGTAAGACTGTATTTCTGTTCATACCTCCATTACAGTTAATGGATGTGTGACTGCTGGGTTGTCCCAAGCACTACCTTTACTTCTCAATTGACAATCACTGTGTACTGATGTGATGACTACAGACTACTTACACACATTTGTTGGATGGATTCACACATTACAGGACATTTGCACAGGATAATGCAGTTTAAGACACTGCACATTGTTGTATGAGGAAGCACAAACACTTCAGTTGTGTTCAAGGGTGTTTATTGAAGTGACAAAAAGGATGGGATAGGGTAATAGACTGGGGTGATGGTTGACGTAAACATCAGTGTAGTGGCCCAATTGGTTTGTTGCACAGGTCCAGTATACATGGGGCCATAGGAAAAGGAGCAATAGCAGTCCAAAGTGAACAAGGTGGCACATAAGGGAAACATTCAGGAGGGGCTAATTTCCTGGTGGTGGTTTGGGTCTTGGCAACAGTCTCTGTTGTCTGTCTGGGTCACACAGAACATTTGTGGGGTGGTTCACCTTCTTCAGGGGGAGGGGTGCTGGTGTCCTGTGAGTGATGTGGCAGGTCCTCCTGTTGATTAGCTGCAGCAGATGTTGTTGGCTGGTGAGTAGACTGGCTAGTGGAAGGGGCCCGCTGGTATGCTGTGTACTCATGTATCGTGGTGTCCATGTCACCCAGCACCCCTGCAGTGGTGGCCATGTTGACATTTAAGGCCTGCAAATGTTGCATGACCTCCTGGTGGTGTACCCCTGCAGCCACTGGTTCTCCTGCAAAATGGTAATCACCAGGCCCATCCTGTCCTGGGATTGTTGGTAGGCCCCCAGAACAAGTGTGAGTGCCTCCTGGGCAGTTGGTTCCCTGACTTGGGTATCCCCCTGGTGCACAGTGAACCTCCCACTGGGCATGACCCCCTGTGGCTGTGTTCCCTGAACAGTGTGCCCACTCACACTTACACCAGGACCTTCATCGTCTTGCCTGTGTGGCAAAACAGAGGTTTGGGGACGTTGAGTGGTTGCTGTGGTATTGGAGTCAGATGGGGGGGCCCTGTGGTGGACTGGTTGTGGGATGTGGAAGCCGACTGACCAGTGGTGCCAGATGGACCAGGGAGATCATCCAGATCGGGACATCCCGAGTTGCTGTCATCACTGAGGGAACCTTCTGGTGGGGGACTGAGTAGCTGTGGCACATGCTTGCCACTGACATTGGCTGGCGTACCTGTGGACATGTGGAAGATTTGTTACAGTCATTGTCTGTTACATATTCAGCATTTCTGGCTTTCCCTATGGGTTGGGTGTTGTCCTCCAACCTTTGGTTCGTGTATGGTGATAGATAGTGGGATTGGTAGTACTACATGCTGCCCATGCATTACTGTTGTGTGTGCATGCATAGCTGGGAGGGGTATGCTTGCAGTGGGTTGGGCATGTAGGGGTACACAATTGAGGGTGGTTAAGGGTGTGGTTCACTCTATGGGATGGAGTGGGGTGAAGGGAGTCAGGGTGAGGGGGTGACATACCATGCAGGTATCAGTGGTGGTAGGTTAGTATTGGTGACTTACCAGTGTCCAGCCCTCCAGTGATTCCAATGAGGCTTTCAGGATGCAGGATTTCCAAGACTTTCTCCTCCCATGCTGTAAACTGTGGGGGAGGAGGTGGAGGTCCACCGCCAGTCTTCATGATGGCAAGTTGGTGCCTGGAGGAAACTGCACACAGCTTCCCCCATAGGTCATTCCATCTCTTGTGAATGTCCTCCATTGTGTCTGGATATGTTCTGAATGAGTTCACCCTGTCCATGATCCTCCCCTATATCTCCATCTTCCTGGCAATGGACATCTGCTGGATCTTTGCACCGAACAACTGTGGCTCTACATTGACGATTTCCTACACCATCACCGCAACTCTTCATCTGTGAAATGGGGATTCTTCTGGGGAACATGTCTATTGTGTGGTGGATGTTGTGTGTGTGTTGTGCAGAATGTGATAGTTGATGGGGTATGGTGTGTGGTGTGTCATGTGTGAAAGGTGAATATGTGGCTCTGGTTTGTGTATGCAGTTCTTGAATAATCGTTTGCTGGCAAGGTGTAGTTAGTTTATCGAATTTGCAAAGGATTGTGGGTTGTGTGTGTGTGTGTTTTATAGTGCTGTTGGTGGGTGTGTACGGTGTGTGTATATGTGTCAGGTGTGGGTTTTTCAATCTGGCTAATGTTGGCTTCTGTTAGTGCTGGGTGCCGAATTCTATCACGGCAGTGTGCACCGCCAATGGCTGTCCACCGTGGCGATTCATGGTCCATAATCTGGAGGGTGGTGTATTGCTGGCATAGTGGGGAGCGTGGTGGGTTCGACAGTTCTTCGCCTCCGTTGGGTCTGGTGGAATTGTTGTGACTGGTTTCTGTTGGTTTTGTGTTTGTGTGTCAAAATCTGGCGGGCGGATTTCTGCCTCTGCAGCGGTCAGTTGGTGGCCATCACCACGGCGGACTTCAGAAAAGACCACCAATGTCATAACGACCATCATAGTCACTGTTAGGCTTCTTAAAGTTTGGTAGAACAGGCATACCAGACTAAGAACAATGGATTAAACGTTTGTATGACTTAATTCATCCACATTTCTCTAGTGCACATTGGAAATATGAACACTCTAATACTCAGATCATTATGGATGGGCAGGCTAGCATCTCAACACTTACACAGTCATGTCAGCACAACAAATTTTGGGACATGCGTCATTGTAGGCTCCACTGACTACACTTACGTCACCTTCAAGGAAGGTGACACAGTGTCTGTTGCATATGAATCACATCTCTATTCAAGTGCTGAAATGCGTTTTGCATCCATTGAAAAAATATTGACTGCAGTTCAGACAGCTGTCATAAAGGAAAAAACATTAGCTCAGGGAAATGCATTATTGTTGCAACTCCAGTCAAAGCAAGCACCCCAAACCTGAAAGCCTTACATCCAAGATGGATACACTAGGTCACTTCCTTGATAGCTACTTACATAGTGCCACGGGTGCCAAAAGACCACCAACGCTGTGTCTCAGGACTCACTATAGGATTCTAAGGGTGGAAATCTGACACCGTCAGCCTGACCGATGGTGGGTGAGAGGCGACCCCCAGCACCGCCACGCCAAAAGGACTCCACCAGCTGTATTATGAGACATAATATGGTACAGCGGTTCCTGCACGGTTCCTGTACAGGGGTGTGACGCTAGTGGTGGAATCGCCAATACCAATCCCCTCCCGGACAACCACCTCCCCCAGACAGTTAGGTGGACCGTCCGAAAGAAAGGGGGAAGGGTTATGTGTGTGTTATGTGCATGTGTGTGGTGTGTGCATGTATGTGTATGTGTAGCAGTATGGGTGTGCAGGAGTGCGTGTTAGTATGTATGTGTGCATGGAGGGTGGGTGTGTCTGAAAGAAAGCAGAGGGGAGGGGGTGTCGAGGTGCAAATGAGTAGGTGTGTGTATTGGGATGCATGCGAGTAGGAGTGTTTGTATGGGTGAATGCGAGCAAGTGGGAGTGTATGTCAGGGTGTGTGTTTATGAGTGGGGTGTGTGTATGAAGGTATCTTGATGAGTGGGGTTGCATGTATAAAGGTGTGTTGATGAGTGGGAGTGTGTGTCTGTTTGTGTTCGGTTGGGTGAGGATGCATGTCTGTGTTTGGTTGGGTGGGAGTGCATGTCTGTGTTGGGTTTGGTGGGGGTGCATGTCTGTTTGTGTGCGAGTGAGTGGGGGTGTCTGGCTGTATTTGTGCGGTTGGGTGGGGATCCAGCATGTGTGCATGTGGTTGGGTGGGAGTGTCTGGATGTATGCGGTCTGGTGGGGGGGTGTATCTGCAAGTGTGAGTGTGTGTGTCTGCAAGTGTGTGGACGTGAGGGATGTGTGTGCCGGCAACAGGAATCGGGATTCCTGATGCTGGGTGTGCTACTGCCAGAGTTTTTGTGGCGGTGCAACTGCTGCAAAAAGTCTGGTGGTTTTCTGTCTCCTAAAACAGCTGGCTGTCTTAGGCATGCTGCCTACCCGGAGGAGCACACCACCAGCCGTGTCGGTCCGACTTGTAAAGCGGCGGTCTTTACCGCCGGGGCAGCGGCGGTAAGACCGCCACACTCATAATGATGGCCTATGTCTTTGATTCAACTTTGCTGACTTCAATATGAACAACAATACTCTGTGCCAAGTTATGTATTGCCTCTTGAACAGTATAAATATGTAATCTATACTGATGATATAGCCCAATCTGTTATAGGCACCAAACAGCAATACTCCACTGCTTGCACAGAGGTGCGGGTATCATGAAAAATGGCAAATTCAAACCCATAAAAACATTCACATAGGCCCTCATTATGACCCTGGCGGTGAGTGATAAAGTGACGGTAATACCGCCAACAGGCTGGCAGTAAGTACCACCAAATTATGACCATGGCAGTGATGATTCCCAAAGACAGCCAATCTACCACACCAACCCCCACAGTGGAAACAAAAGTCACCACGGCGGTAGCCATCAACAGCCAGGCGGAAGACAATGTACCGCCCACCATACCATGATACAGGAAACAGCCACCTTTTCTGGGGCGGTACCAACACCATCAAAAGCCTGGCGGAACCAGAGCTCAGAAGTCAAAAGACTCACCATTGGAGACACAGGGAAGAACCATGCCGCCATGGAACCCAAACTGCAAGTCTTCCCAATGATCTTCTACATAATGCTCCACCTGGAACACCAACACTGACGAAGATGATGATGGTGAGTACACCCACCTAGCACACAAGGGAGGGTGGGAGGAAAATGAGAGTGACACAAACACATACAACACACACCTGACACACACACACCATACACACAACCAGCTGCACACATAAACCAATGCACACGACACAGGGCATAATAAGACACGGACCATAATGCTTGATTAACAACAATGTATTAGCATAGCAAAATCCACCACACAAACCAAATGTATACAAATGTCCATAAAGGGCCAAATGCCCAGTCCAAAGTCATGAGGGCACACAAGGCCAGAGGGCACAGTCCAAAGCCAACCTGTTTCCTGACACAGTCGGAGAGAACACTGCAGGGGTATCATTTTGCAAGTGGGAAGGCACCTCCAGGGGATGGGGGGGTACCTCAGCCAAATACTGGAACGTCCCCACTGGTCCTGGATGGGGCAACATGCCCATTACATTGTCCTGGGGATTGCAAGGCCACAGTCTCTTAAGTGGGTGACTTGCCCACTGGTTCTGGAGGGGGCAACATGCCCATTGCTTTGTCCTGGGGAGTGCAAGGCCACAGTCTCTCAGATGGGTGACTTGCCCACTGGTTTTGGAGGGGGCAACATGCCCATTGCTTTGTCCTGGGGAGTGCAAGGCCACAGTCTCTCAAGTGGGTGACTTGCCCACTGGTTCTGGAGAGGGCAACATGCCCAATGCTTTGTCCCGGGAGTGCAAGGCCACAGTCTCTCAAGTGGGTGACTTGCCCAGTGGATCTGGATCGGGGTAACATTCCCATTGCTTTGTCCTGTGGAGTGCAAGGCCACAGTCTCTCAGATGGGTGACTTTCCCACTAGTTCTGGAGGGGGCAACATGCCCATTGCTGTGTCCCAGGGAGTGCAAGGCCACAGTCTTTCAAGTGGGTGACTTGCCCACTGGTTCTGGAGGGGGAAGCCCGCACAGCAGCCCTTGGAGCGTGGCCTACATGGCGTATGCTGACGGTGACGACTGCGCTGTGGTGATGGTTGAAGGAGCCTCCTGGGCAGCCCCTGCACTGACCAATAGCTGCATTGTGGTGGTGGTTGGAGGAGCCTCCTGGGCAGCCCCTGCACTGTCCGATGGCTGCATTGTGGTGGTGGTTGGAGGAGCCTCCTGGGCAGACCCTGCACTCTCTGATGGCTGCACTTCCACAGCTGGCGGTGGGGGCCCCGTGACAGCTGGTGGTGGTGGCGGTGTTAGCCTAACAGCTTCCACTGGCATAGAGTGCCTTGTCTCCTCCTGTCCATGGGTTGCTGATCCCTTACCCTTCCTGGCAGGGGTGGATGGTCTCTTCCACCTCTCTGCCTGGTGGTGCAGGCTCCTTCCCCTTCTTCACAGCTGGCGCAGGCCCCTTCCCCTTCTTCACAGCTGGTGCAGGCCCCTTCACACTCTTCCCTGGTGGTGCAGGACTCTTCACACTCTTCCCTGGTGGTGCAAGACTCTTCAAACTCTTCCCTGGTGGTGCGGGCTCCTTCCCCTTCTGTGTTGTAGGCCTGGTATCCTTACTACCACAAGTAGGTGGTGCTACCACTGTGCCCGTGGACTGTTTGGCTGAGATGCTGGGCTTTGTCCTTAGTAACCTGCCCATAAGTGCAGGACGGGGGTGGGACGGGTAGGGAAGAGGTCAATTTGGGAAAAGAAAAGCTTTTTAGGGACATTGGGGACGGAGGAGGGAGGTGTAATGGGAGTGGATAATGAGGGAGTGGCTGTTGGAGTTGTATGTCTGCTGGATTTGTGTGTAGGTGTATGGACAGTATGCTGATGTGAGGTAGATGGCTGTTGGGTGTGTGAGTGCTTGAGTTTGTGTCTTTTAGGAGGGGGGACAGACACAGTGGGATAGGACACAGGGGACACGTGCATGGTTGTTGTGGAGTTGTCTGCCAGTGAGATGTGTGTTCTGCTTGGTGTCGTGATGCTGACAGTGGATGTTGATGTAGTGCATGCAGGTGTGACTGTGGACGTGACTAGGAGGGCGGTGGACGAGGAGGAGGAGGGGGAGACAGTGGAGGCAGTGGATGTTGTCGTGTCTGCAACTGTGTGGTGTTTGTGTGAGCGCCTGTGGGATGAAGTGTGGTGCTTGTGTTTGCCTGTGCCACTCTTGTGTGCATGCTCATCTGTATGTATGCCTGGGATGGGTTGGGGTTGAGGGGAGTGGGACTGGGAAGTAGTAGTTGGAGTGGGGACGGTAGTAACAGGGACAATGGCTGCCATCACAGAGGAGGCCAGAGCCTGAATCGATCTCTGTTGGACCACCAATCCACTGTGAATGCCCTCCAGGAATGCACTGCATTGCTGCACCTGGGATGCAAGCCCCTGAATTGTATTCACAATGGTTGACCGCCCTACAGAAATGGACCTCAGGAGGTCAATAGCCTCCTCACTCAGGGCAGCAGGCCTCACTGGGGCAGGGCCTGAGGTGCCAGAGGTGCCTGCGGCAAAGGAGATAACCCACCCTCCTGGGTAAGGAGGGGTTGCTGGGTGAGGAGCTTCTGGGAGGACGGTGCTGGTACAGTGGGTGGCAGCTGTACCTGCAGCTGGGGTGGTCACAGAGGTGTCTGCCACCTCCAGGGAGCTCCCATCAGAGGATATATCAGAGTCTGTGTTCTCCCTGCAGTCTTGGCCATGGTGTTCCCCTCGCCCACTGTCCCACTGGTTCCCTCGGCGTCTATGGACTCTGCCTCCAGGGTAATGTGGAATGCACCCCCCTCTGTCGCTGGTGCCCCTACTCCTCTGCCAAATGATGCTAATGCACACAAGGATAGGATGACGAAACAAGAAAGGGGGGGGAAACAAAGGATACACTGGGTCAATGACTGCACCAACACCACCGTAGGGGTACACAGCACCCTCACACACAGGGAACAGGCCTACGCAATATGCATTGCACTACCAGTGATGTGGCTAGTCACCAAGGCATGATGAGGACAACACACTGCCAACTGCAGTACACCAGGGACCCACCACGCCCTGCCTGGAAGTCCAAATGCAGCACACCAGGGACCCACAATGCCCTGCCTGGAAGTGACTACTAACAAGCTAGGTTACCTTTATTTGCCATGCAACCATTTCCCTTCAGAGGGCCCACGCTGCAATGTCTGGCCTGGTCTTAGGGGCTCCCACTTACACACATCCACCACCCGATAGCACCACACCAGCCAAAATTTGTAATGATACCCACTGTACTCCCCCCCTTGTGGCTGCTGTGATTCCCTCAAGCGCCTATCCAGCTCAGGGTATGCCACCGCCAGGATGCGGGCCATCAGGGAGGTCAGGGTCCGACGGGCACCCCTTCCTCTTTTGGAGGCCATTCCCAGCTGGGCCTCTGCGGTCTTCTGTGCCCTGCGTCTCAGGTCCTCCCACCGTTTCTTTCAATGGGTGCTCTGCCCGCCATAGACCCCCAAGGTCCGCACCTCCTTGGCGATGGCATGCCATATTCCCTTCTTTTGATGGGCGCTGACCTGCAGAGGCAATAAAGACAGGAGAACACCATTAAACTAACAGTCCAGGCTGTCACACACATGGTCCACCATACCTGTTTCCATCACCATTAGCACACACATTGCCCAGCGCACGACATGTACACCACCAACAGATAATCCCCCCTTACACAATGCCTTCACACACATCTCCATGCATCCATGCCACATGCATCGTGCCCACAGTGTACTCACCTGTATCTGGAGGCCCATACAGCAGTCCGTACTGGGGTAGGACCCCATTCACCAGTCGCTCCAACTCCTCCAAAGTGAAGGCTAAGGCCCTTTCCCTAGTCACACGTGCCATGGCAGGTTCCAGACACAGGTCACAGCAGCACACGCAGGGTAGGTCTTCTCCTGTTGAAGGTAAGGAAACAAGTGAGGAATGATTTAGAAAATGGTGGTCACCCTGCGGCGGTGTACACCGTAACCGCCGGCGTACATCCCCATTGGCCACTGTACTCTGTACAATATTATCGAATAAAGAATTGCACAGTGGTTCACGATCCGCCTACCGCCACGACGCCCAACGTTGGCAGAATTACCTCACTTCTACCTGTCCCTCCACACACGACAGACGGCCGTCATTTCAGGGGGGTGAACAGGCCTATTGATAATTGCTGTGTCACAGGATAGATAAATAGGCACATACTTTGAAATTCACACTGTCCCAATACATAATTGCACGATGTGGACTGCTGTTGTGATTTAGTTGTTCACAATGAGACAGCCTACTCACTCTTATGTCCCTTAGATACCTAACGCTGCGGATGAATAGGAGATGGAGACATACCCTGTGTACAGACCCCTGGTGGACTTAGCTATACTGGAGGACAGGCACATTATACTCACCTATACACTGGACAGGGCCACAATTACAGAGCTGTGTGCCCAGTTGGAGCCTGACCTGATATCAGCTACCCGTCCTCCCACTGGGATCCCCCCTCTTGTGCAAGTTCTATCATTGCGCCATTTCTAGGCAACTGGTTCTTTCCAAGTGACAGTGGACTTGGCGGCAGGAATGTCACAGGGAATGTTCTCAATCATACTGGAAAGAGACTTGACTGCCCTAGTGTAACACATGTACAGCTACATTGCTTTCACCCAGGGGGAAGATTTGGCCTCACTGAAGGCTGGATTCTATGCAATGGGACATATTCCCAATATCGTTGGTGCGATTGACTGGACACATATTGCATTTGTCCCCCCCGCCAGAATGAACAGGTGTACAGGAATCGCAAAAGTTTCCACTTCATGAATGTGCAGATGGTAAGCCTGGTGAACCAGTACGTCTCCCACCTCAATGCCAAATATCCTGGGTCGGTGCATGATACCTTTGTCCTGATGAATAGCAGCATCCCAAATGTGATGGGCCAACTACAGAGGCACAGGGTGTGGCTTATAGGTGAGCCTTTGTCCCCATCCGGTGTATGTTAGTGTATGTCTCTGATGTTAACCTAATAGGATAGAGTGTGGCTAAATGTTGTCCCTCAATGCCTGCAGGTGACTCTGGCTACCCAAACCTATCGTGGCTGCTGACCCCTGTGAGGAATGCCAGGACAAAGGCTGAAGAACTTTATAATGAGGCACATGGGGGAACCAGAAGGAACATTGAGAGGACCTTCGGCCTCCTGAAGGCCAGGTTCAGGTGCCTCCATCTGACAGGTGGATCCCTGTGCTACTCACCCGAGAAGGTCTGCCAGATAGTAGTGGCATGCTGCATGTTGCACAACCTGGCCCTCAGATGCCATGTACCTTTTCTGCAGGAGGAGGTGACTGGAGATGCCCCTGTGGCAGCCGTGGACCCTGAGGTCCTTGAGGATGAGGAGGCAGAGGATTAGGATGTGGACAACAGAACATCAGTTATCTGTCAGTACTTCCAATGAGACAGTGCAACTTCACATTTCTATGACTATTGGTGTATTCTGTGTGGCAGTGGCATGCTGGCATTACCCACTTGTTACCTCTACTTACTGTCACCTATGGATTATCATTTTACAGGTGTTGGTGATATGACAACAATGTCCTGATGTTATCACTACAGCCTCTCACTATGTACAGTTCATTTGCAATGGATGTAGCTGTTTCCATCAATACAAATTTTCAATACATGAAATACTAGTAGTTGAGCGTTTTCCAAGGGGGTTTATTGTAGTGCTAAGAAAGAGAGGGGAAAGTGCAATGGAATGGGGTGATGACGGAGGAAAGTCTGGGGTATTGTTCCAGTCTGTTTGTAGCACAGGTGCAGCGTCCAAGAGGCCATAGGAAGGGGAGCAATGGCAGTTCAAGGTGGACAAGGTGACTGAGTGGGACACAAGGGGGACAGTCAGGAGAGTCTCATTCCCTGGTGGTGGTATTGGCAAGTGTCTCTGGCTTCTGTCTGGGTCACAGGGAACGTTTGCGGGGTGGTTCACCTTCTGCAGAGGGAGGGGTGCTGGTGGCCTGTGGGTCCTTTGGTGGGGCCTCCTGGCCACTAGCGGCAGCGGAACTGGAGGGCTGGTTGATGGACTGGCTAGTGGTAGGGGCCCGTTAGTGTGCTGTTGCCTCCCTCACGATGTTGGTCATGTCTGTCACAACCCCTGCTATGGAGATCAGGGTATTGTTAATGGCCTGCAAGTCCTCTCTGATCCCCTGATACTGTCCCGCCTGCATCCTCCTGTTCTCCTGCACGTTGTCTAGGATCTGGCCCATCGTGTCCTGGGAATGGTGGTAGGCTCCCAGGATCTCGGAGAGTGCCTCCTGAAGAGTCAGTTACCTGGTCCTGTCCTCCCCTGGTGCACAGCCGTCCTCCTAGTTTCCCTATTGGCCAGTGCCCCTGTCACCTGAACGGTGTGCCCACTGGCACTGACACCAGGCCCCTGATTGTCTTGGGGGCGAGGTGTGGCCTGGGGTCCCTGTACAGGTGGGCACACTGCTGATTGACGTGTCCTGGGGACAGAGGTTTGGGTACTCTGGGTGGGTGCTGTGGTGTTGGATCCTGATGGGAGATGCTGTGTGGTGGTCTGTGAGTGGGCTTGGGTGACCAGCGGTCCCTGATCGGCCAGGTAGGTTTTCCAAATCCAGAAGCCCAGAGTTACTGTCATCACTGGGGGCCTCTTCTGTTGGGGGACTGGATAATGGTGGCTTATTCTCTCCACTGACATTGGCTGGGGTACCTGTAAACTGTAATCTTCGTACTTGTATAGCGCACTACTCACCCGTTAGGGTCTCAAGGGGCTGTACGCATACCGCTGTGGAACCCCTCCTGGCTTTTTCCCTGTGAGGTGCCCACTCCTGGCCAACCTCCAAGGTGGAGCCAGGCATGCCAGCGCTGTTGGGGCCGTTGTGGAGATTAAGCAAGCTATTGCCCAGAGTTACAGAGTGGGACCCATGAATTAGATTAGGCACCGATGTGAGAATTATCAGCTCCGAGGAAATTGAGCCCAAGACCCGCCGAGGCGGGAATTGAACCCTGGTCCCGGGCCAGATTTCTGCATCAGGGTCTGCCGCTCTAACCATTGAGCCACACTCCTCCACAAGGGATGAACCTGTAGGGATGTGATGTATTATGTTTCAAGTGTATGACGTGTACTTCCCTAGGTTCCCCTCTATGGCTTTTCTTGCCCTGCCAGCTTTTGCTTGTGTATGATGATGTATTGTGGGATTGTTAGTTTCCCTATGCTGTGCATGCTTTAATGATGGGTGTCCATGCAGGGCTGGGAGGGGTGTCCATGGATTGGTATGGCATACAGGGCTTTGCATTGGGGTTAGTGAGATGTGCAGGTGCAGTGTTTGGGATGGAGTGGAGTGATGGGAGTGATGGTGTGGGTGTGAGATGGCATGCATGTATTGGGGGGGGTGATAGCTAGTAAATATTGACTTACCAGTTTCCAGACCTCCGGCAACTCCAGCGAGTCCCTCAGGATGCAATATTGCCAGTACCTGCTCCTCCATGCTGTAAGCTGTGGGGGAGGACGTGGGGGTCCACCGCCAGTCCTCCTTATAGCGAGATGGTGGCTTGCTGCAATAGAACATACCTTCCCCTGTAGGTTTTTCCACCTCTTCCTGATGTCGTCCCTTATTCTTGGGTGCTGTCCCACGGCATTGACCTTGTCCACCATTCTTCACAATAGCTCCATCTTCCTTGTAATTAATATCTGCTGTACCTGTGCTCCAAACAGCTGTGGCTCTACCCTGACAATTTCCTCCACCATGACCCTTAACTCTTCCTCAGTGAAATGGGGGTGCCTTTGTGGTGCCATGGGTGTTGTGTGATGTGTATTGGTGAGGGTGTGTTGGGTAATGTGGTCGGGTGTGTCACGTGGAGTGCGTGAGGGGTGTATGGGTGTAAGTTGTGTGTGTGTGTCTGGTTGTCTCTGTGCTCTTCTTCTCAGTCTCCTGATGGCAATTGTTGTTCGTAAGGGGTTGTGGGTAATGTGGGTGTGTGTTTTATAGTGCTGTGGGTGTGGTGTGTGATTAGGTGTCAGGTGTGTGTGTAGGAAAGAAGTGTCTTTCTACCATGGCCTGTTTGTGAGTGTGTGTCAGTGTGTTTTTACTGTGTCACTGGGATCCTGCTAGCCAGACCCCAGTGCTCATAGATAAAAAACTATTTCTCAGTGTGTTTTAGCTGTCTCACTGGGATCCTGCTAGCCAGGACCCCAGTGCTCATAGTTTGTGGCCTAATGTGTATGCCTGTGTAGTGCGTAACTGTGTCACTGAGGCTCTGCTAATCAGATCCTCAGTGTTTATGCTCTCTCTGCTTTTAAATTTGTCATTGTAGGCCAGTGACTTCATTAAGCAATTTCAATTGGCACACTGGACCCCCCTTATAAGTCCCTAGTACATGGTACCTAGGTACCCAGGGCATTGGGATTGCAGGATATCCTTATGGGCTGCAGCAGTTCTTTTGCCACCCGTAAGGAGCTCAGACAAACTCTTACACAGGACTGCCATTGCAGCCTCCGTGAAATAGTGCACACCCTATTTCACAACCATTTTCACTGCACTTAAGTAACTTATAAGTCACCTATATGTCTAACCTTCACTTGCATGAGCAAAGGTGCCCCCACATAGTTCAGGGCCATTTCCCCAGACTTTGTAAGTGCGGGGACACCATTACACGTGTGCACTACATATAGGTCAATACCTATATGTAGTTTCACAATGGTAACTCTGAATATGGCCATGTAACATGTCTAAGATCATGGAATTGTCTCCCCATTCCAAATCTGGTATTGGGGAGCCAATTCCGTGCATCCTGGGGGCTCCACCATGGACCCCCAGTACTGCCAAACCAGCTCTCTGAGGCTTGCATTGCAACTACAGCTGCTGCCACCTCACATGCAGGGTTCTGCCCTATTGGGGTCTGGGCAGCCCAGTCTCAGGAAGGCAGAACAAAGCATTTCCTCTGAGAGCAGGTTGTTACAGCCTCTCCCTTTGGAAATAGGTGTTACAGGCTGGGGAGGGGTAGCCTTCCCCAGTCTCTGGAAATGCTTTGAAGGGCACAGATGGTGCCCTCCTTGCATAAACCAGTCTACACCGGTTCAGGGACCCCTTCTCCCCTGCTCTGGCGGGAAACTGGACAAAGGAAAGGGGAGTGACCACTCCCCTGTCCATCACCACCCCAGGGGTGGTGCCCAGAGCTCCTCCAGTGTGTCTCAGACTTCAGACATCTTGCTTTGCAAGGTATGGGGGCACTCTGGCGGGCTCTGGGTGGCCAGTGCCAGCAGGTGACATCAGAGACCCCTCCTGATTGGTCCAAACCTGATAAGGTAGCCAATCCCCCTCTCAGGTCTATTTAGGGTCTCTCCTGTGGGCTCTCTTCAGATTCTGCTTGCAAGTTTCCTTCAGAAATCCTCTGCAACAACTTCAGCATCCTCTGACCTTGGATCAACCGCAGCCTGCTCCAAGAAACGCTGTAACTGCAACAAAGTGTCCTCAAGAGACACTTTTCTTCAGCAACCTCAGCTTCAAGTCAGCAACTGCAACAGTTTCCACGGTGTGCATGCTCTGGGGACTGTCTTCATCCTGCACCAGAAGGACTGAAGAAATCTCCTGTGGAGTGACGGAGCCACTCCCCTGCTCCAAGCAGGCACCTTCCAATGCAACGGCCGCTACCCTGGGACTCCTCTCACGGCAACAAGCGTGCTCCTAAGGACACAGAGGGTGAGCATGAACGTCATAGACTGTCCTGAGGCCCTGCTGATGCAATTTGGAGGAAGTAAGACCTTGCCTTCCCCGAGAATGACGGTACCCCTGTGTTTTGTGTCTTCTTCACCTCCTGAGGCGTGTGTGCACTCTTTGAAAAAAAATTCCTTTGTGCACTGCCTGGCCCAGGTCCCCAGCACTCCACCCTGTGATGCTCAACTTGCAATGTTGTTGTCCAGCAGCGTGGGACCTTCTTTTGATCTGCTGCATCAACCGCATTTTGCATCTCCTTTGAACCCGGATCCTGCAGCTTCTGGGGGTGCTGGCTGGCATCCTGAGGGCACACACAGTTGAGGCCCCCAGGTCCCTCCTAGGTCCATCCAGCGCCATTTTGATGAAAATGCACTTTTGCCGTAGCCAAGGCTTGTTGGCGCCTTCCAACAAGAAATCTCATCTGCAATGATCTTACCTCCGTGGAACATCTTTTGCATCACACAGGAAACCACTGGCATCTTCCTAGGGTTCATTTCTGCAGTCTTCAACTAAACGGGGATGCTTCTTTTGCACCCTCTTCTGGGTTGGCAGGGGCTCCTGTCCTTCCTGGAACTTCTTTCGACTTCTGGACGTGGCTCCCTTCCTTTGCAGGTCTTCAGGTCCAACAGTCCAGCAATTGTTATTTGCAGACTTGGTTGGCTGCTGCAAAATCCCACAATTGAGGTTTAGTGTGTCCTAAGGAAACTTGCAGTACTTTACTCCTGCTTTTCTGGGCTCTAGGGTAGGGTAATTTGCTTACCTTTACTGTATTCTTGCTCTCCCCGCCATTCTGCACACACTACACTTGTCTGGGGGGGAATCCGTGATTCATATTCCACTTTTTTAGTATATGGTTTGTGTTGCCCCTAGACCTATTTTCTCCCTTTGCATTCTATAGGATTTCTTACTGTTTACATTGTTCTATGATTATTTACTTGTCTAATTTTGGTGTCTAGTGTATATATTGTGTATAATACTTACCTCCAGAAGGAATATTGCCTCTAAGATATTTTTGGTACTGTGTCACCCAAATAAATACCTTCATTTTTGGTAACACTGAGTATCTTCTTTACTTCTATGTAAGTACTGTGTAACTATAAGTGGTATTGCATGAGCTTTGCATGTGTCCTAGTTCAGCCTAAGCGGCTCTGCTATAGCTACCTCTATCAGCCTAAGCTGCTAGAACACTACTACTTCACTAATAAGGGATAACTGGACCTGGCATAAGGTGTAAGTACCCAAGGTACCCACTATAAACCAGGCCAGCCTCCTACAGTGTGTATTTGGTATTGGTCAATGTTGTGTTGTTTTGTATGTGGGTGTCCATTCTGTGCGCTGCAGTATGTACCGCCAATGGTTTACCGTCCTTGAATGTCCGTCGTGGTGATTCGTGGGTCATAATGTGATGGGTGTTGTTTTGTTGGCGTAACAGTATGGGTTTTGGGACCGTCAGTTTATCACTGACCTTTGGTCTGGCAGATTTGCGTATGTGACTGTATTCTGTCAGATTGCTGTGTGTGTGTGTCATAATATGGTGAACGGATATCCGCTACCGCGGCGGTATGTTGGCGGCAGTCAGCATGGCGTTAAGCGATATTTACCACCAATGTCATAATGAGGGCCATAGTCTTTAGGGGATTTCACAGCCCAGCTGGCAGAACTAAAAGCACAGATTCTGTCACAGGAGAATAGGGATCCAAAATTGCCCACACTGATAGTGTGCGATTCGTATTACAGTGGCCAGTCACATAATGAAAACCTGCATTATTGGTACCTGAATGGATTCAGAAACTCCAAGGGAATGCTATCAAGCATAAATTGCTTTGGGGAAAAATGGCACATCTCAAACATTGTTTGCCATAGTCTCATGTCATTTATACATTGAGTCACCAACGTGCTGGAAAGGAATTAATTGGCTGATGAAGTCATAAAAGCTCCAGTACACACTGCTGCAGTAGCTGTGATTACTCGTTCCCATGTGAGGGTGGATGATGACATCATGGCTGTGGTCCCTGCTTCATGCTGTTTCATACCTTTGCCTAAAAATATCCAGCTAAATCCTCCCATCTATTGAGTGCCCGAAACATTTATTTTGTCTACATTTCCGGGATGGGTGCTTGAATCATGCCCAACCAGGAACACAAGCTAGCACTAATAAAAGCTGCTCAGGAGGTGGCAACAGTTTCTTTCCTTCTGAAATGCTACTGGTGGCATGGTCTGTGCAAATAGATGAAACAATATGTCATTATCTGTGACATTTGTCAACAAATTGCATGCCCACCACTGACATCCCTCTTAGTTTCCAATAAACCCCTCCAGTGTGTATATTTAGACCATTGTGGGCCCTTAAATTCTGAAGGGACGTTTAAATGCATTCTAATAGCTGCAGATTAATGTTCTAGATTCCTATAGGTGTAGACACAGCGATCGGCTGACACTCTAACTATTAAAGATTTCACGTCTTTGTGGGGACATTTGCCATAAGGGCAATCCACTCGGACCAAGGTCCTGCATTTGCCTCTAATGCTTATAGGGATACCATGGGAACCCTGGGTGTGCTGTGCATTACTCCTCTCCCTTTCACCCTGAGGGAAATGTGATAATTGAGAGGAAGAACCGTTACCTAAAGCAATCCTTAAAGGTTAGAGTATCAGGCTCCGTTCGTAGTTGGATTCATCACTTGTATGGAACCAATAGAGCTTTAAATAATCATCCCAGAAGATATTTTTGAGCCCGAAACCCATGCAAGGTCCTGTTCGGCATCCAGTTGTATGTTTCAGATCATGATAACCCTGGCATACTGGCGGTGGACATGCCTTTTGACACAAATGAAAATTTTGCTGTGTTGCAAGAATTACAAGACTTCTGTGATGAGTGCTCAAATGAAATTATAAAAATGTTCTGCCACTGATAAAACGAAGCCGCAACCAGCATCTCCCAGCTGGATTGCAAAGGCTGGGCATCTAGTCGTCGAGAAGACAAAAACAAAAACTAATTCAGACCATCATACAGAGTACTGGTACCAGTCCTAGGCATTCATGGTACGAGAATTGTGATTCTGTCCTGCTTACTGGTTGCCAAAGTAATTGCTTTACCTCAATTGATCAGAAAAAGCTACACCATGTGGCCAGTCCTACATAGAAGGCCACGGGGGCTCCTGAATAGTTTCCCTGTCTCCTCTCACTACTTTGCATGAGATCTCTGTAAAATAATTAAGCAATACAAGTAACGATGCCGCAAGCTTGGCAATAAAGATACTGAATTTCCAGCTATTTTAGTTACTACTGCTACTACAGGACAAGCTCTAGGTGTGAGTTTTCAGTCTTCAAATGCTGTTTCCAACGGTGAAATTATGTATTATCAACCACCATTGGAAGTGACTTCCAGTGCTCAATCACCACGTAAGGCCCCTGTTTTTACATACATTGCTTATTATTACTTTATTGAGATTGAGGATTTTTCTTCAAATTCTTCACATGCTTCTGTACATGGAGTATATGCTTTTCTAGCATGGCTGAAAAAGACTTACCTGATTCCACCTTGGTCCTACATTGGGATAACTATTGCATCGATTTTTCTCTTTATTTGGATTGGGTTTGTCAGAGCATTTTTCTTGATTTTGAATGGACATTATCTCCCAGAATGCACTGCACCTGAACTGGTAGCTGAGGTGTTGAAGCCTCATTCTTCCTCACATAGGGTACAAAGAGACATGTCACTAGTTAACATTTCTGCTTTTCTATTTCAGATAAAATGTGTGGGAAACTTCCTATGGGATATTTGTGGTCCCACAGAAAGTCTTCAAATACTATATGGGTTAGAAATGGGGTCTCTATTTGGCAGAGGTATTTTCCTTTGTCCATCTAGGGACCACAATCCTAGTCAAGGTAAGTCACACACAATTCAAATTATCCGTTTCCCACCCTCTGGTAGCTTGACACTGAGCAGTCAGGCTTAACTTAAAAGGCAATGTGTAAAATATCTGTTCAATAAATCATACAGTAACACAGTGATAACACCACAAAAATACACCACAAAGGTTTAGAAAAACATTTGATATTTATCTGGTTAAATTCATGTAAAAAACAATGAAGATTCAATAAGCACAAGTTTAGATATCACTTTTGCAAGATTAAAAAGAGTCTTAAATCTTAGAAATCAACAGTTGCCTCTTGTTTGTAAAAAGTACCTGGTTTGCGTCAAAAAAAAAAATGCACAGAGACCACAATGGAAAAATAGGATGTGCATCAGAATTTCGAGAGCGGCACAGATGATGCGTTGCTTCTTCCCACGCTGCAAGAGGCTTTGCGTTGATTTCCGTTGTACAGTCTTGGGGCCAGATGTATGAAGCCTTTTTGCATTCGAAACGGTACGAATGCCCGTTTGCGAATGCAAAAAGGCCTTTCAAAATGTATGAAAGGCATTCTGAACGCAATTCAAAGGAATTGCTAAAATAGCGATTCCTTAAAATTGCGACCCCATTTAGAGAATCGCAATTTGCGATTCCTTCAGCACATGTATGAAGCAATTCCTTAATGCGAATTGGGCATTAAGGAATCGCTATTACCACCAAGTTGACCTTGGTGGTAACCATGTGCAAATTTTGAAAATGCATTTTTAAAATTGACATGTAACGCACACATGCCCTTTTGGAATGTGGGCACCTTACATGTCCTCCAATTTTTTTTGGGGTGCAGCAGAGGGGGCCTTAGGCCCCCAGCACCCTGGAGTTTGCATTTCCCAAATTGTGAATTCCAGTTAGGAATTAGCAATTTGGGAAATGCCAAAAATTTGCACATATGGGCCGACAGGCCCATAGGTGCGAATGGGGCCGGTATTGCAATTTGAGATTCTGTAATAGCATTTGCGATTTTTAAGAGATTGCTATTACCGAATCGCAAATATGATACATAGCATTTTGCGACTCAGAAATAGCGATGTCTTAAAAATCGCTATATCTGAATCGCAAAAGACTTTTTTCATACTTCTGGCCCTTGGTTCCTCACTGTGATACTGGGATCTTTTTGATGCCCAGGGACGATGCGTGGAAATCCTGGGTGTGCGGGATGAAGGCACAGGCGTTGCATCCATCTGGTATGGCGATGTGTCAAATGTTCCGTCACACGGCAGGTGCTGTGTTGATTCTTCACTCAGGAAGTCGGGCTGCGTCATTCCAGTCCGGCTGAGTGGCAATTTTCTCATTGCAAGACTGACTGTGCGTTGTTTCCAGCAGGCTGTGCATTGATTCTCAACACGCAAGGAGTTTACAGAAGGGATAACGTCTTTTTGCCCTGAGACTTCAGAAAACAGGAGGCAAGCTCAATCCAAGCCCTTGGAGAGCACTTCTCAGCAAAGTCAGAGGGCTGCAAGGTAGCAGGGCAATAGCAGGGCAGCAGTCATTCTAAGCAAAGCAGTCCAGATGAGTCATTTGGGCAGACAGGCAGTTCCTCTTGACAGGTTGTAGGTTCAGGTTCAGGTCCAGAAGTGTCTGAGTTGGTGGGGTCAGGAACCCAGTTTATATACCCAGAAATGCCTTTGAAGTGGGGGAGACTTCAAAGAGTGGTATTGAAGTGCACAAGGTCCACTTTCAGTACAGGTCTGTCTGCCAGGGTCCCAATAGAGGGTTTGGCAGTCCATTGTGTGAGGGCGGTCCACTAGCCTTTGAAATGTAAGTGTCAGGCCCGCCACCCTTACAGCCCAGGAAGACCCATTCAGTATGCGGATGAGTGCAGGTGTGACCGAGTGTCCTGTGTTTGTGGTTGTTTGAGTGAAATGCACAAGGAAGCTGTCAACCAGCCCAAACATTGATTGGAGACAGGCTGTAAGGCACAGATGGATTTTGAGTGAAGAGAAATGCTCACTTTCTAAAAGTGACATTTTTGTTTCATAGTTTTATAAAATCCAACCTCACCAATAAGCAGGATTTTCTATTACCATTCTGGCCATACTAAATATGACCTGGTTACCCCTTTCTGACCAGCGCCTACCACTCAAACAGTATGTATGGATAGCCATAATGCTATCCCACGAAAGGAGCAGGCCTCACAGTAGTGGAAAATGAATTTAGGAGTTGTCCACTACCAGGTCATAAAAAACACACATGTACATGTCATGCCTTTTACTTACATAGCACCCTGCCCTATGGGTTACCTATGGCTTACCTTAGGGGTGACCTGTGTGTAGAAAAGGGGGAGTTTAAGGCTTGACAAGTACTTTTAAATGCCAAGTCAAAGTGGCAGTGAAACTGCACACACAGGCCTTGCAATGGCAGACTGGAGACATGGTTAAGGGGTACTTCTGTGGGTGGCACATTCAGTGCTGCATTCCCACTAGTAGCATTTAATGTACAGGCCCTAGGCACATGTCGTGCACTTTACTACAGAATTTGAAGACAATTTGTGAAACACATAATTGGCAAGTACAGGGTACAGATGTTTTATTTAGAGCCTGCCTAATATCATAGCAAATAATTTCCCTGTGCAAAACAGGGCAAAAAACAATATGCAATGGTCTGGCTAAAATTAAGGACAAGACTATGCCTAGTAGTCCCTCTATTGCATGTTTTGAAACTTAGCAACACTCTGCAAACTATTCGAGTATGTATTAAATGACATGATATAGAATGGTACATATAGGGGGTCATTCTGACCTCGGCGGTAAAAGGCTCTTACCGCCGGTCAGAAGTCCGCCATTCTACCGCCGCGGCCGAAGTAAACCGCCACGGTCATTCTGATCCACAACTGCCAAGCCGCCAAAAACCCGACATCCACGGAAGGCCGCCTCATCAGCGGGCAGCGATAAACTGGAGATGACCAAACCTCCACCGCCACGCCAACACAAACACGCCCATGCCATTACGACCCACGAATCCACGCGGCGGTCATTCAACCGCGGTATTCCATTGGCGGTACACACCGCCGCGGTCAAAATACACACCCAGCTCCAAAACACAGCCACATTGGACAATTTGAAATACACACACCTGATACACATACAAACACCACTCCCACACATCCAAGCAACTATAAAACACACACCCACATCACCCACAAACCCCCACTAGTTAGAAATCGGAGAGAAGGCGATAGAGAGAGAGAGAGCGAGCACAGCAATCGAAAACCCCAACACACACAGGAACCCAACATCATCAGCCACACCACATCTACGCACACATCACCACACACCACCACTCACATCACCACAAACACCACCCCACACCTCATCCACACCACCCCATGGCACCCCAAAGACACCCCAGGTTTTCGGACCAAGAACTCAGGGTCATGGTGGAGGAAATTATAAGGGTAGAGCCCCAGCTCTTCGGCACACAGGTGCAACACACCACAATAGCCAGGAAGGCGGAGCTATGGCAGAGGATCGTCGACAGGGTCAACGCTGTGGGACAGCATCCCAGAAACCGGGAAGACATCCGAAAGCGCTGGAACGACCTACGGGGGAAGGTACGGTCGATGGTCTCACGACACAACATCGCTGTGCAGAAGACTGGCGGCGGACCACCACCCACTCCTCCCGAATTCACAGCATGGGAGCAAGAGGTCTTGAACATCCTGCATCCTGCGGGCCTCGCTGGAGTAGGCGGAGGAATGGACTCTGGTAAGTCTAGTCTCAACTACTCCCCCCCCCCAACCACCAGCATGCCAACCCACACCCCCACCCTCACCCCCAACCCCCCAGCACACATCCTCCCTGCCAATGTCTCACCAGCACAACCCACCCAACCCAAAACCAAACCCTGAATGCCAACACAAACCATGGACAACAATCACCTATGCATGACCACTGCACATACCCATCCCCCCCACAAACCACCCTCACAACTCCTGCCACAAGGGAATGCCAGCACTGGGGGACAAGGGCACCCACAAATCGCACGCCATGGAACACACAGAAGCAATAACCATACTCTTTCACCCCTGCAGGGCCCGAACGCCAACACACCGGCCAGGAGGGCCCAGATATGTCCATCCCACCCCCAGAACAGGCTCCCAGTGAGGACAGCAGCTCTGTCGACCTAGAACCTGATGACCAGCCCGGACCATCGGGGACCTCTGGACAGTCGGTTCCCCACACACAGACACAGGCCACAGCAGACCTAACCCCCTCAGTGAATATCAGCACAGCTCCCACCCAGCGGGCCCATGCCTCTGTCTCCAGGACAGGTCAATCAGCGGTGTGTCCACCACTACAGGGCACCCAGGCTGACCCAACACCCCAACAACAACAGGGACCTGGGGGCAGTGGTAGTGGGCACACTGTCCAGGGGACAGAGGCCCGGGGAAACAGGGCAACTGGGAGGGCTGCAGTGCGACAGGGGGGGGAGGACAGGCCCAGGGAACCGACTCTCCAAGAGGCCCTCACCACCATCATGGGAGCATACCACCGCTCCCAGGAGACAATGGCGACGGTACTGGCCAGGTTCCAGGAGATCCAGGCACAGCAGGAGGAACGGTACATGGGGTACAGAGAGGAGCTCAGGAACATCGTCCTGGCCCTGAACCTAATAGTCACCACATTGTGGGACCATGTGGCACCCCAAAGGGCCCCTGTCACCAGCCCGGACCAGGAACAGCCTACCACCTCCTCCGGCGCTAGTGGACAGGAGGCCCCCACACAACGACGGGCCACCAGAACCTCACCTCCTGCTGAAGATCAACCACCCCGCAAGAGGAGCCTGAGATCACAAAGGAAGACAGAGTAGGATGCCAAGACCCCCGCCAGCATAAGATACCCCCGGATGTCCTTCCACTGTCCCACATTGTCACCCTGTCCAACCTTGAACTGCCCCTGCTCCATCCTTCCACAGGCATATGGACAATGCACCTGTGCGACCGAGAACTGGACTCTGCCATGGACATCACTCCACCCCCACCCATCACCGTTTTACTATCATTGACCTATATGTAGCACTTTAAATAAATCACTAATTGCACTTAAAACACTCAGGAGTCTGCTTGTATTCTTAACAAATGTATTACACATAACGGTTCAAAAATGTTCAGTTACATTGGGATGACAACATACCAATGTCAATGTGCTTTACTCCATGGGCGAACAAACCAGAAGTCACGCAGTGGGTCATACAGCTCTGAAAAGGGAAGGGAAAGTCACAATTCAGTTGAAAGGAACTGGGGGGAAACACAGAAAGTAGAGATGCAGGAGGCCAGAGGTAAATGTAAAATGGTGTGGGGGTTTCTTACCTGGGTGCTACTGAAAATACTGTTGTATGACTGTGTCCCTGTTGTCCGTGTCGTCCCCGTCGTCTTCCTCTTCTTCACTCTCCACAGGCTCCACAGCTGCAACAACACCACCATCTGGACCATCCTCCTGCAGAAAAGGCATCTGGCATCGCAATGCAAGATTGTGAAGCATACAGCAGGCCACGATGATCTGGCACACCTTCTTGGGTGAGTACATTAGGGATCCCCCTGTCATATGCAGGCACCTAAACCTGGCCTTCAGGAGGCCGAAAGTCCTTTCTATGATCCTCCTAGATCGCCCATGGGCCTCATTGTACCGTTCCTCTGCCCTGGTCCGGGGATTCCTCACTGGGGTCAGTAGCCACGGCAGGTTGTCGTAACCAGAGTCACCTATTAGCCACACACGGTGTCTCTGTAGCTGTTCCATCACATAAGGGATGCTGCTATTTCGCATAACATACGCGTCATGCACTGACCCAGGGATCTTGGCATTTACATGGGAGATGTACTGGTCAGCCAAACAGACCACCTGGACATTCAGCGAATGGTAACTTTTCCTGTTTCTGTACACCTGCTCATCGTCTTTTGGGGGTACTAAGGCTACATGGGTCCCATCAATGGCACCAATGATGTTGGGGATATGTCCAAGGGCATAGAAGTCACCCTTCACAGTGGCCAAATCACCCTCCTCAGGGAAAATAATGTAGCTCCGCATGTATTTCGTCAGGGCAGACAACACTCTGGACAAAATCTTGGAAAACATAGCCTGAGACATCCCTGATGACATGGCCACTGTTGTCTGAAAAGACCCACTTGCCAAAAAATCGAGGACTGACAGAACCTGCACCAGAGGGGGAATTCCTGTGGGTTGGCGGATGGGGGACATCAGTGCTGGCTCCAGCTGGGCACACAGTTCATGTATAGTGGCTCGGTCAAGTCGGTATCGAAGTATTATATGACGTTCCTCCATTGTCGACAGGTCCACCAGCGGTCGGTACACGGAAGGATTCATCCTTCTCCTCGCAAGTCCCAGCGGACGGTGCCTAGGAAGGACAACATGGAGTACAGAGTCAAGCAACCCACAGGTACGTAACTACAGCTTGCACAGTACACGATTCTCAATGCATTGAATGGCTTGTATGAGTGGGAATGCAAGGCCTAGGCCTGTGTGACGCAGTAGAAATTAAGCCATGTGGGCCCTTGAAATGGCGGCTGCCTGACCTGAGAAGTGTGACAGTGGGATGTGAGGTCAATGCGCTGGCGTGACACACTGTGGCGGTAGGCGGTCGAAGACCGCGGCGCCTAGCCGTATTGGTTAACATCGAAACCTATGGGTTTCATGAGCCAATGACTAGGTGCGACGGCGGTCGCGGAACGCACCGCGGCGGTACGCACCGCCGCGGGCGTGACCGCCATTTTCTATCTGGTTAATCACTCGAGACCTGATCATCCACAGGAGAGGACCTATACTGCAAGTGCTGCTGTGACCTCGGTCTGGGAGATACAATGGCTGCTGCGACTGGGGAAAGGGCCCCTGCCTTCACTACAGAAGAGTTGGAGAAACTTGTCGATGGGGTCCTGCCCCAGTATGCGCGACTCTACGGTCCTCCAGACCAACAGGTAAGTACACTGTGTGCACGTTGAATGGGCTATGCCTGGGTTGTGTATGTTGGATGTAAGACGGTGGGGTGGGGAGACAATGACGAGTGCAAGGCACGACAGATGAGAGCATGCGCCACATGGAAAGGTTGGGGAGGGGGGGCCAATCGCATCTATCATGCAGAAAATTTATGATATTTCAATTTCCACCCTGTACATGTCAAATAGGTCAGCGCCCATCAGAAAGTCGACATTTGGCGTGCCATCGCCAAGGAAGTCCAGAACCTGGGGGTCCACAACAGACGGGGCACCCACTGCCGCAAGAGGTGGGAGGACATCCGCCGCGGGACCAGGAAGACCGCCGAGTCACTGCTGGGGATGGCCTCCCAACCTAGGAGGGGTGCCAGTCGTACCCTGACCCCCCTGATATCCCGGATCCTGGCGGTGGCCTACCCCGATTTGGATGGGCGCGTGAGGACATCACAGCAGACACAAGGGGGTGAGTAGCAGCACATTCAGCTATCATTACGCGCAGTGGAGGTGCCTGGGTGGGGGAAGAGGGCTGTGGGTGACATTAGGCCAGGGCGCTTTCCGTAGTGTAGTCCTCTCCTTTAGCCATGTCCCTGTGCCCCCGCCCCCCACCTCTGTAGGGTGACAAGTACAGCTATCCATGGTCCTGCATTACCCATGTGCGCGTTTGTTGTCCCTAGACCTGTTGGCCTAGTCACAAGTACTGAGTAGTGTACCCCGATTGCGCAGCTTAGTGCATGAGGCTCCAATGTCTGTCCTCTCCGCCAACGGTGTTGACAATGCATGCACTCAACCTGTTTTTATGTCTCCCCCCACCCTTTTTCTTTATCTTCTTGTGCATGTGTGCATTAGCATCATCAGGTGGAGGAGAATTGGCACCGGAGCACGAGGGAGCTGCAACTCACAAGGCCCCGGTGGGCCATGGCACAGACACCGAGGCCACCAGTGATACGGAGGGCGAGGGGAGCTTCACAACGGGGAGCCGTGGTGACACCAGCGACACCGACACGTCCTCGGATGGGAGCTCCCTAGCGGTGGCGGCAACATCCGTGCCCCCCGCCTCTACAGGTACAGCCGCCACCCAGCGCACCAGCTCCGCCCTCCCAGCAGCCCCTCCGCCTTCGCTCCGTGCCCGCTCGCCCAAGAAGGCGGGCGTCTCCTTCGCCCCAGGCACCTCAGGCCCTGCCCCTGTTACCCCTGCTGCCCTCAGTGAGGAGGTCATTGGCCTCCTACAGACCATCATTGTTGGGCAGTCTACCCTTTTGAATGCCATCCAGGGGGTAGAGAGGGAGGTGCATCGTAGCAATGCATACCTGGAGGGCATTCATTCGGGTCAGGCTGCCCATCAACGATCGTTCAATGCTCTGGCCTCAGCACTGACGGCAGCCATTGTCCCTGTTTCCAGCCTCCCTCTTCTAACTGCCTCCAGCCTGTCTCTGTCTCCTGTTCCTCTGCCTATCCCACCCACACCATCAGACCAGCCTGCACACACCTCAACACCCAAGGGCAGCTCATCCAGACATAAGCACCACAGATCACACAAACATTCACCCAAGCAACACCCAGATGCAGACATGCCAACAGCCACTACCACCTCTGTGTCCCCCACCTCCTCGTCTCCCTCCTCCCTCCCTGTGACGTCTCTACTCACACCTGCATGCACACCACCACCAGCCAGTACTTCCATCACCAGCACACCCTCCAGTCCAGTCCGCACACGTGCAGTCACCACCCCCACTGCCATTTACACGTCCCCTGTGTCCTTTCCCACTGTGTCTGTCACCCCCTCTTCCAAGACACACAAACGCAGGCAGCCACCCACCCAACAGCCAACCCCCTCAGGACAGCCTCCAGCCCATGCACCTTCACCCAAGGACAGCACACCTGACTCTCCTACAACCACCTCCTCTTCCTCCACTCCCATAACCACTATACCTACCCTTTACCCTGGTCCTAAAAAAGTTTACCTCTCCAATCTTGACCTCTTTCCCTCACCTGACCCCCCCCTCCATCTGCTAAGAGTCCCAAGAGCGCCTCAGCCACCACCAGCCTGGCTTCAAGGGTCACCGTAGTGCATGGATTTTGGAGTCCCCCCTTTGCCAGCAGTGATACATCAGTCAGCAGCAAGGGGACAGCCAGCCCCCCCCCTGGAAAGAGGACCCGTAAAGTAAGGGGCCGCCGCGGGACGACTGACACGGCTGCCCCCAAGGACCAAAGTTCTGCCACTTCACCTGCCACAACATCCAGGGGAGGCAAGGTCCAGAGAGCCACATCGAAGGAGGGCAAGGGCAGCAGGGCGGAGAAGTCAGCCAGCAGGAGCGCGGGCCAGGAGGGCCCCACAAGCCCCATCCCGGGTGTGAGGGAGGACACCCAAGGGCCCAGGACACCGTCACCGAAGGGTCCAGCAACTGCACGGTCAGAGGGCGACTGAGCAGGCAGTCGTGGTCAGGTCTGACTCCCTTGACTTACAGAACAAGCACCGCTGAACAGGGCCCCGCCGTCCAGAAAGGCACCGCTGAACAGGGCCCCGCCGTCCAGAAAGGCACCGCTGAACAGGGCCCCGCCATCCAGAAAGGCACCGCTGAACAGGGCCCCGCCGTGCAGAAAGGCACCGCTGAACAGGGCCCCGCCGTCCAGAAAGTCACCGCTGAACAGGGCCCCGCCATGCAGAAAGGCACCGCTGAACAGGGCCCCGCCGTCCAGAAAGGCACCGCTGAACAGGGCCCCGCCGTCCAGAAAGGCACCGCTGAACAGGGCCCCGCCGTCCAGAAAGGCACCGCTGAACAGGGCCCCGCCATGCAGAAAGGCACCGCTGAACAGGGCCCGCCGTCCAGAAAGGCACCGCTGAACAGGGCCCCGCCGTCCAGAAAGGCACCGCTGAACAGGGCCCCGCCGTGCAGAAAGGCACGGCTGAACAGGGCCCGCCGTCCAGTAAGGCAACGCTGAACAGGGCCCCGCCGTCCAGAAAGGCACCGCTGAACAGGGGCCCGCCGTCCAGAAAGGCACCGCTGAACAGGGCCCCGCCGTCCAGAAAGGCACCGCTGAACAGGGCCCCGCCGTCCAGAAAGGCACCACTGAGCAGGGCCCCGCCGTGCAGAAAGGCACCGCTGAACAGGGCCCCGCCGTCCAGAAAGGCACCGCTGAACAGGGCCCTGCCGTCCAGAAAGGCACTGCTGAACAGGGGCCCTTCATCTCACACCGCTCCGCTGGGCCCTTCATCTCAAGCACTGCTCCGCTGGGCCCCGCTGTCTCAAGCACCGCTCCGCTGGGCCCTTCATCTCAAGCACCGCTCCGCTGGGCCCCGCCGTCTCAAGCACCGCTCCGCTGGGCCCTTCATCTCAAGCACCGCTCCGCTGGGCACTTCCTGTCAGGCACCGCTCCGCTGGGCCCCGCTGTCTCAAGCACCGCTCCGCTGGGCCCTTCATCTCAAGCACCGCTCCGCTGGGCCCCGCCGTCTCAAGCACCGCTCCGCTGGGCCCTTCATTTCAAGCACCGCTCCGCTGGGCCCTTCATCTCAAGCACTGCTCCGCTGGGCCCCGCCGTCTCAAGCACCGCTCCGCTGGGCTCTTCATCTCAAGCACCGCTCCGCTGGGCCCCGCCGTCTCAAGCACCGCTCCGCTGGGCCCTTCATCTCAAGCACCACTCCGCTGGGCCCTTCCTGTCAAGCACCGCTCCGCTGGGCCCCGCCGTCTCAAGCACCGCTCCGCTGGGCCCTTCATCTCAAGCACCGCTCCGCTGGGCCCTTCATCTCAAGCACCGCTGGCCCAATGACAGTGCCGTTTCTGTGTCGTGCTACTGTTCACGCTGCACTCGGCCCACCCTGCCTCCTCCATTGCCTGTGGAGACTGTTATCAACTTGATGGACTGTGGCTTTGCACTCCCCAGGATATGACAGTGGGCAATCCACCCACTGTAGAGACTTGAGAGACTGTGGCTTTGCACTCCCCAGGATTGAACAGTGGGCATGGTGGCCCCTTCTTGGATCTGGTGTTGTGGACTCATGTGGCTGTGGTGTTCCCCCCTTCCCTTCCCCCTGAGGTGCCTGTAGTTGTATCATCTGATGCCCCTGCAGTGTTCTCTCCAACGGACTCAGGTCTCCTGTGTGGGCTTTGCCCATGTGTTGATACACTTTGGCCCACGGACAGTTGAAATTTCAGTGACTGTGCTGGACTTATTGCCTCTATTTATCCGTTACGTAATGTTTACACTTGGATTTTTTTGATTCATTTTCCTATTTTACCATGACTTCAATGAACCTATTTTATACATAAATTTATTTTCGCACTTTAATTATATCTGTTCGTTATTCCGGGGGGTTTGGGTGGGGTCACTTTGACTTGGTGCTCTGCATTGGTGGGTAGATAGTTGGAGGGTGGGTGTGATGCACATGTGTGTGCCCGTAACCCTTCCTCCTCCCCCCCTCCCCTGTGTCGTAGATGCAGTACTCATCGCTGTCGTCTGCGCCGGAGTTCGTACTCGTGGTAGATGAGCAGGTAGACGAGAGCAGGTAGGATGTTCAATTCGGGCTCCATGCTGTCCTCCGTCCTCGTGGAGTGTATAGAGGTGAGCGGTTTCCCGTTCGTAGTCTGTTTCTGCAGTGTTTTTATCGGCGGTGCTCCCGCCCCGGAAAAGGTGTCGGATTGGTGAGTTGTGATAGGGTGGGCGGTACATTGTCTGCCGCCTGCCTGTTGGCGGTGACCGCTGCGCTGTTTGTCTGTCCCGCCGTGGCGGTCGGAGTGTTAAAGTGGCGGGCTGTGTTGGCGGTTCCCGCCAGGGTCAGAATTCCATTTTTTTGACCGCCAGCCTGTTGGCGGGTTGGCCGCCGCTTTATCACCGACCGCCAGGGTCAAAATGACCCCCATAATTCTATACTTTCAGGTTTAGGAAGAAAGTTAGGGCCAGATGTGGGAAACTTTGTGCATGGTGCAAACAGCGAATTTCGCTGTTTGCGACATGCAAAAAGCACATCACGATGCCCATTCCCATTTTGCGAGTCGGTAACCTGGTTACCGACTCGCAAAATGGGAATGTGAGTTGCAAATAGGAAGGGGTGTTCCCCTTCCTATTTGCGATTCGCATTGCAATGCAGAATTGCTTTGTGACCGCGAACACGGTCGCAAAGCAATTCACAGTTACCACCAGTGTCACACCGGTGGTAACCCATTCCCAAAAGGGAAGGGGTCCCATGGGACCCCTTCCCCTTTGTGAATGGCCCTAAAAAAATGAAACAAAAACATTTAATTTTTTCGTTTGTACTGCAACTCGTTTTCCTTTAAGGAAAATGGGCTGCATAACCAAAAAAAAAAAATGCTTTATTTAAAAGCAGTAACAGACATGGGCCCTCATTCTGACTTTGACCGGCGGCGGTCGCCGCCGGCCTGTCGGGGGCCGCCAGAATACCGCTGCGCGGTCAAAAGACCGCCGCGGTAATTCTGACTTTCCCGCTGGGCTGGCGGGCGGCCGCCTTCAGGCCGCCCGCCAGCCCAGCGGGAAAGATGCTTCCACGATGAAGCCGGCTCGGAATCGAGCCGGTGGAGTGGAAGCTGTGCGACGGGTGCAGTGGCACCCGTCGCGTATTTCACTGTCTGCCAAGCAGACAGTGAAATACTTGTAGGGGCCCTCTTACGAGGGCCCCTGCAATGCCCATGCCAGTGGCATGGGCACTGCAGGGGCCCCCAGGGGCCCCGCGACCCCCCCTACCGCCATCCGGTTCCCGGCGGTCGGACCGCCGGGATCTGGATGGCGGTAGGGGGGGTCGGAATCCCCTCGGCGGCGCAGCAAGCTGCGCCGCCTTGGAGGATTCAATGGGGCGGCGGTACACTGGCGGGAGACCGCCAGTGTTGCCGGTCCGACCGCGGCTTTACCGCCGCGGTCGGAATCCCCATTGGAGCACCGCCGGCCTGTCGGCGGTGCTCCCGCGGTCCTCCGCCCTGGCGGTCTTTGACCGCCAGGGTCAGAATGACCGCCCTGGTGGTCTTCTGTCTCCAGCAGGCCACCATCCCTGTGAGTTCTGCAACTCGAAGAATGTGGGTGTTGAGCGCATATGCCATTTAAAATGAGTCTGTGTAAGAGTAGATATGTGTCTGCCAGCTAAGTGAGCATGATTGCTCCCATGTCCTATTTTAATGCCTTCAGACTCCTTTTCCATCTGGAAGAAGACCTCCATGCGCCCTGCACCAAAAAGTGAGGAATGACATCTGCAAATATGACCTGCACCTGGATGGAAGTAACTCCATTTGAGGAGCTGTTTTTCACCTGTCTGCCTAGGAACTGAAGTCCACAAAGTATTTAATTTTCTGCCTGATCCATCACCTCAGCCTTGTAAAAAGACAGAGGGGGTCATTCTGACCCTGGCGGCCGGTGGCCGCCAGGGCCACCGACCACGGGAGCACCGCCAACAGGCTGGCGGTGCTCTCACGAGCATTCTGACCGCGGCGGTTCAGCCGCGGTCAGAAGCGGCAAGTCGGCGGGCTCCCGCCGACTTACTGCTGCTCGGGGGAATCCTTCATGGCGGCAGAGCGCGCTCCGCCGCCATGAGGATTCTGACCCCCCCTACCGCCATCCTGTTCATGGCGGGAAAGCCGCCATGAACAGGATGGCGGTAGGGGGGGTCGCGGGGCCCCTGGGGGCCCCTGCCGTGCCCATGCCAATGGCATGGGAACGGCAGGGGCCCCCGTAAGAGGGCCCCGCAAAGTATTTCAGTGCCTGCCTCGATTACGAGCCGGCATCCTCGTGGGAAGGGAGTTTTTCCCTGGGCTGGCGGGCGGTCTTTTGGAGACCGCCCGCCAGCCCAGGGAAAAACTCATAATACCCTCCGCGGTCTTCTGACCGCGGAGCGGTATAATGGGGGCAGAATTCTGGCGGGCGGCCTCCGCCGCCCGCCAGAATCAGAATCACCCCCAGAGTGAATTAGATGAGTCGATCACTGGGGACCTAGAAGATAAAATTGGTGGCTCTTTCAAAATGAATGACCTTGCCTGCGAGATAATGAATGATATTAAAGATGAAAGCTGAAGGTAGCACACTACTAACTTCAGGGCTGTCGTCTTGTAAAAAGTAAACACCATCTATTACATAGTCTGCCCCATTTATTACCACAGGTGCCTCGATTCTAAAGAAAGTCTTTACTTGTTACTGGAGAGGTACCGACATATTACATGGCCTGGTGGACATGTTTTGGTACAAAAATCACTGCAGTGGACGAAGGAAAGCAAGAGGTCTCAATCACCCTCAGCTCCAGCATCTTAGAAACCTCATTTTGGTACTGCACCCTAACATGAACAATGCAGATGGCCTGGCTCTTGAGGTCACCCTCTCCTCTAGTAATTGAAACTCTGCAATGTCATGTTCTTCTTCCTCCATCTCTTTCAAATCTTGTTCTTCATTATCCTCTTGCTCCTGTGTGTTTGACTGTAGCAGGTGGATCTTCTCATATACTCTGAAGACAATCTGGTACTCCTCCCTCTTGGATCCCTTGTCATTTTCAGCCTCTCTTTCTGCACATCTTAAAATCTGCCTTGCTGAGGCTCTCAATGCCGCTTGGCTCCACCTTCATCCTTTAAAAAAATCACAGGTCCAAAATTTGATGGGCAGGAATGAAATTTTGGAAAAGCGGGCAATTAAAAAACAAGTGTTGATTTGAAAAAAACATTGATTTTGATGTAATTGTTCTCCAGCACCCCTCCCAGGACCTATCTCAAGGAGGCCACAGCATGGGCACACAGTGGACATTCACAACGGGTGCACTTATGGCGCATCGAAGGCATGGCAAAAGCAAGCCTACTGTGCCCGTCATTGCCTGGACTGTGCCCAGTGCCAGGAACCCTGGCCCTTTGGACCACTTGCAGTTACTCTGCAGCCTATCTTCACACCCTAGACCCCAGGCATGACAAAATCTGTTACCTAGCACAGACCTACTCCACAGCAGGACCCTTCATCTTCTGCCATTGCCACTTCTCCTCCACACCAGAACTGAGTACCACCGCAGCATCCTCTATCCCATTGACAGCAGCGACCAAGACCACACTGGGCAAACTCAGTTGCATCTTACTCAACACCAGATCTCTCTGCAAGCATGCCACTGAAATCTGGGAAACTGTCTCCTCCCTCACTCCAAGATTCACCGAAACCTGGCTCACCCCAGGATCCTCACTGGACATCACCACAGCAACCCCCACTGGATACAAGTTGAAACACCAGGATCGCCCCAATAAATATGGAGGCGGCATCGCCGTCATGCATTAGAAGGCGATCACCTGCACAATCACCGATAAACAGACCACCTCAGTCATGGAACACATGAACTTCCAGCTCCACATCGACAATAATATCACCATCAACAGCACCCTGGCCTATAGATCACCAGGACCACAGATCAGAATCAGCAGCAATACCCTTGTGGAATTCATCACCCCCCTAGCCATAGAATCCGAACAGTACATCTTCCTGGGAGACCTCAACTTGAATGTAGACGATTCCACCAACACCAACTCCATGGAGCTCCTAGAAAGAATGGACAACATCGGCCATAAGCAGCTAGTCACCAACCTCACAGACAACGCAGGTCACAAACTGGACACCATTTTTTAATCCAGCAGTAGAATCATCTACACCCACACATTGGACCTCACCTGGTCGGACCACTCCATTGCATACTTCAACAAATCTGGATACACCCGCACTACCCCCAACCTCTACAGAGCCCCCTTCTACAAGTCTTGCAGTAACAATGGACCAACTCCCTTGGCACCACTCAGTCCAACTACCCCCTCAATCTGGCTAAGCAGTACAGAACTTCAATGACTGGATCAGCAACGTTGCTGACCAAGTTGCATCCACTAAACCAGCCACAGCCAACAGACCAGCCAAGCAAGCCACCTGGTACACCTCGGAAATCAGCAACACCAAGCGCAGATGCAAACAACTTGGGAAAAGCTGGTGCATCAGCGAGAAAGAAACCAACAAAGCCACTTACAAATCAGCCCTCAGCATATACCACCAACAGATCCAAGCAGAAAAAAGGGAGGCCCGACCCTCAGGATCAATACCAGTGTTAACCGATCCAAGGAACTCTTCACCATTGTCAGGGAGTTCTCCTGCCCTGAAGCTCCATTGCCACATCACCAATGCTCTGCAATGACCTCAACAACCACTTCCACAACAAAATAGCAACCATACGCAAGAACATCAACCCCTATCCATCCTACTCCCGCAACATCTACTCCGCCACTATCACCAACCATCTGCTCAATATCTGGAAACAACTCACCGACACAGATACAACCACCCTCATGAACTCCATCCACTTCACAGCACCCCCTGCCCCCACAGAAACTTCAACCTCGGAAGGGACGAGATCAGTGCCACCATCATCAATGCTTCACTCACCTCGGCCACATTTCCCAACGCCTGGAAACATGCTGAAATCAGACCCCTCATCAAGAAACTAATGACCCATCTTGCTGCTCCCTTTCCCCGTGAAAGTCCTGGAGAAGGCAGTCACCTTCAACTCACCAAACACCTGGAGAGAAACAACCTACTTGACTCATCCCAGTCAGGTTTTAGATCCAACCACAGGACAGTTACAGCTCTCATCAGGGCCACAGATGACATCCGTGTGATACTTGACAAAGGAGAATGTCCCGCCCTCATCCTACTCGACCTCTGTACTGCCTTTGACACAGTTTCCCACACACTCATCCACCGCTTGCACCAGTCGGGAATAACAGATGATGTGGTTAGCTGGATGCCATCTTTGCTCATGTGACGCACTGAGAAAGTCTGCCTTCCCCCCTTCAAATCGCAAGCCAAACACAACATCAGCAGCATTCCCCAGGGCTCATCCCTCAGCCTCACACTCTTCAACATCTACATGACTCCCCTCGCACACATTGCAGATTGCAAGACATCAACATCATCCCCTATGCTGACAACACGCAACTTGTCTTATCACTTGCCGGTCCCACCGCTAACAAAACGAACTTCCACAACTGCATGAAGGATGTCACAGCATGGATGAAGGACAACTGCTTAAACTGAACACTGACAAGATGGAATTTCCCATCTTTGGCAAAAACACCACCCTCTGGAACGATTCCTGGTGGCCATCGGAGCTCGGCCTCACCCGCATGCAGAAAGACCATGCCAGCAATCTAAGCATTATCTTCGACAGCAAACTCTTCATGAGACGGCAGATGAACTCAGTTGCCTCATTCTACCTCCAAACGCTTTGCATGCTCTAAAATCTTCAAGTGACTCCCCATTCATACAAAGAAGACAGTTACTCATACTCTCATCACCAGTCACCTTGAGTAATGCAATGCACTCTATGGTGGCACCACAAACAAACTCACAAAAAGGCTCCAATCAATACAGAACATGGCTGCCAGACTGATCCTCGACCTACCTAAGAGAACCCACATCTCCCAGCACCTAAAAGACCTTGACTGGCTACCTTTCCAGAAAAGATGCCACTTTTAGCTCCTCTCACATGCCTCCACAACCAAGGACCCACCTACTTGAACCAAGGCCTGCACTTCCACAATCCCTGCAGAAACCTCCACTCACCTGGCCCGTACGCAGATCCCTTGCATATGCTGCTGCCACGTCAGAGGGCTTGGAACAACCTCCACCTCCGCACCTCACCTACACTGATTAATTTCAGGAATGGGCTCAAGACCTGGCTTTTTGAATTAAAATCTACACCTAGCACCTGGATACCCTCACAAGTGACAAGCCACACTCTACACATACTGATTTATTGCTTGATGTCAGATGAGTAAAGTGATTTTTGATTTCAACTTCAATCACTGAGTGGTGCTGAAAAACACATGTCTTGTATCCCACTGCTGAAAATCAATGTAAGAAACTGGGGTATTAGTTGAAAGGGGAGAGATGAAAGCCCTTTTCAGGGTGAACCATTAAGTCCACTAAATAAACCTGGATTCAAACCTCTCGTAGTAATGACAGAGAACAGACAAGCTTAACTTATGGCAGTGTGTAAAGTATTTATACAGTAGAATACAGTAATACAATCAGTCCCACAACATAAGAATCCCAAACGAATTTAGAAAAAAACTGTACATTTTAATAAATAAAATGAAACCAAAAATAACAAAAGAAGCCTTAAGGAAAACCAGATATAAACATTGTTAAAGGTTTCAATAAAAATAGAGCTAAAAAGCATTAAGCATCAACTATAGTCAATTGGTCATGATAGACTAGGACCTACGCACGATTTGAGGCTGAATGTAATGGAGCATGAGTTGGTTATAGGGATCATGTACTATTCATTCAGAGGATTTGACTTGGGGTGTAGTTTCAAAAATGGATTTGCAAAGTCTTCAGTAAATGGATTTCGGCAATAAGCCCAGAGCAGAAGACATTTGAATCACATACCCAGGAAAGGTCTACCGCTGGATCGATACTTCTGCTACCTTTTCCTGGTCAAGATTTCTTAGCTCCCACTTAGGCCCTCATTACAACCCTGGCGGTTGGTGATAAAGCTGCGGTAATATCACCAACAGGCCGGTGGTAAAAAAAATTGATTTATGACCACGGTGGAAACCGCCCAGGCAGACAGACACCTTAACATACCGACCACCATGGCGGTAGCAACAAGCTACCAGGTAACTGCCAACAATCAGGCGGAAGACAATGTACCGCCCAAATATTATAACTGGCCTATCCACCACCTTTTCCGGGGTGGTACCAATGCCATCAAAATCACGGTGGAAACAGTACACAGAAGGCAAAGGACTCACCTCTGGACACTCAAGGAAGAACTATGATGCCATAGAGCTCGAGTTGCACATATTTCTCATGATTGTATACCTCCTCCTATACCAGTAATACCAAGGCCCTTTGCCCTTGCCCTTGGCAGCTGGTGGTGCCTCCTTGCACTTGGCAGCTGGTGGTGCCTCCTTGCCCTTTGCAGCTGGTGGTTGTTCCTTGCCCTTGACAGCTGGTCGTCCCTTCTTGCCCTTGGTGGCTGGTGGTTGTTCCTTGGCCTTGCCCGTGGCAGCTGGTGGTTGTTCCTTGGCCTTGGCCCTGCCCTTGGCAGCTGGTGCAGGCACACCAGTGCTGATGGGTGTCTCCTTGGAGCCTCTCACACCTGCAGTAGCTGCCAAAACTACAATGGCTGTGGACTGGATGGCTGAGGTGTTGGCCTGGGTTCTGCCCACCCTGGCCCTAAGTGAAGGACAGGGGAGAAGGGTAGGGAAGAGGTCAAGGGTGGAGAGGAAAAGCTTCTTGGGGGGACACTGGTGCTGGAAGAGGTTGAAGGTTTGGGAGTGGAGGAACAGGGAGTGGTTGTAGGAGGTGTTTGTCTGCTGTGTATGGGTGCCGATGCATGGGCTGGATGCTGTTGTGAGGTGGATGGTTGTTGGGTGACTAAGTGCTTGCATTTGTGTACTTTGGGAGAAGTAGGCACAGACACAGTGGGAGAGGACACAGGGGACGCGTGCATGGATGTGGTGTGGTGACTGCCAGTGAGGGGCATGAAGTGATAGGCATGATGGGGATAGAGGTAGTGGATGAGGATGTAGTGCATGCAGGTGTGAGTGGAGACGCTACTGGGAGGGAGGTGGACGAGAAGGAGGAGGGGGACACAGTGGAGGCAGAGGATGTTGGTCTGTCTGCTTCTAGATGGTGTTTGTGTGAGTGCCTGTGGGATCATGTGTGGTGCTTGTGTTTGCCTGAGTCACTCCTGTGTGTTGTCTTGGGTGCATGTTGGTCTGATTGTGTGCTTGAGATAGTTTGGGGTACAGGGGAATGGGACTGTTTAGAGGAGGTTGGAGGGGGGAGGCTATAGACAGGAACAATGGCCGCCATCAGGGAGGAGGCCAGATCCTGGAATGATCTATGTTGGGCCACCACGCCAGAGTGAATGCCCTCCAGGAATACATTTGTATGTTGCAAATGCCCTGCCAGCCCCTGGATGGCATTCAGTATGGTTGACTGCCCAACAGAGATGGATTGCAGGAGGTCAATAGCCTCCTCACTCAGGGCAGCAGGGCTAACTGGGGCAGGGCCTGAGGTGCCTGGGGCGAAGGAGATGCCCACCCTCCTGGGTGAGCAGGCACGGGAAACTCGCTGAGGGGCTGCTGGGAGGGTGGTGCTGGTAAGGGGGTGGCAGCTGTACCTGTAGTTGGGGTGGCCACAGAGGTGTCCGCCACCAGCAGGGAGCTTCCATCGGAGGAGGTATCACTTTCAGAACTGTCCCCTCCTGTCTCTGCCGCAGTGCTCCCCTCGCCCTCCATCCCACTGGTACCCTCACTGTCAGTGGATTCGGCCTCCAGGGCCATGTGGGATGCAGCTCCCTCCGTCGCCGGTGCCTCTGCTCCTCGGCCAAATGTTAATGCACATAAGGACAGGGTGACAAAACAAAAAGGGGGGAAGAGACAGAGGATACAATTGGTCAATGCCAGCAACAACACCACCATTGTTGTACATGACACACAGGGGACAGCCCTACGCACTAGGCGATGAACTACCACTCACAATGCTAGTCACCAGGCCATGGACAGTAATACCTAACACCAATAGCAGCATACCTGAGACCCAAAGATCCCTGCCCAGTAGTAGATGCCCACTAGCATGTTTGGGGGTGGAGTGCATCTGCCTCTGTCCAACATGGCACCTACCCTGCAATGTGCGGCCTGGCCTAAAGGCACCCACAGGCCCACATCCCCCACCCAGAGACCACCCCACCACGTGCAATTTGCAGATTTTCAAACTGTACTCACCCCCTTATGACTGCTGCGATGCCCTCAAGCACCCATCCTGCTCCGGATAGGTCACAGACAGTATGTGGAACATCAGGGAGGTCAGGGTTCGACGGGCGCCCCTTTCTCGTTGGGAGCCCATCCCCAGCTGTGCCTCTGCTGTCTTCCTTGCCCAGCGTCTCAGGTCCTCCCACTGTTTGCAACAGTGGGTGCTGTGCCTGCCGTAGACCCCCAGGGTCCGCACATCCTTGGCGATGGCGCGTCATATACCCTTTTTCTGATGGGCACTGACCTGCAGAAAAATGAAAATGGAAAAGGGATCTGATATACTGTCCGGCCTGTTATACCCATGGCCCACCATATCCCTCCTATCCCCTTACGCACTTACATTGCCCAGCATACATGCTGCCCGCTGCCCAGGACTCCTCCGCACCCCCTTACACGAGGCTTTCACACATCACACCATGCATTCATGCCCCATGCCTCGTGCCTACAGTGTACTTACCTGTTGGTCTGGAGGCCCATAAAGCAATCAGTACTGGGGTAGGACCCCATCCACCAGTTTCTCCAGCTCTGCAGTGGTGAAGGCAGGGTCCCTTTCCCCAGTGACTCGAGCCATGGTCTCTTCCAGACACAGGTCACAGCAGCAATTGCAGTGTAGGTCCTCTCCTGTTGAAGGTCAGGTAGAAAGTGAGTGAACAGATAGAAAATGGCGGTCACGTCCGCAGCAGTGCGTACCGTCACCACCGGCTTACATCACCATTAGCTACTGTAACCCATAGGGCCCAATGATAACCAATGAGGAGTTGCACGGCGGTACTCGACCGCCTCCCGCAACGGCGCACAATGTCAGCGGCATTACATCATTTCCACCTGTCCCTCCACACAGGACAGGCATCCACCATTTCAGGGGGTGCAGGCCAATGCATCTAACTGTGTCACAGCCGACGCACAATTTGGGAATAAACATCAACATCAACATATGCATTGTACAATGAGTAAATGTTGAAAACGAGCAGATGCTCATCGTTTTGCCACCTAGAGTGCAACCTCTGTGGATGAATAGGAGATGGAGACATCCCCCTGTGTACAGGCCTGTGGTGGACTTGGCAACAATGGAGGACAGGCACATTATCCTCACCTACAGACTTGATAGGGCCACAATCCAAGAGCTGTGTGCCCAATTGGAGCCAGACCTGATCTTGGCTATCCGTCAGCCCACTGGGATCCCCCCTCTTGTGCAAGTCCTATATGTGCTCCATTTCTTGGCAAGTGGCTACTTCCAAGTGACAGTGGCCATGGCAGCAGGAATGTCCCAGTCAATGTTCTCAATAGTGCTGACCAGAGTATTGTTTACCCTGATGAAACATATGCGCAGCTACATTGTTTTCCCCCAATAGTGCTGACCAGAGTGTTGTTTACCCTGATGAAACATATGCCAGCTACATTGTTTTCCCCCAGGTGGAGGATTTGGCCACAGTGAAAGCTGACTTCTATGCAATGGGACATATCCCCAACATTGTTGGGGCAATTGATGGTACACATATTGCCTTTGCCCCCCGTAGAAATGAACAGGTGTTCTGTAATCAAAAGAGCTTTCACTCTATGAATGTGCAGATAGTGTGCCTGGTGGACCAGTACATCTACCATGTGAATGCAAAATATCCTGGGTCTGTGCATGATGCTTATATCCTGAATAGCAGCATCCCATATGTGATGGCTACAACTCCAGAGGCACAGGGTGTGGCAAATAGGTGAGCACATAGTCCCCACCTGGTGTATGTTGGTATATGGGTGTGGGGTTGGACCTAAGGGTGAGTGTTTGGCTAACAGGTATTCCTCGATATTTACAGGTGACTCTGGTTATCCCAACTCTCATGGCTACTGACCCCAGTGAGGAATCCCAGGACAAGGCAGAGGTACGTTACAATGAGGCACATGGGCGAACACGGCAAAATATAGAGCGAACCTTTGGCCTCCTGAAGGCCAGGTTTCGGTGCCTCCATCTAACAGGTGGATCCATGTGCTACTCACCCAAGAAGGTGTGCCAGATCATGGTGTGCCAGATCATCGTGGCATGTTGCATGTTGCACAGTCTTGCTTTGAGACACCAGGTGCCTTTTCTGCAGGAGGATGAGGCTGGAGATGGGCGTGTGGCAGCGGTGGAGCCTGTGGACAGTGACGTAGAGGAGGCAGAAGATGAGGATGTAGACAACAGAACATCTATCATTCAACAGTAATTTCAGTAGCATACAGGTAAGACACTGTAACTTCACCTTCCATTGAAGTTTTGTATTGTACATTTTCACTGACAGGCTGCTGTTCCCACTTCTATGGCCACTTACTGTACCCTTTGACATGTCTAGTCACAGATATTTGTGCCCTACTCTGGCTCCTGGTGTATTGACTGCAGCATAATACAGGTCCTATGTATACATTACTGTACAGTCTACTTGCAATGTCTACAGATTGTTAGAGGAATACATAGTTAAATCATTTGACATACTGCATACTTGTACTGTATTTTTTCAAAGGGTGTTTATTTAATTGCTGAAAATTTAATGAGGATGTGCAGTGGGCTTGGGTGATGGTGGAGGAGAGTCCAGGATAGAGTCCAGTCTCTTTGTATCACAGGTGCATTGTCCAAGGGGGCATAGGAAGTGGAGCAATGGCAGTTCAAGGTAGACAGGGTGACAGAGTCGGACACAAGGGTGACAATCAGGAGAGTAGCATTTCCTAGTGAGGGTCTTGGCAATGTTCTCTGGCTTCTGCCTGGATCGCAGGGACCTTTTGCGGGGTATTTCTCCTTCTGCAGGGGGAGGGGTGCTGGTGGCCTGTTGTTCCTGCGGTGGGGCCTCCTGTCCACTAGCGTCAGCGGAGGTGGAGGGCTGTTCATGGGTGTGGCTAGTGTCAGTAGCCCGTTGGTATGGCACTGCCTCACTCATGGTGTTGGCCATGTCTGCCAGCACCCCTGCAATAGTGACCAGGGTGGTGTGGATGTCCCTCAGGTCCTCCCTGATCCCCAGGTGCTGTCCCTTCTGCAGCCGCTGGGTCTCCTGCAACTTGGCCAGTATCTGGCCCATCGTCTCCTGGGAATGGTGGTATGCTCCCAGGATGTTGGCGAGTGCCACCTGCAGAGTCGGTTTCCTGGGTCTGTCCTTCCTCTGTCTCACAGCAGTCCTCCCAGCTTCCCTGTTGTCCTGTGCCTCTGTCCCCTGAACCATGTGCCCGCTGTGTTTGTGTGGTTGCCTGGGGTCACTGTAGTGGTTGACACACTGCTGATTGGCGTGTCCTGGGGACAGAGGGATGGGCCCGCTGGGTGGGTGCTGTGCTGGTGTTTCCTGAGGGGGGAGGCTCTGTGGTGGTATGGGACTGTGCCTTGGAAACCGACATTCCGGAGGTCCCTGATTGGCCAGGTTAGACATCCAGATCCAGGTGAGTAGAGCTGCTGTCATCACTGTGGGCCTCCTGTGTGGGGGGACTGGATGTTCCTGGCACCTCCTTTCCGGTGACGTTGTGTGGGGGGCCTGTGGGGATGTAAATGCAGTGTTATTGTTTCTGTGTGTGACGTCTTGTGCATCGGTGTGTTACCCTCTATGGTTGTGATTGCCCTGTCAGCTTTGCCTTGTGAGAGTAGTTATTTTGTGGGCTAGGTGATTCTCTCTAGTGTGCATGCTGTGGTGATGGGTGTCCATGCAGGGCTGTACGTGGTGTCCATGCATTTGTGGTGCATGCAGTGCTGGTTACTGGGATGTGTGGGTTGTGATGCTGGGGTGTGTGGGAGGTGGTGGAATGATGGGAGTGAGGGCGAGGGTGGGGGTATGTGATGTCATGCAGGTAGGGGGTGAAAGTAGTGAAGATTTGACTTACCAGAGTCCAGACCTCCAGCTACTCCTGCCAGGCCCTCAGGATGCAGTATTGCCAAGACTTGCTCCTCCCATGTTATTAGTTGTGGGGGAGGAGGTGGGGGTCCACCGCCAGTCCTCTGTACAGCTATCTGGTGTCTTGCAACCACAGAATGTACCTTCCCCCATAGGTCGTTCCACCTCTTCCTCATGTCATCCCTTGTTCTTGGGTGCTGTCCCACGGCATTGACCCTGTCCACGATCGTCTCCATAGCTCCATCTTCCTTGCAATGGATGTCTGCTGCACCTGTGATCCGAATAGTTGTGGCTCTACTCTGATGATTTCCTCCACCATGACCCTTAGCTCCTCCTCTGAGAACCTGGGGTGTCTTTGTGGTGCCATGGGTGTAGTGTGAGTGGTGTGTGTGAGGGTATGTGGGGTGATGTGTTAGGGTGTGTGCTGTGAGGTGCGTAGATGGTGTATGGGTGATGGTGTTCTGTGGCTCTGGTTCTGTGGGTGCTCTTGGTGTGTCTCTCTCTCAGTTGTCAATTTCTTTGAGTCTTAAAGGGTTGTGGGTAGTGTGTGTTTTATAGTGGTGTGAGTGGGTGGGTGTGGTGTGTGTATGAGTGTCAGGCGTGTGTAGTTTGAATTGTCCAATGTAGTATTGTTTTGTTAGGTTTGTGTGTGTTTTGAGCGCGGCAGTATGTACCGCCAATGGGTTACCGTGGTTGAATGTCTGCCACGGTGATTCGTGGGTCATAATGCTGTGGGCGTAGTTCTGTTGGCGTAACGGTGTGGGTTTTGCTACCGCCATTTTATCACTGACCTTTGGGCTTGCGGACTTGTGTGTGTGTCTGTATATTGACGGATTGCTATATGTGGGTCATAATATGGGTAGCGGTATACCGCCATGGTAGCAGTATGTTGGCGGCAGTCGGCATGGTGGTAAGCAGGACTTACCATCAATGTCATAATGAGGGCCTTAGTCTCTTTTTTGTACCTCGGATTCCTCCAGTGCTCCAAGGCTGCAGGCTGTAGCTGAAGAGGGCTCCAAAAGGCCAGGCACGGTCTCCACTTGGTCCTACTGAATCTGATTTGCTGCTGCGGAACAGTTCAGAGCAGTAGAAACATGAACCGTCAGCCCAGAGGCAACATACCTTGGTTGAATCAGCGTGGCAGATTTGTCCCTGTCCTCCAGACATCTTTGGAGCCAAAAAGTTTGCAAGTCCCAGAGTTTTATGGGTGGTAAGAGAAACCCACCTGAAACCAGTCAGGCTCCTAGGACCTTAGGAACAGCACTTAAGGGTCTGTACTCACTCCAGCTGAGGCCAACAGCAGGGTCTAGGGTAGGTCCAGTTGGAACTGTTCAGCTGGGAATTTTTGAGGAACAGACTCTTAGAGCTTATTTTGTCCCTGTATCCTGAAAAAGAGGTCAGCCTTATGATCCTTGTAATCCATTTCTTAGTCCTGGGTACAAAAGAGTGCAAGCATTATTGGCTTTATGACACCCCTCCATCAAACTCTAATTCAGTGCCTTAATATCTTATACATAGAATGTTTCTGTGTTGGATGCTTTTATCAAAACCAAACTACTTGTGTTCAACATAATAAACATAAATCATCAACTGCCACCTATTCCCAGTGTCAATTCTGTACACAGCCATTCATAATGAACTCACTATCTTTACATATTTAAGACCCATTAAGCATGTTGTAAAAACTTACCCTAATTAGCAGGAAAAAAAATTACAATTTTAGTTTGAGAAGGGTGAACATCAAAAAGCAGTTTAGTTTAGCTCAGGGAGTTATGGCTAACATCAATCCTTTTTTACAGCTATTGCGGTTAATGTTCAGTTATTAAAAAAAGGCAGCACTGTAGGTGGCTGATACCTGTTCTACACTGATAGCAACATTTGCAAAACAAATGCTTTGTCGCTGGGATAGCCTGCTATGGTGGGCTATAAGGGTGTAAAATAGCCTGACGTAGCAGACTATTGGAAAACAATGACATGGTTACAAATACAAGATAGACAAACAACACACATTTTTTCATTGCATTTTCTTAACTAGAAAAGCCAGCTCTAAAAAAAACTTTTTGGTGTCTTTATGGAACAATTTTTTGTTTTGTTTTTGGGGGTAATTTTGTGGTTCTTGGGGAAAAAATGACCTTACATTGAAGCTTGGAGGAACTTGGAGGGAAAAAAACAACTGCTTAGGAGGACATTTATGGTCCTGAACAAGTTTGTTGCGAGCTGTTTGGCTCTGCTCAGATGAAAATATGATTGTGCTCATAGGCAGTAGTATATAACTTTACTAATGAGAGACCCGTGAGAGCCAGTCGCACAGTCCCCCACGTGAAGGGGCAGAACTTCTAGTTTCTACTCTCGGGGACTACCCACGAAAGCATGCTTTCCATTGAAAGTTGAAATTAGAAAAATAAAGTCACATTAATTATGTAGTGAGTATGTTGGTCCCATTAAAAGTATAAATAATAGATAGCAACGATATATTACAAACACAATATTATTTACTTTTATTTACAAATCCGCAAGCTTCTCGCAAGACTCTCTTGAGAGGACTGCAAGAGCGCACAGATACCCATGAAAAAGGTTTGATTAATTAACATCAATGTCATAGTTTGTTACAGGAATTACCAACCCAACTTTTCTTTTTTGGGAAATGCTTTTAGTTGTATTATCATCAACTGCTCGACCCAGGATACTAGAAGGATCATTTTGGAGGAGAAGAAAACTATCATGTCTTCTTCATCTGACAGTGATCAGGAGGCAGGACCTTCAACATCTGGGGCACTCAAACCTAACAAAGAATCCCTTGTTTAGGATGTTTTCGGTATTCTAGGGGGTGCAAATAAGGTGGCAGAGAAGGTGGTAACCTGCAGGTTGTGCCACAAAGAATTATCTTGTTGTACCAAGAAGCAGTACTTGGCATGACTGGGATGTGTCAGCATATGAGATTAAAGCATCCCATGTGGCTAGCTAGAGCCAAGAGGCAGAAACGTGGGGAAGCACTTAAAGTATCTAGTGCAGCAACATCTGCACAAGCAGGTGATCCTGTACCTCCTCAGGTTCAGGCTAGGGAGGCAGATTGCAATCCTGCCTATCAAAACATGGTGATGTACTGCCGTCTCTGCTGTACAATTACTTGTGCATCTGAAAAAAGCTGTACTGCTAGCGACAACCTTATCCAGGTTCAAAAATGCCCACCTAGTCAGTATTTCCTCCCTCGTTATTTTGTCTCCAAGTTAATTGTTTCTGTTTTTCCTAAAGATTTTTGTTTTAGTTTTCCACTAAAATAGCAAAAAAAAAAAAACAATAACAAAAAAATTAAAACACAATTTTAAAAATGAAAAAAGGATATTTTTAGAGCCACCCCAAACCCTTATAATCTGTTTTATGTTACAGCCCCGTTGTTTTGAGGAAAAATGAACTCTTGCGGATGTCAACGTGGGAGAAAGAGCACCCAAACAGCACATTTCCACTAAATTTGTCCAACTCAAATTAAAAACTCACAGACTCATACATTCACCTAAAATACCTGGAACTGTGCAAAGTACAGTTTTGGAATGAACTCACGTCGGTACAAAAATGTCTTTCAAGTGCAGTAAGCATTCTCAGTAGTGAGTTTGAAGGGCTTACATACCTAGTTGAGATCTGTCGCCAGGGCAACAGGGATGCAAAGTAGGTTATGGAGAGAAACTAGACTATTCAAGGACAGTTCCCCCCTAGTCAACAAGGGGCAAATTTATAGATGTATATATATATATATATAGACACATATATATTTTTATATATATCTATACTGTATATATTTACACAGTTGCCGCAAATGCTGACCTTCCACAAGAGGGGTGGTATGTGGTATCGACTGTGGCTGCACAACCAGAAATATCCCAAACACTCTTGAGCAGAGGTGACAAGCACACTCAGTAAAGGATAGAGATAAACCCTTTATTTAGCAATGTCCAGTCCCTGTGATATGTTTCAGTAAATAGCCTTGTTCACGCAAGGGGTGGCTGAGTTTCACAAACCCAATATACCTTTATATGAACATAAACAAAAAAGAAGGACTAAAAGGATATGTTCATGGTGGGAAATTGGCACCTTGTTTCCGTACCCACCCCCCCAATACACCTGTTGCCTGGTTTCTGAATGCAACTTGGACTGGAGTGGACTGGGCTCCTGCTAACCAGGTCCCCAGTACCAGAGTTTTTTCCCTTAAAACTGCAAAGGTATTGGTACAATTGGCACCACCTTAAGCTGCCACCATAAATCTCTAATAAATGGTGCTTAGGTACCCAGGGCATTGGGTACTAAGGGTAGGCCCCTGAGGGCTGTAGCACAGATTGTGCCGCCCTCATGGGCCATGCATCCAGATGCACCCAGCACTGTCATTGTAGGCTGAGTTCCTGGTACAATCCCAAAATGCAGATTGAACATGACACAGAGCCTGTGTGCCCTGTCCACTATACACTGCATGCAATATAGGCAAATCACCGCTCTGGCAGGCCTTCTAGCCTGAAGGAAATGTCCACTATACTGCATGTGAGGGCATAGCTGCAGGAGCCTAATGTCCCTACTGTGTCCTTTCCAAACCTAAATGCCCCCTTTGAGGTGCTCACTACAAAAACAAACTAAGCTGGCATGGTTACTGGCCATTCCCAACCAGCCTGTCACCACCAGACAGTATTCTGGACCCCTGGGGAAAGAGCCATTGCTCTCTGGGGCCAGAGAACAAATCCCTTCCTGGGCAGAGGTGTTACCCCACTTCCCCCAGGAATGTGAACAGCCCTGCCTAAGAACTTCAAGGGCTTACCACTCTTGAAAATTGACCACAAGCCTGCTGCTAGCAGCAGATGGCCTTTCCTGTTGCAAACTCCCACTTTTGGTGGGAGCAATGGTGGGAAAGCACACAAAGGACAGGCAGTGTGGTCAGCCCCTGCTTGCACTAACCCTACGGTGTTGCTTGCGAGGTGACCTCTCCATTTAATTTTCCTCCATCATGCACGTAGGGTAAAATAGCCAATCAGGTGTGCAGAGTTGACCTAAACCAACAGGAAGTGGTCCCTTAGTGGGTCTAGCCACCATAAGGTAGATGATCCACTGGTCACTACTAGGTACCTCCTAAAATGCACACTAAATACAGTATTTAGTGGGCATACCTGGGCCAAGAAATCAGATTCCATGGACAAAAGAAGACCAGAAACAAAGACGACACAAGGTTCGAGAATCTAAGTCCTGCTACACCAAGAAACAGCACCAAACACTGCCTGCTGCACCCAGCACTCGACAATCACCTCTGCGGGGTTGCTTGGACATTGGACAGACTCTACAAACCCACAGAGGACCTCCATTCTTCAAGAATTGCCAAAGATCTCCCTCCAGACTGAAGACATCACTCTGCAACACCAAGGAACCAAAGACCCAGTGAAGGCCACTTCACTGACCAGCAGCTGACCAAGGAATCAGGGGCCAGATGTAGCAAACATTTGCGAGTCGCAAATGGCCCGATTCGCTATTTGCGACCTCGCAAAATCCGAAATGGGATGCAAAAATCCCATTTCCGAAATGCAAATAGCGATGCAAGCCATTACCGACTCACAAAATTTGCGATCTGATTTTGCGACCCGCAAATAGGAAGTCGCAAATTGTGAGTCGCAAACCATATGCAAAAGCCAGCTGCAAATTGCGACTAGTCGCAAAAAGCCCATTTTGCACATCCAGATTACCACTGATTCAGAGCAGGTGGTAACCAGAACCAAAGTATAAAAGGAGACCCAGAAGGCATCTGGGTGACTCAAAATGGCTGAACTGTACGTGATAGCATGGAGGAGGAGAGTCCAGGCCGCCCAGCAGAGGAGGAGGAGGCAGAGACAGGAGAGGATATATCGAACCAGGCAGATACTATTTCAACAAACTGAGGAGGAGATTTATGACAAATATAGACTGAGCAGTGCTGCAATTTTAGAATTAACTGAACTACTTAATCCTCAGCTTGAACGAAAGACAATGCGTGGCAGCGCCATCCCTACACATGTGCAAGTGCTACGCTCACTGCACCTCTTGGCCTCGGGTAGCTATCAGGGGGTGATTGCTGTGGCAGGTGGGGTATCCCAAAGTTCACTCTCACGATTCTTCAGATCATTCCTAGATGCCATACTCACACACATGTCCAGATATATAAACCTACCCAGAAATGAGTCAGAAATTAACCGCACCAAGTTGGACTTCTGCAGAATTGCCAACTTCACCCATGTTATAGGGCGTGTGGACGGCACACATATACAAATCTGCCCTCCTGCAAATCTGGAATACGTGTTCCGCAATAGGAAATGTACTCACTCTATCAACATCCAGGTGGTATGTGATGCACATAATGTCATTACTGCCATTGTAGCTAAATTTCCAGGGAGTACACATGACTCATACATATTCAGGCACAGTGGGATACACCAACGCCTAGAATGTGGGGAGTTTGGAGACGGATTTCTATTAGGTATTGCTGACTACACCCTGAAGCCTTACATACAGGTCACTGTGGAAACCATTCATGCCCTGCTAAAATTGCTTATTTTTGTCAAACAGGTGACAGTGCATATGACCTGAGACCATGGATACTTACCCCGTACCTAACACCTGGCAAACAGAACGAGAGGCGATATAACAGTGCACATCGGCGGACCAGAACTGTCATTGAGAGGACCTTTGGCTTGTTAAAGGCAAGATTCAGGTGCCTCCACAAAAGTGGAGGTGCACTCCAGTATGATTGTCGCCGCCTCTGCAATCCTACACAACATTGCCACCAGACGTGGGCTACATCTCACCCCTGAAGACACAGACACGTAGGATGAGGAACAAGAACTACCACACCGACAGCCTGGGGATAGAAGCATCGTAAATGAAGGCAGACAGAGACGGAACCACATTGCAACCCAATACTTTGGCAGGTACGTGGCAACTGTCACCACACTCACTAATGTCAGACACACATAGCCCAGTTGTGTAGTGAAACAAACAAAACCTTTTTATTACTAAACTATATGGAAAAAGAATAGTGCTGTATGTCACACTCTGTAATTGTCCAATTGCAGTGAAGACACATTATAATTCATGTGCCTCATGTACAGTGCTGTCTGGTAGCTCACACCCTCCTCCTAGAGTGGCCACCATGGCTCATCCCTGGTGGGTCCCCTGACCCCTGCCGTGCACTACAACTCCGTAGCACACGGGACTCGCTGGCAGACATGCTACTGATGGTTGACCCCTCCTCGCTGTCCTGAGGGGTCTCCCCTGTGTCCCTTGCAGCCTGCCTACTCTCCGTAAGGTCCACCGCATGGCTGATACGGCCAAGTCCTCGCGCCACATCGCCAGCGAAGTGCCCAAGTTCCACCTGTAGGCTGACTGTCCGTCTTGAGAGGCCTGTAGTATTTGTGGCAAGACACCCAATAGATGCAGCCAGGTGGTCAAAACGTGCTGCTGTGTGGAGCTCTCTGCGCCTTGCATGTCCTCCGTCTGCCACTAGTTCAGTCACCAGATGTCGGATGGCCTGTGTCAAATCCCCCAAATGTTCATTCATTCTGTTGATCTGACTGTTCACATTCACCAGCCCATGTGTCATGCTGCTCTGCATTCTATTGAGGGTTCTGGTGATGGTCCTTAATTGTCTGTTTTGCAGGTGCTGACCATGGTTGAGGGATGCCTCCAAGCCCACGAAGACTGCTTCCCCTACCTCCTCCTGGGGCATCGACTGAACTCTGCCCCGGCGTTTGTGCATTCGTCCAGCTGCTGGCTCTGTGCACCTCTCTGTGGGGCTGGGCCCTGGTGTTGTTTCAGCTGCCCCCATGTCCTGCGGTTGTTCCTCTATGGACCCTGGTGGTGTCCTGCTGGGCCCTGCAATTTCACCAGCAGCCTCCTGCAGTGTCTCTGGCCCATTTTCTCCTCCCTGCCTGATGTCGCTGCTGGGGGTGTCTTGTGGGAGACCTGTGGGACATAGGGGATACACTGTCAGTCTCCCACATCTGTTTTATGCCTCATAATAAACGTTTGCCTATGTTCTGACTACTGTACTACATTGCCCATTATGCACTATTCTAGAGTTTGATAGACTGGAAGGGAGCTAGTCTGGTGATGCCTGCTGCTGTGTACTGGGATATTGTATATACTACATTTATGGGTGTCAAAGCATATCTCATGGTACTCAATTTTGGATGTCCCTGGCGCTTAACTGTCCAGTTCTCCCATGCCAATGACGGCCTCTGGCTCCAGGGTCTGCTCAACCATGCTTTCCAGGGCTGTGGGTGGTGAGACAGTGGATGGGCCTCCTCCAGTGCCCCTCATCTCCCTCAAGCGCTCCGCAACCCTCTCCTTCGTCCTGGAGCGCAGGTCGTACCACTGTTTCTGAATTTCTTCAAGGGTGCAGTGGCTCACCTCTATGGCATTGATCTTGTCTTGGATCTGCAGCCATATCCTTTTGTTTTCAGTGTCTGGGACACTCATTGCTGCCTTCCCAAAAAGTTTATCGTGGTGCAGGCAGCATTCTTCAGTCAGCACCTCCAGCTCTTTGTTGGAAAACTTCACTTTCCTCCTCCTGCCAGCACTGCCTGTCTCCTCCATTGTTGCTGCAGCTCCTCTCTCCTGGGTGTGGCACAGCAGTTTGAAATGGGTGTGGTCCTCCTTAACCCCAGGTGTATTTGATGACTTCCTGGTTCTGATGTCATCACCAAGAGTGAGGAAGTGGGTTTCCAAACTTTTGTGCTGCACCTGCAGGCAATTTGCGAGTCAGCCGTGCGACACCTATGCGACTCGCAAATATTTCTTGAATTTGATTTTGCGAGTCGGAAATAGCGATTCGCCTGGAGTCGCTATTTCCGATTCGCTAAATTTTACCTACCTACATCTGGCCCCAGATGCTGTAGCTGTACAAAACTTTGCCCATTAGACCATGAGGACAAACCCTGCCAGTATGCCACGTTTGGTGGCACTGCACCATCCAGTGGCCAGACCACGCAATATCCCTAGTTACTGGTTACCAAAACGACAGTCCATTCTGGACTAAAAAAGGGTCAAAAGGAAGCCCCAGTTAAGGAATCTTTGAAACCACCTGGACCGCCTGCCAGAGTGTCCCTGCTAACCTGCAAGTGACCCTCCAAGGTACCTACTTCCTGCTTCCAAGGGCACCTTTGCACATAGCTACTGGCTCACCAATTCGCTCTGCACCCGGCTGCCCTGTGCCATGCACTGAAGATCCAGCTGTGCCCTAAGGGTCCCCTACCCCTTGCAACCTCGACACCCCAAGGGTTCCCACCGGACTTACCTTTAAGTCTGGCTGTGAAGTGCTTTTCCAAGTGGTCCTCAGCAATGGCCTAGCACCAGCTCCATTGACTTTCTGCAGCGGTTCCCGTCAAAACCGGTAGCCGCCCAAACTTTTCTAGCGGGTCCAAGGTGCCCATTCATGACCTCGACACACCTGTAAAATGAGACACTGGTAAGGGCATTGCCTGATTTACTGTGTATTTTCTAAGTATTACTCCATTGATTCCTATAGTGCCTAATTACACACAAAATACTATTTTTAATAAAATTTAGAAGTTCATAACTTAAAAAGTATTTACCTGATTTTGATGATCTTTGTCTTAAAAATTAAAGTATTTTTGTAAGTTGGTATTGAGTGATTCTTTTGAGTGTGTGCCCTTATTTATTGATACTGTGAGTACAAAAAATGCTTTGTAATTCAACAAGATTTGTTGAACTGCTCGACCAAGCTACCATAAACATTAGAGCATTAGATGGTCTAGTTTTTATCTCTGTAAACCAGAGTGTGGTTGCCTGGATCCCCTGCACAATGTACCTAGTTTTGCACGCTACATAGAGGGCCAGCCTACTACACTAATTCCCAGCCACCATCTTAACATGCACCATGTACTCTGCGGACTAATATAGATATAAGCTTGTTATATGAATTACAATATATATATATATATATATATATGTATATGCATACATGGATATGGAAAATTCAGAATACCAAATAAACACATAACATAAATTAATCCTGTTCGTGGTGTGAAGTGAACCTGATCATGTAAGTCACTCTTCAGGATATTATCAAAACAGTTGATTATGAAGAGGCATGTACAGCAGCATTATAAATTCTTGCCTGTACATAGATAAAAACAATAACTCAGTCTTCAGAAAATCGAGGAAATTAGTCTAAGCTGTCCCCCACATAGAAATATTGCTACATGCAAAGTAGCCTAAATGTACTCCATTTAAGGTACCATTTGATAAACATGCAGTTATTGACCTAAAAGGTGATCAAGGCAAAAGCTTGTCCAGGTGGGCAGTACATGAAACCTACAAGACAAAATAGCTTACACCACAGATTGACCATGTAGGTTGGGATAGAGATTACCCCACCATGTTATTCCAATAAGATCCTCACCACAAGTCCAGCCTCAATATCCTATTTAACATAAGGCCAAAGCACCAGTGAGAAACATATTCTCACAACTTGAGTACCAGGGAGTAATCAAACCCTGTGTCTCTTCTATGAATAACATTTTATTTCTCGAAACCTGACCATTCATATACAATAGTCTTAGATTCTTATTCTTATTACTAAGTTAAAATTAATTTGTATGGTGCATAGCTACTGACAAAGGGTTTCCCACCACTATGTTACCATGTGGACCTAAAGACACAGTACCTCAAGATTAGAACAGACATGTTTTCAGTTCCCTCTGAAAGAGCGTGGGGGAGAGGAGCAACAAGCTCTAAGTTTAGGAGCTAAAGAGTTCATGATCTTTGGGCCTAAGTAATAAAAGGTGTGGCCGCCTTGCTTGGCTTTCCTACTTTGAGGAATAATTGGCAGGTCAAGGTTACCTGACCGCAAAACCCGGTTGCGTGTATATGGTGTCACCAAAGAGTTCAAATAACTGGGACCTGAGTTAGAGAGACACACATAAACATAACAGAGTGCTTTAGATTGAACTCTACTTTTAACTGGGAGCCACTGAAGTTCAAGAAGCAAACTGACTGTAGAATAGAATTTGGAAGGATGTAGTATCATTCTTGCTGCTGTATTTTGAACAATCTGAAGTCGCCTGATTAGACTTTTCTTGACTTCCAGATAAAGAATGTTTCAGTAGTCCAATCTCTAAAGGACTAGAGCTTGCACTACGGATCTTTCTGCAGAAAAAAGACATCTCACAATTTTCTCAGGCCCTCTTAAAATGCTGAAGCATGTGGATGCAACCTTAAAAAGTTGATGATTCATGGACATGCTTACATCGAGCCATACTCCTAAGTTCTTCATTATGGGCAGCCATTATCACAGGCTACAGATGATGGCCCCACAGGTGGGGGTGATTACCCACCAGTAACACCTCAGTCTTTTCTCTGTATAACTTGAGAAAATTGGTGTTCATCTAGTTGGACATTTGCACAAGGCAGCTGTTCAAAGCCTCACCACTGCGCTTTTCCTGAGATGATAAAGATACAATGATTTGAGTGTGGTCTGCAAATAATAAGTGAGTGAGACCACAATTCTCAACTAGTCTACCAGTGGTCTTTCATACAAGTTAAACATAGTTGAGCTGAGAGTGGAAACTTGAAGGACCCTGAAGGTAGCTGGTGTGGCTTTGAATGATATTGATGAGAGTGAACTTGAAAGACCCGGGCTTCGAGAAAAGAAGTAAAGCAGGATAGAGTCATATCTTGTATTTCCATGGCCTCTAATCCTTGCAGAATCGTTGTATGATTGACAGTGTCAAAGGGAGCACTGAGATCCAAAAGGATCATTGCTGTCGTGCCTCCATTATCAAGCTGCTGCCTAAGACGATCCATCACAGCAAGAAGGGTGGTTTCTGTACTATGTTCTGCCCTAAAACCTGATTGGGAGTGGTGCAGAAAGCCATCAAGTTCTATGTAACTCATAAGATGTTAGTTTACATGCTTTTCCAATACTTCACATAAAATGGGCAGAATTTCTCCCTTTTTTTTTACAAAAATCAATTGATTTAAAGAGTGCGTGGGGAACACGAGATTGGCAAATACAGCATAGGGAAACTTTATTTAGAGCATGCCTTTTTCCTTTACAAATTATGACATTGGCACTAAATCCCACATACCACCACGCTGACGACCGCCAACTTACCACCGCGGTGACGGATATCCGTTCACCATATTATGACACACACACATTTCAATCCGACAGAATTCAGCTACACACACAAATCCACCAGCTCAAAGGTCAGTGATAAATTGGCGGTATCAAAACCCACACCATTACGCCAACAGAACAACGCCCATCACATTATGACCCACGAATCACCAGAGCATACAGCATACATTCAGAGGTGGTAAACCATTGGTGGTACATACCTCTGCGCTCACAATGGACACCCACAGACAAAACAACACCACATTGGCCAATTGAAAAAGCACACACCTGATACCCATACACACACCAAACCCACACACCCACACCACTATAAAACATACCTCCACATTACCCACAACCCTTTACGACTACAAACTATTGCCACCAGAGAGACACCAAGACCACTGACACAACTAGAGCCACACACTACTCACACCTATACGCCACTCACGCACTCCACATCACACACCCCAACACATTACCCAACACACCCTCACCAACACACCACACATAACACCCATGGCACCCCAAAGACAACCCCGCTTCGCAGAGGAGCTAAGGGTCATGGTGGAGGAAATGGTCAGGGTAGAGTCACAGCTATTTGGGGCACAGGTGCAGCAAATATCAATAGCCAGGAAGATGGAGCTATGACGAAGAATCGAGGACAGGGTTAACGCCGTGGGACAGCACCCTAGAACTAGGGATGACATCAGGAAGAGGTGGACCGACCTACGGAGGAAGGTATGTTCCATAGCAGCAAGACACCAGCTCGCTATACAGAGGACTGGCGGTGGACCCCCACCTCCTCCTCCGCAACTCACAGCATGGGATGAGCAAGTCTTGGCAATACTGCAACCTTAGGACCTGGCCAGAGTCGGAGGAGGATTGGACTTTGGTAAGTCAACTCTCTACTATTATCACCCCCCTACCTGCATGCCATCACATACCCTCACCCTCACTCTCATCACTCCACTACATCCCACACACCTTACCATCACATCTCACTCATCCCAATGCCAAGCCCTGCATGCTGTACCAATGCATGGACACCCCTCACAGCCCTGCATGGACACTCATCACTAAATGATGCATACCATTGTGAACTATTAATCCCACCATACACTAACATACACAAGTGAAAGCTGGCAGGGCAAATCCAACCAAAGAGGGGAAGCTACGGATGTACAATATGTCAGACACATAAACCATAACACATCATTTACATCCCCACAGGTACCCCAGCCAATGTCACCGGAGAGGCGGTGCCAGCACTATCCCGTCCCCCAACTAAAAAGGCCCACAGTGATGAAAGCAACTCTGGTCTTCAGGATCTAGATGACCTACCTGGCCCATCAGGGACCACTGGACAGTTGGTTACCCAGGCCCAGTCACACACCACCACAGAGTCTCCCCCATCTGGAAACACCATCACAACACCCACCCAGTGTACCCACACCTCTGTCCCCAGGACACGTCAATCAGCAGTGTGTCCACCTCTACAGAGACCCCAGGCCACACCTTGCACAAAAGACAATCAGGGACCTGGGGTCAGTGGCAGTGGTCACATGGTTCAGGGAAGAGAGGAACAGGCCACCAGGGACACTAGGAGGACTGCTATGCACCAGGGGAGGACAAGCCCAGGGAACCGACTCTCCAGGAGGCACTCACCGAGATCTTGGGAACCTATCAATATTCCCAGGACACAATGGGACAGATCCTGGATAACGTGCAGAAGAACAGGCAGCTGCAGGAGGGACAGTACCAGGGGATCAGGGAGGACTTGCAGGCCATCAACAACACCCTGATCTCCATAGCAGGGGTGCTGGCAGACATGGCCAACATTATGAGGGAGTCAGTCTCACACCGGGGGGGCCCTGCCACTAGCCAGACATCTGAACAGCCTTCCACCTCTGTTGCTGCTAGCGGCCAGGAGGCCCTGCCAGAGGACTCACAGGCCACCAGCACCCCTCCCCCTGCAGAAGGTGAACCACCCGCAAACATTCCCTGTGATCCAGACAGAAGCCAGAGACACTTGCCAAGACCCCTGACAGAAAAAGAGACTCTCCTGATTGTCAACCTTGTGTCCCACTCAGTCACCCTGTCCACCTTGAACTGCCATTGCTCCCCTGCCTATGTCCCCTTGGACAATGCACCTGTGCTACAAACAGACTGGATCAATACCCTGGACTGTCCTCCATCATCACCCAATCCCATTGCACATTCCCCCAATATGTTAACACTTCAATAAACACCCTTTGAAAAAAAAGAATTTGGAGTATGTCATGTACACCAAATATGTATTCATTGAAACAGGTACAAACATTGCAAATTGACTGTACATAGAATGAGCATAGATTAATGACCTGAGCTGGCTGTAGTGATCACACCAGGAGTATATGTCAGGTCACTAACATCTGCAAAATGAATTGCCAGAGGAAACAGTTAGTGGGCATAGAAATGGGAAACATCAGCATGTCATTGCCACACAGATTACAACCAAAGTCATTGAAATGTAAAGTTACACTGTCCTACCTGTGTTTCATTGGAAGTATTGTTGTATAACAGATGTTCTGTTGTCCTCATCCTCGTCCTCTGCCTCCTCACCCTCGCTGTCCACAAGGTCTACCACTGCCATAGTGGCATCTCCAGTTTCCTCTTCCTGCAGAAAAGGGACAGGGCATCTGAAGGCCAGGTTGTGCAAAATGCAGCATGCCACTACTATCTGGCAGACCTTCTTGGGTGAGTAGCACAGGGATCCTTCTGTTAGATGGAGGCACTGGAACCTGGCCTTCAGGTGGCCAAAGGTCCTTTCAATTATCCTTCTTGTTGACCCATGTGCCTCATTATAACGTTCTTCTGCCCTTGTCCTGGCATTCCGCAGAGGGGTCAGCATCCATGATAGGTTTGGGTAACCAGAGTCACCGGCAAATATTGAGGGACAACATTTAGCCACACACTATCCTATATGGCCCACACTTACCCATACACCAACATCTACTGGGTGGGAACCAGGGCTCACCTATTAGTCACACCCTGTTCCTCTGTAGTTGGCCCATCACATTTGGGATGCTGCTATTCCTCAGGACAAAGACATCATGCACCGACCCAGTATACTTAGCATTGACGTGGGAGATGTACTGGTCCGCCAAGCACACCATCTGAACATTCATGGAGTGGAAACTCTTACGATTCCTGAACACTTGATCATTCTGCTGGGGGAGGGGGTGCTAATGCAATATGTGTTCCATCAACCACCCCAATTATGTTGGGGACATGTACCATTGCATAAAACTCGGCCTTCACTGTGGCCAAATCCTCAGCCTGGGGGAAAACAATGTATCTGCACATGTGTTTTATCAGGGCAGACAACACTGTTGTCGGCATGTTTGAGAACATTGGCTGTGACATTCCTGCTGCCAAGCCCACTTTCACTTAGAAAGAACCAGTTGCCAGGAAATGGAGTAGTGATAGCACTTACACAGGAGGGGGGATCCCAGTGGGGTGACGGATAGCAGATATCAGGTCAGGCTCTAACTGGGCACACAGCTCTGTGATTGTGGCCCTGTCAAGTCTATAAGGGAGGATAATGTGCCTGTCCTCCAGTGTTGCCAAGTTCACCAGGGGTCTGTACACGGAGGTATGTCTCCTTCTCCTATTCAGCCACAGCAGTAGGAATAAAAGGGACAAAAGAGTGAGGAGCCTGTCACAAACTGAACAATGGAGCTACAACAGTAGTTTGCATTCTGTAAACATGTAATGGGTCAGTGTGATTTGTCCAGTATGTGCTAATTTGTCTTGTGATACAGCATTATTCCAGAGGCCTGCACCCCCCCCCCCGAAATGGCGTCTTCCTGTCCTGTGTGGAGGGACAGGTGGAAGTGAGGTAATTCTGCTGACGTTGTGTGCCGTGGCGGGAGGCAGTCGGGAACCACCGTGCAACTCCTCATTGGTTAACATTGGGCCCTATGGGTTGCAGTGGCCAATGGTGATCTACACCGGCAGTAACAGTATGCACTGTCACGTAGGCTCTCATAATTCTAATGAGACTACTGGGTTTCGAGTTGCAGAGTCGCCTGCGGTGTGGGAGAGTGAGTCTAACCCACTGCGGGTGACATCTGTTGCTCTAATCTGGGTTTTGCTCTGGCTAACTACCAGTGCCTCATCTGTACCCAAGGGCAGGGATGACTGGGCAGCCAAGCGCATGACATAAATGTTTTCTCAGGGAAGCTGTGGTCACTCAGGTCACATCCGTTTCTCTCAATTACATTAGTCTCATGTACATAATGACAAACAGAGGCAGTATATGTTTCAATTAGATTTTAATGAAGACACTGCATCTTATTTAGCAAAGCATGAGCTGCAATAACCAGGACGAAACAACATAACAAGGATAGAATTGTGATGAAGAGAGTAAAGCATAAAAAGAATTCTGCCATATTGTCACTAGAGTAAATAGACTAATTCCTACCTAGATTATATTAGAGCACAGTGTGTTAAGCTCTAAATCTGCCGCCCTTCAGGTTTCCCTGGGAAGACATCATCCCCCATACCTGAGCAAAGGCCTGAATTCTGCATTAGCATCTGTAGTGAAGCCTTCAGCATTCATCATGCAGTCATGGTTCTCTGGCTGGAATCTACCTCTAATGAGTAAAGGACAGGGAAGTGTTTTTATAATAAAACAGCTGATGTTCTAAGAAACTGTCCTTATGTAAGGATGTGTATTTTCTATGAATGTCAGAGACTAAACTCATACCACGTTCAGTGGCAACCTATCTTTCTTTAGCCTTGGAAGAAGCACAGAGTGAGCAAGAATGTCTTCTTTCAGAACAGAGTGCTGGCCTAGGCAAAAACAGTCAGATAGAAGAAAATAAAACAAGACCGTAGAAGTGACTACCGTAACAATAGTAAACGAAGCTGAATAAAACTCTAGGTGAAAGTGCACAGCGGCAGGCCTAGTATGCTAAAATAATGTGCATGAAGCTTACAACTAAAATGGCTACACAACAGCACCACCGCGCGGACGTGACCTTCCATAGGAGAGGACCTACAGTACATGTGCTGCTGTGACCTGTGTCTGGAACCTGCCATGGCCCATGTGACCGGGGAAAGGGCCCCAGCCTTCACTTCGGAGGAGTTGGAGAGACTAGTGGATGGGGTCCTAGCCCAGTACGGACTGATGTATGGGCCTCCAGACCAACAGGTGAGTACACTGTGGGCAAAATGCATGTGGCATGGATGCCTGGATTGGTGTGTGTGAAGGCCTTGTGTCAGGGGGGTGGGTGGATGACCTCTTTGCAGCATACAGCTTGTGTGCTGGGGTATATGTGTGCCAATGGTGATGGAAACAGGTATGGTGGGCCAGATGTGGACAGGCTGGACTGTTTGTCTAATGAGGTTTTCCTGTGTGTATATCTTCTGCAGGTCAGTGCCCATCAAAAGAAGGGTGTATTGCATGCCATCGCCAAGGAGGTGCAGACCCTGGGGGTCTATGGCAGGCAGAGCACCCGCTGTTGCAAGCGGTGGGAGGACCTGAGATGCTGGGCACGGAAGACAGTGGAGGCCCAGCCGGGGATGGACTCCCAATGAGGAAGGGGTGCCCATCAAACCCTGACCCCCCTGATGGCCTGCATACTGGCGGTCGCCTACCTAGAGCTGGATGGGTGCTTGAGGTCATCACAGTAGCCACAAGGGGGGTGAGTACAGTGCCCATCATTACAAGTTACGCCTGGTGGGGTGGCATCCGGTGGTGGATGTGTGACAGTGGGTGTCCCTAGGCCAGGCCCGACATAGCAGCATAGGTCCTCTGGTGGCTAGGGTTCTGTAGGGATAATCCTGCCTACCTAGCTTGTAAGCATCCACTACTGGTCAGGGTTGCGTGGGTCCCAGGTTCGCTTAAGTTGGCGGTGTGTGCCCCTCATCATGCCTTAGTGACTAGTCATTTCACTGGTAGTGCAATGCATAGTGCGTAGGCCTGTTCCCTGTGTGTGAGGGTGCTGTACACACCAACGGTGGTGTTGTTGCAGTCATTGACCCAGTGTATTCTTTGTCTCTCTCCCCCTCTTTCTTGTTTTGTCATCCTGTCATTATGTGCATTAGCATCATCTGGTATAGGAGCAGGGGCACCAGCCCACTACACATCCCAGTCCCAGTCTCCTCAACCCCAACCCATCCCAGGCACACATACAGATGAGCATGCACACAAGGCAACACCCGAGAGTGTCACAGGCAAACACAAGCACCACACTTCATCTCACAGGCACTCACACAAACACCATTCATTTGCAGACACTACAACATCTACTATTTCCACTGTCTCCCCCTCCACCACCTCCCTCACAGCCACGTCCACACTCACACCTGCATGCACTACATCATCATTCACTACCAGCATCATCACCACACCGAGCAGAACACACACCTCACAGGCAGACACCTCCACAACATCCATGCACATGTCCCCTGTGTGCTCCCCCAACTGTGTCTGCCCCCTCTCCCTACAAAAACGCAAACACTCAGACACCCAACAGCCATCCCCCTCACAACAGCATACAGCCCATGCACCTGCACCCAAATCCAGCAGACAGACACCTCCAACAACCACTCCCTCATCTTCCACTCCCATTCCTTCTCCCTCTTCCCACCCCAATGTCCCTAAGAAACTGTTCCTATCCACCATTGACCTCCTCCCTACTCCTCCCCCCCATCCTGCACATATGGCCAGGGTACCACAAACCCAGCCAAGCACCTCAGCCACACAGCCCACGGGCCCAGTTCCATCCGCACCTACTCGTAGTGGAAAGGAATCTAGGCCACATTTCCTGGAGGGGAAGGAGCCTGCTTCAGCCAGCTTAAAGGGGAAGGAGCCTGCACCAGCAGGCAGGAAGGGCAAGGAGCCTGCACCAGCAGGCAAGAAGTGACAGGAGCCTGCACCAGCAGCTGTCACGGAGCCCCCACCATCAACCATGGTTGTGCATCATCGGAGGGTGCAGGGTATGTGCAGGAGCCTCCCAACACCACCAGCACCACCACAGTACATCCATCTGAGGGTGCAGGGGATGTGTAGAAGCCTCCCACCACCACCAGCACCACCACAGTGCATCCATTTGAGGCTGCAGGGGATGTGCAGGAGCCTCTCACCAGCACCACCACAATGCAACTGTCACTGCCGGCGGACACAATGTAATCCTGCCTCCATGGGCTGCTGTGCGGCCTGTCCACTCCAGAACCAGTGGGTAAGACACCCACTCGAGAGACTGTGGCCTTGCACTCGCCCAGACAAAGCACAGGGCATGTTGCCCCCTCCAGACCCAGAGGGCAAGTCACCCACTCAAGAGACTGTGGCCTTGCACTCCCCAGGACCAAGAACAGGGCATGTTGCCCCCTCCAGAACCAGTGGGCAAGTCACCCACTCGAGAGACTGTGGCCTTGCACTCCCCAGGACAAAGCACAGGGCATGTTGCCCCCTTCAGAACCAGTGGGCACATCACCCACGCGAGAGATTGTGGCCTTGCACTCCCCCAGACAAAGCACAGGGCATTGTGCCCCCTCCAGAACCAGTGGGCAAGTCACCCACTCAAGAGACTGTGGCCTTGCACTCCCCATGACCAAACACAGGGCATGTTGCCCCCTCCAAAACCAGTGGGCAAGACACCCACTCGAGAGACTGTGGCCTTGCACTCCCCAGGACCAAGCACATGGCATGTTGCCCCCTCCAGAACCAGTGGTCTTGTTTCAATTCCTGGCTGAGGTGCCCCCTCTCCCCCTGAGGTGCCTGCCTATTTGCCAACCGATGCCCCTGCAGTATTCTCTCCGTGTTCATGCAGGTGACAAGTGGGGCATTGGACTTTGGCATGTGGCCCTGTGGCCCACGTGAACTGAGGACTGGGCAGTGTCCCTTGTACTGTACATTTGTAAATCTGTTACATTGGCTATTTTTTTTTTTTTTACTGGGTTGATATTATTACAATCACGTTGGTAAATTTGTTTTGTCCTTGCATTATTCAGCTGATTTAGGGGGATTAACATGTTTTCTTGTGCATCTGGTTGTGTGTATGGGGTGTGTGTATGGGGTATGTCTGGTGTGTGTGTCACTCTCTTTTTCCTCTCCCCCCTTTTGTGCTAGGCGCTGTACTCACCGTCATCATCTTCGCCAGTGTTGGTGTTCGTGGTGGAGCAGAACGTAGAATATCATCGGAAATGAATGCAGTTCAGGTTCCATGGCGGCGTGGTTCTTCCCTGTGTCACCAAAGGTGAGTCCTTTCACTTCTGTGCAGTGTTTTGGCCAGGCATTTGATGTCATTGGTACCGCCCCGGAAAAGGTGGTGGATTGTGTTGTAATATGGTGGGTGGAACTTTGACTTCCGCTTGGCTGTAGGCGGCTACCGCCGTGGTGCCTGTTGTTTCCGCCCTGGTGGTCGGTGTGGTTCATTGGCTGTCTATGGGAGATATCAGCGCCATGGTCATAATTTGGCGGTACTTACCGCCAGCTTGTTGGCGGAATTACTGCTACTTTATCACCGACTCCCGGGATCGTAATGAGGCCTATTTATAGCTCAATAATTGGGTTCAGATTGGAACCCTTAATTCATCACTTTCATTTCCCAATGGGTGTTTTTTGTGGCCAGTGGACACAAATGGTTGTCATGCATGTTTTGTAAACCCCATATGGAATTTTAGAGCGAGCTGATCAGCCCCTCGTTAAGTCACAGCACAACACTCAGGTGTTGTCACAATATATAATGTGGGCAAAGCACATGCAATGCGGTTGTGGTGAACGTGGCTTGCTATCTGAAGGGTACTCCTGTTTCTTTGGTTCACCCAGTTTTTCAAATACATTTGAATGGAAGTTATTTAATGCTGAGTGATGAAGGATGCTGGGGTTGAAACCTGGAATCGCCAATGTAATTTTGGTTTTCCCAAATTATAACTTGCTGTGGCTATGTGTTATTCACCCCCCCCACCCCTCCGGGCAAAAGATAAAAGTAGCAGAATTGTGGCCTGACACTACTTCAAATGTACATTTTGGGTAGCTGAGCAGACTGAAGGCTCTTTTGTTTCAGAATCATATGGCTCTGACATCAGCCAGAGAGACCTATGACCTCTAAGTAGCAAGGTCATCTTCAGAGATACAGTCCTTATTAAGTACCAACTTCCCCAAACATTTTGGAGAATTGATGTGCAGGATTTTTAATGCATCGAATACTGAGGGGATTGTGTGCTTTTTTAAGGCTGTTTGTTTTAGATTTGTGAGAACTTTTCAGACTGGATTTGGAGTTATACCTTCACCTATTTACTCACTATTTTTGGGTCTCTAGTGGATTCCCAATAACTTTGGCAATAATTGGCGGTATTCTGCTGTTGCTATTTTTCATTCGCAATGGCTGTCCCATCTCAACAAAGTGAAGTGATGTCCTGATCGCATGATGCAGTCTATTGGAGCTTCACTCTTGGAGGAACTGGAATTGTATTAGTAAATGTCATTCTGGGCAATTCTCACTTGTGTACTGCCAATTCTCCTTTGCTTGTGGTGCTTCTTTGAATGCACACCAAAGGTGTGTCTTGCTGTGCAGCCCGTACCTTCTTTGGACACAGATCTGTTAATGTTCTTGATGAATGTTCTTTCACAGAGTTGCCCATTCAGATTGCTGTTGTTATGCGAGGCATCCTCTGAGCCGCTCCTTGTGGATCTCATGGCTCCATCTACATCTGGCACTGCAAGGAGTGCTGCCCCTTAGGCCGGATTCATGGCTGAGTAATTTGCACATGTGTGCTCCATGGATGTTACATCTAATGAGCTGGTCACTTTATCGCCTGCCAAAGTGGGTTGGTCGTGGGTTCATTTTAGTTTGCCTGGGTACAGGAGTTTAGTTTAGCTTCAGTTTGCAGGCCTGTGCCCTTTTACCTAGATAACATTCTCTGTTTTATTATTCTTTTTTTTTTCATTTTATCATTGCTTACATTGAAGAAGAACATTTTTTATTTCATAATCAGTTGCCATTCTGTGAAAGCATCATTATCATTGATGTACCCATTAGATTGTCATTATGTTCTTTGCTTTACATTGGACAAGAATAGAATATGAACATGGCAAACATTTGTTATGATATTGCTGAAACAAGTTTGCGCACACAATCTATTGTTTAGGTACATACCCATGTCAGGATATCTGCATGAACAATAACATGTGCCTTATAAAAACACCTTGTGAGACCAAGGCCATTAGAGGGGGTTTCACCCAGGATATTCCATCTATACTGCACGTCACTTTGCAGCAGACCTCAGCCTTTGTGTCTCTAGTGAGCTTGTCTGGAGGCCGACCATGTCCTAAGGTAATGGGGGTTGGAGTGCTTCTTTTAGACACAGCATGGTCAGATAAGATTTATCATGCCTTGCTCTCTTTTGAGTAGAAAATACACTTTAGAGAGAAATTTACATATTCATATTTATTGCAATATGTTGGGGTTCTTCATATTTGCATTGCTTATTTTCACAATCCTAATTTTATCATTCATCTTTACCTAATCATTGCAGCTCATGCATTTTATCACAGATTGCAGTCTTTTCAATAAATGTATTGAAAGCTATCCTGCATCTTCTTTCTTGCCTATTTGTGTGTGTAAGAGACGCATTGCTAATGAGAGAAAGGGATAAGACTTGTTCCACCTCATTTTCCCTGAGAGGTTTTCAGAGTCCAAGTGCAAGGCTGCCAGAAATCACCTTTAAATCACCTTTACTATTTGGGTTATTGTGAGTTGCTGCTAGAGAGCTGGAAGGATTGGGCTAACTGTTGCCAACTGGTGTAGAAGTGACTAAGTTGCCTACAATCAGAGGTGTTGCCACCCCTAAACCAGCAGTCTTGTCGAGATACTAGAGCTCTTATGTCATGGCACCACCAATGATGGTGTAGGCACTGTTTTCCAGGTATCCTGAGTATCTCTGTCTCACACACAGTAAGGTACCCTAAATACCATTATACAAAGACAACCGTGGTCTTAGGGACAATCCTCCTCAGCTGAATAGAGAGTACCTATCTAGACTGTAGGTTGTTCAAGCTTGAACCTTAAAAATTTATTTATTTCCCCATTGGTGTTCCCAGCTTTGATACCTCCTCCTTAACATGGCAAATGCCGTAAGCATCCTGGATAACTGTAGACAAGCACACAGTTTCTTCTAGCCAATGGCAGGGAAGTCACATTTGTTGTGCAAGCTCATGGGGTACACCCAAACAGAAACATTTTATTCTTGGGTCCTTTTTCCTGAAGTAAATGACAATTCAAATACATTACGCACTTACAGAATAGTGAACGTACCACAGCGGTACTGAGCTTACCAACACTAGAAATGCACTTTCTTATCAAAATCACCAAAATGGGTTTAATGACACCCTTGAGATTAGGGTGGTCATTACAACCCTGGCGGACAGTGTTAAAGCGGCGGTAAGACCGCCAACAGGCCAGCGGTAAAAAAATTGCAATTACGACCGTGGCGGAAACTGCCAACAAAGACAGCCACTTTAACACTCAGACCACCACGGCGGTACAAACAAACAGCGCGGCGGACACCGCCAACAGACAGGCGGGAGACAATGTACCGCCCACACTATTATGACAGCCCAATCCGCCACCTTTTCCGGGGCGGATTCACTGCGGAAAAAAACACGGCGGAAACAGGAATTTCGAAGGGAAAACGCTCACCTCTACACACTCCACGAGGAACGAGGACACCATGGAACCGGAACTCCAAATCCTACCTGCGATAGTCTTCCTGCTCCTCTACCAGGAGCACGAACGCCAGCGGCGAAGACCACGGTGAGTACTGCACCTACGACACAGTGGAGGCAAAAAACAGGGACACACACACGCAACACCCCCATCCTCACCCACTACAACACACACTCTAATGCATATCAATACATCACAGTTACACCCCCCAAACCCCCCCAGAAGAATGCAAAGACCAAAGAAAATGAGGGTAACCATCGGAATATATTAAAAACAAGTAGGCAGAAATATATATATATATATATATATACACAATGTACAAAATAAATACCAGGCATAGTAGTCCAGGTACTGCACAAAGAAAGTCCGTGGAACACTGGGACCACACGGTATGGGCGAGGCCCACACAAGATCCCCGACCATGACGGAGAGAACACTGCAGGGGCATCAGATAGCAAGAAAACAGGCACCTCAGGGGGAGGGAAAGGGGGGGCACCTCAGCCGCTTGAGTGCACAACGCCAAATCCACGAGGGGGCCACATGCCCACTGTTCAGTCCTGGGGAGTGCAAAGCCACAGTCTCACAAGTCTCCCAAGTGGGTGGGTTGCCCACTGTTCAATCCTGGGGAGTGCAAAGCCACAGTCTCTCAAGTCCCTACAGTGGGTGGCTTGCCCACTGTTCAATCCTGGGGAGTGCAAAGCCACAGTCTCTCAACTCTCTACAGTGGGTGGCTTGCCCACTGTTCAATCCTGGGGAGTGCAAAGCCACAGTCTCTCAACTCTCTACAGTGGGTGGCTTGCCCACTGTTCAATCCTGGGGAGTGCAAAGCCACAGTCTCTCAAGTGAATAACAGTCTCCACTGGTTCTGGAGGGGGCATGGTGCCCAGAGTGCTTCATCCTGTGAAGGACAGAGGTAGTGGATGGATGTCTCCACTGGTTCTGGAGGGGGACTGGTGCCCAGAGTGCTTCATCCTGTGAAGGACAGAGGTAGTGGATGGATGTCTCCATTGGTTCTGAGGAGGCATTGTGCCCAGAGTGCTTCATCCTGTGAAGGACAGAGGTAGTGGATGGATGTCTCCACTGGTTCTGGAGGGGGAATTGTGCCCAGAGTGCTTCATCCTGTGAAGGACAGAGGTAGTGGATGGATGTCTCCACTGGTTCTGGAGGGGGACTGGTGCCCAGAGTGCATCACTCACCCCGTGACGGACCCAGTTGCGTCAGTGCCCCTGCCACTCATGGGCTAGCGGTGCTTGAGTTGGCGGTGCCCTGTTCAGCAGTGCTTGAGTTGGCGGTGCCCTGTTCAGCGGTGCTTGAGTTGGCGGTGCCCTGTTCAGCGGTGATTGAGTTGGCGGTCCTTCATGGCCCAGCGGGGCTTTTGCTGGCAGTCCTTCATGGCCCAGCTGGGCTTTTGCTGACGGTCCTTCATGGCCCAGGGGGGCTTTTGCTGGCGGTCCTTCATGGCCCAGTGGAGCTTTTGCTGGCGGTCCTTCATGCCTCAGCGGGGCTGGTGCTGGCGGTGGCCTCCTGGGCAGCGGGGCTGGGGCTGGCGGTGGCCTCCTGGGCAGCTGTGCTGGCGATGGCCTCCTGGGCAGCTGTGCTGGGGCTGGCGGTGGCCTTCTGGGCAGCTGGACTGGCGGTGGCCTCCTGGGCAGCGGGGATGATTGCGATCTTCTCTGCTGTGCAGCTCTTCCCAGACTTGCCTGGTTTCTTCTGGCCCTTCCCCACCTTGGAAGGTGTCACAGCTGACTCCACAATCCCAACGGCACCACTGGGAGCGGCTTTGGTGGCTGGAGTCTTCCCCCTCTCCCACCGGGCACTGGACAACTTCTGATGCTTCACAGGTGGGGGACTGCCTGTGCTGTGGCTCTGTGCCACACTGGCTGTCCTGGTGGCCGGTGCACTCCACATACCGGTGACTACAGGCACCACTGGTACCGGAGATGTTTTGGCTGAGGTGCTACTTCGGGACCTATGAGATGGATGGGGTGGGGGAGGTGTGGAAAAAAGGTCAAGGGTGGACAGGAAAAGATTTTGGGACACACTGGGATGGGTAGCTGGAGGGGGTTTGGGAGTTGAGGAAGAGGTGGTGGTTGTAGGAGGTGTTTGTTTGCTGACTTTGGGTGAAGGTGTATGCACTGGAGGCTGTCGTGAGGTGGATGGCTGTTGGGTGGGTGTGTGCCTGCGTTTGTGTATCTTGGGAGGGGGCGTCACAGACACACTGGGAGAGGACACAGGGGACATGTGAATGGTAGTGGGGGTGGTGACTGCACGTGAGCGGGGTGTGGTGGTGGGTGTGCTGGAGAGGGACGTAGTGGCTGTAGAGGTAGTGCATGCAGGTGTGAGTGTAGACGAGACTGGGAGGGAGGAGGGAGATGACGAGGAGGGGGACACAGTGGAGGCAGTGGATGTTGGTGTGTCTGCATGTGTGTGTTGCTTGCGTGAGTGCCTGTGGGATGTGTGGTGCTTATATTTGCCTGAGCTTCCCTTGTGTGTTGAGGTGTGTGCAGGCTGGTCTGATGGTGTGCTTGGGATAGGCAGAGGTACAGGGGATTGGTTCTGGGTGGAGGAAGTTGGAGGGGGGAGTCTAGAGACATGGACAATGGCTGCCATCAGTGCTGAGGCCAGAGTTTGAAAAGCTCGTTGAAGGGCCGCCTGACCAGAATGAATGCCTTCCAGGAATGCATTAGTTTGTTGCAACTGCCTTTCTACACCCTGGATGACATTCAAAATGGTAGACTGCCCAACAGTGAGAGACCTGATGAGGTCAATGGCCTCCTCACTGAGGGCTGCAGGGGTGACTGCGGCAGGGCGTGAGGTGCCTGGGACGAAGGTGATGCCCACCCTCCTGGGTGAGCGGGCACGGGCGAAGGCTGAGGGGCTGCTGGGAGGGCAGTGCTGGTAGGGGTGGTGGTGGCTGTACCTGTGGATGCGGGGGGCACAGATGTTGCTGCCACCACAAGGGAGCTCCCATCAGAGAACGAGTCCGTGTCGCTGGTGTCACCTCCGGTCCCCGCCGTGGAGCTCCCATCGCCCTCCGTCCCACTGGTGAATTCCAAGTCCGTAGTCTCACCCTCCAGGGCCATGTGGGATGCAGCTCTCGTGCTCCGGTGCCACTGCTCCTCCGCCTGATGATGCTAATGCACACAAGAACAGGGAGACCACAAAAATGGGGGGGGGGGGAATGACAGAAGAAAGACATGTTGAGTGCATGCATTACCGCTACCGTTGGAAGACACAACAGACACAGAAGCCCCCTGCACTACGCCGCGCTCTTGGGCTCCACTGTTCAATTCCTGCGAAATGGCCTACAAGGCTATGGCCGACATCTGCACACATGGATGTCACAGGAGCCTGACTAGGTGTAGTTGGCACTGTACACAGGTGGGGTGGGGTGCCACAGGGTATGCCAGAACAAGGGGACCTAACTAACACACTCACCCTGGCCTAGGGAAACCCACAGCCCTCCTCCCCCACCCAGACAACTCCACTGCGCGCAAAGTCAGCAGAATGAGAGTGTACTCACCCCCTTGTGTCTGCTGTGATGCCCTCAAGCGCCCATCCAACTCCAGGTAGGCCACCGCCAGGATCCTGAACATCAGGGGGGTCATGGTGCGACGGGCACCCCTCCCACGTTGGGAGGCCAACCCCAGCTGAGCCTGCGCCGTCTTCTTGCTCCAGTGGCGAATGTCCTCCCATCTTTTCCGGCAGTGGGTGCTCTGTCTGTGGTAGACCTCCAGGGTCCGGACGTCCTTGGCGACGGCACGCCAAATATCTTTCTTCTGGTGGGTGCTGACCTACATGAAATGTACAGGGGATGAAGAGAAGTCATTACCAACTGCACCGTCAAAGTGATTGCCCCCAATTCCTACCCTTGTCATGTAGCACCTGCATTCACCGTCTTTCATGCACGCAGCACTCTGCCCCCTTCCTTCTTACATCCAGCCCTCTCCACACAGGCATAGCCCATACAACATGCCCCCTGTGTACTTACATGTTTGTCTGGAGGACTGAAGAGTAGCGTGTACTGGGGGAGGACCCCATCCACGAGCTTCTCCAACTCCTCCGATGTGAAGGCAGGGGCCCTTTGCCCAGACGCACAAACCATTGTCTCTTCCAGACCGAGGTCACAGCAGCACTTGCAGTGTAGGTCCTCTCCTGTCGAAGATCAGGTATCGAGTGATTGCACAGATATGAAATGGCGGTCACATCCACGGCGGTGCGTACCGTCGCCGCCGGCGTACATTGTCATTGGCTTCTGGGACCCATAGGGTCCAATGTTAACCAATGAAGCATTGCGCTGCGGTCTTCGACCGCCTACCGCGACGGTGTACAACACCAGCGCAGTTACCTCACATCCCATTGTCCCACTTTAGAGGTTAGGCAACCGCCATTTCAGGGGCCCACATGGCTTCATTTTCAACTGCATCACACATACCTAGGGCTAGACTCAACACACATACAGGCCACCTTTTGTGTATGATTGGTGTTCTGGGTAAACTGTGGGTACGTACCTTGGAGATGTTTGACTCTGTGCTCGCTGTTGTTCTTCATTGGCACCATCCCCTGGGACATGTGTGGAGATGGCGGCATCCTCCGGTGTACCGACCGTTGGTGGACCTGTCGATAATGGAGGAGCGACATTTGATAATCACCTACAGGCTTGACTGTGCCACAATCCAGGAACTGTGTACCCAGTTGGAGCCAGACCTGATGTCAGCAATCCGCCATCCCACAGGAATCCCTCCTCAGGTGCAGGTGCTGTCAGTGCTCCATTTCCTTGCAAGTGGCTCTTTTCAAACAACAGTGGCCATGGCATCAGGGATGTCCCAGCCTATGTTTTCCAACGTATTGTCCAGAGTGTTGTCTGCCCTGCTGAAACACATGCGTAGCTACATCGTTTTCTCTCAGGTGGAGGATTTGCCTACAGTGAAAGGTGTCTTCTATGCCCTGGGACATATCCTCAACATCATTGGTGCCATTGATGGGGCACATGTGGCCTTGGTACCTCCCGCAGAAGTGAACAGGTGTACAGAAACCGGAAGAGTTATCATTCTATGAATGTACAGATGGTATGTTTAGCAGACCAGTACATCTCCCATGTGAATGCCATGTTCCCTGGCTCAGTGCATGACGCCTACATCCTGCGGAATAGCAGCATCCCTTATGTGATGGGTCAACTCCAGAGGCACCGTGTGTGGCTATTAGGTGAGCACCTGGAAGCAAGTCAGTGGGAATGGTTGTCTGGGTCTGGGGATATCCCTCCAAGTTAGTGTGTGTCTAACAGTTGTCCCTCGCCATTTGCAGGTGACTCTGGTTACCCCAACCTGTCATGGCTACTGACCCCAGTGAGGAATCTGAGGACAAGGGCAGAGGAACGCTACAATGAGGCTCATGGGCGAACTAGGAGGGTGATTGAGTGGACCTTCGGCCTCCTGAAGGCCAGGTTCAGGTGCCTCCATATGACAGGTTGATCCCTATTCTACTCACCAAAGAAGGTGTGCCAGATCATCGTAGCCTGCTGTATGCTTCACAACTTGGCATTGCGACGCCAGGTGCCTTTTCTGCAGGAGGATGGTCCAGATGGCGGTGTTGTTGCAGCTGTGGAGCCTGTGGACAGTGATGAGGAGGAAGCAGAGGAAGAAGATATGCACAACAGGCACTCAGTGATCCAGAAATATTTCCAGTGAGACACAGCTAGGAATACAAACCTGCCTACTAAATGTACTTTGACACTACTACCTCTCTCCTGTCTGTCGTTTTCACCCAGTGTATGGTCACTGATTTGTCACTTTCCCTCACGATTTCACAGATGTGGGTCCCACTGTGTGACATCTGCTTAGATTCCTCATGGACTAGAGCTGCGTGACATAGGTATGTTGACATTATTATTTAAAAACATTTTAGCACTGTAATTGCTAATACACCATTTCGAAATCACAGACAGACTCCAGATATATTTGTGCTTTAGGTGTTTTTATTTAGATGCTCAATATTGGAGGGGGTAGTGAAATGGTGAGGGATGATGGGGGAGGAGTGTCCATGGCAGAGTCCAGTCTTTTAGTCTCACAGGTGCATTGCCCATATGGGCTTAGGAAGTGGAGCTGGGGCAGTTTAATTATGGACAGGGTGACAAAGTGGGACAGTAGGATGACAATCAGAGTGGTCTCATTTCTTGGTGGGGGTCTTGGCATCGTGCTCTGTCTTTGTCCTGGATCTCAGGGACCGTTTGCGGTGTGGTTCTCCCTCTGCAGGGGGTGGGGTGCTGGTGTGGTGGTCCTGTGGCGGGGCGTCCTGTCCACTAGTGCCGGCGGAGGTGGTGGGCAGTTCATCGTCCATACTATTGTCAGGGGCCCCTTGTAGTGCCACAGTGTCCCTCCTGGTGTTGAGTACTTCCTTCAGCACCCCTACAATGGTGCCCAGGGTGGAGCTGATTGTTCTGAGTTCCTCCCTGAAGCCCATAAACTGTTCCTCCTGCATGTGCTGGGTCTCCTGAAATTTGGCCAGTACCGTTGCCATCGTCTCCTGGGAGTGGTGGTAGGCTCCCATGATGGAGGAGAGGACCTCGTGGAGAGTGGGTTCCCTTGTCCTGTCCGCCCCCTGTCGCACAGCAGCCCGCCCAGTTCGCCTGGGTTCCTGGGCCTCCGTCCCCTGGACCGTGTGCCCACTACCACTGCCCCCAGGTCCCTGTTGTTGTTTGGGTGGTGGGTTATCCTTGGTTCCCTGTAGTGGTGGACACACGGCTGATTGACGTGTCCTGGGGACGGAGGTATGGGCCCCCTGGGTGGGTGCTGTGCTGGTGTTTCCAGAGGGGGGAAGGTCTGTGGTGGCCTGTGCCTGTGTGAGGGGAACCGACTGTCCCGAGGTCCCCGATGGTCCGGGCTGGTCATCTAGATCCAGTTGGACAGAGGTGCTGTCATCACTGTGGGCCTCTTCTGTTGGTGGTGTGGACATGTGTGGACCCTCCTGTCCGGTGACGTTGGGTAGGGGTCCTGCATGGGTATAAAAAGATGTTTATTAAATCTGTGTGTGCCATGGTGTGCAATGGGTGGTTGACCATGTACCCCAGTGCTAGCATTCCTGTGTGGGAGCTTGTGTGATGATGGTTTAGTGGGGTGTATGGGTATGTGCAGTGGGCATGCTTTGGTGATGGGTGTCCATGCTTTGTTGTTGCATGCAGGGCTTGGTGTTGGGATGGGTGGTTTGTAATGTTGGGACATATGTGAGGAGTTGGGGTGCTGGGGGTGAGGATAAGGGTGGGGGTATGTGATAGCATGCAGGTAGGGTGGGGGATGTAATAGTAAAGCTCTGTCTTACTAGAGTCCATTCCTCCACCTACTCCTGCGAGGCCCTCAGGATGCAGAATCGCCAAGACCTGCTCCTCCCATGTTGTTAGTTGAGGGGGAGGAGGTGGGGGTCCGCCGCCAGTCCGCTGAACCGCCAGGTGGTGTCTTGAGACCACCGAACACACCTTCCCACATAGGTCGTTCCACCTCTTCCTGATATCCTCCCGATTTCTTGGGTGTTGTCCCACTGCGTTGACCCTGTCCACTATTCTCCGCCATAGCTCCATCTTCCTAGCTATGGAGGTGTGCTGCACCTGTCCTCCGAATAGCTGTGGCTCTACCCGGATGATTTCCTCCACCTTGACCCTGAGCTCCTCCTCCGAGAACCTGGGGTGTCTTTGCCGTGCCATGGGGTGGTGTAGGTGATGTGTGGGGTGGAGTGTGTGGTGATAAGTGTGCTAATATGTAGTGGTGTGTTGTGTGAGGTGCGTGGAAGTTGTATGGGTGAAGGTGTTGTGTGCCTGTGGATGCTGCTGTTCTTGCTGGTGGTGTCTCTCTCTGGCCTTCTTTTGGAATGTTTTGTCGTAGGGGTTTGTGGGTGATGTGGGTGTGTGTTTTATATTGTATTGGGTGTGTGGGAGTGGTGTGTGTATGTGTTTCAGGTGTGTGTATTTTGAATTGTCCAATGTGGCTGTGTTTTGTATGTGTGTGTGTATTTTGAGGCCAGCGGTGTGTACCGCCAATGGAATACCGCGGTTGAAAGACCGCCGCGTGGATTCATGTGTCGTGATAGTGTGGGCGTATTTCTGTTGGCGTGACAGTGGAGGATTTGTTTTCGCCAGTTTATCACTGACCTTTGGTGTGGTGGACTTGTGTGGGTGTCTAACTTTTGGCGGATTCCGAGATGTAGGTCATAATAGCTGTGGTGGAATTCCGCGGCCGCGGCGGTGTGTTGGCGGTCTTCTGTACGGCGGTAAGCGCCTTTTACCACCAATGTTGTAATGACTGCCAAGGTTCCTTAAGTAATGATGGACCAACGGGGCCTACATTTGCTATGTACACACCACATCCCAATGTGTAGGCTATGCAGGTAGCTGACATACACACACTTTACAATGAGCTAGTAGTAAAATATTGACAACTAATAAAGTTTATAATGCGGGCTTAGTAACACCGTCCCAGCGAGGGCTGCTCCAGCTATCCATCAATTGGCCATTATAGAAATTAATCCTTAAAGAGTACACTCAATAATCGGCAAAGCACCCACGGAACATGAACAGATTTTGTTGTGGATAGCACAAAAAACAAATCAGCTAGCAGCAGTGTTTCCCCATACGGGACCCCAAGATAAACATAGAGCTCTCACAAAGTGCTTTCCTTTCAGAATGGTTGCTTCAACAGGGGACTGCACCACTTGGAGTACATCCTTCACTGCAATCTACACTACCACACATGTTACAGTGACATGTGCCAAAACAAATTCAAAATGAGCTTGAGGCAGCCCCGGCCTTGGACTTGGGGATGAAACTGATATGTAATTTCAACAGTCTTCTCAATTATTTTAAGCAATATTAAAGAGGAAGCAGTACCATTGCCCATACACTAACAGCTCTGGGATATTCCTTAGCAGAACCAGGAGGGCGAGGTGCCCAAGATTATCACCGAAACCTATACTAATATAGGTCAGAATAGTCTTGTGCCAGACCAACTGAACCATAAATTCAGAGATGCAACCCTACGGAAGGTACTAAACAAGCACAAGAGGGTCCCAAAAAATGCTGGGATAAACAAAAACGAAACAAAGACAAAAGAAGTCAGAGAGGACAATCTCCATAACCGTAGACCTCTGAAAGAAGATATAGGTCCTTATTATGACATTGGTGGTAAATACCAAATACCGCCGTGCTGACTGCCTCCAGTAAACCTCCTCAGGGGAGGACATATGTCTGCCACATTATGACATATATGCAAAATCAACAGAAAACAGCCACACCCACAAATCCACCAGACCCACTGAACGTGATAAACTGTTGGTACTACCACCCATACTGTTACGCTACCAATACTACCCCCTCCAAATAATGACCCACCAATCACCAAAGCGGACATTCAATGGCGGTAAACCTTTGGGGTGAACAGTGCCGCAGCGGATAAGGCCACCCAAATACAAAACAAGACAACATTGGCCAGAACAAAAAAAACACACCTGACACAAATACACACACTCCACAGACCCACCAACAGCACTATAAAACACACACCTGCATCACCCACAACCCTTTGCTTGCACAAAAACACTGCAATAGCTAGCCACGCAAATCACAGAGACAACTTTACACACACACCACAACCACCCATTCATCCTCCACGCACCACACACCCAATACCCCACAACATTACTCAACACCCTCTGCACAACACACACACCACACAACACCCATGTCCCCACAAAGGCACCCCACGTTTCACTGATAAGGAGTTGCCAGTCATAGTTGGTGAAATTGTCATGGTAGAGCTAAAGCTGTTTGGTGCACAGATCCAGCACATATCCATTGCCAGGAACATGGAGCTATGGCGGAGGATCGTGGACAGGGTGAATAGTGGGACAGCATCCATGAACAAAGGACGACATCAGGAAGAGGTGGAATGACCTACAGGAGAAGGTGCGTTCCACAGCAGCAAGGCACCAGCTTGCTATCCAGAGGACTGGAGGTGGACACCCACCTCCTCCCCCACAGATAACAGCATGAGAGGAGCAAGTCTTGGCAATACTGCATTCTGAGGGACTCACTGGAGTTACCGGAGGACTTGACACTGGTGAGTCAACACTACCTATCACCCCCCCATAACTGCATGCCACCACCACCCCTCACCCTGACATCCATCACTCCACTCCACACAGTGCACCACACAATTAACAAACCTAAATGCCAAGTCCTGCATGCCATACCCACTGTATGCACATCCCTTCCAGCCGTGCATGTACACCCACCACCAATGCAGGCACAGCATGGAGAACTAACAATCCCACAATACATCACCGTACACAAACAAAGGTGGCAGGGCAACAGCAACAATATAGGGGAAGCTAGGGATGTAGAATATGTCACAGACATGTAGCATAATACACCACTTACATACCCACAGGTGCCCCAGCCAATCTCAGCATCGAGGAAGTGCCACAGCTACCCAGTCCCCCACCAGAAGATGTCCCCAGTGATGACAGCAACTATGGCGTTCTGGATCTGGTTGGACTCTCTGGCCCATCAGGGACCACTGGTCAGTCGGCTACACCAGCCTACACCCAGTCCACCACAGAGCCTCCCCCCTCAGTATCCAACACCACAGCAGCCACCCAACGTCCCCAGACCTCTGTCCCCAGGACAAGTCAATCAGCAGTGTGCCTACCTGTACAGGGACCCTAGTCCACACCTCACAGGCAAGACATTGAGGGTCCTGGGGTCAGTGGCAGTGAACATACCATTCAGGGAGTAGCTGTGCACCAGGGGGTGGACAGGCCCAGGGAACCGACTGTCCATGAGGCACCCACAAATGTCCTGGGGGCTTACCAACAATCCCAGGACAAGATGGGTCAGGTGATAGACATCATGCAGGAGGACCAGCTGCTGCAGGAGAAACACCACCAGGATATGAATAAAGAATTGCAGTCCCTGACCACCACCATGGTCTCCATTGCAGGGGTGCTGGGTGATATGGCCACCATAATGAGGAAGTACACATCTCACCAGCTGGCCCCTTCCACTAGCCAGTCTACTGACCAGCCCTTCACATCTGCTGCAGCTAGTGGACAGGAGGCCCTAACACAGGACCCACAGGCCACCAGCACCCCTCCCCCTGCAGAAGGTGAACCACCCCACAAACATTCCGTGCAACCTAGACAGTCACCATAGACACTTGCCAAGACCAAGACCACCGCCTGGAAATGAGCCCCTCCTGAATGTCCACATTGTTTTCCACTGTGTCACCTTGTCCACTTTGAACTGCAATTGCTCCCCTTCCTATGGCCCCTTGGACACTGGGCCTGTGCCACAAACAGACTGGCCCACTACACTGGACTATTCACAACCATCACCCCACTGTACTGCACTTCCCATTGTAGATCAATGTTCAATAAACACTCTCGGACACAACTTGAGTACTAGTGCTTTGTCTACAGGTAATGAACAATGTAATGAACTGTAATGAACTGCATGATCCTGTGTAAATGTCGAGTAACATGTTGATCCATCCAACAAATGTGCCTCAGCAGTCCGTACACATGACAGCAGTACACTGTTGGAACAACACCAACATTTGCAATAAGGGAAGGCAGAGGTGACAGTCAGGTGGGATGCAAAGGGAATGACTGGCATTATGCTTCAGTCACACAGTACAACACTAAAATGTAGAAATGTTTAGTTCAACAGTCTTACCTGAGTGTCATTGGAAGTACTGCTGTATCAAAGGTAACCTGTTGTCCACATCCTCATCCTCTTCCTCCTCCTCAGTGTCCACTGCTGCCATAGCTACATTGTCACCCCCCTCCTCCTGCATATAGGGTACATGCTGTCTGATGACCAAATTGTGCAACATGCAGCACACAACCCTGATTCTGCATACCTTCTCAGGGGAGTAGCATAGAGATCCACCTGTCAGATGGAGGCACCAGAACCTAGCCTTCAGGAGCCCAAAGATCCTTTCTACAATCCTCCTGAGATGCCCATGAGCATCATTGTAACTATTTTCAGCCCCTGTTCTCGGATTTCTAACAGGGGTCAGGAGCCATGACAGGTTTGGGTAGCTGAATCACCTGCAAGAAGTAAGGGACAAACAGTAGCCCTGCACAATGACATGGGCTATGACTCCTGAAGACATACACTCACAAACATTGGGTGGGAACACAGGCTCACCTATTAGCCACACTCTGTGCCTCTGTAGTTGTGCCATCAGCTGTGGGACACTGCTATTTCTCAGGACAAAGGCATCATGTACCGACCCTGGATACTTGACAGTGACGTGGGAGATGTACTGGTCAGCAAAGCACACCATCTGGACATTGAGTGAGTGGAAACTCTTCCGATTCCTGTACACTTGCTCATTTGCCATGGGGGGGACTAAGGCAATACGGGTCCCATTGAAGACCCCAATAAAATGAGGTATATGTCCCATTGCATAGAATGCAGTCTTCATAGTAGGTAAATCATCTTCCTGGGGGAATACGATGTAGCTGCACATGTGTTTGAGCAAGGCAGACAAAACCTTTGCAAGCACAATAGATAACATTGGATGTGACATCCCTGCAGCCAAGCCCACTGTCACCTGGAAAGAGACAGTTTCTAGGAAATGAATCACTGAGAGTACCTGCACAAGAGGGGGGATTGCTGTGGTGCTACGGATAGCAGGTGGCAGATCTGTGATTTTGGCCCTGTCCAGACGATAGGTGAGTATAATGTGACGGTCCTGCAGAGTAGCCGAGTCCACAAGGGGTCTGTACACCGGTGTGTGCCTCCTGCTATTCCTCCACAGTGGTTGGTACCTAAGGGACCCAAATGTAAGAAAGAAGTCACAACAGGAATCATGAACACACTACAGCAGTATACACAGAGCATGCATGTATGTTGGACACTGGAATTGTGTAGTTGAGTAAATTCAACTACAATGACACACTAATTAATCTGTACATGTGTACCAGCATTAGAAAGTGGCACTCGCCTGTCCTGTATTCATGGACAGGTGAAAGTGACCTTACTCCGCTGGCGTTCGTGTCATGGCAGAAGGCGGTCTGCTCCGCCGTGCAATTCCTCATTCTCTAACATGGCCCTCCATGGAGAATGGGAACCAATGAAGATCTACGCCGACGGTGATGGTGTTCACCGCCGCGGACTAGACCGCCATTTTCTTAATACAACTTGACTTGATTCCTGACTTTCCACAGGATGACATCTCCACTGTGTGTGCTGCTGTGACCTGTGTCTGGAACCTGCCACGGCTTGTGCAACAGGGGAAGGGGCCCAGCCTTCACATCAGAAGAGTTGGAGTGACTCATGGATGGGGTCCTACCCCAGTATGGGCAGTTGTATGGGCCTCCAGACCAACAGGTGAGTACACCATGGGTACGTTGCATGCAACATGGTTGCATGGAGATGTGTGTGTGTGTGTGTGCTGACAGAGTTTTAGGTGGGGATATGGTAGCAGTAATGCAGTGGTATGGGTCATGTGTGTGCCTGATGAGGGGACATGCTTTTTGTGGGCCATATGTGTGACAGCCTGGATTATCATGTTCATGGTGCCCTGCCTTCTGTGTTTCCTCTGCAGGTCAGCACCCATCAGAAGAAGAGGTTGTGGCGTGCCATCACCAAGGACGTGCAGACCCTGGGGGTCTATAGCAGGTGGAGCACCCACTGCAGGAAACAGTGGGAGGAGCTGAGATGCTGGGCCTGGAAGACCGCAGAGGCCCAACTGGGTATGACCTCCCAATGAGGGAGGGGTTCCCGTCGGAACCTGATCCCCCCTGATGGCCTGCATACTGGCGGCGGCCTATCAAGAGCTGGATGGGCGCTTGAGGGCATCACAGTAGCCACAAGGGGTGATATTGCCTGTGATAGGATTTGGTTGCAGGGTACTAGTCAGTGGATGCCCCAGTATGCCAGTTCAGACAATGCTGCATGGTCCAGCTTAGGTGAATAGGGTGGAAACACGTAATAGATAGCTGGGTAGGTGGCTTCCCATTTCAGACAGGGCTTAGCTGGTCCCAGTTGGTGTGTAGCTGGCAGTGTTTGGCTCCTACCTGCTGTGGTACTAAGCCAATGGTATGCCAGTATGGTCCATACTGCCCATTCTCAGTGTCAGTGTGTGACAGTGATGTGTCTGCCATCTGTGCTGTTGGTGCAGAGATTAACCCTGTGCTCACTTTCTCTCTCGCCCTCTATCTCTTTTTGTCATCCTGTCCATTTGTGCATTAGCATCACCTGGCGAAGGAGCAGAGGCACTGGCGAGTGAGGGAGCTGCAACCTTCAGGACCCAGGAGGCAGAGTCCACCGACACAGAGGGGACCAGTGGGACGGAGGGTGAGGGGAGCACCAAGATGGAGACAGGCGGTGACACCACTGACTCTGGTTCATCCTCTGATGGGAGCTTCCTGGTGGTGGTGGACCCCTGTGGGTCCACCCCAGCTACATGTTCTACGGCAACCCCCGTACCAGCACCACCCTCCCAGTTGCTCCCACTGAGTTGCCTGTGCCCGCTCACCCAGGAGGGTTGGCATCTCCTTCGCCCCAGACACCTCATTCTCTGCCCCAGTCAGCCCTGCTGCCCTCACTGAGGAGGATATTGACCTCCTGTGATCCATCTCTGTAGGGCAGTCAACCATAGTGAATGCCATCCAGGGGCTGTCATCCCAGATGCAGCAATGCAATGCCTACCTGGAGGGCATCCACGGTGGGTTAGCGGCCCTACAGGCATCATTTCAGGCTCTGGCCTCTTTGCTGACGGCAGCCAGTGTCCCTGTTTCATCCGTCCCCCTAAAAGTACCACAACCCAGTCCCAGTCTCCTCACCCCCAACCCATCCCACACACACATTCTGACAAGCATGCACCCAAAACAACACACAAGACTCGCACAGACAAATACAAGGAGCACACTTCAGCCCACAAGCACTCACACAGCCAACACCAAGGTGCACACCCAACATCATCCACTGCCTCCACTGTCTTCCCTCCTCTTCCTCCCTCACAGTCACATACTCACTCACACCTGCATGCACTGCATCAACAGTTCCTGAAATTGCCACCTGCACAGCTGTGCCCACACTCACCACAACAGCAGACCTGCAGACATGCACCCCACACACCACATGTGCAGTCACCACCACCACATCATGCAGCCCACCCACCTCACTTGCAGACCCCACCATAATATCAATCCACATGTCCTGTATGTCCTCCCCACCCTGTCTGCCCCAGAGACACACACACGCTCACACTCAAACCCCCAACAGCCATCCACCTCACACATGTACATTTTCCATGCACCTGCACCCAAGTCCAGCACACCTCTTCCTCCTACAACCATTCTGTCTACCTCCACCCCCATCCCTCCTCCCACATCCCGCCCCATTGTCCCTAAGAAGCTTTTCCTTGCCTATTTTGAACTCTTCCCTCCCCCTCCCCCCGTCCTGCCAGTAAGAGGAAGGTCCCGCCACCCCAGCCCAGTACCTCACGCACCCAGTCTGACACAGCTCCGTCCACAAAGTCTCCAGCTGCCACTAAGGGGCTCATGAGTGCCGCTCCGGCCCCCGCACCAAGGACACTCCTCCCCCAACACAGAGGGCTAAAGTGCCGCCCCCTCCCAAACAGACTGGCAAAACCATGGGGCCACGTCCAAAACCTAGGGCCAAGGAGGACCCAATAAAATCCAGGGCTAAGGAGGCCCCAACATAATCCCTGGCCAAGGAAGCCCCACAAAAATCCCTGGCCATGGAGGCCCCACAAAAATCCAAGGCCAAGGACGCTACACAAAAGTCCAAGGCCAAGGAGGCCCCACAAAAATCCCTGGCCAACTAGGCCCCACAAAACGCCAAGGTCCAGGAGGCCACACAAAAATCCAAGGCAAAGGAGGCCCCAAAAACATCCAAGGACAAGGAGGCCACACAAAAATCCAAGGCCAAGGAGGCCACACATACATTCAAGGCCAAGGACGCCCCCACAAAAATCCAAGGCCAAGGAGGCCCCACTCGAAACCATGGCCACGGAGCCCCCACTCAAAATTGTGCCCAAGTAGCCCCATCCGGAACCATAGGCCATGGAGCAGCATCTGGAACCAGAGGCCAAGGAGCAGTATCCGGTACAAGAGGCCATGGAACAGCATCACAAATCAGAAGCCAAGGAGCAGCATCCAAACCAGAGGCCAAGGAGCACCATCAATAACCAGAGGGCAGGCAGCCCCCTCCAAAACCAGTGGGAAGGCAGCCCCCTCCAAATCCAGTGGGCAGGCAGCCTCCTCCAGAACCAGTGGACAGGCAGCCCCTTCCAGAACCAGTGGGCAGGAAGCCCCCTCTAGAACCAGTGGGCAGGCTGCCCCCTCCAGAACCAGTGGGCAGGCAGCCCCCTCCAGAACCAGTGGGCAGGCAGCCCCCTCCAGAACCAGTGGGTAGGAAGCCAGGCTTTTGGTGTTGTTGTTACCGCCCTGGAAATCGTGGTGGTGTGCTATGTCATAATATGGTGGGCAGATCCTTGTCTTCCGTCTGCCTGTAGGTGGTTACCAACATGTTCGGTATTCGCACCGTGCTGAGGGTTGGTGTGGGACATTGGCTGTGTATGGGAGGGATCACCGCCTTGGTCATAATTTGACGGTCATTACCGCCAGCCTGTTGGCGGTGATACTGCCACGTTAACCCCTGGCGGTCAGAAGACCGCTAGGGTCATAATGACCACCATAATCTTGGAAATAGAGAAACTTCAAAAACTCCTGATAGATACTAATATACTGATACACTTCCCTCTCGTTCCTTTCAGGACACACTGGATAAACGGAGTGAGATAGTGGGGTGGTCAGAGAATCGCACTGACTAAAAGATATCAAAGAAAAACTCACAACGTTCCACAGAAGCTTACGTTAAAAAGGAAGACAAATCTCCACAACCAAAGCCCCAATTTAAAAAGAAAAGAGTGGCAGTAATTTCCAATAAACACGCCAGCAACTCTGAGGATGTTGTTGAACAGCAGGACGTAGGCAGTGACTCTGCTAGGCAGTGCAGCAGAGGTCATGATTTGTTGCCAGAATCTTATAGATCACCTGGATGTGACAGCAACTAATGATTTTCTTGGTATAGAGACAGTGAACAGACACGTCTCCCCACCCGATACAGTTTATGAATTAAATATCCAAATTGAGGGGGAACATAAAGCGCACCGCAAGAGTAATATTTTGGACACATTTTGTTAGAAATGGAGTCTCTAGTTGGCAGTCATGTTACACTCTTAGTCAGGGTTAGAGAGATACCCAGCTCAGGTAACCCCTACTTGGTAGCTTTACACAAGCTTATCTCAGAAGTAACGTGTAAAGCATTTGAGCCTTCTTGCACATAAACAATCATTTCTGCCATTTTTCTCTTTCTATGCATGCTGCAGAATGCAGCAAGCATAGATTAAGCACAAAAATGATTAAGAATAAAAGTATTCCTCCCCAACACCCATTGCACACCCCTCTGACGCAGATAACTGCGTCGGAAGGGCCCATATTTACAAAGAGGTGTAAAGCCCCAAAAAAGTGGTGTTACTCCTCCTTGTAAATATAGAGCAGGGGTTAGCTCCACTGGAGCGTCACGTAAAGTGATGCTCCAGTGGCGCTAGGGGCTCATAAATATGCCCCACTGTTCCTTGAAGTCGATAATCCTGTCTGGGGCTATCACGGTGCAGTGAAGAACAAATCCAATAGTTCAAGCCAACTGCGGGGTCATGGGCCAGCTACGGTCTCAGGAAGACATCCTGATCCTCAAGATGAGATCCTGAGTGCGGCATCACTGGTGTCGGCAGGCGTCAATTTTGGAAGTCGGTGCAGGGGTCATCGGGCCCTTGAAGTTCCATGCATTACAGATCAAACTCCGGGCTGATGATGAAGTCAGGGTCACTGGTGTTGATGGTGCTGGGGCTGCGGTGCGAAATGGGATGATGCAACATGCAGTGCCCACAGGTCACTGTGCAGGCAGTGCCTCAGTGTACCAATGGTGAGACTGTTGTCAGTAGGCCCAAGACGCTGGTAGGACACAGGGGTGGCTCCCACGAGTGGCGGTGCAGACAGAGGTATCTGTTGATAAGGCTGTAGTCGATGGTGCTACCCCAAATTTGGCACTATTTCACTATAAGGACATGTAAAAGACATCAGTACATGTCCTACCTTTTAAATACTGCACCCTTCCATTGGGGCTACATGGGGCCTGCCTTGGGGTGACTTACATGTTATAAAAGGGAACATTTGGGCCTGGCAAGTGGGTACACTTGCCAGGTGGAACTGGCAGTGCAAAACTGCCCACACAGACACTGCAGTGGCAGGTCTGACATAGGTTTACAAGGCTACTCATTTGGCACAATCAGTGCTGCAGGCCCACTGATAGCATTGGATTTAAAGGCCCTTGGCACCTTTAGTGCACATTACTAGGGACTTACTAGTAAATCCAACATGCCAATCAGGGATAAACCAATCACCAATAAAATTTACATAGGGAGCATTTGCACTTTAGCATTGATGAGCAGTAGTAAAGTGCACAGAGACTATACAAAGCCAGCAAAAATAAAGTCCAGCATACCATTAAAACAGGAGGTCAGAAGGCAAAAAGACAGGGAAAACATGCCAAAAGATGCCAAGTGTAACACATTTTAACTGTGATATTCTATTGGCAGAAAACGATTGGTCACCTGAATTTGTTTGCACACTCCCCATGGGGAAGACATCATTTTGCCTTCTTTCTTAGTCCTAGTTCCATACGCAGAAAAGGAATCCTATGCTGCTGATTGGGCTCTATTGCAGGCTCCCGCACTGTACCACAATCATGTAGGGTGTGATAAAGATTCCCCTTACCATGTAATACTTATTAGGTCCACACCCCAGCCTCAACCTCTATATCCTATTAAACATGAAGCTAAAGCCCCAGTGAGAGAGATTTTCACACAACTCAAGTACCAGGGAGTAATTAAACCCTGTGTCTCTAATGATTAACCCGTTATTCTCTGTTGCAAAACCAGACCATACATACAGAATGGTCTTAGATTACAGGCACTTAAATGGTCACACATGCACATATGCAATACAAAATGCACACAGCACAGAACTAATTAACAATATAGTACACAAGAAATACAAAACAACCTTGGATATTTCAAATGTTTTTTTGCCGAAATCCAGTGCCTGAAAGTTGGGATCTAAGTGCAATTAGCTCATTAGTCTTGCACCACCACTTTTGTCATATGCCTCAGGTTTTAGAACAACCCAGTTTTGTTTTAAGCACGTGTAACATCAATATTACATGATGTAGACCCAGAGGTGCCCTCCTATGTGTATGACATTTATCTCACAGAAGATGACCTAAACACTCATCTTGTGTGGGTCGATCGGATCATGCTTGGATTTTCTGCCCAGGGCTATAAATTCAATTTCAAGAAAACAAAAATAGCTTTTCTCTGTGTCCTATTCCTTGGATACGAGTTATCAGAGTTATCAGGCAAGAGCCTGGCCCGCACTTTCTAGCAATATATACTCACAACTTAAAATCCCAAATACCATCAAGAAACTACAGTCATGGCTGGGTTTCTTCAATTTTGGCAGAACATACATACCTGATTATGCAAAATGCATAAAACCACTTTATGACTTAATTCATCCAGGTTTCTCAAGTTAACACTGGGCACCAGAACATACATGCATTCTCAGAGAACTTCAGCAGGACATGCTAGAAGCAAAACACTTACCCACTTGCAATAATAAAACAAACCTGGTCATCAGAATAGTTGCTTGTGCCATCCGGTTCACCTATGTCACTTTCAATGAAGGTGACACAGCACCCAGAGCATACAAATCTAATTTGTATTAAAATGCAGAACAATGTTTTGCACCCACAGAAATAATACTGACTGCTTTCCAGATGTCTGTCATTAAGGAAAGGCCACTGCCTTTTTGTCATTACCTTGGAACCAGCTGTAGAGGCAGTTACCAAAGCAAGAATTACTAATGCTAAAGCATTGCATCTATGCTGGATACAATGGACAACCTCCCTGACAGCCACTGATGTTAATTACATTTTTGACCCAAAATTACAAACACAAGAATTTCTCCAATATGAGCAGGAGTACCTGTACCTACTAAAATACTACCACTTGATCAATACCAAACTGCCATTTACATTGATGGTTCAGCACAACCCGCTGTAGGCACTAAACATCACTATTCAGCCTCTTGTGCAGCCGTAAGCGGGGTAACGAGAGATGGTACATTTCACCCCAAAAATATCTACATGCAGACATTAGGGGAATGCACTGCACAGCTGGCAGAGCTTAGTGCTCTGATCTTGGCACTGGACCATACAGATCTGGAACGGGCCATGCTAATTGTGTGTGATTCATATTACTGTGTTCAGTCCTACATTGATTATCTCAATCACTGGTGTTTGAACAGGTTCAGAGACTCCAAGTGGAACACTATTTAACACACAACATTGTGGCGGAGGGTAGCTGATCTCAAAGACAGACTAACTGATGGTCATGTAGTACGTAGATTGGGCCATTAACATGTAGGAGTACACATTGTAGGAAATACTTTCGCTGATAAAGCTGCCAAATCTGCAGTAGCTACTGCTTCTGTTGCTGCAATAACTCATTCTCATACGAGATTGGATAATGAAATGCTGGCTGCCGTGAAAACTTCGGCTGACAGTCAGCCTTTACCAAAAGCTTCCCTGCAAGATATTCCTACTATGTTAGTGCTCAAAACATTGCATTTGCAGCCATTCCAGGGGTGGAAGATTGTGTGATCCCCAAACCAAGACCAAAGATTAGATCTTATCACAGCAGTGCATGAGGGTGTAATTTATGCTCGTGCAGGTATGGTGGCCACAATTTCTCTTTTGCAAAAACGCTTTTGGTGACCAGGTCTATACAAATAGACCAAGCAGTATGTCCTTTGTTGTGACATTTGCCATCAAATGAAAGGATCCACCATGAAACTCACACTGCAGACATCCCTCTTAGTGTCAAACAGACCACCTCAATGTGTGTACCTCGACCATTGTGGTCCCTTACAACCTGAAGATGCATACAAATTCATATTAGTCACTGTTGATTCCTGTTCTAGATTCCTGTGGGTATGGCCACAGCGGTCAGCTGATGCTCGAACTGTTATTAAGAATTTGTAGGTCTTTATCAGTACATATGGTGTTGCAGCATTCCATTCGGACCAGGGCTCTGCTTTTGCCTCTATGGCATTGAGGGACACAATGAGGATGATGGGTGTTGAGCTCTATTACTCCTCCTCTACCATCCTGAGGGTAATTCGGTTGTGGAAAGGAAGAACTGAGACTTAAAGCAATCCTTAACAGCAAGAGTATTAGGTTCAGGCCGCAGTTGGCTTCATCACCTATAAGGGGTCCAGACAGCATTAAATAATCTGCCTAGAAGGTTCTTGGGCAGTCGCACCCCTTATGAGGTATTATTTGGGATACCTATGTATGTCCCAGATATGGATGGTCCTGGCTTTTTGGTGGAGGACACACTATTTGACATGAATGAATGTGTTGCTGTTTTACAGGATCTACAGCAATTTTGACATGACAATTCATCTGCCTGTACTACCACCTTCTAAATAAGGGATCTGCTAACAACATCTACAGACTGGATTCCTAACATTGGGGTTCTGGTTTGTGAAAAGATTGCTGGGAAGAAGGAGTCTGGCACATCCTACGGAGCACTGGTTGCAAGTCCTGGGAATCCATGATATCAGAACTGTTATCCTACCACCTATGCCTGGCTCCAAAGGGAACAGATTTATCTCCAATGACAAAGTAAAAATGCACTATGTGGCCAATCCTGCACAGTAAACCACAAGATCCCTTTAGTAGTAGCGGCTCCACTCTCATTACCCAAAAGGACATACCTCTACAAGCAGCAAACAACGTTTCTGCAAGCACCAATGTGTACAATAATGCCACAATTGCCTCCTCGAGCATCGGGAGGACAGAGAATAAGCTTCTGCTGATTCCAGTTACCACTTTACTGACAAGACATGTCCAAGATGTGGCACTATACTGCTTCGATTCAACACAGACATAATGTATTGTCTGCTATGAACCTCCACAACAAGAGAATTTATCCACTAGCTCCGCACCGGCTTCCGTGCTTGCACAGACTGCTTCTGGTTATTTCATCAATATTGATGACTTTTCTTCTAACTCATGTGCTTCTGCAACAGAAACTGTAGTTACAAATAACTATTTGGTTTATCCATGGTACTACCTGTGGATACTGCTGAAATTGCTTGCCTTTCTGCTTCAGATTGGTTTTGTCATTTTTTTTATTTCTCTTAATAAATGGTCATTATCTTCCTGAACATTCTGCAGTTGAGCTGGCGGATGAGGTTTTAACACCTTACCTATCTTCCCATAAAACTTGAAGAGGCTTTTCCCTTGTGAACATTTCAGCAGTTCCAATTCCAGATGAGATTGTTTGGGATAAAGTGCCCTTTGATATGTACGGTCTTACTGAGGTCATTCAAATTCCATAAGTGTTTAAAAGATCACTGACTGATGTTAATCCACCCGGTGTTGTTTCCAATGACTGTGATGTTAAAACAGTTGAATCTCTGCTTTCTGAGCTTGAATATGACACTGTATTTGAAAGTGAAGATGTGTATGAACACAGCAAATTATGGGGAAATGTTTTGTTATGACCATTTGAGACATTACTTTCTGCACCAAGCTAGTAAACCCAGATATAGAAAAGTTTGCATATTTTACTAGGCATTACACTATAAATGCTGAGTCATATTATTTTAAATTACCACATTTGAAAAAGAGGAAAATATTGCTAGCTGGCACAAAACTGAATGCGCCAAGCACCCCCACTAAGTTTCACAATAGGCAAACATTTGTTGATGTCACTAAAGATCAACTCATGGCTTTGGTTCAGAATGGTACCTTTAATTCCTCACTTTCAAGGCCTGGCGAGTGGTTATTGTGGCCAAAAGACACAAATGGTTGCCAGGCATGTTTAGTTAATTCCGCAGGCGGTTTCAAAGCAAGCCGGCCAGACATTTGCTATGTCTTAGGCGAGCACTCGGGTATTGTCACTATATACAGTGTGGGTAACACTGTGTCAACAATGGTTAGGTTCTTCCATCTTTAAAGGAACTACTTAGTCTCCTTTCTGAGGAAATAGACATACACAACAATTTCTTGTTAGAAACTAGGATGCCATGCTCAAAACGTTTCCTGCATGCCATATTATTAGACCTAACTGTCTTAGGGTGGTCATCCCCCAACTTTTTGCTTGCTTCCCTCCACTTTTCTGACACTGTTGTTGCTGGTTTTAGGACACTGCACACTTTACCACTGCTAACCAGTGGTAAATTGCGTATGCTCTTTCCATAAACATGGTAACATTGGTTTATCCCCAATTGGCATATTTGATTTACTTATATGTCCCTAGTAAAGCGCGCTACATGTGCCCAGAACCTGTACATTAAATGCTACTAGTGGGCCTGTAGCACTGATTGTGCCACCCACATAAGTGGCCCCTTAACCATGTCTCAGGCCTGCCATTGCAAGGCCTGTCTGTGAGGCTTCTCTGCCACATTGACCTGGTATTTAAAAGTACTTGCCAAGCCTTAAATGCCCCTTTTTCTACATAGAAGTCACCCCTAAGGTAGTCCCTAGGTAACCTGTAGGGCAGGGTTCTGTGTAGGTAAAAGGCAGTACATGAACATATGTGTTTTTTTATGTCCTGGTAGTGAAATACTCCTAAATTAGTTTTCCACTACTGTGAGGCCTGCTCCTTTCATAGACTAGCATTAGGACTGCCCTCATATAGTTTTTGAGTGGTAGATTCTGATCTGAAAGGGGTAACCAGGTCATATTTAGTATGGCCAAAATGGTAATAGAAAATCCTGCTTAGCATTTCTCTGCACTTAAAAATCATCTGTGTCTTTCAGCCTGTCTCCAATCAACGTCTGGTCTGTGCTGGTTGACAGCTCCCTTGTGCATTTCACCCAGACAACCAACAACACAGGATAGTCAGTCACACCTGCACCAATCTATATATTTAATGGGTCTTCCAGGCCTGGAAAGGTAGATGGCCTGAGACTTACATTTCAAAGGCCAGTGGCCTGCCCTCACACAATGGACAGCTAAACCCTTTCTGGGACCCTGGCAGACATGACTGAATTGAAGGGGGAACTTGTGCACTTCAAAACCACTCTTTGAATTCTCCCCCACTTCAAAGGAATTTTGGGGTATCTAAGCTAGGTCTCTGGCCCCACCAACTCAGACACTTCTGGATCTACACCTGCATCCTGTCAAGAGGAACTGCCTGGCTGCCAAAATGACTCATCTGGAGTGCTTTGCTGAGAAGGACTGCTGCCCTGCTGTTGCCCTTCTGCCCTGCTGGCCTCTGACTTTGCTGAGAAGGACTCTGCCTTCCCCAAAAGTGCTCTCCAAGGGCTTGGATTGAGCTTGCCTCCTGTTTTCTGAAGTCTCAAGGCCAAAAAGACTTCATCTCTTCAGGAAACTCCTTGTTCATCGAAAATCAACGCACAGCCTGCTGAAATCGGCGTGAAGACTGGATTGTGACCGAGAAATTGCCGCACAGCCGACCAGAACAACGCAGCCCGACTTCCTCACTGGAAATTTGATGCAGCACCTGCCTTGCAATAGAAAATTAGACACATCGTGTACAGGATCAACACAGCACCCGTACCTTCTTCCAGCACGTCAAGGATTTTCCCTTCATCGTCCCTGTGCATCAAAATATCCCTACAGAGCAGCGAAGAACAAAGACTGCGTGCCGAAAAAAGAAGCAAACCCCTTGCAGCGTGGAAAGAAATGATGCATCGTCTGGGATGTGCTAGAAAATTCAATGCAACACTCTATTTTTCCACACATCTCCTCCTCTGCGGCCCCCACGCGTCGTTATTTTTGACGCATACCAAGTACTGTGTGCAACAAAGAGACAACTGTTTATTTCAAAGAATTAAAACTCTTTTAAACCTTTTAAAAGTAATATTTCGCCTTGTGCTTATTGGGGTTTTGTCGTTTTTATGTCATGTTATTCAGATAAATATTTTCTATTTTTCTAAACCTGTGTGGTGTATTTTTGTGATGTTTTCACTTTGTTACTGTACGATTTATTGCACAAATACTTTACACATTGCCTTCTAAGTTAAGACAAACTGGTCGTTGCCAAGCTACCAGAGTGTGGGCACAGGAAATTTTGGATTGTGTGTGACTTACCCTGACTAGGATTGTGGTCCCTACTTGGACAAGGGTGTATACCTCTGCCAACTAGAGACTCATTTTCTAACATATATATTATGAGATCTGGAATATTTCTCAAATGGAAGCCGCTGCACGTTTAAGGCAGATAGATAAGGAAAACATGGTAAAGGCTTCAGATGTGGTTGATAATGGCATGAACACTTTGTCCAACAGAATTTACACCATAAATAATATTGTGTCATCTGCAATTGTCATCATTCAGAATGACATGTCCTTTTTACAACATGGACAAAGTCAGCTGAGTTCCATCAAGCAGTTAGGCAGGACATTGCAGGTTCTGAAAAATGGCCAAGTTCCTTGGAAGGACAAAAATAGTACCTGATTATTTGCCGCTTTTAATTTGTCCAGGCAACAATAAATAATGGATAAAAAAGAAGTTACATCATGCTTAACACTGAAAAGTTAGAAAAGTTGCCTTTTACTATGGCAGAAATTCCCTCAGCAGTATGGTTAATGAACGGAGTTTTAACTCTACCCATTTCCACCTTTTCTTTAACAAACTGTTGGAAACATTTTGCTAGAGGCAGATATCAGAAGCTAGAAGATAGTTAGATACATGAAGTGTGGGAGTTACTTTTCGATTTCAAATATCTGAATGGTGTAACAAAGGTCTTTCTTAGCAGAATCGAATGTGAGACCACTGTTATTAATTATATGATTTGTAGCAGGGGTTCTTCCAAGGCCTTGTGGTGCGACATTGCTACTTTCAATATACATTTTGACAAGCTGAGCAACCTAAAGGCGCTATTGTTTAAAAATCAAGTGGTCTTGACATCGGCCAGAGATACAGATAGCAAGGTCCCCAGACACTTTGGAGAATGGGTGAGCAGGATTTTCAACACTTCTAGTACTGCAGGGATTGTGCACTTTTTTAAGGCTGTGGGTTCTGGATTTGTCAGCACCTTCCAGACCGTGTTTGGAGTTATACCTTCAGCGATACATTCACTCCATTTGAGTGTCTTTGGCGGATTCCCAATACTTTAGCATTCATTGGCAAAATACTTCTGCTGTTATTTTTGTTACCCTGAGGCTGTCCTACCTCAGCAAAGATGAGTGATGGAGCTCCCATTAGCCCGGCTGTGTTGTGATTGAATGATGGAGTACTTCAGAGCCTCCTTGCTGGAAGAGCTGGAGTATGATTGATTGTTTATATTCTGACCACTCCTAACGTGCGTGCAGCTGGTTTTCCACTGCAATTGGTGCCCCTTCGAATGCGCACAAATAGTGTGTCTTGACGTGCAGCTTGTTCCTCCTGTGGACAAGGATCTGTTAATGTTCTCGATGAGGGTTCATTCATTGACAAGCCCCTTGAGATTGAGGTTGATTCGCAAGACATCTTATGAGCCACCGCTTGTGGACCTCCTGGCTCCAATGACATCTGGCACAATAGATGGTGCCGTTTCCGCAAGTCATTCTACGTTTGAGGTTCCTGCACACTTCTGCTCCATGGATCCCACTTTTAATCCTTTGTTCCATCTATCGCCTGCCAAAGTGGACATCGGAGACCTTTTGCAAGACAATGATTATTGTTGATTCAACCATTGGCTTTTTCTCAAACTGCAAAATGTGATACCAAATTGCCTTTCAATACGGCCTGTCTGCCGAACTGCTTTGCTTCTCACTTTTGATATTATGGTGGTCATTACAACCCTGACAGTCGGTGTTAAAGTGGCGGTAAAACCGCCAACAGGCCGGGACAGGAAAAAAAAAATTGAATTACGACCGTGGCGGAAACTGCCAACATAGACAGCCACTTTAACACTCTGACCGCCACGGCGGTACAAAAAACAGCATGGCGGTCACTGCCAACAGACAGGCAGGGGACAATGTACCGCCCACAGTATTACAACCTACCAATCCGCCACCTTTTCCGGGGAGGATTCACCACGAACAAAAAAACGGCGGAAACAGGACTTCGAAGGGAAAACGCTCACCTCTACACACCCCACGAGGAATCCGGACGCCATGGAAACGGAACTTCAGATCCTGCCAGCCCTTATCTTCTTGCTCCTCTACCAGGAGCACGAACGCCGCCGTCGAAGACCACGGTGAGTACTGCACCTACGACAAAGGGGAGGGGGGAGGGAAAAAACAGGGACACACACACGCAACACCCCCACCCTCACCCACTACAACACACACACTAATACAGCATAATACATTACAGTTACACCCCCCAAACCCCCTGGAAGAATGCAAAGACAAAAGGAAATGAGTGTAACCATTGTAATATATTAAAATCCAGTACGCAAAAAATATATATACACCATAAACAAATATATACACCAAGAATAGTAGTCCAGGTAGTGCTCCATTGAAGTCTATGGAACACTGGGCCCACACGGCATGGGCGAGGCCCACACTCAATCCCAGAACATGACGGACAGAACACTGCAGGGGCATCAGATAGCAATAAAACAGGCATCTCATGGGGAAGGGAAAGGGGGGGCACCTCAGCCGGTTGAGTGCACAACGCCAAATCCACGAGGGGGCCACATGCCCACTGTTCCATCCTGGGGAGTGCAAAGCCACAGTCTCTCAAGTCTCTACAGTGGGTGGGTTGCTCACTGTTCCATCCTGGGGAGTGCAAAGCCACAGTCTCTCAAGTCTCTACAGTGGGTGGGTTGCCCACTGTTCCATCCTGGGGAGTGCAAAGCCACAGTCTCTCAAGTCTCTACAGTGGGTGGGTTGCCCACTGTTCCATCCTGGGGAGTGCAAAGCCACAGTCTCTCAAGTGGATAACAGTCTCCACTGGTTCTGGAGGGGGCCTGGTGCCCAGAGTGCTTCATCCTGCCAAGGACTGAGGTAGCGGATGTTAATCTCCACTGGTTCTGGAGGGGGCCTTGTGCCCAGAGTGCTTCATCCTGCCAAGGACTGAGGTAGTGGATGTTAATCTCCACTGGTTCTGAAGGGGGCCTTGTGCCCAGAGTGCTTCATCCTGCTCGTGACGGACTCAGTAGCGTCAGTGCCCTTGGCGCTCATGGCCCAGCGGTGCTTGTGGCGGCAGTGTCCTGTTCAGTGGTGCTTGTGGTGGCGGTGTCCTTGGCAGAGGTGCTTGTGGCGGCAGTGTCCTGTTCAGCGGTGCTTGTGGCAGCGGTGTCCTTGGCAGCGGTGCTTGTAGCGGCTTTGTCCTGTTCAGCGGTGCTTGTGGCGGCAGTGTCCTGTTCAGCGGTGCTTGTGGCTGTGGGGTCCTTGGCAGTGACTCAGCTGCTGGCGGCCCTGTCTGGCCCAGCGGGGCTGGTGCTGGTGGTCCTTTATGGCCCAGCGGGGCTGGTGCTGGCGGTCCATTGTGGCCCAGCAGGGCTGGTGCTGGCGATCCTGTCGTGGGCAGCAGGGCTGGTGCTGGCGGTCATGTCGTGGGCAGCAGGGCTGGTGCTGGCGGTCCTGTCCTGGCAGCAGGGCTGGTGCTGGCGTTCCTGTCCTTTGCAGCAGGGCTGGTGCTGGCGGTCACGTCGTGGGCAGGAGGGCTGGTGCTGGCGGTCCTGTCCTGGCAGCAGGGCTGGTGCTGGCGGTCCTGTCCTGGGCAGCAGGGCTGGTGCTGGTGCTGGCGATGGCCTCCTGGGCAGCGGGGATGATGGCGGTGGCCTCCTGGGCAGCGGGGATGATAGCGGTGGCCTCCTGGGCAGCAGGGCTGGTGCTGGTGGTGGGCTCCTGGGAACGGGGATGATGGCGGTGGTCTCCTGGGCAGCGGGGATGATGGCGTTCTTCTCCGCCGTGCTGCTCTTCCCAGACTTGCTGAGTTTCTTGTGCCCCTTCCCCACCTTGGAAGGTGTCGCAGCTGACTCCACACTCCCACCTTTACCCCTGGGAGCGGCTTTGGTGGCTGGAGTCTTCCCCCTCCCCCGGCGGGCACTGGCCAACTTTTGATGCTTGACAGGTGGGGGACTGTCCGTGCTGTGGCTCCGTGCCACACTGGGTGCCCTGCTGCCCGGTGTACTCCAGATTCCGGTGACTACAGGCACCACTAGTCCCGGAGATGACTAGGACTTGGGACCTGGAGAGTCGGGCCCTAGGAGACTGACGGGGTGGGGGAGGTGAGGGAAAGAGGTCAAGGGTGGACAGGAAAAGTTTCTTGGGAACGCTGGGACGGGTAGCTGGAGGGGGTTTGGGAGTGGAGGAAGAGGTTGTGGTTGTAGGAGGTGTTCGTTTGGTGACTTTGGGTGAAGGTGCATGCGCTGTAGGCTGTCGTGAGGTGGATGGCTGTTGGGTGGGTGTGTGGCTGCGTTTGTGCATCTTGGGAGGTGGCGTCACAGACACACTAGGAGAGGACACAGGGGATGTGTGAATGGTAGTGGGGGTGGTGACTGCACATGAGCGGGGTGTGGTGGTGGGTGTGCTGGTGATGGAAGTAGTGGCTGTAGATGTAGTGCATGCAGGTGTGAGTGTAGACAAGACTGGGAGGGAGGAGGGAGACGAGGAGGAGGGGGACACAGTGGAGGCAGTGGATGTTGGTGTGTCTGCATGTGTGTAATGCTTATGTGAGTGCCTGTGGGATGTGTGGTGCTTATGTTTGCCAGAGTTTCCCTTGTGTGTTGACGTGCGTGCATGCTGGTCTGAAGGTGTGCTTGGGATAGGCTGAGGGACAGGGGATTGGGTCTGGGTGGAGGAAGTTGGAGGGGGGAGGCTAGAGACAGGGACAATAGCTGCCATTAGTGCTGAGGCCAGAGTCTGAAAAGCTTGCTGAAAGGCCGCTTGACCAGAATGCATGCCCTCCAGGAATGCATTTGTTTGTTGCAACTGCCTTTCTACACCCTGGATGGCATTCAAAATGGGCCAACAGTGAGGGACCTGAGGAGGTCAATGGCCTCCTCACTGAGGGCAGCAGGGGTGAGTGGGGCAGGGCCTGAGGTGCCTGGGGCGAAGGTGATGCCCACCCTCCTGGGTGAGCGGGCACGGGGCAAAGGCTGAGGGGCTGCAGGGAGGGCCGTGCTGATAGGGGGGGTGGTGCCTGTACCTGTAGATGCGGGGGGCACAGATGTGGCTGCCACCACAAGGGAGCTCCCATCAGAGGACGAGTCCGTATCACTGGTGTCAGCTCCTGTCCCCGCCATGTAGCTCCCCTCGCCCTCCGTCCCACTGGTGAATTCCGAGTCCGTAGTCTCGCCCTCCAGGGCCATGTGGGATGCAGCTCCCTCCTGCTCCAGTGCCACTGCTCCTCTACCTGATGATGCTAATGCACACAAGAACAGGGAGACCACAAAAAGGGGGGGGGAGACAGAAGAAAGACATGTTGAGAGCATGCATTACCGCTACCTTTGGCGGACACGACAGACACAGAAGCCCCCTGCACTACGCCGCGCACTTGGGGTCCACTGTTCAATCCCTGGGACATGGCCTACAAGGCTATGGCCGACATCTGCACACATGGATGTCACAGGAGCCTGACTAGGTGTAGTTGGCACTGTACTCAGGTGGGGTGGGGTGCCACAGGGTATGCCAGAACAAGGGGACCTAACTAGCACACTCGCCCTGGCCTAGGGAAATCCACAGCCCACCTCCCCCACCCAGACACCTCCAATGCTCACAAAATCAGCTGAATTAGAGTGTACTCACCCCCTTGTGGCTGCTGTGATGCCCTCAAGCGCCCATCCAACTCCGGGTACGCCAACGCCAGGATCCTGAACATCAGGGGGGTCATGGTGCGACGGGCAACCCTCCCACGTTGGGAGGCCATCCCCAGCTGAGCCTCCGCCGTCTTCTTGCTCCAGCGGCGAATGTCCTCCCATCTTTTATGGCAGTGGGTGCTCCGTCTGTGGTGGACCCCCAGGGTCCGGACTTCCTTGGCGATGACACACCAAACATCCTTCTTCTGGTGGGTGCTGACCTACAGGAATAGTACAGGGGAAAAGGAGAAGATATAACCGTCCACACCATCACAGTCATTGGCCCCCTTCCCTACCCTTGTCATGTGGCACATGCACTCACTGTCGTTTCATGCACGCCTCAATCTCCCCCCCATCTTTCATCCACCCCATTCCACACAGGCATAGCCCATACAGCATGCTCCCTGTGTACTCACCTGTTTGTCTGGAGGACCGTAGAGTAGCGTGTACTGGGGGAGGACCCCATCCACGAGTTTCTCCAACTCCTCCGATGTGAAGGCAGGGGCCCTTTCCTCAGACGCACGAGCCATTGTCTCTTCCAGAACGAGGTCACAGCAGCACTTGCAGTGTAGGTCCTCTCCTGTCGAAGATCAGGTATCGAGTGATTGAACAAATAGAAAATGGTGGTCACGTCCGCAGCGGTGCGTACCGTCACCACCGGCATACATCGTCATTGGCTCCTCGGACCGTAGGGTCCAATGTTAACCAACGCAGAATTGCACTGCGGTCTTCGACCGCCTACCACGACGGTGTACAACGCCAGCGCAGTTACCTCACATCCCATTGTCCCATTTTACATGTCAGGCAGCCGCCATTTCAGGGGCCCACATGGCTTAATTTTTCACTGCGTCACACATACCGAGGCCTTGCCTCAACACTCATATGGGCCAAATTTCGGAATATGATTTGTGTTCTGTGTAAGCTGTGAGTACGTACCTCTGAGTTGGTTGACTCTGTGCTCGCTGTTGTCCTTCATAGGCACCGTCTGCTGGGACATGTGAGGAGATGCGGCATCCTCCGGTGTACAGACCGCTGGTGTACTACATGTACTTTAACACTACTACCTCTCTATTGTCTGTCGTTTTCACCCAGTGTATGGTCACTGAGTTGTCACTTTCCCTTACGATTTCACAGATGTGGGTCCCACTGTGTGACATCTGCTTTGTTTCCTCATGGACTAGAGCTGTGTGACATAGGTATGTTGGCTTTACATTTGAAAGAGCATTTTGCCACTGTAATTGCTAATACATTATTTCGAAATCACAGACAGACTCCAGATTGTTTTGTGCTTTAAGGGTGTTTATTTAAGTGCTCAATATTGGAGGGGGTTGTAAAATGGTGAGGGGTGATGGTGGAGGAATGTCCATGGCAGAGTCCAGACTATTAGTCTCACAGGTGCATTGCCCAAATGGGCATAGGGAGTGGAGCTGGGGCAGTTTGAGGATGGACAGGGTGACAAAGTGGGACATAAGGATGACATTCAGGGTGGTCTCATTTCTTGGTGGGGGTCTTGGCATCGTTCTCTGTCTTTGTCCTGGATCTCAGGGACCGTTTGCGGAGTGGTTCTCCATCTGCAGGGGGTGGGGTGCTGGTGTGGAGGTCCTGTGGCGGTGCCTCCTGTCCACTAGCGCCGGTGGAGGTGGTGGGCAGTTCATCGTCCAGGCTAGTGTCAGGGGCCCCTTGTTGTGCCACAGTGTCCCTCCTGGTGTTGAGGACTTCTTTCAGCACCCCTACGATGGTGTCCAGAGTGGAATTGATGGATCTGAGTTCCTCCCTGAAGCCCAAATACTGTTCCTCCTGCAGGCGCTGGGTCTCCTGAAACTTGGCCAGTACCGTTGCCATTGTCTCCTGGGAATGGTGGTAGGCTCCCATGATGTTGGAGAGGGCCTCGTGGAGAGTGGGTTCCCTTGGCCTGTTCTCCCCCTGTAGCACAGCAGCTCTCCCAGTTCCACTGTGTTCCTGGGCCTCCGTCCCCTGAACCGTGTGCCCACTGCCACTGCCCCCAGATCCCTGTTGTTGTTGGGGTGGTGGGTTAGCCTGGGTTCCCTGTAGTGGTGGATACACTGCTGATTGACGTGTCCTGGGGACAGACGTATGGGCCCGCTGGGTGGGTGCTGTGCTGGTGTTTCCAGAGGGGGGAAGCTCTGTGATGGCCTGCGACTGTGTAAGGGGAACCGAATGTCCAGAGGTCCCCGATGGGCCAGGCTGGTCATCTAGATCCAGTTGGACAGAGCTGCTGTCATCACTGTGGGCCTCTTCTGTTGGTGGTATGGACATGTGTGGACCCTCCTGTCCGGTGACGTTGGGTAGGGGTCCTGCAGGGGTATAAAAGGATATTTATTACATCTGTGTGTGCCCTGGTGTGCTATGGGTGGGTGACCTTGTACCCCAGTGCTTGCATTCCTGTGTGGGTCCTTGTGTGATGGTGGTTTAGGGGGGTGTATGGGTATGTGCAGTGTCCATGCTTTGGTGATGGGTGTCCATGCTTTGTTGTTGCATGCAGGGCTTGGTGTTAGGATGTGTGGTTTGTGATGTTGGGACATTTGTGGGGAGTTGGAGTGATGGGGTGAGGGTGAGGGTAGGGGTATGTGATAGCATGCAAGTAGGGTGGGGGATGTAATAGTAAAGATTTGACTTACCAGAGTCCATTCCTCCATCTACTCCTGCGAGGCCCTCAGGATGCAGAATTGCCAAGACTTGCTCCTCCCATGTTGTTAGTTGTGGGGGAGGAGGTGGGGGTCCGCCGCCAGTCTGCTGAACAGCAAGGTGGTGTCTTGAGACCACGGAACGCACCTTCCCCCGTAGGTCGCTCCACCTCTTCCTGATGTCATCCCTATTTCTTGGGTGCTGTCCCACTGCGTTAACCCTGTCCACTATTCTGCGCCATAGCTCCATCTTCCTAGCTACGGAGGTGTGCTGCACCTGTGATCCGAATAGCTGTGGCTCTACCCGGACGATTTCCTCTACCATGACCCTGAGTTCCTCCTCAGAGAACCTGGGGTGTCTTTGCCGTGCCATGGGGTGGTGTGGGTGATGTGTGGCGTGGTGTATATAGTGATAAGTGGGGTGATATTTAGTGGTGTGTTGTGTGAGATGCGTGGAAGTTATGTGGGTGATGGTATTGTGTGTCTGTGGATGCTTGGTAGTTGTTTGTAGTGTCTCTCTCTGGCCTTCTCTCGGTAATGTTGTCGTAGGGGTTTGTGGAGATGTGGGTATGTGTTTTATATTGTAATGGGTGTGTGGGAGTGGTGTGTGTATCTGTATCACATGTGTGTATTTTGAATTGTCCAATGTGGTGGTGTTTTGTAAATGTGTGTGTAATTTGAGCGCGGCGCTGTGTACCGCCAATGGAATACCGCGGTTGAAAGACCGCTGCATGGATTCGTGTGTCATGATAGTGTGGGCGTATTTCTGTTGGCGTAATGGTGGAGGTTTTGTTTTCACCAGTTTATCACTGACCTTTGGTGTGGCGGACTTGTGTGGGTGTCTGAATTTTGGCGGGTTCCGGGCAGTGGGTCATAATGACCGTGGCGGAATTCCGTGGCCGCGGCGGTGTGTTGGCAGTCTTCTGCACGGCCGTAAGCAGCTTTTACCGCCAATGTTGTAATGACCCCCTATATCTTTTATGTATGATTTAAAATTTGCTTTTCGGTTTTTAGTTTAGAGCAATTTTAGACTTTGGACATAGCACCCTTATTTCAACAGTAGAGGAGGGTGTTGTGGGTCCATTTTAGATTGCCTAGGGATAGGAGTTTAGCCTAGCTTCGACTTGCAGGCCTGTGCCCTTTTACCTAGATAGCATTCTCTGTTTTATTATTCATTTTAGCATTGCTTGCATTTTAGACGACATTTTTTTTATTTCATAATCAGTTACCATTCCAAGAAAGCATCATTATCAGTGATGTACATATTAGATTGTAATCATGTTCTTTGCTTTACATTGGACAAGAACAAAAAATGAACATGTCAAGCATTTGTTATGATATTGCCGATACAAGTTTACGGACACAATCTAACGTTTAGTTACATACCCATGTTGGGAAGGTTGCATTCTAAAAACATCTTGGGAGACCAAGGCAATTAGAGGGGGTTCCACCCAGGATATTCCATCTATACTACACATCACTTTGCAGCAGACTACAGCCCTTGTGTCTCTATGGAGCCTGACTGGAGGCCAACCTTGTCCTAAGGTAATGGGGGTTAGGGGACTGCTCATGGACATGGCATGGGCAGATTAGGTTTATCATGCTTTGCTCTCTTTAGGGTAGAAAATACGCTTTAAGGAGCAATTTGCATATTCATGTTTATTGCAATACATTGGGGTTCTTCATATTTACATCACTTATTTTCACAATCCTGATTTTGTTACTCGTCATTATCCTATTTATTGCAGCGCATGCATTTTATTGCAGATTGTACACTTCAAGGAGGAATTTACATATTCATGTTTATTGCAATACGTTGGGGTTCTTCATATTTACATCACTTATTTTCACAATCCTGATTTTGTTACTCGTCATTATCCTATTCATTGCAGCTCATGCATTTTATTGCAGATTGGAGTATTTTCAATAAATGTATTGAAAACCATCCTGCACCTTCTTTGTTGCTTGTGTGTGTGTGTAAGATACTTATTGCTAATGACAGAAAAGAGTTAGACTTGTTCCATCATGATTTCCCTGAGAGGTTTTCAGAGTCCATGCGCTAGGCTGCCAGAAATCACCCTTATTATCTGGGTTTTGGTGAGGTGCTGCTAGAGAGCTGGAAGGATTGGGCTGATGGTTGTAAATTGGTGTAGGAGTGCTCAGTTGCCTACAAGCAGAGGTGCTGCTGCCCCTAATTCAGCAGTCTCGTTGAGATACGTGAGTCCTTACGACAGGGCCCTTCCTGGCTTCCATCTCGATTGCATGACATTGGACATTTCCTGTAGGACCGGTACTAATGCTGAAATACATCTTTGGCATTTTTATTTGAAATTCTAAATTATCCTGTTGATTTGGCCTGTCTATCAGCCTGACTCGTTTGTCAATTTTGACATTTTTAGCTCTTTTATGTATATTTTAGTGAACTTTTAGTATTATAGTTTTAGAGTGTAGTTATTTTAGGTCTTGAGCCCTGCATTCTTGTCTCAACAATGTGGAGGGCATTATGGGTTCACTTTAGTGCCCTACTTGGGCACACGCATTTCAGCTTCGGCCTACACACTGTGCAATTTTACCTAAGTACATTCTTCATTTTGTTCACTCATTTTAATTAATTTTAGCATGGCTTGTTTTTTTTATTGTTTTGTTAGCATGGCTTGCTTTTAGCGAGATGTTTTATTTTTCTAATCAGCTGCTAGTCTGTGAAAGTACTTTTATTACTTTCATTGCATGACATTTCACAATTGTACCTCTGCCCAAAGATGCTCAACTTGGTACATGATAATCTATCTAGTGTTGTGGCCTCAAGAGTGCACAGTCATTCTCAACACTTAGACACATGATCACATCAGGTCTGTTTCTCAGAACACAGCATGTTTTGTTATAAAAACATCACACAAGCCAAAGAAGATTAGATAGCTAATTCCAGCTAGAGGAGCCATCCTATGTTGCATGCTACTTCACTTCCACGTTGCTGACCTCAGCGTTGTCTCTCCAACCAACCGAGGAGACGGCAGGAAGAACCCTGTTTTCAGGTATGCAGTCAGGTGTTCTTTGGACTAGTATAGGCAGATATCTCTGCTATGCTCTCATGTAGAAGGTAGAAGGCGTAGGTAGGAATTGATAGGCACATGTTTATTCCAACATCCTGGGATTGTTTATATGCTTTTCACTCATGGTAACAATTCTAACTATGCTCTGTTTCATCTTCCTAATAATTATAGCTCATATATTTTATCATGGATTGCAGTCTTTTTCATATATTTATTGAAAATGTTCCTGCATCTTTTATTTGCATATGTGTGTGTGAAACCTGCGCTAATGAGAGAAAGGGGCAGGATCTGCCAACCACAACTTCCCTGAGGAGTCAGAGTGACAAGCATTATGCTTCCACAAATCACCTTTACTTTCTAGGTTTGGGTGAGGTTCTGCTAGCTATCTAAAAGGGTTAGGCTGAAAGCTAACAGATGGTGGGGGATCGACTCAGTCACCTACATGCAGTGGTTCTGCTGCCCGAAACCAGCAGTCTTATCTCCCAGGGAAGAGTCCCACAACAGCAAGTACCCCTTTGTTTGCATTCAGCCATGTGTCTGCTTAGAACAGTACTTGGCTTGTGATGGGGAATCTAGTGGCAACCTTTAGCACAAAAAATACACCAAACACATCGTCTGATGAACTTACAGCTAAAAAAATCCTCATGTGAATTTGATGTCTGTCAACTGTCATGTTGATCCGTGGTGGCCGTTAATTTTATGAGGGATAGGGCGGGGTGGTTACACCTGCACACATACACGACATTCACAACCATTCATACACACACACACAGACACACACATACACACCCACCCACACCCATTAACAACACTCACCAACAAATACACATGCATTCATACAAGCACCAAATATAAAAAATAAATAAAACTTACCTCAGGGCAATCAGCTCCGACAGGGGAGCCTTGGAGGTCCTAGGAGGGATAGGACTTCTGCCTTCCCTCATTGGCTGACCCGTAGGCAGCAGTTCCAATCTCGTCATAGAGTGGGATGGGGTCAGTGAGAATGCTGACCCCACCCCACTCTGTGATGAGGTGTTGCTGATTGGCACTTGGCCCAGGGCACTTCAGGACTTAAAACCAAAGTGCCAAGGTCTGACACAATCAGCAATGTTTCCCCCTCTTCATGAGGGGGAGGGCCTCAAGGCACCTTCGTCAGGTTGAAGAGGTCTCGGCCACCGGGTTGTGGTTTCTTCAGCCCAGAAAGGTTCAGCTCAGACAGCCAGGGGTCTGCACATTTAGCAAATGTTCAGCTCCTGGCTGTCTGACCGGAACCAGAAAAGTATCTGTGAGGCTGACTTTTGCTCAGCCTGATGGACACTCTTTATGTCAGGATATGGCCACTCAGCCCGTACGGATGGGCCACTGCTGATGTTTATGCCATACACACTGCAGGAAGTTAAGGTTCAACAACAAAAATGTCTACAGAAAATAACTTACCCCATTGATGCTGCTGTTGGGCTCTTAACTACCCATCAAGCTCTGGGTATGCCACTGCAAGGATGTGAGCCATTGTGGGGTTCAGGCTGTGGCACACCTGCTTGGATCATTGGGAAGACTGCCTGAGCTGGCCTTTCGCTGACTTACGGGTCCAGCGTCAGAAGTCCTCCCTCCTCTTCTAGCAATGCAGGTTGTGCTGCTTATGGACCACCATGGTTCACACCTTGTTAGCGATGGCATTCCAGACATCCCTCTTTTCATGGGCATTGACCTATATGGATGACAGAAAAAACATGAAAATAAGTTTTAAGTCATTTTGTTTGTTTGTAGTGCTGTGACATAATTTGGTTGCATCACTCACATGCATTCACCAAATAGTAAGTAAATGCTTTTGGAAAACATGTACAGGTTCCCAGGAAATACTGGTTTGCAGTGATCTGTTGAGTACCCTTAAGACTTTCTATCTCCTCATGTTACCAATCCAGGCCACAGACATCATCTAGGCCCGGTCTATGAAACCTTTCCTCTTGTGAGATTGACTCCTAATTAGTCATAATCATTTTGAGCTACTAAAGGCTAAGCAACCTGTACATTCATTACACATAAGCCCAGGCACAGCTACGTTGGCTTCATGGATAGACTTCTGAGAGTCAGAAACCAAGGTTTGCAACGGAGACAGTGACTAAAGACAGTATGGAATAGCTGCTGTGTGTCAGCGAGAGCATGGATTTGGAAGATGTATGAACAAGTGTTTTTAGGAATGGTCATACTTGCATGGATGATTGAGAGCCTGTGTTCTTTTAACTTGCAGCACAGCAAATAACTTTCCCCATATATGCTACCATGACATGTTTAAACCATACAGTTAATCGTTTTCACAATTTGGGCTGTAATCCCACTTGCCAAGACAACTCCATAGCTTTAGAGAATATTCTGGCACTTAACATTTCTCTTCTGCTGACACGTAATGCTGGTACGCTGTATACTGGCCACTGGTAATAAGGGACCTGCAGTTTTTAAAAAAAGAAATCTGGAATTCTGAGTTACATGGACAGATATTTCTGCTTCTCCTTTCAGGTGACTTTTCATTTCCATGTACAGACATTTGTAAGATTGTCAAACAACATTCTGTCCCCAGCTAAATCATTCAGTTCACTACACTCCAATCACAACACTGTGCTAATGCAGAAAAACTGACTAATTAGTCTATGGCCAAAAAAGGAACCAATTACGTAGTCAAACATTTCCCAATCAGACATGTACCTGTTTCTCTGGGTTCCCATAGAGCTGACTATACAGGGACAGGACCTCCCTGGCAGGGAGCTTCAGCTACTCCATTCTGAAGGCAGTGGCCCTGTCACCTGCTTTGCCCAGTAACCTGGCCCCCAAAGGTTGGTAACAGCAGCAAAAAATTAGAAGGTCTTGTTCCCTGCATTGTTAGGAGGCAAGTGAGCTTTTTGTTCAATTCACTGTGTCAACGTTCACAGCAGATGCAATACGTGATAAAGATAGGCACATCCATTGGCTTTTGTGCGCAGCCGTCCCACATGTTAGTTCATGGCAGGGTCTGCCATGGACTGTTCCACCTACTTTGCTGACAGCTTCTGCCGTCGGCTGTCAGGTAGCCTATGTCCTCATATCAAGGTAATGCAGCCACCATTTTAGGGTATGAAACTGCATATTTTTAAATTGGTAGTACATCACCAGAGCTCAAAAAGGAGGCTATTGTCTAGATATGAATAACACAGTTTTTGGCAAAATATGACACATTAAAAAGTGAACTGTGATTGACAATGATAGTGCTATGGGGGAAGTAATACCTCCATTGACAGTATTTATAAAAATAGGTGAAAATGATACATTTCAAATGCATCATTTGCACATAATCTAAAACAAATACATGAAAAAATTAGTTTTGAAGTTCACAAAATGTGATCACAATGTGTGTTCTTGTATGACACAATGACATTCCTAATGTCACCAAGATTAAGATGTATTTGATCATCAAAGCATGGTGTGAACATTTAAGCTGATATTTTCTTTTCCATAAATGCAGACCTTTGAACCCAGGTGTTAGAAATGGGGTTTCTGGTTGGCTGGGGTATGCATCTCAGCCAAGCAGAACCCACCCACTCTAGTCAGAGGAAGGGAGTTACACGTCCAAGATAATCCCTGCTCTCCCCCTTGGTAGCCTGGCACGAGCAGTCAGGCTTATCCCAGAGGCAATGTGTAAAGCGTTTGCACAACTCCCACAACACACGTGATGCACTATCCCCACCACAAAGGAAACACAACACCAAGTTATATAAAAATAAACTATATTGTACACAACATAATTATTAGACCAAACACAACATGTCAGTAATACCCTGCTACCCAAGCAGTTGTCAGAACATTACACAATAGTAACTCTGCAGAACCAGCAGTAGTCACACATAACAAACAGGTTACTTATTATTCTGCAACATAAGCAGTAGTCAGGAATCACACTACTAAATATATGCACTTGTCACAGAAACGTCATAAGTGCCCATATCAGGAATGTTATAAAACATATGGCACGTAATGAAAACATATCAGCATGTCATGCCCGTAAAAGGAACATCAGCAACCATGTATGGCACATCATCAGAAAAACATATCACTCCACAATGTCCATACAGGAACATAAGAAACAAGTATGTCCATAAAAAAGTACCTGTATTCCAGTGTGCCAGTCACTTATAGTGCCATGAAGGTAACAAAGGGGGCCCTGGTGCTTCACTGCGCAAAACAGGGGCCTCATGATAATTTGGGGGGAGGGGGTGCCATGCACCCCCTCTGGCTTTTATAATGGGCCCCTCTTGGGGCCCATGATCTCTAGGGGCCATCTGGGATACAATTAGCCCTCCAGAGGGGGGCCAAAGCCAGCATAACACTATGGGGCTCAAACAATGGACCTTGCAGTGCAGGGGGCATCCCGCGAGGCTTCTGCCCTGCCCGCAGTCTTAAAAGATCAATTAAGGATTAAGGTTCCAGTGGATCGGTGGGAACCTACGATGAGGCTTCCTTCCCCCTTCCCATCCTGCAGCAAAATCAGGGACTACGGTGAGGCGGGGGAGCCTCCGATGAAGCTTCCTTCCCCCCACCCACACTGCAGCAGCAAGGGGGCCCGGTAGGGCGAGGAGCCTCCGATGAGACTTCCTTCCCTCCCCAGCTTCAAGCAACAGGCTTCCGTCTTCCCGGGCCATAGCAGAGGGCAGGCACCAGAGTGGGTGCCTGCTTGTGCCCGGGGGGTGCTACTCGGAGCGTGCTCGGTCCTGGGGGCACGGTGGGAGCACACGTCGCTCCTTTCCTTACTTTTAGTGGTGCCCCGGGGGCACCGGGGACAGCATGTTCTCATCGCTCTCCATTTTTGGCAAAGCCAGGTCATGGAGGTGAACCCTTTCCTCGGCAACATGCTTTTCAAAGCACTGGGGTTGCGGTGGTGAATTACGGCACAACAACACGATTTCCCAAAGTGCACAACGAAGAACCACAGGAAGAAGGCACTGTCAAGGCACTTTTGGGGCATAAAGAAAAAGCGCTCTCCAGGTGCAATGCTTAAAAAGACAGTGCAGGGGTCAGGGGCCACAGCACCCTGCCCCTGTGGGGACAACAAAGTTCAATGGGGCACAGGGCGGCAGGGAACAGCAGCAGACCACCACGAGGTGAATGCAGACAGTTGACAGTTCCTCCAAGTGACCAAGCAGGTCACTGGTCAGCACAACAGCAGCAGTCCATGGCGGTTCCATGTGTGTCCCTCCAGCAGCATTCTGTGCCCAGTTCCTAAATGTCACCAAATTGTGGGGAAAACTCACCTGTCCTTATACTCAGTTTTGCAAGTGTTTCACAAAGAAGGGAAGAGGAGGTTCCAATCAGTTACAAGTGGTTCTGGGAATGCCTCCTCTCTCCTCAAGCACAGGCTCAAAACAACAGTTGGGGTGAACGACCCTTTTGTGTGAGGCCAGGGCACAGCCTTTACAAAGGCATGTGTGCCCTGCCTCTACCTTCTTTCAGCCCAGGAAGACCATTCAGTATCCAGATGCACCTCTATGACACATCCACCCTCCCTCTGTACTGGTTGTCTGAAAAGTATGCACAAAGCCCAACTGTCACTCTGCCCAGACGTGGATTGGAGTCAAGCTCCAAAACACCAGAATCATAAGCATAGAGAAATGCTCACTTTCTAGAAGTGGTATTTCTGTAATAGTAATAAAAAAAATCCGCTCACACCAGTAAGCAGCATTTCTTATTACCATTATAACCATGCCAAACATGGCTATGCTACCCCTCATAAATCAGACAATATCCCCTAGACATAAGGCAGGGAGGGCATTTCCAATACAATCCTATGAGAAGGCAGCACTCACAGCAGTGAAAAACCTAATAGGCTGTTTGTCACTACCAGGACAGGCCACGCAACCAGGCATGTGTCCTGCCTTCTACATACATAGCACCCTTCCCATAGGGCTAACTAGGGCCAACCTTAGAAGTGACTTACATGTAGTTAAAGGGGAGTTCTGGGCCTTGCATGTAAATTTAGATACCGGACCCTGTGGCAGAAAACTGGGCATGAAGCGCTGTAGGCCCACTAGTAGCATTTAGTTTATAGGCCCTGGGTATAGAGATACCACTTTACAAGGGACTTACAGGTAAATTAAATTTGCCAATTAGGTATAAGCCTATCATACCAACTTTAGAAGGGAGAGCACTTGCACTTTAGCACTGATCAGCAGTGATAAAGTGCTCAGAGTCCTAGAGCCATCAGCATGAGGTCAGAAAAAAAAGGAGGAAGGAAGCAAAAAGTTAGGGGATGAACCTGCCAAAATGGCCAGGTCCGACACCAGGCATGGGTAGGAGACCGTGGCCTCAGGTCTTCCGGGGATTTTGAAACCTTGGCACCATGGAAGAAAGGAATATCATTAAGAAGTTCAGGTTAAATAGGAAACTATCCTTGTTTGTGTCACCAGCTGGAGGCTGATCTCCTGCATCACAATAGGAATACAACAACAAAAAATGAAATGCCACAATAAGTGTAGTTTATGTCCAAATCATTTATTTGCAAAGGAACAGAAAGTTGTTTCAAATAATGAGAAAATGAACTAAAAAAGTCTAACATGGTGGATGAAAGTATAACAGTAGAGGTAAAAACAGTCCAATTTAGAAAATACACACTGGAGGAAATTAGGATCTGTGTCTCTAGGAGGTGGTGGTCGGAGTCTTGCCATCCTCTCCTGATGATCCAGACGACTGACCCCTGAGGGGAAGGGGGGGTACAGGTGCAGGGACTCGGGTGGGAGAGGCAGTCTCCTCATTTGGCAGGGCCTCCCTCTCTGTGGCTGGCAGAGAGTAGTGCTCCAAACTATTTTTGCTCTACCCTAATGATTTTATCCACCATGACAGACAAATCTTCCTCTGTGAAATGTAGATTTCCCCTCCCTGGCATAGTGAATAATTGTGAAAAAGACTAATGCCCAAAAAGATGAAGGATAATCAAAAAAGTAATATTAACACAAAACACTGAGGGAGAGGAACACCGAAAAAAAACTGCTCCTGTGTGGCAATTACTGCATCCAAATAGTTTGCTGCAGTGAGATGGCAAAGGATCAGGGTCTGAAATGGAGTGTGTTTTACAGTGCTTTTTGCAGGTGTTCACAATAGTCCAAAATACAACATGTGTCAGCTGCTAGCATCCAACCAATGGCCACAGCCATAGTAATATAGTGAGTGGGTTCCTCGACTTACTCCTGTCATCATTGGCCCACATTTGTTACACCACCAGCCTGACTGTGTTATCTAAATAGGCTCTGCAGAATCCCACCGTCAAGACGGTGATGGTGGCATATTCATCAGCACTGGAGCCCGCGACGCTGGCTGCGAGATGCAGCTGGCGCAACAATATATGCTCTGCGATGGTGCCCTTTGGCTCAGCCTCCATATATCTAAATACGACGGGCAGAACACTGGTCTTTTCAAGTCCGCCACTGACACAGCTTGGTAGTAAGACCTTCTAGATCTAAATCAGGCCTTCACTGTACCCAATGAAAAGTTAATGTTTAGGTGTGGTCCCAGATTTGCAGCAGAATCATGGAGGCATCACAGCGGATCTGTGTAACAATAAAATAATACAAAAAGAGAAAAACTTTCTGCATTGCATTTATAGAATGTTTCAAAGGTTATCAATATTATTTGCTAACTAGAACGTGCCTGTATCCTTTGTTTTTTTCATTGAATTTCACCATATTTTTAACACAAAACTGTACTTCAATTTCACCCATGTGTTCAATTTAGTAATATAATAAAAAAATTCCCAAGTTTATGAATATAATTTAACACACTTATTCTTATTATAAATTTTTAAAATAACAATTAATAAATCAACGTATGGTAACTAATGTAAATTTCCTATAAATGCAATGTAGCAAGCCTTTATCTTTTTTGTATTTATTTTATGGATCCGCCAGATCTGCTCCAATGTCACCAGATGGAACAGTGGAAGGTTGTTGCAGAAATGCATTGGCCATTAGTGCACGTATGCATGAATAAAATAAGTTTTTTGCCGTGAACCGAATGCCTTGCCACCTCTCTCCTTTACCTGCACTTTATACAAGGATGTTGTGGATGCTGTGAGTTCTGATGGCGAGGTAAAGGAATGGTTTATGTTGTCACTAAGCACTCGCAGACTATGGCTTTGTTGAGACGAATTTATTACGCCACAGATCAGGAAAATTACAGCAAGGCCGATGAGCTTCTGCTAACAGCCTTTCTCAATGCCTTACAACGCTATGTATATATATATATATATATGTATATATATGAACACTATCTTCGATGTGGTCACTCCACACCTGATCGCCGGTGGTGCTGCCGTATGAACGCGCGCCACTGTGTTCCCAAATCCACACTTTCCTCCAGTGAATACAAGAAGAAGCAGCACTCCAGAGCGAATATTCATAAATTTAATTTACAGTCCCAACAGGAACACGTTTCGGCACAACTGCCTTCATCAGACTCATATCTATATATATATATATATAGATATAGATATGTGTGTGTACATATACATATATACATATATATGTATATTTTATATATATATATATATATTTATATATGTATATATATATATCTATATAGATATATAAATATACAAATATATATATATATATATATATATATATATATTCACTGAAGAAAACAAAGGTTACAGGGACGTTATAGTTAGGCTCACATTTTAAACATAAAAAACCATGAAAATTCATGCCCTAAGGTAACTATGACTAGCGCCCCCACCATACACAATTATCTGATCAACAATTTTACTGCTGATATTACAGTGACATTATCAATGATGTTATCACAGATGTCATGAGTGCTGTAATTTGTGTGGTAAGCAGCAGTGCATGGCGAGGGCGCGAGTTATAGTTACCTTAGGGCACTATGAGATAACTCTAACTATAGCATGTGAACTTCTATGGTTTTGTACATTTAAAATGTGATCCTAAGCATAACATTCATGTAACCTTTGGTTTTTGGTTCTACAGACGAGCTCTCCAAAGTGCTTGGGAAGTTGGTATTTACTAAGGATTGTATCTCGGCTGATGATCTCACCATCTGGAGAGCATACGTCTCCTTGGCCAATGTCAACGGCACTTGTTTTTGGAACAGTAGCGCCTTTAGTAAGCTCACGTTGTCAAAATTTACATTAGTAGTATCAATGTGAGGCCAGGTTTCTGCAACTCTTATCTCTTGTGTGGGGGATAAAACATGACCAAAACAAGTTACAATTTGAGACACTGAAATTACGTAGGCAATTCCTGGTCTCATTCCACAGCAGCTTTGATCGTTCAAGACCACATAACTTCAATTTGAAAGTATATAAAGTGCTGGACGATCAAAGGGATGGGAGTACCCTTTGAAAAGCATGCCAAGTTTGTGATCCCCGCATTGCAGAAACTGTGAAGTGACACCCATTTGCAGATTATTGAATGACTAGCATTAGTCTCACATTCGCTTCCGCTCTGAAAGACCACTGTTTTTCCCTTCAGACATTTGAACTGGAAAGGTAACTCCCACTCTTCTTTTATATAGCTATCTCCTAGCCACTTGTACCTGCCTAAAGCAAAATGTTTGAAACATTTCATGAAACGAAAGGTGGAAATTGGCAAATTTATAACCCTAAGTATTAACCATACTGTTGATGGAGTTTCTGCTACAGTGAAAGGCAGCTTTTCTAACTTTTCTATGCTAAGCATGGTGTAAGTTGCTTCTTTTTAAGCCATTATCTGTTGCTCCCTGGACAAATTAAAAGCAGTAAACAAGTCACCACTGTTAATGGGTTTCCATGGGGGGGGGGGAGTTATTTTTCAGAATCTGCAATGTCCAACCCAGTTGCATGATGGAACACAGCTGACTTTGCCCATTTTGTAAAAGGGACATGTCAGTCTGAATGATATCAATTGTAGAAGACACAATATTATCAAGTGTGTATATTCTGTTGGACAGAGTATTCATGTCATTATCAATAACTGCTGAAGCCTTTTCCATATTTTCCTTATCTACCTGCCTTAAATGAGCAGCTGCTTCCATTTGAGAAAGCTTCCAAATCTCATTCTATATGGCAAACAGGAATCGTTAAGAGTGTGGTTTTCTTCTACCTAGCAGGAAATCTTGCAAGTCTACTTCTTCTAATAGGAGACAAAGATGTTCCTTAACCGTTGCTAAGATGTTAGTCTGTAACCATTGGTGGCACAGTTTGTGCACACTATGGCCCATATTTATACTTTTTGACGCAAACTAGAGCCGGTGCTGGTTTGCGTCAAAAGATTTACCGCCGGCTAACGCCATTCCTACGCACCAGGTGGGCGCCTTATTTAAGGATTGACGTTAGCCGGCGCTGCGGGCTGGTCAGAGTAAAAAAAAATGACTGAAACCAGACAGAGCCAGCGTAGGGGAAAATGGGGGTTGTGCGTCAAATAATGGTGCAAGTCAGGTTTGTGTCAAATATCATGGCTCAAACTGGACTTGCGCCATTTTATGATGCACAACCCCCATTGAAATGACTCCTGTCTTAGCAAAGACAGGAGTCATGCCCCCTTGCCCAGTACCCATGCCCAGGGGACCTCTGGCCTCTGGGCATGGTCATTGGGCACAGTGGCATGTAGGGGGGCCCAAATTAGGCCCCCCATGCCACTTTAAATTTTTTTTAAAATGATACTTATCCCAACTTACCTGTACCTACCTGGGATGGGTCCCCCCATCCACGGGTGTCCTCCAGGGGTGGGCGAGGGTGGCAGGGGGTGTCCCTGGGGGCAGGGAAGGGCACCTCTGCACTGCTTCCATGGTCAGAGACCATGGAAGTGAGCCCACAGGTCCCTTAACGCCTGCCCTCACCCAGGTGTTAAACAATGGCGCACATCAGGCTGTGCGCTGTTTTTTAAGGCCCACCCCCTCCTGTGCGTCAAAATGACACAGGAGTATAAATAAGGCACCCAGGCCTTAAAGTCATTTTTTGGACGCGAACGCCTACCTTGCATGTCATTAACGCAAGGCGGTTTCCTGCATCCAAAAAATGACGCACATGGAGGATTTTTGACATCCACGGGGTCGGGCGTCAAAGCGTAAATGTGGGGCAAGGTCTGCGCTGAATGTGCGTCAAACTTTTTGATGCACATTCGGCACAAACAGAGTATAAATATGGGCCTATGACCCTCATTACGACCCTGGCAAACGGCGGTATAATGGAGAAAAGTACTTCAGGCTGGCAGTACTTTTCCCCACAATTTGAGATTGGCTCTTTGGCTCAAGCCAAACCACCAATGTACCACTCCGTCCGCCACGACGGTAACAGCCGCCGGGCTGGAGACTTCACCTACACCCATAGTTTTTGTGGCATCTGTACCGTCACGAGAACCATGGCAGTAGGACCTATCAGTGACAGAGAATTCCTTCCCTGTCACTGATAAGGTCTTCCCCGCTCTCCTCCACAGATTTCCCCCCAGTTCCCTCTTTCCAGACCCACCCCCCAACATACACGCAACTTCACACACTCATACCCACATGCACCCACAAATGCATTCATCCATTCACACACACCTCCAAATACACATACATACATACAAGCACACACGCATTCACACAACACACAATACACACACTCACATATCCACACATGCATAAACATACCACACGCAACGCACACCCGCCGCATTCACACACACACACAAACATACACACACACCACCACACACACACAACACCCCCGACCCCTGTCCCCTGTCAGAGCACCCAACTTACCTGATTTCAGGGGGCTCTCTGGCAGTAGACGGGACAGGGCGCTGCTGCCAGCAGCAGCGTCCGCCAGAAGAACATCGCCAGGCCGTATCATAGGTCATGATACAGTCTGCGGCAGTCTACTGGGGTGGCACTGCTGCTGGCAGCAGCGCTACCTTACCGCCATCCGCCGCCATGACCGTAGCTGGAATTCCGTCATCCTTCTGGTGGAATTCTGACTACGGTCAAAATACGGCGGACGGGTGGTTACCGCGGCAACGGTCTTTTGGCAGCGGTCACCGTGACATAATGAGGACCTATATGTGGTACCTATACCAGAGTGTTGAACCTAGACATAACAAGGGTCCAGCCGACTAATCTTGATGCCCCCTGAGGAATTAACAAAATTAGCCTGACACCCATCTGAATGTATTGGCCACAATAACCACCCTCCGGGACTTGAAATAATGGAATTACAGGTACCATTCTGAACCGAAGCATTAAGGGCTACCTGTACGTGGCATTTTGCACATAGCAAACAGCAAATCTGGCCGTTTGTGACGTGCAAAATGCACTTTGCCATGTTCAAACCCATTTTTGTGATTCAGTAAACTATTTACCGAATCTCAAAAAGGGATTGCGAGTCGCAATTAGGAAGGGTTGTTCCCTTCCTAATTGCGAGTCGCAGTCCCATGTAAGATTGTTTTCTGACCGCAAATGCGGTTGCAAAACAATCGCAGATAGCACCAGTGTCACACTGGTGCTAACCCATTCGCAATCGGGAGGAGTCCCCATGGGACAACCTTCCCCTTTGTGAATGGCAGTATAAACAGTTTTTGAAATGAAATGAAAACGTTTCATTTTTTGTTTTTGAAATGCATCTCATTTTCCTATAAGGAAATCGGGCTGCATTTAAAAAAAAAAAACTGCTTTATTTAAAAGCAGTCACAGACATGGTGATCTGATGTCTCCAGCAGGCCACCATCAATGTGAGGGCGGACATTCCCAAAGGGGTCTCAAATTGCGAGCTACCCCATGAATATTCATGAGGTAGGCCATTTGCGAGTCCCTTGCGAATTGCAAATAGTGTCATTGACACTATGCAACATAAGGTTTTGCGACTCGCAAATTGTGAGTCGCAAAACCAAACTTTGGTACATGTACCGATGTCTTAAATACATGTCACTGCACAACCACATGAAGCCATGCTCATATCTGCTGTTTTGTTACACAGGTGACAGTGCATATGCTCTGAGGCCATGGATATTCACCATACCTAACACCTGCCAATCAGAATGAGTGGCGCTGCAACATTGGACATCGGCAAACCAGAACCGTTGTTGAGAGGACCTTTGGCATGTTGAAGTCACGTTTCCGATGCCTGCACAAAAGTGGAGGGGCACTCCAGTATACTTCAGAGACTGCATGCAAGATTGTGGCAACATGTGCCATCCTACACAACATAGCAACCAGACGTGGGCTACATCTCACTCTAGATGACACAGATTCGGAGGATGAGGAGCAAGAGCCCCACAACGACAGCCTGGGGATGGTAGCATCGCAATGGAGGGCAGATGGAGACTGGACCACATTGCAACTCACTACTTTGGCAGGTATGTGTCAACCGTTACAGCATTCACAAATGTAAGACACACATAGCCAGATTGTGCAACAAAAAATATCCCTTTAATGTCAGGAGTGTACTAATGAACTGTTGATGTTTAGCTAGCAGTAAAAACATTAAATGTAACAACGTCTGACACATTTACATCATGTGCCTCAGGCAAATCCCAGATAAGCAAAATCCCTTGCTACATATCCAGCAAAATGGCCAAGTTCCACCTGTAGCGTTACAGTGCGCCATGACAGGCAGGAAGTTGTGGTTGCGAGGCGGCCAATTGACTGACTGAGCCGGTCCAAACAGGCAGCAGTGTTGCGCTCTCTGCGCCTTGCATGGGCCCAATCCGCTAACATATTCCTGCACATGTCATTGATGGTGGTGCTGAGGTTTACCATGTTGTTGTTCATGTTGGTGAATTGTGTGTCAACATTGGCAAATCCCTGTGTGAGGGTCTGTTGCAGTCTGTGCAGGTTCCTGTTCATCAACCGCATTTGTTTATTTTGCAGGCGGTGACTGCTCAGTAGAGATGCGTCCAGTCCTAGGAATTGTTCACCTGTGACATTCTCCTCACCCGCTGACTGTGTTTGACGTCGCCGTCTCTGCCCAGACCCAGATGTTCTATGTGGCTGACTCACACTCATCTATGGCCTCGTTGTCAGGTTTCCTGTCTCAGTGTCCCCATCTGTCTCCTCGGTGGTCTCATGTGCATGGTGGACAAGTGGTGTGGTCATGCACTCCCCCTACAGATATGCTGGCTGCCTCATCTGCTCTGATGGTGGCAGCTTCTTCTCCCTGAACACTAGGGTCATTGGTGGGTACTTGTGGGAGACCTGTGGGACACAGGAGATACACTGTCAGTGCCTCTCAGATGTGTGGTGTATCAAAATAAATATTCCTCAAAAGTTGGACTATTGTTCTACATTGCCCATAATGCATTGTTCTGTGGGTTGCAATATAGGCATGGAACAAATTTGGATGATGCATGCTTTTGTGTACTGTGGTTGTGTGCATGGTTGTGAGAATGTAGCTTCTTTCTAGTATGGCCTAATGTGTATGCCTGTGTAGTGCTTAACTGTGTCAGTGAGGCTCTGCTAACCAGAACCTCAGTGCTTATGCTTTCTCTGCTTTTAAATTTGTCACTGTAGGCCAGTGACTTAATTTACCAATTTCAATTGGCATACTAGACCCCCCCTTATAAGTCCCTAGTATATGGTACCTAGGTACCCAGGGCATTGGGGTTCCAGGAGATCCATATGGGCTGCAGCATTTCTTTTGCCAACCATAGGGAGCTTGGATAAACCCTTACACAGGACTGCCATTGCAGCCTGTGTGCATTAGTGCACACACTATTTCACAGCCATTTTCACTGCACTTAAGTAAATTATAAGCCACCTATATGTCTAACCTTCACTTGTTGAAGGTTAGGTGCAAAGTTACTAAGTGTGAGGCCACCCTTGCACTAGCAAAGGTGTCCCCACATAGTTCAGGGCAATTCCCCCGGACTTTGTGAGTGCGGGAACGCCATTACACACGTGCGCTCTGATGGTGGCAGCTTCTTCTCCCTGAACACTAGGGTCATTGGTGGGTACTTGTGGGAGACCTGTGGGACATAGGAGATACACTGTCAGTGCCTCTCAGATGTGTGGTGTATCAAAATAAATATTCCTCAAAAGTTGGACTACTGTTCTACATTGCCCATAATGCATTGTTCTGTGGGTTGCAATATAGGCATGGAACAAATTTGGATGATGCGTGCTTTTGTGTACTGTCATTGTGTGCATGGTTGTGAGAAAGTAGCTTATTTCTAGCATGGTTACCCCCAAATTTGGCCTGATTGTGAGTGTGTGTCAGTGTGATTTTACTGTGTCACTGGGATCCTGCTAGCCAGGACCCCGGTGCTCATAGATAAAAACCTATATGTCAGTATGTTTTGCCTGTCTCACTGGGATCCTGCTGGTCAGGACCCCAGTGCTCATAATGTATGGCCTAATGTGTATGCCTGTGTAGTGCTTAACTGTGTCAGTGAGGCTCTGCTAACCAGAACCTCAGTGCTTATGCTTTCTCTGCTTTTAAATTTGTCACTGTAGGCCAGTGACTTCATTTACCAATTTCAATTGGCATACTGGACCCCCCTTATAAGTCCCTAGTATATGGTACCTAGGTACCCAGGGCATTGGGGTTCCAGGAGATCCATATGGGCTGCAGCATTTCTTTTTCCAACCATAGGGAGCTTGGACAAACCCTTACATAGGACTGCCATTGCAGCCTGTGTGAATTAGTGCACACACTATTTCACAGCCATTTTCACCGCACTTAAGTAACTTATAAGCCACCTATACGTCTAACCTTCACTTGTTGAAGGTTAGGTGCAAAGTTACTAAGTGTGAGGCCACCCTTGCACGAGCCAAGGTGCCCCCACATAGTTCAGGGCCATTCCCCTGGACTTTGTGAGTGTGGGAACGCCATTACACACGTGCACTTCTTATAGTTCAATACCTATATGTAGCTTCACAATGGTAACTCAGAATATGGCCATATAACATGTCTAAGATCATGGAATTGTCCCCCCTTTCCAAATCTGGTATTGGGGAGCCAATTCCATGCATCATGGGGGCTCCACCATGGACCCCCAGTACTGCCAAACCAGGGGCCAGATGTATCAAGGAAGCCTTTTGCGAGTCGTAAATAGCGATTTTTAAGAAATCGCTATTTATGATTCGAAAAATGCAATGTATCACATTTGCAAATCGGTAATAGCGATTTCTTAAAAATCGCAAATGCTATTACCGAATCGCAAATTGCGATACCGGCCCCATTTGCACCTACGGGCCTGTAGGCCCATATCTGCAAATTTTTTGCATTTCCAAAATTGTGATTTCTTAACCAGAAATCTCAATTTTGGAAATGCAAAACCGCAGGATGCTGGGGGCCTAAGGCCCCCTCTGCTGCACCCCAAAATAAGTTTTTGCAACATGTAAGGTGCACACATGCCAAAAGGGCATGTGTGCTTTATATGTAAATTTTAAAAATGCATTTTAAATGCATTTGTAAAATTTGCACATGGTTACCACCAGGTTCAACCTGGTGGTAAATAGCGATTCCTAAATGTCCATATCGCATTTAGGAATTGCTTCTTACATGTGCTTTGAAATCGCAAATGAGGAATCTTTATTTGCGATTTCTTATTTAGAGAGTCTCAATTTGCGACTCTCTAAACAGGGTCGCGATTTTAAGGAATCGCTATTTTTGCGTTCAAAATGTCTTTCATACATTCTGAAATGGCTTTTTGCATTCGCGAATGCAAACAGTTTTCATACATCTGGCCCCAGGTCTCTGAGGCTTGCACTGCAGCTACAGCTGCTACCACCTCACAGACAGGGTTCTGCCCTCCTGGGGCTTGGGCAGCCCCCAGGGCACGAAACTAGACAAAGGAAAGGGGAGTGACCACTCCCCTGTCCATCACCACCGCAGGAGTGGTGCCCAGAAACCCTCCAGTGTCCCACACTTCAGCCATCTTACTTTGCAAGGTGTGGGGGCACTCTGGAGGGCTCTGAGTAGCCAGTGCCAGCAGGTGACGTCAGAGACCCTCCTGATAGGTCCATACCTGATAAGGTAGCCAATCCCCCACTCAGGGCTATTTAGGGTCTCTCCTGTGGGTTCTCTTCAGATTCTGCTTGCAGGTTTCCTTCTGGAATCCTCTGCAACACCTTCAGACTCTTCTGACCTCGGATCAACTGCAGTCTGCTCCAAGAAACGCTGTAACTGCAACAAAGTGTCTAAAAGAGACACTTTTCTTCAGCACCTCAGCTCCAAGTCAGCAACTGCAACAGTTTCCATGGTGTGCGTGCTCTGGGGACTTCCTGTCTTCATCCTGCACCAGAAGGACCGAAGAAATCTCCCGTGGAGTGACGAAGTCACTCCCCTGCTCCAAGTAGGCACCTTCCAAGATGATGACAGGTACCCTGGGACTCCTCTCACAGCAACAAGCATGCTCCTAAGGACACAGAGGGTGGACATCATTGACATAGACTGTCCTGAGGTCCTGCTGATGTAATTTGGAGGAGGTAAGATCTTGCCTTCCCCGAGAGCGATGGTACCCCTGTGGTGTCTTCTTCACCTCCTGAGGCCTCTGTGCACTCTTTGCAAAATTCCTTCATGCACAGCCTGGGCCAGGTCCCCAGCACTCCATCCTGTGATGCACAACTCGCTGAGTTGTTCTCCGGCGGCGTGGAACCTTCTTTTGTTGTGCTGCATCAACTGCATTTTGCACCTATTTGAACCCAGATCCTCTGACTCCTGGGGGTGCTGGCTGGTATCCTGAGGGCTCTATAAATTGCTGAGAGCCTCCTCTTCCTCCTCACATAGAGTTGAGGCCCCCAGGCCCCTCCTGGATCCATCCAGCACCATTTTGATGCAAAACACACTTTTGTCATAGCCAAGGCTTGCTGGTGACTTCCAACACGAAATCTCATCCGCAACGATCTTCACGCCACTGGACATCTTTTGCATTATGCAGGACCCTGCTGGCATCTTCCTAGGATGCAATTCTGCAGTCATCAACTAACTGTGGGCTCTTCTTTCGCACCCTCTTCTGGGTTGGCAGGGGCTCCTGTCCTTCCTGGAACTTCTTTCAACTTCTGGACCTGGTCTCCTTCCTTTGCAGGGCGTCAGATCCAATAATACAGCAGTTGTTCTTTGCAGACTTGGTTGGCTGCTGCAAAATCCCCAAAACGAGGTGTAGTGTGTCCTAGGGAAACTTGCAGTACTTTACTCCTGCTTTCTGGGCTCTGGGGTGGGGTAATTTACTTACCTTTACTGTATTCTTACTCTCCCGGTGATTCTGCACACACTACACTTGTCTAGGGGGAATCTGTGATTCACATTCCACTTTTTTAGTATATGGTTTGTGTTGCCCCTAGACCTATTGTATCCCATTGCATTCTATAGGATTTCCTACTGTTTGCATTGTTCTATGACTATTTACTTGTCTAATTTTGGTGTCTAGTGTATATATTGTGTATAATACCTACCTCCAGAAGGAGAATTGTCACTAAGATATTTTTGGTACTGTGTCACCCAAATAAATACCTTTCATTTTGGTAACACTGAGTATTGTCTTTACTTGTGTATAAGTACTTTGTAACTATAAGTGGTATTGCATGAGCTTTGCATGTCTCCTAGTTCAGGCTAAGCTGCTCTGCTATAGCTACCTCTATCCGCTTAAGCTGCTAGAACACTACCACATTCACTAACAAGGGATAACTGGGCCTGGTGCAGTAAGGTGTAAGTACCCAAGGTACCCACTACAAACCAGGCCAGCCTCCTACAATGGTGCATTGAATGGTGTAAATAAGTGAGATTTGCTACTTACTTTTGGATGTTCCCGATGCTGAACTGTCCAGGTCCCCAATTCCTATGACAGCCTCCAGCTCCAGTGTGGTCTCCACCATGCTCTCTATGGCTGTAGGAGGTGGTACTGTGGATGGTCCTCCACCTGTTCCATACGCCTCCCTCATCCGCTCTGCCACCCTTTCTTTGGTTCTGGACCTGAGTTTGTTCCACCTTTTGTGGACCTCATCAATGGTGCGATGGCTTACTCCAATTGTATTGATCTTACTCTGAATGTCCAGCCAGATCTTCTTCTTCTGTGTGTCAGGGACACTCATTGCTGCCTTGCCAAACAGGACCTCATGTTGCAGGCAGCACTCCTCAGTCAGGACCTCCAGCTCCTTATCAGAGAATTTCAGTTTTCTCTTCCTCCCTGCAGTGGGTGTCTCCTTGGTCTGAGTTGACATGGCTGCAGTTGCTCCTCTCAGCTGGGTGTGCCTCTGCTGTCTGTGCTGGGTAGACTCCTCCCAGTTCCATGGGGGGTACTTCCTGGTTCTGATGTCATCACTCAGAAACAGGAAGAGTGTTTTTTTTGTTTTGTTTTGCACCAGTTCACAAATTGCGACACAATCACAATTTGTGACTCAGGGCACACCCATGTGCAATTTGCAAAATCGCAATTTGCGATTTCGCAAATTAGGATGTGGCTCCTTACCGAATCGTAAAATGGAATTGCGATTTGTACTTACATCACGGTTGGCCAGTCGGAAATAGCGATTCGCATTGAGTCGCTATTTCCGACTCACAATTCTTCAACTTCATACATGTAGCCCTTAGTTCTTTTTCTTTGACATTTAGGAATGTTTGCCAATTGGTGTATTTGGCTGGTGTGGGGATACTGGGCGCATTAATTTCTTTTATTTTTGCTAACCCTAGACAGGATGTTTGTTGAACTGTACCATTCAAAAATATAAGTTGGACAGGAATAAGGCATGCTCTAAACAAAGCTTCCCTACACTGAATTTTCCAGTCTTGTGTTCCCCATACACTTTTCACATCAGTAGTGCTCTTCCAGTAGTCATAGCCTTCATCAGCAAGTTGGGAAACAAAGGAATCTGAACAGATTAGTTTGGTGTTGGTTAGCAAAATCTTCCGTATTTTAGAAGTTAATAATGTGAAATCATATTACTCTGCATTTGTAGTGTCATGCCCAGAGAATTATGCAAATTTGTCTACATAGGTTATGGGGCTCCCCACAGGTGGAGTTGAATAGTGTTCAAACTGTGTTTAATTAAATACTGTTCTATGTCTAGTTGCTCAGTGCAGAAAGTAATGTCGTCAATGGTTATAACAGAAAATGTCCCTATGATTTGCTGTGTTCATATACACATCTTCATTTTCAAATACAGCATAATCCTGCAATTCAGCAAGCATAGAATCAACAGGTTTAACATCCCAGTCATCAAAAACAACACCAAGTATAATTACCTAGAATGGTCCGATCTCCCCTGGCAAGATGAATGTTGAGGTTGTCGTCTGTGAGATAGATATCATCCACATAGGACAACGCCTCAGGATCAATATCATGCAATATTGATGTTACTGAGGCAGAAAACAACCCTGGGAAGTTCTTATACCTCTGTGGCAAACCGCAAAAGTGCAGCTGAGAGCCAAATGCAAATGGTCTCAGGTCCCGACTTTCATGTGCTAAATTTTAGCAGAAGAAACCATAGGAAATATACAAGGTTGGTTTGTAATTTTTACGCACTATGTTGTTAATCAGTGCAGTGCTGTGTGCGTTTTGTATTGCGTATGGGTGTGTATAGTTGTTTAAGTATATGTAATCTAAGACTATTCTATGTGAATGGTCTGGTTTTGCAACGGCTAATAATGGGTTATTCATTGTAGGGACACAGGGATCTATTACTCTATGGTACTCGAACTGAGTGAGGATCTCTCTCACTGGAGCTTTAGCCTCATGTGTAATAGGCTATTGGGGCTGAGGTGAAGACCTAATAGGTATTACAAGGAAGGGGGAATCCTTATCCCACCCTATGTGGTTGTGATATAGAGCCGGTGCCTGCGCCAAAGCCCATTCTACAGCGTAGGCTTCTTTTACCCCTTCTGGAACAAGATCTGAGAAAGAAAACAAAATGACATCTTCCCCATGTGGGAGCTTACAGACGGCTGGATGGCCAGTCTCCTTCGGCCAATAAGATATCACATTTTACTTCTTCCCAAAAATAACACTAATAGTGTGCTCTATGTCTCCATCAATTTGGATATTTAAATCATAAACCCTGTCGGGTTAGAGAACGCATCCCTCCACAGACTCGACTGTAAGAAAGTCGTTAGTTGCTGTCACATCCAGATGATCTTTCAGACATATCATTAATTCTGCCACGCTGTCCAACAGGGTCACTGCCCACGTCTTATTCCTCAGCAATGTTCTCAAGTTTGCTGGCATGTTTAATTTAAATTACTGTCACCTTTTTCTTTTTAAATTGTGGCTTTTGTTTTGGGGATTTGTCTTCTTTCTAGTCTAAAAACCGCGGAAATTCTATTGTGTTTAATGTAGTCAGTACGCTGCTCTGACAGGCCCAATCTCTCACTCCATCTATCCAGTGTCTCCTGAAAGGAACGAGAGGGATGTGAATCAGTGTATCTGCTAGGAGTCTTTAAAATTTCACTGTTTCTGAGATTATATCACCTTTTGGAGCACTTCGGATGCAGAGAGTCTGTTCTCTGACTTCTTCTGCCTTTATTTTGTTTTTGTTTAACCCAACATTTTTTTGGAACCCTCTTGTGCTTGTTTAGTACCACAGTTAGGGATGGTACTCTGAAATTCAGGCTTCTTTGGCTTGACTCCAAAACTATCCATCCTATACTAGTATAGGTGTCGGAAATCATTTTTGGTAGTTGACGCTCCTGTTCCAACTGTGACGTATAGCCAATGCTACCACTTCCCTTTTAGTAGAGTATTTTTGTGGAGACTGTGTTGAAGTTACGCATCAGTTTCAACCCAAAATCTAGGGCTGGAGCAGCCTGTGCTCATTTTGAATTTGTTTTAACACTTCCAGTAAATTGGAAAGTGCCGGAGTACCGTGTGTGGTAATGTAAATTGCAGTGAAGACTGAACCCCATGTTGTGCAGTCGTCCACTGAGGGAATCATTCCAAATGCCAAGCACATTGTGAAAATTCTATGTTCATCTTGGGCTTCCATATGGGGAAACACTGCTTCCAGCTGGTTAGCTTTTTGTGCTATCCAGAACAGAATCTTCTCACATTCCGTGGGCGCTTTGCCCATGATAGAATGTACTATTTGTCGCCCAGTAGTGCCATTAAACCAATTTTCATGTTCTTCATAGGAAAGTGTCTCTATATCCTGGTAAGCTTGGTACTGCTGTGTCATGTTTGCCATTTTATATGCTTGAAATGTATGTGCTGTGTCATCTTCTTCAGAAAAGGTGACCTGGGAATAGAATATTTCTGTGTGTGTAAGCTTCATGAGCTTCCATGATAAATGTGACAAACACCCCCTTCCCCCGTCATATGTTAAGCCATGGGGTTCTACATGTTGTTTTAATTCATGTCTAAGATGTTCTAGAAAGTTTATGATGTTAGCCATGTGAAATAATGGGTACAGAGAAGGAACACCAAATGGGGAGAAAGTACTTTTAAGAGTTCAAGCTTGAACAACCTTCAGCCTAGTTAGGTGCTCTCTTTTCAGCTGAGAAGTATTTTTCCTAAGACCATGGACATCTCTGTATAATGGCACTTAGGGTACTTGCTGTGTGTGAGACAGAGATACTCAGGATATCCGTAAATTAGTGCCAAAACACCATCATTGGTGGTCCCATGTAATAGTTGGACTCTCGCTCCTAAGCAAGACTGCTGGTTAAGGGTAGACAGCACTTTTGTAGGTGACTAAGCGTGGCCTACAACAAGTCGCAATTGTAGGCCCAACCCGCCCAGCTTACAAGCAGTACCTCACCAAAACTCATAAAGCAAAGGTGATTTCTGGCAGCCTGATGCAGGGACTCTAGACAAGACCTATCAGTGGAGTTGTGGTGGAACGGAAGTTACCGTTTTCTCACATTGGCAACAAGTCTCAGTCACACGCAGGCAATGAAGGAGATGCAGGAGAGTTTTCAATATATTTATTGAAAGAACTGCTATCTAGGATAAAATGCATAAGCTGCAATGATTAGGATGATAAACATTGAAAGAAGCATCATTGTGAAGATGAGAGTTGTGAATATAAAATCCCCACCATCTTACAATAAACATGAGATGTAAAATTCCTAACCCCGAATGTCCTAATCTCTACCCTAGAGAGAGCTGGTATGATAAACCTAATCTGCCAGTACCATGTCCATGAGAAGCACCCCCATCCTTTGTTACCTTGGAATGAGGTTTCTAGGTCAGACTCCATGGTGACACAAGGCTGAGCTCTGCAGTCAAGTGACATGCAGCATAGATGACAACTGGAAGGAACTCCTCTAATTACCTTGTCCGTATAATATGTATTTATATAGATAATGTTGGATCCGTGACTCAGGTATGTTCCTAAACAGTTGATAAGGTAGCAGACTTGTGGCAACAATTATGTAAACAATCTTCAACAAGTGTATATAATGTTCCCATCACACGTCAGTGAGAAAGGGACATGATAACAATAATTATGTACATCACTGATCATGACATTGATAATGACGCCTTCTCTGGGTGGCAATGATAATGCAAATCAAAACATCTTTATGAAATATAAACAATGGCAGCCATCTTAGAAGAAATAATAAAATAAATGAAATAAAACAGAGCAGACTAAGTAGGTTAAATGTCACTAGGTGACAGGGGCACAGGCCTGCAAGCCAAAAGGCTAAGCTAAACTCCTGAGTCCGAATAAGAGCTAAAATGGATTCACCACAACAGTGGCATTATAGTTAGGCTCTGAATTTACTCGTACAAAACCACAGAAATTCAACAGTTGTAGTTAGAGTTCTTCCAAGCAACTATAACTCATGCCCTAAGGTAACTGTAACTCGTGACCTCGCCATGCGCAGTTTGAAGGCGCGAGTCATAGTTACATTAAGGCACAAGTAATAGTTATTTGAAACTGAGTTTTGTATGAGTAAATTCAGTAACTTCCTCTGGGACTCAGGGTAAATATTTAATTTTTTGGGGGGGAGAGGGCCATGCAGCCACCAACCACAGGCCAGTCTCAGCTCTGGGGAGCCAACCCCCAGCCTATACATTTTCTTTTGGGGGGGTTTGCTGCACATTACCTCCTCCCCAGGCCGATCTCAGCCCGGGGACCCCATCCCCTGTGGCCCAGCGTAACATTTAATTTTTGGGCGGTAGGGAGGCCGTGTGGCCCTGCTCCCCAGGGCCATCTCGGCCCCGGGAACCCATCCCCCACGGCCCAGCCATGTGACCTGGGTGCCCCCATGGCACCCAGTCACAATATTGGAGACCATGAGGGGAGCCTGAATGCCCCCACAGTCCCACTTGGATCAGCACTGCTGTCACAAAGAGCCAGCTGCTAAGGTAGTGATAGCAATCATTTCCTCTGTCTCCCTGCCTGCATCATTGCAGTCAGGCAGACAGAGGAAACCTCTCCTCCGATGAAGGGAGAGCTGTTTAACAGCCCTTCCTTCATTGGACCAGAGTGTTTGCAGTTGCTTGGTGGCAGCTTCAAAGCTGAAGCCAAGCCACAACATCCAGCTCTGTCCTGAGGGTGGGCACCTTGGGACATACCAGGAGCTGGCTCTGGGGGGGGGATGATTCCCAGAGCCATCAGTGGCTCTTCAAGAGACGCCATGCAGCCCACCTCCAATGTGCATAGCCCTGGGGAGGGTGTGGTCCTGGGGCTGTAGAGGGTCCGAAACGGACCCCTATCTATTTTTTATACTTTGCTCCAGTGAAGTTGTGGTTCCCTGGGCTGTGAGGGGGCCACACAGCCCCCACATAGTATTTCAGCTATGCTCCAGGGAGGTGGTGGTCCCTGGGGCTGCATGGCCTGCCTGTATAGTATTTCAGTTATGTCCCAGGGACGTGTGGTCCCCAGGGCTGCAGGGGGTGTGTGTGGCCCCCTGCATAGTACTTATGTTATGTTCAGAGGAGGTGGTGGTCCCTGGGGCTGCAGGAAGGCTGCGTGGCCACTAGGTCAGAGCAAACACTTCACCTACTGCCAGTGAGTGCTGTCAAACATCTTACACTTTCCAATCACATGCATGGGTTGACTGTCATAGTTATGTCTGGAAGCATCATAGAAAGGAGTCATCTATGGCCTAACGGTTAAGATCACAGACCCTCTCACTGAAAGTTGAGGGTTCTACTCCAGGTGTGATTGTGGTCAACACACCATAGGGCATGAGTTACAGTTACTTGAGATAACCCTAACTATTACAGGTGAATTCTATAGTTGTGTACGTAAAAAATGTGAGCCTAACTATAATGTCCCTCTAGCTTTTGTTTTTGTAAGTGAATATATATATACACACACATAGCTAGTATATATATATATATATATATATATATATATATATATATATATATATATATATATATATATATATATATATATATCAACAACATTCATGAAATACTTCACGAACGACCGCACTCCGGGATCTCTTATTTCACAATATATATATATATATATGTACGTATATATGTGTGTGTACGTATATATATATGGGTATATATAAATATATACACATATGTGTGTGTACATATATATATATATATAGATAGATAGATAGATAGATAGATAGATAGATAGATAGATAGATAGATAGATAGATATAGATATATATATATACATATATATATACACATGAACTAGTTTTATAGAAAAAGTGTTTTTTGTTTTGCTAATAACATTTGCTATTTTATGAATCTTCAAAAAAATTTCAAATTCCTGAAGTGGCTCAGAAAAAGGGGTTGTCCCTAAATTTGTTTTGCCCATGCAATTTTCCATAGGGATTTTAGGCACAAATACAGCTCGAGCCATTGGACATAATTTCACCAAATTTGGCAGAAAGCTACATCTTAGTCCTGAAAGATCTCTTTGTGTAATTTGGTGTAAATCTGTTCAGTAGTTTTATAGTTATTCAAGAAAAATTATTTAAGTATATCTAGAGATGCAGACCCACCACTGTGGATCCTCGAATCCACGTGCCAAAAGCAATGTAGTGACTGGCTAGCCGCAGCTTGAGGGGAAGGTTGGGGCCACAATTTTGTTTATCGGGACTTGGTCCTGGGGGGGAAAATAAAACTGAATAGTGATAGGTACTCTGACTCTATGGGACTGATGAAGGGTTCTCTGAGGGACCCTCCGTGGGCAAGAAATTGTCCAAAAATATTTTATAGGGGATTTCGGGGATTCACAGATTCTCTGCTGCACTCAGAGCTGCCCCCGTGTGAATCTGCAATGGATCTGTAAAGCCAGACCACAATTAAAAAACATACAGCCACTCACAAACCGACTCGCACAACCTCACATCCACTCACATACCCATTAGTATACCCATAGAGCCACTCACAGACCCACAAAATCACTCACACACCTACTCACAGACCCAAAAAGCCACTCAAACACCCACTGACACACCTACTCACAGAACTACTTACACACCCACACACCCACTGACACACCAATGCAGCCACTCATACACCCACAATACCACTTGTAAACTCAGTCACAGACCCACACATCCACTTGCACCCTCATACCCATTTATATACCCATACAACCACTCACACACAAACTCATACACTCATACAGTCACTGATACATCCACTCAGAGACCCAGAGAATGACTCACACACCCACTCAGAGATACTCACACACCCACTCACACATACACACAAAGCCACTTACACAGTCACTCACACACCCATATAACCAGTCACACACCCATTCAGACACCCATTAAAACACATTGAATACCCAATTCACACAACCATGTAGCTACTCAAACATCTTCTTACGGACCCAGAGAACCACTCACAAACCCATTGCCAGACTCACACACCCTTCATACACTCACACACCCAGTCACCAACTCACAGAGCTACTTCCACACTTACTTGCACACCCCAAAGAGACACTCATACACTCACTTTGAGACCTACACAGCCAGTCTCACATTTAAGCACATATTCATTCACAGACCATGTACATTCTACACAACACCTCACACACCTACTCACACTGCTATACAGTCAATTACACACCCACTCACAGATCCTGAAAACCACTTGCACACCCATACACCCACTAGACATCTACTCACACACCCACACAGACACTTACATAGCTTTTCACCCACCCACATAGGCAGTGATACAGTTATAGAAACTGCAGTACGATGTGTTTATATTAAATGTGTTATTGTTTTGTATTGATTGTGTGCTGTTGGTTGGGAATGGATCAGCAGATCCATTGTCGATCTCTCTGCAACACAGTCAGCAAACCCCATATTTGGTCAGGGATCCACAGAAGATCTGGGGATCCAAGTGAGAAATTAGGAAAATGGATTTGAATAAAATAAAACTAGCATTTTGGAAAACTGTTGGCTCTGAAAAGAGCTTTTGTGTTTATAAATAGCATGCAGTCTTTGAAGTTGATGAACACCCTGTTGCCTCCATCTATGAAATGGACACTGTCCTTTTGATATATTCCATCCATGTTGAAGCGTAAGTTGTTATGGTACATAGAGCCCATGTTGTGGTGTCAGAGGAATTCTGAAACAGCTTAATTGACATGTTTTCTGCATTTCTCTATATATGTACTAAACTGAGTTAACAGCTGGCACATCTGTCTCTGGCGAACATTGGAGAACACTAAACCACTCTGTGGGAAAAGTGACATTAATTTAGCAAAGATCTCCTGCATTATGATTTCCAGTCCTACCCCTGTAATTGTGCCTAGGCCAGTGCCACCACAGTGTATAGTCATGAGGTCTGGATGGTGGCAGACCATAATGCTTTCAACCAAAGGCAGCAATTGATGCCACTTTTTAATATGTTTATTTATTGATTTTCAGTAACTTAACAATCTTAAGCCCAATCAACAGATGGTTACATAGTAAGTAATAGCAACTTTCATAACAAGCAGGTACAGGGAAAATTCTGACATGTAATATCATGCCATAAATGAAACCTTAATACCCCAATCCAACCACACGGAGTCCCCCAGGGCAATCTATGATGTACTTGTCAATCTCAAGACCACTGATACATCAGCATTGGCAATCAGAAATCAGCCAGAGAGTGGTCATCCTATATGTTATGAATGTTATTGAAATCCACATGCATCCCAGAGCTCCCTAGGGCCGGTAGAGTTTTCATCAGTCATCGCTCCTAAGAGTTACAACACTCCCTCCACACAAGTTAAGGATTAGCCGGTCATGTGAGCAAAAGGGAATCCAGATGTAAGAGCATATAGCTGTGCAGTGGTTCCCAAATGTTCGGTGGTCTGGAGTTTAGAGGCAGGTTTTCTGCATGGAGCGTCAGTTGGTCATTGCAATATATGAGGTAAGTTAACCATTCTTTAAATTTAGGAGCCCATTCCCTCCCCATTGGCAAGCAATTCTACGTTTCACAAACAATAACGCCAAGGCTACAAATCTTGTAAAACAAGGTTCAGTCTGCTTTGAGTAACCCAGCAAATCCAGCAGGGGTGTGAGTTTAAAAGTTGGTTCCCTCACTGCTTTTTCAATTTCTAGTTATCAGTCTCATGCTAAATGAAGGAAGCTAGCAACCTCCACTCTACACCTCTGGCAACTGTCATCGTCACGCAACCCATATCTGTATAGCCTATGTGGAGTGTAGTAAGCTCTATGCAAAAATGTATAGTGAGTATTGTGGGGGCGACTACTGAAGGCAACATGTCCAGTATGGGTACAGCTCTCTCTCCAGATTTCATCAGTCAATTTCACACTTTGTTCTGTTTGCCATCTATCTCGGGCCCAATGTTTCTGGAGGGTGCCTCCAATTTTATAGTGTAGTATAGTGTGGAAACTAGGTGCAGTGGTTACTGAACTTGTAACAGTATGTGTAGAGCATTTAACATAGGTGGTTCATTAGGGAATTTGAGGGTAGCCACTTTCACATTATGTAGAAGCCTGATATATAGAAATATATCTAATGTTGAGGGTGGTTCCTCCATCAAGAATTGCTCCTAGGTTTTGAATGTGCCATTTATATGTATGTTGCCCACTTACTGTAGATAGGCGCCTTAGAAGATTTCGTCATGTAGCTTCATGCAAGGTTGGTAGTAGAGGATTATAAGGAAGTGGGAGAATATAGCATGGTTTTTTGGCATATCACGCCAGCTGTAGTGCATGCCACTGTGGAGTCTACTAAGCCTGAAAACTGTAGTGTAGCACCTAGGTAGGATTCCACTGGAAGCTGACCCATATATCCCTCCTCTACAGCCAGATGTGGTAAGTAAGAGGCATGATTGAACCAATGTTTTGCATGGTGAGCTTGTGCACAATTATAAAAGAGTTCAAAATTAGGTACCTCAAATCCACCCCAGGAGAAGAAAAGGGTGAGAATATCCCTACTGATATGGGGTTGTCTACCTGCACATGCTAATCTAATCATTTGGGTGTGGAGTACATGAAAAAAGCACACCTGGGATGATAAGGTACATTGAGGAAAAGATATAAGAGTTTAGGGAATATGATCATCTTCATTAGGCCTATACGTCCAGCCAAGGACAAAGGCAGGGATATCCATCTGGTAACACTGTCAGTAATCTCTGAGATTGACCTACTATAGCTCACTCTAAGTGTTTCATCTTTATTTCGAGTAATCTTAACCCCTAGGTATTTGAACTCCTTAGAGCACCATTGCAGTGGTTAGTCTGGAGTAAAGGGCAGAGGTAGGTGAAAGTGAGAAGATATGAGATTTCCCCCAATTAATCTGTATGCCTGATAATTTCCCGAAATGAACAAATTTGCAAAGCAATTGGTTCAAGCTATGCCCCAGTTCTCTAACGTGTAACCCAATGTCATCCATGTGAAATGACATCAGTAGGTGTCTTGAGTGATATTGGAGAGCATAGTCTTGATGTTTTTTCTGTGTCTTGGCAGCCAGAGGTTCACTGCAACACAAAAAGGAGCAGCAACAGCAGACACGCCTGTGTAGTATACCTAGAACTTTGTATTGGCTCCACGAGTGAGCCATTTATTAGTATTCTGGCAGTGGGGTGCGTATACGTGAGAGTAACCCAAGCCAGGAACTCTTCAGCCAACCCCACACATCTCAGCACAGCCATCAAAAAGTCCCATTCAAGGGAGTCAAACGCCTTTAAAAATATATATACACCATCTAGATTCAGATCTATATCATGCATTACTGAGTTTGCAAGTTGTGTGAAGTTACTCTCCCTGAAATAAACCCAGATTAGTCTGGCCAGACCAAAAATGGGAGAAGGAGGGAGAGGTGATATGCAAGCATTTTTGTTAGGATTTTGACTTCATAACTAATGGCAGATAAGGGTCTATAGGTCTCACACTTATTGGGGAGGATGCCAGGTTTCAGGAGGGTGAGAATCAATGCCTCCTGCATAGTGTGTGGTAGCACGCCTGCCTCCTAGGACTCCTGATGTACTTTGGCTAATATGGGTGACAACAAGTTAGCATATGCCTTGTAAAAGTCTGCTGGGAGGCCCTAGGGTCCCGGAGCCTTTGCAGAATGCAACTGCATAATCGCCTTTCTTGTTTCATCCTGGGTGAAATATACAGCTAGAAAATCATGCTGCATATCACTGATCCAGCCCAGCACTATCTCATCTAACCACATAGTGGAATCAGTCTCCACAACCCTACGTGTGCCATAAAGGCCCTTAAATAAGCAGATGAAGATTTGCTGTATGCCTTGGGTGTCTGTATGGACATGTCCCTCCAGTCTTGTAATTTCGAGAATATTGTTTGTTGTCAATGGTCAGCGAGTCATAGTGGCCTGGCCGCTCTCCTTCCCCATTGCCATGGGGTGCAACATATTTGCATCTTTATAGTCACTCTCTCTCTTCTACCTACTTATATTCTGATAGGGTCTCTCTTATAGTGGTTGGTGTATCAGGGTTAGTGAGGGTTTGCAGAACAGATTCAAGCCATTTAAGCTCTCTTCTAATTTTAGGAGGTCTGCTCGAAAGGTATGTAGCACTCTGTAACTCTTCGAGTTACAAACACTTCTAATGGTAACTTTAAAGGCTTCCCATGCGGGGCGGTGAGAAGGGATAGAGTTAACATTTCTGCCCAGGAAATCTACAATTTCCTGCTGGAATGGTATGTCAAGGAGAAGTTCAGGCTTCAATCTCCAAAAGTTCATGCTGTCAGCATTGGTAGGCAGATTCGGCACTAGAAGAACCGGTGATGTTCTTGCAAGATGCCGGGCTTTATGTATCCAGGGACACATCCATCTGGAAATAAGGCAGTAGACTATATGGGACCAGCTATTATGGACACCCGAGTAGAATATACCATCCCGGGCTTCATCCAAGGCTTCAGGGTTGACCAGTCTCCATGCATCGAGTAGGGAGTTTTCTTCCATAATGTCTGTTACATGTTTGGAAGCTACACTGTGTGAAGAATGGGCCGGCCACCTTCCATCCTCTGTGGCATTTAACACCATATAGAAATACCAGCCTCGGAGTATGAGGCATGGTCCATTGTCTGCAATAATCCCCCACATCCCATCAAAAAATATGTGGTCATCAATGTTGGGTCCATAGCAGTTAGCTATAATAACAGCATATGATCTCAGTCTGCCCCACACTATTGTGTATTACCCTTGCTTGTCATTGAGAAAATCTTGGAGTAACAAGGCCCCTCCCCTATGGATTACTGTGATGGTTCTGCAAACATTTGAGAAATAGGGAGTGTATTGCTGCCCCTGCAGAAGGTGAGAAGTACATCGCTTGCAATATGACTACATGAATGTTATGTCTATCCAGGTTACGATTATGTGGATCTCCAAGACTTCTTATGTTCCACGTCAGGTATCGCAATGGCTCGTGGAAGGAAGAATTGCATGTTTCAGTAGTGTGTTGGTGACCCTGGGAGGACATATGGAGGGTATTGCGCAGTGTGGCGATCTTGACAATAGTTAAACAAGAACATTGCACCGTTTGTGACTTGTGCAAATCATGGTAATAGGAATGAAACTTAATAACAACCCCAAATCCTATCCACCTCACACTCTGATGGCCCAAACCTGTCAGGTATGCTTGTTCTCTCCTGCTATCACCAACATTTTCCATAAACAAGCTTATGGGTAATAGGAAATTCTATACAACAGGATTAACTTGTAGGAGTCTTTCCAAGTGCCGGGCGGGTTCACCCTCATCTGCGTGAGGATTCCTGGGGTAAAACAATATAATTTGCATATTGTTAGAAGCTGTGCAGAGTGTGTCACTGTTGGAAAATGGGTTATTGGTAAGGACAGGTAAGTACCTACAATTAGCAATAGGCCACTAACTTCCAATTAGGTCCAGTTAGGTCTCAATAAATCAAACCCAGCTCAACCCTTGGTAGCTTGGCAATGAGCAACAAGGCTTAACTTAGGAGACAAAGTGTAAAGCATTCTCACATCACAAAACAATAATTAAATAAAACACAGGAAACAGTTTAAAAATCCAAAACTAATTTACAAACATAAGGAATATTTGTAGCTTTAACATGACACCACAATGAATAAAATTAGATAAAGGGAACCGGAGATATGTATTTTTAAAGAATTAAGCCTCATTACAACCCTGGCGGTCAGAGATAAAGTGGACGTAATACCGCCAACAGGCTGGCGGTAACTAACGCCAAATTATGACCATGGTGGTGATATCTCCGAGAGACAGCCATTGAACACACCGAACGCCAGGGCAGAAACAACAGGTACCACGGCGGTAGCCGTCTAAAACCAGGTGGAAGACGAAGCACTGCCCACCATATTATGACATGCCAGACAGCCACCTTTTCTGGGGCAGTACCAACGCCATCAAAAGCCTGGCGGAAACAGAGTTCAGAAGTCAAAGGACTCACCATTGGAGACACAGGGAAGAACCACACAGCCATGGAACCAGAACTGCAAGTCTTTCCGATGATCTTCTATGTTATGCTCTACCACGAACACCAATGCCGGAGAAGACAACGACGGTGGGTACAGCCACCTAGCACACAAGGGAGGGGGAGAGGAAAACGAGAGTGACACACATGCACCACACACACCGACACACACACACCATACACACAACCAGCTGCATTACAAAAATAATTAATCCCCATAAATCGGCTGAATAATGCAAGGACAACAGGAATTGACCAAAGTGATTGTAATAAGACCAACAATAAAATTAATAATTCAATGTGGCAATGCAACAGATATGTACAAATGTAGAAAAAAGAAACACTGCCCAGTCCTCAGTTCACAGGGGCCATATGGCCACAGGGCAAAGTCTAAGGCCCCACTCGTTCCCTGCACCAATACGGAGAGAACATTGCAGGGCATCAGTTGGCAAATAGGCGGGCACCTCAGGGGGTGGGGGGACACCTTAGCCAGATGCGGAAACAAGACCACTGGTTCTGGAGGGGGCAACATGCCCTGTGCTTGGTCCTGGGGAGTGCAAGGCCACAGTTTCAGGAGTGGGTGACTTGCCAACTGGTTCTAGAGTGGGTAACATGCCCTGTGCTTGGTTCTGGGGACTGTAAGGCCACAGTCTCTTGGGTGGATGAATACCCCACTGGTTCTGGAGGGGGCAAAATGCCCTGTGCTTGGTCCTGTGGAGTGATGGGCTACAGTTACTGGAGTGGGTGACTTGCCCACTGTTTCTGGAGGGGGTAACATGCCCTGTGCTTGGTCCTGGGGAGTGCAAGGCCACAGTCTCTTGTGTTAGTGAATACCCCACTGGTTCTGGTGGGGGCAGGGCGCACAGCAGCCCATGGAGGCTGGATCATATGGTGTCCGCCGGTGGTGATGGCTGCACTGAGGCAGTGGTGGTAGTGGGAGGCTCATGCTCAGCCCCTGCACCCTCTGATGACTGCACTGTGATGGTGGTAGTGGAAGGCTCCTGCTCAGCCCCTGCACCCTCCGATGGCTGCACTGTGATGGTGGTGGTGGGAGGCTTCTGCTCATACCCTGCACTCACTGATGGCTGCACAACCACAGATGGCAGGGGGCTCTGTGACAGCTTCTGTTGCAGGCTCCTTCCCCTTCTTGCTCACTGGTGCAGGCTCCTTTCCCTTCTTGCTGGCTGGTGCAGGCTTCTTCCCCTTCTTGCTGGTTGGTGCAGGCTCCTTCCCCTTCTTGCTGGCTGGTGCAGGCTCCTTCCCCTTTTTGCTGGCTGGTGCAGGCTCCTTTCCCTTCTTGCTAGCTGGTGCAGACTCCTTGCGCTTTTTGATGGCTGCTGCAGGCTCCTTCCCTTTTTGATGGGGGGTGCAGACTCCTTCCCCATCAGTAATTGTGGCCTGGAATCTTTTCCACCATGAGTAGGTGCTGATGAAACTGGGCCCATGGACTGTTTGGCTGAGGTGCCTGGCTGGGTTCTTGATACACTGGCCATACGTGCAGGATGGGAGGGAGGGGTAGGGAAGAGGTCAATGGTCAAAAGAAAAAGCTTTTTAGGGACATTAGCGTGGGAAGAGGGAGAAGTAATGGGAGTGGAGCATGACGGACTGGTTGTTAGAGGTGTTTGTCTGCTGGATTTGGGTCCAGGTGAATGGGCTGTATGCTGTTGTGAGGTGGATGGCAGTTGGATGTCTGAGTGCTTGCATTTGTGTACTTTAGGAGGGGGGTACAGACACGGTGGGAGAGGACACAGGGGACGTGTGCCTGGATGTTGTGGAGGTTTCTGCCAGTGAGGTGTGTGTTCTGCTTGGTGTGGTGATGATGCTGGTAGTGGATGATGATGTAGTGCATGCAGGTGTGAGTGTGGATATAACTGGGTGGAAGGTGGAGGAGGAGGAGGGGAGACAGTGGAAAGAGTGGATGTTGTTGTGTCAACAAATGACTGGTGTTTGTGTGCGTGCCTGTGGGATGATGTGTGGTGCTTGTGCTTGCCTGTGAAACTCTTGGGTGTTGTCCTGTGTGCATGATCGTCTGGCTGTGTGCTTGGGATGGGTTGGGGTAAATGAGAATGGGACTGGGAAGTAATAGTGGGCGGGGGATACAGTTGAGATAGGGACAATGGCTGCCATTAGAGAGGAGGCAAGAGCCTGGATCGATCTCTGTTGGGTCGCCAATGCACTGTGAATGCCCTCCAGGAATGCATTAGATTGCTGCATCTGGGCTGCCAGCCTCTGGATGGCGTTCACAATGGTTGATTGCCCTACAGAGATAGATCTCAGGAGGTCTATAGCCTCCTCACTCAGGGCAGCAGGGCTCACTGGCGCAGGGCCTGAGGTGCCTGGGGTGAAGGAGAAGCCCATACTCCTAGGTGAGCGGGCATGGGCAACTCGCTGATGGGCTGCTGGGAGGGGGGTGCTGGTATGAGGGGTGTCAGCTGTACCTGTAGCTGGGGTGGTCACAGAGGTGTCTACCATCACCAGGGAGCTGCCATTGGAGGAGGTTTCAGAGTCTGTATTGTCCCCTTCAGTCTCCACCGTGGTGCTCCCCTCGCCCTCTGACCCACTGGTGCCCTCAGCTCTTTAGCTCTGGATAAGCCACCGCCAGTATGCGGGCCATCAGTGGGGTCAGGGTTCGACAGGCACCCCTTCCTTGTTGGGAGGCCATCCCCAGCTGGGCCTCCGTGGTCTTCCGTGCCGAGCGTCCCAGGGCTGAAGGCTGGGACCCTTTCCCTGGTCACACGGGCCATGGTAGGTTCCAGACACAGGTCACAGCAGCACATGCAGTGTAGGTCCTCTCCTGTGGAAGGTCAGATAGAAAATGGCAGTCACATCCACAGCGGTGCATACCGTCACCGCTGGCATAGATCACCATTGGCCACTGTACCCCATAGGGCCCAATTATAACCAATGAGGAGCTGCACGGCGGTTCCCGACCACCTCCCGCCATGGCGCACAACGTCAGCTGCATTACCTCACTTCCACCTGTTCCTACACACAGGACAGGTAGATGCCATTTCGGGGGGGCAGCCCTATGGAATAATGCTGCATCACAGGATAAATAGACACATACTTGAGAATTCACACTGTCCCATAATATGTTTACAGATTGCAGACTATTGTTGTGGCTCCATTGTCCATTTTGTAACAGTCTCCTCACTCTTTTGTCCCTTAGATACCTACCTCTGCGGATGAATAGGAGATGGAGACAAACCCTCGTGTACAGACCCCTGGTGGACTTGGCTGCACTGGGTGACAGGCACATAATACTCACCTATAGACTGGACAGAGCTGTGTGCCCAACTGGAGCCTGACCTGATATCTGCTATCCGTCATCCCACTGGCATGCCCCCTCTTGTGCAAGTGCTATAAGTTCCCCATTTCCTGGCAACTGGTTCTTTCCAAGTGACAGTTGGCTTGGCAGCAGGAATGTCACATCCAACGTTCTCAATAGTGTTGACTAGAGTGTTGTCTGCCCTGATAAAACACATGTGCAGCTACATTGCATTTCCCCAGGCTGACGATTTGGCCACTGTGAAGGCCGAGTTTTAGGCAATGGGACACATCCCCAATATAATTGGTGTGATTGATGGAACACATATTGATTTGTCCCCCCCCCTGCCAGAATGACAGGTGTTCAGGAACCAGTTTCTACTCTATGAATGTGCAGATGGTGTGCTTGACGGACCAGTACATCTCCCACATCAATGCTAAGTATCTTGGGTCGGTGCATGATGCCTTTGTACTAAGGAATAGCAGCATCCCAAATAAGATGGCCCAACTACAGAGACACAGGGTGTGGCTAATAGTTGAGCCCTGGTTCCCACCCAGTATATGTTGGTGTATGGCTATGTTGTTGGCCATATGGGATAGTGTGTGGCTAAATGATGTCCCTCAATATTTGCAGGTGACTCTGGTTACCCAAACCTATCATGGCTGCTGATCCCTGTGAGGAATGTCAGGACAAGGGTAAAAGAACGTAAGAATGAGGCTGATGGGCAACCAGAAGGATAATTGAAAGGACCTTTGGCCTCCTGAAGGCCAGGTAACAGTGCCTCCACCTAACAGGTGGATCCCTGTGCTTCTCACCCAAAATCTGCCACATAGTGGTAGCATGCTGCATGTTGCACAACCTGGCCCTCAGACGCCATATCCCTTTTCTGCAGGAGGAGGAGACTGGAGATGCCCCTGTGAAAGCAGTGGACCCTGTGGACAGTGAGGATGAGGAGGCAGAGGATGAGGATGTGGACAACAGAACATCGATAATTTGTCATACTTCCAATGACACACAGGTGAGACACTGCAACTTTACATTTCATTGACTTTGGTTGTATTCTGTGTGGCATTGGCATGCTGGTATTTCCCACTTCTATGCTCACTTACTGTAAACTCTAGCTATTCATTTTGCAGATGTTGATGATTTGACAAATATCCCTGGTGTGTTCACAGCAGTCAGCTACAGGACATTAATTCTATGATAATTCTATGTATATATCATTTGCATTGGTTATACTTCAATCAATACATATTTGAAATACATGACATACTCGAAATCTATTTTTATCACAGGGTGTTTATTATAGTGCCAATAAATAAAGGGAAAATTGCAATGTGATGGGCTGATGATGGCGGAAAGTCCAGGGTATTGTCCCCCTTTGTTTGCAGCACAGGTGCATTAACCATGGGGACACAGGAGGGGAGCAATGGCAGTTCAAGGTGGACAGGGTGACTGAGTGGGGCACAAGGGGGACAATCAAGAGAGTCTAATTTCCTGGCGGGGGTCTTGCCAAGTGTCTCTGTCTTCTGTCTGGATCACAAGGAACGTTTGCGGGGTAGTTCACCTTCTGCAAGGGGAGGGGTGCTGGTGGCCTGTGGGTCCTATGTCAGGGCTTCCTGGCTAGTAGTGGCAGCGGAAGTGGAAGGCTGTTCAGATGACTGGCTAGCGCAGGGGCCCGCTGGTGTGACACTGCCTCCCTCATAATGTTGGCCATGTCTTCCAGCACCCCTGCTATGGAGATCAGGGTATTGTTGATGGCCTTCAAGTCCTCCCTGATCCCCTTGTACTGTCCCTCCTGCAGCCGCCTGTCGTCCTGCACATTGTCTAGGATCCGGCCCATCGTGACCTGGGAATGTTGATAGGCTCCCAAGTTCTCAGAGAGCACCTCCTGGTGAGTCGGTTCCCTTCTCCTGTCCTCCCCCTGGTGCACAGTAGTCCTCCCAGTGTCCGTGTTGGTCTGTGCCTCTGTCCCCTGAACTGTGTGCCCACTGCCACTGACCCAAGGTCCCTGATTGTCTTGTGTGCGAGGGGTGGCCTGGGGTCCCTGTAGAGGTGAGCACACTGCTGATTGAAGTGTCCTGGGGACAGAGGTTTGGGTATGCTGGGTGTGTGTTGTGATGTTGTTTCCTGATGGGGGAGGCTCTGTGATGGTCTGTGACTGGGCTTGGATAACCGGCTTTCCAGTGGTCCCCGATGGTCCAGGTAGATAGCCCAGATCCTAAAGACCAGAGTTACTGTCATCAATGTGTGCCTCTTCAGTTGGGGAAGTGGATAGTGCTGGCACCTCCTCTCCTGTGACATTGGCTGAGGTACCTGTGGGGATGTAAATGATGTGTTATGGTTAATGTGTACGGCATATTGTACATCCCTGACTTCCCCTCCATGGTTGGTGTTACCCTGCCAGCTTTTACTTGTGTATGGTGGGAAGGTTAGTTCTCTATACTGTGCATGCTCTGGTGATGAGTGTCCATGCAGGGCTGTGAGGGGTGGTCTTGCATTGGTAAAGCATGCAGGGCTTGGCATTGGGATTGAAGGGATGTGATGTTGGAGTGTGTGGGATGTAGTGGAGTGATGGGAGTGAGGATGAGGGTATGTGGTGGGATGCAGGTAGGGGGTGATAGTAGTAGAGAGTTGACTTACCAGAGTCCAGTCCTCCTCAGACTCAGGCCAGGCCCTCCAGAAGCAGTATTGCCAAGACTTGCTCCTCCCATGCTGTGAGTTGTGGGGGAGGAGGTGGGGTTCCACTGCCAGTCCTCTGGATCGCGAGCTGGTATCTTGCTGCAATGGAACGTACCTTGCCCCGTAGGTAATTCCACCTCTTCTTGATGTTGTCCCTTGTTCTGGGGTGCTGTCAGATGGCGTTGACCCTGTCCATGATTCTCCACCATAGCTCCATCTTCCTAGTTATTGATATCTGCTGTACCTGTGCTTCAAATAGATGTGGCTCTACCCTGACGAATTCATTCACCATGACCCTTAAGTCTTCCTCTGTGAAACGGGGGTGCCTTTGTGGTGCCATGGGTGTTATGTGATGTATGTTGGTGAGGGTGTGTTTGGTAATGTTTTGGGGTGTGTGAAAGGGTGTGTGTGAGGGATGTATGGGTGTATGTGGTGTGTGTATGTAGTTGTGTCAGTGGTCTTGGTGTCAGTCTTGTACCAATGATTTGTATTCCTAAGGGGTTGTGGTTACTGTGGGTGTGTGTTTTATAGAGGTGTGGGTGCGTGAGTTTGGTGTGTGTCTGGGTGTCAGGTGTGTGTTGTTTGAGTCGTTCAATGTGGTGTTGTTTTGTCTGTGGGTATCCATTATGAGTGTGGCAGTATGTACTGCTAATGGTTCATCGCCGTTGAAAGTCCACCGTGGTGATTCGTGGGTCATAAGTGGTGGGCGTTGTTCTGTTGGCGTAACAGTGTGGGTTTTGATACCGCCAGTTTATCACTGACCTTTGGGCTGGCAGATTAACATATGTGGCTGAGTTCTGTCCGATTGGTGTGTGTGTGTGTGTCATACTATCGTGAACGGATATCCGCCACCACGGCAGTAAGTTGGCGGCCGTCAGCATGGTGGTAAGCAGGATTTAGCACCAGGGTCATAATGAGGGCTTAGAAACGAATACCGCCAATCTGGTCATCTGGTCACACCTTAACCAGTCAAAGTTAACGTTTAAGGCCAACCGCGATGGAGCCCTGCTCGGCTACAGCCCACGGGAGGCCTCGGTCAAAAGTTTACCTTGGGACTTTGTAGTTTTTCTGGAGATTTTGTTCAGCAGGACCAAGTTGGCAGTTCAATCTGACCTCCCGGAACTCTTCCTCGGATACCCATTGCGGGAGCCCTTGGTGGAAATTTTTAACTTTGGACTTAGGCCCTCATTATGAACTTGGTGGTTCAGACCGCCATGGAGGCAGCGGAAAAGACCGCCACCGGCATGGGGGTCTGAACCGCCATTTTATTAACACAGGGAGGGCTGTCACAACGCCAGGCTACAGCTGACAGGCAGCCTGACAATGTGGGATTACATTATCCGACAGGGCAGCACTGCAAGCAGCGCTGTCCTCAGGATAATGTACCCTGTTTCCCTCAGCCTTTCCATGGCGGGTTTCCACCACCAGGGAAAGGCTGGCAGAAGGGGTGTTCTGGGGCCCCCTGGGGGACCCTGCATTGCCCATGTACTTGGCATGGGCAGTGCAGGGGCCCCCGTGCAGTGCCCCGCGGTGCAGGTCACTGCCCGATTTACGGGCAGTGATCTGTACTACGGGTGCTGTAGCACCTGCCACACAACGGCATTGATGGTGGCTCCATGTGGAGCCGTTGGCAATGTCTCAGCCCTGCATTCTGCTGCCCGGCTGGTGTAAACAATGTTTCCACCCGCCGACCCAGCAGAATGTTCTTTATGCGGACGGCAGAGTCTCAGAGGGGCTGGCTGTCTATGGAAAAACCACCAGCATGAATACCTTAGTCATTTTTTTGAGGTGGAAATCATTTGACGGGGGCAAACATGAATCTTGATCTGATGTCCCTGGAGCCCTCTTCGGATACACTGCCTGGGAGGACCTGGTCAACTTTCTATGTTCTGACTTTTTTTTTTAAACATCTTTTTATTATCATTTATTTAACATTGCACCCAGAGATATACAAAATGAAAAGAAGGGGAGGGAATGAAAGCAAATGACGATTGTAATGTGAGAACATATAAAATTACACGTTTATGTTTTGCACCAAAGTTGTAGTACAGTCTTTGTGTAGCGCATCCTTATCCTCTTGCCTCCCTTGGTGCGTATTGCTAGTAATCTTAAATATATTTTAGAATGAAAAGAGAAGAAAAGAAAAAGACAGGTGCTGAGAGAAGTTTAGTGTGTTAAAGGGAAAGTGCGGGGAAAAGGGCGGATATGGGGAGCCTAGTGGCCCATCTACAGAAGTATCGGAGGTGTTCTGTTGGTTGCTCACGATTAATGGGTGCATGGGGTGTGTTTCGTGATTTGTAATGGTTATACTTTGCTTTTTGTTTTGTTGTTATTCACTTGTTTGTTATTTTGTGCTCAGGGGGGGTGCTTGTCGTCTTTACTTTCTAATGTTGTGACAAAGGAGTTCCAGGTCTCTGCACCCTTTACTTTAATCCCTCTGTCCTGCAGCGACTGCAGTGTGTATGCTTCTGCTTTTGCCCAGCGCAATAGTTCCCTGTGCCATAGTTGTGTCTCTGGTGCGTTGGGGGCCTTCCAGTGCATAGCTATTAGTCGCCTGTACAAAACCAACGCTAGGTCTATGCATTTGTGTATCTGTTTTCTGCCTTTAGGTCTTTCTCTTATACCCAACAAGCAGAGTTCCGGGTTGGGAGATAGCGGGGTGTCTAACCATTCGGATATTTGAAATATTATGTCACTCCAAGCCTTCAAGATCGTGGGGCATTCCCAGGTCATATGAAAGAAGGTGGCTTCAACTGTTCCACATCTGGGGCATTTCTGAGATGAACGAGGAAACATACGTGCAAGACGCTGTGGTGATAAATATGTCTGATGTAAGTAGTTGAACTGTGTGTATCGGAGCCTGGGATTTCGTGACACGTGTGTGTCAGTGCTACCGCCTGGTTCCACTTGTGTTGTGGGAGAATGTTGGCTAGAGTCTGGTCCCATCTGTTTTTGGCTTGTTCTTGGCCTTGTGTGTATTTTGTGGTAAGGATTTTATACGTTTCCGAGACATTGGTTGGATTTTGCAAACAATTTAGTAGTTCATGTAGGATGGGTGCTACGGAGGGTTTCTTTGTTACCGCAGTTCCAAGTGGCCCATATTAGTTGTTGCATTGCACCATATGTGATGAAATTGCCGCACCCCAGGTTATGAGCGTTGGACAGTGCCTCGTATGTTATTATTTGTCCGTCGCTGAATAGGTCGCCCACTGTTTGTATGCCGTTCATTGGCCAAGCTGTTAAATCTTGTTTTGCGGCTACCCTTTCGGCTTTGGGTATGTCTAGCAGTGGTATCTTAGGGAAGTATTGTGGTGTCTTGTCACCGCTCAGCACGTAGCGGTGCCATATCCGCCATGCATTGTGAAGTAGGATGTTTTGCGTACGTCGTGGTTCGTCTCTATCCATTAAGTGGCGTATTATGTTGGTGTGCCCCAGTTCGCTATGTATAATTTGTGCAGGCAGGATATTGGCAGGATCGCGTATCCATTTAAACACCCATTGTAACTGGGCGGATACATAATATAGTTCAAGTTGCGGCACTCCCAACCCACCCTGTGTGAGTGGTTGGTATATTTTGGTTAGGGCCACTCTGCGTCGGCCATTGCCCCAAATTAGATCTGTCAATATGCTGGATAGAGTTTTAAAAAGGGAGGCTGGTAGAGTCAGAGGTAGCGCAGAGAAAAAATATAGCAGACGTGGCAGTACAACCATCTTAGCTATGGCCACTCTGCCCAGTGGGGAGAGTGGGAGTGACCACCAGAAGGGCAGAGAGCCTCGGAAGGCTCTGATCGTGCGTCCTAGGTTTCCCTCCCTGAGGTCTTGAGGGTCGTGGTAGATGTTTATTCCCAGGTACTTAAATGTGGTGTAACACCATTTCAGCTCATTCAAGGAGTGGTCTACAGGGCGTGTCTCTGGAATCACTCTCATGGGAAATACACAGGATTTCGACCAGTTTACCTTTAAACCTGATATGGCACCGAACTGATCTAGCAATTCGAGTATACCCGGGATGGAGGTAGCGTAGTTGCGTAGGAATATTAACGCATCATCCACGTATAGTGAGATTATGCGATACTGGGGGCCATCTTGAATGCCCCACGCGGATACATGTGTTCGTAGACGGGCAGCTAGGGGCTCCATGGCGAGAGCGAACAACAGTGGGGATAATGGGCAACCCTGTCTAGTGCCCCTCTCGATTCTAAACTTCTCCGATATGGTTTCATCTGTTTTTACCCTAGCTGTCGGTTCAGAGTATAAGGTCCTGATCCACCTAGTATATGTCTTGCCGAAACCCATGAGGTTGAGTGTTTCTAGTAGAAAAGGCTAACCCAATGTATCAAAAGCCTTTTCAATGTCCAGTGATACCGCTACTCATTCCTTTTCGTTCGCTGGGGTGTTTGCCATCATACGGATAAGGTTCCGTATATTGACAAATGTGTTTCGGCCGGGTATGAATCCCGACTGGTCATGGTGCACCAGTTCTGGCAGCAGTGGGAGCAGTCGGTTTGCTAGTATTTTGCCAAGCAATTTGCAGTCTGAGTTTAATAGTGACAACGGCCGGTATGAGCGGACATCCATGGGATCGCGGCCTGGTTTAGGCAGCACCACTATTATCGCCTCGCGTTGTGATTCAGACAGTTGGCCACGTTCTAAGGTCTCATTCAGCATTTCGTAATATGGTGCTAGTGTTTGCGTCTGAAAGGTGTCATAATATTCTATGGGGCGGCCGTCGCTTCCAGGTGCCTTTCCGCGTGTCAACTGACGTAGTGCCTGTTGCACTTCCGCGATATCTATTGGTCTATCCAGTTCCTCGGCTTGTGTTGGTGTGAGGTGATTTATTTGTATCCCACTGAAGAACTTGTGCATCTGTTCTTGTGATTGAGAGAGGTGCGCCCTATACAGTCTACTGTAATATTCTTTAAAAGTGTCGTTTATTTCGGTTTGGGTGTTTATGATTTCTCCCGAGTTCAGGCACAAGGCTCTGATGGGTGCATTGTGACGTTCGCTCTTCAAGAGCCACGCCAGGAGTCTGCCTGGTCTGTCGCCCTCCGAGTGCATGCGGGCCATATGATATCTGTAGTCGTACTGCCTCAGATGGTGGTCTGCATCATTCCACAGTGTTCGCTGTGCCGTGAGGCCCGCCTTGTCTATTGTACCCTCTGCAAATTTACATTCTGCGGATCTTACGTTTTGCTCATGTACGCAAATTTTGTTTGTCAGTGTTTGACGTACCCCCTTGGACATTGTCATGCATAAGCCCCTAACTACTACCTTATGTGCGTCCCATTCGTTTGCTTTGGATTTCGTGGTTCCGCTGTTGAGTGCAAAATATGTGTTAATTTGAGTGGCTATTTCCTGTCTGAAGGGGGGATCTAGTAATAATCGTGGATGCAGGCGCCACGTCGGGATACGTGTACGCGGTCTGCCCCACTTAATATGTGCTATGAGAGGGTTGTGATCTGAGATCACTCTCGCGGAGTATTCTGCTTTAGTGACTTTGGGTATCAAGTCTTGTGAGCTGAGTATTAAATCTATGCGGGTGTGCAGGAGGTGCACTGGTGAGTAGTAGGAGTACTCCCTATCTAGTGGGTGGAGGTGTCTCCACACGTCTATTAGTCTACACTCTGATAACCAGGTTTGCAGCGTTTGTGAGTTTTTCCTTACTGGGACGGCCACTAGTGGGGGGTGTGACCTGCCCATGTCTACTTGTGGGACGCAGTTCATGTCCCCACCCCATATGGAAGGTAGATTTAGGGAGTTTGATAGGTGTGATATGGTGGTTTGTAAGAATTCACCTTGTTTAATGTTGGGGATATATAGCCCCGTAATCACCAGTGGCTCGCCGTCCAGCGCACCCACCAGCTGGATGTATCTGCCTTCCTTGTCTGCTATGATATGTATTGTGACGTAGGGGACACCAGGGGCTATCCAGATCAAGACCCCCCTCGCGAAAGAGGATATACCTGCTGCATATATCTGTCCCGCCCAGCTCTTTTCTGCTGCTTTGGCGTCTGCTGGTGTGATGTGCGTTTCCTGTAATATGGCAATGTGTATGTGGTGGCGCTTTAAGTGTGCTCGTACCTTGTTTCGTTTGGTTGCGCCAGCCATGCCTTTTACATTCCATGTTATTATGTTGTATGTTATGTCCTTGTATACCATTTTACGTTATAGTATCATTCACACGGAGGGCCTGCTTTTGGGGCATGGTTGTTTCTGCTCGTCGCACGGCGCAGAACCGGTACAACGCATTAGTCCCCCACCCGATTTCCAACCCGTATGTGTAGGATTTTGATAGCCCCGGGAAATTGATGTAAGCACCTGTGATGAGAGGGGAAAGAGAGGAAAGCTGTAAAAAACAATAAAAAGGATATACTGGGCAATGCCCAACTTTAAACGCGGTGGCACAACCGGTGCCTAAGTCGTGTCCGATGTGATTCTGTTCCATTCAGGTACCGTACAGGTAGTTGGGGGCGTGAGCTGGTAGAGGTCTAGCCCTTGTACGTGGACCACTGCAGTGTTGATTGTTTCCAGCGCCGGCATGTGGGTTTCCGTGCAAAACAGTGTTGGGGTTTCCGCGTTTGCGCTCGATCCCGCCGGGTCATACCATCTTTAGCGTGGTATAGCACCGCTCTTACCCGAGTTCGGTGTCCATTGTTGTATTAGTGCAGATGTAGCTAGATTCCACTTCTTTAGGGTTCTGTCGCTGGATTCTTATATTTCGTCTGCCATGCGTGGAGTAAGGCGCGGTCCCCTCATCAGCAGGGAGGGGGAGGAGCTGGCTCCGCTGTGTTGCGAGCCGCTGTCGTTGAAGTCTGCTTCGTTGGTGGTGACTCAGCTGCGAGAGCGATAGTGTGCTGATCTCTTTTAAGGCTTGCGCCTGATCGTCTGCCATTTGTGTTTTGGTTGGGCGCGCCAAAGTGTTTTTCTTTTTTTTCCCCCTGCGGATCTACTAAGCCTTTCGCATGTGCCCATGTCCAGGCGTCTTCCGGTGATGGGAATATGAGTGTTTTTTCATCTGAGATTATCCGGAGGCGAGCTGGGAACATGAGTGAATATGTGATTTTATTCTTGCGCAAGACTTGCTTGACTTTAAAAAACGATGCCCTCTTGTTTTGGACTTCCGCTGTGTAGTCCGGATAGGCAGTGATGACACAATTCTCCATGTTAGCTGTGCCTGAGGTTCTGAAGTGCTATAAGACTTGGTCCCTATTTCTGCAGTTTATAAATCTCGCTATCAGTGGGCGGGGTGGGGCGCCCGGGCGAGGAGGTCTGCCTGGGATTCTATGTGCTCTTTCTATGATTGGCACTTTAGCAGGGTCTAGTATTTTCATTGTGTCTGTAAGCCAGTTCTCCAGGAATTCTTCAGCCTTGGGCGATTCTGTTCTTTCTGGGATGCCTAGGAATCTGATATTGTTTCGTCTAGCACGGCCCTCTGCATCTTCGGTCCTGCGCTGTAGCAGTGTGATTTCCGTTTCCAGCTGCTGTATTTTGTTTTTCATTGCGGTTACTTCTGGTTGGACGTCGGTTAATGCTATTTCTGTGATGACGACCCTTTCAGTTAGCTTGCGGTGATCCGCACGTAAAATAGTAATTTCCGAGATTGTGGAATCAATCTTGCTCTCGAGGGAGGTCTTAGTGTCCATGACTGCTTGCAGAAGTTTTTCAAATTGCGACGAGTGCGTGCGCAATGTCTCATTTACTTGCGAAATGGTTGTTATCTGTAAGTCTGGTGGTGATCCGCGGTCTGAGAGGGGTCCCAGCTTGGGCTGTTTGGGTTTGACCATTATTTCCAGTAATGGTGTGCTATTAGGTCAACCGTGGGGTTGCCGTTGCCGTTGCCTTTGCAGCGCGAGGCCGTTGCAGGCTCCAATGGGGTAGTTTTAACTTCCCACAAATGGCTTTTTTGGGGGGGTCGGTGGTGGGCTGTGTTGGGCTGCGATTATCACGTCTGTATAGGTCTTAATGGTGCCCGGCTGAGTATTCGCTGATTTTATGCCGTTGTGGACAGCTTCTTTAGCCAGCGGCGTGGTTATATTGTTGTCTAGGCCTGTGGTTCATGTGGAGCCCCTCGCGGTCCTGCCACCGAGCGGGGTTTGCGTTGCCCGTTGTGGCCTTCTGCTTCTTTGAGCAGTTCGGGGCACCCCTGTTCACAGGTCTACACCGGCTCCAGTGCCGCTCCGGTCGCTGCCCCCACTCTCACCTCAATTGCTGCTCCTGGATGTCGCGGCCCGGCCAATCCTCATTCGCATTGCTGCGGGCGCCCCTCGGGCTTAATTTGTTCACTGCTACTTCGGCCTCTTTGTTGTGGGTGCCCTTCCTGCGGTCACCTCCAGCAGCTCCCCCGGTCACCAGGGCCCAGTCTCGGGGGCCCCCGATGCTCCCCGAGGCCGCGCACAGCTCCGCGGCCGCCCGTTCTTGGACGCCGCCGGCGCGATCTCTGCCCTCACCGCACCCGGCCCAGTGGGTCGATCGGCGGTGGTAGTCCAGTCCGGCACGCGCTCTTAGGTGGCGCCGCGATCCAGGCTCTGCTCCGCTTAGACGGCCGGGCCGGGTCGCGCCCTCCGGCGCCTCCTGCCGCTCTGGGCCCTCGGAAGCATTCGACGTGCTTGCTAGGCTTCTTCTAGTGTTCCGTATCCTCTCACCCTTACGTGAGGGGTGCAGTGGGGGACACCTATTGCGGATTTGTTATTTATTTGGTGCTGGGTATAGGATCGATGAAGGATTTTGGTGGGCCGCGAGAGGAGCTCTTCGTTTAAGCGACCGCTCCGGCCGCCATCTTGGCCACGCCCCTGTATGTTCTGACTTAGTCACTTTTTCAGAGATTTTCTTCACCGGATGAACCTGCAAGTTAGGCCGGGTCGCAGATGAGGCAAGCAGCCTAGAGTGCCATGGCGGGTCAGTCCCTTTTATGGAGCTATTTTTCCAAAAGTTCTCCAAACTTCTGGATCTTCTTCCAGATGTTCCTTTAAGGTTCCTTTGAGGTCCACAGCTCACCCCAAGGTTCCAGAAGAACTGGGATGCTCCTTGAGGGTGCAGACTACAGCTCCCAGAATGCACCTGGCACAAACTTCAATTTGGCCACTGGACAGTGGTCAGATGGTCAGTTTCTTCAGGAGTTGGTGCAGGGGACTCTGATTAGCAAGTTTTCACCTATTGAAAACAGGGAGTCCCTCCTTGAACCAGTTGAAGGCAGGCAAAGTCCTTCTTGTGGTGAAGCCCAAGTGTGCAGCTGGAGCAGTCTTCCAGAATGCAGTGTCCAGGTGCAGGTTAGGGGTCCAGCAGGGCAGTCCTTCTTCTCCTGTAGTTCTTCCTGGTAGGTATCTGAGGTGTGGGTGCAGGTCTGCCATTTTTATCCTTGCTCTTGTGTGAAAAACAGGGGCGTCCTGGTTCTCCAATCAGGTGTATGGTCCTTCCCCCTGTGATGACCACTTCCTGGAAAGTGTGGCAAAAATCAATCCCAGTGAGCAACATTCCTCAAAAATCATCTGAAAATGATTTTTGGAGGTTACATGTGGCTGAGCCCACCCACTGGTGTGGCTAAAAAGCCTGAACGCACCCCTCTCCTGCAAATTTGGCTGTTTTATCTCACCCTTACTTCTAAAACTATTTTTATAAGGTCCCTACTTATAGTTACATGGCACCAGCCCTAGGGGCACATGGGCACACCTTAAGGGTGACTTATATGTAAAGATAAGGTAGTTTAAGACTTTGGAAGTATTTTTAATTCCAAAGTTGAATTTGCAATTAACTTTAATTTAAAAGCAGCCAGCAAGGCAGGTCTGCCTTTAAAATGACACTGGGCACCTCAGTAGTGCACCTATGGGTGTACTGCCTATGCTGGGGTCCCTAAACCTACATACCCTACCATACACTGGGGACTTGTAGGTGGGTTAATATTGCCAATTATAATGAGTCTAATTTGCATATCCACTTTACACAGACGACTGGCCTGGGACCGATAAGCAGTACCCAGGGCAAAGCTGAGTCAGTAACCACCAGTATCTGTCCAACATATTTGGGGGTGACCAGGGCAAAAAGGAGGACTTTCCTACACTGCCCCCCAGATGAAAGGTGATGGGTACTAACCTAAACCCCTGTAGTCCTCATCAGCTAAGTGGAAAACCCCGGAAAGGCCATCTGCATTGGCATGGGCAGTCCCAGGATGTGCTCCACTGTGAAGTCCATCCCCTGTAGGGAAATTGACCACCTTAACAGTTTTGGGTTCTCCCCCCTCATTTGCATCAACCATCTGAGAGGTCTGTGGTCAGTTTGTACATGGAAGTGAGTGGCAAACAAGTATGGCATCATCTTCATCAGGGACCACACCATAGCATAGGCCTCCCTCTCAATGGCACTCCATCTTTTATCTCTGGGGAGTAGTCGCCTGTTAATGAAGGCAACTGGTTGATCTTGCCCCCTTCATTAACTTGTGCTAACACTGCCCCAATCCCTTCCTCTGAAGCATCTGTTTCCACTATAAACTCCTTGTTATAGTTAGGGGCCAGTAACACTGGTTCTGAACACATAGCCTGCTTTAGAGTGTCAAAAGCTTTCTGACATTCTGGGGTTCAAATGACCTTCTTGGGCTTTTTCTTTGAGGTGAGCTCATACAGAGGGGCCACTATGGTCCCATAATTCTGAAAAAACCTCCTGTAGTACCCAGTCAGGCTAAGAAAGGTCCTGATCTGAGTCTTGGTTTTAGGGGCCTCCCGATCCAGGATAGTCTGGATCTTGGGCTGCAGAGGGTATACATGGCCTCCACCAACAAGGTGGCCCAGGTACACAACTAAACTTTGCCCTATTTGGCACTTGCTTGCCTTGATAGTCAGGCCTGCTTGAAGCAGAGCCTGAAGCACTTCCTTCAGCTGGACCAGGTGGCCCTCCCAGGTGATATTGAGTACAGCTATATCATCCAGATAAGCTGCACTGAAAGATTCCAACCCAGACAGGACTCTAGTCACCAACAGATGGAAGGTGCCAGGAGCATGTTTCAGGTCAAAGGGCATCACCTTGAACTGAAAGTGGCCCTCTGGTGTGGAAAATGCTGACATCTCCTTAGCTCCCGGACTTAAGGCAATCTGCCAGTATCCTGAAATCAGATCAAATGTGCTCAAGAATTTGGCAGCCCCCAACCTATCAATGAGCTCATCAGCTCTAGGTATGGGGTGAGCATCAGTCCTAGTGACTGTCCTAGTGACTGCATTTAGACCTCTGTAGTCCACACAGAATCTCAATTCCTTCTTCCCACCTTGGGGATTAGGTTTGGGTAGCAGTACCACTGGACTGGACTAAGGACTATCAGAGGGCTCAATTACCTTGAGCTCCAACATCTTAGCCACTTCAGCTTTGATGTTGGCCTTGACCTGGTCAGACAGCCTGTACAGCTTATTGTTGACAGGTAAGTTGTTACCAGTGTCAGTGTCATGGACACACCAATTGGTAAGTCCAGGGATCAAGGAAAACAGGGTAGCAAACTGCTCCAAACCCTTTCTGCAGTATTTTTGTTGCTGGTCTGTCAACTTGGGAGAGAGTACCACTCCCTCCACTGACCCATCTTGTGCATTTGAGGACAGGAGGTCTGGCAGAGGTTCACTCTCCTCCTCCTTCCCTTCATCTGTGACCATCAGCATGGTCATGTCTGTCCTGTCCTGGTGGGGTTTCAATCTGTTGACATGCAGGATCCTGTGAGGATTCCTGGGGGTGCCAAGGTCCACCATATAGGTGACCTCACCCTTTTTCTCCAAAAGTAGATAGGGCCCAGTCAGTTTGGCCTGAAGTGCGCTAGGAGCCAAAGGCTCTAAAACCCACACCAGCTGACCTGGGTGATACTCAGGCATGGTAACCTTCTGGTCATGCCAGAGCTTCATGAGCTCTTGGCTGGCCTCCAGGTTACTGCTTACCTTCTTCATGTATTCAGCCATGCATGATCGCAGGCCCAGCATATAATCCAGCACATTCTCCTTTGCTTCTTGGAGAGGCTTCTCCCAAGACTCTCTCACCAAGCATAATGGACCTCTTACAGGGTGCCCAAACAGTAACCCAAAGGGGCTGAATCCAACCCCTTTCTGTGGCACCTCCCTGTAGGCAAATAGCAGACATTTATAATATATTATAAAATATAAATATTTTTTCTGATAATGTGTATATTTCTAGTTATGTATAGTTTCTTTAGAAAATATGTATTGCTACTATGTCATAACAATAAAATACACACACACTCTTTAAACCTGTTTGACTAAGTATATTTTACCCATGGTTCTAATTATGTATTGTAGGTGCATATGTGTGTGTATTCATGTGTGTTTGAATGTGTGTGTGTATGTATGTATGTATATATATATATATATATATATATATATATATATATATATATATATGTATGAATGTATGTGTATATGTTGTTTCTGTGCTTGGCATGTTCGTGGGTCATTGCATGGCTCCTGGGTGGGTTGTTGTACTAGATGTCTATGAATTCCTGCTCTCATCTTATCACACTTATCTACCTATCGTCATATGTCATGTCTCTATCAAACTATCCTCCATTCTCACTCTGACTCACCCCAAATCCTTTTTACTACTTTCATCTCCTAAATAACTCTGTCTAAGCTCTTCCCTCCGCTTCCACATCTAACTCACCAAACGTCACTCTACTACTGTGAACTCACACACAACCCTACTAAATTCTCCCGCATTTATCTCACCTTGCTACTATGCTCTCCCTAACCCTTCCACATAGTCTTCCCTCCTTCATCCCCCTTTACTCATCCCAAGCCTTTGGGTTGAGTAAATTAAGGATATACTCCGAATTAACACTTCTGGATTTCTTTCCTCCTCCACCCCTCCATTACTCCAGTCAATCTAACTAACAAACTCTCATACCCGCGGCTCAAATTAACTCATAATAATACTAAAACTGTACTCATTATTTCCTGATACTAATCCTTGTTGGGTTCCAGAGTAGCGTGCTACTCACCGAAAAGCACTTCGACGCCTCGCCAGGGGTAGTAAGCGCTATATAAATACGATTACAATACAATACATGGGAGGAGAACATCCCATCTCCTCCTGAGTTTGTCAGACAAACCCATGATCATGCCCTTCAGGGTCGTATTAAATCGTTCTCCCACATCATTGGTCTGTGGATGATAGGGGGTGGTGAACTTATGAGTAACACCACACTCATCCCACATTGCTTTCAGATAGGCAGACATGAAATTTGTACCCCAATCTGAGACCACCTCATTTGGGAGTCCCACTCTGGTGAACACACCAAGTAGGGCCCTAGCCACTGTGGGAGCAGTGACTGTCCTGAGGGGTATTGCCTCAGGGTACCTGGTGGCATGGTCTACAACCACCAGAATGTACCTGTTGCCTGAAGCAGTTGGTGGGGCTACGGGACCAACAATGTCAATCTCCACCCTCTCAAAAGGATTCCCAACCACTGGCAGTGGTATCAAGTGATTTTGTAGCTTGTCCCCTGCCTTGCCATTGGCCTAGCAGGTGACAAAGGAGCTGCAAAACTCCCTGACTTTTTCTGACATTTGGGGCCAATAAAATTGGTTGACCAGCCTGTTCCAGGTCTTGATCTGTCCCAAATGTCCAGCTAAGGTAATAGCATGGCTTAAAGTGAGGAGGAATTCTCAATACTTCTGGGGGACCACTACTCTCCTGGTTGCCCCTGGTTTAGGGTCCCTTGCCTCTGTGAAGAGAACTTCATCCTCCCAGTAAACCATGTGGGTTCCACTCGTATTCCCTTGTTCATGCCTGGCAGCAGTCTGCATTAGGCCCTCAAGAATGGGGCACTCTCTTTGCCCCTGGCACAATTCTTCTCTGGTGGACCCACCTGCTCCTTCCAGTTCTGCCAAGTCAGGCAGAGCTTAGAGGGGAAGTGGCCCTCCCTCAGAGGTCAGATCCTCCCCCTCAGGTTTGGATTCCTCCCGACCCTCTGTACTTGTTTGGGCTGGCAAGCCAGACCCAGTGCCCTTTCTCTTTTTCTCAGAGGCTTGGCCGATTGTTCCAGGGTCCAAGTGTCCAGCACTTCCCTGGTGTGGTGCCTGTGACCTGGTCACAGTACACACCCATTCAGGGAGGTCCAGCATCTGTGAGTGGACCCTTCGTTCCACCTCTGACCATTCAGATGCTTCCAGATCATTTCCCCAGCAGACACTCTACTGGGAGAGCAGGAGCCACAGCTACCTTCTTAGGGCCAGTCACACCTCCCCATTCCAGGCACAACATGGGATGGAGTCTGGTTCTGCTACCTGCATAAGTTACTTGGTGGAAGATACCAGGTAAGATCTGTCTGGAGAAACCAGCTTCCTGTGACCATTGTTACACTGGCTCCTGTATCTCTCAGAGCTTCCACCTCAGTCCCATTGACTTTAGGCCTCTACCTATACCTCTTCATGCTGGGAGGTAAGGTGGCCATAGTTGCAATGTCCACCCCACCCACAGATACTAAGGTGACCTCTGTGTACCCTGATCCAAGCTCTGGGCCTACCTCCACCTCTATCCCTACACTAGCAATCCCATGGTATTGCCCACCAGTGGGGGGCTTCGTGGAGCAGATAGCATCTCCTCTTTTGTGTCCAGGTTGATGAAACTCAAAGCACTTGCCGGCCTTAGCAAGCTCCTGAAACTTTCCTGCCTTAACAGGATCATAATGCTTCCCCTGTTACTCCTTTCCCTTAGAAGTGGAATGGCTTGGGCTCCCCCACCCTGAGATGTTTTTGGGGGCTCTTGTGAGGACTCCTTGGGCTTTTTATCATCTTTCCCTTGGTTCTTCCCCTGAGAAGAACCATGCCCTCCCTTTTTCTGATCACCCCCTAGGGGTTTCTGGTTAACCCTAGTTCTTAAACATTCATCTGCTGCCTTCCCCAGCCCTCTGGGGTTGATCACCTTAGAGTCAACAAGATACGGGCTGAGCTTCCATTGGGCACAATTGGTTAGAAGGTGCTCCCTCATGATCAAATTGTAAAGCCCCTCAAAGGTACTTACCTTTTTCCCCTGTACCCAGCCCTCTAGTACCTTAACTGAGATATCTAGAAAGTCTACACAGGACTGGGTGTTTGTCTTTTGGGTGTCCCTAAATTTGAGCCTATACTGCTCTGGGGTCAGGCAAAAGTTTTAGTTAAGCATCTCTTCATACTGGGGTATGAATTTGCCTCCTCCCCCTCAAGGTCAGAAGCCTATCCCTCCCAGAGTTGGGGACCAACTCCTAAAGAAGTGAACCCCAGTACTGAGGCTTAACTCTCCTCATCTGGAGGGCCCTCTCAAAGGCCCCCAACCACTTATCTATGTCATCCCCTTCTACATAGGCAGGAACCACTCCCTTGGGTAACCTGGGGCAAAAAAAAACACCCATAGACATCCCAGCTTCTCTGTCGCTGCCACCATCTCTTTTCTCTTCCCTTGCCCACTTTTTCTGTTCTAGGGCCAGCTTCTCCGCCTCAAAGCTATAAATGCTAGCTGGGCCTCCAGCTCTCTTTCCCTAAGGGACAGGTTTGTTCCTTCTGAAGGGACCCCCTTTTCCCAACTAGCTTTGGGTATGACCCTAGTAACTGTGTGCAGTGAGGACCGGTCTTCCTCCTTCTTACCTAGTCTCAGATGCAGTCCCGCCTCTGAGGGGTTGGAGCTAGCATCCTCCCCTTCTTGTTCCTCCTCTGGAGTTTCCTCTGGGCCTACTTCTTGGGCCTCAGCCAAGGGATTTGATCATGACATGCTTCCTGAGGAGAGTGGCTGCAGGCAACCCCCCTCTCAGTACACAACCCCCTCAGCTGGACTACTCTCAGTGTGGGTAAGCTAGCCAGATCAAGCTCCATGGTTCCCTAGTTTTGTGTCAGCAAAAACCTTTTGAAAAATTGGAAACAAGAATTTAGAAAAATCACAAAAATTCAATAATTGAAATTAATCCAAATGAAAAATTAAAAATAATTTTTGCACTAGGACAATATAAAGGATTTTTAATTTGCTTTACTTAAAACTGAAACATGATACTGAACACAAGTATAGGATCCCACAACTGCACACCAAAAATGTTGGAAAATGGGTTATTGGTAGGGGCAGGTAAGTACCTACACTTAGCAATAGGCCACTAACCTCCACTTAGGTCCAGATAGGTCTAAAAAATTAATCCCAGCTCAACCCTTGGTAGCTTGGCAACGAGCAACAAGGCTTAACTTAGGAGACAAGGCATAAATCACTCAAATATCACAAAACAGTAAATAAATAAACCACAGGAAACAGTTTAAAAATCCAAAACCAATTTATGAAAATAGGAAATATATTTAGCTTTAAAATGACAGTAAAACAAATAAAATCAGATAAAGTGAACCGGAGGTATGACATTTTAAATAATGAATGCTTTTTAGCGCTTAGAAACAAATAGCGCCAATCTGGTCATGTGGTTGCACCTCGACTGGGGCAAAGTCTAAGTTCAAGGCCGACCATGATGGAGCCCTGCTCGGCTACAGCCCGTGGGTGGACTTGGTCAAAAGTTTACCTTAGGACTTAGTCGTTTTTCTGGAGATTTTCTTCAGCGGGACCAAGTTGGCAGTCCAATCTGACATCCGGGAACTCTTCCTCAGATATGCGTTGCGGGAACCCTCAGTGAAGATTTTTACCTTTGGGATTTAGTCGTTCTTCGAGGTGGAAATCCTTTGACCGGGGCAAACCTGAATCTTGGTCTGACGTCCCTGGAGCCCTCTTCGGATACACTGCCTGGGAGGTCCCGGTCAACTTTCCATGTTCGGATGTAGTCACTTTTTTAGAGATTTTCTTCACCGGGACGAACCTGCAAGTCAGGCTGGTTGCGATTGAGGCAAGCCGGCTAGAGTTGCCATGGCGGGTTGGTCCCTTTATGGAGCTTTTTTCCAAAAGTTCTCCAAACTTCTGGATCTTCTTCCAGATGTTCCTTTAAGGTTCTTTTGAGGTCCACAGCGCACCCTAAGGTTCCAGAAGATCTGAGATGCTTCTTGAGGGTGCAGACTACATCTCCCAGAATGCACCTGGTGCAATCCAATTTGGCCACTGAACAGTGGTCAGCTGGTCAGTTTCTTCAGGAGTTGCTGCAGGGGACTCTGGTTAGCAAGTTTTCACCTATTAAAAACAGGGAGTCCCTCCTTGAACCAGTTGAAGGCAGGCAAAGTCTTTCTTGTGGTGCTGCCCAAGTGTGCAGCTGGTGCAGTCCTCCAGATTGCAGTGTCCAGGTGCAGGTTAGGGGTCAAGCAGAGCAGTCCTTCTTCTCCTGTAGTTCTTCCTGTAGGTATCTGAGGTGTGTGTGCATATCTGCCAGTTTTATCCTTGCTCCTGGGTGAAAAACATGGTGTTCCTGGTTCTCCAATCAGGTGCAGGGTCCTTCCCCCTGTGATGACCACTTCCTAGGAAGTGTGGCAAAAATCAATCCCAGGGAGCAACATTCCTAAAAAATCCATCATGGCTGAAAATTATTTTTGGAGGTTACATGTGGCTGAGCCCACCCACTGGTGTGGCAAAAAATCCTAAACACACCCCTCTCCTGCCCTCTCCTAATCTAATCAAGGGGGAACCTGATTGTTTGGGTTTGCAGGATGTGAGGGAGGTGCTGGGGTGCTCCAAATGTCCTTCCCTGCCTTTGAAAACCAGTTTGGCAGCCCTCCGACCTTCCTGCTTCCCCATCTGCTGAGGGAAGATCTCCTCTCCCAGGCACATCTCTTTGTGTTGAGCCAGGCCACTTCACACCTCATCAAGGCAGCCTGGCCTGGCTGCCAGAGGCTGGCCTATCAGAGCAAAGCAGCAAAACACCGCAGAGCTGAAGTTGGCAATGTTTCAGGTAAAGTTTCAAACTCTTTACCTGAACAAGTTATATTAAATACAACAATTGTAAGTTGTGGGATTTATTATAACAATTAATGTGATACCAAGCTTAATGTATCTGACACTTAAGGAGACTTTATAAATTAAAATAAAGTCTCCCCATTCTAGCCTATGGAGGCCATTCATTACACTGATGGAAAAACACATTTGGCTGTTTTACCTCACCCGGGCTTATACAACTATTTTTATAAGGTCACTGCTTATAGTTACATGGCACCAAGCCTGTAAAAATAAGGTAGTTTAAGACTTTAAGTATTTTTAATTCCAAAGTCAAATTCATACGCAACTTTAATTTAAAAGCAGCCAGCAAGGCAGGCCTGCCTTTAAAATGACACTGGGCACCTCAGCAGTGCACCTATGGGTGTACTGCCTATGCTGTGGTCCCTAAGCTTACATAACCTACTATCTACTAGGGACTTATAGGTAGGTTGATATTGCCAATTATAATTAGCCTAATTTGCATATCCACTTTACACAGAACACTGGCCCTGGGACTGGTAAGCAGTACCCAGGGCACAGCCAAGAGTCAGTAATCACCAATATCTGTCCAAAAGGTTTGGGGGTGACCAGGGCAAAAAGGAGGACTTTCCTACAGTCACTCTTCCAATTTGATCATGGCCCTTGAGCTTAGAGTGATGCAAGAGCCGGCGAAGTACGCCACCTAGCGTAACATGTCATGGCCACAATCAATGAAGTTTAGATTCCCAAGATGTCGGTCTATGTCTGATGTGGGCAGCCTTGATCTAGATCGCACCCCCATGTCATTTTTCCACAAACCTACATCAATTTTATGAAGAAATTCCTGTACCTGTTCAGGATTCACAAACAACTGATCTTTCCCTAGTAGGTGATTCACAGTCAGGCTGGATACAACATTGCATATGGAAGCTTTACCTGACAAAGCTTCTGTTTAACAGTCCCAAATTGTTTCCGAGCCTCTTGCACCAGTGGGATGGAGTGAGGGTAGATAGACAGAGCGTTGCCATCGAATCTCAGGGGTTTTTGCTCCCTGACTAACCTAAGCGTTGCATCACAATCCTTGTAGTTTAACAGTCGGGCGATAATTGGCTGTGAGGAGCACCTGGTGGCAGCCGAGATGTAAGGGATCTGTAAGCTCTTTCAACCACAGAAACCTTGGAGAAGGAATTAGCACCAACAAATATGGTCAAGAGCTTTTCTACATAGTCCTCCATCTTCCCTGTGTTTGTCGATTCTGGAACTCCTATGATATGCAAATTGTTGTAGCGTGAACGTGCCACCAAGTCTTCATTCTTGGCCGCTATGAGTTTCAATACTTTTTCCATATTCAAAAGTTGCTCTTTACGGGAGACCTCAATATCTTCCACTTGAGAAAGCCATTGCTTTGCTTCCTGCAACCGTCCATCTTGTTTCTCCAAATGTTGCACCATAGTGTCCAATCTGATACACATGGTGTCCATTTTAGCTTCAATCGATGATAAACTGCATTTCAATGCAACCAGCAGTGTTTTCATATCTATGTCATCATGGGAACAGTCTGGAGACTGCTCTTCTACTTCAGAAGCACCAACAGTGTTACTTGCCAACCTCACCAACCGCCTCTGGTCAAATTATAGTTTGGATTGCCTGCCCTCTACTTTACCCATATCTGCGGCACTCCACTGCACGGTTATGGCAGTGCGGATATCCTGATGTGACAAGATTCAATGCATCTGTGCCCAGCAGTTTTTCTATGTCATGAGGGGGTGCAGCCAAGGCAGATACTGTAAGGGAGTGGCAGAACTGACAACAGTGAATCAGTGGCCCACATATGTGACCAGAGGGCAACTTTACTATATCAGGCCACAGGTTCTACAATATAAGCTGACAGTAGTATGTATGGTTTGACTTTACATTGTACCGTGTGTATCATATCAGCGTGGTCGCACCATACTCCGCAGGCCATCCACCGGGGGGCACGAGTAGATCAGGCATATCTGGGCATGGCACACAATGTCACGTTGCAGGTCACGGGGGTTATACCATAATAGCATAGGTAGCTGACTGCGGGGTGGGCACGTAGAGTATTCAAAAGTCAATGGGGCCCTCCTTGCCCCATACTCAGTATGTTTGTGCATGGATGGTGTGCCTGTATAGTGCCAGCAGAGAGGCCCAGTGTGAGCCAATTATGACTGACAGGTGCCTTGGTGGTCCATGGGCCGCGGGCATGCCGGAGTTGATGCTGAAGGCACCACACTCCTTTCCTGCAGCTCACGCACCCATTCCTTGCCATCTACAGTTAGGACCACTGCTGCACTCACCACTCTGTGCTAATGCGGTATGGATCCAGTCCGGTGGCTGAGTGGCATATGCCCAGGCCAGTGCCGACTCAACCGCATCAAAGGTTCGACCCCAGCCTCATCTCCTCCCTTCCGCCGCTCCTCAGCCCCCAGCCACCCCCACTGCACGTCCATCAATCCTCAGCGAGGGTACGGGCAGGATCAATGGGCTTTGGGTCCTCCTCAGTTGTCGTTGCCTACCCCGTCTATCCACAGGGAGCCCCTCATGCAGCATTTGAGAATCTGGGCACCACGTAGCCAACATCTTAGGCCTTCTCCGATCCCCATGTTTCTGGCAAGTATACAAGGCTGCCAGTAACCATCTGAGGATTACTTCATTGCCCTCCGTAGTAGGGCACCAACAGGCAGCAGGCATTTGATCAGCACATGGGGTGGGTACAAAATGCTGCTGATTATGGTGGATTTCATCCCTAGGTCACTGGAACCTCACCGATGTGGGGCCAACTTGCGCACCGGCACTCTGGTGCCCCAATTGATGCCACTTTAACCCTCTCTGGCCAGCCCAAGAAATGTCAGCATTAGGTAAACCTAAATCCCTGTCAATTCCACGCATTCTAGCATTCTCTCTGGCCCAAAACAAAAAACGATTTCCCACAATCTAGACTATAACCATTTTGGAGACAAGCAGGAGAAACACACAGCAAAAGGCTGCAGCAGAATGAGGTAGGTTTTAAGATGAAAGGCAGTTAAAATGGAGGTCAGCAAGTAAAATATAAAAGAACATATTTGATTGGATGGTGGAGATGTTCAGGGAACTAAATTAAGTAATGACTTTAGGAATAAAAGTGATTTATTCTGTGATTGACTTTGGAAAATTAAAAAATAAAAGCTTTGTTGTTTGGGATATGCTCGGAATTCCAAACAGTCTACCACATCTGCTACAGTTAATATGAAGCTAGTATTCTGAGGGAATATTGTGCAAACCTTTGACCTGCAGATAGGCAGAGTCTATTGGAAACATGGTTACTATGGAAATGGAGCTAAAAGAGTGTGGGGAGATGGGAACAAAAGAGACTGCAGTGTGAAACTAAAAAGCAGACTGGTGTACAAAAGTTGCTCAGTTGGAAGTGTATGTCTTGTAGTTGACAATGTTTTACAAATTAAAATATAAATGAAAAGCATTGACAGCAGATTGTTGAATGCTTTTAAGGGCGTCCGTTTGGATCTGTGAGTCCTCCCTGGAACACACTGAGCCCATGCTCAGTCCTCCACAGATCCACACAAAAAACTACCATATTGGGCTTCTAAACAGGAAATATGGAATTGGTTAAAATACAGTGACCATTTAGAAATTGTGTATCAAAAATAAAAGATGGTAGCAAAAGAGTTTTACAGGTATGTTACTAGTGTTGTACTAAAAAAAGTATATTTAAAAAAATCCTATGAGTATATAAGCTGAAAGAAAATGTGTAGCTTCCAGACACTACAGTAAAATATGAAATATAAGAGAGGTTAGATGAAAACAATAACTTAAAAGATAGTGAGCAGAAAATGTGGAAGAGGAATTGCTATACTGAAAATATTGTTTTATTAAGCCAATATGAATGAATATGTTTGAAACTGGATGTGGGTGCTTGCTTGTAGTGTGTAATTTAATAGTCTGTTATTTGTACCCACTTACACAGTCAGGCAGGCGCTTACACACTAAGTTACACTTCGACAAGAGCACTTATGGAACTACCACTTATATAGTGACACACTTAGTCACACACCCATAAAAGCATTCACATGTCCATTTACTCACCTATACGTTCACTGACATACGCCCTCATTGCACAAGGTTGGACTGCCGGGTGGCCCCGAAAGAGGCCACACTCCTGCTGCGGTCATTTTGACATCCCCGCTGGGCCGGCGGGCAGAAACCTGCTTTCCGCCCGCCTGCCCAGCGGGGATCACGGCCACAACACAGGAGCCGGCTCCAAATGGAGCTGGTTTTGTTGCGGCTGTGCGACGGGTGCAGTTGCACCCGTCGTGCTTTTCACTGTCTGCGTAGCAGACAGTGAAAAGCTGCACGGGCCATGTCAGGGGGCCCCTGCACTGCCCATGCCAGTGGCATGGGCAGTGCAGGGGCCCCCAGGGGCACAGTGACTCCCCGTACCGCCAGCCTTTTCCTGGTGGTTCAAACCGCCAGGAAAAGGCTGGCGGTAGGGGGACTCGTAATCCCCTGGGCAGCACTGCAAGCAGCGCTGCCCTGGCGGATTAAAACCGCTAGGACTGAAGTGGCGGTAAACCTTCGGTCCCACCGGTGCGACCGCGGCGCTTCCGCCACGGTCGTAATACCATGGGAAACACCGCCAGCCTGTTGGCGATGCTTCTGTCGGAACAGCCCTGGCGGTCTTTTACCGCCAGGGTTGTAATGACCCCCTTAGTCATTCACAGACCACCCATACAGGCACTGTCATACCCTCTCACACACCTATTCAGCCATTCATGTACTGAGCACTCAGACAGACAGTTACACGTACAATTAAACATCCATAGACCCACATATACACCTAGTCACCCACCCATACAGCCACTCACATATCTATTTACAGCACCATAGAGCCACTCACACACCCAGTCAGACAGTGACAGGGGCACTAACACATCCACTCACAAACCCACACAGCACTTCTATATGCACCATTAACAGAGCCACATGCACACACAGTTACACACTCAAACACTCACTAATAAAGCCAGTAACCAATCCATACTGCCAATTACATTCCCATTTAGACACCCGTACAGTCACTAATACATCCAGTCACAAACCCACACAGATACTTAAACATCCAGTGACACACCCACCGAGGCACTGACATACTCACTTACATATCCACTCAACCACTCACACACCCAGTCCTCATCTGTACAGCCACTCATATACCCATCTATACACCCAGACTCAGACACTTACATAGCCTCTTACATACTGATAAATCACCTTATGAAGCTACTCACTTGTTTATAGTATGCAATCTAATATTATTTAATGTACAGTTAAGTGTATTCTATACTTGCTTGTTAGATATCTACCTGTGTTTAAAGAGGGAGATTTCAAATACAGAGAAAGACAGAAAGGAAAAAAAACTGAACAAAGAATACTGTATATTAAAAGTGAGAGCAAAAAAAAGGACTGAGGACTGAGAAGTTTGTTAAAGCAATATGTGGAAAAATGCAAAACGTGGTAACAGTTTCAAATAAAAAAACAAGTTTTAATATCAACTCACAAAGGAGAAAGTAAGTCAGATTGAAAGTGAAAAATATTATAAGAAAACACCTACTTTGAAAAGGCGGCAGATGGAATTTAAAGAAATACAAATGAGAATGTTTAGAGGTAGGGTAATATAGAATTTGCTATATCAAAAAAGGGGGGTGGGCCTGGGAGATTAAATGGTCAAGAGTACAGTAGTGTAATGTATATAAATGCACAGTACACTGTTCCAGGTAAGAAAAGGACAAAAGCACAGGATGACCATAATGTCAGAAGCACAATCCCTCACACATCCAATTGGATGTCATGCTTCATCATAGGGCATGCTCCTCGTCAGACTGATGCTGCAATGTCTGACGGGCTCCCCATAAATGGGGCTCTTTGCCAGAGGTCTTTTACTGTGCCTTGAAAGATGGAAAGCCGAACAATGCTGCCTTACAACCTCAAAAAGGAGAGCAGAAAAGAAGGATTAAAATTGACTCAGAACCCCTCTATCCATCATAACTTTATTGAATCAGACTAAGGTTGAGGCCAAGATTAACAAGATTAAAAATAAAATGGATGGAGTGTATTGAGTTAATGCACAACCACTCACTCAAACAGACAAAATAGAAGGAAAAAGCACCATTATGTGACTCCCTCTCTAATGGGTCGATATGTTTAGCTTCTAACTGGTCCGAAGGGATCCAACGATGCTTCTTCAGGACCAAAACAAAATACTTCTCCTAAAACAAGGGATGTAGGGATCTACTTGTGTCTGTGAACGTCAGTCAACTTGTCTACGGTCATTTATTTTCTAAATGATGTATTCTAAATCATTCTAACATATAGGAGTCGCCCATCCCAGATTCGGTAAACGGCTCCCTAGGGAACACTTGCCATGGGACTGTTGCATAGTAGACAACCGGTCCCTCTCTGAAGACCTACCCATACGGCAGCGTTTCCTGAATATGATGAAGCATGACATCCAATTGGATGTGTGAGGGCTTGTGCTTCTGACACTAGGGTCACCCTGTGCTTTTGTCCAATACAGAATTTGCTACAAAACATGAAGCAGTGTAAGGCAAGAAGGGCAGCACTGAAACAAAAACAATATATTGAGGGTGTGGTTGACAAAATGTTTGTCCTAAAGCACAAACAATATACTTTTATACTACACAGAATGAGAACACTGGATAAAACAGTGTTTCCCATGAAGAAATGAAGCCAAAAATGGATTATTAATAAAAGTAATTTTTGCAACATTTTCCAACGAGCACGGAAGCATATGTCTAGTTCTGAGGCTTTCTACAATGAAGCTACTTACATTAGAACCTGTTAGTGCTTGCAGCTGAGGTGAAGGAAGGTACCCCCATTACAAAAGAGGAGATGATTCCTAGAAAAGTAGAGGGCGAGATAGATGAAAAGGCACAAGAAAGGTGTAGACATGCTCCTGTGGATAAAAGGGACAGTAGTAGTATTTCATAATATTTGCAAAGAATCATCTGATATGCTAAGAATTTATTTACGTCAGTTTCCAGATAGAAGTGTGAGGTGGAAAATGTCAATGTTGCAAGTGTTCAATCCATGGAAAGTCAGGTAATATTTAATTTACAAGGACTCTCACTTGTGAGTCTATACAGGAAAGTGTGCACAAGTACCTTTCATCATTTTCAAAAGTTGGCTTTTCATCATTCAAAATTCAAAATTTAGTTAGAAAACTTTATTTCATGTTTAGAAGAAATTAACAAAGCACTTCTGTATGGTACAGTGTCAGAGGCTGAAAATGTGTGTGAAGATATTCATTTACATTTCTTTGGTCCTGAAGTGCAGTACGGGTGAAATGAGGAGTAGGTATGTTCAGGTGTAGAGGAACAAAATACATATATTAGTACTCATAGCATTAGACAAGAAACAGCAAAGTTTAATGCAGTTTCTACAGAGAAACCAAGCTATGTTTGTATTTGTTGTTGACGCACCCACTACGAAGGCCAAATTCAAAATGTTCATGTGTGCCTGACAAATGAAGATGAAAACAAAGAAAAGTGGCTAGAATTTGCAGGGTATCTGTTTGTTGAGTGATATTTAGATTTGTTGACACACCAGATCATATGCACGTATTGCTGTGAAAAACTTGCGGACAACAAAATGCCTGCCAGAGCAAAACACAATAAGTTAGTGGTGTTTAAAATTCCAGAGGAACTTCAACATCTGAATGTTTATGAAGGAATACTCATACAATCTATACGCCCAATCAAGCAATAGTCCGTATGGAACCGATAACTGGAAACCTAATACCCACTGAGCTTCAGAAAAGGCTTAAAGGTAGAGTTATGCATTTACTTTAGAGTTTAAATGCAATATTGAAAGTGAGGGTACAGAGAGATTTGGAAGAACTGCTTGCTGTTCTAGTGAATGGTGTGCCGACAAAAAATGAACAAATCTGGCAGGAACTGTGGATGTAAATAAGGTGAAGAAAGCTACATTGTATCTGAAAGAGAATAATGTGTACTATAAAGATATAAATGTTGTCAAACATGGAAGATATATAGAGGAAGAAATGTTCCCTTCATGTGAAATTTGAAATTGTGGATAGAAGTAGATATGAAGAGATATAAGAGCACTACAGTATCCATCCACTGCACTCAAAAGAGGTTTGGGGGGATGCCACTGAACTGTATCAGATGAAGAAAGCTAAAGGAGTGTGGGGACAAAGGTTTAGAGGTTCAATGTTTTCCTCAACTATGCCCAACTGGAATAGGTGGATATATGATGACCGCCCTGTGCAAATACCTGCAGCAGAGTATAAGTCAACAACATTATTTTCAATAGACCCTAGATTTTGACAAACTATTTCATGTGTATTTCATCTCTTATTTGAAAGTTATTTGTCTGTACTGTCATATGCTGTTAATCATATTTTTAAGACAGAAGTTAATGCATTAAATATGTCTGTAAAAGACTTTGCTGAAAATATTCAAGGAAAAGATCAGAAGTTCAAGTATAATTTGATAACTTTGATGGCATGCTAGTGTGGGATAAATGAGTACTAGCATTGTTGTCATGGTGAGCTCAAATGTATATCGCAAAATTTAGGTGCGCCCACTTGATTTGTAACACTGGGTTGTATAGAGTATGCAGTGGATCATTTACTCTAACATGAAAGGTATCTGTTAGCATTGGGGTCTCTGGTTGGCAGTCAGTTTGCACTCTGTCCAATCACTGACCCTCATTCTTCTCAAGATAAGGGAGCTGCACAGCTCAGATAACCCCGGCTCACCCATTGGTAGCTTGGCGCAAGCAGCCAGGCTTATCTCAGAGGCAATGTGTTAAGTAAGTACCAACACACACAGTAACATAGTAGACACACCATAAAAGGACTCCACACCAGTTTAGAAAAATAACCAATATTTATCTAAATCAAACAAGACCAAAAAAGAAAAAAATCCAACCTACACAAGCAAAGATAAAAAAAAAAATTGCAAGTTAAAAGAGTCTTAATCTAGAGAAATCATTGGATACATTGCTTTAGCACAAAGTACCTGGCATGCATGAAAAGTAATGGCACATGAGTGAGTGTGCATCAGAAAAGTAAGCAATGTGTTGATGCCTCACTTGCAAGTGAGGCCGTGCGTTGATTCTTTCTCTGCCGGGCAAGCGATGTGTCAGTTTCCAGACCAGCAGCCTCGAGTCAATGTGGTGATATTGAAGATTTTGATGCCCAGGGATGATGCTTGGAAAATACGGATACACAAGTGATTAATCACTGCTGAGCTGGCGATGCGTCTATTTTTCAGCAACGGTGCAGGCGCTGAAAGCATTTTTCTGCCGCTCGGCTCCGGTGTGTAGATTTTGACTCTGGTTCTGCCAGCTTCTCCTTCCAGGGGCCCAGGGACTGGCTGTGGAGCCACTTGGCAAGTCAGGGGGTCTGAAAAAGAGAGCACAGGTGCTGGCAGATGAAGTCTTTGATGTCCCTGAGACTTCTTAATAGGAGGCAAGCTTAGTCCAAGCCCTTGTAGAAACTTCACAAGCAGGATAAACAGCAAAGTCCAGTCTTTGTCCTCTTTAAGGCAGAAGCAGGGTGAGCTTAAGACATGGGAAGAGGCAGGAAGAACCTCAAGACCTGGCTGTTCGGATGAGGCCTCTCCCCTCCAATGCCTTGAGACCCTCACAGGTGAGTAGCCGTGCTTTAAAAAAAACTGATTGATTGATTGCTTGAAGCAGCAACTGCAGGCCAACCCAACAAAACATGCACCGCAAGGGGCAGTACTCCTCCAGCAGCTCTTCAGCTCTTCTCCTTGGCAGAGAAGTGTTCTAAAAGTCTGGGGTTCTGGGTCCACTACTTATTTTCATTTCTGCCTTTGAAGTAAGCAAACTTCGAAGGAAAGTCTCTGTTGTTCACAAGATCCTGCCTTGCTCCGGTCTGGCCCCAGACACACTTCAGGGGGCTGACGACTGCATTGTGTGGGGATAGGCACAGCCCTTTCAGGTGCAGGTGTCAGCTCCTCCCTCCCCACTCTAGCACAGGAAGACTCAAACAGCCCCCTGGGCAGTCTGACCAAGATGTGGATTCCACAGGCAGGCAGACGCACAGAATGGTTAAGCAAGGAAATGCCCCCTTTCTAAAAGTGTCACTTTCAAACAATCTAAAAACCAACCCTCCCAAAAGATGTTTTTCTAATGGTGAGTTCAGAGACCCCAACAGGAAACTGCACTTAAAAGACAGTTAAAGGCACTCCCTGTGTTAACCTATGGGAGAGATAGGCCTTCTAATTGTAAAAAGCAAATTTGGAAGTATTTCACTATCAGAACATGTAAAAATGACACAAGAGTATATGTCCTACCTCTTAAATATATTGCACTCTGCCCATAGGGCTACCTAGGGCCTACTTAGGGGTGAATTAGATCTAGTAAAAGGGAAGGTTTGGGCCTGGCAAATGGGTACACTTGCCAGGTCTAATTGGCACTGCAAGACTGCACACAGAGACACTGCAGTGGGAGGTCTGAGACATGTTTACAGGGCTACTCATGTGGGTGGCACAATCAGTGCTGCAGGTCCACCAGTAACATTTGATTTACAGGCCCTGGGCACCCCTGGTGTACTTTACTAGGGACTTACCAGTAAATCAAATATGCCAGTCAAGGATAAACCAATCACCAATGCAATTAAGACAGAGAACATATGCACTATAGCACTGGTTAGCAGTGGTCAAGTGCCAAGAGTCCTAAAGCCAACAGAAACTGGTCGGGCAAAATAAGAGCAAGAAGGCAAAAAGTTTGGGGATGACCCTACAAAAAGGGCCAAGTCCAACAGTATTGAATTGAAGTCAGCAGGAGAACTTTGCTCTTTACATCCTGCAAATGTTTGCAGGTACTTTAACCACAGATTTCAAGCTATATTATCCTTCATCTGCAACAAATAAAATCCACCTCTTAGAGAAATTACTGATTTCTTTTGATGAAAAGAGTACTAAGCAAGAGGTGCTGCTCCTATTCATATACTGTTATGGGCAAAAGATGCACAGAAATTTGTGACAGACACAGATGCGTCTGTACTTTGTTTCATAAAACAGAATATTACACGTAGCATCCAAACAGACACTGAGGAAAAAAGCCTAAAGCACCAATTACTGTGTTTTCAATAACATACATGTAGAAATTGCTGTTGGAGGAAATACAGAGCAAAAGGAAAATTTCACACAAAGTGTTATTTTGGATTTCCAAAATATGTAATTTTAAAAGGAAGAGTGAACAGTTTTGTGTGTGCAGTGAGACATACACTTACTTCTAATTCAACAAAAAAACCTACACCCTAAAAAGAACAAAGGCTTGAAAATACATTATTGACTACAATCCTGCCATTTTGAAAATGTGGTATGTCACTATGGATATTCAGTTTGTGGCAGACAACTTTGTAGCTGTTTTTCATTATGTTACTTCATACATGACAAAATCGGAGAAGACAGATGAAAGATGTGTGGAAAGAGATCTCTGCTGAAAAGTCTCGAGCAAAAAAATTGTGCAGCTTCAGTTTGAAGATACTTTCACACAGGGAATGCTGTGAAAGTTTGAGTTCAGCTTGCTTATATTCTAAGTCAAAAGGAATTGTTTGGGTGAGTCTAGGTCAACTTGAAACAGACTTTTGAAATATTTTCTGGAAACTCAATATCTTGCTGAATTTGAGCCAGACAGCACAGATTATCAAAAAACAAATATGTTGGACACTTGGGCCCTGATTTATACTTCTTTTGCGCCACATTTGCATCATTTTTTGACACAAAAAAGCTGCAAACTTACAAAATATAATTGTATTTTGCAAGTTTGCGCCGCTTTTGCGTCAGAAAATGACACTAATGCGGCACGAAAAAAGTATAAATCAGGGCTTTACTATCCAAACAGGAGTCTACATCTTGAAAATGTTTGCATCTATGAAGTACTCTACTCCAGTACTGCGCATATAGAAACAACATGATAGAAAATGTAGATGAAGGTAAATTTGCAGTTGTTGGTTGCAATGAGTGTTTAATGCAACACAGCAAGGGCAGTCCAATTAACCTTTGAAAACTGAGTTGCTAGACTGTTGAAAAAGGAGATTTTTTTCTATGTGACACTTTTGCAGCTGTTTAAACCTTGGCGTTGTGAAACAGGATTGCTAGGAGAGTTTGACTGCTATGAAGGCTATTTAAATACTGCAAAGGATGGCATTGTATGCTCATTTCAAACTACTTGAAAATGTTGAATGATGAAATCCAACAGGAAGATTCAATTGCTGCTGAGGTAGCTAAAGAGAGTTTGCAAAGGAGCCAAAGTTCAGGACCTCAAAGTCAGGACTCACTTGGACCGCCAATAATTGAAGATGAAGCTGCTATTACAATGAATGAGGTGGAGACTGAAATTGAGCAAGAAAGAAGTGAAACAATTGATTTGGCAGATTTAGTTGCACAGCTTAATAATGAGCAAATGCTAATATAAATGAAGGCGAAAGCTAAAGTTGAGCATGGATTACTTCATGACAAGAAATGTGTGTATGCTTACCATTTAAACCTACACTTGTAGTTCAGTGATCAAGTTGGCACTGGCAAAAGTTTCTCAATACAAGTTCATACTGCATTTCTACAAAAGACTACAGAGTGCAATTTAGCATGTCTGGTTACAGCACCTACTGCATTATCTGCACACAATATCAAAGGTATTGCTTTGCAGACTTTTGATGCTGCAAGTGGAACATGACAACAAAATGGAATAACAATGGAATAACAAAGTTATCTGATGAGGTTTGTCATGAAGTGTCAAGAGAGTTAGAAATGTTTAAACTTGTAATTATTGATCAACTGAGCATGGTCTCAAACTCAATCCCTGACTTTGTGCATTTGCGAAAAGAGGTTCTGAGACTGGATTGTGATGTCCTACTTGCAGCTTACTCCTGTGAAGGGTCAGCCTGTGAAAAAAACACTGCCACATAATAAAACTAGGAATTCATTAAGAAGCATTGAAAATGTGAATATTTGGTTACATTTTGAATACAAAGAAATAATCAGGAATATGCTACAAGCATCTTACATTGAATATGGTAATGTTTTGAAAGATATTAGAGGAGGTGTTCTTTCAAAAAGGGAATGCATGTTCTACAAAGTCATCTTCTTAAAAACCCTCTATGCAATAATAAAGACACAAGCAGAAGTAATGTTCAGTTTTATACAAGATGGTAAACTGCCACTTTGGTTCCTTATACCATTTGCATAAGTTGTAAAGGTTATGTTGGTACAAAAATGGAATGATTGTGATTGTGAGCTCCAGGGAGATCTTCACCTTGGAGGAGCATTTCTTACATAGGCAAATTCCATAGACTACATGGCATTGGAGAAAAGCACATGCTGGTGCAAAAGAAGTGAGCTCTAATGCATGTTTTAAATTAATACAGATAATTTTACACATCAGAAATACCTAACTCTCAAGATTCTCCACCTAATTTACAAACACCGACCAGATAGACACACCCCTTGTGGTGCCCAGGAGGCTGATTTTCTGCATGAAGTGTGGAGTTGCCCATGGTTAGCAGATTTTTCGGGAGAAATGGTTTGAGCTCCTTCTTGTGTCACAGGGTGGGAGATACCATTTTCACCTGGGCCCTACTATGGGACTACTCCAATCACTGAAAAAAAGGAAACTTAGATGAAGATTTATAATGCTGAGGATCCTGCTAGCAAAAAGACGTATAGATGGTCAAATATAGTTCCATACAATTACAAGGAATGTCTCAGAGACATGGTGGAATGGGTGATGGCAAAGACGTGCAAATTAAGCATGTCAGAAGGGATGATAAACTGATGGATGATCGGGCTGAGTGGGAGCTGCAACAATCACCCTTCCTACACATAGTCAAGAATGAGAAATAGATGAAGAGCAACTCTATTTAGGGATGTCTTGTGTGAAAGAGACACTATTAGACAGAAAAATACTCAGTGTTCTGAATCTAGGCTATCACTAGCAGCTCTGTTTGAGAGATAATAGCTCCTTGTTGATTAGTACTCACCTGGTAATGTACCCTATTAATATAGGAACTGTAAAACATACTCATAAATTGTGGAGATCAATACTGTACGAGCAGCAGTTTAGGGGTGAGAGAAGGGTCCATTTTAAGGGAGGGGTACGTTGCACAATCCAGGCTGTTGTTGCATCATTATATTGCTATTGTTTTTTTGTCCATATTGAAAAAATCAATAACATTGTATATAAAAAAATAAAGGAGGTCTACATTGAAACTAAATTGATTTTTTTTTTTTTTTTTTAAAGGTGGTCAAACATATTGTGTGCCTAATGCTTACATTGGATGGATGTACATTTTTCAACAGTTACTTGCCTGGAAATGGAGAAAGGAGACATTTTACAACTAAAGGCAATAGATAAAATGAAGAACAGAGTGTCACAGTATTTCTAAATGAAATGTTACATGCAAAAATGTATACAGCAAATTGTAGGGTGATTTTACACCAAAATGTAAATGTTGAAGGAGGTTTGGTTAATGGTGCTATGGGTAAAGTTGTTGATTTTATTAATGTTCCTAATAAGAATGAGGTGGAAAACCTTGTGATTAAATTTGATCTGATTGAAAACGCAAAGCAAATTGGACAACCTGCTACACACTTTTTGCTTGTGAAGGATTTATGTGTTTGATGAAAACAGTTTCCAATTTCTCCAGCAGAGGCTGTTACTATTCGTAAATCACAAAGCTTAAGTCTAATTGCAGCATTTATTAATATTGGTAGTACAGGGTTTAAGAAAGATATGTCATCAACATCATCAATACATCGCTTTATTCAGTTAATTTAAACCATCAAAGCATAAATCACACAATACAAGAATACAATTTAAAATCATAAATATCTTACATTCAAAAATACATAAAAGGTATAAAAACAGAAATACTAAAATCAAGGAGGTATTTCTCTTCACACAATACATGACTGCCTAAACCTTGTTCCTCAAAATAGCCAAAAAATCATCCAGCGAACTAACACCCTAATCATGGAGCCTTGTAGTAATCAAGAAGAATTGTTTAACTGGCAAATTCGTATATGCCATGCAGCCGCAAGGAACTTGCTAACTGCACAGAAGAGGGGACAGGATGTGTCCCTCATCATAATCCTTAAAGCATCTATACAACATCTGATCCCCATATTCTTACAAACTGGACGTAGCCACCTCTGACGAGCAATCATATATGCTGGGCATATGAACATAAAATGCACAATGGTTTCCAGAGAAGTGCTACAACTCGGGCATAAATCAGTTCTCGGAGCAGAATCCCGCCTAATGCCAAAAGATTTAAGAGGCAGGCATCCATATCTGAACTAAATATACAGACTTTTGCTTAATGGATCAGTAATAAGATCCATAAACAGTTCAAAACACGGATGCCACTTGGTGTCAAGAAATTGAGAAGTCAATCTGCCATGAGACAAATAAAGCAAGTAGTTTCCCCTGACATACGCCCAATAAGCAGTTTTTAGATGCTTCTTCTGCTCTTTTCTTAAGTTATTAGCATGGCTCCAGTAGTTACTAAGACTCAGAATGTAAAACCATTTTGATATGTGTTTAAACCAAGGAATAGTAAGCACGTTAGGTCTATCTAAAATATCTTGGATGGATTCCTTTTATGTGAGTAGCTCAGGAGTAGTCCAAACACGTACCCAGAAAAAGCAGCGGTCTTAAAGCTATAATGTCTGAGATACGTGCAAGTCCGAGGTCCCAATACATTGGTAACAAAGGAGTATTACGTGGACAAGCCAAAAGTGATCTTACAAAATTATTTTCTCCTATTGAAAGTTTACCAGCATTCGAGTATCCCCAGACTTCTGCCCCGTAAGCCACAGCACTCTTAGCCTTTGCCCGATACATTTTTACTGCTGGAGTGACTACTCTCTCGATAGTCGACTTGTGGAAGCACAGAATTGCTCCAGATCTATGTGCCAGGATGGCTGAGCTTTTATTAATCCTTACTAATTCTAACCCCCAGATAATCAATGGAGCAAACCTTACTCAATGGAGTCCCTTTGTGTAGGATGGTATATCCTTTGGTGGGACATCGTCCCATGGTCATAACTTTTGTTTTGGTGTAATTAAGCTCCAACCGAAAGTCATCACAAAACAAGCTAAACCTATCCATTAATACCTGTAGGCCCATCGGTTTTCGGGAGATCAAGAGAGAATCATCAGCAAATAGCAGAATCGAGATTTTTGTGTTATTCAAAGAGGGCGCATCATTTTGGCAATTAGTAATAACTTGCACTACCTCATTGATGAACCAGATGAAAAGAGTCGGAGCAAGGACACAACCCTGTCGTACCCCTCTCCTGATATCTATTCTGTCAGTGAGTTCCCCCTGGTTGCCCCATCTTACTTGTGCATAAGTGTTCTCGTGCAGTCTTTGGATTAAATGTACTAAGTTCTCTGGGGTACCAATTTTGTTCAGAACTCCCCACAGTTTCTCTCTTGGCACAAGATCAAAAGTAGATCTCAGGTTTACAAAGGCCACTTATAATTTCTGTCTGGCTAAGGTGACATACTTCCAGAATAATAGTGACAACCTAAAAACTTGGTCCATAGTGTTAGTTTTTTAAAGAAATCCAGCCTGTAGAGGGGATCAAATCTGGTTCTTCAAAACCCATTCCGTAAGTCTGGCCAGAATTTGTTTCGCAAAAATCTTTTGGAGGATATCAATAAGGCTAACCGGTCGATAGTTCGCTGGCAAACCTACATCGTCTTTCTTGTAAACAGGGATTATTTCTGCACCATGCCATGAATCAGGAATGGGACCACCTGCTGCTACGGCATTGGACAATAAATTGAGATACCATGCCCATATAGTGGGCTCAGATTTAAACAGATCCCAGGTATCTTGTCAGGGCCAGGGGCTTTAGCTGACCTCAGAGAATTAATAGCATCAGTTGTTTCGGCTATAGAAAAGACAATGCTCTCCGAGGAGCTTTTTGTAGAAGCTACATCAACATCATAACTGATAACCTTAGGGTCATGCAATACAGGATAGGCATAAGTTTCAGAGAAATGGGTCACCCATCTATCGGGTTGAATATATGAGCTGATAGAGTCATTTCCCGATCTCGATCTCCAAGCCAGCAGTCTCCAAAAAGAACCATCATCCTTATTTTTAACTGCAGCCAATAACCTCTGCCAGATTCCATCTTCCCAGCTTTTTTTTGCTTGCTTCAGGGCCTTAGCATATTTAGATCTAGCATCCACAATATCTTCTTGAAAGAGGTTTTTTAATGCCTTAAATTAGATCTTGCTAGAGCGCAATCCTTATTATACCATTCGTTAGAAGAGATGATATCAGGTGACCGCTTTAGGCGAGTTTCTTTATAGAAAATACCATGTATGGTATCCACCAATTCCGTATGAATTGTCAGAATAGGTATAGTAGCGACCTCTTGTTCCCCAAAAACCAAAAAGAGATTTAGAAATGATAAATAAATATCCCTGATCTGATATGGATTTGCTGCCACATTTTGCCAGCTAACACAAGTTCGTCTATGATTCAGTCGAGGGATTGGAACATTAGTAATCTCTATGTGTCGCGTTTTTAGAAAAGCTTGGTTGGTTAGTACAAGGCACAAGGGATTATGATCACTGTCATGGCGAGAAATGATTTCCATATCTAGTGTACTAGACCAAAGCCTGATATCCACCAGAATATAATCAATAGTACTAAAATAAAGTCCTCTCTTAAATGTAAGAGCACGATTTGGATCAGATCTAGTGCGACCGTTGCCTTCTCTCAAACCATATTTTAAACAGAGTGCGGCCAACTGCATGGATACACACGATGTAGGAGAGGGAACCATTTCCTTGGGTTGAGGGATACCCCATAGTTCATCTTCCTCACTAATTAAGGTAATAAAAGTGCCATCAGGTACAAAAGAACAGTTAAAATCACCGGCAATCATCAAAAAATTTGAAGGATCTAAGGACTTTACAAACTCAGACAGATGTGTGAGTATCTCCGATTCAGTGGTACGTGGAACAGACCTTGCATATACGTTTAATACAGTTAACCTAAAGCCAGGAGAAAATGTGAGCTGTATACCCAACAAATCATGAGAGTTAAATTCAATCACAGAATGATCGCAATCTAGCCTATTATTCAATGAGATCATAAGTCCTCCTATACATCTGCCAAATGCTCTAGTAGCCGATTGGGCAGGAGAGAAATAAGACGTAAAACCCTCTAGATGATACGATTCCACAGCCCAAGTTTCCTGAAATAAACAGACATCGTAATTGTTAACAAAGCCCAACCAATCTGGATCATCTAGCTTTGATTCTATTCCCGCAATGTTCCAGGACATAACATTAAGTTTTGGTTGTGAAATCACCGTTTGAGTTCTTATTTGAGGTACAGACATTAAACTCCCTTTGTATTCTTCCTGACATTCTCCATTTGTTGTAATTGGTATTTTTGCACGAGAAGCAGATAGTCAATCTAAATCAGAAAGTGAAGGGGAACGATTCTCAGCCTTGGATTATAAATGGATAGCTGGTAGAATAACGACTCCATCTGCCTGATTTCCAATTGAGCAGCAGCCCCTGTGCAACATGTCTCCAGGAGGGTGTCTGCAGAGTCTAAGAACCGACTTCCTACCAGAACTTAGAGAACTGGTCCGTGCATCAAAGGATATGAGGTTGTTGACAATACTGCTATCATAAAATAGTATAGATATAAAATCAAAATCCGACCCCTGTTGATTATGTCTACGGACCTCTTGTATATCAGACCGGATGACAGAAAGACAACTCCTTTGTGTACGTATCCAAAAGATTACTTTGTTAATGAGAGAATCCTTGGATTCTATGTAGCCCTGTGGCAATCTGGATACCCCAGTTAAGTATAAGCAATTACCATCCCTCCTTCGTCCATATGTTCCTTTCGGATCAAGCAATTGTATAGGTCTCACGAAATCAAAGGAAGAAACTCGAGGGGGACTTGCATGAAAACCTGCTCTAGAAAATCTCTCATGGGCTTTGTTCGAAACTGTAGGACAAACAGTACCTGAGTCCCGCCGCCCAACAGAGAAAACATATTTATTGACACCAGGTTTAAAGGTTCGCTCATTAGTATTGTTAGTGGCTGGCAGGATGGCCAGGCGTTGGTTCCCCTGTCCCGGTTACAAATAGGAATGGAGGTCATTTTGCTATTACAATTAGATAAACTTGGAACGTTAGTGCTTGTTACTGGATCGAGTTTAAGAGCAACCTCATCGGCCAAAATACCCTTGGAATCTCCCTTCTGGTCTTTGTGATCGGAAATTTTATTCAGAAGTGTTATCAATAATGACTTAATATCATCCAGTTTGTGGGAGATGATTACTAATTGGGAATCTTCATTACTGCCCACCTTGCAAGCCTGGATCCCCTTGTTAGTTCCATCTGCGGGTAAAATTTGAGGGCATTCCGGTCTTATATTGCTAGAGGAGAGAACCGAAAACCTATTGGAGCATGGAATATCAATAATAGACGGTGACATGGAACTAAGGGGTAAGACGTCCTCAGCATGAAGTCGTCCTGCTAATTCCACGGAAGCTAAAGATGACGAAGACTTCTTTGGAGGAGAGGGGAGTATATCCTGAAATTTGGGAGGAGGATGCAAGTCCACCTCAACCTCCATCCTGGGCATAGATGTTTTTTTCTTAAACAAGTCAGGAATTTTCTTGGGCGGGGAGGTGTCTAGATTGGAGAGAGCAGCAATGGAAGGACTCCTCAATATTGCCTCAACCTCTTCAAACAGAGAGTCAATTGTTTTAAATTGGTTTAAGTTTGTGGTACAACGCCCAACCAAGATCTTATCAGGCTGTTTTTTAGATTTCTTGACCCCTGAAGGGGGTGCTGGTACATCAGCAGCCTTCCGCTTCCCCATGTCATAAATCTCTGTTAAATGCACACTCAGGAATATTGGCCCAGCATTTAGACTCCCACTAGTAGTGACCTGCAGTGAAAGATGGAAAGAACTCAAAGGGCTAGTTAGCCCAAGAGCTACAGCTCAGCACCCTTTCTTGTAGCAACCACTGCAAGCACTACTGTCAATAAACATGTAGAAAGCCACTAACCACGTACCGTGCCAGCAGAAATTAATACTTCCTTCTTAGGGGGCTGGCCCAGCCCAGCCTCTTCCAGGCGCTGACGGGGGCAGGACGGGCTCGCCCTTGGCCCGGGCTTTGCCCGGGCACGTCCCGCGCAGCCCTGAGCGCAGCCATGATGTGCGGCACGCTATAAGCGCCCGCGTTGAAGGGGCCGCTCCCCCTCCAGTCAGCAAAGCAAAGTGGATCCTGGGACTTTGTGTCACTCTGGTCGCGGGAGCAGGCGGTGGTGATGTGTGGCGTGCTATAAGCGCCCGCGTTGAAGGGGCCGCTCCCCCTCCAGTCAGCAAAGCAAAGTGGATCCTGGGACTTGGTGTCCCTCTGGTCGCGGGAAGAAAGATATGTCATATGTACTTTTGTCTCAAGTTAGGACAATGTCTGGTTTGTATCTAGTTGTATTTAATAGGAGCAGAGTAAATGCAGACTCACACTGCGTTAAAGAATACAACTAATTAAGAAGTCTGTATTTCTCCTCATTTAGGGTAGCATCCAGTTTATGTGAAACTTTCCATCTTTTCAAAGCTGAAAGTTTCAAAGCAATGTAGTGATGCTGTTGCATAGAAGGAAATGAAAGAGAAGAAGGAAGTTGTTAATAAACAAAACATTGAAAATGAGAGAGATATTGTTGGTTACCAATTAGCAAACCCCTCTGGTGTGAACTGCTATGCTAATGCTGTGCTAAGCATATTGTTTGCATTACCCCGTGTTGTAGGTGCAATTCAAGAGGAACAACAAAAGGTATTGTGTACTGCAATGCATATTTTGTTGGACCTTCTCCGCAGTAAGAGAACTAAAATGCATTCTGTATCAGTAATTCGAGACACTGTAGATATTTGTAGAGCATCAAAGTACTCAAGAGGAGTTTTTAATTGCAAGGTTTGCTGTTTTAGAAGAAGAGGAGAGACCTATTAATGAGCTATTTGGACTTAGTTACTTGTGGCACCATGAATGTGAAGATTGCTCATACACATCAACTATACAACTAGAAACAGCACATTTTATTTATTGAACGTTACCAGATTCTAGAAGTGTGACTTTGAGAGATTAATAGGAAAAGGCAAAATAATGTATGTCCAGTTTGTCAAACACATGTTCTGTTGACTTTATGTATAGCAAGATCTGGAAAGTATATAATGTTAATGCTACTGTGATTCAGAGCAGATGTCAGTAAATTATTAACTTTAAAGCAGAAGAAATATCTATTTCTGGTAAAACATACACTACTATTGTTATAATTTTTCATGAAGTTGTTAGTATTAGATCTGGTCATTATACTGTCTCTCTAAAAAGTAGAAGAGGATGGATAGAATAAAATGATAGGAACCTTAAATCCGGGCAAAGATTGCCTTGGAAGTTACAACATTCCTATCTTTTGTTTTTGAAACCAATGCCCAGATGTATAAAAAAACAAACCGAATTGCATTTCTTAAATAACGAATTTTAAGAAATCGCCATTTTTAGAAATGCAAAATGGTATGAGTTGGAAATTTTGCAATTCGGTAATAATGATTTCTTAACATTTGCAAATGCTATTACCGAATCGCAAATAGAGAATGCAACCCCGTTTAATCCTATGGGCCTGTAGGCCCATATGTGCGAATGGTTTTGCATTTCCCAAATTGTGAATTCCAGTTAGGAATTCGCAAATTACAAATTGCAAATCCCAGAGTGCTGGGGGCCTAAGGCTCCCTCTGCTTCACCCCCAACAAGTTTTTTACAGACATGTGAAGCACACACATGCCTTAGGGGCATGTGTGCGCTACAAGTCAATTTAAAAAATGCATGTATTATGCATTTTTAAAATTTGCACATGGTTACCACCAAACTGGATTTGGTGGTAATTGCATTTCCTAAATGCCCAATTCGCATTTAGGAAATGCTTGAAATCACAAGTAGTAATTCTCTATTTGCGATTTCCTATTTAGAGAATCGCAATTTTCAATTCTCTAAATGGGGTCGCAATTTTAAGGAATCACTATTTTAGCAATTCCTTAAAATTGCACAGCGAATGCCTTTCATACATTGTGAAAGGCATTTTTGCATGCGCAATCGGTCGAATTTTGTGATTCACACCGTTTGCAAATGCAAAAACGCTTGATACATGTGGCCCCAAATTTCTAAGGAAGGTGACACTTGTAAAAGTGGAGTACTCTGGTTATTGTACATGCATTATAAGTATGTATGACGTCATGCATCTTTCCAAGTGTGATGTCTTTAAAGGGCTTTGCCTATGCTGGTGTACCTTATACATCTAGTAGTGCTACTGTGGCACTTCTAATGATGAAGTTCTTATTTCAGCATATGTTTCCTTGGATTAGTACTGCAAGTATAGATAAAATGAACATTTAAAAATTGTAGTGTGTGCAATGTGCTGTGTTGCTTATTTGCAGTGACATACTGTGCAGTTGTGTTTTTTTATAAAGCCTTTATGATTGGATTTTCCCCAATGTTCACGGATGATTCTTTACACAGTGCATCATCTATATTCTATAAGTATAAAGTCTGAGAACAGTAAAAAAGGGAAAATTAAATGTTGATTTTATCATAACATGGTATTAGAAAGTTATGCATTGCTAAAATATCTAAGTTTGATTTTCAATTTTATAAATTGTAAAACTAATTAATATTCATATTTTTGCTTTTTTATAGAGATGAATGACACCATCTATTGAAGTAATATGGTTTACAAGTTAATTCTTCCAGTGGTGCTGTTTTAGATAATATTTAAATAGTTTTCTGACCTATAATTAAACAAAACATGCACCCACTTACATAGTTGGAGACTCACCTACAGCCTCATACAGCCACTAATACACCCTCTCACATACCTACACAGACACTCAGTTCTCTCATACTGACACAGTCATTCAGAGACTCTCATTCACATCCGTACAGTGACTCACACAGCTGCTCACACACCCACACACCTACTCAGACACTCACTCACACACCCATACAGCCACTCTCACATCAACTCACAGACCCACACAGACACTCACAACCCTACTCAAATACTCACATACCCACTTACATACCAACCAGATATTTACTTTCCCACTAACATACCCATACAAACTCTCACACAGTTACTGACACAGTCACAGAGCTACTCAGACATTCACTCACACACATACAGCCACTATCATACCCACTCACCTACTCACTTACACACCCACAAAAACATTTACATCCCCACTCACCCATGCAATCACTCATACAGCTAATGACACACTCACACCACCACTCACACTCACCTACAGCCATTTACACACCCATTACACATCCACAGACCAGGCCTCTTCAGTGGTGAGAAGTCTTCTTTTTCTTCATGCTGCTTTTCATCTTCTCCTTTATCTTCAGTAGAGGACATCTTGACTTTCACACTCTTTTGTTGTGAAGGAAAGCAAAACAATTATGGAGGTGGGGGTTTCAGACTGTCTCCAATTAGATGTGAAACACAAACAACTGATTTAGGGTGTAGTTTGCAATGTGCATGGGTGGGGACCTACTGTATTCAATGTGAAGCTGACTTTTGGGTGTGTTCTTGGCATTGTGGTGGATCCATGCTGGGATCACTGCAGATCCGTAGATTCACCAAACTTGTAAAATGAATAAGTATACTTGGAAACACAGAAATGCCTGTAAATATCAATGTATGTGTATGGTTTCCCTGTTGCAAATAATAAAATGTGTGTAGCCTGTAAAAGATATGTATTTATTTTTTAACGCTTTGTCACATAAGTGGATCCTCAGCAATTTTGTCACAGAAACCAGTAGCTGTAGAGTTCTCATATGGGCTCCCTTCTCCAATTCACTTTGGATCCATGGATCCATAAAATATTAAAGAAAAAAGAAAAAAGAAAAAAACTTGGTGTGTTGCATTTATAGACAGACTACATATTACCTTACTTTGTGTTCTTAAGTGTTACTTTTAAAATGTATAATAACAATAAATGTGTGAATCCAATGTATAAATGTATTTATATAGTTGTAAAAATTTATATTACTCAATTGAACTTATCAGTGAAATTGGAGCACAATTTAAAGAAAAATGGGAAAATATATACTAAAAAGAACAGGTTACAGGTATGTTATAGTTAAGAAATAGCATTAAAAATATGTAGAAATTCACTGAAAAAACAAAGGTTACATGGATGGTAAAGTTAGGAAATACAATTTTAAAAATCCTTAGAAAGTCACAGGTTACAGGGACGTTATAGATTCAGGTTTTACACACACAAACCATATACATTGAACAGTTATAGTTACATGAGCTAACTATAACTTATGCCTCCCAGAATGCACTGGTTAGGACCATGTATATATATATATATATATATATATAGAGAGAGAGAGAGAGGGGTAATGAGGTAATGGACTCTCCTAGATGGAAAATGAAGGCAACAGTAATGTACATGTTCCTATAAATTGACATCTACCCAGCTTTAAAGTTGGTGAAGTTGATATTTATTTTTCTGCCCCCACTCCACACCTCTGTAGTACAAGTATAACATATGTTTATCTCTGTCTTATATCTAATGTAGAAAGTAGTTCTACTCTGCTGTCTGGACTGAAGTTATTTTACTTAGCTTTAAGAAACAGTTTTTCAAAACTGACTTGCAATTTGGTACATTAATGTACACAATCACTCTGAATCAATGTATTTCTGCTTGAATGTGAACAATTTCCACATTCAACATTCCATGAATAGTTTATTCCAGCACATCTAGCAACATTTTTAGAGATTCCTGAGTATCCTGTTACAAAGTCAAAGAGAAGTGTGAAACACTGGTACAGTCGTCAACAATGTCCTAGATACCTCTGGTTTAAGAATACACATGCGTTTGAGTTTGTAGCAAGCTCAGTAGTGTTGTTCAAGCTCTTCATTAAGTTGGCTACCAAATTTTCTAAGATAATGCTCTTGGTTTTCTCTTGGATCATAGCATTTTCCTCTCCATTGGAAGGTATGGCTGCTTTGCTTTCATTGATTGGCTGGCCAAGTGGATCTTGACTATCACCCCCTGAGCTCTAGCTCATTTGTGAACTGTCCTTTGCTACCTATGTTGCAATTGTTTCCTCTTGTTGAATTTTGTCATTCATCATTTCCAGATAAGTAGGAAACGCTGCACATTGAATATTAACTTTACCTACATTGAAAACATCTTCATAACAGTCACATTCACCTAACAAATCATCCTTGGAGCACTCTGGTTAATAAGTTGCAAAAGAGCCAAGTAAAAGAATTTTATTTTTTCAATTGTTTGACAGCACAGTTTATGATGATTTATGAGATTTGTCTTTGAGTGCCTTACTAAAAATCCATTACAGCCAGATATTGCAAATTCCCCTTCTTTGATATTTTGATCTACATTATTCCTGCATTTATAGCACTACAGTACTTCATACAGACAAAGGATTTGCAAGTAGATACTGTGATTGGGATAATAGGTGCTCATCATGTTGCTTCTGACAATGTCAGTGTCAAATGATGCAAGATACCTAACTTCCTGAAATGATTTCAACTCCCATTTTTTGTATTGATCCTAGGCATAAACTTAGCCAAACAATTGATTTCGACTTGCCATATAATGTTGCAGAACTGAACATATTGCAAGCCTCATTAGATACAATGTTCTTGTGGAAAAGAGTCAGTAACTGAAACTGTAGAGCTTTTTAGTTTAAGACTTCTCTGCTGCTATCTTTTCCCATACATCCTTCATATCTGTCTTTTCAGACTTTGTCATGTATAAAGTGATGCATCAAGCAAAGGCAATAGAATTGTATGCTACAAACTGAATATCCATTTTGGCATTCTATATAGACTGGATTACCAGGGTGCAGTCATTGTTAAGTTTTGAAACATCACTTGTCTTTAGGTTGTAGGTGTTCATATACTGCTTACCAGTGTGTCTTACTGAAGACATAAAACTGTTCACTTTTAATTCAAATATTACGGTCCTATAGAATCCAAAACTATACTTGGTACAGTATTTCCTTTTTACTCTATGGGCCAGATGTAGAAAGCTCTTTGCATGCAAAAAGAACATCGCAATGCACAAACCCAGTTTTGTGATTCGGTAACCTGGTTACCGAATCGCAAAACGGGTATATGACTCATAATTAGGAAGGGGTGTTCCCTTCCTAATGGCGACTTGCAGTGCAATGTAGGATTGGTTTGTGACCGCAAACGCGGTTGCAAACCAATCGCAATTAGCACCCATTTCAAATGGGTGCTAACATGTTCACAAAAGGGAAGGTGTCCCCATGGGACCCCTTCCCCATTGTGAATGTCAATGTAAATATTTTTTCAGAGCAGGCAGTGGTCCTACAGACCACTGCCTTCTCTGAAAAAATGAAACAAAAATGTTTCATTTTTTGTTTTTTTAATGTATCTTGTTTTCCTTTCAGGAAAACAGGCTACATTACAAAAAAAAACAAAAAACAGCTTTATGCAAAAGCAGTTACAGACATGAAGGCCTGCTGTCCGCAGCAGGCCACCATCCCTGTGAGGGCCGCCATTCGCAAGGGGGTCTCAAATTGCGCCCCACCTCATGATTATTCATGAGGTGGGCCTTTATGACCCCCTTGCGAATCACAGATGGTGTCAGGGAAACCATCCTACATTCCGATTTGCGACCCGCAAATTGCGAGTCGCTCTGACTCGCAATTTGCAAGTCGCAAATCGGAACCTACCTACATGTGGCCCTATATCTCTGTTGGAAATATTTCCCACATTTTTGGGACTGAAATCGTAAGTCTTGTTGCCTAAAGGTTTTCTTCTTAGATTCTTCTGAAACCCCACATGTAGCACACTGCTCAATGAATAATAACACTGATTCATCATTATATTTTCCAAACTTTGGTGTGTCTTTCACCCACAATAACATGTGAATATTTGGTGCTCTTCCAGCTTGATATTCTCTTACTAAGAAAAAGTCCAGAATCTCACCTACTGGTGGATTTTTTTGTCGAAGATAAAGTGGAGTATGGCTTCAAATCTGTGCTTTAAGTACTTACACACATTTGCAGGATCAATAGAATACAATTTCCCAGGAGTTTTAAAATTAATGTCTGTAATGTTTGCTTTGGCTAGACTAAGGGAGTAATGAAGAACATCCCAAGCATATACTGCACAGCTCCAAGTGATAAACCAGGTTGAAGCAGTTAGATTGATCAACATTCAATTTAGCTCACAGTGGCAACTGCACCAGTGTTCATTGGTACTACATTGGCAAGCCATGATGTTCATTAGATTACACTCTAGAACTTAATTTTTCCATGTACTTTTTCAACAAACTCTCAGGCAGTCATGTCACTGAACCGTGCCCCTGTTTTCATAAAATGGGCCACACATACGATAGGACTGACAGATCACATTCAAACAAAAGGTAGAACATTTACAGAATGTTTTGCCTAAATAAGGGATAGTAAGAATATACTCCAGTTGATCAATAAAATAATGCTGAAATCTGTACTAGACATTTATTGTAATGAACAGCTTCTCCAGATGGGAATAAAATAGGGAAACACCATGCTTCGAAGCTCCCTTCCCACACATTTACCAGTTCTGCTTTTGCTTGTTTCATTTGGTACAATTTCAAGCATCACCCATCATATATCTTGAATGTAGAACATGAATGCTATAATGTTCATATATTTCCTCTGCTACACCTAAGTGACCTCTCCCAAACCGACGATACGGATCTGATCTACAGGTGTCTAATGGGACACAAACTACATGTCCATCTACATCAACATCTTTGTAAAAGACATTTTCAAGATTACGGTATCCAAATGTTTCCTTAACCCTGTCAATGCTTACAAGTTCCTGAAATGTATTACCTTCAGTAGGCACTCCATATTCTATTTTATCCTATCCTAGTCACCTGGATTTATAAAAACATGCACCTACCCAGAAAGGCATCCCAGCGCTGAGACAGCATTCAGGTCCCCTGTCTTGGCCAAACAATTATCTAAAAAGAATAGTTTTTAACAATTTTCTGAATTTTAGTTCCGACTCAGTTTTCCTTATTTGCAGTGGAAGAGCATGCTAGAGCTTGGGCACAAGGAAAACAAAGGATCAACCACCACTTCTTGCTTTCTCTATCCTAGGGACTGTTAGCAGTTGCTGGTTTGTGGAGTACAACATCCTTGTAGGGTTATAGAGTGTTAACAGTCTCTGGATTAACCTATGTCCTTTTTTTATACATTGATCTGTGAGTGAGGCAAAGTGCCTTAAATTCTTAAAATGGGAGCCAGTGCAAGGTTACCAGGGATGCTGCTGCCAACCGATGTTTAAGATTTTTCAGCAATATTCAGGCTACTGTATTTTGTGTCACCTATAGTCTTTTAATGACTGACTTTGGATTCCCCAGGTATAAGGGATTCCCATTGTCAAGTTGTGAGATAATCAGGCCTTGAACCACCACTCTGCCTTTGGTTTCCAGCAGCCATCTCAATAATCTTTTCAGAGTCTGAAGAAGGCCAAATCAGGTACTTGACAGCTTCTTAACTTGGGTTTCCAATGTGAGCTTGTTGTAGACCTAGAATCCTAGATTTTTTTACCTCTGTTTTATTGCCAAGAATATTTTGGTCATATCATCTCCATTCACCTGGCAGGGTTGTTTTCCTTCACCATCACCCCTGATTCTTTCCCGTTTAATTTAAAACTGCTTACAGCCATCCAGTCCACTACATGCTTAAGTCAGATATTGAGGTAGGTGGATGTCCTTGCTGTTTGATGAGAGAGGCTACGGATAATTTGCATGTCATAAGCATAGGATATTGATGTAAAACCATTTGTCTTTATGATCTCTGCCAAAGGCAAGAGGTACAGGTTGAATAGAGTAGAACTTAATGAGGAGCCCAGAGACACCCCACATTTAAGGATATAAGTATCTGACAACATGGCTTCTTCGCATAATTCGAAGGTTCTATTTTGAGGACTTAGGTAAGCCATTTAAGTGCTATTCTGGTGATACCTCCTTCCTCCAACCTTTTGACCAGTGTGGGTGGGAGACGGTGTCAGAAGCCCTGCTTTGATCTAGTAGGACCAGGGCCATGGACCCACCTTGATACACAATTGCCCTCAGTTTCTCCGTAATTCCAAGCAGGACAATTGCTGTGCTGCTGACTGGTCTAAATCCTGCCTGAGATGGATGCAGGATTCCATTTGTCCCCAGGTTTAGTGATAGATATTTATTTACAAATATGTCCAGGATTTTGCTGGGTCCTGGAAGGAGAGAGATCAGATGATGGGTTGGCCGATGGCTTTTTTAGTAATGCCCTAAATATTGCATGTTTCCATGCCGATGAGACAGTACCAGATTTCAGTGAGTAGTTAAACATGTCCGTCAGAGTGGAAGGTATGCTATTCCACCTTTAAGCATAGTATCTGGGGGAAAAGACAGTAGAATTAACTGTGTGTCTTCCCACAAGATTTCTGGAAAAGTGCTGAGTTTTTCGTGACCCAGCTAGGGGTGATCTATTTGCCCCATCATATTGCCCCATTGTTTGGAGGATATTATTAACCCTCTGAATGAAGAAGTTAGCCAACAAGTTGCACAGTGACTCTGATGGATTAGAGCTGGAATTATTATTAGTGGGTTTCGTCTGACTGTTAACCAGGTTGAACAGTTCTTTAGATGAGTTGCATGCGGTTTCAATCTTAGCAGAACAATAATTAACTCTGGATTCCCTTATGGTGAAATGGTATTTTTTTACTGCCTTCTTATAATTGTTCCTGCTAACTTCATGGTAACTTGTCCTCGATGCCCTTTCAAGTCGTTTGGATTCTTTTTTAGTTCCAAGAGTTCAGTTGAGAACCATGGCGCTGTACCTTGGGGGAACATTGCCTTTTGTAGGTTTAGAAGTGCCAGGTGATATAGGGCATTCCGCATCCAGGTCTCAAACCTGCTTCATCTATTGGCTATGTCTCCTGTCATTTCAGGGATGGAATTGGTGAGCATTTCTCCCCTGCTTCTATGTCTATTTAGAATTCTGTCTGACACTAGGTTGCAAAGGTGCAGTGACTGTGTGATTTGTTCTGCTCAATTGAAAAGGTATTTTTTGTGATCTGACCAAAGGATATCTATTGGGTTCCCTGTGGTCAATTCAGGTATGTTGGAAAGAATGGGGTCAAGTAGGTGCCCTTGGTAATGGGTGGAGGCCTTAACCTGTTATGTTAGTTGGACCACATATAAGTCCATTGAATAGTTTTTAGGCACCTGACAATTATAATTTTCTAAATGGAGATTCAGGTCACCTAACACTGAGAAAGATTATGGTGGTCAATATGACATTGGCGGTGACAGTTAAAGTGGCAGGTAAACTGCCAACAGGCTGGCGATAACTACAGAAAACTTAAGACCATGACGCTGAGAACTCCCATTGACAGCCAATGTACCACACCATCCGCCAGGGCGTTAACACCACACACCACGGCGGTAGCCACCAACAACCAAGCGGAAGACAAGACAAGGTAGCGCCCTCTATATCATGACACTGCAATCCACCACGATTTACAGGGCTGTACCAATGCCAACAAAAGCCTGGCAGAAACACTGCATAGAAGACGAAAGACTCACCATCAGAGACACAGAGAAGAACAACGCCGCCATGGAACCGGAACTGCAAGTCTTACTGATGCTCTTATACGCCATGCTCCACCTGGAACACCAACGCTGACGAAGATGACGACAGTGAGTACAGCTGCCTAGCACACAAGGGAGGGAGGTAAATGAGAGTGACACACACACGCACAACACCCACCAGAAAAACACACGCCATACACACAACCAGCTGCAGATGAAAAACAATGGCACATGACACACGTCATAATAATGCAAGGATTACAATAAGGCAGTACTGAGAATGTATTGGATGGGAACAGCCACCAAATGAACCAATTGGATAACAAAGAGATATGTACAATTGTCCACAAAGGGCCAGTGCCCCGTCCAAAGTACTAAGGGCCCACATGGCCACAGGGCGCAGTCCAAGGCCCAACTTGTTTCCTGACAACATCTGCACAGAACTGTGTAGAGGCATCATTTTTGAAGTGGGCAGGCACCTCAGGGGGAAGGGGGATAGGGGGCACCTCATCCGAAGTCAGGAACTTGCCCACTGGTTCTGGATGGGCCTCCATGGACATTATCCTTTGCTGGGGAGTGCAAGGTCACAGTCTCTCAGGTGGGGTACTTGCCCACTGGTTCTGGAGGGGGCTCCATGCCCATTATCCTTTGCTTGGGAGTGCAAGGTCACAGTTTCTCAGGTGGGGGACTTTCCCACTGATTCTGGTGAGGGATCTTTGTACAGCAGTCCCTGGAGGGTGGCCTAAATGCCCTCTGGTGGAGGTGAGGGCTACACTGTCTCAGTTGGAGGTGAGGGCTCCGTGACCACTGGTGGTGGTGTAGGTATCCTGCCAGCCTCTCCTGGAGGTGAGGGCTGCAGTGTCTCAGCTGGTGAAGGTGCCTCCTGGGCAGCCTCTACAGGAGGCAAGGGCTGCTGTGTCTCAGCTGGGGAAGGTGCCTCCTGGGCAGCCTCTGCTGGAGGCGAGGGCTGCTGTGTCTCAGCAGGAGATGAGGGCCACCTGCCCACTGGTGGATGTGGTTCCCTGCCAGCCTCTGCAGGAGGTGAGACTGCTGTGTCTCAGCAGGGAAAGGGGCCTCCAGGGCAGCCTCTGTTGGAGGCAAGGGCTGCTGTGTCTCAGCTGGAGGTGAAGGCTTCTTCCCTTTCATTGCAGAAGGTAAGGTCCTCTTCCCTTTCATGGCAGGAGGTGAGGGCTTCTTCCCTTTCTTGGCAGGAGGTGGGGGTTCTTTCCCCTTCCTGGCTGGTGGAGTGGGATCCCTACCCTTCCTGGCTGGTGGAGTGGGATCTTTACCCTTCCTGGCTGGTGGAGTGGGATCCTTCACTGTCTTGCCTCCACGACTAGGAGGTGCCTCCACTGTCCCCACGGACTGTTTGGGTGAGGTGCCGGGCTGGGTCATTGGGACCCTGCTCTTACGGGCAGGATGGGGGAGAGAGGGAGAGGGAAAAGGTCAAGTTGGGCAAGGAAACGCTTCTTAGGGATGGTGGGGCGGGATGAGGGATGGGATTGGAGGTTGAGGGAGTAGTTGTTGGAGGAGTGCGTCTGCTGGATGTGGGTGCAGGTGCATGGGTAGTGTGCTGATGTGAGGTGCATGGCTGTTGGGTGTCTGAGTGCCTCCATTTGTGTCCTTTAGGAGAGGGGGGACAGACAGGGTGGGAGAGGACACAGGTGATGTATTGGATGGATGTTGTGGAGGTGTCTGCTAGGGAGGTGTGTGTGTTGCTTGTTGTGGTGATGCTGGTGTTGGATGTTGAAGCAGTGATTACAGGTGTGGACGTAACTGTGACGGAGATGGATGAGGAGGAGGAAGAGGGGAAGACAGTGGAGTCAGAGGATGTGGTTGTGTGTGCAGTTGTCTGGTGTTTGCGTGAGTGTTTGTGGACTGAAGTGTGGTGCCTGTGTTTGACTGTGCCACTCTTGTGTGCATACTCATCCATATGTGTGTATGGGAGGGGTTGGGGTTAAGGAGACTGGGACTGGGAAGTGGTAGTTGGAGGGGGGACGGTAGGAAAAGGGACAATAGCTGCAATAGAGGAGGCCAGAGCCTGAATCGATCTCTGTTGGGCCACCATTCCACAGTGGATGCCCTCCAGGAATGCATTGCATTGCTGCATCTGGGATGCCAGCCCCTAGATGGAATTCAGAATGGTTGACTGACCTACAGAGATGGATCGCAGGAGGTCAATAGCCACCTCACTCAGGGTAGCAGGGCTGACTGGGGCAGGGCCTTAGGAGCCTGGGGCGAAGGAGATGCCCACCCCTCTGGGTAAGTGGGCACGGGCAACTCGCTGAGCGGCTACCGGGAGGGCGGTGCTGGTATGGGGGTGGATGCAGCTGGCTTGGTCACATAGGTGTCCACCACCACCAGGGAGCTTCGGAGGAGGTATCTGAGTCAGTGTTGTCACCTCCTGTCTCTGCCATTGGTCATCCCCTTGGCCTTCATCCCACTGTTTCCCTCAGCGTTGGTGGACTCTGCCTCCTGGGTCCTGTGGAATGCAGCTCCCTCTGTCACCGGTGCCCTGCTCCTCTGCAAGATGATGCTAATGCACACATGAACAGGATGACAGAAGGAGAAAGGGGGGAGGGAGAGAAAGGGAGCACTGGGCCAATTACAGCATTAACACCACAGTTGGCATACACAGTACCGTCACACACAGGGATCAGGATTGCGCACTATGCTTGTACTGGCATTCAATTGGCTAGATGCCACAGCAAGATGAGGGCCAACCACCACCAACTGCACCCCTCCTGGGATCCACTAAGCCCTCTCTGACATGGAATGCAACCTAGCTAGTTTACTTGGATTTGCCATACAACCATTACCCTTGAGCTGGATCACACTGCAAAGTCTGACCTGGCATAAAAGGGGCACCCACTAACTCACACCTACCACCCGGATCCCGTGCCACCTACCAATTATTGTCGTAACGCCCACTGTACTCAGCCCCTTGTGGCTCCTGTGATGCCCTCAAGTGCCCATCCAGCTCTAGGTAGGCCACTGCCAATATGCGGGCCAACAGGGGGTCAGGTTCGGACGGGCACCCCTTCCTTGTTGGGAGACCACGCCAAGCTGGGTCTCCGTGGTCTACTGTGCCCAGCGTCTCAGGTCCTCCCACCTTTTCTGACAGTGGGTACTCTGCCTGCTGTAGACCACCAGGGTCCGCACGTCCTTGGCGATGGCATGTGACAATCCCTTCTTTTGATGGGCGCTGACCTGCAGAGGCGATACAGACAGGAGGACACCATTACACATACAATCCAGCCTGTCACACATATGACCCACCAATCATGTTTCCATCACCATTGGCACATACATCGCCCGGCGCTCACCATGTACACTACCACAAGACATTCCACCCTGATGACACGATGCTTGCACACACATCTCCATGATTTCTTCCCACATGCATCGTGCCCAAGGTGTACTCACCTGTTGGTCTGGAGGCCCATACAGCAGTCCATACTGGGGTAGGACCCCATCCGCCAGTCGCTCCAACTCCTCCAAAGTGAAGACAGGGGCCCTTTCCCCGGTCACACGGGCCATGGTAGGTTCCAGACACAGGGCACAGCAGCACACACATTTTAGGTGTTGGCCTGTGGAAAGTCAGGAAACAAGTGAGGCTTTAGATAGAAAATGGTGGTCACGTCCGTGCGGTGTACACCGTCATCACCGGGGCTGATCCCCATTGGCCACTGTACTCCAAAGGGCCCCATATTAACCAATGAGGAATTGCATGGCGGTGCAAGATCGTCTTCCGCCATGACGCCCAACATCGGTGGAGTTACCTCACTTCCACCTGTCCCAAATTAAGGACAGGCGGTCCCATTTCATGGTGGTGGACAACGAACAGATTAACCATAACTGCATCATTGCCTAGAATTGCACATACATTGCCATTCCCACTGTCCCATCACATTGATGCTGTATGTACACTGAGATTGTGGTTCCATTGTTCAAATTGTGACAGTCTACTCACTCGTGTGTCCCTTAGATACCTACAGCTACAGATGAATGTGAGGAGGAGACAACCCCCCATGTACAGACCCCTTGTGGACTTTGCTACACTGGAGGACAGGCACATTATACTCACCTATATACTGGACAGGTCCACAATCACAGAGCTGTGTGCCCAATTGGAGCCTGACCTTATATCAGCTATCCGTCATCCCACTGGAATCCCCCTCTTGTGCAAGTGCTATCAGTGCTCAATTTCCTGGCAACTGGTTCTTTCCAAGTGACAGTGGGCTTGGCAGCAGGAATGTCACAGCCAATGTCCTCAGTCGTGCTGGCAAGGGTTTTGTCTGCCTTGGTGAAACCTATGTGCAGCTACATTGTTTTCCCCCATGTGGAAGATTTGGCCACTGTGAAGGCAGGATTCTATGCAATGGGGCATATCCCCAATATTTTTGGGGCGATTGACTGTACACATATTGCGTTTGTGTCCCCTGCCAGAATGAACAGGTGTTCATGAATCGGAAGAGTTTCCATTCAATGAATGTGCAAATGGTGTGCCTGGTGGACCAGTACATCCCCCACGTCACTTCCAAGTATCCTGGGTCAGTGCATGACGCCTCTGTGCTGAGGAATAGCAGCATCCCAAATGTGATGGCCCAACTGCAGAGGCACAGAGTGTGGCTAATAGGTGAGCCAGAGTCACCACCCACTGTATGTCAGTGTATACCTTCAGGTGTTATTCCCATAGCATTGTGTTAGGCTAATGTTTGTATCTCAATACTTTCAGGTGACTCTGGCTACCCAAACCTATCGTGGCTCCTGACCCCTGTGAGGAATGCCAGGACAGGGGCTGAGAACCGTTATAATGAGGCACATGGGCGACCCAGAAGAATAATCAAAAGGACCATCGGCCTCCTGAAGGCCAGGTTCATGTGCCTCTATCTGACAGGTGGATCCTTGTGCTACTCACCCGGGAAGGTCTGCCAGATAATAGTGGCATGCTGCATGTTGCACAACCTTGCCTCTCATTCAAAGTTTGCCTTTTCTGCAGGAGGAGGAGGCTGGAGATGCACTTGTGGCAGCAGTGGACCCTGAGGACAGAGAGGATGAGGAGGCAGAGGATGAGGATGTGGACAACAGAACATCAGTTATACGTCAATACTTCCGATGACACACAGATGAGAATGTGGAACTGATCATTGCTCTGACTATTGATTTAATCTGTGTGACTGTAATATGATGGCATTCACTTCCTTTGCATCTCAACTTACTGTCACCTATGACTTGTCATTTTACAGATGTCGGTGATATGACAACCGTGTCCTGATGTGATTACTACAGACTGTTACAGGTCATTAATTGTATGCTATCACAGTGTTCAGATCATTTGCACCAGATGTGACTGCTTCCCTAAATGCACATCCTCAACACATAAAATACTATCAGTCAAGTTGTGTTCAAGAGTGTTTATTGTAGTGATATAAAATTGAGGGAAAAGTGCAATGGAATGGGTTGATTGCAGAGGAAAGTCCAGGGTATTGTTCCAGTCTGTTTGTAGTACAGGACCAGTGTCCAAAGGGCCATAGGAAGGGGAGCAAAGGCAGTTCAAAGTGTACAAGGTGACAGGGTGGGACACAATGGGACAATCAGGAGAGTCTCATTTCCTGGCAGTGGTCTTTGTTTTGGCAAGTGTCTCTGGCTTCTGTCTGGGTTGCAGGGAACGTTTATGGGGTGGTTAACCTTCTGCAGGGGGAGGTGTGCTGGTGGCCTGTGGATCCTGTGGCAGGGACTCCTGCCCACTAGCTGCAGCAGAAGTGGTGGTCTGGTCAATAGATTGGCTCGAGGTAGGGGCCTGCTGCTGTGCTGTCCATTCCCTCATGATGTTGCCCATGTCTGCTAGCACCCCTGCTATGGAGATCATGGTGGTGTTGAGGGCCTGCAAGTCCTCGCTGATATCCTTATGGTGTTCCTCCTGCAGCCGCTTGTTCTCCTGCATGTTGTCAAGGATCTGGCCCATCGTGTCCTGGGATTGTTGGTAGGCACCCAGGATCTTGGTGACTGCCTCCTGGAGAATCAGTTCCCTGGGCCTGTCTTCCACCTGGTGCACAGTGGTCCTCCCAGTGTCCCTGTTTCCCTGTGCCCCTGTACCCTGAATGGTGTGCCCACTGCCACTGACCCCAGGTCCCTGATTGTCTTGGGGGTGAGGTGTGGACTGGGGTCCCTGTACAGGTGGGCACACTGCTGATTGACGTGTCCTGGGGACAGAGGTGTGGGGACACTGGGTGGGTGCTGTGGTGTTGTATACTGATGCAGTAGGCTCTGTGGTGGACTGTGAGTGGGCTGGGGTGACTGACTGTCCAGTGGTCCCTGATGGGCCAGGTTGTTGATCCTGATGCTGAAGCCCAAAGTTTCTGTCATCACTGGGGTCATCTTCTGTTGGGGAACTGGCTTGTCGTGGTACCTCCTCTCCACTGACATTGGCTGGGGCACCTGCGGGGATGTAAGTGTTGTATTATGCTTCATGCCTGTGACATATTGTTCATCCCTGGCTTCCCTTCTATTGTTACTTTTGCCCTGCCATCTTGGTTTGGGTCTGTTGATGTATTGTGGGATTGTTAGTTCCCCTATGCTGTGCATGCTTTACTGATGGGTGTCCATGCAGGGCTGGGAGGGCTGTCCATGCATTGGTATTGCACGCAGGGCTTGGCATTGGGGTTTCTCATATGTGTAGGTGCAGTGTGTGGGATGGAGTGGAATGATGGGAGTGAGGGTGAAGGTGTGAGATGGCATGCAGAAATCGGGGTTGATAAGTAATAAATATTGACTCACCAGAGTCTAGTCCTCCGGGAACTCAAGTGAGTCCCTCAGGATGCAGTAATGCCATGACTTGCACCTCCCATGCTGTAAGCTGTGGGGGTCTACTGCCTGTCCTCTGTATCGTGAGCTGGTGCCTTGCTGCTATGGAACGTACCTTCCCCCTTAGGTTGTTCCACCTCTTCCTGATGTTGTCCCTTGTTCTTGGATGCTGTCCCATGGCGTTCACCCTGTCCACGATTCTCCGCCATAGCTCCATCATCCTGGCAATGGATAGTTACTGTACCTGTACTCCAAACAGCTATGGCTCTACCCTGACTATTTCCTCCACCCTGACCCGCAATTCCTCATCTGTGAAACAGAGGTGCATTTGTGGGGACATGGGTGTTGTGTGGTGTGTGTAAGTGTGTGGGTATTGTGGTTGGGGTGCGTAGTGGGGTGCGTCAGGGATGTATGGGTGTATGTGGTGTGTGTGTCTAGTTGTTGCAGTGGTCTTGGTGTTAGTCTGGTGGCAAAACTTTGCATTTGTAAAGGTTTGTGGGTGGCTGTTTTATAGTGCTGTTGATGTGTGGGTGTGGCGTGTGTATGAGTGTGAGGTGTGTGTTTTTGGTATTGGCCAATGTTGTGTGGCTTAGTATTTGGGTGTTCATTCTGAGCGCGCCGGTGTGTATCACCAATGGTTTAGCGCCAGTGAATGCCCGCCGTGGTGATCCATGGGTCATGATGTAGTGGACGTTGTTTTGTTGGTGTAACGGTATGGGTGTTGGTACTGACAGTTTAACACTGACCTTTGGGGTGGCAAATTTGTTTATGTGGCAGTATTCTGTCAGATTGGTCTGTGTGTGTCATTATATGGTGAACGGATATTCGCCACCGCGGTGGTATGTTGGCGCCCGTCACTGTGGCGGTATGTTCCGCCAATGCCACCATGAGGGCTTATGTTTTGCCATGATGTCAGGGAGGGCCTGTATGAACTGGGTGATCAGACCCAGTGGGCAGTGTATAAGTTGCTGGGAGAATGTGAAGGTTGGGGATAGTTCCATGGATAACAACAGACTTTCACATCCAGGGAGTGCTTTTATCTCCTCTTTACAGACAATGACTACTCCCACTTCCCTTTTGCCTTCTTCTCATTCCCACCTTGTGATTGCATTGCCATGTAGGAGGGTCATTACAACATCAGACATTGATTCCTCTTGTAGCCAGGTTTTAGTGAAGAACATTGCTACTAGTTACTCACCACTTAATCTACATTTTTTTTAACTGACAGCAATCTGCCAATAGCATGTCTACTTTTTCAACTATCCCTTTTTTTACCCTCCGATCTAACTCCATGTCCTTACTGAATATTACTCATTTTGCTGCATACTTTTGTTGTTACTGGCACCCACATACTGCATCATGGTTCACATCTGGATTTTGGGTCACAGTTGTATCCTCTGGTCAAGAGAATTTGCCATACATTGTGGTATTGACAGAGACCTCAGATTTCCCTATTTGGACATCACTTGGATTAGCCACAGAGTTATGAAGTAGCATCAATTGTTCCCAATCGTTGAGAGCATTTTGGAATGTGAGAACCCAGACCCCTAGACCGCCTGGTAGTATACTGTGGAGACAATGACTTAAGCACAATCACAGGGGTTAGACATGAAATCCAAATGAAGGAAGCCTTTTGTCAGTTGATATCTCTCTTTCCTCATACAACCTTTGTATATTTAAACATATGTCAAAGGCAAAAATAGCAATGGTCAACAATATTTTTTCCTAAAATAGAGTGTTAGAAATGATGTATCTGGTTGGCAGTCAGGTTGGCCCCTGCCCAAGCAAGGACCCTTACTCTAGTCAGGGTAAAGGAGAATCACCCTCAGTTAACCCTCCTTTACCCCCTTGGTAGCTTGGCACTTAACTTCAGAAGCAATGTGTAAAGTATTTGTTCCAACACACACAGTAAATACAGTGAAAACACTACAAAATGGACACCACACCAGTTTAGAAAAATAGGTAATATTTATCTAAATCAAACAATACCAAAATGACAAAAATCCAACATAAACAAGTTAAAATATGAATTCTCAAAAGAAATTGGGGGTCATTTTGACCTCGGCGGTCTTTTGCCAAGACCGCTGAGGGACCGCTGTGCGGAAGACCGCCAGTGTTGGCGGTTTGCCGCTCGGCCTATTATGACCGTTGGCAGCTCTCTGTCCTTTTTCGGACGGAGAGCCGCCAACAGCCATACTGGCGGGCGGCGGGGAAGTGGAGGTTGCTCCACCTCCACCGCCATGCCAACAGAACACCGCCCAGCGAATCACGTCCTGTGATTCGGCGTGGCGGTGTTCTGTTGACGGTGTGGTGTCGGCAGAGCAGCCCCCATGGCTCCCGTCCCCTCCCGGAGGATCGTCGGACCAGGTAAGTCGATCATCCGTGAGGGGAGGGGGGTGGGGGTGTTGTGTGTTGTATGCTTGCAGGGGTGTTGTGTGTTTGGGAATGAGTGCGTGTATGTCTGTAGGTTTGTCTGTATGGATGTGTGCGTGTATGTTTGAATGTGGGTGTGCGTGTCTGACTGTGTGTGGATGTTGGCATGTATGTCGGTGTGTGTGCGTGTATGTGTGTTGGTGGTGCCTGCGTGCGTGTCGTGTGTGCATGAGTGCTGTGATGTTGGGGCTCGGGGTGGGGAGGGGGTCCTGCCACCTTTGGGGGGTGGCAGGGGTGGTGGGGGGTGTAGGGGAGGGAGTCGGGGTGGGGGTGGGGTGTGGGGGAGATCCCTATCAGTGCCAGGGAAGGAATTCCCTGGCACTGATAGTGCTTACCGCCATGGATTTCATGGCGGTTTCAAACCGCATGAAATCCATGGCGGGCGGCTGGGTCCAAATACCGCCGGAGGTATAGGTCTCCAGCCCGGCGGGCGGAATGGAGAACCGGCGGATGACCATGGCGGTAACCGCCATGGTCATAATAAAAAAAAAATGACCGCCAGCCTGTTGGCGGTCTTACCGCCGCTTCTCCGCCTTCCGCCAGGGTCATAAAGATCCCCTAAGAGTCTTAATCCTCAGAAAACAGTGAGAATGCTGTTGTTACACAAAGCACCTGGTTAGAGTAAAAAAATAAAGCTGCAAGGCAAGCATGTGTCGGAAAAGGCAGCGATGCGTCGATTCCTTCCTTGCACTGGAGGCTGTGTGTCGTTTTCTTCTCCAAACAAGTAGGCGATACGTTGTTTCTTCTCCCTCGCAAGAGAGTGATGCCTCGATTTACAGATGGAGCACCTCGGATCCGCGCAGAGTCAGGTTGACTTTGATGCCCAGGGAAAATGTGTGGAAAATCCTGTCACACTGTGTTAGAAAACTTCGCTGGGTGGGGTTTGTTTTGTTATCAGCTGCTGCAAGTGGATGTTGTGCATCGTTTCTCCAGCTGCGATGTGTCGATCTCCCTGCCGCGATGCAGGTGGGGCATCGATTTTAGCCGAGAGGCCGGCGGAGCATCGTTTATCAGCCGCGTTGTAGATGGTGTGTGGTAAATTTCCCCGCACTGCATTCTGCACGTGGATTTTCAGCTCTTGCCTGCAAACTTCACCTTTTAAGGGCCCAGGGACTGAATAGGGCACCACTTGGCAGGCAGGAGTCTCAGCAGAGAGTCCAGGTGTTAGCAGAGACAGTCTTTGATGGCCCTGAGACTTCAAAACAGGAGGCAAGCTCAGTTCAAGCCCTTGGAGCTTCTTCTCAAGCAGGAATGCACAACAAAGTCCAATCCTGGTCCCCTTCCTTTCACAGGCAGAAGCAGCAACTGCAGGATAGCCCAACAAAGCACAGCCACAGGTGGGGACAGCACTTCTCCTCAGCTCTTCAGCTCTCCTCCTTGGCAGAGGTTCCTCTTGAATCCAAAAGTGATCTAATTTTCAGGGGTTTTGGGTCTAATACTTATACCCCTTTCTGCCTTTGAAATAGGCATACTTCCAAGGAAAGTGTCTGTTGTTCACAAGATCCTACCAGGGGGGTGGAGACTGCATTGTGTGAGGGCAGGCACAGCCCTTTTAGGTGTGAGTGACCACTCTTCTCTCCCCTCCTAGCACATATGGCACATCAGTATATGCAGGCTACACCCCAGCTCCATTTGTGTCACTATCTAGAGTAGAAGTACAAACAGCCCAACTGTCAAACTGACCCAGACAGGGAAACCACAAACAGGCAGAGTACCACTATGGTTTAAGCAAGAAAATGCCTACTTTCTAAAAGTGACATTTTCAAACTATCAATCTAAAAAACAACTTCACTAAAAGATGTATTTTTAAATTGTAAGTTCAGAGACCCTAAACTTCAACTTTCTATCTGCTCTCAAAGGGAATCTGCACTTTAATAATATTTAAAGGCAGCCCCGTGTTAACCTATGAGAGAGATGGGCCTTGCAACAGTGAAGATTGAATTTAGCAGTATTTCATTGTTAGGACATGTAGCACACATCAGCACATGTCCCACCTTTAACATATACTGCATCCTGCCCATGGGGCTACCTAGGGCCTACGTTAGGAGTGCCCTACATGTATAAAAAGGGCATGTTTAGGCAAGTCAAACTGGCAGTTTAAAACTGCACACATAGACACTGCAGTGACAGGTCTGAGCCATGTTAACAGGGCTACTAATGTGGGTGGCACAACCAGTGCTGCAAGGCCACTAGTAGCATTTGATTTACAAGCCCTGTGCACCTCCAGTGCACTATACTAGGGACTTACTAGTAAATCAAATATGCCAATCATGGATAAGCCAATTACACATACATTTTACAGAGGAGCACTTGCACTTTAGCACTGGTTAGCAGTGGTAAAGTGCCCAGGGTATCAAAAACAGAGTCCAGCACACATCAACAACCTGGGAAGCAGAGGCAGAAAGTTAGGAGAGACGACACCATGGATGCCAAGTCTGAATAGAGAAAACCCAAAAACATGTTAATAAAACAGTTTCTAAACTTCTCTGTGTCAATGGGATGGGTTCCATTTATCATTATGACTTGTGTTTTGATATGCTAGGTTTCTACAGGTGGGATGGATTGCACTTCACTGCAGAAAGAAACAGGATCTTCCTTAATAACATCAAGGAATGCATCCAGTTGTTTATCTAAGTCAGGGGTCTCCAACCTTTTCTGTAATAAGAGCTACTTAAGTTTAACACAAAAAGCACCCCGAACTACTAATAGTAGTGTTGTAACAGTGTCCACATCAGACATTATTACTTTATTGGCCACCTGTGCAAGATTACCAATATTGATTGCTTCGTGTATCAGGTTGCATGCAATAATGTAAAAAGAGACTGTCAATTTTGAATGCTTCTACATGAGTAATACATAACAGACATAGCTGCAATATCCCTGATACCAACTTATTTCTACTGGTACTTAAGTCTCCCCTACATCACTTGATTTAACACTCAAATTTGAACTTTAAATATATTGAAAATTCAACCATTTACTGCAAACATCAACATGATTTTTAAAAATACACACAATTTTGTCTCACATATAGATTCTCAAGCTTGGTTTACATACATTAATTCAGCCAAGGAAAACTTCTAAGTTAGTAGGATGGGCTGCACATAGGAGAGCTACTTATAAGTAGTTGTAGAGCTACTGATACTTCATGAGGTTCTCGCTGGTGAAGCCTGAACTAAATGGACTCTACACACTATAAACACAACAGAAAACAACTCCTGCTGGACTCCAGCAGGATCGGGAGCAGCTAAACAGCATCCTATGAGTGTACATTTGTCCATCTCCCAGAAGTGTCTCACAAGCTCATACTTCTAATCTACAGTAACAGGTTGAGAACTTTTCAGAGTACACTTTGCAGAGGGACTAACTTCTCTGCAGAGACCTCTTCGCAGGGTGACAGGTGTGCATATTAGGGTGTAGAGAGGGACTAGCCTTTCCACTGACCGTTCCCCAGGGTGACGGTCATGCATGTTAAAGTCAGCTGAGGGACTAGCCTCTCTTCTGACAGCTCTGTCTTGGGCAACATATTTGCCCAGTAGACTGTGGGAATGAACTAGCTTCTTCACCGAGACCTCTCTCTTGGTGACATAGGCATAGTAGAGTATGGGGAATGACTGACCTCTTTGCTGAGACCCTGCCAGAATCTGATATTGTGAGTAGCAGGGTGTGGGTAGGAACTGGCCTCTCCAATGAGACCATCACCAGGGTGATGTCATATGTAATAGTGGGTGAGGAGGGACTGGCCTTTCTGAAGGTGATGTACATAGTAGCATGTGGAGAGGAGCTGACCTCCTCTCTTAGAGACCTCTGTCTTGGGAAACAGGTATGCATAGCAGTGTGTGAGATGAGACAGGCCTTTCCAGTGAGTCCTCTACAAGGTGATGGTCATGCATAGTAATGTGTGCGGAGGGATTAGCTTCTCTGCTGAAAGCTCTGTTTTGAGTGACCGATGTGCATAGTCAAGTGTGGGAAAGGGACTAGCCTTTCCGTTGAGAGATCTATCTTAGGTGAACTATGTGCACAGTAGAGCTTAGGGAGGGACCAGCCTCTCTGCTGAAACACCTCCCCAGGGTGATGGTATATGTAGTAGCATGTGAGGAGGGACTGACCTCTCCACTCAGAACTTTGTCTTGGGTGAAAGGTGTGCATAGTAGGATATGGGGGCGCCCAGGCAGATGTGCATGCATAGTAGGGTGTGCAGATGGACTAGCCTTTATGCTGAGAGCTCAGTCTTGGACAATACCTGTGTATAATAGAGTGTGGGGATAGACTAGCCTTTCCAGTGAGAGCTCCATCTTGGGTGGCACATGTGCATAGTAGAGGGTGGTGAGTGTCTAGCCTTTTTCCCATTGACACCTTTCCCAGGGTGATGTTGTGCGTACAATTGTGTGGGGAGAGACTGGCCTTTCTGCACAGACCTCTGTCCTGGATGACAGGTGTACATAGTAGGGTGTGGGAAGGGAATAGCCTCTCCACTGAGACCTCACTCCAGGGGGACAAGAGTATGAAGTACCATCTGGAGGAGTGACTGGACCCTCTCCTGTGATCTCTACCCAGGGTGATGGGCATGCATAGTAGGGTAAGGAGGTATTGACCTATATGCTGAGAGTTCTGTCTTGGGCAACATATGTGCATAGTAGTTTCTGGGGAGGGAATAGCCTCCCAACTGAGATCTCTTTATTGGGAAACATATGTGCATAGTAGAGTGTTGGAAGTGCCAGGCCCCTTTGCTGTGACCCCTGCTCAGGCTGATGTTGTGCATAGTAGAGTATGGGGAGGGACTGGCTTCTCCTCCCCAGGGTGACGTCATTAGTAGTAGCATGTGTGAAGGGACTCACCTTACTGCTGAGACTCCTCCCCAGGGTGATATTGCATGTAGCAGTGTGTGTAGAGAGACTGGCCTCTCCACTGAGACCTCTGTCTTGGGCACCAGGTGTGTGTAGTAGGGTGGGGGAAGAACTGGCCTATCTGCTGACACTCCTCTCCAGGGTCTCAGATGTGTGTAGTAGGGTATGGAGAGGGACTGCCATCTCTGGTAAAACTTCTATCCAGACTGATGGCCATCCATAGTAGTGTATGCAGAGGGACTGGTCTCTCTGCTGACAGCTCCGTCTTGGGTGACATGTGTGCATAGTAGAGTGTGGGGCAGGACTAGCCTCTCCACCGAGAGCTCTATCTTAGGTGACATATGTTAACAGTAGAGTGTGGGGAAGGATTGGCCTCTGTGCTGAGATTCCTCCTCAGGTTGATGTCATGCATATTAGCATGTTGGGAGGGACTGGTGTCTCTGCTGAGACCTTTGTCTTCGGTAATGGATGTGCGTAGTAGGGTGTGGGGAAGGACTGGAATCTCTGCTCCGACCCCTACCTAGGGTGATGTCATACACAGTATTTTGTGGGGGAGACTGCCCTTTCCACTGAAACCCCTCCACAGGGTGAGAGGTGCGAGTAATGGGGTTTGGGCGAGAAGGTACAGATGTGCATAGTAGGGTGTTCAGAGAGACTGCTGAGAGTTCAGGCCAGGGCAACATATGTGCATAGTAGGTTGTGGGGAGGGACAAGTCTCTCCACTGAGACCTCGTTCTTGGGCTACATACGTACATAGTAGAGAGTGGGAAGGGACTGTCATCTCTGCTAAGACCTCGTCCCAGGCTGATGTTATGTGTAGTAGAGTGTGGGGAGGGTCTGGCCTCTTCACTGAGTCCCCTCCCTAAGGGGATGATGTGCATAGTATCTTGTTGTAAGGGACTGGCCTCTCTGCTGAGAACCCTACCTAGAGAGATGTCTACACATAAGAACATGGGGAGAGACTGTCATCTCTGCTGAGACCTATTCTTGTCAGGTGTACATAATACAGTGGGGGGAGGAACTGGTCTCTCCACTGATATACTCCCCAATGTAATGTAAGTGTCTGCCCTCTCTAGTGAAACTCCTTCCCAGGGTGATAGCCATGCATAGTAGTGTGTGCAGAGGAATGTGCCTCTCTGCTAAGAGTGCTGTCTTTTGGTGACATAGGTGCACAGTAGAGTGTGGGGAGGCACTAGTGTCTCAACTGAGAGCTCTATCTTGGGTGACTTGTGTGCATAGTAGAGTGTGGGGAGGGACTGTCATCTTCGATCACAACACCCCTTAGGGTGATATTGTGCATAGAAGGGCATGGGAAGTGAATGCCCTCTCCACTGAAACCCCTCCTCAGGGTGACAGGTGTGCTTGGTAGGTTGCAGGAAGAGACTGGCATTTCTGCTGAAACCCCATTTTAGGGAGATGGGCATGCTTTGAAGGGCATGTGGATGAACTAGCCTCTCTGCTGAAAGCGTTCTCTTGGGTGACATGTGCATAGTAGAGTGGACAGGCCTCCCCGCTGACACCCCTCCCCAGGAGGATGTTCTGCATACTACAGTGTGGGGAGGGAATGGCCTCACCTCATAGGCCACACTTTGACCTCTTACTTTGATGATCAGACTGTAGATTGTAGTTTCTGGGGAGGGACTTGCCTCTCCGTTCAGAGCCTTCCTCAGGATGATGGCTCCGCATAGTAGGGTATGTGTAAAGACTAGCGTGTCTGCTGAGAGTTTTGTCTTGTGCAACATATGTGCACATAGCATGTGGGGACCGAGGTGATACTGTACAGAATAGCATGTGGGAAGTGTGCTGGCCCCTCCACTGAGACACTGCTTGAGGGTGATGTTGTACAGAGTAGCATGTGGAGAGGGACTGTCTTTCCCACTGAGACCTCTATGTTGGGCAACAGGTGTGCAGAGTTGTCTTCAGGAAGGGAACAACTTCTCTGCTAAGACCCCTAACTAGGGAGACAAGTGTGCATGATAAGGTGTGAGGAGGAACTGGCCTCCCTGTTGCGAGTTCTGTCTTGGGTGACATACTGTATGTGCATAGAGGAGTATGTGGAATAACTGGCCTCCCCACGGAGACCCCTCTCCAAATTGATATTGTGTGCAGTAGCATGTGGGAAGGGACAGGCCTATCCACTGATGTCTTTGCCTTGGGGTATGGGTGTGCATAGTACCATGTCGGGAGGGACTGGTGTCTCCACTCAGATCCCTTCCCAGGGTGATAGGCATGCCGAGGAGGGTGTGCAGAGGGACCGACTTCTCTGCTGAGAGATCTGCATTGGGCAACATATGTGCATAGTCGAATGTGGTGCAATGGTTGTCGCGTTTGCTCGAGTTAGAGCTATTAGCGTTGTAAACTAGAGGACGTGTGGCAATTTATATGTGCAGCCGCTACAAATCTCAAGGGAGGGGTGGGCGGGGTGTGGATGGGGACAGGGGAAACTTAGAAAAATATTTTTTTTTTAAACTAGCGTGATTGCAGTGTGTAAAACCCAGACAGATCACTCTCTGTAGCAAAGAAAGAGAAAAAGTAGTCCAGAAGCCATGCTGAAAACATGGAGCCTGGTATGTTTACCGGTGCGCTCGAGGAGGGCTAAACACCGGAAAAGGCATGAGTGTGCATGCCTTTCACTAATGAAATGAAGTGAATTTTAAAAGGCAAGCCCACTAACCAACCAAACTGATGGGTGTGACATGGGTGTGGTTGAAAACCCACAGAGAGATTGCAACTGAGACGATCAACCCTAAAAATGAGAAATACTATCGAACGGCGTTTCAAAATTCTATAAGGTAAATGTTAATGTTTGGATGTGTTTGATACTCTCCAGAAAACAAATCTGTTACATCATTAGTTCACTGTATTTTGGACAAAGTGTGCAATCAAAGACAAATTGCCTCTAATAACGCTTGATCCACAGTCCGATGGCAAAAAAGTAGAGTTTTTAAGGAAGTACACATGGAAGTACAGAAGTACACAGCATCCTCAGCGCTAAGTTATTTCACAAACACGTAATTTGAATAATATGTATAAAGATTGGATATTGAAGTGTAACATTCCTTTATGCGCAGCATAACAGTTTTTTTTATCATATTGAGAAACAAAAAGCACAATGTAGGGCTCACGTGTAGGAGGTATAACAATCTGAGAAAAGGGCGATCAATGCTCATTCATGGGCGTGCTACTTTTGAAGTGTACCAAAAAGTCATGTAATGAAGATGTGATGGACTGTAAGATTCTCTACTGTTGGTATATTCCTCCTTCCATTTCCCCTAACCTTTTCTTTCATTGATTCCTTCTTTGGAATCTTCAGTTAGAGCTCAATTAGAATTCTGGAATTCCTGTCAGCTAGCTGCCTGGCAAGAACTGAGACGCACCTATGTTGTACTCCTAATACATATTTCAACTCACATCACCTGCGGCACCTCCTTTTTACAGGTGGCGAGGAAGGAATGCTGCGTAGGGGACAGCGTCTAACTTCTACATAACTTGCGTTCATTTGGGATGTGGAGATCAGATGAATGATGAAGTTTACCCTGTATTGAAAACTGGACAACACATATTTCTTCTACGGATAAAGGATTAGCATCTATTAGGTCATCAGCTGCCATTCACGTTACTTGCTATGCCATGTATTGTACACGCAGCCTCAGTAGTATTCCACAACCAAGTAAAGCATAGATTCACGAGGACTCTTGCTGGATTGTATAAGAGAGCGAATAGTCCATGCAGTATTGGCTATGAGGTCGATACTGGCGCATGCTGTTTTTTTAAATCTTAGTCCAAGCATCGATTTTCTCAAAGGAAAAATATTTGAAGTCAAATGCTGGTTCAACAGGCAAAGGTTTACTTTCGATGTTGTGTAGTTGAGTTGTGTACAGCAGTGAAAGGGTCACCTGTTCTTTATTGGTGTCCAGAGGATAGGTTGGCGGTTCCTCTATGGATTTAGTCTACTCCTATGCACCATATGCGTCATTTGCAGGGGTATAGGCATGAACATTATACATTTTACATTTGTTAAATATGAATGTCATTGTAATTCTCATTAACTCAAAATGCGAACAGAACGAGAAGAAATGAGTTATACATAGGATTTTTAACAACATGATATTAAAACGAAATATAATTTAAGTGCGCTTGGAGTTCACTTACACAGTCAAATCATAATTCTGAGTACTCTAACACAAAAAAACTTGGATTGGTGTGTAAGACTGCTTTGATCAGTTGTCTGTATCAATGCCCCTGTGGTGATAAAGGTAAGTAAGATAATATCTGCCTAAAGCAATGCTAATTATTTGCGGGAAGTTTAGCTGATGAGGTTGATTCTTTCCTCGAGCAGAGGACAACGGGATGCCATTATGGGACTAGTAACAACTAAACAGGGTACAAGGTATCATCTATGTGAAAGGAGCAGTTGACATTTTATGTTGACCTATAATAAAGTTAATTTAACCTTGAAGTCAATACGTGCCCAATGCAGAATCTTCACATGACTGCGTACATAAATGTTCTCCTAACCCTATAAAGGGCATTTTAACATCTAATTTTTACTCTTGTGAATCCTTGCCATGGCAAATTAAGTTTAGAAGGGTGTGTACCTACTACATTTTTTCCATTAATTCAATCAAGGTGAGACATTCTCACTGCCCAATCTCTTTTAAATGTTGTGGCTTCTTCTCAAAATATTTGCTTTTTTCTGCAAAATACCATGTGTGGATGTGGTGAATCCAGGAAGCAAAAGTATCATTGCACGTAGTGCACTGAGAAATGCCAGCCACCATACATAGGGACAGTTCTCAAGTCAGGTGTCAGTACTGTTGGAAGGCTGATTATTAGTAGGGGTAAGTGCACACTTACCACTAGCAATAAGGCCATCAATTCAATGTTAGGTCCAGTCAATGTCTCAAAACATCAGCCCCTGGCTGAACTCCTGGTACCTTTGCAACGAGCAGGCAGGCTCAACTTAGGAGACAGGTATGTTGAGTATTTAAATACGCCATTACAGTAAATAAGTAAGACACAACACATAATAAAAATACTACACCAATTTATAAAAATAGAAAATATTTTATCTTCAAAATGACACAAATAAGACAAAAATCCAAAAGAGAGAACAAGAGACATGAATATTTAAAGATTAAATTAAAAAAATATGCTTTCTAGTGCTTAGAAATCAATAGCACCAACCGGGGATATCTGGTTGTGTTAGACCGGCACCAAGTCACAATTTGAGGGAAATCGTGATGGATCCCTGCTCAGATATATTGAGCAGGAGGCCTCGATCAAAATTGAACCTTCTCACTTTGAACATGTTTTGAAGCTTTTCTCTCTCTACGTCATGCGGCCCTCTCCAGCAAGCCTATTTAGAAGCAACTTCATTGGATTGCTTTTCAGTGAGGCCTCGGTCAAATCCTGGAAGTCTGGAGCTCTGGAACTTTCAGCAGAGCATACCTGAAATTCAGTCTGGGTCGAGTCGAAGGTAGTCGGCTTGACTCATGACGTTCGGTCAGTCCACTTATGGAGTTTTTCCCAAAGTTGCTCTAAACTTCTCCACATTTGTGAAACTTCTTCCTGAAGTTCCTCTTGAGGGTCCAAATTGCCCAAAACACAAATCCAAGGGTACTTGAAGGCTGAGATGGTCCTTAGAAGTTTGAGACTTCAATTCCCTGGCCAAAACACTAAAAATCCACTGCCGGCTAGGGACTCCTGCCTGCAGGCACTCTCCATGGCTAGTGACAAATTGGCCATTTTTAGGGGTGAGCGCAAAGCATTCCGTCCCTCTTCTAATCTCTCTTTAGGGGGATTTTAACCACGCCCATGTAACGTCAGTTACTTTCACTGGTTCCTGGGATTTCTAAAATCTGCTTGTTTTCTTTTGTGAAAGGCATGCATACATCATGCCTTTTCCGTTGTTTAGCCCTCCTTGATAGCAGTGGTAAACAACTGGAAACATACAGGCTCCATGTTTTCGTGGTGGTTTTTTAAACACTTTTTTCTCTTTAATTCTCAGCGCTCGTTTTCATTTTTTCATTTAATGTGGCAAGAAAAGTCCGGTTAGGAGTTTACAACGCTAATAGCACTAACGCGACGTAATGCGAGATCAGTTGCATTGCAAATGCTTGTTCTTATCAAATCCTGGTGTGCACGTGATGAAGTGGATGATTTATGTTTTTTGCTCACAGAGTATTCATCCCAGATTGCGTCTCGATGAATCTTATCGCATTGGGCTTCTCTGTCTTTACGTAATTGCATTATGAATCTATGTAAATATTTTTACAGCTCACACGATCATTATTTCAAGCATTTATGGAACAGCTAAATCAAATATTGTCACGAAACGAGCACATATTTGGTAGATATACGTCTAAAAGTTCTGACCCCTCTTCACCTCACTTAAGTCGAAACTACTGTTTTTACACAAAAAATATGAATGTCATGTGTACTGGGATATCCACGTTATCTACTTTTTATGTTGTATTCCCAGCATACTGCACTAAACCTGCTGTTAACCACCAGCATTTGGCAACAATGTTAAAGATGTAAACTTTAACAGCTGAATTTACTGCAGTGTGGTGGTTTGCCAGCTCTTACTTCAGTCGCACATATGCACTGTTAGTTTTGGGAACAGTGGATTTCTGTTGGAAACCTCAAGTGCAGTCTGGAGGACTGTGAAAGATAAAGAGGGAGTTTTAGTGGATTTCTCATTCAAAGTAAATTCACCTTTTCAATTGTAGTTCTCGTTCATTGCTTCATTTGGAAAATATTAAGCGCCACTGTGCTGTTGCCCAAAACGTTTCTCAGACGCCTGCAGCCAGCGCTGCTGAATGTCAGGTTTGCGAATACCAAGGATTTATAGTCTTCTTTCCATCTCAAAACTCTTTCATCCACTACCGTACCACACCCTCCCCTTTCCTCACTCTCCTGCCGGCGGTTTTTCATTCTTGCTTTCTCCCTTTTCTCACCGTATTTCTGTCATTCTGTTACTCTCGCTTTCACCCTTGCCTGGCTTTTTAACTTCTGTTCCAGATTAAAGTCTCATTAATGAAAAATAAGTCCTGGACTACAAAAATGAGTGTTGGAGATACCCATTTGTAAACCCCAAGCTCACATTTAGCACTGTTCGTGTCCCAGATAACATACCTATATGTATATCTAAAATTAAGTAATTTTTACGTGAAAAGGGCTGCTAAATGTTATTATTCAATCCAAGATGCCATTAACTATGCATGCATCATAAAATAAGGCCTCACTTCAGAGTATTCCTAAAAATAGTTGCAAAAATATATTTTGACCTGCTTCATGTTGTTAGGAGGGTCAGTACAGTTAAGGCATGGAATGTTGCACACTCATTTCTCCTTTCTCCTTTGAATCATGTAGACCAATAACATTGAGTATGTTAGAAATGGGTTCTTTGGTTGGCAGTCAGGTTACCCCCTGTCCAAGCAAGGACCCTCACTCTAGTGAGGGTAAGTCACACACAATCCAAATTATCCTGTGCCCACCCTCTGGTAGCTTGGCACTAACCAGTCAGGCTTTAATTAGAAGGCAATGTGTAAAGTATTTGTGCAATAAATCATGCAATAACACAGTATAACACCACAAAAATACACCATACAGTGTTTAGAAAAATATAGAATATTCATCTGGTTTAAATACAGGTCAAATTATCAAGATTTGTTAAGTATACGTTGAAATATCACTTCAAATAATGATAAAAAGAGTTTTTAGTCTTTAAAAAGAAACAAGTGTCTCTTGCAAGCACAAAGTACCTGGTTTGTGTCAGAATTTTCCACAAGGGGCCGCAGAGGAGGAGATGCGTGGAAAACGTGGAGGTATGCGTCAATTTCTACGGGCGCACACAGATAATATGTAGATAATTTTCCACCTAGGGAAGCCTTTACGTTGATTTCTGGTGCGCTGAATTGGATCCTCTTCGGGTTGCGGGGTATTCGGATGCCCCGGGGACGATGCAGAGAAATCCTGGGCAGCGCAGGACGAAGTCACAGGAGCTGCGTTGATCCGGTGAGCGATGCAGGAGAAATTTATGTCGCACGGCAGGTGCTGCGTTGATTCTTCTTGCAGGAAGTCGGGCTGCGTCATGCTGGCTCGGCTATGCGTAGATCAAGTGGGCTGTGCATCGAAGTTCCGGTTGCAACGCTGGCACTGCGTCGATCTCCTCTCGGGGAGCCGGGCTGCTTCGTTCCGGTTTGGCGTGCAGTGAATTTCTCACCGCAATGCAGGCTATGCGTCGTTTCTGGCAGGCTGTGAGTCGAATTTTCACCGCACTAGAGTTCTTTGCAAGATGAAGCCTTTTTGGTCCTGAGACTTCAAGGAACAGGAGGCAAGCTCTATCCAAGCCCTTGGAAAGCACTTCTCAGCAGAGCCAGAGGGCAGCAAGGCAGCAGCAAGGCAGCAGGGCAACAGCAGGGCAGCAGTCCTTTGCAGAAAAGCAGTCAGGTAAGTCCAATGGGCAGCCAGGCAGTTTCTCTTGGCAGGTTGCAGGGTCTGGTTCAGAGTTACTTCACAGTGGTATCTTGTCCAGAAGTGTTTGAGTTGCTAGGGTCAGAGGCCCTGTTTAAATACCCAAATGTGCCTTTGAAGTGGGGGAGATTTCAAAGAGTGGCTTAGAAGTGCACAAGGTCCCCTTTCAGTTCCATCCTGTCTGGTAGGGTCTCAGTAGGGTGTTTGGCAGTCCATTGTGTGAGGGCAGGCCACTGTCCTTAGACATGTAAGTGTCAGGTCCTCCACCCTCCCAGCCCAGGAAGACCATTCAGTATGCAGATGGGCTCAGGTGTGACCGAGCATCCTGTGTTTGGGGTTGTCTGAGTGAAATGCACCAGAGAGCTGTCAAGTTACCTAGCCAGACGTGGATTGTAAGACACGGAAGGATTTAAGTGCAGAGAAATGCTCACTTTCTAAAAGTGGCATTTCTAAAATAGTAATATTAAATCCAACTTCAGCAGTCAGCAGGATTTTGTGTTACCATTCTGGCCATACTAAATATGACCGTGTTACTCCTGTCAGATCAGAATCTACCACTTAAACAGTACATGAGGGTAGCCCTAAAGTTAGCTCATGAAAGGAGGAGGCCTCACAGCAGTGTAAAACGAATTTAGGAGTTCTACACTACAAGGACATATAAACTACACAGGTATATGTCCTGCCTTTTACCTACAAGGCACCCTGCCCTATGGGTTACCTACGGCCTACCATAGGGGTGACTTATGTGTAGAAAAAGGGGAGTTTAAGGTTTGGCAAGTACTTTTAAATGCCAAGTCGAAGTGGTAGTGAAACTGCACACACAGGTTTTGCAATGGCAGGCCTGAGGCATGGTTAAGGGGCTACTTATATGGGTAGCGCAATCAGTGCTGCAGGCCCACAAGTAGCATTTAATCTACAGGTCCTGGGCACATGTAATGCACTTTACTGGGGACTTACAAGTAAATTAAATAAGCCAATTGGGTATGAACCAATGTCACCATGTTTTAAGGGAGAGAGCATATGTACTTTAGAACTGGTTAGCAGTGGTAAAGTGCACAGAGTCCTAAGGCCAGCAAACATGAGGTGAGAAAAATGGAAGGAGGAAGGCAAAACGTTTGGGAGTGACCCTCCAGAATGGCCATTTCCAACAGATTACATGCAATAAACGGTAAAATCGAGATGACTCCTTCTCAAGGTTTGTTTCTTAGAAGAAACACTTCTCCCTGCCTTTTCCGTGAATCAATTTTTCTTTTCAAGCTTTCACAAATATTCTAATTTTCTCAATTTCAACTTCCATGCCTAGAACAATCAGCTTTCTTACTCTAGCCCTATTGTTTTCTTAATTTCTGAAAGGAAGAATGTTTTTTTGTTCTCCCCAAGAAACAGTCTTCCATCCAAATACGCGTTAATAGCTTCCTCCCCATTTAACTGCACATAGGTCCTGTTGTTATTTATATCCTAGTTTGGCTATAGCTCTCATTTATTGTTCCTGAACTTGTACTTTGCTCTTTTGCTTCTTTATGTTTGACTTCTGTAATTGGAATCAACATTTGTGATTTATTAGTTTTGTAATGTACTAGCTTTACAATCTTGATAAAACATTGTAGATTACCTTTCTACTAACTAATGCTGACACCCTGTTCTGATATATTCATGCAATATAAAACTGGAAAATAATGTACACAAACTGCCAGAATACACACAACCAAATATATTTAGTATTTTTATTGGATATGCTGGCCATTTCTATATTTATTGTTAAAAATGTGAAAGTAGTATGGACAAATAGCAATGGGGGACGATCGTATAGCGAAAACTGAAGAATTTTGAGAAATTGGCCTTGTAATTATATGCACAGACATGTCACAGAATACTTGATGAGCAAAGATGAGAAACAGCCACTCACATGTAAATTTGTTTACACAAATGGAAATTGAAGAGCGATGGTTACAATTTTTGCAGGGTAGCAGAGTTGTAGCTTGATCAATGTTGTCAATTTAAAGTTCCATGCTGTACAAGTATAACAGGAAAAACTTTGATTAAGTGTTCCAGCCAGCCTTGCTTTAGATAATCCAGTCAACTATGTAATATGCTGAAGGAATTGCAGATGTGGGCAAGGCAGCACATCTTAAAGGGTGTGGAAATACCTGTTAAAAACAACCATCTTTCTGGAATGATATATTGGGGTCTTCTTTGAACTGACCAGGCTCTCAATCAGCCAAACTCGGAGTTCACCTGCTTAATTTGGAAGAGGACAAATTACTAGGTTTGCGGCAGTGAAGCTTCAACTAGGTTTGTCATCAGAAGCAGTTAACAAGAAGCCAGTTAACCACAGGACCATTCATAAATGTACACTAGAAGGTTAGCAATATTTATGGTGCTCTTCCTGATATATCTTTTTCTTGTTTGGGACCACCTGGAAAAGTCTGTCAGTCCTCAAAGAAAAACAACTCAAATAGCCCCCAAGTGCCGGGAGAAAACTTCTTACTGTATTTTGATAATTTCCACCCACACCCTAGAGGGGAGAATCTCCTGAGCGGCCAGTTCCTGAGGTTGTGATGGAACTCTAGTAACATCACTGATTATGAATTGCAGGCAAGGGCTCTCTCTGTGAAACTAAGAAACAGACACTACCCACAGCCCATCGTTGCTAAAGCTACCAAAAGGCCCCACAACAGGGGTGCCCTTTTAGAACCACCTGTCAGGAACAGGAAGACCTGTGCCTGATCTAATTAATCATTTACAATATAGCCACTGATGCAGTTAGAAAAATTGTCAGCAAACACTGGGGTCTATTAACTGTAGGCACATTGAAGTTTGAAAAAACACTTTTTTCAAGTAAAAGGGGGCCAAGCCTTAGAGACTGTCTAGTTCACACAGGTCCCTTGAAGCACCACAGCCATAAGGTACCTTCTGGGGGGATTTTCTTAAGTCTATTGAACACTCTGCCTGTGGGCCATGCAGTGTCTGTAACTTGACAAGAGTAACAAAAGACAAATGCCTGGGTTTGCCTTCCAAATGGGAATTATGCAGCCTGAGAAATTGCAATTCAGAGAGAGTAGTTTACATAGTTACATGCCGAAGTGGACTTCGTTACCTAGACATGACCAGGTCAAAACCAGAATCTGCGAACATCGAAGTAACATAGAGAAACCACAAAAGTAGCTACGTATTTCAGTAGACATCCTCACACAACTAATGATTTGAACTGGGTTGTTTAGAACAATTGAAAAATAGTAGCAACTCAAAGAGTATCTTCTTTGAAAGTAAACAGCACTGGTTAAATAGACTACAGACACATACAAAGGGTCTCAATGATGAGATCCAATGGAGTTCCTTTAGGTAGCCAGAACAATGTTTTTTTGCCACCTCTGATACTCACCATTGCCTCCACAGACCATAAACATTCTTCTCATCAACGTTTTTATTCAAAATATTTTTATTCATTTTTGTCTATTATTTTACCCACTCATTTTTACCAATTCTCCCTACAGTGCATGCCTACTGGCACACTACCCTCCGGAGCACCAGGCATCCACTTAAGAAGTAGGCATTTAATTAAACTATCAATAAGGGTCTATGTCTGCAGAATGCGTTGAATCTCTCATATATTGCTTGTGTTTGCAGCGTTTTCTGCTTGTTTGTATCAGCATAGAAGACAGTGACATGTGCACCTGCTTCTGATTTAACATTATGGCTCGATGGTACACACAGTAGCTTTTTGTTTTTTCTGCATATACAGGTCGTACCAGAACCATGTTTTGGACCATGCTCATGGTTCTCTGCTGTGACTAAATGTGTTTTTTTTCATCCTCAGCAGAACTCTCTTCTAAGAAAGGTTATTATGGTAGTGTTGTTCCATGTCTGTGTGTGGCATGGAATGAATTATTAAATAAATAACAAGCCATCTTTCCCCAAAAGGGTATTAATAGGAACATATCTTGATGAAAGCCACTGGATTGGGGTACATGGCAGAAACTAGTTTGACACAGAAGGGCCAAGGAGTGATAGTAACTCCAACTAGCCTGTGTTCCTAGCCTTTAACCGTGTCAGTTGGACCCATGAATTAATACTGATGTGGGAACCGCCTAGGCAATTTTAAAGATTACGTCAAATAGATCCCACACCCTTTTTCCTTAAAAAGTGTTCCCTTGTAAGGAAAGAGGTTGCAGCAAGCCTGGACTCTCAGAGGATGACAATGAACTCAATGATGAAGCATACCTCTGGATAACATTGAGGAGTGAGGAAGAGTTCCTCTAAGATAAAGGTTTTTTTCTCTTATGGCTAGTGGGCCCACCCTAGACGACATGAGGTTGACTCTCTCTTGATTGCAGCAGCATAAATGAGAACAGTGAGTCATGACCTCGGCTCCCCTCTTCCCTTCCTCACTTTAATTTTACTTTGATGTATTGTTGCCTTGCTGTTGTGCTATTGTGGTGGTGTATTGTTGCAATGTGTTATTGTAGTGCTGTTGTGTTGTTGCTCTACCTCAACTGCAGTATGTGTGCCTAAATATGGTTAAGCATTCTTATAATAAATCACCACTGCCTCAAACCTGCTTCAATTACACAGTGGTAACAGATGCTTGCAGCAAGCATTTCACTGGCTACTTCAAGGGGCGCTGAAACCTTTTTGTGTCAGGATTATATACTACTCTGTTGAGCCTGGTACTGTGGGCAACAACTGGTTCCTTATTGAGGCTTGATTAAAATCTTCACTATTATTATGAGAAGCTGTATATTTCAGATAAAGCATCACATTCAGTATTGAAATTAATTTTGATTATAATGTCTGAGGCTTTCTCCTATCAGTAACATTACCTCCTCTGCCCCAGTATAGAGTCCTTTTTTGTTTGCTGTGTGGCAATTCCCGCTTATGCATTCATATCTATTTTCCCACAAAAGGTGATAAGTCCACATTTGCATTTTTTTCCCCACATATTAAGGATTCTAAAAGTACACAGAGCTTGTTTTATTCCTTGAGGCGGAACCAAGAAAATGGCCCAAATGTAGCAACATTTTGGCTTCTTTTGAAAAAATGTGATGAGCAAGAACTTTTTTTTTTCAAGAATGGCATCAATAAAGGTTTGTCATGAGGGAGCTCAATTTATTCCCAGCACCCCAGAACTGAGGAACAGAGTATAAAAATAATTCTTTACCAATTTCTTTCACTTTTCTAGGTGGTAGTCGGGGTCACTGGAATTAGGCAGCACGAGAGGGCCAAATTATGCTGCAAGGTTTAATAAGATATGTAGCACGAAAAGGCAGATTATGTGGCAGAATGCAGCATATTTTTATAATCATATTGTCTTATTATTTCATCATTTTTAAACCTGGTAACACTGCCTGGGCATTGGTTGCATCTCATTAGTACCATTTTAATGCCCAAATATAGCAATAAGCAACAAAAAAGGTGACAAGTCCTGCTTTGCGAAGGACCTTTCTCTGTGTGGCAACATGTGTCACTGCATTTTTAATACCTTTTGGACCCTTTAAGCTAGAAACAATTAGTTTTTGTTAAAATCTGCAGAATGTGCGGGAAACAATGAATTATGTGGCAAATCTGTGAACATTCAAAAATCCCCACAGCTGCACAATCTCATAATTCCAGAGCCCCTGGTGGTAGTCGATTTTTCCTATTTTTGTGGTTTCTGCATATACTTGCAGTTTATGGTGGAATCAGGTGAGAAAACCAGGGGTGAACCAGAAGGACATTAATTTCTTAAAAGTAGTTAAACCTGGAAAGCCATACATTTCTGAAAAGAAGATAAAATTCTGAATTCAAAAAAGGGTCATTAAAGCAGATTGCTCATGATTTTCCCAAAGAGTCTCAACTCATATCACACTGAACACAACACCACGTTGGATAGTTTGAATATCCCACACCTGACACACATCACCAGACTCAACACACCTACGCACTCCACTATCTAATACGCACCTAAACATACCACAATCCTTTTGCAACCAGAATGCCACACACAGCCACAGAGGAGAAATAACTGTCACAGATTAACTATAACAACTGTTACCACCTACACACATCTCAACACGCATACATCACACACCTGCACAACACACACAACACACAATTAACTTTCACACACAACACACAACCACTGTCACCCACTTACATCACAGCATCTACACCTCATCACTTACTTTTGGTACAATGTTTCTCTTTTTCAACCTCACAGTCTTGACCACCACTACCATGTCCCCACAAAAACACCCACGTTTCACTGATGATGAGTTGAGGGTTATGGTGGATGAAATTGTCAGGGTAGAGACGCACCAATAGCCAGGAAAATTGAGTTGTGGCAAAGAATAGTTGACAGGGTAAATTCTGTAGGCAGCTATTCACGCACAAGGAAGGACATCAGGAAGAAGTGGAATGACATCAGGGGGAAGGTATGGTCCATGGCATCCAGGCACCAGCAGGCAGTCTTCAAGACTGGGTGTGGACCCCCACCTCCTCCCCCTACTTTCACATCTTTGGAGGAGAAGGTCTTGAACATCCTGCATCCAGAGGGCCTGACAGGAATACCTGGGGGAGAGGAATCGGGTAAGTCCCTACAACATCCATGTCACCCAATTATTTTGTCCTGCATGCTCCCTCACCAACTTACCCCACCTCAATAAACAAACCACCCACTACCCCTCTGTCCAAATATCTCAATATCCCTCCCTGGCATGCCACATGTGCATTAAACTCACCTGGCTCCACAGCCCTTGGGAATTGCATGTGAAGTACTAGGAACGTAAAGCACTACAACTCCCAGAAGGCAATATTTCACTATAATGAAAGCCTGAACAGTGCACCAAATGTGAGATCTCATGCATGTGAAAATAACTATCAATATAATCCATCATGAATGTTCCACTGTGAAACAGTATATGGCAATGACAGCAATGCAATGACCCTCTCCCACTATCATTACAAGCAAAGCACAGCTACAGCTGAGTGCCCCATCAAACTTCCCTGAGAAAAACAATTCCAAGAATGGAATTGACTCACCTGGTGGGGGGCGGGGGGAATAAAGATGCCAAAGTGGATGCACATGCAGTACATTTACATAGAGGTCAACGTCAATTGCTTACTCCCATACTGTGTCCCTGCTCTGACACTACTGTGCATTGTACAGCTTTTTATGCCATGTATCATGCCAGACACTTCACTAGGCAACAAAGGTTAACACCCATGTCAATGGTCAGACAAAATAAGAGGGTACCAGCAGTCTAATAACTACCAATATAGTTTAACATCTTTGAGCATGGTGTATGGTATGGACATTTTAGAGTCTCATGTTGTACTAAGTAAGATTTGCCAGCTGATGTCTTTGTAATTTCTGGGGATCATGTTAAGGCACTGTGTGCATCTCACAACACTTCACTAATAGTCAAATTGAAACATCACTTGTTGTATCACTTACAGCAACACTGTGTTCCACTTCTCCCATAGGTAACCTTGCCATTGGCACCATGGAGATGATGCCAAAGACTGCCACTACCCCTCTGGATGACAACCCCCCTGGATGTTTTAACACTGACGATGAAGCTGGCCCATCAGGAATACCTGGTCAGTCAACATCTGTCAGCTTCACCCTGCCCACATCCACTCTTCCATGCCCTGTTGCATCCACATCACAGGCAATGATTCTCCCCAAACCTGTGTTCCAAGGACTGTTTCTAATATTGTGTGCCTCCCAGTACAGCTACTTGAGTGTCCCCTTGTCAACCGTGACAATGGTGGTCCTGCCACCAGTGGGAGTGGGAACACTGTGCCAGGGGCACAGGCATGTGGGGGTAAGGTGTGTGGTATGAATGGTGTGGGCCAGAGGATGGAAGCTCAAAGGGACAAAATTGACGAGGAAAGCATCTCCCAAGTCTTGGGAGCCCACCACAAGTCCCAAGGAATGATGGGTTAGGTAGTCACCATGATGGGGGAAATAAAACAGTGGAGAGGGACAACCACCAGGAAGTCATGCATTAGTGGCAGGCACAAAATTCAATCCTTGCTTCCATTTCTGGGGTGCTGAGGGACATCAACACTACCCTGAGAAGGTCTGCCCAACAACACAAGGCCTCTTCCACTAATAATGACTTGTCAGGCCCTTCTACATCTGCGGCTGCTAGTGGAATGGAGGCCCTTCTAGGAGAAGGGCATGCCTCAGACACCCCACCATCAGTAGCAGAGGAACCCCCCCCTCCCCACCAACGTGGACGTCCACCCAGACATCAAGGAGGAGCAGATGCCAAGATCAAACCCACTGCCAGGAAGTGAATCTCTCCTGATTGTTTCCCCTTGTGTGCCACAGATACAGCTTGTTGACTGTTCTGAAACCTAAATCTGTTTTCTTATGGTTCAAGTACACTGGACTTGTGTTTCCAAATGGTGTAGCAGCTACCCTGATGATTTCAGCCACCATGACTGAACCATTCACTGTTTACTTTCTGTTACTTCTGTTTCAATTCACACATATTGTTTTGCACTCCCCAATAAATACAACTTAAACACAGGTTCTGTGTAAGTGTCATTTATCAACCATGTACTATTGTCATGTATGACAACTCTATTATCAATATGTCCCTCTGTATTGTACAATCTTTGTTATGGACATCACATGTGCACTGTATCACCAGGAGACTCATTACATTGGGATGGTTACACTGAAATAAGCCAAAACAGCGTATTTGACATCTCCACACAATTTATTTCTAGATTTGCTAATAGCAGATAGAGTAGTACTGCTATTGACATAGCAGCCATATTGGAGTAAGTTACTGCAATAAATCTCAAAAATGTACTACATAGACGTATTGAGTACTAGTAAGTCTCATCGAATTCTATTCAAGTTTCATCATATTAAACTGAGCCAGATAACATTTCAACTCCTATTTTGTACTCGTCAACCAAAGCAGACTCAAATACAATAAACTACTTATACAGATTTATATTTTGACCCCACCTAATTCCTACCTTACAAGTCAAATGGAATGTTCCTCTTAACGTAATTCAATTCGGCGACAGAGAAGCAAATCTTCTCGTGTTTGATCCTGCCGATTTTATAATCCCCATCGATTGTTAACACCTTAGTAGCTTCTTGTGGGCCTCATATCCATGTGTAAATGGTGGCCATTTTGAAATATCCTAGATACTTATTGGATCAAATATCTTCTATATGGGCCTCATATCCATGTGTAAATGGTGGCCATTTTGAAATATCTTAGATACTTATTCGATCAAATATCTTCTATAGTGACATACAAAACTTCGGCTCATTTCTCAAATTCCAGTTTATGTAGTATGTGTAATAAATCATAATCATATCTTACCAAATTTCATTATTCCACTTTGGGCGTCTTAATTATTTCCAGACTGCTTAACCTCCAATCTCCTTACAATACATATATCTGTGGCGACCATTTTAGAGTGTTTCCGATATATGTAGATTCAGTGTATTCCACAATCATCTATCGAAGCACTATTCATTCATTGATATATTTAAATTTTAAATAAAAAATTATCATATTTGGTCATACCACTTCTGGGACACAAATCACTTATTATCTCCTAACTGTTTTCCCTCCAACTTAATTATAATACATCCACTGGTGGCGGCCATTTTGGATTATTCATGTTGTTTGTTAAATCAGGTAAGTTCATCAATACCCCATGAGAAAACACAACTACGGCTCATTTATCTAATTCCGACATATGTAATAAGTGCAATGATTTGCAATATGATCTTATCATATTTAGATGTTTCACTTTTGATATCTTAATTGATTGGAAACTAATTTGCCTCGAATATCCTTCTGCTATGTGTGCCCATAGCGGCCATTTTGGAGTGTCTCCGTTGTGTATTAATTCAATGCGTCTCTCAAAGATCCCTCTGAACACAATTCATTTTTATTATATTTGAAGATTTTAAACCAAATATTATAGTATAGATATACTATTATAGAATCCTCTGATGTACTATACATGCATATTTAGCTGTGACTGTCGGTGTTTGATAGTCCAACCTAGTTTACATGTGAAACCTATTTGTTGCACCTATACTCCATTGTCGTCACACATAGGATGTCGAGAACAGGCTATCATTTACATTACTATGAATTCCTTTGTTAGCCAGCTTTTACAACTCACATGTACAATTAGACTACTAAACATGAAGGTGGCACTTACTAATAGTTCACACAATATAGAGATTTATCAATGATGTAGATTCCATAACTTTTCCATACATATAATTGCCTCGAAATGGCAGCTGCCTGACCTACTGTACTAGAGATGAGGAAGTCAACTAACTCCACCGGCAGATGTCATTGTGGCAGTATGAGGTCTCAACTGCGGTGCACATTGCCATTGGAACACATTGCTGCCTTTGGTGGACCTGGACCAATGGCGATGTCCGCTGGGGGTGACGATCCTGTACGTGGCGGACGTGACTGCCATTTTCTGCTGTAATGGTCCCTTACTCCTGACACTGCTGCCATCAAGGGCTCCACTACCTGAGCTGCTGTGTACTGCCTTTGGGAGCTATCATGCCACATCTTGCAGGTGATAGAGCCCCAACCTTCACTCCAGAAGAGCTGGACAAGCTTGTGGATGAACTCCTAACCCTTTAAGGACTGCTATAGGGTACACCAGAGTAGCTGGTGAGTCCGATGGTATTCCAATGTGTGAAAGGTAGAGTGTATGATGGTGTACATGAAATGTGAGGTATCGGGCAATAATGTCTGGGTGTATGTGAATGCGTACATTTGCAGAAACAGACATACAGTACTGATACATGGTAGCTAGTGTGTAATTTAACTTCCTTCATACATAACATAGATTGCAGCATGTGCAATAATAATTGTGTGAGAAATGTTCATAGAGGCATAGCATGTTATGGATAATCATGTGGCCTGGTCATATGTGTCTAGTCAATACCAGGTACTGTTCATGCATGGTGCATGGGAGAGTCCACTCCACATGTTGGCTAGCTGCAGATAGTAAATTGTGAATGAGTTTGGACTGAGAGTTTGTTTGCCAACTTACTGTGACTGAAGTGTTCAGACCACTTGTGTTTGGATGGTTCATGTGGACATAACTTTCTCCTTTTGTCTGTGTCATCCATGCAGGTCGACACCAATCGAAAAAAGGGACTCTGGCATGCCATTGCCGAGCAAGGGCGAGCACTGGGGGTCCACAGCAGGGAGAGCACCAACTATAGTAAGTGGTGGGAGGCCCTGAGATGCTGGGCCATCAAGACTGCAGAGGCCCAGTAGGGGATGTCCTTCCAATGAGAGAGAGCTGCCAGTCGGACCCTGACACCCCCATAATGGTTCACATATTGGCAGTGGCCAACCCTGAGTTGGATGGGCATTTGAGGGCAGCAGAGCAGCACTTACAAGTATTGACTACACACATGTACATCCCTCTGCCAGTTCAGTGTATAATCTGTGAGTATTTAAGCAATGACAATATGGAAAGTGCTAAAGGCAAATTGTCCCCTAGGTACACTTATGTGTACAGGTTATATCACTGACATACAGATGTTCAGCTTCTAGTGTGTATAGGGATATTAAACTCACCAGTGTGAACCATATTGTATTGAAGCATGTGGTGATGCACATGTGACAGTGTCATATGTGTACCACTATACTGCTCTATATATAACCTGCTGGGTCATCCTTCCCACCTACTGATCCATACTCCAGGTATCCTGTTGGTAAGGTGTTCAGGTCTTTGGTCTCTGTTCATTCCTATTCCACTGGATCTAGCTCTATGTGTAACATAGGGTCTGACAGGTGAGAAACAGGCCAATTAATTATGACCTAGACGTAAAGTTCATGTGCGAATGTGATCTCAGTCTGAAATTTCAAATGTCATACTTGCTACACTTACTCTGAGGGGTGATGAGGTGTCCCCATAATTAAATGAGGACTGTACATTGGAAAACTTTGATGCATAATCAGGGTGAACATCCTACATGATGAATAGCATGGTGGTATTTCTACATTCCTAGTGCAAGACATGTCATAGAAATGTGAGCTCAGACTTTTTGTCCCATGTACATGGTAACATGAAAGTAAGTAGGTAGCCTGCTAGTCCCTTAGCTAATGTGCTGTGGGCATGCCATATAGGGCAAGACATCTCCTAAATGGTACAACATACTGTGTTTTTATCCAACATCATGTGTACATTGGTGATTCCTGCCATTTTCAAAATTTCTGATCCAAGTTTGGCATGCTTACTGTAGCTATTCTGAATCTGTTTAGGGATGCTAGTGTGGCTAAGCTCAATTTGAACGGACTTCATTGTGTTGCTGGTTTTGTTCTTGACATTCACATGTTGGTAGAATGGTATATATTATTAATCAATTTGCTGCATTTGTCTCAATCATGGTCATTTACGAGGTTGTTTCTGTCGATGTAACTTTACTCCAAAGATGCAAGGTTACTCATGTCTAAAGTGCTGCTAGGCATGTTGTGATTTTGATAATGTTGACATGAGGTGGATGATCCTATAGTTTAACTGTATATGGACTTCATGCACATGACAGGTGTCCTTTGTATTGAAGGTGTTGGTATGGTTCCTGGGGTGTCTGTAGGTAAATCCTTTGTGCTGGGTAGGCCCCTATTGCTGTAAATAACTTTGTTTACTATGTGATAATTGCTAAGGTGAGTAGGTCCACAAAGTATGTATCAAACTTTGTAAAAACAGTATTGATACATGTGTTGTTGAAATGCGTATGAAATCTATTATACACTGTCTTTGGATATACCAAATTGAGTAGATACATCTGTGGTTTTTCCCTTTGTGAATGTAATATACACAGTTACAAGTAATGAATGTGATTGCTAAGCAACATGCTTTGTTGTAATTGGAATGTGATGAGGTAACTATCATAAGACCGAGCAAGTGTAGATTTGGAGTATGTATAAATGTGATATCAAAGTCAACACTAATTCCCATTGATGGATTATAGTTTCACAGTGATGCTCTGTATAGGGACACATGTTTAATGTTGGCGATTCATCTTGCGCTGCTATAGTTTTTGTTATAGCTATACTGATAGGATGGTGATGTAGTCTTCTGATAGTTGGCATATGTTGTGTGTTACATTTTTGTCATATTGGGCAGTGAAAATTATGTTGTTATGACATGATGTTGGCTCAAAATGGTTCCTGCCTTTAGTTGCTTTACACATAGATGTGAAGTTACTGTTGTATATGGTGTAATGTATGTGTATGTAAAGAATGTGATGATCCTACCTGTCTCTCTGCTTCTCAGCATCAGCATCGGCAGGTGAAGGAGACTGGGCACAGCTGAGTGGGAAAGCTACTGGCCATGGGGCCCGAAGTCATGATACCAATGACACCAAGGGACCCAGTGGCTAAAAGGGAGAGGGCAATGTCACGGGGGAGACATGATCCTGTTCTTCATCTTTAGAATCCTCCTCCAGTGGACACTACCTGGCAGTGGTGGACCCATTTGGGACCACCCAAGCACCATCTAAGTCTGCCACCCCCCTTATTACCACTGCCCTCCCTGTAGCTCCCCACCCAGTTGGCTGTGCCTATTCACCCAAGAGGATGAGCATCTTGTTTGCCACAAGCACCTCTGCCCCTGCTCCTGTCAGCCCTGCTGCCCTCAGTGAGGAGGTTATTGACCTCCTGAGGTCCATCTCTGTGGGTCAGTTGACCATCGTGAATGCCATCCAGGGATTTGTCAACTCAGATACAACAGGCATTCACGGTGTACTGGCTGGCCTACAGAGATCCTTTCTGTTAGAAATGGGGTTTCTGGTTGGCTAGGGTTTGCACCTAAGATAGGCAGAGGTCACCCACTCTAGTCAGGGCAAGGGAGTTACACATCCAAGGTAACCCCTGCTCACCCCCTTGGTAGCTTGTCACAAGCAGGCAGGCCTATTCCAGAGGCAATGTATTAAGTGTCTGCACAACACACACAACACATGTGACATACTATCCCCACCACAAAGGAAACACAACACTAAGGCCCTCATTCTGACCTTGGCGGGCGGCGGAGGCCGCCCGCCAAAGTCCCGCCGTCAGGTTACCGTTCCGCGGTCGAAAGACCGCGGCGGTAATTCTGACTTTCCCGCTGGGCTGGCGGGCGGTCGCCTTCAGGCCGCCCGCCAGCCCAGCGGGAAAGAGGCTTCCACGATGAAGCCGGCTCGGAATCGAGCCGGCGGAGTGGAAGCTGTGCGACGGGTGCAGTTGCACCCGTCGCGTATTGTACTGTCTGCGCAGCAGACAGTGAAATACATTTAGGGGCCCTCTTACGGGGGCCCCTGCAATGCCCATGCCAGTGGCATGGGCACTGCAGGGGCCCCCAGGGGCCCCGCGACCCCCCCTACCGCCATCCGGTTCCCGGCGGTCGGACCGCCGGGATCTGGATGGCGGTAGGGGGGGTCGGAATCCCCTCGGCGGCGCAGCAAGCTGCGCCGCCTTGGAGGATTCAATGGGGCGGCGGTACACTGGCGGGAGACCGCCAGTGTTGCCGGTCCGACCGCGGCTTTACCGCCGCGGTCGGAATCCCCATTGGAGCACCGCCGGCCTGTCGGCGGTGCTCCCGCGGTCCTCCGCCCTGGCGGTCTTTGACCGCCAGGGTCAGAATGACCGCCTAAGTTATATAAAAAGAAGCCGTCCTGTACACAACATCATTAGATGAAACACAACATGTCAGTAATACTCTGCTACTCAAGCAGTTGGCAGAACATTACATAATACTGTTACTCTGCAGAGATCAGCAGTAGTCACGCGTAACACACATGCTACTCATAATTCTGCAACATAAGAAGTAGTTAGGAAAACATTACTACAATAATGCACATGTCACAAGATCCTCATAAATGTCCATACCAGGAACATTAAGAAACACATGGCAAGTCATAAACACAGAATAGCATAAATGCCCATAACAGGAAAATTAGAAAGCAAATGGCACATCATAACAAGAAACAGGTCAGCATAAGATTTCCAGCATGCCCTAAAAAGGAACATTAGATATATATGGCAAGTCAGGCGCAGAAACATATCAGTCTGAATGCTCCTGAAATGTACCTGTCTTTTTCTGGTGACAGCACCTCGAGTGCAAAGAAGAAGAAAAGGCCCCCAGGGCTCCTCAGCACCAAAACAGTGGCCATTTTATGATTGGGGGAAGGGGGCGGCACGTATCGCCTCTGCTTATATACAGGGGCCCTCATGGTGCTCGTTCCCAAACTAGGGTGCCCACAGTCTTTGCAGGTCCCCCAGGGCCATGGCTGGCCCTCCCGGGGTAGAAGAGCAACAAAAAAATGGGCCAATGGTGCGGGGGGCCTCCGATGAGGCTTCCTCCCCGCCCGCGACCTCTTGCAGAAACATAAGGGCCCGGTGGGGGGGATCCTCTGATGAGGCCTCCTCCCTGTTCGTCCTCAGAACCAAGCACTGGGGCCTCGTGGAGTGGGGGCCTCCGATGAGGCCTCCTCCCCACCTGTCCTGCCCACACCAGCTGGCTCGCCCCCACCCCACCTGCTGCGTGAGTCCCATGCAGCCCGCAAGGGTCGCAACGGTGATCAGGCAATAGTTGGGGCCAGTTGGTGCCCCGGGGGCGCTCCTCAGAGCATGCGTCATCCTAGGGGCACCGCTAGGAGCGCGCTCGCTCCAGGTTTCTTTTCTTCGTGTCCCGGGGGCACCAGGGGCAGCACGCTTCCCGGCAATTAAGACAAAGAATACCTGGGTCGCGGAGATGATTCCTCTTCAGCGAAGTGCTCACAAGGCTCTCTGGACCAGCAAATAAAGCACCCTCAAGGTGCTATACACACAAAATGAAGCACTCTGGATGATGAGAAAAAGCACTTTCCAGGTGCTATAATCACCCCATAAAGCAAGGTGAAGACAGCTCTCCTCATGCGCTGAAAACGAGCAGTTGCAGGGGTCAGCGACCATAGCACCTAGCCTCTAGGAGATTCAAGGATGGAGCACAGGGCGGCAGGGCCCAGCAACAGGCCAGCACAAAAGGGATGTAGACAGAGGCAGTTCCGCCAAATAACCTAGAAGGTCACAGGTCAGCACAGCAGCAACAGTCCAAGGTGGTTATTGGTGAGTCCCTCCAGCAGCATTCTATGTCCAGTTACAAGCATGTTTGAAGTGTCAAGGCCCGTATTTATACTTTTTTAGCGCCGCATTTGCACCGCTTTTTGACACAAAAACAGCGCAAACTTACAAAATACAATTGTATTTTGTAAGTTTGCGCCGATTGTGCGTCAAAATACGACGCAAATGCGGCGCTAAAAAAGTATAAATATGGGCCCAAGTGTCTCCAAATTGTGGGGAAAAATCCCCTGTACTTATACTCAGTTTTGCAATGCTTTAACAAAGAAGGGGAGAGGAGGTTCCAACCATTTACAACTGGCTCTGGGAGTGCCCCCTCTCTCCTCCAGCAAACATCAGTTTGGGGGTAAATGACCCCTTTGGGTGTGGCCAGCACACAGCCTTTACAGATGCATGTGTGCCCCATGTCCCCCTTCTCTCCCCCTTCTCTCAGCCCAGGAATACCATTCATAATGCAGAGGCACCTTTGTGACACCTCCACCCTCCTTGTGGACAGGATATCTGAAAAGTATGCACAAAGCCCACTTGTCACTTTGCCCAGATGTGGAATGGAGTCAAGCTGCAAAACACCAAAGTCATAAGCGCAGAGAAATGCTCACTTTCTAGAAGTGGCATTTCTGTAATGATAATAAAAAAATCCACCTCATCTAGTAAGCAGCATTTTTTACTGCCACTACAACCAAACCAAACATGCTTACGCTACCCCTCATAAATGAGACAATACCCCCTACACATAAGGCAGGGCATTTCCAATGCAATCCTATGAGAATGCAGCACTCACACAGTTAGAAACCAAATAGGCTGTTTGTCACTACCAGGACAGGCCACGCTACTAGGCAAATATCCTGCCTTCTACGCACATAGCACCCTGCCCATAAGCTAGCTAGGGCATACCTTAGGGGTGACTTACATGTAGTAAAAGGAGGTTCTGGGCCTGGCAAGTAAATTTAGATGCCAGGTCCCTGTGGCAGAAAACTGTGCATGCAGGCCCTGCGCTAGCAGGTCTGAGACAGGTTTGAGAGGCTACTTCTGTATGTGGTGCAAGCAGTGTTGCAGGCCCACTAGTGGCATTTAATTTCCAGGCCCTGGGTATAGAGATACCACTGTACAAGGGACGTAGAGGTAAATTAAATATGCAAATTAGGTATAAGCCAATCATACTAACTTTAGAAGGGAGAGCACCTGCACTTTAGCACTGATCAGCAGTGGTAAAGTGCTCAGAGTCCTAGCGCCAACAGCAAGAGGTCAGAAAAAATAGGAGGAAGGAGGCAAAAAGTCTGGGGATGAATCTGGAAAAAGCGCCAGGTCCAACACATTCAGGCTCTGGCCTCCACACTAACGGCAGCGAGTAATCCTTTGTCTCCTGTTCCTCCTCTACCTTCATCTTCCCAAACCTAAACACCCTTCCCCGACCCAGCCAAAGCACACAGACAGACAGGCATGCATCCACCTCAAAATCCGGGGGTAGCTCAGACAGACATAGGCACCAAAAGACACACCACCAGCATGCACACAAGCAACATACTATGCAGACAAAACAACAGTCACTACCTGCCCTGACATCCCCACCACTAACAGCATCACTGACACTTCACTTGACACACCTGCAGACACCACACCAACATTCACAGATTCAAACACTACACCTATCCTACCAACAGTCAGCACAATAGCAGACCCTCAGACATGCACCCCAGTCACCAGACCCACAGACACCACAACCACTAACACTCCTACATGCAGCACATCCACCACCCCTGCAGTCACCACCCCAACAGACAGTTACCCATCAAATGAGGCATCCCCCAGCACCTCCACCCCCCTCAGTCCATACACATAAATGCCCTCAGTCAACACACACCCACCACCCACAAGCATACCTCACACCTCACACACATCAGACAACCACCCCCTCACCCTCCACTCCCAAACCCCTTTCTGATGACTCTCCCAGTGTGTCATGGGTTCATGTTTTGACCTTTTCCCTACTCCTCTCCCCCCGGGCTACCCCTAAAGGCTTCCCTTCCCTTCCCAGACCCATCCCTTCCACCTCCAAGGCCTTCCCTACCCCCCTGCAAGTACCAATGCCCCTCCCCCGGCAAAAAGTCTACCCCTCCCAAGAGAACCCAAACCTCCCCTAAGCACAGACCTAAACCCCTCTCCTCCCAACCCCAATCCCAAACCTCCACTGTGAGAAAATAGCCTCTTTCTAGCATGGTTACCCCCACTTTTGGGCTGTTTAAAAGTGTGTGTCATTATGTTTTTACCGTGTCACTGGGATCCTGCTAGCCAGGACCCTAGTGCTCATAGATAAAAACCTATATTTGCAGTGTGTTTTGCCTGTCTCACTGGGATCCTGCTAGCCAGGACCCCAGTGCTCATAGTTTGTGGCCTAATGTCTGTTAATCAGAACCTCAGTGCGTATGCTCTCTCTGCTTTTAACTTTGTCACTGTAGGCAAGTGACTTCATTTACAAATTTCAATTGGCACACTGGACCCCCCCTTATAAGTTACTAGTATGTGGTACCTAGGTACCCAGGGCATTGGGGTTCCAGGAGATCCATATGGACTGCAGCATTTCTTTTGCCACCAATAGGGAGCTCAGACAAACCCTTCCACAGGCCTGCCATTGCAGCGTGCGTGAAATAGTCCACACACTAGTTCACAGCCATTTTCACTGCACTTAAGTAACTTACAAGTCACCTATATGTCTAATCTTCACTGACTGAAGGTTAGGTGCAAAGTTACTAAGTGTGAGGGCACCCTTGCACTAGCAAAGGTGCCCCCACATAGTTCAGGGCCATTTCCCGGGACCTTGTGAGTGCGGGGACGCCATTACACACATGCACTACATATAGGTCAATACCTATATGTAGCTTCACAATGGTAACTCCGAATATGGCCATGTAACATGTCTAAAATCATGGAATTGTCCCCCCATTCCAAATTTGGTATTGGGGAGCCAATTCCATGCATTCTGGGGGCTCTACTATGGACCCTCAGTACTGCCAAACCAGCTCTCTGAGGCTTGCAGTGCAGCTACAGCTACAGCCACCTCACAGACAGCCTCTGGAAATGCTTTGAAGGGCACAGATGGTGCCCTCCTTGCATAAGCCAGTCTACACTGGTTCAGGGACCCCTTGTCCCCTGCTCTGGCGCGAAACTGGACAAAGGAAAGGGGAGTGACCACTCCCCTGTCTATCACCACCCTGGGGTGGTGCCCAGAGCTCTTCCAGTGTGTCCCAGACTTCAGCCATCTTGCTTTGCAAGGTGTGGAGGCACTCTGGAGGGCTCTGAGTGGCCGGTGCCAGCAGGTGACATCAGAGACCCCTCCTGATAAGTCCTTACCTAATATGGTAGCCAATCCCCCTCTCAGGGCTATTTAGGGTCTCTCCTGTGGGTTCTCATCAGATTCTGCTTGCAAGTTTCCTTCAGGAATCCTCTGCAAATACTACTCACCCTCTGACCTCGGATCAACCATAGCCTGCTCCAGGAACCGCTGTAACAGCAACAACATCTATCCACAAAGGGATACTTTTCCTCTGCAACGTCAGCTCCAGCCAGCTACTGCAACAGTTTCCACAGTGTGCATGATCTGAGGACTCCCTGTCTTCATCCTACACCAGAAGGATCAAAGAAATCTCCTGTGGAGTGACGGAGTCACTCTCCTGCTCACGCAGGCACCTTCTAAGACGACGACCGGTACCCTTGGACTCCTCTCACAGCAACAAGCATGATCCTAAGGGCACAGAGGGTGGACCCCATTGACATAGACTATCCTGCAGTCCTGCTGACGTAATTTGGAGGAGGTAAGACCTTGCCTTCCCTGAGAGCGATGGTACCCCTGTGTGTTGCGTCTTCTTCACCTCCTGAGGCCTCTGTGCACCAACTGTATTTTGCACCTCCTTTATCCCCATGTCCTGGGACTCCTGTGGGTGCTGTCTGGCATCCTGAGGGTTCTCTAAAGTGCTAAGAGCCCCCTCTTCCTCCTCACACAGAGTTGAGGCCCCCAGGTCCCTCCTGAGTCCAGCCAGCGCCATTTTGACGCAAAATGCATATTTGTCGTAACCAAGGCTTGTTGGCGACTTCCAACATGAAATCACATCTGCATCCATCTTCACGTCGTGGGACATCCTTTGCATCATGCAGGAATCCGCTGTCATCTTCCTAGGGTGCATTCCTGCAGTATTCCTCCAACCAGGGACTCTTCTTTTGCACTCTCTTCTGGGTTGGCAGTGTCTCCTGCCCTTCCTGGAACTTCTTTCAACTTCTGGACTTGGTCCTCTTCTTTTGCCGGTCTTCAGGTCCAGGAATCCAGCAGTTGTTGTTTTCAGACTTGGTTGGTTACTGCAATATCCCAATCACAAGGTGTAGTGTGTCCTAAGGAAACTTGCAGTACTTTACTCCTGCTTTTCTGGGCTCTGGGGTGGGGTAATTTACTTACATTTACTGTATTCTTACTCTCCCTCTCTCAGCAATTCTGTACACACTACACTTGTCCAGGGGGGAATTTGTGATTCGCATTCCACTTTCTTAATATATGGTTTGTGTTTTGCCCTAAACCTATTTTCTCCCATTGCATTCTTTAGCATTTCCTCGTGTTTGCACTATCCTATGTCTAATTACTTACCTTATTTTGGTGTCTAGTGTATATATTGTGTACTTACCTCCAGAAGGAGTATTGCCTCTAAGATATTTTTGGTATTGTGTCACCCAAATAAACTACCTTTATTTTTGGTAACACTGAGTATTGTCTTTACTTGTATATAAGTACTGTGTAACTATAAGTGGTATTGCATGAGCTTTTGATGTCCCCTAGTTCAGCCTAAGCTGCTCTGCTATAGCTACCTCTATCAGCTTAAGCTGCTAGAACACTACTACTTCACTAATAAGGGATAACTGGACCTAGTTTAAGGTGTAAGTATCCAAGGTACCCACTTCAAACCAGGCAAGCCTCCTACACCCGCCTCTACCCCCGATAATCTCTGAGATGCCTGCCTGCCCCTTAATGCCCCTACCAGTGGAGGTTACATGGCAGTCAGGAGTCATGTCCGGGGCACACAGATGTACATCTACTATTTATAATTGCACTGGCCTATGCCTTGGACATTTTAATAGTTATTCTGTTTTGTAATACATCTTTGGACCAACAAGTTGTTGTTTTCAACATTACATATTTGTCCTGCATTTCTTTTCTTAGGGCATATTTGGGAATGGCTGACAATGTTTGTGTGTGAATATTTGTGTATAAATGGTGCTTGTGCTACGTATTTTGTTTGGCCTACATGTGAGGTAGTGTGCAGTGCATTTGTCCCCAAGTGACGGGTGTGTATTGTGTGATGGCCTGTGTATGTTGGGGACATGTTGTTGCCATGGTATTGAGTGGTGTTTGTGTTGACGTGTTTGTTGCAGTGTTGGTGGCTTTATGTGCTTTCACTCTGTGCGTGTGCGTGTTTGGTGCATGATATGTCAGATGCGTTGTGATGTGTGTTTGCCGTGTATGTCAATTGCAGCTTTGTGTGATTGTGTGTGTTAGTTCCCTGTTGGTGGTACTTTGTGTTGTATGTGTGATTTGTTACTAGGCAGTGTCTATTGTGGGTGCTTGTCAGTGCATTGATGTTGTTGTGGTGGTGGTGTTGTAGTGATGTGTTGTTGTGTTGTGAGTGACTGAGCTGGTGCTCTGTTCCCGGGAGTTGGTGTGTTTTTGACGTGTGTGTGATGGCTGTAGTATGTGTACTGTGTTTGTGTGGGTGTGTATGTGGCTGTCTGTGAGTGTGCGCGTCAGTGTCAGGTTACATATGTTTGACGCCCTTGCCCCCCCTTCCTGATTCGTATGTTGTGTGAGCATACGAACGTTTGCAATTTACAGGTAAGTGTGGGTACTCACGGTTGCTGTTGTCGTCTTCAGCGTTGATTCCAGAGTCTCTGGGCGAGTAGGAGCAGCAGGATGACCTGGAGTTCTGGTTCCATGGTGGCTTTGGATGAGTATGGTTTCCTGAAGGCAAGTGTCTCCTTTTTTGCAGTTGGTTTCCTTCTGAGTTTCTGTGGTGATGCGACCGTGGCAGAAACCTAGGCAGTGTGCAACCTTGTAATCTATCTGGCAGAAACATGGTCTCTGCTAGCCTGCAGGTGGCTACCGTTTTCCGTGGTGGCCAGAACGCTGTGGCAGTGCCAGCGGTGCTTTGACTGTATTCTGTACTAAATACCGTCAATGTCATAATTTGTCAGCCTTCTCCACCAGCCTGATGGCGGTATGGCCGCCAACATGGGAGTCATGAGGCCTCCAAACTCCTAATGAGGTCCTAATTGTTGAAATCCAAACCTAATGAAGCAAAGAAATGAGCAACAGAAATAGGAGAATGTCTTTTAAACTATAATGTTTTGCCCCTCACACTGATTTACAAAAGTCTTATAATATTACTTCTGTCAGGCTCTTAAGACTGTAGGGATTTATAGGTAGTCATTATGACATTGGTGGTCTATTCCAATGATTGCGTTGTGACGGCTGCCAACAGACTGCCAGATTATGACACACAAACACAAAACCGACAGAAAACTGCCACAACCATAAGTCCGCCAGATCCAATGAAGATGAAAAACTGTCGGACCCACCGCCCACACCACTACGCCAGCAAAACACCACCCTCCAAATTATGGCCCACAAATCACCACAGTGGACATTCAACGGTGGTCAATCATTGGCGGTGCACACCATCGCGGCAGAATTGGGCGCCCATCACCACTACAAGCCAACATTGGCCAGTTAAAAAACCCTGCACCTGACACATAAACACGCACCTTACACACCCACCAACAGCACTATAAAACACCCCCACACAACCAACAATCCCTTGCAAACACAAAAAGACTGCCACAACCTTCCCATGCCAATCTCTTACAGAACAAGCCAACATTGGCCAGTTCAAAAACCTTACACCTGACACATAAACACACACCCTACACACCCACCAACAGCACTATGAAACACCCCCCACACAACCAACAATCCCTTGCAAACACAAAAAGACTGCCACACCTTTCCATGCCTCTTTTACGGAACTGCACACAGACATGCCAAATCCACCTATACATCCGCCAGGCATCATCACACACCACACACCCTACCACAACACTGAGCACCCTCTGCACAACACACACAATAGGCATGTCCCCACAAAAGCACCCCCGTTTCACAGATGAGGAGTTGCGGGTGATGTTAGAGGAAATCATCATGGTAGAGCCACAGCAGTTTGGTGCACAGGTCCAGCAGATCTCCATTGCCAGGAAGATGGAACTATGGTGGAGGATCGTGGACAGGGTGAACTCCGTGGGGCAATATCCATGCACAAGGGATGACATACGAAAGAAGTGGAATGACCTACAGGGGAAGGTGCGTTCCATTGCACCAAAGCACCAGGTCGCCATCATGAGGACTGCGGTAAGAACCCCACAGCTGACAGCATGGGGAGCAAGTCATGGCAATCCTGCATCATGAGGGCCTCACTGGAGTCACTGGAGGGCTGCACACGGGTAAGTCACAATTACTATCCTACCCTCCACCAATTCCTGCATGGCGTGTCAAACCCTCACCCGACTCCCCAAACCCCTCCACACCCGACACAGCGAACCACCCCAATGACTGCATATAAATCTCTACCCATGCATGCCCTGCCCACTGCAGGCACTCCCCTCCCAGTACTGCATGCACACCCACCAGCAATGCATGGACAGCATGTAGTCTTACCAATCCTACAATCCAACACCACATGCAGCCAAAGGTGGGAGGACAACACCAAACCCACAGTGTAAGGTAGAAATGTAGAAAATGTGACAATGACCCTTCAAATCACTTCCATCCCCACAGGTGCCCCAACCAATGTCAGCGACCAGGAGCCAGAGCAACCCAGTCCTCCACCAGAAGATGCCCTCAGTGATGACAGCTACTCTGGATGTCCCGAGCTGGATGAAGTCCCTGGCCCATCTGGGACAACAGCTCAGTCGGCTTCCACATCCCTCAGTCAGACCACCACAGCCCCCCGACTCAAACACCACAGCAGCCACTCAACATCCCCAGTCCCCTGTCCCCAGGACTCGTATATCAATAGTGTGTCCACCTGTACACGGACCCAGGCAAGACGAAGAATGTCCTGGTGTAAGTGGGAGTGGGCACACCATTCAGGTGACACAGGCATAGGGGGCCAGTGACAGTGGGAGACCAGTTGTGCACCGGGGGAGGGAGGGCAAGCCCAGGGAATCGACTGCCCAGGACGCCCTCACACATGGCATGGGGCATAGCAAAAATCCCAGGACAGGATGGGCCAGGTCATCACCATCATGCAGGAGAACCAGCAGCTGAAGTGGGTACACCCCCAGGAAGTCATGCAGCACTGCAGGGCCTAAATGCCAACATGGCCTCCATTGTAGGGGTGCTGGGTGACATAGCCAACACCATGTGGGAGAACAGAGCACACCAGCTGCCCACTACCACTAGCCACTCCACTCACCAGCCATCAACATCTGCTGCAGCTAGTGTACAGGAAGACCTGCCACAGGTCCCACAGGCCACCAGCACCCCTCCCTCTGCAGCAGAAGAACCACCCAGCAAACATTCCATGCGACCCAGACAGACACCAAGACTACCGCCAGGAAATGAACCCCTCCAGAATGTCCCCGTTGTGTGCCACTGAGTCACCTTGTTCACTTTGGACAGCAATTGCTCCTCATCCTATGGCCCCATGGACATTGTACCTGTGCTCCAAACAAACTGGACCACTACACTGTGGTTTTCCTCAACCATCATCCCACTCTATTGCACTATCCCTTCATTATTGTCATTTCAATAAACACCCTTGAACACAACTGGAGTAATAGTGCTTGATCAGACAGAAATGTGCAATGCAATGTACTGTATTATCCTGTGCAAATGTCCTGTAAAATATAAACCCATCAAACAAATGTTGTTAAACAGTCTGTAGCCATCACATCAGTACACTGTTGTGACTACACCACCATCTGCAAAAAGGGAAGGCATAAGTGACAGTCAATTGAAAGGTTAAGGCAGTAATTGGCTCAACACAGCTGGCACACAGCACTCAACAGAAATGGAAACAAACAGATTTACAGTCTTACCTGAGTGTCATTGGAAGTGCTGCTGTATGATATGTGTCCTGCTCTACACATCCTCCTCCTCCTCCTCACTGTCCTCAGTGTCCACTGCCACCATGGGTGCATTGTCACCCCCCTCCTCCGGCAGGTAGGGAACATGGCATCTAAGGGCCAAATTGTGCAGCATGCAGCATGCCACCACAATCTGGCAGACCTTCTTAGGAGCATAGCATAGGAACCCACCTGTCATATGGAGGTTCCTGAACCTGGTCTTCAGTAGGCCAAATGTGCATTCTACAACCCTTCTGGCATGGCCATGTCCCTCATTGTACTGATTTTCAGCCTCTGTTCTCAGATTCCTAACAGGGGTCAACAGCCACGACAGGTTTGGGTAGCCGGAGTCACCTGTAAGTAGTGAGGGACACACATTACCCATTTACAATGGCATGAAGTACATCTCCAGTTGCCATACACTGACATGCATTGTGTGAAGCCACATGCTCACCTATGAGCCACACTCTCTGCCTCTGTAGTCATGCTATCACCTGTGGGACGCTGCTAATCCTTAACATATAGGCATCATGTACAGATCCAGAATACTTCGCAGTGACGTGGGGGTTGTACTGATCTGCATACCTGCTAATTTGCCCTGGGAGGGGCCAAGGCAATATGTGTCCCATCAAAGGCCCTAATCATATGTGGTATGTGTCTCATGCGCAGAATCTAGCCTTCACAGTGGGCAAATCTTCACTCTGGGGGAATGCGATGTAGCTGCCCCTGTGTTTGAGCAAGGCAGCCAAAACCCTTCCAAGCACTATCAACTATCAAAAACATTGGCTGTGACGTTACTGCAGCCAAGCCCACTGTCACCTGGAATGAACCACTTGCCAGGAAGTGGAGCACTGACAGTACTTGTACTACAGGGGGTATAACTGTAGTGCTACGGATAGCAGGTATTAAATCAGGCTGAAATTGTGCACACAGCTCAGCAATAGTGGCCCTGCCCAGATGATAGGTAAGTATGATGTGCTGGTCCACCAGTGTAGCCAAGTCCACTAGGGGTCTGCACACAGCTCAGCAATAGTGGCCCTGCCCAGATGTTAGGTAAGTATGATGTGCTGGTCCACCAGTGTAGCCAAGTCCACTAGGGGTCTGTACACGGGTGCTTGCCTCCTCATCCTCCACATTGCTTGGTATCCAAGTGAGCCAAAAGTAAAATGGATGTGAATACAGGAACTATGGACACACAAGGTCATAGTACACAGAGCATGTATGTATGTAGGAGACTGGAACAGTCAATACCAATAACGCACATATTTATTTCCAACATGAGTACTAACAGTAGGAAATGGCAACCACCTGTCCTGTATGCAGGGACAGGTGGAAGTGACCTCACTCCGCCGGCGTTAGGCGTCATGGCGGAATGCGGTCTGCACCACTGTGCTACTCATTGGCTAACATGGGGCTCTATGGAATACAGGAACCAATGATGATCAATGCTGGCAGTGACAGTGTTGGGAGACCGCAATTTTCTTTCTACCTTCTCACTTGATTCCTGACTCTGTACGGTTCTACATCTACACTGCGTGTGCTCTTGTGGCCTGTGTCTGGAACCTGTGATGGCTCATGCTACATTTAAAAGGGCCCCAGTCTTCATATCCGAGGAGTTGGAGAAGCTTGTGGATGGGGTGTTACCCCTGTATGGCAGTTGTATGGGCCTCCAGAACAACAGGTGAGTACATCACGGGTAAGTTGGATGCGACATAGCTGTATGTAGTTGTATGTGTGTGCTAGCAGTGTGTCATTTGGGGGATTTGGCTGCATGCAATGTGTATGCAGAAGTACGGGTCATGTGTGTGCTTGATGAGGGGCAAATGTTGTATGTGAGCCATTTGTGTGACAGACTGGATTGTATAGTTCATGGTGTCCTGTCTGTGTCTCCTCTGCAGGTCAGCACCCATCAAAAGAAAGGGTCATGGCGTGCCATCACCAATGACGTGTGGACCCTGGGGGTCCATAGCCGGTGAAGCACCCACTGCAGGAAAAGGTGGGAGAACCCAAGACGCTGGGTCCAGAAGACCGCAGAGGCCCAGATGGGGACGGCCTGCCAATGAGGGAGGGCTGTCCATCGGAGCCTGACCCCCCTACTAGCCCACATACTGGTTGTGGCCAATCCTGAGTTGGATGGGAGCTTGAGGGCAGCACACCAGCCAAGGGGGTGAGTACACACTTTGTGATATTATTTTTCTGTTGCCTGGCATAGGGTTTGGGTGCCAAATTCTAGTCCGTGGGTGCCCTAATATGCTGCTTCAGCTTTTCCAGTGTGGTCCTGCTTAGCTATGTAGGGTGGTATATATATTATGAAATGGTAATTATCTTGCATGCCATGGCAGACAGGGCTTAGTGAGTTCCAGTAGGTGTGCATCTGGTAGTGTTTGGGTTATGTACTGCTGTTGTACCCAGGTAATGGTTTGTCACTGTGGTCCACACTGCGCAATCTAAGGCCCAGGGAGTGATTGTGATGTGTATGCTATATGTGGTGTTGGTGCTCTGATTGACCCTGTGCTCCCTTTCTTTCTCCCCCACCCTCTCTCCTTTTCTCATCCTGTCCTTGTGTGCATTAGCATAATCTGGAAAAGGAGCAGGGGCACTGGTGAGTGAGGGAGCTGCAGCCCATGGGACCTAGGAGGCCGAGAGCATAGATGCCAAGGGGACCAGTGGGTTGGAAGGCGAGTGGAGCACAGCAAGGGAGACAGGAGACATGACTACAGACTCAGATTCATCCTCCGATGGAAGCTTCCTGGTGGTGGCAGACTGCTCTGGGACCACCCCAGCTACGTCGTCTTGTGCCACCCCGTACCAGCATCACCTTCCCAGTAGCACCCCACCCAGTTGCCCTGGCCCGCTCACCCAGGAGGGTAGGTGTCTACTTCGCTCCAGCTGCCCTGGGTGAGGAGGTTATTTACTTTCTGAGATCCATTTCTGTAGGGCAGTCAACCATATTGAATGCCATCCAGGGGCTGGCATCCCAGATGCAGCAATGCAATGCCTACCTGGAGGGCATTCACAGTGGCTTGGCTGCCCTACAGAGATCGTTTCAGTCTCTGGCCTCCCCTCTGATGGCAGTCAGTGTCCCTGGTTCTACTATCCCCCCTCCAATTATCTGTTCCCAGTCCCAAAGCCCTCTCACCCAACCCATCCCATGCACACAATCTGACAAGGGTGTACCCAAAACAACAGACAGGACTCGCACAAACACAGGCACCACACTTCACTCCACAAGCACAAACACAGCCAACACCCAGATGCACATACTACAACAGTCACTGCCTCCACTGTCTCTCCCTCCTCCTCCTCCCTCACAGTCACATCAACAACACACCTGCATGCACCATCAGACCCAGATCCTGCCACCTGCCTTGCCCACAGTCACCACAACAGCAAACACGCAGACATGCACCCCTCACACCACATGCGCAGTCACCAAGCACACCCACCTCACTTGCAGACACCACCACAACATACATACAAATGTCCTGTTTGTCCTCTCCCACCCTGTCTGCCCCCTCCCAAGACACATCAACGCTCCCACTCAGATACAAACAGCCATCCACCTCACACAAGCACACTGTCCATGCACCTGCACCCAAGTCCAGCACACCTATTCCTCCTACAACCACTCCCTATACCTCCTCTCCCAAACCTTCTCCCACACCCTGCCCCTTGGTCCTAAGAAGCTTTTCCTTTCCCGCCTTGACATCTTCCCTCCTATACCCCCCGGTCCTGCCCGTAAGAGAAAGGTCCCACCCCCCCAGTCCAGTACCTCCAGATCACAGTCGACTCCTGTTCCTCCCCCTAACACTACACCTGCCACTAAGGGGCAAATGAGTGGCACTCCAGGCCCTCCGTCCCAAGGCCACTCCTCTTCCCCTAAAAATAAGGGCAAAGACCCACCCCCTCCCAAACCCAGGCCCAAGGACCCACTCCCAAGAAGAACCCTCCGCCACCCCCAGCCCCCCTGCCCCCTGAGGTGCCTCTCTACCATCTCCATGATGCCCCTGCCCAGTGGAGTGACTGGGCTGTCAGTAGTCAAGTTGAGCCTTGGACGTTGCCCTGTGGCAATTTGTTGACTTTGGACTGGCCAATGGCCCTTGCTGTACATATGTATACATGTATATATTTTAGTATGCGGATGCTGTTCCCACATAATTACAGTGGTTGGACCGGAGGTAAGTGTACTGGCTTTCTTTGCTCGTGGGTTCTGTTGATGTTGATTAACTCTTCAGATGGTTCTGGTTGTGTGGTGTGTGTGTATGGTGTGTGTTGTGTGTGTGTGGGTGTGTTACTCTCCCCTCCCTCTCTTGTATGCTAGGCAGGTGTACTCACCGTCATCGTCTTCATCAGCGTTGGTGCTCCTGGACTGCCATCGCGTGGTACAACATCGGCATGACTTCCAGTTCGGGTTCCATGGCGGCTGAGGAGTTCTCTATGTCCCTGGAGGTGAGTGTCTCCTTTTATATGATGTGTTTCTGCCAGGCTTTTGGTGGTGGTAATCCCGCCCTGGAGGTCTGCTATGTAATAATATGGTGGGTAGCTCGTTGTCTTCCACCTGCCTGAAGATGGCTACCCCTGTGGTCAGTGGACAGACCACACTGGCGGTTCAGGGGGTACATTGGCTGTCTGCGGGACGGATCCCAGCCATGGTCATAATTTGGCGGTCTTCACCGCCGGCCTGGGGACGGTACTTCTTCCATCGCCGGTGTGGCAGTCAGCTAACTGGCAATGTCATAATGAAGGCCATAGTGTCTATTGGTTGCTCATAAAATCTTGATACCCAGAGCCATCAACTGAGCTGCTACTTATAATGATTTTTCATTGTGAATAGGCAATGCATCAATTCACATTGCAAAATCAAATGAATAAAAAATGGGGGCTAAGGAAACCTATGTGCATTTGAATATGCCAAAGGTAACGAATTTAGGAATTGTCGATCTTTCGAGCACTTTAAATTTGGGGTTGCCCATGATATAATGGGATTCAGAGGGCATATTGCAAAATGTGTTGTTTATTGCACACTGGCTTATATTTGTAAACCAAAAATTGGGGAAAATTCATTGGATACTAACAAATGTTAAAGTATCCCGTTTTGACACTTTTCTTCAAATAACACTATGACCCCACCTCTGTGGGTGGGCCTATTGCCCACAACATCAAAGAACCCACAATTCAATAAGGAAACATAAACAGTTTTTCTTTTTCAAATTCCCCCATCCTTGCAATGTGGGTAGTAGTGGTATATGAGTCTGGGCTTGGCCTGCACCTAGTATATCTTACCAACCACAGATATTTCTCAAAACTAGACACTCAATGACGTCCATAAATGATGTGACCTGTAAACCTGCCAAAACATTTCAAACCCAGAATACCCTGTGAGATACCAAATTTGACTAAAATCACAGATTTTCCTTGCTTTTCTGAGAATAATCAATCCAGAATCTGCAGGGATTCACAACATTTCTACCACCCAGACTTCACCACACTTCTGTGTATAAAAATGGGACTCCAAATGTGTTGTTTGGCCTAACCTGTAACAGGAACTGGATAAAATGTGGATATTGTGAAGTCAATGTGGTGTTCATGGGGTCTTCCTCTAGTTCAATTTGGGCCAGTCACTATAATGTATGTTAGGTCCACCCATACATTGGAGGCAGCATTTTAATCAGTTGAACTGGTGGAACCTAGGATGTTTGCAACCAACCTGTCCATTCCAAGGGGAAAGTTACAAAGCCCATCAGACCATCAGGGAAAAAAGTGAAAAACAGAAAGAGATGATGGTATTGTGCATCCTGCACCTTCCCCAGGCACCAGCCAGTCTTTCTGCCACCTGTGAGAGGAATAACGGGAGGGATATCTCTCTTTCTGCTGGCCCATATTTCAAAATTGTGACCAAAAGAATCCACATTTCCTCTTGCTTACCATGGAAATGGCTACAGTATTCAGGCTCTAGTCCCAAGAGGAAATCAAAAATCATTTGTGACTTTAGGAATTGCAGTTATTGCCAGTGGGTTTTAGGAGTAAATCCTCTATTTTGTCTCCTGTGCGGGGGCAGAAAGACTATTGTGCTTCACAGGTGGCCTCCACCACTTTTTTTTGTTTTACAAAATACACCCATGGCAGCCAGTGGGCTCTTTGCAAAACCCTGGGGTCCAATTGGGGGTAAACTCTCTAACCTGACACTCAGGGATCAGAATGACTGGTAGGGCCTTAAGGGTCGAAAATACAAATTGTTGTCTGGATGGGTCTTTAATTATAGTGCTTGAAAGCTTAAAGGCCCAACTGGGCTATCTGATCATTCTAGACTGGGGTAAATCCAAAGTTCAGGCCGATCGGGATGGACCTTGGGATGGTCCTTGTCCCACTGAAACAGTTCCTTGTGTGGAGTGTTGTGTCGACATCGAAGATCTGATGCAAGGAGCAGAGGAGACAATGTGACAGTGATGCCTTGGTTCCAATTCACACAGTCAGGGGATGTGTTGTGATCGAGTGGTGAAGTCATCGATATTCAAGTGGGGATGCAGCCCCAAGCCCTTTGCAATGAAGACCATGTGTCATTGTTGAGCTGCGCAGCCAGCGATGCAAAGGTAATGCGCTGGGGCTGATGGTGATAAATTGATCCTGAGCTGTACTATCGGGGATGTTAAGACGTTGCCACAAGTGGCGATGTGTTGGCACTGAGGAGAGATTCAGCAGTTCTGAATTGCGCAGTGACTTCCAAGAGCCCAGGACTTAATTGGTACCACTTGGCAGGGTAGGACATACAGCTGGCAGAGCCCAGAAGCTGAGTGAAGTCTTTGCTGTTCCTGAGCCTTCAGAAGGCTAGGCAGCAAGTCATTGCAGTCACAAACAGCAGCACAGCAGTCCTCTATCTTAGCAGACTGTCCCCAGGTAAAAAGTGTACTAATTTGTTGGGGTTTGGGTTCTAGTACTTATATCCAGTTGTGCCTTTGAAGTGGGGGAGACTTCAAAGAGGGGCCCTTCCTTCCCTGGCCACAGACACAGTACAGGGGTTTGTGCAGCCCTTTGTGAGGGCTTAGGGCTCAACCTATTCAGGTGTGTCAGCTCCTCACTCCCATCCAGCCCAGGTTGACCCATTGAGATATTATGGGCCAATCAGGATGTGAATGTCCCATCAAGCACAGCTATGCTCCCTTTGTGTGTGGCTATCTAGAGGGAATGCACGAGAGCCCATTTGTGACCTACCTAGATGTGTATTCAGAGACAGCCAAAGGCACAGAATGGTGAAAGTTAGAAAATGCCAAATTTCTAAAAGTGTCATTTTCAGACTTGCAATTTAAAATCCAACTTCACAAATACGATGTGATTTTAAATTATATCTGTGCCATCCCAATTGGAAATGACACTTACAAAATGTAATAAGGCAATCCCACTGTTAACCAATGGGAGAGACATGCCTTTCAGTTCTGAAAACTAATGTAAGAGTTTTTCCACTACCTGGACATTTAAAACTTAAAAGTACATGTCCAACTTTCTAAATACAGTGCACCTTGCACTTACGGCTGTCCAGTGTGTACCATAGGGTTGACCTATATGTAACAGAAAGGAAAGTTTTGGGCGGGCAAGTTGGTTAATTTGCCAGGTCGACATGGCAGTTTAAAACTGCATGCACAGGCTCTGCAATGGCAGGCCAGAGACATGTTTAAAGGGCTAAGGACATGGGTGGCACAATCAGTGCTGCAGGCCCACTAGTAACATTTAATTTGCAGGCCCTGGACACAGGTAGTGCAGTTTATTAGGGACTTATAAATAAATTAAGTATGCTATTTGTGGACAAACCATGTTTTAAGGAAAGAGCACATGTACTTTAGCACTAGTCAGCAGTGGTAAAGTGCCCAGAATCCTAAAGCCAGCAAAAACGATGTCACAAGACAGTAGGTCCGAAGGCAAAAATTCAGGGGAAACCACACCAAGGATGTCAGGTGTAACAGTATTCACATCTGGCATTCCTGCATGTGGGAATGCCAGTCCTGATTTTAATGGCCAGAAAGTAGGGTTGGTAAAATCATTTTCGGCTTCAGCTGCAACAACCAGCCTTATCTCCCTGCCCATCTGGCCTCTTTCTCTGGCATTGTAGTGAATCCTAGTTTGTTTTAATGGGAAACAGGAGTTAGCTTAGCCTTTGGCTTGCAAACTTGTGCCCCCGTCACCTAGTGACTTTACCCTACCTAGCTTGCTCTGTTTTAGTGCATTTATTTAATTATGGGGGTCATTACAACATTGGCGATAAAAGCCGCTTACCGCCGTGCAGAAGACCGCCAATACACCGCGGCCGCGGAAATCCGCCACAGCTATTGTGACCCACATCTCGGAATCCGGTGAAATTCAGACACCCACACAAGTCCACCACAACAAAGGTCAGTGATAAACTGGCAAAAACAAATCCTCCACCGTCACGCCAACAGAAACACACCCATGCTATCAGGACCCACGAATCCACGTGGCGGTCTTTCAAACGTGGTATTCCATTGGCGGTACACACCGCCGCGCTCAAAATACACACACATCTCCAAAACACCGCCACATTGGACAATTCGAAAGACACACACCTGATACACATACAAACACCACTCCCGCACACCCATTACAATATAAAACACACACCCACATCACACACAAACCCCTACGACCCAAAATTATTGACGAAGGCCAGAGAGAGAGCACAGCATAGACAACCCCACCACACAGAGGCACACAGCACCATCACCCACACAACATCCACGCACAAAACACCACACACCACTACACATCACCACACTCATCACCACATACACCACCCCACACATCACCTACACCACCACATGGCATGGCAAAGACACCCCAGGTTCTCCGAGGAGGAGCTCAGGGTCATGGATGAGGAAATCGTACGGGTAGAGCCACAGCTATTTGGAGCCCAGGTGCAGCACACCTCCATAGCTAGGAAGATGGAGCTATGGCGAAGAATAGTCGACAGGGTCAACGCAGTGGGACAGCACCCAAGAAATCGGGACGACATCAGGAAGAGGTGGAAACGACCTACGGGGGAAGGCGCGTTCCGTGGTCTCCAGGCACAACATCGCGGTACAGCGGACTGGCGGCGGACCCCCACCTCCTCCCCCACAACTAACAACATGGGAGGAGCAGGTCTTGACCATTATGCATCCTAAGGGCCTCGGAGGAGTCGGTGGAGGAATGGACACTGGTAAGTCAAATCTTAACTATCATATCCCCCACCCTACCTGCATGCTATCACACCCCCCCACTCTCACCCCCTCCCCTATCACTCCAAGTCCTCACTAATGTACTAATAACACAAACCACCCATCCCAACAACAAGCCCTGCATGACACAACAAAGCATGGACACCCATCACTAAAGCATGCCCACGGCACATACCCATAACACCCCCCCAACCATCATCACACAAGCCCCCACACAGGAATGCTAGCACTGGGGTATACCCTCACCCACCCATTGCACACCATGACACACACACATGCAATAATCATACTTTTACATCCCTGCAGGACCACTACCTAACGTCACCAGACAGGAGGGTCCAGACATCACTACCCCACCCACAGAAGAGGCCCACCGTGATGACAGCAGCTCTGGCCAACTGGATGCAGATGACCAGCCTGGACCATTGTGGGCCTCAGGACAGTCAGTTCCCCTCACACAGGCACAGCCCAACACAGACCTTCCACCCTCTGGAAACACCAGTACAGCACCCACCCAGCGGGTCCATACCTCCGTACACAGGACACGTCAATCAGCTGTGTGTCCACCACTACAGGGAACCCAGGATAACCCACCACCCCAACAACCACAGGGACCTGGGGACAGCGGTAGTGGGCACACGGTCCAGGGGACGGAGGCACAGGAACACAGGGGAACTGGGAGGGCTGCCGTGCATCAGGGGGCGGACAGGCCAAGGGAACCCACTCTCCACGAGGCCCTCTCCTCCATCATGGGAGCATACCACCACTCCCAGGAGACGATGGCTACAGTCCTGGCCAAGTTTCAGGAGACCCAGCGCCTACAGGAGGAACAGTATTTGGGCTTCAGGGAGGAACTCAGAACCATCTGCTCCGCCCTGGGCACCATCGTAGGGGTGCTGAAGGACATACAGAACACCATGAGGGACACCATGGCACTCCAAGGGGCCCCTGACACTAGCATGGACGATGAACTGCCCACCACCTCCGCCGGAGCTAGTGGACAGGACGCCCCACCACAGGACCACCACACCAGCACCCCACCCCCTGCAGACGGAGAACCACCCCGCAATCGGTCCCTGAGATCCAGGAACAGGACAGAGCACGATGGCAAGACCCCCGCCAAGAAATTAGACCACCCTGATTGTCATCCCACTGTCCCACTTTGTAACCCTGTCCATACTGGAACTGCCCCAGCTCCACTTCCTATGCCCATTTGGGCAGTGCACCTGTGAGACTAATAGACTGGACTCTGCCATGGACATTCCTCCACCATCACCCCTCACCATTTTACCACCCCCTCCAATATTTAGCACTTCAATAAACACCCTTGAACCACAAAACAATCTGGAGTCAGTCTGTGACTGAGAAAATGTGTATTAGCTATGACAGTGACAAAATCCGTTCTCAATAGTAATGTCAACATACCAATGTCACACATCACAAGTCCATGAAGGATGCAAGCAGATGACACACGTTGGTAACCACACCTGTGAAACCGTAATAGAAATGTACAACTCAGTTACCAAATACTGGTTGAAATTGACAGACAGGATAGAGGTAGAAGTGTGAAAGTACTTGTAGTCAAGAAAGTGTTCTCACCTGTGTGTCACTGGAAATATTGCTGTATGACTGAGTCCCTGTTGTCAATGTCTTCTTCCTCTGCTTCCTCCTCATTACTGTCCACAGGATCCACAGCTGCCACAACATCGTCATCTGAACCATCCTCCTGCAGAAAAGGCACCTGGCGTCGCAAAGCAAGATTGTGAAGCATACAGCAGGCGATGATGATCTGGCACACCTTCCTTGGTGAGTAGAATAGGGAACCTCGTGTCATATGGAGGCACCTGAATCTGGCCTTCAGGAGGCCGAAGGTGCGTTTGATCACCCTCCTAGTCCGCCCATGGGCCTCATTGTAGCGTTCCTCTGCCCTTGTCCTGGGATTTCTCACTGGGGTCAATAGCCATGGCAAGTTAGGGTAACCAGAGTCCCATAATAGCCACACCCGGTGCCTCTGGAGCTGACCCATCACATAAGGGATGCTGCTATTCCGCAGGATGTAGGCGTCATGCACAGAGCCAGGGAACATAGCATTTACATGGGAGATGTACTGGTCTGCCAAAACCATCTGTACATTCATCGAATGATAACTCTTCCGGTTCCTGTACACCTGTTCACTCCTGTGGGGGGGGACCAGAGCTACATGGGTCCCATCAATGGCACCTATGATGTTAGGGATATGTCCAAGGGCATAGAAGTCACCTTTAACAGTCCTCCACCTGAGGGAAAACGATGTAGTTCCTCATGTGTTTCAGCAGGGCAGACAACACTCTGGACAACACGTTGGAAAACATAGGCTGGGACATCCCTGATGCCATGGCCACTGTTGTTTGAAATGACTCACTTGCAAGGAAATGGAGCACTGATAGCACTTGCACTTGAGGGGGATTCCTGTGGGATGGCGGATTGCTGACATCAGGTCTGGCTCCAACTGGGTACACAGTTCGTGGATTGTGGCACGGTCAAACCTGTAGGTGATGATTAAATGTCTCTCCTCCATTGTCAACAGGTCCACCAGCGGTCGGTACACCAGAGGATTCCGCCATCTCCTCACATGTCCCAGCTGACGGTGCCTAGGAAGGACAAAAGCGACCACAGAGTCAAGCAACTCAGAGGTATGTACCCACAGCTACACAGAACATGAAACATAATCCAAAAAGTTATCTGTAAGAGTGTTGAGTCCAGGCCTAGGTATGTGTGACGCAGTTGTAAATGAAGCCATGTGGGCCCCTGAAATGGCGGCTGCCTGACCTCTAAACTGGGACAATGGGATGTGAGGTAACTGCGCTGGCGTTGTACACCGTCGTGGTAGGCGGTCGAAGACCGCGGCGCAATGCTGCATTGGTTAACATTGAATCCTATGGGTCCCAGGAGCCAATGACAAAGTGCGCCGGTGGTGATGATGCGCACCGCCGCGGACGTCACCGCCGCGGACGTGACCACCATTTTCTATCTGTTGAATCACTCGATACCTGATCTTCGACAGGAGAGGACCTATACTGCAAGTGCTGCTGTGACCTCGGTCTAGAAGAGACAATGGCACCTGTGTCTGGGGAAAGGGCCCCTGCCTTTACTGCACAGGAGTTGGAGAAGCTCGTGGACGGGGTCCTCCCCCAGCACATGCTACTCTACGGTCCTCCAGACCAACAGGTGAGTACATATGATGCAAGTTGTATGGGCTATGCCTGGCTCGAGAGGGCTGGTCGTAAGAAGGAAGGGGGCAGAGTTCTGTGAGCATGAAGGACTGTGAATGCATGTGCCACATGGCAAGGGCAGGGATGTGGGCCACTCATTTCGACGGTGCAGTTGGTAATGACTTCTCTTCTTCCCCTGTCCATGTCATGTAGGTCAGCGCCCACCAGAAGAAGGATATTTGGCGTGCCATCGCCAAGGACGTCCGGACCCTGGGGGTCCACCAGAGACGGAGCACCCACTGCCGTAAAAGATGGGAGGACATTCGCCGCTGGAGCAACAAGACGGCGGAGGCTCAGCTGGGGATGGCCTCCCAACGTGGGAGGGGTGCCCGTCGCACCATGACCCCCCTGATGTTCTGGATCCTGGCGGTGGCCTACCCTGAGTTGGATGGGAGCTTGAGGGCATCACAGCAGACACAAGGGGGTGAGTACACTCTCATTCAGCTGACTTTGCGTGCAGTGGAGGGGTCTGGGTGGGTGAGGAGGGCTGTGGGTTTCCCTAGGCCAGGGCGAGTTCCGTAGGCTAGGCCCCTCCGTAATGCAGGCCATGTGCCACTCAACCCTACCTCTGTAGAGTGCCAAGTACAGGTATACATGCCCCTGTGTCATCTATGTGTGCAGATGTCGACCATAGCCATGTAGGCCATATCCCAGGAACTGCATCTGTAGAGGTCAACAGCGCGGCGTAGTGCAGGGGGCTGCTGTGTCTGTATTGTACGCCAACGGTAGCGGTAAGCCATACACTCAAACTGTCTTTCTTCTGTCGTCCCCCCCCCATTTTTGTGGTCTCCCTGTTCTTTTGTGCATCAGCATCATCAGGCGGAGGTACAGTGGCACTGGAGCACGAGGGGGCTGCATCCCACATGGACATGGAGTGCCACACGACGGACTCCGAATACGCCAGTGGGACGGACGGCGAGGGGAGCTTCACGGCGGTCACCGGATCAGCAACCAGCGACACGGACTTGTCCTCCGATGGGAGCTCCCTTGTGGTGGCGGCAACTTCTGTGCCCCCCACTTCTACAGGTACAGCCACCAACCCCCCTACCAGCACCGCCCTCCCAGCAGCCACTCAGCCTTCGCCCCGTGCCTGCTCACCCAGGAGGGTGGGCATCACCTTCGCCCCAGGCACCTCAGCCCCTGCCACCTCTGCTGCCCTCAGTGAGGAGGCCATTGACCTCCTCAGGTCACTCACTGTTGGGCAGTCTACCATTGTGAATGCCATCCAGGGTGTAGAAAGGGAGTTGCAACACACTAATGCATTCACTAATGCATTCCTGGAGGGCATTCATTCTGGTCAGGCTGCCCATCATCGAACCCTGCAATCTCTGGCCTCAGCACTGATGGCAGCCATTGTCCCTGTGTCTAGCCTCCCCCTCCAACTTCCTCCACCCAGACCCAATCCCCGGTGCCTCTGCCTATCCCAAGCACACCATCAGACCAGCCTGCACACACGTCAACACACAAGGGAAACTCAGGCAAACATAGGCACCACACATCCCACAGGCACTCACACAAGCATCACCCACATACAGACACAGCAACATCCACTGCCTCCACTGTGTCCCCCTCCTCGTCTCCCTCCTCCCTCTCAGTGTCGTCTACATTCTCACCTGCATGCACTACCACTACAGCCACTAGGACTCGCACCAGCACACCCACCACCACACCCCGCTCACCTGCACTCACCACCCCCACTACCATTTATACGTCTCCTGTGCCCTCTCCCAGTGTGTCTGTGACGCCCCCTCCCAAAGTACACAAACGCGGGCATACACACACCCAACATCCATCAACCTCACGACAGCCTCCAGAACATGAACCTGCACCCAAATCATCCAAAGTTACACCTCCTACAACCACCTCTTCTTCCTACACTCCCAGACCCCCTCCAGCTACCCGTCCCAGTGTTCTTCAGAAACTTTTCCTGAGCAACGTTGACCTCTTTCCCACCACCCCCCCCTCCAATTCATAGGTTCCGTACTAGCACCTAAGCCAAAAAATCTCTGGTACCAGTGGTGCCTGTTAGAGGTATGTGGAGTGCACTGGGCACCAGGGCAGCCAGTGTGACACGGGGCCAAAGCACAGCCAGTCCCCCCCTGTGAAGCACCAGAAGTTGGACAGTGCCCAACGGGATAGGGGGAAGACTCCAGCCGGGAGTGTCGACTCAGCTGTGACTCCACATGCATCCACTCCGTCTGTCCTTAACAGGATGAAGCACTCTGGGCACCAGTCCCCCTCCAGAACCAGTGGAGACATGCATCCACTCCGTCCATCCTTAACAGGATGAAGCACTCTGGGCACCAGTCCCCCTCCAGAACCAGTGGAGCCTGTTATCGACTTGAGGGACTGTGGCTTTTCACTCCCCAGGATAAAGCAGTGGGCAAACCACCCACTATAGAGACTTGTGAGACTGTGGCTTTGCACTCCCCAGGATAAAGCAGTGGGCAAACCACCCACTATAGAGACTTGTGAGACTGTGGCTTTGCACTCCCCAGGATGGTACAGTGGGCAAACCACTCACTGAAAAGACTTGTGAGACTGTGGCTTTGCACTCCCCAGGATAAAGCAGTGGGCAAACCACCCACTGAAAAGACTTGTGAGACTGTGGCTTTGCACTCCCCAGGATAAAGCAGTGGGCAAACCACCCACTATAGAGACTTGTGAGACTGTGGCTTTGTACTCCCCAGGATGGTACAGTGGGCAAACCACCCACTGAAAAGACTTGTGAGACTGTGGCTTTGCACTCCCCAGGATACATCAATGGGCATGGAGCCCCCTCGTGGATTTGGCGTGGTGCTGTCATCCGGCTGAGGTGCCCCCCTTACCCTTCCCCCTGAGGTGCCTGTTGTATTTCGATCTGATGCCCCAGCAGTGTTCTCTCCCTTTTGCTCAGGTATCTAGTGTGGGCCTCGCCCATGCATTTTGGGGCCAGTGGTCCACGGACATTGAATGGTGCATACCTGCACTACTAATCGTGATGTATACTTTGTAGAATGTGTATATATATCTGTATATATTAGCTTACTGTATTTTTATACATTACAATGGTTGCACTCATTTCCTTTTGTCTTTGCATTCTTCTGGGGGGTTCGGGGGTTGTTACTGTAATGTTTGGATATGCATTGGTGTGTGTGTTGTAGTGGGTGAGGGTCGGGGTGGGGGTGGGGGTGTTGCATGTGTGTGTCCCTGACTTTTGCCTCCCCCCTCCCCTATGTCGTAGGTGCAGTACTCACTGTTGTCTTCGGCGCCGGCGTTGATGGTCATCGTACAGGAGCAGGAAGACTATCGCAGGGAGTATTTGGAGTTCCGGCTCCATGGTGCCCTCCTTCCTCGTGGAGTGTTTGAGGTGAGCGTTTTCCCTTTGAAATGGCTGTTTCCGCCGTGTTTTTATCCACGGTGAATCCGCCCCAGAAAAGGTGGCGGATTGGTAGGTTGTGATACTGTGGGTGGTACTTTGTCTCCCGCCTGTCTGTTGGCGGTGACCGCTGCGCTGCTTGTCTGTACCGTCGTGGCGGTCGGAGTGTTAAAGTGGCTGTTTTTGTTGGCGGTTTCCGCCACGGTCATAATTCCCTTTTTTTCTGCCGGCCTGTTTGCGGTCTTACTGCGACTTTAACACCATTCGCCAGGGTTGTAATGATCCCCTATATCTTTTAAGATGGGTGCCTTGTTTTTAGCGATGCCTATTTTTTGTTTCACGTTATTAGTGCCACCATTCTACGGTGTCAATATCAAGCAACAAAGATAAGCAAACTGTAGGTGTTCACATTAGGTACTTTCCCTCTTCACGCCTTCGATGGAATTGTTTACAGAAATTACCATCCTAAGCATGTCTTGTTATCTATTGTTTGGGAACAGACCTACGTCAGGGGTCCGAGCAGTTCTGTATAACCGCAACTCACTTAGAAAGATAGATAGTCAGAGGGATTCTGACCAAATGCCATCGCTGCTATCGATGCTGCACGCCGCCTTGACGCTGACCCAGTCTTCATGTCCCTATGGAGTCTGAGCTAGACACCTCATTTCAAGGTAACGAGGGTTGGGGGGCTCTTCTCTTTGCATTAGAAGATTAGGCTTAACTCACCTAGCTCTCTTTTAGGTTAGAGATTAGGTTCACATTTTTAGGGTAATGGGACATATTTCACATCTTATGTCACTTTTTACCGTTTGGGTTTTTGGTGAGGTGCTGCTTGTGAGCCGAGAAGGTTAGGACGACAGTTGTGACTTGTTGTAGTACAGGCACCTACAAACATAAGTACTGTCATCCTTAAACCAGCAGTCTTGCCTAGAGCAAGAGGTAAACTACAACAGCATGAGGAAAACACATAATGCTCCCCCGGCCAGGACATTTCTCACATGTTTGAAAAATTTGAGAAGATTTTAGTATAGTTACAGACTCACCTTAGTCATCCCTAATAAATACAGGTGTTAAAATGAATGCAACACTTCACATCTTCTGCCCCCAGGCACCAGGAAGAGATAGTGAAATAGTAACATCAGTTACTTCTTTACAAGGATGTGCTTGACTACATAATATAAACAATGATCACAATAGATATTGTGGATACAGTGTGGTCAAACATTATTGATGATTATTGTGAAAATGACTGACTGCTTTTAATGACCTTTTTAATAGACAACCTTAAGAAATAATTTTATTTTGTCTGACGCTATACAATATAAAAAGTCACTTTATAGAGGACCATCTGCTTTGAAAATGATCAATAAAAAGCATTGTACAGCATTTACGATATCACGAGGATCAGGGTATAGAGTGATACTAAGTCCCACAAAAAGTCTTAAGCTGAAGCAATCTGAAAACTGGAGTTTATTAAATATGCAGGCTATTTTCAAAGGTAACTTAAACTTATGAGGAGTTTACATATGTAATTTACTCTTGCACTTTTGAATCATTTTAATGGTTTGCTGAAATAAAAGAAAAAATGCTACTGCACTTTTGACTTATTTTTGAATTACATCTTTAATTAATTCAAATATATTAAATTACATTTTAAAATATATTTTCTGAAGTTTAAATTAAAATATAAATTGGATCTAAAAATTTTTAAAAACAATTTCTATTATGAATTAGTAATTATTAAAAGTGATGTATAGAAATAATCAAAAGTAAGTCAATTATATTAAACACAATTATTGTTACTTTTTTTTAATTCGGAAAAGGTTGATACAGTATTTTAAGAATAAATATGTTTTTTTGTAGGTGTTTAAAAATTACATTATAATTATTTATATATTTGCTCTTTTAAATAATCTTTTAACACTACTTCTTTTGCGGTTGTATTTTATGTTCCTTTCTACATTATTTTCTATGGGAGAGAGTTGCAGTATGGTTGGCTGGATATGCATGGTTATGGACTTACAACTGTGAGTTGGAGTAATTTACTATTGTTCTAGGTCTCTTTTTGGCTGTAGTAACTTTAGAAGAGCAGGTTGGGAATAGCAATAGGTTTACTCTTTTGTGGATGGCTGCATGTCCGTCCCTACACCTCTCCCTAACCTCTCCCTAACTCTCACTAAAACCTTCCGTACTCCTTCCTAAACCCCTCCCATTTAGTCCCCTTTTCCAGTACTCCCCTTGTCCCTTTCTAAGTTAGGACTAAACAGTTAATTTACGTCTGAGTTCTCTCTCCACATAAAAGATAGGAGATGTGGAGGTGGAGATTTACAATAAAAAAGGGTTGTGAATAGCATTTTGTAGTACTTTAGTAGTACTACTACAGTAGTGCTAAAAATACTGCAAAATGTAGTTTAGGAATAGACTTCATAGTGTTCAACAATTATCATCTAAACTGAATGTGTACACTTATGAACAACAGGTATTTTTGGAGAGTCTAAATATTTCATGAATACTGACATTTTTAGGGAAATAGAATATGGGCAATAAGATCAATAAAATAACAGAAATCCTAAATACAATTTTATGGTGACAATGTATACACTACATTTTGATGATAAAATAAAAGGTTGCATGAGGGGACCAGTAGCAACTCTATATTATTATTGACCTGCTTAACTATATTAGAAAACAATTCTAACTTAAATATTTTCTTCTTATAGTTGTCTGAAATTATTTGAGTGTCTTACTATCATGTTTGTATAGTAACAGAAAATCTCAAGAATATCCATTAGTTCAATGTTAGTGTGCAATAGAAAAATAAACAAGGATAACTACTCGTCTGTGAAAAAGTCAACTATTACTGGAAATGAGCAGGAAGATACCACACATAACGTTCAGTCACCCATTGTAAGAAACTGAAACTTAACCTTTAAAAACAGTTGGAGTCTATACTTAAAAGGTCACAGAAATCACAGGCAACCCTTTTTTCCCAATTTGGAACAAACATGTATTTCCCAATGTACCTAGTACTGAATAAATATCAATAAACATAGTATATGGGATATTCATTGTTTTTTATTAAAAATGTGCTTATATCAGTAGAAAGGGGGTTACAGCATTGCAAAGCTATCAGTGTGATAACAATCAGTTTTTTTTTTAAATTAGTCTGTTTTGTATTATTGAATGGAAGGTAAACTAAAGAGAAACATATATACAACAAGTATGTTGAAACATTTGACATTGAAAATCTGTAGTCTACAATGTCAGAATTAGTTTGCTTATCTTTGTTTATTATATCTCTATCAGAAGAGGAGAGGGCAATTGAAACAATATTCATTCACTGATTAACTGTAACTCCAATGTGCATGTTCACTTCTACTTCCTGGATGTCAACACAAGCAAAAGGTCTTTGAAGATAACCTAGAGTTATGAACATGCCTAGTTTCTGAAAAGAGGAGACAACGCAATCACATTTTATATGTTCATTATGGACCACTAGGCACACATCAATTTAATTAACATTTTTGGAATTACAATGTCCCCAGAAAGGAATACTGATGCGTACACCTTTCCAGAGTGACCCAACTCAGTGTCAAACTGGTATGTCTTTTTGTTCGCTTTGCATGCACACAAATTTAGCAAGAGTGCAGTGGCCTAGGCCAGTCCATGGTGATGCCAAGGTTGTCAGGTTTAGTATAGATGTAAGGGCACTAGGATAACAGCCAACAATGTCAGCTGTCCTCCTGTTTCAAGATACAGACCAATACCATCTCAGTTAAGCACCCAGGACAAAATGAGGGAAGGGGAAAGACATTAAAACCAGTGGTTTGTAATGTTGTTACTGTGATTCCGGACCCTCACAGACCACTGCTCAGTAATAATGTTAAGAGAATTGAAATAAACAATTTTATGAAAGAGTTCTTCAATAGGTTTTGTGCACAGAAGAGGACAGCTGATAACATATTTATAAAGAATTTGTGGCATAACCTTCTGAAAGCTAGCAAATGGTATAATAAGCCCCAATCCTACCCGATCCTACCAGGAATCAGAACCAAGACCCCAGGAAGACAAGGAAATGAGGTTAAATGGTAGTGGTAAAATGAATACTCAGAGTCAGATGTGCGATACACATTAGGATGCCAGCAGCAGCATTCAAACAGCTACTCAAGCACAGCAAACATAAGACCAGGTAAGCAGCAGTCCTGTAAGAAAAAAAGATAAGGGGCAACAAGGAACTAGGAAGGAGGAAAACAATGTAGTGTGGGGAACACAAGGCATGGTGATGAAGAAATGTGGCAGGAGAGCCAAAACAACAGGCTACATTGCCAGGTAACTCATAGGTGTGTGTGTTACTTATAATGACTTATAACGCTAACCATTCTATTGTAGCTTTAATGTTCCTGTTTTCCATATCTTTCATGGCTAACCTCTGTCTTATTTTTACAAAATACTAATCTCCCTGTCAAAGTCTAATGATGCTACAATCCAGGTTTTCTTCCAATTCCTCATATTCTTGACAAGGAACCAGAACCTGTTCGGCTACACAAAGGGGCACACCATTGTATCCTCATAACCAGCATGTGGCAAATTTCCATGACCTGGGTAAATCACATAAAATGGTAGCGGCAACTTCTTGAGTGTTGTGACTTATCAACCATGACCAGACCATTTTGCTGAAGGGGAGAGGAGCACTGTCCACTGATTCCACTTGTTTAAAGTCTGCTTTAGTGTCAAGAGCATGTATGTATGGTGAATGTGTAGCAATCAATCAGCATTTGTAGAGTGTACTACTCACTGTGTCTCAAGGCACGGGGGTTGGTCCTCTGTGCTTCAGTCGAAGAGCCAGGTCTTAAGGTCCTTCCTGAATTGAGGTAACAATGGTGACTGCCTAAGGTGAAGAGGCAAGGTGCTCCAGTTTTTTGCTGTGAGGTGAACAATCTTCCTCCAGCTAAAGTCTTCAGTTCAATCTGTTGTTTATGACAATGGACTTGGTTAGGGCTATGGAAATGTTGAACAGTGTGGGGCACTGGGGGAGCCCTAGGGTATTCCGAAGCTGATCTCATAGGTTCTGACAGGTATGGTGGGAGTCTGATTCTCTGTGTTCTGCCGGTCAGGAAGGAGCGTAATCACTGTACAGCCTTTCCGTGGATGCCAGTTGTGTGCAGTCTGGAGCAGAGGGTGTGTTGGGAGACCATGTCAAAGACAGCTGAAAGGTTCAGTGGGATGAGGGCAGCTGTTTGGCCACAGTTGAGGCTATAGCGGATGTCATCTGTAGCAGTGACAAGGGCGGTCTCCGTGCTGAGGTTGCACTTGAAGCCTGTTTGGGAGATGTCCAGGATGTTGTTATACTTGATGTGTTTGTGGAGCTGTGCGTTGATGACATTCTTGAGGACCTTGGCTGGGAAAGGCAGCAGAGAGAGGGGGATGTAGTTGTCAAGAGGGTTGGCAATGGGGTTCTTCAGGAGCGGGCGGATCTCGGTGTGCTTCTAGTCCTCGGGAGAAGGTAGCTATCTCCATGGAGCAGTTGAGAGTGTGGCAGAGCTCTGCGCAACGGTGGTGTTGGCTCTGTTGAAAATGTGGAGAGGACATGCATCAGTAGGGGCTCTGGAGCGGAGGCTGCTCATGATGGAGCTGGTCTCGTCCATGGGGAGGGTAGTCAGTGCAGGATCTGTGAAGGTTCAGAGAATCCGAGCTGGAAGGCTGTTGGTGGGCTCTGGAGTCTTGGGGTCTGAAGCTATGGTAGATGTCCTTGATTTTACAATGGAAGAAGGTGACTAGTCTGTTGCAGAGGTCCTGAGATGGAGGGATATTTGCCGTTTCTGAATGGTGTTTGGCAAACTCTTTCACCATGGCAAAAATATCTTTGGTGTTGTGTGCGGTGGGACTGATACAGTCCTGCCCGGCAGCTTTCCTAGTGGATCTGATGAGGTGGTGGTGGAATTTCATGGCAGATTTGAAGGCTGCAAAGTCTTCCAGAGAATTGTTATTTCTCCATCTTTTTTCAAGCCATCTGCAGGTGTGCTGGAGTCCTGGAGGTGCAGGGGAGAACCATCTGGCTTTCATGAGGTTGTGTTTAGCTGAGGTTCTTCGGAGCGGTGCTAGGGCGTTGGCACATTCATAGATCCATAGGTGGAAGTTCCATGCTGAAATGTTAGCATCTGTGGCATGGGGAGGTGTTGACTTGCTCTGGGTGTTGGTGAGCTGTTCCTAGGTGATCTGGTTCCATTTCCTTTGTGGGGAGTGGAGGGTGCGGAGGTGGACGGTAGATGTGGTGATGGAGAAATTAATGCAGTGGTGGTCAGTCCAGTGTAGCATGGAGGTGTTGTCGACGGTGATGCTGGTGGAGAAAATGGGGTTGAGTGTCTATCCAGCATTGTTTGTTGGAGAGGTGACCAGTTGCTTGTGGCCTACTGTGGTGAGGAGGGAAGTGGTGTTGTGGTTGTTGAAGTTGTCGATGCGGTAGTTGAGGTCGCCAAGGAGAAAGTAGTTCATGGAGGCAGATGCGTGGGGAGATATGATGTCGACAATGGAGTCTCTGAAGACTGGGTGGGGGTCGGTTGGCCTGAAGATGAGGGTGCCATGGAAGGTGGACTTAGGGGTGATGTGGATCTGGAATTGGAGTTACTTCATGAGGGGGGAGTATTCTTCTGTGTCAATTGTCAGGTGGATAGTGGATTTGTGTATTATGGCTAGGTCGCCACCTGGCTGAGAGGACTTGTCTTTGCAGAGCAGTTTGTAGTCACTGGGGATGGCGATGAGCGGTGCTGATGCTGAGTTAATCCATGTTTCGGTGAGAAAGCCAAAGTCCTGGTGGGCGGGGTCTAGCAGGTCCCAGAGTTCAACAGTGTGGTTGTGGAGGGAGTGTATGTAGATGAGGATGCAGTTGAGGCGCTCAAGGTGGGTGTTTGATAGTCTGATAGCCAGAGGGTCTGGCATTAGGTGGAGGGTGAGGGAGTGGTCATCGTAGAAGCAGGAAAAAGGTCCACTGGTGTCTCTGGGTGATGCAAGATGGCAGGTGGTGGAGCGTACTGTGTTCAGTGCGGGTCTCCAAATTGTCGTGATGGATGGTCGGAGGATCAATGTTCGTGGCACTGGGTGCAGTCCAGGCACAGACAGGAGCAGGCAGGTTGCCTTTGGCGCTCCGGCAGTAAGGCACCCATTAAGAAGGGGAGGGATGTAGAAGGGTCCGGTCAGCTAGTAGGCAGGAGGGCGGTCAAGCACTTTGCAAGGAGGGGGTGGGCTGCAGGGGAAGCACGAAGGAAACACAGGGAGAGGGAAAAGGCGTAAAAGTAAAAAAGATGACAAGAGAGAAAACGAGGCAGGTACATGCTTGGTAACCAGAATGTATGTATGGTAGGGGTCAGAGTGCAGAGAAAAATGGGATCTATTTTCGATAGTCTTCATTTAGTATGGCACAAGAATGAGGGTGGATACAGCTTTCCCAGGCAGTGATTGCATCCCTGTGGCTAACTTTTGGTATTAGTCAGTATTTAAGCATCTGTCAAAAAGAAAATATATTTAACACTACATAAACCTTTGATTATCTAGCTATACCATTCAGCTATCCCATAAAACTCCACGGTAAGCTTGAGACTTTAGGCAGACAGAACAGTAAAAGAGTACATTAGAAGCCCCCTGTATCCTTGTAGTCTAGAACATGAGTGTATCAGATTTAGAAACATTCTTAGCTCATTTAAGATCATATTTATGTTCCTAAGAACAAAACAGTTGGATTCAGGAGGATCCCCAAGGAAATACTGTTATGGAAGGACTATTTTGTTTATTTAAACAAATGTTTTGTACCTAATCAATATCTTACATTTTTGTTTTTCTCCATTTATAGGTTCCACTATTTTCTTGGCTGTGTTGCTTGCACTTTGACCTTGATTACAGATTTTGTTTTGGCTTTGTTCTTTGGATTTGTCCTTGTACCCTGGAACCCCTTGATTTGAGGGCTTACTGATCTAGCATTTTACCAACTGCTGTTCCAGCTTTCTCCCATATTTTAACTTAGTGCCACATAGTGCCATTCTAAGGCAAGAAAGGAAAACCTACTGTTATCTAAAACTATATGCAACTATGACGGTCGTTTGTGCTAAATGTACCTGCACTTTATTTATATTATTGTGTGTACCTAAACTGCTTGAGAATGCCAGTGTATGCAAAACTAATTGCAAGAAACCTGAACCCACAGAGATTTGTGCATGACAAAACTGTGAAGTTTTGGCTGTCTCTTATTCCGCTCTCTTTTCCGTTCCCACTTCACTACAATAAATATTTTGTTCTGCTTTTAGTATTTGATAGTGTACTAGCAGAATTACATTCTGGGGAGTGGGGTGAAATTCCATCAGACTCTGCTGGATCACAACTGTGAATCCTTACAGTTTGCCAGGTCCAACATTCCTGCATGATTTCTGATCACAACTCACTTCAGGCTATGGCACAGGCCATTATTGACAGTTAAGAAGATTTAAAAAAGTGTCTGGGGTTACCTATCAGGTTCAATAGCCAGTTTCTTCCTCAAAGCAGTATAGTTGTGGAAATCCGCTCTTAGATGTGGTGCCACCAGAATGTTTGCAGGAGACCCTCAGCTTTTCTTTTCCTTCTTAGCATAGTGCAAGTTACACTTTTTGTCACAGTCCTTACAATTTTCTAATGCTGCTACTAAAGTCACCTTACTTTTGTCATACTTTACTAAGAATGGATTAGTCCAAGTGAGATCACTGATTTTTGTTTACGAGTCCTTGGTTACAACAATATAATGTGTACATTGAACAGTTTAAGGTGGTATTTGATAAGAGACAAACCACGCACGCTGCATACACTAGTCTTCTAATCTTACGACAAGGGCTAAAAGATATAGACCCTCATTATGACATTGGCAGTAAGTCCTGCTTACCGCCATGCTGACTGCCACCAACATACCGCCGGTGTGGTGGATTACCGCTACCCATATTATGACACTATACAGCCACACACACGTCCAGCAGCCCAAAGGTCAGTGATGAACTGGCAGTATAAAAACCCACACCGTTATGCCAATCAGAACTACGCCCACAGCATTATGAACCACGATTCACCACTCAAAATACATATACTCAAACAAAATAACACTACATTGGACAATTCAAACTACACACACCTGACACACATACACACATCACACCACTATAAAACACACACACACACACACTACCCACAACCCTTTATGACTAAAATAAATTGACAACTGAGAGAGATAGACCAAGAGCACCCACAGAACCAGAGCCACATAACACCATCACCCATACACCATCCACGCACCTTACAGCACACACCCCAACACATCACCCCACACACCCTCACACACACCACTCACACTACACCCATGGTACAACAAAGACACCCCAGGTTCTCAGAGAAGGAACTAAGGGTCATGGTGAAGGAAATCATCCGGATAGAGCCAGAGCTATTTGGATCACAGGTGTAGCAGACATCCATCGCTAGGAAGATGGAGCTTCGATGGAGAATCGTGGACAGGGTCAACACCGTGGGACAGCACCCAAGAACAAGGGATGACATCAGGAAGAGGTGGAACGACCTACGGTGGAAGGTGCATTCTGTGGTAGCAAGGCAACAAATAGCAGTACAGAGGACTGGCGGTGGACCCACCACACCCTCCCCCCTAACTAACAACATGGGAGGAGCAAGTCTTGGCAATCTTGCATCCTGAGGGCCGGTCCAGGAGTAGCAGGAGGACTGGACTCTGGTAAGTCAACTCTTTACTACTTTCACCCCCTACCTGCATGCAATCAGATACCCCCACCCCTATCCTCACCCCATCACTCCACCACCTCACATACACCCCACCATCACAACCGACCCATCCCAATTCCAAGCCCTGCATGTAACACCAATGCACGGACCCCCATCACAGACCTGCATGGACACCCATCACTAAAGCATGCACACTAGAAACAATCACCTAGCCCACAAAATGACTACACACACAAAGAAAAGCTGCCAGGGCAATCACAACCATAGAGGGCAACACACCTATGCACAAGATTTCACACGCAGAAACAATAACACTGCATTTACATCCCCACAGGTACCACACCCAACGTAACCAGAGAGGAGGTGCCAGCAACATCCAGTCCCCCCACAGAAGAGGCTCACAGTGATGACAGCAGCTCTGGACGCCTGGATCTGGATGACCACCCTGGCTCATCAGGGACCTCCGGACAGTTGGTTACCCAGCCACACTCCCATACCACCACAGAGCCTCCCCCTTCAGGAAACACCAGCACAGCACCTACCCAGCGGGCCCATACCTCTGTCCCCAGGACACGCCAATCAGCAGTGTGTCCACCACTACAGGGACCCCAGGACACCCCACAAACACAGGACAATCAGGGACCTGGGGTCAGTGGCAGTGGGCACACAGTTGAGGGGACAGAGTCAAAGGACAAAATGGAAGCTGGGAGGACAGGCCCAGGGAACAGACTCTCCAGAAGGCACTTGCAGGGATCCTGAGAGCATACCATCATTCCCAGGAGACGATGGGCCAGATACTGCAAAAGCTGCAGGAGACCCAGCAGCTGCAGAAGGGAGAGTACCTGGGGATCAGGGAGGACCTGAAGGACATCAACACCACCCTGGTCACCATTGCAGGGGTGCTGGCAGACATGGCCAATACCATGAGGGAGCCACTGTGCCCCTGACAATAGCCACACTGATGAACAGCCCTCCACCTCCACTGCCGCTAGTACACAGGAGGCCCTGCCACAGAAAAAAGACCACCAGCACCCCTCCCCCTACAGAAGGAGAACCACCCTGCAAACGGTCCCTGCGATCCAGGCAGAAACCAGAGAACATTGCCAAGACCCCGCCAGGAAATGAGACTCTCCTGATTGTCACCCTTGTGTCCCCCTCTGTCACCCTGTCCACCTTGAACTGCCATTGCTCCACTTCCTATGCCCCCTTAGACAATTCCCCTGTGATACAAATAGACTGGACTCTATCTTGGACTTTCCTCCACCACCGCCCCAGCCCATTGACACATACCCCTCTACTTATTTCTACTTATTGGCCCTTAAATAAACACCATTTAAAAAAATACAAGTATGGAGTCTGGCAAATGATTGAACTATGTATTCGTTTAAGAAGCTCTAAACACTGCAATACAATTGTACATGAATGTATACATAGGAATGACCTGTAGTAGGCTGCAGTCAACACATCAGGATCCAGAGTGGGGCACAGATATCTGAAAATAGAGATTCCAAAGGGTACAGTAAGTTGCCATAGAATTGGGAGAATCCGCCTGCCATGTACAATGTCCAATACAAAACTGTCAATGTAAAGTGAAGTTACAGTGTCTTACCTGTGTGTCACTGGAAGTACTGTTGTATTATTGCTGCTCTGTTGTCCTCATCCTCATCCTCTGCCTCCTCATCTTCACTGTCCACAGGGTCCACTGCTGCCACACGCCCATCTCCAGCCTCATCCCCCTGCAGAAAATACACCTGGCGTCTCAAGGCAAGGTTATGCAACATGCAGCATGCCACGATTATCTGACAGACCTTCTTGGGTGAGTAGTACAGGGATTCACCAGTTAGATGGAGGCAACGAGACCTGGCCTTCAGGAGGCCGAAGGTCCTCTAGATAATCCTTCTTGTCCACCCATGTGCCTCATTGTTACGTTCCTCTGCTCTAGTCCTGGCATTCCTCACTGGGGTCGGTAGCCATGAGAGGTTGGGGTAACCAGAGTCACCTGCAAATATCGAGGGACACCTGTTAGACACAGAACTTTTGGATGTTTGAATTGTAATGAATATATCTTTTGGGGCAACCGATATTTGTCTTTCTTTAATGGATAATAATGGCCAAACAAAGGAATATATAGTATTCTTACTATGTTTATTTGTCGGTGTTTCATGTTTCTTTAAATGGGATAGAGCACTATGGGAAATATGGGCTATGAGGAAGGTCTGTTTGATCGAAGCGCGTCGCCATTAAACTTTACTTTGCATCTAAAGCTCTGGAGTGATGTCTTTTTAATGCCCATGACATGTTATTTGTTTTAAAAAATTGATTTGTATAACTACTGCACAAACAGGAGGTTTTGGCAGAAAATGCTCACAGTTTGAGGGGTATAATAATACCTAGTGTTAATAGGCAGACATAGGTAGGGTGGTCTGCATATCCAGGTAGATCCCACATCCTGCTAAAGATCCTCTTGGCCTCTCTTTCTTGATCTTTGATGTTTTTGGCTTTACTGGAGCCTTGGTCTTTGAGATGTTTGAGACATAAAGGTACCAGGCTCTCATAATATTCGTATTTGAAGGAAAGATGAGCCTGAGCCCATCAAGGGAACTGATTGTACTCCTCTGACCTTTGGTAAAATATACAAGTAAGTCAAAGTTTTCTTAATGGGGGTGAATTTTGGACATTCTGAGACTATTAGTTTTGATCAAAATAACACTCCTAATTTTCCCGTTGACCTAGGAACATGATGGTTATGTCAACATAATCCTTCAACTGATTAGAAACCACTGAGTATGCATTTTACTTCAGTATCTCATAAAAATGTTTGCTTTATGAAAGATTCCTGATCACAGATTCATCCTTTGGCAGGATATTCTATTTTAAGTCCTGAAAGAGGTGTAACCAAAATTCCTGAAGCACAATCTGATTTCCAGGATGTGTTCAGTGAAAAGAGAAGAGGAAACTTACATGTCTCCGCCCCAGGGGAGTATGCATTAATGCTCCATAGATTAAGGGCCTCATTACGACCTTAAAGGAGGAGTTTCCTCCATCACAAATGTGGCGGATATCCTCTCTGCCGTATTACGATCTCCATTGAATCATAATTTGGCAGATGGGATATCCGCCACATTTGTGATGGAGGAAACCCCTCCGTCAAAGTCATAATAAAGCCCTAAGTTCCAGACCCTAAGGATTCACATGGCTTAATAAATCCCCTCATTAAGAAAAGAAGATGAATATCTGAAGAAATATCTTGAAGACATTCTTCTTCCCCAGCAGGGGCACATTTATTTTTTGTTCTGAACAAAAATGGTAACCTGACGTTATGTGTCTATTACTAAAAACTGAATGGCCATTACAAGAAAGGATATCCTTGGACATTGATTTTAGTGCTGTTGATCAGGCCTGCACAGCCAAGATATTCACAAATTTGGATTTGAGACGAGCATATAATTTAATCAGTATTAAAGCATCAGCCAAAAGGAAAATATATTTAACACTAGATACACCTTTGAATATCTAGTAATGCCATTCAGCATAAGTAATTTATGCCAGGCCATAAAACTCCATGGTAAGCGTGAGTCTTTAGTCAGACAGAATAGTAAAAGAGTAAATTAGAAGCCCCCTGTATCCTTTTAGTTTAGAACATGAATGTATCAGATTTGGAAATATTCTTAGCTCATTTAAGATCATATTTATGTTCCTAGGAACCGAACAATTGGATTCAGGAGGATCCCCAAGACAATACTGTTATGGGGGGAACCATTTTGTTCATGAAAACAAATAATTTGTACCCAATCAACTGTTAAAAGAAAAGGTTCTGTACTGGTGTCATGTTTCTCCTATAGCTGGACATTTGGAGAAATATATTTACTCTGATCTAAAAAGCGTAAAACATTTTTAAACTAACAATTAGGCAAATAATTGGTATAACATTGTTGCATTCAACAAAAGTATATTCTATGTTTATAATAACTTATATATTTTTTAAAAACAAATCTCACTATTAATCACCCAGATTTGAATGAAAATATGACCTCACCAATATTTGAGTTATTCTGCTTCTAAAACAGTTGCATGGCACTTACCAAATGATCTGACAGGCAAGTACAAATATGATATTTATCTTATCCTCTGGTCACTTAATTTAGTAAATGTTCAAGGTGAATAACTAAAAAAACATGCTTTATTGGAGACAAATATTTTGCAGAGTACGCAGTTTATACAATCCAAGATGATGTGACAAAGAGTTTCTTCTTTAGGCCCACAAGCTGAACAGAAAAGAGTATTTTTATCAACATTAAATTACATTCCTATTACTACCATCAGGTGCAATAAATTTAGAAATTGCAGCAGAGTGGTTCAATAATATTACATGGCACTTGTCTAGCAAATCAGTGTGGGATCTTACATAACTACTCAGTATATTCCATAATTCAAGAGAATACTTATTATTGTTTTCAAATAATTTATTAGGACTCACACAAGCGTTTTTGTCATTATGTTTTCAAGCCATATACCTTTTTTATCTCAGGGGGTTTCAAATTTCTTTTCTGGCATCCTGAAATCCCATCAGGTAATTTTTGTTTGCTCCTTTCAAAATAATCCTGGTTGGCATCAAACTTTAAGATCACATCACTCTTAGGTAGTAATACATCACTCATGCCAATGATTACAGTGCATACAACAATGTATGTTGCTGTTTTAAGTCAACACTCCTTTGGAGTGACTACAAATTAATCAAGAGCTGCAAAGCAGCAATCTATCATTTTAAATATCATTGGTATTTTATCAGAGTTTCATCCGAGTCAATGTTGGTATTTTGATGTAAGTTTTAAAGATGTATTAAATCTCTTTAATACAGAACAAAGCATGAAGCACATTCCATAAAGGTAGCCCTATTCTAAAGTAAGAAGAATGGAGAAAATTACCAAATAGAACCATGAAGATTACTAAATTCGAGAGGTGAAATCTGAAAACAAATATTTAAATTATTAGCAGAGTTTTCCATAAAGAGAGGTTCATTAAACTCAGTAGAGTCTCAGAGCGGTATAGATTCAAAGGAAATAGAAAGTATCTCAGAATGAATATGTCAATCATCAGCAAAGAGTTTGGGTCACTTCTCTACTCTAGGAACACACATCTAACATATTTTCATATCAACAGTTAGAGCACAGTGTTGTATTCATCGTCCAATCAGCATACAATGTTCTCATGGGAACAGGACAGTGTTGACTAAACACATTGGGACAAATAATGTCTCAATGTAAGATACAAGTGTAACAGAAATTGTAACATGACTATCAACTTAGCTTGTTTCTCATCACCTTTTACTAAAAGACAATAGCAAGTCAGGGTTAGTGCATTACACTGCTAGATGAAATATTTCCTTTTCCCTTTCTACTAATAAAACCTATTCATAAAGAAACATTTTATGGAAATTGCACTAACATTTCAATACATTATTTTTATCTTATGAAAGCTATGGGGTGAAACTGCTGAAGCATAACACATCTTTTATTCATTCTGTTGACTCAAAAACACATTTGTGTCATCAGAACTTTAACATTCATTACTACCACACAGATCAAAACAAAACAAGGAAAGAAAGGAAACAAATGCATTTGTCAGTGAATTAAGTTAAATACATGTGATTAGGGAAGTTGATGTCCAATCCTTGTTTAAAATGCAGTGCTTATTTGAGGTCTACACATTGTATCTTATAGTTGTTTATGTTAACTTTCACTTAATTAAAACGCTCCTGCAGCCTCCTCATCGGATGGTTTCTAACTATTATAACTTATTAATTCACAGAGAGTTTCAGGTTTCTCTCTCGTCTTCAGTTGAGTCCTTTCTGTTTGTTTTCAAGATCTCACTTTCCTTTAGTTTTTGATATTCCTTATTCATATAATAATTCAATTCTAAGGGGGTCATTATGAACTTGATGGGAAAACCCACAGAGTTCAACGCTGGCGGTCAACAAAGACCACCAGTGTGCAGAAGCCTCTGCCGTCCACATAATGTACATTCAGCTGGGTCTGAACATTGATGCCGGCTCCACATGGGCAAGGTCAGCTAGCAAGTGAGTGAATAGATAGAAAATGGCGGTCACGTCTGCGGCGGTGCGTACCGCCATTGCCGGAGTACATCGCTATAGGCTCCTGGAATCTATAGGGCCCAATGATAACCAATGCGAATTTCCGTGGCAGTCGTTGACCGCCTACCGCAATGACACACAACGCCAGCAGAATTACCTCCTTTCCAGTTGTCCCTCCTCACAGGTCAGGCAGCCGCCATTTCAGCGGGGCACAGGCCATGGCACCTAACTGCGTCACAGCAACTGACTCTTGGATTCACATACTGGTTCTGTTACTGTAGAAATGCATCATTATTGCAATAGATGTGTGATTATGACCCTCTGCTCACCGTTTTCCTCCATAGGCTTTGACGGCTGAGGATGAATATTATATGCAGACATTCTCCAGTGTAGAGACCCCTGGTGGACCTTGCAACAATGGAGGATAGACACATTAGCCTAACCTACAGACTTGATAGGGCCACAATCCAAGAACTGTGTGCCCAATTGGAGCCAGACCTGATTTCAGCTATCCGCCAGCCCACAGGTATCTCCCCTCTAGTGCAGGTCCTGTCAGTGCTCCATTTCCTGGCAAGTGGTTCCTTCCAAACAACAGTGGCCATGGCATTAGGGATGTCTCAGACAATGTTCGCCAACGTGTTGAGCAGAGTGTTGTCTGCCCTGCTGAAACACATGCGCAGCTACATTGTATCCCGACAGGTGGAGGATTTGGCCACAGTGAAAGCTGTCCTCTATGTCCTGGGACATATCCCCAACATCATTGGTACCATTGATGGTACACATGTGGCATTTGCTCCCCCCCCCCAGTGTTCAGGAATAGAAAAAGCTACCACTCTATGAATGTGCAGATGGTGTGTTTGGCGGCCCAGTACATCTCCCATGTTAATGCCAAGTATACTGACTCTGTGCATGACGCCCTTATCTTGAGGAATAGCAGCATTCCATATGTGATGGCTCAACTCCAGAGGCACCGGGTGTGACTAATAGGTGAGCCCAAGGTCCCCACCCAGTATATGTTGGTGTCTGGGTATGGGGTTGTCCCTAAGGGTTAGTGTGTGTCTAACAGTTGTCCCTCGATGTTTTCGGGTGACTCTGGTTACCCCAACCTCTCATGGCTACTGACCCCAGTGAGGAATGCCAGGACCAGGGCAGAGGAACGTTACAAAGAGGCACATGGGTGTACAAGGAGGATAATTGAAAGAACCTTCAGCCTCCTGAAGGCCAGGTTCCGTTACCTCCATCTCACAAGTGGATCCCTGTACTATTCACCCAAGAAGGTATGCCAGATCATCGTTGCATGTTGCATGTTGCACAACCTGGCCTTGAGATGCCAGGTGCCTTTTCTGCAGGAGGATGAGCTTGGAGGTGGGCTTGTGGCAGCGGTGGAGCCTGTGGACAGTGAGGAAGAGGAGGCAGAGGAAGAAGATGTGGACAACAGGAGTAATATCATACTGCAGTACTTCCAGTGATACATAGGTAAAACACTGTAACTTCACGTTACCTTTAAGTTTTCAGTTGGACCTTGTGCAAGGCAGCCTGATTTCCCTATGTCTATGGCCACTTACTGTACCCTTTGGCATCTCTATTTTCCGATCTCTGTGGCCCACTCTGGCTCCTGATATGTTTACTGCTGCCCACTAAAGGTCATACCAATGTATATATAACTGTACATATGACTTGCAATGTTTTAAGAATATTGTACTAATACATAATTCAATCATTTGTCAGACTCCGGATTTGTATTTGATCCAAGGGTGTTTATTTAAGTGCTAATAAGTAGAGGGGGATGTGCAATGGGCTGGGGTGATGTGGAGGAATTTCCAGTTAGAGTCCAGTCTCTTGGTATCACAGGTGCATTGTCCAATGGGGCATAGGAAGGAGAGCAATGGCAGTTCAAGGTGTACAGGGTGACAAAGTGGAACAGAAGGGTGACTATCAGGAGAGTCTTATTTCCTGGCTGGGGTCTTTGCAATGTTCTCTGGCTTCTGCCTGGAGTGCAGGGACCACTTGCAGGGTGGTTCACCTTCTGCAGGGGGTGGGGTGCTGGTGGTCTGTTGTTCCTGTGGTGGGGCCTACTGTCTACTAACACTGGTGTAGGTGGAGGGCTGTTCTTCGGTGTTGATAGTGTCAGGGGCCCGTTGGTGTGCCACTGCCTCCCTCATGGTGTTGGCCATGTCTGCCAGCACCCCTGCAATGGTGACCAGGATGGAGTAGATGTGTTTGAGGTCTTCCCTGACCCCCAGGTACTGTCCCTCCTTCAGCTGCTGGGTCTCCTGCAACTTGGCCAGTATCTGACCCATGGACTCCTGGCAACGGTGGTATGCTCCCATGATGTTGGTGAGTGCCTCCTGGAGAGTGGGTTCCCTGGACCTGTCCTCCCCCTGTCACACAGCAATCCTCCCAGCTTCCCTGTTGTCCTGTGCCTCTATCCCCTGAACACTGTGCCCACTGCCATTGACCCCAGGTCCCCGATCGTCCTGTGTTTGTGGGGTTGCATGGGGTCCTTGTAATGGTGGACACACTGCTGATTGACGTGTCCTGGGGACAGTGGCATGGGCCCGCTGGGTGTGTGCTATGCTGGTGTTTCCTGAGGGGGGAGGCTCTGTGGTTGTCTGTGACTGTGGCAGGATAACCGACGGTCCATGATGGGCCAGGTTGGTTATCGTGATCCAGGCGTGTAGAGCTGCTGTCATCACTGTGGGCCTCCTCGGGGGAGGGACTGGATGTTAGTGGCAACTCCTCTCCGGTGATGTTGAGTAGGGGTCCTGTGGGGATGTAAATGCAGTGTTATTGTATCTGTGTGTGCCATCTTGTGCATGGGTGTGTTTCCCTGTATGGTTGTGATTGCCCTGCCAGCTTTGCCTTGTGTGCGTGGTGATTTTGTGGGCTAGATGATTCTCTCTAATGGGAGTGCTGTGCTGAAGGGTGTCCATGCAGGTCTGTGATGGGGGCCCATGGATCGTTGTGGTATGCAGGGCTTGGTATTGGGATGGGTGGGTTGTGATAGTGGGGTATATGAGAGGTGTTGGAGTGATGGGGTGAGGGTAGGGGTAGTAGTTTGTGATGGCATGGAGGTAGGGTGGGAGATATAGTAGTAAAGATTTGACTTACCAGAGTCCAGTCCTCCTGCTACTCCTGCGAGGTCCTCAGGATGCACGATTGCCAAGACTTGCTCCTCCCATGTTGTTAGTTGTGGGGGAGGAGGTGGGGGTCCACCGCCAGTCCTCTGTACTGCTACCTGGTGTCTTACAACCACGGAACGCACCATCCCCCATAGGTCGTTCCACCTCTTCCTGATGTCATCCCTTGTTCTGGGGTGCTGTCCCATGTCGTTAACCCTGTCCACAATTCTCCACCATAGCTCCATCTTCCTAGCAATGGACGTCTGCTGCACCTGTGATCCGAATATCTGTGGCTCTACCCAGATGATTTCCTCCACAACGTACCTTAGCTCCTCATCTGAAAACCTGGGGTGTCTTTGGGGTGCCATGGATGTAGTGTGAGTGATAAGTGTGAGGATGTGTGGGGTGATGTGTGAGGTGCTGTGTTGGGGTGTGTGGTGTGAGGTGCGTGGATGGTGTATGGGTGATGGTGTTCTGTGGCTCAGATTGTGTGGGTGCTCCTGGTTTGTGTCTCTCTCTGTTTGCAATCTTTTTTTTGTTGAAAGGGTTGTGGGTAATGTGGGTGTGTGTTTTATAGTGGTGTGAGTGTATGGTTGTGGTGTGTGTATGTGTGTCAGGTGTGTGTAGTTTGAATTGTCCAATGTGGTATAGTTTTGTTAGTGTGTGTGTATTTTGAGCGCGGCGGTGTGTACTGCCAATGGTTTACCGTGGTTGAAAGACCGCTGCGGTGATTCGTGGATCCTGATACTGTGGACGTATTCCTGTTGGCGTAACGGTGTGGGTTTTGCTATTGCCAGTTTATCACTGACCTTTGATGTGGCGGACTTGTGAGGGTGTCTGTATAGTGGCAGATTTCTCAGTGTGGGTCATAATACCCGTAGAGGTATACCGCCATGGTCACGGTATCTTGGTGGCCATCAGCACGGCGCTAGGTGGCATTTACAGCCAAGGTTGTAATGAGGGCCATATTTACAAAAGCCTTGTTAGCCAATTAAATTTGGAAACTACCATGGACAAGAAAGGTTCTTGAGAATGCTCTCTAAAGGAATTAATTAATTTAGCACTTCAGCTAGATCACCAGCAAAAGGAGTGGCACTTCGAGAGATGAATGAAATCCCACTGGTCAAAACCTTGTGCTCTTTTGGAACTTGCCCTGATACACCTTCAGTGGAGGCTATGAAGATTGGGAATGTCCACATGCTTCCGTTTCAGGGGGAATGGAATCTAGATAAAAAATTGATTTTAAATGATCCAGGTATCACCTCTCGGGGTCGGTGCAGGTCACAGCCACAGCAGCCACTATTTTGACACCAGAGTATTTTGAGCCAGAGTTTTAGATGTAAAGTCAAGTTTAATGGCGATGCATTTTGATCAAACAGGTCTTCCTCATAGCCCATATTTCCCATAGTGCTCCATCCCATTTAAAGAAACATAATACACCCACAAATAAACATAGTACAAATACTATGTATACCTTGGTTTGGCCATTATTATCCATTAAGGAAATAAAAACATCTGTTGCCCCAAAAACTATATTCATTACAATTCTAACATTAAAAAGTTCCACATTAACATAAAACAAAAGGGGAAAAAGAAAAAAATATAAAAATAATACTAATAATAATAATAATACTAATAATAATAATAATAATAATAATAATAATAATAATAATAATAATAATAATAAATAAATACATCAATTATATCATGCCTAACGAAAAGTGGTATTTTTTGTTCTGAACTCAAATGGTAATCTGACGTTATGTGTCTATTACTAAAAACTGAATGGCAATTACGATGAAGGATACCTTTGGACATTGATTTTAGTGCTGTTGATCAGGCCCATACAGCCAAGATATTCACAAATGTGGATCCGAGACAAGCATATAATTGAGTCAGTATTAAAGCATCTGCCAAAAGGAAAATATATTTAACACTAGATACACTTTTAAATATCTAGTTATGCCATTAAGCATAAGACTCCATGGTAAGCTTGAGTCTTTAGTCAGACAGAACAGTAAAACAGTAAATTAGAAGCCCCTTGTATCCTTGTAGTCTAGAAAATGAATGTATCAGATTTTGACAAATTCTTAGCTCATTTAAGATCATAGATTTTTTCTTAGGAACAGAAAAGTTGGATTCAGGAGGATCCCCAAGAAAATACTGCTATGGAAGGACTATTTTGTTCATTAAAACAAATGATTTGTACCCAATTAATTGTTAAAAGAAAAGGTTCTGTACTAGTGTCATGTCTCTCCTATTGTTGGACATTTGGAGACATATATTTACTTTGGCCTAAAAAGCAAAAAACATTTTTAAACTAACAATTAGACAAATAATTGGTACTACATTGTTGCATTTATTTACAGTTATAGCAACAAAAGTATATTTTATGTTTATAATAAATTAGTTATATGTTTAAAACAAATGTCACTATCAATAGCCAAGATTTAAATGAAAATAGTACCACACCAATATTTGAGTTATTCCGCTTTTAAAACAGTTGCAGAGCACTTACCAAATGATCTGACAGGCAAGTAAAAATATAATATTTGTCTTATTCTCTGGTCACTTTATTTAGCAAATGTTCAAGGCAGATGTTAACTAAAAAAACATGCTTCTGTGGAGAAACATATTTTGCAGAGTACGCAGTTTATACAGTCCAAGATGATGTGACAAAGAGTTTCTTCTTTAGACCAAGAGCTTAACAGAAAAGATTATTTTTATCAACATTAAATTGCTTTCCTATTACTAACATCAGGTGCAATTAATTAAGAAATTGCAGCAGAGTGGTTCAATAATATTACATGGCACTTGTCTAGCAAATCATTCTGGGATCTTACATAACTACTCAGTATATTCCATAATTCAAAAGAATACTTATTATAGTTTTAAAATAATTTATTAGGATTCGCACACATTTTTTTGTCATTATGTTTTAAAGCCCTACACCTTTTAATCTCGGGGGGTTTCAAATTTCTTTCTTGGCACCCATGAAATCCCATCAGGTACTTTTTGTTTGCTCCTTTCAAAATAAACCTGGTTGATAACAAACTTTAAGATCACATCACTCTTAGGCAGTAATACATCACTCATGCAGAAGTTTACAGTGTATACAGCAATTTATGTTGCTGTTCTAAGTCAACACTTCTATGTAATGCTGTGGTTGGGGTACTCTGACTTAGAGGGAGGATGTTGTTAGGTTGCCTATTGGGAACGTCAATCATTCATGTTCAATCTCAGCCACAAACATTAAATTCTTACCCCCACTGAGCCCAAGAGGTTGGACCTTTAGAGTGACTACAAATTAATCAAGAGCTGCAAATCAGCATTCTATCATTTTAAATGTCATTTGTATTTTATCAGAGTTTCATCTGAGTCAATATTGGTATTTTGATGTAAGTTTTAAAGATGTATTAAATCTCTTTAGTAGTTAATTTCTTTATTGGAAGATCATCAATTAGTGAATGACAATATCATTATAATACAGAACAAAGCATGAAGCACAGTCCATAAAGGTAGCCCTATTCTAAAGTAAGAAGAATGGAGAAAATTATCAAATAGAATCATGAAGAGTTCTAAATTCGAGAGGTGAAAGCTGAAAACAAATATTCAAATTATTAGCAGAGCTTCCCATAAAGGGAGGTTCATTAAACTCATTAGAGTCTCAGAGCGGTATAGATTCAGACAAAGGAAATAGAAAGTATCTCAGAATGAATATGTCAAACATCAGCAAAGAGTTTGGGTCACTTCTCTACTCTAGGAACATACATGTTTTCATTTCAACAGTTAGAACACATTGTTATATTCCTCCTCCAATCAGCATACGATGTCCTCATGGGAAAAGGACAGCTTCTGTTGACTAAACACATCGGGACAAAGAATTTCTCAATGTAATATACAAGTGCAACAGAAATTGTAAGATGACTATCAACTTAGCTTGTTTCTCATCGCCTTTTACTATAAGACAAAAGCAGTTCAGGGTAAGTGCACTATACTCCTAGATAAAATATTTCCCTTTCTTCTAATAAAACCTATTCATAAAGAAACATTTTATGGAAATGGCACCAAGATTTCAATACATTATTTTTATCTTATGAAAGCTATGGGGGTGAAAATGCTGAAGCATAACACATCTTTTAATCATTCTGTTGATTCAAAAACACATTTGTGTCAACAGAGCTTTAACTTTCATTACTATGACACAGAGCGAACCAAAACAAGGAAAGAAAGGAAACAAATGCATTTGTCTATGAATTAAGCTAAATACATATGATTAGGGGCGCTTGATGTCCAAACCTTGTAAAAAATGCAGTGCTTATTTGAGGTCTACACAATGGGGGTCATTCTGACCCTGGCGGTCTTGGACCGCCAGGGCAAGAATGATGGAAGCACCGCCAACAGGCTGGCGGTGGGGCCAGCGGTGTCCCGCCGATTTCCCCCCCGCGGTGATAATCTGCCAGGGAAGCGCTGCAAGCAGCGCTGCCCTGGGGATTATGACCCCCTTACCGCCAGCCTGTTTCTGGCGGTTTACACCGCCAGGAAGAGGCTGACGGTAAGGGGTGTCCTGGGGCCCCTGGGGGCCCCTGCACTGCCCATGCCACTGGCATGGGCAGTGCAGGGGCCCCCTAACAGGGCCCCGGCCTGCTTTTCACTGTCTGCATGGCAGACAGTGAAAAGCGTGACGGGTGCAACTGCACCCGTCGCACGGCCGCAACACCGCCGGCTCCATTTGGAGCCGGCTCCTGTGTTGCGGCCTCATTCCCGCTGGGCCATCGGGCGCTAACATGGTTAACGCCCGCCGGCCCAGCGGAAATGTTGGAATGTGGGCCGCGTTATTGTGGTCGCATGGCGGCCGCTTAGCGGTTCCAGCCTGGCGGGCGGCGGTAGCAGCCCGCCAAGGTCAGAATGACCGCCATTGTATCTTATAGTTGATTTTGTTAACTTTCACTTACTTAAAACGCTCCTGCAACCTCTTCATCTGATGGTTTCTAACCATTATAACATTTTCATTCACAGAGAGTTTCAGGTTTCTCTCTCGTCTTCAATTGAGTCCTTTCTGTTTCTTTTCAGGATCTCTGTTTCCTTTAGTTTTTGATATTCCTTATTTGTATGATCATTCAATTCTAAGTCTTTCTTCATTCTTTAATTCATCTCTTTTCCCTTCATCTTTTATAATACCATCTTAATAACCTTATAAACTCCTAATATTGATAGGAAACAAACCACTACAATTAACACGGGTACTAATATAGCTTTGATGATTCCTTATCTTGCTACTGCAATCCAGATACCTGTTGCCAAAACTCCCTGTTAAAGCCTTTCACTATACTGGTGGTTTCTACAGACTGTAGATCAAGTTTTAGATCAGAAATATTATTTTCAAACTGTTTATTCTTCTTCTTCTAGTCAGGGATGTACGTGCAACAAAATTCGATTTTAAGCATCTTGCAAATTCATTTTCTGTGAGTAAAATATCTAAAGCATATCTATTTTGCACAACCATTATTTTGAGTTTTCAATAAATTAAGCTCCTTCTCTGCTGGTTGCCAGTTTGCCCACTACTGTTGAAAGCTTTTCTATCTTCCCATAATTTAGTATCACACCTAGTGCTGGAATAACAGCTCTAAATATGTCTCCCAGTAGCTGTGTTCCTTCATTAACACTTTGTGTTGATCTATGCGCAGGTGTCATTGTTAAGCAATCAAGCTCTGCACATGATACATCTTTGAAATAAGTGGAAAATATCCTCCCAATCAACAGGTAATTTAAAGTATGCATTCTGGTCACAGATAAAATAAACTCCAGGTTTAGTTGGGTCATCCCCCTGTAATATTTGCCTCGGTCCTCATCATAATTCAAAAACATGTCCACAATTACTATTCCCTACAAGTCTCCTTTTCCCTTTAATTCTTCTTTTGAAAACACACATTTTCCCTCTGTGTCTCATCTCTAGCTTTAGTCTTGGAATGGACATTTTCTTTCTATACTCATCTTCTTCCTTTTTCCAGACATTCTTCTAAATGTCTTCACTTTTGTTAACTCTACGTGCTATGTGTTCTTCTCTTCTCCAACATCATAATAAAGGTTTTCTCTAATGGATCCATTAAGCAGGTTAAATTATTTTTGTATACCTTAGCAGGATGTATAGGAAGTAAAGGGCTGAAATAATGCCAAGCTGTCTCCATTTCATTTGCTTGTGAATGTAAGTTCATGCTTTTCAGTAAAGGCACTTTCAAAAGAATTATTCCAAAGTTAAAGTAATAGTATTCAAATTGTTGCTGCTTTATACTAAGCTAGGCAAAATACTGCATGATGTAGTATAAGAAAGAGGAATGTGATGGGATGCCACCTCATGATCAGCCAATGAAGGTAAGTGTGCACACACATACTCATTTATATGTTTAGCTTGTCTACATTCTTGATCTAATTTTGCATAAACAATTCTGATTAATTCTCTATCTTGGAATCTACAAATTAAGCTTTCAACTCATCCTCATCTATGTCAGGTTTATATGTTTTTTTAGTAAAGGGAAATTCAGATTTGTCTGTCTTTGGTGTAAAGTGTTTCACTAATAATATTGCTATAGCTAGTGATAATATCAATAGAAATAGAACACCTAAAATAAGCTTGCATCTATTTTTGGTTAGAACACACATTTTGACTAGAGTCAGGTCTTTCAAAGACTATAGGTGTAACAGCAGCATTAGTGTCTTTATTTTATTGCACAAACAGTTCTAATGTTTCTTCTTTTCTTCTTGCAATTTAAGTGAGTTTCTTGCAGTTTTACTTACAACTATCTTGGTATAGTCTTCCTTTGCCCTATGCCATGTTCTTTTTGGTCTTTTTGACAATATTTGAATCTATTAGCCTAGTTAATTCAGTACGTTTTACCAGAATTGGGGTTTAGCTTTAAACAGTTTCAAGGGGGTCAGCTTTAAACAGTTTCAAGCAGTTCCTGTAGTTCTTTATTCCAGTCAAGTAAATCTGATGTTGGGATGTTTAACACTTGGCTCATGTCATAGGTCCATTCAGGTGCTGAATATCTTCAACAAGGTACTCTTGCTCTCTTAGATGTTCTAAATGTTTGTTGATCTCCTTCTGTGACACTTACTGTGATACTTGTCTCTGTCGCCTCATCAATTGTTGGCTGTATGAATCCAACTTACACACTTGATTTCTGCTTCTTTGACTGTAGTCTTTTGGCCGTTTAGCCTTGTGGGTGTCTCTTTTTGTTTTCGATTCAGTGATTGTTCCTTTCCCTGGTTCTTCTTGTTGATCTGAAGGTGTTTCAACTGTTGCTTCGTCTTTTATGCTTTCTTTTTCACCTTTTACACCGAGAGCTGAAATGCCACTCTCTGAGATATCTGATAATTTAATTACCTCACCTGTCTGAGGTTCATCACTCCTATCTTCTTGCTGTTGTACTCCTTGGACTTCTGTGACTTGTACAGTTTTGTGGTGGTACAGTTACCAGTGTTCTTAGTTCTGGATCATAGAACATGGTTTCTTCACACGGATCTCTGGTTCTCTGGATATGCGAAGCACGCAGCCAGTTTGGTGAGTGAGCACATTTAAAAGCTGTGTTTGTGATTAAAATCACCTGTTAGGGGCCTTTCCACTTTGACTCCAGACAGAACTTTCCCACATTTCTTGATCAGACCCACTCACTGGGCCTGAGGTCATGACACTGCTCTTGATTCAGATTTGCATGACAGCTTCAACCTACCAAGACACAAATGCATCACACCAGCGAATCCTTTGCAGTAATCAAGTGCCATGTCATATGTTATGTTCAAAAGTGCATTTGCAGATACAGCAGGCAGTCTCATGGCTCTTCCCATGAAGATCTTGTGAGGTGATAAACCTGCCTTCCTGTCAGGTGTATTTCCATGGCTCATCTACACCAAGAGTAAAGCATCAGGCCACTTCAATGAAGTGGATGCTCAGACCTTTGCCAATTGGAACCTGATTGTGCCAATGAGTTGCTCTACTATGCCAGAAGACTCAGGTCGATAGCTACAATGCAACTCCTGCTCCACCTGTAATGCTGCACACAGCATCCTATTGATTTCACTGGTAAAGTGAGTTCCTCGATCTGACTCCAGAAAAAACAGTATTCTGTACCTCGGTACCATTTCCCTTAACAATTATTTAGCTACAATAAGACTGTCATTCTTCCTTGTTGGGTAGTTTTCCACCCACTTGACAGAAAAAACACACTATAACTAGGACAAATCTCAGTGAATTACAAATAGGCATTTGCTTGAAGTCCATCTGTATCCAGTTGAAGGGACCACCTGATCCCCCTATATGACTCTGTGTAACTGGTGTTTGTTTTCCTATATTTGTCTGATGGCATGTTTTACAACGGTGACACAATTCGTCTTCATGAGCTCTAAGTCTGGGATTGACCAAATTTTGTCTCAAGTGCCTGGCCATTTCATCCCTACCTAGGTATTTAGGACCATGAAAGTGGTGTGTCATGGAGATAGCAAACTGTCTGGTCATACTGGTCTCCCATTTGCTGAAATCCAAATGTTGTTTGTATCCTTTCCACCTCCTGCTCTGATCCAACCCTGCTGTTCTGCTTCAGTAACATTTTTCTGTAAGGCGTTTGGGGAAACACGTAGGTAGCTTTTTGCACGTCGCAAACAGCGAATGTTGCTGTTTGCGATGTGCAAAAAGCACATTGCGATGCACAAACCCAGTTTTGCGATTCGGTAACCTGGTTTGTGACTCGCAATTAGGAAGGGGTGTTCCCTTCCTAATTGCGACTTGCAGTGCAATGTAGGATTGTTTTGTGACCACGAACGCGGTCGCAAACCAATCGCAGTTTGCACCCATTTCAAATGGGTGCTAACACATTCGCAAAAGGGAAGGGGTCCCCATGGGACCCCTTCCCCATTTTGAATGTCACTATAAACATTTTTTCTTTTGTTTTTGTAATGCATCTCGTTTTCCTTTCAGGAAAACAGGCTGCATTACAAAAAAAAAAAATGCTTTATTGAAAAGCAGTCACAGACTTGGTGGTCTGCTATCCGCAGCAGGCCACCATCCCTGTGAGGGCCGCCATTCACAAGGGGGTTGCAAATTCATGATTATTCATGAGGTGGGCATTTGCGACCCCCTTGCGAATCGCAGATGGTGTCAGGGACACCATCCTACATTCGGATTTGCGACTTGCAAATTGCGAGTCGCTGTGACTCGCAATTTGCAGGTCGCAAATCTGAACCTACCTACATGTGGCCCTTGTTTCATCCCATCTGCTAGCTATAGTCATGAACATTGAAAAGACAGTGGGGGTCATTCTGACCCTGGCGGTAGACTACCGCCAGGCCAACGACCGCGGATGCACCGCCAACATGGGCATTCTGACCCGCCGGTTTCCCGCTGCCCTGGGGAATCCTCCATGGCGGCGCTGGGGATTCCGACCCCCGTACCGCCAGCCTGGCTCTGGCGGTTCTGACCGCCAGAACCTGGATGGCGGTAACGGGTGTCGCGGGGCCCCTGGGGGCCCCTGCAGTGCCCATGCCACTGGCATGGGCACTGCAGGGGCCCCCTAACAGGGCCCCACCAAGATTTTCAGTGTCTGCCAAGCAGACACTGAAAATCGCGACGGGTGCAACTGCACCCGTCGCACCCCTTCCACTCCGCCAGCTCCATTCGGAGCCGGCATCCTCATGAAAGGGGGTTTCCCGCTGGGCTGGCGGGCGGCCTTCTGGCGGTCGCCCGCGAGCCCAGCGGGAAAATCAGAATTACCGCGGCGGTCTTTTGACCGCGCAGCGGTTTTCTGACGGCGGTACTTTGGCGGGCGGCGGAGTCAGAATGACCCCCAGTATCCTCTTGAGACTCATCTGTGAGTGTTCCATTAAATGTACAGGCTGCAATTGTACAATAGCGTGTCACTTTTCCTGCATATCTTTTGCCGACTGTGACATAGCCATTGGCCTCCAGAAGTTTTCTCACATGCTCACCATTTCTAATCGGTGAACCGGAGGATATCATGAAACTAGTTTGTGACCATAACTAACTGAAGTCATGGACCACACCAAAGCCATAGTTACTATCTGTAAAAATAGTCACTTTCATTTGGGCTGTCGAGCTGCAAGCTCTGGTAAGAGCAATTAATTCTGCAACTTGTGCTGAGGAAACTCTTTGAAGCCAGGAAGCTTCCACAGTCCCTTGTATTGTGCAGACTACATTGAATGCTCTCAGCGCACCATCACTTGTTTGCAAGTGTGAGCCATCCACAAAAAGTAGGACTAATTTAAGGGTCATCTTTTATATTGAATCTTGGCTTGGTGCATAAATCTGAAATAGCAAGACAGTCATGTTCAAATTTATCAAATGCATCACTATCGGGCAATGGGGGTTAAGTACAGGGGTTCGTAACACTGCATCTTTTAAGCTTCTCGTTGCTGGACATGAGAATCTGCTGCTCATATTTAGTCAGACTTGTGTTCATCATGTATTGAGTTTTGGTTTTGGTAAGCAAAACCTCAATCGAGTGAGGGACCATAACAGTTAAAGGATGCTCCAACACTATGCTTTCACACCTCCCAAGAATCTGAGGCTACTGATTTTAGACAAACAGGTAGCCTTGCAGTGACAGGATCTAGGGTAATTGAAAAATAGACCACAGGCCTTCTTGTATCTCCATGTTGCTGTGTAAGTACTGCAGAGCGCAGCCCCCCTCTCCCTGCAAAGCAAATTAAAGCTGTTAGTGTAATCAGGCTAGTGCATGACAGAGACCTTCTCTCCACTCTAGAAAAGCTTTCATGTATTTGATGGCCAATGGAATCGGATCAGGCACATCTCTGTGTGTCAACCTCAGTAGAGGTTTAGCTATCAAAACAAAGTTGGGTATACACTTCAGTGATGAAGGGTGATACCCTGAAAACTGTCCCAGGATGCTTGTTTCCGGTCCAGGGAGGACCTGGCCTGGCAGTTCGGGCTGGACTGTTTCCATGAGGAACAGGGTCAGGACTGATTTGCATATGGCTGGGTCCAAACTGGGGTGGCATGGTGAGCAAAAGAACGATGGATTAAACCCAGATCTGTGACTGGGGGTGAGTGTTTGCATTGATCAGCACTCCATCCATCATCCTTTTGTGTTCCTAAAGTTGCCCCAAGTGGGAAGGGTATGCTCAGACATGGGTCCCTTGTTCACTGTGCCACTGGATTCCAGCTAGTCTGGCTGATGAAGGGTGATACCCTGAAACCGGTCCCAGGATGCTTGTTTCTGGTCCAGGGAGGACCTGGCCTGGCAGTTCGGGCTGGACTGTTTCCATGAAGAACAGGGTCAAGACTGATTTGCATATGCCTGGGTCCAAGCTCAGGTGGCATGGTGAGCAAAAGAACGATGGATTAATCCCAGATCTGTGACTGGGGGTGAGTGTTTGCATTGTTCAGCACTCTGTCCATCATCCTTTTGTGTTTATACACTTCAGTAGCCAACCATTCCAAAAAACATTCTGACATCTCTTTGTGTTTTTGGATGAACTCTCTCGCATGACACTTTTCTTTTTTCAATGATATATCCCAAATATTGGACTTCTTTTTGACAGTATTGTAATTTGCTTGGGGCCATTTTATGGTCATTCGTAGTCAGATGATTTAATAGAGCAATGGTGCCTTGTTTGCAAGTTTCTGTTGTTCTTAATGCCACAAGTAGGTCATCCACGTATTGCTCAAGGGCTGATTGGCAGGAAATATTTAATGCCTCAAGATTGTTCTTTAGAGTCTGATTAAAGCTTGTAGGACTCTCAGTATACCCTTGTGGGACTTAACACCATGCTAATACTTTCTCTAGAAACACAATTGAGAGTAAGAACTGACTATCCTCACACAAGGGAATTGAGAAGAAAACTTGACAAAGATCTTGTCAAGTGAACCATTCTGTTGTACACAGAATTGTGGCTGGATTTGGTACCACAGGAAAACATAGGATCACAATGTAATTCGCCTTTTGTAAATCTTGAATGATCCCAAATTTGCCAGTTGGCTTCTGTAATCTCATAACTGTTGAGTTGTATGGATTCCTAATTATCTCTTTCAAATTCCCTTTCTGCAGCATATCCTCAATTATTGATGTTATTCCTGCTATTATTTCTGGGGTCATGTGATAGGGTAGTTTCCGTGTAATAAGCCCAATATCCTTTCCTGTGAAATCCTACACTTCTGGGTTTCCAGTTTCTTTTAATTCTGGGAGCGATTCCTTTGCAGTTCTCTTTGGATAAAGCCTCTTCTACAGCTAACTTAAACTCAGCATCAGTCAGTAATGACACCTGATGGCCATTTACCTCACATTCTACAAACGGTCCACTCTGGTCTACCTCTAAGGCTGTACCAAGTATGCAATCTGCCTCCCCTCTCAAGCACCGTCTGAGTCCGAGATTTCACTATCAAACATCAGGAATTGTTGGACCATATTTTGATTTTGCACTTGCAATGTTTTTTTAGTTACCTGAGGCATCTGGTTTAGATTCATTTTAGGATTACCCACACTCTGTTGAACCATAGGGGCTTGTGGGACTGACATAATTTGAACATGGTTTTGCACTAGCACATGCTGTACAGGGACATTCTGAAATTACGTTTGATTTCCTCCCTGCATCTGATTATTATTTATTCAGTATGGATTGAGCCTACACTTGTGCTTCCAATGTCCCACCCTGTTATAAAAATGACAAGGAGTCATTTTCTTTAAAATTTCCACATCTACACCTGTCCTTGTGTCAATTGGGATTGCTCAACCCCTACTCTGTGAAGCAACCATGCTTCAATGAACACCTTGCATTCCATTCTGAAAACTGACACCATTTCTTCCAAACAACTGATTCTGAAAACTTTTCTATGTTAACTTTGTCTGGGACAATATAAATTTGTCTTTAAGCTTTTTCTACTTCATGTCCTATTCATTACTACTGTACTTAGGGCCAGATTTACAAGAAGTGGTGCGGTGCGGCTGCTGCACCAACACTGGCAGCGCCGTGCTGCATCACTTCTAAAATGTAGGGAAGTGCTGTGTTCACAATGATACAGTGCCCCCCTGTGTTTCCCCCTGCACCCGCACTAAAGTTGCTGCCGAGCGCCAAAGCAGCCACCGTTGTGCCATGGTGCAAGGATGGCTGCGTTGTGGAAGAGATTGTTTTTGTGCAGGAAGAGACACCTTCCTGCACAAAAACAATCCTCTATGGCAATTTGCTCTTTCTATGTGTGCAGCGGAATCCAGCACACATAGAAAGAGCAAAAAACTAGAAGAAATGAAAGCATGTCTTCTCATTGTGCCCCTTGGATGGCATTAGATTTTGGCACTGCCTCAGCTTTACAAAATCTCATAAATTTGGCGCAGTGTCAAAATGCAATGGGTGTTGCTGTGGAATGCCCACAGCAACACTCATTGCACGCCCCTTCCACACAAAATGTTGCGTGCGAAGGGGCCATATTTACAAGGTTACATGAAGCCACAAAAAAAGACTTAATGCCACCTTGTAAATACAGCGCAGTGCACAGCACCACTAGAGCATCACACAAAGTGATGCTCTGGTGGCAGTAGGGCCTTGAAAATCTGGCCCTTACAGTACTCCAGGATCTCATCCAATGACCTTGTCTGCCAAACAAATCACATTCTGCTGCATATGCTGACTAATCTTGGGTCTCAAACTGAGAACAAACTGTGAAATAAAAAATCCCATATCATTTGGCTCAAGATGCATTTGACCTGTGTGCTGCTGGAATGCTTTCAACAACTTCTCATAATACTCATGCACAGATTCTTTCACCTCCTGTTGAATCCTGTTCAACCTCACATAATCCATATCTTTTGTAGGGACTCTGCCTTTCAGGAAGAAAAGTTCTCGCCTCATTATATATTTCAATCACAGTAGGTGATGGTGTACCAGTGTGAGACTCTCTTGGTGGCTCTGTATCTGGCCAATGAGCAACAATTTTACATTCAGACCACAAGTCATTCAGGACAACAGTGTCAAAGAACACATTCAAATCAGTCCTTAGTATGTTTAAGATCTTCACAAACCTTCTAAACTGTGTATACCACTGGGGTCCTCTCTCAACCAAGGGAAATTGTTCGTAGCTGCTGCAAGATGTCGCCTACTCCAAGGCACTTATCCTCCACCTGGTATTTCCCTTAGTGGATAAGCCGAAGCATCTCCCTCATCCATAGTATCTGAAGATGGCTTTCTTTTTATTTCAACTGCATCTGTGTGTTTCCTTTTCTGTTGCTTTGTCCATTTGCTTTCTAATTTTTCTACCAATTCAGTAATGTGCAATTTTGTTCCTGAAGAACACATAAAGCCTCATTATGAGTATGGTGCTCCGAAGACTGCCATGTTGGTGGTGGCGGTTCTACCGCTAACAGGCTGACAGAGAAGACCGCCAAAATATGACCATGGCGCTATTCCCAACAGAATACAGTCAATGCACTGCCACTGTGGTCAGACCACCACGGACGTCGGAAGGCACCTGCAGAGTGACATAGACCATGTTTCTGCAAGACAGATCATGCGGTTGCACACCGCCAAGGTTCCCGCCACGGTTGCACCACCATGCAAACCCAGGCAGAAACGGAGTGCATAAAAGGAGACACTTACCTTCATGAAGCCATACTCAACTGAAGCAGCCATGGAACCAGAACTAGCAGTCATCCCGCTGTTCCTACTAACCCAGAGACTCCAGAATCAACGCCGTAGGTGACAACAGCAATCGCAAGTACACACACCTACCTATCACTGTTGTATATTGCCAATGTTTGTACACTCACACAACATACCATTGGGAACGGGGCGAGGGCGACACACACATGTAACCTGACACACACATGCATGGATAGCCACATACACACCTGCACATACACAGTACACACACTACGGCCATATCTCACACACATGTCAAAAACACATATCAACTTACGGAAACAAAGCACAGGCCCAGTCACGCACAATCACACACAACATCACAATACCTCACCAACAACACCACTACCGCAACAGCATCAATGGATTGACAAACTCAAAATAGACACTACTCAATGACAAATCACACATACAACACAACGCACCACCAACAGGAAGTGAACACACACAATCACACAACCATACATCGCAGAAATCGAAATACACAGCAAACACACAGCACATCGTATCTGACATACCATGCACCGAACACGCACACAGTCAAAGCACACAAAGCCACACAACACTGCAACACAAACACATGTCATGGGGTGTTTAGGTCTAAGCTTAGGGGAGGTTTGGGTTCTCTTGGGAGGGGTGCACTTCTTGGCAAGGGCGGGCCTGGGTACTTGCAGGAGGTAGGGGAGGCCTCGGAGCTGGAAGGGATTGACCTGGGAAGGAAATGGAGTATGTAGGAGTCTTATGGGGGAAGAGGAGTCGGGAAAAGGTCAAAACATGAAAGGAAAGCTTTTTTTGATACAGGGGGATAATCATCAGAAGGGGGTTTAGGTGTGGAGGGTGAGGGTGAGGGAGTGGTTGTCTGACATGTTTTGGGGGGGTGACATGGGGCGGGTTTGATGGAGGTATGCTTGTTGGTAGTGGGTGTCTGTCGGTTGAGTGAGGGCGTTTATGTGTACAGGACTAAGGGGGTGTTGAGGAGTTGGGAGATGCCATTGTGGGTGGCTGACTGTCTGTTGGGGTGGTGCTGCATGTAGGAGTGTCAGTGGTTGTGGTGTCTGCGGGTCTGGTCACTGAGGTGGATGTCTGAGGGTCTGCTTTTGTGTTTACTGTCGGTAGAATAGATGGAGTGGCTGGATCTGTGAATGTTGTGAATGTTGGTGTGGTGTCTTCAAGTCACCCTCTGCAGTCAGACCATGTGTGAAGTGGAGTCAGGCACACAACATGCATATCCAGTACCAGCTTTTGGCTAGAAACATAGAACAATTCCACAAATATGTCCTTTAAACAAGTATTTGCCACAGCAAGATTGATGTAAATGCAGTAATGTACAGGATACATACATCACACATTAGCCTACTATATATCAGGGCTAACAGTCTTCCTATGTACACGTGTACATAACCATCTACCCACACATGTTAGCTCAACTCTTCATTCATGCACCAATAATCTAGCTCATCATACACTCACCCATTAGTGTTGCATTGGACTTACCTGCTCCTCTGGTGCACCATATGGCTGTTCATACAGAGGTAGGACCTCCCCCACAAGCTTTGCCAGCTCTTCGGTACAGAAGGCTAGGGCCCTATCACCTTCAGGACGTGGCATGATAGCTCTCAGAGGCAGTGCACAGCAGCTCAGGTTGTGGAGTTCTTGCTGGCAGCAGTGTCAGGAGTCAAGTGAGGGATTGTGCAGAAGATGGTGGTCACGTCTGCCACGTACAGGACCGTCACCGCCGGCGGACATAGCCATTGGCCCAAGTCCTCAAAAAGGAAGCAATGTGTTCCATTGGCAATGTCCACTGTGGTTGTAATTGCCTTCCACTAGCGGAGTCATGTCACTTCCTGATGTCCAATACAGTAGGTCAGACAGCTGCCTTTTTAGGGCTCTAATATGTATATGATGTAGTAATGAAAGTTGTGTCATTTAGAGAAACCTCATATCTATGACAATGTGTGAAATGCAGGCTTACTGTTTATAAGTATTAATGTGCATGTAATAAGTAGAGGAACTGAAAAGAGTTATTTTGGGTTAGGTACATGAAATATTGTTGTCACCATACTAATGACAATTGGAAGATGGCATGGGTGCAAAAATATATGTGTGACATGTCTACAGGGTTGATGTAACTTTTACTGTCAGTGACATGCATCTCCAAGTAGAGTACATGTGAGGGTTTAGAGTACAGTGGACCTTACTGCAGGGATGTCTCAGCCCATGTTCACTCTGGTTTTGAAGGCAGTACTGTCAGCATTGTTAAAAGACCTGGCCAGCTACTTCAGATTTCCCCAACTTGAGGATCTGGCCCATGTGAAGGCTGATTTCTAAGCTTTGGGACACATTCCACATGTGGTTGGAGCCATTTATGGCACCAATGTAGCCTTGGTTCCCTCAAGTGCAAATAAACAGGTATATAGAAACAGGAAAAACTTCCACTTCATAAATGTCCAAGTGGTCTGTTTGGCTGACCTCTACATTTCACAATTTTGTGCACAGTACCCAGGATCAGTTCATGATTCCTTCATCATGCCGAACAGCAATATCCCACTGCTGATGACACAACTATACACAGAGAGGGCCTGGCTGGTTGGTAAGTCATGTAGGTCATGTGTGTCTGTCTCTTTTTTCCTGCTACCATATATGTGGATGTCCAAGATTAAAGTTTGGATTGTTGTAACTATACCTTACAGGGGACCGTTCTTGGTTATTGACACCAGTGAGGTACTCAACCATGCCAAGGGAAGTCTGCTTTTTTATGAGGCCCACGGAAGGGAAAAGCATGCTGTGGAGCAGACTTTTGGGCTCCTGAAGGCAAGATTTTGCTGAATAGACAAATGTGGAGGAGCCCTCCTCTACTCACCCTACAAGGTCTGCCAAATAGTTTTTGCCTGCTGCATGCTCCATAACCTTGCCCTGAGACGTCAGATACCATTCATAGTAGATGAGGGGGGGGGGCATGCAGATCCTGTGGGTGGGAATGCAGATATTCCAAGTGAGGATGAACATGATGAGGATGAAGCTGGAGACATCAGGGCAGATGTCATCAATCAAAACTGACTCAAGGTATGTGATGTGATGTACTAATGAGATTCCATGGGACATTGTTGATATAATACATGCCATGTAGTGTGCTTCTTGCCACCCTCTGTGTGGTCTTAAGGGCTCCAAAGCTCATGATTCAGATATGCATGTTGGATGTTCCTTCGAGCTGTATACAGAAAAGTAATGTACATGGTCTATTTTTCAGCAAATGCACAATCAAAGTAACTTTTGTTGAGAAAATGTGATGTGTGTGTTCACTCTGGCCTATACCCTATCCTTGTCAATCACAGATTTGCAGATTGGCTGTTTGGCTAATTCTCATTTGCCATTGTCACAGGCAGATGGGATTTGCAGACTGACATGAGCAGTGGACATGGACTAGATCAGGCACTGTTTTGCATCAGATTTGTGCTGTGTGAATTATATGCCCAGACTGCCAGGACAGTGGTTTGGAAGTGTCCTTTTCCACAAACTAGTTCTGTTTTGTACTGGAGGTGGTTCAAACGGTGGCATGTGTGTGTCCATTTGTGTCTGACACATGCCACAATGTGGTATCCAGACCCTCCACCATCATTATGGTTCGTGTTGTATGTGACCTAACTTGTGCATAGCTGTCAGTGTATTTCCTAAGAGCAGACCAATGTGCATGTGTCTGAAGACTGACATAGGTGAGTGGCAAGCCTACAGATACCTGACCATGGTAAGTGGAAGGTTCTATGACTGGGGAGCTTAGTACTGATCTCTGTCTGTTTGATGGGGTATGGTGATTTGGGAGGATGTTGTATGGGTATATCATGACGCTTTTGCTGATGATACATTGAACCAATCTGTCTGACTCCTAGGTTGGTGATAGACTGACATGTTCATAACTTCTGTATTCTGTGGGTTGGCAGTGCATCACACCTATGCTGAAACACTAAAGTCCACAGCATTACTTCACAATGTGCTGATTGCTATTCTCCTAATAAATATGTGGAAATGTACAATACATGTGACTTGTGTCATGTGTACGTTACAATACCAATGCAATGTGTATCCCGGTTGCCCAGTACATGTATGATGACCATTACAGAGGTATAACATTGGAGAGGAACATTTTGGTACAATAGTCTTCATGCACTTTAGTTGTTTATGGTTGATACATCACACTTACACAGGATCTGTGATTAAGTGGTATTTATTGGTGAGTGAACATCAAAATGAATGAATTGAAACAAAAATTAAATGAAAATAACAGTGAAGGGTTCAATCATAGTGGATGAAACCATTTGGAACCACAAGTCCAGTGTCCTTGCACCATAGGAAAATGGAGTTAGGTGTCGGAACAGTCAACAGGGTGTATCAGTCACAAACAAGGGTAACCAATCAGGAGAGGTTCACTTCCTGGCAGTGGGATTGGTCTTGGCATCTGCTCCTCCTAGATGTGTGGGTGGATGTCCACATTTGCGGGGGGTTCTTGTGCTACAGAGGGTGGGTTGTTGAGACATTCCTTTCCCTGGCAGGGCATCAATTCCACTAGCAGCCACAGATGTTGAGGGGCCTAATGTCTCATGGCTAGTGAAAGAGGCCTGATGTTGGGTGCCAAAGCTATTCAGGGTAGTGTTGATGTCCCTCAGCACCCCAGCAATGGAAGCCAGGATGGCATGTTGTGCTTGCCACTGCTGCAAGGCTTCCTGGTGGTTGTCCCTTGCTAGATGTTTGATCTCCCCCATCATGGTCAGTACCTGGCCCATTATGCCTTGAGAGTTTTGGTAGGCTTGCAAGACTTGTGAGATGGTTGCTTATGGTGTAGTTGCAACAGGCCCGGTAGGAGTCATTGTGAGCAGGGTCAGGCTGACAGTTGTTGACTGACCAGGTGTACCTGATGGGCCATCTTCGTCCTCAGTGTCCAGACTTCCAGGACTGTTTTCCTCACTGGGGCCTTCATTCAGAGGGGTAGTGTCTGTCGCCGGTATCCTCTCCATGTTGGGGATTGAAAGGTTACCTGTAGGAAACGTGGAACACACAGGTGGTATATGTGGTGCAACAAGTGATGTATCGATTAGCCAACTAAACATGGTGTATGAGATGCACACACTGACTTTACATGATCCTCTGACAGGGCTATGACAGCTGCTATTTAATCTGGGTTAGTGGAACGTAGAACACAGAGATTTGAAATTGCATATAGCATGCTCCATTCTGAATGCAGACATGACAATGTACATTTCTCTCCTAGTAAGGTGAATGATATCATTGAGCCAAGTAGTAGCAGTACAATGCACAATCGTGTCAGAGCTAGCACACATAAGTGGTGTTACAATTTTCACTGGTGCTCTGCCTGGATGTTCTGCAAGGGGCGTCCAGTTTGCCATTTAGGTGTCCCCCCTGGTGAGTACGTGACATTATAAGGGATGTTTTCTCTGAGTCCAGTTTGGTATGGTTCACGACTATAGCTGTGATTTTCTTGTAACAGTATTGGTAGTGGGCCATTGTATAGCTGTCATTGCCATGAACTGTTACATGGTGGACCATTCAGTTTGGTTTGCTTTGATTGTCAGTTTCACATGCAAGACATTTCACATTTAGTGTACAGGTCTACTTTTGCTAAGGTTGAAACAGTGCCTTCTGGATGTTGTAGTGATGTCAGTTCCCAGAACTTCATATGCCTTTCCCAAGCACTGTGGCCTAAGGTGAGTTTAGTTGATATGTAGCATGGCAGTGAGGGGTATTTGGAGATTTGGACAGAGGGTGGTTTGCTCACTGGGGTGGGGAAAGGAGATAAGTGAGCATACAAGATATAACTGTTTGGTGACATGGATGTTGTTGTTGCTTAACCGACTCCACTTCCCCCAGGTATTCCTATCAGGCCCTCAGGATTCAGGATGTCCAAGACCTTCTTCTCCCATGATGTGAACTGTGGGGTAAGAGGTGGGGGCTGACACCCTGTCTTGAGGGATGCCAGCTGGTGCCTTGATGCCATGGAATGTACATTTCCCCTGAGGTTGTTCCACCTCTTCCTGATGTCCTACCTTGAGCTTTGGTAATTGCCTGCTGCATACACTCTGTCGACCATCCTTTGCCAAACTCTCTTTTCCTGGCTATTGATGTTTGCTGGACCTCTGCCCCGAATAGATATGGCTGTACCCTTACAATTTCATCCACCATGACCCTAATCTCATCATTAGCTTGGTTGATTTTTGCCGGGCTGGCGGTGCTGATGGTCTGACTGCCTTTTTTGTGCCCATCTGTGTCCTTGCCGTTTCAGGAAATTGGCTGGTTTTTGGTGGTCTCAGCTGTGTATCTCTTAATACGGCAGTTGGATGACCGCCAACATGGTGGTCTTTTGGTAGCCACAACCATGGCGGTCTTCCCATCAGAGCGCCAAACTCATAGTGAGGCCCTTTGTCTCAATTGATTCATCATCCATCTGTGTCCTGGATGCTTTTTGAAATATAGACGTCATACGTATTTGCTAATTCAATTTATCATGTACAATTGCAACACGTCTTGTAATTTCTTTGCACAAATAAATCACTAATTTTTCTTGTTACAAGTTAACATGATCCGAATCTAAACAACCTCTCATTATTTCTTCCTAATCTAGTGGTATTTAATAGTCTCTCCTTTTCTGAACCCTGACTGATACTTGAACTTTCTGTGCTCTCAGGTTTTGGATTTTTCCTGGCAACTTCCTCAAGCTCTGGGGGTAAAACCCCACTTTCGACTTGATTTGTCCCACCTTGGGTTGTCTGTGTCTTGAGACAATTCTCCATCCTTACCCAAATGCTTGAATAGTCTGTGGTGATTTTGATACAACAATTTGTGAATTCCATGACATTGGGATAAACCCTGTCACTGTCGCTCCTTCACAAGCTCCTTTAGTAATTGCATTTGGGACAATAGATGTGCACACTTCTACCAGTTGTGCAGTTATAACAGCTGTAACAAGTGCTGGTACAGTCACAATGGAAGCAGTCATATTTTTAGGAATTACTGTTTGTAGAGTTTTAACTTGACAAGGCACATTATTTGGGACAGAGGGTTGAGCAGTAGGCTGTATCATAACAGGTTGTGCTATCACTGGCTGTGCTACAAGCAAGTTCAGCTACAGAAGGCTGTGCTGCAATAGACTGGGTCATTGGGAATGGTCTCTCCATGTGATATACATTTGTATCAACAGGGCTGTAGCTACTGTCATACTACCAGTTGCGTCCCATCAGTTCTCGTCTCTGGACCCAGATAAGATAGTGGATGTGCAGATAAGAACTCATCTAGAATATCATCTACCAAATCAGTATAAGTTTCTAATTTTGTTTCATAATTTGTTTCTTTTTATTCTTTAATCTTAATCTTTTTAGGTTTTTCGTGTTTTTCAGGTTATTCATTTTTCTTATTTGTTATTGCAAGGTATAATCTAGCTCCTTACAAAACATTATTTTGACACCTCTGCGCCAGAGTGGTGCAATGGTTGTTGTTGTGGAATGCCCACAGCAACAACCATTGCACACCCCTCTGAAGCAGAAAATTGCCCATATTTACAATGTGGCGTTAAGCCACAAAAAGTGGCTGAGTGCTGTCTTGTAAATGTGGCTCACTGCACAGTGTCATTGGAGCATCACAAAAATTGACGCTCTGGTGGTGCTAGGGCATTTTAAATCTGGCCCTGGTTTTGATTATGTTCTGTGTACAACAGTTTTTATTAAGGCCTTCTCCCAATCTCAGTGCAACCAATCCTTGTACAGCTCTCCATGCAGTTCAGGCAATCTCAGCACAGTGTTTCACACCAGCTGACCAATAGCAGCACAGCACAATATGATGCAACCACCTGTTCCTTGCAGCGGCTCACCCTCCTTAAAATGTCATCTTATTGACCCATACCAGTGAAGTCTCAACCAGGAATCACCTGATCAATGTAATGTGACGGAGCGTGGCTTGAGCAGCCAAGATGGTGGACGCAGACGAGTGAGGCTCCGCGGCGAAGCCCCCAGGCGAGAGGCAGGTTGCAGCACCACACCTGGCAGAAAAGCAGCAGTCATGTAGTGCTGAAGACGCTGCCCAAAAATGGCAGAAATCGGCCACAGCCACTGGGAGCTGCGCCAATTCCATTTCGGCTCACATAGCAAGGCCTGGGAGAAGTAAGGCCTGGCTGGAGTGGCCTGTGAGCAGACGTCCGGGCCCAGTTTGGTCCCCCCTGGGCTACAAAGGCTGGCGACGAGGGAGGAAGAGGCATGAGATGGTGAGCGGGGCTGCGGGGCACTAAACAGTGGCTGAAGGGCGGCACAGAGGAGACTTGTGACAGAGTTGCGGGCTGCAACTGAGGAACCACGCGGTCCCTAGAAGACTCCAGTGCCACCCCAAGCCCACATGAAGAGTTCAGGCCCGAGGGCTTCGCTGGTGCTAGGTATGTCAACCCGTCTGGATTTTGGAGGTCATGATGGTGCCCTGGGGACTCCATGCCGGGCACGTGGCATTGCCCCCCCCGCTAGGCCGGAAACTTGAGAAGCTGAGGCTTGGCATTCCTGCAACAGAGAAAGAACTCCAGGTTAGCGTGGTGTCAGTGCCTAGGGCCACCCACGGAGAGGAGGATGGAAGCTTGACAGAAAAGGTTCAACTGCATGAGAGCATGAAGGGGACCCCTGGGTGGAGTGAAGCCTAGCCTGATTGGGAGTATACCATGGGGGCCCAATGTATGGGCTAGAGGCTATTGCCACTGAAGAAGGGGGTTGCTCGTGCTGCTGCGCTCCGCTGGCCCTACACTGCACAGACAAGTGGGCCCTCCCCAGGCTCCTGAACACCGGATTATTGTGCCTTGACGGCCACAGCGCTGCAGCCCTTAGCACTTACCCCAATGAACCTGGGTCGCCAGGACCCCACAGCCGAAGAAATGGGTCATCTCTGCTCCAGGCCAGGGAGCAAGCAGCTGATGATGAGGACAGAGGATTTAGGTTCCCTCAGCCACAAAACTGGACGCCATGCTGGTGTCGGTGGAAGCATTGGTACCTCCCTAGATCAGGCATCAACCTCACTGGAGAGGAAGGTTGACAAGGTGACCAACATTCTCACTCTATTCCACGTGGATTATCACAAACTGGTAGATAAGACTCGCTCCGCGGAAGGCAAACTGAACGATCTTGCTCCCAAGGTGGGCCAATTGGAGACCTCAATACAGGCAGTGCTAAACAAAATTGAGGCGCTGAAAAGCCGAGCGGAAGACACAGAAGGGTGCACCAGGAGAAACAATATTCACATTGTGGGCCTTCCGGAGGGGGCAGAGGGTCGAGGACGCAGTTGCCTATGCAGAGAAATAGCTCAGAGAACTGATCCACCAGGGTCACGCAAACATTTCTTTTCAGTTGAATGTGCTCACCAGGTCCCGACGACCGTGCCCCTTCTTGCTTCTATCACTTCATTTCATAGACAGAGACAACATCACCAGGTCCCGATGACTGTGCCTCTTCCTGCTCCAATTACTTCATTTCATGGACAGAGAAAACATTCTGCAGCGGTGCAATCACTCCTGGCAAAACAGGTAGATAATGCCTGAGTTCTGAAGTTCCCAGATTAGACCACTGCAGTGCAAAAGCAGAGGGGCTCCTTCCTATGTGTGAAGCACAAGCTGCACACACTTAACCTGACATACTCTCTGCTTTTCCCCACGAGGTGGCAGGTCGTGGCTCAGGGAAAGGCACTATTCTTTGACACCCCAGAGATTGCGTGGGAGTTGCTGGAATCGGCAGAGCTGGTCAGCCAGTGAGAGGTGTTGGCAGAGAGAGTCGTGGGACTCAAAACCCCGGCAACTTAGGAATCACAGGCGTCATGACAAACCCTCAGCGAGAGCCGGACATGATCCTGACCTACCGCAGATAATACAGGAGCAGCTCCGTGCACTGCAGATGGTGGTGGCTATCGGAGCACTACCTGCCACCTCAGACGCGGAAGCAGAACTAAACAGTTCAATTCAACAATTAAATTGGCTCTTTAGATTTAATGTTATCAGACACTGGTCTGCAATCCTTCCTGCCATGACACAGCAGACGGCGGCCGACATAATCTGAGCCCATGCCACTATTGATTGTTCAACTCACTGGTTGCCCTTGTTGCGCAACACTATTGTAAGGATCGATTAGGGTGGCTAGGCTGTGCTGTGTGCCTGCGGTGCGCTTGCGCTATCTGCTCAAATTACCTTCTACCTAAACAGATATACCAGGCCGCTCCCTGCCATCCCAATCACGCAATAGGGGAGGAGTCTGTGCTTGTTCTGATGAGCTTCTGCATAAAGTGTTATGGTGCGTACCTTGCCACTGCCTGCGCATTAGATGCATTAGGGGCTCCCGCCTGAGTGCTGACTTGGTGGAATGCACCCCCCTCACTTCTTTGTCTGTGAGTAACTTCTTCTCACACCAGCTATGCATAATAGGCAAGTTGGATGTTTGGAAAGATACCGGTTGTCTCTCTGTTCTGATGGTATTCTACTGTATTAATTTTGCCGCAGTTGTTGGTTTTAACCTGCATTTGTTAGATCTCAAATGGAGTCTAGGTCCCTGTTGCTTCCCCTTCTCCCTGCATACCATTCACCCACCATGAGAGCCCAATGTCCCCAAAAGTGGCACATTAATAGACAATTACCCCGATGACTGCCTATGAATCCCAATAACATTCTTACATGGAATGTGCGGGGCATACACACGCCAGCATGCAGATATTCCATTTACTCATATCGTAAAAGGCATTTGATTCACACAGCGATGCTGCAGGGGACACACCTTGCGCAGTCAGAGATTGTCAAACTGCAGCAGCGCTGACGAGGGCAGTTGTTCTCAACCAACTTCTCTTCCTACGCTACGGGGCCCTTATTTGGATTCAGCCGAGCACTCCTTTTGTGGCAGAGGAGTGGAAAGTTGATGCTGAGGGTCGGTATGTGTTGATGCGTGGATGCCTAGATGGTTGTGCATTGTTGCTGGGGTCCATCTCTGTGTCAACGTGGATCAGGCTTCTTTTCTTCGTAGGTTATCTGGCACCCTTTCCCAGTGAAGTGGTATTCCACGGCTCCTAGGGGGAGACTTTAATTATGTTTGGACCTTGACCTAGACTGCTCCTTTCTGCCATTACCTACTGCACCCACAGTGGTGGCAGCGCGATAACTGAGAGAATGGCTCTAGCAATGGCAGCTGCTGGACCCATGGCGCCAGCGTAATGTTGGGACCAGAGTCTTTCATTTTATTCAGCTCCACATCAGTTATATGTAAGGCTTGACAGAATATTGTGCACATCTAACCTGAGCTCCTTGGTGCTACAAACTGATTACTTAGGCCACTCTCATTCTGATCATAATCCCCAGCTCCTGTAACTGGGTTGGGAGGCGTCCCCTCTGGTCGTCCCTACGTGGCAGCTATGTAACAAGTTTTTGGAAGATGACCCCTTCAGGGTGTCCTGGGCACAGCAATCACAGAGTACTTTGAACACAATGGTGGCACTGCACCGTCTGGCCTTGTTGAGTTGGAGACATTTAGGGGCATATTTATACTCTGTTTGCGCCGCATTGCATCAAAATTCGGTGCAAATCTAACACCATATTTATACTTTGACGCCCGACCCTGAGAATGTCAAAATTCAGCAGTGTGTGTCATTTTCTGGATGCGTGAAACCGCCTTGCGTTAATGACATGCAAGGTAGGCGTTCCCGTCCAAAAAATGACTTTAAAGTACGTGTGCCTTATTTATACTTTGGTGTCATTTTGACGCACAGGAGGGGGCAGGCCTTAAAAACGTCGCACAGCCTGATTTGTGCTGTTTTTTAACGCATGGGTGAGGGTAGGCATTAAGGGACCTGTGGGCTCATTTCCAGGGTCTCTGACCATGGAAGCAGTCCATAGGTGCCCTTCCCTGCCCCCAGGGACACCCCCTGCCACCCTCGCCCACCCCTGGAGGACACCCATGGATGGGGGGACCCATCCCAGGTAAGTAGAGGTAAGTATTTTTTTATTTATTTAAAGTGGCATAGGGAGGCCCCCCTACATGCCACTGTGCCCGATGACCATGAAGTCCCTTGGGCATGGCCATTGGGCAGGGGGGCATGACTAAGACAGGAGTAATTTCAATGGGGGTTGTGCGTCAAAAAATGGCGCAAGTCCGGTTAGAGCCATGATTTTTTACTCTAACCTGACTTGCACCATTTTTTGACGCACAACCCCCATTCTTCCCTATACCTGCGTTGCCCTGTTAGAGTCAATTTTTTTACTCAAACCAGGCCGCAGCGCCGGCTAACGTCAATCCATAAATAAGGCGCCCATCTGGTGGTTTGGAATGGCGTTAGCCGGCAGTAAATTTTTGGACTCTAACCAGCACTGGCGCTGGTTTGCGTCAAATAGTAAAATATGGGCCATAAGGTCGTTATCAGAGGGCACTGTCTGGGTACGCAATGGAACATGTGCAAAACCATTAAGGGTGAGTTAACCCAGGTGGAAAGGCCCGTGTTACTACATGAGCAGAGTGCTACACAGCACCCTCTCGGAGTTGACAGACTGGCAACCCACCGAGCAGAACATACATCTTTGGTGGAGCGGCTGCGCTGTCTAAATTATGCAGCCCACTCATCTCGCACACATGCCACGGCGCAGTCGGGTAAGCTGCTAACTTGCCAGATCCACGAAGATCAGGCCCAAAGCCTATATTGGATCAAAGCTTGATGTCGAGAGACATGCTTTACACCCAACACAAGATACATGCTGAGCTCTCATGCCATTACACTGCACGGTACCGTTCAACAACAGTGTAATGGTGTCAGACAGCGGAGCAACAGGTGGAGTTGGATGAACCCTTGGTGCTCCTGAAGATACAGGACAGTATACATGCTTTAGCTGCCGGCAAAACCATGGGCCCTGACAGCCTTACATCAGAATTCTATAAAACATTTTCCTCCGTGATTGCACCTCAAATCCTGCAGCTATGTGAGGAGACACTGGAGGTAGCAACCCTGACTGAGTCTCAATGAGAAGTGTTACTGATATTTCTACCCAAGCCGGGCCATAACTTGATGGAGCTGGGCTCCTATAGACCACTTGCAATGCTCAACATGTAGTATAAGATGACACGATTTGCGTCTCTGGTCCCTCATTTGCTCCACCCCAATCAAAACAGCTTCCTACTGGCATGTAGCACCTCCTTGAATATCAGGTGTCTATTTAGGGTCATGAGGTACTTGACATGAGACTGGCCCTGGGTACTGGACTTGGAAAAGGCTTTTGACTCACTGGAATGGCTCTACCTGTTTGAGGTAGTGAGACACGTTGGTCTAGGTTCCAATTTCATACAGCTGGCAAAACTCCTATATACCCGGCCTACGCTCAGGGTCAGGACTGGCTTAGCTATCTCTGAACCAATAGAGGTGTGCAGAGGAACTCAACAGGGTTGCCCCTTGCTGGTGATGGAACCTTTGGCAAGAGAGTTCCACCGGCGAGGGGAGGCCCGAAGTTTTCTGCTAGGAGGAGGCCAACATACTGTGTAACTCTATGCTGACAACCTTCTCTTGCACTTTAACAGTGTTGACAATGTCCCTGATGAAGTTGTGGAAATACTACAAAAAATTGCAGCACTTTCGTGCTGCAGGTTAACTAGGCAAAGTCGTGATTGTTCCCCTAGAGGCCTGATATGCCCAACCCGTGTCTCCGCCTCTCAGGAGTATTCATTCCCTGGCAGGCCAGGACGTTGAGATATCGTCAAGACCTCCTTGATGGTAACCTTAAACAAGGGGTAACATCCATCCAACTTCAAATGAACTTCTGGCAAACATTACTGCTCTCAGTGAAGGAAAGAATCACTCTCCTGAAGATGGTGGTCCTCCCACATCTGTTCTATTATTTTTCCTACCTACCCTATTATGTCCTGGCTAAATTCTTCAGGAAGTTGGAATCCAGAATTAGGCAATTTATTCGGAACAAGGGACGATGTAGAGTGGTGCTTAAAAAACTGTATTTGCCCTTGGAACTGGGTGGTATGGCCATGCCATATACGGAACACTGCTACCTGGCTTCCCAACTGCAGGGGGTGACCAGGTGGCTCTCGGGTCTCCAGATGACACGGCCTCAGTGGTGCAGCCCTGGACACTACCTGAGATACTATACTGATTTCACCCTTTCACATGGACTGGGGTACCAGAACCACTTCTGGTGGGTGTGGCTCATCGATGCTACCGTAGATGCCTGCACCTCACATTCATGATCATGCCTTACGCACCGGTGTTGACACTTTTGATTATGCCATTAACTGCGTGGCCCATGAACAGAACAGAGTTGGAATCTAGATATACATCTGGGATACAAACACTGGAAGATCTCTATAGCTAGGGCACACTAATCCCATTTGATGAGCTTGCCACAGAACACGGGCCTGTCACCAGGGCAGTTCCCGTTGCATAACTCCCTAATAACAATACTTTCCCAGCGTTGGAGGGACATCTCTGCTGAACCGCCAATGCACCTAGTGGTACAATATATGTAGGTACTGGGGCAAGGCGGCACCTAATTCGAGGGCTCACCGATGCCCTCTGAACACACACAGAGTATGCCTGCACCACAATGAGGGCCAACTGAGAGGGCAACTTAGCCAGATTTCGTTCTGACGAAGAGTGGGACGTGGCATGGAAAAGTCACACTTACATTACGCGCAACTCTCGATTTTGTCTTATTCAGTTCAATATCTTCCATAGGGCCTGCCTTATTCCTTCCAAAATCAATCAGTACTTCTGCTGCAGGGACGCTGCTTGCCCCTGTTGTGCATTGGTAGATGCGTATCTGCTCCAGATATTATAGTCCTATCCTTCGCTGGGATCCTACTGGTGAGTTGTGACAGCGCTATTATTGGAATGCACGTCACATCCGTTGCTGTCCACATGGGAAGCCTATATTCTCGGTTTGTTTCCCAGAGCTTAAAAGCACAAAGTCTCCATGAGATTGCAAGACCTTGACCTACTGATGGCCAAACATCTCATTACCAGGAGATGGAAGTCCACGGAAGCCCCGTCGACAGAGGCGTAGAAACTGCTGTTTATGGTATGGGCAGAGGCAGAAGGGGTGGCGCTGTGGAGGATAGACAACTTGGGCTTGCGTAAATCCCCCCTGACTACCTGGGATGAGCTGCTATCCAGGCTGTACAAGCCTGAGCATGAGTTTGGCACGGGAGGAAGACAACACTCAGACGATAGCTAGCTTGCATGCAATGCCTCTGCTGGTGCGATTACCCCTATTGCACCCTCCTCAGATAAGGGGAGGCGCTTCAAAGGAATAAGCTAGAGGGGGTCCTTGGGGCTGCACACTGTAAGACCTAGGTGGGCAGGATGGGCGAGTTCACATGACTACGGGGCAAGGACTGGGGGTACCTAGGAGTGGACTTCATTTATGGTAATTGTTTCTGTGGTTATACTGTTGTACCTATTGTTATGCTGGATCTACGCTATCACATAATGCTGCAAGAAATAGCTACCCACCTAGAAGATATTCTGGTGTGCTATACGCCTCAGCAAAATGAACATCCGGAACCGAAGGTATGCAGTGAATCCTGGAACTGACACACTAAACCACAGACACTGGGGGAGATTTACAAATGGCAATTGTTGTTATGTATCCAGTTAGCGAATGTGCTCAACATCAATGTCCTATACCAGAAGTGCTACCTCAGACCTTTCACAAAGCAATGATCCTGCAAAATCCGCTTGTTTTCTGTGTGAAATATATATAAAAAATAAAAAGATTTGTGCAAAAATATAAATGCAGTGTCACATTTGCGCGTGAGGTTCCACCAAATTCAATCAATATTATTACAAATACAACAATTTGTCACTGTTCCTGTCTTAAAGTATGGTTGACAAAATCTCACGATCACAAATCATTGGCAGAGAAGAATACCACAAATCAACTCTTATTTATCCACGCCAAGATCTTGGACGACTTCTTAGTCTAATAACCTCTTTAACTTTGACAAAAGCACATAAGAATCAGCTATATATAAGCACAATTTCAAGAATGCATTTAGCACACAACTCACAACAACATTTCCTGAACACACCTCAGTGTTCAATAATCAACAATATATAGTTGGCGCATAACTCTCTAGATACCCATACCTCTAAGTCTGCAACCATTTCAGAATAAACATGCTGGTATTGGGACATGGACAGTTTTCTATCTCGGGACACTTTTTAAATTTTTGCAGCTCCTTTTTTGCATCACGTAAAAACATCAATCTGCTACCAACTGTGCTAGGGGGCCTATTGGGAGATTAAATCATTTATATTCAATCTCAACTGAAATCATGAAATTCCCAAGCCTGCTGGGCCCAAGAGGTTGGACCTTCGGAGTGAATAGGAATTAATCAAGAGTTGCAAATCAACAATCTACCATTATAAATATAATTAGCATTTTATGGGAGCCAATAATGAGATTTAGATGTAAGTTTTAAAGCTTTATTAAATCTCTTGAATAAATTATTTCTTTATTGAAAGGACATCAATTAGTCAATAATAATATTAATACAAAGCATGAAGCCCGTCCCGTAAAGTTTAGCCCTATTTTAAAATAGAAGAATCAGGTAACGTATAAATATAACCCATAAAGAATTCTAAATTCGAGAGTTGAACGCATAAAACATATTCAAATTATTAGCGGAACATCCCATAAGAGAGGTTCATTAAACTGAGTAGAGTCTCAAAGCACCATAGATTCAGCCAAGGAAAATAGAAAGTCTCTCAGAATGAATCTGAGAAATATCATCAAAGCATCTGAGTCGGAATGTTGAGGATCTGAAACTCCTTTCTAATGTAGGAACTCACATCTAACATATTTTCATATCAACAGTTGGAGCACATTGTACTATTTCTCCGATAACTCGTCCAATCAGCATACAATGTCATCATGAGAAAAGGACAGCTTCTGTCAGCTAAACACCTTGAGACAAAAAATGTATCAAAGTAAGATACAAATGTACCAGAAATTGTAACAATGTTATCAACTTAGCTGGTTTCTCATTGCCTTTTACTATAAGACAAAAGCAGGTCAGGGTTAGTGCATTACACTGCTAGATGAAATAATTACCGCTCCCATACTCTTATACTAACAAAACCTAATCATTAAGAACCATTTAATGGAAATTAAACTAACATTTCAAAACATTATTATTATCTGTCTTATCTAGAAATCTGAAGCATGACACATCTTCTATTTTTCTATTCATTCTGTTGTCTCAAAAATACATTTGTATTATCAGACTTTTAACATCCATGACACAGGTCTAAGCTAAATACATGTGATTAGGGAAGCTCATTTAAAATGCAGCATTTATCTAGGCCTACACACTGTATCCTACAGTTAATGATGTTATCTTTCATTTAATTACAATGTTCCTGCAACCTCCTTACATATAGTCATTTCTCTTCAGCTGAACTCGCACTGTGCTAGTTAGAGCCAGATTGGAGCCTCATAGGTTGATGAGAAAGCATTTTTTGTGTTCCTGGCTTTAATCAGCTTTCCAACATAAAAGTATCCTATAGTGAATTGAAAAAATGTAACACTCTAATGTTCTGTGTTGGCTATACTTTTTAGCCAGTGAAGTGTCCTATGTTATCTCATCATCTATATTTAAATCCAAATAGAATAAAGTGTTTTAAAAATGAACAAACCAAAACGTAAAACCATCCTCTTTTTAAATTTTTTTAATTTTATTTGTGGTATTGTATTTTTTTTATTTCTTCTTCTTGCAGTATAAAATGCTACTATTCAGATTTCACTGCTGTCTCAGTGCAGTTTTAGTGAGAATCAGCATGACTTCAGCAAAGTACTAGGCTATAATATGTGTGCCTCACAGCTTTGGTGGGGCATCTTCATCCAGTTATTAGTGCACCTTATTCCAATGTACAGAAATGGTAAATTAGGGTAGATTGTCACCCGGCCTCACACACACACCTTAGTCTACATTCTGTCAAGAGTATAGCTGTCATCCTTTGAATTGATTGGGTGCTTTTATACAACAGGGCTCTTGGGTTTCCCATTCACTCATGATCACTCTGCTCAAACACACTAAACTTTACAAACCCAATGTAATGTACGAAAAGGCACATCATCACTCCTCAGTGTTTCATAAGTCAGTATGAAGACAGCTGCCAAGTTGCACTACCTTGGCCTCACCTCAATTAAATCTGCCTGAAGTTACTCAATTAGATCTGCCTGAAATTACTCTTCTGAGACAATAACAATCACTTCATATTAGCAGCAAAGGGAGGCACTTCAATTGTTTATTTTTTTCATTCCACACCAGAATATTTTAATTTCCTACTATATGTCATCCCACTTCTTATAGGATAAAAGGGTGAACATCAGAAAAATGCTAAGGATATTAGTTGAACTCTCATACCCAGGGACCACATTTTAGAGTACCTAGTCCCCTGGAACCACTCCTAGGAATGAAATCCCCCTGCATCCTTCCCTTCACTTTTCTCACATGTACTCTTAAATATAGTTGGCCTTAATATTTCCTACCCTTATTACACACAGCGGCCCTTCAACATCTGGATATAGAGCACTGAATACTAAAGTAGTGTTAGGCTGTTAGGGGGCACTCAGTACATCAGTCCTGGAAAAGCTTTCATTAAAATATAAAAATCAATCACTTCATTAACCTGAATGAGTGAAACTAGGTCTGGCCAAAGCCACCTTTCTGAATTGTGCATTCACCTTAACCTTTGCACGACCTATGTTGCTTGACTTGCTCAACTGTTAAAGTTGACACATTCTCTACAACTTGGCTTGACATAAATGTTTCTGTTCTAACATTTGCATTGCCTATGCATGATAAACCATTATTTCTCTCATAACAAAGAGGGCTGTATTATATTATTCTTTTCTCCATTGTTGACTTGCTTTGAATGCACCAGTTACCTACATAAATCTATAAAATTGTATCTTTGTGAATGGGCCTACATTGTTGAGGATGAGTGAAGAGGATGTGACAAGAGTAAACTTATGCAAGTATTTGTTGTTCAGAAGCAAAAGTGCATGGGAACTTTCTTAAGTATTATGAATTCACCCTCTCTGCAAGCTTCTCATCACTCTTTGTGTACGATTCACAAAAGTAAACTTGGAGGTTTTGTCTAAATTTAGACCAAAAGTTTAAGTTTCCGAGTTTGAGATTTTGCAAAGGGCATTTTTGAGATTATCTTTATGTATGCACTCGGGCCGCACTCAGGTAGATCTGCCCCGAGTGCGGACATAAAGATAGTACTTATAAATGCCCTTTGTGAATTCCCAAACTCATAAACGTAGTCTGAGTTTAGACCAAAGTCTAATTGGGCCCTCAATTTGTGAAAATTTACATCAATAGAATGCCTTCCAATATCATGAAGAAAAGTCTTATAAAAGTGTTCTCGGGAAAGAGAAGAAGCAGAAGCAAGTTAGACTGGAGCTGTGTTTATGTGGGAGGTTTGTCAGTGTAGAAAAGGAGAGGACAGCAAAGACTACTGAATTATTGTAAGGCTGCGTGAGAGGAAGATAGTGTAGATGATTAACCGTTTTGATTTCTTCCAAGAAATATCATTCTCAGAATTTCTTATCAGCTGGCTAGCCTATTTCTGTCAAAGCTGTTACTGTATTCTTTATGAGTATTGTATATTTTCTGACTATTCTGATTTGTTAAACAGTTAGAATAGGGATAGTTTTCAAGACACACTTTATTCAATGTTCTGTAAACTTTTTTTTAACTAATAAAACTATTTTAATTATTAATTTAAATAAACATTTGTAACTGCTTAAAATCTCATCATTGACTCCTATAGATATAATACAGATGCATAACAAGAGTCTGTATTGCAGACATTTTAACCTACATTCCATTGCCAAGGTACATCCCTCTTAATGGCCCCAAGTTGTATGAGGTATTTAATGAATTTAGTACTTTGAGCTGCCCCAGAAAGTTGGTAGCAGAGATATGGGTAGAATGTTAGGGAAAACGAGCTGCAATAATTAGAAAGAGCCTAGAAAGTTACAACTATTGAGTGCCCAGAACCTGATTGCAAAGACTGATGAGGTTCAGTTTCCAAAGAGATTGAAGCAGACAACAATTGATGTCTTTTTGTGTTGTTTCATTTGCAGATTTCTGTTTGTTCGTTGGAAAAGAAAAACTGTAAAAGAGGTTAAACTTCTGCAAGGAACGAATTGTGGTGCCATAGTGTACCACGCTGGGATCAGTCGGTTGGTGTGAAGCTGTGCTGTGTTTGGTTGCACCTCTTGCAAAGTTATTTGTTGATTGTATTTTAATTTTATGAAAGGGTTTTTATGAAAGGGTCATGACGTAAACTGAACAGGTTCAAAACACATAAAACAATGTGATTTTGACATGTAGTTTGATTGATTACATTTGAAATCATGAAGCTTTTAAAAACTGTAGGCAGTTCTATAAGAAAATAATGTAGTGATCCCAGTTAGAGAAGGTTAAGAGACACCTTCAGAGTATACACCAGCATACCACAAGATGGTTGAGAAAGGATTACTCACATGTCTTTAGCTTCATCAATGGTGTAAAATAACTGATAATGAAGGGTCACTGAGATTTCCTAGATGGGAAACATTTAATTTGGGAATTATTGGGAAATTGAAAGATGTTTTACATGACATTAAGCCATCTCCTAGACCTACACAATTTAGGGCACTATATGAAAGTCTATTTGTTGAGGGCTCATGTTTGAGAACAAATGGAGGACATTTAAGTACAGCGTATGCAGTATGTAAAATTCAAGGAATAGTAGAAGCTTCATGGCGTCAAGTTATTTATTCAGCAGAAGTTGCAGAACTAATTGCCCTCTTCAGAGCTTGCAGCTTGACAACCAAAATGAGAGTGACTATTTTTACTGGTAGCCAATATGGGCTGGGTGTTGTTCATGATTATGGGCAATTGTGGTCACAACAAGGTTTTGTAACCTCTGCTGTTTCACCCATCAGAAATGGACAACAGGTAAAAATCCATTGGAAGCTTTCTAACTCTCCATTAAAATTGCCACTCTAAAATGTGTGGCACATAGAACTGACATTAGCTATGTCACAATGGTAAACAGATGCACAGATGAAGTGTCATGTCATTGTGCAACTATGTCATATACTTACAGTGGATCATTCAATTCTGGAAGTCAGGAAGGAAGCATTCTTGCATGGATATTGAAAGTAGCTGACAATTTTGGATGAGTTAAGACAAATGCAAGAGAATCTACCAGAAGAAGAAAAACAAGTTTGACTCAGAGCAGGTTGTGGAATTGATGAAAACAATGTTTGAATTTTAATGAATGGAAGACCAATTTTACCAGACAATCTCATTGTTCCAATGACGAAACACTTCCATGGCCCAGCTCATCTGGTTGGAGACGCAATGGCCAAAACATTTACATTTTTCTGGTCTAATGCCAAGTTTAGAGCTCAAGCAGAAGAGCTATGTCACAGATGTGTGACATGTCAACAAATTAATGTAGGCAAAAGAACACACATCACATTTATTTATGTAGGGAGGTCAGGAGGTCCTTTAAATAGGACACAAATGGATTTAATTGAAATATTAATTTACAATGGTTTGAGGTATGTTATTGTGATTGTTTGCATTTTCTCCTGATGAATGGAAGCTTAGCAAACAAGGAGAAAGGATTGTCCCACTGTAGTGAAGTTACCGTTGAGGGAGTTAGTACCTTGGTACGATATGCCTGTCTCTTTAGAGTCAGATTGTGGTACTCATTTCACCAGTGAGATTATCAAAATGTTATATGCAGAAAGCCTCAGGTATGGTGGAGCAATGGAATGACACTATCAAATCAAGATTGGCAAAAGTTTGTGCTTCCACTTCCTGATGCTTTGCCCTTAGTACTGACGAGTCAGTGAAGTAACCTAACAAAAAGACTGGCTTATCGCCTCACATGGTCCTAATGGGTTGAGCAATGAGACTTCCTGCAATTCCAGCAAATGTACTTGTGACTATTACAGATGACATGGTACTTGATTATTGTGAAGGACTGGTTGATGTGGTGCTTTCTGTCGCTCTACAGCCTGGAACTGTGACTGAGGATCTAAGGCAACACCAGTGCATCAACTTGAGTCCTAAAGACTGGGTCCTGGTAAGGAAATATGTGAGAAAATCCTGGAAAGGCCCCTTTCAAGTAATACTGATCACGAATATAACAGTCAAGAGTGCAGGGATTCCAAATTCACATGCTCAAAGAACAAGAAATCCCGATTAAGAATAGTGTTCTATGGACTGGAAGAACCAAGAGCACTGGTGAATGTACTACCCGTGGTATGCAAAGAAAATCAAGAAAGACAAGAATGTGATCAGAGATTGAAAGATGGAATTAGGAATGAAGAATCTTTAACCCATGAAGTGATCCAATTGGTGGACATCTCAAAGAGCGATAACGGAGAAGTATTGACTGTATCCAAGAAGAAAGCACAAGCTCTGGGTTAAGTATGAAAAAAAATCCACATAACGAAAGCAGGCCTGAAGGTTATAACAAAAAGAAGCAAGAATTGTGCCTGATGAAATCAATACCACTGGCAAGTCAAAATAGAAACAGCATCAAGTGGTACAAGTGATGCTGAAGAGGAACTAAACGCAGTCTGGAGATCAAAAAGAGCAAAGAGTACCTTGTTGAAGATAAATAGACAGATGAAAAAAAGGAATTTAAAAGAAGATAAAAAGAGTCCCAAGGTCTGGGGGAAAGATGAAATAGTAGGGATAACATTAAGAATAATATGGTATAGGGTTAAGGATTTTCTCTACAGAGTTTTATTGATATTAATAAACCAGGGGCCTCATTTACAATGCCTTTGCACTACTGTTGAGTCATTTTATGTGATGCAACTCTGGCACAAGCAGTGCACTAAACTGTTCCACATTTACAAACTGATGCATTTGGCCCAATGCATCAGTTTGTAAAGCCTTTTGACACATTATACCTGCGTCAGGTATAGTGTATGCAAGGTAGGTGTTCCCAAGGGAGAAGCCACGTGGGTGTTCCCAAGGGAGAAGCCACGCAGAACACATTTTACTGCATCCTTCTGTGACGTCACTGAGTCAGAATTTTATTGCCTGCTGAGATCAGGCTTAAAACTGATGCAGGGTTTTTCCCAATGGAACCCTCCTGGCATTGTTGTAGTACCATCATTTTTTTGATGCTTGTCAAGCAATGTGTGACTTCAGCACCACAGATGCATCATAATTTCTGCCAGATCTGTGAAAACCTGCACCAGAGAGCCCTGTATTGTTAAATACAGCACATCCATTCATTGTTAAGGGGTCATAAGGCAGTGCAGGAAATCTGATTCATTGTAGCCAATGTATCAGATTCTTGTAAAAGAGCCCGTCAAAGACTATAAAGACAGTGTAAAGAAAAACATTAACAAGTCTAAAGAAAATAGTAATTCAGAAGAAAAACTAACCTGAAGGAAAAGTGCATTGAAATTGTTCACCTCAACAAGCTATATTTACTGTTAAAATTGATTTATTGGTAGTAGATCTGATTATAGAGACAACATGTGTATCGTAAATAGAACTAGAGTTAGAATATTCTTAGGGACTTACATTAATAATTGTGGTAGTAGTAGTAGTTTTTGTAATACACTTTACATCTGAAACAGAAAATTATAATATATTTTGTTAATGCAACACAGAAACCAATCATAGACAAAGATGATTTAAAAACATCATATGTAGATTATATGGATGTAGATTATTGAATCAATGTTTATTCTAGATTAGTACAAGAATACACTAAAGCTTTAGAAATTAAGGGCTGTTATGTTTGTGTACACGTCAGCAGATGAGCAGGTCTCATACCACCATACTCCACTTTCGTATGCTATCTCTTGTAGTTTTCTTCTTAGTTAAGTTCTAGACAATTTCATTTTGAATATTATTATTCTAATTTTGAAATTGTGCTTTCTAAAGTACCATTACTGAAAAGCATGGACTCACATCCATGAGCTAGAGAAATGGAGACTGCTTGGCATTACTTAGACCATTTCTTCCTGTACATGCTGTTAAGGCACATATGAATAACTTAACTTCCTTAATCAACTCACAAGAAAAGGTTTTTATCCAAATGCTAGAAGAGAGCAATGAGCAACTTACAAAGAGTGCATATAAGAAAGATCTTCAGAAGAATGTGTGGAAAAAGGAAGATGATGAACTTAGAAATCGAATGCCTTTATTTAAACTCAAGCTTGATAAAAGACACACAGGGAAAGTGTATGTTCAAAAGAAGAATAAGTGGGAAGAAAGTACCGGTGAAAATAGCGACTGTGAGCATGTATTTGAATTATCTGGTGGAACATGGCAGGCTTTGTAACAGAATGATCCCACAATAAAAGGAGTGTATTGTATATGTGGAAAGAGTGCTTATTTTAGATTGCTTGCATTTTGGGAGGAGATTTGTTGCTTAGGCGTGTGGCTTCCAAGGTTGTATCATGTACAAACTTTAGATTCATTAACAATGGTACCAGCACACAAAAGAAATACATGAAGTACAAATGAAGGAACTCAACTAGAAGGAGATATATTTGGAGCCATGATATCTGCTGTAGGTGTAATTCTGAATGATGAGAAGACAGGAACGCTTTCAGCAGTGGTTGATAGATTAGCAAAAAAGTACACCTGGAGCTATAGTTTTTGAAAACACAGAGCTTGTAGCTATTAGATCTATGGTTCTGCAAAACTGTTATGCAGTAGACATTCTTCCAGCTGAAAAGGGCTGCAAGATGCTGAAAATAGAAAACTGCTGTAGCTACATACCCGATGAGAGCAGAAAGATAGTATTGTGTGCAAAGAATATTACTGACTTAAATCTTGATCTTGAGCCTTTAGAAACTACTAGCATAGTACAAGGTTTTCTAAAGGCTTTGCAATAGTAGCTACCTAGCTTACAGAATTAGGAGGAGGAACACCTAAAACTATATTAGTACATGCATTAGTTGTAATATCTTGCTTCATGTCTACACCAGGCATGTGTAAAAAAATAACAACGATTCTGATAAAGAAGAGAGCAAGATAAATGAACAAAAGAATAAAGAGAGATTTGGAATTGAGTGACAGAGTAAATCAGGAATATAAGAAACTGAATGCAAGAGAAAACCTGAAAAGAAAAAGACAGGAATTTGATGATAAAATTGAAGTGAATTGTAATAAATGAATTTATTATTATTAATTGTCATGGTTCCATACCATCAAAGGGGGGAGGTTACAAAAGCTTTCATTAAAATATAAAAATCAATACACTTAGTTAACTTGAATGAATGAAACTAGGCCTAACCAAAGCCACCTTTTTGAATTGTACATTCATCTTAAACTTTGCTCATCTGCTATTGGTAACACATTCTTTAAAACTTGACCCAATATAAATGTATCTTTTCTAATCTTTGCATAGCCATGAGACAAGCTTCTTCCTGTCATAACAAAGAGGGCTGTAAAATATCACATTATATCATTCTTTCATGCCTTACTGATCTACTTTGGAATGCACAGATTAGCTAAATTAATCTATAAAATTGCATCTTTATTGATGGGCTTACAGTGTGGAAGTTGTGTGAGAAGGATGTGATGAGAGTAAGCTAATGCAAGTATTTGTCTTTCAGAAGCAAAAGCACATTGGAACTTTCTTGTAGACTGTGAATTCACCCTCTCCAAAAACTATTCATGTTACAAGTCTGAATCTTTTTTATGAAAAGCAACTTCAATAGAATGACTTTCAGTATCATGAAGAAACAGAACTTGGAAGGTTTACATTGTAATAAAATTGTTTATTTGTAAATTGTTAAAAAAGTTTATTTGGGAAAGAGAAGAAGCAGAAGCAAGTTAGAGCAGAGCTGAGCTGCTGTGGGAGTTTTGTCAGAGTAGCAGAAGAAAGAGAAGCAGGGACTGTTAAAATTGTTGTAAGGCTGAGTGAAAGGAAGATAGTGTAGAGAATAGCCATTTTGATTTCTGCAGAGTAATATCATTCTCATACTTTCTTTTCAGCTGGTTAGACTATTTCTATCAATGCCTGTTACCGTATTCTTTATGATTACTGATATTTGTTCTGACTAGACTGAATTGTTAGACTGTAGAATAGGCATAGATTTCACTACACACTTTATACAATGTTCAGTAAACTTATTTGACTAATAAAACTATTTTAACTATTATTATAAATAAACATCTTAAATTACTGACACTTCCATCATTGACTCCTATAGATATAACATATTTGCATAGTAAGAGTCTGTATTGCAGCCATTTTAAGCTGTATTCCATTCCTAAGGTCCATTCACCGTGGGGGCCCCAGGCAGCGTGCAGTACTTAATGAATTTCATACTTTGTGCTACCCTGGTACTATTCTCCCGTATATCCACAATTGCTCATGCACTATTTAGATTTAAAATCTCAAGGTTTAAAAAGCATAACAACATAGTTAGTTTTATGAGCAGCTTGGATCTATTATGCAAAATGTACACACCTGCATTGACAGATCTGAAAAATATTTCTTGAATTGCTGACCGCATCCTGCGCTGGTCCCACACTGTCAGCAGCACTGCTGCTGGGCCAGCTGTAGCATCTAAATACAGTGGGAGAGCAACCACCAAGTCCAGGAAGTACTTGGGACCACCGCCACGGCAGAATGGCAGTGTGACCTCCAAACTTGTAATCAGGTCCTTTGTTATTTTAAAGCACGTAGCTCAGATTTCAAATGGGTAAACCAACTTTAGCAAATTTGCTGTACCTTTTGTGCCACAAGCAAGACCGCTGCTATGACAATGCAGATCTCAACAGTCAACAAATTGTTCCTTTAGGTGACATTTTCAATTACCAGAACAGCGTAAAAAACTATTTTATAACTCAACCTATAGTTACATAGTTAGTTTTTTGATGTTCTCTCTACCATAAAAGCACCTTAAATCCTCCTATTTGTGACTTACCACTAAAACGTCTCACCTGCCCATTTGGTGCCAGTCGCACATCTTATTATATCTACTGGTTTATGAACCGACAAAGGTTTTGCAGGGTGCCAATACATTGGCCTGTGTTTCTAAAACCACATAAAAAATATTTAATTTACTGCTATATTGAAAACCAACTATTTGGATATCATTTTTGCCTAATTAGAGCTCACCTCATTGAAGTCAGAGCCCACTCTCATCACAGACTGTCATTCCTTTTTTAAAAAGAATTGTGGACATATTTCTATCATTGATTTATACAGGAATATGGTTTCCCATTGGTCACTTATCTATTCAATCCATACCCTTATCTTTTTAGCCTTCCTTTTCTTTTATCTGTGGCTTCCCATTGGTCCTTTATCTATCCAATCCATACCCTTATCTTTGAGCCTATCTGTTCTTATATCTGTAGTTTCTTATTTGTCCCTTATCTATCCAATCTATATCCTTATCTTTTTAGCCCATCTGTTCTTGTGTCTGTGGTTTCCCACTGGTCCCTTATCTATCCCATCTATATCCGTATCTTTTTTGCCTGCCTGTTCTTGTACCTCTGGTTTCCCATTGGTGCTTTATCTATCCAAGCCATAACCACACTATGTACTTCACCCCTTGAGTTCTAACGTTACACCATGTCATTGTTTTTATTCGGGTAAGACACAACTCTTATTCTATCGTACTCTTCATGGTTATTAAGCCTTTCCAATGAGTAGCAAATATAGACATAAAACAGTGTTCCCTCTGTCTTCACTTTAGGGTAGTGTCCCCTCCTCTTTGTGACAATTCCACCCTTTCAAAAATGCACCATTTCATTGCACATTCATTATGTTTAATCTCTTTAATATGCTCCATGAGCAGCACATTCTTTTTATATGTCCTAACACCAAATCTGTGTTCATTAAGTCGTATTCTAATTTCTCTCCCTCTTTCCCAAATATAACATTTACTACAGGGACATATTATAAGGTATATCACGCTCCTGCTTTTACAGCTCACCATCTAATTAACATAATATACAACACCATCAAATATAATACTCTTGTCTTTTATTATATTATTATTGTTGCTAAAGTGACCGCAGAGAAAATTCCCCTAGAGCACGCTATTATCCTGTATACTTTTCAGCCTGTTCTTCATCAGTTCTTTATAGGTATGGTCAAGACAGTCGTATTTAGATTTGTTCCTCCCACATGCAATAATGAGTCTCTCTAGTTTCTCTCTATCTAGCATTCCAAAATCGACCAGTTTCTCTTAAGACTTTAATCCTATTACTCACAACGTTGAAGTTGGTCACAAAGGTAATACACTTTCTAATAGTGTCTCTATTCTTATGTTACAAAATGATCTTCCTATTTTGATATTTGGCCCGCTTATATGAATGTCTAATCAGTCTGTCCGGATAGCCACATACCCTCAATTTCCCTTTAAGGAACACCACATGTTTTTCAAAATCCTGCATATTGGTGCAATTCCTCCTTAAATGGAGGAATTGTCTAACGGGGCTATTATGACGTTGACTCCTACGATTATTACTTTCATAATGTAACATTCTGTCACGGTCCATTGGTTTAGTATATAGTTCAATTTCAAGGAACTCCTTCCCAAATTTAATTTGAATGTCTAAAATGTCTACACTGTCATATCTCATTATTGCAGTAAATTTTAGAATGGTGTCCCCGCAATTGATGTATTCCAAAAAATCAGTAAGGGATTCCCTTTCATCCTGCTAGACAAAAAATATGTTATTGATATACCGTGACCAATAGGTCACGTTCTCAAAAAATGGAGCCATTTCATAATAAATATGCTGGTCTTCAAAGACTCCTCCACAGATATATGCTACACTGGGTGCAGTGTGTGTCACCTTTGTTTGTTTGTACAAGCTATTATTCTAAAGGAACACATTATTCTTGAGAATGATGTGCATACAGTATATTATAAATCTAGTTTGCAGTGTTACATCCCTCTCTCCTTTCAAGATCATTTCTAATGCTTGTATTGCTAAGTATTACGGGGTATTTGTTAATGATCTATGTCCATAGTTACCATCCCGGTAGAGTACCTATCAAAATGTACTCCCTCCATTTTATGTACAGTAGCTGTAGTGCCCTTGATAGAAGACTTCTGTATGGCTACCAAAGGCCTTAAGAAAATATCAACATATTTACGTTAAGGTTCTGTCAGTCAGATTATACTTGAAACAATAGGTCTCATGGGGGATTAAATACATTCTTATGTATTTTGGGGAGGCTGTATAGGGCAATAAATACAGAATATTTGTTCAACAATAAACACATTCTTCCTTGATAATTACATCATCCTCCTGGGCTAAACTTAACAGACAACCTATTTCTTCCTTCAGTTCATCCCAATTATTCATCGGCACTCACATATAATGCTCCTTCACCGATAATGGTTTGTCTATACTCTTCTCATATTTCTTGGTATCCAATATTATAATACTGCTGTCTTTATTGGCCAGCTTCATAGTAAGGTTCTCATACTTACTTAATGTCTTTAATGTGGTCCTATATTTTAAACTTAAGTTGCTATACCTTAAAAAATCTTTCTTCAAAAAGTCATCAAGGCCTCTCTTTACTGCTCTTCCAAAGGCTTCAACCTCTTTTCCCACCATGTGACTATTAGGAATAAATCCTTACCTTGGAAAAAGGTTTTAATCCAAATTTTCAAGAAATATCTCTTAAATACTTCTCTTCCTCAAATGTATTGATCCTAGTTAAGGGAGAAAAACTAAGACCCTTACATAAAACTCCAGTCGAATGGATAATGAATTATATCAACAAATGTCAAAATAATTTTATATGTATTCTATTAAATATTTATGAGTTTCCATATATTGGAGGTGGCTCATCAATGGTTACTTTTGATATTGAAGTTATACTTGTTGTTTTTAAGTTGATAATTAAGCACCTACATAGTGAAAGATTTGATTTTTCACAACAAGCCCAGGAGAAAATCTTTTTATTGGTTTCATCATGGAAGGCTATGATGTTATTAATTGAGGGTTAGAGCTATGCTCTTCTCAGGTTCTGTTAAGTATAGATCAAAAAGGAGGTACCCTCAATGGCAACCTAGCCAGACAATTGTTGACACCTTTTTCAATAGCACAGTTACGTTTCCACTGGCCTTATTTATAGCAGATTGCAATTAAAGAATGTCTATCTGAATTTTGGGAGGAGGTACTCATCAAATAGGTTTCAGGGGTTATCATCTTGAACTAAAGTCCTGGAAACATTTAGAAAGATTGGTCTTCCTTCACTCACAGTGTATTTTATATCAATGTGTGAAAGACTGCAGCATTTATTCCACACAGCATTGCCTTTTCGTCACCCATCCTCACTTGTAGGAAGCAGGTTATCTTTACATACTTACCTAATGAATAGTCTTAACAGCAGTAACTTATTTATTGTTTTCACAATGCACAACTCAACAGTGGAAGTGTCAGTGTGCTGTACACTACCAGAGGGGTTGGGTTAAGCCATTACATAAACCTGGTAAGTAACCAATGAGGGAAGAAAGTCAAGAAAAAGAAAAATTACAACAATTCAAAACCAGAATCAGCATGAAGTAGAGAATGGACAGCAGTGTAAATAGGATGAAGAAAACACATCCATCTAAGTGTTACAGTGGAGTAAGAAGGCAATTAAAGAAAGGGGGCAGAGGATTTAGGAGGATAGAAATAAGGGAAAACTATAAGGCAAACAGGATTATCAAATTAGGAAAAAGGAAAAACAATAGCTGAAAGGACCCAACGGTTTAGGTAAGGGAGCAGGACAGAATTAAAGAAAGATACGAAGACAGGAAGAGATGGAAAGATGGGTAGTTGGGTCTATGGAAAATTAACAAATAGGTAGGTTTAAAGGAAGAGAGAAAAATTTCAGCAAAAGGAGCATTGAAAGTGATGAGTAGGACAGAGCTAAAGGATTGAGGGTTAGCTGTACAAAGGGATTTGTATTCAAAGAGTTTGCGGTTTGCAAATGACAGGGTTTGTGACTGCAGAATATCTTTTTTTCAATGAATTAACCCAATTTTGTACTTCAGAAAGTTATTTCCAAATTGCAAAATGGGATTTCCAGGCCCTACCCTATGTTATTATGGAAAGGGGATGATTTGGGCATTGAATTCAAACTTTGAGTCAGTAAGGTATGTATAAATAGTTTGCAACTTCAGTTTGGGTTACAAACCATTGATCACTTACTGCCTCCCAAGTGTTGGGAACTGATATGCAAAAGGAAAGAGGTCCCTTTAGAACACTTTCCACTTTGGGAATCAAGGAGGCAACTTTAAAGAAAGTAGACAGTGGTCTGAATTGGATGTTTAATTTTCAAAACAGAAAAGCTTTCTAAAAAAACAGCATGTTTCCTTCAAGCAAATCTGGCTGCTGAAAAAAAAAAACAGTTTTTCATTTAGAAATGTATTCACGGTGATGGTGGCCTGCTGTCCCTTGCAGCCCACTAATCCTGTGTTTGTAGACAGTCACAGGGAACAAAAATTGCAACCTGCCTAGCTAATATTGTTTAGGCATGTTTTTCTGCAAACCTCTATCTTGCAAACCAACCTCTGAATCCTCTATTTACAAATGTAATCTTAGAACATCTGGGCATTTGTGAAGAGCAGGGTCAAAAATAGAATATGGTGTGGCTCCAGGTAGAATTAATAAGAGAGGTTTAGAAGATGGCTGCAGTAGGAAGAGAGTCAGCATGGGTAAGCAACAGAAATGTACTCACATTGTTGTTAAACAAGTGTGTTTTCGCATTTCAGTCCTTTGCAAAACTGGAGTAGGATTTAGATCATCTAGGTTCAAGTGGTTGTGAGTTCTAGATGGAGTGGGCTGCACTGGAAAAGGATAGTGTGGCAGTCCTCAAAGAGATGGATTATTTGGATTCCAGACTAAACTTGTTAATATTCGTCAAGTTCCTGATGCCACCAAAGATTTGACAGAGGGTCCGTGGCACTATGAGTACCAATTGTAAATGGCCTTGCACATGATGCATGCTGACTGCTGGGTAAAGCAAAGCTAGTTTTTTGGTGCATTATTAGGAAGTAGAGTGAAGCTCTTACTGCTGAAGCAGTATGCTTGATTTTTTAGCTCATAGCCAGAGGGGTATCAATCACAGTATCCATTATTTAACCTCATCTATGGCAGTGGGTGAAAAAATTATTGATTTTGAGATCAGATGTGCAGTGCAATATAATCAGTGAACAATACATTTGGGGGGTCATTCTGACCCCGGCGGTCTAAGACCGCCGGGGCCAGGGTCGGCGGGAGCACCGCCGACAGGCCGGCGGTGCCCCGCAGGGCATTCTGACCGCGGCGGTAAAGCCGCGGTCGGACCGGCAACACTGGCGGTCTCCCGCCAGTGTACCGCCGCCCTTTGGAATCCTCCAAGGCGGCGCAGCTAGCTGCGCCGCCGAGGGGATTCCGACCCCCCCTACCGCCATCCAGTTCCCGGCGGTCCGCCCGCCGGGAACCGGATGGCGGTAGGGGGGGTCGCGGGGCCCCTGGGGGCCCCTGCAGTGCCCATGCCACTGGCATGGGCACTGCAGGGGCCCCCGTAAGAGGGCCCCTACAAGTATTTCACTGTCTGCTTGGCAGACAGTGAAATACGCGACGGGTGCAACAGCACCCGTCACACCTTCCCACTCCGCCGGCTCGATTACGAGCCGGCATCCTCGTGGGAAGGGAGTTTTTCCCTGGGCTGGCGGGCGGTCTTTTGGCGACCGCCCGCCAGCCCAGGGAAAAACTTAGAATACCCTCCGCGGTCTACTGACCGCGGTGCGGTATTTCGGAGGGGGGAACTCTGGCGGGCGGCCTCCGCCGCCCGCCAGAGTTAGAATGACCCCCTGGGTCTCTTGAGAATGTCTATTGATGTTCACTTTTTATGGAGTTTAATTAGAGGAAATTCAATGGCATCCAACTGTACTTTAGGAGAAGGACACAGCTAGCTAATTAGCACACAGTCTTTCAAAACATTTGATAGATGTAGTGCATGTTTCTCAGTGACGCACAAGCATTTTTACCTTCCTCAAATCTATGACATTGTTACTGTTACGTTTCTATAATGCAAACTCAACTGAGAGTAATTTAGAACACTTACATTCCCTGAGATTTTTTATGGAACGTTATCTGACAAAGGAGTTCCCTACCTATCACAGTTATGTTTCTGTGTGATTTTATTATATATCGCTCTGAGGGTTTGCACTCATGTCCTATCTCAAACTCCAGCTTCATAACAATCGAGCCTTTCACATGGAACACTCCAGACAAGAGTAATTTTTGAATACCCTCCTCAATTAATTGAATCTACTTTTTCCCTTGAAAAAATTGTTACTGACATGGATACTCCTATATCTTCCACTTTTACAGGCTGAGGGTGTTTTTTCACAATCAATTTTATATTTGTTTCAGCTCCTCTTTTAAGCCTAATATGAAATGTAAAGATCACCACAAATCGTAGCAGTAGGGTGAAATTGTTAGGTCAGGATAGGAGACTCAAATGGCTCAAACAGTCAAGCCAGGTCACCCCTGAACTGGAATACAAGCAACCAGGACTGGGTCTGCCCCTGTAATGGGTTCTTCAGCCGCGTATAGTTTGATTTCACAGGACCCATGTTTGGTTTTGCCGTGGTTATGTGCTGGACTGTTCCCAGTAGAGGAGGGTTGAGACTGATTTGCATATACGTGGGTCCAAACAGAGGTGGCATGGTATGCAAAATAACAATGGATTGGGAGGAGGCCCAGAGTAATTACCAGTGGCTGAGATTAATTCAAGCATTCCATCAATCACTTTTTTGTGTACTTTAGTTTTGGGGCAGACAGTGATGGTGATATTGTGTGTTTCTCCCCCTCTCTCCTCAACGATCCCTCTCTCTTTCCTCATTGCACTTACGTGGCCATGCTGAGGTTGCAGAAGCTTTCTCACAATGACGCCTACCTTTATTATTATTGTCCTGATTATCTTTAATACAAGACCAGCGCTTGACTGAATGACATGGACAGTCTTAAAATATTGACAATGTATACTTTAAAAATTGATTTGTGGGATTTTGCCTTAGATTTCCTGTTTGATTTTCACTTTTGAACTTCACCACTCACATCCGCTCTGGTATCTTGCCTTGTCGTGTTATAGCTTACAGAACTGTTCTGAATTTAGGTTATTGTTGTCCTGCAAGCATGCTACTTTTGTCTATAGATATATAAGTTACTTACTGTACCTTCCTTTTACCGCTGTCTCTCTGCATTCTTATTACTGAGAAGTCTTCACTCCCTCTTCCCAATGTTACCATCTCTGAGGTGATTTTCTTTGGCCCCAGAATTGTGCCCTATACATTTGTTGTGTGGGACGAAACACTGCAGTAGGGCCTGTTAGACCCATGAGACAATAAAATGTCCAAAAGAATCCAGTACAAATAAAATGAGTGCCGGGCATCTGGTATGCTTCTTCATCTGATTCTGACCTCTTGAGTAAGTAAACGGGAATACAATAAATGAAGAGCATTCATCCATGTAATGCTATTTAATGAGATTGCAGTGATCTAACTTCTTTCTTTCAAAATGTCTCGGAAATAGAACAATTATTAGCAATGGGAGTGACATCAAGGATTGATACATCAAAACTGAATCACTCAATGCTTAAGGATGATAGTTTCTTATATGACTTTGGATAGAGTCAGTACATTAGAAAACATCCATCATCTGTGAAAGGTGAAATTATTATTCTGGACAAATAAGATACATAAGCCTTGTTAATGCTACAGTCAGCAAAATAACTTATCCACACTGTCACTACCGCTATTAGTGATTTTCTACCATACGTGTATTTTTGGACCTTGTACTTTGGAGAATGAACTTAAGGTGGACAGGGTTGCTTGTAGTGCATCCACCTACTATAGTATTTGAGGCATTGTAGAATAATTTCTAAAGGAGAGATATGCTTTTCCTCATAAGGAGTAAGTATACTCCCAGTATGGAACCCTCATCACCAAACTGAAGGCCTGCCTTCCTGATTTACAGGTGGGTGGGCCTCAAGTATGTTAGCGAAAGAGACTACCCTGCCTCCACTGCTGACATCCTCAGTCGATGGAGTAAGGGCTTTTGGAGGTTTGGCCATTTGACTGCCCCCCAATTTAGATCAGGTGGTTAAATGGCCAGTTTTCACTGTCCTTCACGCCAGGCAAAACAATAATACACTGACAGGAAATGCTGCAGTAGTGGTTCCTGCCAATTGGCTTGGCCTGCAGACCTCTCTGAATTCAAAGTATGGTTACTGCGTCAGGGTGAAAGAGTATTTTACTCCATCACCCTGATCCTGATGGAGTAAATATAAACATAGTCTGAAATGTAGATCATCCTTAATTCATTAACTGACCTACCCCTCCTCTGCTAATTTCATATTGAAATAAACTCTGAAGGTCTCCACTTTCCTTGAAAGCTGGACCAACCCATTGCCAATGAAAATCTGTCAATATGCTTTTTCAAACTTATGCATTTGTCAAATGAGGTACCCAATTAAAAGTAGGCCCTAAAAGGAAATGTGCTTCCTCTGTGTGATCACCCTGGATTTGTCCCCTTTTGTTAGACCATATATGTTTGCTGGTTTCAGCCATCCCTGCAATTTACCCCTGCTAACCAGTACTAAACTGCCTCTGATTCCCCTTTGAACATGGGTGTATTGGCATACTCCTAAATGGCATATTGAACTTACCTGTAAGTCCCTAGTATATGGTACAAGATGGACCCAGGGCCTGGTAGTTAAATGCTACTTTTTGACAGCAGCATCTATTGTGCCATCTACTAGTAATGTAGTAAAAATGCAGCTTCAGGCCTAGCCTGTGTAACCTGGTTGTGTCAGTTTAAAAATTGCAATTCGACCTTTGAAAAGCAACCCTTTTGACAAGCCAAAATCTCCTTTTTAAATACCAATATGTCACTCCTATATAGGTCATATAGCCTTAGAGCACATTGCATGGTATTTGCATGGAGGACATGTAGAAACTAAATATTAACATGTCCTTACAGTGACTAGCACCTAAAAGCTATTTTTCACTGTGGCAAGCCTAGCTGCCCTATGTAGAAAACCAGAGTACAGATTAAAAACCCTAATAAAGTATCTCAGGAATGGTACTAGGAAGAAATATATTTAAACAAGTATTTTTCATAGTTATTAAAAATCCAATTAAATTGTGAAGCCTAATTTTATATAAATATTAAGGAAAAGTAATTTGTTGAAAGTTTCCTTTTCCCTATCTAAAATTCCTGGAGACCAAGGGCCTGGTTACGACTTTGGCAGATGGGATACTCAATCACAAATGTGACGGATGTTCCGTCCACTGTATTACAAGTTCCATTATATCCTATGGAACTTGTAAAATGGCAGACAGAATATCCTTCTGTCACGCTTGTGACAGAGAATCCCATCCGCCAAGGTTGTAATCAGGCCCAAAATATCTGTCAGAAGTTGGGCACGGTTCGGACATGGGCTCGGGCCATGTCCCTGTCAGGTTTGGGCAGGCCCTGATCACCACACAGCCAAATATCACCAAGCAGTGCAGCCTGTGTGGAGCTCTCTCCATCGCCTCCTGTTCTCCTCCCTTTTACGTCATACACGTATGTAGAATCTGCAACTTTAAAACCTTCATTTTGTTAATGTTTTACGACTGGCTGTTTCAGCAGCATGTGGTCCACACTGACACATTAGTCATGATATCTCTTTTAACATGTTTGATGAGCTATACACAGTTTGAAAGACACCTGAAGTATGCCATGGCAGAGAAAGGCCCTCAGACTGTTTGTGGCCCTTAATCCAGTTTGGCATTTGTCTTAATATTTGGATTTCTGTACAGCCTTTAAAATGTGCTTATAGTATTATTTTAATTCATTGAGTAATTTCAGTGAGCATATTGAGGGGCTGTGCTAAAACCATAGTTTTGCTTTTATTAAGAATTTAATTATAGAGAAGGGAAACTCAGTTTCACCCCTGAGTATTGCTTTCCACTACTTCCTACCAACATGAAGTCTAGTTAGTTTTTTGAAGGGAGTTTTCATGCTGTCTAAATCACGCTCATTATTGAGTTGTGCTTGGCCTATTTCCTTACCCCTTTCCTTTAACAACGAGGAAGTGAAGGTGGACTAAACATCACACTCAGGGAATTGGAAAAGAAAGCTCTGTTTTTCAGCAATTCTCATCTAAATGGGGTGGCCTCGTTATTAGAGAAAGTTGAATCTTTATTGGTGCTGGTGTATAGAAGATAAACACAGAAGAACAGGGATATATTTGCAGAACATTGCTCCATCATAATGCCAGGTCCAAACACTGAATGCAAAAAGGATGCCAACCTTCATAATGACTTGCCAAGTGAGACAAATGCAAGTGAGGTTTGTTCTAGCAATCAAAATCAATGAGAAGTTGTGCCAATCATACTGGAACAGGCAATGCTCAGCTTTGGAACATAAGGGGTCACAAACTAAATAAGTACTTGATATTGCAAAATCCCATATGGTGAAGGTAACGACATGGCTGTATGACCTATCATTGTCACCCCAAACATTGAGAGTTTTAATTATTTTTCTCTCTTCAAGAGGATGATTTATGCAAGAGCATGAGGAAATCTAGATGCAGTTTGCAAGATACTTTTATGTATAGGAATAATTTTGTACCATCCGAAAAGATAGTTCATTCTAGATAATCAAGGAGCAAAGGGTACTCTCAGCATGAACCAACATACAGATCACCTTAAAATAGTATGAACTTCCTGAAAAGAGAGATGCAGGGTATAGAACAACAAAGTGGGCCTTGTGAACCACAGGCATCACCAACTGTAAGCCAAGTCTATATAGAGGGTGCCCTGAAATTAGAATCAGATTTTACTGAGAGCTAGATCTCACTAACCAACAAGGTAATCCACTGGACTCGGACAGTGAGGCAATGCTATTTAGCGATCAGGTCCAGCAGTGTGGCCAGTGTGCCTTGGGCCCTTGTGCAAAAGAGAAAATGTGATACCTGACAACTATTTAAAGTGTGAAATAAATCAATGATCAGTGATCAGTGGGCTCCTTGGCTTATGGGCCCCAGCGCACTGCACCTGCTGCACCAGTGAAAGCTACACCCCTAATCTAATATGACATAGTTTGCTTCAAGAGAGTTTCAAATAAATCACTTATGGCTGATCATGTATAAATAGTTTTCATGGATCCTGAAGTAAAAATGGCCTGTTGTCAGTGGATTGCTGCACTACCACTTTAACGAATCCCAAACTACAATTTAAATTTATACAACCATCCCAACCCATTGATTGAAATAACACTGATTCCAGGAAACAAATACTGAAAATACTCGATAACTTTTTTCATGCGACCATATGCATTTGTTCTTTTACATTTTTGTTTTTCTATTTTAAATGCAATAAAGTGGAAAAAAATTGTATAAAATAGTAACTCTTTCAAACTTTGAGATGTTTTCTCCCCCAAATTCCATTAATTTATCCATTTTCTATTATTGCAATGTTTTTGACAGAATATGTACTATCAGTGTGGTTATCAATTGGGTGGCCTGAGAGGGTTCTTTAATAGAGCCAGTTTACCATTTATTCTTTGTAGATGCGTATATGGCACATGGAGACTCAGAGAAGCGCTGGAATCTGGAGGACCTAAGAATGGAAGGATGCCCCATGAATGAGCCACTGTCTGGGACACTCTGTAGTTGAACTAACTTGTACCACATGGGTCTGTGTCTCCAGGGCCAGTGGCACTCCCCTTCTCAGGGGCAGTAGTTCGGTGCACTTCCTAGGATCCGTGGAGGAGAGGGTTTCCAAGAATCTTATAGAGACTGGTCCTTTAGGGGTGAGTTATCCCTAAAGGGGATACCCCTGGATGCCTGCTGTACATGTAGGTGACCTGCATGTGGCCCAGATGACATATGATCTGGGAAATGGAGACAGGGAGAGAGGGCTGCTTCTGACAAATTCCCTGGGCCCAGGACAGTACCATAGGTCCAGACAGAAGAGCAGGTTCTGGGTACCACCAATAAGCCTTACTGTCAAAATATGGGGGACAATGACTTGCCAAACCACTTCCCCAGGACAGAATATAACAAACCCTGTGTTCTTCTTATATTGCAGGGCCGGATGCATGAGGACGAGCAAATACAAAGTTAGGCAGACCAAGAAGAGGCAAGAGCACTCTTGAGCCTGTGCGGGATTGAGAAACAGGAGGCAGAGCCCAAGAATGCAGAAAAAAGAACCCGAAAGGGGAATGACTGGTGGCATGTCCAGCTTTCCCTGAGTACTGATGGAGGGGAAATCGCTGAGAAGTGGGGCAGAGGAACCAGGAATTCAGGGTTCATTGAGGCGGACAGGCATGGCACAGAGGCCCTCCAACAAACAAAGGAAGAGGATCCTGCAGGGAAAGGATCTGAAACATGGAGTGAGCACTAGCAGAGTCTTCCTTCTCACCATGTTCCTGGAGGAACGTGGCTACACCAGGTGTGTACAAGGCTCCTGAACCAGAGAGGGAGATTGGAGGGGAATGTTGAGCAGGATGTAGACACTAGTGGTGTCCAAAACACAGAAAATTAATGAGTACAGATGTAAAAAGAAAAAGAGTCCAAAGAGAAGGCTATTAGTTTTGTGCCTCTCTTGAATGGGTTGCCGGCTGCAGCAGGGGTGGAGTGAAACAGGCATACTAATGCAATAGTCTGTCAGAAAACTGCTAGGTGTTCTAGTATTTTGTGCCTGCAGTTTCCTGTCAATGGCTTTACTCACCTTTCTTGATTCCGGGTCACACACCACTCTCATCGTCTACATCGTCTTTCTTTGTCAGCTTCATTTTTCTTTGTCCGGGGTACTTGGAAGTTGTTCATGCTATTCTCCTGATTCAGAACCTGAGGAAGGAAATGGACAAGCTAGAACTTTAAAGTATCTCTATCTTCACATCATCAAAGCGGTAACACGTGCAGAGCAGCTAGCGTGATTTATATTGGTGCAGTTACTTATCGAAGCAGTGTTTCTCTCATGGGACTTCCAAGACGGCTCTGCATGTTTCATCACTCATCTTTAAATCCTGTAAAGAAAAGAAAGGAACATTGAGAATCATTTAAGACCCTATATTATCAAGATTATCAATCAGATAGCACGTTGTGCATTTATGGTTAATGTTCACGATTACTTAACTGAAGTCAGCATGCTGTCTCCAAGACTTATTTTGTGTTTGTTCACAACTGAAGAGATCCTCTGAATGTATAACAGGATATACATTAGTACTTATTCTGAAGCTGCAAAGATATAGGTACAAATGATTGTATACAGTGGTTACTTGTTTAAGCTACTAGATTTATTTTCAAGTGCTTGCTTCAGAAGGCTATAAGGATAGTTTAATCCTTGCATTTATATATTGCTATACATAGAAAACACACAGATTATCTCCTGATACCCTGTGTTTTGATGTATATCTGTAGATCCTGTCTATCTAGTACCCATCAACTTCACATTTGCTAAGTGGTAGGGGGATTCACTCAGGTATTCTAATTGTAGTTATAAGGTCTCTGCACACATTATTTTCTTTTTTCTATATTGGCAGTTTCTAATGTTTTTCTTCTTTTTCTTTCTCACCTAGAAAGTTACAAAAAACGATTGGGTAAAGCATGCATTCCTTCATTGACTCAGCAGGACCTGTTTTTCTCTCTCTTCCCTCCCCTATTCCACCATTAACCTGGAATTGGCTTTGGCATGGTTGGGCTTTCTTAGTAATGAGGGAAGTTGGGGGCATTCCTCCTGACCATCGTATAGCTCCTGTAGAAAACCAAGGTGAGATCTGACAATTAGCCCATTGAGGGTTTCTTTCTTTCTTTCTCTTTTCTTTTATTTCTTTTGTTGTTTGGGGTGATTTTTTTTGTTTACGAACATTCTGCCTAATTTAGTAGCTTAAAGGAGACTTATACCTCCACCTGATATTGTTGGAGTGTCCACTTACCTGTTGCAATTTTCTTTTCATCACACACGCTAAGCTCACCTTAAGGGTAGGTGATGCAACACAACACAACAAAACCAACCTCATAAAAAGGGTGACAGGTTTAAATATTACAGTCACATACCAGACGTATTCTTTTGTCAGGGGTGCCAGCAGCTAGGAGCCCCAGAGGGTCTCAAAGGAAAGAGGAATGAAAGACTTTTTTCAAACCATCAGAAATAGCACCCCTTTGTTGAAGAAAAAGTAAAACATTCACACCTAAAATAACGACTCCAGTATTTAATTTCTGCATTGAATGACACCTACTAACTATTTGCAAGTGAATAAAGGGAAGAAGGGCACACCCTGAACTCTCTTTAGTCAGAGTGAGAACAGTCCAAATTCAGCTTTAAGAATTTGCAAACTTTTAGAGCCCAGGAGGCCTGAAATCAACCATCATGGTGGCCGGAGCCCATCAATAAGATAAGAGATAAACTCCATCAAAACTCTACCAAAGATGAAAGCCTTTGTTGGTTATGCTTGTGGCAGAGCTGTCCGATGAGTCCCTGAGGCCACCAGGCAGAGGAAAATCAGACCAGGCTTTGTGATTTATTTGTCATCCCCTGGAGATGGTCAGGGTCTCAGGAACCAGCAAGCCAAAGCTTTTGGTGCTCTGCTGCTTCCCGAACAAATAACGTCTGCGGAGAGCCATTGCTCAGTTGATGAGAATACCTTTTGAGAGCATGTAAGCTCCAAATTTTGCTCCCAGCGGACGCCAGTGCGTTGGAGGTACAGTGGACTGCTCTGGAGTTACTGAAATAATGCCCCTTGATGAGGGACAGAGCCTCTCCTGCTCCTCATGCCCTTATCTGTTGGGAGAAGGAGCACACCACGCTGTGATCCGCTCCCATGTTGACCCAAAAGGGAGTGAGTGAAAAGGCCCATTCTTGCACTAGCTACTCAGGAATGCCAAGAGGGGGAGCAGCTTGAACCATAGGTACATGAAGCACTCTCACAATCCCCAACAGGATGGCAGTCGGTAGTCCACTTGGTTTAGGCCATCCAAATTAATAAATGGAGTAAAAAAGCATCTCTCTTTCCATCACTAAATCAAGAACGTTTTCCAGAGCAACTGAAGAAAGCCAATTCACTCCCATTCTGAAAAATCCCTACATTATTCTGAGTCTCCCTGAAAATGTCCAGTCTGTTTCCAGCCTGAATTGTGAAGGTGTTTTTCGAGCACTGTATCCTTAGCCAATTAGCCAATTATATTGGCAAAGTGCATCTCCGGCCCAACAATCCATCTGTCCTCTGTCCCATGTGCAGCAATTAAACTGACACTTTAAAGCATATGGATGACATTCAATGTATTTGAATCAAGGAGGCTCCTTCATTCAAATAGATTGTAGGTTTGGAGATGGTTCTCCTCCTGCCTGATGAACCATCGCTTGGATGTGCAGGTGGATGAGCACATTTGAAAACCAAGAGTTATGCTTTGTAGGTTGTATAAGAGTTTCATTATAGCCCCACTTTGTTCAGTCTGGATCTAGAGTCCCTGGTTCCATTGATAACAGAATCTGAAGATGTATTTTACCAATATGCAGATGACTCTGTAGCAAAAAATCTTTTCACTCCAAAATATCCTTACTCTCAGCACTTTCCTCTCTATTCCATAGTCCTGAAAATGTCTGCAAGTTTCTTATTGGTCAATCAGCCTAAATACAAAAACAGAGGTAAGACACTTCTGACTAACCAGTACAATAAGGGTGTCCGCCCTACATATTTCTCACATTAAATCACTAGGAATAACCATGAATCTCGCTCTCACCAACCACGTATCACTCATAGCTAAATCAGCAAATTACTTCCCACATTCCCTCAAAAACCCAAAACCATGATACCAATAAATCATTTAAGGAAGGTAATCAAAAAGATGGTCACTACTTGTTAAAGACTTTGGCAATTATTTGCTGATTGGTATTGATGTACTTGGCCCTCTCCGCAGGGTCACTCACAAACATTTTTCCTTCACCCCTCTAATTTTAACTGAATTTGTTTCTGTTGGCCTTAGGACTTGATGCATGTTAGCTCTGCTAAACAGTGCTGAAAAATGTTTATACTCAGTCCTTACAAGATGGTAATTTTGGTTTTACACTGAGATTTATATAGGCAGTTTTTTGGAGTGCCTTGAAAGTGGGTGATTCACTTGCATGTGCAGCGTGGTTTCATTTTCTGCTGCCTTTTAGTGTTGTATAGCGTTTTATTAATGTGAGTTATTTATTGTGTTGTAGAGCAACTATTATTGTGATTTAATCCACTTTGACACATTATCCTGAGGATGGTCTCATGGACGGTTGGAGCCTTGGGAGACCGAAACGTCAATCTTATACTCTCCATGATGCAAGCCATTACTTGAGCTGTTGGAGTCCATTAGGAGTGATTTCTGATTCTTTGAAAGACTGCATATAAGACTCAAACCTTTTGTGATTGGAGTCAGGAGGTGTTGATGCTCTCCTTCTATCCCTGGCATGTAAAGGGATTGTGGACTAGAGGGGTCTCCAGTGCATTTGTATTAACACACTAAAAAGTCTCTTTGTTGCTTTGCTATATTGATTAATATATCATTAGTGAATATATAAAAATTCTTCATTTGTCCAAAAAAGAATTACACGCTGTTTGAAGATTTCTTCATTTATGGAATATGATTTATGGTTAATTACAACAACACTTATCATGACACCCCTTAAAACATGTCCCAGGTCTGCCATTGCAGCCTGAATGCAGTTTTAAACTACCAATTCAAATTGGCAAAATAACCTTTTTAAGTTCTACATTTGCTTGTAGTGAAAAACTCATAAATCCATTTTTCAGTACCGTGAGGCCCACCTCTCCCACAGGATAATATGAGGTTGCCTTATTATTACATTTAATAAGTGTCAAGATTGGGAGCAGGTAAGGACTTCATGTTTGGTGTGTGAGAAATTGTAATTTAAAAGCATCCTTAAAGGTAAAGTCAGATTTTAAGTTGCATTTTTTTAAATGCCACTTTTAGAAAATTGGCATTTTTCTGCCCTATTTGGTGCCTGCAGATTGTTCCTGGGTCCCATGACTGGGTGTAGTTGGCAGTCGGACTTTGTATATACCTCCCATGAACAGCCACACAACAGAGGGATTAGGTGTGCCTGGATAGGTCATTACTGACAGGATGGGGGGCAGCGCTGGGACAACACACTTGCAAATCAACAGGCTGTTCTCTGACTTCACACAGAGGACTTCGCACCACTTCATTTTTCATGCAGTCAGCTTGGAGCCAAGGCAGGGGAGACAGTAAACTCCAAGCATTTCAAAGGGAATTCTGTAGGAATGTCTCCTACTTCAAAGAAAGCTTCAGGTATAAATATAAGCCCCGCAGGCCCACAAGGCAGTTCACTTTCTGGAGATGCAGAAGGACTTGCTGCTGTGGCTTGCTGTGTACTTCAAAGGACTTATTTGCTGAACCTGGAAGACTGCCCTGCTGCCTTAAGCCTGCTTTGAACCCTCAGAGGCCTACTCGGCTGTTTGAGACCTGTTCCACTGCTTTAACACAAGACTACCAGTGTGCCTCCAAAGGCTAGTTGGCCTGATCAGGGACAGAAAAGACTCAAACCATCTTGAAACCACAGCTGGACCCATTCTGAGTAAGTCCTAAACCCCCAAGTGGTGCCGCTTCAGTCATGGACCATTAGAGATGGTGGTAGAGAAGCCCAGATATCCAAAATCCAAAACTTGGGACTTACAAAATGTTTGGTTAAAAACTACTCTGAGAACTGAGGCAACACCAGCAGCAATCTGCTTGGCCATCCATCCACAGCGCATCGAAGATTATCTGACTTCGCGGTAGGACCCGCTACATTGTACTCTGCAGCAGCAAATCCTTTTCAGCGGTCCTTTGCAGAGGGGTTGTCTAACATCATGGAGCCCTTGTCCGCAACAGCCTCCAGCACCATCCCGCTGGAGATTTTTGTCTTCCAAAAAACAGACTAAGCTCAAACATGAAACTCTTCATTGCGATGATAACGAAGCATCCTCCTCGGCACCACCTGCAGTCTTGCCCTGCCGATCATCTACCTTCTCAATATACCTTTTGCTGTAATTTCTTGTAAATCAACTAGGCTCAATCCACTTTTTGTATCAGACTCATGCTCTATCGCGAGTAGCCATATTTTTTTTATTTGACCCAGTCTTGCGCGATTAATGTCTGCGTTTGACGCTTTGATCTTTTAGGTGCTAGTTTTCACTCTAAACTTTAAAAATTCATAACTCGTTCTACTGATTGGATATGTCTTTTTTGATGTGATTTTTTATTAAAAGTTACACTATTTTTCAAAATGTATGTAGCGTTTTTCTTTTGTTGTGTTTTCACTTAATTGTTGTTTGTGTGCATATAAATACATTGAACATTGCCTTTGTGTTAAACTTGGCTGCTTTTGTTCCAAGTTACCAGAGGGTTCAGCGCAAGTTAATTTAGTGACCAATTTCTCACAGGTCTTCTGCTAAACGCCCTCACCAATTTCAAAACCATCCTGTAAATTAAGATGTATTTCTTACACTACAAGCTCTTATTAGCTCTCATCCATTTAGAGAGAACTTCATTTGCATCTGATGGAAGACAGAATTAAATTCAAGGTCTAATGCCTGGCATATAATCCAGTAGATTAAAAAATCAACTTCTAGCCAACCTATTCAGCATTCGGGACTCTGAATGAGCTCGAGAGAAAGAAATATGTCCTTATTAAAATAGGTCTCAATCGCATGAGCTTTCTTTCCCAAGGTCTCCCTTAACAGGCTGGACATCTTGCTGTGAATGTATGGATTCAACAGACCTGTGCTCCGTTTGTAAAAAATTAAGGCTCGTGTATTTCAACTATTCCTGAACTGATGAAAGTCTTTGCTTTCAAGCCAATCGTGCATTTACTGTAATAAAACGTTTGTTAAATGACAAAGCTCATCTTGATTTCTTATGCTCAAAATATCCCTGCTTATAAATACAAACATTACTGCTACCTACAACCACTGAAATCCGTTGTGGAATTAAGTTATGGAGTGTTTTGCGATCACTTCTAACATAAACGTTGGCCTTGAACTAGGCAGTAGAAGGGCTTTTGCGTGAATCCGGCAATAGATGAGCCTATTACGTGAATCAGGCACTATAAAACCATACTGAAGTTTATGTTCTGTAATGCTTTATGACGCTGTACATTATGTCAAGTTATAACGTGATATGTTATGCATGTTATGCAGAGGTTATGAAACTCCTACGTTTATCCCAATCATCACTTTAGCCTGTGGACCATCAAAGAATATCAATGAAATTGCAGCATAAGATTGTAAAACAGTAGAGAAGGAATTGATCAACAATCATGCAAGAGCTAAGTGAAAAATGTCATGTTTCAAGGATGTTTTTGAGTGTACTCCCTTAGATATCTGTCTGTCTATCTATCTATCTATCTATCTATCTATCTATCTATCTATCTATCTATCTATCTATCTATCTATCTGTCTGTCTATCTATCTACCCACCTACCTAGTTACAACCCTGTGGGACATACATGTTGGTGGGCTTAGTCGTAAATCTTAAATGAGTACATTTCACAAATGGCTTCATACGTGAACAGTGTATGGAGACGGCATCGTAGGTTTCCAATGTCTAATAAATGACTAGTTGCTGAAATAATTGTAAACATACTAAATTATGTATACGGTATTTTAAGGTTAAGCACTGAATGTTATAGTTAGGGATAAGTGCAATCAAGCATCAAATAATCCGGACATTAAAAAGGCAAAAGCATGATCAGCCGTGAAAAGAAAGGCAAACGAGAATAAAAGTTCAAAAGTGTTTATTCTGGGAGAGGGTGTATAAATAGATTGCAGTTCATCAATAGAGGTGATGCGGTCTTGTGTGAGCCTAGCAGAGTGACTACGCTTTCTGGTAAACAGACTGACGCGGTGTGGAGGAGAGCAGAGCGATGTCATTTTTAAAGGTAAAGTTGTCTGTTCTTGGCAACGGCAGGCAATAAGGTCAAAAAAGAGAAATGAGTAACATGAAAGTCATGCTGACCTCACAAATAGGACGGTAAAAGAGTTGTTTCATCTAACAGGCTTTCGATCATAAAATGCCATCTGTGAGTCACACATGAAAGGCAGAAATGTGCAACACCATCAAGGATCAAAAACTGCTGCAGAACCAAGGTGATACAACGATGTCATCAAACCGAAAATGACAATGATGACTTCCAGTTTCCACCACAGGTGATAGCCGTTTTTCTTCTTCTGTAACGACAATTGACTCGGCCGAATTACACAAAGTGGATTGGTCAAATAGCAAGCTCCATCTCTGTTAATTTGCCCTCTTAGCGTATTATTGCTCTTAATTGCATATTGCTTGTTATCTTCAGTTGTGTGGGTGCTTAATAGCTCTGTGTTATGTGTTGGTCCTGCATTAAAGTGGAACAGAATTTTAAATCAATGTTTTGCGCAATTCAACCCATTTAACTTGGCACACATTTAAATTAATTTTAAAACCATTTGTTCTTTACTTGTGAACCAAAAGCATCTCGCGCACTTTAGCACTACCACAACTAAACATTAGAAGACATATGTAATTAAGGACAACAGGCTGTGCCTTGTTAATTCAACTTTTTACTGATAAATAGCATCAGTTCTTTTTTAACACTTTTATTTGCATCACGCTGATATTGTGTTAATTAAAGTGCTACTGTGAAAATCAAGACTAGTGCTTTAGTGAAGAGACAATCATAAATAACTAACACTCATCAGCACATCTTACACATATTGCCAACGGTGACACTAGCAATTTTGGTCATCATGGTTAACACTTTAGGCCACCCACTTAACCCTATAACCCAAATACTAAACACTATAGGCTTGACTTTTATGCTAAGCATTTAGGGCCAGATGTAGGAAGCAAAAAATTTGTGAGTCGGAAATTGCGATTCGCAATTTCCGACTCGCAAAATGGGATCCAACCAAAAAAAGAGACATCATTTTGCGACTCACAAATGATGCCGCACTGCAGATTGCGAGTCCACTGCTAGTGAGGTTGCTTTTTGCGACCTCGCTAAAAACAAAGTCGCAAATTGCGAGTGGGTATCGCAAATTGCGACTGTGCTGTAAATTGCATGCAGGTGCAGCAAAACAGTTTGAAAAACACTTCCTGGCTCTTGCTGATGACATCAGAGCCAGGAAGACATCAAATACACCTGGGAGGAGGGAGGACCACACCCTTTTCTAATTGCTGAGCAACTCCCTGGAGGAACAGCAGCAACAATGGAAGAGTCAGATAGTGCAGGCAGGAAGAGAAAATTGAACCCGAGGCCAAGAGGTGCAGTGAGCATAGCACTTGCACATTTGTGGGGATGGCGCTGACGCGCACAGTCTGTCGTTGAAGCTGCGGATTGAGTAGATCAATTAATTCTAATATTGCTGTACTGCTGAGTCTGTATTTGTCATAAATCTCCTCCTCAGTTTGTTGGAAAAGTGTCTGCCTGGTTCTGTATATCCTCTCCTGTCTCTGGCTCCTCCTCCTCCTCTGCTGTGCGGCGTGGACTTTCCTCCTCCTTGCTATCACATATATTTCAGCCATTTTGAGTAACCCAGATGCCTTCTGGGTCTCCTTTTATACTTTGGTTATGGTTACCACCTGCTCTGAGTTAGTGGTAATTTGGGTGTGCAAAATGGGCTTTTTGCGACTTCTCGCTATTTGCGAGTGGCTTTTTCATATGGTTTGCGACTCGCAAATTGCGTCTCCCTATTTGCGGGTCGCACAATGGGGTCGCAAATTTTGCGAGTCGGTAATGGCTCACGTCGCAATTTGCGATTCGGAAATGGGATTTTTGCATCCCATTTCTGATTTTGCGGGGTCGCAAATAGCGATTCGGACCATTTGCGACTCGCAAATTTTTGCTACATCTGGCCCTTAAACCTTAACTGTAACCGTATAACTAAATTAAACCTCTATACCCTTAACCATATCACTGTAACCCCTATAACACATACCATCAACACTATATTCCAAAACCTTAGACTATTGCCCAAAACTATAATCTCTTTAACTCTATATTCAACCCACTTTACCCAACCCCTACCCAAATTCTTAACCTCTATATCCTATACTCTTAACATCACCCTATAAATCCTTACCCTAAACTTCTAGCCCTTAACCCTTTACCCCAAACTGTTAACTCATAACCTATAACCCCAAACCATTTATCCTAAACTCCTAACCCAATATCTCTATACTCCCCTAACCCTTAACCCATAACACTATACCCTAAACCCGTGATCCTATACCCTAAACCCTAAACTATGTAACCCTAGCCCCATAACCTTAAACCCTATACACATTACTTTATACTCCATATCCTAAACCCCTAACCCCTACACCCTTCACTCCTGTCACAATGTCCTTACTTCAAACGATTTTGGGAACAACCAATCTGGAAAGTGTCCCTTGTACCAAGTATTTATTTTCAGAACTGATAAATGGGAGATGTAAATAGTGACCCCAAAAACAAATTAGCGAAAATGACTTGGCATTCACAGGCTTCTTTATATGATATGGAGTTAGTATTATTAGTAGTATTGCCTCAGGCAAGTGTAGTTTTCAGTTTGTTTACTAGTATATTGGCCCTTTCCCATTCACCATTTCTGGATACCCTGAGAAGTAGCCAGTTCACTCTTTTGGATGTTTCTTGATGTTTTGTTTCTCTTCATACTCGTATTCACTCAGCTCTAACAGCTTTTGCTGCAATTATATAGTCTTGCCCATAGCGATTCCGACCATTTACAGCAACTGACCTGCATATCCTCTGCGTTTAGAATTCGAGGAACAACCATCCAATGACTGCACTCTTTCTGCTATCCTCAAGGAATGCCTGATTTGAGTTGAGAATACAGGTGCACAGACCGTCAAAGAAATTTTGCATTCCTTTACTACTCGGAAGAGTCACAAAGTAAGTACCAGGTGTCAGGCACCTGGCTCAGTACCAAGTACTGTTGTCACTCAGGGATGCTCTCCATCCCATGCAGAAATCCCCCTCATTTGGTTTAATGGAGGTGGCACAAGTAACTTTAGAGAAGGTTAAGTACATGATGAAAACAATATTTTTCTCCTGGTAACAGATCACATGTTCCATCTAGACTCTTTTGTTATGGTGCATGGAATTTATAAAGCAAATCTGTAACAAGATGGCCCTTTTGGGATTATACCCACTTGTACTTCTATGATTCCCATCTACTGTTGAGTTTAGAGCATCTCTTCTTCTGGGTGTAGTTGTCCCAAGGCACTCCAGTGACAAAGGGTTGAGAACGTTTCTCCTTTTGGATGCAGAGTGGCTAGCTCATTGCACTGAGAGTTCTAGAAGGTTTACCTACCTATCAGAACCTATTCTTAGTTTGCTCAGCTCCTCTTGTGGGCAGTCTCAGTTGCAGTTCCAACCTAATCAGTTAGGCCCTTGTCTATCCCCTTAGCTGAGCGTTTCAATCAAAAGGAGGAAGACAACCCCACTGACCTCCCCACATAACAAAGAAGGAACAAAGAAAAGTATATGTGTGGAGAAAAACTAGCAACTCCTGTACCAGCCTTTCAGGGAGTCCATCTAAAACAGTGCTATGGAGTGTTCACCATAGGACCAGGGGCACACTGCACCAAGGTATGAGTGGATCTTCTACAGGTACAATCTGTGAAGGTGCAGAAGTTGTATTTGGTCTTCGTTGTGCAATTGGAGGGCTCTCAAGTGTCTACTTTAGTATCAGAAGCCCACCTCGTCTGGGCTAATTCCCCTCTTTCCACTCCCCTGATTCTTCCTCCACAGTGGAATTGGATTCACCTGATTTTTCAAAACAGAAGCAGCTGGATGAAATAATTACATTTGATCCCTGATCCCACTGAAGTTTTACCCTCATGGTGTCCTTGGTCAACAGTTAAGACTGCTTTGTGGTTGGTCTTAGGGCAAACTTGAAAGGCCAAGGGGTCCAGAGGCACCTCAGTATCAATTCAAGTTTCAGTTCTGATCCACATTCTTGGTGACCAGTTCCTTGGCTGGCTTGGCAACCAGTTTCCCAGTCGAGTGGTTTGTCAAACCTCAATTCAAGTCACTCTAGCTGAGAATCAGGGATGCATGATTCAACTGTTGATCCATCTCTGGGGCATCCCTCTAGCCAAAGTACTTGTTTGGAAGAACAGGACACTAACACCTATTTGCAAATTGGCACAAGTGACCACAACAAACTGTATCCAAAAAGATGCTACCACACTGCCACAACAAACTGTATCCAAAAAGATGCTACCACACTGCCATTGCCAATGTTTTGGTAATGCAATCCATTAATATCCCAGGAGAATGAGGGTATCCATCCTTTGATGATGGCACTCCTCCCCTGGGATCCTCTGGCTATTGAGATACCAAGTCCTGTTTACAGTGTTTTATGTACCAACACCCCCAGCTTATTCTGTGGTGTTGAGGTGACAGTAGCTTTCTTGATTGGGGAAGTGACATAATTCCATGGAGCTTTAAAATATAGTTCAAGAAAATGTGTCAGTCAGTGTATCCTTGGGACCGATAAATATCACTGCCCTCATGGCCAGCCACGGGATTCATCTAATCAGGAGTTTGACCAGTACAACTTCTTTCTTCTCGACAATGCTAACAAGCATATATATTCATGCTCAAACTGGAACTAAAAACTGCAGAACAAAGTAGTAGATGTCCTGAGACCTCATTGCTGCCCCCAACCACACAAATTTCAGTTGATGAAGCACCAGCAGTCCTACCTTAAAGCCAGAGGCCCAGGAGAAAGTTGCTGTTCTCTTCAGTGGGAATAAACGTTTTGGTCCGACAAGGTATACGTTTTTTCAGTAGTGCAAGATGTATAGGGAAAACGCAAAATCACTGAGCACTTACTGTTACAAGTCAGACCTCTCTCTCTCTCTCTTCTAGTCAGTGAAGGTCTTTCAGTCATTTCAGGCTAAAAAGGTCTTCCACCCCAACACCCAACCTGGAGACTCCTCTTGCTTAAGAAACAGTCAATCGTGGAGGCGGGGCTTGGTCTCAGTCACAATGGCCACTTTAGACAGCTTCTGTTGGTGGGTCGTACACACTGAATGAGATGGTATCCAATACCATTCCCCTGAGAAAATGATACATTGCACACTCCTTGAAAACTAGGAGAATACAAACATGATGGCATGAGAGCACGATAGTCACAGGTGACTGGGAATCACCCAATATCTCTAATCCAGGGCTGCTTTCTCCTGGAGCCACCTGGCTGTCAACATCTACTGAATGTCCTTGAACCTAGTCTGAGGAAAGGGATCATGGCAGGAGGTGCTGGTGCCATTTGCTGCTAGCCACCTCCCTGCTGAATACAGCATGCACTGCAGATTTAAAAGCTCTCCAGCCAGAAACTCCTAGTCAGTGTGTTCCTACCCAGATGCACACTTTGAAACACTCACCTGGAGCACGTTACAGAGGACCCAGTTCTACTGAGCTGACCTCAAAAATGGGAAGACTGAGAGTCTTCCATTTTGGATTGGGCTTGAGTTTCCTCCTTCTCACACACCGGTGGAAGAGTCCACTTCTATGTCTCTGGGGGATGCCCTTTTGTGGTCCACTATAGCCTCAGTAAAATACCCAAATATGCCCATAATGATGTGGACCAGATTAACAACACCCAGGGATTCATTTAGATCTTAGAGACAGAGGTTTCAGTCTTTGTGTCATGCTGGCATAGGTTATCCCACCCAATTTATATATTCAACAGAAAATACTCCCTCGTTCTTGATGGTAGTTATTCATTTGCGCTGCAATTTTCATCCATCAGCAGTCCATAGGTGTCTTGCATTGGATAATACTCCATTGGCGTTAGAGTGGCAGTTTAACACCTGCCAGATTTCTATGTGTTCATCATATTGAAGGCCTTGTACTGATGGAGTAATTAAGTAGCAGGCATTTTTTCTCTTGCTGCATCAACATGTCTTAAAGGCAGACATGTACGTCACACAATTGAGATGAATGTACTAAGTAAGCACAACTGCAGACCACACTATAAAAACACACCCCTTTCAAACCCACCATTCTTTCCTGTTCTCATTTGGAAGCTGCAAGACATAGGGAGAATAATTTTTGGCACTGGTCTACTCTATTTACTATATATTTATTTACCTCTACTTTTATGTATTTTAATTATTCATTTTTTCATTACCATGGCTAGAAGAAGGAACCTCAGATTTTCATACAAAGAATTAACTGTCATGGTGAATGAGATTATTAGGTTTGAGCCACAATTGTTTGGTGGCATTGTTCAGAATACCACCATTGCCAAAAAAAGGGAAATGTGAGGGAGAATGAATGCTGTTTCTAACAAGTCATTTACAGGAGGAAATTAGGAAGCACTGGAATGATCTCTGGAGGGGGGTGGGGCTGTGGTCTCAAAATCCCTTGTAGAGGGGTAGCAGATAGATGATGGATCTTCCAGGCCAATTAACCTCTTGCCCTGAGAGGAGAAGGTGTAAGGAATTCTCCACACTGAAGAGTTTGCTGGAATCCCTGGTGGAATGGAGACTGGTAAGTCAAATAACTGAATGTTAGTCTGCAACTGTGAACTCTTCAGTTATACCTCTCTGTGTATAAATGATTCATTTCATTATTTTCTAATAATGTGCATTTCGACCAAAACAAATTTACGTAACTTGATTTTCACTCAAAGTTATAAAATTATATATTATATGTTCTTACTCATTATATAACATGTAAAGCTTTGTTTCTTTACTAATTTATATGTGTTATACCCTTCTAACAAATACCCATACACGTATCTATAATAATAAATATTTTTTTAGCATCTTTATTATTGTTAACCTATCTTCTGGTGTGTGTTCATTTATATGGTTCTGTTAAGCAAATCATAAAAATTGCCATATAATAATATGTAATGTATTATCTAAGATAGTTCCTTGAGCGCTGAGACACCCCTAGGAGTAGCTGTGTGCTGTATAAATCCCATTTCATTTCTTTAAAATCTTTATGAAATCTGAGTTATGGTCCACAACTACTTCCATAGTGTAAGGGATCAATGACTACATTTCCTATAATACATCATTGCAGGTCATGTTTGTTTATGTTACTTTTTTAGTTACAGTATGGCATATTTTGTGCTGATCTATATGTGTGTAATACCTAATGCTCTTGTTGTGTAACAAGTTTCAAAAGTGTTCATACTGAGATATATGTTAGTTTAGCCTGTTGTCTCACTCTATCTACAGTGTAAATAAATATGTAATATATGCTCCATTGTGTCTACAGGTTAATACACTTACTGTTGCATTTTCATGTAGTCTCTATTCTTTCAAAGTCATGGTTTATATCATACACATGCTAAGCCATTATGATGTACTGTACTATGCTAATATTGTAATGAGAAAGTTAAATCTCAAATCACTCTTAACAGTCTGAAGCACTTCTGTGCTCTTATACCAAGGACGTTATCCCTCTTATGTGACTTAAGTTCACATTCTGAAGAACTAGTTATTAACCTCACTTCTTTAGCATTGATGATTGCTACTTCATATGATAGCATTTTCTAAGGCAATTGACATATGTACTATGGTCACTCCACATATATCTGCCATGTGACAACGATGCTACTCATACAAAAGTCTAAAGTTTTCCAAAATAGCTACCACATAGGTGTCCAACATATAGTTAGAAATGAAGGTGTGATATCTTACTTAACCTCTACATCTGACCTTGTGTTTTACATTACAAACGACACGTGAAAATAGGAAGACAAGATGCTTTCATCAACACTTCCTGGACACTTTCTTTATTTAAATACATATGTGTCACGTCATATAAATCCTTTGCATTTTACTAGCTGGTATCTAAGCAATGTTTATGATGGTGGACCTCAACTCAGTCACACTAAAGATGTGTTAATTTATTGGGACAAAATACTTATTTTTAATCTGTCCCTTAGGAACACACAAAGGAACATTTTAATATAATTAATAATAGGAGGATATCCTTTGGATAAACAATTCTGAACTAATGATCAGTTAAATATAAGTTCTACAATTAATTATTCTAATTAGTAAACTAATTATTATTGTCTTTAATGTTGATTGACATTGTAGGACCATATATATATATATACATATATATATATATACACATATATGTGTGTGTGTATATATATATATATATACATATAAATTTATATATATATATATATACTCTTTCACCACTTAATACGTACCTGTATTTACCTGCAAAACCTTTGCCATGCATACACCTTTATCATCCATGCCACTACTGAATAAAAAAATAATATTTACCTTTAAAACCTTTATCATGCATATACCTTTCCCATTCATGCCTTTAGAATGAAATTAGTATTAAAGGTATGTGTGGTAAAGGTATATTCATAGTAAAGGCATGAGGGTAAAGGCATGCATGGCAAAGGCATGTGCGTGGTAATGCCATGGTTGTCAATGCATTTCATAGTAAATGTATCATTGTAAACAATGCTTCCCACCACAGGTCAATGAGTGTGGAGGTAGGCCAGCATTGGCACAGTTAAGTAAAGCCACTGATGCCCATAATTTTCATACAGCTATGGGCTAGAACATCGTCAGTGTACCCTCTAGAAATGAAGACTAGATGGGCCAGGTCATGGGGCTCCTCATTGAAAACAGTGACCTCCTGGGGGAGCTAAATCAGTTTCAAAGGGAGCACCCTGACATCATGTAACAATATATTTCTACCTTGTGCTCACTTTCTGGGATGGTGCAGAATGGTTTTAAGGATATATTTAGGGCTATTGGGTACCACCTACCACTTTCTGTGGATCTTCAACAACAACCAATATTCCACCAGGCTCATCTACAGAAAGGGAGGCCCCGTAACCCCTAGAGACACCTGTCAGCACCTTGGAGTCTGCAACTATGGAGATATCAGTGCCCCTCAATACGGGTCATTCGGCTGGGCCAGTGGAAGAGAATTCAACCAAGGCCACCACCAAGAGGCATAACTTCTGTGAATCAGTAGCATTCACTTTTGGGACAATTTATGTCTCACATTTGCCTTGGGAGAAAATGATTTATTGTTGACATGCATGAACTCTAAACGGCTGTGGACCTAATTCACAAAAGTAAACGTACACATTTGTGTAAGTTTAAGCTTTTTCTGTATTCACAAAACTGCACTTTAGTAGTATGTTTACCAGTGTGGAGACTCTGTAGATGGGGCGGAGAACTCCACACATAAAAAATATAGGCATGTCCTGGAAAAAATGTATTCAATGTAATGTAAAATAAAAAAATTATAACATTTGTATGTACAATGAACAGAATTTGAAAATAAATAAATATAAGTAAAAGGTATGTGACCTCTCTTCTTTTATACAAATTATTTTTGTTTCAAAAACAAATCTGTCAACAGAGGTTTATTTTATATGGCATACAATGCAGGTGTATTAAAATTAATCTTTCTTTCTTGTATATGTTTGCAACTACCATCTGTTACAGATATATTTGTTAGACTCTATTTTTGTAGGCATAAACTACCATTGTAAGTACCTCTGGCAACTTTCTTGAAAGCCACCTGAGGTTCACCTAAAGTGGCGGTTGCTTGACTTGTCCATCATGGCAGATGGACGTTGTCCATTTCCTAACATTTCCATCCGTCAACAACATACACACCCTTAGGACAAGATGGTGTTAATGATAAGAGTCAGTCCAGTTATTGGTGATGGAGTCCATTGACATATATGTACGTCACAGTAACATACACATATCTATGAGAATTTCTCCCTTTTCTCCTAAGTTTGGTAAAGTGCAGACCTACTCCGATATTGCTGCTCTCTGAACTCTGCAAGCTACAAATTATTATCATTGAGGCACTGTTACAATTGTTGAGGTTAAATGTATGTGTATATCTATCTATCTATCTATCTATCTATCTATCTATCTATCTATCTATCTATCTATCTATCTATCTATCTATATAATCTACATACATATATTCCTATATTTATATATTCACTGAAAAAAACAAAGGTTTCAGGGACGTTATAGTTAGGAAATAGAAATATAAAAACATAAGAATTCACTTAAAAAAACAAAGGTTACAGGTATGCTATAGTTAGGCTCACATTTTAAACACACAAAACCATAGAAATTCACAAGATAGAGTTATCTCAAGTAACTATAAGTCATGCCCTAAGGTACCTTTAAGTTGCACCCTTGCCATGCACAGTTTTTGTGTCACAAAATGTACTGCAAATGTTACAGTGATATTATCAATGATGTTATCAAATATGTCATGAGTGCCATAATTTGGTGAGTAATTAGCAGTGCATGGTGTGGGTGGGGACCCACTGACACCCTCATGCTGCCACTCACACATCTGTGCAGACACTAATGCACAAACTGACAGTGATGCACACACTCTCACACCAGACAGAGACTCTCACAGCTACTCTCGCCACCAGACACACCCTCTCACACCTATTCTCACACCCAGAGAGATGGGCTGTGTCCAACTCCCGCCACTCATAAATCAAAATCAAATCATTAACATTTATAAAGCGCGCTACTCACCCGTGCGGGTCTCAAGGTGCTAGGGGGAAGGGGTTATTGGTGCTCGAAGAGCCAGGTCTTGAGGAGTCTCTGGAATATGGAGTGGTCCTGGGTGGTCCTGAGGATGGTGGGGAGGGTGTTCCAAGTCTTGGCCGCCAGGTAGGAGAAGGACCTCCTACCCGCTGTGGAGCGGCGGATGCGGGGGACGGCGGCGAGAGCGAGGCTGGTGGAGCGGAGAAGACGGGTGGGGGCGTAGAAGCTGAGGCGGTGGTTGAGGTATTCTGGTCCCTTGTTGTGGAGGGCTTTGTGTGCGTGGGTGAGAAGTCGGAAGGTGATCCTTTTGCTGACGGGAAGCCAGTGCAGGTGTCTCAGGTGGGCAGAGATGTGGCTGTTGCGGGGTATGTCGAGGATGAGGCGGGCGGAGGCGTTTTGAATCCGTTGCAGGCGTTTCTGGAGTTTTGCGGTGGTCCCAGCATAAAGGGTGTTGCCGTAGTCCAGGCGGCTAGTGACGAGGGCGTAGGTCACGGTCTTTCTGGTGTCGGCGGGGATCCAGCGGAAGATCTTACGGAGCATGCAGAGGGTGAGGAAGCAGGAGGAGGACACGGCGTTGACTTGTTTGGTCATGGTGAGGAGAGGGTCCAAGATGAAGCCGAGGTTGCGAGCGTGGTCTGAGGCGGTAGGTGCGGTGCCAAGGGCCGTGGGCCACCAGGAGTCGTCCCAGGCGGTCGGGGTGTTGCCGAGGATGAGGTCTTCCGTTTTGTCTGAGTTCAGTTTCAGACGGCTGAGTCTCATCCAATCTGCGACGTCCTTCATACCATCTTGCAGGTTGGTCTTTGCGCTGGTGGGGTCCTTGGTGAGGGAGAGTATAAGTTGAGTGTCGTCGGCGTAAGAGGTGATGATGATGCTGTGCTTGCGTACGATGTCGGCGAGGGGGCTCATGTAGACATTGAAGAGTGTCGGGCTGAGCGAGGAGCCTTGAGGGACGCCGCAGATGATCTCGGTGGGGTCTGAGCGAAAAGGTGGGAGGTAGACTCTTTGAGAGAGGTTGGAGAGAAAGGAGGCGATCCAGTCCAGGGCCTGGCCTTGGATCCCGGTGGAGCTGAGGCAGGTTATTAGGGTGTGGTGACAGACAGTGTCGAAGGCAGCCGAGAGGTCGAGGAGGATGAGGGCGACTGTTTCACCGTTGTCCATCAGGGTTCTGATGTCGTCTGTGACTGAGATGAGGGCGGTTTCAGTGCTGTGGTTGGCTCGGAATCCGGATTGTGAGGGGTCGAGAAGGTTGTTGTCTTCAAGGAAGTTGGTAAGCTGCTTGTTGACGGTCTTCTCTATGACTTTGGCAGGGAAGGGGAGGAGCGAGATGGGGCGGAAGTTCTTCAGGTCGCTTGGGTCAGCCGTAGGTTTCTTCAGTAGGGCGTTGACTTCAGCGTGTTTCCAGCTTTCGGGGAAGGTAGCAGACGAAAACGAGGAGTTGATGATGGTCTGGAGGTGCGGGGCGATGATGTCGTCGGCTTTATTGAAGATGAAGTGTGGGCAGGGGTCCGAGGGGGCACCGGAGTGGATTGAGTTCATGGTGGTTTTGGTTTCTTCTGTGTTGATGTGGGTCCAGGCATTGAGGGTGATGGCTGGTGGTGTGGGTTCAGTGTTGGTCGGCTGGGTCTGGTGTCCCAAGCTGTCGTGTAGGTCGGTAATCTTACGATGGAAGAAGGCGGCGAGGGAGTTGCACAGGTCTTGTGAAGGCGTGATGGCGTTGGCGTTGGGGTTGGAGAACTCTTTTACGATGCTGAAGAGTTCTCTGCTGTTGTGGCTGTTTTTGTCCAGTCTGTCTGTGAAGAAATTCCTTTTGGCTGCTCAGATCAGGTGCTGGTGTTCGCGGGTAGTGTTCTTGAGGGCAGTCATGTTGTCAGCGGTGTGGTCCTTACGCCAGGCTTTCTCGAGGGCGCAACAGGTTTTCTTTGATTTCTTAAGGGTGTCAGAGAACCAGAGAGGTTTTTTGGTGTTGGTCTGTCTTGGAAGGCGTCTGAGGGGAGCGAGGTTGTCTGCGCAGTTGGTGATCCAGTTCGTGAGGCTGATGGCTGCGTCGTTGGGGTCGGCAGTGAAGGTAGGTTGGTTGTCGATGAGCGTGGAGAAAAGCTGTTCTTCGGGGATTTTGTTCCACTGTCAACGAGGGATGGGTTGAGTGCGGAGGTGGCGGGTCTCGCGTCGGAAGGTGAAGTGGACACAACTGTGGTCGGTCCAGTGTAGAGCAGAGGCGTGGCTGAAGGAGACGTGTTTGCTGGTGGAGAAGATGGGGTCAAGCGTGTGTCCGGCGATGTCGGTGGGGGTGTTCACCGGTTGCTTGAGGCCGAGGTTGGCGAGGTTATCGAGCAGGGCGGTGGTGTTGGGGTCGTTGTTCTGTTCTAGATGGAAGTTGAGGTCGTCGAGGAGGATGTAGTCTGGCGAGGCGAGGGCGTGCGGGGAGATGAAGTCGGTGATGGAGTCGCTGAAGAGGGCGCGCGGTCCGGGGGGGCGGTAGCTGAGGGATCCTCTGAGGGTGGTCCTGGGGTCAGTGCGGATCTGGAAGTGCAGGTGCTCGGCGGCGTGGGGGGTGTCTTCGGTGGAGGTGGTGACGCTGATGGAGTCTTTGAAGATGATGGCGATTCCTCCTCCTACTTGGTTGGTGCGGTCTTTCCTGGAAATCTTGTAGCCTTCGGGGATGGCTATGGCGATGTCGGGGGCCGAAGCGGCGTTCATCCAGGTCTCCGTGATGAAGGCGACGTCTGGTGCTGTGGAGTCCAGGAGGTCCCAGAGTTCAACGGCGTGCTTGTGGACGGATCGAGCGTTGACCAGGATGCATTTGAGGTGGTTGATGGCACGTGGGCTGGTGGTCGTGGTAGTTTCGTGGTGGAAGGGCCAAAGGACCAAAGGGCCATGTGCAGAGTAGGGTTGGGTGGTTGCCCGCAGGAACTGGCTGCAGAACAGGTCTTGTGGGCAACACCTGTTGCCAGAAAGGCAGAACTGAAGGTCACAAAGGGCCCCTGCACTTCCCACGACCATGTCATGGGCAGTGCAGGTGCCCCCCTGCCCAGCACCCTCCGAATGTACACTGTCTGCTACGGCAGACAGGGCGTTTTCCGAGGATGCTGTGGCCAACTCTGTGCAATGCTATTGGCCTCGGCTCCATGAGGAGTCGAGGGTAATGCCAATGCCGGCACACTGTTTCCACCGGGCTGGTCAGCAGAAATCTCTTGACATAGAGGTTTCAGCCAGTCAGCCCAGTGGAAACATCTTAATAGGGTCAAGGGGGAGACCACCAACTCTGCGGCAGTCTTCCCCCACAAGGGCTGGCAGGCCGACGGTCAGCCTGACAACTTTGTAATAGGGCCCTTAGTGTGTGACAAACTAAATAAGCCTATTACTTATGAAGAAATTACAGAGGCCAACACATCTGTGCCTACCGCAAAGCCAGAGATGAGGACAAATTCCTCCTGGAATTCTACAAGATCACATTGCCGTTCTCTGGCTCTCTACTTGGTAGAGTCTTCATGGATGCAATGGAGCTAGGAGCCCTTCCATCTGACCTCAACAAAGCATTGATCTCCATAACCACAAATCAGGTACACACCTCTAGAGTGTGGTAATTACCACCCCATGTTGCTTATTAACAATAAAATGAAGGTTCTCTAAATAAAGTTATCCCCACATAATCGACCAAGTATGCGGTCACTCTTCTCAAAATCACCTATGCCTGCTAATGCACCTCCTGTATCAATGCAGGAATGATAGGGATGAAAAAAGTGTCCCACTATCTGAATGCCAAGAAGGCTTTCGACTGGGTGGAATGGAGGTACTTATTTTGGACTATGGCCAGAAGTGACATTGGCCCAAAGTCACATTGATGATTCAATGGCTCTACAAAGGCCATACTCCCAGAATCCCTTGCAATTACTTTCTTTTGGATGTCATAAACATTGGTAGAGGCACCCAACAAAGAATGCCCCCCTTCCCCACTGTGATTCTTAATCACACTGGAGCCCTTTGCCATGGCTATGAGATCCACCCCTGAATTGCAGGTATCACCACAAGTGCCAGACAAATGAAACTGATGTTGTACACAGAAGATATTCCTATGACTTTAACTTCACCCAGAATATCCATCCCTACCTTCATGTCTAAAATTCCCTCCCTATTCTGTTTTTTCTGGTTACAAAATGAATTGGAGGAAAATTGAGGAACTCCAGATGTCCAAATTCACTACGTGGGAAATCACTCCTTCCACTGCAAGTCCAACAAATTGAGATACCTGCAAATAATAGTAAGCAGAAACAATGTATCCATAATAAAATATAATGGGCCTATAATTTCTTCCCAAAACTAGAAACTCCTGGCTGGGTTATTATACAAAGACATCTCGAGTCATGTGAGGACTCCTAGATATTATATTCCAACTGGGCAATGGAGGATGGCCAACCAAGCCTAATGATAATGGCTTCCATCAAATCCTGGATGCAAGGATTTACATCATCATCCTCTAGAGTCTTTCAAGATATAAAAAGGTTCCATCATACAAACTCAAAAAACACAACATGTCCCCTTCTGTTAAATACAACATTATTTTTTTACAACATCTACACATTATGACTCTTCAGTGAGCATTTCTTGGCCCTTTGATGACCCGTCCCATTCATGTCTTTGGAAACTGGAAATGAGTATTCAGAGTGTCCGTGATGATCTGCTTTGGTGATGTAGAAGCAATGATAGTCTGGGATTCTCCAAATGATCTCTCTGAGCCAGTCTCTACATTGACATTAGTGTACAAGGAACATCATTAGAGGAATCTTGACTGGTAGACTTTCCTGGACTTTGGTAAGTCACTATGTGACAAAATTAATGGACTTGGCATCAATGGAACATCAGATTTACGTCTTTGTGGCTGACGAACGAGCACTCGTGTAAAGATAATGTTCTTTGCCTCTCTCAATTTGTCGGCATAGATCTTTCATTTTCTGTTTATGGCTCAAGTTTGTTGTACATGTCTCTGTATCAGTTCTGAATCTGGTGTTATTTTAATGAGGGAACTTGGTCGTCATGGCTCTCTCAAGCATGAATGTTGTAGGACTTTCACCTGTGATCGAGCGAGGAGTTGAACAATAAGCTTGTAAAGTAGAATTCAAACTAGACTTGAGAATGAGCTTCTCTAATGCTACATGCTGAACAGCTTTCTTTAACATACTCATGAAATGTTCAGAGAGGCTGTTAGCCTGTGTCCTCTTCTGATGCTTCACTTTCAGCAGCTTGAGGAAGCCTCTGAATTCTCTGCTATTAAAAGGCGGGCCATTATCAGTTTTCAGAATTGCAGGAATGCTCCAGGTCACAAAGATGCCATCTAATCTCTCAATGACTCTGTCTTGAGTGATAGATGAGTGATCTTCAATTAATGTGAGGCTAGAGTATTCATACACAATCAGATGATGTCCATTGTCAAGTAGACCAGAAAGGTCAACAGGAAGTCTTTCACAGGCACGCTCTAACAGCTCTGACATATTAAAGGGGTCTTGAGTAGTTTCAATGACAGGCAGATCCATATATGACAGGTCTTCAACTCTTTTTCAACCTGTTTATTGAGATGAGCACAGACTCAATTTTGGAGAGCATGTTTAGTGACAAAGATTCCAAGATGGCCTTCAAGAGCCACTTCAATCATTTGTTGTCTCAGACGCCGAAATGACAACTATTGAACCCCTCAAGATAATTCCTTCTTATGTGACCCCTTAGGCAAGGATCGCTCCCCTGTGGTGCAAATTGTATTTAGGCCATTTCTGCCCCCCCAGGGACAGATCAGCCTATTTCTGTTAGGCCAATCTGCCCCCAAGGGGGCCAGAAACCACTAGACAGTAGGGATTTTTATTTTTTTGTGTCAATTTCACGCAAGGGGAGCAACCACTTAGGCAAGGGTCGTTCCCCTGTGGGGGCAAATTTATTTTAGGCCATTTCTGCTCCACTTGGGGGCAGATCAGCCTCTTTGTATTAGGCCTATCTGCCCCCGGGGGGTCAGAAACTACTTAGGCACCAGGGATTTGTGTGTGTGTATGTGTGTTTTGTTTGGGGGGCAGCCCCTTGGGCAAAGGTCACTCCCCATGGGGGCACATTACTGTTACCCATATCTTCCCCCCTTGGCAGCAGATCGGCCTATTTTTGAAAGGCCTATCTGCCCCCAAGGGAGGCAGAAAGCCCACCAGAGACCAGGGAGATTTTTGTTTTCAAAATAAGAGGCTGGGGGTATGGCCATACCCCCACCCTAAATAAATGGAGAGAAACTTGTTCTGCCCGATCCCACCCCAGGGGGGCAGAAAGTTACTAGATGCCAGGGAATAAAAAATAAAAAAAATAAAAAAAACAGTTTGGGCCTGGTTATGCCCCAACCCCAACTGAAGGGGGTACAGCCTTTCAGCTCTCGACCTGCACACTAAAACATTTTATCCCACGGCAAGCAAGAAGACTTTTGATTATTTTGGGTTTTGGTTTTACATTTGGGCCATGAGAGCTTGGTTAACTCTCAAAATCGTCTCACTTAGAATGATGAGGCTGTACTTTTTAGACTTTGGGACGCTGCCATGTAGAAAAAACCACAATACCTAGACACATCTGAAAACTAAACATCTGGGTGATTCCAGGGTGGTGTGCTTCACATGCGCCCTGCACCATTTTCTTACCCAAAATGCCCTGCAAACCTCCAACTTTGCTGGAAATCACACATTTTTCCCACGTTTTGTGATGGAACCTTCCGGAATCTGTAGGAATTCACAAAATTCCTACCACCTAGCATTGTCTCATCTACACCGATAAAAAGTCTGCTGCACTTGCCAGCCTAAAAATGTTTTTTTTTCAAACTGCCCTTTTGGACCCGCTTTGGTTTCCCCTCAATTTCAACAAGTTTTTGGCTCTTTCCTGTCACAGGCACTTGGCCCAACTACACAAGTGAGGTATCATTTTTACCGGGAGACTGAGGGGAACGTTGGGTGGTAGGAAATGTGTCCCGTGCAGTGATCCCCCCCAGAAATATGGGAAAAATTTGTTTTTTTTAGCTAAATTTGAGGTTTGCTGAGCATTCTGGGTAAGAAAACATTGGGGGATCCACAAAAGTAACACCTCCCTGGACTCCCTTGGGTGTCTAGTTTTCAGAAATGTCTGGATTTGGTAGGGTTCCCTAGATGCCTTCTGAGCCCAGAACCAAAAACGCAGGTGCCACCCCCCCAAAAACAGGTAGTTTTGTATTTAATAATTTTGATGTGTCTAGATAGTGTTTTGGGGCATTTCCTTTCACGGGCACTAGGCCTACCCAGACAACTGAGGTAATATTTTTATTGGGAAATTTGAGGGAAACGTGTTTTTTTGGCCACATTTTGAGGTTTGCAAAGGATTCTAGGTAACAGAACCTGGTGAGAGCCCCACAAGTCACCCCATCTTGGATTCCCCTAGGTCTCCAGTTTAAAAAAATGTGCAGGTTTGGTAGGTTTCCCTAGGTGCCAGCTGAGTTAGAGGCCAAAATCCAAAGCTAGGCACTTTGCAAAAAAACAGGTCTGTTTTCTTTGGGAAAATGTGATGTGTCCACTTTGTGTTGTGGGCCATTTCCCTGTCACTGGCGCTAGGCCTACCCACACAAGTGAGATACCATTTTTATCAGGCGACTTGGAGAAACACTGGGTGGATGGAAATTTGAGGCTCCTCTCAGATTCCAGAACTTTATGTCACCGAATGTGAAGAAAAAGTGTTTTTTTGGCCAAATTTTGAGGTTTGCAAAGGATTCTGGGTATCAGAACCTGGTGAGAGCCCCACAAGTCACCCTATCTTGGATTCCCCTAGGTTTCTAGTTTTAAAAAATGCACAGGTGTGGTAGGTTTCCCTAGGTGCCAGCTGAGCTAGAGGCCAAAATCCACAGCTAGGCACTTTGCAAAAAACAGCTCTGTTTTCTTTAGGAAAATATGATGTGTCCACGTTGTGTTTTGGGGCATTTCCTGTCGCGGGCGCTAGGCCTACCCACACAAGTGATGTACCATTTTTATTGGGAAACTTGGGGAACGGTGGGTGGAAAGATTTTTGTGACTCCTCTCAGATTCCAGAACTTTCTGTCACCGTAATGTGAGGAAAACGTGTTTCTTTTGGCCAAATTATGAGGTTTGCAAAGGATTCTGGGTAACAGAACCTAGTGAGAGCCCCACAAGTCACCCCATCTTGGATTCCCCTAGGTGTCTAGTTTTAAAAAATGCACAGGTTTCGTAGGTTTCCCTAGGTGACAGCTGAGCTAGAGGCCAAAATCCACAGCTAGGCACTTTGCAAAAAACAGGTCTATTTTCTTTCGGAAAATATGATTTGTCCACGTTGTGTTTTGGGGCATTTCTTATCGCGGGCGCTAGGCCTACCCATACAAGTGAGGTATCATTTTTATCTGGAGACTTGGGGGAATGCTGGGTGGAAGGAAATTTGTGGCTCCTCTCAGATTCCAGACCTTTCTGTCACCGAAATGTGAAGAAATAGTGTTTTGTTGTTTTTTTTTCGCCAAATTTTGAGGTTTGCAAAGGAGTCTGGGTAACAGAACCTTGCAATAGCCCCACAAGTCACCCCATCTTGGATTCCGCTAGGTGTCTAGTTTTAAAAAATGCACAGGTTTGGTAGGTTCCGGCTGAGCTAGAGGCCAAAATCTACAGGTAGGCACTTTGCAAAAAACAGGTCAGATTTCAATGTAAAAATGTGATGTGTCCATGTTGCGTTTCCTGTCGCGAGCATTAGGCCTACCCACGCAAGTAAGGTACCATTTTTATCGGGAGACTTGGGGGAACAGAGAATAGCAAAACAAGAGTTATTGCCCCTTGTCTTTCTCTAAATTGTTTCCATCAAAATGTAAGACAGTGTGTAAAAAAGTATCTATTTGAGAAATGCCCCGTAATTCACATGCTAGTATGGACACCCAGGAAATCAGAGATGTGCAATTAACCACTGCTTCTCAACACCTTATCCTGTGCTCATTTTGGAAATACAAAGGTTTTCTTGATACCTATTTTTCACTCTTTTTTTTTCAGCAAATGAATTGCTGTATACCTGGTATAAAATGAAAACTAATTGCAAGGTGCAGCTCATTTATTGGCTCCGGGTACCTAGGGTTCTATCCCCACAACCAGAAGAGTCCAGCAGACGCAACAGTATCTTGCTTTCAAAAATCTGACATCACAGGAAAAAGTTACAGAGTAAAATGTGGAGAAAAATGGCTATTTTTTACCTCAATTTCAATATTTATTTATTTCAGCTGTTATTTTCTGTAGGAAACCCTTGTAGGATCTACACAAATTAGCTCTTGCTGAATTCAGAATGTTGTCTACTTTTCAGAAATGTTTAGCTGTCTGGGATCCAGCATTGGTTTCACATCTATTTCTGTCACTAACGGAAGGAGGCTGAAAGCACAAAAATATATTAAAAACAGGGTATGTCCCAATAAAATGACAAAATTGTGTTGAAAAATGGGGGTTTCTGATTCAGTTCTGCCTGTTCCTGAAAGCTGGGAAGGTAGTGATTTTAGCACTGCAAACCCTTTGTTGATGCCATTTTCAGGGAAAAAAACTCAAGTCTTCTTCTGCAGCCCTTTATTCCCATTTTTTTTTTTAAACAACATTTTCGCTTTATTTTGGCTAATTTCTTGGTCTTCTTCAGGGGAACCCACAAAGTCTGGGTACCTCTAGAATCCCTAGGATATTGGGAAAAAAGGATGCAAATTTGGCGTGGGTAGCTTATGTGGACAAAAAGTTATGAGGGCAGAAGCACAAACTGCCCCAAACAGCCAAAAAAAGGCTTGGCACCTCAGGGGGAAAAGGCCTGGCAAAGAAGGTTAATCAAGATAGTTCATTATATTTCCCCTCAGGCATAATATTTATCGATGCACCTCTGTCAATGATGAAAGGTATTGCACAGCCATATAATTTTAGTGTGATCTTCGTACAATGTTTGAATGACTTGGGTGCTTTCTCATTTGAACTTTTCTTTGACTGGTATTTCTCTTCACATGCAGCGCGTCAAACCTGTGCACATTTCTCAGAGATAAGCACTGACATTACACAATCATCTTCTTTACTTTTGCTCGATACTGATGGTGACAAAGTTTTTGATGATGATGATTTAAATGATGATCGACTTTGTTTGGTGTCAATTTGCCTCAACTGATGTCGCTTGGCCATGTGGCCTAATCTCCTAAACCTCCTAACACTCACCCCCCTATATTACCTATCTTCCTATCCTCTCACTCTACCTCTCACCCTCACCCACCTCTACAACCCCCCCTCCCCTATCTTCACAACCCTACTCCTATCTTTCTCCCTAATCTCCTAAACTTCCTAACACTCACCCCCTCTATTACCTATCTTCCTATCCTCTCACTCTACCTCTCACCCTCACCCACCTCTACAACCCCCCCTCCCCTATCTTCACAACCCTACTCCTATCTTTCTCCCTAATCTCCTAAACCTCACCCCCCACCCCCCTCCACCCTTAAACCCCCCTCCCCCAGCTCTTCTCACTCTACCTGTCCCCCCCTCCCTCGCGCTTTCCCGTGCGACCTCCTGCACGCCCCTGCCCCCCAGCTCCCATTCGCCCCCAGCTGACCCCTCCCCCCCTCCTACCTCATATGGCGGCCGCTGCGCGACTGCGCCCGTCCGCGCCTGGCCCGCGCCCAGCGCCACGACCCCTGGTCCCAAGCTCTCCCAAGCCCCGCTGATCCGCTACGACCCCACCACCCTCCACGCCCTCAACCCAGGACGCTCCAACACCTGCTTCCAAGCTCACCCCAAACGCACCCATGGACCCTTCGCCTGCAACTCCTGCTAACGCATCTTCCACCACGCTACTATCACGACAACAAGCCCACGCGCCATCAACCACCTCAAGTGCATCCTAGTCAACGCTCGCTCCGTCCACAAACACGCCGTCGAACTCTGGGACCTCCTGGATTCCACAGCACCGGACGTCGCCTTCATCACGGAGACCTGGATGAACGCCTCCTCTGCGCCAGACATCGCCACCGCCATCCCCGAAGGCTACAAGATCTCCAGGAAAGACCGCACCAACCAAGCAGGAGGAGGTATCGCTATCGTCTTCAAAGACTCCATCAGCGTCACCACCTCCACCGAAGACACCCCTCTCGCCGCTGAACACCTGCATTTTCAGATTTGCACCGACCCGAGGACCACCCTCAGAGGATCCCTCGCCTACCGTCCTCCCGGACCACGCGCCCCTTTCAGCGACGCCATCGCCGACTTCATCTCCCCGCACGCCCTCGCCTCACCGGACTACATCCTCGTAGGCGACCTCAACTTCCATCTGGAACAAAACAACGACCTCAACACCACCACCCTGCTCGACAACCTCGCCAACCTCGGCCTCAAACAACTGGTGAACACCGCCACCCACATCGCCGGACACACGCTCGACCCTATCTTCTCCGCCAGCAAACACGTCTTCTTCAGCCACACCTCCGCCCTACACTGGACCGACCACAGCTGCGTCCATTTCACATTCCGACGCGAGACCCGCTACCTCCGCACTCAACCCATCCCTCGTCGACAGTGGAACAAGATCCCTGAAGAGCAACTCTTCTCCGCACTAGCCGCCAACCAACCCACCCTCACCACCGACCCCAATGACGCAGCCCTCAAACTCACAAACTGGATCCCCAACTGTGCAGACAACCTTGCTCCCCTCAATCGCACGCATCGACAGACCAACACCAAAAAACCTCTCTGGTTCTCTGACACCCTCAAAGATTCAAAGAAAACTTGTCGCGCCCTTGAGAAAGCCTGGCGCAAGGACCACACCGCTGACAACATGAACGCCCTCAAGAACGCTAACCGCGAACACCACCACCTGATCCGCGCTGCCAAAAGGAACTTCTTCACCGACAGACTGGACAAAAACAGCCACAACAGCAGAGAACTCTTCAGCATCGTCAAGGAGTTCTCCAACCCCAACGCCAACGCCGTCCCGCCCTCACAGGATCTGTGCGAATCCCTCGCCACTTTCTTCCATCGCAAGATCAGCGACCTCCACGACAGCTTCGGACACCAGACCCAACCAAACACCACCGAACCCGCACCCCTGGCAATCACCCTCAACAACTGGACCCACATCAACACGGAAGAAACCAAATCCATCATGAACTCTATCCACTCCGGCGCCCCTTCGGACCCTTGCCCGCACTTCATCTTTAACAAAGCCGACGACATCATCGCCCCGCACCTCCAGACCGTCATCAACTCTTCTTTTTCTTCTGCTACCTTCCCCGAATGCTGGAAACACGCCGAAGTCAACGCCCTACTAAAGAAACCTACGGCTGACCCGAGCGACCTGAAAAACTTCCGCCCCATCTCTCTTCTGCCTTTCCCAGCCAAAGTAATAGAGAAGACCGTCAACAAACAGCTGACCACCTTCCTGGAAGACAACAACCTGCTCGACCCCTCACAAACCGGATTCCGAACCAACCACAGCACTGAAACCGCCCTCATCTCAGTCACAGACGACATCAGAACCCTGATGGACAACGGTGAAACAGTCGCCCTCATTCTCCTCGACCTCTCGGCTGCCTTTGACACCGTCTGTCACCGCACCCTAATCACCCGCCTCCGCTCCACCGGGATCCAAGGCCAGGCCCTGGACTGGATCGCCTCCTTCCTCGCAAACCGTTCACAAAGAGTTTACCTCCCTCCGTTTCGCTCAGAACCCACCGAGATCATCTGCAGCGTACCTCAAGGCTCATCACTCAGCCCGACACTCTTCAATGTCTACATGAGCCCCCTCGCCAACATCGTACGCAAGCACGACATCATCACCTCCTACGCCGACGACACCCAACTTATACTCTCCCTCACCAAGGACCCCGCCAGCGCCAAGACCAACCTACAAGAGGGTATGAAGGACGTCGCAGATTGGATGAGGCTCAGCCGCCTAAAGCAGAACTCTGAAAAAACGGAAGTCCTCATCCTCAGCAACACCCCGTCCGCCTGGGACGACTCCTGGTGGCCCACGGCCCTCGGCACCGCACCGACCCCCACAGACCACGCCCGCAACCTCGGCTTCATCTTGGACCCTCTTCTCACCATGACTAAGCAAGTCAACGCCGTGTCCTCCGCCTGCTTCCTCACCCTCCGAATGCTCCGTAAGATCTTCCGCTGGATCCCCGCCGACATCAGAAAAACCGTGAACCACGCCCTCGTCACGAGCCGCCTGGACTACGGCAACACCCTCTACGCCGGGACCACAGCCAAACTCCAAAATCGCCTGCAACGCATTCAAAACGCCTCGGCCCGCCTCATCCTAGACGTACCCCGCAGCAGCCACATCTCCGCACACCTGAGACACCTGCATTGGCTCCCAGTCAGCAAAAGGATCACCTTCCGACTTCTCACCCACGCACACAAAGCCCTCCACAACAAGGGACCGGAATACCTCAACAGACGCCTCAGCTTCTACGTCCCCACCCACCACCTGCGCTCCTCTGGCCTCGCACTTGCTGCTGTCCCTTGCATCCGCTGCTCCACGGCGGGTGCGAGATCTTTCTCCTTCCTGGCGGCCAAGACCTGGAACTCCCTCCCCACCAGCCTCAGGACCACCCAGGACCACTCCGCTTTCCGGAGACTCCTAAAGAGCTGGCTGTTCGAGCAGCGTTAACCCCCCCTTTTTTCCCCTAGCGCCTTGAGACCCGCACGGGTGAGTAGCGCGCTTTATAAATGTTAATGATTTGATTTGATTTGGGTGCAAGTCGACTGTCACTTCCAGAACATTTGGTCAGCCATTTTGTCTTCTTGCTGTGCTGTGCTTACTTTTTCATTCACTTTGCAAACATTACAAATGGTTCTCTTTACCACAGCCTCTACATATTCGTCCAATGGCAGAACATTTACCTTGATGTGGAAATAACAATCCACATCTGAAACACAACTTCTTTTTCCATGGAGACATCACCTTTTGTCAATCAGTCTTGCGTTGCTGCTTGCTTTTCTCTCAATAAATTCATCTATAGTTTCACCAACTCTTAATCATTCATAATCTACATTCAACACTGGATTGAACTTGACATTCAGGGCTTCCTTAATTTGACTGTACGTGACTTCATCAGCTTGCAATATCGTCTTTCTGACTTCTTTTACCCATCACCAGCAGGATTCCTGAGGTGTTTGATAATATTTTTGTTATCTGTCTCTTCTAGCACATCAATGAAATCATCAACTGTCTCTATTCAAGCAGTCCATGTATCACCAATATTTTGCTAATGGCAGTATCGAAGGGTGGTGGCGGTTTTCAGGACAGTGGCAGCATTATAACTGTTTACAGGATTGGCTGACATGGCAACTACAGCTCTCTCTGACTCCACTTGGTAGTCTTTGTGATTTGGTTTATGCTCACCATCTCTGAGGCCCTGTGACATGCTGGCCTCTGGATTGTCTCTAACAGTCTGTGGAATTGTGACCTTTTCCTTGGTAGAAAAAGTGCTCTCTAGTGGCAGAATGTTCTAATAGCCTTCGGCTCGGGCCTATAACGTGGGAGCAGGCCTTTAATGGCCAGTAGAGCCCGCTATAGTGGATTCTAAGGCTTTAGTAGCACAGTACCTTTCTGCATGGCCTTGATTGTAGTTTCTTGATCAATGATGCGTAGATTTCTCAGTAAAGCTTTTTTTACCATCAAATGTTTCTCAGTGGTTGGTGTTATTCTTTGACTCCACATATGCCAACGGTCAATTCAGCACTTCGACGAAAGCACTTCTGGCATGCAGAAGCAGGTTTCTTTGACCACGGCTAACTCTCTGGGAGAGCACAGTCAATCTTTGGGTTGGTTATCCCTTATCTTATCGTTATCACGTCCTCCCCAGCCTGGGTGCCTGCCAATGAATAGATCACACACAGAGCTATGTATTACACATCTTCATTCTTCAAAATGTGACTGCTGACTCAGCATTCTAAATCAACATTCACTTCACCACATTCTAACACTTACATCATTATCCTACAGAGTCTTTCAGGATCCAAAAAGGTTCTATCATACACACTCACAAGATACAACAGTGTATAGTGGAATGCCATAGAAAGGAGTGGAATGGCGTAGAGTGCAGTAGCATAGAGTGCAGTGGTGTAAAGTGCACAAACATACAGCGCCAGGGTGTAGAGTGTAGTAAAGAAAAGTGCAATGGTATAATTTGCAGTGATATAGCCTGCAAGCCTAAAGTTGCCTTCACAAGACTCTAGGACTCACTTAGGGTCCAGCAAAGAAGAAGGAAAGGCATAAAACAGCAGTCCTCCACCCTGCCAAAAGGCACTGTTGTCTCACCCCATTTAGAAGTGGTGAACCTCTGGTTAACCCCTAACCTGGTGATCCATCTTCCAATTGGACCATCGGGTTATAGTAGTAGTCGCCCACACCCCTCTTTTTGTCAAAGCTCAGCTCACCTGAGTCCTTGTTCAGTTCTGATGGAGGTTGAAGACAATCCGACCCCACCCTGACACTGCTTGTTCCAGCACACTAGTTTTTAAAACAGTGCACTAAGAACAGAAGCTCAAGGGAAGGGGGGAAGTGGATAAAATAAAATAAAGAGACAACAGCGTTCTTGCGTTTCCACTGTTGAAGTGCTGCACAAATCTGCGGCCCTATCTGACTTCTGTAGAAACTGGTGCCTAATGAAACATAAACAAAGAACAGATAAGTACATCCTATTCCTAACTGGGTTCCTGACTATCCCTTTATTTATTAGAAATTTTCTTCTAAAAGTACCTCTTGGATCCTGGTCTCTAGTTTCCAGGTTTGGAATGTGTTACTGCTCTGGGATGTGCTTTCTATTACTCTAAAGCTTCTAAAACATTAAACAAATACCGTTATCAGAATTATCAATATCAAACATTCATCTTAATATAACTAAAGCCTAAATTGCCAATAGCAGACTCACTTTTCCCATATTTCCAGAATCTTTTATAAAACAAATACTGTACTTTTACGTCAAAATACAGCATGTAATTTGTGCAAGTCCTTGATTTACTGTTTGCCTTGCTGTTAATGGTTTCCACGGTTCGATTCTTAAAAGTTCCATTAAAAAAATGTTTGCTTCACAAAGTTCCGCAAAGTATTCTTGTAACAAAGAGTTTGAATCACAATGTTCGTGGAAGGTATCTTGTTTCAAATTGTCTATACACGAATCCAGAAATTGTTGTCAAAGTTCTTTCAGATAATAAAAGTTTTGCACTTACTTTTTGCTGGCAAGAGATACTGATCAGTCTAACCTTGTCTTCTTTCTCTTTTGCAGGTTGCTTGTAGGAGAGAGGCTGAGGCAAGGAGGAACCGGAAACCTGAAAAAGGAAGAGCCAGCAGCTGCGCCCATTGAAGCCAATGAAAGTCTGTAGAGAGCAGGAGTGCCAGCGCCGAGGGATCTGTCCTCAGGTAAGCGGGAGGTAGACGAGCACAAGCACTGGGCGAGGCTCGGGGGCTGCCTTTTATAGACAGGGCTGGGTGTGGTCCTCACATGCTGCACATGTTCTTGAAAGGTGTGCAGAGCTGGGTGTGGTTTGAAGAGCTGGGTGTGGTCCTCACATGCTGCACATGTTCTTGAAAGGTGTGCAGAGTTTCAGTTATTATGCAAATGAGTTAAATTAACACATGGCCTAGAGAGGAGTGTTTTAAAGAAGCCTTGGTAAAAGCAAGGCCCAATGTGTAAACAAAACAGCACATTAAACAATATACACAGAAGCCTAGGGGGGGGGAAGGTGAGATAACAAGAAAGGCTTTCAATAGTAAGTTTAAAAGGGAGCTATTACAGAACCCACTAGTGCAGTGAGAGGGGACATGCTCTTTGCTGTGCACAAACCCTAACAGTTGCCCCCCTCAAAGGCCCTCCTACAGGACGGGGTTTTCCTGGATTTTTTAAATAAAACCGTCTAATCAGCTGTGGGGCATGTACATATGATGCTGGTTCCCATGAATTCTCAGATTCATCATATCCTTTCCATTCTACTAAATAAAACAGATGTCCACTAATTCTTTTTGAGTCTTTTATGCTTTTCACTTCATATTCTAGATTTCCCTTAATTGGTATGGGTGGAGGTGGTGGTTCAGGTCGGGTTTTTGGATTGTACGGCTTAAGCAAGGACACATGGAATGTAGTATGTACTGGATATTCTTTTGGTAAATCTAATTTTACTGTTACCGGGTTTACTATGGCAGTTATACTAAAGGGTCCAATGAAACGTGGTTGCAGCTTTCGGGATCCCTCTATGTTTAGGTTCTTTGTGGAGAGCCATACCTTGTCACCGATTTTATACATTGGGGCCTCAGATCTGTGTTTGTCTGCTTGTCTTTTCATGCTTTCCTTGTACTTTAATAAATGTTTCCTGGCTTTGTCTTGTATGTCACCTAACCTTGTTAGTCTATCCGTTACTGTAGGTAACAGAGAATCTACTAACAAAATGGGTATAGCTCTTGGATGATACCCCTGCAAGAAATAGAATGGTGAGCAAAGTAGAGCTGAATGCTCAGTATTATTATAAACAAACTCTGCTACAGGGAGAGCTTCCAACCATTCACTAGAATAATCAGCCAATAAACAACGTAGCGTTTGAAGTAAGGTTTGGTTCAGTCGTTCAGTCTGTCCATCTGTCTCTGGGTGGAAAGCAGTGGATAATGCCACATCTATTTTCAGTTTTTTACATAATTTTTTCGAAAATTTAGAGTTGAACTGGCTCCCTCGGTCTGACACCACTTTGCTTGGCAAACCATGTAAACGCACAATTTCCCTTATAAAAATATCGGCAAATTCTGCCGCCGTGGGTAATTTTCGTAATGGTACAAAATGTGCCATTTTTGATAAAAAATCCACTATAACCAACACTGTTGTGAAAGATTTTACAGGTGGTAAACCTATAATAAAGTCTACGCTCACAGTGTGCCAAGGTTGCTTGGGTGTTGGCATTGGTATTAACAAACCGTCAGGGGCCTTATGAGAAGATTTATGTCTTGCACAAATTGGACAGGTAGTGACAAATTGCTTAATGTCCTTTCTTATAGTGTCCCACCAAAAGTGTTTTTGCACATTTTCCAGGGTTTTTACCCAACCAGGATGACCTGCCAACGGTGAGGCGTGATGCCAAATTATCACCTGTGTTTGTAATTCAGAGGTGGGCACTAACAGCATGTTGTCGTGATACAATAAACCTTGTTGTATTGTGTTATGGGAATCCTTTAACCAATCCTGAGGTGCTATTTGCATGTGTGCATTATATAGATCTGTGATGAAATCCTTCTGTTGTACTGGTGCCAAAAACTTTTGGGGAGGAATAATGGGTTCTCCTATTTTATCTTGTTTCATGTCTGAAGTATGTCTGTATCTAGATAACACATCAGATTGAATTTGTTGTGCACCTGGTCTATAGGTTATTACAAAGTCAAATGTGCTAAAAAAATTTAACCAGCGCATCTGACGTGGTGTTAGTGCTTTAAGTGATCCAAAAAACTGTAGGTTCCTATGGTCAGAAAAGATTGTAACTGGGTACTTGGCTCCCATTAAATGGTGCCTCCATTCTGAAAAGGCTACTTTGATAGCTAGTATTTCCCTTTCAGCCACAGTGTAATTTTGTTCAGCTGGTAATAACTTTTTGGAATAGAAGGCTATAGGATGTAACTGGCCATCTACTGCATCTCGTTGAGAGAGAACTCCTCCTAAAGCTACTTGTGAAGCATCCGCTTCAACAAAAAAAGACAAGTCAGGATCAGGATGTTTCAGAATTGGGGCTGAAGTGAACTTTTGTTTTAGGAGTTGAAAGGCGTGTGCCGCCTCATCAGTCCAAAGAAATCGTTGCCCTTTCCGCAACAAGGTAGTTATTGGGGCCGCAATGTCTGCAAAATGTGCTATAAACCTCCTATAAAAATTGGCGAAACCCAGAAATTTCTGAATATCTTTTACAGAGGATGGTTCTGGCCAATCAGCAATAGCACTGATTTTCTTTACATCCATAGTTATTCCTTGAGGTGACAGGCAGTATCCTAAAAAGTCCACCTTGCTGACATTAAAAGTACACTTTTCTAACTTAGCAAAAAGATGATTTTCTTTTAACTTTGATAATACTGCACGAACATGTTGGGTATGTTCCTCTGACTTCTTAGAGTAAATGAGGATGTCGTCTATGTATACTATGACACAAACGTCCAGGAATTCGTGTAGGACCTCATTTATAAAGAACTGAAAGGCCGCAGGGGCATTACATAACCCAAAGGGCATTACTGTGTACTCAAATAAACCAAACTTTGTCTTGAAAGCTGTCTTCCACTCATCCCCCTCTTTTACTCAGACCAGGTGGTAAGCTCCCCGCAGATCTAGTTTAGTGTATACAGTAGAATGTCTTAATTGATCCAACAACACAGGTATTAGAGGAAGAGGATATTTATTCTTTATTGTAGCCTTATTTAGTCCTCTATAATCGATACACGCGCGCAGGGATTTATCCGGCTTCAGGATAAAAAAGAGTGGAGATGACACCGGAGATGTGGAATGACGGATGAACCCAGACTGTAGTAGGTCATCTAGGTAGGTTCTTAAGTATTTGGTTTCTTCGTCAGTCAAAGCATATACTCTGTTATTAGGTAAAGGGGCCCCTGGGATAAGATCTATACGACAGTCATAAGACCTATGTGGGGGCAGCACACTAGCCTTTACTGGATCAAAGACGTCTTTAAAGTCAGAATATTCAGGCGGGAGACTTGGTTCATCTTGTATAACACTAGCACAGTGTAATACTGTGCTCTGTTCTGTACCTGCTTCTTGATAGCAATTGGTTCTACAGAAAGAGGAATCCAAAGTAACATTTCTATTCACCCAATCAATTTTTGGGTTATGAGTTGTTAACCAGGGTACCCCGAGAATCAAGCCAAAATTAGGAGTATCTATCAGATCAAAGCTAATCACTTCTGTGTGCCCGTTCTGACAGACCATAACAAGTGGACTTGTTTGTTTTGTGATTAATCCAGAGGTCAATTCTGACCCATCCACTGCACATACTGCTTCTGGACAAGGCTTTAGGCACATAGGAAGTCCTAAGTTTTCAACTAACTTATTATCCACAAAATTTCCTGTCGCGCCTGAGTCCAGTAGGACAGGGAGAGAATGCCTCACTTGGGTAGTAACAATTAAAACGACCTGAATTATGAAATGTCTAGGTATGTGCGGTACCATGAAGGCTGCAGCATTAGAGGTTTGATTAAGATGTTTTCTCGAACAAGTAACCTCTCCCCTTGTCGAGCTTAATCGTTTCCCGATTCAGTTGAGGAGGTGGAGGAAACAGCACCCTTTCGTGGATTTTTAGGCTTTACTGGACATTCTCTGGCAAAGTGACCTGCCCTTCCACAATATAAACATAATTGAAGTTTTCTCCTTCTTTCTTTTTCCTCTGATGTGAGTGAACCTCTGAGTGTCCCTATTTGCATAGGCTCAGGTTCAGGGAGTTTATTATCTGGGTCTTTCTTCTCGTGTCTAATAAAAGTTAACCGTGATTCCAGTTTGTATTTATCTCCCTTTCTTTCTCCTAGTCTATGTTCTAATTTCACAACTAAATCTACAAAGTCTGAATAGTCTTCTGGCAAATCAACGATATGAGCCAGCGCGTCTTTTAACTCGTCTCTCAAACCTTTATAGAAAAGGGAGACATGCTTTACTTCTGGCCAGTGTGTCTCGGTGAGTAAACGATTAAAACTAGTGAGATAGGTCAATAAATCCTTGTTACCTTGTTTAAGATTTAAAAGCTCATTATCACTTGCCTGCATGAAAGTGTGTTTTGCAAAAAGGCTGGTCATGGTACGTTTAAATTGATACAAATTATGGAGGATGGGATAATCTCTCTCCACGAAAGGAATTGACCAATTGGCTGCTGTGCCACCCAAATAAGACAAGACGAATGCCACTTTCGTAGCATCAGTAGGGAACTGTTGTGGCTTACAAACAAAGTGTAATTGCCATTGATTGATAAAAACATGGAATTTGTTACTATCTCCATGAAAACGTTCAGGTGCTGCTAAGGGCACAGCATTAGGATCATTAACAGTGACCTCAACTGGGGGAGGCAAAGTTGTATGTTTTGATGGCGCCCCTGTCTCTGAGGAGGTTTTAAACAAAGGCGTAAAAGCTGTGTTCCACTGAGATACCCTAAATTTATACCTGCTTAAATCCTGTTTTAAAGAGGTATTCTCCATCTTTAATCTCTCTATTTCCTCTTGCATATGTTGCAAGATGCCAGACACTGATTCATTATGAGCCAAGTCCTCATTTAGGGCCTGCGCCATATCGGTGAAGTCAATGCCCTCTATTTCTTCCACCAGAACTGAATTTATTTATTTTTGTTATTTTTTTTTTATTTAAGGCTTGTGCTTCTGTCAAAGCCCAGCTCACCTGAGTCCTTGTTCAGTTCTGATGGAGGTTGAAGACAATCCGACCCCACCCTGAAACTGCTTGTTCCAGCATACTAGTTTTTAAAACAGTGCACTAAGAACAGAAGCTCAAGGGAAGGGGGGAAGTGGATAAAATAAAATAAAGAGACAACAGCGTTCTTGCGTTTCCACTGTTGAAGTGCTGCACAAATCTGCGGCCCTCTCTGACTTCTGTAGAAACTGGTGCCTAATGAAACATAAACAAAGAACAGATAAGTACATCCTATTCCTAACTGGGTTCCTGACTATCCCTTTATTTATTAGAAATTTTCTTCTAAAAGTACCTCTTGGATCCTGGTCTCTAGTTTCCAGGTTTGGAATGTGTTACTGCTCTGGGATGTGCTTTCTATTACTCTAAAGCTTCTAAAACATTAAACAAATACCGTTATCAGAATTATCAATATCAAACATTCATCTTAATATAACTAAAGCCTAAATTGCCAATAGCAGACTCACTTTTCCCATATTTCCAGAATCTTTTATAAAACAAATACTGTACTTTTACGTCAAAATACAGCATGTAATTTGTGCAAGTCCTTGATTTACTGTTTGCCTTGCTGTTAATGGTTTCCACGGTTCGATTCTTAAAAGTTCCATAAAAAAAATGTTTGCTTCACAAAGTTCCGCAAAGTATTCTTGTAACAAAGAGTTTGAATCACAATGTTCGTGGAAGGTATCTTTTTTCAAATTGTCTATACACGAATCCAGAAATTGTTGTCAAAGTTCTTTCAGGTAATAAAAGTTTTGCACTTACTTGTTGCTGGCAAGAGATACTGATCAGTCTAACCTTGTCTTCTTTCTCTTTTGCAGGTTGCTTGTAGGAGAGAGGCTGAGGCAAGGAGGAACCGGAAACCGGAAAAAGGAAGAGCCAGCAGCTGCGCCCATTGAAGCCAATGAAAGTCTGTAGAGAGCAGGAGTGCCAGCGCCGAGGGATCTGTCCTCAGGTAAGCGGGAGGTAGACGAGCACAAGCACTGGGCGAGGCTCGGGGGCTGCCTTTTATAGACATGGCTGGGTGTGGTCCTCACATGCTGCACATGTTCTTGAAAGGTGTGCAGAGCTGGGTGTGGTTTGAAGAGCTGCGTGTGGTCCTCACATGCTGCACATGTTCTTGAAAGGTGTGCAGAGTTTCAGTTATTATGCAAATGAGTTAAATTAACACATGGCCTAGAGAGGAGTGTTTTAAAGAAGCCTTGGTAAAAGCAAGGCCCAATGTGTTAACAAAACAGCACATTAAACAACATACACAGAAGCCTAGGGGGGGGGGAAGGTGAGATAACAAGAAAGGCTTTCAATAGTAAGTTTAAAAGGGAGCTATTACAGAACCCACTAGTGCAGTGAGAGGGGACATGCACTTTGCTGTGCACAAACCCTAACACTTTTATGCGGGTCAATAACCAATAATTTTCTCAGCCCAGGTCTGCCATGTGGGGCCTAGTGGACTGAGACAGGATAAACATAGAATTAGCTCAACACACAGGGAGAAATCTCACCGTACAATGTAGCCATTTGTTTGTTTGTTTGAGAGAAAACAAACTTCTTCTTGGGAGCTTACTTTCTCTAAAACAATGATTTGCTAAGTGGGTGCTTTAAATATGGCATCTACTTAATAGAACTGCAGTTCTGTGAAGGAAGCCATTGCTGTAGTAGCTCTCTTCAAAGCACAGAGCTCCCCACAAGGGAGGCAGGGATGCAAAACAGGGTGGACTTCTGCCACGGTAGTGAAGGCCATGGCCTCCCTTTGGCTAAACGTCAATCAATTAATCAATCAATATGAGTATTTATAAAGCGCACTACTCACCCGTGAGGGTCTCAAGGCGATGAGGGGAGGTGGGGGTGCTACTGCTCGAAAAGCCATGTCTTGAGATGTTTCCTGAAGGTAGGTAGGTCTTTTGTCTGATGCAGGTGGGTGGGAAGAGTGTTTCACGTCTTGGCGGCGAGGTGGAAGAACGTCAGACTAAATAACCCCCTCTGACTTTTAAATACGGCTCTGCAAGATATTTAGCACTGTTTGTGTTTTTTTGTTTGAATTGTATGACATTCCAAATGCATGCTTATGTTAATCGTTGAATTTCCCAAAAAAGTAACATTGTGATACATCTGTCTATTCTGTTATCTCCAGATTACCTCTGGTATCAATCTCATGAATTATTCTGTCTTCAAACCATTGGCTTCTGACAATTTAATCTGTGAGCTATGCTTCATGTTTTCTTGTGGTATGTTATTCAGTTGAAGCAATATATATTTCAAAGATGATCAGTATCCAAAGGAAACTTTCTTTTGCAAGTATGCCACTGAGATTTGCACTTTGGGTCCATTACAGTGGTTACAAGCAGATTCTATTAGATGGGATGAGATTCATATCATTCTGATTGAAGATGCCACTCAAACACAGCTGCTGAAGCCCTCATTATGAGATGGCCAGAACAGTACCCCTGAGGAAACACCATCTTGGCCATCTCTGAATGGCACAGTTTTCGCATTCCCCAAATTACTGATGTTATTATACTGTGTGTGGCAACACATCTGGTAAAACTACCAGGGCTCAGGGTGAGAGATGCAACGCAGAGCTTCCATCCATCTCTCACCAAACTACTTCCCACAGAAGAGGTGAGAGCAAGCAAAACTCAACCTAGTAGCTTTGTAGTGGGCTCTGACCCCCACAACACCTTCTCAATTCCACAATCCCTTCTCAGAAACCTGCTATGACCCCAAACTCACAATTGCCACTTGCCTAGTGCTGGTTGTAACATGAGCCATATAGTCCCCAGAATCCAGGAAAACCTGAGGGGCAGGGCCTAGTAATACTTATTTTTGCATGTTATTCTAGTTTCCGAGGACTAAAATTCGGAATGTCGAAAGCTAGGGGTAGACATGGCTGCAATGACTAACTCTGCCCTGGTATATTCCCCTGGTATCGCTGCAAATCTAATAATGAGGCCATCAGGAAGGTGATAATGGTGGCAGGAGCTAGAATGAATTTACCTTTCATAAAGTAATATTCAACCCAACAAGATAGTTACTGAGTAAAGCTCTGTTATTGATATCCATAAGCTAATTTATTGAAACTTTAGGTTTCAAGCTAAATATCTTTCATTGGTTCCATTGCACCATTGAAGATGAGGAGTACAATTCTGGCAAGACTGCACTGCTTGTTGCCAACAGTGGCGAGAAAGGAATACATTCTCACTCTTAAGTTAAAGGAAGTCTGTAATACTTGGGTGATATGGGCATAGCTAAGGGTCCACTTTCAGAGCCTCATCACGGGATCCTAACTTATGGCTGAAATGGTGATCCCCAGCCTTTGGTCAAAGTGGTATGTCAGGCAGATGGGATTAAATGTCTCCTTTTCCATTATCAATGATATTAACAATCTCAACATTGCAATTTATTGTGCAGAGTCTAACATATACCATAGCCATGTCTTTCTGCTGTACTACATTTATCATCCTGGCATAGCATATAGTGAGTATTCTATAAATTTGTTGATTAACTTAAATGTACCCACATCCATTAAAAAATACTTCAGGACAGATGCAAATAGAGAAATGGAGGCTTTCAAGGGGCAGCATACCTCCATGTCTGCATTTGCTTATGGGAAGAGCTAGTATTCAGACTCAGGGGCTCAGTAATAAGTATGTATGGGCAAATTATAATTTTCCAGTCTAATTTTAGTCTTTGCTCTGAGTTTCCAAATGGTCTGCATTTATATCAACAATCTTTAAAGCTAGCCGACTCCTAACTCCGCAGCTCATTTTTTTAAACTTCCCAAGCTTCATTTGAACCTTTGCAGCAGAGAGGAAACAATTTCTACTGAAGTAAAGGACATACTGGGCAGCAGGTGAACTGCTGCTGGACCATGTGCCACTCCTGGACAAAGTCTAAAATCCATGCCCTGCTCTGGGCTTGGAGAGCTTTTTTAAATATGTTTTGCATTTTGTTGGGAATAATAGTGAAGGGATTGATAATTTGGTTGCAGTCTCCTCTCACCAGGAGGTTTGAATTAGAACAGGATCTTAAATGATTTGACATATGTTCCCAAAATGAATATCCACACTACTAGAGGCCTATACATTAAGAAGAGAAATTAGAGTGCTCTTTATAGTAAGAAGTAGGAGGAGCTATCTATCCTCAACATCGCTCTCCTCCCTCTAAATCGTAAAAGATAGCCATTTTTATTTTGTCATGTGGGAGAACAAGACATGACCTACCCATTGCCTCCTTAATGAATGAATATCTGTGTTTGTAAGGTAAGTTTCTTGTAACATAGCAACTTAGCATAGTAGTCTAGCTAGATGGGTTGACAAGGAATACCGTTACTATTTTGAAAGATGTTTTCATGAGGGAAGGTTGTCCTCATACTATCATTACGGACAATGGCACGCAGTTGACCTGTGTCGAAATGAAGGAGTTTTCGTTGGCGTATGGGATCACCCACAATGATACTGCTCTATATAACCCTCAAGCCAATGGTATTGCTGAGAGGAAGAATTGTATGGTTAAGAGCACTATTCAACCCGTGTTGCACTATATCTTCCTTCCATGCCACTGTCCCTTCTTTCTCTTTGTTCAAAACTGCCTTTCCATCGACAACCTTCGAATCCAGAGCAAGACATGAAAGTGCATCAGCTTGAGCATTTTGCCACCCTTAAATATATTGAATATGATACAAGAAATCCTGTAAGCGAGCAGCCAACCTAGCCAACCTTGGGGACCCCTTTAACGCTCCTCCTGCAGATAGTACCTTTATCAAAGACTTGTGATCTGTTCTCAATTTGAACATTATGCCCCACAAAAATGTTCCAAAGTACTCTGCTGACCATGCAGCCACCAATGCCTCTCGCTCGATCACTGAGTAGTTCCTTTCGCTTTCAGTGAACGAGCGTGAGGCAAAAGCCACTGTCCTTTCATCTCCCTTGTGCAGCTGTGATAATACAGCGCCTACACCAGACGCACTGGCGTCTTCAGTGACAATGGTAGGAAATGAGGTATTGAAAGGTACTAACATTTTTGCAGCACACACATCACGCTTTATGTTATCAAAACATGCAGGCTGAACCCCCGACCATTCAAAGATATGTTCTTTACACAGTAAAACCTTCAGCTCCTCTGTTTTGCCCTCAAAGTTTTCAACGAATTTTGAATATTACTCTATAAGTCCCATGAAAGACCTTAGTTCATCCCTGTTTTTTGGACATGAATATAGTTTTATGGCTTCCAAAAGATCTATCTTTGGTTTGATTCCCTCATCAGAAATTGTGTGGCCCAAGTACTCAGTCTCTTTACTCAAAAAAACACATTTCTCTTAATGCAGTGTAAGACCCACTTCCAGTAGTTTCCTAAGCACCATCCTCAAAATCTGATTGTGTTCTATAACAGTAGGTGTGAACACTAAAATATCATCTTGAAAGCATATTACGTTGTTAAAACCCTCAAAAACTTCCGATATCATGCGCTGGAAAACACTCACAGCAGACGAGAGTCCAAATGGCATTCTAATTAAGCTGAAGGTGCCATCCATGGTGATGAATGCTGTAACATCTTGTAAACTGTGATGCAAACAGATCTGATGATAAGCACTCTTCAGGTCCAACTTTGAAAAGTACTGGCCTCCATTGAGCAACATGATAAGTTCATTGATGTTAGGCAGGGGACAATTATCCGTTACAATGCTCTGATTAACTCTGCGAAGATCCACACAAAATCTTAACTGGCCATTAGACTTCTCTGTTATAACCATGGGTGAAACCCAATTATAAACCTCCACGGGTTCAATTATACCATCCCTAATCATATCTTTCAACATTCTACTGACTTCCTCTCTGACTACAATAGGTACTTTCCTAATTTTGTGTTTCACAGCAACAGCGCTATCAATCAATCAATTGGATTATGTAAACCTTTGAAGTTCCAAGGCACAACTCAGAGATTTTTTGCCATATAAATAGGTGCAAAAAAAGCATAATAGATATATATCTTCAACTTAATGGAGTAATTGAAACAAATCAAGAATGACAGCCAATAGAACAGAATTTGAGTATAGCATATTCCTGGAAAGTGATATCAAGGTAGAAAAAAAAGGGAAAAGTAAGGAAAAGGGAAGGGAAGCAATGGAAACTGAAATAAAAATAAAAAAAATGCTCAAAGAAAGAGTTCAACAGCTGACCCTAGACTAACATTGACAGATGATATGACCCTCTGAGACATTTAAATAACCTTATACATTAATCTTACAACACTTCAAAAAATAGATAAAACATAAGCTAGGACAACAGAGTATGGGGGTCATTCTGACCCTGGCGGTAAAAGGCAGTTACTGCCGGTCAGAAGACCGCCATAACACCGCCGCGGTAACCCGCTAGGGTCATTCTGACCCACAACTGGCAAACCGCCAAAAACCCGACCTCCACTGAAGGCCGCCACATCAGCGGTCAGCGATAAACTGGAGATGACCAAACCTCCACCGTCACGCCAACAGAAATACGCCCATGCCATTACGACCCACGAATCCACGCGGCGGTCTTTCAACCGCGGTATCCCATTGGCGGTACACACGCCGCGCTCAAAATACACACACATCTACAAAACACTGCCACATTGGACAATTACAAATACACACACCTGATACACATACAAACACCACTCCCACACAATCAATACGATATAAAACACACTCCCACATCACCCACAAACCCCCACAAATCGAAATTCAGAGACAAGGCGCAATACACAGAGAGAGAGCACAGGGAACGCAAACCACAACACACACAGGAACCCAACATCATCCCCCACACTACATCTACGCACAAAACACCACACACCACTACACTCATCACCACAAACACCACCCCACACCTCATCCACACCACCCCATGGCACCCCAAAGACACCCCAGGTTCTCGGACCAAGAATTCAGGGTCATGGTGGAGGAAATAATTAGGGTAGAGCCCCAGCTCTTCGGCACACAGGTGCAGCACACCACAATAGCGAGGAAGGCGGAGCTATGGCAAAGGATCGTCGACAGGGTCAACGCTGTGGGACAGCATCCCAGAAATCGGGAAGACATCCGAAAGCGCTGGAACGACCTACGGGGGAAGGTGCGGACGATGGTGTCAAGACACAACATCGCTGTGCAGAAAACTGGCGGCGGACCCCCACCCACTCCACCCGAATTCACAGCATGGGAGCAAGAGGTCCTGAACATCCTGCATCCTGAGGGCCTCGCTGGAGTAGGCGGAGAAATGGACTCTGGTAAGTCTAATCTCAACTACTTCACCCCCCCAACCACCAGCATGCCAACCCACACCCCCACTCTCACCCCCAAACCCCCAGCACATATCCTCCCTGCTAATGTCTCACCAGCACAACCCACCCAAACCAACACCAACCCCTGAATGCCAACACAAACCATGGACACCCATCACCTAAGCATGACCACTGCACATACCCATCCCCCCCCAAACCACCCTCACAACTCCTCCCACAAGGGAATGCCAGCACTGGGGGACAAAGACACCCACAAATCGCACGCCATGGCATACACAGAAGCAATAACCATACTCTTTTACCCCTGCAGGGCCCGAACGCCAACACACCAGCCCGGAGGGTCCAGAAATGTCCATCCCACCCCCAGAACAGGCCCCCAGTGATGACAGCAGCTCTGTCGACCTAGAACCTGATGATCAGCCCGGACCATCGGGGACCTCTAGACAGTCGGTTCCCCTCAGGCAGCCACAGGCCACAGCAGACCTACCCCCCTCTGGAAACCCCAGCACAGCACCCACCCAGCGGGCCCATGCCTCTGTCTCCAGGACAGGTCAAGCAGCGGTGTGTCTACCACTACAGGGCACCCAGGGCAACCCACCACCCCAACAACAACAGGGACCTGGGGGCAGTGGTAGTGGGCACACCGCACAGGGGACAGAGGCCCAGGAACAAAGGGGAACTGGGAGGGCTGCTGTGCGACAGAGGGAGGACAGGCCTAGGGAACCCACTGTCCAAGAGGCCCTCACCACCATCATGGGAGCGTACCACCACTCCCAAGAGACGATGGCGACGGTCCTGGCCAGGTTCCAGGAGATCCAGGCCACGCAGGAGGGCCAGTACATGGGGTTCCGGGAAGAACTGCGCAGCATCAGTTCTGCAATGGGTACAATCGTGGTGGCACTCAACCAGATTGTCACCACATTGCGGGACCATGTGGCCCCCCAAAGGGGCCCTGCCACTAGCATGGAGGAAGAACAGCCCACCACCTCCGCCGGCGCTAGTGGTCAGGAGGCCCCGACACAACAGCAACGGGCCACCCGGACCCCACCCCCTGCAGAACAAGAACCACCCCGCAAGAAAGGCCTGAGATCTAGGAAGAAGACAGAGTAGGATGTCAAGCCCCCCGCCATGCACGGATCCCCCCGGATGTCATCCCACTGTCCCACTTGTTCATCCTGTCCAACCTTGAACTGCCCCTGCTCCACCTTCCACAGGCATATGGACAATGCACCTGTGCGAACGAGAGTCAGGACTCTGCCATGGACATGCCTCCACCATCACCCATCACTCTTTTTGAACTATACACCAATTGTTGCACTTCAATAAACACAATTATTGCACAAAAACCATCTGGAGTCTGCTATTTATTTTTTTAAACCAAATGTATTCGATATAACCAACCAAAAATGTCCAATTACATTGTGATGACAACATACCAGTGTCATACAGCGGTAGTCCATGGGGAAATAAACCAGAGGGCACTCCGTGGGGACCAGATCACTGAAATAGGAAGGCAAATTCACAACTAAGTTACCATACATTGGGGTGAAAGGTCAGACAGTAGAGAGCCAGTACTGTTACAGATATAATAAAATGCAGGAGTAGATTCTTACCCGTGTGTTACTGGAAATACTGCAGTATCACTCTGTCCCTGTTGTCTGTGTCGTCCTCTTCGTCTTCCTCCTCTTCACTCTCCGCAGGCTCCACAGCGGCCACAACACCACCATCTGGACCATCCTCCTGCAGGAAAGGCACCTGGCGTCGCAAAGCCAGGTTGTGAAGCATGCATCAGGCCACGATGATATGACACACCTTCTTTGGTGAGTACATTAGGGATCCACCTGTCATATGCAGGCACCTAAACCTGGCCTTCAGGAGGCCGAAGGTCCGCTCGATCACCCTCCTAGTACGCCCATGGGCCTCATTGTACCGTTCCTCTGCCCTTGTCCTGGGATTCCTCACTGGGGTCAATAGCCAAGGCAGGTTGGGGTAACCAGAGTCACCAATTAGCCACACACGCTGTCTCTGTAGCTGTTCCATCACATAAGGGATGCTGCTATTTCGCATGACGTACGCGTCATGCACTGACCCTGGGAACTTGGCATTTAAATGGGAGATGTACTGGTCAGCCAAACAGACCACCTGGACATTCATCGAATGATAACTTTTTCGGTTCCTGTACACCTGCTCATTGTCTTTTGGGGGGACCAAAGCCACATGGGTACCATCAATGGCACCAATGATATTGGGAATGTGTCCAAGGGCATAGAAATCACCCTTCACTGTAGGCAAGTCACCCACCTCAGGGAATATGATGTAGCTCCGCATGTATTTCATCAGGGCAGACAACACTCTGGACATTACCTTTGAAAACATAGTCTGCGACATCCCAAATGAAATGGCCACTGTAGTTTGAAATGATCCACTAGCCAAAAAATGGAGTACTGACAGCACCTGCACTAGAGGCGGAATCCCTGTAGGTTGGCGGATGGGTGACATCAGGTCTGGCTCCAGCTGGGCACACAGTTCCTGTATAGTGGCACTGTTGAGTCTGTAGGTGAGTATGACATGTCGTTCTTCCATTGTCGACAGGTCCACCAGCGGTCTGTACACGGGAACATTCCTCCGTCTCCTCGCAAGTCCCAGCGGACGGTGCCTAGGAAGGACAACATGGAGCACAGAGTCAATCAACCCACAGGTAAGTTCCCACAGCCTGCACAGTACACAAATCTCTCTGGATTGAATGGCTTGTATGAGTGTCGATGTAAGGCCTAGCCATGTGTGACGCAGTAGGAATTAAGCCATGTGGGCCCTTGAAATGGCGGCTGCCTGACCTGTGAAGTTTGACAATGTGAAGTGAGGTCATTGCGCTGGCGTGGCACGCCGTGGCGGTAGGCGGTCGGAGACCGCGGCGCAAAGCAGCATTGGTTAACATTGAACCCTATGGGTTTCAGGAGCCAATGACGATGTGCGCCGGCGGTCGCGGTACGCACCGCCGCGGTACGCACCGCCGCGGTACGCACCGCCGCGGGCGTGACCGCCATTTTCTCTCTGCTTAATCACACGAGACCTGAGCATCCACAGGAGAGGACCTATACTGCAAGTGCTGCTGTGACCTCGGTCTGGAAGTGACAATGGCTGTTGCGACTGGGGAAAGGGCCCCCGCCTTCAGTTCCGAAGAGTTGGAGAAGCTCGTGGACGGGGTCCTCCCCCAGTATGCGCTACTCTACGGTCCTCCAGACCAACAGGTGAGTACACGGGGGCCAATGCATAGTGGGCAATGCCTGTGATGAGTGGGGTGGATGTACGATGGAGGGGAGAGAAGCGAATTACGAATGCATGGCACGACAGATGAGAGCATGTGCCACATGGCAAGTTTGGGGAGGGGGGGCCACTCACATCGAGCATGCAGAAAAGTGATGATGTTTCTTTTCCCCCCCTGTACATGTCACATAGGTCAGCGCCCATCAGAAGATCGATATTTGGCGTGCCATCGCCAAGGACGTCCGGGCCCTGGGGGTCCACAACAGACGGGGCACCCACTGCCGCAAGAGGTGGGAGGACATCCGCCGCAGGAGCAGGAAGACCGCGAGGCTCTGCTGGGGATGGCCTCCCAACCTAGGAGGGGTGCCAGTCGTACCTTGACCCCCCTGATGTCCCGGATCCTGGCGGTGGCCTACCCCGATTTAGATGGGCGCTTGAGGACATCACAGCAGACACAAGGGGGTGAGTACCAGCACATTCAGCTATATTTGTGCGCAGTGGAGGTGCCTGGGTGGGGGAGGAGGGCTGTGGGTATCCCTAGGCCAGGGCGATTTCTGTAGGCTAGGCCCCTCCGTGAGGTATGGTCCTGTGCCCCCGCCCCCCATCTCTGTAGGGTGCCTAGTAACGCTATTCATGGACCTGTGTATTCTGTGTGGGCAGTTGTCGCCCATAGGCTTGTAGGGCATGTCCCAGTGAATGAGTAGTGTACCCCAAGTGCGCAGCGTAGTGCAGGGGGCTTCTGTGTTTGTCCTCTCCGCCAACGGTGTCCCCAATGCATGCACTCAACTTGTCTTTATTTCTCCACCCCCCCCAATTTTTTTCTGTGAATGTGTGCATTAGCATCATCAGGCGGAGGAGAAGTGGCATCGGCGCAAGAGGGAGCTGCATCTCACATGGCCCCGGAGGGCCATGCAACGGACTCCGACATGACCAGTGAGACGGAGGGCGAGGGGGGCTCCACCACGGGGACCCGTGCAGACGTCAGTGACACCGACACGTCCTCGGATGGTAGCTCCCTTGCGGTGGCGGCAACATCCGTGCCCACCGAAACTACAGGTACAGCCGCCACCCAGCGCACCAGCTCCGCCCTCCCAGCAGCCCCTCGGCCTTCGGCCCGTGCCCGCACGGCCAGGAAGGCGGCCATCTCCTTCGCCCCAGGCGTCTCAGGCCCTGCTCCAGTCACCCCTGCTGCCCTCAGTGAGGAGGTCATTGACCTCCTGAGGACCATCATTGTTGGGCAGTCTACCCTTTTGAATGCCATCCAGGGTGTGGAGAGGGAGGTGCATCAAAGCAATGCATATCTGGAGGGCCTTCATTCGGGTCAGGCTGCCCAGCAGCGATCGTTCAACGCTCTGGCCTCGGCACTGACGGCAGCGATTGTCCCTGTCTCCAGCCTCCCTCTTCTAACTCCCTCCACCCAGTCCCACTCCCCTGTTCCTCTGCCTATCCCATCCACACCTACAGACCAGCCTGCACACACCTCAACACCCAAGGGAAGCTCATCCAGACATAAGCACCACAGAACACACAAGCATTCACACAAGCAACATACAGATGCAGACATGCCAACAGCCACTACCTCCTCTGTGTCCCCCACCTCCTCGTCTCCCTCCTCCCTCCCTGTGACGTCTACACTCACACCTGCATGCACACCACCATCAGCCAGTACACCCATCACCAGCACACCCTCCAGACCAGTCCGCACACGTGCAGTCACCACCCCCACTGACATGTACACGTCCCCTGTGTCCTCTCCCAGTGTGTCTGTCACCCCCGCTTCCAAACCACACAAACGCAGGCAGGCACCCAACCAACAGCCATCCACCTCACGTCAGCCTCCAGCCCAAGCACCTGCACCCAAAGACACCAGACTTGACTCTCCTACAACCACATCCTCTTCCTCCACTCCCATACCCACTCCAGCTACCCTTCCCATTGCTTCTAAAAAACTATTCCTCTCTAAAGTGAACCTCTTTTCCTCACCTGACCCACCCCCTCCATCTCGTAAGAGTTCCAAAAACACCTCAGCCACCACCAGCCCAGCAACTCCCAAGAACGTCGTGCATGGTTTTTGGAGTCCGCCCTTTCCTTGGGCAGGGACATCGGCCAGCAGCAAAGGCACAGCCAGCCCCCCCCCCTGGGAAGAGGAGCAAAAAACTGAAGGGCAGGCGCGAGAGGCCTGATACGCCTGCCCCCAAGGAGGGTAGCCTTGCACCGTCACCTGCCACATCGGGTAAGGAAGCCAAGGGCCACGGAGAGTCTGCCAAGGAAGGCAAGGGCAGCAAAGCGGCAAAGGCAGGGAGCAGCCGACCTGGCCATGAGGGCCCCACCAGCCCCATTCCGGGGGTATCGGAGGAGACCTAGGGCCCCAGGACTCCATCACAGGAGGGCCCCGCAACGGAAAGGTCCGATGCTGACTGAGCGGGAAGTATTGGCCAGGTGTGGTTCACTCGAAACACAAGACAGGCACCGCTGAACAGGCCCCGCCGTGAGAAGCACCGCTGGACAGGGCCCCGCCAAGACAGGCACCGCTGAACAGGGCCCGCCGTGAGAAGCACCGCTGAACAGGGCCCGCCGTGAGAAGCACCGCTGAACAGGCCCCGCCGTGAGAAGCACCGCTGAACAGGGCCCCGCCGTGAGAAGCACCGCTGAACAGGGCCCCTCCGTGAGAAGCACCGCAGGACAGGGCCCCGCCAAGACAGGCACCGCTGAACAGGGCCCGCCGTGAGAAGCACCGCTGAACAGGGCCCGCCGTGAGAAGCACCGCTGAACAGAGCCCGCCGTGAGAAGCACCGCTGAACAGGCCCCGCCGTGAGAAGCACCGCTGAACAGGGCCCCGCCGTGAGAAGCACCGCTGAACAGGGCCCCGCCGTGAGAAAGCACCGCTGGACAGGGCCCCGCCGTGAGAAGCACCGCTGGACAGGGCCCCACCAAGACAGGCACCGCTGAACAGGGCCGGCCGTGAGAAGCACCGCTGAACAGGCCCCGCCATGAGAAGCACCGCTGGACAGGGCCCCGCCGTGAGAAGCACCGCTGAACAGGGCCCCGCCGTGAGAAAGCTCCGCTGGACAGGGCCCCGCCGTGAGAAGCACCGCTGAACAGGGCCCTCCTGTCAAGCACCGCTCCGCTGGGCCCTCATCTCAAGCACCACTCCGCTGGGCCCTCATCTCAAGCACCGCTCCGCTGGGCCCTCCTGTCAAGCACCGCTCCGCTGGGCCCTCCTGTCAAGCACCGCTCCGCTGGGCCCTCCTGTCAAGCACCACTCCGCTGGGCCCTCCAGTCAAGCACCGCTCCGCTGGGCCCTCCTGTCAAGCACTGCTCCGCTGGGCCCTCATCTCAAGCACCGCTCCGCTGGGCCCTCCTGTCAAGCACGGCTCCGCTGGGCCCTCATCTCAAGCACCGCTCCGCTGGGCCCTCCTATCAAGCACCGCTCCGCTCGGCCCTCCTGTCAAGCGCGGCTCCGCTGGGCCCTCATCTCAAGCACCGCTCCGCTGGGCCCTCCTGTCAAGCACTGCTCCGCTGGGCCCTCATCTCAAGCACCGCTCCGCTGGGCCCTCCTGTCAAGCACCGCTCCGCTGGGCCCTCATCTCAAGCTCCGCTCCGCTGGGCCCTCCTGTCAAGCACCGCTCAGCTGGGCCCTCCTGTCAAGCACCGCTCCGCTGGGCCCTCATCTCAAGCACCGCTCTGCTGGGCCCTCATCTCAAGCACCGCTGGCCCATTTGCAGGCCCGGTTCTGTGTTGGGCAGGGCTTCACGAGGCACTCTGCCCACCATGCCTCCTCCATGACCAGTGGACTCTATAATCCGCCTGATGGACTGTGGCTTTGCACTCCCCAGGATGGCACAGTGGGCAATCCACCCACTGTAGAGACTTGAGAGACTGTGGCTTTGCACTCCCCAGGATGGCACAGTGGGCAATCCACCCACTGTAGAGACTTGAGAGACTGTGGCTTTGCAGTCCCCAGGATGGCACAGTGGGCATGGAGGCCCTTCGTGGATCTGGCGTCGTGGACTCATGTGGCTGAGGTGCCCCCCCTTCCCTTCCCCCTGAGGTGCCAATATTTTATTATTGTGATGCCCCAGCAGTGTTCTCTCTAATGGACTCGATCTCGTGTGTGGGCTTTGCCCATGTGTTGCTGCACATTGGCCCACGGACATTTGAACTTTGCAAAACTGTGCCGGACTTTTGCTACTTGTATATATATAGTTCTAGATGTGTAATAATTCTGTATATATTGCTAAGTTCGCTATACTTCATTATTGCTATAATATAGTTCTATTTTTACAATCATTGCCTTTTGTCTTTGCATTTTTGTTTTGGGGGGTGGGGGTGTCACTCTGACTTTTTAATCTGCATTGGTGTGTAGGTATTTCGGTGGGGGTGAGGGTGGGGGTGGGTGTGTGGCGTATGTGTGTGCCCGTAACCTTTCCTCCTCCCCCCTCCCCTGTGTCGTAGGTGCAGTACTCACCGTTGTCGTCTGCGGCGACCTTCGTGATCCTGGAAGAAGAGCAGGAAGGCAATGGCTGGGAGGATGTGGAGTTCCGGTTCCATGCTGTTCCGATTCCGCATGGAGTGTGTCGAGGTGAACGTTTTCCATTGGAAATGTCTGTTTCTGCCGTGTTTTTATCGGCGGGGCTCCCGTCCCGGAAAAGGTGGCGGATTGGTGAGTCGTGATAGGGTGGGCGGTACATTGTCTGCCGCCTGGCTGTTGGCGGTGACCGCCGCGCTGTTTGTTTGTGCCGCCGTGGCGGTCAGAGTGTTAAAGCGGCGGCCTGTGTTGGCAGTTCCCGCCAGGGTCAGAATTCCATTTCTTGGACCGCCAGCCTGTTGGCGGGTTGGCCGCCGCTTTAACACTGACCGCCAGGGTCAGAATGACCCCCTATGTGATTAGAATTACCTACTGACAAATGGAGACAAGTGTAAATATTAGGCCTGGGGCAAGATATTCTTATGAATGAAACATCTGGGATGGGAATCCAGACAAGAGAAGGGACATTTGCAAGAGGAACAAGAGGGAAAATATATTTTAAAATAGAAACGTCAAAAAGAGACTTCATTCATAACTTCATTTTAAAACCAAGCCTTAAACATGTTCAAGATGAAACATAATAGTAAGCAGTGTGAATATAGAAACAGTTTCATGTTTTTTCCAAGATTAATTTCTTCTCCCTTGCATTGAAATATGTTTTTTAAGTCATCAGGGGAGTCAAATGAGAAAGTTATGTCTTTATAGGTCACTTTGGTGAAAAGGCCATAGCGGGCATCATTGAGCATAGGGCAGGGCAAAGTGACAGAAATGACTTACATGGTGCTGCCAATGCACAGGCCACATCTTGAGAGAAAAAAACTTTCTGACCTGACCAAAGTATTTGTTTTCTTTGCTTGGCTGCTGGCAAAACCATAAGAAACTCAGTATATTCCAAAAATAAAACAGTAATTCCTATTGGATGGCCAGATGAAGAAGCTCCCAAAGGTTTAGGACCTATCCAGTGAGCTCTCTGTAAATTGTGAGTTATTCCTTACTTGAATCCAACCATTTTCAGGATATGTGTTGTAAGAAAGGCAAGCATGTCAGAACCCTCTACTCCTTCAGGAATTCCATAAATTCTGAGATTATTGCATCAATTGCATTTTTCCAGATCCTCCTTTTAATGTAGCAGAATTACAATTTCCTTTGACATAGCTTCGATTTTGGTTGCTGCAGCCTTTATATTGCTCAGCTGCTCTTCCTCCTCAGTCACTCGGGATGTGAGATTTTACAATTTTTCTTCTATCTTCTGAAGCGTAGCATTGGTCTCCATAAAATAAGGTTTCAGGAGTTTTATTTTTTCTATTAAATCTTCAAGTGTCAATGGCAATGGACTCTTTGTTGGAGACTTGGATCCTTTTTTGCCTTTTAGTAGCAGCGTAGAAGACATCATCACTGATGAGATCACAGCCTTTAGGTTGCAAGATGGAGTAGACTTCACAGTTAATTATGTGGAGAAACATTTATAGGGCTCAGCATAAGGAAAAAAACAATTGGCCAGCTGCCCAAAATAACAAAAAAATAAAAGGAAGATTTAGGAATTACCACAAATTATGCTAAATCCCATGTAATGGTGGTGGGTCCCAGAAACACTAGTTGTAGAAGCTTTGCAATTCAGCGTCAACGCATCTGTAGGGTTGATCATTTTTCAGACCTAGGGGTCCTACTGGATTCCCAGCTTGCCTGGAAACCTCTGCTTAAGAAAAACATCATTAGGTTCAAATCAGCAATTAGTGTGATCAGTGTCTTGACTGGGTGCTTAGGCCACACACATGTGGAGTCTATGCCTAAAGTATTCAGGGCTAAGTACATTATGATGGCCTGTTATGGGTGCAACATTTGGGGTTATGTGTCATCTTCCCAATTACGGATCATTGAAAACTCTTGAAAGGTCTTTTCAGGGTTCCCCCGAGTACACCTTCCAAGATGGTTCACAAGGAAGCTGGGTTGAGGTATTTTTCTGACCTCATTGGGCTACAACCCCTGCATCTGTGGCTGTCCAGGAGGATCTGAACCTTAATAGACTTATCATTCAAGGCTGTCTGGCTTTGGATTGTATGAAATGCATTCCATGGCTCTCATATATCAGACAAACTGTAATCTCTCTGGGTTGCCCTGAGCTCTTGGCTGAACTGGAGCTCATTGAGTGGGGTGACGTCGCTTGGTTAAAGCAGGGTTTTCTTGCTAGGGCGGCAGCCAAGCAAGACTCCACAGCACTTCGTAAGTGCTCTATGCAACATTACACTATCTGTCTTTGGAGATACCCTTTTTCTATTGCAGATTGTTAACTTATTTTAGATTTAACTTGTTTTACCAATTGCTGCTGCCTAAATGGTCCTGGTCCAAAGTTTCTGACTCACAGGCATGTTCCTGCGATGATTTTTCCACTCCTGACACCTTTCATATTGTTATGATATGCCCAGGGATTAATCATAAGTATAGCTAGCCACTCCTTTTGCTTTTAAATTTTAGTCAAGTGAGACCAAGCTTCTTGTTCATGCAAATGCTAAAGTCTCTGACTATTTGCTTTTTTATGACTTGTTTTTTATCTGGGACCCTGCCTGGGCATTGATCATTTATTTATTTATTAATTAATTTATTTATTTTTATTGTGTAAAGCTGGCAGCAATGTAATTTTTATGCTGCTTCTTATAATTTGCACTCTGTGAACTATAGAAGTTGTGTTTTAGAGTTTTAACATTTTTTCAATGGTATAATTTTACTGCGCACACTTTAGAGATTTTCTTGAAAAATCTAATAAAGTTGATGGATTGAATGTTAGATGTAGGAATGGACCCATAACTATATACCCCAGTTGTTATTTGGGAAGAAAAATAATACTAAGGTAAAACCTGAAAGAAAGCCACATGTAGAAAAGCAATTATCCATGCTTTAACTCCTTATAGTCATGGTTAGAAGTAGGTGGCTGGCTCTCTATAAAGTGTACAAAAATGATGTGCACTGTGCAGAGAGTCCAAGCAACCCCACCTTGGTTTGCAGAGGTAAACACTAGATCACCTAATGCTCTAATGTGTATGGTAGCTTGGTTGAGCAAGTAGGCCAATCTTGGAGAAGAGCTAAGTATTTGTTGTACTCACAGTATCAATAAATGTGGACATACACTTAAAAAATAACTTGAGACCAATTTACAAAAATACTTCAGATTTTTATACATTTTTTAAAACCAAGATCATCAAAATAAGGTTAGAGCTTTTTCAGTTATGATTTTCAAAACTTTAGCAAAAATAGTCTATTTGACTATAATTACGCACCATAGGAATCAATGGGAGAAAACTTTGAGGCAATGCGTTTACCACTGTCTCCTTTTGTTTTTAGTTTGAAGTCATCGAGATGTCTGTGGATCAGCTAGGGACGTTCAGGTGGGAGCAGCTACTGAAAAGTCCTTTGAGCTGGTGCAGGACCACTGCGGGGGAGCACTTGGAAAAGAAATGAACAGGAGACTTCAAGGTGAGTCCGATGGGTTGCCTTGGAGTGTAGAGGTCACAAGGGGTGGGGGACTCTTAGAGCACAGCCCGCTCTCCGGTGCAGGGTCTAGGTAGGCTGGGTGCAGAGCAGATAGGTGAGCCAAAAGCTATGTGCAAAGGTACCCTTGGAAACAGGAAGCAGGTCACTTTGAGGGTGGATTATGAGTCAGCAGGGCTACTCTGGGGGAAGTTGTTATGTGGCCTGAAGTCCCTCCTTGACTGGAGCTTGCTTCTGGTCCTTGGAGAGTCCGGCATAGACTTTTCTTCTGGGTGTCCGACATTGGGGAGGTTCAGTACCGCTGACTATTGCACGGTTCAGCCACCGGAGGTTGTTGTGCCACCAAACTTGGCACACTTGAAGGATTTTTCCAATGGGTATGTCAGGTGGAATTTGGTCCAGCTGCTGTGTCCAATTCCTTGGTCAGAAGCCAGTCAGTGAACTCGACTTCACTGGTCTTTGCTTCTTTGTTGCAGGGAGTGATGCCTTCACGCTGGAGGGAGATCTTTGGCAATTTTCAGAAGGTTGGAGATCCTCTGGGGTTTTGTAGAGTCTGTCTGAAATCCATGCAACCCCTCAGTGGTGAATATTGAGTCCTGGGTGCAGCAGGCAGGGTTTGGCAACTTTTTTATTGTTGCTGGCCTTCTTGAGTCCTTGGTATCTGATCTGTAGGTCTAGGGGTGCCCACTAAATACAGCATTTAGTGGGCATTTAGGGGAGTTCACAGTAGTGACCAAGGAGTTATCTACTTTAGGGTGGCTACACCCATTATGTGACTACTTCCTGTGGACAGAAATCACTTCCCTATGCCTGATTGGCTATTTTCATACCAGACAGGATGGAGGAAATTGAAATGGAGATGTCACCTCTCATACAACACCTTAGGGAGGTGGCCACTCCTCCTGTCCTTTGTGCATGTTCCCACTGTTGCTCTTGTCAAATGTGGGGGTTTCCAAAGGGGGTTGCCACCTGCTGCTAACAGGAGGGATAGGGGGCAAGTTTCAAAGGCAACATGTCCTTTGAAGCTCACTGGCAGGGCAGTGCACATTCCTGGGGGGAAGTGTATGACCTATGCCCTGGAGGGGTGTTGCTTTCTAAATCCAGAGAGCAAAGACTCCCACCCCAGGGTTCCAGAATCTTGTCTGGTGGTGGCTGGCTGGTTGTGACCGGCCAGCAACCATGCCAGGGTTAGTTAGCTTTTGCAGGAGGCGCCTCTCAGAGGCCTACGCTTAGACCCCCAGGCCCTGGGTACCTTAGTATAATTTACTAGGGAAGTATAGTGCCAGCTAAAGGTGTTGCTAATTGTGCCAATATACCACAATAGTTTGGGGAAAGAGATCTGGCCCAGGGAACCTGTTCAGCAGGGGCCCCTGGCACTAACAACTTTGAAACCACATCCAATACCAGGCAAGAAGTAGGGGGCAAAAGAGGCACTTTCTAACATTAAAGTCTCCCAGACATATAACGAGCCAAAGGTAGAGACAATTAGATGGTGGTACCCACTATGAAGCAGGCGTGATCTCCATACAATTCCTCAAAAAAGTTGGAGCGTTATGCAGGTAATTAAAAATGATTTCCTCAGCCACTTTGGAGTGTTATTCAAGCATTTTAATGAGAATTCCTCAACAAGTTGAAGCATTATGCAGGCATTTAAGTGTGGATTCCCCAACAATTTAGAGCATTTTGCGAGCATGTAAGTGTGAAGTTAGGTGGTGCAGGGATTAACAGCGTGCCACCGAGTCCTTCCTCCACAAAATGACAGACACAACCACTGAGTGTTAGGGAAACAGCCTGAAGAAAGAAAAACACTGAAAGTGGGCCAAAATAATTCCGGGCCCATGATGCTTTTATTGTAAATTGTAGTATTTCATTTTAATTAATACCTCCAGATGAAATACGGCGAAACACCCCATCTCCAAATGAGGCCCTAAATGTGCATACAATTTCTTTCTACTAAAGAAAGGAAGTGCACACAGGATTTTATATGAATAAATTGCAGGACATAGTTATGTGCTAAGCTTAAAATTGAGCGAGAGGGGGCGTGGTCAAGATGGCGGCCTCATAGGAAGCTCTGCGGCCCTGGGCTGGCTAATGCATCCTGTACAGCTTGATGTTTTCCCTGGGAGAGTGCTGAGCCTCTTCTGACCGCTGGCGGGGTAACAAGGTACCCTTGTATATCCTTCGGTGGTTGTCCGAACATGCTCTACAGCGTTCAGGTGGTGGACACGCCTTATGGGCCTGCAGCATTTGGGCTGGCAGATTGCCAGCTCCCGGGTGAGGCCTGACACCGCTGCTACTTGGATCAGACACGGGGGAAAGATGCCTACCCTTGCATACAGGAGCGTGCACCCCGGAATGGGAACAGAGACGCCCCCAGTAACTGGCAGTGCCTGTGAGTAAGAGAAAACAGAATGGTGAGAGTGGGTGATCTGAGCCTGCACTGCGTGTGGAGCGCAATTGACCTGAGATCCCACTCCTGCGCTCCACAGCAGCCAGGTAACATCACCTCACCATGCAGCTTGTGTTTGATGGACTTTCAGGCATACCACAGAGGAAAAGGGGAGCCGCGCTGTGAGGGGAACGCCAATCTTCCTGTCATTGAGGTGACTTGCCCACGAGTGTCTGCAATGTGAAATGGCCGCATGTTAAATGTGATCGGATACGGAGTGATATACTGGCTTTCTGAACTGCACATATTTACACCATTACATGAACGGCTGCTGCAATCACAAACCAGACCACAAATATCACCTCTCCTCTACTGTCCTTAGGGGAACATTCTGAAGGCCTTAAAATCACCCTGTATAACCTGTAACCTGGAGCACTTCCCCATACTAACAGTGAAGCACAGTCACCACCAAGCATATGCCCCCTATAAAATGGCCTGCAATAAGCATGACAGACCACAGACAAAGAGCACTCTCGATAATTCCCTGAGCAGGGAACCGTTGCCCACATCGAAAAATCAGATAGAATCTACGTTGGTCATACACTCCAACAGGTTCCATGAAATACTTGCAGCACTACCTGACATTAAGAATACGCTTGATCCTAAGATAGATGCACTGCATTTGATATATTCCATATGCGGTAAGACCAGAAAAAGCTCAAAAACTGGGTAGAAAATGTGGAATCCACCTTTGCATCCCAGAGGCCCATGGTCACAGAGACAGACTCACATATTAGGGCCCTTCAGGCTGAGGTGAACCAACTTTTAAAGGAAGCAGAAGACCAGGAATGCAGGTCTCCCCGCAACAATGTACTGATTGTAGGATTTCCAAATAAAGTAGAGGGCCCAAGCATGGAATTATATTTGGAGGAGTGGTTCACACCAACCATCTTACAAGGCAAACAATCTACTTTCTTTTCTGTTGAACTGGCACACAGAGTTCTGGGGTATCCTTCACCTCCGGGGGCCCCACCTTGCTCAGTAGTCGCATGTTTGTTTAATTATAAGGATAGAGACCATATACCACAGGTTACCAGAGCGCATGGCCCATGGACAGTGGAGAGTGCAACGGTCAATATTTATCCGGATTACACTATCGATGTTCAGCGAAAATGCTCATCAGTCAAGAGATGTCTTCGTGAACATAACTTCAAATACACTTTGCAGCTTCCAGCCACCTTAGGAATATTGCACGGAGAAGCTGTTACCTTGTGTGCTACGCCTGTAGAGGCTTGGAGTTGGTTTGAGCGGTAGGGAGTCACTGTCCATCCCTGAAGTTCCAGAAAATCATCATCCACATCGACAGAGCAGCACAGCTGAAGATCTTGCAGGACATGCCAAAGGTACTGTCCCACAAAGGAACAGTCAGAGATCGAGAGAGTCCAGGTGGTTGCAGTGGTGGAACACAGGGCCTGTAACTATCCCCTCCACACTCAGATGACACTGACTCAACGGTGGGGACTCTGTCATCTCCAAGGGCCCTTGCAGACAAACTGTTATGAGGCGGCCCTAAAGTCACCCCCCCTGACTTCAGATGAGGTGATATGATGTGGGGGGAGGACGGAGAGCATCACTTATCCCAGGATGGAGGGCACCTCAACTGAGCCATCGGAGATTCTGTTGAGAGATCTGGGGCAAATACGTGGCCGGGGGCCTCGGACGCTGACTTGGCTGACAATACCGATATATCACAAGGAACTGCACCCAAAAGACAAATGTGAACACAAAGGTTAATTTACGTTGACTGTGAAGTGGCAATATAGTGTTATTGGCTACACATGCACAGGTGTGTTGGCCTGGGATGGGAAGTTGGGAATTGGTTGGTATGCAGTTATGTTTAGGGTTTTTTGTATGTTTGTATAATGCTATTAAGATGTTCTCCACAATACAGACGAGGGATGGGGCTATGGGGTCCGAAGGGTGGATTGGTGTTCAGCGTCAGGGCATTATAGATATTTGGAACCTTGCTTACTGGTGCACATTATCCTCTCAGTATAAACCTTGTCATGCAAATCCATTATAACATACTGACATGGATTGTGAGGGGAGTGGCTGCCCATACTAAACAATATTGCATATATCAATATCTGCACAGACATAATACACAAATAGCCCTCATACAAGAAACACACTTAACTCAGCCCAATCTTGAACAGGTGTGAAGGCACTGGTGGGGTGGCAGTGATAGGAACCACATATTCTAGATATCCAGAAAAACACTTACTTGTATAGCTCCTGGGACACCGAACTCTCACACACCAAGGTAGATACGGAAGGAAGGTACGTAGTGTTGGAAGGGGTCTTAGATGGTTCTCCAGTAGCATTCATATCTATATACGCACCAAAAAAACAACCACGCTCGTACAACCCCTCTCCTCAATAATGTTTTAGCATCCTGTTACTGGGGGGGTTATAATTGTGTCTCAGATCTTAGTCAGGATCGATCCTGCCTATTAATCTCCAGGATGCATTCCACTGCACTGACACGCTACTTAGAGCTTTGGGTATTGCAGAGAAAATTATCCAAGGCCTGGCCCAGTTTACACCTCATAGAGAGGGAATATTACTTTTATTTGGGAATGCATCTCCATACCCAAATTGATCTTGTTTATAGTAACCAGGAGGAGTGTTTGGGTTGTACCCTATCAGACCACTGGCTGTTACAACTTCACCTACAATGGGGTCATACACACTCAGTTATTCCGACGGGGTGCCTACCCACAGAACCATTAAGTGATGATAGTTTTCACACAACATTGAAGCAACACATTACAGCGTTCTTCAAGGAAAATGAAGGCACTGCAACAGAAGCTGACATAGAATGGGAGGCTTTCAAAGTGGTCCTGAGAGGGCATGCAGTCACAGCAATGTAAGGTGCTAGGATGGCCGTTCATAAGGAATTACACAAACTGGAAGGGGATGAATGTAAATACAAACTTGAGTTCACGCAGGGGCATACAGTGGCAGCCTCATTATGGCACATGTAAATGCCACTCCTCAGCTCTGTAGATAGACCATAGGGAGTATCTGACCCGCAAACATATAGAAGGGGACAAGGCTGGTAAATTATTGGCATGGCTCCTTAAATTCATTGCACAACAAAAACCCATCACTTCTACTAGGGGGCTGGCAGGCCAAATTTGAACACACAAAAGGATATAAATTACTTCTTCCATGCTTATTATGTCACTTTATATGCAGCAACACCAGGAGACCTAAATTGCCACATACTTCAGTTTCTTGACCCTATACTTTGACCAAATGTGCATGCTTCTCAGAGAGCAAATCTTGAGGCCCCTCTGTCTCTATCGGAGATAACAGATGCAATTAAACAGGTGGCCCGGGGTAAGACTCCAGGGGCAGATGGTTGGCCGACTGAGTTTTATGCAACCTATAGTTCTATCCTCTCTCCCCATTTATTGAAGATATATAATTCAGCCTATATACAGGAAATGCCACCAAAATCTCCTCTGGGGACCGTTCTCACTGTGACACTGAAACTGGGAAGAGACTCCTTGTTGAGAGAATCTTATTGCCCCATTTCAGTGCAGAATTCAGATTACAAGATAGTGGGTAAGGTGTTAGCCAAAAGGCTGATTCCAATAGCCCAATAGCCCAAACCATTGCACACCCATATAAAAATGTGTTTTTCCCAGGGATAAACACATTAATTAATTTGAGGAAACTGTTCAAGGTGATGGACTGGGCAAAAACGTCTGGCACCTAACCATGGGTTGCTACACTAGATATAGGAAAGGCATTTAATACCTGCAAACTGTCCTTGAGAGGCTAGGTTTAGGTCCGAACTTTCTAATGTTGGTAGGCCTTCTTTATAAGCAACCATAAGCTACAGTGAAAACGGGTTGCATTATATCAGAAACTACACACCAGAATGGGGTATTTGGGTGGATGGTTGTTGGCAGTTAGTGTTATCGTATGCTGATGATGCCCTGATATACCTGCATAAAAAGGCAGCCATACTTCGGCGACTAATGGACCACCTAGGAAAATGTGGCCATTCGTCAGACCTTAAGATAAATTGGGATAGGTCCCAATTGTTTCCCTTGACGAGTTTGACCGATGCCGAGCGGGATACACTCCCGATCACAACACTCCCCTGCACCTATTCAACTTTAAAATATTTAGGGGTGCATATCTATCACTCAAATTCAGATTTAATAGAGGGACATGTGGACAAATCTATATCGAAAGCTAGATCCACATTGCAATTTTGGCTGTCACTACCACTTCTCCAAGAGGGCGGATAGCTATCTCTAAAATGCTGATACGCCCTAGATTCCTGTATTTTTTCTCCGCTCTGCCAATATGGCTTCCTGCAACAATTTTCAAAGGCATACGTGGTTTACTTACAATACTAATCTGAGGCAAGGAACCCAGAAGGGTGTCATTAACTAGATTATATGCCCCTCTCGACTGTGGGGGCTGGGAGCACCGAATTATGAATACTATTACACAGCAGCACAGCTCCAGTGGCCCATGTGCTGGATAGTTAGTCAGAACATCACAGAGTTGGGTCACTGGTTCGAGCTGACTCTTAGGTTCAAAGATGGTGATAGCTGAGGGTGGTGGTAATGCATTATTGAAGGTGGCCAAATTTTGTTGGACAAGACATTTACTGAAGTACATAAGGACCCTTCCATATACTCCTGAATTTCCCCTTTGGATACTGCCTAACTGTCATATACTAATGGAACGAATGGACACAGCTGCTTTGACCAAGGCAGGCACTACCACATGGGGAGATTTGTTCACGGACAAAGGGGGTCATTCCGACGGGCCGGGGTCGGCGGTAGCATCGCCAACAGGCTGGCGGTGCTCCGCCGGGCATTCTGACCGCGGCGGTACAGCCGCGGCCAGAAACGGAAAGTCGGCGGTGTACCGCCGACTTTCCGCCGCCCATGGGAGCTGCGCCGCCATGGGGATTCCGACCCCCTCACCGCCATCCTGTTCCTGGCGGTTCCGACCGCCAGGAACAGGATGGCGGTGAGGGGTGTCGTGGGGCCCCTGGGGGCCCCTGCAGTGCCCATGCCAATGGCATGGGCACCGCAGGGGCCCCCATAAGAGGGCCCCACTTTGAATTTCAGTGTCTGCTCAGCAGACACTGAAATTTGCGACGGGTGCTACTGCACCCGTCGCACACCTTCCACTCCGCCGGCTCCATTCGGAGCCGGCTTCATTGTGGAAGGGTGATTCCCGTTGGGCTGGCGGGCGGCCTTTTGGCGGTCGCCCGCCAGCCCAGTGGGAAACCCAGAATGACCGCCGCGGACTATTGACCGCGGTACGGTCTTCTGGCGGTCCCAGCCAGGCCTGCGGCTACCGCCGCCGGCCGGGGTCAGAATGACCCCCAAAGTCCTTAACTCTTTTGATGATCTAGTGAACAACTATGATGTCCTGCAAGGCTCCTTTCTATTATATGCTACACTTGCACACCTTCTTCACACTAATTGGCATAAAACTCATGACGAACCAGACACATCCCTACTCCTCCAAACATTAATAACCCACAGCACAGGGTGCAAGCCTGTCACGTATTCACATAAGGCATTGATGAGTAAGCCCCGCTGACATCTCTAAGTGCTTATTGTAATGAAACATTAAATACCCCACTGACAGATAAACAATGGGTACAATGTATAGAAATCCCCAAGTTGATTTTTATATATTTGTGACTGAAATACACTGTTTAATTTTTTCCATCACACATACCTCACACTGGAGAGACTGGCTAGAATGTATCCCTGAATAGCTGACACTTGCCCCTGCTGCCACTCACTGGCAGCGAACTTTATCCATATGGTATGGGACTACCCTCACATAGCAGGACATTGCGGAGAGGTGATACAGATTATTTCGGAAGCCATATGTGTCCCGGTACAAACAGATAGTGCACACTGTCTTCTGGGCCTCACCTCCCATACATCAGCTTGCAAATTAATACATTTATTGACCTGGCCATGGTGTTGGCTAATCATAGGATAGCTATGTGTTGGAAGTCCTCTGCGTCCCCACCCATTGCCACATGGTTAAGGGACCTGCGTTCATATATTATAGCTGAGCAACATACCCTTAAGTTTGCAGTTTGGGCATCACATTCACTACTCACCCCCCGATTGGCAAGGTTACTTAGAAAAGGTTGAAGAGAAGACATATGAGAGACCCCCTTGAGCCTCACACAAATGAGAAAGTACTAGAGAAAACCGGGCAGTTATTTGCATGGTTGTTTGGGAACGAATATTACTGGCACATCTCATAGACTAACATTGTAAGCCTGGGCTCATACAACATCACCATACTTAACGAGAATGATAATTCACATGGTCTTTACATCAGGTAATGGGTACCAAAGTAACCTGGAATAACGCATGTTTCCTTCATGCAGTCCACCCCCCTGACCCATTATTCCTTATGGGGGGGCTAGTTACCCACAGCTGTTATATATTGGGGGATTAAACTGATGTCTTGCCCTCTCAATGATGTACTGTAAATACACAACAGGAGTGATATTAAGTAATGCTTATATGAGACAACAGAGTTGTCATTTGTGTTTACCCTAGGTTCCTCCTTTTGGGGTTCACATAACAATGTAGCAGTGAGTCATACTTTAATAACTTTCCTGTTGAAATAATTCAGAAAAATGTTACCCAGAAAAGCAAATACTTGAATGATATGTCAATATGAACAACTGTGTTGTTGTTTGATTGTTTAAATCACAATAAAGAAATATTAAACAAAAAAAAATTCTTAAATTGAGCAAAGCAAGCATGGTTATATTCGCACAAAAGGAATGAAAGCTTCATTAGTTATTGATTTGAATTGATTGGAAGACTAATTATATCTTGAAATCCGATTTTATCAGTTAAATGAAAAGTGAGTTAACAGGATTAAAGAAAAGGTGAGAAAAGACAGTCATGGTGAGCTCACTACTAGGAAAAGTATGAAATGATATGGTTGAGCATGGCCATGTTTCTGCACAAACTACCAATCTGTGAATCACACAAATACACCAGAAATGTGTGGCACTGTGTAAAGTTAAATGATTGAAGCAGCAGCGAGGAAGCATAAGGGAGGGTTGAGGAGGGCAGGGGCTGATTGTCCAAGGCATTTATAAATATGTAAAAAGTACCACTCTTTTTTGTACTCCTCCATGATTTTGAAAATGGGCAATGATCTCTTCAACTACCTATTAGTTAAATTGCAAAGAGGCACAGACCTTTCTATTAGTACTAATAATTGGATTTGGATACGAATACGTAAAAGAATAGCGTACTGCATGAATAGTCATTAACCCACTGTTACATGACTTTATGAGTCGATCCCAACAAATTGAATGCAATGGGACTTAATTACTCTTATAGTGCATCAGGTAGAAGGGTAGCAACATTCAAACATGGGATAAGAAAGAGAGTGATGCACAGGGAACAGTGAGGATTTCTGCACTGACCTATCACTAATTTCAATTGGTCATTGTATAATATTCAGAGTGTTTCTGTAATACTTCATACTGTTGGTGTGAGAATCTAAAATAATGGATGCATGGAGGGGAAAACAGGGTAGCAACTTAATTTGTCAATCTTCTAAAATGTATGAAAAAAATAACAATGAAATAGGTACATTTCTAATATGAATATGAGAGTGTATACTCACAAACCTAGCCTGTGGCACCTTAAATCATGACAAGCTAGAGTAAGTCACACATAGTGGAGTCCTCTTATGCTGGTTTGATAGCTCAATGATTCAAAGTTATACGCCCCTGGGGAAACCAACAACCTATTCACCCCACAATCCTCTTCTCACACACTCCTTCACTCAAATTATCAATCTTAATTAATAAAGGAATATAAACAAATATATAATGTTTAATAAATAATCCCATGGCAAAACACAAATGATGGACGGAATACGGAACCAATCAAACATTCACCCCCAGTCACAGATCTGGGTTTAATCCATTGTTCTTTTGCTCACCATGCTACCCCAGTTTAGACCCAGCCATATGCAAATCAGTCTTGACCCTGTTCCTCATGGAAACAGTCCAGCCTGAACTGCCAGGCCAGGTCCACCCTGGACCGGAAACAAGCATCCTGGGACCAGTTTCACGGTTTCACCCTTCATCAGCCAGGCTAGCTTGAATCCAGTGGCATAGTGAGCTTGGACCCACGTCTGGGCATACCTGGCGCACTTATGGCGGCAAAAGCAAAGAAAAACACAAATGATGGACGGAATGCAGGACCAATCAAACATTCACCCCCAGTCACAGATTTGGGTTTAATCCATTGTTCTTTTGCTCACCATGCCACCCCAGTTTAGACCCAGCCATATGCAAATCAGTCTTGACCCTGTTCCTCATGGGAATAATCCCATACACAGTAAAAAATATTAAAATATCCACCACATCCCACAAAGGACCTATATACAATCTTTGACCTAAAGTGTGGGATACAAAACACCATACACCCTTCTGGCATATCGTTTCTAGCTGTCCCAGTCTAGATATAAAGTGGCCAATGGATTTATGCACCCAATTTCGTGTCTATTCTTGGCCAGTTCCAATGGGTCCAGCAATCCATGGTAGGGGTTAGACACAGTGGTGTGAACACAGGCTCACAGCTCAAAATGCATTCTGTAGCAATAAGAAATAATTTTTCAGTCAAAAACTTGCTTTTATGAGAAAATAAATATTTATATACAAATAGTAAAATACGACATTCACAACCAATACACACAGTCCACCGAGGTCAGAGCTCTTGTGTTTTATTGGTGTGTCCCTGAGTCAACGTGGCCTCTCCTAGCAGTATTGATTATTCTACATTCACTAAAATCAACATTCAGGTTTAACCTTAATAGTAATCTGAGTCTCAGGGTCCCACTCTCTCTCTTTATTAAAGTCAAAATTGTTGCAGCGCTGGGTTAAAAAGCAAACACAAATATGTTTAGCACCTCTTAGTTCAAAGTAAGTTCTCCACTGCACTGGTATGCGGTACACAATTACAACAGAATAGCTTAATAAATGTAAGCCCAAATGTTTCAAAAATAATTGAATAGAACATAAATGATATTTTAGTTGCAATGGTAGATCATAATCCAATGAGAAGAAAGAAGTATAGAAGAATTATAGACATAGTGCAGCAAAATGATACCTAGATCTTGCATGAAATGAAACTATGCTTTACTAAAAGTAAACGTGGCTATTTTTAGTTAAAAAATAAATAAAAGGTAGACTGGTTTTATTTTCCCATTGAAGTGCTTTGTGGCCAATGCATGCTTAAAATGGAGAAAAAAGAAAACAACATTAAAATGGCAGAGTATTGCTTATTGATGTAGATTCTGGTTAAAGAGTTGCTGGGCCTTTGTGATGTAAACCTACGCCACTCCCTTACATGGCTCTATTAAGGCAGGCCTCAGTGTGGCATTTGTACCTACTCAGTGTTTTTGTTGCATTCCTGCTTACTGGTAATGGAATGGTGCAATAGCACATAGAGATCAATGAATGAAAAAAAGCTAAAGTTGAAAATAAATAACTTATCAAAACGTTAATCACCCAAGTGTCTCTCAATGCATCTGGTTGCCATTTGCAAATCAGTTTACAAAATCTTTGTCCATATGCTTGAGACATTATACGTTATCTGTTGTGAAATACTTATTTTTTCATATCAAATGTTTCTTATTGCCAAGATTATTGGGGCTATTCACAAAGATAACTATCACTTGTGAGTAATTTAAATGCCTAGGTTTACTCTTACACTTTTGAGTAACGTTACTACATTTGGCTATTCACAAAATCACATGGTAATGTTACTCTAAAGTGTAGACATGCACATAGCCACCACCTGAAAAAGTATGTAAAACCAGACTTACAAGGGTACGTTATTACTGCCAAAAGGAAACAGTAGTAAGTCAACACCAGACATGGCCAATCGCTAATACTGCAACCTAAATTCTTTTTTTAGAATAGTTAAAAGTATAAATAAATACAATTTTGTTTAAATAGAAATTAATCTTAAAAACTTACAAAAAATAAAACATGTTTCATTTAATTATACAATACTTCAAAAACTTTTTTTAATTAAAAAAATAAAGCACAATAACATTTAAAAAATATACTTTTATTCAATTCTATACACAATTTTAATACCATTGAGGAATAATAAAAAGATTTGATTTTTTACTTCCTATAGGTGTTTTTTTTTATTAAAGCTTCTGAAAACTATCCAAATGTATTAAAGATTTAATTAAATGTTAACTTTCTTTTTTGTTCTACAAATTAACCAGATAGATAGATAGATAGATAGATAGATAGACAGATAGATAGATAGATATCCATTAATAATTATTAAATGTGGTGTATAGAAATAATTAAAAGTAATGTAATTATATATTATTAAAAGTGAGAAATATATTAATTTTTAAATTCAAAACATTAAAATATTTGATGAATAAATAATAAACATGTTTATTCTCATATTGTTAACATTAAATATATTTATTTATAGTTTAACTGTTTCAAATAACTGAAATAAACATTAATTACTATGGGGTTTTATTTTAAGTCCCTACATCTATTATTTTGCAGTGGCAGTGGCTACCCGTGGATGGTACTGGACTTACTTCACCTCTAAAATGGAATAATGTATAAATGTTTTGGGATTCTTTTGGGCTGTGCTAACTTTAGAAGAGCAGTTTGTGAATAGCAATGGGCTTACCCTTTTGTAGAGAGGTGCCCGTCACTCTCTTAACTTTTCCTTACTCCTCTTTCATCTTCTCTGTTTTAGTTGTAAGCATTCACCATTTTCTAGCCACTTCCATTAGTCCCTCCCCAATTTACTACTAAAAGATATATGCACTTGTGCAGAATCTCTGCAAAGGAGGCAGAGATCTCTACATAGAGAATAGATAGGAGAGGCAGAGGCATAACCTGCATACCTAAAATTGTGAATAGCATTTTGTAGTGCGTTTGTAGTACTACTGTAGACCTACAAAACGTGGTTTCCCTACCTTTAATAGGAATGGCAGCTCTGTGACAGGCACAACCTGTCAGGTTTGAATTCTATGTGAAATGCATAATATTGCACAAACATTATTGTCCTTGAGGTGGAAATAAAGCTGGTAAACGTTTGACATGTTCTGTGCTGACTGTAAAATATGTTCATGTCGACTTTCAGTTTCCTGAAGGCATATTAATTTAGATTTTGATAACACTTGCATGGCAACAAAGGTAACTAATTTTGAAATGCCACATGTTTTGTTATACACAAAATATTATTCCCTTCTGTTAGCAAGATGGCCCACCTTCAATGTGCCTCAAATAGTTTGTAAATAATTACTATGTAAATGACTCTGCGAATCAGCAGATATAAAGCCTTCCTACATGACGCCTATGCAGAAAAAAATGGCAACTAGATATTCCCACCAACTGCTCCTGACCAGTGCCAAGCCACCTGCGCAGTGCGCTTAGAATGGAGAATTACGCAACAACTCAGAAAAATACATCTCAGTAGCAAGATATTATCGCCCACAATTGATTATTTATGCGTAATACTCAGAAGTCTGTGTATCACAGTAATGTCATGGTAATATGCAAAATAACTTTCGAAAACAATACCTCAACAAATAAGTCATTCAATTGGTAGATTTGATACACGATTCTCGCAGTGTATAGCGCGCAGAAACACGACGTTACTATCAAAAGGTGTACTCATAAAGGTTCCTTTATTATGACACAATAAAGATTTGGGTGTAAGAGGCCTTAAGATATTGAGGAAACATTGCTGACCGCCTCGTATTTTCCTCGTTGCGATCCCGTTTCACAGAACAAGTCTTTTCAATGAGATGATATCTCACTGTACTGACTAAACACTTTTTTGCTCCGACTGGGTTGAATATTTTCCCTTTTACTATTTAAATATGAAAAAGAGCACGCCAACCCACGACACGACGAAATTATTATGCTAGTTTTACCATTATTTGGGGTGAAGGGCGGGTTCAAGAAAACCGACTTAAGGCGGGCCGCAACTCCCCGCCCTCCCCAATGATAATAAAGAACATGTAAGTAGATCTGCTTTTACGCTATCATGCCAGTGAAAATAAATGTGGGCCAATAAAATATGTTTTTTGGACCAAATGAAAAAGAAAATATCAATTTACACATGCCTGTTTAAGTCATTGTAATGTTCAAATCTGCTTTTATTATTGTAGTGAAGGCTAATAAACTTTAGACACGCATTGGCAAAGCCAATAGGTCTAGGCAGAGAAACCAGTTTTTATTAGGTTAAATAGCAGCTACGAATGCACATGCATCTACAGTGGCAACTTGAACATAGATTTATTAAAATATTATAAAAGCATCTAAAGAAGGCTTCTTTGGATGCATCCATATCCACTGTGGCCATTTGTGAATGCATTTTGGAATAAATTAGCAAATGCTATTTGAAGATTGCTGCTGTGAATATGCACACATCTATGGAGACATCATTGAATGCATTTGTATAATTTTAATAATCAAGTTCTAAGACATCTTCGTTTAAATTCTAAAATAATACAATCCCATTCCTATTTGCCCACCATTTTTGCATGTGTATGTGCACTCACAGACAGCCACATTGAAATATGGATAACGTTTTTGGGCGCCCACCAATAATGCATCCAAAAAGTAAATTAAAAAGGGAAAATGAAGTAGGGGAGGGTCAGGGGAAGGAAGCACCAAGCAGGTAGGAGCAGGCCAACAATGGAGGAGCTGAAACAGGCCATAGTAAAAAAAAAGAAACTAGTTAGTTGTAGGAGTATCGGAGGAAGCAAAGGATGAGTTGGGGACCCAACTCAAAGAGCAAGTAAGTAAAACAAAAGCATTGTTCCCTGAATGTAATGTTAGGGGCCAAAGGATACAAGTTAACCAATAAGAACGCAGTGAGACAGACATACCCCTCAGCAGGACAAACCCAGGGAGAATAGCCATTGCATGTGGAGGAGCTCAATGAGACTGTCAACGAAGCCATCCAACGATGAGCAAGGGGCTACAGCTATGGCCCATTCTATGTTTATTGGATACAACAGGTCATACCAACAGACAGAAAAAGATGTCTGTAGCCAAAACCTGAGTGATTTATTTATTTATTTAAGATTTTGCTTATAAACGTTTACCATTGACATGTCAGTGCACATTATAAGTAACAATAGAAGAGCGTATGAATCTCAAAAGGCATTACTTAGAACAAAGATAAAACATGGTGATAAGATTTCAAACCGCCTCACTAGAAGATGTATCGATTAGGTAGTCATAACTATGGAAATAACAGTGATAGCATTTTTGAAGATAGATTAGTACACCTTGGTAACGAGGTGAGGTAAGAGTGAGGATGAGCATTTGGAGTGTATATAAGTAGTGAAAAGAAATGTTTTTCTATTTTCACATAATTGGAACAGACTTTCTGGATAGCTATGCTTCAGTGGTAGAGATTTTCAACAGTGGTCGTCTCCACTGAAGCATTTCGAAGCAGCAGTATGAGATTTTAACTTTTTTATTTCAGGCATAGACCTTTAGACTCCTAAAAATTGTTGAGCCCCTCTATGTCATAAGGAATCATGAAGGCAGGCTGGTTGTTGGATCTTGAGAGCTTTGAGTGGAAGTTGAGTCATGACCCCTCCTCACACTCAACAGTAGTAATAAACTATGCACGTCTGCATGTTGAATAAATATCTGTGCCCAGAGCAGAGCCTCAAAGGGGTTTATAACCATGTCACAAGCTATCGCTTTTGGAACCGAAACATTAACCATCTCGTGTTTGCATCCCTGCTTTGCTGTTTTCTGCATGTCTGCATAATTAAAAACATAATTAAAAAAGCAAACAAGTCTCTGCTTTCAAACCATTGTTAGCAAACTTTTCAATCTCTGGAAAAAGTATGCTAAAAGCATAAACGAGAGTAAACCTGACTAAGGTCTTCATCCGTCCTCCACCTTGCCTTGACTTGATATCGTGTAATAAAGGGAGATCCTTCCGCTGGCGAGTCTGGCCCTGAAATCCACGAGTCACTGCTTCGCTCATCATACCTATGAAGCTGCCTCTTTCTTGAACAAAGAGCAAATCTCTAAGAGCACCATAACGTTTTCTTCATTTCCATTTTCATTGCACATGCTAGTCATGCTGCAAATTCCCATACTGTACAAAAGTATCAATGTTTCAAATTGCTGCACATATACCTAATGTTTTTAAATAATTAGAGTTTGTGTTTTCATTTACATAAACCATAAAATATACAATCTATCTTTATACAGCATACTGGTTCCAGCGTCATTTATGGATAAAGAAAAACCTTTTGGGTCCACTACAAAAAAATATTCTGCGTTTATTAGACATTTAAGTAATACTCTAAATTCCAAAGGTTTTGCAATTTCCTTTTCAACATTGTGTACCAGACATAGACACTGCACATCCCTTTGTAGTCTTATCAGGAATTATCTATGGAGAGATTGTCTAAGTAAAAACCTGGAATTCAATATTCAAGAATGTAGCTGAACTGTTATTCACTCATTGCAACTCTAACACTGAGGGCCCCACTCCCTAAGGTAAACTCAGACCTGAAGTCTAAGTTTAGACCTGAAGTCTAAGAGCCCAATTCACAAAGCTAAACTCAGACCTGAAGTTTAGACCTGAGGTTGTGAATCCAGGTGATTCGCAATTGTAAATGTAGACCAGAAGTCTCAGTTTAGACCTGAAGTCTATGTTTAAGGGCCCAATTCACAAAGGTAAACTTAGACATGAAGTCTAAAATGTAGACTTCAGGTTGACAGTGACAAAAAAAATACATGAGTATGCAGCACATTCTTGTGTTTGTGGACAAATATGTAAAATGTCACCATTAGAAAAATATGTTAACTTGGAGACTGTGCATGGGCTCTACAACACCCCCACTTGATCAGAAAGAAGACTACTTAATAAAGATTAGTAGCACTAAAAATATTTAAAAGGCCTGGTATTATACAATAAAAAACCTTCAACAATATAAACAGAAGCTGAAAGCTATGAAAAATGCGATATAAAAACCACACAAACGACTAAAAATGAATAAAACAAGTGTAAAAGCAAGAAATCAAATCAGAGAGTCTAGGAGGCATCTGGATGGCAGGATGGCAGCCCTGAAAAGTTCACCATGTCCAGATAGTCATTTGGGTTTTGGAAGAAGTACTCATCTGCAGAAGACAGTCCCACAGAAGCCTGAAGAGCAAAGTTCAAGGAACGAATATGGTCAGTACCAGTCCAATCAGCAGAAGCCAAAGGCATAGGGGGCAGAAGTTTAGCCTCAGAAGAGGAGCCAGGTGCCAGAAACTCTGGAGCACAAAGCAGCTCTTAATGAGCATTTTGCAGCAAGGGAAGCAACATAAGATAACACTGTTAAAGATCCATATCCTTAAACTGCAACAATTGCATAGCAAGGCATAAGTCAAGTGCACACACGAAAGAGAAGGAAAGTTGAAAACAGGCTGTGCACCCAGAAATCACACAGGTCAGAAGGACTAAGACCAGCTATTGTTAGTTCCAATAGTAAAGGCAATCCAAAGTACTGCACCATATGTTTATGGCCCAGAAAGATGTGTGGCAATTTCATCACCATTTGGCCTCATTGTGGAACATCTATTGAGGAGCAACTAAAATAGGACCAACATAGCAATCAACAGAAATAACACCAGCAGAATTACTCCAAAAAGCTTGAAACTAAGAAATGTATGAAAAACTGAGTCACTCCAAGTACAGTCTGAAATATAGAACCAAGTCGAGACCCAATGACTTCTAATAAAATGGCCCACACCAGTGGTGTTAGAAGAATTAAAAATATGATGCACAAGTTTAGGAAATGCTGTGGTAAATTAGAACACAACACCGATTGCACTTCTGAGGTTGATTGGGCAACTTGGAAATCAAAAGGTTCTTGTGCAGGTGTTAGTGCCAATCCCTTTGAAACAATAGGGATTTCAGTATGCATAACTTCTGAAAGTGATTTGTAAAAACAGGGACTCTTGGCTACAAGGTAACATCTCCAGTTGTGTGTGTAGGAGGATACAAGATATTCATACAGCAGGTCATGACCGTAGAAACAGTGACAATGCATGGGCCTCTTGGCTTCATTTCACAGCAACCTTGATCATTTAAAATCAAGCAACATCCATAAGAAAGTAATTAAAATACCAACCTAATCAAGGCTATAGGAACTCCCTTCAAATAACATGCTAAATTAGCAATAGACGCTTTACAAGCTCCATGTAGTGTTATGTGTTTACAGATTAAGGAACGGCCCAAAGAAAATCCCCATCCGTTTCGTCTAATGAAAACCCCTTTTTCCTGCTAATATCTGTAATCAAAAGAAAGAGACCAAGTCTCATGTCAAAAAGTCGCACCCCACCCCTCATATTTGCCTACTTGAAAGTGTTTCACACAAGATGTGAAATGAAATGTAGAGATGGGTAAAGAAATGAAATCGTGGATAAGCCAAACAGCAGCAGATGGTGTTTCGGCCACAGAAAGAGGCAGATTCTCTAAGCTTTCTATGTTTAGCATGGTGTAAGTTGCATCTTTCTTGGAGATGGGCTTTTGCATGCATTTCCTTGGCATCCGGTTCGATTTTAAAACCTGCAATGTCCAACTCAATTACAAAATCAATCTCAACTGACTCTGACCATGTTGAATCACAGACATCATTTTGATTGAATGCAGAAGAAACAATATTATTCAAGGAATACATTTGAGTTGACAATGTAGTCATGCCATTATCGACAAAAGCCAAAGCTTTTTCCAAATTTTCCTTATCAATTTGTTGCAACTGTTCAGCAGCTTCTTGTTGATAAATTTTCAAAATTTCATTATAAGTGGCAAATACAAATTGCTTAGAATGAGGAGAAACGGGACCCAGCAAAAAATCTTGTAAGTCCATATCATCAGAAAGAAGAGAGACGTTTGCCTTAACTGCAAACAATGTGTAATGTTTTAACCATTGCGCACATAACTTTCCTATGCTATAGGTAGTTACTACACCCGAATTTTGTGACTGAACATACTGATGCGTTCAAACCCAGTGGATGAGTTTAAAAAAAGGGAATTACAGCCATTAGTGTCAAAGGGCCAAACCAATCACCCATTTGAACCTGTTAGTGAAGGGTTGTACATATCATTCTGTACCATTTCATTAACTTCTTCTTCGGTGAAATTAATATTTTGTTGCCAATTTTTAATCCTGGCAAGTGAGGGAATACTATGCTTATTTAAATGTTTAACATTAGCTAATCCAAGACATGTAGTCTGTTGCACTGTTTTGTTTAAAAAGATAGTTTGATGGGGAATCATTTAAGACTTAAGTGAAGCATCAAAGCCTTGGACTTGCCAGTTTTGTGTACCCCAAACAGATTTCAAATCAAAATTTTCTTTCCCATATTCATAACCCTTTAGAGCCAATTTTTTTGCAAATGAAGAAGTCATAACAAATACATTTTGCTTGTGTCAGCATATTTTTTTTGGTGGCTAAGGACTAAGGGGCATATTTATACTCCGTTTGCGCCGGAATTGCGTCATTTTTTTTCACGCAATTCTGACGCAAAACTAACTCCATATTTATACTTTGGCGTTAGACGCGTCTAGCGCCAAAGTCCATGGAGTTTGCGTCATTTTTTAGCGTGGACACCTACTTTACGTTAATGATATGCAAGGTAGGCGTTCCCGTCTAAAAAATTGACTCCGAGGCATGTGCGCCGTATTTACACTCCCGGGCAAAATTCACGCCCAGGAGTGGGCGGGTCAAAAAAAATGACGTACGGCCGCTTTTGCGCCGTTTTTTAGCGCCTGCAAAAGGCAGGCGTTAAGGGACCTGTGGGCTCTGAAGGAGCCCAGAGGTGCCCTCCCATGCCCCCAGGTACACCCCCTGTCACCCTTGCCCACCCCAGGAGGACACCCAAGGCTGGAGGGACCCATCCCAGGGACATTAAGGTAAGTTCAGGTACGTTTTTTTTTTTTTTTTTTTGTGGCATAGGGGGGCCTGATTTGTGCCCCCCTACATGCCACTATGCCCAATGACCATGCCCAGGAGACAGAAGTCCCCTGGGCATGGCCATTGGGCAAGGGGGCATGACTCCTGTCTTTGCTAAGACAGGAGTCATTTCTATAGGGGTTGGGAGTCGAAAAAGATGGCGCAAATCGGGTTGAGGCGAAAAATTTGCCTCAACCTGACTTGCCCCATTTTTTGACGCCCAAGCCCCATATCCCCCTACGCCGGCGCTGCCTGGTGTACGTCGTTTTTTTCCACGCACACCAGGCAGCGTCGGCGGCTAACGCCGGCTAACGTCATTGATTAAATACGGCACCCGCATGGCGCTTCAGAATGGCGTTAGCCGGCGCAATTTTTTTTTACGCAAAACTGAGTTAGCGCAGTTTTGCGTCAAAAAGTATAAATATGGCCCTAAGCTTATAATAAAATGACACTGGATCTTTGGGGACGTGATCAGAGAAACATGCAAATTTCTTTAAAAATGTTTTGGAACTACCCAGAGGTGGTGTCAGGTAGTGTATTTATTGTGTAAAGTTTAAAACAGCACTTAGAGTAAAAGCTCTGTGTAAGTAGTGATGTGCATAATGATGATAACAAAACAGTTCACCATAATCAGCAGAATTCAAATACAAATCTTCATTTTCAAATACTGTGTAGGGTTCTACTTCAGATAGTACATTAGTAACAGTCACTACATTCCATTCATCAGAAACTGAACATGTGGTGATGATATCATCCAAAACAATATTAAAAACATAAGGAATTTGCAAAGTTTCTATAGGACCAAATTGTTATTGGTGGCCTTATCCCAAACAATATCATATTGGACAGGAAATACAGTAATGTTCACAGGGACAAGTCTCTTCAGACCTCATGTGAAGAAGAATGAGGTGGAAGCACTTTAACCACCAGTTCAGCAGAAGAGCGATTTGAGTGATTGTCAGGAAAACTATTGCCAGTGTTGTTAAGTTCTTGCCTCAGCAAAAACTATTTCCTTTTTCCTTGAACCCATGTTGGTTGCAGCGGCATCCTCACTCCCGCTGGCTCTTGCAGAGGCTGTTCTTAGAACTAGCTTCTTCAGGTTTAACTGCCATTCAAGATGGTGGCCACAAATCCTTGTGAGTTCAGTGCTCTAGTGTTTCTACCCTAGTCTCGTGCTGAAGCTTCCCTCCAGCTGTTTCTCTCTGGGAGTTGTGCACTTCAATTGTCATCCTGAGGAGAATGATCAGTGGTCCTGAGGTGCTTCATTTCATAGAGAATTCTTCCAGTTTTGAGTAATTAATTCTTTTTATGGTGTGCACGCCAGCTACTTTTTCCGTTCTGGAGAAGCTGAATTTCTTCCTTCTTCCAACAACTGGCTATCAGCTTTCTGAGGAGAATTTGTTCTAGCTTAACAGAACTTCAAGCAACTGCAGTAAGGAATCCTTTTGTATGATTTCCAGACTTGCCAATATATATATGTACATATATATTAAAACACTCTTCGCCTTGCAGACTTTCCAGTCTTAGGGACAAACCTCAGTGCTCACACTAATTCCTATAGACTGTGATTGAGAAATTTGAACCTTGATAAGGAGTTTTCGTTTCCTGTAAAAGACATTAGTAGATTGTATATTTGTGAACCTTAAACTGTTCTCCAGAGAACCTTGGATACCTATGACTCCTGAAGGAAAAAATATATTAAGCTAACATTGTTCTATTAGAGAGAGGTTAGTCTCTCAAAAGATCCAGGTTAGGAGAACAATAGAAATGGGTGAATGTGAATGGCTGAACGGTTGAATGCGCTGTAGGAATGTACTATTCTCTTATCACCCGACTGCAGGTCCTTCCTTTAAAGAAATCCCAATAAGAAGAAAGGTGCAGGTTACAGAAGCACACACTGAATATCCTATCTTCAAGTTGGAAACACAGCCTGGAACTGGATCTGGAGGAGGTCTCTTTCTATCCCCATTCCCCTTTCCCCCTAGCAGATGCAGGGTTCAGATAATCAATATAGTCTGAGCACGCATCTGTTGGAGGAAGTTGGGTAAAAGGCATTTGCTCCTGTGGAACTTTGATTTAATGGGTAATTGCCTGACAGAGATAATAACCATTCAACAACAGGAAAAAAACATAACAAATCAGATCCATATGAAGAGAGAAAAACAACAGAAGAAAAATCAAAAATAAGGACCATGGAGGAATCAGATGAGCCTCTTTAAACCAACACAACAGTGCACATACACCATGGAAAGAAATATGTGAAAAATCTGAACAAAATCAAAATCATAAATGTTGATAAAATAACCAGAGAAGATCCAAGCAAAAAAAGGGCTCTCATTAGACAAACATGATTAATGATATGTAATTTCATTGCCAGGATCAGAAAAAGAAAGCTGTAAATCCACATCAGACACATGTCCTGTGTTGGCAGTAGAAACAGGCACAAGTGAAAGTTCAGCATCAGAAGTCCCTAGCCAGGGAAAAAAAAAATATTAGGACTTATTAATGCATGTAGAGGGATCTCTTGCAGGGTAGGAGGAGGAGACAAGGTACTACTCATATACCTTCATGGCCTATCATGCAGAACTGGTCACATGATGACTGCTTCTGAAGCAGAGCTTCTTTTAGTATGAAGACCAGCAGCATTATTCCTGCTGATTCATCATTTTGTTGGAAACAGTCTTATGATTCAAAATTATTTTTCATGAAGTTGCTGTTTGTTTACAACCAGCAAGCGGCAGCAAAATTACAGTGTGAGTACCTTAAACAGCAAGGACAGGTACTTTTGCAAGGTCGGCCTAACCAAACTCTTTTTTTGTCTGCAATCTTTTTCCGGGCTAGATCCCTAAACTTAGGAATCCAATGAAAAGTCGCTGGATGCTCCTTCACTTTGTCAATGGCAGAACATTTACAAGTTATTTTTATTTTTTTATTTTTTACTTTTTATTTTTTATTTATTATAAACATCAGTACACAACAGGATACATTGTCACTTTCAAAAAATTAAACGAAAGAAGAAAAAAAAAGGGATCAACCAGGCTTGTCCAAGAAATAATTTCCCCAGATTAGAGAGAACTTTTTAACATTGCCTATTCTCCTAGCATATCTCATCTCCTGAAGTCTAACTTGAATCATCCTATTGTACCATCCTTGACTAGTAGGAGATAATTCAGACCGCCAGTTTCTCAGCAACAGTGACCTAGCCACTGCGGTGGCTATAAATACGAGCTGCTCCAGTCGAGGGGGCTCAACAGGCGAATACTCTGAGATATGGGTACCAACACAATGGATGTTAACATTGCCAAAACCTCTTCCCAGTATCTCTGTATACATTTGCATGTCGCTATCGTATGTATCCAGCCAGCTGCCCCTATTTCCTTGCACCGAAAACACATATTTGGGTGGCCGATCCCCATATGAGATAGGGCTTGCGGGGTTCGATACAGCAACCATTTGCTAAAAAATATAATTCGATGCCAATTAGCTCCTTGTAGCGCAGAGAAATTTAGGTGGTTAATAGTCTCCCAGTATTCACTTGAGAGCACCATGCCCTCCTGACTAACCCATTTCTTCTGAGCTCTTATCCCCAGATCCACTTTACACCTTTCTGCCAAGAACCTTCTCCAAGCCCCTGCATTCCCTACCTGTGAAGGAGTAACTAATTCTGATACCAATGATTGGGTATTAATGATAGAATTCATATCTAAGTCCTTAAAAACTTGCAGCAAAATATTGTAGGATCTGACCAGCAAAAGATCGTTATTAACTGTGATCATGATTTTCCATGGGGCTTCCCAGTTACCCTCGACACAGAAATCTCCAATTTTACTGTATCCAGTGCGCTCCCACCTTTTCACCATGACTTTGTTAAGCTGAGTCCCTGACCCTAGAGAAATCTGTGAGAGTGGGGTGTCAAAATGTACAGAGGGGATTGAATATTTTCTGGCGAAATCCACTCTTCTCTTAAGAAACCATTTAAGAATTTTATAACAAACTTTTTTAGGCGATTTGGTCAGAAGGGCTGGGTTCCGAATATTATGCTCTTGGCATATTAGTACCCGAAAATCAATGAAAAACTTGGAGACCACGGAGTATTCTAATTTAAAGCTAGCATAATAGTGTGCAAAGAAAGCATAGTAATGATCTTTGAAATTGGGTAAGGCCAGTCCCCCCTTCTCCTTATCGGCGTGCAGTATACTCAAAGCGGCTCGAGCTTTTCGGTTCTGCCAGATAAAGGAGCGAAATAGGGATTCCAGTTTCTTAAAAAAGGGTTGCGTTAAAACACACGAATGGCTGCAAATAAGAAATTGAAGAGTGGTAAAATTGACATTTTAATTAATGCAATGCGGCCTAGTATCGAGAGAGGGAGAGGCCTTCAACGAGTGAGTAAAGCCTGAGTTTTCTGCAGTAAAGAAGCGAAATTCAGCTCATAAAGATCACTTATATTGGCCGAAAAATAAACCCCCAAGTATCTTTTTGGGGTGGGATTTACGCATTCTCTTAATTCAGGAAGAAGACAATTAGGAGTAGTGCCACAAAGAATGATGTCGGTCTTGGTCCTATTAATCTTATAACCATCGATTTGCTGAAATTCTTTAAATAAATTAAAGGCCGCTTCCTGAGAAGAATATTTTGTGTTCAGAAACAAAATAATATCATCTGCATAAAGTTTAATTTTTCCCATTGATTTTAGCGGTGCCTGAACCTGACTATTCTGTCTAATTTTCATGGCAAGTGGTTCAATAAAAAGGGGAAATAAAATAGGGGATAGAGGGCACCCTTGTCTAGTCCCTCGTTGTATTTGAAGCTGTCCAACAGACTTTGAGTTTATAATAACATTAGCCTCAGCATTTGAGTACAGCCTTTGAATTAAAGAAATCACTAGAGTGGGTACCTTATAACTAGATAAAATTAAATAAAGCGTGTCCCAAACAACCAAATCAAAGGCTTACTCTGCGTCCAGCAGAAGAATAATGGCAGGGATTTTATTAGTCGTGAAATAATCAAGAGCCTCTGCTAAATAGTGCGTGTTTGTAGCCAGTTGTCGACCAGCCACGAAACCGTTTTGATCGGGATGCACCAGTTTATTAGTTACTCCATTGAGCCTATTAGCCAATAGTTTTGTCATTATTTTATAGTCTGTGTTTAACAATGAAATTGGACGGTAAGCATTTGGATCCTCCCTATCTTTATTTTTCTTAGGGAAGCTAACCACATTACCTGTGTGCCAAGTTCTGGGGATTTCCTCGCCCTGTAATAAACCGTTTAAAAGGGCTAAGAACTCCTCAGCAAATACATTTATAAAAGTCTTATAGAACTCAGCCGGGAAGCCATCCGGACCACAGGTTTTCCCTGTGGGGAGATCCTTAACTACGTCTAGAAGTTCCGGCTTTGTAAATGGTTGAGACAATCCCCTACGGTCCTCCTCTGAAAGAGAGGGAATATTAAGGCCCGGTAGGAACATCTCAACGGTCCTGGGATCTATAACTGAAACATCACTATAGATTTGTTTATAGTGCTCCAGCATGATTTGGTCAAGGTCTCGAGGCTCCGTGCGCCTAGACCCAGTAATCGGGCATCTTAAAGCGTGTATAACATTGCCAGCGATACGATCTCTGGCTTGCCATGCCAAGAATTTTTCCGTAAAATTGCTTTCTTCATAACTTTTCTGTTTAGAAATTCCATATTCTATATCAACTTTTTTCCAAAAAAATCCCGCCAACGCTTTCTTGGCAGCTTCGAAAGCCTTTCTATTAATATCCGAAGGGGCATTCAAATAAGAAACTAAACACTTGTGAACTACATCTTCCAGTGCCGCAGTTTGTTGTTTCAGAGCCCGTTTATCAGCTGCCTCTTTAACGATCACCCAGCCCCTGAAGTATGCCTTAAATGCATCCCAGACTATTGCTGGGGTTGATAACCCCTGATTGCGTTGAAAAAAATCCCTTATTTCAACCTGTGAAGTTTGTATCCACCCTTCTTCCGTCAAAAGGCGGAGATTAAAAATCCACCTTCTAATCTGCGGTAGTTTAATTATAGAGTGGAGTGAAATTTCCAGCAGCAGAAGGGCATGGTCTGAAAGACCAGAATGCTGGATGGATTGAGATCGATAACACAAAGTTTCAGAGATCAAAAAAAAATCTATACGCGAGGAGCTTTTATAGCGTGAAGAGATACAGGTATATTCCCTCACGTCGGGGGTGTTTGTCCTCCAAGGATCACATAATGCCAGCACCTTAACATAATCTCGAAACATATTTGCTACTTTAGATTCATACTGTCTCTTACCTTTTACGGTAGAGTCTAGAGCTGGGTCCTGAAGAAAGTTGAAATCCCCCCCAATAATAATTTTCCCTGTCAGCTGCAGAAGGGAGTGAAATAAGTCTATATACGGGGCCAGATCGTCCGTCAGAGGGGCATAAAAGCTAACAAAAATGAATCTCTCCATTGCAACTGTACACTGAACCCAGCACCAACGCCCTCCAGGATCGGAATGAAAGTCCAGCGGTTGTGCATTCAGGGTTTTAGCTAGAAAGACTGCAACCCCTCTATGAGCCGCTGAGGCTGCCGCAAGTACTTTAAAATCAGCCATTTTTTTAAACATTTGAAAACCTGAAACTTTATGAAACGGGATATGGGTTTCTTGAAGAAATATAACTGAGGGATTAAGATCAATTACCCTCTTTTCGATAGCGGACTTTTTCCTATGATTGTTTAATCCATGAATATTCCGGGATAGGAATCTTAATGGCAAAAGTGATTGTGTCATTTAATTAAATTTCGAGCTAGTATGCCTGTAGCCTCCCTAAATCTGGAGAAAAAAACCCTAATCAATTGTGACGATCCTTTACATTAACTAAAACAAATCTTAATATCCATGCCACCCTCCCTCCCCCCCTCCCTTCAGTGGCCCACACCTGGAGCCCTTCCGCCTGGACGATCCGGGGCCACATCCCTCCCCCACCCTTTGTCCCGCTTCTTTCCTAACAAGGTGCCTTGGCATAGCACCCTGGGCTAGAGGCTAGAGAGAGAAAATTAGAATAGTATGACCATACGCTATGGCAAAAAAAAAAGAAAAAAAGGAAAGAAAAAAGCACAAAAACACAAACAGAACAAACAACAACAACAAAAAAAAGGAGGTCGGGCCTCCACTATGAGGCTGTCATTTCTAGTATTCAATATATCACCTTATAGTCTTTCTTACGTTCTTCCCCCGCCCCCCCTTTCTCGTGCCGACTGTTCGGAATTTTGAATTACATGCAACAAAGATTTAGCAGCATCAACCGTATGAATGAAGTTTGAATGACCCTGAAAAAACACTTTAAGTTTTGATTGTTGCACGAGGCCTGCCTGCGCCCCTGCTCTTTGGAAGGCTGGAATCATATCTTTGAGCTCTCTCTTTCGTAGCGCTGCCGCCACTGACATATCTGAGAAAATCTTGAATGCATAGTCCCTGGGAATCTGAAAAGTTTTAGTTCTGATTGCTTTCTGGAAAATCTGTTCCTTGATACGAAAGTCCCCAAAATTCACTAGTGTAGTTCTAGGATATTTAGAGTTTGACGGTTGGACCGCGGGGACCCGATGGGCTCTCATGATTGTTAGATCCGGATACTTATCCTCAGACCCTGCTAGAACATGACTTTTTATAACATCTGTTACCAGCTCCGTGACCGTCTGACCGTTTTCGCGCCCTTCAGGGACTCCCGTAAAGCGCAAATTGGATCTACGTGATCGATTTTCAGCATCGTCCAGATGAATTTGTAGATCTAGCAGGTCAGATTGGCATTTTGCAAGAGAAGGTTCGACCGTCACCTGAGTATCCTCAAGAGCAGAGACTCATTGTTCGACACCTGTAACTCGTGAGTTAAGTTGCTGGATGTTACTACAGATCAGGTTCAATTGGGATTCTGTTCTCTGATTTGCATCGTCCTGGGAGACTTTTAATGCTTTCAACTCACTTAGAATCTACAGAAATAAGTTGTCCGCAGGATCCCCGGCTTCTGGCATAACTATCATTCCCTGTGCAGAGGCTTCCCTTAACACCTTAGGCCCGGCCGAATCAGGAGAAGAAGCACTAGAGGAAAGAATGTGGATCGAAGCTTCAGTTGCTGCGTTTGCCCCTGCTTTGTTGATCAATTCTTGTGCTGATAGTGAAGCAGAGTCAATCAGCTGCAAAGGGGGAGTGCGGCTAATGCTGGGTGCCAGATGATCTTCCTTACGATTCCTTCCACTTCCATTTCCAAACAAAGTAAAAAGGGGTCTAGAAACAGATCCAGTGTTCACTGTTGGATCGCTAGCTGTCTCAGAGCTGCTGCCGGCGATAGGCAGAGTCAGTATTGGCGAGCCCTTAATTAACCCCAGACTAGGATCCAGATCCGATGGGGGGGTCCTTGAATCATTGGACGGACAATCCAGACTAAGTGGGGTGCTGGACGAATTGGCTTCTAAGGGTGGAGGGCTGACAGGGAGAGGTGAAGGCAGACTAGAGACTGGGATTAAAGGAGGGGGGGTATAGCCCAGAGCCTTGTGCAAGTGGTTATCCGAAGGTGTTGGTCGCTTCTGTTTGGTAGTGCGAGTTGTCCTGGGAGCTCTGGCAGCAGAGCGACCTGCAGTGTGGAGACCGCCGCATTTTTTCCCTCTTCCCCAGGGGAAAAAAAATAATAAATTTAGAAAATTGAACTGTACTAGCAAATTACAAATTAAAAAACAAAAAAACAGGAGGGCGGTGGGGGGGAAGAGAAAAAAAAAAGGGAAAGAAAAGAGAAGGTGGGGTGAGAACTCTTAAAAAAAAAAAGTCCTTTGTCAGCCCTAATACAGTCCTTCTTCGAGTCCCTTCAACCCCAACCCTCCTTTAGGTAGTGCTGAGTACCACAAGAGAGAGAGAAAGGAGAGAATTTTTTTTTTTCCCCCTCTTTCTTTTCTTATCCCCTTATGTTCCCCCCCCCCCCCCACCGGTTATACCAAGTGAAATACTTTAAGTGCTAGGCAAATCTGGGGAATTCTATAAGCAGACTCTCCAGAAAAAAAAAAAAGGAAAAACAAAAAGAGAAGGAAAAAAAAAAAAAAAAAAGCTTGAGCCGGGTATACGCGGAGTTATGACTCTCTGCTTCACTGCACCTTAAACAATCCACTTGAGCCGTTACCTCTCCACTGAGAAAAAGCCACCTCTGCTCCGCGCCCCTGATGTGGGTTTCTTGCAGTTCTCTTCTCTTCTCGAAGACTGGCCAGGGCCCCTCAACAGGAAGCCAGACATCTGTACCTCCAGTAATCCGGAAAAAACAACAAAAGCGACCCTTGGGGAGGCTCCCCGCGTTGATACAGCTAGGAGCCTCTGCTGGAGTGAGTATTAGCCCCTAACTGATGTCCCTGGGAGCCACAGAAGAGATCAAGAGGAATTGATCCAGAAAGTAGGAAAAGGTGAGACTTAGAAAGTTGTTTGGACTTCCAAGACCTCCAGAGCTGAAGGAGGTCCTTGCAGCAAAGGTGTTTGAGAGTTCTTCAATAAACACAGCTTCCAGGCTTGCCCCACTAGAAATTTTGAGGTCCAAAAAAAAGATTAACAATAAAGTTAGAAATCTTGACCGGGTGAAGACATGGAAAGTATCCACCAGACTAGAGGACTTTGGCATGTGTAAAGTTAGAATTTTCCCAAATGGATCTTTTTTGCCTAACCAATGGCTTCAGTGGGACATCATCCAATGGCTATCATCGAGAGGACTTGATATAGCCTAAAACCTTGCCCCACTGGAGGATTTCAAATTCCATTTCAAGGATTAAGTTATAAGGTAAAGTCTTTGACCAGAATGTCCAGCTTGGTCTGTCCAGCCTCTGCTTCATCTCTGGCAGTCTGAAATCATACTCAGATCGCAGTCAAGTACAAGCATTGACCTCTATTTGATGCTTTACTTTTTGTTGGCACTTTTTTAAAATCTATTTTTAGAAATTAGTTGTGGTACTTTTGTTGTGTTTCAACTTTTTATTTGTTGTGGTACTGCTAAATACTTTGTGCACTTTTCTTAAGTTTAGCTGTCTGCTCTGAGCCATAGTTACCAGGGTTTGAATCCCGGTTTATTTATTTAGCATGTTTGTTCAGCCTGTTAAGAGTTTGGACTTATTACTTGGGAAGGACTCACATCCTACCCAACTTATGTGCCTTTTTCTTACAATTATGCTTTTTGTACCCTGTTTTTTCTCTTTTTTTCTGCTGACGTTTTTGATCTGGGATTCTAATCTTGTGTTCTTTCTCAATATAAACGTAATTATTTTAATCTTTCAAAAGTAGCAGTTCCTTTCCTGGGATGGAAGTTCCTCTCTTGATCCTAATGTGTAAAGATCCTCTCTCCCAGTCTGAAAGCTAAAGGCTCAAGTCCTCTGGTGCCGTTGACTGTGATTACAGAAAGTGAAACAATATAACTATTTGTACAAAAGGGATATATGTCCTTCCATCAGTGTCTTCACCTCAATGCCTGCCTCACAGGTACTCATTCTGCATTACAGAATTTTGCTTTGGTATATGTTTTTGGAAACGTAGGATGGAGATGGGGTGTTAAAATGCCTGTGATTACCCTGTGTAATACAACATTCTCACATGCGACCATCATTTTGGGACCCAGTATGGTTTCTTTCATGATGCAGGCTATTATAAGATTTCGGTCTTGGGTTTTCTGATGCTGACTTATTGCATTCTGTGAGTTGTTTTGTCGGTTCATATTACTTCATATTCTGCTTTTGATAGTACCTGGGCGCTGGTAATGTCCTGCTGCCATGGTGCGGTGCGGTACGGTACTACTTCAGTTGTGTTGTTCGCTCACAATTTAACCTCATCATTCAGCTTTCTTTTTACTTTTATTTTGCAATTGATCATGGCACATTTTTTTCTTTCTGAGTACATATTTACATGTGTACACTTGTATATTATTGCTGCTCTTTTTGTCAGTAACTGTATTTTTTAACGAATGCACACCTGTTCCGGCACATAGTTCACGGACTTTGCTTGTTGTTTGTTTGCAGCACGAAGTGCCATTGCTGGTGAATTTATATAACAGTCTATTTGACATGGCTGGAATATTTCTTTTTACCCTCTTATCACTGTGACATGTGATTTTCTGTAACTGGTTCAGTGCCAGTAGCGGCCAGGTGTACCCATTCGTAGCTATCTCTTATGTTGGTAAGTAGTGCCTGTGGCTTGGGTTGTTAAGTTTCGCGCTTTAGCATGTCTATTGTTCAACTTTCCATGCTTTAGAGGAGCTGGGTGCAATCGTTATCTCAGTTGCAGGTCAATGGAGCAATGCCACTGACCTGGTCAGTGCATTGCTCTGCCTCCCGTGGCTCCACCCTCTAAGTAGAGCAATTTCACTTTCCCTGGCTCCTCTGAACTCCTGACCCCTGTCAAGAGTTTGAGGCCCTCCTACACCCTCAGGCTTCTGCCTGCGCCTCATCCCTGGTGTTTAGTGGGAGAGCTCTGCACTCCTACTAGGCTACCTTCTGCCTCTCTCCTCGTTTTCTCTGCTTTGCTTTGCTCTCTGCTCTACTACTGCCCCTTAGTGCTCCTTTTCCTTGTTTTTCTCTCACTCCAATCTCTCTCTCTCTTTCGCTCTCCCCCTCTCTCTCTCTCTCCCCTGCGGCCTGCCCCCTTTTTTCCGGCTCCGCCATCTTTTTTTGCGCCATTTTTCTTCCCCCTCCCACCTCTCAGCTGTCCTCTCCTTCCCCCCACCTCCCTACTTAATGGCGGCCGTTGTGTGGCCGCACCGCTGGCACGCCAAAGGCAAGCCCATCTGCAACCGTCCATGCCTGGACCGCACCCAGCGCCAGAACCCCTGGCTCCCAACCCCTCCACTGCCTCCACGCACGTCTTCAGTACGACGCCACACCCTCAAAACCAGCCGCTCTCCCGTCTGTCTTCAAGCCTCCCGGCAGGCCACCCATGAACCCTTCTCCTGCTGGAACTGCACCTTCACCAGCCTCCACACCAAGGACCCACTCAACAAGGCAGGATGCAACCATCTCAGATGTATCCTCCTCAACACCCACTCTCTCCACAAGCATGCAGTAGAGCAATGGAATTTACTCGACTCAGCCTCTCCAGATGTCGCCTTCCTGGCCGAGACCTGGATGAACCCCTCCTCAGCACCTGACATCACCATAGCCATCCCAGACGGCTACAAGACCACCCGCACGGACTGCTCCAATAAACCAGAAAGAGGCATCGCCATCATCCACAAGAACATCCTCAGGATCACGACCAACACTGAAGACACCCTCAGCACCGCCGAACTCCAGCACTTTCAAATCTACACTGACCCAAACACCACCCTCTGAGGGACCTTCGTCTACAGACCCCCAGGCCCATGACAGCAGTTCAGTGACTCCATTACTGACATCATCAGAATGCACGCTCTCTCATCCACCGACTACATACTCCTCGGAGTAATCTTCCACCTCGACAACACCAACGACAACAACACTGACACCCTACTCGACAACCTCTCCAACCTCAGCTTCAAACAGCTCGTCACGACACCAATCCATCCGCAGGACACACATTTGACCCTATTTTCTCCACCAGCAATCACGTCTCTTTCAGCCACACAACCAAACTCCCACTGCCACTTCCACAACCACTGGACAGACCACCACTGCATCCACTTCTCCTTCAAGAAACCCAGAACACACCACCACCCACAATGGATCCCCCACCGCAGTTGGAACAAGGTCACAGAAAAGACCAACTCATCGCAACCCTCTCACAGAACCCACCTATCAACACCACTGACACCGATGCAGTTGCCCGCAACTTCAGGCAATGGGTCACCACCTGTGCCAATACTCTTGCCCCAATCAAGAATCCCTCCAATAGACGCACCAACAGAAAGGCCTTCTGGTTTACCACCGACCTCCAGGAATCTAAGCAAAGCTGCTGAAGACTCTAAAGAAAGTGGCGCCAACATCAGACTCTGGACAACCACACAGTCTCCAAAAACACCATCCACAGACACAACCAACTCATCTAAGCCACCAAAAGAACTGCCTTCAAAGACTGAATCAACAACAACGCACACAGCCACAAGGAGCTCTTCAACGTCATGAAGGAACTCTCCAACCCCAGCTCCAATGCCAATGACATCCAGCCATCCCAAGACCTCTGCATCTCCCTAGCCTCCTACTTTCCCCGCAAGATTGCAGACATCCATGACAGCTTCAGCACCCAGACCCCCCCCCGGCAACCACCAACACCACAGATTCACCTCCGACCAACCTCCTGCTCACCTGGACCCCCGTCAATGACAACAACACCATCAAAATCATGAACACCATCCACTCCAGCTCTCCATCTGACCCCTGCCCTCACCACATCCTCAACAAAGCAAGCTCCGTCATCGCACCCCAACTACGGAAGATCATCGACAGCTCCTTCGAGTCTGCCACCTTGCCAGAGAGCTGGAAACACGCTGAGATCAACGCCCTCCTCAAAAAACCTGAGGTGGAGCCAAAGGACCTCAAGAACTTCCAGCCTATATCCCTGCTCCCCTTCCCGGCAAAAGTCATCGAGAAGGTCGTCAACAGACAACTAACCTGCTTCCTAGAGGAGAACCGCACCCTGAACCCTTCCCAATCCGGATTCCGCAGCAACCACAGCACCGAAACTGCCCTCAGCACATCTATGGTTCAACTTTCCATGCTTTAGAGGAGCAGGGTGAAATCGTTGTCGCGGTTGCAGGTCAAGGCTTAGTATGGTATTCCATCTGTTGCTGGAGTTTCTGCTTGGTTCTGTTCTGGTGCCTTGAGGGGCTGCATGCAAGAGGCAAGGGAAAGCCTGACAGTCCAGAGCAAAGAAAGGACCCTCTACATGCTGAAAAAAACGTGCAGTACTCAAGAGATTTATTTTTAGTTTGTTATTGAGGAACAAAACCTTTGTGTGCAGCCTCAGTAAGCACATCAAAGTTTCGGTGCCTTCAATGAAGCCACCACAAAGGCAGTTCTGATGAAGGCACAAAGATTTCTGTAAATAATGCTTTAAGTTTGTTGGGCTGTAGTCCCCCATGGGAATAAAGTACATCCCTCTGCTGACTTGGCACACCAGAGAACAGCCTACCATACTTCAAATAAGGCCACAATTTCTGTGGCAGAGATAAAAACAGGTCTGATTTAGGTAAAAATGGTGGGCACCCAATCCAAGGCCACGCATGACCTTCGGCCCTGCGCAGCAGGGGTTGCCTGTGGCCAACCACATATTGACAACCAACCTTGTGCCATGAGCAGCCTTTGGCCGTGAGCAGCAGGGGTTGACAGCAGGCCCTGCTGCCAACCCACCCTAGGCACCCAATCCCTTAAACCATGCTCAGCGGGGATTGGCTACAGAGCCTTCCGCCAACCTCCCCAAAGGCACCCAACCCAGAGCCACACATGGTCTTCAGCCATGTGTGGGGCGGGGGTTGGTCGCAGGACAAAGGCATTTGTGCTAAAATGGATCCTCACCTGCTTATTTTTTCGAGAGCCCACAGTTTTGTGTAAAACTATGACTCTTATAGATCATTGGGTGATGCACATCCCTCCTCATAGTTCACAGAAAAGCCCCAGGGAAATGGTGGTCCCTGCGGCATTTCTAGGGCCTTAGGAGGGGGACTGCATGGCCCTATTCATTATTTTTTTGTGTGGCCTGTCCCAGGGAGGTGGCAATGCCTGAGGCCAAATTTGGCCATGTGGAGGGGGCTGCATGAGCCCACTCCTTAAAACATGTAATAATGTATACCCAAAGACCTAGCCCACCCGGCAGCTAGTGTTTTTTTTAATTTCTCTCCAGATTTGAGGATCCATCATTATTTTCAAAAGAAAGATTTAAAAAAAAATGCTTTTTAGCTCTAGGAGGGTGTCTCCACACCACACCACTAAGGCTAGGGGGTCAGGGTATGCCTACCCTGACCCCTTCTCTTTTACTTAGTTGTTTTGAGACTCGGTGAGTCCAGATACCAAAATAGCTGCCAGCACTTCCTGGGAGATCTGTCAGATCCATTGAAGATTCACATTCCTAGATATCTATATTTATCTTTCCTTTAATAACTCTAAAACTACTGTATGGATTGAAACTAACTCACAAAAATGGATCTTTCTGGACCAAGAGCTAGCTTTCTGCAAAATAGTGTGTAATTCCACCCAGCAGTTCAGGATGTAGTCATGTCTAAAATCAGTATGGGAAATTGCATGAGGAAAACACATTTTCTGACCACATCATTTTCTCGGTGCCCGCTTGACAAATCACCCCGACTCTTTCAAGATAGCATCTGAAGTAAGTGGCGTACTAGTTTTATGTATATATATATATGTATATATATTTACGTATATATGTATATTTATGTATATATATATGTGTGTGTGTATATATATATATATATAGGACCTTGTTTCCTTAGAAAAAGCATTTTTTGACTTGCCCATATCTTTGGCACAGGTTGACAAATCTTCACGAAAATGCTCTAAAAAGTGGCCCAGGGTTTCTTGGTGTGCATGGAAAGTTTGGTGGTGATCAGTCAAGAGGAGGCCTAGAAAAAGGGGCTCAAAAATCGTTACGTTTTCCATGTTATTTCACATACGATTTGTCAACACTTCTACAGCCCGAACCACAGGGCAAAAGAATATAAAAAACAAGCGTGGGCTCTGCCCTTGTTGTGTTATGGGCCCCTGGGTGGGCCATGGCCAGGGGGAATAATTAATTTTGTGTGGGGGGACCTCCTGGCCTCCCCACAGCTCTAGGGACCACAACCTCCCTGGTGCTTGTTTTTAAATATATGTGGGGGGCCACACCCCCCCAGCCCCCGCGAACCACCACCTCCCCGGGAGTTCATTCTATTGTAAGTGGGAGGCCCGCAGCTCCTTGTACCCAGCAGGACACCACCTCCTCAGGGAATCAATTCTAATGTAAGTAGGGGGCCCATGGCCCCCTGTGCCTTGGAGGCCACACCCTCCCTTAGCATCTAATATGATGTAAGCAGGGGGCCCGTGGCCCCTGTGCCCCAGGGACCAACACTTCCACAGGGCTTCTAATATAATGTTAGAGGGGGGCCTGTGGCCCCCTGCACTCCGGGGACCACCACCGCCCAGGGCATAAAGAAAACAATGGAAAGGGTGTCCATTTTGGACCCAGTTAGCCTCAGGGTCCACCAACCCCGGGGCTATTTTTGCATTGGAGGGGGACCATCCAGCCCCTCTAATGGAGCCACAGATGGCCCTTCCTACCATCACTCCCCAGGGCCAGCTCCTGCTCGGTCCCAGAATGCCCAACCCAGGGACATAGCTGTTTGCTGTGGCTTGGCTGCACCGCTGAAGCTGCAGCCAAGCAACAGCAGATGCTTCGGGAAGTTTAATCTCTGTCGCAGGGGACAGATATGAAATGATCCAGCAAGCAGGGAGCTGCTTGCTGAAGCATTGGCACTGCGAGGGAAGCTTTATGGCTTTGGTCAATAAATTTTTTTTTTTTTTTTTTAAATTACAAAAAAAATGTAGGGACCATGGGGGAGCCCTTGAGGCTCCCTCACTGTCCCCCAAAGCCCATAAAGGTCTAAATAAAATTAAGAAGAAACACTACCTCCTCAGCTTAGCGTGAAGGTTGCAGACCTTCACACTGACCTTTGGGGATTCGAGTCCAGCTGGACTCATTTCCATTTTTTTCTATAAAAAACAAATTATAATATTTAAAAAACAAACTACAGTTTTTTTATTTTAAGTTTAGACAAATATCTAATTCTAAGTATTGCAGACATCAATGCCTAAAAAACTCTCTCTCCTTGTCACTTTCTTTCTCTCTCTCTCTGTCTCTCTTGCAATCAATTCTCCCACTCACACAACCACTCAAACACTTACATATCCACTCACAGACCCCCTCAAACACTCACACAGCCATTCACAGACCCACTCAAACACTCACACACCCACTCACTAACCCACTCAGAACCTCATGCACCCACATCCCCATTCAGACCCTCACATACCCACTCAGACCCACTCAGTTATGCACCCACCCACTGAGACTGTCACACACCCACTCACAGACCCACTGACACCCTGATGAATTCAGTCACAGTACTTCCTGTAAGGGCTGGTCTGCAGGCCAGCCCTTGTGGGCAACCCCTACTGTGCATGGGAGAAGGCTGTGCAAGGTCAGGCGCTTATATGGGCTTGGCCTAAGGCCAACGACTGTTGCGCTTGGCTGAAGGCTGTGTGCGACGGTGGTTGCATTGAGGAATAGCAATAAAAATTACTATACATTAAAAAACATAGAAATTCACTGAAAAAACTAAGGTTACAGGGATGTTATATTTAGGTTCTGAATTTACTCATACAAAACCCTAGAAAATCAGCAGTTATAGTTAGAGTTCTTTCAAATAACTAAACCTACTCCCTAAGGTAACTAGAACTTGCGCCTTCACAATGCACTGCTAATTATTCCACATATTATATAATTGATGACATATTCTATGCCATCTTTCATATTCTCACTGCAACATTTGCAATAAAATTATTGATGAGACACTGTGCATGGCGAGATGAAGCGAAGCGTGGTTGAAAGTTGCTTGAAAGAACTATAACTGCTGAATTTCCATGTTTTTGTACGAGTAAATTCAGAACCTAACTATAACGTCCCTGTAACCTTGAAAAAACAAAGGTTACAGGGATGTTATAGTTAGGTTCTAAATTTCCTCGTACAAACCAATAGAAATTCAGCAGTTAGAGTTCTTTTAGGCAACTATATCTCGCACCCTAAGGTAACTATGCCTCGCGCCCTTGCCATGCACAGTTTTCTTATCAATAATTTTATTTCAAATGTTTTAGTGATAATATCAAAGATGCCACACAAGATCTCATTAATGATACAATATGTTGAGTAATTAGCTATGCATTGCGAAGGTGTGAGTTATAGTTACCTTAGGGTGAGTTATATTTACTTAAAAGAACTCTAACTCTAACTGCTGAATTTCTATTGGTTTGTACGAGTAAATTCAGAACCTAACTATAACGTCAATGCCACATTTGTTTTCTTCAGTGAATTTCTATGTTGTTTTTTTTAACGTTAAGCAATTTAAATTACTATACTTTATTCCTGCAGCTCTGCGTAGCAGGGGTTGGTCACAAAGCCTGGCCTGCAGCCAGGCCTTGCAGCAAAGCCCTTATAACCACCCAACCACAGGCCATGCACATTCTTTGGCTGTGGACAACACAGGCTGGCCACAGGGTCTGTCTCAGTCATTGGATCTGTGAGTGGGTGTGAGTGGCTCTAAAAGTGGGTGTGTGAGTCTGAGTGGGTGTGAGGGGGTGCATAAGTGTCTGAGTGGGTGTGTGATTAGAAGCATGAGTCTCTGAGTGCATGTCTGAGTGAATGAATTAGTGTATGAATGAGTCTGCGTTTTTTCCTTTCAAATTGTTCCATATTTGCGAATAATTTGTGAAAATTCATTAATTTTCATGAATATCGTGCATGGTGACACAAAATTATTTAAGCCCATTATTTGCACCTAAAACACCCCTATATCACACCCCTGAGGTCAGGGTACCTTCACCCTGAACCCTTATGCCAAGTTCAATTTGGATTTTCACCCTTGGTGACCGTGTCCCATGAAATAAAATGATGGCCACAACTGTGTGGTCAGGTTGTGGTCAGCCAATTGCAACACTTCTTTACACACTTGAAGTCACGAAAAATTAACGAATTTTGTGAATTATTTGCGACCAGAGAAATAAAATATTATTTTCCCTTCAATATCTCAAAAACTACTGAACTGATTCACACCAAATAAGTGAAAATATAATCTGCGTACCGACAACTAGCTTTCTGCCAAATTTGGTGTAATTCCGTCCAGTGGTGCAGACAGTAGTCATGTTTAAAGAATCTTATTGAATTTAACATGGGAAACGCAACCTTTTTTGAGCCCCCTTTTCCTCAGCCCCCCTTACTAGAGCACCCCGAATCTTTACATGCCAAACAAAATTCACTGCAACACTTTCTTTGGAAAATTTCATGATGATTTGTCATGTTGTTCCACAGATATAGGCAAGGTCAAAAACGCTTTTCCAATGGAAACATGGTACACTGAAAAAATCACAGGTTTCAGGGACATTGTAGGTAACGTAACTATAACTGATACCCCAAGCACTTTCTGCTTTTCGTCAATTTGTTTTTAAAAATAAGCCACAGTCCTTTACACTGAGCGTTGAGGATTCAAGTCCTTGTGTATTCCTGATCATTTCCCTCCTTTATTTTTTTTAAAATGCAAATGTTTAACACTCATACTGAAAGACGACCTTACTCTATTTGAATAGCAAATACATTTTTCTTTTCAAATTATGCAGAAATATCTCATTCTAAGTATATCATACATCAAAGCCTATCTCTCTCCCTCTCACTCATTCCCTTTCTCTCTCTCTCTCTCTCTCTCTTTCAATCTCTTTCTCCCACTCACACACCAACTCAGACACTTACGTACCCTCTTACAGACCCACTCAGACACTCAAGCACCCACTCTCAGACCAACTCAGACCCTCATGGCTCCAGTCAAACCCTCTTGCACCCACTGATAGACCCACTCAGACAGTTACGTACCCACTGACAGACCCACTCAGACAGTTACGTACATCCACTCACAGGCCCTCTCAGAGACTTACACACCCAGTTACTCATGCACCCACTCAGAGACTCATTCAGACACTGGTACACTCACTCAGATACTCCCTCACAGTCTTACAACCACACACTCAGAGATTCACACACTCCCTTACAGACCTACTCTAATACTCACACATCCACTTACAGGCCCACCCAGAGACTGATGCACCCACTCACAGTACCTGTCAGACAGTTACACATCTACTCACAGACCCACTGAGACTCTCATGCTCCCAGTCACAGACCCACTGAGATGCTGCCATACATACTTACAGGCACATTCAGACACTCACTACCACTCACAGAGCCACTCAGACACTCATGCACAGGCCCACTAAGACACTCCCTCCCTCCCACACATATGCCCACTCGGGGACTCATAGAGCACCTCACAGTCCTACTCAGATAGTCACACACCCAGTCATTGACTAACTCAGAGACTCATCCATCTACTCACAGACCATTTAAATCACTGATACACCCATTCACAGACCCAGTCAGACAGACAAATATGTATTCACAGACTCACTCAGACACTCTTGCAGCCACTTAAGACTCACACACACTTAGAAATCCAGTGACTGAGCTACTCACACACTGACACCAACTTACAGACCCATTCAGGCATTCATGCAACCACTCACAGACCCACTCAGAGACTCATGCATCCACTCACTGACTCATTGAGACAGTGACAGAGCCAGTGTGATGCACAGAATCACTACTAAAGTGATGGATTTAAAATATTCTGGTTTCCATTGACTGTCTGCTTTTGTTTTGAGTATTTGTCACATAATTATGAATTTGGAAAAATATTTTTTTTTTAAAAGAGCAGTTTTTGGGAAATAGGATGGCTCTGACAAGAGCCTTTGTGTTTGTTGTGTATAGATGATACCTACACATGAAATGGGAAGCAGTTTTTTAAGTTGTTGAGAAACACCCTGTTGCTTTCCTCTATGGAGTGAACTCCATCACTTCCATAGATTTCATCCATATCAAAGTGCAAGTTGTTTTTGTAGATGGAGCCCATTTTTTGGTCTCTGGGGAATGTAGAAACAGTTTTATTAACATGTTTCCTGGCTTTGTCGATCTGTGGACAAAATTCACTTGACCACTTCCATTTCTGCCTTTAGTATATGTTAGAGAACACCAAGGCAGTCTGAGGGAAAAGTACCATTGATTTACCAAAAGAATCCTTCATTAGGATTTCTAGTCCTACCCCAGTAAGTATGCCTAAGTCATTGCCACCACAGTACACAGTTATAAGTTCATGGTGTTGGCAATCTGTAATGGTTTCAACCATAGGCAGCATTTGATGCCATTTTAACTCTCTCTGGCTAATCCAAATAATGTCTACATTTGGCAAACCTATTTCCCTGTCAAGGCTACTCTTTCTAGCACACTCTCTGACCCAAAACACAAAGCTGTAACCCACAGTCCACACTCTAACGATTTTGAAGACAAACAGGAATAGCACACAGGAGAAAGCTGGAGTAGAATGGGATAGCTTTGAAAATGAAGGACAGTTAAAACAGAGGATAGGAGTTGTTTTAAAAAATGATATATTTCATTGGATGGTGTACATATGAAGGTAGTTAAAAGTAGGCAGTGTTTTTTAGGAAAAAGTGAGTAGATCTGTGGTTGGGTGTGGTTAAACTAAAAAGAATGTAATTCAAAGTTGAAGATGCTTTTAATTGCAAATATGCAACCACACCTCCTGCAGTTAAGCTGGATAGTAATCTGCTGCTTCTAGGATGTCTAGTCAACTGTGACCGACTGGTTCTTGTGGGTATCTATGGAAACTTTGCTAAGAGAGTGTGGGGGAAGGGTATTAAACAAAGTATAGTTGGTTTCTTCACAAACAATCGTTTAGAAGCATTATTTATGAAGGAAGACTTATTTTCCTACTTATGCATTTCTTATTAAGTGTAGTGTAGTTGCAAAGCATTAAGAGTGCAAACATAAGTATGTTTTTGGACGCACGCACCTATTCATGAATTTGTCGCAAAATTACATTGGGACCGTGCTAAGGGTTGTGACAAATTTTGGAATACACTTGAATACCCTACCAAATTGGTCTTCTTCAGAGGCATGCAAGAAGCGTTAAACAGATACCAGCCACTGAGAAGTGAGATAACAAAACTAAATATGAAAAGAACACTTTGATTTGCTACTTTCTACAGGATCACTGATTTCAAAGTTGAAAGGTTGGCATTAATGATTGCTTTGTTTGAGAGTGGTGTGCCATTCTTATGTTTAGTTTTTTAATTTCCTCTGAAATCACAGTCTAACTGCCAATATCAAAAGAAAATACCTCATCAGTCAACTCAATTTACAGGTATGTAAATTGTAGTGTAGTTTAAAACAAGTGATTGTAAAGGTATGTGTGTACATGAAGTGTTATAAAAGTGTTTATGAAATATACAAAAGTAGTGTGAGTGTATGAGGGTGTCTGTGAGTGTGTGTTTGACTGCTGTTTTTGTGAGTTTATGAATGGGTGTGCAAGAGACTGTGCATTTGTGAGTGAGTATGTGAATGTCTGTCTGTGTCTGAGAGTAGGTGTTTGCGATGTCCTTTAATCATGTGTTACCTTAAAACTGTAGCATGTATGTGTGTTGTTTTACTGCATCGTCTAGTTGCCATACAAAACTCTTTACCATGCTTTAAATGTCTCTTTTACTGTGCACTAGATACCCCTTAGGTAGGATGTAGGTAAGTCATAGGGCAGGCTGCTATGTGCTCAGATGGTATGAAATACACCTTAAAATCATATTCAGTCACATGTGTACTTTGAGATAACTAGGTGTTGGACCTGGCTTTTTGACAGGGTCATCCCCAAACTTTTTGCCTCCTTCCTCCTATTTTTTCTGACCTGTTGTTGTTGGCTTTTGACCTCTGGGCACTTTACCACTGCTAACCAGTGCTAAAGTGCATATGCTCTCTGTGTAAATGGTACTATTGATTGGTTTATCCATGATTGGCTATTTAATTTACTTATAAGTCCCTAGTAGAGTGCACTATATGTGCCTAGGGCCTGTAGATTAAATGCTGCTAGTGGGCCTGCAGCACTGGTTGTGCCACCCACTTCAGTAGCCCCTTAACCCTGTCTCAGGCCTGCCATTGCAAGGCCTGTGTGTGCAGTTTCACTGCCACTTCGACTTGGCATTTAAAAGTACTTGCCAATCCTAGAACTCCCCTTTTTCTACATATAAGTCATCCCTAATGTGTGCCCTAGGTAACCCCTAGAGCAGGGTGCTGTGTAGGTAAAAGGCAGGACATGTACCTGTGTAGTTATATGTCCTGGTAGTGTAAAACACCTAAATTCGTTTTTACACTACTGTGAGGCCTGCTCCCTTCATAGGCTAACATTGGGGCTCCCCTCATACACTGTTGAAGTGGCAGCTGCTGATCTGAAAGGAGCAGGAAGGTCATATTTAGTATGGCCAGAATGGTAATATAAAGTCCTGCTGACTGGTGAAGTCGGATTTAATATTACTATTCTAGAAATGCCACTTTTAGAAAGTGAGCATTTCTTTGCACTAAAATCTTGTTGTGCCCTTCAATCCACGTCTGGCTAGGTTTAGTTGACAGCTCCTTGTGCATTCACTCAGACACACCCCAAACACAGGGTACTCAGCCTCACTTGCATACATCTGCATTTTGAATGGGTCTTCCTGGGCTGGGAGGGTGGAGGGCCTGCCCTCACACAAAGGACTGCCACACCCCCTACTGGCAGACAGGATTGAACTGAAAGGGGGCTTGGTGCATTTCTTAGACACTCTTTGAAGTCACCCCCACTTCAAAGGCCCAACTTAGTATAAAACAGGGCCTCTGCCCTACCTCATGAGACACTTGCTGGAGAAGAAACCTGAACCAGAAACTACATCCTACCAAGAAGAACTGCCTGGCTGCTCAAAGGACTCACCTGTCTGCTTTTCTACAAAGGACTGCTGCCTTGCTGTTGGCCTGCTGCCTTGCTGAACTCTTGTCTGGCTGTAAAAGTGCTCTCCAAGGGCTTGGATAGAGCTTGCCTCTTGTTCCCTGAAGTCTCAGGACAAAAAAGACTTCCCTTTTTCACTTGGACGCTCCGTGCGCCGAAATTTTCGATGCACAGCTTGTTCCGCGGCAAGAAAAGCGCTGCACACCTAATCTGATCAACGCGACGCCTTCGGGACGATTGAAACTTTGACGCACGGCCTCGCAAGGACAACGCCACCCGACTTCCAAGGAGAAATCGACGCAACGCCTGCCGTGAGATCAAAACTTTGACGCACGGACTCGAAAGGACAACGCCGCCCGACCTCTAGAGAAGAAATCGACGCGACGCCTGCCTTGAGATCGTAATTTCGACGCGCAGCCCCGCAGAACGACGCGCAGCCGGAAAACAAGCAGGAAAATCCATGCACAGACCCGGGACATCTGGAAATCCCCACGACCCACAGAAAGAGACTGTCCGCGTGCCGGAAAACGACGCACGACTTCCCCGCGTGGAAAATAACGACGCAAGTCCGTGTGTGCTGGGGAGAAATCGACGCACACACCCTTTTTCCACGCACCTCTTCCTTTGTGGCCCTCTGAGGAGATTTTTCCACTCCAAACCAGGTACTTGTGCTTGAAAGAGACTTTGTTTATATTCTAAAGACAAGACACTTTATATCACCTTTCAGTGATATCTTTACAAATTCATATTGCAACTTTGATCGGTTTGACCTGAAAATACCCAGATAAATACTATATATTTTTCTAAACACTGTGTGGTGTATTTTTGTGGTGTTATACTATGGTGTTGTATGATTTATTGCACAAATGCTTTACACATTGCCTTCTAAGTTAAGCCTGACTGCTCGTGCCAAGCTACCAGAGGGTGGGCACAGGCTGATTTTGGATTGTGTGTGACTTACCCTGACTAGAGTGAGGGTTTTTGCTTGGACAGAGGGCAACCTTACAGCCAACCAAAAACCCCATTTCTAACACTAGGCATAGTTAAATATACCATTTTTCACCCATACTGCAAGTTATACACCTATTTACAAAGGCAGAGTTAGTCAGCTAGCCTGTGAGAGAGACAGAGATGGAGACATGTAGATATTCAATGGCATGCCCATATAGCACTGATGTATGCAGCAGTAACAGAGGCAGTTGCATGCACTTTTGTAAAACCCAATACACCGTAACAGAAGCACTAAGCAATATATACAGCCACTTCCATAGACAGAAAGAGATTGCAACTTAGCTTCTTTCATATCCAGTGACATGGCGAGAGAGGGACTAATATACTTATTTACAAGTGTATTAAATTAGTGATACTCCTATTTAATCATTCAGAGTAGTAGACCTTCAAATATGTGGCTTGCCTGCAACTGCAGAGTCGGTGTATGCAGTTTTACTGCCAGCTCAAATTGGCATTTAAAACTGCTTACCAAGCATTAAACTTTCCTTTTACTAGCTATACCTTACACCTAAGGTAGGATGTAGGTAGGCTATAGTTCAGGGTGGTATGTCCATAGAAGGTAAGACAAGTACTTTGAGTTTTCTGTGAGTCACTTGCGCACTTTTAGACCCATATGCCCAGCTAAATATCCAGTGTCCCAACTATACTGCAACTCACATACATATTTAGAAAAGCATAGAGGCACTCACCCACCAAGTCAGACATAGGTACTTACACATGCAGTCACATGCCCATATAGAAATAATGTATTCAGTAGTAAGACACTCAGTGGTACACAGTTATATGCTGAGCAATGTAAATAAGAGCCATTAAGTAATAAATACAACCAGTTACATACTGAGCCATAAAGATATTCAGACATGCGCTCATATAGTGACATAGTTAAGTTCATATTCAATGACATACCTAGAAAGCTATGGGAATACTTATTTTTGTTTGTATTCAAGTAGTGACTATGTAAGTCACCTATCTCTGCAAGTAGTCCTTTAATGATATGTCAGGCCGAATAGTGCACAGCCTGTGTGTTCAGTTTTGTGCCAGGTTGATTGGTCATTTAATTACCATTTAGTTAAAGTCCTTTTTTTCTACATATAAGTGACCTTTAATGTAGTCCGCAGGTAGAGTTATACAGAGGTATACAATGACACACCCAAATACAATCTATTGGATATGGTAGCATACACTAGCACACTGAAATACACACTCATATATACACTGACACATTCGGAACAAACTGATGTGTAGAATAACACATGCAGGAAGACACCTATGCACACCGTGACACACCCGGGCACATACTAATGCATGTACCTAGACACCCAGGGACACACTGGGGGCATACGCATGCACACACTGATGCATACGCTGAAACAGGCAGAGACACACAGATATATGATAAAAATTAATAGCGTTAGAGTGGTTATACTATAGTAATATATCTGTGTACATTGTCAGTTAAATGCTCAAAGGTTTAATTTAATAGTATGTAATCGTTCTAGAAATGTACTTCTACTTAAAACCAGAGAATTACAAAGTCATAAAAATGTTTAAAAAGAAAGAAACAGAGGAAAGGATACGGCGACTTCACAACTGAGAAAGAAAAGGGGCAAAATGAAAGGAATGTGGTGAAAGAGAAAAGAGCAGTTGGTAATAAAACAAAGAACTTTCTTAAAATAGCATGTGGAAAACTGCAAAGGGATCAAAAACAAGAAAATAAAAAGGAAACTTTCAAATCTAAGAAAGGACAAAAAGTAAATGACATTAACAGTAATAAAATGTACAATACAGCAGATAGTTTAACCAGAATACAGAGGCAGTTTAAGGAAACAGGAGTCAGAATGTTTTATAGCAGGGTAATTCAGAATCTCCTAAGAACTATGATGCAGTGTAAAAGGAGAAGAAACATGTTGAGGCTGTAGTTGATAAGGCATTTGCCCTCTAGAAGGAACTATTTATTTTGATTCTGGGCAGAATGAAAGCACTGAATAAAATAGTATTGTCTATGAGGAAAAGAAGCCAAAAGAAAAGAATTGTGAATAGAACTAACTTTTGCAAAATGTTCACTGGTTAGTTAATGGAAGCATACTCCCAGTACGGAGCCTTTCTTTAATGAAGAAATCTACTTCTGAGAGAACACATTAGAGCATGCAGCTGAAGCAACTGGACAATGTTGTAAGATTAAAGATGGTACTCCTGTTCGAAAAGAGGTGATGGTACCTAGGAGTGTTAGCTGAAGGGGTACAGCAAAGGCATAGACAAGCCCCTGTACACAACTGGAATTGTACCAGTATTACAGTGTTTGGCAGGAATCAATTGATATATTATGCATTTCCCTTCATATGTTTCCATGCAAAGGTCGGAAACAGAAAATAGCTATGTTGCAGGGGTTAGATCCATGCAAATTAAGGAAGAATACTAATTTACAGGGAAATTCACTAGCATGTCTAATGAAGAAAGTGTGCCAAAGCACCTTTCACCAGTTCAGAATGTTAGCTGTACATCACTCTAAAATGCAAAATTTGGTTAGGAGACTTTACTATGTAAAAACTCCTGCCCTATGTTTAGGGAAATGAATAGAGCTATTTTGCATGACACAGTAGCAGAGGTAGCTAATGTTTGTGAGGATGTTCAATTTTATGTTGTCTGTCCAGAACAAGAATGTAGGAAAAATGAGGAGTTGGTACGTGCAGATGTGGAGGAGTAGGACACTGGTATTAGTGTTGATAACTTTACAGAAGAGATTAGCAAGTTTAACACTGTTTCTTCAGAGAAACCAAACAGTGTTTGTATATGTTGTCAACACACTCACTACAAGAGTCAAACTTGTAATGTTGGTTTGTAGTCAAAAATTGAAGAAGAGAGCAGAGATAAGTAGCAAGAATTTGGTGCTTATTTATTTGTAGAGAAATAGTTTGATTTGTCCACACAGCAAATTATATGTAAGCACTGCTGTGTTAAGTTAGAGGATAATAAAATGCCACTAGAGCAATATATACCAACTTAGAATTAGTTTCTATTCCACAAGAATGTTAAGATTTAAGTGTTTATGAATCAAAGCTCATGCACTGTATACATCCTTTTCAAGCTATAGTACATTTGGAACCAAATACGGGAAAATTATCTCCAACAGAGCTACAGAAAGGTCTCGAAGATAGAGTTGTATATTTACCTTTATATATCAAACAGATTATTGAAATTGTAGGGGTACAGAGAGATTTTGATGAACCACTTCTTATTATAGTAAATGGTTTCCCTATCAAGGACAAAAAAATATGGCACTAGTTAGTTGATATTAATAAAGTAAAAAAGCAACATTATACTTGGTACAAAATATTTTTTTAAATAAAAATGTTGATGTTGTTCAAGTTATATCAAGGATGAAAAAATACTGTCAAGTGGTCAGATTGAAAAGGTGGATTGATCTAGATCAGAAGAAATTTATAAACACTACTTCATCCACCCTCTGCATTCTACAGAAGTTATCATGATGTTATTGATCTGTTAAAAATGAAACAAGCAAAAGGGTCTCCCATGAGTGTGTGGGAGAAATGTTTAGAGGCTTGCTGTTTTCCACAAGTGTTTCCACTGGTGCGGGTGGCCGCTATGTCTGCCCAATACAGATACCAGCAGCTGAATACCGATCAACCAGATTATATTCAGAGGATCTTAGATTTCTCCAGTGTATTCCATACATTTTTCTTATTATGTAGTCTTTCAGATGCTGTAAACCATATACTAAAGACAGGAGTTAATCTACAAAACTTCTCTGCAACAGAATTAATTGACAAAGTTAATTCAGCTGTGCTGAGTATGCATGAGATGACCTGCTTGAATTTTTGAGAGATGCAAACTCAAACATAAAGGACATGAAAGTGAAGACAGTCAGTGAACTTTGCTCCTTGAGTCCTGCTAATGGTTGCAGATATTTTAACCCACGTTTCAAGCCATGATGTCTCTCATCTGCAGCAAAACAAGTCCTCCTTGAGGCAAAGTAACTGTTTTTTTTTTTGTAAAAAGAGTACCCAGTATGAGGTGCACCTCATATCCACATGCAGTTATGGACAAAAGATGCACTGATATTTGCAACAGACAGTGATGAGTCTGTCCTCTAGTTAAGAGAACAGTATGTGACATGCACCATCCCAAAAGACAGTGGTAAAAATGGCCTGAGACAAGTTCTGGATTACATACTCATAGATGGGGCCGAAGTGTTGTCCAAAATATAGATGCAAAGGAAAGCTTTACACAAGTTGTCATTTTGGATTTCCATGACCTGTCATTTCCCAAAAAATAGTGAACTGTTTTTTCTCAACATACATTGATGCAAAAATCACTGAGAGAGCTAAGAAGAGTTCACAAAGCAGCCAAAGTATTGAAGTACTGAGTCAAGATCCTCTTGGACAACCAGTTATTAAAAATAAACCCACAATAGCCATGAATGAGGAGGAAAGTGCAAGGGAACAGGCGAGACAGGAAAGTGTTAATTTCCATCACTTAGTTGCACAACTGGATGACAACTAGAAACAAATGTATATAGAAGTCAAGCTGACAGCGGGAAAAGCTTTTTAATTAAAGTTCCCACTGCTTATTTACAGAGCACTACAGATTCAAAAATATCATGTGTGGTAGGAGCACCTAGTGCATTAGCTGGATACAACATTAAAGGACATATTTTACATTGACTATTCATGCTACCTGTTGAACATGACAATAAACTGGAATAACAGAAGTTATCTGGTGAATCTTGTCAAGAGTGTTGAAGAAACTGAAGCTTTTAATCATCGATAAGGTGAGCATGGTTAAAAACGTAATGCTTGCCTTTATACACTTAAGATTTGAATATAAACAGAGTATGATGTTCTATCTGAAAGAAAGCATTTAATTTTCTTTGGTGACCTACTGCAACCGTGAAAGGCCAGCCCTTTTTTCAAGACACTTCTCCATAGTGGAACACAAAATTATTTTGGAAGTATTTGCAATGTAAACATTTGGGTAAACTTCCAACACAAGGAACTAGTGAAGAATATACGTCAAGCATCTGATGTGGGATATGGAATTATTCTGAAGGAGGGGAAACATACTTTGGAAAGTTGACTGATCAAGAAACTATTTCCATCTAACATCACAGTAGCACAACTAATGTACAATTTCATTGATGTGGAGAAATCCATAGTTTGTTTAATGCCTACACTTCAAGAGCGCTCCATCTGTAACAACAATTACTGAACAATTATTGAAACTGGAGAAACAAGACACTTTGGAAATTACAGCTATGAACAAAATGGAACACCAGGGAGTAACTACTGCTAACTGAATACCTACAAGCAAAATTGGATTTTTGGAGAAGTTAGCATCCAGGCCCGCAGGATTACAACAATTTTAAGTGTGTGCAAAAACTGTAGAATAATTTTGCGGTGTCATTTAAATGTTGAAGAAGGGTTAGTAAATGGTGCTATGGGTAAAATTATTGATTTCATTACTTCTGCAAATAGGGGTGAGATTGAATATTTACCCATAAAATTTGATCAGATAGGTGGTGTGCAACAGATTGGCCGATGTGATGTAGATTTTCTGCTCTTAATGGACTTGTATGTTCAGTGGCAGCAGTTCCCACTTTCTCTAGCATCAATCAATCAGGAATTCGTAAAGTGCACTACTCTCCCATGAGGGTCTCAAGGTGCTGAGTTGGGGAGAGGGAGGCGAGATGAGGGGGAGGTGCTGCTACTGCTCGAACAGCCAGGTCTTGAGAAGTTTCCTGAATGAAAGGACATTTTTGGTCTGACTCAGGTAGGTGGGAAGAGCGTTCCACGTCTTGGTGGCGGGGTGCGAGAATGATCTGCCGCTGTTCGTGGTTCTGCAGATGTGTGGGGCGGTTACGAGGGTGAAGGTCGGTGGAGCAGAGATGCCGGGTCGGGGTGTAGAAGGAGAGCCATCTGTTGAGGTATTCTGATCCGGTGTTGTGCAGTGCTTTGTGAGCGTGGGTGAGGAGTTTGGAGGTGATTCTCTTGTTTGCTGAGAGCCAGTGCAGGTCTCTCAGACGGACTGTGATGTGGCATTGGCAGGGGATGTCCAGGATGAGGCGTGCCAGGCGATCTGCATGCGTTGCAGCCTCTTCTGGAGATTGGCCGTGGTTCCTGCGTAGAGGGCATTGCCGTAGTCCAGTTTGCTGCTTACGAGGGCTTGGGTGACTGTTCTTCTGGTTTCAGTAGGGATCCATTTGTAGATCTTTCAGAGCATGCAAAGGGTGTTGAAGCAGGAGGAGCAGATGGCTTTGACTTGCTGAGTCATGGATAAGGAGGAATCCAAGATGAATCCTAGGTTGCGTGCATGGTTGGTGGGAGTCTGAGCGGGTCCGAGAGTGGCAGGCCAAAAGGAGTCATTCCATGTGGAGGGGGTGGAGCTGAAGATGAGGACTTCCATCATGTTGGAATTGAGTTTGATGCAGCTGTTCTTCATCCATTCGGTGATGGCCTTCATTCCTTCATAGAGGTTGGTCTTGGCAGAGTCCTTGGTGAGGGAAAGGATCAGTTAGGTGTTGTTGGCATCTGAGATGATGTTGAGGTTACGAGATCGGGCGATGTTAGTGAGCAGGCCACGTAGACGTTGAAGAGGGTTGGCCTGAGGGACGCACCCTGGGGTGTGCCATAGATGTTTTTTGTGGCTTCGGAGCGAAATGGGGGGAGGCGGACTCTCTGGGTTCTGCCAGTGAGAAATGAGGGGGCCCAGTCCAGGGTTCTGTTGCAGATTCCTGCATTGCTGAAGCGTATGCGTAGGGTGTGGTGGTAGATGGTGTCAAACGCGGCTGAAAGGTCCAGGAGGATGAGGGCTGCGGTTTCTCCGCTGTCCAGTATGGTTCTGATGTCGTCGGTGGCAGCGATGAGGGCAGTTTTGGCACTGTGGTTCCTGCGGAATCCAGATTGGGAAAGGTCCAGGGTTATGTTCTCCTCAAGGAAGCGGGTAAGTTGTCGGTTGACAGCCTTCTCAATTACTTTTGCCGGGAAGGGGAGCAGGGAGATAGGCCGGAAGTTCTTGAGGTCCTTTGGGTCCGCCTTGGTTTTTTTGAGGAGGGCGTTGATTTTGGCGTGTTTCCAGCTCTCCTCGAAGGTGGCGGACTCGAAGGAGCTGTTGATGATCTTCTGTAGTTGGGGTGTGATGAAGGAGCTTGCTTTGTTGAAGATGTGGTGAGGGCAGGGGTCAGATGGAGAGCCGGAGTGGATGGTGTTCATGATTTTGATGGTGTTGTTGACGGGGGTCCAGGAGATCAGGAGGTTGGTTGGAGGTGAATCTGTGGTGTCGGTGATTGTCAGGGGGGTCTGGGTGCTGAAGCTATTGTGGATGTCTGCAATCTTGCTGAGGAGGTAGGAGGATAGGAGGTCACAGAGGTCTTGGGATGGCGGGATGGTGTTGGCAAAGGAGCTCGGGTTGGAGAGTTCCTTCATGATGTTGAAGAGCTCCTTGTGGCTGTATGCATTGTTGTTGATTCGGTCTTTGAAGGCGGTTCTCTTGGCGGTTCGGATGCTTCAACTGTCCATAAATCTCAAGGTTTAAGTGTAGATGCAGCTTTTATTAATATTTTAAATACTGTATTCAAAGAATGTATGTCAGATGTAGCATTATCTTGAGTTAGAATATTGTCTGGTTTATTTTTGGTTGAATTTGATGATTGGAAAGCTAGTGTTGATGCAAGCTGTTTAAGAGAGTACAACTGGTTAAGAAGTTTACACAAGCCTCATTTAGGTCTGTATCGTATCTATGAGAAATGGAGAATCTGTCTGAAGCAGAAGCTTACAAAAGAGTCGACAGATGTTCATGAAAAGATGAAAAGCAAGGACAAGTTGAAGGTGTTAGGAAGAAAAAAGGGAAAAATTAGGGAGATATTGTAGGTTACAAGTTGGAAAACAGCTCAGGTGTCAACTGCTATGCAAATGTTATTCTGAATGTACTCTTTCATTTACCATATCTTTAAATGGAATTCAATAAAAACAAGATAACAGATTGTGTTTTGCACTGTATTATTTTTTTCAATGTTTATAGTGATAGGAATGTAATACTTTCGGCTTCAGGTATTAGACACCTTTCAGATACATATAGTGGATCCGTAGTATTTACTCTCAACAAGACGTACAAGAATTTATAATGGTCATCCTTGGAGTTTTAGAAGAAGAAGAACTAAATAGTGATGAGCTATTTGGGCTCAGTTACAAATGGGACCATGACTGTGAAGATTGCTCTCTTACAACTACCACTCAAGTCAATTCTGAGTTACTTTTATAGCACAACTGGATTGCAAACCTGTGCCTTTTGACAGATTTATCAAAAACGCAAACCAAAATGTGACCTGCCCAAATTGTAGATCAGATGTTATGTCTACATTGCATGTATGAAGAAGTGGAAAATACCTTATATTGATGTTACAATGGTGCAGGGCAGATCTTAGGGCCAGATGTATCAAGGAGGCCTTTTGCGAGTCGGAAATAGCGATTTTTAAGAAATCGCTATTTCTGATTCGCAAAATGCAATGTATCACATTTGAGAATCGGTAATAGCGATTTCTTAAAAATCGCAGATGCTATTTCCGAATTGCAAATTGCGATAAAGGCCCCATTTACACCTATGGGCCTGTAGGCCCATATCTGCAAATTTTTTGCATTTCCAAAATTGCGATTTCTTAACCAGAAATCACAATTTTGGATATGCAAACCCCCAGGGTGCTGGTTAGGCCCCCTCTGCTGCACCCCAAAATCTTTTTTTTAAACATGTAAGGTGCACACATGCCAAAAGGGCATGTGTGCTTTATATGTAAATTTTAAAAATGCATTTTAAATGCATTTTTAAAATTTGCACATGGTTACCACGAAGTTCAACTTGGTGGTAAATAGTGATTCCTAAATGCCCAATTCGCATTTAGGAATTGCTTCTTACATGTACTTAGAAATCGCAAATAAGGAATCCTTATTTGCAATTTCTTATTTAGAGAGTCGCAATTTGCGACTCGCTAAACAGGGTCGCAATTTTAAGGAATCGCTATTTTAGCGATTCCTTAAAATTGCGTTCAGAATGTCTTTCATACATTCTGAACTGGCTTTTTGCATTTGCAAATGGGCATTTGCACCGTTTGCGAATGCAAAAAGCTTTCATACATCTGGCCCTAAATTGGAAACCTAAATTACAAAGTACAAAGTTGGACAAATATAATTTTCTGGTGGTACTTATACTACTTTAGCAATTATCTTTCACAAAGTAGATAATATAACATCTGGACACTACACTGTCTAATTAAAGATTAAAACTGGATAGACAGCATGCAATGACAACAACCTTAAATGGAAACAAAAACTGCCTTTCAAAGTATGAACTTTTTGTTTTTAAACCAAAGTTTTAAGGGGTGTTTCTTGGAAAAAAGTAATGGATTGTATTTCGTCTACATAGATCGTTTAGACATCATTCGTCCTACCAGGGGTGATGTCTTTAAAAAGGTCTCCTAAGTTCAAGTGTTCTTTATAGCTATTGCACCAGTTATAATAATAAAATAATTATTTTAGCTCAGGTTTATTTAGATTAGTTTAGTAATTGTAGGTAAAACAATTGATGAAGTAAGTGTTGTGAGTGCAATGAATAGTGTCACTTATTTGTAGTGATATATTGTGTATATATTGTGCAGTTGTTCTTGTACAATCTATGCAATTTTTCCTCACTGTTCAATGATGATTCTTAATACAATACAGCATTAAAGTTGTCCAGGTATAAAAGCTGAGAACAGGAAAAAAGGAAAAAGGAAATGCTTTACTCTAATATGATATACTGTTACAGTAAAAGTAATGAGCACTGCTTTATGCCTGGAATCTTGTATATGTAATACCAACTTATATTCATGTTCTTTTTTTTCAAAAGTGGTTGAACTTTTACCTCTTTAGACGTGTAAACATACTTGTAGTGCCACACAACTATTTCTTTGAGGTATGCCTATAGAGGGCCTTCACACATAACGAACACTTGACATGCTTTGCTGCTACTTTCTTTTGCCTGGAGGGGATGATGAAAACATCTCATACAATTGATTGCCACTTTGTTAGGGGTTGCTCCTCCAAAGAACAGTGTTCAACAGGGTGTGGAACTGAGTATCACTGTCACCAGATGCCACTTTATTGGGAAATGATGGAAAAAGCACCAAAATGTAATTCAGAAAAAGAAAAGAGCAGGTGCTGAATCGAGAACAGTTTTGTTTTTTCCCCACTGTTTAAGGATGAAACTTCATAGAGTACATTGGTTACGATGTGCAAGTACAAAAGATGAGAAGAGTCAAATAGGGAAAATTAAATGCCTTAGTATATTTTGAAATACTATTACAGCCCAATAAATGCCTGCTGTTTGTTTTATAGCATGAACGTATGCATTACAAAAACTAAAGCTTTATCATGGAAATATCCAAAAAGTGATACTAACATATTTATATTCTTTTTGTTTTTAAACAGATGAATAACCCCATCCATTGGAGTAAAGTAACTTCCTAATTACTTCTTCATTGTAGTTCTACAAACTAACATTGCCAAGGTATATACCAAGGTAGACTCTGATAGAGCCACTTAGATATCCAGACACACACTGACATAGTCACTCACACACCCCCTCACTCACCGACACAGTCACTAACATCCTTAATCGCTTACCAATGCATCTACTATAACACATACTCACTTACTCATACAGATACTTGCACACCCACTCACTCACTACGAACATATGCACTTGTTCACACAGTCACTCATACAACCACTCAGTCACCTATACAATCACTACCACACCCAGTCACTCTCCTGTGTAACTACTGATACACCCAATCACTCACCCATACAGCTGGAAGGCATCCACTCACTCCTCTAAAGAGTCACGTATGCTCTTGCTCACTTACCTATGCAGCTACTAAGATAGGCAGTCAGCCACTCCTACTGGTAGTGTCATACAAATTCCGCATTACATACAGGCACTGGCACAGTCACTCACTCACCCTAGAGGTACTCACACACTAGTGTTACCTACACTCACACACCCGCTTATTCACCCATGTAGATACTCAAACACCCATCTTCTCACCCATATAGTCACTCATGCATCATCTCATTCACTATTTATAACCACTATCATACCCAGTCACTCACACGCTCATTTGCACACTGATGTAGACTCTGACACACCCAGCCACACACTGTAGTATACACTATCACACCCAGGCACACACTGATGAAGACACTGGCACACCCATTCACACATTGATGCATACACTGAAACACCCACTCATTTACCCATACAGCTACTTATACACTCGCTCACACAGTTACTAACTCACCCATATGATCACTTTCACAGCCTCTCATGCACCTACATAGCCACTTATGCTCTCACTGACTCATCCATATAGCCACTCACACACCCACTCATTCACCCCTACGGCCACTTATATACCCTATCGCTCATAAAGCCACACACACATGTACTTACCTGTATAGCCACTCATGCTACCACTCACTCACTCATTCACCCCTCACACAGTAACTCAATTTCTCATACACCCACTCACACAGCCACTCACCCACCCATACAGACACTCACGCCCAGTCTCTCAGCCATCCACTCACCCACCCACTCAGTCACTCACTCATACAGCCACTAACAAAGCACCCACTCACCCATCAAGCCAATCACACACCCAGGCCCTCATTACAGCTTCAGTGGTCTTTTTTGTAGACCCCTGAAACCGCTGCAGCCAGCATACTGCCAGTTACCACCTATTAGGAGTTTTTTGCTGGTCCAGTGGGCAAAACAGCTTCTCTGCCAGCTGGCCCAGCAGAAAACTCACCACAGCATTGCCGATTACGAGACGGCGGCAATGTTGTGGTGCGTAAGGTTCGACACCACCTGCCGCGTATTTCACTGCCTGTAATTTGGGTAGTGAAATACGTGATAGGGCTGTCCATGGGGCCTCTGCACTGCCCAGCTCAGGTGTCAACTGCTATGCAAATGTTATTCTCAATGTACTCTTTCATTTACCATATCTTGTAAATGGAATTCAATAAAAAAAGAAAGTAATAGATTGTGTTTTGTACATATCAACCTGGCAGTGCTGGCAGTCGGACCGTGGCCCATGTACCACCATGATAATCAAGCGGTTGGACCACCCTGTCCTTGGCAGTCTGACAGCTATCACGAGTGTGGCGGTCTTCATACCGCCACACTCGTAATGAGGGCGCCAGTCTCTCACTCATGCACACGCTCACACCCCTGTTGTTCACTCATACAGCCACTCACACAACCACTTATTGACCAATACAGCCACTCACATACCCAATCATTCACTCATACAGCCACTCACCAACCAAGTTACTCACCCATTCAGCCACTCACACACTCAATCATGCACCCATAGACACACACTCACTCACCAATACAGCCACTCATGCACCGACTCACACACTCATTCAAAAAACACACACTTAATTAAGAACACACAACCACTTTCACATCCATTCACTGACATATCTACCCTCTCTCTAAAATATTTCCACATCTACCTACTAACACATACAGCACATTACTCACTTTTAGGCAAACTCAGTCACTCATGCTCTTTCTTATACATACACACACAGTTTATGTTTTTTAAACCTACAAAGGTGGTTTGAACAAGAACTTTTTTTTATTTTCAGAATTTTACTGTTTTTTTAACAAAATGTTAACATTGCGATTTTTTATTTTTTTTCACAAATAAATTGGAAACTGGAGAAAATATTGTTAGACCTGGCAGCTTTTTGGCCTGTGTCCCCTTTTTGCCTTCTGACCTCCTGTTTTTATGGTATGCTGGACTCCCTATGTAAATTGTATTGGTGATTGGTTTATCCATGATTGGCATATCTGATTTACTAACAAGTCCCTAGTAAAGTTCACTATGTATGCCCAGGGCCTGTAAATCAAATGCTACTAGTGGGCCTGCAGCACTCATTGTGCCACCTACCTGACTAGCCCTGTAAACATGTCTCAGACTTGCCACTGCAGTATCTGTGTGTGCAATCTTGCACTGCCAATTTGACCTGGCAAGTGTACGTACTTGCTAGGCCCAAACCTTTCCTTTTACTACAGGTAAGGCACCCCTAAGGTAGGCCCTAGGTAGCCCCAAGGTCAGGGGCACATATATAGTATAGTGTGTGTTAAAGGTGGGACATGTACTGATCTGTTTTACATGTTCTAACAGTGAAATACTGCCAAATTCGTTTTCACTGGTGCAAAGCCTATCCCTCTCATAGGTTAACATGGGGGCTGTCTTTCGCTATCCTTAAAGTGCATTTTCCCTTTGAGAGATATGGAGTTTGGGGCTTCTGAACTCACAATTTAAAAATACATCATCTGGTAGGTTTGGTTTTTAAATTGTGTGTTTGAAAATGCCACTTTTAGAAAGTGGGCATTTTTTCTTGCTTAATCCATTCAGTGCCTCTTCCTGCTTGTGTAATCCACATATGGGTCAGACTGACATTTGTGCTGTTGTGAATTCCCTCTACCAGTGACCCAAGGGGAGCTGGGGAGTAGCCTATATATCCTGATGGGCCATCTGGGCTAGAGTGGAGGGAGGAGTGGTCACTTACAGCCGAAAAGGCTGTGCCTGCCCTCACACAATGCAGTCTCTGACCCCCAGGAGTGTGTCTGGGGCCAGTCCTGGGCATGGCAGGATCTTGTGAACAACATAGATTTTCCTTTGAAGTATGCCTAAAACCCAAAACCCCAGACTTTTAGAATCTTTCTGGATAAAGAGGAGCCTCTGCCAAGGAGAAGAGCTGAAGAGCTGGAGGAGGAGTACTTTATTGGGTTGGCCTGCAGTTGCTGCTCTGCCTTAAAAGAGAGCAAAGGGTGACATTTGCTGTATATCCCACTTGAGAGAGTTCTCTAAGGGCTTGGATTAGAGCTTGCCTCCTGTTGGAAGCCTCAGTGACACCAAAGACTTCAGTTTCATCTGCCTACACCACTGAGAACTGTGTGTTTTGTGCTGTTCAGGAAGAAAAAACACTGCGACGTCGCCAACAATGGCGCTGGCCTGCACCATGACCTGGTGATGCCTCATGGAGCTGCACCAACCCGTTTCACACCCCAACCCTGGTCTCTCATGACGCTGCCATTTGATGCTGCCACCAAGCTGCTGTTCACACCGTGATCTGTGCCCCCGCACTCTGGCATCACCTTGCTCACACTGTAGCCTGGGCATCCCCGATAACACTGCTCCTGCTGACACTGGTGTCGCTGCCTGCATTGTGGCCTGTGGACACCGCTTGTGATGTACACAAAGCACCATCCCGTCTCGCATTGCTGCCCCGGCCCACAGACACCAGTACCATCGACTCCAGTGTTGTCACCAGGCATCCCTGGACGCTGCACCACAGACTTGGGCCTACCGACGACAGCGCTTCAGCAATTACAATGACGCTGCCTGCACCATGACCTGTGGGCAACGCACGTCTCATTGTCCAGCTTCGCACTGCAGCCCTACACCACTCATGGCAGCATCAGCCCAGTGTTCGATCCATGATGTTTGTGATTTGAAGGGCCCGATGACCCATGCACGACCTCTGGAACCAACACCGGTATGCCAGCGACGCCGCTCTCCAGATCTCATTGCGAGGATCACCACACCCTGCAATTCCAAAGGTACTGTTTGCAGGTCTTCTGGACACCGGAGCTGGCCCACGATCACGCAGCGGGCCTGAACTATTGGTTTTGTTGTTCATGACGCTGTGATAGCCCCAGGTGGAGCTATCGACTTCAAGAACTGTCTTTTTGAGTAATTCTTGCAAAATTTGTATCTTATTTATTGCATGTTGGATTTTTATTGTATTTGGTCTTGTTTTATATAGATAAATATTGGCTATTTTTTTTAAACTGGTGTGGTGTCCTTTTGTAGTGTTTTCACTTATTACTGTGTGTTATGTGCAAATGCTATACACATTGCTTCTGAGATAAGCCTGACTGCTCATGCCAAGCTACCAAGGGGGTGAGCAGAGGTTATCGGAGGGGGTCTTCCTTATCCTGACTAGAGTGAGGGTCCCTACTTCGATGGGTTGCAAACCGACTGCCAACTAGAGACCTCATTTCTAACAAATATTAACTGAACAAACTCAATAGCTAGGTAGCAAGTGTCAAATAGGCAACTAAAATGAAAAAATAACAATTGTGGTGCTTTGCTGTCTGTACAACCGTGACAACCAATTGTTTCCCCACTGTGACGACGTTTTTGCAGTCCAAATAAAATGTGCCAGTTCTTCTCAGCTCCGGGGACTTCTCAGGGAGTTGTTGCTCTACTTCTGTGAGAATAGGCTCTCCTGGTGTCATTGCTGTCGCAGTGGATGTTGATGGTTCTGCTTCACTGCACTCCCTATGGGCTCTAGCTAAGTGCTTGCTGTGGTATATCTTCAGGCGGGTCAACATACTTTTAGTCCCTCACCAGTATTTTTTGATATTCCCATTGTTAGAGCCTTCTTACATAAAGAGCACTTCACATGCTTGGAAACAGTTTTTTTCCCCCCAGAGGGGGTGATGAATTACTCCCAGGCAATCGACTGTTGCTTTACTGGGCGTTCCTTATTCGAAGAATTGTCTTTTTTGGGGGTGTGGTTACTGTTGTTCACTTCCACTAGGTGGCAATTTATTTTTGGACATAAATGAAAAAACCCTCAAAATGTCCTTTCAGTACTGGAAAGTTGGAAATGGCTCAATAGGTGCTTCCAGTCTCAGCACTGGAAGTGTGCAAAAGAGAAAACTTGGTTTTGGATCTTCCTTTCTAGAATAATGAAAAGTGTCTTGCCCAGTGAAATCCCTTTGTTATGTAGTGATGTGACATTCGTGAATGCCGACATTGTCGCAAATATGGGAAATAGAATAGAACTGTGTGCAACCAGAAAATTACTTATAAAAATATATCTTTATGTGTTTACAAACTACTAACCTCAAACATTGAATAAAATGTGCTTCTATGTTTTTTTTAAGCTTTCTGAAAATCATGCTGAATATGTGGATAGTCGCAACACCGGAATACACATAACCCAACTTGTCACGATTAATTCACGAATAATAAGAAAAAGGAAAAAAAAGTACAGTAAGCAAATCTCTAAATAAACTCCTTAGTGTCAGAGTGTTTGCTTCCTTGCTGTTTTGAGTGGAATGGCTTATGTAGGTAAACTATGAGAATGTAAAATGCCCTAGAAGCCCCACTTGATATATATTATGTCTTTCTGCATATTGTCCAGGGTGACTGACAGTTTACTTCAAGGCATCCCTGAACGTGTTTTTCACTGATTTTGTAGACACGTTCTTGATGCATGGCAATATGATCACTTCTCCACCAAAGAAAGAAGCACTTACATTTGTAAAGAACAAAGCATCCTAAGGGTTGCAAGAGTGTTTTCAATGCAATTTCACTTTGGAAAGTTATCTGTAATCCTTCATGGAGTTCTTTACATTCTTGTTCTTACAAGTGCAATATCTTATGTAGTGATACTACAACAATATAAAATGATGTAAAAGACTTACCTGTGTGGCCCTGCACAATTTATATTAGTGTGTGCAAGGTCTTCCCTCCTTTTCCGAGGGTGAGGGACAGCTTATTAAAAGTCTCTCCCCCTTGAACATCTTCACAAAATGTGACCATATTTTTGTGCATGACCAAGGCAAAGCAAGCGTGTTTTCCCTGCAGTTGCACCTTGATAAGTTATCTGTGGTGTAGGTTTGGGTCTTTACAGAGGTAGGCGACAGGGCCTGGCCATTGACCAGGCCCTGCAGCCAACCCCTGCTGTGGACGGCTGAAGGCTATAGGTGGTGGTGGTTGGATTACCATGCAGTAACTGAAATTACTTAATGTTAAAAAACCCATAGAAGTTCACTAAAAAAATCCAAGGTCTCGGGGACATTACAGTTAGGAAACAGAATTTAAAAAACATAGAAAGTCACTTAAAAAGTCAAAGGTTACAGGGACGTTATAGTTACGCTCACATTTCAATCATGCAATACTATAGAAATTCAGCAGTTATAGTTACCTGAGCTAACTATAAATGACGCCCCAGCAATGCACTGCTTATGACCACATATTACATCACTCATGACATGGTCAATGACATCACTGGTGATATCACTCAGGACATCTCAAATGACATCGCTGACGACATCATCCAGTGAGTGTAAGAGTTTCAAAACCATTTCTGAGAGTTAAAGATAGATATTAAGCTACTGTATAAGTTAAATGACTATTCTTCCTGTGCTACTGATGAGTGATACAATTTCACTCATATTACATCACTTATGACAAGGTCAGTGAGATCACCGATAACATCACTGATGACATCTCACATGACTTCACTGATTACATAACTGATGATATCATTCAGTGAGTGTAAGTGTCTCCCATGGGTGCTGCAGCCTAAGATGACCTACCTTCTTGTGGTGCCTTCTGAATGTCACCAGCCTCCACCTGAGGCCCGTAGAGGTGAAGGACTGCCATACAAGATGGTGCCCCAGGTCCTGCCTGTCTGCTGGACCCATGTTACCCCCTTGCTCACTGCGGGGTGAGAAGAAGCAGCATTGCTGAGGCAGGGATGCCGGACACAGCAGCTACTGGCACACAGTGCCACCCTACCCCGTGGAGCACAGCGAAGACAGGGCATTGAATGTGCCCACTTTCCTTTTGTGTCGATCCTTGACTGTCCATTGCATGGCGCTCTTACCTCCACACAGTAGACTAACCCCCAGTGGATCTGAAAAACACCAGAGACACCTCTAACCGGCACCCAAGTTAAGCCAAGCTACTCACACCATCCCAGCCCCAGGTCCTCAGAGTCCAGAGAAGAGATGACGCTATACAGTCTTCAGTGGGCAGCTTTTGGGACCCTCTGCTGGATGTAGCCCAACAGGGCCTGTTGAAAGGGGACTTGACCATGGCCATATATACCTTGAGATCTGAATTGAAAGAGAACCTGATCAACCTTGCGGCTACCGGAGGTCATAGACTGAGAGAAATTCTACGTAGGTCAAGTAGGCTCGCAGGGAAACTTACGACCCAGGAGAGACATTAATGGGTCAGACCTTATAGCTCACTAGATGCCGGGAACCCATGACCCGTATATCCATGGGGGAGGGACAGTGAATAGTCCGAACCCAAAGAGACAATGGAGCTGGTTGGATCGGAACAGTGTGCTGAACCCTGGCCTGACCATACATACAAATCTTTCTATTAATATTATCTGGCCAGAACGCCATACTGATCTCTCCTACCCACAGAGCTGGGGGCAGCACTCCCAATTGGCACAATGCTGTCAGACTACTGGTGGAGAGCTGAACGTCCATGGAGTCTTCACCACAAGTGGTATCTGCTGTCTTGGGAAAAGCTCCCACTTCTCCAAGACATTTTGCAGACCAGGCGAAGCATCTGATCCACAGCATGACTGAGCCATGACCTCATTGCCCGCACAGTGATCTGAGCCAGCCCCTGGTGAGCCGGCCACCGCTGGGCTGGAGCACTTTGCATCGCATTGGTCAGTGCCCTCCCACTTAACTCCTCTTAGGAGTCCCTTGGAGCCTGGCTTAGGACTCAGTTTATTGGTTACCGTACGTTTGGGTCGCTGCCTATTGCTTTGCAGCCCTGGGAATGGGGAGTTCATTGTTGGGATGTATGTTATTTTTTTTTTCTGGGGGAGTCCTTTCTGGGAGGACTGGGGGAATGGATGCAGAGCTTGTGGGGGGCTGAATGGACAATTTCCATGATCCACATAACTACATGGCTAACAAGATGACGTGGCTTTCATGCATGACCTGGAATGTTTGGGTAATGGGATCAGCTACCACTGACACAAAATCCATAGTTACCTGAGGTGCCAGGGTGTACACATTGCTATGCTGCAGGAGACACATTTTACATGGATTGAAGTGGAGCAACTACGCAATAGATGGCATGGCGAGCTGTACACCACTACTGATTTTACCTATGCACAAGGTGTGCTGATATGGGTTAGAATTTGGAAATCTTCTGAATTCCTGCAATCACTGGTCAACCTGGAGGGAGGATTTTAATGGTGAAGGGCAGGTTAGCGAGGAATGAGGTGACATCGGGGAGCATCTATATGTTTAACCATGATCAACTGACTTTTTTTCAGTGACTGTCAGACTGACTGGGACAGCTGATAGGGAGTGATATGTTATCAGGTGGGGACTTTACTGTGTCACAAACATGCTACTAGACATAGGGCAGCAACAGGTTTTAAGGAGTGGCTAAAACACTCAGAGCTGTTGGATGCTTGGCATACACAATATGGTACAGAGTGAGATTATTCTTTCTATTATCACATATATTCCCTACACACTAGACTGGACAGATTCCCATGCTCCAAAAGACTGAATCAATGTCAGGCCTGGGCAGAGCTCGCTGAGTTCTGCTATGTGGAATTCCATGCAGTCTGCCAAGAACTTAGCAAGATTCTATGAAATTCCACAAGCGGGCGGAGCTGCTCGAGCCACCAATGTTTTTGTTGTTCAGGAGCGTGATTTATTGTGACACTAGAAATTCCACAAAAATGGCACCATGTGGTTTGCATGTGCACAGCCATTTTGTTTTCTTCTGTTTTGTATATGATGCTAGGCTCTGTTTTTTTTTATTCACCCTCAATCTTTCCACTCCTCCCCTATCTGATTTTTCACCCCTCATTTTCCTTTATTATATCACTGTGTCTCTTTGTGTTTTTTACATTTTTGTCATTTTGGTCTGTTTTTCATGATGTTTTTGTACTTTTTGTGCTAGCAGCAAACCTTGCAGTCAAGGGCGCTGCCAAGAAACACAGTCCTGCACCTTTTTTACTGAGGCAGAGGTGGAAAGCACTTGTTTTTTATGTATAGTGCCACCAACCTCCATGCTGGCAGCAGGTGGCAGGCCTGGGAGCTGCTTTGCCCTGCTGGATGGTCAACTTCTGTGGGGGAGGGTGTGCTGGTGTGTTCATCTACGTACTGAGGTCCAGCACACCCATCATCAGTTAACGCACTGTTGTGAAGACATTCTGGACTGTGGCAGGACCTTCCCGGCCTGCTGGGCATCTAGGTGTTGGGACTCACGTGTAATTATTTATTTGTTGTGTTCTGAAATGTTAATTTTTTTCCACATAGCATGCTGCTCACACTGAGAGGTAAGTTAAGTTTACATTACGATAAGTATTATGTGATGCAGCTTGAGCTAGCCAGTTGTTCAGCCCTATCCAATTGCGTTCATTGGCACTCAGTTGGGCTAATTATTCAAGAAGCCATGCAGACTCCTCTTGTCACTAAGACAGTTGCAGTATTAGTAAGTAATATCAGTGAGTTAGTGTTTTCTGGACCTTTCTATTTGTAGCTCACAATCCCAATTGCAATCTCCCAGTGATGTGTAGTATACATCTATGCATTGAAAAGGGAGACTGAGTTGGCCCATAAAAAGTGGTTGAGAAGCAAAGGTCATTCATTGCAATGCATTAGTAGTTCTTAATCTAGTTTAGGTGCAGGAAATTTAGAATAGGACTTAGGTTTTAGAAACTTAAGAATAGGTCAACTCAATACCAGTATGATAGGTGATCTACCTCAGAACCCAAATGCAAGAAGAGGGCTTTGAAGGTGGGACAAGGAGATCAGGGTGCCACCACTACTGCAGCAGCTGGCAGATCTGCTGGCCCCAGTATGTCCTCCAATTATATTATTATTATTCCTCTGTGTTTTACCTTTCCCCATTTAAAATACTTTTTCCTTTTTTTTTTACTTTGACTGACTCACTTTTTTTCCTACTCATTTTCATTCTAAGGTTTATTAAATTCTTGTTATCCCTCCATTGTCCTGTTTTTTCTACATTTCATGTTTATGTAGGTGATTTCCTCCTGTCTGTACTAGTCTGTAGCATTCTTCTGCTTTGTTAGAAAGCTTTTCCTCTCCCCTTACATGTCTAGTGGATGGTACTGTATGACTAAGAAAACAGATTTTACCTACTCTACCATTGCATTTGCCAACCAAGACCTCACCATATGCCCTTGATTGACCAATTATTCTACCCTTTCAATGTGCTTCAGTGACTTAGCTCTACCCCTCCATTACAAAATGTTTGCGGTTGTCTTAACTTGACTACCTGGCTTGTCTAGCAGAGTTAACCAATAAAACTAACAAAACTGGTGATTTTTCCAGCAGCACAGACCACCAGTGCATGGGCCAGTGGCAGCCATTGTGCACAGACTGTGGCAGCGGTTAGGGGGGAGAACCAGCGGCAGTAGAGACTGACATTGGTAAGTCACATTGAATGCTTGCTGACAATTACTAGTTTAGTAACTAGAAAGGCACTGCTTGTGAATCCCCCCCCCCACACTTTAGCAGCTACAGCAAGGATTGAGTTCTTAATGGCCTCTTCTAACTACAAACAAAAGCTCATAATGAATGCTACAAATGATGGGTTGCTGGAAAAGGGAAAGAAGGATGGATGTTTAAAAGAAAGGATTGGTGAAGTGGTCTATGAGTGATAGGATGTGTGAGTGGGTAGAAGGATGTTTAAGTGGGTGAATGGAGATGCATGGGGGATGAAAGGATGGATGAAAGGGTATATGGGTGAAAGGATGCCTGGGTGAGTGAAGGGTAGATGGGTAAAAGAATGCTCAGGTGGGTTAAAGGATGGGTAACTGCATGGAACTGCCCCTTTTTTGCATGGTCACCCCCATTTTTCACATGGTAACTGATGCAATGTTGACTGAAAGTGCACTGGGTTCCTGCTAACAAAGTCCCCAGTGACAGATTTATTTCCCTAAATCTGTGCAATTGTTCCCCAATTGGCCATACCTTTGACACCCCTGCAAGTCCCTAGTAAATGGTACCCCTGGTACCTACGGCATGGGTACCTAAGAGGGTCCCCAAACTGTGCAACATGTATTGTGCCACCCTCAGGGAACCCTCACCTAGCACATGCAGGCTGCCATTGCAGGCTGGGTGCCTTGGTGCAGCTAAAAGTGCAAACACAACATGGCAAACAGTCTGTGTGCCGTGTCCCCTAACACTGCATACAATATATGAAAGTCACTCCTACAGCAGGCCTTACAGCCCTAAGCCAGGGTATATTATATTAACTGTGAGGACATATATTCATGAGCAGATAAACCCCTGGCTTCACTGAAGATAGAGACGTTTGGTATCAAACATCTGATATTAATAAACCCTCACAATGCCAATGATGGATTTATTAATACATGCACCCAGAGGGAACCTTAGAGGTGACCCCAATAAACCTACAATTTACCGGTGTGCTGGATGATGAGTACTAACTAGCATGCCACCACCAGACACATTTCTGACCCCCAAGAGTGAGGGCCTTCACTCTCAGTGGGCAGGAACAAAAGCCTGTTCTGGCAGGGGTGTTAGCACACCCCTCCCAACAGAATGACCTACAAATCTGCATTACAAAGCGGGGTCTTCAAAGAAGTCCGCTGCCCTTGATATGCAGGTCTGGCTTCCCTCAAAAGAGAGATGGTGACCCCCCTCCCCTAGGGCCCATTTGGCACCTGTAAAGGTGGGAAGTTTAGTAGTCAGAGAGGTGTGTCCATCCCTCAGGTGGGTCTCACCCCTAAGGTGAGCTGCATGATAGGGGCACAACATTTAGAAATCTGCCATCATGGTGTTAGCAGAATTAGAAACACTGGGATAGGGTTATTCCAACTTCCCAAAGGAAGTGGTCAAATAGGAGTTATAGTGACCACATGGATAAGTAGCCCATTGGCTACTACCTTACACTCCCTTAGACATCCCTAAATTCATTATTTAGGGGAACCCCTGGCACCAGGAAAGCAGATCCTTGCTAACCTACGTAGAAGGAGGGTGCAAAGGGCCTTAAAGCAAAGACTGAGAAAGAAGCACCTAACCTGGACCAAGTCCTGCCAGCGTGTCTGCTGCTCCTGTTAAATTGCATCAACGTCATCTCCTCCTGCAAGCTTTTATGCCTCCAAATGCCTGGAAGGACTGCCTGTCTTCAACAAAGACCCAGGAACTACTGTGGAGCAGCAGAGCTGCTTCCCTGCAGCTGTAGGCACATCTGAAGAGAACTGCGAGGACTCTGGACCACTGAAAACCCAGCACCTAAAAGCACTACTGCACCCATGCTGCCTAGCCCAAGCTGAAGTAGGCCAATGGTGCCAGTGTGGTCCTCCAGCCCTCCAGAGACAAAGTCCACCTTGGGCTTGCCCATTATGGATGCACTGACACCACATACAGCCTCTGTTTTCAGACCCCCTCTACCGTGAGGGCTCCTAGTGGAGAAAGCCCAATGCCTCAAGACACCTCTGCACCCGTTGCCCCTGGCCCTTGGAGAAGAGGACCTAAGGTGTCCCCATGTCCCTGAGCATGTCAAGATTTGAACCCACCTGTTGGTTCACCTCGACTGGACTATAAGTCCCACGCTGCAGTCTCTTTTCAACTGGACTGATATCCATTGATTAACATTGGGCACCCAATGTTGTACTGCACCTCTGGACCCATCTGCCCGGGTGCCACCCCTTTTGGCCCATTGGTGTGGCCATGGACCTTGCTCATACGTATCTTAAGTCCAAGAGATTTGTCTAGCAAGTTGCTGTATTATACCTATAAGCAGTACTAGATTTTCCTCCATAGGATAACATTGCTGCTTCTGAAAAATGCACTATGTCGACTTTTGAAACCCAAAAGTATTTTTCTTGTAAAACATACTTACCTGACCGTATTAATTCTGGTGCCTGGAAATAGATAAAGATAATTGTTATTTTTATAAATTGGTGTGAATCTCTTTATTGAGTTGTGTGTCTCATTTATGACAGTGCGTCTATGGTAAATGTCTAACAATTCTCTCTGATAAGCCTAAGGCTTCTTGACCACAATAATCCCCAAGAGAAGAGAGCACCTTGGGATTGCTAGAGCAGGCCAATGTCCACTAGTCAGGATACCCCTGGTCCCTTTGCACCGTATACCTCATTTTGGTATATCACATTAGGAGCCAGCTTCTTACAGTAACTAAGCACTGGCAAATGGGTAGATGGATGGATGAAAGGATGGTTGAAAGAGTAGATAGGTGAATGCATGGATGGATGAGTGGATATATGGATGGATGGTTTGGAATGGTGACAGACTGGATGAGAGAATGTAAAGCTTAAGTGGTGGGTATTAAAGGGTGAATAGAACAATGAAAGGATGACTGGCTAATTGCCTGGATGAAGAAATAAGGGAGCTCTTCTGGAGAGGCAAGTGTTCACTTACTTCACTTACTTCCTTGATTATCAACGATTTGGTTCAAAGTGGGGAGTATTTTGGTTTTTCATCTACCCCCTTAACTCACTGTATTCGTTAAGCAAGGCAGACATGCATCCTCCCACACATACTCAGTCATCAACTCGCTGCTAATGGCATTTAGTCACTCATGCCATGACCTAACTGCAACATTGTTTATTTCAGCAGTACAATAGCATTAGCTGCTCAATGTGCATCGGCTTCAGTTAAAGCAGTGTTTGCAAAGTTTTCAATGCATTGCAAACCAAACATAAGGTGTGTTACCCTTCCCTCCTAGTGCCCACTCATTCACCTCCTAGTACTTCAGCACTTTATTCTTTCCTAATTTGTGTCCATGTCTACCAAAAAAAGTTGAAAAATTACTTTTTGGCATGTGCCACATTTATCTGGACAAGTGATTCATATATTTCATGGCTTTCAAAACGGATTCATTCCTGTTCAAATTTTTCCTTTCGACATTCGGCAACCTCAGTGAGGAATGTGTGGATAAAAAAGTGGCCCTGTAATTCCTAATCAGTCACATCAAGTTCCAATGGCCGTAGGAGACCAGCAATGTACTGCTACTGTTCCACTCTAATTTTAAACAAGTGTTTGCACAAAGCATGGTTTATAATTTTCTTTTTTTGTTGATATAGTTACTCCTGGTGTACCACCTACATCCCAGGAGATAGCAGCCCAGCTGCGGCAGCAGAGGTTGGAGGCCATCTGTTTGGAGTTCCAGCAGCTGGTGGCTCTGTAGAAGGAGGAGGACAAGGCAGCTTTCTTGACTGCTGGCCCCAGGTCCTCCAGCCCACTGCCACCACCTCCAGCCCCTCAGCTGCCGCCCTTCCACGTTAGATGACTGTGCCCCCCCCCCCGATCAGACCTCATGTTCCAGCTCTGCATCCTTCCACCAGCATCTAAAGCACCTGGCCCACAGGGTGGCACACAATAAAGGAATCCTCGAAGAGCTCTGGACCCTCATGGAGAATGCCCCCTTTAGCCCTTTTTAAAATTTTCTGTTTATAAGAGAGGGATATTTGTTGTGGGTGGAGAGGGTCCGAAAGGGAGTTTTGACTGGGGTTTGGACTAGATTGGACACTTAAGTTTTCTTTTGACATTGGTCGGGGATGAGGTGATTTGTTTAGGGAGAGGGGTGGATCTCTTGTGGGGGAAAACAGTGGGTTTTATAATGGTTAAAAAATAAAAGGGGAGAATTTATTTTACTTTATTCATGCCTCAAATCTTTATTTTGGTTCTTTACTTTGAACTGCTGTATTTTAGTATTTAAATACTCCTGGAACATCCTCTCAATGGTCAGTGGTGCTGCCACTTGCTCCACCTTGTTTGCTTTACCCTCTTTACTAGACTCATGACCTGCCACTTGAACCAAGTCAATGCAGATGTTGGGGGCAATTCTGCTCCTGTGGTTGTGGTTTTTGCCAGTGTTCTTGTTGCTCGTGTTGACTGCTGTGAGAACAGACTGCCCTCTCTGGAAACTGAAAGTGGCTCCCAGGAACTTCTGCCCAGAAGTGGGATTTTAGAAATTTCCAGGTGTTCTTCTTCCAGGCCTCCAGCTTTCTCAGCAATTTACCTCTTGTATTTTGAAACATCTCTTTCAGAAAAAGGAACGAGAGTGGGCAGATTGTTTTTCCATGTCCAGATCATCAACATTAGAAGAGGTGCTTGGAGAAGATGGTGGAGTACACTTCTATTTTCTTGCTGGAGATCTGTGAGCCAATGATTCAAAAAGAGGAGGTTCTTGCTCTGCAGAAAGCTCACCCTCCTTTTCTGCTCCAACTTCAGTAAGATCTACTATTGCTGGCTGAGGCTACTGTCCACTTTACTCTGTTTCCTGAAACAACTACTTTACCAAAGGGACAAATCCAATTCAACGTCACTGCTTGTCAGCATCACCGTGATTGCAGTGGCTTCCTCACTGACAGACATGGGCTTGGGCTTAGGTTGGGGTGGTGCCAGTGATGTGGGGGTGTTGCTCCTGAGTTCCTCCCCTGAGGCTAGTGTGGCAGGCACACATTTCCTGAAAAAGTTTGGGGTCGGCACGCCAGTGGCAGAAAGCTGCTTCTTCTCACTGGCCACTTTCTTGACAGCACCTTTCTTGGGGCGCTCTTAAACCTGTCAGTTGGCAATGGCACTGAGCGACACGAGCGGAAGAGATTAGAGGAATGACATTGTGTGTGGTAATTTGATTTGGACAGGACTTCTGTTTGGCAATACTCTGGGTGATGTCTCTTCTTTTGTGCACCTAAAGCAAACAAAACCACTCAAGGCCTGATTTATGAAAAGTGAATGCCGCCTTTGCGTCATTTTTTTAAGCAAAAGTGGCATAAACATACAAAACTATAATTATATTGTGTAAGTTTGTGCGCCTTTTGCATCAAAAAATGACACAAAGACAGTGCTAACTTTTCATAAATCAGGCCCTTAGTGTAACGTGGCATTGTTGCAGTTTGAATGAGTACAGAAAAAGACGATATAATGTAGTGTGGTTGGTTACTTAGGTAATAACAAAAATGTATCCAAACATTGTAAAGTCCAACCACACCACCATACCACAAATTCCCACTTCCAATCAGGATAACATAACATACAGGGATAGCTCTTTGCTTTATGTCCACCTATTCTAAATGAGGTGCCTGTGGCAGTCAGGGTGGTGCATGGCTAAATTGAATAACCCTAAAAAAATGTAGTTTATTACGCACCTATGGCAGGCAAGGTGGTCCAGAGGGAAAGGGAATAAATATTAAAAATTGAATGATGCTGGTGTATGTGCAGTGTACCTATTATATGGAAGGCAGGGGGTCCAGGGTGAAATGGAATAACACCTAAAACAAAATAATGCTGTGCCCCTATGGAGGTCAGGGGGTTGATGGATCGAGGCAAAATGCAAAAAATAAATGAAAAAAATACAACATTTGAAAATAAATAAATGAAAATTAGATAATTAAAATACAAAATAAAATTTAAAAAAGTTAAAATAAAAATAACAACGAAAAGGAATTGCTGATGTTTGTACTATGGGAGTATGAGAAACCTATTGGGAGGTAAGGAGGTGCAGATGAAAAATGCAAGTAACATAAAGCAGTATTCGTCATAACCATATTTGTAATATCCACATACTATAATTATCCTCAAGCATATTGCTAAACTGATATCACATGCAAGCCTATGGCAAAAGTACACTGGGTGGCCACACAAAATGGTCGCTAGCCACATGGTCAAACAACAACAGCAAGCAAGAAAACATGGAGAAAAAAGAACAAATGCAAGCTTATGGCAAAAGCACACTGACTGGCTGTACAAAAGGGATTCTGACTACATGGTCAAACAACGACATCAAGCAAGGAGGCATGGAGAACAAAGAACACATGCAAGCCTATGGCAAAAGCACACTTGTTGAGTACACAAAATAGACTTTGGCCACATGGTCAAACAACAACTGTGGGCAAGGAGACATGGAGAACAAAAAACACATGCATGCCTATGGCAATAGCACACTGGCTGAAAACACAAAATGGCCACTGGTCACATGGTCAAATCAACAACAGCAAGCAAGGAGGAATGGAGAAAAAATAACTCATGCATGCCTATAGCAAAAGCACACTGGTTGGCTGCACAAAATGGCCACTGGCCACATGGTAAAACAACAACAGTGAGCAAGGAGGCATGGTGAACAAATAACACATTCAGGCCTATGGACACAGACTACACAAAATGGTCCCTAAATACATGGCACGGAAGACAAAGACAAATGGTGGCCTATGGCAAAAACACACACAGACACACAGTGGCTAGACAAAGGAGCAAAGGAGGCAAGGTAACAATGAAGAAAGTACTAAAACAAATTCAGCAATACCAAACACATAAATTAACTGAGCTAGAAACATTTTACAATAACACACAATCTACTATGGTATCAAATACTACCCCACATATACACTTTGTGCAGAAAAACATGCAATACAAACAATAGCCAACATTTTACATTTAATAGAATGCTATCTCTGCCCTAAATTATGTTTTAAAAAACATGTACCACAGAAGCCATTCTTTTGTGTACTGATGACTAGTAGTGGGCTTATTGGTTAGATGACCCATTGGCAGACTAGGCCACACACACATTAATTCCATTTGCAAATGGGTTAGCACCAATTTGACACTGGTGCTAACTGCAATTGTTGTGTGACCGCATTCGCGGTCACAAAACAATCATACATGGGACTGCGATTCGCTGTTTGCGACATGCAAAACCCTATGTACATGTGGCCCCTGGGGAGCTCACCACTGGGCCAAAATTATCGAAAAAAGGAGAGGGGAGTCATGTGGCCCCCATCCCAAAGCCTTAAGAAGGCATTGGGGGCCCTTCCGTTAAGGGCTGCTACATTTTTTAAAAGGGGAGGTCCCACATCACCCCCTTCCTGAGCCGTGAGAGGCCTCGGGGAGGAGCAACAACCTTTACAATGTGGTTGTTACCAGGCAATACCTTTGCCATGCATCCATTACTATGCAATGCCTATACCACACATTACCTTTACTAAACAAGTCTTTATCACGCATATGCCTTTACCACGCATACCATTAGCATGAAATAGTAAGTATATGCCAGGTAAGTGTTCTGTGTGTGTGAGTATGTATGTAGTCTAAAAATAAATAAAAAATAAGGCTGGGTACTGTTACCCCACCACCCTAGCCTTGGTGCAGGGATCCCCAGGGACACTATTAAGGCCTATAGGTATTTTTTTTAATCACTGAAAAATTGTGGCAAATCTTCAAATTTCACAATGATTTTAAAACAAAGTACAGTCTCCACATATGCTTTTTTTTTTGGGCCCCCGGGTGGGCCAGGTCCCAGGGGCATAGAAAAAAAATAGGAGGGGGCCCGTGCTTATCAAAGCTCAGGGGACCACCACCTCCCTGGGGTGCTCCTTCTAAATTATATTGGGTTGCCTGCACGGAACCCCATGTGCCCCGGGGACCGCCACCTCCCTGGGTACAATGTTTTTAAATTAATGCAGGGGGGCTGATGTGGGCCCACACAGCCCCGGCGACCTCCACCTCCCAGGGTACTGAGAAATATGCATGCAGGAGGGAGGGCTCACATGGCCACACTGCAGCCCTGGGAATAGCCACCTCCCAGGGGCAAAACGTGTTAAATTAATGAGGTGGGCCCGTGTGCCTCTCCACAACACCAGGTACTGCGACCTCCCTAGGGCTAAATATCTAAAATTAATGCGTGGGCACACATGCCCCCCACACCCGTACCTGCAGAGACCATGACCTCCCAGGTGATTTGATACATGGGGGAGCCCTGCAGTCCCCTTCAACACCCCAGGGATCTCTACCTCCCCAGGACAAATCATACTAATTATGGCATGCATGGCCCCCCACAGCCACGACCACCACATCCAAAGAACTGAAAAATATTAATATAAGGTGGTCCATCATTGACCCCCAACCAAAGGGACCAATATTTGTTATAGAAACTACAACTTGTGGACTAAAGTTACTTATTGTTATGAGTTATAAGTATGACAATAACTGCTGAACTGGTTTTGTGTGGGTTTTTGTGCTTCTTTATCATTTTTTAACATAAAGTAATATATAAATACTTTTTGTTAATACAATCACCATAGTGGTAATTAATTGCATGGTACTGGACGCATGGTAAAGGCATATGTGGTTCAGTCATGCATCCCTCAGGGAGACCCCCCATTAAAAAAGGTAGTGGCCCTGGGAGATGGAGTTCCCAGGGTCTTTTCAAGGCTCTGCTAGGGTGGCTGCTTGACCCCCTCCACATTTGATGACAATTCAGCCCCAGGGATGGGGTCCCCAGGGCCTGTGATGGCTGAGGAAGAGAGGCTGCATGGCCTCCTCCACTGTTTTTGTTAATTTCAACTCTGGGATGGGCTAACCATGGCTGAGGGAGTGGGGACACATTGCCTCCTCCCCTTATTGAATTCAGACCTATAATGGCTGAGGAAAGGTGGCTGTTGGATCCCTTGTTTTCAACTGCAGCATCACAGAGTGTCCTAAGGAACAAATAGAGCATTCACAGTCTTACTTATGAAAAAGGTGTGGCACACCTAAAGCCATCTTGATTGAATCAAACTGGTAGAACTTAACACATTTAATTTAGAAAGGAACAAAATAAAGGGGATTATTTTGCCATAGAAATTATGGTTAGTGCAGTAGAAAGAAAGATTAGGGCAGATTTTAAGTGAGTTCGCAAATAACTTCCTCTTCTATTTCATTACAACATTCTGACATGCACCCTAAACATGCACTTTTAACACCAGCAGCAGACTGCCAATTATCTCCCTAGTGATCAGCCGCTTTACTGCAATGTTCTAATGAACAACTAGATTGCTAACATTCTTAATTTAGGGCAAAAGTGTGACATATCTGTACTCCATCTTAATGGAATCGAGGTGGAAAACTTTGTACTGGGAATACTGCAGTAAATGAGGAGATCAGGGAGCTTCATAACAAAATGTCTCCCAAGACGGCCACCAGAGAACAGAGAGCCCAAATATCACACAAATATCAACTAAATGTAGCCCAAGTATAGCCCAATGCCAGAAGTGTGTAAAACGCTTTTTTAGTTTTTTTGCAGTTTTATATTGTGCAAACTTGACCCAAGGGTATTGGAGTGCTTTCCTTGAGCATCAGTCACATTACACATGGACACATTCCTTTTGTGCTTTAGGCATGGGTAGATTAAGGGCCTGATTCTAACTTTGGAGGACGGTGTTAAACCGTCCCAAAAGTGGCGGATATACCACCTACCGTATTACGAGTTCCATAGGATATAATGGACTCGTAATACGGTAGGTGGTATATCCGCCACTTTTGGGACGGTTTAACACCGTCCTCCAAAGTTAGAATCAGGCCCTAAGTGATTTGCCCAGAATCACAGGATGTCAAGCTGATGTTGAAACTTGTACCGAGTTCGCCAGTTGCAAAATCTGAAACTTGGGCCATAACACCACATTCCCTCTCCTAAGTGTAACATATAATCAAGTGATCAACTAGATAAAAAACAAATCAACATATCAAATAATGTAAAAGTGCTTTAACGCTATTTGAGATCTTAAAAAATATGTCCTCCTTTTAGTTTTTTAGACTAACCATAATTTCTTTGGGAATAAGACCCTCTCATTTTTATAATTTGTAAAAGAAATGCTTTAGATATTGTTGTTTTAATTACATCAAGATGGAGTCAGGCATGTCACACTTTTGCAATAAATATAGAATATTAGTAATCTAGTTCATTAGAATACTATGAGGAGGCAGATTTCAGGGGAACGGGCTCAGATAAAATTGAGGATGGGGAGGAAGGTACAGTTGACCATGCTGGGCAGGTGGGAGGGGCAGTGCCAGTACAATGGACAATGGAGGGTAGGGCAAGGGGGGGCAACAAATCAATCATGCAGGATAGGCAAGAGAGGTTGCGGCAGTATAACAGACCAATGAGGGCAGAAGGAAGAGGCAGGGGCAGTATAACCATACATGCCAACAGACTGGATTCAGGCACAAGACGCCTGATGTTTTAATCCAAAAAGGGCTTTATTTTATCTGCCTCCTACCTAAAATCTCCTCTTTTTCAATGTAAGGCAATGGGAAAAATCAATTTCCCAGTATTTTTCAAAATATTCCCCTTAACAAATTCTAAATGTTGGCAAGTATGGTACATTGGATCACAAAAGGCAGGAGGAATGGCAAAGGGGCGTGGACTCGGATAAAAGAGGGAAGAGGGAGATGGGTAGGGGCACCAACCTGACATTACTGGGCAATCAACAGAGGTTTCAGCAGGTTTCCAAACAGGGCAAGCGAGATGGTAGGGCAGCAGAACAGACCATGGAAAGCAATAGGGCGGTGACAGGACCATGTGCAAGGACAACAAAGAGCAGCAGGGAAAGAGGTAACGACATCTAGCTGACCATACTGGACAGACAGGAGGGACAGTTGCAGTGTAATGGACCATGAAGGGCAGGATGGAGGGGGCAGTGGCAGCACTTCGGCCCATGCAGGGCAGGAGGAAGAGGGCTGGTGCATGGACTCGAAAATAAGAGGGAAGGTAGGGGGTGGGAGGGAGAACAAGCTAACTGTTTTGGTCGGGTGAGAAGGGCAGTGGCAGAACAATGGCCACACAGGGCTGTAATGAGGGAGCAGGGGTATGGTCTTGGGCAATGGATGGTACGGAGGAGGGGGACAGGAGCAGCAAGCTTGGGGGAAGCAGCACAATGCCAGGCCCTGTGTCCAACCTCTCCACTCATCAGGCATTGCAATGGGCATCTTTCTTGACATAAAAAAAAAAACTAGAAATGTGCTGAAAAAACAAAGCTTACATGGATGTTATAGTAAGGAAAACGAATAAAAAAAAACCTTAGAAATTCAATAAAAACCAAAGGTTTCAGGGATAATATAGTTAGGTTTAGACTTTACAGGCCCAAAACCATAGAAATTCAGGTGTTACAATTAGAGGTATTTCAAGTAACTATAATTTGTGCCCTAAGGTAACTATAACTCATGAACTTGCCATGCAATTCTAATTACCCAGGTTAGTACATCCTTCATAACATCTTCTTTGACATCATTGATAATATCACTGTAACATTTGCAGTAAAATTATTGATGAGAAAACTGTGCATGGCAAGGGTGAGCATGCAGAGAAATTGATGAAAACATTGCTCCCACAAGCAAGAATCTGCTATTTAAAGCGGATCCCTGCTTGCAAGAGCAATGCCGGCTCCCTCAGAATGCAGGGAGCTGGCTAGGACCACGGGCCTTTAGCCTTTAAGCTCCCTCTGTGGTCCTCTCTCTCTCTCTCTATATACATATATATATATATATGTGTGTAGAAGGCTGGCCTGGCGTATAGTGGGCACCTGATGTTACTTACACATTGTGCCAGGTCCAGTTATCCTTTATTAGTAGATTAGTAGTGTTCTAGCAGCTTAGGCTGATAGAGGTAGCTATAGCAGAGCAGCTTAGGCTGAACTAGGAGACATGCAAAGCTCCTACTATACCACTTATATCATATAGCACTATATCATAAGAATCACAATACTCAGGTATTTTATTTTAGTGGCAATGTGTCAGAAATATCTCAGAGGATATATTCCCTTAGGAGGTAAGTAAAATACACAAAATATACACACAAACCAAAATCAGGTAAGTAAACAGTTAGAAAAGTAGTGCAAACACTGTAGAATACAATAGGATGCAATAGGCCTAGAGGCAACACAAACCATATACTTAGAAAGTGGAATGCGAACCACTTAAGGACCCCAGGACTAGTGTAGTGTGTAGAGGGTCACTGGGAGTGTAAGAAAACACTAAGGGTGTTCAAGATACCCCACCCCAAGACCCCAAAAAGTAGGAGTAAAGTTACCCTACTTCCCCAGAAACACACTAAAGTCGTGATAGGAGATTCTGCAAAGACAACAACTGACTGCAAAGCACTGAAGACAGATTCCTGGACCTGAGAACCTGCAAAGGAAGGGGACCAAGTCCAAGAGTCACGAAAGTGTCCGGGGGGGGGGCAGGAGCCCACTAAACCCCGGATGAAGGTGCAAAATGGCTGCCTCTGGGTGGAAGAAGCTGAAGATTCTGAAACAACGGAAGATGCCAGGAACTTCTTCTTTGCAGAGAAGATGTCCCACAGTGTGCTGGAGGATGTAGAGTTGTTTCCACGCAGAAATACCACAAACAAGCCTTGCTGCCTCCAAAGGTTTCAGTTACAGAAAATGGGTGCTGCCTGAGCCCAGAAAGGACCAGGAGGTCGCCCCTTGGAGGAGGAGACAGAGGGGGCACTCAGCAGCACAGAGAGCCCATGCAGAAGCAGCCAGCACCCACAGAAGCACTTGAACAGGCTTTGAAGAAATCTGAGCATGGCAGTCATCTCAGCACTACAAAGGAGGGTCCCACGAAGCCGGTGGTCAACTCAGCGAGTTGAGCAATGCAGGACAGAGTGCTGGGGACCTGACCTATGCTGTGCACAAAGGATTCCTTGCACAAGTGCAAGGAAGCCCTAGCAGCTGCAGATCATGCAGTACACAGGATTACTGTCTGGCGTGGGGAGGCAAGGACTTACCTCCATGAAATTTGGACAGAAGGACCACTGGACTGTCGGGGTCACTTGGATCCAGCTCCTATGTTCCTGGGACCAAGCTCGTCAGGATGAGAGGGGACTCAGAGGACCGGTGATGCAGAAGTTTGGTGCCTGCATTAGCAGGGGGAAGATTCCGTCGACCCACAGGAGATTTCTTCTTGGCTTCCAGTGCAGGGTGAAGGCAGATAGCCCTCAGAGCATGCACCACCAAGAAACAGTCAAGAAAGCCGTCAGGATTAGGCGCTACAATGTTGCTGGTAGTTGTCTTGCTACTTTGTTGTGGTTTTGCAGGCGTCCTGGAGCAGTCAGTGGTCGATCCTTGGCAGAAGTCGAAGAGGGAGATGCAGAGGAACTCTGGTGAGCTCTTGCATTCGTTAGCTGAAGAAAAACCCACAGGAGAGACCCTAAATAGGCCTCAGAGGAGGATTGGCCACGTAACCAGGTAAGCACCTATCAGGAGGGGTCTCTGATGTCTCCTGCTGGCACTGGCCACTCAGAGGCCTCCACTGTGCCCTCAAACCTCTGCATTCAAGATGTCAGAGGTCTGGGACACACTGTAGGAGCTCTGGGCACCACCCCTGGGGTGGTCATGGACAGGGGAGTGGTCACTCCCCTTTCCTTTGTCCAGTTTTGCACCAGAGAAGGGGCTGGGGGATCCCTGAACCAGTTTAGACTGGCGTATGCAACGAGGGCGCCATCTGTGCCCTTCAAAGCATTTCCAGAGGCTGGGGGAGGCTACTCCTCCCCAGCCCTTAACACCTATTTCCAAAGGGAGCGGGTGTAACACCCTCTCTCAGAGGAAATCCTTTGTTCTGCCTTCCTGGGACTGGGCTGCCCTTACCCCAGGAGGGCAGAAGTCTGTCTGTGGGTTGGCAGCAGCGGTAGCTACAGTGAAAACCCCAGAGAGCTAGTTTGGCAAGCTAGTTTGGCAGTACCCGGGGTCCACGCTGGAGCCCCGGAGATGCATGGGATTGGCACCCCAATACCAGATTGGGCATGGGGGGACACTTGCATGATCTTAGACATGTTACACGGCCATATTCGGAGTTACCATTGTGAAGCTACATATAGGTATTGACCTATTTGTAGTGCACACGTGTAATGGTGTCCCCGCACTCACAAAGCCTGGGGAAATTGCCCTGAACTATGTGGGGGCACCTTGGCTAGTGCCAGGGCGCCCTCACACTTAGTAACTTTGCACCTAACCTTCACCAAGTGAGGGTTAGACATGTACGTGACTTATAAGTTACTTAAGTGCAGTGTAAAATGGCTGTGAAATAACGTGGACGTTATTTCACTCAGGCTCCAGTGGCAGTCCTGTTTAAGAATGGTCTGAGCTCCCTATGGGTGGCAAAAGAAATGCTGCAGACCATAGGGATCTCCTGGAACCCCAATACCCTGGGTACCTAGGTACCATATACTAGGGATTTATAGGGGCGTTCCAGTGTGCCAATCAGAATTGGTAAAAATGGTCACTAGTCTGCAGTGACAATTTTAAAGACAGAGCGAGCATAAGCACTGAGGTTCTGGTTAGCAGAGCCTCAGTGACACAGTTAGGCACCACACAGGAAATACATTTAGGCCACAAACTATGAGCATTGAGGTCCTGGCTAGCAGGATCCCAGTGAGACAGGCAAAAACAAACTGACACACAAGTAAAAATGGGGGTAATATGCCAGGCAAGATGGTACTTTCCTACACTCTATCTCTCTCTCCAATATGGGATGGAAGAGAGAGAGAGATTGCTACCACAACAGTCTTTCTAAAAAATAACTTCAAAGTATCACACTAGCAAGATGCTTGCTTTGCCGTAATAGTTATGTTTTGATTCTTAGAGAACATAGTCATTTTTGGCCTCCTGGTAAAGCTATTGGACTGTCACTCTGTAGGTTGAAGGTTAGATTCTGGTATTGCATGCAGTGTGTCTTTTATTTACTAGTGTTTTGACTGTTCAACATTCCTAGTGATGGAACAATGACATCTTTTTTTCATCAAAATCTTTGGGTTGAATGTCATTTGTATATCTGTAAACAACATAGCAAAGAGTCACCTAAGGTCTAGAGGCTAAGGTCTCAGGTCCTCACTCTGAAGGTTGAGAGTTACTGTCTAGGTGTGTCAATAGTCGCATTCCTTCTTTAATTACTTTTTAAATTAAAATATTTAAGGTATTTACCATGATAAAATTGCAATCTTATTATTTGACAAATATATTTTTCCTTTTGATTTGTCCTACAATATCTAATTCTAGGGATAACATTCATCAAAGTCTAGAAAAACTCTCCGGGTGGTAATAGGGGGTTGTCTGCAAGGACTGGCCACAGGCCAGGCCCTGTGGCCAACCCCATCTGTGCACAGCTGAAGGTTGTGCATGGCTCACAGTGGGTGGTTGTAGAAGCTTGGCTGCATGGCCTGGCCACAGGTCAGTGGCAATGGGCACACAGTTCAGGGGACAGAGGCACAGGCCTACAGGGACACTGGGAGAACTGCTGTGTGCCAGGGGGAGGACAGGACCAGGGAACCGATTCTCCAGGAGGAACTCTCTGAGATCCTGGGAGCCTACCAACATTCCCAGTACACGATGGGCCAGATCCTAGAAAACATGCAGGACAACAGGCAGCTGCAGGAGGGACCGTATCAGGGGATCAGGGAGGACTTGCTGGCCATCAACACCACCCTGATCTCCATAGCAGGGGTGCTGGCAGACATGGCCAACATCATGAGGGAGGCAACAGCACACCAGCAGGCCCCTATCACTAGCCAGTCCGTCAACAAGCCCACCACTTCTGCTGCTGCTAGTGGGCAGAAGACCCTGCCACAGGACCCAAAGGCCACCAGCATCCCTGTCCCTGCAGAAGGTGAACCACCCTGCAAATGTTCCCTCTGACCCAGTCAGAAGCCAGAGACAATTGTGAATACCACCGCCAGGAAATGAGACTCTCCTGATTGTCTCACATGTGTCCCACACTGTCACCTTGTCCTCTTTGAACTGCCTTTGCTCCCCTTCCTATGGCCCCTTGGACACCGCACCTGTGCTGCAAACAGACTGGAACAATACACTGGCCTTTCCTCCATCATCACCCCATTCCATTGCACTTCCCCCTCAATTTTTAGCACTACAATAAACACCCTTGGACACACCTCGACTACTTGTATGTCATGTTTAGAAAATGTGTGTTCATGGAAACAGTCACATCCGTTGCAAATGTACTGTACATTGTGAGAGCATAGAAATAATGACCTGTAGCTGGCTGTAGTCAGCACGTCAGCACACAGTTATTATATCACCAACATCTGAAATATGACAAACCATAGGTGATAGTAGGTAGAGGTAAAATGGAGTGAATGCGATCTTGCCACAGCCACATAGAATACACCAATAATCATAGAAATGTTAATCTACACTGTCTCACCTGTGTGTCTTTGGGAGTACTAATGGATTACTGATGTTCTGTTGTCCTCGTCCTCATCCTCAGCATCTTCATCCTCACTGTCCACAGGGTCCACGGCTGCCACAGGGGCATCTCTAGTCTCCTCCTCCTGCAGAAAAGGTACATGGTGTCTGAGGGCCAGATTGTGCAACATGCAGCATGCCACTACTATCTGGCAGACCTTCTTGGGTGAGTAGAACAGGGATCCACCTGTCAGATGGAGGCACCTGAACCTGGCCTTCAGGAGGCCGAAGGTGCTCTCGAAGATCTGTCTGGTTCACCCATGTGCCTCATTATAACGTTCTTCAGCCCTTGTCCTGGCATTCCTCACAGAGGTCAGCAGCCATGATAGGTTTGGGTAGCCAGAGTCACCTGCAAGTATTGAGGGACACAATTTAGCCACACACTATCCTATGGGGTTGACACCTGAGGCACACTCTAACATACCGTGGGTGGGGACCAAGGCTCACCTATTAGCCACACACTCTGCCTCTGTAGTTGGGCCATCACATTTAACATTCCTCAGAAAATAGGCATCATGTACCGACCCAGGATTCTTAGCATTGACGTGGGAGATGCATTGGTCCGCTAGGCACACCATTTGCACATTCATTGAGTGGAAACTCTTACGATTCCTGAACACCCGCTCATTCTGGCGGGGGGGACAAACGCAATATGTGTCCCATCAATCGCACCAATAATATTGGGGATATGTCCCATTGCATAGAATCTGGCCTTCACTGTGGCCAAATCTTCCACCTGAGGGAAAGAAATGTAGCTGCACATGTGTTTCACCAGGGCAGATAAAACTCTTGCCAGCACGATTGAAAACACTGGCTGTGACATGCCTGCTGCCAAGCCCACTGTCACTTGAGTAGATCCATTTGCCAGGAAATGGAGCACTGATAGAACTTGCACAAGAGGGGGGATCCCAGTCGGATGACGGATAGCTGATATCAGGTCAGGCTCCATGTGGGCACACAGCTCAGTGATTGTGGCCCTGTCCAGGCTATAGGTCAGTATTATGTGCCTGATCTCCAGTGTAGCCAAGTCCACCAGAGGTCTCTACATGGGGCTATGTCTCCACCTCCTATTCATCCATAGCATTAGGTTTCTAAGGGAGACAAGAGTGAGTAGGCTGTCACAATTGGAACAACAAAACCACAACTGCAGCCCACATGGTGCACTTATGTATTGGGACAGTGTAAATGGTGAAGTATGTGCCAATCTAATCTGTGATGCAGTAATTGTCGATAGGCCTGTATCCCCCCCCGAAATGGCGACCGCCTGTCCTGGATGGAGGGACCGGTAGAAGTGAGGTAATTCCACTGACGTTGGGCGTCATAACGGAAGGCGGTCTTGCATCACCATGCAATTCCTCTTGGGATAATATGGGGCTCTATGGAGTACAGTTGCCAATGGGGATCTACGCCAGCGGTGACAGTGTATACCACCAGGGACGTGACCGCCATTTTCTATCTGATTTCTCACTTGTTTCCTGACCTTCAACAGGAGAACACCTACTCTGTGTGTGCTGCTGCGACCTGTGTCTGGAACCTACCATGGCCCGTGTGACCGGGGAAAGGGCCTCAGCCTTCACTTTGGAGGAGTTGGAGTGACTGGTCGATCAGGTCCTACCTCAGTACGGACAGCTGTATGGGCCTCCAGACCAACAGGTGAGTACACTTTGGCCACTATGCATGGAGATGTGTGTGAAAGCATCTTGAAAGGGTGGGTAGTTGGTGGGGGGATTGTCTGTTGGCAGTGTACATGTTGTGCGCTGGCCTATTTGTGTGCCAATGGTGATGGGAACAAGTTTGGCGGCCATTTGTGTGACAGGCTAGACTGTTTGTTGGATGGTGTTCTCCTGTCTGTTTTTCCCCTGCAGGTCTGCGCCCATCAAAAGAAGGGATTATCACCAAGGACGTGCGGACCCTGAGGGTTTATGGCAGGCAGATCACCCACTGTTGGAAATGGTGGGAGGACCTGAGACGCTGGGCACGGAAGACCGCAAAGGCCCAGCTGGGGATGGCCTCCCAACGAGGAAGGGGTGCCCGTTGGACCCTGACGCCCCTGATGGCCCGCATACTGGTGGTGGCCTAGCATGAGCTGGATGGGAGCTTGAGGGAATCACAGCAGCCACAAGGCGGTGAGTACAGTGGGTATCATTACATAGTTTGGCTGCTGGGGTGGTATCCGGGTGGTGGATGTGTGTTAGTGGGTGTCCCTAAGGCCGGGCCAGACATTGCAGCGTGGGTCAACTGAAGGGTAATGGGTGCATGGCAAATACATCTTGCCCTAGTGACTAGTCATATCACTAGTACTGCAATGCATAGTGCTTAAGCCTGTTCCCTGTGTGTGAAGGTGTTGTGCATGCGAGGGCGAGGGGAGCACCACAGCAGAGACTGGAGGAGACAACACAGACTCAGATAACTCCTCCGATGGGAGATCTCTAGTGGTGGCGGACACCTCAGTGCCCACCCCAGCTGCAGGTACAGCCACCACCCCCATACTAGCACTGCCCTCCTAGTAGCCCCTCTGCGAGTTGCCCGTGCCCGCTTACCCAGCAGGGTGGGCATCTCCTTCACCCCAGACACCTCAGGTCCTGTTCCAGTGAGCCCTGCTGCCCTAAGTGAGGAGGCTATTGACCTCCAGAGATCCATCTCTGTAGGGCAATAACCCATTGTGAATGCCATCCAGGGGCTGGCATCTCAGATGCGGCAATGCATTCCTGGAGGGCATTCACAGTGGATTAGTGGCCCAACAGAGATCGATTCAGGCTCTGGCCTCCTCACTGATAGCAGCCATTGTCCCTGTTCCTACCGTCCCCCCTCCAACTACCATTTCCCAGTCCCATTCTCCTCAATCCCAACCCATCCCAGGCACACGTACAGACGAGCATGCGCACAAGACAACACCCAAGAGTGGCAAATGCAAATACAAGCACCACACTTCATCCCACAAGCACTCACGCAAACACCATACAGTTGCAGACACAACCACATCCAGTACCTCCACTGTCTCCCCTCATCCTCCACCTCCCTCCCAGTCACTTCCACACTCACACCTGCATGCACTGCCTCAACATCCACCACCAGCATCACCACACCAAGCAGCACACACACCTCACTAGCAGACACCTCAACAACATCCATCCACTTGTCCCCTGTGTCCTCTCCCACTGTGTCTCCCCCCTCTTAAAGGATGCAAATGCAAGCACTCAGACACCCAACAGCCATCCACCTTACACATGCACACTGCCCATGCACTTGCACCCAAGTCCAGCAGATGTACACCTCCAACAACCACTCCCTCAACCTCAACCTCCACTCCCATCCCTCCTCCCTCCTCCCATCCCACCGTCCCTAAAAAGCTTTTCCTTGCCCAACTTGACCTCTTCCCTCCCTCTCCCCCCTGTCCTGCACATAGAACCAGGGTGCCAACCAGCCAGCCCAGCACCTCAGCCAAACAGTCCATGGGGACAGTGGAGGCACATCCTAGTTGTGGAGGCAGGACTGTGAGGAATTCCACTCCAACAGCCAGAAAGGGGAAGGAGCCTGTAACACCTACAGACAGGAAGGGAAAGGAGCCCACAACACCCTCAGCCAGGAAGGGGAAAGAGCCAACAACACCTACAGCCAGGAAGGGAAAGGAGCCCACAACCCCCATAGCTAGGAAGGGGAAGGAGCCCACAATAACTACAGCCAGGAAGGGGAAGGAGTCCACAACAACTACAGCCAGGAAGGGGAAGGAATCCACCACAAATACAGCCAGGAAGGGGAAGGAGCCCACAGCACCTACAGATAAGAAGGGGAAGGAGCCCACACCTCCTGCCATGGTGGGAATGAAGCCCTCAACTCCATCAGAGGCTGGGAGGGTGAAACTACCACCACCACCTGTGGTCAGAGAGCCCTCACTGCAGCAGAGGCAGCCCAGGAGGCACCATCACCTGTTGCCAGAGAGCAGCACTCCCCAGCAGCTGAGGCAGTGCAGCTTTCACCACCAGCAGAGGCCGGCCAGGAGGCACCATCACCAGTTGCCACAGAGCAGCACTCCCCACCAGCTGAGGAAGTGCAGCCATCACCGCCAGCAGAGGACATGTAGGCCACCCGCCAGGGACTGCTGCACAAGAGGCCCCCTCCAGAAGCAGTGGGCATGTTCCCCACCTGAGAGACTGTAACCTTGCACTCCCCAGCACTGAGAAATGGGCATGAAGCCCCCTCCAGAGCCAGTGGGCTTGTTCCACAGCTCAGAGACTGTGGCCTTGCACTCCCAGCAACGAGAAATAGGCATGGAGCTCCCTCCAGAACCAGTGGGGAAGTTCCTGTATTTGGCTGAGGTGCCCCCCATTCCCCTGAGGTGCCTGCCCACTTGCAAACTGATGCCCCTGCAGTGTTCTCTCCATATGTGCCCGGATACAAGTTGGGCCTTGGACTGTGCCCTGTGGCCTTGTGTGCCCTTATGACTTTGGACTGGGCATTAGCCCTTTATGAACATTGGTATATATTTGGTTTGTGTGGTGGGTTTTGCTATGCTAATACATTGTCAGTACTTCCGAAATCTGGTACTTGTTTTATTATGCTGTGTGGCGTGTGCCATTGGTTTACATGTGCAGCTGGTTGTGTGTATGTTGTGTGTGTGTCGGGTGTGTGTCATGCATGTGTGTGTCACTCTTGTTTTCTTCCCTCCTCCCTTGTGTGCTAGGCAGCTGTACTCACTGTCGTTGTCTTCGGTGGCCTTGGTGTTCCAGGTGGAGCATAAAATAGAAAATCATCTGGAAGACTTGAAGTTCGGGTTCCATGGTGGCGTAGTTCTTCCCTGTCTCCAATGGTGAGTCCTTTCACTTCTGAGCTCTGTTTTCGCTAGGCTTTTGATGGCATTGGTACCGCCCCGGAAAAGGTGGCAGTTTGCAGTGTCTTAATATGGTGTGTGGTACTTTGTCTTTCACCTGGCTGTTGGTGGCTACCGCCATGGTGAGTGTTGTGTCCGCCCTGGCGGTTGGTGTCGTACATTGACTGTCTATGGGAGTTATCACCGCCATGGTCATAATTTGGCGGAACTTACCGCCAGCCTGTTAGCGGTATTACCGCTACTTTATCACTCACTGCCAGGGTCATAATGAGGCCCATAGTAATTAAAATTACTTTTTGTTAAAAAAAACATAAAAATTCACTGAAAAAAAACAAAGGTTACAGGGACGTTATAGCTAGGAAATATAATTTAAAAAACATATACATTCACTTAAAAAAAGAAAAGTTACAGAAACGTTATAGTTAGGCTCACATTTAAAATGTACAAAACCAAAGAAATTCACCAGTTAGAGTTATCTCAAGTAACTATAGCTCGCGTAGTAGGGTAACCATAACTCACGCCTTCACAATGTACAGTTTTTTCATCAAAAATGTTACTGCAAATATGACATTGCTATTATCAATGAGGCTGTCAAAGATGTCATGAGTGCTGTAATTTATTCGGGTAATTAGCAGTGCATGGTGAGGGCATGAGTTATAATTAACTTAGGGCACCAGTTACAGTCACTTGAGATAGCTCTAACTATAACATGTGAATTTCTGTGGTTCGGCAGGTTTAAAATGTGAGCTCAACTATAACATCCCTGCAACCTTTGTGTTTTTTAAGTGAATGTCTATGTTTTTTTAATTCTATTTCCGAACTATAACGTTCCTGTAACCTTTGGTTTTTTCAGTGAATTTCTATGATTTTTTTAACGAAAAGTAATTTTCATTAGAATATGTTAATCAAACCACCACTGTGCATTGTCTTTGGCCATTCATAGTGGCGGTTGGCTGCAGCCTACAGCCAGACCATGTGGCCAAGCCCCCAACCACCCAACCCCATACTGCGCATGGCCCTTAGCCATGCACTGCGAGAGTTGGCTGCGGTCTGTCTCTCTGAGTGTGAGAATAGGTGTGAGAGGGTTTATCTGGGGCTGAGAGTGGCTGTAAGAGTGTCTGTCTGGGTGTGAGTGTGGGTGCATTAGTGTCTCAGTGGGTGCATCAGTTTCTGTGTGGGTCTGTGAGCTGGTACGTGAGGGTGTTAGTGAGTCTGTGAGTGGATGGGTAAGAGTCTGAGTGGGTCTGTGAGTGGGTATGTGAGGGTCTGAGTGGGGCTGTGGGTGGTGCACAGGGGTCTGAGTAGGTGCATGAGTATCTGAGTGGGTCTGTGAGAGGGTGTGGAAGAGTCTGAATGGGTGTGTGAGTGGTTGAGACTGAAAAAAAGAGAGAAAGAGAGGGAGAGAGATAGAGAATTGTTTAGGCTTTGGTGAAAGATATACTTAGAATTAGATATTTCTGGACAAATTGAAAACAAAAATCTATTTGTTAGTTAAAAAGAGCGAGATCCCTTTTCATTATGATCTTTAAACTATTAAAGTTGAAAACAAATTAAAGTAGGGAAATTACCACAGACACACCTGTACCCTAACCATCATGCCCCTGGTGACTTCTTACCCTTCTGTCAAGTCATTGCATGGAGAAATCATTACAATGACTAGCTCTCTCTCTTTATCTTACAGTGACAGGGCCGACGTGGGAGCCTGAAGGCCCCCACGGTCCTAGACAGCTCCCCGTGTCATGTGGGAGCTGGCATTGCTCCGACAGGCAGGGAGCTGCTTTAAATAGCAGCTCCCTGCTTGTGGAAGCAATGTTTTCATCTGTTTCCCTACACGCATATTTGCATGCAGGGAAACAGATGAAAACTCCGCTCCCGCTGTCAGAAACTGGACTGGGAGATGTCAGCTCCTACCAAGCAAAAGCAAACAGCTATGTCTCGAGGTTGGTCACCCCAGGACATAGCAGGAGCCTGCCCTAGGGGGTGATGGTCTCCATGGCCATCATTGGGTCCCCGAGGGGGTCATGCAGCCCCCCTCCAATGAAACTTACCACAGGGAGGTTGTGGTCCCCGGAGCTCCAAAACAGACCCCCTTTACTTGTTTATTGTAGCCCCATGGAGGTAGTTGTCCCTGGGCTGCGGGGGTTGGGGTGTATGGCTCCCTACATCCATTTTAGATTTCACCCCAGGGAGGTGGCGGTCCCTGAGTCAGCAGGGGGCACATGCCCCCGTATCATATTGTTTGAAATCCCTGGGAAAGTGGTGGTTACCAGGGCTGTGGGGGGCAGTGTGCCCCCTCACATCAAATTACTTAGAATCCCCGAGAAGGTGGCCGTCCCCAGGGCTGCGGGGGGGACGTGCAGTCCCCCACATGATATTGGTTTAAAGCCTGAGGAGGTGGTGGTCCCCATATACTGGGGCGGATGCATGGGCCCCGATTCATCATATTCCTTAGAAGCCCTGGGGAGGTGGTGGTCCCCAGGTCTGGAGCGGGGGCTGGACAACCCCCTACATTAAAAATTCAATGCCACCTGGACCTGCCCTTACTGGGGGTTGTTCATAAAACAAGCGAGGGAGCCTGCACTTGTTTTTAAAAAAAACTTTTCACCAGCTCCACCGTGACTCACAGTGAAAAAATTGTTTTCATGTTTTCCTCTGGGACGCCAGCACCAGAGCTAAGGGGTCAGGGTATCCGTACACTGGCCTCTATTCTTTTTTTTGTGATTTTCCATGATTTGGCTGAAGCTGACTCCCAAGATGGATGGCAACACTTCCGTAATGAAGTGTTTGCAGCCAATCAGATCTCAGCACAAGTTCGAGAGGGTTCGCAAAGCCTTCACGTTTCTATGTATACAAATTTGTATTTTCTTTAATTTCTTTAAAACTACTGAATGGATGTACATCACGTAGGAAAAGGTCTCTTTATTGACTATGAGCTACTTTTCTGCCAAATTTGGTGTAATTTCTTCCAGTGGTATTGGCGCTATCGCTGTTCAAAATCCCTATGGAAAAATAATGGAGAAAAAACATATTGGGTCCCCCCTTTTTTTTCGGCCCCGCTTGACAGATCATCCTGAAACGTTTCAGATAACAGCTCAAGAGAGTGATGTCAGCGCGTCAGACCTCAATAAGTATACTTACAAGGGGACGCGAATAGGCCGATAAATCTTTTGACTTGCAATTAAGAGGTTCCTACCATAGCTCCCGTACAGGAATCAATAAGCAATACACAACAATCAGTAACATTTAGTAATCAACTAAATAAATAATCAATGGAGTCAGTAATTGTCACGCACCATGACCTTTCAGTCATGAATAACCACACCTTTAGTAAAAGTTTATAATGTTTTTTTCCCTATATTAACAATGCTAAAGTCATGTAGATTAATCTCAGTATCAAATGAAACATATACAGAAGCAACACTGGTTGTCCAAAGCAGCGGAAGAACCGCAGTCTAATCAACAATTGAACTATCACACATTCTAAAGTTACAGTGCAAATTAATAGCAGAGTCAGCTGCGTTAACGAGATGTAATCCATGTAGTTAAGCAAAGAAACCCATCAATCATTAGTCTTTTCCGCCATAAGTCAAAAATCCTCAACTAACACTAGAGCCCGTATTTATACTTTTTTTGCGCCGCATTTGCGTCGTTTTTTGACGCAAAAACGGCGCAAACTTGCAAAATACCATTGTATGTTGTAGGTTTGTGCCGTTTTGCGTCAAAAAGCGGCGCAAAAGCGGCGCTAAAAAAAGTATAAATACGGGCCTAGATTAGCATCAGCATGTTGGGCTTCATGCAAAGCAATTTAGTACACAAATTTGGAAAACATCTAGCTATGCTGGAATCATGGACAAAACAGCACAGTTGGTACCTAGAAAGAAAAAGCAAATATGCATAAGAATCACAGTTTTATCGCATTATACTTATCCTCGGTATGGGTCAGCAAGCAGAATCAATCTTCGTCCTCAAGACATCAATCAATCGGCAAGGCATCAAGTATGGGCAAAGTCATTTAGCATTAAAGATAAGCACGTCTCTATTAAAGACAGCTTCTACATGAGGTCTGGCAAAATAGGGCAAGACACTCACTAAGTTAAGGCCTACAATATATAAAGCTAAAGCATACTTCATAACCCTTAATATGACATATTACTGCATTAGTCTAATATTTTCTCAACATTTCATATGTATTAATCATTAATAAGTACATTTTGTTAACATTGGTGGCCATTCTTCGAGGTCACATTTTCAAATGCTTGCATTATTTTTCTAAGTTATTTCATTTTCTACATAAACTGATTATTCAAAATACATAAACATTAATTAATAACTCTTATTAAAACACCTCTGCTGGCAATCCCTCCTCTGATGACTAAATATGTCATCATACTATCACCCACAAATTTCACATCAGCTAAAACCCTTACAATTCAATTTCTTCATAATTTTGTCTTCCCCTTGAATTTTCCCTGTAAAAAGTTTCCCTTTTCTTCTCTTCCCTCCTCTGATTATTCTTTGACCTTTTCAACTTAATCATGTTGCATAATTTGCATAATTCCCATATCCCCAATAAACAAACCAAAGGAACTCCATTCCAAATGTTGCTGAGCCAATGTTCCCTTTGCCAACCTTTTGCCAAACACCTGGGGGCCGAATTTGCGTCGTTTTTTTCGACGCAAATTCGACGCAAAACTAACTCCATATTTATACTTTGGCGTTAGAGTTCATGGAGCTAGCGTCATTTTTTTGCGTGAACACCTTCCTTGCGTTAATGATATGCAAGGTAGGCGTTCCCGTCTTAAAAAATGACTGCGATGCATATGCGTCGTATTTATACTCCCGGGCAAAAATGACGCCCGGGAGTGGGCGGGTCTAAAAAACCCGCATTAGCGCCGGATTTTAGTGCCTGGGTCAGGGCAGGCGTTAAGGGACCTGTGGGCTCAGAATGAGCCCAGAGGTGCCCTCCCCTGCCCCCAGGGACACCCCCTGCCACCCTTGCCCACCCCAGGAGGGCACCCAAGGATGGAGGGACCCACCCCAGGGACATTAAGGTAAGTCCAGGTAAGTATATATTTTTTTTGTTGTGGCATAGGGGGGCCTGATTTGTGCCCCCCTACATGCCACTATGCCCAGAAGTCCCCTGGCCATGGCCATTGGGCAAGGGGGCATGACTCCTGTCTTTGCTAAGACAGGAGTAATTTCAATGGGGGATGGGCGTCGTAAAAAAATGGCGCAATCGGGTTGTGGCGATTTTTTTGCCTCAGCCTGACTTGCACCATTTCTGGTCGCCCATACGCCATTTTCCCCCTACGCCGGCGCTGCCTGGTGTACGTCGTTTTTTTTTAACGCACACCAGACAGCGCCGGCGGCTAACGCCGGCTAACGTCATTCAATAAATACGGCGCCCGCATGGCGCTTCAGAATGGCGTTAGCCAGCGCTAATTTTTTTGACGCAAAACTGCGTTGGTGCAGTTTTGCGTCAAAAAGTATAAATATGGGCCCTGGTTCTTTCAATTGTTTCAAATCAGTCTCTTATCGCTTTACTGTTATCTGGAATATATGGACAGCAATTCTACAGACTCCACCATCGTTCGCTAAAAGAATGTCTAAAGCAAAATGATTTTAAAGAGTCATAGCTCTATCAGCAGCTAATTCAGTATCTGTCAGGAGGATAGCCCCTGAAACATTTGTCAGCATGTTATCCACAATAGTAGACAACTTTTGAATCTTAATTGAATTCAGAATGACTCTCACTGAAGGAATCACTGTTCCAAATATATCTCCCATTATAGCAGAAGAGGACTCCGTCCTCTGTCTCTTATGATGTATCTCAGTCACTTTCTGAAACGTTTTCAAATCCTCCATTTGATAAATCTTTGGGAAAACTATCCCCAAATAACACGTCCCATACCATCCTCTTGGAAGATGGTAATACGCATTAAGCCCACAAATATAGTAAATTCCTGGAATTGCAGGGTCCTGTCCCTTCAACATAAAAGTCCATTTACTCTGAAACAGAAACACATGCCTACATTCACTCGTTCTCACAAATAAAGTGTCAGTGTACGATTTAGGCCTATTTATACAAAGCTTCCCTACGTGTTGCACATCCAAAGCTAATTTCCCTTGTGATTTAATTGCACTATAAGCATAATCATTCTTGTAAGTCCTTTTCTCTAAGCCTTTTTTAAATTTCTCTTTTGATGCTTTTCTTCTGCCATCTGTGCGATCTAAAAAGCTCTTTTCTTAAGGTGTAAGCAAGCATGTCAGATTATTGTGGTGTGCATATGCTGTGCCAAACATCAATGTAGGTTCAAAGAATCCTCTAACTAATACTATGTCATTATCCTTAGCTACTCAAATACCTAATTATAGGAACAAACGACAACATCATGTCATAATTTGAATAAAAATACTGGATGTACTCCTGGTTATAAAATCTTGTTAGTAGCAGACTATAACTTATCCCATATGTTAAAGGTAAGCTATGATATGTGACTCCTTCCTTGACTGATGAAGGAGTCTGCGTACACACAAGGCAATTCTTCGCATCCATTGTCTCAACATACTCACTCAATTAGCAATAGAAAACGTTAGAAGAAAGCTCTTCCTGCACATTAGTATCCTCATGAAATTATTTCTCATCTAACTTAAACTTTTCTAGTGGAGTTAGTGCAGTGGTCGTCTCAAAAGCAGAAGTATGGTTGGCTCCTCTCATATTAAGAACAGACATACCCCCAATCAACAGCACAAACAAAATCCCAAACATAATTGTGAAACCACTGCTCATATATTTATAGCGCCTAGCACCTCTACCTTGTTGACTAATGTTACTCATGATCGGTAAAGAATCAGAAAGCAGAAGAAATTTAGAAAAACTTGCAGCAAAAATCAAAAATAGACAACTCTTCTTTCGGCAGTTCAGATTCACTTCCAGGATACCTTTTGTCAAAATCGGTTAGCAGATTTGTCAAAATCAGGTTCCAAACGTCAAATCAGGTTATCAATGTTTCTTCCAGTTACTTTAATAATCTATTTCTCAAAATTTCTCTCAGGTTGTTCCAAAAGTTCAGTTCATTAGCTTCCTTCACATGCCAAAATATTGACCCGGAACTTCTCTATCAAAACAAAAAGACAAAAACTCTTGCTGCCATTCGTTTGTAATTGCATACGCCCATTCAGGAACTGTGTATCTTTGACTTGCTATTCTCTTTCTCCTCAGTTTTCGATCACCATTTAGCTCTCCTTCACTTAGATCTTCTTTCCTTATGGAATCTATTTCTTCTTCTACTGTTGGTTCGACAACCACCTCTTTCCCTTTCTCCACTTGCGATTCTGGCCACTGATCTCCTTTCAGTGGACCCTTTGACAGTATTCTCTTCAAGATTGAACTTGAACCTTTTCCTTGTTCTGTGGTGTTTTCTCTTGATGGACCTGCAATCGGTTTAGGAGGAGTCAGATCACTTTGACTTTGATCTACCTCAGCCTCTTCCCCTTCCGGGTCTGGCAATTGCTCTGTTTGTCTTTCAAGATTGTCTGCTTCTGGGAAAGCCCTCCTCTGACTAGGCTCTCCTGCTGCTTCAGTTGAGGAAGGCTCTCCGTCACCCTCCTTGAGGTCTCCACCTTCGTCTCTCACAGGAGTGACTGAACCATCCCCAACGAGCTCAGATCTGGTCTCTGTTCCTCTTTGTTCTTCTTCCGGCCATGAGACTTGTCTCGCTGTTGTTGGTACTCTCAACAATGCTCCTTCATGATTCAGTGGACATGCCACTTTCTTTGTGTGGCTGGTGTGAATCCAGTTCAGAATTCCAGCAGACTTCACAGCTGTGGTAGTCGTCAGGACCACTTGGTATGGTCCCTACCAACGAGGCTCCAAACACGTCTTTCTCACGTGCTTTTGGATGACAACCCAGTCCCCAATCTCAGGTTGTGCCCTGGGTCACTGATCGGTGGCAATGTGGTAGCGTCCACCTGCTGAGAAAAAGAGCAGACTACATCATCCAGACCATTGCAGTAATCCAACACCATATCATCTGTAATGCAGACAAGTGCATTTGCTGGCACCGCTGGTAGCATCATTACTCTGCCCAGGAGGATCTCATGGGGTGACAATTCTGTCTTCCTGTCAGGTGTGTTTCTCATTGACATCAACACTTAAGGCAATGCGTCAGGCCATTTCAAATTTGTAGCTGCACGCATCTTTGCAACTCTTGACTTCAAGGTACCATTCATCTGTTCCACTAGTCCCGATGCTTCAGTGCAGTAACTACAATGCAACTTCTGCTCAATGTTTATTGCTGCGCACAGTAATTTAATTACTTCATTGTTGAAGTGACTCCCCCTATCTGATTCTAAAGAGATCAGAAACCCAAAACGCAGTATCAGTTCCCTAAGCAGTAGCCTTGCTTCTGTGAGACTAATTTCTTCCTGTTGGGTATGCTTCAATCCAGTGACTAAAAAATGCATACAATCACCAACACATATCTCAAACCTCCACACACAGGAATCTCAATGAAATCCATTTGCATTCTGGTGAATGGACCTCCCGCTCTTCCAATGTGGCTCAAATTAACCACTGTCCCTTTCTCTGTGTTTAACTGTTGGCAAATGACACAAAGATGGCAAACTGCTTCAGCAACTTGTCTAAACTTTGGGTTGAACCAATCATGTTTGAACAGACGAAGCATGGCATCCCTCCCAATATGTGCTTGACAATGATAGTACCTTGCCATTTGAGACAACAGGCTATTTAGCAAAAACAATTGACCCTCCTCAGAAACCCACAATTCATCTTGTCTTTGTACAGATTTCATTTTGCTCCATGAACGTCTTTCCTCCTTGTCAACATTATTCTGCAAAGGTTTTAATTCTTCCAAAGTGTCAAATATTTTCAATGCATAGCTTGTCCAAGTTTCGTCTTCTTCCGATATCAATTCCCACTTGTCTTTGAATGATAAACAGTTCAATGCGCAAAAACTTGCGACTTGATCCGCATATCAATTTCCCAATGACACATAGTCCTGCTACTTCAGATGTGTACTTCATTTCACCATGGCAATCTTTTCGAGCATTTGAATAGCATATAACAATTCTTTAATTCTTTCGCCATTTCTCACTGGTGAACCAGAAAAGGTCAGGAAACCTCTCTGTGACCATAACTGTCCAAAATCATGAACTATTCCAAATCCATACTGGCTATTCGTTTAGATGGTAACTTTCAACTGAGCAGAAACATGACACGCTCTAGGAAGGGTGACCGATTCTGCTACCTGGGCAGAATACACTCTGCGAAGCCAAGAAGCTGCCAAGGTACCTCTGATTGTTCACACAGCATATCCTGCTCTCAGTGTCCCTGTATTGTCTCTAAGACAAGACCCATCAACAAAGATAATTTGGACATTTTCTTTCAATCGGGTATCTCTAATGTCAGGTCTTGGTTTTGTGCACAAATCATTTACTTCAAGACAGTCATGTTCAACATCTTCCTCTTTTTCAATTTTAGCATTTTCACTCGGAAGTAAGGTTGCCGGGTTCAGCACTGTACATATTTTCAATGTTACATTTGGTGACCCCAAAATACTTGTTTCATATCTATTCAACCTCACGCCAGCCAAGTATTGGGTTTTCATCCTTGTCAGTAAAATCTCAATTGAGTGAAGTACCATTACAGTCAGGGAATATCCCATTACCACACCTTCACACTGTGAAAGACTTTGACCAACTGTGGCAACTACACGCAAACAACCTTGTAAGGCTGCTGCAACTGGGTCCAAAGTAGCTGACAAATATGCTACTCGGTGGTTTACACCTCCTTGGACCTGTGTCAAGACAGACAATGAACATGCATCACGCTCATGACAAAACAATGTGAAAGGCTTTGTGTAGTCAGGCATACCCAACGCTGGAGCCTTGCACAAACTCTCTCTCAACTCAGTGAACGCTTTAACTTCATCCTGGTCTAACACTATGGGATCAGTAACTTCCTTATGAGTCAGCTTCTGCAATGGTGTTGAAATGACTGCAAAATTTGGGATCCATTGGCTACGATAGCCCACCATTCCCAAAAACATCCTGACATCTCTCTTTGTGGTTGGGAGACTTATCTGCAATGTCGTGGTAATCCTTTTTCTGGATATCTTTCTAGAGCCTTTCTCAATCTGATGACCCAAATACTTCACTACTTTCTGACAGTACTGCATTTTCAGTGGAGACACTTTATGACCATTCTTCCCTAAATGGTTCTACAGTGCAATCGTATCATACTTGCACCAGTCCCTAGTCTTGGACGCAATCAGTAAGTCATTGATGTACTGCAACAAAGTCGATCGGAAAGCCAATTCCAACGACTCCAAATTCTTTTTTAAAGATCTGATTGAATATGGAAGGTGACTCTGAATACCCTTGAGGAATTCTGCACCAGCAATAGACTCGATCCATGAATTTGAAACAAAAGAGAAATTGGCTATCCTCATGAAGAGGCACAGAAAAGAACGCTTGTGACAAATCAATGACTGTGAATCACTCTGCATCACATGGAATATGGAATAATATCATAGCTGGATCTGGCACTACGGGACAACAATTGACCACAATCTCATTTATTTTTCTTAAATCCTGAACAATCCGAACCTTCCCACAGGGCTTCTTCAAACCCATTATCGGCTAGTTACATGGACTGCTCAACACTTCCTTCAGAACCCCTTGCTTTACGAAATCTGCAATTATCTGAGCCACTTTCATCAGAACATCTTGTGGCATGTGGTACTGTGGAAGTTGGAGGAAAACTGCATTTGGTTTCATGGAAACAATGACTGGCTCCACTCCCTTAATCAGACCTACTTCTTTTCCTGTCAAATCCCACACCTTCTCTTGCACTGTTCCCTTCAAATCAGGATGAAGCTCTTCACTGTGAACATCGGGATAAACTTAATCAAAGGGTACTCCTCACTTGTAGTTTCACTCTCTGTTTCTGGGGCTTGGTCTTCCTCATCATCACTATTCGTCTGAATCTCAATTCCATCATTTGAGCAAGTAATCAAACATTTTGTTTTACACAGCAAGTCTCTTCCCAATAGGAATACCAGACTTGAATCGCAGACTACTAATTTATGAAATCCCTGAAAATTGCCAATCTCAACTTGAACTGGGCCTGTAATCGGGTTTGTCAAATAATGATTTGCTATCCCCACAACCTGAACTTTTCTACCTGAAAGGGGCAAATTCTGAACTTCTGCGCTTTTCACTGTAGAGCGTGTTGCTCCTGTGTCCTCCAAAAATGAAACTCTGTCACCCATAACCTTTCCCTTTACATAGGGTCCTCTCTGGTCTACTTCTAAAGAAGTCGCAAGCACACATGGCTCCTAATCCGAACTATCACTCATCCATTCACCATTTATTCCATCCTCACTATGTGACAGGAATTGTTGCACTGTATTACTATTTCTTGTTTGTCTCTGTCCTGTGACCTGTTGAGAAAGCATCATCTGTTCCTGCTCCATCGGGGCTTGAGGTATTTGCTGTCTAGGTACCATGGGAACCTGCTGATGCATCAGCTGCAACTGTGACACTTGTGCACATGGCATTTGCACCTTCTGCATGGGCTGAAAATGTTGCACTTGATTCGCATTTTTCTGAAAATTTGGATTGGGGCCCCTTATCCTCGGTCCTCTTACATTCTGGAATGAATTGATGTCATTACTCTGCTGAACAACACCTTCATGCACCATCATCGGACTCTCCCATTTCCAATGTCCAACGGCTCTGCAAATGTGACAGGCAATAGCTTCTTTATTCCCTGTACATCATTCTGAACCACTACAGTATTCAAATCCGGACCACGATTCATATTGCCTCCATGACTTCTACCTTTCATCTGGGGATGGAACATCATATTTCCCTGCTGCTGCTGTGGCAACTGCTGTGAGAAATTCCATTCCACTCCTGTTTGAACTGATTTAATCTGCATCACCATCACCTCCTCTTTCAACTTCTTCTGCTTCAACTCAATCTCATCACTAAAGTATTTCACGTACTGCAACACCTTATCAATCGGCTTTGATTGCCAGCAAATCAAATGATTCCTAATCATCTGGCTAACTTCAGGTCTCAATCCTTCCACAAATCTGAACAGAAAATGTAGCATGTCTTTCACATCAATTGTTTCTGTTCCACTGTAATGCTTGAATGCCTGCAACAATCTCTCACAATACGCATGTATCGACTCTTTTGCTTCCTGGGCTGTCCTGTCAATCGTCTGCCAATCAATATTCTTGGACGAAATTCTTGATTTCAGAAGTTCAATCACCTTATAGTAATATTTCATTACATCAGAAGACGGTGCACCTGTATTCTTGTCTCTCTCTGGTTCACTTGTTGGCCAGTCTACACTCCTCTTGCACTCGACCCACAAGTCAGCTGGAACCACTGTCTCTAGTAAGGTGTTCAAGTCTTCTCACAAACGCTTCACAAGTTTCACAAACCTGTCTGTCTGCTGGTATGACTCTACTGGCTTTTCTCTCAATTTTGGATATTCCTTTGTAAATGATAGAATGTCACTTCTGCTCTAAGGGACGTGAACAAAATTTGCCCCTGGAATCTCCCTCATTAGTAAAATCTTTAGTGGATCTTTGTCCGGCTGCACATTTTCAGTCAGCTCCAAAGAATCCCTTTTCCTTTTGTCTCTTTTCTTTACCCATCTGCCTTCCCATTTGTTTAATGCTCCCCAGGTCTGAGCACTCTGCAGTAATTCTTTAAGGGGTGCCTTTGTTCCAGCCAATCTCATATGTTCAAAATCTTTCGGCTCAAAATCTAGTCTGTAACTCCTGTTCAAATTCTTTGTTTTCTCAATTTCTATGCCGTACTTCTCTGCCAAGTCTGCTAATATCTGATGCACCCTGCTCACTTCTCTCGTAATCTGAACTTAATTCCCTGCAAAGTCTCTGTTCCCCCTACCTTCTGAACACAGTCCCATCTGGCCTCCGCTAGAGTCTTTTCTGCCTTTCTCATCCTTCTCTCAAATTTTTATTGCTGTTGCTGTCTGGCTACTAGCTCCCAAATCGCTAATGCCTCAAACTGTGCTGGGCTCGGAAGAGGCTTTGATTCATATAGAGCCATCTGTAAATGCTCCAAACCCCTCAAATTGAACGTCCCATTTGTAGGAAACATTAAGCTCCCGTCTTTCTCTGTCAATTTGCACCATTGCTTTAGCCAAAGCCATGGCGCAACAACTCTCTCTTCCATCACAATGTAAGCCGGTGTATTCTCTGGTGGTGTAGGCTCGCCTACACTTGCTGTAATATACGTATCTCCCCTTAGGGCACTCCTTAAGGTTTTGAAAAACTTAATCTTTTCTACTTTTTGTTTATTCAAAATCAAATCAGGAAGTGACTTTTAATCCCAAGATTCCTTTAACCTACGTTCTCAACCAATTGCCTCTCACGGATGGCTGCCAATCTGTGCGCGACCCTTCTCACTAACTGACCTATCCTAGCGTGGCTTCAATGACGTCACACTCACACATACTGTGGCTGACAAAGTCCTACGGCTTGTCCTCCTACACTCCAATCCACACAAAACTAATGCAAAATATTTTGAGCACTAACCAAAAACCAAAAACAAATCTGCTGGTTTACTACAGGAAAGGTAACACGATCGCTTCAGAAACCTTATGCATTGTCACTGATGGCTCTTCCCACACTTACAGGTACTCCTCTTTCTTGGTTTCCCAGATTCGCAAGCAAAATTTTAACCACAAATTTTAGTCTCAACTTATCAATGGGTCTGTCCTGATGCACATAGGACTCGCCAAATCCCAGGCGAAATTCCCTCTCACCAACTTTAACTCACACACTGACTTGTTGACCACGTCCGATCAACCTACTAAACCAGACAAATTACAACATAAACCAAGTGTCTCATGTACTTTTCAATATACTCCGGAGTCTTAGACCACGCAGCATCAACAACCACGTGGACAACTTTAGAGCACAAAGCGCCGCACACATATGAAGTTTGACGGCTTCCCTACTCTCACACTGCAGAGTTTGCACCCTCCTACTACAACTTCATTTGGAGTACACAAACTCCCTAAGACCCTCACAGACCTCACAATTCACATTTAATTTGCATAAGTTTGGGCAAACGCAACCTGTTTCACTCACTCTATCACTAGAACACTGGGAACATCCTCAACAACCATTAGCAGGATCAAGGATCTGGGAAAGTCATTTCTGGACCTAAGGGAACATCATTTTCTCTCCAGTTATCATCACTGAAAAGCAAAATCCAAATCTCAATAACAATGACTCTCGAAAGGACCAGCTTCAAAATGCTACCATAACTGTGATCACTCTGTACCGGACATCTATGGCAAGCTCTTAAGGAGACTAACCATCAGTCTGCTACCATAACTGTCAGTGCGTCAGACATTAATAAGTATACTTACAAGGAGACGCAACTAGGTTGATGAACCTTTTGACTCGCAATTAAGTTAAGAAGTTCTTGCCGTAGCTCCCGCACAGAAATCAATAATCAATACACAATAATCAGTAATCATTAGTAATCAATAAAATCAATAATCAATGGAGTCAGTAATTGTCACCCACCATGACCTTTCAGTCATGAATAACCACACCTTTAGTAAAAGTTTAGAATGTCTATTTCCCTATATTAACAATGCTAAGGTCATGTAGATTAATCTCAGTATCAAATGAAACACATACAGAAACAACACTGGTTGTCCAAAGCGGCGGAAGAACCGCAGTCTAATCAACACTTGAACTATAACACATTCTAAAGTTAAGGTGCAAATGAGTAGCAGAGTCAGCTGCGTTAATGAGATGTAATACATGTAATTAAGCAAAGAAATCCATCAATCATTAGTCTTTTCCGTAATAAGTCAAAAGTCCTCAACTAACACCAGATTTGCATCAGCATGTTGAGCTTCATGCAAAACAATTTAGCAGACAAATTTGGAAAACATCTAGCTATGATAGAGTCATAGACAAAACAACGCAGTTGGTACCCAGAAAGAAAAAGCAAATATGCATAATAATCACAGTTTTATCGCATTATACCTATCCTCGGTATGGGTCAGCAAGCAGAATCAGTCTTCGTCCTCAGGACATCAGTTGATCAGCAAGGCATCAGGTCTCAGTCAGGAAAGCATGGGCAAAGTCATTTAGCATTAAAGATGAGCACATCTCTGGTAAAGACGCACAGGAAGATATTAACCTTTCGGTCAGGAAAAATTAGGGCAATGGCTGTCTTCTCTCAGAATGAGAGTTGTTATCTTAAAGTCACGTAAACTATCCCCTAATTCCCTATTGGTCAGTTAATCGTATGTTCACACTTTTGTCCAATAATATTTGTACACCAAATCTATGAATTCTATTATTTCTCTGTTCGCACAGTTGATTGGTTTGTCTTACGATGTTCTCATCGTCCGGCTTGTTAGGTAACAATATTGTTGCAGCTTCCACTCTAATCAGTATCTTCATTGTTCTCGTCCTGGGAAAGTCAGTCTCACACACATTACACGTAAAATGTTACAGTAGCAAGAACATCAACTCCTAGCAGTCGGTTCTCACGAAAAGCCTGCATTAAGCACATTTAACAATACAATACATTTCACGGTTTAATATTTTTTCAACATTTCATATGTATTAATCATTAATTAATATAATTTGTTAACATTTGTGGCCATTCTTCGAGGTCTTATTTTCAAATGCTTGCATTATTTTTCTAAGATGTTTCATTTTCTCCATAAACTCATTATTCAAAATACATAAACATTCATTAATAACTCTTATTAAAACACCTGGGGTAGCAGCGGCAAATTTTATTGGAAACTTTTGTAAAGATTCATCAACTGGCGCTAAAGATGTAGGCAAGTAAAAAATGCTTTTTCTATAGAAACCAGGTCCTAATTATAACTACATAGTGGCGACCGCCACAAAGTAATATATTTGTAAATATATTTTTAACAATCTGTCCTGTTACCTCACAGGAACCCTTATAAAAACATACAACCCCAGTCTTAATTTGTAAATAATATACCCTCACCTTTAGAGTTCAAAATAAATGCTTAAGAAGTAGTTCACAGCCTGTATTCAACCACGTAAAATTTCAGGATACTTGCACTGGTAATTGCTGCATGATGCCAGTTTATGGTCAACATCAAATGTATTTGCACTTTAGTTATTATTCGCCCAATGTAGACCAGGACTTATATACAATTGATGCACCTGAATATGATTGATTATCAGTAGTCTGCCTTCAGTCTGTAATCAATATGGAGTTGATTGCTAGAATTTTGGGGGTGAAATTTGCAGTTAATTATTCATCACTTCTGAGTTCTGTGCCTTGTAAGTTGAATAATCATTGCATGCCTGTACTTTACAGCGACTACAATGTATTGCCCCTAGGACAGGAGGTATCTCTTGATACATAATCATACTTTACTCGGAATGCAAACTTTTTACATTCACAGTATGAGATGCTTTGTTGTGTAATACAAAATGGTATATGCAATGGGGCAACTGTGATTACATAGCAAGTAGTAGTTGTTTTTAGAGAGGGAAGAGGGTTTGATTGCAAGCTTTCACATTAAAAAGAGATAGTCTGGCCCAACAACTCTGGTGTTCCAGTCAAAGGTTTTGTTGAAACATGTCGGCCATGCTTGCACATCTGCATCTTTGAACGGAAGCCTCAGAGATCTGAGGAGGGTTGAAACTGCTGCCTTCTCTCTAAAGCTGACCTTAGGAAAGCCAATACAAAGAGGCAGGAGTCCTTCAGTTGTCACAGAGTGGGATGGGTCATTGAGACAGCTGACCTCACCCCTCTGTTGTATTGCCGTTTTAGTGATACCTTTAGGCACATTATTTTGCAACTAGGCCTGCCGCTTATGCATTTTAGCCCAGTTACATTCTATACTGCTTGACTTTTATTATTTCAGAATTGGGCCACGTTCATGGTGCTGTTGTTTTATTTTCTTTATCAAGTTGTTATTTTGCCTAGGAAAGCATTGCGTTTCTTAGCAAGACATCCTTCTCATCTTGTGCTTTCGTCAAGGCTGCAGGGAGATAGGTTTGCTGGCAAAGTGGTACACTGTCTCTGACATTCAAAGAAACACACACATACTTACATGGCAACATTTTCCCAGAACATTACTTGTTTTATTATAGAAAAACACTTTTCTGTCCCTTGCACGTTAGAGGGAGATTCCAGCCAGATGACCATGACTGCATGTTGATAGCTTTTGCTGCAGCTGCTTGCTGAATCTAACAGTTCCCTGCCTACATGGGGATGGTGTCTCTCTAGACAACAGACTTTCTTGCTCAGGTGTGGGGGAGAGAGTCTTCCCAGGGGGAGGATCCTGAAGAGCAGATTAGTGCGTATGCTCTGCTCTAACATAGCTAAGGTAGGAACCACATAATCTACACATAGTGACATTATGGAGAGACGTTTCCTGAGTTTCACTTTCCTTGTCACCATTTTGCTTTTAGCATGTTTCATCATTCCAATAACTGCAATTCATCCTTGTTATGTGCCCGGTTGCCACAAATTATCCCTGCTCTTTGGCAGAGGTGAGGCGCTGCTAGTTGGCTGCAAACAGATTAGGCTGACAGCGGTCACATGGTGTGGGATTGGAATCAGTTCCCCACGATTCAGGTGATCGTGCCGCCCAAATCCAGCAGCCTCATTAGGATAATGAGAGCCCATGCAACACCACTTTGTAAGGAGGTGTCATTAATTTACACTCATTCTTGAGCACTTCAGGGATTAGAACTGAAGCTACCAGTTCTGAGGCAATCACTGACACTCCTCCTCATCATGAGAAGGAGGACCTCAAGGCACTTTTGTGAGGTTGAGGAGGTCACATCTACAGGACTGTAAAATCCACAGCCTAACAAATTTCAGCTTGGGCAGCTCCTGGCTTCCTAACCGGAACAAGAAAAGTGTCTGCCACAGACGCTCTTTTTTCAGTGAAAAAGGCATCAGAGTTTAAGCTTCCCTGCCCAGACTGATGGCATGCAACATGGTCTGTCTCAAACCCACTAACCTGCAGTGTGAATGCCCACTATATAAATGCCTTTGTCCCAGATGCCCTGTTCCACTGAAGCTCCATTGAATCAGTAAGTGATTGACACTTTCCGAGTCTCACTTGGATACTATCTGACTGGATCTTCGACTGACTAGTGACTATGCAAGCAAATGGCTCTATTCACGCCCTGCCAGCATGCCATGCAAATTGGTCTGTTCCAGCCTTACTGGCATATTACGTAGATGGTTGTGCTGTAGCACTCCTGGCTTTTTATGTGACTGTCTATGCTCAGCCATACTGACTTGAAAAGTTCTCATTAGACAGCGGAGCTGAGGCAGAGCCTTTGAACTTATGTTGTATTCAAATGTCTTGACAGTGACTCTGTTGGCATGCCAAGTAGTTGTGTTTGTCACAGCACAACATCACTGTCATATGGTTCCCTCTACCACAATCCCATTGTGTTTGAATATGACTGTCTCTTCCCTTGTTCACCGAACCTGCTAAGTTATGGCTCCACAACAGCCACATTGAATTAGTAAATGAATGGGCATGCCCTATCTCCACTAATCTGGCGTATGCCTGAGTATTCCCCCCCCCACCTGACCTGGCATGTGACTGGCTTTGTCCCAGCCTTTCTGTCATGTGATTAGTTAGATTGGGGAGGTGAGATTCAGCTTTCCCAACAATCACATTATACAACAAGCAGGGTGCACAAGAGGTGCTTAAGCAGCAGTGGAAAGGGAAAGGAATGTGGATTGTTAGGGGTACTGAGAGAAAGCATATTATTTAGTGAACTAACCAACATTTTTGAAGTCTTTCGAAACAAAGAGCGGGAGAGAATGTGTGTGTATTTTTCTGTGGGTGTGTAAACTTTCCTAGTAAAACCTGCCAGACACCAGACCATACCAGACTGAAAGCACCTGTACCTAACTATTTATTACAAAATACATTTATTGGGGGGGTTTAACACACCAAACACCCCGCAAAGCAACACCTTGTATGTCTGGGGAGGTTATTCTCACCCCATCGAGTGCCATGTCTAACTCGAGGCATTCAAATAAATCACACTTTGATTTCTTAATTAATACTGTTCACCAGACTTTAAGAGTGAACATCAATATATATCTGCTTAAGAATTTACAGAATATTTCTTTTTACTTCCATTAGTTACACATATATCTTCTCAAATTGCTATGATCTTTAGGTTATGGCTTCCTTTGAGCACAGCGTAAAACTCTCAATTCTTCCCTATGTTAGAAATGGGGTCTTTGGTTGGCAGTCAGGTTACTCCCTGTTCAAGCAAGGACCCTCCCTCTAGTCAGGGCAAAGGAGAAACCCACCTGGTTAACCCCCACTCACCTGCTTGGTACCTTGGCATGAGCAGGCAGGTTTAACTCAGAAGCAATGTGTAAAGTATTCATAACAACACATACAGTAATACAATGAATACACTACAAAATGGACACCACACCAATTTAGAAAAATAGGTAATATTTATCTAAATCAGACAAGATCAAAATACCAACATACACAAGTCAAGATATGAATTTTCAAAAGATAAGAGTCTTATTCCATAGAAAACAATAGAAACGTTGATTTTACACAAAATACCTGGTTTGCGTCAAACATAAAGCTGCACGGGTGATCATGCATCGGAAAAGTCAGCAATCCGTTGATTCCATACTCACAACTAAGGCCGTGCATAACTTTTCTCTGGTTGGATCGACGATGCATCATTTTCCTCCCTCGCAGGAGAGCGATGCATCGATTTCCAGACGGGGCACCCCAAATCCATTCGGGGTCGGGATGATTTTGATGCCCAGGCACGATGAATGAGAAATCCAGTTGCACGGTGTTAGAAAACTGTGCTGCGTGGGTTTTGCATTGTTACCAGCAGCTGCAAGCGGGTGTTACGCGTTGTTTCTCCAGTCGCGATGCGTCGATCTCCTAGCAGCGATGCAGGTGGAGCATCAATTTCAGCCACGAAGCCGGCGGCATGTCGATTGTCAGCCGCGTTGAAGATGGTACATTGAAAGTTTCCCCGCATGGCGTTTTGTGTCTGGATTTCAGCTCTGGTTCTGCTACCTTTACCTTTCAAGGGTCCAGGAACTGGATAGGACACCACTTGGCAGTGTAGGAGTCTCAGCAGAGAGTCCAGATGCTGGCAGAGGAAGTCTTTGATGGCCTTGAGACTTCAAAAAAGGAAGCAAGCTCAGTTCCAGCCCTTGGAGATTCTTCTCAAGCAGGAATTCACAACAAAGTGCAATCTTTGTCCCCTTTCACAGGCAGAAGCAGCAACTGCAGGATAGCCCAACAAAGCACAGTCACAAGCGGGGACAGCACTATTCCTCAGCTCTTTAGCTCTTCTCCTTGACAGAGGTTCATCTTGAATTCAACAGTGATTTTGAACAAAATGTAAAGTCTGGTGCTTTGGGTCCACTACTTATACCCCTTTTTGCCTTTGAAGTAGGCAAAGTTCAAAGGAAAGTCTCTGTGTTCACAAGATCCTGCCTTGCCCAGGCCAGGCCCCAGACACACACTAGGAAGTTGTAAACTGCATTATGAGAGGGCAGGCACAGGCCATTCAGGTGTAAGTGACCACCCCTTCCTCCACTCTAGCACAGATGGCCCATCAGGATATGCAGGCTATACCCCAACTCCCTTTGTCTAAATGTCTAGAGGGGACTGTAGGAAAGTAACATCTTGCCTGGCATGTTACCCACATTTTTACTTGTGTGTCAGTTTGTTTTTGCCTGTGTCACTGGGATTCTGCTAGCCAGGACCCCAGTGCTCATAGTTTGTGGCCTATGGCCGTCATTACAACCCTGGCGGACGGGGAGAAGTGGCGGTAATACCACCATGGTCATCCGCCACTTCTCCACTCCGACCGCCAGGGCGGTGACGACCGCTGGGCTGGAGACTTCGGTCTCCAGCCCGGCGGCCGTCACCAGACCACTGGCAGTATCAGGACCCTGCATACCGCCATGGATTTCGGGTGGTTTGGAACCGCCACGAAATCCATGGCGATAGGCACTATCAGTGGCAGGGAATTCCTTCCCTGGCACTTATAGGAGTCTCCCCCACCCCCGAGTCCTTCCCCCCACACCCTTGACCCCACCACCACCCCCCAAAGGTGGCAGGACCCCCCTCCCCACCCCCACCCCAAACACCAACATACACACACCTCCTCCCCACCCCCAACACCAACATACACAGACCCCCTCCCCACCCCACCCCCAAAATGCACATACACACACCCCCACACGCACACATACACTACAACAAATACACACACCCCCACACGCACACATACACTACAACACATAACCGCACACATAGAAAACAGACATGCACACATACCGACCTGCACACATTTCCCATACACGCAACACACCCCCCGCATGCATACACGCACTCACACACCTCCTCTACATACTCACATGCACACTCCCATGAACGCACACAACACACAACACCCACCACCCCCCTCCCCTAATGGATGATCAACTTACCTTGTCCGTTGATCCTCCAGGAGGGGATGGGATCCATGGGGGCTGCTCCACTGCCAGCACCCCGTCACCAGAACACCGCCACACAGAATCATGGGACGTGATTCGGTGGGTGGTGTTCTGATGACGAGGCGTGGGGGTGGGGCAACCTCCACTTCCCCGCCGACCGCCAGTATGGCTGCTGGCAGCTCTCTGTCCGAAAAAGGATGGAGGGCTGCCAGCAGTCATAATACGCCGCACGGAAAACTGGCTGCACTCAGCGGTCTTTACAAAAGACCGCCGAGGTCGAAATGAGGGCCTATATGTGTTCCCTGTGTGGTGCCTAACTGTATCACTGAGGCTCTGCTAACCAGAACCTCAGTGTTTATGCTCTCTCTGCTTTTAAAATTGTCACTACAGGCTAGTGACCATTTTTCACCAACTCTTATTGGCACACTCTTATAATTCCCTAGTATATGGTACCTAGGTACCCAGGGTATTGGGGTTCCAGGAGATCCCTATGGGCTGCAGCATTTATTTTGCCACCCATACGGAGCTCAAACCAATATTGCACAGGACTGCCTGAGTGCAATAACATCCACGTTATTTCACAGCCATTTTACACTGCACTTAATTAACTTATAAGTTATAAGTCACCTATATGTCTAACCCTCACTTAGTGAAGGTTAGATGCAAAGTTACTACGTGTGAGGGCACCCGGGCACTAGCCAAGGTGCCCCCACATTGTTCAGGGCAATTTCCCAAGACTTTGTGAGTGCGGGGACAGCATTACACATGTGCACTACATATAGGTCAATACCTATATGTAGCTTCACAATGGTAACTCCGAATATGGCCATGTAACATGTCTAAGATCATGGAATTGTCGACCCCATGCCAAATCTGGTATTGGTGTGCCAATCCCATGCATCCCAGGGGCTCCAGCATGGACCCCAGGTACTGCCAAACAAGCTCTCTGGGCTTATCGCTGCAGCTACCGCTGCTGCCAACTGTCAGACAGGTTTCTGCCCTCCTGGGGTCTGGGCAGCCCAGTCCCAGGAAGGCAGAACAAAGGATTTCCTCCGAGAGAGGGTGTTACATCCTCTCCCTTTGGAAATAGGTGTTAAGGGCTGGGGAGGAGTAGCCTCCCCCAGCCTCTGGAAATGCTTTGAAGGGCACACATGGTGCCCTCCTTGCATAAGCCAGTCTACACCGGTTCAGGGATCCCCCAGCCCCTGCTCTGGCGTGAAACTGGACAAAGGAAAGGGGAGTGACCACTCCCATGTCCATCACCACCCCATGGGTGGTGCCCAAGAGCTCCTCCAGTGTGTCCCAGATCTCTGCCTTCTTGAATGCAGAGATGTGAGGGCGCAATGGAGACCTCTGAGTGGCCAGTGCCAGCAGGTGATGTCACAGACCCCTCCTGATAGGCTCTTACCTGGTTAGGTAGCCAATCCTCCTCTGAGGGTTATTTAGGGTCTCTCCTGTGGGTTTCTCTTCAGATAACGAATGCAAGAGCTCACCAGAGTTCCTCTGCATCTCCCTCTTCTGCCAAGGATCGACCACTGACTGCTCCAGGACGCCTGCAAAACCGCAACAAAGTAGCAAGACGACTACCAGCAACATTGTAGCGCCTAATCCTTCCGGCTTTCTTGACTGTTTCCTGGTGGTGCATACACTGAGGGCTGTCTGCCTTCACCCTGCACTGGAAGCCAAGAAGAAATCTCCAGTGGGTCGATGGAATCTTCCCCCTGCTAACACAGGCACCAAACTTCTGCATCACCGGTCCTCTGGGTCCCCTCTCATCTTGACAAGCGTGGTCCCTGGAACACGGGAGCTGGATTCAAGTGACCTCGACAGTCCTGTGGTCCTTCCGTCCAAATTTGGCGGAGGTAAGTCTTTGCCTCCCCACGCCAGTCAGTAATCCTGTGTACTGCATGATCTGCAGCTGCTAGGGCTTATGTGCACTTGGCAAGGATTCCTTCATGTAAAGCACAGCCCAGGTCCCCATCACTCCATCCTGCATTGATCAACTCTCTGAGTTGACCACCGGCTTCATGGGACCCTCTTTTGTTGTGTTGAGACAACTGTTGTGCTCAGATTTCTTCAACGCCTGTTCAAGTACTTCTGCGGGTGCTGCCTGCTTCAGTGTGGGCTCTCTGTCTTGCTGAGTGCCCCCTCTGTCTCCTCCTCCAAGGGGTGACCTCCTGGTCCTTCCTGAGCCCTGGCAGCACCCAAAACCTTCAATTGTGACTCTTGCAGCTAGCAAGGCTTGTTTGCAGTATTTCTGCATGGGAATAACTCTGCATCACCCAGCACACCGTGGGACATCTTTTGACCAAAGAAGTTCCTGGCACCTTCCGTTGTTGCAAAATCTTTGGCTTCTTCCACCCAGAGGCAGCCCTTTTGCACCTTTATCCGGGGTTTAGTGGGCTCCTGCCCCCCCTGGACACTTGCGTGACTCTTGGACTTGGTCCCCTTCCTTTGCAGGTCCTCAGGCCCAGGAATCCGTCTTCAGTGCTTTGCAGTCAGTTGTTGTCTTTGCAGGATCCCCTATCTCGAATTTACTGTCTTTCTGGGGTAGTAGGGTAACTTTACTCCTACTTTTCAGGGTTTTGGGGTGGGGTATCTTGGACACCCTTAGTGTTTTATTACACTCCTAGTGACCCTCTACACACTACACTAGGCCTGGGGTCCATTCGTGGTTCACATTCCACTTTTGGAGTATATGGTTTGTGTTGCCCCCAGGCCTATAGTGTCCTATTGCATCCTATTGTATTCTACAGTGTTTGCACTACTTTTCTAACTGTTTACTTACCTGATTTTGGTTTATGTGTATATCTTGTGTATTTTACTTACCTGCTAAGGGAGTATATCCTGTGAGATACAATTGGCATATTGTCACTAAAATAAAGTAGCTTTATTTTTACTAACTCTGAGTATTGTGTTTTTTATGATATAGTCCTATATGATATAAGTGGTATAGTAGGAGCTTTGCATGTCTCCTAGTTCAGCCTAAGCTGCTCTGCTATAGCTACCTCTATCAGCCTAAGCTGCTAGAACACTACTAATCTACTAATAAGGGATAACTGGACCTGGCACAAGATGTACGTACCACAAGGTACCCACTATAAGCCAAGCCAGCCTCCTACATTGGTGGTGCAGCGGTGGGATAAGTCCTTGTAATTGCTTTACCACTTTGTCATTGGTGCTTTTCTTAAGAAAAACATATACCAAATACTTCAGAATAGACACAGTTAACCTAAACAGTTTAACTTTCCTTCTTTAAACTTTCTAAAAAGTTTTAGAAAAGTTTTCAAACGTTTTGAAAAGTTTTTTTTAAATGTCTCTTTTCTCCAAAAGGTTCTAAACTTTTTTCTCTCTACCTTAAACTCTTTCTATCAATCATGTCTGCAGTAGAACTCACTCCCACAGTTGTCCAGGCAACATATGGTAGTTTGAACTTTAAAGGTTTGAGGGGTCTCTGCATTGAAAGGGGTTTAAGTATTGGTAAGAATCCCACAAAAGATCTTCTCCTTAGCCTTCTCCTAAAAAGTGACTAGAGCCAGTCTGGCCCATCCCAGGATCAGGAGGTAGGGGAGGAAGGTACCCAGCCAGACTCAGAGGAGTCTCCTGAGGATGCTGGGGAGGATTCTTCCAAGGACCTGTCAGCTAACGGCCATCTAGTGACTCTGGTAGTGGGAGGGGGTCACACACTAGTAGGGCACCTTTCACTCCTAAAGGCCAGGTTACTAGAGTTCAGCTAGTTAGGGACAGGTCTAACTCTGCCAATTCCCATCTTTCTTCTGTGTCTCACAATTCCCAAGCCTCCCACCCTGAGGATAACCTAATGGAACGGGAACCCAGAAAGATGAGGTTGGAAGAGGCCAGACTGAAGCTTAAACAACAGCAGCTGGCCTTAGACAGGGTATCTCTGGATGTGGAAAGGGTAAAGCAGAGGTTGGGGTTAGTTCCCCCATGGTGGCAGCAGCAGTGTTTTTCATAGCAATCCTATGAGAGAACAAGATTCCAGAAACCTGCATGAGATTGTACCCCCTTACAAGGAGGGAGTGACATTAACAAGTGGTTTGCTGCACTTGAGAGGGCTTGTATGGTACAGCTGGTCCCTCAGAGGCATTGGGATGCTATCTTGTGGCCATCTTTCACTGGTAAGGTATGGATAGGCTCCTTACTGTCAGAGAAAGTGGTGATAATAACTACAAAGTTTTGAAAGAGGCACTCTTGGATGGATTTGGCTTAACCATTGAACAATACAGGATTAGGTTCAGAGACACCAGAAAACAGTCCTCTCAAGACTGGACAGACTTTGTAGACTGTTCAGTGAAGGCCTTGGAGGGTTGGTTACATGGCAGTAAGGTGACTGACTATGAAAGCCTGTATAATATAATCCTGAGAGAGCATATTTTGAACAATTGTGTGTCTGATTTGTTGCACCAGTACTCGGTAGACTCAGATCTGACCTCTCCCCAAGAATTGGGAAGGAAGGCAGACAAATGGGTCAGAACAAGAGTGAACAGAAAAAATCATACAGGGGGTGACAAGGATGGCAAGAAGAAGGATGGTAAGTCTTCTGACAGGGTGGGGACAAAGATAAAAAATATTCTGAGTCTTCATCAGGCCAACAAAAATCCTCTGGGGGTGGTGGGTCCAAATCCTCTTCTCACAATCACAAAAAGCCATGGTGTTATTTATGTAAAGTAAAAGGCCATTGGGCAAGTGATGCCACATGTCCAAAGAAAAACACCAAGGCCCCCACTACTACAACCCCAACTGCAACCTCTAGTGCCCCTAGTAATAGCAGTGGTGGTGGGAAGTCTACTACAAATAGCCAATCCAAGGGTGTAGCTGGGCTCACCATTGGCAGTGTAGTTGGGGTTGATCTTGTTAGGGAGACCACAGAGGCTGTTTTAATCTCTGATGGTGGCATTGACTTTGCCACCTTGGTTGCTTGTCCTCTTAATATGGGTAAGTACAAGCAACTTCCCCTAATTAATGGTGTTGAGGTTGAGGCCTACAGGGACACAGGAGCCAATGTAACTATGGTAATAGAGAAACTGGTTCACCCTGATCAACACCTACTTGGTCAGCAGTACCAAGTGGCTGATGCTCACAATAACACACTTAGCCACCCCATGGCTGTTGTGAATATCAACTGGGGGGGTTACTGGTCCAAAGAAAGTTGTGGTAGCCACTGAATTACCTGTAGATTGCTTACTAGGCAATGATTTGGAGACATCAGCTTGGGTTGAAGTGGAATTGGAAGCTCATGCAACAATGCTGGTCATTCCTGGACATATTTTTGCTTTGACAAGGGGTCAGGCCAAAAAGCAAAAAGGACAGGGAATCTTGGATCCTGGAACAATGGACCAAGTACTCCCAAAAGCTAGGGGTAGTAAGGGTAAATCCTTGCCCACTATCCCTCCCTCACCAGAAGATTCCCCTTTTGAGGAAGAGGAATCCTCTCCCTGTGCAGAACCTACACCAGAGGAGCTGGCAGCAGACACTGCTGAGCTTTTGTGTGCAGGGGGGCCTATTAGGGAAGAGCTGAGTGTGGCACAGCAGACCTGTCCCACACTAGAGGGTTTGAGACAGCAAGCTGTCAAACAGCAGAATGGGGATGTCAGTGATAGCTATAAGGTGTAATGGGAAGACAACCTCCTGCATACTGAGTCAAGGGACCTTAAACCTGGAGCTGCCAAGAGATTGGTCATCCCTTTGCAGTATAGGGAGTTTCTTCTTACCTTGGCACATGACATCCCTTTGGCTGGACATTTGGGCCAGCGTAAAACTTGGGACAGGCTTCTTCCCCTGTTTCACTGGCCTCATATGTCAGAGGACACTAAAGAGTTTTGTCGCTCTAGTGTGACCTGCCAAGCCAGTGGCAAGACTGGTGGCACACCAAAGGCCCCCTTAATTCCACTTCCTGTGGTTGAGGTGCCCTTTGAAAGGGTAGGGGTTCACATAGTTGCCCCCCTTGACCCTCCAACAACTTCAGGCAATAGTTTTATCCTTGTGGTAGTGGACCATGCCACTAGGTACCCTGAAGCAATCCCCTTGAGGACCATTACAGCTCCTGCAGTGGCAAAGGCCCTCCTAGGAATCTTTTCCAGGGTGGGCTTTCCTAAGGAAGTGGTGTCAGACAGAGGTAGTAACTTTATGTCTGCATACCTCAAAGCAATGTGGAAGGAGTGTGGTGTAACATACAAGTTCACTACTCCTGATCATCCACAAGCAAATGGTCTGGTTGAGAGGTTTAATAAAACTCTCAAAGGTATGATAATGGGACTCCCTGAAAAACTCAGAAGGAGATGGGATGTCCCGTTACCATGCCTGCTTTTTGCTTACAGGGAGGTACCCCAAAAAGGAGTGGGCTTTAGCCCCTTTGAACTCCTCTTTGGGCACTCTGTAAGAGGTCCCCTTGCACTTGTTAAGGAGGGTTGGGAACAACCTTTAAAAGCTCCTAAACAGGACATTGTGGACTATGTACTTGGCCTAAGATCAAGAATGGCTGAGTACATGAAAAAGGCCAGTAAAAACCTTCAGGCCAACCAGGAGCTGCAAAAGCAATGGCATGACCAGAAGGCTGTCCTGACCCAGTACCGCCTAGGACAGAAGGTGTGGGTATTGGAGCCTGTGGCCCCAAGAGCACTCCAGGACAAATGGAGTGGACTCCATCTCATTGTTGAGAAAAAGGGGCAGGTTACCTACTTGGTAGACGTAGGCACTGCCAGGAGTCCCCTTAGGTTGCTCCATGTCAACCGCCTAAAACCCTACTATGACAGGGCTGATCTCACCCCGCTCATGACAACTGATGAGGGACAGGAAGAAGAGAGTGACCCTCTCCCTGATCTCTTTTCCACCACTGAAGCTGATGGCATAGTAGAAGGAGTAGTATTTGCAGATTGCTTTACTGCTGAGCAGAAAGACAACTGTAAGTCAGTTTTCTGAACTCTTCTCACTGATACCAGGTACCACTACTTGGTGTGAGCATACAATCAATACTGGAGACAGTTTACCTGTCAAAAGTAAGATTTATAGGCAGCCTGACCATGTCAGGGACTGCATAAAACAAGAGGTGCAGAAAATGTTAGACTTAGGAGTGATTGAGCCTTCAGAAAGCCCATGGGTTAGCCCAGTGGTGCTTGTCCCAAACCCTCACAGTAAGGATGGTAAAAGAGAGTTGAGGTTTTGTGTTGACTATAGAGGGCTCAACCAAGTAACCAAGACAGATGTTCACCCTATACCCAGGGCAGATGAGCTGAGCCTAAGCTGCTAGAACACTACTAATCTACTAATAAGGGATAACTGTCCTGGCACAAGGTGTAAGTACCACAAGGTACCCACTATAAGCCAGGCCAGCCTCCTACAGGGACTCACAAACAGCCCAACTGTCATACTGACAAAGACAGGGAATCCCCAAACAGGCAGAGTCACAGAGTGGTTTAAGCAAGAGAATGCCTACTTTCTAACAGTGGCATTTTCGAACTAACAATCTAAAAAACAACTTTGCTAAATTATGTATTTTTAAATTGTGAGTTCAGAAAAACCAAACCCCATATTTATATCTGCTCCCAAAGGGAATCTGTACAGGTAATCTGTCTGACACCTCAAGTGGTTTTATTGGGAGTTGATCATTCAGTCTGTAAAAGCCAAGATAGATATTTCCTGTTTATAACAATGTCGGTATTTCGCAGATGCATAGCATCTTTGTGGCGGGATTCAGACCCCCCACGATTTAATCAATGGCTTTCATGACTTTTATCTATGTATCACCTGGAGAATAGCTTGTATGAACTAAAAGGAGCCGTGCCGGCAAAAGACTCACTAGGGTTTGGGCACCCTTTGCTGCATGGCTCATAGGTCCCGAGAAAATGTAAGCTATATAATGAATTTTATATGAGACCTCAAAAAACTACAAATCATGACAATTGATTAGAATCCGCCTTTCTTCTGTATGACAATATTGAAGTATTTATGTCTCTGTGCTGCAAACATGTACCTTGCTGTGTGTTCTAATAAAAAAAAAAAAAAAAAAAAAAAAGGAAGTTTCCAAAACAACAAAAACAAAAAAAAACAAAGGGAATCTGTACTTTAAAGTTATTTAAAGGCAGCCCCCATGTTAACCTATGAGAGAGATAGGCCTGGCACCAATGAAAACCAAATTTTACAGTGTTTCACTGTTAGGACATGTAGAACACATCAGTGCATATGCCACCTTTAACATATACTGCACCCTGCCCATGGTACTACCTGGGGCCTACCTTAGGGGTACCTTACATGTATAAAAATGGAAGGTTGAGGCATGGCAAGCGGGTACACTTACCAAGTCGAATCAGCAGGTTAAAACTGCACACACAGACGCTACAGTGGCAGGTCTGAGCCATGTTTACAGGACTACTTATGTGGGTGGCACAACAAGTGCTGCAGGCCCACAAGTAGCATTTGATTTACAGGCCCTGGGCACCTCTAGTGCACTTTACTAGGGACTTACTAGTAAATCAAATATGCCAATCATGGAAAGCCAATTGCACATACATTTTACACAGGAGCATTTGCACTTTAGCACTGGTCAGCAATGGTAACGTGCCCAGAGTACCGAAAACAGGAAAAACAGAGTCCAGCACACAATCAAAACATGGGAAGCAGAGGCAAAAAAGACAGGGGAGACCACACCAAGGATGTCAGGTCTAACACATTATGGGGGTGATTCTCACCCTGGCGGGCGGCGGAGGCCGCCCGCCAGAGTTCCCCCCTCCAAAATACCGCTCGGCGGTCGAAAGACCGCTGAGGGTATTTTGGCTTTTGCACTGGGCTGGCGGGCGACCGCCAAAAGGCCGCCCGCCAGCCCAGTGCAAACCACCCTTCCCACGAGGACGCCGGCTCAGAATTGAGCCGGCGGAGTGGGAAGGTGCGACGGGTGCAGTGGCACCCGTCGCGTATTTCAGTGTCTGCAAAGCAGACACTGAAATACAAAGTGGGGCCCTCTTACGGGGGCCCCTGCAGGGGCCCCCAGGGGCCCCACGACAGCCCATACCGCCATCCTGTTCAAAATCCCCATGGCGGCGCAGCGAGCTGCGCCGCCATGGAGGATTCTAATGGGCAGCGGAAAACCGGCGGGAGACCGCCGGTTTTCCGCATCTGACCGCGGCCAAACCGCCGCGGTCAGAATGCCCTGCGGGGCACCGCCAGCCTGTTGGCGGTGCTCCCGCCAACCCTGGCCCCGGCGGTCCATGACCGCCGGGGTCAGAATGACCCCCTATATATGTACCCAGCATTTACTTTAGCTATTCAACCCCTGAGCTGATCAGCTGTCCTTGTTAAACTGGTGTTTAGTGTCAGCCTAGCCGAAGACAGGCTGATCTCATTCTAATGTCTAATATGACACTATCTCACATGCATATAATACTGATTCTTTCTATAGTCTTCCATCCTCAATCTGCATGCCATCACAAATAGGATAATCTTTGCTCCTAAGACACTGCATGAAAACTGACCTTCAATTAAAGCTTCTGATTGCCGTCTCTCATATTTTAGGTTGCTAAGGACATCTTGGGAATTTTTAGAAAGTTGACCTAGGAATGCATTTTACTGGTTGATTACCATTGACTTTATAGTTTGTAACTCACACTTTCTGGCTTTCCAATGTTAACTTTATCTGCTTTAGGCTCTCCAGGTTCAGCTCATCCCTCCTGGTCCTTAAACTGTGTTTTGTGTGTCCTTTCACAAACTCGCTTTCTGTTAACAGGCTCTTAAATCTTGTTCTTATCTTGTCACATTTGCTGTGCATTCAAGGACCGAGGACAAATGTCAGGCGCTGTCATCCAAAGGCGACTGTTTACTTTTCTTTCTCTGGCCTCAAAATGAGAGGATTTATGCAACAATTTTTCTGAACACTGGAGGTAGCAAAGAGTTTTCTTCTAGCACACGACAACATTTAAATGAACTGTGTAAGTATTTTAGAATATATCAGAATTATGAATTCACAAAAAGCACATTTTTGTTATTTCTAAAGTGTGTTGAAATATGATCAAAATTAAACATTAAACTAGGTGATGCAAGTTCCAAACATTTTCATCTTTGCCCTGTATATTTTTATTAGTAAAACTGTAAGTCTGTGCAAATGTAATGGTCATTTTGATTGAAAATATGTTATCTTTAATGACAGTGTGTTACCACACCATGAATACTCCACTCTATGCCACACCACTCCACTCTTCACCACTCCACACCCTGTACTCTTCTCTGCACCACTCTACTTTACAACACCCCACTCCACTGCAATCTGCACCACTCCACTCTCTGCCACCGCACTCTACACGTCTTCATATTACACCTCTCTACTCTACCCTGTACCAATCCATTCTGTGCCAGTGCACTCTTCGCCACTCTACTCTACACCACTGCCCTCTTTGCCACTGCACTCTACACCACTCTGATCTAAGTCACACCAATCTACTCTTCACAACTCCACTCCATGCCACTGTACTCTAAACCACTATGCAACACTGTACTCTACATCACGCTGCAACACTGCACTCTGCACCACTGTAGTCTATGCCAATACCCTTAATGACAATGCACTTTACTCTGTAACACTCAACTCCTCTATGCCAAGCCACTGTATGCCACTCTAATCTACTCTGCACCGCTGCACTCTATGCCACTGCACTGTACATCGCTGCATGCTACTCTGCATCACTGTACTCTGTGCCACTCCTCTTTACGCCATTCTACTCTACATCACTGCACTCTAACACTCTACTCTGCAAAGCTGCACTCACTGTCACTGAACTCTATGGCAATCTACTCTGCAATACCCTGCTCTTTGCCACTACACTGTATGTCACTGCACTTTAAGCATTGAACTCCATTCTGCATCACCCTATGGTACTTTACTCTGCACCACTCTATGCCACTGCTCTCTAAGTCAATCAAGTCTACTTTACACTCTATGCCACTGCACTCCATGCTGCTTGACTCTACTCTGTGCCACTGACCTCTGCATCTTTCCACTCCACTCTGCACCACTCTATGCCACTCTACTCTATGTCACTGTGCTCTATGCAACTGCACTCTATGCTGCTGCACTCTACACCACCACACCCTATGCCACTTCACACTATGCCTCTCTGTTCTACCCTGTACCACTCTACTCTATGCCAGTGCACTATTCACCACTCTACTCTACACCACTGCACTCTTCACCACTGCATTCTACACCACTCTGCTCTCAGTCACACTAATCTACTCTGCACTGTACTCTACACCACTCTGTAACACTGTACGGTATGCAACTGCATTCTATGAAACTTGACTCTACTTTGTGCCACTCCCCTCTTCATCTTTCAACTCTATGCTACTCCACTCTGCACCACGTTATGCCATTCTACTCTACGCCACTGCAAACTATACCACTGCACTCTACACCACCACACTCTATGCCACTTCACACTACACCTCTCTTTTCTACCCTGTACCACTCTACTCTAAGCCACTACACTCTTCACCACTCTACTCTACACCACTGCACTCTTCACCACTGCACTCGACACCACTCTGATCTGGTCCACACCAATCTACTTAGCACTGTACTCTACACCACTGTTCAACATTGCACTCCACTCCACTCTGCAACAGTGCACTCTCTGCCAATATACTCTTCACCCATGCACTTTACTCTGTAACACTTAACTCTATGCTCTTGCACTCTATGTCAATCCACTGTACTCTACTCTAATCTACTCTACACCACTGCACTCTATGCTACAGCAATCTACGCCACTGAACTCCACTTTGCATTACTGTACTCTACACCACTGCTCTCTACTCCTCTCTACATCACTGCACTCTGTCACTCTACTCTGCAACACTGCACTCTCCACCACTGAACTCTATACAACTCTACTCTGCACTACTCCACTCTATGCTGCTGAACTCTATGGCACTATACTCCACTCTGTACCACTCCATGCTACTCTACTCTGCACCACTCCATGCCACTGCACTCTATGCCACTTATCTCTAATCTGTACTCTACGCCACTGCACTCTATGCCACTCAGCTCTACTCTGCACCACTGCCCTCTGCATCATTCAGCTCTACACCACTCCACGCTGCACCACTCCATGCCACTCTACTCCATGCCACTGCACTCTATGCCACTGCACTGTACGCCACTCTCCTCGGCACCACTCTACTCTGCACCACTCCACTCTAGGCCACTCTACTCTGCACCACTCCACGCCACTCCAATCTACTATGCAACACTTTAATCAACGCCACTAAATTCTACAACGCTGCATTGTACGCCACTGAATTCAGTGCACTGCATTCAATGCCACTGCACTCTACGCCACTATACTCTGCAACACTCTACACCAATGCACTCTACACCAGTCCACTCCACTCTATGCCACTGCAGTGTATGCCACTCTACACAACTCTACACTATGCCACTCTGATACACGACACTCTCTGTCATTCCACTCTACAAGACTCTACTCCACACTTCGCTGTTCCACTCTGACACTCCACACCACTTTCTCCTTTGCCACTAACTTTTAGCCATGCTGAACAGCAGCCACACTGGTGAACAACAGGACTATCACACATTGACAAAGCCAATAGATCTTGCACAGGCAACACCTATAGGCTTTACCTTTGCTTGTTTAACTTTAGAGAGACTTGTGTTCCCCTTCCGTCCTCTGCATGCCTCCTCTTGAAGCATAACCTTTTCTAAGTAACAACCATGGTTGAATTACTTTCTATGAATGAATTTCTGTAAGTTGCCCCTGCAACCTAACATTGCTTAATCTCCGTCTCATCTAGTAACCCTACTAACCATCTGCATGAACTCACATACCCCAATTAATGATCACACCTAACTCCTCCTAATTTAATCTGCCACAGAGAAACTGGAGTAAATACGAGGAATGGTTTGCTTGAGCGTGCAACACTAATCCCAATAACACTGGACTAACCACTACACTTGTACTCCCGAGGTGAGTGCTGCCGGCCTCAAACACTTCATCGCATCTTTGGGGGTAGCAAGCACCATAGAAATACAATAACAATGTAATACAACACAGTAGATACCATGCGATTTGGTCTCCCCCAGCTCCAGGGCTGGACCATGTGACCTGCCTTTGAGGTTGAAGAAATGTTGGTTATGCTGGCATAATCGGACACGTTCGAGAATTGATGTATTTCACAAAACATTGCCTTATTTCCCAGATGCTGAGGTATTTTAATTAACCAGTTACTGCAGCCGGAAGTCCTGCCCAACGTGGATGGGACAGTATAAATCAAATATTTCTATTGCTGCTCTGCCAGCTCAGTGGTAGGCTGCTTGGCCACATAGCCTCCTATCCCATCTCAGAAGTGCCACGCTGGGACTTTCGGGAAGTGAGAAGGGAAAAGAGCAAAGCGTTGGCACCAATAAAGATGAGGGCAGGCGGCCCGACCCTGTTCGGCAGATGCAAAGATGCTGCTACTCAGCAGGGCGGGCCCCTTTGTTCAGTTTTACATAAAAATGTTCTCCATTGGTATCTGTTACGCTTCTTTCGCATCATCACAAAACCTTACAGATGACAAGTAAACACCCTCCTCTCGCCCCACACACACAAAGAAAACTGCAAAATGGTCTACTCAGGCACGCAACTATTTATTCCTGATCACCACTAACCGGCCATTTGCCAGTTCCTGCCTGCCCCAACCTTACTGGTCCTGCAGTAACTGGCACCATTTGAACCCTGCCAATCTCAGTTCCGACTGGATCTATCATATCCACAGAGACTTGCCTCTCAACATTATCAGTAAAGCTTTTGCGAAACGAAAATATTGCTTAATGTGATTGTATTATTCACAATTGAGGTTGCAGTCTAGAGTATGGTATTTTAAATTGTAAAAAAAACTGGAAAAAAACATAGAACTTGAAATGCATTGTTGTCTCTTTGAAGTGTAGATTATGTTACACAAATAAGGGCACAGGAAATGTAATTAGGCAGGATCCAGGCCGGCTAGATGTGGTGCATTCAATATTCTTAGAGGGGGCACGGTTTTATGTGAGGATGCTTTCTGACAACCAGGGTGCTCAGACATTGTGCAGAAGCAGAAATGCGCTCCTCTTAAAGGACCGGCTCCTTTAATTCCAAGTCCGGCTCCAGAGGAGGAGTTATGCAGATCACAGATGAAACATTCTTGTAGGGAGGCAGAGGAAGAGAGGCAGAGAGGCAGCAGGCCCCTCCAGAGCAGAGACCCAGGCTGGAGGAGAAGCACCGGGCAGTGACACTTCCACCGCGCCCGGCAGGCTACCCGGAGGCTGGTAATGAATAGGACCCTGCCCGGCTGCCCGTGCCTGGACCCCAGCCTCTCTCCCACCCCCCACAAGACTTTCCCCCTCTGTGGGTGAGCCCGACAACGGCTGCTGGCGCGGACCCGGGGGGCTGTGGGCAGAAAGAAGGGTCCTCATTTCCACTGACGCCCGGTCCACTATGATCTTACTCACATCCAGCAGCCGGAGACCTTTGGATTTCGTGCATCAGGGGTTGCTTTTCTTGCAAGCATTGCTGTGGATTGTATGGGCTGTGTGCGCCGAGGAGCAGAATTTCAACGTGGAGGTAAGGACACGATGCTATTCTTTGTACTGAGATCTGGTTCGATTGTTGCTTTCGTGCTGGTGGTTGGGGGCGAGCGGCCGACCTCGAGCATACTGGGGCTTCTGGAGGGGGATCTGGCCGGCTGCTGCTGCGGCGCGAGCAGATGGGTGGAGAGCCCGTTATCTGGGAAGCTGCTCGGGGCACGATGCAGCTCGAGCGATGAGAGTCACGCCCGCACACGCCTCACTCACGCAGGAAGGATGTTGATACCTCTGGGGAGAGCGCTGCTAATAAATAAAGCGTGCTCATCATCAGCCCACGGGAACCTCGCGTTCTCTGTGCAGCTGCTTTTAAATTTCTGCTACATTTCTGGCTGAACTGGGCTTGATGATGCCAGAATCGGAGTGGCAGACTTGGTATTTGCCCATCCACGGTATTTGACTTGAGGGTCTGTGGAATGTGATCTGTGTAGGTTAAATGTCCGCCCTTCACGGTCATATTTGAATGTTCCCCCATGTTACTGAAGAAAGGTCAGTGCTTTAAACGAGCAGGTACTGTCCGATATTTAATGCTTCACTTTTTGAGCGAGTGAGTACCTGCACTTTTCAGCGCTGCTGCAGTCCATTTAATGGGAGAGTATCGGCACTTCTCAAGAGCAAACACTTACTCTGGACATGGAGCACCTACATTCTAATTTTCCATGTCATGGCTTGAGAAAGTTGAATTATATTTCCGACGCTTCCGTGGAGTGGGGGATGGGTTGAATCTTCTACCTTACTTAATGGTACAATCATGGTTTGGTGGTGGTGGGAATTTCAACCAGAGCCACAGAGAAAGAACTTTGGGGAAGTTGATCAAACTTCCTGTCGTGGCCGTGGGTATCGCAGCAGCACGCGCTGCTGGGCCCTCCGCTGTGTCCGGCCCCATGCCTGTCAGTGGGTTCAGTGTGTGACACTTCACGCGGCCCGGACTCCAGGGCAGGAGAGAGAAGTCGGTGTGATTGACCGTTTGTGGTTTCTCGCTGAAGTCTGAGTCAGAAGGCTTCCCGCAGACTCCCAGGGGGACCGTACTTCAAAACCTCTGGGCGTTTAGACTTCAAAGCGTGACCGACGAGAACCTTTCAAGCAGTCAGCTGCCCACGGTGTTCTGTGTGATATCCTGTGCTATGTCACAAGTATTCTCCCAACAACCGACCGGGCGACTGATCCTGTTGTGATGTGTGTAATGTCCTGTGTGTTGTGTCAGTATTCTCCCAATAACGGACAAGGCAAAGGATGCTGTTGTGTTATGTGTGATGTCCTGTGTATTACTGTTTTAGTCTGTGTGGTGTCTTGTGTGTGTGGCACGTAATCTCCCAATAACCGGCAGGGCAAAGGATGCTGTTGTGTTATGTGTGCTGCCCTGTGTGTCTCTGTTTTATTCTGTGTGATGTCCTGTGTGTTGTGTCAGTCTCTCAACAACTGACAGGGCGAAGGATGCTGTTGTGTTCTGTGTGATTTGCTGTGTGTTGAGACGTGTTCTCCCAGCAACTGACCGTGCGAAGGGTGATGTTTCTGTGTGAAGTCCTGTATGTTACTGTTCCATTCTGCATGTGTGTAATGACATGTACTCACAAACAACCGGCTAAGGAAGCACTTGTATTATGTATGATGGGTTGTGAGTTGTGACGTGTTCTTCTCCCAACAACTGACCTGGCGAAGGATGCTGCTGTGAGTTTATATTAGCACTTAGGAGAACAAGCATTTCTTTCTGTTTGCTGTGTGTCTGCCACGTCTGGGCACTTCCCAGACTTTTCTACTGTGCTTGAACGTGAGAGCGGGGGCGAGGGCGGCTAAAGTTGCCAGCGCCCATTAAAATCATAACTACTTTCAAGCCAACAAAATCACAGTAAAGGTTTTGTTTGTGCTTCGCTCTTGGTTTGTAACCGCTGGTGGCTAGTTAGCAGTGCTAGAAGTAAATACATTGTATCGCAGAAGAACACTGAATTCCTCGAGAGTATCAAAAGTTTGCCTTGTGTTTTTCATCTTTATTTTACTTGTAACTTGATTCTTTTTAAGTGGGAGATCCCGCTTTTTATAGATGTTTTAATGCAGTTAAAGGAAATCTTTGGGGATGAGAGCATAATAGATTCCCTGAGTGCTTTTTGACGTTATCATCGACTTGAGCCGAAGATCAAAAATCTTCATCTTTCGTGTTTGCAATGCCGCTGTTTCATTTAGGGCTGCACCTAGTGATTGTGTTTACGCTTTTCAAAGAGTTCTTCTCGAGCGCACGGCCACCACTGGGTCGCCGCCCTTTGCTTTGGTCACACTGCAAGATCCGTCTCCAGGCTTCAGGAGAGCTCGGTTAAAGGTCTCTGGTCCCAGCTACTCCGGCAGGATACAGGATGTGCATTGTTCAGGAAATTCCTGTCCGAACTATTTTATTGTCAGCTTCATAGCCGCAGGGAGCTGTAAAAGCATCGTCAGCATTGCGGGGGGCTTCCTTTTAAACTAGATATCCCTGCGATGCGCTCTCTTCTTGCTTCAGTCTTTTGTCCACATAAATGCCCCACGCAAGAACTTCACCACTAATTATCGTTAAAACGCGACCACGGACTGGTTGATTTCTCGCACTGCATGGCAGCCGTTTCCTCCGCACACAAAGGCACGCACAGCGTGAGGGGGACCCTAGACGCGGAATTTGGTCGGAAACCGAATCCGTCTGTTCCGCCCAGATCCTTTGGCCAGACCTTGGCTCTCAGTTACAACCGCTGTGCATTATCTTAATGAGGACTTGTTACCGAGCAGGCAGGACCAGGCTGCTTCAAGGAATGGCGGAAGGTATCCATGACAGCAGCAAGAAGACACCAACCAGCGCGCGGCTATTAAAGAAACATGCCACAGAATGGTGTCAGTTTAGGTGAGCACGGACGGATGGCTGAGGCTAATGTAAGGCAACTTTGCATCGTTTCCCTGGCACCGAAGAGCTAAATGGAGGTATGGAATGGAGAAGTGTGCGGGTACTCTCATCAGACGGCTATCATGTTTACTATTTCTAGTTCATACAAATCACTCTCCCTGTTCTAGGTCAGATAATAACACTGTAAACATAAGAGCGATAGTAGAATACAGTAGCAAAGAGCAGGAAAGAAGGCTGCATAGGAGAGTTTCAAGCTGTCTACAGAAAAACGACACCCCCAATTGAGCATTGTAGGCAGCTAAGAAAAGGAGCTCCTGATTGGCAGACCTTTAAATGGCATGGCACCCAACGTGAAGCATGAGTTCTTTAACTACAGAGTAGTCACATAGTCTTGAGACAAATAGTTGGAACATGGTGGATTATCGAAAGATCGACCAGTCTAATGGAATAATTGCAGCCTTGCCTGCTCGACGATTCTCGTGGTCTCATTCTAGTTGGATATTCAGAATTCCCGTAGTTTTCAAGTGAGAATTTTACAAATAGTGAGTCTGTGTACACGATGATTCTATATTCGTTGGGCATACTGAACCTTGACTCGGCACAGCCTAAAAGACCTTTAGCAAGAATCCATGTTAGAGTGGATCCAGAAGCTGATAGAAAGCTATGCCAGATGACTGCAGTTGAATGCTGTATCATCACACCAAGCATCATGCCTAGTAGTACAGTAGCGCAGGCCTGTGACTAACATTGAATAACATCTCTTTATGAGAACCAGGGGGAGTTCTGAATGGATGGCTTTCTCGTTGTCCAAGCCCCTTGACACAAAGGCACTGACCAAACATTCCAGACTGTGAGGAGACAGAAGTTGATCAACTCTCATGTACCATTCAGTTGTTAAAAAAAGTCCAGTTTCAAAAGTTGAAAATACTTGGAATGAAAGATTGCACAACTCCAGTTCAGGGGTTAATCATACCATAGCTAAGACATTGTTTGACCCAATAAAATCACTTATTTTTTCTCTCAGCTAACCGAACCATTGTACTCAATTTTGTACTGTTCTACAATCAAGATATGCCATACACACTCTTACAGTCTGCTGAAGGCAACCCCTGTCACCACATCACAGATCAAGGATTCACAGTTCTACATACAAGTGTAATGTCAGGACCACATTCCTTACAGGTGATACTTTATAGAGCAGTGGTTCCCAACCTGTGGTCCGCGGACCCCCAGGGGTCGGTGACACATTCCCAGGCGGTCCGCAGGCCTGGGCTGGGAGGAAGGCACTACTCCAGCTGAAGCCTCTGACATACATGTGCGTGTGTGTTTTTATATTTATGGCTTCCTTTGTTCAGTAGGTTTAAAAGCACTTCAAAGCTCCTTGCACAGCAAAAATAAAAGTGTCAAGATAACTATAGTGATTAATATACCTTCTGAAGAGGAATGAGAGTTTTGGGCAGTGGCAGTTTTGGCTCAAAGGTAGCACAGATGGTTAATATGCCTGCTGCAAAGGACGTGTATCATGCAAAGAACAGTATTTTATGTGAATAGCATAGTGGGTTATTGCTTTTGTCACAGAGAGTTTATTGTTACTGTACAGTTCATAATCGTAATCTAGCACCGTGAGCCATTATAGTGCTGCATGCAAACTGCATGGCACAAATTAGAAAGTTGTTTTTTCCTATTCTTTCATTTTCCTTATGCTGCTAAACAAGGTTTGCTTGTGTAGAAATACATTTGTGTTATTAAAGTTAATGCTAACAACTGTGTTGTGTTCTGAATCCTGAGTTTGTGCTTCTCCAGACCAAGCACTCTTAGAAAAAGCCTACCAGAGTGGATGACATGTGAATCCTACACCTTGTAGCCCCCTGTAAAATGCTCTGACACCCTACAGTGGTATGAGAGGTGCTATAAAACAAATTAATTACATGTGTCAGAGAGGCTACAGAGAGATGAGAGGCCCTTATGGTTTACTTCCTTTCCCCCACCAAATATTTATGTGAAAAAGCTTTCTCAGATCTTACCTACCTAAAAAATAATAATAGAAATCACCCTGGAAAGTTAGAATCTGACCTGAGGATTCACCTTTGATGAATAACACTAAACATTGCAAAGTTAGTGCGGAGATGCAGCACCAACCTTCCCAATAAAATGTTTCTATTTTTGCATTTTTTCAATATTAAAGAACTATGGGCCAGATGTAGCAAGCATTTTGCATGGTGCAAACTGCTAAAATCGCAGTTTGCGCAATGCAAAATGCCGATTAAGATGCTCATTCACAATTTGCGAGTCGGTACCAACTTGCAAATTGTGAATGCAACTCGCAAATAGGAAGGGGTGTCCCCTTCCTATTTGTGACTCGCATCGCTATGCTAAATTGCTTTGTGACCACGAATGCGGTCGCAAAGCAATTCGCAGTTACCACCAGTGTCACACTGGTGGTAACCCATTCGCAAAAGGGAAGGGGTCCTCATGGGACCCCTTCCCCTTTGTGAATGTTGCCAAAAAGGGTTTTTTCAGAGCAGGCAGTGGTCCAATGGACCACTGCCTACTCTGAAAAACCGAAACCAAATGGTTTCGTTATTTTTTTTATTTTGCAACTCTTTTTCCTTTAAGGAAACCGGGCTGCAAAATAAAAGAAAACTGCTTTATTTAAAAAGCAGTCACAGACATGGAGGTCTGCTGTCTTCAGCAGGCCACCATCCCTGTGAGTGCAGGGACTCGCTATGGGGTCGCAAAATGCGACCCACCTCATTAATATTAATGAGGTGGGTCTTTGCGACCCCATAGCGACTCGCAGACAGTGTCTGAGACACCGTTCTGCATCCAATTTTGCGAATCGGACCTACCTACATCTGGCCCTATATCTTTAGTAGTTTGAGTATTTGTTTGGTGTGTACTATGTATTGTGCATTACTGTTTTAATGTTTGAAATTTAAATTGTACGAATTGCTCTGGGCCACCGGCTTCCAGTAATGATGCAGTGGGGATCCTCAGGAGTCAAAAGATTTGGAGCCACTGTTCTAGAGCCATGGTCATTAACAGTGAGACTCAGAGAGTTGCAAATGTATTATCAGATGTAAGTGCACAACAGCCACTGTGTTTACTGTGCAGGGCCACTCTCTTTATTTAGAGATTAACTAGGACTCCTGCACAAAGCTCCTTCCCCTCCCCTCTTGAATCGTTTTGCCAGTACCATTTTCCTTTTCTCATCTCTTCCTGTGGCACAGGGGGTGGTACACAGTAATACATCGACAAAGACAGAAGTTAAGTGCAAAGGGAAGTTAAAGGAGAGAAGGAAACGAGGGAAGAATCTGTGTGTGGTATACAAAAAGGTAGAAAGCAGAACATTATACTGAAATAGGAAGGAAAACATGAATACATGGTGGAGCTGAATTGAAGAAGGCTGGTAAAGACAGCCACAGGAAAAGGATACCAGAGGATGGTAGAAAATCCAGGTCAACTGAGGTGTAAAGAAAGAGAATATATTACAGGTGAAAAACATTTATTTTGAAACAAATGTATATATTTATGTATGAAAAGGACAAGGTAAATAAAGGATTAGGAAAACGAAAGAAGGGAGGAGAACCAGAGACCACGTCTCATGTGAAGGACACAGCGTGAAAGAGAACTAGACAGGAGGTAAAAATTCACAGACAGTTTGGAGTTCAGCAAGTGCTGGGCAACCCGTTTGGTACAATTACTGGGTGACATACCATGGGGCAAGAGACTGATGGACATTATTGATGTGGCACAGAAGCTGCCAAACCTGACAGCTTTAACTCAGTAACTAATGGAAAAGCCTTTAATTCTGTTAAGTAGATTTCATTTAGAGTTTAGGTAAACCAGTCCTTCTCCTCATGCTGACTGCATGGCTCAGTATAAGGACCCTACATTGAAAATACTATTGCAGAAGACATGGACAAGTACAAGGGGGGCACACACTCCAAGTCTATAGAAAACTCCTGTCATCTTATTTAGAGCATGTGCTTTCTAGTGATATATGCATCTGGTAGTCCTGTGTAAAACGAATCAACTCAGCTCATGCAATATAGTGGGTTAATGAACAAGATCTGATGTAGACTGTTTGAAAACTGAGGGTGATGATTTTTGCAGACTGTGGGGAATGACTGCAACTCCCGTCTTTCTTTAAAATGATGCTCTGCAAGGACAGGTCTGAGCGGCCCTGACGTGGAGTTATTTAACTGCAAGGGTGGACTAAGGGATGACCCCACTGCAACGTCTTATGAAAATATTGCCTCAGATGGTGTCTTAAATTGCAATGTTTGCTACCTTTTGGCCATGGCTGTTGTCTTTAATCAAAGAATAAATATTGCATGGCATCCCCTTTTCACAGTAAGACACACCTTGGTCACAGGTACTGCTAGCTGAGTAGCATTGGCATGCATCTGGAAATACAGATCATGTTTCCAAATGATCTCATGCTATTGGTTCAATTTACAAACTAGGGAGAGGGAGAGAGACAGAGCTTCCCCTCCGAACAGCAGTACAACTTCCTTGTGCACGCTTTGCTACAATCTCAGAAACAAATGCATCACCCTTTTCACTCTTCACCATTCCAGGTGATCCAGCAGTACACAACAATGAATGGTAGCAAAGTTCTTGAAAATTAAAACAAAATAGAACTGTTTTGTGCTCCCTTGTCTTGCACAGGGAGCCTGAACACTGGTATCAAGCCATGCAGACCCCATCTCTACTGAATGGAGGTCATTTTAGCTACTTATAATCGTAACCTCTACACAACCTACAGACCTCGTTAGTTTATTGGTAATGGACTTATTTGCACTGAGGCACTGGCTTAGAGAGTCCCTTGGAGATAAGATTCACGGTTCCCGAAACAATTCACGAGTAAGAACTAAAGTGATGTGGATTGTTATATCTGAAACAACAATAGCCTGCAAGACCTGAATCAGATGTTTATTAAGTTATATCTGATTTTTGTCTTACTCTTGTGCTGAAGTTTAGGAACTTTGACCAGATCTTTCCTAGGGATATTATTTGCAAAGTAGCTTCATTAAAAACTTTAGGCTCCGAAGATGATATTCTAGCTGTCATTCTAATCAAGAAGAACATTGGTCATGTTATCAATGTATTTTTGCAATGGGGATGTTAGCCTCTTTCATGAACAGTTTGATAATAACATTAGTAGTGAAAAAATATTTCTTGACCCAAAACTACCATTGAAACCTAGACTTATATTGACTCTCCCTTTCTTGGTGAAGATAAAGGAAATTATAGCTATAGAATAGTTGTACAATATTTTGAAGGGAATAGCTTTTATTCCAGATTTCCAGCCTCTGATTCACATTAGCGAAGGGCAGAGTCAACTGTTCTTGATATTACAGAGCAAAGGCTGTTACTACACAATCAAGGTCATTACCTCCTCATCTGTCTTCCTCTCACAGTCCTTATGTTTGAGTTTATCTCCATTCATGCAGAATATAATCACCAAACTTGACTTCTTCCCACGCCAAGATGGCCCCCATTCCAATGTATTACAACTACATCACATTGAGGGAAGGACTTCCTGTTTCTTTTTTTTGCAGCTGATTACCACCTTGGCTACAGGTATGTATGTTTTCTTTTACTATTTTTTTATAGACCTGCTTTAGCAGTCTTTATATTTAAATTTTTTGATCATACTCTTATGTGGGGTGTACGTGGTCACAGGGGTTGTCTGGGGCTTGCTGGGCACCCTGTGATGGCCTCGGGAGCTTTTGTGCCATTAGTTCAATGTGCGCTGGTGCGGGGTGACTTTGCCACATTGGGCGGCAGTTTAGTGGGTTTTCAACAATCGTGTGGCACCTGCATGACTTTTAAGATGGCTCCTCTACTCATCCCAATTGGCACGTCCGTGCTCTTCTGCCTGTCTCAGTGTGGTTGGGGAGTGCCCTCCAGTGAGAGCCCCATTGCCTGGACAACCAGCCAGCTTTATCAGGAAATGCTTTTCCTGTGCTGTGCTTGCAGCTTACCTCATTAAGGGTCGTTTTATACTGCATCTTCGGATTTTGCTATTTGGCTGCTGTTTTCTGGTGCCTAGTTCATCTGCATTATGAATGGTGCAGTGGATCTTACTCCAGTGTTTGGGCCATCTGCTGGGATGCCTGTGTTCTCAGACCTCCAGGCCATTATAGCGGGTACTGTGGATGCCGAGTTTCATGCCCGGGAGGGGGACTCCTCCTGCAAAGATTCCTAGGATGCCTCTGTCTTTGGAGGGAAATGATGAGGACATTAAGTGCTGTTCTGTGCGGGTGCAGATTAGGTGGAAATCGTGCAGCATGTTCAGGGTTTTTTAGGCTGTGCTGATTCAGCTCAGGCACCAGCTGATAATGACATTTTCTTGCATTATCAGCGTGCTGAGCCGGATTCACTTTTATTTGCTGTGCCTACAAATTAATGGAAGGATGTTGAGAAGCAGCCTTTCCCTCATTTCGTGTTGAAACATTATTCTCTGGATAGATTTGGTGAGGAGTTTGAGACATCAGTCAACACTGATAACACTATGGGCGGCTTGTCCACCCAGGGGTCTGTGGTGTTGGAGGACGCTCTGCCATTTGATGCCATTGACAAGAATGTGGAGGAGGCAGTGAAGCGGGCCTATGTGGCTCAGAATTTTGCAGTCTGGACCAATGCCAACTCCATTTATGCCATTCAGTTGCTCCTTGAGGACTTCCGTGCAGGAAGGTGTGGATTTCTCTGCCCTATCAGGCATTGATGGCGCAGTAGGTGTGGTTTCTCTCTGACATCACATTTGACAATCTCTGTGCATCTGCGGGTTTGCCTCTAGCACTGCCATTGCGGCATATCTCTACATCTGGATGCGCTGCTGGAAGCTTCTCAGAAGATAGTCCTCTTGAAACATCCCTTTACTGGTTCCAAGTTTTTTTTTAAAAATATCTCTTTATTCAGTTTTTGCAATGAAAGACAAAAAGTATAGCATACCCCCCAATTGTCGAGGATATGTGAGCAAAACATACATCAATAATTACAAAGGTCTTCCAGAGGCCAGAGCTGGAACATGACCCCAGTGCAGCAATCAGCACCGTTCTTCTTTTGTTGTCTGCAACAACATGAAAACCCACAATTTCAACTTGTATCTACTAGGCATGTCCCACTTTTCTTATGTTCCAATGTTTTTGGCAGTGATTTTGAGGAGCTGAATAAGAAGTCAGCAGGAATAGGAAGCTGGGTTAGCCTATTCACCCAGTCTCCAAGAGTAGTGGGTTTGGCTACAAACAGGCTTTTCCCACTCGCAACATCAGCCTTTTAGAGGAAGGGGTCGTAGCTGGGACACCCCTATTGCTGGCAAGTCCTGGTACCCATCATCTCCCACCTCCTCTACCATCCCTCCTAAAGCAAGATTGCTCCCAGGATCATCCTGTGAGGAGTTGTCTCCAGTACTTTCAGGACATTTGGACTCGTACCATTTCTGAAGCATGGGTTGTCGAAGTGGTCTCAGACTGATACAGGTTCAATTTCTGCGACATTCCTCCTTACCATTTTTAGGTTTTTAGGTTGAGCATAGCAGCACCCAACCTCTGCTTTTCCGATGTGTTGTTATCTAGTTGGGCTTATAACCAAGCCCACCTCACGCCTATCACTAGCGCTCGTTCATGGGCTTGCCCTTCAAAAACCCTTTGTTATCATTGGTAAATGCTTTACGTTTGTCCCTCCTTGGGGCGGTTTAGTTACCTCCTCGGGCATCGACCCTGTTACATGGCTAACTGCACTTTTGCTGATATCTTTGACTGTGAGCGAACTTCTTTTTCCGTTTATGTGTCTCTTTCATGCTCATGCTGCAGTGCTTTGAATCGGCTTGCTTATGTGAAACTGTTATACTTTTCATTTTCTATTTATGTGTCAAGAAAAGCCCTGTTAATAGCTCTAACTCAAGTAAATGCGAGCCCCATTGCATTGCAAATGCTTGTTTCAAGACTCCTGCAGCTCGCTCCCAAAAGAAGTTGGATGCACTGCTCAAGGTGATTCAGTTGCTGCTCCAGAAGGCTGCCATCACTCCAGCTCCCCCGCAGAGACTTTTCATGGCTATTATCGTTTGCTCTTTCTGGTGCAGATGGCTTGTGTGGAGTTGTGACCTGTGCAGGACCTGAAGGGAGTCAATTAGTATATTCCATATATGTCTTTAAAGATGGTGTCTCTCCAGCTGATTCTGCCCCTCTTACAGAAGGGCGAGTTCCTGACCTCCATCAATCTCATGGATGCCTACCTCCATGTCCCGGTACATCCCTCTCAACAGAAGTTCAGGCTGCAATTCCCACCAAGGACGTTCACCAAGCTTTTAGAGTATTTGATGGGTATTTTTAATTCTGAAGGTGTCCAGCTTTTCCCTGACCTTGATGACTGGCTGATTGCCTCTTGTTCTTTTTCCAAGGCCCAGATGGAGGTTCTCAGAGTGACACACTAATGGAGAAGTACAGCTTCTTGATCAACTGGAAGAAGTCCCAGGTTCAGCCATCCCAAGATCTCCTCTTCCTCGGGACCCACTTTAGGATGGACTTGGGGGAGAGCTTTGTGTCAGAAGAGTGTTGTGTTTGTTTCTGCTCCCATTTGTACTGTCTCCTTTTTTGCCCTTCGGCATCTGCAAGGACATGGCTCTGCTGTCAGGGGACGATATCCTCTACATTGGCCATTGGCCCTTGAGGGAGGTTGCACCTTTGTTCCCTTGTTCACCATGTCCTGAGGTATTGGAATCCCTTTCCTTGGGTGTACAAGACTCTGGTTCTGGTGACACCTCAAAGCCGCAGGGATCTTCAGTGATGGTTGAACCCTGCTCATCTGAGCAGAGGGTTTTCTTTTGTTCGTCCTCTTGATCTGGTTCTCATGACCAATGCCAATGGGATGGGGTGCCACTGTGGGAGTTTCTGCTGCATAGGAGAGATGGCTCTTTGGTCTTCGAAATGGAAGGAGCGGTTGTCACTTATGAAGGCCTTTTTGTTTTTCATCCCCTGTTGTTGCAAACTGCAGTGTGTGTGCAGATAGATAATCAGATTGTCCGCTCCTACCTCAATCAGCAGGGTGGCATGTGTCCCCCTCTGTGTTTCTCCTTTTCTGGGGGCTTTGCCTTTGCATCAAATACCATCTCCTGTCTCTCCCTGCAGTCTGTCTTCCAGGAAGGAGAATGGGCCTGCCAATACTCTGAGTCAGAGGTTTCTGTCCTCTGTGACGAAGTGTCTAGATCTGGTGATCTTTTATTCCATTCTTTTTCAGTTCAGTCACTCTTGACAAGATTTCTTTGCCACCAAAAAGAATGCCCTCCTTCCCCAATTTTGAAGGTTGGTTCCATCCCTGAGAGCTTGGGAGGTGGATGCTGTGGCTGTTCCCTGGCCCAGGGGTCTCCTTTATTGTTTTTTCCCCTATCCCTCTTCACCCTTGGGTGGCTCAGAATATGGTACAGGACTGGGCAGAGATTCTGTTGATTGCCCCGGCTTGGACGAAGAGCCCCTGGTACTCTTGTCTCCTCTATCTGTCTGTCAGGCCCCATTGGGTTTTGTTGATGCATCCCTCCACGCTGCGTTAGACACTTCTTCCACTGGACACTCTTTGAATTTTGCCGCTTGCAGTATGGCACTTCAGAGGTAGTCTCTCTTAGATCAAGGGTGTTCTTTAAATGTTGCTGCATTGATCCAGCAGTCCCAGTGGCCATCTATCCTTAAGGCTTATGGCCTCTTTAGGCTGAATTTTTCTTTATGGTCTCAGAGTAAGGGGTTGTTGGCTTCCTTTTGTGACCCTACAGCTCTTTTGGAACTCCTTCGGGACGGTTTTCAACTAGGTTTGGCTGTGTCTATCCTCCGTAGTCAGTGGACGGCTGTTCAAGCTTTTCACTGGGCCAGTGTTTTATCTGTTGCCCTCTGGTGGCTCACCTAATACAGTGTTGTTTTCTTAGGCATCCTGTTGTTCATTCCCCACTTCCTCTTTGGAACTTGCCTCTGGTTCGGTGGGGTTTGCAGGATGTTCTGTCTGAGGCTTTGGAGACTGCTGACTTCAAGTTTCTTTTGCCCAATGTAGTATTTCTGGTGGCCATTTCCTCTGGGAGCTTGGTGGGGGAGAGTGAGGCTTTGTTGCCCTCCCCTCCATTCGTTCGTTTTATTCCAAACAAGGTGGTGCTTTGTCCTAGTCCAGCCTTTCCCTGTAACATGGTGTCCTCTTTTCATTTGGATTCTGTATTGTTTTGCCTTCCTTTTGTCCCTCTCCTGTGTCTGACTAGAAGATGCTTTTGCATTCCCTTTATGTCTAGGGTGTGCTTTCTGCGTATTTGCAGTGTACTCCTGTGTTTCTCAAGTCTGATGGTTTGTTTGTCTCCCATGGTCTGGCGAAGAGGGGTCTCAAGCCTTCCCTCTATAATTTGTCCCATTGGATTAGGTTGGCACTTTCTCAGTCCTATCCGTTGGCTGGCCAACCAGTCCTAAAGTTTTGCCCTGGGAGGTCTACTAGGGGTGATTCTGCCTCCTGGACAGTGTTTAAATGGCTTCAATCTGTAACATTTTTTTTGCTGCCATTTGGGCTTTGCCTTACAATTTTATGACCCATTATCGTTTGCCATTGAATGAAGATGTATCATCTGATTTTGATGATGCTGTTAGGAGTGCTGTGGGTCCTCCTACAGTGTGATGTATTTGGGTCATTGCACTACAATATCTTCTTTTTGGATAACCTGTTGGTGTGTTTTGTTTCCAAATCAGTTTTTTGGCTTGGGTACATACGGACTGTGAGAGGAAGATGGACGAGGAGGTAATGCCTGGTTACTTACTAGTATTTTTCATTACTCTGAGTCCATGCCTTCCTCGTCACAGTCTGGAGTCCGTACCCGCCTCTCCCTATTGTTCAACTGATTTCTTTATGACCTTAATTATTTCAGGAAGTCCTTCCCTCGATGTGATGTATTTGTACTCCATGGAATGTGGGTCATCTTAGTGTGGGAAGGAAAAGTCAAGTTTGGTGATTATGTTCTACATGAATGGAGTTAAACCTATATGTAAGGGCTGTGATGAGAAATACATGGACTCAGAGTATGGAAAATTACCAATAAGTAACTAGGCATTCTGCAGCCTTAAATTTCTCGTTCTTATTTGGGACACTTCATATTCTGCTGCATGGATTGTTGTGAGAATTATTGGAGTGTGTGGTCGGGACTGAGAGGCAGAGTTCCCGAGTGGAAAAGTTATTATTATCAGACCAGATCCAATGTGTTCTGTTGTGTCATCTTCTTGCTATGGCTAAGGCTTTTCCCTTCTGTATTTTCCAGAGCGCTGCAGTTTCTCCCTTGTGTTCTAACATTTACAAGATCACCCTAGGACATTTGATTGAAGCCTATGTCCTTAGAAATCTGATATACATGGATGACAAGCAGACCCTTTCTGATTTACAGGAAGAATTACCCCCTGATGAAATGCATCTTTATCATTCAAGGATCAGATTTTGATGGTAGAAAAAAAACTGCTTATTTTTCAAAACTAACCTATGAGTTACAAGAGCCTCCAACCCTGATACCTTTAATCCAGGGAGTATTTATATCAAGAGTGCGTGTTATGTTAGACAGTTATATACCTGAACATTTTGAATTATAATTTGTTAAAATAAACTGAGTTGAATGTTGTAATAAAATGAATATGTGGTTTGAAAAAATCTGACAATTTGTCTGTGCAGCAAAAGTCCCTAGACTGGTTGACCATTAAAAAAATGATACACTTTTGAATTTTGATCTCTATTTGGAAAACTATTTGGGATTTCAACCCTACATAAATTTGATGAGCTGCCATAAACTGTATGCTAGGGATTTAACTCTCTTTGCCTGACCCCAAATTGAATCCATCAATGTGGAATTGCAAGAAGTTAAGTGGCAAAATCTGAAGTCTTGCAGGAGTGATGTTATGAATTGCTTTACCTCTAAACTTTGGTATATGACTGTACTATCATCCTATTTAACATCCCTGAAAGCCTATTTCTGTGGTTAGATCTGTTTATCTGTTGCATATTATGTATTATGCTATTTTTCTGTCTGTTTTTGTTAATGTTTTGTTAATTTTGTATGCTATAGGTACAGCACTTTGATGCTGATTATATGGAGTATGTGCATATTCTAAATAAAACACCTATACAAAAACTCTTCTGATATAAGGATAGTACACCTTTGTTTTATGCTTGCTTTCACCCCAAATCTCTTAGTAGAGGGTAAGGTCAATAGCACTAATATTGATGTGAATGAGTTGTAAAATCTGCTAGTTCTATCTTCCACTGAGCCTGTCCTGGCTTATCTTAGTTTGTTTTCCGATGATTTATATTTATTTCAAGCATTAGATTGACTTCACCTACAGAATTGACAGAATATATTTATTGACTGCTGTCTTGGTCAACAAAGATTACCTAATGGAATCCAACCATTTGACCATATTCATGATATGACTATCATCATGTGCTTGCTCCTGAACAAATATGAAGATTAACATCTGGCCATGAATGGCCACCCTTCACTCCAGCGTTTGATTTGGTGTGATGCTAACGATTGCCCAGCTCACCCTAATACACACAGACTATTTGGTAGTACAACATTTATATGGCACACAGAGATTGCAAAACATGTATTCTTTAGTTTATTATTGTAGGTTATTGAATGTACTTTATCAGTCAACAATTATTTTATACATTATGAAGTGCTTTTGAATCATATAAGATACAAAATTACACAAACAATAGATCAGTTCTACATGTGGTAGTATATGTTTTATTGAAGATTTAACTATCCATATATTTATGCATATACAAATTTAGCTTACTGTTATTGTAGTGATTCAAAAAACCTGGAAGTAAAGTATTTAAACATTAAAAACGTGAACATAAGCATGATTGCAAATTTATCATTGAAAAAGGAGCCTTAAATAGGCATGACTGATCATTTTACCATATTTGTCCAGTAAGCTTTTAGTCTCATAGGCAATTTTCAGTGGTCTTGGAATGAAAATGTGTTCTAAATGTGATTGTTAAGAGTAAACACCTATTCTCAAAGCTAGCTGTATAGAGCTGTAAGGTAGGATTCAAGAATCTGGATCTTGCAGAGACTGTATTGGGTTTCCTTCATAGTGGTATTAAGTCTACTAAAATGAAAAAGCCTAACTACAAAAAAAGAGAAGATATGACTCACCAAGCTAAAATTTCAAGTTTTGACTGCTCTTATCACTATGGAGTAGTTTTGGAGAGCCTTAACATGATAACAACTATTCCACAATGAATTCTCAACGGTGCAAATGATGGTAACAATCTATGTAGACTACATTACACTTTGTCTCCTAAAATGAGTTTGTGAAACAAAGTGTGATGATTAGTAAAGTGCTGGATGTTGTATGATTTTGAAAGGATGAATCCTTACGCTTTAGTTTTGGTCATGTAATGCTGAAAGGAATTGCTACAGGTATTACAATCTTTGGAAGCCAGCTCATATCTGCATGTTGGCAGGGGATTTGGAGGATTATAAAACTAGGATTAAGAAAATGACCCAGAAAATGACTTTTATAACTCTGTGGTAGGGTGTATTCTTATATTGTTTTTCAGTTCAGAATAGCAACATATCATAGGATTTTTATTCATTATGTTTTTTTCAGGTTATTAGTTCACCAGCTGTAGACAATGGTTTTAAAGCCACTGCTTTCAGAATGTCTTCATTGTGCTGTCTCTTTATCAGGATTATAGAGTGATTAGTTCTCCAGAGTCTATGATTTCACTGCTATCACGCTTTGACACAATACTTATCCTTCTTGCCTATTCTTTCATGTTGCTAAAGAATGTGTTGGCAGTTTGTATGGCACACTAATCACTCACAAGTGTATTCAGGCACTTGAGCAGGTGTGTAGGTGCGTAATCACTACAGATCGTTTCAAAGGACCAGGTCTTCTGCTGCTTTCAGAACTCAAGAAGTGAGGAGGAGGTTCAGATGTTTTGAGGGAGGTCATCCCATGTTTTAGGTGGCATCTAGCAGAAAGAGTGGCCTGTGATGCTGTATTTGTGAATGCAGGTGGTGTGTGCAAGTGAGTGTTTATAGATCATAGGTGTTTGGCAGTTTGGTGGAAATGTATTTGGCTGTTTAGACATGCTGATCAAGTGCTGTGTAAGGGTAAGGTATGTGTGTGTGAAAAGTTTGAATTGGCAGCACTTTAGAACGGTGGGCCAGTGAAGATCCTTGAGGGGAGGAGCAATGTGGGTGCAGTGTGGGAGGTTGAGTATGAGTCCTGTGGCATGTTTCTGGATGGCTGGTATCTCGGTAGAAGTTGCTTGGAGGTTCTGGCATAGTATGTATTACTGTAGTTGTGCCTGCTTGTGATGAATGCTTGTGTGGTGCTCATTCTGGTGTTCTGTAGCAGCAACATGAAGATCTTTTGAGTATGCATATGATGTGGACGCAGGAGGTACTCGCTGCATTGATTTATGCATCATGTTGAGCTTGGTTTCCTGAATGATCCCCAGATTTTTTGTGTGGTCGGTGGGTGTTGGTGTTGCTCCTAGCTCTGACCGCCACCAAGTGAAGTCCCATTGGGAGGTCTTAATTATGAAGACCATTACTTCTGTATTGTCAGAGTTGAGCTTTAAGCAGATGGTCCTCATCTACTCTGCTACCATGGTCATACAGTTGGTGAAGTTGGTTCTGGTGGTGGTTGTCTTTACTGTCAGTGAGAGGATGAGTTGGGTATCATCAGCGTAGGAGATGATGATGATCATCATCCTGGATCGGATGATGCTGGTGAGTGATGTCATGTAGATGTTCAATGGGGTGGGGATGAGGGAATTCCCTAGGGGAATCCGCAGATCAAGTTCTTAGTCTCTAATGTGAAAGGTGGCAATTATACTTTTTGAGTTCTTCCCATGAGGAAGGAGCAGATCCAGTTGGAGTCTTCTTTTGAAGGTGTTGTGGAAGACAGTTTTCAAAACTGTGGAAGGTCAAGCAAGATGAGGGCCGCTGTTTTTCTTAGGTCGAGGATGGTCCAGATGTCATTTGTGCCCACAATGAATGCCTTGTCTGTAATTTCTTATTTAATGGACGTCCTTTGTCTAGTGATTACAGAAATTACAGTGAACAGGACCCGAGCAATAGATCCTCAATGGGCCCCACCATAGGCCCCACCAAATAAGTAGATGGAAACATATTCCTTGGAAACCATGAAAAGTGTGGCAGCCTGAGATTGGTTGCGGGAGTAACTATCAGATGATAATTGGCTGTAGGACTCCAGCTGCTGCAGTGTTGTTTTTGATTTGCTACTGTGTTTCTTGTCCTATGCTCAATGGATTTGACAGATCGTACCATGCACTAGATCACTGAGGGAGATTTCTACTTTCATGATGCTTGTAAAAGCTTGGGAAACTGTAAAGGACTCCTGCAACAACATGCAACAAAAGGGGAAGGGCCATGCGCCAATGGGAGTGAAGTGGTGGGAGGGTCGAGCAAGCAGAGAAGAGGCATGCAGAGATAAGAGTAAGGTGGTGGGAAGGACAGGCAAGTCACGAACTGGAATTAGGAATGCAAGGCTGGAACATAAAAAGCCCGGCAGCTGTTTTTGCAGCTGTCTGCAATCCGCAACTGTGTTTTTGGGAAATTCAGTCTGTTGACCAGTATAATTGTTTTGTGAAATAAGTTGTTACTGATCAAATATTTCCACAATTGGATACTTGTGGATGGGTATTCTTTGCCCTGGAGGCATTATCAAGAAACAACAGGGTCTAGAATTTCAAAAACAAAAAGCCTGGAATTTTTCTTGAAGGCTTCACAAGCACAAGAAGTCAAACTACGTAGCTCAAACCTTTTAAATCAGGCCTAAGGAAAAGATACAATTAAATGCTCCAAAGTTATAACTTACTTCTCTCAAATGCCTCAGGCACATTTAGGATGCGTGTCTCGAGCTGCACGTATTTCACCAGGATAACAGTAAGGCACTGTTTGAGGTATTGCCATTGTGTGCTAGTGGTGCTGTACTGCTTATGCTGGTACTCAAAAAACTATTATGGTCATGGGGAGCCCATGAGGGAGGGGTTTATGTACAGTGGGAGGGGAGAGTAGGGCAAGCAGGGAAAGTAAAATGAGTGAGTGGGGTGAGAGGTTCGGGCAAACAAGGGGTAGAATAAGGAAGGCAGAAAATCAAATATACCGTGCTTGATAAGAAGGACTGCAGACATATGCATTTATAAAGAGTGCATTTGTAAAAGTAAAAATAAAGTTCCTTTGGAAAGCATGTGGTCATTTGAAGGACACTGGCCAGCAGCCAATGACAAGTTTCTGGAGTCTGTACTTAATTTAAGCTCCACGGGATGGCATGGACAGCAATAGCAGAGCAGGAATAGAAGGAAGTGAAAGTAGATGACATGCTGGCCAACAGAAAAAGCTAGTTAAATATAGCAATTTTGAAATAAATGGTAAGTAAGGAAAGGGTTGTAAGCCCTGTTTTAAAGATTTTCTTGAGAATACAAAATTGCTGTGCAGGTGAAACCTAACAACTGCCAAAAATGGAGAGAGCGGGAACCTGCAAGAGTGAGATAGGCAGACAGGAAGTGTCTGGTAGTGGAATAAAGAGGCATGGAGTGGAGTTAGGACTATGAAGCCTCAGTATTTGGTGTGCTGACATTCAGTAGCGCCTGCTATGAGCTTCTGAGCAGAGCTTTGTGCACCGGCACTCATTATTTTACAAGTTAAGCACTGGCTATGCCCAGGAACACAGAATGGTGACTGAAGGACTACTGTCTTTTACTTATTCTGCAGCACATTAACTAACTTATTGAACTTAAAGATGAGTTCATGTTTTGCTCTAGTATGATTTTAATCTATAAAGGTTGTAAAGCCATATTCTGTTGCTGTTACCAGGTGCACAGTGGATTACTGTGCCTTCATAATAATTATGGTTCTATGTACAGTGGCTGTCCTAGAGGTACACAATTATTCAAGAAGTGCTACTTTCCAAATGTACCAACATCTCTTGAAATATTTGAACCTTCCCAAATATAGCCCAAAGAGTTCTTGCTCCCTCATATAACGGTTCACCACATCTTGCAGTAAAGTACAAGTGTACCTATTGTTTTATTTCTTTATGTGGGCAACAATTTTGGGAGGAAATACTGAGAATCTCTATTCTTATTGGGAGCTGCTAGGATCATCATCATGTCTCATGCGGGTCGCTGGTATGCCATCCGTAAGCGGGGCACAATAAGTACAACGCTGTCAGAGAAAAGGAAGAGGCAATCTCCAGTCTGCTTTACCCGAAAGGTGACTTCCCGATGTATCGCCTAGAAACTAGGACCCTCTTATTGAAATACTTGCACAGTTCCCAAAAGAACTGTATCGCCTAGAAACTAGGACCCTCTTATTGAAATACTTACACAGTTCCCAAAAGAACTGTAAAATAAATGCGCAATTTAACAGTACTCCTAGATTTTAGAATACTTTCTCACTCTCGCTGCAGAGTTTGAAAATATATGGCATAGAACGCCTTTGGAAAACGCCTACCATTTCGCACCGTAGTAGATTGTAGCACATGACTGGGAGCAGTTTGGGTAGTACGATACTGATGTGAGATGGAAGACACACTCCTGTAATAGTGGCCCGGGCATTAATGCGTTCGGCTTGTTCGGGAACCTTGGTGTCGCTCCTATTCACTACTAATAGCTAGCGATTCCACACGTGACCTCACTTCAACCCGCTTGGCTGTGGGGTGATGATTACAGATTATGCTCTGTTTGTCTCTGCTGAAATAGGTATCAGGATGAGATCAACTTTAAATTTATTGAATGAAAAATAGATATGGCTCATCATTTAAAGGGTTTTCTTCCAGCAGCGGTGTACTGTGAAAGTCATATGTTATCCTTTATTTGTTTTCTTACAGTAGAAACTCGTTTTTTAACCCGTTTAAAATTTATGGGTTTCTGCACCAGCTCTATCTGAATCCATCCAAAAGGTCGCTTCCTGCTTTAGGCAGCTATTCTCTGCCTACGCACTTGGCATAACTCAAGTTATAAATCCTTTACCTCTGCAGAATATTGCCTTGAACTGGCTCTCTGATATTTTCAGTGCTAAAGGATTAGTTTGCCAAGCCTAAATACAGCTTTTTCCAAAACAACAAACATGAATTAGGTGACATCATATTTAAACAGGAAGAAATATGCTTCCAAAAACTACATTTAGTAGTTGATATCAATGAATGGTATTTTGCTCGGACACTTTAGATATATTTATTGTGTCAATACCAGTTGCACACCGGGGACATTTGTAAAGATTTTTCAATTCCAGAATGTTTTGCAAGCTGGCATTAGTTCTAGTTATATTCATTGCTGACACTGCAAAAAGAAAGAAGAGAATCATATAATGCAATGAGTAGCATCACCCCAATGTCCGATTTTCAATTTCAAGTGACTGCATTCCCTATTACAGACTCTGGATATGTGTTTATATTGGAGGGTACATATGTTATGTTATGCAGATTTGTATAGTGCATTGCCACCCAGGAGGGTATCCTGGTGCTGAGCAGGTGTGAGTCTTGGCACACCTAGGGCCTACTGAGACTACTCAAAAAGTCAGTTCTTTAGCTTCTTGTGGAATTCAAGAAGTGAGGAGGAGGATATTATGTGTAGCTGCACGTGTTCTATGCTTTAGGAGTAATGTGGGAGAAGGCTCGACCGCCAGATCTGGATATCCATATGTGTGGGATTTGTGCAGGTAGGAGTCCAGATGAGTGGAGGTGTGCAGATGAGAAGTTTAAATTGTGCTCATTTGTGAATGGGGAGCCAGTTGAATTTCTTAAGCTTATGTGATGTAAGCACAGCGTGAGAGGTTAAGAGTGATTCTGGCCATTGAGTTCTGAACGGTCTGCAGCCTTCTGGTGAGTTTTTTGTTGTTTCCGGAATAGAAGGTGTTCTCATAGCCCAGCTTGCTTTTGACTAAAATGGTTATGACGGTTTTCCAGGTGATGACTGGGAGCCATTTGATAATCTTCGTCAACATCTTCAGGATATGGAAGCATGTGGCAGTGACCACATTGACTTGGATGGTCATGTTGAGTTTGTTGTTGATGATAATCCTGATGTTCTTGTTGTGGGTAATGGAAGTTGGCGTCGGTCCTACCTTTGTTGGGCCCCAGATGGAGTCCCATGGTGATGTGCTCTTCCCAAAGATCACAATTTTGGTCACTTTAGACAATTGGTCTTCAGTCATGCAGGCATTGAACTTGATCTAGGTACTAGGCATCCTGTCCATGAGGGAGAGAATGAGTTGTGTGTTACTGGTGTTGGAGAGGATGTCGATATCATGAGAGTGGATGATGCTAGCTAGAGGGATCATGGCTGCATTGAAGAGGGTTGCGGTTGTCGGTGGTTTACAGTACCAAGCTGGCTGATTGGCTCCTTCCAGTCTATCAGAGTGTGTGTCCATGGTTTTCGATGTTGTGTAGTCATTGTATGAAGATGGAGTGGGAGATTGTGTCAGCTGCTGCAGAGAGGTCCTGGAGGATGAGGGCCACTGTGTCTTCTCTGTCTAGAGTCATGCCGATATCATCCATGGCAGCCATGAGGGTAGTTTCCATGCTGTGGTTGGGTCTGAAACAAGACTGAGTGATGTCAAGTAGTTGATGCTCATTAAGGTATTTGGTGAGATGTCTGTTGATTATGTTATCTAAGACCTTGGCCGGGAATGGTAGCAGGAAGATTTTTCTGTAGCTGACAAATGTTGAAGGGTCTGCAGAGTGTTTCTTCAGTGATGGGATCACAGTTGCATATTTCCAAGCATCTGGGAAGGTCGCTGAAAGAGATGGAGACATTCAGAATGGTTGGGAAGATGGCACTGATGGATTTCAGCCCTCTGAAGTAGGCATGGTGGGGTTTAGGATCTGATGGGGCACTTTAGTGGATGGACTTCATGGTGGCTGCAGTTTCTTATGGAGTGATGATGGGCTATATGCCATCTTCTCCGTGAGGCTATTATTAAATGTGTCTACACTAAAAATATTGATGGTCATTAGGTATAAAGCTTTACGGAATGTGTCTGCACTAAAAATATTGGTGATCATTAGGTATTCTAATAGGTAGGAAAGTGAACAGGAAAGGGCTTAAAATGTTCTTACACATGGTAACACCTAACCACACCCATGAAGAATGTAGTCTTGCTTCACTCAAAGGCCCATTTGATCAATGCTGAATTGTCAAACAATATGTGAAAAATCACTCAAGGAGGAAATTAAATTCTCTGATCTGGCAAAAGGAATTTGAGTTAGTAAATGGCTATTGGATAATTCATTCTAAAACAAAAGTGACAGTTACAAGACCCTTTACATCCTTTGAGGGGGCTGTTGAGTTCTGGTCCTTATACGATAGGCCTGATACCCACTATCTACAAACTAGTCTTTGCTCACAAAGGTAACACAAGTCAAACCATCAAATGCAAAGTAGAAAGCAAACCCTCACATCATGTCAGCATGGATATATATGAATAACTGTGGGCTGATCTTTCTCAACACACACTAAATTCCTAAAATTCCTGATTTAGAAATGAGCAGTATTGGAGGATCCTGGCAAGAAATGGCAAATGCTCCATCCATGACTTGTGCCAGTTAGCCACTCATTTTAAAGTTTTTTAAATGTTGTTTGTCCTGATGGCAGAGACACCTTCTCCACCATCCTGCCCAGCAAGGTATCATCCTAATTCCAAAAAGAGCAGTGGTTTAGACACATCTTCTCCAGGAACAGACTCCTCGCTGTGTTTGGAGGAACTCCAGTGAAACTGTGTTCGGTTTTCATGAAAAAACATGTTTTGTAACATCACTGTATGTTTGGGAGGTTTGGTAAGCAGACACAGGACACAGGCACTATACCCCAATTAAGGAAGAACAATTCCAGCTGCCCACACTTGGTGGCAAACATCTTACCATCAAACATAGGCACTATAAGAATGTACGTGAAAGTTTTCCTGAAGTGGATCCTCCCAAGGTCGAAAGTACTACTATGGAGGAGAAAGCTTAACTATCTAAATGTGTTTAACGTTTCACCAGCAATTAACAAATGACCTACAGTTTCCCCACTGTCAAATGAAAATGCAAAACTCTCGATCAGCCATATAGTAACCGCTACAAACAGATGAATTAGCAAGTATTGTACTGCTCATAATAAACCTCAATATAAAGAAACTCATATTTTCAGTTACTTTTGCAGCATGTTGAAAATAATTTGGAGTGCGTGTGGAGACAGGAACAGCTATATTTATTCACAAGTTGTGGCCCAGCATCCCGGGAGACAACTCTCCTGGTAGAAGAGACCCAAACCTGAAATACATGACACATGCCAATAATATGTTACAAAGACACCATACCATGTCATTTCAATTATTGGTACATTTCAAAAGAAGCTTGACAAATTCACCAAGTGCTCCAAAAACTTTCAGACACGTGGAATATAGAACCCATTATTTACCACAGAATTATGACCATAATTTTTTCCAAGATGGCAGCTAGTGCTAGGATATATGACTAATGATGAGCAGCTTTTTACCTGTCCCATTAAATTGAGAGCTCTTAATCTCTTTCTATAACACACTCATAAGACCACAGTACAATAAAAACAAATATAGATAGTTTCTAATGAGGGAGTCATCTATGTGCTATTGTGTTTCCCCAATAAAGAATGGATTTGGAAATGGTATGGCTTTAAGATGGAATGATTGGTAAGAGACAGAGGGGGAGTGGTGTTTTGAATATCTTTATATGATAACCATGCTTTATAGTATGTATGTTCTAATCATAGTGTGATTGCTGTTTTATAATTGAGACCAATTATACATTCAAGCATTAATATTAATTCTCACAGCAGTGAGCTAAGTACAAAAAGGTATTCAACCCTGAATGAAATTACACAATGCTTGTTTAAAAAGTACATCCTACCATAGTTCTTTATTTTGAATGGTACGACAAAGCTTTGACCGGTTTAGTAATCTAACAAAGTGTTTGGCTTATCTGCATGGGAAAAGCCCTCTTTAAAATGAAGCATAACGATGTTTTCCTCAGTATGGTAGAATACCAGATTGGTAAAAGAATGATTAAAGACACTAAGGACTGCCAAGCCATTTTAGGGAGCCATCATGTTGCAAACATTTTTCACAACATTTCTTCAAGAAGGATGAAAAGTAGTTTTCCAGTGTTTGCCTAATTCCACAAAAGAGCTTATACTCTGTATATTCTTTTAAATGTAGTCATTCATCAAATTAACACAACTATTTCCAGTGGGATATGTGTTCACATTGGAATAAAATGTTATTATGGTGGCTCTTTCTTATTGAATGATGGTTGTATTAATGCAGTAAATGGTGTTGTATTAGGTCTCAAGCCAAAGAATCCTATGTATGTATGTGTGTATGCATATGATATTTCTATAGTGCCAACCTACCCAGAAGGCATGTAGGGCATTGTACACAGTCATAGACAAACATAGACTCAATGAGTAACAGGAGAGGTACTTTGGTTGTGGATGGTTAATGCATTGTATGTAGTGTTCTCCAAAGAGGTGAGTGTTCAACTCTTTCCTAAATTAGAGCAGAATTAGCATAGTACTGATGGGTACAAGGATGTTGTTCCAGATCCTCGCCATTGAAGGAAAATGCCTGGTGCCTTGTGTTTTTTCATTTTTATACTACCTACTTGTGCTATCAAATGAGTTCCTGGCTGCTGGTGTTATTAGAGCCACCAGAGATGGTGAACTTCTCTGCAAGATAAGCAGTGGTGCTAGTCGTGATGACTTTGTAAATGATGCAGCTGGTTTTAAAGATGGTGCAGGCCAGCAAGAGGAGCCAATGGAGGTCCATCAAGATAGGGAATAATATGATCTTATTTGTTCAGGCCCTGGGGGAGGCCTTATGGGGCATATAGAATACCCTGAAGAGATGCTAATGTTGAGTCTGGGAGGCCATGCAGGAGGACATGTCCACCATCTGAAGGCAAGAGTTCAAAGGCATGGGAAAAGTAGTTCTGAAGCCACTTTCTGGAACTAAGTGTTTCACTTTCCTTAGAAGAGACAGTTGTTTTTTGGCAATGTGCTCCTTGAGGTTAAGGTGTGTTCCTGGAGGTTAAGGTGGGTGTTCAGGGAAAATCCAACTGATTTTGCATTTGGTGAAAGTTGGGGTTCAATACCATCCAGGTTCATGTCACTGAGACAAATTTATTCTGTTTATTGATTGTCGTTCTTGTCAAATAACAGGAATTCTGCCTTGATTTGTTTGATCTTTGTGTATATGCTGGGCATCCATGTCTGGAAAGATGTGCAGACACTGTTTGAGGTGTTGGTTGTCTGAAGCAAAGGCAACCTTCAAGTAGAATTGTGTGTCATCAACATGTTAATAGATCCTTATGTTGTTATCTATGATTAGAACACCAAGTACCTCTAGTTGAGTCTAGCTGAGCAGCAAGCCAGACAAAAGAGTTTGGTGAGGTAGATATAAGCTATGCTGACCACTGGCTTGAGATTTAGTTAAACAATTTCGGGGGAATGGAAATAAACCCATATAACTCTCACTACTGTAATCAAAGTTCTTAAACCAATAGGTATTTTTTGATCCGGTTGGTAGTAAATAACTCAAATTCATGTAATAACAGCTCAAAGGGCCATTACATAGGGAATCGGAACATGAAATGGTACTAGAAAGCACAATGATTAGGATGTAGGCATTTAGTCACAAAAGTACCCCTGTATAGACGAGGGTAACTTGGGCCCAATAACAGATGATCTCCTTCAACTGCTTGGAAGTTAACATAATTTGATATCAGCATGCTATAAAACCTTTAAACAAATATATGATACACATTTGCATTCATATTTCATGAAGTTCTCGGTTTCCTCTAAGGTACTTTGACAGACTCTTTATAAACACTTGGTTTGAAAGCACTCTCTATTTCTTTTCATGGATTCTGGTAGGTTTAATAGCCTACTCTGTCAGTCTGTCCACACATGGCTACTGTGAGTCTTGTTACAGTGACCTCCTATGAATTAAGTGTGTGCAGCTATTGGGTCTTACGTTGTAGCACAGTAGCTCTTGACATCCTGTTCCCAATTTCATTATTCTGCTCCTTGGCAAGTGTTCGACATGTTTTTTTTTAAGCACTAACAGCATTGCCTCGTATAATTCACAATACGTGTCGCATTTTGTCTGCACATTCGAAGCATCACACAATATAATGGTATTTTCATATGATAGACAAGTTATAATAATACAACTTCTTCAGGCAGAATGAAAGGAAAACATGTACTCAGCATTTTATAGACTGGACTCCCTCCCCCTAACCTACCGTACTATGTCACCTCTCTGTAAATGTGGGTGTGGGGGTGCTGTATGTGGAAGTGTGTGTGATTCTGCCATTGCCTGCGTAGCGGTAGGATATGATAAAGGAGTAACTGTAAAATTGGGGGGGAGGGGGCGATTCCGATGTCCTGTAGAGCCAAGAGAAAGAAAGGGGGTAGAGGGCCATTCTACGCCCACCATGGAAAGGTGGTGGAAGTTGGGCCCAGAGTATGGCTAAGAAGACCTCAATGGGCCTGTAGAAGACCTCTGTGTTAATCACTCGGCCTCCGACTCTGCAATCCGTTCCTTGAATTCCTCTAGAAGAGAGTCCATGCGAATGAGACTGGTCTCTTCCCGTATCCCTCTGTACTTCTCCCGCCTTAGCGCCCCGCTTTCTGCCAGGCACAACTCCAACTTCCTCCCACCACTGAGCGACTCGTGGGGTCCTCAGAGATTTCAAGCTTCTAGTTATGAGTGCTCTGCATGTTTTAAATGTTCTTTCCAAGCTGAATACTAAAGTGTGCTGGAGTGTAAGGGGCACTGTGTGGATAATGCTCTTCAGAGACTGAAAGGAAGCACTAATTCATGATTTAAAGGCTTTTTCTAAATAAATAATTTAACGGGCCTTTTTCACAAAAGTAATCTTACACTTTTGGTGTTTTGGTATTTTGCTATTCACACACTAGTAGTGTAGTTTTAAGTGTAGTATTTTTACAACTGTAGAGACCTCTGCACATAAAAAGATTGCCCTTTCTCTGACGTGGTGCAGTTACTACACGTGAAAGTACATTCGCAGTTTCTGAACAGCAAAATAAAATAGTCAACTTGCACCAAAAATATATGCTTAACTTTGTGAATTATTCTGAAAATGTTTCGGGTGTGCTCAGCGTTCTTTTCTACCAACAAGGCCTGTTTGTCTTACATATATTCCATTTATAGATGAAACTGCCCTTGTGATATCAATTCACCTTTTTATTTGTCTTTGGAATGAGAAAAGAAGGCGACTGCATCTAAACCTAACACTTTATGATTACACAGTTCTTCTGTTTTTTAGCTCACAGACTCTGGGTATTTGAATTGGATTAATTATTTAAAAACGGTCTCCTTTAAAATTCACAGCATTTGTGCTGGTGATGGCCACTGCTTGTTGCGGCTGTGAATGCTGTGCTTTCTGTCATCAGGTTGCTGCCTGGTGTGCCACTGAATGAAGAGGGCTTCTTCTATATAAACTGGCATTTTAAATCCAGTCCAGCCCTAATCTGACCGACAGTTCTTGGCCTGCCCTGCCTTTCAATATTTTGGATTGCCTTAGACCAATGCACATTGGACAAATGGAATGCCACAAAACCATATCAAAGTTGTCACAGACATTATTTATCTCCTCTTATACACCACTACAAGACTGAAACTAAATTCAAGTGTACTACAAGGCCACCACAGAGCACCTTGACTGGTGCAACAGTGGGCAATTTATAGATGCTGTCTATCCTGACATTAAGAAAAAAAACAAGTGAGCTCTCTGGAAATCAGAAACTAAAATGTAAACCTACAAATACAAGAAAAAGATGGCTAAGAAGATGAAAAATAAAATAGTGGCTGATAATCACTTTGTAAGTGGGTGACTCCTGACTTTCCTTTAAGCTTTTGTTGTATTGGGTCTTTACTGAATTGCTACAATGGAGCTATTGTAGAGGAATGGACATCAACGCCTATAATTTTCAGGTCAGTTTGCATAATTATTTTCCATTCGCAAAAAGTATGTGCACATTTTGCAATCACTTTTTGTGAATGGAATATGCTTACATGAGGCCCCAAGTTCCTGATCTCAGATAAATGCTTGTACTGGTCTGTGGGAGTATTGTTGCTGTTATCTTTATTGAATTCAAGCTGTGTGCAGCTGTTCGTTGCATATTGGTATGGCTCCGCCTTTCAACATTCTGACACATTTGTGTCACAAGTCCCCTACCTTGTGATCTACATGTTTTAGGTGTGAAGCTCGGCTGAATACTAAAATGTGCGAATGTGTACAGGGTCGACCTAAAGTGGCTATGTATGGTCCTCTGAAGTAGCCAAAACACAGCCCAAACGTGCAGTCTGAAGAAGTGAAGTAAATGAATGAATTAACGTTTCCGATGAGTTCAACGCTCTCTTCCAACAGTGAGACCTGTTTATCATACTTATATTTCATTCATAGGTGAAACTGACCTTGTGATATCAGTCCAGCCTTTATTTTCTCTTTGGAAAGAGAAAAAAAGGTAGCTACATCTAAACCTAATTCCTTAGGTTTGCACAGCTCCTATTTTTAGCTCGCAGTCTCTGGGTATTTGCATTGCATTAATTATTTAGAAAACGTATCCTTTAAGATTCACAGCGGTTGTGCTGCTGATGTGCTTCTTGTCTCTGTGAACGCTGTGATTTCTGTCCTCGGGTTGGTACGTAGCATACCAGAAAGTTAGGACGGCGTGGCATATTACATCCAGACCTGACTGACTGTGAACCGACAGTCATTGGCCCTGAACAGAAGCCCTGCCACCTCTGTGAACAGATTGGATTGGCTTACAACAGCTCGCATATCAAAGTTATCACAGAAAATATTGGTCGCCTAATAATTAACTTTAGGGATGTAAACCCCATTCATATTTACAAAAAGACCATCTCTAAAAAACACTTCTCGTGTAACAGCATGCAATTAATAAATGGTGCATATCCAAAGTTTAGAATGAAAACAAGTTCTTAGCTATTAATAAAATCATTACAAATAATGATACAGGCACTTTTCAGTTCCACATCCACAGGTGAACAGTTGAAGAAACCACGCACGTTATGTGTGGAGTAAAGCAGGAAAATATCACAGGCCCCAAAACCACAAGATTAATCTCAGAAAAATGAAAGTTCACAACTATGGGCCAGATGTAGCAACCCTTTTGCGAGTCGCAAACGGCGAAAATCGCCGTTTGCGACTCGCAAACGTGGGTTTGCAATTCACAAATGCATATTGCGAGTCGTTACCGACTCGCAATATGCATTTGCGACTCGCAAATAGGAAGGGGTGTTCCCTTCCTATTTGCGAGTCGGAGTGGTATGCAACTCCATTTGCGACCGCGTACTCGGTCGCAAATGGAGTCGCAGTTACCATCCACTTGAAGTGGATGGTAACCCATTCGCAAACGGGAAGGGGTCCCCATGGGACCCCTTCCCCTTTGTGACTGGACCCCATATTATTTTTTCAGGGCAGGGAGTGGTCCAAGGGACCACTCCCTGCCCTGAAAAATCCGAAACTAAAGGTTTCGGTTTTTTTTTGTAGTGCAGCTCGTTTTCCCTTAGGGAAAACGGGCTACACTTAAAAAAAAATAAAACCTGCTTTATTGAACAGCAGGTCGCTAACATGGAGGCCTGCTGTTAGCGAGTGCCTATACTCGCAATGGGGCTGCAATTTGCGACCCACCTCATGAATATTCATGAGGTGGGTCATTGCGACCCCATTGCGAGTTGCAGTCGGTGTCTGAGACACCGTACTGCATAGCAATTTGCGACTTGCAAATTGCGAGTCGCAGGGACTCGCAATTTGCAAGTCGCAAATTGCATTTTTGCTACATCTGGCCCTATGTGATTTGGACTCACCGCAATACCGGTCTTCCTTCACCAGGGAGGAGCAGCAAGTTAGTGTGAGTTGTATCGAGGGCCGGACATTTCCCTGGTGGGTTGCAGCCATTGGAGGCCGGGTTTGACATCTAGTGATGAGCTGTGATGCCCTTAATTCCAATGTCCTACTTCTGATATTCCCTCTTCTACCAATTACATATCGTTGACTCACGCACAACAAATATATTGAACATGTTTCCTTAGGCACATGGAATGAGGTAATATCAGCTATCACGTGAAAAAACATGACGAGCGGCAGTGTAAACACGACATCACTGCGAGTGCTGTCGTAAGCGATTTGTGAGTCAGTGCTTGAAGCATGTATATCAATAATGTATATACTAATTTCCTCATTACACAAGGGCTATGGAGCTCACGTTTTCTCACACCCACTTTTCATAACCCTTCGGAATACAGCTGAGGACCCGTCAGCGCAATACCTACAGGTCGAATTTGTGGGTGACTATGGCGTTGCAAAAGATGTAAACAGGGAGGAAGGTGATGGAGCGGCAAAACTCCTTCTTCACTCTGCGAGATGGTCTGAACAGGAGGCTTGGCAGGGGCAGAGGCCGCCTAATCTGTGGCTATTGATTACAAACTAGCAGCCACAGAATACATTAGGGGGATTAGCGGATTCGTAGGCCGCCGCTGCTGTCAGTGGTGATGTCGGGTTGGATGCAGGCTGGTCTGTCAGTATTGATTCTTTTTTTTCTAGCACTGCACGAACAATAAAAGTGGACCTGAAAAAAAATCTTGAATGTTACTTTCTTTGTAACTGTTTTCTGTTGTTGCTTTTATCCAAGTTTTTGTGTACCCATCTGCATCCAGGATTTCTGTACAGGTGCCATTGCTTAACTTGGTTGTAGTGCGGGCTCATCAGGACCCTCTTTCGGATATCAGACTTTTAACCTAAGTAAGAAATCAGAGGGAAGGAAAGAGGAAGAAACAGACGGAAAAAAGTCACACAATGTGAAAGCAGGAACCTGTAAGAATGAGATAAATGGGCCGAGGGTGTCTGGTGCCAGACATATGTATTCCTCATATTGATTATTTTTTTTACGCACGGAGTGACATAAACTAGACCTCGGCCCTTGCTTCTGTCATGCATTTCTTATGAGGCCTGCAGCACCTAGAGGCCCTTATATATAACAATCATGTGGGAACCAAGCAGAATAACAGCAAAGAAATGCTGGTGCATATTACACAAAATCATTGCGCATATTAGGCTGCAGCAGAAGCAATCAATGCATGCTAGCACGCAGCTCTGACTAATGAAAGCTATTTTGTGCCTGTGTGCTTTTTGGAAGCATGCAGACCCGTGATAACCCTCTTTGCACACTGACATTTCTGAAATGGAAAACTTAAACACAGAGCAGCGCACTATGCGTGCATTCTGCCCTGGCTATCGAGCTCCAACGGCGAGCTCCATTGAATATTCATGAGCCAGGTAATACAAATGGGGAATACGGTCAGCAAAAAAATAGCACGTAGGCGCCCTCTCGGACATTTATTTACGATTCTAATACATTTTTTGTCTAGCGAAAATGTACATATTTTTATTTACTGAGCAAAAAGAAGCTTCGGAATCTTGTATCTGCAGCCCTCGTCACAGTCATCAAGTCGTATTTTGCACTGCACTCACTGGCTTTTAAAGCCTGCTTGTTTTTTTTCGTTTCCTTTGTTTTTTACACCGAGAGCGTTTTGCGCCGTGCTGGTATTTCCTAGACCTCTGCATTCCTGGTCCTATTTCCAGCGGGCCCCTTCCATATTATTGCTGGGCCTGTGTTCTTTACAATAGTCTCATTATCTTCCAGTTTACAGGGAAGCTGAGTTATCTACCTATGGAACTAAATGCCTCATCTGTACAGATATATTTTAGGCTGATGACAGCCGTCTTATTTCCATTTTCACACTACATTCCACATCGTCTCAGACGTCAGTTATGTCTCCCTGTCCCGAGGTGATGTTTTCACATAGCACGCGCAGAAGTGGCTCTTCTATTGACCTGATTTTTTCCCATTTGCTGTCTTCAAAACATGGCCGTGCCCTATTTTCAACAAAATGTTATTAAACTGATAGTATCACTGTAGGGAAGAAGGCATTTGTACCAAGAGCTGGGAATTCGAGCTTCCACTTATTACTGTGCAGTAAATGAGAAAGTGACATGCATATCAATGCAGTCATGGCTTGCGGGGGTTACAGAGGGTGGGCAACGTGCGGGGGGAGGGGAGGATATTAATACCATTAAAGAATAAATGAAAAAAAACTTACCTCCGCTACGCACCACCACTTCTCCGTCTCCTCAGCAGGCAGGCACAGGCTCCCAGCCTGCCCTTCGGCCAATCCTGACCCTGCTCAGAGCAGCGTTAGGATTGTCTTGGAGCCCCCAGCCAGGGCGCTCCCAGGCAGACTGGGAGCCTGTGCCTGCGCTCTCTAGGTAGGCAACACAGTGCCTGGCTGGAGAGAGCACGGCGCTCATGAGTGTTTGGCCAGCCCGAGACGGCCGGCCAAACACACATGCGCACTGACGGGAGTGCACAGTGCACTCCCCTCATCCCTATCATCCCAATGCACCGCCCCTTTAACAATGAAAGGATAATAAAGTTAGTTCATTGTTATAGTATTTGCAGCAGTTGCTGCTGGCGCGGGGGCAACTCTTCCTCTCCATACTGGAGGAGCCGCCGCTGTATGCATGCTGTCTCTTCCTCGTACCTCAGCAGTGGGCATTTGCTTGTGAATTCACCTATGACACACTCTGCCTTACAGCTTGTAGCTGGGGAACCCTAGCAAAAATTCTCAAACCATGATGCTTTTGGTTGTGGAGGGGCCACAGTAGGCAGGGAGTGCAATAAAAGCATGTGTGCCTCCCTGTGATATATAATGAGCATACTTTTTGATTGTGTACATACACATTTAGCATATGATGCCTCTTAGATAAGCGTTGGTTTCTCCTTTTCAGCTGCTCATGTTAAGCTCCAAGACCTCAGGCTAGAACAGTGAATTGAATCTGTAAGCGTACACACTCACCAGATGGCCCCTCATGCTCTTTTGACTGTTTGGGTGCTCCACTACGCACAAGAGAGCCAGTCGTGTGATGACTCAAGAGCATCTCCATGGCAAACCACCCTCTTCTCTTGGAAGGGAAAAAATAGCTCCCAGATATGTAGATGATCTTCACCTTCCACAAGGGAGAAATGTGGCTCTGTAGTTTTAGCTTGGTTTTGGCAGTTGCCTTACAAGGGTCGCAAGGCAAAACATTGCTGTGTGCATGTGCTTAGTAACCTGTTGTCGGTGTGACTATTTGCAACCTGTTACCAGGGTCTGTCCTTTATAGAGCTACTGCTGAGTAAGCAGTCAATCGGAGTATAATTTTTGTTCATGGGCTAGACACCATTGTTTATAACCCTTGTCCTTCTTTTACCTACATACATAAGGCTAACCACTATCTGGTGGATAATTACCTTTTCAAGTGGTTCACCCCTTGTCACGGCACACATGGATGTCTTGCTTTACAGTCAGCCTTAGACCACCTTCGCACTTGATTCTTTGCTGAAGAATTTTAAATGTAATTAATTAATAATAACTTTACCAAATTGGTGAATTATTTCCTTAATTGGACACAATCCACCATTTCGTTGGTTTAGACTGACCCCCACCTTTCTTGGAAAGCTACCCCTTTGACTATGTTACACCTCTTCCAGAGTAAACACTGATGTCCAGCCATGACTGAGTTTAGGAGGACACGGACAGCTTCTATTGCAGTTTGAGGAATAATATTATGCATGTTATTACTCTCTTTTGTATTTTTCTATATTTATTTTCATTTGCGACCCATTCTGTTAATAACTAAGCCTAACCATTCATAATGTGTTTGGGCTTCCAATGTCGTGGCCTTGTCTATGACAGTTTTCCTCTCTTCGTTCTATTGTTTCTGTCTTATCAGCAACCCTTCCTCTGCATCCACTCGAATTCCCGGCCCTGCCTTTCCTGTTGACACACAACATTAATTGTAAACATCCTACTTGTGCACCCAGGTATCCTTCCCTCTCCTCTCAGACATTTACGTCTCACTCTGCCTGCTGCATGTGCCTGACAGAAACCTGCACATTTGCATTTCTCAATTGAACAGAGATCTATCACTCAGCTAACTGAGATTGTGGGCTTTCCATATGCACATTTTTCAATCAGCTTTTCTGGTTCATTTAGACGGGAACACTGACCGGACTGTGGATGTTTCCCATCACTGTTCCTCTATTTCCTACTTCTTGAATCCCATACAGAGCAGCTCTCATGTCAGGTGTTCCTCTGGGACCCAAATGCATCATTTAGCACTCAGGCCTATACTACCCCTCAACTAATTTTTCCAATTAATTTCCCAAGTGTACCTTCACTACCAACCTAAACTTGCAGATCGTGAAAAACAGACGGCTCTAACATTCCTAATCTTAGTAATGGTGGTCAATTCCTTTTCAGGTAAACCCATTTCTCCCCCATAACAGGTCTTACCCTTTTTAAACTGTGTCTCAAATCGCCAGTAGTCCCTCGTGTGTGATTCACATCCTCATGATTGGTTATCCCTCTTGTTATTAAGTGTAATTAAACTTCCTCTTTTGTAGCAGTGAAGATAGCTTGGTCTACCACTACAATAAGTGTGCGCTGCCTTTCTCTCACCACTTACTGTTTAATCATTTCTGCTTAACTTATATTCTCTTCATTTTTTTATTCTAGTCTTCTCTCAGGCTTTTAATTATTCATTAGCCTTGGTAATGACGTATATAAACTGCTAGGTCTAAAAACCATCAACTTCTAGCATATGATCAAAATTCTTTATGTTTTATAAACCACCACATTTTTAGAACAAACTTTTCACAATTCACCGAGCATTCATGGACATGAGGTGGGCGTTTTTTTAACATACCTAAAGCACAGGTGGTAGCACATTGTCATTTTTAGACAGCACATTTTCCATTGAAATGGCCACTACATTTTCACAGACCTGCATTTTTACTGATAAAACTATATTACACACAAATGATAATGTAAGGAAATCAGGTTTCAGTGAATATTTATCATGACCCTCACCAAGTAGACTGTCTTGATTTGACCCTATTGAATCTTTGTTTCCATTACACTTCAAAATTACAAAACAAATGTGCTTCATGTTTGTTTTTGTAACTGCTCAATGTGTACAGTTAATTGACATTTTGTTGACTGTTACAAACAAGCATTTGCAGTGCAAATTGTTTCATGTTTGTTCAAGGTAGAGCTATTAGCATTGTAAATTCCTAACTGAACTTTTCTTGCCACACAAACTGAAAATAAAAAGTAAAACAGTTGACTTAAGGGAGCTGCCACCGTGAGTTTTCTCGCAGTCAAAGTTATTGGCAAAAGTGCAATCATCCATGTAGCAGGGTCGATGGGTAACAAAACTGCCCTAAGGAGGGACAAACGTAAATCAGTTACCAACGAAAACAAAGGATTTTTCAAAGGCAAGCCCATGAATGAGTGATAGTGGTGGGTATGCAGTGGGTGTGGTTAAAAGCCCAGATACGTAACAGCACATCGGAAAAGCAGTGCTTGTGTGCTGCTATGCTCGACCTTAAAATATGCCCTTTTCTTTCACACTCCCTGTGCCGAACACAGTGGTCACATAACCGACTTTACTTTTCTTTCTCTGACTGTAAAGTGTGAGGAGCTTGTAAACATCAATTCCCATGTTCAAAAATAAGCATCAATTTGTCAGAAGACATAGCCTGACATTTGACCTCTGGCTTTGAAGCGCAGCAAATGTGACACTGGAAATGCAGAATTTAGAGGTATCTTTATTTATTGCTTGGACTGTCAAAACCCACAAAAAATCAGATTTCAAACAACAACTTTGGAAAATAAACAGTTTAACAGTCTAGGAACATATGATGCAAAACTAAAAATGTGCTTTTTATTCAGTCATAAGGACTTTTTCTTGTGTCACAGCTGAAATTTTGAATATGTTATGTGTTCCTCATTTTTGAGCAGCAAGCGGATTTTTCACAGACTTATTTGTCGCTGCATTGTTTACTCTGTATTCATTAAAGTTCTCCTCTTTAAATTTTAGTACCTGGAAATGTGTTTGGGTAAGGTATATGTCTGCTCAGATGTAGAGTGTTAAAAAATGTTTGCTCACATTAATTACATTTGTTAACATTGGCTGTCTGTCAGGGACCACTCAGCATGTCCGCATTGCTGCAGGAGTAACAAGGATTCCTCTGGTCATTCATTACTCATCTACAGTATATAAAATTTCTCTGACTTATGCACATAACCCAGTAGGTAAAATGAGGTGGGAGTGGGGGTGAGAAAATAGAATGTATTTTTCTCAGTTTCACCCCTTATGTCTCCGGGATGTATTTTCCTCCTAACTCTTTTGTTCTAACTCTGCTCAGGAGACTCACCTAAACAGTAACCAAATACTATATTACTTTTTACTTAAATATGTAGAGAATATCTATATCAATCTCTTGTTTCATTGCATAACAATTATACAGAAACTGGGTAAACAAGATGCTTGTGTCTTTTTGTAAACCATTAGCCAAAAACATGGTGACATGGTTTTCTCCATTTGTTGCCAATAGGGTTCTTTAAGAGAAACATGTTTTTAATAAATGGGGAATTTCGCTTATAATTCCCAAGGCGATTGGCTATCCGGAACCTTTGGTATTGGAAAACCACATGTTAGAGCCCAGAGGAATGAGTAAACCCTTAAAACCCTATTCAATTTTGAGGACTGCAACTGGAAATTCTATGATGACTATTGACCATCCAATAAATTACACTCTAGTCAATGGACTCAGACCAGGGCAATTAAATGTAGGATGGCTTACAGCAGTGCATCACAACAATGCTAGCCCTTGACAAAATTCCTCTCGGTTTAGAATTCCCAAAGTTAATTGTTATTGTAACTCATTAAAACTCTGTTCCTGGAACATAAACAGTATATGTGCCAATAATCAATGAACAGAGCTAACTCTGTTAAAAGATTTTCAAATTGTGCTTCTTCAGGAGACATGGGCAACAAAACCCTTCGCAATAGATGGCTACTTGGGTTTCTTCTCCCCAGCCCACAAGGTGAAGAAATTTGGGCTCCCCAAAGGGGGTTTGGCGACTTTTATAGCAGTTGGGCTGAAGGAAACCTGTATACAACTAAAAGAATATTATGCTGTCTCCTTGGTAATATTTTTTTTAGATTGGAATAAGACCATAGGGAGACCTCTTTTGATAATAAATGTTTATATGTATTCCGATGCTCACTCCAAGAAGCTATTGTCCTTTAAACTCGTTGAATTAGTATTAACTGGGCTCCAAAACCCGACACCGCGAGTTATTAATAGCAGGAGATTTTAACATGAAATGGCAACCTTATGACAGAGAGGAACAGAGAGTAAATCAGGATCATATATGGTCTGTTCCACAACAAGATCTAGGAAACCAAGCTAGTGGCAAGGGACATGAAAAAAGACTGTCGCTTTCATCAAAAACCTAGAGGTGCTAGGCCTTGGGATTTTAAACGAGAGATACCAACAGGACACTCCTCCTGCTCTTACCTGTTATTCCTTTGGAAACCAGTCCTTAATTGACTATGCAGTGGCTACTTTACCACTCTTAGCCTTAACTGTTTCTTATTGTATCGTAAGGACAGATTTAAGTGGCCATGGTTTGCAAAGTACTGAAATAAATTATAGCGTTCCTAAACATAAACCAGCTAATTCCTTTTCTAGGAATCTTACCTCAATTAATTACAAAAAACTTTGGTGGCGCGAGGATTCAATTGAAACCATTGGGGAAGCTTCATAGGAGCTACTTAACCAAATTAAGTGTGACTCAATAGAAGAACCATTAACCACATGGTCATTATTTCTGGCGAAGTTTTCCGCCAGTTTTCTTTCTGATCCCCCTCATAAACTTCACCCGCACTATGAGTTAGAGAAGATAAAAGGTAGAGAAGAAAATAAAATAACAGCCGTTATTACATTATTAAGGAAAAAGAGGAACCGTTTATTATGATTAGCCAAAAAGCATTCTAATCATCCCTGTATACTAAAAGACCTAAAAGTCACAAATAGTCAATATCGCAAACTAATGTGGGAAGAAAAAACAAAGAAGAGGCAGGAATTTTGGAGAAAGGCCCTATTCTTAAGCAAACAAAAGAATTTACAGGCTTTCTGGAAAATGGTTAACAACTTAAACAAGGCACCTACAATTCTGACAAGTTCTGATATCTCTGAGTCTTCTTGGTACAATTTTCTAACCTTGTATTTTAATCTAGATAAACAGTTTAAAGAAGAGGTGTTTTTTACAGGGAGTCCACTTGCGACTTATGGGTCGCAACCAGATATTGAGTCGGCTAGTTATAGGCCTATGGATGAAAATGATCAAATGTTCTCTGTCCCTCAGATAACAAAACGTATTAATAGAAGTAGGCAGGGCGGGGCTCCTGGCCCGAACGGGATCCCAAATGCATTATATGAAACCAACCCACATTTGTGGGCAGAGAGGTTGGTTAAGATCTATAACAGTGTCTTGGAGCATGAAATTATCCCATGCTCCTGGAAGGGTGCTATTATTCACCCCATTTTTAAAGGAGCGACCGCGCTAAACCAGAGAATTATTGTTTAATCACCCTAACTGACTCAGAGGCCAAATATTATGCTAGCGCCCTATTGGAAGATCTTCAGAGCTGGGCTTTTGAAAAAAACATTATTCCTGTCAATCAGACAGGCTTCATTAAAGGACCTAGAACAGCAGTCAACATTCTATCCCTCACTACTATTATAGATAAATGTAAACAAAGAAAACAACCTCTGTACGGATGTTTTGTGGATTTGAAATCTGCATTCAACTCTGTACAGCGTAAACTGTTGTGGGCAAAATTAAATTCTTGGGGTATCCCGTCTAAATAACTAAAAGTAGAGCAGATGCTGTACACCGATACATGGATTAGAGTCAAAATTGGAGATGGTACCTTTTTGTTAAGGAAGGTGGGGACTGAACGCGGTCTCAAACAAGGCTTTTGTCCTAGCACCCTATCTTTTCAATCTTTTTTTATCTGATCTGTCCCATACAATAAATGGGGTAAATACACCCCCCCCCCAAAGATTGGGGATCTTTTCATTTCAAACCTGCTTTATGCAGACTATGTTGTCCTACTAAGTTATATGAAAGTTGAAATTATGGAAATAAGCAGTAAAAGACAGAAAGCCCATAAGTGGTACCTACAAGGTCTTAAACTTGAACAAGTTAAATTACACAGATACTAGGGGGTTCTATTAGAGGAGAGGGGGTCTTTTTTCCCCAGAAAACGGATTTAGTAAGAAAAGGAAATACATTGCTGCTAGCTTTCCGTACCTTATGAAGAGTTCTAGATAGCCCTAGCTACAGACCTCTGTTACAAGTGACAGCTGCTAACCTAATTCCAAGTATTACCTTTGGTAGTGAAGCTCTTAGGGGTAGGGATGCAGTTACCCTGAATGGGATTATTGGGAAGTTTTTAGATACCTTTTCCACCTCCCCAAGAACGTATCTCAGGCCCAAATTAGTCTGGAGTTTGGGTATGTGAATCAAGTCCTTGCAAGACAAGGTGCGTATATAAAAACTTTGAAAAGTGTTCAACTTGCAAACGAAAATGGGTTATGCAAAGCCCTTTGGAAAGAGTTAAAAATGAACCCAAGGTCCCCCTCTCAGCTATATTTATACTAGCCTTTGGATGCTTTGGGTGCCCGTTTATTATGGGATCAGAATGTCAGTGAATGTTTTAAAAAACTCAATTAATCGTATGGTGAAGAAGAAGTTCTTGGTTGTGGATAAATATCTTCTTGCGGGTAGCTCTCATTCATGGACTATAATAAATGAGTACAAATTGTTAAAACGCCAGTTGTAACTGGACCTGGGTTGGTCGAAAAAAGAAAAAGATCTGTTGATTAAGTATAGATTTGGTCAACTTCCAGGAGGTCAAGATTTTGCACAAGGGTGTCACTCTGGATCAATCTCACCTTGTTCTTTTTGTGGGTATGGTGTTGGGGATCTTTTACACCTGATCTGTATATGTCAAACCCAAGGTAAGAATGAAGAAAGTATCTTAAGGTCTTGTTTAACCAGAGAGTCATACGTACTTGTAGGCAAGCTGTGATAGCCTGTTTTAACTCTTTGGACACTTCCTTGAATGATAAGTTGGTAAAGTTTTTAAGTCAGGCCTCCAAAAATCTGGAAGCTCGAAGGACTTCAAACTCAGTTGAGGGGTTGACTTGCTTTAGTTGACAGGGTTTTAGCTGATGAGCTATTGGTATGCTCGGTTTTATTTTGTATTAATTAGATTAACATTGGACTGTTTTATGAAAAAGTATTGATCACTTTATAGATCTATGTATGAATAAAAATGTAATGGAATTTTATGTGGGGATTTTGAGGATTGCACAGAATATTATGGCTTGCATTGTTTAAAATAATTATGATATTGGGTAGGTTTTATTATGAACTTGTATTGCAATTAAGTAATTTTACGGACTGTGTAAGGTTTTGATTAACTAAACACTTTAAAAAAACAAACAAACATTATCCAAAAACAACATTTTCTGGTCACTCGACCTTTTTATTGCAACAGGTTGGCTGAACTACTCTTGCATAACTGCCATTACTTCTGCCAAAATTCCGCCTTTCCTAGATCAGTGCTCTACCCTTCAGTACATTACCTTTTGACTTCTTTTCTACTTTACAACACTAGTTGTGGCCTTGCTCTGCACTCCAATGGCGTGTTGTTGAGGTGAATGGGTGGAAACACTTGTCGACTAAATGAGAGGGCCACAACTACTCCTCCCGCCAGGCAAGCAGGAAGCTAAGCCGTTGGCAGTTGGCCTTGGCACTGTGTATATAGGCTGTGCCCTTCAAGACTGCTGCCACATCATGTGATTCCTGAACTCTCTCTTCAAATCCTGTGAGATTTCAGGTGATTTCCTGGAAGGGGCACAGTGCCAAACATGATCCTGGAGCCCAGTGGGAGCAGAGATGGACTAAAAGGGGCACAATTCTGCAGTTTGTAAATCTGTGTGAATGCCGCTTGGGAAATTAAAAGGGAGTTGAAAGACCCGGTAATAACAATTACTTATCATAAGGTACATAATTGCATCATACCTTAATGGCAATATGAAAAACCCAAACATTGTTAGGACTTATCAGTTATATACCACAAACAAAGTTAGTATAGATAGGTAGTTAATCCTTATGCCCTACATTCTCGATGATCATGTGTCATATGATATAAGATCCCTCCACATGTATTAAAAACCCACACTACTACCGCATACCCGTGGAGTTGCAATGATAGACTTCATATATCTAGGGCAGAGTACTCTCGCAACTTGCTGAAGACAGACGGGAGGACACAACTGTTAATAAAAAAAATGCAAAAGAGGCCAGGTCGGTGTTATTATCAATGTTGCACCACAATCCTGATATTTGAGATGGTTCTGAGGACTCCACCATGGTGAGAGCACTTTTAGACTTTCCAATCCCTAATTTTACAGAGGGGCCACATGCCTTCATGAGATGCAAGCGCTGCATGCCTATGCTCCCAACTGAGTTATTTCTTACCCAGTCAAACATCTAGTAAGACTGCATTACGAGCAATTTAGCAAATACAGCTCATGTTGTTTTAAAAACAAAATATGCATGTTTATTGGCCTGGAAGCTATTTTGGATTAAAAATCCAAAATAGGAGGGGGATGTTACATTATGGAATAAAAAAGTTTAGCGAATACAGAAAATATTTTGAGGCTAGTTCAAGTTGTTTATGCTGATGTAGGTTTGTCATTGCTTTTTTAATAGTGCAGCAGGTATTCTCAGATTTTAAAAGAACAGTGTCAGTTTCCATTGCAAAATTAAGTGTACATTTTTATCAGGGATATAAACTATTTTCAAGACAGGAGAACATACACGATGAGATAAGGTATAGATTGTCAAAGAAGAAAGTGTACATATTGCCTGTGACACTGAGAATCAACATACATGACCAGTGCCAACAGGGTACTTGTACATGTTGTTGTGGGAAGATCTGAGATAGAAGCGTAGGCAGTTTGAGAGCTAAGGTTGACAGTGCCATTGAAATAGGTGGCCCTTCAATTCCTCTTTGAAGCGTCAATAGTCAGGGTTTGCTGTGATTGCTGGGGTAATGACTTCTAAATCCTTTGGTGCACTTATCAAAATTGATTGCTAGAGCAGCCTTTTCTTCTTGATGGCCAGGGTTTCAATATGAAATTGTATGTCCCATGTAGGGGAAGAGATGTACCTGAAATGGTGAGTTTGTGGGCCAGGTATTGGGATGTTCCCAGGTTAAGAACTATACACTACACCCAGTAGTTTTTATATGCTCCTGGCTTCAACTGGTAGCCATGAGAGATCTGCATTGGCGTGTCTAAAATCATCTTCAGGAATGAAAGGTTTGCCTCTCTTGGGAGTTGGATCTGATGCTGCACAACCTTGGATATGGAACGTTTATGAGCTTGAAGATTCAGATTTTTGTTCAGCAAAAACCACAGGAACTTAGCACAGTCCACAATGGAGGGCTTTCAATCAACCTCTTTAAGTTAGTTGAGCTATATTTAAACTGGAATAGGGCCGGGAGGTAGGGAGACCTGGTGAAACTTTGTTTAGGTAGGGTTATGTTTTAAGTTTCATGGATCTTCACGTTTAGACATTCGTGAGTATCAGGTCTGGGGAGGTGATATATTCTAAGTTGCAGATTTTCAAGGACCGTCTTGTCAACCTAAACGTGGTAATATCTGTTGGAGAGTCTCAGGAGAGCTGAAAGGTGTGTTGTATAAACCTGTGATGAGGATAGCAAACAGAATGGTGCTAAAGGAGCAACCTAAGCAAGAGGGTTGCTATGAGAAAGGGAGATGGACCGTTAGATCTGATTTCTATGATAGGAGGAAAACAATTTAAGAATGGTCTCCGCTAGTCAAATTTTTCGTTTCCGGGCTTTTGAATATGTACATCCCTGAAAACCATTCTTTCACATTAATGAATGTGCCCATGATGCTAATAGTATGCATTGCTATATACACATTTTTTGTAGTAGGCTTTGATGATTTTGCATCGCAGAGGGTTGTTCACATCCTAATTCCAAGAGGAAAACTGGTATTTAAGTCAGTGGCCCCACATCAATGACTGACATGACTTGTTTTCCCTAGTGTAAATGGAGGGACGGCATTCTTAATTCATAACGATGGCATTAGCTGTCACTCTTAATTGTGTTCCTCGAAGAGAAGCAGGCCTTGTAAACCATGAAAAAGATATCCAACAGTTTTGGGTATAAGTGCTGATAAGCTTCCTAAAAGCACTGATATTGGAATTAGGGCTTTTAAAGCTAGAAAATGTCTTCTTGTGTCACTGCGTAACACTATTGCATAATAATGCAGCATATACAACACATTTTACCTGCTTATAAATCAATTTGCTGTCATAATTACTTTATTCATGGTGGTTCTAACATTACATTAAAAAAAAAGTTCAACGCTATTTTACATTGTTTTTGCAGCTTATGGATTGTTTTTGAATCTTATGTAATACCAGCAGTGAACGGTAATATATGAAAGTGGTAGGGCGAGTGAACAGCCCCACTGCATCAAAAAACAAAGTGAAAACAGTACACAAACACAAGCATGCATTATATTAAAATTAAAAAATAAAATAAATGTACTTACCTGACCAGTGTCATCCTCTGTGTCCTTCCCAATCTAGTAATCAGCATGAGAGCAGCACCAGGACTGGATGGAGGGAGCTGGCCAGACGCTCTTACAGGCCCTTTATGCCTGTGCTTGTTCTCCACCCAGCTGTCCAAGGCACCTGGGTGGAGAGATTGAAAGTGCGCAGGTCAGTTTGGCCAGTGGAAGTCTGCTAGCCAAACTGACATGCATACTTTGCAGTGTCTGGCCAGCAGTGCTCTAGTCCTTCATTCAAAAGAAGACACACTCCTTATTTCTCCCAGCTCCAGGGCAGGCTGTATGCTGCAGTGTGCTTTGTAAAAAATAAAAAGGCAATGAAATCATGTAATTGCTATCTTATTGTTCATGTTTAGTGCAGCTCACAGCGGGCGGTTGGTGGGTGGGCACGCTCTCCTGACTTCAAGGAAAAACCGCAGCTGTGTAATACAATAGTGGAATAATTTAGTTTTGCTTAAAAGTTGCAGAAAACATTTTTTCACCACTTATTATTGTGTAAAAAAAAACTTCTTATTGTGAAATCACTTTGTGGCATGCTTACCATGGTGCAAATGTTGTTTCCCCATTCTCTTTTACACACTGACTTTTGCACCAGTGTCTGTGCCATTGTCTCAGTATCTATCGCAGTGGCTGCTATGGGCGCTCACATTATTGAATCAGCTGCTTGATCTACTTACTTCCACAGGAAAATACATTTGTATTCCTAAGCAACACCAGCCCTGCTGGCTCAGCAAAGAGGAACTCTCCCGCAAGCCACCGCTGCATCAGACTAAGCTGAAATCTTTGATCATGTAGCTTGTTCTTATGGACTCACATTCCAAAATAAACCCGTTCAGCGTTTTCAAATCCTTTTCAGCTGCCTTTCCTAAATGGTATTTGCTAATCCTCAAGGAATGATTTTGCACAAAATTAAATGTGTTGCATGTGCATTCCTAAAGCCTGCTCTCCAACAAATGCGCATTCTTTTGCTAACAGAAGGCATCCCGTTTTCTTACCAGATACATCACATTTGAAGTGTTGCTGGTTCATGTAATGTCTGCATAAGTATTGGGAATGAGGATATGGTTGCAAGTACATTTGATGTGTGTACACAAGAGTTGGTCTGGGTCTGCCACTAATTCTCCATAGGGACATCAGTTTTGGCCCAGTGCCTGCAGTCTGATCTTCACAAACACCAGGATGCCCCGATTAATTATTTAGCTGTTTTGAAAAAAAATTAGCAGCAGGCTCACATTGAGTAAGTGAGAAGATCGGCAAGATGATGTCACCATTCAAAGACCTGAAGCCCTGGGATTTTGTTCATCAGTTCTTAGCTGGTGGAAGACTTATCATTTGACTTTGTGGAAAAGTGGGCATGTTTCCTTTAAATCTCATATTCTTAATTCAGAGAGAGTGCTTGGTCCTCTTCCAAAATCCAATTTATGGTAGTGAATTGGTGTCTATCATTCTGTTCGCTGATCAAAGTGGGTCCAGTCTAGTTTCTGTCCAAAGGAGCAAGAGGACATCAACTATTCAGTCAATTATCAAGCCAGAATAGGGAATTAACTCTGGAGCAAAGGACTCTTAAACTCTGTCTCTTTGTTGTGAGGGTCGTGGGTGTAGTGCAGAATTTTTAATATTAACAATGACAAAGTGGAAGTGTGTAACCTTTTAATTTAAGGTGATACGCCAAAAGCAGACCCTAAGCACCAAACATTTAAGAGTAGTTAATGGCTGTAAGCTCCTTTGCATAGCTAGGTGTCCTGCACACTACAGATTATATCACATAGAGCGTATGTTAACAGTATATGTCCACTAGAATGACTGATAAAATGTGGTAGCAAATTACAAAATGTAGAATGACAGACAAAATGTGGTAGCAAATTACAAAATGTGGTGGCATGCACCAGCATTCTGTTGTGATGTGTAAAAAAAATAGTTGTTGAAAATAGCCTGCTGACAGCCCAAAAAAAAAAAAAAAGAATTACTGCTGAATGATTCTTTAGTAACAACAAAGGATTAAAGTTAGTTAGAAAATCGCGGAAGGCAAAAGCACATTACACAAATGTGCATGATATTAGCTACGGCTCCGGGTTGGCCTTGTAGAACTATTGTTGAAATGTCTAGGTCCCTCCTGGATTGCCCCAACTACACTTCTGGGTTTGCCTTATAAAACTGATACTGTAGAGTCCGTAAAACACCTCTGGGTGATACTTTTTACCACTCTCTATATCAGTTACATCCACAATCCGAGAATTTATTAACCATACACCTATCCTCAGTGTTACAGCCTGAGCAAAATCAGTGTTGAGACACCACTGGTAAACCTTTCCGAAATACAAAAAACTACCACTGTCCAGCAAGTGAGAGTGCTCCAGGTTACACTCCAGAATGTACTCCTAGTTGCTACCTGCCCCTGCCCCTCCCCATCCCACACACTCTGTTCCTCCACTAAACTGACTCCCTTCTCAATTTCTCATTTACCATAACCAAATCTCTTGTTCGCTGACCCCTCTCACACTACACCTACATCTAATTTGTGATTATTTTGTTTATTTTTCCTGCTACCTGAGTTTGAACTTTCATTGGCACACAGTGAAGTTGCATTGCTATTAAAGTGTCTTAACTAACTAGATAATTTATTGTGTGTTCTGTGGCAGCAGTACCGAGGAAGGCAGTCATTAACCACTTAGACTTTTAGGGAAAACTCGAAAGTGCATTCATAAGCCAGGCTTACTGGCATTGCCAACACTTGTTCTTCATCTTTCCTTTATTGTGTTTCATTAACTCTCTATGGGCCAGATGTAGGAATTTCCGAATTTGCGATTCGGAAATTGCGAGTCGGTGTGACTCGCAATTTCCGAATCGCAATTTCGGATGCAGAACGGTGTCTCAGACACCGTCTGCGAATCGCTATGGGGTCGCAAAGACCCACCTCATTAATATTAATGAGGTGGGTTGCATTTTGCGACCCCATTGCGATTCCCTGCACTCACAGGGATGGTGGCCTGCTGGAGACAGCAGACCTCCATGTCTGTGACTGCTTTTTAAATAAAGCAGTTTTTTTTTTGTATTGCAGCCCATTTTCCTTAAAGGAAAATGAGTTGCAATACAAAAAAAAATAACAAAACCATTTGGTTTCGTTTTTTCAGAGTAGGCAGTGGTGTTTTGGACCACTGCCTGCTCTGAAAAAACATTTCTGGCAACATTCACAAAGGGGAAGGGGTGCCATGGGGACTCCTTCCCTTTTGTGAATAGGTTACCACCAGTGTGACACTGGTGGTAACTGCGAATTGCTTTGCGACCGCGTTCGCGGTCACAAAGCAATTTAGCATCGGGGTGCGAGTCGCATATAGGAAGGGGGCACCCCTTCCTATTTGCGAGTTGCATTCACATTTTGCGAGTCGGTACCGACTCGCAAAATGTGAATGAGCATCGCGATGCACGTTTTGCATGGCGCAAACTGCGATTTTCGCAGTTTGCGCCATGCAAAACGCTACCTACCTCTGGCCCTATGACTTGTACTAAAGTAATGCTAACATACTGAAGTGGTACCAGAATATTGTTTTTAGCATATCATCTGGCATAAATGTGAGCTCCTGAAATATTCTTCCCTTGGAATTAGTAATATAAAATCTATATCCAAATGGGAATATATTTAGAATATGATAATTATGTCACACAAAGTTTCTGCATACCACATTGTGGATACAATCAAACTTCACAAGACATTTTCTAATCACGCGCCTTCATGCAAAAACATGGGGTCTGCACTATTATCACTCTGCATTCCATTAAACTGGGCACTATATTTTCTACAAAGTGCTGAGATTTCTGGTACCCAGTCGTTGTCATCTGTCTTTTAAAAAATATAAAAATTCTTGCTGTTGTTTGCCTTGAAAAATACTTGATATAATTGATTCATATGGGCAATCGGTTGCCACTTTCAATGAAGAATCAATAAATTATCATTTTAACAGGAGTGCCATACCTTCATTTTCTAGACCTGGACTTGCAATTACAGCGGTGGTCGTGGGGAGGATCTATCTGTGTGTGTTTCCTGTAGACCATGAGCTTTGCTGATGCTTGTGTGCCACAAATACATATTAAGCTACCAATCCAGAATATGTGTGTCTATAAAGACAGTCATATAGTGGCTTTAGACCTATCCCTTCAGACTGAGGTCTTTTTCTAGGTTGTCTGTCAAGTCATGTTAGTCTCTAACACTCAGATGATGCCTTTATCAGTTTAATGAGTCAGTAAAAGGACTCAGCCTCTGCAAATACACACTAATATTGGATCTCAGACTACACAAACTGCTCACTCTGCTTAATATCATCTTCTAAAATTCATTTTAAACTCTGAACATCTTCATATTTTGTGAGATCGCTCATATAAAACTTTACTATGGCACTCAGTACAAAGTAAATGACTGAAAAGAGTGAGAACTGCGAAACTTTTACTGTGACAACAGCATTTTCATCGTTGGTTCTACTTATATTAGAGTGGCTGCTCCTGTTCGATCCTTTCTTCAGTAGAAAATTAATATTTAAGCATAAACATGGCCAGACAGGGGGACCAAAAGCAGCCCTGGCAAAACTGCTCAAACCAGCCCTGCTCCCTTCCTGTCCTAGTACAAGCACTCTCTTTCCATCGATCCATTCTTCCTCTGTTTCTCTTCCCTCTCCTTTTTCCTTCTCTGATCACTGTCTCTCTATGTTACACTGCCCCCTCTTGCTCTCCCTTTTGAAACCTTCCTCCCCTCCCCCCCCGACTGCTGCAATTAACCTTGGGGAACTGGGGAGAGTGACAGGGTAACAGGACCTCTCTGAGCTTTCAAAATCAGCCACCATGAGTCCCAACCAACTTGTGAAATGCCTGGCAGAATATAAGGCCTGTCCTGGCCTAAGCATCAATGTCTTTTTATGGGCGAGCGCAAATCGCTCCGTCCATAAAGTAATCTCTCTTTGGGCTTCAAACCACGCCCAGGTCACGTCAGTCTCTTTAATTGGTTCCTGGCTTGCTCTTTAAAATCTGCTTGCTTTCATTTGCGAAAGGCATGCATACGTCATGCCTTTTCCAGTGTTTAGCCCGCCTACACAGCACCGGTAAACTACTTGAAACATACGAGGCTCGATGTTTTGAGCCTGGTTTCTGGACTACTTTATCTGTTAATTTTCACCGCAGGGCGATCGCACAGGGGTTTACTTAGCGTGATTGCGCTCCATTTTTTCATTTTCAATTTGAGCGCAATTGCGCTGCATTTTACATAGCGCGATCACCCTGTTTTTTTTTCTTTTAATTTGTGTGGCAAGAAAAGTTAGGTTAGGAGTTTACAACGCGAATAGCTTTATCTCGAGCCCCGTTGCATTGAAAATGCTTGTTTGGTATTCGCATCACGAGAGGTGAACTTTACGGGGTAGTCAGTCACTGTTAAGGTATGCTTGCAAATGTGTTAGTCGTCTTCTCATCGCCCACCTATCGTAAAACAAAGCGCACTGGGTGTCAAAGAGCAGGAAAGGCCATCAAATTAAAACCCTGAGTGCTAGTGTTACAAGTCCCTGCTTAGCCGCAGCTGTTTCCTCAGGTGCAATTGGTCCCTCAGCTGCAGCAGCTATTTCCATGGCAGCTGATTGGAACTTAATACCCAAGTCTCCAGAGAGGGACCTCACTGTACGAAACTACAAGTGTATATTTTGCTGTTGCTGAAACTGTGCCTAACAACACGAAGATGAAATATGTGCATTTTGGCACACATGGACGCTAGAAATCACTTTCCTTTAATTAAGCCATCCCGAAAATGACTCCAAGTCACACTGCAAAGAGGCGAATGCAACGGCATACTTAAAACAGGCAGAGTTGCTTATTGTTGTATTGGTCCCTGAAGCAAGACATTTTTACTCTAAAAAAGCATTTGGTAAATGAGCGTTAAATTGCTTCTAATTGCAAAAACACAAAGTGTGTCCTTTATAGCTGAATACCAGAAAACATCAAAAAGGAGAGTAATTAGATTGCTAAAATCACTATGAGATATGTTATTTTTTTATTTTTTAAATTAAACTTTTTTGCTTTTAAATTAAACATTAGTCAGGTGAATCACATGGTGAGTATAATCACAGTCCTGAGGCAACCTACTTAGAGGAGACAGACTTTTTAGGGTCGAGCCCGCGGTTATCATGCTCTAAGTAGCGCAAAATTACTTAGTTTCTTTTTTATGTGTAATTTCCGAAATCATGCTTTTTCACAGTCATGCAGTACACCCCAATCCACCCCACTCCAATCCAATCTGCCCCACTCCAATCTTTGGACATCCACCCCATCTCTCCCCACACCAATCTATCCACTCAATCCAGTCCACCCCACTCAATTCAGACCAATTTAATCCACTCCAATCCACTCCACTCCAAACGAAACCACTCACCCCAAGCCACTCCAATCCACCACATGCCAATCCTCACAACCTACCCCATTCCAATTTGTCCCACTCCAATCTGCCCCACTAAATAAAAAAACAAAATGCCCCACTCAAATCCACAACAATCTGTCCCACTCCAATCCCAAACAATCTGCACCACTCCAATCTGCCCTACGCCATTCCAAAACAATCTGCTGAATGCAGTCTAAAACAATCTGCCTCAGTCCAATCTAAAACAAACTGCCCTACACCAATCTGTCTGACTCCAATACAAAGAAAGTAGTCCACTCCAATCTAAAACAATCTTTCCACTCTAATCTGCCCGACTCCAAACCAAAACAATCTGCCCCATTCTAATCTGCATCACTCAGTCTACCCACTCCAATTCAAAACATTCTGCCCCACTCCTATCTGCCCCACTACAATCCAGAACAATCTTCCCCATTCCAATCTGCCCAGTCCAATATAAAAAAACAATCTGCCTCACTGCAATTTGCCCCACTCCAAAGCAAAACAGTCTGCCCAACCACAGCCTTCCCCACTTTAATCTGTCCGACTCCAATCCAAAACTATCAGCCCCACTCCAATTTGCACCACTCCAATGTGCCCCACTCCACCCCAAAACAATCTGCCCCACTCCAATCCAAAACAATGCACCCCACTCTAATCTGCACCATTCCAATTGAAAACCATCTGTCCCACTCCAATCTGTTCCACTCCAATCCAAAACAATTTGCCCCACTCCTGTCTGCCCCAATCCAATCTGCCCCACTTCAATCCAAAACAATCAGTCCCATTCTAACCCAAAACAATCTATCCCACTCCAATTTAATACAATCTTCCCCTTCCAATCCAAAACAATCTGCTCCAATCCAAAACAATCTGTCCCACTCCAATCTGCCACACTCAAAACCAAAGCAATCTACCCCTCTCCAATCTGCCCCACTCCAATCACAAAACATCTTCTCCACTACAATCTGCCCCACTCCAATGCAAAACAATCTGCCCCACCCCAGTCTTCCCCACTCCAGTCTGTCCCACTCCAATTCAAAACAATCGGCCTCACTCCAATCTGCACCATTCCAATGTGCCTCACTCCAGTCCATAACAATCTGCCCCACTCCAATCCCAACCAATCTGCCCCAAACCAATCCAAAACAATCTGCCCCACTTTAATCTAGAGCAATCTGCCCCACTCCAATCTGAAGAAATCTGCCCCATTCCAATCTGAAGAAATCTGCCCCACTCCAATCAAAAACAATCTGCCCCACTGCAATCGGCCCCAATCAATCCACTCCAATCCAAAAGAATCTGCCCTATTCCAATCCAAAACAATATGCTCCATTCCAATCTTCCCCACACCAATCCAAAAAATTCTGCTCCACTCTAGTCTACCCCACTCCAGTCTGCCCCATTCCATTCCAAAACAATGTACCCCACTCCAATCATAAATAGTCTGCCCCACTGCAATCTCCCCACGCCAATCCAAAATAATCTCCATCACTCTACTCTAAAACAATCTGCCCCACTCCAACCTGTCTCATTCTAATAAAAAAAAATCTGCCCCATCCCAATCCAAAACAATCCACCCCACTCCAATCTGTCTCACTTCAATCCAAATCAATCTGCCCTACTCCATTCCAAAACAGCCTGCCCCACTTCAATCCAAAACCATCTGCCCCACTCTAATCCAAAACAATACTCACTTCAGTCTGCCCCACTACAATCCCAAAAATTGTAGAAGTATTTCCTATAGGGTAGTGAGAGGAGACAGAGAACTACCAAGAAGCCCTTGTGGCCTACTGTGTAGGATTGTCCACATGATATAATTTAACTTGATCTACAGAGACAAATCTCTTGTCTTTACAACCAGCAAAATCACTGTTCTTGTACCTTGAATGCAGAGGACTGACATTGGTTAATGGTATAATGGGACAAATTCCTTTTTTGCTGTAATCTTCTCTCAAACTATATCCCCAACTTTTGGAATCCAGCCAGAAGATGCTGGTTGCTCCTTCACTTCGTCAGTGGTAGAACGTTTGTAAAGCTTATTTGAATCCTCATCTCTGAAGTCTTGTAGTTCATGTAACGCACTGAAATGTTCAATCTTGTCAAAAGGTGTATCTGCTCAGTGGCGTAACAGAACTTGAGGGGCTCCCTGCAAAGAACAAGGAGGGGCCTCTCTCTGAACCAACTCAGCAGCTCTCAGGCCAGAGTACTGAGCTTAGGGACTCTACCCCCGCACCATGGGGGCTGCGAGGGCCTTTGCATCACTGTATCTTCTGCTACTGTGCCAGGCTTGCCAAGATCTGAATTTTGGCAGATTATTTAATGCTCCCTGGACTCCATACAAGTGATGCATCCAACTACGACCTGAACCTAATATTCTAGCTGTTAAGGATTGCTTCAAGTCACAGTTCTTCCGCTCCACTATTGAACTTCCCTCAGGATGATATGGGAGGAATAATGCACAGCAACGCCCAGGGTTCCCATGATATCCCTGTAAGCCTTAGAGTGGAATGGAGCTATTGCATATGTCCGTAAAAGACTTGCAAATCTTTAACAACAATTCAATCATCAGTTGATCACTGTGGCCATACCCACAGGAATCTAGAACAGGAATCTACAGCTCGTAAAATGAACATAAATTCACTATCTGAATTTAGAGGTCCACAATGACCAAGATACACTCATTGAAGCGGTTTATTTTAAACTAAGAGGGGTGTCTCCAGTGGGTGAGCATTGGTGGAACTTTATATTTATTGGAAAATGCCATAACTGAGGACATACTGTTTTGCCTTCTTGTATAGACCATGCCACCAATAGCACTTCTGTGGTAGAGAAACTGTGGCCTGTACACGTGCATCAGCAGATGCTAAACCCTTATATACGGCTACAATTAATTATAGCCTGTGGTCCTGGTTGGGTATCACTCAATAACCCACCCCGGGAATGTGAGCAAAAGGAATATTTTGGGTGCTCAGTAGATGGGAATATTTTGCTGGGTATTTTTTAGGTAATGGGTTGCAACAGTATGAAGCAGTGACAGCAGCCATTATATCTTCATCTACTCTTGTATGTGAATGAATAATCACAGCCACAGTTGCAGTTTTACCTGCAAATTTGTCTTCTTCACCAGCCAATGAATTCCCCACAGAATGTATTCTGACATGCTGAATACTCAGTGTGATTATCACATGAGCCCGTGGCAAACAATCTTCAAGCAGTGCCACCTTTCCCCAAAGTAATTTATTCTTGACAGTATTTCTTTTGGGTGTCTTAATCCGTTCAGGCACCAATAATGTACATTTTCCTAAAAACACTGGAAACAATAATACGAATCACACTCTATGAGTGTGGAGAATTCTGGATCCATATTCTCTAGTGCCAAAATTAAGTTTTTAGTTCAGCCAGCCATGCAGTCCAATCCCCTAAGGGCTGTGTGTATGTTTTTTGTGAATGGAATTTTCAATCTTTCTTGACACCATGTACTGTGGCGCAAGAGCCGAGTATAGGTGTTGGTGCCTATGGCATGTTGGTCTGAACAATCAGTATATATTATATAAGTATACTGATCAAATGGCATTATATTACTGGGCACAGGTATTCTTGCTCATAGTGGAGAAATTCTTGTTTTTGTAAAGTAGGGTCAAAGACATAGGCCCTCATTACGACTTCTGTGGTCATTGACACAGATCGATGAAGCAGCGGGTGCCGGAAGACCTACAGTATCGGCAGTCTTCTAATTGCCATATTATGAGAACTGAGGGATTACTGCCACAATTTGGGTGGAAATCCACCAGTAGTCGTGCTAGCAGTCGGAGGTGCAGAGGTGGTTCAACCACCAGCCTGCCCTGCCAAAAGGACTCCACCAGCCATATTATGACCTGTAATACGCCCTGGGGGTGTCCTGATGGCAGGGTGCTGCCGCCAGTGGAAGTTCCCGTTCCCTGCCAGATGACCTCCTCGCCAGACAAGGTAAGTTGATCGTTGGACAGAGGAGGGGGTGGGAGTGTGGACGGTCTTGTAGGTGCGTGTGTGGGTGTTGTCTCCATATATAAATGTAAGTGTGTAAGCGTGTGTGTATGCGTGTGTGTATGGGTGTTTGTATGCGTGTGTGTATGGGTGTATGCATGTTTGTAAGCATGTCTGAATGTGTGTGTGCATGCGTGTTTGTATGGGTTTATGAATGCATGTATGATTGTTGAAGTGAGTGCATGTTGTCATGTCTGTGTGAATGCGTGTATGGATGCGTGTGAGTGAATGCATGTATGTCAGTGTTTGTGAATGAGTGTATTTGAGGTGGGTGTGGGTGGGTGGGTGTGCATGTATGCGGGGGAGGGAGGTTCTGGTATGGAAGGGGGGAGAAGGGTCTGGTATGGAAGTGGGTGGGGAGAGGGGTTCTGCTATGGAATGGGAGGTGGGGGCTGTTAGAATTGCAGGGAGATGGGGGAGTCATCCACCGGTGACAGGAATGCAAATTCCTGTCGCCGGTAGCCTTCCCACCAGGGATTTCGTGGCAGTGCTACCACCATAAAATCCCTGGTGGGAAGGGGACAGTGGTACTGTCAGTGGTATTTGGTGGGCCGCGGGGTCAGAGATGCTTATCTCTGGCCCAGTGGTCCACCTGTCCTGGCGGGATGAACAATGTAAGTCGCGGTTTGGCACAGGCCAGTCTTCACCGCCAGCCAGTTGGCGGTGGGACCGCCATCGCGAATCTGGCAGTCAGGAGACCACCAGACTTATAATGAGGGCCATAGTCTATCAGTTGCTCTAAGGCTGGACTGGGAGTAACCACAATTATACATTTCTCCTGAGCCAAAGGCTGTTTTTTATAACAGCCATCTGAACTGCAATCAGTATTTTGTCAGCGGATGCAAAACACATTTGCAGCATTGGAATCTAGATGCATTTTATACGCATTAGGCACTATGGCCCTCATTCTGACCCTGGCGGTCTTTGACCGCCAGGGCGGAGGACCGCGGGAGCACCGCCGACAGGCCGGCGGTGCTCCAATGGGGATTCCGACCGCGGCGGTAAAGCCGCGGTCGGACCGGCACCACTGGCGGGGTCTCGCCAGTGTACCGCGGCCCCATTGAATCCTCCGCGGCGGCGCAGCTTGCTGCACCGCCGCGGGGATTCCGACCCCCACTACCGCCATCCAGATCCCGGCGGTCGGACTGCCGAGATCCGGATGGCGGTAGGGGGGGTCGCGGGGCCCCTGGGGGCCCCTGCAGTGCCCATGCCACTGGCATGGGCATTGCAGGGCCCCCCGTAAGAGGGCCCCTACATGTATTTCACTGTCTGCTGCGCAGACAGTGAAATACGCGACGGGTGCAACTGCACCCGTCGCACAGCTTCCACTCCGCCGGCTCGATTCCGAGCCGGCTTCATCGTGGAAGCCTCTTTCCCGCTGGGCTGGCTGGCGGTCTGAAGGCGACCGCCCGCCAGCCCAGCGGGAAAGTCAGAATTACCGCCGCGGTCTTTCGACCGCGGAACGGTAACCTGACGGCGGGACTTTGGCGGGCGGCCTCCGCCGCCCGCCAAGGTCAGAATGAGGGCCTATGTAGCCTTCTTTAAAGATGACATGTGTAACCAGTGTAACCTGCAATTATACAGATCACCAAATTTGACAGGTGTTTGTAAGTGTCTAGATGCTAGCATATCAGTGTGTAATGTTCTGAGCATTTGTGGATGTTCTGATGTCCAGTGTGTACTGGAGAAATCAAGGTGAATTAAATTGTATAATGGTTTTATGCTTTGTGCATAATCTGCTATGTATGTTCTATAAAAGTAAAAAAAAAAAACTAACAATGATTTTAGTTTTGTAATGGTGTTTGGAGGTTGTAAGAGAGCACATTTCTATAAGAAAAGTGGTGCATGGCTTTTGCCTTCACTTGATAATTTTTATCCTAAAAATAGGACACTGAGAAAAGCAATTTTTTTTTTTTTAAAGTTAAATGTATAGCCATGCTCAGCAAATCCCAAAACAATGCGATCTACTCTGGCTAAATGTACATTTAAGTCATCATCCGTGAGGTATATATCTTCAACATAGGACAATGCTTCTGGGTCAATATCATGTAGAATTAATGTTACTCAGGCAGCAAACAATACAGAACTGTTCTTATACCCTCGAGGGAGTCAGCAAAACCAACAATGTTTGTCTAGGGTGGAGAATGATGTTAGATTGCTGGTTGCAGGTGCTATATTTTGACAGAAAAAAGCACTGGAAATATCCAAGGTTGTTTTATATTTTATGGACAATATTGTCCATTTAAGCCATACAGTGTGAGTTTTGAATTGCAAATGTGAGTGCATGGTTGTTTAAAGGTCTGTAATCTAAGACCATGTGGTAGGAATAGTCTGGTTCAGCTACCAGGAATAAAGGGTTATTCATAGGAGATACACAGGGTCCAATCATACCCATGTACTCTGGTTGTGAGAGAATTCTCCTCACAGGAGCTTTCAAATAATATTATATTGAGCATTGTGGTTGCATTTGCGGGCTGGACTTTGTGGGTATAATGTGATAAGGCGCATCCTTGTCCATGCCTACATGATTGCACTATAATGCTGGGGCTTGTGCAAGAGCCAATTCTGGAGCATACGCTTTTTAAACCTCTTTAGGGAAAAGAATAGAGAAAGATTCAAATGTTACATCCTCTCCTTGTGGGGCTGTTCTAACAAACGCTGGTGAGCAATCAAACTCAGCCTTGAGAATGTCATAATTAAGTATTGAGTTTTCACAGAATATTATTTTAATAGTACGTGTTATGTCACCCTTAATTTGTATATTAAACTTATAGTGTGTCAGGAAGGCTGTCTCATTGATCTGGTGTTTCAACTTCAGTAGGATTAGTTGCTTTCGTATCCAGAAACTCTTGAAGATTCTGGTGAACTGTTGTGACCTCTGCTATGCTGTCTAGCAGTGTCACTGTTGAGGTCTTGTTCTGAAGGAATGTTTTTAATATGTGGGCATATTTAGCTGAAATACTTGCCATCTTTTTGAATTGTGTTTTTTGCTGTGGAAGTTTCTCTTCCTTTTTCATGATGATCGGTGCAAGTCCTTGTTTGGTTTCACACATACTTCTTATCTGCACTCTGATTGCCCCCCTCTCTCTGATCACTTATCCAATTAGTCCTGAAAGGAACGAGAAGGGCGTGTATCAGTGTACTAATACCTATCAGGCTGTTTAATTGTATCATGGTTACGAAGTTTATAACAATTCTTAGAGGACTCCAATTGCGGAGATTCACCCCATGATTTAACTTTTTCTTTATTTTTAGAAAGATCAGGTGCTTACTTTGCACTGTCATCTTCAGAACTACCTTTAAACTGTGGCTTATTTGGTCTAGCTGCCAAATTATCTCAACGTATAGATGTATAGATGTCCCCAATCATTTTTGGTAGTTCATGCTCCTGGCCTACAACCTGGATGAGGCCTTGGCATATTGCAATGCTGATGCTTCCCCTTTAATGTTGCTTAATAGGACTGAGGAAACTGTGTCAACGTTGCCAACTAGCTTCATCCCCAAATCCAGGGCAGAAGCAGCCCCCTTTTCATTTTGAATCTGCTTGAACACTACCGGCAACACAGAAATTCATATTGTACAATGTGTTATAGTATATATTGCAGCAAAAACTGTAACCCACATGGTCCAGTTTTCAACAGGGGGAACCAATCCAAGTAGTATGCACATGGTGATAATTCTATGTTTGTCTTCGGTCCCGTTTGGGGAAACACTTCTTCAAGCTGGTTTGTTTTTTGTGCAACCCAGAACTAAATTTCTTCCAGTCTGGTGGGAACTTTACAGTTTATTACATTGATATATATTGGACTAATCACAGGCACAGATAACTGTGGCTGGCCAGCTTGAACAGCCCTTGATGGGCAGTTGTTATAGTACGCATTGCCAATTGTATTAAACACCTGTACAGTCTAACAAGACTTGTGTACAGAGTGCATAGTTCACCCGCATTTAGTGATACCCTGCTTGGATATGGGGTGTACCCGGCTAGTACTGGCCATGTTGACCCATCATTGCTGAGGGAACAGAGTCTAAAGTTTTGTAATACAAGTAGCCCAAGTAACGTTAAATGTGCTGTAACAGCATGTCTGCAAATAGCAGGTTAATAACTTGTGCCATTTTAATGAATGCATTTCAGAGAAGAAAGTACTATTTTGGGGCATCCTTTTAAATGTCCAAGCTTGAACAACCTACAGAAAAAAATATGTGCTTCCTATAAGGCTGAGTAGGATGATTCCCTAACACCATGGATGTCTCCATTTTATTGGGCAATAGAGGCCATGGGCACACACAAGAACTACTCAGGAGACCCATTAAATAAGTACCTGACGTAGAACGTTGGTGGCACCATGCTATTCAGTTCCCCCAAAAAGGTAGGACTGCGTACTAGGATGACAGAAACTTCAGAATGTAGGGACTGTGTCCGTCTACACCATCAGTAAATGTCGGTCCAATTCCTAGCTAGTTCACAGTGCCTCACCTGAACCCCTAACCTTCCCAGAGTATCAGATGATTTGGCAACCCTTAAACATGACCACTCTGATTCCCAAGGAAATCTTGGAAACAGATTTATCCTGTCACATTTTGCTTATGCATGCCCAAGGTAAACACAAAAAAGATATGATTAAAGGTTTTCAAACATTTATTGTATGAATCATATTCTTCCATTGAGAAAATTAACTGTGATAATTAAGCAGACAAAACAAAGCATTGTTAGCAGCATTGCTAACATGGTGAATACAATAAAAAATCCAACCTTTTCAACCTTATGGTGTTATACTTCTATAGGCTCCTATCTATTACAACCTACACTCTGAGAGCATAGTAGGAGTACCCTCTCCCAGATCAAGAAAGATACGCCGACCCCCATTCCTGGATAGGTGTGCCTGGGAGCCGGTCTAATGTAGAGTAGGCTATTATCCTTTGAAGGGTGAGGGACCAGCATCAGCAGGATTGCATCCTAAACGCAGCATCCGCTCCAGCTCAGCCAAAGTGCTCCTCTTACCCGTGTAGGGCAGCGCACTGTTTATATAACATAATCCCACTGTGTTAAAGACGCAGCCCTGATGCAATGATATGTCTAGGTTTTTTCCAAACAGACAAAGCAAGCAACAGGATATTCTTATTCTGTGCTCCTAGCTTTGAAAAGAGTGTAGAGACTACATGGTGAGATAGGCTTTTTTGAAATAAACGACATGTACAGTGTATTCTGAGTACATTATCATCCAAACATAAAAACATGAAAAATATAATCGCTAAAAACAATGTCAACCTAAAATGTGCAACTAAAAAGGAGAACCAAGTTGGGCCCAATCAGTCCATGCTGCTTTACTCCACTCTTTTCTATGACACACTACTCTACTCTGCTCAACACTACTGCCCCACTCTATGCCGCTCCACTCCGTTCAACTCCACGATGACACTCTATGCCACTCCACTGTACTTTACGCCAATCGACTCAGAAACACTCTACTTCACTCTGTGCCGTTCCACTCTCCTACACTACTCCACTCTATTCCACCTCACACTATGACAATGTACTTTGCTCTTCAACACTTAAAGCAACACCCTTTGTGCCACTCCTCTCTACACTAGTCCACTATACTCTTTGCCACTCCACTGTACAACATTTTACTCCACTCTGACACCCTGCTCCACTCTATGCTACTCAACTCTACTCCACTCTGTGCTCTTCCACCCTACAACACTCTACTCCCTCCTCTGCACTTTACAACACTCTACAACACTCCACTGTATACCACTCTAGGACTCTCTGCTTCACTAAGCTTCACGCCATTCAACTCTACTCTACATCACTCCTTGACTCTCTGCGCCACTCCAAATTACTCCACTTTATGACACTCCACTCTCCTAACTTTTAGCCATGCTGGATGGCAGTCACAGTGGTGTACAACATGGCTAAACCATTTTGGCAAGACCTATTGGCTTTCTTAATGCTTGTTCTTAGTATTATTGCTTTTTGTTTGTGCTAAAAAATACAGCTAGTATGAGACCACCTGTAGGAAAGCCATGTTCAAAGTATTTCATCAGCAGCAAAAATACATAAATGGCTGCAGAATGTATAATCTGGTTTGAGCAGAATGCAATACCTGGACTACAGTGCTTGAGGATTAACCAATGAGCTGTTGTTTATGGAGGTGGAAAGAGTAATGCTGGAAAACATTTTTATTTTGGTCGTTTTAGTTGAGTGGACTTATTCAAGAAACACGCGTTGGCATAGCCAATAGGTCTCACCTTTTGGCCCTTATAAGTGTTTAGAAATGCAGCAAATTATCCAGAGCACAGCAGCTATTTTATTTTTTTAGCTGTGTTGGTGTTGTCCATGCTTTATGCATAAAAATGGCCAACTTCTTTCTTACATTGCCACTGAAGCTGCAGAATAAGCTATAAAATATCACATTGAAGTTGAAAACACCTACACAGTGATAGATGCTGGTAAATGCAACGAGACACGAGACACGGGACACGAGACATAGATCATGAGTGGTGTCAGTGGGGTTACATATTCATGTAAATAGCAAGGAAAGTAACTGATATAGAAGCCAAGTGCTAGGTAACAAACACATGATACCAACTTGCTATATGTGACTCCAGGAAACTGCACAGTCCGGAAATGCTAGTTAGTTACAAGAGGGATGAAATGAAAATAGAACTGAGAGCACAAGAAGTAAAAGTAAGGAAAAGAAAAATGTTGGAGCATAGGTAGATAAAAGATAGACTGATACCAGATAGATAACAGATACATAGCTAACAGATTGATTGATAGATGGATAGATAACAGATAGATAGACAGAAAGTTAGACAGATACATAGATAACAGATAGATAGATAACAGATAGATAGATAACAGATCTATAGATAGATAAACAATAGATACACAAGAGATAGGCAGATAGATTGATCAAAAGATAAACAGAGATAGATGGATAACAGATAGATATAAAGATAGATAGATATCAGAAATACATAGAAAGATAGATAGATAGATAGATAGATAGATAGATAGATAGATAGATAGATAGATAGATAGATAGATAGGTAGATAGATAGATAGATAACTGTGTCTCAGACATGGGTGAATGTATTAATATGTGGTTGTGGGGAAAAAAAACAAGATGCTTTATTTTAGGCTAGTGTCCTTAACATCATACAGCAAAATATCCAGCAGCATCTTTTTTATGGTTGCAAGCCATAGCAAACAATGTGCAGAAGACAGGCGCTACATATGTAATCTAAAAACCTATTACCCTTTGCACATGCAGCAATAATGCACACCTTGCTGCTTACAGCCTAACATACAACTTTGCAACAGCTGATCTGAATTTAAATACACTCCGCTTTTAGTTCATCTCCAATAGATTACAATATACTATTATTTTCTTTTATAAGCATTGCTTTACAAACATTTCTTATCTTTACATCTGACATTAATTAGTCACTATCTACTCTTCGGACAATAATTCATATACCCCAAAGTATAAACTCTACAGAAGACTGCAATATCGTCTGGAAAAAATTAAACATTTTCTGTTCCAGTTTCCTAACAATGTCATTCACTCATGGGTACATTGAAGGGCATCACTTCTACGACTAACTATTAAGAGATGTGCAGTAAGTTTAGACTTATCATACCAGTCTAAGGGACTTAGCATTATAATAGATACTACTGAATGCCTTGAAAAGCTCCAATCCAAGCCACGAACCCTTCATAAGGAAAGCAAACATACAACACCCTTGACACTGTGCCCTTCATTCCAAAGATGGTCAGCCTTTAGAGCATGGGCAGCCTCCTTGGCCATCCATGCATGCAAAGGGAATTCCATAGCTGGCAACCTTGAAACGTTTGGGTGTTACCAATACTGAAATCCTGCTACCACTTCAAAGAAGCTTTCCTTGAAATGCAGTGAGCTGAATGATTAATTTCGAAGGTCACTGCAGGGCAATTACCATAGTTTTACTAACAAGGAGAGTAACTTGTTTGTCTGGCTCTCCAAATGGGGATAATGTGAGTGCTATGCATATAACCTCTTCTTTGCATGTGAAGCCAGAGTTCTCCAAAACATGACAATATGACTGCCCCATACAGACCAAGGCGGACAAGAGTTATTAACCGCAATCGGAAATAACATAACTACTAACAGTTTGACTTCATTTCCATTGGCGTACCTTCAAAGGACGATCAGATGCAGTCGTAATAAAATCAGTATGTAGTTAATAACAAGTAACAACGTGTGAGGGGTGGTGGGGATGGGCCGACAAGAACGGGAAACTTAGGGATGGGCCAAAGGTGCTGGGGGCGGCAGTGCGTGTCGATTCAAAACGCAATGGCTGCCATGAGTGCAAAGGAGAGACAGAAGAAATAAATAGTTTTCTGACAGTAAAACATATCGTCAACCATGCAAAAATCCATGTAACAGGGTCACCCTGCAAGGTGACAATAAAACTGCTCTAAGGTGGGACAAATGTAAAGCATTTACCAATGGCATCAAGGGATTTTTGAAAGGCAAGCCCATGAACGAGTGTCAGTGATGGGCATGAGATGAGTGTGGTTAAAAGCCCACAATACTTACAACAGGTCAAAAAGCACTTGCACGCTTGGCCTAAAAAAGAGGGAGAAGGCATGGTGGTCTACATGTTAAAGCGTAGTGGCTTATCTGCACTGTCAGCGCAAGTCTGGCGGCAGTGCCAGATACATTATTGTTGTTAACAATGCTAAGCCTTAAAGTTGTAATAATTGTAATGCCATTTACATAGGCCTGCCAAACAACCTGATTGATACACTGAAGAGACTCCTAAATCAGGCTGCCAAGATGAGTCTGAACTTCAGTAAACACATCCGTGCCGAGCCAGCTCTGAAAGGGCTCCATTGGCCTCCAGTTGAAGCCACATTAAACTCACTCTGTAGCACAGATGAGACTGACTAGAAGCTAACTCCACACTACCTCCCCACTAGAAACCTTTGATCAGCACTGGCATAACTGATCCCACATTTCTCCTTTAATAATAAGAAACGAGCATTGAATTGTGGGTGTCTTGGGTCCAAAATCCTGGCCCTAAATTTCAGAGCTGAAATCACCATTGTTCTATTCAGAAAGCTGCTATTAACTGAACTTTTTAAGAAAGCGTTTGCCAAAGATTAATCCTAGGGCTTGTGGTTGAAGAATGTCATAAGTAAGTAATAATTCACTCCATTGAGCTTGAGTTGTCAGACTATTATTCTTATCAGAATGCACACCCTTACTCCCTATTTTATTCAGTAGATGCGAGTGCTTTGCTAATGGTGAGATGACAATCAGTGCCTTATAAAACACATCAATAGATAAATAAAACACCACAGAGGCAGAGGCAGTGTTTGAAGTATTTTATCACGCTCATAATAGTTTCCCGAATTAGGGGGTACATGTACGTACCATTTTTCCTGTTGCAAACGGCCTGATTCGCAGAATTGGAATGTTTGCGACAGGAGAAAAACATTTTGGTATGTACAGAGCCTATTTTGCGATTCGGTAATCTATTTACCGAATCACAAAATAGGTTTGCGAGTTGCAATTAGGAAGGGGCGTTCCCTTTCTAACTGCAAGTCTCAGCGCGATGTAGCATTGTTTTGTGACGTGAATGTGGTCACAAAACAATCCCATGGGAACCCTTCCCCTTTGTGAATGGCAGCAAAAATATTTTATGAGAGCGGGCAGTGGTCCGTGAAAAAATGAAAAGAAAACTTTTAATTTGTGTTTTTGAAATGCATCTCGTTTTCCTTTAAGGAAAACGGGCTGCATTTAAAAAAACAAAACTGCTTTATTTAAAAGCAGTCACAGACATGGTGGTCTGATGTCTCCAGCAGGCCACGATCCCTGTGAGGGTGGCCATTCCCAATGGGGTCGCAAGTTGCGACCAACCTCATGAATATTCATGAGGTAGGTCATTTGCGACCCTATTGGGAATCTCCAACAGTGTAAAGTACATTGTTGTACATCTGGTTTTGCGACTCGCAAATTGCGACTTGCTTAGACTCGCAGTTTCCAAGTCGCAAAACCAGATCTTTGTACATGTGGCCCTAGTTCTTCTCAGAAGCCTGCGGGCCGGTGCTATTACACAACAGTGTGCCGAATACCACAGCTGTGTAGTCGGAAATCTTGTGCATTTTGTTTTCCTTGCATTGTGGTCCCTGCCACTGTGGAAGATATATTCATTGTGACACCGGTGGAGAAGAATTCCATTTTGATTTCTGCAAATGACATAGACCTTCAGAAAACATTTTTACACTGTTCACTAGACAACTTTTTACTTACTGTACTTTTATTTCATTACACTTCACGCGTGGCCATTATTTTTGTATTTCCATAGTCTAATGAAAATGTTCACTTGCTTCTATCACAATACAATAGAACAGAACACAATACGTTCATACTCTTTTTCTAGCATGTGCTATATATTTTTTTTAATTATGCACAGTTCATTACTAGATCTATTTTGCTCTTGGTCTTGCTTTTCGCAGTGTGTGCTACAGATGTGTACTTTTGATTGTTTCAGACATTGCACTACTAGTATCTGCCTGCTCTGAGACGTGCTTTTCAGTTTGTGAATGACTACAGCAGCACAGTATGCAGAAATCCCTAAATCTACAAATGGGCCTAGTCAATTAGAGTGCATGTGAGCGAGGATGGTGATAACCACAACTCATTAGTGAACTTGGTCCTACAGACGTCTTCTGTGACACCGTTTGTGCAAGTATATGTACATTGGGAAAATAATACTCCCTTCGAGAGGAGGAATTAGGCATCCATTTGTACATAAAGATCTGCAAATATTTTGTGAGATCTGTGCATTTGTGCAAAGTACAATTGTTGAGCATTTTCAGTTTTATGTAAATTGACACTATGCTTTGACCTCGAGCACTATAAATATGTTTAGCCCAAGTCTGGTATAGCATCTTTAAATTTACTATGCTGCATGCCCACCTAAAAAGATGTAGTTATTTAAATAGCAGTAATTACTCTCCCAATTTATAAAGCTATTTGTGCTACCATTAGGCTAAGGGAGTAGCCACAATGTCAAATGACAATTCATTTGTGGAGTCGACAAAGCATGATGTAGCAGTCATTACATAGACGGCAAGAATACTTTTTTTATCCAGGAATTGGAAGAATGTATTGGGAAAGTGGAGGTTATACCCGGTAAATTGATGAGGGTGAAGGTAAATTGGATTCTCCACAAGGGAAAAAAATCCCTGTGAAGAAGCAGAAAAAAATGTTTAGTTCAAAAGTAGTTATTTCTTCAAATGATGAATGAGAAAACATAGATTTGCTGTTTGACGGTGTTTCTTGCTGATGCTTTAGAAATGACTGCTGGCTTTGTGGTCATTTTTAATTAGGCAGGTTGGAGCAGTCTTAGCCTGATGGACATTAAACCCTCCACCAGGCCAATGGAGATTACTCCACCAAAACATAAATTGTGCCATAAGTTTTCAAAAGAGTGTATTATACATGGAGAGAGATAGAACCAGGACAGAAGAGGATAAAAGGCATATCTCCTGCAGAAATATAAACCAAACTACGACTTCCATGTATAAAATGAGCTTTATTAGGTCAAAAGCCACTTCATCCCGACTCTCAATAAATATTATGGGTCTTATAACGACCTTTTCGGAGGCAATTACTCCGTCCCAAATGTGATGGATATTCTGTATGCCGTATTACCAGTTCCATTATATCCTACGGAACTTGTGACAGGGGATACAGGATATCAGTCACATTTGAGATGGAGTAATCCCCTCCACCAAACTCGTAATGAGGCCCGCTGTCTTTTAGTTTGAACACTTAACATATCATCTGTTCATTTACATATCTGATATATTTAGAGCACGACTATCATCATCATCATCATCAGATTCTTTGTTTGGCCCTTCATATTCATGAAAGACATATTTTAATAAATACAATCATGAATTAAGTATATATATATTTATATTTAGTACTATGTTTTCAGTTGAGGGTTGAGTGTTTATGTTACTAGACTGTTTTAACCTGTGAGATATATATATATATATATATATCTATATATATATATATATATCTCACAGGTTAAATCAGTTGAGTACATCAAAAACATAGTACTTCTTGAATTGAATGGCACAACAACCCCTCAAACAATCAATATGTTAAAAACGGCTATGAAAATAAAATACCAAATAAGATTTAAAACCAGGATTAAAAAAAACAGTAGTTAAAATGCAAAGTATGCCATAAACAAAAGCACAATAAAAAGACGTCACATGGCCAACCCAAAAACAATTACTCCTCCATGCTTTTCCTGGCTCGGACTGCCGCTTTGAGGAATGAGCATACCCTGAAGCAAGTATCTGGGGTATTTAATAATTGCAGATAAAACAGGGCCTTTCTGCATCTATGAGAACCCAGTGATTTTAAAAGAGGTTTGAGGAATAATCTGTGGGGACAGCTGAAGTCAGTGCAAACAAATATAATGCAAAAGCGACTAAGCAGAAGCCCCTTCACAAGTGCAGGGTGGAGCCAGTCCCCGAAAGGCTCCAAGTTGATTCCCAGGACACTAGGGCCACAAAAACGATCTAGTTCTAAAACAAAAAAGAAGAGACCTCTCCCATCGTGTGAGTTCTAAAGAGAGGTAAGATGCGAAGTCCACTGTTGTAAAAAATCTGTAATAAACCAGCACAGTGCTCTTTGCTAACACGGTTTGTAGTATTCTTTCCTTGCAGAATACCCAAAAAAGACTCCTCACCCTGAGCTTATCTTCCTTCGTTATACACAGGGGAGACGTTTATAAAGAATACAACCCCAGCACTTTACGCATTTTAGTGATGTAACTCAACCAAGGAATGGCGTGCCCTCTGTCCAGACTGAGACAGTCATGAATAACGTCTCTGAAGGATTGTGCTCTCTTATTAACCCATACTCTAATCCACAGTAGTAAAGAGGCCAACTGGACTCTATCCCCAACATACCGCTAACTTAGCTCAGCATGAATGATATAGCTAGAGGTGGTTGGCGGAAGCTGCAGAATCCTCCGATAAATCAGATTTTCCTTGAGCTGGAGAGTACAGCTATTGTGATAATCTCAGACCCCGAACCCATACATGGCATCAGGGGCACATTGTACATTACACACCTTTACTATAGTGGTAAATGTCCCTTTTCAACTTCCTCTGAAAAGATTAAAAATTGCACCAGCTGCCCTACTGAGCTTAAGTCTTGAACTATTCAACTGCGACTGACAAGAACCCGAGCAATTAAAAACCACACCCATGTAGCGGAAGTCATTTACGCTAGACAGTGACTGACCCTGATTGTTGAGCCTACTGATATCCGTGGTTCCTCGACCACAAGCCATGACCTGGGATTTGCCATAATTTGTCAACAGGTCCAGATTGCCCACAAATTGTTGTGCAATGCGGTTCACAAGCACCCGTAGAGTATTCGGAGCCCGGGCCAATAGGACCACATCAGCCGCATATAGATGTGCAGGCACCTGGTTACCAGCGATTCTTGGAGTATCAACTGGGGAAGCAATCAAATAGGGGCAGAGCTCATCAAATATATAGGTTAAAGAGCAGTGGTGTCAAACTGAAACCTTGACACACCTCACGTTTCAACCCGAATACCTACTATCATTTTTCGCTTCAAATGCACATAAACAATTTTTTTTTCATTCCCAGTAAATTGTCTGCCGCAACATCTGCTAACATGAATTGTACTCAATTTTATTGCACATGTAATGTATGTTTGCAGGGAGAGTTGGGATAACTAGTGAATTATCTAATAAACAAAATATTTTTTTTTTTACATGGTGGATTACAGTGGAGCACCAGACTAATGCAATGTCTAAATCATCATAATATTCTGGCAATTACAAACGTACATTTGCACAGGGTCAATGAAATAATGTTTTGAAAAAATAGTATTTTCCAGAACCTTTCATTCAGGTCTGAAGGATCTTTAAGCATGCTGGCAAACATACCGCAATCCATACTGGTGAAAAGTGTTGCATAGAGCTTTCTCAATCAATCCCGCCCAATCGACTATCCAGCCTTCCTGCACTAAGCTAGTGCTGTGAAAGGCCCTAGGTGGTATACTTAGGGCAAAATAAATAATTAAAATACATGAAATTTGAATGCCTTTACAAAAAAGCATGAATAAGCTGCACATGAGTTGACTACATTCATCAAATTTACGTTAAAGCTGGCCTGGGAATGAAGTCTCTATTGGGCAAAGCATTGGATAAAGGTGAACTCAAAGGTTATTATATCGACTCAAGGAACCAAAACAATAAAATTATAAATGCAACAAGAGAGGTAATAAAATAAAATAAAAAATAAAACAATCAATAAATTACACCCATGCAAAATTACAACCCACAAATGTGATAAGTTCCAAAACCACACCAACACGGAAAAAGAGCATCAGTCGAATTCCAAACAAGTGAAGCAAGAAGAAATTTGGGGGACCCACCACAGGACTGCCAAACTCACAGTGAGAACGCAACCACCATAGCGGTGTCCTTCCCCCCCAAGCGTATTACAATGTACCGGTCTGACCAGCGGGAACATTGTAATAAAACATTGTAATACGCATTCCCTCCGGGCTGATTGGCGGGAACAATGTTAAGATATTGGCCTTAGGGTGCCGAGGCCAATATCTTAACACTCCAGCACCCTTGGAATGCACACTGTCTGCAAAGCAGACAGTGTGCATTCCGATTGTGGTGGGCAGCGGGGCCCTGCACTGCCCATGACATGCTTGTGGGCAGTGCTTGGGGCCCCTGTGGCCCCCAGCACTTCCTTTCTGCCAGCCTTTTCATGCCAGGCTCCGGGTTGTAATCAGCCATATGGCGCTGAGTTCAGTGCCACCATGGCTGGTTCCAAGCCTGACCACCATCATGCCGTCTGGAACCATGTTTCCGGCAGGGACGGTGGTCCTTTGGTGGTCTGACAGCCAAAGTCGTAATTTGACAGTCAGACTGCCAAAGCCGTGGCAGTCCAACCACCACCACGAGTTTGCCAGTGTCATGACGGCCAAACTCGTAATGAGGCCCTAAATCTATCACTGAAAATGGTTACACTTTGAGAACATCAAGTACAATATGGCCCGAACTCACAGAAATTGTATAAATGAAATGAAATCCTGGTACATGTATCATTGCATGCTTGGCCACCAAATTAGTTTCTACTTATACATGGATGTTGTCTATGGAGAGACAAACTTCTTTTGTAAAATTCATAAAATGTATCCACCTGTATTTCATGTTAAGCTCCTGTATGTTATCTTCCAATGACTAATCGACACATACTCATAAAAAAACTTATATGAAAATTACCTATATCTTTAAAGTATTTCACCATGAATGTTGTGCCAAAATAAAATCATTTCATAAACAGAAAATATTATTTCGGAATTTCAACCAAATCATTTTGAAACCTTCTGAAAGTATGTCTTTTAGGACATCTAACAGCTGTAGTATACTCAGTTAGTGGGAGTAGGACGTGTGCAACTTATAAAAAGTCTGAAGTACAGAAATGATAAATGCTGAATAAAATGAATGAAATTGTATATTCCAGTGGTTCCCAACCTGTCGTCCAGGGACCCCTGGGGTACATGAAGCCTCCTCAGGGGGTCTGCAACTGCTCAGTAAATTAAATATTATTAACAGGATAGGTTCCCAGCTTTACAGTAATGACTCAGTGGGGAGTTCTGGATTCCGATAATGATTCAATGGGGGTCCCCAGGTTCCAGTAATGATTAAGTGGGGGTCCACAGAAGTCAAAAGGTAGGGAACCGTAGGTGTGTTCTATAGAAAAGATTCTCAGATCACCATAAAACACTTATAAGGAATCACAAGAGAAGCTGGTACTGCCTGCTCAATAGCAATTCAAAGAAAGTATAACGTGCTGATGAAGCTCAACCTCATCAAAACAGAATTCCTACCATTCACCAAAAACAACAAGTACAATCTAGTCAAAATCTGGCTAACAAAATTTGAACTTGGGTGGATTGGATTCCCAACTTTCTTCTGATGCCAAGTCACTCATATTTCCCTGGACAACAACATCGTTCTCAAGAAACACATTGCCAAACAAATGAAGACAGCCTTGTACTATCTGTCTGTACGAAAGAAAGTAAAACCATTCCATTTTTAAAGTGACTTTGGAGCTGGTCTTGAAGCCTTCACATCCTTGCACCAGAAAGTTGGCAATTTCCTGCTCCTCGTCTCCCAGACCCCATAATAATCCCCTTAATGGCACCCTACGCAGTGGTTCCTCTTACTATCTAGCATCATCTTCAAAATCATTTGCATTATTTACAAAGCCATCACAACTAGAACCCCATATTTCTGGCTGGCAGATTCACATTTTCCAGTAACTGTCAGCATACACACACCCAGAACACAACCAGACTGGAGATAAAGAAGTGCAAAAAAAATAAAAAAGTAGCTTGCCTTCTCATGCTATGAGGATAGTTGGAATAATGGTGGTATCAGTAGTAGTTTTTGTGGCAGGCTATGGTAGTGGTGGTAGTTTTTGGCAGCGGTACTGATGGCGGGGTATGATGTTGGTGGTGGTATTGGAAGTGTTGTTGCTGTTGTAGCGACAATATTTATGGAACTAGTATTGGAGAGGGTGGTGGTATTGCTGTTGATGCTGGTGGTGATATCGGTATTATTGGCATTGGTGGTGGTATTGATGGTGGAATTGTTTATTGTCAAGGCCAATAAATGTATGCAGCAGGGTAGGGCCAAATTTTGCAGCAGGGTTAACTTCATTGTGTGGCAATAAAGGGCAAAATATGCAGCATGATGCAGCATATTTTTTGATAGCATTACTTCATTAATTCCTCTTTTTTCACATTTGGTATCACTGTCTTAGTATAGGTTGCACCTCATTAGTACCATTTTAACACTCAAATATAGAAATAAGCAACAGAAAGCTGACCAGTCATCCTTTGTAAAAGGCCCTCCATTGTGTGGCATAAGTGTTGCTGCGTTTATAATAACTTTTGAACTTGTTTGAGAAAGAAACAAAAATGTTTTTTTTTAAATCTGCAGATTATGCAGTGGATGATGATGGATTATGTGGAAAATGCTTGAATTACATAATTATGTTGAAAATGCCACAGCCGTATAATCACATAATGCCAGTGTCCCTGGTTATTGTGGACGCAGTTTTTTTTGCACTGGTATTGGTGATAGTGACTGAGTATTGAAAGTTGTGGTATTGGGTAGTCGTTGGCTGTATTGGTGGTGATGATATTGATGATGTGGTAATAGAGGTTGTGATATTAGTGGCAGTGTTGGTGATACTAGTGTTAGTAGTAGTATTGGTGGTGTTGCTGGTGGCAGTAGTGGTTGTATTGTGGTGGTGTTATTGGTATTGCTGTACGTGATATTGGTGGTGGGGGTATTGGTGGTACTGGTGGTGATAGTGGTGGTGTTTATGAAGTAAATACTGGAGGCAGAGATTGTGCTGTGGTACTGGTGGCGGTAGTTTTGGCTGCATTGGTACTGGTGGCAGGAATAATATAGGTTATTTTGATGGTGCAAATTTTGGTGTGGTATTTTGGGACTGGTGAAGGGTAGCATTGGTTTTGGCAGTGGTGGTGTTACTGGTAATGATGGTATTAGTGGTTGCATTGGTGGTGGTTGTAATATTAGCAGTGGTATTGTGATGTTGGTATTGGTAGTGTCTGCTGTAGTACATAGTGCTTTCTGTAGACAACATTATAAATGTAAGAGATAAACAAATGAGTGTGACAAAAACTGTGATAAGTGAATCTACTTTTTCCGTGCAAATTAGATACGTGTCTTTCAGTGCAATTATGAGGTGAAGGTATGTATGTATAATTTATTGTACAGATATTAAAATCCATTACAATTTAAAACCAAGAGCAATCAAATAATACAGTACTTAATCAATTTGTATACATTATCATCAAAATAAAAACATTCCCATAATAGCAGGGGATCCAGCGGCAAAATATAACATTGCACATAATTATAATTAGGATTACTTTGAGGCCTCCCCGCGAGCCAGACATCTACCTCATAAACAGTAAACATAGAACCAAAGACTATCTGGGCCCTTAAAGTGCTTACGAGCATTAGATGTTCCACCATAAAATGGCAACCATCAAGATATTAAAAACCATACTAAAGAAATTAAAAACTCAATTACTATGCAATGTTGGTTCAAAACCCAAAGGTGCCGCTAATGAAATTGGCCTGGGAGGCAATAATAAATTTGGTCAACAAAGCATTCAACATTGTGTTCTCAGGATCCAAGGACATAATAACAGCCTGCCGACAGGAGCAGACCCCCAATTCATTCCACTTATTCCTCAACAATGATCTACGATCCTTAAACAAAGATGAACACAGGCAGACCACATGGTCAAAGGATTCTTCCCAGCAACCACAACCCCTGCTCATGACACGCTCCCCTGGGATGGGCAGCCAGGTGGGTAAATGCTTCAAAAAAGCCCAATCGCCCATCCTTAGAACCATAAATCACTCTTTTAGACAAACCCCATAACAGCAGGTAAAAAAGCCAGCTGGGGTAGCTGGCCGGAATGAATTAATAACCGCCCAGGCATGTTAAAGGAGAGCTTGATCCTAGTGGTAGGACCAAAGCTGAACACTCTTTTTAATACCCAATTTAAAAAGGGATTGAGAAGGATTGTTAGCCCCAAGGTCCTCAACTCTCAGTAGCCGTTTACAGTCAAAAAGTGGTAGTGAGACACTTTCACCTCAGTCGTACTAATTTCAAGACACAGTACTGACTCCAAGCTACCCCCTTAGCCCGCTGTAACTTACAAAATTAGTTTGAGGAAAGTAGCTGCTCCTACAGCCCACTGATCTAAAAGGGCAAATTCCAGCAGAACCTGCGCAGGAGATGCAGATTGCGATAGGTGAAAGACCCTCTTATAAATCATGAAAACCAACCTGTTTAGCAGACATGAGCCTCTCCCCAACATAACGTCCTGACCATGGTACAGTCAGGGAGTAGTCTTTGCTCTCATAAGATCTATTAAAGGGAGCAGGTTCGGCCCACTAAGGATTTTAAGTAGTTTGGAAAAAGCCACCTGCAAGGCCACAACTTTAACTTCAATCTCCTTCCTCTGCCTAACAAAGCTGCCCTTAGCATCAAAATGCACTCCTAAATATTTATATAAGTGGTCTGAAATAAGGTTACTGCTACTATAATACCAGTTGTTTCCCAAGGGCCTTTTCCTGCCTAACGAAACCACTTTTGTTTTCAGCAGATTTGCTTCCAGATAATTCACAGCTGTATAAAGTGCAAGTTGGTTTAGCAACCGTTGAAGGCCAACCATGTTGTGGCTGAACATTGTCAAATCATCAGCATAGAGCAAATGGCTAAACCAAAGACCGCCGATCTTAGGGGAGTGAGAGCTGACGGCGTCAAGAGCAGGTTACAGGTCTGCAATAACCAGATTAAAAAGCAAGGGGGCAGCACCCATCCCTGCTTCACACCACGAAAGGTGGGTATTTTCCTGGAAAGGGAACGGCCACGTCCTAATTTAATATGGTGTCTGTGTGTAATTCTATAATAGCCCCCACCAGGAGCACAGATGGAATTCCCCAATTTCGTAGGTTGACCCACAGGGAATTCCCAGGGACCCAGTCAAAAGCTGCCTTAAAATCAACAAAACAACAATGCAGCACAGAGCCTGATGAGTATGCCTTGTCCATCAAAATAGATAGGGCTTATAAGTTGGTAGATGTACCCGATACAGCAGAGAACCCCATTTGGCATATAAGAACTAGGCCCTTCAACTCAGCCCAAGATCGAAGATCTTCTAGCAAATGACTGGCATAAGACTTAGCCTCATTGTCAAGCAATGCTCTCAGCCTAAAATTGGCTGGATCAGAACAAAAAACACTTTTGTGTAATGGGTGAATTATGGCACCACGCCACGACTCAGGAATTCCTGTGGAGAAGACACAATAATCAAAAAGGTTTGCAAGATGATCTGCCCAAAAACATATATCCTGTTTGAACAGCATCTGCGGAAGGCCACTGGGACCCAAAGCTCCGTCCTGTTTTGCCTTGAAAATAATACAACAAATGCAGGGCAGGGAAAAGGTCATAACTTCTAATTGAAGGGGCAGGGACACTGATAGCTCAGGCTGAATTTGATCCGTGGTACTGTAGAGGAGTGAACCTCTGCACCCGACTGGTTTTCTTCAGGCATACTTACTGAGAAGTGTCTGACCAAAAAGGAGGTCCAGTCACCTTCTGATATATTAACAGTACCAAGCCCCAGCTTGATTCTTTGATAGATTGTTAACAAGGAACCAATATTTTCTTGAGTTCGAGTCCTTACTGACGCTTACAAGTTTTCCCCAAACAAATTAGTGTGTCTCTGATTTTCTTCATAAACAGCCTTCCTATAACCTCTCCGCAGTTCCTTAAACTTGATTAATAGTGCCTTGGAGTCAGGACGGTTACTTATTACCCTAACAACTTTATTGCAAGCTTTCTTTAAATTCAGAATTTCCCTTGAGATGATGAACTGCGTGGATGAAATAGGATTTCTTACAGGTTGATGAAACCTTGGCTATAAAAAGGAGATAAAATTGTCCCATAACTTAATTGGAGACACGCAGCCTGTCACGCACGTCAGGATGACAAAAGTCAACAGACTCAGCAATTGCTGCATTACTAGAAGAAGAGTTCCATTTTAGGTGTTTTAAAGACTCAAAGCATATGCCACCACCCAAGGCTCAAGTCAGAGCATGGTGATGAAAGCTGGATTTTATAGTTACAGGCTGGGGGCGATGGTCACTCTCACACTGAGGTGATATTGAAAACTTTTCGAAAAAGGAGAACAGTTACATATTACAAATAGTGTAATCCAAGTAAGAATAGTTTTTGCCCATCGGAACTTGTCCAACACGGAGAGGAGTCTTGTGGCAAACAGCCCTTCAAGACTTCGAATTCCATGCTATTTAAGAGAATTGCCACATGCTCACTAAGGGGCTATGTGGACAATCCCTTGGTCTCCACTGTTCAGGGACTAACTGGCAGTTACAAAGATCAGGACCCTCAAGGGCTTCAGAGGTATCCTGAAACAAATTTCCATTAAAATCTCGAGTTACTGAATAATCAGCATAAGGATGTTCCCCCAGCTAAATCAACTAAAATCTGCATTAGGCGGGTCAACTTGGAGCCTGGAGCAATATAAACATTTATCACAAAGAAGGTTTGCTGCAAACTACAGTCAAGTCAGACCTATAAATCGCTCAGACGACTGTCAGTTCAAAAGCCTGTTAAGCCTCATAGGTAGGGATGACTGTTTTCTTAGTTTACAACCGAAGTACATATATTCTGTTTACAACATTTTATTCTACTGACTGAACCCTGATGTGTTACAGGTCACTTCCTATTTGAAATCATTGCATAGTTGAATTTCCTGGTACACTTTAACATTAAAAAATAATGAGAACGAGTCTATCCCTGGCCTGGCATTCTGATTCCTGTGTGTGGAATTAATTGCCGTTTCCCTAGTCAAACCGCACAAATCGTTGAGTTGTCTGAAATACTTTTTTAGGCAACATTATTCCAAGCTTAAGAAGTAATTCAAATTTCCAAAGTCAAGCACTAAAATTAAAAAAAAATTATTCAGTTCAGTTTACCTGTACCTTTAACATTAAGCAATTGGAAAGTGAATCCTGATGAGTCAGAAAAAGGACATCTTTTTCTAATTAGGTTAAATGTATTATAGTTGTAACAAAGCAAATAAGCTGTGCATGCTCCAGATACTCAGACTAGCAGTTTTCGGTCTCCAAGAAAGAAGCCTCAATTTCCTGTATTGATTTCCAACAGAATGGCTTATTTTACATCATAAACATTATTTCCACCTGGTCAATTAGGAAGAATGTTTTGGCAAATTCAGTATTGCACTGCACTCCGACTAGCTGCATAAATTGTAATGTTTTATGCATGTTCGCTCTCTGTAAGAGGCAAGAAACTGACATATTGTACAATGGCGGAGGAGAAGCAATGCATTGTAATGTACAGCACTTTTTAATAGGTGTGTCTTCAACTCCGCCCTAAGTTGAAGAAAAGTAGGAATGGTCCTGATGATTTAGAGAATGTGCTTCTGGGTCATAAATGTGTTCATGGAGAAGTCATATTGTATATATTTTTCTTTTTTGCCCTTATTAAATTCCAATTTGATAGCATCTGAGCTGCAAGTGTCAAGAGCCATCGGATATGGTAAGCTTATCAGCCAGGGAGTTGAGACTCCTGTCACGATGGCTTTATGGATGATGTAGCTGGCCTTAAAGATAGTGCAGGCTGGCAAGGGGTGTGGGTGGAATTCCATCGGAGGTGGAGGTGAAAGGGGGTTATCCGTAGTTGCAGCATGTGGGATGCCCATAAAGGAGGCCAATGTGGAGTCTGGAAGACAATAAGACCATGAGCTGGGAGTTGCCACCATTCAGATGCAAAGGTGAGTTTGGTGTTAAAGCTGAATCTGGGTGATTGTGTTTGGTTGAAAGTTAAGCTCTGTATCCTGCGATGGTCATGTTGTTTAGCCAGATTTGGATGGAAAGTTGCTTGTTCCGGATTAGGAGGAATTTGAGTAGCTACAGGTGATTTTTTTTGTATTCTTGCAATAGCTCCACAATGCATGCTTCATGCTTTGTTATTACATACTTAGAAATAATTATAATAATTGCTTATCAGAAAAATTAAACAAATGTAATTAATGTGAAAACTCTTCCACGTTCTTTGTTTGATTGAATTAATGGAATTTCCATTACAGCAACTCATAATTGTTCATAAGGCTATGTGGGAAGTTTTATATTTTGATTAACATTTCATTGAGAGACTAGCATAATCACCTACTATGAGATAATATATCAGCATAGAACAGAGGAAATAATTGTAAGAGTGTTCGAATGGAATGTGTTTTTAAAGTAGTACAGTCTTTGTTCTTTTCAGATCACAGGAAAACAGTTATAAAATGTAAGTCCTAAATCTTTAGAAACCATTGCTTATTTATGTAACGTAGAACTACAATTTTGTGTGAACACTCTTCATTCTAGTCATACCTATTAACTAAAAAACGTATTAATTCTCGAGCTTCACATCTAATCAATCACCTTGTTAATCTCTTAAAGAAGCACATTTTTAAAGTTCACAGGACTACCATATAGAAACTTTCATGCTTTGGCAAAAATATTATGGCTCAGATTTATGTAAAAGGGGCGCAGCTTGATGCTGCGCCAAAAATAGCAGTGCTGCACCACTCTTGAAATCCAGGGATGCAGCGTATTTACAGGACACCCCTGCATTTCCCCCTGCACTGGCACTGAATTAAGCTGCCTGCACCAACGCAGATATTCTTGCACTTTGGTGCAAGGGTATCTGCGTTGATGGGATAGGTTGCTTATATGCTGGAAGGTGTCCCTTTCTGCACATACACAATCTATAATGGTGATTTGGCACTTCTGTGTGAAATAAAGTATCATTTTGGAATGATTGTTCATGTGCAGGAAGGGGCACTTTCCTGCACATAAACAATTATCCATTGCATTTTGCTTCTTGTATGTGTGCAGCAGAATGCAGCACACATAGAAAAAGCAAAAAACAAGGAGTAATAAAAGCATTCCTCCTCGTTTCGCCATGCTAACGCCACCCCTGGGGTGGCATTAGTTTTTGGCCCTGTGACGGATTTACGATTTCTTGTAAATCTAGGGCAGCGTCAAAAGCAATGGGTGTTGCAGTGGAACGCCCACTGCAACACTCATTGAACAACCTTTCGACACAGAACACTGTGTCGAAGGGGCCCATATTTACAAGGAGGCATAACGCCCCAAAAAGTGGTATTACACCTCCTTGTAAGTATGGAGCAGTGGTTAGTGGCTCTTAAATATGTGCCTTTATGTTTTAGTACTCTGGATTCTAAATGAAATATTGGTTTTGGTGGTAAATCACTTTGGAACTATGGAATAACGACAAATTAAATACAACATTTATTAAAGGGGATTCAGGAAGAATTAGGCACTGCTTTCTGAAGATACACTGTTCACTCTTGAAGCTTTGATTGATTCATTGTAAAGCGATTTTGACCTCCTCTAGAAATTCTATAAAGACAGGTTTCTTTTATTTTTATTCATATATTAGTAAACTTAAACAGTGCTTACAGAACGTCTACACCTCCTCGCAAAAATGTCAACCTTTTATGTGTGATTGTATGGAATTAAAATAGAATAGGTTCATCTGTGTTGCAACACCAACTATAAATCAAGAAAATGTTTCTAGAACATTTTTTAATAAGAATTTAAACTGAAAATGATTGGTAGGATGTGTGCCCATCTCGTTTCTGCAGCAATCTCAAATTAGCATAGATGAATTCAGTCAAACTCAAAACGACTCACCAAATTGATTTTACTAGCCTGGAATTAACTGTAGTAATTCACAAACTTTTCAGATAAACTAAGCAGTCCTCTTTAGTCAAATGTAAAACAAATTCTGAGGCAAAGCTGTGGAAAGGCGGCTATTTGGCGGCATATACAGAATTTCAAATGTCTGTTTGGTGCATGTGCACCAAGAGTAGAAGTCCAAGGGGCATGAGCTGTCAACCCCATTCTAGTTCAGTTAATCCATCCAAACCAGGTATATTTTGTCCCACGCTTTCCACAAAGCTAGCCTCTATGCTAAGCTGGTAAGGCGGAAGCTCCTCTGAAATGAATTTGAAGTGTGCAGTCTGTCATCTGTTGGCAAACTGCATACTGGTCTCAAATGTGTAATCAATTTTATTGGCATAAATAGAAACACAGTAAATCAGCCAACAGATATGATCTCTCTGTGAAACATTTTCATGGCAGTATCATTAAATTATGCTATTTCTCGTGAGCAAGGAACCATAAAAATGGAAACTGAATGAAGAAGGCTAGACTTGGAAAAACAATCGAAGACAGACATGATTCCCCTCTGCGAGAAAGTAGAACCAAGGAAGCCTTTCTCTACAACAATAACCACAGAACACAGCCAACACTACATCGCAATGACTAAGGACCAAAAGAGCAATGCTCTCACACTTTTTGGTATGACTTGAAGATTGCCCTTCATCAAAGATTGAACAATTAAGTAGAATGGTCAAATATTGCTGAACCTAGGTGTGTCATTTTTATATACCAACAACAGCTGTTTTTTCTTCTAAAATTGCTTTCACCAAGAAATCATTCGAAGGTGTGATGATGAGAGGTGATATTATTAGATTATGGTAGTTTGAAAGTATAATTTTAGGATACATAATTTGATTTTGGCGTATGGTGTGTTGACCAGTGGAAAATAACTAATTGTGCAACAAAGTTCGATGAGGTGTAGACTTTCTGTATTCATAAATAAGCCATACTAACTTAAAGTATAAATATAGCTTTCCTTGGAATTTCCTGTTGGTTGTTGTTGATAGATTCCTTCACTGGTGGAGGGGCTTAGGCTCAAAATAGCCACGGAAGGAGAGGAGGGGCTAGTTTAGTATTCTTATGGCCAAACGTTTAATAAACTGAGCTTTTTCCTAGTCCAGAATACAAAAAGGTTTTCACTCTTAATGGTGCTGTTAGAGGTGCTGTGACTGTTTTGTTAGGTGGCTAGAAGTGAAACACGAACCACAGATCTATACTGTAGACTCTTTAAAAAAAGAAACTAGTTTCATGCATTCCTTTATTAGAAATTGACTAGATTTTCCAAACCTATTTTAATTTGTAAAGACAGTCACAAGGGTAGGCACTGAATGCTATGTCTGCCCTGTGAAATATGAGTCATGTGACTTTACAATTAAAAATAACATGGAGTAATTTAAAAACATTGCTTCTGAAATCACAATGTCATACATCATTTTATTGGTGCAATTATTTGTACCTCTTAACCTATATTAGAATTGATTTTGCGTCTACCTTACACTTAACACTCCATGAATTGTTTTGCTCTGTTCCAGAGAACTCGTCAACTAACCACTTTCACCATCATCCGCTTGCAAAAGGCAGCGCCCACTTTCAACACTAATTGGGCCTTTTCCACTTTTGCTGAGAAGAGCTTTAGCTTTGTAGGGCAAGCATAATGCAAAAAAGTTTTTAAATATCTCGCATGATGGAAAGTTCATGGCAGGTAGTAATCACCATTTGTAGTGACATAGTCCCAGTGACCAGTTCATAGATATTCCTGAAACAGTGCTGTGCCTTCTGCTGTCCCTCCTGAACTGTATAATGATCCTGCTCAACACCTACGCAGTAGTGTACCTGTGCAAGGACACAAACCAGGATTATGATACAGCCCGGGCAGAGCCCTTTAAGGCATGGGCAAAGTGGGCGATTGCCTGTGGACTCCACCAGCCAGCCCGTCCCTCAGAACACTTCTAACAAATGTTCTTAAACATAACTTTTTAAAATTTGACAGCTGAGCATGCCTGGTCTACCCAACTTTTACCCCTGCACTTTTGAGCAGTTTGTGGCACTTACATTAAGAACACTTTCTGTTTCTCCTTCCTTATTTCATATAACTTCTTCTATCTTACCCCTTTCACTTCACATATCACATCTTTGCCACGTGCACACCACAAAGACTTTGCATGCACCAGGCATTTAGACATGGCAGGACTTCTATGTGCCATAGAATGTGCAGATGGGTTTGATCACAGTCAACCATAGGGGTTTTCTGTGATTAGCTGGAGGCAATGGTTTTGACAGGCTGCAATGAAGTAGTTTGGCAAAGTTGAATTGATGTCAAACTTGGTTGTCTTCTTTGCATATTATTCCTATGTCATGATTGTGAGGATAGAGGTGTCCTCAAACCTGTGAACTACCATTACCAAGATGATGGATTGTCCAGAGATCTCCTTCAGATGCTCCTCTTCCATAATGAAATATGAGCCTTTCCCGTGCTGTCAGTTCCTGTTTGAATCAGATATAAAGGAAGCGATCATGAGAAGCAATGCATAACTATGAAGCTGTTCTTCATATTTTTGGAATGTTCATGAACACTTGATTTTTGATTCTAGTATCTTGATTCCACTTGGGCTCTTGTTATGGTGTGGTCCTTTTCGCTACTACCTACTTTTATTGATCTCTAATCACTTTATCTCTGTCTCTAACTCTCATGCTCTCTCTACTTGACCAGTCGCCCTATAACTTTCGTCTCACTGCTTTGTCATTTTCCTGTCTCTTGACCACTCGCATTTCTCTTACGTGAAAGAGATGGATGCCACTGTCTAGCTAGAGTAGTTACACACAGAAAGATGAGAGGAGAGACAGTTGGAAGTAAATAATACTGTTAATACTATTTAATGGCAGATTCTGGACAGCTCGAGCTTTCAACTATTTTTGCATGTGACCATTTCTGAAAGTGTAACTTATAACGTCACACTGTTAGTCATTACAAGGACATGAATTAGTTCAAATCAGAGTTGTTCCAAAGAGGATGTCACAAAGTATGCCCTGCGCAGGGCCCCATAAATCTTTAAGACAAGACTGACAGTGTCTTGCAACTATTGCAACCGTTTCATGGATGCTTTGCATACTTTCAAATACGGCTATGTCAGAAAAGTGCACCTTTTCACATAAAACATGTTCCTTTTTTTACTTAATATATTTATCTCATTAAAATACATATAGGTGGTCATTCTGACCCTGGCGGTCGGAGGACCGCGGGAGCACCGCCGACAGGCCGGCGGTGCTCCAATGGGGATTCCGACCGCGGCGGTAAAGCCGCGGTCGGACCGGCACCACTGGCGGGGTCCCGCCAGTGTACCGCGGCCCCATTGAATCCTCCGTGGCGGCGCAGCTTGCTGCACCGCCGCGGGGATTCCGACCCCCACTACCGCCATCCAGATCCCGGCGGTCGGACCGCCGAGATCCGGATGGCGGTAGGGGGGGTCGCGGGGCCCCTGGGGGCCCCTGCAGTGCCCATGCCACTGGCATGGGCATTGCAGGGGCCCCCGTAAGAGGGCCCCTACATGTATTTCACTGTCTGCTGCGCAGACAGTGAAATACGCGACGGGTGCAACTGCACCCGTCGCACAGCTTCCACTCCGCCGGCTCGATTCCGAAGCCTCGTGGAAGCCTCTTTCCCGCTGGGCTGGCTGGCGGTCTGAAGGCGACCGCCCGCCAGCCCAGCGGGAAAGTCAGAATTACCGCCGCGGTCTTTCAAGGTCAGAATGAGGGCCATAATGTCTTATTGCTTATATTTCTTCAAGCCCGGCTTGCAAAGTCTCTGCAGAGTAAAAACATTGAGGAAATTCACGGTCAGAACGAACTTTTGTCCGGCATTCTAGGAAAGCAGTGGTCAGACATGTGAGGGAAATCAGTTTTAGACAGCGAGCGGCTTGGCACTTGTCCAAGCCTATCACCTACAAGCAGGAGGGTGTCGAAGGCAGATTAGAGGCACCATAGAAAGAGGGAGTCTGCTGACTGAAGATAAGGGCAGTGTCTTTGGAAGCACCGCAAGTATGCAGCAGGCATTGCTAAGAGATGCAATCTAAACAATGAGGCCTGCTCATAGAGCTGGATTCTAAACATTAGTTCCTGCTATCCCCCTGCCTTGTGTTTCAGAGGTACTGTTATGCAAAGCTGTACTAGAACTTAGGAGAGACAAGCAGAGATCCGTTTTCTTTTTAATGAGAAAAGCAGTCATGCCGTCTTTTCTTTGACGGTTGATTCATATAAATGAGGCAAACATTTGAGTTTTGTTGATTTTGCCCTACATGCCACCCCATCCCTACCCATGGGGGAGAAAGTATACCCTGGTGAGTAGCGTGCACCCTGGTGAGCAGCGTGTTTGAAATCAGACCCTTTCTGACAGAAGCCAGCCAATCTTCAAATGTGAGTTCCACGAAAACAAGAATGATATGCATTGATCTGCATTGCTTAGGCAAATTCTAATTTGTACGAACAAGCACATCCCACCGGAACTTCTTTGCCTGTTCATTGCGTTGATTCGTGTTCATGCATGCACCGATAGTCAGGGGGCTAGTTTGGTCAGCAAGATTGGGGGAAGGAGTGAGCTTCAGATTTCCAACAGTCACTCTGGCGCATAATGTTAGAATACATCATAAGACAATCAGGGCGCATGAGAGGGGCTTAGGGGGCTCAAGGGGCAGCGGAAAGGGAAAGGAGTGCGAATTGGTAAGAGTAATCAGTGAGCATATTTTTGGGGGAAATAACAATAATTTTTTAAGCCTTTCCAAACAGAGAGACGGGTGGAATGCGTGTGCATTTTTTTGTCTGTGTGTGTAAAAACAAACACCACACCATATCCACCTGAAAGCATCTACACCCAACTATTTATCACACAATACATTTATTAAGGGCAGGGGTAGTACTGCCAACACCCTCTTGAAGTTATGCCCCTGCTGCTAGTGCAAAAACAGTTTTTAGCATTTGCCTACTATTAATCCACACATCACTGCTCATGTAACTTGCCCATAGAATCTATAGGCCCTATTTAAAAACATAAATCAACTTGTAAACATATTTACAGCAAAGTTTACCTTTTTAACAACTGCCAGGATTTCACAAAGGAATTCCTAGCAGGCATTAGCTCATCTATGTGTGCGCAGAGTGTGTAGTTCTATGCACCTCTAAATCCCACTCAGAAGGTGGGGAAATGGGTGTTCCAATGAGGGGTTAGCCTCTGAAATTTGTGAATGCCCACAAATGTACATTGTGGGCACTCTATAATTCCAGTCCTTCCCTTTTCCCTACTGGAAGCTTCAAAGTATTTGCTGCTGCAAAGGGATGGCATAAATCCCTTTTCAGGGTAGGAAGGGGCACCCTAAGATTTACTGGAGATAACAGGGTAGGAGGTTTTTCACTGAGGTTTGGTTCCTCAGCAGAAAAACTGCTTTTTTTAGAGGGGATCCCAATCACCCTGTTCAGTGTACTTTACTGATGACAACTCTGTGCAAGGAGAATACAATCTGCATGGAAAGTCATACAACCTTCCCAGCCAGATTTTCAGCCTTACTCTTGGGAATGTTTGTGAATTCTATGAAGTCAAAAAGTACATTCCGTTGGAGATCTCCGCTCGTACTTTTCCCACTTAATTGTTGAATTAGCCGTTCTGGAATCACAAGGTTATACCCGGGCCATACTTTGATATCACATCATTTTGTTCATAGTAGCAAACCATATGCATTTAGTGGTAGTCTATTGTGACTTTAGTAGTGTCCTATGACTATCCTGTTGTCTTAAAACTGATTGGTAAAACGGACAAAGTTAGAAGTTTGGAATTAGGACTAGCTGAAGGGGGCAACAGTGGATACTCCCCTGTTATTTATTGTCAGCGATCTCTTTGAACTACTTGGAACTCATGCATTTTGCCATCTTAATGTTGATCATTTAAAAGATATTTAGGCCTTTCGAGTTTGTCAGTGTTCCTAGTTGGGTTATTGTCTATTTTAGCTATCACGTTTTGGCACAATGCTGTAGTCCTGAGTTATCAATCACAGTTGTTTAAAAAAAAAAACGTATAAAGAAAGTTCCTGTGAAGTCACAGCAAGGTGGTGGGGGGAGAGGGGATCGTTGAAAGTGCATGTGGATTTTTGTGCAGAAATACCAGAACTTATGAATGCAAATTTAACTGTGTGATTCACAAATATGAATTGTAATTGGATTTCTTCACATCTAAAATTATATTGGTCGCTGCTGAAAAACATCAATAGTACTTCAGGCCACACGTGGCAGCAACAGGAAGGCTAGTGCAATGTGGCATGATGCTCGTTGGATTTTCTGCTTTTAAGGTGATCTCCTCCTCAAACATAGTGAAGGAGCACACATGAAGTGAGCGGGAAGTCATTGCATGTTGCAATAAAAGCACAAATACCCATGCAACGCGGGTATGCTTCCTCCCTCTGACACTGTGGTGATGACATTGTGAATTGTTTTCAGCACTGTTGAGCTTCCCACTGAGCTTTCACCCCTTAATTCCAGTGGGTGATGACAGTAATGGGTGGGATGAATGCTGTTCTAATGCTGTGGTATGACAGCTTATCTGGTACGCAAGTATGACACTCTCCGGTGCATGGGTAAATATGTGCTCTTTGGCACATGCTTTTGTCAAACTCTGTACCATAGATGCACCATGCACATGGTTGATGCACATGCAAATTATGTGCATGTAGGAGAGGTGGAGTGGCTCTGGGTGTGATGCCTTGGGACTGGCATGAGCCAGGAACTGCAGCTGTTAGAGAGCTGCAGAGCTGTTCATCTGAGGTTGGATGAAAAGTTTTGGATCAGAGTATGTGTGTGTGTGAGCACTGAATGGTCCCAAGGGGGGGGGCTAAGGCACTTTTCACTGGTATAAAAGGTGCTTGAAAATGCCAGTAAACACGACCAGGTGCATAGGATATTGGGTTCAGTGATCCATGCTAGCAACTGGAAACAGCCTACCAGCCATCACCATTATTGGTTCTTGAAAGTAAATACATAGACAGATTGGGTCATTCATTCACCTGCCCTCACACTCTGGGCAGCCACGTTTGGGAACACAGATCAGCAAGGCTTACAAATGGAAGGAAAGTAGACTCCTCTTAGGAATGATTGATGCAGCATTGTTTCAAGAGTAAGTCTTATCCTTCGTTAAATAAGTCCTCAGCCTGTCTTAAGTAATGAATGGATCTGTTAAAGACTATATGGTGGAAAATCAAAATGATCTGAAAACTGAAAGCTACATACCTCTCACAGACTGGTAGCTACATATTCCTGAAAGCACTTTCAAACCCTTCGTAGGGTACCAGTCGCACAGTACCAGAAGCATTCTTATATTTATTGCATGCAAGTTTTCTATACCAAGAACATACTCATACCCCTCACTGTAGCAGTCACAAATTGTCAGAAGCACCCCTCTCTGGCCAGACCTAAATACACCTGGTGAGAATGACTGCAAGCAGACCTGGCAGGTATCCTGGTCCATATTTGTTAATCACTGCCAACAAAAGAGACAAGCATTGGCAAAGTCAAAAGGTCCGGCCTGAATTTTCATTTATAAACCAGACCAATTGGGGTTGTCAGTGCTTGTTTTTGGTTTTTGATTATAAGGAACCTATTTCCTACTTTGGGAAATCCCTTTTCCAACATGCCTTCAAACATTGGAGGTGTACCCTATCTATTCACACTCTGAAAATTAATTTACTCATGCAATTTACTGGAGTATATCTGGACCTTTTTTCACGGTGGGATGCTCTCTGCCAGTGTTTTATGAATAACTATAGTATTACAAGCTTGTGGTAATCAGAACCTTTGGCAAATGCCTCGTCCATCAAATTCAAATAGTCCAGCCACTCTGGAGGATTTACTAACACGTGGAACGTATTAAATCCATTTGTGAGGGCAGAGCTATACTAAGTGAACCACAAATTTTGAATTTGCATATGTAACTTATGCTCTTTGTGAGCATAACACTAATATCTCCAAATAGTTTTGGTGCAATTATTTGTACCTCTTAACTTAAACCAATGAGCAGAATGTCATGGTTTCAGAATGGGGACATCTGCAAAAAGTGGAGAATACATAAATATTCTCAAGTTTGTGGCTATTCACAAACGTTTTGCTGTCAATTTCCCACCTAGAAAAAAGTTGGAGATGTACTTCTGTAAAGAGCAAGAGTAAATCTTTTTACAAGGTGGAAATGGGGAGGGACACATGCAACACTGGTAGCTGTGGAAGTAAAAAGGGTTTCATCACTAGGAAAAATATTTACTCCAGAGGAAGTGCAAATATACATGTGTTTAATATTGAACGAATTCATAAACATACACTTGCAACATTCTGAAATTATGCTAAGACGGTCATGACTTTCAAAGAGTAATCATGTAATTCTTTCTGATTGCCAAGACAGTGGGAAATGGGCTTCAAAATTTAGAATAATCCTTCAAGTACATATGTATGAGTTTCTTTGCGCATTGGAGCCATAATGTTATAGACAACAAATATAATCCTCTTTTAAACATGATACTATTGCCAAGATTTCTCTTTGAGGAATGATTTGTGATGTTTATTCATTTTCTTTCCAGGGATGTTATTAGCAGCCAAAGCACAAGACTTTGCCAAAGCATTGTGGTCAGAGCTGTGGTAGTACAACATGTCGAGATTGTTTGTCTTGCGCAACGAGTTTTGTCTTCAGTCACTTTATTATGCTGCTTTGCTCCTAATTTTATCAGCAAACTGAACGCATTTGTCTAATTGAATTACGGATTTCAAAGGTGGCCCATCTTTAGAAGATGTTAGCAAAAGAAGGCGATTGTACGAACTGTATTTACCTGCGGCATTGATGCTTTGCATATCGTACGTGCGTGCTTGAAGCTAACGCAAGCCAGTTTTAAATAATTGGCTTAGATGTGTCTAAAGATATAGGCCCTCATTACGATCATGGCGGTTTGGCCCGCCATGCCGGCAGTGGCGGCTAAAACCGCCATCCGGCATGGCGGGCCAAACCGCCATATTATGAACAAGGTGAGGGCCACCAGCAGCAGTCCTCACCCACCACCAGGCTCCTGCCGTCAGGCAGCCTGGCGACGAGTTGAAACCCCATCCACCAGGGTAGCGGTGCTACCCTGCGGATAATGTTTCATTTCCCGCCAGCCTTTTCCTGGCAGGATATGCACTTTGCATGGGCAGTTCAGGGGCCCAGGTGCAGAGCCCCGTCGCGCAGGTCACTGCCCGATTTTTAGGCAGTGATCTGCGCGATGGGTGCAACTGCACCTGCCGCACAGAGGCATTGACCGTCAATGTCCCGGCCGAGCCTTTTTGTGAGCCGGCGTGCAGAAACAATGTTCTGGGGATCCGGGGTCACAGGCGGTCAGTGTTTTGAACGCCAGCATGAACACAGCGGTTGTTTCCGCTGTGTTCATAATGACCACCATAGTCATGGGACTTGACGCTTTATGGTAACAAAATGCTGATTTCTCAAAGTCATGTTTATTTGATCTACTTTTCCTTTAATAAATATATGAATTGCTCCTAAGGTTTGAGCATATATGTGCCACTGAGGTTAGTAGTTCTTTTTTAAATTCAGTTACATTATATTTTTCAAGTATTTCAGTCTTAAAGGTTGCACATACATAACATAAAATTTACTCCTGATAGATCTGAATAGGAACGTGAACTATATTTAATGGAATAAATATGAACTGTATCATTAGAGTCTCCAAAAATCATGATTGTAATTAAGAAAAGTGGTAGGCACAGCATCCATTGTGATATGTATCACAATGTAACTAGTGCTGTTCTTTCTGGAGTATTTCAGAGTATGCAGAGTGTGAGATTATAGTATGATGTCATGACTAGGGTCTGAATGTCTTCACGGCATTTACTTATGCAGAGCTCTGTGACCCATTGGACAAGTAGGCTTCTAGCTACTAAAGAGCACCAATGGAAAAGCGAGAGTCTGAAGCGAAATAGAAAGAAGGAGGTAGAGTGCAATTAAATGTGATTTGAAGCATCCCTATCCACATTGGCGTAGCTTCGTCAGTAGGATTGGGGGGCGGTGAGCTTTAGATTTTCCAACAATCACGATGGGATATAATGATAAAACACCTTACACCACAAGCAGGGCACATGAGAGGGGCTAAACAGCAGTGGTGAAGGAGACAAATGCAGATTTGGTGGGGTACCATGTGAGACAAAACACAATATTTTGTAAAGGAACCAATATTTTGGAAGACTTTCAACGCAGAAAGGGAGAGAGTGTATGTGTGCATTTTTTTGTGTTAATTTACAGATTTCTAGCAAAATCCGTCCGACACCTTACAATACCCAACTGAAAGCACCTATACCTAACTACTTCCAGAAAATACATTTATTGGGGGGACAAATACCCCCTGAAACTACGCCCCTGGCAACGCACTATTTCCATAACTCTGCTCTTATCAACACCAGAGATCAGCTGAATGTCCACCTAAAGCGTTCAGTCCTGAAACGTCCTCCTGAGGACAAGGTGGCTGTGCTCCTCTCCCAAACTGGGTTACAAGTAGGCAAGGGCAAAATGTGGTTTCTCTGGTGTAATCTCACATAATTTCAAGAATTTTGTATTACACTTATTATGCTAAATGCCCAATTTTACCCCAATATGCCACGTCACGTAATTGAGGTGTTTTCGGTCAAAAGTATTGCAGAAGCATGGGAATGACCTTAATAAACAGAAAGCAAGTGGCTGTTGTTCGCTTCATGCACAATTCTGTGGTATGTTTTCTTTTAGAACAAAATGCATGCTATTGGCCAAAATTTACTCAATGACACATTTCACTCAATAGTGCAATAGTGAAACATGCTCAATAGACATTTTGCATGATTGTTTGCCATTTGCATAATTCAATCAAAGGAAATTACTGGAATTTCACCCAGGCCTAGCTAGAAGGCGTTTTAGAGTTTCTGACCCAGGAAACCAATAGGTCTAACTCAGTGGGTTTTGTCATATATATGTTGTTTTTGTTGGATGAAGTGCAGTTTCATTATTAGAAGGTTTCTACCTGGAATGTAGGATGAGAAGTAAGGCATGTCTAGTTTCACACCTTTGAGTAACTTAGGAGAACTATATTATTCTTAAATATTAATGTAATTTAATTAAAACAAGGATTTCAAGTTTAGTCAAATTAATTAATGATACAACATTATTCACTTGATTTTGATTAAATATGTAATCACTCATAATATGTTAAATTAACATTTTGTTCTCAAAATGTGAATAAAAAAATCCCACCTAAACAGTAAAATTTGTATTTATTACACATTACCATTATTTAAAGTTATGAATAGAATGCTATTCATTTAAGTTTTTTTTTTTTTTTTACATTTTACACTAACATTTAATTTAAAAAAGGGAGACCATCATCAGCAGGAGTAGGGTGAAAAAGGAAATGGGTTTTCATGGGCAACCTGTGAAAATAAAGAAAAGGAGGAAAATACAGGGGGAGCAACAGAGTCTAACTGCCCCCATTAAAACATATTCACAAACATTTGGTAAACAAAAAAATTGCACATTGACGTTCACCAGGTAAGACTTTCACAAAATTTGGTCTATCAGCCAGGTGAAAATTATAAGAAAATCAGTTCAATAGAAATGGGTCATCAGAACCTGTTTTCACTAGGTTTGATGTTTCCTGAAAGGGCATACAAATCTTATGAGCCCTTCTCTAAGGTAAAACAGCTACTAGGAAAGTGATAACTAAATAGCCTATTATGTCAGGATTGGCTTTATTGTTGGTGGAACCCTGTGTTGCAGTCTTTGTTGTCAACCCATCACCCATGGCAATGACCTCTTTCTTCACAGATTCCCTCATTACCATCCTGCAGTGGCGTCCCTCATCTCTCCTGGTGCCCTTCCTGCACAAAAGATTATGCATTAACACAATTGCATTCTTTATTGCTTTGTATGTGTGCAGCACGGTGCAACATTCATGCAATGTTGGAAAGGTTTGGGGAAAATAAATCTTTTCTACAAATTTGAGCCTGTCTCAAATAGGTGTAATTTGTTGATTTAAATCACTTTGTACCAAAGTTAGTAGTTAGAAACTTGCATCAGAATCCATGAGTGGGTGCTTATGAACATCCATGTACCACCGATGGTACACCTCCTTAAAACAAGTTAGCACATTGTGCAATTTTTTGTTAGTTTAGTGCTACTCTCCAATTCAATTCAGGATTTTAACTGGAAATGAAACCCCAAAACAACAGTTTGAAGTGAGTTTGTGTTATTTTTGCAATGTAAACCAGGCATAAAAAGTTAGTAAGTCCACCCTATATACTCAGGACTTAAAACATAACCTAATGATAGGGGGTGTCAAAATTATAAAATTGTATTACTACGCACACAAATCCTTTTTAGCAATCTTAGAAGAATGAAATGTTGAGGAAAAACAATATGGCTCTAATCCTATACTTGCAATTTACATGCAGTGTTTTGGTGCCTGTTCATTGCTAAATATACTATACTAGAAGGACTGTAACTCATGAAATCCAAGTATTAAAGGGATCTCTGTGACAAAAGCAGTAACCCACTGAGCTATTTACATGAAATACAAATATGTGACCTGCATGTTGCACATTGTGCTTTGTTGCAGAATATTATCCGTCTGCTACTTTATCATGAACCACAACTATAACTAGACAAATTACATATCTCTCCATCAAGTGCATTAACCACAAGAGTTACTATGTAGTTGTTATTATCCCCTGAAAAATGCTAGGCACACAAATATCTCGAGCTTGGCATCCAGGTTGGAGGCACCAGATGCGTCACTTTAAAGCTGCCACTGTGTTAGGCAACTTGGTGGTGGATGATATAGCACATAATAATTACACAGTCAAACAACATTGGTGAAGAGGTGCAAATTGTCACCACTGTTTTGCTCCACTTCATGCTCAGCTGTGTGACAAGGGGGATGCTATGTCATCTGTAAAAATACTGAAAGGACTCATCAACTTATAATCACTCATCTTTTCACCTGAAAATGCAGTGCAACTCCCTACCACTTGGGTACTATGCATCTTGGGTTGAAATTTAGAGTGACTCCCTGTGCATCACATTAAAGAGATGTTTTATATTTTAAGTTTGAGTAATTTTGAGATGTTATCAGGTACATGGAAAAAATACTTATATTTGTGACTAAACTATGCTTCCTTATCAGAATATTAAGTAAAAGCATTTCAGCCTGAAAAAAAGCATATTGTTGTGCTAAATGAACGGTATTTATAGGACAAAGGAATCCATGCAGAGCAAATATTTTCAAGTGTTTTCATTAAAGTGATGCCAGGCAATAAAGATTATTTTTTTAAATATTTTGGTTAATGCATATACTTTCTTGGTAATGGCCCTTGAAATATGGAAAAAAACAAGTGAATCACACATAATGATATATTATTAGTGACTGTACTAATAGCACTGATATCTTATTCATGGGAGACAGAAGACGCTTGATTTCAGGCACAATGCTGAAAACTGAAATTTGCTTCTTTCACAAATACTTTCATAGGATTCAGCAAATCCCTGAGTCTGTAGAATACACTGATGTTAGAGTGAGGATCTTTTATCATTGGTAGTGACTTTAGTGAAGATGGTAGTCAATAGGATCTAGGGTAGAAATGTCCTCATTAAATTCTATTATTAGAAAAAGTGGCTAGGCCCAAGCTCTACAGATTCTGTCTCATCATTCCCTTTTCTGAAGTATCCATCATGAAAGCAAAAGGGAACATAGGAAGGTTTGTTGCTTGGTTCTATAGAAAGCTATTGCAGTTTTTCTTTTCTTGCAGTCAGTGTGTCGTTTGACTATTTTTTTGCTGTAGTACAAACAGCTGAAAAGTATTGTTAATGCATAAGCCTTGAAATGATATTCTGTATCACAAGTGAAATGTAGAAATGTCAGCTATCAAAAGGCAGCAGTTAGCTGCATATATAATAGAATTCCCTGTCCCTTTTATTATATTTTGTAGATACTAAGGCACATTGTGATTATTTTCATCTCACATGTTAATATTGGCCATTGATTTAAAAAGTACTAGTTCCAAATAATTGTGTGAGTAATTCATTGGTAAAAAGTAGTTCATAGCAAGTCCCATCAGGTCAATCCCAAACTCATTTTCATGCAATTCAGAATTCGTAAACATACACATTTACTATTTAGAGAAATTTCATTGGGGATTTTCGTGAATCCCCAGAAAGTGAGAATATTAAGCAAATCATTGTTGCATGGCTGCATGCATACAGTTCCAACTTTTTTTATATTTACCCATGAGACGTTTTTATGGAAGTTTGTTTTAAGGTTTTTGATGACTAGAAGGCCTCAGTTGCAGCTACTTTTAAGCAGCCCAGGTAATATATTTACTTTCAATAGAATAAAGGTGCCAGTGTTATTATTTTTAGAAGTTCTTCATTCAGGCAAGGAAAGCATTCAATTCTAGCATGCAAAGGATTAGCAATGCTATTTTGTTCCAGACTTGACAAGTCACATGATGTACACAAGGTCACTCTACCTTTCATCCGGTTTAGAGCACTGTGTGGAGAATATATAAGGCTTACAGAATAGAGATAAGCAACCATATACCGCTGTAAGGAGCAGAGGTTTAATTGTGCCTACTATGACGTATATACTTTGGTTTTGCTCATTGTCTATTTTCCCCTGAATTTTGTTTGACAACACGGACACATACACACTTGCGTTATGACGCTGATGAACTGTGTACATACGGCTGCATTTATCGTGATAGGGGTAGACTCTAATAATATCATGCTTTCAAGCCTCACCTACTGGGACTGATTTGCTCAGCCATCTCAAATATGAGACTTTTGTACTAGGATTGATGTGTATGATTCTCTCCTGCAAAAGGAACATTGTTCACCAATATTATGTATTCTATTAAGATGTGGGTAAACTGTATACATATTGTTACATATACTGTACGATGGACAGCCTTTAGCAGAATGACTTTATGCATTCTGCACTTATACCTGGATGTAACTGAATGCTATAGAACCCCTTTTTGGTAATTTTCACTTTTCGATGTTTTCTGCTTGTTCTTTGTAAGTGTGTGCTATATGTCTATACTGTTCACCTTGCAAGAGCAGGTTACTACTTACTCGTAACATGCATGGTTACTCATGGACCTCTATCCTGGCACCTTTTGGGATTTACCTTGTATTATGTAATACTAGTACAAGTTATTACTAAGAGGCGTGTCATTAATATGTACGTCCCGTCATTGGGGTTCTGTCACTTCTGAACATCAAGTAACTACTATAATTCCACCATTCAGAAATGGCAACCGGGAACACTTCAAGTTAGTTCTCCCACCATGCCAATTACCACTTACACAATGGAATGAAAACTGACTAGGTGCCGTAGGAAAACAAGTACCTATTCACCATTCTAATATGAGCGCCGGAGACTGTTTCAGCCAGTCCCCTTTTTATGTGTATTATTGTATGCAGATTTAAACGCGTACGTGGCATGCTTACCACAGATGCGGATGTGGGGATACTAGGGCACCGACTGGTAATCCTGTCTCCTGAACAAAAATGTTTTTCTCGTATAGATACAGATAGCAACTTCTATTTCCTATTAGTATTGTTTCAGGATCCAGCTTAACAGGGATCCGCCTTATCAGGGCTCGCAGCCACTCATAGTGGGGACTACTGGTCCACCGTTCATGAGGTAATGTGTTCTCATTTGTCAGGAGGGCTACTTGACACTTAAAAGTGCGCCCCCGTCCTTAACTAATTCCATAGGTTATTTTGCCACAGTAATGACTTTACTCTATAAGTCTCCTTGTGTTTTGTAGGAAGCTTATCGTCTTTGAACATGTCATTGAAATAAGTTACAATTTAACATGCAGGGGTCACGACCGAGGTTCGGCTATAGTTTCTAGGCTTAAACTTCATAACAGACAACCAGCCCAGTAGGAGAATCAACTCCTCCCCTCCAGACCAGGACATAATAGACAATGCTTTCATTTTTACTTTTTCAGTTCTTTTAAATAACCTATTTCTAGGGAAACCGCCAATAATGGAACCAAACAAAACCTTGACTTCATATTTGCCTCTATATAGCATGGCACAAGATGGCACGCGCTAGCTGTGCAGGTTAGTTCTAGTACAAGGGAACCAGATTTAATTACTGGCTAACTTGCTATCATACATAGGACAATAATACTTTCTTCCTTCTGCATTAGTACTAGATCGATATCACCAAGGGATCACTTTCGTATTATCCATCAGGATTGTACCATACTATTTAGGCAAGTTTAATCCCATTAATATATTTTTTCACCTAATTTTGGACGCTCTAGGGCTTCATCACATTTGACAATCCATGTTGCATGGTTCAAATATTTTAGCATTCTCTTTTACGTTGTGCCTCACCTTGGAATATTTGGATCTACTTTTCTTACTATATACTTCTGGTTTCCTACTTCTCTTCAGAGTGAAATGCACTTCTTTCCTATTTTTACCATCCCAACACAGGGAGCCCAGCACTTTACGTCTGTGGCAATCCTTTGTGACGTCTAAAATTATCCCTGTCCTTCTGATTTAGTTGTGTCCTATATATATGTTTGCAGCCCTGAAAAAGTCACGTGTAGTAACGAAACGTGTTGCTGGCAGTGAAAATGGTGTAACGTTGTTTGGAATACAATAGAGATATTGTGCAATAAACCTTGGATGAAGGAACGTTTGCCTACGTAACTTTATGTGAAGCATTATAATGTTTGATTATGGACTTAGTGTGCTGTTGTACGAGAACTCGAATTAGAAAGACAGAGGTTCTATTAAAAAAAGAAAACAAAAATCCTATTGCACTACTTACATTGTAGATGATCGCTCTATTAAATAGATCAAACTTACCACTACCTGCCTCGAGTAATGATCTCCAGGAAGATATTTCCAGGAACCTTAAACCTAACATTTATATTTCTTAAAATAATTAAATCCTCTTAACACACAAAGGGAGAGAAAAGACATAGATTTCCTTCATCAGATGGGCAAGAAAATGTTATATTGACTCGAAATTGAGAAACACTCTGTAAATGTTAAGAAGAAATAAAAATAAAGTTTGTAATATTTAGGATATGCATCTACATTTGTAAATGATTTTAAATTTTAAAAAGAATGACATTTTACTGTTAATATCGCAAACGTGACTCAATACGTTATACCATTCAGCAATGAATCATTATGTGGTGATTCAGGGCTCTCGTTCATTAAAAGTATTTGTTAAAATCCAAGGTCAAATGATAATGCATTACTGTTTTACTCTTTCCTTTTCCCTCCCTATGTGGGGGCACCATCTTTACTAAGACATACTCAAATGAATCACAAAGACCGGCTGTTACACATTCTCATAATTGTTTTACTGTGAACTTTAATCACGTATTATTTTCTTATCATCTGAAGCTTTCCTGCACATTTGCTTAACCTTCAGGTTTTCTGGACCTCATTTTAAAAGCTCTTTTCGGCGAATGTTTCCCTTACCCTGGGTCACTAAACAGGAAAAGGAGTCAACATTATTCAAATGAGATATTCGATTAAATTCTTTAATACGAGAACATTACTTTTGATTCTGGAATGTAATCATATTCTTGTCTGCTTTTCCGTATGGAAATAGTTTTTTGCTAATATAGCTATATGTATTGTATGTGCAATTTTAATAAAATTAGGCAATTGGCCATTTATGCAAATGAATAAGGTGTTTATGGTTAGAATATGTCAACACGAGAGCTTCTTGCTCTTTTAAAGAGAGATTGGTGTGTAACTGAACCTTACATGTATCAGACATCTTCACACGTGGAATGCTGAAGGAATGCCCATTATCCGGTACCGTAGAAAAATAAACTGAGCAAACTGCAGTAATTAAAACAATCCAATGGAGTCAATTATAGTCCCAGTTTACGGAAGCCAGATGCAGCTTAATATTCGAGCCCCACTGAATATTGGCTCTGCTGTTAGTTGGTGAACTGAGTTGGCTGCCCACCAAAGCAGAACATGTCCATGATCCAGCCTGCATCATTACACTGAATGTCACTCTGGACCCAAGCTACCCAGCCTAGAAACTTACAATCTCTGGCGGCCAGTGTCAATTGCGGACTGCAGTCTCCCTCGTTTTCTAACTCTCCTGACCCAAGAAGGCAAAATACTAAAGCAATCCTTCTCTGGGAGCTCGTCTGAGATCCAAACAATATCATTTTATGCCTTCTGTAAGAGAATATGTAAAACTCTGCTATCTTTTGCCTCTTACATGCTGATAAAAGCAGTTCAACTCCGAATGTAGATAAAATAAGATTTATGAAGCCCACACGATTTTATTTTATTATACACCTTCTTAGTTTGTCTACCAAGTTTATGCTTAACAAACCCACGTGAATGTATGTACTGCTTACAGTAAATAACCAAAATGTACCTTTCTGTAATGCAAAGCTATTATTGGTGAGTTTGCAAAATTATCTATTTATATTGTGAAATTAGATTGTCATGATTAGTGATGAAGAATAGCTTATAGTTTAGTCATACAGCCAATTGGGTTTCTTGACAATAACAGCTTGTGGGTCCTCTTCAGCTTTGAAATATCTACTGCCTAAACTTTCTGGTTACTTCCAAATCACGTCTCAAGAGTTGCTTTCTAGGCAGGATTCTTTTGCACACGTTTGTTAGAGCTATAGAGTCCGCTCTTACAATATGTCATCAACATAGATCGTTTTAAAGAACATTTGTTGGTAAACTGAAAATTGTCACACAAAATGCCAAAGATTTGCATTTCGACAGACTTCTTCTTACGTGGCCCATGTCAACTATTGAACTATTGCATCTATTTTTTTTTGTTCCCCGTCTCACTTGAACAGCTCAAGAAGAAGCAGACGTGGCGTACAGGGCTGAACTGTGGTGTTTTCCACTGCTGTGTGTAACTACTAGTCGCAGAGAAGGGAATGATATGTTCATTGAAACTCTGTACACTGATATGGCAATATTTTATTTGTTCCTACTCACAACTTTGAAGGATGCCAGCTAACACTCATTGCGGTAGTTGGATTGGTTTTACTGCATTTAAATTGACACTAAACCACTGTAATAGACAACAATGTAGCACAGGAAGGCAGGCGATGAGATGAGACAGGGCACAAGAAGGCAGGCAGAAGGGAATCAGGAGGGCACAGAGATGCCATGGGACAAGGGCTAGTAAAATAATTTGTGTCCTTGACTGGGAGGACCAGAGAAGGAAGATGAAATGTACTGCTATTCAGGGTCTCTCGTCTCCCGAATGAATAACAAAAAATAAAAGAAAGATGGGGGGAAGGTTTTATAGTGCTTTATCTTCACAGCAGATGAGTCATTCTCGGTTTTGAGACCAAGGGGCTACCTGGCGATGGAAGTATCTGTTAGAGGTACTTAGTTCACAGGTAACCGGAAATGGAACAAATTAAACATTATATAAATGCAATGGAAGATTAACCTGATTTTCCAGTGTTGTTGGATAACTAAATTAGGTATTTGGAAAGTAAATATTTACATTTAAAACACAAATAAGTCAAATGCTGGGTGTCCAACTTACTAAAAGCAAAAACTCCACCGTACATTTAGACTAAGGGCCTTATTACATTTAATTCCGACCCATGTGTAAACCTCCTTTCACGTATGGGTCGGAATGACAAGTCTGAAGGAATTTAACGCATCAGATAATTATCAGATGCTTTAAATAACTCAACCTTATTTAAATTATCGCAGGTCAAACCCACTGAAATTTAACAAGGGAAAGCATACGGTATTTACCCTATCATGCTGCTTTTGTGCATTTATCACCCAAAACATTGTATTCCCCACAAACGCTTAATAGGTGTTATTTGCCGCTTCAGATAAATATTGTACTCAGTTATATTGTTATTTATCAGGTGTGATAAATAACACTTAAACGGGCATTCAGGCCCTAAGCTAACAATGTGTTATGAAGATTGCTGGCATGTTATTCTTCCCCTGAACTGCATGCTTTCTGTTTGAAGTTCAAGAGTCATCTATTGCCACTGGATACAGTGGTTGCAGGGCGCCGGGATTCGGGTCCTTCACCGCAGTAACCTCTTTATAAGACAACCCATTTTGTCTTTGAATGTCCGTCCTACCAAGGAATGACATACAGGTGGCTGAAATGAACACATTGTAGATGCCTTCCATCGCCAAGGCATTGAAAGTAAGCAACACTAACATCCAGGTGCCTCTTTCCGCCATGTTCAGAGTTTTGATGTCGAGTACGTGTATACCTAATCTGTAACTTGCCACACAAGTCAAGTTTTTATCCTATATGTCTTGAGGAGATATGGGTATCGGGTAAAGAGTCTAAGATGGTGAGCTAGCGGGCCAGCTTCTCTCTAGGATTCTGTGCATTACAACATATTATAATCGTATTCCGAAACGTATCTACATTAAGCGTCCAGTCAAACCATGCTATTTATGAACAAACCATATTTTAAAAGTGGTCTTGAATACTTCACTACCTCCAACGTAGTTTGCAGTTTTATCAGTAGAAAGTACATCAACCAAAGTAGCATGTTTTGAACTGCACGACCCACAGCGGTGGTTAATGTTCATTGCAGTGCATTGTCTGTGGGTAGAGGGTCTGCTGCAGAGGTTCTGATTTTTCTTCAGTTATTCTTGCTTTTTCTACATCTGCCCTCTCCTCTGCTGCTTTTTTATCAAGTGCTATAGATGGATGGCTTCAGGTAGATTGCACAGTCATTTGTCCCAGTTACTGTTGGCACATATTCTAGTCGGTTTAAGTCATTAGTGGTAATGGCATGCATTAGCAGCTAGATTGAGAGAAGCTTTGAAGTGTACAATAGATCATATTGATGAAAGGAATGGCTTTTTATTACTTTAGAAATCCTCTATGCTACTCCAAACTGAGCTTAATGAAAAAACTTAATGCTCTTCCGTAAAAATATTAAGACCTTAACAATAGCAGGATTGTCATAAATTCCTGGTCCTGCATACAAAATCATTTTGGCGACAACTGCACCGCAGGCACAGACATTTCTCAAGCAGAACTACCAAAGAGAAGCGCTGGGCGTCCCCTGCAGCTTTGCAGAAATTGAAGTTGATAGGTGGCCAGACTTTATAAACTCAAAATAAACTCCGTTTTACAATAATTCTGGCTCCAGCATGCAGTGTTCCCAAACCCTTTTTTTCAGTAGATTTTCCTGTCCCATCACTTTGGCTGAATACTGATTGGCCCCATGCATTGATTATTCATTCCAATAGGAAGAACCACATTTCAGAGAAGAAATTGATTGGCATTTATACTCTGCTTGAATCACAGCAAGGAATGTCCTCTCATGTCTACAGTCTCCACCTTTTTTCAGGTTTGTGGCTTACATTGCCTTCTACTCAAAAGGAAGCTAAGGAGTGAGGAGTTGATGACACCTATTGCTTGATGCGGGTCCCATTTGCCATGCATTCTACCAAGTTCCCATTTTAAGCTTTGATTTAAAATCTTGTATCCATCCATTGGCCTTTGCAGTTGTTCAGTCCTTCTGGCAGTCATTATTCAACGTGAATTAATAGCGGATGATACTCATAAGCCTAAGATTAGCAGGAACACATAGCATTTTCCACTACTGCTAGCAGACAGAATCTCCAGGTTGGAATACCAGGGTTGAAATCAGCACAGTAAATCAGATTTGTATTCCCCAAAAGCTCATGGTATTTCGCAAAAACTCATGATTCCCTTTATTTCCAACCCTTTAAAATTACAGCTTGTCCTTATAACATTAAATCTGAGCCCGGGAAATAACGGGTATTTCTACTAGCCGCAAGGGAAATTAATTATAACACAATGAATTTTCAGTACCATTACTCCAACACAGATTACTCTGGTTCCTAAAGGGAAGAGCAGATGCATTCTGACTGCTACAGTTCTTCTGTGTTACTTAATGTCCAAATGATGCACCTTTTTCAGTGTTAGCTCTTAAACAATAGCTCCATTACATGAAATAAAACATTCTGTAAGGCCTGCTCATGCTATGTATTCTTTACTTATCCAGGTATAGAGATGTAGATACTGATTTCACAAGAGATTTATGACTACAGACAAAGTGCAGGGAGTTCCACTCCCTTCGTTAGGGTGACGGATGAGTGTCACTTTAATGATCTTCTTCAGTGACAGTGAAGAGAGAGCCAGGCGTTTTGGGAGATCTGGAAAGCACTGGAGGGTCCCTTTCTCTCCAGGCTTGTGGAATGGAAGGAGGAGCCTCTATTTCCAACTTTGGCCAAGAAAAAGAGGGGAATCTTAGTCCAGGTTTGCGGGAAGCAGAGAATGGACTCTTTCTTCCAGTTTCCTGGGAAGCAGTGGAGCAAACTATAGTCTAGGTTTGTGGGAAGCAGGGGACAGACTTTCACTCCAAGTCTGTGGGAAGCAGAAGAGGGAATTCTCAGTCCAGGGTTGTGGGAAGCAGAGGACGAACTCTCATTCTAAGTCTGTGGGAAGCAGAGGAGGGAACTCACAACCCAGGTTTGTGGCAAGCAGAGGACAGACTCTCATTCTAAGTCTGTGGGGGTGCAGAGGATGGGCTCTCACTCCACGTCTGTGGGAAAAAGAAGACAGGCTTTTATTCTCAGACTGTGGGAAACAGAGAAGGGAACTCTCACTCTAAGTCTGTGGGAAAACATAAGAGGGAACTCTAAGTCCAGGTTTGAAGGAAGCAGAGGATGGACTCTCACTCCAAGTCCGTGAGCAGCAGAAGAGGGAACTCTCAGTCCAGGTTTTTGGGTAAAAAACCAGAAGGACTTTGATTCCAAGCTTCTGGAGATGAGGGAGAAGTCTCTAGCTCCAGGTCTGTATGAAGGAGAGGAGGATCCAGGTTTATTCAAAACAGAAAGGATGTCGAGCTCCAGGTTTGTGGACGAGGAGGGGAGGGGGCACCCTTATTTAAGGTATGTGAGATAGTTTGCCTATAGTCACTTCAGGGTAAAAAAAAAGATAAAAATACACACAAATCGAATGGAGTGACTTGCTGGGGGTCTTTGCCATACCCTAAGGCGCTTCCCATTCAGAAATATATATTTTTACGACTTGTTCTTAAATTTAATTATGTTTATTCATGTGCCACTTTAAGAAAAGCTGTGCTATGTAAGAGTGATTTATTTCTCCTGCACCCGTGTTACTTTGGTAGTCTGCAGTTGTTTTAGCCTCGCGAACTTTTTGATTTGTTCCACTATTATGACATTGTCCTCTGTGTCATTATGTGTTCGTATGCCATGTCAAGTAGTTTTCACTCGTGTGAGCAGGACTTTCTTACTATTCCTTTTGAATCATTCGAATATGTGCAAAGCACTTGCTCGACAGTGGAATGCCTCGTGTAACTCGAGAACATATTTCGGTTGCTGAAATGTTTTTGCGCGGAAGGCCGTTAAGCCGGTAAAAAAATTTGGAAAAAAATGACTTTTGGTAAGGAATGGGTCTGATATGAACTCTTCGAATGCGTTTGCAGTGTTTCTCATTTTCCCAGCGTCCACGGGCTTGGCTAAGAACTCCAGGCTGCTTCTGTGGCTTTAAGGGATCAATACCACCTTGAATCTGCACAGCGAGGCCAAGGCTGCGTTACTGCTGGCTTTCTGTCATTTTATCCCACGCCGTCTAAAGCCTGCACTATACTGAGTCATCTGTGGTCTGTAATTAAACTTTGCTAGAGGTTTGGCAGCTTGGCGCTTGCTTTTTCCCCGACCACAGTAAAAGCTCTCTACGTGGACTCGGGATGCTTTTGTTAATGATGGAGCATGGAAACGCTCAATTACAGCTTTTACACAGTGGCCTGCCCATGTGACCTCACACTGCACCATTAACTATTGTGAATCCTACGAAAAGCAGTTGTGAGCATTCTAGGGTATCTTTCACAAAACAATCTTTCACAGTGAATGAGATTTCAGCCTTTTTGTTTAATGCATGTACAACTTTACAAAAACGTGAAAACATGCGCTGTTGAATGGAGGTGTTTTAATGTGAGAAACAACAGGCGCTATGAATGAACCTGAAATGTCCCTATATCACTAGTCATCTATACATTTCCACAGCTACAACAATAGACTGTTTCAGGGCCAGCATGTGCGCAATTTCCCTTCCCCTCCGGGAAAATTGTGGCAGATTAATGTTTGTAAGCAGCATATCTGCCCAGTGCTGGGGGTCAGTTTGGGGTGATCACTTCCTCTAAATGTTAGATTCCCAAGAAAACATCGGTCATCATTATGCTTGCCGCTACTGCAAAGACGCGCACCAGACTCCACATTTTCGCAGGCGAACTTACTGGGCAGGTATTTGACTCATTTCGCGGCTAGTCATGGGAGCGCAAGATAACATCTATAGAAAAATTGTCTACCATTTTAGAAACGCAAAAATGTCATGATAGAGCTGAACCAATACGCAAATCTCCTTTTCCGTCAGGTTTCTCAAATGCACAAACGAACTACTATTTCCTTCAAATTATTGAACAGAATAAATTGTGTTTTTCGCTGTAATTTCTGCCCTGTGATACTATACTGTAAACTATAGGAATGAAGTCTGTATTGTTTATAGCCAGGCAAGACCTAGAGGTGGAGAATGGGTCCACCATTAATCATAATTGTTTTATGTGATGCTTCATATCAATTTTATCCCTTTTTAAGTGCTACAAACATGGCAAGTTAACATCAGCCGACCTAACGATGCTCAATGTCGTGCTCTCAGTAGAATCATTGGCTGCGTTGGACTTGTCAGGGTTTAAAATTATGAAAGTTCACCTCAGATGTCAGTGGTAAGCTACACTCAATGAGCCATCTTGTGGTTTAAGCCACACAGATTTCCACCTTCTACTTGACCATCCATTCTCTTATACTTTCCTTTTCCTCATGTCACAATGTTCCTACTGCCCCACTGCAGCTGCATTTAGGCCTAAGATCTGATGACAAAATGCAGCCAATGGCACCCACTTTTCCTATGGAGGGCAAAGAGGACTAGCACATCAGAATGTGAATCAGCCTCAACAATGACGCAGGAACAACGAGGTGCGTTGTCCATGGAAGAGGAACAACACTTTTGCGAACAACAACCTTGTTTTCCTCTGCCTTAACCACGCAGGGTAGTTTAGGTTTTAGGGGTGGAGGTCAGGGTAGTTTTAAGTTTTAGGGGTGGTGGTGGGGGGTCGCAGTAGTTTTAGGGGCGGAGTGGGGGTGGGGTAGTTTTAGGTTTTAGGGGTGGGGGTTGCAGTAGTTTTAGGGGAGGGTTGGCGGTCGGGGTAGTTTTAGGTTTTAGGGGCGGGGTGGGGGGTCAGGTAGTTTTAGGAGTGGGTTGGGGTAGTTTAGGTTTTTGGGTTGGAGGGTCGGGGTATTTTTTGTTTTTTTGTTGTGGGGTCGGGGTCGTTTTTGGTTTTAGAGGCGGGGTGGGTGGTCGGAGTAGTTGTAGGTGGTGTGGGGGTTGGGGTAGTGTAGGTTTTATGGGCGGGGATGGGGGGTCGGGGTAGTTTTAGGGGCAGGGGTGGTGGGTTGGGGTAGTTTAGGTTTTATGGGCGGTGTGGGGGATTCAGGGTAGTTTCAGGTTTTATGGGTGGGTGTGAGGGGTTGGGGCAGTTTTAGGGAAGGGGGTGGGCGGTTGGTGTAGTTTTGGTTTTAAGGGTGAGGTGGGGGTCAGGGTAGTTTTAGGTTTTAGTGGCGGGGTTGTGGGGGATCAGGGTTGGGGTTGTTTTATGGGCAGGGTGGGGGGTTGGGGTAGTTTTAGGGGCCGGAGTGGGGGGGTAGGGGTAGTTTTAGGTTTTGAGGGTGGGGGTTCATGGTAGTTTTAAGAGCGGGGTGTGGTCGGGTAGTTTTAGGTTTTCGGGGTGGGGTGGAGGGGGTTGGGGTAGTTTTAGGGGCAGTGTTGGGGGTTGGGGTAGTTTAGGTTTTAGGGGTGGGGGTCTGGGTTGTTTTAGGATTTTTGGGGCCGGGTGCGGGGTTGCAGTAGTTTTAGTGGCAGGGTGGGGGGTTGGGATAGTTTTAGGTTTTAGGGGCAGGGGTCAGGGTAGTTTTAGTGGCGGGGTGGGGTGTTGGGGTAGTTTAGATTTTAGGTGAAGGGTAGGGGGTCAGGGTAGTTTTAGGTTTTAGAGGTGGGGTGGGGGACAGGGTAGTTTAAGGGGAGGGAGGGGATCAGGGGGGTCACATGCTGAAACCATGCATGCCATTCCACACATGCCTTTACCAGGAATGCCTTTACAGTGAAAAAACGTTGTAAAGGCAGTGGTAACAACGCAGTCGTTGTTCAGACTGCGTTGTTCAGGCATGCGTTGTTCCAGCATGCGTTGTTCGAACATATATTTCATCAGAATAGCACAGAGGTTATCTCAGGTGCAAGACCCTGTGGAAGTGATTAAGATACCAAATGCAAGAAAAAGTTCATGTCCATTGTCGGTCTTTGATAGGATGTGATTTGCAGTGCTGTGCTATATCACCAATGGACAGTGTGTGTCAATTGTATGAGGATATCACTACTGGTAGGAAGATCATGACTTTCAAACAGCTGGGCATTGTCCAGCAACATTTCTTTGGCTAACACCACCATCTCAGACAAAAGGATCAGAGTGTTTTTGTTTTCCAAGAAGTAATTAGATTTTTCTAAATAGTTTTTGAAGTTCCATGTTTTGGATATATCGTTTTTCAGGCTTGGATAGGGATTTTCTGATTGCAAATAATTTCTTTTGTAATAATATACACATAAAGTTTGGAAAGCCATAGAGTAATGTTTTAATACAAGCAGTGCTTGAAATGGAAAAATAGACGTGCAGATACTCTGCAGCAGAATACCTGCTTGTTTCTGGGTAGTGCTGGTACTCTCCAATTAAAAGCATTACGTTTTTCTTGAGAAGTGCATGTACTCTCCCTCTCAAAATTAAGAAGTGCCGGTGTTCCGGTCTGGACAGTACTGGCCCATTGAAAGCACTGAATACAAGTAATTTTTATTTTGCATTCTTATGTAACACTACTTCACCATGGGACTTTTTGAGCTTTACATAAAATTGGAAGATACAAAAACCATGTAGAACAGTGGTGACTAATGAAGACAGTAAGATTATAGAGATCACATAGAGGGATCATGCCTTGATTTTGACGTAGTGGCAGCTTGAATCGTAGCCTTGTGGTTCCTGGCATAGCTGACAATGGTCCAGAGTAATTTTAGTAGCAAATTGTGTACATTACACCCTTCCTTCTTAGGGGTGTTCATACCTTTCATGTTATTAACATGGCTAGGTTTGCCACTGGCTCCTAATATGGGGGCATAGTTGCTGACATGATAAATGTCTTCGTTTCACCAGTGAAAAGGTGTGGGTGGGAGAACAAATCACGGGGATGCTTGCATTTCCCCTCTTCCCCAGGCTTGCGCAGGCCTTGCATCTTATCACCTATGGTCTGGTGTCTGAGACATAAATGCTCTGGCACCCTTATATTAATAGTTCCTGGAGTCACTACAGGAACTGCTCATACCACAGCTGCACCTAAAATCACTGCTTATGCTGGCAACAGTCCAATACAGCTCACCTTTATGACCATCACTGTCAACAGTGTAACCAGAATTATTGTTTATGGTCAGAGAAGCAAGTTGTGCAACACTTCTCTGCTGTTCACCTCTTCAATGAAGATTATTCTGAAGCTTGACCTCAGGCTCAATCCAACATTTCTCCTCCTGTTTATCATCACTGTTACCATTTTCACCTTTTGCATATTCCAAGTTCTTCAAGTTCTCCTTGCTGCGTTCAGGTGTGGGTCTCATTGTTAGATATATCTAAATTGCCATAAGGGAAGCAGTACATGAAGTGGCACAGCAAAAACACCACAACCCTAATTCAGGCAACAAAATCACCCCCAAGAAGGATAATAAAATCAACTACTAATTGGGTGTAATGGGCTTCTCACAACCTTGGGCCCTGGTGCCAATGCACTGCCTACACTATTGATGGCCTTAAGAACATAATCATGTTTGTGGAAATGCTGGTCACTGCTGATGGTGCTAGTCTGCCACTCATACCTCATCTTCTAACTGTCCTCCAGTCCTGGTGGTACTTCCTGTTTTAGCCCTGGGTTGCAAGATAGATTCTCCCCTCAAAGGCCTTATCCCAACTTACCCATTGAGGATGCAGATGGTTCATTAATATACTGGTAACCATTAACAGCTTTCTCTAGAAAAAGCGCTTATATATAGCTACCTTTTTAATCCCTTTATGCCCATCCTCAGCACCTCTTTAAATTCAAATTTCTCAAAAAAATCTTAACGAATTTACACTGAAATCAGGAAAAGCCTTACTGAGTAAAGGTCTAATTTTCTGCCAAATTTGGTGAAATTCCTTTCAGCCTATTTTTTCTTTATCAGAGTGCAAAGTTTCCTATGGTAATTAACATGGAATATCACAGTTTTTGGACCCACCGCTTTTTCTTGGCACCCGCTCGATGTACCAGCGCAAATCATTCCACAAAGGAGCCATGGTGGGCTAAGTTGTGTTTTCAGAAATTTTTATGAAGGTTCATTAAGCGGTGCCAAAATTATTAATTAAATAAATAGCGTTCTTCCAGAGAAAAGAGACATGATTCAAGACCATTTGTTGAATCTGGTAGTATGTAGTCACCACCCAGAACAGCTTTTGCCAGGTTTGCTTCACAGCAGCAAATATATGAGATATTGCTAATTCACACAGAATATTCCAACTGCAAATAAGTCACATGAAAGCCAGATCATAGTACCTCATTATATACAGCAATTTGGAACCTTGAGTTCTCCTGGCCCTTTGCAACCATTTCCCAAGTATGTAATGGACTTCAGTGAGTGGGAACAAAATGCACTTAAGGTAGTAATTTTAACAATAACTATAAATTGGGAAAATGGCTTTGTGTATTTAGGTTTGTGACAAACCGCAATATCTTGTAGAAAGGTGACTTCTTGCACATGGACAATATTGTAGCTATTTAATATTATGCTGCACAAGCAGCTGGAAAGAGCAGAGGAACGATGATCCAGAAGTATCTACCATAAGAAGAGTGTACACAAAACTGAACAATGTGTACAGTTTAAATAAAATTAAGTCACAGAAACCATTTGTTGATGGGGACAATGCAAACTGGTGGGCTTAGCATGATCTGTACAGTACTGAACAGATTTTTTATTCCGCTGTGATTCTTGTAATTTCTGTCTTTTGAGCAGACATTTCATACTGTATTTTTGTGAGGGAGCTTAGTAAAATGCAAGCTTTCATATTTCTGTGAGGTAGTTATGAGTGTTCTTGTACCTGTTGAACTGGGAATTATGTCACCGGGACTGAGGCCAATTTTGGCCAACTGGGAGTTTTTTCCGAGATCTCATAACTCAACTTCTTTTGGCAGCTATAGGTGTTGTCACTTACCACTGGAAAAACAGCTTGTTAGCAGCTCCGAGAGGGAAAACATGATTTGGCATCAAACTTCACCATGGAAAATGTGCGACGTTTTTTATCATCCCTCAGCACTCCAAAACTATTGCGGGTTGCTCCATCGCTCCCCAGCCAGGTGTGCATTATTCAAATTTAAATAAATACCGAAGTAACCGTTAAAGGTATCTCTTTTTCTTACCTCGTCGAAAGTAACATCGGGCTGCATTCTAAATTGCTACTACTTTATCAGGCTCAAGACGTTGATGAAATGGCCACTCTACAAGCACATACACATCCTAAGATAACTGGCATACCATAGCAGTTGAGTTGCATGACCTAAAACCTAGATAGCGCAACCTTCCATGAGCTACGTGTCACAAGCCAGCATACATGGTTGGGGGACTGCTTCCAGCAACTAGTAGGCCATCTGCTATATTGTGGAGGGAAATGCAGATGTATAACTCCAATCTCCATGAGCCTGTTGCCCTTTCCTTTGCGAGTGCCAAGAATATTCACTAAAACAAATAGTACAAATGGAGCAATCTCACTATATTGTGGTTTGGTTTCGAGATTTTGCTTGTCTTCAACTGACAGGACGTTTAACTGCAGTGACCTTCCAAAATGTTTGGTAAATATCTATTTACACCCCTTAGTTCCTTATTTTTTATGATCATTTTCTGTACCATAGAAACATCTGGGCAACAGTGCTTGAATATGAGACATAGAAGTGTCTATACCCAAGTGGGAAGCCTCCTCCAGCCTAAGGTTCGTTTTGGTACACTAGCAATTTACCTCACTGTGAGTAAACTATTGCTTTGGTATTACAGGGTTTGAGCTTGTGGAAAGTAAGCCTCCTACGCTTTTGATGCTCACTTCGCATTCAGAGAGTGACTCTTGCCACACTGTACATATGGACACATTTACATCTTATGATTGGCTGGGCATTTAGTAGAAGAGCTTTGGTAATGGTCTGTGCTTATGCTTACATGTGTTGTAACCAAGGATGGCAGACGCTGTCAATGCATGGATGACACTGACAGGAGAAGAACTCACCATGCCCCTATCAGTTGCCTGGAATAGCTGCGATGTACTCAGTCTGCCTCGCAAGGTATATCTCATCTCTGTAACACTGTCATTCTTGTTGTCAATCACACATTGCCAACCAGTATACAGCAGCTGTGATGCAAGCATGCCGTCCGGGGCTGCAAAGATTCAGGGCTGCTTTATTCTGTGCACCTAATAAGTTCTCTTTCTGTGTCATGGAATGCCGCCTCTGGGGCGGTTTAAGCAGGTTTTGCGTCTTGGCCAGAGGCATCTTTGGGCTGGACTTTTTTTTTTCTGTGACCCCTGCCTTGATCTGAGGAGAAACAATGCATGCCATACCCAAACAGACACATGACAGACTGGATGTGTTGAGAGCACTGTGTGTGGCTCGGGGTCTCTTCCACTGCTGCTCAGCCCTCTCTCCAATTCATTGCTGCCCTCATGGGTTGGAACAAAGGGAAACCCACTAGCGTGCAGTTAAATATATCAAAGCTGTCTCCAGTGCCTTTCCTATACATCAACGACAATATTGAGGATGCCTTGCATTACTCATAAGATCCATTAGTAGCTTTGAGAAATGTGAAACAGGGTCTTCTGCTGCTGCTCCCAAACTTCTGGTTTGGTGTGACTACAGATCATTGAATGCCCCAGCTGTGGTGCAATAGCAGAAGGGGTGGTGTGACCAGTGCCCACTTTTACCATCAGGATGCCTTCATCAACCCAATAAGCCCTAGTAAAGCATTCTCTAAAAGAGAAAGTTAAGGGTCGCAGACCCCTGGAGCTATACTCCCGGCTACCAGAGTAGAAACTTGCTCCACCACTGCCATGCTTTGTGTAGGGAAGCTTGTACTGCTGTTATCTGTGCTGTGTATGGGGGTATTTACTGTGCTGCTGTCAATGTGTTATCAACTCTGTGTGAATGAGTATTGTTGTTTTGCTGCCAGTTCTGTGATTTTCTTCCATTTTGTGTGTGTTGCATAGGTGGGCTCTTTGCTGTGGTGCTGTACCTGTTTCTTGTGTGCTGAAGAAAGCTTGCAGTACTGTTGCCCATGATATACCTGATTGTATGTGTTCATGTAATGGTTCATGCAGCTGTCTGTGCCTGAAAAAAAGAGAATGAGAGAAAGCTGTGTGTGTGTGGGTGTGTGTGTGTAATAGAGTGATAATTTATGCACTGTTGATGTCTATGCTGTGAGGTGTGTGAATAGTTTCTGTGTGTGTGTGTGTGTGTGTAAGGCAGAGAAAAGGGAAGATTTATGCTCCGCTGGTGGCTATGCTGTGATGTGTGTGTATGTGAGTGTTGGTGTGTGAGAGAGAGATGATTTGTCCGCTGCTGGTGGCTAAGCTGTAACCTGCTCTCTGTGTGAGGGAAGCTTACTTCGGACAATACTGCTCCTGTTCTGTCTGTGTATTAATGTGTGTACTTCTGTAATATTATATAGCCATGTCAGAGAATGTGCCGCCTCCCTAATATGCTGCACCTCCTTGGCGTCTTGGTTGTGTATGTGCAAGTTTACCCAGCTGCTGACTATGCACATGGTCTGTTTGAGGAAATCTTGCACTTGTGACGCTCTCCAGTTACCTATTCTGAGTGTGAGTGATGGTGAGTGAGGGACATCGAGGGGTGCTGCCCCATAGTGTTGCCTGTTGTGTGTTAAAATGGTGAAAAACGTTTTCACTACGCAAAAGTCTTAAACATTTGGGTCGCGTTTTGTATTGTAGATGTTACAGTACAGATAACCTGCTCTAACAATTAGCTGGCTGCATCAATTAATAACATACAGACTTGTTTGCCGAATCATGTAATCATTAAGGGCCAGATGTATGAAAAAGTTTTGCACTCGCAAACGGTGCGAATCGGTAAATTCGGCCGTTTGCGAGTGCAAAACAGTGGTCTGCGATGCATGAAATGCATTCGCAGACCACAAATAAGAAATCACTACAATTGCGATTTCTTGCATTGCGACTTGGAAATTGCGAGTCGCAATTTGCGATTCGCAAATTCCAGGTCGCAAGGCTATGCTGGAAAAAATCGCAAACTGCGATTTTTCCCAAAATGGCATTTTGCACTTGCAAAATACCATGATATTCAACAAGGTGGTAACCTGGTGCAAAATTAAAAAATGCAGTAAAACTGCATTTTTAAATCGAACATGTAAAGCACACATGCCCTTTTGGCATATGTGTACCTTACATGTTTAAAAAAATGATTTTGGGGTGCAGGAGAGGGGGCCTTAGGCCCCCATCACCCTGGCCTTTTGCATTTCCAAAATTGCGATTTCTGGTTCAGAAATCGCAATTTTGGAAATGCAAAAAATTCGCAGCTATGGGCCAACAGGCCCATAGCTGCGAATGGGGCCGGTATCACAATTTTCGATTCGGTAATAGCATTTGCGATTTTTAAGAAATCGCTATTACCGATTCGCAAATGTGATACATGGCCCTTTGCGAGTCGGTAATAGCGATTTCTGAAAAATCGCTATTACCGAATCGCAATGGGCCGTGATGATACATCTGGCCCTAGATGTCTTATTATAAGGGAAAGCACTTACAATCTGCTATACACCGTTGTCACCAGCTAACGGTTTCTCTTAGGTGTATTTCTAACTGAAGTTCCGACAACTCAGTTAAAATAGATGTAATGGATAACAAGTCAACAGTTAGGTGTGTTAGGTCTGAATTAGTTTAGATATATTTAGAATGTTTCTAAGATTAAGCCGAAAAAGAACTGCACGCAGATCCACATGAGATGTTCAGAATTTACACGAGTAAAAAGCTATCAGAAGCCTGCAGTGCTTTATTCGTATTCTACACTAGCTCCTGTTAATTTATTTCCCATCTTTGGGCGTTGTCTTGAGACACGTTAGTTTTAAGCTTGTTCTTCAGAGTAAAATACATGTACATTGCAGCCCCTGGTAAATTAATCTGCTAACTATATAACACGACATTATTTCTGATGAGGAAGTGATTTCCTAAAAGAGGACAATAAAGAATACACTGCCGAAGAAATTATATTATAAGGTTTTACCTTGTTAGTCTAAACTTGTAACTTGATAAACCCAAGTATCTATGCACAAGAAATCATTTGTTAAAAAAAATATAAATACTGGCCTAATTCTAATGAATTTCTTAACACTGCCTGAAACACGCAACGTTGGGATTTTATAATTTGTTTCATTAGATATGCACATTGGTGTGTGTTTATATGTCGATTCTAAACTGGCAATCAGTCCCACCCATTTTACTGCAAAGCGCTGAATCAGCGAAAGTAGCTGGCAAGCCTAGTACTGAAGGATGCAGTGTTCATATACGGTCACGACATTTCTTCCTGTTAATAAGCAGAAGTGTGTATATGGTCGACAATATCATTTTGTGTTGAAAAGCTTAGTGTATCACCGTGTGCTTCCTCTATCTGTTCGCGTTCTCTTCATTCGTTGGGACATAAATGATCTCCAATTTGTGGCTGACAGTCGGAGGCACCGCAAAGGATGCAGAGAATTGTTTGTGAAGTCGGTGACTACAGAGACATGGATGGCTAATGACTGGCCGTGTTGTGTTGATGTAAATTATAGCTATCGCACTTGGAAGAGATTATATGCAATGTCAACTCTTGCCATGTCAAAAAGGAAGTGCGCTTTTTGCATTTACTTTTTGTTTAGAAGGCAATATGCTGTTCCCTGTTAACTAATTTTAGAAGGGCTCCTGGCTCTTGGTTATTGATGATGGCCTTGTCGTTGCAGCGCTCTCCGTTTCCATTTAGAAAATGAAAATTGATCCTGTCTCTGGCATTCCATCCGCCACATCACACCATGGACAAAATGTAGCCATTTTAGCGTTGACCTAGATTAATGGCAGTGTCGTACATTTTGTCACAACTGTAGCTATGAAAATCCTTGTAAACAGGCTGCCATTTGGGATGCTAAATGAAATAAAAGTAAGCATACTTTGGCATTAAAGTACCCTAATGTAATTGCGCTATATGTACTATAGGCATATTGGGTCCGATTCATACAGACAGAAATCTACATCTGTAAATGTATTCCTAATTGTGAAATATATTTCAGACATTGTGGGTATTCACAAAAATCACACGAACTTTCATAGAAATGTATGACAGACAAAACATCTGATGCACAAAAATGAATGGGAAATCGCCTGCTTAATTTTATGACTCCACCTACATATATACTTCTCTTTATTTCCTGTTCACTAATATCCCTGGTGGTACTCCTGGAAACCTGTGCCTATTGCCTCTGTGAAGAGTTCGCCATTGCAACTAAGCATTTGCATGTGTTCCAGTCAGAGCTATTAGCGGTGTAAATGCCTAACTGGACTTTTATTGCCACATAAATTGAAAATGAAAAGTAAAACAGTTGACATAGGCAAGCCAACTTATATCGCTACGGCCGCCATGAGCGTGAGTGCGAAGGAGAGACCCAAAAGGAAAAAGAAGTTCGCTCACAGAGAAATGTATCAGAAACGTGCAATTATCCACGTCTAGGGTCAATGGCCAAGGCGGTAACAAAACTGCCCGAAGGAGGGACAAACATAAAGCATTTACCAATGATAACCAAGGATTTTTGTAAGGCAAGCTCAAGAATGAGTGATAGTGATGGGCGTGTGATGGGCGTGGTTAAAGGCCCACAGAGAATACAACAGGTCAGAACGCTTGCATGCTCGACCTAAAAAGACCACAACTGAGAATGCAAATGCATAATTCTTTTTTTCTCTTGAAGAAAAAAATATTTCCCCTTTGGGAAAAAACCCTTATCCTAAACACATACCAAATCCGGGGGTGATCCCCCTTCCAGTCCTGAAAGAGGATTTTCTCCATCCCTGTGCTGCACTACATCTCAAACCATATGCAGAGCGGAAAGGGGATCATGGGAAATTGGGAATAGCCACAAACGTACATGTTTGTGTTCATTCCTAAATTTACAAGGAAACAACACTTTTTACCACCTACTTTCCACCCCTTAAGTGGGATTTACGAGTTCGGATTTCTATACACTTCTGTCAGAAAAATCTACCCACAAAGCTATCTATGCCCAAAACGAATCCTGTGAATTTGTAAGCGATATAAAAAAGCTGATTTTGGTCATAAATCTATGTATTGTCTTTACTAAATATGCCTTTGTGAATAGCCTATTTGATGTCTAGTAGCACTACTACTGAGGGACATTAACTCACACAGCTATTGGCTCTAGTGGAAAATCTGCATGAGTAAAGTAGGTATCTCTACATGTAACCTTTTCATTTTTACGTCTGACAGTGCAAAAGACCTATGTTAGAAATTGACTGAGTTGGCTTTGACTCATCATCCTTCAGGTATTGCATGATTGAAGTGTCCATCACCGCAGTTTGAGCCCCCTGGAATATGGACAGGTATACAATAAATGTAGATCATAGGTGCGTACAAGACAGTTCACATGCATCTGTATGCCTACCTGTCTAAAGTATCAGTGACGGGCATTATGATACTTTACTGCCACTACCCGTAATATTGTGTGTGTATTCACATAAACACACCCTCCTCACATGCGTGCTCTCTAGAGGGAGCCATTAACGTTCTTGTGAGTAGGTTCTGTGCACTCATGCTGGTGCTGAAACGACTGCCATTTGTATCCACTTTTGGTGTACTTCTGGTAACAAGGTTGCACCTAGAATTGCTTGTCCGTTCATTCTCAGGAGCTGTTTCCTAAGCAGGCATCCCAATTGCTCAATAACTTGACTAATGTATGCATACAATATGCATTCCATATGCCACTTTGATGACAAGGTTGTGCTTGCTTTACCTGACCCCCGAAGGAGGCCAGAATAGTGAAAATTGTGCATATGCAGCAGTGATCCACACTGGGCTGGACCCCCATGTCTCCAATTTTGGCTCATTCTCTGGGTTCCTTGGGAGGGTATATTCGATGGATGCCAGGATATCAATGCAGAAACACCCACACAGAAGATGCACTAACAGGAGGGGTTGCTGTGGCATCTAGCGAGTGTTTTTTTTAATATCATTCTCACTTCTGAGGGGCAATGACTGTGGTTTTTACATCAGAGAACTAATTTTATATTGACAATATTTTTAATTTTGGTTTTACGTAGGAGCGAGAACACACTGGGCAATGATTCTAAACAGTGAAGAATTACATTTATAATAATAGGTTATTTATTTGAATTTGACATACACAGACATCTTGCAGTAATAATTATATAAATTGTTGTTCAAAAAAGAGCAAAAATGCTTACAAAAATTAACGAGTGTAAAGCAAATATTTACAGAATCAGGATCCTCAGGTATCATCAGGTATAATCTTGAACCCTTTTAAAAAAACACAAAATCATTAGTTTCAGATTTGTTCTCAGTTTTATAGTATGACCAGGACAAACATCAAGAACAAAGATAATATCCCGTGGTGCACTTCAATGTATTTGACAAGTTTGATTACCCTGAGATCTATTAAAATGAGCAACATTTCAAGGAAGCTGTTAATTAACTTTAAAAGTGGTGAAGTTGTAGTCATACCTATTGGATTTCGTATAATAGTGCATGAAATTCATCTGTGCAGGTTGATATATATGAAATAGCTCGGAAATTGCGCTGCAACCAACATAGACGGTTGTAATTTTTAGTTGTGACCAAATCATATGGCCATTTTTAGTTCTGCCTTGACAGTCCAGTTGGCTGCATGATAGATTGTCACCATTTCTGTAAGATATACAGAGAATGGACTTTGGCTCTGCCCAAAAGAGTATTTATCTCTCACCTCATATTGTTGGTTGTTTGATGCAACTATGCATGTGCTATGGAGTGCTTACATTGCAATGCACTAGGGACTATTTTACATCTAAAAAGAATTTTGAGTCACCACAAATTGAATTCTCTATCTCGTGAAGCATTGTATACAGAAAGTAATATATATATATATATATATATATATATATATATATATATATATATATATATATTTTTTTTTTACTTCTGTTTTTAATGATTATTCAAAACTCAAATACAGGCAAGACCCATTGGTTTGCCAATGCTTATTTCTAATGCTTTCTGGGATCAGGAGGTTTTACTTCAACCTAGAGAGTGCGCAGCTCCTTTGGCAATGTACATGTTCAAACAGGCTTGACACTGGTAATTACTGTCTTAAAATGCAAGATCAGAGAGCACAATCAGTTCACAGGATCATGTAAAAAGAGGTTCCATGTACATAGGACCTGGGCATATCCTTTAACTGTTAAGCCGGCCATATAGAGTTCTAGTGTTTTAGCTTAAATTGAGAAGAAAGATATTGACGACGTGTTTGTGACAAAAAATGCAAGTATTTATGCACTGGAGCGGCAGTGTCTCCGTATTCAAATCTTTATAATATTTTCACTTAATGTCTTGAGTTCGCCACGATAAAACATGGGTCTCACAATAGCTCACAAGAGCATATACGGAAACTGTTTATGCACATGGTGAAAATAAGTGAAAATGGCATACTAACAGTTCACTGGGATCTACTATCGTGGGCATGAGCGTTAGCAGTGATTGTTATTCAAACTTGCACGTGTTCATCGGTATTCATTCCAGGCCCTTAAATATTTATTGTGGGTATCATTATAAGGTCTGTAATACTACGGATAAACTGATACTATGTAATATATAATTAAAATGCATATGCATTTTATATATTTCAGATGACACATTTAGCTATGTTCATAGAGCTCAGGTGCCATCCCTGATCATTCACTATTAAGCACCACTTAAGATCACACAAAATGTCCTGTGTTGCATACGCAATTTACTGTAAATAAAATTCAGATTGAGTTGGTGAGTATGCTTATACAGTACAAATACATAGATGAAAGGAAGTCTTTTTCCAGTTGATATTGTGCGAAGTGAGAAGTGAAAGGTGATTTGGTACACAGTTGCAGTGCATAGGTTTTCAAAATACCTACCCCCTGGGCTAATCCATTTGCTTTGGTATCCTTCCAGAAGGCTTTGACTCCTAGCGAGAAGCTGGTGGCTTTGAGCGTACCTAGAAGATAAGCTGGAGAGTCATTGTAGAGACATTTGTGAATTAAGCATAGGCATCTGAACTTGGTTCATTCATGGACATTTACCCAGTTTCACAATGATATATTATGTTCTGCTTTTTTATCTCATTTGTAGCCTTATCCCTTTCCTTGTTTACTGGCAACGAAAGAAAAACAGAAAAACTAATGGAAAGGGTGACTTCTAGCTGATGGTAAAGTCCACTGTTAATTCCCACTCCCATGGTCTTATAAAGAACCATGAACCCCCAGCCTATAGCCGACCCCTGCTATTCATCCTTGAAGACTCCTATTCTCTTGTAAATATGTAAATTATAATGTTTCAAGTAATATACTGTCACCATCAAGCCTCGTCCCTCCCTAATCATCTCAAACTGCTTTCTGTATTAAAAATTTGCACTTTATATCATTAAATGCCACGTTACTACGTACAGCACCTTTTTAAAGAAAGTTTATTTCCAAACTAAGAGAATGTTTAAAATTCACATTTATTTATAGATGAACTGATTTGTTTCATTTGTCCGACCAGTACATTTTTTGTGGAGGGAAACAGTGGGGACAGGGGATGAGAAGAGGGCCCTCAACCTGAATTCTTCTTCCAGTCAAAGGCCTCTTTGTTCCTGGCGGTGCTTATACTGTTAAATATTGCTAAACGAGTTCCAAACATCCTACAAAGCTAGAAACTTCAAGTGCACGGCTGTGTCTAATTGAAATAGGAAATCTGCATACCAGCTCCATCTGTTACGGTGTGTTACTTTCATTTTGGAGAGACTGAATCGATCCTTTAAGATATTCCACTGATTTGAATGAGAACCATAATTTTAAATGGATGTGTGGCCTAGAAAGATCCAAAACAACTTGCCCTTTGGATCTGTATACTGGGAGGGATGGACTGGTTTGGTGATGCACATCAATGGTTTCGACAGACTAGATACATAGACATTAACTATAGTTGAGTTCAGCAGTCCGCCCTGTTTATGATCGCATCTCAATAAAAAAAGCTTTAAAAAAAATCCCTTTTTTCTGAAAGAAAATAGGAAAAGGAAACTATTTTTCAAAAGTATGCTTAAGAATTTGCAAGCAGTCATAAAAACTTTATTTTGCGGGTGGGTGTGTATCTATTTTGTGAGTCACAACGTTTGCATTGGACATTTGCAAATCTGTGACTGCGTATTGTCTGAACAGTTATAGATTTGCATATAATCTATTGTCTTCTGCATAAATTGCATACTTTTACAAAAAAATGACTTCCAGCTTGCAGAGATCAAATGTAAATGAAACCGTGGCAGATAACATTATAGATTCCGATTCGTGAATTCAGATATTAATCAGATACCAATGAGGTGAAACATTTGGCCAAACAGTGTTAACGCGTACAAGGTACAAAACATGGACTTAATCCTGCTACAACATGTGCTACATGGCCCCACACAATTTGCCTTATTTTGCTGTATAATTTAGCTAACCCTGCCACATAATTTGGTCTCCCCTTGATGCTTAATACCAGTGACCCTGGCCTTGTTCTAAATTTATGAGTGGGGTTTCCTATGCTTCATATGTTTCACGAAAATAGTAATTTCCTTTTCAAACTCACGCTACATGCATTTTGCACATGGGCATGACTATAGAAAAAAAATATTCCACAATGCTCAGTTGAGAATTTTGAAGTATGCCTGGAAACTTCAAAAACATCATAAAAGGTTAAAATCATATACTTGACGAGACGAAAAAAAATTCTACATACAACTAATCTTCGTGCCCTTTTACCCTCTAAATAATCACACTAGTTTAACGTTGGACAGCTATTGGGGATTCCCAAGCATATTATCTAGGAAGTCCTGTCCACTTAATTTGCGGCACCCCTACACAACTGTTAGGCATCTTAAACCCTAGTTGCACATTATTATATTTGACCAGTCCAGTCGGGAGAGAGCACCCCGAAAAGCAGATTGTGCCTCATGTAATAAGAGACACATTTCTTTCGAAATGTTGATAAGTGGCATTTTTTCTTGTAGCTTTAACGCTGCTTTAAAATGTTGGTTTTATTAAGTTTTTTACAAAGTGCTGTTTAAGTGCTGCAGTGCTGCTCTTCGCCAGCACATCAGGTGAAAGTGCCATACTCGCCCACGTCTTAAAGTAATTGATTGTTGCCCATAGCGTCTTCATACTGAGCCTGATTATGACAGCACTCACTGCTCTAATGTGCTGTCTTGAAAGGGTGATTTATCATCGTCACACGGGCGAAGAAGTGTATGTAAATCATCTCAGAAGATTAGCCAATGCAAACAAACTTCTGAATAAAAGTTTCCAATTTGATAATGAAGGAGTTGAAATAATTTTGTCACTAAAATATAATGATTAATTCCTATTCTTTTTGGGTAATACATTCACTGTGATTTGAATTTGCAATGCTTTCATACAAGTGAGATCTTAACAAGTGTTATTATGGACGGGATATTTGAATGTAAAGCACGTACATATTTTAATGTGCTTGCAATATGGAATTACTGGCAGGGAGGACAGAAAAAGTAATTACAATCTTAATAGTTGTGCCAGCATCAATTACTATATGTCGAGTGCAAGAACTTCAGATAAAAGATACTTAAAATGGCCTTACCAAAATAATAAGTATTTTCTCAGGAACAAAATCAAATATAGAAGGCATTGCAACAAAGACATGCAAATGAACTTTATTTTTGCAGGAGCTACAAAACGGGCGCCTGAAATACTCTTTGCTTCTACACATTTGCCCAAAATGTTTACTGCACTTAGGGACCATGGCTTGCATATTAGACATTGGGGGCCTTATCTACGTACTTTGTGGTTGCAAATGCTGATCACAATATGCAACCAATATTTTGGTGATCATAAGTTTTCTTTGTGAACTGACTTATTTATGAATAGGTGAGCTTCCAAAAAAAGAATTTGGAGTGGGTTGCAATCCGACCTTCCTCATTAATATTCATGAGGTATATAGGAAATTGCAACTCACTCTGGGTGCCGACCAGAGTCAGCAGATCACCTTTTTTGAATATGCATCCTGTTTTCCTGAAAGGAAACAGGAATGTGTTAAAAGAAAACATTTTTAAAGGTTGTTTAAGAATTGTAAAAAGTAGTAAAAGCCCATTTCACAGCTACAAATGTATCTATTTTTGTGAATCACAACTTTCACAACCACAAAATAGGTTTATACTTCCGGCCCTAAGTTATCGAAAGTGGAATTCCCAGCATCAGGATTGCCTGGGAGCGACCCACCAGGGTGCTCCCAAGCAGACTGTGAGCCTGTGCAGGCTCTCTCCAGCCCGCCAACTGTGTTGTTGGGCTTGAGAAAGCCTACTGCGCATGTGTATTTGGCCGGCCCGAGACGGCCGGCCAAACACACGTGCACTCTTAGGGGACTGCTCTGTGCACTCCCTTCAAGTGCTTGTCACTCCCAATGCCCTGCTCCTTTTCAAGAAAGAATAAACACAGTTTATTATTGTTTTCTTGAAGAGGTTTTGCAGCTGCCACTGCTGGCAGGGGGCTACGCTCCTCCGACCTAATGGAGGAGCCGCCCCTGGTGTTTACATGGGTGCTTGCACAGCACAAAGTGGCACTTTATGGTGCAGAATGGCACAAACAGCATAAAACATCAACTTCCCCCTGACCTGGATTTGTATTCAACACAATATAAAACCAGGTGCAAATGAGGGGCAAGTGGTTATTTGCCTACAATACCTACATGTTACATGTGTGCTGTACACAACAAGCACACGTCTAACTTGACTTACCTTACTGAAACTGTATTTGTGTGGGAGGGTGTCTTTTGGGTACAAATCCTAAGTGCAATACCTCTGGCTTACCTGTGTGCCATGGCACAAAGCTGCACATCATGCTTAATAGTCTTTTTTGCACAAACATCATTGATGACATCCTTTTTTTCAAGGTACACTCATGATACTCATCACATGTCCCTATTTATGTGCCATAATCCTTGTAGTTTTGCATTCAAAACTATTGAAAGTATGCCAGTGTTGGACTTGGACAGAAAGTAGGCCCAGACAACAACATTAAATTGCCCCCAATAGTGAATTAAATAAATACACGTTGGCCCTTGGTTGCAATTTGGTGCCATTTTGTACTAGTAACAACATGCTGTATAAGTGTTTTGCAAGGTATGTAAAATTTCATAGGTTTGTGCTTGCTGCAGGCAATGTGTGTTCTAATATCAAGGAAATCAACAGAAAAACCAGCTCAGCAGACCATAACGCAGGCACATAAACAGCCAAGAAACCATCCCATACACTGTCCTGCCAGACCAACCCATTTGGCACAGCCTGATTGTCCTATTGGCCAGTCTGACCCTGGAGTGTGCACAGCAGAAGAGAAGGCATCTGCGTTCACCTAATTGTGGGTTTTGGGAGTGGATTATCCGATAGCTTCACTTGATCTCATTCTGTACGCTGCATGCTCCATGTAGTCAGCAGAACACATAGTAAGGGCATCTGACCAACGAAAGGGCTTCAGAACACAAGTGCAAGTTCAGCTAATACTTCTAGAACCTGGCCACTGCATTAATGACCCTGTTTCTGTTAAAAAAAACAAGGAAACTATGTTATTTGATACAATTGTTTAGACTGGCATTTCACTCCTGGGCCACATAAGGGGGTGAACAGAGTAGTGAGGATCATATTGTTACTAGTAACACTGATGCTTATTTCATGTGCAGCATATTTGTGAAATGCTCGTTGCCACTGTGGTGCCACATCTAACTACTGAGTGACAGTTTAAAGAATCAAGGTATAAAGGTAGCATGGTTAGATAGAAGTGTAGACTTCACAGAATATTCAGCTGCCAAAACCTTGTTTGCTGCATAGGTTTCTTAGTAGATGTAGGTCATTAGTAAGATTTTTGCTTTGGCCAATATATAAGGTATTTTATACAATCAGCAGATTAAAATTGTTATCATTTGCTGAAATGGGGACAGAAAAGAGGCGAGGAGCTGTCAACATCGATTTTGCCGCACTGCCAGTTCGATGAATGAGCCACTGCTGAAAAATAACAGTCATATTTGAAAAGGCCATTAGGATGATTTTAATTGCCACACATAGGTCATAAAAGACAGCTTGGCTTTTTTGTACATTGATAATATGAGAATTTGGAAGACATTACCCCATGAAGGAAATCAATACATAAATTGAGTATGGTGTCTGTGGGAGTTGCACCTTATGTGATGATTGCTCAATTGTTTCTGAATGTTTTTGTGAAAGGTGCTCTACAGGTTACCTCTGGTGGCATTCACTTTGCCTAATGCAAGCAAAAACACACAGTAGCATTCACAGGGGCCCATTATGAGTGGGCTAGACACTGACTGGTGGGCTGGGGAAGCAGTGTGTGGAAATATCACAGGATCAAAGTTTGTCCCTGCTGGTTTTCTAGGGCTTGTGGTATAACTGGGATAATCAATAATGCCTTACCCACATCCTGTGGTCATTCCCATTTGCCTCTAGTTTTTCACTAGAACGTTTGCTCTCACATGCTTTTAGCAAGTGAAGTGTCATGGTGAAACACTCTAAGCCATTGTGTTCCCACAGGGCTTGTAATCCCTATGTGGTCAGTAACTCCAGTTATCAATCCCATCAGGATTACTTTGGCACTTGTAATGAGAGCCAATATGGTGTTTTAGTTGTATTATACTTAAAATGTAAATGCTTGCCTTTTTATATTTAACATCTGTAGTAAAATGCCTCTTTTTTGACTCTGTGCAATGGCACTCTCCTTACCAGGTTTCAGTGCATGTGCTCTGACTGTTATAATGTGTTGAAATTAGCTGTACTCCTAATTGGCATAGTTAAATTGCTACACGTCCCTTGTGTATGGTCTACAGTGTGCCCAAAACCTGTAAGTTAAACATCACCAGTGGACTGCTGCTCACATTGTACCACCACTAGAGAGATGGTGCAAACTTGACTGCAGGCCTCTTTTGACAGGCCTAAATGCTCCTTTCAAGTGTTAATAAGTTACTCCTAAGTAGCCCTTAATATTCTAGAAGGCATGGTGCATGCTGTTTGCAAGTAAGACATTTAGAGGGTCATTCTGACCCTGGCGGGCGGCGGGAGCCGCCCGCCTGGTGGGAACCGCCATATGGCCGCTCCGCGGTCAGAAGATCGCGGATGCCATTCTGGCTTTCCCGCTGGGCCGGCGGGCGACTGCCAAAAGAGCGCCCGCCGGCCCAGCGGGAAAGGCCCTGCAACAAGGAAGCCGGCTCCGAATGGAGCCGGCGGAGTTGCAGGGGTGCGACGGGTGCAGTTGCACCCGTCGCGATTTTCACTGTCTGCTAAGCAGACAGTGAAAATCTTTATGGGGCCCTGTTAGGGGGCCCCTGCACTGCCCATGCCAGTGGCATGGGCAGTGTAGGGGCCCCCATGGGCCACACGACACCTGTTCCCGCCATCCTGTTCCTGGCGGTAAAAACCGCCAGAAACAGGATGGCGGGAAGGGGGTCGGAATCTCAATGGTGGCGCTGCTTGCAGCGCCGCCTTGGAGATTCAGCCCATGCAGGGGAAATCCGGCGGGAAACCGCCGGATCCCCTTTTCTGACCGCGGCTTTACCGCCGCGGTCAGAATGGGCTGGGAAGCACCGCCAGCCTGTTGGCGGTGCTTCCGTGGTCCCCGGCCCTGGTCGGAATGACCCCCATAATGTTTTAATATAAAACATGTCCTTACGGAGACAAGCCCCAAATAGGTAATGTCAGTGTAGCAGGGTTAGCTGTTCCTTGGGCATTAGGATTTATTATTACAATCAAATTAGGTTATTCCCACTTAGGAACCAGCTAAAACGGTAATTATGGGACTTTTGCAATAATTTTTTTACAAATATAGTTCATTGGTAAAGTTTAATTTATAACAAATATTTCACAAATAGTATTTTAAAAAAGTCACCTTTTGTCTGCCTAATGCCTTTCAAAGCCCATTTGCATGAGCTTTCAACTAATGAGCTGTTACCCAGGAGCTGAAAAGGTCCTTTATGAAGAGGGAACTAGCTCCAATAGCTGAGACAAAGGCCATGGGTGTGGGGAGAGGTTTCCTTCACTTGTCAGGATGGCCTGGGGGCTGTGCCCACCCCCTTGCATATCTTCAAAGGATGCTCACTCTGTCACTAGCAGATGTAGCTCACTCCTAGCCCTTCCTCTCATTTGTTTTTCTAATAATACTGGCTGCAAACCCAGAGAGAGGAGGAGCCGCCATAAAACTGTTTTACAGTGACCTGGGGGAGGGTTAGCCCATTTCCAGGAGCTCTGCACAGGGGAAGAAAGGTTCTGCCATCTTAGTTTTAGGTGGAGAGGAGTACTGTGGCATTGTTTGCAGTAGAGCACACAGGAACAGCTGCAAAAGGTGGTAGGGATACCCCTAGGAACATTTTCTTGATTTGTTAGGGCGGGGTCAGGAGTCACCCCCAGTTATTGCCTAGTGACAGGCATAATTGTAGCACCCTCTTCAGAGCACTGTTGGACCTGTTGAAGACATAAGAAGTAATGCACCTGCTCTTGAGACCTGTGAGAAGCACCCTAAGGTCTGAACCATCTCCCACCTAGTCTCAGAACACAAAGTGTTGATTGGCTGACCTCCTGCTATGCTACAAGGAAACAAAAACTGCAAGAAGCCCACATTCCTGGAAGAATCCCACTGACCAGTTTCAACTGGACCTGCCCTTGACCAGCTGGATTATTCTGATTGGCTCCTACCTGTTGCAGCAAGATATCCTTGGGTATCATGGCATACTGTGAAAGTTTGACTTTTCAGAGATGTGTATGTCTCACGTGAAGAATTTCAGAACTCCTCCATGAAATATATCTCTTGGCAGGGTTCCTACATTAGTGTTTGCATTAAGGGCTTATCCATTTACAACAATAGTTTCATAGTGTTTACAAATATTATTGTTTATCTCAAGAAAATGTTTATTTAGTTTCCTTCTTTTATGAACACAAATGCAGTAATTTTCTGTTAAGTATCAGCCCTTCTGCATCTGTGCCCTTTCTACATTTAATCTTTTAGTCTCTCCTTCAGGCATTGTTCATCTTGAGTGTCTTTTCTAAAAGTTACATGCCCCTTCATCTGCTTCTTAGCCTTGATCACTTTCTTACATCTCTCAGTCTCCCTGCGGTCAGAAATAAGATGAACACATTTCTAAATAGTTAGATGGATAGACCTTCTATCATGAATGCATGTATCAGAATTCAGCCAGGCTTGAAAGGTCGCTTTGGATTCATACTGTTTTTATGGCATTGGTGAGTCGTTGTTAGGCTATGTCAATCAATATAATGTTTAGTGTGTCCTCACGTCCATGTAAGATTTCTTTGCATGATCTTACGTCACATCACTCTGACATTAAGTATTTCTGGTATAGTGAAGTCAATGCTGCCTGGTAATTCATTGGAAAGTGCTGAAGTTCAAATGATTTCACATAACAATATAAAAATGAGTAATATTATATTCACAATACTCCCAGTAAAACAGGAGTTGCATGCCCAGCCTGTTATTTTTGCCTTCAGTCATCCATTATATTCCTGCCATTATTTTAAAATCGCAAAATAGCAGCTTATACCCAAAGGGCAATTTATGTTCACTTGTGTCTGTGTATTATCACAAGGTGGATTTTGGACACTGTCAGACTAAAGTCAGCAAGTTCCATCTTATACCAGCTTCTCTAGTATTCTAGCTTGTCTTTATAATCAAAAACACACGTCCTAATAAACTCTCAAACAGTTGGTTATGTTCATTTCGTATTTTATCTTGAAAACCATCTCAATATTTTGGTTTGAAACATCCAAGTGTACTCTAGCTTAAAGGGGTCCCCAGATTACAGACAAAATCAGTCTTCTTTACCAGGTCATGCCTCTCTAACAATCTCCAACAGTAGGGCCTCGAGAATATTTCATTGATGATGTCAGCATGGATTTTGAGATGTACTGTGACATCAATCACCAGATGGTCCCCATAAGCCAGATTTCATTTTTAGCTAACTGTGGAAGAGTGACAAAGAACAGCACACTTATTCACTTATATATTATTTGTTTGTCACCGTACTGACGTTTCAACCTGGCACCTAGCATCTTTGCATTAATATTAATTCTAATTTACCTTTTTCTGTCCTTCCATTTCACTAGTTCATGTGAGATCTATCTTGAATTATAGTGTGTGATAAGGTAGTCTGTTGTCACCTAAATTAAAAGCAAGAATATTTATTTGACTGATATTGGTTATTTATGCATCTTTTGGGTTCATTTTGACACAGACTTACACTAAATATGTCTGCAGTAGCATCCGGTGCAAGGCCCTGAATCATATTCAGTCTCGGAAGGGGTGTTTCATTATGGAATTAAATTACAAATGGCACTCTCTTGAGGCAAATGAGATTATGTCAGTCACTGCAGGCCTTAGGCGTTATCCGTCTAGCAAGTACAGGCATTTATTTTCCTAAATCCCTGGATCTCAATTGACATTTCAGGTGTGTGATTTGCTCTTTTCAAACAATCTGAAATAATAGTGATATTTTCAAACATAGAGTGTTCCAATTTTTATCATTTGTTGCTTATTACAATTCTAGGAATTGCAGTATTTCGGAGAGAAATGTGAGTGCCCTCCTAATCACCATTTTAATTATTGAAACTCTACGGTTTTGTGTCTTAATATAGAGAGTTTAGCCTTACTTAAGGTTAAAATGTTATATTTAATCAATGAAGTGCACTTTGAACCATTCTACAACTAGCAGCAATGATGCAGGTAGAAGGCGAATATCAGAAAGTTGTATTATCGATCAAACATTTCAATTTTTAAGCCCTGTAGATTATTGAATAATGAGATTGTCTATTTTTATAGGTTGAACTGAACAAAACAATTAACGATTCAATTTCATTGACCAACTTCAAGTTTCTTTAATTATTCCTTAGTACTTAGCTTTATCATTTTATTCTCATTGTATGGCAGACCTGTCGTTAGCGTTTTCATCCCAGGTAAACCTGGTCCTTGCAGAACTGCACAGAGAATACACACCCCCTAAATACTTAGAGAAACAAATACCAACTTGCTGGAATCACTGGAACAGCACTATAATGATGTAATTCTTTTGTTAAACCATACCCAACAAGTCAAAGTAGGTTCATCATTAGGAACAGCAAACTCCAACCGTCCAACAGGAAGCCCCCTTACCCACTTTCATTCAATGTTTACATGACAGCGACTGGACAGTTCATCTCACAACACAACAGATGTAGTATTGCTGTCAGAATATCATCTCTATAAATATTGGGGATCGTTTGAAAAACATTGCCCCATTGGAGGTAATGTTAGCAAACATAACCCAATGTGACGCTAGTTTTGTAACTGATATAGAGGACACAACATGTATGTCAAAGATATTTCTATATACAATATTCTGACGTACAACCTACCAACATCAGTTCCAGATATACACTGATGATATCCACTTCCACGTCCAAGTGAGCCAATGGAAAGGTCTACAACGGAGCAGCTTGGAGTTGACAGATTCGTAGAGCCATAGAATATAGAGTCAGTGTCTTCTGCCCTTTATGTCATAAGTAGGATATATGCTTAAGTGGTTAGCAAATGGTTAGCGAACTGAAGATGGCATGTTCATATATGAATCCCTTGATAAAATGACTGACTCTCACCACATTAAATACTGTGCGATGGAAGAGGGACAGTGTGGTACTTTGACTCGATGCATGCAACTCACACTCTTTACACACACTATCAAGAAATAACAGATATTGCATTGTAAGGCCATCCCTTTTAAGACATTCTTCAGCATCCTTACTTTACACAGTCCCAAAACATTTTTTCTATTTGCAATTGACCTAATGTGACCTAATTATTTTTTATACCTGTACTCCCATTGGTTAAGGTGAACATTCAGGTCACATTACGTATCTCTATGAAAACCATCATCAGCCTATTAAAGGGTACTTTTATTTTGTAAAGTACATTTCAAAGATGAGCTGTGATAAAAACGTTAATTTGCAGAAGAGAATGCCATGTTTGCTGTGAAAAAGGGCAATGTAAGTGGAAAGGACAAAAACGGTGGGCCTAAGCAGGCATAGCATGAAATAAACAAGCATTTGCAATGCAACGGATCTTGCATTTGCTCGAGTTAGAGCTATTAGCATTGTAAACGCCTAACTTGACTTTTCTTGCCACATAAACTGAAAATGAAAAGTAAAACAGTTTCACATAAGCGAGCCAATGGCCGCCATGATCTTGAAGGAAACACACAAAAGGAAACAGAAGTTTGCTTGCAGTCAAACGTATCCACAAAAGTGAAATTATCCATGTAACCGGCAAAAGTGCAACTATCTATGTTACAGGGTCGATGTCATGCAAAGCTCTTGACTACTGCCTAAGATTGTACTGCATAGGAAAGAAAAAGTAGCTTAGAAGCCATGTGGAAAACACAGTGCCTCATATGTTTTCAGTAGTTTACCAGTGCTCTTGAGGAGGGCTAAACACCGGAAAAAGGCATGACATATACATGCCTTTCATTAATGAAATCAAACAAATTTTAAAAGTCAAGCCTGCACACCAACCAAACTGATGGGTGTGACATGGACATGGTTAAAAGCCCACAGAGAGATTACAACAGGGACCATGATCACTTGCAGCTCGACCCTAAAAATGGCACATAAAAGCCTAAAAGTGATGTTACCATCATGCAAATGCAGTCGCAGTAAAAGCTTAACATATTTAGTCATCATAATTAAGAGATTTAACTGGTGAAAATTACTCAGAACCTAATCGTAAACACAGGCAGAATAATAAATCAGACCCCCCAGCCCTGCAGAAAGTGATTTGAGTTAACATTAAGTAAATTAATGAAGCACTCATTGCCTTAAAACAGGGCTCGTTCTAGATGCAGAATTTAGTGTTCGGCAGAGGCCACCTTTGTGATCCTTGTTTGCTCCTCATAACTCTTTTGCCTCCCCTGTGACCTCAAAGATGCACAGATTTCATAGGAGCAATGTTACTAGTTTCTAGTCCTCGAGGAAGTGAACCTACAGGTGATATTTGAAGCATGCTCAGTCCAAGACCTCTGGCAAACAAGTGATGGCAAATATCTGGCAGATGTCCTGTGGTCTAGCAATTCATATTAGGAAAATTATTTAGAAGTCATATGGTAATTTCTATAAACTGTGACACTTCTGGCTGCATGTTGATGTCTAGCACTCAGCGTGTGTTAAAAATGGGTATCTCTCATCACTACCTTCTCCATGATGCTGGTGTCAAACTCCTATCAGGTGTCAAATATGGTCCTACAAAAGGTATTATTTATTTCTATTACTAATTACTAAGTGTGTGTATATATATAGATATATATATACATATATATATTTACAGGACGATATTTCTGCCTACAATATTATGACATACAGCAACTGGAGATAAATGTCTTGACTTGCCTCTAAAATGTTGCCTAGTTTGTCACCATCTGTTTTTCTTGGTCTAATCTGATTACGCTTGTTAGACCTGACAGCCTTAGCGTGGTCATCCCTAACTTGTTGCCTGACTCCCTCCACTTTTGAGATACTGTTTTTGCTGGTTTTTAGACTCTGTGCACTTTACCACTGCTACCCAGTGCTAAAGTACATATGCTCTCTCCCTTTAAACATGGTAACATTGGATCATACCCAATTGGGCTATTTAATTTACTTTTAAGTCCCTAGTAGAGTGCACTATATGTACCCAGGGCCTGTAGTTAAAATGCTACTGGTGGGCCAGCAGCACTGATTGCGCCACCCATGTCAGTAGCCCCTTAACCTTGTCTCAGGCCTGCCAGTGCAAGGCCTGTGTGTGCTGTTTCACTGCCAATTCCACTTGGCATTTAAAAGTACTTGCCAAGCCTAAAACTAAAAATGTTCTACATATAAGTCACCCCTAAGGTGTGCCCTGGATAATCCCTAGGGCAGGGTGCTGTGTAGGCAAAAGGCAGAACATGTACCTATGTAGTTTACATGTCCTGGTAGTGTAAAACTCCTAAATTTGTTTTTACACTGCTGTGAGGCCTGCTCCCTTCATAGGCTAACATTGGGCTGCCCTCCTACATTGTTTGAGTGGTAGCTGCTGATCTGAAAGTAGTAGGAAGGCCATATTTAGTATGGCCAGAATGGTAATACAAAATCCTGCTGACTGGCGAAGTTGGATTTAATATTACTATTTTAGAAATGCCACTTCTAGAAAGTGAGCATGTCTCTGCACGTAAATCTTTCTGTGCCTTACAATCCATGTCTGGCTGGGCTTAGTTGACAGCTCCCTTGTGCATTCACTCAGACACACCCCAAACACAGGATACTCAGCCTCACTTGCATACATCTGCATTTTGAATGGGTCTTCCTGGGCTGGGAGGATGGAGGGCCTGATACTTGCATGTCAAAGGACAGTAGCCTGCCCTCACACAAAGGACTGCAACACCCCCTACTGGGACCCTGGCAAACAAGATTGAACTGAAAGGGGACTTTGTGCACTTCTAAGCCACTCTTTGAAGTCTCCCCCACTTCAAAGGCACATTTGAGTATTTAAACAGGGCCTCTGCCCCTACCAACTCAGACACTTCCTGGAGAAGAGAACCTGAACCAGAACCTGCATCCTGCCAAGAAGACCTGCCTGACTGCTCAAAGGACTCACCTGTCTGCTTTCTGTGAAGGACTGATGCCTTGCTGTTGCCCTGCTGCCTTGTTGCTCTCTGGCTGTGGTGAAGAAGTGCTCTCCAAGGGCTTGGATAGAGCTTGCCTCCTGTTCCCTGAGGTCTCAGGACCAAAAAGATTTCATCTGTACAAAAAGGACTCCATGTGCAGTGAAATTCGACGCACAGCCTGCCAGAAATTATGCACAGCCTGCACTGCGGTGAAAATTTCACCGCAAGCCAAACCGGAATGACGCAGCCTGATTTCGCAACAAGAAGATCGATGCAGCGCCAGTGTAGCAACCGGAAATTCGATGCACGGCCCTACCAGATTGATGCACATCCACACATCATCCCCTGGACATCTGAAAACCCTGCAACCTGAAGAGGATCCACGATCGACTGCCAGAAATCGATGCACAGCCATCCCTGTGTGAAAACTAAATGACGCATCGCTGTGCGCGGCCCGAGGAATCGTTGTACAGCCCTTTGTTTCCACACATCTCCTCCTCTGCGGTTCTTTGTGGAGATTTTTCACGCGAACAAGGTACTTCATGCTTGAAAGAGACTTTGTTTGCTTTTAAAAGACTTAAGACACTTTATATCACTTGCCAGTGATATCTCCACATATACTTATTGCATTTTTATCATTTTGACCTGCATTTATCCAGATAAATATTATATATTTTTCTACTTTACACATTGCCTTCTAAGTTAAGCCTGACTGCTCAGTGGCAAGCTACCAAAGGGTGGGCACAGGATAATTTGGATTGTGTGTGGCTTACCCTGACTAGAGTGAGGGTCCTTGCTTGGACAGGGGGTTAACCTGACTGCCAACCAAAGTCCCCATTTCTAACAACGCTGTTTTCAGTTAAACACCCATGAAGCTCCACTTCCCATATGGCTGTGTTTGCTCATTGTAGATGCCTGTAAGAATGTAAAACCATGATAGCTCTTTTTGCAAAAACCAAACAAAACATTCAACAGAGTACAGTAGACAGACCACCGAGCATACTTCCAAACCATCACAGATATTTCCTATAGGCCCCAGTTAGGAGTTAGGCATTGGAGTATTACCAGGTCAGGTGCCACGTAACCCAACCATCAGAGGGATGGGGTTTTAGGACCTGGATAATCCAGGTTACTGTTAACTGGGCCCAATTATACCAGCTTTGAAAAATCTGTCCAGACAAATAATCTGCACATTGGCAGGGGCTTCAGAGAAAAGCACAGTCTTGCCCACACCTAAACCTCTCCTATGGAAGGGGGAGCATGCAATGCTCTCCTCCTATTCTACAACCAGTCTTGCCCCTTGATACTTTCACACCTACTGCCCCACTCCTCTGCACTGGCTCAACACTCCCATTTACCACCTGTTCAGAGGAAGAAGTAAATCAGAAGTAATCACCACGGAATAGTGCAATCTCTGTGCAATTTGATCTAAAACTGGCCCTGCATGATATTACCCATTCCATGGGGATTCATTCATAATTTCAGGGTACTGATAAGGGGTTTCTCTATGGTACCAGTATTTATGGGTGCAAAGTTTGCTCACTGCCAGTACTGTGCAACTTATAGTTGGCCCATAGTTGGCTATCACAGTGCTCCGAACAGTACATCCCAACATAAGGCTTGACCTACAAACATTCAATAGCACACATTTGACAGAACTCCTAAAATACATGGAACACAGCCCAGAAATGCCATGTATTTGGCTATCACAGTAGCAGTGAATACTGGCCTACAAACAAATACATTGCACGATTATGCTAAAATCAGATCTTCCACTGTACAAATTTCCATAATATAACATGCGTAGCCAGTACTAGTTGAAATCAAGTTGATGGTGTTTAATTCATTCTTCTGATATTCACATCTTGAAGGTGGAAATCACACAGATACTTTAGTATCAGGTACTTAAAATGTTGTGTGAACTAAGTAATAGAAGAAGTCAAACAGCCATTCAGAACAGAATGGGAGAAAACAGTTTTATATTGTGCAAAATACCAGTAGTGAAAACAAAAGGAATTCATTCATTATTAGTAGCCTTTTAAATATTTGCCATTTACAGAGATGGCAGACTGTTTAATAGGCTTTGACTTACTTGACCATCTGATGTTGTAGTCTGCTTGCCCAAGTGTGCCTGTTTTTTGGGTACACCTGTGATATTTCCCAAGTGTGCATAGGGCCAGATTTATCTCTGATGGCGTCTAGTGAGACAATCATTTTTGGTTACCCCCTCATGACCTCCTCCTCGGGTTCCCTCACTACCACCCAGCAAAAGTGCCCCTCGTCCCTCCATAGCCCCTCTCTCACATACATTTCATTTGTTTTAAAGAACTGGAAAAGGCTAGCTTTAACTACAAGAATGTATATCTACCCAAACAAACTCTTTTTAGCACAATTAGAAATAGAGAATCAAAGACTGGGGAAAAATCATAATGTCCTAACCTATTTTATGCAGGTTGCATACAGCTCTTTGATGACAGTTTGTGACAGTCACTGTTCTATATTAGTTGTATTTTATGAACTGTGGAAACATAAAAAACCTTTGTGACAAAATAGATAATCCACTAAGAAATCCACATAAACTACAGATCTGTGATCTGCACAGTACACATTCTTTGCACCAGGCTTTTTAACTGTCTGCACTATTTTATAGCGAGTAAAAACTGCCACTAGGTAAAACTCCATCTCTCTCGCTCTAATACAAACTTTAATCACAAGTGCTATTGTGACATTCTTATTACTGCCTGAAAGCTGGACATAAAAGGAACTTTGCAGCAGGTGTTTTTAAATCATAAGCTATTGCTAAACATAGCCCCACCCCGGACGTCTGTGTCCAATGTAGAAACACCAGTTGCACTGCACTAAAGCCAGCCCCCTGTGTGCATCTTATGCTGGCATATGCGCATATGTGGACCGTCTTGCTATGCTTCTAGTCCCGCCTGTCTGTCCATATCCTTTCACAAAGCCAGACCAAAAGGCTTTGTCAGTAATTGTAAAAAATTTTACTTCTTTCATTTCATAGGAAGAATTGAAGTCTTGTTATATTTTTGAAATACACTATGATAAATTGCCTCTCCTTTTAAACCTACAGAATGACTGGGTGAAGGAATATTGTATCTGTAGAGGATATTGTATGTGGTTTATAAATTTAGATTTGTGGTGAGATAGTAAATGTTTTTATGGATGTTTGAATTAATTTTTGCATTTGAAATAAACCAGATCGTAATATTTTTGACATTAATAAACCATAGGAAACCAAATAATGACCCATTGGCAATTAATAATATTACATGTGAATGTAAATATCAAGTTATAAGACTTAACAAACTATAAGCCCTTTGTATTAATATTTAGATGATTTAATTTTTAAGGCTGTACCACAGTAAAAAATAAACTCAGTGCACTGAGAAAATGGAATTTATCCATATGCCGTTATGCCTTTACTGATGCTGCCTCGGTGGGCAGTGCAGTAATTGAAAGCATGCGAACCTCGCCAGCCTTCCACAGATACTCTTTCTACACCTAAAGGTCACACTAAATGCAGACTGGATTTCCATTTCTTTATTTTCTCAAACAATTTGATTTCAAATGTTCTGCCTCCCTATTCCTTAACTGTTTTACGGTTTGTTTATCTTTCTCCTGCCATCAATCTGAATTAGGTCATCAAGAAATGATTTATTTTTTTTCTTTTCATTTTAACCTTTGCGGCCGACAATTGCCCTACGCTGCGAAGAATCTAATTACGATTCTTGTCACAGTTGGGTCAAGGGCCATGATTGACAGCTGTTTGCTTAATAACTTGCACTTTATAGCAGCGGAATGCAAGCTTGGCATTCTGCTACTGCTAGCTTGTAATGGCTGCAGTGGCTGTGGGAAGGCGAGGGGACAGGGGTACTTCAGGTCTGTCTATTGGTTTGGTTTTAGAAGGTTCATATATCTTTACAAGGGAACCGTGCAAATCTGTGTATATTAGTGTGGTCGATTAATGAATCCATTGACAGAGCTGTTAGAATGTCTACTGAAATACGGTAAGTGATAGGTTATTGATGAGAAAAGAAAAACATTTATGGGTCATCAGTTATGTGCTGGCAGGAGTGGACGTTTCCATCCCAGATTTGTTCTTGGCACAGCCCTAATAATCCATGTTCTCAGTGTCAAGAAGATATTGGCAGGCACAGAAAGTTAACGGGACTCCAAGAGTCCACTTGTGCTTTGTAGTTTCCAGTCCTTGTATTTTTTGTTGCCCATCAGCGATAAATACAAGGCCATAGTGGGGCAATAGGTAAGACAGGGAGTGAACCCTGTGACGTATTTAGGGTCATATGCATGATGTCACATATGCCATCATAGAAATTTGGTGAACCAGTGTTTATGAGAATTATGCAACATTCTGGTAAGTATGGTTGAACCTTTATGTGTTACAGATACTTATATCACAGAGGGAACTCATCAAGATTTAGCACTGGGGTAGAATTAAGATGTTAAATAAGAAATATAACTCTGACAAATTAGTGAAAGGATAAAAGGGCAATTTTCTGCACAACGGACTGCCAAATAATCAGGTTAGTGTTTGTATTACATAAAAAAGGTATTCCTCCTAAATGTTAACTTAAAATATTTTTTGACCATAATGTCATGTTGGAAATATTGTGGTTACAAAAATATTGTGGACAAAAAATAACCACGTAAGTACGTTGTTCATTTGCTGGTTTACAATGAAAGCAAAGTTTAAAATGTTGTCTGCCTAAATATAAAGTTTAAAAGTGTTATTTTATTGTATTTTATTATGTTTTTTTCTTTCATTATTTACTTATATGTAATTATTTTAAAGCATATAATATATATATTTTTATGTTGTGTTTATTGGGTGATTGCATGGGTAGTGCTTATTAAAAAAAATAATGTAATGTATTTATATATATTTTATATTGTGGGTGCTTGTTATTTATTTGTTTACATGTATGAAGCATTTCATAATTATTTAATAAATGTGCACTTCGATTGTGTTTTTTATTAGTTATTTACTAGGTAGTAGATACAGCTCTCTTAATTATATATTATTTTAATTTTATTTGTTTAATATAGTCATTATGTAATATATAATGTATTTGTTTCTACACTGAATACGTTTTTTCAAATGATGTAATTTTGGATTGCATTAATTAGGGATTTTATAAATCAGCAACTACTATGTTATTGTTAATTTATTTTAACATATAAAACAATATCTTATACGAGTAGTCTCCAACATAAATGTGTTTTAATATATAGAATTTGGTTCAACTTTTAATTATTTTAATTTTTAAAGGTAAATGTTTTAATTCACTTTATTTTTATTTTGATGAGGTATGTGATCATATGTTTAATTTAAATGAAAATATGAAATTTATATTATGTTTAGTGGAATATATTGGGGACATGGGTAGGTAATCTAAAATGAACTATTAAAATATATATTTTTATATTTTTTGCATGTTACATTTATGACATTTCTAACTTTATCTCCAATTGTTTCTTTTACAAACATGTTTTATTATTACCTGGTTACACTTAGAAGATTGAGATCTTCAGCTCCATGGTATTCAGATGAAATTAGGGTGCTTAGGGTGCCATAAAACAGTGTGAAGTATTAGCGCTTAAGTGGCAAGAAGACTATTATGGTGATTGTGGATTGTAATATATAGCAACTTTTTCTTAGTACAAAGCTCAGATTTAAACATGTAGATTAGAATACTATTTTATGCAGAATACTAATTCTGAAAACCCAAGAGGAGAGTTATTTATTATCATTAGGGACCTAAACCACCTGTTGATGGAACGCATGTGACCAATACACTCTCAGACATTATTTATTGTTCTTGTAGTGTTTTTAAAAAAAAGACAAAATATCCCTATAATGATTTTTGCAAGTTCCTGAGGATGACCTATATCATTTGGTCAACTGGGTATGTTGATCAGTCAATACTTGCATTGGATTCCTTTAATCGTGTGGCTAAAATACACTTAGAGGCTCATTATTAGTTTGGCAAATGGTTTGCATCGCCTGTCAAACGTCCAACGCGGGAGGTTGCTGCCATACAGGCTACTTCCCCACTGGCCCCATTAAACCTGAGTTTCCGCCCACTAGCCTAGCGGGAAGCAGCCTACAGCATTGTCCCTGGCTCATAATCAAGCCAGTGGCAATGCTGCAGAATGTAGGTTGCACCAGCACCCTCGCAATGTTCACTGTCTGCAAAGCAGACAGTGAACATTGCAAGGGTGCTGACGGGGGGTGTCTGCACTGCCCATGCCAACAGCATGAGCAATACAGGGGCACCCCTGGGGCCCCCTGCACCTGTTATCTGGCAGCATATTAATGGCAGTGGTACCGTCATGAAACCACTGGCGGAGAAGGACTGCTACTACCTCTATACCGCTGGGATCTCCGATCCTGGTGGAGCTGGCAGTTCCCTAGAGACCAAACCTCTAGGGTTGTAATGAGGTGCTCGGTCTGCCACATTGGTGGCAGTCCAACCGACATGCGAGAGTCTGGCAGTCTAGTGACTGCCAGACTCGTAATGAGGGCCTTAATGTATGGGCTATTGAAGGCAACATTGGGATATCTGGTGGATCCTTGTCTGCCCAAGGTTATGCGAGTGGCAGCAGATTAAATTGTCCCTTGCCTAGTTAGACTTTGTATCTCATCTCTTTATTGACCCACCATACCTACCCAATGGAAACATCAGAATTAGACCTTGGTTTAAAAATCCTACTGCAGGTGCTCTCACACTATAGGCCTATCTCCCTGCTGCCTCTGTCAGCAAACATCTTCAAAAAGGCAGTAAACACCTAACTTACCTGCTACCTTGTATATAATGTTCATCATTATGAATCAAAGTAGTGTTTTGTTTTTTGGTCTGGTCATAGCAGTGAATCTGCCCTGGTGGACGTGGCTGATGCTTAGGGCTGATTTGGAACTGGGGAACATCTGCAACCCTGGTTTTCTTGGACCTCTCAGTTGCTGGGAAAATCTGCTGATGAGTATGTTAGAGACTGGCATTTGTAGTAAGGCCTCTTTTCTTACAGAGAGGACACAGACTTTGGATCTCCTGCCATTCCACTTCTCTCCCTTTACCTTGAACTGCGGGATTCCTCAAGTGTCGACACTTAATCACACCATTTTTAATTTCTACATGTCCCATTTAACTGCAATTGTAAGATCCTTTGGTTTTAACATCCTATCCTATGCAGACAACACACAAAGATGGGTAGCAATAGCAGACTATCCAGTTATTACAAGAACCCTCTTTCCACATTCCCTGTGTTGAGTTGCTCTGTGGATGAAACAAACGGATGTCCTCCAATACAATTGTATGTTAAATGTATCAAGAGCACCAAAACAACATTAAATATAGGAAATAAATGTGATATGATACAATTCTCCAAACAATTTAGTAAGAGCACCAAAATTACAACATTCTGTTAAGGTAATCAAGAGAGAGTTTATTTTTTAAAAGAATTGACAAAAAACTCCCACAGAAAATATTTGACAGTGAAAGTCATTGACACAGTAAACAGGACATAAGCATTCCATGTGGCTTACCAGCAATATATTGAGGTTAGATAGAGGTTGCATATTTTGCATCATCAAGTTCTATTCAGGACAGTCACTTTGGCCTCCTTTGTGGCTGACGTGAAGACTTGCAAAGGGTGTGCACTTCATCCTAGTTAATGGTTTTATGTTCGGAGTTTGAAGCTCTTAGGGAGTTCAATCTCCATCAGTGAAGCAAAGCTGATACTGTAGCTGACTCTGACTAATGAATACAAGCTAACCTCTATTTGCGGTAAAAGTAGATGCTGAGGTTAAATCTATTTTAAATTTGCTTGATACACTGTCCTGGTCTTTTGGAACTCTAACATGTTTCACATTTACCAAAAGCTGAATACCCTCCTTCTGCATACTCCTTTTGCTCTTAAACATCCAGCAGCTATTTTGAGATAATCTGGGAATGTATTTCAGGGGAAAAACAAATATCTTAACCCTTCTCTGCGGGACCAAAGCCACAATCCTGGCTTCAACTGGGCCTGCATTTTAGGGTTGAGCACACAAATTCTCTAGCAAGTTGTAATCTCTCTGTGGGCTTCTAACCACACCCACTCATGCTATTAATTCTTTATTGTGCTTGTCTTGAATGTTTCATTTTTATTGGTGCATTTTGCAAAATGTCCCCTCTTTGTGTGCTCCCTTGCCCAGGTGTTTTAACTAAGTGAACATTTCTGTTGGCCATCACACTATTTCACGCTGCCTCCTTTTACAGCATATGATAGCCCCTCCTTTGGTTTCAGTTTGCCAATCATCCCATCCACGATCCTTTCTAGACATTCACGCAGGAAGCCAATTACTCTTGCGCTCATGGCGGCGGTGATGCTTTAAATTGGCGTGCTTCATGTGGCAAGAAAAGTCCAGTTAGGGATTTACAATGCTAATATCTCTAACTCGAGCAAACGTGAGACCCATTGCATTGAAAATTATTGTTTTCTTCATGGCAGCACAACTTACTTTGTCTTGGGGCTTCATCTTCCTCACAGCCTTGGAAGGAGAATATGAGCAGCAGTAATCTCTATTGGGTCAGTCCATTAAATATTTTCTTACTGTGGATTGCAAAGTGTTCAGCTTGCTTGACCCTGAGAATGTCTTTTGGCTCAGAAGATTCAAGAAGGAACGTGTTTCCCTAAGTCCTTTGTCAGGTTCCTGCAGTAGCCTTTCTGCGATCTCATCTGATAGATTTAAGCAACATGTTAATTTCTGGTCGTGGAAGCCTTTTGTCGTCTTCGAAGTAACCCAGCAGTGAGTGGTGGTTACCCTAAAATGTAGTACTAAATAGTTCTCACACTGTCCTCACCTAGCTGTTTGCGAATGCTTTTTGGTTTAAGGCAGAAGCTGTCCCAGAAACCACTATTGCAAGATGGCAGAAGGAAGACTCAGGTTTGCAAAATGCCAAGGTTTCCTAAACCCACCCTTGTGCTTGCCGATTCTGATCAGGTGAAATCAAGGGACAATTCACTCAAACTTGTGTTCTACCGTTTTCCCTTCCCTGTGTGTCAAGCCCTTTACCACTGTGCCCTTTCTGTGAAATGTGAGTGAGAAATCCAGGAGACATCGTCTGCCTTTGTGTCTCAGACTCTCCCTGCCATCTCGCAACTACCTGTAAGCTCCTGTAATCCTCTACTTGTCCTGCAGAAGGTGTGTACTTATAATATCTGTTGCACCAAAAGTGTCATTGTCCTCAGTTTTGTTTACTTAACTGTAATACTTCACATTGCTTTGGGCATACTTTTGGGCTGAAGGAAACGTATTACAGTTAAGGCAGGAGGTTTGAATGTAAGTATATTAAAACAACCTTTGTGACACTTAAACTAAAAATGTAATTTCATAACTGAATTAGCTTTTCACTTATCAGCAAATTTTGTTAACGATGAATTCGTTAGGATCTTCATATCTTAGGATCAAGAAATGTAATTTTTTTCAGTCAATGCAGGCTTTGCCAATAGGAATCTGACTTTGGTAGTACACTAATAGTCATTTGGTACCCAAGTTTGCTGAATCTTAGCATAAGTTGCTTGTCTCACTTCTGAACATCATACAGCTTTATATTGCAGGGTCCAAACCACACTTTGCAGTTGAGTTAATAATTCAATGCTAAGTAGGCTTAAACATGTCCAGATTCTACCACAGAAATGTCCTTCAGGTTAGGCACAATCTTCAGATTCAGGCTTCAGAGAACTGTCTCTTTGAGGGTCATTCGCCATTATTTTGTTCATACTCCAGTATCATTTTTGAAAGATATTTAGTTTGCATATCTTATATTGTGATGAAATCCTGGTTGTGAAACAGTAATTGTTTTTGATTTACACGCGGTTGGGTCTGTGTTTTACTTCAATGATGGCTTGTAGCTGGCATCATGAACCTGTAGTTCAAGTAACAGTGACGTCATGCTGTCAACCTGCCCAGGGTAAGCTGATGAAACTTCACAGACAGATGAAATTGACCAGATAATTTAAGGGTTTGCTAGACGTGGTAATGCAGAAACACTGACCCCTCAAATATCCACACCCCTAAAATGCATTGTTAATTCAGACTGTGCAAGAGACATCCAACTCACATGGAAGGATTACCACTAGTAGTTTATTTTACTTGTTCGACAATGTTTTTCAAGGCAGCTGAGCAGCAGCTGGTATACCAGGCACTTCCATAATCAGAGCTGAGTACAAACAAACTTCTGACTTAGACCCTGGTGCACATGGGGTAACAGGTCAATGAGCCATTTCTGGTGTCATCCAGACAATGCAGATTTAAGCCCGTCTGTGTGGTGGTTGTGGAGGAAGGAGTGCAGTGGTTGGTCCATGGTAATACATATGCACACATTTCATTAAGTTCGTGGGTCCATCCAATGCAAATTAATGAGCACCCACCCTATTGTGCAGTAGTTGTTTTATTTAATGACTACGGAAATGCGAAGCGTGAATCTACTGTGATGCAGGTGCACACAAGGGAAATTACTTGGTATGTACTGCCACAGAATTAAACACTGTCAAACCTCTGTGCTTAATGTCAGGATAAGCTCTGGTTTCTCTAATACAACAGCATACTGGGTCTTGTTAATTGCAAAATCTATTATTACTCGTATGCTGTCACTTTCCTTAGCACGTAGTTTGGTACTTGGTTTACCTCAAGAGCATTGAATTAATTTACCTACCGTACATCTCTCGCAGCTCATTCCCCCTGTCAGCAGTATTCAAGATAACGTGGTGTCATCAGAAAATTGGCAAAACCTCCTAGTTACACTTTTTAAATGTATACTCCTGTATCAAAATATGGATACAGAGTGCATGTGAGCCAGACAGCTAGCCAACAGCTCATATATTTTTTAGGCAAATGTGATTTACACTACATGATATGGTCATTCGCCATTTACTTCTTGCTTTCTTTAATGTTTCTATTGAGGCATATAACTACATGCATTTCCAATACTAAGTTAAACTTAAAGTCATGTCCCTGATCACCACTCATTATCATTACCTAGGTTAAAATGTTAGGTAAACAGAATATTGAGTGACTATATATTTAGAAATGCTTGGCAGAAGCTGGAAGGGTTGTAGGCCATGTGGCAGATGGGTGGAGAGAGGCTGGAAATCTGTAGGCTCACTAAAGTGTGACATTTCATTTCAAGTGATCACAAATTAGCATTAATCCTGATGCCAGATGTCTTATGTACTCTGCTACTTTCAAAATACTGGATATATTTCTAAAAAGTAAGACAAACTTAATTTTCAAGGCTGCTACAGTTCAAATGATTAATTGTATTTAACGACTGTATGCAGTCCCTAATTCAAGCACTTTCTCTAAGCAAGCGTTCTCTCGCCACCCTAGGATATTTATTTGAAGTTTAACCTCAGCATCACACATACTCTTGGGGTCCACACCTCTGCATCATGCTGGCATACATCATAGGACATGCAGTGCTGTGGAAAAAGACATCAAGCCCTTCCACCTTCCCCCTTCCACTGTTCCCCAACCAGAATGACCCCGCCATCCACACCGTCTCCACGTTCCCATGATTTGTTGGCCCCTCTTTGAGTCTATTATGTCAATACTCCTCTCCTCGAACGTTATTATGGGGTCAGGGTTTTGGCTGCATTTTTTTGGGATGGGTGTATCCAATCTGGATTTTTCTTAAGGTGGGTGGAAAAAGCAACAGGAGGTGGTTAAAGCAACTTGAAGGTGCAGTTGAGTGGCAGAAGCAACATGGGGCATGAGGGGAGGAAGCAATATGGGGGCTTGAGTACATGGCGTATTTTTAAGCGGACAGTGAGGAAACAACACAGGGGGGCACTGGTAAGGCCAAAATAAACACAGGGGCTCAGGTAGGGAGAAGCAATATGGGGGGTGCAGGTGGGGAATCAAACTGGTGAAAAATAATAGCAACATGGAGCAGAGAAAACACCCTGGCAAAAAGGTTGAGAAGCAGGGCTGACAGAGAGGAACATGGAGTGTGGCAGAGGTTGGAGAGAAGTACTCAAGGGAGGCACCTGCAAAACTCATGCACTCTCGTTGAGTGCTTAAAAAAAAAAAGTAGCTCCTGAAAAAGTGAGCAGTGCAATTGAGAAGCGGTGGTCATGAGACAACCAGCCTCACCGTGGCAGTCCTACTGCCGCAGAGCCGGCGGTAAGGACCACCACATTAAGAGTTGTGAGGCTTGGCAGACGCTAAGCCTCTACAACCCTGTCTAGCCCACTGGTGTGGTCGCGCCGCCGTGGCCGGCAGTGATCACCTCCAACCTGGCCTCACCCTACCGTCCGGATTATGAGGCTGCAAACCACCAGGCTTTCCATGACGGTCACCCCGCCATGAAAACCATGACAGTCACGCATCCGGTGGCAGGAATCTCTATTCCTGTCACCGGCACACACTTGCACACATGTCCCCAAACATAAACACATCCACCCCACCTGTCCACACACTAAAAAACAACCCTCACCCCTTCACACACACACATGCATTCACATAAACACCCATTCAGCATACGCATACATGCACTCAGTCACCCCACTCACTCACATCCATCAACACAGACACCTGCACTCACTCACATTCATTTACACAGACACCCCACTCAGTCACATTCATCCACACAGACACCCCCACTCAGCCACATTCATCCATAAAGACACCCCTATAAACATGCCCATACAAGCACACACACATTCACATTAACTCACATACACACATGCATTCAGCACCCCTTCCACAGACACGGACACACGCATCCACACACATAGGCACCCTCCCCCCCTTTCAGATGCCCACTTACCTTCTCCATCGAGGAGGACGTCCGGGAGGGGGTGGTTCCTGGCGGTCTTGCATCGGCCGCACCATCATGCCAGCAGGACTCTGCCAAGCCGTATTACGGCTTGTAATACAGCAGGCGGAGTCCTTCTGCCGTGGCGGTGCTGGCGATGCACCCCCCTGTGCACCTCCGACTGCCAGCACGAGTGCTGGCGACTTTCCACCACAAATATGGCAGACGGCTGCCAGCACTGGTGGTCTATTGGCGGGTTTGGCTTTGGCCGTCAGGGAAATTGACTGCCAAAGTCAAAATGAAGGCCACAGTAATGTGACCATGGTCCATGGGAAGGAAAGACACAAAAAAAGAAAAGAAAGCTCACACAGCTAATGAGGAAAAACCAAACGAGATTGACAATGAAGATAAACAATGTAAGCATTAGAATAAGCATTGTAATATAACAATTTGTCACATAACAGACAGTGGAAGGCCATCTTAGGCAAGAGCTAAAAATACAGTCCTTTTTAAAAGCCAAAAGTAACCATCCAGAGAAACAAATGTTGAAAGTTTACACAAAGCAGACCTGGATATCATTTATGTACATAATTATTAGCTTGTTTATGATTTACTTCAGTTAAGCACACTTGAAATTGAGGCCACCTTACCTAAACAATTTGCTCTTGTGATGCATATTAGCTAAAATGGATTTATCATTACATGAAAATGAGTTTCCAGATGTTCATAACCCTTCATGAACTCAATAGCCAACTTTATGCGTAAAAAAAAAACGTTTTCGCTTTTAATAATTGTTTCTCATGCTATCATTTGTATGATCGGATGCATTAAATGATAATGTTTCAAAATAAATCGGCGACACGGTACTTTACAGCCCTTAATGTTTTCTATAAATCATTGATCAAGGCATACCTTAAATTTGTTTCGGTAACTCACTTGATTCAGGTTTGTTTTTATTTAAAATGAAATTGCTAATTGCAGTTAGTTTAAAACATTGTGCATAAGGTTCTCGAAAAGATTATACTAAATACTTCAGCACATGGAGTTTAATTTAGATAACGTGCAACACAATGGATCCGCTGCAGAGAGATGCATGGGACACACATCAAAACATCATGAATGTATATGCAAAGTTATTTTCCTCCTGCAATCTGCACTCAAAGGGTTGAGATTCCAGTTTAAGGAACCCGTTTGCAGACACTGGAAAGCTTTCTCAAATCTCAGCCAAACTAGGAAGCACCACCAAAGTGGGGGGTGGGGGAGAATGTAGGGAGGGGCATACTTGGAACTGTGACTCATTGCTAAATGGTGACCTTCACCGAAGCAGTGATTTATAGTACCCCAGGATGACTGCCTGCGTTGAATGTCATTTAGATTTAAAAGCGCCTTCACTGGGTGGACTCTGCACAGGGTTTAATTGCAGAGTAATTTTGTGCTGAAAAAAGTTAATTATGGTTCTTGTAGGGATATGTGGTCCTTTTCACATCAGTCATCTACTGATTGTTGCTTTCATAATTGAAAGTTGTGGCCAGCAGATGAAGCACTGACCCACTGATTGTTTGAACAGTTGAGCAAAACATGCATGCAAGAATGAATTAGCATAGAAAAAATGAAGCTTGCTACCTAACCTGTATTATTAGGTACGTTTAGGAATAGGTTCACAAACTCATGCAAATACTTGCACACACGCGTGTGCATTTGACCAGACAAAATGCATTTGTTGTCTGCTATCCTTGACATGAGTTCCAGCCACTGGATTTTTCCAGCACCGACATATTAGCAGCAAAACTGTATGGTTACATTTTTCACCATCCTCTTTCTTATTCTGTGGTGCTCTCTTTCTCGTCACCAAACAATCCCAGTGCTTTTTTTCCATTCCCGACTTCAACAATAAACATGGATTTTTTTTTATTTGCCGGTTATTTAGATATCATCTCCTTGACACTACCCTCTCCAGTAAAGGACCTTTCCATCATTCATCCCCTAAAAATATCCTACTTCTTCTACCCATGGTTAGCAATCCTACGAACAATCATTGGAAAAGCCAATAGTTTTGACAATATTTTCTTATTTTGTTTTACAAGCATTAGCCAAAAATTAAAAAGCAGAAAAATTTGAAGCCTCCTAAACGTGGCTGCCATATTGCTTCCCCATAAAATTTTTAAACATTCACTGATGTGGCCATTTTGCTAGTGATGTTTATTAGGCCGGGGTGGAGCTCACGGAGTTCTACTCAGTGGAAATCCACAGAGTCGGTTAAAAGCTCAGTAGAATGCTACGGAGTTCAGCGTGCGGTGTAGTGCAGCCTGGCTACCACTAACACTCTGGCTTATTCGCCCAATCTCGGAAGCGCTACATAGGGTCAGGCGGCCTGACCATGCTTAGCGCTTTAAAAATTGGCCACAAGTCTCCACCTATCCTGCACACTTCCTTTCACTAACTGCCCTCCTTCAGATACTTGCCACGGAGGGCCAAGCACACTCTTTCTCTTGCACCAGCCTTGCAATCGCTTCCGGTGCACTTACACACAGCCTCAGGTCGACCTTTCTTTAGGGCCCAGCACTAGCAGCATCACACCAGCTCACCATCAGCAGTCCGGTATTTTCACAAAGTGCCTAGCCTTGCTTGCCACTGGGCTCTAAGACACACACTCATGTTACACACGTCTGGCGGGGACTGCCAGACTACACTTATCAGCTGATGCTCCCTCGGTCTCCGGCTGTCGCTGCTGGCCCCAGCACTGTACCCCACAGCACCACAACCTTTTCCAGGGACTCTGGGGAGACTGGCTATTTTTAAGTGGAGCTCTGACTGTACATTTCCTTTTTTTTTCAACCACAGATCCCCTCTCCCCCTCATATGCAAATACTGTCCATGCCTAATGCCGGCCCCTGTGTGCACACTGAAGAGAAAGCAAAACTCAGCAGGTCTTACCTGCCTCAAATGCTGTCTGGGTCCAGGGACCCCGTTGCTAGTGGCCTGGCTCTCTGTTTCCCTCTGTCCCTGGCCTGCTAAGGACAGTGAAAGATGGAGGCCTGGATCCGGAACTGGCGCCAGTGCAGCCTCTCAGCAGCAGCTCTACGCTGACTGGGCAGAATAACAAGCAGTCCAGTTATGGGCCACACAGCACAAGCGCAGACAATCAGCACTTGCGCTGTGTGGCCCATAACACTAGTGCGGTGAGCTCCTCTCTGCTGTGGGAATAGTAGAGTTTTGGGACAAACTCCATGCTCTAAGCGGAGTGAGCAGAGCTCACCACCCACCCTTAATGTTTATTAAATAACAAACCTGTCTGCTGTGTCTTTTATTTTATGGTTATTGTTTGTGAAGATGACAAGGGTAAATCACCATTGAACCGAGCCCTCTAATTGCAGACTGCTGCAATGTTACAATATCACTTAACCACTTCAAAACAGCAACTTTAAAAAAAAGACAGAATTGCCGTTTATTTGGGCACCCAGAGTGCAGGCAAAATAAATAGCTGTCATTTAACATTAATATATAAAAAATAAAATAGAACATCCTTTGAGCCAGATTTGGTAAAAAATAGAAAGGAACTATTTTAGGCAAATGTGAAGAATGCACATTAACTTTGCTCAGTCACTGAAAGTGATGGGAGCCTATAGGTAAAATGGGCAGACCCTTTACTCCATGCTTAATGTTGTGATGAACAGAAGAAAAATGAAAACGTTAATGACAAATTAACAGAGCAATGGATGCAACCCACTAAGCAAAAATCCCTGTAACTATATATATTCTGTATCGTTATTTAGTAGTAATGTTGGTCTATATGCTGTGAAGCATGATTGTTTGATAGTTTCTCTCTGCCTGTATGCGTGTTGAACTTTGTCAAAATTGCTGTCTGCCAGTTTGCTTGTCTAGATTAATGGATGCATTATGTGTGAATTGTTCTCTAACCTATGCCTGTATGCTTGTACTATAACACATACTATCAACTTATTCAGTGTTTTTATAATTCTTTTGCACATTGTTTTATTTTGTCTTTGAGGTGGCTGTGGTTCACTCAATGAGATGATGTAATATCATCAGAAAAATTTCAGGTGCAGTATTAACTCCCCAAGGCCTAAGGAGCATGATTATGTTGTGGAGTGATTGGCAAGGAGGCTGGAATTATTTGTTTCATTTAGCAATTACATTGTCTAGTGTGTACAAAACCCGATTATGCCTTCCTCAACGGGCGTCAGATGATGCTCATGATGGAAGGACCAGCGCATGGATTTTAGAAACTGTAGGCTCTGAAATTTTGTCATCAGTTTCAGTGGCAGATTCGTGTGTGCCGCCTGGAACTGTCTATCATCTTCCATGCCCCAGACATCTATCTGGTGTTGTGGTATTGTAGCACTAGCCCTGGGGAGTGATCGATGCACTGAGGCAGCCACAAGGGAGTAATGGCTATATATTACACACAATTAAAAACTGAAAGGCAGGGAATCGGAACATATACGTGGACAGACTTTCACCTATTCTTATACTTGCTTGACTTGGTTTCTGTGTACATTATCAGTCTTAGGTTTCACTTAAAATCATATACCACTTACACTAGTATTGGTTTGTTGTTACCATGCAACATGCCTAGGGCGAAATGTACGTGTTTTAAAAGAAAATCCTAGTATACTTAAATAGGCAAACATTGGCCTAACATACACACACACACACACACACACACACACACCAGTCCCCTCAAAAAGTGCATGCATGCATCAAAGGGTCTGCGTATAAGCATCCGGGACCCAAACAGTGCATCCATGAATACGCTTAATAATGAGCATAAGAGGTCCCCATGCAATGCATATATCAGTGTCCCTGCTAGCTGCCATCAGTGAACCCATACAGCCCATGCATCAGTGGAGCCTGTAATCAGCAAAAGTGACCTCACACAGCTCATTCACCAATGACTGTGGTAACCAGCACAAGTGCCCCCCTTGGTACATGCTTTGAGGGGCCTGGTTCAGAGTGTCATTGGTCCCACAAAGTACATGCATCAATGCACCCAAAGATGATGTCTGTGGACCAATTTTTGAGCCTACTAATGACTACCTGTGGCCTCACACGATAGATACATCATTTTCTCAGTTTCAAGCATCAGTGACCCCATGCAGTGCGTGGATCAATGAGCCTATAAACGAGCATCAACAGTCCCTCACAGTACATGCAGTTGTGGGATTAATAAGGAGCATTAGCATCTTCTGACAATGCACCCATCAACGAGCCTCGTAACGAGTGTCAGTAGATGCATGCACTGCATGCATTGATGAACCTAGTAATGGGGGGTGGCTCTTCCTAGTAAAATGCATCAGTGGGTCTAGAATCCTGCATATGTGAGGGCACACATCTTATAAATCAAAGGGGCACTAGGAATCATATTGCAATTTTGTTGAAATTTGAGCATTTTCAGCGAAATTGCTTATGGCTAAATAGTTTGTATGACAGAACCACGCATGGCAGAACCATGCATGGCTAAACAACATGGTCGGAACAACGACTGCGTCTTAACCACGCATGCCTTTACAACTAATTTCATTGTAAAAGCTTGCTTAGTAAAGGTACATTTGGCAACACCGTGAGTGGTTGTGTGATACAACCACCCCAACCCTCGCGCCCGTCCTAAATACTAAAGCCTACCCTGTCCTAAAAACTACCCCGGACCTGCCCTAAAGCCTAAAACCTACCCCGCCCTGTCCTAAAAACTACCCCGCCCTGTCCTAAAAACTACCCCCATCCTAAACCCTAAAACCTACCCTATCGTAAAAAACTCCCTCACCCTGTCACCAACCCCCTTCCACACCCTAAGCTCTAAAACCTACCCTGCCCTATCCTAAAAACGACCACATCCCCACCCTACCCCCACCCCCACCCTGTCCTAACTTCCCCTCCCTGTCCTAAAAACTAGATCAACCTCCCTGCCATACCCTAAACCCTAAAACATACCCTCCTCTGTTCTAAAAACTACCCTGACTCTGCCCTAAACCTTAAAACATACCCTGTTCTAAAAACTCCCTTACCTTGTCGTAAAAACTACCCTGACCCCCCACCCCACCCTACACCCTAAAACCTACCCTGCCCTCTCTTTAAAACTATCCTCAACCCCCACCCTAAACCTTAAAACCTACACTGACCAAATTCTACCCTGCCCTGTCCTAACAACTACCCTGTCCTGCCCTACACCCTAAAAGCTACCCTGCCCTGTTCTAAAACCTACACCACCCTGTCCTAAAAACTACCCGACCCCTTGCGCCTCCCCTAAACCTAAAAACCTACCCTGCTCTGTCCTAAAAACTACCCCACCCTAAACCCTAAAACCTACCCTGTCCTAAAAACCTCCCCACCCTGTCCTAAAAACTACCCCAACCCCTGGCCCCCACCCTTAACCCTAAAACCTACCATGCCCTGTCCTAAAAATTACTGTGACCCCCACCCTAAACCCTAAAACCTACACTGTCCTAAGAACTCCATCACCCTGTCCTAAAAACTACTCTGACTCCCCACCCCCGCCATGAACCCTAAAGTCCACCCCACCCTGTCCTTAAAACTACCCAAACCCCCACCCCACCCTAAACCCTAAAGCATAACTTGTCCTAAAAACTACCCCACCTTGTCCTAAAAACTACCCCATCCCCGCCCTAAACACTAAAACCTACCGTGCCCTGTCCCAGAAACTACCCTGACCCCCATCCTGCCCTAAATACTAAAACCTACCCCATCCTGTCCTAAAAACTATCCTGCCCTGTCCTAAAACTTACCCCGACCCCATTCTGAACTCTAAAACCTACCCCACCCTGCCCTAAAAACTACCCGACCCCCTACCCCTGCCCTGAACCCCAAACCCTACACCACCCTGTCCTTAAAACTACCCCGACCCCCCACCCTTAACTCTAAACCTACCCTGTACCTTAAAAATACAGCCACCCACCGCAGTCCCACTTACCCAGCCGCAGCATTCATCTTCCGGCTGTTCCTCCTGTGTGCCTGAACCATGCAAATGCATGGTGTTGTAACCACACATGTGCCTAGTTCAGGCACATGTGTGGTTCAGGGCAAGTGTGGAAACGCTTGCATGCTTACCGCCTGCTTGGCCCCCGGCCACGTTGTAAAGGCCATTTCCAGGCTAAATGTGCTGGTTCTGCAACCCTTCTTTTGGAAGGGAATAAGAATTCACTGCTGCACCAAACACCACCTCTGGCTCTCACTAGTTACTCAGCATGTGCATGGGTGAAGAGAGGAGAGGACTGGGATTATTCTAATTGTAATAGGGATCCCCACCTTAGGAGCCAGTCAGCAGACTGAGTGCAGGCAATGAGTGGCGCACAAGGCTTTGCGCAGCTATCTTAGGCACAGTGACCCTTATGGACTGCCTGCCTCATCAGCACATCCTGCCATTCTGTGTTACACTCTCTTGGGGAAGAACACACCTTTTATCTTTAATGAAAGGACCTGAAACACGATTATTAGACAGCCTGGCTCTCAACAACAGAACCACTGTGCTAGAAAGGAGTTACACTCGCAGCCTCAACAGTGACATCTCCACCAAGAGACTGCTAACCTATCCTCGCCTTTTCCTGTGTTGGAATGCTGCTTGTGTGTGTGATTCTCAGGCTGGTTGATCTTATGCTGAGTGTGCATTATGTTGGATGCTTCTAATATCAGTGCAAGCCTGTAGACCTTTGACATATCACAGAACAGTCTTCCCTCCAGAGCACCATGTTTCTAATGCCGAGCTGTTTGATAACTTAATTAGATTGAACAGTGAAGAATTGAGGAGCGGAAATAAAGCATGCATCCCGCGCCTGCAAAGAGGGTTGATGTACAAAACCAGGATGGCACTAGTCCCAAGAGAGCACTTCAGATGTTGTGACCTTCTATGGATTCCTAACTGAAGGGTGCAAACAAATATCTAGCCTCACCACCTGCACCACAGACACTAGGGCTAGGTGTGGGTTGCCTTCTGTATACAAAAATGGACTCCTTTGTCATGCAATGCTGGTGGCATCACACAAGGACTCACACACCGGCCAGTCTACCAATCAAATCATAAGTAGAAAGGATGCATTTCACACTTCACTGATTACACTTTCAGCGCCAAAGGTTTTTTAAGTGCAGCCTGTTTTCAAAACGTGAAAAACAGTTCCAAAATGCATTGGTACAAGGGACATGATCCCAGCAGCAGCTGACATAAATTATAAGTGGTGGGGCGGGTGGGGCGGGTGGAGAGGAGTGCAGGGAGGAAGTGCAAGGAGGAAGCGCAGGGGGGAGTTAATTTATAAAAGCCTACTTATGTGGTGCTGTCGGCCACCTTGATTTCCTATGCTTCCTGGTCTCAGAAGTCCCTGGTACAGCATGAAAGACTCCTTGTGCAATCCTCATGCTGCTCTCATGCTATTACCTAGAATGAGAGCAGCACTGGGATTTCCCTGAGCGGGCTGGTTTGCCGCTCGCTCAGGCACAGGGAGTCTGTACTGTTTCTCTAACCCAGCTGTCAAATACAGCTGGGGTTGGAGAAACCTAACTGCCCTTGACTCTTTGGCCTGCCTAGAACGGCCAGCCGAACAGATATGTGCTTTAAGGGCACACTCCACTCCCGCCTTCCTCCCCTCTCCTATGGCCCAGCCCTGCCCCTCCCTGCACTTTCTGGCTCAGCCAGCAACAGAAAAACAAAACAACATGTTTTACCCCTATTGTGGAGGAGCTGCCACTGCATGATCCTTAGTCACTCTATTTATATTTTATTGTGCTGATAAACTTAGCTGTTGCAGAGAGCGGGCAATTGATTAGTTACTTCAGAGAAGTTAATCATGCAAGCCGTGGACAACATTTATTTATAGTAGGAGGCCGCCTTATTGTGCAGAGGTCTGTAAAGAAGTGGGGTTTACCACCATGTACTAGTGCACAATCTGCAGCCTAGCACCAACACAAGTACCCTTGTGCCATTGTGTAAGGGTGCCTGTGTTATAGGCAGGATTGTTTTTGTGTAGAACAGGACACCCTCCTGCATAAAAACAATTCTTAGAGCCGTGTTCCCCTTTGTGAGTGTGCTGCAGGATGCAAGTTATTGTGTCAGATTATCCTGTGATCTGTATTTGTTTAACACAGTGTACTATTCGTTTTAGAAAATTGTACAAAAATAGTGTCTTCTAGTTTTAAAGGAGATTGAGAAAAAGAAATTAATTGCGTCAGTGGCTTAAGTGCATTATGTGTGGCCAGGAAGCCTGAGTTCAAATCCTGGATTCTCTGCATGACTAAATTGTGTAATCTAAGTTACGTCCATTAATCTTATGTCTTTAATTTACTTGATAGAGATATTTCGGTTTTAGATGGACTGTGTACAAAAACTCAGGGGCGGATCTTCTGCTATGGTTTAGGAGCGTCGTGCCCCCCACCTCCAGCTGCAAAACTTGTATTCTCATTTTGATGTAAAAAGGGCGGCCCCTGGGGTGTGGCAAGGACCAAGGGGACTGCACAGCACTCCCCTCAGTGCGTATGTACACACATGCGCTCTAGGCTCTTTCCAACCCAGCACTGTGTTGCCAGGTTGGAGACAACAGGCAGAGACTTCCACTCTGCCTTGGAGCACCCAGCCAGGGTGCTCCATTCGATCCTAACACTGCTTTCATGCTGCCAGCAGCATGAGAGCAGCATTAGGATTGGCTGCAGGGCAGACTGGGAGCTTGTGCCTGCAACTACTGGCAGCCAGAGGAGCAGATCGGAATGGCTTTGTGAGAAAAGTATGTTTTTTCTTTAATTATTATATATTTTTTGTCGTTTTTGCTCCTCCCCATGCCACGTGCAGTGCCACCCCACCCCTTTTCCCTCCTGCGAGCCGCGACTGCAAAAAATCACTTGTATGTTTTATTAGCCTGTAATGTTTCAACATCCATAACAAAAATTGCCAATGATGTAAGAGACACCATATAATTGGTTCACTTTGCTTACTCCTCCTCAAGAGGGAGGGCTAAGGAATATTTTAAAGTTCATGTTTAGCAATGTTCACTTCAAATAAATGTCAATGCAATGTTGTAATCTAATGTGCTAAATTGAAACACTACCAAGTGTTTTTTTAAAACGCTATGGTTGTTTGCCAAAAAGAGGTTACATCCCATGATGGTAGCTGGGTATGCAGCAGAATATTCCATCATACATATACAGAAGAACAGTGGTGAGCCACATACATTTATTAAGAGTTAGCAAACAAGTTTTACAATTTTCTATCCAGCAAAATAACCCATAATAAATCGTCCATTCCCATCCTCCTGCCCAGTCATGCTGCCTCAACTGTCGGTGTAGGGAAGCAGAACAACGAACCCCATGGTACTTTAAAGAAAGTGTTCTAATGGGGAAATCCAACAGTGTGTCAGAGATAGGTGGCCTTAATTCGGCAAGAACAACTATTACATAGAAACCAAGTGTGTACGTGTCGAGGGTCAATTAAAGAGAAGTGTGTCATCCTTGGTGCAGTCTTTAAGGCCCTCTACCAAAAAATCCCGCTTCTGTGCAATAAAATATTTTCTCACACCACTCATTCCTTACTGTGTAACAAGGTACATTCAAATCGAAACCAAGAAAGCAAGCCCTTGGTCCAACGTATAATAATAGGAGAAAGTGAATCCTTCCAGTGCAGTGTAATATTAAGTTTTGCTAGAAGAGCCAGGTTGAGGAACTTGGTGGAGGTTTTCTCGTACTAAGGATGGGGGAATACACCCAATAGGACCATTTCTGGGGTATTCATTAGTACACAGCCCACCATGGTTAACAGCACCTCAAGAACTCTCTGGCAATATGAAAGGAGTGTGGGGCAAGACCAAAGCATGTCAAGCAAATTGACATCTAATTGCATAGAGCAAGGACAAATGTTGCTGTGGCTCTCTCGTATATTTTGGTAATTCAGGCAGTAATGTAGGCTCAGTTCAGAATATTTTTTGTGTTGCAATTCTTTATTAAATGAGTAAAACAACATTAGCAAATTACAGTGCAATACAAGATAAAGCAAAATGGTAAAATTAAAAAGGGGGCTTCAGGGAAGGGAAAAGTGGGGGAAGCAGAAAGGGGAGTGGACGGGGGTAGGAAGGGAGAAAAAGGAGAAAAAGAAGGGGACAATAAACAATACACACAATACTGCAAGATATCTTCGGCTGTGGGGGTATGAAAATTTGAAGGATCTCGTCCATCGTGGATCTAGGGAAAGGTAGGATTCCAAATAGAAATTTAGATTGAAGAGAGCTTAGGTACGGGGAGTAGGGATGGGGGGAGGAACGGCACATGAGGGTGAAAATTGGAAGGCATCTAGGCAGATAGAAAAGTATGGCAGTGGGTAGATGAAGGCGGTCTAGTCAGAGGCAAGGTTAATGATGCATAGGGAGGCATGGAGAGGCAAGAGGGGAGGTATAGGTATGAAAAAAGGGCGAGGTTGTTGGGGCCAGATGGGTCAGTGGGGAGAGGGAAGAGGGAGGAGGAAGTGGGTTAAGAGAAGAGGAGTAAAAAGAGGATGGAAAAGAGGAAAAAAGAGCACAGGGACACTGCACCAGATGGAGAGAAATGGTTAAGGGGAGTGGGAGGGGTAGAAGGAAATGGAATACATGAGGAAAAGCCGGGAAGATGGTGCAGAGGTTGGAGTGGGTGCGAAAGGTTTTACAGGGTATCAGGGTGTCGGAAATTTCTCACAGCAGCTGGAAGACTGGGAGTACCAGACATGGCTCAAGCTAGGGGCTGTCTCCAAAGAAGGGCACCAATGTCTGTGTAAACAGCGTTGACTGATCCGGGAGATTATAAATGACACGTTCATGGGAGGCAGTCTGGATCATTGCCACTGTCCATTCCTTCAGGGTTGAAAGGGTAGGAGATCTCCAGTGACAAAGAATGCAAATCTTGCCAGTCACAAGGGCTGTATGTAGAAGGCGGTGTTGTGGTCGGGATAAGTCTGGGGAGTCATGTCATGGAGAAGCATAAGAGAGGGGGAAAAAGGCATCTGAAGAGTCATGGAGACTCCTAGTGTGCATCTGACCAGCGCCCAGAAGGGCTGGAGCAAAGGGCATTCACAGAGGGGGTGCACGATTGTTGTGGGGTTTTCACTGTCCAGCCTAAATTGAAGACTTGCTAAATTGAATTTGTGGATGATTGTTAGCCCTGGGCAACATTGGATTTCTGTATTTCAGATATTCCTTTTAATATTATGTATTATTCTTCTTGGAAGCTTAGCTTTGTTATCGTTGGTTCACCTAAACCTATGTGGCTTGGACAACTCCTAGTGATTAGATATATTGATAATTTGGTACTGCGAATAGTCTGTATTACTTTGAGCATGTGTTTGTATTAAATCCCTTAACTTTATTCCTGATTGGAGTTTTCCTTCTATGGCCCCATTGGTCATGGTGTTTAATTTAATTGGGTTTTTATTGAAATTGTATTAGCAGTCCTACCACACAAATTACTGGGTCCAAAGATCCACCCACCTCAATGAGCATTGATTCATGCGAAGGATGAAAATGCTCCCGCAGATCAATTCTGAAAGGGCTCCCCCCATCCCTTAAATATTTCAAGATAGATAAATTGAGTACTTTTACATTCTCTCATGATAATTTCCGTTATTTAGAGCATTAATTCTACTTAAAAAGTATCATTATTGTAGCTTCTGCTTAGTTTGTCCATAAATAACTAGTGTTGTCATTGTGTCATTTCTGATTCTTTTATATTCATCTGCTGAAATATGTTCCGTTCCCCACAATGTCATATAGAGAGGACAGAAATTCTTTGGGTGAGGAGGATGCATAGATTCAAGAGTGAGAGTTTCATTGATGGGCCACTTGTGGGGATGAGAAAAATGTGAGCAGAAGTGATTCCATATCAGTTTACTATCCATTTCTTACTTCCACTGTTTGAGGCAAAGTAGGTGGGGATTTATTTCCAGTCTCATTCACCATGTGTTTACTGTCTCGTAGATTGCTCTCTTTTAGTGATGGGTTATCATTTTGGATTTGTCCACAGGGTTCTGGTCCTCGAGCACAAACCCCAACACATACAGCATACTGAGAAAATGTGCACTGTGTCATTGTCTTTGCAATTGGTATACTTTGTGTATGTTTGCATCTGCCTGACTCTTTGAATGAAATATACTACCCAAGCTTGTTGCAGCATCAACTGCGGTTCTGTGCTCAGGACTGTCTGGACACCTTGTGTACTCACTTGCATTTGAGTTTAGTGTAGGGTACTGTATTTATAAACTATTGTACCTCTGTTTGTCCTGTTAATCTCTTCCATGTTGCAGTCTTTGAGTTGTCAGACTCTTTCCTGGATGTCACCAGGGAGAATGAGGCCCATCTTCTCCCTCCCTCTAATCAATACCATTATTTTAATTGCCAAGAAATGGCAAGTGTAGAGTCCAGCTGGACTCATTCTAGTCTTTCTGCCAGCCACTCTGCTGAGGGCTGGTCTTACATATGTAACACACAGCCACCCCAAAAAACAAAAAAACAAAAAAATGCCGGCAAAACGGCCGCAGCACGGAGGACTGCTGCGGCCGCAACTTGAGATCACCGATGGTGCTGGCATGCACCAAATATGAAACGAAAATGCCCAGGGGCTGCCCCCCCCTTGTCCCGGCAAGAATTCAAGCATGAGGTGCAGACTTCACTGAAATAAGTTGAAATAACATGGTGCATCCACGCACCAAAGCAACAGGTGCCCAGGGCCGCCCCTACCTCCCAACAAACGAGTAAAGAAGTGAGGTGCTCACACGCACCTATGGAAAAAAAAACTGTGCCCGGAGCCCCCACCCTCACTTCACTAACGTTTGTGCCATCTACGTGCCTTTTCAAACAAGGCTGGTCAGTCTTGAAAAAAAAGAATTGAACAGAAAGGAAAAGAGAGAAGAGAAAAGGGAGAGATGAGAAAGAAAATAAATACAATTGCACTTATCTGCAGCCCCCACCAGCAGGAGAAGTCCTCCCAGCAGCATGTCCTCCTCACCGGCATCTGTTCAAACAAACGAGGCCGGTAACAGGAAAGACTGTCTTTCAAGCTAGAAAAAAAAAGTGCACTACTGGCATCCAGTGGCCAGAGTTGGTATTGCACCCTATTTCTATTTTAAAAGGGAAAACAAGCTTGGATGAAGGCAAGTTTACAGCAGCACCTTCAGAAAGTGACTGCTCCAAACCAAGACTGCGCCCGTAGACAGAAACGGCGCAGAAGACGGAAACGGCGAAGAAGAAGGAAGCGACACGGGCGACGCTGAAAAAAGGGAAGAAGAAGACTGCAGCTGTCCCAGCCAAGCTGCAACAGTGAGAAACGGCCGTAAGTGCCACGTGAGGTATGAAGAGAGCGCGCATGGTCTGCGCAGCCTCTGGCGGCCGTCCGCCGCCACCGACGAGAGAACGCCACATGCCCCAGCAGTGATGGACATCACCGCAGGACAAGAAAGGGACATGCCAGGTGTTGCCACAGGACGCCCAGAAAAAAAAAGAGACTGACACGTGCGCAGCGTGCACAGAGAGCTGCGCCAGAGAATGTGACGACATGGGTAAAGTCCGTGAAGATAGAGAGAGTACCCGAGAGCGTGACGTAACGCACGGGAAAAGAGGCCATGTCAGCTGGCCGCACAGCGATGGAAGATGGCCACTGTTGGCCCATCAGTGAGCAGGTCATCTGAACTGACCGACCCTGCCAGAGCAGATGGCAGGAGTGAGCGCCACAACAGCACAGCCTCGAGGTGCAAGAGCGGCGCCCTCGAATAAAGAGAAGGAGGAAGAGAGCGGGGACCCTCCTGCCAGAGAGAGGTCCACCAAGAGGATCCGGGAACGGACCAGACCGGGAGAGGTCTGCCTGAAGAGCAGATCATGTCCTACCCGCAGGACTCAGCCTGTGAGAGGCTGCGACCGAGCAAGATGCACCAGAGGAGGTGCAGTGATAGGTCCATGTGACGCAGCATGCGACCTGTGGCACAACGCCACATCGAGAACGAAGAGGAAGATGCACCAGCGAAGGTGCAGTGATAGGTCCGTGTGAAGCAGCATGCGACCCGTGGCACAACGCCACGTTGAGGACAAAGAGGAGGATGTACCAGCAGAGGTGCAGTGCAAGGTCCATGTGCACGCAACATGTGACCTGTGGCACGACGCCACACCAAGGAGAAGAGAGAGTGGCACGATGCCAACAAGAAATGAGGAGAGGAGTGTGACAGACCGGTCACACCACAGATCAACTCCATTGCAGGTGTGAAAGTGGAAGGAAGTAGAGTGACACAACTGAGGACTTGTGCGAGCCGATGAGGAGGCACCCATCAGTACAAGACAGTCACCGGGGTGAGCAGACGTCACTGAAGACAGCGATGCGGGTGGTCCCCCACGCTTCCCAGTACGACAGTCCTGTCACCTGTCACCGGCTGCTTGGCTGTGATGGCATCCCTGACGCCAACTGCACAGGCCACACAAGAACCGCCGTGGCCACTAAGTCCATCAAGTGGTCCTTCCGCTGATGAAGCCGCAGCCACCTGTTTGATCTGCAGAAGGATGAAAAAACATCATCATAATGAGGTGCATCACCCAATCATCGAAGGAGGAGCACAGCACCACCTGAGTGGAGACAGTCAGCAACAAGAACCGATGCTGACAAGGCATGTCTGGCAACGTAGAAATTTATCATCTGAACCCCTGCCATGAGCTCCGTGAACCAGACGCCTGCCGGTGAGAGCAGACCAGATCATTTGGACCATCCACCCTTGGGGTTGCACAAGACTAGGACGTGGCCCTGTTGGGAGTTCAGAGAGACTCCTTTGGCGTGGCCGACGTTGGCCCGCACAGCCCACCGCACAGCCCCGCCGCAATCCACGGACAAGGGCCTCCGACAAATTCCTGTGAGAGCGGAATATCGCTGAGAGAGAATGCATATGAGACAGCTCCACGTCAGGCATCCGGAAGCACGGAGGTCTCATATCGAGAGACTGGTCACCTGAAGACTTTGCACTATGGCCAGAGCACCGGAATCCAGATGGCTCGAGCAAGCGGACCCTGCATCAACAACCCTTGTGGCTCCATGCGAGACTAGGATGTGGTCCTGTAGGCTGTTCCTCTGAGACGTCTTTGCTGGGCCTGAGATAGGCAAGCACAGTCCACACAGTCCTGTGGAAGCCCGCGAAAGGGCCTCGAGGAGACTCCTGCTTGATGGAGATCTGGCACGAGAGGGAAGACTGCTGCTTCTCTGCCGCTGGACTTCCAGGCGCCCCAGGCCGTCACGTCATCTGCAGTCTTAGGACGTAGACAATCTCCAGAGTCAGAATGCCGTCCAGAACTGTGTACAGTGGACTCCCCACTGCTCCAGATGCACCCGCATCAGAAAGTGTAAATAGACTTTGACCACATGAGCCCAGGCAGGACCCGATCAACAATATCCAGCGAACTGTGAGGTCGTGGACAAGCAACTGAAGTATCTGAACTTCATCCGCACAGTGTTCGTGCCCAGCTGTACCTGGTTAAATTATGGACTCGTGCGGAGGTGTCCGGGTGCTCCCAGCTGCACCATGTCCACTGCAATTCTGCAGTCTGCCTTTTCGAGGCTGAGAGACTGATTGTGGTGTTTTGTTATTGTTTCTTTTACAGGTTGGACTTTTGTTTGGTTCCTCAATAAAGTTTGGGAGGGATGTAGAGTCCAGCTGGACTCATTCTAGTCTTTCTGCCAGCCACTCTGCTGAGGGCTGGTCTTACATATGTAACACACACCCACCCAACACAGGCGTCACCAGTCAGGTGACCCTGCCAATAAAAGGGGCCGGGCGCACGTGCCTGAGGCCAGTTCAATACCACCCTACCACCGTGTCTGCGTCACCTCATTAACCAGCATGAGGGCCCAGGGCCCCACGTTACAGCAAGAACGTTGTATGGAAGGAGAGCTATGGAACTGCTGCAACAAGTCCCTGCTTTCCCTAAGAGTTTGAAAATGTTGAAGAATGAAGGAGCTGGTTTACAAAGAAGGGACAAACGCAGTGCAGTGACCAAAGTTTCGGTGTTATTTAAAATAAAGAAAGAAGGTGGAATAATACCATATCTATTAAAATATGACATTGTTTCTCTCGCCCCTGCATTGGCACACTTTCGGTTGCCATAATGCAAGGGTGTGTGCATGTTTTTTAGCATAAGTTTTGTACAGGAAGGCTACGCTTCCAGTACAAAGAAAACTATGCTTGTAAATAATTCAATAATTCAATATTTTTCTAAGTTTGTATGTGTGCTTTAAAGTACAGCACACATGCAAAGATGGAAACGTTTGGAGAAAAGAAGACACTTCTCTAATGTTACACCTGCAACGAAAAGTCGTACTTTCTATGCAAATCCATGTCTATCAGTGTTAGTAGATAGGGATTTGTTTCACAACACATTGATGGGTGCATAAGATTGTCCAAGAATCCTACATAAAACACCCATATTGCATTAATTATTAATGCTACTTTCTAATGGAAATCAAGTTTTGCTCTGAAATGTAATTTCAATGAAGCACTTTGCGCAGGTTTGCATTGCAGTTCTGATGCAAACCTTGTACAAATTGCTAATAAATTTGCTCTAAAGCCTAGCGATTGAGTGAAAAATCCTAGGCAAGGTTTGGCGGCCCCTGACTCCAGAATGACATGGTCTAGTCCGCGATTATCCTATGCCTGATGCGGTGAGATTTCAGTAGTCTTAGCTGATGTGTTAGGAAAATTGCATCACATACGAGGTGCAGTATTCTGACTATCTCACCCCAGGATTTCTGGGAGAACCGAAGGTCATACCATCATATTGCTGATTTCAAGGAATGTTACTACAAAAAGAAAAACACATATGCTCACACACAGGGATGAGCCCATGCACACGCACACATACACACACATACCCTGCCACACACACACATGCCCACACACACACATTCTCTAGAAACTGAGCCCAATTGACCTGTAATCTGATCCAGTGGACAAAAGAAGAGATGAGATTTATGCAGGACCTGATGCAAACCCATGTTGTAAAATGGTCTCGGACACTCTCCTTAATGCTTAAGTTCTCAAAATCATAAAGAATAGACTGTTTGGCAAATGGAAAAAGTCAAGATTGGTACCGGAAATGAATGAACGGCAAAACACTAGAGCTTAAAGAGCTGGTTTGAACAGAGCTCGCAAAACAATTACCTACAGGGTTACGTTTGGAGGTCAGTCTTGCATTTTTCCCACTAGCTTAAAACACAAGCTTAATAAATAATGCAACCGTATGTTTACCATTGCATTTGCAAGTCGTCGGGGTCACCTGTGCATTGATTCTTGTTAAATGCATTTTCAGTGTTTATGCGCCTTAACTGTTTCCTTCACTTTACCTTATTAATGCTTACCTCTGAAACCCCAGTTATTCATTTTCCACATTACTAGATTTGCTGTAGTGTGGGCGACGGCTAGTGGAGAGCATGAACGTCAATTCACCAAATGCAAGGGGTAGCGGAAGTGACATCACACACCCATTTTGACCTACAATTCCATTGACACGCACATGCTTACAAATACACATTCACACTTACACACTCGCTTATCCAAACACACTCACCCTCAAGCATGCACAGAACATTATTTAAAACATTTTTTTTGCTTACCTTAGCTGTGAGGGAGGGTCTATTCCAACTAATTGTACTCCATTTTTTATTACACTAATAGTGAATAATTAAACATCATTCATTATCAGTGTAATGAAAAATGAGAGAAAATAAAGAGAAAAGAGCCCCAACCAACCTCCATAACGATGAGCTGCCACTGTGTTTCTGGCACTGCTTTTGCCACATCTGAAGCCAGGGGTCAAATGAGGTCAATGGTGGAGAGTGGTGCACGGCTAGTGCAGGACTGCTTCAAACACTCTCGTCAGTGCCAAATTTGGGCAGACACTTTTATCAATAATCCCTGCTTGAACTCTCGTATATTATATATGGTAAACTCAGAGACAATCTGAGCTTGTGCAGTCATCTCAAATTAGATAAAGCACCAATACGTGGAAGATATAAAAATAATGTAACAAACTCTTTGTATTCTTAGATCGCACGTAAATTCGCACGTAACAGACAGGGGCGTAGCTTGGTCAGTAAGATTTGGGGGGTGTAGGTTTCAGATTTTCCAACAATCACCATGTCATATCATGTTAAAATACATTATACGACAAGCGGGGCAAAGGAGAGTATCTAAGGGGGCAGTGGAAAGGGAAACTAAAGGGGACTCGGAGGGGTACAAAGTGTGAGAAAACACTATACTTTGTAAAATAACCAACAGTTGTTAAGACTTTCGAAGTAGAGAGGGTGAGTGTATGTGGATTTTTATATGTGTTTATCTAAAAATTCCTGGTGGAATCTGACAGAAACCTCGCAGTACCCGACTGAAAGCACCTCTAACCAATTTGTTACCAGAAAATACATGTATTTTTAAACCTCCCCCCCAAGCTATTCCCCTGCTGATAGACGTCGCTGCAACATTAGACAAGATGTGCCCATCAACATCAGTACATAAAAGACGCTTGTGCATATTAGTTAGCAGCTGAATTGCTCAGTTTATCAATTACATACCTATTTTCTAATCTCAGCTTTGAAACGTAAACTATCAATCATGGGATTTTGGTCTAATCACCTTATCTCTCTGTGCCTTAAATTGTAAACACGTGTGAGGTTACAAATGTAAGTACAGTGAGCGTAATGTACTGTCTCTGTTCTGTCACTGTCATCAACAATTACCGACTGCCTAAACACCGGTGACCTCATAGAGCACCTTTTTGCTGTACAGATCCTTTGGGTGAGAAATGCTTAATTTCATGTACGCGTAATGACATTGCTAAAAAAAAAAACCTCACAAACAGCAACCACACATCCTACCTGGCTGACAAACTCAACATTTCACATGGCAATTGACGCACCTGCATCCAGGACAGCACCAGGCTGGAACAGAAGTGCAAAAAACAACAGGATAGATTTGTACCCAGGATCTGGAAGGACATCCGTGTATCCACCATGGCCACTTTACCTCTGCTAGAACTTCGAAAAGAGCTAAATACACACTTTTTAAAGAACACTAAATCGCCCCAACTTCCCAATCACTCATTATCCATCTTTTACCATGTGCAGCACTCTGCTGCCCTTTGAGAAGGTTCGTGCTACACAGGTACCACTTACACACATACGTGCAAAAATACATAGTGATTTGTATCTCTATTCGTGTTCCCTTTGTGCCCATCGGTCTCATGTGATTCTGCCATTTCCAGTGGTAGCTTGAAGAATCTTATTGGGTGTGCAAAGGATTACACGAGTGCACCGCCGACGTGCATTTGTACAGGAGTGAATGTCTCTGTGCCCCACAAACGAACACAGAATTCTGCACACACGGGTTGATTAGTGTTAGTAATTTCATTTCACTGCGATTCAAAGTTTCTAATTCGCTGAATAGGCCAAATATTTCCCGAAGTAATTTCTGAGGCCCCGTCAACAAGATGTTGGGGTGATAAGTCCAAATATGAAATTCATAAACACTTTTTAAAAACAGATTGGAAAGACGTTGTAGGTTGCAGAAATACTTTTTAGGAACTTATGATTTTACAATAATGGACGCTTTTTCCTTACACTCGGAAAGAGTGCTCTCATACTACAAATAACACGGATTGGCAAATAGGTCTGTGTTGACTGCTGAACCTTTGGCTTCGCCAGTGCCTATTGTGGTTTCGAATGCTTTTTGTGTGATGCTAAATAACACACGAGCTTCCCCTTAGCAGTGTTGAGGGAACTGCAGAGCCCTCCTCGCTGAAGTAAAGCACGCATCACCTAAAAGCCAAATAAAGTATATTTACAGCAAAAGCACACATTGCACCAGTAAGCCTGCGCTGACGGTGACTACTTATTGTGCAGATGTGCACATTGTACAGGCACAGAATAACATCACTTCCAAACAGGCAGGCCAATGGCTGAAGTTCGTTGACTCTGTGCCCTATTTAACATCAGCACAACAACTGTGGGAATTTCTGCAGTGGTGCAGACATTAATTAGCCCAGTATCTGTTATGAAACTTGGCCCAGGGTGTGAGGGGCCAACTGCAACCCACATATGTCTTTCATCTTCTACCCTGCTGGTTAGCAAAAGACCATTTTCCACGTCCTTGCATTCAATCTACCCCACCTCCGCATTTGTTTCAGATATAATTCGGAGTGTGGAGCTCCAACACACGTTTAAAGTAACAGACAGCATGTGCTGATGTATATGTACAATTGCTATAAGCGTGTGCATGCATGAGGCCTTCTAACAGAGACCACCGTGTAAAAATATGATAGATCCAAGTTTGGTTGCCTCTGCTTTAAAAAGTCTATCTATTGAGTGATGTTGGCCAAGCATGAGCGGTGGCCTTCAACTACAATTACGACACTCCTCAGCGGCTGGGGGAGCTGCACCAACCCTTCTCTTGTGCTAGGAGAGGCTCATTAAGCTGGCACCACTCCTGCTGCATGGGATACACCAAGCCTGAGCTGGGGGTTTGAACTACCTTTACTACATCCTCAGCAGCAGGGGGAAACGGCACCGGCCCTGCTTTCACACCAGGAGGCACTTAGTAAGCCGGTACTACGCCTGCTGCGCAGGACATGCACGAGACACACTCAGGAGCATGCCCGAGGGAAGACCAGGCCAAGAATGGGCCCATCTGCACCCATTCACGGCTGGATGGTTTCTGACACTTGGGCCTTTTCTATGTTCTCCTGGTAGCACAGCATGTGAATTGGTAAAGCCCTCCTGAAGTAAGTGTCCAGGCATCATTTGGACAGTAGTGTTCAGATCTTCTCCCTCTGTTTCTTTTGTTTGTACATTTTATCTTATCTATGCCCCACTGGCGAGCCTCTCTCAGACGGAGGGTTGGAGTACCATCTCCTCATATCTAAAAATGCATAGTCTGCAATGTTTCCCCACTGCCACTTATTGGGCAGAGGTGAAGGGATATCATAATACCTCTCCCATACAGGTAGAGGGAAATAGGATCTTTAGGCAACTACTGAATTTACTGCCCTCCAACTCTAATTTTATATTACCTTCCAAGCTCAATTTAGATTATGTCTACGATCATATTAAGCTGGGCCCCTCTTGCTGTGGGTGAGCGTGTGGTCCAATAATAAAGCTACTTTTAACAGAGAGCAGCAAAAGCCGCAAAATTAAGAATCTGTAGTGTCAAAACACCTATATTAGCAGTGTGTGTTATTAGCACACGTTTACACAAACCTTGGGACATATTTATACTCAGTTTGAATTAGCGTCTATTTTGTTTTTACGCTAATTCAGCGCAAACTTCTGTATTGTCATAGGGGGCCTAACTTGGCCCCCCCCTACAAAGCACTGGGCCCAATGGCCATGCCCGGGGGACATATGTCTCCCGGGCATGGCCATTGGGGTGGTGGGCATAACTCCTGTCTTAACTTAGACAGGAGTCATGACCATGGGGTTTTAACACCCTAAAATGACGCTAGTCTGGCAATTTTTATGCCTCTGCACGTACTAGTGTCATCCTTTGACGCAAAACCCCTTGTTCCCCCTACGCCTCCTCCACCTGGCTAGCGTCCTTTTTTATGACTCTAGCCAATCCTTACCACCGGCTATCATCATACCATAAATATGACGCCCGAAAGGCATCTTGGGATGGCGCTACCCGGTGATAAACTTTTTGTCGCTAAACTGAGTTAGCGCAATTTAGCGTCAAAAAGTATACATCTGGCCCCAAGATTACCAGTGCCTAATTTGAAAAGATAAACGTGCCGGTGCCCAAAGCTCTCTTCTCAAACATGCGGCTGCTGAAATAAAATGTGCTCGCACCGGATACTGAGGCATCGTAATCCTGAAGCCATCCCGGGCCTCTTTACTCCGTTTCCATATACTCCCTGCCCCTTCAGCTCACCCTTGCAGCTTGCAGCTTTCTGCTTTCTCCCTTTGTGACACGTTTTTGTATTTCTTTTCCTCCGTCTTTCACATATTTGTCTTTCGCTCGAAATAAATGCTTGAGGCAGAAAAATAAGTGCTGGCCCTCAAAAATAAGTGCCGGAGCCCTGCAACAGAAAACGCTGGCTCAAATTAAGCACTGTAGTACGCCTCTAGTCAGATTAATGCAGGACATTTTCTCCCAGACAGAATGTTCAATAATGGGGAGCGATGAAACAAACGTGGTTTGCTTTGAAATGCCTATGAATTCGTGTTTAATTGGTAGAGGATATCCTTGAGTGAAACTGAGCCACTGGGGCTGAGATCCATTACAGCGCAATGATAGCGTTCAAGTGTCACACATCTGTCCGTCCTCTCACAAAGCATAGAGCCAAACATCCGTCAGGGCAAGAGTTCGCTGTAAAATGTACCTCATTCTTATTTTACTTCTGATCCTCGAATGTCAAAATTTTTATGTAGAGAAATGTTTGTTTAAAAAAATAATAAGTAAAAGGGAATTACAGTACGTGAGTGTGTCTGTTATCAGCCAAAAAAAAAAATTGTTATTTTTGATGGCAGTTCACGTGAGCGAGCTGTAGCGAAAAATGCTGTTTGTTACTAGTAAACACTCTTAAACAACAGACCTGGAGGGGCAGTGCCCACCTACACTTTTTTCATTCTTTCTAGAATGCATTGCTCACTAATTTATATTGCCCCATGTACTGTAGGCTTGCATGCAATTTTATTTATGCCCCTGAAGTTTATAAAATTATCTAATTATTAGTTATGCAAAATTCATGAAATTTCTTGAAATTCTAAATAATACAATTTTATGTATTTTTATTTTGCTGAAGTGCACATCTCGCTTTAATTAGTTTTGCGAGCTACCAACAGGAGACAGGTTCAAGTAACAAGTGCGTCTGCAAGACATTTGAGAGATACCAGCAAATCACATTTCACTATGATGGTATAGTTTCAAGAAACTGTCATGAAATTTTGTAAAATTTCTCTAGAGATAATTATGTGATTTTGCATACCCTGCATTCAACAAATGTACAAAGTATGATATGCTGCAGAAGGCAGAAATAAAAACTGGTTACTTTGCGTAGGATTACTTTAACAAATTCTCATCCTTTATGATGTTTACACATTCATAATATTATTATTTATACTCTTTAATTTAAAATATCTCAGCTTCATTTGCATGTACTCACTGTGTGACAGTAAAGTGCAAATGTGTTAGGAATAGTGCATAGTAATGACAAAAATTAAATATTTTAAAATTAACTAATTCAATCTACCTACACATCACTCTTACTCCAGGACTGAGTTGGTCTGCTGTTGCACAGGGGTAGGGTTGCTTTGGGAAACATGTTGTTCAAAGTGGCGCCCAGCCATGTCAGGCACTCCAGTTCACAAATAGTTACCAATTCCGCACTTCCGTGGCAGGGGGCACAAAATATGGGGTGTGAAGACTTGAGCTGCCCCAGACAGTCCCGGTTGTGCACGAAGAGTTACCAAACCTGCACCTCCCTGGAAGGAGGCACAACCTGTGGTGCACAATGACATAAGTCACACCAGACAATTTTGATCACACACAAAGAGTTACCAATGCCGTACTTCCCTGGAATGAGGTACACGTCTTGTGCGTGATGACGTGAGTCACACCAGACAATTCTGATTGCACATGAAGAGTTATCAATGCTGTACCTGCCTGGAATGAGGCACAATGTCCGGTGCATGATGACTTAAGTTGCACCAGAAAAATCCTGACATACACTAACAGTTATCAATGCTGTAACTCCCTGGAATGAGGGACAACATCGGGTGCATAATGACTTGAGCCTCACTAGACCAACCTGGTGACACAAACAGAAATGCTAGTTCAGCAGTGCCGCATGAGGTAGAATGCAACACTCCTCAGGGCATGCCTCCACCTCAGAGGGTCCCAACCAGTGAACAGGACGCCATTCACAATAAGCATGCATTTGGGTGTTGCACAAGAGAAATGCAGCATGCTCTCACTACCAAGACGCTTGTGCTTGTTGTGAACCCATAATGAAGTTCCACACTCCTTGAATGCGGGCAGTACTTTGAAGGCTCTGCACCAGGCCTACAGATGCAATACTTAGGCCCAGATTTATGAAGGCCTAGTGCCATTCCAACGCCACATAGGCATAATTCTTTTGACACTAATGTGGTATTGGATGACCAAAACACAGCAGCACTTTGTAACCCCTTGCGCCACATTATGCCTGTGCCCGGCATAATGTATGCAAGGGGGACGTTCCCGCGCTAGGGGAGCTGAAAAAATGGCACAAAGAAATTTAAGAGATTTCTTTGCTTTATTTTTATCGGCATTTTTATCACCTGCTAAGAGCAGGTGTTAAAAAGAGGCTCCCGTTGGTTTCAGTGGGCCTCTGGGTGCTTTGAAGGATTAACGTCTTCATTGTGATGCTAATCCTGTAAAGCGCTGGACTAGTGTAAAAAATTAGGACACTAGTTCCCCTGACTACCACCATGGAGCACCGTATTTTAAATACGGTGCACATATGGTGGTGTTGGGATGGTGCTAAGGGGTGCCAAAAAAGTGGTGCTGCACTAGGTGCAGCATCACTTTTCGTAAATCTGCCTCTTAGTTGTTACGCTCACAACTCTGTTGCCAGGTGACATCCAATAGACAATGTAGACACTTAAGAGGGCACCGCTCGCCAGTTGACACAGGTAAAAGGTGTAGGTTCTTCGTGGGAGGTCTTTGATGTCCCTTTGATGTCCCTGAGACCTCCACATGAGAACAGGGGGCAAGCCAACAAGCCGTTGAAGAGCACATTTCAGGGTGACACACAGCAGCAACCATTTTGTCCAGGGAAACCACAATGCAGGAAGGTTGCATCGTCCCTTCCTTGGGCAGTAATTACTCCTTGTGCATAGCAGGTTTTTCTGTGCACCATGTAGTCCATGGTCTCCTTTCCAAGTTCCTGCAGTGTATCTCTGTTTTGCTGCAGTGTGGCACCAGTAGTTATACTGTAGTTTGCCTTTGAAGTTGGGGGAGGTCCAGACGGTTCCCATTTGAACTACAGATGTCTCCACTAAATTTTTGTCCTGTCTGCCATGGGGTTGTAGAATGCCTATCTTAACAATTAGTGGAGCCATGATCTGGCTCCAAGAGGCTGAGGCCCATATTATACATTTTTAGCGCCGCATTTGCGTAATTTTTTTAAGCAAAAGCGGCACAAGCTTACAAAATACAATTGTATTCTGTCGGTTTGCGCCGATTTTGCATACAAAAATGATGCAAATACTGCGCTAAAAAAGTATAAATATGGGCCTAAGTGTCAGAACCCCTACCTACAATCTAACTAGCCAGACCCACAAATGGCAGGGATCTTCATTCGAGTTGTGAGCAGAAGTTTTAGAGCTGTCGCTGAGGAATGCACATATGTGCTCCTCCATCCCCCAGTCTGGACTCAAGTCCTATTAAAAGTTACACAAAGCATGTTAGGGCAGAGAAATGTCAACTTTCTAGAAGTGTCATTTCTCCATTATTAGTGACAAAACCACTTTTACCATACGAAGGGGTTTGTCAGGATGAATCCAATGATAGTAAACAGTATGAGGTTTCTCTACTGCCATCCACTGTTGCAGCTATGAGTAAATGACAGGCTCAGCACATATTTGGCATGCCAGTGGGTACGAACGTGCACACTGTCCAGCACCACCTCCCCAAATATGTAGGAAGATGTGCCCACTCCCACACTGCACTGACAGTTGGAAAGGACCCAGGGATCTAAGGCCACTGCAAAGGGAATCCGCAAAAAGCATATGGGAAGAACTGACCCCCCCTAGGAAGGGAAGCCACATGGGGGTTCTTCCCTACCGGGCATGGGACATCCATGCATACCTACCTAGCCTTCTGTCTACCACCTGCCCTGCCCTGCCCTGCCCTGCAGGAGATGATCTAGAGGTAGCCGAGGGCCCCCTCAGCATTGGCTACAAAGTTAGTAGTGCCAACCTAAGCCGAAGGGCAACTGCGCCTCCACCAGCCGGCATTGGCAGGGCAGATTCATGCTTCATAGGCTATTCTAAAGGGGTAGCAAACTCAGGAAAACATCCCACTAGTAGCCATGGCTGTACCCAGGCCAGGTTTGTTGTGTACATTTTAATAGGGCACTCCAGGGTACAGCACTGAACTAAGCAGGTAAGCGCCCCCACCAAGCATGTGTAGGAAGGGCATGTGTGCTTTCCCACTGCCATACAGTGGATAAGTGCCCAGAGACCTAAGACCACGCAAAGAGAGCCAACAAATTACCAAGAGGATAAAGCAAAACATTTTAGGGAAATCTCCTAAGAAGGGCAATCTCCAAAGTCCTTCCAGTTAGGCTAGAGCACATCCGTCCGAGTGCATGTTCTTGGATTCCGGTGTTGTGTAGGATGAGGATGAGCTGGAAGACCGTGTCACATACTGCAAAGAGGTCCAAGAGAACAAGGGCCACCATGTCTTCTCTGTCCAGTCATGGGGATGTCATTTTTGGTGGTGATGAGGACAGTTTCTGTGCCCTTGATGAGTCTGAAACCATACTCCATGGTGCAATGAGTTGGTGGTCATTGAGGTATTCGGTGAGGAATCTTTTGTTGATTTTATCCAGGACCTTAGCCGGGAATGGTAAAAGGAAGTTCAGCCTGTAGCTGGTGAGGGTTGAAGGGTCTGTGGAAGATCCACAGAGGGTTTCTTCAGCAATGAGAAGACAGTTGCTTGTTTTTAATTGTTGGGGAAGGTTGTGGAAGAGGGGGAGGCATTCAGAATGCGTGTGAGCATGGTGCTGATGTATTGCTCTCCTCTAGAGTAGGCATGGTGGGGGCAGGAGTCCAATGGGGACCCTGAGTGGATGGATTTCATGGTGGCTTTGGTTTCTTCTGAGGTGATAATGAGCCATGTGGTTAGCATTGGTTCTTTGAATAAGATTGGATAACGTTTGGATAAGATTGAGTGAAATCTGTAGGTCCGGTTGTGGGTTGAAGTTGCTGCAAATGGTGATTATTTTGTTGCTAAAGAATTTAGAGATATTGTTACAGAGTTCCTGCGAGGCAGTGATCAAGTTGGAAGTGGGTGTTGGTGAGGTGATATCCTTCACAGTGGTAAATATTTATTTGCATCTGTTGGTGCTGGTATTGATACAGTCCACATTTGGTGGTTGAGATCATTTGGTGGTAGCATCTCGTGGCTCTGGATTTGGTACTACATAATTATTATATAGCCTAGATTGCTAAAATCCCTGTCGTGATTTTCGTCCACATTGAAACTCTGTCATTGTTAAAAAAAACTGCTGTCAGAATGAAAATTCAAGACATAAATTGTAGGACGGCTAAGTATCGTGCACATGACACAGGGAAGTTCAGATGATCTGATCCACTTTGGCCAACATTTTATTTGTTGGCCAATTAAAATATTTCACAAGTTCACCCTAAGATTGAATATTTTCTCATGCCATTGCTGTGACAAACAACAATCCTCATGCCTCTTTTTTCCAATTTCCTTCCTTGTCCCTTCTGTTGGAGCCCTTTGGACAGAGGTATACTGAAGATATACACGACTTTTTAAGTATTTAGCATGCAGAAAAGAGAGTAACAGTGATTTGCCATGAGGTTTGAGGCAAGAATATTTATCACTCTGTGGGCATATGCATGGGGTCTCTACCGAAAAGAACCAGGGAAAACGTACTTTGTGAGAAATGGCCATTGAAATTAGTATATTTATTTATTTATTTATGTATTCATTCATTCAGTAGGGAATTTTCAAAAAATGCCATGTATAATCTTTTAGTTATTCCACAGCGGTTACCTGTGTTCTGTTGTTATGGACGCTGTTCTGGGTAGAGAACTAAAGAAAACCTTATAGTTGACAGCTCTAGTAGAAGACACATCTTCAAGTAAGAGAGAGTCATAGGTGTAGCACCAGAAAGGAAACTATTCCATCAGTTCCTTGGATGTATCGTGCTAAGTGCAAAGGAAGTGGATCTGCGTGTCCACCACTGCTGCAGTCCCATTTTAGTGGAGAGATTGTGGCCATCTGTTGAATGATGAGCCACACTCATCCCAAATGGCTAAAGCCATGCAAGTCTGTTTGTGTTATGAGCCGGCTCTGATTCGGAAAGAGCTGCTCAACAAGCATATACCAAGGCAGAAATTCGGAGCGATGAAGGATTGTTTCACCATTACACGTGAATGAGAACCATGAAATTGTGTATTTCCATAGGTCAATGTTAATCTTGATGCAGCCGTTACATGTGGCCTCTTCATGCGTGTGCACAGACATATCCATACAGAGAAGAGTGATTGAGCATCTGTAATTAATCATTTCTGCACATTAATGCCACACAGGGTGAGCAGGTATTGACTGCCCTTCGGTTCTTTGTAGCAATAAAAAGGCGACATACGCATAGATGCAGACATTGAGTTCACCAACATCTCAATATCACTAGCATTACATTCAGGGGTGCCACATTGATCATGCAGATTAGGTAGTGCGTGGGGTGGTTAGGAGAGCAGCCACATGCCGATCTCGCTGTCACTCACTCACGCAGGACGTGCTTGCTTGGTCTGCACAATGGATGTGACACAGCATGGTCTCCGTTGAACACAGCAAGATGCTGCTTCTGTTCAAAGGCAAAACTTCAGAGCAGTCTAATTACTTCCAATTTGCTGTAGTTGACGCTGTGCGGAATTGTTTACATCAGTAGGGTGGAAAAGGGGAGGCGCCTATCTGCTTCTCTTATACTTACAGGTTATGACTCGCTTAATTACAGATTGTTGCTAAATGATTTCCCTACGCTGGGATAATGTGGATATATAGACCAATGGCATAATCGCCTAATGTAAAACAATGTGGAATCATGAATAGCGCACAAATGTGAACCACATGCTCAATTGGCTCAGATTACGATTTACGCATGAATGACGATCCTGACTATGTACGTATAGATTTTACAATATGAGCTTGTGATGTTTATACAGTACTGAGGGCATGCTTTACTGGTCTCTCATTTCTATTATTCGTCTTCCCTCAAATTAAATTAAGCATTATATCTAAAATGGTCATTGTTTTGGTACTTTATTTTGCAGATTATATTTTAGCGAGTATTTTATCTTAATTTTTTTAATTCCAATTGATGTCGGTGACAGGCAATGTAGTGCCTTAGGTCGCCCCTACCATGCATAGTTTTATAGTCAAAAATGTTACTATAAATATTACAGTAATGTTACCAGTGATAATATCAAGGATGTCATGAGTGCCGTAATTTGTGGGGTAATTTGTAGTGCAAGGCGAGGGCCCGATTTATAGTTATTTTAGGGCTCGAGTTATAGTTACTTGAGATAAGTCTAACTATAATAGGTGAATTTTTATAGTTTGGTTTGTTTAAATGTGAGCCTAACTATAACGTCCCTGTAAACTTTGATTTTCTAAGTGAATTTCTATGGCTTTTTTAATTCTGTTTCCTAACTATAACATCCCTGTAGTCTTTGTTTTTTTTTTTTTACTGAATTTCTATTTTTTTTAACATTTAAGACCTGCGGGCACCATTATACCGTCAGTGCTGGCGGTATATCTGGCTCCCTATTATGACTTTTCCGCTGGGCCAGCGGACGGTAACAGTGTTTCCGTCCGCTGGCCCAACGGAAAAGTCACATCAACATTGCAGCCGGCTCGTAATAGAGCCGGCGGCAATTTTGATGAGCAGCGGGTGCAGTAGCACCAGTCGCGCATTTCACTGCCCGAATTTCAGGCAGTGAAATGCGTGATGGGGCTGTGCCTGGGGGCCCCTGCGCTGCCCATGTCAAGTGCATGGGCAGTGCAGGGGTCCCCAGGGGCACCCCGGGTCCCCCTTACCACCAGCCTTTCCATGTCGGTGTTTACCGCCGTTGACAGGCTGGCGGTTGGGGATTATGACTGCCAGGCAGAAGCCTGGCAGTATGTTGGGGGGGCCAGCGGTATTGCCATGGCTATTGCGCCACGGTCATAATAGCTGGCAGAACACCGCCAGCCTGTTGGCGGTGTTACCGCCCGCTTACCGCCGGACGCCAGGGACATAATGAGGCCCATATTAATTTTCATTACTACACGTTAATCCAACCACTCTTCAGCCAAGACCCCTATCCACCCAACCCCACTCTGTACATAGTCATCTGGCTGTGCAGGCAGTTGTTGGCTAAGGCCTGTCTCTCTGGGTGTGAAAAAAGGTGTGAGAGGGTGTATTTGGGGGGGAAAGTGGCTGTGAGAGTGTCTGGGTGTGAGAGTGGGTGCATCAGTGTCGTAGTGTGTGCATCAGTGTCTGTGAGTAGGTGCGTGAGGGTTTTAGTGGTACTGTGACTGGGTGTGTGAGTGTCTTAGTGGGTCTGTGAGTGGGTGTGTAAGGGTCTGAGTAGGTGTGTGAGTGGGAGAAAGATTAAAAAAGAGAAAGATAGAGTGTGAAAGAGAGGGTGAGAGATAGAGAGTTTTTAGGCTTTGATTAAGGATATACTTAGAATGAGATATTTCTGGTCAACTTGAAAAGAAAAATGTATTTGTCAATTAAAAAGTGTGAGATTACCATTTATTGTGAACCTTAACATTTTCAAGTTGAAAATAAATTAAAGTAGGGAAATGACCACAGACACACCTGGACTAGAAACTTGAAATTTTATTGTGAGAGTCTGTGACTTAACTATTATGCCACAGGTGACTCCTGAATGTACTGTGACTTTTCTTTAGAAGTCATTGCATGGAGAGATTATTGCAGTGACTCTCTCTCTCTCCTCTCTCGCTGTCAGCTCCCACCAGGCAAAAGGAAACAGCTATGTCTTGAAGGTGTACACCCCGGAACGTAGCAGGAGCCAGCCTTGGGGGGTGTTGGTCCCCAAAGCCATCAATGGATCCACGAGGGGTGCGGCCCCGTTCCAACAACCATTGCCACAAGGAGGTAGTAGGTCCTAGAAATGCGAGGCAGCCCCCACACTATTTGTGATTAGTGCCCCAGGGAGGTGGCGGTCCCTGGGGATCCGGGGGGCTGGATAGCCCCACACACATAATTATTGTAGCCACAGGGAGGTGGCGGTCCCTGGGGCAGTGGAGTGGCCCGGGGGGCCCCCAAATTAAAATGACAATGCCCCTAGGACTTGGCCCACCCAGGGGCTTATTAAAAAACAAGCGATGGATCCCATGTTCGTTTTTTTTAAACCTTTGTTTGCCAGATCCGCCTTGAATCACAGTGAAAACTTTTAAAAAATGCTTTTTTTGCTCTGGTGGGGTCCCTCTGCAACCCTAGCACCAGAGCTAAGGGGTCAGGGTATCCCTTCCATGGCCCCTTTTGTTTTTTTTTAATTCCCTTTTTTGGGACTTAGCTGAAGTTGAGTCCCAATATGGCTGCCAACACTTCCTTATTAAGTGTTGGCAGCCAATCAGATCTCAGCACCAGATCAGGAGGGTTTACAAAGCCTTCGCGTCCCTATATATACAAATTTAGCTTGCCTTTGAGTTCTCAAAAACTACTGAATGGATTTACACCAAATAACAAAAAGGCATCTATCTGGACCAAGAGCTACCTTTCTGCCAAATCTGGTGCAATTCTGTCCTGTAGTTTGGGTGCTATCATTGTTCAAAATCCCTATGGAAATGTGACTGGAGAAAATGCGTTCTGGGACCCCACTTTTTCTCGGCCTCCCCTTGACGGATCTCCCTGAAACTTTCCAGACAACAGCTGAAGTGAGAGTTGCATTTTCTGGGAATATTTTGAGGTGCCAAAGTTATTATCAAAACATAAAATGCTTTTTCTGTAGAAACTAGGTCCTAGCTATAACTACCTAGTGGCAGTTATCCACTAGGTCACGCACTCACACACACACACAGACACAGATACACATATATAGACTATGTTATGTCTTTTCAAAGACATACATGGTAAAGGCAAATGCGTGGTTAAGACTTGCATGGTAAAGGCAATGCGGTGAAAAGGCGTTGCTTGGAAATGATGCGCCCTAAAGGCATTCATTGTAATGTCATATATCTTATCTCTTGACTTAATCCAGGACCCTCTGTTAATGTACACCTGTATTTTTTAAATAAAGCTTTGATTTGCATAAAATATTCTGACACAGTTTGCGCAATATAAATCGTACTGAAAATATTAATATTATTGCATTCACATACGTGTATCTGTGTAAAGCCACAAGTAGGCGCATGGTAAATTCACTGCATTTTTCAGAAATAAGCCTACCCTCACCCGCACCTTCATCTGACGCTCTGTACTGTTCACCACGCTCCGCTTTTCGGTCCATGCTATATAAATGCGGCAAATCAAAGAAAACGATAAAATACATTATATGTGCAGATGATGGTCGTTCGGTCTAAATAACTTTGTTATACAAGGCAGTGAAGGAATGAATTGTAAAAGTGTACATATTCACTTGCTCCAGTTGCTCCCACCGTCTTCAGATAAAGGGAGGCAGAGAGAAATCAAATAACTTCTGTTTACTGTTCCATGGCGGAGTTTTATAAAGGCCCAGTTTTTCTAGAAACCTCTGTGGTCTCACATTCACATGCCAGGCATGGAAACAGTTATGCGCACGACCCACTGCTTGCTTTAAGGCTCAATGCAAAGCAACTACTTAGCAAAAAAATCTGACGTCTAAGAATTGTAATTCTTTTAAGAGCATGCCCTGAAGCTCTTAATGCCAATTAACTCCAAAGCAGCTTCAGCATTATCCCAGGAAGCAACATCGGATCAACCGGAGACTGGGATTAGGCTAAACACTGAGCAGTCTGAAACAACCACTTCCTGTGCTGTGACCATTACCTGTCCTCTTTCTTGCCAGTTAACTTTTCGTTTTTAAACATTAGGCCTCCAAGTACCAAACTCAGGTCGGAAACCGGTCAGTGTTTTTGATACCGACTGGTTTGCAACCTCGGCTCTATTTTGCAATGTAATTTATGGACCAATGAGTCTAATTGCAAAATACACATTTGCAAGAGTTGCAAAGCTCCTTCCTTATTAATATTTATGAGGCAGGAGGGATCTTGTGAACACATGCCTGTGCATGCAGGGATTGATGCGTGTGAGGGACAGCAAACATCCATCCCTTTGTCCAAGTTCCCAGCATCTGAGTGTTTTTATAAACAGCAGTACCTGTCCGTTATATGGAGAGAAGCAGTTAAAGAAAAAAAAAAAACAGAACATTGAAATGTATGTTCCTCTTGAGGTTGTGCACCAACATTCACAAATTGGAAGATGTTGCATGGGGCTGCTTCCTCTTTACGAATCATATTCCACCCAAGTGTGGTGGTGTTGTCTGTGACTATTGTAGACCATTGATACCAGGTGAACCAAATGCAAAAGAAGGGGGTGCCTCTTTCCTGCTCTTCCCTCTTCCCAACTCAAATTGGTTGCAAAAGGCAGCTTGCAAGCCAGAAATACATTTTGCCTTTTGCATCTTATTCTGAACCGGCTGCCCTGTGGCTCGCAAAGTATCTTTTGTACGTTATGACACCTACATTTGTGATTGCAAAACCTGTTAATCTGTGAAGCACAAGATTTGTTGATACAGAATGAGGGCCATATTCACAAGGCCCTTGGAGCAAATGCCTTGCTACGCTGCCCTGCGCCACCAGGAACGGGCAGAAATGCGCTATATCTAAAAGATCTATGCATTTCTTTTCTTTCACCCTGCGCTGGTGCACAAATTGCTGCCATGCACCAATGCAGGCACCCTTGCACCATTGTGCAAGGATACCTGCGTTTTGGGTATGATTGTTTTTGTGCAAAAAGAGATACCTTGCTGCACAAAAACAATCAGTGGAGTTGATTCCTCCTTCTGTGGAAACAACAGGGAGAAATAGATATTTCTCCCTGTTGCGTCACTCTTACACCACCCCTTGGGAGGTGTAGGCTTTTGACACATTCCCAGTTTCACAAAACCTTGTAAATCTGGGAATGCGTCAAAATCCATGGGTTTTGCATGGGAACACCCACGCAACATCTCTGGAAATGCCTTCCTGGTGCAAAGTAAGGCAACACAGTGGCTTTCACTGCTTACTCTATATTTACCAGGCCATGAAAAGCCATACAAAGTGGCTTTGCGTGGCCGTGTAGATATGGGTGTGCAGCCTGCACCGCCGGTGCATCTAAAAAAGTTACGTATCGGTGGCGCAGGCGGCTTTTAAATATGGTCTGAGTTTGTATAGGAGACCATTATGCTCTCTGCTTTTACAGGTTTGATTTCAACAAACAGTTCAACTCCTGCGTTTTTTGTGAGAAAAAGATGTTCTGACCCATCTACTAAAAACACGAGTGAATGCAAGCTATATTTGTCTATGACAGATCTTTTTCTCAGCAGTGTTTATTGATTGAGAACCTGCTCCATGGTGCCCCAGGTTATGCGCCTAGTCTGTTAATGAAACCTGCTGAAACCAAAATCTATCCTAGCCGAACAGGCCGATTTAATAGAAGGGACGTACAAATACATGGGTCCAATACTATAAACTGCTCCAAGGGTTGCTAATATTTTTTCAGAGCTAAATTATGTAAAGGATGATGCATTTTAAGACTGTTTCTAAATATACGTTCTTTGCTGACTAGTGATATCATTACACACAAAATCCTTTTCAAAGTGTCTTTTTGTTGATACGCTTGAAGGTTTTTTCTTAAATGCTTATAAGCATGCATGATTCGAAGGCCTCCAAAGTTTATGCTGTGCTTGAAAATGTCCCGATTATTTAATGGTGATCTGTATTTCTGTGTCCTAGGACTATTGTTCCTCATCTCATTCGTGAGTTGTTTCCCACTTCTGATACTGGAAATTCAGATAACAAATACTGAGCATAGAAGCGATATGCACCTGATTTGTTGCCATTATTGTACGACCAGGATTCCCAAAGCCACCTAAGTTACCATAGATGGCCAGATAGTCCAGGGATGATGGGTGAAATATCATTCCTAGGCTGAAAAAGAGGAGGACTTGGAAATTACTGGTATGTAACTAGTGGGATTTACCTCCTGGCCCTTCTTTGTTCCTTCAGTCATCGTTCATGAGGTGTTCCAAAGAAGATTTACCCAGCCAGCGGTGCCATAAAATCCCAGCCCCTAAAACTGCAACACTATGAGTTTATTTAATTGTAAATCAGAGGGTGATCACAGAAATTGCACTGGACAACCCTAAACACGAACATTTACATAATTGATCTCCATGCTTTGCTGTCTGCAATGAGAGACTAAAGTATGGTGGAAGCCCAAGTGGGTCCTGGCAAATCTCCGAAAATAGGACACCTTGGTACTTCACTGGAATCTCCATGTCAATAGGAGAAAGGGAAAAAAGCAAGAGAATTCTGTGAATACTGGCATGTGATACCTGGAAGTAGGTGCAACTTGCACTCTCAGAATTTGTTCCTGTCTCTGTGATGGGACCACATCATGATTAATGACTGAGATGAACAAGAGGGACTTGGGGTCTTTGGGTATCTGGAGAGCTTGCTCTGCTTAAACTGGAAAAAATAATAACCCTTAATTGTAAATACCTATCATACACTGCAGAAGGTGACGGTTGGTAATTGCTCCCTTTCAAGTTTTGCCTTCCCACATCACTATCATATTTTGTTGTTTCATTTGTTCATATTTCAAACATTATGTCAACAATATTTCAAAAATATTTGTAGTAGCTACCTAATTAAGCTTTCCGTTTCAGTAGTAGCTGTTATGTCTACGTATTAAATGCTGACGTTTATCCCTCTTTCCACCTCCCTAATTCATGATTAATACTATTTTGTCAGTGTCGAGCTTTCTAATAGTATTTATCATTGGAGAAACTTTTCTCCATCCATCTAGCTTTTCCAACAGTTCAGCCTGAACTACGGGATGAAATGCATTTTTAAATTCACAATAATAATCAGACGCTCATAAGCATTCGTGCATGTGAACACACACACAAATATATGAAGAAGGTTTCGGTCAGCCTCCTTCGTCTGTTGGTCTGCTGAAGTGTCATTCAAATGTTGCTTCCACTCACCAACACAGCACCAACATACAGCATTGGGCAATGAGTCAGCCCATTTCACCCATTGGCTCACTGTGATGGCATTTTTTTGGTGTCAACGTGCAAATCCACCTAAAAAGTAGTTGGTAGGCCAATCTCTGGTTTTATTTCATTTTTTTTTTGTGATTATTTTTGTGGTGGGTCATTTTTTGCATATTTTGAAAACCTATTCCTGACAACTTTGGAGGACATACTTTTTTTTGCATTACTTTCACACTTGTATTGCTTAGTGCACATTTGAAGAAAAATGATGAAAATAAACACTGCCTGGTTTCCAAGGCCAGACCTATTTCCTTTGCCAGTGCATGTTAAAAATTGGGAAAACTGTGGCCATTCTCTATGAGGGGGGAGCGAACACAAAAGCTCAAATTTGATTAAACACTCTTTAGAGTCAAACATTCCAAATATTACACTGAACCAGAGTATTGTCCCTGAAGTTTTATTTTTCTCCAGTGTTCTCCCTCACTTCAACTCCTTGTGGAAGAAATACGAATGTTCCTCTTTGACAGTTTGCAAAATTTCATTCCTGGTGATAATGTAACATATTGAGGAGCATATGGGCTGTTAAAATGTTGCACGCCTACATCCACTACAATGTGTTGTAGATTTATATAGCACTTACTAGATTTGTAGAGGAATTTATGTACTTTGCATATAAGCAAAATGCTACTTGGCGTGACCCAGAGTTAGTTGGTAGCATTAGTTGGGGTGGGGTTAATCGTATTTTATGTAACATTATTAGAGCTATTAGCTGCCAATAGTTTCCATTGCACTGGAAGTTGCAAACTGTTGTAGCTGTTTTAGATATTTATTGATTTGCATTCCTAATTGTGTTTCTTTGGTTAACTGGAATGAAGGGCATGCAGAATGGATCGCGTGTAATTATTTATTTGTCCTACCAAACTGTTTTCATTGGATGGCAGTAATATTGTTTGAAAATACAGTTCTGTGTCTTGAGTGCTGCTTATTATGCTGGGTCACAGCCTGGTGGGAATTGCCCAGTACCATACAGTTCGAAAGGCCAAGCAGAAAGGATTGGTGTGGATTCAATTAGTGGGGGCATGAAAAAAGCGTGTTATGAAAATCAGGCACATTTCAGTGACGGCTCCTAAGGTGTCTCATGCAAGGAGTACAAACATCAGACAATGTGCGATGCCATGAATTCCCCTTCTCCAAAGCCGCTAATGCAAAAAGTGTTGTATTTAACAGCAGGTCATTACTTTTTTCTGATCTATCAGTTTCTTACACTTTGACATAACATTTCGCTGTTGTCCATTAATAAATACCCCACCCACCTCGGCGCTCCAAGAAGTTTGATCATTTGGCAAATGAATGTATAATCTTAGATCTAAATAGAATGGAAGTCAGAATAATTTATCAATGAATTAACTGAAATCCAAATGCATTCAAAACAAACTAAAACCCTGAGTTATACAAGTGTTTACTGCATCATCATACTACATTATGCCATTGGGATCAGGTGGTTTTTCTGGATTTGTTGGACAGAGTGAGACTAGAAATCAAGTTCTAAACGGAGTTCATTCTAACCTTTTAAATTGGGTACATTAGTCAGTGTCATTAAGCCTTTGATTCATGGATAAATGGCCCCTAGAGATCTCGGTTCATTAGTTGTTATATCCCATGTTAATGGGTTAGTTCGATGCGTTATTTCCATTCGAAAAACAAATGACATTTTCACAATGGAAGCCACCAGCAAAACACAATTTTAGAAAAGATTAGGGAATAAATATGTGTCCTCTGGACAGTTAGTGAAATTCATTCTATGTTAAATAACACAGAAACCTGTTAATGGATGTCATAGTGAGGGACGTGTACATCTCTCGCCTGGACACATTACTTTGTTCCTTATGTTACATTACCTTTGTCCAGGAAGATTTCAGTCCCTGGACCTTTTAGATTTGCAAGGCTTTAATCGAAAAAGCTTTACTGGACAGATAGAGCCAGATAAGATCAAAGGGCTTCTGGCTTTTCCGGTCAGTTTTACCTTGTAAACTTTCTTCAGAATAGAAAAGATCTCTTTTAATTGACCCTTGCCAATGATATTCTCTGCGAGAAATACTTTTTCTTTGCAGACAGTTTTTTCTCCATAGGCAGAATTTGTAGCATATGAATTGACCTATGTAACATCAATACCTGTATAGCTGCAGGTGTTCAACTAATTCAGCCCAGCGCACCCCTGGCAAGTGAGGATCCTTCCATAAAGACATTGAGAAAAGCTGAGTGTTCTCTTTTTTCCCTAAAAATATTAAATATCAAGCAGGTTACTCTAAGTTCCTCATAAATTAAGACTATCAGCCTCATTATGAGTTTGGCGGTCCTACTGAGGGACCGCCAAACTTGAGGGAGGATGCCACCACCATTGCGGTGGCGTCCCCCCTGCCCTATTACAATGTTCCCACCGGTCTGTCCCTTAAAAGAGCCGAGTGCTACCTTGTAGCACAGAGGAGGCCGACCAGCGCCCTCGGAATGCGCCCTGTTTGCAGACAGAGCGCATTCCGAGGGTGCTGGGCAGAAGGGACCCTGCACTGCCCATACCATGGGCAGTGCAGGGCCCCCGTGGACCCCAGCACACCCTCACTGGCAGCCTTTCCATGTCGGCGAAACCGCCATGGAAAAGCTGGTGGTCAGGGGAGTTGGAATCAGCCAAGCGGCGTTTAGTTCCGCGCCGCCTTGGCTAAGTACAACTACGAGTGAACTTTTATTTCCCTTTGTGTGTCTGCTTTGCACTGATGGTGGTTGTCAGCTCGCTTATTTGAAACTTTTACTTTTCAGTTTAGTTATGTAAAACTGCTTTATTTTCATTTTCAATTTATGTGGCAAGAAAAGTTTGGTAAGAGTTTACAATGCTAATTGCTCTGGGTCAAGCAAACGCGAGACCCGTTGCATTGGAAAAGCTTGTTATAGTGTGCCTCTACCACTCTTGTGATCTAGCAATGCTCTTGCCCTGTCCAAATAGATTTCAGACCAGAGCCAGTCTGCCTTCTTCGATCAGTTGCAAGCCATAGTTTGCCTAAGTGATCAGAAGAGTTTGTGGTTGAAGGGTAGATTACATCCACAGAGTATGATATCAGACAAAAAGGGGTGCTTGCAGTAATTTAGCTGGATACTACAGCTGATGCTAATTTATCAGATATTCAAGAGAAAAGGCCTAATGGAATCATAGATGGTGTGAACCTCAAGCCGCTTTGAGGCAACGTGCTGCTAAATGGCACCCACACAAAAAAACATTATTGTTTATCAAACCATTTAAGGTGCAATACAAAAGGCAAAAATAAAAGGTAATCAACATGCATTGTAAATCAATATAAGGAATCAGCATACGGTTCAATAAAATGCAGTTGGAAGATTACATAAAATCAAGGGAAAAATATTTTAAGCCCAAAGCATGCACCAGCAAGGAAGGGTTCTGTCTCTAGAGTTGAAGTAAACCAGACTGGCTCTACTACAAGATGTAAAATCTTTTCTCGGAAAATTCACTATAGAAATCAATGGGAATCGCACAGTCAGGATAATGTGAGCTAAACTAAATGAATCGCAATACAGAATTAGACAATGTCACCTAATGCTACCATACTAGCACTATCCTCTAACTCCCGTAACTGAATATTAATGTGTCCTCAGAAGTGGATGTACAAATCTAGGAACACCAAAGATTAGGTCACATAAATGAATAGCTTTCAGTATTACTGGCAGGAAGAACCGTGAATGTTGCAAAAGGGCTTCCTCCGTAGTTCTTTGAGAACAGCATGTCCATACAGAGTTATACATAGTGCACCTTTTAGTTATGTGCAGTGAATAGAGAAATGAAAACGCACACGATGGCTGTATTGAAATCCAAAATGCATCTTAGGCCTAATTCAGGCCTCGTTTGGTCAAGCACAGAAAAATGCAGTTCTGTCAAATGCAGTGTTTTCATTTTATTGCACAAATGTTCATAATATTAAATACACATTGTTATTAGATCAACTTTTACATTGTTCTTTGGTATGCTTGTGTTAAGCAAAGGATGAAGCGACAATACATGTGTACATATCTTACACATATACCATTCAGATGTGTCCTGCGGCATCTACTAAGTCACGAGTCAATATTTCACAGGACAGAGTTTGGCTAAGAAATTCATCTTTGCATTCTGAAGTTAAAAAGATAGCTTGTCTGTACAAACAATTGAGTGCAGACTGCTGTAAAAGCTCTAAGGATGATCTTGATGAGTCACCATGGACCTCATTTAGGAGCGACCCTTCCTGAACCCTGGCCTCAAAGGTGGAAAAATCAGTGGCTGGAGCACAGAGGCAGACATCCATTGGCCTCCACTTTTCTTGTTTCATGTCATTTTGAATACTATTAGACAGTTCATTATTTGTGTACAAAAATTGAGTAAAATTAGCTGGAATATGACCTTCCCGGGCAGCTGAGGTAAGTAAAAAATGATTTTAAATGTACATTAGGTGCGTGTGAGTGGGTTTATGTAAAAGAGAATATGTGTATGTCTGAATTTGAGTGCATGTGTGAGCATGTGTGTATGTGAAAGTAAAGGTCAAAGGGCATGTGATGCCACTTCTGCTACCCCTGGCATTTTGGTGAATTGACGTCCATGTGAGCCACTCCATAGTCCTGGGTCCTTCCTCTATGTTGTACATCAAAATATGTGATTAGGACACTGAAGAAGACGGTATAAGCAGGAAGCCATACAAAATGGAGGGTAAATTAAATGAGAAACAAATATCCCTTTGTGTACCTCCCAAGCAGAATTTCAGGACAGTATGCCAGAGCTAAAATAAGCAGTGAACTCTCCTCCAGCAAGCTGGTAGTTCTAGGTTTTGCAGATGAGAGTCTAAGGTAAGTTGGAAAAGACCTTCCAACCCTGTGATCCGATGTAAGTAGTGCATTATCTAGAAAATCCAAATAATGTAACAGATTCAGTTGTGTCTGTTTTTTTAAAAGCTCTTCGATTGCAACTTCATGAATGTACGTCATTGTGTAACTGATAGTCCTTCTATAAAGTACACTGATACCGCTCTTGTACAACAAGCACTTAAGCAATGACGGAGAGACATGAAGGTACTTTGGCGTCTTTTAATGAGTGAAGTAAAGCAAAATAAATAAATATTTTTACTCTGCCCGTGAAGAACACATTAGGGAATGCAAGTAAGCATTTTTTTATTATTTCAACATCTGCCGTGCACTAGATTGTATAAATAGAATGATTTGGAAAGCTGTTGCTGGAAATTAATGAAAGCAGCCATATCAATGATAAATTTCAAAGCAGCTAAAATCTACTGTGGAGTAATTCTATATCCCTTAGTTTGGCGCGTGTTTCAGCAATGAGTGGGTGGGAGTCTACGAATACATTCTCGGCAGAGAGAATACTGCCTTCCGAAAGGAAATGTTATTATTAACAAAATTAGCTATGGCATTCAGCATACACAGCCATACAATAGTTTTAGGATCTGTAAAATGATGATACCGACCGTCACGTGATAAAAAGCACATGCACATGTACAACAATGCTCCACTTCCACTTGGAGAAAACATTTTAATTTAAATTTACTTGTAGAGTTCCCTCCGCTAAGTGTGGCTTCCATTTGAAGCTATTAGCGTGAACAACCGGATTGAAATCTGATTATTTACTGTTATTCCCCCCACTCTGACGTCATTCGGGGGACATGCTCAACTGCCGTATTCCCTATCAGTGTGGGTCAGTGCAGTGTCTGTGCTGGAGCACAGAGCAGCAAAGGTGGGTGGGGAAGGTGGCAGGAGGCCAAGTATTTCTTTTTTTTATATTTGGGTGAGTAGGGGAGGATTCACAAGACGGTGGTGTGAGTGAGTGGTAGGACACCAGATTTTTTTTTCAATTGGGGCAGGAGGGCAAGGGTAAATAAAGAACGGTGATAGGGTGGGTGGCATGGGACTAAGTATTATTTTTTTACATTTGGGCAAGCGTTGAGAGGATTGAAGAGGGGCGTGTGTGGTAGTACACCAATCCTTTTGAACTTGGATTTGAGGAGGAAAGGTAAAGGCAGAGACCCTGGGTGGAAGGAGGCCAGGTGTTATTTTTTCACTTCGGGCAGGAGGGCGTGTAAATGCAGTGGGTGCTGTGGTGTGCGTCTGGCAGCCAGATATAATTTTTTTCCTAATATTTAAGATAGCATTGAAGGTGGCTCTGAGGGTGGTGTGGGAGACTGTTAGGATGCCAAGTACCTTCTTTTCTAAAGCAGAATGACTGCTAGTGCAGGAAATGGACAGATGGTGGCCGGGATGAGTGGCAGAGCACAAGATTTACTGAGTGCACAGCAGGAAGATATGTAAAGAGCTTCTCCAACATGTAGCTTGTGAGCTACTGGTAGCTTCTAGATACCTAGAAGTAGCTCTTCTGTGTCCAGTCCAGCTTACTAAGTTAGAAGCTTCTGCTTGGCTCAACATTGAACAATGTGTATTCAAAATGAACATTTGTGTATTTTCAGAACTAGCAAGCTGATGGTTGAATTCCCAAAATATGTAAAGCTGATCAGCTAGTGATAAACCATAAGGTGTTGTGGAGCTTTACTACTAATATTACCCGGGTGCCAGGGGCATGTATGCTATGGCAATCATCTATTACCTATGTAAAGGCATTCCACTTTGACAAAGCCTTTTTTTACATAACTCTTTGGCAAACCTGACTGATGCAGTGGTGATAACTCAGGTGATTTTCCATAGGGTGGCGACTAACTAAATATTGTCTGATGTGTTCTTTGTCACAACACAGACCACTAATGATATGAGTAGCTCAGGATGATTTATATTGGTCATAAGTTGCTCTCATAGCAGAAAAAGTTGGAGACGCCTGGCAACCTGTAACCTCAAGCTGCACCCAAGCATTGGCTAGAGTTAGCAAAGTGAACTCACACCCCTACACTGCTTTCTATTCCATCTGTTCTTCTTTCCTCCTAACTCATTATGCGTTCCCATTTTAAGTCTGGCCTGAAGGCAGCTTTAGTTGCTTTAGGAGGCTAATGTACTCTAAGCAATGCATGATTTTAATAGTAATTTTACAAATAGAAAAGATCCATTGCCTTGACTGTCATAGGCATTAGATTGTCAAAGTGTCGATGATATGTTGTGTCACTGCACAGGAAAGTATACATACAATAGGTCACCTCTCTTTAGTTATTGGCTTTATTTGGAGTGTCCGTCTTTTCTTGGATAAACCCACAGGAAAGTAATGTAATTTGACAATCACATTGTCAATTGTTTTGAGTGATGGCATTTTGCTTGTGCATGGCAGTCCGGGTTTTGATTGTGTGCGAATGCTTCAGCAGTAGCCGACTTGTTCTGTTCTTTATCTGTAGTGGCAAACTTGGAGATTCAGTTATTTTGCAAGTTTGTTGGTTCTTATAGTAATCGTGTAATTGTGCATTGTACTGTATTTTATTGCCAAGCAGTTTAAAGTTTAGATTTTATTTTTATTGTTTTAGCATGTTTGAATGCTTATTTCATGCTTTTACTATACAAGTAACACTTGCCTGGTGTGATAGCCTGTCTCATGTTTCAAACCATAAATCCTGTGTACCTATCTATTAAGTAATAAACACTTAACCACTGGAGCGGAAATGTTCTAGATTCTAGACAGTTAACACCAGACCTATTGACTTTACCCGACTCAACACCTATATTGGGAGCTTAGTAAAATTAACTCGCTGGGTTTTCCTTGCACAGTTTTCTTCAATACCCAAGATAAGTATTTTCATGGAATGAACAAAGATGCACAAAACTTTGGTATCTTATCAAGAAATTTATGTTTTAAAGTAATGGATGCAAAATAATTATTACCTAAACTATTATTGAACCTTGTTCAAATAAGGAACCCAAACGTCAGATGTACGACTTTCATATGAATTGTTCTTGTTTTGCAGGTATGGTTACAGAAATACGGCTACCTTCCACCAACTAATCCCCGGATGTCCGTGCTACGCACTGCAGAGACCATGCAATCAGCTATAGCTGCTATGCAGCATTTCTACGGCATCAACATTACAGGGAAAGTCGACAAAAACACAATTGAGTAAGGGTCCCTTTTAAACTTACTTCCTAAATTTATGTTTGACTGCAGACCAGAATGTTTGAGAGTAAGCATAAGCTGGCCGTTCGAGAAAACTACAAGTATGAACACCACCCAGTGTATATATCCAATGTCCCTTGGGCAGGGGTGTAGCATAGGACTCAGCAGCCCCTTCGACGCTGGACAGTCACCACCCCGAATTGGGCCCCCTAACTCTTCAGGGGCCTCCGTTTAGCCCATGGCAAATGTATGTCTGTGAGAAATGGAAGACTGAGGACCACCTCGTCATATTCTGCAGGGGGGGCCTTCATTTGCCTTACACCATTACCTTGGGGTACTCATTCTGCTTAATGCGCATCCTTGAAATTGAGATTCTTCACTAATTGAGAAACTTTAATGTAAGTTTATTGCTCTTTCCTAAAGTCTAATCGATGCATGCTTTTACTAGAATCACACACACGGTGCAATTTATATCTGTTGTTACTACAGTTACAATGTTGCCAAATACAATTTACAACATTAGTAAAATGTCCAAATGAAGGGCATTTAGAAAATGTTTACAGTTGCCTACTGAGTTCATCTATTTAGAGTTCTTGAACTTTTACGCTAATATCCCCACTAAGGGCCAGATTTAGAATTCAGTGGACGAGTTACGCCATCACAATGGTGGCGGATACCCTATCCGCCGAAATCCAAAACCCATTATACCCTATGGGATTTAGATTTCGGCAAACGGGATAACCGTCACCTTTGTGATGGAGTAATTCATCCACAAATATCTAAATCAGGCCCTAAATCTAAGTATATTATGTTTTCACTTGTACCCCAATGTTCTCTGTGTCGGATATTGCCATGTCTTAACTATACTCCTAGACTAAATATCAAGCAAAAATCTGAGCTCACACAGGTTTATCTGGCCACATATCCTGTCAAAGCTTCCCTTTGGAAAGCTAGGTCAATCTGGAACAAGACCTCCTACAAAATGAAATATTTAGATTCAACCCTCTATTTATCACTGCCTTCACTAACACCCAGCTAGAGCACAACACCAGTACTACTTCTGCTACTCTCCTAACTGAGTATGCCACCTTCTCCCACAACCCTATGAAACAATGCAAAGGTAGGGGAGTTGCCATTCTCTTAAACAGATTAGCCAAGACTGCCCCAGTCCTTAAAAACTTTTCTCTTTAAAAAACAATCTATTAACAATCATTGCTGCTTTCAAGGTGTGCATTATGACCCTCTACCAGCCTCCAGGGTCCATATTAAAGAAGTGCCCTGGGTGTGCAACGGGCATGTGAGCCTGCTTTGCGCGCCGTGGAGCTCTTTGGTAAAATAGAAGGGGCCGCAGATGCTTGTACGGCCCTATCTGTAATACAGATAGCACTGGCACACATATAGAACCAGTGCTATCACCATAGAGTGTTCCCTCATTTGCATGGGGGTGTAGCCCCATGCAAATGATGGAATCCCTTTGCTTCTGCATCCGTGCGGGGTGCAGTAGCAAAGAATCTGTCAGGAGGTGCTCTGTCAGTGAGCCCCTGATATTAGCCCTCTGAAGGGAGGCCGGAGGTCTCCTGGACCCCCCAGACATCCTGTGCAGGCGGGTGCAGTCACTCACTGAAAACGCCTGCAAGGAGATCTCTGTTCCCCCATAAAAGTGTACAGGCACAGTGAAACAAAGAGCGGCTGCTTCAAAGCAGCTCTGTTTTTCACATGAATGTGCTGCCCCCAGAGCAATGCGAGTTCGCGGCTGCCCTGGGGTCGGCGCAATCATGCTAATATGGTGCATTTTCCTTGTTTGCATCTGGCACACCTTTTAAAAGATTCTCCTAGAACAACTATCTCTGCATCCTCTTTCGCTACCTTAGACTTTGCAATCTAATATTCTTCAGAAATCACAACCTTTTGGCACACCCTAGCCTCTGTGTTTCATTTTCCATCTTCCACCTCGTGTATCACTACCACTGAAAAGGGCCACGAACGGTAACACCTGTGATCAAGGTCGTGCTGACCGAAACTTGTCGGGTGTCTTTGTTTGCTTTTGTGTGCGTACGATTTGAAAAGCTCAGCATTAAAGCTTTTGGAAATTCTACACCTTTGGAGTGCGGTTCTTTCCTTGTGAAGAGAAGGAATTTGTTTACATTTATATATATATATATATATATATATATATATATATATATATATATATATATATATATATATATATATATACACACACACACAGATACATATATGCATATGTGTGTTTTATATATATAAATATATATATATATAAATCACCCTAATTCCTAAAAATCCCTTACCACCCAAAAATCAATACCCACCTCAAAAACCCTAAAAAAAAACACAGTAAACTTTAAAATGACACTTGCCACCCAAAAACCCAAACCCACCCTAAACCCTAAAATGACTCTTGCCACCCGAAAACCCATACCCACCCTAAACCCTAAATCCCTTCCACCCAAAAACCCATACCCATCCTAAACCCTAAAAATCCCTTACCATCCATAAACCCATGCCTCCCCTAAACCCTAAAAAACCCTTACCACCCAAAAACCCATACACAGCCTACACCCTGATAATACCGTAACACCCAGAAACCCATGCCCACCCTAAACCCTAAAAACACCTTAACAACACAAAACCCATAACCACCCTAAACCATAAAAACAACTTACCACCCAAAAACACATACCCGCCCTAACCCCTAAAAACTCTTAGCCATCCAAAAACTCATACCCACCCTAAACCCTAAAAAAACATTACCACCCAAAAACCCATACCCACCTTAAACCTTAAAAAAACAAATTTCCACCAAAAAACCCATATCCACCCTAAACCCTAAAAAGTCCCTTGCCACCCATAAACCTATACTGACCCTAAACCCCAAAATTACCCTGACCACCAAAAAACCCATACCCACCGTAAGTTGTAAAATTACCCTTGCCACCCAAAATCCCATAACCACCCTAAACCCTAAATTTCTTGTAAGGGCATGCATAGTAAAGGCACATTCGTTGTAAAGGCATGTGTGGTAATGGCATGTGTGGTAATGTCACATGTGTGGTTAAGTCTTCGTTGTAATGGCATGTGGGGTTCAGGCTTCATTGTAGTTGCTGTTTCTCTTCACAACTCACCAAGAGACTCCAGGTCATCCAGGATGCAGTGGCTAGACTCACACTCAACCTCCCACCGCACATCTACATATCCTCACAGTTCATAGACCTCCATTGGCTCCTGATTCACAAATCTGCTCTTTCTTACTACTCACACACACATACGAAGTGCTGTGCAGCCAAGGGCCCACCTATGTAGACAGCCACATCAGCTTTCGACCCCCACCAGAAATCTTCGCTCCACCAGCCTACTCCTCACCCATGTATCCCACATCTGAAGAGTCAGAGCTGGATGTACCTGGCTCGTAAGGCCAAGAACGACCTCCCTTTGCACAGTAGAGATGCCAGCTCAATTCTCAAATAAAAAAAAAAAAAAAAAAAACCTGGCTCTTTCACTAGAACCAGCCAGGGCAGCAATCTTTTCTCCAGGCACCAGAATACCCTCCCAGATGACATGCACACACTACAAATACTCATAGGATAACTTGACATAATTCCTAGCTCCATCTTCTTACTGCCAGATACACTCAGGGGCTCATTTACAAGAATCTTACTCATCAGCACGCCAGATTTCTTGTGCCTGCTGCAAATGCATTAACAACGCCATTGATGTGCTGTATTTACAATACGGAGTTCCATGTCGCGCATTTTCATGAATGCTGATGAAATTCTGATGCATCTGTTGGTGCTAAAGTGACACATTGCTTGAGTCGTGTTATAAAACTGATGCAACTCCAGCAATGCGTCAGAACACAGAGGAGAGTCCTGCAGCAGAGTCGACGCGGGAGAGAGGAGCGGCGCGGAGGTAAGTTTATTTTTTATTTTTTTATTTTTAATTTACATTTCTTTACCCCCTGTAGCCCCCCCACTCCCTACCCCTGTGGCTACCCCACCCCCTGTAACCCTGGCGAGCCACAACTGATATTACATACTTTAAAATATAAACTAAAAACACATCTCGTTATAGTTCTGTGCTATGGCTATACACCATCGGTGAATATGAGATAAGAGAATACATGAAAAAGTACATATGAGAATTCATTGTAGTTTATATATACAGAACAAAGTCCCTGTTTCCTGTACAGATGGTTAAGGAAACCTACCGATTATTCGTGGCATAATCAAAGTTCATCCATCTATCGCACTTCATTTTAAAAATACACTTCAATTTCAAGAACAATATTTGGGAACAAATTAGCCTTCAGATTGTGCGCCGCCGTTCTCCAATACAGTCACTTGATAAAACAGCTGACATGAATGATTTTTTAATCACTTATGGGAGCAGTTTCTGAAAGCGTCTGCACGAATACAGATGCCAAATGGGACTGAAAACATTGCTTTATTCCAGAACATAAATTATTGTATTGAACAGCTCTGCGTCTTAATAGCAAGGCTATACCGCATCGTAGAGAGTGAAGACTGGCCAATGCTGCAGCAATGCAGCTTTTTTTGCACTTATATTAACGCTAAATCAAAAGTGGTGTACCGTTGTCGTTCTGTTTCTGCTACACAAGTGTTACCATAGAGTATTACCTTCTTCGTAGCTTAAAATGTAAGGAGCCCGAGACAGAAATATTATGCAGGAATTCAACAAAAAGACAGGAGTCCTGCAAGAACAGGACACAACTACTCACAGCAAAAACCTTGCGACTTATTCCCAGGGGCTCTCCAAACCTTCTATTTAAGTGATATTATTGCAAGATATGGCAGAGAGTTTCTAAATTCAGAGGCAACGAGTTTCATAGCAGAAGTCTAAGGGGAGAAAGAGATCTCTCTCAAACTTTAAACGCTTTGATGGCCTTTCCACAGGTTTGTATGGCCTGAAACAGGAATTCAATGGATACCTGCCCAATCTGTATAAGATCTTGAACATAAGGCATAGAGCCCTAAAGAAAACCTTTTGCTTCTTAGGGAGCCAATCCAGACTGATACGTGCAGAGTAATGTTGTCTCTCTTTCTCTCAGTTTAACAGAGACAAAAACAGCAAAGTTCTGAGCTCTCTACAGCTGGGACAGAGCGATTTCCTGAAGACCCACAAAAGAAGATTAATCTAACGTTGGTGGAATACATGATGCAATGACTTACCGATGTAGTTGTTGCGACACATAAGGAATCACCCTTTTCTATACTTTGAGTTGGAAGAAGCATGATGAAACCACTGTCTTAATTTGGGACATCATAAAGCAGTCGGGATCAAGGTAGACCCCAAGAGAATTTCCCGTGGTTGATGGCATCTGTGAAGAGCCCAAAGCTGTGGGCCGATGACAGTTGTCACACGTGTCGAGGTTTCTGCCTATTACCAGGATTTGAGTCTTGTGAATTTAGTGACATTCAGCTTTGGACAGCTAGCAAGCAATTTTGTAACTGCAAGGCAGAGCCTGACAACTGCTCGAACCAAATGATAACCTGAGTATATAATTGGAATGGCAGAGCAGCTGTAGGATTTAATGAGTGCAATCCAAAGGGGGGGTTAAACCTTAGACAGCGTAGGAGAGAGGGATGAATCATGGGGGTTGCCACAAGGGATCTCTTGGAATGAGAGCAGCAAAGCTGTAGGATAACCAACTGTGTACGGTTATTCAGGAACGATGCAAATACCTGTTCCTTTAGGGCTAAATCTTCCTAGCAGGCTAGTGAGATGTTATAATCTCTGGTGTCAAACACCACAGACAGATCAAGTAACAAGAGCTCTGCAGAGCTGACCTGATCCGAAGCTGGCCTAAGATCCTCTAAAGTCAGGGCCAGGTCTGTTTTTGTGCGCATTACACATCTGAAGTTCAGTTACCAGGCGTCGAACAGACTGGAGGCCTCCAAGTATGCTGCCAGTTATTTGGAGACAACCTACCTAGTGATTTTACTCAGCAATGGCAATAAAGTAATTGAGTAATAGTTTACTACATTACTTTGAGATAAATAATGTATGTCATTATCACCCTCTCGGGTGGCGGGGTTAACAGTAACACACACACAACAGCAGCTTGACTTCATTGTTAAACATGCCTACATCCATGTTGAGTATCTCTACATATTCGGCATACATGCATGGCTACAAGGCATGCACACATGTAAAATATTTATGTAAGTATATATGCTTTGTTGTAAATGTAAATGTAAATACTGCAGAAGTATCAAACGATTGTAGACTGCTCTTTAATGTAACATAAATCAATTCCTTAAAAATGTGAACTTTTTTTAAACTGTGTCAGTAGGAACAGGTGTGCAGAGGGAAACAAACAAGGGAATAGAATCAAATGATCAACAAATAGATAGTCACTCTTAAGAGTCTCACAGGCACACTTTCATATTATTTGGTGACGACTGATAAAGTCTTTCCCTCTCTAGGAGCAGAGCTCATTCACAAGAACGGAAATTATTAAAGTAGGGGTATAGAGATCGAGGGATTGAGGGTAATGAGGGAAGAATAGTCCTGAAAAGTTCATGTTTTAAGATTAATATTAAACTGATAGCCTGACAATAATGCTATTGACTGCCTTGTGTCATCCTTATGCCCACACAGTGGTGGATCCGGTCCATTGGATGCGTGTACGGCAAATGACTAGCCCCTTTGACCAGCCGTACCATTACTAATAGTGTCTTAACAGCTTCTGTTCACTCAGAATTTGCATATGTATGAATTTTTTTGTTGCTGTAATGTTGTTTTAGGGGCTACTGGAGAAGGCACTAATTAGAGCTCCATCTTGGTCTTGTTAAGGGTGAAAACTCTGTGTTCACCCTTACTGTTCAGATGCAGCCATTCCGAATTGTGTTACAGAGTTCTGTCAGCAAGTGCACCTTTCATTTATTGAGCCACCTTACCAGAAGTGGAGTACATACCTATAAGGTTACTTTCACATCCATTTACAGTATAGGAAAATGTTTTGCTGGTAGGCAAAAGTAGCACTGGAAAGTTTTGGTTATTACAGACCTTTAAGAGTAGCTTTCCTAGTTAACCCATACCTGCCAGCTTGTGATGTTCTTTATTTACTTTTCTTTACCGCTGGCCATCTAATAATGTGGAAAAGACTAATCTTAACTGGACAGTGACCCCTGTGAACCCGCAACGAGATCCTAACTATTAACAATACTGAATAATGGATCTTACGCTAGAGGTAGATGAATCAAAGCGACATAGGTTTGAGGGGATGTCATCAATGGGTAATGTGAGGACCAACAAATCAACAGCATTCAATATTATAAGGCTTCAGACAATAACCACACCAGTTTAGTAATATGAAGCCATATATTTATTTCCCTATATTAACAATGCTAAGGTCACAAAAATAACTCTCAAACACAAATGATAAGCATATAAGATCAATAGCGGCTGATTAAAATGACATATATATCTCAATTTGATTAATACAATTAAACAAATTATCTGCAAAAGAATCACACATCAATAATACAAAAACTGGTAATAATGGTAAGGTATGCATTAGTTCAGCATCAAATGATTTCAAACCAGATCATGGGCATATCAATACATGATTAATTCCATATCTAACCACAGATTAGCATTAAATGTTGGACTTCATGTGAAAAGAATTTAGTGACACAAATTTTGAAAACTTCTAACTGGATTATGACATATAAAAATACTATTATGTGCAGCAATATAATCATTAGTTGCAGTTGGTACCTGAAATGCAAGAGAGACACAATTCACATTTAATAACCTACATTACCACAAAAGTAGTAACAGCAAAAGATCAGCTTCCACTTGAGGATACCTACTCTAATTAATCTACACAGGTTGTTATACTAAAATCTAATCAACTCCTGATTGGTCAGTCTATGGGGTGGTTTCATTTCAGCCAATTGACAACTAAATTGATGACCTAAACTTGACAAACCTACGCTAACTATAACATTTTCATTCAGTGGATACACACTCCTTCGGTCTCGTCTGTAACTCCATTGTCTCATCTGACTCTCGCGTATCTTGTTCTCAGGAATAAACTTTCTCTGATACTTTTGTTTCCATCCTTGAGGAAAGACCTAGTATCATCCTCAAACAATAGGACATTTCAACTTATGCAATGCTTGGTTAATATATGACCTTGTAAGGCATTACACCGCAACTCACTAGGGGTAGCTGTGGATAAGTCTACACAAATTCAAACATTTATTATGGAAGCTTTGAATCATGGAAAATAACTGCAGCGTCTGAACATAATTTTGCTCAGCCAAGAACAGAAAAACAGACATTTTAAAAGTTTCTTGTTTTACACGTTAGTTCATCACACATTTTTAATATGAAAACCATTAATAAACATATTACAAAATTCGCACTCACAAAATCCCTCCTCTCATTACTATTTATGTCATCACATCACTTTCTAATACATTTATTTATTATCATCAGATTTAAAACTTTGTTTCATGAATTATCTCTTTTTCTCTTCTTATTTTCTTTGTAAAATGTATTCATTTCTATTCTAAAATGTCGTTTATTCCTTTCCAATTTTCTCTTCTTAATACATTTTATTATTCTAAAGGTCCCCCAAATTCCAATTAAACAAAACACAATTATTGACACCCATTTCGCAATTTTCAAAAAAATAACATTTTTTCCCACATTGCTAAACCAATTTCCCACAGCTTCAATTCCTTTTCCAGCCTTTTCCCAAATTGTAGTTTCTTTTAGTTCTTTCAAATCTTTATTATTAGTGTTAGTCACATTAGTGATTAATTCCTAAACCTTTCCCGAATTATCAGGGATAAAAGAACAACAATGATTAGAACCAATTAATTTACAAACTCCGCCTTCTTTCGCCAAAAGAATATCTAACTCAAGGCGATTCTGTTGTGCAGTAGCTCTCGTAGCAGCCAATTCTGTGTCCAGAAGAATGATAGCTTCGGAATATCTTGTCAACATGTTATCCACTATTGTGGACAGCTTCTGAATCTTAATCGAGTTAGGACCACTCCCACTGATGCAATTATAGCCCCAAATATGTCTCCCACAATGCCAGAAATTGATTCTCGCTTGTGTCTCGTTTGTAATTTCATTGAATCAGGAATCTTACTCAAGTCTTCCGATTGATAGATCTTTGGAAGACTACTCCCAGATAACATGTCCCATACCACCCTCTAGGAAGACAGTAGTATGAATTTCTTCCACAAATATAGTAAATGCCAGGTATCGGAGGATCCTGTCCATTCATCATAAAATCCCACTTACTATTGAACATAAAAACATGTCTGCACTCACTCTTTCCAACAAACATTCTATCATTCTTACTCCAAGGTCATTGTATACAAAGTTTTCCTACATGCTCAGCATCTATTGTTAGTATACTTTGTTTAGTGATGTCAGTATAAGCAAAATCTATTCCAGGCTTTCTACTTATAATTTTCTTATCCATTTTGCCTTTATTTCTCTCCTTCTATCTTCTGTATTATCTAAAAAATTCTTTTCCACTGATGCTAGTAAACAAGTTAAATTATTACAGTGACCGAAGGCATTTCCAAAAGTTAAAGTTGGCTCAAAGAAATCTCTCAAAATTACTGTGTTATTTTCTATGGCTATTTTATTCAAATATCCTATGACAGTTACAAAATATAATACCATATCATAGTTTGAATAAAAATATTGAATATACTTTTGATTATAGAAACGTGTTAGCAAAAGACTGCAGCTTATAGCATAAGTCACAGGTAAACTATGATACGTAGTTCCTCCTTCTACTGGTGCTGGAATCTGTGTACATACATAACAATCAGTCGCATCCATCACTTCAACATACTCATTAAATAAGCGATAGAAAACATTAGAAGAAAGCTCTTTTTCCTCATGCAAATATTTTACATCTATTCGCAATCTATCTTTGGTTAATGACTTATCAGCCAAGTCTAAGGAATCCATTTTCAGAGTCTGATTTACTCCATCAGTCTCATAAACAGACACCCCCAAAATAACAATAAACATATCAACACACTCATTACCGCTAAACCAATACTAAGCACTTTGCAACAACTAATCCCACAGTTTTGATTGTGTGAATTACTCATTCTTCATGTTAGGAGGAAAAAATAAAAAAAACAATTAAAAAAAATCTTCAAAAGTCAACAAAAATTTGAAAAACCCCGCCTAAACTCTTTTTATTTTTTATTTATTTTTTATTTTTATGTATTCAGTCACTCTGGGACAGTTCCTTTGTCAAGTTCAGTATAGCAGCTCATCTCCATTCAGTTTTTCATTTGTCTTTTCCAGTCAATTCCATTTCTGTCTTTGCAGTATAAGTTTAATACTCAATTTTCCATTTTTCTTTAACCCAAATGTCTCTCATGTGAATCTTCATGTCCCGAAGTCAGAATTTTCTAAGTCTCTGTCAAAACAATAACTCACAAATTCTTCTTGCCAGTCACTTGAATTTAAGTATCCCCATTCAGGTCCAGCATATATCCTGCTTGCAACTTTTTTCCATTTTGGTTGTCTTCCACTTTCACTATCTTCTCCACTAGTTTGTTCTTCACCAGGCAATTCTCTTTCCTGTGATATTGATGGTATCACATCAATCTGTCCCTTTTACACAGCTTTCTCTGGCCAATTGTCTCCTTTCAGTCTTCCTTTTGTCAATAGTCTTCTCAATATCGAGTCTTCACTTGCCTTTGGACCCTTCTCTTCAGACGTTCCTGCAATTGGTTCTGGAAGAGTATAATCCACTAGGGGCGGGACTTTTCTCAATTCCTTTCCCAGCGGGGTCTGTCTCGTCTTCGATTTGGCTAGACAAACCCCCTGCTACTGAGATCACCTTCCTCTGAGCAGATCTTTCTTCTGTTGTTTCCTCTTTTCCGTTCTCATTCGAGGACACCCTCCTCGGATCGGAATCAGTCTCACTTCTTTCTTCTTGGACTGATTCTTCTACTCCTTTTACATCTTGTTCAACCTCTTCACCATTTGGTTCTCTTTCATCTGTTATAGGAGTAGATACATCTCTGTCATTCTCGATATTTTGCTCACTCTTTTCCCCTTGGTTTCTGATGTTCCCAACTGTTGGCAATCTCAAGAGTTCTTCTCTTTCTGTTGGATCATGCACTTTTCTCGTATGGCTCTCATGCACCCAGTTCGGCAAACCAGCACACTTTACTGCAGTTGTTGTAGTGAGCACAATTTGATATGGACCTTTCCAATGTGGTTCAAGACAAGACTTTTGTACACGCTTCCGTATAAGCACCCAGTCTCCTGCTCTCAGACTATGTCCTTGACCTTGTATTTGTTGGGCTGTTGCAACTTCCACCTCATGAGAAAAAGACCAAACCACATCAGGCAGGCTTTTGCAGTAATCTAGCACCATATCATCTGTAATATTCACAAGTACGTTTGAAGGTATTGCTGGAAATCTCATTGCTCTCCCCATCAGTATCTCATGTGGAGATAACCCAGTCTTTTTGTCAGGTGTACTTCTCATTGACATTAGTACTAGAGGTAGAGCATCTGGCCATTTCAGATTTGTTGATGCACACACTTTTGCCAATTGTGATTTCAGCGTTTCATTAATTTGTTCTACTAAACCTGAAGCTTCTGGGCGGTAACTACAATGCAATCTTTGCTGAATATTTAATACTGAAAAAAAGCTATTTTATCACCTCATTATTGAAATGTGTACCCCTATCTGATTCAATTGAGACCGGAAACCCAAAACGTGGAATTAGCTCTCGCAAAAGCAACTTAGCCACAGTCAGACTGTCATTTCTCCTTGTCGGGTAAGCCTCATCGAATGACTGAAAATGCACACAATCACCAACACATATTTTAAACCAGCACATGCAGGCATCTCAATGAAATCCATTTGCATTCTACTGAATGAACCTCCAGCCATCCCTATGTGACCCATGTTGACAATTGTTCCTTTGCTGACATTCATCTGCTGGCAATTTATGCACCTATGGCACACCAACTCTGCCACTTGTCTGAATTTTGGATTGTACCAATATTGTTTAAAACTCCTGATCATTGCACCCCATCCAATATGTGTTTGGTAATGATAGTACCTAGCCATTTGCATCAGCAGACTATTTGGCAAGACTACCTTTCCCTCCATTGTCACTGAAATTTCATCCTCCCTTTGTATCCATCGATTTTTAATCCAATCCCTCATTTCCTCTCCTGAAACATTGTTCTGTATTGCTTTCAATTCATCTAGTGTCTCCACTATCTACACAGTGAAATTAGCATACATTTCTTCATTTTCAGACATCAATTCCCAATTTCCCTTAAATGAAATTCCATTTAGAGCACAAAAATGTGTAGCCTGGCCTGCATAAGCATTTCCCAATATTACATAATCTTGTCCTCTCTGGTGTGCACTGCATTTGACCACAGCGATTTTCTCAGGTTTCTGCACTGCTTGTAACAAATCATGTATTATTTTCCAATTCCTTACAGGTAATCCTGAAGAAGTCAGGAACCCTCTCTGTGACCACATTTGCCCAAAATCATGCACAATTCCAAATCCATACTGACTATCGGTGTAGATTGTAACTTTCATTTGTTCTGATCAATGACATGCTCTAGTGAGAGCCACCAACTCCGAAACCTGTGCGTATATCACTCCTTTAAGCCATGAAGCCTCAAGTATGCCTATGACTGTACACACTGCATACCCCGCTCTCAATGCTCCCCTGTTGTCTCGTAAGCATGAACCATCAATGAAAAGAATTTGATCATTGTCTTCCAAACAAGTATCTTCAATGTCTTCTCTTGGCTTGGTACAAAGTTCTGTCACCTCCAAACAATCATGTTCAACATCATCAATGTTGGACAGATTTTCACCCTCATTTGGTAGTAATGTTGCCGGGTTAAGCACTGTGCACCTTTTTATTGTCACATTTGGTGCCCCTAAAATAACTGTTTCTTAACGAGTCAATCTTGCATTTGTCAAATATTGTGTCTTTGATCTAGTCAATAGAATTTCAATTGAATGAGGTACCGTCACTGTCAGAGGATAACCCACCACAATATTTTCACTTTGAGCTATATGTTCCACAGCTGCGACAGCTCGCAGACATCCGGGTAGGGATGATGCAACATTATCCAAGGTAGCAGAAAAATATGCTACCGGGTGATTGACATCACCATATTTTTGTGCTAAGACAGACAAAGAACATCCATCTCTCTCATGACAAAACAATAGGAATGGCTTTGTGTAGTCAGGCATACCTAAAGCTAGTGCTTGACACAAACTTTCTCTCAGCTCATTAAAAGCTTTTACACACTCTTCATCCATCATTATTGGATCTGAAACATCCTTATGTGTCAACCTTTGCAATGACTTTGAAACCTCTGAAAAATGCGGGATCCACTATCGACAATATCCTACCATTCCCCAAAACATCCTCAACTCCTTTTGGGAACTCATCATTTTCATTTTCATTATTGCCACCACTCTCTCTCTCTGGAAATTCTCCTTGAACCTTTCTCAATCGAATGTCCCAAATACTTCACCTCTTGCTGACAGTATTGTAACTCAGCTGGAGAAACCTTATGACCATTGACCCCCAGGAAATTCAACAATGCAATCGTATCCTCCCTACTGCCTTCCTTCGTCCTTGAAGCTAGTAGTAAATCGTCAATGTGCTAATGTTGACTTAAAAGGCGTCAGCAACGACTCAAAATTCTTTTTCAAAATCTGATTGAAAATTGATGGCGATTCTGAATACCCTTGAGGAATCCTGCACCAACAGTAGACTCTAGTCAGGAATTTGAAACAAAAGAGATATCTGCTGTCCTCATGAAGAGGCACTGAGAAAAATGCTTGGCACAAGTCGATGACTGTAAACCACTCTGCATCACATGGAATCTGAAAAATTATTACTGCTGGATTGGTTACCACTGGACAACATTTAACCACAATGTCATTTATTTTCCTTAAATCTTGAACCAAACGTATTTTCCCATTCGGCTTCTTCAAACCCATGATTGGTGAATTATATGGACTGCTCATCACTTCTTTCAAAACTCCTTGTTCCAAAAACTGTTCTATCAGTGGTGTTATTCCTTCAATGATCTCATTTGTCATCGGGTATTGAGCTGTTTGTGGAACCACCACATTCTCTTTCATTGCTACTGTGACTCCTTCAACTCCTTTCATCAAACCAATGTCTTTTCCTGACAAATCCCAAACCTTTGGTTTAACCCTTTCCTGCAAATCACTCAGCAAATCCTTCTTTTCGAACACTGGAAAGAAACTCATTAAATCTTCCAAATTGTGTTCCTCATGTGTCTTATCTTCATTGACCACTTGGTCCTCCTCCACATTCAACAAAGCTAGTTCATAACCTCTCATTCTTTTCCCTTCATCAACTGACAAATCCTCTCCATCAATAATAATGGTCTCCATTGTAATTCCCTTTCTGGAACACATGATCGAACAATTTATTTTGCACAACAAATCTCTTCCCAAAAGCGATACTGGACTGGAATCACAAACAACAAAACTATGGTAGTCTCTGACATTTCCAATTTTCACAAGGACTGGTTCCGTAAGGGCATTAACCAACTGTTTGTTTGCAACCCCAACTATCTGTACTGTCCTCTCAGAAACAGGTATGTCTGGTACTTCAACTGTCCTTATTGTTGAGCGTGTTGCTCTTGAGTCAAGCAAAAAACGAACCTCATGGCTATGTACTTCACTCTGCACATAAGGACCTCTCTGATCAACATCTAATTATGCACCCATCATGAACTCCTTCTCATCTGAACTACTCAACGGCCATTCAGCGTTTATTTCACTCTCACTTTGTAAGGGAAATTGCTCAACTGTGTTCACACATTTGTTTTTACTCTGATTTGTGACCATCTGTGAAAGCATAACCTGTTGCTGCTCCACTGGGCACTGTATTAATTGAACCTGTCTCAGTAACTGTATTTGCTGTACAGGAACCATCTGCTCCTGTGGCTGTATTTGTTGCATTTGTTGCATTTGTACCTGTTATACCTGTTGTACCTGAGGTTGCACATTTAGCATTTGTTGAACTGGCTGTAAAGGCTGAAAACCTTGTATGTTTTTCACATTATTCTGAAAATTTCAATTTTGACCTCCCATCCTAGGTCCTCTCATGCCTTGAAATGAATTTACACCATTTGTTTGCTGAACCATTCCTCCTCCCTGATTCAACATCGGACACTGTCTTTTTCAATGTCTCAGCAATCCGCAAATGTGGCAGGCTAATACCTTTCGCCACTGCTGTTCATCCTGCATTACCACTGAACTCAAGTACACATTTCTATTCACTCCTGGAATCATCATTCCTTGTCCTCTACCCCGACCTTGATTCGTAAACAAACCATTTCCCTGTGGCAACTGTTGTAAGTTTCCCTGCATACCTATCTGCGCTGCCTTAATCTGTATTACCATCGCCTTTTCTTTGAGCTTCTTCTGTTTTAACTCAATTTCATCACTATAATATTTAGCATACTGCAGAACCTCATCAATCAGCTTCGCTTGCCAACATATCAAGTGATTCTTAATCATTTGACTCACTTCTGGTTTCAACCCGTTGACATATCTGAACACCAAATGGTTCATGTTTTCCTTTTCAATGTTTTTTGCACCCCTAAACTGTTTAAATGCCTTCAACAATCTCTCACAGTACGCATGAACTGACTCCTTTACTTCTTTTCGGTGAAACTCTTGTTTTCAGGAATTCAATGACTTTATAGTAATATTTCATTACTTCAGGAACCGGCGCACCAGTTTTCAAATCTCTTTGCGGCTCACTTGTTGGCCAATCAACACTCCTTTTGCATTCAATCCATAAATCTGCTGGAACCACAATGTCAAAAAGTATATTCAAGTCTTCCCAAAGACACTTTGAAAGTTTCACAAACCTATCTGTCTGCTGATACCACTCCATTGGCTTCTCTCTCAGTCTCGGATAATCATTTGTAAAACTTATAATGTCACTTCTATTCCAAGGTACATGAATAAAATTCCCTCCTGGTGTTTCTCTCATTGGTAGCATTTTTACTGCATCTCCTGCCTGTGTCCCATCATCTTTCTTAGGTCTCTCTCTTTTTCTGTCCCATTTACTCTCCCATTAATCCAATGCCCTTCAAATCTGCACTTTTTCAAGTAACTCTTTGAGATGCGTTCTCATCCCTGCAGATCTCATGTGAACAAAGTCTTCTTCCTCTAAACTCAGCCTATAACTTCTTTTCAATGTTTTTATCTTTGTCAAATCAATGTCATAATCATTTGCCACGTCTTGTAACTGTTGATAAACCCTGTTTACTCCTTTTGTAATGACCTTACACAGGGACCTCAATTGCCCTTCAGTGTAAGAGTCAAATATGTTCACTCCCATTGTTCCCTCCTAGAGTTTACTCCTTTCCATGTTTAACCTCACTCTGTTTATAATTTCTTCTTCCTTTTCTTTTGTCTCTTGTTGTTGTTGCTTTGAACTATTTATGTCCTCCAAACATTCTGTTATTTCTTGTGCAGACCAACCTTTCAGGGATACTCTGCTAGTTTGTGCACCTGTTCCTCGCCCTGGTCCTGAACTCGTACTCGGTTGTTGAGCCATCATTCCTGATGTCTCGACAGGTGACAAATCTATTAGAGAATTTGTCTCGTTTAAACTTGGTCCCTGTCTGTTCTGCACATTTAGCAATAAATTCTCTCTAATATTGCCTACTCAAACATATAATGGAGTCACTGGACCCATCATAATAGGTACAATAATTGCAAATGGATTCACCAGTGTTCCTGCTCTTAATTTTTGTTCTGCTCTCATGCTCTGCATTTGTGGAGTCTGCATATGTACAGGCTCTCGTATTTTTGTCCCTTGACAACCCTGTGACAGTACTCACTGTCTGGATTTCTTTCTGTACCTCAGGAATGTTCATTGCAAACTGTTGTCTATTGCTCAACGAGTCATTAAAACTACTCTGCGGCTGAACTCTCTCGTGACTCAGGTCTCCCCTCACTGATTCTGAAGTCAATGGTATGGCAGGAATTTTGTTATTCATACCACTCTCATTCGACCCACTTATGTTCTGCTGTCTCACATTGGGTGGAAGATATGTCTCTATGACATGGTTAAGCACCTCATCTTCCTCCGTATCTTCATTGTTAAACATAACACTTTTCAGCTCTTTTGCGTTCTGTTCTAACGAACCCTTCTTCTTTTTCTTTCCATCTTTTGTTTTCACCTCATCTTCATCTGTTCTTGCTTGAAATAATCTAACCCCATGTAATGTATCTTCTCTCCACCTTTTCTGTTCCTCGTCCCACAATGTTTCAGATAGCATTTTCTCTTTTCTTCTCATTTCCTTTTAATATTTTAAAGCTTGCTGTTCCTTCGCTACCAGCTCCCATACAGCTAATGCTTCATACTGCACTGGCCTCGATGGAGGTTTAAGACTGTACATCTTCATTCTCAGATTATCCAGAATTCTTAAATTGAACGTACCATGTTCCGGAAAAGCTAAACAACCCTCTTTCTTTGTGATTTTGACTCAATGCTTCAACCAAAGACATGCAGCTGCACCTCTCTCCTCAAACACAATGTATGCTGGAGTATTTTCTGGCGGACAAATCTCACCTTCATGTACCGGAATGTACTAATCACCACTCAATGCACATTTCGAAGCTTTGCAAAACTTCATTTTGACTCAATTTATTCAAAACACAATATCCAGGGAAATTTGTTACTTCAAAACAACTCAACAAAGAGTAAACAAATTCTAAAGAAAGAATAACCAATCATATGAAGTGACTGCTATCCCACAATTCTCTTCGACCCCCTTGCCTTCCAATTGCGTTACTCTATTATGGGACTGATTAACAAATCCGTGCGTGACTCCTTTCTTCGATCAACCAATCCCAGCGCGGCACCACTATGTCACACTCAACACATTCACTCCCCTCAGCACCCTCGCTGAGAGCTGACAAAGTCTATCGTACTAACCCTTTCACAACACACACACACAGCTACCAACGCAATATTAATTTGCGAGCTTTCTCAAAAATAAGAAAACTAATTCGCTCATTTACTACAGGTAAGGTAGCACAAATGCTTCAGAACCTTCCAAAGAAACCTTCAGCTTTGACCGACTCCTTTTTCACAGTTCCCACAACCGCGAGTAAACTTCGACCAGCAAATTTCACAACTCCACTGTTCCTTGGATTATTGTCTAGTGTACTTAATACTCACCAAGTCTTCAGTATATTTCCATTCACACCAATTCCTCACAAACTCGATTCACCAATCCCGACAGATCGGTCTACTTGAATGAACGAATTACAACATATACCAAGTGTCTCTCTACACTTGTCACTATACTCCGGAGTCCCAGACCTCTCTCTCTCTAGGTCTGTCATCAACAACCACGTGGATAATTTTTCCTGCATCAAGCGCCACACTCAAATGAAGAACGCCACTTCCCTACTCTCATACCTATAGGAGTACGCCCACTCCACCTAATCACTAATTTGAGTATCTCTACTCCTCTAAACTCATATTCAACACAATCATCTGCAAATTAGCTAAAGTTGAGCAATCGCAAACACTTTATTCACTTCATTCAAACACAATCAAACACCGCCAAGAACATACCCATCAACCTGGGGGGTTTCCAAGAACTGGGGAAGGTCACTTAAGACAACTAGCCACTCATCATGTTAATCTGCTTAACAATTTTTTAAAAGAACGAAAGAACAAACGAACCACTTTGACCCAACCGAACCTCACAGTCCCATTGTGACATCATCAAAATAATGACCTAACCATCCTCTGCTACCAAATAAACTGCGAGCACGCCACAATATCCTAACTATTAACCATACTGAATAATGCATCTTGTGCTAGAGGTCGATGAATCGAAGTGGCATAGGGTGAGTGAATGTCATCAATGGGCAATGTAAGGACCAACAAATCAACAACATTCAATATTATATGGCTTCAGACAATGACCACACCAGTTTAGTAATAAGAAGTCATAGATTTATTTCCCTATATTAACAATGCTAAGGTCATGAAAATAACTCTCAAACACAAATGAAAAGCATATAAGATCAATGGCAGCTGATTAAAACCATGTACATATATCTCAATTTGATTAATACAATTAAACAAATTATCTCCAAAAGAATCACACTTATCAATAATACAAAAACAGGTGATAATGGTAAGGTATGCATTAGTTCAGCATCAAATGATTTCAAACCAGATCATGGGCATATCAATAAATTATTAATTGCCTAACTAACCACAGATTAGCATTACATGTTGGACTTCATGTGAAAAGAATTTAGTGACACAAATTTAGATAACTCCTAACTGGTTTATGAAACATAAAATAAACCTAATCTGCAGCAATATAATCATTAGTTGCAGTTGGTATCTGAAAAGCAAGAGAGACACAATTCACATTTAATAACCTACATTACCACAAAATGATTAACAGCAAATAATCAGCTTCCACTTGAGGACACCATCAACTCTCTCATCAGAAGTTTGGGCCTAATGATAACTAATCTCGAAACTCGTCTGCTCTCGAAGAACAACAACTCTCCTATGATCTCCTATACTCCACACCTATTCTAATTTGTCTACACAGGTTGTTAAACTAAAATCTAATCAACTCCTGATTGGTCAGTCTATGGGGTGGTTTCTTTCAGCCAATCGACAGCTAAATTGATGACCTAAACTTGACAAACCTACATTAACTATAACATTTTCTTTCGGTGGATACGCACTTCTTCCGTCTTGTCTGTAACTCCAATGCCTCATCCATCTCTCACGTATCTTGTTCTCAGGAAGAAACTTTCTCTGATACTTTTACTTCCATCCTCGAGGAAAGACCAGATATTAGTATCATCCTCAAACAATAGGACATTTCAACTTATGCAATGCTTGTTTAATATATGACCTTGTAAGACATTACACTGCAACCCACTAGGGGTGGCTGTGGATACGTCTACACAAATTCGAAAACACTTTTTATGGAAGCTTTAAATCATGGAAAATAACTGCAGCGTCTTAATATAATTTTGCTCATCCAACAACATAAAAACTGACATTTTAAAAGTTTCTCGTTTTACACGTTAGTTCATTACACATTTTTAATATGAAAACCATTAATAAACATATTAGAACATTCACACTCTCACACCCTCTAACATTTGCAAGTTAAGAAACGTAACATTTTCATGATTGCTGTTGTGAAGTGTTAGGTGAGCCACTGAGCGTACTGAGAAGACACTCCTGGATCAACAGTGGCCCCAGCCCTGGTTAATAGCACAGTAGCTACTATGGGAAATTGCTTGATTTCTCATTGGTTTTGAGGAGAAGTAGTATACCCAAACATGTGAATATGTAAATGTCTTGATGTTTCCATATGAATGAATACTGCTTTTTGGCCATGATCGCCTAACCTCCAATGAATATTGACTTCTTCAAGTTCCTGAAACGAATTGTAAAACTAGGGATTATCAAATGTTTTTGGTGATATCACTATGCATCCTAATGGAGGCCGTGTTGCTAGAAAGCCCTCAAGAGCTATCTGCCTGATGATCTACAATGGGAAGCTAATAATCACCATTCTTCCTAACACCTACAAGTGGTGCAGTCTCCAGGTCATGGTGTATGATATAATCTTGTGTTATTCTCCTTTACCTTTGCATTTGGTGCAGTAGGCATCTCTATTTTGGACCTATGATCCACCTAATGAATTTGCCCGCTATTAGGACATGTACCTGCTGTGTTGTTTGTTATATGACCTCCCCCATTTGTTCACTATATTTGTTCATGCAGTTTATGTTTATCTTGCTTGTAACACTTCGCTAGCACAAAACCTCTGTGTGTAGCAGTCGACATCCATTGCCCAAGTGCTGGAGCATGACTGCATGGTGTAAAGGGGCAGTGGTGTAAAAAGCATGGTTTAATACACAATGCCTTTGATAATACAGTGCGGATGATAACATTAAATCATTTAATGTACCACAAAGAGGGTAGAGAGCCTGCTATCTTCCTGTTGGTGCTGTTAGTGATAGGTGAACACCAGGAAATATTGTCCATTCCCAAGGATTTTGGAAACAGTCCACTTTGACCTACTTTCCTGTTGCGCAAAACATAAACAAAACATAAGCAAAAAATGTATTGAGTGGCACAAAAGTCAAGCCTTTGACAAAGTGTGGGTGATAGAGCCAGTTGAGCCCAGGGCCTTGAGTATCCCTAGATTGCTTGCTCAGCCCCACCCTCTTCAAATGTTACTTGACACCTCTGGCTAGCATCATCAAAATCCATGGCCGCAACATTATATCCTACACCGACACACTACTCATCATCTTCCTCTCCGAAGACACCACCAACACCAAGCCCAACTTCCACAACTTCATAACAGACATTGCCGACTGAATAAAGAACAACTGCCTGAAGCTCAATAAAGGCAAGACCGAATTACTGATCTTCGGAAACAAAAACTCCTCCTGGGACGCATCCTGGTGGCCCTTGGAACTTGGATTAGTCTTACCCCCACTGACCACGCTAGAAACCTAGCCATCATTCTGGACAACAAGCTAACCATGACGACTCAGATCAACTCCATCTCCTCCTGCTTCCTCATCCTCTGCATGCCTTGTAAGATATTCAAATGGCTACCCCAAAGCTCAAGATTTGCCATCAACCAGGCCCTCATCTCCAGCCGCCCAAACTATGGCAACTCTCTCAACACAGGGATTGCAGCTCACCTTCTCTGATGATTACATATCATAAAGATCATAAAGAAACGCCACAGCCAGATTCATTCTGGATCTCCCTAAATGAACCCAGATCACCCCCCTCCTCAGGGAACTCCACTGGCACAGAAAAGATGTCATTTCAAGCCCCTGACCCATGAATACAAGGCCTTACACAACTGCAGACCCTCCTACTTGAATAACATCCTGAACTTCCATCAACACCTCAGACACCTCCGCTCCACTCCCCTTTCTCTAACCTCACCCCTGCATCCAAAGTAGCACATGAAGAGGTCCCTCTTTTCCCTACCTAGCAGTGAAGACATGAAATGTGCTTCCCTTTCATCTCTGGACTGCCCCATCGCTTCCAGAATTCCAAAAGCCCCTGAAGACTTGGCTATTCAGCTAATCAACTGGCTTCTACCAGCGCCTGGATACCCTCACATCTGACAAGAAGCGCTCTAAAAATCTACTGATTGGATGAAATAATTTGTTGTGTTATGGAAGTGCTTTATTTTACTATTTATGCAAATCAGATACTGTTCCCAGATAAGCCCTATAACCTGAAAACAGAATTAACCCAACACCAAGACAAGTTTTAAAACATGACTAAGATGGCAAACGTTTATTACGCATCCATAGTCTGTGCTTGTTTGTGACACAGGCTTGTGTTCTGCAGAGTGTAATCATGCATGCGTTTTTACAGAAACATTTTACTACACCGTAGAAAGGGCAGTGGCAATAATATTACTTTCGCTAGATGCTAGGTAATATTGTCTGTGTATATCATTTTCAATATTATCTGATAAATGATGACAGTTTTATTTTTATGAAACACATGATAGGGATGAATCTCTTTTCAACGTGCTCAAAATTCCAAAATACCTCGCCACATAATGTACTACATAATTTGCAAGTAATTATGCCATAAGGTGCATTATTTTAGCTTGCTTGCAGCATCGTGTTCATTTTCTTTTTCCACACAATTCTAATTTAACTGATGCAGTTAAAACCAACTTACGGTAATGTATGAATTTAATAATATGTTCCAATTTGACGGTTGTTATGGAACAATGTCTGAATATTTTCGTATTTGTTACAGTATCTTTATATTGTGTTTTCCTTATAACGTATAATCGATTTGTGTTTTGTTTTACCCCTTATTTGCTTCCTTTGATGTAGTGCAATCACTTTAAGGTGAGAATGTGTTTTATTCTTTTGAACTGTGTTATGTGCACACTATGCATAAAGAATAAACTATTTAAAGAACTCGACATCACAATGCATTAACTGTCCATTCCCCAGCTACCTCTCCTATCACTTGCTGACTTTATGCTTGTCTTTGACCCTATACAGTGTTCCACCACCTTTTGGTTTTGTATGCGTTATAGAAAAAACAAATACATACATATACATACCATTTACCACTAAGGGTATTGCCAAACTGAAGCATCTAAAATTATCTGAGTGACTGAGAGCAAATTTAACATATGCAATGACATATACCCTCATCTATGCCATCATTGTAATAAAGGACACAGGTTTCATTTAAAAGAGAATCTTCGTAAACCTTATGATCTTTGTGATTTATGGCTTATTTTAAACATTCTGGTATCGTTACAGGCAAGCCAAGATCTTATGAAAGTATCTCAAGATCATAGCAACGTTTGGATGCATATTTTCTAAGACACTCTTGTTTTTCTAATTTGATCTCTGGCACAGTTAATTGTAAACAAACACGAGTTTCTAGGGGTCATGGTGTCATCATAACAGAACATTATTAATATGATACCTAATCTAACTGGAAGTTTCAAACATTTGCCTTCTACTACAGTAACTGTAAAAAAGTAATAAAAGGCTTAAGGTATTGGTCCAAGGCATATGAATATATTTACTTTATACAGCTGAAATGATGGCTTAAAAGGAAGGTTTACATGCTTAATATCAAAATTAAGAAAGGCACGTCATTGCAGTTACTATAGTTTCACATATAGTTCAATGCCTCTTTCAGATTAAAACTTATCACATTCATGAGAGGTACCACATAGTTAAGTCAAGACAACTTGGCTGTTTAACTAGCAACAATATCTCAGGATGACATAGTTTTCCTGCATTCAAAGTGCATTATTTTACTTTGGAGCAATATATTTTAGATGGTTATTCGTTGAGTACAGAGGCAATCGATTCAATGTTTATGGCATATCTATTAAATGTGGGAAGAATTACATTGATGCATACACACATGGTCAAAGGAATGTTCAAACCCTGAATATCGGAGGTGAATATCCACCAATGATAAAACTTTCAGAAGATCTCATAGTGCAAAACTAAATGACAGGTGTTTGAGCCAACACTATTCTTCAGACTATTTTGTATTTGCAATCACCTTAAGCCTTTATTGAGTAAGAAGGCCAATTAAAGATAGACGTGCCTGATTTGTATTATATATATATATATATATATATATATATATATATATATATATATATATATATATATATATATATATATATATAGAGAGAGAGAGAGAGAGATAGATAGATAGAGAGAGAGATAGATAGAGAGATAGATAGAGAGATAGATAGATAGAGAGATAGAGAGATAGATAGATAGATAGATAGATAGATAGATAGATAGATAGATAGATAGATAGATAGATAGATAGATATAAAATCTAATTTTTAGGCTCAACTTGTATATACATTAAAAGCACTAATCAATTAATGAATCATTCCAAAAGCAGCTTCACATTATCATATCAAATTGCATTGGTAAACGTTTTTGATGTTCGATGGAACATATAATATACATCACAGCTGCAGGTTCTTTGCCTGTAAAAAAAAGTTGGCTAATATACATAATGACCGAGGGCCCAACATCCTGCCATGGGAATGAAGTAAATTACTCATCTCCATGATTGAGAGACCACCTACCAAGCTTATAAATGACTGCCAAGTAGGTGGTCATTTATAAAGCATTGGCAGGAACTGCCGTCACAGGACTTCCTCCTAAGGCAACTCGCTGTAGGAAACATGGAGCATGAGTAGGGGGGAAGTACATGAGAGAGAAACATGGAAAGTGGGGTGGGCATTTGGAGCTAGCAAATAGGGAAGAGTAGAAAATAACTGAAAAACACATGCACTCTATGGAGTGCTTAACCAAAAAGAAAAATATGTTTCCTAAAAGTGAGCAGAGGAAGGATAGAAGCCAGCCGATCAGAGTTAGTAATAAGACTTTGTTCCAGGGGAGGGTTAAACACAAGATGAAAAAGCTGGAAAAAGGGAAATCATTGAATATGAAGCAACCAAATCAGTGTGACAATAATGCCTACCAATGATAGTCAATGGGTAGGCGTTAATTCTCTGTTTAGGAAATGTTAAAAATAGTTAATGAAGAAAGCTGTGCTGTCAGATCTAATAAATAATTACATTTGGTACACAGTGTGATGATTTTCAAATGTAAAATAGCCAACTTTATATTCAAATGATGCACCCTCTAGAAGTTATAATGATGCACCAAACAGCCAATAACACGCGGTGAGAGAGAAATACTCGTATAGATGGAGCCAAAGTCCATTGTATTGAAAGAATTGATACCAATAGGTTTTGAAGAGCGATGGTACTCTCACACCAGACCTAAAATTGTGATGGGGAACTGCTGGTGACAATGGACAAGTGGAGTGATGAGCAGCTCAAACTCTATGCCGCAGAGAGGGTGTGAGAAACGGTAGAGCATGGAGGGTGCCAAGTAACATGAAGTGGTGAGAGGCCTCGGAGCAACAAAGGAGCAGTTTGGGAAGTATCAATTCTTTTAAAAGGCCAAATAAATCTAAATGGTATGGAAATGGGCAGGAGAAGTAATGGACACATTGTGGGTGAGCAACACAGAGAGTGCGGAGACCCAAATGTGAAGGGGAGGCAGCACCAAGGGAAGGGAGCAAGAAAACACATGACGTCCCAGAGAATGCTGAAAGGAAAAGGAAAAGTAGCTCTATGAATTTTAGTAGTTGTATGTCTATATATTTTCATTGAAAAAAACAAAGGTTAAAGTAACATTACAGTTAGGTGGATTTCTCAGTGACACATTAACATTTTGAACTAAAAAAACTCTTATAGTTAGCAACACTAACTATATTATGTTCCCCCGCCATGCATTGCTTATGATATCACTGATGACATGTTCTATGATATCATTTATTATATGAGGCCAGGTGCCAAGAAGGTTTGTGCAAAGTACATCACAGGAACTATGTAGTGAAAAGCTTAGATGGGGTGCAGAAATAAACAATATAGCATGAGCATCAAAGGCATTTGGACACACCTAAGTTCTGTGCATCTGCAAAGGCTTGCACAGGCAAAGTTAGCTCACCCTACAGAGCTAGACAACTCTGCAGGGACTTCAAAATTATCTTCCCCAGGAGATACTGTGCCTGCACACGTTCTAAGTGCACAGGCAGATAATAACCCTGTTTTTTCACTAAAGTGCTATTTTGCTGCTTATGCAGCAGATCACTTTTTCTTCAGAGACAAGCAGGTCTGCTGAGGACAAGCTTGTCCAAGAGCTTAAGTGACACCCTAGGCATTAGTTATGTTTTTTAACAGGTCTTTGTAAAATATTTTCCTTTTTGTTTTTAATGAGATGCTGTTGGTATATGTTTCACACCGCGAGTTGCATGGTTTTTTCCTACTATTTAAAAAAACATTTTACCAAAAAATATAATAAAAATGTTTGAAAATACAAAGTAGTTGTCCCAAATTCTTTACAAAATAGCTCTAGTTAGAGCTACCCTATAGTTTCATGAACTATTTTGTTTTTACTGTTTCCCTTTTTTCCTTCTTACAAACTCTTGCGAGACACTCACAAGAGCGGAAGCATCCACACTTTTGCTCTCGCCTGTATATTTGTGAGAGTCTTGCAAGAACGCAACATTTTTCAAAAATAAGAATTAACCATCTGCTCATCACAATACCTATTTCTTGCACATTTTCTCTTGAAAACAAGCACCACAATATCCATTCCTACTAACAGAATGTATTATGAACTCATCTACTCATTTTTACTATTCACTATCTCGAGAGAGTCCCATAAGATCCTAAAGAATAGTTTAAAAAATTTAAACATTTATAATCTTCACATTAGTTATCCCATATACACCTTCTATCTAAATATGTGGGCAACATACCCTTCTGCTGCCTCATTTTGTAGTTTTTTCATATCCACAAAACTTGCAAGTTTTTACAGCAAACAGTATTTGCTGCCATTTTTTTCTAACATTCCAACAGCCAGCCAATCAGATCACTTGTTCTTGTAAGACTCACTGGCGCCTTTCGCTCCCACAAATGCATGAAGGCTCACAGGAAAAATGGGCCTCTCAGCCAATCACATGCCTCCATTTTCAAATTTGCTCTCTTGCGGGACTCTCGCTGGACTCTTGGGAGCCCAAAGTCCAGATGTACAATTATTTTTCAACCTTAATTTCTCAAAAACTATTGAACAAATTTATATCAATCTCACAAAGGACAACCTGCAGACCAAGATCTAGCTTCCTGCCGAATTTGGTGTAATTTCGTTCAGAGTTTTTCACTATAGCCATGTGTAAAAGAAATCTGTGGAAAATGCATGGGGTTTTTACGTTTTTGTACCCCCTTATTTCTTGACTTCCGCTGGCCAGGTCACCCCAAAGATTTCAAGGAATGAGCTGAGGTGGATGGCCTTTTTTTTTCAAAGTTTTGAGAAGATTCACTAAACAGGTCCAAAATTATTAGCAAGACAAAAACACTGTGTCTATGGAAAAGCAGACATAGCTATAACTACTTACTGGCGACTGACAATAAATTACATATGTAATATAGGCTACTCCAGAATGGATGGACACTCTCATCAGAGAAAATATGGTGAGTGATGTCCCCCAAAGCTTTCATAATGCTGATGCGGCCCTGCCAATGGATATTGCAGGGCCCGGATGGTGTTTGTGTAATTTTCGTTTATGGGAGTGGAAGTATGCCAAACAGTCACAATTGGATTGGTAATTGAAACATTGTACACATGCAAAAAAGAGACATTGTGGATGATATAATAAAGTGCAACTTGCGATAAAGAGAATGATGAAGCAAATAAATAATTAAACCAAAAACAGACAACATACTTGAAATAATTATGTTGAGAATAACTAATTATCAATAACACCGCAATGACTCACAGGTGCAAAATCTATAAACTACCAATCCCAGACTGTTGTATATAAATCATGATGTTAGGAGAGAACGAATAACAGCAGACTAAAACCACCTGGAAGAAGACAAGATGTCGTAACGCGTTGTGGTGTCTGATGGAAAGTTTTCTTGACAATAAATGAGGAGTGCTTATTGAAACCTCCGGGAGCGCAGAGGCTCTCTTTTTTCTTTTGGGGTTGTATATTTTGAGGGTTTTGGTCTTAACCATAATGCTGGACCAGCAGGAAGAGAGCGTCGCTATTTCAGACCAGTTTGTTTCTCCATATATATGTGTGTATATATATATATATATATATATATATATATATATATATACACATACATACATATACATATATATATATATACGTATATATATATATATATATATATATATATATATATATATATATATATATATATATATATACACGCAATTCCTCCAAAAATGTAGACGAATGCCCGAACAACAAGTAGAGGTCAAATAGTCACTTTAATTCACAATTGTCTCCTCTCAATACAACGCGTTTCAGCCGAAGCCTTGCTCACATGATACGTGATACGTGAGCAAGACTCCGGCTGAAATGCGTTTTATTGAGAGAAGGCAATTGTGAATTAAAGTGACTATTTGACCTCTACTTGTTGTCCGGGCATTCGTCTACATTTTTGGAGGAATTGCGTGTATATTGGTGGAGAGCTGGATCCACGTCTGGACCGCCATTATTAAAGCAGCCTTGGGTTTCTGGCATTTTGGTGATTGATATATATATATATATACATACACAAACCTACCGTTCCAGTTGTCCGAGGTCTGAGTAGAGCTCCAGCAGTCCGTACCTTCACAAAACAACATGTCAAACAAATATATGCTCAGATAATCCTGAGGTTATGCAATAATCTTTTTATAACTGTAGGCTCTCCTGAAATTGTGCCTTTATCACCGGTCTGTTAAGAAACAGATCATTGCAAAGCTTCAGGAGTGCCTGAATGTGTCCTTTACTTGTCTGACACATTGTGTTGCTGATATATACATATATATATATATATATATATACATATATATATATATATATATATATATATATATATATATATATATATATATATATATATACCATCATTTGAAGTTAAGAGTTATAATCAACTACTTAATAATGAGGTGTACATGTCTACATTGAGGGGGTCATTCTTACTCTGGCGGGCGGCGGAGGCCGCCCGCCAGAGTTCCCCCGACAGAACACCGCTCCGCGGTCTGAAGACCGCCGCAGTGATTCTGTGTTTCCCGCTGGGCTGGCGGGCGACCGCCAGAAGGTCGCCCGCCAGCCCAGCGGGAAACCCCTTCCCACGAGGAAGCCGGCTCCGAATGGAGCCGGCGGAGTGGGAAGGTGCGACGGGTGCAGTTGCACCCGTCGCGAATTTCAGTGTCTGCTAAGCAGACACTGAAATTCTTTGTGGGGCCCTTTTACCGGGGCCCCTGCAGTGCCCATGCCATTGGCATGGGCACTGCAGGGGCCCCCAGGGGCCCCATGACACCCCATACCGCCATCCTGCTCCTGGCGGGCAAACCGCCAGGAACAGGATGGCGGTATAGGGTGTCGGAATTGCCGCCATGGAGGATTCCTGAGGGCAGCGGAAAACCGGCGGGAGACCGCCGGTTTTCCCTTTCTGACCACGGCCAAACCGTCGCGGTCAGAATGCCCTTGAGAGCACCACCAGCCTGTTGGTGGTGCTCTCGTGGTCGTTGACCCTGGCGGTCAATGACCGCCAGGGTCAGAATGACCCCCTGAGTGTCTTATCAAAGCACATGAGGATGCTTTCTCTTCACAAGCTCAGTTGCACCCAAGTCGCCACTTCAGTTGTGTATTGTTAGGTCTTAGTCATTTTAAGCAGCTCAGTCTGAGATGCGGCACATATTCCCATTAGCTGACTTTAGCGTTATTTTAGCATGCTTGATAGAGATGTTTGTAAAGTAAATATGACGAACATGAATGTACTTTTTCTTTTTCTAAATTTGCTGCAAGTCCTTTATGCAAGACCTCTCATTGACTATGAGAAGTAACATTGGAAATCTCTGTTGGCATTCACATTTTCTGTGGTTTACAGCTGTGAGTGGCATCATTTTACTTTCACATCGGCAAGATGGACAAGACTAACGAAGGAGGTATTATTATATTGTGTTTTTTGCACTGATGATGAGCTTCAAAAACGGAGGCAGAAAGTGCATTCAACACTCACTGATGAGCATGCACCATCTGCAGTCAGATGCCAATTTTAGTTGCCTTTTCTTGTATTTACAACCTGTTGCACATTTTTGAATCTGCCTGTCCCTGTAACAATATCTCAAGATGGGCCAACAGTGGGTAAGACAGGACTCCATACTTGCAAAGCAGGTGTAAGCTTGAAAAAACAGCAATCTGGCAGTTATGTAGGAAGGCTGTCATAAAAATGAATGCAAGCACGGAAAACGGGGGCCCGCCATCCTCCTTCGAAAATAAAAAATTACATAGCAGATGTTAAATGGCCCCTTGCATAATTGGGCTGGTGACACTGCACTTGCTTCAAAACTTAAAGCTGCTCCTCTGTGATCCAGGGCAATACTGGTTCTCTGAAAGAGCGACAACATGAAGGCAATGATTACTGTCCACTAATACTTGATCAGAAATCCTATCAGTTGCATTGTCTATCAGTGAAAGAGTACATCACTTGCAGTGAAATCACGTTGTTTAAAATACATATTAGTAATCACTTTTGTAGTCATGCACTTTTTATAATTCTGGGTGCTTCAATTGCTTCTTGTTTTTCTTCGGGACACAGTCAGTGACACAGTTTTATGTAGTGTAAAAGGCCATTTGTTTAGGACAGGATTGCATCTTGTAACATAACATTTAACATGAACTGAAATCAACTTCAACTTTTCAAACTCCACCTTTTTTAAACTTCTCCCTAGTCTTCCTTTTCACTCACTCCCCCACTTTTCCTCCGTTCACCCAGCTTGCCACTTCCATTCACCCACACATCCCCCTTTTCCTTTTGTCCCCTGCCTGCTTCGAGCATCCTCCACTCTGTCATCCTTCACCTGCTTCTTTTTCTCCCCTGGAAGGGTGGCCAGGCCCGCATCTGACTCCCCACCCTCCCCATCTACTGCCACCCAGCACAAACCCCTTAGGCATTTTGCCGCCCCACCAGCGAACCCACTGCAACATTGCACGTCATTACACAGACTCTTTGAGCCACATCTTTTCTCCCAACAAGTTCCCCAATATTACACAGAGCTCCATAAGGTAATATGTATTGCCCATCTCAGACAGGTGCACTCCGACATCCCTGAAGAGCACCGCCAACTCCTCTGTAATTCCTTCATGTTTCAGCACCTTAATGTCATGAGCCCAGCAGAAAACTCTCATCACCCTAATGAGCTTCCTCCGAGCCCTCCCCATGGCCCCATTTTTCATTGTCCCTCTCCATTTTCTCCTGGGCACAAACTCAGTCCAGACTAAGCATGTTCCATGCATCTTTTTTCGGAGCAACTCCGTATCCCGGTGCATATGTTGCAGTAGGGTGAGCCTAGAGAGCCGCCCCAGATCATTCTCACCCAGATGTAACAGCAAAACATCAGGACATCCCCAGTTCAGCATTATACATGTTAAGAAAGGAAGCAAGTTACCCCACCTCATTTCGCTCTTCCCCCAACACAAAACTCTGTGACGGCTACTCGGCAGTCCTAATGAGCATCCATAAATCTGTTTCTCCGCATACTTTGCTGCCCAGAGTATAAAGGAGTGCCCGACCATTCATGTGACCATTTTTTAACTTATTGGGCCACTCACACAACCTACAAAGAGAAGAAATTTCAATACAAGACCTACAATCCCCCCTTTCCATAACCTCCCTTATCTCTCCTACTCCCATTGTCCATGCCCCAAAATCAAGCCCTCACGTATCGTTTGCAACATTTAGATATCCACCGTTCAATACATCTAATCTGTGACCAGTCACAACCTAAGCGAACTTCTGCTGTTGCTGCCTCTATTCTGAATGAATAAGTTCCAAATCACTGCGCCTGTCTCCCAATCCATCGCAACGCCATCTGTAATACTGACAACAACTGAAATGCTGTGAGCTTCACACCATTTGCGTGACTAAAAACACCTACCCCGATTGGCACCATCTATGACCTAAAGCTAACCCACTCTGTAACCAGGCATGGGGATGTATCTCCCCTTTTACACAACCACATCCATTTTCACCTTTTATCTGATCAGTGCAACCTCATGAGCATCTGCACAACAAACCGGTAACACGTGCAGCAGCTCCAAAAGCAAGCCAAACATAATAGCTTCCCTCACAACCTTGCCAGTTATCCTTTGCCAGATCACAACCAAAGAACAATTTTCCATAAAACAAAACACCTGCCAACTTGCCACCAATTGTGGCTGGTGACAAACCTTTGTGTACCAGGAACAATACAAAACTCAATGCATATGACTCAAGTGTGCCGCTATCCTGTACCTAAAATTTCCCATCAAAACTTTCAACATTCTGAAAGTCCAACAATGCAAGGAGATAACTCTTCCGAGTGGATTTGCTAATGACATCTCCACCAGCCTAATGATCATCATGCCTCCCACTCCCAAATGTCTGCCGGGACCGATGTCTTCTGCTGCTCTGCTCCTGGCGCAATACTGCGAAACCGTTGCCACTGTGAACGAGACAGGAAATCTGCAATAGCATTGTTCGCTCCTGGAATATGTGACGCTTTAAATATGATATTTAAAGTTAAACATCAAAGCATAAAACATCTCAGTAGCTTCACTACCCTAAGATCCTTTGCCCTCTGTTTGTTCACCAGTGCCACCACTGTCATGTTGTCCACAAGACCTACTACTGTCCTGTTGACCAGTTCGTCCCCCCACACGGTCAAAGCCACCAGCAGCGGAAACAATTCAAAAAAGCAATGCTTCTGCCCTGTGTTAACCATTGTTCCGGCCATGCCTCTGTGCACTGCTGACCATCCCAAAAAAGCCTGAAACCAGAGGCCCCCGCTGCGTCAGAGAATATCTGCACTTGCCATGTTGTGTCCTTCTCTCGAAAAACCATTGAAACCCCATTGAATTGTGTCAGGAATATCTCCCACACCCTGATGTCCTCCCTCATGCCCACTGACAAGCGAATCCATTAATGCTGGAGGGATGCACCCGACATAGCTAGTTTAATGCGCCTGCAAAAAAAAGTCCTGCCCCCCGAACTACCCTGCATGCAAAATTGAGGAAACCTAGGAGCTTTCGGGCCATGCGCAATTCAATCTTATTCAAGGATCGCCTCAGGAAACTCAGAATCTCTTCCACTTTCCCTGCCGTAAATCGAGCCACTAAGGCCCTCTGTTGTTTCAGGAGCCAAAGGAACCCCTTCCTCCTGTGCCAGCTGTTCAAACCCTTCCAAAGCCTTTCTACATTAATTGGATCCTGACTTACACACAAACAGAAAATCGTCCAAGTAATGTGTCACCTCCCAATGTCTCTTCACCTTACAAAAACCCATTGTAGGAAAGTACTAAAAGCCCCAATAGTGCACATGAGATGGCGCAACCCATAGGTAGTACTCTGTCCACATATATCGCCCTGTCCAGTTGCATCCCCAGCAGGGCAAAGTCCTCTGGATGGATAGGCAGAAGCCAAAAGGCTGCTTTAATGTCACACTTGGCCAGCTCTGATCCGCTGCCACACCCGGTACGAGCTGAATGGCATCGTCCACTGATGCATACACCACTAACGCGTCTTCTGGCGTGATGAAGTCATTCACCGATGCCCCTTCCGGCCATAACAAATCGTGCATGAGGCTTAACTCCCCTCTACTCTTTTTTGCGACCACACCCAAAGGCGAAGTCATCACGTTCGCCATGGGCCATTCATAAAATGGACCCGCAATTCTGCCTCCTAACACTTCTGTACCCAATTTTGCTGCCACCGCCAGTGGCTTTTCTTTGGCAGACCGCAAATTGTCCACCCATCTCTTCACTTTCAGCCCTTGGTAACCTATTTGAAACCCTTCTTTGAAACCCCATTCCAATTTTTGCACTATGTCCGGCTCTGGGTACATGCACAGCCAAGGCAGCAGCCCCTCCAACTTAATTGGCACAGGAGCCCTTTGGCACAGGAGCACCCTGAATCCCTCTACCCTTGGCCATTCTCCACTGTTTGGCTGGGCTGGCAAGTGAAAAGGACTGCATAACTGGGTGTCTTCCCCCACACTTTGAACACTCATGTTTGAATTTACATGGGTGTCTGGAGCAGAACCCCTTATTGGAATTCCAACAAGCCCTTGAATTAGGTGTCAGAGGTCGCTGAATATTACCTGCCCCTTCCTTGGGCAGGGTGCACTAGAAAAGGCTTATACACCACAGGCAGACTGCTAGCGGTATGCGTTGTTGCCGTAGAGTGTGAGGATGCCATCCACTGCATCCACACTTCTGGATCCAAGTCCGCCCAAGGCTTGTCTGGATTTACGCCCACTCTCGTCCTGAACTCCTCATCATAGCTCAGCCACGCAAAACCCCCAAAATGCAGTTGGGCCTTGCGTATAATGTCCACATACTTAAACATTGCGATGGCCCTGTCTGGATATTCTTTGAAATAAATACTGGCATACCGGTTGTCCGTATTTATTGGTACCCTGGGCCTCCGTGCCAGTTCCCATTCTTCCTCCTTAGATCCCTATTTTGCCTGTATATCCTTATGTAGGAGCTTGAAGACATCCACGTATTCGTTATTCGTGTCGCCAGATCCTTGCCTTCGTCTTTTCTGCCACATGAGATCCTAAAATCATCGCAGTACCCATGTATGGGAGCCGCTTCTAATGCCCCACCTTCTTTGTCTTTTCCTCTCTACGTGTATTTTTTCCCCATCCTCACCAGCAGTTGTCATTCCCTTGTCAGTCGCCTTCTTACTGTCTCCCTCCTGTGCTGCACTTGCTCCAGGCGCCTCATGTATAGATTGATCTCCCACCCCTACCGGATTGTAGTTAGGAGCACTAGAATAACCTTGTACTTCTCCCCACACAGACCACCATTCTCCCTTACCTTTTAAATGTGATTCCAAAGGCCGTTTCTTTGGTTGTGCTGCGACCACGCTCCTCCTTGTCCAACGCGTCCTGTGTCCGCACACTAGTCTGAAGCTCCTGCAAAATAGAAAGCAAAGAGGGGGTTGCGCCGCTCCTGCACCCTTTCCCCCTCCCTTTTTCCCCGCTCACCTCCCTTTCACGAATCTCCCCATCTTCCCACTTGTCCAACTCATCCTCATAGTCAAGTTCCACTACCCCATCGTCTCCCATCTCACACTTGTCATTATCACCCCGATCATCCATTACATGACTCCACTCCTCTGAAGCCTGTCCCCCATGGCGTATGCCATACTTGTGACTGCCACGTTCCTGCACTGTAGAGAAGGCCGCAAAAGACCCCTCTATTGATTCAGACCAACATCCTAGGGCCATGTTGCACCCCGTTAGCGTCACAGTGTTTCTGTCAGCATCCATCGCTGACTTTGACTCTATGTATGCGCCACTCATACCCCATGCGCCGTCTGACCCCCTGGCCACACAGGCCTCCTGACTCTTTCCTCTCTCCTTGTTTGGAGGCCATACCAAGCTACCTTGTCCTGCCCCAGGGTCCTCCATGTCCCCTGACCCCCCCGCCTGACTTTCTTTTTGTCTGCTGCTCTCTCCCCAGTGCCTCCTCCCTCTCTCTGCATAGCTGAGCCCACCTCTCCTATGTTTCTGCTACTACTCTTTTTTGACCCCGGATCCTGGCCTCTAAATCAATTGTAGACCAGTCAGTGGCCCCTAGCTGCCCTGCTTTGCTACTCTTGTGGTCCCCCTCATGCCCTGCCATGTCCCTGGCTAACTTATTTCGCCCCTCTGACTCATTGCTGTCATCTTTGTTGCCCCCAGTCTGTGGCCTGGGCTACCCCAGTCCTAGGCCCTGTTTGGTCTTACCTCTGCTTTTTTGTTGCCCAGGGGCCCCTCCCCTCCCTTCCTCCATGTGTCCAGAGGCAGATTATCCTCTCTGCTGGGTCCAGCTTCATCCCTCTGCTCTTGCCTCGGCTGCCCCGCAATCTCCTCACTCTCTCTGGCCTCCCTGGGGCCCCATGCTACCTCTTCAAATTGGGACGCCACCACATCGTTTGCCCCTGTGGGCACCACAAGCAGGCCCCATTTTTTATTTGGGGGCTGGACGCACTGCACCCTGTACCCTCCCCCCCCCACTGACTACCTTCTTCGGCCCCTCTCGGGCAAGCGGCAGACGGCGACTGCTGCTATCATGCGGCACGCCGCTGCATGCCAAGGGCACACCATGCCTACCCAGACCTGGTGTGGCACACCAGCCCTGAGCAGGTCGGCCTGGGCCTGAAGCCATGCCTCTGATGTGTGAAACCTTCCCTCGCTTAAACCTAAATCACGCAGACCTGCCAAACTTCTGACCGCGCGATGGGCTGCTGCAGAAGAGGCCGTTCCCTCCCCTAAGCCTCGCCTCTTTTTATACCCTCCCCCTAATCCCTCCCCCACGGACCTCCCTCCAATCCCTGTCTTCCTATTCTCACTTCCTATCCCGATAGCTCCCGTGGAGAGACTATACTGCATGTGCTCTCCACTGGGCCCTCCAGTGGCAAAGGTATGATTGGTATCTATTTTTAATTAATTGCTTTGCCCCACTCCTTCTCACAGTTGTTTGGTGAGCTGCTAATGAAAACCCTCCCTGTCACCCCCTTGCCACCCATGTGGGACCGACACTTTACTTGCACCCTAAGTGGTTGTGCCTGCCCAGGGCTTTTACTCCCTGCTCTAAAAGTTCGATGCTGACATGAGCGTCTGCCCAAAAAATAGCAAAAATGTTTCAACATAATTATAAATGAAGTCAAATATCACATTTCCTAAAAAAGTTAATATTAATGCAAACAAAGGAACACTATACCTTGTGTGACTTAATATTACCTTGTTGTATTTTTATCAGCTGTTAAAATAAAAGAAACTTGTTCCTCTGAGGCAAGACTTAACTTTATGAAGACATTAGTTTGTAATACTTGTTTTAATCAGTATCTAGTGTGCTGTGTATATTATTGTGTCCTATAACGTCCGAATCCTAACTCCTTCCAGCTGGATGAAGAAGCCTCGGTGTGGTGTGCCAGATCAGACAAGAGGTGGTTCCAGATTTAATGTCCGGCGGAAACGATATGCATTGACGGGGCAGAAGTGGCATCACAAACATATCACTTACAGGTACAATTTACAATATTTAATTTTTTTATAATTTTTTAAACCTAAAAATACACACTGGAAAATAATGTTCAAGGAGACTTTGGACAATTATTACATGAGTAGTGGTCTGAAATGTACGTCTGCCCGTCAGTATTTCTTTGTTGATGGCAGTCCATAACTTTTTAGGTAGAAGTTTTTTATGATACATGACATAGGGCTCAAACACAAAAAAGTAACTTTACATAAGGGTACATTATCACAATTACATATGGTCTATTTGTGATATGCTTCGCTTTTTATGCTCTTTTTACCAACAACAACTTAGGGGCATATTCCCAAAGGCATTTTGGAGTACGCAAAGTAATACTCATGTAGGGATGTGTCACATACTCTTAAATGCCTTCTCCTAATTGGTCCCAAAATATCTAAAAAGGGACTAAAATAGGATCATTCAGGGAATTCTCATGTTAAGTTAATACACACCAAAAGTACTATACCGTCTTTAAACTTTTACTAATAGGGCTATTTCACAGCAGATTCAAGAGAAGCACGTAAGAGTATGTAAAAGAGTACCCTAATAGTACTACTGCCAAACTCATAAATGCTTTAGTGAATCGGCCGTCTGATTTTATATTTTGCATCCACTGAGATGTATCAGTGCTATTATTGTTGAAGAAAGGTACGTTATAATATCTGTCAACAGGTCAGTTTACAGAGTGTATCCAGTATAGATGTAATTGATTCTCTGAATGGTCTGCCTAGGTATGTACGTGTTGAAAATTCTCATGTTCTTTAATTTGTGATGCATGCATAGTGCATGATACCCTTGACTATTTGGAATGCATGAAAAGGTGTTTTAATGGGTAAAAGGATGACCTAAAAATTCCTCTAAGCGTTCCAAATACAGATTATCAAACTAGATAATATTGGTGAGCAATTTATTGTAGTGGAAGAAAATGTAGATGCTATTATTTATTACTTGACTTATTCTAAAGGGAATTTTGGGAAAGAGGCAGCCACACTTCTAAAGGATTATTTCTCAATTCTTTTATAAGGGACTGTGTTTTCCTCATACAGAAGAGATCAACAATTCCTTGCTCCATTCCCATTCACATATAATGGATTAGGTTTCCTCAAAGTCAGTACTGTGGAACAGATGTACACTATAAAGTGTACTTTGTCACTTCTAATTATTCACATAGACTGAAGTGTCTGTTGCTATCTGTCATATAAACTTATGTTGGGACATTAATAACCCCTGAGCAACATACCACAAGTTATTTATAAAAAAAAGGGTAAATAATGTAATAATAGCAATTTAGATGTTAATAACAACAGTCTCTACACCATGTCAGCTATGGCATGTTAGATAAGGGCCCCTTCTTGATACCCTAGACTCAGTCAGGGAAAGTAGAAAATGAAAAATATATCTGTCCCTATAATGGTAGCTCTTGGGATGTGATAACTGTGAAGTTTAGTACCTTGGAATTTCACTAAGTTGACAAGCATTGGCAAATCCAATAAGCCTCACCTATACAAGAGATATTGGCTTTGGCAATGTTTTGCCATGTTGTACACCAGTGTGGCTGCTATACAGCATAGCTAAAAGTTAGTGGCATGGAGTGTCAGAGTGGAGTGGGATAGTAGAGTGCTGCAGAGTCAATTTATTGGAATGTTGTTGAGTGAACTAGGTGTATAGTGTCATAGAGTTGTGTAGAGGGGAGTAGAGTTCAGAGTGTCATAGAGTGGAGTGAGGTGGGATAGGGTGGAGTGAGTTAGAGTGGAATGAGATAGTGGGGTGAATTGGTTTGGAGTAGACTGGGGAGGACTGGATTGGGGTAGAGGGTGTGAATTGAGTGGAGTGGGGTGGATTGGTGTGGGGTGGATTGGAGTGGGGTGGATTGAAATTGTGTGCAGTGGATGGGATTGGGTGAATTGGAGTGGGGTGGTTTAGATTGGATTGTGGTGGGTGGTTTGGATTGAAGTGATAGGGCTGGGGTAGGGTGGGGTGAATTGAACTGGAATGGGGTAGGGTGGATTGGATTGGAGTGGGGTTCATTAGATTGGACTTGAATGAGGTGGATTGGAGTGGGGTGGATTGGATTGCCTGAATTGGATTGGGGTGGATAGAACTGGAGTGGGTGGACAGGATTGGAGTGGGCTGATAGGATTGGAGCAGGGTGGATAGGATTGGAGTGGGGTGGATTGGATTTGATTGGTGTGGAGTGGGAAGGATTGCATTGGGGTGGGGTAGATGGACTGGAGTGGGAGGGCTGGATGGATTGGAGTGGGGTGGACTGAACTGGAATGGGTGGGGTGGATTGGTTTGGATTGGGATAGAGTGGGTGGATTAGAGCAGAGTGTGGTGGACTGAGTGGGGTGGATTGGTTTGGAGTGGGGTGGATTGAAATGAGGTGGGGTGGGGTGGATTGGATTGAGGTGTGGTAGGCTCCAGTGGGATGCATTGAATTGGAGTGGGGTTGGGTGGATTGGATTGGGATGGATTGAAGTGGGTGGATTGGAATGGAGTGGAGTGGGGTGGATTGGAGTTCAGTATGGTGGACGGATTAGATTGGAATGGGGTGGACTGAACTGGGATGGATTGATTTGGGATGGGGTGGGGTGGGAGGGCTGGATTGGAGTGCAGTGGAGTGGATTGGAGTTGGGATGGGGTGGGGTGGATTGGGATGCAGTGGGGTGGATTAGAGTGGATTTGAGTGGGGTGGGATGGAGTGGATTGAAAGGGGATGGTGGATGGGGTGGGGAGAACTGGAGGGGTGCCTTGGTTTGTGGTGGGGTGTATTGGATTGGGGTGGGATGGGTTGAATTGTAGTACAATGGATTGGACTGGGGTGAATTGCACTGATGTGAGGTGGACTGGATTTTGTGGGGTGGGTGGATTGGATTGGAGTGGGTGGATTATAGTGGGGTGGATTATCGTAGGGTGAATCGGAGTGGAGTAGATTGGAGTGTGGAGGGCTGAATTGGGATGGGGTGGAGTGGATAGATTGGAGTGAGGTGTGGTGGAATCAGGTGGAGAGGAATGCAATGGGAGAGGGTGGAGTAGGGTGGGGTGATCTGGAGTAGGTGTATTGGGGGTGGGGTGTATTGGATTGGGATGGGATGGGTTGCATTGAAGTACAGTAGATTGAACTGGGATGGATGCATTGAGGTGAGGTGGATTACATGGGGGTAGGGTGGCTTAGATTGGAGTGGGGTGGATTGGAGTGGTGTGTGGATGGGTGGATTGCATCTGGGAGAATTGGAGTGGGGTGGACTGGACTGCAGAGGGGTGGACTGGAGTGGGGTGGACAAGAGTGGGGTGGACTGGAGTGGGTAGATTGTATTGGGGTATGTTGGATTGGGGTGGATCAGATTGGGGTGGAGTGGAATGAATTGGAGTGAGGTGGAATGGATTGAGTGGGGTGGGGTGGATTAGGGTGGGGTGGATTGGATTGAGTGTGGCAGATTGGATTGGGTGGATTGGAAAGGGGTGGGGTGGATTAGATTGGGAAGGGGTGGGTTGGGGTGGATTGGAGTGGGGTGGTTTGGAGTGGAGTGGATTGTGATGGAATGGAATGGAGTGGGGTGCATCGAGGTAGGGTGGGTTGGGTTGGAATGGGGTGGATTTGATTGGGGTGGATTGGATTGTATGGGATGCTTTGGATTTGTGTGGGGCGGATTGGATTGTGTGGGGTGCATTGGATTGGTGTGGGGTGGGTTGGAATGACAGGAGAGGAGTGGACTTGCTTGAAGTGGGGAAGATTAAGGTGATCTGAAGAGCTGCATATTGGACTGGAGGAAAGTGGATTAAAGTGGACTGTATTGGAGTGGGATGGACTGAGGTGGAGTGGGTGGATTGGATTGGGGTGAGGTGGATTGGGTAGCAGTGGGCTTGATTGGAAAGGGGTGGATTGGCTTGGATTGGAGTGGGGCGGGTTGGATTGGATTGTAGTTTGGTGGTTTTGATTTGGGTGTTATAAATTGGAGTGGGATTGGTTGGATTGGAGTGGAGTGGAGTGGATTGGATTGGAGTTCAGTGGACAGAATTGGGATGGGGTGGGTGGATTGGGGTATGGAGTGGGGTGGGTTGGAGTGGATTAGAGTGGGATGGAGTGGGGTGGAGTGGATTGAAATGGGATGGGTGGATTGAGGTGGGTAGCACTAGAGTGGTGTATTGGATTGGGGTGGGGTCTATTGGATTGGGGTGGGATGGGTTGAATTGAAGTACAATGGATTGGTCTGTGGTGAATTGCATTGATGTGAGGTGGACTGGATTGGGTGGGGCGGATTGGATTGCAGTGGATAGATTGGATTGGGTGGGGTAGATTACAGTGGGGTGGATTGAAGTGCAGAAGGCTGAATTGGGATGTGGTGGAGTGAATTGGGGTGGGGTGGATTAGAGTGGAGTGGATTGGAGTGTGGAAGGCTGAATTGGAATGGGGTGGAATGGATTGGGGTGAAGTGGGGTGGATTTGAGTAAGGTGGGGTGTAATCGGGTGGAGAGGAATGAAATGGGAGAAGATGGATTAGGGTGGGGTAGACTGGAGGAGGTAATTGGGGTGGGATGTATTAGGTTGAAATGGGATGGGTTGCATTGGAGTATGGTGGATTGGACTGGGGTGGATGAATTGAGGTGAGGGAGATTAGATTGGAGTGGCTTAGACTGGAGTGGGGTGGATTGGAGTGGTGTGTGGGTGGATTGGAGTGAGGAGAATTGGAGTGGGGTGGACTGGACTGCAGTGGGGTGGACTGGAGTGAGGTATGTCGGATTGGGCTGTATCAGCTTGGGGTGGAGTGGAATGATGAGTGGGGTGGGGTGGATGTGATTGATTGTGGCAGATTGGATTGGGGTGGATTGGATAGGGGTGGGGTGGATTGGATTGGGATGGGGTGGGTTGGAGTGGATTGGAGGGGGTGGATTGGAGTTGAGTGGATTGTAGTGGATTGGAATGGAGTGGGATGGATTGGAGTGGGGTGGGTTGGGTTGGAGTTGGGTGGATTGGAATGGTGTGGGGTGGATTGGATTGTGTGAGGTGCATTGGATTGGTGTGGGATACAGTGGAATGATTGGAGAAGGATGGACTTGCTTGAAGTGGGGAAGATTAACGTGATTTGAAGAGCGGTGGATTGGACTGGAGGAGGGTGGATTAAAGTGGACTGTATTGAAGTGGGATGAACTGAGGTAGTGTTGGTGGATTGGATTGGAATGAGGTGGATTGAATTGGATTGGAGTTTGGTGGGTTGGATTTGGGTGGTATGAATTGGAGTCGTATGGGTTGGATTGGAGTTGGTTGGATTGGAGTTGGTTGGATTGGAATAGGGCTGGAGTGGAGTGGGTTGGACTGGAGTGGGTGGATTGGACAGGAGTTGAGTGGATTAGACTGGAGTGTATTGTGGTGGGGTGAGGGGGTTTGGATTGGGGTGAGGTGTATTGGATTGGTGTAGGGTGGACTGGATTGTAGGTGGGTGGAATCTGGTGGGGTGGATTGTATTGGGGTGGATTGGGATAGAGTAGGGTGGATTTGGTGAGGTGGATTAAATTGGGGTGAGGTGAGATGGATTGGATTAGAAGGTTTTTTTTTTAGGATTTGAGTGGGAAAGGGTGGAGTGGGGCAGGATGGAGTGGGGCAGGCTGTTTTGGATTAAAGTGGGACAGATTGGACTGGGACAGATTGAAATTGATTGAAATAAGCCAGGTTGGTTTGGATTGACGTGGGGCAGGTTGGTGTGGGACAGATTGTTTTGGATTGGAGTGGGATAAATTGTATTTGACTGGAATGGGGCAGCTTGATTTGGATTGGAGTGGAGCATATTGTTTTGGATTGAAATGTGACAGAATGGAGTGAGACAGATTGTTTCAGATTGGAGTGAGGCAGTCTGGAGTGGGGCAGACTATTTTGGATTAGAGTGGGGCAGATTGGAATTGGGCAGATTGGAGTGGGGCAGTTTGTATTAGGAGTGGATTGGATTGGGGTGGATTTGTTTGGTGGGTGGATTGGATAGGAATGGATTGGACTGGATTGGATGGGAGTGAGGTCAATTGGGATGTTGTGGAGTGGATTGGATTGGGGTGAGGTGGTTGGATTGGACTGGGGTGCATTGTTTTGGATTGGAGTAGAGCAGATTGGAGTGGGGTGGATTGGAACTGGACAGATTGTTTTGGATTGGAGTGGGGCACACTAGAGTTGGGCAGATTGTTTTGAATTGGGTGAGGAAGATTGGTTTGGGGTGGATTCAAGTAGGACAGATTGTTTTGTTTTGGATTGGGGCAGATGGTAGTGGAGTGGATTGGAGTGGGGCAGATTGTTTTGGATTAAAATGGGACAGTTTGGAGTGAGGTGCATTAGAGTGGGGCACGTTGTTTTTAGTACATTGGTTCAGATTGTTTTGGATTGCAGTGGGGCAGATTGCAGTGGGGAATATTATTTGGGATTGGGGCAGATTGGAGTGGGGCAGATTGTTTTGGATTGGAGTGGGACAGGTTGTTTAGGATTGGAGTGGGGAAGATTGGAATTGGGTGGATGAAATTAGGGAAGATTGCTTTGGATTGGAGTAGGGCAGATTGTTTTGGAGTGGTGCAGATTGTTTTGGATTAGAGTGAGGAAAATTGGAGTGGGACAGATTAGATTGGGGGATGGGAAGATAGGAGTGGGGTGGGTTTGAGTAGATTGGTTTGGGGTGAGTGGTTTGGATTGGATGGGATTGGAGTGAGGTAAGGTGGGGTGGATTGGATTGAATTGGGGTGGATTGTAGTGGGGCAGATTGGAGTGGGGTGGATTGGGGTCTACTGCACAATTATGTTTTAAAGCAGTGGTCTCCAACCTTTTCTGTAGTGAGAGCTACTTCTCATCTGAGAAAATACCTGTGAACTACTGCAGGCTAAGCAACTCACACATTGTTACCAGATGCACCCACATCCAACTTAAGTGACTTTAAGCCTAAGGTCCACAGAGCCAGATACTATTGTTTGAACAAGGTACTTTGAGTAGGGGCACTATGTCAGGGCTGCCATATGTGACAGTGAGAGCGTGATCTTTGGGGATGTATGAACATTTGTGTGTATGAATGGGATATATGTGCACGAGTAACTGAGGGACTGTGTTATGTGTACTTGTGGCACATCACATACCTTTCTCAACATGTGTCACTGTCACATGTATAACACAAATGGGAGACATTTAAAGTATAGAAAAATGTTCAGCAATGTTCAGAATATGAAAAAGATTCTGCCCTTTAACTTTCTCCCACTTCAAACAATAGCTGTATTTTTCACTAATAAATATGGCACTGTGTTGAGAAAATTAAACTGAAGTGTTAACTTTGTTTGTAAGGATTCCATACAATTCATCATTTAAATACATTTTTACCCATTTCCAAGTGCCACTTTTACAAACTCCAAGCATCTTGCACCCATTGGCCTGTAGACGTGGTGCCGTATTTATAACAGAAAAAAATATTTGTTTAAAAGAGAGGAATTTTAAGTGAAGAAACATGCTTCATAAACATTAAGATGTAATTGGCTTAACTGAAAGTGGAGAAAGACATTAAGACTTAATGTTTCATAGGAAAAGTTTTCTTCACTTTACATTTCTCCCATTTGTAAAGAAAAATATTGTTTTTCAGTATTAAATATGACTCGGGGTCTCCTGGTCACTAGGAGAAAAAGGCTTGATGCTTGTAAATGTGACACATCGAAATGGGGGAAATTAAAATGAAGATTTAATCATTAAAGTAACTTTTTGTTTTAATTTTCTCCCATTTAAAAGCATTCAGAAACATAATTTTGTTCTCACGCTCAAATATTGATTTGACAAAGGCTTTTATTTAGGACAATGCGTCAGTTCTCACCTTTGTGTCCCAGCCTGTTGTTATATCTCTCTGCTCATTGCTCATTATCAGGCTGTGCTGTCTGCAGCCTGATGATAATATGGTAAAGTAAACACATCCTTCCCTGAACTTTAACAGAAAAATGTGACCCATGCTTATTTTAAAATGAACTCCAGGCTGGGAGCTACTCCGAGGGTGTCTGGGAGCTACTGGGAGCTCATGATCAACTGGTTGGAGACTACTGTTGTAAAGCATCATTTCAGAAATTACATATATTAAATAAACAATTACGCTTTGCAATATTTTAAACAAGTTAATTATCTTTTAAAAAGAGCACCCACGAGCAAAAAAATAAAGGAAACATGAGTGGAAAGTGAGAAAAGATGACTTGGCAAAATGAAAAAAAGTTAGCTATAAAAAATACAAGTTTGCAATTTTGTTTGTCCTGTTTGGCACGTTTTTGGCAGTCAAAAACCTTCTGTTTGCAGGGCACTAGAAGTTAAAAGGAACAAAATAATACCTTGATAACTCTGGGGGCACCGAACGGACACTGATTAAGGTGAATCAATCAGTGATTGGTCCCTGCTCCACAGAGAGGAATGGAAATGATCCTAGGCTTGCAGTGATGAATTACGTCACTGTAATGAAGGTTGTCACACAAGCCAACAAATGGTCAGTGACAAGCAGGCTCTAAGACCTTTACTGTACACAACACAGTCTTGCAAGCAAGACACATACACTAGACTCTGCAGTCACAGGCTCAACTCTAAAAATAACCTGTATCAAAAAATCTTCATAGTAGTTGTAAATTGGCCCCATTGCTGTGAGACGCAGTGGGTGGATTTCTGCTAGTGGGCGGCAGTCTCCCAGCATGCCCTTTGCTTCATCCCCTGTGCTTGAAACCCACCCAAACAGACGTAATTTGTTTGTTTTTTTTCCTTCCAATGATACACCGTTCATGGGCTCCTGACCGTACCTATTCTCCATCCCTCACCCTGTCATCCTTCCAGTTCTATACCATATTTACAATGTACCTGGAGTCTTTTTCTATTAACAGTATGTGCTGCATTTCATGGGTGAGACATCCTGTGATATGGAGATTCTTTAGTCATCTGAGCCAGTGGGAGGAAAACCTTAACATAAGGAAAGCCACCCACCCCCACCCGAATAGATAGTAAACTATTGTACATTAGCCTTGTGTTGAAAATTGAAGCATAGTTATTCTTTTCGACCGATGTCTCTTGTAAACTATTTTCCTTCCTCCGGGTAGTTCCTTAGTAAGGCAAGGAAGAAGCAACATATTTTCAAATTGCTGTGTCCTTGAATAATGTCAAGAACAGTATAAGATAATATATCAGCTATTTATGTCTAAGTGAGTTATAAAATTGCCATAGCACATAATTTATTATGTAGTATGGACAAATAATTGATTGAACATTAATGATTGATTCTTGTGATATGTTCTTTAGACGTCCATTTGTAATTTCCCTTTCAGCCCGCCACGTGGTTGTCTTTGGAGGCGCAATTTGATTACAGAAAAGAGCCATGGATCATTTATTTTAATGTATGTGCATCATGTGTAAAATCACAGCACTGCAGCACTGTCAGGCTACATTCCAAATTAATCGTGTTTCCTGCTCTAGCTGCATTGCAATCGTGTCTTTCATAGATGTTTGGACGAAGGCTGTATATTTATGCTGCGGGCCTGTTCGTTCGTCACTTCATAAATTCGTCATACATAAGAGCGATGCTCACAGTGTGCACAGCTAGGTCGAAGACTATACATTTCCTCCTTGGAAATAGCGGTCATTGGGGTAGTGGTATTATACCTTGAAACATAGAGAATTATAATTAGGTTATCAAATTCTATTATTGTGAGTACTCTATTGTGCTTCATTTTTTTGAATATTTATGAAGTGTCGGTGGCAAAGTACTAATCTTCAAAGTCTATGTCTGTTATAGACAGCCTAATTGTAATGTAAAGGTCTCGGTAGTGCTGTTTCTTTAGTACTAACATTTTGAAGGAGGAAGAAAGTGCCACTTAAGAGATGAAGGCCTAGATTTTAGAAGGCCTAGCGCCTCCTTGCGCAAGATTAGTGTAACTTTTTATGGGGCTCAATGAGGCATATACATTGCGCCACTTTGTAACCCCTTGTACCACATTAGGCCTGCGCCAGACATAATGTATGCAAGGGAGCGTTCCCCCTTTAGGGGGACTGCAAAAATGGCGCAGTAGAATCTATGAGATTTAACTGCGCCATTTTTAGCAGCTATTTTTAACACCTGCACAGAGCAGGTGTTAAACAGGGCACACCATTGTTCTTAATGGGCACCTATGTACTTTACAGGATTAGCGCCAAGATTTTTGCCTCCAATCCTGCAATGTACAACAATAGCGTCAAAAAGTATGATGCTTTTGTCCCTAACCTCTGCCATGGTTCACCATATGATAAATATGGTGCAGACATGGTGGCGTTAGGGGGGCGCTAAGGGGCGCAAGAAAAGTGGGTCTGCATATAATGCACCAACACTTTTCTTAAATTTGGGCTGAAGATTTTACTTTAGAAATGGTGTTATCTGTCTTACTCATTGTGCGAGTAAAACATGTAGGACAGGAAGTGTCCTAGAAAGATTGCTACTTGATGCTTTTGCACATAGCATTCCAACACTGTTTTGTTGTATTACATAATTTGTGCTACAGTGCAATACAGTGCCAAACGCTAGATGGGCTATTATACAGATTCATTGCTTCATCAATTTTCTATTGAATTTAGGGCCATATGTACGAACACTTTTTCCCATAGACACAGAATGGGTAAAAACCTTTGCTACATCTGGCCCTTAGTCCCTTAATATCCTAATTGGTGTGCTACTCTTGGCATTACAGTTTAATGAAACTCAAAACATAAAAGGTATGCACATTCATGCACTATGCCTTCCTTACATTTATAAATCCAACAATGTACCATCCAGATGATGTAAGTTATACGTGTGATATTATAGCATACAATAGAATTGACAAAATAAAGGGGCTGACTTAGGGTTTGGTGGATGGTGTGTACGTTGATGGGATAGCAGAGGACATTGTCCCCACCATTCTGAGGGACCTCCACCAGCCAGATCTAGAGGTTGTCCCCCAGCCCTGCCATCCTGCAGTCCTCTCATAACATTGACAGGAACTACCGTCATACCAGTTCCTGTCAATGTTATAAAGGTTTGATAGACAGCACCATCAAACAGGACTGCTGCCTCAAACTTTCACACAGTTTTTACATTTTCATAAACAAATTCCCACTGTAGGAGTTTGTTTTTGAAAAATTAAATACTAAGGACCCCCACACTATGGGCGTTTTCTCCCAAGACATCAGGGTATTTTTGTTTTTTACTGTCCATTACCCCCAGGCTTTATCTGACAATGATGAAAAGTGAAAAAAAGAAACCATCAAATCACTCACTCTAAATTGGGTGGGCAGTTGAATGGCTAGCCTTTGACAACCTGTACTCTGTCAGGTTATTGGAGGACTATGTTGGCGATGGAACCAAAGTAGGGTTCGTCTTCAACATATCTTCCATCCACCCACCTCTAAATCGAGTGGGCAGACCGTGAGTTTGGCACTGAGGATACTCCTTCACCAATGTGATGGAGTACCTTCTCTACCAAACTCCAAATGCGCCCCATAGTGTTGTTATAACTGGTTATCAGACAAGCTGGCACTTACTGAGCAGGCTTGAAACTGAATTCTATATCATGCTGCTTTAGTTGGGCCAGCGAAAAGAAGCACAGCCATGTTGGTGCCTCTTTGTTAATGTTGAAAGTTGTGGGATACCAGTTATAAGTAAAAATAATTCCAACACATATAAATGTAAACACATTTGTTAATAATGAAAATACATAATCACTATTGTAGATTCTGTATGTTTCCTAAGTGTGACAAAAAAACATGGCTTTGAAAATTTCCTGAATTTGTTTCTGCTTCATTTAATTGTTTTACTCTTTATCTAATCTGAAAATTGTTGATAGCTCCAGGTGTTCTACATTTTTCTTCACGCAATCAGTCAGTACTGGATGGTACTTACCTTTTACTGCCTACGTTGGGCCCTAATGACTGTTCCCTTCTTTCAATGATTTGGCACTTAATGTAATGCACTTATATATTACCTATTATTGCTACCCTTGCTGCACCTGCCTTACAATTCATCTTTTAATAGCAGTTTATATTACCATGCTCGATTACTACAAATCGATCTACACTGGCCTGCCAACTCAAAAGCTATCCAAGCTCCAAAACGTGAAACCCCATGAGACCAGGCTCATGTTTGATGCAAGAAGCTCGGACTATCCCTCTTTTCTTTAAAACCATTATTAGCTACCCATCAAGCAATCAAAACATGTAGTGCAAGACTCGACCCCTCACACACAAGCCATCAATGGCCAAACCCCACCATACCTACTTAAAGTCTCAGCACCATCAGTCTCTTTAGATTGGCACAGAAAATAAACTTGTTATCCATCAAGCCAGAGTCATGTGATTTGCAAGCATTTGCAGGACTGTACACATTGAATGCCCTTCCTCAACACCTGAGATCTAAAGAAGATGTACTTTAATTCTGTAAGTGACTGAAGAGCCACCTCTTCAAATTACCCCTTGGCAATGGGCACATTCACCACATTGATTCTCCAGCTTTACTGATGCACAGACATAGCAAACCCTCTTATACTCATGCAATGCTCTCCTGAAATATACATTAGTCTGGTCCTTATCACTTTAGAATCTGATGACCTGTGTAGAATACTTTTGACTCTCCTCTAAGCCTTAACCATCTCTCAGAATGTTCCTATATAGTCTTGTGGATGTTTGTCCCAGACTCCCATCATCTCTTCCTGGTTGTAGCTTCCCAAAAGGCACAACTTACAAACTATGGGTTGGTATGGTGCTGTGTCAGCTACTTTTACTGACCTTCCAAGAGATCTACATTAGACATCATTGATAAACCAGCAGAATTCACCATGTAATCCTCCATCACACCCAAAGTGTTCTGAGTAGGTTTTCTGTAGTTTGTTCCACTAAGTAAGAAGCATTTGCAAAGGCAACAGGTCTGCCTCATTGTTGGGAGAAGTGTTTGGTAACATTTGAATGACTTTGGCCCTCATTACAAGTCTGGCAGTCCTACGACCGCCAGACTCACGGTGGAGGTTGCACTGCTGCCAATGCAGTGGTCCAACAGCCACATTATGACCAAGGCAAAAGCACCACAGTCCGACCACCGGCACCACCACTTTTTCACCAGCCAATGGCCTGGCAGTGCCAGAAGTCTTAATCTGCCAGGGCAGCACTAGGAATTATGACTCCCGTGTCTGCCAGCTTTTGAATGGCTGGTCCACCACCATGCGAAGGCTGGTGGAGACAGCTTGCTGGGGGGGCCCATGGGGTCCCTTCATTGCCCATGCACCTAGCATGGGCAGTGAAGGGACCCTAATGAGCATCCCCGTTGTGCCTTTCACTACCTGAATTATAGGCAGTGAAAAGCGCAACGGGTGCTGTCGCACCTGATGCACCACAGCATTGCCACCGGCTCGATTACGAGCCAGCGTCAATGTTGTGGGTAGTTTCCCGCTAGGCCAGCGGGTAGAAACTCATAATAGGGCCAGTGGATGGAAGACATTACTGGCGGTCTTCCGACCTAATGAGTTTGGCGGGCAGCCTCTGACGCCCGCCAAACTCATAATGATGCCCTATTTGTTTGTTGACCCCAGCTGTGCTAGAAAGAAAATCCCGAAATAAGGTAACATCTTGGCCTACAATAATGTGGAAGGCAGTTTTAGAGTGCCTTTGTTGAAGAGACTGCATTTTAAGAGTTAATCTCTAACTTCAGTAAAGAGTCTTATGAAAATAAGACAGAAGATTAAATTTGTTTTGTAGGCAGTGAACCTACAAGGTGTACATGTGAAAATATTGTATTGTAGATCCTTTCCAGAATGAGCCTGTATTTGTGTTGCATCTTTAAGAAAGCCAGTGGATTAACATGTCTGCTTTGTGAACATGAAAATGTTATCATGAAAGCAAAGTGAAATAAATTAATGCACAAGGGTGATTAATAAATATCAGTGGGTCTTCGTGACCCAGTTAGACATCCAAACAGCACACACATCTTCAACAAAAAAACATAAAACAGCAGTTCAAATGACATTGTGTGAGCTAAGTGAATATATCAAAGAACAAACACTGGCTTGCAATTACACAGGCAAAGTAAGGCTATTTGATATCCTATGACCAAACAGCAAGACATTGAGACAATGAATGTAGAGGCCTTGAAAAACAGCCTATCCAAGTGATGACAAACAAACAAATGAAAGCTAATCTCCATACCTTTTCTTGTTTTACTTTTTTGAAGAATTTGTGCAATGGGGTCTGCCTCCACTAAATCTGTAGACAGATCTAAAAAAAGCATTAATAAATTAATATAATATAGAAATGTATCTATAGATTCAGAATTGTTTCCTCACAGTTTTGTGATAGCTGAGATGTAATTGTGGAAATTCATCATCCAATGAACATGGATGTAAACAGCTTCCTGGTGATCTCAAAAGACAAAGATTTCAACAATAAATGTGAATTTGTATTACACCAAGAGTCATTGTGCTCATGGTTTTGATGTAATTACTGTCAAGGAATGGCTCACCACTTTCATTACATCACAGCTTTATTATATGACCCCTATTTCTACTTCTGTTTGTGTTGTATTGCACACTTGTGCAAGACCCAGCTTCAACACAGAAGTCCAGATGTACAAAGCAGCAGACCACACGTAGTGGCAGCAAATGATGCACCGTTTTTTGACTGTTCTGTAATTTTGCTATGCATTCTATGTACTAATAAATGATATTGCAAAATTTCCAATCACAACGGATCACACAACATAATTAGGAAGATCATTATTTGTGACAGCCTTTCGATTGGCTACAAACACAAAGATGGTGGCCTGGCCTTTGCCTTCCTAAATGGCAACCTTTTTTTAAAGCTGCTCATGTCCCTTAATTGAATAAGTGTTGCATTAAAATACAGTTTTGGGGGGGAACATATCTAGGGAGAGGAGACAGTGGCCTTCTGATTGACTGCCTACTTCCCCTTGTCCACCCTACAAGACTCCTGAAGGAGTGTGACCAGCTTCACCTTTGCAAATCAATTACCACTTCCTTTGATGTGTTGGTAAATTTCAGTGGAAGGCAGCTGCATCTATATTTTATGCTTAATCATTCAAACCCTTTTGTGATTTGGATAGACTTTCCCTAATATCATCACAGGGTTAGTACTTTAACAGACACCATTTTCAGTCACAAATCCTGTCATTTTGTTAATTCTACATCTGGTCCAGAGAGTACTAAACCCATAATCTGAACAGTGATCCATTTGAGCATCAGTTTCACAAATGATGGCTACGTGTACGCAGTGTGTCCTTCATTTAGCTTTTACAATTCTAAAATGCCCTCATTGTTCTAGTACTGAATGTCAAATAAGTTGAAAAATGAAAGAAGCCTGTTTAAATATTTAGACTAAAACTTTCACATCAATAATGCTACCTTTCGCTGATTTAGCATGTTTTAAGTTTAAACATAGAATAGTAAAATTCCATAGTTTTTTTCATTAAACCTATCAAAATATGCTATTGTTTTATTTTGAAATAAAACTATTACAACAATCAATCTTGAATTATTAACAAAAACATCTCTAAATCACCACACTGAACAATAAACTGTGTACCTTTCATTAATTACATTGTCAACAGAAAAATTCACCAACAAAATATTGCTGTTAGCCTACTTTCTTAAAAGCAAGTTGAATAGCTTCAAATTTCTAAAATCTGATAGTTTTTCCATTCCATTTTGTTAGGGCTACCACAATTAGATAGCGCTATAGATTGATTTAATTACAGTGCCCCAGCCAGTATTTAAAATACGCCTTTGCATGTAAGATCACAATTTACTAAGGTTTTGCTCTGGTGCTTTAACGGTGCAAAGTGGTAGACTCAATCTGCTATTCGGGGCAAAAGCGTCGTGTTGGAACAGAGAACTTTTCTCAGGCAAAAAAAAAACACTTTATGTTGCTTTACTCAAGGACGCGTTATAGGGGTGAATCAGCACAAACACCCAAAGGTTTGGCACAAACCTTAGGGGAATTGTTAGAAGCCCCTTGTGCCTCCTTGCCCATACTAGCAGCATTTTTTAATGCTAATATGGCGTTCAAGAGGCATTTTCATCTCGCCATATTTACAAAGTGGCACAATTCATGCATTGCGCCACTTTGTAAACCCTTGCGCCACATTATACGCTAAAGGCAGAAGATACAAAGAATGAGAAATATGGTGAATTTTCCTTCAAACTGGCACAGTGTGTGGGCTCCAATGTACAGCACACTTCCAGTGGGTTGGAATCTTCTGCCTAGGTCTACACACTGGAGTTTGTAGGGGAAGGATATGCTTCCAGTACAATTCTAATTTTAGACTGCGCAAACTTGTCTATGTTCCATGTTGCAAGCCTGTGCATCGTGCAAGGCACTCTTTTCGTGCACTAGAACAGGGGAAAACACCATCCTGCAATCCTGCTGATACAAGCAACATGCCACCAGTAGCAGGCCAGTCCTTGTATGATGTGCTGTTATTCTTCTTTCACACAGTTTATGCTGCATTGTGTGAAGTCTTAGTAAACCTGGGCCCTTGTGTGAACATTTCGAACATTTGAAAACCCCCTTCTAAAGTCTATCTTGATATTCAGTGTCCAGGATTCAGATAATTTCATGTTTATGGAGATATTTGTACTAGTATGGCAATTAAGCTACGTTTATGCTTCCATTACATTAGATACAAACGATGGCCAAATGAGAGTGAGAAACATCTTTTCTAGTCATTTCATTTCCTGGGTGTGTATGGTGCTCCAGACATAAATAATAAATATCATTTCTGCATTAGCGTCCACTGAGGTTCTTAATGGGATACCTTCCAGTTCCATTTCTGACCTAAGCTACTTAAACAAATTATTATAAACTACTTTCAGATCTGTGTGCCCCAATCCCGAGCAAAGGAGTAGCCATTACATTTTCTCATGTGCTACAAAGCTGGCCAACTAGAGTTCAATGGAATCTGTACAAACGATTTAAAATCTTTTAACCCAGACAAAATGGTGGTTAAGGTGGTAGGTGTTCAGAAATTGATGTGACATCTAGGAATAGAAACATTGCTGCAAATAAAGAAAGTGGACCAGCTGCAGCCAAATAGCGCTGATTGAGGCAAAGAGTCAGAAACCTAATATTAGTTAAAAATTATACCCAAAGGTATTGTGGGTGAAGGCCACATTTACTAATTTTTAACACAACACAGGGTAGCAAGCAAAGTTTTCACACTGTGTTGCGTGAAATGGAGAGATCCAAAATGCTCCATATTTACAAAGATATGGAGCATTTCTGCTCGCTCCTTGCATTGGCACTCTGTGCACCATAGTGCAAAGGTGCCTGTGTTACAGGCAGGATTGCTTTTGTGCAGAAAGGCATACCTTCCTTTTTCCCTCACTGTGTTACGTATTGAAGTAGATGCTCTAAGTATGATGGGGAAGCCCAGACGTGTGTCCCATGTTTTCAGTGCCACAAGACTCGAGCAACTGATAAATAGGCCTAATCCAGTGTGGGGTTGCTAGTGTCTGGTCTGGAAGGGACCTGGTCTCACAATTTAGGCCACACTCTTTCCTATAGGAGCGGAACCAATACTGAATTGTATATGACTTGTCTCTGTTTAAAGTGGTAAGTTCTCTCTGTGTCACGTAGTAGAACCTTACTGTCTCAGTGACCATCCTTGCCAGCGCTCTTTTTTGGTCTCAGCTGCAGACACCTTTAGCTTTTGCTGTCTGTAAACAGATCTATTTTTCCGATTCTTAACATGCAATTAAAGTGGGCTTTGATTCAGCCCCTGCTCATAATTGGATGACTTTACTGTCCCACAAAGTTGTCTCTTTTGAGTTGATGGCTTTTCTCACAATTTATGTGTTTGACCAGCCCAGATGCATTTCAGTTGCACAATTTTCTTGTAGGTTGTCATACAACCTTCTACTAATAATATTATCTGCATTCAGGGAAATACTTTTTATCTTTTAATTAAGCACTCCAAAGGAGCATATGTATTTTTGCTGTCTCCCCTGTGTTCTTCTTACCCTTCACTTCCCCCACCCACATGGTCTCCATATTGCTTCCACCACAGTATGTTTGTTTGCTTTCTTTTATTACTATTCCCCACACTACTCTAATGCTCCCCCACACGCCCCACTTGACATTCCCTTGCGATGCCCTTCTGACAACTGATTTTGAATTCTTTTGATGTTTTGGCATCTGTGGCACTGGTAGCAGTTGTTCATCTTACAATGGTCAAAAAGCATTTCAATATGGCTTCCCTGCAAATGCACAAGAACCCACATTTTCAGCAGGCACCTGGGAATGAGTTTCTATATTTAAATAAATCCCATTAAAAAATTCATGCTGGCCATCGTAAACTGTGTTTGTGAAAATATTACATAAACTATGATGCATCCTTATGTGGTGCATCCGCATGTACACTAGCTATCTATCCCATAAAGCATTTGTCAGATGCAGTAGGTTTCACTGCCAAGACCTAAAGATTTGTCAAAGCTTCTTTAGGTTTGAAGTTTATCAGAGGCCCTGCAGGAATAGCTCCACCCTCTCCACTAGGATGACCATGTAGCAGCTCTTTTCTGGCATTTGCAGAAAATATAGGAAATCGGTGCCTTTGCTGTCGCGTATACATCCGTATTTCTTCTGTGTGGGTGGCATTCTGTCATTGGGACTTCTCGTGCGATGTAAAATGTTGTTTGTGGGGGCACTGCAGTTCCCAAGACACATAAAATACAAATGTGTGGCTATGACTGCCATGAAAAAAAAGGACGATTAACGAGCTGCCAAACATTTAAGGAACACCTGGACGCGTGTGTTTTAAGTCATGCCCATGCTAATTATAGTTTAATTTTTCAGGAACTAGATCTGACAAGGCAGACTTCAAAGAGAGCCTGAATCATTATGGGGCTAGCCAAGCACATGTACGTTCTGCTGATGTAAGGCCAGCGGGTTTGGCCATTGCAGAATTGGCTCTCTGCTTTGCCGGCGTTAATGAGCTGGGTTCTGTATTTAATGCGATAGCAGAAAGGCACCTTGTATTTCCTCGAACTGAGAACCCATCGTGCCGAGGCCCTGCTGCCTGTACAAAGATAATTTTTTGGTGAGCGCGTCTTTAACTTTCTTTGCTTTATCGCGTTGCCCTTTAATCAAGTGCACTGCACTTTCAAAATTGGTACAGTTTTATTTCGGGAATCTGTCACAGCAATTGCATCCGAAAGATATGATGCCAATTTACTTTTCTATTTTTTTATGGTTTTGGAAGCTGTACAATTAAGGGAATCTTTTTGCCACCATGTGTAAGTAAATTGTACTGTTTTAAAGAAACGTTAGTTCCTTTGCGCAACCACTAGCCATTATGCAATGTTAAAACGCTGCTCGGGTTGTTCATGCTTTCTGAGGTATTAAATAATCAAAAATCAAATCTTTGTTTAGGAAGCAGTTTCACCGTATATCAAGAGACCTCCATCACTACTGCATTCCCATCCCTTGCCCTGCGCTGTCAGTCTGGCCAGCCTTTTAGTATGAATGAGATCAGCCCCACAGAGACATACTGGACAGTCAGCAGACAAAGTTACAAATAAATGTTATGGGGTGTTGCACGATCGAGAAAAAAGGTTTGCTGTAATTTGTTTAGGATGAAATTATAAATGTAATAAAGAAATTTTAATCCTTAAAAGTAGCATTTTTAAGTAAACGCAAATGAATTTTAGATTGTTCACTGACCATCATTTTTCTTTTCATTTCAGCATAAAAAACGTCACTCCCAAAGTTGGTGATGCGGAAACCCGTAAAGCCATTCGCCGTGCCTTCGATGTGTGGCAGAATGTAACGCCTTTGACTTTTGAAGAAATACCCTTCAGTGAAGTAGAACACGGCAAACGGGACGTGGACATAACAATCATTTTTGCTTCAGGCTTCCATGGAGACAGTTCTCCCTTCGATGGGGAGGGAGGATTTTTGGCACATGCTTATTTTCCTGGACCTGGAATAGGGGGCGACACACATTTTGACTCAGATGAGCCTTGGACGTTAGGAAACCCTAACAATGATGGTAAGATATCTTTTGAATTTGGCCTCAGTACCTAAACATTTGAACTTATGTCTCTATTTTCCGAATATTTGTCATGCGTTTAGCACTGCATTATGAAAAATATTGATTTAAAATACTTCACCAAACTATGAGACTGTTCATTCTTTTTAAATAACTTATTTTTTCCATCCTCGTCATAACACTGATGACTAATCTGGCTTTGAGGCAATACTAAACTCACAACCATGTTATATTATGATGCATGAAGAAAAGTGTGAGAGTGTTTGAGTGAAGAAATAACATGATTATCAATCCACTTCACCCTTTTGCTGACAGTCCTTTTCTCCCTCAAGAGCCAAGCCTTTTTTTGGCTATTTGGGGCAGTTCGCGCTTAGGCCCTCATAACGTTATGTCCACAGAAGCTACCCACACCAAATTTGCATCCTTTTTTTCTAACATCCTAGAGATTCTAGAAGTATCCAGACCTTGTGGGTTCCCCTGAAGGAGGCCAATAAATTAGCCAAAAATACAGCAAAAATGTATGTCTTTTTAAAAAAACATGGGGAAAAAAGGCTGCAGAAGAAGGCTTGTGGTTTTTCCCCTGAAAATGGCATCAACAAAGGGTTTGTGGTGCTAAAATCATCAGCTTTCATGAACAGACAGACTTGAATCAGAAATCCAAATTTTTCAACACAATTTTGGCATTTGGGACATACCCCATTTTTACTATTTGTTATGCTTTCAGCCTCCTTCCAGTTAGTGACAGAAATGGGTGTGAAACTAATGCTAGATCCCAGAAAGCTAAACATTTCTGAAAAGTAGACACAATTCTGAATTCAGCAAGGGGTAATTTCTGTAGATCCTGGAACGGTTTTCTACAGAAAATAACAGCTGAAATAAACAAATATTGAAATTGAGGTAAAAAAAGCAAACATTCTCCACGTTTTACTCTGCAACTTTTCCCTGCGATGTCAGATTTTTCAAAGCAATATACCATTACGTCGGCTGGACCCTTCTGGTTGAGGGTATATATAGGGCTTGTAGGTTAATCAAGAACCCTAGGTACCCAGAGCCAATAAATGATCTGCACCTTGCAATGGGTTTTCATTCTATACTGGGTATACAGCAGTTCATTTGCTGAAATATAAAGACTGAAAAACAGTTATCAAGAAAACCTTTGTATTTCCAAAATGGTCACAAGATCAGGTGTTGTGAAGCAGTGGTTATTTGCAAAACTCTGAATTCCGGGGTGCCCATACTAGCATGTGAATTATAGGGCATTTCTCAAATAGACGTCTTTTTTACACACTGTCTTACATTTGGAAGGATAAAATGTAGAGCAAGACAAGGGGCAATAACACTTGTTTTGCTATTCTGTGTTCCCCTAAGTCTCTTGCGTGGGTAGGCCTAATTCTTGCGACAGGAAATGCAACATGGACATATCACATTTTTACACTGAACTCTGACATGTTTCTTGCAAAGTGCCTAGCTGTAGATTTTGGCCTCTAGCTCAGTTGGCACCTAGGGAAACCTACCACACCTGCACATTAAAAAAATATATATATATGCCTGGTTTCTAGGGGTTTCTGCCCCCCCATCGAGGCAGATCAGCCTAATTATAATAGGCCGATCTCCCCCCGGGGGGGGCAGAAAAGGCCTAAAAATATTTCTCCCCCCTGGGGAGCGGCCCTTGCCCAAGGGGCCTCTCCCCTCATTCAATAATATAATATACAAAAAAAAATCCCTGGTGTCTAGTGGCTTCTGCCCCCCTTGGGGGCAGATTGACCTAATAAAAATAGGCCAATGTGCTCCCAAGGGGGGGCAGAAATGGCCTAAAAGCGATCTTGCTCCCCCCGGGGAGTGACCCTTGCCTAAGGAGTCGCTCCCCACATATTAAAAAATAAAATAAACAAAAGCAAAATATATCACTGGTGTCTAAGGGGGGCAGAAATGGCCTAAAAATAATTTGGGCCCCTGGGGAGCGGCCCTTGCCCAAGGGGCCGCTCCCCTCATGTCAATAACAACAACAAAAATCCCTGGTGTCTAGTGGTTTCTGCCCCCCTTGGCTAAGGGTTCGCTCCCCACATATAAAAAATAATAATAAACAAACAAAAAAAATGATCCCTAGTGTCTAGGGGGTTTTCGCCTACCGGGGGCAGGTCAGCCTGATTATATTAGGGGCAGAAATAGCCTCAAAATAATTTGCCCCGCTGGGGAGCAGCCCTTGCCCAAGGGGCCAATCCCCTCATGTCAATTACCAAAAAAAAAAAAAACTCACTAGTGTCTAGTGGGCATTTATGCTGCCCGATCGCATTGTGATCGGGCAGCAGAAATGCTGAGAAAGACATCAAAGGAAAGGAAACGCCTTTCCTTTCCTGTGATGCCTTTCTCAGACCCTCCACGGAGGGGCAGGCCTCTGATGAGGTCAGCATGCGAGCAGGTCCCAAGACGTAACCGTTACGTCCTTGGCTGCAAAGGTTTTAAAGAGCATTATATGCCCCAAACTTGTGCTACACTGGTGCCTAGTGTATTAAATATAAAGGGTAATGCATTTGTTATGCTTCAAAAACGTTAAATGAAAGAGAAATGTTAGACGCAGTTTGGACACTCCACGGTGTATTATTTTTATTATTGCAAAAATGTATAGTTTGTTAGTGAATAAATCGAAAAAATATGTGTATACCAGAGCTCTTTGCAGGGAAAATGTTATGCTCAGTTATATTTTACGTTATTTGCATATGCCTAGTGCCATTGTTCACAAACAGCAAACTTTCTCTTATCCCATCTCTCCCAGATACCCACGGTTATCTCTTAAATCAATTAGAACTACACTTCAATATCATTCACAAAATCATTTTATTTGCTTTAGCTTATAAATACATAGTGATTCATATCTTGCAAAGTTAAAAGAGCAAATTAGTAAAAGGTTAAAGAGAGACCTGTGCTATATGTTAAAAGAAATAATGTGTACACCTACCCTGTTCCCTTATACTTTAAAACATTTTTTAGGATGAAGTCATCATGTCCTGAAATGGCCACCACAACATTCCTCCTCATGTTGAGGCCAGCCAATCCGAGCGTGAGGTCCCCTGGGATTCATTTGAGCTTCTCAATCATGCAGGAGCAAGTCTGCTGGCAGGAAAATACACACCTTCGACCAATCAGTTTGCTCTATTATTCAAAGAGCTTGCCTGTGGGACTCCTGAGAGTCCTGCAGACTCAACCATCCAGGTATACATAAAATTTCTCAAAAACTGCTGAATGGACTTACACTAAGTCACATTTTCTGGGTAAAAATATAGCTTTCTGACAAATTTGGTGTAATTCCGTTCAGCCGTTTGGGCTGTAGCGCTGTTCAAAAATCCCCATAGAAATTACATGGAAAAATTGTGTTTTGGGACCCTGCCTTTTTTCTTGGCCCCCATTGACGGATCACCCGAAAACTTTCATGAAAGGAGCTGAGGTGGATGACCTGTTTGTTTTTTGGAACATTTGTGAAGAATCGTCAAACGCCAAAGTCATTAACAAATAAGTAGGTCCTGACTAATATATATGTATATCTATTATATGCTGTGAATTGTTTTCTTAAAATAGTTGCCTCCGGTATGTGTTGAGGAGTCTCAGCCTCTAAATTTTATTTTGATTAACCTCCTCTAGGCAGAAACACAAGGCCCTTACACATCGAAATAGTCAGGCTAGGATTTACATAATTTTATATTTACAAAATAACTGTGCACGCTGATTCCATTTCTTTGCAATAAATTAACATCCCGCTTGAAACCTCATAAACTTTGGATATAAATGTATTTAGCCAAATTTAGGTAACTAAATCATGACTTCAGTATATTTCTATTTTTACAGATACTCACAGTCCAGTTCCATATAGCAGAATCACTGAACATCCTTTTATCAGGGATATGATTTAAATCATACTTCCAGCGCAGGTTCTCAATTTATCAACAGTATTGATAGTATTATTTAACACACTCCCATTTTTACTGTGTACATTGCTGTGTCATACGAAATGCTGCACTCACAAAGTATACAATATTCAAAGGAGTGCAGTGAGAGAAAACTGACATTAGACGTTCTTCTGATGGATGATATTCCGTGCTTGCGGGGAAGAAAATGTTCCAGAGGTTCTTTTGTTCTACACCTATGCATTTTATGTTGTTAGTATGTTTGTGTGTTTGCACTATGAGCTGGGACACTTCTTCCAGTTCTCTTATCAAGAAGTTGTGCTTCTCTGTGCATTTCACACTGCTTTAACTAATCTCAGCAACCCTAAAGATTGTTTTTATACTTTTTCTATTTTTATGTCATGGGATTTATAAACAAACGCAAGTATAATTGGTGTGAGATTTCTTGCCCATACTCGAGATGCCGGCAATCTGTGACAGTCCGTTTTGCACCTATTCTACATTGCCACCAACAGTCAATCAAAGTGGTCTAACACAGGACCCTACTTCTGATTGGTTGAAAGTGTGGCCTATGAGGTTACTGACAAACTTACAGTTACGAAAATTCCATTTGCCCATTGTTTCACCAATATGTATAGATCCCTGAAATGTAACAATCACAATGCATGCAGCCAATCAGAATAGCAATGAGTAGGACGTACCTCCCTGGACATTCCCTTGCACTGCCTGGAGGCATAGACAGTCTTTTTCACAGGGGGGCCTTATCACATAAGACACTCACTGAAATTTCTAATTTAAGAAACGTCTGTGTCACAGTTTTGGTCTTATTGGTGTCTTAAGTTGCGGAACTGCTGGACCAGCAGCATTTTATCATCTTATATAAATGGATCTTTGTGACTGGAACTTGAAAGGCGTGTTAATTTAGACTAGACTTTTAGGAGAATTTGTTGACATCTCTAAAATAAACAATGGTTGGGATGGTCGAACATGCAGCAGACTTGATAAACAAATCAATCCACTAGCTACACAGGAACCCAAATTGCCAAGACAAGCTGGTCGGTGAAGTACTTATGGCGGGTTGGTTGGATGGGTGGGGAAAATGTTTAAAGTCTTAAAGGGTGACTGCGTCATTGTGTCATTCAGAATGTGGTTGTCGGGAGTCTGATTAGAGCTTCTGCCCTAGTGTATTACAAACAAAACAACATCAAGATCCTCCCCCTCAGATATTTTTATACAGATATGGCCATCCACACTCAAAACTGAGAAGAACATCCTAGTACTTCCTGCACAGTTCCCCAGTCTTTTAACATCAAGACACAGAATCAGGTTACTCCTTTGGGTGATTTGGCAGACATTGACTGAATTAGCCCTGGCCAATTGGATAAGGTTTGTTATTTGCAGAAGGTTTCCCAAGCTATGGTCCAACATACTGGCAGTACATCGAAGGCCTCTGATAACTTTGTCAGCCTCATCATGTCTAAGTCACTAGGTAGTGGCCCTGGCCAGGTTAAAGGGTGAAAATCCTAGTCTATTGTTTCCACCCACATGGAAAAATAAATATTTTGGAACCCAGTTGGCCTGGCCAGTAAACTCAACAATGTGAACTGGGTTTCTTTTATCTATAATTATGACATCCTCTTCCTCCAAGACATCTGGGCTATGGATGTTATTTTTGTTGGATGGCTATGTGGCTTAAAGTATTCCAGTGATTTCATCCCCATCAGGAAGAGCCAGCATGGGACTAATGGCGTTTTTTTAGAGTAACCCTGGACTGTAAACATAGTTTGATATGTACTGATAGCAATTTAGTTCAAGTATTTTAACTATGTGGCCCAGTGGTTTAAACATAGTAGCTCTGGTCTTTACCCCTGTTCTAATATTAATATGCTTTCTGACTATATTCAAGATCTTGCTTGTAAACCTGCTAATTTGCACACAGTGTTTCAGGTTGTAGGTGTAGGTGTAGTTAGAGGTTTAACATAAAAATGAGTTGTTTGTGGGAGACAAATACTGCTAATATGTTTGAATTAGTAAATGCTAAATGCATTCACCATCTCTGGACCAGCAAGCCAAAGCACTTTTACGCCTAACCAATTCTTTTGATTTACTCACTGTGAATTGTTTAATCTTTTGCACTCCTTAAATGCAACTTGTGCTAAGGAGGCATATGGCTCTATTATTGACTACACCCTTGCCTCTAAAGCATTGTTGGGCTGGGTCTCCAAGGGGGGAATAGTATAAAGTATATTTAGTGAACATAACCCCCTATGGATTGACCTAAGTAATGTTAAGGGGGTAATTGCACTAAAAAGGAAATGATGGACCCCCTAGTAGTTAAGGCCAAAGGGCTTTGTCTGGCCTGGAGGAATGCTGTCCCAGTAGCACTTTCGGCTTAGATATGTGTCAAGCACCTCACCTTCTATTTGACTGCCTCACTTCCTCTGTGTGTCAATGGGCCATGGCTAATCAATTTGCAAAATTGGGCTTAATAATTTGTAATCTATTTACGGAGCTCATCAATCCAGCCAAGTATGATGGGAAATGTTTTGATTTATAATGCAGAAAGGCTTCTGTTAACCTCCATATGGCATTGAAGGAATCACCAAGGGACAACTTTAAGGTTCAACCGTGCAGGGTAGCATATAAGGCTGCCTTGCGCCACAGGCAGAAAGTGATTCAAATGGATTCCTTAGAGAAGCTAGTACTTGCCTGTGGGCAGAAAAACTCTTGGGCCTTTTGGGCAGTTGCAAACAATTTGAGCCCAGATGGACCCACTCTATCGTTACCTTAATCAGCCCAGAGACAAGGGTTACCCATTTGAGTGCACCATATACCTCTAGTTCTAATGATGAGAGTGAGCCCTGAGATGGAGGTGTTTTTTCCTCTTTCTATAGAATTCAGTTAGGATGATGTCTGGGAGGCCATTCTTAAGTCACCATCTAACAAGGCTCCAGGACCAGATGATGTCCTTATGGATTTGTTTAAATCTCTCCCAGAAATTTGGGCTGGGGTGGCTCCTCTGTTATGGCAGAGGAGCGTCACCCCCCCACCAGCAGCAGCACCAGCACCAGCTGCAAACCTTTGTAAATAAAATTATAATAAACAGTGTTTATTATCATTTTATTTTTAAAGGGGCGGCCCATGGGGGGGTGACAGCCATGTAAGGAAGTGAACAGAGCACTCCCCTCAGTGCGCATATATGTTTGGCCGACGGTCTTGGGCTGGTCAAACACACATGCGCACAGGACTCTCTCCAACCTGGCAGTGTGTTGCCGGGCTGGAGAGAGCAGGCATCAGGATTGGCTGTAGGGCAGGCTGGGATCCTGTGCCTCCCTGCTGCTGAGGAGATGGAGGATCGGCGGAGTGGCTGAGCAGGTACATTTTTATTTTTTTAGTTTTTTATATTATTAATATTTCCATTCCACCCCCCATGCACCGCCCTGTTCCCGGTAACACCTGCGAGCCCCGACTGATTTTGAAGAACATTGTCTCAAATATATTACTAAAGCATGATGTGGTAAAGCATTTCCAGATAGTCAGGTGCTGAAATACAGGGCATTAATTCACTTGTCAGGAAATCTGAGTATTAAAATCATGTGCACATCAGGGAGGGACTATGGGCCTAACTGCCAGCCAGGATTTTCCTGATTGTCACCCAACCACTAATACATCATGGAGTATGCAGGCAATACTCTCACAGCAATCACTGCCTGCTCTTGATTCTGACACCGTTCCAACCCCTCCCTCTGGCCTAAATCCTCCACAGCTTCTCACCACATTCATGTACAACCTAGTCTGAGCAGGTGATAAATGGTCACATTAATCCACGAAAATATGAGAATTTGCAAGTATAATTTGGCCTACAAAAAATGGGTCAATGTGGATATTTCCCACTTTGTGGGATTCACTTGTAATTCTGTGGTACTAATGAGAAGTTCTGCATTGGAGCAGTATTTACAGGGGTGAGTTTACTTGTCACCTGTACTGTGCAACTCATAACTAAGCAGTATGAAGGATTCTGTGTAGTTCGTATTAGCTGAAAAATGATTTTTCACTCTTGTATGTTGATCAGCCTATATTGAGCAACCTATGAGTGTGCATATGGAGTAATCCAAACAGGAGAAATCAATCAACTATTGGGGTCTATAGGCTTCAACTTGCTCAGGTATCCCTATGGAAATTCTCACTTTAATAAAAATATCAGTTCATATTACTTCTACCCAGTACTGACCTATGACCTCCCAGGAGCAAGATTTGTCATTTCCTTTGGTCTCAAGGACAAATTATTTAGTCTCCAATCCAATGCAAACTACTTACAATTAGTGTTATTTATTCCTCATACAGCTTCTATTTCCTAAGGGATCCTTGATGGACTTGCAACACCATTAAGTAGCACCCACTTACCATGGATTATCAGATATCCCAGATGTTTTAAACCAGTTTCAAGTGGTCACATGGGCGTGTTCTATCGTTTTCTACTGTTCTAATGCATAGGTATCCTAAATAAGTCTTCGATTTTTTGTTTTTCAGATACAATCACTTAGCACATAATGTATCCTAACTTAATTTATGCCTCCCCAAAACATCAGTGACTCTTTAACCATGCAAAAAACATCTAGAACCTGGGCTACCATGAGTCTTGAGTAATACTATTTTCTTCTTTGAGCGTCTGGTGCCTTCTGCTTATCTCTAAATACACATCTGGAGTAGGTGACAGATGGGCTTGTGGATTCCCTCCTGACCGCCACACACAAAGGGTTCTTAGGTGTGACTGATGAGCCATCCACAGCTTGATGGACCATCCTGGGCAGGATGGGAGGGGGAGATAACACTTACACATGAATGGACTGTATCCTGACCCTGCAAGAAGGGCTGCATAACCCCTTGTAGTGAGTCTGGAGCCATGGCACGAATGGCAGAGACCTCAAAGGCAACTCTTTGAAATCTCACCCACTTTGAAGGTACAACTGTGTATAAGTACTGGACCTCTGACCCTACCAACTCAGTACACTACTGGACCTGTGAAGAACTCTGCCAGGAGAAGGGCCTGCTGTGCTGCTACATGGAATGCCACTCTGGACAGCTGCTCTGGAAGAACAGCTTTTCTGCTGTTTTCTGCCTTCTGTCCTGCTGAGGAAGGACTGGATCCATCTCACTTGAATCCAGACTGACTCCAAAGGCATGTCAGCTTGCCCCCTCTTCTAAGTCTCAGGGACATCAAAGACTTGTCATCATCTTTCAACAGCACCTGGACTTTGATGGCTGCAAGTCGTGCCCTGGCAAGTGCTGCCAATCCAATCTGGGGCCCTTGGAAGTGGGTATAAAGTGCTGCAACTGACAGGACCTGAGCATCAATGCCGTTGCACCAATCCAAACCGTTGCATCTCCCTCAATGCCAATGTATAACCGCTGCCATAAGGATAATGGACACCGCATCGCTGACTGTGTGGGGCATCAACTGCAGATTCCGAAGCATATCTGACTTTCCATGGCTCAGAACTGACCAATTGCTTAAATCCGAATGACACAGTGCCTCCTCTGCTCCCCGCATCTTGGCTTCGACATTGATGCATTCAAGAATCAAGGTACTCGTTCAGTGGGCCAAGGCTGGTCCCTTCATCTGATCCGTGCTTCATTGCAGTTGGCCTGACTTTTCAGATTTGACCAGGGCTAGCATGACCAGATAGCTCCGGTTGGCACTTTATGCTTCTAAGCACTACAACTATGTTTATTATTTAAAAATTCATATCTCAAGCTCTACTAATTTGATCTTTGTTGTTTTTGTCTTGTTTTGTTAAATACATCAGGCTCTGTTGTTCTAACCAGGTGTGGCATCGTTTTGTGTGGTGCTTTCACTGTTTTTACTGTTTGAAATGTTGCACAAATACTTAAAACATTGCCTCTTAGGCCAAGCCTGACTGCTCTGTGCGAAGTTACCGGAGGGCAAGCACAGGTTAATTTACGGTGTGTTTGCGACTTTCCCTGACTAGGACTGTGGTTCCTGCTTGGACAGGGTGCATACCTCTTCCAACCAGAAACCCAATTTCTAACAGCCAATGAATCAATTTTTTATTGCCTTATGACTTGTCCCACTGAATAGTATCTTTATTAACTGTGCTTTAAATCCACAAGGCACAGTTTGGATCACATGTGACAGCATTTAGACTAATCACGTTTGGATACTCACTCAAGTTCTATTCTCCCGTATTCAGACCAAAATGTTATTTAGCAGACCACGCTTCTTCATAACTATTAACCTAGCAATGTTGTGATTAGGGGCATTCAACATAGGATTGTATTGTATTTATATGTGTTTATATCACATGTTTTATTCACCTTGATAGTCCTAAGGCACTTTCTTGATTATCTAGTTAGTTGTTACTTTCATGTGCAAATAATATAACTCTAGGGATGCCATGGATTACGTTTAGAAGCGGGCTACAGGTGTTGAGTGTGGCTAAAACTGCGTACGTGTGGGCATTGCAGAACATGCAAGAGATAGACACAGATGTGCATAAATTCACTTACCAAATACAATGTGATATTGTTAAATATGAAAATGCCATTGATATTCCCTGTTTAGTCCACAATAGAACCACCTTATTAGTCCTCAGACAGTTTTAAGACATAAATAAGACCCCACCTGCAACTTTCTGGTTCACCCTGTTGTGCCCTCGGTAACCCACTAGGACATTCAAGTTTGTATTGTTTTCCTAAATTCATGAATTCTAGATGGTTGCATACTGAGAAATTACTTCCCCTATAATGTTTCGTCCGAAAGGAGGAAGCATTTATAGTGGTACCTCTCTCTATCTATGGTCCCTCCTCTAGACCTAGCATATGAATTTGGATTGGGGAAAAATTGGCCCATTGCTGCAGATTGCCCTTTGGGTGATGCAGAAAGCTTTGAAGGGCATTCTTCTTGCAGCAGGCAATGAGAACAAGGGTGATGTGGTTAAGGTTAATTATATTAAGACCTTGTCTGGCTGTGGCATTCAGAATTCATTACTGTTTATTGATTAGGCATTTTGTGAGAACATTATGGGGCCCAGTTCACAAAGCTTAATACACATGTATATATTTACTCATGTGAATATTTGTTATTACACCTTGATGCAACTCTTTTATTTTTGTGCTACTAATCATTTTTGAGTGTAGATTTCCACATAGTTGTAGACTCACATGTCTCCACCCCCTCAAACCAGGGGATAGAGCCTCTTTCAACAAGATTTAGAAGTATAAAGCTAATACTAATAACTAACTTTAATGTAAGTGGAGATTGCAACCACCCCACCTCACCATGGTGGCGACCTCCACACAGAAAAGATAGGAGAGTCAGAGACAGAGGTCTCCACCAGCAGGTTTCTGAATAACATATTTGTGTGTGTGCTATTTTACCTACTAAAAATTCAGTTTGTGAATAGGCCTTATTGAGTTTTTTAGCATTATTTATTTGTAACAGTTCTTGGCTATTGAGCCCTGTACCCTACAAGGTTAGCTGGGGGGTGGGTAACCCATTAGAATGTTATTATGATGTGGAAGGTGCTTTTTTGTCACATAGTTAACTTGTCTGTAGAGTGAGAGCTTGGAGTTTATGATCTCCCCTACTTTCTTTATTTCTATTGATATGGCCATAAGGTAGGAGGAAATCCAATGTCCAGATGGTAATTGGATCACATGTTTTGCATTTGCCATACACTAAGATCTCTGTGTTGGTTGCATTTAATTCCGATGAGCTTTATAGTTTAATAATGATCTGGGTATCATCGGAGTAGTTGTAAAAGGTGAGTTTTAAAATGTTTATAAACTCTTGTAAGTGGGTACAGAAACATGTTGAATAAGAAATCAACAACATTTGAGTCCTGGGGAACACCTACCTTTTGTTGAAATTGAGCTAACAGGTGTAGAGGATTTCTGTTCTTTCTATTATATATGTCCTAATACGTTCTAGGACTGTAGCTTGTATGTATTGCTTGCATTCTTTAGTCTTTTATAGCAGTTTGTTCGAAGTATCAATGGCTGAGGATTGGTCTAGAAAGATGAGTGCAGCCACTTTCTTAGAGTCATCTGTGTTCTCCATACTATCCCAGATTACAATTAGTATATTGTCAGTGCCTCTTCCAGGTCAGAAACCTATATTCTAGACAGAAAGGGTAATATTTTGCTCCGGCAAATCTGAATAATTTCTACTGTTTCAATTAATTTCCAGAGAAGTGCCGCATTAGATATTGGCCTGTAAATTATTGGATCCTGAGGATCTATTCCTGGCTTCTTCAAAACTGGTTTAAGGTAACACATTTTCAGTTCCCTCTGGAATTTTCTAGAGAGTAGTGGTTCATTAATGAATGCTCTGGCTAGCATGGCCACAGATTAACTCCAAAGATGTTCTTTAAAATGATTGGGGGGCACAGGTTAGTAGGTGATCCAGTGAAGGTGATTGTCAATATTTAGTGATTTGTTTCTTTTATTGACAGGTGTTTAAAGGGGTAATGCTAATGTGATCATACTTTTTTCCAGTAGACCGAGTTGCTGAGTGTCTTTGAATGAAAGTGGGTCTCAAGATTCTTGATCAACAAGAACTATTCTTGTTAATGCACTTTAGTGAATACATATTAGATGGTTGCTAAAGGAAACACATTATTTACTATGCAACAAATTGTGACAAAATTATAGAAATATGAGGGTCTCTTGACAAGTGTTATTCCATAGGGCATAAATCTCAGGGTGACTTTCTTCCTCTGCTGTTCTTGTTGTCTCATTGTTCTTGTATAGTCCCACTTTCTATGTCACTTCTTTTAAAATGAGGTATTACATTTACTTTTGCATATGTTTTTAGATAACCTCTCAAGAACTATTAGGCGGCAAAGCTATTCTTGCTATCATTTACAGTGATACTTTATCTGAAGTTACTTACGTTAGCCGGGATTAGCATTTTTAAATCTCATATTAATACAGTGTGTTTCTTTGTGTTGCAACACCAATATAGCCATCCAATTTGCTCTACCTTTCTTCCGCCTCATGTCTGCTTTTCATTCTGCTTGCATTTCGTTACTTCACCTCTTCTATTTCCTTCACCTGTTTCTTCACCCTATGCTTCCTTGGGCCAATGCATCCTGTAACAAGAACAGTAAAGTTCATCCTTAGTTTTCAGCTTAGTAACACAATTCTACGTAACCAAACTAGACTCTACAAACACCTAGCCAATGGAAATAGTGATTGTGTATTTACTCTGCTTACCTAAACCAGAATAGGAATGGAGCAGCTGTTTGCAATCAACATAGATGTAGCAAAGCCAGTTTATTTCCTTCCTTATTGTGTGCTGAGGATCTGTACAGACTGTAACTCACATTGAATTGAGTAAAAAGCTCGAATGGTGTTGTCTTTGTACCTCCTGACTGCTGACATTCATTGATTTTGGTACAAGTGAACAGATGAAAGGGATTACATTGCTATATTAAAATAACTTCAGTCATATACTAATGCATTTATGCATACACTCTTCACACCAAAGCACAACACCAAACTCTTCACATTTCATATGATCCGGCACCATTTCTTTAGTCTATACATTCTGGTGTAACTGCTGTACAGGTTGTATGACTGGTCCTATGGACCTTTGATTATCAACTGAAAGTGTGTGAAAGGAGTAAGCATCAGCATCAAATTCCAATTTCAGTGAAACCAATTTGGCTGCACGGGATCAATAGCTAAAGTGTCCAAACCACAAAGGTTTAGTAACAAATAAGTCAAAGTTACAAGTTAATCAAATCAGTAAATCAGTTTATCAAGTAAGCATATATATAATTTTGATTATGCAGTTTACATTTGTTATAATATAAATGTAGATGCAAAATATAATCCAGTACAAAATAGAACGTACATTGGTTGCATAAAAGAACTTCCCTAAGCTAATAAACCATCAAGAGTAGTAAAGGAAAATTCGAAGCGGAAAGTGCCAGCATCAGCTGAATCAAATTAGGGTTGAGGGGAAATAGGCACAGGCATTCAAGTGAGAAGCTCAGGAACCAAAGGTCAAGAAATCAGCAGTACTAAGGGAAAGGTTTTCCCTCAGTGAAGTCAAGACAGGCTCTGCTAAACTATTCTAAGAGATGCACAACTCAAATTTAACAGACGTTCTAGAAGCTTTGTCCCTCCAACTCTCTACTCCCTAAATTCCCATCACCAAACAATGATGCATGCAGCTGCATGACCTTGGAAAGTTATCTGTAGTCAGGTCTGCCTAATACAGAAGGCCCTCTCCTATTCCCCCACACAGTGCAACCCATAGCAAGGCTGTAATTAACGTTTGGTAATTTAACAGTATCTCAACCCAAACAAAAGGACTACTGTAAGAAAGATGATAAAAGACCTGCAAAGGAAAGGAAAGGAAAACATGAGAATTTTTTTTGAAAGATCATATCATTCAATATGCGTACAAAAAAGTATTAAAACTCTTTATTCAACGTATGGCCTCCTCCCAGCAAGCCCCATTGTTCCACTACATTTGATTAATACAACTATGCTGCATTCTATGAATTAAACTCAATAAATATATGAATGGCGGGCGTGGCTTGAATAGTGGCACCCTTGGCTGCCTAGCTCCATCTCTCAACACAGCATGGAGAAAAATTCAACAATTTCAGACTTATCAGGACCTGTTTTCATCAAAATAAAGGCAGCCCTCAGCATCGGAAGTACCCTAGTGGAGAAATAAAGGACTGATTTCACCATTAACATAATTGACAGCTACAATCAGAGGTTTTTGTGCCGATGAACCATCGCAACTAGAAAATGGTGGCCGCCATACTGAACAGCGCTCATGATGCCCAGTGAATGGCTTGATTAAACAACTATTTACCGTCTGCCTCCCTCCTCTGATAAACCTGCAAGGTACCATCAGACTCTTGAGCCATAAACAATAAGAGCCCTGCAGTACATTTTCTTTCTAACATTGAACTTCCACCTGTTTGATGGGGCATTATCCTCATGCATCTGACAGTTAGTGAACACACTTGATACTATTATCATTGGAGTGATAAAACTTCCTCATAAAGTCGTGAGCCTGCACTCGCTCTTTTCTACACTCATTATCAGAAACAGTTCTCAATACAGGCCACACTTGTAACTGGTCACCAAGATAACCAAGATGGCAGACAAACAACCTAAACCCATCTTCAGCGATCAAAGGATGAACCGCTCTCTCCAGACTCGCTCATCAAGAAAAAAACGGACATCAATAGTACAATGGACATGATGCTAAAAAAAGTAGTTGAGGTCCATGATCTAGCAAAGTCCAGTAAACAAAACACAGACTCTATGCAATTAGAAATAACTGCGACAAGGGCAGACACCAATATTATGGAAAATAAGATAAAAATAAGATAACAGATGCAGAGCAAAGGATCAGTGCAGTAGGGGGCTTAACCAAGGACCAACAGGCAATTCACCTATCTACAAAACGCATGAAAGAAGATATTGCTGAACTGGAAGGTTGGAATAGAAGAGAGAACTTAAGAATCTTTGATATTCCTGAGGGTCCTGAGGATTCCTCTAACTCTTATATATCTTTCCTCAATAACTGTCTCCCACAAGTCACTGGTCTGAAGTTCTCCAAAGAGTTCAAACTTGCGAGAGCTCATAGAGTCCCAACCTTCAAGCCAACTAATAGGAATAGAACGAGACTAATAGTTTGCAAATGCAAGGTTACCAACATGTTGAAACAATACTGACCTACCTGCACAAGAAAAAAATTAATATCTCCCAAGACTACTACAAGACAACGGTTGAAACCAGGAACGGATTCCTGACTTTACGCGACAGACTGAAATATATGAAACTCCAATTCTCCTTTGCAGGACCAGTGAGATTCAAAATCATGGTAAAAGGTAAGTTCCATACCTTTGAAGGTCACAAAGACCTGCCAAACTTCTTGTGCAAGATCTCTGAACAAGAAATGGAAACCTCCAGATCCATTTCCAACAATAAGAAATCAAGAGTGTCTTGTTGGCGGCTTTGCTGTTTACCTTGTTCCTGACTGTTACTCATAAGCTCAACTATGTTTACAGATTGTATAAGTATAATTTACATCTATCATTCCTTATGTGACTGAACATATTGCTTTGCCTACCCATTCATAGACACTGTTTCATGCAGATGGAGGTTACCATCATCCCATACTGTATGCCCAATGTTTCAGGCACCATGATACAATCTCAATGATCAAATTTTGTTGTGATGTTGGTTCAGAATGTGAGACTTTTGTCTTAACAAATAAAACTTCTAGTTGTCTCTGCTTTCCTTTTTTATACCATATCAAGTAACATTGCTTAAGACCCTCTTCATACAGGCAGTTATCTATGTAACTTCGAAATGTACTAGAGGATAAATTTCAGTTTGTATCACATATACTAATATCTGCTCTAATGCATCTAGTCAACGACAGCTGTTTTTGCTCTTTCTAACTGCTTCAGAAATGTTATTCAGCTCACTTCATACATGATCTTTAAACATCTAATTCAATGTAGAACAGGCTCCGACATAAGTTACTGCTCCTTGCTGGAGGACGGACACTCTCCGTCATTACTTGTTCTGAGATCAATGATCATGAAGAGGAGGATGGGGTAAGAATGCAGATTTTTCTTCTTCTTTATTTCCTTTGTGTATTTGCTATCCCTTTGTTCCCTCCTCTTAATTTTACTTTACTGCTATTGCGTTACCGTGTCACATATGCAATATTAGAAAATGGTTCCAATAACATTTTCATACTCACAGATTTAAATCCTTTCTGGGAAGGTCTTAAACCTTTATCCTCATTGTCATCTGTGAAGACTATCTTCCACTTGATATATATTCACCGACTTAATCCAACTTGTGAGGTCCATAGCCCCTTATACCCATCATCATGCGTAGAGACTACGCTATCCGATATAAACTGTAGCCTATTTACATATTATGAAGTCTCAAATACCTTTACTTGGCACTATAATTCAAAATCCTCCCCCTCATAATCATGACTTATTAAACAATAACACATAATCTTAGCATTGTCTCCCTGAACGTTAAGGAATTGAATCCTCCAGTTAAAAGATGCAAAATAATGGACTACCTCTATAATTCTAAAGGAGACATGATTCTCCTTTGGGAACAAGAATAACTGACAAGGAAGCCAATTTCCTAAAAATAATTGGATCTCTGAAGTTTATTGCTCCCCGGCAATACACAAAACAACGGGGTTATTACTCTGATTTCTAAATGCTCCAACGTTACACTCAAAACATGTTCTGTAGATGGGGAAGGCAGATGGATCACTGCTGCCCTATGCAGAGGGGACTCACTGTGTCATGTAATCAATATATATGGCCGTAATAATGAGGACACCTACTTCTGGAGTAAATTGTCAGACAGGATAGGGTGTTGACCCTCCAAATGAATTTATGATTGTAGGTGGTGATTTCAACCTTCTGATTGACACGACCCTCAATCATCAATCCACTTGTAAGTACCATCTACCTAAAGCTCACAAAATTCTACAAAACATATGCTCTAAATACAATCTCAAAGGTACCTGGTGTTTACAACATCCCGACTATAGGGATTACACTTTCTACTTTGCACCACATCACTCCTACACAAGAATTGATTATATGCTCATATCTGGCTCCTATACACATTTAATAGATCAAACAAATATATCACAGAGATTACTCTCTGACCACTACTGTATTAATATCCTTCTGGCCAGTACTGATCCTAAAGCCCCATTAAGATATGGCGCTTCAGCAAAGATGTTCTAACTAATTCAGACAACATAAAGAAAATTGAGGAAATTATATCAAATTACATCCTTGATAATACCTCATCGGACATAAACATTTAGGCATTCTGGGGTGCTCTCAAGGCAACACTGAGACAAACCCTTATTGACATGAAAGCAAAAATCAACAAAACAACTAACACCTTACAACAGAAACTCGAAGTAGAACTTAAACAACTTGAATTAAAATATATTAAATATCTAGATAAAAACACTCTCTCCCTACTTACATGCAAAAAATATTAACACAACAAGATCTTAAGTGAAAAAGCCAGCATGTGGATTAACAGATGATTTAAAGGGCTGCCTCAAACTGTGTGAAGCTAACAAAGCTGGTAAAATGTTGGCTTCATATCTCAAAAACAAGCAGAACCAAAAAAGAATAACCACAATTAAAGCTAATAAAAATGTAACTCATACTAACCCCCATTAAATCTTGGACACTTTCAGGCAATTTTACCAGACCTTATATTCTGATGGTCTAAAGTTTACTCCAGATCAATGTACGGACCTCCTAAGCAAACTACAAATACCTTGTTTATCAGACGAAAACAAAGCATCCCTATCCAAACCAACTTTCTTAATGGAAGTTACTGATGCAATCAATACTCGTAAAGAGAACAAAGCTCCCGCCCAGATGGCTTTACTGCCAAATTCTATCAAATGTATCCCCAATCATTCAAACCGACTATGTTAAATATATTTAAACATTTTGAAAATTCTGACATTAGTAGTGGTTCCACAGCAGAAGCCGACATTGTAATGATCCCCAAAGAAGGGAAGCATATATTACTCCCCAAAAACTACAGACCCATCTCATTAATGAACCTGGATTTTAAATATGTAGGAAACATCTGGCCAAACGCCTTAATCTGTTCGTACCACATTTAATAAGCAATGCACAAGTTGAATTATTAAAAAACTGCATGTCCTATAACAATATCCATCTCCTCTGACATGTCCTGAAAAAGGAGAAAACATCGACAGCAGCTTCTGTAGCGATAGCACTTGACGCTGAGAAAGTTTCAATAGGGTATCATGGACCTTTCTTGAATACTCCCTTAAAACATTTAACTTGGGTGATAAGTTTATAAAAATGATTATGCCCTTCTATAGTAATCCAAGCACCTGTATCTATACTAATGGCTCCCTATCCGAACCATTTAAACTACAAAAAGGTACCAGACAGGTCCATCCGCTTTTACCCTCTCCTTCTAGACATAAAAACAATCCTGATATATCTGGATTCAACCTTCACCGGAAGGTTGTGACACTGTCTGCATAAGCAGATGACATGTTAATTGTCACAGATAACCCTATGTCCTCCATCCATGCTCTCATGGATACTGTTGAACAATATTGGAAAGTCTCCAGTTACAAACTGAACAGAGACAAGCCAAAAGTTAAGTCTCTCAATTCCTATGGCACAAAGGACTTGTTAGGAGACTCAGGCCTGTCTTGGCAACCCCAATATATCAAGTATTTATGCATCAAATTAGGTTCTGACCTGATAGACACTATAAAACACATTGAAACAATCACCCTTCAAAAAACAACAGATTTAATAGAAAATTGGTCACACAAATTCATCTCCTGGTGGGGTCAGATTGAAACTATAAAAATGATGATCACCCCAATATTTAACTACTTAATCAGCATGTTACCTCTATTACCCTCAGATGACTTCCATTGTAAATTAGATAAATTGATCACACATTTTATCTAGCAAGGTAAAAAAGCTAGATTAACACTAATAAAAAGTCCTCCTGCCCAATACACTAGGAGGCACTATTCTTGCCAGTTTTAGAGATTACCAGACAGCCTTCTTACCCAAACAAGGATCACATTGGTTCCATACATTTGATCAATATACACCCACTTGGCTGTAGGTTGAAAGAGCCCTCTTGAACAACTTAAACCCTACAACTCTACTCACCATCAACTGCAGACACCTCATCACTTCAAACTACATATTCAGAAACGCTAGAAATTATTTCTTACTAATCTTTGATAAAAATGTATCTTCACAGATGAAATTCTCCAATCTAGCTTCTCTCTGGCACAAACTGAAAATCACATATGAGTGCTTTACCCTCTTTTGGGACACATGGGTCACCAAAGGTAACTTTGTCCCTCAACAATTAGGCTCCGGAACCTCTCCTCTGACTTTCTCGCACTTACAAACACAAAATCAGTTAAAAGATCAGGAATTCTACAACTTCCTCAAACTTAGGATGACCATTACCAAATCTAAACACCACCCCACGGTACCATCGCTTCCATCACTCATTTTCAAATTTAACATGCTATGTAATCAGGTTTCTAAATTCTAACACTTATTACAACCTAAGTCATTGAAAGCAAACAATAAAATAATAGAATACTGGGACACGCACTCTTCTAATCGCACACCTGAGGCTGGCTGGAATGCCAAATGGAAATCAGTCACCTCACACAAAATTTCACCTCTACTCTCCAAAGCTATATTTTGGGTAATACACAAAGACTACTGGACACCTTCTTGCCTACACTCCCTGAAAATCTTGGGAAGCTCTATTTGTTGGAACTGGAATGAGTAAATTGGACACCTTGCTCATCTAATTTTCCACTGCAAATCAATAGGCTCCTTCTGGGAAAATGTTTTCTCTTTTATCTCGAAACTTTTTAACATACACCCCAAGAAGGAATTTTCATTTCTAATCAAGGGCTTCCTTAACCCTAACTACAGGTGACCCGCTGACCCTCTCCTACTTGACCTTCTTTTTTCATCTTCAATTAAAATGATCACCCCCAACTGGAAGACAACACACAAGGCTACATTCCACGCCTAGCTAAATTGGGTATCACACATCAGGGGTGCTCATAACACTGCTCTGCAACACTCCCCCTGGAAACCATAACATAGATCTATTTGGAAATCCTTAGATAACTACTTCGCTTCCAACAAACCTCCGTAACTTGATGGTCCTTGGTGGCTGATTCTCATTCACATTTTTATGAATGATACAGATTCTCTGAACAGCATAATTGACCTTTTGATTTCCTCTTTGTGTCTTCCCTTTTTCCTGCTTTTCTTTATATATATTAATTTCAACAACTCATCTACTTTGATATGTATGGAATGACGTTTACATTGTATACATTAATGCATCGTTAATTCCTAAGCGACATGTGACCTACGTGCGATCTTTAAACCTTATTTGTTTCCTCTTTTCTATTTTTTTGAAAGTTTTGTTTTGCTCTTGTGTTTAAAAAGTTTTTTATAGACTATTTGGAAATCAAAAAGAATACATGAATGTGGCTTCTTTACATATGTAGCCACATATCAACACACAAGTTAGTATATCAGCATCTTGAAAAACATATGATTAGTAATGTTATGGAGCATTAACATTATGTTGCTCCAGATAATATTTGGTTTTGTCAGTGCTTATTATCTATGGTATCAAGTTGGTATTTTTGTACAACTCTGTTACAGGAAACAGTATGTGACATTATGAAATCAGTGATAAATTGGTTGTTTTTGATGTTTTACATGAGTTAATAACTGCTAGCAATTTGCCTTCAAGACCATTCAGCAGTATCTAAAATGTAATAAATATAACAACATACAAACTTAATAAAGGAATTCTACTCCATTATTTTTTTTATTTTATTTTTTTAGTTATGCATACATTACAACGTTTTTCACAAAATGGAACACATTTTCATAACTCTGCAACACTGCACAATGAGCAGGCTACCAATCCGTGAGGGCCATGCCAATAAAAGGAAGACACAGGCCGACAGCACATTTCACTTAGTCCTAATACTATGAAATTGAAAGTACATTCTGAGGTACAGGTGCTACTAGTGAAGTAAGTAAGAGCACACCTGCAAATATTTGTGCTTGTGCTCTCACTGGCTAACTGAGGGTCATAGAGATGGTAAGTAACTGCTGGAGGTGCCCTTCATGGGCAGAGACCGAACCCAATAAAGGTTTGGTGGCACAAAAGGTAACCTTTCCTGTTCAATATTTTGTATATTTTAAAATTGAAATATCTGTTTCAGAAAGCTGTGTCTCCTAATATTGAACGATGTACACATTAACTGAACCATAATACAAAAATTGGTACACTGTTCCAAACACACGAAAATTCACAGAAGCGAACCAGATTCTTCAGGAGCAAGAACCCTCATGCATCACAATGGATGACTAGCATCATCATTGGGAAGCTCCTCATCAGGCTGGTACTGCAATGCCTGACGGGCTCCCCAAACGGGGTGCTCTTAACCACTTTGCTCAGATAGTAACTGTGAAAAAGTACATAATTATCAAAGGGATACCCAATTTTAAGTACCCGAGCAAATCTTGGAGAGAATCGAATGTTAAAATTGGTTAGCCATCAACAAACAATAAATCATAGTTTTTAATCAGTAGTACATGTGATGGCGACCAAGATTAAAAACAAAATAGGGAGTAATGGGTGATTGACAATGCTCACCTACTCTCACTTAAAAATTGGAGGATATAACCGTCTTTGGTCCCTCACAATCACAAGTCTACATGTTTCGCGTCTAAGCGGTCCAGCCGGATCCAGTGACGCTTCATCAGGACAAAAATCTTCTCCAACAACTATAATAATCGATAATGTGTAAAACAAAATCACTTACTTAGTCCTAATTGTTAACTCAACAAGGTCGCCCATCCCCAATGTCAGGATAGAGCCCAAAAGGATCGCTGGCCAGAATAAGAAACTAAAATGTTCAGTTTCATGCAAGTAGGCAAGTCCACCTACCCCACCGGCATGCGTCCTTCAAAAAAGTACATTCTGAGGTACAGGTGCTACTAGTGAAGTAAGAGCACACCTGCAAATATTTGTGCTTGTGCTCTCACTGGCTAACTGAGGGTCAGAGAGATGGTAAGTAACTGCTGGAGGTGCCCTTCATGGGCAGAGACCGAACCCAATAAAGGTTTGGTGGCACAAAAGGTAACCTTTCCTGTTCAATATTTTGTATATTTTAAAATTGAACTATCTGTTTCAGAAAGCTGTGTCTCCTAATATTGAACGATGTACACATTAACTGAATGCAAGGGTTTGAAAGTTTGTTGTGTCGTGCACCGCCAAAACCAACCTCCACGAGGGAATTAAATCCATCGCCGAATGGATGAGAAACAGCCGTCTGAAACTGAACTCGGACAAGATGGAGGTCCTCATCCTCAGACCCACCCCCTCCACCTGGGACAACTCCTGGTGGCCCACCGCACTAGGAGCCCCACCGACACCGTCCGACCACGCTCGCAACCTGGGCTTCATCCTCGACTCCTCCCTCACCTTGTCTAAACAGGTCAACACAGTCTCCTCCTCCTGCTACAACACACTCCGCATGATCCGCAGAATCTACAAGTGGATCCCGACAGAAACAAGGACAGTAACACTGGCCCTCGTCACCAGCAGGCTGGACTACGGCAACGCACTCTACACAGGCATCGCAGCAAAAGACCTACTATGCCTCCAACGCATCCAAAACACCCCCGCCCGGCTGATCCTCAACAGACCCCGCCACAGCCACATCTCCCACCACCTGAGAAACCTTCACTGGCTCCCCGTGTACAAAAGGATCACTTTCAAGCTTCTTACCCACGCTCACAAAGCGTTCTACGACACCGGACCAGCCTTCCTAAACAACAGACTCAGCTTCTACACCCCCACCCGTCAGCTCCGCTCCACTAACCTCGCCCTCGCCGTCGTCCCCAGCATCCGAAGAAAGACCTCCGGCAGCAGATCCTTCTCATACCTCGCCGCCAAAACCTGGAACACCCTCCCCAACACCCTGCGACAGACTCAAGACCTACTCACCTTCAGAAGACTGGCTCTTCAAAAAGCTCCCCAACCCCCCCCCCTCAGCGCCTTGAAACCCTCACGGGTACGTAGTGCGCTTTATAAATCCTATGATTGATTGATTGATTGATTGGTTCTGCTGCATTTGTTTCCTTTGCATTTACTGCCTTTCCACAACCCATAGTGTCTCTTTCCGTGCCATCCACACACAATGTCGGTGTCCAGTATAACTGTTTGGTAATCATTTCTGGTATCTCCCACCACCTACCATTGATAAACATCCTGCAACTCTACTTAACCTCCTTAAAATGTCCGGCCTAGGCATACAGGAAAAGGGCAGGGAGGTTGAGTGTCTTCTTGTGGTGTACAGACTGTTTGGGTCTATTGGGCCTGAAAAAGGCCTATGGCCTGACTCTTGTACTTAATCTGTATTCTTTTCTTCCTACTATCCATTTCTTCTCACACATGACCTTAAACCTAATAACCAGTTTCTTCCAAAGCAGTACTGCTTACTAATTCAACAATAATTCTTAACAAAACTATTGTGGTGCATTTTGTTCTGATTGTGAAATACCTCCTCCACACATGGCTGGACCTACAGACAAGCTACTGCGGTGTCTGTAGAGATTTGTGGGTTGCACCATTCCTGGTCTTGAGTTAACACAGTTGATCCACTCTTTGATGAGTCTTCTACTGTGCCTTCTCTGCTTTTAGAATGATCTACAAAGAGCAATGGTTTGAAATGTGGGGTTGATTCTTGGGCTGTGCCATCTCTACAAACAGATTGACCCCATAAACCCACTACTGTGAGGTCAATTGTTTAAATCTTCTGTTGTGCATTCTCTGCTTCTTGCTGGACTCCATCTGCCATCTACTGATGTATGTATAGCTTGATTCCTATCTTGTATGTACTCTGTTTCTTAGTGGACTCCAAAGGCCCACTACAGTAGTGGCTATAGTTTGTTTCTTGGTCTATGCCATCTCCCCATGTAGGCTGGTTCAGTAGAGCCAGTACCGTGTTGTCTGTGATTATTCTTGGGATGTGACTTCTGGCTGCTGTGGTGACTTCATAGACCCACATCTGTCACATGTTTTTTTTCTTAGTTGCCCCCTTACTGCTACATATTATATATTCTCCCATAACCTTTCTATTTTATCTGGTGATTTCAAATAATGGTAGATGTTGTAGAGAGCCACCCGGGCTCTTCTATACTTTGTTGCCCTTGCAGGACGCAAGGGCAGAGTTGAGCGCGAGAATATAAAAATAAAAGGTTGGAGCTGCGGGCGCAGTTTTCGACGTGCAAATAAAACCAGTGCCCGTGTGGTCATTGCACCGGAGGGGCGAGGGCCTAGAATGCATGTGGGGGCCTAACTTTACAGATGTCACACACATGTCTTTGCACTCTAGTGCAGAGACATGGGTGTGGCACTAGACAGCCTGTTTGTGCACCAAGGCAGGGGAAGAAAGCAGCAGCAGGCCATATTTAGTAAATAGGCCTCTGTGTCGTTCTCTCTCTTGCACAACGCAGCACAGTAACTTTGCTTGCGGTACTTTGTTGCTCTGTATTTTAGTAAATCGGCCTCAGCAGCAGTAGCTCAGCGGGTGCAATCGGAACGAGACCCAGTGGTGTGAGAGGCTGTGTCAGCCCTAGTTGCCGAGTTCTGTCGGTGGATGTTGAAATAGCTGGCAAGAAAAGTACAATCTTCTTGGCACTATTGGCAAGTTTCCACTTTGGAATATGATTTCCCCACTGTATTCCCCACGGTATTGTAGAGTTAGTAATCCTGGGTTTTGTCCGTTTCACTAGTGGTCACACAAGCATCAATAGCAGATGGCATTCTTTCATCACCCACTTGTACACTTACGTAACACTAATTAGTTTTGGGTCATTTTTTTACCGTGTTTTATTTTTGAATCAAAGGTACAAAAAAAAAGTTGGATATATCAAGCAATGCTGATGTCATAACGGAAGAAAATCATTAGCTAGAAGCTACAAAAACTCCCAATGGAAATATCATTGCGGCATGAGAATGTATTTTTTGCTGGCTGATCTGCTGGAACAGAAGGCCAGCTGTGGATTTTGCTCCAGCTGACCCAGTAGGAGTTCGGCTTCCTGAGGCAGCTGCAATTTCGCTAGGGTCAGCGGTGATGAAGGATTGTGGGATAGAATCTGAAGCAGAAAAGGCTTCAGGAAGTTCAAAATCTCCTCTGCCATGCTACTTCTATAATCCACCATGCAGAACATACAGTGCTTTCCATTAGCAAATTCAGCCTCAAGCAATGCGTTCGAATGAACTGGCATTCGTTAACAATTCCAATCAGCATTTCTTTCGATTGCATTTGCAAGGAACCCCCATCTTTGTGTCGCAGAAACTTTAACTTTTGCCTTTGCTTTATCATTAAAATATTATGAAAGCTGTAACTTCAGAAGAGAGCACAAGAAAAGCTAAAGGGATCACGGAGCTATGGACATGTACTTCACATTTCAATGGGTAATCGGCCCTCGGTCATATACCATAAACTGTGCAGTAGTGCAAAATAAAAAGACAAACCGGCTAAACCATTTGCACAACCTGCACTGCTTAAGTAATAAGGAAACTTTTGTTTTTTGATCTATGCATATGACAAGGAGTGAAGAGGAAGTAAAAGTCGAGACTACGTTTGAATCGTAAATAATTCGTTTTCTGCCGGACTACACAAGTGGCACAACTTGTGTAAATGGAATTCTGAGTTTTCTTTCATCAGTGCAGGGATTTTTTTAATACTACCCTGATCGTCATTCTCCCTGGGAACCCTTCTCAGCCCATTTACCATTGGGACAATAAACGTATTACCTGCTTTATAATAGATTACTGTTTATAAGAGTGTTTTGTCTTCTGCTTTGATGTACACTACATTGTGTGCCAATTTTAACAAGGTAAGCAGTTGTATTTACATTTAAAATAGGAGATTAGAGGCGTCATGCACTCTGTACTATATTTATAGACAATAATAAAACAAATTATATCAGTTAATACGAATTTAGCTAAAGTGCACTTGAGAAATTCATGGTTGTGTGGGTTTTGGTGAAAAATCATGGTTGAACAATGGCCATCTGCAGAAATCACACCTCTTCTTCTAATTTGTTAACAACTGTGGAACACAACATGGTCTCCACCCTGTCCCTCAGAACGATTCACCCTATTTGGGAGAAGACTGCACATGCCACCAGTAGAGCTTTACCCAATCCCAGCACATATGCTAACTAGTTCACAAAGGCCTGCCCCCTAGGTCCCGCCATTGGTCGCCAGCCTCTGTCAGCTACAACTCCATGGAAGGTGACCTCTGTGTAAAAGTGGAGGTGGAAAAGTCTTCTACGTAATATGTTGGGTTACATATAGGACGTATCAACAATTACAAAAATTGCATAGATAGTTTTAAAAATGCTTTTGATGACTGAACATCTTCTTAAGTAGATAACATTTTCAAATACAAGTTTGATTCCACTTAGCCAGCTCCCTCCACAAAAACGGTTATCAGCTAAGACAGAGAATCCCCTATGTCTTCATAGTCACGAGCTTGTGATTTTTGCATTAAAGTATTCTAGCAAATCAGTGTGCCTGCAGCAGGGGTCACTGATTCAAATGATCGGACAAGATGGCTTACTGATATAAAGGTTGACATACGCTGTAACAAACGGGTTATGAATTCAGATCCTGGCGATGGCAAGCTCAGCCTTCTCTCCCTTCTGGGTCAGTAAATTCAGTACTGTTACATAAGGTAATTGTGGTAGCTGTTGATTGTGATGCCTTTTAACAGCATATCCTGCAGTTTGAAGTGCTTTATAAGAAACAAGCTGATCTTATCATGCATATCTCCTTTCCTGATGAGTAAAAGCCCAACTTGGAGGGGTGTTCGCCATCTCCTACAAACAGAGCGATGGTCTTCATTTGTTAAGCTACTTTTTGGGTTGCTATGTATCTTACGGTTACACCGTGCTCTTCCAGCAACGTTAAGCACATATTAGTGATGTGACCAATGCTCTTGTTAAAATGAAGGCTAAGGAGGAAGATTTAATTTTGGGAAGGGTTGTAGGCAATCCTCCCAGTACTCACTAATACAACACAACAACAGACCCTCAGTGATTTTGGTCTGCCAGTGAAATTCACAGAGATGCTGGAGCCTAATATCCCATAGGTACTTTCCTAGGCTCTCACAAACTCTTGGTTAAATGCTTCATCTCTGGGCACCTGCCTGCTGGAAGTAAAAATAAGGTGGGTGCTTGTATTTTGTAGGGTCTTTTTTTGCATTGGAGTACTGCCTCAATCGGTATCTAATACTGGGCTTGTTTGGCACTTTGTGCCATGTCTTTAAAATTGAGTGGTGCCGAGCATTTCTTGTCATGTTATTCTGTGCCCCACTGCCTAAAAGGTTAAAAAAAACACCTGCCATTTAAGAACCCATGTTTGTCAGTTAAACTACTTGAGCCAAAGCTGCCTAAATAAGCCTAATGCTTACTTCAGGAATTAGGACCCTTTTTTTATTCTCACCTACCTCCTATGTAGTGTGCAAACATTTCTCCACTATACAATTTCCCAGTGCTTAACTTGTAAATAAAAAGGTGCCAGTGCCCAAAGCCCTCCTCTTAAACACACGGCTGCTGCAATTAAATGTGTGAACACGGAATACTGAGGCGGCGTAATCCTGAAGCCATCTCAGGCCTCTTCAATCCATAGAAAGCCACTCCCTGCCCCTTCAGCTCACTCTTACAGCTTTCTACTTTATCCCTTTGTTACGCGTTTTCGTTTTTCCCTTCCTTCGTCTTTTCCATATGTGTGTTTTGCTCGCAGCAAATGCTTGAGGCAGAAGAATAAGCCCCGGCCCTCAAAAATAAATTCCGGTACTCAGCACCGGAAATAACAAGCACAAATTAAGCACTGCAACTTCCTGTTTCTGTGTGGGTACAACGTATCCTGCAACTGACACTGATACAGTGACTCGCTGCCATTTCTCTGGGTTGGCTGATGTACCCAATCTGATGATGTTTTTTAGCTCATATGTGGGGATGATTTGGAAGGTGGATTGTACATGTATCACTGTTTAAGCTTTTATTTCCAGGTTCCATCTTTTTTATACCATCAGCCAAATTCGTTCTCTCATTTCTACACCAGCATTCAACAAGATCTGTAAAGCAGGAGGTTTTAGCACAACTATGTTTCCAGCACCATCTTTTCCATCATCTATGATGGGGTGGCCAAATACCTGTCTGTAGCCTCTTTGTGTCAGCATGTGATAGTGCTGACAGGGCAGGGTTTGCATATTATCATTTTGAAACATTTATGACTGTTTAAGGTGCATGTATCAGGCAAATATTACTGGCAAATATGACAGGAAGTGCTGCTATATTGACATTGCAGTTATGAGTTGGGTGGGAGGCATCCACGAACTATCTCAGTTGCAAGTCACTCACTAAAAACTACCTGAACGTCCCGGAGAGCAGGGTTGTATGTCACCTGCACAAGCAAGTAATAGGTTTGAATAATGTTGATTCAGGTGTGGTCACCCCAAGCATCACTATTATTTACATATGTTTTTTATGATTATTGACCTAAAAATATGTGTCATTGGGTTGATGCTACTGTCACATCCCCACAAAGTGGACTGTGGTTGGTTGCGGCTCTGCAGTATTCTAGCGTACCACAAATTAAATGGGGGACGTGCATGATTACGCGCAGAAAAGCACCCGGGTGAAGGTCATCCATTGGCATGATGCATCAATGCACATCCCCGTCCCTAACACCAGTTTAATCACCAAGGGTTGTGTGTTGGTCGCAAAATTATGACATTAACTCAAAATGTCATTCACATACGATCCTATCTTTATAGTCACATGTGTACAGGAATTGTCACCTTCCTCAATATCATCTACCTATAGCAGCTGGATGCAGATGTAATCCGTGTTGGAAGAGAGTAATGGAACGTGATCTGAAATATGCATAGTACTTGTTATTAAGGATAAGATATGGGTAATTCACAAGAATGTCAGTTAATCTAATAATTGAAGTTTTATTATTTGAGGAAATTATTTCTTGTGTTTGTTGCAACGCATTTTAACATCTGTTTGAAAAACAATACTTCTGAAATGTGCCCAATGTTCATACTTTTTATTGCATTTATATATCACACGAAACATGATTAAAACCGAAAAATGTATCTATATTCATTTATGGCGTCCCTTATTGTTTTTTACTTGAAAAACACACGTATATTCCATTGTGGGTTAATTCTACATACAATTGATATTGCTCTCTTCCATCTTCATTTGGGGTTAAAGGTGCTCCCTGTGTATTTATAAAATATAGGAGAATATGAAGGCATAGCATCATGGCTCTCACATCCAGTTAAACAATATATTTTAATTTTGTGAAGACTACCTGGACACATATGAATTGAGTTAAACACAAGAACTTGAGGGCTAAACTAAGTAGAAGGTGGTATGTAATTGTCCTGTTACAGAATCTCGTTTTCTGTTTTATGTAACGCACTGAGATCGTGTGCATGAAGCTGTGTCTGCGCTATGGTGAAGAGCTATGTCGTCATAGGCATTGATCATTGCTGTTACTAGAATCAGGGTTTTGCTAACCATGGTACAACTTTAATAATAAGCCAAAACATGTGGGCATGTATTTAAGGCTGCTGTCAATACTTTAGCAAAGTAAGACACACTAAAAGCCACAAAGCACAAAAACTTAGCCGAAAAGAACTCTTATTCCCCCCTTTTTAAATTAAACAATGACACCCTTTAGTAGGAAGCTTTGGGACAAAACTTTGCTATTACAGGGGTGTATTACTTCTTGAATGCGCAAAAATGATCTCTGCCTCGCCTCAGTCGAGTTCCTCCTCCATACTGATGGTCTGCAAGCCCACCTTCCAATTAGGTGTCGGAAACCCATCTTCTCGCCAGAGGAAGTAATGCATCTCTGAGTCCTGCTTGATGAGGGGTCTGTTGGGGCCTATCCTTTATCTCACAATTCAGGCTTTGTCCTAGTGGCCGGTATTGTGTTATTTCTGTCTGTTTAAGCTTCTGTGTTATATTGCTTTATGTTTTATGCCATGCTGGCAAATCTGGGTTGAGACTGCTGACAGGTACTATGAATGCTAAATGAGAAGGGGAAATGGAAAAACAAACAAATTGAAAAAGTGGCATTCAGTGCAGCAGCCTGTTCCTACGCCCATGTACCTCAGATGCATCATTCATTGCTTTCTGTTAATGATTCACAACAATGCTGTTGGGATATATCATTGTATTCCACTTTGTCCTGATTCTACAGGCAGCATGACTGGCAGATCCTACTGCGCTTACTGAAAAATGTGGCGTATTATTCGTATTCCCTAGCCTTACATTCCAGGCAGCTCTACATGTCAGCGTCTCTTTGTGAAATTATTAGAAGAAAGGATCATCATGGTCCCCAGTCTGAAATATTTCACTGTGCGAGGCACGGGGACCGCTCTGAGTATTTATGATGCTGGCAGCCGCACATAATCAAGGCAGCAAGCAAACCGTTGAGGTGAACGTTGCATTTGAATTCACCCTGCCAATGTATTTTGGTACCGTCCAGTGAACTACGCAATACCTACTGTCAAGTTTTTCAACAAAGACTCATAAAACATGAAGGGTGAAAACCAATATCGTCTTCCCACTGTTGACCCGAAGGTCAGTGCATCTCGTGGTGTGAGGAGGGACGTATGGAAGGGTAGGATCACAGTTTCAAACCTGCATGGGTTTGGAATAATCCATACTTCAACCTAGGACTGTTTTTAAAATGGAAAATAGCTGTTGTGAGACCTATGTTCAGGCCACACAGCTTGTTGTTCCCCAGCAGCACCTCCCCGGCCCCCCACAGTGCAAACTGGAATTGGGTGATGTTGAGATAGGGAATGCTCATTGCATTTCCTTTCGCAATAAAATCGTTTTTTTTTTGTTACTATAACGGCCCTATACCCTCGCACCTGCACTTGTGTTCATACGTGAAAAAACAGCGCTAATGTAACTAGGTAAAGCAGCCTCTTCAGCGGAACGCTTAAACGTGACATTTATCTATCCTTTATTCATACCTAAGTATCGCACTGTTTTTTCATTTTATGGGGCAGGTTTGCAGTGGTTATTTAGGTGTCGAACAGCAACTCAGCTGTTGCTACAGATGCCGCAGCCCATTGAAATGTGCAGGTTATTAAGGCACCCAGTTTTGTTTTTACTGATTTTTACAGATAAATATAGACATGTATTCACCTATTTCAATTTCAGTGTTTTTTTCGTTAATGCTGTCAATCATAAGTGCTAGGACAATACCAGAGCAGACAGACAAGCGGGTGAGCTTAAAAAAAGGTACACTTTTCCTAATGACATTTTAAACGGCTGCAAGTGTACTAAAATGCTAACATGTGCATTGCATATGTGTAATGCATAGCACTGAAACCAACGAAAAATTCAATTGTAAATGTACTTTACGGGTAAATAAATGTGGAAGTATACCAATTCCAGGTTAATTTCTTTCACAAAACAGAACATAAATGTAAATAAATACAGATGAAAAGAGCAAAAAATAAATATGGATTATTACAGATAGGTAGTGCAACAGTAATAATGGTCGACACTAAGAAAGCTTTTTATTTAGTCAATTGGCATGCTGTCTTTTTTGATCGAGAATTTTGGTTTCCCTCTCCAAGTTATTAGCATGCTCGCTAAGTTATATCAAGGTTCCCTAGCTAAATAAATGGTTAATTCTCAGCTAGTGGGAGTAGTTGACATCAATCGGGGGACTCAGCAGGGATGTTCCCCTTCCCCTATTTTATTTACTTCTTTTTTAGAGCCCCTTGACGTTAGGATCAGGGCTAATTAAGCTATTGAAGCCCTTATGGGTGGTATGCTCAAATGTTCACTGGAGATGTTATTCTTCACTTGAAACCTGACAGGAAGAATGTACAAAGAGTGTTGGGGGAATTCTCACAGTTGCAAGATATTGGGTGCTATAAAATCAACCAAAAGAAAACTGAACTGCTTTTTAATACTCATGTTAGCAGTCTTCCTACCTCTCTACAGCAACGAGCTCTATCCTAAGCTCCTATTCGATTTCTTGGGATCTATGTGAGCAATAACTTTTCCCAGTTGTTTCAACTACATTTTCTCCCAATGTTTCATAAAAAAAGTTTTTTTTGGCTAGATGTACACTTCTTCCATTGACTTTGATAGGCATGGTGGCTCTTATTAAAATGTCTATTCTCCCACTTTTACTGTTTTTATTTTCGAATATTCCCATTAAAATTGATTTTTTAGTGATCTTGACACAATGGTTAGACAGTTCGTATGGAACTGTAAAACACCTATGGTGACGTATTCAGTGCTCCAGCATGAGACTGCACAGGGTGGGTTGGCTCTCCCTCATTTACAGACATACTATGAGGCAGTTCTTTTAGTTATCCTGGTCAGAACATTGACCGGAAGAGCAATGCTTGACTCATTTTTTCTAGACGAAATGGTGCAGGAGGCTGGTACACGGCTTCTGTTTTTTATTAAAATCACGAAATTAAAAAACACATATAAGCTAGTACAGGGCTGAAGTGCTCGGTTGTCGTTATTTTATCGATCTAATCAAATCTTATCAGGTTTTACACTCTTGAATCTCTATGAGGCCAGGTTTTCGGGCTTACAACTTTCTTCATCACATATTATATTTTGGTACCACTCTGGGTTTAAGGAAGTAGGGCAATTTTTACTCCATGGTAAATGTATGACCTCACAGGAGATTTGTGCATAGTGTGGTGATGTGTGTAAGCGATTTACTTTTAGTTATCAGCAGATTGTTAATTTTTTGAGATCCCACTATTTGGATCCCCACTTAGTAACACACCCTGTGTTGCAGGCCCTTTTTAGGTCTAGTCTTTTTGGTATAGGGAACCGGTATAGGCTGTTACGCAATCAAGGAGCACAGGTAAGCTTGACAACTATTCTAGAGAAGATTGGTGAAGCCATGCAATGCTGTTTTTCTGAGGATGATTGGCAAGTGATCTCTTTTTTGGGCCACAAACTCTTAACAGTGGCCAACTTTAAAAGAATGTCATACTTATCTCGGTAGATGGCATGTGATACCTCTGCGTCCCTCCACAGAATGTTTCCCTCTGTAGAGGATCAGTGCTTTTGGTGTAAGCAGGATGGCACTAGTGCGTGGCTTCATAATTATAACTCCTGCCCTAAACTGGTGCCCTTTTAGCATTATCTTCCTTTGGCCTTAAGCCGGGCTCTGGAATTAGGCATAGAGTGGGAGCAATTGTTGGTTCTTCTTGGTTTTGCTCTTCAAACACAGGGCTATCAGGTGAGCAAATCCACACAAAAATGTATGTCACTTGCACTGTCTGTGGCCCAATCGCTCATTCTTCAATTCTGGCATACAGAATGGGTTCCATCATATGAAGACTGGTTAAAAAAATGTCCGGAACAAGAAAGTTTGTTGAGGCATATGCTAAAAGGGTGGGGGCCTAAAGAGATTTCAGACATCATGGCATTATTTAAATGTTTGGTAAATTGCAAGGATGGTGCAGTGTATATTGTCTTGGCTACCAGAGTCATAGGAGAATGGTATTACCCTGGGCCACACAGTGGTATTCTTTTTTAGGTTCAAGCGCACAAGCGCTCCGTCCCTGTTGTAATCTCTCTTTGGGCTTTTAACCACGCCCATGTCACGCCTGTCACTTTCATTAGTTCGTGGGCTTGCCTTTTAGAATACGCTTGCTTTCATTAGTGAAGGGCATGCATACGTCATGCCTTTTCTGGTGTTTAGCCCACCTGTTCATTTTTATTCAATTATGGGATTATAGGATTCGGGGCTTTAGTGCATTATCTGTATGTCTGATGTTACCAGATTTTAAGAATGTGGTCATAAACTTTGTATTTGTTAATTGTCAAAATATGCTGCATTGATGAAGTATGTTAAAAGTTAGACTATGGTTCCAGGACTTTTTAAACTATTTGTATTCTGTGTTTTGTATATTGCATATCATCTCTACTCAATTAAAATATTGAAAAAAAGGATTATTACGGAAGGAAATGTCTATAATGTAAATACCACCAAACTGGGAACCAGTTGTAATTTACTGTTGTGCAGATATTGTTACACAAATGTGGACGCTGAGCTACTTTAACAAGCTGTGAAAAAACATGTACTTGAAGTTGCATAATAACAAAATGTGCACAAGTCACTCCATAAGGTGACAGACAGAATCAGTTGTCGCTTTTAGAGTGTTTGTTATTGAGGTAGCTCTCTGAGGTGACAAGAAAGAGAACTTCCTCTCCAGACGATCTCACTATTGTAGCTAGAAGAACATTAGTGGACGCCTACTGGTTCAGCTAATGTGAACAAGTCCCAACACTTTTTTCACGCACATTGTGTTTCAGCTAGATTACAGTGGAAAAAATGGCAGAAAGTGATGTGCTGGTTGCTTTCTATAACAAACATTGGCAAAGTCATGTGTCCTACTTTTAAATTACTAGTAACTTGCAACTGGATTTGCCAATATTGTTTTTGGCATTTTCAAAAACAAAACAAAAAATAATTCAGAATGGCTCATGGTGCATCACAACACAAACACTCACATTGATAGCCATTGTAGAATTTTGTTTCTTTTACTTTTAAAGAAAAAAATCAAGATATGCTAGCACGGGAGTTTGAGTCCCTGTAAGTGTGCAGCTGTCATGCCCTCACACACGCAATTGTCAGAAATATATTTAAACAAATATTGAAAACAACAATTAGGTGCAGGGTGGGAAGTGGTGGTGTGGGACAGCGATGATTAGTGGGAGAGGGCAGCCGATTTTGGGGTATAAATCCTGTAGCTAGTCAAGGAAGCCATGTAATCCCTTGGAGTGCTAAAAGACAAATGAATAAACACTTCCCTGATGTCAGCAGTGAAAGGATACAGCTCATCCCATCGACACTCATAAACATAGTGGTAAAGAAGGTCCATTGATTTGGGCAAATACAAGAATGGGGATTCAACTATAGAACCAGAAGCACTAAGCTGAGATAGACAATATTGCTAAGCAGCCATGAGCAAGGGGCTGTTGTACTGTATTATTATTGTTTGTTGGCAAACGTCTACGACAACTGTCAGATGGTACCAATATTTTTTAGTACCCTTGATGATTACAGCATAATACTACTACTACTATTACTACCACCGCTATTATTAATACTACTACTAAAATAAGCAGAGAATGGTAAAACATTAAAGGGTAGTGAGGTAGACTGGAACTTCATCTGTTGGAGGTCAATCTCCAGTAGAGGAATAGAGATATCTGTATAGGAAAGAAAAGAGAAGAACTAGCTTATCTCCCAAAATTGTGTTCTGGAGTATTACACAAAAAGAATAAAAAGATATATACCTGACTTTAAAAAGACAGTAGTGCAGGGTGTACAGCAGAAGACTATGTTGCCCACGCTTGCTTCTGTCACATCTAGGGAATATTCTGCACATCCACAAAACATACTCATAGAATTAGTGGTGGCTTATGAAATTTTAAAGTGGTGGGGCGAAAATGTAGTGGATGACTTTTATGTAGCGACCAAACTCGATTGACATATGAGAGGATTTGGGGTGTTCATGCCTAACGTGGTTATTGTAGTTAGAAATGCTACCAAACAATTCAGGCTAAAGGATACTGTAGTTCGAGAATTACAGACACTCCATCAACATCCGTGGCTTCAATATGCCATACAGCACACCACTTTTCCACCAAAGACCAGCTAGGTCTACTTGATCTACCTTACAGTTTAGTAGGTGTCTTATAGCCATAGGCAACAATAGACAGCTAGGTCTAAGAGACCTAAACAGTAGCCCAACCCATGTCATAAGATGCTTGAACCAATGATGGTGTCTAAGCTATTAGGAACAGTGAGCCGGCTGAACCAGTTGAACAATGTTTTCATCACACTACCTTGGACCTCTATAGCAGTTTCTGACATCCTTCACACCCATAAGTGAAAAGGTAGCTCCACCAAGGTCTGTTTAGAAACTCTTTTAAATATGAAATCATATACTGTTCTTCTAAATGCAAGGGTATTTTTAGATTCGACTAGCTTTTTGAATTAGCATTATGCAGCCTGAACTCTTGTGATTCCTAAAATCTCAGGTTTTTGCTACTGCACAACATTCCAATATGAAAGGAACTAGATACATTAGGGGTTCTGTGCACAAACTGATATTTTCAATAGCTTCACATTCAAGAATACTTTATTTTGCCTTATAACAACCATAAAAGCAATACATATATAAATAGGTTAAAACATCCTGCCATAAAGATTTAATAAAATATTATTAAAAAACACAACACAAAAGTGCATATTTAAGAAGCACACTACAGTACAATCATGTGATGGAAGTTGTACCACACATATACAGAATATCATGGTCGCGATCAAAACCTTTAAATCTCATTGTGCAATTTACTCAATTTTCTTCTACATGCCCAAAAGAGAAACCTCGATACAGCGAACACAATTAGTTCCTTTGTGTCTTATTTAAAGAGTCTGTGGGTTTCCCAAATGTAAATGACATCAGTGTTGGTCCTGCTGTTGCACTACAGCATGTGTGGGCTTTTTGGATGTGGCCTCCCAGAAATGAGGCAAAAGTACATCAGCATTTTAATTCTCAATTTAGAGAAATATTCTTCTATTTTTCTGACTTTTGTAGCTTATCCTGTTTTATAGGAGAAATCTTGTGAAAGCTTTTGCTTCAGAAACAATACAGAGAGTAGTTTTACTGGCATTCATCTATGAATGTTTCAGTTGATTATTCCCTCCTTACCAAATGAATTACAAGAAATCGCATTTGAACAACCATATGATTATTCATTAAGACTAACATTCGAAAATTGTTTTACTCATCACTAAAATCCTACCGCATGCTAATTACAGATAATGAGTTGCAGAGCTACTGCAATATCTTCAGCCCAGCCTAGCAATTGTATAAAATTACCTGCAGTGCCCTTTGTCCCATTATCTGTTTTGGGAATAGCATTTAAAGGGTTATTTTTTTTTCCAGATTGTGTGAGTGTGAAATGAAGAAGTGTAACTTTGGCAGGTGTGAAATTATATTCATATTTATTTTTCAAACATGCGGAATATGTAAGCAAATCTGACAAAAATATATAAAATCTCAAATTAAAGGAGTTACCTTGCAATTAAAGCTTTCCAAACCTGGCACTGAAGTGTACAACTTCTCAGACAGCAACGGACATGTGATGAGGCAAAATGACTTTGCAAACAATGCAAGACTGCCAGTGGATGAAGTAGGGTGGCTCACTGCCCCATGGTGTAAGCTGTGGTGGGCATAACCAAGGCTTGTGTCCATAACGTAAACATGGGCACCACATTGCTGGTAAACACAAACATGGCCATACTATTATGTTAACAATCATTATTATAATAACAGGAGCCTACGCATGTCAACTTACTTCTTCAAGTCCACACACAGTTCAGTTAGACAGGAAGATTTGTAAACAAAAAATGGTGATTTAATACTTGGTGAAAATAATGATACATATTGAAAGTTTCTGTCTAAGAATAGTGAGAAATATCTTCTGCTTTTTAAAAATACTAGCCAATTATAAATGATTAATAGTTGAACTGATGGAGTTAGTACCCAAGTTGACTTAGACATTTTGACGGGTGTGCAGCAGCATGTACAGTTCAATTCACGCATTCATCTATGACTGCTGCTTATAGAGGGGTAGCATTTTCTTTTTATTTCTAAGTACCTGGAGGTTGGAATTGGTAAGCTGATAGAGAGTACTATTGTTGCTTTGTGAATTGTGCTATATTTTATGAATCAATTATCTTAGTAAGTAGGTACACTCTCATAAGAGATAATCCTAATCTTTTAATAAATCTTTTTTAATCATTTTTAACTCTTCAAAGTGAAACAAAATTGGGCGTGATTTTAATTTGATTTAGAATCCTGCTTTCAATTCTAAAATCTTTAATGGTAACAGAATACATTTAAAATGGCTAAATTTTTAACTTCTATCAGAAAGATTAGAATATACCAGACGCTTGGAGAACCACATTTCTGGATAAAAAGGAACAAACCTATACTTCCACCAAGCACAATTCAGCAGCATGGAATGATGGTATATGTCACTTCTAAAGAAGGTGATGTCTACTAAATACAGATCCTTACTAAAATCTTTATTATGTAGATGGTAGCCCTTACCATGGAAATCTATGGGTAAGTTTGCTTTAATTGGAATGCTGTTTTTACCTTCATTCACTTTTGTTTTTTCTCCTGGTCTATGTATTCTGTATGGGATGTTTTGTTAAGAAGTTGAAAGTATGTTTTCAACATTTATCTAGGGACATAAAACACCTAGATTACCAATTCACACTTGGTACAGGAATACATTGGGAGGAGGACTAGCATTTCCTGACACAAAGATTTATTATTTTGTGAGTTTGGGACATTTGCTCATAAGTGTTCCCATATAAAAATCTGCACTTTGCACATAAACACTTTGATGATCATTATTGTTAATGAAAGTAGCACCAATAATATTTTTAAACTGTCCAATAACCTAGAAACGTACTTTATAAGTTGTTGCAGTTGTGTTTTGAAAAAAAAGAACAATTTTTGTAAGAACGTTTCGGCTCCATTTTTTAGAGCTACTGCATGTTTAGAAAACATAAAAGTTAATGAGCAGTCTCTACTGGGCAATTTGACAATTTCAAGATAGAAAATTAATGGTATTTCTAAGTTATCAGATTTTAAAGTTAATTATGAATAGAAACCTCGTCAAGTATAAAACCATTTATATCGGGTACTGACTCTGTGAGCATAGGCACTATCATGGATCTGGTTTTTGATTTAATTGAGAATTGGAGTACAAGATCTGTAGGATTGTGGAAATATTATCTTTCAGATTTAAAGAAAACAGAGTTGTTTTCCAAAAATCTTCTAAATGTGGGATATGGAAGAACATATTACACTGGCATTTGATACGTGGAACAAAAATCAATGAGTTTAATTTCTCAGCTTTTCAGTTTTACTTAGAGCTACCTATTAGAAAATGCAATAATTTGGTATCAAAATTCTACTTTTTTAGATAAGGTTAAATCAAATTGTTCTGCTAGACACATTTATAATGAAATAGGAAACTTCTCATATGTTTTGCCTAATTCTAAAACAGTGCTGGAATGAAGTTCTTAGATATTGTTAAAATTAATTAAATATTATAGCACCCCCAGATCCCCTCAATAATCATATTGCGATATTCGTCAATTATGGGACTGTCAACTAGGTATCATAATCTAATTAATATGTCTATGCTTATGCTCAGTCATTGCTATTGCAAAAATTGGATCACTCAATTAGTTCCTATCTTTTCAGCATGGTTGATTAACATGCATAGTGAAGCATCTAGTAGGGTTAGTTGAGGTTTGAATGGGATGAATGCAAAAATGACTTAAACTTTCTTAAACTGGGGAAAGACATTTTTGAGGTTTTGCTTAGTATGTTGAAGATTACTTTGTAAGTGCAGATGGCGATATTATACATGAACTGCCTATTTGTATTTGTATTCATGTGTATTACTGTATTTAAATTTGAGAATTTAAATGGATTATGGATTTTCTATATTTTACTAATTTTAAAAAATATGAACACAATTCCTCAGGAGAGGAAGACAAGCAGAGTGTGCTTCTCCGCCATGAAGCGCTTACACTGACCACACTCCTAGACAGATTACATGTCAGGAGCTTGCTGCCTGATCCCGATACCATGAACTGGTAGCTTGACCTTTGCTTCAGTATTCAGATGTTTTTCAACAATGTGGCACCTTTACACTAGACCATTGTACAGTAATTTCTTTTGCACGTAAACAATACCTAACCCAGCCTAAATGTGCTTCCTTTCTGGGACAAAAAGAATGTTGTAGTGATTCTCATGACTTTAGGTTCTTTCTTGCCTACTTTTTTAAATTGGCACACTATGAGAAAAATGCTATGCTTGTTCAACATATGTCAAAAGAGGTGGTGTGTCACCTCTTGTGATGGATTAATAGGCAATGTGTAATTTCGGAATTGGGTTAAAAGTCAGTTTAAAGAGTAGAATTGAAAACTATAAATTCAAACATTCAATGATAATGATAAACAAAAGCTATATATTAATTACAAAATGGTTTGCAACATTAAATAATTACCAATTATTCAAATGTATTTGCAGATCAAGTAAAAGGTGCAAAATTGCAACTGAAACAAAAAACAATAACATAAAAATATACACCAATAGAAAAAATCCATTAACAAACATTTAAACAAACCTAAAATAAGAGGGTGTGGTTAATGCACTGTGAGGAATGTAATGTTACTAATAATGTTATGAATACCTTGGTGATGTAGAGGCATATAGTGGAAGGGGATATAGTAACATACATCCTTCGGCGCAAGTTGTAAACTGGGGGTACAATATAGCCTTAGAACCCGCCGTAGTGGGCTCTACCGGCTACTAAAGGCCTGCTCCCGCGTTAAATGCCCGAGCCGAAGGCGAGGTCATTTAACAAGGGAAAGGGCCTTTAATAGCCGGTAGAGTCCGCTACAGCGGGTTCTAAGGCTATTAGAACATTCTGCCACTCAGGGCAGAATGTTCTATTAAATAAAACAAATTGCTCACGGAGCCCGAGGGGATTAAAATCCCCTCGGGCTCCGTGAGGCTTTGTTCACAGCTATTGCTGTGAACAAAGCGAACATTGGAATGTTGACGCTGCGGGCTTTTACCGGCCAGTAAAAGCCTGCAGCACTCCATTGTCTTCAATGGACATGCCAACATTCCAATGTTCTAATTTCTTTTAAATTCATATTTGAGAGCACTGGCTAGACAGGCCATTGATAGACATTATTGGTGATGAGAACAAATTCAGGTTTTGTTGGATTAAGCATCAGGTAGTTGACCGATATCTAGGTGTAGAAGAGAGAGTGATAGAATCTGAGTTCCTTTGGCCTAATGGTACATTTATCTTATGAATTAGGAAGAGGGACTTGTAGAGGTTTCTTGCCAAGGTTAAATATCACTAAGAAAGGGAAGACATACATTTAAATATATCAATGACATTTGTCAAATTGGTAGTGCTATAAATCATCAAAGAATGGCATATGGGTTTTCAGATACACCTTAAGAATTTCCAGCACCATAGACATATACAAAAAGTGCCTGAAAATTCAAAGCTACTGAATTACTTGTTAAAAAGTAGATGACCAACAATCAGATCTTCTTTAATGAAACTCCAAGAGTAACATTTTATCAAGACCATCCTCTATTGTCTCCAACACTTGCAAGATTATGCCTTTGTTTATCCTGTGGTACCAGATTATGGTAATCAAAGAGTGGTGAATACCACCCCAGCAGTACCTCCAGTATTCTTTCTTACTAACAGTATGCTTCACAAATCACATTGCTCTTAGAAGCTCATTTAGAAACCAGAATGTTTTGGAATCCCTAATGGTAGTTAGCCTGTTTAGAAAGATACTCTCAATATATATATATATATTTGTTGAGGTTACTCAGACTACTCTCACAATCACCTGAATCACCCCACTCAAGTGCTTCATTTTCCAACATACATTTGAGAGGCCTAGAAGGATAATACCACTTCTCAGCAACTGAAAATGATTTAGCATTCCCTCTATGATTGTGTTTGAGTAAACAGAAAGTGATATTTTTGAAGACTGAATGGTCTGCACAGATGTCTGCATCTAAAAGCACCTTAACACTGTTATAATTGGAGCATCAGTGCATGCTCTTTTGAGGGAGAGTGGGATACATTCCTACCTCTTGTAGAAGAAAATGTTCTAATTAGGGTGTATGCTGCCTGAAAAGGAATCCAGAGGGCCTTGTCAGTTTCTCCACCCAAAGGATTGTGCTGCTTTTTAAAAGAAGAATTCTTAAAGATGGCAACTTCAGTAAGACATACAAATAACGTGGTTAATCTCCTACAATTTAACTCTAAATCTGCCTTAAAGTCATTAAATAAGGCCAATTATAATATCATTAGATGCACATTTTAAAGTTAGAAGAGTTTGCATCAACACTCGCTTCGTGAATGGATAGGTGGTAGTCTGAAGTGTGGTCTCACTACTGAATGTCCTGAAGTTACATGAGTTAAGCTTCAAGAAATCTGCAGTAACATCTTGTGAGTGTTTGCAGTACCTTCTTGTTAGTCGTCTACACCATTCCCGGTGAATCAGTTATACTGAATGCAAGAACTAAATTATCCCTAACCTCACTGGATTTCATTTGATTCTATAGAGTGTTTGATGGGTTGCATCCTTATTCATACATATCATTTCTTCTGTATTTCTCCTTCTTGGGACCATTACAAGTCAGGCGCTAAATGTCCTAGTGTATCCCCTATCATGTGCAGTTACCAATAACATGAGTATCTGTAATTTCAAGGTGCAGAACCTCTCCTCACTTCATGTTTTGGGAAATAACATAGAGGACTCAGCGTTTCCACACCAGTACCCACTTTTTTTTATCGAAGTGTTTCACCTGGAAACGTTTTTTACTTTCTGTAGGAGTAGGTAATTCTGCTTATTAACTCCAGCGGAATTGCAGAGCCATGAGGGACTATTTCAATAAAAATCCATATTTAGTAAGCCATGTAGACCAAACATTTTCTTACCTTGAACAGAATGTCTACTTATGACACTTCGTAGCATAAACTTAATCCTTATTCATAAACATATAAAAACATATTTTAAGGCTTACTTTGTTCAACTGTCCTGGCCTGGTTTCTGGTAGTCAGTAGTCAATTACCTACTTTGAGCTTTTAACTGTGCAATATAAGAGTCCTCCATATTTTAAAATTCTCAAGCTAGCAATGCCATTTGTGGACATGATGTTGGCAATTGGTGTGAATGTTTTCTTCCATATACAACAATTGCTTTGTTCTTCTAGATAAATATCAGTGTTACTCCTTGTAAGTTTCATGGCAGAGATACAACAAGGGTTGAGAAACGTATGCCACTTCTTGTTCTAAGAGAAAGAGTATCATACCAAGAAACATCTTTGGGGTTTACCTTGCAGGATTTTTCTAAAGGCTAGAAGATTTGAGAATGAGTCACATTTCATACAAGTGAGAGAATCTGAAGGAAGCCATCTGAGCACCATGTCATATCTGCTCTGAAGTATGAAACTGACAATCAGGCTCTAATCCTGTTTAATCTATTACACCTATATTTATAGGTTGCATAGAAGACATATCTGACATGATCCAGATTCTAACCAAGTCCTCCCAAGCCTTCTGACTCTTTACAGCAGTGTACATCATTCCAGATCAGAAGAGCGGAGACTTCAGATTCATGATCACTCAATGCTAGTGTCTTTGTGCCTGAACTGAGACTACCAACAAGTGTCAGTGATATTACCTTAAAAGTCTGGTAGATCTTCTGAGAAGTATAGGTACTGGCCCTTGGAAGTATTAGAATGCCAACTGAGAAGTGATGGTCTGACCCAATAGTGCATTAACCATGCTGTCCTTTTGTACTTATACCAACCCTATGAAGAAGTGCTCTTACGTTTGTGCGCTGGCTGTCAATACACATAATGACCTGGGGGAGGTTCATGTTGATGAGAGCAGTGCAGATTCCAGAACCAATCAATATATGACAATCTCCACAGACTACAAGCAAGTGGCAGCACCATCCTAACTCTAACTTAGAGTTTTACAACAGCATACACCTGCCACAGATTTGCGCTTAAAGCATAAAAGGTAAACCGCTTGGCTTTGACATTACTTTACATTGCTTTTTTCTGGACAGTACATAAGCCATATAGATGAGTGATCTGCCGCATCTCTGTAATGGTCCTCAATAATAATTCAGCAGCATGTTCCTTTCTTTTTTAGGGTCTAGCCTGCGTTGCATGCGCTCGCGCATGTTTATCGCAGCTAGATGCTTTAGTGTTTAGAAAAGGACTCGGAGCCCTATCGACGTCACGCCAGTGTTTTTCATTGGTTCGTGGGCTTGCCTATTACAATCTGCTTGCTTTCATTAGTCGAAGGCATGCATGCGTCATGCCTTTTCCGGTGGCTAGCCCTCCTCGAGCGCATCGACCAAGTACAGAAAACATGCGAGGCTCGCTGTTTTCTGTCCGGCTCGTGGACTACTTTTTCTCTAATTTACTAGCGCGATTTCACTTGGCAGAAATCGAGCGCTTTACACAGTTAATTACACTTTATTGGGTTACGTACATAAATGCACTTTTGCCGATAGGAGAAAAGTCAGGTTATGAGTTTACAACGCTATAAGCTCTAACATGAGCAAACGCGAGACCCGTTGCATTGCAAATGCTTGTTTAATCTTCTTACTGAAAACACTACGAAGAAAGAACACCAACAGACTGATTTCTAAGGATTTTTAATTACAATTTGTATTGGACATACCCTTCAGCAAAAAGGGTTCATTTGTTATCATTAAATGGCCAAAAAGTGGCATGATTTTAGCAAAGACGCTGTTATTTATTGTCAGTCAACGCCTTCACAAAAAGCATGTTTACAAATATATTTATTTAGATGTGTAGAATGTGAAATGTATAACATACTTGTGGTGGTGGACGGTTTAAACGGTTTTGGGTGGTCTGTGACATATGTTACATACTCAAGTCTTAATGCATGATTGTATTTTTAGCTAACCTAGATCACGCACTTGAATTTTCCCAAACGGTTATGTGTCCGGTGTATAAATCGCTTACAGTATTCATGCTTAGTTTTTAGTAAAATGTGCAATTGACCTCTTCTCTACAGTTTTCTTGTTAAACACGCGTGTACCATTATAATTTGACCATGTTAAGTAGTTTAGTACATCCCTGAAGGTTCTATGGCATTGCATGTTGAAGGCATGTCCCTTTTGAAGAGTTCTGCTGACCCGAAGCATGATGTAGGCACAGAGCATTACTCTCTTAGGAATGATGGGAGAGGTGATCTAGTCACATGCAAACTAGTCATAGTTCTAATAGTTCTTCCTTTTTGATGGAGGTTCCACAGTACCACCCACCCCGATACCTACCCCCGTGGCACCATAACTCAGTGATGATGTTCTCTAAGTTGGAAAATTGTGAACAAGTAGCATGCGTAGTGTGAGGCATGGATCTGTGCAGGTCAGGGCACTGGCATGTGTGGAAACATGTTGGTTTGATAATATTTTAGCATAGATATTGATGAGCTGTGTAGTGTTATTCTGTGAAACATTTGTGTTAATGGGTAAGTGATTGGTTAACTCCATGAAAATTGCACATTTTAAGCTTTTCTTTCATCATTCACTTTAACGCTACACTGCCATACGCAAGGCGTCCATGTAAAATTACCTCTTTTATTAACAAAACATCCTGGAAGGTGGTCTACAGTGTACTTGTAAAATCAACATACGTGCGCTTATTTGTGTTAGTACAATGAACTTTGAAGAAGGTCGCTAGGCAGACAGACACATGTTGCACATGCTTCCTCTTTCATTAAAAAACCCTGTGTACTCCCAAGCTTCAGCATTGTTAACCAGTGTATCACGCAGTGTGCTATACTGCAGCTTTTGCATTGCACTTCATGGCTCCTTCTCTCACATTTCATGAGAATGCAGTGCTTGTGAAAGGTGCTGATTTGCCAGCATTGGATACTGAAGTCCTCCATTTATCCACAGGCCATGTACAGCATGGGCAGTGGCTGAGCAATCTTCCCCTCACTGCCCCACCAATGAGGTTCAACCCTGCTTCAGGAGGTAAGAGGGCCATTTAACCTGTACAAAGCCTGACCTCTCCGCTGTCAATGTGTTTTCATATTAACATGCTCATAGGATGTTTTTTCGATGAAGGGGAACAGAAACATTAACCTTGTATACAATGTTGTTAGTGGCACTATATTTGGAAATATTTTGAATAAACTATTTAGAACAAGTTGGAATTATCAAAACAGAAATATCATGTCATCGTCATGAATAAATCCAGTGGTGGCAATTGTTGAATTCATTGTATTTTAGCTATTATTTTTGCATCCATGCCATTAAACGTGCCACACAGTTGTTATGCTTAATGTATACGAGTGTGTTAATTGTAATGTATGAGCAAATTGCAGTTTGCACGTTTATGAAACATCAGCGACGAATGTACCTCCGGTATTCCTGATGGGTCCTGGATGGCCTGGGAAAAAGCTGTCAGTCTGAAAAACAGGCATTGTTTTACAAAATAATCTTTTGAGAAGTGTAAACTTTGCATTTATATTTACACATTTGCATAGTTTGATAGCTCCTAGCTTTACGGGTCAAACTCTTTCCCCACTACTCACAGTTGCAGGGAAGATTGAGCACTACAAAGTAAGAGTGCCTAAGACCCTCAATCACTATACTAGCAGGTATTTTTTCTGTGAAGGAATGCCTGTGTCAATAAACCTCCTTGAATCTCCAGTTAGATAAGTAGGAGCGGTCAAGTTTTAGGTCAAGGGAAAAGACGTAAACCAAGTATAGGTAGAGTGCAGCAAACTATAGGGGTTGTAATACATTTGAATAAGAGGTAATTTAGGTAAACAAGAATATTCAAATATTTTGAACAAATATATGGTATGTGCAGATTATAGGAAGCAAACGAAACATAATAAACAATACAAGAGTATCATGAGACGGCAAAATCAGAAAAACCAAGGCCCCTTGCTATGTAAACCATGTTCGATTTGCACTCAAATAGCATTAATTCCTGTGTAATTGTTAAAGGAAGTAACATTATGCAACAATACAACCACAGAAATGCTGGTAAATATATTATGATCAAAAATACTAATTGGTCACTATCATAACACCATAAAGTGGATGATCACCATCTTCATACTACAATAGAATTTATAAAGGGGTGATGTTTACTGCCCTGGACCACAGCATTTGTGAACACGTAAAACAATTCAGACCCAGGCTATTTCAATGGCAAATGTTTTAGAGTATACTTTGTAACCTGCAAAGGAGGTGTGTTTACTGTGTGCAGGGAGCTAGGCCTATGTTCTGGGTTTATCATTAGTATTTATTGAAGTTCAAAATCTGGAGGTTATAAAGGCTCTGTGTAGTTGTCTCCTCACTGTATTGGTGGATTTCGGGGTGTGAGGAGACGCATACCATATTCTTTTGGGGGTATACTCTTGTTTTGATGAAGGTTCAAGAGGCTTCACAGTGCAGTGTCCCTTTCTCTGGTCTCCTTGGCCTTGCTATGGGCTTCCACATAGGAAAGGTCAGCAGAAGCAATAAGGCAAACAAATAGAGATTTAATGAGGGCCTTTAAGCCTGCTTCTAACCAAGAAGGAACAGGCAGCACATACTGGAAGAACCAAACCGGTTCACACAAATCCAGGTCCAAAACTATATATTCAACAAATTCGATCCACGTTCAACCTTATAAGTTTAGGTTTATGTAGATGGGCAGCGAGTGACCCACTGTCAGTGCTAGGGCTGTGCAAAATCCGCATAACTTGCTTTTGCATAACTCTGTGAATTTCCAGTAAAATTATGCATAGTTACACAAAATGCAAATTCATCTTTTTGCGCCAAATTTAAACAGAAAATGCTTCCTTGCATCAATTTGTGATAGTGGGTGCATTCAATACATAACACGAAACATACAAGTGACAAGAGCTGTTCGTGTTCCCACCTTTCGCATTATTCCTGCATGCTTGTGATAACATTTTGTATTGAATGACATGTAATTATGCAACGTGGCATAATTGCATAATTTCAGGAATTTGACATACCAAGCATGATGCAAAATTTCTGAAAATTCTTGAAGTATTCCAGTGCAATTTAAATTTCACTCGGGTATAGTCAATGAATCCTCCAGTGTCCATGGGTTGAGTATATTGGAATAATGCACAGTTTCTCTGTTTTGAGTGGAGACGTGGGCAGACCTTGTTTCAAAATGCAATGCAGGGGGTCACTCCCTACAAATGAATGAGCAGATACACCTTCCATGGGTTGCTCTGGTGCAACAAATGCATATTATATTCTTTCCCGATAGCCCTGAAAACAAAGGACAGCAGAGGAAGACGTTGGTAGGTCAGGGGGAGAGGTTGTCGTCGGTGAGCATTATCCATCTATCCATCTACCATTTTACATTTGACATTTTTACAAAAATAATGTTCATACAAGTTTACAGATAACACTAAAACATGTGCACCAATAGTAATTTTGATCACCCACATGTTCTGATGATTTCAATCATTATTGCAAATACTCATAATATCTGTGTACATCCCATAAACCCTGAAAATAATATTTTGTCCATTTGCCCAAATATGCCTCTTGACTTGTTTGATATGAGGAGGACAGTGAGAGCTCCCCAGTGGGCAGGCACTGCTCTTCAATAATTATGGTATGCTGCCATCAGCCATGGATTGTGCAGAGCAAAATGGGGCTACACCCTTAAAACTACAAAATGTGGGGATAATTGGGGGTTTCCTCATCGTAGGGCACACCAAAGTGTGCCCCTGAGGAGCACGAGAACTACATTTTAATACTACCCAACAATAAGGGACATTCAAGCTATGCCAAATGAAAATATGCAGGGAATCGACTTGAATAGTGGTTTAAAATAAAAAGTGACAGATAGTTGCACCTCTTGGTTGGATCCTATATTTGTTATCCACCAGCATGCAATCTGTGAACACCTATGTTAAATAATTCTTTATATGTTTGGAAATTATTTAGTATCAGAACACGCAAGAATACCAGAGGATTCAGGATTCTTCCTTTTCAAAATGTATGAATATAAATATTGTTTTTGTGTCATAGCACCACTCAAATCTTCCCTGCAATTTATCTTGCATGCTGTAAAAAGTAAGGTCTTTGTGGTCTAGTTGATAAGGCATTGACCATGTGACTATACTCATATGTGTGAAGTGCTGGCTTTCCCACTTGACAACTTTGAGCAATACTAGGAAATTACATTTCCCCTAATGCTTCACATTTTTAGTGTCATACTAAGAGTGCATAGAAAGGGAAAATATCAAATGTGAAGATTTGTGTAATCCCCAGCTAAAGCTACAACAAGCTTTGGATCTCACTATGGGTAGTAATGCCTCAGACAGAGCTATTTGGATTGTGGGCCACTTCCCTTGATACCCCCACCTGCCTTTTATTTTTAAATTCATGCATTGCCATGTCTCCAACTAATATACCATCAGCTCTGCATTGTTACTATTCTGTTAGTATTTTGAAGTTCCTTAATAGATGTGATTTTGAAGCAAGTCTTATTTTTGAGCCTATAATCAGATATTATTGGTGATTATTTAAGGGGGGCAAGCTGGAAACAGGCATCAGTAAAATAAGCAGTGGGTCCTAACTTACTTTGCCATCTCAATTTTAATTGAGCTAAGCTGGGAAGGCAAACCATAAGGGATTACATTGTAGAGTGCCTCAAAAAGGATATTATAGTTAAAAACCTCTGTTACCCTCCTTTCAACTTGCCTAATTATGTTCATTCAAGGTTGGACATGAACTCTGAGCTAGAAGAAGCTTTAATTTGAAATAATTATAGTAGGATCCTTATCTGTTTTTGCACCATTTACTTTTAGTGATGCTTAGAATGGCATTCGTACCTTCTTCTCATTTCACATACCTCTGCTTAATCCTTGCATGATGTCAGAAGTCCTTTCCTTGTCCAGAACTAAAAAGATATCCAAAATCAAAATCTGATTCTCCATGACTTAAATAGATCAAACTTTAATCTTCAGTTAGGAGACCATACAATACACTGTTAAGCTTCAGACCCTTATTAAGCATGATATGGGTACTCAAAAAAAGAAGTATGAATATCCTCTGTGGAAAATTAATGATTACTAGCTAGTTCTTTACTAGTTCTTTATTTGGTTTAAAAATAACCCATAAAAGCATACTCATATAAATTAAAACAGTGAATATACATAGATACATAACATTTGAATAAAACCACATTCTTGGCCAATGACCATCCTTATCATAGTTCATGACCCGTGTTCTTCAAGCTACAGATGTTCTTCAAGCCACAAGCATATCTTACATATATTACAATCAATTCTACTTAATTCAAGATAATCCGGGTAGTACAATAATCAGTGTTCACTACAATGTAGCTGAGTAAGGTTCCATACAGAGTTACTCCACTGACACAAACTAATAGCATCATAGTTAAAAACAAAATTGATGAGAGTGTATTCACTCGAATGATTGTAGTGTAAAATACATGTGGAAGAACTCAACCATGGATTGTTAGCTAAAGTGCTTGTGCATTAATGTGCCAGCAGGTCCTAATAATTCCTACGGTCCATGCTCCTGAAAATGACATCCAGTTAAAATTTCATTTATCACAACATCTATACAATAGTAATTATAATTAAAAAACAGCCCCTTAAATCCAGGACAATAGCCCAAGACATTTAAAGAACAAAAACAGGTTGGCAAAATATTTGGCAACTAACTAATAGTAGCCACTCCAATAAATCCAATATCTTTATTCTTTGAATCTCGCCATCATAGTCATAAAAACAAGCAAATACATACATAAAAACTTAAAATAAAAGGATGAGAAAGATAAAACCTATAATATATTGTGTGTAATAAAATGCATTAAAACATACAGGAAGATTAAACAGCATAAAATATGTTAAGACCAAATAGTGACATTTCAATGGCTTCCTTAAAAGTGTATTACGATATTTCTGTTAAAGTGCTCTTTGCCTAATCCTCTTCATCGCCATCAGGAATCTTGACAAATGTAAAAGCAACCCATTTCATCCTAATACTATGATAGATGGGGCAGAAGAATAAAACATGTTCAATAGTTTCTTGCCATGCGTTGCAAAATGAGCAATAACCATTTGGTTGATTAACAGGTTGAACCCACCTGGCAGTGCATGATGCAAGAGGAAGGGTCCCATATCTGAACTGAAGATAAGACATGCTTGCGTTGCTAGGCTTCACATCATACATAAACTCCTCAAGTGTAAAATCAACTTTGTGCATTAGAAAGGCCTGCGTCATTGAACCTAAATTGGGCCGACTATGAAGTAAGCCTTCTTGGTATGACCAGTATGCCCTCTTAACTTGCTCTTTAGAGATCAAGCATGCCTCTTATGGAGTGGCCCACAGGTGGTACTTAACCAATGGGAGTTTGCCCACCCCTGGCAGGCACAACACTTCAGACAAAACCTATTGATAAAAGATCAACTCCAGTGTTGACCAAATGATCTTATAAAACATAAGAGGCCTTAACCTCACTATGTCTGAGATACTTTTGAGCCCAAAATCCGTCTGCAGGGTTTGCAACTGTGTACTTATTGGAAGTTCAACAAATTGTCACGTAAATCAATTCTCCATGGTAATTGTTAGACTTTTCATCCTTGGTGTGGTCTCCCTTAACTTTTTGCCTCCGTTCCCCAGGTTGTTGATGTGTGCTGGACTCTGATTTTGCTGTTTTTGTTACGAGGCACTTTACCACAGCTAACCAGTGCTAAAGTGCAAGTGCTCCTTTACACAATGCATATGTAATTGGCTTATCCATGATTGGCATATTCGATGTATTAGTAAGTCTCTAGTACAGTGCACTAGAGGTGCACAGGGCCTGTAAATCAAATGCTACCAGTGGGCCTGCAGTACTGGTTGTGCCACCCACATAAGTAGATCTGCAATTATGTCTCAGACCTGCCACTGCAGTGTCTGTGTGTGCAGTTTTAACTGTGAATTCAACTTGGCAACTGTACCCACTTGTCAGGCCTAAACCTTCCCTTTTCTTACATATAAGGCACCCCTAAGGTAGGCCCTAGGTAACCCCAAGGGCAGGGTGCAGTGTATGGTTAAGGTAGGACATATAGTAATGTGTTTTATATGTCCTGACAGTGAAGTATTGCCAAATTTGTTTTTCACTGTTGTAAGACCTGTCCCTTTCATAGGTTAAGATAGGGGCTACCTTTAAATCTGGTTAAAGTGTAGATTACCTTTGGGAGCGGATGGACATGTGGAGTTTGGGGTCCCTGAGCTCACAATTTAAAAATACATCTTTTAGTAAAGTTGATTTTGAGATTGTGTGTTTGAAAATGGCACTTTTATAAAGTGAGCATTTTCTTGCTTATACTATTTCTGTGACTCTGCATGTTTGTGGATTCCCTGCCTGGGTCAGTTTGACAGTTGAGCTGGTTGCACCTCACACTAGACAGTGACACAAAGGAACTGGGGTGTAGTCTGCATTTCCTGATGAGACATCTGTGCTAGGAGGGAGGGAAGGAGTGGTCACTCACACCTGAAAGGGCTGTGCCTGTCCTCACACAATGCAGTCTCCAACCCCCTGGGGAGTGTCTGGGGACTGGCCTGGGCAAGGCAGGATTTCACATTCAAGAGAGACTTTACTTTGAAGTAAGCTTACTTCAAAGGAGAAATTGAGTATAAGAAGGGCACCCCAAACCACAGACTTTAGAACACTTCTGGAAACCAGGAAGAACCTCTGCCTGGAGAATAGCTGAAGAGCTGAGGAAAAAGAGCTGCCCTGCCTGTGCTTTGTGGAGCTATCCTGCAGTTGCTGCTTCTGCCAGAGTAAGAGGACAAAGACTGGACTTTGTGTGCCTTCCATCTTGAGAAGAACTCTCCAAGGGCTTGATTTAGAGCTTGCCTCCTGTTGTTGAAGTCTCAGGGGCAGCAAAGACTTCTCTCTGCCAGCACCTGGAGTCTCTGGAGAGACTCATACTCTTCTCTGTAGTGCCCATCCAGTTCTGGGGTCCGGGGACCCTGAAAGGAGAAGCTGACAGCCTAAGAGTAAGAAATCCACACATAGAACGCCGTGCGGGGAAAAGATCGACACTACTCTGATCTGAGGCTGAAAAATTGGCACGCTGCCGGCTTCGCGGCTGAAAATTGACGCTCGCCTGTAACGCGACTGAAGAATCGATGCACGGAGCTGGATAAACGACGTGCAGCAACACTGGTGGAGGCTGGTGAGATCGCAACCCGCGCTACATGGTTTTCGGATCATCATGCAGCTGGATTTCCGACACAAACCCCGCTGGGCGTGTAAAAACAACGCAAGGCCTGCCCGGACCCGAGAGTGCTGACTGGATCGACGCATCGCTCTCCTGTGGAGAGAAGCAACTACGCACCCGACTCGGCGAAAGGAGAAACAACGCAAGGTGAAATCGATGCATCGTAAGCCCTTTTTGATGCACACTCGCCCATGCAAGGTTATTTTTGACTCACCCAGGGCACATTTTCACGCTAACAGTGTTAGTGTGTGTTTAAAACTACTTAAAGACTCTTTTTGATTTTTAATTGATAACTTGACTTGTGTATTGTGGATTTTTGTCGTTTTGGTCTTGTGTTGTTTAGATAAATATTTCCTATTTTTCTAAACCTGTGTTGTGTCATTTTGTAGTGATTTAGTAAGTTACTCTGTGTGTTGGTACAAATACTTTACACCTAGCACTCTGAAGTTAAGCCTACTGCTCGTGCCAAGCTACCAAGGGGGTAAGCAGGGGTTAGCTGAGGGTGATTCTCTTTTACCCTGACTAGAGTGAGGGTCCTTGCTTGGACAGGGGGTAACCTGACTGCCAACCAAAGACCCCATTTCTAACAGTATTCAAGGTGGGTACCTGCCTGTGACCCCAGAGATCGACTCCATACAAAGCAGCTCCCAGCACTTGATGATTATACACCTATCGGACCAAGGAAATGGGTCAGTATGGGGAAGCCCTATGCATCTTCAACAGCCCCCCAGAGATTTGATCTAGTTTTAGTCCACACCTTGCAATTGAGGCTGCCATCTGTAATGCTCAGTTAAGATTACACCCAAATATTCAAAAGTGTGGACTCGCTCCAGAGGGCTCCCCTCAGTGTTGGATTCAGGTGACTGGAGTGAGACAAATGAAAAACCATGGGGCATATTTAAGTGCCCCAAGCGGTGGATTAAGCACCACTCCATATCTACTAGGAGGTGTAATGCCACTTTTTTGTGGCATTACGTCTCCTTTATAAATATGGGCCCCTCTGATGCAGTTTTATGCATCAGAGGGTGTGCAATGGGTGTTGCTGTGGGTGTTCCACCGCAACACCCATTGCTTTTGACACTTCCTCATATTTCCGAGATGTCATAACCTGAGGCAGCACCAATAATTAATGCCACACAAGTGGTGGTGTTAACATGGCAAACAAGGAAGAATGCTTTTATTCCTCCTAGTTGTTTGCTTTTTCTATATGGGCTGCACTCTCCAGCACACATAAAAGAAACAAAATGCCATGGGCGATTGTTTACATGCAGGAAGGGGTCCCTTCCTGCACATAAACAATCATTCCAAATGACCCTTTGGTACTTCTATGTGTGCTGCATATTGCAGCACACATAAACGTGCTGAATCACCATTATAGATTGTTTATGTACATGAAGGGACACCTTCCTGCACATAAACAATCTATCCCCTCAACGCAGACACCCTTGCACTATGGTGCAATGATGCCTGCGTTGGTGCTAGGCAGCTTAATTCAGCCCCAGCGCAGGGGGAAATGCAGGGTGCACCGTATTCCTCTAAATATTGCTCATCCCTGCATTTCAAAAGTGGCACAGCATGACACAGCTATTTTTGGTGCAGCACCGCACTGCACCACTTTTGCATAAATCCGGACCCATATACTTTGGGCCAGATGTAGGTAGGCTAACGCCGTTTGCGAGGTGCAAAAGCCCTCAAGCGATGCAGAAACACATTTTGCGAGTCGGAACCGACTCGCAAAATGTGTTTCCGACTCGCAAATAGGAAGGGGTGTTCCCTTCCTATTTGCGACTCGCACCGCGATTTAAGTTGATTTGTGACCGCGAAAGCGGTCGCAAATCAACTCGCAGTTACCATCCACTTGAAGTGGATGGTAACTCATTCGCAAAGGGGAAGGGGTCCCACCGGGACCCCTTCCCCTTTGTGAATGCTCACAAAATTATTTTTTCAGAGCAGGCAGTGGTCCTATGGACCACTGCCTACTCTGAAAAAAAACGAAACAAAAGGTTTCGGTATTTTTTTCTATTTGCAGCTCGTTTTCCTTTAAGGAAAACGGGCTGCAAAGAGAAAAAAAAAAAACTGCTTTATTTAAAAGCAGTCACGGAGATGGTGGTCTGCTGTCTCCAGCAGGCCACCATCCCCGTGAGTGCCTAAACTCGCTATGGGGTCGCAAACTGCGACCCACCTCATAAATATTTATGAGGTGGGTCTTTGCGACCCCATAGCGAGTTGCAGAAGGTGTCTGAGACACCTTTCTGCATTCCAAATTGCGACTTGCAATTTGGAATCTTTCTGCATCTGGCCCTTAGTCTTTGCAGGGTTAATGTCTAAGCCTTTCACACTACAGAAATTATGGAATCTATCAAGAATTTTTTGCAAGCCCATAGGAGATTTGAACAGAAGTAATGTATTGTCTGCAAATATCAAGGCAGGAACCCTGTGGTTGGCCAGGCGAGGTGCGTCAGACTAACTATGATCTACATACCTTACTGAATCATTTATGAACAAGGAAAATAATGTGGGTGCAAGGACACATCCCTGCCTGACTTCCCTGTTAACTGGGAAGCTATTAGTCTAATATTGCTAATAGTAGCAATATTTAAAAACAGAACCAAGGTTGGTTGACGTACACTAAATGACTGTACTGCAAAACACATGAGAATGGACACAACAATAATGTTCATTAAAGTGCTTATACTAAGTGCCAGTAAGTCCTATTAATTCCTGAGGGCTATACTCCTGGTAATTTCATCTGGTTAAAATATTCATTAGTCATGACATCTAGACATTAACATTAAGAATTAAAAAAAAAGAAACACGCCTACTTAAATCCAAGCAATAGTCCTAGGCATTTGAGGTGTAGTGGTCAAGCAATAGAGTACCATATTTAGTATAAAACATTTTACAGACACCATGCATAGAGCAGCTATCTGTGCTACCAGTTTTTAATATCCCTATAGCTTCCCCTAAATGTGATATAGACAGCAAAATGGAACTGTTCATGTCTTCCTAAATGTAATATGAGCAGGACAAAGAAAGATAAAACAAACCTCTGTTTCAATACTCGCCTCCCAAGAGGGGATAAAAGTTGGCCTTGGTAATCATTTCATCTCCATCAGACCCTGTGGCTTAGTGACAATATGGTGGCCGTGTGAGTGGCTGAAGCTGGCCCCAGCTCCACCAGCTCACAGTCCAAGATGACTTGTGAGGTGTTTTCATCATCCCTGGAATCCCTGGAATGAAGGACCTTGTCGGTGCTATTGTGGTCGTTGGCCTGGCGGTCTTGCACTGTGATTATCGTGGACCGGTAGAGGAACGCTGGCACACTGACTTGCAACGAGCTGGCACACAGTCTGGAGGCTACTGAGTGTTGATTAGTTCGGCAGCGGCGATGAGTTAGAGTGCAAACGATGGCAAGTTTGTTTGTCCAGCATGGCCCCAAAGGTTCCCCGTTGTTCTTGTGGGAGATCATGTGTGGGCTCAAACAAGCGGAAGCAGCCTCCTCCACCACCAGGGACTGTCTCCAGCACCAGACTGAATCAGGCAGTAAAACCTAGGGTGCCTCGCTCTGACAAGGGGTTGTTTCAGACTGAGGGCACTCGTATGGAGACAGGATGTACGGATATCATGCAGTACGTAGGAGGATCAGCAATAGCTGATACTTTTAAAGCACATTCCAGACAAAACGCTCATCTGCACTATCAGGGAAGGGGCCGGCAAATATGACTTCATCTTTTCTGAAGGACCAGACACTAGAAGTGGTGAAAGATGGTGATTTGAAAATTTTAGCAGTAGCCAAAGTGGATCAGCCAGCTTTGGATTCAACTGTTCAACAGGTAACTGTCATCAACTCCTCTCAGGTTAGTGCCAATGTTTATGATGCTACACCCACTGTTTTAGAAGTGCCTCCCCCTGAAGGTGAACATGATTTAAGCCAAACAATTAATGTGGTGACTAAAATAGCCAAGGACAAAGAAGGGAAAAGTCAAGCAATCCTGGTTCCTGATGAGACCACACCTGTACCCTGTTGTGCGAATGGCATGTTGTTTGGCCATAACTGTAAGTCAGTTTCTGGACATGAGCATGATGATGGCGAATTGTCCAGCACATTTGGGGGCATTGTAGGGGAGACTATTGGTGCAAGAGTGATTAAAGGAGGAGATGCTGGGCAGGTTGAGACAGCGGATAGCTTTTTTTCGCTATCAAATCAATCTAAGGACACAGATGCCTCTAACTCATTGTCAGAAGTAGATTCTAATGGGAGCTACACCACTTCTACGGCGGGTCTAAGCAAAACAGTTTGTGAAAAAAGGTCAAAGAAAGCTTGGTCTGGGAAAACAGGCAAGGGGAAGGCGGGGAGGAAAAAGTTCACAAGAGGGGCAAGAGGGATGCTATGGGATTATACATCGACTCAGCAAATTTACCCAAACTCTGACGGATACCCCTCAGGCTCCCCTATATGTCCCCTAGGATCTTCAGAGTCCCCTTCCCTTGATCTAATTTAACAGACAATGATGAAAAAGCATGAGCAGACCCAAAGTGACAGCAGGAGAGCGAGGATCACTAACAAGCAGCTTCAAGCTTCACTCAGAAGAAATGCCAAGACTTGCTCAGTGATTGGTGAACGTATAACTGCGATTGAGACTGCCGCGAATGTGCTTGAATCTGATGTTAGTGCTGTTGCGCAACAATCTGCCATTCATGAGTCACAGGTTTTAGATATTCAGTGGAAGATGGAGGATTCTGTAAATCGTCAGCACCGCTATAACGTGCAGATTTTAGGAATTAAAGAAAGGGTGGAAGGCCAAGACATGCAGGCTTACATAATTAAATTATTTAGAGGTGTCTTTCCTGAGCTAGAGAACTGGAATTGGGAGCTTTAGATATAGAGAGCCCATCGGTTTCTGCTTCTCCGGAAGAAGAAAAGAGAGGAAACTATGGATAACCAGATGCAACCTAGAGCTATCATTGTATATTTTGTCAACTACTTACTGCGACAAGCTGTGTTTGAGAAGGCCCGCCCCGATTCAAAGGTAAATTTTGATGGTATCTCCTTCTTTTCTCAACCAGATTATTCCCAGGCCGATGTGGCGAGACGTTGGCGAATGAGACAATTGATCAATCCCTTTCAGGAGAAAGGGGCGTAAGCATATTTACTGAACCCCGCCCGTTTGAAGATGGTGCACAAAGGCACTGTGCATGTTTTTTTCAGAGATCAGGGCCAGAGAGTACATGGAAAAGCTAGGGATAATGGATCGGGATAATGGATTAGCAACAGTCATTTATAGGGAATGAGGTGAGTCAGGGGGATAGGATTTATTCCTCAGTGACTGCATAGGCAGCTAATCAGGATTAAGGACTTAATGGGGGTGGATAAAGGTGTGCTGGGAGTGTGGGGGCAAATGTCCACCTTACAGACCTAGTGGTCTGGCTGTCTCATTTAACTCGATTAGGGGGTGGGTTAGGGTGGTTGCCAGGGGTGCAGGGTAGGGAGTAGGCTCAGATGGGGTGATGGGGTTGGTCGGGGTTGGGTGAGTGTTGGGGGTGCACAGAAGTCAGCAGCTCAAATTTGGTGACTTCATATTGACAGTTGGTGTGGAAAAGTTGTACATGCATTTTTTTTTGGGGTGACAGTATACACAGTAATATGGCACATGGAAACAGCTTGCGCATTGCTACGTTAAATATTAGTGGAATAAATGATGGCAGGAAAAGGTGGGTTGTGGCCGAAGGGTTGATAGCCCTTAGGGCAGATGTCATTTGCATGCAGGAGACACATATCACAGGTGCCAAGAAACATTTGGTGGAATTTCCTGGTTATCAATTATTGGCCTATGCCACTCAGGGTACAACAACTAAAGGAATAGTGGTAGTGGCACGTAAAAGTGTAGTAGAAAATATAAAGCAATCTACTGACAAATTTGGTCGCTGAGTGATTATAGAATGTCTAATTGGTGGAACCAAATTTACACTCTGTTTAGTTTATGGATCTAATTTGGATGATCCGGATATAATTGATTTAATCAATGTTGAATTAGTGGCTTGGTCGAGGAGGATCATTGTATGTGGGGATCTGAATACTCATATCAATAGTAACTTGCCTGTTCAGAATTCGGAGTGGTATATGGGGAGGAAACACAGAGTATTTCAGGCTGTGCAGACCCTCATATCGACTGGTCAACGCTTTGCAGCAATGTAAGGCTCCCGACCCAGGATTTATCTTTTTTTCTTCTCCCCACAAGAAACTTGTGAGGTTAGACTATTTTTTAGTGTCAACTATACTGCGTGAGGGGTTAACGATTGAAAAACGTCAAATAATTATGTCTGATCATAGCCCCTTGGTAATAGAAATACGGGCAGTGTGCAAAGAACAATATCCCAAGACATGGTCATTTGATAGGGGGTTGTTGTTGGATCAGGAATATATTCAACATATGAAGAATTGGTTACTAAATTTTTGGGAAATTATTCGGGGGAGTGCCCCTAGTAACGTGATGTGGGATGCCCTTAAGGCAGGAATCAGAGGTGAGACCTTCAGTTTTTGCTTAAGGAAGGAGAAAGTGTACTCTCAACAAATGAGCGCAGCTCAGGAAGAGTTGGTAACACTGGAGTCTCAGAAAGTAGAGGCAGCAAGAAATGATTTACCTGTGTGTGTGATTTTAAACAAAATAGCGGCGGTGAAGGCTAGAATCACCCAATTTTATTTTGAGAGGGTCGCAAGCAAGTTTCAAGCACATCGACGGGAATGTTATGATTTCAGTGAAAGGGTCTGCAAATTATTGGCCAAGGCAAAAGATGACTGATGGCTCCATTAGTGAGATCAAGGATATAGATGAACTTGACGTAAGAGGAAATTCACCAGTTCTAAGAGTTTTACAGAATTTTATCAGAACCTATGTACGCAGGATGCCAATATAACAGAATATGAGATAAATCAATGTCTGGCTAAATCCCCCGGTGGGCGGTTGCAAGAAGATGAAAGGCAGCAGTTAGTGGCTCCACTGACCATTGACGAGATGGTAGCAGTGCTGAGTTCATTGTCTAGTGGAAAGACCCCAGGACCAGATAAGATCCCTTTAGAATTTTTCAAGGTATTTTTCTTGGAATTGAGGGCCAAGCGAATATCATAGTTTTTTTTTTTTTTAAGAAAGAGAAGGACCCTCTTCTGCCTGGCTCTTACCACCCCATTTCTTTAATAAATGGAGATGCTAAACTCTATGCAAACGTTCTTGCCACTAGATTGAGTACAGTGATAAGTAAATTGGTTTCTTCTTGGCAGCACGGTTTTCATCCCAGGGAGGAGGACTATTGATTATGTCAGACGGGTATAGCTCTGTTAGATGCAATGCAGGCTGCTAGGGCTCCTATGTCATTGATTTTATTGGATGCAGACAAAGCTTTTGACTGGGTGAATTGGGCTTATTTATGGGCTGCGCTCCACAAGAACAGCATAGATCCCGAATTTATCAGGGCTTTTCAGGACTTATATCAGAATCCCACTGCAAGACTTCAAATATCGGGTTCGGAATCTGAGGCCATTTCAATTTTGAGGAGCACAAGGCAGGGATGTCCCTGTTCAACTCTGCTTTTTGCACTATACCTTGATCCACTCATAAAAATGCTGTTAAATAGCAAGCTAATCACTCCAATTGATATGCCCGGGGGGGAGCGTTAAAACACTACCATACGCAGATGACATTGCAATAGTAACATCAGACCCAGCGACAGCAGTAACAGAGATACAGAAAGAAACAGCAAGATTTGGTAAGGTGTCGGGTTATTTGTTAAATAAGTCTAAGTGTCAGATAATGATCAATGAATGTATAAGCCTGGTGGATGAACGAGACTGTGCAAGTCAAATATTTGGGGTTTAAGTTGACAGCCAACCTGGACACTATAGTGGATAATAATCTTGCCCCAGTATTAGCTAAGACTAAAAGAGAATTACACTGCATGAATAACTTGCATCTTTCGATAGTAGGGCAGTGTAATGTTATTAAAATGCTCTTCCTTCCCAGGATTTTGTATTTCTTCAGGACCATTCAGCTGGAATTTGGATGAAAATGGTTTAAACAAAGGAGATAGCCAGCAGTTTTACATGGTCTTCTGCTAAAGTTTGTCGAGCTTTTAAGTATTTAGTTTTACCAAGGGAAAGCGGTGGATGGGCAGTTCCTAATTTCGGATTATACTATTGGGCTGCCACCTTGCAATATGTTCAAACCTTAATTATACATGATTATTCTGACAAATTGCTGGGGGAAGCGCCCCTGTCTATACATAGAATGACATCTATACATAAAATGACCTGGGGCAATGTGGCTGGCGCTGTGTTTTTGAGGATAGTGGAGACAAGTTACAATAAAAAAGTTTAAATTTAAAACAGTAAGCGCCACATTTTAAGTATGGTGGCAGGTTAATCACAGAAATGCAATTGGTTGGTTTAGCTATTATATGCCGCTGTGGAACACTCCAACTCTCACTGGGATCTTTGAGGATAAATACTGTCTAAAATGGGCTCAAGGAGGCGCTAGAAAATTGGGTGATATTTTCTTGGGCAGTCAAAAGAAATCATTTAATGAACTGAAAGAGGAATTCTCTCTTGATAGCAAAGACGTCTTTAACTTTTTATAGATGAGAGACTTTTTGCAAACTGTTTCTAGGGAGAGTTTGTGTGGGGAGAAGGTTGCAGTGATGGAGCTGAATGAGAGCTCAAAGAGCTGTAATAATAGAAATCTCTACCCGCTTCTTTTGGACATATGCAAGATGATTTGGGGAAGCAAGCAGAGAATTGGGGACGGTGGATATTTTTAGCTTCTCTGGAAATCGGCCAACTTGTATTACTTTTAGCCGGGCCACACGCATATCATTGTATAATGCTATTCAATTTATATTATAATCCCGCCAAAATATCTAAATGGGGAAGGACAGTTGGTATCACTTCTTCATGATGTATTAGCACAAATGCAGACTGTGGTGTTTCCGTTCTGAGCAGGAATGGTTCAAATGCCAATTTGCCCTTAGAATCTAGGAACCTCTCTGTTAGTTCATTAGCATCTTTGCTGCACAGCTAGTTCTCATAGATGTAGTTCTAGTGTCTACTCTTCAAATGGGCCAATTTAGCCTTCTTACTTCCCTCAGGATTATCCCAAAATTCATTCATTCCTAGTCTGAAAATCCAGGTGTTGACAGACTTAAACCAATGAATCTGCCACATTTTGTTTTGCATTCTTACTTCTGTAAATGACTGCATTAGTGGTATTGGAAAGTTACTAGTCTAACACTCAGCCAATAGGATTGAAAGCTGCCACATGTACTATGTTCTTTAGGCCTAATTTTAATCGCATGGCTGTCAATGAGACATTTTCACCTTTCTCTAATCCACTTATTTGGTTCATAACTCAAATCACTGTGAAAAGAACAGATGATGAACGAAAGGCTGAACAATGCAAATATTTGCCACTAGTCACAGACCTGGGTTTAATCCATCATTTGTTTGCTCACCACGCCACCCCAAGTTGGACCCAACCATATGCAAATCAGTCTTGACCCTGCTCCCTGATGGATTTGGGTCCGTATATGTTACTTGGGGTGAATGTTTGACCGTGTTCAGCATTCCTTCCATCATCTGTTCTTTTTGCATTTACTGCCCCACGTGGGAAGGCTGTGCCTAGTGGGTCTCGTGGTCACTATGTCACCAGGTTCAAGTTAGCCTGGCAGATGAGGGGTGAGACAACCAAACCGGTCCCAGGCTGCTTGTTTCCAGTCCAGGGGAGGGCCTGGCCTGGCAGTTCTGGCTAGACTGTTCCCATGGGTAGCAGGGTCAAGACTAATGGGCATATGGCTGGGTCCAAACTAGAATGCCTTGGTGAGCAAATAAAGATGTATTTAGGCCCAGAACTATGACTGTGCATCTTATTGCCCTGTGTGGAAAGGGTATGCCCAGACATGAGTCCCGTGCTCACTATGCCACCATGTCCAAGCTAGTCTGACTGATGAGGGGTGATACCCCGAAACGGGTCCCAGGTTGCTTTTTTCCAGTCCATGGAGTCAAAACTGATATGCATATGGCTGGGTCCAAACTAGAATGGTGTGGTGAGCAAAAAAACAATGGATTTAGGCCCAGATCTGTGACTGGAGGTGAATGTTTGACATTGTAAGGCATTCCATCCATCATTTGTTTTCTCCATATAATCCTGCAGAAAGCCCTCTTCCACAATAAATTGCTAAAGCTGGTGAAATTGACTTGTAGCTTGATTTTTTTTAACCTTTTTGTTATTGTTAAACCTGCATGTTGTAAGGTCAACTTGGTTATCTGCGGTGCTCATGTGAGCATGTTCTAAATTCTTACCTCTAAGTAATCAAATTGTTTAACTTGCTCCAAATGGACTGCCCCTAACTTAACCCTACATCGGAATGCCTTGTGTAGATGGAAGGTCATAAATTTTGTCTTAGACACATTGACCTCCAGACCACATTGTTCACATGAAAATGAGAATCGCTTGATTAAATTTTGCAGACCCAGGGGAGTTTTAGATGCCAATAAGGTATTATGTGCAAAAAGCACATCTGTCAGTTTTGGCATGTGGCCATTGCAGTCAAACAGTGTGTCAAATAGCTAATCAATATATAGGGTAAACATAGTCAGGGCTAGTATGCATCCTTGTCGATGCCCCTGTTTACACTAAAATGCTCCTTTAGCTCACTAGCCCTTCCCCATCTTACTTTGGTGTAGTTGTCAATATGGAGCCGCATTATGATGTGTAGAAAGTTAATAAGCATCCCCATATATTTGAGTGCTACCCAAAGTTTCTCTCTGGGTATTAGATTGAATGCTGCACAAAGAAATTCAAAGACCACATATATGTGGTGCTTGTTTAAAATCACAGATTTCCAGAGCATTGGTAAGAATGAGAAAACTTGGCCAATGGTGCTTGTGTTTGTTCTAAAGATCACTTGGAGGTGTGACAAAAGAACCCTCATAAGTAGTTGTCTACAGAAAAACTTCTGAGAGATATCGATCAGGCTGATGAATCATTAGTTTGCTGGATCCCCATTTTCTCTTTTTTTTATAAATTGGCACTACTTTGGTGTCCCTTTGTGTATATGGTATATCCTCCCCTTTCACTATGGCACTGAATGTTTGAGTTAAGATATATCTCCAAAAACTGCTTCACAGGCTAAAAGGTATCCTGGTAGTTTATCAAGGCTTGTGGCTTTGCCTTTTTTCATGCTGTCAATTGTCTCGGTTGTCTCATCCATGGTGAAGGTAATCAAATTATCATCTCTTTCCTCCCTATTGCTACCACTAATCACCAAGGGCCAGATTTAAGAAAAGCGGTGCTGCACCCAGAGCAGAGCCACTTTTCTTGAGCCCCTTCGCACCTCCCTAACGCTACCGTGTGTGTGCCGTCTCTAGGATACGGCACACCATGGTGGTAGTTAGGAAACTAGCGTCAACATTTTTAAAGCTAGTTCAGAGCTTTGCAGGATTAGCATAAAAAATGTTGCTGCTAGTCTTTCAAAGCCCATTGAGACCTATTGCAAACAATGGTGTGCATCCTTTTAACACCTGTACTGAGCAGTTGGGCTGCTTTATGCTGTTTGTTTCCTGCAACTATAGCATTTTTACTGCCTCCTTTAATGGCAGTCATCAGCCTTTCTCTGGTCACCCTGCATTGTCGATCATACCACAGTGTGCTGTTGGAATTAATTGCCTTCCTCTTGAACTCTTTGTAGAAAAACATTTAATCATTCCTATTAGTCCGTTAAAGATACATATGACGTTTTGCACGTCTTCCTCTTGATTGTTAATGCAGATTATTGTATGTGTTCCCTTGGTGTAAATTTGAGAAAGGGTGTCCTTGTTGCTTTCTGTGGGGGCCATTTCACCCGCCTCCTGTTATTAGTAAGAAGAACTGGCACTCCAGTCTGTTGTAGGGAATGACAGCACGGGAGGGTAGGCATTTGTGCAAAATCTACTAGAAGCCTGAGTGGGTAACTAGCCCCTTTACCAGATGATGTTTATCCATTGCAAGCTCTCAAACTATTCTTTAATGTTAAGAATGGCACCTGCTTTGCCACCTGTTAATATGGTCCTCAGACTGGGAATGGCCCTTATTTGTCCTCTTCCTCCATCAACTTTTGCATCACAACAGGAGTTGAAATGTTGTGTTACGTATAAAATCACCAGCCATTACAAGATCACTTGTGCTGTTCAACTGATCCAGGTACTCATCCAAAATAAGTAAAGTAGGAGAGCCCTGGTTCAAAGTTGGAAACCGACTGTATATATTAAACAGTCATAAAGAAAATTCTCAACTAGGTGAAGAAATGTTCAGACCTACTATGTTGGTGGTCCTGATATTAAGCGTTCTAACATTACATTTCAGTTTTGTCTTTATCTAAATAATTATCGCACACGATGAATGCCCCACTAGTGAGGGGAAGCTTCTATACTATAATTCATTTAACCCACTTTATAGACCAGCTTTAATGTCCACGACTCATGCAAAAGGCAGATGTGAACACAGTGTACAAAGTTTCCCCATTCCACATCATGCAGTTTGATCCTCATACCCACCACATTCCATGAAAGTACATTCAACTATGTAGAGGTGACTGTATCTTTTCCCTGGTCTCACTTATATTTACTTGGGCCCCTTGAAACTCTGATATGGTGGCAACATAGTTGGCCTCTTTAAAATTCAACCTCTGGTTTGAAGGTGACAATCCCGCAACATGTCAATCCAACATCCTAGACTCAACTGCAATGGCAGTAACCCCCTGTTCTATTTCAGGCTGTTGACTAGAATGCCCTTTATCATTGATATCCTGTGTACAGCCCCTCTTGGGTGGATTATAGTTCAACTGAATTTTAGATCTGTTGAAAGGGGAAGTTCATCTTTGGCTGATTCTAGGGCTATGCAATGATATTCATCATCATGATAGCAATGTCCTGCAGCCAGAATATCAGATCTTATTATAGAGTAACAGTGTCTGTACTGTCTAATCCAGTGCATCACTTTATTTACTAGTCAATCATTTTTCTCTCGTGCTCTGTCCGAGAGCCTAGGGACATTGATTATGTATAAAATTAGTACTGCTTCACCTCTATGCTCTATATTTGATCCTGTGAGCACTTCACATCTGATGCTATTATAATTAACCCTCTTACCACTCTTTCCAGCAGCAGTGCACCTTTGTTCCCACTCTGCTCTTCTGGTCTCTTCCTGTGGTTCTCGCAGTTCCCACCAGGGGTAGTACCTCATATCAAGGGGTAAGGGCAATTCAGGTAATTTGCAACTTGGCCTGCGGTGGTATAATTTGGTGGATATTGACAATGTTACTATTTTCCAAGCATGTATGTTCATTATTTTAGAGCAATGCACTCATTCCCTGGAATTTTGTTGGAACCCTTGAAACGCGGCCTGTAAGCATACATTCCCTGTTTGTTTTATAGCAGTGTTGCCAGAGAAGTTGGCAGTAGGTCCCCACTTTTCTCTCAGACATTCATCCACATCACACCCAAAAAACACTGGTTGCATTATCCCAGCTTTTTGTGACCAATAATTCAATCAGTGACCTTAATCGCATGAGTTCTCCCCATCTGTATAATGGTAGCTTTTAGTTGACATGTCTCTTTGCTACAGTTGCAAGCAGTGCAAATCTTATTTTGATGATTGTATGTCACTGACACATTTAAGGTTCCTTGGTTGGCACAGTCGCTCTCTTCCTCTCTTTCACCTTCTTCTAATATAGTGAAAGGACTATAATGATATACAGTGATTTTTATGCTGTGGGTCTGTGTGTTGAGGTAGATGACCATTTCCTTGAAAAATACACTTGACCATGTGCTGTGGCCCTTTACTGTTTTTCTAGTGCCATACAACAATCCAGATGAAAAACTTTTTTCAATCACCCATTTACAAAAAAGCAACTCATGCAAAATGGATCCTAACCAGCTGATGGTTTAGGTGTGTCTTCCAGTGTGGTCTAGCTGGATTTCAGTTCTTATTGTGTCCAGTTGCTTTCATAGTAGCTGTTAGTAGACAAACATCCACTGTACTTTATTTGCCTGCGTTTATCTTGAAGGTAGTTACTTTTCATAGCTGCAAGAAAGAAAGCCTTTTGAAATCAAATTCCTCAGAAAACAGGCGGTGTATTGCACACATGGAGGAGATCCATTGTGATTCTCCTCCTCTGGCATACCTAGTTGTCAGTCTGCAGTGGCTATTCCTATCTGCCCTTGCTTATCCAATTCTGCCTAGCTCCTGTCAAGTACATCATTACTTTTCAAGCTGGATCCTTGTAGTTCCTTGCCAGACTGCGTTGGCCCACTTCTTGTTCATATGACTCAGCCCCACAGTATTCCCCCTTATTAATCAGTTTTTACCTGTTCAACCTTGTACCTTCATCAGAGTAGATGAGTACCCACCCTAACCTTTAACAATTTGCATTTTCCCTTTCTCCTAGCCACTAAATAATGCTTGACCTTTTCCATTGATTTTCAATATGTCCTGTCCCCTTCATATATCTCTTGTTTTAATATGTGCCTGTCCCTTTTACCTCACACCTTAACATCTGTTTATTTTAAATCAAGCAAATCCAGCACTACAAGATCAATTCTATATCTGTGTGCCAGTGTGGTTCAGTCTAAGTTATTAATGGGTTGAGAGGGAGGTGGAGAACAGCTTCTGCATTCCTTTGGAAAAATCACTGTATAGACCTATGCCCATTCCCTCCCCATAGGTCCCCTAAGTGGTCTTTCATAAAGATAGGTAGTACCTGAGGCAGGGGACAGAAAAACAACATTTATTGTGCAGATTCTCAACTCCTCATTTATTGGTAGTCTGATCCTGCCTTTCCAATCACTCATCTGATTTGGTCAGAGGTAAAGTGGAATCCCTGAAATTGCCGTTTTTTAGAAGTACAATTAGATGTGTTGTTGAATAGTTTAATACTTAATATTGAATGTATTGCTGTTTCTTGAATATGAATGTATTACTACAAAGTGAGACTGGGCTATTCTAGGAAACAAGGTTATCTTTGTGTAGAGTATCGATATCTTATTGTGTCCAGAGTTGCCATTTGGTCTAGGGTCCTTGATGATACCCCCTTGAATTATACATCAAGAAAAAGTATCAATGTAAGCCTCATTAATTGTATATCTTTCTTGTGGATTTTGGCACTGACGCAGCACATTCTGCAAGACTGGCATTTGTCTAAGGGATGATATTCATTTTACGATCATGTAACTCTGTATATGTTTAAACTTTTGAATTTGTGACCTTTTGTGTCACAATGGCTTTCCCGAGAGAGTTCATGTTATACAACATGGGATACAATTTTCTGTTTTAAATAAAGGTTTGATATGAGATAATAGGAGCATTTTTAGAGCTGGGCATAGTGGGATATTAGCCCAAAAATTTGTTGTGTTCCACTTCCACCCAATTCCTGGTTCTCATCACGCAATTACAGGCAGGGACACTAGAACTAAGGGTGAGGCGGGTGCCGGGACCCTCCCAAACTAGGAGGCAGTTTAGATAGATAATGATAAATAAGGAGGCCTTTAAATCAGTTTTCTTTTTGTGCAGCATTAGCTGTTGTTCAAATGCAGTGCACAGTCAAGGGTAATAAAGGATAGTCCAGGTAACAACGTTTAACAAACCACAGCACATTTGCTTGTTATGCATAGTATGTGGCTTTAAAGAGATGTCCTCTACTAACAAACTTTTGCCACTTTTGTGATCAGATTCTATAAAGCAGTGATTCTTAATCTGTGGTCTGAAGACCTCTGGAGGCTTGCAATGCTTAAGCAGGTGGACAACAAGTATTTTACAATTTTAAATACTTTTAAAATTAATACATTAAAATAATAAAGTATATATAAATACAATAAAAGCGTTTTATACATTTGATTATGAATTGAACAAAGTATTTCCATATTTTAGAATGTGTTTGGTGTATATTTGCTTTTCTCTTTTTGTGCTTTGTCTTGAAGTTCAGCGCCTGGATACCCTCAAGTTTAATCAGTTGTACCATACATATCGACATAACATAAGATAACAACAGATGAAAGAAACTGCTTAGTCCGGGAGTCCCTAGCCTCCAGTAATGACTATGTGACAATGTAGAGGTCCCCAGATTCCTGTTATGATTCACTGTGGGTCCACACAAGTCAAAAGCTTAAAACCCCTGCTATAGAGCATGAAAGAATGAGACATTTTATAGACGCCAATGTAAAAAATTGTGCCTTTTTATAGTTTACAAAATTTCCATTGTGATCCTTGAAGATCTCTTTTAAATAAACAGTTTTACTAATATAAGTGGCACAATGTATCCATGTATTTAGGAGTATTGCATTATAATACATATAATTAGGAAACCTGCACCATTTAACATTTTAGCAAAAAAATCTCTGAAAGCCATCTTTTCCATATCCTTTCCTCAGTCAAGCACACACTTCCAGCATAACGTTTTAAGCTCTTTCACCTCACTCACACATTCAGTAAGACCAGGGTTTTTTGGAACCCCTATAATTTTAGTGTTCTGATGCCGCCAGTCAGCACCCTCAGTCAGAAAAGTGTTATAGAACCACAAAGTACAGCTGGGGGAACCACTGTGTTTCCAGCACTGAAGCTACTGTTGGAAACACCTTAACTGCTAGCCGGCCACTGCAAAGCCACCAGCTGACTTGATGTAATAAAGCTACTATATTTAGGGTAGGGTTTTCAATGCCTTGCCTGCTGTGTTTTTCTCTGCACAGATAAATGTACACAATGATGAGGCTGGGAAAGAAAACAGTAACTACTCCCATGAAGGAAAACACCCAGATTTTCCAGAACATCTAGAGTTTGTTTTTCAAAATCAACCCCCTGCTTTGTAGGTTTTGTGTCTAGCACGCAAAAATAATACTGGATGGTCTGTCATGCCACAAACACATGGCAGGCCAGACAGCTTTCCATACAGATGCCATGAGGGCCCCGGCAATGTTAGGGGAAGCAATTTCAGCAAAAAGCCCTCCTTTTATGAATGACAAATCCTAACTGTGATGGGTAGGGTGACTATAGGGTGTCAGAGGCATTCCTTCCATTACTCCAGCTGCTTATTACAAACCCTCTTTGACGGATTTTCTCCTACAAATTCTGCCTACAAATTCAGCCTAACAATCGATTCACATAAATATACATTACCATAGATATACATGTACAGAAATTGTAGAACTCTATGTGTGCTCCTTCTCCTTGGTTCTGGGTTCTAATTTAGAATATGGCGGCACACGTTAGCTAAAGAGTTCAGTCAGAGGCCTTAGTTAAAAATATCAGTATTGATGGTACGCTTGTCAGCATTTTTGAAGTACAGATGAAAAAATCTGTTTTTTATCCTTGGAAAATAGAAATAATATCCTCGGCACACTTCACAAATGGTAAATTTACATATGAGTAAATCTACAGGAGTAATTTACTTTGACACTGTGCAGTAAATCTACTACTTTCGGCTATTCACCATGTATAAGTGTCAATTTACTACCAAGTGTAGATTTACTTGTCCTAACCCCCACAAACCGGGGGGGGGGGTGGAGCTACATTTACGAGTGTAAAAATGTCACTACTGGTACATGTTCACACATAGGCAGAGCCTTCCGCCACTGGGACGCAGACCTTCCTATGGTAAAGTATAGTAAATTTTTTTAAGTTTACTAAATTTTTGAAAAAGTAAACATATTTTTATGCTGAATATTATTTTATCATAATTTTATGTTTTATTTGAAACGCTGAAAAAAATACAAACAATGTTACAGCACTATTAACTTAATTTTGATTTAAATGTTAAATTAAATGAAATATATTGAATCAAAACTATCTTTTAAAGAATTATTTTAAAAATATCTCACCTAAAGGAAGTATTTATATTTATTTAATATATATTAAAACTTACTACAAGTTATTTAAATAATACATTTAAGTATGTTTTAAAAAATAAAATTACATTTATTTTTAAATTGGAAAGGTTATTAAAATGCTTTATAATAAAATGTTATTTATGTTTAATTATATATACTTTTTATCATTAAAATGCATTTATATGTATTTTTACATAGCCAAAAAGACATATTTCATCTTAAAATTAGTTCCTTCAGGGTTCTATTTTAAGTCCCTAACACCATTAGTTTCTACCAGACGGTGTTTCAGTACTAGTGGCTAGCCACGTGTGGTGCAGGACTTACTTCAGTTCTGAACAGATGTGCCTTTACTACTGCTTTTAATCTCTTTTGGCTGTAGTATCATTACAAGTGCAGTTTGTTAATAGGAATAGACTTACTGTTTTGCGGGTGAGTGCATGTTCCTCCCTACACCCCTTTTTGGCCCTCCGTAAATCCCTCCTTACTCCTCTCCAAACCACTTCTATTTCATAGCAAGTTTTCCTCATTTTCCAGCCACTCCCCTGTCCCTCACACATTTACTACAAAAACTTAGGTATACTAAAATCTGAACAGAGATCTATGCTCATGAGGTAGGAGCAGAGACCTCTGAATGTAGTTTAGTGAATAGCATTTTGTAGTATGTGAGTGGTGCTATTGTACTACTAATCGTACTACAGAATTCAAGGTGTGAATGCGCACCTTGGAGTTTTCTTCCAGTGCATGGGGAACTTACGCGCACTTTTACGTGACAACAATGGTTTGTATGCCCTACTAGGACAGGAAAAAACTCATCAATGGATTCTTACAACTAACTAAAATGTTGGTACATGTGATAAAATGTATGATTGTGCCCATGCATGGCCCGATCCATGGCCATTAGTAATACTAAAACATATCTAATTGTTTTAATTGCATTTAATTTCAGTACCTTTGTGATTTCATCAAACAACTTAAATGTGATTTCAGGGTACCTTTGCCATAATGACTCTGCTGATCAATCATTTCTATGTTTTCTCTGCAGGAAATGACCTATTTCTGGTTGCTGTTCATGAACTTGGTCATGCATTAGGCTTGGAGCATTCAAATGACCCAACTGCCATCATGGCTCCCTTTTACCAGTATATGGAAACCGACAATTTCAAACTTCCTAATGATGACTTACAAGGCATCCAGAAGATATATGGTATGCAACCATTCTTTAGTTATTGTTTAAGGTTTAGGCTGAGTTCATTGTAAGCCAAACAAAGCTCAATTATGCTTTCTGAAGTTGTCAGAAGGTTATTTTAATGAGTCAGCAAGTTCAGGATTATAAATGTTATCTGGTTCTATAGACACACATACAACGAAAAATATTATCCTAATGCATAAGTTATTCTACACTTCTTCCCATTACATAAATAAATCTTTCCTCCCACTATTTGGCATTAATACCCTCAGCCTCGTTTTTTCCAAATTGCCCATTTTCTACAATTTTCTAATTTTCTAAGCCAGCCAATGACTTTACACCTTCTTGCCCAGTTACTAGCTCTTGGCCTACCAGTCCTTTCTCATTTTGAACCTACTTTGCATCCAAAAGTCTTTCTGTAAATGGACCATAGCAGCTGTCACCCTTGCCTAACCATATCCTAATCCTAAACTACCAAGACAACATGAAATACAATATATATGTCATTTTACTTTTTCATTCTGATTTAACATCCAGCAAGAACAACCCTCTGCAGAGATATCATTTCTGCTCTCCCTCTTACTCACAATTTTTTTCCACTACTGCCATAAGTTCACTATATCGCAATTCACAGGTAGGAAAGAAATCACTTATTCTGCCGTAAAAATTATAGAAAGTCAAACCTCTTGATATCTGTGTGCATCACAGTGACTCTCCTGCTCTGGCCCCAATTCTGAGTAGGTCTGAAAAGGGTGTTGTGTTTTACAGTGTGTATTTAGGAGTGTTGAAGTCTGTTGAAAGAAAACACTAGGTGTGGGAAAACTATCCCACAACTAAGACTTGATTGGAATTTAACTCACAGCTCGTAAAAAACACCTCTTCTTAGCAGTAACTGTCCCTGTACTGGCTTAGCATAGGGCCACCAATTATTTATCTAGACCGCTCTCATTTTATTTAATCTGATTGTTTCATATAGTTTTGACTAGGTCATTCTCGTCAAGGATAAATGTGGTTCTGGCCCTATCCTTCTCAGTCTGATCAAAGTTGGCATGAGTTAACCCTACCAAATACCCTGCTGGCCTACACATTCTTTCTCTAGAACCCCAAGGAGACACCCCAAGCTGTGCTTCGAATTTTCCCCTATATATCCAAGATCAAGTTACAATTGAATGACCACAAGTTCCCACTGCCAATTTGTTGGGGATGTTCACTAGAAATCATTCTTAACGCAAGCAACTCACAGTTTATAACACCTCTAAATGCCTACATCAAGATGCATCTCTTGACTATATTTTCTCTCCAGCTTTCCAGATTTTTTATCCTTTTAAGTCTATGCAGAGTTAAAATGCATGTTATACTCTGTTGAAGATCTGATCATTTTAGGCCCTTTCATCACTACCAATTCTTCCTTCACGTTCTTTACTGTCTATGCCAGATGAAGGCCACTTCTCCAGTGTCTTAGCATTTGCACACAACTACATCCATTTCACTGGCAAATGCTTTTGTGGATTGCGCTACGTAGGGCTAACCATATGCTTTGAGCCTTGTCTTTTCTGAATTTGATCCTTGACACCTTTTCAAAACTACAGTGTTGCAGCAGTGAAAGCCAATGATCATCATGTATCCCTCTACCTCCATACTCTGATAAAATCGATTTACTAGTTGGATAAACATGTCAGCTGGACTTGTTGCATAATGCACATGGTCAATAATAGTTCTTCACATGTCTTCCTTCCTCCTGTTTTTCTAGTCCATCACTCTGTTATTGTTTCCCAAAATGTCCTTCAAATTTCTTTTACCCTCATAATTCTTTGGATGTACCTCAGATGTGACACTTCTGCCAGCTCCACTATCTGTAAATGCTCTGTTTGATGGAGACGGAAAACCATAGTGAAGCTAGAGTATCTTCAATCTCTTCCTCTCTGGATGTCTACTCGTAACAGTGTTGCAAATGCCTATTTCTATTGAGCTAAAGTGTATAATCTTGCTGGCATGTGCGTGACAGATAGTCAGTGTACATTACTACATTTCAACAGAACAAAGGATGTACAATGATAAGTGATTCTCTTTTTTTGGTATTTAGTCTAATGCTGAAATGTTCCAAGAGGCAGGTGTAATTTGACAAACATAATATATTTCATCTATAGAGTTAATATAATATAATTAAAATGTTCTGTTAGAAGTGGGCATGCACTGACATGTATTATATTAGTAATTGGGAAATTTTCTTTTTCGGACAATGGTGGCGCTTCCTGTCCTTAATTTGCTTCCAAAACCAACCCGACGGTGCTCTGAACAGGGTGAAAAACCCAAAACACCCTGTAATCAACAACACATTTGCTGATATAATGCAATTCTTATATTCAGGCACACATCCAGCTGATATTCATTCACAGTCTTTGTATATAGTAACCCATAATCAGTGTTTATTAAATAATGTTCATTCCTTCATGGTAAATCTTCTAATGTGATTCGTATTATAATTTCTCAATGTCCATAACAAGCATCCATGGCATCCACGCCAAGCCAACATGTGTTTCGTTAGGGATATCTCCCACCAGACTTCCTCAGGGCTGTGAATTATACATAACATAGTATCAAGCTTAGTATATCCTGTTCATATTATTGTTGTTCTTAACCCACCCTTTGGTGCTCTGTGAAGATCAATATATTGAACATAACATTTTTGATACTACTAATCCGTGAATGGTGTGGATAGCAACCATTAGATATTATCTGTAGTTAAAGTCTTGTATAGTCCATTTATTGTGTATGTTATTGTTAAACAAGTATTATTTATTAGTTATTTATTAGATACCTTGTTCCCATATTGTGGTTCAACCTGTGTACATGCACACACATGTGATTTTTTTTTTATTGTTTGTCTATGATGTGGACTAACCTTTTCTTGTTCTTAAATCATATGTTTGCCAATCACTTTGTTGATTTTTCTGACCAAGAGGTTTATTCTTCATAATTCCTTTTGTTCGTTTTATTCCATTTATCTGTGAATATGGATAACAAGAACCTGCTATTATACCTCCTATTTCTTATTCTTTATTGTTCCTAGCTAGTCTATATGGGATACTCTATAATGTAAATAGATGATAACTACTGTTACTGGTATGTATCCCAATATCTCACAAGGAAGTGAGCCGCATTAATTTAACCGATCGTCTATAACAATGAATTTTCATAACGCCCACGCTTAAGCGTGCCTTGTTATTTGTAGCCAAAGAATAGTGTGACAGACTATTTAGATATATTCTGAATATCTAACTCTTAAACTGTATGATTACGATAAGTATTTGCAATACGCTTACCTGTTCATTATGTTCTGTTCCCTATTGAACTCATCGGTGCGAGTACGCTCTTCTAAACTGTTCCGATGGCCGCTCAGCAGTTAAATAGCTGTCTCTGCGTGCTGTGCGTATGAATAATCACCTACCTAGTTCGTCCTACTTCCATTACATTTGTCGTCCTTCCTAACATAAACATAAAGGAAGGACTAAATGGTGAAACTACACGAGCTATATTGGTTATTTCTTTTCTGTGTTTATCATGAATCAAGAAACCTACTGATACTCATAGATATGTGAAAAAAGATATTAAGCCTGTTTAATATATGTGTTTTAATGTAATTCCACTCAAAATTGTAACTGTTGGATATATAAATATTACTTGTTTAATTAAATCCCTACCCACTGCTCCTATAGTTTCAAACACATTTTAATAGGTTTCCGCTTCTATGTATATGAACATTATTCAATAAACACTGATTATGGGTTACTATATATAAAGACTGTGAATGAATATCAGCTGGATGTGTTCCTTAATATAAGAAATGTACTGACATGTATGCTGAACTCACCCTGAGCGCTGACAAATGTGAGCTCAATACGAAGGAACAAGAAAGTAGTGGGATATAACTCTTTTGTGGAAGAAAAGCAGCAAAGATGTTTGGAGACCTTTACACTACGCCCTCACCAGTGGATGTGAGGGATTGCAGATAATTTCTGGGTACAGTGAGCTACTTCTCTGGTTACATTACGGACGTTAGCACCATGGAAGCCATGGTCTGGTATCTGATCGCATGCATCAAATGTTCCAAGAAACAAAATATGCTGTTGCATTAGTGAATCATCCGCCGTACTTTGACCTTATCCTGTACACTGTGCTCATAATTTATGCCAATCTGGCAGGGCTGAGTGTCATCCTGAACCAGCACAAACCCAACAGGAAGTTTGTTCTAAAGAGTCATGCAGTATAAATAGGAATCCAGCAAAGGTGAAATATTATGTGAGCACTGTCACATTTACTTGTGATATAGCATTTCCTTTTGTGAATGTCCACTAAGCATTGTTACCTATCTATTGTAACCCGAAAAGTATAACGTCACACTTCAGTGATAATTGGGGCATGGGATTAATGGAATAGGACTTCAAGGTTATTGTTAAAACAAAAAAAGCGCAGCCAAGCTAATTACATATCTGGACATTTGATAACCAGAACAAACATATGTTCACTAATTTCATTATATAACATTTGACACTTTGAAATATATATTTGAAAAACATGGCATATGACCAAAAGAAGAGCACACACTTCAAGAGGGGCAGCAGAGGATGGAGTGAAAGGTCAAGGGTAATTGAAGCTAGCCCAGGGAACAACCTTTAACAAATCACAGCACATTTACTTGTGATGTACATTATGTGGCTTTAAAGAAATGTCCCCTACTAACAAACGTTTGCTGCTTTTGTGATCAGATTCTTTAGAGCAGTGGTTCTTAACCTGTAGACCGAGGACCTTTGAAGATTCACAATGCCTACTCAGGGAGACAAAAACTATTTTACTAATTTAAATAGTATTAAAGGCATTTAAATGAGGCACTTAAATGATGGCAAAAAATGTCATTCAGAGTTCAATTGAAGATAAAAAGTTATATTGTCACGTGTTTTTTTCTTAATGTTATGTCATATGTTTAATTTAAAAAGAATAATGAGTGCACTGTTCCAAAAAGTGGAGGGTCTTAAAACACCTCTCAAAGGCACACATGTAGTCAGAAGCAGTAGTCCTCATGCATCATCATTGAGCTCTGTTCCACGCCAGACTGGCACTGCAATGTCTGACGGGGTCCTGCATGGGACCGTCTAACCATTAAAAGTTGTTTATATCTCAGTACCAATGGTCTTTGGTCACTGAGAGACAGCTGGAGAGAAACAAAACAAAATTGTACCCCCTCAATGTAAGATAATATTTAATAAACAAGCGAGGACCCGGTCAAGGTTAAAAACACACAAAAAGTGAAAGGGAAACAATGATCACACACTTTACAAGCTCAAAATGTGATGCACAATGACTTTCACCGCTACAAAAAGTCAACATGTTTCACACCCAGAAATTGTCCAAAAAGGATCGGTTGGCGCTTCAACAGGACTAGAACAATAATCTTTCTCCAGAATATAAATGCAATCCGTTCATACAAAAAACAAAAATAAACAAAAATAAAGAGAGAATAAAACGGGTATTTTTTACTCACTACATGTCTGTGTCTATTAGCACAAAACTACGTTGCGCTGTCAACTAATACGGCGCTCCAAATACCCAGAATGATTTTCACATATGTTCCCTTTAGAAATAGGAGGACTGAGGTGGGAAGGACTGAAAGGGAGTGTGAAAGTGGAGATGGTATTTTGGAAGAAAAAAGAGCAGAATGAATGCCAATAGGTCTGACTTATAAATGAAAGTGCCTCTTCAGGCACTGGTGAGATTAGGCACTCAACACCTCATCATATATGCACTTTGTCACTCATCCAAGCACTTATGTGTCCATTCATTCACCAATTGACACATTCCTACATTCAGCCACTCACCGATCTATGCCAAAACACACACACAAACTCAACAAGCACATGCAAGATAAAATAAAATAATTAAATAAAAAACAGGAAAATACCAACTGATAAAGGTGGTGAACATGTATGTACCTGCAATTAGAAATCAGTAAAAACAAAACATTGTATTGAGTTACCATTTTGGAAAGATGTCAGTGGTGGCTCAAAAAACAGCAACATAGAAAAAGTAGAGAACAGGTAAAAGAGAGATTAATAAAAGAGTTAACATAAACTATCTTGCCTGGTACACAAACCATAGCACTGAAGGACAGTCATTTTTAAGCACATGCGATCAGGATAAATGCTGGCACTCAAAGGGCAATAGAGCCAATGGGTGAAATAGGCTGATCCATTGTCCCTTGCTTTATACTAACTACAATGGGAGGAAACAGAACATCAATGACCATCAAACAACCCAACGGGTGAAGAGGGCTGACCTAAAGGCCCTCTGTTTATTTAAATGTATCAATATATTTTTATGAGTATTTTGTGCACAAGAGATTGGAAGACACCTAATGCTGTTAGGCCAGATCTACAAAGTACTGTAATACACACATTCTGCACATACAATTACTAATATGCACATAATTACAGTTGACAAAACAATATACAGCCCCACATAAGTGGGTCTAGCAAGGATTATCACAACAAATGTCCTCCCAGGTTTTGTCAGAGAGATTAAGCAATCTGAAGAACATTCCCTAATACAGTTGTCTGTCTGATACCATGCAACAAAATGCCTGTCTACAGGTTTTAACATAGTTGATTAGCAATCCAACCTTAAGGACCTATTGGTTTTATTATATAGTTTTTCTTTATAATTAAGTCAGCCTTACTTACTGCCTTTATTTAACTTTTCACAATAAACCCATCACGTATTAGGCGTCTTTCCTAATGAACCAATAAGGCATTGAGTCTATATCAATAACAGCACTATAACCAACTTATATTTACTGTATTAAACATACACGTTCCATCAGCACACAGTAGTACAATTACAAGCATATACAAAATTACTGTTGATAAAAGAGTATACACCCTTTTGTAATTGAACTTAACACAGGTTCTCACAGATCTAATCTTCTACATCAATGGTTTGCTAAAGAGACTGTAGACATTGTATAACTTAGTTGAGTTTCTGTGCCTGAACTGTCCTAGTGCCGGGAGTCCTGATTTGGGCAGCCAATTACCTTCCAAGTTCCACAGTACAGAATAGAACACAAAACCTTTACTACTGTGTTATTCCATGTGATTCCACATGACATAAAACGGGTGTGCAGTCTTTTCCAGAGTGTGATAACAATCCATTGTGCAGGCCAATTTACTTTAACATATGCTTTTCACACTAAATAAGTCAGGAGGCCTGTAGCTTTTGTCACAACTTTTCATAGTTAGAGATCATACCTATGGCACTTGACAAACATCATTGGCTTGTGACCATAATCAAACCAGGCATATTGTATTGAGTATAAGCTTTAAAATAAGCTAAAACAGGCTACAGCTTGTAAGTGGAAGCACACAACTTTTGCCCAATCAATTGACGTCATTATAATTGCACTGTCAACCCAACCACAAAGAGGGGAAGAAGAGGATTTGGAAGCAGAGTAAGCAGATGAGAAAAGGAAATAGTTTCAACAAGTCATTTTAGCCTTTTATGGACAGACAGAGGATCATATAAGTAGAGGCCCATATTTTGATACCTCAGTGCTAAATCAGCAGGTAATGTGTGCTGCAGATTATAGTCACAGTGGAACTATGTGGTATCCTAAGATGGGCCCTTTGACTGCGGACACTGTATGTCACCTCATGTTTGACTTCTAGTATATCCTAAATCCAAAAGCTTCTCATTCTATCCAATCTGTCATATGTGGTACAAACAACCCTAGCAACAATCATCTGTAGGTCAATTAACTCAGAATAGCATAATACACACTCATATATCTGGATGAATACCCTTGGTGCCGAAGGGAGAGTCACATTATATCAGTGTTGCTACTTTAGTGCTACCTTTTCTTTACTATATGTTTGGAGCATACAGCATACTTCAGTAGAAGGAATGCTCATGTTTTCTCAGATAGCTAGGAGTGAGACTCAAGAAAATCTTCATGACAATGGCAAGCTGATGAGGGTAGAAGTTTATATCAACATTGAAGAAGGTGATCCAAACATCCAAATGCAATCAGACACAGGCAAATCAAGGGCACCGTCCACAGGGTTTAAAAAAAAGAACTTCAGTTCTCAGTCAGTTCCCTTGTGTCCTTGTATTGCCTGTATATATCTGTTTATCTGTGTATTACGCTGACTTGGGACCAATAGGAAAAACACTCAAACTGTCTCATCTGCTGCTGAAGGATCACTGTATTTAGTGAGATTAGGCACACTTTGGTTGTTGGCATGTAACCGAGTGGTATAGTATAGTTTCAAAGGCACTTAGATGCTTAAGCAAAATCCCTGTACACCCTTTCAAATACTTGTATCTCTGTGAATGAGGAATGTTGTACTGATTTTGCCCCTGAACTCTCTTGGCTCACTTCTAGCAAGAAGCTGGTGGCCATGCGGGGAGGTTGGGCTAGAGAACACAATCCCAGCATACAATAATACAACAAACGTATTACTGAAAAACACTCCTTCAAAGTTCTGAAAGTTCAGAAAAGGGTTTTAAAAATGAAGGTTTCAAATTTCATAGAGGGATTTTGTTAGGTCAGGATTTCCTTGGAAAGTCGACCCTAGAACTGTGAAAACTGTGGACACTGCTGTTATGTCCCTGTACCTCATCATCAGTGTGCATCATGGTGTGTGTGTTGTGACACATGTATGCACATGCGTCCTGACACATGCCAGCCATTTTTAGGTTGAGGGTAAGCGTACACCCTCTTCTTTACTTTTAGTATACTTCTGTGGGCTTAAAGCCATTTAATTTGCTTGTTTCCATGCCATTTAAAAATCCTTCCTTGCTAGTGTATCATGCCTCTTTATCCCTCATTTTTCTCCTTGGGAGCAGGGACTTACTACTGTATAATTATGCTTTGTCTTGTTAATCTGTTCTTTGAGTTACTTTTTTTTTCTTGGTTTCCTGCTTGTGTTTGGCGAAGCTTCCCTTTTCATTTGCAGAGCATTCTTGCTGTCAGATAACATAACCATGTTGGTCCTGCTTACATTTAACATGCTTTACCTAATCTAGCATTCTCTCTGATTGTTTTCTTTTATTATTTTTTCAGCCAGCATATTACTCTTGTCTTCCCTCCCTCATAATCTCCCCTCCCTCATAAACTGAGTGCAAAGTGTAAAACTTTTCACAAAATGGCACAGCACTTCATTTTTCAGCACAGCACCTGAATGTCATTGGGGGATGTGTGGAATTAAAGATAGCAGGGTGCAGTACCTTATGTGGCCAAAAGAGGTCTCAAGGGATAACTAGGGACAGCCTGTTGTACTGCACCCTTCCCTTGCTTTCTGCATATTAGAATGATAAATGATGCAAGTTTTTTCAGCCAGCGTACTATAAGTGTAAATGTAATAACGTAACCATGTTCTTCCTGATTACATTTCACATTCTTTACTTAATCTTGTTTTTTTTTTGGTCCATACTATCTAAAGCGTACGCACTGTAATTAATGCTCTATGTCAACAGATGTTTCAAATACACCAAAACTGCTCCCTTTGTAACTGGGGAACAAGGTTCAAGTATCAGCATCGTTTCACCATCCTGTGATTTTGAGCAATTCACTTAATCTCCCCATGCCCCAACAAAATGAATCTGCACTTGTGTAATATAATTGGTGCTCCTGCAAAGCGCTTTAATGGCTGCTGTTCGAGTTCACGCTATATAAAACTGCAAAATAACTGTGGTGATTTTGGAGTAGATTTTAAGACATAGGTCATCCAGCACCGAGAAATCACATAGATGCTGAGCTTGTAGTTGCTTTAAAAAGAATACCCTGTCATCCTTTGTGGCATGGAAAGGTGCTTTCAGTCGGGTATGGTACGGTGCCTATTGGATTTCACCAGGATTTTTTACACACAGGCAAAAATGCATCCACACTTTCTCCCTCTCTCTGTTTGGCAAGACTTCAAAGTAATGTGCTTTATCCCTCTTAGTACACCTGCAAATCTGCATTCCTCTTTTTCTGCTGCCTATAAGCCCCTCTCCTGTGCCCCGCTTAACATATAATAGTATGTTTCAGCCACTGAAAGAGTGGGATAAAAAAGTGTGTTTACACAGATTAGCGCTTGTCACCTTGATTAAAAGCCGCCCCTCCAGTTCCAACTTCTCCGTAGTAACAGCAGCAAGGAGATGTCAGTCATCATGACTAAATTTTGCCCCATGTAAAGCTCCATGTCTGTCGTAAACTCTTTAGCAAACGCTTTTCAGAAAAAAAACAATCTTCAGAAGATATACTCTCCGAGCTACTGACAACTGGAGCCTAATCCTCTTCCCTACTTGTGCATCCACATTTATCTTACTTTTGCCCTAGTTCTCCCTTGGGGCAGCTTAAGGATTTTTGGAGCCATGGGCCAAAGTATTTTGGTGGCCCCTCTTCGTAACCGATTTGAATTTATGATCCAATTCTAGCTCTTTCTCGTTCTCTTTGCCAAGGTCACTGACAATGCACATGCATAACCGTACATAATCGTACAAATTCTTAATGTGTTTACATCTAATATTCAGGGATAGTGATGCAGTTCACTAATATTACTGCAAATAACCTCTGTGACACCCTCCCATTTCTCATATGTGAGGTCCTGTTTTTATCTTAAAGAACCTTTTTTTATGGATGCTGCATGAAACAAATACATTTCCCTGAAAATGTCAGTAACAGTCCCTCGCACATCACCCACACTCAAAATAAATTAGAAAAGGGTACTAAAAACAATCTAAGAACTGTTCAGGTCATTAGGGCAAGACTCTCTGCAGTAAATGGAAGTGCTTTAGTTATATGCAGGGTCACTGGAATTATGTGGCAGAGAGGACCAAATTATGCACCAGGGTTGACCAATTTATGTGGCAAGGAAAGTCCAGTTATGTATTGACAACGCCAATAGCTCTAACTCAAGCAAATGTGAGACATATTGCATTGCAAATGCTTGTTATTGTACTGTTCTAACATGGCAGAAGATGGCACAGTTAGAAGAGTACATTAAAATGATAAAAAAAAAAAAAATGAAAGGGCATAAGGGCAGCAAAAAAGGGCACAACAGGAGCAGCCAAGCAGTATTTTGCAACTGCTGACCTTCAAAGAAAATGTTTTTTTTTTAAATGCAAAGCATTGAGGTAAAATATTAAACCATTATCAGATAGATGTGGAACTGGTTGGAAAGCACTGAGAAATGCGAAGCATTGTTTAGAAAACTAACAATGTATTGCCAACTTGCCTCTCTGTGTTATAATTGAAAAAAAATTATCATAGGTTGACAAATGACTATTTTACAAGCTACTGGATGCGCAAAATATGCTGCAATAGTTTATTTAGTGCAGATGAAAAGTAGTCAACATCCTTGAATGCCTAGCACCAAAATATGACCAATTCGAATCTTATATGAGGTTGTATTCATTCAATAATTGACGTCTTTATCCCTCTGGGTCAGAGCTGAAGTTTCAGGGGTTGATATTCAATCATCGGAATATTGACGTTTTACAGCTAAATAAACATCAACGGGAGCAGCAGGAGGTTGTGTGGTATTTTTTCCTTCTGCATAAAAACAGATCAGAACACAGACTACTAATGAAACTGAGCACTCGGCATGCACAATATGTTGTCGCGTGGTAAGCCCGTTTATCCACGGCTGCGGCTCTGAAGCGAGCACGGTGCCGGTGAGAAAATGGTCTCTCTGATGAACGTAAGGGGGTTTGCTTCTCATGACCTCCTTGAGTGCGTAGTCGGTGTTCAGCAGCTGGACACGAGAGTTAAACACTCACTCGGAAAGTTAAGCACTTGCAGCTGTGCGTTCTGGTAACGTCTCAAGTTCCTCAGGAAGTGCATCCTTGACATCATCACCGAACTGCGACCGTGTGAACTTCGATAGGGATTCAAACTCATCGACGTCGGGGCTGCTGCGAGCTGAGCTTTCCTTCAGTGTTCGTGGAGTGCGTATCACGAACGCAGCTTCGATGGCCAACCCCTAAGAGTAAAGCAGATGTGAACATCGTGTTAACTGCGGCTGCCAAAGGCGCGCAGGCACTAAGTTTTGCTTACTATCCTGAAAGAAATTACAACGGTGCGTTACGTTGCTAGGTACATGACCAGTTCTAAGAAAATGCTCCGCATTACACTTAAGAACTAGTCACATTGATAAGGAGACGTTTTTTAATATGACCTACGTTGCACATTTTTATAAAACAAATAAAAAGAGCAGTTTTATTTATGGAACTGTAGACTTTTTCCATATATTGTAGTTACCATGTTGTGCTAACACGTCTTAATCAACACTGGAACCCAAAGACCCTTAAAGAGTTATGTTTAGGTCTAGCACTAGTCACAATATTTTGTTTTCAGTACAGCACACAGCATGGGACCCAGATCAGCTAACTTCAGCCACTCATTGGCTTACTGGAATGTGAGTGGTGGCTATTCCGCTCTTGCACACTGTGCACATCTGCACAATAATGAGGCCTCGTTAGTACCAGAAACAAGTGATTATTTAAAAAAAAAAAATCAGAAGATTGAAAGACAATGGAGTAGCTCTGGGATAATAGCTGGTATAACTCTTTTGCAGCATCATTCCAATGTCTGTCTTTATGTTTCTCCCTGTTTAGTTTCGAGCCTTCTACCTTTAGTGGATGAAATGTCCTAATAGCTTTATAGCCTTTGTGCCTCGGGCTATACGAGTTGTTAAAGCCACTCTACCTTATTATAGGGTTCAGGGCCCTTTACACCAAATTTAGCCCTCGTCAGAAGGCTGTGTGGCTATATTCAAACAGCGGAATGTTGGGAGGTCCACTGAAGACAATGACATGGCTTAGGGCTTATAATGGCTGGTATAAGCCTTCCACTCCAACATTCTAATGATTGTCTTTCCATTTCTTCGTTTTTAATTTAGAACATTCTTCCCTGAGTGGGTGGAATGTTCTACTAGCCTTATAGCCCTTCTGGCTCAGGCTATACCAGTTTTTAAAGGCTCTCTCCTTCGTCATAGGCTTGGGTTCAGAGCTGTAACAATCGGTATAGCCCTCAGCAGTGGTCTATATATTATATATATATATATATATATATATAAATATATATATATAGATAGATAGATAGATAGATAGATAGATAGATAGATAATTTGACTTTATGACACAGCTTGTTTTCTCACAATGTGTGCTTTTGTAGAAAACCCATACACAAGAAAAGAAAAGTAAGCATTGGCAAAGCTAAAGAGCCAGCAGCTAATTATAGACCTTTCGGTTTTGTCACTGCTTGCCATGCTCGGCTTGTAGCTGAAACAATAATTCCAGGTATAGTTTAACACGGGCAGAAAAATAACACCTTCTATTCTGCTTTGAATTGTGCTTTAACCACTTGCATAGAGGGGGCGTTGAGTGAAAAGAGCTGTATAGATGTATGCTCTGGAATTAACATAGCTCAAACCTAACTGGAATTCAATGGGGCTCTGCACAAGAAACTGGGATACACTCTTGAGATATGTACAAGAGTGACAGATGCTCTCAAGGATAAGTGAGTGTAGTCAGGAATATGGAGCTTTCAGAGCAAGAGGATCATAGTGTGAGTGTGGGAGAAGGTAGCATGCATGTGCTCTTTCAAGAGATCAGTTTTCAGTTCTTCTGAAGTTAAATGTAGTGAAGCAAGAATGGGTTGCGAAAAGATATATTTTCACATTCTGAGCTTGTAACTTGAAAAATAATCACTTGTGTCTCATAATCATAAAATTCATGCCTGGTTTGTTTTATGACCATCAGTATTACGAGTAGCTGCTCCACGGCAAGCAGAAAAAGACCATTTCATTCATTTTCCACAGTCATGTCCTCTAAAATAATCATTTTCTGTTAGTGTTACACTGCTTTGTCACAAAGTGCATAGATGTGAAAAATGCTAAACCAACATTTTCAGCAATTACTTTGAGGTATTAATAATATTCCTGTGTTTAAAAGCATACTCTTGTCTGCGCATTAATTATGCATTAAGTGAGGGTTAGTGTAGGTGACACACATCCATGAGTCACCTGGGGGACATGAAGGGGGGAGGATTGAAATTGCCAACAAATCTCCTGGTGAAATCATATGAGCGATGAAATATGGTAACTGCAAACATGGGCCAGCAAGACCTGGCTCCACAGTCAAGATGCTGGTAAGCACAAAGTCTGAGGTTCAGTGATTACTAAAGGGTGCAGAGAAGCAGTAGATAACATGGAGATAATTTGAACAGACTTACTGGAGTCTTGGTTCCAAATGCATTATGAAGGATGCATGCCACATCCAAGACTCCATTTTGAAATGAGTGCACCAGTACATTTGTGAAGCAGGTGCCCTTTTGCTCTAATGAGAGTTGTTGGAAATAGAGCAAGAGGAGCCATCCAACAACCCCCAGTTAAGACCCACCAATCTGTCACAGATCCTGCACCACTGTAGCACCCTCACCACAGACAAGACCCACACCATCATGAGCAGCCTCCACTTCGGAGCCCCTACGGACCCCTGTCCGCTCCACATTTTCAACAAAGCCAACACCTCCATCAAACCCGAGCTCTGCCACACCCTCAACTGTTCCATAGAGACAGCCACCTTCACAGAGGACTGGAAGCACACCGAGATCTTCCTACTCCTCAAGAAACCCACTGCCTACCCCTGGACCTCAAGAATGACCACCCCATCTCTCTGCTGCCTTTCCCAGCCAAGGTCATCAAAAAGGCCATCAACGCTCAGCTCTGCAAGCATATTGAGAATAACAAAATCATGGACATCTCCCAGTCAGGCTTCAAGAGCAACCACAGCACGTAGACCCCTCTTCTCACCACCACTGATGACATCCGCTTGCTCCTCCACCACAGCCATACAACATCTCTCATACTCCTGGACCAATTGGCCGCCTTAGACATGGTCTCGCACCTCACTCTCAGCTCCAGACTCCACACAGTGCGTATCCACAGAAAGACCCTACAATGGATATGCTCCTTCCTGTCTGGCAGAACACAGAGTCAGACTTCTGCCTTACCTGTCAGAACCTCTGGAGATCAGCTGCAGAGTCCCACAGGGCTCCTCCTTGAGCCCCACACTCTTCAACATCTACATGGTCCTGCTTGCATCCACTGTCTGGAACGGTAGTGTAGCCATTTTTAATGTAGCTTTATGCACGTTTGCTTAAAGTATTAGGCCTCTGTTCACTTTGCCCTAGATGCATTTCATTTAGCTTTGCACTGTTATTTTACAATAAACAGTTTCACGGTCTTGTTTTATTTTCTTCTATCACACTGTTTAGCTTACTTCAGCACTGAAGTTCTCAAACAATACATTCTTGCTCGCTCTGTGCTTCAGTCAAGGATACAGTCTGGTACATTGCCGATAGACGTGGTAGAAGTTTAGTCTTTAGGGTTCGTAGACAGTACACATTCTTACATGGGGACGTTTCTTAGAACACTGGCGTGTTAGTTATAAAACACTTTCTAGTCCTATTAAATGTAAGAGGGAGATTCTGACCAGGAACCCAGAACTAGATGCTGACTGCCCTGTTGCAGATGCTGATCCAGATCACAGGCTTTTGCTCAGGTATGAGGGTTGATGTCCTCCCGGGGGAACCTGAAAGGCAGGCTTAGAGCTTAACATGCTGTGATCAAAATATAACTTAGAGAGAGAACGTAACCTAGTTGCACTATGATAGCATTATTCTTATGTTGCACTCTCCTCGTTACTATTTCAATCCTACTGTGTTGTATGGTTCTGGTTATTGCGGCTCACGTCTTGTTATCTAAAAGGCAGTCGTTTTATTAAACCAATCTTTAAAACTCAAACTGCCTTTGTCATTTATATATGAGACTGCACTGTGTATGAGAGAACTGGTTGTGACCTGAGTGACCACGACTTCCCTGGGAAGCACTAAGATGTCATGCGCTCGGCTGCCCAATTGTCTCTTCCCTTTGAGAAAGATAAGGCACTGCTAGTTAGCCAGAGCTTACCCCGGATTTGGGGTGACAAGGGTCCTTCACCGTGGGTCAGACTTAATCCCCCACAATGTGAACGATCTTGCCGCCCAAAAATCCAGTAGTCTCATTAGGATAATGAGAGCCTACGCGACAGAACCACAGGCTGAACATTGTCTCCTTTGCTGACGATATCCAGCTAATCATCTCACGCACCGAAAACCCCACAACTGCCAAGAAGAATTTCCACAACAGGATGGAAGCCGTCTCTGTCTGAATGAAGGACAGCTGCCTCAAGCTGAACTCGGACTAGACATAGACCCTCCACATCAGCCTAGAATGACCCCTGGTGGGCAGACACCCTCAGCACCACCCCACCCCAACAACCCTTGCACGCAACTTCGGCTTCAACCTGGACTCATCGCTCACCATGACTCGCCAAGTCAACTCAGTTGCATCCTCCGGTTTTCACACATGACTGCTGCTGAACCGTAGCCCATGCCCTGTTTAAAAGCAGACTCGACTATGGCAATGCCCTGTGTAACACCCAGAAGGACCTGAAGAAACTACAGCACATCCAAAACGCCTCAGCCAGACTATCCTGGACATTCCCTGCCGAGAACACATCTCCAGTCACCTAATGATTGCCACTGGCTTTCTATTGAGAAAATAATTAACTTCAAACTTCTCATCCACGCATACAAGGCCCTCTACAACCAATGACCCAACTACCCAAAAACTGCAATACCTTCTACTCCCCACTAGACCTCTCCCCTCCACTCAACAAGCACTAGCCATCGTACCCCGCATACGGAAGACCTCAGCTATTGGAAAATCCTTCATCTACCTTGTGGCAAAGAGCTTGACTCCATGCCCCTCATGCAGTCCCTATCCACTATCGCTACCCGAATTCTGGAAGGATCTTAAAACCTGGCTCTTCATCTGAAGCTCAGAGGAAAAAAAATCCTCACCACCTTAAGACCCTTATGGGTGAGTAGTTGCACTTTATAAACCTGATTTGATCTGATTTTTGAGCACTGGAAGAAAGCAGGATCTTGTTGTTGGCTTTCAAGCAGACTCAAAATGAAAATGTGTTGAAAAAAGATGGTTATTTTTAAAAGATGAAGGCTTCTTGTTCTAGTACAAAAGGGAATACATGGTGCACTTCCAAAACCAGCCAAAACATGTTGGGCACCACACTTCCTGATTCTGAGCACGTAATGAAACGTTCATGCATATAACTATTCTGCATTCTAAAAACATATCCTTCATCTGTGGAATTCATGATACAGAACATTAATACATTTTTAGGCAAACTGACGAGCCCAAGGGAGATAAGTGGGTACAGTTGTGAAGAAGGGAGTATATTCCTCTACAAATGGAACAGTGGCCTGAACATAAGACCCAATGTTTCAAATACTGGTCACAATTTACAACTAGTACACAATTTTTCAAACCAAACTATATACTAATATGTTGGTTTATGAAAGTCCAACTTGGAGTGGGTCATAATCCGACCTACCTCATGAATAATAATTATTGTAACTCACTTGATTGGTGGTAATGACAGGAAATTTGTCCTTCGAGGGACACTTAAATAATGTGAGCGATAGTTTTAAAGGCCGCCCATTTTCATTAAAGGAAACAGGGCTAAATTTAAAATGAAAAAGTGTTGTTTTTCCTTTTAAAGTTTGTTTAAGAGTTATCAGTGGTCACTGAGACCACAGCATACTCCCCCACACACTTTTCTTTTCTATTGACAAAATGAAAGGGATCCTAAGGGGCCTGTTACCTTTCTGGAATAGCTTACCACCTCCACTCCGTGGTTAGTAATTTTGCAATGCTATGCAACTATTTTTTGGTTGCATTTGCACATACAATACTGATTAGGTATTTAGAAGGGGCTCTTACAACACCCCCCACAAGAATCAGTATGTGGTCGAAATCACATTTTAATAATCAGTAAAATATTACCAGCCATTAAAATGGGATTCATCCATCGCAAAAAAAAAAAAAATCCTATTGCAATCTCAAATTTTTCTTTATATTCTTATATCTTTTACGAGGAAAGAGCTGATTTCATAACACAAGTTGATTTGGGGAATGTTGCTTGGAATGCTGCTGCGAGATGTCATAGATCAGAGTTTGATGATGAAGATAATTAAGTATTCTGTTTAGCTGATGGCGGTTTGTTTGGTGACTGATTCTGAGTTGGGGGTTATTTTACATAAAGGTGTTATAAAATAGAGTACTGATTATTTCCAGGTATTGTCATCTGTCCCACTCTACCTTCTTCCATTTCTTCCTTTTATGGGAGTGATGGGATGGCTAAAAGTATGGTTTTATTAGGTATTTGTATAGCATAAAACTTGAGAAACAGGCAAGTGCCGGCACTATTCCTGTGCCAGCTCCCAGCGCTCCCTTCCAATCTAAGTATCTCAGTGTGAGATTCTCATGGTGTCTATCAGTGCCTACATTTCAATGTGCCATCAATGCCACATGCTCTCATTCACTACCAGTGGTGGCTCTGCACACTACCAAAAAGAACTAGCTCTTCTCACTGTCTACAAGTTCCTTCTCCTCACATGGCCAGTGTCAGTTCCTCGCACCGAGCACTAGTTACAATTACCACTCTGAGTTCCATATACACATGCCTAGTGTCTTATTATCACATTGCTCTCTAGAGTTCAATTGGGAAAGCATTTTTTATTTTCAGTGGGCCCTTTTATAGTATAAATTGATACATTGCATGGTAACACTAAAAATGTCCCACACTGCAAAACACACAAGTATTGGGTTTGCCCATGTTTGTTTTCCTTTTTTGACTTTGGATTTCCCTGAAGCAAGAGGAATCTTTTTCACATTTTCAGCAGAATGGATCTATAGGCACTGGAATATTTCCTTTTGGTGGTCACTATTAGAAATCTCAAAAGCGCTTCTAACTAAGCTTCATTATACAATACTTCAAGTCCTGTTCTATTGAATGAATGAATGAATGAATGATGGTCTTTTAAAGTGCAAACAACTTGCTGGGTAGGACGTCCTTGTGCCATGGACCACAGGCGGACGGAGGTACAAGTTGGAGTTAACGAGAAAGGTATTTTGTTTTTTGCAAAATAAGGCTTCACAAACAGTGTGGCATAAGTCGGCCAGGAGTGCGTTCCAGTATTTTTCAGCTAGGGAGGTAAAAGAAAATCTGCACAATCTAGCGTGCTTAAGTTGAACAAAAATGCCAGAAATATGGTATCCCTAAGAATTAAAGGCATGATTGGAGTCAGCGAAACATACATTGGATGCAGTGAGATTCTTTATTAGCGAAAGCTCTGAATTTAATTATCAGTGTTTTAAATCTGATTCTTATTGGGATTGAGAGTGGATGAAAATCACTGAGATGATCTGTGATATTATGATGTCTGGGAATGTTAAGAATGAGCCTTGAAGCAGCATTTTAGACGATCTCTAGATAGGGTTTAAGATGTTGTAAAAGTCCAGCCTAGAGGCTACTGTCATAGTTTAGATGGGCATTGATGATACAGTGTATCACAGATTTGCAGGTACATGGAGAAAGGATGTGCAATAGTTTCCTAAATTACTTTTGAAGTATGAAGCAAGTTGCAGATGTGGGTGCAATTTGGGATTTAAAGGATACATCTTTATCAAAGATTCATAGCTGCTGAAGTAGTTGTAGGAGGTTGACTAAGTTCTGTGGGCCTTCATGCTGGGAACTGTTTTGTGTTGGATGTCTTCATAGTAGTTAAACATTTTTTATGATAGCCTCGCCTCAAAAGCAAAATAACTTTACAGCAAAGACAACCTGTCTCCTTTTAAATACTTAACGTTTTCATTTATCATTTATATCGTAAGGGCTGATTTACTGAGTTTACGTTGAAGACTTGTTACCCTTGTACCCCTCAAAAAATCTACATTCTAAAATGTCTACAAATGAAATATGGCACTTGGTACTACCCTAGTTGCCTGCTTCCTTTCAGAGGAATATGTGATAAGTGCATCGATGGCCATTAAACTAAATTTCACCATGAAATAGGACATAGGTAACATTAGAAATTATGCAGAAGCACTGTTTGACCCCTGTGGCTCACTATTTGGCTTCATAGCTGGTCAAACATAAGAATTTCCCACTGCTGAATGCGCAAATAATACCTTTTAAGACAACAGCCAATGATGATCTGTGCATTTTACCATAAACTGGTAAACGTGAATAGCATTGGGTGGTGTTGGAATTTTTTTAACATGCATTTTGTTCTGAATAATATTAGGGTTTGCTTTACACTGAAACGGAGAACACTATTTATTCTCTATTTACTTGCTAATAACGATCAAACACAAACACATTTTTTAAGTGATCTTTAATATATTAATTGATTATTGATTAATTGCTTGGGTGTGCCACAATTACATACGAGTCCAAAAAAAAACACAGATGGTGAAGTGCATTTCCTCTAGATAGGGAAGGTTTCCTCTAAGTAATTATATCACTCGGGTGACATGTCTATGACTTAGAATGTAATCTTCATACCAAGCAATTGAAAACACAATGTTTGCTAAATCAATATATTTTATGTGCGGGCCATCTAACTGCAGATATTATTAAATGACCCTATCCTGATGCCAATTATATAGGTCCACCAGACAAGATCCAGCCTCCCACCAAGCCTCTACCCACAGTTCCCCCTCATCGCTCCATCCCTCCTGCGGATCCACGGAAAAATGATCGGCAGCCTAAGCCACCAAGGCCACCCACAGGAGACAAGCCATCCTACCCTGGAGCCAAGCCTAACATCTGTGATGGGAATTTTAACACGCTTGCTATTCTTCGAAGAGAGATGTTTGTTTTCAAGGTAGGAAGTGGTCGATTTTGTGATTTACGATTAATGCCCTTATTACGTGTTTGCCAGAATACGGTGGGGTATTGTACGGGTATTGTACCACATGTGGTAAGCCATTACTCAAGGGTGGTAGTTACCGTATGTTTTAAAAGGAAAGGGGGTCATAACGTGGAATCGAGTTTTAGCACACTTAATTGTGCATGTTTTGCCTTTTTGTAGACATTTTTCTTCAATAACGTTCGTGAGGTTTGACCTGCAGGAATTTTTCAGGGGCAAACTGCAAGGGTGTGATAATTATACCAAAACTCTTAATTTAGATCTCTGTGCAAGCACTTATAGGTATCGTAATTTAGCCCTTAACTCGAAATGAGGGCCTTTGTGTCTGCATTTGTACTAAAAACGTCAAGCTCACAGTCAGCATGGCTGTGGTTACCCAGCAGTTAGACAGCTCAAAAATAAGCAGAGCATGGTTCCCTCCCTAGCAGAGTGCCTATAATTATTATTTATTTTTTGTTGTTTTACTTTTGGGACACATTTATGTCCACTTTATCTGGTTAAATTCAAAAAGTAGGTCAAATAAGTATGCCATGACACAGTGATAAACACAATTCGGCCCTTTAAAGTATTGAACAGAGATGCCATAGGAGGAAACCTCAGCCACTTACTGGTCTAGGGATCCATTTGTATCCCGTGAAGTTTTTTCTTTGTAGGAGCCATGGAGTTTATTTAACTTTGTAGCGTGATTGACGTACTGTGTGGAATGTTTGTCATTTTGAGATAATGCGTCTCAAAAATAACCCCATGGAAATGTGTGAGGCTTTCAGGTTGTTTTGTTTGTTGAATATCCATCAGGTTGACATTTTAAGTTATATTTATTTATACCTATATGCATAAAACACAGCTTGGAGCATTAACGCGAACATCTAAATCCTGCCTCACTTTCAAGTGCCAAAGAAAACATAACATGAATATTTGGTACTAAACATGACAAGCAGGTCGCCTAGACAGCATAATTTCAACAGTCCATCAATTTCCTAAAAATATAACCGAATATTTCATTTCACACATGCTTCTTAGAGTAACAGCCTTGACAGACTAGACAACCATTGAGGATAAGTATTTTAAAATAATTATTTGCTATTAAGTGGCCAAAACTGCAGCCTAATGTTTGCCAGAGAGCCAGTTAATTAAACATGTTACCACCTTATTCAACAGGGTAGTTGTATATGTTTTTATTTGTTAAATATATACAATGAATTGTGCTTGTTCACTTGGTGAGGAAAATTCCACTTTCATTTCAAATGGTGGCTCTGCATAGATGATTATATTGTTAAATAAATATGTTTATTCATTATATTACCACGTTCAGATGTGTGAGTAGTTTTACAGCTTTTTATAGGATGCTTGTGATTTGGACCTTAATCGACTTATCAGTAATTTATTTTGTGCAAGTGCTTGATTTAGATATTGGCGGATGAGTTTTCTTTCACAATGGTGATGGACATCCCATCCACTGTAATCTAAATTGCATTATTTCCTGTGGGATTTACATTTTGGCGGACGGGATATCCATCACCGTTGTGACAGAGTAACTCATCTGCCAATATCTAAATCAGGCCCTTAGTTTGTTACCTTTTTATAAAACCAGTAAATGAATTGCTAAATTAACCGACGTGACAGCAGCATTCACTAAGTTAACTCAAAATGTTTCATATCTTGTGGCCTTGAAAGGTGCCTCAGATGAAAGAAACTGCATCACCCCCAATAATTTCTAGTGGTCAGAGGGGAGAGATGGTCATCTGATCCAGAATTAAAAGTCTGCTTCATCTAGTATATTGAAGTACAGAATTTAATTTAGGGAAATTATCAGTAGCATGATACATTTATTTAAAAAAAAATGACCGACGAGTGTATTGTTGACGGAAAGCATTGATAAACTACTAAATATCTTTTTTGGATGTACAGCACACCAACACACCAATATTTCTTGTAATTGCTTTGAAAACGATTTTTTATGGGGATTCATTAAATCCGGACCTTAGTGAGACTATAACTTTTTTTGTTTGTTTGTCCTAACGGTTTTCAGGTGACATAGAGGTATTTCAGCTGTATTTGGTTGCTAGCTACCAGCTTAAGATTTATTTGGGATAGCTACAGTTCTAACTACATTGCAAACACTAAAAGGTATATGACCACCAAACCCCCATGACAGTGAGGGAGGCAGCAGCACAATTCACAACGTTTGTAAAGAAAGACTGTATAAAAATACAAAATCTAGGTTACCTGGGATTATTATAACCATTAGTCGAATCAAGTAAGGCATAGTAGTTTCAGAAGTATAAAGGACCCTCACCCATCCTATATGGAATGCATCATCACTGGGTTCCACATCTAGCACTGGAATACATCATGAAAGGGGTTCAATTGACATATGGACCCATGGTGTAGATGCTGTGATGAGAGTAACGTATTTGATTTATAGCTGGGGTGTGTATAAAGAAACCATGATAGTTTAAAAGTGTAGAGGTGATCTGCCAATCTGATCTACATTCATTTCTGCTCCTCACACCAGTTATGTTATGTAATTGTACTTGCATTTATATAGCGCTTGCTATCCCTGACGAGGTGTCAAAGTGCTTTCTTTTCGGTGAGTAGCGTGCCACTCTGGAACCCAAGAAGGATTTGTGGTGAATTAGTATATGGAAATATGAGATTAATTTGAGCGGTGGACATGTGAGTCTGTTAGTTGACTTGAAGAAATGATAGTGGAGAGATAAAAGAGGGAACAGTTTGCATTTATATAGCTCTTACTACCCCAGACAAGGCAATAAAGTGTTTTTTGGCGAGTACCATGCTACTCTGGAACTCAAAAAATAGAGTCTAGAGTTGTAAAGCGCAGCTAGTCTTCTGTCATTTTACAGCTCGGCAAGGTTGACACTGTGTCAAACCTATGCTTAAAGACTTTGCTGTACAAATGGCGCAAGACTTTGTCCCTATCGGATTGTCCCGTTGAAGGCGTTTGCCGAAACGCGTTGACAATTTTTTTATGGGAGATAGCGTTTTCACTTATAACGCATACAATAAAGTAGCGGATTCTATGGGAAATACCTTGTTTCCTCTTTTCTCAGACATGGATTGATCTCAAAATATGATATGGTGCAGCTGGTTCGATGAGTTTTTCTCACCGTTTTTTGCTATATATATATATATATATATGTATATATGTATGTATACTTTTTTTTTACTTAAACAACCAAATGTTACAGAGACGTTATAGTTAGGCTCTGAGTTTACATGCACAAAACCAGAGAGATTTAGCAGTTATAGTTATTAGAAGTAAGTATAACTCGCACCCTAAGGTAACTCTACTCCTGCCCCGCCATGCACAGTTATGTGATCAAAATATTTACTGCAAATGTTACAGTGACATTATCAATGATGTTATCAAAGATGTCATGAGTGCTGTAATTTGTGGGGTAATGAGCAGTGAATGGTGATGGCACGACTTACCATTGCTTGAAATAACTCTAACTGTAATTGCTGAATTTCTCTGGTTTGTGCGAGTACATTGAGAACCTAACTATAACGAGGTTGTAACCTTCGGTTTCTTTAAGTGAATTTCTAAGGTTTTTTAAATTCTATTTCCTAACTATAACGTCCCTGTAACCTTTGTTTTTTTCAGTGAATTTCTATGTTTTTTTCTAATGTAATTTTAATTAATAAACGTATATCCAACCAACGCTGTCCACAGCAGAGGATGACTACAGGGCCCCTATAACCACCCACCCCTGCACCATGCACGGCCTTTGGCTGTGCATGGCAGGAGCTGGCCACAGTGCCCAGCCTGCAGCCAGGTCTTGCAACCAATCCCTTATTACCACCCAACCCTGTGCCGCTCACGGCCAAAGGTTGAGCGCAGCAGCGGTTGGCCACAGGGCCTGGCCTGAGGCTAGGCATCCGGCCATCCCCTATAACCACCCAATCCTGCACCGCCCATGGCCTTCAGCTGTGCGCAACAGGGTTTGGCTGCGAGGCCTAGCCTGTGGCCAGGCCTTGCGGCCAACTCTCTGTAATCACCCAGAGAGTTTTTCGGAACTTTAATAAATAATATAGTTAGAATTATATATTTTAGGATAAATTGAAAAGGAAAATTGAATTGTCAAGTAAAAAGAGTGAGATCACCTTTCAGTATATACTTTAAACATTTGAAGTTGAAAAGAAATTAATTTAGGCAAACAACCAGAGACACACTAAGGCTGGAACCCTCAACCTTCAGGGTGAGGGCCGGAGACCTTAACCACAGGTCAGTAGATGATTTCTCCTTATATAGCATCCAGATATAATGTTGACATTCAAGCCAAAGATTATTTTTGGTGAAAAAGGCCTAAGTATTACATCACTAACAATGTTTAAGATTCAAAACACCAGTAAAAAAAACAGACACACTGCATAAGATACCAGTACTTGATCTTGCAAACTATTGAGTGGCAGTCCAATAGCTTAATTGGTAAGCCGAAAGTGACTTTTTTATTTAAATGTAACTATTGAGAAACCATTACAATAAAGAGAGAGAGAGATAGCGAGGAGAAAGAGAGAGAGAGAGCACGAGAGAGAGAGAGAGAGATCCACAAAGGAAGTCTCAAGGCTGCCACAGACCTAGCCGGCTCCCCGTGTCCTGCAAACACCAACGCGTTTCGACTCTGGTGAGTCTTCATCACGTGATCAAGACTCACCAGAGTTCAAATGCATTGGTGTTTGCTGAACAACAAATAAAATTGCCTTTATATTGCAAGATTCATGTGCGACGGTTACTTGGTCTATTAAGTTGGTCACCAGTAGATAATTATAGAGTTATAGGTAGATCTCCTGTTTCGTAGACTGAGCATTTTTTGGTTTGCTCATAACTTTGGCCCCATTGGATGAATCTTCACGAAACATTCCAAAAAAAGTTATTTCCTGGAAAGTTTTGGGGTGATCCGTCAAGTGGGGGCTGAGAAAAATGTGGGTCCCAAAATAAAACCTCGGTGCATTTCCCATAGGCTTCTTAGACATTGCTACAGAAAAAACAACTGATCGGAATTACACCAAATTCAGCAGAAAGCTAGATCTTGGTCTGCAGTTTGTGCTTTTTGTGAGTTGATGTAAAACAGTTCAGTAGTTTCAGAGAAAATAATGATAAAAAATTGTATATTTGGATGGTTGAACTCGCGAGATGCTCCTGCGAATCCAGCAAGAGAGAGTGCTCCGGTTGGCTGACCTGTGGAATGTTGGAAATTAAAAAATGACCATTACTCTTTACTGTGAAAAATTCACAGTATTGTGGAATTGAAGTAAAAAAGCTGTTTAAGGGGGCAGCAGAAAGGCATGCTGTCCCCCTAGATTTAGAGCGGCGGTGTCTAAGGGATAACTACTGTGATAAAAATAAATGTATATTGTTTTTAACTCATTTTTATGATCTTGCGGGACTCTCGCTAAATTGTCATAAGTAAGAAGGGGTAGATGAGTTTTTCCATTAGTAGGAATGCATATTGTGGTCATTGTTTTTGAGAGAAAGTATGTAAGAGGCAAGCACTGTGATGTTAATTCCGATTTTCAAAAACGTTTCTATCTTGCAAGACGCTCACAGGGTCATGTATAGTGAAAGGAATAGGTGATCATTGAACACACTGTAGTACGCACACTTACTACTTTAGGAAGGAGTATTCCTGGATATGATGTTTGTCAGAGTGTACCATTTATGCCTATAGGCTTTGGAAGAGTAGTGTGTAGAGTATAGTCTCTTCCCACACTTTACTGTGCATACCCATTATCAGAGAGAGTGGTAGCAGCAGGGAGTACAGTTCCTGGATAGCGCATACTATGCACATCTGTCATCCAAAAGTGAGGGCTCAGCAGTGAGGCCAGTCTATATCCACACACCCTACTACGCACACACATCATCTGAGACAGAGTTGTGACATAAGAGGCCAGTCCATGTACACAGCCCGATAAGCACACCTGTCATCTGAGAGAGGCTAGTACATTCCCTACTATGCATAGACATCATCTGAGGGCGAAGTCAGACAGAAGAGGTCAGTCCATGTACACACCCATATAGGTACACCTGTGATCTGAGAGAGAGAACTTATTGGAGAACCAGTCACTCTGCATACACCCTACAATGCAAACCTGCCATCTAAGAGAGAGGTCTGGAAGGAGAAGGCAGTGCTTCTACAAACTATACTATGCACTTCCTTGATCTGTGGAAAGGGAGGGCAGTCCATGCAGGCACCCTACTGTGCATACCTCTCACATAAGAGAGTGGTCAGCAGGAAGAGGCCAGTCTTTCATTTCACCCTAATATGCACACCCATTATCCAAGAGAGGGGTCTCAGTGGAGATATCAGTCCCTCCATACAGATGACCTCATACACTTGTCATTTGAGACAGAGGTCTGTGTGGGGGAGCCAGTCTCTCCCTACACCCTACTACACCCATCTGTCATGTAAGAGATTGTTCTCAGTGGAGAGGATACTCTGTCCCACATACTACTATTTCCCTACAAATGTTTTGTGATCTCACAAGGGTAGCTCACAAGCATCAGTGAGTAAAGCTTGCTTCATAGACATGTACAGTCCCAGAAGAGGCTTGCAAAACCCTGATGAAAAATTACTGAGCCTTCCACTAGGTGTTTTACGATCATGCAAGAGTTTTGCAAGATTGTAAAAACAGAGCACTTTCTTAATATCGTAACTGCAATAATACATCAATTATTTTTCTACCCTAAGCAACACTTCTCATGTCTTACTTTCTTCAAACACAAAAATACACTGTCATGAACTGAAGCAGTGCAATTTAGACTTCCTCCTTCACACACTGTCATAGCGCAATTATGCATTTATATTAGACATAATACATACTGTGTGCCTTAATAATATTAAAGTGAGATTCACTTAAACGCATTAATGAAATGTAACCACTGCAAAACTGAGAGCTTTATCAACCTGCACACTAACGTTCATTCAACCTACTTACATATATTGATTATTCAGATTTTACATTTAAACTTTGTTGCATCTGCTGAAGTAACATGCATTTCTCTTATTCATGATTTCCATTAATTTTGATAAGCTATTTATGTGCATGCATTATAACCATGTATTCGAAATGCACATTTGGAGCCAGATGTATCATTAATTCCACTAGCAATTACCAAATTGAGAATTTTTGGGAATCACAATTGAGTAATCGTTATTGGAAAGTATGAAACTCTAAGAGTTTCATATAGCGATTCACAAGGGCTCGCAAATAGACCTACCTCTTTAATATTCATGAGGTAGGTCGCAATTTGTGACCCACTGCGAATAGCTACAATCACAGGGATGGTGGCCTTTTGGGCTCAGCAGACCACCATGTCTGTGATTGCTTTTAAATAAAGCAATCTTTTTTTTTTAAATACAGCCCGTTTTCCTTAAAAGAAAACAGGATGCATTGAAAAAAGAAAAATTAAAAGTTTTCTTTTCATTTTTTAAGGGTAGGCAGTGGTCCATGGGACCACTGCCTGCTCTTAAAAAATGTTTTCGCATGCATTCACAAAGGAGACAAGGTCCCTTGGTGACCGCTTCCCCTTTGCCAATGGGTTACAACCAATTTGAAATTGGTGGTATCTGCGATTGTTTTGCGAATGCATTCATGGTCACAAAACAATCATACATACCTCTGCGATTCAGTATTAGGAATGGACGCCCTTGACACGCTCCTTTCTAATACCGAATCGGTATGTAGTCGCAAATCCAATTTGCGGTTCAGTAACAAGTTACCGAATTGCGAAATGGATTTTATACATACCAAATTGCATATTCACAATTTTATCCCTCTGGCCATAGATGTATAGTTAAAGCTAGCCTGACTAAAGCCCTTAATTCTGAAATGTATTTTTTTGGGTTAGCATGTTATTTCTTTTTAGCTGGGTTTCAAGCTTTCATTAGCTAGAGAAAAGGAGTATTATTACATGAATTAGTTTTGCTGATAGTAAGGCCCGAGAAGAGAAATCTTGGCAAGGGATGTGAAGGCTTAGGGCCATATTTATGAAAAATGATGCACAACTGCACTAGCGCATTTGTGCATCACATTTTTTAACACAAGCTAACGTCATTCCCTAGCGCCATCCATGAGCCATATTTAAAAAATGCTAAGAAATGGTTAGCGTAAGAAAAATGACGTTAACCATTGTGACATGCTGTAAGGAAAAATAATGTTAATGCTGCAAAAGTGGTGCTAGACCATTTTGCGGCATGTGTATATGACGCAAAAAGGATAAGTGCCATATTTTTACCGCATTACAATAAAAAAAAACACACAAGCAAGAAAAATTGAAATTAAAAGACAAGATGGAGTTTGCAGGCCAGGTGAGACCCCAGGGATACCCCAATCACCCAAGTACCAGCCACCAAGGTCCAGAAAAGTCCCAGGAGAAGGAGAAGAGGAAGCACAAGTGTTGTTTTAGTGAGGAGGAGCATGATATCCTGGTCAGAGAGGTGTCGTATCACCACCACCAACTCTTTGTCACCTTCAAATTGCCAGTGGGTGTGAAAGACGCAATATGCAGGGAATAGTAGACAAACTCAACAGCGTGGCAGAGGTGAAGGGGACTGTCACCGAGTGCAAGAAGCGCTGGCACAATTGTAAGCTCAGGACTAAGATGTAACTGGCCAGGAACCGAAAGGCAGCGCTACAGACTGGAGGTGGAAGTTCTGCACCACAGGAGGGCCTAGATGAGCTGGAGGAGTTGCTAGCAGCTGTCATTCCGGAGGAGCTGGTGACTGGAATTGCAGGACAGCAGAGACTACCAAGAACCTCCAGAAATGAAGTGTGGGTTGCAGGGGGGTAATATCCTGAATTCTACAAATGGCAGAAGGGGGAGACACATATGACACACTCAGTGCCTGAAAGGGATGTGCAAATAGTGTGGCTGTGGCTGTGCATGACAATACCCATTGCATATTGTCAAAGCTCCTGTACATACACAATGTAGACATCAGAGACTACGACTGAAGTCAATACCACCCCAGGGGTGGTGTGAGGGTGGTGTAACTGGCCAAAATGCTTCCTCCTCCTTGTCTCATTGCCCTTCTCATGTGTGCTGCATCTTGCAGCACACATTGAAATTCCACCTTAGCAAAAATAGCTTGTACATTTGTAGGAAGGGACACCTCCCTGCACATAAACACATTATCCCCTTAAGGAAGGCACCCCTCCATTATCCTGCAACAATGCCTATGTTAGTGCAGGTTGAACAAATCTGTGCAGGCTCAGGGGGAATTGCAGAGGTGTACCTCCCTACATTTCTAAACTGGTGCAGTGTTGTGCAACACATATTGCTGCACTGAACTGTGCCACTTGAGAAAAAATCAGCCCTAAAGCATGCGACCTGAATACAACCCACACAGAGTGAACACATAACAACTCACAACACAACTGTATGCACCATATGGGAATGGACACAAAATAAAAAACATACAACACATGGAGAGAGCCTGTGAACACCATGTGTATAGCTGAACAAGTAGCTGCAATCTCACCATCTGACAAGACAGAGGCCCTCATTCTGACCTTGGCGGGCGGCGGAGGCCGCCCGCCAAAGTCCCGCCGTCAGATTACCGTTCCGCGGTCGAAAGACCGCGGCGGTCATTCTGACTTTCCCGCTGGGCTGGCGGGCGGTCGCCTTCAGACCGCCAGCCAGCCCAGCGGGAAAGAGGCTTCCACGATGAAGCCGGCTCGGAATCGAGCCGGCGGAGTGGAAGCTGTGCGACGGGTGCAGTTGCACCCATCGCGTATTTCACTGTCTGCGCAGCAGACAGTGAAATACATGTAGGGGCCCTCTTACGGGGGCCCCTGCAATGCCCATGCCAGTGGCATGGGCACTGCAGGGGCCCCCAGGGGCCCCGCGACCCCCCCTACCGCCATTCGGATCCCGGCGGTCCGACCGCCGGGATCTGGATGGCGGTAGGGGGGGTCGGAATCCCCGCGGCGGTGCAGCAAGCTGCGCCGCCGTGGAGGATTCAATGGGGCGGCGGTACACTGGCGGGAGCCCGCCAGTGGTGCCGGTCCGACCGCGGCTTTACCGCCGCGGTCGGAATCCCCATTGGAGCACCGCCGGCCTGTCGGCGGTGCTCCCGCGGTCCTCCGCCCTGGCGGTCAAAGACCGCCAGGGTCAGAATGACCACCAGAGTGTCTTGTGTGAACGGCTGGTGAACGGCTGGTCTACTGCTTAGTGGCACATTCAACATGTGTGATAACATGCACAAGTGGCATCAATGTTGCACTGCCAGCACAATGTCACTAGCCTGTAATGCAACGGCATCAATGTTGCACTACCAGCACAATGTCACTAGCCTGTAATGCAACTGTATCATCATTCTAATAATAGGCCATGTGGATTCAAGCTGCACATTCCCCAGTGCCACATCCACAAAGTCGCAGAATGCATGCAATGATCCACATTCAACATCCTTACACCAACACATGCCTGTTGCTGATATCTTGTGTGCAAGGAAATAATACAAATTTAGGAGGGGGGGGGCAATATAATGGGGTAGACACTCCATCATGGTTGCACTGTCACCTCCTATTAGCACATGTGTGGGGCCTGCTACAGTCAGTTGAAAATGTAACAAAAGCATTGTATGCTATGCTGCACTAGTCCCATCATTCATGGTGCCAGTGCATCATTGTAGCAAGAGAGTGACAGCACACATTACATTACTGTGGCAATGTCCACCATGGTGAATAGGAAGGCTAATTACATGCCACCATTGTGTCAGTGGCAGGGACAAGGAGCCTGCAAGGAAGTAGGTGGTGTGGGATAAAATCACAAAGGCCGAGATGTAACAGGAAATGATGGTTTTCCACACAACCCTAAATATGGCAGCATTGCGCACCGTGACTTTCAAAATGCACTGATGGCCAGTAGTCAATAGAATACTGGGCACCCCTGTGTCACTCCCTGTGCCGGTGCTAAATTAGCTGACGTGGGCCAATCCAGCAAGCCTTGCATCATAGTGCAGGGGTGTCTGTGTTGAGGGGATAGATTGTTTATATGCAGGAAGGTGTCCCTTCCTGCATGTAAACAATGATCCATGGCATTTTGTTCCTTCAATGTTTGCTGCAGAATGCAGCACACATAGAAAAAGCAAAAAAAAAGGAGGGATAAAAGCATTCCTCCTCATTTTGTCATGCTAACACCACCCCTTGGCTGGCAATAATTTATGGCGCTGCCTCAAGTTTAGGACAACTCATAAATCTGAGGCTGTGTCAAAATCAATGGGTGTTGCGGTGGAACGCCCACCGCAACACCCATTGCACGCCCCTGTGATGCAGAAAACTGCATTGGAGGGACCCATATTCACAAGGAGGAGTAACCCCACAATAAAGTGCAATTACACCTCCTTGTAAATATGGAGCAGTGCTTAGCACCACTGGACCAACACGAAAAGTGACACTTAGGTGGCGCTAGTAGCACCTAACTATCCGCCAAAGCACCTTGTGAGCTTGACCCATGCGTGATGCACAATGCTACACATAGGGAGTCATTACGACCTCAGCGGTCTTTTCGGCGGTATTATGAACGCTGGCAGGCCGGCGTCCTTTTTCGTATGGAAAGCCGCAAGCAGCCATACTGGCTCAACCTCCAAACACCGCCCACTGAATCACGTCCCATGATTCGGTGTGGCGGAGTTCTGGTGACGGTGTTCTGATGGCGGAGCTGCCCCCATGGATCCTGTCCCCTCCCGGAGGATCAACGGACAAGGTAAGTTGATCGTCCGTTAGGGAAGGGGGTGGGGGGGTGTTGTGTGTTGTGTGCGTGCATGGGGGTGTGAGTGTGAGAGTGTAGAGGGGGAGTGAGTGAGTGCATGCGTAAGGGGGGTGCTGTGTGTATGGGAAATGTGTGCGGGTCGGACGGTGTGCATGTCTGTTTGTATGTGTGCGTGTAGGGGTGTGTATATATGCATGTTGGGGGTGTGTGCGTGTAGGGGTGTGTATATGTGCATGTTCGGGGTCGGGGTGGGGAGGGGGTTGTGCCACCTTTGGGGGTGGCAGGGGGGTAGGGATGTGGGGGGAAGATTTGTGGGGGGTAGCGGGGGTGGGGGAGACCCCTATCAGTGCCAGGGAAGGAATTCCCTGGCACTGATAGTGCCTACCGCCATGGATCTCATGGCGGTTCCCAACCACCCGAGATCCATGGCGGTATGCAGGGTCCTGATACCGTCGGCGGTCTAGTGACCGCAATCTCCATCCCAGCGGTCTTCACCGCCATGACGGTCGGAATGGTGAAGTGGCAGATGCTTCCATTTTTATTTCCGCCGGCTTGTTTGCGGTCTTACCACCCGCCCGCCACTTTACCACCGACTGCCAGGGTTGTAATAACCCCCATAATGTACAACTACAACCTTGGGTCAAAAACATGTCACTGAGCCTCCAGTAGCAAAAAAAGATGTGCCATATCAACAGCCACAAAAATCTAAGATTGATTTTACACTATCTCATTACCTCCTGCCGACCTGCCTGTCCTGGATGATGGCTTACCTCCTGCCAACCTGTCTGTCCTGGATTTTACAGATGACATGGATGACCAGCTGCCGACCATCAACGAAGAGACTCTCAAGGATGTCCTAGGATCCCTCCAGACACCACCTCCAGTCACAGGGAGGACACACAGTGTTGCGGGGTATCCACATGAACCACCCAGCTACCAACACACACCACCAGCCAGTACTGACACAGCCTTGGACTCTGAGGACCCAGAGATCACCTTTCAGAGGCCAGTGGTAGGAATCCAGCGGGAGCTGGCCAAGCAGGTGTGGGTGGGGATGGAGACCATGGCAGGCAACCTAGAGGGAGTGCAGAGGTGCCTCAGTCTAATTAAGGACAATTCAGCTGCCATCAGAAGCACCCATTCCCCACTGCGTGGACTTCAGCAGTCCCTGGCCCGACATAGCTGCTGTCATGAGACAGAGGCTACAACAATTGCCCTCCCAAACTGGCAGCAGCATGACAGACAACATGCTGGGGGCTATTCAGAATACCCTGGAGTCCATACCGCAGGAAGTAGCCTCCCTCAGCAGGAAGTAGCCTCCCTCAGGGAAAATATGGCTGCCTACCATCATGATGTTGTTACGGTGTTGAAAAATCAGCAGTTCCTCCTTGCTGCAGTGATGCCTTATATGTTCCCACAAATGGCAGCTGCCAGGATCTTTGCCTCCACATCTCTATACCCTGATGTGTGTATGGCTCCCTCAAACTCTACTACAGAACCAGCAATGGCACAGGAGGCAACACACACATCAGAGGATAAAGATGTGGAAGGAATAACTTTCACAAGGAAAACCACCTGGTAACACCAGTCTGTGCCACATGGAGACTATCTCCTTAGTTCTAGGCTTAAGATCATACCAGTGTTGTGACAGTAGGAAATGTGCTCTCTTCACTCAACCACTGTTGACTTGTCTGCTATGTACTGTCATTGTCTCCATTCTTATCAATTGGCAATTTTAAACGTCCTCATTAATGCACACTTCTCATAACCATGTTTCATGACACATCCCTCACCCCTGGACTCTGATTGTGCTACATATGGCTAAGGTTCACTCCTTGGGTCTGTAAACTGGACATTGTATAGCATTTGAAAATACACTCACACCTGTAAATAAAGCACCTGATATGAACTTGTATACTTGTAGCATTACTATGTTTACTGTGATCTATCTACTCAGCTTAATGATTTATTTGTGTGAATCCATGTCAATGAGTACAGAACATCATTACATGAGTACATTACTGTCAGTCACAAAGCCATACACAAGGATCCTAACACGAGAAAGATGAATTATGGTTTTGTTGGCTACAACCAACTTACTGAGCATTCTATATAAATATTGAACAGATATCCTTTGAAGTTGACATACGGCATGTATAGCTCAGAACCCAATCAATGGTAATTAACCCAGATGTGAGTACCAGGACAACTAATTTGTGTGATGCAGAAGCGGCTAACCTTATCAGTGATGGGCGCCTGTCAGTGTTGCAGGATACAGTTCAAAATGTCCCTGTTGTCATATATGCCACACTTACCAAAAATGAAACAGCAAGACCCCACCAATGACAGTTGAGGTTCCATACTTACCTGTCCAAAATAAAGAAACCATATACAATGTGAATGGCTGGGACAGTACTTCAGCACTTTTCAGTTTTTAGCACTCTCCTGCTCCAATCTGTCCAATCTGGCCATCCTGGTGGCAATGCCCGGTCTCTGTCACTTTCAAATTTCAGGCTCAATATTGCAGCAGGTGGCTGCACGGGTGCCTGACTTGTGACAGGTGCAGCAGATGTGGATGGGGTCTGAGCCGCAGAGGCCCCCTGGATCACTGATGTCTTCCCCAATGTCGCCTTCTTTTTTGGTGGCTGCAGTGGAGGTCCTCCATGTGGGAAGGCACGCCATGCCCCTGTGGCCTTTTCCTTAAGGAACCTCCTTACCATCCTCTGGTACCCAGCATCAACATCCAAAATGTGATTGTACCTGTCTGCCCTTTTGTGGAAAGCATGACGTTCCTCAGATGTCAAATTGTTAATAATGCTCTGTAGCGTTAAACCTCTCTACAGTATGACTGTACCTTCTAACACTTTCTAAAAACACCTGTTAGGAATCCTCGGGTTGAGGATTGATGCAAGATGGGGGGCTCATGAATGTAACATTCACTGATAGCTTACTAAGGCACGGTGCTGCCGTATTTTTATACCCCTTGTAACACTTAGTTTGGCTTTCTTTAATTTCCTTATTAAGAGCTTATGGTTTCTAGTGCTTCTAGCCCACTTCTGTTTCTTACAAGCGCAGCTATTTTTAGGTAACCAACCACATCCTATTTGAACAATAGTCGATGTATTTACGAGCTGTGTCCTTGCCACTTCCCCTACTACAGGCTGGGGTCTTGCTGGTTGTTTGGGGGTAACCATGCTCCGGACTCTATCCCCTGAGGTCTTAAAAACTCCTATGTTGTGATCTTTTCTCCTAACTTTATTTTGTGCGGTCTAGTGGGGGTCGTTTTATATGTTACTGGTGTTGATTTTTGGGGTTTTACACAGTTGTTGTGTGGCTCTTGCGGTTTTTTGATTTTGAGCGCTTGTAAGAACCGTAGTGCTTTAGTATATCCAGGGTCCTCTTTTCATATTTAGACCTGTGGACACCAGTATTAATAGATGCAGGTCTTATGCTCCTGAGGCGACTCCACACACCTAGTCACGCCTGTATATTACTTATGCCTGCATCGGCTGATTCATACGTATGGACCACCTCCCTCCTACACAATGCCAACCTCTGGATTAAAGCCCTCAGACCAGCTCTGGAGGATGCTGTAACGTGAACCCTCTTCCCAAGTTTTCAAGTCTTCAGGAGTAGTCTGAATTTCAGCTTTCTTACAGATTGATGTATTTCTTTTATATATGTGTCCAGGACTCTAGTACGGTCCAAAGCTCCATGTTCTCGGTCATTACTTGAGACTTAGATATGTGGTTTATATTTCCCTGAGCCATACAATCTGCTGTTTCTTTGTTAACAGCAATACCAGCTTTCTGAATGGATGGACCAGGACTGGTCAAAAAAGCAGGGCCCCGGGTGCTTCAGAGGACTGTTCCTCCCTAGACGGGGTTCCAGAACTTAGATTCTGTGACCTGCTACCACCAGTACTACTATCAGGGTATGTTGAAGAGGAAGAAGACCGGGGAACATATTCACTGAATGGGGGACAGGTTTGATCGTATGGTCCCGGAGGTTTGATTGGGGACATTAAATATAGGGAACTTAAATGGTGATCGTAATAGCTTAGGGCCGCGGATGCATGGGACGCACAGAGGCTAGGACTGGGTGATTGCTGACATGAAGATTGCTGCACCACTGGGTCTACGCTAGAAGGTCCGTTGCCTTCAGTGGCTGCTATTGTTTCAGAACCCTCAACCCCACCGGCAGTGCCCTGAGAAGCCCTATACACGTGGCATAAGGGTCCTCTACACAGTGATCATTTTCAAACTTAGACTCAAAATTAGTTATAGGAGTTTTTGGGACCTGTCCGTTGGTAACTGCCTCTGCATTACCCCTTTCAGCCTTAAAGCACTTAAACCTCTGTAGACTATGGCGCTCTGTCAAAGGCGTAACTGTGTTTTTAACTGAAAGATCTAGAGGATCCGTTTGCAGCTCAGGGACAGGTTGCTTCTTCTTATGATTCTTTAAGGAAAGAGAGTTTATTGCAGGCTTGTTGCACTGTTTGGGACCCCCCCTCAGCTGTTTTAAACAGTACTTGATGTTGTATGTCTGCGGGTGTAACGGCTCCATCGTCTGTGTGTCCCAACCCTTCTAGAAATGTACTTTCAGTAGAAGTGGTCGTTGTACTGGTGGTGGTGTTTATTTGTAAAGTGGTGCAGTGTTTAAGGGCTGTGCCTCGTCTATGAGGATTATCTGTAGACCCTGGTCTTTGTTTGTCCTGACGCCCTGTGCCAATCTCTGCGGCTGTTGATGACTTTGTGTTTTGTAAGACTCCTGTGACGTACTTTAGAGGCGACGGTGACCGCTTGGTCTTAGGGCGGACACTTTCTGATATATTTTGTGACGGTTCTACGATGTGAAAGATAAAAAAATAAAAACTGGGTTGAGAGAGATAGAGAGATAGTTAGAGAGAGAAAGCGAGAGAGAGAGAGAGATGTTAGGATTCTTTAGGCACTGCATTTTTAAAACACACCTGATGTGATCCCGTGGTTGGGGCATTTCTTTATAGGTGCTCCATGTTTAGGCGCTGTAGACTTCCTTTTCCTGCCTGCCTTTTTAACGTCGTCTTGCGCCGATGATGCACTGCTCATGCACGCCTCCACGGGCTCTGTACAGAAGAGGGGAACAATAAATAAATAAATAAATAAATGAATAAATAAATAATTAAATGTGACACTTACAATATAAACCCGTGACTATTACCGTTCTCTGAGGCATAGGATAATTGTATTTACCTGTAAGAGTTGTATCTCGTTACGCTGAAGACTTTACGTCTTGAGCCTATAGGATCCGCTGTAGAGCTTTGACAGCCATCTGTACTTGGGCGTCATATCCAGTATAAAGAAGGAAAAGTATCAGAAAACATTGTTAGAAATAAAGCAAATAGGTAATAAGAGTAGGTCGTTGACATGGTTCTCTAACTATAAAACTACAGATAGCTGTACCTTGCTGAGAGGCATCCATTTCCTCGCAGGTCGACACTTGCTCTTGGGGATCCTACGTACAAAAAGAGACATACTTGATTTTAGACCGACATTCCTTTTTACAGTGCCATCATAAAACATTCATAAATACACTATAAGCATGTAAAAGGATTTACTCAAATAATTACATACAAAATTAAGTCAGCTCACTCAGATTGTTAGCAAATAAGTACACTATCATCCCGTTACATGGTTCTGAAGGTACAATATACAAAGCCTCTTGTTCAAATTTCTCAAAACCCATGCACTGTTTATTTAAAAAAGTCCACAGGGCAGCATTGCTGCACAACATAATATCTAGGAATCGGTCAATAAAGCATTATTTATATAGTTCCAGGGGCTCCGCAGCCTTATTTTACTCATATTACACTACCGCCTCTAGTGCTTATAATGTCATATAATTACAGTAATTATTACAACTATAAAACACTAAACAATTTAAAACATCAGAGTTCATTGTATATATACAAGTACAATAGAATGACAGCCGGATCCTTGGATCCATTTCCCTGTTTTCGCCCTAGCTCTCCAATGCTCTGAACGGTGTGTGGGGGCAGAGCTCATGCTAAGCCCCAGCCTAGAGGGTAGACCAGACAGGCAGAGCCAGCTTCACCACCACTGACACAGTCTTTTTGAAACATTGCAGGGTGTGGAGGCAGCATGGGGGCCCCTGTGTATTTCTCATCATCTACCCATCCAAACAGGACCTTAACCTAAGGTGAGTGGTTAGGGATTTGTGGGGCTTGAGCCAGTTGCTCAATGCCCCCACCATTGAGAATTTGTATGTTTGGCCTGGGGGGACTACAGGGTAGAGGACACACAATTGTGCTCTATGTCCTCTGCCCCCCACTAATGAATTTCTTTTTTTTAATTCTTCTTCTTTTTTTAATGTTTATTTCTCATTTATTTGTTTTATTTTTCTTATTTTTTTTAAATTTTTTTAATGTATTTTTTTAAATAAAAAAAATCTGCTAGCTGGGCCCCTGGGGACCTGAGCCTCGTGCTCGGGGCCTAAGGGCCCCAACCATTTGGTATATTATCGGGCTTGAGGACCCAAGCACACAAGGCTAGGGCCCTCAGGCCTGTAACTCGTGCCATGCACATCCTCCTCCTCCAACATATGGTGGCAGGAGGCCTTGCACATCATGTTAGACACCCTTTACCCCCATGGGGGCTGGAGGGTGTCTAACGCGATGTGCGAGGCCTCCTGCCACTAACTTAACAAACCTGCTCTCAGAGGCCACAGGCTTACAACGCACGGCCTCTGAGAGCAAGTCTGTTAAGTTAAGGCAGAGATTGCTGAGCGTTTCGTGGCTCAGTGAGCCTTTAACTGAACAGACTTGCTCTCCGAAGCTGGGCGGCAAGAGCCTGTGGCCTCTGAGAGCAGGTTAGTTAAATTTATAACAGCGGTCACTGAGCGCTTTGCGACTCGTTGACCCTTGTTATTAACATAACACATCAGTTCTCAGAGACCGCGTGGCCTCTGAGAACAGGCTTGTTATGTTGATAACGGAGGTCACCGAGCCGCCAATTTGCTCGGTGACCCTCGTTATTAACTTAACAGACTGTCTCTCAGAGGCCGCGTGGTCTCTGAGAGCTGGCATGTTAGGTTAATGACAGGGGTCATCGAGCCACACGTGCTCTGCTACCCCCACCATTACTTAAGAATACCTGCTCTCAGGGGCCGAAGGTTGACAGGCTTCAGTCCCTGAGAGCTGGTATTGTTAGTTAATAACAAAGGGTGGTGAGCTTCATGTGCTTGCCTCCCTGTGGTTAATTTATAAATAAAAATGTGCCTGTGCCCCAAAGCCCTCCTCTTAAACACACGCTGCACTTAAATGTAGAAACATGGAATACTGAGCCATCGTAACCCTGAAGCCATCTCGGAGCTCTTTAATACATTTAAAAACACTCCCTGACCCTTCAGCTCACTCTGCAGCTTGCTGTTTTCTCCCATTGTGGCACTTTTTTTGTTTTCTCTGCCACCATCTTTTCCAAATGTGTCTTTTGTGTGCAATACATGCTTGAGGCAGAAGAATAAGTGCCAGCCCTAAAAATAAAATAAAAAAAAAAGTTGCTCAGAACCAGAAACTACAAGCACAAATTAAGCAATGTCGCCACCTGCCATCACAAGACTTTGCATGCGTGTTCCCAGGGGGGGCCCCGGACTCATAGCCTGAGGACCCATGCAACAGCCTTTTTGGCACCACTTGCCCCACCAAAAAAATATTATAATTGTACCCCCCCAAATCTCGCCATATTCCTCCTTTCACATACATTAATATCATTTTAAAAGCGTTTGTAAAGGCTGGCTTTACCTATCCACTCTGCTAGTTACATAAAATATAGTTCTGTTCTTTGCAGCACGTGTAAAAACCTTCTGTGCTACTTTATGGAGAGTCAAAACTACAGCTCTGCAGTAGGCACATTAATTATAAGAGGTATGTTGACAATTATTATTATTCCCAGAAGGCTGCAAGCACAAGGAACTTTTCAGCATGTGCTTTTAAATAGTAAGCTTCCTCAGTTAACCCCTCGCACCGCCCCATAGGCTGTCCCTGTCCCTTGGGGTGATGGGAGTTTAGGTGCCCCCAAAGCGCTCAAAAACGCAGGACACCCCTATATCCCACCTTTAAGGTAATGGTCAGTTGGAGTGACAGAGCCTGGTTCTGTGCGACCCACCCTCCGTGAGCCTAGCCCCTTGGATGCTGAGGGTGCAAGGGTTTGCATACCACATAAATATAATTTAATAATAAATAAATACATTTAAAACAAAACATGACTTTAGATAGTAGTATTCAAAGTACATGGCACATATGCTCTGTGTGTCCTGGGGAAAGGGGCTTGAGACAACAGCAAGTTGGAATTACATTACATAAAATATACAAACAGGTCATAGTTATTTACCTTTAGTAGAAGCTGGTTTTCATTACTGTTGGAAAATGGGTTATTGGTAGGGCAGGTAGGTACCTACACCTAGCAACAAGCCACTAACCTCCACATAGGTACAGTTAGGTCTCAGTAAATTAATCCCAGCTCAACCCTTGGTAGCTTGGCAACGAACGTCAAGACTTAACTTAGGAGACAAAGTGTAAAGCACTCAAATATCACAAAACAGTAATTAAATAAAACACAGGAAACAGTTTAAAAATCCAAAACCAATTTATAAAAATAGTTTATATTTTTATCTTTAAAATGACACAAAAACGATTAAAATCGGTTCAGGGGAACCGGAGATATGAATTTTTAAAGTATTATTATTTTTCTAGCGCTTAGAAACAAAAAGCGCCAATCGGGTCATCTGGTTACACCAGGACCGGGACAAAGTCAAAGTTTCAGGCCGACCGCGATGGAGCCCTGCTCGGCTACAAGTCGTGGAAGGCCTCGGTTGAAAAGTTACCTTCTGACTTAGTCTTTATTTTGAAGTTTTTTCTTCACCGGGACGAACCTGCCAGTTGAATCCGACCTCCTGGAGCCCTTGTCCGGATACGCGATGTGGGTTTCCTCGGTGGAGACTTTTACCTTCGGACTTAGTCGTTTTTTCGAGATGAAAATCCTTCGACCGGGGTAAACCTGGATCTTGATCCGACGTCCATGGAGCCCTTCTCGGATACGATGGCTGGGAGGTCCCGGTCAACTTTTTACGTTCGGACTTAGTCTCTTTTTTGGATGTTTTTCTTTACCGGGACGAACCACGAAGTCAGGCCGGGTCGCGGTTGAGGCAAGCCGGCTAGAATTTACGCGGCGGGTCGGTCCCTCTCTGGAGCTTTTTTCCAAAAATTCTCAAATCTTTTCCAAACTTCTGGGGCTTCACCCAGATGTTCTTTTAAGGTTCTTTTGGGGTCCACAGCTCACCCCAAGGGTCCAGAAGTTCTGTGATGGTCCTTGGGGGGTGCGGACTTCAACTCCCAGAATGCACCTGGCGCAAACTCCTTTTTGGCCACTGGACAGTGGTCAGTTGGTCGCTTTCTTCAGGAGTTGGTGCAGGGGTTTCTGGTTTAGCAATTTTTCACCTGTAGCAAACAGGGAGTCCCTCCTTGAACCAGTTGAAGCCAGGCAAAGTCCTTCTTGTGGTGAAGCCCAAGTGTGCAGCTGGTGCAGTCCTTCTGAGTGCAGGGTCCAGGTGCAGGCCAGGGGTCCAGCAGGGCAGTCCTTCTTCTTCTTTAGTTCCTTTCTTGTTGAATTCTGGAGGGGATCTGAGGTGTGGGTGCAGGTCTGCCAGTTTTATCCTTGCTCCTGGGTGAAAAGCAGGGGGGCCCTGGTTCTCCAATCTGGGACAGGGTCGTCCCCCTGTGATGACCACTTCCTGGGAAGTGTGGCAAAAATCCATCCCAGAAGGCAACAGTCTCTAAAAATCCAACATGGATGAATCTGATTTTTGGAGGTTACATCTGGCTGAGCCCACCCACTGGTGTGGCTAAAAATCATAAACACACCCCTCTCCTGCCCTCTCCTAATCTAATCAAGGGGGCACCTAGCTGTCTGGGGTTGCAGGATGTGGGGGTGTTGCTGGGTGCTGCAAATGTCCTTCTCTGCCTTTGAAGACCAGTTTGGCAGCCCTCCCCCTTCCTGCCTCACCATCTGCTGAGGGGAGATTCTCTCCCCCAAGCACATTCCTTTGTGTGAAGCCAGGCCACTTCACACCTCATTAAAGTAGCCTGGCAGAAGCTGCTGCAGGCTGGCCAATCAGAGCACAGCAGCAAAAACAATGCAGAGCTGAAATTGGCAACTTTTTAGGTAAAGTCTAAACTTTTTACCTGAACTGGTTATATTAAATCCAACAACTGGAAGTTGTGGGATTTATTATAACAATCAATTTGATACCAAATTCTTGGTATGTAACATTTAAGGAGACTTTAAAATTTAAAATAAAGTCTGCCCATTCTAGCCTATGAAGGCCATTTACTTCAATGAGGGAAAAACGAATTTGGCTGTTTTTACCTCACCAGGGCTTATAAATCTATTTTTATAAAGTTCCTGCTTATAGTTACATGGCACCCAGCCCTAGGGGCACATAGGGCACACCTTAGGGGTGACTTATATGTAAAAATAAGGTAGTTTAAGACTTTGGAAGTACCTTTAATTCCAAAGTCGAATTTGCATATAACTTTAATTTAAAAGCAGCCAGCAAGGCAGGCTTCCTTTTAAAATGACACTGGGCACCTCAGCAATACACCTAGGTGTGCACCACGTTTGCTGTGGTCCCTAAACCTACATGCCCTACCATATACTAGGGACTTATAGGTAGGTTAACTTAGCCAATTATAATTAGCCTAATTTGCATATCCATTTTACACAGAGCACAGGCCCTGGGACTGGTTAGCAGTACCCAGGGCACCATCAAAGTCAGGAAAACACCAGCAAAAAGAGGAAAATGGGGGCAAAAAGTTATGGGGCCTCTGCAATCAGCCCTGTTTTCTCACACAACCCCCCCCCAGCCCACACGCCCAGGAGACTCAGCCCAACCCTGGGAGAGTCTTCCTGGCTTGTTAGGCGAGGAAGACAGTGAAGAAAACTGGCTGTCCCTTTGCAGGGCCTACTCTGCCTTATATCCTCCTGTCAGGGTCACTCCCTATGGGTAGTGAAGCCATCCCAACAGTAAAAGGACCCAACTCAAACTGAAACTTCCCTCTAGGGGGGTCTTCCTCCTCTCTCTCTGTCAACTTGGGTAGTGAGGTGCCCACCTCCCCTACTCCTAACTTTGCTAGGGCAACACCTAGCTTACCCAAAGAGGTCACCCAACACTTGAGCAACCCCACCATGACCAACAGGGTCAGGGGACCTACTTTGCTATTGGCCTTGGGGTCTGCCTCCCAGGCCAAGTACAGTGTTGCCAGGAAGGCTAGCACCCAGCAGAGGCTACTGACAGCTGTCAGTACCCAGAACCACACCCTAAGCTCTCCACTGACAGGTGGCTGAGCTGCTTTAGGGGCATCTTTGGGGTCCTGGCACCCCTCTTGCTGTCTAGAGTGGGGGGCTACCACCTCCTGTGGCAGACACCCTCCTTCCACTCTCCCTTCTGTCAGTGCAGGGGCAACACCTTGCATCTGGACAGCTGCCTGACTACTCAGGACTTCCTTGGGGTCAGGTGAGGCCTCACCAGTGCCAACTCTGGGCTCCCCCCCTACTGGGGCAGAAGGCCCTTGGCTCCCTGGAACTCTCTTTAAGAGTGGCCTACCCTTCCTTTTCTTCTTTCCTTTTCTTGGGGACCCCTGTCTCCTAACTGTAGGGACTGACTCCCCAGGACTTTGGGTTGGGGGGGCGCCCTGGGCGACCACCCCATCTGGGACCAGACTCACCTCTGGGAGGTCATTGCCCAGGATACAATCTAGGGGGAGGTCAGCACTGACTACCACCCTAATCCAGTCAAGGATACCCTCCCTCTCTAGGAGCACTATGGCTACAGGTTTGGAGGTGACCTCCCCTGTGGCTATCCTGACTTTCTTTGTCTTTCCTCGGACATACATGTCTGGGGTCACTAACCGGTCACTCACTATAGTGTGACTGGCACAGGTGTCTCTCAGGCCAGTGGTAGGGATCCCATTCACTTGAATGTGGTGGAAGTGCCTACTCCCACCCTCAGGGATCACCAGCTTACCATCTGGTCCTGTCTCCCAGCACAATGCTAGGAGGACTTCATCATCTGAGGAATCCTCCTCTATGGCTACACTGGACAGCCCAGTGCTAACCACCTTCCTTGGACAGGCTGCATCTCCTCTGAAGTGACCTGTCTGCTGACAGTCAAAGCAAGCCCTACTGTCCAAGAGTTTTTTTTAACCCTGGGTCTCCCTGTCTCTGCTTGTCAGAGTGGGAGTGGGATTTTCTCTCCTCCTCCTTAGGGTTCTGGGGTACAGAGGGAGTCTCTGTGGTGGGCTTACCACCTCCCTCCTTAGGTTTTTGGGGACCTGACCCCCCCTTCTTGGAGTCTCCCCCCTGGGACTTGACAACCACCCTGGTTCTCAACCACTCATCAGCTGCCTCCCCTAGCTCTCTAGGGTTGGTCTGCTTAGAGTCCACTAGATGCTGGCGTAACCTTTCTTGGATACAATTGGTCAAGATGTGCTCTCTCATGATCAGATTGTATAACCCCTCATAAGTATCTACTTCGTTACCAATAATCCAGCCCTCTAGTGCCTTTAGTGAAATGTCCACAAAGTCAACCCAAGACTGGGTACTGACCTTCTGGGTGTCCCTGAACTTCATTCTATATTGCTCTGGGGTCAGACCAAACTTCTTGGCTAAGCACCTCTTCATACTAGGGTATGAATCTGCCTCCTCCCCCCTTAAGGTCAGAAGCCTATCCCTCCCTGAGTTGGGGACCAACTCCCACAAAAGGGAACCCCAGTATTGAGGCCTAACCCTTCTCATTTGGAGTGCCCTCTCAAAGGCCCCCAGCCACTTATCTATGTCATCCCCCTCTACATAAGCAGGAACTACCCCCTTGGGTAATCTGGGGCAAACTCCCCCACCCATGGACACCTCAGCTTCTTTATCGCTGCTTCCATCTCTTTTCTCTTTGTATGCCCACTTTTTCTTTTCTAGGGCCAGCTTCTCTGCTTCCAAAGCTATGTATGCTAGCTGGGCCTCCAGCTCTCTTTCTCTGATGGATGGGTTCTCTCCTCCTGAAAGGACCCCCTTCCCACCACTAGCTTTGGATCTGCCCCTAGTGACTGTGTTTACTGAGGACCGTTCTTCCTCATCCTCACTTAGGCTCAGATGCCTTCCCTCCCCAGAGTGGTTAGAGCTTGCATCCTCCCTTCTTTCTCCCTCCTCTGGAGCTTCTTCTGACTCTACCTCTTGGGCCTCAGCCCATGCTGTCAGGGATGTGATCAGGATTTGCTTCCTGAGATCAGTGGTTGCAGGCAACCCTCTTTCAATACACAACCCCCTAAGCTGGACTACTGTCAGTGTGGGTAGGCTAGCCAGATCAAGCTCCATGGTTCCCTAGTTTTGTGTCAACAAAAACTTTTTGCAAAAATTGGAAACAAGAATTTAGAAAAATTACAAAAATTCAATAATTGAAATTAATCCAAATTAAAAATTAAAAACAATTTTTGCACTAGGACAATTTAAAGGATTTTTAATTTGTTTTACCTAAAACTGTAACGTGATATTGAACACAAGTACAGGATCCCGTCGCTGCTTCCAATTATGTTGGAAAATGGGTTATTGGTAGGGCAGGTAGGTACCTACACCTAGCAACAAGCCACTAACCTCCACATAGGTACAGTTAGGTCTCAGTAAATTAATCCCAGCTCAACCCTTGGTAGCTTGGCAACGAGCGTCAAGGCTTAACTTAGGAGACAAAGTGTAAAGCATTCAAATATCACAAAACAGTAATTAAATAAAACACAGGAAACAGTTTAAAAATCCAAAACCAATTTATAAAAATAGTTTATATTTTTATCTTTAAAATGACACAAAAACGATTAAAATCGGTTCAGGGGAACCGGAGATATGAATTTTTAAAGTATTATTATTTTTCTAGCGCTTAGAAACAAAAAGCGCCAATCGGGTCATCTGGTTGCACCAGGACCGGGACAAAGTCAAAGTTTCAGGCCGACCGCGATGGAGCCCTGCTCGGCTACAAGTCGCGGGAGGCCTCGGTTGAAAAGTTACCTTCTGACTTAGTCTTTATTTTGAAGTTTTTTCTTCACCGGGACGAACCTGCCAGTTGAATCCGACCTCCTGGAGCCCTTGTCCGGATACGCGATGTGGGTTTCCTCGGTGGAGACTTTTACCTTCGGACTTAGTCGTTTTTTCGAGATGAAAATCCTTCGACCGGGGTAAACCTGGATCTTGATCCGACGTCCATGGAGCCCTTCTCGGATACGATGGCTGGGAGGTCCCGGTCAACTTTTTACGTTCGGACTTAGTCTCTTTTTTGGATGTTTTTCTTTACCGGGACGAACCACGAAGTCAGGCCGGGTCGCGGTTGAGGCAAGCCGGCTAGAATTTCCGCGGCGGGTCGGTCCCTCTCTGGAGCTTTTTTCCAAAAATTCTCAAATCTTTTCCAAACTTCTGGGGCTTCACCCAGATGTTCTTTTAAGGTTCTTTTGGGGTCCACAGCTCACCCCAAGGGTCCAGAAGTTCTGTGATGGTCCTTGGGGGGTGCGGACTTCAACTCCCAGAATGCACCTGGCGCAAACTCCTTTTTGGCCACTGGACAGTGGTCAGCTGGTCGCTTTCTTCAGGAGTTGGTGCAGGGGTTTCTGGTTTAGCAATTTTTCACCTGTAGCAAACAGGGAGTCCCTCCTTGAACCAGTTGAAGCCAGGCAAAGTCCTTCTTGTGGTGAAGCCCAAGTGTGCAGCTGGTGCAGTCCTTCTGAGTGCAGGGTCCAGGTGCAGGCCAGGGGTCCAGCAGGGCAGTCCTTCTTCTTCTTTAGTTCCTTTCTTGTTGAATTCTGGAGGGGATCTGAGGTGTGGGTGCAGGTCTGCCAGTTTTATCCTTGCTCCTGGGTGAAAAGCAGGGGGGCCCTGGTTCTCCAATCAGGGACAGGGTCGTCCCCCTGTGATGACCACTTCCTGGGAAGTGTGGCAAAAATCCATCCCAGAAGGCAACAGTCTCTAAAAATCCAACATGGATGAATCTGATTTTTGGAGGTTACATCTGGCTGAGCCCACCCACTGGTGTGGCTAAAAATCATAAACACACCCCTCTCCTGCCCTCTCCTAATCTAATCAAGGGGGCACCTAGCTGTCTGGGGTTGCAGGATGTGGGGGTGTTGCTGGGTGCTGCAAATGTCCTTCTCTGCCTTTGAAGACCAGTTTGGCAGCCCTCCCCCTTCCTGCCTCACCATCTGCTGAGGGGAGATTCTCTCCCCCAAGCACATTCCTTTGTGTGAAGCCAGGCCACTTCACACCTCATTAAAGTAGCCTGGCAGAAGCTGCTGCAGGCTGGCCAATCAGAGCACAGCAGCAAAAACAATGCAGAGCTGAAATTGGCAACTTTTTAGGTAAAGTCTAAACTTTTTACCTGAACTGGTTATATTAAATCCAACAACTGGAAGTTGTGGGATTTATTATAACAATCAATTTGATACCAAATTCTTGGTATGTAACATTTAAGGAGACTTTAAAATTTAAAATAAAGTCTGCCCATTCTAGCCTATGAAGGCCATTTACTTCAATGAGGGAAAAACGAATTTGGCTGTTTTTACCTCACCAGGGCTTATAAATCTATTTTTATAAAGTTCCTGCTTATAGTTACATGGCACCCAGCCCTAGGGGCACATAGGGCACACCTTAGGGGTGACTTATATGTAAAAATAAGGTAGTTTAAGACTTTGGAAGTACCTTTAATTCCAAAGTCGAATTTGCATATAACTTTAATTTAAAAGCAGCCAGCAAGGCAGGCTTGCTTTTAAAATGACACTGGCCACCTCAGCAATGCACCTAGGTGTGCACCACGTATGCTGTGGTCCCTAAACCTACATGCCCTACCATATACTAGGGACTTATAGGTAGGTTAACTTAGCCAATTATAATTAGCCTAATTTGCATATCCATTTTACACAGAGCACAGGCCCTGGGACTGGTTAGCAGTACCCAGGGCACCATCAAAGTCAGGAAAACACCAGCAAAAAGAGGAAAATGGGGGCAAAAAGTTATGGGGCCTCTGCAATCAGCCCTGTTTTCTCACAATTACCAGTTTGTGCTCTGCCCTTCATATTTTTCTCCTTAATGGTCTGAGGTAGCCCTGCTCTCTGTGAGCTTGAATTTGCCGGTCACAAAAAACAGTCTTGAGAGATGCCTGTGTGTATGATACCTATGGGGGGCTTTTACACTTGCTACGCCAGGCTAATGCTGCATAGGCATTGTGAAGGGGTGGGCTCTGAAATATATTATGTTTTTTGTTTACGTTAGAGTTTCATAACACTTCACCTGGAGGCTGCCTCTTTCTACGTGGATATCTGTTAAGCATGTATGGGTCACTCTGACTTGCAAAAAACATAGGTTGAAAGTTCATTGCTTTACGTAAACACTAACAAGAAGGCCTGATAAGATAATAGGGGTGGTGGGCACCAGCTCCTCTAGAAACTACTTATCGGCCTGAACAACCCCTACGTGACATGCTAGGCCTCACTTCATCTTAGCCTTATACACAGCTACCCTAATTAGTTAACTATGACTTGTGGTTATTAAAGGTCATGCTCTATGTCCATATACACCATACTTGACCCTTTCTGTGCCAGTGAGCTTGAAGATTATTATTATTTTTAAACGTCACCATTGTAAATTCCTTTCAACCCTGGCGGCCTGCGGTAAGCTGGCGGGGTACACCGCCAACAGGCTGGCGGTGTTCCGCCAGCTATTATGACCGTGGTGCAATAGCCTCGGCCATACCTCCGGCCCCTCCACTATACCGCCAGTCATTCGCCTGGCAGTCATAATCCCCAGGGCAGCTATGAGTCCCCGAGCCCAGCCTGGCCACGGCGGTAAACACCGCCATGGAAAGGCTGGCGGTAAGGGGGACTTGGGGTGCCCCTGGGGGCCCCTGCACTGCCCATGCACTTGGCATGGGCAGTGCAGGGCCCCCCAGACACACCCCCATCACGCATTTCACTGCCCGAATTTCGGGCAGTGAAATGTGCGACGGGTGCTACTGCACCCGCTGCACATCAGCATTGCCGCCGGCTGTATTACGAGCCAGCAGCAATGTTGATGTGACTTTTCTGCTGGGCCAGTGGATGGTAACACTGTTATCATCTGCTGGCCCCGCAGAAAAGTCCAAATAGGGAGCCAGAAATACCACCAGCACTGGCGGTATACTGGCGCCCACAGCTTCGGCGGTCTTCTGTGAAGATTGCTGGAGTTGTAATGAGGGCCATAGTGCCATTTACTCAAGAATAAGTAAATTAAATGTGCCTCCTTGCCTTGAACCCAGGATCCCAGAAGTGACTTGAAGGGTCAGTTGCTGACCTCCTTTTTGTGCTACATGGACACAAAAAGCTTCCAGAGGCCTTCCCTACAACTATCTAGCTGACCAACACAAGCTAGACTAACCTGGAGCCTGCTGCTGACCTTTGCTGGGGTGAGTCCTGATCCCAAATAGGCTGCCTCCCCTTATTCTGGTCCCTGGGATGTGGACCTGAGGTGCTCTACCAGCCTCTGTGTTGACACATCTCCTCTGCGTAACAAACCAAGAGTCTAACTGATGCATTACCACTACTGCATGCATAAGAACTGCCACAAAGATTCCCATCACAGCCCATCACTACATCAGAACCGTGACTGCACAATGCATCCTCAGTGCAGGCTTGTGTATCCCTCCCCAATGGCAGCCTTGCCGACGACACCCGACTCCGCATCAACTCTGAACCAAAGCATCAACTTGACTGCATGATGCATCCTCAATGCCGTACTTCACATTGCAAGCCCTTGTCAACAGGATCCTCAACGATGATGCAGGTCCTCACATCACAGACTCACCGCATCTTGGAACATATGCATTGCATAAGCTGCGCAACGTTTCTTCAATGTGGACCAATACAATGCTCTGCAAACCAGGATTTAAGGTATTCTGTTCAGCGGGCCTTACTGGGCTCCTGTAGCCGACCCAATCTTGTGACTTTGTCCTGGTCTGGCTGACCAGATATCTACAGGTGGCACTTTATTCCTTTTGGCACTTTATGTCTTTAAAATTTAAATATATCCAGTTCTACTGATTGGATTTTTCTTTTTTTTCTCTATTTATTTAAAGTTGCACTAGTTTTCTAAATCTGTTGAGGGGTCCTTTTGTGGTGTGTTTTCCCAGTGTTACTATTTGAAGTGGTGCACAAATACTTTACACATTGCCTTTGAGTTAAGTGTGGCAGCTCTGTGCCAACCTACCCAAGAATTGAGCACAGGCTAATTTATGGTTTGCTTGTGACTTCTCCCTGAGAAGAATTGTGGTTGCTGCTTAAGAAGGGTTTCACCCCCTCAACCAGTAACCCAATTTCTTACACAGAAGTTCTCTGCTCTGCACATCAGCTATGCCTGCCTTCATCTCCCACCAACACTAAGCTCCAGCAGCTAGCTGCTTTTCATGTCAACAGTGACCTCCTGAAACGCCTGCCAACTTAAAGCTTTAACAATGACTTGCTCTTCATGCGACAATCATCTCCTTGCAGCCCTTGCCAGCGCAAAGCTCAGGCTGAGTTTCCTTGCATGTAACTGGGCTGAGGGAGAAGGTAAACTCCCCACAAGAATGAACCTGGTCCCTGTACCAGACCCGCATTCCATCGTGGTCAGCCTGAACTTTTGACTTTGACCCAGTCCATTGTGACCAGAAAACAGCAAGTGGTACTACTGGCATCTTGACTCTATTTGTACCTCATAATTAAGATTTTACTCATTGATTGTTTTGTCAAAAAGGTGTCATCTTATTTATCAGATTGTACTCTAATTTTCTATATTGGTTTGGGCTTTCGCTTGTGTTTTCACTTAATTACTAATTGAGTGCTGCATACATACTTCACACATTTCCTCTATGTTAAGCTTGACTTATTTTCTGCCAAGCTACCAGAGGTTTAAAGACCGGTTTATATAGTGACTTTTGTAGTTCACCCTGACAAAACCATGACCCAGATTTCTTGCACCTGCCACCTCAACCTAACACAACCATGAGCGCACCATAATTACAATACAATGCACCATGGTGCACGTTAGGCCAATAGCGGCAAAAAATTTGACGCTATTGTGCCGCTTTGCTTCACTAGCATCAAAAATGTTGATACTAGTGCAGAAAAGTGCAAGGAATTCCATTGACTTTAATCGGTGCATCCTTTTAACTCTGTTTAGCATTAAAAATGATGTCAAAAATGGTGCAATGAAATCTTTTAGATTTCATCTCGTCATTTTTGCGGGCCTCCTAACGTCGGAATGCCCCCATTATGTGTGACGCAGGCATAATGTGGCGCAAGATGTCTCAAATTGGCTCAATGCATGCATTGTGCCACTTTGTAAATATGGCACAACCATTTTTGCCTCGTTGAACCACATTAGTGTAAAAAAAATTATGCTAATGTTGCACAAGGAAACGCTACGGCCTTGTAAATCTCGCCATATGTATTTAACATGAAATTGGGCTCTCAACCCCCTCAACTAATAATCCAATTTCTTACGTTAACTATACTTTTCATAAAGGCAAGAAGCAGAATGTGCCATGTCTCAATGGAAGTTTTGCACTTGATGCATGCAGTTTCATGTTTTTTTATGGGCGATAGTGTACTAGGTGCATTTGCGTAAAACACGTTTGGGCGCCTAAATAAAGTATAATCAATAACAAAGTATATGATGAGCTTCCTTCCTAAAAGTCTTTGGTGAAAAATATTGGTATGTTTCAATGACTAGTAGATAACAATATACCATTGTATCATTATTCGGATACGTAGCAGGGCCGCACTGGGAACCAAAATCAGACCTGGCAAAAATGTTCAAACCATCCCCACTCCCTTTCTCGTCTCCCATTTTCCTCTCTCATTCCTTTTGTCTCTCCTCTCTCTCTTTCCTCTTACCTCTTCAAAGCATTCAAGGTTCCAGCTGCATTTAACTTTGGGGAGCAGAAGAAAATTCCAGTTGTGCTGGCAGCGACCCTCCACCTTCAAAAATGGGCCTCGTAGGGCTGCAGCCCACCGGTGAAAAGATCTATGGATAATAACGTGGACAGTTCAGCGCTATGTAGCAACCAGTCAAATGCCGCACAACTCATTAAATATCAGTACTCGAGGCATTCCTTCGTATTCCTTCGGATCTGGTCTTCAAAGTCTCATGTTATTGTCAGTTAAAATATCATTACGGTCGGCTCACGTGGAGTGCTTTAATTTGCTGACCTCTTTAGCATGTTACTGCATATCCGATGGGTGGGATAATCGTAGCGGTACCTACAGCCACGTGAGGGCCTACACTGCCGTGCGTTTTGCTTCCTACCCAGCATGCGCGGAGGTGCGTTGTCGAAAAATACCAACATATGAGACAGATGCCATTTTAATACTGTTGTTCCCAAGCTTGCACCGCGTCATCCTGTACATTTTAAGAAAGGGGGGCTTTTAAGGGGTAGAAATAAAACAACATGATAGACATCTACATTTCCCACCAGAAAGAAACATGCTCTCGGTAATCTGGGTGTTGGTAAGTACAAGGCGCACATTCACAGGAGAGACAGGCTTGCTTTTACACGGAGTCTGCGCCATTTACCACAAACGTAGAAATTGCACGCATTTTTCCTCTAACAGGGCTTCCTTACATCTGCGTTAATGGAACCTGTGTAATTCCTTTATGGACTCGGCAATTTTCAGGGGAATACAATCAATGGGTATATTCACGCTGACACACTTTGAGTGACAGTTTTGAAAAAAACACTTCCATTCCAACAGTATACTCATTATTGTTGTTTTTTCAAAGTTTAGGCAGCTGTGAATGAGATCCCAATGTGAATATTACAGCTTTATGTAGACGTTAATGAGGGGAAAGTACCGTTGGATTGCAGCACGCAGGGCAGCCTGCCTAGGTAACTACCATTATCACACCTGCGGAACTTCGGGCACAACGCATTTCATTTTATGGCTTTAAAATATCTGACGCTGCCAGCAATATTTACTTCTATAACGAGCTTTTTGGAATTGATCTGATCCAGCAAATTATGACGCTGACGTTCCCACAAAAGGAGCTTATTGACCTGGTTTAGAGGAACATTCAATAGAGGGAATAATTGCAATCAAATGGCCCAATTAAAGCGCGTTTGGCCTCATACACACAGCCCGCATCTTGTAAAGACCGGAAAGATTTAAAACGTGGACAACTAAATACGCTAAACCCATTTATTATATATATGTCCGTAGGTTTCCTGAGTGAGCCCAGTGCTGGGCGAAAAGTATAATTCACAGCCACAGGTCCAGCAATTCCCCTCAGCCTCAGGGCTATCCAAATACTAGAAAATGAGTACTATTGAGTTGGGCTGGTTACAATACCATTACTTGAAAAGTGAACTGTTCTGTAGTGGAAGTAAGCATTGTGTATGTGCGTGGTCGAGGGTGTCTCATTAAGAAGCAGCCTCACCCGAACTCTTTGAGCATGTGACACAGTCTCCTATTTATTCAAGGGAAGCTCGTATACATTGATCGACATGTCAGGTAATTAAACTAAGGATCCTAAGTGTTTTTAACTCTTCTTGTGTAAAGTGCTGACACCCGTTAGATTTATATGCACGCTATACAATTAAAATACATAAATCTACCCCTTAAGGTTGACGCAGATATGGGTTGTCATTTGTCCCCTTGAGGCTGTTAGGATTGCCTTCAGGCTTCCATGTGAAGGTGAGTGGCATGTAGTGATCATAGGGAGCAATGCCTGCATCTAAGCAAGGAACTCAACAAATACTTTTAGTAAAGGAGCATATTACATAGCAGTATGTGCAGAATTATGGTTGCTTTTCCCAAATGTTCCTCAAGGATGTAAAAATCAGACCACTCATTGGTTGGTCTACATTCATTGTAACTTAAGAGGAGTGGTCCTGTGCCAGTTCAGTTTTGTAATTTCCTAGAGAAATATAATATCTACCTACGGAGAGAGAACACGTCCTCTTCTGTGTGACTTTAGAGGACCTACCCTTTATAGTGTAAATGCCAACAGAGAGGTGAGATGGCTCTCTCTTGAAAGGAAATTCGACATTGTCCATAGTCTCCTCATATTTTCTCCGTTATGTAACTGGATTTACTAGTATTGTAGCACTCTGGGCACTGAGGGACTCCTGAACATTCATTGGTTTGTGTGTGCTAGCCTACACTACCCACAGGGGTAACCTTTATAGGCATTGCTTTAGCTTCGCCATTGCAGGTCTGATTGGCTGCAGCCGAACTACACATCTTGCCAAAAGAAACCCTTCGAACATTTGAAAAAGTATATCTTTTATAGCATTAAGTCACCCACAAGTAGTGCTACTAATAAGTCTCCTATTAGCCTTAGAGGCATAATGTACAAAAGGGAAGTAATGCCCAATATTGGGATTGAAATGCCTCTTCAGTGATATGGTCAGTGTTTAATTTGAGTTGGTGATTGCAGGTGGGGCCCACCAGCATTCATTTTTGGGAATCAGCACTTTTTTCTCCTTAAAAGCTGGTGACTCAGATAAAGAGGGAAAACAAAAAAAGAGAGAAGAAGGAGGAAGAAAATATGGAAATCAGTTACCAGGGGAAGATAAACCCCTGCAAGAGTTGGATAAAGGCGCAAGCCATGTATTGAGGTGCATATAGAAGGCATGAAGTGGAATCAAGATTATGCAGCTTCTGTTTTCAGCAACTCTGACATTCAGATGCTCGGAGACATCTTGGGCACCAGTACTTATTTTCTTAAAAAGTAAGCAAGATTAAGAGTGCTACTTTACCATACTGGCATAAGTATAATTTCCTCAATTTAGGAATAAGCATCACCATTTTCATATGTTAGCTTTGGAAAGGGCTTAGAAAATAATCTACAAAACATCTTCATTCTTATCAAAATCTTGTTTACTCGTGACATGAAATATTCCATACGTATGGTGCAGAAATTACATAAATAGAAGCTGTACATTTCTTTCTGAAACAATAATAATAGTCAAAGTTATTCTATTTAACTGTCATTTTGCTGATTAGATGTAAAATGCAAATTTGACTAGCTGAAAGTCTAGATTTTATCAATGACAAGAAGCTGAATATTATATAAATCTTTCTTCAATAGCAACCAAGAATATAAAGAAAAAAACTACACTTCCCATCAGGCTTAATAGAAACAGTCCAATGGAAAACAATCTGTAGTCAATCAAGCAGCATCATCATGTTTCTATACTATCATTGGGTACAATCAACTAGCAGTCTTTTCTTTCTAGAGGAGTCACTAAGAAGAATGAAGGTGTGATACTATATCAATAACAATATATGTAGCCAACAGAAGAACAAAGGCAGTCTGAAATAGTTCAACTAAATGATTTGTCTGAAAAGGTGATGGCTTTAAATCCCTGGATTTCCAGGAAGCAAAAGCAAAATAGTACATTCAACTTGAAACATGAGGAGTTCGTTCAGTTTCAGTAAGGATTATCTTTAAGGAAGTAGGCACTGGCTTAGATGACAACTTTAAGGAGGGAAATTAATCTTCGTCATTGTCTATTTCTTGCCTCAGTGTCTACAATAGAAGCTAGACTTTCTTTTACTAGCTGCTTTGAAATATGCATTTCATGGCGAAGCCAAAGGCTCATATTATGTTTGCTTGAAACTTATACATCAACTCTTGAAGCAACATATGCTACTAGTTTACAATAGGAAGTACAACATGCTGATTCGTTTATCCAACCAGGTGATCTAAAAATGTCCTCTAGACCAGAGCCTACCAAAACAGCTTTTGATGCCATTGTCCCCTCCTAGAATGAACCCCAAAGGAATCAATTATAATGAGGAAAATAATCCATTTCACCCAATAAAATAAGAATGGTGAAGAAACAGGTCTGTGAGGTTTCCTACAAGAAATTAATACCTGAGTGGCAGAGTACATTCTTGGATGTTCAGATTTGTGTTCATACATGTTCCAGAAAGACCAAACCAACAACTATGGATTAGGTTGAAAATAAGTATAAGATACTATAGATACATTTGTTTTGGTATTTGGAGTGATATTGAAACAAATCATTGAAGGAGTCCATCATCTGTTCGAAACGTCTAGAGCTCTAACACTGGGAAGAATTTTAATAGGTACTAGAGACAACAATATCATTTTCAAATGTAACAAATAATTAGTAGGCCAAGCAGATGACAAATTAAAAACTGTATTTACATCCCATGAATAATTGTGTTTAGGAATAGGAGGATTACAAAAATATACTCCCTTCAAAAGTTGAGAAACCAAAGATGTTCAGCAACAGGCTTTCCATCCACTCTGATGTGGTCTGCTGTAGTTGCCAAACAGTAATTATTAACTGCCCTATATCATTTCCTTTAGCTAGCTAAAGAACCTAAAATGTTAACAACGAAAGTTATTTTTCCCATACACCAGCTAGATCAAACAGGCCCTGCAGCTTGAAAGTCCTTTTAAGTACATGGTGCCAAGACTTTCAAATGCATTCAGCAGCCCTTAAAGTAATGTCTGGGATTCTCTAGGCTGACCCAAAGCTGTCCAAGCTGTTATATTTCCATTCAGGGCGACATCATGGTAGAAACCCTGAATATTGTGAAGGACTGGATAGATGGATGCCCATCCTAACATTGTTGGACACCAAACATGCAACCTCTAAAGAGGTGCCATCAGTGTCAAAACTGCATTCTGTAATTGAAGTTTTGCTAGTGCCCGGGATATCACTAAGAAAAAGATGGAAACGTCTAATTTTGTATAGGAACACTCCTGTAAAATGGCTGCTGTTTAGTATGCATGTAAAATGAGCACTTATCCCACTTTCCCTAAGCTGACATGAGTATTGTAGGCAATGCCAACATTATACTGGCAGAGTTTCTGAACATGTCATTAATGTCTAAATGTTTCACACTTTGAGGAAATATGTATGCTTTATACTCTGCTCTTCATGTTCCAGTTGGCACCTCAATAAAGGTTTCATTTATTTTTACTTGGAATAGTAGTGTTTGGGGCAGGATAAAAGAAGATGGAAGGCCATGGAGTTGGCCTTATGCTTTTAGAAAGGGAATCCCATATCCATTTATCCAGGTCTTGGTAGGAGATGGCAGATTGCGCTCTTGGCAGTGTGAGTTGTGTTGTGGTTTCAGCCAGTGACCTCCTAGCGCAGCGGTTGGCATGTGGGAACTTCATGTGCTACAGCATGCAGTCTTAATAATGCCTCACTTGGTGTCATTTAACAACCATGGGAACATCTTTCTTCTTTATGAGAATGGGCTTAGAGTGTCAGACTTTACATCTCATTTTTACAGAAGGACCTATCTACCATTTATGTGTTTCTTTATTTAGGCATTATAGTTGAACTATACAAAGATTGTGTATTATGAAACAGATAACGAAATACCAGAAGGAAGCAACATTATTACACATAATGAAGAAAATAAATCCTCCCTGTATAATACTAAAAACCCAATTTATCCTCGTACTCATTTTATGAACTTTTCAATTATAAAAGCCTAGGTTTTCATAGTAGTCAGTAGGAGTAATTTTTCTCAACAATTATTTTAAAATCATCACAATTTAAATATACAATAATTATTAGATAAAACAACTAAGAACTTAGAATATCTCAAAATCCATATCTATATCCAAAGACACTAAACATTGGAATGTTCATTAAAAGTGAGAGAAACAATTGTGAATTAAGCTAAAACCTGTTGCTTCAAATGCTTCCTGATTTTACATTCTGCTTCATGATAGACAGGATAGGCAGATGCAAATACACTTATAAGGCAACAGACAAGCTGAGTGTCTTTTCCTTCAATGCACCCTGATAATGCACGTTGGTGGTCTTTACCACCAAACAACTGAAAGGAGGATGCAAACGTAAATAAGATGTTTTATTGATTCTACTTTGATCCACAAAGTCTGCAACACATGCAGCTGGGTGTGTCCTCCTTAACACCAGCTAGCCACAAACTCTGCTATTGACAGCAATTAAAATCAGAGCTGCATGAATTTCGTTTGGATCCTTATTGTGATGGTAATGGAGCTATTGTTCTGGTTCCAAAGTAGAAACACATGGTTTTCCTTAAAGAATAGAAGTTTGCATTGTTATTTATCTTCAGTTTTAAGAACTGCATATCCAAGATTTTGTGCCATTCTTCAATAATCTCCAAATCAGTTGAAATGATTCCCGTATTGATAAGCCACAAAGAAGGTCTTGAGGATGTTGAATTATTACATTCCTTGCAGAGTAAATTCTTCTTGTGTCTCTCAACTAAATGATTATGTTAGCTGACATAGTGCCTGATTACTATATGATTATAATTCATATAGGGTATATATGGGTATATTAACCCAAAATTGAGTCTCATTTGCCAGACAAGCATTGAAAAGATATGTCTTAGAGTATTATTCATTAAAAGGTTGAGGACTGTCTTCATCTTGTTTTCAGACACAGTGGCTCCTTAAACAATTATATCAAATACCATTAAAATGAGGATTATGGATATTTGCAAATTGATTCTTAAGTTTGAATTGTAAATGTCAGGATTTATCTTTTACTGCACTGAGGTGGGTTTTGTGATCGCCTGTTCTGACATACTTCTAGAAACTGATATGTATTGGGCTGATTTCTAGCATACCCGTGAGCTGGAGACACTGACCATTGCCCCCCCCCCTTCTTCTTCTTTTGGGAACTCTCCTATGTGTTCATGCATTTCACAGGACACTGTGTCCTAAGTTAAAAAACCCTTGATGGACATTAAATCACACTACAGTTGGATTCCTGTCTGCTTGAAATCCTGCAACTATCTCCTCTCATAGTAGCTGTATATCTTATCTCAATCTTCAACAAGGTAATAGATGCCAGATAGTTCCCCAGTGTATGTAAAGCAGCAACCATATATTCCTCTGCCCAAGAAACCAAATGTTAACCTGGAGGAATTTAAAAACTACCAACCAATTTCCATATTGTCCACTTCTGGTAAAATATTGGAAAAGCATATGAACCACCAATTAATGGAACTCATCAATATTCATGATGTCCTTGATCCACCTCAGGCTGGCTTCAGGAGTAATCACGGTACGGAGTAAACATTAGTGTGAGTTGGCGATAGTACAGGAGGCCAAGTCAAACAAGGCGGAGCCACAGTCCTGGTCATGCTTGAGCTGTCTACAGTCTTTGATACTGTCTCTCTTGTGCTTATGCCAGGTCAGCTGTCTCAACAGGGCATGGAGGCCAAGGCGCTCAGTTTTCTGCACCCTTTTTTGGTTGACAGATCGCAAGTGGCGAGCCGTGGGAAGTCAGGGCAGAAGCTTTCACTCTTCTGAGTGGAGAGCCACAGGGCTACTCTTTTAGTCATACCTTTTTATTCTGTATGTTTCCTCTGTGGCAACACTGGTTAAAACCTTTGGCTTTCAGGTGCTGTCCTGTTTGGATGACACCTAAATCATTGTATCAATAATGGACAATGTGCTTTCTGTTGAAGGTAGGTTTATGGAATTTATGTCCAAAATTAGCAGCAGGACGAGATACATTTTTCTCATACACAATGCTAAATAAACAGAGGTTCTGGTATTTGGAGCGCAGCAGTCTATCTGGTTTGCAACTTGGAAGCCAAAGTCCAGCGGTCTCCTTTCTACCCCTATAGATTCTGCTAATAACATGGGAGTAATCTTTGCTAACTCTTTCTCATTTGACACACAGCCACACTACCAGTATTTGCTTCGATATATCAGAACTTTGAAAAATTCTTCCCGCTCATTCTGATTGAGTAGTGCAAATCTGTGGGTATGGCACTGGTGCCATCCCGCCTGGACTATTGATGAGCACTTTATCTGAACCTCAGTCAGGTATCACTTAATTAACTTCAGGTTATTCACAGTGCTGCGGTGTGTCTTATGCTGGATGTCCCAAAACATCTGTCAGTTGCTAGGGGCCTTTAGACCCTTCAGTGGCTCCCAGTCAAGAAACGTGTGGTGTTTAAGGTCCTCTGTATTGCCTACAAGACAATATATAATATGGGGCGGACGTTTTATTGATCTGTTTTTCTTTGGCATGTGCCTAAATGGTTGCTTCTCCCCGCATTTAGGAGAAAGGCAGTGGTTCCTAAAATCTGCAGAGCCAGATGGAGCAGTTGATCTTTTGTTTATGTGATGGTCAAACTCTGGAACACCTTACCTATCCAGATTTCAGGCTTGGGAAACCTCCTTATCTGTTGTAAGCATCTTCAAACCTGTTTTTCCATCTTAGTTTTCAGCACTGTCTTTCTCTTTTGTTTCTCTGACAATCTCTTGATGCTGTCTGATGGTTTAGCACCTTTACACCTTTGAGTTTTTTTTTGCACTTTAGAAATCCATTTTCATTTCATTTTATTAATTCATTTTTATTTCATTTCATTTTGTTTGCCAAATTTTCACACGTAGATAATTTAACTGTGCTTGCCTGGCAGCTTCCATAAGCAATTATTTTTAATTTACAGATATTTATGATTAGAACTTTTTCTTGGTTGAAAGAATGTATGTTCTCCAGGGAAGGAAGAGTCCTAAAGAGGTGACTTTATTGTTAGTGTTGAAGAATGAGAATGTGTATATTTCTCAATTTTGACAAAACGTTTCTAACATCACGCAGGAAACCCACTGTGCCTACCTTGTAATGGATGAATAAGACTGGATCACACACCCTTGTTTGAAGCTACAATTAATTTTAATTCTTTTAGTCACTCTAATTCCATCTCCAACAGTGCCTCTTATTATTCTATCCCAATGTAAGTGTTGAATGCTTTAATCAGGTGCTTTGGATCCCCCAATTTGATTGCTTTTTTCACAGCAGGCCTCTACTGATTTTGTCAAATGCAGAGCGGTAATAGAGAAGGCAGACATTGAAAGATCCCCTACTGTGTGATTGTTTTATGGACCAGTAGATATAAAGTGAAAACATTGCTACTGGCCTTATTAACTTTTCTAAAATCAGACTGGAATGTTGATAGAAGATTGTTTTCTTCTACCCAAGTTTCTACAGTTATCAAGCAAGACAATTACAAACTGCTTTGCATCAACATCGAGTACTTATTACAGAAACAATGGTCCCTAATTAAGAGAAGAAAACAATATATATATACACATAAGGGAGACCAATCATACCTATATGTACAGTCCAGTCAACACTAGATATATTTTATTAACAATTAAATTATACAAAGAAATGTAAGGGGTAAAACATGTTCAATAGGAACAGACTCAGGGAAATTTGTGAGGAAAATAAATACATCTGAGAACTCAAAATTCAACAAAGACACAACATAGCCCGTATACATGTAATGAGCAGTTCACATGGGGTCCAGGTGTCAAACTCGGCAAAGTTCTGGTCCTTTTAGCAATACTAGGATCATCATCGGGACTAGAATAAAAATAAGCCTGGGGGCACTACACATAAAAAAGAAATAAAGGGAGGGAGAAAAAAGGAGTGAGGCAAAAAGAAGGGAAAACCGGGAGGGCAAAAAAGATGAGACAAAAAGTAGGAAAAGGGGAGGACAAAGAAGAAGAGAAAAAGAAAGAGAGGAAAAGAAAAGACATCAACTTAGTTAAGTTAAATTGGACAAAATCACTAACAACAAAAACTGCAGAAAGTGGCACCAAAAATAAGTGGAAAAAACTATAAAAACCACAATGCTCAAATTGTGCGAACCATCATTATGTGAAATCATGTTTTAAAATGATGATAAAAAGAGCATATACCTGAACATGGAAGGGAAACTACATTAATACAAACTGACAATGAGCAGTAAAAAGTTCAAAAAGCATTGCTACCTGTAAAATGAAATGCACGAGAAAAAATTAGTAAGGTACGACTAATTGCTATAAAAAAGTGGTACCACACTCACCATCACAGTAGGGCAAGACCAATAAACTTAATAGAAGGACAGCGGTGAAAACAACACCATCATGTCAACCCAGAAGCTAGGGAAATAAAGGGGCAAAAGAAGTGATGAGCAACCTTATAACGGTAGGAAACCAAGAATATTGAAGGGAATAAGGAAGTGCTCTTACGGGAATCAGGATCGGGCAATGCTGATGTTAACAGGCTGGATGTTCAGAGAAAATGCCGGCTACAAGTGTGCTCCATTATCAGATTATGTAAAGTGTTTCTCTTGTTATGTACTTTCATTAAGAAAGAGTCAGGTTTTTTGGGAGTAACCACTTCTTTCTTTCAAATGATGGCATTATGCTCACTATGTTTCTCATAAAAGTGAATGATCATTGTTTACAGGTGTCTCAAATGTCAAAAAGATGCATTAAACTTCCTGGTCCCTCTTAAAAGTTTTGGAATGCAAAACAAGCGGGGAAATCTTGGTTACTTTGCTCATTTATTCAGTTATTTTAATGACCGTCTCTTTGTAAGATAGCATATTAGGGGTTAATGATCCCTTGGAACTTCAGTTAGTTAAGACCTACTAATATAGTTGATGTGTGTAATTAGGATAACTACCTGTAAGGCTGTTTTGCAAACCATTTATGTTTAGCAAGTTCTCCTGGAATGACTTACCAAAGAACTAGTGAATATTGCACTGTTTTTCACCTCACATCTATTTCTTGCTAATTTTGTGCTTGAGAACTCTTTTTCTAAGGGGTCTCTAGAGACAGTATTCTTGTTGCTGGTGTTTATTTTTATTTTTCTTCTTGGGTGCATTCCTTGTAAAACCTGAACATTAATCAATTGTTATACTTACTTTGTGCCAGATTGTCTACTCTCTTCCAGAGTATTTTTAGTAAGCTAAATTGAGGAAGGCCTCTCAAGTTGCTTCTTTTTTTCCAGGTAATTGTTGTGTCCAATGAATATGCTAAACATCTCTCATTAACTGTTTTGCTAGGTGTCAGTCATTACTTGTACAGTGCTCAGTAACATTACTAATGTTTTAGTTGTCATGCCAAAGAAACAGCGATGCTCCTCACACTGGTCACTTTGGGATGAATCCTGAGCAGGGTTCTCAATGATATCAGTTAATTGATCCCTGTATTCTGGAGAATGTCTATTTGAGTTCTCTGAGAAGCTGAAAATGAAGTGCTGCCATAGTTGCTACAATGAAATTTAGAGCAATGGCAATATAGTCAGTTTTTGCTACAGAGATCATCTCCATTAAAGATGTTTTTAGAATGAAGAAAAATACTTTAATTGCTTGGATTATTGATTGACTGTGAAGATCCTAATCCTACTCTGCCCCGTGAGTTGTTTCCATGTCCCAGGTATTCGGCAATGCTGAGTTTTTTAATGAGGATTGTAGATTCTACTTTCAATGTATCATGTAGTATTGCCATGTTTTAATTAAAATCCGGTCCCAGGCATTCTGATGGTTTAATGAAGTTCAAGTGCAGCTCTTGGTCCAGGTTGAAAGGTGCATTTTATGGGTGGAGGGGACATCATTTTCTCCTCTTAATCATCACAAGTGGGTGTATGCATTAGTGCCTTTGTAGAGATCAAAACGTTATAAGCTCTTAGTAGGACTTATTTGGCCATGTCAATAACGACAGGTCTCTGACTTTCTTGCTCTCCAGCTTTCTTTATCTGACACACACAAAACATGACTTGTGTTTCTGAAGTGCATGTTCATCCCAGGAGGCATCATGTCATGAAAAAAACAGATATGTATTGTTTTCCAACTAAATGGTATTGATTTTATTGACCTTCAAAAGATAAATGTTTAAGTGGATGCAACAGGAATCCAACTTGTGACATGAGGAAGACTGCAGGTTCTTGCATTGGATGCATTATTCTACTGAGCATTCAGACATGCATATACACGTGCATGCACACACACACACACTCACGTCCCATGAGTGAGTGCTTAACTTACTGAACCTTGTTAATGCATGTATTCAGGATTTCAGAGTTTAGACCTACTGATTTCATTATTATGATATATATATATATATATATATATATATATATATATATATATATATATATATATATATATATATATATATATAGCCCCCACCACAGAATGTGATGAGGACCCCTGAGGCTCGCATTTCTCGAAGATAAGCACTGGCCTTTGACTAATTGGGACCCTGAAGGGTTGCCACCCTGGTCCCACTTGCGCTGCCAGGGCTGCAGGGACCTTGCTATCCCCCCGGGCAGAATGTCCCCAAAGGGAAGCAGAATACACAGAATATTTTGCGTCATGAAATGCTTTCCTATGATGTCAGCTCCTCTAAAGGAATATTGCTTTGAAAAACACATAAAAGGGTACCTGCATTTTCACTTTCACACAAATGTCGCTAAAAAAGAAATTGTCCACACCATATAAAAGCCAAGTGATAATGTTATAGAGGAATAGTATGTTACAGGCCTGCATTACAAATATCGCACACTTTCAAATATAAGGACGACCCCACAAGATAATGGCTTTTACTTATGTAATTCACACATTTTTATCTATACTTAATTCACCTTAGAGCTGATATCAGATCAGCCATCAGCCTGATTCAGGGTCCCACGGAGAGAGGCTGTACATGAAAGGTGTAAACTTTTGCTAACAATTATTTTAGCTGTAAGATGCCAAAGTGCATAATTGCCAAAAATAGAACACAGCTAAACAAGAAGGAATAGTTGAATGTGGCATAATGATGTTCATGTGATAATATTATGAACAGTAATATGTAACTGGACTACGGATCTATATGGGCCAAAGGGAATCATACTTTCGTCCTTACATGTAAAAGGATGTGTTTAGTACTACTTTGCCTTCCAACCAGAGACCTGGTTCTTTCAGCATGATGGTCTACTTCAGTTATAATACCCTACAGTTATCCTCGTGGTGCCATTGACTATTTTGCTAGTAATATGGTTACCAGGAAGACTAAACTGTAGAGTATGCTTGACCGTTCCCCTTTGAAAGTGACCATTACTTAGGGGAGGCGATGTGGCCTAATGGCTAGATTTTCTGACTTGAGAACTATGGAGCCAAGCTCGAATCTCAGCCTTGGCTCAACATCCCATGATTGTAGTCAAATCATTTAATTTCCCTGTACCTGAAAATATATAACATAATCTAGTTCTAGTGTAAAGTGCTCTAACGCCCATAGGCCAACTTACTTTGTGCTGTATAAAACTACAAAATAAGTAAAATGATTTGTTCTAAGCATTTGGTACAGGCTAATGAAGAAAGTAACCTCAATCATACTAAATTAATTTTCCTACTTGGTACTCCTATCTGTCCAATAATTTTCTTGGCTGGCAGAAAAAGTGGTGGTTTACACCTTTGTCCATACACCCAACAGCCCACAAACCCAGAGCTCTATGAATTCTATCAAAATTACATTGTGAACTAATTAGGTAAGTAGTTCCTGCAATTAAGTAGAATAAAATTTTACAAATTAAAACATTTGAATAAGTTATATTGGGTGGGGCCATTCTCTACAGTCCTCCTCATTATAATTCTAAACTGGCAGCTTTGCTCTGCTGTCCCCGCTGGTTTTAAAGTAGAACTATTCCTGCTAATCGGCGACTAAAGTTTCATTTTGAGGACAAGAGGGACTTCCTAGGTAGGGCGTTGGAGAATGAGATGCAGATTTTACAGCTTAAACAATGGATAAAAGACCTGACACATAAGGCATAAAATCTCCATCAGAAAAATGGTATACCTAAGCGGTCATGGAAGAGGAATTGCAAAGCCCTGGAGCGCTGCTGGCAGCCATCATGGGACCCTGAAGCCCGAATGGCATATAGAATCGCTCTGAAACCCTACTACAACATCATTAGGCAAGCAAAAAACTGTATTTTGCAAAATGATTAGAGGAGAGTAGTGGCTCCTCGAGGGAGATATTTAAAGTATTGAACTAACTTGTCTACCCTGAATGTTAAAACCAGGCAACGAATTCCTCAGCTAGGCGCTGTAAAATGATGGCCACATTTTTCAATAATAAAATAGAGAAGATTTATGTGACTTTGAGGATCAGCCTTCCTTAGTGGAGAGCTCTTTTAAAACTCTTAGCCCTCATGAGGGGGGATTTGGCCCATTTACGCAGCATCTCAAACTTTAAACCAGAAGTGGTAGAAAAGGATATGTTAGAGGTGAAATCTGGTTCACCTTTGGACCTAAATCCTTATTTCATCTTTTCTCATTGAGCTTCCACTTTAAGTCCATTGTTTACACAGATCTTTAACGTTTCTTTGAATAGGGCTCAGTATCCTGTCATGCAAAAACATGCCCTGGTCCTGCTGTTAACAAAGAAAGCAGGACTTGATGCCTCTTCTGATTTCATTAAAGTCACATATGTCTCAAGTGCTGGACAGGCTAGTTAAAGCCCAGTTAATGCACTTTTTAGAAAGCAAGAACCTGCTGGTCCATACCCAAATGGGCTGTAGAGCCAGAAACAGCATGGAGTCCACCTAGTTGGAAGTATTGGATAGTATTAGATCCAAGGTTGACCAGGACAAGGCTGCAACCCTGTTCCTGTTGGATTTGTCTGCAGCTTTTCACATGGTCTCATATAGCCTAATAATGCAGGGACAGCATGACATTGGACGAACTTTGAAAGCTTTTCAATGGTTAAGATCCTTTTTGAACAACAGATGTCAGTCAGTTCAACTGCCCCCTTTTCTGGGCCAGCCATCGAATGTCCAAATGTGGGGTCCCACAAGGCTCTTTACTTACTCCCACCTTGTTCAATATCTATGTGTCATCCTTAGCAGGTATTGTCAAGGCTTGGGGCTTTGAGATACTCTCCTATGCTGAGTAGTCTCAGCTTAATATTTCCATATGGGAGAAACAAGGAGAAACACTGGACAATCACATAGGCTGTCCCTCCAAAGTTACCACATGAATTCATTCACACTGCCCGAAACCTAATGCTGAGAAAACAAAGACACAGCTCTTTGGTGCAGGCTGTACAATCTGGAACGACTCCTGGTGGCTGTCGCTCCTGAGCGAGCCTAAACCAAAGAGGATAGCTAGGAATCTTGGCTGTTTCATAGACTTCTCTTTATGCAAGACCAGGTAAATACAGCATGTGTTAAATGTTTTGAAGTGCTCTGATTGCTGTTATAAACGTTTTTGTTGGATCCTACCAGATTATCGAAGGACAGTCACTCAATCATCAATTAGGAGTAGGCAGGACTATGAGAATGCCTTACACCTAGGAGTGGCTGACTTCCTAGTTACTCGATTGCAATCCATTCAGAACCCGGCAGCTAGACTTATCAGTAAAAATGCACAAAGTAGCTTGGCTTCTGCCTGCTTGAACTCAATCCATTGGTCCTCTGTACGCAACAGTGCCAAAATCAAGCTACTATGTTATCTTCATAGGGCACTCTACGATACTGGGCCAGTCATACTATCTAAGTAAGTTGCTTTCTTTAATTCTACATATGCACTTTGCTTCACTAATCTAGCTATGGTGTGGGCCAAGTGCATTTAAAAAGCTAGAATTGGTGGATATACTTTCAATCCTCGATCCAGCACCGGGATATCCCCTTGGGGATGATTGTAGCACTTTATAAATACAGTAACTAAAATAAATAAATATGTTGTTGTAATAACAAGTCAAGCACAAGGAAGTACTCGTTGTGCCAGTTATCTACAGACACACTATTCGTTTTTCTAATGTTAGGTAGACCTCAGCAATAAATTGTGGCTTTTTTCATAAGCAGCTTTTCATACCGCACTGAAATTGTTTTTATAAACCTTACTCATTACTCAAATGTTGTTTCATTTTCCAACATAGGAAGGAACAAAAAGTTGTGTCGGTCTCATCAGATATGCAGATGTCACTTGCAAAGCATTGAAAGTTCCAGCATGGTGCTTTCAGGCCACTGCAATCTCAGAATAATCACCTCCGGTACTGACCACTAGAATAGCGGCAAACCAAATGATTGTCAGTTCAAATATAAATACGGTCTATTAATGCATTACAGTTTTTTTTACTTCATCCAATAACTCCAGTCGCTGGGACGTAGTTTCTCAAACAGGCCTGAAAACAAATGTCTGTACTGAGTCCAGATTGGCAAGGCATGATCCTTCTCACGCAGGGCATTTTTCCTAATAGACAAATGAATATTAGAAGACTGGACAAGCTAAGTCAATTTTACATAGTTCCCATGCATTCCAATCCACGCCGTTGATTTTAATAAACCCCTGCTCGATCTTCACTGCAAGAGCGGGGGACATAGCCTTGAAGCAAACTTGTTTCCTCTAAGGTTCTGTCTTCAGCAGGAGCCTGTATGGAAGCAATCACAGGCGGCCTGTAAATATAATCTGGGTGAATAATAAAGATTTGCACTGTACTGTTGTAGATAATTGCTGAGTGTGCCACTTGGCCTGCAGGCCAGTGTGTCTCAAATCCCCTAGGAAGCAACATCGAGGTTCCTGAAGTTCTCATCCCTTTTGGCCACAAAGCACACTGGAAATTGTGTACCTACAGTATGAAACGCATATGGCTCACGCAAACTCTTTTCGCCTACAGTTTTATGGAGATTTTTAATCATTAAATTCTGGCTAGGCTGTCACATCGGCAGACCCTGTAGCACACACCTATAGAGTGATTCACTTGCCCGGGACACAGGCCCTCACAAACCTCCTTAATTGATGTAAATGAGTCTCTACTAAATTATTCACCCAGAGCTCTTGCATTGTCTCTTAAAGTGGCACACTTACTTCACTCTGACACACTCGCCAGCAACAATGGAGCGGCAACCGTGCTGCTGCCCATTCCTGAAACTGTCCTGCTGCTCCTACGAGTGCTACTACCCACCTTAGCCAATGAGAAGATCCGGGACTCAAGAAGGCAAAATACAGAAATGCCTGTACTCAGTACCTGCAGATACTGGCCCATTTAAGAAATTGTCCACAGGCCATTCAGAAAGGAAACCATGTTTGAGATCGGGCGGATTTGAAGATAAGCTAGAGAATGCATGCACAGCTTTTAAAATTCTTGACTCATCAGGTATTTCAAGTACTATGCAGGTGGATATGGGCAGAGACAAGGTCACTATGGGGGTCATTCTAACCCTGGTGGTAAAAACCGCCAGGGCGAATGACCGCGGTAGCACCGCCAACAGGCTGGCGGTGCACCGCTGGGCATTCTGACCGCGACGGTTCAGCCGCGGCCAGAAACGGAAAGTCGGCGGTGTCCCGCCGACTTTCCGCTGCCCTTGAGAATCCTCCATGGCGGCGGAGCGCGGGGATTCTGACACCCCCTACCGCCATCCTGTTCCTGGCGGGTCTCCCGCCAGGAACAGGATGGCGGTAGGGGGTGCCGCGGGGCCCCTGGGGGCCCCTGCAGTGCCCATGCCAATGGCATGGGCACTGCAGGGGCCCCCGTAAGAGGGCCCCAAAAGGAATTTCAGTGTCTGCCTAGCAGACACTGAAATTCGCGACGGGTGCTACTGCACCCGTCGCACTCCAGCAACTCCGCCGGCTCCATTCGGAGCCGGCTTCATCGTTGCTGGGTCTTTCCCGCTGTGCTGGCGGGCGGCCTTTTGGCGGTCGCCCGCCAGCACAGCGGGAAAGCCAGAACGGCCGCCGCGGTCTTGTGACCGCGGTGCGGTCATTTGGCGGTAACCGCATGGCGGGCGGCGACCGCCGCCCGCCGCGGTTAGAATCACCACCTATGTGTATGCTTAATACTCCATGCCAACAGTCCTTCCATGCTGAGAAATAGCATATGTTCAATGTAACACATAGGGGGTTATTACAACTTTGGAGGAGGTGTTAATCCGTCCCAAAAGTGACGGTAAAGTGACGGATATACCACCAGCCGTATTACGAGTTCCATAGGATATAATGGACTCGTAATACGGCTGGTGGTATATCCGTCATTTTACCGTCACTTTTGGGACGGATTAACACCTCCTCCAAAGTTGTAATAACCCCCATAGTTTTTAAAAAACGTTTGCATATTTGATCCGAAAAACTGGCATTCATCTAATAAAAATATTTGACTATTCTTAAAAACAAATTGAGAAGATACAAAGATTTATCCAATAAATATAACTAGGAACTACATTTGAAAACTCGATTACTAAATTAAAAGTCCAAAATGCTCGGTATACATTAGCAATGCCTTCATCCATTTAGCTAAGGTTTCACTGTGTGAAGGTTTCCAACCATCTGTTTAGCCTTTGATCAATAGTGATATGTCCGAGTGTTTCTTTTAATTATATTGACATTTTTATGAGGTGTATAAGATTGCACTCCCACTTCTTATGAGAATGCACAATTAAAAGTTATAGCATAAAACAGAAGGTAAAGTTTACCACACATATCAGAAGACGCCATGCTAGTGGATGCCGCCAGGGACGTCGGATAGTATCATCTCATTCACACGCCTATGACACATACTCACCAGGCGCCCACTCATGAACAGATGGGTGACTGCCCAGCAATGCCCTGGGATGTGGGAGGGGCCTGCAGTGAGGATCATAGATTGGGGCACCAGAAGAAAAGATGTCCAAACTAACATAAGTTTGGGGGGGGAGTACCGGCGGTTACACTGCACTCATATTTACCTACTTCTTGAGGAAGAACAGTTGATGAATATTAGTTTGGAGGAGAGACCATTGTTTTCTTGTACTGGGGAGGGGTAGTTGGGTAGGGAATACTTGGATTGTTTATTATGGGATACTTGAGTCACAAACCTCTCACCAAGGCAGTTATGGTTACAGTGGATTATTGCACACATGAATGGATTGGAAAGGAGGAGGAGAGTGGGGTGGGGAACAGTTCTGACGGGACGACATGGCTGCACTTGCAAATTATAAATACATTTGGGGTACGAACACAAAGAGAAAAAGATTTAAGGTCTTCTTCTATTTGCAAAGAAGAGGTGTCCATGTGGCGATGCTTCAAGAAACCCATTTAACGTCAGCTGAGGAAAGGGTTATTCAGAAACGGTGGAGGGGTCATGCCTACTTTACCACTTTCTAAGCTTATGCCAGAGGAACCCTGATTTGGATACTGGCTGGGGTCCCCTTCCAGTACATAGACAGCTCCATCAACCCAGATAGGCGTTATGTTGCTGTGAAGGGAAAACTGGAGGGCCAGGTTCTGATCCTAATTAGTGTTGATGGACCTAACAGAGACCAAGGTTCATTCTTTGCAAAACGTATGGTACGGCTGGCCCCACATCTTATGCAATCAATAGTGTTGGGGGGACTTTAACTATGTAGCTGACCCCCCCATGGACCACTTGCACCCCGTTACATGACTCCCCAATAACAAGAGTTGCATGCCATTTTCCAACCTCGTAAATGCAATGGGGATTGATAGATGCTTGTCATAGATTATATTCACAGACCCGCGACTACTCGTATTTTTCCCATTTATATCACTTACATGAATGCCTGGATTCCTTCCTTTGTACTCCAGATGTAATAGCCCTCACTCATGATGCCGAATACATAGCCCACACCATCTCAGATCATAACCCCATACATCTGAATTGGGGCTGCACTCACCCCTTCATCCCAACATGGAAATTAAAACCTGAATCATTAGAAGATTCACACTGTCAAGAAACATTGAGACAACATATTGACAATTTTTTCACCAAGAACATTGACAACAGCCAGCAACCCACTGATAGAATAGGACGTTTTTAAAGTGGCATTGAGGGGGAAATGTCACTGGGGGTAAGGCAAACGCTGCTGAGAGAAACCATAGCAGAGGAAGATAAACTGAGGGAGGAAGAAAAGAATAGAACAGGGTGCCCCGATCTCCATCATAGACTCTTGCAATTGAAAGAGACAGTGGCGAACCACTTGGAGCGGCTCCTCTGCTTGGATTAACCGACTAAGAGGGGATCAATCATAGTGGAAGTGCAGATAGAAACGGGGAGTAGGCTAAACAAAAAAGAGGACATTAAAACCCATTGCATGCAATATTACGAGAGACTGTACAAAAGCACGACCCATGGAGGCCATCCAAATGTTCTTAAACCAGTTGCCACTCACTAAACTTATGCAGAAGAAGCGGAAACATTGGGAGGGGAAATTACACTGCTGGAAGTTAGAAGCGCCATTAAGGGCCTAGCCAGGGGTAAGACACCAGGAACTGAGGGGTTCCCTGTTGAGTTTTATGCCACTTATTCTGACGTCTTGGCCCAGAAGTTGGTTACCTTATATAAAGCTGCAAAGGAGGTAGGACTATTACCAACCAAGACCAGGCAAGCACTAGTTATACCTTTATTAAAACCTGGTAAGTTACCATCTGACTGTGGTCCATATAGGCCCCTACCCATGCTGAATTTAGATTGTAAAATCCTTAGCAGAACTGGCAGCCAGGCTCCTCCTGCACATGATGACCCTGGTCCACCCTGCCCAGGCAGGCTTTATCCCTGGCTGGAACACAGCTATCAGTATCATCGATTGTTGGCTGTCATGATGGATCCATCCTACGATAAACCTGCAGCAGGTGTACTGGCATTTGATATTGAGAAAGCTTTTGACAGCCTTGAATGGAACTTTCTTTATGATGTGATGGCGATGATGGGGCAGGACGCGGATTAGAGAGCATGGGTACAATTACTATACAGTATACTACCCCTGTGGCCAGGGTCTGCACCGGTCGCTCAATTTCTGCAAGTTATTTGTTTAAGTGGTGTATCAGACAGGGCTATCCCCTCTGTTGTTTGCACTAGCTATGGAGCCTTTAGCTGCCATGGCCAGTAGGGCCCTGGCTACGGAGGAATACACATAGGTGGAGTGTATCATCGAATAGCTCTGTATGCTGATGATCTGAATATTTTCCTGCGGAATGACCTTACAGGTGCTAGACTCGTGTTGTCTAAGTTCTGAGCTCTCTCAGGCCTCCGAGTGAACTAGCGAAAATTCTGCCTCTTCCCTCTGACACCTGACTGCGCATCCCCATCGGACACATGCCATTTATGTTTTCTTATCCAGAGCTTGATCTTGTCTCAAAGAAGGAGCACAGCCATCACTCTGAATAAGGTGAATCTAGCAGTCACATTTTGATTATTTGCGACACATGATTGGATATAGACTAAAACCACTTCTAGTTTGGGCCAGAAAGTGATAAGGTTGTTGGAGGACCAAATGAAAGTCTTAGAGAGTTCTGCATATTGACTTGAACATGTGAAATGCCTATTGTCTTCTTATGCCTATTTGTCTTTCTTTTCCTTCTCACCATCCACCAGTTCTCTTTCAAAGGGGGTCCTGGAATGACAATCGCCAATCTTGCTCAAGAAATTAAACTGATATTAGAGAGGTAAAAAAGTGGCTGGATGTTGCAGACTATCGTTTTAATATGCACTTTCTTCAGACTCTTGATGTATAAAATTACGGGAGGTCATAGTGAATGATGGGAATGTTTCTAACCAAGTGGCTCTGAGCGACATCAAACTTACAATAGTATTGAAAACCAAGCGAAGCTCAAGCTGTCTATAATGTTACTCATAACCCTGTGTAGAAAAACATCCCCTGTAGTCACTGTTAACGGTCTTTAATTTCATATTATATATTGCCACCCAAATAATTTTCCCCTGATTTCCACAGCTATGAAGGGTCAGAGGAGTCACAACATCACCTAAACAGCCACCGAAAGTGCCCATTGTTACAGCTAGTGTCCTGCCACCTACCCCTACCTTGCACTGGCCATCACACCCCTCCCTTCTCACCACCCCAAAATACCTAGTATTCTGCCACTCTTTCAGAACACCCTCAGCTTTACCTCCTACATTTTAGAGAAAATAAACATGTTATTCATCCACTGACCTTCACAATCCTCTGCATTTACCACCCCCTTTTCACCCAAATTCGGATAAAACTGCTATTTCTGTCTAAATACCTCCTCTATCAATCCACCCCACTGACACTCAAATAAAGAAAATAACACCTGACCTCTGGTGACACACCCTACCACCATCTGTGCCGTCCGTTCAACTCCAACCCGAAGCTGTGCTCTCTTCTCCCTATCAGTGCCACACTGACTCACAGCCCATCACAGCAGCTTGGAATTATTTTATGATGTAGCAACAGTGGAAATCAACATTTGCTTCCCACCGTTGCTCTGTCATGGCAGATTTAGCATCTGGCATTGATGCAAAGCTCTTAGTAAGAGCCGTACATAACAAATGTATTCTGAATAATAACGATTTTAATTGACCTTAATGAAGGTCATCCTATGCCATTTAAAATAAAGTCAGTTGGAGTGGCTTAATCCTAGAAGAGGTAGATTTATTGTAAGAACCACTATCATTTGGACACAGTTTAGGCTTTTTTCATGAAGTGGACTTCTGTTGTACCGTGCAGAACTCATTCCAGTTATTTGCCATTTTCAGATTGCAACTTTTCTGAACTGCAGTGTAAGGGACTGATTGCAGCACAATGCATACATGCTGCTCTGAGCACCTTTTCTGTGTATTCAATGTCCCCTGTAGAAAACTAAAAGGGTTCCAGAAGGAGAGAAAACAAAAGAAATAATGAAACGTACAAGCTGGAACTTAAGACGTCTTAATAATGCCCATGTTTTCCTATATAGTGATGCAACTGCAATACATAATTTGACAGAGTCAGCTACTCCAGTGAAAGTTCAAAATTACACTGAGCCCATGTGTAAACGTATAAGACATAGGCGGTCATTCTGACCCTGGCGGTAAAAACCGCCAGGGCCGTGGTCCGCGGGAGCACCGCCAACAGGCTGGCGGTGCTCCTTTGGGCATTCTGACCGCGGCGGTACAGCCGCGGCCAGAAACGGAAAGTCGGCGGTGTACCGCCGGCTTTCCGCTGCCCAGGGGAATCCTCCATGGCGGCGCAGCTTGCTGCGCCGCCATGGGGATTCCGACTCCCATACCGCCATCCTGTTCCTGGCGGTTTCGGCCGCCAGGAACAGGATGGCGGTATGGGGTGTCGTGGGGCCCCTGGGGGCCCCTGCAGTGCCCATGCCAATGGCATGGGCACTGCAGGGGCCCCCGTAAGAGGGCCCCACTTAGAAGTTCAGTGTCTGCTTAGCAGACACTGAAATTCGCGACGGGTGCTACTGCACCCGTCGCACCCCTTCCACTCCGCCGGCTCCATTCGGAGCCGGCTTCCTCGTGGAAGGGTGTTTCCCGCTGGGCTGGCGGGCGGCCTTTTGGCGGTCGCCCGCCAGCCCAGTGGGAAACCCAGAATGACCGCTGCGGTCTTTTGACCGCGGTACGGTCTTCTGGCGGTTCCCGCTTGGCGGGCGGCTCCCGCCGCCCGCCAAGTTTGGAATGACCCCCCTAGTGTTTGTGTCTGTTGAAGATGCCCTTTTCTTCGGGTTATCTCTGACTGCCATAAAGTGAGGTCACGAGAAAGGAAGGGACTGACATCTCATTATCTTGTGACTGTCATTTCAACAATGAGGCACCATTTACTTAAATCTCCTCTGCGGAAACAAAAGCGCGGGATATTGTCCTGCCTTTCCTTTAAAAGTGTAATATTGATCCTTAAGTTTATAATTCCATACCATCTGAATCTGTACTTTTTGTCTATCCCGTCAAGGACTAAATTGAAAACACTCGCACTGATTTGTAATAAACCTGATAAGACATTCCAAGGTGTTCAAATGTGTTAGCAATAGTTTTCTGTGCTCTTAATTTTATTGACATAATTATTATTTATTTAGACATCTAGCATTATATTATTATAAAAATATGGTTGAACACCCTTCCAAGTAATCATCTGGTAAAACAAGGAATTACATGCTAAATTCAGTGCTTTGTGCACGAATAAATTCCAGCTGTAGCTGAATGCACTCCAGGCTTTTCACCCAGTACATTTCTGCAGGTTTAATGCATCATAAATCATCAAGGGAAAATAAAATAGATGTGGTAATTACCACAGCACTATCAAGACTTACACGTTGCTTGGGCCTGGACGAGGTTCTTGTTCTTGAATGTTCGGCGTTTGCCCAGGTAGGGGTGACTCTTTCTGGTAGCCACGGTGCTGCAGGCGATAGAAACGCCAAGGGCAGTCCGTGTCCTTCAGAAGTAGTGCCAGAGGGAAAAAAACCTAAAAAGGGGAAAACACCCCAAAAAGGAATTTCCTGGAAGGACAGCAAAATTCAATATGCAAAATATAAGATCAAAAATGAACAGGAAGGCACTGGAACAAAAGTATAACCAGTATCTGACACAAAGGAGAAGCAGCGAAGACACCATCCAAACAGAAAGTGTTACAGCGCAAGGAGGAGGAGAATCACAGCCCTTAAATACCCATAAAACAGGAAGCGACCAAAAGGAAGTGCAAAGACACCATATTGGATAGGGAAAAAACACATAGAAAGTAAAAGACAAGGAACCATACTTAGTAGGGAACCAATGTATGCTGGGAAGAGAGGGGAATAATGGGAAAGAGGGAAAACATAAAGGGAAGAACAAACGAGGGCGACAGAAAAAGAAGGACAACAATAACAGGTAAGTGGGGGGAGGTTTTTGGTGTAGAGAGGCGTGCTGGGCCGGAAAGAAATGAGGCCCCATGCCCAATTTGGGGCCTCGTATGCAGCAAGAAAGACTGGGGGCGCGGCGTGCCCCAGCGCTGCGTGCCGCGGCCCGAGCCGAGTGTTTGGCTCGCGCAGTGCGCCGCGGCGCGATAAGCACTGACATTCAGGTCACTGCATATTTACTGGCCCACTTCCAGTTAGGGCCATAGATCAAAAGATCCTTCTGACAGCATGCACATCATGAATTCGGTAATAATAAAATAACATCTAATTTACATACTTGCACTATAAATGGAACAATCAGCATAAAGGTATAGAATGATAATGTTCAGTAGGCTAGTATGAAGCTAGTGAGAAATGTCCAATGACTAAACAATGGAAGTTGATGAATAATTACAATCAAGAAACACTTATGTACATCATTCTCATAGAGGTTTATACTTTGGGATTTGGAGAATGTTCCCAGGGAACATTTGCTCTTGTGAGATACATTTTTTCTCTTTAAAGGTATTGCCACATACTGTTTAATACCTTGATTAGTTGCTTCTAATTTTAATTACACTGACGACTTTTCCTCATCTTAGTCAGCATTCAATGATGTGTCTCTTCCCCCAGAGAAAAGCAATAGAGCAATTACACCTATGTTCCTAAAACACTTACTTGTAACATTTTGTAACTAATCATCACGGAGAAAGTAAAATAAGGAAGGAAGAGAGATGGCAAGAACTGTAATGGGAAGACCAGGATCAGATTAAAGTATACTACTTGCATCAGAGTTACTATTCCCCATCTAACTCCTAACTGGATGTGGACATAGCTGTCAGGGACCCATGAAATTGACCTGATATTGACACAAGAAATAAATCATGCATGATCCAGAATTGGTGCACACCCACTGCTTTATTTACAAATCAATGCACCACCTATTAAACATCATGAGAAAGGGCATTCAATCTACAAAATGCAGTCTATAAGAAGATATGATGGTCAAAGGTAATCACTTTTGGAGGGGCTTCACAAATATTCTTGAATTATACCCTCAATGCAGAAAGCCAAAGAAACACCCCTGGGGGTTGCCTCCGAGGCATGATGTAGCTGTCCAGGTCATATGCAGAACAGTTGCCCTGTCTAAGACATGTTCTGCAAATAGTCAACAAAGCTTTGTGCATTCCCATCAATCCTGACTCATACTTATTCATTTTTCTATACTTGTCGGTGGCCTGTAGCACGGTCAACCACAACATCTTAATGGACATTCCAGACGATTGGATAGACACAACATTCCTGTAGGTAATCAAGGGATATTGTTAGAAATTGACCTCCCTACAGGGTCACCCCTAAATATGTTGCCTTCCTCCTCCTATTTGTGCTGAATTGTTTTTCTCCTGTTGGCCTTAGGACTCTTCGCACATTAACACTGACAGCCAGTGCTAAAGTGCCTGTGCTCTTGCTCTCTAAACCATGGTTTAATTGGTTTATATTCAATTGGCATATTTTATTTACTTTTAAGTCCCTTGCATAGTGGTATACCATAAACCCAGGGCCTTTAAAGTAAATGCTACAAGTGGGCTTACAGCACGTATTGTGCCACAAACTTAAGAAGCACCTTAAAACATGCCCCATGTTTGCTATTACAGCCTGAATGCAGTGTCTACTGCTGTGCCAATTTTGCAATTAAAACTCCTTGCCAAGCCCTAAACTCCTATTTCATTACATATAAGTCACCCCTAAGGTAGGCCTTAAGTAGCCCATCAGGTACGGTCCTGTGTAATTAAAAGGTAGGATATGTACTTTTAAGTTTTACATGCCCTAGTTGTGAAAAACCTCCCAAATTTGTTTTTCACTATCCCTCCCATAGGCTATCATTGGGAATTCTGTATTGCATTTAATAAGCAGTAATTCTTAAATGAGAGGAGGTACATATATCATGTTTGTTATCTATGAACTTGTAATGATACACCTTCTTCAATGGTTGAGTTTATCATTTCAAGTTTGCAAATGCCACTTTTAGAAAGTTGGCATTTTCCTGCCCTTACTCCTCTGTGTGTGCAGCCTGTCTTATGTCACATGACTGGGTGTAACTGACAGGACCTTGTGAATTCCTCCCAGACAGTCAAACAATAGTGGTATTAGCAGAGCCTCAATGTGCAATTAACTTGCTTGATGGGGATCAGAGCTAAGCACAGCCCCACTTGCACCTGACTATGCTGTGCCTTTCTTCTCACAATAGGCTTAGCAATCCTGTATTGTCATTGCAGCCAGCGTAGAGCCAGGACAGGGGGGCAGGAAACTCTCAGAACTTCAAAGAACCTTTCCAGACCTTCTCCCACCTTTTAGGAGTAGGGCACCATTGTATAAACATAGGGCTCTCAGATCCACTCTTCAGTTCACTACTGCATCTGCGGAAGGACTCTCAGAATAATGCCTGCTGGTGTGACCTGCTGGTCTCTCTTCCAGACTGCTGCTGTACCTGGAAGGCTTTGCTGCCAGGGGCAAGCTTTGAAGCCTCACAAGCCAGCCCTGCTGTTGAGCCCTGCATCTTCATCTGTACCCAGGACTTCCAGAAGTGACTCCAAGGGAGACTTTGCTGGCATCCTGTTCAGAGCCACACGGAGATAACAGGCTCCCCCTATCTTGAACCCATACCTGGACTCAGCCTGATTGAGTCCTGAAGCTCCAAGGTGTCTCCATATACTCCTGGACCCTTGGTTGTGGTACTAAAGGTGACCAGATGTCCGGGGTTGGCACTTTTATCTTTAGGAACCATTTTACCTAAAACTTAAAAAATTGATAACTCTGATTCTACTGATTGGATGTGTGTTGTTTTGGTGTCAATTAATTGCGTAAACTGTACTCTATTGTCCCTAATTGGTTTGGGATTTTTCTTGTGTTATGTCTTCAATTTACTACTGTTTGTGTACTGCACAAATACTTTACACATTGTCTCTAAAGTAAGTCTGGCTGCTTTATGTGCCAAGCTACCGAAGGTTGAGCACAGGTTAATTTAGTGACTTTTTGTTGTTCACCCTCTGAATTATTATGGCTGTTGCTTGGCCAGGGCTCGCACCCCAGTCAACCAACAACCCAATGTATCACAGATATGGTTTGCATTCAATTATCCAATGCATCTGCCCAAACTAGGCACATTTCCCTCATCCTGGACACTCTCCTTTTAGGAGTCCCAATTCTATTATTTCTCCATCTTTCTTCAACCTTTGTCTGAAAAGAATTGGGGCCTTACTCTTTAACCCTGCTATTTCACTCTACCAATATGCCATATGAAGAGGAGACCTGATGGTCACAACTTTACCTACTAAGTGCCCCTTAACCAGTATTCTAAAAAATAAACAGGAATGTGTGACGTTGTGTAAAACAGAATCCTCTAAAGGTGTCATTGATTCTCTTAACATACATAACTGCAAACCACTTATCATTTAGTACTCTAAATCCTTTGTATTCCTTCTTTGAAGCAAGCTCATTTTCCACAAGCACATAAGCAACATGGCTAAAATGCACAATTGGAAGTAGCAATCTAACATGAATGAAATACTTAACTACAGTAGCTTCTTATTGTAAGTAGATGTCTTTTAGAAATGGCCTGCCTGGTGCACAAAAAGTACACACTACTTCTATTCTCAATGTCTCATAGAAACTGATATTCACAAGTTTCTCTTTGAGCTCTTGGAATTAAAAAATAACATACAATGAATCAATATTAATCTGATCACACATGCACACTTTGGGACTCCATTTCTCACCTATCCGTACTAACCCCCGGTATTAGGCCTTCATGAGAGATTGAAAGCACCTTCTGTTCAACAGTCATTTTCTACTTTCTTCGTCAACTTTCCAATACTCATCAGCCCTATTCACTGCTTACCCAATACTCTGCATCCTGTCTTCTGCACATATCTCTCCATTCCTCATAGGCTTTCCTTGTTTACTTCTCTCAGTTGGGTATTGCTAATGAACCTTTATTTGTAAATGCTGTTTATTATTTTATTTCATGATGTATAGATAAATGAAAATCTTCAGTTTTATCTGTGTATAATATTGGTGGGTGTATATGCCATTTACTAGGAAGTCTGGGCCTGGTTTAGAGTTTGGTGGATGGGTTACTCCATCACAAATGTGACAGATGTGACCCTATGATGGTGTCTATAGGGTATAATGGAATTGCAATATGATGCATGGGATATTCGTCACATTTGTGAAGGAGTAACCCCATTCGCCAAACTCTAAATTAGGTCCGCTGTTTCTTTTACTCTTTAAAATGTGTTATCTATTTACAACTAAACAATTATATGTTCATGTGGTAACCCACCCCCCAGATACAGAAATGAATTGATTCATAAATGATGAGCAGGGCTTCCTATCATATTGCCCATCAAACCATCAAACTCATGAAATGAAAAATGTTGAACTCTCCTGTAGCAATATCCAGACCATCATCTTCAGCTGTAAAAAGATCTTGTTGGCAGTGGCAGCTAGTGAACTTTAAAAGTAGTGGGTTGTAAACAGCTGCCCTGAATTGCATTGACAGTTCAACCAAACTCACCAAAATGTATTTCTCTCTGGGTATATGGTGGTTTGTCTCCCCAAAAAAATAAAAAGACATTGGGCCAATGTGTACATTTTGCAGTAGAATTGTCATATATGGTAACTAAAATTGCAAGTATTACAGATATTTAAAAGTCACTAATTAAATATTCCATTATCACCATTCCCATAATAAGGTGAAAATATGATGTCAAAATGTTTCCATACGGTCTGCATAGACAAATGCTGCCTCACATGCTAAAGTATCATAATGACATGGTAGGAGTGCCCTTTTTACAAGGATACACAGAATATTTCACAAATGGCCATTTAATGACTGAAACGCCTTTCTTAAACAAAAGATGGCCATCATATGCCAAGGATGGTAATTTTTATGCGGGGCCCTCTTTCCTGGATATTTGGGCGTCACTTGAAACTTAATTCATTAAAAACCAAGTTCCATCTGATATCCTCACCCAACTGTAACATTACTATTCAATTCTAGCTAAACTCACTCTTGACATTTAACCTCAAACCTACAATAGTAGAATTATTTTAATTGCAAGGCTCCCACTTAGATAAAATAAAGTCAAACTTCATGCACCCCTTGGTCCTCTCTCAAGAGAAGCACAAATTCAAGTCAAACACCTCTATAATATAAAACATTTCATCTTTATTTCTGATTTTAAACTAATAATCCAATCGCTTATACGAAAAATTACAGCTAGCTCTTCTCAAAACAACTCTCCAGGTAGCTGCTGGATAGGCTTAATGCACCAGAAAGTTTATTTCACTGAACCCACAGAAGTGTTTCACTATTGAAACTAGGAACACCTTTTAGCTTGTTTGTATGACTCAAAGAGCCATATTTTCTGGCTCACCAAACCACCTTGCACAGGAGGTGACCATATCGGGAAACTGTGCCTCCTCTTTAGCAGATACAGTTTACTCCTCAATCTTGAACATTCAAGAAAACAAAAGCCCTAATGCAATCTTTTTTGTGAAATTTGTCCAGGGTTTTTTACTCCAGTCTGCCAAAAGTTAAGACCATTCTATCTTTGATGCCTGAATAAGAACTAAAATCTGTATTTTTTCAAAGTTAATATCATTTGTGAATGACCCCACCCAACATCACTTCAAATAAAATATTTTTGATCATATTGTATTGTATACTTGTATATTTCATTTTGAATGTTACAGTTCATAACTTGTAAAAAAACTCCTCCTAAAGAAAGTGATCTGCCATCCATTGGGTCTACTTTGTTCTATATAAAAACAACTAATACATAAATAAAACTACTTTGCAAAGAATAGCCACCTCTATCTCTGAGGTGACTACCATTATGCCAAGTTTGCCTACAATATAACAGAATATAGCCTATACCAGGATTGACCACAATCCTGTCCGGAATATCTCCCACAGTGAATAAGACATTGATTATTATGACAGGAATGACCACCATAAAACCAAATATGTATACGATATGCTTCAGCTAAACCCTAGTAAAACAGGATCACAGTTATGCCAGTTATGGCCAAGATAAGAGAAATTTACCTGACATGGCCTTCATTCTGACATGGATTGGAACCATAATGCCATGGCTGCGAGCAAAGCACAAAACATTTCAATCCCAATGATGGCCACAATAACGTATTATTGTTACTATCATAGAGACCTCTATTTTGCAATAGGACAAAACTGTGCAATTGATCTTAATTGACAATGGGGGTAATATGTCTATAGTGCTTATAACGTGAATCAGGAATAATTTTTAGATGCCTTTCTGCCTTGCAGATCTCTTAGGGCCTCAGACTACCATGACCTGAAACTGCACACAAATTCATTTTTATTATTAAATGGGTAAAGATGCATTTTTTTCGAGCACTAGCAAAAATGCCAACAGGCTCGGCTGAAGGCCTTTTTGGCATTACACAAGTTTGTTGCAAGGATTGATAACAGAGATATTAAAGACAGTAGTAGCAAGAATTGGTATTGTTAAAAAGTAAAACCGTATTATGGATGAAATACATTTTATTAATCACATTAAATAATATTTTCCCTTTTTAAAGAAAATGGATAGTGCTTGCTTAGTGGACATTATTGTCATAGAAAGTATGAGGTACGTATTCATAAAATGAGTTGTAAAATTCCCGATGAATACAGTCTCTGTCACTTGTTACAAAATTAGACAATGGGTGGGTGATACCCTGTAGTTCTTTAAAGGCTACCACGAGACTCAAATTTAATTGTTCCCAAATGAATGTGCATAAATGGTTGAAACAAGGACCAGTATGATCTTGCACCTCCATATTACACTCCTCAGTTTACAGAGTTTTTCTCAAAGAACAAAATAAATTAATCTTTTGGCTAATTAATTTTGTGAACAAGTGATAGTATTACATGTATTAACTGATTAGTTCCTTTGACGTTTCCATTCCCACTTTTTCGAATTTGAAGAATCAGTTGATAATCATAGTTTAAACTTCAAGTTTTACTCCAACTTGTCAAATGCTTCAAATTTTTCATGTAATATTTCTTCTTTGATAATAAATTATTATTCTGATTCTTTGAGGTTTTTAATTATGCACTTTTCTAAATTTGGCCTGATTTGTTTCATAGCATCTTTGCGTTTGTTAAGAGTACATAGAAATATCAGGAATTTCTTTGTGATATCAGTGACACTAGTTAGCAATATAACACTAGTACCTCCTATTACAGGTATTTGAGTTTTAGCTCTTCCTTTTTGTTTTGTTGGTCATTTGATTTGAAATCAATTTTCTTTGATAGTATAGTGCTCTAGTCATATTTAATTTTTTACCATGACAGTCTCTTGTTTCAGTAGCAATTACTAGATGTCTTGTTTCCTTTTATATCATCGTAATAACCTTTTTCAGCATACAATCTTCTATAAAAGTTGTATGTTACAAGACTTTTTAAGTGGTCAATATATTCCAGTGCTTTCAAAAGGTAGACTGTTATACTTGTATCTTTCAAGCGTTATTTCTAGAAACATAATAACATGATTTGAGATACAGATAGATGGAATTTCTTTAGGCAAGACTAGACACAATAATATTTTTTCATTTAAAAGATGGTTCCATCTAGGTCACAGGGCTACATTAAAGGCTGTAGCAAATATTACTTTCAGATTTGACTCCTAAGCACTGTATCTATCTGAAACTAATGATAGCTGAAATTTGAAAGGCAAAACTATGTTGGCCACTGGTTCACAGTTCAGTTGTTATAGTGAGCTAAGAATTCTATGTTATTTTAAAACCACAGAGCAAGGTGAGATCTTATTATCACAGTCTATTGGTGGCTTAAGTGTCTGCTTTATATAAATGTGGATCTTCTTCTTAAAATAGCTACAAAGTACATATGTTTATTAGATAGTCAAATATCATGTTTCCCTCTGGCTGATACATTGTAGTTTCAGTGTAGTGTGAAGATTTTGAGTCTCTTTTCCCTCGGTTAGGATTATATTTATTTTGCAACTTAGGAGATCTAACTTGGCTTTATGGGTAATGAAGTTGCCATATGATCAGTAAAGGCTGACATAGGGAGCAAATTAATATGCATTCTTTCACAGTAAGCCAATGAAGCTATTTTAACAGTGGTGTAACATTGGTGTGTCGAGGGTGATGAAAGTTCACCTTAGCTTCCTCATTCTGAATAACTTGAAGTTTGTACAGAATAGCGCTCAGCAGGCCTTCATAGATTGCATTCAGTTAATGGGGTTTAAATGTGATTGACGCTATCGCTATCAGCTTCTGTGCTTTGATGGTCAGGAGAAGCACAATTTCCCTCACATTTTTTAGAAGAAACATATATTTCAAAACCAATATGCTGTCCTGAGCCTGCACACAGAGATTTCCATCAACTACAACTCCTGTTAGACCTGACTTCCTTGGCGTGGTTTCCCCAAACAATTTGCCTTCTGACCTTCAGTTTTGTTGATGTTTGCTGGCTTTAGGACTCTGGGCACTTCACCACTCTAACCATTTCTAAAGTGCATGAGCTCTCTCCTAAAGGGATGGTAACATTGGCTTATCCACAATTGGCATATTTAATTCACTCATAAGTCCGTAGTAAAGTGCACTACATGTGATCAGGACCTGTAAATGCTGCTAGTGATCCTGCAGCACTGATTGTGCCACCCACTTCAGTTGCTCCTTTAAACATGTCTCAAGCCTACCATTGCAGAGCCTATATGTGCAGTGTTAAACTGCCATGTCAGCCTGGCCAGTTAACCTTCTTGCAAGGCCCTAACCTTCCTTTTTTTAACAGATATAGCTCACCCCTAAGGTTGGCCCTGGACATCCCCAAGAGCAGGGTGCAGTGTATCTGAAAAGGTGGACATATGCTTTTAGATTTTAGATGTCAAGGTAGTGAAGAACACTTAAAATCTTTTTTCACTACTACAAGGCCTATCTCTTCCATAGGATAACATTGGGATTGCTTTATTACATATTATAGTGTAATTTCCAATTGGGAAAAGATGCCCCCCCCCCCAAGTTTGTTGTCTCTGGAATCTCAATTTAAAATCACAACTGATGGGGAGGTTAAATTATAAATTGTAATTCTGAAAGTTGGCCCCTTCTTTCCTTAAATCATCTAGTGCCTTCTCTCTGTCTATGAATACATGTCTAGGTGTGGGTGACAGGTGAGCTCTTGTGCATTCCATCCAGACAGCCACCCACAAAGGGAGCTTAGGTGTAACTGATGGACCATCAACATCCAGATGGCTCATCCTGGACAGGATAGGAGGGAGGAGTTGACACTTACAACTGAATGAACTGTGTCCTGATCCCACACAAAGGGCTACATTACCCCCTGTAGTGAGTCTAGAGCCAGGCAGGGAATCAGTGCACTTCAAAGGTCTCTCTTTGACGTTTCCCCACTTTAAAGGCACCACTGAGTTTAAGAACTGGACTTCTGACCCCACCAAATCAGTACACTTCTAGACCTGAGGACATTCTGCCAGGAAGAAGGACGTCTGGGCTGCTGACGGAACTCTGCTGGACTTTTCTGGGCTCGTGCTCTGCAATGCCTGACCTGCTGCCCTCCCTACCTAGGAGTGATAAGGACTGGACCTGTAATTCTACATCCCAGACCCAAGTGACTCCAAAGGCTTATTGTTTTACCTTCTTTTCTAAAGTGTCAGGGACATCAAGTACGTCACTTCATCCTGCAACAGCATCTGGACTTTGCTTGGTGCAAGTCTTGCCCTGCCAACTGGTGCCAATCCAGTCCTGGACCCTTGGAAGTAGATATAAAGTGCTTCAACTGAAAAATCCAAGCATCGAAGCTGATGCGCCAGTCAGAACTAATGCATCTCACCTCAATGCATCGCCACTGCTACTGAGGACAAAGGGCCAGATGTAGGAAGCCTTTTGCATGTCGCTAACTGCGAAAAACGCAGTTTGCGGCATGCAAAAGGCCGAATGAGATTCTCATCCTCAAATTGCGAAAATTTAAGGATGCGACTCGCAAATAGGAAGGGGTGTTCCCTTCCTATTTGCGACTGCATCGCCATGCTGAGTTGCTTTGTGACTGCGAATGCGGTCGCAATCCAACTCGCAGTTACCACCAGTGTCACACTGGTGGTAACTCATTTCCTTCCCCTTTGTGAATGGCGAAAAAAATATTTTTTCAGAGCAGACAGTGGTCCTATGGACCACTGCCTACTCTGAAAAAAACGAAACCAAATGGCTTCGGAAGTTTTTTCTTTTTGCAACTCGTTTTCCTTTAAAGAAAATGGGCTGCAAAAAGAAAAAAAAACTGCTTTATTGAAAAAGCAGTCACAGACATGAAGGTCTGCTGACTACAGCAGGCCACCATCCCTGTGAGTGCAGGGACTCGCTATGGGGTCGCAAACTGTGACCCACCTCATTAATATTAATGAGGTGGGTCTTTGCGACCCCATAGAGAGTCGCAGAAGGTGTCTGAGACGCATTTCTGCGTCCCATTTTGCGAGTTGCAATTTGCGAGTCGGTCAGACTCGCAATTTGCAAGTCGCAACATTTTCCTTTCCTACATCTGGCCCAAAAACACCTCATCGCCAGCTGTGTGGCTCGATGATGACATTGCTAAGAAACCACCGCCTCAGCATCTCGGTTTGCATGGTTAGGATCCGACAAATCACCTGCATCCAGCAGGATCGATGCATCACCTCCTCTGCTTCATGCATCAGGCCTGGTCAACGGCGCAACAAGGACAAGGTACTTTTTCAATGGAACAAGGTTGGTCCCTTTATCTGACCCACGCTCCATAGCAGTTGGCCTGACTTTTCAGATTTCACCTGTTTAGCTCGACCAGATAGCCCATTTGGCGCTTTATGCTTTTAAGCACTATATTGCATGTTCATCATTAAAAATTCATATTTTGACTTCTAGTTAATGGAATGTTAACATTTTGTTCATTAAATTACCATCTATCTTTCTAACCAAGTGTGTTATATTTTTGTCTGGTGTTTTTTACTGTTTTACTGTTTGAAGTGTTACACAAATACTTTATACATTGCCTCTAGAATCAAGCCTGCCTACTCTGTGCCAAGCTATCAGAGGTTTTACCTTTTAGTTTTTATAAAACTTACCCTGACAAGGACTGTGGTTCCTGCTTGGACAGGCAGCATACCTCTGCCAACTAAAAACCCCATTTCTAACAGTACCCTAACTCCTAGCTGAAGATGAGGGAGTCGGTAATGGGCCTAATTAATCTGCCCAATAGAGCTGGTTCTAAGTGCAGGTCTTATTATTCAGTAAGACTGTCTTTGTTTTGTCTGTGCTTAGTTTTAGTTGCTTGGTTTTCATTTAAATAGAAATATACTTTATTGTATTTTGAAAATAAGTATGCAGCAATGAAGTTCCATGTAAGGTGAATTCTAGCTGTTAATCCTCAGCATACTTATACATACTGCAGCCTTTCGATAGTAGTTTCACAATGAGAACTCTGATATATATATATTGAATAAAGGTGAGGAAAGCAAGGATACTTGTGGAACCCATTCGGTTGAACTGAGAAACATTCTCATCTAACCGATTGTGTTGAGCAAAGATTTGATCAAGTAAAGTGCACTGCCTTGTACCTCAGCTTCCTCTACCTGGTTGATTTAGATCTTAGGATCAATCCATCAAAAACTAAAGACTGGTCTAATGACAGTGAAACATCTTTCCCCTGATCTCTTTTTCATCTTAGTTCACCCTGTACAGTCAAGATTATGGACTGTATGCTATGTATAGGATGAAGGGGATGGGGAAAGATGTGTCCTCTAATGCCTGCATAATTCTAAGGCAACCTAAGTCTCTAAATGTTTTGAAAGAAAATGGAGCAGAGAGATAAAGTAATGTAATATTCTAGTGAATTAAAATTACCACTGCCAAAATGCTTACACTATTTATGCCAGAACAATTACATTTTTTAAAATCAATTCACGGTGTTTAACAAATCTTGAATGCAGTCTCACAAAATCTCCTGGTTTGCCCTTGACCTCAAATAGTTTAAACAAGCTAAATCACATTTATGAACAAAATTGGTTGAAAAATAAATGCCTCTTCTGTACACTTTATTACCTCACTGTACTTATAAAATACAAAATAGCCATTCTCTTATTACAAAAACTTTCTGGGATAATCTGATTAGTAAAGCTATAAATCAATCTGCAGTTGTGCCCTTGTTAATGAAATGATCAATATCAGGAAGGTCTTGGCTGCAAATTATATTGGTCATTAGCCACATATGTGTATTCCCTGACAAGTCGTTTGCCCACATCTACCTCTCTTAGGTATCCTTTCTCTCTTATACCAATCTCTGTAGACAATGGCATTGTACTGCTGCAGACCATTAAACCCACTGAAACCCCAAATTATGCTGTTCCAGCTTGTCTACTCAAACAACACACCCTTCTATTTGCATTGGTCATTAGCCTTGCATGAATCTCTACATTCAACAGGCTCCAGTTTCACAAAAATATATTGTATTACTCAACATCTCAACAAACCTAATCTCCCTTCTACTCAGTGAGCCAGTAACCAGCCAATCACTGCTTTGGTGGTGTGTGCCAATATCTTTGAGAAGGTTATTAGTTAACAAGTAAAATATTTTCCTATTATCACGGTTCCACCAAGATCCTGACCACTTCATGAGCAGAAAATGCCATCTCATTCAGTTAGGATGACAACTTTTGCTTTATAGGCAAGGAGTCAGATGGACCTAGCCTTAGACATGGTGGATCATTCTATCCTTATTTCAGGCTTGAATCACTCATTTGTGAAATTTGTTTCAGACAGCAACACACATGTTTTAATTCCTTCTTTGAAGTTCGAACCTAGCAATTGAAAGTAAGCTATTTTCTCATCAGATATACGTTGTCTAATTTCTAGTGTCCATCAAGGGGATTATAACCATACCAGATCTTATTCAATATATACTTCTCTCCCTCTTTTCTAACTTGTGAAATGGATTCATGTGTCAGCCCAGTACTACGTTAACACTCACATATATATGAAATTCTCAACTGAATAAATGACATCTAATGACCTTAGACATATACTACAAAATATCCAGTGCTGGCTGATGCAAGGACAACTTTGGGTCTTAATCATCAAAGTACCAAAAAACCTTTGGTGTACACTTTCTTGCAACTGAGAAAGGAAAGAACCAAGGTGCTGCAATGGATGTTGATGCTGCTCTTGACCAACAGATAAATAAAATCCTTTACAATTGCTTTCTTCAACTCAGCAGTGTCTCCTGTTTATTTCTGACTAAAACATTCTTAAATGATGGTTGTTGCAATATATGTTTGCTTATATGAAATAGCCTTTACCACGATCCAACGCTTATGAAGGGCTCATAACAATGTAGTAAGAACTGGTCTTTGAAGGAAAGATCTTATTTCAATGCACACATGGCCTTTCATTGACTTCCTGTATAGTCTGTTTCAAGGTATCATGCTAGGTTTTCCAATATCTGCACATTCACGTCCGATCGATTTTGTGGAAATAATGTACCCCTATATACTAGGTCATAACCTTTAGATGTATTTCTGGGGTTAGATTTAAGACTCTCCTCTCACTTTGGTTTAAGCAAAAGATGAAGACTTAGCTGATTGTTTAAGCAGTCTTTAGGTGCTAGTGCCAGGAAATCCATTTGGGTGGTGGATGCTTTATGAGATTCAAGTCACCACTTAAAGCCCATGTTCAATGGATTGTATGGTTTTGATGCACCCCAGGTAATATGGGAATGGTCTGCCAGAGTACTCAACGTATGTAGATGACATTTTCATTATGTTCTATTCAATTCATATATACTCTCAGTACAACCCAGTGATTTAATAAAAATGATAAACAGAAGAGGCAAGGATGGGTCCCTATGTATTCATATGATATAAGTCTATTGAGGCCATGGGACAAACCAAATGAAGCTATTTTTATGATGTATTACTATACTTATGTTCATATTCAGAACAAATTAAATCATCAATCTCTCCTAACTAATTCAATCTTTCTGGCAGCACATCTTAAAACATCTCTTTATCCCTTGTTGCCATCCTTATTTCTTTTAGTCTTAGAGCCCCTTCTGTACAACATTAAGACTAATGAGAAAAGTGCAGGCATTACATTAAAAAATATGACAATCAAGACAGTAGCATATGCAGTCGATATCTTAATAATTACCAAAAAGGCGACCCAATCCATTAATGACAACATTTGAAGGATGTTTTAGACTATCAGGATGTACCATTAAAAAGGACAAATCAGAAGTGACATTACTAAACAATCTAGAAGCCAAAGAGTTATTGGGCAATACAGGTCTTGTTTGACAATCACACCACATAAAGTATCTAGGCTTAGAATTTTCAAATAACCTCATGGACACCATTAGACACAACAAGACACTGGCAATAAAAAAAAAATCTCAGACCTATTTCAACGATGGTCCCCAAACTTCCTAACATGGTAGGGAACGATCAAAGTTTTCAAAATGGTGATAACACCCGGTGTTAAGTGTTTGATCAACATGCTACATCTAACACTGTCTAATGATTTCTTAAGTAAATTGGATGACCATATTAACACATTTCTCTGGCAAAATAAAAAACCTAACATTTCCTTAAAAAAGTACGACTTCTGAAAGAATTGGGTGGAGTTAATTTGGCTAATTTCAGAATGCATCAAACAGCCTTTCTATTCAAATGAGGGATTAAGTGGCTATCCAATAATGCAGATCTAGGAAAAATATGTGTTTTATACAATTAAATGTGAGAAACACTTTGTAAGAAAAATTAACCCAGGATAAAACATTTCTTTCAAATGGGGTGTCACCCAGAGTGGTGATATAATTATATATATATATATATATATATATATATATATATATATATAAATATATATAATGGTTCAAACACACTAAAGCTGTGACAACTGGCAGTGTAGCCACACCGATGCTTGAAACATGACTGCACTGAAGATAGTTCATGCCTGTCTTGCATTCAGCCATTTATAAGGTACATGAGACAAGAAAGGCTGCTTAATAAACCATGACTGAGATGTTGAGGCTAAAAATATTCACAGTAAACATTAATGTAGATGAAGGCAAGGCAAAGAATTGATCGGAAAGCCACTGAGCTAGGGGTTAAGCTTGGCGCTAAGAGCCCAACTAGAGTCAAGTCCACCCAAAAAATCAGGTTGTGAATCTTGAATTTTTGGGGGTTAAAATCACAGCTGTAATGTATGTAATAACTGATGTTTTAACTTTTATTTTAAAGATTTAAACATTTTGTAAATAGTTTGGCAAATATATTGGCATTTAAAGAAGTACTTTCAGATTTCCAAAGCAACTAGATATCCCAAAGCACAGGCACCTTCAAGATGAGTGGCACCACAGCAGGCCTTGCTGTGGTGGTCTGTTTGCAAGTGAGGTCAGCAAAGAATGGCTCAACAATAAAGGCGGGTATTCTCTTGACACAGGTTGGCCCCATTTTGCCTCTCATGACTCTCTCTTACTTGTGTACAGCCAATGCCTGTTGTGCCTTCCGCTCCAAGAAGGCTGTTTGCAACCATTGCGCCCATTGACCGGAGATGTCATGGAGGAGTGTAAAAGACACACCAGACCATTTCGGTCCCAGTGACTTCGAGTGGGAATAGTACCTACAGCCATCAGCTGCAGATGAAGAAGCCTTCTCCCGTGAAGGCAGCTCCAGCTTCGACCCAAGATCAACCTGGAGATCAAAGACCTGCCACCTGCTCAGCAGTCTGTGAGTTGGCACCGCCTCCCCCTTGACATCCTTCTGAGCAGCCTTCTGCCACGAAGCATTCATATTCTCTGGAAAACCAGAGACACAATTCTGAACTGCCACTCTCTTTGGGTCATGGTAGGCACCAACCAACTGCTTCAGAAAGCCCCACCCAGCTTTGGCTCTGCACAGGAGAAGCCTTCCAGAATGAACATTTTGGCTCTGACCACCCTGGACCTGAGTAGATCCTTGGCATTGACCTAATCTGCCTTGGCACCGAGCAGAACATTGACATCAAAACTGAAGACACTTTCAGAACCAAAGACTTCAGCGTCGAGCTCCAATTCTGACACCGGCACAAGAGTGGAGCCCATCCTCCATAAGCCCCAGGAACAGCTCAATTCCAGGCAAAAACATCTGGTCATCCACCCTCACACTGACCGCATTCTTGCCTACCATTAGGGCCCTACTGTGCCATCTTCCAGATGACAGCTATCCTTCCAGGAAGCTGTGCACGCTCCAGTTCCTGCAAAACTGTGCAAGAAGGCAGATAAGGCTATCAGCCCGTTACCTCTTGCACCACCACACCTTACCACTCCCTTGCCCTTGATATTATTCCGCAGGGGGCCCCACACATAGGAACAGCTGCATTGTTCAACACACATAGGACTAGCAAATCGCCATTATTGATTGTTTATGTGCCAGAAGGGACACCTTCCTGGACAGAAATAATCATTCCCTGCAATGCAGGCCCCCTTGGACTATGGTGTAAGGGTGACTGCATTGGTGCTAGGCAGCTAATTTTATTGCCAGCGCTAGGCAAAAGACTGGGGTGTGCGCTATTGTATTAACTAGGGCATACCCCTTCTGAAGTCACGCAGCTCTGCCAAATTTGGTGCAGCGCTGTGCTGCGCCACTTCTTAATAAATTAGGCCCTTACTTCTTCCAATCAACACTATAGACCGGGCAGTGGGATGTAATGGTCGGACAGGGCCTGAATTCAGAGATACCAGCATGGATTACCAGTGGGCACTAATGATGTCCACCATCCTGTTGCAAATATATATCTTATTTTTAAGGCACAAAATTGCATTTAAAACATACTGTAATATTTTGAGTTCATGGATTCTGAAAGACCCCCACATTGCAGGAGTAATCTCTCAATTGCTTCATTGAGTGACAAAGTCCCTCCTGACTCAAACTTACAGATTGTGCAAATAGGCCAGATTTTCACTTCTTTAACAGGACCAGTTAGAGATTGTTATTCTTTAGGCCTCTAAGTGGGCGTAGCCTGTAGATCTGCTGGGGAGGCATGAAAGGTAGTGCTCCTCCCGTGCTTCCGGTGATGCAAATGTCCTTCTCATTGTCTATTACTTAGTCTTCATACCTGAAGTGAACTGCAGCCCAAGTCCCCTTCATTCTCCAATTCATGGTGGTGATTGGGTAATGAGAGGGGGTTTTAGGGCTGAACAAGTAGTACATTTGGCAATAGCAGATTTGTGACTTCAGTCCTATTAGTACAGCAGCAATATTGAGGGGTTTCGGGAGTAAGGCTGAGTGAGAGCTGTGGAACACAGGTGTAACAATGAGCACCAAGCATAAGTATGTCAATCAGAAAGCAGAATTACTCTTTACAGATATAACCATGATTGAATATTGAATCAGAGTGGGTATACCTTCTGTACAAATGTTGCTGTTGTTTGAGAGGTGTCCACTAACCATGACTTGTACTTGGATTTCAGGATCAATGGTTTTGGCGAGTGAGGAACAACCGGGTAATGGATGGGTACCCAATGCAGATTACCTACTTTTGGAGGGGCCTGCTCCCTGGAATTGATGCAGTATATGAAAACAGCGACGGAAATTTTGTTTTCTTCAAAGGTAAGAAATGTTCTAAAATGAGATATAAAAAACATTTTGCACAGGTTTCTCAGCATTGCCACAATGACAGAAACATACTGTAGGTTAGGTTGCCACTGATAAAGTGGAAGCACTACAATTTCATGGCTCAGCTGGTCCCAGTCATGACAATGAATGCACTTGGGCTATTTAAACTCAAAGAGCATACGGAAGAGCAGGGCCCTTCTAGAAAAAGAGTGTTTTTCATCAATAATATAATCTTTTTAAAAACCTTACTACCATTTTGTAAAAGTAATCTAGCTGCACATTTGTTCAATGTTGTCTTCGATATTAAACAAAACATCCATGCCTTGATTGTGTCCCTAACCAAGAGAAAAATGATCCCAGGCAAAATATTGATCATCACAGTACTTTTGCAAGGGATTCTATATTAATCTAATAGTTTCAGGAGGGCCACAGATTGGATAAGTCTCTTTCAGACGTCTCTGATGTCATTATTGGGGTTTCTAGCATGTAAAAATCATGTAAATGTTAGATTTCTGATTGTTGGTTACTGGAGCTTGAATAGATTGATGCCATTTGCCTATTTCCCTTTTCATAAATTGAAAGACACAGGTTTCTCTTCCTGCCCTAGTGCCTCATTTAAAAGTTGACCAAGGGACCACCTCTGCTTTTCGGGCCAACTCTAGTTAGCCAGTGTTAGTAAAGGCTACTCAGAGGTGGATTTAGGGCAGTAGTAACACTTTTCTCTGAATATATATATCTTGGGTTTCCAGATTCATCAGGAACAGAAAGGCAGAACAAGGAATCATGGTTGGGGAAGACATGGCACCTATATTGCATGAATCTGTTTTACCAGTATATCATACTTTAACAAAAAAATCACATAGGAGAAAGAGGAGCCATCATATTTAAAGAAATAACAAATCTCACCAAAGCTGAAATTCTTTTTTTCAAGGTTATAAAGCCCTCCTTGTCAGCTGAAACCCTACCCAAACTTCTCATGTTATTTTCTCCTTCTAGACAGACCACTACCTAGCAATGTAAGATTCCTAGACACATTTCTAGCTACAATCTCTAAACCTTCTTACTATACACTTAAACCTATGCAGTCTTTGTGACCCCAACATATGTTCCAGAATCCTAATATACCACACCCCAGAACCCTCTTTCTGGCCTAGGCACACATAACCTACAACAGACTGTTCCCAATCCAACGCACAATGCTGAACACACATTTGATACCATCTTCACGAACACAGACCTAGTATCATTCCAAAAGATCACTCTAGGCATGTGGTCAGACCACTACCTTGTTACCTTCCAACACAAGACACTACAGTTCATCCAAATTAAAATCATTTTACGCTGAACTACATATCAACCTTAGAACAAACTGAAGTTGGATGAACTAGAAAGCCTGCTTACTTCCAACACAAATCTAGTCACACTCTAGGAATGGTTCCAGAAAGCTTTTGTTCTCTTAATTCTTCTGAACGCAAGTATGCATAACAAAAGAAAACATGCCCCTTAGATGTATGCAGAATTAAAAAAAGATCTGAATTGCTTAGCTTCAATGCAACTGTCTCTCAAGACAAGATTTGTCTGCACAGACACCCCAGCATATACAAGTCAACAATCAAAAATGCAAAAATACTATACTCCAAATCCAAAATGAAAAGTGTGCCAAGAAAGAATTTCATAAAATGTCCACAGAGTTTCTAAGGCCAAAATGCACAGAAGGTACCAATCACATTTTGTGACCAACTGGCAAATCATATCACAAATTAAGAAAACATATTGGATTCTTACTCAAATAAGAAAAAAATATGCAACAGCCCCAACTGGTTTGCAACAAAACCCTTCAGAGAAAGGAAACTACAGCATCTATGCTCCTTCAAAGAACTATCAGTTGACTGAATTTCTGTTTCTTGTCAAAGTGATCAAGCCAGCCAGCTTCTCATCTAATCCTTGTCTTCCTCAAATCTTTAAAAAAATTCTATCAACTCCAGTGGCCATTCCAGTTAGAACATTCATCAACAACCCCCTAACAACAGTAGTTTTATGAAGCTTTATAAAAGGCACACATACTCCTGTTATTTAAAACAAAGCTAACCTGGTTAAACAAGACCCCCAACAACTACAGACCTATAACAAACAGACTATTCTTGGGCAAACATCTTGAAAGTGCAGCCTTCAAGTAGATGTCACAGTTTATGAAGACCTTTCTATACTTTTTGACCTCCAAACTGGATTCTGTCCAAGAAGAGGCATTGAACCAGCTCTAATCTCTATGTGACCTTAAAAACATAGTAAACCAGAATGGTGTCGCTGCCCTTCTTCTCATGGACCTTTCAGTGGCCTTTGACTCAGTAGATCATGACACACTGATCTAAAGACTTGAGTAAGAGTGAATAGAGAGCACAGCTCACACATGAACAACTTTGTACCTACATAATAGAACAAATATTATGGGGGTCATTATGAACACGGCGGTAAACACTGCTGTGTTCATGCTGGCGGTCTTTCCATAGACCGCCAGCCCCCCCTGAGACCCCACTGGCCGCATAAAGAACATTCTGCTGGGCCGGCAGGCGGAAACATTGTTTCCACCCGCCGGCCTAGCAGAATGCAGGGCCGGGACATTTCCGACGGCTCCACATGGAACCGCCGTCAATGCCGCTGTGCGGCAGGTGCAGCAGCACCAGTCGTGCAGATTACTGCCTGTAAAGCGAGCAGTGACCTGCTCAACGGGGCACTGCCCGGGGCCACTGCACTGCCCATGCCACACCTTCTGCCAGCCTTGCCCTGGTGGGGGAACCCGCCAGGGGAAGGCTGGGGAAAACAGGGTACATTAGGCTGCCTGTCAGCGGTGGCCTGGTGGTGGCGTAGGGCCACCACAGGCGGCCCTCCCCGTGTTAATAATATGGCGGTTCAGTCCGCCATGCTGGTGGCGGTCTTTTCTGCCACCGCCGGCAGGGCGGTCGGAACCGCCAAGTTCATAATGAGGGCCTATGTGTGCTTCTTCTTCTAAACCATACAGCATCAAAATAGGGTCACTCATTTTACCCATTTTCAACATCCACATGAAATAATTACCAGAGCTTATGAATGGTTTTGAATTCAGCTTCTATAACTATGCAGATGTGATTTGAACATCAAAAAATCTTCAGGTGCCTCTTGGCCATTGCCCAACAGATGATATGCAGTGAACTCAAATTGAATGGCTCTAAAATTGAAATACTCACTTGTGGTGACTGCAAATCCTATGACCCTCTCTGCACCTGGCCTTGCAATCAAGGACATGGCTGAAAATATATTAGGTGGTAAGAAACCTTAGAATCACCAAGGACACAAAGCTGTCAAAGAATTCACAAGTAGATAAGGTAACCGAATCAAGCTTTCTCACAATGAAAACACTGCAATACATCTTCCCGCATCTACGATTACCTCACAGGGTTCAAGCTATCATTTCTCCTGTCCTATCAAAACTGGATTACGCCAATAGTCTATACTATGGCTCATGTATGTCAACTATGTGAAAACTACAGAGAATTCAAAATGATGCACTAGAATCCCCTTACATGTAAAGCCACAAGCACGCATCTGCCCTGAATTTGGGGCCCTACACTGGTTACCAGTCACCACAAGGTCCACCTTCAAGTTTCTTTGTATTGCACACAAAGCAATACATGTCAAAGACTTAGGGGGTCATTCTGACCTTGGCGGTCCATGACCGCCATGGTGGAGTGCGGCGGAAGCACCGCCAACAGGCTGGTGGTGCTTCCTGGGCGATTCTGACCGCGGCAGTAAAGCCGCGGTCGGAAAAGGGGAGCCGGCGGTTTCCCGCCGGTTTCCCGCTGGCCCAGGGAACCCGCCATGGCGGCGCTGCTTGCAGCACCGCCATGGGGATTCCGACCCCCTTCCCGCCAGCCTGTTTCTGGCGGTGTCCACTGCCAGAACCAGGATGGCGGGAACGGGTGCCGTGGGGCCCCTGGGGGCCCCTGCACTGCCCATGCCGCTGGCATGGGCAGTGCAGGGGCCCCCTAACAGGGCCCCACAAAGATTTTCACTGTCTGCTTTGCAGACAGTGAAAATCGCGACGGGTGCCACTGCACCCGTCGCACCCCTTCAACTCCGCCGGCTCCATTCCGAGCCGGCTTCATTGTTGAAGGGGCTGTCCCGCTGGGCCGGCCGGCGGTCTTCTGGCGGTCGCCCGCCGGCCCAGCGGGAAAGCCGGAATGGCCGACGCAGTCTTTTGACCGCGGTGCGGTCTTTCGGCAGGAACCGCTTGGCGGGCGGCGACCGCCGACCGCCGCGGTCAGAATGACCGCCTTAATCTTCATGAGGAAGAAAATCAACAAACACATACAACAAAGCACTCTATGCTTGAGAATGACTCGGCACCTTATATCCCAACATACATGAAAAAATATGGGTGGAATATTCTTCCCCATTTAAGTAGCAAAACTACGGAATTTTCTACCCACAAATATAAGATCCACTGACAATCATCTCAGCTTCACAAAAATAGTCAAGAATTGACTCTGCCCCACATGACGACTACACTTGGAACACAACAGTGTACTATAATTAGATATTCAGATGTGACAAACTATGCTTCTCGCGGTATGGAGATGAGGTTGTCATTAAACACGTGTCATTGGTCATTGAACTTTGCTTCCTGTTAGAAGCAAATATATTTATGTAAGGGAAAAATTTATATTACACCACAATACACCATATTTCAGACTACCAATATTGCTGTTTCTGTGTACATATAGATTCATATATAGAGGGATTTATGCCTCCTTCATGCCTCTTATTAAAACTTTAAGAAGTATTGTGTGTGTGTGTGTGTGTGTGTGTATGTATGTACAGGTTTATTACAGATATTTGAAACACATTTGCATACTTCACTACAAGACAAATGCACACATCAGACTCTGTAAATATTGCTGTCTTTATGAACATATGGGGTTTTATAAAGAGGGGTTTACTCCAACCACAAAAACTTTGCTGTGTGTCATGTGTCAATATGTATGTATCCTCGATTGAAGCTGGATCACCTACATCTGTACTTAGCTGCAGGGTCTGAATTGAAGACCAATCATCCATTCACTACCAGTGGGCCCCTTCAATTTAACTATGGGGGGGTGCTAAGGCGGCAGCCAAGACAGTGTTGTGATGTGCAATGCCCCATCCTCGGCAGAGATGCCGGTGAATGCCTAACCTAAAGCAGAGGGCTGGAGAGAGGCTTGGAGGGACCCTGCTGGAGCCAGGCTGAAGCTCCAAGACAAAGCTGTTGTGAAAGAAGGACCTGTAAGCATGCTTTCACCAGCTGAGAGCTGGAACAGAAATGTCTTCACAGCAGCTTGCAGAGTGGAGAGCTAACAGGAACAGATAGAACATAACTTCCTAGGTACCCCTTGAAAGACATAGAATTAAACTTTCAAGGCCCCTGGGGCCACACCACATGTCAATGGTTAAAGGTTAAAGCAGAGCATGTGTGGAGTGAGGAACATAAGAAATAAGAGAGATAGTGACCTTTGCCTTGGCCCCTAGACTGGAAGGGGAATGAATGACTATTGTAGAGGTGTTACCAGACACAGCCAGATCCTGGGACTTATCAGATGGTATTGGACCTGGTGCTGGTTCCTGGGGCAATAAAAGTCTTAAATTGCTAAAATGGAAAATACACCTGTTAATTGGGTTCTGCGTGCATCACAGAGGTAATTCCTGCACCTCATAGGGCACAAGTTTGTATTTCATGTTGAGGGAGTTTCAATACCGCAGTGAGCACTGTTGGTTGGGGAACAGAAATCAGTGTGACAAATGACTCCAATTTAGGAAGAAGGAAAGTAAGATACCTGGTATTTTTCAGAGAGGAAGGGGATAGTTAAGTGACCCAGACTGGAGTGCTCGGTGAGAGCTTGAACATTTGAGCCCCAGTTGTGTTTTACCCCTGGCTAATGGATACCTACATGGCCCTGGTATGCAGCTTTCAATTAATTAGTCTTCAAGATACATCAGAACACAAGCCACTTTCTTGAATATGAAGTGCCCTCACTTTTTCTTTTCCTTTCGATGCCAACGCAGGATCACTTTATTGAAAAAGATCCAAATATCCATACTAAGATGGGTAAGCTGAAGAAACTCAAACACATTACTGAAACATTGGTTTCCAGGGAAAATACCATGTTAGGTACTTTCTACATAGTAGATTGTGAGCACGTTCAGATTCCAGCTGATATATTGGATAGCATTTGCACATGCATCTATGCTACACAAGAGGCACTGGAACATAAAATGGGTCATATGGGTATTGACCTCATCCTGCTGAGGGATGAAAAAGACAGTATGCAAAGTCAAGGAAATTGAAAACATGACTGAAGTTCTACAACCATCACTGAGGACCTTTGAAAGCCAGTGCTGATAAAGTAAGGTTCTTGGAATACAGGATAGAGGACTGTTGAGCTAACTCTTGAAGGATTAACATCTGTATCATTAGTCTATCTGTAGAAATACTGAAGGGTCCAACTTAGAAAAGGTGTTTGAAGGATGGTTGTCTCACACTGTAACCCCTACTTGAAGGCAGATGCATGAAGTCAAGGAGTCCAATAGTGTGTTGTTGTCCATTCACCCGAGATGCTGATCACTGACAGATGTCCGGCTCTGATAAAGAATCATTGAGGACCAAAACACAATTGGATCAGCTTCACACAGATGCAGAGCATCTACTTAAAATCACCCTAACGGCAGAAGATGAAGCAGTATGACAGTTCCTCTAGAAGACACCTGTAGATTCTGGCGGCAGACACTTTCAAGTAAATAATATAAATATGGTCCAAGACAGTGATAGTGACAGCAAGATGTTCCCTCTTTTAAGCAGGAGTAAACTATCAGAAAGTAATGCTGTCTTACATACCCATTTAGCTGCTTACCCACAATGTTGGATTTGGGAGGTTACCTGTTAGTTTTAGTGCTATTGGGTGGCTTTTTACACTTGTCCTTGGAGGTTATAGTTTAGGTAAGGTCCTAAATGGGTCTGTATGGAGTTTACCAATATACTTTATGATATACTCATGATCCTCAGCAAATAGCTGCATGACTTGAAGGGGACAGGTTCGCTAGGTATGGCTGCTCCCTCTTTGGCCAATAATCCTCCTATAACTCGCTACCCATGCTGAGATTTGGAGACTTTAATAGTGTGTTCGATATGTCCTTCAGCAAGTCTCAACTTCCGCTGTCAAGTTGTTCCATTTCAAAGATGACAACAGTACTTACAGATTGGTCTTCACATTTGTGGAAAAAAGGCATAAACAGAATCCTAACAATTAAGAGTGTCCATTTACGGCCTTCTCTATTACATCCATGTCAGACTATGTACCTTGTAACTTCAAATGAACGTCACTTAAGATTGATATTAGAGTGTATTAAAGCCTACAGATACATATTTTGTTACATGGTATCTCACAGATGACCATAGTAGACAATGGTTTAAGTGTTACTCACACAGTGTGACAAGCCATGGGTTTAAAAGGTTTATTCTGTGAGAATCCTTACTAGGCCATCTTACAAGACGCAGCATTTTGCCTAACCCACTCTTACTTTGAATACCTTTCTAATTTTATAAATGTGTGTGTGATATTTGCCTTGTGAAAAAGGTTATGCTCAGGCCTGAGTTGCTTATGGTGGGTAACTATATACATATTTGGTGCACTGGAAACGTTATGTCTGATGCCATAGACCTAATTTGCTCAGTATGAAAACATTTTATGAATGCAGTTTGCCTTTCTTATTACTTGTGAAAGGGAAATGTTAAAACCTGTATGACTTAAACAGTTTGTTGTTATTACATTGTGTTACAGGTTATTGACAGGTATTTTGTTACATGTGATCTCACAGATTATTGTAGTAGGCTAGGGTTTTGTTCTTGGCCAACCACCCTCCAAAAACTGATGTTTTTGACTGTGATGATTCTTGTTAGGCCCTGTTGTGAGGGTAATTTACACTCCACTGCTTTCCAAGACAATAGACTGCATGGCTAATGGTTCAGTCCACATTAATCGTTGGCTTCCTTGCCCTGTGGATGATGACATTTTATGAATAAATGTGTACAACACCCTGAAAGATAGGGTGCTTAAATGTCAGGGCTGGTTGGACTTTCCTTTAGTTATGATATCTCTCCTTTTACAACTGCTTTTACAAGACCCCCTTTCATTTATTTGCTTCTCTTTTAATTTTAATGGTTCTTAAGAGCATACTACAACTCTCCTGGTAGTGCTAACAGTCGCTTGCTTGCAGCACAATTTATTTGCAGTGTGCCGCATCCCTTATGGCCACTTCCTCAAAATCAGAAGACCATTATTGTTAGATCTGTAAGCGTTAGGGTGGTCGTCCCCCAAATGTTTTGCCTGTTTGACTCACATTTTTACTGTATCCTTTGAGGTGGCATTAGAACTCTGCGCACTTCACCACTGCTGACCAGTGTTAAAGTGCATGTGATTCTCCCCTAAACATGGTAACATTGGTGTTTCCACAATTGGCATATTTAATTTACTCTAATTCCCTTGTAAAGTGGTATACCATATACTCATGGCCTGTAAATTAAATGCTACTAGTGGGCCTGCATCACTGATTTTGCCACCCACTTAAGTAGCCTTTAAACATGTCTCAAGCCTGCCACTGCAGATCCTGTGTGTGCGGTTTTACTGCCACTTTGACTTGGCATTTAAAAAACATTACCAAGCCTTAAACTCCCCTTTTATTACACATAGATCACCACTAAGGTAGGCCCTAGGTAGCTCATATGGCAGGGTGTTATTATGTAAATAAAATGAATGACATGTACCTTTAAGTTATACATGTCCTTGTATTGAAAAACTCCCAAAGTCATTTTCACTACTGTGAGGCCTACTCCTTTCATGAGCCAGCATTAAGAATTCCTTAGTAAACTTTAAGCCTGTAATTCCTGATCAGAAAGGAGTAGTTGCATCATGTTTCATATGATTGATTGGTAATGAATCTGGGAAGAACTCTTCCTGGAGTAAGGACTGCCGTGCCACAAGAAGTACCATGCTGCTGGACTGCTTTCCAAGAAGACCTGCTCGCTGCCTTTATGAGTTACACTGCTGGTCTCTGCCCAGCTGAGAAAGGACTGGACCATCTCTTCTGACCCAGAGTGACTCCAAGAGCTTGCTGGCCTGCCCCTGTTGTCCTCCAGACTCAGGGACATAAAAGACTACCTGCAACTGTGCTTGTACTGTTGGACTCTGCCATCTGTGAGTCCTATCCTTGCCTGAGGTCCCCCCTCCAGTCCTGGGCCTCAGAAGAGGGTTCTGCAGCTGTTTTGCTATAAATCCTACACACCATCACCTTTGTGATGATCAGAAACAACACATCGCCCCTTTGATGCTGAAGCAAAGACTGTTCGATGACAGCGGTTTTACAGCCTGCATGGCCCAATGCTATAAGCAGCTCAATGATGACGCATTGCCTTCATGTCAATGGAGTTCGATGCCAATGCAGGATCCAATGTGAGGCTTGACATTGACGCATCAAGCCAATTGCGCAGATCAGAACCAATGTATCATCTTTGCATCGCTCCTCGACATCTCCCCTGTGCTCCCTCCAAAGTATTCTTTCAGAGAACTCTGTGTGATTCCTGTACCTGGCCTTCCCTCCACCATGGTCAGCCTGAACTTTGGCAGTGACTTATGACCTCAAGTCACCGCTATTGACTTTTGAACACTATTTTTGATGTATTCTTTGAAAAATCATATCTCAACTTATATTTATTGGATTTTTGTCATTTTGGTCTAATTTTACTAAGATAAATATTATCTCTCTTTCTAATCATGTGTGGAATGTTATTGTGGTGTTTCCATTGTCTTACTGTGTGCGTTTTGCTCAAATACCTTACACATTGCCTCTTTAGATAAGTCTACCTGTTCTTTGCCAAGCTACCAGAGGGTGAGCACAGGGTATCTCTAAGTGTGTTTCTAGCTTACCCTGACTAGAAGTGGTGGTTCCTGCATATACAGGGTGCAACCCTAAATACCAGTTCTAACAATTATGTATTGCTGTTGTCCATTGTGTACCACTATTTTACCATTCCAAGATGGCCAACACATTGTTTCTAAATGGTGAGGCCATTGTCGTAGTTGGAGTCTTGCTCTGGGCAAGACTGCTGGTTAAAGGATGACAGTACTTTTGTTTGTTTTGTACGCCTTTCCTACAACAAGCCGCAACTGTTGTCCCAACCTTACCGGCTCACTAGCACCACCTCACCAGGAACACAATAGTAAAAGGTGATTTGTGGCAGCCTTTACCCATGACTCGAGAATAAGACATCTCAGGGAGTGTCGTGGTTAAGATAAGATAAGATGCAGTAAAGTTTCAATAGTTTTTATTCAACATAACTGCAATTTGCGATAAGTTGCATGGGCTGCAATGATTAGGATAATGAATAATGCAAGAAACAGTATTGTGAAGACAAGAGTCATGATTACAAAGACCCCCACAATTTTGCAATACATAGAGAAGACATACGAGATGTAATATGCCCTAATACCCTAATATGAAAGGCCTAACCTCCTACCTAAAGGAGAGCTGGGTTTGCTAAACCTAATCTGCCTGTTCATGAGAGGAGCCCCCATCCCTCGTTACCTTGGAATGAGGTCTCTATCTCAGACTCCGCAGGGACACGAAGACTGGGACAGCGTAAAGACGACTGCAGCATTGATATCAGCGATGGTGGCGATGCCCTCTGGTCGGAATCCCTCTGATTATCTGTCTAAAGTGTGATGTATTTATACAGATCTACAAGGACCCCTGACGTAGGTGTGTTCCCAAACAATATTTAACAGACATGCTTGGGGCGGCAATTAATGTAAACAATCCCTCGAAAGTATAGAGAGGGAAAATCCCTAAGTGTGAACACCTACTGTTTGTCTTTGTTGCTTGATCTTGACGCCTTAGCGCGGTGACACTGATAATGTAACTCATAACAAGTGGCCTAACTATAAACAAGGCAGCCATCTTAGGAGAAATAAATAATTAAATGTGCTAAGACAGAGCAAGCTAAGTAGGTTAAAAGTCACTAGGTGACGGGGGCACGAGTCTGCAAGCCAAAGGCTAAGCTAACTCCTGTTATCCCATTAAAACGAAGTAGGATTCACTACACCATGTTTGAACTTTAAACCAATGACAGGCTAGTTAAAAAAAATGTTCAAGACAAACACCAACTGCTATATTTAGCTTTGTTATTGCAGGCATATGCCCATCATGTTTAGTTGGTGGCATGTTTTTTTTTTCTATTTGTATTCTTTTAATTTATCATGGATATGTAGGTATCAGTCAGTGGATGGGTGAACAGATGCTTGAGTGAAAAGATGAGTGACAGAGTGCATGTATGCAGACCTGCTGAGTGTCTTAACTTATCAATGACACAAAAGGCACTTTCAATCATAAGCTACTATTGCTTGTTAAACCCCCTTGTGTGTTAATCCAGCTATTGAAATGAACATACAGTGATACTAAGGCCCTCATTACGACCCTGGCGGTACAGAACCGCCAGGGCTGTGGCACGCGGGAGCACCGCCGACAGGCCGGCGGTGCCCCGCGGGGCATTCTGACCGCGGCGGCTTAGCCGCGGTCAGAGAAGGGAAACCGGCGGTCTCCCGCCGGTTTCCCGCTGCCCCCAAGGAATCCTCCAAGCCGGCGCAGCTTGCTGCGCCGGCTTGGGGATTCCGACTCCCCCTCCCGCCATCCAGTTCCTGGCGGTTCTCCCGCCGGGAACTGGATGGCGGGAGGGGGAGTCGCGGGGCCCCTGGGGGCCCCTGCAGTGCCCATGCCAACGGCATGGGCACTGCAGGGGCCCCCGTAAGAGGGCCCCAAAATGTATTTCACTGTCTGCCTTGCAGACAGTGAAATACGCGACGGGTGCAACAGCACCCGTCGCACCTTCCCACTCCGCCGGCTCGATTACGAGCCGGCATCCTCGTGGGAAGGGAGTTTTTCCATGGGCTGGCGGGCGGTCTTTTGGAGACCGCCCGCCAGCCCAGGAAAAAACTCATAATGCCCTCCGCGGTCTTCTGACCGCGGAGCGGTATTATGGAGGGCGGAATTCTGGCGGGCTGCCTCCGCCGCCCGCCGGAATCGGAATGAGGGCCTAAGTGTCCAAAAACTGTTTCCACACTCCTGTTGCTGTTACTACAGTGATGATTTTGCACGTAAATGTCATGCTTAACATAAATGTGTTTTGCACCTAATTTATCCCACCTAAAAGTATTCCCCCACACCTACTGATGGTGCAACCCACATGATTTTGTGCCTAAATGTGATTTTGCACCTACAAGTGATTTTGCACCTAAATTTGGTTTTCCTGCTACTGCAGTAATCACACTGTTTTTGGTGTTTTACCAAGGACGATCTTACACCTAAATGTGATTTTCTGCTGTACTGCAACAAATTCACTTTCCATATATCCTTTCATACCTTGGATAATGTTTTACTTCTGCACTTGTCAGGAGTAAATGTCTAACTTATTGTAGTGTGGGATTAAATTGGAAAGCAGTTATACCCCAACGCATGAAGAGTTTTAGGTTTGTAGAGACTCTCAAGACATTTCAACCACAGAATTCGCTTTTCCCATCTACACCCATTCCCTGTGTGTACATTTGTGATAACATATAATATGAACCGTGATGTAAGGATAATTCTGCCATCATTTGTCACACGAGTGAATGGTATAAAAAAGGACAAGTACATCTCTTTTTTTGCAGGAAAGTAGATTTCTGAAAACTTCGCCATGGCTGGTCCCAAGCCCAGCTGCGAAGAAAGAAAGAGGGTTATGCGTGAGGATAGCTACCCCACCTTGTAAAAAAATCCTAGCTACAGAAATGTCAAACAAAAGACATCCTGTCTTGGGAAGAGAAGAATCTCCTTCACAGAGAGAGATGATGCCTTGTGGTTAAAGTCAGAGATCCCTGTAACCACAAAGCTGATCCAGCTACTTTCAACTAAGGCTATCAACATTGGGAAATGGAAGGTGAGCACCATGTGTGAGACAGGCAAGCCAGCCCAAGTGGCAGCAGAGATGAAGAAATACAACTTTGCCCTTCTTGGTTTCAGTGAGACCAGATGGACACAGTCCGGACAGAAAAGACTCCAAAAGGAATACTGCTTATTCTGGACATGAGAAAGAGAACACCCCCACACTCTCAGGGAGTAGCACTAATGCTAAGGCCAGCAGCCAACAGAGCTCTGATTTGATGGGAAGCCCATAGTCCTACAAACATGACAGTGACCTTCTGCACAAATAGAAAGAAGATCAACATGAATGTTACCCAGTGCTATGCACCTTCAGATGCCTGAAAATTAGAGGAAAAACTGTTTTACAATAGACTCCAGTCCATCCTGGAGAAATGCCTTGAGAGCGACATCACCATACTGATGGGAGACCTCAATGCCAAAAAGTGGAAGCAACAACACTAGGTACAAAAAAGTCATGTGTAACCATGGCTTTGGCGACATGAACAAGAATGGTGAAAGGCTTGCAGCTCTCTGTGCCTTGAACAGCCTGGTGATAGGTGGGAGTGTATTGCCACACAAGACAATACACAAGACAACATGGGTGTCCCCAGACTATTCAATAGAGAATCAGATTGACTATGTCTGCATCGCCAAGAGGTTCTGGAGGTGCCTGCAGCATGTGAGAGTGATAAGAGGAACAAGCATGGCATTAGACCATCACCTTGTCATGGCCAGGCTAAAGCTAAAGAAACCATGGATGGAAGCGACAAACCAACGTCAGTTGTATAATACCACCCTCTTCAAAAATGCACAACAACTCAGTGTATACTCAGTGAATACTCAGTTACCCTGAGTAAGAAGTTTCAAGTCATGAAAGAAATAGAGGATGACAGAGAGACAGTAGAAAGTGGGGGAAGGTCAAAGAAACAGTGTTATGAGCCTACCAGGAGATACTGCGTACCAAGAAACTTCAGTATAAAGAATATACCTCCACCAAGATCTCCGCAAAAATCCAAGAGAGAAAGGAAATGAGAGGTGTAAGCAACACCAGCCAAACAAAAGCAGAAAAAGCAAAAGCTCAAGGAGAATACACCAAACCCAACAAGGAAGCAAAGAGAACCTTAAGGGCAGACAAGTGAAGATTCATTGATGGTCTTGCCATAGAAGCCAAGGAAACAGCAAGCTCTGAAAACTTGAAAGAAGCGCCTTGAAGAACTTCTGAACCAGCCTGTGCCTCATTCTCCACCAGACATACAGGCAGCTGATAAGGACTTGCTGTTCGTCTTCAGTAGACAAACCAAGGAAGAAATACAGCAAATGATCAAACATCTGAGAAATGGGTAGGCAGCAGGAACTGACAAGGTTCCTGCGAAGGCACTGAAGGACAACATTAAAACCTCAGTAGACATGTTCTATCCCGTGTTTGGAAGGATCCGGGAAGACGAAAAGGTGCCATCAGACTGGAAGGCAGGCTATCTCATCAACATTCCCAAGAAAGGTGACCTGAGTAACTGTGCAAACTACAGAGGGAAAACTCTTCTATCAACCCCTGGCAAAGTGTTCAACAGAGTCATCCTGAACAGAATGAAGGAACAAGAAGACGCTCAGTTGGGGAACCAGCAAGCTGGCTTCTTCAAAGATAGATCCTGCACTGACCAGACTGCAACATTGCCCATCATCATTGAGCAGTTGATGGAATGGAACTTCTCCTCTAACTCACCTTCATTGACTGAGAAAGCATTCAACAGCGTGGACATATTGACCCTTTGGAAACTCCTCCAAAACTCCATGCCATGTCAGATAAACTCGTAAGAATCATCATGAACCCTAACAAGGAAATGACCTGCAAGATAGTTCATAGAGGACAACTCACTGATGCCTTCCAAGTGAGGACCGGAGTCTGCCAGGGTTGTTTGCTCTCCTTTTCTCTTCCTGATGGCCGAAGACTGTATCACCAGGACATCCACAGCAAGGAACAAAATGGGATCCAGTGGACACCCTGGACACAACGCAACGATCTGGACTTTGCAGACAAACTGGCTCCACTCTCCCATACCCATATGCAGATGCAAGAGAAGACTGGCAATGTGGCAGCCACATCAATTCATCTTGGCCTCAACAACTACAGTTGAAAAACTAAGAACCGAAAGGCTAACACGGCCAGCACAACTTCACTCACTCTTGCAGGTGATACACTGGAAGACGTTGAGGCCTTCACCTACCTGAGCAGTGTCGTAGGCAAGCAGGGTGGCACAGAAATCTACGTCAAAGAAAGAATTGGCAAAGCAAGGGCTGCCTTCATTCAGCTAAAGATGATCTGGAGCTCCAAGGACCTAACACTAGAAACTGAGTTAGGGCTTTTTAACACCAATGTAAAATTGTTCCTTCTGTAAGGAGCAGAAACTTTGAGGACAACAGTGATGATCACCAACAAAATCAGACCTTCATCAACTAATGTCTGAGGAAAATCTTCCGAGTTCACTGGCCAAACACCATCAGCAAAACAACTTATGGCAGCAGACATTCCAACTCCCTACTCATGAAGAAATCATGAAAAGACGCTGGGACTGGTTAGGTCACAGCCTATGCAAGCTCACATCAAATCCCACCATGCGAGCCCTGACCTGGATCCCTCAAAAAAAAAAGGAAAGAAACACCTGAGGCAAGGCCTTATGGTGACTGCAAGGAGATGTGTTACCCTTGGAGTCAGATTGAAAGAAAAGCCTAGGACAGAGACGGCTAGAGAGTCCTGATTGATGGCCTATACCCCAGAAGGGGTAGTAGGCATATGTAAGACTTCTGAAACATTACACCCCTTGGACTAGTTTACATTTAGACAAGCATCGACCACTGAATTGACTTTCCCAACATTGAGAATATCTTAAAGTATCATATTTTTCCTGTATTTTGTCAAATGTAGACAGATTTATATGAAAAGAGGGATAGGTTACAACAGCAAATCCCTACTTCAGTCTTAGCTCTTCATCCAGTTAAAAAGAGAAATGCATTCTGTTTTGGTATCTACACACCAAGTATGTATATGCGTTTATTTTAAAGAGACACATTTTTGCTTTCGTATTGTTAAGGGGAGATAGCCTTCAAAAATAGATCTACTGATTTGTGACTTAATCCATATTTTGAAGGTCGTTTCAAAGATGGAAAAAATGAACGTTATGCCTTTTTTTTTTTTAGAAATGTCGTTCTTATTTTCTTTTTTACGTTTCTCATCAAGTTATGTCACTTAACCGTTCTAAGTACGCTTGCCCAGTTCTTCACCCACTTGTTTGTTTTTTTCTTGTACATTTTGTGACACCAGTCACCAGACAGTGCATCAGAATAGCAAAAGAGAAATTACCCTCACAAATATTCTGCAAGACTTCCACAGTCGAGTAAAGGAAATGTTAATTGTTGTGTTTCCACATTTGAAAAGGACTTTTGGTTTTTCAGTCAAGGACTCCACCCAGAAGATCATGAAAACAAACCAGGCGCTTTGTGAAGGTGATGTTGCGTGGTGGGAGGTTGCACAATGCTTCGTGGGCTGTGCAGTTTCCTACAGGAACCAGAGGTCTAATTTGTTAATATATTCGGCTTCCTGCTGATATGATGGCCACTTCTGCTGAGACAGGCTTATGCAGCAGTGGGATGGGTGGGATGCACTTCATGCCTCTGTGTACTTATGAAAACAAAATCGGCTCTCTAAAAACAGGAATTTTAATCCTAGACTGTCAGGGGAGGGGAACTGAAGTACTGTACACTGAAGTGTCATTGCTGGAAATCACGGGCATGCGGCTGACAGAAGCTGATAACGATTTAGACTACAAATCCAGCATGGGGAGAAACTCTATCCTTTTTTCCTAATCAAAGTGTGATAGAAAAAAATCCTGCAGAAAATCTCTAAGGCATAAGACAGGAGGAAGGAAAGCTGAAGAGGGAAAAGCCGCCATTTCTTTTTTTACTTAGTTCCCATATTTAAAGCCACACACGTTTGACTCAAGTATGAAAGAAGATAGAAAACCTATTTTTGGATTTCCTAGTTACCTCTATCTGGCACAAACACGGTTCTTTTTATTTTGTTCATGATGTATTTTCATTTAATATTTTTTTGTATTGGAAAGCAACACCTTGGGTAGAATGTTCAACTTGAAAAGGTTTCAGTGTGTCACATGTCGAATTGATAATATGACAGCAAATCATTTGGCTAAACTGGCATAACAGTTATAAAACAAAATGGGTATGACGTAACTAGAATGATTGAGTAATCATGCAAAATGAGTGATGCTATTCAGGCATTTTACAAAAAAGAACACCATTTGTTCGAAACTGTATCTCCTAAAAGAACATGAAAAATTCCCTATGGCTCGTGGACTTGTGAAGTAAGATGGCTGCAGTCCAGGTTACTGCAGTTTGTTTTGAGAATAGGTATTTTGTCTGTGGATTTCAAATGCCTTTGTGTCTCAGAAACTGTCAGTGGTTTAAAATAGGCCTGGGCAGAGTTCTGGAGTTGCACGTGGATTTCAAATGCCTTTATTGTCTCGGAAACTGTCAGCAATGTGTCCCAAAAACTGTACTGCACTATGCGGAGTTCCGCAAGCAGCGAAGTGTATTAGGTTGTGCCATTTGTGCTGATTTGTAGCCCCAGGTGTTTGTCCTGTGTTGAAAAATCAGTATAAATGGCGCAATGCTTCTTTTCTGCTGCTCAAGTTGATTTTCTACTCGAGCGGCAGCTTCCTCAACACAAATGAAGATTTCTCAACGCGAGCGGTTGTAACCATCTGTGACCGCTCGCATTGAGAAATCTCGCTGGGAGGTGGTCTTGAGTAGGATTTTCATTGATCATGATCGCCAACTCACCGTTGACGAGTGAGAGTGAGGAAAAATCTCTGCTCTGCTCCACTGCTCTGAGTTTTTCAGAATTCTGCACTGTAAGTGGAGCGTGGAGTGGGAAACACTATGCAAACTCTGTGAGCCTAGCGGAGTTCACTGCCCACCCTTAGTTTAAAAGGTTCTATTAAAAGGAAATACCCGAGAATGAAGGAAATGTTTAGAGTAGCATCTCCAACCTGTGAGTCTGGACCCACTGGTAGATCACAAGCCAATGTTTGGTGGGTCATGGGACAGACAGAAAATTGATCTCTCACATATGTATGTATGTATGTAAGTATGTATGAATGTACCTGTGTATATATGTACCTACGTACATATCACATTTTAGTAAGAGAATATAGAAATAGGTATGCAAAAAACAAGTTATAAAACCCTGGATAAATGCAAACTCTGAAGTTCACTTCCAGGTTGTGGTTTACAAAACCAAATTACACTTGCCACCTAGAATATAACATATGCACCATTAAACGCAATTAAACTGAAATAACTAACAAAGCAAATCAAAATACTAATAATAACAATGGCCCATTTCTAGTGATGGTACACAAAACACATAAAAGGACTCACTAGGTTCTCAACAACTTTAAGGGATCATATACAAAATAAGTGAACTTACAGTAATCATACGTCTTATTTGAGTCACTATCTAAATTACTTTTCGCGTTGCAATAAACAAACCTGTGTCAGACAGCAACACATAATTTAAGAAAGTCCTACTTTCGCAAAATAGGTAGATGGTTTTCACATCAAAGACACACTTACATCACAAGTGATTTATGAAAGTATTTTTTACACACACACACACACACACACATGAATAGAATAAGCATGTACTGGGTATGAAGTTTGCACAGTCATGCTTATTTTATATGTGCATACATAACGAGGGGACCCTTGTGATGTGGATATCAGTGTCAGTTGTTTCATGAGGTGACATACACCAGTATGTGTTTGTTATGCAGGCAAAACCTTTTTCATGTTTTCTGGGGAATGTCCATGTGTGGGAAGGATCCATCCCTAATGAACTTTTACTGACTTGTACTTTGTGGACCCATGGCTCTAGCATCAGTGCAACTGGCCTCCCTTCTGCATCTGGGGAACAGTAGAGGATGGATGTGATGGGAATCTTATGGAGTCTACCTCTGAAGCAGGACCCCCTGGGTCCTGCAAGAATATAGGAGCAGGAGGTCTGGGACATAGGGGGTGTAATCTGCCTTGTAGGCTATGTGGGACTGCTGAGCAAGATTCTGGGCCAAGAAGATTATTAGTAGGTCAGACAGAGGAGTGGGATTTAGGCTGCTAAGAGGCCTTGACCAGAAGGCTGTGAGGAGCTAAGGCATATTATTTATAAATAAACAATTTGAATACTGAACTAAGAATTTCAAGAATTCACATTTGTATTAATAAATAAAGTGTCCTTTGCTGTAGATATATATCATGTGCAGAAATCTTTCAGTAAGTCTGCCTATAACTAAAACAATTATTGTTTGCTTTATTTTGAATCTTATCAATTTCAACATAGCAAGAGCAGTTTGACTAATGTCTCGTAGAATGTCTTTACATTGTTTTCTGTACTGTGTTATTAAGATTATATTTTTGATGATATTTACATATATATGTTAATGAAATATTTCTATGTTCTTTCTTGATGTGTGTGGGAGGAGGCATCTTTTTGCATGGTTAGCCCCCACTTTTTCCCTGATGTTGATGTGTTCTAGAAGTTGGTAGTGCCCAGGGCCCCTGCTAAACAGGTTCCCTGGGCCAGTGCTCTTTCCCTTAATCTGTTGTAATGCTTGGCACTATTGGTTATACTCTTAAATACCCATGTAAGTCACTAGTAAATTGGTACCTCAGTACACAGGGCAAGAGATATTAAGAGAAGGCCCCTGGGGACAGCAGCACTGATTGTGCCACCCCCAAGGGCCCTGCACCCAGATGCACCCAGCATTGACATAGCAGGCTGAGTGTACTGGGGCAACCCTAATCGACTTGGTACACTCTCTGTGTGCCCTGTCCACCATACACTGCATATGTTATGGGTAAGTCACCCCTCTAGCAGGCCTTTCAGCCCTAAGGCAGGGTGCACCATACTATATGTGAGGGCATAGCTGTATGAGCAATATTCCCCCACTGTGTCCTTGCTAAACCTAGGACATAGTGAGTGAAAAGAGCAGCCATTTTAATGTATGTACTGGGCACTGGTCAAACATGAGCTTCCCAGCTACATAATGGCCAGTCTGAATCCTGGGTTGTTTGGTATCAAACAACTCAGAATATTAAATCCAAACTCATACCAGTATTGGATTTAACCCTAAATGTACCCATGGGCCACCTTACAGGTGCCCCCTGCAAAAGCTAACCCTAACTTGCAGAGTTGCTGGCTGGTTCCATCCAGTTGCCACTCCAGACAGCCAATATAAAAACCTGGGGGAGAGCCCTGGCTCCCTTGTTTGTAAGACAATGCCCTTCCTGGGTGTAGGAGCTAACTCCCCCTCCCTCTGGAATGTGCAACACCCTGGCGGTGAGCTTTAAAGGGCTACAGCCACTGAAACTCGAGCCTCCAGGCCTGCTGCTAGCAGCAAAGGGCTTCCCCCTTTGCAAACCCCCACTTTTGGCGAGAGCAAAGGTGGAAAACCGGACAAATGGTAGGAGGAGTGGCTTCACTGAGCATGCACCATCCCGAGGGCTTGCATGAGAAGTGGACCCTCTGATTCAGTTTTCTCCATCTTGGAATGGAGAAAACAGACAGTGAGGTTTAGGGAATTGACCCTTCCAATAGGAAGTGGTCACTGTAGTGGGTGTAGCCACCCACGGGTAAGTGCCCCATTGGACACTACCAGGGTCCCCTAAAACGCCCACTAAATTCAGTATTTAGTGGGCTTCCCTAGATCAAGATTTTAGATTCGAAAAGGATTCCAAGAAGACAAGAAGACCAGCACCAGAGAAACCATCAGGATGAGAACTGAGGACCTGCTGCACCAGAAGAGGCGCCAAGACCCCTGCTTGCTGCACCAGATTCACGACAATCGCGACAGAGGAAGAGCTCTGGACCGACCCCGAGAAACCCAGGGGACTTCCAGGCTTCAAGGATCACCACAGATCTCCCTCCTGAGTGGAGGCACCACTCAAGAAAAGCAAGTAAATTACAAAAGATCAAGAAACCAGTGAAGAACACTTCACTGAATCGCCAATATCTCTACGACCAGAAGTCACAGCTGGAGCCAACGACACACAGATGACAGTCCAGAAGTGCCACACAACTGCACTAAGTTTGGTGGTGCTGCAACCCCCAGTGGTCAAGATAGAGCAATACCCTGGGTCCTGGTCAGCTGATGTCGGACCAGGAGAAAACCAGCTCCCCCTGAGCTGAAAAATGATCAGGAGGAAGCCCTAGTCAAGGGATTTCAGGAACACACTGGAACTCTGACCAGAGTGTCCCCGTTGTCCTGCAAGCGACACTCAAAGAGACTTACCTCCAGCTCCAGCTCCAGTGGACTTTGTTGTGCACAGCATCCAAGACCTCCAAAACGCCCTGCACCTGGCCGCCCTGGGCCTCTCATCGCGGGATCTGCTGTGTGCCCCAAGTCCCCATCCCCTTGTGACCTCGACAGCCAAAGGGGACCCCCAGGCACCACTTTGAATTTACAAACCAGCTCCTTTACCAAGTAGCCCATCCAGGTGGTCTTATGCCTGTTCCAAGAAAATTTCCAACACTGCTCCTGCTGGAACCAGGAGCTGCCCGAAGCTCTCCAGCTGGCACAAGGTGCCCGCCGACCACTGAGACCAACCTGCAAAAGAATAGACTGGTAACTCAACCGTATGTTTTTTACTGCATTTCTTAAAGGTGACTGCCTATTGATTCCAATGGTGCATAATTACGCACAGAAAGACTGACTTTGCTAAAACCTTAAAAAGTCATAACAAGAAAAGTACTTAACCTATTCTAAAGATTATGGTCTTAAAAATTATATAAAAGTCAGAAGTATTTTTATAAATTCTGGTCTCGAGTTATTCATTTAGTGTGTGTAGTGCATGATTGGATTTGTGAGGACAGCAAATACTTAGCACATCTCCTGGATTAGCCTAACTGCTCGACCAGCTGCCTTAAAAATTGAAGCATTAGGTGGTCTGATTTTTAACCCTGAAAACTAACATGTGGTTGTTCAGACCCTCTGCATAGTGTACTTGGTTTTGTACACTACATAGAGGGCAGCCTCCAACAATATGTTTTTCATGAAATTTTCTTTCATACAACGGCTTCTTCTTAACCTTTTTTTCTTCTCTTTAATTATCCCATTATTGGTTGTTTGTTCATGTGTCACACTTTTAATTGTGATCAAATATAGTTTTGCTATGGTTTTCCTAAACTTTGAATAGTAAAGCCCTGAAGACTAGTTATGCAATTAGTTTTTTAACAGTGTTGCAAAACAAGTGTTGGCTCATTTTCCTGTTCATATTGATTTACAGTTCAGTATTTTAATTATATACAACATTTAAGAATTGAATTTTATGAAAAATATAAATAAATAAATAATGCATAAAGTATTGAAGATGATGTTCACTTAAGATTCATTAATTATCCAGTCCTCAGCTCCACCTGTCCATATCAACCTAAGCAGTGTTAAGAAGTTGACAATGCAAGTCTGAGGTCTTGTTGCCAATCTATCTTTTATTTTCCTTTTTGCCCAGCTCTCCTCCATTGTGTTTGAAACATATGTCATTAAGATAACTCTGAAATTATTTTTTTCTGCTCCGTATTCATTATCCATGTGCACATATCTGTATGGTTCTGTAAATGTGAGTTTCTTTACTATAAAGCATCTGTCTTCGATGGAGATATTATTGGGCTTCTCTACACATAGAAGGACAAGGGGGAGAAAGGCCGACAAATATGTCAGGATCTATTTTAAAAGGAAAAGTGTGTACTTATCTTTGAAAAAATATCAGGAAGGGAGATACGCATGTAGCCTCTGGGGCGCTCTAATCTACCTTTGTTAAAAATTGGCATTACCATGGAGCCCTTCCAACATTTAGGGATTGGCTGTGTTCTTACTATTATTTATAATACTCTCTTATTCACCCCAGAACACTGGATCTCTTTTGGAAATCATATTCCTAATTCCATCTGTTCCCGCAGCTGTACTTGATTTCGGACATTATGTTGCTTCCATTTATTCCGTAGAATTGATCCAAAACACACCACATCTTCTCAACTCTCTAGCCTGGCTTCTTCCAAAGGTGAAAAGACATACAGTTTCCTTAGGTGTTCCTTGCACAGTTTTTTAGTTATTTGTTCCTTTAAAAATGTTTGTTCTGTCATGAAGTCACCAGCCCCCGTTGTGTCCATTTGTCCTTCTGGCCCAGACAGACCTGCTAAGCACAAAGTTTGACCTTGTTTAGATCTGTACTCAGCATCGGACCACAGATTTGAGGTATTAACCCTTTGTCCCCTCCTAGGGACAATCATAGTTTTAAAGGTAAAAGTGTTCTATGGTCTCTAATGGGAATGTGTGAGTCAAAGTTAAAGAGTTAAAACTATTGATAGAACTGCCTTTATATCCTAGTGAGGGTCAACATCATATTTCATAACCACTGGACCCAAAGGGGGAAGGGGACAGTTTTCATTTGGATGACAGCAAAGAGGAGTATGACATATTGCTCAAGGAAATCTACTTGTTGAAGAGTTAATATGTCTTCAAGCTTTAATAAACTGATAGATCAAGATTAACAAGCAAGTTATGGAGAAGTTACCAAAGGATGAATCTCTAGAATTGGAGGTTTCTCCAGTTAATTCTATTATTGAAACACTCCTCCTCTTGCAGATTTTACATTTATCTATATTGGGAGCTCTAATTAAAACTTCTAAGTGAAAGCAAATGCATTTTCAAGATTGAAGCAAAGAAGTGTGGTACTTTGCCATCTTCCTTTAAACTCAAATGTGTTTTTAGGGTAAATGTGTATATTTCTAGGGCCCAATGTGGAATATTAAAAAATCTGCAAAGGCACAGAAAAGGAGCTGCACATCTCTAATACAATGTCTGAAATAAAAGCTAACAATTTGGGCTTCAAAGTATGCAATAAGTACTCAAAGCAGCAACATTTTAATTACAAATACTTAAATCAGAAGAACAACAGAAGTTTTATACTTTTAACTCATAAACCCCTTATAGCTGCTGGTCTTGGCCCTTGGGACTGTTCTTTTGCGCTATATTCTCTTTTACATTTATAGTACCTGATTTTACCACCTCAACATTTTCCCATGCATCAGTATTTGTATTTATAGGAAACCTGCATTTCCCTCAGGACAGCATATTAGCACCTAGCTCAAATCAAATTATTTTAGCGTGATGTTACATACCTGAGTATGACTACACCACAATTGTGCTAAGTACATCAGCAATACATTAATAACGTTAAATCTCATTAATGGCCTCTGATAGCACACCATAAAAATGGTCAGGAGTTGTGGCCTTATTGATCCCATGTGGTTTTTGCCTCAGATTGCAATGCTTGCAGATGGAGGAGGGTGGGATAGAAGGTGGGGTCTGACTACAGGTCTGTAGTAGAATGTTAGCAGAATTTATTTTGTGGCCTCCAGCACCTCCAATACCCTTCCTAGAATAGTAAGTATAAAGTATAGAATGTTCTATGTCAGCATAAAAAACTTTCAAAGAGTTCATGGAAGGCTACGAGGTCGGGTGGCACTGTCACCCAATATGAGGCTGGCTGATCAATGTAGCCATATGCCATGTTCTTTTCTGATATCAAAATCTCTTTCCTGGCCACTAGAATCTTCGCCACCCTACTACGAGCTAGGAAAAATAAAGTATAGGATCTGGTACAGATTTGGTGATATGTAAAAGTCTTGTATACTGGTCAAATGTTGTTGTGGTATTAGCATTAGCAAGACAAGCATCCAAAGGGCAGAGACTGGACTTGAAGATTATGTCCAGCTGCTAGGAGCCAATAAGTTAGCTGATCACAGTGGCCACATGCCCCCTCATATTATGCTATTGAAGAGGCCACCGGCACCTTCAACACCACTCTTAAAGCTGGGTAAAAATGAAGTGTGGAACACAGTAAAGTGTCACTGTAGCACCGCACACCACTTTTACAATATCAAAGTCTCTTCTGTGTCTACCATCACTTTCAATACCCTTCCTACACTGAGGTGAAACTAAAACTTAAAATGCATTACAGTTTCAGCATCCTTCAACTGGCTCACCAAAAGGTTGAACGTTGTTGTCCAGTGATTCTAAGGAAGATTGATATCTGCTAATTTATTTTTTCATCATCTTCACTGCTTAATTCTTGATTAAAAGTAGTCTCAGAAAAATTATTCAATTCAATTAGCACAGCAAGACTAACAATAATGAACTGGCAACAGCAACATTTTAATGAGAAATGCCATTTGTATTTTTACAAAGAATTAATAAATGTATTTTTCTTCTGAAAAATAATGCAAAATATAACTTGTGCATGGTAGGTAATTTGTATTGACTGAAATATGAAGTAAACATTTATGATTCTGTGGATGTCTTTACATTGTTTTAACATATATTTCATTTTTACAGGTAACAAGTTCTGGGTCTTTAAGGATACCACACTTCAGCTAGGCTACCCTCATGATTTGATAACACTAGGAAGTGGAATTCCTTCCCATGGAATTGATACCGCTGTCTGGTGGGAAGATGTTGGAAAAACCTATTTTTTCAAGGGAGAAAGGTTAGTACCAGTACTTAAAAATTTGTATTAGACTTTGTCAACAGTATTTAACATAAAAGTATGTGGAATCATATACCAATCAAACACAATACCCATCTTCTATGCTAAATGTAAATGATAATGCTTGGTAAGGAATGACTCTAGCAATCCATAAGCGTACAGTCACTATTAACATCAGTGGAGCGCCCTAGACCACCCTCCGGTGGATTCCTTGGTTTTTCAGCACAAGCTTAGGGTCTCTTAATGCTTCTGTGGCTTTCCTTTTTCCCATGATTGTTAACCGCTTTCAGTATCAACAGGTACGGCAGTTGGCAAACATTTTAAGAATTAAGATATCAAATGAACCTACAGTGTGCCTGGCGGCTCCTGCCGTGATGGATAATGGTGCCCATGGTCCTGGGCTCACAGTACAATTGTTCCCCCTTCTGTGGGACATAGGTGCTGATTTTATGCACTGGACATCTTTCACTGTGGCTGTTAGCTCCTGCAATGATGGATAATGGTCCCCATAGTCCTGGGCTCTCACTATGGCTGTTGCCTGCCCTGTGGGAGCACTGCATGCACATTCACTCCTGGCCTGGTGTGACAGCTCCTGCCGCCATGTGTAATGGTGCCCGTAGTCCTGGGGTCATGGTACATCTTTTCTCCTGCCTAAGGATATTGACCACTTAATTGATGAAGTAGAGTCACTGCTGAATACCAAAGCACCTACAATTAGAGATAAATAAACCCAAGTGCCATATGTGTTCAGAAAATCTAAGAGCTTATCCAGCTGTGCTGCCAGCACCACCAACGGTTTATGTAAAACTGCCACCAGAACTCAAACGTGCCCTTGAAATCCCTGGGATTGTGGAACTTGAAATTTTCGGGCATGGAGAACCTTCTCCCAGCGGTCCATCGCTATTGCCCTGGCAATCATTGTCTAACAAAGTGACATTATCTTGAGCATACCTTATTCTAACTCTCCAACTAGCTTTTGTATCTGTTCATCAGGGGAATAAGGGCTTTTAACAGGCACACCAACTCAGATCCTAAGAAGGCGCCCACTTTCAAAAGAGGGCTCTACTTGAGTGTCATTGATTATGTTTTCCTAGACGTAAGGCTCTGGTCATTACTGGTTGATAGGAAAGTTGAAACTTGAACAGAGAGCGATCATAACTCCTTGAGTATATCCCTTTCTGGGGAAGCCCTAAGGAGGGCCTCTAGTTTTTGTTTACCATAATACCAGAGCCCATATTAGCTAACAGGCCAGTAACCTGGCCCCTATCTTAGTTCAAATCATATGCACTCAGAGATATCCGGCCTCTTTGTGTCTTCTCTATCCGATTATGAAGGCTTTCCTAGCTCTGCAATTCCTATTCTAAACATTTATAATCAGCTTTTCACTAAGCTGCAAGATATTTTTTGCAGGGGAATTGATCACAAACATCCAGCCTCCAGGAAGGAAGTAAAATTGTTAAATCCCAAGTGTAAAACAGCAAAACGAACACTAGAATAGTTAAAAAGAGTTGCAAGTGGTTAGTTAACATAGAGGCCAGGTGGAACTACAAATCTACTCTCACAAAATCAAAATAAAGATTGGAATGATAAGCTCTGTCTAGATTGGTTCTGTGCTGTTAGAACCAATGGTAAGATGTCTTTTTGGTGTATAATATCACATAGCACTATTGATTGTGTGAGAACATACCACTACTACATTCCGCCCGATACTTGGGTCACTCGTTTTTCCAAGCTGTTGCCAAAGATAACCCTGATGGTCTTCCCCCGAGCCCTGACTTGACAATCCCCACTGAGGACACATTAGCAGTATATTCTGGAGCAAATAGTACAATAAACATTAGTCTTGAGGACCTGTTAGTAGCATCTGTCTTTTAAAATCAACTGAAGTCCCTTGCTCTGACAAAATATCTGGTGAAGTGTATAAAGCAGAGCCCCAAGTTTGGGCTAGTTATGTCAGCTTACTATCTAATACCATCTCTGCTGATGGGGAAATGCCTGACCTATGGAAAGGTGCAGAAGTAATTCCCATTTATAAAAAATGCAATGCCTGTATTCCATCCAACTACAAGCCCATAAGCCTTACAGAAAGTATTTGCAAGACAAGTCCTATACAAACTGCTAAAGTGGACAGAGGAAGAGCAGATCCTGACCCCTCTTCAAGTACATCTGTTCAGGTTTTTAGACTTGACATTCTTTACTGGAAATATGCATTACTTCTAAAACAAAAACTATGCATGGCCTTTTTACATCTCGGAGCACATTTAATCTCATTCCTCATGAAAATACAGAGTCCTGGTTGGCATGGGGTCCTGGGGAACTTGATCCAACTCATTGCAAGCCTGCATGCTGAGAATTATGCCCCGGTCTGTTGGGTTAGTAAGTTAGAACTGACAGATCGCATCTCAATCCTGAGAGGTGTGCGCCAATGGTGGGTCCTTGACCCCACCCTATTCATCCTGCATATGTATCTTGGATTGTAGGAATGATTCACCAGCCCTACAACAAAAAGGCCCCCATCCTCTTCTTTGTGGATGATTCACTCCTTATTTCCAAGATCCCAATGTGGCTCCAGACTTTAATTGATACATTTCTGGGGTTTGCAAATCCAGAGGTCTTGAGCTGAACACAACCAAAACTAAATATATGGAAAATGGGACATACACTGCTAAGAATTGCACAGTACGAGCTGGTTATGAAGGTCTGGAAATACTTCATAGCTCTGATTATCTGTGGGTTAAAGTATCAGGTTCATTTAAATAAGAACCCTAACTTACCAAAAATACACTGTTAATTAAACACAGCTGTACTATAGCTACATAAGAGAACATTTTCCCGCTCACTATCCCCTTCACTAGAAGTCTACAGTGCAAAAGCACGGAGGGCTTTGTTTCCCATCTCTAATCTTTTGAGTGGTACCCGTTGGTTGATTTTACTCTAATCCTGGTTCTTCCAAAGTATCAACTCAAATTTCCTTTCTTTTACAGGTTATAATATTCTTCTGTAAAGAATGAGTCCAAGAGTTTTTTCAGATGTTGTTCTTTTCAGCCATATTACTCCTACATTAGCGCATGTATCAGATAGTCCTCTTTCTGCTCCTTTGCACTAATGTCCCTTGCTTCCATACCTGCATGATAGTCCAATGTTTCCCATTCCATGCTCCATTGTATCCACTTCCATATCTCCTATGGCACATGACTCACGCTACTGCCACATGCCTGCCTCATCTCAAACCTGCATGCAAGTTTAAAGAGCCCCTTTTCCCAAACCAATACTCTTATGCATATATCTTCAGCACGTACTCAGTGTTTCCCCTGCTGGAATGTGTATGAAGCCTTGCCCCGATATGTGTGTCTAAACCATTCACTGTTATGTGCATGCATCAGTAGATAGCTCCTTATGTCCAAAGTTCATTCTGCACATCCTCTGCTTAGCTGTCATGTTATCTTTCCTCTGTGCTACTGGATTTTTATGCATTAGTTGTTTCAAACTTCAAAATAATTGTGAAACTTTCAATCCCCCCTCTTCATGACTCGCACTTCTTTGTTGTCTAACAGTAAAACGGAACATTGTGAAAGACATGTTTTGGGGAGAGCTCATTGTAATTAGAACAACACCCATGTGATTCACCAATAAGACAGTCTATGTCACATGTAAAAATTACTTCAGTTGAGATTCATGATATACAACCAGAACATCCCGAGTATGCACTTGGGAAAATATACTAAAACCATTGATGACAATGAATGTCCTAATCTTAACTGTCATTTCTTTATAGCATAGTTACATAAACCATTAAAATCAATCGCCCAATCCTAAACTGACTGCAGCATTAACCTTGGGCACATGCATTATAAACGAAGAGTGGGAGAAGACTCTTCTATGGAAAATATGTTCTCTGATTTCACAGTTTCTTGCATTATTTCATTCTTTGTAACAACTTTCTTTAAGTTCTTATCAATATGGCCGTGTTTTTAAAAAACAGCTTTCACACTACCTATTGAAATTATTACATATCACTTGTTAGCAAAAATATTAAACAAAACCAGCATATCAGAATAGATGTTTGAACTAAGGCTAGCAGACAATTTACAGCAATCGTGATTCATATTTTAGAAAAGACACAAAATCCAGTTGTGGTATACCGTTGGGTGTGGTTTGACAGACCATATTAAGTCATAATTAAAATGTGTCCACAGCCTACCTTATCAACATTTTCTGCACTACTCCTCATCAGCACCAAGAGAAATAGATTGGCCTACAGGGAGACAAGAACATTGCCAGCAAAGCACACTAGCTTATACCTTTTAATTGCCCTTAATTAAATTTAATGCATTGGTAGCCCTTCTTCTATTCCTAGGCATTCATAAGTAAAACATGATTTACATAATTATAAATCTTAATCCATACATTATGTTCTAGGAAGCACCTGATCAATAAAATCATGGGCCAAAATTAATTGGCTGGCTTTGATGCACCATTGAAATTATCACGCACACTCTAAATATAATGTTTCCCAGGTCAACTCATGTTGATTCAAGACAGGAGAAACCTTAGACTGGTCTTTCCATCGAAAGGTTATGAGGGGTAGCATCCCTACCACAATCTAAAACCTATGTCCTTGCTGTTGGCAGAGTATCTAGTTTTGTGGTGTAGTTGCTGCACCATGCATAATGCCCATTAAGTGCATTAAGTATAGTAACATTTGGTAACTACAATACATTTTTGTGTAAAGTGTGATGTAATTGAAATACTGATTGTAAACATCAGCACATATTCAGGAAAGCAGTGATCGTAATCATGCCAGGTACACCTGTCACTAAGATTACCTCTAGATGGCTGTTCATACCTGTTTGTTTAAATGCTATGTGGAAGATCATCAATCAATGCTACCTTCACAAACAACAGTCAGACTATCACCTGTTCCCTTGCCCCAGTGGATTGTCTGGATGGGACACACATGTTTTCCTGCCAAAAGAAACCACATAAGCATATTTGTATATGGAGGCAAATACCAATTCATGCATCCAGCACTTGCTAGGAGGGGCCTCTGTCCAACAGCAATAAGGAAAGAAGAAAATCTGGTATAGGCAGGCCCAGTCTGAATTGTTGGAAATTCAAACTGTTAAGCTTCGTCTGAAGTAATTTCTAGTGGCTGTCTCAATGGCTGATATAGACTGCATCTATAATCCTGGCCCATTTCTTCATTTGGAAGAGTTTCATATGCAACTAATATCCCAGTGCCTTCCTAAACAGAGGGCCATTTCCTCTGGTTTGCGGCTTAGGTGGTTGCCTTGGAGAAGCTTTGTTGCTCTTCCTTGTTGTTGCTACTCTTGCTTGTTTGGTAGTCTACAGCCAAGCTAAGGTGTCCAGAAATGCTGTCCCAAAGTGCCAGCTTTCTCTGCTCCTCACCAGCCACTGAAGCAGGACTATCCAATAATTAACTATTTTAGTAGAGCTGAGCTGAGTTGAATGATGATTCCACTGCGCCCACTTCTCCATATCAACATCTTATGTGTTGATCTTAGTGGGTCCCCCTACTTTCCCCTATTCGCAGTACCAGATCTTTGTGGGCCCACTTACTTTCCGTTATTCCCATTAGACTAAATCCAGTGAGGTGCTGAGCATGCATCAATCACTAGGATTTTTCTGATCTTATCTGAATTTGGAAGAACACATTCTTATTCACACTGGTCCCCGTACCATTCCTTGCAGTGGAGACATCGAGCCCCTTATTGGCTTGCCTGCTTCTAGATCCAAAGTAGGAATATGGTTCTACACAATCCCCTGCATGGCCCCTTTTCCTTGTTAATTCACACCACAATTGCTCACAAGTATCAGACGCCAGCCCAACTCACACTGTTTGCAAGATCTTTCCTTTCTGTACTCTTAACTATTGAACTAGTGTTGCTTGCTTCTTTAGCTGCACCATGTCTAAATTAAAATTTCAATACACCTGAAGCCTAAATTAGGAGAAAGAGCATCTATCCCTGAACAAAGTACAGCTGTAAAATTGTGAAAAATGTAAACTGAGATTTGACTATCCTACTCTTTAAAGGGGCTGTTGCTAGGTGGATCATATAATAAAGATAACGATTAGCTAATGATAACAAACAGCCTAGAGAGGATCATCATATTTGGCATTTGGATTGCTATTCATATCTCCTTCAGTATGATGCCATCAGTCCTTGATTTCTCATGAAAGACTATTTCAATCTGTGCATGATGAATATGGGATGACATTGGGGTTTAATTCATATAGAAGAGGATTATAATAATTATCATAACATTGCTTTGTAAACAGCATAGCAATCCTGATCATTGTAAAGATCACAAGAAGAAACAATTAAGTGCAAGTTTGGTACTCAGTGCTGTACTGTGTGATTGTATACAGTTTGATTTTGATTTTTACTATCTATGTATTTTAAGGCATTGTTATGTGTTCTTGTAACTATGCAACAACTGTGGCTGAACATTCCATTGTAAGTGAGATTGTAATAAATGTTTTATAAGTTACACCATTTCAATTCAGTTAGGCCTTGACTATTCACCTAAGGAGTCTCAGTGATTTAAGGAGGTCAAACATCCCTCTCAGTGCTATTATCCAGCAGCATGGCCAATAGGGAACACATACAGTCTCGCAATTGATACTTCCAGACTTCATGGTTCTGCTAAAATGTCTGGCACTGGTGGAAAAATGGAGGATGATTAGAGGGAGTGATGTAGAAGGTAGTTGCATGAAATAAATGGTAGCAGGTGTTGAGATGAGAGGACAAAGAGGGAGTTACATTTGAGGCATATTTAACCTGAAGGTAGGAAGAGTATCTGGTTGATGTTATAGGACCTACCTTTAATGAACCAAAGAAGGACTGAGTTGATTGGAGGTAGTAGGCAGATTTTCAATAGTACTCAATGCACTCCAGTCTGAGATTCTTAAAAGTGCCTGATGCCTTCAAATGTGTCCTGTAACCTATATTAATGTGTATATCACAAATGTATGAGTTAATATATAGTTTTATTCCATGTAGCAATTGTGAATAACTTACTGCAACATGGTTGTTGTCTTGGACTTGAGTTATACAGATACCTACATTCTCAAATTCCCAGTAGAAATAAGAGCAATTGCCCTTCTTGTATAGGTTTACTATACCTTGACAATACATGTATCTTCGGGATCCGTGAATGTGGAGTTAGGAATACTAAGGCCCTCATTGTGATATTGGTGGCAAATGCCGCCTACTGCCACGGCGACGGCCGCTAACATACCGTCGCCGTGGCTACCGACCATCCATTGCATTATGACCATAGACGGAATTCTGCCAGAAGGCTGGTGGAATTCCGTCTACGGTCATGACGGCTGACAGCAAAACAGCACCTACCGTATCATGTTCCATGATACAACCTGGCGGTGTTTTGCTGGTGGACGCTGCTGCTGACAGCAGCGCCACATCCCGTTTCCTGCTGGAGGACCACCTACAAGCAGGTAAGTTGGGTTCCCCGACAGGAGAGGGGGGTGTTGTGTGCATGTGTGAGGGTGTTTGTGAGTGTGTGTCAATGTGTGCATGCGTGTGCAATGCATGTGTGTATGAGTCGGTGTGAGTGTACGTGCATGTTGTGTCGTGAGATTGCGTGTGTGCCTGGATGTATGTTCATGAGTGTTGTTGTGAGTGTGTATGAATGTATGAATGCATGGGCGAATGTGTGTATGCATGTGTGTATGGGTGTGTATGTATGTAAATGTGTGGGGGGATTGGGAGAGGGAAGGGGGAAGGACTCTGGGGAGGAGGAGGTCGGTGGGGGAGACCCCTATCAGTGCCAGGGAAGGAATTCCCTGGCACTGGTAGTGCCTATTGCCATGGTTTCAGTGGCAGTACAGAAACTACTGAAACTATGGCTGTGGGCGGGGTCAAAATGCCATGGGTGGCCTAGTGACGGCTGCCGGGCTGGAGACTTAAGTCTCCAGCCCGGTGCTCATTACCACTGTGGCGGTCGGTGTGGTACATTGGCAGTTTAGCTTTGGCCAAACTGCCAATGTCATAATAGTGGAGGTAGGTACCTCCAGCCTGTTGGCGGTATTACCTCCACTATACCACCAACCGCCGATGTCGTAATGACCCCCTAAGTCTATGTATACTTATCGAAACTTATCTTCACAAATTTTGGTTCTCACTATTTAGCTAACAATATATTTCCACTACAATATTTCTGGTCTTTCTATTTTTTCATACAATTGGTAGGTATTTGTTATCTGGCGGTGTCAGTGAAGTAGGGGAATTTGTCCTCCCTCGCAGGAGTCTGGAACTATTCCTTCTTTCAAAGCAATGCTTTTCTGTCAATAATATAAATACAAAATAGCTTGATGTTTCTTTTTGGTCAATGAGACCAGAATGGAAACTTAGTAAGAAGTTGTCTCTAACTCGTTAATGGTCTTGGAGAATTTTGTCTCTGTGAGTCTTGTGAAATTAGAGTAGCACCTGGAATCATACGAGATTCCTAGAATAGTAGGTGCAGTGTGAAGATGTAGTTCTTAAGTAAAGCAACATTGTTGGTTAAAAAGTTGAAGAATTCAATGCGCTTGGAATATAATTGGTGGTAGTGGGATTTTGGTACTTGTGCTGAGTTGAGTTTCACTGTACTGAATAATACTTTGAGGCAGTTTTGAATGTAATTTATCCTGGTATGAAGGTTTTGGTCTTTTGCAGAAATTACTTCAAGCTAATATTTCCTAGTAGGTTGAGATCGGACCACTCCCATGAAACAGAGCCAATAACTTTCATCTAACGAAAAATTACTCAGTCTAGGGGATTGCTGTTTATGTGATAATTGTAGACTTTCTTTTCTATTTTAGTTGTCTTGGGTTAAGAACTTCTTGAGGGCCATGCTGGAGACATCAAATATATTGCCTAGGTTAAGATTAAAGTATTCTAGATCGAATCAGACCAATCACCACTTGTTGTTCTGTGACATTATCAGTGAGATCCTTAACAAAGTACTTGGGAGAACTTGGGACTATGGTGATATTTCAAAGCAACAAATGTAATTGTAATGATCTTAAGTGAGGGTTTCAAGCCTACTTTCAGGGATTCCTAAAACTCAGATTTAGGGACAGCGATTTCTGTGCATGGAACATTGATGTGATATTTTAAAGCCAAACCACTTTTCAATACATGCTAAGTATGTCATAGGCTGATAGAGCAAGGATGGTGAAAAAGGATGACATTATAATGAAGAGGAAATCAAGGTTCCATTCAACAATAGTTTCACTAATAAATGTATGATGGATGTTTTCTAATGGGCAATTTTTTCAGAGTATGGGAAGAAGGCCTGGTGGTGAGACAGTAACTTGAATTTTAATGAAATAATAAAACTAAGCTTCTGCCTCTATTATGTTGTACTTTAGAACATCCATCCTTGTTTGGTGAGAGTAAGGGAACATAGGGCCCTTTGAAGGAACATGCTGTCTAAAGAAGAAACTATGGGCCATATGTACGAACACATTTTCCCATTGACACAGAATGGGAAAAACCCTTTGCTACATCTGGCCCTATATGCTGTTTTAAGCATAGCTCTGGTGACAATTGGCTGATGAGAATGATGCACCACTCTGAGTGAACTGCCAACAGTGGTCATATTTGATGAAGGGGGAATGGGGACAGCAGGGAGGTATGCAGTTTGTAGGTAGGTCCAAATCAGGTCTGTGCCCCGTAGCAGAATTTGTCTGGTACTGAAAAATGTGTGATTGAGTTCTTGTTGTAGTTCCTGACTAGGATTGCCTAACAAAGTAAGTTACTTGAGAACAGAAACAAAGGAAATGTGCATAGCAGAATAGAGATTGTTGTTGCAGTAGAAATAAATCAGGAATGGTTGTAGTTGTAAATAATTGATGGGTGCTATTTAACAATTACTCAGCAAGAGCAGTTGAATCAATACAAATATTGTTTGAATACTATTTTGAGTTTATTTGCAGTGCCTGTGTATAGTTTTCGCTTTGCTTATTCATCATGAAGTCATACGTAGGATGCAATGGGATCATGTCTGAGGCTTGAAGTTGTCAGTCACTCCAAAGCGGCTGATGAGTTTGTTACATTAAAAAGAGGCTTTTTCAGAACAACCTAGTGGGTTGGGCTTGGTGACTTGGTGAACGGGGGTTGTGGGAGTAAAGAGGTTGAATTCAGATGTGATGTTCTGGGCAGAATGTTATTCATTTTTTAGACTACTGTTTGTATTCCTTTGCCTTGGCTGATGCCTTCCAGAGCCTAGTTGATCTGACTCTGAAATCTCTGCATAGAGACAATGTTCATGCCAGAAAACACTTGTTAAGATAAGAAGCTCACTACAGCTTTCTCTGACTCTGAATCTGTGCCAGTAGCCAGTTGTGAACCCATCAAAAAGACTCCTCTCAGCCTGACTAAAGGGGGCTTCTCTTCCAGACAACACAGTGAGTCAAGCAAACAGTTCTAAAATGTGCTGAGACTCACCCGAGGCACACTGTTTGCATCTCAGAAGTAAGTCCTTCTATGTGTATATATTTGCCTGCAAGGTGCTCATGACCTTACTTGGGCCTCTCTGTGCCATCATCGCTATGTTAAGAAAGTGGGATTCAAGAATTCAGTGTGCTGTGCGGTGTCTTCTCTGTGAACGACAGAAGCAAGAGGTAAGTACAATGTATTTATTCCAAGAGAGCAAGTAGCAAATTTTGCTCCTCCACTAAACACTCATCCAACTGCTGTTTAACTCAGTCAGAAATCCTCACTCCTGTGGTAACCGTGCCCCTGGTATCAGAATAACCCAGATACCACACATCATCCTCTTTTAACAACTAACTAAAATCTTAAATGCTATACTATTACAACATAAAATTAACAAATTAACAAATGATACAAGTAATTCTAGTAAGTATTTGTATTTGCATCACAAGACTTGTGCAACCTATTTAATGATACTTCTGATTATGGTATACATTTTATTATCTAAAATATGATTTACAAATCTTCTACCACAAAATTGTTTAACTTAGCAGGAAGGGAGACTTTCCTCCCTCTGTTAGTAGTATTATTACCCCCCCCCCTCTGTGTAGTAGTCCTTTTTCCACCCTGAATAATTAACTTGTCTCTGTTTTCATTTACACAATTATCATATTCCAACTCTTCCCTATTTCCAGTGTTGATGTTATCCTGATTAGTAGAATTACTCTCCCTCACTTCCAGCTCTAGACTCCTTCCATCAAAACATCCTCATACTCATTCTCCACCAACTTCATATGTTTACCATCCACAACATCCTCATCCTCCCATCACCCCAATGGTTTCCCCTTTTCACCTCTCTTCCATCTCATCTCCTCACTCGATGACAATATTTTAATACATTGAGACAATTTACTGAAATGGCAGAACTTTCCATCTGACAACATAGCAGAGCAGCCATACACTTCATGTACTTGAAGGGGTAGGAAAAACTTGCTACTGCCCTCCTTGAACTTACAATCCAGCTTCACATGTACCCACTCATCCTTTTGCAAATCAACCACCCTTACTCCATTCTTTTTATCATAGTACTCTTTGTACGTCATTTGAGAAATTCCAAATTTCATCCAGGCCTTGCTGTCTTTAGTAAACAATTCACTTCCTCTAAAAAAAGATTACAGCTAGTCACTGAGGGTGTAATTCTGTACGCCCAGACTAACTTACTTAATTATTCCTCCCAATTCTTGCCTGCATTAATCGTAGCTTTACCACTCCCCGTGATTACTATATTGAATCTTTCAACACTGCCATTCCCTCCAGGATGATTCACTGCCATGTGCACTGCCTTGACTCCATTCCTGGATAGGAAGTACTTTAACTACTCTGCCGTAAATGTTGGCCTATTGTCACTAAATAATGTTTTATGAATATCTTCCCTTAAGAAAATATTTCCCATAAATGAAATAATAAAAGCAGCATCCACTTTGGAATGAATGCTCATTTCTGGTCATTTAAAATTCAAATCCATAAGCACTGTCATATATTTCGGCACCGCTTCACATTCCAGAATAGGACCTAAAATATCCACAGCTAAAGCAACCCAAGGACTCTCCAGTATTTCTCTCAGACCCAGTGAAGGTCTAAAAGCTTTCTGTGATTTTTCTGCATTCATACAATTTTAATTTCTCCTTACACATTTTTTCCATGTCTGAATCCACCCACTGCCACCAATATGAATTCTTTACTCTCCTTTTTGACTTGACAATACCTAAATGCCCTTCACGCATTATTTCCAGAATCCTTTCTCTCAGTTTCTGGGGAGGCACAACCCTGTGCCTCTAAATAATAATCCTTTGCCTGAAATGGACAATTCATTCTTGACTTCCTAAAATGTATTTTCTTCCTCACCCAATTTGCTCTTAGTGGGTTATCCTTTCAAAGCAAACTTCCTTATCACTGCCATATCTCCGTCTTCCTCATAACCTTTCAACCAGGTTACTTTCCAAAATGGCATATGTTTCTGAGTTAACCATTGCCACACTGTACTCATCCCACTCATTAGATCTCAGAACTTATCTCTGCAAAGGGGTTCTACTCACATAGGCCCTCATTATGACCCTGGCGGTGTTGCACCGCCAGGGCCAACGGGGGCGGGAGCACCGCCGACAGGCCGGCGGTGCTCCCTTGGGCATTCTGACCGCAGCGCTTTGGCCGCGGTCAGAAATGGAAAACCGGCGGTCTCCCGCCGGTTTTCCGTTGCCCATTTGAATCCCCCATGGCGGCGCAGCTCGCTGCGCCGCCATGGGGGATTCTGACACCCCCTACCGCCATCCTGTTCCTGGCGGTTCGCCCGCCAGGAACAGGATGGCGGTAGGGGGTGTCGCGGGGCCCCTGGGGGCCCCTGCAGTGCCCATGCCAATGGCATGGGCACTGCAGGGGCCCCCGTAAGAGGGCCCCGCTAGTATTTCACTGTCTGCATAGCAGACAGTGAAATACGCGACAGGTGCAGTAGCACCCGTCGCACCTTCCCACTCCGCCGGCTCGATTACGAGCCGGCTTCATGGTGGGAAGGTCGTTTTCCCCTGGGCTGGCGGGCGGCCTTTCGGCGGCCGCCCCTCAGCCCAGGGGAAAAGTCAAAATACCCGCCGCGGTCTTGCGACCGCGGTACGGTATTTTGACGGCGGGACTTTGGCGGGAGGCCTCCGCCGCCCGCCAAGGTCCGAATGAGGGCCATAGTCAGCTATTTAATTATTCCGACCTGGAATATATTCGGCTTCATAGGTATAATCTAGTAATTTTAATGTTGTTCTAGCCAACTGTGGAGTGGACAGGTGAAAAAACAAAACACCAAACTAATCTGTGAAGTATGTTACAGAACAATCTGATTTTGTTTAATCGGGAGATGGAGAATTGAGTGAAACTGAATTATATATGTATTATGCATAGAATGTCCTATAGTTAATTTAGAAAGTGCATCAGGAAACAAACCTAAGTGTGAAATGCTGTCAAGAACCATCAAACTTGCCATGTAATAACAGTGAAACGTAAAGGAAAAGCTGTAGGTATCCGCAGTGGAAAAGGCGATGTCCTTCTTGGAAGAAAGTTTGCCGAGCCGTGCTACACACATTGCAAAGAAAATGTGGAAGAAAGGAATCCAAGATGGCCAACGAGAAGTTCAAACGTTAAGTTGTTGTTCTAGTGTTGCATTAAGTTTCGTTGCTATGAAACATTCGTGCCGCTAGAGAGCTTCACACTTCAAATGTGACCTGACAGGAATCCAGGTGTGTTGAGAGAGCACTCATTGGGAGGTAAAGGATTTGGGGCGGTTTTAACACAAGTGTCAAGAAAAGGAGGAAGATGGGTGGAGGATACGGTATCATTTGTTAACACTTCTTTTAGTGTGGAATCTACACTCACCCCACAACCTTTCTTTCAACTTATGATAATTAGTGTGCATCATTATTTGGTCAAATAAAAGTTCATCATGTAGTGTGCCAAACTTACACAATACTGGCATTTTTTTAAGAGCACATATATAGGGGGTTATTACAACTTTGGAGGAGGTGTTAATCCGTCCCAAAAGTGACGGTAAAGTGACGGATATACCACCAGCCATATTACGAGTTCCATAGGATATAATGGACTCGTAATACGGCTGGTGGTATATCCGTTACTTTACCGTCACTTTTGGGACGGATTAACACCTCCTCCAAAGTTGTAATAACCCCCATAGTCTTTAATGCTAGCACAATATCAATATATGCTGGCATACAATTTACCACATTACTGCTTGCCCTCCTGGTTCTCTTGATAAGCTCCTAGACTTCTCCAAAACTAGTGTAGCTCCAATTCACCACAAATATGCCAAAACATTGTGAGAATCGATGTAAGGAGTACAGCCTCATCAGCCTTCCAACATTTCCTTTGATACACAGGCGCCCCCCCCCCACTATTTCAGAGGAGCGTCCCCCCAATGACAAAAAGCAGAAAAATAAAGGGATAATAAAAACATTTAGTATCCCTTTATTTTTCTGCCATTGTAGGGCGGGGTACGGGCAGCATCCTCCATGTCAAGTAGAGGAGGAGTAGTATGTGTGCTTCTAAGTGCGCATGTCAAGTTGGCCGGCCAACCAAGACTGGCCAAACTGACATGCACACTTAGAACTCTCCACCTGGCTGTATTTTACAGCCAGGTGAATACCAAGCGCAATTCCCCACTCCCTCATTGAGCTGTATTTCTGCCTCCTTAGGCCAAACACAGCACTTCTTTCATGCTGTGTAACAGCATGAGAAAAGCACTGTGATCGGTTGAGGAGGGATGCACACAATACTAGGTGGCTGTCGGGAACAGAGAATCACGTAGGGGAGGTAAGTTTCTTTATTTTTTTAACTGCGCCTGTGCTCCCTGCTACGTGCACCCCTTCCTGGAAGCAGGCTCTACTGTTGATACAGGTAAACGGGAATGCCTGGATCTTGCACCATGGATTCCTCATCACCAATTCTATGGTGGCCTTTTCATGAAGAACAGGAGCCAGAGGTAAGTTCAAGGTGTTTATTCCAAGAGCACAAGCCGCAATGTCTGCTCTTTCACTAGGCACTCATCTAACTGCTGTTCACCCCACATTCTGGAATCCTCACTCCCATGGTAACCGTTGCTCCTGGTATCAGAAGAACCCGGATACCACATGCTGCAGATTTGTGATAGGTCTTCAGACATTTGAACCCTTATGGCCTTTCATCATTGAAAGTGGAATGAGAGTATACACTGAAAGGGTGCATCTGTCAGTCTCCTCCTTCTAGTTACATGTTCCACCCTTGCCTGCCTACTCTGCCTCTGCCACTAACTAAAGACAAAGGGCATAATAGGACTACAGGAACATGCCCACATGAAGCAAAAATTGCACAAATGGCACACAAAGCGTTTGACTTTTATTGTCTGCTTTCAAATTGAAATACGATTTTTGGCCTCAGAATGTTTGCAACATTATTATCTAATATGTAACAGAAAAGGGTTTTCATTACTTATGTTAAAATAGGAGTCCAATAACTGCTACACTTGTTGTTAGTGAGCAATATGTATATGTTATTTAATGTTTTGATCATTTTCTGAAAATATGGAAAATTGGCATATTGGAACTAGTCTTTTCTGATTGCAGTTCTTTTAGAACTAGAACAGCAAATCCAAACAATATGCAGTCACACATTATAACACAAACTACTTAGGAGGCCTGCAGCAAATGTGTCCCTCTGATTAGTACATGTTATTCAGTGAATGGAAACGCATCCAGACACTTAGGTGGTCATTATGAACATGGCGGTAAACACCGCCCCACCAGCGGTGGTGGTAACTACGGCCAACATGCTGGCGCCAATTGATGAAGCACATGAGAAACAAATAGTGGTCCATCCACACACCGCCATCTTTGTAGTCAAAACAAGGGTGGAGGAGGCTTCCCAAAGGCCGGCGGAAAGGTCTTACCCACCCACCAAATAATGAAACACCAGACGGAAACAAACAATATAAAATGAAACACCCACCTGAGGCACACACAACACGCCGAAGCAGACATGGAGAGAGAGTTAGAAATAATGCCAGTGCTGCTCCTTGCCATATCCCTCCAGGACCGTGACCGATGACGAAGACGACGACGGTAAGTACCGCTACCTAGTGCACATGGGAAGAAAGGGCACAGTTACACATGCAACGTACTCCCAAACCCTCCCACATCCCAAGCCATACAAACCAAAACAAGATGTACTTACCAGACACAAGGCAACAAAGAATGGACAAAAGTACACATATGTGCACACCACACCCCCACAGTGAAACGCTGAAACAACGTCACTATACTGTGCTAACAGCATCACTGGGCACTTAAATTTTATTCAAATGAAAAAAAATATTGTCCACACAAGTTAATTGGCCAGTCCATTTGAAAGACCCTGAAGGGCCAAAATAGGCTGTACTTGACTCCCTCATGTACAAAGGGTATTCCACTTTAAGGGGGCATAAATGGGGCAGCCATGCACCTCAGGGAACAGGTACTGGGGGTGGCAGGTGTGGGGACTTACATATGGCAGGGGGGCTTGGGTTAAGGTTTGGGAGGTGGAGGTGGTTTGGGCTTGCCCTTGGAAGGAGAGGGAGTGGGCTTGGACTGGGGGGGTGGCAGAGGGACCTGGGGCAACACAGGGCTTCTTCCTCCCTGGGGAAGGGGCACGGGAATGGGAAGGGCGGACTTGGACGTGGAAGAGGTGGAGTGGGCAAGGAGTTGGGCACGTTCAGGGACGAGACGGTGTGGGCCAGTGGGTTCAAACAGGTCAATACAGGAAAGGAAAAGATTCTTAGGGGCAGTTGGAGGGGATTTGGAGCCAGGCCTGGGAGTGGAGGTTTAGGGAGTGCTTGTATGAGGTGTAGATGTGCCAGGCATGGAGGCAGGTGTGGTGGATGTGTGTGGTGTGGATGTCTGTGAATGTTTGAGTGTTTTGGGAGGAGGGGGTGGACACAGTGGGACACGATAGGCTGTCAGTGTAGATGTATGTTGTCTGGGTGTCTGAAGGTCTGGTGAGTGTGCTGCAAGTGTCTGTAAATGTAGTTGTGGTGAGTGCAGGTGTGGTGTCTGGGATGCATGTCTGGATGTCAGATGTTGTGGTGTCTGCATGAATGGGGGCAGCAGCAGTGACTGAGGGTGCAGTGCGTGTGGGAGTGCATGGTGAGGTGACAGAGAGGGTGGTGGCGGGGGAGGTTGACACACTGGGGGAAGTAGATGTTGTTGTGTGTGCTTTGGTATGTTTGGTGTGTGCATGCCTGTGGTAGGAAATGTGGTGCTTGTGTTTCTCTGTGTGCTTCTTGTGTGTTGATCTGTGTGCATAGATGTCTGTGCTTGGGATGGGTGAAGGGAGTGGGGTGCTGGAAGGTGTAGAGGTGGTGGGAGGAGGGACAGAAACACCAGGGACACTGGCTGCCATCAAAGAGGAGGCCAGAGCCTGAAAGGATCTCAGGAGGCCAGACATGGCACTGTGAATGCCTTGCAGGTATGCATTGCATTGCTGCATCTGGGATGCTAGCCCCTAGTTGGCATTCATGATGGTTGTCTGCCCTACAGAGATGTTCCTCAGGAGGTCAATAGCATCCTCCGTGAGGGCAGCAGGGCTGACTGGGGCAGGGGATGAGGTACCCGGGGCAAAGGAGACGCCCACCCTCCTGGATGAGCCGGCACGGGCACCTGGGTGGGGAGCAACTAGGAGGACCGTGATGGCAGGGGAGTGGCAGAAGATGGCATATAATGGGTGTGCCCACTAGGGTCCGCCACTACCAGGGAGCTCCCATCGGAGGAGGTATCACAGTCACTACTTCCAATGGTAGTTGTGTCCCCCGTGGTACTCACCCCACCCTCCAACCCAGTGGTCCCTTTGCATTGATCGACTCTCCCTCCTTGGAACCTTGGACTACTGTATCCTCACTCGCCAGTGCCACTGCTCCCTCGTCAGAGGTTGCTGATGTACACAAAGGACAAAAGAGCAAAGGGCTGGAGAGACAAAGCAAAGGGAGAAATTTGTCAAAAACTAAATATATGTACATCTTTGGCCCACACACACTTTTATCCAGGTCACACACCTACATGCTGCACCTACAACATTAGTCATGACTGTACCCCTGACTGTTGGCCATTACCTCAGAATAGACCACATTACCCACAGAAAACACGGACCTGATACACTGTATGGAGTACACTCAGGAGAGACCATGCCCAGCCAATGCACTTACAAGTCCATGAGGCCACAAAGTATACCAGATGACAATAAGGGGACCCCCATGTGCCTAAGGAGACTGCCCAAACTAGCCCTCACACCATTCCAAAGACTTTGAGGGGGCAGGACTGCAGGAACACACCTGTCGAAGTGCCTGGCACTATAATGCAGACATACCACAGCACCAACATACATCCATCAAAGCAAAATCACAACAGTTTTGGTGCTTGCCCCCTTGTGCCTGCTGTGCTGCCCTCAAGCATCCATCCAAATCCAGATAGGCCAACACCAGAATGGGGGCCATTAGGGGAGTCAGGGTCGGATGGGCACCCCTTCCTCTTTGGGAGACCTTCCCTAGCTGGGTTAGATTCCATTGCCTCTATCTCTCTGGAGGATCTCTGTGCTTTGTCCCTGACAAGGTGCGTAATATTGTGGTGGCCTGCTGCATGCTGCACAACTGGGCTGTCAGGAAAGCTACCCCCCTTCTGGAAGAGGAGGTTGCTGTCCAACCAGCCAAGCAACCTCAGTGAGGGGATGTGAGTGATGGTGAGGAAAAAGAAGGGAAAGAGATAAACCACAGGACCCAGCTGATCTGCCTATACTTCCTGTGACTATAAGGAACTGTTCAATGATGCTGATGTCTTCATTGCATATTTCAGTCTGACTAATATAATTGGTAATGTGGTATCTATAGACAGTGACACTGTTAACTGATGACTGAAGTGGCATGTGCCAGGTAACCCACTATTATGTACAGCAAGACATACTTCTGACAGTACAGTACGTTGGATCCCCTCCTGCAATAAAGGCATGATTATGAAATTGACTGGTTAATGCATACACACTCACAATTCTTAACTCATATCGATGAGGTGCCAATGATTTAAGTGCCTAGATGTATTTTTTGTGTAGCAAAATATACATAAGGGTTGGGACAGTGAAAGGGAGTGTGGCACTTGGTGTGAAAACATGCTCAGGTGCATGTGGTCAGATGTTGGTAGCACAGGCTTTTGTTTCATGTGTTTCATGTGGCCATTGGTAGATGGTGTGATGGCAGTGGCAAGTCAACAAGGGAGCACAGTGGCAAACAAGGAAGACAGTTCAGGGCACAGTCACTTCCTAGCGTTAGGCTTGGTCTTGGCTGGGGTTTGTGGTTTTTCAGGGTCTGAGGGCACGTTTCTGTGCCTGGAGCTGGGCTGCAGGGGTAGGGATGCTGGTTGCCTGTGTGTACCCTGGCAGTGCCACCAGTCCAGTAGTTGCTGCAGATGGATAGGGCAGGGCAGGGTCCTGGCTAGTGGTGGGGGCTTGCAGGTGGGTGGAAAACTCAAGCTGGCTGTGGTACTGGTGCTGCAGCACCCCTGCAATGGTGGCAATGGTGGCATTAAGCTGTTTCCATTGTTCCATGGCCTCCTGGTGGTGTGCTACCTGCAGCCTCTGATTCTGCTCCAGGGTGGCCAGGATCTGGCCCATCCTGTCCTGGGTATGGTGGTATGCTCCTAGAACCTCAGCAATCACCTCCTGGGCTGTTGCATCCATCCTTTGGCAGCCACCCGGGGCCACTGATGTCCTACCACTGGGCCTAGCCCCCTGTGCCTGTGTCCCCTGCACAGGTCTGGCAGTCCCACTTGCACTGGGCCCTGGGGTGGAGACTCTGGCCTCTGTACATGTGGGCCGCCAGTCTGTGGCAGGGAGACACTGGTGTGGGGTTGTTTGGCCAGAACTGAGGATGGTGGCTGGGTGGTAGGACTGTCAGTGGTGTCCTGGGTGGGGCTGCTGGAGGGTGACAGTCCAGGACTATGTGATGGGCCAGTGTATTCCTCAATTTCCATATGTCCCTCAGCACTTTCCTGAGTGGGGCCTCTGTCTTCGTGTGGGGCACTAGCACTCCTTGGCGTTTCTGTCCGGGTGGCATGGGTGGTGGCGCCTGTGGGGGGGAATGGACATGTGAGTGTTAGGATCTTTTTGGGCAATTGATGCACTGCTCTGCCATATTTTGTGCTTATATTTCCCTGTTGTGGCATGCAAGGTCTCTTCGTGTACATTTCTTTGCATTTTATGTGGGGTGTGGAGGTGCATTGTGGGTGCTGTAGTGCCACTGGGATTCCATGCCGGAGTAGGTGGCTGTGCACAGGGGGCAGGATGGAGGTGTGTTTGTGGGCTAGTAAGCATGCAGGTTAGTTGGATGTGGGTGTTGTGGACATGCTGGGGACGGGGTCCTAGTGGTAGTGAGAGTAGTGGGGTGATACATGCATTATAGGTGGGGTGGATGTTTTGGCATAATGGTTGACTTACCTGAGTCCAGTCCTCCAGTGAGTCCTGTGAGGCCCTACCAGTGCAGGATAGCCAGGAACTTTTCCTCCCAGTTGGTGTATTCAGGGGGTGTAGGTGGGGGACCGTCACCAGTCTTTTGTACGGCGATGTTGTGCATGGATGCCATAGAACAAACCTTCCCACGCAGGTCGTTCCATCTTTTCTGGATGTCATCCCTTGTGCATGGATGGTTTCCCACTGCATTTACCTTGTTGACAATCGTCTGCCACAGCTCCATCTTCCTGTCCACGAGTGTCTGCTACACCTGTGCCCTGAGTATTTCATCCACCATGGTCCTTAGCTTCCTATCTGTGAAGTGGGGTGCTTAGAGGGTGCCATGGTGTTTGTTGTGGGTGGTGTGTTGTGGGTGTATTGGTGAGGGTGCTGTTGTGTGGTTGTGTGGTTGTGTGGTTGTGTGTGTGGCTTATAAAGGTGTTTGGGATTTATATGTGTTTGGTGGTGTATTTGTGTGTGTGACTTGTGTTAGGTTGTGTTAAGTGTATGCGTGTTGTGTTGTCTATCTCAGTTGTGCTGTTGGTGATGCAAAGGATTGTGGGGTGTGTGTGTATGTGTTTTATAGTGTTGTGGATGTCTGCCTAGAGTGTGGTTTTCAAAGTTGCAAATGTGTGCATTTGTTGTTGGTGGGTCACATTGCTGGCCATGGCGGTCTGTACCGTCAATAGTCGTTCAGCATCCACTATCTGCCACGCTGATTTGTGCTTCATTATTTGGTGGGCGGAGGATTTGTCTGCATGGCGGTGGCAGGGTGGGGTGTACTGCCTTTCTGCCGTTGTGAGCCCTGGCGGTGGGTGAAGGTTGCAGGTTTTTTGGAGGTTTGATTTTTTGGCATCATAATTCGGTGGTGTCCAGTCTACCACCACTGGCGGTCTTCTTCTTACCATCGCCACGCCGGTCGGCGGTGATTGCCACCAAGTTCATAATGAGGGCCTTAATTTGCAACCTGTGGTTGTGCAGATTTATTGTTTTCTAAAAATGTCTTTTTGGTTAATGCTTGTCCATCATTTAGAAAGAGTATTTATTTGTGTTGTGCTGAAATTCAATACCTGTTAAAGTATTTCAGAGCAAAGGTGGTTTTTTCAATACAATGTTAGAAAATACCATTAGCTGTAACACGTGTCAGGGAGACCTACCAAAGAAAAACATATATTGATGGGTTATTTCTACTTAGAGACATAGTAAGCACAATGAGTCATTTGAATACACTACAATATATGAGAGCGGATCGAATAGCACATCTTTCTGAGATAACTGAGCGTTAACAGGATATCAATTACCTTTGGGAATACAACCCAAATCCCACTCTTCCGAATAGTCATTGTTTTTTACAGTACCATCATTTCTTGTGAAATGTTATGATTTCACTTCCATGCCACAGTATGCGTATGCCTCCTAGCTGATTATTCATCTTTTATCATGTTATGCAGCATAGGTGAAAAGCAGTGCTTCCCTGTTGTTTAGCATAATAGTTTAGGCAGGAAAATACTATGTAATAGAGTTTAGCTGTTTTCTGCACCTGTAGGTGGACATCCTTACATAATGTACTACACCCCTCAACAACCTTCTCTAAAAAAGATAGCTTATTAAACTTGAACTGTCTGAGGCAGAAAATGAGCCAGAGCCTTAGCTGAGACTTATGTTTGCCAAACATTAGTGAGAAAAAAACCCATATGGGATGAGTTCCACAAATTAGCATAAATTATGGCACCGGGCTAGTATTGGCCCACTGCCACTAACTGTCCAATCTTAACAGCAGCTTCTGCCTCTCCCTTGCCTCTTTCTCTTCTCAGTTGCTGAGAAGACTTGGAGTGTAGTAGAAGAGCTAGATATGTTAATCAAGTTAAAGAAGTAGGTCTTTGCCTCTCTCTCCTTCCCTACGTCCCACTTACACTCTTAAGTAGTGGGAGTCCAGAAGAGAGGAAGAGGGAGTCTTCGCAGCCCTGGTTCTCAAAGGGACATCCTTTTTGCCTACATTTAGGGGATTGTAGGTGCCCTTGGAAACTAGGTGCTCCAGGCTGCTCCACATTGCTCTGAAGAACTGGAAGAAGGTGGTTAAGAAAACCTGGCTGCTGTGCTCTCCTATGCTGCCCCTGGCTCCAGATTCATAGATCTGGCACTGGTAATAGCTAATAAAGCAATAGAAATACATTGGGGGTCACTGGAGGGCCTCCCATGTAACAAATGGAATACTGAATTTGAAACAATGGCGATAGCCGAAGATGCACCACTGATGTTGAAGAACAGAGGGGCCCGCGTAGATGACCAATGGCTAATGACTGAGCTGACTAACTTGGTGCTTTCTCCAAGCAAGGGGATCCTTGGGCACTCCCACCAGCTTGGGATGTGTGCTCTGAGAGAGGAAATGATGTCATAGATGGTGTTGAGAATCTTGATGAAACATGCCCACACCTCAACAACATCTCACACTAGACATGAGAGGTTGACACAAAGTTGGAGCACAGCAATGGAGTACTGGCAGGATGGAGGGGAACTTTAATTGTTGTTTGGTTTCATAATTCTGTTGGACTTCCAAGACTTACTATGCTACAATGATGAATGCTACTGAAATGGCTATGTAATGCTTACTGGCAATGTGGATTATCGCAATGTTGTCAATGCTGGGTTGAAAACATGAAGTGTCAGCTAGAAGCCCTGTTGGGCATTGTTTGCACTCTTGCTTTGAGAGCTTGAAATATAAAACCAATTAAAAATGTTTTTTTTTTTGTTTTTTTAATGAAAGGTACCTTAGGAAGCAACTGAGAATATAGCCAAAATGTGGGATTCTTACAAAAATGGGGAAAAGTGCTGCTCAAACAAATTGTTTATTTACTAAAACAAATAATAACCCCACTTTTTGCTGTGGTAAAATCATCCTCCTGCCAGCTTTCAGAAACAGGCAGAGTAGGTATTTATACCACAGTTTTTGTAATTTTGTAATTGCTGGTCAATGTTTATGTATGCAGTTTGCAGAGAGGTGTTAAACCTATGGGTGCACCCAGAAAGCTATACATTTCTGAAAACGAAATCAAATCATGAATTAATCAGGGATTATTTGTATACATTGCTCATGTTTTTTCCCCAAAGGAACTAATTGTATTTCAGCCTTTGTTGGCCCCTAGCATTTTCACAATTCACACAGGATAGAAAAACCTCCAAAACACATTGTAGAATCATCACAGATTTTGCTTTAATTTACAATCATTGTTAGGCTAGGATGAGGTGCTGTTATATTGGCCCTGGTGTTTGCTAGCACCTTGGGAAACCTGCCAACCCCACACATTTCTGAAAACAGCTTGAATGGATCCCTGAGTCCCTGCCCAAATAGTGCATCTATCCCCAATGGAAATGAAGATTGCGGATATTTAGGCATAATTTTGATGCTGGTGAGGCATTCTATGTAAGAAAAAGTGGTGTGATCAATATAAACACCACTTTTGGATCCTCTCAGGTGCCCTATTAGACGTAGGTCATACTTTTCCCGTTTGTGCCATGACACACGTTTAAATAGGTGTGCCATGCACAAACAGGGAAAGTGCGCCCTATAACATTGAATACACTGCCAGAAGGGCAGCAGCAAATTCATGCTGCCCTGAGGGCAGAGCATTTAACTGAAATACGGAACAGCTGCTTCAAAGCCAATCCATGTTTCACTGTGCAGGTGGCAACCCACCTGAACTTTAAAGAGGGATTAGAGATTCCTTTGCAGTCGGGTGCAGTAATCTCAAAGAGGAAGTACCCTCACCCTCCCCTCCCCCCCGAAATAGGACAACTTTGAAATTGTGACTTGGATAGGGGAGCCTTGGGGGCTTCCACCAAAATGTTCTCTAAATGGAAAACCATTTTTTACAAATTGGCACTGGTTCATTTAAGGAACACGTGTTGATTTGAAAATAACATTTCCTGTTTATTAACTTATTTGATACTACCTGTATCGTAGCACATCAAGCCTAAAGTTTAATATGTTGATGCATTAAGTTCCCTTGGAAGTCAAAATAGGTGTCCGATACCCTTTAAGGTTTGGACACCTCCAGGACACATGCTGCCAGTCCCCAACGTTTTCATTCTACAATCTTGAGCAACAGAGCAAAATATATGAGCCCATTCATATCTCTGAATTTGGCTCCAGAGACACATTTATAATTAAATATACATGCCTCTTTCTACATTTGAATTATAATGATCTCTCCAATATTCCTATCTCATTTTATGAATAGGTCATTGATTCAAGTTTTGTAAAATTGTATTATATAATATATTGTACCAACAAGTAATACTCACTACAGCTGATTCCTCTGAAAGTAGAGTATTGGCTAGCTCTGCAGAATTTCCAAAAATAGCATCTTTGTTACTACTAAACAAACCTTAGTTTGCCTAAAAGAAAACCAAAACCATCCTTTATTCTTGATATACAGCAGTTGCTTTCCACCGTATGCTATAAAAAAATAATTTATAGCAATACATGCCATTTTCTAATGAGCAGCGCTACCAATGTTGGAGAAAACTATTACCTTTTTCTAGGGCTGTTAAAACTGTTATATTGAAGTATTTAACAAAACACATTTTCCTATTTACAATTAACTGATAGAATCAAGCCAAACTTTTTTGGACAGCGAGGTATCATCAGAAGACATGATAAACCAATTGCAAGCTCCTGTAACATATACTCTAATATAGTTTTCATAGCCACATATCATTTTTGAAAAATTAAACCTACAAACAATATTGGCAATAACAGTACAGATTGAAAGACTCCATCACAAGGACAGATTCTTGTTTGTTTGATACATTTAATTTAACTAATTGCCTTTAAGGTCTGTATTGTTCCAGACAACATTTCAGACCATACTTTTGAATTGCTTGAAAAAATTAGATTGTAATTTACAAGGGACTTGGAAAGAAAATTAAGAATGATGGTTTTATTGGCATCTTAAGGCCACTCTGTCCCAGATAGACAGCTAAAGAGCCTGATATCTTAAAAACAGTTTCTTAAACCTATTCACTGAGCAGGAATCAAACCACTGCACCATTACATTGTGAATTGTATATTACGTATAGAGAACAAATAACCGTAAGGTAATGTCAGCAAAATCATATTAGTTTAAGTGACATTACATGCTCTCTGACCACATGACATCTTGGAAAGTAGCATCACATGACCTTTAACTGTGATGATTGATCATTTTGCTTTTGATGAACATTCAAGGCTGAAATATATTATTAAAAATCTACCATGTATCGCCTATGTACAAATGTTAGCTTCTAGCCCTCTTGATGCCCTTGTGACGAGCACTGACAATATTTATCTGTCTTTTTCAATAATAGAAAGGTTGACATACTTTCTTGTTTAAAAAAGAAATATCCAATTTACTTAGGTCTACTTTCAATCACATTTTCTTTGTATTGCTTATTTAGGTATTGGAGGTACAGTGAAGAAATGAGAGCAATGGATCCTGGTTATCCAAAACCTATCACTGTTTGGAAAGGAATACCAGAATCACCACAGGGAGCCTTTGTTGATAAAGAAAATGGTAAGTATTGTCTTACGGATTATAACATACATCTTTACATCGGCATACATATGGATGACTGAGCAATGACATCTGTAATAAATGCCAACATTTTGCCAAATTGTCCCTTGTGTCTCTTCAAGGATTGTAATAGTTCAAGCATCAGTCAGATTGCATATGTAGAATTATTTCACATTTCATGCATTAATATAATACAAGCAATGCAAAGGCAAAAGGTCTCTACAGTAAAAAGAAGAACTAACAGTTTTAACAATTCTGTTCGTATTCAAGCAAGAAAATCCATTTAATTTCAAGATGCTGTCACAATGCACATGTGCTCATTTGTCACAATTCATGTGCATGCATCAGAATCCATATGGGTGCATTCATCATGAAACATGCTTGTGCATGCATTATGACGTATATCAACTATTTCGCTGTTTTTAGATTACCATTCCAACATGGAGGTTCACCCTGTTAAGATGGTATATTAAATGTAAAATATAAATAAAAACAAAATGCGTGCTAGTGCAAAGTGGCAGGCAGCACTTTGCAGCTGCTGGGATCTTGTGAAAAAGTGAGTACTATTAATGGGGAGGAATCACAGGGACCATAAGGAAGGGAAATAGAAAGTGAATGCACGGGTGGATAGCAGAGGAAAATACAGGGGGAGAAGATCCAGAATACACATTCACTCACTTAGAGTCCTGAATACAAAAGATGCAAAGACTCGCCTCAATCAGAACACTTTGAGACTCAAATGATCCTAGATGGGACAAGCACAAGTATAGGGTGGTAAGCCAGTGAGTCAATATTAGGCACATAAGGTAGACAATAAAGACATCAGTCACTCAGCAAAAGGCTTACCCAAAACCCACTCTCAGTATATTTTGTATTGTAGAAAATAAGTTGGCCAACAAACAGCTGAAAATGTTGTAGCCAAGACTCCAAACTTGCTTCAGTGTTATCTGGACTGTTGAACTCATAGTATGTGTCATAGGTACATAAAAATGGTGGTGGAGAATCAGGTTCAAAGAAGGTAAACTGATACAACATTTATACTGCACAGCTCACAACTGCACCATTTAATCCCACTACATTTGTACCCTCCCTTGCTACTCCCATATAATGTAATCTTCTTCATAGTTGTTGCTAGTTAGCGTTTTTTGGTCTGGCACTGGATGTTCACTTTGAGCTCCACATGTGATGGAAACAACCATCTTACATTCTCAGCCACAAAAGTAAGCAGAATTTTACTTCATATGTGCCATGATCTGAGTAGGGCACAGTTGTATCTCCACTTGAAATATCACCCTGTATAATACTCAATTTTACCAGGTGGAGAAATCCACACACATTTTCCTCCTGTGGAAAGCAGCATGGAAATGTTCATATAAACGGTCATGGAATAAGGATGGGATTCAGTAATTCTCGGTGCAGCATGATGGTCCCGAGTAACTGCCAATGATCGGTTGTGGTAGTAGAGACACTGAACATGGTAATGTGGAGCCCAGAAACTTTCCCTCTTATTGGCATTCTAGGATTCAGCCAAATAAAGATGCTGAAGAACACAGACTTTCTCTCTGATTACAAGGCTATCCGCATTAGGTTGCAGGTGTATTTTCCAAGAGTCACAGCTTTGTTAGGGCCTTACACTCATTCCGCAAAATGTATTTGTAAATCTTGAAGCAATTCTAGCCTTTTTAATACTGATTATCCTCCCAGTTCATAAAAACGGGGTTGTAAACAGCATTATAGCTTTAGACAGGCTCCTTAAATCTGAATGTTCTTCGCTAAAAGTACTTTAGAAGATCATGTGGTCCTTGAAAAAAGTAATTTGTCATGAGCAACCAGGACTTAGAATAAACTGCTTCAATTCAGACAAAATGGCAGTTCTGCTATCCACTGTGGAAAAATATGTCAACTTTAGGGTCCAACCAGTTTATTTAGCTGAAATTGACTTGTTGACTGCCTTCAAGAGAGTTGATAATGCAGTCATACCTGGAGTATTGCTCGCTCATAAGGTATGCAGACTGATGCTACTCATGAGGGTAAATGCTCTTCTGCTGAGAGTGATAATAGGTACATGGGAAGGTTTACATTACCACAATCTTTTTTTGCACTTTATTTAGTAATGGCATTCAAGACCATATTTATGCTTTTACAAGATCACGTGGTGCGCATTTTTATGCCCACTTTTTTTTAACACATTATCAACTCTGTGGATAATGCCTGACCTGTCCTATCTTTTATGTCCTATCTTTTTATGTGCTGAATTCTTGGCCCCAGCTGCAGCATAGTTTGTGAATACTGAAAAGTGTAAGCTTACACAAAAGTGCAAGTTTATCTTTGAAAGTCAGGGCCATATTATCTAACATAGAATCCCAGAGGAGACAAAGGTTTTGGTAACCTCCTCTTGCACACCATGTTTCTTGGTGAATTTCTTTGGTTTGTAGGCCTGGTTTCTTAGCACCACCTGTCTGGGAGATGTGATTACCAGAAAAAGAGTTGTGTAAAGACAGGGACTGTGGTTCAGCCCATATGTTGATGTTTGTCTCTACAAACATTTGACTGGAAAACAATTGTGTTAATTCACCCAAGAAGTAGTTCAACTGCTCATAACGGATAGGAACTTTGTTAATGGAGACACCATGCAAATACAATAGGGAAGAGCGTAACATAATGTGATCACATGGCCAATAATACGAGAATTGATTTCTTCTGGCACATTTTAGAGGAAGGTGCTTTAGATTGTACACCTTGTCAAAAACCAACCATGCAAAGTGACTTTACATTGTGAACCTTCTGAAAGAATAGGAAGAAGTGTTACATTATGATCACCTTGCGAAACACCATTAACAGGGACTTTGAGTTGTGAACCCAATGGGGAATGCAAAAAGTGGTTTTACATTGCAAACTCTCTTTCAAATACAGTAGAACGTGGGCGGGGTTTACACTGTGATGCCTTTGTCAAGTGCAATAGGAAGAGGCTTTATGTTGTGAACGTCACAACAAGCACCATAAATATGGCTCTACCTTTTGAACTATTTGACAAATTCACTAGGAATGGGCTTCACATTGTGAACGTTCTTACAAATGCAGTACGAATGCATTTAGTACAGAGGTTTGGCCATAGTAAATGCTCTGTGTTTCAAGAAGACAGCTTCATTTTATGTTAATGTTTACTTTTCCTCGTTCTAAAATGATTAATGGTTCTCCTGAGGTAAAGCAACATGGGCATATTTATGTTCAATGTCAATTGTCTTACTTAACTAATGTTTAAATGTGATTACCAAGGCAGTGGACCTTTCTTTTTACACTATAAATGACTTGGGAAAGCCTGTAAATGTGATAATTTTCATTGTGAAAAGCTGCATATTGTGTGATAGGCCAATATAGGGCCATTGCTGGTTTTAACAATTAGAGCCTGATGATTTGTGAAATTGTCACATGGTACCTCACAGATAATGGGAAGACTAAATTTTACAGGGTACGTTGCCGTCTTTAAACGTTCTTGAAGGTCTGTGAATTGTACCCTGATTAATCTGCAAGACCCCGATAGGAGGGGCTCCAATATGTAATTCCACTGAACATCTTGGTAATATTGCCGATTTGATGATAATATTTAGTTGTGTCTGTAGTAAAACATTTCCGTTTTAAAGAAATAGCACTGGCTGGAAATTGGTTTATTGAGTGTTAATGGTGTGCATTGCTGTGCACTGGGTTTCTAGCCCAGAGAAACCATCCTGCGGCTGCCTTGCACTGTACTACCTATTTACCCTTAAAGCATGTTTAAAGGAGCACTTGTTCCTCAACTTGATAAGCATAGGATACAGAGTCCACAGGACACAAGAGGTGAAAGACCAAAATTGACTGTATAAGGGATGGTACTTCTGACTGCCTTGGGACCTTGGGAATACAATCTGTGAACTCTCCCAAATACAATAGCAAGTGGCTATACATTGTTAACGTCTTGCCAGGCATCATAAGGAGGGTTTTACATTGTGAACTCACTTACAAAGACACTAGCAATTTGGGGTAGTTACATTGTGAACCATCAGTCAAATACAAGAGAAGGGAGTTTTACATTGCAAACACCCTGGCAAAGTATAAAGATCAGCTTTCAATGTTGCTGTTAGTCATACACAGTAGGAATAGGTTTTTCCTTATGGACTCTTTAGGTCTGACCACAGTAAATGCTAGATATCTTAGAGAAACGTTTTATGTTCATGTCAGTCTATATGTTGAGTCTGCCTGAAACAATTGCTAGGGCTTTTAAGACAAAAGCCTCATGGTAATGTTTATCTTCATGTTAATGCCAATATGCTTACATTATTATTCCTAAACATGATGACAAGACACGCAAGCCTCCCATTTTACAGCGTGAGTGACTTGATTCAAACTATAAATTACTTGATTCAAGTGAAAAAAGGTGGGTAGTTGGTGCCCAGTTTAGGGCACTATGGTGTAGGGCACTATGGTGAGGAGGGTCCATAACACCAAAGGACAAAGATCCCCACTGTTGGGACCTAGTAATTAACAACTGCCTTTGGGAAATTCCTTACTGGAAGGACGGGTGTTACATTGTGAACTACTTGCCAAACACTATAGGAAGGGGTTTTATATTGTGTGTCTTGTGACAAATACAATAGGAAGGGCATTTTACATTGTGATCTCTCTGTCAAATGCAATAAGAAGGTGGAGTGGCAACCTTGGCAAACATGGAAGAAGAGGTTTTACAATACGAAGTCTGGTGGCTTCAGTAAGTACTACAGGGAGTAATTTTAAATTGTGAACTCTATCAAACACCATAGGAGGGGTTTTTACATTGTGAAATCTTTGAAAAATGAAGTAGGACTGAACATTACGTTGTAAGCACTGACAAATGTAACAAAACGTTTTACATGTTGAATCTCTCACACTGTGTTACGTTTTTGACTATCTGACAAATACTAAATACAGGGGATTTACATTGTGAACAATCTGACAAATACATTAAGAAGTTGGTTTAATAATTAAATAAAACAAGCCTGTTTTTGTAAGACTGAAATTATACATGGAATCTTCCTCTGGCCATTGTCAGATTAAGAAAACTACCCCTTTTCGAAGAGTTCACATTGTGAAACCTGGCTCTTAGAGTATGAAGACAGAGCAGTCTAAAGCTGACTCAGGGAGGTTTTATGGGCTAGAGACCAAGAACGGAGCAACTCAAAAATAAAACATAGAGGGACCCTTTTGCCCTAGTACCCTCTCACATGCCTCATTCCTCTTCTACTGCCCACACTCCTTTTCTCAGGACACCAGATATAAATGACTCTTCCCATGTAAGTGCAGGGTGAGCTATCTGCCTTGGAGGCTTCATATTGGAGTCAGACCTCGTGGCACAGCCAACACTCGTCTATAATGTATGTATGTAGGTAGGTATGTATGTAAATGATATTTCTGTAGCTCCAACCTAGCCAAAAGGAAACGGATTACTGTATGGGGCAATGATAAGGATAAAGTCAAGGAGAGATAGGAGATGTAGCCAGTTTGTGGGTGGATAGTTCTTTATAGATCTCGTAATGAATTTGTAGTACTTTTGATTACAAATCTCACAATCAAACTCTCGCTGATCATTTTGAAGCAGCAACTCAATCAGTTGTGGAAAATCAGTATTTTCCCTTTAAAAAACCGTCAAGTTTATGTGGATTTGCTGCCTCTGAAGACCTTTGATCCACCACCACGGATTACCACTTAAGAATCTTGCAGTGGCACAGTTTTCTTTTAAAAATCTAAATAGATTACACTAATGCCCCGTTTTATCTGTGAAGTAATCTGCAGTCGTTTAACCTTGCCAGCACCAAACAAAGTAGCCCTGAAAACCATCTGTCCACCCCACTTTTTTTTTAAAGAAACCACCCAGAGGAGGATCTTTTTCAATGCTCTCCTTCTTTAGTGCCAAGATGCCTAAGGCCATTCTACAGGCAAAAAGGGTGGCATTTTTTTACTGTGGAAAACATCTTAATGTATTTTTATTTTGTGCACATGTTCAGAGACGTGGCAGTTATTAATGCAACAAGGGCAGTGGCACCAGGCCTGGGGCTGTGAGCAGCCCACTACATTCCACCCAATGAATAGGTGCCTTTTATTTTCCAGACAGTGTGTGTGACTCTTTTTTCTTGCCCGCATGGGCCCCATAGCCTCCATGCGAGGCTCCTTTGGCTCTGCTTTCAATGAAGTTTTTGTTAGTGAGACAATAATTCTATCAAGGCGATATGTATTTTTGAAGGTAATGTACAAACCATCAGCATATCTATCACTTGTCGTTGTTTTTCACGAAAACGCTAAGAATAGTACAATTACAATATGTTCTATTATCACGAGTAGACTTCTGAAAGGTGTATGCTGGTGAATGTCTACTTTTAGCCATCTCAGCGCTGTATTAGGCCCAATCAGGTAAGAGGTCGCCATATTGAAACTCTCAATTGCCCATAGCGCTGCCTACTAATAGCATGCTCCTTTAATGTGCCCTCGACACGAGAACACCATTGAAGATATTGATTAAGTTTTGCAGGGACCAACAAGAAAGAAAGTTGATGTGTCAGGTGAGGGCTAAATGGTGAGATTAGTTGCTCTGAACATGTTCCTTCTAGAGCGACAGCGATTACGGAAGATGAAAAACCGGTCTGCAGTTTCCTTCAGAAATGATGAGACAGACCACAAACATTCTTTCATCCAGTTAACTAGCGTATTGCTAAACGAAAGACCCTTTGTTTTCTCGTTTAAGTGGAATTGTATGTTACATGACCACTTCAACGTTCAAACTGGACAAAAAGGTGAATTACCGACAGCTGACATCTGTAATTTAGTTTGAGCATGCCGCCTTAAAAGGCTGCTTCTTCTAAAATATTGAACAAATACTATTCAAACGCCATTTAACTGTCATTACGCTCATCGGTGTTATCCATTGACAAATAGTGTATTATTATTCTCAGGTCTCACACAGATTACTTTTCATGATAATATAATTGCAATACTACCTTCGAAGGCTATGACCTAATTTAGAATAAGGTATAGCTGTGCCTCATAAAGAATAATTGTATTTGGCCAATAGAGTGAAATTTATGAAAGGGACTTCTAATTTAAGAATGGTGCAGGGAACATCCACAGCAAAGGACCAAAACTCAATATAACCAACATGGCTCGCAGTGGCCATTTAAAACCACACACACCCATTTTGGGGCTTAGATGATAACATCCTATTTATAGTAACCAAGGATTCAGCCTTATTGCTCATCCTTTGCTACATGTCCATGTACCATACTGATGCCGCTTCTCAGCAAGTACAAGATTGCTAACCATGTACCTAAAAGGGGGTCCATGTATACCTCATTGTTTAGGAGAGAGGATAAGCAGGGCCATGCTGATAGTATAGTGGACCGAAACTGTTTGTTGCATACCAACTCTATCCGCTTGAATTCCACAAACATGCAAACCCTGCCACTAGGACGCTTCTGTGTAGCTTTCAAATGGCTGCCATCCATGGGCCTACTTAAATACAAAGCATCACCTCTACAATTACAGTAAATGAATGAAGAATACGAGTCAACTCTTAATTTCTGAAGGCACATGCTTTGGATTCTTCTCCCATTATCGATGGCCCACAACAATTGTTTTTGCATTTGTTATTTCTCGGCCAGATTTCTATTGTTAAAATACTTATGTATACACATGGAATAAGCAAACAATTCCACTGGATTCCCCTTTTGGCTATCCTGTTTGTAATCAACCAATGCAAACAACAGTTATTTGCTTCCACTAGAAGCTCTATACTCCAAACTTTCAACAAACTGTGAAACTACTCATAATGGGGAAAGTGTTTGACTTCAATTCTTGTCCCTTCGATGATTTTGGTATTGAGGTGCCATATATGGTTAGGATTTCTATAGAAGTAATTAACTTCGGGATTAGCTTTTTATAGACAGAGAAAGGTGTTTTACTCCAGTAATGTTTTAAATATGATACTCTCTACATATTGTATCCACAATATTGACTACCAATGTATTGTGAAGGTAAGTACATATCAGTAACTATAGATTTACCATTCTTATTTCAACATCTACCTTGATTAGAAAGTTCGATAGATAGATAGATAGATAGATAGATAGATAGATAGATAGATAGATAGATAGATAGATAGATAGACAGATACCTTCAGTGTACATAGATATGTAGATAAGAAAAGTAAATCTATACTTGTCCATTTATACATACCTTCACGATTTTGTCGTAGTGGATGTTGTGGACTGTGTATTTTGACAGGACAATACTATGTCACATGATATTGTGACCTTAGTTCGCACCAATCCAATGAACAGAAATGCATTTATATGGTGCAGTACTAGACTCAGAAACATCAGAGTATGTAGAAGGAAAGGGGTGAATTGGAGAAACACTTCCATCAGCACTTCACTATCATTATCGCTTCACTATTGTCATACCACAGATGCACTTCTTCCATGATGATAATTCGGCTGACTAGCAGTGAGAAGCAGGCCAGAATTTCTCTATAATGTATTTAAAACATGGCACTAAAGCTAGGCAGACGATAGACCATGACAATCACTATCACTATATTGTAAAGACAAGTATATAAAGGTAAGTATGGATTTACTCTACAATATTGTTATAATCCACAGATGTGAAGTTAAGAATATTAAACCTTTCCTAACCCATATATGCTTACCCTAACTATAGAATAACAGTTAATATTATTGTATTTAGGTATTTTTGACCTCAATGTTCTGACATAATTGAAGTACTATACTCAGGAAGAGGGGACAATCATAGAGGAGCTGAAATATAATTTTTCATTATAGTGATAACACTGGCCCCAATCCCTGGAAGTCTGGACAGTACCTCAATCATGCCCTTATATGTAGAGTAGTTAAATACAATTGAGCACGCTTACCTTCATCAATAGCAAAAAGAACAGATGATGGACGGAATGCTGAACAAATCAAACATTCACCCCAATCACGGATCTGGGGTTAATCCACAGGTTTTTCTTCTCACCATGCCACCTCAGTTTGGACCCAGCCTTATGCAAATCAGTCTTGACCCTGCCCTCCATGGGAGCAGTCCATCCCAAACTGCCAGGCCAGGCACTCCCTGGACCGGAAACAAGCATTATGGGACTGGTTTTGGGGTATCATCTAGGCTAGCTTGAATAGAGTGGCACAGTGAGACAGGGGCCCACATCTGGGCATACCCTTTAGCCTTAGGGTGACAAAAGCAAAAATAACAGATGATGTAAGGAATGCTTAACAAATCAAATATTCATCCCCTTCCATCATCTGTTCTTTTTACCTTCATCAATAGTAGCAGCTAAATGGGATGAAAGACCATCATAAACTAGGGTTTCAGTAGACATGTTATCTTAGCCTTGTACATTCTTTGAGGTCACAAGGTGAAAGCCAGCAATCCATATCCATAGTGGACACACTATGGGACAGCAGAACATTTCTCCAAGGATGTCCGGCAGTTTCTGTACATAATAAACGGGTCCTTGTTCCTAGAATCTGGATAGATTTGCCTCACAAACACAGTCATCATCAAGCATTTCAGGCTTATAGGTGCTTTGAAGATTGCACCTTCTGCAACCAGTGACTCCATGAGTTATGTATTTGATGTGTGTTTAACAATTATCAAGTCAGTCTTTGTATTATGAGGAACTTTTGTTGGTGTTTGTTATTGTACGTTGTTGTCTTATTAGATTTACTTCATCAAACTATTTTAGACTTATTAGTTGTTTCCGTCTTGTGAGTGGTGCCATTTCCTACATGTTCGTGTTCAGCCGATGACAGGTTACATTTTCACAAACAATCTTTCAATGTGGAAGTAATTTAAGATCATCTGTTGTAAAAGTTTAGAGTCAACAGGTCTTGGAAGGCGGACATGATACTTGCTATAATAATTTTTAATTCACCAGCTCAATAATAAAGAACATGTCATTGTAGGTTTCAAAGACGTTCACTAACTTTATGCTTGAGAATTTTTTGGGAGTTAGGGAAGTGAATAAGATTATAGAGAACTAAGTGTTTGGTGGATATTCTATGAGTGAACAGCCATTGTGTCACAGCTTATTAGGTCTTAGTTGCAACTGGCTTGACATGCTTGCCTTAATTTTATGTTTTATTTCATATATTGTCATTAAACAGCTACAGTAAGTGATAAAGTATTGATTAAACAAAGGAATTTAGGGAGGCAGAAATGGCAAAGGTATTCAAGCTCAAAAGCTTGGTGGAAGACGTGTGAAATGTTTCGGAATATTTTCTTGTCAACCTGGAGGTAAGAAGAAAAAGGAGGAATGATTTGGAGTAATGTGCCTGGATTCCACTGTGATCTAGCCACTGACTGCACCTTGCCTCGAACATTGTGAAATTATGTTGGGAACTTGAATATAAATGGTGATGTACGCAGTTGGTGTGGAGAGTTTACAGAGATAACCCAGGCCTGTACCATGATAGTTTTAAATTCAATCCTTTGTTATATTGACAACCATTAAAGTGACTTTGCAACTGGGGAGATTTAATCAGACATTTTAAGCTGGATTGCATCAGGTGGCAAAGTTTTGTTGAGAGTTTTCCCAGACGACCATAATACACGCTATTGCAGAAGTGTGTCAGTGAAAGATCCACTTCATTGACAAGATTATTTAAAGTTTGCAGTCATGGAGAATCCTACAGGGGCAATGCAGGTGGAAGACCTCCTTCTAAGTCCCAGTTTGAATTCCTGGCCACAGTTTAAATTGAGTTGTGTTTGATAATACAGTTGTAGAAGACCCTAACATGTATGAATGAGTTTGAAGAGATTACTTAGTTGCCAAGGAGAGAGGCCAAGCCAATTTGAATTCCTCTGGACCACCAGAATTGAGGAGTAGTCTCTCTGTTTATTTGACTTTCAAGCAAACTAGTATCAATATAACCCCATTAGGTACAGGGGACTTGGGTGTCATTAGTGTAAATGTGGTAGCCAGCATTATAGCCGTTAGTGGTTAAGGCACACCACTGGTCACATGGGGCATATTAGAGAGGAAGAAACCAAACTTAAATGTTCAGATGCAATTTTAGATGAACTGCTTCATATAGTGGTAACAACTTTGTTGATATCAGACATAGCTTGGGGAACCAAAGACCATGCTTATTCCCATCTAATTTTAGACTAGTCTTCAATTTTCATACTGCAAATATGTATTTAAGCAAGTGAAAGTCTCTGTTTGAAAACTGTTATCACATGCTTTAATCACAAAGGGTCAAAGGAAATCTAAAAAATTATGAGAATGATTTCTCCAGGTAGCACCAAGTTCTTCATTGATCCAGGGAATACATATTTTTACATTCAAATGTTCCCCAGGGTAACTCATATATTAATAAAGGCAACTAATTCGTATTGATGTGATTTAAGACAATCAGAAGCATGTCTTATGTACATACTATACTATTGTAGAGAATGTAAGTGAGTCCTCTACCACTTTGTGTAAAATATGTGAAGGTATAATAGACTGCTTCAGGGTGAATAAAGAGAATAAAATTAGAGCATTTAAAGATAAAGTTTACGGTTTGTGGTGAATAAAGAGAATACCAAAGAATACCTATAAAAATACTAAAATTCACTAATTGAAACAAATAAATTATAACTAAAAATGATTCAGGCATTATACCTATCTGGTATGCTTGTATGGAGGTGATTCTGCACAAGGGAGGTAATCATCTTTAATGTTATTTGTCCGTTACAAGAAGGTGTGTTTTTAGGTAGTTTTGAAGAGTGATTTGATTGCTGGCGTGTGCTGCAGTGTAGGGGAGTTTACTTTGGGGGTGATTAGCTGATTCAACCTGAAAGAACAAGTTGCTTGCAGATGTACTACAGATGAGCATAGGGGCAGGATACATTGAAGCACCCTCATGTATCAGTTTGAACTTCACTGATAGGAATGTATTAAGTAGCCAATTTTACATACTCATAAAATACTTTTTAGGCTCTTGTCTGAGTAATAGTGGGGATGGATGAGGCTGTTACATACATTTTATACATGGTACCACACTACAATGGAACTAGAGAAATGGACAGTTCCATTTATATTTCTAAATTGAATGAATCAACATTCATTATTGAAGAGGAGAGCTTTAGCATATTAGGAAGTAAGAGTTTCTGGTGAGCTGGAAATCCAGATGCTGTCCAGGCAGTGAAATATGATAGGGGTTTGATTGAGCTCTTTATGCACAAACAATGAGCCATTCAGTGGAATATTACTGTTAGGCAGTCTGAAGTATGAGATTCGAGGTTAGTAGAACAATATGGAAAAGAGAAGAGGATTTGGGTGTCTTCGTGTAGAGATGAAAGAAAGTTGGGATGAAAGGAGCAGCCGAAAGAGAAAAAGGTATCACCTAGAGGGGTGCCAGAGCTCAACCACAGAGGATATCAAAGTCATTAAATTACTCGAGAACAAACGGGGGAAGCACCAGGAGATGGGGAAGGAATGGTCAGAGATGTTTAAATAGATTCAGCTGAAGGGTACATCAGTGATGCCAGGAGATGAGAACTGTGAGCAGTGTTGGGCGAATGGCTGAGTTTGATGTTGGAAAGGATGAGAATTGTTTCTAAGATGTTTTTATGAGCAGAGGAGTTAAAGTCAAAGACATTACAGAGGTTGGTTTTGCTGGGGCAGAAGGCATTTAAACCTGATTGGTGGGGCTAGTAGGTTATGCGGAGACAAACATAAACATGGTTAAACACAAATAGTTTGAGCAACATGGAGAAGAAGAGCTTCACCTAAATGGGGATGAAGGACACTGTAGTTTGATCACCTTGGAGAGGAAGAACTTCGCCTAAATGGGCATAATAGACATTATATATTTCATTAATAAAGGTAGAACCATAGATATTTTAAAACAGGATGGAAGATGGTTTTAAGAAGGATGTTCCTTATAAAACAGGTCTTAAACAACTAAAGAGAAGGGCAACGATGTTTAACTGGGTGCCACAAGAGGCGGTCCCAGGGTGCCGGATGGGTGACAGTAGGAGGAGGCAGTCAGTCAGCTCGACTACAGAACCGAACACAAAACTGTATGTGTGAAAAATTTACACTGACCACTTGTAGCTCAAAAATAATAGTGGTCTGATTTACAAAGTCTTTTAATCACTTAAGTTTAACTTTTTTGCACAGAAAGCATGTTTTACAAATGAAAATGTACTTTTCTATTCATAAAGCTGTAAATGTATGCTCTTATTTTGCTTTACTCAAATGTAATATTACACCACTATGTTTCAGTCTGACATGGGATTAAATCTGTTCTTAGATTAGGGGAGTGAACATTTCATTCATAGATATTACCATTCATAGTTCAAGAGCATGCACAAATGTATTTAAAAATATTTTCTCAGCCCTGCCTTTGATTGACGATTGAATCATTTAAAGAGCGTGAGTAAAATGCCATCCACTCGCTAAGAACATAGTCATAATTATGTGTAAGGTGTGCTTGTACCATCCTTTTCATCTCCCTACTCTTCGGATGAAGCTGCTACTCTAGTAATGTCAAAACCTGACCTCTGTTATATAGAGATAATAATGATGTACAAGAAATGCTATAAACATATGTTACATGCATTCTAAATTATATGGAATTGAAAAAAATAAATGCCAAAAACCTAGTTCCATGTGAATTGAGTACATTTATTTTGTTAACATGACTCCATTCTTATCTAGACAACAAATGTCCCCCTAATGAATATGAAACAACGATGTAAATAGGTGGTGCTTAACTGGTGCTATGAATCTACATAAAAGATCTGTATATACAATTGTTTTGGAAGGTTTTCACTCAAGAAACAATGATATGGAATGCATTTACCTTCATTAAAATGCAGCAAAAAGTGAATGATCATTTCGAGGGCAAATCAAAGATGATTGCAACATATGTCTATACCTATGGATGACAAAGGACAGTAAAGATCGAAGTCCCTGGACGAAAAGGAACAGTATAAATTAAGAAGAGGGCGTCCTTAAAACAGCTGGGTTCGGGTATCATGGACAATAATCATAATCAGTACATCTATTTGAATACGTGGTACTATGAAGATACTAATTAAAGCTGTGATCAGCATAAAGTGAAAACAATAATAATAAGTTTGCAAGTCGTAGTCATGTACTTATGCTCATGCTTATATTGTATAAAATTAAGCGAATTCATCGGAATAGGAAAGAGAACAGTGATGCAATCATTCTGCAATAAACGCTAGGGTGATATTTAAGAAGGTGTGAGAGGCTAATGTGGTGTTAGGGAAAACACCCATTGATTCATAAATATACTTGTTGTAACCCTTTCATATCCCTTTGAAAGGAAACCCCGGTCCTAATGTTATTCTCCGCCGGTTACTCATGCCACATGATGAATAAACGTGTCACATATTTGTGGTTTGTGTGCTCATGGAACTCATTCATGCCCTAATGAGTGTCCTACATGCTCTGGTGCCTGTTGGGGCCAGTTTAATGCAATCAATAAAAATACAAACAAACATCTGTAGTCATGTACCTGTGTTCTTAGTATTCTTATTATGCATCATGCATGTAATGCATGCATGAGTAGGATCACTTAATTTCGAAATAGTCATTCAAAATTGAACCTACCCAGTGGAGTGCTAAAAAAGCAACCATTTGCTTCCAACGCAATTTTGAAGTCTTTTTAATATTCACGAATGCTCTTGCTACACTTCAATGAACATTGAATTAAAAGCGAAATGCAGAACGTTCTGCGAAGTGCATCAAATGATGCAGATGTCTATTTAGGGACTTTTGGGCATGTCTGGGAAAAGGGGTGGTTATTTTAAGAAAGGGAAGGTCATTTGGGAAATCGTACTTTATACCTATTCTTGATGTGTGTAAAATATGTGTACATTTCAGGATCCAAATAGACGGGAGCAGAAGTTGTTCTAGCCTATTGAACTATCTTATCATACTAGAAAAGACTATGGAATGAATGTGTATTTAGATGGCAGCTATTTGAATATCTTTCTGTATGCGTGATTTGTTTTGTTGTTGACATTACATGTTAACCAATTTATTTGTAATTGTCCGTAATGCATTTGCAAATTGTGCATGTTTAATCATACTAATTCGACAGTTACATTTGAAGGCCTTCATTTATGCAATGATCCTTGCAAATGTACGTTTGACGTAGCTCTGTTGTATGCACCAAATAACTAAAAATTATGAATTGCCACCAAAAATACATTCTTCTTTATCTGAGAAAAAAGAAACTGTGATAGAGCCCATTCTGAAATGATGTAACAAAATACATATTTGTATCTTACAGGATTCACCTACTTCTACAAAGGAAAGGAGTACTGGAAATTCAACAACCAGAAGCTGAGGGTGGAGCCCGGGTACCCCAGATCCATACTGAAGGATTTTATGGGATGTGATGGAACAACAGACAGGGACAAAGACCGACAACAACCTGAAGATGACGTAGACATTGTCATCAAACTGGACAACACAGCCGGCACTGTGAAAGCCATAGCCATAGTCATCCCCTGCATTTTGGCCTTGTGCCTACTTGTATTGGTTTACACTGTGTTTCAATTCAAGCGGAAAGGAACACCACGGCACATACTGTACTGCAAGCGCTCTATGCAAGAGTGGGTGTGATGAAGGGTTCTTATCTCCAGCGGCTTGTGATAACTCAAGATTCAGCAAGAGAGCTGTGATGCTGTTTCCAGGCTGGGAGCAGGAGTCAGTCAGCCTGGATCAGGCTGATCTTTAAAACCCAAGGGGGTTGCCTGTCCCGAGCATGAGTGGGAGTTCACTCAACTAGGAAGCTTCCATGATACATGGTATCTGCCGTTTCTTAAATCCTGCAGAACGTATTTCTTTGTCATTTGGTTCTAAGCCTTTCCTCTGCACGCTCAATGCCCAGCTAATTTCCAGGATTTAAAACAGAAGAGGAATGAATAAATAGTACCCTATAATTTTCCCACTTTTTTAAATAAAATTGAGCTTTTCCTCTCTTAAAGCTAATGTGTTGTTAGCTACAAAACAAACACCTACTGAGATTTAGAAGCAAAACACAGCTGAACTTACAGGCAAGTGTGAACAACCCAAACAGCTTTGTCTCCAAAGAGAATTGCTTTCTTGTCTGCTATCTTTGAACTCCTCCATCCGGCTCGGTCAAGCAGGAGACCTGAATAACAGGCAGGACCTCAGACTGTTCTGACAGCCGCTCTTCAACCAACAAGGGGCCAAAATATCTGCAATATAGTAACAGCCTTAATAAGACATTCATTGTTGTGTTTTATACAGCTGTTCTGAGCTATGTTCTCAATGTTTAACACATTTATAGCCTTCATATATTCAAAGAGATCCCTTTGTTTCTTTTCTTGCAACCTCATTTTTGTAGTTCTTTTGGGGGCGTCCTGCCAGAAGACTCGGAGCGTCAGGAAGGCAGCTTATAGTGGTTTACTCCCTGCCTGCACAGCTTTTTGCAGTGGGCCTCTGTATTGTAAAACAGAAGCCTTCATGGGAAGCTATTGCAATAGTGTTACTCTGATGAAGCCTTTGGGGAAGACTATTGTGTGTGTTGCAAATCAAAGGCAGGTGGCGTATTTAAAATGGAACCTGAAGAAAAACAACTGCTCGTGCAGTTCGTACAAGACATTGTATTTTTAAAGGTAACATTGCTAAAAGTATATGCAGGAAGCAGGTGTGAGGTTTGTTTTGTCTCAGCTCTCATGTTAAATAAAGAGTGCATTATTTTCACAAATCGGGCTGAGAGGTGCATTGTGTGTTACGGTTGGCTTTGCTTTCCCTACTAACATCCCTTTGGTTGCAGACCAATGCATTTCTGCTCTAACTGTATTGAATGGCGCTTTGATTTGCCTCAGTAACTGAATGGTGCACACACACAACGCTGCAGTGTCCGTGGGAAGCAAATAGGATGGCTGCATGTACTGTCCAGTGCATTTTTAACATATCGCATGTTTGCAGTTCTCAACGGGCTAGCAAAGCCACTGGCGGTTATGAATGCATCCAATCATGAAAGGAAAATATATGACCACCAAAGCAGTTCATTTTGTGTACTGCTTTTAATGACAACAGTATTGTCACGTCAGTGCGACCTGCAGATCAGGTTAATATCAATGCTTTTTTCCTGATAGGAAAGTCAGCCACTGACTGACCTTTCTATTGATTTTAGTAACTGCTCCATGGAGCAATAAGCTCATGGGAATTGAGCTGGAAGCCTATTAAAGATGGCGGAACAGTACGTGCTCTGTGAGCCTGGCATGTGTGAAATACAGCACTGAGAATGTACTGTAGCTTTTGAAACAAAAGAGGAGCTTGCCTTGAACCCAATAATTGAACTGTTGACAGTCATTATTACGTTATATATTGTTATTCTATGAACGGCACATTGTCTCCATGTTTAGTACTGTCTCTTGTGTTTTTACCTTTGACCTTTAGTTTGAACTCAGACAAAGTGGCTAAAAACAGGGATGGGCCACTGGGCTTTTTTTTTTAAATAAGATATGTGCAAACTGCTGCGGCAGCGATAACAACAGCCAATGCAGATAATACTCAGTGTAGTTCTCTAAAGGTACACATTTTTCTATACGTATTGTGAAACTTATATTTCATACATGAAATATTTTTAGGTCATATTACTACAGCTGACTTTGATACATTAACCTTACAGTTAAAATGCAAGAACAGTTTTTATGTGAAAAGAGATATAACTAGTCTTTTAAAACCTTTTCTCTGTGGTTTAGCTGTCACACTTATTGTTTCCAATCAGATTGAAATCCTTCATTCCTATTTACACAATTACATGCAAGCACATTTACAACATTTTGGTGTGTGTTGATATGTTGCATGAGCACAGAAGTGCGTTTTGTTTTACAAGGGGTGTTGTATTGACATCTGATCCTGATAGCATTACTCAGGAAATTGAAAACATGTTTCCTTTCTTTGGATTAGTCCTGCTGTGTGTTATGTACCACACAGGCTGCCTTGTAGGCCAGTTTCTCATTGCATGCAGGGTGATATTTCAGAGGTCCAGGGGAACCCCTTGATCTAAAATATGATAAGTGTTAGGTTCCAGTCAGATTGCGTCCATAATGTCACAAGACTTGCAGACTATTTGCATTTACATTTCCACCTTGATACCTAAAAAACTATTTAAAATACTGTAAAACCAATCATTCCAATTTCACAAACGCACAAGGGAGAAAAGACTCTGTGTACGTGTTAAATTTGTCAGTTTCTGGTGAGGCATTCTTGTGTTAGCCTTTACCAAATATTACAATGCGATTTAGTGTAAACCCCTTTGCTGTGCCGTCCCCCACTTATAGTCTGACTTTGCTTCTAATAAACACTAAACGTATCGTGACCATACAAAAATAGTTTACGTTTTTTGTGCAGAATGTTTAGATTCCTTAAAACAACATTTACAGGACGTAAAAGGAGATAAAGGGTAGTTACTTAGACGGACATCATGCAGAAATTATTGAAATGTTCAGAAAAAACATTAAGCTTTTTCGTACCAAGTTTTGTACAACTTAAAAATATAATGGCAAAAAGTAGGAGGTTGAATCCAGCATAAGCAGCACCTTGGTCTGAGTGGGGTAATGGATTCCCCAGGAGAAAACGTAAGATAATACTTAAAAATTGTGCTCACAAAAAACATGAAAAATGAATCTATTCCTTACATTTGCTTGGGGTCTAGTGACTTCTAAATCTGTGATGAGGGCCTCCTTGTCGGCTTCCAGAAAGGCTCTGTGGAAAGGGAGACATCTCAGCTTGCTGTGGTCAAAGCCTCAGGTGGTCTTGGTAGTATCTGTCTGGAGACAAAGAAGTTAAATGGTCTTGAACAATGGCTGAGTTATATATCTTCAGATATGCCTCAATCCAAAACTAGGTTCTAAAATCATGGCCAGACTGTTTCCTAGGCAGTTCGTATGCCTGGTGTCAATGTTCCTACTTACAAGCAGCACTGCAGTTTGGATGGATATAGCTTGGAATGATGTCTACACTCGCTGAAATGTGACTCAATCTCACTCCTTGTAAAAGGCCTTGCTTGCTTTGTAGAGACTCCCAATTTGCCTTATGAATTGGTCTATTTGCAAATTTATTTTGTCCAGTGGAGCTTACTTAACAGCATGCTTCACACACTTCAGTATCATTGCTTCTTTCAGAAACCCATTAAATTCTTGCAAAAACCCACAACATGGCACCAGATTGAAGTCCTTGAACGCCAGGGGAACATGCAATGGGCCTAATCGATAGTAATGTTAGGATAATTATTGACAGTCCGCTGGCCATATTTGATATCACTAGAACAGTTCCCTTTTTTGTGTACTATTTTTCAGTCTGTCTTGATAAACCCTGCACACTCACATTTCTCACCTTCCACTTAATGTTGCATCACATTAACTAAGGAAGAGAGCTGTCTCTGCTCACAAAGATCCTGCATGTGTTGCATATGTTGCAATAGTAGATAGCATTATATTATGTACTCCCACATACACCCGGTTGTAATTTCATAGAAAAACTATTTCTTGGAATACCATTACTTAGAAATTGTTTCATCTAAACTGTTTAATGGACATTTTCAGAATGAATGGCATTTACCTTTAATTCAGGGAACTTTTTTTATACTTCTATATTTTACATTTGCCAAAATTACTTTAGATGCTTTTAATTAACTGACCCATCACCACCTGTAAACACCATACATTGGGCACCCCTCACAACCCCTAAACATCATCAATCCCTGTCCCCTTACCACACTTAAACTACACTTATCCCTGAACCTTAAAAGCCCTTTCTACCCCAGCAACCTACTCTCCCTGAACCATAACATTACTCACTATCCCTAATTCCACCCATTCCTGAACCCTAAAAACCCCTTTCTACGCCTAAACCCCACCCATCCGATAGACCCTAAAACAGCTCAGCACATCCAAATGCCACCCATCCCTATACCCTAAAAAGCCCTCACTGTCCTTAAAAACCAGCCATCCATAACCTATAAGAAGTCCTCATCATCCTAAAGAACTTCCCCCTAAACCCTAAAATCCACTTTCTACATCTAAACTCCACCAATCCCTGAATTCTTACTACCACTCACTAGCCCTAAACTCACCCCATCCATGACCCCTAAAGCCCCTCAACACTCTTACAATCCACCCATCAATAATAACCTAAAACACCTCACAAACCTAAACACTACTCATCCATGAACCCTAAAATCCCCTCACCACCCATCTGACCCCTAAAACCCTTTTCTATGCTCGAACCTCAATTATACCTAACCCCTAAAAACCCCTCATCACCCTAAGCATTACACCTTTCTGAATACAAAAGACCCCAGTAGTTCTAAACCCCACCCATGTTTGATATAATTTTGAATTTTCCCTTAAATTGATCATTCCTTTACAATATTTACTTTAATGTTTGATTGTTTTGTATTTCCTTAAAACTGCCTTCCCCTAAAATTGGTTTTCCATTGATTGGTTTCCTCCAATGTGGTTTCTCACTTCTCGTTTTCCATTAATTCAAACACATCAGCATACACTGACCCTAAACATGCATCAAGCCCAGCACAGAGAAGGGATCTGGGAATTTGCCAAAAAATAAGGTGCAGCAACAAGTATGCTACCAACTGCACGACCAGCATATCTGTGACCCCAGCAAACCAACAAATAGGTGGTTAAAACATCTGTGCCCATTCTGGGGAGGGAGGTATAGGACCCTCACCAGGAGTTATGGGTACTAAAATCAAAACATATCTCAGATGGTAGGTTGGGAATATGGCTTTTTAAAACACACAAAGTTAAAAATCAAAATGTGCATTTATTTAGGAGACAGTTATACATGTTTTGAGCCACAGTGTAAAGCAGCAGTGATTATTAGCAATTATGATGTTTTACACTTGTATTTTCCAGAACTCCAGGATATGTGAATACAGTGACTGGTTTGTTTTTAGTTGCAATTTATCATGAGTTATTAATTTATCATAAATAATGTTTCTTGCTGACTGATGATACCACGCAGTGCTTAACATATATTTGCTAACTAGATCATTTTGAATGCTGCATTTGATCTTTGGAGCTGCTTTTTCATAAACCTTTTACTTTGTTTGTACATCATTTGATTGCAGCAATATCTCACACATGTTTGTGTATTCAACGTGATATATGTTCATATTTACTGATTATAATCATGGCTTTGTCAAGTGAGTGAGTGAAAGTGCTTAACCTTCTCCTGTCACTTGACAGGGCTCCGAAAGTTTATTGTAACACATTCATTTAAGTCTTAATTTTGTATAATTGTGCACTTTAATCCCCCATTGTGAAACAGTGACAATGAACTTTGGAAAAAACAAATAACTGCAATCACAAACCAAGGCTATCAATTACATCTATTACATTGAGAAAGGTCCACTGATAATTTGTTTTGCTTTAAAAAAATAAGGCTTCCATCTGTTGTGTGATTGCTTAACTTGGAGTAGAATCTACGGTTTAGTCATGCAATTGTCTCCATACATTTAAAATACTTAGCTGTATTTAAAAAATGAGGAAGACATTTAAACATAAATCACAACAACAGAGGCAGTAAACAAGAATTTAAAGCTCAGCAAATTGATTTAGGACCGAGTAAGTTCACCTCCCCCATTTGATGAAATGTGACAAGAGACTATGATTGGACACACAACTTGATGAAAAGAAACATGCTGCTCTTAGGTTAATAAGGGCTCTTATGCTGGATCACAGTGGCTTGTCTGGATAGGTGGGTCAACAGTTGAAAATGTCAAGTTGCTCCAATTTTTGCTAAACTTGGGTTTGTTCTTATCCCCATAGAGACTCTCTCCTGCACTGTCAATCAAAGTCCTGGTGGCTTCCCTTACCTCAACAATCAGTCTTTCAAGGCTCAACACATCACATTAGACCTCAAATTCATCATTGTGGCCCTTTATTAGGAAAGAAAATCAGTGACTGCTCCTGCCGGTTATGAATTAATTTCTAACATTTCAATCTTTGATAAAGTCTCTAAAGCTATTGAATGCAAGCTACTGGTGACATACTTTGAAGAATAAGTTACTTGGCTGCTCTCAAACAGGCTTCGATCCTAGGTGGCAGAAAATAAGATATCAGCTGTTATGGACTATGGTGAATGGAAACCAAAACAAACCTGTCTTCAATATGGGTGAATATCAGCTGCTAATGCAGTGTCTAAAGATGGTGGTTGGAATGACAGGAATGACTAAAACAAGGTGCCAGCCCTTTCCTCCTGGAAGGAAATATTGATGCATAGGACAGCTCAAGTGTATTTTGGTCATAGTTGACTGCAGAGTCCCTCATGGTTAAACAGTCTAGTTCCTTATTTTTTTCTAACATGTGAATGCAAATGATTTTTGTATTAGTTAGTTCACATAAATCACCAATCAATTGTTGTAGGTTCAGAGGGCATTTAAAGAAATGATTAGAGAACATATTTAAATGCTATGAATCTAGTTGATAACTTCAACCTTAAACCTACAATATTGATTGAGAACTTTAACTTTAGGTGCAACAGTAACCTATCCCTTATGTTGCAAATTCATGCCATTTCCATGCTTTGTTGGCAAAACTTTCTACAATGTATGTACAGTAAACAATAATCTCATTGATTGATCACAGAAACATGCATACCTGCAAACATACCTCACTGACAGTCTTATGAAGTTTCAAAACAAACTGTGATGTACCATATGTAAACTGACAGCTGTGTCAGGCCCAGTGGCATGTACACAATATCCTGATCTCTGCCAGGATCCACTGTAAATTGTTAGTGTACACGAAAAAGCAGTCTGGGAGAAAGATTTGCTGAACCTTCTGAGAGTCCAACTTAGACATGTTGACACTTAGATCAAAATGTTCCACCATCGCCTACTATTAGTGTTCACAGATTTAAAAGAAACATTCTGGATTGGGTAATGTGACATAGATCAGGAACAACTTTTAGAATTCTCTTCACAATGAGGTAAGAAGCAACCCAAATCACATTAACTTCACTAAGACTATTAGAACCACAATCCTGTCATCCTTTTTTACTAGTACACATGATGACAGTTATTTGTGTTCCCTTGTATGTTATAATTCGAGGCAGCCCTTAAAGTCAACTGAACAATGTGCGCTGGTGCAGGGAATGTAGCTGCTCTTTGCATAGTGTCCTTATAACCGAATGAATATAACATAACAATGGTGTAGCAAACGCAACTGTTCAAGCTGTAGGATGTGGCTGTTGGCAAATTTGGGCTATGGGTGCTCCTGAAATAAGATGAATGGAAATCTTGTGCCAGAAACCTACTTCTCTAAAACCCTTAATCGGACTTAATGAAAATGTGATAATTTGTTAATGTTTTCAGCCCGGCAAAGATGTGAAATGTGTCTTATAATGTCCCCTTCCACATACTACAAACCTACTTTATGTTGGTTTAAAGTGTACAGGTCATCATTGCTATGAATATTTTGTTAACTATGTAGTAGATTACTGAACTAAGACCCATATTTCTACTTTTTTAGCGCCGCATTTGCGTCATTTTTTTACTCAAATGTGGCGCAAACTTACAAAATACAATTATGTTTCGTAGGCTTGCGCCGCTTTCATGTCAAAATTTGAGGCAAATGTGGCGCTAAAAAAGTATAAATATGGGCCTAAATATATAAAGTTACAGAAATGGCGTTCAGTACTACAAAATGTTTATCAGTCTTTATGACATTGGATGCTAAGAATGAAAAGGAGGAATGAACATTAAATACATTTCCTGGATCAATGTAGATTTTGAAAATATCAATAACCGTTTGGAAGTGATGAGAGAAATCCATTTTAAACAAGAAAAACCTATGTGACACAAACTGATGTTGAGATGCTTGTTTTACAGAAGCCATATGCCCAGGCAAGATGGATTTGTTTTTACAAATAGCTTTTGTTGTATGAAAATGTGTTGAGAAATGTGCCACAGTCTCTTTTTTTGGAATTTGAAAATATTTTTATGCACAGAAATTTCTGAATTTCCGGTCTTGTTAAATATCTAAATACAGTCACCATACAGGGAATGGTTAGCTATTGCTGCTGTAGATAATAATGTTCATGCATAATACATTCTCTTGTCATAGGTGTATAATGAATAAAAGAATAACTGCCTATGCTTCAACTGGACATTGTTTCACCAGAAAATGTATGCAATACTCGCTCTCTTTCACTTTACAATTTATTTTGTGTTTTCATGCCAACCATCTTTGCTTGCTGCATGCTGTACTTTAAACCCCTTCCACTAAAACCACAATAAAGCTTGCTTTGCTCAGCCTACGTTGTTGGGTGAATGTGCCCCTTCTCTCCTCATGTACCTCAAAGCCTACTTGCAAGCTTCTATTTCGATAACTTTATATTGTGTCACTAAAGCTTGAGTATCCTGATACTTCCTCTTCAGTGGTTCACTTACAGTCGCACTGTAAACCGATGTAATGCTTTTACACGACACCATTCATTATTACATATGCCAATCTGTAATTCTAGAGGGTATAACCAGTAAGGCAAAAATTACCTCCAGATTCAGTTCTATATTCTGAAAGGGCCCATAAGCATCTTAAGTCATATTTTGGAATTTCTGGTGTTACATTCAAAACTGGATTTAAATATGCCTGTTGGGGTTAACAAACTCATAATCATGCTCATTATTATTTGTGGTACCTTATCATATGCCATTGGATCCACAGCAGATTGAGATAGGTGGTAATCAAGTCATTTTAAGATTCAGATAGATCCACAGACTAACTCAGTTCTATTTCTTTGAACAGAAAGGCAGCCTAATAAAAAAAAGTTTATAGGAAAGTTATGTTAGTGCTATGGGGAAACACTATTCACCCACGTGTGTATGTATAAAGTAAAAAAAAAAAAGTTCACCTTCATTAGCTGGTCACTTGGAACTTTATTTAAACATCATAATTATTGCATTTCTGATTGTTCCAAAGGTGCAGCATTTTATTCAAGATTTTGCATTCGATAGATCCTCAAGATCTGAAAACCAATGTTCCATTTAATGGTAGAGACATTTTAATACTTGTTTACCAACAGTGATGGTTTCTGGTGACCATGAAGTAGTAATGTCTCACATTATGTGCATTATATGCTTTTATTTGATATTAGCAAATCAGAACCAAACACCTGCAATAAGAATATTGACCACATGGAGAGCCTATGTCCCTTCATGTAGGACCATTGTATTAGTCATCAAAAAGCCTGAGAACAGTCCAATGTCTTCACAGTCAAATGAAGAGATAATTGTTAAAAACAAATGCAATTGATGGCAATGTTTGGTAATGATTGTATAGGAGATACACAATATTCCCATGAGTCTTGTATGTACATAATTATATACTTCATGTGTAGAAATGTTTATTTTTCTCACTATTTAGTTGCTTTTGCTGTTTGCGTTTTTTTCCATTGTATTTTGTCTCTTCAAGGTTTCATACAGTAACCTTTTGTGTGAGTAAAATTAAGTTAGTACTTCTTTGGACAAACACAAAACATGTTTGTGTGCAAGACTTACTAAATGGTGCTAAAGTATATTGTAATTGTTCACAATAATCACAAAAGATACTGCAGTGCATGAGCACATTTTCTGTCTGGCTGAATTCTTGATCAAGTGGTAAATTGTCCACTAAGTCCATGCAATGGTGAAGAAGCATTAATTAGGGATTCTATGTAACAGTTCACCTCACTGTTAAGTTACCTCTTCAGCCCCTCTGAATGTTGCATTATTAAAGGTCAAAGGTTCCTGGAGACCATATTATGTAACTAAGCCTTTACAGCCACCTGCTTATGTTTACAACACTATAACCCTCTGACTGCTGTGGGCAATCTTACATACATCTGATGTCCCATGTTTGAATCAAATACATGATTGATGTAATAGCAGTCAAAGAGTTAAGGGCGGTGTGGTGATTTATTTTATATTTATTAACTTATATTTATTTTGATTTGATGGGAGGTTGGGTGGGGCAGCTCTTGTCTGCTGCAAGTGTCTTATTAAAGGGAAGGGTTAATCTGGATTTTTTTTATACAATTGCATCTTCTTTACTTGCCATTGTTTCCTTATTGTTGTAATTATTTAAGAAAAATATCTGTCAATAAACAAAAGAACAGAATATTATGGCTGCTCTTATCTCGGGATGGATGATTTGTGATATTTTGTAGAATGCTTGAATAGGAGGTTTGTGCTGCAAATACTATTGATATTATACTTTGCATTTGACACAAATGTTAACAAATGTTGCAGAATCTCTTAAGACATTTTACAAGCAAGTAATGTTTCCTTTTAAGTGCTTAACTTTGCTTAGTGTATGAATACTTGCAATTTTCCAAAGTTAAGACTGAACAATTCTTAAAACAAGAATTCTGATTGTTGTATTCTCTTTTGCAAATACAAACATAATACACTACCACACTTCTGTTCAAAACAGAAATAATCTGGAAAACACAGAGATCATGAACTAAAGACAGGTGGCAGTATATAATTTTCTAGAAAATGAGTGAAAATATTTCTTACTTAATCAGTGGGGGCTCCTCAGGAATTATTATCATCTTATTGTACTCTTATTCTATCCAATTGGGTTTAGAAATAAAAAACACCTTTTATTTAATGTAATGTTTATTTACTCTTGGAGTGCACAGATGCATGACACACTATTTTAAAATAGTTTATGTTGGCGTATTTGCCACCTTCAAAAATACATATTAACTAGGAATAATTATTTGGTATTATATTGTAAGATGCTTTGTCCAAGGTATAAATAACAAATGTTAGAATGTAGATTATAGAAGGAGGAATGGATCACATGATGGCGACCAGCTGAGAGATCAATGAGTGACTGGTGGAGTTTGTTGGCGGATAATCTTAGTGCTTGAAAAATACATTAAAAGGATCTCCGCTCACCATATATCCAGCTCATCCATTCACCAATGACCAGCTTGGCATTCATTGATGGTATATAATAATGTTACTTGGAGTGGTTTGCTATTTTGAATCTTTTACCTTTGTTGACATTTGATTTTTGGTTCACAGCTGACTGTTGAGTGCCAGGTCTGCGGATCTGTAACCTGAGCTGTGCATTTTGTGGGATATTCTCATTTAGTGGTAGTAGCAGTTGGGTGGAGTTCTGGGGCTGCCAAATCTAGGCAGTTTGGAGAACTGCACAGAAGTAAAATACTCTCTACAGCAGTTTTACAAGTCTCAGAAGGAGATACAGCCAGGAGGGAGTTTATAGATGTGTGTTGGTAAAATTGTTAGTCAGGGGAAGTCTAATCGGCTCTGGTGTGTTTTTTAAACTTTGCTCATGCTCAACTGCCTTGCTGTTGCCCCACTTTCAAACATATCTGGTGGCCTTCCTTGTAGCCCTGTATTATTATTCATTTAACAAAAGATGTCTGCTGTCTGTGTGACAAGATGCCTAAGGTGAAGAAATTGTGCCCTGGTGTTATGGTATAAGGCTGCATGATGCTTCAGAAATTTTACATGATAAAGGTGAGGTTACTGGTTGTAAATGATGGATAGGCTATTACATGCAAGGACAGAGTAACTAGTTTTTGTGCTATGCTGTCCTTCATCTTGATCAGCAGGACTTGATAGTCGGTAGCACAGGCGCAGACCACATCAATGAACAGCAGTGGAAGTAGACATTATATAGATTTCTCTTTTTGGTGAATATGCAATAATGTTGTGGGAAATGAAGTTCTCGCATTCTAAGCAGCCACAAAATGTCCAAAACCTGAACCCCACTAGGATATAAGCAAACATACCCTGCTGATTGGCTTTCAAGCATTTCAGCATATCTCATCTTTTCAGTACATTTTAAGTTATTTTCATGACAGCTCACTTTTTTTTACTCTGGGAAGAAATAACATATAGGTGTCTGCATTCCAAATCCAGCTCCTGAGCGATCAATACCTCGAAGTCTCATGTATTGGAAATCCGTTCCCACAGTACTGCATGAAAGACGGCAGGATGCTTCAAACATTCACAGTAAAAGAGGAAATAACATTCCTGCATTTAACATTATCTAAATGCTTGTAATTAACAATTGATCATTTGTTGGCCTTTACAAAAGTTTTTGATGCTGGAGATGATGCAAGTGTCCAGGGTATGTTTTAGGAGGAAGAAAAATAATTGTTAAATACATGATTGGACATCTACTGTATGCAGGAAAGCAGCATTGTATTGCTCGATGATATGACTGCTTTTGTAAAAAAATAAAAAAGGTGAAATTTTTTCATGGACTTACTGCTGCAGTACTTGGGCCCACCACGTGATCCATTGTGTGCCGTATTGCTAGTGGACCATCACCCTTTCTGAGATACCCCATCTAAGATGGATGTGGTGGAGAAAAGACGCTGGCATGGTAGAGACTGTAAAATAGGTTTCGGAAGTCGAACATGAAACAGGCTATTTTTAACTTGATGGCTAAATACCCTGGGTCACTCATTTGGTTACCCAGAGGTATAGTTAGATTGTAATGACTGAAATGTTTCTAGATCAGGGAACATGAGTAGAATGGTAAAAACTGGATCACAACATCTGGTCTTATTATGAATGTAAGGACAATCTCACTGTAACATCATTGATTCCTTGGGCTTATTTTTTAATGTACCTATCAAGGTGCAGTCCCACTTCATTTATCAGAGTTCTATCTTATTACTCTCGAATCATCCTCCTTACTAATGTCTACTTTCCACTGTAAATTTAATATTGGCTTTCTGTCCAGTGCCACAAAATTGAATGGTCATTCATTCAGTAAATATGGGGTGTATTTTTTAACTCTGAAACGTGATAATTCAGTTTCGTAAAAGTCCTCTAGTATGGATAAATTGAACCTTTAAACATCAGCATTTAATTATATTTTCTTTCTATTTGTCAGGTAAAATTCCATGAAAAGAACATTCAAGAAGAAATTTATCGTACCATCACTGAGTTGTATACTGTGTTAGTGAATCTTCAATGGCATAAATGAGGATCAGAGAGATAATGTTTGGCTCTGTGAATTAAACACATAATTGTAATGCCACATTAGTTCATATCATATTTAAATCCTACTAACACATTATTTAAAAACAATATTGGAAAAGGAATTAGCTTCCTAGAGAAGATATTCAAAATTCAATCCACCAGGGAAAACATGTTTGTAAAGCTAGCTTGAGAGTTCTACACAGGTACTAATATAAATACCAGCCAGCTCCATAATCTATCAAGAGTTGGGGATCAAAAGCTCCAAGTTAAATTTCCTACTGAAAGCTCGGAATATAGGTGGGAAAGTTTGAAACTGAGAAGGATTGAAAGGCGATGTGTTCTTTCTAATAGGTTGCGTACATCTTAGCATACAGTTTTGAATATGGGCAAGGGTGAGTATAAAATAGATGTGGAATTACTTTTATTGTATGAAAATAATAAAATTGATCCCTTGAGGTGAGTAACATTTGTTATATATATTGACAGATCTCACATCAGAAAATTCTATGAATAGAGTAACAGAAGACTCAGGTAGACAATTTAGCTAAAAGAACTGTTGGTGATGCGGTAATATTTGAGCCATGACGTAAAAAGTTTTAAAAACAAAAGTCTACATTCTGTGTCTGAAAATAAAATGATTGACAAAGTATTAATTTATTTACATATTTAAGAAGCCTATATAGCGCTGCTGCACGACAAGGTATAAGAATGCTTTACCAAACGCTGAGAATGCAACAGTGTCAAACAGAAGATAAATGCATTTTTATACAATGAACCCCAGAATCCAAAGAGACAACAGGCTTATTTGAAATAAGCATTTGCAAAGCCAAGGTCTGACTTGCTTTAGGTACATATGCGATTTTATATGATAGATGCAATAAGAGAAAGCTCACAAAATGGCACAAAAATACTAGTTGGGTGGCTCGCTATCAGAACCACAAGATTTTAGTTGCAATATTTTAAAGAATGCCTCTAATTACAGAGGCCTTGCTTTCCAGGGGCACCTCCTCTGCAGTGGTGGAGGGGCATCACCCCCTGGCTATGCGCCAGCAGCAGAAAAAAAACCAATATTTCAATATTGTTTTTTTTTCTGCTGATGGCTGTGAAGGAAAGGGTGGGACTGGGCCTTGGGAGGTATGAGGGGGTATGAGGACAGAGTGCACCAAGTGTACTTATGTGTTTGGCCAGCCTGACACGGCCAAACACACATGTGCACTTAGGTTTCTCCAGCCCAGCTATGTACACAGTCAGGTTGGAGAAACTGTACAGGCCCCAGGGTTGTCTCTGAGCGTCAGTCCGAGCCACTCAGACCAAATCCTGGTGCTGCATTCACGCTAGGTTTAGCATGAAAGCAGCACCAGGATTTCTGTGGAGCCTCTTCTGGTGTCCCAGTGAATGCTGACACCAGAACAGGAAAGGAGTGATGAGCAAGGCCGCATTGTACCACTTTGTAACCACATTATGCCTGCGCCAGGCATAAATATATGCAAGGTGGGGAGCTCTCCATTAGGAAGCCCCGCAAAATGGTGCAGTGAAATTTACGAGATTTCACTGCATCATTTTACTTGTCATTTTTAATGCCTGCCTTGGGCGTTAAAGTTACGCTCCCATTGTTTCCAATGGGCTTCCCCACGCATTGCTGGACTAGTGCCATCATTTTTGGTGCTAGTCGACCAATGCGCCACAATAGTGTCAAAACGTTTGCGAACGTACACATGGGCACAAGAAAAGTGGCGCATCATAGCCGATGTGCCACTTTCTTGAAAATATGCACTTCAGTATTCCATTAAAAGAGGTGTTGCTTCAACCATAAAATGAATAGCAAGAAAGCATACCAATCCTGGGCATGATGTACTAAGATTCCTATTGATAAATCATAAATTGCATAAAATACCGATTTGCAATATGCGATTTCTAATTGGGATTAGGATTCTACTAAAATTGATTCAGTACAATTGTAATTGCACACAGACTTCTACTGAATCGATTGGTATTTTGCAAACCAACCTATGAGCAAGAGGTTGGCTCAAAATATAAACTATTTGTAGTGGTTCACAATTCAACCTACTGTAGTAATTTGCATAAGGTGGGTTGCAAATTGGGACCCTCTACGATTGGTCACAGGCATGGTGACAGGCATGGTGACCTGCTGCAGTCAACAGACCACAATGTCGCTGATTGCTTTAAAATAAATTATTTATTTAAAAAAATAATAGGACACCGGGATTCATTTAAAAAAGCAAACAATTACTCTTATAAAACATTTTTAGGAACAGGCAATGGTCCCATGGACCCGTGCCCACTTATAAAAAATATTTTTGTCCACATTCCCACCAAGTTTGTTTGGTGGTAACCTATTAATTTTTTGCTACTGGATTTTTATTCCAAAATATTAATTCATAAGCTAAAGAATCAGTATTTGGAAGGGACACCATTTACACGCCCCTTCAAAGTACGGATTCTGTATTTATTCTAAAATCCAAATTGTGATGTTACAAAATTGGAATTTGGGTTTTGTATATTTGAAAAAAACATTTTGTGGTCACAAAGGCTCAAATTTTACTTGTGCAACCTTGAAATTGCATGGTACATTAGTCGCTTGACCCAGCCAAAACAATAGCAATAGGAAATACACCTCAGAAACAGGGGAAAGAAGTTGAGCAAAGGGAACTAAAACATTTCTAAGAGATCTGATCAAAGAAAATGCATGCAAAATAACAACGCAAAAAGCAAAGTTGTGTTTAGGGCCCTAAACTGTTAAATGACATCTGCTATTTAATACATAAAACATCAAAGACAAATTATCTCCCTCCCATGATTGTTGTTCACAGACAGCTATCAGCTTAAAATATGCACAGGGCATTGTGACAAATAGGAAGAGCAAAGTGAATCTGTGTGTGATTACATATCACAACTCTAAGGAGGGGTGAGGGCAAAGGCATCTGCTGCTATTTGTGTGTCCCTGCCTTCTGAGCCATTATCAACTTTTCCATATGGAAGGTGAGGGTTAGGTGAGGTTATAAAGTAACACAACCATTTCTTATACTCCTGTGAGGTAATTAGAAGTAGTCTTTTTTATGTTGAAGCTAACGTTATGAAAAACAGATTTTATCATTTTTATGGTGCCCTGTCACCCACCCCACCCACTCCAAAAATGTTTGGAAGTCTGAGGTAGAGACAACTGTCCTGTTGGTCCACTTGTGCCCAGCATGCGTCCAAGGCACAGAGTTTTGGCAAATTGAGTCTGCATTTTCTCCAGTAAAAAGACCACATATAAACTGAGGGGCATATTTACATGCCCCATAGCGCTACTGGTGCTTCACTTTTTGTGACTCTCCGGTGGCGCTGTGCATTATGCATATTTACAAGGTGGTGCTAAGCCATTTTTTGTGGCTTAACGTTGCCTTGTAAATATTCCCGCCCAACGCGGTTTTCTGTGACAAAGGGGTGTGCAATGGGTGTTGCTGTGGGCAGTCCACTGCAACACCATTGCTTTTGATGCTGCCACAAAAATGTGTAAATCTTTGGCAGCGCCGAAAACTAACAGCACCCCAGGGGTGGTGTTAGCATGGGACAACAAGGAGAAATTATTTAATTATCTTTGTATTTCCTTTTTTTGCAGCACACATAGCAAGAGCAAAACCGCCATGAATGATTGTTTATGTGCAGAAAGTGTTCCTTCCTGCACATAATCATTAAATAATGAGGATTTGGTACTTCTATGTGTGCTGCATCCTGCAGCATACATAGAACTGCCAGATCGCCTATGTAGATTGTTTATGTGCAGGAAGGACACCTTCCTGCACATAAACAATGCTTCCCTTCAATGCAGATAAACTTGCACTGTGGTGCAAGGATGCCTGCGTTGGTGCTGGCAGATAAATTTAGCACCAGCACTAGGGGAAACACTAAGGTGTGCCATATTTTGAAAATACGCTGCATCCCTGTGTTTCAGAACTGATACAGCACAGCGTTGCCAATTGTGGCGAAGCACCCAGCTGTGCCAGTTTATTGTAAATATGCCCCTCAGTGCAAGTTGACCACCACAATGAATACGGGCTTGGATATCTAAAACACAGGTTGAGTGTGGGGTTTGTAGAGGACGGTAGAGATGAAATGCCATCAGAGTGACAAGATTGGGTAATGGTGCATTGAAAAATAAACTGAGAGCCAAGGGTGCAACCTACCTCGAAGATAAAAGCATTGTGCTTATATCCCCTGTTAGAAATGGGGTTTCTGGTTGGCTAGGGTATGCACCTCAGCCATGCAGAACCCACTCACTCTAGTCAGGGCAAGGAAGTTACATGTCCACGATAACCCCTGCTCACCCGCTTGGTAGCTTGGCACGAGTAGTCAGGCCTAACTCGGAGGCAATGTGTAAAGCATTTGCACAACACACACAACACACGTGACGCAAAATGTACACAACAAAGTAAACACAACACTGAGCTATGTAAAATAAACTGTATTGCACAAAACATAATTAGACCAACATTACATGTAAGTAACACTCTGCTACCTTAGCAGCTGTCAGAACGTTACACAAGTTACTAATACTCTGCAAGAATAAGCAGTTGTCACATTAGAACATGTAAATACTCAGGATTCTGCAACATAAGCAGTAGTCAGGGATTACAGTAAGAATTCTATGCACTTGTCATGAATACTTCATAAATACCCATAAAAGGAACATTAGAGAACATATCACAAGTCATAAAAATACATATCAGCATGTCATTCCCATAAAAGGAACATTAGCACAAATATGTAATGGCAGGAAAAGCAGGTAAGACATATAAATTCCCCTAGGTCCATACTTGGCTCACAGAGCCACTATATCCCTAGAAAGTACCTTGTTTCCTGATGAAGAGGCACTCCCAGTGTCTAGAAGAGCATGAGGGGCCCTGGCACTCCTGCGTGCACTATGGGGGACATGTGGTGCTCCTGGGGGAGAGGGGCTGTCGGCATTCTCTCCTGGTAGGAAATGGGCCACTCTCGGGGCCCACGATTTGGATGGGGTCCTGCCTCGGCCTCCTCACACTCTGTCCTCAGGGTGTGGGCCAGGTAAGGCCCAACAACAAGTAGGGGCGAGCGGATGGGGGGGGCCTTCATTGAGGTCTCCCCTCCCGGTTTAAGAAACAATGCCCGTTTTTAGAAAAGAGAAAAAGGAGAGTTCTGCTCCTAGTGTAGAGACCGGGGAAGGGGGGCGCTCCCCGCGCCATCCAGAGTCCTGGTTTGAGGCTGTTTGAAGCTCAGACCCCTCCAGGGACCCAAGGAGGCACACGCCCGTACCCAATGTGGTGCGCGAGTGTAGGAAGCTGTTCCCAGGCCGCAGCCGTGATTCCTGGTGAATTTGAGGTGGCTGATGCCCCGTGGGTGCTACGAAGAGCGGACCGTGCCCCGGGGGCTCCGACAGGAGCACACATGCTCTGCTTGGCTTCGTCTGGTGCCCCGATGGCACCGGAGAGAGCGCGATCCTCATGCTGGATAAAAATTAGATGCACGGGTCGCGGCGGTGATTTGGGGGCAATTGAGAGGACGCTTTTAAAAGCGTTACGGCCCAAATCTACACCCCGGGCGGCAGCGGTGATTTTCTTTCAGGCAGCAAGACGTGCTTGTAGAAAAGCACTTTGAAGTCCAAAAGGAGCGCTCTACAAGCGCTATACAATCGCAGCAGCACCCTTAAAGTGCAGAAGTTTTACAGAGGTCAGGGGCCACAGCACCCTGCCTCTGGAGACTACAAATGAAGAAGGGGGACGCAGGACTGGAGAACCCAGCAGTAGGTCAACACAGCAAGAGGGTGCAAGCACAGCAGCAGCAGCAGTCGAAGATGGTCCTGGTGAGTGATTTCAACAGCATCCTGTACAGCTCCAGGTAAGGTTCCTGGAGTTCCCAGAATGTCCAAAGTGATGTCAAATGATGTCTAACTTGTGGGGAAAATTCCCCTGTACTTATACAAAGTTTTCAGTGTGTTTTACTATGGGGTGGGGAGGGGGTTCCAACCAGTTACAACTGGTTCTGGGAGTGCCCTTTCTCTCCTCCAGCACATGCTCCAAACATCAGTGGGGGGTAAACGACCCTATTGTGCAATGCCAGGGCACAGCCTTTCCAAATGCTGGTGTGCCCCACATCTCCCTTCTCTCAGCCCAGGAAGGCTTTACAACATGTAGATGCACCTCTGTGACACCTTCACCATCCCTGTGTTCAGGCTGTCTGGAAAGTATGCACAAAGCCCCAACTGTTAGTCTGCTCAGATGTGAATTGGAGGTAAGCTGCAAAACACCAAATTCATAAGCACAGATAAATGTGCACCTACTAGAAGTGGCATTTCTGTGATAGTAATAAAAAATACACCCACACCAGTAAGCAACATTTCCCATCACTATCACAACCATACTAAACATGCCTATGCTACTCCTCATAAATCAGACAATACCCCTTACACATAAGGGAGGGCATTTCTAATGCAATCCTATGAGAAGGCAGCACTCACAGCAGTGAGACACCACGTTATGCTGTTTGTCACTACCAGGACAGGCCATGAAACATTGCACATGTCCTTCCTTCTACATACATGGCACCCTGTCCATAGGGCTAGCTAGGGCGTACCTTAGCGGTGACTTACATGTAGTAAAAGGGGAGCTCTGGGCCTGGCAACTAAATTTAGATGACAGGTCCCTGTGGCAGAAAACTGCGCACACAGGCCCTGTGCTAGCAGACCTGAGTTAGGTTTGACAGGCTACTTCAGTGGGTGGCGCAAGCAGCGCTGCAGGCCCATTAGTAGCATTTAATTTACAGGCCCTGGGTATAAGGATACCACTTTACAAAGGACTTATAGGTAAATTAAATATGCCAATTAGGTATAAGCCAATCATACCAACTTTATAAGGGAGAGCACATGCACTTTAGCACTGGTTAGTAGTGAAAAAGTGCTCAGAGCCAAAACGTCAGCCAACAAAGGTCAGAAAATAAGGAGGCAAAAAGCAAAAAGTCTGGGGAATGACTTTGTAAAAGGGCCAGGTCAAACAGCCCCTTAAAACAAATATCTAAAGTTAACTATTTTCCTGGGAAAGACAGGAAATAATACTGTCCGAATGGAAGATTTAAGCTACCAAGCCCTGCAATCATAACACAAATTCACACCCAGCTTTAATAGACCCTTGAACCACCCCTGTTGACATTGTTCAAAATTACGTACAAGTCTTTCTGAGGGCTTCACTTACTATGACATGCTACTTACCTTTACAGCAAAGGTTTGCTGATGGAATAAATGCAGAGAGAAATTGAAGCATGCAGAATTTTCTGAAAAAAGACACAGCTGTCTGTGTCAAAAGTAGCACCAAAAGTTCAGTGTGTAGGTAACTTCTGGTTGTGAGTGAAAGTGGAATTGAATATGGCTTTTAATTGTGTTTTGGTTTGTTTCCCAACATTCCACAATTGTATGCATTTATTATGTAACTGTATCAATTAAAATTCCTTCCTTCTATTGTACATACAATAAGGGTGAGGCATTCATTGTGTCACAGACTCCTTGGATGTCTAGGTTATATATATAAACACCCACACAGCAGTGCCTCTATAATGGAGTTAAAAAACGTCTCAGTGCTGTGGAGGTGTTCTGTGTAGGGGTCCCCCTCCTCCTCTACAACTAGCTCAGGATCCTCAGACTCCCTGAAGGCTCAGGCACCCATGGGAGAAAGACATGGCAGCCAGGTTCAATGCGAAGGAGGGTGGCATAGGAAAAGGTGGCTAACGGCAAGCCTTTCTGCTCTCTGCTGAACAGCAGATTTTCTCCTTGTGCATCTGACTGCACTTCAATTACTTGCAGCAGCCAAAAAGTGCAGGCATGGACAGGAGCCAGAGGGAGGCAAAGCCTGAGCTGTGTATTAAGGCTAAACAAACAACCTTCTGCTGGCATGGGCAGTGCAGGGGCCCACCCAGGGGCCCCGTGACTCCCCGTACCGCCAGCCTTTTCCTGGCGGTTCAAACCGCCAGGAGAAGACTGGCGGTAGGGGGACTCATAATCCCCTGGGCAGGGCTGCTAGCAGCGCTGCCCTGGCGGATTACTACCGCCGGGGCCATTGTGGCAGGAAACCGCCGGCCCCGGCGGTGCGACCGCAGCGCTTCCGCCGCGGTCCTAATGACCAGGGAAGCACCGCCAGCCTGTTGGCAGTGCTTCCGTCATTCCAGCCCTGGCGGTCTTGTACCGCCAGGGCTGTAATGACCCCCATAATGTTGCACTCTAGGATCTGCTGATGTACTGACAAAGTGCCAATGTTAGGTCATCTTGCATATTAGGATACCTCCAATCCCTGATGACTGTCAAGATATGTTCAGCCATTGGATTGGCTGTCATTACGTGGTAGCCATGTTAGGTGATTAAAAATGGAGTTATGAATGTAAGGTTCCAAATAGCAATAAAAAAGCATTATGCGCCACCGGTTGCCATCTGGTTGTGCTTGACGAGGACAAGGGTAAGTTTTAAGGCCGACCACAATAAAGTATGGGTTGGATACAAGTACGAGGTACATCCCAGTAAAGAGTTTTACCTTTGGACTTAGGGGCATATTTAAGCCCCTTGTGCCTCTTAACACCGCTATAGCGTCTTTTTTTATGCTACGGCGGCGCTAACCAGTCCCTCACCCTCCGCTATATTACATTGTGACACTTTGTAAACTCTTGAGCCACATCATACCTGTGCCAAGTAGAATGTATGCAAGGGTGAAGTCCCCTAAAGCAATTGAGCAGTGAAATTTGCAAGATTTCACTGCGCCATTCTAACATAATTTTTTAACATCTGCTCAGGGCAGGCGTTAAGTGATCCTAGGCTATTTTCAATGGGCCTCCCAGAGCTTTGCTGGACTAGTGTCACAATTTTTGGTGCTAGTCCAGCAAAGTACCATAATAGCATCAAGAATGTTGACACTATCGTGCTAACGTGTGCCATGGTGCTCACTTTTGTAAATACAGTGCTACCATGGTGTCAGGGGAGTGCAGGGTGACGCAAGGGAACTGGTGCATCAGAACAAATGCGCCAATTCCTTGTATATATGCCCTCTAGTCTCTGGATTGGAAGATAGAAATCCTCAGCAGGGCAATGTAGGCAGGAGGCTGTGGCTGATGAGGTCTCCATGTCATCAAATAGCCACTTGGCGAGGTCTCAGTGAAGCTGTTGACTTTTTAGAGGAAAGCTCCGATTGGGAGAAAGTTCAATTTGGCGCCCAGGTAAGGTCTCTCACCGGTCTGATACTTTTCACTCCTTCACCCATTGAATATTTCTTAGTCACTTTTTAATCACTTTTTTGGAGTTTGTATTCTTCTTGCGGTCCAAGGCTGCAGGCTGTAGCCAGAGAAGAATCTACAAGTCTGGGTATCCTTTCCATGATATTCTGCTAAATCAGATGTGCAGCTGGGGAGAGGAACCTGAATCTTTGACCCAGCAGTGATGCATCTACACTGGATCAGCTTGGCAGGTTGGTCCCAGCCCCCCTTGGTTCTGACAGCAAAAAGTTGACAAAAAGTCCAATTTTTCAAGATTTGTTAGGAGGAGTAAACTTTGAGACCAGTCAAGGTCTAGTATCTTGAGGACAGCAGTTGGGGGTCAAGACTTACTCCAGCAGAGCCCAGGAGCAGGCTCCAGTGCAGGTCTAGATGGAAATGGTCAGCTGAAAATGCAGCAAAAGGCCTCTTGAAGCTTGTTGTGTCCATGTCTCCAAAACAGGAAGTCATCATTCTGACCCTTGAAGACCACTTCTTTGTCCTGGATACAAAAGAGAGAGCAGGTCCAATCTTTAGGGATTCTCTCAGGACACAGGCAGGAAGTCCAGTCCTTTTATGTTCTTCCACAGCTACAGAAGTGATCTGAGGAGGGTACTGTGAGTGTCACATTTAAGCTCAGTGCTAGCCTGTGTGTGAGGAAAAATCCCCGTCTCTCCCAAAGAAATTGGTTAAACATTCCCAGGGGTAATCCTACGTAATTGTGCAGCACCTTCTGTGTGTTTTACTGTAATCAATCCCACAGAGGCTGTCACTGTCCAAAGTCACCATGGCCGGACATTTATTCCCTTGTAGAGATTGTGTGGTCACCCTAGAGGTGTGGCCATGGAAATGAGCAACCCCTCCTCTGTCAACACTCAAAGCTGGTTCTGGGGGAATCTTTTCTCTCATTGGGCTTTGGGACTGACTGTTCAGGTGGACAAAGAAAGGGGGAAGGGCCCAGGTGTGGGCTACATTTCTCTGTGACAAGGTAGGCCCCTATGAAGTTAAGTTCCTGAGCACAGCCCAGATGATCAGCCTGGCAGAGAAACAGAACACCTCCCAACATCCAAGCCCTTTTTCTTAGCTCGTGGAGAAAGTCCACACTACATCTGGAGAGATACTCCGCTCATGGGTAAGAGCTCATGAAAATGGACTAGTAGAGGCTTTAGCAGGCAACAGGTAACTTTTCTAAAAGTACGTTTCTAAAATAATTGTTACAAGTGTGAGATTACCAATGAATCAAACGTGTAATAAATAAGTTAAAAGGTCCAAAAATGAACTCAGTAGCTGGTTCCTATGCAGAAATAGTAAATATTAAAATTAACATTGTATCTAAATGATTTCCTATGGAACAGCTAACCCTGCTACATTGGAATGAATGCAGTTTATTATTCACTTTCTGTGATAAGGCAATGTCATGATTTGCTCTTGTATGAGGGTTGCAATGGCACTGACATTTTCTTTAGGATTTTTTCTTCCCATTTTTAATATGATTCATAGCATATGAAATTTATAGCTGTACTCTGAATATTTCAGAGTGGCAAATTACTTTTCTTTTTCAGCTGTCTCAATAAACTGTTATTGGCTTGAATTTTTTATTCATGGTTTAATTGAAGCAGAGTAGTTGTTTTCATGTCTGAGTTAATATTGTTCTTGCGGTCCTATAGTATTGAATCAGTGCCTAAGGTTGTTTAATTCTGAAAGAATAAGGCCCTGAAGAGCAGTATACATCATATTTTTCATATGGCATATATAACGTACTATGGTATGGCTTTAATCAATAATTATGTGAGAGGTTGCCTGATTTTCCTCCCTCCTCCTAGCACACATCTTAGCATGGCTTCAAATTGACACACTTGTGCCTACGTGTGCTTGTGCCCGTCCACTGGCTGCATCCTGCTCCTCTACAAAGCCCTCAGGGTCTAGCTCGGTACTCTGCTCAGCTCTAGATGTTGCTCCATGTTGTCACTCTGCTCCCTGTACTGGTTTGATTTCTCGCCCGGCAGATAGCTGCTTCCTGAAGTGTTTTAAGGTGATGATCTGTGGTTCTTGGTACCGCAGGACCCGTTTTTCTTATATGCTGTGCTTCGCACTTCAGGCAGGAGTGGATGCCAGCGTGGGGGCCTTAGCTGCAACTGTAGCATGGAATTGCAGCCTGGAATTGCTGCCCACTGCACCTTTAAGTGCCTAAGGTCCAGTGCAGTAAGCCCATTAAGCCCTGTAAAGGCTGGTTGTTGAAAGCCTAACTGGCCTCAGGGGCTTCCAGTTTGTTTGGGTCAACAAGTAGGATTACTGTAGGGGGCATACCTTAGTGCACTTTAAGACTTGTGACCTATAGTTGATCTAAAGTGAACCGTCTAAAAAGGCGGTGGTGGTGGTAGCACTGTGCAAGGCCAAAAACTTTGCGTGTAGGAGGAGGAAGAGGTAAGTGATTTGTATTCACTAAAATAACTGGTAACGTCAGATAGGACTGTCCAGGGATGCCTCCTGAAAAGAAAAAAAGGCTCCAACCCCTGCTGAGTCAAAAAAGCAACAAAGGTGGTGGTGTAACGTCTGAATCCAGAGGCACTCTTGCCCCTGACTCCACCTCGCTCCTATGTCAGGGTGAGGCAAACCATGTTATTCATGACTATCCTTCCACATGTGGAAGTGCGCAATCCTCAGCACAATCCTTGGCTATAGATTAAGGACATTGTGGGGAAACATTTTAGGTCCATACCAGCTCATACGTCTGTAATGGAGTAGCAGGCAGCATCTCGATTTCCATAATGTGGGCCTTGGAAGTCACTAGACCCCATGGGAATGGGGGCTCTGGATTTACCAGAAAACCTAGTGATGTTACACCCCCAAATTGTCTCTTCTCCCTCTCTGTTCTGTCCAGTAGAACTTAGCTTTTCAAGTTTGGAAGAGGAGTCAGGGGCAGTGGGGGGTGTTGCGCAGAATAATGGCAATAGGAAAATACCTCAAAAAGAAATATCAAGGGGAACTACGGCTGCTATATCTGTGTTGGCTGGCGAATCTCTTGAAGGAGGGGCCCCAGTGACCTTGGCAAATTCCGCAGCAAATTGTGAGTCTCTATTGACAGGTCCCTCCCCGATGCTGGATGTACTTTTATTAATACTGAAAACCCTGCATGGACTGCTTGATTCCTCCCTCACTGCAAATGAGACCTTGAGAGTGGAGACCGGTATACTCAATGATATTTTCAGTGAACTAAAATCAATCAATTATTGAATAACCACAATTGTAAGGCCCATAGCCTTCCACCTTCTGGAACAAGAGGAGGTAGCGCCAATGCAAGAGGGACGTCCAGGAATCAGTGTATGTTTCAAGAATCCAAACCCGGAATGAACCAAAGGGGTAATAGTAGGGTGATAGAAGGAAAGGAGGGAGTAAGGCAAGAGTCAAAGGTGTTTGTAAAGGCTGCCCCAGCTATACACAGGACCAAAAGTAAAACAAACTGTAACCTACCCAACAACAAGGGAAATAATGATAACATAGAATCTGGGAAAGAGGTCCATGGTTTGGGGAGAAATGCCATCCCGCAGACAAGCACACACCTAAGGAATTGTCAAGATACCAGAACTAGTAGACAACCCGATGCTGTACGGGGTTATATGTCGGAACCACGGGTGCCTAAATCACCCATGGCTCAACAACGAGGTCGGAACAACGACCTTGTTCTAAACACTAATGCCTTTTACCACGAATGTGTTTACAACGATTTTACCATTGTAAATGCATTCCTGGTAAAGGCATTACCAATCAGCATGCACGATCCAGCATGCTTCCACCCCAGCCCCCCACCCCACCCCTTAAACCTAAACCCTGACCCCCCCAAACTCTTATCACCCCCAGTCCCCTACCCCACCCCAAAAACTAAAAATACCCGAGTCCCATCCCGCCCCTAAAACCTAAACCCTGACCCTAAACCCTAATCACCCCCAGCCCCACCACCCCCTAAACAGCCCCCGTCCCAGCCCAACTTACCTCCTCCTTCATCGCGTCCACTCCGACTCCCTTCTGTACCTTAACCACGCATGTACGTTGTTCAGACATGCGTGGTTAAGGTACCGAAACCAGGGAGTCATGGAAAACGAAAGCGCTGTTTCACTTTCGTTTTTCACAACCTCGTGGTTCCGGACTCGTTCTTCCGGGTGTTTCCCGCTGTATGGGCTCCGGAGGAGACTCAGGGGCTCTGTAGGGCTCCCTGATCAAAATGTGTACACTTAGAAGTGACACGTAAGGGGAAAAGTGTAGGTAAATGGAGGCCATTGACAGGTCAAGGTTTCTAAACGTTTTTTCAGCTTGTAAGGCTCTTGAATCGTCGACTTCAGCGGACATAGAGCAAATAGTATTTAAAGAGAAGTAGCAAAGGTTAATTTTAGCTCCCCAGTCTTTGTTGGCCTAGTATTTGACGACTGAGATGAGCTAAATAAATTAGGCTTTGAAATTGTGCTTGTAGTGGAATTATGGACACCTATATTTGAGTTGCCCTTTTTGGCTAATCATACTGGCCTCAATCCAGAACAACAAAAGATGGTCATAGATTTGGGTGCAAAGCAGCCCCTGTCCCACGTGGTGGACTATATTTGTGTTAATCTGGAGGTACATATTCCTGCCCAGTCATCTGGAGTGGTAGATTCAAATCCCCTATGTGATAGAATTGGTAGGTAGGATAGGAAACGTGTCTGCCCCTGGGGTGGGTGGGGCAGGTAGGCTAGGTAGTTGCTGCACCCGCCAACTTGGGAGTCTTTTATGGAATCTACATGGGCTGTATAGCCTTAGTAAAACAATAAATCTTACAAAGATTTGGGGGTACAATGAAGTAATCTATTTTTAGGAGACTTAGGCCCTCATTACAACTGTGGTGGTCAGTGTTAAAGGGGCGGTAATACCGCCAACAGTTAAAAAAATCAGGACCACGGCGGAAACCACCAACACAGACAGACACTTTAACACTCCGACCGCCACGGCAGTAGCAACAAACACCGCTGCAATCACCACCAACAGACAGGCGGAAGACAATGTACCGCCCACCCCATCACAACCCGCCAGCTTTTCTGGGGCGATACCAATGCCATCAAAAGCACGGTGGAAACAGAACACAGAAGGGAAACCACTCACCTCTCGACACTCAACGAAGAACCATGGAGCCCGAGTTACAGGTCCTGCCCATGCTGGTCTACCTCCTAATCTATCAGGAATACCAAAGGCAGCGGCAACGACCACGGTGAGTACTGCACCTAGTACACAGGGGGGGAGGAAAAAGAGAATAACACACACACGCAACACCCCCACCCCCACCACCACACACATAAACACATGCAGCAACATTAAATCTACACCCTGTAACCCCCCTGGAAGAATGCAAGGACAAAAGGAATATAGTCAAATCAGTGATATATTAGAAATAGGCAGATATACGTAACAAATCTAAAAACAGCATTTACAAAAATATACACTATGTACATAAGGCTGTACATTGTCCTTTCCAAATGTCCGTGGGCCACTGGGCCAAAAGTCATGGGCCAAGCACACACTTGACTCCTACCTCAATACAGAGAGAACACTGCAGGGGCATCAGGTCGAAAACACACAGGCACCTCAGGAGGATGGAAAAGGGGGGGCACCTCAGCCGGAAGATGGTACTACGCCACTGCTGCTGGAGGGGGCTCCATGCCCACAGTGATGTCCTGGGAAGTGCAAGGCCACAGTCTCTCAAGTGGGTGGTCTGCCCACTGCTTTGTCCTGGGGAGTGCAAGGCCACAGTCTCTCAAGTGGATACCTTTCTCCACTGGTTCTGGAGGGGGCTTTGTGCCCAGTGTGCTTCATCCTGCCAAGGAGGGGCTGAGTGGATGCACATCTCCACTGGTTCTGGAGGGGGCTTTTTGCCAAGTGTGCTTCATCCTGCCAAGGAGGGGCTGAGTGGATGCATATCTCCACTGGTTCTGGAGGGGGTCTTGTGCCCAGTGATGCAGCACTTGGGGTGTGGCAGTTCACATTCCCTCACCTGGGTGTCTGAGGCATAAGATTTGCAGGGACCAGGTTGCATGATAGTCCATGGAGGCAGGGCTAGACTCCATCCTGCGGCACCTAAGGCTGCAAACCGGTGGTAGTGCCGGTGCTGGTGGGGGTGCTGCCAGTGGTAGGCTCCAGCCCATCTCTTGCAGCCTCGGACGGCCACCCACTGGGACTGCTGGTGTTGGTAGTGGTCCTACTGTCAGCAGTGCAGGTGGCGGTGCTTGTGGCGGTGCTTGCAGCGGGGCTGCTGGCGGGGCTGGCTGTGATGCAGGTGCCGGTGCTGCCAGTGGTGGAGGGAGGCTCCAGCTCTTCTCCTGCAGCCTCGGACGGCTGCCCACTGAGGATGCTGCTGCTGACAGTAGTGGTGCCAGTGGCGGTGCAAGTGGCATTGCTTGCGGTGGTGCTTGCGGTGGGGCTGCTGGTGATACTGCCTGCGGTGCAAGTGGCGGGGCTAGCAGTTGTGCTGGTGGGCACCAGGCCTTCACCTGCAGCCTCCGACAGCTGAAATGCCTTGCCTTGGGTTTTCTGCCCCTTCCTCACCTTGGCAGATGCTGTTGTGACCTTGGCTCTGGCAGCTGGAGTTTTAAAGGGGGGGGGGCTTGCTGGGTGGGTCGTGCTCCTTGCCCTTGCTGCATGCTTTCCCCTTCTTCACCTTGGCAGGTGGCGGAATGGTTTGGTCCTTTGCATGGGTTGGTGGCACACTGGCTGGCCTGACGGGTGCCCCCTTTGAGCCACTGGGAGTTGCAGGTACCACAGTGGACACCGACTTGGTGGCTGAGGTGCTGGCCTGGGTTCTGGACACCCTGGCCCGAGGGGAAGGATGGGGGAGGGGTAGAGAACAGGTCAATGTTAGCCAGGAAAATCGTTTTAGACACACTGTGGCGGGAAGAGGGGGATGGTTTGGGAGTGGAGGAGGAGGGAGTGGTTGTAGGAGGTGTCTGTCTGCTGAGTTTGGGTGAAGGTGCATGTGCCGGATGCTGTTGTGAGGTGGATGGCGGTTGGGTGGGTGGGTGCTTGTGTATGTGTACTTTGGGAGGAGGAGTCACAGACACAGTGGGAGAGGACAAAGGGGACGTGTGCATGGATATGGGGGTGGTGGCTGCCAGTGAGGGGTGAGTAGTGATAGGCGTGCTGGTGATGGAGGTAGTGGATGAGGATTTAGTGCATGCAAGTGTGAGTGGAGACGATACTGGGAGGGAGGTGGAGGAGGAGGGGGGCACAGTGGAGGCAGTGTATGTTGGTGTGTCTGCATGGGGATGGTGCTTGTGTGAGTGCTGGGTGGATTCGGCCTCCAGGCCCATGTGGGATGCAGCTCCCTCCATCGATGGTGCCTCTGCTCCTCCGCCAGAAAATGCTAATGTACATAAGGACAGGGTGACAAAACAAAAAGAGGAGGAACAGACAGAGGATACACTTGGTCAATGCCAGCAACACCACTACCGTTGGCATACACAACACACAGGGAGCAGCTCTATGCACTAGGCCACGCCCAACCATTTACTAAGATAGTCACCATCCCTTGGGTTACAATGCCTAACGCCATCAGCTGCACACCTGAAACCCAAAGGACCCTGCCCAGTAGTAGGTCCCCACTAACACTATTGGGGTAGGAGTGCTTCAGAGCCTGCCAAACAAGGGACCTACCCTGCCCTCTTCACCCTGGCCTAGGGGCACCCATAGCCCACATCCCCCTCCCAGGTACCACTTAACGTGCGCAAGGTCAGGATTAAGAATCTGTACTCATCCCCTTGTGGCTGCTGTGAGGCCTTCAAGCGCCCATCATACTCCGGATAGGCCACCGCCAGGATGCAAAACATCAGGGGGGTCATGGTGCGACGCCACCCCTTCCTTGTTGGGAGGCCAGCCCCAGCTGGGCCTCCGCTGTCTTCTTTGCGCAGGTTCTCCCACCTCTTGCGGCAGTGGGTGCTCCGCCTGTCAAAGACCCCAGGGGTCCGCACCTCCTTGGCGATGGCACCCCAATTACCCGTTTTCTGGTGGGAGCGGACCTTCAGGGAAAAGACATTAGAAAAGGGCCGGACCGTCAGACTCATGGCCCACCAGACACCTCCCATCCCCTGATGCACATCCCTTCATGACTGCTGCTTACCATTTTGTTCCATAGGCTTCAACTGCTGAGGCTGACTATGAGATGGCGGCATCCTCCGGTGTACAGATCCATGGTGGACCCTGCGACAATGGAGGTCAGATACATTATCATAACCTACAGACTTGATCGTGCCACAATCCAAGAACTGTGTGCCCAATTGGAGCCAGACCTGATGTCAGCTATCCGCCAGCCCACAGGTATCCCCCCCTCTAGTGCAGGTCCTGTCGGGGCTCCATTTCCTGGCAAGTGGTTCCTTCCAAACAGCAGTGGCCATGGTATCAGGGATGTCTCAGCCAATGTTCTCCAATGTGTTGACCAGAGTGTTGTCTGCCCTGCTGGAACAGATGTGCAGCTACATCGTGTTCCCCCAGGTGGAGGATTAGGCCACAGTGAAAGCTGACTTTTATGCCCTGGGACATATCCCCAACATCATTGGTGCCATTGATGGTACACATGTGGCATTTGTCCCCCCCCCACGGAGAAATGAACAAGTTTTCAGGAATAGAAAAAGCTATCAATCTATGAATGTGCAGATGGTGTGTTAGGTGGACCAGTACATCTCCCATGTGAATGCCAAATACCCTGGCTCTGTGCATGATGCCTTTATCTCGAGGAATAGCACTATCCCATATGTAATGGGCCAACTCCAGAGGCCCCGCCAAAGGTGCGCCATAGGTCCCCACACACTATGAGTAGGTGTCTGGGTATGGGGTTGTCCCTAAGGGTTAGTGTGTGTCTAACAGTTGTCCCTCAATATTTGCAGGTGACTCTGGTTACCCTAACCTCTCATGGCTACTGACCCCAGTGCGGAATGCCAGGACAAGGGCAGAAGAACGTTACAATGAGGCACATGGGCGTACAAGGAGGATTATTGAAAGGACCTTCGGCCTCCTGAAGGCCAGGTTCTGGTGCCTCCATTTGACAGGTGTCTCCCTGAACTACTCACCCAAAAAAGTGTGCCAGATCATCATTGCATGTTGCATGTTGCACAACCTGGCCTTGAGACGCCAGGTCCCTTTTCTGCAGGAGGATGTGCCTGGAGATAGTCTTGTGGCAGCGGTGGAGCCTGTGGACAGTGAGGAAGAGGAGGCAGAGGAAGAAGATGTTGACAACAGAAGCAATATAATTCAGCAGTACTTCCAGTGACACACAGGTAAGACACTGTAAGTTCACTTTATATTTCAGTTATCTGTTGGACATTGTACATGACAGCCTCTTTCACAATGTCTATGAACACTGACTGTACCCTTTGTCATCTCTATTTACAGATCTCTGTGCCCCACTCTGGGTCCTCCTATGTGTACTGCTGCCCACCAAAGGTCATTCCAAAGTATATTTCACTGTACATTTGAGTTGAAATGCTTTGATAATGCTGTACTAATACATTTGTGAATCATTTGACAGACTCAAGATTAGTATTTGTTCAAAGGGTGTTTATTTAGGTGCTCATAGGTAGAGGGGGATGTGCAATAGGCTGGGCTGATGGTGGAGGAAAGTCTAGGGTAGAGTCCAGTCTCTTGGTATCACAGGTGCATTGTCCAAGGGAGCATAGGAAGGGGAGTAATGGCAGTTCAAGGTGGACAGTGTGACAGAGTGGGACAGAAGGGTGACAATCAGGACAGTCTTATTTCCTGGCGGGGGTCTTGGCAATGTTCTCTTGCTTCTGCCTGGACCTCAGGGACCGTTTGCGGGGTGGTTCTCCTTCTCCAGGGGGTGGGGTGCTGGTGGCCTGTTGGTCCTGTGGGAGGGCCTCCTGTCCCCTAGCTCCGGCAGAGGTGGAAGGCTGTTTATCAGTTTGGCTAGTGTCAGGCCCCCGTTGATGTGCCACTGCCTCCCTCATGGTCTTTCCCATGTCAGCCAGCACCCCTGCAATGGTGACCAGGATGGTATAGATGTTTGTTCGGTCATCCCTTATGCCCAGGTACTGTCCCTCCTGCAACCGATGGGTCTCCTGCAACTTGGCCAGTATCTGGCCCATCCTCTCCTGGGAATGGTGGTATGCTCCCAGGATGTTGGAGAGTGCCTCGTGGAGAGTGGGTTCCCTGGGCCTGACCTCCCCCTGTCGCACAGCAGTCCTTCCAGCTTCCCTGTTGTGCTGTGCCTCTGTGCCCTGAACTGTGTTCCCACTGCCACTGACCCCAGGTCCCTGATCGTCCTGTGTTTGGGGGGTTGCCTGGGGTCCCAGTAGTGGTGGACACACAGCTGATTGACGTGTCCTGGGAACAGTGGCATGGGCCCGCTGGGTGGGTGCTATGCTGGTATTTTTTGAGGGGGAGGCTCTGTGGTGGGTTGGGACTGTGGCAGGGGAACTGACTGTCCAGAGGTCCCAGATGGGCCAGTTTCATCATCCTGATCCAGGCGTGCAGCGCTGCTGATGTCACTGTGGGCCTCTCCAGGGGGAGGGGACTGGATGTAGCCGGCACCTCCTCTCCGGTGACGTTGAGTATTGGGTCCTGTGGGGATGCAAATGCAGTGTTAATGTATCTGCGTGTGCCATCTTGTGCATGGGTGTGTTTCCCTGCATGTTTGTGATTTCCTTGTCAGCTTGGCCCTGTGTGAGTGGTGATTTTGTGGGCTGTGTGAGTCTCTCTACTGGGCATGCAGTGGTGATGGGTGTCCATGCAGGTCTGTGTTGGGAGTCCATGCTTTGATGTTACATGCAGGGCTTGGTATTGGGATGGGTGGGTTGTGATAGTCGGGTATATATGAGGTGGTGGAGTGATGGAGACGAGGGTAGGGAAAGGAGTTCGTGATGGCATGCAGGTAGGGTGGGGGGGAAAAGTAGAAAAGATTTGACTTACCAGAGTCCAGTCCTCCTGCTACTCCAGCGAGGCCCTCAGGAAGAATAATTGCCAATACTTGCTCCTCCCACATTGTCAGTTGTGGGGAAGGAGGTGGGGGCCCACCGCCAGTCCTCTGTACTGTTACCTGGTGTCTTGCAACCACAAAACGCACCGTCCCCCGTAGGTCGTTCCACCTCTTCCTGATGTCATCCCTGGTTCTTGCATTGACCCTGTCCACGATTCTCCGTCATAGCTCCATCTTCCTTGCAATGGACGTCTGCTGCACCTGTGATCCGAATAGATGTGGCTCTACCCAGATGATTTCCTCCACCATGCCCCTTAGCTTCTCCTCTGAAAACATGGGGTGTCTTTGGGGTGCCATGGATGTGGTGTGAGTGATATGTGACGATGTGTGGGGTGATGTGTTGTGGTGTGTGCTGTGAGGTGCATAGATGGTGTATGGGTGATGGTGTTCTATGCCTCTGATTGAGTTTGTGCTCCTGGCTTGTGTCTCTCTGGGTTGGCAATCTCTTTTTTCATTGAGGGTAATGTGGATGTGTGTTTTAAAGTGGTGTGAGTGAGTGTGTGGGTGAGGTGTGTGTCAGGTATGTGTATTTTGAATTGTCCAATCTTGTGGTATTTTGTAAATGTGTGAGTATTTTGAGCACGGCGGAGTGTACCGCCAATGGTTTACCGTGGTTGAAAGACCGCCGAGGTGATTCATGGATCGTGATACTGTGGGCGTATTCATGTTGGGGTAACGGTGTGGGTTTTGCTACCGCCAGTTTATCACTGACCTTTGGGCTGGCGGACATGTGTGGGTGTCTGTATTGTGGCGGAATTCTCAGTGTGGGTCATAATACCTGTAGCGGAATACCGCTGCAGGCACTGTATGTTTGCGGCCATCAGCATGGCAGTACGCGGCATTTACTGGCATGGTTGTAATGAGGGCCTTAGTTTTCAGGTGACTAAATGTACCTGAGTGGGTTTTTGCAATTTGTAAAAAGAGGAACAAAAGAGGAGCCAGGGTGACTAAAAGGTGGGCTGATTACCTTGGTATCCACCAAATGTAGTAAAGGGGCAAGAGTAATACCAACAAGTAGTGAATGGCTCCTGGCTTCCCTTTTGGATTTGTATGATGGGTGCCACTGTAGCAACAGTTTATTAATTATCAATGTCTATGTAAACCATATGAGAGCCAAATGGAAAAATTTAAGTTTTCCTAAAGGACCTGATGGATTTGACAGAGCATCTGAATGCTCCTCTAATCCTTTTATTAGGGGATTTTAATCCTCGGGTAGCCCCAGCTCAGGTTGAGGTTGGTGGTAGCAATATGCTAGAGAGTTATGGTATTCCAAATACAATCTTCCCAAAATGCACCAAACAAAGCACAACCTGCAATTTATAAAAGTCTCTCAGAGTTAGGCTTTGTCAGCCTAAACAGTCACCTCAAGGGGGATAGTCCAGTGGCCCAAACATATGTGTATAGTAATCAGAGCTGTCTGATTCAATACATATTTATATAGACATGGATTTTCAACAACTGTACATGCTTTGAGGTCCAAAGAATGAGAGGCAGTGACCACTGGGCCTTAAAAATGATTCTTGTCGCTGCCCAAGACCCAAGAAAGCAGGTAATCCTGATGGAAGTATCCTACACTAAACAATTGACAATAAGAATAGATGAAAGATATATGTCCCTCCAAATGCAATTTCAAATCACCATTGATATGGGGCTCATCGGGGAATTGATCCCAAAGACATTGGACCGGTACTCTGATACCATAGCAGAGGTAGTTAAAGAAATGTGTAATTATGGGGCCAAAAAAGAAACAACCAGTGAATTAAATCAGCCCTGGTTTGATAATGAGTGCCTGAGAGCCAGGAGGAGATTGAGGAAGGCAGAAAAAGCGAAGGGAGTCTCAGGTGAGGAAATTGGTAATGGGTGCTTGAACTCTATAAGAAAGTAGTGTGTCACGTTGATTAGGGCTAAAACGCAGGCTTACTATTAGTCAAATTGGGATTTGCACTCCATAGAATAAGGACACAAAACAATTCTGGAAGCTAGTACAGGGACGGTCCACAAGATTGGACCCCCTCACCCCAGTGAGGTGTACGGTTCCAGAAAAAACTTCGGTCTCTTACCTAAAGGCAGAGAGGTAACCATGAGAGGAACTTGGCCCAAACTGGGGGAGAAGTCTTTGGAGTAATCATCATCAACACAAGCTTTATTCAGTCAACATAACCATCAAAGCTTCATCATATACAGTCAAAATGCAATAAAAAGTCCAAGGAAATATAACAAAAATAAAACATTATATAACCATCTTATAAAATATAATCACAAGCATAATTTTTTTTAAAGATACTGGGGGTCATTCTGACCCTGGCGGTCAAAGACCGCCAGGGCGGAGGACCGCGGGAGCACCGCCGACAGGCCGGCGGTGCTCCAATGGGGATTCCGACCGCGGCGGTAAAGCCGCGGTCGGACCGGCACCACTGGCGGGCTCCCGCCAGTGTACCGCCGCCCCATTGAATCCTCCACGGCGGCGCAGCTTGCTGCACCGCCGCGGGGATTCCGACCCCCCCTACCGCCATCCAGATCCCGGCGGTCCGACCGCCGGGATCCGGATGGCGGTAGGGGGGGTCGCGGGGCCCCTGGGGGCCCCTGCAGTGCCCATGCCACTGGCATGGGCATTGCAGGGGCCCCCGTAAGAGGGCCCCTACATGTATTTCACTGTCTGCTGCGCAGACAGTGAAATACGCGACGGGTGCAACTGCACCCGTCGCACAGCTTCCACTCCGCCGGCTCGATTCCGAGCCGGCTTCATCGTGGAAGCCTCTTTCCCGCTGGGCTGGCGGGCGGTCTGAAGGCGACCGCCCGCCAGCCCAGCGGGAAAGTCAGAATTACCGCTGCGGTCTTTCGACCGCGGAACGGTAACCTGACGGCGGGACTTTGGCGGGCGGCCTCCGCCGCCCGCCAAGGTCAGAATGAGGGCCACTGTATATTAAAAATAATTCATAAAAACTTCTATTTTAAAATATTTGGAGTCCTTCTCAGAACAAACCTTGGGACAGCCTCCCTAAATGTAACCAAGGGCAGCCAGACCGGACAGTCTTCCGGCAATTGTAATTACGCCCAATCCTATTTGGTGGCCGTCCATTCTATCAAAAGCCTTTATATTTATATCAAGGTTAGACATATTCTCCGATAGCTGGAAAGGTGCAATCATTAAACCTATACATAAAAACAGAGAGACAGACAATCTGATCAATCATCGCTTGATATGCCTCCTCGATGTAGGAGCAAAGCTGTACTCTAAACCAGTGGTTCCCAACCTTTTGACTTCTGTGGACCCCCATTTTATCATTACTGGAACCCAGGGACCCCCACTGAATCATTATTGGAATTTGGGGACCCACCAATGAGTCATTGGGGACCTAAACTCTTAATATTATTTAATATTCAGAGCAGTCGTGGACCCCCTGAGAAGGCTTCACAGAGCTACAGGGGTCCCCTGCTCTAAACCAATACTTATCTCTTTAAAAACGAAATTGAGGTCAATTGTATTGTCCATATGGAACAAGGAGGTTTCAAGCAGGGACATTCAATCCTTGATCACTGTTTTAGCCCGTGGGCATTAGGACAAAAAGCAATGGAAGCAACAGGGAATTTGTTTTACTGTTTCATTGATTTTAGCTCTGCTTTTGATTTAGTGGGCAGTAGCATCTTGTGGGAAAAACTAAGACAACTATCAATTCCTTGCTGCTTATTAGCAATACTTCAGGAACTCCCCACACAAACTGCATCCAAATGGAACTTGACATTCATGGGGTCCTTTAAAAAAGAATACCTTTAGAAAATTGGCTAAGGCTGGGTTGTATGCTGACCCCTATGCTGTTCTCTTCGTTCCTCACAGACCGCCCTAGTTCTCTAGCTTCCAACAACTCCTCGCTGAATATGGGGAGTAGTCATATTCCATGCCTTCTCTATGATGATGACTTGGTCATTCTAGATTTGGCCCTAGTAGGCCTTCAGAGGAAATCGCATAGCGTTAACAGCTACTGTGAGACAAATAAACTCAAGGTTAACCTGGAAAAAACAAAAATCATAAAAATATCAAACTGTTTAAGTGGTTACTAGGAGAAAGGAAGGTGGAGGTGGTCACCTCTCTCAAATATCTAGGAATGATATTCACCCAAAAACTGAATTGGTCCCTACACAAAGAGACTGTGGAGACACGTGCAGCTTCAATTATAGGAGGACTGGTGTGCTTTAAGAATTCTTTTAGTCACCCCTCATGGATTCCACTTCTAACTGCCTACAACGTGATGGTTCCCTCACAAATGCCTCAATGGGGTTGAGCTATTGTCCCTGTGCTCTGTGGCAAGTTGGGAGAAGAGTGAAGGCAAATGTTTGAAACAATTGCTTGGTCCGCCTAACAGTGCAATGGGCCCAACGATAAGATTCAAAGCAGATTTGCAGGCTTGAAATTTCCTGGCCTACAAATCAACTCTGAGATTCTGGGATAAACTTTGTACCTGGGATGCGTAAAAATAACAACGCAGGGGGCCGCCGAGGATGAGATGTGTTGAAAAATAAGGAGCTGTGTCTTATTTTCTGGGGTGGCAGAGATGATGCATCGGTGCATCCACACTGCAAGGTGATGCCTCGATTTGCAGGAGCACAGCCTTGGTGCTTGTTAGAAATGGGGTCTCTAGTTGGCAGAGGTATACACCCTTGTCCCAGTAGGGCCCACAATCCTAGTCAGGGTAAGTAACACACAATCCAAATTATCCTGTGCCCACCCTTCGGTATCTTGGCACTGAGCAGTCAGGCTTAACTTAGAAGGCAATGTGTAAAGTATTTGTGCAATAAATCATACAGTAACACAGTGAACACACCCTAAAAATACTCCACACAGGTTTAGAAAAATATAAGATATTTATCTGGTTAAATTAAGGTAAAAGACTATAAAGATTCAATAGGCATAGGTTGAGATATCACTTTTGTAAATTAAAAAGAGTCTTAGGTGGTCATTCCAACCCTGGCGGTCGGTGTTAAAGCGGCGGCAAAACCGCTAACAGGCTGGCGGTAAAAAAAAAATAATTCTGACCCTGGCGGAAACCGCCAACAGAGACCGCCACTTCAACACACCGCCCGCCACGGCGGGACAAACAAACAGTGCGGCGGTCACCGCCAACAGACAGGCGGGAGACAATGTACCGCCCACCCTATCACAACCCACCAATCCGCCACCTTTTCCGGGGCGGTAGCCCCGCCGATAAAAACACGGCGGAAACAGCCATTTCAAACGGAAAATGCTCACCTCCATACACCCCACGAGGAATCTGGACAGCATAGAACCCGAACTCCACATCTTCCCAGCGATTGTCTTCCTGCTCCTCTACCAGGAGCACAAACTCCGGCGCAGAAGACAACGGTGAGTACTGCAACTACGACACAGGGGAGGGGAGAGGCAAAAAATTACGGGGACACACATATGCGACACACCCACCCTCACCCTCACCCACTACAACACACACATCAATGCATAGCAACACATCACAGTTACCCCCCCCAAACCCCCTGGAAGAATGCAAAGACAAAAGGAAATGATTATAATCATTGGAATATATTGTATGACTGGCTTTAAAATATATCACACATCTAAAACTTTTATATACATAAATTGTCCAGTCCGATATTTGTATCAGGCATTGTTCGTGGGCCACTGGGCCCAAATCACATGGGCAAAGCCCACACAGGATAAATGACTCCAACGGAGAGAACACTGCAGGGGCATCAAATACCAAAACTACAGGCACCTCAGGGGGATGGGAAGGGGGGGCACCTCAGCCAGATGAGTCCACGACGCCAGATTCACGAGGGGCCTCCATGCCCACTGTTCCATCCTGGGGAGTGCAAAGCCACAGTCTCTCAAGTCTCTACAGTGGGTGGCTTGCCCACTGTTCACTCCTGGGGAGTGCAAAGCCACAGTCTCTCAAGTCTCTACAGTGGGTGGGTTGCCCACTGTGCCATCCTGGGGATTGCAAAGCCACAGTCTCTCTAGTCTCTACAGTGGGTGGCTTGCCCACTGTGCCATCCTGGGGAGTGCAAAGCCACAGTCTCTCAAGTCTCTACAGTGGGTGGCTTGCCCACTGTTCCATCCTGGGGAGTGCAAAGCCACAGTCTCTCAAGTCTCTACAGTGGGTGGCTTGCCCACTGTTCCATCCTGGGGAGTGCAAAGCCACAGTCTCTCAAGTCTCTACAGTGGGTGGCTTGCCCACTGTTACATCCTGGGGAGTGCAAAGCCACAGTCTCTCAACTCGATAACAGTGGGTGGCTTGCCCACTGTTACATCCTGGGGAGTGCAAAGCCACAGTCTCTCAAGTCAACATCAGTCTCCACTGGTACTGGAGGGGGACTAGTGCCCAGAGTGCTTCGTGCAGCCCTGCCCGACACAGATGCGGGCCTGCCCCTTCCGCCAATGGGCCAGCGGTGCTTGAGATGAAGGGCCCAGTTCAACGGTGCTTGAGACGGCGGTGCCCAGTTCAGCGGTGCTTGAGACGGCGGTGCCCAGCGGAGCGGTGCTTGAAGGGCCCAGCGGAGCGGTGTTTGAGATGAAGGGCCCAGCGCAGCGGTGCTTGAGATGAAGGGCCCAGTTCAGTGGTGCTTGAGATGAAGGGCCCAGTTCAGCGGTGCTTGAGACGGCGGTGCCCAGCGGAGCGGTGCTTGAGATGAAGGGCCCAGCGCAGCGGTGCTTGAGATGAAGGGACCAGCGCAGCGGTGCTTGAGATGAAGGGCCCAGTTCAGCGGTGCTTGAGACGGCGGTGCCCAGCGGAGCGGTGCTTGAGATGAAGGGCCCAGCGCAGCGGTGCTTGAGATGAAGGGCCCAGCGGTGCTTGAGATGAAGGGCCCAGTTCAGCGGTGCTTGAGACGGCGGTGCCCAGCGGAGCGGTGCTTGAGACGGCGGTGCTCAGCGCAGCGGTGCTTGAGATGAAGGGCCCAGCGCAGCGGTGCTTGAGATGAAGGGCCCAGTTCAGCGGTGCTTGAGACGGCGGTGCTCAGTGGAGCGGTGCTTGAGACGGCGGGGCCCAGCGGAGCGGTGCTTGAGACGGCGGGCCCCAGCGGAGCGGTGCTTGAGACGGCGGGCCCAGTTCAGCGGTGCTTCGGATGAGGGCCCAGTTCAGCGGATCAGCCCATGGCGTGGAGGTCATTCGCCACCTGACCTGTGGCTGGCTGCGCCTTCCTGCCCACCTGGGATGGGCCTGGTGGGGCCCTCTTGGGCTGCAGTACCGGGCCTGTTGGTGTCCTCCTGCCCACCTGGGATGGGGCATGCGGGGCCCTCCTGCACAGCTGGGCTGCTGGCGGTCTTGTCGGGCGTGCTGCCCTTCCCAGCCTTCCCTGTTCACCTGTGGCCCTTCCCCACCTTTGGCGGTGTGCCAGGTGGCACCACACTCCCTGCCGGAGCCATGGTAGGGATTTTGGTCCCAGGTGTTTTAGGACTCTCGCGCCGGCCACTGACAATCTTCGCATGTTTTTGCGGTGGTGGGCTGCCCGTGCCTTGGCTCCCTACTGAACTGGCTGCCCTTGAGGGTGGGGGACTCCACAGTCCATGGCAGACTGTCTTCACAGGGCCCGCTTTTGTGGTGGCTGAGGTGCTGACTGGAGTCCTATTAGATGGACGGGGTGGGGGAATTGTTGGAAAGAGTTCAAGTTTTGATAGGAAAATAAGTTTAGGAAGAGAAGGACGAGTAGGTGTAGTAGGTATGGGAGTGGAGGAAGAGGTTGTGGTTGTAGGAGTTTGAAGTCTGCTGTCTTTGGGTGCAGGTGCTTGGGCTGGAGGCTGTCGTGAGGTGGATGGATGTTGGGTGGGTGGCTGCCTGCGTTTGTGTAGCTTGGAAGAGGGGGTCACAGACACACTGGGAGAGGACACACAGGACGTGTGAATGGTAGTGGGGGTGGTGACTGCACGTGTGCGGGGGGTTCTGGTGTGTGTGCTGGTGATGGACGTAGTGGCTGAAGATGTTGTGCATGCAGGTGTGAGTGGAGACGTGACAGGGAGGGAGAAGGGAGACGAGGAGGAGGGGGACACAGTGGAGGCAGTGGGTGTTGGTATGTCTGCATGTGGATGTTGCTTGTGTGAATGCCTGTGTGATGTGTGGTGCTTATGTCTGTCTGAGCTTCCCTTGGGTGTTGAGGTGTGTCCAGGCTGGTCTGATGGTGTGTCTGGCATAGGCAGAGGTACAGGGGATTGGGTATGGGTGGAGGAAGTTGGAGGGGGGAGGCTAGAGACAGGGACAATTGCTGCCATCAGTGCTGAGGCCAGAGTGTTGAACGATCGCTGATGGGCAGCCTGACCCGAATAAATGCCCTCCAGGTATGCATTACTCTAGTGCACCTCCCTTTCTACACCCTGGATGGCATTCAAAAGGGTAGACTGCCCAACAATGAGCGTCCTCAGGAGGTCAAAGACCTCCTCACTGAGGGCAGCAGGGGTGACAGGGGCAGGGCCTGAGGTGCCTGGGGCGAAGGAGATGCCCACCTTCCTGGGTGAGCGGGCACGGGGCAAACGCTGAGGGGCTGCTGGGAGGGCGGTGCTGGTGCGCTGGGTGGCGGCTGTACCTGTTGTTGCGGGGGGCACGGATGTTGCCGCCACCACAAGGGAGCTCCCTTCAGAGGACAAGTCGCTGTCACTGACATCCGCACGAGTTCCCGCTGTGGAGCTCCCCTCGCCCTCCGTCTCACTGGTGAATTCCAAGTCAGTTGCATGGCCCGCCATGGCCATGTGAGATGCAGCTCCCTCGTGCTCCGATGCCACTTCTCCTCCGCCTGATGATGCTATTGCACAAATGAACAGGAAGACAACAAAAAAGGGGGGTGGGGAAAAATAAAGAAATGTTGAGTGCATGCATTGGCGACACCGTTGGCAGACAGGACAGACACAGAAGCCCCCTGCACTACGCCGCGCACTTGGGGTCGACTACGCAATCCGTGGGACATGGCCTACAAGCCTATGGGTGACCTCTGCTCACATACATGACACAGGGCAATGAATAGCTGTACTTGGCACCCTACAGAGGTGGGGGGCGGGGGCACAGGGCCATGCCTTACGGAGGGGCCTAGCCTACAGATATCGCCCTGGCCTAGGGATACCCACAGCCCTCCTCCCCCACCCAGACACCTCCACTGCGCGCAAAGTCACCAGGATTTGAGTGTACTCACCCCCTTGTGTCTGCTGTGATGTCCTCACGTGACCATCCATATTGGGGTAGGCCACCGCCAGGATCCGGGACATCAGGGGGGTCAAAGTACGACTGGCACCCCTCCCAGGTTGGGAGGCCATCCCCAGCTGAGCCTCTGCCATCTTCCTGCTCCAGCGTCGGATGTCCTCCCATCTCTTCCGGCAGTGGGTGCCCCGTCTGTGGTGGACCCCCAGGGTCCGGACGTCCTTGGCGATGGCACGCCAAATATCGATTTTCTGGTGAGCGCTGACCTATGTGACATGTACAGGGAGAGAAGAATAATCATCACCTTCTGCATGCTCAATGTGAGTGGCCCCCCCATCCCCACCCTTGCCATGTGGCACATGCTCTCATCTGTCGTTTGATGCATGCCTCAATCGCTCCCCTCACCACCATCTTTCATCCACCCCACTCAACACAGGCATTGGCCACAAAGCATGGTCCCAGTGTAATTACCTGTTGGTCTGGAGGACCGTAGAGTAGCGCATACTGGGGGAGGACCCCATCCACGAGTTTCTCCAACTCCTGAGCAGTGAAGGAAGGGCCCTTTCCCCAGTCGCATGAGCCATTGTCTCTTCCAGACCGTGGTCACAGCAGCACTTGCAGTGTGGGTCCTCTCCTGTGGAAGATCAGGTATTGAGTGATTAAGCAGATAGAAAATGGCGGTCACGCCCGAGGCGGTTCGTACCGCGAACGCCGGCGCACATCGTCATTGGCTCCTGAGACCCATAGGGTTCAATGTTAACCAATGCAGCTTTGCGCGGCGGTCTTCGACCGCCTACCGCCACGGTGTCCCACGCCAGCGCATTGACCTCACATCCCATTGTCGCACTTCACAGGTCAGGCAGCCGCCATTTCAAGGGCCCACATGCCTTATTTTCTACTGCGTCACACATACCTAGGCCTTGCATCGACACACATTCAAGCCATTCAATGCATTGGGAATTGTGTTATGTGCAAGCTGTGGTTACGTACCTGTGGGTTGATTGACTCTGTGCTCGCTGTTGTCCTTCATAGGCACCGTCCGCTGGGACATGCGAGGAGATGGAGAAATCTTCCTGTGTACAGACCGCTGGTGGACCTGTCGACAATGGAGGAAAGACATGTCATACTGACATACAGGCTTGACCGAGCCACTATACAGGAACTGTGTGCCCAGCTGGAGCCAGACCTGATGTCACCAATCCGCCAACCCACAAGGATCCCCCCTCTAGTGCAGGTGCTGTCAGTACTCCATTTCCTAGCAAGTGGGTCATTTCAAACAACAGTGGCCATATCATCAGGGATGTCCCAGCCCATGTTTTCCAAGGTGTTGTCCAGAGTGTTGTCTGCCCTGCTCAAACACATGCAGAGCTACATCGTCTTCCCTGAGGTGGGGGATTTGGCTACAGTGAAGGCTGATTTCTATGCCCTTGGACATATACCCAACATCATTGGTGCCATTGATGGGACACATGTTGCTTTGGTCCCCCCCAGCAGGAGTGAACAGGTGTACAGGAACAGGAAGAGTTATCATTCCATGAATGTCCAGATGGTGTGTTTGGCTGACCAGTACATCTCCCATGTTAATGCCAAGTTCCCTGGGTCAGTGCATGACGCGTACATCATGCGGAATAGCAGCATCCCTTACGTGATGGGTCAACTCCAGAGGCACCGTGTGTGGCTATTCGGAGACTCTGGTTACCCCAACCTCTCATGGCTACTGACCCCAGTGAGGAATCCCAGGACAAGGGCAGAGGAACGGTACAATGAGGCCCATGGGAGAACTAGGAGGGTGATCGAGCGGACCTTCGGCCTCCTGAAGGCCAGGTTTAGGTGCCTCCATTTGACTGGTGGATCCCTAATGTACTCACCAAAGAAGGTGTGCCAGATCATCGTGGCCTGCTGTATGCTTCACAACCTGGCTTTGCGACGCCAGGTGCCTTTTCTGCAGGAAGATGGTCCAGATGGTGGTGTTGTAGCAGCTGTGGAGCCTGTGGATAGTGAAGAGGAGGAAGGCGAAGAGGACGACATAGAGAACAGGAACACAGTAATACAGCAGTATTTTCAATGACACACAGGTAAGAATCCACACCAGCATATTACATATACTTAACCCCTACTACCTCTCTACTGTCTGACCTTTTCCCCCAGTGTATGGTAACTGAGTTGTGACTTTCCCTTCCGATTTCAGAGATCTGGTCCCCACTGCGTGACATCTGCTTTATTTCACCATGGACTACAGCTGTGTGACATTGGTATGTTGGCATCACAATGTGAATATGCCATTTGGCACGGTAATGTCTAATACATTTGTAAAAAATCACAGCCAGACTCCAGATTGTTTTATGCAATAAGTGTGTTTATTACAGTGCTCTAAATTTGTGGGTGGTTGCAAATCGTTGAGGTGTGATGGTGGAGGATTGTCCATGGCAGAGTCCAGACTATCAGTATCACAGGTGCATTGTCCAGATGCCTGTGGAAAGTGGAGCAGGGGCAGTGTAAGGTTGGACAGGGTGTCAATGTGCGACAGTGGGATGACAATCAGGGAGGTATCCTTTCCTGGCTGGGGTCTTGGCATCTTACTCTGTCTTCTTCCTGGATCTCAGGGCCCGCTTGCGGGGTGGTTCTCCTTCTGCAGGGGGTGGGGTTCTGGTGGCCTGTTGGTCTTGTGTCGGGGCCTCCTGTCCACTAGCGCCGGCGGATGTGGTAGGCAGTTCTTGGTCCATGCTAGTGTCAGGGGCCCTTTGTGGTGCAACAGTGTCCCGCAATGTGGTGACTACCTGATTCAGAGCCACTACGATGGTGCCCATGGCGGTACTGATGTTTCTTAGTTCTTCCCTGAACCCCATATACTGTTGCTCCTGCAGAAGCTGGATCTCCTGAAACCTGGCTAGGACCGTCGCCATCGTCTCCTGGGAGTGGTGGTATTCTCCCATGATGGAGGAGAGGGCCTCGTGGAGAGTTGGTTCCCTGGGCCTGCCCCCCCCCCCCCGTCGCACAGCAGCCCTCCCAGTTCCCCAGTTTCCCTGTGCCTCTGTCCCCTGGACCGTGTGCCCACTACCACTGCCCCCAGGTCGCTGTTGTTGTTGGGGTGGTGGGTTAACCTGGGTGCCCTGTAGTGGTGGACACACCGCTGATTGACGTGTCCTGGGGACAGAGATATGGGCCTGCTGTGTGGGTGCTGTGCTGGTGTTCCCAGAGGGGGGAAGGTCTGCTGTGGCCTGTGGCTGTCTGAGGGGAACCGACTGTCCAGAGGTCCCCAATGGGCCGGGATGGTCATCTAGATCCAGGGAGACAGAGCTGCTGTCATCACTGTGGGCCTCTTCTTGGGGTGGAGTGGACATTTGTGGACCCTCCTGCGCGGTGACGTGGCGTTCGGGTCCTGCAGGGGTATACAAGTAGGATTATTGCTTCTGTGTGTGCCATAGCGTGCAATGGGTGGGTGCCCGTGTACCCCTGTGCTTGCATTCCTGTGTGGGGGCTTTTGTGACAGTGGTTTGCGGGGGGGATGGGTATGTGCAGTGGGCATGCTTAGGTGATGGGTGTCCATGCTTTGTGGTCGCATGCAGGGCTTGGTGTTGGGATGGGTGGGTCGTGAGGGTGAGACATTTGCAAGGAGTAGGTGTGATGGGGGTGGGGGTGAAGGTGGGGGTATGAGTTGGCATGCTGGTGGGGTGGGGGGGATGAAGTAGTTAAGATTTGACTTACCAGAGTCCATTCCTCCGCCTACTCCTGCGTGGCCCTCAGGATGCAGGATCGCCATGACCTGCTCCTTCCATGTTGTAAATTCTGGGGGAGGAGGTGGGGGTCCGCCGCCAGTCCGCTGCACCGCGATGTTGTGCCTGGATACCATGGAACGCACCTTCCCCCGTAGGTCGTTCCACCGCTTCCTGATGTCGTCCCGATTTCTTGGGTGCTGTCCCACAGCATTGACCCTGTCCACTATTCTGCTCCATCTTCCTGGCAATGGTGGTGTGCTGCACCTGTGCCCCGAAGAGCTGTGGCTCTACCCGTACAATTTCCTCCACCATGACCCTGAGTTCAGCCTCAGAAAACCTGGGGTGTCTTTGCGGTGCCATGGGGTGGTTTGGGTGATGTGTGGGGTGGATTGTGCGGTGCTAAGTGTGGTGATGTGTATTGGTGTGTAGTTTGAAGTGTGTGGTAGTATTGCTGGGTGACAGTGAATTGCGCGTCTGGGTGCTCGGGTCACTTATCTCTGTGCGTGTTCACAAATCTCTAGGAGTGGGGGTTTGTGGGTGATGTGGGTGTGTGTTTTATATTGTGTTGGGTGTGTGGGAGTGTTGTTTGTATGTGTATCAGGTGTGTGTATTTCGAATTATCCAATGTGGCTGTGTTTTGTAAGTGTGTGTGTATTTTGAGCGCGGCGGTGTGCACCGCCAATGGAATATCGCGGTTGAAAGACCGCTGCGTGGATTCGTGTGTCGTGATAGTGTGGGCGTATTTCTGTTGGCGTGACGGTGGAGATTTGGTCTTCGCCAGTTTCTCGCTGGCCTTTGGTGTGGCGGACTTTTGTGGATGTCTGTATTTTGGCGGTTTGCCTGTTGTGGGTCAGAATGACCGTGGCGGTTTACCGCGGCCGCGGCGGTGTTATGGCAGTCTTCTGCACGGCGGTAAGCGCCTTTTACCGCCGAGGTTGGAATGACCCCCTTAATCTTAGAAATCAACAATTGTCTCTGGTTGGCACAAAGTACCTGGTTTGCGTCAAAATTACCATGCACAGAGACCGCAGAGGAGGAGATGCCTGGAAAAATAAGGTGTGCGTTGAATTTTCAGACGTGGCAAAGAGGTGTTGTTTCTTTCCACGCTGCAATGGGCTTTGCGTCTTTTTGGTGCTGAGACTTAGGAAACAGGAGACAAGCTCAATCCATGCCCTTGGAGAGCGCTTCTCAGCAAAGTCAGAGGGCAGCAGGGCAGCAGGGCAGCAGGGCAGCAGAGCAACAGAAGGGCAGCAGTCCTTCACAGCAAAACAGTCCAGATGAGGCCTTTGGGCTGCCAGGCAGTTCCTCTTGATAGGTTGCAGGTTCAGGTCCAGAAGTGTCTGATTTGGTGGGGTCAGAGATTCTGTAGGGGCTGTAAGGCACTGATGGATTTTAAGTGTTGAGAAATGCTCACTTTTTGAAAGTGGCATTTCTAAAATAGTAATATAAAATCCAACCTCACCAATAAGCAGGATTTTCTATTACCATTCTGGTCATACAAAATATGACCTGGTTACCCATTTCTGATCACAATCTTCCAATCAAACAGTATATGAGGGTAGCCCTCAAGCTATCCTATGAAAGCAGAAGGCCTCAAAGTAGTGGAAAACCAATTTAGGAGTTTTCCACTACGAGGACATATAAACCTCACATTTACATGTCCTGCCTTTTAACTACTTAGCACCCTGCCCTATGGGTTACCTAAGGCCTACCTTAGGGGTGACATATGTAGACAAAGGGGAGTGTACGGCTTGGCTTATGCCAAGTTGAAGTGACAGTGAGTCTGCACACAAAGGCCTTGCAATGGCAGGCCTGAGACATGGTTAAGGAGCTACCTATATGGGTGGCACAACCAGTGCTGCAGCCCACTAGTAGCATTCCATTTACAGACCCTGGGCACATGCATTGCACATTAGTAGAGAATTACAAGTAAATTAAATATGCCAATTGGGTATGAGCCAATGTACCATGTTTTAGGGAGACAGCACATGCACTTTAGCACTGGTTAGCAGTAGTAAAGTGTCCATAGTCCTAAAGCCAGCAAAGATGAGGTCAGAAAAAGAAGAGAAAGAAGGCAAAATGTTTGGGGGTGACCCTGCAGAGAAGCAATTTCCAACAGTTCCTCACTGCGTTGCAGAGATATTTGATGCCCAGGGATGATGCGCTGAAAATCGTTGATGCTCTGGTAGGAACAGAAACTGCGTGGATCTGGTAGTTGATCCAGCAATTTTTCAGCTGTGAGGCAGGTGCTGCATCGATTTCCGCAGGCTTAGCATTTATTTTCCAACGCATGGGGATTTTCAGGTGAAGTCTTTGTAGCCTTGAGACTTCAGAACAAGAGGCAAGCCCAATCCAAGCCTTTGGAAAGCACTTGTGGGAAAGACAGAGTCCATCCAGTAGAATCAGGGGCCAGCAGGCAACAGGGCAACAGGTAAGGCAGCAGTCCTTCAGCTTAGCTGTCCAAATGAGGCAGTTGGGCAGCCAGGCAGTCCTTCTGACAAGAGTCCAGTTGTAGATCCAGAAGTGTCTAATTTGGTGGGGTCAGAAACCCACTATTTGTACTCAAAATGCCTTTGAAGTAGGGGAAGCTTCAAAGAGTGGTTTAGAAGTGCAAAAAGTCCCCTTTCATCCCAGCCCTGTCTCCCAAGATCTCTGTGAGGGTTATCAGTCCCTTGTGTGGGGTCAGGCCACTGGCCTTTGAAGTGTAAGTGAGAGCCCTTCCACCATTCCTGACCAGGGAAACCCATTCAGTATGCAGATGAATGCAGATGTGGCTGAGTGACCTGTGTCTATGGCGGTCTTGGTAGAATGCACAAGGGATGCACTCAACCAGCACAGCACAGATGTGGATTGAAGACAGGCTGTAAGGAACGGAAGGCAGTAAGCACAGAGAAATGCCCACTTTATAAAAGAAGCATTTCTAAATTAGTAATATTAAATCCAACTTCACCAGTAAGCAGGATTTTCTATTACCATTCGTGCCATACTAAACATGACAAGGCTACTCCTTTCATATCAGAATCGACCACTTAAAAGTATATAGGAGCAGTTCGAATGGTTGCCTATGAGGGTAGCAGGCCTCACAGTAGTGAAAAATGAATTTGTGAGTTTTTCACTACCAGGGCATATAAAACGCATAGGTACATGTCCTGTGTTTTACTTACGTAATACCCTACCCTATGGGTTGCCTAGGGCCCACCTTAGGGGTGACTTATAAGTAGAAAAAGGGAAGTTTTAAGACTTGGCAGATAGTTTTAAAAGCCAAGTCAAAGTGGCAGTGACCCTACAAACACATGCCTTGCACTGGCAAGCCTGAGACATGGTTCAGGGGCTACTTATGTAGGGGGCACCTCTAGGGCACTTTACTAGGGACTTACAGGTGAATTAAATATGCCAATTGGGTAGGAGCCAATGTTACCATGTTTAGGGGAGAGATCACATGTACTTTAGCACTGGTCAGCAGTGGTAAAGTGCACGGAGTCCTAAAACCATCAAAAACATGGTCTGAAAAATAGAGGGAGGAGATAAAAATGTGGGAGATAACCACTCTACAGCTATCGAGGATAACATGTGTCCCCCCCAGCCTAAAGTGAGAAGACCTTGGGAGCTTTAATAAATAAGGCAGAAGAATCTAGAGAGACCATAAGCATTGGAATGGTCGGTCCCCGGGCGATACTCCACAGTAAAGTCCATTCCCTGTAGGGAGATGGACTACCTCAAGAGTTTGGGATTTTCACCCCTCGCTTGTGGTCTGTCTGAACCCGGATGTGAGTCCCAAACAGGTATGGTCTCAGCTTCTTCAATGGTCAGACCACAGCAAATGCTTCTCTTTCAATGGCACTCCACTTCTGTTAAAGTGGAAGTAACCTCCTGCTAATAAAGGCCACTGGTTGGTCTAGGCCCTCCTTATTCGGCTGTGCTAAGGCTGCCCGTATGCCATGATCTGACACATCTATCTGCACTATAAATTCCTTGGAGTAATCAGGGGCCCGGAGTACAGGTGCTGTGCACATGGCTTCCTTGAGTGAATCAAAGGCTTTCTGACAAGCCTCTGTCCAGTTCACCAATCTGGGCTGCTTCTTTGAAGTCATCTCAGTTAAGGGGGCAACAATGGTGCCACATCCCTTAACAAACCTGTGGTAGCCAGTGACGCATAGGAAGGCTCTCACTTCAATTTGGGTTTTAGGTGATTGCAAGCCATGATTGATTCAGTCTTGGTATGGAGTGGCTGCACCTTGCCACCACCTACCAGGTGACTGCAATACATCACAGAATCCTGACTAATCTGGCACTTACTGGCCTTGTTTATCAGTCCTGCCTGTTGCAGGGCATGGAGCACCTCATGAACGTGATGCAGGTGTGCCTCCCAGCTGGCACTGTAGATGGCAATGTCGCCTAAGTGGGTAGAGCAGAATGTCTCTTTACCAGCCAGGATGCTGTTAACCAACTGTTGGAAGGTAGCAGGGGCATTCTTCAAGCCAAAGGTCATCAACTGGAATTGGTAATATACCTCAGGGGTTGAGAACATTGACCTCTCTTTTGCCCCCTCAGTCAAGGTGACCTGCCAGTACCCTGATGTCAAATCAGAGGTACTGAGTAATTTGGCAGGGACTAGCCTGTTAATGTGCTCATCAGCTCTGAGGATGGGGAGTACATCAGTCTTGGTGATGGAATTGAGGCCTCTGTAGTCTACACAGGACAAAATTTCTGTTTTGGTATCCAGCGGGGCAGCCTTTAGTACCAATACCACTGGGATGGACTAGGCATTGTTAGAGGTTTCAATCACCCCTACAGCTAGCATCTTGGCTACTTCATCCTTGATGTTCACACTCTCCACTGACCCATCCTTCTCCTGTGCAGAGAAGAGGTCAGGGAGATATTCACTCTCCTCCTCCATACTCTTATCTGTCGCAAGGAGCATGCTCACTTCGCATCTCTCAACGTAAGACTTGAGTCGGTTCACATGTAGCACCCTTAGGGTGTTTCTTGAGATCTGGAGTTCCACTAAATAGGTGGCCTCCCCCTTGCATTCCTTCATTTCATATGGACCAGTCCAGTGGTCCTGGAGAGCTCTGGGCTCTACTGGCCGCATGACCATACTTTTCGGCCAAGTTGAAACTCCACCAGAGTGGCCTTCTGGTCATGCCAGCATTTCATTGCCTCCTGGCTGTCCTTGGGGTTGCACTAGGCCTTCTTCTGGAAGCGGTACATCTGGCTGCAAAGGACCAACATATAGCTGACCACATCCTAGGGAATTTCCAGGGAGCTTTCTCCTACCCCCAATTGACAGTGGTTAGAGGTCCACTAACAAGGTGGCCATAGAGGAGTTCAATGGGACTGAACCCTTTTACTTTCTGTGGCACCTCCCTGTAAGCAAAGAGAAGGCATGATAAGAGGATGTTCCACTTATACCTCATGGCTTCAGGGAGGCCTCCAATCATGCCCTTCAAGGTCGAGCCCTGATTTTAGGTTGGGTTTCACCCCTCACTCTGCGCAGCTCGTCCTCACTGCCTCCATGCTCCCGACCCCACCCTCTCTGCTGCTGCGAGTTCGAGGCCCTCCACCACCCGCAGGCATCCGCCTGTGCCTCATCCCTGGTGTCTAGTGGTTGCCGTAAGTATTGTGTGTCTGTAATCTGCATTCTGTTTTTCGTGCCGTTTTTCCTTTGTTGTGCCTTTATTGCTCTCTTCCTCTTTCCCCTGGTTTTTTGTGCCTTTTCTTCGTTTTTTGCTGATTTCTCTCATTCTCTGCTTTTTATGATTTCCCCTTTCCTGCTGCTTCGTCCCCTGCGGGCCTGCCCCCCTCGTGCCCCCATTTGCCCACCGCTCCCGCCTCCCTGCTGCTCCTCTCTCTCACCTCCCCTTCTTAATGGCGGCCCCTGCACGGTGCACAGAGTGACCCATGACCTGATTTTAGGTTGGGTTTCACCCTTCATGCCACGTAGCTCCTCCTCACTGCCTACATGCTCCCGACCCCACCCTCACTGCTGCTGCGAGTTCGAGGCCCTCCACCACCCGCAGGCACCAGCCTGTGCCTCATCCCTGGTGTCTGGTGGTTGCCATAAGTATTGTGTGTCTGTCCTGTAATCTGTCTTTTTTTTTGTGCTGTTTTTCCTTTGTTGTGCCTTTATTGATCTCTGCCTCTTTCCCCTGGTTTTTGTGCCTTGTCTTCATTTTTTGCCTTTTCGTCACCGATTTCTCTCGTTCTCGGCTTTTTCCGATTTCCCCTTTCACACTTCTGTGTCCCCTGTGGCCCTGCCCCCCTTGCACCCCAATTTGCCCACCGCTCCCACCTCCCGCCTCCCAGCTGCTCCTCCCTCCCACCTCCCCTGATTTTCGGTCGGGTTTCACCTTTCATGCTGCGCAGCTCCTCCTGACTGCCTCCGTGCTCCCGACCCCGCCCTCGATGCTGCTGCGAGTTCGAGGCCTTCCACCACCCGCAGGCACCCACCTGTGCCTCATCCCTGGTGTCTAGTGGTCGCCGTAAGTATTATGTGTCTGTCCTGTAATCTGTCTTTTGTTTCTCGTGCCATTTTTCCTTTGTTGTGTCTTTATTGCTCTCTGCCTCTTTCCCCTGTTTTTTTGTGCCTTTTCTTTGTTTTTTGCCTTTTTTTGCCAATTTCTCTCATTCTCGGCTTTTTCCGATTTCCCCTTTCCCACCAATGCATCCCCTGCGGCCCCATCCCCCACGTGCCCCCATTTGCCCACCTCTCCCACCTCCCAGCTGCTCCTCCCTCCCACCTCCCCTTATTAATGGCACCCGCTGCGCGGTGCACAGAGTGTCCCCTGACCTGATTTTAGGTCGGGTTTCACCCTTCACGTTGCGCCGCTCCTCCTGACTGCCTCTGTGCTCCCGACCCCATCCTCACTGCTGCCTGGAGTTCAAGGCCCTCCACCACCCACAGGCACCCCCCTGCGCCTCATCCCTGGTGTCTAGTGGTTGCCGTAAGTATTGTGTGTCTGTCCTGTAATCTGTCTAATGTTTTTCGTGCTGTTTTTCCTTTGTTGTGCCTTTATTGCTGTTTTTTTGTGCCTTTTCTTAATTTTTTGCCTTTTTTTCACTAATTTCTCTTGTTTTCAGCTTGTTCCGATTTCACCTTTCCTGCCGCTGTGTCTCCTGCGGCCCTGCCCTCCTCACGCCCCCATTTGCCCACCACTTCCACCACCCGCCTCCCAGCTGCTCCTCCCTCCCACCTCCACTTCATAATGGCAGCCACGCGCAGCGGGCACACCGCTGGTTTGCCAGAGGTGCTCCAGAGGCAAGCCTGTTTGCGCCCGTCTGCGCCTGGACTGCACCCAGCACCAGACCCCCTGGCCCACACGCTCCCCACGCCATAAGACACCATTACAACACTGAGGAACTCCACGCCTTCAACCCTGGCCGCCCCACTGCCTGCGTCCAAGCATCCCTGAGGCACACCCATGGACCCTTCTTCTGCTGGATGTGCAGCTTCACCTGCACCCAAGCCACCAAGCACCACAACAGCTGCACCCACAACCACCTCAGCTGCATCCTCTTCAACACCCGCTCCGTCCACAAGCATGCCGTCGAACTCTGGGACCTTCTCACCTCAGCCTCCCCAGACATCGCCTTCCTCACCGAAACTTGGAAGAACCCCTCCTCGGGACCCGACATCGTCATAGCCATCCCTGAAAGCTATAAGATTACCCACAGAGACTGCACCAACAAACCGGGAGGAGGAATCGCCATAGTCCACAGGAGCACCATCAGTATCTCAGCCATCACCTATGACACCATTGATGCCGCCAAACACTTGCACTTCCTGATTCACGTCAACGCCAACACCACTCTCAGAGTAACCCTTGTCTACAGACCCCCAGGCCCCCGACCACAGTTCTGCGACACCATCGCCGACACAATCAGGGCCCACGCCTCTATTGACTACATGCTCCTCGGCGACCTGAATTTTCACCTAGAGAATGCCAACGACAGCAACTCCTCAGCCTTGATCGCCAACCTCGCCAACCTCGGTCTCAAACAACTCGTCACGTTACCCACCCACTCAGCCGGCCACACACTCAACCCCATCTTCTTCGCCAGCAGCCACATCACCTTCACCCATACCACCGAACTCCACTGGACCGACCACCGCTGTGTCCACTTCACTTTCCAGAAACCCACCACTCACCACCACCAGTAACAGATCCCTCGCCGTAGCTGGAACAAGATCCCAAAAGACCAGCTGATCTCCACCCTCGCCCACACCCCGCCACCCAGCACCAGCGACCCCAACACTGCTGCCCTCAACCTCAAACAATGGCTAGACAACTGCACCAAGAACCTCGCCCCACTTAGGAAACCACCCAACACCTCCACCAGCACAAAAGCACCCTGGTTCACCACCGACCTTCAGGCCTCCAAGCGGGAGTGCCAGAAAATTGAGAAGATATGGCGCCACGAACAGACAGAGAGCAACCACGCCGCATTCAAGACAGACATCCACAAGAATCACCAGCTCATCCGGACTACCGAAAGATAATTCTACAAATACCGAATCGACAACAACACACACGACAGCAAAGAGCTCTTCAGCATCATCAAAGAACTTGACAACCCCAAGTCCTGCTCCATCGACCCCCCCTCACAAGACCTCTGCAACTCCCTCGCCACCTTTTTTCACCGCAAGATCAGGGACATCCGCGGCAACTTTGCCTCCCCGATCCCCACGACCACCGCGGCCAACACTAACCCCAACGCACCCAACCACACCAACCTCCTGAGTGCCTGGACCCACACCAACGACGAGAACACCACCAAGACCATGAGCACCATCCACTCCGGATCACCCTCCGACCTCTGCCCTCACCATGTCTTCAACAAAGCCAGCCAAATCATTGCCCCCCAAATCCGTGCTATCATCAACCGCCACCTTCCCAGAGAGCTGGAAACATGCAGAAGTCAACACCCTGCTCAAGAAACCCAAGGCAGACCCCGAAGACCTCAAGAACTACCGGCCCATCTCCCTCCTCCCCTTTCCAGCGAGGGTCATCGAGAAGATAGTCAACAGCCAACTATCCCACTTCCTGGAGGACAACAGCTCGCTCGACATCTCCCAATCCGGCTTCCGCAAGGTCCACAGTACAGAGACCGCTCTCATCGCCGCAACTAACGAAATCAGGATCATGCTCAACAAAGGTGAAACCGTGGCCCTCATCCTCCTTGACCTCTCGGCAGCCTTCGATACCATCTGTCACCACACACTCTGCACACACCTTCATGACACCGGGATCCGCCACAAGGCCCTGGACTGGATCACATCCTTCCAATCTAGTAGAACTCAGAGAGTCCACCTCCCTCCGTTCCTGTCGAAAGCCACTAAGACCATCTGCGGAGTCCCCAAGGATCCTCTTTCAGCCCAACCCTTTTTAACGTCTACATGGCGCCACTCGCCAACATCATCCGATCCCATGGCCTCAACATTGTCTCCTACGCGGACGACACCCAACTGATCCTCTCACTCACTAAGGACCCTGCCACCGCCATGATCAATCTCCACAACGGACTTCATGCCTTTACCAACTGGATGGAGATAAGCCGCCTCAAACTGAACTCGGATAAGACTGAGATCCTCATCCTCGACTCCAACCGTTCAGCATGGGACGACTCCTGGTGGCATGCCGCATTAGGAGTCGCACCAACTCCCACCACCCAAGCACGCAACCTCGGCTTCATACTAGAATCATCGCTCACCATAACCCAGCAAGTCAACGCCGTCTCATCCTCATGTTTCAACACCCTCCACATGCTTCACAAGACCTTCAGATATATCCCCATCGAAACCAGAAGAACGGTCACCCACGCTCTCATCAGCAGCAGACTGGACTACGGCAACGCACACTACGCAGGAACAATGGCCAAGCTCCAGAGGAAACTTCAGTGCATTTAGAACGCCTCCGCACGCCTCATCCTCTACCTCCTATGCCACAAACACATCTAAGCCCACCTCAGAGACCTTCACTGGCTTCCTGTCAACAAGAGGATCACCTTCAAACTCCTCATCCACACTCACAAGGCTCTCCACAACGCAGGCCCTGCCTACCTCAACGAGCGTCTCAGCTTCCACGTTCCCACCCGCCAGCTCCGGTCCGCCAACCTCACCCTCGCCACCGTCCCCCGCATCCACTGTACCACAACTGGCGGCAGATCCTTCCCCACGTCGCCGCCAAAACCTGGAACTCCCTCCCGTCAACTTACGTCTGACCCAGGACCCACTGACCTTCAGGAAACGACTCAAGACCTGGCTATTCGAGCAGTAGCAACTCCCCCTCCCCCAGCGCCTTGAGACCCTTAAGGGTGAGTAGCACACTTAACAAGTGATTGATTGATTGATTGAAGGTCTTACTGAATCTCTCAACTAGACTATTGGATTGGGGTGATAGGGTGTGTTGAAAATGTAAGTTACACCACATGCATCCCTCATGGACTTCATGTATGCAGTCATGAAGTTAGTCAGACACTGTCTCCTTGGGATCCCCATCAGAATTCCGGTCACCACCGGTACAGTCACTGTCCTCAGAGAGATTGCCTCTGGGTAGCGTGTGGTAAGGTCCACCAAGTTCACGATGAACCTGTTGTCTAGGGTCATCTTGGGGTCAATGGACAAATTATATAGATGCCCACCATTTCAAAGGGGGTGCCAATGAAGGGAAGTGGGATTAGGGGAGATTTCAGGTTTTTTCCTGACTTCCCACTGACTTGGCAGGTAGGACAGGACCTGCAGAATGTATCTGAGGCTGTCTTTCTTCGGGGCTAAAACAAGTGGGTGGCAAGTCTGGCGAAGGCCTTGTCTTGCCCTAAATGTCCTGCCAGGGGTATGTCATGAGCCAAACCCAGTAGGAAGGCTAGGTAACACTGGGGACCACCAGCACAGGTGCTGCTCCAGCACCTGGAGCCCTAGGCTCACTATATAGGAGATCATTCTCCCAGTAGATTAGGTAATCTCCAGAGGCTTCACCTGCTGCATGGGCTGAGGCCTGTCACCTCAAGAGCATGACACTCCTTTTGTGCTTGGTAGAATTCCTCCCTGGTAGGCTTAATTTGCAAGCCAGCACGCTCAGGAAGGTCACCTAGGGTGGCAATGTCCTCCCCCGTTGGCTCAGGAGCCTCGTCTTCAGGGATCCTGTCAACCTCCACTGCTGAAACTTCAGGGACTCGTTCCCAGTACCCCTTTCCCCTCTCCTTGGTAGCTGTCTGGACCATTTTCCCAGGCTCCAGACGCCTTTGGCTCCCTTCCTGAGCAGCCACCGACTGTGTGGTCATACAGACCCACTCAGGCAATCCCATCATGTCTAAGTGAGACCTGAGCCCTACCTCCTTCCAGGTAGTTTGCTCCAGGTCATTGCCTAACATACAATCTACAGGCATTGTAAGGTTCACAGCAGCTTTGTATTGGAAGGGATGTGGGCTTTTGGCACCATATCTGCATTACACAGGGACACTAAGGTTACATCTGTCTGTTCCCCAAAACTATCTGGGACTACCTCCTCCCGAGCACTACACTAGCCAACTCAGGTGTCTGCCCATCCAGGGGAGACTGTGCCCTCTTTGGACATTTGGAGTAGCCCTGAGAGTGACAATACTTGGTGCACTCTGCATATTGAGGAACCCACCCCCCTCTCTTGTGATCAAAGAACCCTTTATTCTTACCCTCAGACTGGGACTGGCTACCACTACTCCCTTGAGAATTATTTAGGTGGTGCTAGGAATGGGGTCTCTAGTTGGCACCCTGTCCAAGTAGAGACCCTCACTCATGTCAAAATAAGGGAGATACCCAGCTCAGATAACCACTGCTTACCCACTTGGTAGCTTGGCACAAACATTCAGGCATATCACAGAAGTAATCTGTAAAGCACATCCACATAACACACAGTAATGCAGTAAAAACACTACAAAAGAACTCCACACCAGTTTTAGAAAAATAACCAATATTTATCAGTGTAAAACAATACCAAAACGAGAAAAATCCAACAAACATTAATAAAGATATGAATTTTACAAGGATTAACTTAAAAATACATTTCCTTGAAGTCAATAGCTTCAAGGAATCCAACAAACATTAATAAAGATATGAATTTTACAAGGATTAACTTAAAAATACATTTCCTTGAAGTCAATAGCTCCGTCTGGGGCTATCACAGCATCATGAACTACAAATCCAACAGTTCAGGCTGGCCGCAGCATCGCAGACCAGCTATGGTGTCGGAAAGACCCGCAAACAGTACCTTGGAAATGCAGGGCGTCCTGATTCTTGTGATGAGATCAGGAGTGTGCAGATCGATCAAGGTACAGGCAGCGGCTCGGGAACGGCATCCTGCGGCACTGCTGAGACCAGGGTTGCAGTGTGAAGCGGGGCAACGTGTGGTGTCTCCAGGTCAAGGTGCAAGTAGCGGTGTTGTCGCTGAAGTGCTGCCGTTGGTAGGCCCAAGCCAGCGGTGCGGCACGGGGCGGTTCCGTGCAGCACCCATGGGTCACGGTACAGACAGGGTCATCAGTTGTCAATGCTGGAGTCAACGGCGTTGGTGTGGGTTGACCGGGGCTGAGGTGCTGGATGGGGTGGTACATTGTGTATCTCACGAGTAGTGTCATTAGCAGGCAGCGGCATCAGTGTCAGCGTAAAGTGTCATCATCGGGGATCCTAAGACTGCAGTGTGAGCAAAGCAATGCGGAATGCGGGGCTCACAGGTCATGGTACAAGCAGCGGCACGGTGACGGCATCAGCTGGCAGTGTTGGCAAGACCAGGGTTGTGGTGCAATGTGGTGCACAGCTCTGTGCGGCGGAATCAGGTCACGCTGCAGTCAGTAGCGTCATTCATGGTGTCACTGTGATTTTTCTTCTGTTGCAGCACAAAACACACTGACCCTTATTTTGACTCTGGTGGTCTGAAGACTGCCAGGTCCACGGTGGCAGTCTCACAGCCGACCGACCGGCGGTGAAGACCGCCACCTTATGAGTGTGGCTGGTAGGCCTCTGGCAACTCGCCTCATCCCCGACTGTACCCCCAGGGCGGATGGAAAGCCGGGCTGGAGATTAGCATCTGAAGACGGCCGGCGGTATCACAAGTCATTTTTCCACCAGGGTTTCCGCGGCGGTTGCACCACCATAAAAACCCTTGCGGAAAGGATACCGGTGACAGGAGATCTCTTTCCTGTCACCGGCAGATGCTCCCCCAAACCCCCCCTGCAATTCCGATACTCCTCACCCCCACTTCCATACCAGAACACCCCTTCCCCACCCCTCTTCCTTTACAGCACCCCCTCTCTCCACCCTCTTCCAGTAAAGCACCCCCTCCCTGCATATACACATACACACACCCACACGCACCCTGCATACACACATTCACCAACAATGACATACACGCATTCACTCACACACATCCGACTGCCGCCAACATACCGCGACCGCGGTGGTATACCGCTACCCATATTATGACCAACACACAGCAATCCGTCAGTATACGGACACAAACACAAGTCTGCCAGCCCAAAGGTCAGTGATAAAATGGCGGTAGAAAAACCCATACCGTTATGCCAACAGAACTACACCAACAGCATTATGGCCCACGAATCGCCGTGGCGGACATTCAACAGCGGTAAATCATTGGCAGTACATACTGCCGCCCTCAAAATACACACACATACAAGACAACACCACATTAGACAATTCAAACTACACACACCTGACACTCATACACACACCACACCCACACCACTATAAAACACCCACCCACACGACCCACATCCCTTTACGACTCAAAGAAATTGACAAAGAGCACCCACAGAACCAGAGCCACAGAACACCATCACCCATACACCATCCACGCACCTCACAGCACATATCCTAACACATCACCTCACACACCCTCGCACACACCACACACACTACACCCATGGCAAAACAAAGACACCCCAGGTGCTCAGAGGAGGAGCTAAGGGTCATGGTGGAGGAAATCATCCTGGTAGAGCCACAGCTATTCGGATCACAGGTGCAGCAGACATCCATTGCACGGAAGATGGAGCTATGGCGAAGGATCGTGGATAGGGTCAACGCCATGGGACAGCACCCCAGAACAAGGGATGACATCAGGAAGAGGTGGAACGACCTACGGGGGAAGGTGCATTCTGTGGTTGCAAGACACCAGATAGCTGTACAGAGGACTGGCAGTAGACCCCCACCTCCTCCCCCACAACTAACAACATGGGAGGAGCAAGTCTTGGCAATACTGCATCCTGAGGGCCTGTCAGGAGCAGCAGGAGGACTGGACCCTGGTGAGTCAAATCTTTACTACTTTCACCCCCCTCCCTGCATGCCATCACATACCCCCACCTTCACCCTCACTCCCATCACTCCACTACCTCCCACACACCCCACCATCACAACCCACCCATCCTAGTACCCAGCACCACCAATGCATGGACACTACTGACGGCCCTGCATGGACACCCATCACCACAGCATGCGCACTAGAGAAAGTCACATAGCCCATAAAATAACTACTCACACAAGGCAAAGCTGACAGGGCACTCACAACCATACAGGGCAACACACCCATGCACAAGATGTCACACACAGAAACAATAACACTGCATTTACATCCCCAAAGGTCCCACACCTAAAATCACCGGAGAGAAGGTGCCAGCAACATCCTGTCCCCCCCAGAAGAGGCCCACAGTGATGACAGCAGCTCTTCTCGCCTGGATCTGGATGATCAACCTGGCCCATCAGGGACCTCCGGACAGTCGGTTACCCAGACACAGTCCCATACTGTAGGAGGCTGGCCTGGCTTATAGTGGGTACCTGATGATACTTACACCTTGTGTCAGGTCCAGTTATCCCTTATTATTAGATTAGTAGTGTTCTAGCAGCTTAGGCTGATAGAGGTAGCTATAGCAGAGCAGCTTAGGCTGAACTAGGAGACATGCAAAGCTCCTACTATACCACTTATATCATATAGCACTATATGATAAGAATCACAATACTCAATATTACTAAAAATAAAGGTACTTTATTTTAGTGACAATGTGCCAAAAATATCTCAGATGATATAGGTAAGTAAAATACACACAAACCAAAATCAGGTAAGTAAACAGTTAGAAAAGTAGTACAAACACTGTAGAATACAATAGGATGCAATAGGCCTGGGGGCAACACAAATCATATACTCAGAAAGTGGAATGCAAACCACTTAGGGACCCCAGGCCTGGTGTAATCTGTAGGGGGTCACTGGGAGTGTAAGAAAACACTAAGGATGTCCAAGATACCCCACCCCAAGACCCTGAAAAGTAGGAGTAAAGTGACCCTATGTCTCCAGAAACACACTAAAGTCGTGATAGGAGATTCTGCAGAGACCACAACTGACTGCAAAGCACTGAAGACAGATTCCTGGACCTGAGGACCTGTAAAAGAAGGGGACCAAGTCCAAGAGTCACAAAAGTGTCTGGGGGGCAGGAGCAAAATGGTTGCCTCCAGGTGGAAGAAGCTGAAGATTCTGCAACAACAGAAGATGCCAGGAAGTTCTCCTTTGCACAGAAGATGTTCGACGGAATGCTGGAGGATGCAGAGTTGTTTCTATGCAGAAAGACAGCAAACAAGCCTTGGTAGCTGCAAAGGTTGCAGCTGAAGAAAAAGGGTGCTGCCTGGGCCCAGGAAGGACCAGGAGGTCACCACTTGTAAAAAGAGACAGAGAGGCTCCGCAGCAACACAGAGAGCCCATGCACAAGAAGGCAGCACCTGCAGCAGTACTTGAACACAGGTTCAAGAAAACTGAGCACAGCAGTCATCTCAACACTACAAAGGAGGGTCCCACGAAGCCGGTAGTCAACTCAGTGAGTTGAGCAATGCAGGATGGAGTGCTGGGGACCTGGGCTGTGCTGTGCACGAAGGATTCCTTGCAAAAGTGCACAGAAGCCCTAGCAGCTGCAGTTCACGCAGTACACAGGATTACTGTCTGGCGTGGGGAGGCAAGGACTTACCTCCACCAAATTTGGACAGATGGACCACTGTACTGTCAGGGTCACTTGGATTGAGCTCCTGTGTTCCAGGGACCATGCTCGTCACGATGAGAGGGGACCCAGAGGAATGGTGAAGCAGAAGTTGAGTGTCTGCGTTAGCAGGGGTAAGATTCTGTCGACCCACTGGAGATTTCTTCTTGGCTTCCAGTGCAGGGTGAAGGCAAACAGCCCCCAGAGCATGCACCACCAGGAAACAGTCAAGAAAGCCGGCAGGATTAGGCGCTAAAATGTCACTGGTAGTCTACTTCGTTGCAGTTTTGCAGGCATCCTGGAGCAGTCAGCGGTTGATCCTTGGTAGAAGTCAAAAAGGGAGATGCAGAGGAATTCTGATGAATTCTTGCACATCGTTATCTGAGGAAAAGCAAGCAGAAGAGACCCTAAATAGCCCTCAGAGGAGGATTGGCCACCTAGTCGGGTAAGCACCTATCAGGAGGGATCTCTGACGTCACCTTCTGGCACTGGCCACTCAGAGGCCTCCATTGTGCCCTCACACCTCTGGATTCAAGATGGCAGAGGAGGAGCTCTGGTCACCACCCCTGGGGTGGTGATGAACAGGGGAGTAGTCACTCCCCTTTCCTTTGTCCAGTTTCACACCAGAGCAGGGGCTGGGTGATCCCTGAACCGGTGAAGACTGGCTTATGCAAGGAGGGCACCATCTGTGCCCTTCAAAACATTTACAGAGGCTGGGGGAGGCTACTCCTCCCCAGCCCTTAACACCTATTTCCAAAGGAAGATTGTGTAACACCCTCCCTCAGAAGAAATTCTTTGCACTGCCTTCCTGGGCTGCCCAGACCCCAGGAGGGCAGAAGCCTGTCTGTGGGTTGGCAGCAGTGGTAGCTGAAGTGAAAACCCCAGAGAGCTGGTTTGGCAGTACACGGGGTCCATGCTGGAGCCCCAGGGATGCATGGGATTGGCACCCCAATACCAGATTTGGCATGGGGGGACAATTCCATGATCTTAGATATGTTACGTGGCCCTATTCAGAGTTACCATTGTGAAGCTACATATAGGTATTAACCTATATGTAGTGCACATGTGTAATGGTATCCCCGCACTCTCAAAGTCTGGGAAATTGCCCTGAACTATGTGGGGGCGCCTTGGCTAGTGCCAGGGTGCCCTCACACTTAGTAACCTTGCACCTAACCTTCACCAAGTGAGGGTTAGCCACATAGGTGACTTATAAGTTACTTAAGTGCAGTGTAAAATGGCTGTGAAATAACGTGGACGTTATTTCACTCAGGCTGCAGTGGCAGTCCTGTGTAAGAATTGTCTGAGCTCCCTATGGGTGGCAAAATAAATGCTTCAGCCCATAGGGATTTCCTGGAACCGCAATACCCTGGGTACCTAGGTACCATATACTAGGGAATTATAAGGGTGTTCCAGTGTGCCAATTAGAATTGGTAAAAATGGTCACTAGCCTGCAGTGACAATTTAAAAGGCAGAGAGAGCATAAGCACTGAGGTTCTGATTAGCAGAGCCTCAGTAACACCGTTAGGCACTACACAGGGAATACACATTCAGGCCACAACCTATGAGCACTGGGGTCCTGGCTAGCAGGGTCCCAGTGAGACATATAAAACACACTGACAAAATAGGGTTTCCACTATGAGTACTGGTGTCCTGGCTAGCAGGATCCCAATGAGACAGTAAAAACACCCTGACATATACTCACAAACAGGCCACAAGTTGGGGTAACAATGGTAGAAAGAGGCTACCTTCCTACACATACCACCACAGAGCATCCCCCCTCAGGAAACACCACCACAGCACTCACCCTGCGATGCCATCCCTCTGTCCCCAGGACACGTCAGTCAGCAGTGTGTCCACCACTACAGGCACCCCAGGCAACCCCATGAACACAGGACGATCAGGGACCTAGGGTCAGTGGCAGTGGGCACACAGTTCAAGGGACAGAGGCACAGGACAACGGGGAAGCTGGGAGGACTGCTTTGTGACAGGGGAAGGACAGGCCAGGGAACCGACTCTCCACAAGGCACTCATCAATATCCTGGGAGCATACCACCATTCCCAAGAGACGATGGGCCAAATACTGGCTAAGTTGCAGGAGACCCAGTGGCTGCAGGAGGGAGAGTACCTGGGGATCAGGTAGGACCTGAGGGACATCCACACCACCCTGGTCACCATTGCAGGGGTGGTGGCAGACATGGCCAACACCATGAGGGAGGCATTGGCACAACAACTGGCCCCTGACACTAGCCACACTGATGAACAGCCCTCCACCTCCGCTGACGCCAGTGGACAGGTGACCCCACCACAGGAAGAATAGGCCACCAGCACCCTTCCCCCTGCAGAAGGAGAACCACCCCACAAACGGTCCCTGCGATCCAGGCAGAAGCCAGAGAACATTGCCAAGACCCCCGCCAGGAAATAAGACTCTCCTGATTGTCACCCTTGTGTCCCACTCTGTCACCCTGTCCACCTTGAACTGCCATTGCTCCCCTTCCTATGCCCCCTTGCACAATGCACCTGTGATCCACATAGAATGGACTCTATCCTGGACATTCCTCCACCATCACCCCAGCCCATTGCACTTAACCATTAAATTTTCAGCAAGTAAATAAACAAGTATGTCCAATGATTTAGGTATGTATTCCTTTCACAATCTGTAGACGTTGCAAGTAGACTGTACAGTAATGTATACATAGGTATGACCTGTATTGTGCTGCAGTCAATACATCAGGAGCCAGAGTAGGGCACAAATATCTGTCAATAGACATGTCAAAGGGTACAGTAAGTGGCCATAGTAGTGGGAACAGCCGCCTCCTCCCAAAATACACAAATGCAAGCACTCAGTCACCCAACAGTAATCCACCTCACAACAGCATTTAGCCTATGCACCTGCACCCAAACACAGCAGACACCTTCTACAACCACTCCCTCTTCCTCCACTCCCAAACCTTCACCCTCTTCCTGCCCCAGTATCCCTAAGAAGCTTTTCCTCTCCACCATTGACCTCTTCCCTACCCCTCCCTCCGCATCCTTCACTTCGGGCCAGGGTGGGCGGAACCAAGGCCAGCACCTCAGCCACTCAGTCCACAGCCACTGTAGTTTCGGCAGCTACTGCAGGTGTGAGAGACTCCAAGGAGACACCCATCAGCACAATCCCCCCTCCAGAACCAGTGGAAGAAGTCATCCACTCACCCCCTCCGTGCCAGAATGAAGCACACTGGGCACAAGCCCCCCTCCAGAACCAGTGGAGAAGCCATCCACTAGAGAGACTGTGGCTTTGCACTCCCCAGGACCACGCAGTGGGCAAACCACCCACTTGAGAGACTGTGGCTTTGCACTCCCCAGGATGAAGCAGTGGGCAAACCACCTACTTGAGAGACTGTGGTTTGCACTCCCCAGGAGCAACCAGTGGGCAAACCACTCACTTGAGAGACTGTGGCTTTGCACTCCCCAGGACCAAGCAGTGGGCAAACCACCCACTTCAGAGACTGTGGCCTTGCACTCCTCAGGACATCGCAGAAGGCATATAGCCCCCTCCAGGAGCAGTGGCGTTGTTCCATCTTCCGGCTGAGGTGCCCTCCTTCCCCTTCCCCCTGAGGTGCCTGTATATTTTGGACCTGATGCCCCAGCAGTGTTCTCTCTGTATTGAGGCAGGAGTCAAGTGGGGCCTTGGCCTATGTGAAATGGCCCTATGGCCAACGAACATTATGGACTTGGCAGTGTCCCTTCATTTGTATAGCTGTAGATGCGGTTTTGATTTTTGAGGACGTATTTCTAGTATTTTATATGATTACACTCACTTTCTTCAAATCATTTTGTCCTTGCATTATTCCTGAGGGGTGAGCGTGAATATGTAATGTTATTGCATCTGTTTGTGTGTATGTTGTTGGGGGTGGGGTTGTTGCGTGTTGCATGTGTGTGTCACCCTTTTTTTCCTCCTCCCTCCCCTGTGTGCCAAGCGGCAGTACTCACCGTGGTCGTCGTCTCCGGCGTTGGTATTCGTGGTGTAGGAGGAGGTAGACCAGCATGGGGAACACCTGCAGTTCGGGCTCCATGGCATCATGGTTCTTCCTTGAGTCTCCAGTTGTGAGTCCTTTGCCTTCTGGGTACTGTTTCTGCAGTGCTTTGGAGGGTGTTGGTACCGCCCCGGAAAAGGTGGCGGATAGGCCAGTTGTAATATTGTGGGTTGTACATTGTCTTCCGCCTGGCTGTTGGCGGTTACCGCTGCAGTGCTTGTTGCGAACGCCGTGGCGGTCAGTGTGTTAAAGTGGCTGTATGTGTTGGCGGGTTCCGCCATGGTCATAATTCAATTTGTTTTACCGCCGGCCTGTTGGCAGTATTACCGCTGCTTTGTCACCGCCTGCCAGGGTTGTAATGAGGTCCAAAATGGTTAAGCAAAAAAATGCCCACTTTCTAAAAGTGACATTTTCAAACAGACAATCCAAAAACCAACGCTACCAAAGGATGTATTTTTAAATTGTGAGTTCAGAGACCCCATACTCCATATCTCTATCTGCTCCCAATGGGAAACTGCACTTAAAAGATATTTAAAGGCAGTTCACATGTTAACGTATAGGCCTTCCAATAGTGAAACCGAATTTGGCAGTATTTCACTACCAGGACATGTAAAACACACCAGTACATGTCCCACCTTTTAAATACATTACACCCTGCCCATGGACTACCAAGGGCCTACCTTAGGGGTGCCTTACATGTAGTTAAATGGAAGATTTTGACCTTTGCCAGGTCGAATTGGCAGTGCCAGCCTGCACACACAGACACTGCAGTGACAGGTCTGAGACATATTCACAGGGTTACTCATGTGGGTGGCACAATTAGTGCTGCAGGCCCACTAGTAGCATTTTTATTTACAGGCCCTGGGCACACATGATGCACTTTACTAGGGACTTACTAGTAAATCAAATATGCCAATTATGGATAAACCAATCACTAATACAATTTACACAGGGAGCACTTGCACTTTAGCACTGATCAGCAGTGGTAAAGTGCGCAGAGACAATAAATCAGCAAAAACAGAGTCCAGCATATCATAAAACAGTAGGTCAGAAGGCAAAAAGACAGGGAAACACGCCAAAAGATGCGGGCCTTTAGAGAACTCCTTATTTTTAACTTTTCTACCCCCTTTCTTCTGTTGGGAACCCTGACCACCTTTCTGGGTATCCCCCCCAGATACCTTTTTGGATACTCTGGTGCTAGTCCAAAGGTCTACCTCTCCAGCAAGCTTCCTAGGATCAGCTCACTGTCAACTAGGTGCTGGCATAACTCTGTAAAGCAAGTACTAAGCATGTGCTCTCTCAGTATTAAATTGTACAACCCAACATAATCACTGACTTTGCGGCCCTGCACCCATCCATTTAGTGCCTTACTGGAGTAATCAAGGAAATCTACCCAGGATTGGTTGGGGAGCTTCTGCCTGTCATTGAATCTCTGGCAATACTTCTCAGGGGTCAGTCCAAATTTGGCAATCAAAATGGCTTTCATGGGAGTGTACTTGGTATAGTCCCCAACCTCTAATGTTAGAAGTGTTTGCCTCCCAAGTGTTGGCATGTGTTTCCACAGGCCCGCCCCCAGAGCTCTTCAGGAATCCCATGGGCCCGCAGTGCAACTTCATAAGCAGAAAACCACTTGTCAATGTGGTAGCTCTACCTGGGCATCAAGTCTTTCTTGTCACCATCAGGTAATGTGCATATGCTGTCATAATCACTGCTGAAATCTGCCTGCTTGGCCTTGAGTTTCAGCTCCTTTCAACACAGATCATGGGCCAGAAGTCGTTTCTTCTCAGTTAAGGCTCTTTCAGCCTCAGCCTGCCTTTCAGCTCCCCTCTTCTTTGCTTCAATTTTTTAATCTTGCTAAATGCAGCTGGAATTCTCTCTCCTCTCTCCTTTTCTCTGGGGTCAGGCCATGACCTGAGACACTGCTTCCTGCCCTTGTAAGAGGCAGAAATCCAGGAGTGTCATCCTCAACTGCTGTTGGCTGCTCCTCAGAAGAGCCATTCTCATGCTCCCCCAACTCACCGTGCTCTTGGGAGCGGGATCCTGCCGGGCCCTCAAAGACTTTTGATACTCTCCCTTCTTGGAAGTTTCACAGGCAGTTACTCTCATCCCTTTGCAAAAGCCCTTTAGCTGGGTAACTGTGTATTCCTGTAGCTTAGCCAGGTCAAACTCCCCAGTTCCACTTGTGGACCCTGCCAGAGCCATGATATATAAGATGGATTAAAAATGCAAAGCAGGGAAAATTGCAGAAAACAAATTGAAATGGTATTTAGCTATGAGTAGGTAGTGTACGCATACCTATTGTATGGCACTGCACAAAAACAAGTCCTATCCTCACTGCTGAACACCAATGTTAGAAATTGGCTCTCTGGTTGGCAGAGGTGTACACCCTTGTCTAAGTAGGGACAACAACCCTAGTAAGGTTAAGTCACTGTACAACCTAAATTATCCTGGGCTCACCCTCTGGTAGCTTGACACACAGCTGGCAGGCTTAACTTAGAAGGTAATTGTTAGACCTGACAGGTTTAGAGTGGTCACCCTCATCTTTTTGCATGCCTCCTTCCACTTTTTGACACTGTTTTTGAAAGCACATGCACTTTAGCACTGGTCAGCAGTGGTAAAGTATGCAGAGTCCTAAAACCAGCAAAAACAGGGTCAGAAAAATGGAGGGAGGCAGACAAAAAGTTGGGGAACGACCAACCTAAGGCTATCAGGTCTAACAGCATTGTTCCTTGGTGCAAAGGAAATTGTAAATAGTGACCTAACTTGGGCAGAGCAGGCAAGGAATAGATTAGGGAAAATAGCTGTGGCTTTACAACAGAGGCCTCCCATCCTTTGAACACGGAATTGAAAAAGGCATGTAAAAGAGAGTCATGGTTATACGACTATGTAAGAGGTAAGCGCTCATCTAATTAGATTTTGGATTCCTGGGATGATCAGAGGGCTTTCCCATACGTAGTTACCTTGCCCAATTCCCAGTTACTCCTAATTCTCTTGAAATTCTGGGTAGCTCTGAATGTGCGCTATCTAAGGGCAGAGATGTATAATGTTCTTCTGAATGCTGAGAATAATTGTACACGTGGACTAGGATTCCTAAATTTTAATGCTTATCTTTTATTAGATTGCTCGCACTTTTATAGGTTATGTTGTACGATTTTTAAATAGCTTTTTTCTCATTGGACTAAAGTAATAGCACTTTTGACGAACATGGATATGCTTAAATTTACAGAGGTCAACACATTCGATGACTGTAGCATTCCTTATAATTACAAAACATCAATGGTATGTGATCTAAATTGGATTGTCTCAGTCAAATCGGGAGTTGATATATTGAGGGAAATTATGTTATGGGCACCAAATTAATTTGTTTTATTGGGGGCAAGTCTTACATGAGGAAAATGGAGTTACATGCACCCTATCTATCTTTTGTATTGAGGTCTATGAGGTATTGCATAATTTGTCTCTACTTGAGGTTCCCTGGTTTAGAATGTATGCATATTAGTATATGTTTATGTATATGAGTATTAAGGGTCAGTAAATAAATATTTATGAACCATGGAATATGCTGTTATACATGTGCTACCACTGACTTTAGAAATATGAAATAGAAGTGCAAACCCAGTTCATGGGTGAGGAAAGGGTGTTGAATAATTGATATTGATGAAGCCATGATCTAGTTTCTTTCTTGATGTTATGTTGTTTTAAGTTGGCATATGTTTTTAGCAGTAATGAACATTTCTTCAGGGGAACTCATGCAGACTGAATGCTTTTTATTGTCAAAGTATTGTGTAATATTGGTTACTGTGTTTTGTTTCTTTTCTGTCCTTATACATGTATTTGATTTTCTGTCTGTTTCATTATATGTTTTATTGTTGTGAAATATGGATTTATATGTTACATTGAAAATGTAAAATATATGTATGTTATATATCTTTTCCACTGCCCTGAAGAAGTTCACATGTGGTGAACAAAACGTGTTGGCTGTTTTCCTTTTCTTAAAGTGGAAGAAAATAAAGGACTTCTTAAAAGCAAGCTTGAACTAGAAATAAAGTGTTGATATACATTGGGTCTACGTTGTATGTGGGTGACTATCTGGCAGAAGTGATAGAAGGAGAAACATGAGGAATATGCTTGATTGGACACAGCTGTTTTTATAGGGCACTGTGGTGGTAGGGGTTTCTGTAATGGGTAGAGTGGAATACGATGGGGGATTACTATGTTAATAGTATGTATGTATTTATTTTTGTAAATACTTTTGTCAAAACATAAATAAACTTGAACTTGTGGCATCAGGTATGTGAAATGTAAATGGAATTGATGAGATTAAGCAGTTCCAATTGGGGAAATGTTTAAATGTCACTAAATTAGCATTATTTGGTGCAGACCATGAGATATATTAAGGAGGGATATGAAATAGCATGGGAAAGTAATAACACCTGAGAATTTAATTTGCACAGGAATTTCATAATCACTGAATCAGCAATTTCTTCCTTTATGTTGTTTGATAGAAATGTGTGTTGTGTGGCATATACATGTGCAAAAGACTCTGTAGAGGAGAGATCAGTTCCATTGGGAATTCCAGAAGTTGACATTGGAGTCCAACAAAAGAATCATGATAGCAACATCTGGTCCATGAAATTGGGTTTGTGTTTAAATAGGTGATAGATGAGATGTTGATAAATTAGTTTCAGTGGGGTTATGGTGACTTTAAGTCATTCAAGAAATGGAATGTTTTAAATGACTGTCGTTTATGTGATAGTTCCCAGGTGTTGGACTTGACTGTTTTTGTTAGCCATTGAACTTTGTACACTTTACCCTTGCTAACCAGTGGTAAAATGCTTGTGCTCCCCCTTTATTAGTGATAACATTGGTATACATGTGAATGGATATTTAACTTACCTATAAGACCCTAGTGCATGGTACAAAGTGTAACTAGAACCTATAAGTTAAATGTCACGAGTGGTCTGTAGTAAACATTGTTCACCCACTGCAGTAACACAACACACGAACCCCAGGCCTACCATTGAAGCCTGGTACTGTTGGCAGGCCTAAAACCTTCCTTTTAAATACTAATGTCAACCCTAAGGTAGGCCTTAGTGCCCATACAGGCAGGATGCATGGTATTTTAAAGTATGATATGTAAAAGTTTAAAGCTCCACATGACCTTACAGTGTCTAGCACTCAATGATACACTGTAGCAGGATTGGCTGCCCCATAAGAAGGTACTTGGATGCAATTCTAAATACTAATACTGTATCTCGACAATGGTGCTAGCTAGAAAAATAATTTAACCACCATTTTGGCAGTTATTAAAAATTCAATTCAACTGGGTATGTTGGTTTATTTTACATAATATGGAAAAATAACTTTTAGAAAGTTACCTTTGCCCTGCCTGAAGTCCCTGAAAGCTAAATCTGCATTTGCTCTCCAGCTTCTGTCAGCCAGTAATTATTATTTACATAGGTGTGAATAAGGTGTGAACTTGCTTCCAAGACAGGGGCAAAAGGTCTTGGGTATGAGGAGGTGGTGATGTATCATTGATAGACTGGTCTGTAGTCTGGGCCCAAGGACTTGATTAACTTTAAAGAAGTCTATCCTGTCACAAGTAGATGTAACTAACACCATGTTTTTGCCCTCTCCAGACCAGCCTCCATCACAATGGGTCTCTTCTTAACATCAAAGTGTCAGATCCTGCTGGAGTGTCAAGGCATCCTTAACTGGTTTGCTAGGTTTTTCATATGATATTTGGGGCACACTTCAAAGGAGGGAAACAGAGTGCTCAATTGACTGTGACAACTAGACCTGCACCGAACCCTCCTGTTGGCTTCTGCCTGTCACACAATTAGTTTCTAACTGCCTCCCCTACGGTCCTGAGAGGGCTTCAGAAGCCTACTTCTATGGTAGATTGGTACTAGTAGGAGGCTGGCTATCTTTGTAGGGACTAATGCATGAGGCACTAGGCAGATAGTCCAGGCGACTTTGGTTTATAGGGTTACATATGACAATCTCAAAACCTCTCTTTTGTGGTAGTGTGGACAAGCAGTTAGGCTTACCAGAGGGCAGTGCTAAGCATTTGTTATACTCCCAGAGACAATAAATGAGACACACAATCAAGAAGGAACTTGAGACAAATTGTTAGAAAATAGTTACTTTTGATTATATTGTGTTTCAACACCAGAATACTGTTACAAGAATAACTTTTGATGCAGTTTGAAGAGAACAAGCAAAATACTTGACGTGTCTCTAAGGTAGCAATGCATTCCTATGGAGAAAAACACATGTATTCTCTATGGGTATTCAACAGTGACTTACAGGACCGGTCTTAAGAAGCTAAAGTAAGTATGGGGCACTGTCCAAGGCAGTACTAACAGGTCATCCCAGGGAACTCTGGGACATCCGGGTGCAAAGGTGCCTTATGACATTGAGTGCCCCATTGGTTTCAATGAGACACGGCCTTGGGGAAAAGACTCTGCAGGTAAGAACTGGGGAGCCAGTCCAGCTGAACCAACAGGGGGGCTCAGGTCTTGCAAGGCTTGGGGACATAGGTACAGCTTTGGTCCTTGTCTCCTCTTTTTGGGATGGCTGGGTGCAGAGGTGTCCTGAGGTGTTGGATCTTTGGCACTGAAGATGGTTGCAGTAGAGGGGGTCCTGCACAAGGAGTCTACCGGCAGCATTGGGGAGTCCACAGGTGAGGTGCTCAAGGTGGGCTTGTGTCCGGGAGAGCCTGGGAACCATGCTAGCACCACTGGCCAACTTGGAGTATGGGGGAACAGGTGAGGTGTGCTTTCCGGTGTTGGGTTTTTGGTGGTCTGGTGTCCTCAAGGTTCTTCTTGGGTGCCTGCAGGGTGCTGAGGAGTAGTTCTGCTACTCAATGGGAGATCCTGGTGCTACTGGAAGTGCAGGAAGTCCACTCAGGCTTCTGGAAGCAGAGCAGTTGTAGAACAGGTCATCTTTGACAAAATTGTCAAGGACTTCAGGAAGACCGGCAGGGATGGAGCCAAGTCAGTAACTGCTCCGCAGTTCCTGCTTTTGACAGCTTATCAGTGTCCTTCTTCTTGGGTCCGGAGAATCTGCCTTCTGGTGTTGAGGGCCACCTAAAAACTCAATATAGGGGCGTTTGTAGGGTAGTAACCAATGGGCTACTTACCCTTGGAGTGCCTACAGCCCTCATATGACCACTTTCAGTGGGGAGTGGGCATATTCCTAGACCATAAGGCCTAGTTTGAACCAAAAATAAGAGGCATGGCTAGCCCAGAGGTGGTACACACCTGCTAACTAACTAATTTTCCCACCTGTCTGAGTGCCAAATTGACGATAGGGCAGCTGGGCCTACGCCCAGGTGAGAGAAGCTGGGAGGTTTGCATTAAAAAGGGCAGCAAGGCATTTAAAGCCTCTGTCCTTGGTATGCAGATCTGCTAGCCATTGAGCTAGACTGGGTGACAACACCCCTCTCCGGAGCTGGCTTTTTTTCCGACCTCTGAGAGAGTGGGCTGTCACCTCCAGGGGTGTCAGAAACCTGTCTTGTGTGGCAGGCTGGTCGAGAACAGTCAGCCAACACACTCAGAGACTAGTGGGGTTCAGTGGGCACTTCTAAGGTGCTTGCTGAGTGCATGTCATAATAATGTCACAACAAATATAATGCACCCCATCCTAGGTCCTCAAGGACCGCTGTAGGGGTGACATATATATTTTGATGTAGTGTGGGTGACATGGCAGATGAGTAATGTGCCATGTTGTGTTCTCACCTGGCTTGCACCAGGCCATGCAGAGTGCAGTGGCAACTGTGTGCATCTCATTTTAGGGGGGTGTCCCTGAAGGTGGTACAAAATATGCTCTGCAGCACTTAGGGATCAATCCTCTCCCTTACTCATGTCCTAGGTACCAGTGGTACCATTAACTATGCACTTGCATAGGAAGAGGAGTGTACCAGTTGTACACATTGTTACCCGTTACCTGTTTTTAGAGAAAGAGCACTGGCATTGGGGTCCTCAGTCAAAAAAACCCAGTACCAGTGAGCAAAACGTAGGGGTGACTATGTCAAAAAGGGCACTTTCCTACAGGACTTAAAGGACTAAAGTCTTAAGGTAAAATCCTTAAGCAGGATTAACCTGGTTTGTGTTTCCGACTCACGCTCCATTGCAGCCAGCGTCAAATTGCACCTAGGTCCTGTTCTACTGGGACAAAATAGAATACACTGTTCCTAATAGAGAAAGATAAAAAAGAAAACACAGGGAAACCCTTAGGTTAGAAGCTAATGCCCTCACACATCCAATAGGATGTCATGCTTCATCATCGGGAAGCTCCTCATCAGACCGGTGCTGCAATGTCTGACGGGCACCCCTGAGCGGGGGCTCTTTGCCGGAGATCTTTTCTCAGTAGCACTGTGCCGAAAAAGAAAGTGGAGTGGTTGTCGCCTAATTCCGGGCACCACATAAGCGAGGAGAGAGAATAAATGGCAAACAGAAAGGGTTAAAATAAGCTCACAACCCTAATAGGACACCACATTTTAATGAACAACAAAGGGTGGTGGCCAAATTTAAAAGAACTAGGGGGAGAGTGACGGATGAGATAATGCTCAAACCACTCTCACGCTATGCCTAAGAGTAGTGGTTAAGGGATTGGCCTAAACCCTAAGGCTAAGGGTCAACATGTTTCGTGTCTAACCGGTCCAGAAGGATCCATCAACACTTCATCAGGACCAAAACATCTATCTCAATATTACTCCTAAAAAACAAATACGGGGTACAGTTTGTCCAAACTAACAGTCATATTAAACTCCAGTCACTTACAAAAAGGCTGCACATCAAGCTAGTCTCATGTAAGGGTCACCCTGTAGGTAAACACAAAAACAATTAAATCATGTCACCTGTGTAACGATACAAACAATGCAGACACGATCAGTAAGTGGCACACTGTGTACACGCAGTGGAGTCATGCTTAGTGGTGGTGCATGGAACCAAAATATATATGCTTACCGTCCCAATGAAAGGATCAGGTATCATAGTAAAACACGTGCCCCAAGGAGAGCAATCACACTAGAGAGATATGGCACAAAAACAGGTAAAATGTAAAACAGTACTTAATATCCAGAAATAATCTCCACAGAATGTAGCCCCAATACCAGGGTTAGCAGGACTACAATATCATTTAGCTGTTCATATGTCTAGTAGTAATTTGTAACATATATACGACCTAGCCGAGTAATAGGTCTTCAGGTAGGCAAAACATTGTGAGAATAAAATGTCAAAATACGTAAAAACAAAATATGGCAAACGGAAACAAGCGTTATTAGAAGCGCGTGCAGAATATCTGACTGGGCAGAGCAACGGGAATACTGTATATAGCAATACTGCCAAGAGACTCGGCGTGCTATTCAAAAGCGGCTCGAGATCCTCAGGCAACTTACTTTTTTGTCCACCCTCCTCCGTCTGGGACCTACCCGCGGCCGTGTTCCTGCATTAATAGTCAAGAAACACGGTCGCCCGAGTTTTAAAGACGGCATAACCCGGAAGCCCGCGGATACTGGATCACGTGTGTCTACAAAAGTAGACAGAGCAAACGGACTCCCGGAACTCAAGTCCCATCATCAACACTAAAAAGGGACTCAAACGGGTTGAAAGGCATTCACCTCATACAGTCCAATCAAAGAACAACAAAAGTACTCAGACTGACGGCACCTCTGCTAAGGGGAAAATTAATTAAAGGAGGTAAAATACCTACTAGATTTGATGTAGAGAAACAGACCTAATTTGTTTCTCAAGTAGCCAGAGTGCCTGTTTTTAAAAAAAAAACAATGTAATCAAAAACAAAGTTCAAAAAAGGGGTTTATTTACTACTCACACTCAATGGTAACAATCAATTAAAGAAGAAATACATCTGATCGTCAGGCAAAGGAAGGTATGTAGGTACATGTTGAGTAACCCCACTACAAGGATAAGAGTGGGACAGAAGGAGATAGTTCACTCAGAGTTATATGTTCAAGGTCAAGGTAGTGACTCATTCGAATATCCCACATACGACAAAGATCAGTGGGTAAACTGGAGCCAAGGAATATCATTGTTGAGCCCGTGGATGTGGGTCCCCAATTTAAATATCCAGCATTGTTTGGATTCAAAAAGCGAGCTGGGATTACTCCTCACATGCCCTTGGGAGTAGATGACTACCCACTACATGTCGTTGGGGCTATGTTGGAGATCCAAAAAATTAGCACTAAGTTTAGTGGTGATGCGACCACACCTGGTGTTGCTCCGGTGTTCATTAATCCTTAATTTGACCATTCTAGTTGTCGTGCCCATATACCGCAAGCCACAGGGACACGTAATCATATAAACACAATTACGTGTATTGCAGTTGGTATGCTTGGTAAGGCGCAAGCTCCCCCATGGTTCTAAATCCAGAATATCTAGCCGACAGGTAAGAGGACAGACATTACATTGTCCACAGGGATAATGGCCTGTCACGGACGGTAAGCCCGACAGGGTAGTCTGTCTCACCTGTCCTGTATATGTGCGGGCATATATGGACCACTATGTCTCTGATGTTACTTGTGCTTTTAAAGGCGAACAAAGGTTGAGGGATGGGTGTGCCGCCACTCTCTAAGATCAACCATCTCTTATTGATTACTCTTTTGATGTTGTCAGACAGAGGAGTGAAGCTGGATACACAGGTCAATCTATTATCAGGTGTCCTATAGGAGGGTGCCAAAAGTGTATCCCTATTATTATTCCTGGCTCTCATCCATGCAGTGTTGACAACCTGAAGGGGATAGTGTCTCTCTTGCAATTTTTGAGCAAGCCCAGCTGCTTGTTGCTGAAAAGGTCGGATGTTACTACAGTTGCGGCATAGTCTAAAAAATTGTCCAAAGGGTAAATTTTCTCTAAGTGCCCTTGGGTGGTGACTATCAAACTGTAGCAGACTATTTCTGTCTGTAGATTTATGATAGGTACAAGTGGTAAGTTTACCTTTATCAATAGTGATCATCAGAGCCAAAAAATGTACCTGTGTTGAAGAGACTGTGGCGGTAAATATCAGAAATGTATCTAGATGATTGATCCAGTTAGTCAAAGCTTCTGTCATAGTGCCGTGCCAGACTATCAAAATATCATCAATATAGCGTTCTACTGGGGCCACTGACTATCACTGGCACTTAGGGGCATATTAATGAAAAATGGTGTACATCTGCGCTAAAGTAGTTGTGCGTCATTTCTCTTAATGCTATTAACACTATTTCTTAAAGCCATAGAATCCCCATATTTATGGAATGACACACAATGGTGCTAAGGCATTGCTAGCGTATAAAAAAGACGCTATCCACGGGGTATGGTGTTAGGTGGAATGGCACTAGTGGGTCAGAAATTATGTTAGGCTGGTTAGCGGGAGAAGTGTTGCCACTAGACAGCCTAGCATCATTTACAGATGCACAAGCAGCCAAAAAATTACTACGTTTAGACAGGAGTCATGCCCACCACCCCAATGCCAACCACAGAGGACCAGTGTCCCCTGGGAAAGCCCAAAATACCCAGAGCCAGGCAGGGGAACTCATGTAAGGGGCCCCCTGGGAGTTCCTGTGGTGTGGGTGGTGGTTTTGCAGGGGCTTGGATGGGCATCTTTGTGCCCATTCTATGGTGAAATGGGCCTACCTGCACTCTAACGCCTGGTCGGACCCAAGCATTAAATAATGGCACTAAGCGGGCTTAGCACCATTATTTAGGTCTGCCTCCCACCTGCCCATAGTTTTTGCGCCAGGAGGTAAATATGGCGCTGGGGGGCTAGTGTCATGTTTAGGATGGGAATGCCTACCTTGCATCTCATTGACGCAAGGTGGGTTTGCGCATCCAACACACGTCGCTAGCTCCAGTATTTTGACGCTAGACAGGTCTATTGTTGTGCTTTTTGACTTTATGACTGCTTTAGTAATGCATAAACATGTTACACATTGCCTCCAGGTTAAGCCTGCCTGGTCTATGCCATAGCTATTAGTGGGCTGAACTCAGGATTATTAAGTGACTTTAGTGATTCACCCTATGAAGCATTATGGTAATTACTTGAGGTGGGTGCTTAGTCCCTTCAGCTAATTACTTTATTTCTTACTGGAAGGCATAGTGTTGAGAATGGGCACACAATCTTGTAAGTCTATGTATATTTTATCAATATTGCTCCCTTTTTAAGTGTCTTCTCTTCACCTATGATGCTGTACTCCAGAATCTATGAAGGATTGTGAAATACAGGCGCTCCCGAATTTTGCAATGCAAAACAGGTCCATCTTTTGTGCAGTACTGAGAAAGTCAATTTCGCCTTGATGGATATTGAGGCATTTAGCAGTGAGGAAGCCTTTCAGAAAGATTTCCATTTTTACAGGTGAAGAAGTGAATGAGAGTACTATTGTTGTGGGTGAGAATATTTAGAATGGTATATTTAATGACTGGCTGTTTTTTGCGCATGGGGAATGACACTTGATAGGAATGGAAAGATGAATATTTTCAATATCTATATTATGCCTGTGAAGATCGACACAGAGGAAAAATACAGCATTTCTGAATGTGCCAGATACACTTCCAATACCTTAAGACTAAGTTAATCTATAATCAAAAATTCACAAAAGAGTCATCATGCCTATACCCTGACCAGTAATCCCTAAACATTCCCATCTATGGGAATGAGGCCCATATTTATACCTTTTCCCGCAAAACTGCGCTAATGCAGTTTTGAGTGAAAAAGTTTACAGCTGGCTAGCACCATTTCAAGACGCCGGCCAGACATCTTAGTTATGAAATGGCGCAATCAGGCTCAAAGTGTGGGCAAACGTCATGGAAAATGATATTAGCCAGGTCGGGGTGGCGGTATGGGAGAAAGGGGTTTTACACCAAAAAATAACATTAGGCTGGTTAGATTAAAAAAAGATGACTCTAACCAGCCTAGTATAATTTCTTGACGCTAAACCTACCATACCACATGACTCCTGTCTTATAAAAGACAGGAGACATGTCCACCACCCCAATGGCCAGCACAGGGGACAAGGGTCCCCTGGGCATGGCCATTGCACCCAGTGCCATGTATGGGGGCCCATTTCAGGGCCCCTAATGGCACTTAAAAAAAAAAATCAAAAACTCTTACCTCTACTTACCTGTATTTACCTAGGATGGGGTCCCCCATCCTTCGCTATCCCTTTGGTGTGGGTGGGGGTGTTCCAGGGGCCTGGGGAGGGCACCTGTGGACTTATTCTATGGTGTTCCACCATGGAAATAGACCCACAGATCCCCTAAGGCCTGCCCTGACCCAGGCATTAAATAATGGCGCTAAGCAAGCTTAGTACCATTATTTAGGACCACCCGTACACCATTTTTACACGGTAGGATAAATAAGGCGCCTGAGCCTTAGAGTCATTTTTTTGCCCGGGAACGCCTACCTTGCATCTCATTGACGCAAGATAGTTTCCCGCTAGCAAAAAATTACTTTAAATCCAAAACTTTGGTGCTAGACGGGTATAGCACCAAAGTATAAATTTGGAGTTAGGTTTGCACTGAATTAGCGCTAAAAACAAAACGCTAATTCAGAGAAAACAGAGTATAAATATGGGCCTTAGGGCCAGATGTAGGAAAAAATCTAATTGCGACTTGCAATTTGCGAGTCTGTGCGACTCGCAAATTGCAAGTCACAATTTGACATGCAGAAAGGTGTCTCAGACACCTTCTGCAACTCGCAATGGGGTCGCAAAGACCCACCTCATAAATATTTATGAGGTGGGTCACAGTTTGCGACCCCATTGCGAGTATAGGCACTCGCTAACATGGAGGCCTGCTGACGTCAGCAGGCCTCCATGTTAGCGACCTGCCTTTTAAATAAAGGTTTTTTTTTTTTTTGAAGTGCAGCCCGTTTTCCTCACAGGAAAACGAGCTGCATTTCAAAAAATTCCGAAACCTTTAGTTTCGGAATTTTCAGGGCAGGGAGTGGTCCCTTGGACCACTCCCTGCCCTGAAAAAATAATATGGGGTCCATTCACAAAGGGGAAGGGGTCCCATGGGGACCCCTTCCCGTTTGCGAATGGGTTACCATCCACTTCAAGTGGATGGTAACTGCGACTCCATTTGCGACCGCATACGCGGTCGCAAATGGAATTGCATACCATTGCGAATCGCAAATAGGAAGGGAACACCCCTTCCTATTTGCGATTCGGAAATGCATTTTGCGAGTCGGTCCCGACTCGAAAAATGCATTTCTGCATAGGAATCACGCATTTGCGAGTCGCAAACGGCAAATTTTTGCCGTTTGCGACTCGCAAAGTGCTTCCTACATCTGGCCCTTAGTGCCTAGCCACGTCTAAAAATAGCATATTCCAGGAATGACCCGAAAACCTTATGGAATATTGTGTACAGTCATTCTTTTCATAAAGTAACAGTTTATTATTTGATATACATGTTCCTGCTGACTCATGGATATCTCAACTTATGACCCTGTACATCCCACTGGATTCAGTGGTGTGTTCCTCTATAAACACCAAACTTATATTTAGCTTGCAGGAATTAATTGACGCTATTAGGGCTTCTCTTTGGCCAAAGCTCCAGGAACAGACAATGGCCCTCATTACAACCCTGGCGGTTGGTGTTAAAGCGCCGGTAATACCGCCAACAGGCCGGTGGAAAAAAAAATGGGATTACGACCACGTCGGAAACCACCAACATAGACAGCCACTTTAACACTCCGACCGCCACGGCGGTACAGACAAACAGCATGGCGGTCACCGCCAACAGTCAGGCGGAAGACAATGTACCGCCCACACTATTATGACAGGCCAATCCGCCACCTTTTCCGGGGCGGATTCAACAAGAACAAAAACACGGTGGAAACAGGAGTTGGAAGGGGAAACACTCACCTCTACACAACCCACGAGGAACCAGGACGCCATGGAGCCTGAACTCCAAATACTCCCTGCGATTGTCTTCCTACTCCTCTACCAGGAGCACCACCGACGGCGGCGATGACCACGTAAGTACTGCACCTACAACACAGGGGATGGGGAGGGCAAAGAGAGTGACACACACACGCAACACACCCACCCCCACACCCACCCACTACAACACACACACCAATATATGCTGAAACATTACATTTACGCCCCCCAACTACCCCTGGAAGAACACAATGACAAAAGGAAATGAGTTGAATGATTGTAATCATGTAAAATCCATTAATCAAAATTTTATATACACTATAAACAAATATGTACACCAAGAATTCAAGTCCAGGTACTGCATCAATATAGTCCGTGGACCACTGGGCCCGAAATGCATGGGCGAGGCCCACACAAGATACCCGATCGAAACGGAGAGAACACTGCAGGGGCATCAGATTAAAAAAAAAACAGGCACCTCAGGCAGGAGGGAAGGGGGGGCACCTCAGCCGGATGAGTACACAACTCCAGCTCCACGAGGGGGCTCCATGCCCATTGATGTATCCTGGGGAGTGCAAAGCCACAGTCTCTCAAGTCTCTCCAGTGGGTGGTTTGCCCACTGCTTTATCCTGGGGAGTGCAAAGCCACAGTCTCTCAACTCTCTCCAGTGGGTGGTTTGCCCACTGCTTTATCCTGGGGACTGCAAAGCCACATTCTCTCAAGTCTCTCCAGTGCGTGGGTTGCCCACTGCTTTATCCTGGGGAGTGCAAAGCCACAGCCTCTCAAGTCTCTCAAGTGGGTGGTTTGCCCACAGCTTTATCCTGGGGAGTGCAAAGCCACAGTCTCTTAAGTCTCTCAAGTGGGTGGTTTGCCCACGGCTTTATCCTGGGGAGTGCAAAGCCACAGTCTCTCAAGTGGATAACAGTCTCCTCTGGTTCTGGAGGGGGCTTGGTGCCCAGAGTGCTTCATCCTGCCAAGGACTGAGGTAGTGGATGCCATTCTCCACTGGTTCTGGAGGGGGCTTTGTGCCCAGAGTGCATCATCCTGCCAAGGACTGAGGTAGTGGATGTGATACTCCACTGACGGTGGGGCAACATGGAAGCTGCCCAGGCCCCTGGAACTGACCACCAGCCTCGTACGAATGACCACTGGGGATGGCAGTCATGTCTGCCGTGGTGCCACTGGCTCAGGATGTGGCATGGCCGCTGGCGGTGCTGGCAGCGGGCTCAGTAGCGGTGGTGCTTGCGTTGGTCATTGGGCAACAGTGCTGGTGGGTGGCTCACTGACCTCGGTGCTGGTGGCGGTGGCGTGAGCGGCGGTGCTGGTGGGGGGCTCACTGACGTCGGTGCTGGCGGTGGTGTCATGAGCGGCGGTGCTGGTAGCGGGCTCACTGACCGCGGTGCTGCTGAAGGGCACCGTGTCTGCGGTGCTGGTGAAGGGCTCAGTATCTTGGGTGCTGGCGGCGGTGCCCGTGGCGGCGGTGCATGTGGCAGTGCCGGTGGCGGTCTTGTCCGCCATGCAGGTTGGCGGCGACATTGACTTGCCTTTCTTTTTCAGGCCCTTCACCACCTTGGATGGTGGCGCAGCTTACTTGTATCTTCCAAATGTTATCTTGGCTGAGCCCTTGGTGGCAGGTGTTTTGGCCTTCTCCCTCCGGGATGTGGGCAACTTCTTCTGTTTTGGAGGTGGGGGAATGTCCTTGGCCGCGGTCCTTGGGACACTTGCAGCCCTGCTGCTTGGCGCTCTCCAGAATTTGGTTACTGCTGGCACCACTGTGCACGGTGATGTGGTGGCTGAGGTGCTGGGTTGGGACCTGGAAAGGCGAGCCCTAGGGGACAGAAGGGGTGGGGGAGGTGATGGGAAGAGGTCAAGGTTTGACAGGAAAAGTTTTTTAGACACACTGGGACGGGTAAATGGAGGGGGTTTGGGAGTGGAGGAAGAGGTAGTGGTTGTAGGAGGTGTTCGTTTGCTGACTTTGGATGAAGGTGCATGGGCTGGAGGCTGTTGTGAGGTGGATGGCTGTTGAGTGAGTGTGTGACTGTGTTTCTGTACTTTGGGAGGAGGGCTCACAGACACACTGGTAGATGACACAGGGGATGTGTGAATGGTAGTGGGGTGGTGATTGCACATGAGCGGTGTGTGGTGATGGGCGTGCTGGTGATGGAGGTAGTGGCTGAGGATGTAGTGCATGCAGGTGTGAGTGGAGACGTGACAGGGAGGGAGGAGGGAGACGTGGAGGAGGGGGACACAGTGGAGGCAGTGTATGTTGGTATGTGTGCATGGGTATGATGCTTGCGTGAGTGCCTTTTGGATGTGTGGTGCTTATGTTTGCCAGAGCTACCATTGTGTGTTGAGGTGTGTGCATGCTGGTCTGATGGTGTGCTTGGGATAGGCTGAGGTACTGGGGATTGGGTCTGGGTGGAGGAAGTTGGAGGGGTGAGGTTGGACACAGGGATAATGGCTGCCATCAGTGCTGAGGCCAGAGTCTGAAATGCTCGCTGTTGGGCTGCCTGGCCAGAATGAATGCCCTCCAGGTATGCATGTGTCTGTTGCAACTGCCTCTCAACACCCTGGATGGCATTCAGAATGGTAGACTGCCCAACAGTTAGGGATCTCAGGAGGTCAATGGCTTCCTCATTGAGGGCAGCAGGACTGACTGGGGCAGGGCCTGAGGTGCCTGGGGCAAAGGAGATGCCCACCCTCCTGGGTGAGCGGCCACAGGGGACAGGCTGAGGGGCTGCTGGGAGGGCGGTGCTGGTAGGGGGGTGGTGGCTGCACCTGTAGATGTGGGGGGCACAGAGGGGCCCACCACCGCAAGGGAGCTCCCATCTGAGGAGGAGTCGGTGTCGCTGGTCTCTGCTCCAGTCCCCGCCGTGGAGCGCCCCTCGTCCTTCGTTCCACTGGTGAATTCTGTCTCCGTAGTCTCACTCTCCAGGGCCATGTGGGATGCAGCTCCCTCCTGCTCCGGTGGCACAGCTCCTCCACCTGATGATGCTAATGCACACAAGAACAGGGAGATCAGAAAAAGGGGGGAAAGAAAGCAGAAAGACATGTTCAGTACATGCAATACCGCTACCGTTGGCGGACACTACAGACACAGCAGCCCTCTGCACAACGCCATGCCCTTAGAGTTCCCTAATTCCTCACAGGGACATGGGGTACATGGCCTATGCCCGATTGCTGCACACATGGAAGTCACAGGAGCCTGACTAGGTGTAGATGGCTCTTACTACTGGTGTGGTTGGGGTGCCACTTAGCCTGCCTCTCAAAGGGTCCTTGCCTACAAGGCTCGCCCTAGTCAAGGGGAACCCACAGCCCACCTCCCCCACCCATACACCTCCAATGGGCGCAGAGTCAGATGGATTTGACTGTACCCCTTGTGGCTGCTGTGATGCCCTCAAGGACCCATCCAACTCCGGATATGCCACCGCCAGGATCCGGAACATCAGGGGGGTCATGGTGCGACGGGCACCCCTCCCACGTTGGGAGGCCATCCCAAGATGGGTCTCCGCCGTCTTCTTGCTCCAGCAGCGAATGTCCTCCCATCTTTTCCGGCAGTGTGTGCTCCGTCTGTGGTGGACCCCAGGGCCCAGACGTCCATGGCGATGGCACGCTAAATATCCTTCTTCTGGTGGGGGCTGACCTACAGGAATAGTACAGGGGAAAAGGTACAACATTAACCATCCGGACCGTCACAGTCATTGGCCCACGTTCCCACCCTTGCCCTGACGCACATACACTCACCGTCGGATCAGGCACGCCTCATCCCCCCACCCATCTCCCATCCACACCACTCCAAACAGGCATTGCCCATACAGCATGCTCACAGCGTACTCACCTGTTTGTCTGGAGGACAGTAGAGTAGCGTGTATTGGGGGAGGACCCCATCCATTAGTTTATCCAACTCCTCCGATGTGAAGGCAGGGGCCCTTTCCCCAGACACATAAGCCATTGTCGCTTCCAGACTGAGGTCACAGCAGCACTTGCAGTGTAGGTCCTCACCTGTTGAAGATCAGGTATCAAATGAGTGAACAGAGAGAAAATGTGGTCACGTCCACTGCGGTGCGTACCATCACTGCCGGTGTACATCATCATTGGCTCCTGGAACCCATAGGGCCCAATGTTAACCAATGCAGGATTGTGCCGCAGTCTTCGACCGCCTACCGATACGGTGTACAACGCCAGTGCAGTTACCTCATATCCCCTTGTCCCACAATACAGGTCAGGCAGCTGCCATTTCAGGGGGCCACATGGCATTAATTTTAAATGCGTCACACATATCCAGGCCTTGCATACACACTAAGACAGGCACATAGCGGATTGACAAATGTGTGCAATAAAGTTGTTTTTCTAGTACCTCAGTGTTGGCTGACCCTCTGATCGCTGTTCTCATCCATAGAGCACGTCCGCTGGGGCAGGTGATGAGATGGCGGCATCCTCCGGTGTACAGACCACTGGTGGACCTGTCGACAATGGAAGAGCGACATGTAATTATCACCTACAGACTTGATTGTGCCACAATCCAGGAACTGTGTGGCTAGTTGGAGTCAGACCTGATGTCAGCTATCCGCCATCCCACAGGAATCCCCCCTCTAGTGCAGGTCCTGTCAGTACTCCATTTCATGGCAAGTGGGTCTTTTCAAACTACAGTGGCTGTAGCATCAGGGATGTCCCAGCCTATGTTCTCAAACGTGTTGTCCAGAGTGCTGTCTGCCCTGCTGAAACACATGCGCAGCTACATCGTTTTCCCTCAGGTGGAGGATTTGCCTACAGTGAAAGGTGACTTCTATGCCCTTTGACATATCCCCAATATCATAGGTGCCATTGATGGTACACATGTGGCCTTGGTACCCCCCCGCAGGAGTGAACAGATGTACAGAAACCGGAAGAGCTACCATTCTATGAATGTGCAGATGGTGTGTTTGGCAGACCAGTACATCTCCCACGTGAACGCCAAGTTTCCTGGCTCAGTGCATGACGCTTACATTCTGAGGAATAGCAGCATCCCTTACGTGATGGGGCAACTCCAGAGGCACCGTGTGTTGCTATTAGGTGAGGACAAGGACCCTATACAGTGTGAACAGTTGGCTGGGTCTGGGGTTCTCCCTAAGGGTTAGTGTGTGTCTAACAGTTGTCCTTCGACATTTGCAGGTGACTCTGGCTACCCCAACCTGTCATGGCTACTGACCCCAGTGAGGAATCCCAGGACAAAGGCATTGTTCTCTGTCTTTGTCCTGGATCTCAGGGACCGCTTTCGGGGTGGTTCTCCATCTGCAGGGGGTGGGGTGCTGGTGTCGTGGTCCTGTGGCGGTGCCTCATGTCCACTAGCGCCGGCGGAGGCGGTGGGCAGTTCATCGTCCAGGCTAGTGTCAGGGGCCCCTTGTTGTACCACAGTGTCCCTCCTGGTGTTCATGAGGACCTTCAGCACCCCTACAATGGTGCCCAGGGTGATGTTGATGAACTTAAGTTCTGCCCTGAACCCCAAATACTGTTCCTCCTGCAGCCGCTGGGTCTCCTGAAACTTGGCCAGTACCGTTGCCATCGTCTCCTGGGAATGATGGTACGCTCCCATGATGTTGGAGAGGGCCTCATGGACTGTGGGTTCCCTGGGCCTGTCCTCCCCCTGCTGCACAACAAACCTCCCAGTTCCCCTGGTTTCCTGTACCTCTGTCCCCTAAACCGCGTGCCCACTGCCACTGCCCTCAGGTCCCTGCTGTTCTTGGGGTGGTGGGTTAGCCTGGGTTCCCTGTAGTGGTGGACACACTGCTGCTTGACGTGTCCTGGGGTCAGAGGTATGGGCCTGCTGGGGGGGGGTTGTGCTGGTGTTTCCTGAGGGGGGAGGCTCTGTGGTGGTCTGTGACTGTGTGAGGGGAACCGACTGTCCAGAGGTTCCAGATGGGCCGGGCTGGTCATCTAGATCCAGTTGGACAGAGCTGCTGTCATCACTGTGGGCCTCTTCTGTGGGGGGAGTGGACACGTCTGGAACCTCCTGTCCAGTCACGTTGGGTAGGGGTCCTGCAGGGGTGTAAAGGCATTATTATTACATCTGTGTGTGCCATGGTGTGCAATGGGTGGGTGACCCTGTACCCCAGTGCTTACATTCTTGTGTAGGACCTTGTGTGATAATTGTTTAGGGGTCTGTGTGGGTATCTGTAGTGGACATGCATTGGTGATGGGTGTCCATGCTTCGTTGTTGCATGCAGGGCTTGGTGTTGGGATGTGTGTTGAGTTTGTGATAGTGGGACATATGTGAGGAGTGGGGGTATGTGATAGCATGCAGGTAGGGTGGGGGATGAAGTAGTTAAAGATTTGACTTACCAGAGTCCATTCCTGCGAGGCCCTCAGGATGCAGTATAGCCAAGACCTGCTCCTCCCATGTTGTTAGTTTTGGGGGAGGAGGTGGGGGTCCGCCGCCAGTCCTCTGAACCGCAATGTGGTGTCTTGAGACCACAGAACACACCTTCCCCCGTAGGCTGTTCCACCTCTTTCTGATGTCATCCCGTGTTCTTGGGTGCTGTCCCACTGCATTGACACTGTTCACGATTCTGTGCCATAGCTCCATCTTCCTAGCTATGGAGGTGTGCTGCACCTATGATCCGAATAGCTGTGGCTCTACCCGGATGATTTCTTCCACCATGACCCTGAGCTCCTCCTCAGAAAACCTGGGGTGTCTTTGCGGTGCCATGGGGTGGTGTGGGTGATGTGTGAGGTGGTGTGTGTTGTGATGTGTGGGGTGATGTTTAGGGGTGTGTGGTGTTTTGTGCGTGGATGTGTATGAGTGATGGTGTTGTGTGCCTCTGTATGCTGGTGTGGTCTTTGCTTTGCTGTCTCTCTGCTTCTTCCAAATTGTTTGTTGGAAGGGTTTGTGGGTAATGTGGGTTTGTGTTTTATATTGTATTGGGTGTGTGGGAGTGGTGTGTGTATGTGTATCAGGTGTGTGTATTTCGAATTGTCCAATGTGGCTGTGTTTTGTAAATGTGTGTGTATTATGAGCGCGGCGGTGTGTACCGCCAATGGAATACAGCGGTTGAAAGACCTCCACGTGGATTCGTGGGTCGTGATAGTGTGGGCGTATTCCTGTTGGGGTGACGGTGGAGGTTTTGTTAACAGCAATTTATCGCTGACCTTTGGTGTGGCGGACTTGTGTGGGTGTCTAGATTTTGGCGGATTCTGAGATGTGGGTCATAATAACTGTGGCGGTATACTGCGGCCACGGCGGTGTGTTGGCAGTCTTCTGCACGGCGGAAAGCGGGATTTACCACCAACATTGTAATGAGGGCCAATGTCTTGTAGAATATTTTAAGAACAATTTGAAACTGTGTGCTCCTGCTGTCGTGAAAGAGTCTTCTATTCACACTGCCAGAGGGGATGCCTTTAACTTTGCAGCAAGGCTGGGTAATAAGGCACTCACACATATGCTGGATATCTATATCTATTTTGCCTGTTCCACCTGGTGCTGATTTTAGGGTTTACCAGTATCACTTGCCTTCAGGAGGGGAAAACAGGTTGTGCATAAAACCTTTCGGCCCCACACAAGGCACTGCTTGTTTCTTATGTCATTAAGAATTGTGAACGAGTTATCACCTCTTCTCCTCTGGCTTTTTTGAAAAATCTGGCTACTCAGTAGAACTACGAAATTATTATGGACTGGTTTAGCTTGAATGTCCCTTTAAAATTGCACTGGCCTAAATACTTAAGGATGTTTGCTCCTAAATTTGAATATGAGTATTGCTTCCAATCCCATGGTTAATCTACAAATAAAAGGATGACCTACAGATCAAGAACACCTTCATTCAATAGAGGAATTTACCTAGATAGTCTGCAGATTTATGTAAGCAGTTAATCAGACCTTATTAATATTGAACACAACTGAACCTTATTTTACCTTGGGTCCCAGTGTATGCAAGGGGATGCCTACATACAAGGTTCAAGTTTGGTGTTGCCTGCTGTATAAGGGTTGGTCACCTGCGGAATTCTTGAATCTCCGTCATAGCAGCTAAAGCTTAGTTCAAACACTAATGGACTTTACTCTGTTTTTCAGTCTTGATAGATCTGCAAGATTTGATTAACTTGCACCCTTGATGAGAAATGGCAGATTCAGCACCTTTACACCTGCTTTCTTATATTTTCAGATGGTTTCTAGTTTTATGACTTGCTGTGCAATACGTAATTTTTTATGATGCTGTCAAAGTTAGGGCTAATATTGTTGCTCAATTGATTTGGCAGATTCTATGCTGTTTTAAACCAAATAGATAACACTTGGTAACCGCTGTTACTTATTGCCGTCAAGTTGTCACCTATTCTCTTATGGTTTTCTCTTTAGACAAATGTGGCTAAACAGTAAAACAACAAAATTATAATGCTCTGATTTAGCTTCGATGTCCAGTTAAAAATGACAGTGGCTTACACACGTAAAAATATGTGGTCTGAACTTTGAAGACCAGAATTGCTTCTGACTCTGTGGTTAATATACATAAAAAGATAAACTATGGATCCCCGGACATCTTAGAGAGCAGATGAAAGACATAGAAGCCCAACACTTAAATTAATATGTTTGTTGTCTAAGGCCACAAGATATGGCCACCAACTGAAGACAATGGAAGAAGGGAATTGAGTATTGAGAGATAGGCATTTAAAAAAGTTTACCCACTAGGTTCTGACATATGAGGAACACCCATTCCTAAGTAGAGAGAGACATTAATCAAGGCACTTAGGGACTCCATTTGTGCCAAATTTGCATCTCATTTGTTACGCAAATTTGGCGCAAACCTAACTCCAAATTTATACTTTGGCGCTAGACCCATCAAGCACCAAAGTTTAGGAGTTAAATCATTTTTACCTTGTGTCAATGAGATGCATGATAGGCATTCCCGGGCACAAAATGATGATATGGCCTTAGCGCCATATCTATCCCTCGTGCTAAAATCAAGCACAGGGGAAGGGGGCTTGATTAGCACCATTATTTAATGCCTGGGTCAGGGCAGGCATTAGGGGACCTATGGGCCTATTTTCTTGGTCAGAGACCATGGAATGGGCCCGCAGGTGCCATTCCCTAGCCCCAGGGACACCCCCACCCACACCAGAGGGACGTCAGAGGATGGGGGGATGCCAGAGGATAGCAAAAAGTGCACACATTAGATAAGTGTGAAACCCACACACATCCATAACCCCATAAAACACCCCTAGACACATCCCATAAATCTGTCACACTGTGAATTTTCTTTTACTTTGTCCTGGAATCTTTGCCCATGCTTTATAACTGCTCTTTTTGCATTCTTAAAAAACAATAATTTATTAAGTCAAAAGTGGCTATAATATTGTTCTAAAAAGAATTAAGAGCTCATCCTGGCCTGGCTTAGATCATGCACTTTTGTTGCCGGATTTGTATAAACCGCATAATTGGAAAAGAGCTCTAGGGAAATCACCAAAGTTTCAGGGGACACCGTCATATCAGGATAATACGGGATTGTTTCAATAATGGTTTAGTGAGTCTTAGATCATGAAGGCCATAATGGAAATAGATTTTGAATCTTTGGTATAATTAGCATCACCATTTCACCATCTGCAGCCAAAATGGCATCTTATATAATAGGTATAAAGTCAAAGCTGCAGGATGAAGAAACCTAGGTCACTTCTCATCTATTTGTCATGTAGCATTTATGAATTACATCTGAAATAAATTCATTTTAGGTGGTTATTTACTATGAACTGTAGCTCGGACTGAGCTGGAAATATAAAAGACATAGGTGGTCATTATGAACATGGCGTAAACACCGCTGACCGCCGTGGCGGTGGTGAACAGAAGGCCGCCGTTGGCGGTGAATGGAAACCCGCCATATAATGAATGAAAATTTTGACCCCGCCAAAAATCACCAGACCACCACTCCCCGCCATGACCTTATCGGCGTGAATGCTGGATGTCCCCACCCCGCCACGCCAAGCACACCCACATCCCGCCCTCCAAATAATGATGCACAAATCACCTTGGCGGACAGTGGAGGCCGGACGACCACTGGCGGTGCCGACCGCCACCGACTGCAAGTGGACTTAACAGCAAAAAGTGCACACATTAGATAAGTGTGAAACCCACACACATCCATAACCCCATAAAACACCCCTAGACACATCCCACAATCCTTTACAACAAAACCAGGCCAAAGAAGATGGAGAGCACCAGAAGCAGACACCAAACGCCGGCATACACGAGACGCACACCGACCCAAAGAAGAGCACCCTCACCGCGTTCCCAGCCCCGACACCATTCACCACACTCACCATGTTACCCCCCAAACGTCCACACTTCACAGAAATGGAGTTAAGGACCATGGTAGACGAGATCCTGAAGGTGGAGCCACAAATATTCGGGCCGAGGTGCAGCACACACCTATCGCAAGGAAGATGGAGTTATGGCAGACCATTGTGAACAGGGTCAATGCAGTGGGATACCATCCACGCACCAAGGATGACGTCTGGAAGAGATGGAATGACTTGCAGGGGAAGGTCAGGGGCATGGCATCAAGGCACCACATTGCAGTCCAGAAGACTGGAGGAGGACCGCCACCAACATCACCCGAATTAACAGACTGGGAGGAAAAGGTACTGGCCATCCTGCACCCTGAGGGACTCACTGGAGGAATGGACTTGGGTAAGTCGTCCACATTTACCACATATACACCATACCTGTAATACATGCACCACCCCCCCCACCCACACCCACCAGGACCAATACCCTACCCAGGCAACAGCCACTGAATCCACCCCCCCCTGCATGACCACAAACCCACTAACAGGCCCACATTCCTACCTCTGTGCACAGCCACCTACCCCTGCAAGTATCTACAATGGAACTACAAACCCCCATGCAACCCCACACTCGAATCAAAATGCAGTGTAAACCTCACAAAGGCACCCTGGATGGCCACTGAAAGTAACACCAGCACAAAATAGCCCAGTCATGTGCACCCCAAACGTTCATGAATTTGTAACAGACATGTCTATGTCCCCCAACAGGCACCACCACCCATGCCACCCTCACGGACAGGACAAGGAGTGCCAGTACCCCCCATGGAGACAGAGGCACCTCACAGGACACTGGTGAAGGATCCCTGGACACTGATGAGCAGGCAGGCCCCTCACACAGTCCTGGACTGTCACCATGCAGCAGCCCCACCCAGGAAACCGCTGTCACCCCTACCACCCATTCAAGGCCAGCAGCCCAGGGCAAGTGTCCCCACACCAGTGTATCCAGGCCATAGACTGGTAGAACACAGTTACAGATGCCACAGTCTCCCACTCCCAACATGCAAGAAGGCGAGGGCCCCAGTACAAGTGCTACTGCCAGACCTGTGCAGGGGACACAGGCACAGGGGCCTAGGGCAAGTACTAGGGTCTCAGTGGGCCAGGGGGGAGGCGACAGGATGGATGCAGCAGCCCAGGACGTGATATCTGAGGTATTGGGGGCCTACCAGCATACCCATGACAGGTTGGCACAGATAGTATCCACCCTGGAGTACAGTCAGAGGATGTAGCAGGAACACCACCAACAGGCCATGGAGCAGTAGAAACAGCACAACGCCACAATGGCCAGCATAGCAGGAGCACTGCTGCAGCTGGTACAACCCCAGTCTGAGACCCACACAGGACAGGAGGCCCCCACTACAGCACTCGACACCCACCTAGCAATTACACCATCAGCAGAAACATTCCAGGAACTACCCTCACAAGAAACCCAAGGGCCTACCATGTCATCCCCTCAAGGTCAACAGAAGGCACCCAAATGGACCCTCAGGCCAAGATATGGCACTGGAACCCCAGCAAAGAACAAGGCCCCCTTCAAGAAGTAACTCAGCAACAATCTGCACAGCAACCACCCCACTCAATCAGCCACCACACATTGCTAAGCGGCAATATGAATTAATGTAAGAAATGATGGACCCATCAATACTACCAACAAGGCTGCCACCATGTTGGCATTGAGGAAACCCACCCCTTACGACTTCCCATCACTGTAAATAGCACTATTCACTCCCTGCCCCCAATAAAACACATATCACACCTGTAACACTGTCGCCTGTGTTAAAATGTGAGCAAAGTGAAGTATGGATGCAACTGGCTGATAACCACTTTATTGTCAAATCGTTGCATGAAAGGACTCCTGTGTGCCTAAATGAGGGCCCAATGTAAATGCAGAAAATGTCAATCTGTAAAATGCAGAACTAGACCCTCTTTCACATATCATAATCAAACCCCCCCTAAATATGACTAAGCACACTGACAGTATGTGTCACAAACCCTAATTTCAACCCTAAGTCCCACAGAGTTACTGGAAGTAGAGTTGTATCAGTTGGGTCCTGGAATTGACATCTTCCCCTTCCTCATCATCACCATCACTCTCCTCCCCTCTCTGAGGTAGCTGGTGAGGACATACAGCACCCTCCAGCTCCAAGAGGGGGATAGAATGTCTCACTGTCACGTTGTGCAGCATGCAGCAGGCCACCACTATTCTACACACCTTTTCATGCCCATAGGCCAAGGAACTCCCAGAGATATGTAGACAATGAAATCTAGCCTTCAGGAGACCTATTGTGCGCTCTATCACCCTCCTAGTACGTCCATGGGCCTCATTGTAACTCCTCTCTGCATCTGTCCTAGGATTCCTCACTGGTGTCAGGAGCCAACGCAAGTTTGGATAGCCAGAATCACCTAGAAAAAGGTGCAATACAGAGTAGTCAATGTTAAGCCCCTTAGTCAGACAGCCTGGCTGTCTGCTATGTGTCAGTTAGTGACAGAAACACTTGCCTATGATCCACCCTCTGTCCTCTTGGAGTTGTTCCATCTTCTGTGGCACACTACTGTTCCTCAGCACAAAGGAACCATGGATTGAACCTGGGAACATGGCATTCACATGTGAGATGTACTGGTCTGCTGTACATACCCATTGGATGTTCATGGAATGAAAGTTCTTTCTGTTTCTGTACACCTGTTCACTGACTCTTGGGGGGATGATAGCTATGTGGGTGCCATTGATAGCACCTATCACATGGGGTATGTTGGCAAAGGCATAGAAATCAGACTTGATGGCAGGGAGGTATGTAGTTTGGGGAAATTTCACATAGGACTTCAGGTGTAGTACAAACGCATTTAGAAATCTTGTCAGTACCATGCTGAACATTGGCTGTGATAATCCAGCACCCATGCCCACTGTCACTTGAAATGATCCCATGGCCAGGAAATGGAGTGCGAAGAGCACCTGCACTTCAGTAGGGATGGCATGCTGATTACAATTTCCCAGCGTTAGTGAAGAATCCAGCAAAGCACAAAGTTCCTGAATTGGTGCACGTGGGAGTCTGTAATTGATTATGATCTGACGCTCCACCATGGTCCTCATATCCACAAGTGGTCTGTACACCGATGGTGCCCTTCTTCGCCACAAGGGTCGATACCTTCGAGGGATATCAAAAAGGTGTGATGAACACACATACATAGGCACACATTGTCATCAATTGTGCACTGCATATTTCATTGTAGTAAATCAACAGTAACAGCTTCTTGACAGATCTACATCTACACCTTATTGAGGGAACAGTGTTTTTCATGTGTGGTATATTACAAAATGGTCACATGCATAGGTGCTTCATGTGGCTAGTAGGGCCTGCATTGTGCACAATTTTATTTATAGATGCGTAGTTACTGCCAAAATGACTGCCCACTGTAATCCAGGCCTTTTGTTGTGGAAATGACCTCATACTGCTAGCGTTTGATGTAACATCAAAAGTTGGTCTTTACTGCCGTTCGCATAGTCATTGGTTAACATGGATGCCAATGGGGAATCCTGGCGTATCATGATGGCCCCCGGCGGTGGCGGTGCACACTGCTGCGGTACGTACATGAATTCGTCATCTATACTTCACTTGACTCCCTGATCTCGTGCGGACAGGTACTCCACTGTGTGTACTGCTGTGTCCTGCCTCTGGTCATGGATGTGGCTCCTGTTGCAGGGGAAAGGGCCCCGGACTTCACCCAGGAGTAACTGGAGAGGATAGTGGATGGGGTCCTGCCCCTGTACGCAAAACTCTACGGACTGCCAGAGGTACAGGTGAGTCTGGGTTTGGGGTACACTGTTTGGGTGTAATGGATGGTGTTGTAAGGACATATGTGTGCACCTCTCAGCCTGCATGGGCCGTGGTGCATGGCATGCTGTGTGCATATGGCCTGTAAGTCTGACAGTAATGTCCATCCCATAGTGGACGAATAGCCAGCTGTACCTATCTTGCAAGTGCCTGACCTCTGTATTCCATTTCTGTGTCACCCTTTTAGGTCAGCGCTCACCAGAAGAGGGCAATTTGGCATGCCATCGCCAAGGAGATGTGGACCCTGGGGGTCTTCTACAACCGGCAGAGCACCCACTGCAGAAAGAGGTGGGAGGACCTGCGGCGCTGGGCACATAAGATCTGTGAGGCCCAGCTGGGTAAGTCCTCCCAACGTGGAAGGGGTGCCCATCAGGCACTGACCCCCCTCATGCAACATATCCTGGCGGTGGCATACCCAGACCTGGATGGGCGCGTGAAGGCTGCACGGCAGTCACAAGGGGGTGAGTACTCATGTCACAAACTTCAGTCTGGAAGGATGTCTGTGTGTGCATTAGGGTTCATGCTGCTTAGAGGCAGGGACTCTGACTGGTGTCCATGTACATGATGGTACCCAAAGGGTGTCGGGGGTGTCTTTTTCAGGTCTCCCACACGTCGCCTCCTTAGGTAGTTCAGAGGATGGGTGTAGAGCAGTGTTCTGATCAGTAATCAGGGGCATGGCCATGGGCATAGTGAACGGTGCTGCCTGTTGGCTGTGTCTTCTGGGTGGGTGTATGTATGGGCCCTATGTACCTCTATTCAGCTATTTACAAGTGTCTCTCCTGTTTTGTCTCCCCATCCCTGTTCTCTTGTGTTGTTTTTGTACAGCAGCAACATCTGTTGAGGGAGCTGAGGCACCGGCAAGTGGGGAAGCAGCGGCCCACGGATCCTCGGAGGCAGAGACATCCAACGCCAAGGGGACCAGTGGGTGGGAGAGCGAGGGGAGTACCATGGGGAAGGCAACTACCACTGGAGGTAGTGACTCCGAGACCTCCTCCGATGGGGGCTTCCTGGCGGTGGTGGACCCTAGTGGCCACACCATTAGAGTGACATCTTCCGCCACCCCCATTCCATCAACGCCCTCCCTTCTGCTCCCCACCGAGTTGCCCGTGCCCGCTCACTCAGAAAGGTGGGCGTCTCCTTTGCCCCAGGCACCTCCTCCCCTGCCCCAGTCAGCCCTGCTGCCCTCACAGAGGAGGCTATTGACCTCCTGAGTACCATCTCTGTAGGGCAGACAACCATTGCCAATGCCATCCAGGGGCTAGCATCAGAGGTGCGGCAGACAAATGCCTATCTGGATGGCATTCACAGTGCCGTGTCTGCCCTACAGAGATCTTTTCAGGCTCTGGCCTCCTCTTGGATGGCAGTCAGTTTACCTGGCTATTCCGTCCCCTCTCCAACTCCTCTACCCCTTCCAGCACCCCACTCACTTCACCCGTCCAAAGCACACAATCTGGCATGCAGTCAAGCACATCAACACGCAAGAAGCACACTTCTAAACACAAGCACCACACCTCCCACCACAAACATTCACACAGCCAACATACACATGCACACACAACAATATCCACTTCCCCCAGTGTGCCTACCTCTTCCGCCTCCCTGTCTGTCCCCTCTACATCCACACCCTCATGCACTGCACCTTCAGTCACTGTTGCTGCTCCTTTTACTGCACTCACCTCAATAGCAGACATCCATACATGCACCCCAGACACCACACCTGCACTCATCACAACTACTGTAGTTGACACATGCAGCACACTCACCAGACTTGCAGACACCCACACAACGTACATCCACACTGGCAGCCTGTCTTCTCCCACTGTGTCCAACCCCCCTCCTCCAAAAACACACAAACGCACCAAGACACCCACCCATCACACATCCACCACACCACAGCATACTGTCTAGTCACCTGCACCCACTACACGCACCCCTATGCCACATACATCCACTGCCTCTGCCTCCACTTCCATGCCCTCATCCAGGACCACCCCAATTGCACCGAAAAAAACTTTTCCTCTCCAGTGCTGACCTCTTCCAACCCACTGGCCCACCCCGTCTTGTCCCTAAGCGTGCACACCTCCTTGCCCTTTCGACTCCTTCCACTTCACAGCCCACCTCTGTCTGCCCTTCACATTCCTGTGCCCATTCCCCAGAGAAAAATAAACCCCGTGCAGAGCCAAGTCCATCTGGCTCCACCTGCTCGAAACACCCCCCACCTTCAAAAGACAAACCCACACCCCCTCCACCTTCCAAGCGCAAGTCCAAGCCCCACCCCTGTCGCAAATCCCCATCCCCACCACCCACTTCCCCGTTCTATGAGGTCCCTGGATGCCCCTTTGTTGCCCCATTAGGTGGAGTACCGTGCACTTTTGGGAGTCATGTTTGGTCCGTTGTGGCCCATGGCACTTGTAGTGCTACGGACTGGCCATTGGCCCTGTTTGAAGTAGTTGGCTCTGTGAGCTTTAATAAAATATTTCTGTGTGGCCTGTGTTTTGGCGGCACACTGTTGAACCCTGGTCTTTCGTTTCATTGTTTGTGGGTGTGGGGCATTAGGATGTACTATGGTCAAGTTGGATTTGACTTGTGTCGGGTAAGTACCTCTTGCTGTGGTGTGCATGACTTGTGCTGCTGTGAAGGGTTGTGGGGGCGTTGCCGGGTGGGTGGAGTGGGTGAGTATGTAACTGTGCCCTTTCCTCCCTTGTTTCGTAGGTTGCGGTACTTACCGTCATAGTCTTCGTCAGCGGTCTCAGTCGTGGAGGTATATAGCAAGGAGCAGGGCTGGCATGATCTGCAGCTCTCTATCCATGTCTGCTTAGCCGCGTTGTGTGGGCCTCCATTGAGTGTTTCATTTGATTTGGTTCATTTCCACCTGGCTTTGCGTGGTGCTGGTTCCCGCCCCGGAACTAGCGGCGGACTAGTGGTTCATAATTTGATGGGCGGTTTGGGCCTTTCCGTTGGCCTGTGGGTGGACTCTGCCGTCGTCGTCAGCACTCCTCTCATGCCGGTGGGTGGTTTTCTGGATGCCTGTGCTTCGTTTGGTTCATTATTTGGTGTTCCGGACTGCTCCTCTGTTGGCGGTTTTTACCGCCACCGCCGGCGGCACGGTATGGACCGCTGTGTTCATAATGAGGGCCATACACTACATTTACCATGAATGACATTTCACTTCTTTGTGCAGTTGTTTAGCCTTTTTAGCGTGTTTCATGGGTCTACCTGGACTTGTTTCCCTCCTCTACAACCAAAGGATAACATGTATTGGCAAAGCCAATAGGTCTCGCCTATGCAAGAGCTATTGGGTTTGCCAATGTGTTTTAGCCATGTTCACCACTGTGGCTGTTGTTCAGCATGACTGTGTTGTGTAGCCATTTTTGTTATAGCTTCATGCACATTACTTTATCCCATTAGGCCTGCCGCTGTGCACTTTAACCTAGATATATTTCATTTGGCTTCGTTTAATATTTTAACAATAGCCACTTTTGCGGTCTTGCTTTATTTCTTTCTATCTAGCTGTTCTTGCTTAGGCCAGCACTACGCTCTCAAACAGGACATTCTTGTTCACTCTGTGCTTCTTTCAAGGCTGCAGTAAGGTAGGTTGCAGGTGAATGTGGTAAAAGTTTTGTCTCTGGTATTCATAGAAAAACACACATCCTTAGTAGGGACATTTTATCAGAACATCAGCTGTTTTATTATATGAACACTTCCCTGTCCATTACACGTTAGAGGAAGATTCCAGTCAGAGGACCATGACTGTATGCTGATTGCTGAACACTTCGCTACAGCTGCTTTTGCAGAATTCAGGCCTTTGCTCAGATATGGGGGATGATGTCTTCCCAGGGGAACCTGAAGGGCAGAACTAGAGCTTAACATGTTGTGCCCTATTGTAGCCTAGGTAGGAATTAGTCTATTGACTCTAGTGTCAATATGGTAGCGTTATTTCTATGCTACACTCTCCTTGTCACAATCTAATTCTGTCATTCTGTATTGTCCTGGTTATTGCAGTACATGCTTTGTTATCTAAGATGCAGTCGCCTCATTAAAACCTTATTGAAACATGTACTGCCTCTGTTTGTTTGTCATTGTGTATGTGAGACTAATGTAACTGAGAGAAACGGATGAGATCTGAGTAACCACATTATCCTTGAGAAGTCAATTGTGTCATGCGCTCGCCTGCCCAATCATCCCTGCTCTTGGGTAGAGGTGAGGCACTGCTAGTTACCCGGAGTAAAACCTGGATTGGGGCTACAGGTGTCACCTGCAGTAGGTTAAGACTCAGTCTCCCACACCGCAGGCGATTCTGCCACTCATCAACATCCAGTAGTCTCATTAGAATAATGAGAGCCTACGTGACAGCTAAAAGTTAGTGGCATTGAGGAGAGTGTTATAGAGTGGAATGGAGAAGAGTGCAGTAGAGTGTTGTAGAGAGAAGTGGCAGAGAGTGTTGTGTTTTGGAGTAGCATAGTGTGGAATCATGTTGAGTGGCGTAGAGTAGAGTGGACTGGTGAAGAGTGCATTAACATAGAGTGTTGGAGAGTATAGTGGTATAGAGTGCAGTGGCATTGATTTCAGCGACATATAATGCAGCATCATAGAATGCAGTGGCATAGATTAGAGTGGTGTATATTAGAGTAGACTGGTACAGAGTAGAGTGGCACAGTGTGGAGTAGAATGCAGTGGTGTAGCATGCAGTGGCATAGAGTAGAGTGGTGTAAAGTGGTGTGGAGTGGCATAGAGTTGAGTGATGCAGTAAGCAGTGGCGCAGATTAGATTGGAGTGACATAGTGTGCAGTGGCATAAAGTGCTAATTTGAGTAGCATAGAATGGTGCAGTGTTGCAGAGTGGCAAATTGCAGTAGTGTAGAGGGGAGTAGAGTGGCATAGAGAGCAGTGGCATAGAGTACAGTGATGCAGAGTACAGGGGCATAGAGCAGTGCAGAGTAGAGTGGCACCAGGTTCAGTGGCAGGTGTGCAGTGTTGCAGAGTGGCAAAGTGCAGTAGTGTAGAGTGGAGTAGAGTGGCATAAAGAACAGTGGCATAGAGTACAGTGATGCCGAGAGCAGTGGCATAATGTACAATGACATAGAGTGCAGTTGTGTAGAGTGCAGTGGTTAAGAGTAGAGTAGCATAGAGTGCAGTGGCATAGAATAGTGTGGCACAGAGTAGCACAGAGTGGCATACAGTGGCATAGAGTGCAGTGGCATAGAGTAGATTGTTTCAGAGTACAGTGAAGTGGCATAGAGTGGAGTAGTGCAGGGGAGAGTGCAATTGGATGAAGTGGCATAGAGTGTAAAGGCATAAACTGGTGTAGAGTGCTGTCGTATAGAGTGCAGTGGTGCAGAGTAGATTAGAGTGGAGTACAATGGATTGGTGTAGAGTGCAGGGATATTAAGTTAAGTGTTGCAGAGTAAAATGCCTTGGTGTAGAGTGTATTGGCAGACTGTGAAGTGGCGTAGAGAGCAGTGTTGCAGAGTGGCGTAGATTACAGTGGCGTGGAATTATCAAGGCACTTAGTCCACCATAGAGTTATTAAAGTTAAAAGTATGTCACAAAAGTACTACTAACTGATTGTGAAAAATATATTTCTAAACACTCCTATCTAATCTGTTAGAATCTTCAGTTTTGTATCATTTAATAATCTTTCAAATCATTGTTTATTTTAATAGAAACAATATTAAATGTGTTTTTCATCTAATGTTTTGATGGCAAATGAACCTGTAAGACATTTCTAGAAGTTGCACTTGGAAAGCTTGATCTCAAATAGACCTTTTATTTCAGGTGTGTGAAGGGCTACATGTTATTCTTATTCCATGGGAATATTATTCCACAAGAATATTGTGAACTTTCTCCAAGATGCCTCTGCAATTCCAAGCTGACTTTTTAAATCACAAGTAGAATTCTGTTTTTATAATTTCCCAAAAGAAAGCCTGTGCAACAATGTTGTGTCTATAACCACTGAATCACTTTGTAGCACACATGACACAACAATTGCCTGGATCCAATTGTGAAAAAAGCTGGCTATCTTTGCAATGTATCTTCTGGAGATCAGGTTGCGCGCCTGGTACTATAGAAGTTGTGCAGAGTAGATTGATGTGGTCTAGACTGGAGTGGTGTAGAGTCAGTGGCAAAGAGTGCAGTGATGTAGAGTTGGATGGTACAGGATAGAGTGGAGAGGCATATCATGAAGTGGTATAGAGTGCAGTGGCTCAGAGTGCAGTGGTGCGGAGTAGTGTAAAGTGGAGTGGTAAAGAGCAGAGTGCAGTGGTATGGAGTGGTGCAGAGTAAAGTGGAGTAGCATAGATTGGAAGATTCATGGTGTGGTGGCAAACAGCCATTACAGATGACACATTTTCATTTGAAATGCCTATTGCATTTACACAGACACACAGTTTTACTGATAAAACTATACGGTACCCAGACAAATGTGTGGAAATTGCATCACCTAGTTTAATGGGTCGTTTTGACTATATTAAAGTATTTGTCTGCGACACACTTCGGAAATAACAAAAATGTGTTTCATTTTTGTGTTCATAATTCTGTTTTTTTCTGAAATACTTACACAGTTCATTTAAATGTTGTGTGCTAGAAAAAAACTCTTTCCTACCTCCAGTATCAATCAATATTGCACATAAATTCTCTCACTTTTAAGTCAGAGAAAGGAAAGTAAGCAAGCACCCTTGGAAGACAGTGCCTGACATTTGACCTCAGTCTTTGAATGCTCACAAAGTGTGACAACATAAAAACAGCATTTAAAAGCCTCTTAACAGAAAGCAAGTTTGTGGAAGAATACAGAAAACACAGTTTCGGCAACAGGAGAGACAAAATGAACCTGGAGAGCCTAAAGCAAATAAAGCCAGCAAATGGAAAGCCAAGCGGAATGCATTCCTAGTCAACTTTCTGAAAGTCTCCAAGATGCACTGCTGGTAGGCTGTGACCTAAAAAAGTATTCATTAGTTAAGGACATAGGCCTTCATTATGACATTGGCGGTGACTGTTAAAGTGGCGGTAATACCGCCAACAGTCTGGTGGTGATTACTGCCAAATTATGACCATGGCGCTGGTAACTCTTAGAGACAGCCAATGTACCCCACCATCCGCCAGGGCGTTAACACCACTCACCATGGCGGTAGCCATCAACAGCAAGGAGGAAGACAAGGTACCACCCACTATATTATGACACTGCAAACTGGCACAATTTCCGGGGCGGTACCAACGGCATCAAAAGCCTGGCGGAAACACATCACAGAAGACCAAAGTCTCTCCAACAGAGACACAGAGAAGACCAACGCCACCACGGAGTCGGAATTGCAAGTCTTACCGATGCTCTTCTATGCCATGCTGCACCTGGAACACCAACGCCGACGAAGATGAAGACGATGAGTACAGCCGCTTAGCACACAAGGGAGGGAGGGAGGAAAAGGAGAGTGACACACACACCAGACACACACACACACACCATACACACAACCAGCTGCAGATGTAAACTAATGGCACACAACACAGGGCATAATAATACAAGGATTACAGGTTGGCAGTACTGAAATTGTAATAGTAAGGCAACACCCACCATATGAACCAATTTTACAACAAAGATACATGAACAATTTTCCAGAAAGGGCCAATGCCTCTTCCAAAGCACATAAGGATCACATGGCCACAGGGCACAGTCCAAGCCCCAACTTGATCCTGACTAACTCCGCACATCTCACATGGGCAACATCTCAGAAGTGGACAGGCAACTCAGGGGGAAGGAGGTCAGGGGGGACCTCAGCTGAAGTCAGGAACTTGCCCACTGCTCCTGGAGGGGTCTCCATGCCAATTTTCCAATGCTGGGGAGATCAAGGTCACAGTCTCTGAGATGGGGAACTTGCCTACTGCTTCTGGAGGGGGCTCCATGCCCATTTCCCAAAGCTGGGGGGTCCAAGGTCATAGTCTCTGAAGTGGGGAACTCGCCCACTGCTTCTGGAGGGGGATCCTTGTACAACAGTCCCTGGAGGGTGGCCTACATGCCCTCTGCTGGAGGTGAGGGCTGCATTGTCTCCGCTGGGGGATGTGTCTTCAGGGCAGTCTCTGCTGGAGGTGAGAGCTGCTGTGTCTCTGCTGGGTGAGGTGTCGCCTGGGCAGCCTCTGCTGGAGGTGAGGGCTGCTGTGTCTCTGCTGGGGGAGGTGGCTCCTGGGCAGCCTCTGCAGGAGGTGAGGGCTGCTGGGGGAGGTGTCTCCTGGGCAGCCTCTGCTGGAGGTGAGGGCTGCTGTTTCTCTGCTGGGGGAGGTGTCTCCTCAGCAGCCTCTGCTGGAGGTGAGGACTGCTGTGTCTCTGCTGGGGAGGTGTTGCCTGGGCAGCCTCCTCTGGAGGTGAGGGCTGCTGTGTCTCTGCTGAGGGAGGTGTCTCCTGGGCAGCCTCTGCTGGAGGTGAAGGCTGCTGTGACCCCGCTGGAGGTGAGGGCTTCTTGCATGTAATTGGTGGTTGAGGGGGAACCTCCTCTGTCATTGGTGGTTGAGTGGGAACCTTTTCTGACATTTGTGGTTGAGTGGGAACCTCTTTTGTCATTGGTGGTTGAGTGGGAACCTCTTCTGTCATTGGTGGATGAGTGGGATCCTTCCCTTTTCTGGCTGGTGGAGTGGGATTCTTCCCTTTCCTGGCTGGCAGATTGGGATCCTTCCCTTTCCTGGCTGGTAGAGTGGGATAGTTTCCTTTCCTGGCTGGTGGAGTGAGATCCTTCCCTTTCCTGGCTGGTGGAGTGGCATCCTTCACTGTCTTGCCTCCACGACTATGAGGTCCCTCCACTGTCCCCGTGGACTGTTTGGCTGAGGTGCTGGGCTCGGTCATTATGACCCTGCTCTTACGGGCAGGACTGGGGGAGGGAAGAGGTCAAGTTGGTCATGGAAAAGCTTCTTAGGGACATTGTAGCAAGATGAGGGAGGAGGGATGGGAGTGGAGGTTGAGGGAGTGGTTGTTGGAGGAGTACATCTGCTGGACTTGGGTGCAGGTGCATGGGCAGTGTGCAGATGCGAGGTGGATGGCTGTTGTGTGTCTGAGTGCCTGCGTCTGTGTCCTTTAGGAAGGGGGGACAGACAGGGTGGGAGAGGACACAGGGGACGCGTGGATGGATGTTGTGGAGGTGTCTGCTAGTGAGGTGTGTGTGCTGCTTGGTGTGGTGATGCTACTGGTGGCTGTTGAAGCAGTGCATGCAGGTATGAGTGTGGATGTGACTCTGAGGGAGGTGGAGAAGAAGGAGGAGGGGAGACAGTGGAGGCAGTGGATGTGGATGTGTGTGCAACTATCTGTTGTTTGTGTGAGTGCCTATGGACTGAAGTGTGGTGCCTGTGTTTGACTGTGCCACTCTTGTGTGATGTCTTGTGTGCGTGCTCGTCTGTATGTGTGCATGGGATGTGTTGGGTTTGAGGAGACTGGGACTGGGAAGTGGTAGTTGGAGGGGGGACGGTAGGAACAGGGACAGTGGCTATCATCAGAGAGGAGGCCAGCGCCTGAAACGATCTCTGCTGGGCCACCAAGCCACCTTGGATGCCCTCCAGGAATGCATTGCATTGCTGCATCTGGGATGCCAGCCCATGGATGGCATCACAATGGTTGACTTCCCTACAGAGATGGATCTAAAGAGGTCAATAGCCTGCTCACTCAGGGCAGCAGGGCTCACTGGGGCAGGGCCTGAAGTTCCTGGGGCGAAGGAGATGCCCACCCTCCTTGGTGAGAAGGCACAAGCAACTCACTGAGGGGCTACTGGGAGGGCGGTGCTGGTACGGGGGTGGCGGCTGTACCTGCAGCTGGGGTGGTCACAGAAGTATCCCCCACCACCAGGGAGCTTCCATTGAAGGAGTTACCTAAGTCAGTGTTGTCACCTCCTGTCTCCGCTGTGGTGCTCCCCTTGCCCTCTATCCCACTGGTTTCCTCAGCGTTGGTGGACTCTGCCTCCTGGGTCCTATGGGATGCAACTCCCTGTGTCACCAGTGCCCCACGCTAATGCGCACATGGACAGGATGACAGAAGGAGAAGGGGGAGGGAGAGAAAGGGAGCACTGGGTCAATTACAGCACCAACAGCACAGTTGGCATACACAGCACCGTCACACACAGGGATCAGGATTGAACCACCATGCATTGCACTGGCAATGAATTGTCTAGATGCCACAGCAAGATAAGGGCCAAACACCGCCAACTGCACACCTCTTGTGACCCACAAAGACCTGACTGACGGAATGCAAACAAGCTAGGTTACCTGCATTTGTGATACACCCATTTCCCTTGAACTGGATCATGCTGCAATGTCTGTCCTGGCATTAAGGGGCACCCGGTAACTCACAACCACTACCCGGATCCCATGCCACCTACCAATTTTTGTAGTAATGCCGACTGTAGTCACCCCCTTGTGGCAGCTATGATACTCTCAAGTGCCCATCCTGCTCTAGGTAGGCCACCGCCAGTAAGCAGGCCATCAGGGGGGTCAGGTTCTGATAGGCAACCCTTCCTCGTTGGGAGGCCATCCCCAGCTGGGCCCCCATGGTCTTCCGTGCCCAGCGTCTCAGGTCCTCCCACCCTTTCCTGCAGTGGGTGCTCCGCCTGCTGTAGACCCCCAGGGTCAGCACGTCCGTGGTGATGGTACACCACAATCCCTCCTTTTGATGGGCACTGACCTGCAGAGGTAATACAGACAGGAGGACAGCATTACACATACAATCCAGCCTGTCACACATATGGCCCCAAATCCTGTTTCCAAATCCATTGACACACACATCGCCCGGCCCACACCATGTACACTTCCACCAGATACCACTCCACATATGACACAATGCCTGCACACACATCTCCAGGCAACCCTCCCAAATGCATCGTGCCCAACGTATACTCACCTGTTGGTCTGGAGGCCCATACAACTGTCCATACTGGGAAAGGACCCTATCCAACAAGCGCTCCAACTCCATCGAAGTAAAGGCAGGGGTCCTTTCCCTGGTCACACGGGCCATAGCAGGTTCCAGACACAGGTCACAGCAGCAAACGCAGTGTAGGTGTTGTCCTGTGGAATGCCAGGAATCAAGTGAGGTTATAGACAGAAAATGCCAGTCACGTCTGCGGCGGTGTACACCATCACCGCTGCTGCTGATCCCCATTGGCCACTATACTCCATAGAGTCAAATCAAATCATTAACATTTATAAAGCGCGCTACTCACCCGTGCGGGTCTCAAGGCGCTAGGGGGGAAAGGGGGGGTTATCGCTGCTCGAACAGCCAAGTCTTTAGGAGTCTCCGGAAAGCGGAGTGGTCCTGGGTGGTCCTGAGGCTGGTGGGGAGGGAGTTCCAGGTCTTGGCCGCCAGGAAGGAGAAATATCTCCCACCCGCCGTGGAGCGGCGGGTGCGAGGGACGGCAGCAAGTGCGAGGCCAGCGGAGCGGAGGGGGCGGGTGGGGACGTAGAAGCTGAGGCGTCTGTTGAGGTATTCCGGTCCCTTGTTGTGGAGGGCTTTGTGTGCGTGGGTGAGAAGACGGAAGGTGATCCTTTTGCTGACTGGGAGCCAATGCAGGTGTCTCAGGTGTGCGGAGATGTGGCTGTTGCGGGGTACCTCGAGGATGAGGCGGGCCGAGGCGTTTTGGATGCGTTGCAGGCGGTTTTGGAGTTTGGCGGTGGTCCCGGCGTAGAGGGTATTGCCGTAGTCCAGGCGACTCGTGACAAGGGCGTGGGTCACGGTTTTCTGGTGTCGGCGGGGATCCAGCGGAAGATCTTGCGGAGCATGCGGAGAGTGAGGAAGCAGGCGGAGGACACGGCGTTGACTTGCTTGGTCATGGTGAGAAGAGGGTCCAAGATGAAGCCGAGGTTGCGGGCGTGGTCTGCGGGGGTCGGTGCGGTGCCGAGGGCCGTGGGCCACCAGGAGTCGTCCCAGGCGGACGGGGTGTTGCCGAGGATGAGGACTTCCGTTTTTTCAGAGTTCAGCTTTAGGCGGCTGAGCCTCATCCAATCTGCGACGTCCTTCATACCCTCTTGTAGGTTGGTCTTGGCGCTGGCGGGGTCCTTGGTGAGGGAGAGTACAAGTTGGGTGTCGTCGGCGTAGGAGGTGATGATGATGTCGTGCTTGCGTACGATGTCGGCGAGGGGGCTCATGTAGACATTGAAGAGTGTCGGGCTGAGCGATGAGCCTTGAGGTACGCCGCAGATGATCTTGGTGGGTTCTGAGCGAAACGGAGGGAGGTAAACTCTTTGGGAGCGGTTAGCGAGGAAGGAGGCGATCCAGTCCAGGGCCTGGCCTTGGATCCCGGTGGAGCGTAGGCGGGTGATTAGGGTGCGGTGACAGACGGTGTCAAAGGCAGCCGAGAGGTCGAGGAGAATGAGGGCGACTGTTTCACCGTTGTCCATCAGGGTTCTGATGTCGTCTGTGACTGAGATGAGGGCGGTTTCCGTGCTGTGGTTGGTTCGGAATCCGGTTTGTGAAGGGTCGAGCAGGTTGTTGTCTTCCAGGAAGGTGGTCAGCTGTTTGTTGACGGTCTTTTCTATTACCTTGGCTGGGAAAGGTAGAAGAGAGATGGGGCGGAAGTTTTTCAGGTCGCTTAGGTCAGCCGTAGGTTTCTTTAGTAGGGCGTTGACTTCAGCGTGCTTCCAGCATTCGGGGAAGGTAGCAGAAGAAAAAGAAGAGTTGATGACGGTCTGGAGGTGCGGGGCGATGATGTCGTCGGCTTTGTTAAAGATGAAGTGCGGGCAGGGGTCCGAAGGGGCGCCGGAGTGGATAGAGTTCATGATGGATTTGGTTTCTTCCGTGTTGATGTGGGTCCAGTTGTTGAGGGTGATGTCCGGGGAAGCGGGTTCAGTGGTGTATGGTTGGGTCTGGTGTCCGAAGCTGTCGTGGAGGTCGCTGATCTTGCGATGGAAGAAAGTGGCGAGGGATTCGCACAAATCCTGTGAGGGCGTGACGGCGTTGGCGCTGGCGCTGGGGTTGGAGAACTCTTTGACGATGCTGAAGAGTTCTCTGCTGTTGTGGCTGTTTTTGTCTAGTCTGTCGGAGAAAAAGTTCCTTTTGGCAGTGCGGATCAGGTGGTGGTGTTCGCGTGTAGCGTTCTTGAGGGCGGTCATGTTGTCAGCGGTGTGGTCCTTGCGCCAGGCCTTCTCAAGGGCACGACAAGTTTTCTTTGATTCTTTGAGGGTGTCAGAGAACCAGAGAGGTTTTTTGGTGTTGGTCTGTCGATGCGTGCGTTTGAGGGGAGCAAGGTTGTCAGCGCAGTTGGAGATCCAGTTTGTGAGGTTGAGAGCTGCGTCGTTGGGGTCGGTGGTGAGGGTGGGTTGGTTGGCGGCGAGAGCGGAGAAGAGTTGCTCTTCAGGGATCTTGTTCCACTGTCGACGAGGGATGGGTTGAGTGCGGAGGTGGGAGGTCTCGCGTCGGAATGTGAAGTGGACGCAGCTGTGGTCGGTCCAGTGTAGGGCAGAGGTGTGGCTGAAGAAGACGTGTTTGCTGGCGGAGAAGATAGGGTCGAGCGTGTGTCCGGCGATGTGGGTGGCGGTGTTCACCAGTTGTTTGAGGCCGAGGTTGGCGAGGTTGTCGAGCAGGGTGGTGGTGTTGGGGTCGTTGTTTTGTTCCAGATGGAAGTTGAGGTCGCCTAGGAGGATGTAGTCCGGTGAGGCGAGGGCGTGCGGGGAGATGAAGTCGGCGATGGCGTCGCTGAAAGAGGCGCGAGGTCCGGGAGGACGGTAGACGAGGGATCCTCTGAGGGTGGTCCTTGGGTCGGTGCGAATCTGAAAATGCAGGTGTTCAGCGGTGAGGGGGGGGTCTTCAGTGGAGGTGGTGACGCTGATGGAGTCTTTGAAGATGATGGCGACACCTCCTCCTACTTGGTTGGTGCGGTCTTTTCTGGAGATCTTGTAGCCTTCGGGGATGGCGGGTAGCGATGTCTGGAGCAGAGGAGGCGTTCATCCATGTCTCCGTGATGAAGGCGACGTCCGGGGCTGTGGAGTCCAGGAGGTCCCAAAGTTCAACGGCGTGCTTGTGGACGGAACGAGCGTTGATCAGGATGCACTTGAGGTGGTTGATGGCGCGTGGGCTTGTGGTCGTGGTAGTTGCGTGGTGGAAGATGCGTTTGCAGGAGTTGCAGGCGAAGGGTCCATGGGTGCGTTTGGGGTGAGCTAGGAAGCAGGTTTTGGAGCGCCCTGGGTTGAGGGCGTGGAGGGTGGTGGGGTCGTAGCGGATCAGCGGGGCTTGGGGGAGCTGGGGACCAGGGGTCGTGGCGCTGGGCGCGGGCCAGGCGCGGACGGGCGCAGACGGGCTTGCCTCTGGCGCGCCTCCAGCGCGCCAGCGGCGTGCCCGCTGCGCAGTCGCGCAGCGGCCGCCATAAGAGGTAGGAGGGGGGGGAGGGGTCAGCTGGGGGCGAATGGGAGCTGGGGGGCGGGGCGTGCAGGAGGTCGCGGCGGGAAAGCGCGAGGGAGGGGGGGGGACAGGTAGAGTGAGAGGAGCTGGGGGAGGGGTTTTAGGGTGGAGGAGGGTGAGTGTTAGGAGGTTTGGAGATTAGGGAGAGAGATAGGAGTAAGGTTGTGAAGATAGGGGAGGGGGGGTTGTAGAGGTGGGTGAGGGAGAGAGGTAGAGTGAGAGGATAGGGAGATAGGTAGTAGAGGGGGGTGGCGGGAGGGGGGAGAGATAGAGAAATAGATAGAGAAAATAGATAGAGAAGTCGATAGATAGGGAAATAGATAGATAGACAGATAGGTAGGTAGGAGGAGGTGGAGAGTGGGGGAGTTAGATAGTGAGATAGGGAGCTAGAGAGATAGGAAGATAGGAGGAGTGAGGGAGGTAGATAGCGAACGGGTTAGCTAGGGGTGAGAGAGGGGGAGGCGAGTGAGGGAGGGGGATGAGGAAGGAGCAGGAGGGCAGGCTCGGGGGAAGAAGACGGAGGAGGTAGAAGAGCCGAAGACAGGAGAACAGAAGACAGAAGAACAGAAGACAGAAGAACAGAAGACCGGAAGACCGGAAGAGCAGAAGACAGAAGCACAGAAGATCGGAAGAGCAGAAGAACAGAGAAGAACAGAGAAGAACAGAGAAGAACCGAGAAGAAGAACACAGAAGCACCGAGAAGAACAGAGAAGAAGAACACAGAAGACCGGAAGAACACAGAAGAACAGAAGGGAAGAACAGAAGAACAGAAGAGAAGAACGGAAGAATACAGAAGAAGATTGCAGAGGGGGAGCGAGGAGGAAGAGACAGAGAGGAGGAAAAGAAGCAGGAGCAGGAGAGAAGGTGAGTGGCGCGGGGCAGGGCGAGGGGCTGGGAGGAGGGGGGTACTTACAGTTAGGTGGGTCTCAGGAACACAGGAACTCGGGAACTTGGAGGAGCTGCAGCGGCAGGGGGAGCGACCTACCCTTGGGTCAAGGGTCGCTACCACTGTCGCGCAGCGGCCGCCATAAGAGGTAGGAGGGGGGGGAGGGGTCAGCTGGGGGCGAATGGGAGCTGGGGGGCGGGGGCGTGCAGGAGGTCGCGGCGGGAAAGCGCGAGGGAGGGGGGGGACAGGTAGAGTGAGAGGAGCTGGGGGAGGGGGTTTAGGGTGGAGGAGGGTGAGTGTTAGGAGGTTTGGAGATTAGGGAGAGAGATAGGAGTAAGGTTGTGAAGATAGGGGAGGGGGGGTTGTAGAGGTGGGTGAGGGAGAGAGGTAGAGTGAGAGGATAGGGAGATAGGTAGTAGAGGGGGGTGGCGGGAGGGGGGGAGAGATAGAGAAATAGATAGAGAAAATAGATAGAGAAGTCGATAGATAGGGAAATAGATAGATAGACAGATAGGTAGGTAGGAGGAGGTGGAGAGTGGGGGAGTTAGATAGTGAGATAGGGAGCTAGAGACATAGGAAGATAGGAGGAGTGAGGGAGGTAGATAGCGAACGGGTTAGCTAGGGGTGAGAGAGGGGGAGGCGAGTGAGGGAGGGGGATGAGGAAGGAGCAGGAGGGCAGGCTCGGGGGAAGAAGACGGAGGAGGTAGAAGAGCCGAAGACAGGAGAACAGAAGACAGAAGAACAGAAGACAGAAGAACAGAAGACCGGAAGACCGGAAGAGCAGAAGACAGAAGCACAGAAGATCGGAAGAGCAGAAGAACAGAGAAGAACAGAGAAGAACAGAGAAGAACAGAGAAGAACCGAGAAGAAGAACACAGAAGCACCGAGAAGAACAGAGAAGAAGAACACAGAAGACCGGAAGAACACAGAAGAACAGAAGGGAAGAACAGAAGAACAGAAGAGAAGAACAGAAGAATACAGAAGAAGATTGCAGAGGGGGAGCGAGGAGGAAGAGACAGAGAGGAGGAAAAGAAGCAGGAGCAGGAGAGAAGGTGAGTGGCGCGGGGCAGGGCGAGGGGCTGGGAGGAGGGGGGGTACTTACAGTTAGGTGGGTCTCAGGAACACAGGAACTCGGGAACTTGGAGGAGCTGCAGCGGCAGGGGGAGCGACCTACCCTTGGGTCAAGGGTCGCTACCACTGTCGCGCAGCGGCCGCCATAAGAGGTAGGAGGGGGGGGGAGGGGTCAGCTGGGGGCGAATGGGAGCTGGGGGGCGGGGGCGTGCAGGAGGTCGCGGCGGGAAAGCGCGAGGGAGGGGGGGGGACAGGTAGAGTGAGAGGAGCTGGGGGAGGGGGTTTAGGGTGGAGGAGGGTGAGTGTTAGGAGGTTTGGAGATTAGGGAGAGAGATAGGAGTAAGGTTGTGAAGATAGGGGAGGGGGGGTTGTAGAGGTGGGTGAGGGAGAGAGGTAGAGTGAGAGGATAGGGAGATAGGTAGTAGAGGGGGTGGCGGGAGGGGGGGAGAGATAGAGAAATAGATAGAGAAAATAGATAGAGAAGTCGATAGATAGGGAAATAGATAGACAGATAGGTAGGTAGGAGGAGGTGGAGAGTGGGGGAGTTAGATAGTGAGATAGGGAGCTAGAGAGATAGGAAGATAGGAGGAGTGAGGGAGGTAGATAGCGAACGGGTTAGCTAGGGGTGAGAGAGGGGGAGGCGAGTGAGGGAGGGGGATGAGGAAGGAGCAGGAGGGCAGGCTCGGGGGAAGAAGACGGAGGAGGTAGAAGAGCCGAAGACAGGAGAACAGAAGACAGAAGAACAGAAGACAGAAGAACAGAAGACCGGAAGACCGGAAGAGCAGAAGACAGAAGCACAGAAGATCGGAAGAGCAGAAGAACAGAGAAGAACAGAGAAGAACAGAGAAGAACAGAGAAGAAGAACACAGAAGCACCGAGAAGAACAGAGAAGAAGAACACAGAAGACCGGAAGAACACAGAAGAACAGAAGGGAAGAACAGAAGAACAGAAGAATACAGAAGAAGATTGCAGAGGGGGAGCGAGGAGGAAGAGACAGAGAGGAGGAAAAGAAGCAGGAGCAGGAGAGAAGGTGAGTGGCGCGGGGCAGGGCGAGGGGCTGGGCGGAGGGGGGTACTTACAGTTAGGTGGGTCTCAGGAACACAGGAACTCGGGAACTTGGAGGAGCTGCAGCGGCAGGGGGAGCGACCTACCCTTGGGTCAAGGGTCGCTACCACTGTCGCGCAGCGGCCGCCATAAGAGGTAGGAGGGGTCAGCTGGGGGCGAATGGGAGCTGGGGGGCGGGGGCGTGCAGGAGGTCGCGGCGGGAAAGCGCGAGGGAGGGGGGGGGACAGGTAGAGTGAGAGGAGCTGGGGGAGGGGGTTTAGGGTGGAGGAGGGTGAGTGTTAGGAGGTTTGGAGATTAGGGAGAGAGATAGGAGTAAGGTTGTGAAGATAGGGGAGGGGGGGTTGTAGAGGTGGGTGAGGGAGAGAGGTAGAGTGAGAGGATAGGGAGATAGGTAGTAGAGGGGGTGGCGGGAGGGGGGGAGAGATAGAGAAATAGATAGAGAAAATAGATAGAGAAGTCGATAGATAGGGAAATAGATAGACAGATAGGTAGGTAGGAGGAGGTGGAGAGTGGGGGAGTTAGATAGTGAGATAGGGAGCTAGAGAGATAGGAAGATAGGAGGAGTGAGGGAGGTAGATAGCGAACGGGTTAGCTAGGGGTGAGAGAGGGGGAGGCGAGTGAGGGAGGGGGATGAGGAAGGAGCAGGAGGGCAGGCTCGGGGGAAGAAGACGGAGGAGGTAGAAGAGCCGAAGACAGGAGAACAGAAGACAGAAGAACAGAAGACCGGAAGACCGGAAGAGCAGAAGACAGAAGCACAGAAGATCGGAAGAGCAGAAGAACAGAGAAGAACAGAGAAGAACAGAGAAGAACAGAGAAGAACCGAGAAGAAGAACACAGAAGCACCGAGAAGAACAGAGAAGAAGAACACAGAATACCGGAAGAACACAGAAGAACAGAAGGGAAGAACAGAAGAGAAGAACAGAAGAATACAGAAGAAGATTGCAGAGGGGGAGCGAGGAGGAAGAGACAGAGAGGAGGAAAAGAAGCAGGAGCAGGAGAGAAGGTGAGTGGCGCGGGGCAGGGCAAGGGGCTGGGAGGAGGGGGGTACTTACAGTTAGGTGGGTCTCAGGAACACAGGAACTCGGGAACTTGGAGGAGCTGCAGCGGCAGGGGGAGCGACCTACCCTTGGGTCAAGGGTCGCTACCACTGTCGCGCAGCGGCCGCCATAAGAGGTAGGAGGGGGGGGGAGGGGTCAGCTGGGGGCGAATGGGAGCTGGGGGGCGGGGGCGTTCAGGAGGTCGCGGCGGGAAAGCGCGAGGGAGGGGGGGGACAGGTAGAGTGAGAGGAGCTGGGGGAGGGGGTTTAGGGTGGAGGAGGGTGAGTGTTAGGAGGTTTGGAGATTAGGGAGAGAGATAGGAGTAAGGTTGTGAAGATAGGGGAGGGGGGGTTGTAGAGGTGGGTGAGGGAGAGAGGTAGAGTGAGAGGATAGGGAGATAGGTAGTAGAGGGGGTGGCGGGAGGGGGGGAGAGATAGAGAAATAGATAGAGAAAATAGATAGAGAAGTCGATAGATAGGGAAATAGATAGACAGATAGGTAGGTAGGAGGAGGTGGAGAGTGGGGGAGTTAGATAGTGAGATAGGGAGCTAGAGAGATAGGAAGATAGGAGGAGTGAGGGAGGTAGATAGCGAACGGGTTAGCTAGGGGTGAGAGAGGGGGAGGCGAGTGAGGGAGGGGGATGAGGGAGGAGCAGGAGGGCAGGCTCGGGGGAAGAAGACGGAGGAGGTAGAAGAGCCGAAGACAGGAGAACAGAAGACAGAAGAACAGAAGACATGAAGACCGGAAGAGCAGAAGACAGAAGCACAGAAGATCGGAAGAGCAGAAGAACAGAGAAGAACAGAGAAGAACAGAGAAGAACAGAGAAGAACCGAGAAGAAGAACACAGAAGCACCGAGAAGAACAGAGAAGAAGAACACAGAAGACCGGAAGAACACAGAAGAACAGAAGGGAAGAACAGAAGAGAAGAACAGAAGAATACAGAAGAAGATTGCAGAGGGGGAGCGAGGAGGAAGAGACAGAGAGGAGGAAAAGAAGCAGGAGCAGGAGAGAAGGTGAGTGGCGCGGGGCAGGGCAAGGGGCTGGGAGGAGGGGGGTACTTACAGTTAGGTGGGTCTCAGGAACACAGGAACTCGGGAACTTGGAGGAGCTGCAGCGGCAGGGGGAGCGACCTACCCTTGGGTCAAGGGTCGCTACCACTGTCGCGCAGCGGCCGCCATAAGAGGTAGGAGGGGGGGGGAGGGGTCAGCTGGGGGCGAATGGGAGCTGGGGGGCGGGGGCGTTCAGGGGGTCGCGGCGGGAAAGCGCGAGGGAGGGGGGGGGACAGGTAGAGTGAGAGGAGCTGGGGGAGGGGGTTTAGGGTGGAGGAGGGTGAGTGTTAGGAGGTTTGGAGATTAGGGAGAGAGATAGGAGTAAGGTTGTGAAGATAGGGGAGGGGGGGTTGTAGAGGTGGGTGAGGGAGAGAGGTAGAGTGAGAGGATAGGGAGATAGGTAGTAGAGGGGGTGGCGGGAAGTGGGGAGAGATAGAGAAATAGATAGAGAAAATAGATAGAGAAGTCGATAGATAGGGAAATAGATAGACAGATAGGTAGGTAGGAGGAGGTGGAGAGTGGGGGAGTTAGATAGTGAGATAGGGAGCTAGAGAGATAGGAAGATAGGAGGAGTGAGGGAGGTAGATAGCGAACGGGTTAGCTAGGGGTGAGAGAGGGGGAGGCGAGTGAGGGAGGGGGATGAGGAAGGAGCAGGAGGGCAGGCTCGGGGGAAGAAGACGGAGGAGGTAGAAGAGCCGAAGACAGGAGAACAGAAGACAGAAGAACAGAAGACAGAAGAACAGAAGACCGGAAGAGCAGAAGACAGAAGACCAGAAGAACAGAAGACAGAAGCACAGAAGATCGGAAGAGCAGAAGAACAGAGAAGAACAGAGAAGAACAGAGAAGAAGAACACAGAAGCACCGAGAAGAACAGAGAAGAACACAGAAGACCGGAAGAACACAGAAGAACAGAAGGGAAGAACAGAAGAACAGAAGAATACAGAAGAAGATTGCAGAGGGGGAGCGAGGAGGAAGAGACAGAGAGGAGGAAAAGAAGCAGGAGCAGGAGAGAAGGTGAGTGGCGCGGGGCAGGGCGAGGGGCTGGGAGGAGGGGGGGTACTTACAGTTAGGTGGGTCTCAGGAACACAGGAACTCGGGAACTTGGAGGAGCTGCAGCGGCAGGGGGAGCGACCTACCCTTGGGTCAAGGGTCGCTACCACTGTCGCGCAGCGGCCGCCATAAGAGGTAGGAGGGGGGGAGGGGTCAGCTGGGGGCGAATGGGAGCTGGGGGGCGGGGGCGTGCAGGAGGTCGCGGCGGGAAAGCACGAGGGAGGGGGGGGGACAGGTAGAGTGAGAGGAGCTGGGGGAGGGGGTTTAGGGTGGAGGAGGGTGAGTGTTAGGAGGTTTGGAGATTAGGGAGAGAGATAGGAGTAAGGTTGTGAAGATAGGGGAGGGGGGGTTGTAGAGGTGGGTGAGGGAGAGAGGTAGAGTGAGAGGATAGGGAGATAGGTAGTAGAGGGGGTGGCGGGAGGGGGGGAGAGGTAGAGAAATAGATAGAGAAAATAGATAGAGAAGTCGATAGATAGGGAAATAGATAGACAGATAGGTAGGTAGGAGGAGGTGGAGAGTGGGGGAGTTAGATAGTGAGATAGGGAGCTAGAGAGATAGGAAGATAGGAGGAGTGAGGGAGGTAGATAGCGAACGGGTTAGCTAGGGGTGAGAGAGGGGGAGGCGAGTGAGGGAGGGGGATGAGGAAGGAGCAGGAGGGCAGGCTCGGGGGAAGAAGACGGAGGAGGTAGAAGAGCCGAAGACAGGAGAACAGAAGACAGAAGAACAGAAGACAGAAGAACAGAAGACCGGAAGACCGGAAGAGCAGAAGACAGAAGCACAGAAGATCGGAAGAGCAGAAGAACAGAGAAGAACAGAGAAGAACCGAGAAGAACCGAGAAGAACCGAGAAGAAGAACACAGAAGCACCGAGAAGAACAGAGAAGAAGAACACAGAAGACCGGAAGAACACAGAAGAACAGAAGGGAAGAACAGAAGAACAGAAGAGAAGAACAGAAGAATACAGAAGAAGATTGCAGAGGGGGAGCGAGGAGGAAGAGACAGAGAGGAGGAAAAGAAGCAGGAGCAGGAGAGAAGGTGAGTGGCGCGGGGCAGGGCGAGGGGCTGGGAGGAGGGGGGTACTTACAGTTAGGTGGGTCTCAGGAACACAGGAACTCGGGAACTTGGAGGAGCTGCAGGGGGAGCGACCTACCCTTGGGTCAAGGGTCGCTACCACTGTCGCGCAGCGGCCGCCATAAGAGGTAGGAGGGGTCAGCTGGGGGCGAATGGGAGCTGGGGGGCGGGGGCGTGCAGGAGGTCGCGGCGGGAAAGCGCGAGGGAGGGGGGGGGACAGGTAGAGTGAGAGGAGCTGGGGGAGGGGGTTTAGGGTGGAGGAGGGTGAGTGTTAGGAGGTTTGGAGATTAGGGAGAGAGATAGGAGTAGGGTTGTGAAGATAGGGGAGGGGGGGTTGTAGAGGTGGGTGAGGGAGAGAGGTAGAGTGAGAGGATATGGAGATAGGTAGTAGAGGGGGTGGCGGGAGGGGGGGAGAGATAGAGAAATAGATAGAGAAAATAGATAGAGAAGTCGATAGATAGGGAAATAGATAGATAGATAGATAGGTAGGTAGGAGGAGGTGGAGAGTGGGGGAGTTAGATAGTGAGATAGGGAGCTAGAGAGATAGGAAGATAGGAGGAGTGAGGGAGGTAGATAGCGAACGGGTTAGCTAGGGGTGAGAGAGGGGGAGGCGAGTGAGGGAGGGGGATGAGGAAGGAGCAGGAGGGCAGGCTCGGGGGAAGAAGACGGAGGAGGTAGAAGAGCCGAAGACAGGAGAACAGAAGACAGAAGAACAGAAGACAGAAGAACAGAAGACAGAAGAACAGAAGACCGGAAGAGCAGAAGACAGAAGAACAGAAGATCGGAAGAGCAGAAGAACAGAGAAGAACAGAGAAGAACAGAGAAGAACACAGTAGAACACAGAAGATCACAGAAGAACCGAGAAGAAGAACACAGAAGCACAGAGAAGAACAGAGAAGAAGAACACAGAAGACCGGAAGAACACAGAAGAACAGAAGGGAAGAACAGAAGAACAGAAGGGAAGAACAGAAGAACACAGAAGAAGATTGCAGAGGGGGAGCGAGGAGGAAGAGACAGAGAGGAGGAAAAGAAGCAGGAGCAGGAGAGAAGGTGAGTGGCGCGGGGCAGGGCGAGGGGCTGGGAGGAGGGGTGTACTTACAGTTAGGTGGGTCTCAGGAACACAGGAACTCGGGAACTTGGAGGAGCTGCAGCGGCAGGGGGAGCGACCTACCTTTGGGTCAAGGGTCGCTCATATTAGAGCCCCATATTAGCCAATGAGGAATTGCACGGCGGTGCAAGACCGCCTTCTGCAACGACGCCCAATGTCGGTGGAGTTACCTCACTTCCACCTGTCCCTAGATACAGGACAGGCGGTCGTCATTTCATGGTGGTAGACTACATACAGATCTTCCATAATGATTCATTTCTGAAAATTGCACATACATTGCCATTCTCGCTGTCCCATCACATTAATGCTGTATGCACACTGAGGTAGTGGTTCCACTGTTCAAATTGTGACAGCCTACTCACTCTTGTGTCCCTTAGATACCACTGCGGAGGAGACCAACACCCGTGTACACACTACTTGTGGACTTGGCTACACTGGAGGACGGGCACATTATGCTCACCTATAGACTGGACAGGGCCACAATCACAGAGCTGTGTGCCCAATTGGAGCCTGACCTGATATCAGCTATCCGTCATCCCACTGGGATCCCCTCTTTTGCACAGGTTCTATCAGTGCTCCATTTCCTGGCAACTGGTTCTTTCCAAGTGACAGTGGGTTTGGCAGCAGGAATGTCACAGCCAATGTTCTCAATCATGCTGGCAAGGGTAGTGTCTGCCTTGGTGAAACACATGTGCAGCTACATTTCTTTCCCCAGGTGGAAGATTTGGCCACTGAGAAAGAGGGATTCTATGCAGTGGGACATATTCCCAATATTACTGGGGCGATTGATGGCACACATATTGCATTTGTTCCCTCCCCCCCTGCCAGAATGAACAGGTATTCAGTAATCAGAAGAGTTTCCACTCACTGAATGTGCAAATGCTGTGCCTGGCGGACTAGTACATCTCCCTCGTTACTGCCAAGTATCCTGGGTCGGTGCATGGTGCCTTCGTTCTGAGGAATATCAGCATCCCAAATGTGATGGCCCTACCACAGAGGCACAGGGTGTGGCTAATAGGTGAGACAGAGTCCCCATCCACTGTATGTCAGTGTATGCCTTCAAATGTTATCCTCTTAGCATTGTGTAAGGCTAAATGTTGTCCCTCAATAGTAGCAGGTGACTCTGGCTACCCAAACCTATTGTGGCTTCGGACTCCTGTGAGGAATGCCAGGACAGGGGCTCAGAACCATTATAATGATGCACATGGGCGAACCAGGAGAATAATTGAGAGGCCTTCGGCCTCCTGGGGGCCAGGTTCAGATCCCTGCATCTGAAAGGTAGATCAATGTGCTACTCACCCAAGAAGGTCTGCCAGATAGTAGTGGCATTCTGCATGTTGCAAAACCTGGCCCTCAGACGACATGTGTCTTCTCTGCAGGAGGAGGAGACTGGATATGACCCTGTGGCAGCAGTGGACCCTGAGGACGGTGAAGCTGAGAAGGCAGAGGAAGAGGATGAGGACAACAGAACATCAGTTACATGACAATACTTCCAATGACACACAGGTGAGACAGTGGAACTGACCATTCCTCTGACTATCAATGTTTTCTGTGTGGCTGTATCATGAAAGCATTCACTTCCTTTGCATCTCGGCTTACTGTCACCTATGGCTTGTCATTTTACAGATGTTGGTGATATGACAACAGTGTCCTAATGTGTTTACTGCAGACAGCTACAGGTCATTATTTGTATGCTATCAGTTTGCACTAGATGTGACTGTTCCCATAAATGCACATTTTCAACACATAAAATGGTGTCACTCAAGTTGTGTTCAAGGGTGTTTATTGTAGTACAAATAATTGACTGAAAAGTGCAATGGAATGGGGTGATGGTAAAGGAAAGTCGTCCAGGGTATTGCTCCAGTCTGTTTGTAGCACAGGTCCAGTGTCCAAGGGGCCATTGGAAGGGCAGCAAAGGTAGTTCAAATTGTACAAGGTGACAGGGTGTGACACAAGGGGGACAATCAGGAGAGTCTCATTTCCTGGGGTGGTCTTGGTCTTGGCAAGTGTCTCTGGCTTCTGTCTGGGTCACAGGGAACGTTTGCGGTTGGTTCACCTTCTGCAGGAGGAGGGGTGCTGTGGCCTGTGGTCCTGTGGCGGGGCTTCCTGCCCACTAGCGGAAGTGGAGGGCTTGTCAATTGACTGGCTAGTGGTAGGGGCCCGCTGGTGTGCTATTGATTCCCTCATGATGTTGGCCATGTCTGCCAGCACCCCTGCTATGGAGATCATGGTGGTGTTGAGAGCCTGCAAGTCCTCCATGATCTCCTGATGGTGTTCCTCCTGCAGCCGCTTGCTCTCCTGCATGTTGTTAAGGATCTGGCCCATCGTGTCCTGGGATTGATGGTAGGCCCCCAGGATCTTGGTGAGTGCCTCCTGGAGAGTCGGTTCCCTTGGCCTGTCCTTCCCCTGGTACATATTGGTCCTCCCACTGTCCCTGTTCCTCTGTCCCTCTTTCCCCTTAATGGTGTCCCCACTGCCACTGACCCCAGGTCCCTGATTATCCTGGGGGCGAGGTGTGGACTGGGGTCCCTGTACAGGTGGGCACACTGCTGATGACGTGTCCTGGGGACAGAGGTGTGGGGATGCTGGGTGGGTGCTGTGGTGTTGGATACTAATGGAGGAGGCTCTGTGGTTGACTAGGAGAGGGCTGGGGTGACCGAGTGACCAGTGGTCCCTGATGGGCCAGGTAGTTCATCCAGATCCAGAAGTCCAGAGTTACTGTCATCATTGGGGGCATCTTCTGGTGGGGGACTGGTTTGTCATGGCATCTCCTCTCTGCTAACTTTGGCTGGGGCACCTGTGGTGATGTAAGGGATGTATTATGCTTCATGTCTGTGACATATTGTAGATCCCTATCTTCCTCTCTATTGTTGCTATTGCCCTGCCACCTTTGTTTGTGTATGGTGATGTATTGTGGGATTGTTAGTTCTCCATGCTGTGCATGATTTTGTGATGGGTGTCCATGCAGGGCTGGGAGGGCTGTCCATGCATTGGGATAGCATGCAGGGCTTGGCATTGGGGTTAGTCATATGTGTAGGTGCAGTGTGTGGGATGGAGTGGAGTGATGGGAGTGAGGGTCAGGGGGTGAGATGGCATGCAGATATGGGGGTTGATGTAATAAATGTTGACTCACCAGTGTCCAGTCCTCTGGCAACCCCAGCGAGTCCATCAGAATACAGTATTGCCAAAACCTGCTCCTCCAATGCTGTGGGCTGTGAGCTGTGGGGTAGGAGGTGGGGGTCCACCGCCAGTCCTCTGTATGGCGAGCTGGTGCCTTGCTGCCACAGAATGTGCCTACCCCAGTAGGTCATTCCACCTCTTCCTGATGTTGTCCCTTGTTCATGGATGCTGTCCCACAGCATTCATCCTGTCCACGATTCTCTGCCATAGCTCCATCTTCCTGGCAATGGATATTCACTGTACCTGTTCTCCAAACAGCTATGGATCTACCCTGACTATTTCCTCCACCATGACCCGCAACTCCTCATCTGTGAAATGGGGGTGCTTTTGTGGGGACATGAGTATTGTGTGGTGTGTGTAAGTGGGGGCTTGTTGGGTACTGTGGTTGGGTGTCTGAAGTGGGGTGTATGAGGGATGTATGGGTATATGTGGTATGTGTATCTAGTTCTCGCAGTGGTCTTGGTGGCTGTGTGGTGGCAATAATTTATATTCATAAAGTGTTGTGGGTAATGTGGGTGTGTGTTTTATAGTGCTGTGGGTGGCTTCGTGTGGTTTGTGTATGAGTGTCAGGTGTGTGTTTTTGGTATTGGTCAATGTTGTGTAGTTTAGTATAAGGGTGGCCATTCTGAGCGCACCGGGGTGTACCACCAATGGTTTACCGCCATTGAATGTCCACTGTGGTGATTTGTGGGTCATACTGTGGTGGGTGTTGTTTTGTTGGCGGAACGGTTTGGGTGTTGGTACTGCCACTTTAGCGCTGACCTTTGGGCTGGCGGATTTGTGTATGTGGCAGTATTTTGTCAGATTGGTGTGTGTGTGTGTCATAATTTGGCGAACGTATGTTCGCCTCCGTGGCGGTATGTTGGCAGCCGTCACTGCGGCAGTATCGGGATTTATCACCAATGTTATAATGACCACCATAATCTCCAAGGAGTTGTATTTAAGAGCTGTGTCAGAAATTACATATTTGTCCTCCTTGTATCACATAAAGAACTAAATCGAACACTACTTTTATAGAACCTTCATTCACAGACTCAGAAATGGTTTGATTGAGGGATTCATTGACTAGAAATGTTAAATACATTCCCAGCTTTCTCAGGGGTTTATAACTCACCGGAAAACATTGTAATAATGGGTTATTGGAAATGGCCCTCTTTACAGGGTCAACCCCAAATGTTTTGCCTTACTCCTCCTACTTTTTGCTGGAATTCTGCTTGGTGGCCTTAGTACTCTGTGAATTTTACCACTGCTAACCAGTGCTAAAGTGTTGTGCTATTTCCCTAAAACATGGTTTGATTTGCATATAACTGATTGGCATATTTAATTTACATGTAAGTCCCTTGTCAAGTGGTATACAATAAAACCAGGCCCTGTAAATTAAATACTACCAGTGGGCCTACTGTACATATTGTACAACCCATTTAAATAGCACCTTAAAACATGTTCCAGGCCTGACATTGCAGCCTGAATGCAGTGTCCCACGGACATGCCAACTTGACTTTTAAAACCCCTTACCAAGCCTTAAATTCTCCTTTCATTACATATAAGTCATGCCTAATGTAGGCCCTAGGTAGCTCATAGGACAGGGTGCTGTGGAATTAAAAGGTACAACACAAAGGGATGATGGACAGAGTGCTGAACAATGCAAACACTCCCAGTCACAGATGTGGGTTTAATCCATTGTTCTCTTGCTCACCGTACCTCCCCAAGGTAGGGCATCTACCTTTAAGTTTTATATGTTATTTGTTTTTCAATACTGTGAGGCCTATCCCCTCATAGGATAGCATTGGGGATTCCTTATTATATTTAATCAGATGTAATTCCTAAACCAGAGGAGGTAGATATGTCATGTTTGGTACTTATGAAACTATAATAATAAACCCTCTTCAATGGTAAAGTCGAATTTATCATTACAAGTTTGAAAATGCCACTTTATAAAGTTTGCATTTTCCTGCCCTTAGCCCTCAGTGTCTGCAGCCTGTCTTAGAGCATATGACTGGGTGTAACTAACAGCTAAGACTTTGTGAATTCCCTCCAGACAGTCACACAATAGTGGGATTAGCTGAACCTCAACGTCCCATGAACTGGCATGGTGGGGGGGGGGTGGAGCCACACAATAGGCTTAATAAACCTGTATTGTCAGTGTGGCCAGCTTGGATCCAGGGCAGGAGATGCAGGAAACTCCAGGAACTTCAAAGAATGCTTCTGGAAACTTCTCCCACTTTATAGAAGCAAGGCACCAAGGTATAAAAATTGAGCTCTCAGACCCACTCTTCAGTTCACTACTGGACCTGCAGAAGGACTCCCAGAGGGCTGCCTGCTGCTGTGACCTGCTGTGCACTCTGCCATACTGCTGAAGTACCTGTGAGGACTGTTTTGCTGCCTGGACCCTACATTAGACCCTAACAGGCCTTCCATGCTGTAGATCCCTGCATCTTCACCTATACCCAAAACTTCCAGAAGTGACTTCAAGGGCTAGTTTTGCTGGGCTCCTGTTCAGAGCCACAAGGACATAACAGGCGCCCACCATCTTGGACCTGCACTTGGTCCCATCCTGAGTGAGTCTTGAACCCCCACTCCTGGACCCTTGGTTGTGGTTTCTTGGATGCCCAGGTGGCCATTTTCCAAAACTGAGGACTTTCTATTTTGAACCTTAAACTTAAAAAATCCATACCCCCAGTTCTACTAGTTTCAATGGTTTTGGTGTCAAATACTTTAATTGCTTTGGGAGGGGATTTTCCTTGTAATGTGTTTTCACTTTATTACTGTTTGCGTGCTGCATACATACTTTGTACATTGCCTTTAAGGTTAGCCTGCTTTTTCTGGCAAGCTACTCAGGGTTAAGCACAGGTTAATTTAATGACTTTTTGTGGCTCACCCTGCAAGGGATTGTGGCTGTTGCTTGACCAAGACTCACACCCCAGTCACCCAACAACACAATTTCCCACATGGGTTAATGAAAATAAGTTGAAAAAAGAAGAGTTTTGGTTTCCAAAAACAGATATTGGGCCTGATTTAGATCTTGGAGGACAGATTACTCCATCACAACAGTTACAGTGACAGCTATCCCTTCCATCAAAATCAATATATCATAGGACAGAATGGGATTTTGATTTTGCCGGACAGGATATCTGTCACTGTTGTGAAGGAGTAACCCGTCCGCTGAGTTCTAAATCAGGCCCTTTGTCTGTCTGGAAACACTGTTACGATGGTTGCACCTGAGTAAAAATATTCTAACATAAGCTAATACAGGTAATGTAGATCATCAAATGAGGTCTTATCTGGTTTGTAACACTCACTGCCTGAATCCCCATGAAGGTAATTCAACGATGGAGAAGGAAGAAAACAATCAGCCATTCTTCTCACAAGCACCACTGATTTCACTGTTGAATGTGGGCATTTATATATAGTAATCACTTAATACTTACCTGTACTTAACATTAAAACTTTTACCACAAAAATGCCTTTACCATTCGTACCATAAGGGCTTGCGTGGGAAAGGCATGCATGGTAAAGGAATACGCCATGACTATTCATGACTGTAGAATGAAATTCATTATAAAGGCGATAAAATGCAGACGTGTGGGAAGGATTTTGTGGTAACGGTCATGAATGGTTATGTGCATTGTAATGCCTGCTTCCAAAGCAGGAGGTGGCCCTGGGGGTAGCGGTCCCTAGGGACATCAGAGGTTTAACAAGGGGGTCTAAGCGGCACCCCTCTAACAAGCAGAGGCCTTGGGAGGTGGTGGTTCTCGGGGCTGCGGGAGTCCGAAACGGACCCCCTATCATTCTTTTTATTATAGCCCAGGGGAGGTGGTGATCTTGGGTGATACGGGGAGGGGGGACACACGCCCGACACTCTAAATATAAGACTGGGGAGGCGGTGGCCCCCGGGGCTGCAGGCAGCCCCCCTCCTCCATTTTGATTATAGCCCCGGGGGCAGCACACCTCCAGCATTAAATGTAATAATAGCCCCGGGGAGGTGATGGTCCCCAATGCTGTGGGGGTTTGTGCAGCCCCCTCATTGAATTGCATTAAACCACGAGTAGGTTGTCCCTGGGGCTAAGGGGGCTGAGTGAACCCCACACACATAATTTTATTTGCACCAGGGAGGTGGCAGACCCTGGGGGAGTGGGGGACCGGCAGTCCCCCACATTAAAATGTGAATGCCCCCGGGACTTGGCCCACACAGGGCTACAGTTAAACAATCACTTGTTTTTTTTAATTTTCACAGGATCCGCAGATCCAATGCGAATCATGGTGAAAATTCAAAACAATATATTTTTTAGCTCAGGGAGGGGGTCCCTTTAGGACCCCAACAGCACAGCTAAGGGGTCAGTCTGACTCTACCTTGGCCCCTTTTGGGTTTTTTTCACAGTTTTTTCTGTACGCTTGGACCGCCTTGTTAAAGCACTGATGTCCCTAAGGACCATTACCCCAAGGGCCACCTATGCTTTGTCCCGGGGTCCACTGCTGTGGAGTGTAAAGGGTGAGCCTGGGCACCGGGGGATGTGCCCCAGGGGCCAAAATCGGCCAGGGGATGGGGACCACCCAGTACCCCTCCCCCAAAAAATATAAAAAACAAATTAAAGGTCGTGCCCTGGGAGATGGGGTCACTGGGGCAGAAATCGGCCAGGGAAGGGAGAGGCATGTGCCACCCTAAAAATAACTGTTAGTGAGGACTGGCCCCAAGAATTGGGTCCCTTGGGCCAAAATCGGATATGGGAGGGGGACCATGAGGCCCTTGCCCCCGCCAAAAAATGATGAAAAGACTAGGCCATTCTAGCATAGATGCTCATTTCACAGAAATTAAACCTCAACAGGAAGCACTTACAAATATAAACATAGTAGGTGCCCCAGTTGAAGCTCCACTTTTGGAATGGACAAAGGCTGAGCTCAGAGTCGGGTTGGGTGGTTAGATGGGTTGGCCATAATGACTGGCTGCAGGCCAATCCCTGCTGCCAACCCCTCTCATGCACGGTGCAGGGTTGGGTGGTTATAGGGGTTTGACCGCAGTGCAGATAATCCTTGTAGCACGTGGGGTTGGGTAGTTTTAGTGTGTTTCCCGCAGGGCATGGCCACGGGCCAGGTTGTGTGGCCAACTCCCGTCATGCATGGCCAAAGGCCGTGTGCAGCAGACGTTGGATTAACATATAGTTATGAAAATTACTTTACAGTAAAAAAAAAAAATAGAAATTCACTGAAAAAACTAAAGGTTACATGGACATTATGGTTAGGAAATAGAATTAAAAAGCATAGAAATTCACTTAAAAAAGTTTGCAGGGACGTTATAGTTAGGCTTACATTTTAAATGTACAAAACCACAGATATTTACCTGTTTTGCTTAGATTTATCTCAAGTAACTATAACTCTTGCTCTAAGGTAACTATAACTAGCACCCTCGCCAGGCACTGCTAATTACCTCACAAATTACGACACTTATGACATCTTTGATAACATCATTGATAATATCAATGTAATATTTGCAGTAAAAAAATTGATGAAAAAACAGTGCATAGGGGGACACAAACTATAGTTACCTTGGGGCACGAATTATAGTTACTTGAGATATCTGTAGGTGAATTTCTCTGGTATTGTATGTTTAAAATGTGAGCCTATGTATAACATCCCTCTAACCTTTGGCTTTTTAAGTGAATATATATTATATGTTAGGTTCAGATTTTACACGCACAAAACTAAACAAATTCAGCTGTCACATATCAAGTAACTATAATTAGTGCCCTAAGGTAACTATAACTTGGGTCTTTGCCATGCACAGTCAATTTCTCCACATATTATTACATTTTACATTGATGACACCTTCTATGACATCATTGATATAATCACTGCAACATTTGTGCAGATTGGACGAAACAAAATGGGCAATCTTTATCCAGGAGGGTTCCCTAAGAGTCCCCAATATGTGTCCTACGAGGTCAAGGATACCTGCATCCTGACCCTTTATGTGTTTTTGCATTCTTCCCACCCCCAAGCTGATGCAACAAACTAAATGGCGGCAGCATCTTTTCTGTTAGGTAGCAGACAGCCAAACAGGGCTTTGCTTTTTCTCCAGATCTGCAGATCTGAGTCTGGATCCACAGATCAGGATCCACTGAGGATCCATGTCCCTATACATCCCTATTTTTTAAACTCTATTATCTCAGAAACTATGGAACAAATTTATACCAAGTCACAAAATGGACACTTTCTGGACCAAGAGTTAACATGCTGCCAAATTTGGTGTAATTCCATCCAGCCTTTCAAGCTGTAGTCTTGTTCAAAATTCCTGTGTCAAAATGCATGGGAAAAAGGCATTTTGGGACCCCCCTTTTTCTCAGTCCTTGCTTGACGGATCACCCCGAAACTTTCAAAACAGCAGCGGAACTGACTGAATTATAAGTTTTGAAACTTTCATGAAGATTCATCAAGCGGCGCCAAAGTAATTGGCAAAACATAAAAAGTTCAAGGTTTACCTAAAAGTACCTACAGGTGTCCATTAGGTAATATATATGTGTGATATATATGTGTGTGTGTATATCTCTCTATCTATATATAGCTATATGTATATATATATATACATAAGCCACCATTAGGTACTTATAGGCAGAACCTAGTTTCCATAGGAAAACGTTTTTGACTTGGCTATATCTTTGGGACCGTTTGAAGAATCTTCATGCAATTTTCCAGAAGAAGAGCTTCCTTGGGTCTTGTTGTGCATGGAAAGTTTTGGGGTGATCTGTCAAGGAGGGCCTGAGAAAGATAGGGATCAAAAAAGTGTGTTTCCCATTTTAAATCCCATAGAGATTTTAGGCACCACTGCAACCTGAACAACTGAACTGAGGTAAACAGAACTTGGCAGGAAGGCAGTTCTTGGTCCAGAAAGAAAACTTTTTGTAATTTGGTGTAAATCTGTTAAGTAGATTTGGAGATAATAAAGGAAATGCAAATTTGTATATCTGGCCAGAGCCTAAGCACAGATCTCAGGGTGAGATCTGATTGAATGTCAGTACTGCAGCCGGAAAGTGATGGCAGCCTTGATAGCACCCCATTGAAATGCATTGTAGTGAATGGCAGATTTTGAGGGTCACAAAAACAAGAATTCATAAAAGGTGATAACAGATTTTAGTTACAATATAAACAATTTGTTGCTAAGGTGATTTTACCTTGTGAAAAAGCTTTATGCTGGGATTTCATGAATCAATGTCTGAGCGAAAACAGTTTTCTCATGATTTTCCCATAGAGGTTATAGAAAGTGCTCCAGAAGCTAAAAGGAAAGCATATTTTCTGTAAATTCAGACTATCTTTCTCAGCCATATGAGAATGAAGTTGAGATGAATGTTAATTCCTGCGAAGGACATGATCCATCTAACCCAACGTGCTAAGGTAGGGGAGGAAACATGTTGATGGGGTTTCTGGAAAGAAATTAGTAATTGGTTAGAAGAGGAGGATCTCAAATCTGCAGTGCGAGTCAATTAACATTTTAAGCAATTTCCAAAACACAATTTGGGTTGAGAAGGAAAAACTGATAATGAATAGAAGCTAAATTTGTCTTGGTACGTCTGAAAGAAACACCCAAAGGAGAGCAATGGAAAGAAGAAACATCAAATGCTTCAACATCTGAAACACATTTTAATGAGATCAAATATAAAAATGTAGTTAGCTCTGCAGAAAGTCATAAGTAAAAGTGACATATTGTTTGGCTGTGCAATGAAGAACTTTAACACCAAATTAACATCCCACATTATATTTTATTTAGGAACTGGAGGATGAACAAATCTTACTCCCTTTAACAGTTGTCAATTTAGAGGATGTTCACCAATAGGTCTGCCGTTCACCCTGTAATGTTCAGCTGAAATAGCTGACCTATAAGTATTGATAGTGCGATGAGCTTTACCTTGAGAAGCCAATGAAGGAAGGAAATTGACCACCAAGATTACATCTGTTGAAAAGGGATCTGAATTCCTGTCCCTACACCAGGTGCACCAGGTGACCCAGGCCAACTTGTAGGCCTTTGCTGTGCCAGGGGATCATGACTGTTGGATGAAGTTGATAGCTTCCTCCAAAATTCCTGGCGTTCTCCAGGAAGACCTGAAATCTTCCATGCAATCAGAAAAAGAGAACTGTTGAGAATCATGTAGTGTTGATGACCCGAGGCTCTAGCAGTAAATCGGGAAAATGAGGGGGCCAGACTCCTTATGAGATCATGCGCCTCCAGTGAAGAACTGACCACACCCTGTGCCGCAATCCGTCTGACTTGCATCAGATTCTAATACAAGATCTGGGGTGGCAGAGAGGATTGTTCTTCTGTTCCAGGCATCTACATGGGTCAACCACCACAGGAGCTCTTCCCTTGTCTCTGGGTCTAGAAAAATTGGGTTGGAATAGGTGAGGCCTTTGTGAAGATATTTTTAATAATTGAAGAGCGCGATAATGAAGAGGGCCTGGAAAGAACGCTTGAATTGAAGAAGCGAGAAGTCCTACAAGAATGGCTGTGTTGAAGAAGTTGAAGGATAGAGTGAGTGCTGTCTATCAAGTAACCCAGAAATTCCAAGAGCAGATTTCTGGACAATGTTGAGAAAACCTAAACAAAGGAGAAGATTCTGACAAAGATGTAATTGAGAAAGAGGAAGATTTTTGTCGATGACCATAATGAGAAAGTCGTCTAGATAAATAATCAGGCGCACTTCATGGGATCTGAGGAAAGTTGCCACGGTCTGGGAATCTTGGTGAAACACCAAGGAGCCGAGGGTAGACCAAAGGGAAAAAATTTGTAATGATAAAAAGAATCAGCTCATTGAAACTGGAGAACTTTTCTTTGGGATGGATGAATTGGGACAGTAAGGTAAGCATCTTGAAGGTCTATTCTGACCAACCAATTGTCTTGAAGTAAAATATTTCTGAAATGTAAAATAGTCTTCATCTTGAAATGGCGGTAGACTACAAAGTTGTTGAAACTTTATAGGTTTAAGATAAGACAAAACATTTGGTTCTTTTTCTGGACTAGACAAATGGTGCAGAGAAAACCTGAAGAGTCAAAATGGACTGGTTCTATGGCCTGTTCGATGAGAAAAGATTGGAGCTTGTTGTGGATGAATTGTTGTTGAGCCTGAGAAAAAAGAAGGGGTTGAAGGAGTTGGAATTATATCTGAGGTTGGTAAAACTCTATGAGGTAACCCTGAATAGACTGAATCACCAGGGCTCTGTAGTGATAGGAAACCATGAATCTATGAACAAAGCAAATCTGCCTCGTACGGAAGGAAGGCCAGAAGGGAAAACACTTACCGGAAAATTGTTCTCCTCTATTGGAATATCCTCTGGACTGGTATCCTCTGGTCCGGTGGGGATAGAAGCAAGGCTTGTATTCTGAATAGGTGTCAATGTGATTCTGCTGGTTGTAGGAGCCTCTGTTGGGGTTTTGACCTCTGGAGAAACAGCCGGCAAACCAACTCTGACCTTTGCCGGCTCTGGAGAAAACCAGAGAAGAAAAACATTTCTTTAGGGAAAGTTGGTCTTTGTCCAAGGTGGCAAAAGAATTTGCCAAATTCCTTTATAAAGTAGCCTCTGAATAATAATCCTTTGGCTAAAGGACCTTCTTCTTTGGAGGCTAAAGAACCAAGCTTAGGGTCAATCTTGAGCAGGAGACTTTTCCTTCTCTCCAGAGATAAATGTGTGTTAGCGCTGCCCAACATGCAAATTGCATGCTTGGCCCAATTGGAAAGTATAACAAGGTCTATCACTGAGGCTTCCATCTTGGCCATTTTTGCCAGATCAAATAGTCTGGTGGGAGGAACCACTAAATACAACGGTTTATCCTGGCAATTGGACCAGGCTCTATCCACTCCTTTTTTAGGGTCTTTGCTGAATTTTGCGAAAAGCATAAGCTTTTTCGGATCAATTATTGGGGTAAGCATGATGTTGTTAGGCAAAGAGGGACGGGGGCAATCAGATTTTAATTTATTTCTGGTAACTACGTCCATTGCATTATGCAGATAAAAGGAAACATAGGCCCTCATTATGGAATTGGTGGGATGCCCTTCCGCCAACCGTGCCGGCAGTCAGGGGAAGACCGCCAGTGGCGGCACCTGGCATCCCCCCAAATAATGACGCATGGAGCCTCACCGTCATTGATGGCGGTGAGTGCTGCCATGCTCCATGCTGGCGGTCAGTGGCGGGGGTGGATGCTGCTCCACCCTCACTGCCACATCAGACCATACACCTCCATGCCTAAAATTAAGCAGTTACAGGCGTAGAGTTGTATGGAGTGGCAGCGATGGCGGCGGAGCAGCATCCAGGGAGCCCGTTCCCTCCTGGAGCAGCGCGAAGGAAGAAGTAAGTGCTGTCCGAGAGGGAAGGGGGAGGGGGTGTGTGTGAGTGTGTGAGTGCATGGGGATGTGTGTAAGTGTATGTGTGGGGAGAGATGTGTGTCTGAGTGCATGTATGCGTGTGTGGAAAAAGAGGCTTCAAGATTTTTGGAAGTGTCTGACATGGAAACAGAAACAGCTTGCTGGACAGAGTCTTTAATAAAAGAGTCAAGGAGGCCACACCTGAGGAGAATAACCAGAAAAAAGGCTCTGTGTCGGAAGAAGCTGACTGAAGACCGTTACAAGAAGCACTGGGAATTAAATAAAAGTGGCAGAGTGTGTAACGGCAAGAATTTCATAGGTACATGGTAAAAATTGCTTAATAATCATAGAAAAACCTTGTTTGAATGTATAAATATCATTATAAAATATGGAAAAGTGAAATAACTACTTACCTTGACTGCGAGCAGCACAGCAAGAAAAAGAGGACTTGTTGTTCACAGTCAACATAATTATGGTTATACTCAACGTCCTGTTGGTTGTTCCTTTGTGATATCATTTCGTAGTTCTAATGTTGTTTCCTCTTGGAAACGTAGTTCTTGCTTGGCTGCTGTAAAAATTAAGCAAGAAAAGATTGCATAAAATGAGCATCCTGTCTTGTAATAAAATCTGACATTCTCCGTGAAACATGTACTTCCAACAGGAGCAGCCTGTCAGTTGATTCCCTTGTGTTCTACTGCAGCCTCAGAGTGTTCTAAAGAACAACTAGAGCACTAACAGCCTTACTTATGACATAAGTGTGGCACACCTGAAGCCATCTTGATTTAATCAAGTGGTAAAAATTAAAACATTTAATTTAGAAAGGAATAAAATGAGGGCTTTCATTTTGTCATAAAAATGATGGTCAGTGCTGTAGAAAGGAAAATTAGGGCACGTTTTAAGAGCAAGCGTGTTTTCATCCTTCGAAGGAATCAAATGCTTCACCGAGTACCTTTAGACCAAGAAAAAAGTGTGGAAACCATAGACAAATTTACATTAACGCCATCCAAATAATTTAGACACCATGATCAATGTGGCCATGGAATGAAAACTCCCTTCAGGAATATAGTTCAAAGCTTTATTATAAACACAAGCTCAAAGTCATTTAGACTATGCGTAAAACCAAGTTATAGAGGTACATAATCACCAAGGGTTGCCCAATGCGACAAAAACATGTTCAAGCAAACTAACATTAAAAAAGTAAGCATTGAAGAAGAATAATACAGAAAGTAAACAAAAATATCTGCAACACAGAAATAACGTGGTGCTCAGATTGCACAATAATTTAGTCAATTCAAATTCAATCAAGTCAATAATCATTGTCTGGGCACATGTCAACCCTACAGCTAACCAAATTAGGGACATACACGTGTGGTGAGTAACACATGTGGCCAAAATACAAAAATACAAGAGGAACAAAATAATTTGGAAAAATAGAATAACTAGGGACACTAAAAGAAAAAAAAAAAGAAGTGCTAACATAGTGGAGAGTCTAACCTAAAAGGGGCAATTATAGGGGCAGGGGCAAATGGCAGACAGGAAGATACCTCTCCAAGGAGTACAGCATTCAGAAATTCTTCTTCAGCAAAGCATCAGATCAGTAGCAAAGTTCAGTCAGAAGTGTCATCAGGAAAATGCATAGATAGACTGCCAAAGGTCAAGGATTCTGAAGATCTGCTTTAAACTTTCAAAGGTCCCTAATATAAAACACATACATCGTGTTGATTCTTCAGAATATTAGCATCAGGTCACACAAAAGGGGCATCGTCCAAGCATAAAGGTAATAAAACTTCAGGTTGCAACAGTACCACAATTTCCCAGGTCTGTCGTTAGAACATCTTCTCTTGCTGTATGACTCAAAACGGTATGATACAAAAGTATGCCTTTGCAACAGTTCACTTGGTTCCCAGGTTTTGACCATGGGATCATCTCAGCTCTGTTTGAATCCAAACAGTTCAAAACAATACTATCCCAAAGACAACCATAAACAATTCTTCTACAGTTGAACAATAGGCTTTTGCAAATGGGACTTTGTTTCTCTAGAGAGAAAATCAGAAAGAAAGCTTTAGGTAAGGAAAAATAATTAAGCACATCTACATGAATGTGTAATGCAACCTCTGTAGGCCTAAATTATGCTAATACAAGAACATATAAAATGCATAAAAAATACCTGTTAATGAAACATACATAATATGCAAAATCATAAATTCAGCATAACTAATATACCATCAGAATAAGTAAAAAATATCATTATAAATTGTAAAACGTTAATGTATTACAAAGAAGTGCATTTTTCACATTTGCACATATTTTCAGTTATTTATCTTTCACTAAACAGTAACAATGAAAATTTGTTTTGATACTAGCAATTAATCTAGAGTCTAAAATACACATTAACATCATTTTTATTTCAATAGCATATTGTATAATGAGGCCACCAGAAAATGAAAACATAAGCACATTTAATATACATGTCAGTGCAGCTTTTTACATTAGTTTTTCACTTATGTGTGCTTATAAACTTAAAGTTGTCGCAGTCTTCTGAGTTTAATAGCAAAAGAAATAAAGTTAAAATGTATGCTCCATCAGTCCCTCCTGTGATGGCGAAATATGCCATCACAATAGGCCAAATTCTCATTTCAATGAGACCATTCAGAACTTCATTGTCTCATTTCAGTGAGGTCTGCTGTAATTCTCTTGTTTTTTCTTCCGTATCTTGTACAGCCTGTAAAATCCAAGTGTAGCTATAATACACAAAATCACAATCAACAGGGGTCTCAGTATTGTTCCTACTATTCCCTCTCCCAGGTCTCCAAACCAAATTTCAAGTGCTGAAAAACCATTCCCAATTGCATCCCAGGCACCTGTCTCTGTCAGACCCTTCAGGTCTCTCTTCAGGTTAGTAATGTTTGCAATGTACTTCCTTATTCCCTTTTGTCAGGTATGTATGTGCAACAATGTTGCACATGTAAAGCCTTGCAGACTCCACCCTCCTTTGGGAGTAGGATGTCTAATGCAAGACCATTCATCTCACAGCAACCATCTCCATGTCCATTAATAACATAGCTCATGCATAGTCACTAGATAGCTTTTCTACTATTGTCGACAATTTCCTAATCTTGATGACATTCAAGATAACTCCAAATGATGGAATTATGGCACCAAATATATCTCCCACTATCTATGAAGCACTTGCTCCTCTTTTAACTCTGCTGTTTGATTTCTCATCCCAAACTTGTCCATTGATGTTGCCCACATGATTTATTTTCAGAAAAATTACTCCCAAATAACAAGTTCCATACAAGCCTTTCAGCAGCTTGTAATAAGCTTTCTGCAAATAAAATAAACAGCTAGGGGCATATTTATACTTGTTGATGCAAAACTGCACTAACGCAGTTTTTGCATCAAAAAGTTTAGCACTGGCTTGGGCTATTTCTGAGTGCCAGCTGGGTACCACATTTAAGGAATGTGCAATCTGATGCAAAGGGTGGGCTAGCGTAAAAAAAATGATGTTAGCCAGGTGGGGGTGGCTGTATGGGAGAAGGGGGTTTTGCACCAAAAAATGATGTTAGGCTGGTTAGAGGCAAAAAAATGCCTCTAACCAACTTAGCGTCATTTTCTGATGCAAAACCATCCATGCCACATTACCCCTGTCTTAGAAAAGACAGGTGTCATGCCTACCACCCCAATGGCCAGCACAGGGGACCAGGGTCCCCTGGGCATGGCCATTGCACCCTGTGCCATGCAGGTTGCCCCAAGTTGAGCCCCTAGTGGCACTTTATTTTTTTTTAAAAACGTACCTATACTTATCCTTCTTATCTGGGATGGGGTCCCCCATCCTACGGTGTCCCTCTGGTGTTGGTGGGGGTGTTTCTGGTGGTTGATGATGGCACCTGTGGACCCATTCCATGGTGTTTAACAGGTACCCTTACACCTGGTCTGACCTAGGCGTTCAATAATGGTGCAAAGCAAGCTTTGCACCATTATTTAGCCCCTTCTTCCAACCATGCACAAGAAGATGAATATGGGGAGATAAGGTTAGCACCATTTTTTAGATGGGAACTGTTACACCTGACAGCCTTAGGGCGGTCACCCCTAACTTTTTGCCTGCCTCCCTCCACTTTTTGGACACTGTTTTTGCTGGTTTTAGGACTCTGCGCACTTTACCACTGCTAACCAGTGCTAAAGTGCTTAAAACATGTTGACATTGGTTTATACCCAATTGGGTTCTATAATCTCCTTGTAAGACCCCAGTCAAGTGCACTACATATGCCTCGGCCTGTAGATTAAATACTACTAGTGGGCTTGCAGCACTTTTTGTGCCACCCACATAAGTAGCCTCTTAACCATTCCTCAGGCCTGTCATTGCAAGGCCTGTGTGTACAGTTTCACTGCCACTTAGACTTGGCATTTAAAAGTACTTTCTAAGCCTTAAAATTCCCCTTTTTTTAACATATAATTCACGCCTAAGATAGGCCCTGTGTAACCCATAGGGCAGGGTGCTATGGAGATAAAAGGCAGGACATGTATCTGTGCAGTTTATATGTCCTGGTAGTGTAAAACTCTTAAATTTGCGTTTACACTGTTGTGAGGCCTGCTCCTTTCATAGGCTAACATTAGGGCTAACCTCATATACTGTTTGAGTGGTAGAGTCTGATCTGAAAGGAGTAACAAGGTCATATTTAGTATGGCCAGAATGGTAATACGAAATCCTGCTGACTGGTGAAGTTGGATTTAATATTACTATTTTAGAAATGCCACTTTTAAAAAATGAGCATGTCTCTGCACTTAGATCCTTTTGTGCCTTACAATCCACGTCTGGCTGGGTTATTTGACAGTTCCCTTGTGCATTCCACTCAGACAAACCCCAAACATAGGATGCTCAGTCACACTTGTACACATCTGAATATTCCTGGGCTGGGAGGGTGGAGGGCCTGACACTTGCATGTCAAAGGACAGTAGCCTGCCCTCACATAAAGGGCTGCTACAACCCCTACTGGGACCCTGGCAGACAGATGGAACTGAAAGGGGACCTTGTGCACTTGTAAGCCACTCTTTGAGCCTCCCCCACTTCACAGGCACATATGAGTATTTAAGCAGTCTCTAACCCTACCGACTAAGGCACTACTGGACAAGATACCACTGGAGAAGAAACCCTGAACCAGAACATGCAACCTGCCAAGAGGAACCGCCTGGCTGCCCAAAAGACTCACCTGACTGCTTTTCTGCAAAGGACTGCTGCCCTGCTGTAGCCCTGCTGCCTTGCTGTCCTCTGGCTCTGCTGAGAAGTGCTCTCCAAGGGCTTGGATAGAGCTTGCCTCCTGTTCCCTGAAGTCTCAGGACCAAAAAGACTTTGTCTCTGCAAAAGATCTTCTTGTGCAGCGAAAAGCACCACACAGCTTGCAAGAAAAGACACACAGCATGCCTTGTGGTGAAAAAATTACTGCACGGCGAACTGGAATGACGCAGCCCGACTTCCTGATGAGGAGATCGACACAGCGCCAGCGTTGGGACCGGAAACACGACACACGGCCCACTGGATCAACGCAAAGCTGAACCAGAATGACGCAGCCCGACTTCCTTAGAGGAATCGACACAGTGCCTGCTGTGCAGCAGAAATTTCCACGCAACGCCTACCGGATCGACGCAGCCTCTGTGACTTCGTTATGCATGCTTCAAGCAGGATTTCAACGTATCATCCCCAGGGCGTCCGAAAACCCCGCAACCCGAAGAGGATCCCAGTCTATGCACCAGAAATCAACACAAAGCCTGCCCTGCGTGAAAACTCAACAAAGCATCGCCTGTGTGCGCCAGAAAAATCGACACACACCTCCACGTTTTCCACGCAACTCCTCCTCTGAGGTCCCTTGCGGAGAATTTGAAGGCAAAACAAGTACTTTGTGCTTGCAAGAGACACTTGTTGCTTTTTAAAGACTAAAGACCCTTTATATAATTTTTACAGTGATATTTCAACGTATACTTATTGAATCTTGATTGTTTTGACCTGCATCTTACCAGATAAATATTATATTTTTCTAAACATTGTGTGATGTCTCTTTGTGGTGTTATACTGTGTTATTGCATGATTTATTGCACAAATACTTTACACATTGCCTTCTAAGTTAAGCCTGGCTGCTCATTCCCAAGCTACCAGAGGGTGAGCATAGGATAATTTGGATTGTGTATGACTTAACCTTACTAGAGTGAGGGTCCTTGCTTGAACAGAGGGTAACCTGACTGCCAACCAAAGACTCCATTTTTAACAGGAACGTCTACCTTGCAACTCATTGGCGTAAGGTAGGTTCACACATCTAAAAAATGGTGCAAACTCCAATATTTTTACGTTAGACTTGTCAAAATATAAATATGGAGTTAGTTTTGTGCCAAATTTGTTTAAATAAAATGACGCTAATTCGGCACAACTGAAGTATAAATATGCCCCCTAGTATCACTGGATTCTGTCCATTTAGCATAAAGGTCCAAGCTACAAGTGTATGGTGGTCATTACAACCCTGGCGGACGGTGTTAAAGCGGCGGTAAGACCGGCAACAGGCCGGCGGTAAAAAATTTGCAATTACGACCGTGGCGGAAACCGCCAACAAAGACAGCCACTTTAACACTCCGGCCGCCACGGCGGTACAAACAAACAGCGCGGCGGTCACCGCCAACAGACAGGCGGGAGACAATGTACCGCCCACACTATTATGACAGGCCAATCCGCCATCTTTTCCGGGGTGGATTCACCGCGGATAAAAACACGGCGGAAACTGGAATTTCGAAGGGAAAATGCTCACCTCTACACACTCCACGAGGAACGAGGACACCATGGAACCGGAACTCCAAATTCTCCCTGCGATAGTCTTCCTGCCTCTCTACCAGAAGCACGAACGCAGGCGGCAAAGACCACAGTGAGTACAGCACCTACGACACAGGGGAGGGGGGAGGGAAAAAACAGGGACACACACATGCAACACGCAACACCCCCACCCCCACCCTCACCCACTACAACACACACACTAATACATCATGATACATTACAGTTACACCCCCAACCCCTCCCGGAAGAATGCAAAGATCAAAGAAAATGAGTGTAACCATCGGAATATATTAAAAACAAGTAGGCAGAAATACATATATACACAATGTACAAAATAAATACCAGGCATAGTAGTCCAGGTACTGCATAAAGAAAGTCTGTGGAACACTGGGACCACACGGTATGGGTGAGGCCCACACAAGATCCCCGACCTTGACGGAGAGAACACTGCAGGGGCATCAGAGAGCAAGAAAACAGGCACCTCAGGGGGAGGAAAAGGGGGGGCATCTCAGCCGGTTGAGTGCACAACGCCAAATCTTGGGAGGGGGCATCACAGACACACTGGGAGAGGACACAGGGGACGTGTGAATGGTAGTGGGGGTGGTGACCGCACATGAGCGGGGTGTGGTGGTGGTTGTGCTGGAGAGGGACGTAGTGGCTGTAGATGTAGTGCATGCAGGTGTGAGTGTAGATGAGACTGGGAGGGTGGAGGGAGATGAGGAGGAGGGGGACACAGTGGAGGCAGTGGATGTTGGTGTGTCTGCATGTGTGTGATGCTTGCGTGAGTGCCTGTGGGATGTGTGGTGCTTATGTTTGCCTGAGCTTCCCTTGTGTGTTGACGTGTGTGCAGGCTGGTCTGTAGGTGTGCTTGGGATAGGCAGAGGTACAGGGGATTGGGTCGGGGTGGAGGAAGTTGGAAGGGGGAGGCTAGAGACGGGGACAATGGCTGCCATCAGTGCTGAGGCCAGAGTCTGAAAAGCTTGGTGAAGGGCCACCTGACCAGAATGAATGCCCTCCAGGAATGCATTTTTTTGTTGCAACTGCCTCTCTACATCCTGGATGGCATTCAAAATGGTAGACTGCCCAACAGTGAGGGACCTGAGGAGGTCAATGACCTCCTCACTGAGGACAGCAGGGGTGACTGGGGCAGGGCCTGAGGTGCCTGGGGCGAAGGTGATGCCCACCCTCCTGGGTGAGCGGGCACGGGGAAAAGGCTGAGGGGCTGCTGGGAGGGCGGTGCTGGTAGGGGGCGTGGCGGCTGTACCTGTAGATGCAGGGGGCACAGATGTTGCCACCACCACAAGGGAGCTCCCATCAGAGGATGAGTCCGTGTCGCTGGTCTCAGCTCCTGTCCCCGCTGTGGAGCTCCCCTCGCCCTCCGTCCCTCTGGTGAATTCTGACTCCATAGTGTCGCCCTCCAGGGCCATGTGGGATGCATCTCCCTCATGCTCTGGTGACACTGCTCCTCTGCCTGATGATGCTAATGCACACAAGAACAGCGAGACCAAAAACGGGAGGGGGGAGACAGAAGAAAGACATGTTGAGTGCATGCATTACTGTTACCGTTGGCGGACACGACATACACAGAAGACCCCTGCACTACGCCGCACTCTTGGGGTCAACTGTTCAATTCCTGGGAAATGACCTACAAGGCTATGGATGATATCTGCACACATAGATGACACAGGGGCATGAATAGCTGTACTTGGCACTCTACAGAGGTGGGGTGGGGTGCCACATGGCCTGCCTTACGGAGGGGCCTTGCCTACGGAACTTGCCCTGGCCTAGGGAAACCCACAGCCCACATCCCCCACCCAGACACCTCGTAATGCGCGCAATGTCAGCAGAATGAGAGTGTACTCACCCCCTTGTGTCTGCTGTGATGCCCTCAAGCGCCCATCCAACTCCGAGTAGGCCACTGCCAGGATCCTGAACATCAGGGGGGTCATGGTGCGACGGGCACCCCTCCCACGTTGGGAGGCCATCCCCAGCTGAGCCTCCACCGTCTTCTTGCTCCTGCGGCGAATGTCCTCCCATCTTTTCCAGCAGTGGGTGCTCCGTTTGTGGTAGACCCCCAGGGTCCGGATGTCCTTGGCGAAGGAACGTCAAATATCTTTCTTCTGGTGGGCACTGACCTACATGAAATGTACAGGGGAAAAAGAGAAGTTATTACCAACTGCACCGTCAAACTGATTGGCCACCATCCCTACCCTTGCCATGTGGCACATTCATTCACCGTCTTTCATGCACGCAGCACTCTGCCTCCTTCCTTCTTGCATCTAGCCCTCTCCACACAGGCATAGCCCATACAACATGCTCCCTGTGTACTTACCTGTTTGTCTGGAGAACCGAAAAGTAGCTTGTAGTGGGGGAGGACCCCATCAACGAGTTTCTCCAACTCCTCCGATGTGAAGGCAGGGGCCCTTTCCCCAGACACTCGAGCCATTGTCTCTTCCAGACTGAGGTCACAGCAGCACTTGCAGTGTAGGTCCTCTCCTGTCGAAGATCAGGTATCGAGTGATTGAACAGATAGAAAATGGTGGTCACGTCCGCAGCGCTGCGTAGCGTCACCGCCGGCGTACATCGTCATTGGCTCCTGGGACCCATAGGGTCCAATGTTAACCAATGCAGCATTGCGCTGCGGTCTTCGACCGCCTACCGTGATGGTGTACAACGCCAGCGCAGTTAACTCACATCCCATTGTCCCACTTTAGAGGTCAGGCAGCCGCCATTTCAGGGGCCCACATGTCTTCATTTTCAACTGCGTCACACAGACCTAGGCCTAGACTCAACACACATACAGGCCACCTTTTGTGTATGAATGGTGTTCTGTGTAAACTGTGGGTACGTACCTCTGAGTTGTTTGACTCTGTGTTCGCTGTTGTCCTTCATAGGCACCGTCCGCTGGGACATGTGAGGAGATGGCGGCATCCTCCGGTGTACCGACCGTTGGTGGACCTGTCGACAATGGAGGAGCGACATTTGATTATCACATACAGGCTTGACCATGCCACAATCCAGGAACTGTGTACCCAATTGGAGCCAGACCTGATGTCAGCAATCCGCCATCCCACAGGAATCCCCCCTCAAGTGCAGGTGCTGTCAGTGCTCCATTTCCTTGCAAGTGGCTCATTTCAAACAACTGTGGCCATGGCATCAGGGATGTCCCAGCCTATGTTTTCCAACATATTGTCCAGAGTGTTGTCTGCCCTTCTGAAACACATGCGGAGCTACATCGTTTTCCCTCAGGTGGAGGATTTGCCTACAGTGAAAGGTGACTTCTATGCCCTGGGACATATCCCCAACATCATAGGTGCCACTGATGGGACACATGTGGCTTTGGTCCCCCCCACACAGGAGTGAACAGGTGTACAGAAACCGGAAGAGTTATTATTCCTTGAATGTACAGATGGTATGTTTGGCCAACCAGTAAATCTCCCATGTGAATGCCATGTTCCCTTGCTCAGTGCATGACGCCTACATCCTGCGGAATAGCAGCATCCCTTATGTGATGGGGCAACTCCAGAGGCACCGTGTGTGGCTATTAGGTGAGCACCTGGAAGCAAATCATTGGGAATGGTTATCTGGGTCTGGGGATATCCCTACAGGTTAGTGTGTGTCTGACAGTTGTCCCTCACCATTTGCAGGTGACTCTGGTTACCCCAACCTGTCATGGCTACTGATCCCAGTGAGGAATCCCAGGACAAGGGCAGAGGAACGCTACAATGAGGCCCATGGGCGAACTAGAAGGGTGATCGAGCGGACCTTCGGGCTCCTGAAGGCCAGGTTCAGGTGCCTCCATATGACAGGTGGATCCCTATTCTACTCACCAAAGAAGGTGTGCCAGATCATCGAGGCCTGCTGTATGCTTCACAACTTGGCTTTGCGACAACAGGTGCCTTTTCTGCAGGAGGATGGTCCAGATGGCGGTGTGGTGGCAGCTGTGCAGCCTGTGGACAGTGAAGACGAGGAAGCAGAGGAAGAAGACCAGCACAACAGGGACTCAGTGATCCTGCAATATTTCCAGTGAGACACAAGTAAGAATACAAACCTGCCTACTACATGTACTTTAACACTACTACCTCTCTACTGTCTGTCATTTTCACCCAGTGTATGGTCACTGAGTTGTCACTTTCCCTTACGATTTCACAGATGTGGGTCCCACTGTGTGACATCTGCTTAGATTCCTCATGGACTAGGGCTGTGTGACATAGGTATGTTGACATTACTATTTAAAAAGCATTTTGGGCCAGATGTAGCAAGCCGTTTGCATGTCGCAAACTGCGAAAATTGCAGTTTGCGCCATGCAAACGGCCTCACGCGATGCTCATTCCCAAATTGCGAGTCGGTACCGACTCGACTCGCAAATAGGAAGGGGTGTTCCCTTCCTATTTGCGACTCGCATTGCAATTCAGAGTTGCTTTGTGAACGCGAATGCGGTCGCAAGCCAACTCACAGTTACCACCAGTGTCACACTGGTGGTAACTCATTCGCAAAAGGGAAGGGGTCCCCATGGGACCCCCTTCCCCTTTGTGAATGTCGACAAAAATATTTTTTCAGAGCAGGCAGTGGTCCTATGGACCACTGCCTACTCTGAAAAAAATGAAACCAAATGGTTTCGGTATTTTTTTCATTTTGCAACTCGTTTTCCTTTAAGGAAAACAGGTTACAAAATGAAAAAAAAAACTGCTTTATTGAAAAAGCAGTCTGCAGTCAGACTACAGCAGGCCACCATCCCTGTGAGTGAAAGGACTCGCTATGAGGTCGATGCGACCCACCTCATGAATATTGATGAGGTGGGTCTTTGCGACCCCATAGCGAGTCGCAGAAGGTGTCTGAGACACCATTCTGCATCCGATTTTGCGACTTGCAAATTGCGAGTCACTCAGACTCGCAGTTTGCAAGTCGCAAAATCGAATTTTGCTACATCTGGCCCCAAGTCACAGTAATTGCTAATACACTATTTTGAAATCACAGACAGACTCCAGATCATTTTGTGCTTTAGGTGTGTTTATTTAAGTGCTCAATATTGGAGGGGGTAGTGAAATGGTGAGGGGTGATGGCGGAGGAATGTCTATGGCAGAGTCCAGTCTATTGGTCTCACAGGTGCATTGCCCATATGGGCATAGGAAGTGGAGCTGGGGCAGTTAAAGTATGGACAGGGTGACAAAGTGGGACAGTAGGATGACAATCAGGGTGGTCTCATTTCTTGGCGGGGGTCTTGGCAACGTGCTCTGTCTTTGTCCTGGATCTCAGGGACCGTTTGTGGGGTGGTTCTCCCTCTGCAGGGGGTGGGGTGCTGGTGTGGTGGTCCTGTGGCGGGGCGTCCTGTCCACTAGCGCCGGCGGAGGTGGTGGGCAGTTCATCGTCCATGCTAGTGTCAGGGACCCCTTGTAGTGCCACAGTGTCCCTCCTGGTGTTCACAAGTTCCTTCAGCACCCCTTCGATGGTGCCCAGGATGGAGCTGATGGTTCTGAGTTCCTCCCTGAAGCCCATATACTGTTCCTCCTGCAGGCGCTGGGTCTCCTGAAACTTGGCCAGTACCGTTGCCATCGTCTCCTGGGAGTGGTGGTAGGCTCCCATGATGGAGGAGAGGGCCTCGTGGAGAGTGGGTTCCCTTGGCCTGTCTGCCCCCTGTTGCACCGCAGCCCTCCCAGTTCCCCTGTGTTCCTGGGCCTCCGTCCCCTGGACCATGTGCCCACTACCACTGCCCCCAGGTCCCTGTTGTTGGTGGGGTGGTGGGTTATCCTGGGTTCCCTGTAGTGGTGGACACTCAGCTGATTGACGTGTCCTGGGGACGGAGGTATGGGCCCGCTGGGTGGGTGCTATGCTGGTGTTTCCAGAGGGGGGAAGCTCTGTAGTGGCCTGTGACTGCGTGATGGGAACCGACTGTCCTGAGGTCCCCGATGGGCCGTGCTGGTCACCTAGATCCAGTTGGACAGAGGTGCTGTCATCACTGTGGGCCTCTTCTGTTGGTGGTGTGGACATGTGTGAACCCTCCTGTCCGGTGAGATTGGGTAGGGGTCCTGCAGGGGTATAAAACAATGGTTATTACATCTGTGTGTGTAATGGTGTGCAATGGGTGGGTGACCGTGTACCCCAGTGCTTGCATTCCTTGTGTGATGATGGTTTAGGGGGTTGTATGGGTATGTGCAGTGGGCATGCTTTAGTGATGGGTGTCCATGCTTTGTTTTTGCATGCAGGGCTTGGTGTTGGGATGGGTGGTTTGTGATGTTGGGACATATGTGAGGAGTTGGGGTGCTGGGGGTGAGGGTGGGGGTATGTGATTGCATGCAGGTAGGGTGGGGGGTGTAATAATTGAGATTTGACTTACCAGAGTCCATTCCTCCAGCTACTCCTGCGAGGCCCTCAGGATGCAGAATCGCCCAGACCTGCTCCTCCCATGTTGTTAGTTGTGGGGGAGGAGGTGGGGGTCCGCCGCCAGTCCGCTGAACCGCCAGGTGGTGCATTGACACCACAGAACGCACCTTCCCCCGTAGGTCGTTCCACCTCTTCCTGATGTCCTCCCGATTTATTGGGTGCTGTCCCACTGCGTTGACCCTGTCCACTATTCTTCGCCAAGCTCCATCTTCCTTGCAATGGAGGTGTGATGCACCTGTGATCAGAATAGCTGTGGCTCTTCCCGGGACGATTTCCTCCACCATGACCCAGAGCTCCTCCTCCGAGAACCTGGGGTGTCTGACAACAACACCAGCTCCTCGTCACCTCCAAATTGCCAATAGGTAGGACAGAGGCCATATGGCAGGCAATAGTAGAATAAGTCAACACCATTGCAGAGGTGAGGAGGACTGTCACTGATTGCAAGAAGAGCTGGCACAATTACAAGCACAGAACTAAGGAGAAACTAGCCAGGAACCGAAAGGCAGTACTGCAGACTGGAGGTGGAAGTCCCGTACCACAGGAGGACCTGGATGAGCTGGAGGAGTTGGTGGCAGCAGTCATTCCGGAGGAACTGGTCACTGGAATCGCAGGATAGGAAAGCACAGACTACCAAGAACTACCACAAATGTAGGGTAAGTTACATGGGAGGACTATCTGGAATCTCACTAATTGCAGAAAGGGGAGGCACATAGGACACACTCAATGCATGCTAAAGGTTTGCATCAGGACACACAGGCCCTGAATCAAAATGCCCCATTGCCACCCAGCGACACTTGTAGTGATGCTCTGGTTACGTTATGCACTTCAACACATACACAATGTGGACATAAGCTGCTTACTGTGGCTGTACACCACCTTGTAAATATGCAGAACATTGCCTGGAAGGGACGTGCAATTAGTGTAGCTGTGGCTGTGCCACAACTGCTCCCATTGCATATTGTTAAAGGCCCAGATCCAACACAACATCTTTCTCAGAGACTGTGACTTAAGTCAACACCACGCCAGGGGTGGTGTCAGGATGGTCAACAAGGCAAAATGTTTTCCTTCCTCCTTGTGTCATTGCCCTTCGCATGTGTGCTGTATCCTGCAGCACACGTAGAAATGCCTCCTTGCCATAATTGCTTTCACATGTGCAGAAAAGTACACCTCCCATCATATTAACACTCTATCCCCTCAATGCAGGCACCCCATTCACTATGATGCAACAATACCTGTGTTGGTGCAGTAAGAACAAATCTGTGCAGGCAAAGAGGGAAACGCAGGGGTATGCCATATACCAGAGAACATGGCGCATCCCTGCATTTCAAAACTGGCACAGTGCCGTACAACATCAGAACAGAGATGAACAGCAATGACTGCACTAACTTTAGAAAAACTACGGACACTTTCAAGTAAGCATTACATTTGAACTGTATTTACCAGGATGCAAAGGGGCGAACTCGACTGGGATGTGAGGCAGTGTGCTCCCAACCCGCCTTCCTGTTTCAAAGGCTACCTTGAGCCATTGAGCTGACGAGCTCTGGAGGTGCACCTGTGAGCCTGTGAGTGGTACTAGACCTGAGACGATTTTGGCAGCATTTCCAGCAACCCCAGATATTTTTCGATGTTTTCTACTCTCTACTGATAAAGGGCAATAACCCAGAAACACGTATATAGAGATGAACAGCAATGACTGCACTAACTTTAGTGAAAAACTACGGACACTTTCAAGTAAGTGTTAATTTTGAACTGTATTTACCAGGATGCAAAGGGGCAAACTCGACTGGGATGTGAGGCAGTGTGCTCCCAACCCGCCTTCCTGTTTAAAAGGCTCCCTTGAGCCATTGAGCTGACGAGCTCTAGAGATGCACCTGTGAGCCTGTGAGTGGTACTAGACCTGAGACGATTTTGACAGCATTTCCAGCAACCCCAGATATTTTTCGATGTTTTCTACTCTCTACTGATAAAGGGCAATAACCCAGAAACACGTGTATAGAGATGAACAGCAATGACTGCACTAACTTTAGTTAAAAACTACGGACACTTTCAAGTAAGCGTTAAATTTGAACTGTATTTACCAGGATGCAAAGGGGCGAACTCGACTGGGACGTGAGGCAGTGTGCTCCCAACCCGCCTTTCTGAGATTCTGGGGTGTCTTTGCCTTGCCATGGGGTGGTGTAGGTGATGTGTAGGGTGGCGATAAGTGTGGTGATATGTAGTGGTGTGTTGTGTGAGGTGCGTGGAAGTTGTGTGGGTGATGGTGTTGTGTGCCTGTGGATGCTATTTTGTTGATGGTGGTGTCTCTCTCTGGCCTTCTCTCAGTGATTCTGGTCAGTTTTTTTTTGGGTGATGTGGGTGTGTGTTTTATATTGCAATGGGTGTGTGGGAGTGATGTGTGTATGTGTATCAGGTGTGTGTATTTGGAATTGTCCAATGTGGTGGTGTTTTGTATATGTGTGTGACGGTGGAGGTTTTGTTTTCGCCAGTTTATCACTGACCTTTGGTGTGGTGGACTTGTGTGAGTGTCTGAATTTTGGCGGATTCCGAAAATGTGGGTCATAATAGCTGTGGCGGAATTCCGTGGCGGTGTATTGGCAGTCTTCTTCACGGTGGTAAGCGGCTTTTATCGGCAATGTTGTAATGACCACCTAAATTTCTTTGGTCGATATATGCATAATTTTCCTACATGTTGCCAATCTAAAGCTGAGAATCCTTTACTTTCAGACACTGAGGGCCTCATTACGAGTTTGGCAGTCTCAGGACCGCCATGTTAGTGGTGACGGTCATACTACCAATAGGCTGGCAGAGAAGACTGACAAATTATAACATTGGCAGCATTCAGTGGAGAACACAGCCATAGCATCACCAGCACTGCCACAGTGGTCAGGCGGACATGGACAACGGTAGCCAGCTGCAGGGCGGCGGAGACCAAGTTTCTGCCAGACAAACGTACGAGGTTACACTCCGCCAAGGTTTCCACCGTGGTCGCACCACCACGGAAACCCAGGCGGAAACCAACTGCCTCAAAGGAGACACTCACCTTCAGGAAGCCATACTCGTCCAGTGCCGCTATGTAACCTGAACTAGACGTCTTCCCACTGCTCCTGTTTGCCCAATGACTGCAGTCTGTGATGATGACAGCAATCGTAAGTACACACAAGTACCTGGTACTGTTGTAGATTGTGAATTTTTGTACACTCACACAACATATATTCAGGAAGGGGGTGTGATGGTGACACACACGTAATAGCACATAAACACACACACTCACATACTGCCACACACTTGCATAAACAAAGCAACCATGATACAGCCACCACTCACACACACATACACACGTCACAAACACACAAAGATACATATGGAAACACTGCACAGGCCCACACTCACACAGTACTCCACTACACCACAACACGTCGCAACCACAACACACCTGCACCATCTCCAATCTCATGGCAGGGACCCACAGGGGACACTACCAGGGACACATCACACATACATCACAATGTAACTCCAAGAGGCAAAAAAACACACACAAATACAAAACCTAAATACTTACCGATCGACTCGCACAGAACATCGTATTTACCATACTATGCATAAAACATGCACACAGTCAAAGCACAGCAAGCCACATAACACATAAACAAACACATATCAACACAAACAACACTCAATACCAATACTACAAAAAATCTTGACACACAATCATTACACAACACAACCTACCACTTTCAGACAAAAACACTGCATACAGCCTCACATACTGGCTAAACAACACAGGTAACCCAAGCAGCACACACATATACAGACATACAGATACACAATTAATGGCCGCCAGGAACAACTCTGTACTAGTGAAAGAAATGCATGACAAAGATCTAAGCTGGAAACCAACAGGTTGGCTCAAATTATTATTAAATTCCAATAAAGTGGAAAAACAAAGGATATTGGTCAGTCCATAAATACCAGTCTCAATGCACACAGTGCACATATATGTGCCCCGAGCTTGACTCCTGACTGCCATGTAACCTCTACAGATTGGAGCATCTATGGAGCAGGCAGGCTCCTTAGGGGTTATCTGGGGGGGGGGATTGGTGGAGGAAGGAGGTTTGGATTTAGGTTTTGGAGAGGGGGCCTTTGGGATCTGGTGAAGGGCGGGACCTTGGCTTAATCATAGGTTTACCGGAGGGTTTTTTTTTTTAGGAGGGGTAGACTTCTTGGCAGGGAGCGGGCTTAGGTACTTGCAGGTGGGGCAGGGGAGGTCTTGGAGGTGGCAGGGCCGGACTTGGGGAGGGACACAGAATGTCTAGGGGTATCAAGGGTGGGAGAGGAGTAGGGTAAAGGGCAAACTCCATAAGGAAAGTTTTTTTTAGACACAGGGATGGTCATAGCAAAAGGTTTGGGTGTGGAGGTAGAGGAAGTGGTTGTCTGTGGTGTTGTTGTGGATGTAGTGGGTGCATGTTTGTGTGAGGTATGTTTATGGGTGGTGGGTGTCTGTTGGGTGGGTGAGTGCAGGTATGGTGGATGGGACATGTAGGTGTTCCAGTGTTTGCGGTGTCTGCAGGTGTGGTGACTGGGGTGGATGTCTGAGGGTCTGCTGTGGTGCTGTCTGTGGTTAGGAATGGTGTGTTGGCTGGATCTGTGAATGTTAGTGTGGTGTCTGTAGGTATGTCACTTGTGCTCTCAGTGATGCTGGCAGTGGTGGGGGTGTAAGGGCAGGTTGTGACTGTTGCTGTGTGTGCATCTGAATGTTGCTTGTGTGCATGCCTGTGGTGTGTCTTGTAGTGCTTGTGTTTGTCTGAACTACCCTTAGGTGTTGAGATGGATGCATGCCTATGCCTATCTGTCTGTGGGGTTTGGGATTGGGAAGAGGAAGGTAGAGGGGGGGCAGGAGATGAAAGGTCACTGGCTGCTGTCAGTATGGAGACCAGACCCTGAAAGTATCTCTGTAAGCCAGCCAGTGCACTGTGAATGCCCCCCAGGAATGCATTAGACTGTTGGATCTGAGTTGTTAGTCTCTGGATGGCATTCACAATGGTGGACTGACCCACAGAGATGGACCTCAGGAGGTCAATAGCCTCCTTACTGTGGGCAGCAGGGCTGACGGCGAAGGGGCAGTGGTGCCTGAGGCAAAGGAGACGCCCGCTATCTGGGGTGAGCGGGCGCAGCCAACTAGTTGGGGAGCTGCAGGGATGGCGATAGTAGTAAGGGAGTGGTGGATTTAGATGGTGCTGGGAGTGTCCACTGGAGGAGGTTTCTGAAGAAGAAGACGTGGATCCTGTCTCTCCGGTGGCACTCCCCTTACCCTGTGGGCCACTGGGTCCCCCAGTGTCAGTGGTATCAGCACTTCAGGTCCCGTGACCAGCAACTTCCTCACTCGGCTGTGCTCCTTCTCCTTCGCCTGCCGATACTGTTGCTGAGAAAAAGAGAGAGAGGTCATCACATTCTTTACATACACATACATTACACCATATACAACAGTAACATCACATCTATGTGTAAAACACCCAATTATGAGCCAACATCATTTCACAACAACATATTTTCCACAACCCTATAAGACAACAATGTCACACTCAACATAAGCCTACTATCTGACCACTACATCACTATCCTATCTGTACAGCTAAAACACAAACTATTCAAGTACAAGATAATTTGTAAACATAAAAAATGTGTCCCTATACAGAGCATCAATGTGGAACAACAAACCATCAATGGAAATTGGTATTCACTTTGATTTCAAATTCATACCTAGTCCAAATCCACACTTGCTCAGTCCATTGCCAGATGTCATGTTCTATGAAAGTTACCTCATCACATTCCAAATACATAAAACATTCACAATGACAAATAACTCAGATGCATCTACACCATTTGGCATATCCAATTTTGAAGTATAATAGATTCCCAAACCATTTATCCAACACATGTATCAACTATGTTTTTGCAAACGGTTGCACAGACATTCAGGACCTACTCATCTTAGTCATTCTCACATAGAAAAGAAAGTCCTGTACAGCAATAGGGGTCTACTTAGCACACAGCATATACCCACAGACAACCACAGGGAGCATACCAACTCCTTCAACATAATGGATACCTATTGTGTGCGTGAAAGCCACATTCCACAAATCATGCTGAGTAGCAACCTCAAGATGACCAGATAAAATGACCAACATCACTATCAACACTTCAAACAAGAGTCACCTTACATCTTTGGAGTACAGTTACGCTGACATAAACCACTTCTCAATTAACCATGATTGCCACATATATCTAGAGTTCAACAATTTGACAACATACACCATTCTACCAACATGTAGCTGTCAACTACAACACCTGCAAAACTACATAGTCATGGTTAAATGAGCGTATCCATACTAAAATACTTCAAAACATGTTCAGAGTAGCAAAAGTAAGTATGACAAACCTATATCTTAAATATTAAAATGGCAGGAAGTACCAATGTACACATAATGTTGGCAAAAACAGTGGATGTTGTAACTTTATACAAGATGTCCTGCCCATGAAGCATGGGCAGAATATATTGACTAAGTGAATAGGTGGCTAGCCACTTACCTTCTCAATAACATATACATGGTACAGATAGTCTGAACTCACATGTCTATGAGATGTCTTGCACTAGGAATGTATAATTACTTCCATGCTTTTCATCATGTAGGATGTCCACCCTTATCAAACATCACATTTGCCAATGTACGTCCACAGTTAACAATGGGGACACCTCCTCACACCTCTGAGTAAGTGTTGCAAGTATGCCATGTGATATATCTGAATGAGATAATACCGTCATATGAAGTTGACATCCATTTCACAACTCAGGAATATTTGGACTGTTTCTCACCTGTGAGACACTATGTTGCACAAAGAGCTAGAACCGGTAGAATAGGAACCGACAGACCAAAGAGCTGGACAACTTACCAACAGGATATTTTGACTATGGATCAGTAGGTGGGAAGGATGACATAGCAAGTTACACATACGTATTGCACTGTAGAGGTACACATATGACACCGTCACATGTGCATCACCACATGCTGTAGTACAATAGGCTTAACATAAGTGAGTTATATATGAGTTATATTTCCCTATACACAATACCATGTCCACACCTGTGGATCAGTGGTACCAACTGTGCTTCTATGTTTTCCTAAGAGACCCTTTGGCTTTAGCACTTACCACATTGTTACAGTTAAGATACTTGCACATCAGACACTGAACTGGCAGAGGGTTTTGAATGTCCATGCAACTCAGGGTAGGCCACAGCCGAAATGCGGGCCAGTAGGGGGGTCAAGGTCTGACGGGCACCCTTCCCTTGTTGGGAGAACATCCCCAGATGGGCCTCTGTGGTTTTCTGGGCCCAGCATCTCACGTCCTCCCACCACTTCCTTCAGTGGGTGCTCTGCCAGCTGTGGACCCCTGGGTTGCACACTTGCTTGGCGATGGCACACCAAATTCCCTTTTTTGATGGGCATTATCCTGCATGGATGACAAAGGCAAAAGGAGAAAATGATGTCCACATGCACCATATCAACGCAAGTGGTCAGAACACTTCAGTCACAGCAAGTAGGCAAACATTCCCATCCTCTAAGTTCAGGTTCCTTCACCGTTTAGCATCTGCAGGCAGCCCATGTGTGAGGTGAGTGTCCCATACAACAGTCATGATCAGTACCTGGTGTTGACTACACACATATGACCAGGCCACATGACTGTCCATAGCATCGAGTGTCTACAAAAACATTTCTCACACGATCATTGTTGTCCATGGTACAATCTATGCTGTGGATGAAGGAAGTTACATTATACACTATCTACTATGTGACACTACTGTATGTCTGCCAATGCACATGTACAGTTTTTCATACACCCAGACATGAGTGGGGAAACCTTCACTTCTTCACATGTCATGTACATAATCATACACGTCATCTTTCACACATTGGTATACCATTGGACTCACCTGCTCCTCTGGTGCACCATATAGCTGTCCATACAAGGTTAGGACCTCCTCCACAAGCTTGTCCAGGTCTTCTGAGGTGAATGCTGGGGACCAATCACCTGCAGGACATGCGATGATAGCTCCCAGAGGCAGCACATAGAAGCTCAGGTAGTGGGGGTCTTGATAGCTTCAGTGTCAGGAGTCAAGTGAGCAGTACTGCAAAAGATGGCGGTCACGTTCTCCACGTACAGGACCGCCACCTCCGGCAGACATCGCCATTGGCCCAAGTCTGCCAAAGGCAGCAATGGGTTCCAATGGCAATGTCCACCACGGTTGTAATCGTCTACCGCCATGACGACATCTGCCAGCAGATTGAGGTCACTTCCTCATGTCAAGTACAGTAGGTCAGACGGCTGCCATTTTGAAGCAATTAAATGTATTGATAAGTATTGAATCTGCATCATTGATGATTCCCTATATAGTGAGAAATATCAGTGAGTCTAATTGTGCATGTGAGTAGTAAAAGCTGTTTGACAGAGGGAATGGTGTAAATTAAAATGTACACCTAGTCTAAACATCCTGTGTAGGTCAGTAACGTAGCTTAGGTGCAACAATTATGAGTGTCATAGGATGCATAGCAAGATGCTGTAATTGAGATGTCATATGTTTTATCTGACATCAACAGCAGGTATGTCAGACTTGCATATGAACATATTCATTATGTGTACATTGTTATAGTCGCCTACAATCAAATTGTTTTTCCACATAGTTACCCTGGCAGGAGGAGAGGAAGACAACCTTCTTTGTACCGCCCACTAGTGGACCTGCACACCATGGAGGACAGGCACTTTATGCATTTCTATTGCCTGAATAGGCAGACAATCATGGATCTTTGCGATCAGATGGAGCCAGATGATGCCTGTCATTCACAATCCTAATGGCATACCTTCCGTCGTTCCATTCATGTCAGTGCTACACTTCCTGGTCACTGGCTCTTTCCAGAATACAGTGGCCCTAACTGCAGGGATGTCTCAGCTCAAGTTCAGTCTAGTTTTGAAGGATGTACTGTGTGCATTGTTGAAACACCTGGACAGCTACATCAGGGTCCCCAATGTGCAAATTGGGCCTATGTGAAGGCAGAGTTTTATGCAATGGGACACATTCCACATGAGGTTGGAGCTATCAATTTCACCCATGTTGCCTTGGTTTCCCCCAGTGCCAATGAACAGGAACAGGAAACACTACCACTTCATCAATGTCCAAGTGGTGTGTTTGGCAGACCAGTACATTTCTTCTTCTGGGGAAGGTGTATTGATGGCTGATTGCTTTCCATTCTTTTTCTATAGGTTTTGTGTATATATGTATATATTTATATGTATAAGAAAATGTATTCTTTTTGTATTGAAAACTTCTATTTGTATGAATATATCTTTCGTTTGGATAGTAATATTTTCCTTGTAATATATACAGGAATTAGAAAATGAAATCAAGACTACCAGATGTCAAAATAAAAAACGACAACATTTTGAAAGAGATGCTTGACAAACATCAAATGTATATCAAGAATAAAAAACTGTCAAAAGTACGAAGAGATGATAGAGATTATGAAAGTGGTAGAGTATACACGTTTGCCAGGAGATTTGACAGTCTCATTCATAAAGGACAAGTTACAAATGTGAAAGGCACTTTGGGAATCATGATTAATGAATCAGACTTCTCAATTACATCAGATGAATCAGACAGTACTAGCGTATCTAGTGATAATACCAATTCGAATTTTAATGATAACCAAATGCCTACCACTAGTTTTTTACAGGAGGCAAAAAGGTACAGATTGGGAAACAAAAGGTATGCTCACAACCAGCCTTTTCAAAATGTAAGGCCAAAACACGCAGAGGCAAAAGGAGAAGAGGAAGTCATAAATCAGCCAACTACAGGGGTGCAGACCAGAGCAGCAAGGAGAAAACCAAAAACAATTGATACTGGCATCCAACGAGAAGTTGGAGAATGCTGCACAGGATTGTAGCAGCATCTCGATTGTTAACCTATCTAAACACATTCTCACTGAAGAACAAATAAAGGTGTTAGGTAAAGGATTGGGCTTCTGTGTGGCTAATCTTTGCGATATGACGCAAGTACATATTGATCTTTTTAAGTTTCTTCGACAACTAAAACTTAAAAAATATTTTGCAGAAAAGACAGAAATACATACAGAAGTGATACCCAGCACCATGATGAGCACGATAGTGAGCACATATACCATCAAAGATATTGCAGATATTGAACTCTTGCTTACCCTGGAAAATATGGATTACAATAATATGGACAGGCTAGACCTACTAAATGATCTCAAAATTGTCCAGGACACAACTCTAAATAGTGGCCTCAAACCAAAATCCAGCTTTACCCCTAGGTTACCCAGTAATAACGCTATAGAAGTGTTTGGAAGGTTACTGAAAGAAGATCTGTTTAAACTTCAATAACAGATCAAATGTGGCAATTTTCACAAATCATTCAATATAACTAACAAACAGAGATTGGCCTTAAAGGAACTGGGGAGTATTCAAAACATAGTGATCAAGGAGGCAGACAAGGGGGGAAACATTGTGATTCTAGACAGAGTAAACTATGTTCAAGAAATAGATAGACAACTAGCTGATAGTAACGCATATCTTAAACTCCAATGTAATCCCATTAAAATGACTGTTGACAAACTTGAGAAATTGTTACTCTTATGGTGCAACCAGGGTTTAATTTCTGATTTGGAATTCAAATATATTTTCAATCCTTATCCGACATCACCATGTATATATATGTTACCCAAACTGCATAAAAGTACCATCTCACCGCCAGGTAGACCCATAATATCGGGAATAGGAGCACCTACGGAAAGACTTTCCGAGTTCATTGACAGCTATCTGCAGCCTGTTGCGAAAAACATCCCTTCATATTTACAAGACACGAAGGATGTCCTTCGTAAGCTGGAGGATGTTAATTGGACTCCAGATATGAAGTTGGTCACTTAAGATGTATCTTCTCTATATACATGTATTCCCAAAGATAAGGGTTTACAAGCAGTGCAACATTTTTTGTCTGGAAGATCCGCATCTCATATGGAACATACTGAAATGATATTGTGTATGATCGACTTTACATTGGAAAATAATGTGTTTTTACATGAGGGACAATGGTTTAAGCAAGCACAGGGAGTAGCCATGGGCTCACGGTTCTCTCCATCGTATGCGAATCTATACATGTTTTTTTTTAAGCAATACATGTTTGGAAAAAGGGTCCCTCTGCATTTACTGATAATATCTTCTTCTGGGGAAGGTATATTGATGGCTGATTGCTTTCCATTCTTTTTCTATATGTTTTGTGTATATATGTATATATTTATATGTATAAGAAAATTTATTCTTTTTGTATTGAAAACTTCTATTTGTATGAATATATCTTTCGTTTGGATAGTAATATTTTTGTGTATGTCTCCTCTTTTGGTCAGCTTTTTGATTATTCATACTATTTAAGAAAAGGAGAGGACTAAAATAGCATTGTAGTTAAACTTATTGTGATCCTTTAACTTACCTCAATAAGATATTGCATTATCTTTAGTATAGATATAGATTTGTTGGTGTGCCCCACTGGTTTGTTTAATTGTTACTAGAACAGGTTTACTTTTGTGAACCCGCTTTTACACATCAAGGCAACGATGTGTTTCAGTGTATGAGCACCCATAATTTCCTTTTCGAATACATAATTTGAATGTGCATTTATTTCAATTAATGAGTTGCCATTTGTTGTCAATTGTATATGTTCATATTGATTATTTGCACTTCTAAAGGTACTAGACCAAGATTGTAGGGGTTGCCGAATAGGCACTCCCAAATAAATGGCGATGTTTGAAGATGAGAGAGATAAGATTTTTCATGAAATGTTCTCACATACTCCAAATACTAGTAATGGTTCCCAAGGTATAAGTAATCGTTCAGAAGGTATGAAATCTAAATACCTACGTTTAGAAAAACTTAAGAAACAGGAATTATCCCGTTGGTGGGATGCCACGGTCCTGAAAAAATATCTTACGGAAAAAAAGGTCCCTCGGGGCCTGAGAGTAATTATATTCCCTACTTTCGATGACTTGTCAGTTAAACACATGCTGGACTGGGAACAACTACTCTTCGAGACTTCAAAGGGTATGATGACAATTTTAATACAACATGCGGAGGAAAAAAGGGAAAAACTATTAAAAGATATACTGGAATTAGAAAATGAAATCAAGACTTTAAATCTACCAGATGTCAAAATAAAAAACAACAAAATTTTGAAAGAGATGTTTGACAAACATCAAATGTATATCAAGAATAAAAAACTGTCAAAAGTACGAAGAGATGATAGAGATTATGAAAGTGGTAGAGTATACTGTACATGTTTGCCAGGAGATTTGACAGTCTCATTCATAAAGGACAAGTTACAAATGTGAAAGGCACTTTGGGAATCATGATTAATGAATCAGACTTCTCAATTACATCAGATGAATCAGACAGTACTAGCGTATCTAGTGATAATACCAATTCGAATTTTAATGATAACCAAATGCCTACCACTAGTTTTTTACAGGAGGCAAAAAGGTACAGATTGGGAAACAAAAGGTATGCTCACAACCAGCGTTTTCAAAATGTAAGGCCAAAACACGCAAAGGCAAAAGGAGAAGAGGAAGTCATAAATCAGCCAACTACAGGGGTGCAGACCAGAGCAGCAAGGAGAAAACCAAAAACAATTGATACTGGCATCCAACGAGAAGTTGGAGAATGCTGCACAGGATTGTAGCAGCATCTCGATTGTTAACCTATCTAAACACATTCTCACTGAAGAACAAATAAAGGTGTTAGGTAAAGGATTGGGCTTCTGTGTGGCTAATCTTTGCGATATGACGCAAGTACATATTGATCTTTTTAAGTTTCTTCGACAACTAAAACTTAAAAAATATTTTGCAGAAAAGACAGAAATACATACAGAAGTGATACCCAGCACCATGATGAGCACGACAGTGAGCACATATACCATCAAAGATATTGCAGATATTGAACTCTTGCTTACCCTGGAAAATATGGATTACAATAATATGGACAGGCTAGACCGACTAAATGATCTCAAAATTGTCCAGGACACAACTCTAAATAGTGGCCTCAAACCAAAATCCAGCTTTACCCCTAGGTTACCCAGTAATAACGCTATAGAAGTGTTTGGAAGGTTAGTGAAAGAAGATCTGTTTAAACTTCAATAACAGATCAAATGTGGCAATTTTCACAAATCATTCAATATAACTAACAAACAGAGATTGGCCTTAAAGGAACTGGGGAGTAATCAAAACATAGTGATCAAGGAGGCAGACAAGGGGGGAAACATTGTGATTCTAGACAGAGTAAACTACGTTCAAGAAATAGATAGACAACTAGCTGATAGTAACGCATATCTTAAACTGCAATGTAATCCCATTAAAATGATTGTTGACAAACTTGAGAAATTGTTACTCTTATGGTGCAACCAGGGTTTAATTTCTGATTTGGAATTCAAATATATTTTCAATCCTTATCCGACATCACCATGTATATATATGTTACCCAAACTGCATAAAAGTACCATCTCACCGCCAGGTAGACCCATAATATCGGGAATAGGAGCACCTACGGAAAGACTTTCCGAGTTCATTGACAGCTATCTGCAGCCTGTTGTGAAAAACATCCCTTCATATTTACAAGACACGAAGGATGTGCTTCGTAAGCTGGAGGATGTTAATTGGACTCCAGATATGATGTTGGTCACTTTAGATGTATCTTCTCTATATACATGTATTCCCAAAGATAAGGGTTTACAAGCAGTGCGACATTTTTTGTCTGGAAGATCCGCATCTCATATGGAACATACTGAAATGATATTGTGTATGATCGACTTTACATTGGAAAATAATGTGTTTTTACATGAGGGACAATGGTTTAAGCAAGCACAGGGAGTAGCCATGGGCTCACGGTTCTCTCCATCGTATGCAAATCTATACATGTTTTTTTTTGAAGCAATACATGTTTGGAAAAAGGGCCCCTCTGCATTTACTGATAATATCTTCTTCTGGGGAAGGTATATTGATGGCTGATTGCTTTCCATTCTTTTTCTATATGTTTTGTGTATATATGTATATATTTATATGTATAAGAAAATGTATTCTTTTTGTATTGAAAACGTCTATTTGTATGAATATATCTTTCGTTTGGATAGTAATATTTTTGTGTATGTCTCCTCTTTTGGTCAGCTTTTTGATTATTCATACTATTTAAGAAAAGGAGAGGACTAAAATAGCATTGTAGTTAAACTTATTGTGATCCTTTAACTTACCTCATTAAGATATTACATTATCTTTAGTATAGATATAGATTTGTTGGTGTGCCCCACTGGTTTGTTTCATTGTTACTAGAACGGGTTTACTTTTGTGAACCCGCTTTTACACATCAAGGCAACGATGTGTTTCAGTGTATGAGCACCCATAATTTCCTTTTCGAATACATAATTTGAATGTGCATTTATTTCAATTAATGAGTTGCCATTTGTTGTCAATTACATATCGGAGGAGCCGTCCTCTACTCACCCAACAAGGTATGCCGACTAATTGTTGCCTGATGCATGCTTCACAAACTTGCCCTGAGACATCAGATACCATTCATACCAGATGAGGGTAAGGCAACAGAACCTGTGGGTGGAAGTGCAGATTTGCCAACTTTTGATGAGCCAGATGAGATGAAGGTGGAGACTTCAGGGCAGCTCTCATCAATCAGTACTTCAACTGACTCAAGGTATATGATGTCTTCTTAATTGTGATATTTCATTTTGTAACATAGAATTGATGGCTGGCATGTCACCTCCTATTTATCATCATCCATGAGGTCTTAGGTAGTTCCAATGCCATTGAGTCAGTTGTGCATGAAGTTTGTATTTTGGTATTGTACACAGTGTCCTGATTTGTTACTGTACATGCAAATTGACACTTGTGAAAATGACTTGTCAGAATTGATGTATGTTTACAGCTATGTCCTATCCATTATCTCTGCCAATCACAGGCTTGCTGAGTTTCTGTGTTGGCTCTTCATCATTGACAAGTAACAGACAGTGTCAGAAGCAGATGGACATTTCAGGCAGGCATGAGAAGTGGACATGGATGAAACCAGGTACTGATTGCCATAACTACACATGAGTGTAAGTATTATTGCCAGACTGCCAGGACACTGGGGTGATAGTGTGTTTTCCCAACAAAAAAAACAGTTTGGTACTGGAGGAGGTTAAATTGTGTCACATGTGTCCATATGTGTCTGACACATGTGAAAATGTTGAACCAGAGCCTCTATCATCTTAATGGTTTCGGTAGTATGTGATCTACTTGTAACATAGTTGTCAGTGTGTTTCTGCTTTGCAGACCAATGTGCATGTCTCTGTGGACTGACATAGGTGAGTGGCAAGATTACAGATAAGTGACCAATGTAAGTGAAAGGTCCCTGGACTGGGGACATCAGTACTGGTCTCGGTCTGTATCATGGGGTATGATTATTAGGAAGCTAAGGTATGGGTATGTGATAAGGCTTTACATGGTTTTACAAAGAAGCAATATGTATGCCTCCTGACATGTCCCTAACTTCTCTGTCCTGTGGGCTGGTGGTGTATGACACCTAAGCTGACAATCATAAGTCACTAGCGATACTATTCTATCTGCTGTTTGCAAATCTGGAAATAATGTGTGGAGATGTAGAATACAGATGTATTGGCTTATGTCTATGTTACAATCCCAATGTAATGAGACTCTTGGTGATAGAGTACATGTGTAATGCCAGTAACAAAGGTTGTACAGTATAGAGGGACATATTGATACTATAGTTGACATATATGACAATTGTACATGGTTGATAAATGGCACTTACACAGGACCTGTGTTGAGGTGTTATTTATTGGGGAGTGCAAAACTATATGTGTGAATAGTAACCAAAAACACACAAAGTAAACAGTGAAGGGTTCGGTCATGGTGGCTAAAATCATCAGGGTAGCTGCGACACCATTAGGAAACACAAGTCCAATGTCATTGCACCACCGGAAAATTGAGTTAGGTTTCAGAACAGTCAACAGGGTGTATCTGTGACACACAACGGAAACCAGTCAGGAGAGGTTTACTTCCTGGCAGTGGGTTTTGTCTTGGCATCTGCTCCTCCTGGATGTCTGGGTGGGCCACCACGTTTGCGGTGAGGGGAATCCTCTGCTACAGAGGGTATGGTGTCTGAGGCATGTCCTTCCCCTGGCAGGGCCGTTATTCCACTAGCAGCCTTAGATTCTGAAGGGCCTTAAGACTCATTACTAGTGGAAGTAGTGGAAGAAGCCTGATGTTGTGGCGCAGACCTATACAGGGTAGTATTAATGCCCCTCAGCACCCCAGCAATGGAAGCCAGCATGGCATTTTGTGCCTGCCACTGCTGCATAACTTCTTGGTAGTTGTCCTTCTGCAGCTGTTGGATTCCCCCATCATGGTGACTACCTAGCCCATCATGCCTTGAGAATTGTGGTAGGCTCCCAAGACTTAGGAGATTGTTTCCTGGTCAGTATTGTCCCTTGGAGTCCCCATCCTCTGGCCCACACCATCCCTCTCACGCAACCTACCCTCACATGCCTGTGCCCTTGCCACAGTGTGCCCACTCCCAGTGGTGGCAGGACCACCATCGTCAGGAGTGACAAGGTGAGACTCAGGTACCTGTACTGGGGGGCACACAATGGATGAAACAGTCCTCGGGACACAAGTTTGGGGATGAATGGTTGCCTGTGATGTTGATGCACCAGGGCTGGGAGGAATCACTGAGGGCAGGGTGAGGCTGACAGTTGTTGACTGACCTGGTATCCCTGATGAGCCAGCTTCATCCTCAGCATCCATACATCCAGGGGTGCTGTCCACACTGGGGCCTTAATCCAGAGGGGTGGTAGCAGGCTCATGGTGACAATGACAAGGTTACCATTGGGTGAAGTGGAACACAGAGTTACAGTGAGTGATGTTTCATTTGGAGTATGTGATGTTCTGTGAGATGCACACTGTGCCTTAACATAATCCCCAGAAATGACAATGACAGCTGTTGTAAAATCTGACTTAGTGCAACATGAGACAGATGTTAAACTATGTTGGTAGTCATTAGGCTGCTGTTACCATCTTATGTTGTTTGACTATTGACATGGGTGTTCACCTTTGTTGCCTAGTGAAGTGTCTGGCATGATAAATGGCACAAGGAAAGCTGGGCAATGCACAATAGTGTCAGGGTAGCGGCACAGTGTGGGAGTAAGCAATAGACATTGACCTCTGTCTGGATGTACTGCATGTGCATCCACTTTGGCATCTAGATTTCCAGGCCAGGTGAGTAAATTACAATCTTAGGAATCTTTTTTCTAAGGGCAGTTTGATGGGGCACTCAGCTGTAGCTGTGTTTTGTTTGTAATGATAGTGGGAGTGGGTCTTTACATTGCTGTAGTTTCTAGGAACTATTTCACAGATGGACATTCATGATTGGTTAGATTGGCAGTGAGTTTCACATGCATGATATCTCACTTTTGGTGCACTGATCAGGTTTTCTTAATGGTGGGATACTGCCTTCTGGGAGTTGTAGTGCTATCAGTTCCCAGCACTTCACGTCATATCCCCAAGGGCTGTGGTGCCAGATGAGTTTATTGGACATGTGGCATGCCAGTGAGGGGTATCAGGATATTTGGACAGAGGGGTCATCAGTGGTATGTTAATTGAGGCGGGGTTAAGGTGGTAAGGGTGCATGCAGGACAAAACAATTGGGTGACCTGAATGTTGTGGGGACTTACCAGACTCCACTCCCCCAGGTATTCCTGTGAGGCCCTCCGGATGTCCCAGAACTTGTTGTCCCATGATGTGTAAGTAGGGGGAAGAGTTGGGGGCCCACCACCTGTCTTCAGTACTGCCAGCTGGTGCCTGTATGCCATGGAAAGCACCTTCCCCGGGAGCTCATTCCACGTCTTCCTTATGTCCTACCTTGTGCATGGATAAGTGCCTACAGCATTGACCCTATCCGCTATTCTTTGCCACAACTCTATTTTCCTGGCTATTGATATTTGCTGGACCTGTGCTCCGAACAGGTGTGGCTCTACCCTGACAATATTGTCCACTATGACGCTGAACTCATCATCAATAAAACATGGGTGTTTTTGTGGGGCCTAGTGTCTTGGTAGTTTTTAAAAATTGGCTTATTTTTGGTGGACTTCACAGTGTAACTTTTAATACGGCAATCGGATTTCCACCAACATGGCGGTCTTTTGGCGGCCACCACTGCAGCGGTCTTCACAAAAGACCGCCAAACCCATAATGACCCCCTGAGTGTATTGCATCCGTTTCCCAGTTTTTCAAAACTACTCCTTTTTCTATTTTGACTTTCATTAATCTCCTTCTGTCATCATCTTGTCCACTGAACTCCTTTTCTACTGAACTAAGTATGCAGGTCATATTGTTCTTGTGTGCATATGTGGTTCCAAATTTCAAGCTAGGTTTAAAGAATCCTCCCACAATATCAATGTCTTCAGCTTTACCAATACTACTCAGGTGCTTCATGATATTCATGAAAGAAAACACTAGGTCATAATTTGAATACAAATATGATAATACTCTTGATCATACAGCCGTGTTAGTTACAGACTACAAGAAATGCCATATGTTAGTGGCAAGCTGTGGTAAGTGATTCCTTCCTTTACTGATGAAGGAATTTTAAGGCAAACATAGTAGTTCTGAACCTCCATTGTTTCATTGTACTCATATAAAAATTTATAATATACATTTGATGTCAAATCTCCCTTTAAACTGTCTGTGTGCAAAAGTTTCTCATCCTCATGTAGGGGACCTTGATTTGTGACTGCCCCTTCTAAATTTGGGGCATTTGTGATTGAAGCCTTCTCATTCTCATTCTTAGCATCAAACTCAATTCAATAATCACCAAAATGATCGCAATCACACAAATCACTGCTAAACCTCCACACACATATTTACATTTACTCTTCTTACTTTGATCAGAATTAAGGAATTTTCTAGACTCAGATCCAAAATATATTGAATTCAAAAATAAAAAATGAAAAATCAAAATGCAGAAGCTACTTTCAATTATTTCACTGTATCTTTCAATCTTTTCTTTATCTGAGCAAAACAAATTCAAAAACAGTTTTAAAAAGAAAATTAAAAGTTCATGAGTTCATTAAATGTTACTCCTATTTACAAAAGTTGAAAAGCTCAAACTAAAAGTTCAAATGTCTCTAATAATAAACCATCTGGTAATCACTGTTTAGCACTTCCATCAAATAGTGTCTCATCAAGAGGCAATGAGATTTCAAAGTTCAATTCCAAAGCAATGCCAATCTCCAAAATGTTGAACTGGATTTGAATTGTCAACACAAAAGGCAACAAACTCCTTCTCCCAGTCATCAGTTGTGTAATAAGTCTATTTGGGAGCATAGTATTTGTGACCTGGCACTCTTTTACGTTTTGGTTTCCTTGTCACATGACCTTATGTTTCACTGTCACTTTGCTTTGATTCTTCAGTTACTTCAGCAATCGTTGGGGGCTCTTTTAACACTGGGCCTGGATTTATCTCAGACCACTGGTCTCCGGTAACAAATCTTTTATCTTACACTGCTGGTATGTCAGTGTGATCTGAGCAAGTAGGAGAAGCCTGATTCTTTCTCCACCCTTCTGTACTTTCAGCTGCTTTTGAAGCACCCAGATTTTCACCAGACTGTGCATGCTCTGCGATAGCCACATGTCCAGTCCTCATAGTTTGATTACTCTGGACTCCTTCTCTCACTGTAACTGACCCTGACCCTGACCCTTGAGGGACAGGCAATGTTTCATCAAGAGGACTTATACCTTTGCGTGTGTGGATCGCACTAATCTACTTTGGGAGAACAGCATACTTCACACTTGTTGTCGTAACCACAACGATCTGGTACAGGCCTTTCCAATGCTGCTCCAAGCATATCTTTTTTACGTGCTTCTTCACCAGCACCGAAGTGCCAGGAGTCAGGTCATGGCAAAGTGTCAACACCAGGACAGTGCACGCTCTACGGGCATCTAGAATGCAAAAACCCAATACTCGCAAGATAATGTAATTTATGCATTGTGATGATATGTTATTGTTTAACCTTTTGCATTGCAGAATTCCATCCAAAAGATTCATTTTTAAGGTGCTTATAAATAATGTACATTTGCAATGTATTGCTGCAGACATTCAGAGTGAGTTAGGGTGTGGCAGGGTGTGGTCCCTTTCCAGGGCCTTTCAGAGACTTTCCCTGCAACATGCTTGGGCGTGGTTCTAGGCGGGGCCAAGACTCTATAAAAGAGAGTCAGCCCAAATCCCAGTGCTCACTATTCAGAGGTCCCGGTGCAGAGCAGCAGCTTCTTCCTGAGCTCCTGTCCCGGCGGCCTATTTGGATTTTCCAGTCTTCTGCGCTCATCTCTCATTGGTGATCCCTGTTTCCAGGCGGTAAGACGGTGTTTGGACATTTCCCAACACCGTAATTGAGAATTTTCATATTCTTGATTTTAATTTTTAAATGAATAACAGATTACTTGTGTGCTGCCATTTTTTGACATTTGTATGGTGGTTTGCAAATAGGGAGGACGCGCAATTTATTTCATAAAGATTTGACTTCGTTATTACATTGTTGTTCATTGCGCGCTGATATTTCTTGACATTTACATGATGTTTTACGAGTTGGCAAGACGTGCAACTCGTTTCATGAGCATTTAACTTTGTTGTTCATTGCGCGCTACCATTTTCTGGCATTTACATGGTGGCATTTGAATCGGCAACACGCGCGATTCTTTCCTTGAGTGTTTTTTCATGTTATTCATTGTGCGCTACCATTTCTTGGCATTTGCATGGTGGCATTTGAATCGGCAAGACGCGCAATTCTTTCCCTGAGTGCTGTTCATGTTGTTCATTGTGCGCTACCATTTCTTGGCATTTGTATGGTGGCATTTGAATCGGCAAGACGCGCAATTCTTTCCTCGTGTATAAATAATGTAAATTACTGTGCGCTACTATTCTAAGACATTTTCTTGGTAGCATTTCAAGTTGACACGTTGCGTGATTTATTCCTTGAATCTACGTTATGTGATTTAATGGTGCACAATCCTTGATGGTGTTTAATACTCATATAAAAATCTGCAATGTGCGCAATTTACTTCCCAATGTTTTTTCTGAGATGAACACAACAATACCAGAGTTCTAAATGTAATGCTGTGTGTTCCTGATATATATTCTTAAAAGGAGATTCATATGGTTGTTTAGAAATTGCTCAGAGTGTTTCCTGATTCTCATGCTAAAGAAAGTACTCGAATCTGAAAGTCCTATTTAACTTTTCCTGTTTCCTCCTCAGGCATTCGGTCATCTAAAGCCTAGTTAGTTTTAGGACTATTCTAGGGTTGTTCATGTTTTTCGGAAAAGACGAAGCTTAGAGTTGTAGCATGGTACTGATTTCATGAGATGTAATTTTGATAGTGTGTTTTAACCTTTGCTTCCTAGAGGTCTCCTTCCCAGCTGTTCCCGTCGTAATTCCCTTTTCCCCACTTGGACTCTCTTAGACTCTGTGATAAATCTAATCAGAGTATTGGAGCTGTCTTGTGGTGGAAGTGTTGGGAACGTGCACAGACCCCGAGGATCTGGTGACTCTGACACAAAGTTCCTGTTGCAGCTGTGCAGTTGCTTCTCCAACCTGGTGAGACAAAGTACGAACCACATTAGGTAGTCCTTTCCAATAATCCAGAACCAAGTAATCTGTAATGTTCACAAGAGCATTTGCAGGAACTGCTGGCAATCTCATAGTTCATCTCATAATTATTTTGCGAGGTGACAAGCCTGTTTTTCTGTCGGGAGTGCTGTGCATACTCATCAGGACAAGAGGCAATGCATCAAGCTATTTCAGTGTTGTAGATGCACATAATTTCACCAGTCGAGGCTTCAGTGTTCCATTTATCTGCACTACCAGACTAGAAGCTCCTTGTCCGTAACTGCAATGCAATCCTTGCTCAACTTGAAATGCCACAAACGGACAATTTTGGGATCTCATCATTGAAATGAGTTCATCGGTCTGATTCCAGAGAGCTCAGTAAAGTGAATCGAGGTATCAACTCTCTCAATAGTAGTTTTGCAACAGTAAGGCTATCACTGGTTGTGTAAGTCTCAACCCAATGTGAGAAAACACACACCACCACCAACACATATCTCAGCCCATTGCATACTGGCACCTCAATGAAATCAAGTTGCATTCGGTTAAAAGGTTCTCCTGGTCTGCCTACATGAATCATTGCAATAACTGTGCATTTTTCTACATTCATCTGCTGACAGTTTACACATCTGTGACACTGCTTCTGCAACCAATCTGGATCTAAGGTTGTGCCATGTCTGTCTCAACGTTCTCATCATTATATTTCTACCTATGTGTGCCTGTCCATGGAAGTATTTTGCCATCGGGTACAATAAGCTATTTGGCAACACTGTTATAGGTTCACTCGAAACCTAAACATCACCCTCATTCCTCTGGACACATTCTGCTCTACCCCAACTATGCTTTTTTCTTCTGTTACTTCATCCTGCAACCTTTTAACTTCTTCCTAAGTGTCAATGGCTGTCATAAAGATATTTTGATTTGTCTTATCCTCACTTCCATAGCCCAATTCTTCATTAAAAGAAGTGCAATAAAAGACATAGGCCCATATTTATAGGAAAATGGCGGAGCGCAATGCTGATGCGCTCCGTCATTTTCACAACTCAGGTATACACCGTATTTAATTGAATACGATGCACACCTGTGTTGTCCACTACACTGGCGCTAAATTTAGCTGCCAGAGCCAATGCAGGCATCCTTGCACCATCATGCAAGGATGGCTGCGTTGAGGGGTGTCCCTTCCTGCACATAAACAATCACTAATGGTGATTTGGCACTTCTTTGTGTGCTGCAGAATGTATACTGTAGTACCTCTTCAATGGGCTTGTTCTGCCAACAAAATAAATGCTGCTGCATCGTGGTACTAATCTCAGGCTTCAATCTGTGCACAAATCTGAATACAAAATGACTCATATCTTTTGGTTCAATGGTTTCAGAACCACTGTGCTGTTTGAAAGCTTGCAACAATCTCTCATAATATGCATGAACTGAGTCTTTTGTTATCTGCGCCGTACAGTCAATCTTCTGCCAACCTACATCTTTAGTGGACTCTTTGTTCTTCAGAATTGAATCACCTTATAGTACCCTCTTATCACCTCTTCGGACGGAGCACTTGTTACTGGATCTCTCGGAGGTTCCAGTTCTGGCCTATCAATGCATCTTTTACACTCTGTTCACAAATCAACTAGAACAAAATTGTCAAATAATGTGTTCAAATCTTCCACAGGCATTTTGAAAGTTTCACAAATCTATGTGTCTGCTTGTACAATTCAACGGGCTTCTCTCTCAATCTCGAGTAATCATTTGTGATTGACAATATATCACTCCTAATCAAAGATACATGCATATAACCTTCACCTGGTATTTCTCTCATTAGCATCATTTTTATTTTGTGAGACAAATTCTGCTTTGCTTTCTTTTGATCTCTTTTCTTAGCCCATCTGCCTTCTCATTTATCTAATGTTTCCCATAGTTGAATCTATGTAATTAATTCCTTAATGTGCATACTCATTCCGGGCAAATTTATATTCTGAATATCTTTGGGATTGATCTCTAATCTATAGCTTCTCTTTAAGGGATTTTTAAAAATCTACTTCATACTTCTCGGCCAATTCTGCTAACTTCTCATAAGTCAGTCCTGCATGTTGAGTAACATCTTTGCACATGAAGTGCCATTCATCTTCGGTGTAAGTTTCTAATTGCTCCATATCAAGGGTTCCCATAAGTAAGTAATCTAATTCAAATTTTTCTAATATTACCATTCGTTGCACCTTTTGTTCCTTTTGGGCTCAGATTGTCTAGCCATTCAGTTAACTGCTGTGCTGAAAAACCTTGCAAACTGATATTATTTCTCTGGGGCATATTTTGCTGGGTACTGCAAGGTTCACTTGTAATCTGATCTAGTGTGGGCATGTAAGGAAGTAGTGTTCCCCAAAGACATCTCACATCAAAAACTGGTCCTGCTTGATTTAACATCTGGTTTGGTTCTGCAGTTTGTGTAGGGATCTACGTTGGAACACAATAATCTATTCTCTCCTTCTCTGAATTGTTTGAATATACCAATCTATGCATACCAACTGGTGACATCCCTGCAGATACCAGTGTTTCTGGGACTACTGAAACCTTCATGGACTCGGCATTACTTCCAGGTTTGCCTGAAATGTACAGTAATGCATTGGGTCTGATGGGTCCCGTCTGAGTCTGTGGAATTTTCATTCCAGTACTTTGACCTGTTAAAACAGTACTGAAAGTCTGTCCTGTTTGATTCTAGGTAACATTTGACATTGTCTGCACTGGTGTATAGATAGGTATAGTCTGATTCTTAGTTCTGAACAGATGTAGTCACATTAGGTGTTTGCACCATATGATTCACATGAGTACTTGCATTACCTAATTCATAACTGGGATTGTAATGGACTGTGCTGTATTAACAGTCAGAATTGATGGATAACCCATGAGCACTTGTGTCACTGAGTTTGCAGTTGTACTTGGAACTACCTGAATCGAGCTTTGCGCAACTGGAGCAATTGGCACATTCAGGGCTACATTCTGTGTTGCTTCCTCAATTGAATGATACATTGGGGGACTATTCATCAGAAGCTGATTTATAAATTAATCTTCCCAATCACTTTTATATGGAACTGTCCTTTTATCCTCCTCTGCTGTCCGTTCTCCTTTCATAGTCTGCATCTTTCTCCTCTTCGGTTTTCTACTCCCATCACCTTCCTCTGTGACATCTGGGCACATTCTCACTCCATGTAGTATGGCTGCTCTCCATATTTGTTGCTCTTCAGCCCATCTAGCTTCTGGTAATGTTTTAACTGCTTTCTGCATTCTGTTCTCAAATGTTATTGTTTCTTTCTGTCTGCAGGTCTTGGAGGAGGCTTTGATCCACACATTACTCTCCTCAAATTATCTAAAATTCTCAAACTAAATGTTCCATAACAAGGAAAAGATAATGAACCTTCATTCTCACTGTTTAAGCCATATGCATGCTGAAACTCCTATTGTTTCTGACACTTTATAAGCTAGTGTTCCCTCCGGTGCTACCTTTTTACCCCCTCTCGCTGCAATAAACACATCTCCTCTTAGGGCACTTCTTGAAGAGTTGAAAATGTTTTTTGCACAAACTTCAACTCACCCCAACAATTTTAGATCAAGTCAAGGAGTAAATTCACTCCCGCAATCTTTTCCAAACCAATAGCACTGCTTGTTAAAACATTCTTTCAACACCAGCAGAAGATTGTCATTTAACTCCCTGGTGAACAGCAGTTCACTACAGTGTTCTGAAGAACAACTAGAGTACTAACTTTATGAATGTATGTCAAAAGTGTGGCACATCTGACCGCCATCTTGATAGAATGCAAGTAGAAGTCTGAAAGCTTTTTCTGCTGAGGATACTACAGTAACTAGGGAGATTAGGGAGCGTCTCCCAAGATGGACACCAGAGAACAAGAGCCCAAGGGCCAGATGTAGGAAACTTTTTGCATGGCGCAAACAGTGAATCTCGCTGTTTGCGACATGCAAAAAGCACATCGCGATGCCCATTCCCATTTTGCGAGTCGGTAACCTGGTTACCGACTCACAAAATGGGAATGCGAGTTGCAAAAAGGAAGGGGTGTTCCCCTTCCTATTTGCGGTTCGCATCGCAATGCAGAATTGCTTTGTGACCGCGCTCGCAAAGCAATTCGCAGTTACCACCAGTGTCATACTGGTGGTAAACCATTCGCAGAAGGGAAGGGGTCCCTATGGGACCTCTTCCCCTTTGTGAATGGCCCTGAAAACATTTTTTCAGAGCAGGCAGTGGTCCTATGGACCACAGCCTGCTCTGAAAAAATGAAACAAAAACGTTTCATTTTTTCATTTGTATTGCAACTCATTTTCCTTTAAGGAAAACGGGCTTCATTACAAAAAAAAAACTGCTTTTTTTAAAAGCAGTCACAGACATGGTGGTCTGCTGTCTCCAGCAGGCCACCAGCCCTGTGAGTGCTGCGAATCGCATGGGGGTCGCAAATTGCGACCCACCTCATTAATATTAATGAGGTAGGCCTTTGCGACCCCCTTGCGACTCGCAGATGGTGTCATGGACACCATCCTGCATCCGGGTTTGCGACTCGCAAATTGCGAGTCACTCAGACTCGCAATTTGCGAGTCGCAAACCAGGAATTTCGTACATCTGGCCCCAAATATAGAAAGATTATCACCCAAATGTAGCCAAAATATAGCCCAATGACAGAAGTGTGCAAAACACTTTATTATTTTCTTTTTTTGCTGTTTTATATGGTGCATACTTAACCTGAAGGTATTGGAGTGCTTTACATGAGCACTACTTACATTACAGAAGGAACACATTCCATTTGGGCTATAGGCATGGGGCGGGAGGTTAAGTGATTTGCCCAGAATCACAGGATGTCAAGCTGACATTGAAACTCAAACCTGGTTCCCCAGTTGCAAAGTCTACAGCTCTGGCCATAACACCACATACAGTCCCCTAAGTGCAACATATTATCAAGTGATCAACTAGATAAAACACATCAAGGTAGCAAATAGTTTTAACCCCTTCGCTGCCAGACCTTTTCGTCCTCAGGTGCCAGACCTTTTTTGGGATATTTGGATCAGTTTTCCCTTAGGCCCTCGTAACTTTTTTGTCCACATAAGCTACCCACGCCAGATTTGTGTCCTTTTTTTTGACATCCTAGGGATTCTAGAGATACCCAGAGTTTGTTAGTTTCCCAGAAGGAGACCAAGAAATTAGTCAAAATACAGCCAAAATGTCATTTATTTTTTTAAAATTGGGAAAAAAGGACTGCAGAAGAAGGCTTGTGATTGTTCCCTGAAAATCGCATCAACAAAGGGTTTGCAGTGCTGAAATCACCAGCTTCCCAGCTTTCAGGAACAGGCACACTTGAATCAGAAAACCCCATTTCTCAACACAATTTTGGCATTTTACTGGGACATAACCCATTTGTAGTATTTGTTGTGCTTTAAGCCTCCTTCCAGTTAGTGACAGAAATGGGTATGAAACCAATGCTGGATCCTTGAGCGCTAAACATTTCTGAAAAGTAGAAAGAATTCTGAATTCAGCAAGGGGTCATTTCTGAAGATCCTACAAGGTTTTCCTTCAGAAAAAAACAGCTGAAATAAAAAAATATTGAAATTGAGGTGAAAGAAACAGCCATTTTTCTCAATGTTTTACTCTGTAACTTTTTCCTGCGATGTCAGATTTTTGAAAGCAATATACAGTAACTTCTGGTTGTAGGCATATATAGGGGTTGTAGGTTAATCAAGAACCCTAGGTACCCAAAGCCCATAAATATACAGCAATTCAATTGGTGAAATTTAAAGATTGAAAAAGGGTATCAAGGAAACCTTTGTATTTACAAAATGGGCATGAGATGAGTTGTTGGGAAGCAGTGGTTATTTGCACATCTCTGAATTCTGGGGTCCCCATACTAGTATGTGAATTACAGGGCATTTTTCAAATAGATGTAATTTTTACAAACTGTCTTACATTTGGAAGGAAACAATGCAGAGAAAGAAAAGGGGCAATAACACTTGTTCTGTTATTGTGTGTTCCCGCAAGTCTCCCGATAAAAATGGTACCTCACTTGCATGGGTAGGCCTAATGTCTGCAACAGGAAACGCAACATGGACACATCACATTTTTATATTGAAATCTGACGTGTTTTTTGGAAAGTGCCTAGCTGCGAATTTTGGTCTCTAGCTCAGCCGGCACCTAGGGAAACCTACCAAACCTCTTCATTTTTTAAAAATAGACACCTAGGGGAATCCAAGATGGGGTGACTTGTGGGCCTCTCACCACGTTCCGTTACCCAGAATCTTTTGCAAACCTCAAAATTTGGCTAAAAACACCTTTTCCTTATATTTCGGTGACAGAAAGTTCTGGAATCTGAGAGGAGCCACAAATTTCCTTCCACCCAGCGTTCCTCCAAGTCTTCCGATAAAAATGGTACCTCACTTGTGTGGGTAGGCCTAGTGCCCGCAACAGGAAATGTCCCAAAACATAACGTGGACACATCACATTTTGCCAAAGAAAACAGAGATGTTTTTCGCAAAGGGCCTAGTTGTGGATTTTGGCCGCTAGCTCAGCCGTCACCTAGGGAAGCCTACCAAACCTCTGCAATTTGAAAACAAGACACCTAAGGGAATCCAAGATGGGGTGACTTGTGGGGCTCTCACCAGGTTCTGTTACCCTGAATCCTTTGCAAACCCCCAAATTTGGCTAAAAAACACTCTTTCCTCACATTTCAGTGACAGAAAGTTCTAGAACCTCAGAGAAGCCACAAATTTCGTTACACCCAGCCTTTCCCCAATTCTCCTGATAAAAACTGGTACCTCACGTGTGTGGGTAGGCCTAGTGCCCGCCACAGGAAATGTACCAAAACACAACGTGGACACATCACATTTTCCCAATGAAAACAGAGCTGTTTTTTGCAAAGTGCTTAGCTGTGGGTTTTGGCCGCTAGCTCAGCTGGCACCTAGGGAAACCTACGAAACCTGTGCATTGTTGAAAATTAGACTCCTAGGGGAATCTAAAATAAGGTGACTTGTGGGGCTCTCTCCAGGTTCTGTTACTCAGAATCCTTTGCAAACATCTACATTTGGCAAAAAAAACACTTTTCTTACATTTTGGTGACAGAAAGTTCTGGAATCTGAGAGTACCAATAAATTTCCTTCCACCCAGTGTTCCTGCAAGTCTCCTGATAAAAATAGTATCTCACGCGTGTGAGTAGGCCTAGTACCCGCAACAGTAAATGACCCAAAACACAACGTGGACACATCACATTTTGAAAAAGTAAACAGAGATGTTTTGCAAAGAGCCTAGCTGTCGGCTTAGCCGTCTAGCTCAGCCGGCACCTAGGGAAACCTACCAATCCTGTCCATTTTTTAAAACTAGACCCCTAGGGGAATCCAAGATGGGGTGACTTGTGGGGCTCCCACCAGGTTCTGTTACCCAGAATCCTTTGCAAACATCTATATTTGGCAAAAAAAAACCTTTTTCCTCACATTTCGGTGGCAGAAAGTTCAAGAATCTGAGAGAAGCCACAAATTTCCTTCCACCCAGCGTTTCCCCTAAGTCTCCTGATAAAATTGGTACCTCACTTGTGTGGGTAGGCCTAGTACCCGTGACAGGAACTGTCCCAAAACACAACGTGGACACATCACATTTTGCCAAAGAAAACAGAGGTGTTTTTTGCAAAGTGTCTAGCTGTGCATTTTGGCCTCTAGCGCAGCCGGCACCTAGGGAAACCTACCAAACCTGTCAATTTTTTAAAACTAGACACCTAGGGGAATCCAATATGGGGTGACTTGTGGGGCTCTCGCCGGGTTCTGGTACCCAGAATCCTTTACAAACATCTAAATTTGGCAAAAAAAACACTTCTTCCTCACTTTTCGGTTACAGAAAGTTCTGGAATCTGAGAGAAGCCACAAATGTCCTCCCACCCAGCGTTCCCCCAAGTCTCCTGATAAAAATGGTACCTCACTTGTGTGGGTGGGCTTAGCGCCCGCGACAGGGGATATCCCAAAACACAACATTGACACATCACATATTCCCAAAGAAAACAGAGCTGTTTTTTGCAAAGTGCCTAGCTGTGGATTTTGGCCTCTAGCTCAGCTGTCACCTAGGGAAACCTACCAAACCTGTGCATTTTTTTAAAACTAGACACCTAGAGGAATCCAAGATGGGGTGACTTGTAGCACTCTTACCATGTTCTGGTACCCAGAATCCTTTGCAAACATCTAAATTTGGCAAAAAAACACTTCTTCCTCACTTTTCGGTTACAGAAAGTTCGGGAATCTGTGAGGAGCCACAAATTTCCTTCCACCCAGCGTTCCCCCAAGTCTACTGATTAAAATGGTACCTCACGTGTGTGAGTAGGCCTAGTAACCAAGACAGGAAATGTCACAAAATACAACATGGACACAGCATATTTTGCCAAAGAAAAAGATGTTTTTTGCACAGTGCCTAGCTGTCGATTTAGCCCTCTAGCTCAGCCGGCAACTAGGGAAACCTACTAAACCTGTGCATTTATGAAAACTAGACACCTAGGGGACTCCAGGATGGGGTGACTTCTGGGGCTCTCACCATGTTCTGTTACCCAGAATCCCTTGCAAACATTAAATTTGGCAAAAAAAAATACTTCTTCCTCACATTTCGTTTACAGAAAGTTCTGGAATCTGAGAGGAGCCCAAAATATTTTCTTCCACCCAGCTATCCCCCAAGTCTCCTGATAAAAATTGTACCTCACTTGTGTGGGTAGGCTTAGTGCCCGCGACACGAAATATCCCAAAACACAAGGTGGACAAATTACATTTTGCCAAAGAAAACAGAGCTGTTTTTTGCAAAGTTCATAGCTGTGGATTTTGAGCTCTAGCTCAGCCGGCACCTTGGGAAACCTACTAAACCTGTGCATTTTTGAAAACTAGACACCTAGGGGACTCCAAGATGGGGTACTTGTGGGGCTCTCACCAGGTTCTGTTGCCCAGAATTCTTTGCAAACATCTAAATTTGGCAAAATAACACTTCTTCCTCACATTTCGGTTACAGAAAGTTCGGAATCAGAGAGGAGCCACAAATTTCCTTCCACCCAGCATTTCCCCAAGTCTCCTGATAAAAATGGTACCTCACGTGTGTGGGGAGGCCTAGTGCCAGCGGCAGTAAATGACCCAAAACACAACGTGGACACATCACATTTTGCCAAAGAAAACAGAGATGTTTTTTGCAAAGTGCCTAGCTGTGGATTTTGGCCTCTAGCTCAGCCGGCAGCTTGGGAAACCTACCAAACCTGTCCATTTTTTAAAACTAGACACCTAGGGGAATCCAAGATGGGGAGAATTGTGGGGCTCTCATTAGGTTCTGTGACCTAGAATCATTTGCAAACATCTAAATTTGGCTAAAAAAGAACTTTCCTCACATTTCGGTGACAGAAAGTTCTGGAACCTCCAGGGAGCTCCAAATTTCCTTCCACCCAGTGTTTCCCCAAGTCTCACGATAAAAATGGAACCTCACGTGTGTGGGTAGGCGTAGTGCCTGCGACAGGAAATATCCCAGAACACAAGGTGAACACATCACATTTTCCTAAAGAAAACAGAGCTGTTTTTTGCAAAGTGCCTGGCTGTGGATTTAACCCTTTAATTCAGCCGGCACATAAGGAAACCTACCAAATCTGCACATTTTTAAAAACCAAACACCTAGGGAAATCCATGATCGGGTGACTTGTGGGGCTTTCACCAGGTTCTGTTACCCAGAATCCTTTGCAAACATATACATTTGGCAAAAAAATAAAAAATTCCTCTCATTTTGTGACATAAAGTTCTGGAATCTGAGAGGAGCCACAAATTTCCTTCTACCCACCATTCCCCAAAGTCCCCTGATAAAAATGGTACCTCACTTGTGTGGGTAGGCCTAGTACCCGCGACAGGAAATGCCCAAAAACACAACCTGGACACATCACATTTTGCCAAAGAAAACAGAGATATTTTTTGCAAAGTGTCTAGCTGTGGATTTAGACCTCTAGTTCAGCTGGCACCTAGGGAGAGCTACCAAACATGCACATTTTTGAAAACTAGACACCTAGGGGAATCCAAGATGGGGTGACTTGTGGGGCTCTTACCAGGTCCTGTTACCCAGAATATTTTGCAAACATATAAATTTGGCAAAAAAAAGATTTTTTCCTCACATTTCGGTGACAGAAGTTCTGGAATCTCAGAGGAGCCACAAATTTCTTTCCACCCAGCGTTTTCCCAAGTCTCCTGATAAAAATGGTACCTCACTTGTGGGGGTAGGCATAGTGCCCGTGATAGGAAATGTCCCAAAACACAACATGGACACATCACGTTTTGCCAAAGAAAACAGAGCTGTTTTTTGCAAAATGACTAGTTGTCTATTTTGATCTCTAGCTCAGCCGGCACCTTAGGAAACCTACCAAACTTGTGCATTTTTTAAAACTAGACACCTGGGGGAATCCAAGATGGGGTGACTTGTGGGGCTCTCACCAGGTTCTGTTACCCTGAATCCTTTGCAAACCCCAAAAGTTGGCTAAAAAACACTCTTTCCTCACATTTGAGTGACAGAAAGTTCTGGAACCTGAGAGAAGCCACAAATTTCCTTCCACGCAGCCTTTCCTCAATTCTCCCGATAAAAACTGGTATCTCACTTGTGTGGGTTTGCCTAGTGCCCACCACAGGAAATGTACCAAAAGACAACGTGGACACATCACATTTTCCCAAAGAAAACAGAGCTGTTTTTTGCAAAATGCCTAGCTGTGGATTTAGACCTCTAGTTCAGCTGGCACCTAGGGAAAGCTACCAAACCTGCCCATTTTTTAAAACTAGACACCTAGGGGAATCCAAGATGGGGAGACTTGTGGGGTTCTGTTACCCAGAATCCTTTGCAAACATCTAAATTTGACCAAAAAAAACTTTTTCCTTACATTTCGGTGACAGAAAGTTCTGGAATCTGAGAGGAGCCACACATTTCCTTCCACCCAACCTTCCCCCAAATCTCCTGATGAAAATGGTACCTCACTTGTGTGGGTAGGCCTACTGCCCGCGACAGGAAATGTCCCAAAACACAACGTGGACACATCACATTTTGCCAAGGAAAACAGATGTTTTTTGCAAAGTGCCTAGCTGTGGATTTTGGCCTCTAGCTCAGCCGGCACCTAGAGAAACCTACCAAACCTGTGCATTTTGATACAAGATGGGGTGACTTGTGGGGCTCTCACCAGGTTCTGTTACTCTGAATCCTTTGCAAACCCCAAAAGTTGGCTAAAAAACACTCTTTTCTCACATTTCAGTGACAGAAAGTTCTGGAACCTCAGAGAAGCCACAAATTTACTTCCACGCAGCCTTTCCTCAATTCTCCCGATGAAAACTGGTATGTCACTTGTGTGGGTAGGCCTAGTGCCCGCCACAGGAAATGTACCAAAAGACAACGTGGACACCTCACATTTTCCCAAAGAAAACAGAGCTGTTTTTTGCAAAGTGCTTAGCTGTGGGTTTTGGCTGCTAGCTCAGCTGGCACCTAGGGAAATCTACAAAACCTGTGCATTTTTTAAAACTAGACCCCTAGGGGAATCTAACATAGGGTGACTTGTGGGGCTCTCACCAGGTTCTGTTACTTAGAATCCTTTGCTAACTTCTTCATTTGGCAAAAAAAAACACTTTTTACTCACATTACAGTGACAGAAAGTTCTGGAATCTGAGAGGAGCCACAAATTTCTTTCCACCCAGCATTTCCCCAAATCTCCTGATAAAAATGGTACCTCACTTGTGTGGGTAGGCCTAGTACCTGTGACAGAAAATGTCCCAAAACACAACGTTGACGCATTATAATTTGCCAAAGAAAACAGAGGTGTTTTTTGCAAAGTGTCTAACTGTGCATTTTGGCCCCTAGCTCAGCCAGCACCTAGGGAAACCTACCAAACCTGTCCATTTTTTAAAACTAGACACCTCGGGAAATCCAAGATGGGGAGACTTGTGGGGCTCCCACCAGGTTCTGTTACCCAGAATCCTTTTCAAACATCTAAATTTGGCAACAAAAAAAAAATGTTCCTTACATTTCGGTGACAGAAAGTTCTGGAATCTGAGAGAAGCCACAAATTTCCTTCCACCCAGCGTTCCCCCAAGGCTCCTGATAAAAATGGTACCTCATTTGTGTGGGTGGGCTTAGCGCCCACGACAGGAGATGTCCCAAAACACAACATTGACACATCACATATTCCCAAAGAAAACAGAGCTGTTTTTTGCAAAGTGCCTAGCTGTGGATTTTGACCTCTAGCTCAGCCAGCACCTAGGGAAACCTACCAAACATGTGCTTTATTGCAAACTAGAAATCTAGGGGAATCCAAGATCAGGTGACTTGTGGGGCTCTTACCAGGTCCGGTTACCCAGAATCCTTTGCAAACCCCAAAATTTGGCAAAAAATCACTTTTTGCTCACATTTCGGTGACAGAAAGTTCGGGAACCTCAAAGAAGCCACAAATTTCCTTCCACCCAGCCTTTCCCCAAGTCTCCGGATAAAAGTGGTACCTCACTTGTGTGGGTAGGTCTAGTGACCGTGACAAGAAATGCCCCAAAACACATAGTGGACACTTCACATTTTCCCCCCAAAAATAGAGCTGTTTTTTGAGAAGTTCCTAGCTGTGGATTTTGTCCTCTAGCTCAGCCAACACCTAAGGAAACCTAGCAAACCTGTGCATTTTTTAAAACTGGACACCTAGGGATATCCAAGATGAGGTGACTTGTGTGGCTCTCACCAGGTTCTGTTATCGTTTGCAAACCCCAACATTTTGGTTAAAAAAAAACACTTTTTCCTCACATTTTGGTGACAGAAAGTTCTGGAACCTCAGAGAAGCCCCAGGTTCCCTTCCACCCAGCGTTCCCCCAAGTCTCCTGATAAAAGTGGTACCTCACTTGTGTGGGTAGGCCTAGCCCCCGTGACAAGAGATGTCCCAAAACACAATATGGACACATCACATTTTCCTAAAGAAAACTGAGCTGTTTTTTGCAAAGTGCCTAGCTGTGGATTTTGAACTCCAGCTCAGCCGGCACCTAGGGAAACCTACCGAACCTGTGCATTTTTTCAAACTAGACACCAGGAGGAATCCAAGATGGTGTGACTTGTGGGGCTCTTACCAGGTTCTGTTACCCAGAATCCTTTGCAAACTTCTAAATTTGGCTAAAAAAACACTTTTTCCTCACATTTCGATGAAAGAATGTTCTGGAACCTCTGAGGAGCCTCGAATCTCCTTCCACCCAGCGTTTCTCCAAGTGTCCTGATAAAAATGGTACCTCACTTGTGTGGGTAGGCCTCGTGCCTGCAAAAGGAAATGTCCCAAAACACAACGTGGGCACATCACATTTTCCAAAAGAAAACAGAGCTGTTTTTTGCAAAGTGTCTAGCTGTGGATTTTGGACTCTAGCTCAGCCAGCACCTAGGGCAACCTACCAAACCTGTGCATTTTGGAAAACTAGACACCTAGGGGAATCCAAGATGGGATGACTTGTGGGGCTCTCACCAGGTTCGGTTACCCAGAATTCTATGCAAGCATCAAATTCTGACAAAAAAAACACTTTTTTCTCACATTTCGATGACAGAAAGTTCTAGAATCTGAGAGGAGCCACACATTTCCTTCCACTCAGCGTTCCCCTAAGTCTACCAATAAAAATGGTACCTCACTTGTGTGGATAGGCCTAGTGGTCACGACAGGAAATGCCCCAAAACACAACGTGGACACATCACATTTTTCAAAAGAAACAGAGCTCTTTTTTCCACAGTGACTAGCTGTGATTTTGGCCTCTAGCTCAGCCGCACCTAGGGAAACCTACCAAACCTGTGCATTGTTTTAAACTATACACGCAGGGGAAACCAAGGTGGGGTGACTTGTGGGGCTATCACCAGGTTCTGTTACCAAGAATCCTTTGCAAACCTCAAAATTTGGCAAACAACATATTTTCCTCAGATTGTGGTTACAGAAAGTTCTGGAATCTGAGAGGAGCTACAAATTTCCTTTTACCCAGCGTTCCCCCTAGTCTCCTGATAAAGATGGTACCTCACTTGTATGGGTAGGCCTAGTGCCCACGACAGGACATGCCCCAAAACACAACGTGGACACATCACATTTTCCTAAAGAAAACAGAGCATGTTTTTGCAAAAGTGCCTAGCTATGGATTTTGGCCTCTAGCTCAGCCGGCACCTAGGGAAACCTACCAAACCCTAGTAATTTTGAAATCTAGACACCTAGGGGAATCCAAGATGGGGTGCCTTGTGGGGCTCCCACCACGTTCTGTTACCCAGAATCCTTTGCAAACATCAACATTTAGCTATGAAAACACTTCTTCCTTACATTTCAGTGACAGAAAGTTCTGGAACTTCAGAGGAGCCTCAAATCTCCTTCCCCCCCAGCGTTCCCCCATGTCTGCCAATACAAATGGTACCTCACTTGTGTCGGTACGTCTAGGGACCGCGCCAGGAAATGCCCCAAAACACAATGTGGACACATCACATTTTCCAAAAGAAAAAAAAAGCTGTTTTTTCCAAAGTGCCTAGCTGTGGATTTTGGACTCTAGCTCAGCCAGCACCTAGGGCAACCTACCAAACCTGTGCATTTTGGAAAACTAGACACCTAGGGGAATCCAAGATGGGATGACTTCTGGGGCTCTCACCAGGTTCGGTTACCCAGAATTCTATGCAAGCATCAAATTCTGACAAAAATACACTTTTTTCTCACATTTCGATGACAGAAAGTTCTGGAATCTGAGAGGAGCCACAAATTTCCTTCTACTCAGCATTCAACCATGTCTCCCAATAAAAATGGTACCTCACTTGTGTGGGTTCGTCTAGTGACCGCGCCAGGAAATGCCCCAAAACACAACGTAGTCACATCACATTTTCCAAAAGAAAAAAAAAGCTGTTTTTTCCAAAGTGCCTAGCTGTGGATTTTGGACTCTAGCTCAGCCAGCACCTAGGGCAACCTACCAAACCTGTGCATTCTGGAAAACTAGACACCTAGGGGAATCCAAGATGGGATGACGTGTGGGGCTCTCACCAGGTTCTGTTACCCAGAATTCTATGCAAGCATCATATTCTGACAAAAAAAACACTTTTTCCTCATATTTCGGTGACAGAAAGTTCTAGAATTTGAGAGGAGCCACAAATTTCCTTCCACTCAGCGTTCCCCTATGTCTACCAATAAAAACGGTACCTCACTTGTCTGGATAGGCCTAGTGGTCATGACAGGAAATGCCCCAAAACACAACGTGGACACATCACATTTTTCAAAAGAAAACAGAGCTCTTTTTTCCACAGTGACTAGCTGTGATTTTGGCCTCTAGCTCAGCCGCACCTAGGGAAACCTACCAAACCTGTGCATTGTTTTAAACTATACACGCAGGGGAAACCAAGGTGGGGTGACTTGTGGGGCTATCACCAGGTTCTGTTACCAAGAATCCTTTGCAAACCTCAAAATTTGGCAAACAACACATTTTCCTCAGATTGTGGTTACAGAAAGTTCTGGAATCTGAGAGGAGCTACAAATTTCCTTTTACCCAGCGTTCCCCCTAGTCTCCTGATAAAGATGGTACCTCACTTGTATGGGTAGGCCTAGTGCCCACGACAGGACATGCCCCAAAACACAACGTGGACACATCACATTTTCCTAAAGAAAACAGAGCATGTTTTTGCAAAAGTGCCTAGCTATGGATTTTGGCCTCTAGCTCAGCTGGCACCTAGGGAAACCTACCAAACCCTTGTAATTTTGAAATCTAGACACCTAGGGGGAATCCAAGATGGGGTGCCTTGTGGGGCTCCCACCAGGTTCTGTTACCCAGAATCCTTTGCAAACATCAACATTTGGCTATGAAAACACTTCTTCCTTACATTTCAGTGACAGAAAGTTCTGGAACTTCAGAGGAGCCTCAAATCTCCTTCCCCCCAGCATTCCCCCATGTCTGCCAATACAAATGGTACCTCACTTGTGTCGGTACGTCTAGGGACCGCGCCAGGAAATGCCCCAAAACACAATGTGGACACATCACATTTTCCAAAAGAAAAAAAAAAGCAGTTTTTTCCAAAGTGCCTAGCTGTGGATTTTGGACTCTAGCTCAGCCAGCACCTAGGGCAACCTACCAAACCTGTGCATTTTGGAAAACTAGACACCTAGGGGAATCCAAGATGGGATGACTTCTGGGACTCTCACCAGGTTCGGTTACCCAGAATTCTATGCAAGCATCAAATTCTGACAAAAAAAACACTATTTTCTCACATTTCGATGACAGAAAGTTCTGGAATCTGAGTGGAGCCACAAATTTCCTTCCACTCAGCATTCAACCATGTCTCCCAATAAAAATGGTACCTCACTTGTGTGGGTTCGTCTAGTGACCGCGCCAGGAAATGCCCCAAAACACAACGTAGTCACATCACATTTTCCAAAAGAAAAAAAAAGCTGTTTTTTCCAAAGTGCCTAGCTGTGGATTTTGGACTCTAGCTCAGCCAGCACCTAGGGCAACCTACCAAACCTGTGCATTCTGGAAAACTAGACACCTAGGGGAATCCAAGATGGGATGACGTGTGGGGCTCTCACCAGGTTCTGTTACCCAGAATTCTATGCAAGCATCAAATTCTGACAAAAAAAACACTTTTTCCTCATATTTCGGTGACAGAAAGTTCTAGAATCTGAGAGGAGCCACAAATTTCCTTCCACTCAGAGTTCCCCTAAGTCTACCAATAAAAATGGTACCTCACTTGTGTGGATAGGCCTAGTGGTCACGACAGGAAATGCCCCAAAACACAACGTGGACACATCACATTTTTCAAAAGAAAACAGAGCTCTTTTTTCCACAGTGACTAGCTGTGATTTTGGCCTCTAGCTCAGCCGCACCTAGGGAAACCTACCAAACCTGTGCATTGTTTTAAACTATACACGCAGGGGAAACCAAGGTGGGGTGACTGGTGGGGCTATCACCAGGTTCTGTTACCAAGAATCCTTTGCAAACCTCAAAATTTGGCAAACAACACATTTTCCTCAGATTGTGGTTACAGAAAGTTCTGGAATCTGAGAGGGGCTACAAATTTCCTTTTACCCAGCGTTCCCCCTAGTCTCCTGATAAAGATGGTACCTCACTTGTATGGGTATGCCTAGTGCCCACGACAGGACATGCCCCAAAACACAACGTGGACACATCACATTTCCTAAAGAAAACAGAGCATGTTTTTGCAAAAGTGCCAAGCTATGGATTTTGGCCTCTAGCTCAGCCGGCACCTAGGGAAACCTACCAAACCCTTGTATTTTTGAAATCTAGACACCTAGGGGAATCCAAGATGGGGTGCCTTGTGGGGCTCTCACCAGGTTCTGTTACTCAGAATCCTTTGCAAACCTCAATATTTGGCAAAAAAACACGTTTTCCTCACATTTATGACAGAAAGATCTGGAATCTGAGAGGAGCCAGAAATTTCCTTCCAGCAAGTGTTCCCCCAAGACTCCTGATAAAAATGGTACCTCACTTGCTTCGGTGGCCCAGGTGCCTGCAACGGAAAAAGGCCAAAAACCTGTAGAGATTGAGGGGACAGCACAGCGAGTTGATAAGCACATATTTTTCTTTTATACATCTTTAAGCTGATTCTGCTTCGGGAACCCACACAAGTGAGGTATCATTTTACTTGGGAGACTGAGGGAAACACTAGGGGACAGGAAATATGTGCCAGAGTGGTGATCCTACTAAAAAAAGTGATGAAAATGTGCTTTTTTAAGCAAATTTTGTGGTTTGCAGAGGAGTCTGGGTAAGAAAATGTTGGGGGATCCATGCAAGCCACACCTCCCTGGACTCCTTGGGGTGTCTAGTTTTAACAAATGGTTGGGTTTGGTAGGTTTCCCTAGATGAATGCCACTCCTGGGGCCAAAAACATAGGTGCCACCTCTCCCCCAAACACAGGTAGTTTTGTAATAGATCATTTTAATGTGTCCGTGTACTTCTGTGATGGTCCAAACACTAAAATTGTGAAAAGAAACGCACTTAGGTTATGTTAAAAGACCCCTCACCCTACCAACCAAGTTGGTGGCATGTTTCATCATCGGGATCCCACCTGAGACACCTAGTGTGTCACGGGTGTGCTTCAACGCCTTATTACAGCAGAGCAGGTTTTGTCATTTTTACCACACATACTGGTTGGACTTGGCACGAGGGTGAGTGATGGTTAAGTAGATCACATTTTATTAACAAGAGATTTCTCAAAAATGAAATGCCCTGTTAATAACTGAAAGGCCAAAAAACTGAACCAATGACTCACAACTCGTGAGCTGCAGGCACCAACCACCTTACAGTCCATTCACACACCTTTCATACATGACATGCACAAGACCATTCACGCCACCAGCCACGGGCCCAGCACATTCGAACGCCCACATCGATAGACGCGCCACTCAAAGGCCCATCACTTACATATGCCCAAATGCCTGATACAGTAATCACACCAGCTGATGGGAGTGTGTGGACTGACATTTGGCTGGCACCGCCAGCCAAAGCGCCACTGCATGCACACCACCAGCCAGCGCCACCCCATGCACTCTGCCAGCCAAGCACCACTCCATGCATACCGCCAGCCAAGTGCCACTCCATGTACGCCGCCAGCCAAGTGGCACTGTACACACACACCGTCACCCAAGCAGCACCCCATGCACACCACCAGCCAAGTGCCACTCCACGCACACCACCAGCCAAGCGGCACTTCACGCACATCACCAGCCAAGTGGCATTCCACGCACACCGCAATCACTTTTTGGGTTTTATAAACAACAAAGAAACCACTAACTAATTATGAAAAAAGTACAAAACTACAAACACAAAAGCTCTAACTGAAAACATGACAGAAATGCCAATCGTGAAACTAAATATATGAAAATATAAAACAGATAGTTTATGCTCACAGTATTTTCCAGAATATTTTTTTGGTATGGTAACTCCTGAAACAGCTGGCAACAGACAGCCCAGGCTTTGAAGGGCAATCGGGACAGTACATCTGGCTCTCCCTACGGATACCTCTTCAGGATCAGACTCTACATTTCTTAGTGGGCAAGTCTTTTTTGGGAGTGGGAGAAATGTGATCAGGAAAGTGGTGATCTTTTAATCTAGCCAATTTAACAAATTTCATCCTTGAATCAGGTGAACAATCCTTGTACACAATAAAAGCATTAAAAGTTGCCAAATTAAATAAATGTATGCCCAACTTTTTATACCACACGTAAGACTTACGTAGAGCAGTGTAAGGTTCCAACCTCTGATCTACTCTATCAACACCACCCATTTGTCTATTGTAGTCCAAAATGCACGCTGGTTTGCGCACTTCGGCAACCTGACCGCAAACAGTCACAGGGGAAGTACTCTCATCATGGATGGTAGTTAACGTGTACATATCCCTCCTGTCTGAAAATTAATTTCAGAGCTAGCAGCTCATCATTCCGCAAGGCACTCCACTGTCCCCTCTCAAGTTTTTTACAGACAAGCTCCCTTGGGTAGCCTTAATGGTTAGAACGGATTGTGCCACAAGCAACAGTGTCCACTTTGAACAACTCCTTGGACAACTGCACTCCAGTGTAGAAATGATCTACGTACAAATAGTGACCTTTGTCTACCAAGTTCCCACACAATTTTCTCGCTAACTCCAAAAGTGCGCAGACAACCAGGGGGGTAAATACTGGAATCCCTATCAGTGTAGACCCGGAAATTATACACGTATCCTGTATTACTTTCTGACAGCGTATTCAATTTAATTCCATACCGTGCCTCTTGCTAGGAATGTACTGCTTAAAAACCAAAGGCCCCTCGAACAGGACCAAAGACTTGTCCACACTTATTTCTTCGCCTGGAACATACACCTCTGAAAACCCATCTACAAAATGATCAAAGACAGGCCTAACCTTAAAAAGACGGTCACAATTAGGGTGATTTCGTAGCAAGGCTAAAGCATTGTTAACAAAATGCAGCATCCGAAGAAGAAGCAAATAGCAATTACGAGTCATGGTTGCAGGATATATAGCCGTTGCCATCGAGGGACTAGTAGACCAATAAGAAGCCAGTGGCAGCTTCCTTATCAAACCCATCAAAAAAAGTAAAACCTAAGAAGTTTTTCATCTCTTCCAGATTTATGGGAACCCACTGGGTAGCTCTAGACTGAGTCCTAAGTCTGGCAGCATTGTCTCTCAAATACTGCTCCACATACAACTTAGTCTGCTCAACAATCTCTTCCAAAAATACATTGTCCATAAACAACTAAAAAAAAATGGACAGGCAAAACGTTTTCTGTATTTACTCTACACCGTGGGCGACCAGTAAAGGCAGGCAGCTGTGGCTGCTCCATGTTTGGGGCATCCCAGGTTTCAGGTCTTCCAAAGGGAAATGTTTCATCCACAGGCTGCCTCACTATTGGCACATCAGTGTCCTTCTCTAAAACAGGCCCTTCATCTGCACTCAGAGTGGCCTCCTCATCAGAAGATTCCTCTCAGACAGAAAACTCACTGCCTGAATCTCTCACTTCCTCAACTGCCTCAGATGCACAGTCAGTCTCATAATCATGGTCAGAAGATGACTCAAAAAGCATGCCAACAACCTGCTGAGCGGTTACTCTGCGGCTAGCCATGATCCTTTCTTACAACAACTGGATTGCCAACAACAACCAGCACTTTCTAAAACAAGTAATAAGCAAAGTGTGGCTTTACCACAAAGAGTTATATACTAAAAAACTATAGCACTCACTTGCCTGAAAAAGCTAAACTCACCAGCAACTACTCTGCAAAGACTCAACAATCACCAATGATATCCCACTAAAAAGAAAGAAAAGAAAAGCAAATTAGACATAAGACAACACAAATATCATTGTGCACAAATCTAGGGAAAATTTCACACACAATCCTGCAATTAGTATACCGCCTACAAACATGTCACTCATACATGTCTGGAGTAAATTGCTTTTACTTACCTAAAACATGCAACTACTCAAACCGCAGGTCAACTACTGCCAAAACCGCAAGGATCTGCAGCAAAGAAGCAAAAGCTTTGAACTAGAACAAAAAGAAATAAACTGTTATGATCACAAATACAAATACATCGCCAGTTGACAAACACCCAACCCACAAGAATTTACAAATTTTTCCTGGTGCCTAAGTGGCTTCTGCCCCCTTTGGGCCTACAAAAAAACAGGCCGATCTTCCCCAAGGGGGTGCAGAAATGGCCATCGGTAATGTGCCCCCTTTGGGTGGCGACTCTTGCCAAATGGCTGCCCCACACACAAAATACACACACACAAGATCCCTGGTGCCTAAGTGGATTCTGCCCCCCTTGGGGGCAGATGGGCCTAAACAAATAGGCCGATCCGCCCACAAGGGGGGCAGAAATGGCCAACACTAATGTCCCCCCTTTTGGGGGCGACCCTTGCCCAAGAGATGCCCCCAAGACACAACAAACACACACACACAACACAATCCCTAGGGCCTAGTCTGTTTCGACCCTCCGGGGGCGAGATCGGCCAAAAACATGGCTGATCTAGTCCCGGGGAGGCCAAAACATATAAAAAGAATATTTCCCCCAGGGCAGTGACCTTTGTCTAAGGGGTCGCTGCCCTAAAACATTATTGAAAATGGAATCCTTGGTGTCTAGTGGGTTTCGACCCCCCTGGGGGCAGAAACATGGATATACGTATGCCCCCAGGGGAGCAACCCTTGCCCAAGGGGTCGCTCCCCAAAATGAACTGAAAAGAACTTCCCTGGTGCCTAGTGGTGGATTCCTGCCCCATGATCACAGGTCTCGTCCGCTACTGTGGAGCAGGAATCCATTGAAAACAGGCACGGGGAAAGGAAAATCTCTTTCCTTCCCCCCTGTGTCTGTTTTCCACCCCCAACCACCCCCCAGGAGAAGGACTCACTTTAGACGGGTGCTCTCTCCACTCACGCTCGAAGCAAATAGCTTCCAGTGCGTCCTCAGCAGCATTTGAAGATGTTGGCACGCTGTGAGTGCGCTAACATCATCAGATTGCCGAGGGGGAGTCAGAGGGCCAAGGGGAAGCGATTCCATCCCTGACTGGGGAGTGTGGGAGGGAGGCCCACGGGGAGGGCTAGCGCTCCCCACTTGGGCCGGGTGCAGGACGAGCTGGTCTCGTTCCCGGCACACGGGAAATGTGTGTGAGGACAAGACCATCTCCCCCCAGACACCCTACCGGTTAAAGTGCTTTGTCACTATTTGAGAACTCAGAAAACATGACCTAATTTTAGTGTTTTAGAGCACTAACCATAATTCCTATGGGAATAAGACCCTGTCATTTTTACAATTTCTAAAGGATATACTTTAGGTAGTACAGTTTTGATTACATCAAGATGGCGTCAGGCATGCCACACTTTTGTAATAAACGTAGAATGTTAGCAATCAAGTTGTTCATTAAAATACTGTGGGGAGACAGATGAAAGGTGCATGGACACAAATAATTGAGTGCAGGGCGAAGGGTACAGAGCCAACAAGTTGACACCACTGGGCCAAGGCAGTAACCATGCAACAGACAATAGAGAGCAGGGGAAAGGAGGCCAGGGGCAGCAAATCAACCATGCAGGACAGGCAAGAGAGGCTCTGGTAATATAACAGACCACTGATGGTAGAAAGAAGAGGCAGTGGCAGTACAACCATATATGCCAAAAGAAACTATTCAAGCGGGAGACTCTTGATGTTTTTAAGCCCAAAAGAGCTTTATTTTATCTATCTCCTGCCTAAAAGCACCTCTTTTTCACTGTTAGTCACTGGGAAACATCAATTCCCAAGGTTTTTTTCAAACCCTCCCTCTTACCAAGTTCAAAATGTTGCCACATATGATACATTGGATCACTAAGGGAAGGAGGATTGGGGTAGGGACATTGTCTTGTATAACAGAAGGAAAGAGCTTTAGGGGAAGAGTCACCAAAATGACCTCACAGCGCAGGCATCAGGGGTTGCAGTATCACAATAAACCACACAGGCAAGCGGGACGGAAATAGGGAGGAGACAGGGCAATGCACGTGGACAACAGACAGCAGAGTGCAAAGAGGCAAGGGCAGCAAGCTTACAATACCAGACACACAGGAGGGACAGTTGCAGCATAACTAACAATGCAGGGCAGGAGGGAGGGTGCAGGGGCATGACAACAGACCAGACAAGGTAGGAGGAAGGGGATAGGAGTGTGCATATGGAAAATGGAGGGCAGGCAGAAAGGGAGTAGGGCTAGAGACGCAAGCTGACCATGGACAGCAGGCGGGATGCGCAATGGAAGCACAACACACAATGGAGGGCAGCAATGATACTATACTGGCATATACACAGACAATGGAGGAAAGGTGGGAGAGGGTCAGGGGCAGCAAGTTGACCACACAGGGAAGATGGGAGGGGCTGTGGCAGTATAGAAGGTCATGCAAAGCAAGCGGAGGTTTAGTGGCAGCACAGAAGCCGTGATGGGCAAGAGGGAGGTGGCAGGGGCATGCACCATGGACCATGGAGGACAGAAGGGATGGGTAGGAGCTTGACACAGGCAAGAACAGGCAGGGGAACAGCTTTCAAAATAGACCATTTGTGGTAGGCAGGAGGAGCAGTTGCAGTACAACAAAGCATGGAGGGCAGACAGGAGTGGCAGCAAAATTGACTAGGGAGGACAGGAGGGAGGGTATGGGGCCATGGAACTTGGACTGGGAGGGTGCCAGTGGCAGGGACAGACAGCAGTCATCTGACCATGCTAGGCAGATGGGAGGGGCAGTGTCAGCTCAACAGAACACTCAAAGTAGAAAGGAAGGGCAGTAGCAGGCCCATGGAACATGGTGAGCGAAAAGGAGGGACAGGGGCAAGCACACAGACATTGAAGGGCAAGGGTAAGGAAGGCAGAGACAGCAAGTTAAGCACAGAGGCTAAGCAGGAGGGCAATGGTGAGACATAGAATTGGGCAACTGAGGGCAGGAGAAGTAGGCAGGGATATCATGGTAAATGGAGGGCAGCTGCAGCATATCGGACCATGCATGGCAGAGGCAGGGGACTGGTGCATGGACTCAGACAACAGAGGGTAGGGAAGAGGTAGATGGGGCAGCAAGCCAACTGTTCAAGGCAGGAAGAGCAGTAGCAGAACGACAGCCACACAGGGCTGCAATTATGGAGCAGGGGCATGCACTTGTACAATGGATGGCAAAGGGGAGCAGGAGCAGCAAGCTTGGGTGGGGCAGCAAAATACCAGGCCAAGGCCAGCATCCAACTCCCACTCCAATGTGCATTGAAATGGACATTTTATGAAATGTTTGAAAATAAACTAGAACTTCATTGAAAAAAACAAAGGTTACAGGACCCTTATAGCAAGGTTTGCATTTACATGCACAAAACAATAGAGATTCAGCGGTTATTGCAAGTGTGATTTCAAGTAACTATAGCTAGTGTCCTAAGGTAACTATAACTAGCGCCCTTGCCATGCACTGCTAATTACCCCAAATATTACATCACACATGACATCTTCTATGACATCATTGATAATTTCACTGTAACATTTGCAGTAAAATTATTGATGCGAAAACCATGCATGGCGAGGGCACAAGCAAGGGGCCTCTTGCATGGCACTGGATGCAATGGCCATGCCCAGGGCATAAACCCTGTCTTTTCTAAGACAGGAGACATGTTTTAGGATGGTTGTGCCCCTGGAAATGAGCAAGGCTGGTTAGCGGCATTTTTTTAGCCACTATCCAGCCTAACATCATTTTTTGACACACAACCCCCACCCGGTTAGCGTAATTTTTGGTGATGCTAGGCCAAGCTTAGCGCCTCCTTGCACGATTCCATTAACATGGCCCCTGGCTGGCGCTCAGGAATGGCGCAAGCCGCTGTAAACTCTTTGGTGCAAAACAGCGTTAGCGCAGTTTTGCACCAAAAAGTTGAACTATGCCCCTTAGTATTCATATATGCTCTCTTAATTCCCAGTGATGCCTGCCTGTCATCAGGTGCAAACCATTATATGTACTATTGGTAGTCATGGGATAACTACTTAAATATTCTCTGTATAGGACAATCACTGTGTTTCATACACAATGAAGTCTCATACTTACGTTTTTAGAGCTATCATGTACATTTTAGAGACATATATTAGCTAGTTGGCATATAAGAGTCCACATGCTATTGGACAGCATATTCCCTGAATTTTAAATCACTATCATCATCTGTATTTTGCTCGTTGCTTTTCTTTCTGCTGCAGTTCAGCAAAGAAATTGAAAATCATAGTGTAAGCCTTCTGCCTTAAAAAAACATCAGTACGCGCTGTTACTGGTTGTAAGGGCGTTTTCCCTTGCTGCTTGCGCCATGGTTGTAATGCTGTTAAGATTAAACTCAAAACAAACATGTTAACTCCTTGCCTCGTTTAGATCTTGTTCTCTTGGATGTCATTCCCATCAAACGTGTAAGATATTCATTTCTCATGTGGGATGCAGCAGATCCATTGTGTGGAAAAACAACTCATCTACAAAATAGGCCGCGACGGGGAAATCCACCGTCTAGCTTTGTAAGTGCGATATGCCCTTCGTGTGCGGATTTTACGGGCTGGGCATACCCTCCTTTAGTCATGGCTGAGGGTTCAGTTTTGCCTCTTTCATGAACATACACACTCCCGTGAAAGACATCAATGTTGTACTTCACGTTATGGTTTCTTTACCTTGTTGCTTGATATGCTGACTGCTTTTACAGATTAATGCAGTTTAATAGCTCCTCATTCAATTTAAATGTACATCATAATGTAGTCTTGTGAAAGCTCTCGCCTTGAGTCTTAGTTCAAAAGGATAATAAGGGCAATCTTCCTCAGACTCCACGTTGCTTGTCATCCGATAAAATAGATAGACAAAAAGCCGCAATTACTAGTGTCATAACTAGCCTTCAGGAGAAAAAAGACAAAAAAGATACAAGGCCAGAAAAAAAAACTCTCAGCAAATATGCACAAACTATAGAATGTTAAAAAGCAGAACTTAACAAGGAAGGTCATACATGACCAAAAAGAAAATGTAAGACCTAAGAGGAAACAAAGGGACTCAATGCAAAGGCTGTGATGAGCGTTAAGGAGTCTGAACTTCTGAAGCATTAAAATGCACTGTATTCCAAGGCTAACTGTATTTCATGGAGGATCCAGGATGACAACTCTTAATTTCACCTGGAAGTGCAAGCCGTCTAGGAATGACTGAATAATATGATTCCACTGATGGCTTGGAAAAGGAAGACTTGCAGATTTCCTTTTCTGAAACATAGAAGTGTTTCTACAAGGCGTGGCCTGAGCATCTAAGATGACAGCCTCACTCTAATTCAGCTCTGTTAGAAATGGGGTTTCTGGTTGGCTAGGGTATGCACCTCAGCCATGCAGAACTTACCCACTCTAGTCAGGGCAAGGGAGTTACACGTCCAAGATAACCCCTGCTCACCCCCTTGGTAGCTTGGCACGACCAGTCAGGCTTAACCCGGAGGCAATGTGTGAAGCGTTTGCACAACACACACAACACATGTGACGCAATATCCCCACCACAAACGAAACACAACACCAGATTATATGAAAATATACTGTATTGTACACAACGCAATTATCAGACCAAACATCACATATCAGTACTATCCTGCTACCTTAGCAGTTGTCAGAACGTTACACATTAGTTACTCTGCAACCTAGCAGTAGTCACACATAACACACAGGTTACTCAGTATTCTGCAACATAAGCAGTAGTCAGGAAAACATGTTATTACATCACAGCACTTGTCATAAGAATATCATAAAATGCCCATAGTAGGAACATTAGAAAACATATGGCAAGTTAGAAAAACATATTAGCAAGCATGTCCATAAAAGGAACATTTGCATACCGATATGTAAAAACATCAAACGCAGGTAGGTAATATATGAATCAAACAAAAGTCTGTAGAAAGAACTTTGGATTGCAACTATATTGGTCCTTTAAACAGTACCTGTTTGGATGAAGGCATCTCCAGTGCCTAGAAGGCGAACAATGGGCCCCCCGGCGCTCCTATGCACAAAACAGGGGCATCCCTTATACTCTGGGGTCAGAGGAGGGCGACATGCCCCTCCTCTCTTTTATAGACAGGCCCCTCCGGGGACCGTGATTACTGGGGGCCCCCAAGGCCTCAACTGGCCCTCACGAGGGGGGCCAAAGCCAGCAAAAACAACATAGGGCAGGAGGGGGGCACCATGCACCCCCTCCGGTTTAATGACAGGCCCCTCCCGGGACCCGCGATCTCTGGGGGCCTCCACTGGCCCTTCCACAATAATGCCCGTTTTACCTAACAGCAGAAAAGGAGCATCCTGCTACTAACGCAGAGGCCAGGGGGCACTCCCCGTGCCTTCCCCTGGTCCTGCCGTGAAGCCACAAGAAGATCAGACCCCTCCTGGGCCCGAGCAGACACTCGCCTGCACCCGATGCGGTGCGCGAGTGTTCTTCCAGCTTCCCGGGCCGCTGCGGTGATCTTATTTAAAGGGGCACAATGCAGCAAGGAGCCTATGAGCTCCCAAGGCTCCATAAGTGCGCTGCAATCAGCGCTATGGCAGCCGCAACCACGGAGAAGCACCCCTCGTGAAGAAATGGATGCAGGGGTCAGGGGCCACAGCACCCTGCCCCTGGGGAGCAGAATCTTAAGACAAGGTCCTCAGGTGGAGGGCCCAGGTACAGGCCAGCACAAGGGAAAGGCAGCAAGTGGCAAGTCCTTCACAGTGACCAGGCAGGTCACAGGTCAGCACAGCAGCAGCAGTCCATGGCGGTTCCTGGTGAGTCCTTTCAGCCTTTGGTGTCCAGTTCCAAGATGATTCCAAGAGTCTCCAAATTGTGGGGAAAATTCCTCTGTACTTATAGTCAGTTCTTACAGTGATTTACAATGGTAGTATGCAGATGCACCTCTGTGACACCTCTACCCTCCCTGTGTACAGGCAGTCTGAAAAGTATGCACAAAGCCCCAACTGTCACTCTGCCCAGACGTGGATTGGAGTCAAGCTGCAAAACACCAGAGTCATAAGCACAGATAAATGCGCACTTTCTAGAAGTGGCATTTCTGTGATAGTAATCAAAAATACACCCACGCCAGTAAGCAGCATTTATTATCACCATCACAACCATACCAAACATGCCTTCGCTACCCCTCATAAATCAGACAATACCCCTTACACATAAGGCAGGGCATTTCTAATGTAATCCTATGAGAAGGCAGCACTCACAGCAGTGAGACACCAAGTTAGGCTGTTTGTCACTACTAGGACAGGCCATGCAATATGGCACATGTCCTGCCTTTTTACATACATGGCACCCTGCCCATAGGTCTAGCTAGGGCGTACCTTAGGGGTGACTTACATGTAGTAAAAGGGGAGTTCTGGGCCTGGCAAATACGTTTAGATGCCAGGTCCCGGTGGCAGAAAACTGTGCACACAGGCCCTGCGCTAGCAGGCCTGAGACAGGTTTTGAAAGTCTACTTCAGTGGGTGGCGCAAGCAGAGCTGCAGGCCCACTAGTAGTATTTAAGTTACAGGCCCTGGGTATAGAGATACCACTGTACAAGGGACTTATAGGTAAACTAAATATGCCAATTAGGTATAAGCCAATCATACCAACTTTAGATGGGAGAGCACCTGCACTTTAGCACTGGTCAGCAGTGATAAAGTGCTCAGAGTCCTAGCGCCAACAGCGAGAGGTCAGAAAAACCAGGAGGAAGGAGGCAAAAAGACTGGGGATGACCCTGGGTAAGGCCAAAAGTCCACCAAGCTCCAAAATGTGTACCACGATTCCTCCAAGCATTTCACTTTGGCACTGCAATCTGCTCGAAAAGAGGACAGCCACTGAAACCAACAGCGCACAAAATACCAGTTAACCGATACTGTCTGCCCACGGTGCAATAGCTCTAGAAACATCCGGATGCAATGGAGGCAAGGTCGGTATCACCGTGGTCAATAGACTGGTCCCTTCTGATGACATACTGGGGCCATCTCTCTGAGCTGTAGCCTAGACATTCACCAACATCCACTGAAAGAGAGACTGCTGCAGACTGGTGCATGGTCAGTGTGGCACTCCTGTTCCGGGGAGAAAGAGGGGACGGTTTTCTGTGAAAGAAGCCAATGCCACTGGTCGAATTGGACGCGCAAGAAAACATCCGATAAGGCTGATGTGAGTGGGAGTCAATTGTGGTTGGCAGATAGAGGCCGTGGCTCACGTTGCCTACTTGGAAGATGGTGTGCAGAATGAATGGACCCGAAACAGCCAGTCATCGCATCCTGGACTCATTGCTGCCACATTCGCAGACGGGAAACCTGAGACATTCGCCCTCTGCCTCACAGCTCTTAAAATGGCCTTCGAGGCAATTCCATGACAATGCTGCCTGATATTTCGAAGAGAAGTTGCAGCACCATAGTGAATCGCAGCACCAACCAGCATCTGATGTACAACTTCGCCTCCTGCTGGGCCTGGGCACCGTGGTCCACTGAAACGCATTAGTGACAGGCCGAACTACTAGCCTAACAATGACTAAGGATTACAACACATATCTCCAAGGGCACAAGCGCGGCCAGTCTCCCCACTATTGTTCACATTAGTGATTGATCATGTTAGCAAGGGGACGTGTATAGGTCGATGAACCTTTTGATTAATTTAAGGTGTTCTTGCCATAGTTTCAGTACAGAATCAATAATCAACACCCAATAATCAATACCCATTAGTCAATCAATAGCCAACGGAGTCAGTAAAATTCACACACCATGTCTCTTCCGCAATGAATAACCACACCTTTAATTATAAATTTAGTAAGTTTATTTCCCTTATGTTAACAATACGTTATTAAGTCAGGAATCTTAACCATCAACTTCAAATCAATCTATTTTAATAATGCTTGTTAATCAACAAATCACAGAAAACATGATCTAATCAAAGCTTGAATCAAAAGACATTCTAAGGCATCAACACAAAACATTAGTAAAACCTATTTCAGCAAAGCTATGATGTCCATAAAGTTCAGCAAAATAGTTTGTCAACCATTTGTCTCTGTAATTTGTCAGTTGTCATGTGAGTAACCTTAACTAACACAGATTAGCATCAGCATGTGGGGCTTCATGCAAAACAATTTAGAACACAAATTTGGAAAAACATCTACCTAAAGAAAAGTATTAGGTTAGCGCAATTGGTACCTAGAAAGGAAAGGCATAAAAATGCAATTCAGTCATATTGTCATATCTACCTATCCACGGTATGGGTCAGCAAGCAGAATCAGTCTTTGTCCTCAAGTCATTAATCGATAAGCAAAACATCAGGCTCTCAGTCAGAGAGTATGAGCCCAATGACAGAATCTCGAATATCGCCTCACAAATCAGAATAAGTCTGCCTAAAATCTGGACTCTCTTCCCTTTGTCATGTTGTTATATCAAAGTCACCCAAACTATCCCCCAATTTCCAATTGGTCAATTAATCATACGGTATTATTCTGCCCAATGATGTCCATATACCAAATCTATGAATTTTTATATTTCAAAGTTCATATGTCATTGATTGGTTCATCTTACGATGTTCTCATCATCCGGCTCGTCAGGTATCAATTCTGTTGCATCTTCATCTCAAGTCTGTGTCTTCATTGTTCACATCCTGGGAAAGAACCTTTGAACATTTTACACACTAATTGTTACTTTGCAAGAGACCTCATCTCCTTTCCGTCGGTTCCCAACGAAAATTTCTGCTAAGCATTTCATAAAAACAATGAGCATTTCACAGTTAGTTCACCCTGTCAGCATTTTGTATTAAACACTAAGAAATAAAGCTTCTGCATGAGCCCTGGCAAACTGGGCCAAGACACTCGATAAGTTAAGGCTTATAATTAAGTAGCAAAAACGTAATTCATAACCCTTAATATGACATATTACTACAATAATCTAATACATTTTCAATATTTCATATGGATTAATTATAATTTAGTACATTTAGTGAACACTAGTGGCCATTCTACGAGGTCACATTTTCAAAAGTGCACATTATTTTTCTACGTTATTCATTTTTCTACATTTCTACATAAGTCATTATTGAAAATACGTAAACATTCATTGAAAAATTCTAATTAAGACATCTGCTTCAGCAATTCTTTGGTGACATGGATAAGGACAGTGTCTATGGTTTAGGGGTTCTTCTGGGGCAACTGAGTGGAAGATGGAGTATGTATGTATACAGATGATATGCTGCTGTTCTTTTGAAAATCACACAGCATTGGAAATAATCAAATAAAATACTTTACATCTAAGATAGAGCATCTGGGCTGTAGATGAATTGTGACAAATCCAAAATAACTTTCTTAAAAGAAGAGGGCCAAGTCATAGCTTGAAAATCAAAAACCCATCACACCAACTTCGAACTGTTAGGTGTCTATATTACACCTGACCCCACACCATGCAAAATAATCAACATCAAACTTCTAATGACTACATTGCGTTCAGATTTCTAACTAGTAAAGCATGACTGTTGAGGACCCTTGCTCTAGTTTCTCTTGGATAATTGATGGAGGTAATCATATAAATATGTGAAAACATTGCTTAGAGATATCTATGCACCATGTATATCTATGAATATACAGATTGTGCCTATATATATATATATATATATATATATATGTATATATATATATATATATATATATATTGATTAACTCAAAATGACTATTGAGGGAGTTAGGAGATGTTTGACATATGCAGTTTCATTACAATAAGTTTTGATAGGTGCCTGATTCACTGTACATATTTAATTCTTCATCACATAATCTCTTCTTGTTAGATGATAGGACTGTTATAGATGGATCACACACTAATTATGATACTATGGGCATTGCATACTAATCGGTTGACCACCCACTATTTCCTACATTAGTTGGAGCTTTCTCAGTCTACCATGTAGAGGCCCCATGTATGTATTAATTAATTACCCACTTAGATTATATTATTTAACCAGCGACTGACCAAACTATAGGTAGGACAACAGTTGGCCATGGACCTTGTAATCACCCACTTGGTTCTGATTACGTCAATGTTACAGCAGCCCTTGGGTTTGCTACCAGGAGGTCCTATAGATGTTGCAATCCATTTACTCACTTGGGTTTTATTTCATCTCCTTTTAGCCACCTCGATTATATTCCATCAAATGATTACCAAAGTAGGAACATATTCTGGATTTTGTGATCAATGGTAGTGTAGGGATCCAGTCACATTAAGGGCCACTTCTGGTACAAGGAAAATTGAGTTTTTGACCCATTACAGTTTATCCACATTGTGAAAAAATCTGGTCTTCAGTGGTCTCTAGATAGGGGCACTTGTGAAATTGAAGAAGTGATCTGTTATGGATTTGTGGGGCCCAGGGCAAGACATATTTTGCCTTCCCATTAGAACAACTTTGCATTTATTACCTCTTTCCAACTCATTGAAGTACTTGTGATGCCAAACATTACTGATCTGTATGTTGAACCTTCAGAAAACAGGGCATGAACAAAAAATCAAAAGCTCAAACTGCATAGTGTCCAGCACACAAATAATACTAATAGAAAGTTTGAGCAAGCATTGATGAAGCTATTTTTTTAGAATAACACTTTCTACTTACAACACCAACACGTTTTATGTGGAATTCAATGTTTAGCCTGCATATTACTCCCATTGTAGGAAAAATATGCTTAGGGTGGCTTGGTAAATATTTAGTGGACTAGTGCATAATATTAAGAAATATGTAAATAGCACTTGAAATTGTAGCGTTAGCCGGATATTTGTTATTATAAATATATCCCAATCACTACCAGTGTTCTTGCTGTAACAGGGAAAATCAAAGCTCTGTCTGGAAATTTTCACAATTCCATTGGTTAAAATCTGTTATTTTTCTCCTAATTTCTCTTCATTGTCCCTCTTCTCTGTATATGTGTGGACTTCTCTGGCTAGACTCTTTGGACTAATGGACTCATTACAAGTGTGGCAGTCAATGGACCGCCAAACTCGCGGTGGTGGTCGGACTGCCACGTTCCTGGCGGTACGACTGCCAGATTATGATCCTAGTGGTCGGACTTCCAGGAAACCACTGCCACTATTGGATGCTGATGGCTTGGCGGTGGTCGAAGACAAGGTCACCAACGGTGGTACCCATGGTGGTACCGCAGTGCCCATCAAACTTCACTTTCCCCCAGCCTTGCCATGGTGGTGCAACCACCATGGAAATTCTGGTGGCAAGCCAGTGCTACCCACGACCATGTCAGTGTAGGGGCCTCCCTGCCAGCACCCTCCAAATGCACTGTCTGCTTTGCGGACAGTTCGCATTCTGAAGGTGCTGGTGTGCGACGGCAGTGGCCTCGGCTCCCTAGGTGAGCTGAGGCCAATGCCACTGCACTGTTTCCGCCAGGCTGACAGGAACGTCATAATACGATGCTTCTGCCAGTCAGCCCAGTGGAAACATCGTACTACATTGGGGGGTGAGGATGCCGGCTTGACGGCAGCCATATCCCCTCAGCTTTGGTGGTCCAACGGTCAGACCGCCAAAGTCATAATAAGGCTCTAAGTGATATGGAAGGGGGCATTACAGGAGGTGCGCATTAGCATGAAGTGAACAGTATAAATAGAGGGAGGAGGGGGAAGATAGAAATGATATAGAAAGATAAGTGAGCTAGGGAGAGAGGTAAAGTAACTAGAAAATGGTGCGGTAGCCAGAAGGAAAGATGCAGGTAGAAAAAAAGACATATAGAAATAGGTAAGGTTTTAGAGTGCTATAGCAAAGTAGGGAAGGTAGCGATGGGAAGAATGAGATGTAGGGCGAGGTAGAGGAGTAGAGTACTACAATGGTTGGGGTAAAGAGACAGGTAAAGTAGAAAAAGAGGTGAATTAGAGAGTGGTGAAGGGAGTGAAAGGAGGTGGTAGGCAGGTAGAGGGACCTGGAGGAAGGAAAGTGATGCAAGGTAGATAGAGAGCAAAATGTGAAGCGGTATAAAACAAATGTTCAGGTAAAGAGGGTAGTGGAGAAGAGAGAAAGCCAGAGAGGGGGTTAAGATACAAAGCTAAATGTAGTATAGAGTGAAAAGAGGAAGTTGTGACACATAGATGAAGTGGAGAAAGAAAGGTCAGGTTGATCCAGAGGTAGAGAGTTGTAAGTTGGAAAATGAGGAAGAGGAGTGAGGAAGGGAAATCTGTAAAAAACAGGTAATATGAGATAGCCAGGGCAGATCAGTTGAATTGAAACTGAGAAAGTTCAGACCGAGGTGTGTGCATGGGTGTGTGTCTGTGTGTGTGGGGGTGTGAGAGAGAGAGAGAAAGAGAGAGACAGATAGAGAGAGAGTGAAAGAGTGAAAGAGAGAGGGAGCTAGAAAGCGGGGGACTTGATAAAGGAAAAGAAGTAGAAGTAGGGAAGTAGAGTCAGAATATAATAGGCTATTTAGAGAGGTAAATGAAAGAAAACAGAAGTAAAAAATAGAAAAGGGGAGGTGATTAGGTGATGTAGTGAACTAATGGTGAGGTAACCCCGGAGGTAATGAAAGAGAGACAGAGCAGTAGCATAGAGAGAAGTGAGGTAGTGAGGGACATGTGGAAAAAGAGAAATTAGATAGAGATGAGAGAGTTATTGGTGAGATAGAAAAAGAGCTGAGAGAAGAGTAGAGAGAGGTAAGGTGGCAGGGACATGAAGAGAAAGAGAGACAGTGATGTGATGAAAAAATAGAGATGGGATTGTGTGATAAGTGAAGTAGGAGGAGAGATAAAGGGAGTTCAGATGGAAAACAATTAATGTGGTCCGAACAGAAGAATGATGCAGAGAGAGAGCTGAGATTGAGAGATGGCACTGAGTGATAGCTATAGATGTAAGCTCCAAGAGTAATACTGAGAGGGCCACGGATATGAGAGAGTTAGACATTGAGTGAGGTATAGTGGCTATTTAGAGAGAGAGATCAGGTAGACAAAGGTGAGGTGGAGAGAGCTGAGATAGAGTGAGAAAAGGGATGAAGGTACATAAAGATGAAGGGAAAGATTAAGACAGAGGGTATATGCAGAAGAGGTGAGGAGAAAGAAGGATAAAAAATGACACAGAAAGAATGATTTTCAATTTAATTGCCACCAGCCATGTGAGAGTACATGGGTTAAGGCTGAGCAGGCCTGGCATGCACACTAGTATTCAGATTTATCAACACTCTGTGCCAATGCCAAGTCACCAAAAATGATTCAGATCAGGGCAGAGTGTAGGCTTTGGTTTACTGTCAAACACAAAATGTGATTTATGCTGGAAAGTTTTGCCTGGAAAGTACAGCACACGTCAAAAAGTGTGAATATTTTAAAGTACATCTAGGAATAGCATTGTGTGCTAGAATAGTACCCTTCTAGTACAAGACGTGCTAGACTCATGCAGACAACTTGGCACTAAGCGTTAGACCCTCACACTGCTGAATACTGATACCCAATGTAGACACCACCTTTAGGCACCCAGGCAGCACCGTGGCCACTAGATCAACTGTGGTGGACATGTAAGTAGCTGGTCGTTTGGCTTTACCATGGGTCTTTGTCAAAACAGACAGCACCTGTCCTCTCTCTCATAACAATAGAGGGCAAAGTCCTTCTTGTAATCAGACATTCCTATAGCTGGTTGTGTGTCATAGATTTCCTCAAAGCTCTAGAAAGCCACTCTTGCATTCATTGCCCATTGATAGCAGATCAGATACCTCTTTGCGCGTATATCTCTGTAGAGGCTTTTCCACTATGGAAAATTTGGGAAGTCACTGACGACTGTAGCCCACCGTTTCCAGAACTATCCTGAATTCTGTTTGTTGTAGGGGATTCATTCTCAAGACTTTAGATATTTTGTTCTGAGACACTTTCCTAACTAATTTCTCAATGTGATGTCCCAGGTACCAAATATTCCTCTGATACGATTGTAATTTGTAGAGGAACTATTGTGCCTGTTCTCTGCCAAATGATTCAACAAGTCAGTAGTGTCTTGCTTGCATATATCTTGAGTTGTTGTTGCAACCAATAGGTCATTGATATATTAGACCAAAACCGAATTGTATAGCAATAGTTACGTCTTCAGATTTTCCTTCAATATTCAATTGGAGGCTAAGGGTGTATCTGTATGCCCTTGTGGGACTCTGTACTATGCAAGGAGTTTCCCTACAAATCAGAACATGGAAAGAAACTGACTATCTTATAGAACTATAGAAAGGAATGCTTGTTAAGAATCAATACTGTGTCATAATCAATTTGGAAAAGTATTGCAACAGAATTTGGTACCATGGGACAACAAGGGTCAACTATTTGATTCATCTTTCGTTGACTCTGAAATATCCTGCATTTTTTATTTGATTTCTGCACACCCATCACAAATGAGTTGCAGGGACTCCCTAATATTTCCTTTATGGTTTCTTGCTCTGGCATTTGTTGAATCAAAGGCATATTTCACCCCCCCTCAAGTGTGACATTGTATTAGGCACTTCAATTGCATTTATAACCAATAAAAAAGTGTTAAGGAGTGCACATTAAGTCCAAGGACTATATTGAAAATTGATGAGATTTCAATCGTAGATGTTCCACCTCGGCTCAGTGATAGATATACACTGCATCAGCCCAACAGGATACTGGGCAACATAGGTCAAAATTGCCTAGAGTTTGCAATATCATAATAAAAGACCTCTCATCATAAAGAACCTTGGGTAACAGAATGGCTCTCCCTCTCTTCCCAAGTATGACAATGACCCAGTATACGGCTAGTAGCTACACCAGATAAAATATGCTAGCTTTCTCTGAGATCACATTTCCTATTTCCTCGCAACAATCAGTTGCAATTAAGTTTTCTGGTTGTATATCTGTTTAACTTCCAATCAAGTGTTTAATAGTGATGTCATGTAGTAAGTGTATTTCTCTGAGTTAACTCAGACAGAAATTCTTTCAATGCTTCTAGGATTCTACAAGAGCGGCATTGCAACTCCCAAAGCAGGAGTTTAATACAGAAAAACAAAAAATCTGTTGTGATATGGGTCACTACTGTTGTTTCTTGTTTAGGACTGTTAGACCTGGCATCCTTGGCGTAGTCTCCCCTGTCTTTTTGTCTCTGCTTCCAATGTTTTGACTGTGTGCTGACCAGGGCTAAAGTACAAGGTATGAGTTATTGACTTTTCCATGATTGGCATATTTAATTTACTAGTAAGTGTTGGAAAATGGGTTATTGGTAAGGGCAGGTAGGTACCTACACCTAGCAACAAGCCACTAACCTCCACTTAGGTCCAGTTAGGTCTCAGTAAATTAACCCCAGCTCAACCCTTGGTAGCTTGGCAACGAGCGTCAAGGCTTAACTTAGGAGACAGAGTGTAAAGCATTCAAATATCACCAAACAGTATTTAAATAAAACACAGGAAACAGTTTAAAAATCCAAAACCAATTTATAAAAATAGTTTATATTTGTATCTTTAAAATGACACCAAAACGAATAAAATCGGATAAAGGGAACCGGAGATATGAATTTTTAAAGAATTATTATTTTTCTAGTGCTTAGAAACAAAAAGCGCCAATCTGGTCATCTGGTTGCACCTCGACCGGGGCAAAGTCAAAGTTTCAGGCCGACCGCGATGGAGCCCTGCTCGGCTACAGGTCGCGGGAGGCCTCGGTTAAAAAGTTACCTTCTGACTTAGTCTTTATTTTGAAGATTTTCTTCAGCGGGACGAACCTGCCAGTCCTATCCGACCTCCTGGAGCCCTTCTCCGGATACGCGATGCTGGATTCCTCGGTGGAGATTTTTACCTTCGGACTTAGTCGTTTTTTCGAGGTGAAAATCCTTCGACCGGGATAAACCTGGATCTTGATCCGACGTCCATGGAGCCCTTCTCGGATACGATGGCTGGGAGGTCCCGGTCAACTTTTTACCTTCGGACTTAGCCCCTCATTCTGATTCTGGCGGGCGGCGGAGGCCGCCCGCCAGAATTCAGCCCTCCATAATACCGCTCCGCGGTCAAAAGACCGCGGAGGGTATTATGAGTTTTTCCCTGGGCTGACGGGCGGTCTCCAAAAGACCGCCCGCCAGCCCAGGGAAAAACTCCCTTCCCACGAGGATGCCGGCTCGTAATCGAGCCGGCGGAGTGGGAAGGTGCGACGGGTGCTGTTGCACCCGTCGCGTATTTCACTGTCTGCCAAGCAGACAGTGAAATACTTGTAGGGGCCCTCTTACGGGGGCCCCTGCAGTGCCCATGCCATTGGCATGGGCACTGCAGGGGCCCCCAGGGGCCCCGCGACTCCCCCTCCCGCCATCCGGTTCCCGGCGGGAGAACCGCCAGGAACTGGATGGCGGGAGGGGGAGTCGGAATCCCCAAGCCGGCGCAGCTCAGCGGGAAACCGGCGGGAGACCGCCGGTTTCCCTTTACTGACCGCAGCTAAGCCGCCGCGGTCAGAATGCCCCGCGGGGCACCGCCGGGCTGTCGGCAGTGCTCCCGCGTGCCGCGGCCCTGGCGGTTCTATACCGCCAGGGTCGTAATGAGGGCCTTAGTCTCTTTTTCAGAGATTTTTCTTTACCGGGACGAACCACCAAATCAGGCCGGGTCGCGGTTGAGGCAAGCCGGCTAGAATTTCCGCGGCGGGTCGGTCCCTCTATGGAGCTTTTTTACAAAAATTCTCAAATCTTTTCCAAACTTCTGGGGCTTCACCCAGATGTTCTTTTAAGGTTCTTTTGGGGTCCACAGCTCACGCCAAGGGTCCAGAAGTTCTGAGATGGTCCTTGGGGGGGTGCGGACTACAACTCCCAGAATGCACCTGGCGCAAACTCCTTTTTGGCCACTGGACAGTGGTCAGCTGGTCACTTTCTTCAGGAGTTGGTGCAGGGGACTCTGGATAGCAATTTTTCACCTGTAACAAACAGGGAGTCCCTCCTTGAACCAGTTGAAGCCAGGCAAAGTCCTTCTTGTGGTGAAGCCCAAGTGTGCAGCTGGTGCAGTCCTTCTGAGTGCAGGTTCCAGGTGCAGGCCAGGGGTCCAGCAGGGCAGTTCTTCTTCTCCTTTAGTTCTTTTCTTGTTGAAATCTGGTGGGGATCTGATATGTGGGTGCAGGTCTGCCAGTTTTATCCTTGCTCCTGGGTGAAAAGCAGGGGGTTCCTGGTTAACCAATCAGGGGCAAGGTCCTTCCCCTTGCGATGACCACTTCGTGGGAAGTGTGGCAAAAATCCATCCCAGTGGGCAACATTCTCTAAAAATCCATCATGGCTGAATCTGATTTTTGGAGGTTACATCTGGCTGAGCCCACCCACTGGTGTGGCTAAAAATCATAAATACACCCCTCTCGTGCCCTCTCCTAATCTAATCAAGGGGGCACCTAGTTGTCTGGGGTTGCAGGATGTGGGGGTGTTGCTGGTTGCTCCAAATGTCCTTCTCTGCCTTTGAAGACCAGTTTGGCAGCCCTCCCCCTTCCTGCCTCACCATCTGCTGAGGGGAGATTCTCTCCCACAGGCACATTCCTTTGTGTGAAGCCAGGCCACTTCACACCTCATCAAGGCAGCTTGGCTAAGCTGCTACAGGCTGGCCAATCAGAGCACAGCAGCAAAAACAATGCAGGGCTGAAATTGGCAACTTTTAAGGGAAAGTCTAAAACTCTTTACCTGAACAAGTTATATTAAATCCAACAACTGGAAGTTGTGGGATTTATTACAACAATTAATTTGATACCAAATTCTTGGTATGCATCTTTTAAGGAGACTTTAAAATTTTAAACAAAGTCTCCCCATTCTAGCCTATGAAGGCCATTTACTTCAATGAGGGAAAAACAAATTTGGCTGTTTTTACCTCACCAGGGTTTATAAATCTATTTTTATAAAGTCCCTGCTTATAGTTACATGGCACCCAGCCCTAGGGGCACATAGGGCACACCTTAGGGGTGACTTATATGTAAAAATAAGGTAGTTTAAGACTTTGGAACTACTTTTAATTCCAAAGTCGAATTTGCATATAACTTTAATTGAAAAGCAGCCAGCAAGGCAGGCTTGCCTTTAAAATGACACTGGGCACCTCAGCAGTGCACCTAGGTGTGCACCACCTATTCTGTGGTCCCTAAACCTACATGCCCTACCATATACTAGGGACTTATAGGTAGGTTAACATAGCCAATTATAATTAGCCTAATTTGCATATCCATTTTACACAGAGCACTGGCCCTGGGACTGGTAAGCAGTACCCAGGGCACCATCAGAGTCAGGAAAACACCAGCAAAAAGTGGAAAATGGGGGCAAAAAGTTAGGGGGCCTCTGCAATCAGCCCTGTTTTCTCACAGTAAGTCCCTAGTAAAGTGCACTAGAGGTGTCCAGGGCCTGTAATTCACATTCTACTAGTGGCCCTGCATGATTGTGCCACCCACATGAGTAGCCCTATAAACGTGGCTCAGACTTGCCACTGCAAGGTCTGTGTGTGCAGTTTTAAACTGCCAGGTAGACCTGGCAAGTGTACCCACTTGCCAGGCCCAAACCTTCCCTTTTTGTATATACAAGGCACCCCGAAGGTAGGCCGTAGGTAGCCCCATGGAAAGGGTGCAGTGTATTTAAAAGGTGGGACATGTACTAGAGTGTTTTACATGTCCAAATAGTGAAATTTGTCAATTATGTTGGGGATATGTCCCATTGCATAAAACTAGGCCTTTACTGTGGCCAAATCTTCAACCTGGGGGAAAACAATGTAGCTGCACATGTGTTTTATCAGGGCAGACAACACTCTTGTTAGCACTATTGAGACCATTGGCTGTGACCTTCCTGCTGCCAAGCCCACTGTCACTTGGAAAGAACCAGTTGCCAGGAAATGGAGTACAGATAGCACTTGCTCAAGAGCGGGGATCCCAGTGGGATGGTGGATGGCAGATATCAGGTCAGGCTCTAACTGGACACACAGCTGTATGACTGTGGCCCTGTCAAGTCTATAAATGAGGATAATGTGCCTGTCCTCCAGTGTTGCCAAGTTCACTAGGGGTCTGTACACGGGGGTATGTCTCCATCTCATACTCATCCCCAGTGGTAGGAATCTAAGGAACAAAAGAGTGAGGAGCCGGTCACAAACTGAACAATGGAGCTACAACAGTGGTTAGCATCCTGTAAACATGTAATGGGTCACTGTGATTTGTCCAGTAAGTGCTAATATCTCCTGTGATGCAGCATTATTCCAGGGCCTGCCCTCCCACCCTGAAATGGAATCCGCCTGTCCTGTGTGGAGGGACAGGTGGAAGTGAGGTAATTCCCCTGACGTTGTGCGCTGTTGTGGGAGGCGGGCGGGAACTGCTGTGCAACTCCTCATTGGTTATAATTGGGCCTTATGGGGTACAGTGGCCAATGGTGATCTACACCGGCGGTGACAGTATGCAACGCTGCGGACGTGACCTCCATTTTCTATCATATTCCTCGCTTGCTACCTGACCTTCCATAGGAGAGGACCTACACTGCATGTTCTGCTGTGACCTGTGTCTTGAACCTACCATGGCCCGTGCAACCGGGAAAAGGACTGGTGGATGGGTCCTACCCCAGTACGGACTGCTCTATGGGCCTCTAGACCAATAGGTGCGTACACTGTGAGCACTATGCATGTGTCATGAATGCATGGAGTTGTGTGTGTGATGGCTTTGAGTAAGGGGGGTAGGTAGATGTCCTTTTGGCAGCATACAGGTTGTGTGCTGGGCCATGTATGTGGAAATGGTGAGGAGAAGGGGTATGGTGGTCCATCTGTGTAACAGGCAGGACTGTTTGTCTAATTCTGTTTTCCTTTGTGTATTGCCTCTGCTGGTTAGCGCCCATCAAAAGAAGGGTATATGGCGTGCCATCGCCAAGGACGTGAGGACCCTGGGGGTCTATGGCAGGTGGATCACCCACTGTCGCAAACGGTGGGAGGACCTGAAACGCTGGGCACGGAAGGCGGTGGAGGCCCAGATGGGGATGGCCTCCCAACAAGGAAGGGGTACTCTCTGAACCCTGACCCCCCCTTGATTGTCTGCATACTGGCGGTGGCCTATCCAGAGCTGGATGGGTGCTTGAGGGCGTCATAGCAGCCACAAGGGGGTGAGTACAGTGCCCATCATTACAACTAACGCATGGTAGGGTAGTATCCGTGTGGGCGTTGTGTGTCAGTGGGTGCCCCTAGGCCAGGCCTAACATTGCAGCATAGGTCCCCTGGTGACTAGGGTTCTGAAGGGATAATCTTGCTACCTAGCTCATAGGCATCCACTACTGGTCAGGGCTGCGTGGGTTCCAGGTGTACTGAATTTGGTGGTGTGTGCCCCTCCCCATGGCTTGGAGGCAAGCTATTTGTCTGCTAGTGCAATACATATTGCGTAGGCATGTTCCCTGTGTGTGAGGGTGCTGTGTACGCCAACAGTGGTAGTGGTGAAGCCATTGACCCAGTGTGTCCTTTGTCTCTTTCCCCACTTTTTTGCTTTCTCATCCTGTCTTTATGTGCATAGCATCATCTGGCGTAGGAGCAGAGGCACCAGCGACGGAGGGAGCTGCATGGACCCAGGAGGCAGAGTCCACTGACGCTGAGGGCACCAGTGGGAGGGAGGGCGAGGGGGGGACCACGGCGGAGACTGGAGGGGAGAGTTCAGACACAGATACCTCCTCTGATTGAAGCTCCCTCGTGGTGGCAGACACTTCTGTGACCACCCCAGCTACAGGTACAGCTCTCACCCCTTTACCAGCACCGCCCTCCCTGCAGCCCTTCATCGAGTTGCCCGTGCCCGCTTGTTAGACTTTTCATTCCTGGCGTGGTCTCCCTTAACTTTTTGCTTCTGCTTCCCAGGTTGTTGATGTGTACTGGGCACTTTACCACTGCTATCCAGTGCTAAAGTGCAAGCGCTCCTATACAAAATGTGTATGTAATTGGTTCATCCATGATTGGCATATTTGATTTACTGGTAAGTCCCTACTACAGTGCACTAGAGGTGCCCATGGCGTGCAAATCAAATGCGCTAGTGGGCCTGCAGCACTGGATGTGCCACCCACAATAGTAGCTCTGTAAGCATGGCTCAGACCTGCCACTGCAGTGTCTGTGTGTGGAGTTTTAAACTGCCAATTCGACTTGGCAAGTGTACACTGTGAGGAAAACAGGGCTGATTGCAGAGGCCCGATAACTTTTTGCCCCCATTTTCCTCTTTTTGCTGGTGTTTTCCTGACTTTGATGGTGCCCTGGGTACTGCTAACCAGTCCCAGGGCCTGTGCTCTGTGTAAAATGGATATGCAAATTAGGCTAATTATAATTGGCTAAGTTAACCTACCTATAAGTCCCTAGTATATGGTAGGGCATGTAGGTTTAGGGACCACAGCATAGGTGGTGCACACCTAGGTGCACTGCTGAGGTGCCCAGTGTCATTTTAAAGGCAGGCCTGCTTTGCTGGCTGCTTTTAAATTAAAGTTATATGCAAATTCGACTTTGGAATTAAAGGTACTTCCAAAGTCTTAAACTACCTTTATTTTTACATATAAGTCACCCCTAAGGTGTGCCCTATGTGCCCCTAGGTCTGGGTGCCATGTAACTATAAGCAGGGACTTTATAAAAATAGATTTATAAGCCCTGGTGAGGTAAAAACAGCCAAATTCGTTTTTCCCTCATTGAAGTAAATGGCCTTCATAGGCTAGAATGGGCAGACTTTATTTTAAATTTTAAAGTCTCCTTAAATGTTACATACCAAGAATTTGGTATCAAATTGATTGTTGTAATAAATCCCATAACTTCCAGTTGTTGGATTTAATATAACTTGTCCAGGTAAAAAGTTTAGACTTTACCTAAAAAGTTGCCAATTTCAGCTCTGCATTGTTTTTGCTGCTGTGCTCTGATTGGCCAGCCTGCAGCAGCTTCTGCCAGGCTGCCTTGATTAGGTGTGAAGTGGCCTGGCTTCACACAAAGGAATGTGCATAGGGGGAGAGAATCTCCCTTCAGCAGATGGTGAGGCAGGAAGGGGGAGGGCTGCCAAACTGGTCTTCAAAGGCAGAGAAGGACATCTGGAGCACCCAGCAACACCCCCACATCCTGCAACCCCAGACAGCTAGGTGCCCCCTTGATTAGATTAGGAGAGGGCAGGAGAGGGGTGTGTTTATGATTTTTAGCCACACCAGTGGGTGGGCTCAGCCAGATGTAACCTCCAAAAATCAGATTCATCCATGTTGGATTTTTAGAGACTGTTGCCTTCTGGGATGGATTTTTGCCACACTTCCCAGGAAGTGGTCATCACAGGGGGACGACCCTGTCCCTGATTGGAGAAGCAGGGCCCCCCTGCTTTTCACCCAGGAGCAAGGATAAAACTGGCAGACCTGCACCCACACCTCAGATCCCCTCCAGAATTCAACAAGAAAGGAACTAAAGAAGAAGAAGGACTGCCCTGCTGGACCCCTGGCCTGCACCTGGACCCTGCACTCAGAAGGACTGCACCAGCTGCACACTTGGGCTTCACCACAAGAAGGACTTTGCCTGGCTTCAACTGGTTCAAGGAGGGACTCCCTGTTTGCTACAGGTGAAAAATTGCTAAACCAGAGTCCCCTGCACCAACTCCTGAAGAAAGCGACCAGCTGACCACTGTCCAGTGGCCAAAAAGGAGTTTGCGCCAGGTGCATTCTGGGAGTTGAAGTCCGCACCCCCCAAGGACCATCACAGAACTTCTGGACCCTTGGGGTGAGCTGTGGACCCCAAAAGAACCTTAAAAGAACATCTGGGTGAAGCCCCAGAAGTTTGGAAAAGATTTGAGAATTTTTGGAAAAAAGCTCCAGAGAGGGACCGACCCGCCACGGAAATTCTAGCCGGCTTGCCTCAACCGCGACCCGGCCTGACTTCGTGGTTCGTCCCGGTAAAGAAAAACATCAAAAAAAGAGACTAAGTCCGAACGTAAAAAGTTGACCGGGACCTCCCAGCCATCGTATCCGAGAAGGGCTCCATGGACGTCGGATCAAGATCCAGGTTTACCCCGGTCGAAGGATTTTCATCTCGAAAAAACGACTAAGTCCGAAGGTAAAAGTCTCCACCGAGGAAACCCACATCGCGTATCCGGACAAGGGCTCCAGGAGGTCGGATTCAACTGGCAGGTTCGTCCCGGTGAAGAAAAACTTCAAAATAAAGACTAAGTCAGAAGGTAACTTTTTAACCGAGGCCTCCCGCGACCTGTAGCCGAGCAGGGCTCCATCGCGGTCAGCCTGAAAGTTTGACTTTGCCCCGGTCGAGGTGCAACCAGATGACCCGATTGGCGCTTTTTGTTTCTAAGCGCTAGAAAAGTCATAATTCTTTAAAAATTCATATCTCCGGTTCCCCTGAACCGATTTTAATCGTTTTTGTGTCATTTTAAAGATAAAAATATAAACTATTTTTATAAATTGGTTTTGGACTTTTAAACTGTTTCCTGTGTTTTATTTAATTACTGTTTTGTGATATTTGAATGCTTTACACTTTGTCTCCTAAGTTAAGCCTTGACGCTCGTTGCCAAGCTACCAAGGGTTGAGCTGGGATTAATTTACTGAGACCTAACTGTACCTATGTGGAGGTTAGTGGCTTGTTGCTATGTGTAGGTACCTACCTGCCGTACCAATAACCCATTTTCCAACATATTTGGAAGCAGCGACGGGATCCTGTACTTGTGTTCAATATCGCGTTACAGTTTTAGGTAAAACAAATTAAAAATCCTTTAAATTGTCCTAGTGCAAAAATTGTTTTTAATTTTTAATTTGGATTAATTTCAATTATTGAATTTTTGTAATTTTTCTAAATTCTTGTTTCCAATTTTTGCAAAAAATTTTGTTGACACAAAACTAGGGAACCATGGAGCTTGATCTGGCTAGCCTACCCACACTGACAGTTGTCCAGCTTAGGGGGTTGTGTATTGAAAGAGGGTTGCCTGCAACCACTGATCTCAGGAAGCAAATCCTGATCACATCCCTGACAGCATGGGTTGAGGCCCAAGAGGTAGAGTCAGAAGAAGCTCCAGAGGAGGGAGAAAGAAGGGAGGATGCAAGCTCTAACCACTCAGGGGAGGGAAGGCATCTGAGCCCAAGTGAGGATGAGGAAGAACGGTCCTCAGTAAACACAGTCACTAGGGGCAGATCCAAAGCTAGTGGTGGGAAGGGGGTCCTTTCAGGAGGAGAGAACCCATCCATCAGAGAAAGAGAGCTGGAGGCCCAGCTAGCATACATAGCTTTGGAAGCAGAGAAGCTGGCCCTAGAAAAGAAAAAGTGGGCATACAAAGAGAAAAGAGATGGAAGCAGCGATAAAGAAGCTGAGGTGTCCATGGGTGGGGGAGTTTGCCCCAGATTACCCAAGGGGGTAGTTCCTGCTTATGTAGAGGGGGATGACATAGATTAGTGGCTGGGGGCCTTTGAGAGGGCATTCCAAATGAGAAGGGTTAGGCCTCAATACTGGGGTTCCCTTTTGTGGGAGTTGGTCCCCAACTCAGGGAGGGATAGGCTTCTGACCTTAAGGGGGGAGGAGGCAGATTCATACCCTAGTATGAAGAGGTGCTTAGCCAAGAAGTTTGGTCTGACCCCAGAGCAATATAGAATGAAGTTCAGGGACACCCAGAAGGTCAGTACCCAGTCTTGGGTTGACTTTGTGGACATTTCACTAAAGGCACTAGAGGGCTGGATTATTGGTAACAAAGTAGATACTTATGAGGGGTTATACAATCTGATCATGAGAGAGCACATCTTGACCAATTGTACCCAAGAAAGGTTACGCCAGCATCTAGTGGACTCTAAGCAGACCAACCCTAGAGAGCTAGGGGAGGCAGCTGATGAGTGGTTGAGAACCAGGGTGGTTGTCAAGTCCCAGGGGGGAGACTCCAAGAAGGGGGGGGACAGGTCCCCAAAAACCTAAGGAGGGAGGTGGTAAGCCCACCACAGAGACTCCCTCTGTACCCCAGAACCCTAAGAAGGAGGAGATTAAATCCCACTCTGACCAGCAGAGACAGTTAGACCCAGGGTTAAAAAAGCTCTTGGACAGTAGGGCTTGCTTTGACTGTCAGCAGACAGGTCACTTCAGAGGAGATGCAGCCTGTCCAAAGAAGGTGGTTAGCACTGGGCTGTCCAGTGTAGCCATAGAGGAGGATTCCTCAGATGATGAAGTCCTCATAGCATTGTGCTGGGAGACAGGACCAGATGGTAAGATGGTGATCCCTGAGGGTGGGAGTAGGCACTTCCACCACATTCAAGTGAATGGGATCCCTACCACTGGCCTGAGAGACACCTGTGCCAGTCACACTATAGTGAGTGACCGGTTAGTGACGCCAGACATGTATGTCCCAGGAAAGACAAAGAAAGTCAGGATAGCCAGAGGGGAGGTCACCTCCAAACCTGTAGCCATAGTGCCCCTAGAGAGGGAGGGTATCCTTGACTGGATTAGGGTGGTAGTCAGTGCTGACCTCCCCCTAGATTGTATCCTGGGCAATGACCTCCCAGAGGTGAGTCTGGTCACAGATGGGGTGGTCGCCCAGGGCGCCCCCCCAAGCCAAAGTCCTGGGGAGTCAGTCCCTACAGTTAGGAGACAGGGGTCCCCAAGAAAAGGAAAGAAGAAAAGGAAGGGTAGGCCACTCTTAAAGAGAGTTCCAGGGAGCCAAAGGCCTTCTGCCCCAGTAGGGGGGAAGCCCAGAGTTGGCACTGGTGAGGCCTCCCCTGACCCTAAGGAAGTCCTGAGTAGTCAGGCAGCTGTCCAGATGCAGGGTGTTGCCCCTGCACTGACAGAAGGGAGAGTGGAAGGAGGGTGTCTGCCACAGGAGGTGGTAGCCCCCCACTCTAGACAGCAAGAGGGGTGCCAGGACCCCAAAGTTGCCCCTAAAGCAGCTCAGCCACCTGTCAGTGGAGAGCTTAGGGTGTGGTTGTGGGTACTGACAGCTGTCAGTAGCCTCTGCTGGGTGCTAGCCTTCCTGGCAGCACTGTACTTGGCCTGGGAGGCAGACCCCAAAGCCAATAGCAAATTAGGCCCCCTGACCCTATTGGTCATGGTGGGGTTGCTCAAGTGTTGGGTGACCTCTTTGGCTAAGCTAGGTGTTGCCCTAGCAAAGTTTGGAGTAGGGGAGGTGGGCACCTCACTACCCAAGTTGGCAGAGAGAAAGGAGGAAGACCCCCCTAGAGGGAAGTTTCAGTTTGAGTTGGGTCCTTTTACTGTTGGGATGGCTTCACTACCCATAGGGAGTGACCCTGACAGGAGGATATAAGGCAGAGTAGGTCCTGCAAAGGGACAGCCAGTTTTTTTCACTGTCTTCCTCGCCTAACAAGCCAGGAAGACTCTCCTAGAGTTGGGCTGAGTCTCCTGGGCGTGTGGGCTGGGGGGGGGGGTTGTGTGAGAAAACAGGGCTGATTGCAGAGGCCCGATAACTTTTTACCCCCATTTTCCTCTTTTTGCTGGTGTTTTCCTGACTTTGATGGTGCCCTGGGTACTGCTAACCAGTCCCAGGGCCTGTGCTCTGTGTAAAATGGATATGCAAATTAGGCTAATTATAATTGGCTAAGTTAACCTACCTATAAGTCCCTAGTATATGGTAGGGCATGTAGGTTTAGGGACCACAGCATAGGTGGTGCACACCTAGGTGCACTGCTGAGGTGCCCAGTGTCATTTTAAAGGCAGGCCTGCTTTGCTGGCTGCTTTTAAATTAAAGTTATATGCAAATTCGACTTTGGAATTAAAGGTACTTCCAAAGTCTTAAACTACCTTATTTTTACATATAAGTCACCCCTAAGGTGTGCCCTATGTGCCCCTAGGGCTGGGTGCCATGTAACTATAAGCAGGGACTTTATAAAAATAGATTTATAAGCCCTGGTGAGGTAAAAACAGCCAAATTCGTTTTTCCCTCATTGAAGTAAATGGCCTTCATAGGCTAGAATGGGCAGACTTTATTTTAAATTTTAAAGTCTCCTTAAATGTTACATACCAAGAATTTGGTATCAAATTGATTGTTGTAATAAATCCCATAACTTCCAGTTGTTGGATTTAATATAACTTGTCCAGGTAAAAAGTTTAGACTTTACCTAAAAAGTTGCCAATTTCAGCTCTGCATTGTTTTTGCTGCTGTGCTCTGATTGGCCAGCCTGCAGCAGCTTCTGCCAGGCTGCCTTGATTAGGTGTGAAGTGGCCTGGCTTCACGCAAAGGAATGTGCTTGGGGGAGAGAATCTCCCCTCAGCAGATGGTGAGGCAGGAAGGGGGAGGGCTGCCAAACTGGTCTTCAAAGGCAGAGAAGGACATCTGGAGCACCCAGCAACACCCCCACATCCTGCAACCCCAGACAGCTAGGTGCCCCCTTGATTAGATTAGGAGAGGGCAGGAGAGGGGTGTGTTTATGATTTTTAGTCACACCAGTGGGTGGGCTCAGCCAGATGTAACCTCCAAAAATCCGATTCATCCATGTTGGATTTTTAGAGACTGTTGCCTTCTGGGATGGATTTTTGCCACACTTCCCAGGAAGTGGTCATCACAGGGGGACGACCCTGTCCCTGATTGGAGAAGCAGGGCCCCCCTGCTTTTCACCCAGGAGCAAGGATAAAACTGGCAGACCTGCACCCACACCTCAGATCCCCTCCAGAATTCAACAAGAAAGGAACTAAAGAAGAAGAAGGACTGCCCTGCTGGACCCCTGGCCTGCACCTGGACCCTGCACTCAGAAGGACTGCACCAGCTGCACACTTGGGCTTCACCACAAGAAGGACTTTGCCTGGCTTCAACTGGTTCAAGGAGGGACTCCCTGTTTGCTACAGGTGAAAAATTGCTAAACCAGAGTCCCCTGCACCAACTCCTGAAGAAAGCGACCAGCTGACCACTGTCCAGTGGCCAAAAAGGAGTTTGCGCCAGGTGCATTCTGGGAGTTGAAGTCCGCACCCCCCAAGGACCATCACAGAACTTCTGGACCCTTGGGGTGAGCTGTGGACCCCAAAAGAACCTTAAAAGAACATCTGGGTGAAGCCCCAGAAGTTTGGAAAAGATTTGAGAATTTTTGGAAAAAAGCTCCAGAGAGGGACCGACCCGCCACGGAAATTCTAGCCGGCTTGCCTCAACCGCGACCCGGCCTGACTTCGTGGCTCGTCCCGGTAAAGAAAAACATCCAAAAAAGAGACTAAGTCCGAACGTAAAAAGTTGACCGGGACCTCCCAGCCATCGTATCCGAGAAGGGCTCCATGGACGTCGGATCAAGATCCAGGTTTACCCCGGTCGAAGGATTTTCATCTCAAAAAAACGACTAAGTCCGAAGGTAAAAGTTTCCACCGAGGAAACCCACATCGCGTATCCGGACAAGGGCTCCAGGAGGTCGGATTCAACTGGCAGGTTCGTCCCGGTGAAGAAAAACTTCAAAATAAAGACTAAGTCAGAAGGTAACTTTTTAACCGAGGCCTCCCGCGACCTGTAGCCGAGCAGGGCTCCATCGCGGTCGGCCTGAAAGTTTGACTTTGCCCCGGTCGAGGTGCAACCAGATGACCCGATTGCCCTTTTTTGTTTCTAAGCGCTAGAAAAGTAATAATTCTTTAAAAATTCTTTTCTCCGGTTCCCCTGAACCGATTTTAATCGTTTTTGTGTCATTTTAAAGATAAAAATATAAACTATTTTTATAAATTGGTTTTGGACTTTTAAACTGTTTCCTGTGTTTTATTTAATTACTGTTTTGTGATATTTGAATGCTTTACACTTTGTCTCCTAAGTTAAGCCTTGACGCTCGTTGCCAAGCTACCAAGGGTTGAGCTGGGATTAATTTACTGAGACCTAACTGTACCTATGTGGAGGTTAGTGGCTTGTTGCTAGGTGTAGGTACCTACCTGCCCTACCAATAACCCATTTTCCAACATACACACTTGCCCGGCCTAAAACCTTCCCTTTTCTTACATGTAAGGCACCCCTAAGGTAGGCCCTAGGTAGACCCATGGGCAGGGTGCAGTGTATGTTTAAGGTAGGACAAATACTAATATGTTTTATATGTCCTATATGTCCTAACAGTGAAATACTGATAAATTTGTTTTTCACTGTTGCAAGGCCTATGCCTCTCACAGGTTAACATGGGGGCTGCCTTTAAATGTGATTAAAGTGTAGATTCCCTTTGGGAGCGGATAGACATGGAGTTTGGGGTCTCTGAGCTCACAATTTAAAAATACATCTTTTAGTACAGTTGATTTAAATATTGTGTGTTTGAAAATGCCACTGTTAGAAAGAGAGCATTTTCTTGCTTAAACCATTCTGTGACTCTGCCTGTTTGTGGATTCTGTGTCTGGGTCAGTTTGACAGTGGGGCTGTTTGCACCTCTCTCTGGACAGTGACACAAAGGGAGCTGGGGTGTAGCCTGCATATCCCAATGAGCCATCTGTGCTAGGAGGGAGGGGAAAAGTGGTCACTCATACCTAAAAGGGCTGTGCCTGCCCTCACACAATGCATTCTCTAACCCCTTGGTGTGTGTCTGGGGCCTGGCCTAGGCAAGGTAGGGTTTAACAAAGAAGAGAGACTTTTCTTTGAAGTAAGCATACTTCAAAGGGCAAAACGGGTATAAGAAGGGCACCCAAAACCACAGACTTTAGATCACTTTTGGAAACCAAGAGAAATCTCCTCCTGGAGAAGAGCTGAGGAAGAAAAGCTGTCCTGTCTGTGACTGTGCTTTGTGGAGCTATCCTGCAGTTGCTGTTTCTGCCTGTGCAAGAGGACAAAGACTGGACTTTGTGTGCCTTCCTGCTTGTGAAGAACTCTCCAAGAGCTTCAAACTGAGCTTGCCTCCTGTTGTTGAAGTCTCAGGGACAGCAAAGACATCTCTCTACGAGCACCTGGAGCCTCTGCTGAGACTCCTGCCCTGCCGAGTGGTGCCCCATCCAGTTCCTGGGTCCCTGTCAGGTGAAGCTGGTGGACCAAGGTTAGAAATCCACCCACAGATCGTTGTGCAGGGTCACTGGCTCCGTGGCTCAAATTGACGCAGCACTTCCAGCGCGGCTGTGAAATCGAGGTACCCAGCTGGAGGAACTACGCTCAGCACCGCTGACGGAGGCTGCAATGACACAACATCGCTGGGTGTCGAAAAACAATGGAAGCCTGCCTGGACCCGGGGTGTTTTGTCTGGATCGACGCATCTCTCTCCTGCGGGGAAAGAAATGTTGAACGCCGATTGGACCGGAGAAGGAAAAATGACACATGACCTCACTTGTGGGTGAGAAATCGACGAACCGCTTACCTTTTTCGATGCACACTTGCCCGTGCGGGTTATTTTGACGTGATCCAGGTACATTTTCACGCTAATAGCGTTAGCGTTGTGTTTAAAAAGAACATGAAGACTCTTTTGCATTTTAATCAATAGCTTGACTTGTGTATGGTGGATTTTTGTCATTTTGTTCCTGTTTTGTTTAGACAAATATTCTCTATTTTCCTAAACCTGTGTTGTGTCATTTTGTAGTGTTATCGCTGTGCAGGGCCACAGGCTCCGTGGCTCAAATTGACGCAGCACTTGCAGCGCGGCTGTGAAATCGAGGTACACAGCTGGAGGAACTACGCTCAGCACTGCTGACGGAGGCTGCAACGACACAACATCGCTGGTTGTCGAAAAACAATGGAAGCCTGCCCGGACCCGGGGTGTTTTGTCTGGATCGATGCATCTCTCTCCTGCGGGGAAAGAAATGTTGAACGTTGATTGGACTGGAGAAGGAAAAATGACACATGACCTCACTTGTGGGTGAGAAATCGACGCACCGCTTACCTTTTTCGATGCACACTTGCTCGTGCGGGTTATTTTGTCGTGATCCAGGTACATTTTCACGCTAATAGCGTTAGCGTTGTGTTTAAAAAGAACATGAAGACTCTTTTGCATTTTAATCAATAGCTTGACTTGTGTATGGTGGATTTTTGTCATTTTGTTCCTGTTTTGTTTAGACAAATATTCTCTATTTTCCTAAACCTGTGTTGTGTCATTTTGTAGTGTTTTCACTGAGTTACTGTGTGTGTTGGTACAATTACTTTACACCTAGCACTCTGAAGTTAATTATGCCTACTCATGCCAAGCTACCAAGGGTGTGAGTGGGGGTTAGCTGAGGGTGATTCTCTTTTACCCTGACTAGGGTGAGGGTCCTTGCTTGGACAAGGGGTAACCTGACTGCCAACCAAAGTCCCCATTTCTAACTCTGCCATCCCAGGAGGGTAGGCGTCTCCTGCGCCCCAGGCACCTCAGGCCTTGCTCCAGTTAGCCCTGCTGCCCTGAGTGAGAAGGCTATTGACCTCCTGAGATCCATCTCTGTAGGGAAGTCAACCCTTGTGAATGCCACCTAGGGGCTGGCAGTCCAGATGCAACAATTAAATGCATTCCTGGAGGGCATTCAAACTGGATTGGCGGCCCAACAGAGATCGATTCAGGCTTTGCAGTCCTCTCTGATGGCAGGCATTGTCCCTGTTTCTACTGTCCCCCCTCCAACTTCCACTGTCCAGCCCTAATCCCCTCAACCCTAACCTATCCTAGGCACACATACAGATGAGCATGCACACAAAACAACACCCAAAATTGTCAATGGCAAACACAAGCACCACACTTCATCTCACAGGAACTCACACAAACACCATCCAGTTGCAGACACAACATCCACTGTCTCCCTCTCTTTCCCCTCCACCACCTTCCCCCAGCCATGTCTACACTCACACCTGTATGCACTACATCATCATCTACTACCAGTATCATCACCACACTAAGCAGAGCACACACCTCACTGGCAGACACCTCCACATTATTCCCCCCATTGTGTCTGCCCCCTCCTAAAGTACACAAACGCAAGCACTCAGACACCCAACAGCCATTCACCTCACAAAAGCATACGGACAGACACCTCCAACAACCACTTTCTTATCCTCCACTCCCATTCCTTCTCCCTCTTCCCACCCCAATGTCCCTAAAAAACTATTCCTATTCACCATTGACCTCTTCCCTACCCCTCCGCCATATCCTGCAGGTGTGGCCAGGGTAACACAAACCCAGTCAAGCACCTCAGCCACACAGTCCACAAGCCCAGTCCTAACCGCATACACTCATGGGGGAAGGGATCCAGGACACATGTACTGAAGGGGAAAGAGCCAGCCCCAGCAGGCAAGAAGGGCAAGGAGCCTACACCTGTCACCCAAAAGGCCAAGGAGCCTGCACCTGCCAGCCAAAAGGCCAAGAAGCCTGCACCAGCAGACAGGACGAGCAAGGAGTCTGCACCAGAAGGCAGGAAGAACAAAGAGCCTGCCCCACCAGGCAGAAAGAGCAAGGAGTCTGCAGCAGCAGGCAGTAAGAACAAGGAGCCTGCACCAGCAGGCAGGAAGGGCAAGGAGCCTGGAACAGGAACTGTGACAGAGCTTCCACCACCATCCATGGTTGTGCATCCGTCTGAAGGTGCAGGGGATCAGCAGGAGCCTCCCCCCATCAGCAGCACCACCACTATGCATCAATCCGAGGGTGCAGGGGATGTGCAGGAGCCTCCCCCCATCAGCACCACCACCACTGTACATCCGTCCGAGGATGCAAGGGATGTGCAGGAGCCTCCCCAACCAGCAGCACCACCACAGTTCACTAGTCTGAGGGTGAAGGGGATGTGCCGGAGCCTCCCCCCACAAGCAGCACCACCACTGTGCATCCGTCCGAGGGTTGAGAGAATGTGCAGGAGCTTCCCCCCACCAGCAGCACCACCACTGTGCAGCCGTCAGTGCCGGCGGACGCTATGTAATCCTGCCTCCATGAGCTGCTGTGCGGCCTGCTCCCTCCAGAACCAGTGGTTAAGATATCCACTCGAGAGACTGTGGCCTTGCACTCCCCAGGACAAAGCACAGGGCATGTTGCCCCATCCAGAACCAGTGGGTAAGATACCCACATGAGAGACTGTGACCCATCACTCCCCAGGACAAAGCACAGGGCATGTTGCCCCATCCAGAACTTGTGTTCTTGTTTCATCTCCCTGCTGAGGTGCTCCCCCATCCCCCAGAGGTGCCTGCCTATTTACCAACTGATGCCCCTGCAGAGTTCTCTTTGTGTTGAAGCAGGTGACCAGTGTGGCCTTGGACTTTGGCCTGTGGCCATGTGGCCCACACAAATTGAGGACTGGGCTGTGTGCCTTTTCCTGTAAATATGTATATATCTATTATCTTGCTTAAGTTATTATTTCTACTGTGTTGATCTTATCACAAACACTTTGGCAAAATAATTTTGTCCTTGCATTATTCAGCCGAGTCACGGCGTCAAATTGTTTTTGTCGTGCATCTGGTTGTGTGTATGGTGTGTGTGTGTAGGTTGTGTGTTGTGCGTGTGTGTGTCACTCTCTTTTTCCTCCCCCCTTCCTTGTGTGCTAGGCGGCTGTACTCACCGTCATCGTCTTCCCCGGCATTGGTGTTCATGGTGGAGCAGAACGTAGAATATCATCAGAAAAACATGCAGTTCTGGTTCCATGGCAGTGTGGTTCTTCCCTGTGTCTCTAATGGCGAGTCCTTTCACTTCTGAGCTCAGTTTCCATTAGGCTTTTGATGTCGTTGGTACTGCCCTGGAAAAGGTAGCGGTTTGTTAATATGGTAGGCGGAATATTGACTTCTGCCAGGCTGTTGGTGGCTACCGCTGTGGTGGCTGTTGTTTCCCCCAGGCAGTTGGTGTGGTACATTGGCTGTCTTTTGGAGATCTTTCCGCCATGGTCATAATTTGGCAGTACTTACCGTCAGCCTATTGGCGGTATTATCGCCACTTCGATACTGACCGCCAGGGTAATAATGAGGGCCTAAGTGTCTTTATGGTTAGGTGTAAATATCACTTAAATTGTTACATTTTAACTCAAGAAACACACTGAAATTTACCAGTAATAGTAAACTGAAGTAACTACAACTTGCACCCTTGGTCTGTGGGTTTTGTGAAAACATGTCACTGTTTGCACTGATCACATAAAGAAATAAACAATTTGATCGTAAATCCCTCCAAAACTACATACATTGACAAATATTGACAACAGAAAACAATCTGAGGCTAGTATATGTAATGGCACAGGTGTTTTTATAAATGTGACACAGTGCACCATATAACTTTCAACATGCACAGTCATGGTTGCCTACAGATCTTAGTCTACTTCCATGCTATGGCCCACACAGGCATATTCAGTAACTCACATTCAGTAACTCTATGCTCTATATGGCTATTCTGTTATCAGTGATGTCATCAATTATGTCATTTAACATGTCATGAGTTATGTAATAGTTGAGGTCATCAGCAGGGCATGGCTGAGGTGCAAGTTGGAGTGAGCTCATTAAACTATAACTGGTGAAGTTCAGAGAGTTTTTTGAGTTTTTACCTTATTTCAACATCTAACTTCTTTAATCTATAAGTTTTTTTCAGGGAATTTCTGTGATGCATTTTAATGTAAGGTAAGATCTTATTACCATACCTAACTATAACATCACTTAGGCCCTCATTACAACCCTGGCGGTCAGTGATAAAGCGGTGGTAATACCGCCAACAAGCAGGTGGTAAAAACAACTTGAATTATGACCACGGCAGAAACCACCCACACAGACAGCCACTTTAACACACCGACCGCCACGGTGGTAGCAACTAGCACCGCGGCGGTAACCGCCAACAGCCAGGCGGAAGACAATGTACCACCCACAGTATTACAAGAGGCCTTTCCGCCACCTTTTCTGTGACGGTACCAACGACATCAAAAGCACGTCGGAAACAGATCTCAGAAGTCAAAGGACTCATCTCTGGAGATACAAGGAAGAACCACGACGCCATGGAGCCCGAACTGCAGGTGTTCTTACCTCCTCCTACAACAGGAATACCAATGCCAGCGACGACGACCACGGTGAGTACTGCCGCCTAGCACACAGGGGACGGGGTAGGAAAAAGAGAGTGACACACACACGCAACACCCCCACCCCCAACACCATACACACAAACAGATGCAACAACATAACACATCTACACTATACCCCTCAGGAATAATGCAAGGACAAAAGGAAGTGATTGAAGTGAGTGTAATAAGATAAAATACTAGAAATATGTCCTCAAAAACAAATCAGCATTTACATATATACAATCGGAGGGACACTGCCTAGTCCATAATGTCCGTGGGCCACAGGGCCACATCACATAGGCCAGGGCCCCACCTTACTCCTGCATGAACACGGAGAGAACACTGCTGGGGCATCAGGTCGAAAATACACAGGAACCTCAGGGGGACGGGGAATGAGGGGGCACCTCAGCCGGAAGATGGTACAACACCACTTGTCCTGGAGGGGGCTACATGCCCTGTGCAATGTCCTGGGGAGTGCAAGGCCACAGTCTCTCTAGTGGGTGGTTCGCCTACTGCTTGGTCCTGGGGAGTGCGAAGCCACAGTCTCTCAAGTGGGTGATTTGCCCACTGTTTGGTCCTGGGGAGTGCAAAGCCACAGTCTCTCATGTGGGTGGTTTGCCCACTGCTTGGTCCTGGGGGGTGCAAAGCCACAGTCTCTCAAGTGGGTGGTTTGCCCACTGCTTAGTCCTGGGGAGTGCAAAGCCACAGTATCTCATGTGGGTGGTTTGTCCACTGCTTGATCCTGGGGAGTGCAAAGCCACAGTCTCTCTAGTGAATGGCTTCTCCACTGGTTCTGGAGGGGGACTTGTGCCCAGTGTGCTTCATCCTGGCAAGGAGGTGGTGAGTGGATGCCTTCTTCCACTGGTTCTGGAGAGGGCCTTGTGCCCAGTGTGCTTCATCAATCAATCAATCAATCAATCAATCAGTTAATTTGTAAAGTGTGCTACATACCTGTGAGGGTTTCAAGGCGCTGGGGGGGGTGCTGCTAATGCTCGAAGAGCCAAGTCTTGAGTAGTTTTCTAAAGGAAAGAAGGTCCTGGGTCGGTTGTAGATCCGGCGGGAGGGTGTTCCAGGTCTTGGCAGCGAGGTACGTTGGATATGGGGGACGGAGGCGAGGGCGAGGTTAGCGGAGCAGAGATGCCGGGTGGGGGTGTAGAAGCTGAGTCTGTTGTTCAGGTATGATGGTCCGGTGTTGTGGAGTGCCTTGTGTGCCTGGGTGAGGAGCTTGAAGGTAATCCTCTTGTTGACGGGGAGCCAGTGAAGGTCTCTTAGGTGGGGGTGATGTGCCAGTGGTGAGGGATGTTGAGGATGAGTCGGGCGGAGGCGTTTTGGATGCGTTGGAGGCGTTGGAGGAGTTTGGATGAGATATCGGTGTAGAGGGCATTGCCGTAGTCGAGTCTGTTGCTGACGAGGGCCTGGGTTACTGTTTTTCTTGTTTCTGTTGGGATCCATTTGAAAATTCTGCGAAGCATGCGGAGGGTGTTGTAGCAGGAGGAGGAGATGGCGCTGACCTGCTTTGACATGGAGAGTGAGGAGTCGAGGGTGAAGCTGAGGTTTCGTGCGCTGTCGATGGGCGTCGGTGGGGGACCCAGTGTGGACGGCCACCATGGGTTGTCCCAGGCGGAGGGGGTGCACCCAAGGATGAGGACCTCTGTTTTGTCCGAGTTCAGTTTTAGCCGGCTGTCTCTCATCCAGTTGGCGATGGCTTTTAGTCCCTCATGGAGGTTAGTTTTGGCGGTGTGCGGGTCCTTGGTGGGGGAGAGGATGAGTTGGGTGTCATTGGCGTAGGAGATGATGTTGAGGTTGTGCTGACGGGCCACTTGTGTGAGGGGGGCCATGTAGATGTTGAACAGCGTCGGGTTGAGGGATGAGCCCTGGGGTACGCCGCAGATGATGTTGAAGGCATTAGATTGGTATGGGGGAGGCAGACTCTTTGGGTTCTGCCGGTGAGGAAGGATGCGCTCCATTTGAGGACCTGGTCCTGGATTCCTGCTGCGTGGAGGCGGGATTTTAGGGTGTGGTGACATACGGTGTCAAAGGCAGCTGATAGGTCTAGGAGGATGAGGGCTGATGTTTCTCCATTGTCGAGGTGGCTTCTGATGTCGTCTGTAGCGGCAAGGAGGGCGGTTTCATCCTGGCAAGGAGGGGGTGAGTGGATGCCTTCTTCCACTGGTTCAGGAGGGGGCCTTGTGCCCAGTGTGCTTCATCCTGGCAAGGAGAGGGTGAGTGGAAGGGGAGTGGCCAAGCCGTTGATCATGGCAGACGCAAGCTGAAGGAGCTCCGCATCACGCCCGGCTTATCCGGCGTCATCTGAGGGGGCAGAGGGCCAGAGACGCCTTGCGGGTGACCGGGCCGGGGCCCGATCTGCACCAGGACATTTTGGTGCTGCGGGGCGACTTGTTGGGGCAGCTCGCGGAGGAGTTGGGCCGGGACCGCGTGAGCCGGAGGCCTGCGGTGCGGCAGTGCTGTGTGGTGCGGTGCGCGCGGTGACGGCGAGGCCTTCGCACGGGAACGGCCCCACGGCGAGGCTCCCCTACGCCCGCTGTTGCCCCAGTGGATGCGGGGACGTGGCAGGAGAAGAGAGGTGAGAAGAACAGAAGGACTGCTGGTGGGCGCCTCCCGAAAAACCAGTTAAGGATCCAGGCTGGACCTGCGGGGTGCCCCTGGGGCCTGGCTGGGGTGCGGTCAAGCCCGTGCCGAGCCCGATTGAGGAGGTCAGCTGGAGGAGGGCGCCCTGAGGAGCCGGTGCCTCGTATGTGGCACAACATTATCGTTGGTGGACAGGCTGTGACCGGGGCCACGTTGGGCCCAGCGGGAGCCTCTGAATCACACGCATGTTTGCCCCTAGCCTAGCTGACCACCTCAGGAATTCGGAGGCCGGTGGTGGGACCCGTGGAGCTGGAGAAGGTAGTGGGAGCCCAGGGGTGCAGTGATTAAGGGCTGGGCTGCTCGTGCTGCCATGTGGTAGTGAACTGGTAGCCCCGGCAAGCGGTTCCGGCCCGATTCAAGATCTTGAGCAGCGGTGAGAGAGGAGAAACTGTAGGAGCCTGAGTGGTGGGCCATTTACTAACAGTGAGGACAGCGTTGCGTGGAGGATCACTTTTGGTGCCTGTTACTGTAGAACCAGTCGCTACCAGGCGTTGGTGGTGTGGAGTTGGGAGTGGGCATTGGCTGTTCCACTCGGCATCAGACAATTATACTATGGGTGCCAATCTCTTAGCGTGGTCCCTCTGTGCCAACTGAGATTAATTAAAGGTACGGAGCAGGTGCAGTTGGTGGTGAGACAGCGGGAGTTGGCTTGGGAACAGGTTGAAATCCCTTAAGACCTGGAACATGGCGGGGACGGGACGTCTGCGTTCTGGTACTGGAGCTGGGAGGAGCAGGACACGCCGGTGCAAGACAGCCAGAAGTTAGATGCAGTTCTTGCTGTGGTGGAGCGCATTGGAGACTCGTTGGAGCGGGCCCGCACATCGTTAAAAGCCAAAATAGACAAGGTGACCAGCGACCTTCTCCTTCTACATGCTGACCATCGCAAGTTGGTGGACAAAATTGGCGAGATTGAGGCGAGGGTGGATGAACTGACACCGACGGCTTCCCGTTTGAAGTCGGAGATGGAGGACGTGCTGGCCCGTGTAGTGGAATTGGAGCGTCGGGTGGAGGATGCGGAGGGGCGCTCCAGGAGGAACAATATTCGGGTGGTTGGCTTGCTGGAGGGCACTGAGGGCCAGGACGCGGTGACCTACTCGGAGAATTGGCTGCGGGGGCTGGTGCCAACGGGCACGCTTACTCCCTTATTTTCTGTGGAGCGAGCACATAGGATTCCCACGCGACCAAGACCGCCGGGGAGTGGTCCTCGTCCTTTCATCATCCGCCTCCTCCATTATGTGGACAGAGACATTATACTTCGAACTGTGAGAACCTCCCCGCCCACTCGGGTGGATGATGCGCAGGTCCTGCTGTTTCCGGACTACACCCTGGTGCTGCAGAGGGATCAGGCCTCCTACCTGCCTTTGAAGCGTAGACTCAGAACTCTCAGCCTAAGCTACTCCCTGTTATTTCCCGCCAAGCTACGCGTCGTGGCTGAGAACAAATCACACTTCTTTTCTACACCAGAGGCAGCGTGGGAGTGGCTAGAGTCAACGGGCCGTGCCTCGGGCTTTGCGGTGGAGCGAAATGCACCGGTGCTGCGAAGTAAGCGCAGTCGGGCCAGGCACGCCCCAAAGAGAGGTGAAGTTCGTGTGGGGCCCGTGACGCATGCACCAGACTTGGAGCAGCTCATGCGGGAGAGGAGGGAGGCGATTCATTCTACTGCGGCTATTGGCACCTCCCTGTTGGCGTCAGAGTCAGAGACTGAAATCTCGCAGCCACCTAGTGATCGACCTACCACACCAGATCGACTCTCAGATTTGGGCCTTGTTGAGGGCCCATCCGTAACGCCAGCCACAGCAGATTTACTTTTTTAAGGGCTGCGCGAGTTGTGTTGAAAAACTGTTCATTGCTGGACTGTTGTGTGTGCTTGACTCCAATAAGTATGTTTGATGATGTGAGAGGATGGCAGATCTGGTTGTCGAATGTGGGCTCTTGACCTCGGAGTGTTGAGTGGGCTGGCGCTAGTACTGTGCCTGTCTTTATTTGCTGCTCATTCTTATGGTCGGCTGTTGTGGCCTTCCCTTTCTGCCCCCCTCTCTGTTATCCACTTTAGCCGGACTGTATGGTTTGTGTGGGGATTGCTTCCTCGTGGGATTGGTCTACCTCATACTCCTCCTAGTAGAGATTCATAATGTGTGGTTGTGTTGTTGCACGCTACTTTTTTTGTTGTTGGGTTTGGGCGGTGGCCTGTTGTCTACCTGCTCTGATGGTATTGGTTATATTTTGGTTATGCTGGCGGACATATACAGAGCGTCCAATCGGAGGTTGGGAAACTGTTAATGCTGGTGTGGCGCTATGCGGTGGGGCAGGGTGGTTATGGGTGGGGGGTAGTTGGCTATCTGTGACATGTCTTCATACACTGCGATTACTTGGAATGTGAGGGGTATACACACCCCTAAGCGCCGATACGCTACCTACTCCTATCTTAGTAGGCACTCAGTCCATTTGGCGTTTCTGCAAGAGACGCACTTGGTGGGCTTGGAGATCCCCTGATTACAGCGGCGCTGCAGAGGGCAGTTATATGTGACAGGTCACTCAGCGTATGCTAGGAGTGCTCTGATCTGGATTAGAGCAGGCGTTCCCTTTGCGGCAGAGGCGCAGATCATAGACCCACAAGGTAGATTTGTTCTGATTCGAGGGAGGCTGTCAGGTCATGCTGTGGTGCTGGACTCCATCTATGCTCCGAATGTAGACCAGACCTCTTTTCTGCGCGGGTTGTCCCAACACTTGGCGGGTTGGAGTGATTTTCGATGGTTGTTAGGTGGAGACTTCAACAGTGTACTTGATATTGACTTGGACCGTTCCTTTCCTCCGCTGCCTACGTCCCCGGTTGTGACAGCTGCGCGTGGTTTAGTGACGTGGACGCAGCATTGGCAATTGGTAGATATATGGCGGCAGCGGCACGCTGGGGACAAGGTTTATTCGTTCTACTCTGCTCCACACTCCCTGCATATGCGCTTAGACAAGATGCTTTGCACTCGGAACCTGGCCTCAGTGATTGTTAATACAGATTATTTGGGGCGTACGCACTCGGATCACAACCCGCTGCTTGTGAGCCTGAGTTGGGACTCCTCTCTTCCGGCTGTTCCTACTTGGAGGCTTAGGCCGGAACTGTTGGAAGATGCTGCTTTTAGAGCATTACTGAGCGCAGCGATCCCGGAGTACTTAGAACACAATGATGGTGCAGCTTTGTTGGGTTTGTTGGAATGGGATGCATTTAAAGTTTTCATCCGTGGGCATTGCCTGGGTACTCAGTGTAATTTGCGTCGCTCCGTCGAACGTGACTTGGCTCGGGTGGAGCGTGTCATGCTACGCCTGAAAAGAGAAGTGGCTGGTAGCCTGACGGAGGATTCGTTGTTATCTGCGGCTCATGCTGAGCATCTGTCGTTACTGGAGCGATTGCGCTGCTTGAATTATGCCGCGCACTCTGAGAGAACCCATGCTACGGCCGATAAAACGGGCAAGCTACTGGCCTGGTTGATTTGACGTGATTGTGAGAGCGGACCGATCATGGAGATTCGTTCGCAGGCGGGGGAATGGTGCATACGCCAGGGGAGATACAGGCTGAGTTCACGAGGCAATATGAGGCGCTCTATGCTCCGGGTGCGCCTCCCATGGAGAGTTTCTGTAACTACTTTCTCGCTGGTGTGGAACTTCCTTGTTTGGAGGAGGAGCAGATGGAGGCGCCTGATGTGCCTCTTGATCTTGATGAGATAAAGTCCAGTATCAGTGAGCTTGCATCCGGTAAAACGCCGGGCCCGGATGGTTTACCGGTTGACTTCTACAAGGTCTTTGCGTTTCATCAGGCACCCCGGTTGCTTCGTGTGTATGAGGAGGCAGTGCAAAGGGGTTGTTTGTCAGCTTCTCAGAGGGAGGCATTACTTGTGTCTCTTCCCAAGCCCGGGAGGGACCCAACGTAGATTGGATTGTATCGGCCGCTAGCGATGCTGAACACCGACTACAAAATCCTGGCCAAGGTGCTGGCAGTGCGTCTTGCGCTGAGATTGCCGGACCTGGTCCACTCCGACCAGAACGGGTTTGTACCAGCTAGAGACACCTCACATACTATTAGACGGCTGTTTCGCATCAAGCAGTACGCAAAGCGGGACTGGCCAAGGGCGGGCTGCCTTGTCCTGGACTTGGAGAAGGCCTTGACTCTCTGGAATTGTCTTACCTGTTCAGGGTGTTGCGGCGGTTTGGTATAGGATTCTCCTTCACTCAACTGGTTAAACTGTAATATTCTCGGCCACAGTTTCAGGTAAAGCTGGGGGGCATGATTTTGGAGCTGATCCGTGTGTGCAGGGGCACGAGGCAGGGCTGCCCTCTTTCACCACTGCTGTTTTCTCTCGCCATGGAGCCCCTGGCAGCGGCCTTGCGTGGAGAGGGGACTGACTGGGGCATTGCCCTAGGGGACGGCCTGCACGTACTATCGCTGTATGCTGACGACCTCCTCCTGTATTTTAGAGATATTACGCAGATCCCTTCAGAGGTTGGGACGCTGTTGCAGCGATTTGCGATGATATCTGGCCTCAGGATCAATTGGTCCAAATCGTGCCTTTTCCCTTTTGACCCTGAGCTCCTGGATCCGGGGCTCTACCTGGCTGGGAGTCCTGTTCCGTGGCAGCCACGCACAATCCGGTACTTGGGTATCAGTGTTTACCATCGTGAGGAGGATATAGTTGATGGCAATCTCACACAAGTGGTGTATTTGATTAAATCTCAGATGTCCTTCTGGAGGACGCTGTTGCTGTTAGTTGCTGGTAGAATAGCACTTTTAAAGATGGTAGTCCTGTCGCGCTTATTGTATTTTTTTTCAAACCTCCCGCACTATGTTCCCCCCAGCTTCTTTAGGGCCTTGGAGTCAAAGTTGAGGGAATTTATCTGGAATGGAGGACGTTGTAGGGTTGCTCTGAAGAAACTGTACTTACCGTCAGAGAGGGGCGGGTTGGCGGTCCCTAATCTGGAGCACTACTACTTGGCCTCTCAGCTTCAGTGGGTGTCCAGGTGGCTGTCGGGCATCCAGCTGACTCATACAGCATCTGAGCGGGGTCCTTGGTCTCTACTGCAGATTTCGCATTTATTTCATCCGCTTGCGCACGTGCCGGCCCCGCCACAGCTGTTCCTCAGGGTGGTGTATAGCTGTTTTCATAGATCCCTCCGGCTCACTGGATGGGTAGTCCCATTTGCGCTGGCCTCAGCGCTGCTGGGCACGCCACGAGGCCCCAGGATTACGTCAGACTCAGAAGTGAGCGCGTGGCATGAAGTGGAGTTGTGTACGCTGGGCGATCTCTATGAGGATGGCCAACTGCTTTCGTTCTCTAGGCTTCAGGAGCTGGGGCTGCCATCGGGGCAGTTCCTACTATATATATAATATCTTGTTGAGGGCCCTGAGATCCAAGTGGGGAGATGTGTCGGTGGCTCCCCCCACACATTTGCTGATTCAGTACTTGCAGGTGATGGGCCGAGGTCGGCGCTTGATTAGCTGGTTTGCAGACGCGTTGCGGACGCATACTGTTCTGGAGTGTAGTGCGTTGCGTGTGGCCTGGGAGGAGGATGCAGGCAACTCAATTTCAGTAGCACATTGGAGGTCAGCCCTTTGTGGGCACCTTAACATACCCCGTAATTCCAGATTTAGTTTAATTCAATTCTACATTGTTCACAGAGCCTATCTCACTCCTGCTCGAGTGAACAGATATTTTGCTCGTCAGGATACAGCTTGTCCCCGCTGTTCTTGTGTAGGCGTGGATTTGCTCCACATGTTGTGGTCTTGTACTCCTTTGTGCTGCTACTGGAAAGTAGTGGTCGACTGCCTGTCGGAGTGCACGGCTCGGCGGGTTCCGTTCACCTGGGAAGCATGCATACTGGGATTATTTCCCAGAGGCAAGCAGCATAGAGCTGCGGTGCGATTTATGGACCTGGGACTAATTACGGCAAAGCGTCTAGTGACCCGTAGGTGGAAGTCGTCGGACCCTCTGTCGGTGCAGGCTTGGAAATGCTCCTTTGAGGTGTGGGTGGGGGCCGAGGGAATAGCGCTGAAGAGAGAAGAGGTGTTGGGGCTGAGTAAGTTTCCGTTTTCAGCTGGCTGGGAGGAGCTGATGTTGTGACTGCAGAATATTAACGGGGACTCCGCTGTGGAGGACTTGGTCTAGCATAGATGGGTGTTCGCTGGGGGTGTGGTGCGCTGCGATGGGGTGATGTGTGTGTCCGCTGGTGGGATTTGATGCAGTGCTAGGGTGCTGACGGGGAGTGTTGTCTGGATTCTACGATAGGCTCTGCCCCTCCGCCGGTATGCCGGATTGATGTGGAGTAGTTCTCAAGCTGGTCAGGATGCGCTTGTATGGTAATTTATCACCTGTATGTCTAGTAATAAGCCGTTGTTATTGTTTGTATTGTTTATTTGTAACCTGCTTACAGTATTTGCCTACCAGCTAGCCATACTCATGTTGTATTATTGGCGGTGGTGTCATGGCACAACGGTCCGATTTGTTACATAATGCATTTATTTAACATTTCTCCACGGTCGCTCATGCTTTGAGACCATAGCGTAAGCACTTCTTGTACTAGTGTAGCATTCTTGTAAACAGTACGTTATGGGAACTCAGGCTCCCTATGGCTTAATGGAAAGATTAGATATCTGGCTACAGCTTGTTATATCACCTGACTTTTCCCCTCTTCTTTCTACTCTGAGTGGATATCTAGGTACATTGTAACTGCACAATGATAATTATTCGCATGTCAGTGGCTCCTATTTGGGTGTTATGATGGATAAAAAAATGCTAATAAACATATTTTTGGAAAAGGAGGGGGTGAGTGGATGCCTTCTTCCACTGCTTCTGGAGGGAGCTTTGTGCTTGATCCTGGGGAGTGCAATGTCACAGTCACTCCCCTGAGTGTCAGACCCACTTGATTTGCAGTGGGTAGGATGCATTACAATCCATGGATGCAGGACTACACACTGCCCACCGGTGGCGACGGCTGCTCATTGATGGCAGTGCTGGTGTCAGTGCTGCCAGTGGTGGGTGAAAGCTCCAGCCCTTCCCCGGCAGGCCTGGGACTTCTTCCCAATGGGGCTGCTGCTGCCAGTGGTGCTGGTGGTGGTGCTGGTGGCGGTACAGGTGGCGGTGGTGGTGCAGGTGGCGGTGCTGGTGTCGGTGCTGCCAGTGGTGGGGGGAGGCTCCAGCCCCTCCCCTGCAGCCTCGGACGGCTTCCCACTGGGGATGCTGCTGCTGGCAGTGGTGCTGGTGGCGGTGCAGGCAGTGGTGGGGGGAGGCTCCAGCCCTTCCACTGCAGCCTCGGACAGCTGCCCACTGGGGCTGCTGCTGCTGGCAGTGGTGCTGGTGGCGGGGCAGGCAGTGGTGGGGGGAGGCCCCAGCCCTTCCCCTGCAGCCTTGGATGGCTGAAGCACCATGGTTGGTTGTGGGGGCTCAGACTCAGTCCCAGCACCAAGCCTCCTGTCCTTCTGGCCTGCAGGGGCAGGCCCTTTGCCCTTGCCGTATGGTGGTGGCTCCTTGCCCTTGCCAGCTGGTGGTGCCTCAGTGCCCTTCCCCCTGTAAGCTGGTGGTGTCTCCTTGCCCTTCCCCTTGTAAGCTGGTGGTGCCTCTTTCCCCTTGGCAGCTGGTGGTACATCCTTGCCCTTCCCCTTGGCAGCTGGTGCAGGCACACTGCAAGTGCTGATGGGTGTTTCCTTGGAGCCTCTCACAGCTGCAGTAGCTGCCAAAACTACTGTGGCAGTGGACTAGGTGGCTGAGGTGCTAGTCTGGGTTCTGCCCACCCTGGCCTGACGTGAGGAACGGGGATGGAGGGGTAGGGAAGAGGTCAATGGCAGAGAGGAAAAGCTTCTTAGGGACACTGGGGCGGGAAGAGGGCGAAGGTGTGGGAGTGGAGGAAGAGGGAGTGGTTGTAGGAGGTGTCTGTTGCATTTGGTGTGCAGGTGCATGGGCTGGATGCTATTGTGAGGTGGATGGCTGTCTGAGTGCTTGCGTTTGTGTACTTTGGGACGAGGGGGCACAGACACAGTGGAAGAAGACACAGGGGATGAGTGAATTGATGCGGGGGTGGTGACTGCCAGTGAGGGCGTGTAGTGATAGGCGTGATGGTGATGGAGGCAGTGGGTGTGGATGTAGTGTATGCAGGTGTGAGTGGAGATGCTACGGGGAGGGAGGTGGACGAGGAGGAGGAGGGGGACACAGTGGAGGCATTGGATGTTGGTGTGTCTGCATGGGGATGGTGTTTGTGTGAGTGCCTGTGGGATGATGTGTGGTGCTTGTGTTTGCCTGAGCCACTCCTGTGTGTTGTCTTGGGTGCATGCTGGTCTGAATGTGTGCTTGGGATAGGTTAAGGTTCAGGGGAATGGGACTGGGTAGAGGAAGTTGGAGGGGGGAGGCTAGAGACAGGGACAATGGCTGCCATCAGGGAGGAGGTCAGAGCCTGGAATGATCTCAGTTGTGCTGCCATGCCAGAGTGAATGCCCTCCAGGAATGCATTTGTTTGTTGCAAATGCCCTGCCAGCCCCTGGATGGCATTCACTATGGTTGGATGCCCAACAGAGATGGATCGCAGGAGGTCAATAGCCTCCTCAGTCACGGCTAACTGGGGCAGGGCCTGAGGTGCCTGGGGCGAAGGAGATGCCCACCCTCCTGGGTGAGCGGGCACAGGAAACTCGATGAGGGGCTGCTGGGAGGGCGGTGCTGATATGTGTGTGGCAGCTGTACCTGTAGTTTTGGTGGCCACAGCGCTGTCCGCCACCACTAGGGAGCTTCCATCAGAGGAGGTATCACTTTCAGAACTGTCCCCTCCTGTCTCTGCTGTGGTGCTCCCCTTGTGCTCCATCCCACTGGAGCCCTCACCGTTGGTGGATTCAGCATCCTGGGCCCTGAGGTATGCAGCTCTCTCTGGCGCCGGTGCCTCTGCTCCTCCGCCAGATAATGCTAATGCACATAAGGACAGGGTGACAAAACAAAATGGGGGGGAAGAGACAGAGGATACAGTTTGTCAATGGTAGCAACAACACCACCGTTGGCGTACACAACACACAGGGAACAGCCCTTCACACTATGTAATGCACTACCAGTCACAATGCTAGTCACCATGCCATGGACAGTAATACCTAACGCCAATTGCAGCATACCTGAGACCCACAGAGCCCTGCCCAGTAGTGGATGTCCACTAGCTTGGTTGGAGGTGGAGCTCAGCAGCCCCTGCCCAACATGGAACCTACCTTGCAATATCCGGCCTGGCCTAGGGGCACCAACAGGCCCATATCCCCCACACGGAACCACCCATCACGCGCAAGTAGTATATTGGGAAACTGTACTCACCCCCTTGTGGCTGCTGTGATGCCCTCAAGCACCCATCCAGCTCCAGATAGGCCACCGCCAGTATGCGGAACATCAGGGGGGTCAGGGTTTGACAGGCACCCTTCCTCGTTGGAAGGCCATTCCCAGCTGGGCCTCCACCGTCTTCCATGCCCTGCGGCTCAGGTCCTCTCACCGTTTGCGACAGTGGGTGCTCCACCTGGCGTAGACCCCCAGGGTCCACACATCCTTGGCGATGGCACACCATATTCCCTTTTTCTGATGAGTGCTGACCTGCAGAGGAAACACACATAGAAAAAGGGTATCAGCCATACCGTCTGGCCTGTTACACTAATGGCCCACCACATCCCTCCCATCCCCTTACGCACATACATTGCCCACCATACATGCAGCACGCTACCCCAGACCCCTCAACCACCCCCCTTACACGAGGCCCTCACATACAGCACTCCATGCAATCATGCCCCATGCATCGTGCTCACAGTGTACTCAACTGTTGGTCTGGAGGCCCATACAGCATTTGGTACTGGGGTAGGACCCCATCCACCAGTCTATCCAACTCCGCAGTGGTGAAATCAGGGGCCCTTTCCAAAGTGACACAAGCCATAGTCGGTTCCAGACACAGGTCACAGCAGCACTTGCAGTGTAGGTCCTCTCCAGTTGAAGGACAGGTAGCAAGTGAGTGAACAGATAGAAAATGGCGGTCACATCCACGGCAGTGCGTACCGTCACTGCCGGCGTACATCACCATTGGCTACTGTAACCAATAGGGCCCAAAGACAACCAATGAGGAGTTGCATGGCGGTACTCGACCGCCTCCAACAGCGGCACACTACGTCAGGGGCATTGCCTCATTTCCACATGTTCATCTACACAGGACAGGCCGGCGCCATTTCAGGGGGGCAGGCCATGTCACTTAACTGTGTCATAGCACACATAGGCACCATTTGGGCCTACACAACAATATACTGTTTCTGTCACAGCATGCAATGCACTGTACATTTTGGAAATGTAGAATACTGACCAGATGCTCATCGTTTTGCCCCCTAGATTACAACCGCTGAGGATGAATAGGAGATGGAGACATCCTCCCGTGTACAGGCCCCTGGTGGACTTGGCAACCATGGAGGACAGGCACATTATCCTCACTTACAGACTTGACAGTGCCACAATCACAGAGCTGTGTGCCCAATTAGAGCCAGACCTGATCTCTGCTATCCGTCACCCCGCTGGGATCCCCCCTCTTGTGCAAGTCCTATTTGTGCTCTATTTCTTGGCAACTGCCTCCTTCCAAGTGACAGTGGGCTTGGCAGCAGGAATGTCTCAGCCAATGTTCTCAATAGTGCTGACCAGAGTGTTGTCTGCCCTGATGAAACGCATGTGCAGCTACATTGTTTTCCCCCAGGTGGAGAATTTGGCCACAGTGAAAGCTGACTTCTATGCAATGGGACATATCCCCAACATTATTGAGACAATAGATGGTACACATATTGACTTTGTCCCTCCCACAGGTGTTCAGAAATCGAAAGAGCTTTCACTCGATGAATGTGCAGATAGGCCCTCATTCTGACCCTGGCGGTTCTCTACCGCCAGGGCCAACGGGGGCGCTTTGGCCGCGGTCAGAACGGGAAAACCGGCGGTCTCCCGCCGGTTTTCCACTGACCTTAGAATCCTCCAAGGCGGCGCAGCTCGCTGCGCCGCCTTGGGGATTCTGACCCCCCCTACCGCCATCCTGTTCATGGCGGGAAAGCCGCCATGAACAGGATGGCGGTAGGGGGGGGTCGCGGGGCCCCTGGGGGCCCCTGCCGTGCCCATGCCAATGGCATGGGCACGGCAGGGGCCCCCGTAAGAGGGCCCCGCAAAGTATTTCAGTGTCTGCCTTGCAGACACTGAAATACGCGACGGGTGCCACTGCACCCGTCGCACCTTCCCACTCCGCCGGCTCGATTACGAGCCGGCATCCTCGTGGGAAGGGAGTTTTTCCCTGGGCTGGCGGGCGGTCTTTTGGAGACCGCCCGCCAGCCCAGGGAAAAACTCATAATACCCTCCGCGGTCTTCTGACCGCGGAGCGGTATAATGGAGGGCGGGATCCTGGCGGGCGGCCTCCGCCGCCCGCCAGGGTCATAATGAGGCCCATAGTGTGCCTGGCGGACCAGTACATCTCCCATGTCAATGCAAAGTATCCTGGGTCTGTGCACAGGGTGTGGCTAATAGGTGAGCCCATGGTCCCCACCCAGTATATGTTGGTGTATGGGTACGGGGTTGGCCCTAAGGGTTAGTATCTGGCTAACAGGTATCCCTCGGTATTTGCAGGTGACTCTGGTTACCCCAACCTCTCATGGCTACTGACCCCAGTGAGGAATCACAGGGAAAGGGCAGAGGAATGTTACAATGAAGCACATGGGCAAACAAGAAGAATTATAGAGCGAACCTTTGGCCTCCTGAAGGCCAGGTTTCGGTGCCTCCATCTAACATGTGGATCTCTGTGCTACTCACCCAAGAAGGTCTGCCAGATCACTGTGGCATGCTGTATCTTGCACAACCTTGCCTTACGTCACCAGGTGCGTTTTCTGCAGGAGAAGGAGGCTGGAGATGGGTGTGTGTCATCGTTGGAGCCTCTGGACAGTGATGAAGATGAGGCACAGGATGAGGATGTGGACAATAGAACAGCAATCATTTGACAGTACTTCCAGTGACACACAGGTAAGACACTGTAACTTCACCTTCCATTGCAGTTTTGTATTGAAAATTTTCACTGGCAGGCTGATATTCCTACTACTATGGCCACTTACTGCACCCTTTGACAGGTCTATTTACAGATATCTGTGCCCTACTCTGGCTCCTGGTGTATTGACTGCAGCAAATTACAGGTCACACCTATGTATACATTACTGTACAGTTGAATTGCAATGTTTACAGATTGTTAAACAAATACATAGTTCAATCGCTTGACAGACTCAATACTTTAGGATTTTTTACAAGGATGTTTATTTATGTGCTAAAAAGTGGATGGGGTATTACTATAGGCTGGGAGTGGTGGAGGAGAGTCTAGGTAAGAATCCCAGTCTATTTGTATCACAGGTGCATTGTCCAAGGGGGCATAGGGAGTGGATCAATGGCAGTTCAATGTAGACAGGGTGACAGAGTGGGACACAAGGGTGACAATCAGGAGAGTTTATTTCCTGACGGGGTTTTGGCAATGTTCTCTGGCTTCTGCCTGGATCGCAAGGACCATTTGCGGGGTGGTTCTCCTTCTGCAGGGGGTGGGGTGCTGGTGGCCTCTTGTTCCTGTGGCACGGCCTCCTGTCCACTAGCCTCAGTGGAGGTGGCGGTCTGTTCATCGATGTGGCTACTGTCAGGGGCACGGTGGAGTGCCACTGCCTCCCTCATGGTGTTGGCTGTGTCTGCCAGCACCCCTGCAATGGTGACCAGGGTGGTGTGGATGTCCCTAAGGTCCTCCCTGATCCTCCTGCAGCTGCTGGGTTTCCTGCAACTTGGCCAGTATCTGGCCCATTGTCTCTTGGGAATGGTGGTATGCTCACAGGATGTTGGTGAGTGCCTCGTGGAGAGTCGGTTCCCTGGGCCTGTCCTCCCCCTGTCGCACAGCAGTCCTCCCAGTTTCCCTGTTGTCCTGTGCCTCTGTCCCCTGAACCGTGTGCCCACTGACACTGACCCCAAGTCCCTGATCATTCTGTGTTTGTGGTGTGGCCTGGGGTCCCTGTAGTGGTGGACACACTGCTGATTGATGTGTCCTGGAGACAGAGGTATGGGCCAGCTGGGTGGGTGCTGTGGTGGTGGTTCCTGAGGGGGGAGGCTCTGTGGTGGTATGGGACTTTGCCTGGGTAATTGACTGTCCGGAGGTCCCTGATGGGCCAGGTTGGTCATCCTGATCCAGGCGTGCAGAGCTGCTGTCATCACTGTGGGCCTTTTCTGTGGGGGGACTGGATGTTGCTGGCACCTCCTCTCCGGTGACGTTGTGTGGAGGACCTGTGGGGATGTAAATGCAGTGTTATAGTATATGTGTGTGACATATTGTGCATGGGTGTGTTGTCCTGTAAGTTTGTGATTGTCCTGGCAGCTTAGGCTTGTGTGAGTGGTGATTTGGTTGGCTAAGTGATTGTTTCAAGTGTGCTTGCTTTGGTGATGGGTGTCCATGCAGGTCTGTGAGTGGTGTCCATGCATTGGTGTTGCTTGCTGGGCTTGGGAGTGGGAGGGGTGGGTTGTGATGGTGGGGTGTATGTGAGGTGGTGGGGTGATGGGAGTGAGGGTGAGGGTGGGGGTATGTGATGGCATGCAGGTAGGGGGTGATAGTAATAGAGATTTGACTTTCCAGAGTCCAATCCTCCTGCCACTCCTGCCAGGCCCTCAGGATGCAGTATTGCCAAGACTTGCTCCTCCCATGTTGTTAGTTGTGGGGGAGGAGGTGGTGGTCCACCGCCAGTCCTCTGTACTGCTATCTGGTGTCTTGCAACCATGGAATGCACCTTTCCCCGTAGGTCGTTCCACCTCTTCCTGATGTCATTCCTTGTTCTTGGGTGCTGTGCGATGGTGTTTACCCTGTCCACGATTCTCCACCATAGCTCCATCTTCCTAGCGATGGATGTCTGCTGTACCTGTGATCCGAATAGCTTTGTCTCTACCCTGATGATTTCCTCCACTATGACCCTTAGCTACCCCTCTGAGAACCTGGGGTGTCTTTGTGGTGCCATGGGTGTAGTGTGAGTGATGTGGGTGAGGGTGTGTGGGGTGATATGTTGGGGTGTGTGCTGTGAGGTGCGTGGATGGTGTATGGGTGATGGTGTTCTGTGACTCTGGTTGTGTGGGTGCTCTTGCTGTATCTCTCTCTAGTGGCAATTTTTGTTAGTCATTAAGGGATGTGGGTATTGTTGGTGGGTGTTTTATAGTGGTGTGGGTGTGTAGGTGTGGTGTGTGTATGGGTGTCAGGTGTGTGTTATTCAAATTGTCCAATGTGGTGTTGTTTTGTTAGTGTGTGTGTATTTTGAGCATGGCAGTATGCACCGCCAATGGTTTACAGCGTTCTGTTTGTTAATGCTGTTCCATGACTCTTGTGTATATTCTTCTATTAACTGACCCACATGCCTCAACTTTATGACACTGCCTGCAGGATATATTGTAATGCTGCATATTGTTATCATTTTCTTGCCCTTCTTGTTGCCGCACCTCCTCCAGAGCATTTGTTTTTCTTTCTACTGCTTTCTTCTTCTGTATCTCTAAACACGCTATGCTGTTCAGAGGCATAGCCCTTATGTGCTTTCACATTCCAGTAGTTCCCAAAGAGAACTGGCCAGTTTCCCCAAATACTGGCCAGTTTCCCCCCGTAGAGCACCTTCTGGCATAAAGTGTATGTAACCTATTGTGCACTGACTTTTTTTGCCAGCTGGAAGGTCAACAACTGCCACTCCATTGATTCCTTCAAAGGGCTTGCTTCTTGTGGTGCTAAAGAAGTGGTTGACAGAACACTGACATCACCATCTTCATATGGTGTACTTTGCATAGGATTGGCAGATGTTGTCTGCTTGTCTCCAGTTTTATCATGATGGCTTTGGATAGCATTTACCGCAAACTTTCTCTGTTAAACACCAATCCAGTAATGGTAATTTGCAAAATCATCTGAAGTTGCTTCTTATTGTAGTGTTTTTTTTCAGTTGTTTCTCCTGAGCACCCAATGGGCTTAAGATGTTTGCTCACAGGCCAAATAATAAAGATATCTGGAAGAATTTAGTGACATTTCTGTGTTTTTAGGTGCCATGGTACTACTGTACCTGACAGACAAAGAACATGTCATCTCATTGGCTAATACCATTACTTTGGTGTATGCATGGGAATTTCCCACCCTCTTCCTATTTTTAGGGAGTGGCAGTACACATAGTTTACACCTGTTTAATGTGTGCGGCCTTCTTTTGCTTTTAGCAAAATCTGGGGAACACATCAAATGCAGAAAATGGCATGTGGAGGGTAATATCCAGAATACCACTCAAGTGATGAAGAGGAGCAGCAAGAGGATTCACATTCACATTCTCAATCTGTTGAGCACAACTTCCTCACCATACAAACTGGTGAGAGGAACGTATCAGCAAAAATAGTAACCTGCAAACTTTGTGACAAGTAGTTCTCCAGAGCTGCTACAAAGAAGTATCCTTTCTGTACCTCTGTCATGAAGAAGCACTTGAGCATTTGGCATACCAGAAAGCAAGATGATAAAGTAATGTCCACAAACCCTGCTAAAATTCAGAATGTCATGTCTGGATCCTCTGCACCTGCTGATGCTATAGCCGCCCTTAGTCAAGATCGCAGCTGCTTGTATAGCTGGCTCACAGTCAGGTCCCATGTCCAGCACCCACTTCACCCATATGCAGAGTGGAGTTGGGCACAGAGGCTGAGCTCAACCCTCGTGGGCAGTCAACCCCCCACAATGCACAGACTTCGGGGCCAACCATCCAAATATACTTATTTTTAGTACCCTGAGCACCTCTTTAAATGCAGATTTTCTCAAAAACGGCTGAACCCATTTATACCAAATACCTAAATTATAAGAGGTAAGAGTGCCTACAAGGGATTTTGTTTAAAGGAATATTAAATTATATAAACCTGGTATCTTCATGTCTATTGTTAACCTCCAGCTTTACTCTGACACAATTTAGAGTTAGCAAAATTAATTTAAATTTCACAGAAATAAATTACAAAAGCAGGTGCATCTATTGAAAGATACCCCTTGGTCTGTGTGCGGCTCCCACCTGGCTGCTGCTTAGCGCAATTGTCTACTTTCTGACTGACTCATCTCCCACCAGAGACCTCACAGGTTCGATCCTACTACCACCCCAAGGTTTGCTTCTGTGCTTGTTATGTTTTCATTATTTCAGTTGCCTAATTGTTACTTTGCTAATTTTGGTGGTTTAATCAATTGCCAGTGTTTAATTTTATTGTTTTTTTTAGTTTCCAGCTTGAGTGCCAACCCGCCCACTTTTTTGCACTCACGGGCGTAACTCCCAGTCTACCCCCTTCCTGTCAGCCCCCCCCGCTCCCAGTGCTACTTATGGAGGCTGCTAAGCCCATCTGCACCCGTCCGCCACCTGGACTGCACTGAGACCCTGGTACCCTGGATCAGTCTCCCTCTGCCACTACTCCAGAGCAGCGATCCTCGCACTCAGTGTCCACACCTTCAACAGCTCGTGCTTCCACTCATCTCCGCAGGCCATAGAAGATCGTTTCACATGGTGCTACTGCCAGTTCTCCTGCAACATCAGCACCCCAGCACAATCAGATACCACCTCGCTGGCACCCTAGACAACCCCCTTCCTTCTACAGTGCATCCTGTTTAATGTTCGTTCCCTCTGCAAACAGGTCACAGAACTATGAGACACTATCACCTTCCTCGCTCCAGACGTAGCCTTGCTCTCCGAGACCTGGCTCAATGCTTCCTCTACACCCGTCATCGCTGTAGCTACCCCTGATGGTTACAAGATCATCCACTTGGATTGCTCAGGGCAGACCCATTGGTGGAATCAACATTATACACAAGAACACTCTCCGCCGCTCAACCTCAACAGGAAACAACGTTCAGATTATGGAACACCTCCAATTAATGATCAACCCTTGATAAAAAACCTCCAAGGTTCCTCAAAGGATCCCTTGCTTACAGACCCCCTAGTCCATGACAAAGGTTCTGCAGAACCATCCCCAAACTTGCAGCTACCCAAACCATCAACACAGAATAATACATCTTCATCGGAGACCTGAACTTCCACCTCAACATAGCCCCTAACCCTCTGTTCCTGACACCATAAATTTTCTGAGCTCCTCCGACCCCCCACCAACTATACTACCACCAACTAGAAACATCTCACTATGCAGAACAATGCGGACCTCATGAGATCCATCCACTCTGGATCCCCCACGGACCCTTGCCACCACCAAATGTTCAACTTAAGAATCAGCAACATTGCCTTCAAACTCATTGATATTCTCAACTCCTCAGCTCCTCAATCAACACATGGAAGAATGGAAACATGCAGGAGTTGAACCCCGGTTAAAAAAAAACCTCCACTGATCCAAACAAACTTAAAAACTACAGGTCCATCTCCCTACTCCCATTCCAAGCAAAAGTACTCAAGAAAGACTTCAACTAACACCACATGACCTACTTAGAAGACAAACAATCTCCTGGACCCTTCACATTCTGGCTTTTGCAGTAAACACAGCCCAGAATCGGCCCTGATCGCAGCCACGGATGACATCAGACACCTCCTAGACCAAGGAAACTCTGCTGCCCGCATCCTTCTAGACCCTTCCGTGGTCTTCAACACAGTCTCCCACCACACACTGCTCACTAGGATCCACCAAATGGGAATCAGAAAAAAAGCCCTTAAATGGATCACTGCTTTTCTATCAGACAGAACTCAGAGAGTACACCTCCTGCCCTTCTCCTCAAAGCCTGAGGATATCATCTGGGGTGCCCCCCCAACATCATCTCCCAGCCCTACCCTCATCAACACGTACATGACCTCCCTGGCCGACATTGTCAGAAACCACGGACTCAACATAATTTCTTGTGCTGATGACATGCAACTCATCCTTATTCTCTCAAAAGACCCCTTCACAATGAAAACCAACTTCCAGAACTGCAAAAACAATGTTGCAAAACTGATGAAGGACAGATCTTGCAAACTGAACACTGAAAAAAACTGATGTACTACTGCTTGGTAACACCACCTCACCTAGGGGCAACTCCTGGTGGCCAGTCAAGTTGGGACCCCCCCTAAACCCCTAAACCACTCCAAAAACCTAGGTATGAGCGTTGACGACAAACTCAGCATGAAGTGCCAGGTCAACGCAGTCTCCTCCACATGCTTCCTCACCCTCAAAATGCTCTGCAAGGTCTTCAAATGGCTCCCTATTAACACCAGACGCACCATCACACATGCCTTCATAATTAGCTGACTAGACTCCGTAAATGCGCTTGCCAGAACTCAGCCACCAGACTCATCATAGACCTCCCAAAATGAACGGACATCAAGACCATCTAAAAAACCTCACTGGCTCCCCATACACAAACAGTGGCACTTCAAGTTCCTGATGTTTGCTTACAAATCCCTGCATGACCTAGGACCAGCTTGCCTCAACCACCGCTTGAACTTCCACCACCCCAGTACTCGCCGCTGCACCTACTGTGGTCACTCCTTCTCTTTCCCAATAGCAAATGCCTGGAACAGCCTTCCCCCACCGAAGAGCATCTATCTTCATTCAGGAGTTCAGAAGAGGTCTCAAGCGGATACTGTTCGACTGTGACTAGCGCAGCTGTGACAGCACCTGGATACCCTCACCAGTGATTAGTGTGCTTTAGAAATCCTCCGATTGATTGATTGATTGATTGAAAGATGTGGAAGAGAATAACCACCACGATTTCACTGAAATAAGTTATCCAAGAAAGGTGCAAAGATCTAAGCCAGGAAAGTTAAAAAAAATTGAAGGTTCAGTGATTTTGTGACAGAATTATTAGATGAGTGCGGTCTGAAAATGAATTAACATGCACTTAATTAAACAGGTAGAATAAAGGGTATCTCGTCCTTTAAGAGATATTGACATAAAGGGCCTCATTCTCACCCTGGCGGTAATTACCGCCAGGGCGGAGGTCGGCGGTAGCACCGCCAACAGGCTGGCGGTGCTCCGCCGGGCATTCTGACCGCGGTGGTACAGCCGCGGCCAGAAGTGGAAAGCCGGCGGGCTACCGCCGACTTTCCGCTGCCCGTCTGAATCCTCCATGGCGGCGGAGCGTGCTCTGCCGCCATGGGGATTTAGACACCCCCTACCGCCATCCTGTTCATGGCGGCTCTCCCGCCATGAACAGGATGGCGGTAGGGGGTGCCGCGGGGCCCCTGGGGGCCCCTGCCGTGCCCATGCCAATGGCATGGGCACGGCAGGGGCCCCCGTAAGAGGGCCCCAAAAAGTATTTCAGTGTCTGCCCAGCAGACACTGAAATACGCGACGGGTGCAACTGCACCCGTCGCACCTTCCCACTCCGCCGGCTCAATTCTGAGCCGGCATCCTAGTGGGAAGGTTGATTTGCCCTGGGCTGCCCGGCGGCCTTTTGGCGGCCGCCCGCCAGCCCAGGGCAAATGTCAGAATCACCGCCGCGGTCGCCGCGGTGCGGTGTTCCGACGGCGGTACCTTGGCCGCCAAAGAGTCTTTCAGTGGTTAATAACTCTAAACAGGAATTAGATTCTGTTCTGTGCTGAAAATTGATGGATACCTTATTTTCTAGTGTTTGACACTATTGACCCAGCAATATGAACAATAATCACAGACGGTGTTGATTTTCACTAGGCATTTTTAGAATTAGTTTTTTCTAATTATACACCATAGAATTCTTCAAGTACATGCACAGTCCACCTTACACAATTTTTGTTTTGTTTTTTTAGCTACAACTCAGCCTATCACGGTCCCATTTTATGACACAATTGACTCAGCCAACTAAATTCCTTACCTAGAACCTGAAATAGCATAATACTGATCTGTAAACAACTAAGATGTGTTTTAGCATCATTTTCTGACAAGTAAGTCAAGATTGCTTTTACATCCGCACTAAACACAAGGTGGATTTTTGATTGTTCATTACATTACCAAATTCTAATTCCTGTTACATGAAACTTGTGACCCCCCATGCACAGTATTCTAATCAGATGTTGCAGTGATATTATCATCATAAGTGATGTAATACGTGGAGTAATTAGCAATGCATTGCGAGGGCTGCTATCAAAATGAAAGACCATTCGGCCCACCTCCCTGAGACTTGTCCGGCCCTCGGTACCCCATCCCCCAGGGCCATTTTTAAAAATAAATAGGAGGGGACGCATAGAAGTTGTAATGAGTAATGTAATGAGGTCATAAGTAGTGCATGGATGGGGACCAAGTTATATTCAGCACTGCTAACTGTAAATGGTGAATTTCTGTGTTTTTTTTAATAGTTCAAACACAAATGTTGTCTTTGTTTTTAAGGGGAGAGGGGTGTGGCCACCTCACTTAGCCATCTCAGGCGTAGGGACCCCAGCTGAGCTTTCGTCAACGGCAGTTCCGATGAAGCTGGCAGCTGCGCATCCATGCTTTATTGGACATTATCTTAACTTGTGTCAATTCCAATGAGGCGGATAGCTGTGCAGTGATGCTTTGCGAGGTGTGTGTTGCTCAGAGTCAGTACCAATGAAGCTTGCACCTGTGCGATGAGGTTTTGCGGGGCTTTGCACCACTTCACGCCGGATTTGGTGAAAACTTCAGTTATGCCAGGATGAGCTCTCTCTGATACCAGCCAAGGGCCCAGGGTCTGGGGAAGCACCACTTAGGGATTAAGAAATCACTCCTGCAGAGGCTAGGGCTCAGGCAGATCCAGTGGCTTGTCCATTACAGCAGGTCATCTTGGCAGTTGCAAGGAGGCCTCTGGAGCTTGAATGTCCCTGTAGCTCACACACATGGTCAATGGGTGAATTTTGGGGTCAGTCAGTCTGGGATGAACAGAGCAGGTCCAGTCTTCCTTCTCAGCAAGCAGGGTAGGCCTCAAGCAGCAGGGCAGCCAGTTTGCCTTTCTTATGTATCATGTACAGGTCCAGGAGTGTACTCATGAGTTGGGTATGAGGGCTCAATATTTATGCCTGATGTCAGCTTTCAAGTGGGGAAAGCTTCTGGAGTTTTCCACCAACATTTTCTGAAATGTCCTTTCTTCCTGTCCTGATCCCAGTAACCAAAGGCTATTTTGAAGTCCTTTGTGTGAGCCTTTGTGTGAGTTTGCACCATTTCTGTGCACCAGCCTAGCACCATATTTATGGAATGGTGCAAGCTGGTGCAAAGGGTAGGCTAGCTTAAAAAACAAATGACATTAGTCAGGTGGGGCTGGCGGTATGGAAGAAGGGGGTTTTGCACCAAAAAATGACGTTAGGCAAGTTAGAGTATGGAAAAATGACTCTAACCTGCCTTGAGTCCTTTTTTGATGCAAAACCATCCATACCACATGACTCCTGTCTTAGAAAAGACAAGATTCATGCCCAACACCCCAATGGTCAGCACAGGGGACCAGGGTCTGAGCATGACCATTGCACCCAGTGCATTGTAGGGGTGCCCATTGCAGGGCCTCCAATAGCACTTAAAAAAAAATATTCATGTGTGCCCTACCTATACTTACCTGGGATGGGGTCACCCATCCTCCGCTGTCTCTCTGGTGTGGGTGGTGGTGTCCCTGGGGCCTGGAGCGGTCACCTGTGGACTTATTCCATGGTATTCCACCATGGAAATAGGCCCACAGGTCCCCTAACTCCTGCCCTGATCCAGGCATTAAAAAATGGTGCAAAGCAAGTTCCCTCCTCCCTCCCGTGCGTGAATTTAGCAAGGGGGATAAATATGGCGCTAATGCCATAGAGTCATCTTTTTCACGGGAACACCTAATTTGCATCTCATCGACGCAAAGTAGGTTTCCACTTCCAAAAAATGACTTTAACTCCATAACTCCATAACTCCATAAATTTGGTGCTGGCACCAAAGTATAAATATGGAGGTAGTTTTGCACTAAATGTGCGTCAAAAAATGATGCAAATTCAGTGCAAAACAAGTATAAATATGCCCTTAAATGCCCACCAGAAAGATTCTAGATTGTATTATTGCTACAAAAGAAGATTAGTGTTAAAACCTTTACTTTCCAATTTGACTTGCAAACCACTAGGAATCTGTAGGTGTGGTCATATCATTGCACTTAATAACAATATATTCAGAAGTGGTGGAGATTGACTTTGATTAATCATTTCTTTTTGCTATGTTCTGTCACTTGTTTTTTTCTGTAGGCATCCCATATTCCACCTATGGAGTGCAGGGGCCTGCTAATCATGTACCAGTTACATTGTCATCTGCTATCAAACTAAAACATGTTTTGCTGTAAAGCACACTGATAAGTCAACTGTAATTGTGTATTAATGTTTTGCACAGTTGCACAAAGTTCAATTATGGGATCCTGGAGGGAATTAAATATTACTCAACTTTGATCTAAGAGTATGATATTTACCTGCAATCCATGTTTCTTGCCTGAGGCTGCAGAGGCTACTTTAAAAAATACAACATGGAGATAATTACTCTAATTCACTAATGGCTAATAGGAAAATGAAATAGATTTAAAATAAACACTGTAGAAATATGTTTGTGTGAGAACATCAATGGAAACATTTGTTTTTTATAACATCTACTGCTCAGCCATGTTTTAAATTTTAATATTATGTAATATCGCCTGGCTGAAACTATGGTGAGGTGATTAGCTCAGAGGGCTTCAGATGTATGGTTGGTCTCCTACTATTTGCACCTTACTTTTGCTTTCCATAGCTTTTCCCTTACTGGCCAGTCTGGATGCTGGATGTTAAAGGATATCGCATATGAAGGAAAGAGAAGGAAACATTCAATTAACCTCCTCGTCAACTTGTCCTTGCACGTAAAACATATTTTGCCTTGGAAGAGGCAGATTTATCCATAACTGTTAAGCTAATCATAGCATAGAAGTCAGCATAGGTCAGAGCCTGGAGGCAAATTTTTATTTTATTTTTTTGATGTGGTTACATGGGTCACTCTTCTGAAGTGTTTTTAGAGAGAAGGAAAAAGGCAGAAAGGAAAAAGGCAGTTGCAATTTTCTGTGGTGAAATTGTGTCTGGGATAGATTTTTCTTGAAAGCATATCTTTAGAACAAAAATGGAGTTGTGTGGCACAGTAGAACACTCATGTTAGAATGTGATGATGTAAGGAGTTAGAATGTAGAGGCTGCCGGAGCGGCAGTTGGAAGTAGAGAGCTGTTGAATGAGGTGATCGTGAATAAAAGCTCATCTTGTCTTTTACCATGTCCTGTTCTCTCTCGAAAAACACCACATTTTCTGGTGACGAGGATGGGATGGACATCAATGTCACTGCTGGACACCTCAATGAAGCAACATTAAGGTGTGGAGACTGCAATTTTGTCATAAAGGCCTGTGCATTCTTGTTTTGCCTGTCACTGTATGTGGTCACTCATTGCAGGAGCCTAGTTCTAGAGTACATTGTGTTGGGAAGTCAGAGTTTCTTGACCTGATCTTTTGGAAAACATGTGTCATTAAGGTGTGCATACAAGCCACATGATTGTGGGTCACATGACTAGTGTGTGGCAGTTGAAGATTCCATTAGGTCAGCTGTGAAGGCCATCAGAGCATGAGCAGGCCTCATGATCACTGTGTGACCTGTATCAGGCAACTAAGGCATAGCGTGTGTAGCATCACCCTTGCGCACCGAAAGACAGCTGTCAAGTTCTTGCTCGTGCAGAGCTCTCACTGTGAGGAAGGGTACGAGAGTAGATCAGCATCATCAAGTGTGCTTGTGCGCATGGGTGCAGGAGTGGTTTCTCAGCATTGATCAACATACTCATGCGTGTTGACAGCCTAATTTGTTGGTCCTACAAGTGGCAGCCATCTTAAATTGGGATGCTTGTAGTGAGATAGTGCTCACAGCTATTTAGCAGTTGGTGGTTATGGTGGCTCTGTGATCCAGATGGTAGGCTATTTTGAGGGTGATATAGCTGTTAGTTACAAACACACTCGTGGGAAGATATATGTGTCATACCAAGGTGATGATTTGTTGGAGTGGGTTCATCAGAGAGAAATGATGGGCATATTTAAGAAAGGTGGTGCTGCACACAGTACAGTGCCCCTTTTCTTGCTACCCTTAGCACCGACTTAATGCCACCATGCGTGTGCCGTATTTAAAATATGGCGCACCATGGCAGTAGTTTACTAGCTTCAGAATTTTTCACGCTTGTCCAGGGCTTTGCAGGATTAGTGTCAAAAATTTGGATGCTAATCCTGGAAAACTCATTGAGGCTTTTTGTATTCAATGGTATGCCTTCATTTAAGGCCTGCTTGGAGCAGTCATTAAAGTGATGAAAAAAATGACACAAAGAGTTCTCTTACCTTTCTTTGTGCCATTTTGTTGGACCCCCCAATGGGAGATCACCCCTTTATTGTACATTATGCCTTCCACCTTGTTGGTGGCAAAAGTCATGTACATTCCATTGAGCATGCAAACCGCTGTGATGAATGAATTAGAGAGACTTTGCAAGACTGGAGTTATTGAGCCAGTGGAAGGTACAGAATGTTGGGTTCCCATATCTGTGGCACGCAAGGGAAATGACATTTGCATGTGTGTAGATTTGCAGGCACTCACTAGTGAAGTTGTGGAAGAGAAATTTCCTTTGACCAACATTGAAGAAATGGTTAAAATATTTTCAAGTGTAAAGGCATTTACTACCCTAAATTTGGTGTCAGCATACTATCAGATCAAGCTTGAGGGGACGTCTCAAGAGCTGATGGCCTTTTTAACGCGCAATGGGGTATTTTGCTACTAAAAGATGCCTTTTACGTTTTTTTTGTCAACTGCAGTTTTCCAAAGGATACTGATGAAGATTCTGAAGGGTGAGTCTGGTGTGAAGTGTTACCAGGATGATATTTTGAACTTTGGTTCAATGTTCAGTAAACATGATCAAACAGTAAGAGAGATGTTAAGGAGGTTGATAGACAAAGGTCTAACACTTTAAGCTGAAAAGTGTAAATTTGGGTGAGTGAAGTCAGTTTTCTCATCAGGAGGTGGATAGTAATCACAAAAGAGTATTGTTATGCAATGCAGTGCATACCAAGAGCTATCAACGTTTCTGCTGACGGCTCTGGACCATGATGTAGAATGTACAGTCAGGGATTGTGTAGAATGTGTAGCATGTGACAAGGGGCTAAAAACCAGCAACACTCCCATGGTGTGCTAGAAATTGCCAAAGTATCCATGGGAAGAGGTTACAATGAACATCTTAGGCCTGTGAAGGGGGATCATGCTGCTCCTTCTGAGTTGATTCTCATGGATCAGTACTCTAGATGGGTTGAGGTGTTGTGTTTACATGATATTTCCTTGTCTGTAGTTGTAACATTTTTAGAGAACATCTTCAGACAGGAGAGCTAACCTCTTTATCTACTCACAGATAATGGTGTGCAGTTTTGTTCTCGTGAGATGGAGTATTTGCAAGCATGTGTAATAAAACACAAGAAGTCTGTTTTATATCACCCCCAAACTAATGGTGCTATTGAGACAGTGGTGAAAACATTGAAAGAGGGTGTACAATTGGTGGGGGTGAATAACTTAGAATGGAAAGGAGAGTTTTCAAGTAGAATAAGTGGTTAATGCATGTCCCCTCAGAATACCATAAACGGTCTCTATTTGAATTGTTTAAGGGGAAAACTTCTTTGATTAAAGTGTGTCCAGGTAGGATGTCCTGGGGTAAGAATTCTGTGAACAATGCTGCCTTGCTAGACTGGAGAGAAAAATAAATTGAATCAAAAGAAAGAGAAAGGAGAGTTTTTACAGGGACAAACATTTTAAAATTGTGGAATTCAAGGTAAATCTTTCTGCAGCCTTTGATACAGTCCACATGCCTTCAATCTATTGGGATTGAGGGTCTAGCTCTGGACTGGCTGACTTCTTTCCTGGAGGAACAGGCCAGTGGTGTGGATCCTTCCTTTCTCACCTGGGTCTCTGAAAGTATGAGTGGGGGTTCCACAGGGCTTGGCCCTGAGCCCCACATTATTTAACATTTATCTAACCCCACTGGCTCTGCTTGCTGAAGTCCTAGCATATTATACGCTGATGACATCCAGCTACTTTTCTCCTGGGAGAGGTACTCTGATTTCCCTGGTGATAAGATCAGAGTATGTCGAGCAGCTGTTTTTAAGTGTCTCACCTAACACCAGCTCAAATACAAGCAGAAAAGACTGAGCTGTTTTCCTTGGCATGGAGACCCCTGAAACTTGGCAGACTTTTTGGCCTGCGGACGCCCCTTCCCTCCCCGAATCTCCTCAGGCGGCAGGGGAATTCAGTACAAAATTTGGGGATTCAATGTTGGACTGCTTCATATTTTAAGGAAATTCTTACACTTTCTCTCATTGTCAGCTAGAAAAGTAGTTATACAGGCCCTTTTCATTTCATAACTGGATTATGGCAATGCCTTGTATTTGGGCCTGCCTGAATATTTGTCCAGCAAATTACAGGTGGTTTAAAATGCACCAGCTCACACTCTCCTAGCCTTGCCTTTGACAGCACATGTGTACCCACACCATAAAGCATTTGTGAGAAAACAGGGCTGATTGCAGAGGCCCCATAACTTTTTGCCCCCATTTTCCACTTTTTGCTGGTGTTTTCCTGACTTAAAGGTGCCCTGGGTACTGCTAACCAGTCCCAGGGCCTGTGCTCTGTGTAAAATGGATATGCAAATTAGGCTAATTATAAGTGGTTAAGTTAACCTACCTATAAGTCCCTAGTATATGGTAGGGCATGTAGGTTTAGGGACCACAGCATAGGTGGTGCACACCTAGGTGCATTGCTGAGGTGCCCAGTGTCATTTTAAAAGCAAGCCTGCCTTGCTGGCTGCTTTTAAATTAAAGTTATATGCAAATTCGACTTTGGAATTAAAGGTACTTCCAAAGTCTTAAACTACCTTATTTTTACATATAAGTCACCCCTAAGGTGTGCCCTATGTGCCCCTAGGGCTGGGTGCCATGTAACTATAAGCAGGGACTTTATAAAAATAGATTTATAAGCCCTGGTTAGGTAAAAACAGCCAAATTCGTTTTTCCCTCATTGAAGTAAATGGCCTTCATAGGCTAGAATGGGCAGACTTTATTTTAAATTTTAAAGTCTCCTTAAATGTTGCATACCAAGAATTTGGTATCAAATTAATTGTTGTAATAAATCCTACAACTTCCAGTTGTTGGATTTAATATAACTAGTTCAGGTAAAAAGTTTAGACTTTACCTAAAAAGTTGCCAATTTCAGCTCTGCATTGTTTTTGCTGCTGAACTCTGATTGGCCAGCCTGCAGCAGCTTCTGCCAGGCTGCCTTGATGAGGTGTGAAGTGGCCAGACTTCACACAAAGGAATGTGCTTGGGGGAGAGAATCTCCCCTCAGCAGATGGTGAGGCAGGAAGGGGGAGGGCTGCCAAACTGGTCTTCAAAGGCAGAGAAGGACATTTGCAGCACCCAGCAACACCCCCACATCCTGCAACCCCAGACAGCTAGGTGCCCCCTTGATTAGATTAGGAGAGGGCAGGAGAGGGGTGTGTTTATGATTTTTAGCCACACCAGTGGGTGGGCTCAGCCAGATGTAACCTCCAAAAATCAGATTAATCCATGTTGGATTTTTAGAGACTGTTGCCTTCTGGGATGGATTTTTGCCACACTTCCCAGGAAGTGGTCATCACAGGGGGACGACCCTGTACCTGATTGGAGAACCAGGGCCCCCCTGCTTTTCACCCAGGAGCAAGGATAAAACTGGCAGTCCTGCACCCACACCTCAGATCCCCTCCAGAATTCAACAAGAAAGGAACTAAAGAAGAAGAAGGACTGCCCTGCTGGACCCCTGGCCTGCACCTGGAACCTGCACTCAGAAGGACTGCACCAGCTGCACACTTGGGCTTCACCACAAGAAGGACTTTGCCTGGCTTCAACTGGTTCAAGGAGGGACTCCCTGTTTGCTACAGGTGAAAAATTGCGAAACCAGAGTCCCCTGCACCAACTCCTGAAGAAAGCGACCAGCTGACCACTGTCCAGTGGCCAAAAAGGAGTTTGCGCCAGGTGCATTCTGGGAGTTGAAGTCCGCACCCCCCAAGGACCATCACAGAACTTCTGGACCCTTGGGGTGAGCTGTGGACCCCAAAAGAACCTTAAAAGAACATCTGGGTGAAGCCCCAGAAGTTTGGAAAAGATTTGAGAATTTTTGGAAAAAAGCTCCAGAGAGGGACCGACCCGCCGCAGAAATTCTAGCCGGCTTGCCTCAACCGCGACCCGGCCTGACTTCGTGGTTCGTCCCGGTAAAGAAAAACATCCAAAAAAGAGACTAAGTCCGAACGTAAAAAGTTGACCGGGACCTCCCAGCCATCGTATCCGAGAAGGGCTCCATGGACGTCGGATCAAGATCCAGGTTTACCCCGGTCGAAGGATTTTCATCTCGAAAAAACTACTAAGTCCGAAGGTAAAAGTCTCCACCGAGGAAACCCACATCGCGTATCCGGACAAGGGCTCCAGGAGGTCGGATTCAACTGGCAGGTTCGTCCCGGTGAAGAAAAACTTCAAAATAATGACTAAGTCAGAAGGTAACTTTTTAACCGAGGCCTCCTGCGACCTGTAGCCGAGCAGGGCTCCATCGCGGTCGGCCTGAAAGTTTGACTTTGCCCCGGTCGAGGTGCAACCAGATGACCCGATTGGCACTTTTTGTTTCTAAGCGCTAGAAAAGTAATAATTCTTTAAAAATTCATATCTCCGGTTCCCCTGAACCGATTTTATTCGTTTTGGTGTCATTTTAAAGATAAAAATATAAACTATTTTTATAAATTGGTTTTGGATTTTTAAACTGTTTCCTGTGTTTTATTTAATTACTGTTTTGTGATATTTGAATGCTTTACACTTTGTCTCCTAAGTTAAGCCTTGACGCTCGTTGCCAAGCTACCAAGGGTTGAGCTGGGATTAATTTACTGAGACCTAACTGTACCTATGTGGAGGTTAGTGGCTTGTTGCTAGGTGTAGGTACCTACCTGCCCTACCAATAACCCATTTTCCAACAGCATTTCACTGGCTCCCTGTTAAAAAGAGGATTTTATTTAAGACTCTTGTCCTGGGCCTCAAAGCCCTTAATCAGTAGGGTGCAGGGTATGTTAGTGTTGGGGTCAGCTTCAATGACCCTCTAGGCATCTACATCCGACAAATAGTTTCTTGCCCAAAAATTCCTAGGATTTGGCATTCTAGATCCAGTGGTAGGTCTTTATTCTTCCTAGGTCCTACATCCTGGAATAGCTTGCTGCTTGAGCTGCAGTCTATTTCAGACACTGCTCCGTTTTCAAAGAAGCTAAAAATGTTGCTTTTTAATCAGGTTTAACGGTTTGCTTCTATTGAGCAGTTAATTGTAGGCTATTCCTTGAAGTGTCAGTGCACTGCATAAGTGCCTCGTTATTTCATTTCAATGTAGGAGATTAAGTTAAAATAAGAGCTCTTAAAATTTATGGAGACTGATCCAGGCTCACAAGGAAGTTTGAGGTTGTAAAGTGTTTCAAAAATGCAGTTAAAATGTATGATGTTCATATCTGGAGTTACAACAGAGTAGCTGTTTTCCATCAGGCAGCTACTTCTTCTACTTCATTTCAGCATAGTGCAGAACAAGAAAAGGAGAGTTAATACAGACAATATAGATGTGTATCTCACTCCGATATAACACTCAGCAGAAGAAAGTGTAAAAGAGAAATTAGGAAACCTGCTTATCTGAAGGAGTTTGTTGTACAGTAATCAAGTTAAGTTTTAAGGGGCTATGACTCAGTTTTTCTATACATATACTTCGTAGTATGTTTCTCAAGTCTAATTACCTTAGTGCAATACACATTTTTATTATGTCACTTTTCCTTTCGAATGCTGGTATCTTGTAATAATACATTGTGTTGTGTGTGGGGGAAAGTTCTAATATTTTCTTTATATGTTTGTTTTTCTTTTGTTGTGTTCTTTATTGTGTGTCTTTTTGTGTGGGAGGGAGATGTATGATATGGTAGAATACGCATGATAGAATCCCATGATTTAATGGGTTCGAATGTAGAGGCTGCCAGAGTGGTAGTTTGAGGTAGAGCAGTGTCAGATGAGGTGTTCACGAATAATGGCTCATCTTACCTTTTACCATTTCCTGTCATCTTTCAAAGAACAACACAAGTTGCTTTGCTGAAAGTCTCGGAAGGAGAAATCATGAGAATTTTACTTTCATTTGTTCAGGAGTCCCCTGAATAAGTGGGTGAGATGGCTGACAGAAGAAACTGGTGACATGTAGACCACAGCATCATACACAAGCACACCTGAGGAGATGGTGCACCTTAACATCTCACTCATGTCCTGCTACTCAGAGTTAGAAATTATCTTTCCTTTCCACGCTCCTATCCTTCCAGGTCCATTGGTGAGAGAGGATTGGTGCCCTGAGGTAGATGCCAGGTGATCAGAGCCTATTGAAAGTTTTCAAAGATCTTAAGGCTAACTACAAAATTTCACCTACTCAAGGGTCAACCCCAGGATTCCAAACATTATTGAGGTAGCTAGTGGCAAGAGCCAGAATGTCCTGAAGACATTGTATCCCCTCTACTCACTTGCAGATCCCCAGATTTTGCTGTGGAAGATCATAATGTAGGCAATAAAATCACTACAAGAGATGGCACAGGGAAAGAGGAGGTTACAAAAAAGGATGGATAGAATGTTTGAAGTAATCACAGCCAGTGGTCATTAAACAGGGCATGACCATTTGTTGCCCACAAAGCCACCTCAGTTTTGATCCAGACATATACAAATAAGCCTTGGTCCTGTTCATTAGGAACAATCGAGCCCAAAATGCCAACCCAGTTCCTATTTAAACTGGAACACAAGCAACTCAAGACCGGGTTCAACCCTTTGGACCCATTCACTTGGGTGCAACTTGGTTCCAGTGGCACAGTGATCATAGGATCCACGTCTGCACAGACCAGTCATTCTTAGTGCATCACACACAGTATATATAGTATCCACTTCAATTACTGTGTTTCTAGAACTAGACATCAAATGCATGCTACAAAGACACTGACAATGTTTTAACTTAATCCATCTCAGGGCTCACTATGTGAGCTCCTGGTGCAGTCTTTGAGTAACCTCTGACCTTCAGACCCCCAATGGGGAAAGACAACTGAAACCCATGAATTATGCTGAGAGACCTGTTGATGGAAGTACAAATCTCCCCATAGCCCAACTTCAATAGCCAGAACTGCCAACGTACCCATATAATCATGCCAGTTCTTTCTGTTTGTGTGGGTCATTCACCATCTTCACCCTTAGCTTAATCAAATCTAACATGGAGAACAAGAATTTATAGAGAAATGCAATTACCATATATATGGTAGACACAGCATACACAAATTGTTGGGCAGGCAAGGGATTTTTTTAGATCAGCAATACAATGCAGACCACATCAAGCACAGGTATCATTGGCACAAAATACAGGATGACATTACAGCTAAGCACAACAAATTCAATTTCAAACATTCTGAATCATTCAATGGGTGGCTTTGAGCCCAACAATATGGCCAAATACATAAGACAAAAATGACCTGAAATGTTTATCTCCCGACAAAATGTGCCAAAATCACACAGGTGGAGCCATTAGGTCACCTCCAAATGACAAGATGGATATATCACCCATCAGAAAGAACCAGCGTGAACTACGCCCCAAGACAGACAGGAAATATCAAACAAGTAGTCCCTCATATGTCTAGCAAATGACAGTGATAATGATTGTATTACCATACCAGGGAAAAGTTGCATTAAAATGTAGTCCAAATATTTTTTTTAAATTGACAAATTATAGGAAAAACAAATATATCATCTACATTGATAAACACATCTTTACAGTACATAAACTCTATACAATTTGAAACAGCAGCATCGCTGGCCAGAATGATTCTCCCAGATAAGTTAATCTCATATGAAACCCACATATCTTAGACCTGTAACATCAAAAAACACCTGATTCACAAAGTGCACTTTTGGTTAAGTGTACTACTTTTCGGTATTCACAAACTGCACTTTTGTAGTAACTCACACTTTTGTAGTAACTTACCTTTTGTGGTAAAGCCAGCACTGCATAGGCCCAACCATTTGTACTGTATTGCCCTCCTATAGAAAGTAATGGAGGTTGGGACTTAGAATAAAACCCCACAGCAAATAATGTTAAATTATATTTAATTATTTCAAATAGTTAAAAATGTAAATATATAAACAATGAAAAATTATTGATAAAGATAGTTGATATCTATTATTTAAATATAATATCCTGTAATGACCTATTTTGAATTTGAAAAATAATGTTGTAATATATCTTAATAAAAAGCAATTACATTCATTTAAAATTATTCTTTTAATAATTAGTAATGCACATCACAGACATGTTTGAAAATTACTTTATTCTGGCTTATGCCAATCATAAAAGTACAACATATATAACCAACTTAAAAAATGTATACTAACATAAAAAGCTTAACATCCATTCACAGTACAAGGCCAGACTTAGTAAAGGATAGAGAGCATCCTATAAATTGATGATGTGATAGAAAATACAATAAAAACATGAAGTGCATGTGCAGAGATTTGGAAAAAAAAGCCCAATAATACATAATTTAATAAAACAACAATAAGGGCTTAAAGTGCAAGTACAGAGGGGGATCGTATGTTGAAGGCACAAATAATCAGATTCCCAAAATGCTTTCTTCGCCTTAATAACTGTGTCTTTACCCATAGGGGATTGCCATACTTCCTCTATTTTAATGTCTGTTTAGTAATTCCTTTTTTAATTGAAACTTCAATAACATTTTAATTTAATTTAATGTATTTCCCTTCTTTAAAATTGTAATTCAAAGCTAAATTAATAGTGCTGAAACATTTTCATTTTGCTGTACAGCTAAAGTAAACATATAAATTGAATTTGCATTAAAATGTAACTTAAAAATATTTTTGATATACATTTTTGAGTTAAATAAACATTTTTGTTTTTCCTACACTTTATCATGTGGGGATCTCTGCCCTTTGTGTGGAATCGTTGCATGCTAAAGTATTGGTAAAATGTACTCAACTCAAAATAAACCTTAAAAATAATATTTATGTTAATATTCATGTACATACATTTTAAATATTTACTTCACTCAGCCTGAGTGTGAATGTTGATTGCATTCCTTTAACATTTGGCTAACCCTTGATTGCATGCTCCATACATTCTCTCAGTGCTTAGTCCACCATGAACTACAGCATCTAATTGTCCTCAGAAAATGCTCCATAAAGCGCACCTCCAACATAGCTAACTTCATTCACATATTCAGGTTCACCCAAATTCACTTACTCCTGCACAGGCAATCTGGACAATCTTTTGTGAAATATTTTGAACCAGGTATATATTTGAGATTTTATGAAAAATCCTGCAGATTATATTTCCACCTGAGATATGTGGAGTAGCCTTACCTCCACTCTGAGTAGATAATAAATATATCAAAGGCATTTGATCTATATGGAGTATAAAGCCTGTTTCCCTCAACAAACACCCAAAGAATATCACACCATAGATTAGGCAGATTCAGCACCCTGCATGATCATGGGACCTAATGCAATTGCCACTTCACTCGCTTACACAATAGGACAGTGCCCAAATGATGATTTTAGCATCTGTCATTGTTATACTTGAGTCATTGGTATTAAAAAAGATTTTAATGGTTTTGCTGTAACATTGACTGATGGAATTAATGTGACTACACCCTCAACTCAGCAATCCCATATATATATATCATTCTTATCTTCTTAACAGTTTGCAGTGGGGTGCAGTTTTATTAGCAAACATCTGGACAAAATTGGAGCAGTGCTCCTCTAAACCTAAACAAGATCACAACTGATCTTTTCTTAGAGGTTTGTGTAGGGGTGCAGTTTTAGTAGCACAATTTTGAATATGTTTGGAGTAGTACTCCAGTGGACCTAAAAAATCAGAACTGATCTTTATACTTCCAGGAGGAAACTTCCTCAATTGCTTCTAAGATTTTGAACTCATGTTCAACATTGTGTCCTAGTTAGTCTTCACCAACCCACCGAAACTTTCACTTCTCCTTTCTCAAGGTCAATACTCTAGCTCCCAAAATCTTTTCAAAGTTCTTTTGAGCTTATCGTTATGTTGAGCCAAATTCTGTCCATACAGCATGTTCATAATGCACTGAACTATGGAGGATGCAGAGACTAAGGCAAAAGGCATGCACTTGTATCAATATGAACAATCAAGAGTGATGAAAGCCAAGAGATGCCTAAATTCCTCATGGAATTCCACCTGATGGTAAGTTGAGGGCACGTCTACGGATGTGAACACCTGAGAATTGTTCAACAAACACGATGAGAATAAAAGCATAATATTATTAACCTGCACAAAAGAGTTTTTGTAGGCCTTAACTAAACACTTTATTGAAGTGTGGCTTTACATTTGTAGCTTGCACAATAACGTATTTAGTTGAATTGCTGACAAGGAAAGATTATTATTTCCTTCTCTCCTTCTTTCTTTCCTCTTTGTTAGTTTTGACCTGTTTCATGATCATAACTATAACATTTCATTACACAAATGTTGTATGGTAACACATAAATGAATAGAGAGGGTGTTAAGCATTTGCTTCTCGACCATTTAACTTTGAAAAGAGTTACTGAATTCTTAGTTTGATCTTTAAACAAACAGTTTCTTTATGAATAGAAATTGTCAGAAAATCGTATAAGATTAAGAGTGCGATCATCTCAAAATGTATCGAACTTACCCTGACTTATTTTTGCCTTATAGACAACGGGTAGTGGGGAGACATCAGGATGATTCATACTACTTTGGAAAATAGGTAAATGTATCATGTGTTTACAATGTTCTTTGTTAAAACTTGCACAATCGATGGAAGCTCCTCCACATGAAGACATTGTCCTATAATTGATTGGAACCAGAACTCATCTATACAAAACTTGCAATTTATTAGATTGTCAACTCTGTATAAACCGTGTTCCCAGACTAAGATACCGGCGGAGAGGCTTTTGAGTTTTCTTTTTCAAGAGACTAGACCCTTTCCTTGAGAGCAATGTGATTCTGACACATTCTGCCTTATTCTTTTTGTTGATTTGTCTTGGATTTCATTCTGAGACTGACTGTATTCTGCTTAAATTTATTGCTGAGAGATTCTACTGAAATTCTCAGTCTCTTTCCTATGAGATGCTACATTAGAGATCTATAAGCTTTCACATCTGAGACAAGACCTCTTTATGGGTCTACTAATTATTTTTAATGTACTCTAAAATTAAATTAGACAGGGATTAGATTTTTATGGGACACTCTATATTCTGTGTTCTGTAATTACATTGAGATGATATGATTTACTCATAAAAAAGTGATGAACCAATGATTTAATAAAATCTTGAAATATAATTCAAACACTCAATATTGACTTCAGTCAAACCAGATTGAATGTTCTTAATTTGTGAAGGTACAGTTCTAATTCTGTCTACATTTGCCTGTAAGGTCTCAACTCAGGGGCTCAGTAGAGGTGTGGGACCTTCATGTTTCTGAAGGCTGCCAATAGTCCTCAACAGCAGTGGTAAACCTGCCCCTCAGCCGTAGGTGGAGGGTATGTCTAGGGATGTGAACACCTCAGCATCTTTTAACAAACACAATATTTCATTGATGTATGGAAGAGGATGGTGGGAGACTTATATGCTGTGATTTAATCCTTCAGGTCAACACATAACCTCAAGGACATATAAACCTTCCTGGCCAAAATTACTGGATCCAACCACTCAGAACTCTTGATTGTCTCAGTTATTTGCAGACCATACAATTTCTGAATTTCATTCAGAAGTTCAATCCTGAATCTAAATGGCGTCTTGCATGGTTTATGTACCACAGGCACCGCTTTGTTCCTCAACTTGGTAACCACACTTGGAAACTGTTCTGTCCAGATCTTCATTGTATCATCTATTTCACAAATGAGAACAATAATTTTAACCTTTGACTTTTAAATGACTTATTTGCAATTAATTGGGTCCAATATCATGTTCAGATTTCCTTGCTTATCACCCTGTACACGATTTACACTTCCCCCACACATACTGTCCCTTTATTCACATCTTCAAAACTTAGATTATCCTTGACTTTCCGTACTACATTCATATTTGTTTCTTCTGTAGACAAACACTGATGTTGGTATCTACCAGTGTCACTCTATCAAGAACAAACACCTCTTTGCCCCCAATTAAAGTGAACAGGGAACCAGAATCTGCCATAACCCTGAACAATTTTCCATTTTCAGCAATATTAATGTACAATGGAATCCTTTTTCTCCTTTGTACCATGAGAACCTTAACCACACCATCAATCACTTCAGCCATGCCTTTGAGATACCATAAGGACCTAACCACCATTATCTTCATTTTCCAGATTCACCTGCAGACACTCGGTAAGACAGACCTCATTGCTGTCTATTGCTCTGCATTTTTGCTGTGTTTACCTTTGATTCTCCCTGTCCCTCCCTCCCTTGTTCCTCATTTTACCCCTGCTTCCCGTGTTCAGTGGCAGTAGATGGTGCTAGCCGCCTATTGCAGCTTACTTTTAATTGTTTTTATACCTTTCATTCTCCCTGTCCCTCCATCCTTTGTTCCTCAGTTGACCCGTGTTCACTGGCAGCAGGTGGTGCTAGCCACTTAGTGTGGCTTACTTTTAATCGTTTTAAAGAATGGAAGGGTGCCATTTTTCCTCTGGGCTTCTGTGCCTTGAGGAGACAACATTTTGATTGCCAGTCTAGCTGCACTGTCTGCTGCTTCTTTGACCCCTTTATAAGCGTCATGAAACAGCCGACGCGCAGCAGACCTGCAGGCACTCAGTAAGACAGACCTCATTGCTGTCTATCGCTCTGCCTTATTGCTGTGTTTACCTTTTGTTCTCCCTGTCCTTCCTCCCTCGTTCATCATTTGACCCCTGCTGCCCATGTTCAGTGGCAGCAGGTGGTGCTAGCCGCCTATTGCGGCTTACATTTAAATGTTTTTCTACCTTTAATTCTCCCTACCCCTTCCTCCCTCATTCAACATTCGACCCCTGCTGCCCGTGTTTAGTGGCAGCTGGAGGTGGTAGCCGCTTATTGCGGCTTACTTTTAATAGTTATTAATACTTGAAGGGTGCCATTTGTCCTCTAGGCTTCTACGCCTCAAGGTGACACCATTTTTGTTGAAGGTCTAGCTGCACTACCTGCTGACTCTCTGACCCCTTTATAAGGGTCATGGAACAGTGGACGCACGCAGCGGGCGCACCACTGGTGTTCCAAAGGCAAGCCCATCTGCGCCATCCGCCCTCAGCCGCGACCAGGGGCCAGGGATGCTGCCCCCTCTGGCCTAGATGTAATAATATTTTCAGCTACTCAACTCCTTGCCCTCAGAACACCTGTTTTGGACTGCTACCAGCACTCTTTTGAACCTGGTCTGCCACAATGGGTCTGCAACAACTGCTTATAGACTCCTTAGAATATAGGCATGCAGCCCTGAAGGAAGTACACTGGATCATTCTGCAGGTTCCTTTTAGTACATTGCCGATCCCTACCCACCCAAAAAATTGATATCCATTTACTGTGAGTGACTATGCCCCAGAAGTTTTATTTCTGACAGAAACATAGCTCCGGGAGGAATCCTCTCCAGATATTACCTTGGCCCTGCCTCATGGCTACTCAATAAACCGATTAGATAGGGCACATACAAGGGGTGGGTGTATTGCCATTATCTTTAAGGACTCTATTAAATGTCTCTCTCAACCTCTGATGATTCCTGGCTGTGAAATCATGTCCTTCTCCCTAGCAGTGAGCCCTACATTCAAATTCTCCGGGGATCTTATTTACCACCTCCCTGTCTCCCACGATAGGTTTATTCAAGCTCTTCCCGAACGAGTTGCTAATCTAGTTGGTAGTAAATCTAAGTTTACTATTCTCTGCGATTTTAATATTCATGCGGATAAACCAAGTAATGCTGTGGCTAAAACACCACTTACAGACCTTGGGGTGCTAGGTCTCACACAGATAATTGATGGCCCTCACATACCAAAGGTCATATGATCGACCTTGTATTCAACATCTCAGAACTTTGAACTCAGACAGTCCTTCCTCTGTCATGGTGCGATCACTTTTTAATTAAGCTAATGATACCATATACCTCCGCTGGCGCAGCTCGGCTAGCAAACAAGTGATCTGGTCGGCACTGGTCTAAGCTAAATCACAAGGACTGGACCTCCGCTCTTGAGAACACTACTGTAGAGCCATTCTCCTTAATTCCACCCTAAGTTCAGCAGACTAATTCAATGAATGGATCTCCAAATCCTTAAACTCTGTACTACCAATAAAAACTATCACTCGAGGTGCAAGCCATAAAAAATTACCATGGTTCACTCCTCAGCTATTGCTGCTAATAACGGAGTGGAAATGCTTTGAAAAGAAATTGGAGGAAAACTTACAATATGTCCACAAAAAACAAATATAGGAAAGCAATTAGACACTTCCGTACAGAAATTAAAGACACACAGTCATCATATTATGCATCTAAAATATATCAGTCCTCCAACTCTCCCAAGAAATCTTCTCAATATTTAAAGAAATCATATCAAGTGCCCTTTCACACTGATCTCACTGAATCCTCCATGAAGCATAGCAATAATGTGGAGTGTTTCTTTCAAAGGAAAGTTCTAGACATCTATTTAGCTTTTCCAGATATGACCACCCAGCATGACAACCTTGCATGCCAGGCTCAGGTCCTAAACTCCAGAGATTCTCTATTAGATTTTCCACCCCTTGCAGAGAAATTGGTAAGTAACTTGTTACACATTATAAAATCAGAATCTCCACTGGACCCTGCCCCTCCTCACATTTTGGTATTAGGTTCAGACATGATTGTCCCTGCTCTGACAAAGGCCCTTAACGAGTCTTTAATAACAGGCCTTATTCCGTCACATTGAAAACATGCTATCATTAAAGCTTTACTCAAAAAGCCTCATCTAGATACAGCCATATTGAGTAACTACAGGCCAATTTCTCTCTTGCCTATGGCAGCTAAACTGATTGAATAACATGTCAATAGACACCTCTCAGCTTTTCTTGAAGAACACAAGATACTTCATCATACTCAAATGGGCTTCAGACTCCAACATAGTACCGAGACTGCGCTTCTGGCAGTAGTCGAAGATGTTCGTCAGCGACTGGATTTAGGGGGCGCTTCCGCCATTATTTTATTAGACCTTAGTGCTGCTTTTGACACCATAGATCATAACATTGTACTTCATAGAATTTTCCATGCAGGCATCAAGGGACAAGCTTTGAAATGGATCTCCTCCTTTATGAGGGATATACATTTTTAAGTTCTTTATCGCTCCTTTTTTTCCAATATCCTTCCTTCTAGCTGTGGCGTGCCCCAGGGCTCCTCTCTCAGCCCTACGTTGTTTAATATCTATATGTCCCCTCTGACTGAGATTGTGGAACCTTATGGCTTGACACTGGTTTCCTATGCTGACGATACACAGCTGGTCTTCTCATTCTCAACCATCTCTAAGACAGGTCAGCCCAACCTGACACCCTGTCTTCAAGGAGTAGCTAGATGGATGGCCAGCTGTAAACTTAAGCTGAATAACAGAAGTCATGCTGGTGGGTAATTATGGCCAACTCAAATTCCCTTATCTTCTCCCTCATGGGTTGAAAGGCCTGCCTCCACCAAGAGACATCATAAAATCCTTGGGTTTTTGGCTGGACTCCCACCTCACTATGGACTATGAATCTAAAAAGCTGGCAGCCACCTGTTTTAGTCTATTAAGGTTTCTTTAAAAAGTTTTTAAACAACTTCCTTTTCAAGCCAAAAGACTAATCACTCAGGCTCTCATAATGTCACGCTTGGACTATGGAAATATTCTCTATCTGGGTTCACCTCGATATGTACTAAAAAGACTTCAGGTGGTGCAGAACGCTGCAGCATGCCTACTTATGAAGATTCCCAGACACTTGTCCGCAAAACCTGCTTTAGTTTCCCTTCACTGGCTGCCTGTGGAACAACGGATCAACTTCAAGGCCCTCTGCGCTTTGCACAGAGCTCTGCATAATAATGGTCTGGCCTTCCTTAAACAGATTGCAACACCCTACATTCCTTAAAGGGCTCTCAGATCCTCAAGGGCCTCCCTAATTGAAGTTCCACAGATTAAGAAAGCAATATGGGGAGAACGATCTTTAGCATTTAAAGCCTCAAATCTCTGTAATTCCCTTCCCTTGGAGCCCTGCCAGGTTAGTCAAGAAATTTCCTTTTGTGAGAATTTGAAGGCCCTTCCATTCACAGCATAAGTTGCCTCCTTGTTGTTCTGCTTCTGTGCTAGTGCTGGGAGGCCTTCGGGTAGCCATGTACTTTACAAACTCCTGAACTAAACTTAACTAAACTAAACTTATTCTGGCTTACTGTTGTTTTTACATCACTTATAACCTTAGCTTTGCAGACCCAGGAGAAGTGTCCCCTTTTATTACAGTAAAACATATTTACAACAGTGCTGGGAACCCCTTGTAACTCCCACTGTTAGACTTGACATCTTTGGCGTTGTATTCCCCCAAAATGTATGCCTTCACTGGCTTACTTTGCTGAACTCGTTTTTTGTTGGTATTAAGGATATTACCCCGCTAACCATTACTAAAGTGCTAGTGTTATCTTCTTAAACACTACACCTGTCTGGCACATTTAGTTTACTTGTAATTCCCTAGTAAATGGTAGTACCTGCGGCCAAGGGCTGCAAGTTAAATTCCACACGCAGGCTGCAGCAGTCATTATGCCACTGTCTAAAGTAGCCTTTTAAAACATGTCTTAGTCTGCCTCTGCAGCCTGTTGTGCAGTTTTAAACTGCCATTTAGACCTGGCAAAAGAAACATTTTGCAAGGCCTAATCCTTCCTTTTTAATAATTATAAGCCACCCATTAGGTAGGCCCATATGGCTCCTAGGGCAGGGTGCATAGTATTTAAAAAGTGGGACTTGTGTGTATATGTTTTACCTTTCCTGACAGTGAAAAACGTTTAAAGTCCTTTTTCTCTGTTGCAGGCTAACACTGGGTTACCTTTTTTTAATCAATATGTGTTAATTGTAATTTAAAAACCTCTTAACGGCTAAAGTCTGATTTTAGATTACAATTTTCCAAATGTCACTTTTAGAAATTGCCATTTTCCTAACCAATGTTTCCATGGCCTTTGAAGTAGTTGCCAGGTGCCTAGGCCTGTTAATGGTTCCCCCATCAATAATGTGTATGGGGCCCAGACAGTGAACAATGGGACCTGGGTGTAACTGAGAGAGGGTATTCCTGGGAGGATAGCTGGGGAGGAGCTATAACCCACCCTGATTACATTTCAAAGGTCGTTGGCTACAGCACACACAAAGGAACCTGACATCAGGCCTTCCCTTGCCTTTGTCCCACAACACCGTTTGGAGCCAGGACCGGGGAAGGGACAGAACTGACCAGAACCAGTTTTAGGGGTATGTCAGGGAATTCCCTCACACAAAGTCTGTCACCAGATATAACAGGGGGACCTCCGGAGCTACTTTTCAGGACCCTGCAACTTGTGTAAGATTCAGAAGAAGGAATTCCTTGCTGCAATTAGGACAGCCCTGCTGCTTGAAGGACAGCCTTGCTGTCTGAAGAAGAAGCACTGGACCTGATTGCCTTGGTCCTAGACTACGAATAGTAACTCCAAGGCCCAGGTGGCTGACCTCCTTTGTGAGCTACATACATCCCTGCAAATGCCCAGATGACTTTCACCAACTGCAACAGTCTGTACATTCCTGAGCCCTGCTGCTGGCATCTGCTGGATTGAGTCCTTGATACCCATGATGTCCACCCAGAGCCTGGACCCTTGGTTGGCATCAGTGACAGCTGCTCCATAGGAAAGGAGTGAAAATCCTGAAGTTTGGGCTCTCACAACAGTGAACTGGCCCATTCCTATCAAGACTCTACCTCCTTTGATGACCACCAATGCAAAGCTCCATTGATACCTGCTCTTTGTGCAAATGGTAACTGTGTACGAACAGCAACACAAGACCTGCACTTCACACTGACAGCACCCATTTGCGAAGATCAACTGGCATGAAGCTCCAGTGATGGCTGGCTACAACTCCTAACCTGCTCTTTGGGCCAAAAGCCTCTTCCTTGCAGTTTCTTCCAATGCAAACAGAACACTTAGAGCCAGCCTTGAAAAAGCAATTCTTTGGCGGCACTATCCTGGTCCCTATATCTGACACATGGGCCATTGACGTTCCTCCCATCAGCACAACATATATCTACAAGTAGTGCTTTCTGCTTCTTGGTGCTATTTTCACTAAAAGCTTTAAAAATCAATCTCTCTCATTCTGCTGATTGGAGTTTGTTCATCTTTACACAATTGTATTCATTCAAAGTTGCTTTATATTTCTAAATTGGTTTGGTGTTTTTCTTGTGTTGTGTTTTCACTTTATTCCTATTAGGATGAGTGCATAAAGTGAAGCTTGCCTAATTTGTGCCAAGTTACCTAAGAGTTAACAACTACAAAACGTTCACCCTGTAAAAGATTGTGGTTGTTTGCCCTGCTCAACCAATAACCCAATTTCTTATGCAAATCATATAACCACTCCCAGCAAAGCTCTTCTTGTTCTCAAAATCCATCAGTGTTGCCCAAATGAGAATTTAACCCAAAAAACTAAAAGACAAAGAATGGTTTGTTTAATTAAACATAATGACCGGGAGAGCAGTTACAGAACCTGGGTCTGAGAACTGTCTCTCATTGTACATCGGATTGAAGCAAGTTTTTATACATTTCTCTAAGTGCAGTAAAAACCATAAAAGGTATTCTTTTTTCTTAGTAGAAAATGTGAATAGTTGTCAAGAAGTCATAAATACACTTCCAGATAATGGATGCATGTAGACCGTGACCTGGCATGGACACAAAGTGGACCAGTGAGTATGTGTGCAGATGTCTGGTCTCAGAGGCTTGTGGTCACTGCGTGTGCTGTGTGTGCTGTGCTCTGATCAGCTATGTGTTCCTAACTTCGTGTGGCATCTAACTTTATAGTGTGTTTGGGAATGCACACGTACCTTGGGCCGTGTGTGCTTTATTGGGGCCAGTCTCCGGGTACCATTGTGGTGTTGCTGTCTCTCTGTGGGATCTGATCTAAATGTCCCTGTTTGTGAGTTTGGCTGCTGGCTAAGTGTTACCCCTGCTGTGACCTGTCAGTCATTAACCTCAGACTTGGGTCGAAAAGCCTGCCTGACCACATACATATGTGCCAGGGTTGACAGAGAGTTCACGGCGGGGGAATCTAATAATGGTGATGCAACTTCCTTCTTCTATATACTTGTGTCGCTGTGTGGATCAACAGCAATTAATCCAATACTAACATTCCCCCTCTAGTTGAATTTTCAACCATCACACTCACACATCATGACAGTCACATTGTTGGCACCTTGTTGTCCTAGTTCCCTTGCTACTTGTACTCTACTCAATTTGGTGACTACATTTTTACAGCAGGAAACCCCAAACTGCAGAAAATCACACAGTAACACAATGAAAACAGGCAACAATGATGTGTACAGACTGCTCAGTCAGGAGTACCAGGTCGTGAACCATTCATACTCAGGGCCACCTCCCTCTTCATGCTTATCTTTCTATAGTCTGTGCAATGCTTGAATGGCAAGAGTCAGAGTTCCGTTGTCCGTTTCATTGCCAAGTATAAAAGTGCCCCACCCTCCATCGCGGGCAAGTCCAAAACATATGGCTTTTGCATCACCATAAGGCAGATGGCTCTCAGTTATTCCTTTATTGCATGAAGGCCAAGCTCAGTACTGTTCATAATTTTGAGCATTTTTCTGCAGTGTTATTTGCAACCAGCAGCCAGTGAATTTTGTCTGCAGGGTGAAAAAGGGTATACAGCCTCCTGCCGATATTTGGGCAACGGTGAACAGTCTAAATTTCTCAGGAATGTCCTTGTACCAGAGATGACCAGGGTGGAGGTGTGTATGGTGATGAGGGAGCAGAGGCCAAACCATCCAAGAAACATCCGGGTATAAGCAAACTCGCCGCACTGCCAGTGGGTCTCCATCAGTGTACAGGTACCCATTGCATGTCCGGAATGTGCAGTATTGTGCCACAGTTTTTGTTTGTGCCCAGTGGAATTGTTCCTTCATGTCTGAAACACAAGGAATACAATGTGAATTTCCATGCAATTAAGGGTTGTACCTTCCCTTCTATCCACCTGTATCCATCTATGTCAGTATCCCAGATATCCTGACATGGGGTATCTATGCTGTTATTCAACCTTCCCCTACGAGAAACATTCCCTTTCATATCATCGAGGTGGATGGCCCTGCCCTGAAATTTCATGTCTGCGGTCCATTTGTTATTAAAGAAGATAGCCTCAGACATGTTAAGGGCCACCCTGGCACCACAGATGGAAAAGGGAGTTGACATGTTTGTGCACTGGTTAGGTGGTTCAACTACCTCCAAGAATCTCTTCTCATGAAAATCCCCGGGACAAACAGTGTCCTCCCCTATAAGTCCTTTTCTGCGCATCCTGTCAAGCTCAGTTTGGATGTCACTAGGCTCTGTGAGAAGGTACAGTGCTGCTGGATTGTTCTTGTCGCGGATCAGATTTACTACTACCCTATGGGACACCACATTGTTAGGTTGCACTTTGGCCCTAATTTTACACAGACACAGATGGAGAAGGCATTTTGCTTTTTCAGGGGCTACCTCCTGGGATAAGTAAAGCGTATCTGCGCCTACTGCATGTGGTATCAGCAAACAGACATAACATGACCTGGCTGATGTCTTGGAGCCTATGGCAGTTACATGCTGATACCATGAGTTGTGTAAAAGAGCAGTGTGTAGTGCATGTGATATTTTAGTGTTGGGTGCGATGTAAATAAAAGTGAAGTGAGAGATGTCCCTGAGCAAGCGTGGTGATATTTATTTAATATACTCCATCAAACTAAACTGTTCTTTGGAAATGCATGGATGTGGTAGAATCCCAAGCAAACAGAGGAAGTATAAATGCATAAAAATGCATAACTTATTAAACATTGTGGGGGTTATTCTAACTGTGGAGGAGTGTTAATCCGTCCCAAAAGTGACGGTAAAGTGACGGATATACCACCAGCCGTATTACGAGTTCCATAGGATATAATGGACTCGTAATACGGCTGGTGGTAAATCCGTCACTTTTCCGTCACTTTTGGGACGGATTAACACCTCCTCCAAAGTTAGAATAACCCCCTGTAGGTCTTGAGATGATTCCGGCAGGGATGTGCACAGCCTCCTGGATGGGAATTCCTTAGTTGTAGTTTGACAGTTTCAACAGTTCATGGGGGTATGCTATAGAAGGTTTCAGCAGTACATTGGAAAAGTGGATGCATGCATCTCTCTCTTACACATTGAGGGTTCAAAGCATGGTGCAGATTACTCGGTAGGGTCCTTCAAATTTGTCTTGCTTCCATTTTCTAACAGAGTTCTGAATGTAATCTTCTTGAGGTTGAAGTATTGGGTATGGTAGCTTGGGGTGGAGCACTTGTAACTCTGAAGGTTGACCTCTTTTGATAAGAACTTGGTGGTTCTGGTTAGCTCTCAGCACTCAATTTGGCCCTAGTTTTGGCGATGGGTGTCCTCATCAGTCTTCTGGTTACTATCAGGTGTGGTGTAAGGTGATGATCACTGTTTAGTGCGTTTCTCAGTGTGAACAAAGCTAGGGGCAAACAGTGAAGCCACTTCTTCTTGAGGCTGGTGCAAGTCTTATTTATTTTATTTTGTAACAGGCTGTTGAGTCTCTCCAGAACACCATTGCTTTGTGGGTGGCACACTGAGGCTAGATTGTGGGTAATCCCTATTGGATGTGGTCAAACATGGAGTTAACAAAGTGCTTTTCCGTTGTCTGGCAAGATGATGTCTGGTACCCCCCACCTGGGTATTACCTCTCTGCCAAGGAATGTTGCTGTTGCCTTGGTGTTGCAGTGCATGCAAGGACCGACTTCAATCCCCCTAGAGTATGGGCAGACCACTACTATCAAGTACCAATAGTTAGCACATCCATTGATCATGGCAATGAAGTTGGTGTGTAACGCTCTAAAAGGCCCCATTGATCTGGAGATAGCCGATGACATGACCTTGAGAGTAGGTTTAGGGGAGTATAATTGGCAGACGGAGCATTCAATCAAGTACACTGTCACTATTTCAGAGAGGTTGGGTATAAACCTGTTGCTCTGAAGTACAGATATCATGTTGTCCTTGACTGAGTGTGTTGATAAGTTTACTTGGGGCAAAGATATGTTGACTAAGCTCTGCAGCATGATAGGTTTCCCTGTGAGTGTGTGTTTTTGTATGAGGTTGTATGCTGTCTATGTGCAGCCCATGGCTACCCATCGTTCCTTTTCTTCAGGCAATGCAGTTTCCTGTAACTCCCTCAAGTACAATCCTGCTATTTCCGTGTAAGGCTTGTCATGAGTGGTTGCGACTCTGACAGTACACGGACCTTCTCAACCTTACCATATGCTGCCCTTTTTGGCAACTTGGTGGGCTAGTGCATTTCCCCAGGAAATTAAATCCTTTTACCACAGTAACATGTTTAATTCGGGTCAGCACATTAATTAGTAGCTCTAGGAGGTCCCGGTGTGTGACAGGTGGGCCGTCTTACTTTAGGAATCCTTGCCTTTTCCACCTTCCTATGCTTCAGAGTACCATGGTGGTGACATAAGCTGAGTCGGAATAAATTGTTACCATCTTACCCAAGCTTTGGGTGGGGGCTTTAATTAGTGCTGTCATTTCTGCTGTCAGTGCTGAGAGGTAATGCAGGAGAGTTTGCTATGGGATGACCTGCAGATTTTCTGAGGGCTCATACCTATGGGCCATGACTACAGCTGCCCCTGTGTGTTACACCCTGTCTCTTGGTTGATCATTGAGGAACCATCAATGACCAGTGCTTCACTGTCTAGGATGGGATCCTCCTCTGCCTGACTGATCCCATCAGAGTGTATGTCATGCAGTCACGGGTCTCTTCCCCCTCCAAAACCTCATGGGCTAGGAAGGTGGCTGGGTTCAATAAGTGGCACCGTACTACCTTTAGCAAGGGCCTAGAGAGAATCATCTGTTAGGCTGAAACCTGTTGAGTAGTCAGCATGCTCTTACTATTTTGGATAACCACAAACACTAAAGCCCTCATTATGTCCTAGGCGGTAAATGCCACCAACGGCCACGGCGACGGCCTCCAAAAGACCGTTGCCGTGGCTACCTACCATCTGCCATATTATGACTGTAGCCGGTATTCCACCAGAAGGTCATGGCGGCGGACGGCAATAAGGTGGCACTGGGTGAAAATGACAATGATTTGTGTTTAGAAAGGAAGGGACCTTCAGAAACAATATCTCCTATATTCCAATAGTTCTAGCTTCCTAAAGCACTGGGAAAACCTCTTAAGCATAGCAAGATTGAAGTGTGGGCCTTATTTCACATCCAGAGTCTATGATTACCATCTGTGTCAAGCCAAATGGTTCAAGAGCATGCCACCTCTTTCAACAGAGGTGTTGACCCTATGTCTCACCCAGGGCCTTATGTGTACCATCTGTGCCATGCACAGATACCTTAACCCAGTGAAAACTAGGACCTCTGCGTTCTATGGGGTCCCGAAAATACATAAAAATAAGACAACCCCCCCCCCATCAGACCTATAGTCTCCACTGTAGGGGTATTGACAGAACCTCTATCTAAATATGTTGAGAAATTCTTGAATCCGTGAGTAGCCTTACTTCCAGCATTTATTCGAGATACCAGCCACATTATTGCCAAGCTAGAAGGCCTTCCATTCAACTCGACTACACAACTATTAGTAACAATGGACATTGAGGCACTGTATACCAACATCCCGCAGAAAGAGGCGTGGTCAGCGGTTGCACACCTCTTCGAAAAATAAGGTAATACAGAACATTCTTCCTTCATTTTACAGTGTCTCAATATTGTCCTACAAGAAAACTTCTTTGAATTCGATGGCCAGACATATCAGCAAAAGAAAGGAGTCAGTATGGGAGCTGCTTGCGCCCCAAGTGTAGCCAACATTTATGTTGGCTCCTTTGAGGAAACTCACATTTACAACGAGATGGCACCATTTTATGAAAACGTTCACTTCTGGTCACGTTTCATAGATGATATTTTCTTCATATGGACAGGTGAAGAAGATTCACTAACAGAATTCAGTCAGTGGATCAATTTATGTGATCCCAAACTCAAGTTTACTATTCACACCAGTAGAGATAAAGTTGAATTCTTGGATATTTGGATTGGCCACAATAACTCTCAACTTGAGATGTCATTGTTTACTAAACCAACAGCTAGGAATACTATATTACACTACGACAGTTTTCATCCTACCAGTCAGAAACAAGGGATACCCTTTAGCCAATTTCTACGGGTCCGTAGAAATTGTTCCAGCATGAGTGACTATGAACACCATGCTAACATCTTACAGCAGAAATTTATTCTACGAGGATATCCCAGAAAATTGATCAGAGACTCATATAAAAGAGCTAAATACTACAATAGAGTAAGTATGTTTGAGAAACAGAATAAAAAATCGACACCTTCCATAGTTTGTGTAGTTCAACATTCTAATCTCAATGAAAAAATCAGGAAGATAATTTTGGCTAATTGGCATATCCTAGATAGTGATTCCAATCAAGCACTATTAGAGCGTCCTCTCCTGTCCTTTAGGAAAAACCAAAATATTTCGAACAAACTAGTCAGAGCTATTTTACCCAAAAATGAGACCTTCTGTCAGAAGTCGATACATGGTAATCGACCCATTACAGGCAATCATAAATGTGGCAATTGTAAAGCTTGCCCGAGAGCCATCGTGGGCAATGTATTCTCGTGGAAACGTACCAACTTCCAACTATCGGATATGACTAATTGTAAAACAGCCAACTGTATTTATTTGATCAGATGTCCTTGCCCTCTCCTATATATAGGAGAAACTGGAAGAGAAGTTAAAATCAGAATATTGGAACATATTTCCAATATTCGAAATGGTAAAGAAAGTGCCCCGCTGGTCACTCACTGGATACAGCATGGACATAAAATTGAGGACCTCTCTTGGACTGTCCTAGAAAAAATTAAGAACTCTGGACAGATAGAGGATCACAAAATCCGGAAAAAGAGAGAAGTTTTCTGGATTTTTACACTAGACAGCTTTGAAAAGGGATTAAACGAGTATATTCCATGGGAAAATGCCATTATATAAGTCTACTCTTTATTCTAATTAGAGTATGACTTCAGTATAAATTATTTCCATCAATAAGATGATATTCTTTCTGGTAGTTATTTTGTTAGTTATCATCATCTATATTACTAGACCCTAGAGTATACTCCATAGAATCACTTGAATCAACAATGTCTTTTGTGTCTTGTACTACATCTTCAGAGTTAGCTGTTAATTGAGCCCATAGCTGGGTTCCATTTAATTTCTATTTTACTGATTAATGAATTGTGTATATAAATATGTAGGTCTTTGATAACATCCAGTTATAGATATAAGTTCTCTAGTAGAGGTATTAAAAAGTATTCTTCTATTATTTTGTTTTTACCTTTCCGATGATTTCGGAATACCCCCAATATGGCGGCCGCCCTAGACCGCCTAACTTTTCTACACCTTCGCGGCCTAGAGGCATTGGGAACACTATCCTATAGCCGCGTAAAAACGTCCATAATCAGCGGCAGCTGACTCTAGTCAGCAGACGCATGAAGAGCGAACGCCGCGATCGGTATTTACTTTAAGCCCGTAGTTTTCTTTCAACTGTACCTGTGTTATATTCATTTTATTATCATTAGAGTACACAGTGCGAGTTACACGCAGTAAATAGCTTAACCACTCTGGCCCTTTTTCTTGCTTCTTTTTTGTTATTTGTAATAGCCCAAACCATTGTATCTAGGTACCTATATCCCGGACTTACTGTGTGAGACGGCAAAACTTTGTGGATGTATATATATATAAAAAACGGATTATGTGGACCTAAATTCAACAGCTGACATCAGCCAATACATAGGTAAATTCCAGCCCATATAAATAATAGCAATAATATATATCGATTTTACTGTCAACATATTATAAGTATTTGCTTATTTATTTATTTATTATGTGGCTCTTGTTATTTATTTAGCTCATCCTTCTGCATAATAATGGGTATCAACATGTTCTGCAGTGAAGCAGAAATGGCTGGAAAAACTATTGCCCTATAAAAACGTTAGACAAGACTCTTCAAGCAAGGTCTGTCTTTACTAAAATTTATCGTTTCTATCATTCTACACGTACTAAGCTGCATGTACTCACTAAAGGGAACTAAGGCATGCTGGTATGGCAATACAAGACATCTACCAACGATGATACACTAACCATTGGGGCCCTTAGGTGCACTTGGCATGTACCATAGCAACTAAAGTCACATGTGTCACCACTATGCTTTCCAACCAACTAATTCTAGTTTTTACCTTTTCATATTTTATATATATTTTATTACTAATAATACTATTCAAAGTCCACTCTGATCTTTTTTGGCACGTATTTTTGAGAAGATAACATGTCACCTTGGGTAGAGATACATATGTCAAACATATATTAGTGACTTCTAGCTACTAGCACGATGATTCATATAAATTATTATATAATCTTTCTATCAGATTTTTTGACTACTACATCAAAAAGAACATTACAAACCTATAACCAATCTGACCAGAAGATTTGGCTGCTTAGACTAGAGCATCATTGAATAGTACCACTGGGAACGGCCCTGAGGAAGGTTGTCCATAATATTCTAAAACACCGAAACGCGCGTAGGCCTTCGGTCCCTACGGTACCATTTGGATAGAACTATATCAACATTGTTTCCTTTTTGTGTATCAGACTATCAATGTTAATACATCAAAACAATTTATATTTCTACATTCTTTTTATTATTTCAATTGTTTTAGCTTTATTATGTCATTCCGATTAGCTTTTTGATGTGTTGTTTCACTTGTAAATGAGACATGTTTATTTATCTGTTTAGCCCAGTGTGCATGTGGTATGTTTGATTTAGGCGCTTTGTATGTTTTTTCTATTTTTCTTGATTTAATATATATTTTTCATGATTGTGTTATTATTTAACAATAAAGTATTTGTATTTATAAAATGAGTTTACATCAATTATGTAGTAGGATTACTTTATCTGTGACCAAGCACCTAAGTATAGTAGCCTGATATCATGAACATATAACTGGTCAGTAATATATAGTTAGTATCATTCCAACCCATAGTGTTGGTACGTGAAGATGATTGTATCTTCATGCTTATTTGAGTAGCTCTATTAGTAGTTTTTCTCTATATTGATTATTTCCCTGCTAGAGCTACGATTATTAGTTCAGGGAATCCCCTTATTACTATTTTCCTATAGCTACGACACTTTGTCGTTGGAGTCTGTTTGTTTGTTTGATTACTTTTGTCATTTGTTCTTTATTGGTTTGTTAGGTAGTTGTCTGCTCTTGTAGTCATTATATATTGTACACATATTTACTAAATTTTTCACACGTGCTAGCCCTAGTGGTCCCCTAGGTAACTTTCAACATGTCTGACATATGTATCATTTGAGAATTAAGAATTCGGTTTATGCTAGAGCATTACCCTCTATTTTGTCTATTATCTATACTATAACCACTTTATTATGTTCTGGCTACTCGTATCTTTATTTTATTCTATCTAGCGACAGAGCCAAAACTGGATAAAAAAGAAAAATTAATTTCCCTAGACATTAGGCTAGACCCAACTATGGAGTCTATTAAAACATTTGGATTCAGCGAGGAAGATCTAGCTAAATTATTGAAACAACCAAGATCAGGGTCAGGAACATCGATTTCTTCGAATCAACCTAAAGAAGGTTGGTTCAAATTATTGGAATTAAAGAAAAAATCTAAACGCACAGAATTACACTCAGATTACATCCTAGAATATGTTAGAGCCGGGATTATCTCTGCAGGACTAAGAGTGAGAAATATCCCAGGTCTCTTTGTGGAGATTAGACAATTCTTAGAAAAATGGTCCTTGATCTCCAATCGTTGTTCTCGAGATTGGATGATCCTTATAATAGAGACCGCTAGAGAACTGATGGAAACCCTTATGAAAGAAATCCAATCACTAGAAGAAGAATTGAAAACACAAGACTCTGTACAGGAAGCGAAGAAACAGATAGAGACCATCAATCAAGAACTTGATTCCTTTAACCTATATCTAGTTAAGAGAAAAACAGATAAGCTTAGAAAGGATATTAGATGGTTCACTAAAGAAAGAGCATACCCGTATCTATCAGATGGATACTATGCGAACCAACAACAAAACGCATTTCAACAAGATCGACAATTTTGGACGACTAAGAAAATTGTTACCTTCTCTGATACCTCAGAATCTGAGGGAGAAGGAACTTCTAACCAATCCGAACAATACAATGTAAGGGTAGGCCCCAATGAAGGCCCCAGTCGCTCGAACCATTTTTTATCCAGAGGAGGGAGACCCCGAATGAGATACAGAAATTATCAGAGGGGCAGATTTCAGAATGTGGACAATCCACCACATACCCTTCAAACCAGGAGACAACAATATGGGAGGGATTAAAGGCAGTACCAGTCTTCAATCTAAGAACTTCACCTATGGACACAGATACTGAGTCACTATTAAAGAAAGGGTTGTCATTTATCCCCACTATTCCCATCAATAAATTTGGTCTTCTTTCTGATCTGCATGCCTTCTTTCGGAGAATCAGGCTCTCTAGATACTTCGAAGGCAGAATAGACACTAGGGAATCTAACTTATCTGGATTAAAACCTATCTCCACCTTCACCCCCCACCTCGATATGGTGGGTCCTGAAGTTAAAATCTTTGAGAATATAGTGTTGAACAGGATTCTATCCCTGTTGAAATTTGTTCCAAGACCATACTTTAATTTAAATCAGGGAGAACATCAAGCCCTGCAAAGACTACAAAAAGATAAACATACTACAGTCAAACCATGTGACAAAGGAGGGGGTATAGTATTGTTGGAAACTGAAACCTATAAATCTAAGATTCAAACTATGCTAAACCAATCAGAGTACTATCAGAAAACAGGAAACAACTGGCATGAACGAGTCAGGAGAAAGATAACTAGCATAAGTGCAGAAGCCTTGGAAAATGGAATCATTTGCCAACAAGAATTTCAATACCTTAACCCAGTGAAAACTAGGACCCCTGCGTTCTATGGGGTCCCGAAAATACATAAAAATAAGACAGACCCCCCCATGAGACCTATAGTCTCCACTGTAGGGGCATTGACAGAACCTCTATCTAAATATGTTGAGAAATTCTTGAATCCGCGAGTAGCCTTACTTCCAGCATTTATTCGAGATACCAGCCACATTATTGCCAAGCTAGAAGGCCTTCCATTCAACTCGACTACACAACTATTAGTAACAATGGACATTGAGGCACTGTATACCAACATCCCGCAGAAAGAGGCATGGTCAGCGGTTGCACACCTCTTCGAAAAAGAAGGTAATACAGAACATTCTTCCTTCATTTTACAGTTTCTCAATATTGTCCTACAAGAAAACTTCTTTGAATTCGATGGCCAGACATATCAGCAAAAGAAAGGAGTCAGTATGGGAGCTGCTTGCGCCCCAAGTGTAGCCAACATTTATGTTGGCTCCTTTGAGGAAACTCACATTTACAACGAGATGGCACCATTTTATGAAAACGTTCACTTCTGGTCACGTTTCATAGATGATATTTTCTTCATATGGACAGGTGAAGAAGATTCACTAACATAATTCAGTCAGTGGATCAATTTATGTGATCCCAAACTCAAGTTTACTATTCACACCAGTAGAGATAAAGTTGAATTCTTGGATATTTGGATTGGCCACAATAACTCTCAACTTGAGATGTCATTGTTTACTAAACCAACAGCTAGGAATACTATATTACACTACGACAGTTTTCATCCTACCAGTCAGAAACAAGGGATACCCTTTAGCCAATTTCTACGGGTCCGTAGAAATTGTTCCAGCATGAGTGACTATGAACACCATGCTAACATCTTACAGCAGAAATTTCTTCTACGAGGATATCCCAGAAAATTGATCAGAGACTCATATAAAAGAGCTAAATACTACAATAGAGTAAGTATGTTTGAGAAACAGAATAAAAAATCTACACCTTCCATAGTTTGTGTAGTTCAACATTCTAATCTCAATGAAAAAATCAGGAAGATAATTTTGGCTAATTGGCATATCCTAAATAGTGATTCCAATCAAGCACTATTAGAGCGTCCTCTCCTGTCCTTTAGGAAAAACCAAAATATTTCGAACAAACTAGTCAGAGCTATTTTACCCAAAAATGAGACCTTCTGTCAGAAGTCGATACATGGTAATCGACCCATTACAGGCAATCATAAATGTGGCAATTGTAAAGCTTGCCCGAGAGCCATCGTGGGCAATGTATTCTCGTGGAAACGTACCAACTTCCAACTATCGGATATGACTAATTGTAAAACAGCCAACTGTATTTATTTAATCAGATGTCCTTGCCCTCTCCTATATATAGGAGAAACTGGAAGAAAAGTTAAAATCTGAATATTGGAACATATTTCCAATATTCGAAATGGTAAAGAAAGTGCCCCGCTGGTCACTCACTGGATACAGCATGGACATAAAATTGAGGACCTCTCTTGGACTGTCCTAGAAAAAATTAAGAACTCTGGACAGATAGAGGATCACAAAATCCGGAAAAAGAGAGAAGTTTTCTGGATTTTTACACTAGACAGCTTTGAAAAGGGATTAAACGAGTATATTCCATGGGAAAATGCCATTATATAAGTCTACTCTTTATTCTAATTAGAGTATGACTTCAGTATAAATTATTTCCATCAATAAGATGATATTCTTTCTGGTAGTTATTTTGTTAGTTATCATCATCTATATTACTAGACCCTAGAGTATACTCCATAGAATCACTTGAATCAACAATGTCTTTTGTGTCTTGTACTACATCTTCAGAGTTAGCTGTTAATTGAGCCCATAGCTGGGTTCCATTTAATGTCTATTTTACTGATTAATGAATTGTGTATATATATATATGTAGGTCTTTGATAACATCCAGTTATAGATATAAGTTCTCTAGTAGAGGTATTAAAAAGTATTCTTCTATTATTTTGTTTTTACCTTTCCGATGATTTCGGAATACCCCCAATATGGCGGCCGCCCTAGACCGCCTAACTTTTCTACACCTTCGCGGCCTAGAGGCATTGGGAACACTATCCTATAGCCGCATAAAAACGTCCATAATCAGTGGCAGCTGACTCTAGTCAGCAGACGCATGAAGAGCGAACGCCGCGATCGGTATTTACTTTAAGCCCGTAGTTTTCTTTCAACTGTACCTGTGTTATATTCATTTTATTATCATTAGAGTACACAGTGCGAGTTACACGCAGTAAATAGCTTAACCACTCTGGCCCTTTTTCTTGCTTCTTTTTTGTTATTTGTAATAGCCCAAACCATTGTATCTAGGTACCTATATCCCAGACTTACCGTGTGAGACGGCAAAACTTTGTGGATGTATATATATATAAAAAACGGATTATGTGGACCTAAATTCAACAGCTGACATCAGCCAATACATAGGTAAATTCCAGCCCATATAAATAATAGCAATAATATATATCGATTGTACTGTCAACATATTATAAGTATTTGCTTATTTATTTATTTATTATGTGGCTCTTGTTATTTATTTAGCTCATCCTTCTGCATAATAATGGGTATCAACATGTTCTGCAGTGAAGCAGAAATGGCTGGAAAAACTATTGCCCTATAAAAACGTTAAACAAGACTCTTCAAGCAAGGTCTGTCTTTACTAAAATTTATCGTTTCTATCATTCTACACGTACTAAGCTGCATGTACTCACTAAAGGGAACTAAGGCATGCTGGTATGGCAATACAAGACATCTACCAACGATGATACACTAACCATTGGGGCCCTTAGGTGCACTTGGCATGTACCATAGCAACTAAAGTCACATGTGTCACCACTATGCTTTCCAACCAACTAATTCTAGTTTTTACCTTTTCATATTTTATATATATTTTATTACTAATAATACTATTCAAAGTCCACTCTGATCTTTTTTGGCACGTATTTTTGAGAAGATAACATGTCACCTTGGGTAGAGATACATATGTCAAACATATATTAGTGACTTCTAGCTACTAGCACGATGATTCATATAAATTATTATATAATCTTTCTATCAGATTTTTTGACTACTACATCAAAAAGAACATTACAAACCTATAACCAATCTGACCAGAAGATTTGGCTGCTTAGACTAGAGCATCATTGAATAGTACCACTGGGAACGGCCCTGAGGAAGGTTGTCCATAATATTCTAAAACACCGAAACGCGCGTAGGCCTTCGGTCCCTACGGTACCATTTGGATAGAACTATATCAACATTGTTTCCTTTTTGTGTATCAGACTATCAATGTTAATACATCAAAACAATTTATATTTCTACATTCTTTTTATTATTTAAATTGTTTTAGCTTTATTATGTCATTCTGATTAGCTTTTTGATGTGTTGTTTCACTTGTAAATGAGACATGTTTATTTATCTGTTTAGCCCAGTGTGCATGTGGTATGTTTGATTTAGGCACTTTGTATGTTTTTTCTATTTTTCTTGATTTAATATATATTTTTCATGATTGTGTTATTATTGAACAATAAAGTATTTGTATTTATAAAATGAGTTTACATCAATTATGTAGTAGGATTACTTTATCTGTGACCAAGCACCTAAGTATAGTAGCATGATATCATGAACATATAACTGGTCAGTAATATATAGTTAGTATCATTCCAACCCATAGTGTTGGTACGTGAAGATGATTGTATCTTCATGCTTATCTGAGTAGCTCTATTAGTAGTTTTTCTCTATATTGATTATTTCCCTGCTAGAGCTACGATTATTAGTTCAGGGAATCCCCTTATTACTATTTTCCTGTAGCCGGTATTCCACCAGAAGGTCATGGCGGCGGACGGCAATAAGGTGGCACTGGGTGAAAATGACAATGATTTGTGTTTAGAAAGGAAGGGACCTTCATGAACAATATCTCCTATATTCCAATAGTTCTAGCTTCCTAAAGCACTGGGAAAACCTCTTAAGCATAGCAAGATTGAAGTGTGGGCCTTATTTCACATCCAGAGTCTATGATTACCATCTGTGTCAAGCCAAATGGTTCAAGAGCATGCCACCTCTTTCAACAGAGGTGTTGACCCTATGTCTCACCCAGGGCCTTTTATGTACCATCTGTGCCATGCCCAGTGCTCCAAGTGATCAGCAACCCAAAAATGACAAACCAAAAAAACAAACAATATTTGCCCTCCCCGACCCTGATGATGAACAAAGATGACTTTGGCGAACTATGCAGGTATACTTTTTTCCTACTTTGCCACAAGTCAAATGATAGGACAAATGCTCTGATGTAGTTTGTTACCCTTCTGAGGGCAGCTTCAGGGTGGACCCCCGCCCCACTGATTCAGCACAATTTCCAATAAATTGCGGCGTCTGCTCATCTTTCTTGTTGTGCAAATCTGAATCTGTCCGGATGAGGTCCCCTTCTTTGGGTCGCACTCGGGCTTGAACAACCAATCAACACCTGGTTGGCTCACCAAAATCGTGCTTGAATGAAAATTTACCTTAAAAAACAAAAGACAAGAGACATCTGGCAGAACAGAAATTGCTAATTTAATTAAACATTACGACCGGGAGAGCAGTTACAGAACCTGTCTGAGGACTGCGTCACGTTGTACATTAGATTGAATGAAGTTTTTATACATTTCTCTGTGTGGAATAAATCCATAAAATACATTCTTTTCTTGTTAAAAAATGTGAACAGTTGTCAAGAAGTTGTAAATACACGTACAGATAGTGGACGCATGTGGGCCTCAACCTGGCGTGGATACAGTTTGAACCAGCAAGTATGTGACCAGATGTCTGGCCTCAGGGATGTGTTGTCACCCTAAATTGACCTGTGCTTTCTCTCTGGCAGCTTGGCACAGAGCAGGCATGCTTGACTTTAGAGGAAATTTGTGAAGTATTTGTGCAAAACTTCAAACAGGAACACAGTGAAACACAGTTAAAACACCTCAAAAAGATACTACAACAGTTTAGACAAAATAGCTTGTGTTGTTATGAACAAAACAAGACCAAAACAACAAAAAGCCAATAAGTATAACTGGAGTTATGATTTTTAAAGATTAAATTAAATTGCTGTGTTTAAAAGCTTGAAGCACCAACTGGGGCTATCTGGCTGCGTTAGAGCGGGGTAAATCCAAAAGTTCAGGCTGACCTCAATGGAGCACTGATCAGATGCAGGGACCAGCCTGGGCCCATTGAAAAGTACCTTAGTTCTTGGATGTGTCGACGTTAAGGTCAAGATGTGAGAAGCAGGGGAGGCAATGCGTCATCATCAGTCCTTTGGATGTAGGCGATGAATCAACTCCAAACTGCGCAGAGTTGGAGATGCATCAGAAGTTGGAGACGATGTACCATGCGGCCGGCAATTTGGTGTCCGTGATTCTTGCAGAAGCGGATATGCATCAGCGTCAATGAAGATGTGCCAGTTCCAATTGCCAAAACAGCATTGATGTGCTAAATCTGGGTTGCAGCACTTTATACCCACTTCCAGTGGCCCAGGACCGGATTGGCACCATTTGGCAGGGCAAAACTTGCAGCAAGCAAAGTCCAAGTACTTTTGTAGGTTGATGACAAGTCTTTGATATTCCTGAGACTTAGAATAGAGGAGAGCGAGCATGCCCTTTTGAGTCACTCTGGGTTCAAGTGAGATAGGTCCAGTTTTCCTTAGCAGGGCAGAGGGTAGCAGGCAGCAGTGCCACACAGCTGAAAATCAGTTCTTCCAGAGCAGCAGTCCAGGGTGACAGCCCTTGTAGCAGGACAGCAGCCCTTCTTTCTGGCAGAGCTCTTCACAGTTCCAGTAGTGTACTGAGTGGTAGGGTCAGAGGTCCAGCACTTATACAGGGAAATGTTCACTGGAAAGTGTAGGGATAGACTCCTCACACTCTCTGGAAAAGATGCAGAATCTTATGACCTCATAAAGGGTACCCTGATTGAGGGCTTTGGATTCTCCACTGAGGAGTATAGATTTAGATTCAGTGGGGCTCAAAAAACCTCGAGCCAGACCTGGGTTGATTTTGTGGACTATTCAGTGAAAACACTGGATGGTTGGATTCAAGGCAGTGGTGTAAATGATTATGATGGGCTGTACAATTTATTTGTGAAAGAACACCTATTAAGTTATTGTTCAAATGATAAACTGCATCAGCATCTGGTAGACCTAGGACCAATTTCTCCCCAAGAATTGGGAAAGAAGGCGGACCATTGGGTCAAGACAAGGGTGACCAAGACTTCCACAGGGGGTGACCAAAAGAAAGGGGTCACAAAGCCTCCCCAGGGGAAGAGTGTTGAGACATCCAAAAACAAAAATAGTAAAGAGTCTTCTACAGGCCCCCAAAAACCTGCACAGGAGGGTGGGCCCAGAGTCTCTTCACAAAACAATTTTGGGTACAAGGGTAAAAACTTTGATCCCAAAAAGGCCTGGTGTCGTAGCTGTAATCAGCCTGGACACCAAACTGGAGACAAGGCCTGTCCAAAGAAAAGTACCACTTCCAACTCCACTCCAGCTAACACTGGAATGGCTAGTCTCCAAGTGGGATCAACAGTGTGCCCAGAGCAAATCAGGTGTCACACTGAAGCTACATTAGTCTCTGAGGGTGGGGTGGATTTAGCCACACTGGCTGCCTGGCCTCCTAACATGCAAAAATACAGGCAGCAGCTCTTAATTAATGGGACAAGTGTAGAAGGCCTGAGGGATACAGGTGCCAGTGTCACCACAGTGACAGAGAAACTGGTTTCCCCTGGTCAATACCTGGCTGGACAAACTTATCCAGTCACCAATGCTGACAATCAGACTAAAGTACATCCCATGGCTATGGTAACTTTAGAGTGGGGAGGGGTCAATGGCCTGAAACACGTGGTGGTCTCCTCAAATATCCTAGTAGACTGTTTGCTTGGAAATGACCTGGAGTCCTCAGCATGGGCTGAGGTAGAATTGAAAACCCATGCAGCCATGCTGGGTATCCCTGAACTGGTGTGTGTCAAGACAAGGGCACAGTGCAAGGCTCAGGGTGAAAAAGTAGAGCTGGAGCCTGGAAAAAGGGCCCAGCCTACCAAGAGAAAAGGAAAGGCAACTGGGAAACCAGCTGCAACACAACAACAAAAAGAGAACCTCTCTTCTCAGGAAGAAGTTCTGCCTTCTGAGGGAACTGAGCCTATGGAGTTAGAACCTTATCAGGTTGAGCTCTTAGGCCTAGGGGGACCCTCAAGGGAGCAGTTGTGTAAGGGGCAAGAAATCTGTCCCTCTCTTGAAGGCCTTAGGCAGCAAGCTGCTGAAGAGTCCAATGGCAAGAAAACTGGAACACATAGGGTCTATTGGGAAGATGGACTCCTTTACACAGAGGCAAAAGATCCCAAACCTGGTGCCACTAGGAAAGTGGTAGTGCCTCAGGAGTTTAGAGAGTTCATACTGACCTTAGCCCATGATATTCCTCTTGCTGGGCATTTGGGACAAACCAAGACGTGGGAGAGACTAGTCAACCACTTCTATTGGCCCAACATGTCCCAGAAAGTCAAGGAGTTTTGTGTCTCCTGTACCACCTGTCAAGCCAGTGGTAAGACAGGTGGACACCCAAAGGCCCCCCTCATTCCACTTCCAGTGGTGGGGGTCCCCTTTGAAAGAGTAGGTGTGGACATAGTGGGTCCACTTGAACCTCCCACAGCCTAAGGGAACATGTACATACTAGTAGTAGTGGATCATGCTACTAGATACCCTGAAGCTATTCCCCTTAGGTCGACAACTGCCCCTGCAGTAGCCAAGGTCCTCATTGGTATTTTTACCAGAGTGGGTTTCCCTAAGGAGGTGGTGTCTAACAGAGGTACCAACTTCATGTCAGCATACCTGAAACACATGTGGAATGAGTGTGGAGTGACTTATAAATTCACTACACCATACCATCCACAAACTAATGGCCTTGTTGAGAGATTCAACAAGACATTAAAAGGTATGATCATGGGCTCCCTGAAAAACTCAAAAGGAGATGGGATGTCCTCTTGCCATGTCTGCTTTTCGCTTACAGAGAGGTGCCTCAGAAGGGAGTAGGGTTGTCACCCTTTGAACTTCTGTTTGGCCACCCTGTAAGGGGACCACTAGCTCTTGTGAAAGAAGGCTGGGAGAGACCTCTTCATGAGCCTAAACAAGACATAGTGGACTATGTACTTGGCCTACGTTCAAGGATGGCAGAGTACATAGAAAAGGCAAGTAGAAACCTTGAGGCCAGCCAACAGCTCCAGAAGTTTTGGTATGGCCAAAAGGCTGCAATGGTTGAATTTCAACCAGGGCAGGAAGTCTGGGTTCTGGAGCCTGTGGCTCCCAGGGCACTTCAGGACAAATGGAGTGGCCCTTACCCAGTGCTAGAAAAGAAGAGTCAGGTCACCTACCTGGTGGACCAAGGCACTAGCAGGAGCCCCAAGAGGGTGATCCATTTGAACCGCCTTAAGCTCTTCCATGACAGGGCTGATGTGAATCTGTTGATGGTAACAGATGAGGACCAGGAAGCTGAGATTGAACCTCTCCCTGATCTCCTCTCATCAAACCCTAAAGATGGCTCAGTTGATGGAGTAATCTACTCAGACACCCTCTCTAGCCAACAGCAATCTGATTGTAGGAAGGTCCTGCAACAGTTTGCTGAGCTCTTTTCCCTAACCCCTGGTCAGACACACCTGTGAACCCATGATGTGGACACAGGAGACAGCATGCCTGTCAAAAACAAAATATTCAGACAGTCTGACCAAGTTAAGGAAAGCATCAAAGTGGAAGTCCACAAGATGCTGGAATTGGGAGTCATTGAGCACTCTGACAGCCCCTGGCTAGCCCAGTGGTCTTAGTCCCCAAACCTCACACCAAAGATGGAAAGAGAGAGATGAGGTTTTGTGTGGACTACAGAGGACTTAATTCTGTCACCAAGACAGATGCCCATCCCATTCCAAGGGCTGATGAACTGATTGACAAATTGGGTGCTGCCAAATTCTTAAGTACCTTTGACTTAACAGCAGGGTACTGGCAAATCAAAATGGCACCAGGAGCAAAAGAAAAGACAGCATTCTCCACACCTGATGGACATTATCAGTTTACTGTTATGCCCTTTGGTTTAAAGAATGCCCCTGCCACCTTCCAAAGGTTGGTGAATCAAGTCCTTGCTGGCTTGGAGTCCTTTAGTGCAGCCTATCTTGACGATATTGCTGTCTTTAGCTCCAGCTGGCAGGATCACCTTGTCCACCTGAAGAAGGTTTTGAAGGCTCTGCAATCGAGTATATTCCATGGGAAAATGCCATTATATAAGTCTACTCTTTATTCTAATTAGAGTATGACTTCAGTATAAATTATTTCCATCAATAAGATGATATTCTTTCTGGTAGTTATTTTGTTAGTTATCATCATCTATATTACTAGACCCTAGAGTATACTCCATAGAATCACTTGAATCAACAATGTCTTTTGTGTCTTGTACTACATCTTCAGAGTTAGCTGTTAATTGAGCCCATAGCTGGGTTCCATTTAATGTCTATTTTACTGATTAATGAATTGTGTATATATATATATGTAGGTCTTTGATAACATCCAGTTATAGATATAAGTTCTCTAGTAGAGGTATTAAAAAGTATTCTTCTATTATTTTGTTTTTACCTTTCCGATGATTTCGGAATACCCCCAATATGGCGGCCGCCCTAGACCGCCTAACTTTTCTACACCTTCGCGGCCTAGAGGCATTGGGAACACTATCCTATAGCCGCATAAAAACGTCCATAATCAGTGGCAGCTGACTCTAGTCAGCAGACGCATGAAGAGCGAACGCCGCGATCGGTATTTACTTTAAGCCCGTAGTTTTCTTTCAACTGTACCTGTGTTATATTCATTTTATTATCATTAGAGTACACAGTGCGAGTTACACGCAGTAAATAGCTTAACCACTCTGGCCCTTTTTCTTGCTTCTTTTTTGTTATTTGTAATAGCCCAAACCATTGTATCTAGGTACCTATATCCCAGACTTACCGTGTGAGACGGCAAAACTTTGTGGATGTATATATATATAAAAAACGGATTATGTGGACCTAAATTCAACAGCTGACATCAGCCAATACATAGGTAAATTCCAGCCCATATAAATAATAGCAATAATATATATCGATTGTACTGTCAACATATTATAAGTATTTGCTTATTTATTTATTTATTATGTGGCTCTTGTTATTTATTTAGCTCATCCTTCTGCATAATAATGGGTATCAACATGTTCTGCAGTGAAGCAGAAATGGCTGGAAAAACTATTGCCCTATAAAAACGTTAGACAAGACTCTTCAAGCAAGGTCTGTCTTTACTAAAATTTATCGTTTCTATCATTCTACACGTACTAAGCTGCATGTACTCACTAAAGGGAACTAAGGCATGCTGGTATGGCAATACAAGACATCTACCAACGATGATACACTAACCATTGGGGCCCTTAGGTGCACTTGGCATGTACCATAGCAACTAAAGTCACATGTGTCACCACTATGCTTTCCAACCAACTAATTCTAGTTTTTACCTTTTCATATTTTATATATATTTTATTACTAATAATACTATTCAAAGTCCACTCTGATCTTTTTTGGCACGTATTTTTGAGAAGATAACATGTCACCTTGGGTAGAGATACATATGTCAAACATATATTAGTGACTTCTAGCTACTAGCACGATGATTCATATAAATTATTATATAATCTTTCTATCAGATTTTTTGACTACTACATCAAAAAGAACATTACAAACCTATAACCAATCTGACCAGAAGATTTGGCTGCTTAGACTAGAGCATCATTGAATAGTACCACTGGGAACGGCCCTGAGGAAGGTTGTCCATAATATTCTAAAACACCGAAACGCGCGTAGGCCTTCGGTCCCTACGGTACCATTTGGATAGAACTATATCAACATTGTTTCCTTTTTGTGTATCAGACTATCAATGTTAATACATCAAAACAATTTATATTTCTACATTCTTTTTATTATTTAAATTGTTTTAGCTTTATTATGTCATTCTGATTAGCTTTTTGATGTGTTGTTTCACTTGTAAATGAGACATGTTTATTTATCTGTTTAGCCCAGTGTGCATGTGGTATGTTTGATTTAGGCACTTTGTATGTTTTTTCTATTTTTCTTGATTTAATATATATTTTTCATGATTGTGTTATTATTGAACAATAAAGTATTTGTATTTATAAAATGAGTTTACATCAATTATGTAGTAGGATTACTTTATCTGTGACCAAGCACCTAAGTATAGTAGCATGATATCATGAACATATAACTGGTCAGTAATATATAGTTAGTATCATTCCAACCCATAGTGTTGGTACGTGAAGATGATTGTATCTTCATGCTTATCTGAGTAGCTCTATTAGTAGTTTTTCTCTATATTGATTATTTCCCTGCTAGAGCTACGATTATTAGTTCAGGGAATCCCCTTATTACTATTTTCCTGTAGCCGGTATTCCACCAGAAGGTCATGGCGGCGGACGGCAATAAGGTGGCACTGGGTGAAAATGACAATGATTTGTGTTTAGAAAGGAAGGGACCTTCATGAACAATATCTCCTATATTCCAATAGTTCTAGCTTCCTAAAGCACTGGGAAAACCTCTTAAGCATAGCAAGATTGAAGTGTGGGCCTTATTTCACATCCAGAGTCTATGATTACCATCTGTGTCAAGCCAAATGGTTCAAGAGCATGCCACCTCTTTCAACAGAGGTGTTGACCCTATGTCTCACCCAGGGCCTTTTATGTACCATCTGTGCCATGCCCAGTGCTCCAAGTGATCAGCAACCCAAAAATAACAAACCAAAAAAACAAACAATATTTGCCCTCCCCGACCCTGATGATCAACAAAGATGACTTTGGCGAACTATGCAGGTATACTTTTTTCCTACTTTGCCACAAGTCAAATGATAGGACAAATGCTCTGATGTAGTTTGTTACCCTTCTGATGGCAGCTTCAGGGTGGACCCCCGCCCCACTGATTCAGCACAATTTCCAATAAATTGCGGCGTCTGCTCATCTTTCTTGTTGTGCAAATCTGAATCTGTCCGGATGAGGTCCCCTTCTTTGGGTCGCACTCGGGCTTGAACAACCAATCAACACCTGGTTGGCTCACCAAAATCGTGCTTGAATGAAAATTTACCTTAAAAAACAAAAGACAAGAGACATCTGGCAGAACAGAAATTGCTAATTTAATTAAACATTACGACCGGGAGAGCAGTTACAGAACCTGTCTGAGGACTGCGTCACGTTGTACATTAGATTGAATGAAGTTTTTATACATTTCTCTGTGTGGAATAAATCCATAAAATACATTCTTTTCTTGTTAAAAAATGTGAACAGTTGTCAAGAAGTTGTAAATACACGTACAGATAGTGGACGCATGTGGGCCTCAACCTGGCGTGGATACAGTTTGAACCAGCAAGTATGTGACCAGATGTCTGGCCTCAGGGATGTGTTGTCACCCTAAATTGACCTGTGCTTACTCTCTGGCAGCTTGGCACAGAGCAGGCATGCTTGACTTTAGAGGAAATTTGTGAAGTATTTGTGCAAAACTTCAAACAGGAACACAGTGAAACACAGTGAAAACACCTCAAAAAGATACTACAACAGTTTAGACAAAATAGCTTGTGTTGTTATGAACAAAACAAGACCAAAACAATAAAAAGCCAATAAGTATAACTGGAGTTATGATTTTTAAAGATTAAATTAAATTGCTGTGTTTAAAAGCTTGAAGCACCAACTGGGGCTATCTGGCTGCGTTAGAGCGGGGTAAATCCAAAAGTTCAGGCTGACCTCAATGGAGCACTGATCAGATGCAGGGACCAGCCTGGGCCCATTGAAAAGTACCTTAGTTCTTGAATGTGTCGACGTTAAGGTCAAGATGTGAGAAGCAGGGGAGGCAATGCGTCATCATCAGTCCTTTGGATGTAGGCGATGAATCAACTCCAAACTGCGCAGAGTTGGAGATGCATCAGAAGTTGGAGACGATGTACCATGCGGCCGGCAATTTGGTGTCCGTGATCCTTGCAGAAGCGGATATGCATCAGCGTCAATGAAGATGTGCCAGTTCCAATTGCCAAAACAGCATTGATGTGCTAAATCTGGGTTGCAGCACTTTATACCCACTTCCAGTGGCCCAGGACCGGATTGGCACCATTTGGCAGGGCAAAACTTGCAGCAAGCAAAGTCCAAGTACTTTTGTAGGTTGATGACAAGTCTTTGATATTCCTGAGACTTAGAATAGAGGAGAGCGAGCATGCCCTTTTGAGTCACTCTGGGTTCAAGTGAGATAGGTCCAGTTTTCCTTAGCAGGGCAGAGGGTAGCAGGCAGCAGTGCCACACAGCTGAAAATCAGTTCTTCCAGAGCAGCAGTCCAGGGTGACAGCCCTTGTAGCAGGACAGCAGCCCTTCTTTCTGGCAGAGCTCTTCACAGTTCCAGTAGTGTACTGAGTGGTAGGGTCAGAGGTCCAGCACTTATACAGGGAAATGTTCACTGGAAAGTGTAGGGATAGACTCCTCACACTCTCTGGAAAAGATGCAGAATCTTATGACCTCATAAAGGGTACCCTGATTGAGGGCTTTGGATTCTCCACTGAGGAGTATAGATTTAGATTCAGTGGGGCTCAAAAAACCTCGAGCCAGACCTGGGTTGATTTTGTGGACTATTCAGTGAAAACACTGGATGGTTGGATTCAAGGCAGTTGTGTAAATGATTATGATGGGCTGTACAATTTATTTGTGAAAGAACACCTATTAAGTTATTGTTCAAATGATAAACTGCATCAGCATCTGGTAGACCTAGGACCAATTTCTCCCCAAGAATTGGGAAAGAAGGCGGACCATTGGGTCAAGACAAGGGTGACCAAGACTTCCACAGGGGGTGACCAAAAGAAAGGGGTCACAAAGCCTCCCCAGGGGAAGAGTGTTGAGACATCCAAAAACAAAAATAGTAAAGAGTCTTCTACAGGCCCCCAAAAACCTGCACAGGAGGGTGGGCCCAGAGTCTCTTCACAAAACAATTTTGGGTACAAGGGTAAAAACTTTGATCCCAAAAAGGCCTGGTGTCGTAGCTGTAATCAGCCTGGACACCAAACTGGAGACAAGGCCTGTCCAAAGAAAAGTACCACTTCCAACTCCACTCCAGCTAACACTGGAATGGCTAGTCTCCAAGTGGGATCAACAGTGTGCCCAGAGCAAATCAGGTGTCACACTGAAGCTACATTAGTCTCTGAGGGTGGGGTGGATTTAGCCACACTGGCTGCCTGGCCTCCTAACATGCAAAAATACAGGCAGCAGCTCTTAATTAATGGGACAAGTGTAGAAGGCCTGAGGGATACAGGTGCCAGTGTCACCACAGTGACAGAGAAACTGGTTTCCCCTGGTCAATACCTGGCTGGACAAACTTATCCAGTCACCAATGCTGACAATCAGACTAAAGTACATCCCATGGCTATGGTAACTTTAGAGTGGGGAGGGGTCAATGGCCTGAAACACGTGGTGGTCTCCTCAAATATCCTAGTAGACTGTTTGCTTGGAAATGACCTGGAGTCCTCAGCATGGGCTGAGGTAGAATTGAAAACCCATGCAGCCATGCTGGGTATCCCTGAACTGGTGTGTGTCAAGACAAGGGCACAGTGCAAGGCTCAGGGTGAAAAAGTAGAGCTGGAGCCTGGAAAAAGGGCCCAGCCTACCAAGAGAAAAGGAAAGGCAACTGGGAAACCAGCTGCAACACAACAACAAAAAGAGAACCTCTCTTCTCAGGAAGAAGTTCTGCCTTCTGAGGGAACTGAGCCTATGGAGTTAGAACCTTATCAGGTTGAGCTCTTAGGCCTAGGGGGACCCTCAAGGGAGCAGTTGTGTAAGGGGCAAGAAATCTGTCCCTCTCTTGAAGGCCTTAGGCAGCAAGCTGCTGAAGAGTCCAATGGCAAGAAAACTGGAACACATAGGGTCTATTGGGAAGATGGACTCCTTTACACAGAGGCAAAAGATCCCAAACCTGGTGCCACTAGGAAAGTGGTAGTGCCTCAGGAGTTTAGAGAGTTCATACTGACCTTAGCCCATGATATTCCTCTTGCTGGGCATTTGGGACAAACCAAGACGTGGGAGAGACTAGTCAACCACTTCTATTGGCCCAACATGTCCCAGAAAGTCAAGGAGTTTTGTGTCTCCTGTACCACCTGTCAAGCCAGTGGTAAGACAGGTGGACACCCAAAGGCCCCCCTCATTCCACTTCCAGTGGTGGGGGTCCCCTTTGAAAGAGTAGGTGTGGACATAGTGGGTCCACTTGAACCTCCCACAGCCTCAGGGAACATGTACATACTAGTAGTAGTGGATCATGCTACTAGATACCCTGAAGCTATTCCCCTTAGGTCGACAACTGCCCCTGCAGTAGCCAAGGTCCTCATTGGTATTTTTACCAGAGTGGGTTTCCCTAAGGAGGTGGTGTCTAACAGAGGTACCAACTTCATGTCAGCATACCTGAAACACATGTGGAATGAGTGTGGAGTGACTTATAAATTCACTACACCATACCATCCACAAACTAATGGCCTTGTTGAGAGATTCAACAAGACATTAAAAGGTATGATCATGGGCTCCCTGAAAAACTCAAAAGGAGATGGGATGTCCTCTTGCCATGTCTGCTTTTCGCTTACAGAGAGGTGCCTCAGAAGGGAGTAGGGTTGTCACCCTTTGAACTTCTGTTTGGCCACCCTGTAAGGGGACCACTAGCTCTTGTGAAAGAAGGCTGGGAGAGACCTCTTCATGAGCCTAAACAAGACATAGTGGACTATGTACTTGGCCTACGTTCAAGGATGGCAGAGTACATAGAAAAGGCAAGTAGAAACCTTGAGGCCAGCCAACAGCTCCAGAAGTTTTGGTATGGCCAAAAGGCTGCAATGGTTGAATTTCAACCAGGGCAGGAAGTCTGGGTTCTGGAGCCTGTGGCTCCCAGGGCACTTCAGGACAAATGGAGTGGCCCTTACCCAGTGCTAGAAAAGAAGAGTCAGGTCACCTACCTGGTGGACCAAGGCACTAGCAGGAGCCCCAAGAGGGTGATCCATTTGAACCGCCTTAAGCTCTTCCATGACAGGGCTGATGTGAATCTGTTGATGGTAACAGATGAGGACCAGGAAGCTGAGATTGAACCTCTCCCTGATCTCCTCTCATCAAACCCTAAAGATGGCTCAGTTGATGGAGTAATCTACTCAGACACCCTCTCTAGCCAACAGCAATCTGATTGTAGGAAGGTCCTGCAACAGTTTGCTGAGCTCTTTTCCCTAACCCCTGGTCAGACACACCTGTGAACCCATGATGTGGACACAGGAGACAGCATGCCTGTCAAAAACAAAATATTCAGACAGTCTGACCAAGTTAAGGAAAGCATCAAAGTGGAAGTCCACAAGATGCTGGAATTGGGAGTCATTGAGCACTCTGACAGCCCCTGGCTAGCCCAGTGGTCTTAGTCCCCAAACCTCACACCAAAGATGGAAAGAGAGAGATGAGGTTTTGTGTGGACTACAGAGGACTTAATTCTGTCACCAAGACAGATGCCCATCCCATTCCAAGGGCTGATGAACTGATTGACAAATTGGGTGCTGCCAAATTCTTAAGTACCTTTGACTTAACAGCAGGGTACTGGCAAATCAAAATGGCACCAGGAGCAAAAGAAAAGACAGCATTCTCCACACCTGATGGACATTATCAGTTTACTGTTATGCCCTTTGGTTTAAAGAATGCCCCTGCCACCTTCCAAAGGTTGGTGAATCAAGTCCTTGCTGGCTTGGAGTCCTTTAGTGCAGCCTATCTTGACGATATTGCTGTCTTTAGCTCCAGCTGGCAGGATCACCTTGTCCACCTGAAGAAGGTTTTGAAGGCTCTGCAATCAGCAGGCCTCTCTATCAAGGCATCCAAATGCCAGATAGGGCAGGGAACTGTGGTTTACTTGGGACACCTTGTAGGTGGAGGCCAAGTTCAGCCACTCCAGCCTAAGATCCAGACTGTTCTGGACTGGGCAGCTCCAAAAACCCAGACTCAAGTCAGGGCATTCCTTGGCTTGACTGGGTACTACAGGAGGTTTGTGAAGGGATATGGATTCATAGTGATAGCCCTCACAGAACTTACCTCCAAGAAAATGCTCAAGAAGGTAAACTGGACTGTAGAATGCCAACAGGCCTTTGACACCCTGAAACAAGCAATGTGCACAGCACCAGTTCTAAAAGCTCCAGATTACTCAAAGCAGTTCATTGTGCAGACAGATGCCTCTGAAAATGGGATAGGGGCAGTTTTGTCCCAAACAAACGGTGATGGCCTTGACCAGCCTGTTGCTTTCATTAGCAGGAGGCTACTCCCCAGGGAGCAGCGTTGGAGTGCCATTGAGAGGGAGGCCTTTGCTGTGGTTTGGTCCCTGAAGAAGCTGAGACCATATCTCTTTGGTACTCACTTTGTAGTTCAAACTGACCACAGACCTCTCAGATGGCTGATGCAAATGAAAGGTGAAAATCCAAAACTGTTGAGGTGGTCCATCTCCCTACAGGGAATGGACTTTATAGTGGACCGCAGACCTGGGACTGACCATGCCAATGCAGATGGCCTTTCCAGGTTCTTCCACTTAGAAAATGAAGACTCTCTTGGGAAAGGTTAGTCTCATCCTCTTTCGTTTGGGTGTGGGGGGGTTGTGTAAGGAAATGCCTCCTTGGCATGGTTACCCCCTGACTTTTTGCCTTTGCTGATGCTAAGTTTTGATTTGAAAGTGTGCTGAAGCCTGCTAACCAGGCCCCAGCACCAGTGTTCTTTCCCTAACCTGTACTTTTGTTTTCACAATTGGCACACCCTGGCATCCAGGTAAGTCCCTTGTAACTGGTACCCCTGGTACCAAGGGCCCTGATGCCAGGGAAGGTCTCTAAGGGATGCAGCTTGTCTTATGCCACCCTGGGGACCCCTCACTCAGCACAGACACACTGCTTGCCAGCTTGTGTGTGCTGGTGAGGACAAAACGAGTAAGTCGACATGGCACTCCCCTCAGGGTGCCATGCCAACCTCACACTGCCTATAGGCAAAGATAAGTCACCCCTCTAGCAGGCCTTACAGCCCTAAGGCAGGGCGCATTATACCATAGGTGAGGGCACTAGTGCATGAGCACTGTGCCCCTACAGTGTCTAAGCAAAACCTTAGACATTGTAAGTGCAGGGTAGCCATAAGAGTATATGGTCTGGGAGTCTGTCATACACGAACTCTACAGCACCATAATGGCTACACTGAAAACTGGGAAGTTTGGTATCAAACTTCTCAGCACAATCACTGCACACTGATGCCAGTGTACATTTTATTGTAACATACACCCCAGAGAGCACCTTAGAGGTGCCCCCTGAAACCTTAACCAACTACCTGTGAAGGCTGACTGGTTTTAGCAGCCTGCCACACTCAAGACATGTTGCTGGCCACATGGAGAGAGTGCCTTTGTCACTCTGTGGCTAGTAACAAAGCCTGCACTGGGTGGAGATGCTTATCACCTCCCCCTTGCAGGAGCTGTAACACCTGGCGGTGAGCGTCAAAGGCTCTCCCCCTTTGTTACAGCACCACAGGGCATTCCAGCTAGTGGTGTTGCCCGCCCCCTCTGGCCACGGCCCCACTTTTGGCGGCAAGGCCGGAGGAGATAATGAGAAAAACAAGGAGGAGTCACTGGCCAGTCAGGACACCCCCTAAGGCAACCTGAGCTGAAGTGACTCTGACTTTTAGGAATCCTCCATCTTGCAGATGGAGGATCCCTCCAATAGGGATAGGAATGTGACCCCCTCCCCTTGGGAGGAGGCACAAAGAGGGTGTAGCCACCCTCAGGGCTAGTAGCCATTGGCTACTGCCCTCCCTGACCTAAACATACCCCTAAATTCTGTATTTAGGGGCACTCCTGAACCTAGGAACTCAGATTCCTGCAACCTAAGAAGAAGAGGACTGCTAAGCTGAAAAACCCTGCAGAGAAGACGGAGACACCAACTGCTTTGGCCCCAGCTCTACCGGCCTGTCTCCCCCCTTCTAAAGACACTGCTCCAGCGACGCTTTCCCCAGGGACCAGCGACCTCTGAATCCTCAGAGGACTGCCCTGTTCTAGAAGGACCAAGAAACTCCCGAGGACAGCGGCTCTGTTCACCCAAGACTGCAACTTTGTTTCAAAGGAGCAACTTTAAAAAAACTTGCGTTTCCCGCCGGAAGCGTGAGACTTGCTACTCTGCACCCGACGCCCCCGGCTCGACTTGTGGAGAAACAACACTTCAGGGAGGACTCCCCAGCGACTACGAGACTGTGAGTAGCCGGAGTTGTCCCCCCTGAGCCCTCACAGCGACGCCTGCAGAGGGAATCCCGAGGCTCCCCCTGACCGTAACTGCCTGACTCCCAGATCCCGACGCCTGGTAAAGACTCTGCACTCGCAGCCCCCAGGACCTGAAAGATCGGAACTCCAGTGCAGGAGTGACCCCCAGGAGGCCCTCTCCCTTGCCCAGGTGGTGTCTACCCCGAGGAGCCCCCCACTTGCCTGCCTGCATCGCTGAAGAGACCCCTTGGTCTCCCATTGATTTACATTGGAAACCCGACGTGTAGTTGCACACTGCACCCGGCCGCCCCCGTGCTGCTGAGGGTGTACTTTCTGTGCTAACTTGTGTCCCCCCCGGTGCCCTATAAAACCCCCCTGGTCTGCCCTCCGAAGACGCGGGTACTTACCTGCTGACAGACTGGAACCGGGGCACCCCCTTCTCCATTGAAGCCCATTTGTTTTGGGCACCACTTTGACCTCTGCACCTGACCGGCCCTGAGCTGCTGGTGTGGTAACTTTGGGGTTGCTCTGAATCCCCAACGGTGGGCTACTTTGGACCCAAACTTGAACCCCGTAGGTGGTTTACTTACCTGCAAGAACTAACAAACTCTTACTCCCCCAGGAACTGTGAAAATTGCATTATGTCTAGTTTTAAAATAGCTATATGTGATTTATGTGAAAAGTATATATGCTATTGTGATTATTCAAAGTTCCTAAAGTACTTACCTGCAATACCTTTCATTTGAAGTATTACATTTAAAATTTGAACCTGTGGTTCTTAAAATAAACTAAGAAAATATATTTTTCTATACAAAAATCTATTGGCCTGGAATTGTCTTTGAGTGTGTGTTCCTCATTTATTGCTTGTGTATGTACAACAAATGCTTAACACTACTCCTTTGATAAGCCTACTGCTCGACCACACTACCACAAAATAGAGCATTAGTATTATCTCTTTTTGACACTATCTTACCTCTAAGGGGAACCCTTGGACTCTGTGCATACTATTCCTTACTTTGAAATAGTGCATACAGAGCCAACTTCCTACATTGGTGGATCAGCGGTGGGGTACAAGACTTTGCATTTGCTGGACTACTCAGCCAATACCTGATCACACGACAAATTCCAAAAATTGTCATTAGAAACTGATTTTTGCCATTTGAACTATTTTTCTAAATTTTTTAAAGTCCTGCTATGGCCTTGTGTTAGTCCCTGTTAGCATTTCTTTTAGAGTTTAAAAGTTTTCAGAAAGTTTGAATTAAGTTCTAGAAATAGTTTTAGATTCTTAAAAAGTATTCCAACTTTTAGAAACATAGGGGGTCATTCTAACCCTGGCGGTCGGTGATAAAGCGGCGGCCAACCCGCCAACAGGCAGGCGGTCAAAAAAATGGAATTCTGACCCTGGCGGGAACCGCCAAAACAGCCCGCCACTTTAACACTCCGACCGCCACGGCGGGACAAACAAACAGTGCGGCGGTCACTGCCAACAGGCAGGCGGCAGACAATGTACCGCCCACCCTATCACAACTCACCAAACCGCCACCTTTTCTGGGGCGGGAGCCCCGCCGATAAAAACACGGCGGAAACAGACTACGAACGGGAAAACGCTTACCTATACACACTCTACGAGGAAGGAGGACAGCATGGAACCCGAATTAAACATCCTACCAGCTATTGTCTACCTGCTCATCTACCACGAGTACGAACGCCGGCGCAGACGACAACGGTGAGTACTGTACCTACGACACAGGGGAGGGGGGAGGAGAAAAGGTTACGGGCACACACATACGTGACACACCCACCCCCCACCCCCCCCAACCATCTACACACCAATGCAGAGAAACAAGTCAGAGTGACACCCCCCAAACCCCCCGGAGGAATGCAAAGACATAATTAAAAAGAACTATAAAATTTATGTATAAAATAGGTTCATTGAAGTCATGGTAAATATGCTACATGAAATATACAAAAGAAATAATGAACATAGTGCAAAGTTTAAACATAGTCAATAAGTCCTGCACAGTCCGTTAAATATCCATAGTCCATGGGCCAATGTGTACAAACACATGGGCAAAGCCCACACAGGAGACCGGATACCATTGGAGAGAACACTGCAGGGGCATCAGATGATAAAACTACAGGCACCTCAGGGGGAAGGGAAAGGGGGGCACCTCAGCCACCTGAGTCCACGACGCCAGATCCACGAGGGGCCTCCATGCCCACTGTACCATCCTGGGGAGTGCAAAGCCACAGTCTCTCAAGTCTCTACAGTGGGAGGGTTGCCCACTGTCCAATCCTGGGGAGTGCAAAGCCACAGTCTCACAAGTCTCTACAGTGGGAGGGTTGCCCACTGTCCAATCCTCGGGAGTGCAAAGCCACAGTCCATCAGATGGATAACCGACTCCACTGGTATTGGAGGAGGCATGGTGCCCAGAGTGCTTCGTGAATACCTGCTCGACACAGAACCGGCACTGTCAATGGACCAGCGGTGCCTGAGACGGCGGTGCCCAGCGGAGCGGTGCTTGAGATGAAGGGCCCAGCGGAGCGGTGCTTGAGATGAAGGGCCCAGCGGAGTGGTGCTTGAGATGAAGGGCCCAGCAGAGCGGTGCTTGACAGGAAGGGCCCAGCGGAGCGGTGCTTGACAGGAAGGGCCCAGCGGAGCGGTGCTTGAGATGAAGGGCCCAGCGGAGCGGTGTTTGAGATGAAGGGCCCAGCGGAGCGGTGCTTGAGATGAAGGGCCCAGCGGAGCGGTGCTTTAGATGAAGGGCCCAGCGGAGCGGTGCTTGAGATGAAGGGCCCAGCGGAGCGGTGCTTGACAGGAAGGGCCCAGCGGAGCGGTGCTCTTCACGGCGGGGCCCTGTTCAGCGGTGCTCCTCACGGCGGGGCCCTGTTCAGCGGTGCCTGTCTTGGCGGGGCCCTGTTCAGCGGTGCCTGTCTTGGCGGGGCCCTGTTCAGCAGTGCTTGTCCTGCCTTTCAAGGGAGCCAGACCTGGCCAAGACTCCCCGCTTAGTCGCCCTCTGACCTTGCGGTTCCGGGGCCCTCCTGTGATGGAGTCTTGGGCCCGTGGGTGTCATCCGTCACACCCGGTATGGGGCTGGTGGGGCCCTCCTGGTGCGCTCGCCTGCTGCATGTCTTCTCCGCCCCGCTGCCCTTGCCCTCCTTCGCTGCAGCTCTCTGGCCCTTGCCTCCCTTAGATGATGTGGCAGGTGACGGGGCAAGGCCACTCTCCTTGGTGGCAGCCGTCTCAGGCTTCTCGCGCCAGCCCTTATTTTTTTTGGTCCTCTTCCCAGGGGGTGGGCTGGCTGTCCCCTTGCTGCTGGGCGATGTCCCTGCCCTAGGAGCTGGTGGACTCCAATAGCCCTGCACTATGGTCATACTAGATGCAGGTCTGGTGGTGGCTGAGGTGCTCTTTGGACTCTTACCAGATGGAGGGGGTGGGTCAGGTGATGCAAAGAGGTTAATTTTGGAGAGGAAAAGTTTTTTAGGAGCAATGGGAAGGGTGCAGTGGGTATGGGAGTGGAGGAAGAGGATGTGGTTGTAGGAGAGTCAAGTGTGCTGTCTTTGGGTGCAGGTGCCTGTGACGGAGGCTGTCGTGAGGTGGATGGCTGTTGGGTGGGTGGCTGCCTGCGTTTGTGTGTTTTGGGAGAGGGGGTGACAGACACACTGGGAGAGGACACAGGGGACGTGTAAATGGCAGTGGGGGTGGTGACTGCACGTGTGCGGACTGTACTGGAGGGTGTTCTGGTGATGGAAGTACTGGCTGATGGTGGTGTGCATGCAGGTGTGAGTGGAGACGTCACAGGGAGGGAGGAGGGAGACGAGGAGGAGGGGGACACAGAGGTGGTAGTGACTGTTGCCATGTCTGCATCTGGATGTTGCTTGGGTGAATGCTTGTGGGATCTGTGGTGCTTATGTCTGGATGAGCTGCCCTTCGGTGTTGAGGTGTATGCAGGCTGGTCTGATGGTGTGGATGGGATAGGCTGAGGAACAGGAGACTGGGACTGGGTGGACGCAGTTAGAAGAGGGAGGCTGGAGACAGGGACAATGGCTGCCGTCAGTGCTGAGGCCAGAGGTTTGAATGATCGCTGATGGGCAGCCTGACCCGAATGAATGCCCTCCAGGTATGCATTGCTCCGATGCACCTCCCTTTCTACACCCTGGATGGCATTCAAAAGGGTAGACTGCCCAACATTGATGGTCTGTAGGAGGTCAATGACCTCCTCACTGAGGGCAGCAGGGGTAACTGGGGCAGGGCCTGAGGTGCCTGGGGCGAAGGAGATGCCCGTCTTCCTGGGCGAGCGGGCACGGAGAGAAGGCTGAGGGGCTGCTGGGAGGGCGGGGCTGGTACGCTGGGTGGCGGCTGTACCTGTTGTGGCGGTGGGCACGGATGTTGCTGCCACCGCAAGGGAGCTCCCTTCTGAGGACGTGTCGGTGTCCCTGACGTCTCCACGGGTCCCCGTTGTGGAGCTCCCCTCGCCCTCCGTCTCACTGGTGAACTCGGAGTCGGTTGCATGGCCCTCCGGGGCCATGTGAGATGCAGCTCCCTCGTGCGCCGATGCCACTTCTCCTCCGCCTGATGATGCTAATGCACACATGCACAGGAAGACAAAGAAAAGGGGGGGGGTGGAGAAATAAAGACAGGTTGAGTGCATGCATTGACAACACCGTTGTCGGAGAGGACAGACCCAGAAGCCCCCAGCACTACGCTGCGCAATCGGGGTACACTACTCAGTTGTTGTGACTAGGCCTACAGGTCTATGGACGACTAATGCACACATGGGTGATGCAGGACCATGGATAGCTGTACTTGGCACCCTACAGAGGTGGGGGGCGGGGGCACAGGGCCATGCCTAACGGAGGGGACTAGCCTACAGAAAGCGCCCTGGCCTAGAGTTACCCACAGCCCTCCTCCGCAACCCAGACACCTCCACTGCGCGCAAAGATAGCAGAATGTGCAGATACTCACCCCCTTGTGTCTGCTGTGATGTCCTCACGCACCCATCCAAATCGGGGTAGGCCACCGCCAGGATCCGGGACATCAGGGGGGTCAATTGGCGGCTGGCACCCCTTCTACGTTGGGAGGCCATCCCCAGCAGAGACTCGGCGGTCTTTCTGGTCCTGCGGCAGATGTCCTCCCACCGCTTTCGGCAGTGGGTGCCCCTTCTGTTGTGGACCCCCAGGGCCCAGACGTCCTTGGCGATGGCACGTCAAATGTCGATCTTCTGATGGGCGCTGACCTATGTGACATGTACAGGGAGGGAAAGGAAATCTCATCACTTTTCTGCATGGTCGATGTGAGTGGCCCCCCCTCCCCAACCTTGCCATGTGGCACATGCTCTCATCTGTTGTGCGTTGCACTCCTCATTCGCTCCCCTCCCCACCATCTTACATCCACCCCACTCAACACAGGCATAGCCCATACTACGTGCTCCCAGTGTACTTACCTGTTGCTCTGGAGGACCGTAGAGTAGCGCATACTGGGGGAGGACCCCATCCACAAGTTTCTCCAATTCCTCAGATGTGAAGGCAGGGGCCCTTTCCCCAGTCGCAGCAGCCATTGTATCTTCCAGACCGAAGTCACAGCAGCACTTGCAGTATAGGTCCTCTCCTGTGGATGATCAGGTCTCGAGTGATTAAGCTGATAGAAAATGGCGGTCACGCCCGCGGCGGTGCGTACCGCGGCGGTGCGTACCGCGACCGCCGGCGCACATCGTCATTGGCTCCTGAAACCCATAGGCTTCAATGTTAACCAATGCGGCTTAGCACCGCGGTCTTCAACCGCCTACCGCCACGGTGTGCCACGCCAGCGCATTGACCTCACATCCCACTGTCACACTTCACAGGTCAGGCAGCCGCCATTTCAAGGGCCCACATGGCATAATTTAAAATGCGTCACACAGGCCTAGGCCATGCATTGCCACTCATACAAGCCTTTCTATGCATTGCGAATCTTTTACTGTGCAAGCTGTGTGAACGAACCTGTGGTTTGCTTGACTCTGTGCTCCACGTTGTCCTTCCTAGGCACCGTCCGCTGGGACTTGCGAGGAGAAGGATGAATCCTCCTGTGTACCGACCGCTGGTGGACCTGTCGACAATGAAAGAACGACATATTATACTTAGATACAGGCTTGACCGAGCAACTATACATGAACTGTGTGCCCAGCTGGAGCCAGACCTGATGTCCCCCATTCGCCAACCCACAGGGATTCCCCCTCTGGTGCAGGTTCTGTCAGTACTCCATGTTTTGGCAAGTGGGTCTTTTCAGACAACAGTGGCCATGTCATCAGGGATGTCTCAGCCTATGTTTTCTAAGGTTTTGTCCAGAGTGTTGTCTGCCCTGATGAAATACATGCGGAGCTACATTGTTTTCCCTGAGGTGGATGATTTGGCTACAGTGAAGGGTGATTTCTATGCCCTTGGACATATCCCCAACGTCATTGGTGCCATTGATGGGACCCATGTGCCTTTGGTTCCCCCCATAGGAAGTGAGCAGGTGTACAGGAACAGAAAAAGTTTTAATTCGATGAATGTCCAGGTGGTCTGTTTGGCTGACCAGTACATCTCCCATGTAAATGCCAAGTTCCCTGGGTCAGTGCATGACGCGTATGTTATGCGAAATAGCAGCATCCCTTATGTGATGGAACAGCTACAGAGACACCGTGTGTGGTTATTAGGTGACTCTGGTTACCCCAACCGGCCGTGGCTACTGACCCCAGTGAGGAATCCCCGGACCAGGGCAGAGGAACGGTACAATGAGGCCCATGGGCGTACTAGAAGGGTGATTGAGCGGACCTTCGGCCTCTTGAAGGCCAGGTTTAGGTGCCTGCATATGACAGGTGGATCCCTAATGTACTCACCAAAGAAGGTGTGCCATATCATCGTGGCCTGCTGTATGCTTCACAATCTTGCTTTGCGACGCCAGGTGCCTTTCCTGCAGGAGGATGGTCCAGATGGTGGTGTTGTAGCAGCTGTGGAGCCTGTGGAGAGTGAAGAGGAGGAAGACGACGTGGACGACACGGACAACAGGGATACAGTCATACAACAATATTTTCAGTAGCACACAGGTATGAATCACCCACGCCATTTCACATTTACTTAAGGCCTCCTGCGTCTCTACTGTCTGTGTTTCCCCCCAGTTCCTTTTCACTGAGTTGTGACTTTCCCTTCCCTTTTCAGAGCTGTATGACCCACTGCGTGACTTCTGCTTTGTTTGGCCATGGACTAAAGCTTATTGACATTGGTATGTTGTCATCACAATGTTACTGGACATTATTGCACCGTTATGTGTAATACATTTGTGACAAATACAAGCAGACTCCTGTTATTGTAAGTGCAATTAGTGATTTATTTCAAGTACTACATATAGGTACAGGATTGTAAAACGGTGATGGGTGGGGGTGGAGTAATGTCCATGGCAGAGTCCAGTTCTCAGTTTCACAGGTGCATTGTCCATATGCCTGTGGAAGGATGGAGCAGGGACAGTTTAAGGTTGGGCAGGGTGACAATGTGGGACAGTGGAATGACATCAGGGGGTATCTTATGCTGGCGGGGGTCTTGCAATCCTACTCTGTCTTCTTGTGAGATCTCAGGTTCCGCTTGCGGGGTGGTTGTTCTTCAGCAGGAGGTGGGGCTCTGGTGGCCTGTCGTTGTGTGGGGGCCTCCTGCCCACTAGCGCCGGCGGAGGTGGTAGGCTGTTCCTGGTCCAGGCTAGTGACAGGGGCCCTTTGGGGTGCCACATGGTCCCGCAATGTGGTGACTATCTGGTTAAGGGCCAGGACTATGGTCCCCATTGCGGAACCAATGTTCCTCAGTTCCTCTCTGAACCCCATGTACCGTTCCTCCTGCTGTGCCTGGATCTCCTGGAACCTGGCCAGTACCGTCGCCATCGTCTCCTGGGAGTGGTGGTATGCTCCCATGATGGTGGTGAGGGCCTTTTGGAGAGTGGGTTCCCTGGGCCTGTCCCCCCCCTGTCGCACAGCAGCCCTCCCAGTTCCCCTGTGGTCCTGGGCCTCTGTCCCCTGGATGGTGTGCCCACTACCACTGCCCCCAGGTCCCTGTTGTTGTTGGGGTGGTGGGTCAACCTGGGTGCCCTGTAGTGGCGGACACACCGCTGATTTACGTGTCCTGGAGACAGAGGCATGGGCCCGCTGGGTGGGAGCTGTGCTGGGGTTCCCAGAGGGGGTTAGGTCTGCTGTAGCCTGTGGCTGTGTGTGGGGAACCGACTGTCCAGAGGTCCCCGATGGGCCGGGCTGGTCATCTGGGTCCAGGGAGACAGAGCTGCTGTCATCGCTGGGGGCCTCTTCTGGGGGTGGGATGGACATCTCTGTACCCTCCGTGGCGGTGTGGTGGCGTTCGGGTCCTGCAGGGGTATAAGGGTAAGGTTATTGCTTCTGTGTGTGGCATTTCGTGTGATGGGTGGGTGTCCGTGTACCCAAGTGCAGGCATTCCCTTGTGGATGCTTTTGTGAGGGTGGCTTGTGGGGGTGATGTGTGTGTGCAGTGGGCATGCTTTGGTGATGGGTGTCCATGCTTTGTGGTCGCATGCAGGGCTTGGTGTTGGGATGGGTGGGTTGTGATGGTGGGACATTTGCAAGGAGTTGGTGTGATGGGGTGGGGGTGAGGGTGGGGGTATGTGCTGGCATGCAGGTGGGGTGGGGGTGGGCAGTAGTAGTTAGATTTGACTTACCAGAGTCCATTCCTCCAGATACTCCTGCGAGGCCCTCAGGATGCAGGATGTGCAAGACTTCCTCCTCCCATGCTGTAAATTCTGGGGGAGTAGGTGGGGGTCCGCAGCCAGTCTTCTGCACCGCAATGTTGTGCCTTGATACCATGGAACGCACCTTCCCCCGTAGGTCGTTCCATCGCTTCCTGATGTCCTCCCGATTGCGTGGATGCTGTCCCACCGCGTTGACCCTGTCGACTATCCTTTGCCATAGCTCCATCTTCCTAGCAATTGTGGTGTGCTGCACCTGTGCCCCGAATAGCTGGGGCTCTACACGTACTATTTCCTCCACCATGACCCTGAGTTCTGCGTCAGAGAACCTGGGGTGTCTTTGGGATGCCATGGGGTGGTGTGGATGAGGTGAGGGATGTTGTATGTGTTGTGGAGTGTGATGTGTGTGGTGGTGTATGGTGTTTTGTGCGTGGTAATTGTGTGGGTGATGTTGTGATTTGCCTCTGTGTGATGGTCTACTCTAAGCAGTGCTGTCTCTCTCTGTCCTTGATTCGCAATTGTGGTCATAGGGGTTTGTGGGTGATGTGGGTGTGTGTTTTATATTGTCTTGGGTGTGTGGGAGTGGTGTGTATATGTGTCTCGGGTGTGTGTATTTCAAATTGTCCAATGTGGTTGTGTTTTGTAAGGGTGTGTGTATTTTGAGCGCGGCGGTGTGTACCGCCAATGGAATACCGCGGTTGTAAAACCGCCGCGTGGATTCGTGGGTCGTAATGGCATAGGCGTATTTCTGTTGGCGTGGCGGTGGAGGTTTGGTCATCGCCATTTTTTCGCTGACCTTTGCTGTGGCGGACTTTTGTGGTTGTTGGGTTTTTGGAGGTTTTCAGGTAGCGGGTCAGAATGACCGTGGCGGTTTACCACGGCGGTGTTACGGCGGTCTTCTGACCGGCGGTAAGCGCCTTTTACCGCCGAGGTCAGAATGACCCCCATAATGTCTAGTGCAGAAGAGAATGTGATGGAAATCGACCTCACACCTTACCTCCATCTTAAGATGAGGGAGCTAAGGTATCTCTACAAAATAAAGAAAATCCCAGTTGGCTTAAGACCCTCCAAACAACAGCTCCAGGAGCTGCTGGCAGAGTTTGAAAAAGCCAACCCCTCTGACGATGACCTCCCAGAGAATAAAGATAGTGACTTGGAGGATAATTCCCCCCCTCCAGTCCTACTTAGGGAGAACAGAGTCCCTCAAACCCTGTCTCCAACTATAATAGTCAGATATGCTGCTTCCCTCACAGGAGGGTCCAGCACCTCTGTAATCACTGAAGAGAGCCTCAGTGAAGATGACCTCCTGTTAGCCAGGATGGCCAAAAGATTGGCTTTAGAGAGACAGCTCCTAGCCATGGAAAGGGAAAGACAAGAGATGGGTTTTGGTCCCATCAATGGTGGCAGCAACTTAAATAGGGTCAGAGATTCTCCTGACATGTTGAAAATCCCAAAAGGGATTGTAACTAAATATGAAGATGGTGATGACATCACCAAATGGTTCACAGCTTTTGAGAGGGCTTGTGCAACCAGAAAAGTAAACAGATCTCACTGGGGTGCTCTCCTTTGGGAAATGTTCACTGGAAAGTGTAGGGATAGACTCCTCACACTCTCTGGAAAAGATGCAGAATCTTATGACCTCATAAAGGGTACCCTGATTGAGGGCTTTGGATTCTCCACTGAGGAGTATAGAATTAGATTCAGGGGGGCTCAAAAAACCTCGAGCCAGACCTGGGTTGATTTTGTGGACTACTCAGTGAAAACACTGGATGGTTGGATTCAAGGCAGTGGTGTAAATGATTATGATGGGCTGTACAATTTATTTGTGAAAGAACACCTATTAAATTATTGTTCAAATGATAAACTGCATCAGCATCTGGTAGACCTAGGACCAATTTCTCCCCAAGAATTGGGAAAGAAGACGGACCATTGGGTCAAGACTAGGGTGACCAAGACTTCCACAGGGGGTGACCAAAATAAAGGGGTCACAAAGCCTCCCCAGGGGAAGAGTGTTGAGACATCCAAAAACAAAACTAGTAAAGAGTCTTCTACAGGCCCCCAAAAACCTGCACAGGAGGGTGGGCCCAGAGTCTCTTCACAAAACAATTTTGGGTACAAGGGTAAAAACTTTGATCCCAAAAAGGCCTGGTGTCGTAGCTGTAATCAGCCTGGACACCAAACTGGAGACAAGGCCTGTCCCAAGAAAAGTACCACTTCCAACTCCACTCCAGCTAACACTGGAATGGCTAGTCTCCAAGTGGGATCAACAGTGTGCCCAGAGCAAATCAGGTGTCACACTGAAGCTACATTAGTCTCTGAGGGTGGGGTGGATTTAGCCACACTGGCTGCCTGGCCTCCTAACATGCAAAAATACAGGCAGCAGCTCTTAATTAATGGGACAAGTGTAGAAGGCCTGAGGGATACAGGTGCCAGTGTCACCATGGTGACAGAGAAACTGGTTTCCCCTGGTCAATACCTGGCTGGACAAACTTATCCAGTCACCAATGCTGACAATCAGACTAAAGTACATCCCATGGCTATGGTAACTTTAGAGTGGGGAGGGGTCAATGGCCTGAAACACGTGGTGGTCTCCTCAAATATCCTAGTAGACTGTTTGCTTGGAAATGACCTGGAGTCCTCAGCATGGGCTGAGGTAGAATTGAAAACCCATGCAGCCATGCTGGGTATCCCTGAACTGGTGTGTGTCAAGACAAGGGCACAGTGCAAGGCTCAGGGTGAAAAAGTAGAGCTGTAGCCTTGAAAAAGGGCCCAGCCTACCAAGAGAAAAGGAAAGACAACTGGGAAACCAGCTGCAATACAACAACAAAAAGAGAACCTCTCTTCTCAGGAAGAAGTTCTGCCATATGAGGGAACTGAGCCTATGGAGTTAGAACCTTATCAGGTTGGGCTCTTAGGCCCAGGGGGACCCTCAAGGGAGCAGTTGTGTAAGGGGCAAGAAACCTGTCCCTCTCTTGAAGGCCTTAGGCAGCAAGCTGCTGAAGAGTCCAATGGCAAGAAAACTGGAACACATAGGGTCTATTGGGAAGATGGACTCCTTTACACCGAGGCAAAAGATCCCAAACCTGGTGCCACTAGGAAAGTGGTAGTGCCTCAGGAGTTTAGAGAGTTCATTCTGACCTTAGCCCATGATATTCCTCTTGCTGGGCATTTGGGACAAACCAAGATGTGGGAGAGACTAGTCAACCACTTCTATTGGCCCAACATGTCCCAGAAAGTCAAGGAGTTTTGTGTCTCCTGTACCACCTGTCAAGCCAGTGGTAAGACAGGTGGACACCCAAAGGCCCCCCTCATTCCACTTCCAGTGGTGGGGGTCCCCTTTGAAAGAGTAGGTGTGGACATAGTGGGTCCACTTGAACCTCCCACAGCCTCAGGGAACATGTACATACTAGTAGTAGTGGATCATGCTACTAGATACCCTGAAGCTATTCCCCTTAGGTCTACAACTGCCCCTGCAGTAGCCAAGGCCCTCATTGGTATTTTTACCAGAGTGGGTTTCCCTAAGGAGGTGGTGTCTGACAGACGTACCAACTTCATGTCAGCATACCTGAAACACATGTGGAATGAGTGTGGAGTGACTTATAAATTCACTACACCATACCATCCACAAACTAATGGCCTTGTTGAGAGATTCAACAAGACATTAAAAGGCATGATCATGGGGCTCCCTGAAAAACTCAAAAGGAGATGGGATGTCCTCTTGCCATGTCTGCTTTTTGCTTACAGAGAGGTGCCTCAGAAGGGAGTAGGGTTGTCACCCTTTGAACTTCTGTTTGGCCACCCTGTAAGGGGACCACTAGCTCTTGTGAAAGAAGGCTGGGAGAGACCTCTTCATGAGCCTAAACAAGACATAGTGGACTATGTACTTGGCCTACGTTCAAGGATGGCAGAGTACATGGAAAAGGCAAGTAAAAACCTTGTGGCCAGCCAACAGCTCCAGAAGTTTTGGTATGGCCAAAAGGCTGCAATGGTTGAATTTCAACCAGGGCAGAAAGTCTGGGTTCTGGAGCCTGTGGCTCCCAGGGCACTTCAGGACAAATGGAATGGCCCTTACCCAGTGCTAGAAAAGAAGAGTCAGGTCACCTACCTGGTGGACCTAGGCACTAGCAGGAGCCCCAAGAGGGTGATCCATTTGAACCGTCTTAAGCTCTTCCATGACAGGGCTGATGTGAATCTGTTGATGGTAACAGATGAGGACCAGGAAGCTGAGAGTGAACCTCTCCCTGATCTCCTCTCATCAAACCCTAAAGATGGCTCTGTTGATGGAGTAATCTACTCAGACACCCTCTCTAGCCAACAGCAATCTGATTGTAGGAAAGTCCTGCAACAGTTTGCTGAGCTCTTTTCCCTAACCCCTGGTCAGACACACCTGTGTACCCATGATGTGGACACAGGAGACAGCATGCCTGTCAAAAACAAAATATTCAGACAGTCTGACCAAGTTAAGGAAAGCATCAAAGTGGAAGTCCACAAGATGCTGGAATTGGGAGTCATTGAGCACTCTGACAGCCCCTGGGCTAGCCCAGTGGTCTTAGTCCCCAAACCTCACACCAAAGATGGAAAGAGAGAGATGAGGTTTTGTGTGGATTACAGAGGACTTAATTCTGTCACCAAGACAGATGCCCATCCCATTCCAAGGGCTGATGAACTGATTGACAAATTGGGTGCTGCCAAATTCTTAAGTACCTTTGACTTAACAGCAGGGTACTGGCAAATCAAAATGGCACCAGGAGCAAAAGAAAAGACAGCATTCTCCACACCTGATGGACATTATCAGTTTACTGTTATGCCCTTTGGTTTAAAGAATGCCCCTGCCACCTTCCAAAGGTTGGTGAATCAAGTCCTTGCTGGCTTGGAGTCCTTTAGTGCAGCCTATCTTGACGATATTGCTGTCTTTAGCTCCAGCTGGCAGGATCACCTTGTCCACCTGAAGAAGGTTTTGAAGGCTCTGCAATCAGCAGGCCTCTCTATCAAGGCATCCAAATGCCAGATAGGGCAAGGAACTGTGGTTTACTTGGGACACCTTGTAGGTGGAGGCCAAGTTCAGCCACTCCAGCCTAAGATCCAGACTATTCTGGACTGGGCAGCTCCAAAAACCCAGACTCAAGTCAGGGCATTCCTTGGCTTGATTGGGTACTACAGGAGGTTTGTGAAGGGATATGGATTCATAGTGACAGCCCTCACAGAACTTACCTCCAAGAAAATGCTCAAGAAGGACTGGACTGTAGAATGCCAACAGGCCTTTGACACCCTGAAACAAGCAATGTGCACAGCACCAGTTCTAAAAGCTCCAGATTACTCCAAGCAGTTCATTGTGCAGACAGATGCCTCTGAACATGGGATAGGGGCAGTTTTGTCCCAAACAAATGGTGATGGCCTTGACCAGCCTGTTGCTTTCATTAGCAGGAGGTTACTCCCCAGGGAGCAGCGTTGGAGTGCCATTGAGAGGGAGGCCTTTGCTGTGGTTTGGTCCCTGAAGAAGCTGAGACCATACCTCTTTGGTACTCACTTTGTAGTTCAAACTGACCACAGACCTCTCAGATGGCTGATGCAAATGAAAGGTGAAAATCCAAAACTGTTGAGGTGGTCCATCTCCCTACAGGGAATGGACTTTATAGTGGACCGCAGACCTGGGACTGCCCATGCCAATGCAGATGGCCTTTCCAGGTTCTTCCACTTAGAAAATGAAGACTCTCTTGGGAAAGGTTAGTCTCATCCTCTTTCGTTGGGGTGTGGGAGGTGTTGTGTAAGGAAATGCCTCCTTGGCATGGTTACCCCCTGACTCTTTGCCTTTGCTGATGCTAAGTTTTGATTTGAAAGTGTGCTGAAGCCTGCTAACCAGGCCCCAGCACCAGTGTTCTTTCCCTAACCTGTACTTTTGTTTTCACAATTGGCACACCCTGGCATCCAGGTAAGTCCCTTGTAACTGGTACCACTGGTACCAAGGGCCCTGATGCCAGGGAAGGTCTCTAAGGGATACAGCTTGTCTTATGCCACCCTGGGGACCCCTCACTCAGCACAGACACACTGCTTGCCAGCTTGTGTGTGCCGGTGTGGACAAAACGAGTAAGTCGACATGGCACTCCCCTCAGGGTGCCATGCCAACCTCACACTGCCTATAGGCAAAGATAAGTCACCCCTCTAGCAGGCCTTACAGCCCTAAGGCAGGGCGCACTATACCATAGGTGAGGGCACTAGAGCATGAGCACTGTGCCCCTACAGTGTCTAAGCAAAACCTTAAACATTATAAGTGCAGGGTAGCCATAAGAGTATACGGTCTGGGAGTCTGTCATACACGAACTCCACAGCACCATAATGGCTACACTGAAAACTGGGAAGTTTGGTATCAAACTTCTCAGCACAATCACTGCACACTGATGACAGTGTACATTTTATTGCAACATACACCCCAGAGAGCACCTTAGAGGTGCCCCTTGAAACCTTAACCAACTACCCGTGTAGGCTGACTGGTTTTAGCAGCCTGCCTCACTCGAGACATGTTGCTGGCCACATGGGGAGAGTGCCTTTGTCACTCTGTGGCTAGTAACAAAGCCTGCACTGGGTGGAGATGCTTATCACCTCCCCCTTGCAGGAGCTGTAACACCTGGCGGTGAGCGTCAAAGGCTCTCCCCCTTTGTTACAGCACCACAGGGCATTCCAGCTAGTGGAGTTGCCCGCTCCCTCCGGCCACGGCCCCACTTTTGGCAGCAAGGCCGGAGGAGATAATGAGAAAAACAAGGAGTCACTGGCCAGTCAGGACACCCCCTAAGGCAACCTGAGCTGAAGTGACTCTCACTTTTAGGAATCCTCCATCTTGCAGATGGAGGATCCCCCCAATGGGAATAGGAATGTGACCCCCTCCCCTTGGGAGGAGGCACAAAGAGGGTGTAGCCACACTCAGGGTTAGTAGCCATTGGCTACTGCCCTCCCTGACCAAACATACCCCTAAATTCTGTATTTAGGGGCTCCCCTGAACCTAGGAACTCAGATTCCTGCAACCTAAGAAGAAGAGGACTGCTAAGCTGAAAAACCCTGCAGAGAAGACAGAGACACCAACTGCTTTGGCCCCAGCTCTACCGGCCTGTCTCCCCCCTTCAAAAGACACTGCTCCAGCGACGCTTTCCCCAGGGACCAGCGACCTCTGAATCCTCAGAGGACTGCCCTGCTCTAGAAGGACCAAGAAACTCCCGAGGACAGTGGCTCTGTTCACCCAAGACTGCAACTTTGTTTCAAAGGAGCAACTTTAAAACAACTTGCGTTTCCCGCCGGAAGCGTGAGACTTGCTACTCTGCACCCGACGCCCCCGGCTCGACTTGTGGAGAAACAACACTTCAGGGAGGACTCCCCGGCGACTACGAGACCGTTAGTAGCCAGAGTTGTCCCCTCTGAGCCCGCACAGCGACGCCTGCAGAGGGAATCCCGAGGCTCCCCCTGACAGCGACTGCCTGACTCCCAGATCCCGACGCCTGGTAAAGACTCTGCACCCACAGCCCCCAGGACCTGAAAGATCGGAACTCCAGTGCAGGAGTGACCCCCAGGAGGCCCTCTCCCTTGCCCAGGTGGTTGCTACCCCGAGGAGCCCCCCCCTTGCCTGCCTGCATCGCTGAAGAGACCCCTTGGTCTCCCATTGATTTACATTGGAAACCCGACGTGTGTTTGCGCACTGCACCCGGCCGCCCCGTGCTGCTGAGGGTACTTTCTGTTCTAACTTGTGTCCCCCCTGGTGCCCTACAACCCCCCCCGGTCTGCCCTCCGAAGACGCGGGTACTTACCTGCTGGCAGACTGGAACTGGGGCACCCCCTTCTCCATTGAAGCCTATGTGTTTTGGGCACCACTTTGACCTCTGCACCTGACCGGCCCTGAGTTGCTGGTGTGGTAACTTTGGGGTTGCTCTGAACCCTCAACGGTGGGCTACTTTGGACCCAAACTTGAACCCCGTAGGTGGTTTACTTACCTGCAAGAACTAACAAACTCTTACTCCCCCTAGGAACTGTGGAAATTGCACTGTGTCTAGTTTTAAAATAGCTATATGTGATTTATGTTAAAAGTATATATGCTATTGTGATTATTCAAAGTTCCTAAAGTACTTACCTGCAATACTTTTCATTTGAAGTATTACATGTAAAATTTGAACCAGTGGTTCTTAAAATAAAGTAAGAAAATATATTTTTCTATACAAAAACTTATTGGGCTGGAATTGTCTTTGAGTGTGTGTTCCTCATTTATTGCTTGTGTATGTACAACAAATGCTTAACACTACTCCTTTGATAAGCCTACTGCTCGACCACACTACCACAAAATAGAGCATTAGTATTATCTCTTTTTGCCACTATCTTACCTCTAAGGGAAACCCTTGGACTCTGTGCATACTATTCCTTACTTTGAAATAGTGCATACAGAGCCAACTTCCTACAAGTACTTTTAAGATATCGGGTGAACTGGGGATCTCGAACAATAAGTGAGCCATTAAGTGGGCTTCTGTTTCTAAGGACATGAATGGCCTGGCAAAGATTTATGGGTTGGTTTCTTATATTTTGGTTGAGATGAAACCTAGCGGGTCCTCAGACTTTGTACCTAGGTTTATATGCAGTTTTGACTAACAGCTGTTTAGTAAACTTTAGGCGTTATTAACCAAAGATGGCAACAAGGGAAGTAATTTACTGCCATGATGCCCGTGGATCAGCAGTTATTGTAGATTGGTTAGGGCTAACCTCATCAGGACAATCAAAGCTGGCATTTGATTACACATTTCCCTGGCTGGAAAGAAGTATGAAGGCACTTTGTCCTGGGCTAAAACCTTGTGGGATTGTTGGGTTTGGGAGGATTTAGTAGAAGCAGTCAAGGAAGGAGAAAATATATTATTCTGGGGGACACTGGCTAATGGTAGCCAACATACTGTTTCTTGTATTGACTCCCATCTCCAACCAGAGGTATGAGTTAAACATTTTGATAGGGTAAATGCAGCTAAAGGTGCCACCACAATTAAAGCTATAGCAGCAGGCCCTACATCACCTACTAGAAATGATAAACCGCTGGTTTTTCACTCACAGATATTTTCGAGACGATCAAGGTGATTCACCCTCACAAAACTCTTGGCCTTAACTCCATTCATGGGTATTTTGCATTTACTGGAACCGCTTGTCTGACGGCCTTATTTCTAACTGCTATTTCGATCAAACATGGAAGGTGGTCCTACAACCAGAAGATGGTAGGAAGCCAAGATTGTTCCAATTATTAAACATGGCTGTAGAGATAACATGCACTACAGGCCAATTAGTTTAATTGATATTTTGCGGAAACTATTTTGCTGACATTTTGGGGGAACTGCCGGAGTGGGCTCATGTGAACAACATACTTTCAGATTTTCAGGCAGGATTTAGAAAGAATATCATCACAGTAGACCAAATACTATGGGCCTGATTCTAACTTTGGAGGACGGTGTTAAACCGTCCCAAAAGTGGCGGATATACCACCTACCGTATTACGAGTTCCATAGGATATAATGGACTCGTAATACGGTAGGTGGTATATCCGCCACTTTTGGGACGGTTTAACACCGTCCTCCAAAGTTAGAATCAGGCCCTATGTTTCTGTAGTATTGATTGAAAAACTGTAATGCTGGATCAGGGCCACCCCTATGTAATTTTTTTATGATCTGAGATCAGAATTTAATTCAGTTACCAGGGCGAACTTCAGGGAAATGCTGAAGCTGATCGGGCTCCCTGAAGATCTCCTGGTGGCTCTTTTAAAACTACACACCTTTAAAAATGCACAAGCAAGATATGGGAATAAAGGTGAACTAACTGACCCCTTTAGGATCGAGATAGGTATGTGGCAGGGCTGTGTCTTGGCACCGGCCCTGTTCACACTTTATTTCAATGATATAGTAAAAGCACTGTATTTCCCTGGTGATGGTGCCCCTAAACTGGGTTCTTCCAAAATTTCAACTCCATTATTCGTGGATGACATGCTTTTAATATCCAAAACACTTTTCAAATCTAAATTCAGTCTACCAAGTCTTAGACTACAATCCTTGACTAGTATAACTGATCCCCCACGGAATTACTGTTCATTGTTAATAAAAGCTCTCTGATGTTGTGTCTGAAGGACACAATTTCTGGTGATGTATACACATCGGAACCATTTAAAAAAAAAATCTCTTTTATTGCTTTATAATTGCATGACAACGCATACATAACAAAATAACTTCCAAATTTTTTGATCCCCCCTCCCTTTTCCCTTCTGCACATTCTATCAATTGCATTAAATGTGTTTGATCAGTTCACAAATGGATAACATATTTGTCCTCTTGTAGAATCTCCTGGTTGAGTATCTTAGTTATTTATGCAGGGTCTGGTTCTGATAAATTAGCCTCTGTATCAGAATTAGAAGTGTGGGGTATTCTAAAATTGTCCAGTATCGTATTCCAATGCTGAACATTGTCTCTAGTTCCTAGGCCCCTGAGAGCTTCCTTCAGTAATACTGCCGCTTCAGTTTCCGCCCATTTAATTAATGCATTTCTCCAACGATTTATCTGTGGGCCCTTCGGATCTTTCCAGTGCGATGTTATTTCTCTCCTTGCTAATATCAGGGCCAGGTCTATGAACCGGTTTGTGATTTTATGCTTGCTGGGGCGTGGGAAATCCCCCAAGACCACCACTATGGCTGTTCGTGGTAATGTTCTGCCCGTGCAGGTGGAGAGCGCCTCAAATATCTCCGCCCAGTAATCCCCGGTAAGTGGGCAACTCCAGAGCATGTGCAACAATTTCGCTGCCAGTTCTGCGCAGCGAGGGCAACTGGCATTTTCTACACCATAAATCTTTGATATCATATAGGGGGTTAAGTAGGCCCTATGAAAGACATATACATTTATTAATTTAAACCTGGCATTTCTGGAAACTGCATACATGTGTGAGGTTATTCTGGACCACTGTGCGTCGTCTATTGTAACACCCAGCTCCCCCTGCCATTTGGTCTTAAGTTTCTTTAAGGGAAGACATGTGCTGGTTAGCAAAGAGGTATGTATCCCTGATATCATCCTCCCTTGGTCTCCTATAGTGCATATTTGGTCACAGGTAGGATGTCTGGGGGGTTCCTCCACCCCTGTACCCCACTGCCTGCGAAGAATTCTGACAATCGCGTTATAGGTTAGGAACAGCCCTGGTGGGAGCTGGAACTTTTCTTGCAGTTCTGCATAGGTACATAGGCCCTCATTCTGACCCTGGCGGTCGGCGGAGAGACGGCGGCCGGACCGCGAACAGACCGGCGGTATTAAAAATGGCATTCTGACCGCGGCGGTCCCCGCCGCGACCGACCGCTACTTCTCCACTCCGACCGCCACGGCGGTCATGACCGCGGGGCTGGAGTTTGCGCACTCCGGCCCGGCGGTCGTCCCAAGACCGCCAAGGGTATTATGACCCTGCCTACCGCCGCGGTTTCTTGCGGGCGGGAACCGCCGTGCGAACCATGGCGGTAAGCACTATCGGGGCCAGGGAATTCCTTCCCTGGCACTGATAGGGGTCTCCCCCACCCCCCACTACCCACCCGGGTCCTCCCCCCACACCCTCCACCCCCCTGCCACCCCCCAGAGGTGGTACGAACCCCCTCCCCACCCCCACCCCGACATGCACATACATGTACCCCGACATGCAAACACCCCCAACATGCACATATACACACCCCCTACACACACATACACAACGGGGACACATACCCGCACACATACATGCCGACATGCGCACCTGCCGAACAGCACACATTACCCATAGACACAGCAGCACCCCCCGCCCGCATACACGCACTCACACACCCCCTCTACACACTCACACGCACACCCCCATGCACGCCCACATCACACAACACCCCCCCACCCCCTCCCCTCACGGACGATCAACTTACCTTGTGCGTTGGTCCTCCGGGAGGTGACGGGAGCCATAGGGACGTGACCGCCAACAGAAGACCGCCAACAGAAGACCGCCACACAGAAATGTGGGTCGTAATTCTGTGGGCGGTGTTCTGCTGGCGTGGCGGTGGAGGTTGACCAGTCTCCACTTTCCCGCCGACCGCCAGTGTGGCTGCTGGCGGTTTTCCGGCGGAACGCTCCCAGCGGTCAGAATGCGCACAGCGGCACACCGCCGCGGTCGGCGGTCTTCACCGCGGCGGTAACTCAGCGGTCTTGCGAAAAGACCGCCAAGGTCAGAATGAGGGCCATAGTTTCCCATTATTGTATAGAGCCCCTATGGTGTTGATCTGAAATGACATCAATCGGGTGATACCCCCTATCACATGATTTTCCACAATAGACCTCACGTAGGTCAGAGGGGCTTCTGGTGAGTATGGAGCTCTGGTGTGCGTTCGCTTTAGGTATTGTTCCCAGCAGTAACGTGATGCCTCCCATTCCACCGGCAGCGGTCTATTCTGTTTCTTGGGGTTTAGTAATATGCCCAAAATTCTATCTCAGGAGCAATGGAGAGGGGCTCTCAGGGCCTCTCCCACTGGGGGTGCCCTGAAAAATCGCGCCAACTACTGGAGTTGGCTCGCCCAATAGTATAATTCGAAGTCGGGAACAGCTATACCACCTTCCGCTGTTGATCTCTGGAGGGTGCGCAACGCAATCCTATGTCTGCTAGTTCCCCATATAAATCCTGTAATCAAGGATGTGATTGTTTTAAATACTACCCTCGGTATTATGAGTGGAATGGTTGCGATGTAGTATAACACTCTAGGCAGCACTATCATCTTAATCAGCGCAACTCTCCCAGTGACCGCCAACGGAAGTGTCTACCAGAATACCATGCTATTTTTGATATTCCTAATCGTGCTCTGTATGTTCCCCTCCAGTAGTTCTTCAGCAGAATGATAGATATTAACCCCTAGGTATTTGAATGTGGACGGGGACCACGGGAGGCCCCGATTGTCCGCTGGTTCTCTGATGCCCCTGGTAGCCGGAAAAATGGACGACTTCCCCCAATTAATCCGGAGCCCGGATGCAGCACCAAAGTTGTCTAACATTGTCATTGCTCCCGGCAAGTCTGCCTCTACGTTCAGGAGAAAAAGTAACATGTCATCCGCATATAGGGCAATATGATGTGTCCAGGCATTGATTGTAATGCCTTAATAAAACCTCTGGGATCTAGCCGACTGTGCGAGAGGTTCAACCGCCAATGCAAAAAGTAAAGGTGACAGCGGGCAGCCATGTCTGGTGCCCCTACCTATGACAAAAGAAGGGGATATTGTACGGCCTGTGCGCACTCGCGCCGTGGGGTTTGTATAAAGAAGCCTTATCCATTTGACAAAACCTTCCCCCAGCCCCAGCTGTAGCATGACTCATTCTAAGTAGTCCCATTGCAAGCTATCAAAAGCCTTCTCGACATCAATCGAGATGATCACTGTTCTAGGTGCATCAGAAGGCAGGGCATGAAGGAGTGAAATCAATCGTCAAATATTTTGGGCAGTGCTACGCTGTGGGATAAATCTCGATTGGTCCTGATGAATTAACGAGGTAGAAGTCTGTTAGCTAGCACCCTGCTTAGTATTTTATAATCTAAGTTCAACATTGATAGTGGGCGGTATGATCAAACGTCCGTGGGGGATTTGGTGGGTTTCAAAAGAGGAATCATTATAGCTTCAGTAGTGGAAGGAGGCAAGCTATTGTTATTCCATTCCTCCGCATATAGTATGCTGAGCTGGGGAGCCAATGAATCCTGTACGTAAGGTAAAACTCCAGGGGGAGACCATCCGCTCCCGGGACCTTGCCCCTGGCCATACTTTGAATTGCAGTCTTTATTTCTGTAAGTGATATGGGAGTCGCCAGGGCTATTCTATCCTCCCCTCCCAGTGCTGGGAGTTTGAGGTTTCCCAGTTCTTGTAATTGAGCATCGCTAAGTACTTTGGTGGGGGGGCATATAGCTACGAGTAATATTCAAGAAAGGTAGCATTGATCTCCTTCTGCACATACACTTTAGTACCCGGGTTAGCCTCCAGCTCTACCACTATGGTTTGATGCTGAGGTGGTTTAGCCAACCAGACCAGGAGGGCACCCGCCCTGTCACCCTCCGCGTGTTGCCTCTGAAAAAATTGCTTGTAATCGAAACAAGACAGTCTAATGTTAGCTTCCGCTATTTCAGCCCTTGTCTCTTCTAGTTGTGCTGAGAGGTCGGGATGTGCCGGGTGTTTGCGTTCAAGATCTCTATGGGAATCCTCTAGATCACTTAGTTCAGTCTCCAACACCTTACGTACTCCTATAGTCGCGCTAATACAACATCCCCTGACCCCTCTTTTAAAGGATTCCCATTCAATGGATCTGGACGAAGCAGTTTCAGCATTGTTCCTAAAGAAGTCAGTGATCTGCGTACTCAGTAGCGCCTTAAAAGCCTCGTCCTCAAGTGTTTCTGCTCTTAGGCGCCAAGTGGGAATCAAAGGTCTCTCGCCGCACCAGGTCAAAGAAATTAGTAAGGGATTATGATCTGAGATGGTGCGGCCAAGATACTCGGCCTTTGCCACCGCAGATTGTACTTCCAGAGATGCCAAAAAGGTGTCCAGTCGTACGTGCAGGTCGTGGACTGCTTAGTAAAAAGAATATTCTCTGTTGAGGGGATTAAGTTTGCGCCAACAATCCGTCAGTTGCCAGTGTCTCTGCCACTGCCGAAAGTGCAGTGCTGTTTTATGGATTGCGGATTGCAACAATGGTGGGTGAGATCTGTCCATTGTGGCATCCGTTACACAATTAAAGTCCCCTCCTATTAGCGTGGTGCTGGTGAGGAGCGTGCTCATGACCAGCGATAGTCGATCTAGAAATCTCCCCTGGTCGTGATTTGGGGCGTATAGTCCCGCAAGGGTTACCTCCCTCCCGTCCAATCTACCAGAAATCACTACATATCTCCCTTCCGTGTCAATCAAGGTATGGAGAACCTGCAATGGAACGCATGGTCGGATCCATATCAACACTCACCTCGCAAACGCCGAGTGGACAGTGGCGAAGATTTGTCCCTTCCAGCGCTTTTTCAGGGCTTTAACCTCCTGCTCTAACAAATGGGTTTTTTGCAAGATAGTTATGTGCACTCCCCTTCGTTTAAGGAAATTGTGAACCTTGTACCTTTTGGACATGTTATTTAGGCCTCTAACATTCCATGTGATTATCTTGTATTCTGTGGCCATAGTTTAAGGAGGAACGTAAAGGCGGCCTGCCAGCACCGCTCTATTACTACTAATGGATGTACCTATCGAGATCAGTAATCTAAGGTGTGATCTATCTGGGCCGTGAACAAGATGTGCATGATGTACCCTTAAAACAACAACAACAAAATCAAAACCCCTTTGCAACTCCCTCTCCCCAGGACCGGTACCTACAACTCTCCCCGTCCTACACATCGGAACCATAGATTTGGGCCACCTACATTGACTTGCTGTCAAATGACATTGGTGAATGTGCAGAAAGCCTATCAACATGGAAAGAGGCATAAATAATCCCAATCCATAAAAAGGGCCTGAATGATAACTCTACAAATTATAGATTTATTAGTGTCCTGGATAATCAACAGACATTTTTTGCAAGCAGATTCTGGACAGATTGCAGGACATTGTTCGGCTGTATCATGAGATACTGGTTGTCTGGTTGTCCTTGACTCTGCACATTGCAAAATGCCAAATAGTATTAACCCACAGAGCAACTACGGTTCTGCAATGTATAACGTGACCCAATGGAGAGCTTTCTCACCCACATTAGAAGTCTATTATGTCAAGGGTATGGGTTAGAAACTTGGGTTTATGTTAAAGTGTCTCTATTTTTAAAAACAGAGAACATTTTTTGGAGATTATTGTTTGATTTTTTACAAAGTGCACCCCTTATCCCCACATATGTCAACCTGACTCTAGCTGGAGTCTGCCACAGGGCAAATGTGAGACCGTTGCTATCATTTTTACAAATCTGGTCATTACCAGAAGTCAAGGTTTATAGACAGACATTTGACACACTTGTAGAGTTAACATGGAATGTGCTACACTATGGTCAGTGTTTCTTTACGACCGGTTGTTCCAGTTGTGCCTACACAATCTTTGGGATAATCATAGACTAGGTTAAGGAAATTTAAAGGCAAGTTAAAGAGTAAATACTTGGCTTATATGATGGATGATTGGTTTTCAGAAGCCAATGGAGGGGGATTGTTGACAATTCCTTGTCTTCTATGTGCTCATTGAAGCTTGAAAAATAATTGGACAAGTTTGAGTTCTCTATAGCAAGGAATTTGTACCACAGATTCAGGTTGAGGATTTTGCCTGTTAAACTTCTAACCCTTACTAAAAAAGATGGTTTTTACAAATTCAATAACCCAAGTCATTTGAATTTACAATTACAGACAAGATCAAGAAGAAGATTCATTACTTTTTCAGATACTTCTTCGGACTCTGAACAAGATCATATGATAGGATCAAGTTCAGTTCCCTAATACTCTGTAAACCAACCCTTTGTCAATAGAGGGGGATGCAGAGGAAGAGGTGGGTACCCAAGAGGAAGAGCCCAATTTCAGGACCAAAGCAGGGGTGATTTTTTAGAGCAAGGGGAATTCCGAACAAGGAAACAAACCTACAGAAGGTAGACCAAAAGAGTACCCAAGTTAAGGATTTGATTCCGATTTATAATCTATCCAGTTACAAACTCCCAGAAAGTGAATGTTCAATACTAAATAAAGGTCTCTCCTTTGTCCCTGCTAAAATACAAGATCCAGTTGATTCAAAGATAGAACTTTTACAGTTTCTATGCAAAGTTAGACTAAAAGCTTGGTTTTGCGAGGAATTGGAAGATGCAGGGACTACAATGATAGAACAAAATGTGAGTGGTCTGCATTTAAAATCCACCTTCTGTCCAGACATAAACCACCCTCCAGCAGAAGTACATATTTTTTAAGATGTGGTGTTAAGAGAATTTGAGACAATGAATGAAAAAAATATTTTATAAGCAGAATTGCAAAAATGAGGAAAAGGTGGCTATTAAAAAATTATCTCTGAATGAAAACATCATTATAAAACCTGCTGACAAGGGAGGAGGTATCGTAGTATTGGATAAACAAAAGTATGTAGGAAAGGTAATACGACAACTATGTAAGAGAGAACACTATCGACAGATCACAGAAGACCCCACCAAACGACTACAAGGCAAGATAAGAGATCTAACAGATGAGGCGTTGACAGAAGGGTGGATTTGTAAAAAGGAATATGATTTTTTAAGTCAAAGTATTGTACGGACACCATGTATATACATTCTTCCAAAGATTCAAAAGGATCCAGAAAATCCACTGGGCAGACTGATTATTTCTGCCTGTGCATCAATTCTGGAGCCCTTAGCACAATATGTGGATACTTTTCTGAAACCTATGGTGTGGGAGACTCAAGCATATGGACGAGACTCTATGCATATGATAAAAATATTAGAGGGTAATGCATTTGAAGAACAAACACAGTTGCTTGTTACATTAGACATTGAGGCACTATATAAAATATCCCACAGGATGAAGCCTTGGAAGTTATGAGAATTTGTCTGGAAAATATGGAGGTACCACATAAAGGTCCATCGGATTTTATCTTAGCTCTGGCAAAACTATGCCTTAAGAATACTTTTTTTGTATTTGGGAAAGAGATGCATTTACAAACTAAAGGCATAGCGATGGGCTGCAGCTTTGCCCCAGAAATTGCGAATTTGGTGATGGATAGTTTTTAATGGAAATGGATTTACCACAGAAACAATCCTTTCCACATAAAAATAAAGAGATGGTTGCAATATATCGATGACATCTCTATGATATGGGAAGGGGATGTGGAGTTGTTGTGTAGATTTCATAAATGGATGAATCATTGTACTTTAGATCTAAATTTCACGATGACATCAGATCCAAGACGGATTCATTTCTTAGACTTATGGATTGAGTTAAAAGAAGTCCAACTTGCGGTCACCTTATATAAGAAACCTACAGATAGAAATACATGATTACATTACTCTAGCTACCATCCACGCAACCTGAAAGAAAATTTACCATATGGGCAGTTCCTTAGGATTCGCAGGAACTGTACCAACAAGGAATACTTTGAGAATGCAGACAACTTGGTCACTAGGGGCCAGATGTAGCAAAAATAAAAATTGCGACTCGCATTTTGCGAGTTGATGCAACTCGCAAAATGCGAGTCGCAAATTGGAATGCCAGAAAAAAAAGCGATCCGATTTTGCGACTCACAGCCGGACTCGCAACGCTGTGTGCGAGTCCGCAGTTTGCGAGGTCGCTGTTTGCGAGTGTGCAAAAACGAACTCGCAATTAGCGAGTGGGTGTCGCAAATTGTGAATACCTTCAAAATTGCTTGCAGATGCAGCAGAACACTCCAGAAAGCATACCAGAACACCCTGGAAACACTTCCTGGCACATGATGATGACATCACAGCCAGAAAGTTAACAAATACACCTGGGAGGAGGGCTCAACAGTGAGCAGTGTCTCTGCCACTCACAGTAGGGTGCTGGGGAGTGGTAGGCACAGCACCATGGACGCAGCAGGGACCAGCCAGGCTGGCAGGAGGGGCAGGAGATCATAGATAACAGCCAGGACAGATTCATGTGGCACATGGCGTTAATGTGCCACATGACTGGTTGGCATTTTCCTGCCCATGGACAATTTCAACTTGTATATAGTTTCTTCATGACATTAATAAAACAGTTATTTGTGTTCCACTTAACAAATGGTTAATAGGTGAGTATGGTGGGAGTTGACACGTACCGTCCAGAATATTGCGTTGCAATGTGGTCCCGTCTCAGTCTGCCTTGATTAGCTAGACTCCTATCCCCATGATGGCGATGTGGTTGTTCTTGCTCTTCATCATCAGGATCTGGGTCTGCAGGGGTGAGAGGTAGCCCACGTCGGGTGGCTATGTTGTGGAGGATGGCACATGCGACCACAATTTTGAAAGCGGTAATGGGGGTGTATTGGAGGGCGCCTCCGCTGCGGTGGAGGCATCGGAATCTTGCCTTCAGGAGTCCGAAGGTGCGCTCTATGAGGTTCCTGGTCCTCTTATGCGCACTGTTGTATTGCCTCTCTGAATCGTTGCTGGGTGTTAAAAATGGAGTCATGATCCATGGCCTTAGAGCGTATGCACTGTCACCTGTTGGGCACAAAAGTACACTGTTAGTAAGTCCAGATAGTCGTGCACAGTGACCTGTGTGTATGTCTGCAAGGTGTATGCAGCTCTACCTAGGAGGTATCCGTCTCCAAACTCCCCACGTTCCAGGCGTTGATGTATCCCACTATGTCTAAAAATGTATGAGTCATGGGTACTGCCTGGAAACTTAGCTACGATGTCCGTGATGATGTAATGGGCATCACAAACAACCTGTATGTTGAGTGAGTGGGTACACTTTCTGTTGCGGAAAATATGTTCCAGATTAGCGGGGGGCATATTTGAATGTGTGTCCCATCTACACATCCAATGACATGGGGGAAGTGGGCAATGCGGTAAAAGTCCAGCTTCGTGCTGTTAATTTCTGCCTCATTCCTTGGTAAGTATATGAACTGAGACCTGTGCGCTACTAAGGCATCTAGGAATGCCCTGAGGAACCTTGACACTGCACTTTGGGATACCCCACCTGCCACGGCAATGACCCCCTGATAGCTCCCTGAGGCCAAGAGGTGCAGTGCGGATAGTACTTGCACATGCGTAGGGATGGCGCAGCCACGCAGAGTCTTGTGTTCTAGCTGTGGTTTTAGTAAATCTATTAATTCTAGAATGGCTGCGCTGCTAAGGCGGTATTTATCATAGATCTCCTCTTCAGTTTGCTGGAAAAGGGTCTGCCTTGTTCTATATATCTTCTCCTGTCTGTGGCCCCTCCTCCTCCTCTGCTGGGCTGCGTAGACTCTCCTCCTCACTGCTATCAGGTATATGTCCGCCATCTTGAGTGACCCAGATGCCTTCTGGGTCTCCTTTTATACTTTGGTAATGGTTACCACCTGCTCTGAGTTAGTGGTAAATGCGACTTGCAAACTGGGCTTTTTGCGACTAGTCGCAATTTGCGAGTTGCAATTGCATAAGGTTTGCGACTCGCAAATTGCGACTTGCAATTTGCGGGTCGCAAAATGGGGTCGCAACGGATGCGACTCGCAAACGGGTCCCATCGCTTTTTGCGAGTCGGAAATTGGCTTTTTGCATCCCATTTCCGATTTTGCACTGTCGCAAATTGCGAATCGGCCCGTTTGCGAGTCGCAAACGTTTGCTACATCTGGCCCTAGATTGCTTGCAAGGGGATATCCCAAAAAGATTGTAAAAGGAGCACGCAAAAGGGCTTGGTATACCCCCAGAGAATGTCTACTCACTCCAAGAGAAAAGGAACAGGGCATCCCATTGACTTGTATCCTGACATACCACCCTAAACCTAATAAGGTTAAGTCCATCATAGCAAAAAAATGGAAAGTTTTACATCCACTAGGGATACCAAAACCTCTATTTTCATTTCAAAGAGGACAGAACATACAGGATGTTTTGGTACATTTCTCATCCCCCATTGAAAAAAAGAGACAAAATGACCTAAGAGATGTTAGATTTACCACCATTGATTGGACACTTTAAATGTAATAATTGTACAGCATGCATATATACTGAGAATAATAAGAATATAGAAGTTAATGGGAAATAACACCAACAACTAAGCTTCTCCAACTGACTGTAATGCAAAGAATGTAATTTATTGTATTAAGTGCCAGTGTCAATTGACATATATAGGACAGACAGTCCAACCAGTAAAAGCGAGGATCTTACAACATATGTCCAGGATTAGATGTGAGGTACGGTGGAACATTACATAGAAAAGAGTCATAAAGAAGAACATATATGGTGGTCAATATTTTACGTATTGGAAAAAACACAAAGAACAAATAAGGATATGCTCGCCAAAATGGAGGCCAGATTTATTGAAAAATCTGGTACAGCAAGATCTGGGCTAAATTATTTCAATGAAATGTGGGCTCTTATTGGTAATCAATAAGCTTCCATAGTTTTAAGTTAATGTCTGAAAACTTTCCCAATGGATAGTTATTTGTGCTATGGCAGCCAATATATAATTGAAAATCAATGTGAAATAAGCTTAGAGTAGGGCAGAGCCTTCCTTCTTTTGCCCATGATTTGTATAGAACCTCGAATTGAAAGACGATTTGCTGTGAAAGGCTGCTTGAATTAAGGATAAGATGGCTGCTATAACACTGCCAAATAAAGGCGAAAATGAGCTAAGTAGAACTGCACTTTTCTCAGCTCCTAAGGTAAATACAGAGTGAGAAGTTGACAATTCGGATGACGGACACAGCATGTGAAGTTGGATAATATCAAACAGCTATTATGGGCTATAAAAGTTCCAGGAGAGGAGTAAAAACGATTGAAAAATAACAGTTATTTGAAATGATGGTCTTTAGTTCTTGTTAGCACAATGGATATTTAAAAAAATAGAGGGTGTTTATAATTTTGAACAATGTAGATAAGAGGTGTAGTCCTTTAATGATGGGCACTCCAAGTGCAGCTGGCTCATACACATCGCAAAAGAGGAGCCTGTTCCTCCGTAAATAATATAAGGGGTTTACCCAGAAGATCGGTTTGAATACAGACATGCAGATGGCGTTCCAGCAAGCCTGTGATATGAGGCTGTGACCAAAAATTAGAATTATAATGAAAGAAACCGTAAGTAAAAACACGGTAAACAGCGTACTTCAATGTAATATATAGATACAGAGTACTTATTACGTATATTTGCACATATGTTTAGCAAATGCAGGAAATATTCGCTGATAACGGGCACAGGAAACAAAGTCATATTGGAGTTGTCAGCCGTACAGTGGCGGCCCGTCCTTTAGGGCGGAGGGGCCACACCCCCCCACCTTTTGCCCCTCATGAAGAGTGTCAGCCTGACAGACACTCTCCATGTTCAGCTCAGGTAGCCAGGAGCAGACATGCGTGCGATTTGCGCACAATCCTGGCTGCCTGAGCTGAGTTTGCTGGGCTGAGGAGGTCACAGCTCCTATGGGCGTGACCTGCTCAGCTCAGCATAGGTGCCTCGAGGCCCTCCTCTGGGTGACGAGGAAAGCGTCACCAATTGACACTCTCCCTGGGTGCTTCAGGTTTAAGCCCTGAAGTGCCCAGCGTGAGTGTCAATCAGTGACACTTCGTCACAGAGTGGGGTGGGGTCAGCAATCTCACTGACCCCATCCCACTCTGTGACAAGACTGGGACTGCTGCCTTCCCTACTGGGCTGACCTAAGGTCAGCCAATGAGGGAAGGCAGCAGTCCTAACCCTCCTGGGACCTGGAAGCTGAAGGTAAGTGTGTGGGTGTGTGTGTGTATGTGTGTGATGTTTTAAATTGAATGTTTGGTGCGCGCGTGCATGTTTGAGTGTTATGAGTGTTGTTAATGGATGTGCGTGCGTGCATGCATGTGTGTGTGAAAGAATGAGTTTGTGTGATCTTTTAAAAAGAATGTTTGGTGCATGCGTGCATGTTTGAATGGTATGAGTGTTGTTAATGGATATGCGTGCATGCATGCGTGTCTGTGTGTGAAAGAATGAGTGTGTGTGTGTGTGTGTGAGAGTGTGTGTATGCCGCCCGCCCCCTCCCTCCTAAAGCTGCCGGCCGCCACTGCAGCCGGAGTGTGAAACAAACGGATTATTGTGACAATAATAAGGTCAGCCAGAGAAGCATGCATATAGGTAAAGAATGGAGCTTACACGTATAATAAAAAGTTTTCATTTTTCAAAATAATTGAGTCAACACGATAGAAAATGATAGTAAAGCACCTGGAGCATAAACGCATGTTCACGATTGGTGATTGAACACTTTGGGAATGAGAATGCTACCTTATTAAGAAAATGAGATAAACCACATATAGATACCCTATAAAATGTCTTTATAGAGATCTTTGGGAGGTTCTTCATGAGGCAACGATTTGCCTTTTGAGATGGTTTGTTGAGAATGGTGAACAGAGTCCTTATTGACCCTGGTGGCGCTGTCAGCGATGGTTTGTTAAAATAATATGGGTATGTAATTTTGTGTAAATTTGTGTAATATTGTATACATAGGCACCTTTTCCGATGTACTGAGGAGGCCATAAGATGTAAGGCCGAAACACGTTGACCACAATAACGAGGAGCATTAAGTTAATTATTAAATAAAAAGAAGAATGTGACAGTACCAGACATAAACAACAGGAAGTAATATCCTATTAAAGTTGGAACCAAAACAAGATTACCTCATTCCAAAGACTGCTTACCTGAGGAAAGGGCTTAGCAGCGGATTTGTTTATGAATTGCTAAATGGAAAAGTGCGGTGCAATAGATCATTGTTTAAATTGGTTCACTAACTATATGTAATTGTATATATATAAAGGTTTTTGTATATGGTGTGTGTTAGACTTTTCATCCTTGGCGTGGTCTCCCTTAACTTTTTGCCTCTGTTCCCCAGGTTGTTGATGTGTGCTGGACTCTGATTTTGCTGTTTTTGTTACTCTGGGCACTTTACCACTGCTAACCAGTGCTAAAGTGCAAGTGCTCCTGTTTAAATTGTATGTAAGTGGTTTATCCATGATTGGCATATTTGATTTACTAGTAAGTCCCTAGTAAGGTGCACTAGAGGTGCCAGGGCCTGTAAATCAAATGCTACTAGTGGGCCTGCAGCACTGGTTGTGCCACCCACATAAGTAGCTCTGTAATCATGTCTCAGACCTGCCACTGCAGTGTCTGTATGTGTATTTTTACACTGTAACTTCGACTTGGCAAGTGTACCCACTTGCCAGGCCTAAACCTTCCCTTTCCTTACATGTAAGGCACCCCTAAGGTAGGCCCTAGGTAGCCCCAAGGGCAGGGTGCAGTGTATGGATAAGGTAGGACATATAGTAATGTGGTTTATATGTCCTGACAGTGAAATACTGCCAATTTCGTTTTCACTGTTGCAAGGTCTGTCTCTCTCATAGGATAATATGGGGGCTACCTTTAAATATGATTAAAGTGTAGATTCCCCTAGAGAAGAGATGGACAGGTGGAGTTTGGGATCCCTGAACTCACAATTTAAAAATGCATCTTTTAGTAAAGTTGATTTTGAGATTGTGCGTTTGAAAATGCCACTTTTAGAAAGTGAGCATTTTCTTGCTTAAACCATTCTGTGACTCTGCCTTGTTTGTGGATTCCCTGTCTGGGTCAGTTGACAGTTGGGTTGTTTTTCACCTCACACCAGACAGTGACACAAAGGGAGCTGGGGTGTGATCTGCATTCCTGATTAGCCATCTCTGCTAGGAGGGAGGGGTGGAGTGGTCACTCTCATCTGAAAGGACTGTGCCTGCCTCTGACAATGCTGTCTCCAGCCCCCTGGTGTGTGTCTGAGGCCTTGCCTGGGCAAGGCAGGATTTCACAAGAAGGTGTGAGTCCCCTTTGAAGAAAGGTGACTTCAAAGACTAAAATGGGTATAAGAAGGGCACCCAAACTTACAAACTTTAGAAACACTTCTGGAATCAAGGGGAACCTCTGCCTGGAGAAGAGCTGATCGCTGAGGAACAAGTGCTGCCCTGCCTGTGACTGTGCTTTGTGGAGCTTTCCTGCAGTGCTGCTTCTGCCAGAGTAAGAGGGCAAAGACTGGACTTTGTGTGCCTTCCATCTTGAAGAAGAAATCTCCAAGGGCTTGATGTAGAGCTTGCCTCCTGTTATTGAAGTCTCAGGGATAGCAAAGACTTCTTCCTGCCAGCACCTGGAGTCTCTGGAGAGACCCCTACTCTGCTCTGTGGTGCCCTTCCAGTGCCTGGGACCCTGAAAGGAGAGGCTGGCAGCCTAAGGACAAAAATACACGCACCGAGCGCCGTGCGGAGAAAAGATCGACGCGAATCCGATCGCGGCTGAGAAAACGACGCGACGCCGGCTCCGCAGCTGAGAAACGACGCCGCAGGAAACGCGACCGAAGAATCGACGCCCGGAGCAGGAGAAACGACGCGCAGCATCGCTGACGAAGGCTGAGAGATCGCAACCTGCGCCGCGGGACTTTCGGACCGTCGCGTGGCTGGCTGTTTCGACGCGCATCGCCGTGCCGAGTTGTTTTCGACGCATATAACCGTGCAGGGTTATTTTCGACGCGCACAGCCCGTGCGGGGTTATTTTTGACGCAAACCAGGTACATTTACACGCTAGCAGCGCTAGTGTGTTGTTACAACTACCTAAAGACTCTTTTTATTTTAAACCTTTTAAAAATCATAACTTGACTTGTGTATGTTGGATTTTTGTCGTTTTGGTCTTGTTTTGTCTAGATAAATATTTCCTATTTTTCTAAACTGGTGTTGTGTCATTTTGTAGTGTTTTCATTAAGTTACTGTGTGTGTTGGTACAAATACTTTACGCCCAGCACTCTGAGGTTAAGCCTACTGCTCTGCCAAGCTACCAAGGGGGTAAGCAGGGGTTAGCTGAGGGTGATTCTCTTTTATCCTAACTAGAGTGAGGGTCCTTGCTTGAACAGGGGGTAACCTGACTGTCAACCAGAGACCCCATTTCTAACATTGGTGACCAGCGGTCGGGATTTGGACTTGTATTTGTACTTGACATACAGTAATTAAGTGTACGCTACTGTTTTGATCTCAGACCACTACGTGACCACATACTACTAGTCTTGTGATTTTTGTTTTTTTACTTGGACTGTTTTTCTCTGCATTCAGTTTCTTTTTTTTCGCTGATCCCGGGATTGACTTTGCTGAAACTTCATTTGAGAACTTGCTTTTCTGTTTTTGGAACTGTGCATATTTTCTTTTTAACCTCTCATCATGTCTCAGTCTGGAGATGCCCTAGCTGAAACTGCTTTTGATTTGGAGAAATTGGAGAGCTACAAGGTGGCTCAGTTGAAGCAGTTTTGTAGGAATGTTGGCTGTCCCATTGAGAGCTCATCCAAGAAGGATGAGCTGCAAAAGGCGCTGAGGGCCTGGGTGGCAGCCAAAGCAGCTGAGGGGCACACAGATGAGGAGCCAGAGGGGGAAGAGGAGTTGCAAGTCACTCACACTGATGTAGTGGGTGGGCCTGCTATGTCTCAGGGGAGAATCTCCAGGGCAGGTAGCAGTGTGTCCTCCAAGAGTCTGACACCTGGAGAGTTACAGGACAGACAGGCAGAGAGGGAGTACCAGTTGGAGCTGACAAAGCTCAGTCTAGAGATGGAACAGAGGAAGCTGGCCCTTGAGGAAAGGAAGATAAACATGGCTCATGAGCTCAGTTTAAAAGAGATTGATCAGAGGAGTCAGTCCAGTAGGGATGGTGGCAGCAATTCTACAGTGCAGCCTGAGAGAAGGGTACACATCCCAAAAGACCTTGTGAGGGATTATAAGAGGGAGGATGATATCTACTTGTGGTTCAAGGGTTATGAGTCAGCTCTCCACATGAACCTGGTCCCTGAAGCTCATTGGGGGGCAGTCCTGTGGAAGCATTTTGAGGCAGAGGGGAGGGACACACTGACGGCCTTAGGGGATGCTCAGAGTCTCACCTACCCTGCCATGAAGGAGGCCTTACTTACCAGGTATGGTCTCACCCCTGAGCAGTACAAGGAGAAGTTTAGATCCTACAAGAGAAAGGAATCCCAAACATGGTTGGAATGTGTTGATTCTTGTTGCAGGTCACTGGATGGTTGGGTGAAGGGCAGTAAGGTAAACACGTATGAGGGGCTTTACAATTTAATTGCTTGGGAGCACTTGTACAGTTTATGTTTTCCAGAGCTGCGCCAGCACCTCATTGACAGCAAGCTGACTGACCCCAGGAAGCTTGCACAGGAAGCGGACCGCTGGGAGAGCACCAGGGTCCAAAAGAGGTATGGGGGAGACCACGCCAAGGGTGGGCAGGGTCCCTCTCAGAAGAAAGGGGGGGGTAAGGGCAAACAGGATGAGTTCTCTAAAGGGCCCCAAACTGATTCCCAGGGTAAGGATTCCCAACCCCCCAGTGAAAAGAGGCCATGGTTCTCCAAAGGGAAGCCAATGGCAGGTGGTCCCCTACGTAAGTGCTATTCATGTGACCAGGTGGGTCATGTGAGGGGGGACCCCAAATGCCCCAAAAGTACACCGGCACCCACTGGTGCACCGTCCCAGGGTTTGGCCAGTGTAGCGCTTGGGGAGGAGTTGGTTTCAGGTGGGTGGGAACCAGCAGAAATGACCCTTGTCTCACTAGGGGACAGTGAGATGGTCCAGAGAAACCTAGTGCCTGATAACACTAAGAAGTACAGGCAATGGGTGACCATCAATGGACAGAGGGTGGAGGCTCTGAGAGACACAGGAGCCAGTGTGACTACAGTGAGGAGTCACCTGGTGTCTGAAGAGCAGATTGATCCCCGGGTACTTCACCAAGTGGTTGCAGTAGACAACTCTGAGCGCCTCTGCAGAGTGGCGCAGGTTCCCTTTGAATGGGGGGGGGTCTCAGGTTCCTGGAAAGTAGCTGTGAGTCCAACCATGCCTGTTGATTGTTTGCTAGGCAACGACCTGGAGGATTCCCCTTGGAAGGAGGTGGAACACAGGTCTCACTTGGAGATGTTGGGTCTGCCTGGGTGGGTATGCGTATCCACCCGGTCTATGGCAGCCAATCAGGGTAGTCAAGAGCCCCTGGAGCCTGAAACAGTGGCCCAGGGGACCGCCAAGAAGAGGAAAGGCAGGAGGCGCGGGAAACCCGCCCCAGAAGTTCCCACGGTCCGGGAGGAGGCAGAGCCTGAGGGTGATGCCCCGGAACCTACAGGGGAACAGGTGGCTGAACTGGGGGAGGTCCCTGAGCTGTCGCAGTGGCAGCAGGAAGGGGGACCCACCAGGGAAGTATTCTGCACAGCGCAGAAGGAATGCCCTACTCTTGAAGGACTGCGGCAGCAGGCTGCAGCCCAGGCGGCTGGCGGAGCGCCAGGTACTCACCTGATTTACTGGGAGGATGGCCTCCTGTATAGTGAGCCTAAGGTTCCTGAGCCGGGGTCAGCTCGTATGCTGGTGGTACCCCAGGGCTTCAGGACCTTCCTACTGGGGTTGGCTCATGATGTGCCTTTGGCAGGACATCTAGGGCAGGACAAGACCTATAAGAGGCTTGTCTCCCACTTTTACTGGCCCTTGATGAACAAGCAGTCAGCTGCTTATTGTAGATCTTGTCAGACTTGTCAGGCAAGTGGCAAGAGTGGGGGGAAATGCAAAGCTCCCCTCCAACCTTTACCGGTAGTCAGTACTCCCTTTGAAAGGGTAGGAATTGACATTGTGGGGCCTCTGGATCCCAAGACAGCCCTGGGCAACAGGTTCATCCTGGTCTTGGTGGACCATGCCACACGGTACCCAGAAGCTATTCCTCTAAGGACGGTCACCGCCCCCGTGGTGGGACGTGCCTTGATGGGGGTTTTTACCCGCATGGGGTTCCCCAAGGAGGTAGTATCTGATAGGGGTACAAACTTCATATCCACTTATATGAAGTCTCTGTGGAAGGTGTGTGGGGTAACCTACAAGTTCACCACCCCTTACCACCCCCAAAGTAATGGTCTGGTTGAGAGATTCAACCGCACCTTGAAAGGCATGATTCAGGGCCTGTCAGAGCCCTTGAGGCGTAAGTGGGACGTCCTCTTGCCATGCCTTCTGTTCGCTTACAGGGAGGTGCCTCAAAAGGGACTTGGCTTTAGCCCCTTTGAGCTCATCTATGGCCACCCTGTGAGGGGACCGCTCAGTCTGGTGAAGGAGGCTTTGGAGAAAGCTCCTAGTAAACCACCCCAGGATGTATTTAGCTACATGCTGGCACTAAGAAACCAGACTGCCCGCTTCAGGCGTCTCGCTCAGGAGAACCTGGAAGCAAGCCAGGAGGACATGAAACGGTGGTACGACCAGAATGCCACTCTGGTTGAGTTTCAGCCTGGACAAAAAGTGTGGGTCATGGCGCCAGTAGAGCCTAGGGCTCTCCAAGATAAGTGGACTGGGCCTTTTGAGGTGGTGGAAAGAAAGAGCGAGGTCACCTATCTGGTAGACTTGCAATCCCCCAGGAACCCCTTGAGGGTCCTACATGTCAACCGCCTCAAACCCCACTTTGAGCGAACTGAGCTATCCATGCTCCTAGCGACAGATGACGGGGTGGAGGAAGAGAGTGAGCCTCTTCCTGACCTCCTGTCTGCAGGAGAGAAAGATGGGTCTGTGGAGGGAGTGATCCTCTCCCCCTCCCTGACTGAGGAACAGCAGAGGGACTGTCGCCACGTGCTGGGACAGTTCGCCTCACTGTTTTCCCTGATCCCAGGAGTCACACACCTGTGCACACATGATGTGGACACTGGGGACAGTACACCTGTTAAACATAAGGTTTACAGGGTGACTGACAGGGTGAGGGCTTGCATTAAGGAGGAAGTCTCCAAAATGTTAGCCCTAAGGGTTATTGAGCACTCCAGCAGTCCTTGGGCCAGCCCAGTGGTCTTGGTCCCAAAGGCTACTGCTCCTGGTGCCACTCCAGAACTTAGGTTCTGTGTGGACTACCGGGGTCTCAATGCGGTCAGCAAGACTGACGCACACCCCATCCCCCGAGCTGATGAGCTCATTGATCGGTTAGGAGCTGCCAAGTACCTCAGTACGTTTGATTTAACATCTGGGTACTGGCAGATTGCCTTAACTGAAGGGGCAAAGGAGAGGTCAGCATTCTCTACCCCCGATGGGCACTTCCACTTCAATGTGATGCCCTTTGGGATGAAGAATGCCCCTGCCACCTTTCAGAGGTTGGTCAACCAGGTGTTGGCAGGACTGGATGAGTTCAGTGCCGCCTACCTGGATGACATTGCTGTGTTTAGTTCCACATGGGAGGAACACCTGCAACACCTCTGGAGAGTGTTAGAGGCCCTGCAGAAGGCAGGCCTCACTATTAAGGCGAGCAAGTGCCAAATAGGGCAGGGTTCTGTTGTGTACTTAGGACACCAGGTGGGGAGTGGCCAGGTGGCACCCCTACAGCCTAAGATTGACACGATTCTGGCTTGGGAGCCTCCCAAGACCCAGACTGAAGTGAGAGCCTTTTTAGGTCTCACAGGGTACTATCGGAGGTTCGTTAAGGGATATGGTACCATTGTTACCCCCTTAACTGAGTTGACTTCTAAGAAGCAACCCAAGAAAGTGATCTGGACAGAGGCTTGCCAGAACGCTTTTGATGCCCTGAAGGCTGCCATGTGCACAGCACCGGTGCTGAAGGCACCTGACTACTCCACGGAGTTTGTTGTACAGACAGACGCCTCAGAGCATGGTATTGGAGCAGTACTCTCACAGCTGAATGAAGAGGGCCTAGATCAACCCGTAGCCTTCATTAGCAGAAGGTTACTACCCAGGGAACGTAGGTGGAGTGCCATAGAACGTGAAGCGTTTGCTGTGGTCTGGGCACTGAAGAAGCTAAGACCCTACTTGTTTGGGACTCACTTCCGAGTTCAGACCGACCACAGACCCCTCAGATGGTTAATGCAGATGAGGGGTGAGAACCCAAAACTGTTGAGGTGGTCCATTTCCCTACAGGGGATGGACTTTACGGTGGAACATCGACCCGGTACAGAACACGCCAATGCTGATGGTCTGTCCAGGTTCTTCCGCCTTAGTGATGAGAACTCCCATGAGGTTGGGTAGTTACTCCCCACTTTTAGCTGGGGGGGACACGTGTTAGACTTTTCATCCTTGGCGTGGTCTCCCTTAACTTTTTGCCTCTGTTCCCCAGGTTGTTGATGTGTGCTGGACTCTGATTTTGCTGTTTTTGTTACTCTGGGCACTTTACCACTGCTAACCAGTGCTAAAGTGCAAGTGCTCCTGTTTAAATTGTATGTAAGTGGTTTATCCATGATTGGCATATTTGATTTACTAGTAAGTCCCTAGTAAGGTGCACTAGAGGTGCCAGGGCCTGTAAATCAAATGCTACTAGTGGGCCTGCAGCACTGGTTGTGCCACCCACATAAGTAGCTCTGTAATCATGTCTCAGACCTGCCACTGCAGTGTCTGTATGTGTATTTTTACACTGTAACTTCGACTTGGCAAGTGTACCCACTTGCCAGGCCTAAACCTTCCCTTTCCTTACATGTAAGGCACCCCTAAGGTAGGCCCTAGGTAGCCCCAAGGGCAGGGTGCAGTGTATGGATAAGGTAGGACATATAGTAATGTGGTTTATATGTCCTGACAGTGAAATACTGCCAATTTCGTTTTCACTGTTGCAAGGTCTGTCTCTCTCATAGGATAATATGGGGGCTACCTTTAAATATGATTAAAGTGTAGATTCCCCTAGAGAAGAGATGGACAGGTGGAGTTTGGGATCCCTGAACTCACAATTTAAAAATGCATCTTTTAGTAAAGTTGATTTTGAGATTGTGCGTTTGAAAATGCCACTTTTAGAAAGTGAGCATTTTCTTGCTTAAACCATTCTGTGACTCTGCCTTGTTTGTGGATTCCCTGTCTGGGTCAGTTGACAGTTGGGTTGTTTTTCACCTCACACCAGACAGTGACACAAAGGGAGCTGGGGTGTGATCTGCATTCCTGATTAGCCATCTCTGCTAGGAGGGAGGGGTGGAGTGGTCACTCTCATCTGAAAGGACTGTGCCTGCCTCTGACAATGCTGTCTCCAGCCCCCTGGTGTGTGTCTGAGGCCTTGCCTGGGCAAGGCAGGATTTCACAAGAAGGTGTGAGTCCCCTTTGAAGAAAGGTGACTTCAAAGACTAAAATGGGTATAAGAAGGGCACCCAAACTTACAAACTTTAGAAACACTTCTGGAATCAAGGGGAACCTCTGCCTGGAGAAGAGCTGATCGCTGAGGAACAAGTGCTGCCCTGCCTGTGACTGTGCTTTGTGGAGCTTTCCTGCAGTGCTGCTTCTGCCAGAGTAAGAGGGCAAAGACTGGACTTTGTGTGCCTTCCATCTTGAAGAAGAAATCTCCAAGGGCTTGATGTAGAGCTTGCCTCCTGTTATTGAAGTCTCAGGGATAGCAAAGACTTCTTCCTGCCAGCACCTGGAGTCTCTGGAGAGACCCCTACTCTGCTCTGTGGTGCCCTTCCAGTGCCTGGGACCCTGAAAGGAGAGGCTGGCAGCCTAAGGACAAAAATACACGCACCGAGCGCCGTGCGGAGAAAAGATCGACGCGAATCCGATCGCGGCTGAGAAAACGACGCGACGCCGGCTCCGCAGCTGAGAAACGACGCCGCAGGAAACGCGACCGAAGAATCGACGCCCGGAGCAGGAGAAACGACGCGCAGCATCGCTGACGAAGGCTGAGAGATCGCAACCTGCGCCGCGGGACTTTCGGACCGTCGCGTGGCTGGCTGTTTCGACGCGCATCGCCGTGCCGAGTTGTTTTCGACGCATATAACCGTGCAGGGTTATTTTCGACGCGCACAGCCCGTGCGGGGTTATTTTTGACGCAAACCAGGTACATTTACACGCTAGCAGCGCTAGTGTGTTGTTACAACTACCTAAAGACTCTTTTTATTTTAAACCTTTTAAAAATCATAACTTGACTTGTGTATGTTGGATTTTTGTCGTTTTGGTCTTGTTTTGTCTAGATAAATATTTCCTATTTTTCTAAACTGGTGTTGTGTCATTTTGTAGTGTTTTCATTAAGTTACTGTGTGTGTTGGTACAAATACTTTACGCCCAGCACTCTGAGGTTAAGCCTACTGCTCTGCCAAGCTACCAAGGGGGTAAGCAGGGGTTAGCTGAGGGTGATTCTCTTTTATCCTAACTAGAGTGAGGGTCCTTGCTTGAACAGGGGGTAACCTGACTGTCAACCAGAGACCCCATTTCTAACAGTGTGTAAATAGGGGAATTGGTCGTGTTTTTCTATGTTTTTTATGTTGTATGTATATGGGAGTAATACAAAGAGAGACACACATTAAGAAAGGTAAATAACAAAGCCAAAAGAAGTAGAATTCTATCCAATGCTTAATTAATATTTTAATTGTTGAGATAATAATATTCATTTATCCCCTTTGTGTAAATGTATTTGTTGTATCGTGAATTGGTCCATACGCAGTGGGGTTATAAGGGCTCCGCTAGATTATATGAATACTGGATTCAAGCTAGCCTGGCTTATGAGGTCTGATACCCCGAAACCAATCCCAGGATGTTTGTTTCCTGTCCAGGGAGGATGTGGTGTGGCAGTTTGAGCTGGACAGTTCCCATGGGGTGCAGGGTCAAGACTGATTTGTATATGGCTGGGTCCAAACTGGGGTGAGGTGGCGAGGAAAATAATGATGGATTAAACCCAGATCCATGACTGGGGGTGAGTGTTTGCAAAGTTTCAACACTCTATCCATCCTTTTATTTTTGTGATGTTGTTTTGTGTGCCCAAAGTGGCTAGATGTTTGCCCAGACATGGTCCCTTGCTCACTGCACCATCAGATTCAAGCTAGCCTCATTAATGAGGGGTAATACAACAAAACCGGTCCCAGGATGCTTGTTTCTGGTCCAGGGAGGATCTGGCTTGGCAATTCAGACTGAACTGTTCTCATGGGTGTGGGGTCAAGACTGGTTTGCATATGGCTGGGCCAAACAGGGGTGACGTGACAAGCAAAATAGAGATGGATTAAACCCAGATCTTTGACTGGGGATGAGCGTTTGAAAAGTTTCAACACTTCATCCATCATTTTATTTTGTGATGTAGCTTTATATAATTTACCAGTAAGACCCTTGTAAAGTGATATACCATATACCAAGGGCCTGTAAATTAAATGCTACTAGTGGGCCTATAGCACAGATTGGGTCAGCCACAGAAGTAGCCTTTCAAACATGTCTCAGGCCTAACACTGCAGGGCCTTCAGGTGCAGCGTACTGCCACACTGATATGGCAAGCCAAAACCCTTGCCATGGCCTAGACTCCCTGTTTTAAATACACGTATGTCACCCCTAAAGTAGGCCCTAGTTAGGTCTATGGGCAGGGTGCTGTGTATGTAAATGGTCGGACATATGTTATTATGGGGGTCATTACAACATTGGCGGTAGAAGCCGCATACCGCCGTGCAGAAGACCGCCAACACACCGCCGCGGCCGCGGAATTCTGCCACAGTCATTATGACCCAAAGGCCGGAATCTGCCAAAATCTAGACCCCCACACAAGTCCGCCACATCAAAGCTCAGTGATAAACTGGTGATAACAAAACCTTCGCCGTCACGCCAACAGGAATACGCCCACACTATCACGACCCACGAATTCACACGGCGGTCTTTCAACCACGGTATTCCATTGGCAGTACACACCCCCGCGCTCAAAATACACACACATATACAAAACACTACCACATTGGACGAAATACACACACCTGATACACATACACACACCACTCCCACACACCCAATACAATATAAAACACACACCCACATCACCCACAAACCCTTACAACCAGAATTGCGACTGAAGGCCACAGAGAGACACCACCATCTACAAACCAGCATCCACAGGCACTCAACACCATCACTCACACAACATCCACGCACCTCACACAACACACCACTAAATATCACCCCACACATCACAACACACACCAACCCACACATCACCCACACCACCCCATGGCACGGCAAAGACTCCCCAGGATCTCTGAGGAGGAGCTCAGGGTCATGGTGGAGGAAATCATCCGGGTAGAGCCACAGCTATTTGGATCACAGGTGCAGCACACCTCCATTGCTAGGAAGATGGAGCTATGGCGAAGAATCGTGGACAGGGTCAACGCAGTGAGACAGCAGCCAAGAAATAGGGATGACATCAGGAAGAGGTGGAACGACCTACGGGGGAGGTGCGTTCCGTGGTCTCAAGGCACCACATCACGGTACAGAGGACTGGCAGCGGACCACGACCTCCTCCCCCACAACTAACAACATGGGAGGAGCAGGTCTTGGCTATTCTGCATCCTGAGGGCCTCGCAGGAGTAGCTGGAGGAATGGACTCTGGTAAGTCAAATCTTTACTATTACATCCCCCACCCTACCTGCAAACCATCACATACCCCCACCCTCGCCCTGACCCCCATCACTCCTACTCCTCACACATGTACCAATATCACAAACCACCCAATCCAAAATCAAGCCCTGCATGTGACACCAAAGCATGGACACCCATTACCAAAGCATGGCCACTGCACATACCCATACACCCCACTAAACCATCATCACACAAGGTCCTACACAGGAATGCAAGCACTGGGGTACACTGTCACCCACCCATTGCACCCCATGGCACACACAGATGCAATAATCATGCTTTTACACCCCTGCAGGACCCCTACCCAACATCACCGGACAGGAGGGTCCAGACATGTCCACTCCACCCACAGAAGAGGCCCACAGTGATGACAGCAGCTCTGTCCAAGTGGATCTAGACGACCAGCCCAGCCCATTTGGGACCTCGGGACAGTCGATTCCCCTCACACAGCCACAGGCCAGTACAGAGCTTCCCCCTCTGGAAACACCAGCACAGCACCCACCCAGCGGGCCCATACGTCTGTCCCCAGGACACGTCAAGCAGCAGTGTGTCCACCACTACAGGGAAGCCAGGCTAACCCACCACCCCAACAACAGCAGGGACCTGGGGGCAGTGGTAGTGGGCACACGGTTCAGGGGACAGAGGCCCAGGAACACAGGGGAACTGTGCGACAGGGGGTGGACAGGCCCAGGGAACCCACTCTCCACGAGGCCCTCTCCAACATCATGGGAGCCTACCACCATTCCCAGGGGACAATGGCAACGGTACTGGCCAAGTTTCAGGAGACCCAGCAGCTGCAGGAGGAACAGTATTTGGGCTTCAGGGAGGAACTCAAATCCATCAATTACACCATGGGCACCATTGTAGGGGTGCTGAAGGAACTCCTCAACACCAGGAGGGACTCTGTGGCACTACAAGGGGCCCCTGACACTAGCCTGGATGATGAACTGCCCACCACCTCTGCCGGCGCTAGTGGACAGGAGCCACCGCCACACGACCACCACACCACACCAGCACCCCACCCCCTGCAGAGGGAGAACCACCCCGCAAGCGGTCCCTGAGATCCAGGACAAAGACAGAGAACGATGCCAAGACCCCCGCCAAGAAATGAGACCACCCTGATTGTCATCCTTCGGTCCCACCTTGTCACCCTGTCCATACTTAAACTGTCCCAGCTCCACTTCCTATGCCCCTTTGGACAATGCACCTGTGAGACTAATAGACTGGACTCTGCCATGGAAATTCCTCCACCATCACCCCTCACCATTTTACAACCCCCTCCAATATTGAGCACTTAAATAAACACTCTTACAGCACAAAACAATCTGTAGTCTGTCTGTGATTTCGAAATATTGTATTAGCAATTACAGTGGCAAAATGCTCTTTCAAATGCAATGTCAACATACCTATGTCACACAGCTCTAGTCCATGAGGAAACAAAGCAGATGTCACACAGTGGGGCCCACATCTGTGAAATCGTAAGGGAAAGTGTCAACTCACTGACCATACACTGGGTGAAAATGACAGACAGTAGAGAGGTAGTAGAACTAAATTAGATGTAGCAGGTAGGTTTGTCTTCTTACCTGTGTCTCACTGGAAGTATTGCAGGATCACTGTGTTCCTGTTGTCAATATCCTCTTCTTCTGCTTCCTCATCTTCACTGTCCACAGGCTCCACAGCTGCCACAACACCTCCATCTAGACCATCCTCCTGCAGAAAAGGCACCTGTCATCACAAAGCCAAGTTGTGAAGCATACAGCAGGCCATGATGATCTTGCACACCTTCTTTGGTGAGTAGAATAGGGAACCACCTGTCATATGGAGGCACCTAAACCTGGCCTTCAGGAGGCCGAAGGTCCGCTCTATAATTCTCCCAGTTCGCCCATGGGCCTCATTGTAGCATTCCTCTGCCCTTGTCCTGGGATTCCTCACTGGGGTCAGTAGCCATGACAGGTTGGGTTAACCAGAGTCCCCTGGAAATGGCGAGGGACAACTGTTAGACACACACTAACTCAGAGGGACATCCACAGACCCAGGCAACTGTTCCCAATGATTTGGGTCCAGGTGCTCACCTAATAGCCACAACTGGTGCCTCTGGAGTTGCCCCATCACATAAGGGATGCTGCTATTCCGCAGGATGTAAGCGTCATGCACCAAGCCAGGGAATTTGACATTCACATGGGAGATGTACTGGTCTGCCAAACACACCATCTGCACATTCATCGAATGGAAACTCTTTCAGTTTCTGTACACCTGTTCACTCCTGCGGGGGGGGGGGTACCAAGGCCACATGTGTCCCATCAATTGCACATATGATGTTGGGGATATGTCCCAGGGCATAAAAGTCACCTTTCCATGTAGCCAATTCCTCCACCTGAGGGAAAACAATGTAGCTCTGCATGTGTTTCAGCAGGGCAGACAACACTCTGGACAACACGTTTGTGAACATAGGCTGGGACATCCCTGATGCTATGGCCACTGTTGTTTGAAAAGACCCACTTGCTAGGAAATGCAGTACTGACAGCACCTGCACTAGACGGGGGATTCCTTTGGGATGGCGGATAGCTGACATCAGGTCTGGCTCCAACTGGGCACACAGTTCCTGGATTGTGGCACGATCAAGCCTGTAGGTGATGATCACATGTCTTTCCTCCATTGTCCATAGGTCCACCAGCGGTCTGTACACCGGAGGATGCCACCATCTCCTCACATGCCCAGTGGACGGTGCCTATGGAGGAGAACAGCGAGCACAGAGTCAACCAAATCAGAGGTACGGAAACACAGCTTACTCTGAACATATTCATAAATTGAAATTTGCTTGTATGAGTGGTAAGGCAAGGCCTAGGTATGTGTGACGCAGTCAAAAATAAAGCCATGTGGGCCCCTGAAATGGCGGCTGCCTGACCTGTAAGGCGGGACAAGGGGATATGAGGTAACTGCGCTGGCGTTGTACACCGTTGCGGTAGGCGGTCGAAGACCGCGGCACAATCCTACATTGGTTAACATTGGACCCTATGGGTCCCAGGAGCCAAGGACGATGTACGCCGGTGGTGACGGTACACACCGCCTCGGACGTGACTGCCATTTTCCCTCTGTTCAATCACTCGATACCTGATCTTCGACAGGAGAGGACCTACACTGCAAGTGCTGCTGTGACCTCTGTCTGGAAGAGACAATGGCTCGTGTGTCTGGGTAAAGGGCCCCTGCTTTCAGCACGGAGGAGTTGGAGAAACTTGTGGATGGGGTCCTCCCCCAGTACACGCAACTCTACAGTCCTCCAGACAAACAGGTAAGTACACTGTGAGCATGCTGTATGGGCAAGCCTGTGTGGAGAGGTGCGGATGAAAGATGGGGGGTTGAGAATGAGGCATGCATGAAACGATGGTGAGTGCATGTGCATCATGGCAAGGGTAGGGATGCGGGCCAATGACTGTGATGGTGCAGTTGGTAATTACTACTCTTTTTAACCTGTACAATTCCTGAAGGTCAGCGCCCACCAGAAGAAGGTCATTTGGCGTGCCATCGCCAAGGAAGTCTGGACCCTGGGGGTCTACCACAGACGGAGCACCCACTGCCGGAAAAGAAGGGGAGGACATTCGCTGCTGGAGCAAGAAGACGGCGGAGGCCCAGCTGGGGATGGCCTCCCAACGTGGTAGGGGTGCCCGTCGCACCAAGACCCCCCTGATGTTCAGGATCCTGGCGGTGGCGTACCCGGAGTTGGATGGGCGCTTGAGGGCATCACAGCAGCCACAAGGGGGTGAGTACACTCTTATTCTGCTGATTCAGCACGTATTGGAGGTGTCTGGGTGGGGGAGGTGGGCTGTGGGTTCCCCTAGGCCAGGGCGAGTTTGGCAGTTAAGTTCCCTTCTTCAGGCAGGCCCTGTGGCACCCCACCCCACCTGTGTACAGTGCCAACTACACCTAGTCAGGCTCCTGTGACATCTATGTGTGCAGAAATCGGCTATAGCCTTGTAAGCCATGTCCCAGGGATTGAATAGTGGCCCCCAAGTGCGCGGCATAGTGCAGGGGGCTTCTGTGTCTGTCGTGTCCGCCAACGGTAGCGGTATTGCAGGCACTGAACATGTCTTTCTTCTGTCTCCCCCCCCTTTTTGTGGTCTCCCTGTTCTTGTGTGCATTAGCACCATCAGACTGAGGAGCAGTGGCACCGGAGCAGGAGGGAGCTGCATCCCACATGGCCCTGGAGGGCGAGACTACGGATTACGAATTCACCAGTGGGACGGAGGGCGAGGGGAGCTCCACGGCGGGGACAGAAGCTGACAGCAGCGAAACGTCCTCCTCCTCCGATGGAAGCTCCCTTGCGTTGGTAGCCCCATCTGTGCCCCTGCATCCACAGGTACAGCCGCCACCCCCCTACCAGCACCGCCCTCCCAGCAGCCCCTCAGCTTTTGCCCCGTGCCCGCTCACCCAGGAGGGTGGGCATCACCTTCGCCCCAGGCACCTCAGGCCCTGCCCCAGTCACCCCTGCTGCCCTCAGTGAGGAGGCCATTGACCTCCTCAGGTCCCTCACTGTTGGGCAGTCTACCATTTTGAATGCCATCCAGGGTGTAGAGAGGCAGTTGCAACAAACCAATGCATTCCTGGAGGGCATTCACTCTGGTCAGGCAGCCCTTCAGCGAGCTTTCCAGACTCTGGCCTCAGCACTGATGGCAGCCATTGTCCCTGTCTCTAGCCTCCCTCCTCCAACTTCCTCCACCCAGACCCACATCCCTGTACCTCAGCCTATCCCAAGCACACCATCAGACAAGCATGCACACACCTCAACACACAAGGGAAGCTCTGGCAAACATAAGCACCACACATCCCACAGGCACTCACGCAAGCAACACACACATGCAGACACACCAACATCCACTGCCTCCACTGTGTCCCCTCCTCCTCGTCTCCCTCCTCCCTCCCTGTCTCGTCTCCACTCACACCTGCATGCACTACATCCTCAGTCACTATGTCCAACACCAGCACACACACCACCACACCCCGCTCACGTGCAGTCACCACCCCCACTACCATTCACACATCCCCTGTGTCCTCTCCCAGTGTGTCTATGAGGCCACCTCCCAAGGTACACAAAGGCAGCCACACACCCACCCAACAGCCATCTACCCCACGACAGTCTCCAGCCCATGCACCTTCACCCAAAGTCACCAACCGAACAGCTCCCACAACCACTACCTCTTCCTCCATTCCCAAACCCCCTCCAGCTACCCATCCCAGTGTGTCCCAAAAACTTTTCCTGTCCAACCTTGACCTCTTTCCCTCACCTCCCCCACCCCTTCAGTCTCCTAGGGCCTGACTCTCCAGGTCCCAACCTAGCACCTCAGCCACAACATCGGCGGGACCAGTGGTGCCAGTAGTCATCGGATTATGGAGTGCACCAGGCAGCAGGGCAGCCAGTGTGGCAAGGAGCCAGAGCACAGACAGTCCCCCACCTGTCAAGCATCAAAAGTTTGCCAGTTCCCGGCAGGAGAGGGGAAAGAAATCAGCCACCAAAGACACTCCCAGGGGTCCAGTTGGGAGTGCGGAGACAGCTGCGACACCATTCAAGGTGGGGAAGGGACACAGTAAAACCAGCAAGTCTGGGAAGATCAGCACGGCGGAAAAGACCGCCAGCAGCCCCGCTGCCCAAGAGCAGACCACCAGCAGCCCCGCTGCCACAGACAGAACCACCAGCAGCAGCCACACTGCCCAGAAGGTGACCGCCAGCAGCAGCCTCACTGCCCAGGAGGCGACCGCCAGCAACAGCTACACTGCCCAGGAGGTGACCGCCAGCAGCCCCGCTGCCACGGACAGGAATGGCAGCAGCAGCCCCGCTGCCCAGGAGGCGACCGCCAGCAGCAGCCACACTGCCTAGGAGGTGACCGCCAGCAGCCCGGCTGCCCAGGAGGCAACCACAAGCAGCCCCGCAGGCCAGGACAAGACCGCCACCAGCTGAACCGCTGTGAAGGACAAGACCGCCACAAGCACCGCTGAACAGGACACCGCCGCCACAAGCACCGCTGAACAGGATAAGACCGCCACAAGCACCGCTGAACAGGACACCGCCGCCACAAGCAAAGCTGGCAAGGACAAGACCGCCACCAGCTGAACCGCTGCCAAGGACACCGCCACCACAAGCACCACTGAACAGGACACCGCCGCCACAAGCACCGCTGCCAAGGACAAGACCGTCACCAGCTGAACCACTGCCAAGGGCACCGCCACCAAAAGCACCGCTGCCAAGGACACCGCCGCTACCAGCACCGCTGAACAGGACAAGACCGCCACAAGCACCGCTGAACAGGACACTGCCGCCACAAGCACCGCTGCCAAGGACAAGACCGCCACCAGCTGAACTGCTGCCAAGGCACCGCCGCCACAAGCATCGCTGCAAGGACAAGACCGCCACCAGCTGAACCACTGCCAAGGACACCACTGCCACAAGCACCGCTGTCAAGGACACCACCGCCACAAGCACCGCTGCCAAGGACACCGCCGCCACCAGCAACACTGATCAGGACAAGACCGCCACAAGCACCGCTGAACAGAACACCGCCCCCACCAGCACCGCAGGCCAATGAGCGTCAAAAGCTCTGACGCTACTGAGACCGCCATGAGCAGGAAGAAGCACTCTGGGCACAAAGCCCCCTCCAGAACCAGTGGAGATTTACATCCACTATCTCAGTCATTGGCAGGATGAAGAACTCTGGGCACAAAGCCCCCTCCGGAAGCAGTGGAGAAAGGTATCCACTACCTCAGTCCTTGGCAGGATGAAGCACTCTGGGCACAAAGCCCCCTCCAGAACCAGTGGAGATTTACATCCACTACCTCAGTCCTTGGCAGGATGAAGCACTCTGGGCAGAAAGCCCCCTCCAGAACCAGTGGAGAAAGGCATCCACTACCTCAGTCCTTGGCAGGATGAAGCACTCTGGGCACAAAGCCCCCTCCAGAACCAGTGGAGACTTACATCCACTACCTCAGTCCTTGGCAGGATGAATCACTCTGGGCAGAAAGCCCCCTCCAGAACTAGTGGAGAAAGGCATCCACTACCTCAGTCCTTGGCAGGATGAAGCACTCTGGGCACAAAGCCCCCTCCAGAACCAGTGGATTAAGGCATCCACTACCTCAGTCCTTGGCAGGATGAAGCACTCTGGGCACAAAGCCCCCTCCAGAACCAGTGGAGAAAGGCATCCACTACCTCAGTCCTTGGCAGGATGAAGCACTCTGGGCACAAAGCCCCCTCCAGAACCAGTGGAGACTGTTATCCACTTGAGAGACTGTGGCTTTTCACTCCCCAGGATTGAACAGTGGGCAACCCACCCACTGTAGAGACTTGAGAGACTGTGGCTTTGCACTCACCAGGATTGCACAGTGGGCAACCCACCCACTGTAGAGACTTGATAGACTGTGGCTTTGCACTCCCCAGGATTGCACAGTGGGCAAACCACCCACTGTAGAGACTTGAGAGACTGTGGCTTTGCACTCCCCAGGATTTAACAGTGGGCAAACCACCCACTGTAGAGACTTGAGAGACTGCGGCTTTGCACTCCCCAGGATTAAACAGTGGGCAAACCACCCACTGTAGAGACTTGAGAGACTGTGGCTTTGCACTCCCCAGGATTGCACTGTGAGCATGGAGCCCCCTCGTGTATCTGGGGTCGTGCACTCAACTGGCTGAGGTGCCCCCCCTTCCGTTCCCCCTGAGGTGCCTGTTTTATTTCCAACTGATGTCCCTGCACTGTTCTCTCCGTCTTGTTCGGGTATCTTGTGTGGGCCTTGCCCATGCCTTTTGGGCCCAGTGATCCACGGAATATGATGGTGGAATCCCTTGGACTTGTGTTCTTGGTGTATATAATTGTATATAGTATAAATGTACATATTTGTATATATTTTTGATTCATGTCTTTGAATATATCACAATTATTCAACTCATTTCCTTTTGTCCTTGCATTCTTCCAGGGAGGGTTGGGGGTGTAACTGTGATGTATCAACATGTACTTGTGTGTGTGTTGTAGTGAGTGAGGGTGGGAGTGGGAGTTTTACGTGTTGCGTTTGTCACTGTTTTTTCTCTCCCCCCTCCCCTGTGTCGTAGGTGCAGTACTCACTGTTGTCTTCGCCGCCGGCGTTCGTGCTCCTGGTAGAGGAGCAGGAAGATAAAGGCTGGCAGAATTTGGAGCTCCGGTTCCATGGCGTCCTGGCTCCTCGTGGGGTGTGTAGAGGTGAGCGTTTTCCCTTCAAAGTCCTGTTTCTGCCGTGTTTTTGTTTGCGGTGAATCCGCCCCGGAAAAGATGGCGGATTGGTGGGTTTTAATAGTGTGGGCTGTACATTGCCCTCCGCCTGTCTGTTGGCGGATACTGCTGCGATGTTTGTTTGTACCGCCGTGGCGGTCGGAGTGTTGAAGTGGCTGTCTATGTTGGCGGTTTCCGCCACGGTCGTAATTCCATTTTTTTTACCGCTGGCCTGCTGGCGGTTTTACCGCCGCTTCAACACCGACCGCCAGGGTTGTAATGACCACCTATGTGTTACATGTCCTAGTAGTGTCATATAGCCTATTTAGTTTCTCACTACTGTGAGTGCTTCTCCTCTAATAGGATCACATTGGAAATGCCCTTACATGTGTGTAAGTGGTAGTTTCTGATCCATAAGGAATGGAGTGGGCATGTGTGGTATGGTTGGAATGGTAGTGAAAAATCCAGTTTACTGGTGCTGGTGGATTTTACATCACTATTTAAGAAATGTCACATTTAGAAAGTGGGCATTTCTCTGTGCTCATATCTCTGGTGCTTTGCAGCATCGCTCCAATCCATGTCTTGGTCAGGGTGACAGCTTCACTTAGTGGATACTCCCAGACAGCCATACATCAGCGAGGGTTAGGTGTGGCAGGGTTACATCTTCATACTCATGGTCTTCTTGGGCTGGGAGAGAGGGAGGAGGGGCACACTTTACACCTGTTTAGGCTGTGTTCTGCACTCACACAAAGTGGCTCGTCTGCCCCCCACTGATGTATGGGGCCAGGCTAAAGGAGAAGGGGAATTCCTGGAACTGGTCAGATCTGGCTGGGACCTTCTGCCACCTTCTAGAAGCTGGACATGTGAAGTATAAGTAGAGGGGCTGTCACCTCATTTTTTGGAGACCATTTTTGGAACTGGGACTGAACCTCTGTCAGAAGGACTGCTGGACTGCACTAGGGACTCAACTGGACTGCTCTTCTGTGGATGCCCTGCTACCTGCTGCTGCTGGGTAACATAAAGGACTCCCTGGATTGCTTTGCTGCTTGTGGCCCTGTTGCCAACCTGTTCCCTGATGTTGGACCCCTGGGCACTGGGGTGATGTGAGGAGCAACCGCCAACCCTGCCTTCTTCCTTGTTGAATGAGCTGGCCTGCAGTCCTGTTTTTGTACTCCAGCCAGTGCTCTCAGCTTGTGGTGAGTGTTTTATTTATTTTTTCCCCACTTCCAGTGCAGGCTGACCTGTCCCTGGTCCTGAAACTACAGTGGGCACTTTTTGTTATCTTCCCCCGTGCAGGAAGAGCACGTTAAAAGGATGCTACTTGGCATCCTCAAGAAGGCACTCCCTATGGATGCCAGATTGCATGGGTGGAGGTGCTCAGTCTTATTCAAGAATGATGTGGTGCAGGCCAGCCTGTGGGGAAAGGAAGAACAGAGCATGTTGCTAGTACCCGGCCGGGCTGGCTCCCAGCTGCTACACACTGCACGAAGTTGGGAGACTGCTGCAGCAGCTGCCATGCCCCAACCAGGTCCGGTGCCTTCGAAGACAGTAGGATCACCCAGGGGAGTGTAACTGAAGACCCCAACCCAGGGGCTGCTAAGTGCAGGATCGTCAACTTGATCCCCACACCTCCTTCCAGCAGCTACACCCATTCCCTGAGGTATTGGGGGCACAGGGAACGTTCCATTGCTCCCCAGCACCGTTCAAGGAAGCCACCAGGGTCGGGCAGATGGAAGGGTTTGATAGACACGGCACGCATGAGAAGCTGTCTTTGCTCTGTGTCGTCACAGTGGACCCATAGGGCACTGTTGCAGCCTAAGGGCCAGTATCTATGCAATTGGTTTCCTGCCCACCTCTTTGCCTGGTGGTGCGGAAGGGCAAAGGCAATGCTGCAAACCCCCTGTGGAGTGCGGGGGGGAGATCCCTACAGAAAGTGTTGTTCCACAATACCGTAAATAACCTATGAGTGCGACAGACAGCTTGGGCCCTGTGTTTAAAAGTTGGAGTACCATCCTGTCAAAGACTCACATAGAAATACCACAGTATACCTAATAGGAGCACAGGTGTTCCAGTGCCTTAATATTATCTGTGGTGATTTATGTGTTCTAAACTCATAAGCATTTCTTTTGATACTTATCTGATTCATATTGATTTCTTTTCGGTACTTTCCACTCGCCTTACAGGGTCTGGTTATGGCACCTATGTGTCTTCTTTTCTATAACCTGGCACAGTTTATAACCAAAGTATATTTTGATCTTATAATGTCTATTGAGGGGCTTCCAGCACTATGAGGAAACTGAGTACCGCCATGGCATTCTAGGTGCAACATTTATGATTTACGTTGTGCATGCCTACACAGTAATTATGATTTATGATACCTTTGATCTAACGGTACATGGTGATTCATATGTGCTTTTCCATAACCTATATGCTGTGCTTTGTGCCCTGATGTTGCAAGGTATGACATTGGGATTCCTGGTAAGGAACACTGAGTCAGGATCTGTATAGCATGCACAGTGTTTACTAATATGGTTGTTTGGTCTTTGATTTATGTATAATATATTTTATATTTTCATATGCCTTGGTGTGGAACCTCTTTTGTGGTGTACTTTATTGTGTCTCTGGTGTGAATGTGTTGTGAAAATGCTTTTCACATGATCTCTGAGAATAAGCCTGACTGCTTAGTGCCTGCTACTGGGGTGAGCACAGGTTATCTTTGGCATGGAACTTACTCGTCCTGTATAGAGTGGTGGTTTGGTGGTTTCAGCCTGGCTGAGGTGCAAACCCTAGTTAGCCAAAAACCTCATTTCTAACAACTATGTACTAATTCAATTTTAAGAGGAAGTGAACTTTGGACAACCCCTAAAACAGGATTGTGAATGAATACTAATTCACAATTAGGAAGGGGCATGATGGAGGCATCTCTTCAAAATAGCAATGATTTGTGACCATAACCCAGTAGAAAACATTAAAAAATGACTGACTCCAAGTTGGCAAGATAGGCCATTTATGGGTCCTTTGGGGGCTCTTTCCCTTTGTGAATTTAAAAAAAAGTTTTTTTGGGAGTAGGCAGTGCTCCAGGGTACTTTTTGAAAAACTTTTATTTTGAACAGTCACGTTAACTTCAAGGAAGACAGACTGCATTAAAAAAAGTTTCCTTTATTTATTTGCAATAACAGACATATGGTGGACTACTGATGCCATTATGCCACCTAAACTGTGACCGCATTCGTCTATAGTAAGATTGAATTTGCAACTTACCTCATTAATATTCATGAGGTTGGTTGGATAATGACCCACTGCAACTGGAATTTAGTGAACCTTTTTAGTGAACATTAGTACATGGCAAATTGTACACTGGTCTCAAAAACACTGGTCAGAATTTACAACCAGTATTTTGCTTCTAGTATTTTGTACATCAGGCCCCTACTTCCCGCATTCCATCATATATTTTTGATTGAAAGTGTTTTAGGCTTATACATTCACGTCTGGCGAGCAGTACCCTGTAAAGCAGAGCAAAGAGCATATAGTAATTTAATGTCTGCCTGGAGCGAGCTCGGGCCTAAAACCGCAGGCTCCGATGAACAGAACAACGGGAACCTTTGCTTAGTTTCATCGAGCCACCGACAACCAAAATTGTTTGAGAACACGTTTGGAATGTGAAAGTTGAAACATTGCCAAGCAGAATTGGTTCATGCCTCTGCTCACTTCAATATATTGATGTAAATTTACCGTAGGCTTGAAGTTCATTTATCCCTTCACAAGTCACAGGAAGAAACACCTCCTTGAGAGCTTTCCTAATTGCCCAGATGTTCGCGTGAAATTACTGCCATTAATCACGGTATTGATTACATTTCTCCTCTTTTCCAGTGCTTGTCTATTTTTAACCCCTCCCCTGCAGTGACATGAGAGGCCTCCTTGTTATCCACGGCCCGCTCGGGTGCCGTTTAATTGATGGATAAAAAACACAACGGAAGGAGCTCATGTCTCTCTTGTATTACAGTAAAATCAGAGTTGCTGGGTAAACGTTGGCATGAATTACACATAGCCCTCACCCATAGCAAGTGACAAGTGATGGCTTGTGCAGAAACAACTGCGCGAGGACCATGACCCTTGAATGTTAGCTGTCACACACGAACAAACCATGTAGCTGTCAGCCAGCCCCCTTCGGGAGAGTCGTTTCATGAGTCATGACAAGGTTTTCGTTCTAATTTGTGCATTGTAGGACGTTTCCTCATACTTTAGTCAGACAAAAGATATTTGGCTCTGCTATGACACAGTTCAGGTGCTGTTTTATTAAAATGTCCTCAAGCCCATTATACCGTCAGCTCCCATGTGATGTGCAGTAGTAGTGAGATACTGTAATCTGTAGAAAAAAATATAATTATAGACACATATTTGCACCACCCATCCATCTTGTCACTGGATGAAATGTTAATTTTTTGGCACTTGTCAGCAAATTAAAACAACAATCCAGTATCCCAAGGACACGTCTCACACCTGTGGCGAGGCAATCTGAGCGAACCTTTCTTCTAGCGGTGGCTGCTCTGCTATGGCAGAAGAGCACCCCCCCCCCCAATAGCTGCAAAACTTGACTAAAATGATAACAGGCAGGAAGGGAGAGTGGTGTGCACTCCCCTCAGTGTACATGTGTGTTTGGCCAGCCATCTAAGGATGGCCAAACACACATGCCCACTGAGCTCTCTGCAACCCAGCTGCGTTGCCTGGATCGAGACAGCAGGCACAGGCTCCCAGTCTGTCTTAGAGCTCAAAGTGAAGGTGCTCAGGCCAATCCTAACACTGCGCTCATGTAAGTAGCATGAGAGCAGCGTTAGGATTGGCCACAGGGCAGTCTGGGAGCCTGTGCCTTGTGGAACCAGAAGAGCGGCATGGATGTGGCGAGATTCAGGTGACTTTAGTTTTTTTAGCTTTTTGTTTGTTTTGTCCCCCCAAACACCCACCAGTGCTACCCCATCACTTTACCTCGCCAACAGCTGCGACTGCTTTCTTCACCCACTATTGAATTAACCAGACATACCAAAAAGTTATTTTAAGTAAGTTCAGATGTGAATCTTGCACTGATCGGTCTGCGCAGGTGGGTTTGCTAAGTTGAAAAGCTGGTGAGTAAATTCTTTAGTTATGATGCCTCTCATGTAAGTGCAAAGGGACTAGGACGGAAAAAAACTTCAACCCCTATGACTCACTTTCCACTCTGAGGAAAAGTATCAAAAGGGCCTGATCACATAAACATTACAGTGGCCAAAATGGAACTAGGATTCTTTAGCATGGAGTTGTTTGCTTACATAGTGTAATCGCAAAAAGGAGTTGTCTGATCCATAGTCCATAACATTTTTGCATCAGTGTACTCAATGTAGCAAACTGAATTTGTTGCATGTTTTTACCTGATATAACCAAACAAGTAACAGCAGGTTCCTGGGTCCAGTTGCACATGGATTTCTGTGTGTTGTTTTGCTCCACAAAGAGGCACTACTATGTCTGAAAATGTAAGTTATAACAATGGGTGTGCTTGCTGTGTGCAACAGGCCCTAAATGCCCTATATATATGGGTTCTAGCACCTCTTAGGGCCAGATTAAAGGAAAGTGGAGCTGCCTTATGTGCAGTACCACTTTTCTCGCACTCCTTAGCGCCCCCCTAACTCCACAATATGTGCGCCGTATCTAAGATACGTTGCACCATGGCAGTAGTTAGGGAACTAGCTTCATATTTTTTATGCTAGTTCGGAGTTTTGCAGGATTAGCGTAAGAAATGTTGACGTTAATCCTGCAAAGCGCATTGAGGCCCATTGAAAACAATAGTGTGCCTCCTTTTAACGCCTGCTCTGAGCAGGTGTTAAAAGTACCGAAACAAAATTAAACAAAGAAATCTCTTAAAATTTCTTTGTCCAATTTTTGGGCCCCCCTAATAGGGGAATGCCCCCTTTGCATACATTATGCCTTGCATAAGCATAATGTAGCACAAGGGTCATAAAGTGGTGCAATGCACGCATTGCACCACTTAGTAAATTTGGCAGAGCAATTTTGGCCTCATTGGGCCACTTTAGCATTAAAAAAAAATGATGCTGATGTGGCGCAAGGAGGCGCTAGGGGTTCTTAAATCCACCCCTTTGTTCCTCCACCTTCCTGGGTATTTGTGTCTTTGAGGAGCCTGGAAACCTTAATCGAACACAAAACAACATCTTTTTCTTGCAAACCCTTGCCTGCTTCAACTGATGGTCTCTCCCTGTGCTCATGTACTAGGGCCCAGATTTATACTTTTTGCAACAAAACTGCGCAAATGTAGTTTTGCGGCAAAAAGTATAGCGCCAGCGTGCATCATTCCAAAGAGTCAGCTGGGCACCAAATTTATGGAATGCCACAAGCCGGTGCTAAATTTGGACTACCGTCAGAAAAATGACGTTAGTAATGCCCAACCCCAATGGCCAGTACAGGGTAGCAGGGTCCCCTGGACATGGCTATTGCACCCAGTGCCCACCACTCTAATGGCCAGCACAGGGGACCAGGGTCCCCTAGGCATAGCCATTGCACTAGTGCCATGCAGGAGGCCCCTGGTTGGGTCCCCAATGGCACATTAAATCAAAAACAAAAATACTTAGCAATACTTACCCTACTTACCTGGGATCGGGTTCTCCATCCTCTGGTGCCCTCTGGTGTGGGTGGGGGTGTTCTTGGGGCTTGGGGTGGGTACCTATGGGTCCATTCCATGGTGATTGACCATGGAAATGGGTCCACAGGTCCCCTAACGCTTGGCTTAGCACCATTATTTAGGCCCGCCTCTCACCTGTGAACCATTTTTGCATAGGAGGATAAATAAGGCACTACTGGCTTAGAGTCACTTTTTGGACAGGAATGCATCTCATTGAAGCAAGGTGAGTTCACTCATCCAAAAAATGATATTAACTCCTATATTCTGACTCTAGATGGGTCTACTGTCAAAATATGAATATGGAATTAAGTTTTCTCAGTTTTTGCGTAAACAAATGACGCACAAACAGCACAAACAGAGTATAACTATGCCCCTAAGTCCTTGATCATGTGACTGCTGTGCTTGTATATGTCTTTTAATGCTTACAAGTGAGGAAGTACAATTTCAAATGCATTCTTCTGAATATGAATCAGCAGTGACTACTGGCATCAGAGCGTGGTCCCTTTTTATGTGGAACCCTAAACGTAGGTGCTGTTGCATTGGACATTGTGCTGTATTATTTCTTTCTATCTCAATCAACAATGACTGTTCTACACCCCAATATTCTACTCCCTCCACCCATACTGTAATCCTCAATGGAGCACCTAGGCCACAAGTACTGCACCTTATTTGTCTCCCAAAATCACCTTCCTATTGTACATTTAATACAGCTCACTCTTCGCTACACCCTGTCCCCCCACGTTTGTATGTAAAAATATCATGCTACAAAAATATCATACCCAGACTATACAGATTAAAGATATGTTGAAGATATCTATCTATCTATCTATCTATCTATCTATCTATCTATCTATCTATCTATCTATCTAGTCACTAAAAAAACAAAGGTTAAATTAACATTATAGTTAGAGGAACACGTCAGTAACAACATTAATATTTTGAACTTAGTCCCATGGTCTGTACTGAAGCCAGGCCCTGCCTTTCAACAGGCCTTGGCTGTGCACAGCAGAGGTTGATCACAGTTTGTCCTTCCATCAGGCCCAGTGACCAAACCCCCTGCATGCTGCCAACCCCACACTCCACCCAACCTTTGCCGTGTGCAGCATAGGTTTGGATATCGGGCTCCAGAGACCCATCCTCACTACCACGGGCAGAGAAATATATGTTCTTCTCACCTGGAAGGAGCATTTTTAAATCTTCTGACAAACAGGAGCAAAAACAGAAGTCTGCTCCCAGCCAGCAGGAGATTTAAGCACGCTCTTGCCCGAATAAGAGAAGATTTTTGTTCTGTTCTGATTCCCTGCCCGCAAGACTACGGGCAGGGAAACAGAACACATATAGCTCCAGCCTGGAGGGAACAAGCAGAAAACAAGCAGAAAACAGCTGCTATTTCCAGGTGGGAGCAATGCCGGCTCCTGCACCATGCAGGAATCTGGTTGGGGCTACAAGGACCCTGAGGGGCCCCCCTCCCTTTAGAATTCAGCCCCAGTGGTGCTATTCCCTAGGACATTTAATGCTTGGGGATGGGGGCTGCATGGCCCCCCTCCCCTTTATTTTTGGATTTGGTCTTGGGGCCAGGCCCTGTGGCCAATCCAATGCTGTACATGGCCAAAGGCCATATTGAGTGTGGGGATGGCTGTCTGCAAGGGGGTTGGCCACAGGCCCTGTGGTCAACCCCACACTGCGCATTGCCGATGTCCTGTACAGTGTGGGCAGCCAGGCCCTTTGGCCAGCCCCACCCTGCGCATGGCCAAAGGCCATGTGTAGTGTGGGTTTGGCTGTCTATGAGGGGGGATTGGTCTCAGGGCATGCCAAAGGCCATGCGCAGTGTGGGGCTGGCTACTTGCAGCTGGTTGGAAGAAGGGCCAAACCTGAAGACGGTTCCCAGTGATGGTGGGGGGGTTGGCAGTAGTATGGTAATAAAATGTTACTTTATTTAAAAAAAAAACCTAGACATTAATTGAAAAAAACAAAGGTTAAAGTAATGTCATAGTTAGGTGAAATGTTCAGTAACATAACATTTTAAACTAAAAGAAACACAGAAGTTCACCAATAATGGCATGCAAATAGTAACCATCCTGATCCTCTGAAGTGGAGCATTCCTTACCGGGATATGTTGAAGGCAAGAATGAATTGTAGTTCAAGGGAGGATTTTCAGTTTGAATTAAGAACTATGGCCCATATTTATACTTTTTAGCGCCGCATTTGCATCATCTTCTGACGCTAAAGTGGGGCAAACTTACAAAATACAATTGTATTTAGTAAGTTTGCACCGCTTTTGCGTAAAAAAGCGGCGCAAACGCAGCACTAAATAAGTATAAATATAGGACTATGACTGCTTGTTTTCAAGAAAGAGGGTATCCTTCATGGGTACTGGATAATGCATGGAAAGGGTAGAGGACAAACACAATATAACATATATGTGTCACATAGTGGCACTCGCCACTGTGTAGGCATAATAAAGTCAGAGTTTCCAATGGAGCATTTTTGATTTGGTTATAACGTTCGGGGCGGTTTGACCAATCTGCACTCAACTTTCCCAAAAAAAATTTCATCCAGCCCTTATACATACATATATGTATAAATGTTCAAGTAAATTTATGACTTGCTTTGGTAATAAAGACTTAACATATTTTTAAAAAGGCTGACATTTACTGCAAAAGTACAGTTAAAGTGCAGTTACAGATACTTTACATATTAAAGTTGCAAAACACACACACATATTTATAAATAAATTTCCACAGTTTTACTGTAAATAAAAGTTTCTTCTACATTGTTTATCTTTTTTAATCCTGTAGTCACTTGTACATCTGATACAGCCTTTTCTGAATTGTTAGCCTTGATAAATGCTAAACTGTAGACCTTATGCCAAAGAGAAAACATTTCAAAAGGGCACTTTTCTTTTTATTTAATTGAAACAGGCTAAAATGCAATAATTTTCTCAAGTTTATTACAAGCGAGCAGATGCCATAAAATAGCTTTTGAAACGGAAGTTGGACATTTTAGTCGAATTAGCATTTTCATGTGAACTGAGGAAGTTATTTTCAAGATACACAAACGGAAATTCTAAAGGTTATAGTTTTCTACTGACTGGGTAGGATGCTTTAGATTGACTGTGATGCATGAGTCATTGCTTGCCAGTGCTACAAAAGTGCTTCTTCTGATCAGCTGATAAACTACTAACCTTTGAGGCATGGACCATGTCTGAATGATTGGACTGGATAGAAAGCTGACTGTAGCAAAGCTCATTAAAGCCAAATGCCGTTAAGTAAGAAATGCGTTTAGCTGCACCAATGCCCTCTGTTCAGACAAATAAAGGTTCACTGTCACTTTCTTTGGAGGTCAGGAGACCAGATGATGAAAAGGTCAGTTTTTTTGTTGCAAGTATATCTGAGAGGGACAAACATACCTAATGTAGAAAATGCAGAATAGAACTTGGGGTCCAATGTCTTATTCCTGTTTCACAAAACCGTCACTGTGTGTGCACAGCAAAGAGATTGCAAACAAAAAAAATGTTTTTACTTAGAAAGATGTACTAATCTATCACAGAGCAATATTACATTGGTAGGATTCACAAAAATGTTGCCTCATAATAGTAATGAAGGAGGATTCCTTTGCAGATCCTACCAAATGGCTGCGAATGGATGGATGCAGGCCTCCAAAGGAGAGCAGACAACAGATTATGTACTGACATTCACAAAATGCTAAGATTGCATCCTGCGTCCATTCTAGAGACAAGTCCATTACTAAAAAGTGGACAGCGGTGGTGACATTGGACACTCCTGGCTCGTTTCCTTCTCTGCGTTAAAAGGAGGGGTTAGAGAGCCATTCACCAGAACTCTAGCACTGGGGTTCTGGTATTTGCTTTGTAATACCCGACAGAATTTCTCCCTAAAGTTGAAAATCTCAAACAGGGTATCCAAACAGATCCAATTAACTCTGTCAAATGCGTTTGTGGTGTCTAACACAACTACTGCCAGAGGTACCTCTCATGTCGTAGCTAAGTCTATTGAGCTGATCAGCCCCTGCGTCAGTGCATGCATATACTTTCCCTTAAGAATCGCTTTTTGATTGTCATATATTAGCCCACCAATTGCACTGCTCATCTATCAGCCAAAATGTTCATGAAGATCTTCTATTCACTATTTAAGAACGATATTGGAGTATAAGAGTCAGAGTTCCTTGGACACATCCCTGGCTTTAATAATAGCATAACAATGGCTTCATTCCAGGACAGGGGAAGCATGTTACCTGACTCCAAAATTTCACTAAAGAGCTTAGTCATAACCGGTATTATACTCTCACCCAAGACTTTTTAAACTTCCAAAGGTAAATAGTCTGGACCTGGTGTTTTATCCACTTTGCTAGATTTATTATCTAGTCGTACTTCAAGCCACCCAATGTATTTGTTAAGTAGGATGTTCTTCTCATCCTTCAGTGCACCCAGTTCTAAATACTTAACCCAACTCCTTGCCATCTCTTCTGTAACAAGACAGAAGTACTCATCATGGGCCCTCAACCCGATGTGTGGAACGACCCCTCGGAAGCCCACCCATCCCCATGAACCAAGTGTGAAACCTCAGGATCATCCTGGACTCCAGACTCAACATGGACCACCAAATCAGCTGTCACATCCACCTTCTTCTGCACCCTCAGCCTCCTACGCAAGACCTTCAAATGGATCCCTCTCGAACACAGAAAGACCATCACACACGCCCTCATCACCAGAAGACTGGACTACGGCAACGTGCTCTACGGCGGGATCAACAAGAAACTCACACGCAAACTATAGAACATTCCGATCGCCGCCACCAGACTGGCCCTCAACCTGCCACGACACTGCCACATCTCGCAACACCTGCACACACTACACTGGCTCCCCATAGAGAAAAGAATCACCTTCAAGATCCTCATCTACGCACACAAAGCCCTCCACAACACTGGACCAGCCTACCTGAGTAGGTGTCTCGAAATCCACGTACCCCACAGGGCCCTAGGCTCAGTCCAGATCTCTCTTGTCAAAGTACCCCGCATCAAGAAAACCAAAACAGGGTGACGCTCTTTCTCCTACCTCACAGCTACTGCTTGGAACGTCCTTCCACTCCACATTAAACAAACCCCCCCCCTCAACTTCATGAAGGAACTGAAGACATGGCTTTTTTAAGAACCACCTCACCAGTGAACCCTACACCCCCCCCCCACCAGCACCTTGAGACCCTTGCAGGTGAGTAGCTGCACTGATTGATTAACCTCGACATCCTCTGAATATAATTCCTTTAAAAAAACTTCTGAAAGTATCTTCAACCTCTCTGCTACTCCTACTTATGGCCCCGGTTTTCTTGCAGAGTAACTCACTTACTATATTTCTGGCTAGATCCGACTTTTTTTTACATGCAAGTAACTTCCCGCAGTTTTCTCCCTACCCGAAATGAGCTACTCTATTCACCTCTTATCTCTTCCTGACCACCCAACAACTGCTGTGATCTGATCCTTTGCTGCCTGAAGTAGCACCCTGTGATAATATATCTCCTTTCAACCAAGACCCTGCCAAGATAGCTGCTCCTCTGCCTCCTGCACCTGTAATTTCAGCATATTAATCTCCTCCTTCTGCTTCTCTCTTTTGCAGGCAGCAAACCTGATGAGTTTGTCCCTTAAAAAAAGCTTTAAAAGAGTCCCTCAACCTCCCAAGAAAGGCCAAATTTAAAGTAATGCAAAAAAACTCCTCTGTGTCTGATTGGAGCCCCATTATCACCTTCTCATCCAGTAACAACCTCCTGTCTAGCATCCACCTACTCTGCTCAACAGTCCAAGCTTTCCGTTGAGTGGTCCGACAGATGGGCTCCCATATGCACAATGTCCTGCACAGAGTCCTTTAATCTCTAATCAACCAGAAAATAATCAATCCTTAACTGGTGCCTATGTTTTTTATTATTGAAGATATACCCCCACAGCAACCCTATCCTTACTCTCTGCCCATCGTGCAGCCCCAACTGATTCAATATGGATTTTATCTGAGATTGCCTTCCTCCATTTACTCTTGACCTGCTACCTGATGAGCTATCTAAATCATAGTTCAAAACAATATTATAATCCCCCATCAAAATAGGAGGGTCAGAAAACTGCAACAGATGTTGAAATATATCTATCAGTAGACCTGTGTCATCAAAGTTTGGCCCATAATATCCTACTAGGGTGCATGCACAATCATATGCCAACAGCTTCAAAATTACCCACCTTGCGGTTTATCCACCACACTTTCCTGGAACAAAATGTTTGGGAGTTTTTTAAGTACAATAGCAACTCCTTTCGTTCCCACATTTTCACTAGTGCACACCACTTGTTGTACCCATCTTAGAGGCTTGAACACACCCATACATTCTACCTTAGTCAGATGCATTTCCTGTAGGACAATTACATTAGCTTGATAGTCCCTTGAATACTGCAATAGCTTCCCCCTGCCTGCTTTTCACCCGTAATCCATTGATGTTCCAGGTCAGAATTCTTAATATATTAAACCTCCCCATTTTTCCTGTATCTCGCCCCTCGAGTAACCCTTCTGAAGCTCAAATACATGATCTAGATCCCAGCATTCATCATACCCGCAAGAACTCATCAGTTCCTGAATACTTGTTATTTTTTAGATTTTTTCCGAACGTGCACAACACCCTGTGCCCATACACCCTCCACTCAAAAACAACCCACCTCCACCCCTTAGGAGAACCCTCACAGACTACCCCACTGCGTACCGCCTTTGAAGACCCCCCACTAAGTAGGTTCAACACTTCATCTTAACACTGTAGCAGTCAAAAATGTTCAGAGAGAATTTAAAAAAAGGAAAAATCAGCTCCCAGAGCATCAACCCTTAACCAAATCACCAGCAAAGGAGTACGAAAGAGGACAGTTATCTTTGCTCTTGAGTGGCCCTCTCCAATTCCATGTTTAAGTCATTCACCCCTTTGCAATCTCTAAAATAGTACTTTTTATTATTGTGCAAGAGGGGAACTTTAACTGAGCTGTGGCCCCCAGCCTTCTTTACAAATCAATTCTCTTCGCCAACTCCCATTGTCTGTTGAGAGTTATATGAGAAATTTCCAACCTGATCTCAAAAGACACTCCTTCCACAGTTAGGTCCTGATTTATACTTTTTGGTGCAAAACTGCACGAACGCAGTTTTGCACCCAAAAGTTTAGCACCGGCTTGCACCATTTGTGTGCACCAGCCGGGCACCATATTTATGGAATGGTGCAAGCCGGTGTAAAGGGTAGGGTGGCGTAAAAAAATGATGTTAGCCAGGTGGGGCTGGCGGTATGGAAGAAGGGGATTTTGCACCAAAAAATGATGCTAAGAAGGCTAGAGTAAAAACAAAATGACTCTAACCTGCCTAGAGTAATTTTCAGATGCAAAATCATCCATACTACATGACTCCTGTCTTAGAAAAGACAGGAGTCATGCCCACCACCCCAGTGGCCAGCACAGGAGACCAGGGTCCCCTGGGCATGGCCATTGCACCCAGTGCCATGTAGGGGGGCCCATTTCAGGGCCCCAAAATGCACTTAAAAAAAATAATACTCACCTGTGCTTACCTATACTTACCTGGGATGGGGTCCCCCATACTCTGCTGTCCCTCTGGTGTAGGTAGGGGTGCCCCTGACCCAGGAGCTTTCCACCATGGAAATAGGCCCACAGGTCCCCTAACGCCTGCCCTGACCTAGGCATTAAACAATGGTGCAAAGCAAGCTTTGCACCATTTTTTGACCCCTCCCGGCATTGATTTTAGCACAGGGGTATAAATATGGCGCTGAGGGGGGCATGGTGAGGCCGCCAATCCGAATGGCCGCCTGAGCACATAGCTCTGTGCGCTGGGCCGGATCAGGGCCTGCGGATGTCGCTCGGTGCCTGCGGAGAGCCTCCCCTGCTATCCTAAGGATCCCTGGAGGCACACGGGACCCAAGAAACGGGGAACGAGATGTCCCGCGACACCCAGCAGCTGTGGCGGGCCCTCACAGTGTTTGGCCGGGCGCGAACTCAATTTGAGCCCGACGGGAGTGTGTTAACGGTGGAGAGGGAGGTAAGGACCGCCTCCCGCAGACCGTGCACCCGTTTTCGCTGTTTTCGCATACCAATGTCAATGATGGCCAGGACGCCCCAGAGAAGAGAGATGAAAGGTGATTACCCTTCCCTTATAGCAATACAAAAGGATGATGGACGGAGTGCTGACAATGCAAACACTCACCCCCAGTCACAGATCTGGGTTTAATCCATTGTTGTTTTGCTCACCATGCCACCCCAGTTTGGATCCAGCCATATGCAAATCAGTCTTGACCCTGTTCCTCATGGGAACAGTCCAGCCCGAACTGCCAGGCCAGGTCCTCCCTGGACCAGAAACAAGCATCCTGGGACCAGTTTCAGGGTATCACCCTTCTTCAGCCAGGCTAGCTTGATTCCAGTGTCACAGTGAGCAAGGGACCCACGTCTGGGCATACCCTTCCCACTTAGGGCAACTTTAGCAACACAAAAGCATGATGGACGGAGTGCTGACAATGCAAACACTCACCCCCAGTCACAGATCTGGGTTTAATCCATTGTTCACCCTTCCCCTTCTGGTCAATAACTTAAATTAACTTACGAAGGCCTGAGATAGCCCCGTAGTGCCCTGACACACCAGAGGGCCTCCCTGGGAGCCCCGAGATGCGCTAACTAAGCACCATCAACCATATCCAGTGTGCGGGAGGGAGTAGCACCATTCTACCCTGCCTGGAGCTTCCTCGACGAAGGCCGGTGCCAACCTTGGGAGACCAGGTGAGGAACCATTATCCTCATGGAGTAACTGGACCCCTCAGGGAACATTTCACAGGGCAGGGACCATCGGCCTGTTTGCAATGCCACAGTGACAGGGTCCCCATCAATCGGACCCACCGGGCCTTCTTAACACAGTCATCTCTCCTCTGGCCTCCACTTCCAGCGTCCTGGCTTTAGACTGATAAGCAACTTTGGGCCTGTCGTTGCCGGAATTTGAATTTAGAAGCTTTAGAGGCAGAGTCCATTGCCTCTTTAACAGAACATTGAAATAGGAGTGTGAGGAAAAGTGGGCATAGTCCGGTACTCTGAACCTCCCATATGCCAGTGTGATCCGTACAATCAAACTTGTTTCCTTTTACAGACTTGTCCTGTCTGTTTGATATCTGTTTGATACCTTTTGCCGACAACAATCATCAGCCTTACTACCGGGCACATTGCTAACGAAGTACCCTGTGCATATCTTCACTCGGTACTTCATTCTCGGAATCTCTGATCCCTGGGGCAATGCCAAGCGGAAAGTCCTTTGGTAAGCACTCCCGCCAACTGTTGTTCTCTGAGGCCCTGGCACAACCTACGGCTATGGCAACGTAGGGAACCCCTCCGGGTTCTGCGCCCTCACCCACTGCTCCCCCCGTTGGAGATGGCAGACCGCATCCTTCAGGAGATTGCTGCGGAGGGGCGCCGCCTAGAGACAATGGATTCCAGAATCTCTGAATTGACTGTAGCCTCCTCCTCCATTCGGGCGGACATAGCTGGCTTTCGAGATACTGTGCATAACTTAGATCAGCGCCTCACAATCGTGGAAGATCATGTAGCGGTCCTACCCGGCCAGGAGGCTGAGTTGAGATCCCTACGAATAAAGGTCATCGACTTAGAGGATAGGAGCCGTGGAGACAACATGCACCTTTTCGATGTTCCGGAACACAAAGAGGGCTCTGATGTAAAAACTTTCCTAAAAAATCTCTTGCCTGAGCTTACAGGTTTGGAGTACTCACCACCATTAGAGTTCCAAAGAGCACACATGATCGGTCCCCTCCATAAAGCGACCTCCGACAAACCACAGCCCATCATCATATGCTTCCTGCGGCATGAACAGGCTCGACAAACCATCTTGGCAGCCAAATCTGAAGGACCATACTCTCTTGAGGGACATGAGATCAGGGTGGCAGCCGATTTCTCCAGACCAACAAATGAAAAGCGGAAAGCATTCCTGGCTCTTCGTCCCCAGCTCAGAAACTTAGATATTAAATATGGTCTCTTTGAGCCAGCGCGCATGTGGGTCACTAATAATGGCAAATCCAGGGATTTCACTGAACCAGCGGACCTCAGTGCCTTCTTGAGCGGCCTGGCTTCTCATCCTATGGACACCACCGCTACGCATTCAGACCTGGACAACCTCACCCACGAGGATTTACCAGCAGTCTCCTCTTCGCTGTCTCAACCCCAGCGTCTTGCCTCACAAAAGAGAAGCAGGATCTATGATCACTCATCTAAATCTCAGGAGGGTAGCGATCACGCCTTCCAAGCGGTGATTGATCATACTCAGGACCAGGGCAGGGACAAGTCCCACTCCCCTTTGAAACCTACTCTTGAGAAGCACCCTTGATGCTGGACCTAGGGGAGCTCGGCGATCTTCCCACTTCTTATTCAATAACAAGTTCCTATTCTCCGGACAGTTAAGTGCCAGAATAAACTATCACTGTCATTGTTCTCTTTCCTGGTGGGGTGAGGTCGATGGGGGGTCTGGGCGGGCGTCTTGCCCTCATGCACTAACTGTATTTGTTATGATTTATCCTTACTCCTGGTTGGGCTATGTGGCCACTTCTCTTGTGAATGTCATACTACCCTGAGGATTGGCTATGGCTCATGTCTCGGAGCAACAATGGATGTACCAGTTCGCTATCATAATGTTGCATGTGCTCTTTGCTGCTGCTAGCTGAACGTTTGTTCCTTTTCGCCTAGGTTTTGTGTGGTATTGATTATGCTGCGTATGTCATGTGCTCAACCTCTGGTTGTTGATTGGGTTCATGCTGTCAGATACTGACGATTCCCCCCCCCTGTCCCGCTCATTTCCACCCATTATACTGAGGAAATGTCCTGACGGCACAGGGTACGGGTCTTCTGTCCCCATGCCTGGCCTTTCTAGGTTTCTAGGATTCTATGAGTGTGTTTCCCTTTCCAGGCATCCCCTGGGCCACGTTGCTTCAATTGTTCTCTTTTCTCAACCCTGGGTTTCTTATCTTGCCCTCCCCTTGAAGTCCATGGACCTATCTCATTGGTGTTATTGACTTTGGTGTGCGTGCATGGACTACATGTTTCTTTGTTACTATGGTTGGTTATCTTTTTACGACTATTTGTCTGGATGGTTGACCAGAGTGTATTTCTCTCTCCTTCATTCTATGGAATAGTCTATTCCCATAATCATATTTTGGTCTCTATTGCCCTCCACACCCTGGCCGTTTTCTCAGTCTATACCACTGCATGGCTCCACATGCAGGGGAGTCCCCTTGGAATTCATATTAGTTAGCATATTGATTCCCTTGTCCCCCTCCCGGTTTCCCCTCGATAACCGCCGGTGTGCGAGTCTCCCAGGTTCCGACCCGCAGTTTAACAGGACTTCCAGTGACAATATATTTCTCGTTCACCGTATCTACCCCTTATTTTCTCCCGTAACTCTGGTTCATTAATTTTTCTCCCTACTTTCTTTCCTCCTTTTTTTCTGGGTTTTCCTTTTTTTTTCTCTCTTTCTCTCTTTTGTCTTTTCCTCCTTTTCTGTGACCAAAGGGTTTTCCCCTCATCACCTGTCTCACCTTTTTTAATTGCCCCATTTCAAACCACAAGTCTGCAGAGTCCCGCTACATCTATCTCCCACGTATATCCATTGTATTGCCGACCGCGAAGTCCCCAACTACCCATAAACCTGCGCTCATAATCCACTCTATCACGGGGTAGACGGTCCCGCTCACAGTTCTCTCTTGGAATGTACATGGCATGACACATTATATCAAGCGTCAGAAGGTCCTCTCTTATCTCTGGTCAAAAAGTACTGACATTGCTCTCTTGCAGGAAACTCACCTCACCCCATCTGAGTAAGAAAAACTCCGCAGAGACTGGGTGGGCAATGTGCTTTTCAGTGGAGCGCCAGCTGAGCATGGCGAGTCGCAGGGCTCGGGGAGGAAATTCGGGGTTGCAATACATATTCATCAATCCCTCCAGTTTAGGCTTCTTTAGACATGGAACGATCTGGAAGGGCGCTACGTATTGGCCAAGCTTACTCTTGGATCTTCTATGATTTGTGTTGGTTCCATATACGCTCCCATTGGCTCCAAACGTTCTTTTTTCCTCTCTCTTAACAGAATTCTGTCAGAGATTGGGGCCTCCCAATACTTGTTGGGCGGGGACTGGAACTTAGTGCAAGATGCCATCTTAGATCGTTCCAGTGGCCTAAACATAGGTAATAACGCAGACCGGGCCCGTTTCCCTGACGTTCTGTCAGACCATGGTCTATTGGATCATTGGCGTCTTTGCCATGCAACCGACCTCAAATATACTTTTGCTTCTACAGTGCATGGGTCTCAATCTCGGCTAGACTACTTTTAAATTAATCACCGGTTATTACAATCGATCCGAATGTCTGAAATCCTTCCGGCCACATTGTCTGATCACTCCCCGATTTTACTAGCTCTGGAGTTAGGGATGGCCTCGCTGGGTCGTAAGCCTTGGCATCTTCCAAACTTTAAATATTGGTCCCCGAAGGGAAAAGAACAACTCAGATCTCATCTTGCCACATATCTTCAGAATAATAGGGGTTCTGTCTCCTCACCACAATTATTGTGGGCGGCAGGGAAGGCGACCATTGGAGGACAGCTTCTGAGGGATGCAGCTATCTCCAATGCCCAAATGAGGGCCAAGCAGAGCGATCTGGAAGCTTGCATTGTCCAGGCCCTCGGGAATACACCCGAACGCCCACTACAACCATTCGTCGATGTCTGGAGCTAGCTAAAGTGGAGCTCAACTCACTCTATACGTCCCAAGCAGAATATGCCTTACAGTGACTGAAAGGCTGCCATTATGAGCACGGCAAGAAGGCAGGTCATCTGTTGGCCGCTCAACTCCGTCAGAGGGAGGCGGCGCTGGCCATACCAGCTTTACACAGTCCTGACGGTTAGTTTATCATGCATCCACAGGCAATTGCGTAGGAGTATGGTTGCTTTTATCAAACCCTATATACACCGGAAACACCTGTAGATATCGGGCGATTGGAGGCATTCCTTGATACAGCAAATATACCATGTCTTTCAGATGAGGGTAGAGCACTCCTAGAGGGTGACATCAGCAAAGAGGAGATACAGCAGGCGATAGCCAACCTTTCTTACCATAAGGGGCCCGGTGAAGATGGGTTCACATCAAAGTTTCATAAATGGTCAGGATCAGATACTGTAGATGCATTATATGAGGCATTCCGAGGGGCGGACCAGACGGGATCATAACATCCTCTTTGCAACAAATCCTCCATAGTAGTTCTCCTCAAGCTGGGCAAAGACCCTCTTCTGTGCGGTAGCTAACGCCCCGTATCTCTTCTTAATGGAGATAGCAAGATACTGGCAGGGATTATGGCTTCTCGCCCCAGAAAGGTAGTCCCCTCTTTAATCCATCATACCCAAGTGGGTTTTGTTCCGGGCCGTTCGTCAAGAAACCACCTCCACACATTGTTCCACGCTATTTGGACTGCCCTGGATTCTCAGGAGGAGGCCCTTGCCCTCTCACTTGATGCTGAGAAGGCATTCGATCGAATAGAGTGGTGGTACCTCTTCGAAATATTACGCTGTTTTGGTCTAGGGACAAATTTTATCAACAAAGTATGTCTACTCTACGACTCTCTGACAGCCCAAGTAAACTGCGGCGAGTTCCTTTCTGACGTTTTTTCAGTCAGCAGGGGGATGCGCCAGGGATGCCCCTTGTCCCTGTTATTATTTCTTTTCACTGTGGAGCCTTTAGCGGCATTGATACGTAACTCCAATCTTATATCCGGAATCCCGGTTCCAGGCGGCCGATCCACCATATATCTGTATGCTGATGATATTCTTCTCACCCTCACCGACCTATCCACTTCTCTTCCAGCTCTTTGAGCTGTCCTGCCGGAATTTGAGCATCTTTCAGGCTACCGGATCAATTGGGACAAGAGTGAGGCGCTACCACTGTCTCCTGTAACAGTTCGTGCCTCTGTCCAGGGACTTTCAGTTCAATGGAAACAGTCACATCTTCGTTACCTGGGCATCGATGTTAACAGAGGTTTGGATAACATAGTGGCAGACAACCTGGATCCTTTAATTTGCAGTATGAAACGGGACTTTGGGGTAGAGTTCAGGTGGTGCGCATGGTGACCTTGCCACGTTTCTTATATGTTCTAGGTATGTTGCCCTTACGAATACCCTAGTCCCTCCTTCGAGAAATAGATCGTAATTTCCAGTCATTTGTTTGGGGATCCATGCGCCCGCAGTTGTCCCAAACCACTTTGCTTGCCAGACGTGAGTACGGAGGTTTGAGTCTCCCCTCAGAGGAACATTACACCTTGGCACTACATCTTTCGCAGATGGTCTATTTACTCCCAGGAATACGGGATCCGCCCCTCTGGGTGGAAATCGAACGAACGCTTTCAAGTGTTGAATCAGGACTCCAGGTTATATATAATGCAGACCCGATCCCCCAACAAATTCACAACCCTATGACTGGAGCCATGTGAACTGCATGGCGACAAGCACACCGCTTATTGAACGTAGATCCTCACATACATGACAGGGCAATCATCTGGGGCAATAAAGGCTTTCACATTGGGGGAAAGCCCATTTTTCGAAAGGGCTGGTGCTTGAAAGGTCTCTCAAGGGTAGATCAATTCCTCATGGGGGACAGATGGAAGAGGTTCCTGGAACTCAAGGAAGAATTTGTTTTTCCCGAACATCAATTGTGGCGTTTTATACATCTCAAGCACTGTCTGATGAGTCGTCTTGGGAACCCCACTCTACAACTCATTCAATCCCCGATACTTCATTACCTGGAAACTTGAGGGGAAATGAAGGGGGCCATATCAGGCCTACAAGCCTTGCTAAGACGACATCTCTTTTCACTCCCCCGCCTGGTCTCCCTTAAGAAAAAGTGGTAGGCACGTCTACAGGTCGGGTATGATTTGGAGGACTGTGCGGATATAATCGAGGCCAGAGACCGTGGAGCCCGAGAGGCCAGCGCAAAATGTAGTCTTTTTAAAATGTTACACAACTGGTATTGGACCCCCCAGAAGCTCCGTACTGCCTCATGCCTCCTGCTGGAGATGTCCTCATGAGCGCTGTAACTTACCTCACATTTTACACAACTGCCCAGCGAATACAGCCTTTCTGGCGTGCAGTAGGGGCTACTCTTAGGGAAACTCTACCCTTACCACCCTCCCTCACACCACTTCTTTTGCTACATGACACCAGGGAACTCCCTGAGCTCTCCAGGCTGCAACTTCGCTTATTACACACTGCACTCGCCATGGCAAAGATATGCATCCTCTGATATTGGCGGGCGGCACTCGTACCCTCTCACCGGGAGTGGATCTCTGCAATGTTTCAGCCTGCTTCCCATGAGCGTCTTATTTATGACCTACAGGATAAGACAGATGTATTTCCACAGACATGGTCAATCTTTCTCTCTGGTCCGGTGACCTGATTATCCCCCATATGGGATACGTCACAGATGCTCCAGTGGCGCTACGCCTCCCAGTTAACCTTATCATTATACTTCATTACAAGTCAGTTCTACTATCCTTCTTAATTCTACGTTGGACTCCACCAAGCGCACACATGCATTTTCTTCAGTTCTTTCTCCACGCTGGTTTTTTATAGACGTATCTCCTGCTTTACATCCTTCCCTCCCTCCTTTGGGTCCTTTGTCCCCCCCTTGGTCCCTATTACTATTACTATTACTACTACTATTACTATTACTATTACTATTATTATCATCATCTTCATTATCATTCTCATTTTCACCATTATTATTATCCTCATCCACATCATCGTTCTCTCTCTTATTATCATGCTCCTTTCTATTTACACCATTTCCCTGTTTCTGTCCTCTCTATTTTTCTATGTACTTTCCCTTCTGCCTTTGCCCTTTCTGTTTCTCTCTTTGATATTCTCTTTCTCTCCCTTCCTATTTCCTCTTGCTATCATTTCTTTTTCTTCTTATATAGTTCTGTTATTCATTATTTGTCCTTTCTTAGCTCATTTTTGAATTCATTTCTCTTTAGTCAAATATATTTTCTTTAACTATGATTCTATCCTTGTCATTGCATATTACTATTCAGAGACACTCATTCCCATCCTCCACATGGCAACCACTGAGGCGCTCCTTTCCTCCAATCCCCCTTCTTCTATGGCTCATTTCGGGTCTTTCCTTCTTTAAGTCCAAAGGAGGAGTATTACTTCCCCTCAGGGGTCCCATAGGCCTTCATGTCCTGTCTACAGTCAGATGTCCCCAGATTGGAGGTTCTATAATGTTATTTGCCCAAGACGTTCTGATACTCCTTTTCATTTCCACCCCCACTCAGCTGGGGGTCTTTGTTACTACGGGATCTCTAATGATGGGGCCGGTTGGAGAGGACAGATTTAATAACCCTGTTAGCAATACATATCCCCGTGTCCTTTCTTGATGCCTGAGATGAGGTGCATAATTACAGAACTTTACATAATTGTACAATGGTGACGCTGATTTGCTCCTAGAAACATATGTTATGTTATTTCCTCCTCCAATGTTTTGTTATTGCACCTCTCTATTGAGGTCAGGCATTTTAGTATTATATCACATTGTTATTGTATTATGGATGCTCCGTATAGTATATTTTAGTAGATGTTACATATTTTAGAAATCATTATTAGGTAGCAGACATGTTCGAGAGGCTTCACCGCCATTGATTGTCTCTATTTTTTCATTTGTTTGATATCTCACTGGTGGGGCCCTATCAGGCCTTTGATTATATGATGTATACAGGTTTTAGGGGCTTGCTGTTTGTTCTCTGTTTCTGTAGGCTACATAATATTTTGAAAAATGACAATAAAAACATACCACACAAAAACGATGGCGCTAAGGGCATAGAGTCATTTTTTGCACAGGAACGCCTACTTTGCATCTCATTGACGCAAAGTAGGTTTCCACATCCAAAAAAGGACTTTAACTCCATAAATTTGGCGCTAGACGTGTCTAGCACCAAAGTATAAATACAGAGTTAGTTTCAAATCTAATTTGCGTAAAACAAGTGACACATATTTGCAGCAAAACAAGTAAAAATATGCCCCTTAATGCCTTCTGCTTCAGAGCAGCCGAGCGAATACATTATTGAATAGACTATGGCCCTCATTATGACATTGGTGGTAAATGGCACTTACCACTAAGCTGACTGCCGCCAACATACCGCCGCCGCCGCGGATATCAGCTTACCATATTATGACACACACATACCAATCCGTCACTATACAGCCACACTCAAAAGTCCGCCAGCCCAAAGGTCAGTGATAAAGTGGCAGTAACAAAACCCACACCATTAAGCCAACAGAACTACACCCACAACATTATGACCCACGAATCACCACGGCGGACATTCAATGGCGGTAAACCATTGGCAGTACATACTGCTGCCCTCAAAATACACACACTCAAACAAAACAACACCACATTGGACAATTCAAACTACACACACCTGACACACATACACACACCACACCCACACACCCGCAACAATATAAAACACACACCCACATTACCCACAACCCTTTACGAATACCAATAATTGCCACCAGAGATTCACAGCAAGAGCACCCACACAACCAGAGCCACATACCAAATACACCTATACACCACTAACACACCTTACATCACACACCCCAACACATCACCCTACACACCCTCACCCACACCACTCACACTACACTCATGGCACCACAACGACACCCCAGGTTCTCTGAGGAGGAGCTAAGGGTCATGGTGGAGGAAATCATCCGGGTAGAGCCACAGCTATTTGGATCACAGGTGCAACAGATATCCATTGCTAGGAAGATAGAGCTATAGCGGAGGATCGTGGGCAGGGTCAACACCGTGGGACATCACCCCAGGACAAGGGATGACATCAGGAAGCGGTGGAATATCCTACGGGGGAAGGTGGGTTCCATTGCAGCAAGACACCAACTGGCTTTACAGGGGACTGGCGGTGGACCTCCACCTCCTCCCCAACAACTAACAACATGGGAGAAGCAAGTCTTGGCAATCATGCATCCTGAGGGCCTGGCAGGAGTAGGAGGAGGACTAGACTCTGGTAAGTCAACTCTATACTACTATTACCCCCCTACCTGCATGCCATCACATAGCCCCACCCTTACCCTCACTCCCATCACTCCACCACCTCCCACACCCTCCGCCATCACATCTCCCTCATCCCAATGCCAAGCTGTTGGAAAATGGGTTATTGGTAAGGGCAGGTAGGTACCTACACTTAGCTATAGGCCACTAACCTCCAGTTAGGTCTCAGTAAATTAAACCCTAGCTTGGCAACGAGCGACAAGGCTTAACTTAGGAGACAGAGTGTAAAGCATTCAAATATCACAAAACAGTCCTTAAATAAAACACAGTAAACAGTTTAAAAATCCAAAACCAATTTATAAAAATATATTATATTTTTATCTTTAAAATGACACAAAAACTATTAAAATCAGAGAAGGGGAACTGGAGATATGAATTATTACAGAATTATTGTTTTCTATCGCCTAGAAACAAAAAGCGCCAATCTGGTCATCTGGCCGCACCTCGACCGGGGCAAAGTGAAAGTTTAAGGCTGACCGCGATGGAGCCCGGCTCGGCTACAGCCCACGGCAGGCCTCGGTCAAAAGTTTACCTTCGGACCTAGTCATTTTTCGGGAGATTTTCTTCAGCGGGATAAACCTGCCAGTCCAATCCTTCCTCCTGGAACTCTTCCTTGGATACGCGTCGCGGGAACCCTCGGTGGAGATTTTTACCTTCGGACTTAGTCATTTTTTCGAGGTGAAAATCCTTCGACCGGGGTAAACCTGGATCATGATCCGACGTCCTTGGAGCCCTCCTCGGATACGCTGGCTGGGAGGTCCCGGTCAACTTCCTACGTTCGGACTTAGGCAGTCATTACAACATTGGCGGTAAAAGCTGCTTACCGCCATGCAGAAGACCGCCAACACACCGCCGCGGCCGCGGAATTCCGCCACAGCTATTATGACCCACATCTCTGAATCCGTCAAAATTCACACACCCACACAAGTCCGCCACACCAAAGGTCAGTGATAAACTGGCGATAACAAAACCTCCACCGTGACGCCAACAGGAATACGCCCACACTATCACGACACACGAATCCACGTGGCGGTCTTTCAACCGTGGTATTCCATTGGCGGTACACACCGCCGCGCTCAAAATACACACACTCTTACAAAACACAGCCACATTGGACAATTCGAAATACACACACCTGAGACACATACACACACCACTCCCACACACCCAATACAATATAAAACACACACCTACATCACCCACAAACCCCTACGACCACAATTACAGAGAGAAGGCCAGAGAGAGACACCAGCATCAACAAACTAGCATCCACAGGCACACAACACCATCACCTACACAACTTCCACGCACCTCACACTACACACCACTACATATCACCACACTTTTCACCACACACACACCACCCCACACATCACCTACACCACCCCATGGCATGGCAAAGACAGCCCAGGTTCTCGGAGGAGGAGCTCAGGGTCATTGTGGAGGAAATTGTCCGGGTAGAGCCACAGCTATTTGGATCACAGGTGCAGCACATCACCATTGCAAGGAAGATGGACCCATGGCGAAGAATAGTCGACAGGGTCAACGCAGTGGGACAACACCCAAGAAATCGGGAGGACATCAGGAAGAGGTGGAACGACCTACGGGGGAAGGTGCATTCCGTGGTCTCAAGACACCACCAGGCGGTTCAGCGGACTGGCGGCGGACCACCACCTCCCCCACCACGAGTAACAACATGGGAGGAGCAGGTATTGGCGATTCTGCATCCTGAGGACCTCGCAGGAATCGGTGGAGGAATGGACTCTGGTAAATCAAATCTTAACTATTACATCCCCCACCCTACCTGCATGCTATCACATACCCCCACCCTCGCCCCCACCCCTATCACTCCAACTCCTCACAAATGTACCAATATCACAAACCACACATCCCAACACCAAGCCCTACATGCAACAACAACGCATGACACCCATCACTAAGGCATGCCCACTGCACATACCCATACACCACCCTAAACCATCATCACACCAGCTCACACACAGGAATGCCAGCACTGGGGTACACGGTCACCCACCCATTGCACACCATGACACACACAGATGCAATAATCATGCCTTTATACCCCTGCAGGACCACTACCCAACGTCACCAGACAGGAGGGTCCAGACATCTCCACTCCACCCAAAGAAGAGGCTCACAGTGATGACAGCACCTCTGTCCACCTGGATCTAGATGACCAGCCCGGACCATCGTGGGCCTCGGGACAGTCGGTTCCCCTCACACAGGCACAGGCCACCACAGACCTTCCCCCCTCTGGAAAAACCAGCACAGCACCCACCCAGTGGGCTCATACCTCCGTACCCAGGCCATGCCAATCAGCTGTGTGTCCACCACTACAGGGAACCCAGGATAACCCACCACCCCAACAACAAGAGGGACCTGGGGCAGTGGCAGTGGGCACACGGTCCAGGGGACGGAGGCCCAGGAACACAAGGGAACTGGGAGGGCTGCTGTGCGACAGGGAGCGGACAGGCCAAGGGAACCCACTCTCCAAGAGGCCCTCTCCTCCATCATAGGAGCATACCACCACTGCCAGGAGACAATGGCAACGGTCCTGGCCAAGTTTCAGGACACCCAGCACATGCAGGACGAACAGTATTTGGGCTTCAGGGAGGAACTCAGAACCATCAGCTCCGCCCTGGGCACCATCGTAGGGGTGCTGAAGGAAGTACTCAACACCAGGAGGTACACTGTGGCACTACAAGGGGCCCCTGACACTAGCATGGACGATGAACTACCCACCACCTCCTCCGGCGCTAGTGGACAGTACGCCCCACCACAGGACCACCACAACAGCACCCCACCCCCTGCAGACGGAGAACCACCCCGCAAACGGTCCCTGAGATCTAGGAACAAGACAGAGCACGCTGCCAAGACCCCTGATATGAAATGAGACCACCCTGATTGTCATTCCACTGTCCCACTTTGTCACCCTGTCCATATTGAAACTGCCTCAGCTCCACTTCCTATGCCAATATGGGCAATGCACCTGTGAGACTAATAGACTGGACTCTGCCATGGACATTCCTCCACCATCACCCCTGACCATTTTACAACCCCCTCCACTATTTGGCACTTAAATAAACATCCTTGAATCACAAAACAATCTGGAGTCAGTCTGTGCTTTCACAAATGTGTATTTGCAAAAACAGAGGAAAATAGCAATGTCCATTCTATTGTCAACATTCCTATGTCACACAGCTCTAGTCCATGAGGAATCTAAGCAGCTGACACACGTTGGGACCCACACCTGTGAAACCGTAAGGGAAAGTGACAACTCAGTGACCAAACACTGGGTGAAATCGACTGACAGGAGAGAGGTAGAAGTGTAAAAGTACATGTAGTAGGTAGGAATGTATTCTCACCTGTGTTTCACTGGAAATATTGCTGGATGACTGAGTCCCTGTTCTGCATGTCTTCTTCCTCTGCTTCCTCCTCATCACTGTCCACAGGCGTCACAGCTCCCACAACATCGCCATCTGGACCATCCTCCTGCAGAAAAGGCACCTGTCGTCGTAAAGCCAAGTTGTGAAGCATGCAGCAGGCCACGAAGATCTGGCACACCTTCTTTGTTGAGTAGAATAATGATCCACCTGTCATATGCAGACACCTGAACCTGGCCTTCAGGAGTCCGAAGGTCCGCTCAATCACCCTCCTAGTTCGCCCATGGGCCTCATTGTAGCGTTCCTCTGCCGTTGTCCTGGGATTCCTCACTGGGGTCAGTAGCCATGACAGGTTGGGGTAACCAGAGTCACCTAATAGCCACACACGGTGCCTCTGGAGTTGAACCATCACATAAGGGATGCTGCTATTCCGCAGGATGAAGGCGTCATGCACTGAGCCAGGGAACATGGCATTCACATGGGAGATGTACTGGTCTGCCAAACATACCATCTGTACATTCATCGAATGATAACTCTTCCGGTTCCTGTACACCTGTTCACTCCTGTGGGGGGGTACCAAAGCCACATGGGTCCCATCAATGGCACCTATGATGTTGGGGATATGTCCAAGGGCATAGAAGTCACCTTTCACTGTAGGCAAATCCTCCACCTGAGGGAAAATGATGTAGCTCTGCATGTATTTCAGCAGGGCAGACAACACTCTGGACAATACGTTGGAAAACATAGGCTGGGACATCCCTGATGCCATGGCCACAGTTGTTTGAAAAGACCCACTAGCAAGGAAATGGAGCACTGATAGCACCTGCACTTGAGGGGGGATTCCTGTGGGATGGCGGATTGCTGACATCAGGTCTGGCTCCAACTGGGTACACAGTCCCTGAATTGTGGCACGATCAAACCTGTAGGTGATAATCAACTTCCTTTCCTCCATTGTCGACAGGTCCACCAGCGGTCGGTACAGCAGAGGATTCCGCCATCTCCTCACATGTCTCAGCGGATGGTGCCTATGAAGGACAACAGCGAGCACAGAGTTAAACAACTCAGAGGTATTTACCCACAGTCTACACAGAACACCATTCATCCACAAAATGTGGCCTGTATGTGTGTTGAGACCAGGCCTAGGTATATGTGACGTAGTTGGTAATTAGGCCATGTGGGCCCCTAAAATGGCGGCTGCCTGACCTGTAAAGTGGGACAATGGGATGTGAGGTAACTGCGCTGGCGTTGTACACCTTCGTGGTAGGCGGTCGAAGACCACGGCGCAGTGCTGCATTGGTTAACATTGGACCCTATGGGTCCCAGGAGCCAATGACGATGTACGCCGGCGGTGATGGTACACACTGCCGCAGACGTGACCGCCAATTTCTAGCTGTTGAATCACTCGATACCTGATCTTCGACAGGAGAGGACCTGCACTGCAAGTGCTGCTGTGACGTCGGTCTAGAAGAGACAATGGCTCCCAGGAATTGCACTGTAGCACCCAAGAGCGCGAGGGGGCTTCTCTGTCTGTCTTGTCCACCAATGGTAGCGGAAATCCATGCAATCAACATGTCTTTCTTCTGCTCCCCCCCCCTTTTTTGTTGTTTACCTGTTCTTGTGTGCATTATCATCATCAGGCGGAGGAGCAGTGGCACCGGAGCACGAGGGAGATGCATCCCACATGGCCATGGAGGGCCACACTATGGACTCAGAATACACATGTGGGACGGAGGGCGAGGGGAGCACCACGGCGGGGACAGGAGCTGAAACCAGCAACACGGACTTGTCCTCCGATGGAAGCTCCCATGTGGTGGCGGCAACATCTGTGCCCCCCATTTCTACAGGTACAGCCGCCACCCCCCCTACCAGCACCGCCCTCCCAGCAGCCCCTCAGCCTATGCCCCGTGCCCGCTCACCCAGGAGGGTGGGCATCACCTTCGCCCCAGGCACCTCAGCCCCTGCTCCAGTCACCCCTGCTGCCCTCAGTGAGGAGGCCATTGACCTCCTCAGGTCACTCACTGTTGGGCAGTCTACCATTGTGAATGCCATCCAGGGTGTAGAAAGGGAGTTGCAACAAACTAATGCATTCCTGGGGGACATTCATTCTGGTCAGGCGGCCCTTCACTGATCCTTTCAAACTCTGGCCTCAGCACTGATGGCAGCCATTGTCCCTGTGACTAGCCTCCCCCCTCCAACTTCCTCCACCCAGACCCAATCCCCTCTACCTCTGCCTATCCCAAGCACACCATCAGACCAGCCTGCACACACCTCACCACACAAGGGAAGCTCAGGCAAACATAAGCACCACACATCCCACAGGCACTCACGCAAGCATCACACACATACAGACACACCAACATCCACTGCCTCCACTGTGTCCCCCTCCTCATTGTCTCCCTCCTCCCTCCTAGTCTCGTCTACACTCACACCTGCATGCACTACCTCTGCAGCCACTACGTCCCGCATCAGCACACCCACCAGCACACCCCGCTCACGTGCAGTCACCACCGCCACTACCATTCACACATCCCCTGTGTCCTCTCCCAGTGTGTCTGTGACACCCCCTCCGAAGATACATAAACGCAGGCACGCACCCCCCCAACATACTTCCACCTCACCACAGCCTCCAGTGCATGCACCTGCACCCAAAGCCACAAAACGTACACCTCCTACAACCACCACCTATTCCTTCACTCCCAAACCCCCTCCAGCTACCCGTCCCAGTGTGTCCAAACAACTTTTCATGTCCACCCTTAACCTATTTCCCCCACCCCGTCCAACTCATAGGTCCCGAACTAGCACATCAGCCACAAAAAACTCCGGAACCAGTGGTGCCTGTTGTCACAGGTATGTGGAGTGCACCGGCCACCAGGACAGCCAGTGTGTCACGGAGCCACAGCACAGCCAGTCCCCCCGTGAAACACCAGAAGTTGGCCAGTGCCCGGCGGGAGAGGGGGAAGACTCCAGCCACCCAAGCCGCTCCCAGGGGTCCCGGTGGGAGTGTGGACTCAGCTTTGACTCCTCCCAAGCTGGGGAAGGGCCAGAAGAAACCCGGCAAGTCTGGGAGGAGCAGCACGGCAGAGAAGCCTGCCATCATCCCCCTGCCCGGGAGGGCCCTGCCAGCCCCATCGTCGCTGCCCAGGAGGCCACCGCCAGACCCATCGTCGCTGCCCAGGAGGCCACCGCCAGCCCCATCGTCGCTGCCCAGGAGGGCCCCACCAGCCACAGCCCATCTGCCCAGGAGGGCCCCGCCAGCTACAGCCCACCTGCCCAGGAGAGCCCGCCAGCCACAGCCCAGCTGACCAATGAAGGACCGCCAGCCCCAGCCCAGCTGGGCAATGAAGGACCGCCAACTCAAGCACCGCTGAACAGGGCAAGGACCGCCAGCTCAAGCACCGCTGAACAGGGCAAGCACTGCTGAACAGGACAAGGACCGCCAACTCAAGCACCGCTGAACAGGGCAAGGACCTCCAACTCAAGCACCGCTGAACAGGGCAAGCACCGCTGAACAGGGTAAGGACCGCCAACTCAAGGACCGCTGAACAGGGCAAGGACTGCCAACTCAAGCACCGCTAAACAGGGCAAGGACTGCTTAACATGGCACAGACCGCCAACTCAAGCACCGCTGAACAGGGCAAGGACCGCCAACTCAAGCACCGCTGAACAGGGCAAGGACCGCTGAACAGGTCAAGGACCGCCAACTCAAGCACCGCTGCACAGGGCAAGCACCGCTGAACAGGGCAAGGACCGCCAACTCAAGCACCGCTGAACATGGCAAGGACCGCTGAACAGGGCAAGGACCGCCAACTCAAGCACCGCTGCACAGGGCAAACACCGCTGAACAGGGCAAGGACCGCCAACTCAAGCACCGCTGCTCAGGGCAAGCACCGCTGAACAGGGGAAGGACCGCCAACTCAAGCACCGCTGCACAGGGCAAGCATCGCTGAACAGGGCAAGGCTCACCAACTCAAGCACCGCTAGCCCATGAGCGGCAGGGGCACTGACGCAACAGGGACCGTCACAGGGTGAGAGATGCACTCTGGGCACTTGTCCCCTTCCAGAACCAGTGAAGACATGCATCCACTCTGTCTGTCCTTCACAGGTAGAAGCACTCTGGGCACCAGTCCCCCTCCAGAACCAGTGGAGACATGCATCCACTACCTCTGTCCTTCACAGGATGAAGCACTCTGGGCACAAAGCCCCTCCAGAACCAGTGGAGACATGTATCCACTCTGTCTGCCCTTCACAGGATGAAGCACTCTGGGCACCAGTCCCCCTCCAGAACCAGTGGAGACATGCATCCACTACCTCTGTCCTTCACAGGATGAAGCACTCTGGGCACACAGCCCCCTCCAGAACCAGTGGAGACATGCATCCACTCTATCTGTCCTTCACAGGATGAAGCACTCTGGGCACCAGTTCCCCTCCAGAACCAGTGGAGACATGCATCCCCTACCTCTGTCCTTCACAGGATAAAGCACTCTGGGCACCAGTCCCCCTCCAGAACCAGTGGAGACATGCATCCACTACCTCTGTCCTTCACAGGATGAAACACTCTGGGCAAAAAAGCCCCCTCCAGAACCAGTGGAGACATGCATCCACTCTGTCTGTCCTTCACAGGATGAAGCACTCTGGGCACCAGTCCCCCTCCAGAACCAGTGGAGACATGCATCCACTACCTCTGTCCTTCACAGGATGAAGCACTCTGGGCACAAAGCCCCCTCCAGAACCAGTGGAAGAAGGCATCCACTCTGTCTGTCCTTCACAGGATGAAGCACTCTGGGCACCAGTCCCCGTCCAGAACCTGTGGAAGAAGGCATCCACTACCTCTGTCCTTCACAGGATGAAGCACTCTGGGCACAAAGCCCCCTCAATAACCAGTGGAAGAAGGCATCCACTACCTCTGTCCTTCACAGGATGAAGCACTATGGGCACAAAGCCCCCTCCAGACACCAGTGGAGAATGTTATCCACTTGAGAGACTGTGGCTTTGCACTCCCCAGGATTGATCAGTGGGCAAACCACCCACTGTAGAGACTTGTGAGACTGAGGCTTTGCACTCCCCAGGATGGAACAGTGGGCAAACCACCCACTGTAGAGACTTGTGAGACTGTGGCTTTGCACTCCCCAGGATGGAACAGTGGGCAAACCACCCACTGTAGAGACTTGAGAGACTGTGGCTTTGCACTCCCCAGGATGCAGCAGTGGGCAAACCACCCACTGTAGAGACTTGTGAGACTGTGGCTTTGCACTCCCCAGGATACATCAATGGGCATGGAGGCCCCTCGTGGATCTGGCGTCGTGCACTCATCTGGCTGAGGTGCCCCCCCTTCCCTTCCCCCTGAGGTGCCTGTTGTATTTCTATCTGATGACCCTGCAGTGTTCTCTCTGTTTTGATCTGGTATCGTGTGTGGGCCTTGCCCATGCATTTTGGGGCCAGTGGTCCACAGACTATGAATGGTGCAATACATGGACTAATAATCTTGGTGGATATTTTGTTAATAGTGTATATATGTATATTTTTGCTTACTGATTTTTGATCTATTACAATGGTTACACTCATTTCCTTTTGTCTTTGCATTCTTCCAGGGGGGCTCGGGGGTGTAACTATAATGTATAAATATGTATTAGTGTGTGTGTTGTCGTGGGTGGGGGTGGGGGTGTTGCATGTGTGTGTCCCTGTTTTTTCCCTCCCCCCTCCCCTGTGTCGTAGGTGCAGTACTCACTGTGGTCTTCGCCGCCAGCGTTAGTGCTCCTGGTACAGGAGCAGGAAGACAATCACAGGGAGAATTTGGAGTTCCGGGTCCATAGTGTCCGCCTTCCTCGTGGAGTGTGTAGAGGTGAGCGTTTTCCCTTCAAAATTCCTGTTTCCGCCGTGTTTTTATCCGCGGTGTATCCGCTCCGGAAAAGGTGGCGGATTGGCCTGTCATAATAGTGTGGGCGGTACATTATCCTCTGCCTGTCTGTTGGCGGTGACCGCCGAGCTGTTTGTTTGTACCACTGTGGCGGTCAGAGTGTTAAAGTGGCTGTCTTTGTTGGTGGTTTCCGCCACGGTCGTAATTCAAAAATTTTTACCGCCGGCCTGTTGGCGGTCTTAGCGCCGCTTTAACACCGTCCGCCAGGGTTGTAATGACCACCTTAGTCTCTTTTTTGGAGATTTTCTTCACCGGGACGAACCTGCAAGTCAGGCCGGGTCGCGGTTGAGGCAAGACGGCTAGAGTTGCTGCGGCGGGTCGGTCCCCCTATGGAGCTTTTTTTCAAAAGTTCCCCAAACTTCTCCAACCTTCTGGATCTTTTTCCAGATGTTCGTTTAAGGTTCTTTTGGGGTCCACAGCTTACCCCAATATTCCAGAGGCTCTGATATGATCCTTGGGCTGTGTGGACTACAACTCCCAGAATGCACCTGGTGCAAACTCCTTTGTGGCCACTGGACAGTGGTCAGCTGGTTGGTTTCTTTAGGAGTTAGTGCAGGGGACTATGGTTAGCAATTTTTCACCTGTAGCAAACAGGGAGTCCCTCCTTGAACCAGTTGAAGCCAGGCAAAGTCCTTCTTGTGGTATAGCCCAAGTGTGCAGCTGGTGCAGTCCTTCAGAGTGCAGGGTCCAGGTGCAGGCCAGGGGTCCAGCAGGGCAGTCTTTCTTCTCCTGTGGTTCTTCCTTGTTGCAATCTGATGGGGATCTGGTAGGGAACTGAGGTGTGGGTGCATTTCTGCCAGTTTTATCCTTGCTCCTGGGTGATAAACATGGGGGTCCTGGTTCTCCAATCAGGTGCAGGGTCCTTCCCCCTGTGATGACCACTTCCTGGGAAGTGTGGCAAAAATCAATCCCAGGAGGCAACATTCCTCAAAAATCCATCATGGCTGAAAGTGATTTTTGGAGGTTACCTCTGGCTGAGCCCCCCCACTGGTGTGGCTAAAAATCCTAAACACACCCCTCTCCTGCCCTCTCCTAATCCAATTAAGGGGGCACCTAATTGTCTGGGTTTGCAGGATGTGGGGGTGTTGCTGGGTTGCTCCAAATGTCCTTCTCTGCCTTTGAAGACCAGTTTGGCAGCCCTCCCCCTTCCTGCCTCACCATCTGCTGAGGGGAGATCTCCTCCCACAGGCACATCTCTTTGTGTGAAGCCAGGCCACTTCACACCTCATCAAGGCAGCCTGGCCAGGCTGCCAGAGGCTGGCCAATCAGAGCACAGCAGCAAAAACACTGCAGCGCCGAAGTTGGCAACTTTTTAGGTAAAGTTTCCCTTCTGTGCAGTGTTTCTGCCAGGCTTTTGATGTCATTGGTACCGCCCGGAAAAGGTGGCAGATTGGTCTCTCATAGTGGAGTGTGCGGAACATTGTCTTCTGCCTGGCTGTTGGCTGTTACCACCATGGTGCCTGTTGATTCCGCCCTGGCAGTCAGTGTGTTAAAGTGGCTGTCTGTCTGAGCTGTTTCCACTGTGTCATAATTCCGGGGGTATTACAGCCGGCCTGTTGGCGGTATTAACGCCACTTTATCACCGACCACCAAGGTTGTAATGAGGGCCTATGTGTGGAAATTTGCAAAAATCTTCCTTAGTTTATCTTTATTAGGGATCTTCCTACAGGGATCACAATAAACTCTGAACATTTAATTTGTATATAGAGCATCTTGCATACAAAATCAGAAAGGAGTATAATATGGTACCCTTTAGGTATAACGGTTGGCAAAGGAAAGTTGATCTTTATGCTGATGACCTAATAATATATACATTCGATCTAAGGCCCTCTTTGTCGGCACTGGACAAGTTATCAGCAGAATTTGTAAAGGTGGTGGGATATTTAGTCAACAATGCTGAGACGGAAGTCATGGTCTTGAACATGCCAAGAGAGGTTGCCTTAGTTAAAAGTGAAATGAGGTATTTGGGTATTACTATTTCTCAGGACATTAATAAGATCACAGAAGCTAAATTTACAAAGGTTATGAAGGCACTCCTGCAAGTTAATGAGGAGCTGGGAACACTTAGCACTTATTTTAAGGAGAGTCAACCTGATTAAGATGTGTATTCTGCCTCAATTCACCTCCATTTTCTATTCAGTGCCACTGATGTTCAGGAAAGAATAGGTGGGCAAAGTACAGGGCAGAATAAACAACTTTATCTGGGCCTCAAAGGGGGCACGCACTGCCTGGAAAAAGCTGAGGAGAAAAAAAAGAAAGGTGGGCTGGCACTTCCTGATCTCCACTATTATGCATGGGCATTTTCTTTGAAAAATGGCAAATGGTTGTTGAGTAGCGCGGGGGAGTTAGGGGTGGGGGCTATGTATAAAACAATGATAAACATTACACAGGAAGAGGACTCTGGCTTGTTATACAAATTCGGTGACCGTAAGTTTTTTTTTTTTTAAAGTGAGATTTAAGCTGCTGCAAGACATGGCAGAACTTTGGCATCATGTTAGGAAGGCTACCAACCTCCGGTACTATAGCAAGCTTGTGCCTATGTGGGGCTCCTCAGGTTCCCCAAAGTTGACTGGTGATATTTTGGCTATCCCCCTGAGGGAGGCGGGTCTTCAGGAATACAGTCAACTTTGCCATGATGTCGTCTTTCTGTTTTAGGAGGATTTTCATTTGGAGATGGGTGGAAAAACATCTAAGTTTAAAAATGTCCAAGTGAAGAGCTGGGTGCAGAGTTTTAATGAGAAGGTAGGGGGGTTTGAATGAGCTAGAAGAGCTATTATATCAGAAGGCTCTGATGAAGAAGGAAGTCACAAGATGGCATTGGTTAGTGATGGACCTTACAGATGGAGACTTCCTGTTACCAGAAGAATTATGGGGAGAATGCTTGCCATGGATGCAGATAAGAGACTTATGGCAAGTATCTACTATTCTTCTGTCCGACACAGTCAAACTCACCTATTTAAGGAGAAATCATTTGTTTTCCATCCACAGAGCCTTTTGGACTCCGAAATGTTATCCAAAATGAAACCTGGCAGTGTGGTCAGTTGTAAGAATTGTGGGATTGATAGTGCTAATGTTTTGCATATGTTTCTGGAATGCCCAGCAATCAGTACATTTTGGGAGGAGGTGCACACTGAAGTAGGAGAGATTCCTTCTATAATGTTTCAGGTAAGCCACTCTCTTGTTATTTTTGAAAGCTTACAAGATCAAGTCAACTTGAACAATGACAGTGCCAAATTACTTTTCTATTTGATTCTATTAGCCCGGAGAGAGACATGTAGAGGATGGCTCAGTAATCTTTCTCCTTTATACCTAGAGTCACTCAATTATAATTTGAATCTGGAAGGAAATGATGTAGTAAGTAGAAGGTATAAGTTCTGGCTCCCATTAATGAAGTGCTTAGAAAGATACAATCTGTGAATGGTTCAGGGAAACAAAATCTCAATGTAGTGGACATTTAAACACATATGGTCTTGTGATTACATTGAATGGTTTGATGCGATGTTCCATCATCGGGCTGCAAGGCCTGGGTGCATCATATAATTGGGCCGTTCCAGGCAGGAGTTTCCCCCTTTTTGGATTTAAGGCAAGGGCAGTTTCGGATAAGAGGATCTGGAGGGGATTTCTCCTGTAGGTGAACAAGGACAATTTTTAACAAAAAAAGTGGACACAAGGCAAATCCAACCTGACCATAGTACATACAAATGCCCCACACCCATAAACAATGAAATGAGAGACCAGGGCTCAAGAGTGTGCGCAAAACACAGGCCACACATAAATATTTATTGCCGCTCACAGAGCTAACTATTGACAACAAGGTCAATGGCCAGTTCATAGTGCCAGATGTGTTTGGGCTACAAATGCCCCAACCTGACTCCCAAAAGTGCACTGTACCCCACCTAATGGGACAACAATGGGGCATCCAGGCACCTCAGGGAACATGGGCAGGGGGTGGTGGGGATTTGCGATGGGGGTGGGGCTTGGACTTGCGTTCGGAAGGAGGAGGGGGTTTGGGTTTGGCCTTGGAAGGTGGGGGCGTGTGCTTCGACCATGTGGAGCCAGATGGAATTGGCTCTGCACGGGGCTTCTTACTCTCTGGGGAAGGGGCATGGGAATGTGAAGGGCGGACATGGGCTGGCTGTGAAGTGGAAGGAGTGGAAAGGGCAAGGAGGTGTGCATGCTTAGGGACAAGATGGAGTGGGCCAGTGGGTTGAAAGAGGTCCGCACGGGAGAGGAAATGTTTTTTGGGAGCAATTGGGTTGGGCCTGGAGGAGGGCGTGGGAGTGGAGGCAGAGGGTCTGGATGTAAGTGGTGTAGGTGTGTGTGTTGTGCGTGCAGGTGACTGGACAGTATGCTGAGGTGTGTTGGATATGTGATGGGTGGGTGTTTTGGTGCGTTTGTGTGTTTTTGGATGAGGGGGGTGGACACAGTGGGAGAAGACAGGCTGCCAGTGTGGATATATGTTGTGTGGGTGTCTGCAAGCCTGGTGAGTGTGCTGCATGTGTCAACAACAGTACTTATGGTGAGTGCAGGTGTGGTGTCTGGGGTGCATGTATGGATATCTGCTATTGTGGTGAGTGCAGGAATAGGCTCAGCAACAGTGACTGAAGGTGCAGTGCCAGGGGTGTGCATGTAGAGGGGACAGACAGGGAGGCAGCAGAGGTGGGCACACTAGGGGAAGTGGATGTTGCTGTGTGTGCATGTGTATGTTGGCTGTGTGAATACTTGTGGTGGGAGGTGTGGTGCTTGTGTTTAGAAGTGTGCTTTTTGTGTGTTGAGGTGCTTGACTACGTGTCAGATTGTGTGCTTTGGACAGGTGAAGGGAGTGGGGTGCTGGAAGGAGTAGAGGTGGTTGGAGGGGGGATGGAATGACCAGGGAAACTGGCTGCTGTCAAAGAGGAGGGCAGAGCCTGAAACGATCTCTGTAGGCCAGACACGGCACCGTGAATACCATCCAGATAGGCATTGGTCTGCTTCATCTCTGATGCTAGCCCCTGGATGGCATTGACCATGGTTGTCTGCCCTACAGGGATGAGTCTCAGGAGGTCAATAGCCTCCTCTGTGAGGGCAGCAGGGCTGACTGGGGCAGGGGAGGAAGTGCCTGGGGCGAAGGTGACGCCCACCCTTCTGGGTGAGCGGGCACGGGCACCTCGGTGGAGAGCAAATGGGAGGGCGGTGATGGCATGGGGTGGCGGAAGATGATACTGTAGGGGTGTGCCCACTAGGGTCTGTCAGGGAGCCCCCATTGGAGGAGGTATCGGAGTCACTACCTCCAGTGGTAGTTGCCTACCCCGTGGTACTCCCCTTGCCCTCCAACCCACTGGTCCCGTTGGCGTCGGATTACTCTACCTCCGGGGATCTGTGGGCCGCTGCATTCCCACTTGCCGGTGCCTCAGCTACCTCGTCAGATGATGCTGATGTACACAAACAACACAAGAGAACAGGGATGGGGAGACAAAACAGGAGAGACACTTGTAAATAGCTGAAAGGAGTGAACATAGTGGCAAGGCATATACCCACCCAGAAGACCCACCAACAGGCAGCCCCTTTCACTATGCCCATGGCCATGCCCCTGACTAGTGACCAGAACCCTGCTCTACACCCATCCCTTGAACTACCTAAGGACCCGACATGTAGGATACCTTACCCAAACACCCCTACAACCCACGGGGGCCATCATGTAGGTGGACTTCAGTCAGAGTCCCTGCAACTAAGCAGCATAAACCCTAATGCACACACAGACATGCATCAAGCTTAAGATTGTGACATGAGTACTCACCCCCTTGTGACTGCTGTGCAGCCTTCAAGCGCCCATCCAGGTCTGGGTACACCACCGGCAGGATGCGTAGCATGAGGGGGTCAGTGCCCAACGAGCACCCCTTCCACATTGGGAGGACTTCCCCAGCTGGGCCTCACAGATTTTTCGTGCCCAGCGCCGCAGGTCCTCCCACCTCTTCCTGCAGTGGGTGCTCCGCCGGTCGTAGACCTCCAGGGTCCGCACCTCCTTGGCATGCCAAAGCACCCTCTTCTGGTGGGTGCTGACCTAAAAGGGAGACACAGAAATGTAACACAGAGGTCAGGTACATGGAAAATATATACAGCTGGCTACACGTCCACTATGGGACAGACGTTACTGACAAACTTACAGGACATACGCACGCAGCATGGCATGAACCATGGCCCATGCAGGGTCAGAGGTGCACACATATGTGCTTCCAACACCATCCATTACACACAACCATTGCCCCCAAACCCCCGACTCACCTGTACCTCTGGTCGTCCGTAGAGCTTGGCGTACAGGGGCAGGACCCCGTCCACTAGCCTCTCCAATTCCTCCTGGGTGAAGGCCAGGGCCCTTTCCCCTGCAACACGAGCCACTTCTATGGCCAGAGGCAGGACACAGCAGTACACTCAGTGGAGTATCTGCTCGCACAAGATCAGGGAGTCAAGTGAAGTTGGGGTGACGAATTTGCATACGTACCGCGGCAGTGTGCACCGTCACCGCCGGCGGCGATCATGATATGCCAGGATTCCCCATTGGCATCCATGTTAACCAATGACTGTGTGAACGGTGGTAAACACCGCCTTATGCTGTTACGTCAACCGCTAGCGGTATAAGGTCACTTCAAATCAAATCAAATCATTAGCATTTATAAAGCGTGCTAATGACCCGTGCGGGTCTCAAGGCGCTAGGGGGAAGGGGGGGGTTACTGCTGCTCGAAAAGCCAGGTCTTGAGGAGTCTCCGGAATGCGGAGTGGTCCTGGGTGGTCCTGAGGCTGGTGGGGAGGGTGTTCCAGGTCTTGGCTGCCGGGAAGGAGAAGGACCTCCCACCCGCCGTGGAGCGGCGGATGCGAGGGACGGCAGCGAGCGCGAGGCCAGAGGAACAGAGGAGACGGGTGGGGGTGTAGAAGCTGAGGCGACGGTTGAGGTATTCCGGTCCCTTGTTGTGGAGGGCTTTGTGTGCGTGGGTGAGAAGTCGGAAGGTGATCCTTTTGCTGACTGGGAGCCAATGCAGGTGATCCAGGTGTGCGGAGATGTGGCTGTTGTGGGGTACGTCGAGGATGAGGCGGGCCGAGGCGTTTTGAATACTTTGCAGGCGTTTTTGGAGTTTAGCGGTGGTCCCAGCATAGAGGGTGTTGCCGTAGTCCAGGCGGCTCGTGACGAGGGCGTGGGTCACAGTTTTTCTGGTGTCGGCGGGGATCCAGCGGAAGATCTTGCGGAGCATGCAGAGGGTGAGGAAGCAGGCGGAGGACACGGCGTTGACTTGTTTGGTCATGGTGAGAAGAGGGTCCAAGATGCGGTGCCAAGGGCCGTGGGCCACCAGGAGTCGTCCCATGCGGTCGGGGTGTTGCCGAGGATGAGGACTTCCGTTTTGTCAGAGTTCAGCTTTAGGCGGCTGAGCCTCATCCAATCTGCGACGTCCTTCATGCCATCTTGTAGGTTGGTCTTGGCGCTGGCGGGGTCCTTGGTGAGGGAGAGTATAAGTTGGGTGTCGTCGGCGTAGGAGGTGATGATGATGTTGTGCTTGCGTACGATGTCGGCGAGGGGGCTCATGTAGACATTGAAGAGTGTCGGGCTGAGCGATGAGCCTTGAGGTACGCCGCAGATGATCTCGGTGGGATCTGAGCGAAAAGGTGGGAGGTAAACTCTTTGAGAGCGGTTTGAGAGGAAGGAGGCGATCCAGTCCAGGGCCTGGCCTTGGATCCCGGTGGAGCGGAGGCGGGTCATTAGGGTGCGGTGGCAGACGGTGTCGAAGGCAGCCGAGAGGTCGAGGAGGATGAGGGCGACTGTTTCACCGTTGTCCATCAGGGTTCTGATGTTGTCTGTGACTGAGATGAGGGCGGTTTCAGTGCTGTGGTTGGTTCGGAATCCGGTTTGTGAAGGGTCGAGAAGGTTGTTGTCTTCCAGGAAGTTGGTAAGCTGTTTGTTGACGGTCTTCTCTATTACCTTGGCAGGGAAGGGGAGGAGCGAGATGGGGAGGCAGTTTTTCAGGTCGCTTGGGTCAGCCGTAGGTTTCTTTAGTAGGGCGTTGACTTCGGCGTGTTTCCAGCTTTCGGGGAAGGTAGCAGAAGAAAATGAAGAGTTGATGACGGCCTGGAGGTGCGGGGCGATGATCTTGTCAGCTTTATTGAAGATGAAGTGAGGGCAGGGGTCCGATGGGGCACCGGAGTGAATAGAGTTCATGGTGGTTTTGGTTTCTTCAGTGTTGATGTGGGTCCAGGCGTTGAGGGTGATGGCCGGGGGTGTGGGTTCGGTGATGCTTGGTTGGGTCTGGTGTCCGAAGCTGTCGTGGAGGTCGGTGATCTTGCGATGGAAGAAGGTGGCGAGGGAGTTGCACAGGTCTTGTGAGGGTGTGACGGCGTTGGCGTTTGGGTTGGAGAACTCTTTAACGATGCTGAAAAGTTCTCTGGTGTTGTGGCTGTTTTTGTCCAGTCTGTCGGTGAAAAAATTCCTTTTGGCTGCGCGGATCAGGTGGTGGGATTCGCGGGTTGCGTTTTTGAGGGCGGTCATGTTGTCGGCGGTGTGGTCCTTGCGCCAGGCCTTCTCGAAGGGGCAACAGGTTTTCTTTGATTCCTTAAGGGTGTCAGAGAACCAGAGAGGTTTTTTGGTGATGGCCTGTTGATGCGTGCGTCTGAGGGGAGCAAGGTTGTCTGCGCAGTTGGAGATCCAGTTCGAGAGGCTGAGGGCTGCGTCGTTGGGGTCGGTGGTGAGGGTAGGTTGGTTGACGGTGAGTGCGGAGAAGAGTTGTTCTTCGGGGATTTTGTTCCACTGTCGACGAGGGATGGGTTGAGTGCGGAGGTGGCGGGTCTCGCGTCGGAATGTGAAGTGGACACAGCTGTGGTCGGTCCAGTGTAGAGCGGAGGCGTGGCTGAAGGAGACGTGTTTGCTGGCGGAGAAGATGGGGTCAAGCGTGTGTCCGGCGATGTGGGTGGCGGTGTTCACCAGTTGCTTGAGGCCGAGGTTGGCGAGGTTGTCGAGCAGGGCAGTGGTGTTGGGGTCGTTGTTCTGTTCCAGATGGAAGTTGAGGTTGCCTAGGAGGATGTAGTCCAGCGAGGCGAGGGCGTGCGGAGAGACGAAGTCGGCGATGGAGTCCCTGAAAGGGGCGCGCGGTCTGGGGGGACGGTAGACGAGGGATCCTCTGAGGGTGGTCCTGGGGTCGGTGCGAATCTGGAAATGCAGGTGTTCAGCGGCGAGAGGGGTGTCTTTGGTGGAGGTGGTGACGCTGATGGAGTCTTTGAAGACGATGGTGATACCTCCTCCTACTTGGTTGGTGCGGTCTTTCCTGGAAATCTTGTAGCCTTCGGGGATGGCAGTGGCGATGTCTGGGGCCGAAGAGGCGTTCATCCAGGTCTCCGTGATGAAGGCGACGTCCGGTGCTGTGGAGTCCAGGAGGTCCCAGAGTTCGACGGCGTGCTTGTGGACGGATCGAGCGTTGACCAGGATGCACTTGAGGTGGTTGATGGCGCGTGGGCTGGTGGTGGTGGTAGTTGCGTGGTGGAAGATGCGTTTGCAGGAGTGGCAGGCGAAGGGTCCATGGGTGCGTTTGGGGTGAGCTTGGAAGCAGGTGTTGGAGCGCCCTGGGTTGAGGGCGTGGAGGGTGGTGGGGTCGTAGCGGAGCAGCGGGGTTTGGGAGAGCTGGGGACCAGGGGTCGTGGCGCTGGGTGCGGGCCAGGCGCGGACAGGTGCAGACGGGCTTGCCTATGGCAGTGCCCGCCATAAGAGGGAGGAGGGGGGGAGGGGTCAGCTGGGGGTGAATGGGAGCTGGGGGGCGGGGGCGTTCAGGATGTGGCGGCGGGAAAGCGGGAGGGAGGGGGGACAGGTAGAGGGAGAAGAGCTGGGGGGATGGGGGTTTAAGGGTGGAGGGGGGTGAGTGTTAGGAAGTTTAGGAGATTAGGGAGAGAGATAGGAGTAAGGTTGGGAAGATAGGGGAGGGGGGTTGTAGAGGTGGGTGAGGGTGAGAGGTAGAGTGAAAGGATAGGAAGATAGGGGTGGTAACAGAGGGGGTGGCGGGAGGGGGGAGAGATAGAGAAATAGGTAGATAGGAGGAGGTGGCGAGTGAGGGAGATAGATGTGAGATAGAGAGATAGGTAGACAGGAGGAGTGAGGGAGGCAGATAGCGAACGGGGTAGATAGGGGTGATAGAGAGGGGGAGGCGAGTGAGGGAGAGAGATGAGGCAGGAGCAGGAGGGCAGGCGCGGGAAGAACAGAAGACGGAGGATGAAGAGACAGAAGAACAGAAGAACAGAAGACAGAAGACGAAGAGCAGAAGACAGAAGACGAAGAACAGAAGACAGAAGACGAAGAACAGAAGACAGAAGACAGAAGACAGAAGACCACAGAAGAAGATACAGAAGACGAAGAACAGAAGACAGAAGACCACAGAAGAAGATGAAGAAGAAGAGAAGTGCAGAAGACAGAGAAATACAGATGAAGGTGAAGAAGAGGATCACAGAAGAGTACAGATGAAGGTGAAGAAGAGGAGCAGAAGTCAGAAGAGTACAGATGAAGGTGAAGAAGAGGAGCAGAAGTCAGAAGAATACAGATGAAGGTGAAGAAAAAGAGGGGCGACGAGCGGCAGAGGAAGGAGCCAAGAAGAGGGACAGAGAAGGAGAGGCACACGCGGGTCGCGGTGCAGAGGAGAGGCTGAGAAGCACACAGATGAAGAGAGAAGACGGGGAGCAGGAGCGAAAGAAGAGTACAGAAGAGGAGCGAGGAGGAAGAACAGAGAAGGAGAAAAGAAGCAGGAGCAGGAGAGAGGGTGAGTAGCGCGGGGCAGGGCGAGGGGCTGGGAGGTGGGGTGTACTTACTGCGAGGTAGCTGGGCGGTCTCAGGAACCTGGAGGAGCTGGAGGTGCTGCAGCGGCAGGGGGAGCGACCTACCCTTGGGTCAAGTGTCGCTACACTGTCACGCAGCAGCCGCCATAAGAGGGGAGGGGAGGGGTCAGCTGGGGGCGAATGGGAGCTGGGGGGCGGGGGCGTGCAGGAGGTGGCGGCGGAAAAGTGGGAGGGACGGGGGGGACAGGTAGAGGAAGAAGAGCTGGGGGAGGGGGATTTAAGGGTGGAGGGGGTGAATGTTAGGAAGTTTAGGAGATTAGGGAGAGAGATAGGAGTAAGGTTGGGAAGATAGGGGAGGGGAGTTGTAGAGGTGGGTGAGGGTGAGAGGTAGAGTGAAAGGATAGGAAGATAGGGGTGGTAACAGAGGGGGTGGCGGGAGGGGGGGAGAGATAGAGAAATAGGTAGATAGGAGGAGGTGGTGAGTGAGGGAGATAGATAGTGAGATAGAGAGATAGGTAGATTGGTAGATAGGAGGAGTGAGGGAGGCAGATAGCGAACGGGGTAGATAGGGGTGATAGAGAGGGGGAGGCGAGTGAGGGAGAGAGATGAGGCAGGAGGGCAGGCGCGGAAAGAACAGAAGACGGAGGACGAAGAGACAGAAAAACAGAAGACAGAAGACGAAGAGCAGAAGACAGAAGACGAAGAACAGAAGACAGAAGACAGAAGACGAAGAACAAAAGACAGAAGACCACAGAAGAAGATACAGAAGACGAAGAACAGAAGACAGAAGACCACAGAAGAAGATGAAGAAGAAGAGAAGCGCAGAAGACAGAGAAATACAGATGAAGGTGAAGAAGAGGAGCAAAGAAGAGTACAGATGAAGGTGAAGAAGAGGAGCAGAAGTCAGAAGAGTACAGATGAAGGTGAAGAAGAGGAGCAGAAGTCAGAAGAATACAGATGAAGGTGAAGAAGAAGAGGGGCAACGAGCGGCAGAGGAAGGAGCCAAGAAGAGGGACAGAGAAGGAGAGGCACACGCAGGTCGCAGTGCAGAGGAGAGGCTGAGAAGCACACAGATGAAGAGAGAAGACGGGGAGCAGGAGCGAAAGAAGAGTACAGAAGAAGATTACAGAAGAGGAGCGAGGAGGAAGAACAGAGAAGGAGAAAAAAAGCAGGAGAGAGGGTGAGTAGCGCTGGGCAGGGCGAGGGGCTGGGAGGTGGGGGGGTGCTTACTGCGAGGTAGCTGGGCGGTCTCAGGAACCTGGAGGAGCTGGAGGAGCTGCAGCGGCAGGGGGAGCGACCTACCCTTGGGTCAAGGGTCGCTACCACTGTCGCGCAGCTGCCGCCATAAGAGGGAGGAGGGGGGGGAGGGGTCAGCTGGGGGCGAATGGGAGCTGGGGGGCGGGGGCGTGCAGGAGGTGGCGGCGGGAAAGCGGGAGGGAGGGGGGGACAGGTAGAGGGAGAAGAGCTGGGGGAGGGGTGTTTAAGGGTGGAGGGGGGTGAGTGTTAGGAAGTTTAGGAGATTAGGGAGAGAGATAGGAGTAAGGTTTGGAAGAGAGGGGAGGGGGGGTTGTAGAGGTGGGTGAGGGTGAGGGTGAGAGGTAGAGTGAAAGGATAGGAAGATAGGGGTGGTAACAGAGGGGGTGGCGGGAGGGGGGGGAGAGATAGAGAAATAGGTAGATAGGAGGAGGTGGTGAGTGAGGGAGATAGATAGTGAGATAGAGAGATAGGTAGATTGGCAGATAGGAGGAGTGAGGGAGGCAGATAGCGAACGGGGTAGATAGGGGTGATAGAGAGGGGGAGGCGAGTGAGGGAGAGAGATGAGGCAGGAGCAGGAAGGCAGGCGCGGGTAGAACAGAAGACGGAGGACGGAGAGACAGAAGAACAGAAGACGAAGAGCAGAAGACAGAAGACGAAGAACAGAAGACAGAAGACGAAGAACAGAAGACAGAAGACCACAGAAGACGATACAGAAGACGAAGAACAGAAGACAGAAGACCACAGAAGAAGATGAAGAAGAAGAGAAGCGCAGAAGACAGAGAAATACAGATGAAGGTGAAGAAGAGGAGCACAGAAGAGTACAGATGAAGGTGAAGAAGAGGAGAAGAAGTCAGAAGAGTACAGATGAAGGTGAAGAAGAGGAGCAGAAGTCAGAAGAATACAGATGAAGGTGAAGAAGAAGAGGGGCGACGAGCGGCAGAGGAAGGAGCCAAGAAGAGGGACAGAGAAGGAGAGGCACACGCGGGTCGCGGTGCAGAGGAGAGGCTGAGAAGCACACAGATGAAGAGAGAAGACGGGGAGCAGGAGCGAAAGAAGAGTACAGAAGAAGATTACAGAAGAGGAGCGAGGAGGAAGAACAGAGAAGTAGAAAAGAAGCAGGAGCAGGAGAGAGGGTGAGTAGCGCGGGACAGGGCGAGGGGCTGGGAGGTGGGGGGTACTTACTGCGAGGTAGCTGGGCGGTTTCAGGAACCTGGAGGAGCTGGAGGAGCTGCAGCGGCAGGGGGAGCGACCTACCCTTGTTCCACAACAACAAACCCTTGCGAGCTACTCTTGTTCCACAACAACAAAGGATTTTGGGGTGTGTATGTGAGTGTTTTATGGTGTTGTGGATGTGTGGATGTGTGTCAGGTGTGTGGGTTTCTAGCTTATCCAATGTGTGCACTTCTTGCTGTTGGGTCCACTTGCCACCCATGGGGGTCTGCACCGCCAATGGTCGTTCGGCTTCCACTGACCGCCAAGGTGATTTGTGCTCGGCCGTGGCGGGGTGGGAGGTCCAGCATTTCTACCAACAGGGTCCTGGCTGTGACTGGTGAACTGGTCATTTTTGACGGGTTTGGGATTTTGGTTCATTATATGGCTGGTTTTTATTCACCGCCAATGGCGGTCTTCTGTTCACCGTCGCCGCGGCTGACCGCCGTGTTCATAATGACCGCCTAAATGTAGTATAGCACTTAGAAACACAATTGCTCCAGCTGGGGCTATTAAAACCACTTGACAGAGCCACAGTCCAGCGCCACCCACAAGGGAGCCTGGTTGGCCAAAGAGTCATATAGACCCCAGTTACAGCACTTTGGATGAGGAAACAAAAACGTTCCAAGGAGTTGGGGAGGTGAGACGACACTGGAGCCAGTGTGGCATTGGTTCCCTACTGCCACCAGGGAGGTGAGGCATCAGTTCCTTACGGTTGCAGAGAAGGTAATGCAGAATTGGCGGCAAGGTGGCGGTTTCTTATGACAAGGCGGGGTCGATGAATACAGCAGGTCAAGACGTGAGGCATCGACTTCACTGTGTTGCAATCACACCACAGGGCCACAGGTGCTGCAGCGGAATCGGGTGCCACGGATGTCGGTGACACAGCACTCTGGACTCACACTGTGGCAGGACTTTGGAGGCTCTGAAGCGCTGTCAGACCTGCATTGTGGGTTGTGGTTGTTCCACTCAGTAGGGACCATGTCTCCGGTGCAGGCAGTGGTGTAGGGTTTGAGAGTGGCACCAGTTTCAAACTTGTTCTGGAAGTCGATGCACTAGTTTCTTCCTTGTTACACCACAACTCACTCCCAAGTGCCCAGTAACTGGATTTGGCCCTACTTGGCAAGTCAGGACTCTTAGCAATAGAGTCCAGGCTCTGGCAGATGAAGTCCTTGATGTCCCTGAGACTTCTTAGAAGGAGGCAAGCTCAGTCTAACCCCTTGGAGAACCTTCGGAAGCAGGATGTAGAAAGCCAAGTCCAGTCCTTTCACTGTCATGACAGAAGCAGCAAGCAGCAGGCCAGCACAACAACGCAACAAGCAGAGTATTAGTCCCTCCTACAGCATCCAGCCCTTCTTCCTGGCAGAATTGTCTCAGTCCCAAAGGATTCTAAATATGTGGTGTCAGAGATCCAGTACTTATACCCATTTCTGTCTTTGAAGTTGGCAAACTTAAAAGAGTTTTCGTAGTGCACTGCCTTTCCCTGCCCTGGCCCCAGACACACTCCAGGGGACTGCTTTGTGTTAGGACAGGCACAGCCATGGGGCAAGCATTAGCTCCTTTTACCGCACTAGCTCAGCCTTGTGAGGGGCCATCAGGATATGCGGGGCACACCTCAGCTCCCTTTGTGTGACTGTCTAGAGTGAATGCACAAACAGCCTAACTGTCATCCTGACCCCCACGTGTATTCAGCAGACAGGCAGAGGCACAGAATCATTAAGAAAGAAAATGCTCACTTTTTAAAAGTACCTTTTTCAAACTCACGGTTCAGAAACAAAATTTACCAAAAGATGTACATTTTATATTGTGAGTTCAGAGACCCCAAACTCGCGATCTCCGTCTGCTCCCAATGGGAAATTACATTTAAAAGCTATTTCAAGGCAATCCCCATGTAATCCTATGGGAGATATAAGGCTTTCAGTAGGGACAACCAAATTTAGCTGTATTTCATTATCAGTGCGTGTAGAACACAACAGTACATGTCCTACCTTTAAAATACACAGTACCCTGCCTATGGGGCTACCTTGGGGCTACTTTAGTGGTGACTCAAATGTAGTAAAATGAAAGATTTGGGCCAGGCAGGTGGGTGGACTTGCTAGGTTGTCATTGCAGTTTAAAACTGCACACACAGACATTGCAGTGGCAGGTCTGAGATATGTTTACAAGGCTATTCGTGTGAGTGGCACAATCAGTGCTTCAGGCCCACATTACTAGGGACTAACTAGTAAATCAAAGATGGCAATCATGAATAAACCAATCACCAATACAATTTAGACAGGAAGAACTTGTACTTTAGCACTGGTCAGCAGTAGTAAAGTGCCCTGGGTCCTAAAGCCAACAAAAAAGAAACTCAGTACAGGATCAAAATTGGAAGGTCTGAAACTGAAATGCAGGGGAAACCATGCCAAGAACTAACATTGAGGAACAACCAAATTTAGGCAACCACCAGGGCTGGGGAGGAGTGCAAGTCCAGAGTCCTATAGATATCTAGTTTTTGCTAAAGATAGGAAGCAGAAAAGCCAGAAGCTGGTAGAGGCTGACTGAATCCTTGAAGAAAGTATAGCTCCAAGAAGGTTCCTGGATGGTGGTACAAGTGTCTAGAGCTCTCCAATGAGAGCAGAAAGCATCAACCCCATCACAAATTTTCCCGGTGATCAAGATATCACTAGATTGTGCTGGACTTGTTTAACACTGCACCAACTGCCCCATGTCCTAGAAGAAATATCATAAGCATAATTTCACTTTTTACAACATTTGCACATTTTTCCTTCAGTACTCTTGCAGACTATTGGGCAAGCTAGGGCTTTAGTGGAAATTAGCACCTTGGATTAGAGGTGGGGCACTGAAAATAATATTGGCTTCAATTCCAGGGGAACTCCTCAGGCCTCGTCAGGGCAGTCTGTACTATTGGTGACTCATTCTAAGGTATTAGGACTACAGCTCACTACATCTCCAAAAACATACTTGGGCAGGTGAGGAGCAAGTAAATTGACAAGGCTGCACAGCTCAAGAAGAACTGATATATGGCCTCTATCACTGTAGGGTGGGCAGAGAGAGCCTCTAACTCTAGAGGTATAAGTTGGGTGAGGAAAGCCACTTTGCAAATAAGCAAATGCCCCAAAGATGAACAGTGAACCCAGGCTTCAAAAGCACACCCTCCATGTAAAATATGTTAACAACTGTAGGGTCACAAATAAAAATATTCAGGAAAAGCAATGGTTCATCGTAGGGTCACAAATAAAAATATGCAGTGAAAGCAATGGTTCATTAATACTATGGTACACATTTTCTTTTGTCTCCTTTAGCATGCTGGTTGCCATGCAGTCCTACCTAGGCTGCAGCTGAATTAGTCTTTCTAAAATTTGAGTCTATTTGGAAGGTTTTGTCCTCTCTCGAACGACAGGACACATGGACATGTAATATATGTTTTTCAGCCAACCATAGTATTTATGTATCCAAAAGACCAAGGGACTGATTACGAGTTTGGAGGTCGGACTGCCAGACCGCCATGTTGGTGGACCCAAAAAGACTGCTGTGCCGGGTCCCCAGACTGCTGTATCATGAGTCATACAGGCAGGACCGCTGACCGTCAATCAAAAAAGGCAGACCCCCAGCAGCACAGTGGCTCGTATGTAAGCAGTCTGACCTCCAGCACTGTCAGCACTACGGCCAACAACCGAACCAATAACAATCACACAGTCACAGTGGCAGTCTCCTGGCGGCAGGTAGCCAATGGTGGTTGACTGCCGTGATCCGTGGTCAGTTAAGCAACAGACAACTGCACATTGGATGAATTAAAAAACAACACAACTGACATACATTGCTCCAGTTGACATACCTGCAAAGCACACTATTAAAACACACCACTTCTTAGACTACAATCTTTACATCGTCACTGGAAGACAAACACCTTACACAAAATTGTGTCCATTCATACCCTATTGCACTTCCCTGTTAAGTAAGTACCTGTCACCCATTTGTTTTGTCCACCATGTCATGTTCCAAAATCCCTGTTTCTCCGAAGATGAATTGAGAGTCATGGTGAATGAAATCATTAGAGTAGAGCAACAGTTGTTTGGATTCCAAGTCCAACATATGCCTCAGTAGGAAAATGAAAATGTAGGACAGGATCGATGACAGAGTGAATGCTGTAGGCACCACCCTGCGCACAAATGAGGACATTAGGAAGAGGTGGAATGGCCTCAGGTGCAAGGTCCATTCCCTGGTCTCCAGGCACCAGCTACAGATCAAAAGGATTGGCTGTGGCCCTCCCAGTGCCCCATCACAACTGTTTCCCTGGGAGGAGAAGGTGCTGGCCATCCTGCATCCTGAGGGTCTAACCGGAATACCTGGGGGAATGTAGTCTGGTAAGTTACAACACATAAATGTCACTAAAATGCAATGTCACGCATGCTTACAGCTCACCTTTTACCACTGTCTTATTAATGTATTTCTCTAAGATTCAATACCAAGAGTATCTGAGATAAAAACACTGTCAATGTGTTTTATTAGACCCAACATCACAGTTACCAAGGATGATCAGATGTCATATGTTCAAATGATGCATATAGATCTTACATGCCAAAAACGCATTCCAGGATCCATGGTATTCCCCAAAATGTAAATGTATGCTCAAAACTAAATGCAGCTTGCATACAGATATGTAATACACAACAGTTGTCAAGTGTTGGGGAGTAGAGAGAGTGACCTGACTACAACTCCCAGGAGGCCCTGTGTCTATTATTTCAACCACCACCGTTCACTTGCCCATTTACCCAAGTGTGCTCACCTGGGATCATACTATTTGTCAAGTGTTTGGAAGTAGAGGAACTGACCTGACTGCCAAGCCCAATAGGCCCTGTTGTTGTGACTCTAAACACCAGTCTATTTGTTATGTGGCCCAATTACCCCTGTGTCTGCACTCTCAATTGAAGGTTACTCACCTGGGAGGATAACATTTGTACAGTATGTGTAGTAGAAGGAGTTATCTGACTGCTATTCCTAGGAGGCCCAGTCGTTAGGACGCCAAAGACCAGCCCAGTGGTCAGTTCTCCAAATACCCTTGTTAGCCAAATCACTAGTGAAGTGTACTTACCTGGGAATATACAATTTGGCTAGAGTTGGGAAGTAGAGAAAGCTACCTGACGGCCAAGCCCAATAGGCACTGTGGTTTTGAGTCCAAACACCAGCCCAGTGGTCACTTTTCTAAATACCCTTGTTTGCCAAATCACTAGTCAGTTGTACTCACCTGGTAGTATATCATTTGTCTAGTGTTGGGAAGTAGAGAGAGACACCTGACTGCTGGGTCCAATAGACCCTGTTGTTGTGACTCCAAACACCAGCCCAGTGGTAAATTGGCCCAATTATTCCTGTGACTACACTCTCAATTAAAGGTTACTCACCAGGGTGGATAACATTTGTACAGTGTGTGTAGTAGAGAGAGATACCTGACTTCCAAGCCCAAAAGGCCCTGTCATTGTGACTCGAAACACCATCCCAGTGGCCACTTGTCCAACTATCCTTGTTTGCCAAATCACTAGTGAAGTGTACTCACCTGGGAGCATATCATTTGTCTAGTGTCGGGAAGCAGAGAGAGATACCTGACTGCCAAGCCCTATAGGCCCCATTGTTGTGACTCCAAACATCAGCCCAGTGGTCACTTGTCCATATACCCTTGTTTGCAAACTCACTAGTGAAGTGTACTCACCTGAGACGATACCATTTGTCAAGTGTTGGGAAGAGAAGGGGCTGACCTGACTACAAAGCCCAACAGGCCCTTTGTTGTGACTCCAAACACCAGCCCTATGGTCACTTGGCCCCATTACCCCGGTGTCTTCACTCTGAATTGAAGGTTACTCACCTGGGAGGATAACATTTGTACAGTGTATTTAGTAGAGGAAGTAATCTGACTGCAACTCACAGGACATTCGTTGTGACTTCAAATGTCAGCCCAGTGGTTACTTGTCCAAATTCCCTTGTTTGCCAAGTCTCTATTGAAGGTTACTCACCTGGAAGGACCAAGATAGAGATCGTACTAAACTCAGAGACATTTCTGTCTACCTAGCTCCATCTTGACTTGCTAATCGAAGATAAAACAATTGAGAACAGGAAGGATACCTTGCCCAGTGTGACCAACAAGTATTCATAAGCTGCATCACCTAATTGGTATTAATAGCAGACACATTGGGACAGCACTGTGCACATGATGACTCCAGTCACATATACAACAAAGTCCTGAATCTGCATCCCATTCAACTAGGCCTCCAAATAGTCAAAGTCATATGTTGCCTCTCCACTGTGTTACCTGCACTGATGGGAAGATGTCATTTACATTCATCCAAAGTGCAACTAATCTGCACATCACATCTCAACAGTTGCGTGAGTCAAATAGTTCAGGCAAGCTTCACACATGTCATATCAAATCACCCAATACCTTGGTTGCTTGGCAAATTGGATTTCCCTCGTTTCCTCTACCCCCTCCTAAGCCCAGGAGGCCCCCACCAACATCCCAACCCACCCCTTCCACATTCGAGTCCTTCCCTGTCACACCTGTCCCCCTACAAATAATCATGCCCCTCCCCCCAAAGAAGACACCCACCCTTCCAAAGAGAAAGCCCCCCCCTAACCCAAACCCACCCATCCCAAATCTCACCGACCCACCAAAGAATGATCCTGAAGGTGCCTGTCTGCCCACTTGATGTACCTTCCTGTGGAGGTCCCCTAGCAGTGATTAGTCAAGGTTGGGCACAGTACTGTGCATGGACTTTGTTATAAACTGCCAAATGGCCTTTGATCATAATTGCTTTAGTTCAAATAAACCCAAGTTGTTTTGTTGGGTACACATTTGTCTTGTCATTACTTTACATCTTTTTGTTGTGTCTGAGTAACTTATGTTGTATGCGTACAGTTGTGTGTCTTTTATCGTGATTGCTGATCCATTTGTAAAACTTGACTTAGTGGGCAGTGCTGGTGTCACCGAGGACAAGGGTAGATGTCCCTGTGTGGATGTGTGGGTGGTAATGCAATTGTGGTGTCATTGCATTGTGTTCTGTTTGCTATGGTAAATGTTATAACTTGTGTTGGGCAATGTCAGCATGTATGGTCTTAGACTTGTCCCCCTGATATGGATTGTACATTTGTCTCAAGTGTGGAAGCTTGAGTTTTGTTTGTCCACACATGGGAGGTGTTAAATTGTTTCATCTTCCTTTGCGTTTGACTGAGCACATGCCCATTTTGATGTTTGTACATTGCAGCTACTTCAACTAGATGAATGGCTCTTGCTGTTGCTGCTGTATTTGTTTTCTTGACTTGCATGTAAACATTTTGCAGATGGGCATGTCACTTGACTCCAGTATTGTTTGTCCCTGAAATACCTGAGGGGCTATTTCCTGTAAAATTTTTGTGATACGGGCATGTGCAAGTGTAATGTGTCCCAGGGCAGCATCCTTCCATGCGTGCTCCTGATGCCCCCATCCCTATTGTGCATTGTGAGCTTTGGATATTTGTTTCACAAAATATTGTTTATCTCATTGACCTTCCATTGTGTTGCAATGTGCATGTGTGGGTCCATTACAGGGATGTTTAATGTGAGGAGTATTTGTGTTACTTGATACATCCATACATATGTCTCTTCGAACTGACAACAGTCCAAGGCATGTGAGGAATGTAAGGGTGTCAGTTGAATTGGTAGATGTAATGTTGCTGTGGTGTTGTGCTGTTGTGTGACACAATGTTATGTTCTGTACACTTCACTGCCCTTGTGCCTAAGATGAGCAGATGTGTGTTTTTGTGTGACAGTGCAGTGTCAGTAACCGGCCCAAAGGGGGCATTTGATAGCTGTGTATGTGTCATTTGTTGTGAATGACTCTGACTGTGAATACAATGTCAAGTGCACTTGTTGCCCATTGCGTATGCCCCATATCATGTGGGTGGAGGCGCAACACTTTGTTGTTGAGCTTCTTGCCACAGGTAGGTTTTTTCTATTACTGTTGGTTACGTCCACTGCAGCGTGGATTTTGAGCTCCCTCGATGAGCAGCAGTGTAATCTTGTTGCTGGTGAGTATGAGTTGCTTCCTTTGTACTCTCCATTTTCATCTGCTGGCATGTGGTGGTTGGACCACCATGGTCATGTTGGCGGTGAGTAACATCATAATGTGTCTGGTGGAAACACTGGCTCCGTCGGTCTGCGTGGCCTGCCTTGCAATCGCGGCGTGGCTGCGCTGTCTGACGGTGCCGGCGTCTTTGTGGGTGGTCCAACCGCCAAATTCTTAAGTGTGAATGTTTCAAATTATATTTTAGTTTGCTAGAAAGTAGTTTTAGGTCTGACTAGGTGGTGACTTTTTGTCCATGATTTTACCAATAGGCTGAAATTCATAAGTATAACATGCATTCACAAATAAACCTCTGTTGTAGTATTGTGAAGACAACTGACAGAGCCAATAGTCCTACCTTTTCACCATTTTGAAAACCTATAGATGTGTTGCCTTGGACCTGTACAGGTGCATTGCAGGATTTTGTGGTTAGGACCAGCTGATGCACAAATCGTCACTATAAAATGGTGGAAATGGACTTGATTTACCGCTTTAGTTACCCTCTCTGTTATCTCTTTAGGGTACGTGGTTTGCATCCTGCTTATACAACAAGGCCACTTAAAGAAGGGATTCAATTTACAATTCTTCTGAAATACTTTTTTTATGTTTTAAAGGCAAGCCACTGGCTGGAAATTGGTTTATTGAGTGTTGTTGTATGTTTTACTGAGCTCTGTGTTTCCAGTCTACATGACCTACCTGAATTAGCCTTAGACTGCTCTTTCTCACTACACTAAGGGATAAGTGATAGGAGGGGTAGAGAGTACCCATTTTAAATTTTCCACTTATGGATGACCCAGGATACGAGTAGTGAAAATCCCTCTATCACATAATCGGGGCTCGGTAATATTGGACTGCCCTGAGACTTCCCAACTATATTTTGCACAAGTAGGAAATGGGGACATGCATTTCACACATATTTTTTGTACCAATCTATAAAAAATAGGAATGCGTAGACTTCGAGTCACAAATATAATTGCAACTCATTATGTTCATTTATATATTGCTTGCCAGATTTTTGTTTTCATAAAGTCTGCAATTTTGACAAAAGCAGAATATGCAACCATACACAAGGTCCCTATTCATATTTTCATTACAATTCCTTATTTTAATTTACTTACCTCTAAATTTGTTTATTATAGAGGTGTCCATATAAACGTTAACAATATATATTTAAAATACATACATGCATAATTCATTTTTTTTATTAACAGGGAAAAAAGCATAACACTACTCCAGTGGTGTCACACACCAGCAGCCCCTCTAGTAAGTTGGAGGACCAGCACCTCCCTGCTGCCAGCACCGTAAAATATGATAAATAAAATGGTAATAAAATGAATTTCACTTTTTTCTAGCCTGAGTTGTGTTTGGGTCAGGGCTGCTGTTGACTGGTAGCAGGGGAGTCACTCGACCAGTTTACAGGGCACATGTAATTTTGGCAGGCTGTTTTGCGACGGCCAGACTGACACTAAACCTCTCCTCCCAGGTGTCATTGACATTTGGGTGGACAGCAGGCACAGGCCCCCAGTGTCTGTGAGAGCGTCAAGGCAGCCTAGTACAGCAAATCCTGGCACAGCTGTCATGCTGTTTAACATTATCAACAACATGATAGCAGCGTCTGTATTGGTGTAGAAAACTGTTGCAGCCAGACCAGCACCAAGGGACTCAAACATGAGGACCAAAGACAAGCCAGTACAATGTAAATACATGTTTACTTATTTTATCCATAACCAACTGACCAGCACTGTAAGATACTCTCAATGCCTTTAGCCTCAACAGCAGAGTTCCCAGTCATGGTTCATTATAAACACTTTAGGCCTCATTATGAGTTGGGCAGTCTGGCTGCCAGACCACCATGGTGGTGGCCACCAAAAGAACGCAATGTTGGTAGTTATGAAGAGTTACACAGGCACCCCTGCCAAAAGCCAGCCACAAATCTCACCCTGCCAGGACTTTGGAGGGCGGGAAATAGGCAGGCCGACCACCGGCACCGCCAGTCTGTCAACCAACCAATGACCTTATTACAAGTCAAAAATCATGATGGCAGTCCCGGCAAGGCGGTCTTCCAATGGCAGTTCGAACAGCAGTGGTCGGCAGTCACCACAGTAATGCACAACACTATATTGACTGCATTTGAAAACAACATAGTTGACACACATGCACACCCTCAACACCCCTACAAACCACAACCCTTCACACACCGCAATCCTATGCTTCTCCACACTGCACAAAAGTCAAAGCACTGGCCAAAAACGTCACCAACCATAGATCAGGCACCCCTCTAACTTGCACTAAGCACATATCCAACAGCCTCAACACACACCCACCACACATATATGGACTTATACACAACATGTACTCCCTGTCACCTCCTCATTACACAGTTCCTAACCATAAAGTTAATTTCCACCACTATGTCACCACAGGAAAATCCCCATTTCACAGATGACGTGGTAAGAGCCAAAGTGGATGAAATCATCAGAGTAGAGACACAACTAATTGGATCCCAAGTCCAGCAAACTACTCCCACTGAGCAAAAGGAAATGTGGCAAAGGATGGTCAACAGAGTGAACTCTGTAGGCAGCTACCTGTGCACAAGGGATGGCATCAGGAAGAGATGGAACAACCTCAGGGGGAAGATTCGTACCATGGTGTCCAGGCACCAGCTTGCGATCCTGAAGACTGGTGGTGGTCTCACCTCCTCCTCTACAACTAATATCATCAGCGAAGGTCTTGGCCATCCTGCAACCGGAGGGCTTGTCACGAATACCTGGGGGAGTCAAGTTGGGTAAGTCACAACAACATAAATGGCACCAAAAGGGATAGGCATGCATGCTCACTGATCACCTCTTGCCACCTACTATGTCACTCAACTCAACAGTCCAGTGTCCACCTGTCCATAGACCCCGTCTGGCCTCTAACATGTCAAGCAAACTCACCTGGGGAGACAAAATCTTAGTATAGTGGGTGTTGTACAGGGATTGAAAGTACTACAAGTCCCAGCAGACACTGTTCCAACATCACTAAAACCAAAACAGTGTAGCCTAAATAAAATCAGCTTGTTTGTCTAATCCCACTGGAGTGTAACAACCAGAGAAGATGGCATCAGCATACTGTGTGGGTAGTGCAGGCAATGTCAGGACTACTAAGGCGAGAGGCACTGGGACTCTCACTACACTTAGCCACAACTGTGTTCTCTGCTAATATGATCATTCTCGCTCCAATTAGCCACCAACTGTCCTGACCTGACGGGATCTCAACTGTGTAGTGTATGGGTAGGACAGGCAATTACAGGAATGCTAGGGCCAGGAGGCACTGGAACTCTCACTACACTCAGTAACAACTGTGTTCTCTGCTACTATGGCCATTCTACCTCTAATCAGCCATTCTACAAAACTACATTGTGTGGAATACAAGTTCAGAAATGGTTAGTACCCATAGGAGGATCCCTTCCTCACACTTCAAGCAACAGTACACTGTACACCTGCCAAAATACCTTTAACTGGAAACCCACTCATGACGTGTACACATCTGGGAGAGTCAAATTGAATCATTGTATGTAGAACAGGGAGTCACATGACTGCTGAGGCCAGGAGGCTCTGTCTTCCCAATCCAATTACCCAGTCCACTCTGCATATGGTCAAATATCCCTGTTGGAATACTTGTTATGAAAGTCCACTCACCTCAGAGGATGGACAATGTGAACTGTGAGTTGTGATAAGAATAACGTCCCAATACATTCAAGGAGGACCAGGCCATGCAACCCCACACACCAGGCCACTGTCCATATGAAATTGTGGCAGAGTCCCTGAACCCAAAATGAACGTGATACACTTGAGAGGGGCAAGGATGCAGGTCATGGTACACCCTGGGATTTGACAAGACACCCAGATCCATCTAGCGCTGACATGCCAAAATGAAATAGTGTAGACAAGAAGGACAGTTCAAATTGTCTGAAAAGAACTTCCTGTACAGATTAAAGCCCCCAGAATGTATCTGCTGTATGGGATTGGCAGCAGTCACATCCATAATGCACTGACCACAGGATGACAATTAACACACATCATCCAAAGTTCTGACAATGCCTGCATGACAAACAAATAGCTTTCAAGATGACTTAAACAACATCCTTCCCAGACAATATCCTGCCTGCACTGCTGGCAGGACATGAGTCTTTTACCATCCCTCCAACAGTTAAGTATTCCAGAGAGTCTGAGCCTAGGTCACTGAACAGGAATTGGTTTGCGGCTACAATGTCAGCTCACTTCAAATGACAATATGTGCACCTGTCACATAAGGTAAATCAGCAAATACAATGTGAAAATAGCCCTAGCCTAATGTCACTGTCAACTAATGGAGGTAGATGTCACAATACAACCATTAACATTGTCTCTCCACACCAATAGGTTATGCTTCAACTGCAACTGGTACTGCAACTATTGACCCACAGAGGAGACTGCCTCTACCCCCATACACAAAGCCCTCAGTGAAACAAACACTCCTGGACCGCTGTATGTTGAGGACGGTTCTGGCCCATCCGGGCAACCCGGCCAGACAACACCAGTCAGACTCAGCCTGACAATATTGACTCCTCCCAGTCTTGTGACCTCAACATCACAGGCCACCAGTCACCACCAGACCTGCTTCTCTACAACAGTCTCCAACATCTTGTGTTCCCCCACTCCAGGTTCCTGAGTCACAACCTGACAACTCTGACAACGATGGACCTGTTACCAGTGGAAGGGAGCAGGATGCACCAAGGGTGCAGGCACATGGGGGTAGGGTACAGTATTGCACATAAAGTATAAAGAATGTCTGCACAGTCATAGCCAAGAATGTCCCAGCCATATGGAGTCAGGCAAGAGATCCTATTACTAGCGTGCACAAGACCAATAAATACCTCTAAGACCTTATCCCATAGACTAGGTAAAGAGAGTATGTGATTTTGTTTCCCATTTGACCCTTATCGTATACCAAAACCAGGCCTGCCAACTTAACATATGCCATGGCACAGACAGAGGGAAGTACAACAGAACCTTGGCCCAGACCCTTCCCATAAAAATGAGCAAGCACCTGGTGGAATGTCACAAACCTGTGTCAGTGTTGTGGCACAGGCCCACTGGCCTGCAATGAGGAAACACATTGACAGCCACTAACAGGTCATACAGGATCAATGTAATCACAATGTGAAGGTAGAAGAAATGGATTGCACAAGATAACATGTTACAAGGCCACATTATCAAACACATGAGACCAGTGGACCAAGACACCATTGCAAACAGGCCTATTGTGTAGCTAAGATTCCTGCCCTCCTATTGTACATGCCACATGGGCATAAGACTCATACACCCCAAATCTGCAGCAATTAGTACCTGGATCAATCCATGTCCACTTCACATGGCAGATCAGCAACAGCCACCTGCCAATGACACAACAATGAAATACGCACGTAAGGATAGCCTGGTGAAGAGACCTGGAAGGAATAAGCTACATACAAGGAGCTTAGGCAGGTCAAGGCACACATAAGACACGAACCTCATTTCAAACTTCAGTTGTTTCACTGACATTGCGATGTGACTGCCCCAAACAAACGAGATCCTCAAGAGAGTCACATCTTCAAACTTGATGTTGCCAGCAAAAAAGGGTTGTATGATGCATAGCAGGAGATGCCCTGTCTCATGGTGACAGAGATGTCCTTCTCAACAATATTGCTCCGGGCAAGGTTGTGGAGTATGCAGCAGGTGACAATGATCTTACACAATTTTGTGAGTGAGTGGAGGAGGGCTCCACCTGTCCTGTCAATGGCCTGGAATCTTGCTTTCAGAAGCCCAAAAGTGCCTCGTTGAAGCGGACTTCCTCTGACGCAGTTCTGTTCGTCACTGGTTGCAACAACCAGAAACGGTTTAGGTATGCAGAGTCCCATGTAAGAGAATGTGACATGTGTGTGGCCATGAGCCCAAAGCATTGTCTCACCAGCAGCAGACATAGCATACAAACACACATGACATATGTTACTTACCAATCAGCCAGGCCCTCTCTGGGTACAGTTTTGTCATCAGCTGTGGAATCACACTGTTCCGCATGATGAAAGCATCATGAACTGAACCCAGGTACCGGTCACAGACTTGGGAAATTTAGAGGTCTGCCAGGAAATCTACTTGGATATTGATGGAAGGGTAGTTCTTCCTGTTACAATAGACCTGTTCATTGCCATGCGGTGGAATGAAGGGTACATGGGTACCATCAATGGCTCCTACAATATGTGGGATGTGTGGCAAACCATAGAACTCTGCCTTCACATTGCCAAAATCCTCACCTTGAGGAAACCGCATGTAGCTGTCTATGTGTTTCAACATTGCTGAGAGAACTTCCTTCAAGACCAGACTGAACATAAGCTGGGAAATCCCAGTAGTTAGGCCCACTGTATTTTGGAAGGACCCTGTGGCAAGTAAGTGCAACACTGACATGACCTGTGCAATTGGCGGTATGCTATTTGGATGACAGACGGCTGGCATCAGATCTAGCTCCAACTGACAACAAAGATCCACGATTGTCTGCCTATCAAGGTGGTTAATTTGAATGACATGTCTGTCCTCTATGGCCTGCAAGTCTGCTAGTTGACGGTAACCACAAAGTTGTCTGATCCTTCTTCTCCCATGGTAATTATGAGGGAAAAAAGGAAGTTGTGGCTATCTTTCATTGTGTACCTTGCATATTACATAATACATATCATATACGAACTGCGACATGTCATGCGAGTCACTGAAAACATGATACACATCATTCATCAGGACTAACATTTTAACAATTTTGAAACACATTACCCCTTGCTTTTCAACATATGTGTATACATCCTCTATCAAAACAGCAACAAAATAGGCATTTAACTTGCAACTCTGACTGTGATTCAGTGCCCCAAATCCTGGAATGCCCTTGGGGGAGAGACTAGTGGCTATCCCCCTAGTTATGTTGTCATATTTGCCGGGCCATGTATCAATATGTACACTAAAACGATTGACCTACAAGACAGGACAAGGCCAGCACTCAATATTCACCAGGACAGCACTTTTAAAAATTGTGACACATCTGAAATTGTGTTAAACTACATTGTATGACCCTAAAATGGTGGCTGTCTGACCTACGCCACTGGAGATTAGGAACCACCCACAGCCGTTGGCAGAAGTCGCAATGGCAGTAGACGGATGCTATTGTGGCAGATTTAGCTATTGGATTACATTGCTGACTGTGGCGGTCTTGGGCCAATGGCATTTTTCACCACTGGCGATGGTTGCAGAAGTGGCAGACATGATCATCATCTTCTGCTAAATACCTCACTTGACTCCTGACCCTGCTGCCAGCAAGACCTCCACTACCTGGGCTGCTGTGTATTGCCTCTGGGAGCAATCATCTCTCCTGCAACAGGATGTAGGCCCCTGTCTTCTCGCCACAAGAACTTGAGAAGCTGGTGGATGAAGTCTTACCCCTGCATAGACAGCTTTGTGGTGCACCAGAGGAGTAGATAAGGGTCCCATGTGCACAATATTCTCTGTACCTCTACTCATCTTAGCTTTAATCAGCCTATGCCTAGGCCCAGTTTGTCAGATTGTGTCCTCAAAGACCTGTAGGGGTTGACAGTGTGCAATAATTGTTGAGTTCATGGGCATGCATCTATGTCAAGTGACAGGTCTGGAGACCTGAGACAATCTGGTGAGTGTGTATTGGGTGTTCTCTGACCCATATTGTTGTTGGATGCACATGACTAGGTGAGGTGTCATGATAGCCAGCCCAGGCAACTCATGCCATAAAATGGTTTATGTCTGGTCAAATGTGATTGCATGACAGCAGGTCTGAATGCATGTTTTATGTGTTGGTTGATCACTATTTCAGCTCTTTATGTGTTTGCACAGTGACCTCTGGCCACATCTGGTCTGTTGGACTGTTCTTCTGCAGTCTGGTAATGACTAACAATGTCAAGACAGCTCTGCACATAGGTACCCAATGGCAATTGGCTGTGGGCTGAAATATGTACTGTGATGAATGTGATTTGTCAGATAAGGTGTTTTGTGTAGGTATGTCTGCTCAGTCTGCAGAGACCGGGGCCTGTCTATTGTTACTCACAGCAAAAGTTGAAATCTAGTCTGGTATTGATTCCCTTTTGCAGTGCAAGTGTGACACTGTGCCCACAGCCTGTACCCCTGGCATGGCAGCCAATCTGCAGCTTACTGAGCCTCAATCCACTGATTAATATTGGAATTGCATTGGGAACTGGCTTGTGATCTGTGAATGATGTACTCTTTTCAAGTCTGACAATGTGTGTCACATATCACATATCCATCCCCCTTGATCCCACAGCCCTGTTGTCTCTCATCCAGCTCTGATGTGTCCTGTGCATGTTCCTTGCTCTTTGGACATTGCACATCTGCAAACACTGTAACGTATTTGCCATGATATCTGACTCTGTGGTTTGGGCATTAAACTGGACATGTTCAATGCACGGGCAGGTTTCTCTTAAGGTACACTAGGTTTGCGTGGACACATGTGTTGAAGTATGTATTGTCATGCTGATGTGACACACAGACCTCCACCCCCTGAAGTACCCCTGCAACTGTATCTGCAAATTACCACACCTGGACAAGCTTGACTCTTTGTGTGCTCAACATGTCACTCCCTTCATTGTGGTCTAAACACAATGGATCAGTCTATAGGCTGGATGTGACCAGTAGGGACTGTATGCAGTGGGTGACATTCATAGATAGTGGATGTTTGTGTACGTTCTTTGCTGGGTGGTTTACATGTCACTTGCCACTTTGTGTGATACGTTCCATTGTGTTCCTGGGCAATGTCATGTGGCTAGCTCATGTCCCACAAAAGTCACAGTAGGCCTACCTGGTCAGTGCAGGGCCTGAGTTGGGGTGTGTGTAGGGCACCCTATTGGGGAGTGTTTATTGTCATGTCCCTATGTCAAATGACTGCTATGTGCCACAGGTGAACAGGATGGTCAAGACAGGATGTTATTAGCTTGATGCATTGACATTTATGTGACTCAGCCATTTTGTATGGGACTTGTGGACATAATATGCTGTCTTGTCATTTGCATCCATGCAGGTCAACGCCCATGAAAAGAAGGGGATATGGAGAGCCATCGCCAAGAAGGTGTGGACCCTGGGTGTCTACAGCTGGTGGAGCACCCACTGTCAGAAGAGGTTGGAGAACCTGAGACTCTGGGCCCGGACGATCTCATAGGCCCAGCTGGGGCTCTTACTCCTAATGAGGATGGGTTAACCGTCGGACCATGACCCCCCCCTATGGCCTTCATTTTGGCTGTGGCCAACCCGGAGTTGGATGGGCATTTGATGGCAGCACAGCAGCCACATGGGGATGAGTATAAGGCAAGTTGGTGCCAAACCCTATGCCAAGTGATTGAGTGAGTGACAGATTGCTCCCCCTGACAATGTGGGATGTGTCATATGTCACAGATCATTTGGGATCAAATTGGTGTAGATGGGCCATGTTTTTCCAACTGGTGTGCTCATCCTTTAGGAGCTGGGACCTTGAATAAAACTAACTGTGGGGCCCCCTCCATCCAAATGCACAGCAGCGAGCCCCTATGACTGTGTTTAGTATACAAACCCTCTGCTTTACCTACTATGTTGGGTGTTAGTTCCAACAACAGATCGCTCCTCCCAAATGTCACAGTGCAAAGGTAGGTAGTATGTGGCTCACTGTCCACTACCATGTGTCAGGGGATATGTGTAGGTTGGCATCTGCAAACCATGTGCTAGTGTTCTCCATTGTATGTTGGGTGCTGGTGCCTCCCAGCAGTCTGTGATGTATGGGTGTCCATCATACATGTGACATGGCTTACATGGCAAAAACCTTGGCAGCTGTAACATACTACTTTCACTTCGCAAGTGGGGAATGTGCATTGTCATGGGTGATGTGTCATCAGTGTAGCCAACATTCCAGTTGCCTACGTGTCTGCATGTGCTTCATTCCCACTAGGTTCCATGTCTATACATTAGATGTAGGCATGTGCTAGCCATGTAGATGGATTGATGTCTTGAATCTCTAACATATATGTCCATGGGGTCCTGTTGTCATAAAAGGTACATCTGCTATTGTTGTCTATTTACTGTGATGCCACAAACTTGACAGTCATCATCATATGTTGTCAGACAGATACATTCATGCCTCATAGTATGTCATTAGTCATGTGTACCTGCAGAAGCCATGATGGACATGACAGGTAGGGCCAGGGTGTGGATCCAGTTCATTACCATTTATAACCTTGATGAGGGATTATGGTTGTAGGTGCACAGCACCTGTGTGTTGATTGGACTGATGTTTGGGTTGCATCATGGATTGACTTGCAGTTGTGTTTGCATCACTTGTGTTTGGGCTCAGGGATTCATCCACAGACAGTTGCCATACTTGCCATGTCTGATTTGTGGGTAGTGATGTAGCTTCTCATTGTACAACAATTTGGTGACCTTCAATTGGTGGCTGCAAGGTCTGTGTCCCTCTTTCCTGCACAATATAGTTGTCTACTAAAAACACACTGAGAAGTAAACATGGAAATGAGTGTGAGCCATTGGTGGGGGCTATCTTTGACCTTACAGGACCGTTCTTTTGTGTATTCAGGAGATATTTCTCCATGATGTTGAGGACCTGATTACATTATTGTTCCTTGCAACACCACATGTGGTTCATGTCGGAGTGGACTTGTTCTACTGCCTGAACTTATTTTGGGCAGGTGTCACTTGTAGGATTGTACATTGTTGTAATCTGTCCATAGTGACATGGATGTGTCCACATTTCCTAATCCAGGAATTGCTTGTTTGTACCAGTGTTGTCTGCATTTCCTTAGCAACATATGTTATTGTTGATACATTACATCAGTGAAAGTTGGATGCGTGCTTAGACCTGTGTCTGTGAAATTGGTAGGGTACATTACAATGCGATCCAATTGTTGGCTGCTGGTTCACTAGGGTGTGCTGTATGTCACACAGGTTTGGGGTGGAGTGGTCACCTAGTTGTGGTATGTTTAGTGTAGTAGCTAGACTTCATCCATGCTATGGTAGTTGTCTGAGACCAAGTTTTGCTCTTGTATTACCTTAGTAATGCCAGATGTCATGCATGGGTTTGTATTGGCACATGATGGTGCCACTTTGCTGGCACTTCATGTGGGGGGTCACTTGACTTGATGGTATGTTGTGTCTCTCAGAGTTGTGACTGAAGTGTTTTCATGTTCATGTCATGACCCTACTACACTTTCTCTTGGGAGCATCAGTGCCTGCAGCCAAGGGAGACAGGGCCGCGCTGAGTAGGGAAGCATCTGGACACGGGACCTCGGGTCAAGACTCCACTGACACAGAGGGACCCAGTGGCCAGGAGAGTGAGGGGAGTGCCACGTGGGAGACCGAACATTCTTAATCTCCTCCTCCAGTGGTCACTCCCTAGTGGAGATGGACCCTTTGAGAACCACCCCAGCACCATATTTTTCCACAACCCCATTCAATCACTGCCTTCCCTGTTGCTCCCCACCCTTTGCTGCAGGCACCTCTGCCCCAGCCCTGCTGGTCTCAGTGAGGAGGCTTTTGAGGTTGATCACTGTGGGGCAGTTTGCCATTGTAATTGGCATCCAGGGACTTGCAACTCAAATCCAACAGAGCAATGCATTCCTGGAGGGCATTCATGGTGCAATGGCTGGACTACAGAGATCTTTTCAGGCTCTGGCCCCCATACTGACAACAGCCAGTCACCCCCTGTCTACCGTCCCCCCTCCACCTTCCTCTTCCCAGTCCAAATCCCCCTTCCCAGACTCACCCAAAGCACAGAGACAGACTTGCATGCATCCACCTCATCAGAAAAGGGTATCGCACACAAACACAAGCACTGCAAGGCACACTGGCACACACACAGACATAATCCATCTGCAGAGACAGCAACAGTCACGACTTGCCCTGACTCCCCGCCCATCCCCAGCATCACACACATGACATCTGGCACACATACAGACACCACATCAATAGTCACTGATATAGCCACCACACCCATCCGACCTGCAGACACCACCCAAGCAGACCCTCAGACATCCAACCCAGTCACCACATCTACAGACACCACAGATGCACCTAAATGCAGCACATCCACCATACCTGCAGTCACGACCCTAACAGACACCCACCCACACACCATGGCATCCCCCTGCACCACCATCCTCCTCTGCCCAAAACACATAAACACCCTCACTCACCAACCCAAAAGACTTCCCACTGCACACAAGCACACCTTCTACAAACATGTACTCAAGGCATCTACACCTACACATCAGACAACCACTCCCTCAACCACCAAATCCCTACCCCTTTCTGATGACTGCCCCTGTGTGCCTAAAAGGTTTTCCTTTGCGAGCATGACCATACCACTGTTTGCCCCATTCCACCTCTTCCCCTCTAAGGCCTCCCCTGCCACCCCATAAGCACCCGTGCCCCTCCCCTGCCAAGAGGAACCTAACCCCTTCCCCGAAGATTCTCTGCCCTCCAAAGTCAAAAAACAACCCCCACTTTGAGACCCCTCCTCCACCATCCCCAGAACAGCCTTGAAGTCCCTGCCTGTCCCCTTGATGTTCCTACTGGTGGAGGTTACATGGCAGTTAGGAGTTAAATTGGGGCCCAACAATGTGCCTTTTGGCACAAGTCTGTTTTTGGACTGGCCTGTGGCCTAGGACTCTGGTTAACAGACATTATTTAATAAGAAAGCAAACCTGTTGTTGGTTTCTTTGATATCCCTTTGCCCTGCATTTCCTTCAATAGCTTTCTGTTGTTCCTTAGTGGCATTGGTTGTGTGCCTGTAGTTGTGTGTGTTTGGGCTGCTTGCTGCTCCATGTGTTTTTTTTTGCAGTATGTGAGTTTGTGTGCAGTGCTGTTGTCCCACAAGGGAAGGGTGTGTGTTGTGTTATGGGTATGTGTATGTAGATTGAATGTTGGTGTCATGGCATTGTGTTGTGTTTGATGTGGTAAGTGTTTCTTTTTGTTTTGTGCGATGTGGGCATGTATGGTGTAGGACTTGTCCCCCTGATATGGCTATTATCTACATGTGGTGTGTGTGTTCTTGAGTTTTGTCAGTGCAGACATGGTATGTGGTAAGTTGTGCTAGTTTTATTTCCATTTGAGTGTGCATATGTCCATTGTAGGTGTGTGTCCCTCGCAACTGGTTGGTATAGGTGTATGTCCCATGGAGTGTGAGTTGTGTGTGCTTTGTTGCCTTGCCTTTTCCCAGTGTGTGACTTTGCATGACAATTGGTATTGTCCAATTCATGTGTGCATGTTGTTAGTGGCCCTGTTCAATGTGATGTGTGTCCAAATGCATCCTCCTTCCATGAGTGGTCCGGATGCTCTTATCCCAGCTGTGCAGGTATTGTTGTGGTGGTGCACTTTGTGACTTTTGTCTGTTTGTCTCTGTGTGTATTGGGCATTGCATTGTGCTTCCGTTGTGCTATGTGTGTGTGTGATGTGTATGTCAATAGCAGGGTTGTTTGATGGTGGTGTGTGTGTGCCATGGCACATGTGTGTATATGTAAGTTGTATGTGTTGCCAGTCACTAGCAAGTGTTGGGTGCGAGTGTGTGGAATGTAATTGTATATGTGCAATAGTTGTGTTGTTGTTGCTATATGGGTGAATGTTGTGTGGCCTTCTGTGTCTCTGAGCCCTTGCTGTGTAGCCATGCATACATGTGTAGTATTGCCCTGCAGTGTGTGTGTGTGCTGGCTGAAGTGTGCGTGTTGTGACTGTGTGGGTGTCCGTGTTGTGGTATGTGAGTAGGTGTGTGTTGAATGTTAGTTGTAGCTGCTGCCTGTGGCATCCCCCAATCACGTCGGCGTTGAATCCCTTGTCTTTCGGTGAGCAGGAGCAGCGGCATGATGTTTAGGAATGGCTCCATGTCGGCTCCAGACGTGTATGGGTGTCTGCAGGTTAATGTCATAATTTATACGTTCAGTTTACGCCTTCTGCTATATGGTGGTTGGACACACATGGTTAAATTGGTGGTATGAAACCTCCTAATAGGTTCCCCAGAAACATGGTCTACACCAGACCTTTTGTACTTCCAGGGACCATGGAGTGCTGCCTGGTGGTGGCGGCGGACCACTACCGGTCTTCTATTTGCGCGACTGCCAAATTCATAAGATGGCGGTCTGCACCGCCACCCTGTTGGCACACTGACTGCCAACATGGCAGTCATTGGACCACCAAACCTGTAATGAGGTCCTATATAACGAGCCATGACTGACAGCTTTGGCTCTGACCAGGCATTGCTGGTCAATGGTTGCCTTATCAAATATTTAGGGTGTCACCCTACCACTGGTGCCACAAAGTCAAAAGCAGCCTGAATCATAAGCATTTTGCATAGCTTTAGGGCTAGTTATAGAAATGTTCCTAATGATTTACTACAATGGGGACATATCAATACTATGGCCCTCATTACAACCCTGGTGGTAAATGCTGCTTACTGCAGCGCTGACGGCCACCAACAAACCATAACAGCGATGGTATACCGCTACGGGTATTATGACCCACATAGAGAAATCCACCACTATACAGACACACACACAAGTCCGCCAGCCCAATGGTCACTGATAAACTGGCGGTACCAAAACCCACACTGTTAACCCAACAGAAATACGCCCACAGTATCAGGACCCACGAATCACCGCAGCGGTCTTTCAACCATGGTAAACCATTGGCGGTACACACCGCCGCGCTCAAAATACACACACCCAAACAAAACTGCACCACATTGGACAATTCAAAATACACATTAGACACACATACACACATCACACCCACACACTCAGACCACTATAAAACACACACCCACATTACCCACAACCCTTTCAAATAAGAAAAGATTGCTAACTGAGAGAGAGAGACAAGCCAGCAGCACCCACTCAATCTGAGCCACAGAACACCATCACCCAAACACCATCCACACACCTCACAGCACACACCACAACACATCACCCCACACACCCTCACACATACCACTCATACCACATCCATGGTACCCCAAATACACCCCAGGTTTTCAGAGAAGGAGCTAAGGGTCCTGGTGGAGGAAATCATCCGGGTAGAGCCACAGCTATTTGGATCACAGGTGCAGCAGACGTCCATTGCTAGGAAGATGGAGCTATGGTGGAGAGTCATGGACAGGGTCAATGGCGTGGGACAGCACCCCAGAATGAGGTATGACATCAGGAAGAGGTAGAACGACCTACGGGGAAGGTGTGTTCCGTGGTAGCAAGACACCAGATAGCCGTACAGAGGACTGGCAGTGGACCCCCCCTCATCACCCACAAATAACAACATGGGTGGTGCAAGTCTTGGCGATCATGCATCCTGAGGGCCTCGTAGGAGAAGCAGATGGACTGGACTATGGTAAGTCAAATCTTTACTATTATAACCCCCAACCTACCTGCATGCCATCACAAACTCCTACTCCTACCCTGACCCCCATTACTCCACCACCTCACATATACCCCACTATCACAACCCACCCATCCCAAAACCAAGCCCTGCATGCCACACCAATGCATGGACATCCATCATAGACCTGCATGGACACCCATCAATAAAGCATGGACATTAGAGAGAATCACCTAGCCCACAAAATCACCACTCACACAAGGCAAAGCTGACAGGGCAATCACAACCATACAGGGAAACACGCCCGTGCACAAGATGGCACACGCAGATACAATAACACTGCATTTACCTCCCCACAGGACCCCCACTCAACGTCACTGGAGAGGAGGTGCCACCAACTTCCAGTCCCCCCCCAGAAGAGGCCCACAGTGATGACAGCAGCTCTGCTTGCCTGGATCACGATGACCAACCTGGCCCATCAGGGACCTCTGGACAGTCGGTTACCCTGCCACAGTCCCATACCACCACAGAGCCTCCCCTCTCAGGAAACACCACCACAGCACCCACCCAGTGGGCCCATACCTCTGTCCCCAGGACACATCAATCAGCAGTGTGTCCATCACTACAGAAACCTCAGGCAACCTCACAAACACAGTACGATCAGGGACACGATTCAGGGGACAGAGGCACAGGACAACAGGGAAGCTGGGAGGACTGCTGTGCGACACGGGGAGGACAGGCCCAGTGAACCCATTCTCCACGAGGAACTTGCAGGGATTCTGGGAGCATACCAACATTCCCAAGAGACCTTGGGCAAGATACTATACAAGTTGCAGGAGACCCAGCAGATGCAGGAGGGACAGTACCTGGGGATCAGGGAGGACCTCAAACACATCCACACCATCCTGGTCACCATTGCAGGGGTGCTGGCTGACATGGCCAACACCATGAGGGAGGCAGTGGCACACCAACAGGCCCCTGACACTAGCCACACCGATGAACAGCCCTCCACCTCCGCCGGCGCTAGTGGACAGGAGGCCCCACCACAGGACCAACCGGCCACCAGCACCCCATCCCCTGCAGAAGGAGAACCACCCCGCAAATGGTCCCTGCGATCCAGGCAGAAGCCAGAGAACATTGTCAAGACCCCCGCCAGGAAATAAGACTCTCCTGATTGTCAGCCTTGTGTCCCACTCTGTCACCCTGTCCACCTTGATCTGCTATTGCTCCCCTTCCTATGCCCCCTTGGACAATGCACCTGTGATACCAATAGAGTGGACACTACCCTGGACTTTCCACCATCAGCAACCCAGCCCATTGCAATACCCCTTCCACTTATTTGCACAAAAATAAACGCCCTTGGAACTAATAAAAGTGTGGAGTCTGTCAATTGATTCAAATACGTATCCATTTAACAAGCTGTAAACATTGCAATTCAACTGTTCACTCATGAATACATAGCTATGACCTGTAGTGGGCAGCAGGGAACACACCAGGAGCCAGAGTGGGGCACATAGATCTGAAAATAGGGATGCCAAAGGGTACAGTAAGTGGCCATTGTTAGAAATGGCGTCGTTGGTTGACAGTCAGGTTACCCTCTGTTCAAGGAAGGCCCCTGATTCTAGTCAAGGTAAAAGAGAATCACCCTCAGTTAACCCCTGCTTACCCCCTTGGTAGCTTGGCAGAGCAGTAGGCTTAACTTCAGAGTGCTAGGTGTAAAGTATTTGTGCCAACACACACAGTAACTTAATGAAAACACTACAAAATGACACAACACCAGTTCAGAAAAACAGGAAATATTTATCTAAACAAAACAAGACCAAAACGACAAAAATCCGACATACACAAGTCAAGTTATGAATTTTTAAAGATGAAACTCAAAAATAGTGCTTAGAAACACAAAATGCCTCGATGAGGTGTTAACACGGTGTCGTGACGGAGTCGTTCCCAACAAGCTGACACCAGCTGCGCCGGACACAGAGTCGCGTAGACCCCCAAGTACAGTACCTTTGGTGAAGAGTGAAAACAAGTCAATGCGCGAAGTCGGGGATCACGGCATCGGTGCAAAAACGTTGACTCCGTGCACTTTGAGCGGCGCAGGTCACACCGTGGTGCAGCAACTTTCACGGAGTCGCGGACTTCAGCGGGGCTGCTAGGGTGTCAGGCCTGCGAAGGTCGTTGCGTTCCAGCAAAGATTACGGAGTCGGTTGCAGGTGGCGTCACCGGATTCAGCAGCGCCGTCGGTCCGAAGTTGTCCGAAGTCGATTTCCTTGGATTTCCACCAGCTTTCCTTTCAAGGGCCCAGGGACTGGATAGGGCACCACTTGTAAGAGCAGGACTCTCTCCAGAGACTCCAGGTGCTGGCAGAGAGAAGTCTTTGCTGTCCCTGAGACTTCAAACAACAGGAGCCAAGCTCTAAATCAATCCCTTGGAGATTTCTGCACAAGATGGAAGGCACACAAAGTACAGTCTTTGCCCTCTTACTCTGGCAGAAGCATCAACTGCAGGATAGCTCCACAAAGCACAGTCACAGGCAGGGCAGCATTTCTCTTCAGCTCTTCAGCTCTTCTCCAGGCAGAGGTTCCTCTTGTTTCCAGAAGTGTTCTAAACTCTGTGGTTTCGGGTGCCCTTCTTATACCAAATTTCTCCTTTAAAGTAGGCCTACTTCAAAGTAAAGTCTGTTTTGAATGTGAAATCCTGCCTTGCCCAGGCCAGGCCCCAGACACTCACCAGGGGGTCGGAGACTGCATTGTGTGAGGAGAGGCACAGCCCTTGCAGGTGTAAGTGACCACTCCTCCCCTCCCTCCTAGCACAGATGGCTCATCAGGAACTGAAGACTACACCACAGCTCCCTTTGTGTCACTGTCTAGTGTGAGGTGCAACCAGCCCAACTGTCACACTGACCCAGACAGGGAATCCATAAACAGGCAGAGTCACAGAAACGGTGTAAGCAAGAAAATGCTCACTTTCTAAAAGTGGCATTTTCAAACACACAATCTTAAAATCACCTTTACTAAAAGATGTATTATTAAATTGTGAGCTCAGAGACCCCAAACTCCACATGTCCATCCACTCCCAAAGGGAATCTACACTTTCAGATTTAAAGGTAGCCCCCAATGTAACCTATGAGAGGGACAGGCCTTGTAACAGTGAAAAACAAATTTAGCAATATTTCACTGTCAGGATATATAAAACACATTACTATATGTCCCACCATAACCATACACTGCACCCTGCCCTTGGGGCTACCTAGGGCCTACCTCAGGGCATGTAAGAAAAGGGAAGGTTTAGGCCTGGCAAGTGGGTACACTTGCCAAGTTGAATTTACAGTTAAAAGTGCACACACAGACACTGCAATGGCAGGTCTGAGGCATGATTACAGAGCTACTTATGTGGGTGGCACAACCAGTGCTGCAGGCCCATTAGTAGCATTTGATTTACAGGCCCTGGCACCTCTAGTGCACTTTACTAGAGACTTACTAATAAATCAAATATGCCAATCCTGGATAAACCAATCAAAATACAATTTACACAGAGGACATATGCACTTTAGCACTGGTTAGCAGTGATAAAGTGCTCAGAGTTCAAAAGCCAACAGCAACAGGTCAGAAATAATAGGAGACAGGAGGCAAAAAGATTGGGGATGACCCTGCATAAGCAAAAAAGTCCAACAGCCATACAATATGGAAAATCAGGCTGCCATGTACAATGTCCAACACAAAACTGCAATGGAAAGTGAAGTTGCAGTGTCTTACCTGTGTGTCACTGGAAGTACTGTTCTATGAGTGATCTTCTGTTGTGCACATCTTCTTCCTCTGCCTCCTCTTCCTCACTGTCCACAGGCTCTACCGCTGCCACAAGACCATCTCCAGGCTCATCTTCCTGGAGAAAAGGCACCTGGTGTCTCAAGGCCAGGTCTTGCAACATCCAACAATGATCTGGCACACCTTCTTCGGTGAGTAGTACAGGGATCCACCTGTCAGATGGAGGCACCGGAACCTGGCCTTCAGGAGGCCAAAGGATCTTTCAATGATCCTCCTTGTTCGCCCATGTGCCTCATTGTAACGTTCCTCTGCCCTTGTCCTGGCATTTCTCACTGGGATCAGTAGCCATGAGAGGTTGGGGTAACCAGAGTCACCTGCAAATATTTGAGGAATACCTCTTAGACATATACTCACCCTTAGGGACAACCCCACACCCAAATACCTACAACAACTGGGTGGGGACCATGGGCTCACCTATTAGCCACACCCTGTGCCTCTGGAGCTGAGACATCACATATGGAATGCTGCTGTTCCTCAAGATGAAGGCATCATGCACAGAGCCAGGATACTTGGCATTCACATGGGAGATGTACTGGTCCACCAAACACACCATCTGCACATTCAGAGAATGATAGCTTTTTCTATTCCTGAACTCTTGTTCATTCCTCCGGGGGGGACAAATGCTACATGTGTACCATCAATGGCACCAATGATGTTGGGGATATGTCCCAGGGCATAGAAGTCAGCTTTCACTGTGGCCAAATCCTCTAACTGGGGGAATACCATGTAGCTGCGCATGTGTTTCAGCAGGGCAGACAACACTCTGGTAAACACGTTGGAGAACATAGGCTGTGACATCACTGATGCCATGGCCACTGTCGCATGGAAGGAACCACTTGCCAGGAAATGGAGCACTGACAGGACCTGCATTAGAGGGGGGATACCTGTGGACTGGCAGATAGTTGAAATCAGGTCTGGCTCCAATTGGGCACACAGTTCTTGGATTGTGGCCCTTTCAAGTCTGTAGGTTAGGATAATATGTCTGTCCTCCATTGTCACCAGGTCCACCAGGGGTCTGTACACTGGAGGATGTCTCCATCTCATATTCATCCTCAGCGGTTGAAGTCTAGGGAGAAAAACGGTGAGCAGAGGGTCATATTCTCACATCTACTGAAATAATGATGCATCTCTTCCTTTACAGAAACAATATGTGAATTTGAGAGTTAGTTCATGTACCAATGTCTGTTGTGACTCAGTTAGGTGAAATGGCCCGTGCCCCCTGAAATGGTAGCTGCCTGACCTCTCAGGACAGACAAGTGGAAATTGGGTAATTCCGCTGGCGTTGTGTGCCATTGGGGTCGGTGGTTGAGGACTGTCGCGCAAATTCGCATTGGTTAACCTTAGGCCCTATGGGTTCCAGGAACCAATGGCGATGTACGCCGGCGGTGACGGTACGCACCGCTGCAGACGTGACCGCCATTTTCTAACTGTTCACTCATTTGCTACCAGAACTTCAACAGGAGAGGACCTACACTGCAAGTTCTGCTGTGACCTGTGTCTGGAAGTGACAATGGCTCACGTGTCTGGGGAAAGGGCCCCTGCCTTCACTTCGGAGGAGTTGGAGAGACTGGTGGATGAGTCCTACCCCAGTACACTTTACTCTATGGCCCTTCAGACAAACAGGTGAGTACACTGCGAGCATGATGCGTGGGCCATGAATGTATGGAGTGCTGTGTGTGTAAGCCACATGTAGGGGGGTACTGAGGGGTCCTGGGCAAAGTGCTGCATGTATGGTGGTCAATATATGTGCGTAAGGGGATGGGAGGGATATGGTGGGCCATCAGGATGACAGTCTGGAAGGTATGACTAATCCTTTTTCTGCTGTCTTTTTCCTGTAGATCAGCGCCCATCAGAAAAAGGGTATTTGGCGTGCCATCGCCAAGGAGGTGCGGACCCTGAGGGTCTTTGACAGGCGGAGCACCCACTGTTGCCAACGGTGGGAGGACCTGCGCTGCTGGGCAAGGAAGATGGCGGAGGCCCAGCTGGGGCTGGCCTCCCAATGAGGAAGGTGTGCTCGCCTTACCCTGACCCCCCTGATGTTCCGCATCCTGGCGGCGGCCTATCCGAAGTTGGATGGGCACTTGAGGGCATCACAGCAACCATAAGGGGGTGAGTACAGATTCTGAATCATGTCTTTGCACACGTTAAGGTTTTACCTGGGTGGGTGATGTGGACTGTGGGTGCCCCCTAAGCCAGGGTGAACATGGCAGGGTAGGTACCTTGTTGATCAGGCTCTGAAGCACTCCAACCCCAATGGTGTTAGTGGGCATCTGGGCGTTATGCTATGTACCCCATCGGCTGATGACTAGCTTTGTAACTGGTAGTGCATAGCCTAGTGCATAGGGCTGCTCCATGTGTGTTGTGTACACCAACAGTAGTGTTGTTGCTGGCATTGACCTAGTGGATCGTCTGTCTCTCCCCCCTTTTTGTTTTGTCACCCTGTTTTTGTGTGCATTAGCATCATCTGGTGGAGGAGCAGAGGCACCGGCGATGGAGGGAGCTGCATTCCACATGGGCCTGGAGGCCGAATCCACCAACGGTGAGGGCACCAGTGGGACAGAGGGCGAGGGGAGCACCATGATGGAGACAGCAGGGGACACTACAGACAGTGACTCCTCCTCCGATGGCAGCTCCCTGGCATTGGTGGACACTTATATGCCCACCCCAACAACAGGTACAGCCACCACCCTCCCTACCAGCACCACCCTCCCAGCAGCCCCTCAGCGTGTTTCCTGTGCCCGCTCACCCAGAAGGGTGGGCATCTCCTTCACCCCAGGCACCTCAAGCCCTGCCCCAGTCAGCCCTGCTGCCCTCAGTGCGGAGGCTGTTGACCTCCTGAGATCCCTCACTGTTGGGCAGTCAACCATACTGAATGCCATCCAGGGTGTCGAGAGGCATTTGCATCAAACAAATGCATACCTGGAGGGCATTCACTCTGGCATGGCAGCCCAACAGAGAGTATTTCAGGCTCTCTCCTCCACACTGATGGCAGCCATTGTCCCTGTTTCCATCCTCCCCCCTCCAACTTCCTCTACCCAGTCCCAATCCCGTCAACCCCAGCCTATCACAAGCACACCTTCAGACCAGCATTCACCCAAATCAACACCCAGAAGTGGCCCAGGCAAACAGAACACCACACATCATCTCACAGGCACTCATACAAGCACCATCCCCACTCAGACACACCAACATCCACTGCCTCCACTGTGTCCCCCTCCTCCTCATCCACCACCTCCCTCCCAGTAGTGTCTCCACTCACACCTGCATGCACTACATCCTCATCCACTACCTCCATCACAAGCATGCCTATCACTACACCCCCCTCACTGGCAGTCATCACCCCCACATCCATGCACATGTCCCCTGTGTCCTCTCCCACTGTGTCTGTTACCCCTCCACCCAAAGTACACAAACGCAAGCACACACCCACCGAACAGCCATCCACCTCACAACAGCATCCAGCTCATGCACCTGCACCCAAACACAGCAGACTGACACCACCTACAACCCCTCCCTCTTCCTCCACTCACAAACCTTCACCCTATTCCCACCCCAATGTCCCTAAGAAGGTTTTCCTAGCCAACATTGACCTCTTCTCTACCCCCCCCCGTCCTTCACCTCGGGCCAGGGTGGCCAGAACCCAGCCCAGCACCTCAGCCACCAAGTCCACGACCAATGTGGTTTCTGCAGCTGTCAGAGGTTCTAAGGGGGCACCCGTCAGCCCAGCCAGTGTGCCACCAGCCCCTGCCAAGGCCAAGAAGATTCCGCCACCTGGCAGGGTCAAGAAGGGGACAGCAAGGAGAAGGAGCCACAACCACCCAGTAAGGCCACATCAATGACTTCAGCTGCCAGACCTAAGGTGCCAAGGGCAGAAAGGGGCACAGAACACCAGCCAAGGCACTTCTGTCATCCGAGCCTGCAGGTGAAGGGCTGATGGCTACCAGCACCACCGCCCTCACCGCCACCTGCACCGCAGCCAGCACCGCCACCTGCACCGCCGCCAGCACCGCCACCTGCACCGCTGCAAGCACCACTACTGTCAGCAGCAGCAGCCCCAGTGGGCAGCCGTCCTAGGCTGCAGGGGAAGGGTTGGAGCCTCCCCCCACCAATGGCAACACCAGCCCCAGCACCTGCACAATGGCCAGCACCACCACCTGCACCGCCGCAAGCCCCGCCGCAAGCCATCGGTGCAAGCACCACCACCTGCACAGCTGAAAGTAGCACCACTGCCAGCAGACCCAGTGGGCAGCTGTCCGAGGCAGCAGGGGAAGGGCTGGAATGTCCCCCCACCACTGGCAGCACCCCCACCACCACCGCCACTACCACCACTGTGCAGCCATAGCTGCCGGTGGATGGACTGTAACCCTGCCTCCATGGAGTATCATGCATCCTGGCCACTGCAAATCTCGTTGCTCTGACACCTAGGTGAGGTACTGTGACCTGCCACCCCCCAAGTGCTGCATCACTGGGCACAAAGCCCCCTCCAGAACCAGTGGAAGAAGGCCTCCACTCACCCTATCCTTGCCAGGATGAAGCACACTGGGCACAAAGCCCCCTCTAGAACCAGTGGAGAAGCCATCCACTCCAGAGTCTGTGGCCTTGCACTCCGCAGAAGCAAGCAGTGGGCATGCACTCCCCAGGACCAAGCAGTGGGCATGGAGCCCCCTCCAGGAGCAGTGGCGTTGTACCACCTTCTGGCTGAGGTACCCCCCCTTCCCCGTCCCCTGAGGTGCCTGTGTGTTTTTGACCTGATGCCCCTGCAGTGTTCTCTCCATTTTTAGGCAGGAGTCAAGTGTGGGCTTGGCCTATGTGTTATCGCCCAGTGGGCCACGGACTATTTTTGTGTGGACATTATCCCTCATTTTGTATATATTGTATATATTGTACATACTGTTCATTTATTTATTTATGAATTTCTTAGGATTTCTAATATTACACTAATTTGACTCCATTCCTTGCGTTATTCCAGAGAGTTACGGGGTGTATATGTAATGTTATTGCATCTGTTTGTGTGTATAGTGTTGGGGGTGAGGGTGGGGGTGGGGTGTTGCGTGTTGCATGTGTGTGTCACTCTCTTTTTCCTCCCTCCTCCCCTGTGTGCTAGGTGCAGTACTCACTGTGGTCGTCATTGCTGGCGTTGGTGCTCCTGGTATATGAGAAGATACACCAGCATGGGGAGGACCTGCAGCTCAGGATCCATGGCGTACTGGTTCTTCCTTGAGTGTCAAGAGGTGAGTGAATTCCCTTCAAAGTACTGTTTCCACCGTGCTTTTGATGGCGTTGGTACCGCCCCGGTAAAGCTGGCGGATGGGCAGGTTGTAATAGAGTGGGTGGTACATTGTCTTCCACCTGGCTGTTGGCGGTTACCGCCGTGGTGTTTGTGGCTACTGCCGTGGCGGTCAGAGTGTTAAAGTGGCTGTCTGTGTTTGCACTTTCCGCCGTGGTCATGATTTCATTTTTGTTACAGCCGACCTGTTGGTATTACCGCCGCTTTAACACTGACCGCCTGGGTTGTAAGGAGGGCCTATATGCTGAAAGAGTCCCTGTGATTCAAATAACAAGTGCAAATCCCATTGCTAACATTAGGATCATCCCATGTTATCCAACTGTATCTCTAAGTAAATCAGACATATTCACGTTCTGGGATCATGTTACACCACATGGCACAAATATTTAACAGCTCTTTGAATACTGAATTTAACAGACAGCATTTGAGGATCACTTCTTTTCAACATACTGCTGATTGGTTACTCTTTACTTTAGTTGTCTATTGTATTTCTTCATTGTTTAATAGCTGCAATTTCAGTGCAATCAGTTCACTTCTGGCCACAGCATAATCTTTGTAATGTTTTGTCAATAAATTAGCGAGTGGTGATGTCCATGGTGTTAAGCCTGACCTCAGCTCATACAAGTAATCATCACCAGTGTTAGTTTAGGTAAATGTATTTATTTTGCATGGTAAAACATTTGCAAATTAGAAGCATAGAAATCTCCAACATCTACAAATCTTTTCTGCAATAGCATTAAAATGACAAACTGTCACATGAATAGACATGTTAAAATAAAGGATAAATACCTGGCTTAAAATTTTGTATGCACTAGATTAGTGCATTTCTGTTTAAAGTATCCTATGTGTGAATTATATAAAGGTTTGATGGTCCATTGATTAAATCTATCCTCAGTACAAGATGGAGCATGCATGTTAGGCTTGCTGAAACAATTGTGCTCTACTGACATGGTTCTAACTAATTAAAGAAAATGAGAAAACATTTAATAAAACAGAAATTTGGAGCATTAAATTGTAAAGATTAGTGCCCTTCCATAACCTTTTACCAATCAAACATGTTTACACTGAAATGGTTTAGGGAGCCGCCCTACAAATGTCATGGAGTCAGACTGGAGTGGCTTTTTCTGTGGCCTATCGCATCTCCACCATGCGTTGCTCCTAGTTTCTTTCCTGCCTTCATCAAGAATCTCACAAATCGGTAGCTCTGAGTCCACAGGTGTAAAACGGTTCATTGAAAAAATATCGAAACCGTAAATATTGTGATACAGAAATATTGTGTCAAAAAAATATCAAGCACAAAAAACAAGTTTTCCTATACTTATAATTGAAAATACAAAAATATTTAAATAATGTTTTACTAATATCTAAAAATATAGACAAAATATTGTTTTTAAAATAAATATCATTAAAAATAGTAAACATTAAAAATATTAACATACAACAGTAACATAATGTAAATGAAATATATTTAAACAGTAAAAAAATAAATGTATACTTATTAAAACAAACACACATAGATATGCATGTGTATATTTACACATATATAATGGAAAACTATAATTCAAATAATAATTTTATTCTTATATTATAATTTAATATTTTGTTTAAATATCATAATATAACAAGTATATATGTGTATATATATATATATGTATATATATATATATATATCTATATACATATATATATATATATATATATATATATATATATACACGTATACAAAAGCAGGCCCCGCTCAGGAACAAAGATACTAGCACTCCAGAACCTGGTTATAATTTAAAGTTTTAATGGCAATGTGTTTCGATCCATCTAAAATCTTCCTAACAGCCCCCACTCACAATGTGCCCCACCCTCTTAAAAAACACAAATCACACCAAATACATAAACATAATAGAAAAACTGTTGCCAAGCTTATCTCACGAAGAGACACACAATTTATCACAAAAACGAATAATTCATCCCATTAATTTAGCAAAAATTGTATAATTCATCACTTGTTGAATATTTCATATGCACACCAGGCCAAGTGACCTAAAAACAGCTGGACAAAAATAAAAATACATTAAAAAAACAAAAATAAAAAATGACAAAAAGGGGGGGTTATGCACAACAAATGCATATGTGCGTGGAGCACAGTCATCTCAATCCAATGGTATAACATTCTCATATCACTATTAAGAGAGAACAACTCAATACGATATGTTTGACAGTATGTAGGAACCAACTAAACTCATAATCATTATCTCAATTCATAACTACATCCAATAGTCAGAATAATCATAAAGAAAATGAAAAAAAGGAGAAAAAAAGGAGAAAAGAAGAAATATTGCAGACTCAACCAATGTGAACAAACAGTTCTTTATCCAAATTAAGACTATCCGGGGCCCTGCTGTTGAGACAAATTATATATTCTGACTCCATAACCCAAAGTCTCTTTTCCCTGTCACCTTCTCTTGCTGTCAGGACCACCCTGTCAATGCCAAAAACAAAAGTGTATCAGGGTCTTGGAAGTGCTTCTTCATACAGTGCCATTTGATAATGTGTAAGATTTAACATTCTTGCTGCCGTTACATGCCTTGCACTTGCCACATTAATAAAACCTGTTCTGTTCTGACAGCCATCCCTGATGTTTTGAACTCAAATAACTGTGAAACAAAATATTTTTCACTGAATTGGCCTTGCGATAAGCGATGTGTATATTGTGTCACTTTCTGTCCTATAACGGAATCTGATGTATCCAAATGCCAGTGCTTTGCAATCATATTCTTGATTCTAATCGGCTCTGCATTATATATTGTGTTCATTCTTACCTGTTGATCATTCCTAACAGGGCTAGTTTTCTGCACCAAGAGGTCATTTCGTTCTTGTTCAGACACTTTCTTTTTCGCAGTCTTGAGGACCTCACAGGGGTACTTTCTTGGAACCCAAGGAGGAAGAATGAATGCCCCTGTGGTCCCAGCCGGGTCCTTGCCTCCTGCAGGAGCCAGCATTACTGTCACAGACAGGGAGCTGCTAAACATGCAGCTCCCTGTCTGTGAGAGCAATTGTTTCTATTGTTTTCCTGCCTGCATGTTTGCAGGCAGGCAAACAGAGGAAATCTCCACTCCCATTGGGCGAGAGCTGCTTGACAGCTCTTACTTTCTGAGAGTGGAGTTGTGTTTGCTCTGACTTTGCAAGAGCTGTCAAAGCTCCCACCAAATCAGAGCAAGCAGCTATGTCTCAGGGGTGGGTATCCCGGGGCATAGCAGGAGCCAGCCCTGGGGGTTGGTGTTTCGCTAGGGCCATTATTGGCTCCTCGAGAGGGGCCGTGCGGCCCCTCTCAAACCTTTATCCTTGCCCTCAGAGGTATTGGTCCCAGGTGCTGGGGGTCCACAACAGACCCCTTTCCTTATCTCATTTCAACTCCAGGGAAGTGGAAGTCATGGGGCTGCAGGGTAGCCACATGTCCCCTCACATAAATGTAATATTCAGCCACGAGGAGATGGCAATCCTCGGGGCTGCAGGTGATGCCATATGGGCTTCCCCCTTAAAACAAATGTTTTCCCCCAGGGAGGTGGTAGTCCTTGGGGCGCGGGGACAACACTGCCCCTACACGCTTATTTAAAAAAGCCCCTGGGAGGTGATGGTCCCCAGGGCTTAAAGAGTCTTTTTAGAAAATGCTACTGGGACCTGGACCCCAGTGGCTCTAATTAAAACAAGGGCGGGAGCCCACTCTAGTTTTTTTCAATTTTTGCAACAAATTCACAAATTTGTCACAAATTTGCTGCAACAATTTAAAAAGTGGCAGTGACCAGAGCATCAGATCAAAGGAGTCAGGGTTCCCCTACCCTGGACCCTCATTTTTTATATTTTATTCAGGGAAGCTGACTCCCGAGATGGCTGCCAACTCCTCCTAGTTGAAGTGTTGGCAGCCAATCAGAGTTCTGTCCATCTCTGTACAAGGTTGTTATTATTGTGAAGTTTTTGCTCCTCTAGATATCTATATTTCTATTTTTTCAATAGCTCAAATCTACTGAATGGATTTACACCAACAACAAAAAGACTTCTTTCTGGACAAAAAGCTATCTTTCTGCCAGATTTGGTTTAATTCCCTCCAGTAGATTGGGCTGTAGTCATGTTCAAAATCTCCATGGGAATTATAATGGAGAACACACTTTTTTGTCCCTCTTTTTTTTCTCAGCCCCCGCTTGACGGATCACCCCAAAAGTTTCCATGTACAACAAAATTCTCAGGAACACTGTTTTTAGAATATTTTGTGAAGATTCGTCAAATGGTGCCAAAGATATAGGCAAGTCAAAAATTATTTTTTAAATGAAAGCAAGGTCCTAACTGTAACTATTGATTGGCAACCAGCATCCGGTCATATTATATATGCAGATATATACCAAAATAGAAACGCAGTAATTCTGGAAACTTCAGGGCATATTTGAGAGCACTTAATCATTTCTTTACACTAATGTGGCGTTAGAAGGCCAAAAATGCTGCACCATTTTTACAAAGTGGTGCAATGCTTGCATTTTGCCACTTTGTAACCCTTTGTGTTACATTTTGCCTGCGCCAGGCATAATGTACGCAAAGGTGGCATTCTCCAGTTAGGGGGACCAAAAAAATGGTGCAAGGAAATCCTACATATCTCCTTGCTCCATAATTTTCCGAACTTTTCACGCCTGCTCAGAGCAGGAATTAAAAGAAAGCTATCACGGTGTATGATGGGTGCTTTGCAGGATTAGCGTCACAATTTTGTATGTTAATCCTGCAAAGCACCGGACTAGTGTCAGAAGCTTAAACGCTAGTGCCCTAACTACTGCCATGGTGCACCATATTTTAAATACACTGCACACATGGTGGCGTTCAGGGGGGGTGGTCAGGGCTGCAAGAAAACTGTCACTGCACTGTGTGCAGTGCTACTTTTTTTAAATATGCCCCTTCGTATCACGGTTAACTTTTTTCAGGACTTTATAAGTCAAAACACATTGGTGATGGTATTTTTTTCACTCTGACATCTATTAAATATGAATATGAAGTTTCCTGGAGTGCTGAGTTTCTATTTGGGTAGCTATATGTTCACAGGGAATTGGTCCGTCACTGACACAGGCACCAACTGCTGAGTGTGTGCAAGGACTGTTTGGCTTGCCAATATATATAAATATATATTATATAAAATAGACACATAATAGTAATATAATTTTAAACAATATAAACAAAACTATACATTTCTAGGAACAATACATATATAATTCCTACTCCACTGTGTGCAACAGTAGGGAAAGCGTTGGACTAAAGAGGGGTAACATTTATGACTCCCCCTTCAATCTGTGCAACAGTAGGGAAAGTGTTGGATTCGGGAGGGGTAAAATTTACTATTCCCATTTCAGTCAGTGCAACAGTATGGAAAATGTTGGACTCAGGAGGGGTTAAATTAACTATTCCCACTCCAGTCTATGCAACAATAGGGAAAGTACTTTATTTCAAACAAATACCTTATTTTAAGACAAGTGTTTATTTCATAAAATTATAAAACTCTTAACATAAAATTAAATATATACATTAAAAAACAAACAGTTATAAATTGTTCAAATAATTAATATAAGAAAAAAATGTTATTCAATAACTGTTTCATTAAATTCCCACACTATAGACGCACATTAAACATGTAGAATATTGACACAATTTACAGAAGTAATTAACAATTAATTATTTATAAATACATAATTTAAAATTAATACATTATAATTTAATTAACTTACCACCATATACCCCTGCAAATCAAACAACCCACACCTAAAATATAAATAAAAAGAAATATAGGCCCGTATTTATACTTTTTTTGCGCAGTATTTGCGTCGTTTTTTGACGCAAAAACGGCGCAAACTTGCAAAATGCCATTGTATTTTGTAGGTTTGCGCCGTTTTGCATCAAAAAGCGGCGCAAATGCGGCGCTAAAAAAAGTATAAATACGGGCCATAATCTTTGCATGATTAACAATTAACTAATTAATAGTTTATGGATAGTTAATAATTAATTATCTATTATTTGTTTTACCTCCCCAACTTATACCCATGGAAACTCAAAATCCCACACTTAAAATATAACTTACATATTAAATATTATTACTCAATTAACATACTTAATAATAAAATAAATAATTAATCAATTTTAAAAATATATAAATTAGTTATACATAATTAATTTCCCACCCTGTACCTGTACAAACCTCACAACCCACTACAGTACTATAAATGACTATTTTACAATTCAATTAAAAATATGAATAACTTAAAATTACGAACTATATTTAACAACAATTACGCAAACAATATAACACATAGACAAGTAAATATTACCTTAACACATACACTTAAAATAACAATATTTCTTACCTTAAAACAACAATATATCCGTAAATGATATTTTTGCACACAATCTGTCTGTGTCAGATATTAGAAACTCGATATTTCGGTAACTCGATATTTTTAAATCAATATTTTGATGGAACACCGTGCAAAACAGGTCAGTACTGCCCGCTCGTATGTACGAATTCTTCATTTGTTAAAAAGTGGGTGTAACATTGCTCTCTTCTCTACCATTAGCTTCTTACAAATACACAGCAAGTGCAGCATGTCTTCTTTCCACACAGCCAGCATTCAGTCATGGCAGTCAGTCATGGCAGGGCTGTGCTTCCAGAGTGGTAGGTGTGGGAGCAGCGGTAGTATGCCCAGTCTATATTTCAGAAATGTATATTTTATTAGATTGGAGTCCTCCGAATGGAGGTAGGGTACGTGCATCGCTTTTTCAAAGCTCTGCAGCACATGCCATACTTGGGCTCTGCCATCCAATGCTGCCTTCTCCTCACTTAACAACAGTGTTTTGATGGTTTTGTTTACCAAATCTTTCAGGCTGCCATGGGTTGCCAATGAATCCCAGAGGTCTTGTAGACACAGATGCGTTTCTGATTCCGTGAGTTAAGTTTTAGCAGGGTAGCAGTCTCTGGTCATCGGTTCCGGTTATAGGTGTGTGTTCAATGTATTTGGTTCAGTGTTCTTAATTCTATGCCAGCAATTAATGTAGGCACCTCTTCTAGCGAGGGGTTGTCTTTGTAGTCCAAACTCGAGCCGTATCTGAGCTGGGGAAGTGTATTTGGGAAGGCCGAAGATCATTCTATAGGTGCCGACCATTATCCCATCCGATGTGGTTGCTTCCATTGTGCGTAGTGCCTCGCTCTGATAGGTTATTATTGGGGGTAATTATGCATTATTACCCAGAGCAGTGGTGTTACTGATGGGCCCGTCACTTTCTTCTTTAGGTTTTTTTGTGCCAGTGATACGGCGTTCCCTTTCTGCTGCAGAGCCTCTTTTTGCGGTTTCAATGGTCCTTTTCTATCGATGATGATGCCTAAGTATTTGTACTCCAGCACCGACTCTATGTATTAGGTGGCAATATGGCAACTTGCTGCATTTTTTTTCGTTCCTTTTATTGACATTGTTTTTTTTTGTTTTGTTTTAGTTAATCTTTAGAGCATTTTGCTCGGAGTATGCATGAGTGGCACATTAGGCCTACCGGTCTACGACTTATTAACTGTAGGTCGTCCGCATAAAGGCGATTGGAACGGACTAATCCACTCAGCTGCGGGGCATAGGAGTTACAGCAGTCCAATTTCCATGTTAAATTGGCTAGAAAGAGATTAAACAATGTAGGGGTAAAGACACAGCTTTGTTTCATTCCTTCAGAGGTCGGAATACGTCTTGAATGATGCTTCCCTGACCCTAGCTTGACCTCGAACCATGTGACTGTATGTAACAAGATCAATAATTTCAGAAAGGCGGGCAGAACATTCCGGTTGGCCAATTTTGACCATAAATTGCCTTAGTCGAGGTGATCAAGTGCTGCACTGAAGTGAATGAGCAAAGGTACAAGGATAGCTTGGCGCCTTTCGCCCTGTCTATTAGTAGGTAAAGGGCCATGATGTTAGTTGTGGTTCCCCTGTTTTTGCAGAATCCAGTCTGATTCAGTAGAATTATGCAGCTGTCTGAGGCCCAAGGTATTAGTTCCTCTAATATGGTACAGGTAAAATAGGTAGCCTCATTGTCAATAATCACTAGCAGTGAATTATGCCTATCAACATGATTATGGGCACAATAATTGCAATTCCTGAGATTCCCTGAGATTCCCTGGTATTTCCTGAGAATCTGGAACAGAACACATTGTGAAGCACAGGTGGGGTGAGGGAGGTCAGAAAGCCCCTAGGCACAAGGGATAAAAAAAAAATTGTTTATTTATTATTTTTTATGTGTGGGGAGCGACCCCTTAGGCAAGAGTCACTCCCGGGGGGCCTAATTATTTTCAGGTCATTTCTGTCTCCCTGTGGGCAGATCGGCCTAATGTAATTAGGCCGATCTGCCCCGGAGGGGCAGAAACCACTATACAAAAGGGATTTTTTTTTTATCATCCTTACGCATAAGGGCCGTTCCCCAAGGGGCCAAATTATTTTTCAGCCATTTCTGCTTGCCCTGGGGGCAGATCAGCCTAATATAATTAGGCCGATCTGCAGAAAACCCCTAGACACCAGAGATAATTTTTGTATATATTTTTTTTTATATATGTGGGGAGCAACCCCTTAGGCAAGGATCGCTCCCCAGGGGGCAAAATTATTTTTAGGCCATTTCTGCCCCCGTGGGTAAATCGGCCTAGTATAATTAAGCCGATCTGACCCCCGGGGGCAGAAACCACTAGACACCAGGGAATTTTCTATTTTTTTTATTATACCTAGGCAAACTATTTGTAGGCCTTTTCTACCCCCTTCTTGAAGTAGATCAGCCTAATTATATTAGGCCGACTTGCCCCCGATGGGGGCAGAAACCTCTAGACACCAGGGATATATATATTATTTTAATTTACTTTATGTTTTTATGTATGGGGAGCGACCCCTTATGCAAGAGTCGCTCCCCTGGGGGGCAAATTGTATTTAGGTGATCGGCCTATTTTTGTTAGGCCAATCTGCCCCCAAGGGGGACAGAAGCCATTAGACACCAGGGATTTGTGTGTGTGTGTGTATGTGTGTGTTGTGTTTGGGGGGGGGCAGCCCCTTGGGCAAGGGTTGCTCCCCATGGGGACACATTACTTTTGGGCATATCTGCCCCCCTCGAGGGCAGATTGGCCTATTTTTGGAAGGCCCGTCTGCTCCCAAGGGGGGCAGAAGGCCCACCAGAGACCATGGAAGATTTTCTTTTTCCATATAAGAGGGTGGGGTTATGGCTATACCCCCACCCCAAATAAATGGGGCCAAAGTTGTTCTGACCACCAGTGGGCAGATTGGGCAATTACCCTCGATCCACACCCCGGAGGGGCAGAAAGTCTGCTAGATGTCAGGGAATTAAAAAAATATATATATAGTGGGGGGGGGGTGGCTACCAACCAGTATGGGCCTGGGTATGCCCCCACCCCAACTGAAGGGGGTAACAGTCTTTCAGCTCTCCTCACACACACTAAAACATCTTATCCCACAGCAAGCAAGAGGACATTTGATTATTTTGGGTTTTGGTTTTGCATTTGGGCAAAGAGAGCATGGTTACTCTGAAAATCGTCCCACTTGGATTGGTGACGGCTGCACTTTTTTGACTTTGGGACGCTGCCATGTAGAAAAGTACACAAGACCTAGACACATCTGAAAACTAAACATCTGGTTGATTCCAGGGTGGTGTGTTTCACACGCACCCTGCACCATTTTCTTACCCACAATGCCCTGCAAACCTCCAACTTTTCTGGACATCACTAATTTTTACCATATTTTTGTGATGAAACCTTCCGGAATCTGCAGGAATCCACAAAATTCCTATCATTCTACATTGTCTCTTCGATACCGATAAAAATTCTGCTGCACTTGTCAACCTAAAAATGTTTTTTTTCAAACTGCCCTTTTGGACCAGCTTTGGTTCCTCCTCAATTTCAACATGTTTTTGGCTCTTCCCTGTCACAGGCACTTGGCCCACCTACACAAGTGAGGTATCATTTTTACCTGGAGACTGTGGGGTACGTGGGGTTGTAGGAAATTTGTCCCGGTGTGGTTATCCCACACAGAAATGTGGGAAAATTTTGATTTTTTTAGCTAAATTTGAGGTTTGTTGAGGATTCTGGGTAAGAAAACATTGGGGGATCCACGCAAGTCACAACTCCCTGGACTCCCTTGGGTGTCACAGTTTTCAGAAATATCTGGGTTTGGTAGGTTTCACTAGATGTCTGCTGAGCCCAGCACCAAAAATGAAGGTCCCCCCCCCCAAAAAAAACAGGTAGTTTGTATTTGAGAATTTTGATGTGTACAGATAGCATTTTGGGGCATTTGCTGTCATGCGCACTAGGCCTACCCACACAAGTGAGGTACCATTTCTATCGGGAGACTTGGGGGAAAGCTGGATGGAAGGAAATGTGTCTCTCCTCTCAGATTCCAGAACTTTCTGTCACCGAAATGTGAGGAAAAAGTGTTTTCGGACACATTTTGAGGTTTGCAAAGGAATATGGGTAACAGAACCTGGTGAGAGCCCCACAAGTCACCCCATCTTGGATTCCCCTAGGTATCGAGTTTTCAGAAATCTGCAGATTTGCTAGGTTTCCCTAGGTGCCGGCTGAGCTAGAGGCCAAAATCCACAGATAGGCACTTTGCAAAAAACAGCTCTGTTTTCTTTGGGAAAATGTGATGTGTCCATGTTGTGTTTTGGGCCATTTCCTGTCGCGGGTGCTATGTCTACCCACACAAGTGAGGTACCATTTTTATCGGGAGATTGGGGAAATGCTGGGTGGAAGGAAATTTGCAGCTCCTCTCAAATTCAAGAACTTTCTTTCACCGAAATGAGAGGAAAAAGTGTTTTTTTGGCCACATTTTGAGGTTTACAAAGGATTCTGGGTAACAGAACCTGGTGAGAGCCCCACAAGCCACTCCATCTTGGATTCCCCTAGGTGTCTTGCTTTCAAAGATGCGCAGGCTTGGAAGGTTTCCCTAGGTGCCGGTTGAGTTATGGGCCAAATTCTACAGCTAGGCACTTTGCAAAAAACACGTCAGATATCAATGTAAAATTGGGATGTGTCCATGTTGCGTTTCCTGTGGCGAGCATTAGGCCTACCCACGCAAGTGAGGTACCATTTTTATCAGGAGACATGGGGGACACAGAATAGCAAAACAAGTGTTATTGCCCATTGTCTTTCTCTACATTTTTTCCTTCCAAATGTAAGACAGTTTAAAAAAAATACATCTATTTGAGAAATGCCCTGTAATTCACATGCTAGTATGGGCACCCCGGCATTCAGAGATGTGCAAATAACCATTGCTTCTCAACACCTTATCTTGTGCCCATTTTGAAAATATAAAGGTTTTCTTGATACCTATTTTTCACTCTTTATATTTCAGCAAATGGATTGCTGTATAACCGGTATAGAATAAAAACCCATTTCACGGTGCAGCTCATCTATTGGCTCTGGGTACCTAGGGTTCTTGATGAACCTACAAGCCCCATATATCTTTTCAACCACGAGAGTCCAGCAGACGTAACGGTATATTGCTTGAAAAAATCTGACATTGCTGGAAAACGTCACAGAGTAAAATGTGGAGAAAAATGGCTGTTTGTTTACCTGAATTTCAATATTTTATTTATTTCAGCTGTTATTTTTAGTAGGAAACCCTTGTAGGATCTACACAAATTACCCCTCAGAATTTTGTCTACTTTTTAGAAATGTTTTTTGGGATCCAGCATTGGTTTCACACCTATTTCTGTCTCTAACTGGAAGGAGGCTGAAAACACAAAAAACAGTAAAAATGGGGTATGTCCCAGTAAAATGTCACAATCGTGTTGAAAAATTGGGTTTTCTGATTCAAGTCTGCCTGTTCCTGAAAGCTGGGAAGATGGTGATTTTAGCAACGCAAACTCGTTGATGCCATTTTCAGGGGAAAAAACACAAGCCTTCTTCTGCAGCCCTTTTTTCCCATTTGTTTGAAAAAAAATGAAATCTTCGCTGTATTTTGGCTAGTTTCTTGGTCTCCTTCAGGGAAACCCACAAAGTCTGGGTACCTCTAGAATTCCCAGTATGTTGGAAAAAAAGGAGGCACATTTGGCGAGGCTAGCTTATGTGGACAACAAGTTATGAGCACCTAAGCGCAAACTGCCCCAAATGGCCAAAAAAAGGCCTGGCACCTAAGGGGGAAAAGGCCTGGCAGCAAAGGGGTTAAGACCAAATATGCACAAAAAGTCTACCATATTGGGCTTCTTTAGAAAAGTGTATGAAAGGTTTAACACATACTAACCATCCAAAACTGGACTTACAAAACTAAAGTATGAAAGGTATGTTTTTATTTGCTGACTTCCACAATATCAGACAGTGCAAAGTTGAAAAGGTTACCATTCATGGTTCTTTGCATGAGAGTGATGTGTCATTCTTATGGTTATTTTAAACAATTCCTTAGACTTTTGAATATATTTAATAAGAGCAAAAGAAAAACTATTTCCCCAATGAACTACGTTTTTAGGTATGTGAATGGCATTTAATTCTGAAAAAAATGATAAAAAATGCAATTTCCATGTGACATTATTAAAATAACAGTATGGAATATATAGATGAGTATAGAAAGTACCAGTGATGATCTCTGAGTTGTAGTGTGAGTTCCTTTATACATTTATTATTAGGTGGTTAAGATGCAGTTTTTCTAAGTTGCAAACTAGGTGTGTGAGAATCTGGTTAAAAATCTGTTGCCATAGAACCGCTTATTGTACACGTGCTTCTTTACTGCATGCTCTAATTGCTAGAAAAAATGCATGCTAAGGATTAAAGTTATACTTAACAATGTATTGGAAGAAGTATACGTTTTACATGTTTATACATGTTGTGCTGCTCACAAAAATGTTTTTCTTTGGATTCTGGGAAAAGCGGACTATAGGACTCAGTATTGAAAGGGAAAGACATGCCCCTAGGTGTATATGAAGCATGAACCTGTGAAAGTTGACAGCTATGTATTAGGTACTATTTAGGATAGGTGCTGGTAAATTATAGGGCACGATTTATGCACTTAGATTGTAAGATATGTTGTTTAAGCTAATACTGAGTCAGATGTGTAGAGAGAGACTGCTAGGCATAGTTAAATATGCAGTGTTTTAGCATGGGTCATACCTACTAGTGCAGACTGTCTGTGCACTCACATTTCCAGCTTCTCATGGCATGTACAACCTGTTTTTCAGGTGTCAAATCCATGTTTTAGTAGACATTACTCGTCTCTGAGACATGCTGTAGGTATGTTATAAAGTACAGTGTTTTCTGCTTAAACCATGAGTGATTTCTTTTTCGTTTGAACAACTTACTAATGTACTTACAGACCCCTAAGCCAGGCACTACATGGAGTATACCACTCATAATGGAACTTGACATACATGTTTCTAAAGCATAGATCCTCTGTCTCACCCAGTCGGAGAGCAAAACAATCACTTCTACATTCACACATACTCAGAAAATACTTGTGTATGTAGCAGTATCTAATGCAATTAGAGACACAGCCAAACACCCCTGTATTCCCTAACACAGGCAGTGGGGTATTTGTTCAGCTACTTACATACCCATTTAGAAAGCCATAGAGGTACTTAAAAAGAGAGTCACATACTGGCACACATACTGAAACATCTTATGGCACTTCTACAGGTGGACTCCTACCTTCAGTGAGAAATGTAGACAAGAAGTGACATGATCCTGTGATGTATGCAGGCAAATACTGCTTTAATAAAGGGTGAGGACTGCTACTGCTGAGCCTGTGGGCACTGTCACCGCCCACTCAAGCTGCTCTCTAAAACTCCTTTGTCAAGTCTTAAACTCTGTTTTTGGAGAAATAATGGTGAGTGAGTAAGCTCCCAGCTGGCACTTCTTTCTCTTAAATTCTGCTTTTTAATTTGCAGCTTTACTTCCTTTTACTATTGTTCTGGGGCGGGGGTCTGCAATTTCCCTCATTTTTGTGCATGTGCCGGTTAGAGCCCGAGTACTTTGACTGGGGTGGCAGCCAATTTGGTCGCACCACAGGATACGGGGGCCAGCAAGCTAGTTGTTTCTTGGTCACATGACCACGGGGCCCACATTTAGGCACCCCAATGGGCGGACACCTACGTTGACTGAGTAAGCCCCCGGCTGGCTCTTCTTTCTTGTAAATTTGCTTTTTAATTTGGGGCATTACTTGCTTTTACTGTTGTTCTGGGGTGGGGGTCTGCAATTTCCCTCATATTTGTGTGTGGGTTGGTACAGCCGGAGTACTTTGTTTGGGGTGGTGGCCATTTTGGTCATGCCACAGGACATTGGGGCCCACGCACCAGTTGGTGTTGGTCACCCGACCACGGGCTAGCACGGAGACATGAGTGAAGGAAGACTCGGGTCAGGACCTGGTGACTGCAGTTCCGGAAGGATAAGCTATTGTCAGGCTGGACAGAGAGGAGAGCAGAGGGTGAGGATTGCTGATTGTTTTTTGTCAAGAGCTGGGTTGTATGTTGGGGGCTGGGGGCACCCAGGTTAGGGAGGGCTGTGATGTTGGGTCCATCGGGGTTTAGAAGAAGAATGTGCTGCTTTTGTCTGGGTTATTATTATACCACCCACCAGATCCTAAGGTACAGTTCCTAGATCACTGGGACCAAATAATAGCACTGACAAAAAGAAACATTATTTCATAGGTTTGGGGGATTTTACTCTATATCTGCAATCAGAGAATGAAAGAGAAGTAAAGTTCTTTTTGGATTTGATGATCAATCTGGGGTTCTCCCAAATTGTGGAATCAGCCACGCATACTGCAGGTCACACATTAGATGGGATTTTTATGATCAGAGGCAGAGTACAGGTTGGGAATTGTCTTCCACTCAGCTGGTCAGATCACTTTGCCATACTATTCTCCTATTCAGGGAAATCAGCAAATGTCTACATAACTGGCAGTGCTAGAATGACCAGGAAATGGGGAAGCATTTTGAAGAAGGGAAAAGGGAGAGTTGGGGACAGAAAGACTGATCCTGCAGCAAGCTTTAATAATTGACTCCAGATCACACTTGAAGAAGTTGCACCAATAAGGGATATAAAGAAGGGAAAAAGTAAAAGCTCGGCACAGTTATTCACAGAAATTTGAAAATCTTTTATAAACAGAGTTGTAAGCAAGAAAGAAGGAGATTAGACCCTAGCACGCAGGAAATACTGATCCATAAAGTGTTGCTAAAGAAGTACAAGTGTGCCATAAAGTAAGCTAAGACTGACTTTTTTTCTTAGAAAATCATTAATGCCATAAACATTGCATGTGAACTGTTTAATACAGTAAAGGTGCTTTCATCTCCTCCTGCGCAATTAGATCTGGAAAACTCACAGGAGTTTTGTGATGAAATAGCCTAATTCTTTAGGGACAAAATCCTCAACATCTTCTCGGAATTTCCAGAGATGATGGAGCCGCACAGGGGGGAGTTTTTTGGAAGATGAGTCTCCTGAGCTACTCAGCAGTAACACATTAGACTTCTTCCCTCCTCTTACACGCAAAGAGGTTTTTTTTTTTCTAATGCAAATGAGATCAAGCTCACCTGAGTACCCCTCCCCACCTAGAGTGCCACAAATGGCCACTGAGATAGTAGCAGAAGGCTTAGAGATAAAATATACATTGGTGCTGGCTACCGGGGAGTATCCGCAGAGGTGGAAGGAAGCCATTATTCATGTGCGTAAAAAGAAGCCTAATGGAGATGCTATGGACTTGAAGAATATCCAACATATTTTATTTATTACTATTCCGACAAAATTCTTAGAAAAACATCTGAAAAAAGAATTAGCCTCTTTTCTAGGAAAAAATTATTGCCTAGGCTCATCAATCAATCAATCTGTTTTTGTGAAGTGCGGCTACTCACCGTGAGGGTCTGAAGGCACGGGGAGGAATGGTGGAGCCTCATCGGAAGAGCCACATCTTGAGGTTCTTCCTGAAAATGGTGAGAGATGGGCTTTGTCTGAGATATAGGGGCAAGTTGTTCCAGCTCTTTGCTGCAATGTAGGTGAAGGATCGTCCTCTGGTGGTGGTTTTTTGAATGCAAGGGATAGTGTCCAGAGCCAGTTGAGAGGAGGGATCTGGTTGGTGTGGAAGGAGACACAGTGGTTCAAGTAGGCCAGTCCGATGCTGTGTATGACTTTGCAAGCGTGGGTGAGTAGCTTGAAGTTGATTTGTTTTTCTATTGGGAGCCAGTGGAGGGTCCCCAGGTACTGGGAGATATGTTCTTGGCATGGGAGTTTAAGGACAAGTCTGGCAGGCGGTGTTCTGGATGAGTTGCAGCTTTTTGATATTTCTTGTGTGGTGCCGGTGTAAAGAGCATTGCCATAGTCAAGCTTGCTTGTGACTAAGGCCTGGGTGACAGTCCTGTGTGGAGGGTTTGCCAGTAGGAGACGGTGACTGAGTTTACCTGTTGGGCCATAGATAGGGAGGAGTCGAGGATGATGCCTAGGCTACAGGTGTGCTCAGTCGGTGAAGGCAGGGTGCTGAGAGATGTGGGCCACCAGGAGTCATCCCATGCTGACGTGGCATTTCCGAAAATGATGAGCTGTATTGTCAGAGTTGAGCTTGAGGCAGCTTTCTCTCATCCAGGGGGCAACGGCTTCCAATCCCAAGTGGAAATTCCTTTTGGCCCTGTCTGGGTCTTCGGTGAGGGAAATGATGAGTTGTGTGTCATCGGCGAATTACACTATGGTGGTCATTCCAACATTGGCGTTAAAAGGTGCATACCGCTGTCAGAAGACCGCCAACATACCGCCGCGGCCGTGGTAAACCGCCACGGTCATTCTGACCCACAACACGGAAACTGCCAAAATACAGACACCCACAAAAGTCCGCCACACCAAAGGCCAGCGAGAAACTGGCGATAACCAAACCGACACGTACGCCAACAGAAACACGCCCACACTATCATGACCCACGAATCCACGTGGCGGTCTCTCAAACGCGGTATTCCATTGGCTGTACACACCGCCGCGCTCAAAATACACACACACTTACAAAACACAGCCACATTGGACAATTCCAAATACACAAACCAGATACACATACGCACACCACTCCCACACACCCAATTAATTATAAAACACACACCCACATCACCCACAAACCCACACTCCCAAAAAATCGGGACCACGCACAGAGAAATAGAGAACCGAGCACCCAGACGTGCATATTACCATCTCCCAGCACTATTACCACGCACTTCACACAACACACCAAAACACATCACCACACTTAGCACCACACAATCCACCCCACACATCACCTACACCACCCCATGGCACCGCAAAGACACCCCAGGTTTTCTGAGGAGGAACTCAGGGTCATGGTGGAGGAAATCATCCGGGTAGAGCCACAGCTATTCAGAACACAGGTGCAGCAGACGTCCATTGCTAGGAAGATGGAGCTATGGAGCAGAATAGTCGACAGGGTCAACGCTGTGGGACAGCACCCAAGAAATCGGGATGACATCAGGAAGCGGTGGAACAACCTACGGGGGAAGGTGCATTCCGTGGTATCCAGACACTGCATTGCAGTGCAGAGGACTGGCGGCGGACCCCCACCTCCTCCCCCAGAATTTACAACATGGGAGGAGCAGGTCTTGGCGATCCTGCATCCTGAGGGCCTCGTCAGAGTACCTGGAGGAATGGACTCTAGTAAGTCTCATCTTCACTACTTCATCCCCCCCACCCCACCAGCATGCCAACTCATACCCCCACCCTCACCCTCAGCCCCATCACTCCTACTCCTTGCAAATGTCTCACCATCACAACCCACCCATCCCAACACCAAGCCCTGCATGCGACCACAAAGCATGGACACCCATCACCAAAGCATGCCCACTGCACATACCCATCCCCCCCCCAAACCACCGTCACAAAAGCCCCCACACAGGAATGCAAGCACTGGGGTACACGGGCACCCACCCATTGCACACCATGCCACACACAGATGCAATAACCATGGTTTTATACCCCTGCGGGACCCCAACACAACGTCACCGCGCAGGAGGGTCCCCAAATGTCCACTCCAGCCCCAGAAGAGGCCCATAGTGATGACAGCAGCTCTGTCGACCTGGATCTAGATGACCAGCCCGGCCCATCGGGGACCTCGGGACAGTTGGTTCCCCTCAGACAGCCACAGGCCACAGCAGACCTTCCCCCCTCTGGGAACACCAGCACAGCACCCACCCAGCGGGCCCATACCTCTGTCCCCAGGACACGTCAATCAGCGGTGTGTCCACCACTACAGGGCACCCAGGTTAACCCACCACCCCAACAACAACAGGGACCTGGGGGCAGTGGTAGTGGGCACACGGTCCAGGGGACAGAGGCCCAGTGAAACAGGGGAACAGGGAGGGCTGCTGTGCGACAGGGGGGGGACAGGCCCAGGGAACCCACTCTCCATGAGGCCCTCTCCAACATCATGGGAGCGTACCATCATTCCCAGGAGACGATGACGACGGTACTGGCCAGGATTCAGGAGACCCAGCGCCTGCAGGAGGACCAGTATTTGGGGTTCAGGGAGGAACTACGAACCATCAGTTCCGCCCTTGGCACCATCGTAGGGGTTCTGAATCTGGTAGTCACCACATTGCGGGACACTGTGGCACCACAAAGGGCCCCTGACACTAGCATGGACCAAGAACTGCCTACCACCTCCGCCGGCGCTAGTGGACAGGAGGCCCGCCACAGGACCAACAGGCTACCAGCACCCCACCCCCTGCAAAAGGAGAACCACCCCGCAAGCGGTCCCTGAGATCCAGGAAGAAGACAGAGTAAGATGCCAAGACCCCCGCCAGGAAAGGATACCACCCTGATTGTCATCCCACTGTCCCACATTGTCACCCTGTCCATCCTTAAACTGCCCCAGCTCCACTTTCCACAGGCATTTGGACAATGCACCTGTGATACTAATAGTCTGGACTCTGCCATGGACATTCCTCCACCATCACCCCTCACCAATTTGCAACCACCCTCCAATATAGAGCACTTTAATAAACACAGTTATTGCACAAAACAATCAGGAGTCTGGCTGTGATTTTGAACAAATGTATTAGACATTACCGTGCCAAAATGCTTATTTACATTGTGATGCCAACATACCAATGCCACACAGCTGTAGTCCATGGGTAAACAAAGCAGATGTCACACAGTGGGGCCCACATCTCTGAAATCGGAAGGGAAAGTCACAACTCAGTTACCATACACTGGGTGAACACGACAGACAGTAGAGAGGTAGTAGTGTTTAAGTACATGTAGTATGCCGGTGTGTATTCTTACCTGTGTGTCATTGGAAATATTGCTGTATTACTGTGTTCCTGTTGTCTATGTCGTCTTCTTCGGCTTCCTCGTCTTCACTCTCCACAGGCCCCACAGCTGCTACAACACCACCATCTGGACCATCCTCCTGCAGAAAAGGCACCTGTCGTCGCAAAGCCAGGTTGTGAAGCATACAGCAGGCCACGATGATCTGGCACACCTTCTTTGGTGAGTAGAATAGGGATCCACCTGTCATATGGAGGCAGCGGAACCTGGCCTTCAGGAGGCCGAAGGTCCGCTCGATCACCCTCCTAGTTCGCCCATGGGCCTCATTGTAGCGTTCCTCTGCCCTTGTCCTGGGATTCCTCACTGGGGTCAGTAGCTATGACAGGTTGAGGTAACCAGAGTCACCAATTAGCCACACACGGTGCCTCTGGAGTTGCCCCATCACGTAAGGGATGCTGCTATTCCGCATGATGTACGTGTCATGCACTGGGCCAGGGAACTTGGCATTAACATGGGAGATGTACTGGTCTGCCAAACATACCATCTGGACATTCATGGAATGATAACTCTTCCGGTTTCTGTACACCTGTTCACTCCTGTGGGGGGGGACCAAAGCCACATTGGTCCCATCAATGGCACCTATGATGTTGGGGATATGTCCAAGGGCATATAAATCACACTTCACTGTAGGCAAATCGCCCACCTCAGGGAAAACGATGTAGCTCCGCATGTGTTTCAGCAGGGTAGACAACACTCTGGACAACACCTTGGAAAACATAGGCTGGGACATCCCTGATGATATGGTCACTGTTGTTTGAAATGACCCACTTGCTAGGAAATGGAGCACTGATAGCACCTGCATTTGAGGGGGGATTCCTGTGGGTTGGCGGATAGCTGACATCAGCTCTGGCTCCAGCTGGGCACACAGTTCCTGAATAGTGGCACGGTCAAGCCTGTATGTCAGTATGACATGTCTCTCCTCCATTGTCGACAGGTCCACCAGCGGTCTGTACACCAGAGGATGCCTCCATCTCCTCCCATGTCCCAGCGGACGGTGCCTATGAAGGACAACAGCGAGCACAGAGTCAATCAACCCACAGGTACGTAACCACAGCTTGCACAGAACAAGATTCTTAATCCATAGAATGGCTTGTATGAGTGTTGATGCAAGGCCTAGGTATGTGTGACGCAGTAAAAAGTAAGCCATGTGGGCCCATGAAATGGCGGCTGCCTGACCTGTAAAGTGCGACAATGGGATGTGAGGTAACTGCGCTGGCGTTGTACACCGTGGCGGTAGGCAGTCGAAGACCGCGACGCAATGCAGCATTGGTTAACATTGAACCCTATGGGTCCCAGGAGCCAGTGACAATGTGAGCCGGCGGTCGCGGTACGCACCGCCGCGGAAGTGACCGCCATTTTCTATCTGCTTAATCGCTCGATACCTGATCTTCGACAGGAGAGGACCTACACTGCAAGTGCTGCTGTGACCTCGGTCTGGAAGAGACAATGGCTCATGCGACTGGGGATAGGGCCCCTGCCTTCACTGCGGAGGAGTTGGATAAACTTGTGGATGGGGTCCTCCCCCAGTACGCAGTACTCTACGGTCCTCCAGACAAACAGGTAAATGCACTGGGAGCATGCTGTATGGGCTATGCCTGTGTTGAGTGGGGTGGATGAAAGATGGGGGGGAGGGGAGCGATTGAGGCATGCATCAAACGACGGTGAGAGCATGTGCCACTTGGCAAGGGTAGGGATGGGGGGCCACTCACATTGAGGGTGCAGAAGGTAATGACTATTCTTCTCCCCCTGTACATTTCATATAGGTCAGCGCCCACCAGAAGATCGATATTTGGCGTGCCATCGCCAAGGACGTCCGGACCCTGGGGGTCCACCACAGACGGGGCACCCACTGCCAGAAGAGATGGGAGGACATCCGCCGCTGGAGCAGGAAGACGGCGGAGGCTCAGCTGGGGATGGCCTCCCAACATGGGAGGGGTGCCAGTCGGACTTTGACCCCCCTGATGTCCCGGATCCTGGCGGTGGCCTACCCCGATTTGGATGGGCGCGTGAGGGCATCACAGCAGACACAAGGGGGTGAGTACACTCTCATTCTGCTGACTTTGTGTGCAGTGGAGGTGTCTGGGTGGGGGAGGGGGGCTGTGGGTATCCCTAGGCCAGGGCGATTTCTGTAGGCTAGGCCCCTCCGTAAGGCAAGGCCCTGTGCCCCCGCTCCCCACCTCTGTAGGGTGCCAAGTACAGCTATTCATGGCCCTGTGTCATCTATGTGTGCAGATATCATCCATAGGCTTGTAGGCCATGTCCCAGGGATTGAGAAGTCGACCCCAAGTGCGCGGCATAGTGCAGGGGGCTTCTGTGTCTATCCTGTCCGCCAACGGTGTCGCCAATGCATGCACTCAACATGTCTATATTCTGTTTCCCCCCCTTTTTTGTGGTCTTCCTGTTCATGTGTGCATTAGCATCATCAGGCGGAGGAGAAGTGGCATCGGAGCACGAGGGAGCTGCATCCCACATGGCCATGGATGGCCACACAACGGACTCCGAATTCACCAGTGGGATGGAGGGCGAGGGGAGCTCCACAGCGGGGACTCGGGCAGACATCAGTGACACCGACTCGTCCTGTGAAGGGAGCTCCCTTGTGGTGGCGGCAACATCTGTGCCCCCCGCAACAACAGGTACAGCCGCCACCCACCGCACCAGCACCGTCCTCCCAGCAGCCCCTCAGCGTTTGGCCCGTGCCCACTCACCCAGGAAGGTGGGCATCTCCTTCGCCCCAGGCACCTCAGGCCCTGCCCCAGTCACCCCTGCTGCCCTCAGTGAGGAGGTCATTGACCTCCTGAGGACGCTCACTGTTGGGCAGTCTACCATTTTGAATGCCATCCAGGGTGTAGAAAGGGAGGTGCACCAGAGTAATGCATACCTGGAGGGCATTCATTGTGGTCAGGCGGCCCTTCAGCGATCGTTCCAGACTCTGGCCTCAGCACTGATGGCAGCCATTGTCCCTGTCTCTAGCCTCCCCCGTCCAACTTCCTCCACCCATACCCTATCACGTGTACCTCTGCCTATCCCAGACACACCATCAGACCAGCCTGCACACACCTCAACACCCAAGGGAAGCTCAGCCAGACATAAGCACCACACATCCCACAGGCATTCACACAAGCAACATCCACATACAGACATACCAACACCCACTGCCTCCACTGTGTCCCCCTCCTCCACGTCTCCCTCCTCCCTCCCTGTCAACTCTCCGTTCACACCTGCATGCACAACATCTTCAGTCACTACGTCCCTCAGCAGCACACACACCAGAACACTCCGCACACGTGCAGTCACCACCCCCACTGCCATTTATAAGTCCCCTGTGTCCTCTCCCAGTGTGTCTGTGCCCCCCCCCTTCCAAGATACACAAACGCAGGCAGCCACCCACCCAACAGCCATCCACCTCACGACAGCCTCCAGCCCAAGCAGGCACCGCTGAACTGGGCACCGCCGTCTCAAGCACAGCTGAACTGGCTACTCCATCTCAAGCACCGCTGAACTGGGCACCGCCGTCTCAAGCACCGCTGTACTGGCCCCTTCATCTCAAGCACCGCTGAACTGGGCACCGCCGTCTCAAGCACAGCTGAACTGGCCACTCCATCTCAAGCACCGCTGAACTGGGCACTGCCGTCTCAAGCACCGCTGCACTGGCCCCTTCATCTCAAGCACCGCTGAACTGGGCACCGCCGTCTCAAGCACCGCTGCACTGGCCACTCCATCTCAAGCACCTGGGCCGCATCTGTGTCGGGCAGGGCTGCACGAGGCACTCTGGGCACCAGGCCCCCTCCAGAACCAGTGGAGACTGTTATCCACTTGTGAGACTGTGGCTTTGCACTCCCCAGGATTGAGCAGTGGGCAGCCCACCCACTGTATAGACTTGTGAGACTGTGGCTTTACACTCCCCAGGATTGAACAGTGGGCAGTGGGCATGGAGGCCCCTCGTGGATCTGGCGTTGTGCAGTCATCTGGCTGAGGTGCCCCCCCTTCCCTTTCTCCTGAGGTGCCTGTAGTTTTGCTATCTGATGCCCCTGCAGTGTTCTCTCCGTTAGAGTCAGGTATCCTGTGTGGGCTTTGCCCATGTGATTTGGGCCCAGTGGTCCACGGACAATGCCTGCTACAATGCTCGGACTTGTACATTTCTGTATATAAGAGTTTTTGATGTGTATATATATTTTTTGGCAGTATTGCAATATATTTCAATGTTTAAAATCATTTCCTTTTGTCTTTGCATTCTTCCGGGGGGTTTGGGGGGGTGTAACTGTGATGTATTGCTATGCATTGATGTGTGTGTTGTAGTGGGTGAAGGTGGGTGTGGGTGTGTCGCATATGTGTGTCCCCGTAATTTTTTACCTCCCCCCCTCCCCTGTGTCGTAGGTGCAGTACTCACCGTTGTCTTCTGCGCCGGCGTTCGTGCTCCTGGTAGAGGAGCAGGAAGACTATCGCTGGGAGTATGTGGAGTTCGGGTTCCATGCTGTCCTGATTCCTCGTGGGGTGTATGGAGGTGAGCGGTTTCCCTTTGAAATGGCTGTTTCCGCCGTGTTTTTATCGGCGGGCTACCGCCCCGGAAAAGGTGGCGGATTTGTAGGTTGTGATACTGTGGGCGGTACATTGACTCCCGGCTGTCTGTTGGCGGTGACCGCAACGCTGTTTGTTTGTACCGCCGTGGCGGTCGGTGTGTTAAAGTGGCGGGCTCTGTTGGCGGTTACCGCCTCGGTCGGAATTCTATTTTTTTTACTGCCAGCCTGTTGGTCGGTTTTGCCGCCGCTTTAACACCGACCGCCAGGGTTGGAATGACCGCCTATGTTCATTCCGTGGCTTCTGGCGATGGCTGTGTGTAGGGTCATGTATATGTTGAAGAGAGTTTGACTCAGAGAGGATCCTTGGGGAACTCTGCAGCTGAGTCCTGTGGGTTGAGATGTGGAGGGAGGGAGAGTGACCCTCTGAGTACTTTCGGAGAGGAAGGGGTGGATCCATTTTAGGGCTGTTCCACAGATTCCTACGTTGTGGAGTCTGATGCATAGTGTGCTGTGGGAAACCATGTCAGAGGCTGCTGAGAGGTCGAGGAGTATGAGTGCTGCGGTGTGGCTGTGGTGTAGAAGTGATCGGATGTCATCGGTGGCTACAAGAAGAGCTGTCTCCGGGCTTTGGTTGCTGCGGCACTTGGATTGGGAGCTGTTCAGAGAGTTGTTGACCTCAATAAAATTTCATAGTTGTGTGTTGATGGCTTTCTCCAGTACCTTCGCCTGGTTGGGTAGCAGCGAGATTGGCCAGAGGTTTTTTAGTTCTGATCAGCCAGCTGAGGGTTTCTTCAGGAGGGGGCATACTTCTGTGTGTTTCCTGTCCTTGGGGAAGGTGCCAGTGTTGATGGAGCAGTTTGTCATGCTCCAGAGCTCGGGCAATGGATGTGCTGGCTCTGATGTAGATGTGGTGTAGGAAAGGGTCCGTGGGGGCTCCAGAGTGGGTGCTGTTCATGATGCTTTCTGTTTCCTACATGGTGAGCGTGGACCAGCTGTGGATGGTCTGGGTAGGTTCTGGGTTTAGCATGGTTTTAGAAGCAACCATAGCACAGAGTCTGCACTACTATCAGCCTCCAACTACACCGAGTGCCAGAGCGATCAGGGTGACACTGTCATGCTTATATTGTTAGATTTATTGAAGTCTTTGACACCATCTCACCATCTTTAGTGGTGAATAGGCTGAGGTAGGCAGGCTTGAGGGGCAAGGCTCTGCTATGCTGGATTCCTTTCTTGGGAGTAGGAAGAATATTGTCAGTTGCAGTTATTTTAGGCCCAGACCATTTCAGCTGCCACATGGGGTGCCTCAAGGCTCGTCTCTCAGTCCACCTTTGTGTAACCTATATGTTACCCCACTGGCACAATTGCTAAAGTCCTGGGGCTTTTAGGTGACATCCTATGCGGATGACACACAAATTATTGTGCTGATTGGTAAAGATTGGACAGAGATGGCTGCAAGATTCAAGTCCTATATAATGAAGATCAGTAGTTGGATGGAAAAGAATTGGCTTAAGATGAATGGTGATAAAGCAGAGATCCTGTTCTTTGGGACCAGTAGCTACTTCTGGAACAGCAGTTGGTGGCCAGAGAACCGTGGATAATTTCTCGCTCCCGTGAAGGAAGCTAGGAACCTAAGAATGGTTTTTGACCAGGAATTGACCTTTGAGGGGCAGATTAGCAAGACAGTGAAAACTTGTCACTGGTTACTGAAAATGCTCAGAAAGATCCTGTAGTCTATTCCTACAGAGCTTAGGGTTCTGGTCCTCTTGGCTCTTATCATCTCTCACCTGGATTACTGTAATGCCCTTTATCTCAATGCTGCAAAAACTCTCTCAATAAGTTGCAAGTGATCCAAAATGGATCAGTGTGCTTGATTCTTGGGCTCCCGAAGGATCTCTCGGTGAGGGAGGGCCTGTGGTCCCTGCATTGGCTCCCAATTGGGAAGCGGATCCATTTCAAAGCAGTCTGTGTGGTACATAAGGTTTTGAATCAGTCTGGTGTGAGCTATTGGAGGACCATGTTCTCTTGGTATGCCCCTAGCAGAACTTTGTGATCAGTAGGAAACAGGAAGGTAAATACCCCCAGATTTAGGAAGGGTAGGTGGGGGAGAGCCTTCTCAGTAGCAGCAGACAGACTTTGGAATACGTTACTGGTGGATATTAGAAGGGTTAAATCACATCTAGAATTCCACAGGGCTAATAAAACATGGCTTTTTAGGAGAGACTATGAGGTTGCTTAGCGCACACTTAGCACTTGAGTTGTATGGGCTTTATAAATGCAAATAAATAAATATCTCACCTCTGAGATATGCTGAATACATACCATCAGACATGTTGCTTTGTGCTTAAGTGATTGAGCGATGTCTATTTGAGTTTTATTTTCTTACACTTGTCTTGGAGACCCCTAAGCCAAGCACTACATAGAGTATACCACTCATAAAAGAACTAACAGTGACAGAGGGAGTTATACATTCACTGACATACTTGGTAACTACTTATGTATCTAGCAGTATGAGCTATATACTCCTCTATTCCCCAAAACAGGCACTGAGGTACTTGTTCATTCACTTACAAACTGAAAATCACAAACAGGCACATATGATGAAACATCTCATTGCACTTCTATAGGTGGACTCCTACATTCAGTGACACAATCTTTTCATATATCTACGCCAATACTAAGCCAACCACTACATAGACTATACCACTCATTAAGGAACTAACATACATGTTTCCAAAGCAGAGATCCTCTGTCTCACCCAGACAGAGAGTAACACAGAGACTTCTACTTTCATTCACATACTCAGAAAGTGTATGCAGCAGTACACAGTACCAAAGGTAGTTAGATATACACCCCATACTCCTACATTCCCTAATTCCCTAACACAGGCATGGATGTATTTCTTCAGCCACTTACATACACATTTAGACAGTCATTGAGGCAATAAAACAGGCAGTCATATACTGGTACATTTAGTAGAACTTCCAATGGCACTTCTATAGGTCGACTCCTACATGCACTCATATATGTAGGGAAGTACTGACACAATCTTGTCAGTCTTGTCATGGATGTAGAGATGTACTGCTTTAATCATGGGTGAGGACTACTAGTGCAGAGCCTATGTGTTCACTCTTGCTGCCCACTCAATTTGGTCTCTAAAAGCCCTTTGTTACAGTGCTGTCAAAAACTGAGCGAAGAAAGAAAGGCAACAAAATGCAGAAATAGTACTAAAAGAGAAAAGAGCTGCATGCAAGAGAGCTAAGATAACTCTTAAAATAGTATGTGGTCAGCTTGAAAGACAGCAAAATGAAGTAAATAAAAACAATGTATGAGATAACTAAGTAAGCATTAAAAAATGTGAAGTAAGAAGTAAAAAATCTTACAAAGAAGGAGAGACTTTAAACAGAAGGCAGCGCCAGTTCAAGGAATTTATAGTTGGAATGTTTTGTTGCAATGTAATGAATAAACCTAATGTGACACATGAAGATGTGTAAAAGAATGAGAGAAACTGTCACACAAAAGGAACGTTTTGATGGTACGGTCGATATTCCAATTCTAAACAGGTTGAAAACACTAGACAAAATTGTGTTGAGTATGAGGAGAAAAAGGCAAAAGAAAAGATGAGTTAATGGAAGTAACTTTTGCAAAAGGTGAATGGAGACATATTTCTAGTACTGAACCTTTTTTTAATGAAGGGAGTTACTTACTTTGTTTTTTTTATTTTTTTTATTTTTTTATTTTAATATGTCGGAGGGAGGGGGTTACATAAGAAAAAAAAAATAAGAAGACATAATATATCCGTGCGAAGAAAGCAGAGTAAACAAAACAACGGGAGAAAGAAGACCTTTAAAAATACAACAGTTATATATATCACATATCGAAACAATTAGCATTTTTTTTTTTTTTTTTTTTTTAAACTGTGTCTTGATATTCCAACCATCTAGTCATTGGTGCCCACATTCGTTCTCCTCTATGTCTCTTCTTATGACCCTTTAACTTATAAAGACTTAATTCAGTATTATAGATGGTAAGTCATCTAGAGCGCCAACTCTCAAACGTGGGGGGTTCTTTTTTGAGCCAATCTGTAGCAATACATAAGCGGTATATTGCCATGGACAAAAATAAAAATCGCCTTATTTTATACAGTGCAGGTTCCATACTTTCAGGTGAGTCCACGACTCCCAATACTACCAGCATAACAGTAACCCGAATATTGCAATGCGTGATCTTCTTAAGGAATACCTCTATCTCGTTTAATATTCCCTGCAACATTGGGCATACAAAAAACATATGCGTTATCTCAGCTTCAACTTCCCCACATCGATTGCAGCTTCCAGAGGATATCCCCCACTTTTTCAGTTTTGCTGGAGTATAATATAAGTCCATCAGTGTTTTGTAATGCTGGGTTTTCAAATTAGCTGATAGAAATGTTGTCTCAGCCATGGCTAACGATTGGTCCACTAACTCTCCAGCCACCCCAAATCGTGCAATCCATCGCTCATTCTGTTGTGCCATATCATCTACTTGTAACTCTGTTAGTAGCTTATATAACTTGCCAATCTTTGCCCCATTTATAACAGCCTCAACTACCGGGATCTCCGACAACTGTACCTTACCGTACTTCTGAGACTGTAAAAAATTTCGTATTTGCAAAAATTTAAAAAAATGGGTCTTAGGTAAGCCAAATTGAGACTGCAAATCCGTAAATGATTTACAACCGGATTTACAATACAAGTCTCCGACTTTATTTATTCCCCTAGAACGCCAAAAATCTAATATAGGATCCCTAAAGATATGATTTGGGATAGCTGAGAATTTCACTGGTGTATAAGCCGTAATCTTTCCCAGTCCCATACTCCGTTTTATCTGAGCCCAAACCTTGAAGGCGGACAAAAAAGGCTTAAATCTTACTTTTTTAAAGTAACTTGGTTCCTCAAATTTTGATAACCAACCACTTGCCTCCCCACCCGCCATCATAGTATAAATAGGGGTTGATTTTACTTCTTCATTACCCTTAAAACTTCCCCTTATAAGTTCATCCATATGTTGAAGACAACAGGCGTAGTAATACAGTGTAAAATTAGGGACTGACCACCCGCCTCGATCTTTGGGAAGTGTCATATACTTCATTGCCCTTCTCGTTTTAGCATATCCCCATAAAAAATTATTCCCCATCTTTTCCAATCTTTTAAGCCATTTTTTATCAACCTCAAGGGGAATAGCCCGAAATAAATATAGGATTTTTGGCAGAACCATCATTTTCAATACATTGCAGCGACCCTCTAGCGATAAGTGCAAATTATGCATTCGGTCTAAATCCCTCTTTATTCTATTTAATAGTGGGATAAAATTGATTTCCACCAACCGATTAACCACTGATGTAATCTTCACCCCCAAATACACTGCTTCAGATACCAATCGTCTATCTACTAGTGAAACGTGCCCAGAACATACTATTTGTGTTTTATCTGAGTTCAGCTTATATCCGGAGTATCTTCCAAACTCTCTTGCCTCTATTTCTATTGCCTTAATAGCTTCCTCCGTGTTACTTGTCACTATAGCTACATCATCAGCATATGCAAACACCTTATATGTTTCTCCATAATATAATAGAGGTTGAATATTTTTGCATTCTTCTAATCTCAGCAAGAAAGAGTCAATATATAAAGCAAAGAGCAAGGGGGAACATGGACACCCCTGTCTAGTCCCCCTAGAGATTAAGATAATATCTGATTCCAAACCAGCAATGCAAATTCTAGCTTTTGGGGCTACATATAAAGTTTTTATAGCTGTAATATATCCACTCCCTATACCTTTCCAGCGCATGACTTCCCATAGAAACTTCCACGATACACGATCAAATGCCTTCTCGGCATCCAAAAGTAATAATCCTAAATTTGTTTGATATAGTTCTGCAAGATCAAACATGGCTATTATTCTTCTTATATGATCTATTGTATCTCTACCCGGAATAAACCCATGTTGTTGTTTTCTAACCAACCTGACTATCACATTTGCCAATCTACTGGCCAAAATCTTTGCATAAATCTTTCCATCTACGTTTAACAAAGATATGGGTCTATATGAACTGGGGAGCTCTGTTGATTTATCCTTTTTTTTTAGCACTATAATACTTGCACATTCCCACGATAAAGGTGCCTGACCTGCCTGCGCTATACAAAAAATGCTATGCATATCCTTTTTAATATCTGTCAGGAAGGTCTTATAAAATTCAAGTGGTATTGCATCCGGACCAGCAGCTTTCCCTGTTGCCAGGGAGCTTACTGCCTCAATTATCTCATCAATACAAATTGGTGCATCTAATGTAATTTGTTCCTCAGAAGAGAGCCTTGTACTTTTTAATCCCCCCAGAAATTCGCTAACCTTTTTTTGTAGCTGTTCAGAATACACTATGGCCCTCATTCTGACCCTGGCGGTCGGCGGAGAGGCGGCGGTCGGACCGCGAACAGACCGGCGGTCAGAAAAATGGCATTCTGACCGCGGCGGTCACCGCCGCGATCGACCGCCACTTCCCCACTCCGACCGCCACGGCGGTCATGACCGCCGGGCTGGAGTTTGCGCACTCCGGCCCGGCGGTCGTCCCAAGACCGCCAACGGTATCATGACCCTGCCTACCGCCGCGGTTTCTTGCGGTCGGGAACCGCCATGCGAACCATGGCGGTAAGCACTATCGGGGCCAGGGAATTCCTTCCCTGGCACTGATAGGGGTCTCCCCCACCCCCCACTACCCACCCGAGTCCTCCCCCCACCCCCTCCACCCCCCTGCCACCCCCCAGAGGTGGTACGAACCCCCTCCCCACCCCCACCCCGACATGCACATACATGCACCCCGACATGCACACACCCCCAACATGCACATATACACACCCCCTACACACACATACACAACGGGGACAGATACCCGCACACATACATGCAGACATGCGCACCTGCCGAACAGCACACATTACCCATAGACACAGCAGCACCCCCCGCCCGCATACACGCACTCACACACCCCCTCTACACACTCACACGCACACCCCCATGCACGCCCACATCACACAACACCCCCCCTCCCCCTCCCCTCACGGACGGTCAACTTACCTTGTGTGTTGGTCCTCCGGGAGGCGACGGGAGCCATGGGGAGGTGACCGCCAACAGAACACCGCCAACAGAAGACCGCCACACAGATATGTGGGTCGTAATTCTGTGGGCGGTGTTCTGCTGGCGTGGCAGTGGAGGTTGACCAGTCTCCACTTTTCCGCCGACCGCCAGTGTGGCTGCTGGCGGTTTCCCGGCGGAACGCTCCCAGCGGTCGGAATGCGCACAGCGGCATACCGCCGCGGTCGGCGGTCTTCACCGCGGCGGTAACTCGGCGGTCTCGCGAAAAGACCGCCAAGGTCAGAATGAGGGCCTATATCTTCACTATACAACTCCTGATAGTAACCCTTAAAAACCTCTAGAATTCCTTCTAGCTCTGTATGTTTCCGCCCATTACCATCAATTATATTCAAAACATTCTGTTTAACTGCCTTTTGTCTGACCCGTCTAGCTAGGACTTTTCCTGTGGATTCACCATACTCATAACACTCCAATCGGTGACTTTGATAGACGGCTGCCACTGTTTTATTCAAGTAAGCATTTATTTTAGCCTTAAGAATCGCCATTTGGGTCTGAGTGAGAGTAATGTCTTCTCTACTAGTAATTTTACTAGCTAATTCCCTCTCTTTTGTTATTAATCTTTCTTGAAGTTCTACAATTTCCTTCCCCCTAATTTTCTGTATTCCCAAACTATAGCTAAGAGTTTCACCTCTCACTGCAGCTTTAAATGAGTCCCATACCATCCCCGGATCTGCCGTATTCCTATTGATATCAAAAAAGTGGTGAATCCACTCTTTCATATGGGATATATATCCTGGGTCAACCAACAATTTCCTATCAAATGTCCATACACAACGCGGATTAGCTGGTCCCTTAATTGTTATGGACAATATTCATGGATTATGATCTGATAAGAATCTGGGTTTGCATTCTATTTCAGCCCCATGGATTAAGTTTTGTGATACAAAAAAATAATCCAACCTTACCAATTTAGCATGTGGGAACGAGTAATAGGTATACCCTGGATCTAAAGTTTTAATATTTTCCCAGACATCTCTCAACCCATGTTCCCTTACTAACCTCCTTAGAGCTTTCCATACTTTAGGCTTTCGTCCCTGATATAAACTCTGGGTGCCCATGCTCCTGCTACCTACCTCTAAATGAATATTTAAGTCACCACAAATAATTATTGGTAAGGGCCATCCAACTAGTTCCATGTTCAACGTATCCAGAGGCTCAGCCTCGTCCAAAACTGATCCATATATAGTGCAGAGGGTAAATTTAAATGTATTCACGGATAATTCTAAGAGAGCCCACCGCCCATCATTACTTGCTCGAGATCTACAAACTTGTACATTGTTATTTCTGGCAAGTATCGTCACCCCACGTGTCGAAACCTCCTGTCTGGTACAAACAAGAGGCGTCAACCCAAGCTCTCGTATGAGCTCTCACTTACTCCATGCAATGTGTGTTTCCTGCAAGCAATATAGATCTGATTTAATTAGTTTAAGACCAGCTGCCACTCTTTTCCTTTTCTGGGGGCTATTTAGACCGCAAATATTCAATGTACAAATCCTTAATCTATTTGCCATATCACTCAGTTTGATGTACCAATCTCACGTCAATACTTTCTCCCTTAAAGAAACCAACTTGTTGATATTGAATCCTATACATCCTCTTCTTTTGATATGTCTTCCTTAAATTGTTCTGAACGTTTCTGCCTATATTAGTGCCCCCCCACTCCCCATCACCCCTCTCCCCCCTCTCCCATCCTCCCACCCCTTGTACCCCAACCCTGCTACCAACCACCCCCACCCCACCCCCCTGCACCCCTTACCCCTACCCTTACACCCAATTTATGGAGAGTATGGGATCTCACTGACCTAATGATGGTAAAGCTTCCGCTCCGACCGTCCCGACCCAGTGCATGATTTTATTTTTCTTTTTTCTTTTTTTCTTTTTCCTTTTCTCCCTTTCTTTGTCTTTATCTCTCTCTATCTACCCCTGTTTCAGCCAAAGAAATATATATATTTTTTTTCTTTTTTCCTAAAGGGGGGATTAATCCTAAGAGGCTTCTCTCTTACCCCCGGCTCGACTTCTCAGGGCTTAACTCCTAACCCTCTCTACTTTACCCTCTACTTTACCCCCACCCCTATGTCCCAATCCAGAAAATCTATCTTAGGAAACCGGACCGTTAAGTCCACCCAAAAAAGCCCTTGCTTTCTCCTCTGTCATGAAGAAGTGAGTCCTATTATCCATTACTACTTTCAGTTTAGCCAGATTTAATAAAAAAACCTGTGCCCCCTTACTTTGAAGTGGCTGAATTAGCTGCCGGAGCCTCCACCTTTTTTCAACAGTACTATGGCAATAGTCTGGTCTCACAAAAAACTCACATCCCTTAGCCTTACTTCTAGCATTGGGTCGAGCTCGGTCGTATATAGCCTGCCTTGCCTGATAATTAAGCAAAGAGATTAATATTACTCTAGGTCTACCACTTCCTCCTTCTGAGTTTGGTCCTATTTTGCTAAAAGGAAATCGATGGGCTCTTTGAACCTCTTTGTCCCAATCCCACTGGTGTAAATCCGGAAAAGCTTCCTTAAAAAGTGCGACCATAAAACTATGTATGTCTGATCCTTCAAGTCCTTCTGGTACACCCAGGACGCGCAGATTATTCCTCCTCATTCTGTCCTCTAAATCTGTCAATTTCCACTGAGTGTCCTCAAGTTGTTTCTCCATCATTTCTCGAGATGACTGGCGAGCTCCAGCCTCATCCTCCAGACGCGAGATCCGAGTCTCTGCTTCTTCCATCCGTGTAGTAAACTCTGAACATGTCTTGGCTACTCGACGAATTTGGATTTGCATCTTGCGGCAAGCCATTTGAGTCCTACGGCTCTCTAATTTAGATTCCTCTCGGTGTTCCATAATGCTTTGATATATGGTTTCCAGTGACACAGGATTAGGCTGTTTTTCACCATTATCATATAGAGTTAAATCATCCTTGGAATACTCCCACTGAAGCCCCTGAAGACCCTTATTGTCCAATGGGTTAGTGGAGTGCTTATTAGGTCCTACTTGCTCACTTCTCTTCCTCTGTTTTTTCCTAACAGTGGCACTCCTGCTACTCTCCTGTAATTCCTTTCCCAGTGCCAAGGAGGATACCTCAGATTCAAATTCAGAAGAAGTTTTATCCGCCTCCAAATCCAGCTGCTCGTTACTTGACCAACTTGAATGATCTGATAGTGAGAAAAACTTGTCTCCTTGTATTGTCTCATTATCACGTAATTCCACCGGCCTCCGCTCCACCTGTGATAATGTCCTAGCGCTTTGTGCGCCCTCCCTCTGCTCCCTCTGCTCCATCTGACTCCCGGTAGCTTGTTTTTGTAAAGTTGCCACATCTACAACATCACTCTGCCCATCTTCATGCGGGGGGGCCCATCTATAGCCGCCATCTCCTCGGTTACTAGAGGATCGGCCTCCTCCACGGCGGCGGGGGGGGTTTCTGTGCCCCCCACCAGTATGTCCTTCCCTTTCTCAAAATACCTGTCCAGTGAAGCACTCTTGTTTTTGGAGACAACCTTCTCACCTAAGCCTTGTTTTATATCCGTACCACCCCCCTGCCGTGCTGACAAGCTTACTCTTACCGGCTTGCCTCGTCCAGACAGAGTCACATTTTTCACTCCCTTAGGTGGCATTTTTACTTTTTTTTGCTTTTTGATGCAAAATGCGTTATTATAATATACGCCCAGTGTCAAATACTTGTAATAGAATAAAGAAACTCTGACCGTTTTTTGAGTCCACGGCGAAAATTGCTCCCAATTGGCACCCGTGAGCACAGACCTGTAGTTGTCTTCAGGTAGGAACAGGAGCAGTCCAGACCGCATCCCGGGGAGGCACTTTGCAATCCTTTTAGCCTCCGTCAACAAATCCACGTAGTTTGCTTCTCCCAGAGGAAAAAAAAAAGGGCCCCGCAAAAACCAGGAGCCAAGTAGCCTAAAACAATCCTCACATGAAAAGCAGTCCTTCAAAAAATGATATCATCCGCAATATTTCCCCTGTGCCGCCCCTCCTGACAGCCCTGGGACAGTCATCCCCCAAAAAAGAGGGAGCAGGTAAAGCAACGCGAGTCAACACAATGCTGCTACAATGCCGCTACATTGTTTCCTGTGAGCGCGGCTGCCGAAGGAGGCTCCGACCCGCGGGAGAGCTGCCGCAGCACTGGGAGGTTTCCTTGGTCGGAGCAGACGCTTCGCGGCTGCGTTACGCGGCCGCCATCTTGCTCTCCGTTCTACCGATTGTCCGAGTTACTTACAAAGAGAATACATTGGTGCATGCAGTTGATGAATATAGATGAATATATGAGATGAACGATGGTTCTCCTATTAAAAAAGAGGCAGTGGTACCAAGAAATGAAGAGGAAGTCATAGCTGAAGAGGTACAGGTAAAGCATTGACAATCACCCGTGCAGAAGTGGAACTACAGCAGTATTTGTAGTGTTCGGCAGCAATCAGTTGGTACTGAGAACTGTTCTACATATCTTTCGATGCAAAAGCCTTAAGCAGAAAATCTTGATTTTGCAAGGATTAGATCCATGCAAAGTAAAGAAATACATAAACCTACAGGGACATTCAATAACATGTATGTCAAAGAAAGTGTGCCAAAGCACCTTCCATCATTTTAAAATGTTAGCAGTATGCCATTCTCAAAAGTAAACTTTACCATGTGCACTATGTTTAGAAGAAATTAATAGAGCTTGTTTGCATGGTGCAGTAAGAGAGGTAGAAAAGGTTTGTGATGATGTTCAATTTTGGTTCTATGGTCGTGAAGAGGAGTGTAGAGAAAATTATGTCTGCAGGTGTAGCAGAACAAGAGACAGGTGTTACAATTGATCTCTTTCACAAAGAGATTAGAAAGTTTAAAACAGTCTGTTCAGAGAAACCGGACTGTGTTTGGATATGTTGTTGACACACTCACTATAAAAGTCAAACTCTTTTTATTATTGCGCCTTCAAAAGCTGAAAAAGAGACTAGAGATTTGTGGCACGAATTTGCAGCTTATTTATTTGTAGAGGAACACTTTGATTGTTTCACAAGTCAAACTATATGTAAGCATTGTTATAATAAGTTAGAGGACAATAAAATGCCCGCTAGAGCAGTGCCTAACAAATTAGAACTGTTTGCAATTCCACGGGAGCTTCAAGATTTCAATGTTTATTAATCTATACTTATACAATCTTTACATCCATTTCAAGCTGTAAAGCATACGTAGCCAAAGACTGGAAAATTACCTCCAACTGATCTCCCGAAAGGTCTTAAAGGTAGAGTTATATACTTGCTTTTAGATTTCATGCAGAATATTGAAACTGTAGAGGTACAGAGAGATTTGTAAGAAGTACTTGTATTTCTAGTCAATGGTTACCCTACCAAGAGTAAAACGATATGACAAGAATTAGTAGATGTTAGTAAAGTAAAGAAAGCAACATTATGGGCCTGATTCTAACTTTGGAGGACGGTGTTAAACCGTCCCAAAAGTGGCGGATATACCACCTACCGTATTACGAGTCCATTATATCCTTTGGAACTCGTAATACGGTAGGTGGTATATCCGCCACTTTTGGGACGGTTTAACACCGTCCTCCAAAGTTAGAATCAGGCCCTATATCTGGTACAAACTGATATTTATTATAAAAATACAGATGATCTTCAAGATATTACACATATGCACAATGCCACAGTTTCTTCAAGAGGGTAAATTAAAAAGATAGATTGATCAAGATCATAAAAAATTTATGAACACTACATTATTCATCCTCTACATTCGAAAGAGATTATTTGAGATGCTATTGATCTCATTCAGATGACTGAAGTGAAAGGTGCTCACTTAAGTGTGTGGGAAAAAACCTTAGAAGTTTGCTGTTTTCCACAACTGTTTCCTACTGGAGTAAGTGGTAGATATGATGAGCGGCCTATGCAAATACCGGCAGCATAGTGCAGATCAACTAGACTTTACTCAGAGGACCTGAGATTTTGCCAGGGTATTCCCTATATATTTCATCTGTTCTTTGAGAGTGACTTGCCTGGCTTATCCAATGCAGCTAATCATATTCTGAAAACAGAGGTGAATATGCAGAATCTCTCAGTGAGGGAGTTTGTTAAAAAAAAAGTTAATGGCTATGACAGAAATCTTGAATACAACTTAAATAATTTGATTGCATGTCAACATTGTACCAATGAGTATTGGTATCATCATTATGGTGAGTCTAAATACATGTTGAGAAACCTAGGAACACCTACCTGGTTTTTGACAGTGAGTTGTGCTGAGTATGCATGTGATGATCTCCTTGATTTCTTACGCGAAGCCAATTCAAATATAAAAAACATCAATCTAAAGATACCAGGAGAATTCAGCTCATTGGACCCAGCAAACATTTGCAGATATTTTAACCACAGGTTTCAGGCAATGATGACTTTCATCTGCGGCAAAACTAATGCACCTCTTGAAGAAGTGACTGATTTCTTTTGGTGCAGAGCACCAAGCTAAAGGTACTCCACATATAACACGCTTTTATGGGTAAACGAGGCCTCAAAGTTTGGAACAGACTCTGACGAGTCTGTCTTGTCTTTCATAGAACAATATGTAACATGTGCCATACCAACAGAAACTGCTGACAAAGGATTGAGAGAACAAGTTCCATGATTTCAAAATCAGAGGTGTGATAAATACCGTTGTCGCAAATATAGATCTAAAGCAAACTTTTACACAGGATGTCATTTTGGATTGCCATGACCTGTCATCTTACAGGGAAGAGTGAACAGCTTTTTGTCAGCAGTGAAACACACTATAACATGGAAATCACCTAAAAATACATGCAATCTTAACAGAAGTATTGAAATATAAAAATGACTACATCCCTGTTTTTCTAAACATGTGGAATGCAAACATCGATGTACAATCTGTTGTGGATAATCATATTGCTGTCGCTAGCTATGTGACTTCTTATTTCACAAAGTCAGAGAAGACAGAGATGAAAGAGGTGCGGGAGGAGATTTCTGCAGAAAAGAGTCTTAGGAAGAAATTGTACAGTTTCCGTTTGAAAATTCTTTCCCACAGAGATATTGGATCTTATGAAAGCGCAGCTACGTTGAGCTTGGCAAGTTTGTTCTCCAAGTCTTCAGGAATTGTGTAGGTAAGCCTAGGCCTTGCAAACACTCGTAATAGAGTATTAAAGTCTTTCCCAGAAATACAGCGCCTCACAGAATTTGATCCTGAGAGTACAGACACTCTAAAAATTAACATGATGGATTCATACTACCCAACAAGGAGTCATCATCTTGAAAATATGTGTCTCTATGAAGTACTGCAGCATTATACTTAAAGAAGTAATGCAACTTAAAAAATAGAAAGAAGGTTTGCAGTCATTACGTGTAACAGTTGTTTAGTAAGACACAACAAAGGAAATCTAATTTGCCACAGAAAGCTTACTTGCCAATCTGCAGAGAGAAGAGGGTTTTTTTATTTGGCACTTTTGCAACTCTTCAAGTCATGGCGTACTGAATCAGATTTACTTGGACACTATGGCCCTCATTATGGCCCTGGCAGACGGCGGAATTTTGGAGAAAGGTACTGCCAACAGGCTGGTGGTACCTTTCCCTCAAGCCAAACTGCCAATGTACCACTCCATCCGCCAGGGCGGCAACAGCTGTTGGGCTGGAGACTTCAGTCTCCAGCCAGGCGGCCATCACTGTCCCACCCACGGGATAATGGCCCAGCCTACCGACATGGTTTTCGTGGCAATGTTACCACCACCAAAAACAATGACGGTAGGCACTGATAGGGGTCTCACCCCTCCTGTGTCCTCACCCTCCCTCCCCAACCCGTCCCCCCGACATACACACATATTCACACACAACATACACACATTCACCCACGAATGCATACATTCATTCACTCACATATCAATACACACTGACATACATACACGCACCCACGCATTCACACCACACAACATACACGCACACTCACACCCATTCATGCACACATGTATTTCACACGCCACACACTTGCATGCACGCACACACAAACTGACACACACACACCCACACACTCACACAACACCCTCCACGCCCCTCTCCTGTCTGAGAACCCAACTTACCTGCTTGCAGGGGGTCCTTCGGCAGGAGACGGGACGCGGCACTGCTGCCAGCAGTAGCGTTCGCCAACAGAGCACCGTCAGGCCTCATCATGTGTCATGATACGGTCTGTGGCTGTCTACTGGCGTGGCGCTGCTTCTGGCAGCAGCGCCACCTTACCGCCCTCCACCGCCATGACCGTAGCTGGAATTCCACCAGCCTTCTGGCGGAATTCTGGCTACAGTCATAATATGGCACACGACAGGTAGCTGTAGCGACAGTGTTTTGGTGCCCGTTGCCGTGGCGGTAGGCGGTTTATACCTCCAAGGACATAATGAGGGCCTATGATTGTTATGAAGACTCATTCAATGCTATAAAATACAGTAGTTTGTGTTCTCTGTTTCCAACATACTTGCAGATGTTGAAAGATGAGATTGAACAGGAAGAAATCATCACTGCTGAGATAGCCAGGGAGAGTTCACAAAGCAGCTAAAGTTCTACACCAGCAAGTCAAGATCCTCTTGGAGAACCAATAATTCAAAATGAAGCAGTGATAGCTATGAATGAGGTGGAAATTGCAATACAACAGGGAAAAGAGAAAACTGTGGATTTCAAACAGTCAGTGGACGATGTGAACAAAGAACAAAGAGAAATATATAATTGTAATGCTATGTGTATTTGTCCACCGACTCCATCTTGACTCCAATTTGTGATCTGCTTCCGTTGCCATCACGGCAGCATAGAATTTTTCCACATAAAGCTTGTTTTCCACAACAAATTTGTTTTTGCTCTTCTCACCATAGCAGGGTCATAACCTTGTGGATCATATTATGGGGGTTGCAGATGCGATATGAGTATAGAATTTTTTCATCAGTCAAAGTTACAGCTCTGTCTCAGGAATGAACATCGGGCCTGGCCAGTTCTTTTGTATGTTTTGGTCACAGACCACATACAGCCAGCATTTGAATCACATAACAGAGGGGATGGGGTTTTTAGAATCGTCCTCTTGATTTAGTTAAAGATATAAAAGATGGGGAAACTTGACACCAAGGTAGGAACTCACCTGTAGAGTGGACGCACTGCCCAGGATATCCCATTTGGGTAATGTCTCCTGCCTCAGCTGTTCGAGCGTTCCTCCGTTCTGCGCTGGAAAGGATGATGGATTTAGCCCCCATGGTGATGCATTTTAATTTTTTATTATTTGGCCTATGCATGTTAATGCTTTGTTGATGCACTACACATTTCTTTCCATGAATGCTGAATGCTTAATTGCTGTGATTTTTCTTGTACATACACATGTATTATTTCAGTTGAGTTAAATGCTTATTTTCAGATATCCGTGTGCTTTTATCTGAGAAGTTTCTTAGGAAATTCATTACTCAGACTAAGAATGCTGCATTCTTTGGCATTGTTTCCTCTTAGTAAATGCAAAAGCAATAAAAATTGGTGTCACTTGCAGGATTCAAAGTAAAAGATTAAAACGTGTAAAATGTTTGGCAAGAAACCAATGGCAATTTCCCAGATGTCAAATGAAATACCAAGGTTGCACAAAGCTCCTTATGACGTACTTGCCCAGGAGTGGGCTTGCAGTGCTAGTTTGAGTGAGAAATGGGATATGCGTATGTCAGAAGCTGAACCAGCAAAAGTATTAGCTTGTTTGCAAAAAGTACCAGTAGAAAAAGGAAGAGAATTATCTATCTTAGACAGAAGGGGCTGGATCGTTTTATGTGCCAATTGGGAAATGCATGAGAAATGTGTTTAGTTAGAACAGGAACATGAACAACTAGAAAGGCAGCTAGTGGATGCCAAAAATACTTCAACAATGTTATGATGTCAGAATAAATTGTTACAGGATAAAGTTGATACTTAGCAGACTGTGGCTGAATGTGCCGCAGTGTGTGTGGTGCAATATGAATGGAAGAAGAAATGGGGAAGGGTTAACAAAAAGAAGGTTCATTCAGCAATTGCTAAAGCAGGGCTAGACTGTAACCCAGACAAATCTAATGCTAATATTTGGGACTCTTCTGATTTTTGTGACACCAGTGAAGAGTCTTTTCAAAACAGTGGGGGTCAGGGGGAACCAAAAGAACAGAAAGTGATTCATGCACACACCATACACAGATGGAAGAAACAAACTGGCCCGGATTACCCTCAGGGAGGGTGCAATGGACTGCCTGGAAGATTACACTCAACAGGAGATTAATTCTATTATAGACATTTCAGAAAAGAACTGTGGAATCATTGTTTTCATGAATAGCACGATTATTGACACAGGAGCTTCTGGTGTGATATTAAAAGTAGGAGAAGAAATTAAGTTTTGTATACTTAGCACTGATCCCACTGTACAGGAGCAGTTTAGGGGTTATCTGGGCAAACAACAGATCACCATACTGCAGTTAGCAGTCCTTGGGTGTAATCATAAGTATCCTTCAGAGTCAGACTGGCCATAGAATGATAAGCCCTACTATACATTAAGAGATGCAATGCAGAGAATGAAAGAAGAGGGTATGAAAACTGCCATTTTTTTGGGTGATGCTCATTGGTTGGATGGACTGCTGACAGTGTCACTGCAAACAAAATCATTTGTTTAGCTCCCCCAGCCCACAAAAATGTGATGATGACCTTATTAATCAATCAGACAGGTAATTCTTTAAAGAATGTACTAGAGGCTGTCTGTGATTTGGGAGAACTGGGAGAATGGATGAAACCCGAGAGTCTCTCAGTCTGAATGGCACACAGATAATAACAGAGTTTCTAGGAGAGATATGCTTATGGCATTATTGAAGGATGGTGTCCAAAAAGAACAGATAGATGGGATAGATACCAAGGAGCATATTTATCCCCCATTTGCGCCAAATTTCCGTCTAACCTCAAAATATTGGAGTTTGCACCATTTTTTTGATACATCAACCTACCTTGCGTCAATGAGATGCAAGGAAGGTGCTCCCATCTAAACAATTGTGCTAACACCATAGCCCCATATTTATCCCATATTTAAAATGAAACACAGGTGGTAGGAGGAGCTAAATAACCATTATTCAACACCTGGGTCAGACCAGGTGTTAGGGGACCTTACCATAGAATGGGTCCACAGGTACACTCCTCAAGCCCCAGGGACACTCCCACCCTAACCAGAGGGACACCGGAAGATGGGGGACCCCATCCCAGGTAAGTTGGGTAAGCAGAGGTAAGTATTTGTTTTTAAATTAAAGTGCCATTGGGGGCCTAACTTGGGGCCCCCTACATGGCACAGGGTGCAATGGCCATGCCCAGGGGACACTGGTCCCTGTGCTGGCCATTGGGGTGGTGGGGATGACTCCTGTCTTTTCTAAGACAGGAGTCATGTGGGATTGATGGTTTTGCATCAGAGAATAACACTAGGCTGGTTAGAGGCAATTCGGGGCATATTTATACTTTTTGGTGCAAAACTGCAACAAATACTTTTGCACCAAAAAGTTTAGCACCAGCATGCACCATTTCTGATCACCAGACGGACACCAGGAGATTAATTCTATTATAGACATTTCAGAAAAGAACTGTGGAATCATTGTTTTCATGAATAGCACGATTATTGACACAGGAGCTTCTGGTGTGATATTAAAAGTAGGAGAAGAAATTAAGTTTTGTATACTTAGCACTGATCCTACTGTACAGGAGCAGTTTAGGGGTTATCTGGGAAAACAACAGATCACCATACTGCAGTTAGCAGTCCTTGGGTGTAATCATAAGTATCCTTCAGAGTCAGACTGGCCATAGAATGATAAGCCCTACTATACATTAAGAGATGCAATGCAGAGAATGAAAGAAGAGGGTATGAAAACTGCAATTTTTTTGGGTGATGCTCATTGGTTGGATGGACTGCTGACAGTGTCACTGCAAACAAAATCATTTGTTTAGCTCCCCCAGCCCACAAACATGTGATGATGACCTTATTAATCAATCAGACAGGTAATTCTTTAAAGAATGTACTAGAGGCTGTCTGTGATTTGGGAGAACTGGGAGAATGGATGAAAGCCGAGAGTCTCTCAGTCTGAATGGCACACAGATAATAACAGAGTTTCTAGGAGAGATATGTTTATGGCATTATTGAAGGATGGTGTCCAAAAAGAACAGATAGATGGGATAGATACCAAGGAGCATATTTATCCCCCATTTGTGCCAAATTTCCGTCTAACCTCAAAATATTGGAGTTTGCACCATTTTTTTGATACATCAACCTACCTTGCGTCAATGAGATGCAAGGAAGGTGCTCCCATCTAAACAATTGTGCTAACACCATAGCCCCATATTTATCCCATATTTAAAATGAAACACAGGTGGTAGGAGGAGCTAAATAACCCGTATTCAACACCTGGGTCAGACCAGGTGTTAGGGGACCTTACCATAGAATGGGTCCACAGGTACACTCCTCAAGCCCCAGGGACACTCCCACCCTAACCAGAGGGACACCGGAAGATGGGGGACCCCATCCCAGGTAAGTTGGGTAAGCAGAGGTAAGTATTTGTTTTTAAATTAAAGTGCCATTGGGGGCCTAACTTGGGGCCCCCTACATGGCACAGGGTGCAATGGCCATGCCCAGGGGACACTGGTCCCTGTGCTGGCCATTGGGGTGGTGGGGATGACTCCTGTCTTTTCTAAGACAGGAGTCATGTGGGATTGATGGTTTTGCATCAGAGAATAATACTAGGCTGGTTAGAGGCAATTTGGGGCATATTTATACTTTTTGGTGCAAAACTGCAACAAATACTTTTGCACCAAAAAGTTTAGCACCAGCATGCACCATTTCTGATCACCAGACGGACACCATATTTATGGACTGGTGCAAGCCGGTGTAAAGGGGAGGTTAGTGTAAAAAATACATTAGCCGAGTGGGGCTGGTGGTATGGGAGAAGGGGGTTTTGTTTCAAAAAATTATGTTAGGCAGGTTAGACTAAAACAAAATGACTCTAACCAACCTTCCATCATGCAAAGCCATCCATACCACTTAGAAAAGGCAGTCATGCCCACCACCCCAGTGGTCAGCACAGGGGACCAGTGTCCCCTGGGCATGTCCATTGCACCCAGTGCCATGTAGGTGGGCCCATGTCAGGGCCCCCAGTGGCACTTAAAAAACAATACTTACCTTTACTTACCTATACTTACCTGGGATGGGATCCTCCATTCTCCACTGTCCCTCTGGTGTGGGTGGGGCTGTCCCTGGGGCCTGGGGAGAGCACCTGTAGGCTTATTCCATGGTGTTTCACCATGGAAATAGGCCCCTCGTTCCCCTAATGCCTGCCTTTACCCGAGCACGCTTTGCACCATTATTTGACCCCTCCTCCACTATGTGCGTGATTTTAGCACGGGGGAAAATATAACGCTAAGACTATAGAGTCATTTTCTGCACGGGAACGCCTACCTTGCATCCCACTGACACAAGGTAGGTTTCCACGTCCGACAAATGATTTTAACTCCATAGCTTTTGTGCTAGACGGGTCTAGTGCCAATGTATAAATATGGAGTTAGATTTGCACCGCATTTGCGTAAAAACAAATTATGCAAATTCGGCACAAAACAAGTGTAAATGTACCCATTTGTTTGCCACTAACCAGCCTAATGAATTTTTTTTAAATGTAAACCACCCTTTTCCCATACCGCTACCCCCACCTCGCTAATTTCATTTTTTTTAAAGCTAGCCCACCATATGCACTGGCTTGCGGCATTCCATAAATGTCATGCCTGGCTGGCGCTCTGGAGTGATGTGAGCTGGCGCTATACGTTTTGAAGCAAAACTGCGTTTGTGCTGTTTTGCATTAAAAAGTATAAATATGGGCCTTAGAATCCGTGGGAGATGTATTGCAAGCGAGGGCTGGACAGAAAAGAGGAGAGCAGGAAGGGGAATAAGCAGGATAACAAATGGGTGAGTCAGGGCAGGTCAGAGATGCCGGAGAAAGGAAAGGAGAGGGAGAAAAATGTTTCCTCAAGGGTGAAGGAGTAGGAATATTTGAATACTGATTGCTTGACTGAGAAGAACAAGGAAGTAGCAGAATCTCCACTCAGGTATGAGAGCATATAACCAGACTTGACTTGAGCAAAAGTCGACAGGTTTAAATCAGATTAGGAAATAGGCCAAGCTCGAGTACACGGATGTGCTCATAAGAATAATAGACCCCATGTTGATTTAAAGATTCATTTAAAAAATAGAAGGTCAGAGCCCTGGTGGACACCGGAGCAGAGGCCTCTTTGATATATGGAAATCTGAAAAAGTTCACATGTCAGCATTACACCATCTCAGGGTTGGATGGAAAGAAAACATACGCTGTGCAAACGAAGGTTGAAATGAAAATAGGAAGAAAACCAAAAAGAGAATACAATTTCTTGATAGCGCCCCTCTTTGAATATATTCTTAGAATTGATACACTGAGGAGATGGACTTTTCTTTTTGGATGATGGCTGTTATCAATTTGGATCAAAGAGATACACCTCAGCATCAGCAGTTAGGGTGGGTCACCTGAAAATACCTACAGTGAAGGTGCCCGCAGCCATTGAGGTGGTTCATGGGCATGAGGAGATAAGTAAGACCATACAGGATTAGTAGAGGAATGGGTTGTGGCTGCAGTGACCATCGCATGGAATAATCTTGTGTGGCCTGTGTCCAAACCAGATGGGAGCTATAGAATGACCATCAATTATTGAGAATTGAACAAATATACACCCCCTTTGACTGCTGCGGTTCCCAACACCATCACTTTGATTGAAAGGATACAAAAACAGAAAAGGACCTGGTATGCGACAATTGATATTTCATTTTTATGTATACCATTGGCCCCTGAAAATCAGCAGTAATGTGCTTTCTCCTGGGGTGGTTGACAATTTAAGCCATTAAAATTGCCTATGGGGTAGGTACACAGCCCCATTATCTGTCACCGCCTAGTGGCAGAACACCTGGATGAAGTACCTTTAATTCCAGTGGTGCAGCTGTCTCATTATTTCGACAATGTGATGATTCAGGGAGAAACAAAACAACAGGTGCAGCTTCAGTTGGACAGAGTTATGGAACATTTGCAAAGCAAAGGGTGGATGGTAAATCCAGACAGAATATGTGACAGTTCATGGGCAATATGCAAATTGGAGTATGTGGCAAAACAGGGAAAACAGCGGGTCCCTCTAGGTTTCTGGACCAAAAAGTTACCACACGCTGGTGAGCGGTACACTCCATTTTAAAAGCAGTTACTGGCATGTTATTGGGCTTTGGGTGATACCGAGGAGATGACAATAGGGCATAGTGTGATTTTGAGACCTAAGATCCCGATAATGCAGTAGGTGGTAAATTCACCCACGACTTACCAAATATGAAATGCACAAGAAGCAAGCATCATTAAGTGGAAATGGTACGGACAGGGCTCGAGTGGGACCTGTAGGACCCACAGCCCTGCATGAAGAGGTGACACAGACCTTCATACCAAATGAAGAGGTGTAACAAGAGGGTCCAGAGGTAAAAGAGTAACCCGTGAGGTGGGGTGAGCCATTTGAGTCCTTGTCCCCTTAGGATAGGAAGCATGTATGGTTCACCGATGGTTCAGCAAAGTATGTGGGGACCAATAGACATTGGAAGGTAGTGTTGTATAATTATGTAACCAAGAAGCTCCTTTCTACTACCAGGGAAGAGGAGTCAATACATAGAATCGTATGTTGTATATCAAGCTCTAAAACAAGAAATACCTGTTAAATGTCACATTTATACTGATTCTTGGTCTACCGCCAATGGGTTAGCTACTTGGCATGCACAAAACTGGCAAATAAATTCCAAGGAGTTGTGGGGCAAAGAGTTGTGGCAGGGAATTTGGGGAAAGTTATAGCAAAGTACCAAAACTGTATATCATGAAGATGCCAACTGTTCCACCGACTCACCAGAATGATGGTTCAGTTCCCTTGCAGAAAACAAAGCTAAACTCTCAGAGGCAGAAGTGGAGACACAGGATTCTGACTTGGTGAGGATGGCTAAGTGGGCACACCAAAAATGTGGACACCTGGGAGAGAAGGCCACTAACAGCTGGGCAGAGATTAAAGGAATGCACATTCCCTGTGACTTGATAAAAACTGTGATCATATAATGTCCTATTTGTCAACACACACAACAGAGATCTGTCCTACAAACTGTAAGAGGTCAGTTGGGAAGAGGAAAGTTGCCAGGGCAGATATGGCAGAATAACTACATTGGGCAACTGAAGTTAAAGGTAAAATAGAGCATGGATTTCTCCATGAGAAGAAACTATGTGAATGTTCTTCATATAGACCAATATTACTATACATCAGTGGACAAGCTGGGACTGGGAAAAGTTTCCTAATTAAAGTTCTTATCAGTTATCTACAGAAGACTACAGATTTGAATTGGTCATGTGTTATAACAGCACCAACACGATCAGCAGCACATAACATTAAAGGAATTACTTTACATTGACTACTAATGCTACCTGTTGAATATGACAATAAATTAGACTATTAGAAATGATCTGGTGACGCTTGCCATGAAGTAAAAAGAGTATTGAAAACAATAACGCTATTAATCATTGATGAAGTGAGCATGGTATCAAACATTGTGCTTGCCTTCATACACTTAAGGATACAGCAGATTTTAAGAACAAACTATAATGTACTCTTTGGAGGAAAGCATTTATTTGTCTTTAGTGACCTACTCCAACTTATCCCTGTAAAAGGACAACCTGTTTTCAAAACACTTTTGCATAATGAAACAAGAAATTCCCTTGAAAGTATTGGCAACGTGAACATTTGGTTAAATTTTGAATACAAAGAATTAGCGGAGAACGTACACCAAGCATCTGATATGGAATATGGTGATATCCTAAAAGACATTAAAGTGGGAGTCCTGACAATAGAGGGCAAACACACTTTGAAAAGCCATCTTATCAAGAGTCTATTCCCATCTAATATTACAGTAGCAGAACTAATGTTCAATGTAATTAAATGACAGAAATCTATACTTTGGTTAATGCCAACACTTCAAGAGTGCTGAAACTTAAATGGTAAGTTACTACAACTGGAGAAAGAACATATTTTGGAAATTACACCTTTTGATAAAATAGAACAGCAATACTACTAACAGATAAACTACAAGGAAAATTGGATTATTTTGAGACATCAGTATCCAGGACAGCAGGATTTGAAAAGCTTTTACAAATCTGCAAAAATTGTTGAGTTATTTTGCAACATAATTTAAATGTTGAGGGAGGCTTAGTAAGTGGTGCAATGGGTAAAGTTATTGATTTCATTATTTTCCAAATAGAGATGAGGTAGAATATTTGCCTATAAAATGCGATCAGATAGATGATGTGAAGAAGATTGGCAGATGTATTGTGCGGTTTTTGTTTGTAAAAGGCTTACATATATAATGGCAACAGTTTTCTCTCTCTTTAGCATATGCTGTCACCATCCATATATTCCAAAGTTTAAGTGTAGATGCAGCTTTGGTGTATATTGGAAGTCCTGTATTCAGAGAAGGAATGTCATACGTAGCATTGTCATGAATTAGAACATTATGAGGTGTGTTTTTGATTGACTTTAATGAGAACAATGTTAGTGCTGATGCAAGCTATGTAAGAGAGTAATATTGGTTAAGAGCTCTATACGCTCCTCGTTTAGGCCAGTACACTGTTCATGAGAAACAGATATTCTGCCCAAAGCAGAAGATCACAAAACAGTCTACGGACCTTTAAAAAAAAAAGGACAAAAGGACAACACAGAGAGTGCTAAGAAGAGAAAACTGGAAATTGACAGTGAAATTGTAGGTTACCAGTTTGAAAACAGTTCAAGTGTCAATTGCTCCGCCCATTTTGCTCTCAATGTACTGTTCCATTTACCACATGTAGTAAATGAAATTGAACAAAAATCAGATAAGAGAATGTCTTTTGCACTAAGTAGTTTGCTACAGCATTTAATAAGTGTCAGAACTGTAAAACATTCTACTTCAGGGATCCAACACCTTTTAGGTATATGTAGAGGATCAATAACTCAGCACTCAACAAGTAGCACAATAATGTATTGTGGCCATCCTTCGAGTCTTAAAACAAGAAGAAGTAAATATTGATGAGGCATTTGGACTCAGTTACAAATGGAACCATGACTGTGAAGACTGCTCTTTTACAACTCTCACTCACATCAATTCTGAACGATTTCATCACTTAACATTGCCAGATACTAAAATTTTGCCTTTTGACAAGTTGTTCAGAAATGCTAACCAAAAGGTGACCTGCCCAAACTGCAGATCTGACCTTATCTCTGCGTTGTTTCTACAAAAAATAGGAAGATACCTTATAGTAATGCTACAACAATGCAGATGGTTCCAAATTGGGAACTCAAATTAGAAATTTCAAAGCTGGACAAATGTCACTTTCAGGAAGAACTTTTACTACTTTGGCTATCATCTTTCTTGAGGCCAATAATATTCTTGAGGTCAAGTTGAATGGCTTCTGTCCACCAGCCCACAGCACTGAATCAGCTTTGATAGGGACATTGGATAAATTGAGGATAGCAATAGATGGGAGTCAAACGGCCATATTCATTTTGTTGGATCTCCCTGCGGCTTAAAAACTGTTAACCATCAAAGTATGCTGCAGAGACTTAAAGAAGTAGGAGTGATGGGCAATTGTCTGCAATGGTTTGAGTCCTTTTTGACAAATAGATATTAGGCAGTATACAGCCCCCCTTTCCATTCTGAATTCAAGAAAGTGGAACAAGGAGTACTGCAGGGCTCAACTCTGAGCCTTAGTCTATTCAATATTTATATTTGCCCCCTTTTGAAGATAATCAAATCTTATGGGATCACCTTTGTGAATTATGCTGATGATACACAACTGATGGTAACCTATTAGAAGAACAATTATGAGTCAATTGAGAACTTCCAGCTTTGTTTATAAGAGATGGCCGAGTGGCTTAAAGATAACCACCTCTAATTTAATGAAGGGAAAACAGAATATCTCCTTTGCACTCCTTTCCAGACAAAGGTACCACCGGGGATTCTTTGGCCATGGGCAGACTCCAACAAATCTACAGCCCTCCAAAGTGGTGCGCATTTTAGGCATCTATGTGGATGATCACCTGACCCTTGAAACACACATAAATATAACAGCAGGAATCTGTTTTGGGCTTCTGAGAAACTTGAGGAATATTGTCCCTTTGTTTCCTCAGCCAGCAAGGACTATTGGGATGCACTTATGCTGGGAGTGCCATCATATCTTACAAACAGATTTTAATGGAAGCAAACTCTTACAGCCAAATTAGCCCTGAATACGTCAAAAATAGACTCAGCTTTGGCAGTTCTAAGAACACTACATTGGCTGCCAGTGGAGAAATTAATAATATTCAAATCTCTCTGCATAATACACAGGGCAGTTATGGCGTAGGACCAAAACTGCTGCTAAAGAGGTTTGCATTTTATAAGCTGCAGAGAAACCTCCAATCTACCACAGCAAATCTGATTCAAACTCAGAAATTTAAGAAGGCTAGAGTGGGGGGTGGGGTCCTTTAAGATCAGAGCTACCCAGCCGTGGAAAAATTTACAAGCTGAACTTAGGGCTAATAGGAACTCGATCAGTTTTACAAAAGATTTAAAAACCTGGCTTTTCCCAAAATAAGCAAAGGGATCCTGAGTGGTCTGGCAGGTCTTCCTCCCCATGGCTTTCTATGTTTCCTCTGCTATGCTCACAATAGCGCTGTGATGCCTGTAATGGTAAATGTTGTGCCCTACAAATGATGGTGCATTCATTAATTCTTTCACGAAGGAGTTAATATACCTCTGTACACTACACTGTATATTTTAAAAGCCAAACTAGATGGATAGAATGCAATGACAGCAACCTGAAATACAAACCAAACTTCCTTTCAAACTACCAAACTCATATCTTCTATTTCTTCAACCAATATTCTAAGGAAAAATTATAGTTAAAAAAGTGGCACACAGTGTTTTCTCGCTGTGTTTCACGTATTTTTTAGCCCTTATTCAGCCTATAAAGGGTAATTTCTTTAAAAAAACATTCTCAAATGTCAACAGTCCTTGTAATGTTCCATAAGGGAGTTAATATATCAAGCCTATGAAACGCTTTCTAACAAAAGTCTGAATCCGGAAGAAATACTCCAATTACAGCACCCAAAGGCTGAAAGAAAAACATTTCTTTCAGAACTAAAAAAAAAGGTTCCCTTTCATTTCTGTAGGAGGCTGGCTCTCTAGATAGTGTACGAAAATGACTTGCACTGTGCAGAGAGTCCAAGCAACACCACATTGGTATTTACAGGTAAGAAAAGCGGACCATCTAATACTCTGTTTTGTGCTAATGTAGGTGAACAGTTAGGCTCATCTAGGAGATGTGCTAAGCATGTGGTGTTCTCACAGTATCAATAAGTATGGGCACACACTAGTATGGACACACACTAGGAAGAATAACTCAAGATCAATTTACTAAAGTACTTCAGAGTTTTATATCATTTTAAGACCAATATCATTAATACACGGTAAGCAGTTTTAAAGTTTAGAAAATGTCTTGTTTTTGTGCATAATTATGCACCATAGCAACCAATAGGAAAATCTTAAAAAATGCATATAAAATTAGGCAATGCTCTCACAAGTGTCAGCTTCTGTTTATAGGTCAAGATTGTCGAGAGGTCCTATGGGCCAGCCGGAGATATTCGGGTGGTTCCCTGTCCAAGCGGGAGCAGGGACTGAAGGTCATGGAGCTGGTGCACAAAGGAGAAGGGGCACTTGGAAACACAATGCAGAGAGGGGCCTGAAGGTAAGTCTGCCAGGTCCCCTCGAAAGGTGGAGTTTGCAAGGGCTTGGGGACCACTAGATCACAGCTGGTTGATCGGTGCAGGCACCAAGTCCATTCCCTCTAGAGATATGGACCAGATAAGCAGTTTTGGGTTTTCACCTTTCATTTGCTAAAGCTACCTAAGAGGCTTGTGGGCTGTCTGAACTATGACGTGAGAGCAAAGCTAGTATGGTCTCAGCTTCTTCAAAGGCCAGACCACAGAAAAGGCTTCTCTCTACATGGCACTCTATTTTTGTTCTCTGGGGAGTAATATTCTACTAATAAATGGAGCAGACTGGTCATGTCCTTCATCATTTGTTTAAGCTATATTTGCTCCTATCCCAAGCTCAGAGGCATCTGCATGGACAATACACTGCCTAGAATAATTTGGGGCTTTCATTACTAGGGCAGAGCACATTACATCCTTCAGAGGGTCAAAAGCCATTTGACACCGCACTGTCCAGTTAAGCTTTTTTGGCATCTTTTTAGATGTACGTTCTGTGAGGGAGTTTACTTTGGTGCCATAATCCTTCACAAGCCTTCTATCGTACCCAGGTAAACCTAGGAATGCCCTGACTTGAGTCTGGGTGTTTAGAGTTTCCCAAGCCAGAACTGTCTGGATCTTGGGCTGTAGTAGTTGAACTTGGCCCCCACCTGTCAGGTGACCCACTATATAACCTTCCCCTGCCCAATCTGGCACTTACTGGCCTTGATAGTGAGGCCTTACTTTTGCAGAGGCTCAAGGACCCTCCCAAGGTGGTTTAGGTGAACCTGCAAGGTGGAGCTGTGGACAGCAATATCATCCAGATAAGCTGCACTAAAGGATTCCAACCCAGCCAGGACTTGGTTTACTAACCTCTGGAAGGTGGCAAGGGCATTCGTTAATCCAAAGAGCATCACAATGAGCTGATAGGGCTTATCTGGAGTGGAGAATGCAGATCTTTATTTTGCTCCAGGGGTCAGGCCTATCTGCCAGTATCCAGATGTAAGATCAAACGTACTCTGATATTTCACTGCCTCTAATACGTCAAAAAGCTCATCTACCCTAGGAATTGGGTATACATCCGTTTTTTGTTACTACATTGAGGCCCCTATACTCCACAAAGAACCTCATTTCCCTTTTCTCACCGATCGAGGCTTGGGGACTAACACTACTGCGTTAGTGCAGTGGCTATCAGAGGGTTCAGTGCACCCAAATCCAGCATTTGCATACTTCAACTTGGATGCTCTCTCTGACATGGTCTATACTTTTTGTTTTTTAATACAAGCAGTCCCCAGTGTCCACATCATGAGTACACCACCTGGTCCTACCAAGGGTAAGTGAGAATAGCTCAGCATCCTGGTTGAGGACTTGCCTACAATCAGCCTGCAGTTACTCTGTGAGGGTGTCTGACAAGACCACCCCATCAGTAGAACCATATTTGGGATTGGTGGATAGGAGCTCAGGGAGAGGGTCACTCTCTTCTTCCTGTCCCTCATTTGTAACCATGAGCATGGTTACATCAGCTCTTTCGAAATAGGGCTTCAGTGGTTGACATGTACGATCCTCTTGGAATTCTTACAAGTGCCAAGGTCAACTAAGTTGGTGACCTCCCCTTTTCTTTCAAGGATAGAGTAGGACTCAGCCATAAGAGCCACAGCCTCCAACACCCATACCTTTTGCCTGGGTTGGAATTCCACCATAGCAGCTTTTTTGGTCATATTAGTGCTTCCGGAGTCCCTGGCTGGCCTAAAGGCTTTTGCTTGCTTTCTTCAAGTACTCAGCCCCTGGAACGAAGGCCCAATACATAGTCCACAGTGTCCTGTTTGAGTTCTTTGAGAGGCCTCTCCCAACCTTCTCTCAAAAGACTTAATGGATCCCTTCCAGGATACCCAAACAAACGTTCAAAGGGGGAAAGCCCTACTCCATTTTGTGAAACTTCGCTGTAGGCAAAAATCAGACATGGAAGTAAAGCACCCCATCTCCTTCTGAGTTTTTCAGGGAGTCCTCCAGTTGTGCCTTTCAATATTTGGTTAAATCTTTCAACCAATCCATTGGTCTGTGGATGGTATGGGTAGTGAACTTATAGGTCACACCACACTCCTACCACATGTGTTTTAAGTATGCAGACATGAAGTTTGAAACCCTGCCTGATACTATGGCCCTCATTATGAACACAGCTGTCAACACCGCACCACCAGTGGCAGTGGTAAAAACTGCCAACAGAGGTGCGGTCCGGACCGCCAAATAATGAACCAAGTGAAACACAGGCATCCTGAAAACCACCCACCGCCAGCAGAAGAGTGCCGACAATGACGGCAGAGCACGCACACAGGCCGACGGAAAGGCCCTACCCGCCCATCAAATAATGAACCACTAGACCGCCGTCAGTTCCAGGGCGGGAACCACCGCCATGCAAAGCCAGGCGGAAACTAACCAAATATAAGGAAACACTCACCGGAGGCTAACACAATACGCCGAAGCAGACATGGATAGAGAGCTGCAGATCATGCCAGCCCTTCTCCTTGCCATATACCTCCACGACCGAGACCGCCGACGAAGACGGTAAGTACTGCAACATACGAAACAAGGCAAGAAAGAGCACAGTTACAGACCCACCCACTCCACCCTCCCTGCAACGGTCCCACAACCCTTCACAGCAGCAGAAGCCATACACCCCACAGCAAGAGGGACTTACCCAACACAAGGCAAATCCAACCAGTCCAAAGTACATACATATTCCCCACACCCACAAACAATGAAACGAGAGACCAGGGATCCAGAGTGTGCCGCCAAAAACACAGGCCACACATTAACTTTTAATTCTGGTCTCTGAGCAATCGAATTGGATACAAGGCCAATGGCCAGTCTATAGTGAAAGAAGTCCCATGTGACACAATGGGCCCAACCTGACTCCCTCAGGCACCTCAGGGAACAGGGGCAGGAGTTGGTGGGGATTTACGATGGGGTGTGGCTTAGATTTTCTTTCCGAAGGTGGAGGGGGTTTGGGTTTGGCCTTGGAAGGTGGGGGAGTGTGCTTGAACCAGGTGGAGCCTGATGGAATAGGCTCAGCACAGGGCTTCTTCCTCTCTGGGGAAGGGGCACAGGAATGTGAAGGGCGGACAGAGGTGGGCTGTGATGTGGAAGGAGTGGATAGGCAAGGAGGTGTGAACATTTAGCTACAAGATGGTGTGGCCCAGTGGGTTAGAATAGGTCAGCACAGGAGAGGAAAAGTTTCTTTGGTGCAATTGGGTTGGGCCTGGAGGAAGGCGTGGGACTGGAGGCAGAGGGAGTGGTTGTAAGTGGTGTAGGTGTGCGTGTTGTGGGTGCAGGTGACAGGACAGTATGCTGAAGTGTGGTGGATGTGTGATGGGTGAGTGTTTTTGTGTGTTTGAGTGTTTTGGGAGGAGGGGGGTGGACACAGTGGGACAAGACAGGCTGTCAGTGTGAATGTATGTTGTCTGGGTGTCTGCAAGTCTGGTGAGTGTGCTGCATGTGTCAACCAAAGTAGTTGCGGTGAGTGCAGGTGTGGTGTCTGGGGTGCATGTATGGATGTGTGCTATTGTGGTGACTGCAGGAATAAGGTCAGCAACAGTGAATGAAGGTGCATGCCTGAGGGTGTGTATGTAGAGGGTGCAGACAGGGAGGAGGAAGAGGTGGGAAGTGGATGTTGCTGTGTGTGCCTGTATATGTTGGCTGTGTGAATGTTTGTGGTGGGAGGTGTGGTGCTTGTGTTTTGAAGTGTGCTTCTTGTGTGTTGAGGTGTGTGCCTGCGTGTCAGAATGTGTGCTTTGGACGGGTGAAGGAAGTGGGGTGCTGGAAGGGGTAGAGGAGGTTGGAGGGGGGACGGAATGACCAGGGACACTGGCTGCTGTCAAAGAGGAGACCAGAGCCTGAAAAGATCTCTATGGGCCAGACACGGCAACGTGAATGCCGTTCAGATAGGCATTGGTCTGCTGCATCTCTGATGCTAGCCCCTGGATGGCATTAACGAAGGTTGTCTGCCCTACAGAGATGGTTCTTAGGAGGTCAATAGCCTCCACCGTGAGGGCAGTAGGGCTGACTGAGGCAGGGGAAGAGGTGCCTGGGGCAAAGGAGACTCCCACCCTTCTGGGTGAGCAGGCACGGGCAACTCGGTGGGGAGCAAATGGGAGGGCGGTGATGGTATGGGGTGTCGAAAGATGACACAGTAAGTGTGGGCCAGCTAGGGTCTGCCACCGCCAGGGAGCCCCCATCTGAGGAGGTATCAGAGTCACTACCTCCAGTGTAGTTGCCTCCCCGTGGTATTCCCCTCGCCCTCCAACCCACTGGTCCCCTTGGCGTCGGACGACTCTGCCTCCGAGGATCCGTGGGCCGCTGCATCCCCACTCATCAGTGCCTCAGCTCCCTTGCCAGATGATGCTGATGTACACAGACAACACAAGAGAACAGGGATGGGGAGACAAAAAAGCAGAGGGCTTTGTAAATAGCTGAATGGAGTTAACATAGTAGTTCATACATACACCCACCCAGAAGACCCTCCAACAGGCAGCACCTACCGATATACCCATGGCTATGCCCCTGACTAGTGTCCAGAACCCTGCTCTACAGCCATTCCTCAAAAACCTAAGGACCCGGCGTGTAGGAGACCTGAACAAAACACCCCTAATCCCCACGGGGCCGTAATGTAGATAGACATCAGTCAGAGTCCCTGCAACTAAGCAGCATAAACCTGAATGCTCATACATACATCCATCATGGGCCAAAAATATGCTATGTGTACTCACCCCCTTGTGACTGCTGTGCAGCCTTCAAGCGCCTATCCAGGTCTGGGTACACCACCGCCAGAATGCATAGCATAAGGGAGGTCAGTGCCCGACGGGCACCGCTTCCCCCTTGAGAGGACTTCCCCAGCTGGGCCTTGCAGATTTTTCGCGCCCAGCACCGCGGGTCCGCCTACTCCTTCCTGTAGTGGGTGCTCCGCCGGTTGTAGACCACTAGGGTCCACACCTCCTTGGCGATGGCATGCCAAAGTGCCCTCTTCTGGTGGGCTCTTACCTAAGAAAGACACACAGAAATGTAACAGGTCAGGCACTGGCCAATCATATACAGCTGGCTATACGTCAACTATGGGATGGGCATTACAAACGGACTAACAGCACATACACACGCAGCATTTCAGGAACCCTGGCCCATCCAGTGCCAGAGTTGCACACATGTATGCTGCCAACACCAACCATTACACACATTCATGGCCCCAATCCTCCTACTCACCTGTACCTCTGGCCGTCTGTAGAGTTTGGCGTACAGGGGCAGGACCACATCCATGAGCCTCTCCAATTCCTCTTGGGTGCAGGCCAGGGCCCTTTCCCCTGCAACACGTGCCACTTCCATGACCAGGGGTAGGACACAGCAATACACTCACTGGAGTACCTGCTTGCACGAGATCAGGGAGTCAATCGAATTTGGGGTGACGAGTTCGCATACGCACTGCGGCGGTGTGCACTGTCACCGCCGGCAGCGATCATGATACGCTAGGATTCCCCTTTGACATCCTTGTTAACGAATAAATTTGTGCACTGCGATAAACACTGCCTTACGTTGTTATGTCAACCGCTAGCGGTATGAGGTCACTTCCACAACAACAGTTCTGGATTACATGGGGCAGACATTTTGGCAAAAATTACACATTTATAAAACTCCCATCTGCACAATGCATGCCCTACGGTTCCCCAAACACCCATAGGCATGTGACAATTAACATTACCTCACCTGACTAGCCATGATCTATCATTGTGGTCCAGTTGCTGTTATGTCATACACACTATGCATTTGTGTCGACGACAATCAAGCTAGCAGTGCTCAATGACTGACAATGTGTGTTCCTCACACGTGTTTCAAACTCCTCCTAGGTACAGACCCTTGTGGCGAGGAAGGGCCCCATTGGTGTACAGACCACTTCTGGATTTACGGACCATGGTGGAGCGTAACATCATTATCAATTACAGACTCACCCGTGCAACTAATCTTGAACTTTGTGTATTACTGGATCCTGCACTAACTCCAGCAAATCGTAATCAGCATGCCATTCCTACTGAAGTGCAGGTGCTTTCTGCACTCCATTTCCTGGCCACAAGCTCATTTCCAGTGACAGGGGGCATGGGTGCTGGATTTTCACAGCCAGCGTTTAGCATCATACTGACAAGATTCCTGAATGCATTTGTACGACACATGCAGTCCTATGTGAGGTTTCCCCAAAGTACTGACCTCCCTGCCATCAAGTCGGACTTCTATGCCTTTGCCAGCATACCCCATGTGATAGGTGCCATCGATGGTACCCACATAGCTATCATCCCCTCAAGAGTCAGTGAACAGGTGAACAGAAACCAGAAAAACGTTCACTCCATGAACATTCAATTGGTGTGTACTGCAGACCAGTACATCACACATGTGAATGCCATGTTGCCACCTTGCAGACAGCCAGGCTGTCTGCCGCTGAGGCTTGTCATTTTAAGTTGTGTTGTGAACCTGGGTGATTCTGGCTATCCAAACTTGCGTTGGCTCCTGGCACCAGTGAGGAATCCTGAAACAGATGCAAAGAGGATTTACAATGAGGCCCATGGATGTACTAGGCGGGTGATAGAGCGCACAATAGGTCCCCTGAAGGCTAGATTTCATTGTCTACGTATCTCTGCAGGTTCCCTGGCTTATAGGCCTGAAAAGGTGTGTAGAATTGTGGTGGCCTGCTGTATGCTGCACAACGTGGCTGTGAGAATTTCTATCCCCCTCTTGGAGGAGGGTGCTGTATATCCAGACCAGCTTCCTCAGAGAGGGGAGGAGAGTGATGGTGATGGTGATGATGAGGAAGGGGAAGATGTAAATTCCAGGACCCAACTGATACAACTCTACTTCCAATAACTATGTGGGACCATTGAATGAGATTGGTGTCTGTGCATCATACTGTCAGTGTGCCTTGTCATCTAGGGGGGGTGGATTAATACTAATTGCCACTGTGTCCAGGTCTGCATAGGACAGATTACAATTTTGTATATGTTTTCTAAACATATTTGGGCACAACAACATGTAAGGCGAGTGGTGCTTTTCATGCTACACAGGTACACATAAAGGAGTTATCAACCAGTTGCACCCATACTTCACTTTGTTCACACATAATGACAGTAGGCATTGTAACAGGTGTGATATGTGTTTTATTTGGTGCAGGGATAAAATTGTGCAAATTACAGTGATGGTGGTGGGTCAGTGGTGGTTATCCAAAATGGCAACATGGTGGCAGCATTGTTGTCAGTATTAGTAGGTCCACCCATGCTTACCTGAGTTTTTAATTATTGGTAGCACTGTTTGGTTGTTGATTGAGTGGGATAGTTGGTGGACAGTTTTTAGCAGAGTCACTTCTTAGAGGGGGCCTTGTTCTTGGTAGGTGTTCCTGTCCCATATCGTGGCCTGAAGGTCTGTTTGGGTGTCTGTTGTTGGCCTGTAGGGGATGAGATGGATGTCCCCTGTATTTCCTAAGAGGGTAGTATATGTGAAGTTGCTGCTGATGCTCTTGTTGTCCGGTCTGTCTCCTGTGCTGTAGTGGGGGCTTCCTGTTCTGTGTGGGCCTCAGGCTGTGTTTGGACAAGCTGCAGCAGCGTACCTGCTATGCTGGCCATTGTGGCATTGTGTAGTTTCCACTGGTCCATGGCCTCTTGGTGGTGTGCTTGCTGCATCCTCTGACTCTGCTCCAGGGTGGATACTATCTGGGCCAATCTGTCCTGGGTATGGGGGTAGGCTCTCAGGACCTCAGAGATCACGTCCTGGGCTGCAGCATCCATCCTGTGGCCTCCCACCTGGGCCACTGATGCCCTCCCACTGAGCCTAGCCCCCTGTGCCTGTGTCCCCTACACAGGTCTGGCGGTACCACTTGTACAGGGGCCATCATCTTCCTGCCTGTTGGTAGGGGGGGACTGTGGCCTTTGTACGTGTGTTTCACCAGTCTGAGGCCTGGATACACAGGTGTGGGGACGGTTGCCCTGGGCTGATGTTATTGGCTGGGTGGTAGGGCTGTCAGTGCTGGGTGGGGCTGCTGGATGGTGGATGGATGGTGCTGGATGGTGACAGTCCAGGACTGTGTGAGGCGCCAGCCTAATCATCAGTGTCAGTGTTCCATCTCCAGTGTCCTGTGAGGTGTCTCTGTCTCTCTGGGGGACACAACCACTCCTTGTCCTGTCCGTCAGGGTGGCATGGGTGGTGGGGCCTGTTGGGGGAAATGGACATGTCTGTTACATTATCATGGTCAGATGAGGGGCAGGGGCCTGGCGGGTGTGTGCAGCTTACACACTTTGGGACCTTGCAGGATGCTTTAGTGGGGTTAGCATTGCTTTTAGCTTAGGATGTGGGTGTTATAGGCCATTGTGTTTCCTTGCAGGGGTGGGTGGCTGTGCACAGGAGGAGGGACTTGGGCCTGTTAGTGGGTTTGTGGGCATGCAGGGGGAGTGGATTTAGTCCCTGTGGGCTGCGTGGGGTAGTGGTCCTGGTGGGTGTTGGTAGGGTGGGGTGGTGCATGCATTACAGGTGTGATGGATATGGGGTAAATGTAGAGGACTTACCCGAGTCCATTCCTCCATTGAGTCCAGTGAGTCCCTCAGGGTACAGGATGGCCAGTACCTTTTCCTCCCAGTCAGTGTAGTCGGGTAGTGTTGGTAGAGGTCCTCCCCCAGTCTTCTGGCCTGCAATGTGGTGCCTAGATGCCATGGCCCTGAACTTCCCCCGCAGGTCGTTCCATCTCTTGCGGATGTCATCCCTGGTGCGTGGTTGGTGCCCCACTGCATTGACCCTGTTGACTACTGTCTGCCATAGCTCCATCTTCCTGGTGATGGGTGTGTGCTGCACCTGAGCCCCAAAAAGTTGTTGCTCGACCTTCAGGATCTCGTCAACCATGGTCCTTAGTTCCCTTTCTGTGTAGTGTGGGTTTTTGGGGGGTGCCATGGTGAGTGTCGTGGATGGTGTCTGGTGTGAATCTCGGTGAGGGTGCTCTTCTGTGATTGGGTGTAAGTATCGTGGAATGTGGCGTTCGGCGTCTGCTTCTGGTGATCTCTGTCTTCATTGGCCTACTTTCTTTGCAAAGGATTGTGGGGTGTGTCTGTGAGTGTTTTATGGTGCTGTGGATGTGTGTCAGGTGTGTGGGTTTCTAACTTATCCAATGTGCGCACATCTTACTGTTGGGTCCACTTGCCGCCTGTGGCGGTGTGCACCTCCAATGGTCGTTCATCTTCCACTGACCGCCAAGGTGATTTGTGCATCATTATTTGGAGGGTGGGGTGTTGGTGTGCTCGGCGGTGGCGGGGTGGCGGGGTGGGAGGTCCAGCATTTCCGGCGACAAGGTCCTAGCGGAGACTGATGGACTGGTGATTTTTGTCAGAATCAGATTTTTTGTTCCATTATATGGCGGGTTTCTGTTCACCGCCAATGGTGGTCTTCTGTTCACCATCGCCACGGCGGTCGGCAGTGTTTACCACCGCGTTCATAACGAGGGCCTATATCTTTAGGAAAGCCAACCCTAGTAAAAATACCCAGGAGGGCTTTGGCAACTACTGGGGCAGTAAGGGGCATAAAAAGAATAGCTTCAGGATATGTAGTGGCATGATCTTCTATCACTAGGCTATATCTATTCCCTGAGGCTGTTTGAGGATCAACTGGACCAACAATATCAATCCCCACCCCTTTGAAGGGTACCTTGACCACAGGTAGTGGGATTAAAGGGGCCTTACCACTGGCTTGACAGGAGCCACAGGACTGGTAAAAGTCCTTCATCTTTTCGGACATCCCAGGCCAGTAAAAGTGATTTACCTGCATACTCCAGCTTTTGTTTTGGCCCAGGCGCCAATCCAGGGGAAAATGATGGGCTAATGAGAGAGAGAGAGAGAGAGAGAGAGCGAGAGAGAGAAGAAACTCTCTGTACTGCTGAGGTACTATCACTCTCCTGGTTGCACCAGACTTGAGATCTCTGGCCTCAGTATATAGTTATCCTTCCTCCCCATAGAGCCGGTGGGTGCCACTGACATTACCCTGTTCTTCCTATGCAACTTGCTTGCTTCCTCAGGCTTTCAGGAGTGGGACAGGTTTTTTGTCCCTGGCACAAATCCTCCCTAAAGGGTCCCTCTGAGCATGAGCTCTGGGTGGTAAGGCCCAAGCTCTTCAGGCTCAGTCTCCTCTAGGGCTAACAAGTATTTTTCCTGGGAAAAGGGGTTCAGACTTGGAATCTGTATAAATGCATGATGAAGCAACGCATGCACTTACAATGCATGCCTTTACAATGCAGTAATTACAATGCATGGTCATTACCACACATGCACTTACCACAAAATGTTGTTACCACACATATGCTTTTACCATGCATGTCTTTACCACGAAAATTTCATAGTAAAGGCATAGTTGGTAAAGGCATATCCATAGTAAAAAGTAGAGGTAAGTATATATATATATATATATACATATATATATATATATATGTATATATATATATATATGTGTGTGTGTGTGTACATATACACACATATATATATATATATATATATATATATATATATATATATATATATATTTCTACATATATATGTGTGTATACATACATACAAACACATCTTTCGACCCAAAAACCCTACCTACCCTAAACCCTAAAAATTACCTTACCACCCCAAAACCCGTACCCACCCTAAAACCTAAATGCCCCTTACCACCCCTAATCCCATTCCCACCCTAAATATGTTCTTACCACTCTAAAACCCATACCCACCTTGAAATACAAAAAATGCCCTTAGCACCCAAAAAGCCATACACACCCTAAAACCTAAAAATGCCCCCACCATTCCAAATCCCATACCCACCCTAAAAATTTAAAATGCATTTACCACCAATAACCATTACCCACCCTAAACAATGTCTATCTATCTATCTATCTATCTATCTATCTATCTATCTATCTATCTATCTATCTATCTATCTATCTATCTATCTATCTATCTATCTATCTATCTATCACTTAATCCACTTAATACTTACCTGTACTTACCTTTAAAACCTTTACGAAGCGTACACCTTCATCATTCATGCCTTTATGCATCTTGCTGCATTTACCGCGTTGTAAGTGATGTTTACCTCTATATAGAAGCTGGTCCCCCAATCATCTTGCCTTTTCTCTTGGAGGGTTCGTCCATTCTTCTAGGATCCAACACCTCTATTTCACTTTGGAGTTTGCTTTATATTCTGGTTTTGACACAACCCCAATTTGGGATATCACACATTGCTTCATGGGTCTTCAGCTCTACTTCAGCCCATAGAGAATTGTCCAGGTCATTTCCAAGCAGATAGTCTAAGGGAATTGATGGGAACACAGACACTTCTTTTGCCCAACTACTCCCTCAGTCAAAAGATACCTTATGCATGGTATGGATCCTTGTGACATTGTCAGCAGTGGTGACAGGATAGGTTTTCCCTATCAGGTACTGATCCAACTATCTTCTTTTAACTTCTATTTCCAAATGTTGTCCTTCTAAAGCCTACCTTTAGGTCAACCTTTCTAGAGCCAAACCCTCCTTTAAGAGGGCTCCTACTCCAGAGACAGAGATCCTACCTCAATGTCAGCATCATTTTGTTTTCTTGATTTTCTGAGGATTTTCCTCCTTCCACTGGATTGTCGGTATCATAGGCCACAAGCCTTATAAGGGTGACTGTGGTTGCATGAGCACCAGTGTGAATTTTGTATGCTTTGCAGAGAGCCCTTAGGGGTCAGGTCAACCTCCTGAACCTGGTTTGCTGCATCAGACATTTTATCTTACTAGAATTGTAACCTTTTTAACAACTTTGGAAAATGTTTTCTAAGTCCTAATTTAAAATTGCTAATTGCTACTTCAAGGACCTAACCAGGGCCCTAGCAATTGATTGAATACATTTTGAAAAATAGTTCAATTGATAAAAATGTCAATTCGACTAAAGGCAATTTTTTAGAGTTATTCATGTGATCACTTTTTGACAAAGTGGTATCAGCACATTCAAAGTCCCAGATCCTACCGCTTCCACAAAATGTATCAGGCTGGCTGAAGGCAAAGCAACCCCCTCTTGCTATCCAGAAGTTAAAAAAAAAGAACACCACCTAATGCATTTGTTTTACTCACAGTATCAATACACATGGACACACACTCAGAAGAATAAGTCGAGATGGATTTATACACATACTTCAGATTTTTATAACATTTTTAAGACCAAGATCATCAATATACAGTAAGTACTTCTTTAGTTATGGTTTTTCAAATTTTAGAAAATGTTCTGCTTTATGTAATTAAACACCATAGTAATCAATTGGAAAATCTTTTTAAAAAATGCATAAGAAATCAGACAATGCTCTCACAAGTGTCACCTTCTGTTTTTAGGTCGAGGTAACTGAGAGGCCCCATGAGCCGGCTGCAGAAGTTTTGGGTAGCTCATGGTTCAAGTGGGAGAATCGGCTGAAGGTCTTGGAGATGGCATACAGGCCACTTAGAAACACACTGCACAGAGGGAATTAAAGGTAAGTCTGCCGGTTTACCTTGGTGGGTGGAGTCACAAGGACTTGGGAACCCCTAGAACACAGCTGGTTGGTTGGTACAGGGACCAGGGAGGCCAGTGCAGGGCTGATAGGTCAGCCAGGCATCATGCGTCGGAATCCTCACGGTGAGGGGCAGTTGTCTTTGAGGGTGGATTTAAGGTCAGCTGGGCCACTCAGGGGGTGGATCTCAGGTGTACTGAGGGCCATATTTATACTTTTTGACGCAAAACTGCGCTAACGCAGTTTTGCGCCCAAAAAATTAGCGCCGGCTAACGCCATTCTGAAGCGCCATGCGGGCGCCGTATTTATTCAATGACGTTAGCCGGCGTTAGCTCACTTGCTATTGGAATCAAGCTAGCCTGGCTGATGAGGGGTGAAACCCCGAAACCGGTCCCAGGATGCTTGTTTCCAGTCCAGAGAGGACCTGGCCTGGCAGTTCAGGCTGGACTGTTCCCTTGAGGAACGGAGTCAAGACTGATTTGTATATGGCTGGGTCCAAACTGGGGTGGCATGGTGAGCAGAAGAACGATGGATTAAACCCAGATCTGTGACTGGGGGTGAGTGTTTGCATTGTCAGCACTGGTCCCTTGCTCACTATGCCAGTGGAATCAAGCTAGCCTGGCTGATGAGGGGTGAAACCCCGAAACCGGTCCCAGGATGCTTGCTTCCGGTTCAGGGAGGACCTGGCCTGGCAGTTCGGGCTGGACTGTTCCCTTGAGGAACGGGGTCAAGACTGATTTGCATATGGCTGGGTCCAAACTGGGGTGGGATGGTGAGCAGAAGAACGATGGATTAAACCCAGATCTGTGAATGGGGGTGAGTGTTTGCATTGTCAGCACTCCGTCCATCATCCTTTTGTGTCGCTAAAGTTGCCCTAAGTGGGAAGGGTATGCCCAGACGTGGGTCCCTTGCTCACTGTGCCACTGGAATCAAGCTAGCCTGGCTGATGAGGGGGTGAAACCCCGAAACCGGTCCCAGGATGCTTGTTTCCGGTCCAGGGAGGACCTGGCCTGGCAGTTCGGGCTGGGCTGTTCCCTTGAGGAACGGGGTCAAGACTGATTTGCATATGGCTGTGTCCAAACTGGGGTGGCATGGTGAGCAGAAGAACGATGGATTAAACCCAGATCTGTGACTGGGGGTGAGTGTTTGCATTGTCAGCACTCCGTCCATCATCCTTTTGTGTCGCTAAAGTTGTCCTAAGTGGGAAGGGTATGCCCAGACGTGGGTCCCTTGCTCACTGTGCCACTGGAATCAAGCTAGCCTGGCTGATGAGGGGTGAAACCCCGAAACCGGTCCCAGGATGCTTGTTCCCGGTCCAGGGAGGACTTGGCCTGGCAGTTCAGGGTGGACTGTTCCCTTGAGGAACGGGGTCAAGACTGATTTGTATATGGCTGGGTCCAAACTGGGGTGGCATGGTGAGCAGAAAAACGATGGATTAAACCCAGATCTGTGACTGGGGGTGAGTGTTTGCATTGTCAGCACTCCGTCCATCATCCTTTTGTGTCGCTAAAGTTGCCCTAAGTGGGAAGGGTATGCCCAGACGTGGGTCCCTTGCTCACTGTGCCAGTGGAATCAAGCTAGCCTGGCTGATGAGGGGTGAAACCCCGAAACCGGTCCCAGGATGCTTGCTTCCGGTCCAGGGAGGACCTGGCCTGGCAGTTCGGGCTGGACTGTTCCCTTGAGGAACGGGGTCAAGACTGATTTGCATATGGCTGGGTCCAAACTGGGGTGGCATGGTGAGCAGAAGAACGATGGATTAAACCCAGATCTGTGACTGGGGGTGAGTGTTTGCATTGTCAGCACTCCGTCCATCATCCTTTTGTGTCGCTAAAGTTGCCCTAAGTGGGAAGGGTATGCCCAGACGTGGGTCCCTTGCTCACTGTGCCACTGGAATCAAGCTAGCCTGGCTGATGAGGGGGTGAAACCCCGAAACCGGTCCCAGGATGCTTGTTTCCGGTCCAGGGAGGACCTGGCCTGGCAGTTCGGGCTGGACTGTTCCCTTGTGGAACGGGGTCAAGACTGATTTGCATATGGCTGTGTCCAAACTGGGGTGGCATGGTGAGCAGAAGAACAATGGATTAAACCCAGATCTGTGACTGGGGGTGAGTGTTTGCATTGTCAGCACTCCGTCCATCATCCTTTTGTGTCGCTAAAGTTGTCCTAAGTGGGAAGGGTATGCCCAGACGTGGGTCCCTTGCTCACTGTGCCACTGGAATCAAGCTAGCCTGGCTGATGAGGGGGTGAAACCCCGAAACCGGTCCCAGGATGCTTGTTCCCGGTCCAGGGAGGACCTGGCCTGGCAGTTCGGGCTGGACTGTTCCCTTGAGGAACAGGGTCAAGACTGATTTGCATATGGCTGGGTCCAAACTGGGGTGGCATGGTGAGCAGAAGAACGATGGATTAAACCCAGATCTGTGACTGGGGGTGAGTGTTTGCATTGCCAGCACTCCGTCCATCATCCTTTTGTGTCGCTAAAGTTGCCCTAAGTGGGAAGGGTATGCCCAGACGTGGGTCCCTTGCTCACTGTGCCACTGGAATCAAGCTAGCCTGGCTGATAAGGGGTGAAACCCCGAAACCGGTCCCAGGATGCTTGTTTCCTGTCCAGGGAGGACCTGGCCTGGCAGTTCGGGCTGGACTGTTCCCTTGAGGAACGGGGTCAAGACTGATTTGCATATGGCTGGGTCCAAACTGGGGTGGCATGGTGAGCAGAAGAACGATGGATTAAACCCAGATCTGTGACTGGGGGTGAGTGTTTGCATTGTCAGCACTCCGTCCATCATCCTTTTGTGTCGCTAAAGTTGCCCTAAGTGGGAAGGGTATGCCCAGACGTGGGTCCCTTGCTCACTGTGCCACTGGAATCAAGCTAGCCTGGCTGATGAGGGGTGAAACCCCGAAACCGGTCCCAGGATGCTTGTTTCCGGTCCAGGGAGGACCTGGCCTGGCAGTTCGGGCTGGACTGTTCCCTTGAGGAATGGGGTCAAGACTGATTTGCATATGGCTGGGTCCAAACTGGGGTGGCATGGTGAGCAGAAGAACAATGGATTAAACCCAGATCTGTGACTGGGGGTGAGTGTTTGTATTGTCAGCACTCCGTCCATCATCCTTTTGTGTCGCTAAAGTTGCCCTAAGTGGGAAGGGTATGCCCAGACGTGGGTCCCTTGCTCAGTGTGCCACTGGAATCAAGCTAGCCTGGCTGATGAGGGGTGAAACCCCGAAACCGGTCCCAGGATGCTTGTTTCCGGTCCAGGGAGGACCTGGCCTGGCAGTTCGGGCTGGACTGTTCCCTTGAGGAATGGGGTCAAGACTGATTTGCATATGGCTGGGTCCAAACTGGGGTGGCATGGTGAGCAGAAGAACGATGGATTAAACCCAGATCTGTGACTGGGGGTGAGTGTTTGCATTGTCAGCACTCCGTCCATCATCCTTTTGTGTCGCTAAAGTTGCCCTAAGTGGGAAGGGTATGCCCAGACGTGGGTCCCTTGCTCACTGTGCCACTGGAATCAAGCTAGCCTGGCTGATGAGGGGTGAAACCCCGAAACCGGTCCCAGGATGCTTGTTTCCGGTCCAGGGAGGACCTGGCCTGGCAGTTCGGGCTGGACTGTTCCCTTGAGGAACGGGGTCAAGACTGATTTGCATATGGCTGGGTCCAAACTGGGGTGGCATGGTGAGCAGAAGAATGATGGATTAAAGCCAGATCTGTGACTGGGGGTGAGTGTTTGCATTGTCAGCACTCCGTCCATCATCCTTTTGTGTCGCTAAAGTTGCCCTAAGTGGGAAGGGTATGCCCAGACGTGGGTCCCTTGCTCACTGTGCCACTGGAATCAAGCTAGCCTGGCTGATGAGGGGTGAAACCCCGAAACCGGTCCCAGGATGCTTGTTTCCGGTCCAGGGAGGACCTGGCCTGGCAGTTCGGGCTGGACTGTTCCCTTGAGGAACGGGGTCAAGACTGATTTGCAAATGGCTGGGTCCAAACTGGGGTGGCATGGTGAGCAGAAGAACGATGGATTAAACCCAGATCTGTGACTGGGGGTGAGTGTTTGCATTGTCAGCACTCCGTCCATCATCCTTTTGTGTCGCTAAAGTTGCCCTAAGTGGGAAGGGTATGCCCAGACGTGGGTCCCTTGCTCACTGTGCCACTGGAATCAAGCTAGCCTGGCTGATGAGGGGTGAAACCCCAAAACCGGTCCCAGGATGCTTGTTTCCGGTCCAGGGAGCACCTGGCCTGGCAGTTCGGGCTGGACTGTTCCCTTGAGGAACGGGGTCAAGACTGATTTGCATATGGCTGGGTCCAAACTGGGGTGGCATGGTGAGCAGAAGAACGATGGATTAAACCCAGATCTGTGTCTGGGGGGTGAGTGTTTGCATTGTCAGCACTCCGTCCATCATCCTTTTGTGTCGCTAAAGTTGCACTAAGTGGGAAGGGTATGCCCAGACGTGGGTCCCTTGCTCACTGTGCCACTGGAATCAAGCTAGCCTGGCTGATGAGGGGTGAAACCCCGAAACCGGTCTCAGGATGCTTGTTTCCTGTCCAGGGAGGACCTGGCCTGGCAGTTCGGGCTGGACTGTTCCCTTGAGGAACGGGGTCAAGACTGATTTGTATATGGCTGGGTTCAAACTGGGGTGGCATGGTGAGCAGAAGAACGATGGATTAAACCCAGATCTGTGATTGGGGGTGAGTGTTTGCATTGTCAGCACTCCGTCCATCATCCTTTTGTGTCGCTAAAGTTGCCCTAAGTGGGAAGGGTATGCCCAGACGTGGGTCCCTTGCTCACTGTGCCACTGGAATCAAGCTAGCCTGGCTGATGAGGGGTGAAACCCCGAAACCGGTCCCAGGATGCTTGTTTCCGGTCCAGGGAGGACCTGGTCTGGCAGTTCGGGCTGGACTGTTCCCTTGAGGAACGGGGTCAAGACTGATTTGCATATGGCTGGGTCCAAACTGGGGTGGCATGGTGAGCAGAAGAACGATGGATTAAACCCAGATCTGTGACTGGGGGTGAGTGTGTGCATTGTCAGCACTCCGTCCATCATCCTTTAGTGTCGCAAAAGTTGCCCTAAGTGGGAAGGGTATGCCCAGACGTGGGTCCCTTGCTCACTGTGCCACTGGAATCAAGCTAGCCTGGCTGATGAGGGGTGAAACCCCGAAACCGGTCCCAGGATGCTTGTTTCCGGTCCAGGGAGGACCTGGCCTGGCAGTTCGGGCTGGACTGTTCCCTTGAGGAATGGGGTCAAGACTGATTTGCATATGGCTGGGTCCAAACTGGGGTGGCATGGTGAGCAGAAGAACAATGGATTAAACCCAGATCTGTGACTGGGGGTGAGTGTTTGTATTGTCAGCACTCCGTCCATCATCCTTTTGTGTCGCTAAAGTTGCCCTAAGTGGGAAGGGTATGCCCAGACGTGGGTCCCTTGCTCAGTGTGCCACTGGAATCAAGCTAGCCTGGCTGATGAGGGGTGAAACCCCGAAACCGGTCCCAGGATGCTTGTTTCCGGTCCAGGGAGGACCTGGCCTGGCAGTTCGGGCTGGACTGTTCCCTTGAGGAATGGGGTCAAGATTGATTTGCATATGGCTGGGTCCAAACTGGGGTGGCATGGTGAGCAGAAGAACGATGGATTAAACCCAGATCTGTGACTGGGGGTGAGTGTTTGCATTGTCAGCACTCCGTCCATCATCCTTTTGTGTCGCTAAAGTTGCCCTAAGTGGGAAGGGTATGCCCAGACGTGGGTCCCTTGCTCACTGTGCCACTGGAATCAAGCTAGCCTGGCTGATGAGGGGTGAAACCCCGAAACCGGTCCCAGGATGCTTGTTTCCGGTCCAGGGAGGACCTGGCCTGGCAGTTCGGGCTGGACTGTTCCCTTGAGGAACGGGGTCAAGACTGATTTGCATATGGCTGGGTCCAAACTGGGGTGGCATGGTGAGCAGAAGAATGATGGATTAAACCCAGATCTGTGACTGGGGGTGAGTGTTTGCATTGTCAGCACTCCGTCCATCATCCTTTTGTGTCGCTAAAGTTGCCCTAAGTGGGAAGGGTATGCCCAGACGTGGGTCCCTTGCTCACTGTGCCACTGGAATCAAGCTAGCCTGGCTGATGAGGGGTGAAACCCCGAAACCGGTCCCAGGATGCTTGTTTCCGGTCCAGGGAGGACCTGGCCTGGCAGTTCGGGCTGGACTGTTCCCTTGAGGAACGGGGTCAAGACTGATTTGCAAATGGCTGGGTCCAAACTGGGGTGGCATGGTGAGCAGAAGAACGATGGATTAAACCCAGATCTGTGACTGGGGGTGAGTGTTTGCATTGTCAGCACTCCGTCCATCATCCTTTTGTGTCGCTAAAGTTGCCCTAAGTGGGAAGGGTATGCCCAGACGTGGGTCCCTTGCTCACTGTGCCACTGGAATCAAGCTAGCCTGGCTGATGAGGGGTGAAACCCCAAAACCGGTCCCAGGATGCTTGTTTCCGGTCCAGGGAGCACCTGGCCTGGCAGTTCGGGCTGGACTGTTCCCTTGAGGAACGGGGTCAAGACTGATTTGCATATGGCTGGGTCCAAACTGGGGTGGCATGGTGAGCAGAAGAACGATGGATTAAACCCAGATCTGTGTCTGGGGGGTGAGTGTTTGCATTGTCAGCACTCCGTCCATCATCCTTTTGTGTCGCTAAAGTTGCACTAAGTGGGAAGGGTATGCCCAGACGTGGGTCCCTTGCTCACTGTGCCACTGGAATCAAGCTAGCCTGGCTGATGAGGGGTGAAACCCCGAAACCGGTCTCAGGATGCTTGTTTCCTGTCCAGGGAGGACCTGGCCTGGCAGTTCGGGCTGGACTGTTCCCTTGAGGAACGGGGTCAAGACTGATTTGTATATGGCTGGGTTCAAACTGGGGTGGCATGGTGAGCAGAAGAACGATGGATTAAACCCAGATCTGTGATTGGGGGTGAGTGTTTGCATTGTCAGCACTCCGTCCATCATCCTTTTGTGTCGCTAAAGTTGCCCTAAGTGGGAAGGGTATGCCCAGACGTGGGTCCCTTGCTCACTGTGCCACTGGAATCAAGCTAGCCTGGCTGATGAGGGGTGAAACCCCGAAACCGGTCCCAGGATGCTTGTTTCCGGTCCAGGGAGGACCTGGTCTGGCAGTTCGGGCTGGACTGTTCCCTTGAGGAACGGGGTCAAGACTGATTTGCATATGGCTGGGTCCAAACTGGGGTGGCATGGTGAGCAGAAGAACGATGGATTAAACCCAGATCTGTGACTGGGGGTGAGTGTGTGCATTGTCAGCACTCCGTCCATCATCCTTTAGTGTCGCAAAAGTTGCCCTAAGTGGGAAGGGTATGCCCAGACGTGGGTCCCTTGCTCACTGTGCCACTGGAATCAAGCTAGCCTGGCTGATGAGGGGTGAAACCCCGAAACCGGTCCCAGGATGCTTGTTTCCGGTCCAGGGAGGACCTGGCCTGGCAGTTCGGGCTGGACTGTTCCCTTGAGGAATGGGGTCAAGACTGATTTGCATATGGCTGGGTCCAAACTGGGGTGGCATGGTGAGCAGAAGAACAATGGATTAAACCCAGATCTGTGACTGGGGGTGAGTGTTTGCATTGTCAGCACTCCGTCCATCATCCTTTTGTGTCGCTAAAGTTGCCCTAAGTGGGAAGGGTATGCCCAGACGTGGGTCCCTTGCTCAGTGTGCCACTGGAATCAAGCTAGCCTGGCTGATGAGGGGGTGAAACCCCGAAACCGGTCCCAGGATGCTTGTTCCCGGTCCAGGGAGGACCTGGCCTGGCAGTTCGGGCTGGACTGTTCCCTTGAGGAACAGGGTCAAGACTGATTTGCATATGGCTGGGTCCAAACTGGGGTGGCATGGTGAGCAGAAGAACGATGGATTAAACCCAGATCTGTGACTGGGGGTGAGTGTTTGCATTGTCAGCACTCCGTCCATCATCCTTTTGTGTCGCTAAAGTTGCCCTAAGTGGGAAGGGTATGCCCAGACGTGGGTCCCTTGCTCACTGTGCCACTGGAATCAAGCTAGCCTGGCTGATAAGGGGTGAAACCCCGAAACCGGTCCCAGGATGCTTGTTTCCTGTCCAGGGAGGACCTGGCTTGGCAGTTCGGGCTGGACTGTTCCCTTGAGGAACGGGGTCAAGACTGATTTGCATATGGCTGGGTCCAAACTGGGGTGGCATGGTGAGCAGAAGAACGATGGATTAAACCCAGATCTGTGACTGGGGGTGAGTGTTTGCATTGTCAGCACTCCGTCCATCATCCTTTTGTGTCGCTAAAGTTGCCCTAAGTGGGAAGGGTATGCCCAGACGTGGGTCCCTTGCTCACTGTGCCACTGGAATCAAGCTAGCCTGGCTGATGAGGGGTGAAACCCCGAAACCGGTCCCAGGATGCTTGTTTCCGGTCCAGGGAGGACCTGGCCTGGCAGTTCGGGCTGGACTGTTCCCTTGAGGAATGGGGTCAAGACTGATTTGCATATGGCTGGGTCCAAACTGGGGTGGCATGGTGAGCAGAAGAACAATGGATTAAACCCAGATCTGTGACTGGGGGTGAGTGTTTGCATTGTCAGCACTCCGTCCATCATCCTTTTGTGTCGCTAAAGTTGCCCTAAGTGGGAAGGGTATGCCCAGACGTGGGTCACTTGCTCAGTGTGCCACTGGAATCAAGCTAGCCTGGCTGATGAGGGGTGAAACCCCGAAACCGGTCCCAGGATGCTTGTTTCCGGTCCAGGGAGGACCTGGCCTGGCAGTTCGGGCTGGACTGTTCCCTTGAGGAATGGGGTCAAGACTGATTTGCATATGGCTGGGTCCAAACTGGGGTGGCATGGTGAGCAGAAGAACGATGGATTAAACCCAGATCTGTGACTGGGGGTGAGTGTTTGCATTGTCAGCACTCCGTCCATCATCCTTTTGTGTCGCTAAAGTTGCCCTAAGTGGGAAGGGTATGCCCAGACGTGGGTCCCTTGCTCACTGTGCCACTGGAATCAAGCTAGCCTGGCTGATGAGGGGTGAAACCCCGAAACCGGTCCCAGGATGTTTGTTTCCGGTCCAGGGAGGACCTGGCCTGGCAGTTCGGGCTGGACTGTTCCCTTGAGGAACGGGGTCAAGACTGATTTGCATATGGCTGGGTCCAAACTGGGGTGGCATGGTGAGCAGAACAACGATGGATTAAACCCAGATCTGTGACTGGGGGTGAGTGTTTGCATTGTCAGCACTCCGTCCATCATCCTTTTGTGTCGCTAAAGTTGCCCTAAGTGGGAAGGGTATGCCCAGACGTGGGTCCCTTGCTCACTGTGCCACTGGAATCAAGCTAGCCTGGCTGATGAGGGGTGAAACCCCGAAACCGGTCCCAGGATGCTTGTTTCCGGTCCAGGGAGGACCTGGCCTGGCAGTTCGGGCTGGACTGTTCCCTTGAGGAACGGGGTCAAGACTGATTTGCAAATGGCTGGGTCCAAACTGGGGTGGCATGGTGAGCAGAAGAACGATGGATTAAACCCAGATCTGTGACTGGGGGTGAGTGTTTGCCTTGTCAGCACTCCGTCCATCATCCTTTTGTGTCGCTAAAGTTGCCCTAAGTGGGAAGGGTATGCCCAGACGTGGGTCCCTTGCTCACTGTGCCACTGGAATCAAGCTAGCCTGGCTGATGAGGGGTGAAACCCCAAAACCGGTCCCAGGATGCTTGTTTCCGGTCCAGGGAGCACCTGGCCTGGCAGTTTGGGCTGGACTGTTCCCTTGAGGAACGGGGTCAAGACTGATTTGCATATGGCTGGGTCCAAACTGGGGTGGCATGGTGAGCAGAAGAACGATGGATTAAACCCAGATCTGTGTCTGGGGGGTGAGTGTTTGCATTGTCAGCACTCCGTCCATCATCCTTTTGTGTCGCTAAAGTTGCCCTAAGTGGGAAGGGTATGCCCAGACGTGGGTCCCTTGCTCACTGTGCCACTGGAATCAAGCTAGCCTGGCTGATGAGGGGTGAAACCCCGAAACCGGTCTCAGGATGCTTGTTTCCTGTCCAGGGAGAACCTGGCCTCGCAGTTCGGGCTGGACTGTTCCCTTGAGGAACGGGGTCAAGACTGATTTGTATATGGCTGGGTTCAAACTGGGGTGGCATGGTGAGCAGAAGAACGATGGATTAAACCCAGATCTGTGATTGGGGGTGAGTGTTTGCATTGTCAGCACTCCGTCCATCATCCTTTTGTGTCGCTAAAGTTGCCCTAAGTGGGAAGGGTATGCCCAGACGTGGGTCCCTTGCTCACTGTGCCACTGGAATCAAGCTAGCCTGGCTGATGAGGGGTGAAACCCCGAAACCGGTCCCAGGATGCTTGTTTCCGGTCCAGGGAGGACCTGGTCTGGCAGTTCGGGCTGGACTGTTCCCTTGAGGAACGGGGTCAAGACTGATTTGCATATGGCTGGGTCCAAACTGGGGTGGCATGGTGAGCAGAAGAACGATGGATTAAACCCAGATCTGTGACTGGGGGTGAGTGTTTGCATTGTCAGCACTCCGTCCATCATCCTTTTGTGTCGCTAAAGTTGCCCTAAGTGGGAAGGGTATGCCCAGACGTGGGTCCCTTGCTCACTGTGCCACTGGAATCAAGCTAGCCTGGCTGATGAGGGGTGAAACCCCGAAACCGGTCCCACGATGCTTGTTTCCGGTCCAGGGAGGACCTGGCCTGGCAGTTCGGGCTGGACTGTTCCCTTGAGGAATGGGGTCAAGACTGATTTGCATATGGCTGGGTCCAAACTGGGGTGGCATGGTGAGCAGAAGAACAATGGATTAAACCCAGATCTGTGACTGGGGGTGAGTGTTTGCATTGTCAGCACTCCGTCCATCATCCTTTTGTGTCGCTAAAGTTGCCCTAAGTGGGAAGGGTATGCCCAGACGTGGGTCCCTTGCTCAGTGTGCCACTGGAATCAAGCTAGCCTGGCTGATGAGGGGTGAAACCCCGAAACCGGTCCCAGGATGCTTGTTTCCGGTCCAGGGAGGACCTGGCCTGGCAGTTCGGGCTGGACTGTTCCCTTGAGGAACGGGGTCAAGACTGATTTGCATATGGCTGGGTCCAAACTGGGGTGGCATGGTGAGCAGAAGAACGATGGATTAAACCCAGATCTGTGACTGGGGGTGAGTGTTTACATTGTCAGCACTCCGTCCATCATCCTTTTGTGTCGCTAAAGTTGCCCTAAGTGGGAAGGGTATGCCCAGACGTGGGTCCCTTGCTCACTGTGCCACTGGAATCAAGCTAGCCTGGCTGATGAGGGGTTAAACCCCGAAACCGGTCCCAGGATGCTTGTTTCCGGTCCAGGGAGGACCTGGCCTGGCAGTTCGGGCTGGACTGTTCCCTTGAGGAACGGGGTCAAGACTGATTTGCATATGGCTGGGTCCAAACTGGGGTGGCATGGTGAGCAGAAGAACGATGGATTAAACCCAGATCTGTGACTGGGGGTGAGTGTTTGCATTGTCAGCACTCCGTCCATCATCCTTTTGTGTCGCTAAAGTTGCCCTAAGTGGGAAGGGTATGCCCAGACGTGGGTCCCTTGCTCACTGTGCCACTGGAATCAAGCTAGCCTGGCTGCTGAGGGGTGAAACCCCGAAACCGGTCCCAGGATGCTTGTTTCCGGTCCAGGGAGGACCTGGCCTGGCAGTTTGGGCTGGACTGTTCCCTTGAGGAACGGGGTCAAGACTGATTTGCAAATGGCTGGGTCCAAACTGGGGTTGCATGGTGAGCAGAAGAACGATGGATTAAACCCAGATCTGTGACTGGGGGTGAGTGTTTGCATTGTCAGCACTCCGTCCATCATCCTTTTGTGTCGCTAAAGTTGCCCTAAGTGGGAAGGGTATGCCCAGACGTGGGTCCCTTGCTCACTGTGCCACTGGAATCAAGCTAGCCTGGCTGATGAGGGGTGAAACCCCAAAACCGGTCCCAGGATGCTTGTTTCCGGTCCAGGGAGCACCTGGCCTGGCAGTTCGGGCTGGACTGTTCCCTTGAGGAACGGGGTCAAGACTGATTTGCATATGGCTGGGTCCAAACTGGGGTGGCATGGTGAGCAGAAGAACGATGGATTAAACCCAGATCTGTGTCTGGGGGGTGAGTGTTTGCATTGTCAGCACTCCGTCCATCATCCTTTTGTGTCGCTAAAGTTGCCCTAAGTGGGAAGGGTATGCCCAGACGTGGGTCCCTTGCTCACTGTGCCACTGGAATCAAGCTAGCCTGGCTGATGAGGGGTGAAACCCCGAAACCGGTCTCAGGATGCTTGTTTCCTGTCCAGGGAGGACCTGGCCTGGCAGTTCGGGCTGGACTGTTCCCTTGAGGAACGGGGTCAAGACTGATTTGTATATGGCTGGGTTCAAACTGTGGTGGCATGGTGAGCAGAAGAACGATGGATTAAACCCAGATCTGTGATTGGGGGTGAGTGTTTGCATTGTCAGCACTCCGTCCATCATCCTTTTGTGTCGCTAAAGTTGCCCTAAGTGGGAAGGGTATGCCCAGACGTGGGTCCCTTGCTCACTGTGCCACTGGAATCAAGCTAGCCTGGCTGAGGAGGGGTGAAACCCCGAAACCGGTCCCAGGATGCTTGTTTCCGGTCCAGGGAGGACCTGGTCTGGCAGTTCGGGCTGGACTGTTCCCTTGAGGAACGGGGTCAAGACTGATTTGCATATGGCTGGGTCCAAACTGGGGTGGCATGGTGAGCAGAAGAACGATGGATTAAACCCAGATCTGTGACTGGGGGTGAGTGTTTGCATTGTCAGCACTCCGTCCATCATCCTTTTGTGTCGCTAAAGTTGCCCTAAGTGGGAAGGGTATGCCCAGACGTGGGTCCCTTGCTCACTGTGCCACTGGAATCAAGCTAGCCTGGCTGATGAGGGGTGAAACCTCGAAACCGGTCCCAGGATGCTTGTTTCCGGTCCAGGGAGGACCTGGCCTGGCAGTTCGGGCTGGACTGTTCCCTTGAGGAACGGGGTCAAGACTGATTTGCATATGGCTGGGTCCAAACTGGGGTGGCATGGTGAGCAGAAGAACGATGGATTAAACCCAGATCTGTGACTGGGGGTGAGTGTTTGCATTGTCAGCACTCCGTCCATCATCCTTTTGTGTCGCTAAAGTTGCCCTAAGTGGGAAGGGTATGCCCAGACGTGGGTCCCTTGCTCACTGTGCCACTGGAATCAAGCTAGCCTGGCTGATGAGGGGTGAAACCGGTCCCAGGATGCTTGTTTCCGGTCCAGGGAGGACCTGGCCTGGCAGTTCGGGCTGGACTGTTCCCTTGAGGAACGGGGTCAAGACTGATTTGCATATGGCTTGGTCCAAACTGGGGTGGCATGGTGAGCAGAAGAATGATGGATTAAACCCAGATCTGTGACTGGGGGTTAGTGTTTGCAGTGTGAGCACTCCGTCCATCATCCTTTTGTGTCGCCTCAGAGTTTGATACCACATAATTTTCCAGGTAAAAAATGGGGGTCTAACCATGTCAAAAGAATGCTCTGCTGACGTGTGAGGTGGCTGTGAGAGAGAAACCGTGACAGTGAGACACAGCAAGCAGTGTAAAGCAAGGGCCCCGCCCCCGACTTCAGGCTCCCGTGGTTGACAGGGAACAGCTTTATTCAGGGGTGCTCAGGGGGATTCGAACTGAGCTGTGCTTTTCACAGCAGGGGATTTTAGCGCATCGCTAATCTGGTAAACTCCCTGCTCTTGTTCTCAGCCCTCAAGCAGCTGTTGCCATTGTCGTCAGCAGCTTGCTGCTGCTCTTACCTGAAGCCTCCTTACATCCTCTTGTAATCTTTGAATGACTTGGCTGGGGTGAAGGTTTGAAGGCTAGTGCAGCAGTTCCCCCCAGAAGGAGCAGAAGTGGCCGGCATTAGGCCGGTCCCTCATCCCGTGCCATGTGTTCCTTGTGGACAATTTTGAAGTTGTCGCCATTGCTGCTGCCTAGAGGACTCAGATTTAGGGCCATATTTATACTTTTTGACGCAAAACTGCGCCAACGCAGTTTTGCGCCCAAAAAATTAGCGCCGGCTAACGCCATTCTGAAGCGCCATGCGGGCGCCGTATTTATTGAATGACGTTAGCCGGCGTTAGCCGCCGGCGCTGTCTGGTGTGCGTTAGGGGGAAAATGGAGTATGGGCGTCCACAAATGGTGCAAGTCAGGCTGAGGCCAAAAAATCGCCTCAACCCGATTTGCGCCATTTTTTTACGACTCCCAACCCCCATTGAAATGACTCCTGTCTTAGCAAAGACAGGAGTCATGCCCCCTTGCCCAATGGCCATGCCCAGGGGACTTCTGTCCCCTGGGCATGGTCATTGGGCATAGTGGCATGTAGGGGGGCACAAATCAGGCCCCCCTATGCCACAATTTAAAAAAAAAAAAAATACTTACCTGAACTTACCTTAATGTCCCTGGGGTGGGTCCCTCCATCCTTGGGTGTCCTCCTGGGGTGGGCAAGGGTGGCAGGGGGTGTCCCTGGGGGCAGGGGAGGGCACCTCTGGGCTCATTCTGAGCCCACAGGTCCCTTAACGTTTTTTAGACCCGCCCACTCCCGGGCGTCATTTTTGCCCGGGAGTATAAATACGACGCATATGCATCGGAGTCATTTTTTAAGACGGGAACGCCTACCTTGCATATCATTAACGCAAGGAAGGTGTTCACGCAAAAAAATGACGCTAACTCCATGAACTTTGGCGCTAGACGCGTCTAATGCCAAAGTATAAATATGGAGTTAGTTTTGCGTCGAATTTGCGTCGAAAAAAACGACGCAAATTCGGCGCAAATGGAGTATAAATATGCCCCTTAATTTATCTTGATATTTTCAATTACCTATATTACTATTACTTCTGCAAATTGTTCTACAATTACAAGAAGTATAATGTATGACTATTCGACTCACCAAACTGATCTAACTGATTAATTCTCAGGTATGGATAAATACCTGGGTACAGTGGTCCTGTATTTCAAAAACATGTGTCATGCCCCCTCCAAACAGGAAGGGCGTGTCAGCACGGAACTCAGAATTTCATGGTAAAATAGTACTGGTGTGCTTGTGCCCCCCTCCTTATTTTACAAAGTATTTTGGCTATTTGGAGGGGTGTGGTGGCACTTTGCTATTCTGACCTATTTGACTCAATAAGCCACAGGACAGGTCACAAGTCACTGGTTGCTGGTTAAGGTTTTTTTTTTTTTTTTGCCAACCTACCTACTGACAAAAGGAAAATTAGTTCAGGCAGGGTTAGACAGTAACAAGCTGTTTAAAAGGCCAAAGGAAATCTCAAAAGAAATTGAAGTCCACTAGCATCAAACCTAATAGGGCAAAGGTTGTCAACTGTTCAGGCCACATCATTAATAGCACCTCTTCAAATGTTTTTTGGGAATCAAAACTGGGTTGGCAAGTTTACATTTTCGAAGGACCCATCTGCAATTATATACTCTAGACAGAAACCATTGAGGGTCTCCCAAACCTCCTTACACTCCAAAGCTGAACTCATTAACAACTCACTCTGACCAGTTACAAAATCTTAATGCCAAACAGGGGGCATTTAACAAAATTCCTACATTAAGTGATCTGTAACCTGATAAAATAGTTACGATCCAAGCACAGGTTCCTGTGGGTCAAAATGCAGCCAAAACATTAGAACAAAGAGCTGCCCAAGGATCAAGTGAACGGCGCGGATGTAAGTCCACTTCGGCACTTGCATTGTTACATGCCTTAACTCAGGGTTCTGCAAAGTCGGTCCTGGAGAGACGGTTCCATGCCAGATCTTTAGCATATCCACATTTAGAAAAAAGATGTTTCAGAAATCTACAATTTTCTAAATCTACAATTTTCTAAATGTGGATATGATAAAAATCTGGCATGAACCCGGCTCTCCAGGACCGACTTTGCAGAACCCTGCCTTAACTCATCAACTCTCAATGCCAAGGATGAATCAAGCTCCTGTCTTAAGCTGCTTTCCCATAAGTGGCAATTGCAATAGTAATAATGATGGCACCCAAACAGAGATTTAGAGGACTCTTGGCTTCATTCAACTTCAATCATGGACAATGAGGAACCTGTGCAAGCTTTGGAGGCAAAGACATTTAATTTAACTAATAACCAAGAAACTATCAACCATGAAATGTATGCACCTTCTTTAATAGAGGACTCAAGTAATGTATTTGAAGCAATAACAAATGTTGCAGCTTCTTCAATAATAGAAATTTCGAGTTGCTCTTAACTCAAGTGGACTTAACAAAGAACTCAAAGCCAGACTTGATCCTCTAGGTTCAATGCAGCATCTTGGTGTGGCTGTTAGATCACATTCAAGAAGTCACAATACAGAAACTCATGCAATCCTTCAACCTAATGAGTGTCATGATCAGGCAAAGGTGGAGAACACCTTTTCCTATACTTCTCCTTATGAAGTATTTTGCAAACTTCAGTTTCAGAACTGAATATGTAATCTGACAAACTGGATCTTCAGATTGATCTTATGAATGTCATGGCTACACATATTGCCTGTATTAATACTAAAGTCAAAAAGCTAATGGATTTGGATTTCTACAGTGCAGGCAATAAGTTTTCAAACTAAACAAGGCTTCTGCAAATGCAGTCCAATCATCGATAAAGTAAGCTCCGTACTGCCATTTTAACTGGCATTTTAAAAGAAATGAAGACCCATGATATGTTAACATTCTTCAACAGGCTCTCCCCAGTGGAGAAACCTTGTTGCCAATTACAAATAATGGATAATCAAAAAGACATAAAACAGAAGTGACCAACTCACACAGTAGCTCTGCTATTATGCCTGAGAATTTGAAGATAATTGAGAAGGCTTTGCCTTCCTCTGAACTGCCCTCGCCAGGATAATTGAACCATGTAGGCCCAAGGCTCAAGCCTTAAATAAAAAAATTAAAAAACACACCAGGGAGGTGAGAAAGAACCCTCAGCACTCAGAGACAAACGGCAAACTTTGCAGCAATTTATATCTGATTTTTGCAGTTAAGCTAAAACATCAGGACACTTGTAAATCTTCAGACTGTCTGAGTGGTCACCAATTCAGAGCTGCTGGAGAAACCAGGGCTCAAATTGCCCTCTTCAGATTCATCAGGGATTACACAGGCTGCCTTTGATAGGTCTGATTTTGGGCATGTTGTACTGCCATTAAAAATTGACCAACCCAATCAGGGCTCTCTAGCTCCTGTAGCAACTCCCTTAAGTCCGGCTGAACTAAAGCAGGTTGAAAAGCAAGTTTCCAAGCTGATATCATTAGCCTCACAGGAAGTCCTCAAAGTAACCTTCAGTAGGTCAGATAGAATGCAGGAGATTCAGCTGATGGGTACTAACAAACCTGGTCAGAAATCACAAGGGTATAAGGTCAATGAACGTTCTGGTAATTTTATGAGAATTAATAGCTGAGACAGGACCCTACTTACAAGTAGTATCTCTTGGGTTGATTTGAGGAAGACCATGGTACATGCCCTTCCATTAAGTTAGCCTAGAAGTAATGGGAGCAAATGTTTGAAAGCAATTTGCGGTCGCATTGTCTTGCCTCTCATGCTCAAGCCGTGCTGGGAGACAGTCCCTTGGTTGTGGGGCAGCTGGGCAGCAACAATTGAACCTTCTCCCTAATGACATGATCATGGTAAAAGTTAATATTCAGAGTACAAAGAGGGTATGTAATGTAAAACAGGTACAAAATGTTATCTTGGATTCTTCAGATGGACACTCAGCAAATTGTTCTAAAGCAACAGTATGTGTCACGAGGTCAGCAGGATATACTGAACAGGGGGAACATTATGAGACTGCTTGCTGGGATGTCGTCCCTCTGGCATATTCATTCCTCGTACTTAATTTCAGTTAGATTTCTGCGTAATTATGATCATTGTCAACCAGAACAAATGCTCACTACTTGGAGATCAGAGGAGATAGCTCTGTTAATTGTCAATGTGAAACAGCAGTTTGAATCCTGGGGTAGAGTTCTTTCTAAATCTACAAAATGGCACTATCCATTTCTTCTGGCAATTCTGGCAAAGAGGCAAAACATCGACCTGCGCGCTCCCCCTGTACATTCTGTTTCATAAAATACTCATGGACCAATAGCCGCAGGCACTCAACTGCAACAAATGCATTGATCAAGAGGCCAAATGCCAACCCAAATTCTCCCTCTGTGCACTCTATCTTACAAAATGCTTGTGGCGCAACAGCAGCAGGCTTTCAAGTGAAGAAACAAGTAATGGAAAAGCCCTTAGACCAATGGTACTGGATAGCATCTACACTGAGTGCCCCAAGAAGGATTGAACTCCTCCCCATGTGGAAATCAATGTACAGGCAACCTTATTAAACATTATTTTCTGGAACATTGCTGGAGCACAAGATTTAGGCCCTCATTCTGAGTTTGGGGGCGGTGGAGGTCTTCCGCCAACCTCAAACCACCGGTAGACTCCCACTGCGGTCTGAACATCGTCCGCCTTATAAAGAGTTCACTGCAGGTGTTTCCACCCGCCGGCCCTGCTTTGAACAGGACCTTAACAATGACAGCGGCTCATAATCGAACGGGCGCCAATGTGACAGTACGTCAGATGCAGCAGCACCCATCGCACTTTCCATTGCCCGTAAGCCTGGCAGTGGAAAGCGAGACAGGGCTGTTCAAGGGGGCCTCTGCACTGCCCACGCCAAGCAAGCAGCGCTGCCCTGGCGGATTGAGATTGCCAAGACCACCAGGCTCTCAGGTGGCCGCAACCTGTCTTTGTCAGCGGTCCGACTGTGGCAGCTCCGATACGATCTGATGTTGCTGTCGTTCTGCCATTTGGGTGGCAGTCTGACCGTGACCCTGGTGGTCTGGTGACTGCTAGGGTCATAATGAGGCCCATAATCACTGATGGCTTTTCGCTATTAAGCAGGAGAAAATATGAAATCATCGCTTTGCAAAAGACCTGGCTGACCGACCCAATGCATTTGGAACATTATGTACTCTATTATATTAATGCCAAGGAACTATATCGATCCGGGAGACCTAGAGGAGTGTTTGCAGTCTATGTATCAACAGCACTGAGCATTACATCAGAGCAACTACCTGTCACCTCCTGAGATTTGCAGGTTGTTAAGCTCAGCTTAACATCCATGCGCACCCTCATAACAAAGAAAGACTACAGTGTTAAAGAAACAAGACTATGAGGTAACAGAGACAAGATTTACAAACCCCAGCTAGTAAATTCTGGTGACATGCAACTTTAATGACAATTTAATATATACACTGAATGATGATGAGCACCTGGCAGCAGAAAATGCAATCACATGTCACTCCAATAAAAGTCTGGACCTCATTTTCAACAAGATAACTAATGCATAGCTCATCATACATGGCCAGAGTGGGTCGAATGAATGGGCCATTGGAGTGTCGGACGGGCAAGATTTTAAACCTACAGAAGAAACTGAGGCAAGAAATCAGAAAGGCCACAAAATTCAGTACATCTTATACCTGGGAGAGGATACAGAATTTGAAAAAGCAGTATAAAAACAGCTTGAGGTAATGCAGAAAGTGAGACATGAAGAATTCAGGGCAAGGATTCTCGTTACTCCTAAACAAACTAACACCAGAGCCTTCTGGGCAACTGTTAATGGCATTGGTCGGGATGTAAGAATAATAAACAGTTTTGGTGTTACTGAAGAAGACTGGATAGTTTACTTAATGAAGACCTTTCCCGGGCAAGAATGTCTCCCGGGGCAAGCCTCAAGCAGTGTTGCTGGGGTAGATGAAGCAAACACCCTGGTCCAATTTACAACACGTAGTATGCAACATCATTCGCTCATGCCAGTTAATTATCAACTCACTGTTGCAGCCATAACAAAAGTCATTATGGCAGGGTAAACTGATGGGACACCGGGTCCTAACGGCATCCCACAGGCCATTTTTAAGTTGGACCCAGCCTATTTGGCGACCCTTGACCCAAGGGTAGGTCGCTCCCCCTGCCGCTGCAGCTCCTCCAAGTTCCCGAGTTCCTGTGTTCCTGAGACCCACCTAACTGTAAGTACCCCCCTCCTCCCAGCCCCTCGCCCTGCCCCGCGCCACTCACCTTCTCTCCTGCTCCTGCTTCTTTTCCTCCTCTCTGTCTCTTCCTCCTCGCTCCCCCTCTGCAATCTTCTTCTGTGTTCTTCTGTTCTTCCCTTCTGTTCTTCTGTTCTTCCCTTCTGTTCTTCTGTTCTTCCCTTCTGTTCTTCTGTGTTCTTCCGGTCTTCTGTGTTCTTCTTCTCTGTTCTTCTCTGTGCTTCTGTGTTCTTCTTCTCGGTTCTTCTGTGTTCTTCTGTGTTCTTCTGTGTTCTTCTCTGTTCTTCTCTGTTCTTCTGTGTTCTTCTCTGTTCTTCTCTGTTCTTCTCTGTTCTTCTGCTCTTCCGATCTTCTGTTCTTCTGTCTTCTGCTCTTCCGGTCTTCTGCTCTTCCGGTCTTCTGCTCTTCCGGTCTTCTGCTCTTCTGTCTTCTGTTCTTCTGTCTTCTGTTCTTCTGTCTTCTGTTCTTCTGTCTTCTGTTCTCCTGTCTTCGGCTCTTCTACCTCCTCCGTCTTCTTCCCCCGAGCCTGCCCTCCTGCTCCTTCCTCATCCCCCTCCCTCACTCGCCTCCCCCTCTCTCACCCCTAGCTAACCCGTTCGCTATCTACCTCCCTCACTCCTCCTATCTTCCTATCTCTCTAGCTCCCTATCTCACTATCTAACTCCCCCACTCTCCACCTCCTCCTACCTACCTATCTGTCTATCTATCTATTTCCCTATCTATCGACTTCTCTATCTATTTTCTCTATCTATTTCTCTATCTCTCCCCCCTCCCGCCACCCCCTCTACTACCTATCTCCCTATCCTCTCACTCTACCTCTCTCCCTCACCCACCTCTACAACCCCCCCTCCCCTATCTTCACAACCCTACTCCTATCTCTCTCCCTAATCTCCAAACCTCCTAACACTCACCCTCCTCCACCCTAAACCCCCTCCCCCAGCTCCTCTCACTCTACCTGTCCCCCCCCCTCCCTCGCGCTTTCCCGCCGCGACCTCCTGCACGCCCCCGCCCCCCAGCTCCCATTCGCCCCCAGCTGACCCCTCCCCCCCCCTCCTACCTCTTATGGCGGCCGCTGCGCGACAGTGGTAGCGACCCTTGACCCAAGGGTAGGTCGCTCCCCCTGCCGCTGCAGCTCCTCCAAGTTCCCGTGTTCCTGTGTTCCTGAGACCCACCTAACTGTAAGTACCCCCCTCCTCCCAGCCCCTCGCCCTGCCCCGCGCCACTCACCTTCTCTCCTGCTCCTGCTTCTTTTCCTCCTCTCTGTCTCTTCCTCCTCGGTCCCCCTCTGCAATCTTCTTCTGTGTTCTTCTGTTCTTCCCTTCTGTTCTTCTGTTCTTCCCTTCTGTTCTTCTGTGTTCTTCCGGTCTTCTGTGTTCTTCTTCTCTGTTCTTCTCTGTGCTTCTGTGTTCTTCTTCTCGGTTCTTCTGTGTTCTTCTGTGTTCTTCTGTGTTCTTCTCTGTTCTTCTCTGTTCTTCTCTGTTCTTCTGCTCTTCCGATCTTCTGTTCTTCTGTCTTCTGCTCTTCCGGTCTTCTGCTCTTCCGGTCTTCTGCTCTTCCGGTCTTCTGTTCTTCTGTCTTCTGTTCTTCTGTCTTCTGTTCTTCTGTCTTCTGTTCTTCTGTCTTCTGTTCTCCTGTCTTCGGCTCTTCTACCTCCTCCGTCTTCTTCCCCCGAGCCTGCCCTCCTGCTCCTTCCTCATCCCCCTCCCTCACTCGCCTCCCCCTCTCTCACCCCTAGCTAACCCGTTCGCTATCTACCTCCCTCACTCCTCCTATCTTCCTATCTCTCTAGCTCCCTATCTCACTATCTAACTCCCCCACTCTCCACCTCCTCCTACCTACCTATCTGTCTATCTATCTATTTCCCTATCTATCGACTTCTCTATCTATTTTCTCTATCTATTTCTCTATCTCTCCCCCCCTCCCGCCACCCCCTCTACTACCTATCTCCCTATCCTCTCACTCTACCTCTCTCCCTCACCCACCTCTACAACCCCCCCTCCCCTATCTTCACAACCCTACTCCTATCTCTCTCCCTAATCTCCAAACCTCCTAACACTCACCCTCCTCCACCCTAAACCCCCTCCCCCAGCTCCTCTCACTCTACCTGTCCCCCCCCCTCCCTCGCGCTTTCCCGCCGCGACCTCCTGCACGCCCCCGCCCCCCAGCTCCCATTCGCCCCCAGCTGACCCCTCCCCCCCCCTCCTACCTCTTATGGCGGCCGCTGCGCGACTGCGCAGCGGGCATGCCGCTGGCGCGCCGGAGGCAAGCCCGTCTGCGCCCGTCCGCGCCTGGCCCGCGCCCAGCGCCACGACCCCTGGTCCCCAGCTCCCCCAAGCCCCGCTGATCCGCTACGACCCCACCACCCTCCACGCCCTCAACCCAGGGCGCTCCAAAACCTGCTTCCTAGCTCACCCCAAACGCACCCATGGACCCTTCGCCTGCAACTCCTGCAAACGCATCTTCCACCACGCAACTACCACGACCACAAGCCCACGCGCCATCAACCACCTCAAGTGCATCCTGGTCAACGCTCGTTCCGTCCACAAGCACGCCGTTGAACTTTGGGACCTCCTGGACTCCACAGCCCCGGACGTCGCCTTCATCACGGAGACATGGATGAACGCCTCCTCTGCTCCAGACATCGCTACCCGCCATCCCCGAAGGCTACAAGATCTCCAGAAAAGACCGCACCAACCAAGTAGGAGGAGGTGTCGCCATCATCTTCAAAGACTCCATCAGCGTCACCACCTCCACCGAAGACCCCCCCCTCGCCGCTGAACACCTGCATTTTCAGATTCGCACCGACCCAAGGACCACCCTCAGAGGATCCCTCGTCTACCGTCCTCCCGGACCTCGCGCCTCTTTCAGCGACGCCATCACCGACTTCATCTCCCCGCACGCCCTCGCCTCACCGGACTACATCCTCCTAGGCGACCTCAACTTCCATCTGGAACAAAACAACGACCCCAACACCACCACCCTGCTCGACAACCTCGCCAACCTGGGCCTCAAACAACTGGTGAACACCGCCACCCACATCGCCGGACACACGCTCGACCCTATCTTCTCCGCCAGCAAACACGTCTTCTTCAGCCACACCTCTGCCCTACACTGGACCGACCACAGCTGCGTCCACTTCACATTCCGACGCGAGACCTCCCACCTCCGCACTCAACCCATCCCTCGTCGACAGTGGAACAAGATCCCTGAAGAGCAACTCTTCTCCGCTCTCGCCGCCAACCAACCCACCCTCACCACCGACCCCAACGACGCAGCTCTCAACCTCACAAACTGGATCTCCAACTGCGCTGACAACCTTGCTCCCCTCAAACGCACGCATCGACAGACCAACACCAAAAAACCTCTCTGGTTCTCTGACACCCTCAAAGAATCAAAGAAAACTTGTCGTGCCCTTGAGAAGGCCTGGCGCAAGGACCACACCGCTGACAACATGACCGCCCTCAAGAACGCTACACGCGAACACCACCACCTGATCCGCACTGCCAAAAGGAACTTTTTCACCGACAGACTAGACAAAAACAGCCACAACAGCAGAGAACTCTTCAGCATCGTCAAAGAGTTCTCCAACCCCAGCGCCAGCGCCAACGCCGTCACGCCCTCACAGGATTTGTGCGAATCCCTCGCCACTTTCTTCCATCGCAAGATCAGCGACCTCCACGACAGCTTCGGACACCAGACCCAACCATACACCACTGAACCCGCTTCCCCGGACATCACCCTCAACAACTGGACCCACATCAACACGGAAGAAACCAAATCCATCATGAACTCTATCCACTCCGGCGCCCCTTCGGACCCCTGCCCGCACTTCATCTTTAACAAAGCCGACGACATCATCGCCCCGCACCTCCAGACCGTCATCAACTCTTCTTTTTCTTCTGCTACCTTCCCCGAATGCTGGAAGCACGCTGAAGTCAACGCCCTACTAAAGAAACCTACGGCTGACCCAAGCGACCTGAAAAACTTCCGCCCCATCTCTCTTCTACCTTTCCCAGCCAAGGTAATAGAAAAGACCGTCAACAAACAGCTGACCACCTTCCTGGAAGACAACAACCTGCTCGACCCTTCACAAACCGGATTCCGAACCAACCACAGCACGGAAACCGCCCTCATCTCAGTCACAGACGACATCAGAACCCTGATGGACAACGGTGAAACAGTCGCCCTCATTCTCCTCGACCTCTCGGCTGCCTTTGACACCGTCTGTCACCGCACCCTAATCACCCGCCTACGCTCCACCGGGATCCAAGGCCAGGCCCTGGACTGGATCGCCTCCTTCCTCGCTAACCGCTCCCAAAGAGTTTACCTCCCTCCGTTTCGCTCAGAACCCACCAAGATCATCTGCGGCGTACCTCAAGGCTCATCGCTCAGCCCAACACTCTTCAATGTCTACATGATCCCCCTCGCCAACATCGTACGCAAGCACGACATCATCATCACCTCCTACGCCGACGACACCCAACTTGTACTCTCCCTCACCAAGGACCCCGCCAGCGCCAAGACCAACCTACAAGAGGGTATGAAGGACGTCGCAGATTGGATGAGGCTCAGCCGCCTAAAGCTGAACTCTGAAAAAACGGAAGTCCTCATCCTCGGCAACACCCCGTCCGCCTGGGACGACTCCTGGTGGCCCACGGCCCTCGGCACCGCACCGACCCCCGCAGACCACGCCCGCAACCTCGGCTTCATCTTGGACCCTCTTCTCACCATGACCAAGCAAGTCAACGCCGTGTCCTCCGCCTGCTTCCTCACTCTCCGCATGCTCCGCAAGATCTTCCGCTGGATCCCCGCCGACACCAGAAAAACCGTGACCCACGCCCTTGTCACGAGTCGCCTGGACTACGGCAATACCCTCTACGCCGGGACCACCGCCAAACTCCAAAACCGCCTGCAACGCATCCAAAACGCCTCGGCCCGCCTCATCCTCGACGTACCCCGCAACAGCCACATCTCCGCACACCTGAGACACCTGCATTGGCTCCCAGTCAGCAAAAGGATCACCTTCCGTCTTCTCACCCACGCACACAAAGCCCTCCACAACAAGGGACCGGAATACCTCAACAGACGCCTCAGCTTCTACGTCCCCACCCGCCCCCTCCGCTCCGCTGGCCTCGCACTTGCTGCCGTCCCTCGCACCCGCCGCTCCACGGCGGGTGGGAGATCTTTCTCCTTCCTGGCGGCCAAGACCTGGAACTCCCTCCCCACCAGCCTCAGGACCACCCAGGACCACTCCGCTTTCCGGAGACTCCTAAAGACTTGGCTGTTCGAGCAGCGATAACCCCCCCTTTCCCCCCTAGCGCCTTGAGACCCGCACGGGTGAGTAGCGCGCTTTATAAATGTTGATGATTTGATTTGATTTGATAGATCATTAACCGCGTTATATGAGGTGGAGTCAGCTGGTCTAATCCTCACTAGATGGAGCAGGTCAATTATGAAACAAATTTTTAAGAGTGGCGATCGATCAAACCCAGCGAACCACAGGCTTATTGCACTAATTGACTCAGAAGCCAAGTATCATGCCTCATTAGTCTTTGATGACCTTGTAGAGTGGTTCAACTCCATTAATTTGGTTCCTTTCAATCAGACAGGGTTTCGGACAGTTAATGGAACTATCATCAATACGCTAGCGCTGACAACTGTTGCCGAGAAATGTAAGTGCTCAAAGGAAATAATATATCCATGTTTTATAGACTTTAAGGGTGCCTCAAGTGGACAGAGCCCTCTTATCAGGAAAGCTAAGGCAGTGGGGCTTCCAAAAGAAAACCCTGCTAGTAATTGAATACAAACACTTGGGTTCAATTTAAACTGGTGGATGGGACAAGGCTTTCAAGGTTAATACTTATAACCATTGGTGTTAAACCTAGGTGTGTCCTTGCTCTATGCCTGTTTAATCATTTTATGGCTGACCTGTCCCTTAGGCTTGATGAGGTTAACTCACATCCACTGAAATTCAGACCAAAAAGTTTGACTCACCTCTCATAGGCAGATTATATCGTCCTACTGAGTCACACGAGTGTTTGATTACAAAGATCAATTAACGAACTATTGAATTTCACTCTGATCAACAAATTAGAAATAAATATAACTAAGACAAAAACAATGTCCATGTGGAATTGATTTGAATCTGCTCCCAATATCAAGTTAGGATATGCAACACTAGAATAAGTCAGCAGCTATAAATACCTGGGTTTCTAAGTTGACAACAAACTGACCCTTCAAGTCCACAAACAATACATGGCAAAGAAAAGAAAAGCATTGACTTATGGCTTTTGTACACTTGCAAAGAAGTTGGGTGGCTCCTCATTTAAACTACTACTAGCAGTTGCTGCTGCAAAATATCTTCAACTATGGGTTATGGCAGTGCTGTATTGCACAGAAAAGATGCCCTTGTTTTAGACCACATACAGACAAAAACTTTCAAGCAAGCTGTGGGGATCTTGCAGAGTTCATCTCCGGCGCAAATCAGATCAGAATTTGGCCTGACACAGCAGATTCCAGGGAGAAAGTACCTTACTATTAAAATATGGTATAAAATAGAGATTAACCAATCTAGCCCATCAGTTAGTGCCCTATGTCATTTCAGAGACAATGTTCAAACCTCAATCTACAAGAAATATTTAAGATCATCTTTGCATGAAATAAATTAATCTGACAAATGGGATTTAAATCTTCAGAATCTCATTTTTGTCATGCCATTAATAGAACTGCTAAATTACACCCTTTGATTGATGACAAGTACACATTTGCAACTCTGTTGCATGCTTGGATGGTAGTACATAAATACAATAGCTTAAAGCCAACAGCTTATCTTAGAACAACATATCCAGTGTATCTTAACTGTCAGTTATTAGCTTTACGGCTAGGGGATTTGCCACCCCTGGCCGATCAACCTCTATGAAGGTACCAAGGTCCAAAGTCATGTAGGCTATGTGGCGCCCGAAGGAAGACTTCAAATACCTGGTTTGCATATGCCCGGCATTAAATGAATCCTGTATTTTGTTGCTGAAATCCATAATACGATAAACAACTTAAAAGATGTTCGGGTGCAGCCCAAAACGGAGTCCCCTGACATATTTGGCTGTACTTTGGCACTTTGGATTTACTGATTAATGTCTTATACGTTTTAACCTTAGGTATTATATATGGTTTTGGAGCCTATATGTAAAAATATTTTAAAGAAATGTACTGTATGTACTTGGTAAACAGCTAATTGTTGGGATCGCTTTCAATTGTGTATCATTAGTGAAGATTTTATTGGGGAGCTTTTATACATGTATGTTATTGTGCTGGTGTTTGTTAACTTCAAACAACAAAGATATGATATAAAAAAGAACAATGTCAAAAGAGGCACTTTCTCACAGTTTCCTAAACCAAACATTTTCATCCTAATTGAGGAAAAAAAAATACTGTGTGGGATTGTGTATAAATGGTTATCAGCAGTTTAGACATCATTTGGCCTACCATGGCTAATGTTTTTCAGAAAGATATTTACAATTGAAAAGTACCTCATATTTATTTCTGATATTGTACCGGATATAATTATTCAAGAAAAAGTTAAAAATCTGGTTGTTTAGATTAATGCAGTAACTATAGAGAAAGCCATTAATAATTAATTGTAGTGAGTGCCAGGAACGATGAGCTGCTGTGGGGCGGGACCCACATGCCCCTTTAAATCTTATCACGCGCCCGCTTCGCAGGACGTGCCAGGAACGACGAACTGCTGCGGGGCGGGACCCACAGGCCCCTTTAAATCTTATTGCGCGCCCGCTTCGCGTGACGCGCACGGTACGTGCACATGACGCGCCTGGGCAAAGTCCCTCCAACCGGTAGTAAGTGGTTTGACAAGAGGTGCCGAGAGGCAAAGAGTTCCCTGACTAAAGCATTAAGATCCAAGGATCGGGAACTCATAGTGAGGGCAAGAAGAACTTATGTCTCCATATGCAAGATGTGCAAACTCGAGCATGAGGAGAGTTTATGGGGTGAATTGACTGAGGCTGCTAGGGCCCACAATGCCAAACTCTTTTGGCTTTTGGTCACACGTAGTAATCCAAATCTCTCATCCATTCCAGAATGCCACATTGCCACTGACATCTGGCTAACTCACTTTAGGGAGCTGTATGGCTCCACATCTGATTCTGTTTATACCATCTCTGGAGAGATATCGTCACTCTATTCATTGGTGCTCCCTTGGCCTCCTTTCACTCTAAAAGAAACTGAGTTGGCAATTCTTGCACATAAATCAGGGAAAGCCTCTGGCCCGGATGGAATTTCCCCAGATTTATACAAGTCAGATTTGCTGAAATGGACTGGGTACATAAATAGGATTTCGAACACTGCCCTGTTCAATAGATCTTACCCCGACTCTTGGAAGAGGCAATAATTCTGCCCATCCAAAAGAAAGGTGAGAAAAAACTTCCAGGGAACTATAGACCCTTCTAGATAATTTGCAAAAAATATTTTGCCACCAGCTGTTAAGTAGACTGAAGCATTGGATAGTGGAAAATCAGGCATTAAGTCATCTTCAGGCAGGGTTCAGAGATAAGGTTAGTACCAACGACCAGGTTTTCCGCTTTATTACCATAAAGTGGAACACCGTAGATGTGGGTTCACGCTGCCTCTTTGTGGCATTTGTCGACTTGAAATCCGCTTTTGACTTTCTCCCGCGCCCCAAACTGTGGGAAGTCATGGGCAAAGCTGGAGTCCCCGGCTCCATGCTCAATATCATCAAAGATCTCTACTCAGGAAATTGCGCCAGAGCACGATGGGGTCTGGCAGGTGAACTGACTTCAGCATTTCCCACAGTTTGTGGTGTGAGACAGGGTTGTGTACTTGCGCCTACCTTATTTCTGCTATTTATTAACGCATGTATTCCCTATCTCTTGGATTGCTCTAGTGATGCTCCTATCTTGGGTGGGCAGAAGCTTCCATGTCTTTTATTCGCTGACAACACTTTGTTACTTTCTCGAACAGCTATGGGCCTTTCAAGTTTGCTTGCCAGATTTGTGGAGTTTTGTAAAGATCATGGTCTCGAAATTAATTAATCAAAAACGAAATATGTGGTTTTTGGAGACAAGAAGCAGAAAATGAAATGACCTGTTTTTTTAGAAGGCGCCTTACTGGAAAGAGTGGGCACTTTTGACTACTTAGGTGTAAAAAGAGAAGATTCTCACTTTTGGCATGCCGACCTCCAGAAATCTCTGATATGCCTGAAGCAAAGGGTGGGCGACATTGTGAGGTTTGCAACCCACTCCTCTAGGTTTGCCTTGACTCCTGCTCTTGAAATATACAAATCACAAACCGGGGGGGCTTTGTACAGTGCTAAGTTATAGGGCCACTGCAATTTGGAGGATTTGGCTAGGGCGGAAAACCAGTTTTTAAAGACACTGTTAAGAGTTCCTTCTAGTACTCCCTCTTTGCCTATCCAAATGGATTTAAATATTTTTCCAATTAACCAGATCGCCGCTTTCAGGCCACTACTGTTCTGGATCCTGTTATGGTCAACTGATGCTCTTATTCCATTTAGATGTGGGTTGCCCAAACTGTTGGGCACAAATTTTAATACTAAAATCAAATGGTGTGCTTATGTTGAATGGTCTTTATCCCATCTTGGCCTAGGGTCCTATCTGTACAAATAGTCTGCTCTGTGGCAAAATTTCTTGAATCAATTTGGCGTTTTAGACTAGCAATTTAAAAAACAAGACTTGGTAGCAGATTTTATAAGTAGGCATTTAGTGCACAGGCGTTGTATCTAAGTGTAAGTCTGTTTGTTCGATGTTTTAGCAGGGTCTGGATGTCTTCTTAGCATTATGTTTATAGGAAAAAAATGTATGCTATTGTCATATCTTGTTATAATATTTTACTTTTAAGAGTTTGTAATTTATTTTATCTCCATTTTCCCTCTACTATTTCTCTTTTGGACTGTATGTATTGTACTTTTATGGTATGTTTTAACTGAAATAAAGTAAATGATGATGGTGATGAGTGCAATGCATAGCTTCACTTATTTGTAGTGACTCTTTCAGTGATCCATACATCACTCATGCACTCACTCTCTCACCAATACATGCACTCATGTACCCAGTCACTCACCTGTAGAGGCATTCATACAGATACACACTCATGCATTCACTCAATCACCCATACATCACTCACACGCTCAGTGACTCACCCATACACCACTCATACACCGCTCACCTTTGGTACACCACTCATGCACGCACTCACTCACACACCCATACACACACTGATTCACTAAGTCAATCACCCATACAGCCCTCATGCACTCACACTCACTCATACATGCACTCATACACTCACTTGCTCACCCATACATGTACTCATACAGGCAGTGAATCACCCATGCACCACTCAAACACTCAGTCACTCACCCATAGAAGAAGCTATGCAATCAATCACCCATACAACCCTCATGCACTCACTCACTTGCCCATATATGCACTTATTCACTATTTCAGTCACCCGTGCGCCACCAACATACTCAGTCACACATTCATACACTCATGTACCTACTCACTCACTTATGGAGACATTCATGCACCCAGTTACTCAAGCACACATGCACTCATGCACTCACTTACTTACCCATACACACACTCTTGCACTCTCTCAATCACCCATACACCATTCATGCACCCACTCATTCACCCATACACCACTCATACACTCAATGACTCACCCATAACCCACTCATGCACTGTTGACTGCATGTACATCACTCATACACTCACTCACACACCATACACATATTAATCCACTCAATCAACCTTACACCACTCATGCACTCACTCACCCACTAACTCACCCATACATGCACTCATACACTAACCTATACATGCACTCATACACACAGTGAATCACCCATCCACCATTCATGCACTCAATCACTCACCCATATGAGCACTCATGCACTCATGCACTCAGTCAACCATCCATACAGCACACATGCACTCACTCACTTGACCATGCATGCACTCATACACTCAACTCACCCATACATGCTCTCAAACACTATTTCAGTCACCCATGCACCACTCACACACTTAATCACTCAACCATTCATGCACTCAAGTACCTACGCACTCTCCAATAGAGACATGCATGCACCGTCACTCAACCATACATTTAATTATGCACTCACTTACTCACCCATACAAACACTTATGCACTCACTCAATCACCCATACACCATTCATGCACTCACTCAGTCACCCATACACCACTTACACACTCAATGACTCACCCATACCCCACTCATGCACTGTCAATCACATGTACACCACTCATACACTCACTCATACACCATACACACACATGCATTCATGCACTGACTCAATCACCCATATACCACTGGTACATGCAATCACTCACCCATACAGCACTCATGAACTCACTCAATCACCTGTGCACCACTCACACACTCAGTCATTCACTCATAAATGCAGTCATACCCTCACTTACTTATACATACACTTACCCATGCACTTAGTCAGTCACTAAAACACCACTCACAAAGCCAATCACTTACCCATACAGGCACTCATACGTTCAGTTAATCTGCAATACAGCACTCATACACTCACTCACACAACCACTCACTCACACATACAGCACTTTAAAAAAAATCTTTTTTTAACCACTAAAGGTGGTTCTGAAAAGAACCATTTTTTCTTCTTCTCTGTAACTTTCTTTTTCATTTTAGAAATTTTCCAAAATGTTAATTTTTTTAGTATTTTTAATCAAACAGAATGGCAACAAGGAGAACAACCATTGCAAGAAGCTACATATAAACAGGTACAAATTAGGATAAATGAAAAAAATAAAATTTGTGTTGGCTTGCAGCTTCAACAATGGCATCAAATGATTGTTCACCAGCTGTGTGGGTATTGCAGTAGTCAATATGTGGCAACACAACTTAACAAAGGTGGGGACAACACTTTTCCACGTCAGTTGGGAATTTCTCTCCGGGACAGATGGCATAGTTGATGATGTAGATGGTGCCTCTCTTTTTTTCTCCATCCTTGCTCTCACCTGGATGTTAGAGTAGTAAGTTTAAATGGTACAACATAGAAGTTGTACAACATGAATATTTTTTATTTGTATCTCTTGAAAGGGTTTTCCCACAAGCTGCATTTCAGCAGTCTGGCTACTGTCTTTTATTCTCCTGATGGAATTGAGAACATTTCCCAAGGAATAATTTGCCTTTTTGTAGCAGGTTCTTTCTCAGTGCTCTCTTCTTGACCCACCCCTGCAGCTCTGACTGCTGCAGAACCTTCTCCTGCTCACCTCCATCTGTTGCCATTGTGGTTGGACAAAATACCAAAAAAACACTTAATACATACTAGTAGTAAATCAGACACTTGTCCTATGAACAAACCGCAAATGAATGGAGGCTTCAAGAGCTCAAAAACGGGTGGAAACTTCCTATAAAAATAACTGAAAACTGTTTTCTCCAATCAAATCACTTTCCACATGGTGACATGATTTTCATGGTTACAGACATTATTACGGCTACCAGTATCATCGCAAAAACAGGAAATGCAACATAAAAGTGTTTTTTATTGAAAACGAATAGAGAAACAAAAGTATAAGCACTATCTTAGTATACACCTATTGGCAAACATTGCTTACAAAATGTTTATAAGTGTGTTTTACACTTTTTCAAAAACATTCTGCAATCATGGTTATCGCAATATCCACGAAAATGGAACAATGTATTAATATCGACTGCATCGTGAATAACAGCGTCTTTGTGATTACGTAAACTACAATAAAAAAGTCCATTTCATAATAACTACATAACTACAGAATTTGAAGTCTAAAAACTATGTAAAAATATTACTGTTGTAAAGTGTGCATAATATATGCATATATAATTTTCATACTTTATCATTTTTATACTATAATCGTGAATTCCTCAAAAGCATGTAAACTCAAACAAATAAATAAACAAATAAAAAAGTAGAAAAAACAAATATAAAGTGAATAATCCATTGAAATAAATTGTAAATAGATAGATAGTAAAATGGTTAAATGGGAGTTCCCACTTATATATGCGTACATCCCAGTGGATAAGGCTTCCAGAATCAAAATTGCCACGACGAGGGGATGCATGGCTCCCCTACCAATATAAAATAATACACTGGATCAGGCCTGCTCTGATCTACGCCTTCTGAACACACTTTGGGCCTCATTACGGCCATGCTGGTTTTCAGACTGCCAGGGCAGTGGTGTGGGTCGGACCGGCACCAATGTGGCAGTCCAACAGCCACATTACGACTGTGTCGGTTGCACCACGGTCGGACCACCAGCACTGGAGGGGATGGCGGGGCTTGCGGTCCTAATGCGCCAGGGGAGCACTGCAAAAGCGCTGCTTTGGGTCCCTTATCCACCAGCATTTACATGACTGTAGTCCCGCCATGTAAAAGCTGGCGGAGACAGGGTGCAAGGGGCCCACTAACAGACCCATGGACCCACTCTTAAACCAACTCACTGACCAAAATAGTCACTCAAAATACCACTATGAAATGTTTGAGATACCATTTACAAATAAAAATCAAAAAATCCTCTGAAAAACAAAAATAAAAAAAAACTGTTTACCCAGATGTTATAGTTAGGAAATACAATTAAAAAATAAACATTAGCAATTCACTGAAAAAAACAAAGGTTACAGGAGCAATATAGTTAGGAAATAGAATTTCAAAAACATAAAAAATCACTGAAAAAACAAAGGGTACAGATACGTTATAGTTAACAAATAGAATTTTTTTTAAAACGTAGAAAATCACTGAAAAAGCAAAGCTTACATGGATGTTATAGTGAAATTCAGCAGTTATAGTTACCTTAGCCAACTATAACTTGCACCCCCGTAATGTACTGCTTATGACCTCATATATTACATCACTCATGACATGGTCAGTGCCATTACAGATGACATCACTGATGACATCTCAAATTACATCATTCATGACATAATTGATATCATCCACAGAACAACTCACGCACCCACTCACACCTCCATAAGGGCAGACATACATACACTCCCATACAAACACTCAGAAACCCATTCACACACCCATAAAAGTACTGACACTCATTCACACAGCCATTAACACATCCACACATTCACCCATATGTCACTTACTCATCTATTCACAGGCCCATGAAGCTATTCACACACCCAATTACAGCCCCCTACAGTCACTCACACACCAACACATACACCTGTACAAACACTCACATACCCAGTGAAAAAGCTGCACAGCCACTGGCACAACCAGTCACTCACCAATACAACCACTCATACACCCACACACTCAGCCATACCCTCATTGCCACAGCCATTCACTCACACATAATGCAACTGACACACCCACTCATTTACCCATGCAGCCACTCACATACCCATTTACTCACAGAGTCACTGACAGAGACACTAAGGTAACACATACAGCCAATAACACACCTACACACCGTGCAGCCACTCACACACCCACTTACTGCTACTTGCAACTACTTACACATCCATTCACTCTCCCATACACTCACTGACACCACCACTCACTTAGGCATACAGCCACTCATACACCCACTCACTCACCCATGCAGTCTCTGACTCAACCACTCATTTACCAGTACAGTCACTAACACACCTAGGGCCAGATGTAGCAAGCCGTTTGCATGGTGCAAACTGCGAAAATCGCAGTTTGCGCCATGCAAACAGCCTAACGCGATGCTCATTCACAAATTGCGAGTCGGTACCGCCTCGCAATTTGTGAATGCGACTTGCAAATAGAAAGGGGTGTTCCCTTCCTATTTGCGACTCGCATCGCAATATAGAAGTGCTTTGTGACCGCGAATGCGGTCGCAAAGCAATTCGCACTTACCACCAGTGTCACACTGGTGGTAACTCATTCGCAAAAGGGAAGGGGTCCCCTTTGTGAATGTGGGCATAAAGGTTTTTTCAGAGCAGGCAGTGGTCCAATGGAGCACTGCCTACACTGAAAAAACAAAAACAAATTGTTTCATAATTTTTTTCATTTTGCAACTCGTTTTCCTTTAAGGAAAACGGGCTGCAAAATGAAAAAAAAAAAATGCTTTATTGTAAAAGCAGTCACAGACATGGAGGTCTGCTGACTTCAGCAGGCCACCATCCCTGTGAGTACAGGGACTCCCTATGGGGTCGCAAAAAGCGACCCACCTCATTAATATTAATGAGGTGGGTCTTTGCGACCCCATAGTGAGTCACATACGGTGTAAAAGAGAATCACCCTTTACTAACCCTCGCTCACCCCTTTGGTATCTTGGCACAAGCAGGCAGGCTTAACTTCAGAGTGCTAGGTGTAAAGTATTTGTACCAACACACACAGTACCTTAATGAAAAAAACACTGCAAAAAGACACAGCAAAGGTTTAGAGAAATAAGAAATATTTATCTAAACAAAACAAGACCAAAACAACAAAAATCCAACATACACAAGTCAAGTTATTAATTAAAAAGCAAAAAGAGTCTTCACGTTCTTTTAAACACAACGCTAACGCTGTTAGCATGAAAATGTACCTGGGTTGCATAAAAAATAACCCTGCATGGGCGAGTGTGCATTGAAAGAAGCCTGCTATGCGTTGATATCACTCACAAGGGAGACCGTGCGTTGTTTCTCCTTCGGTCAGGTCTGTGTGCGTTGTTTCTTCCCTCCGCAGGAGAGCGATGCGTCGATCCGGACAAGCAGTCTCGGGTCCGGGCAGGTTATATGTCATTTTTAAACACCCAGCGATGTTTGCATCGGAAATACTGCTGCACGGTGATCCAAAAACCACTCAGTGTGGGTTGCGATCTCTCCAGCCTCCGTCAGCGATGCTTAGCTTCATTTCTCCAGCCGTGTGCATCGATCTCCCAGCCCGCTGCAGGCGGAGCATCTATTTCAGTCGCGAAGCCGGCAGCGCGTTGTTTTTCCGGAGGTTGCGTGAAAGTTTTCCCCTCATGGTGGTCTGTGAAAAGTTTTCTCAAAATTGGCCTACCAGCTTCTCCTTTCAAGGCCCCAGGAACTGAAAAGGGCACCACTGGGCAGGGCAGGAGTCTCAGCAGAGGCTCCAGGTGCTGGCAGAGAGAAGTCTTTGCTGTCCCTGAGACTTCAACAACAGGAGGCAAGTTGAATTTCAAGCCCTTGGAGAGTTCTTCACAAGCAGGAAGGCCCACAAAGTCCAGTCTTTGTCTTATTGCACAGGCAGAATCAGCAACTGCAGGATAGCTCCACAAAGCACAGTCACAGGCAGGGCAGCTCTTCTTCCTCACTTCCAGCTCTTCTCCAGGCAGAGGTTCCTCTTGGTTTCCAAAAGTGATCTAAAGTCTGTGGTTTTGGGGCCCTTCTTATACCCATTTTGGCCTTTGAAGTACGCTTATTTCAAAGAAAAGTCTCTTTTGATGGTGAAATCCTGACTTGCCCAGGCCAGGTCTCAGACACACACCATGGGGTTGGAGACTGCATTGTGTGAGAACAGGCAAAGCCATTTGAGTTTTGAGTGACCACTCCTCCGCTCCCTCCTAGCACAGATGGCTCATCAGGATATGCAGGCTACACCCAGTTCCCTTTGTGTCAGTCTCTAGAGAGAGGTGCAAACAGCCCAACTGTCAAACTGACCCAGACAGGGAATCCACAAACAGGCAGAGTCACAGAATGGTTTCAGCAAGAAAAGTGACATTTTCAAACACACAATCTTAAAATCAACTTTACTAAAAGATGTATTTTTAAATTATGAGCTCAGAGACCCCCAAACTCCACATGTCTATCTGCTCCCGAAGGGAATCTACACTTTAATCACATTTAAAGGCAGCCCCAATGTTAACCTATGAGAGGGATGTGCCTTGCAGCTGTGAAAACAGAATTTAGAAGTATTTCATTGATAGGACATATAAAAACATTAGTATATGTCCTACCTTAAACATACACTGCACCCCGCCCATGGAGCCACCTAGGGTCTACCTTAGGGGTGTCTTACAAGTAAGAAAAGGGAAGGTATAGGCCTGACAAGTGGGTAAACTTGCCAAGTCAAATTGGCAGTTTAAAACTGCACACACAGGCATTGCAGTGGCAGATGTGAGAAATGATTACAGGGCTACTAATGTGGGTGGCACTACCAGTGCTATAGGCCCACTAGTAGCATTTGATTTACAGACCCTGGGCCCCTCTAGTGCACTGTACTAAGGACTTACCAGTAAATCAAGTATGTCAATCATGGCCAAACCAATCAACCATACAATTTACACAGAAAGTATATGCACTTTAGCACTGGTTAGCAGTGGTAAAGTGCTCAGAGTTCAAAAGCCAACAGCAACAGGTCAGAAAAATAGGAAGCAGGAGGCAAAGAGATTGGGGATGACCCTGCATAAGGGAGAGAGTCCAACACAACCCCCTACCAGCCTAAAGCCTGGGGGGACCAATCAATACCTCAATGGATTTCCCTGATTGGAGCGATAGAACAGGGACCAAGGCCCACAACAGCAGGAGCATGTTCCAATTCTACGCCTGGGCAGCAAAATATGGAGAAAAACAAGTCTATGGATGATCTTTGGGACTTCCAAGTAGCAGGCACGAGGTTTTGTGGTGGGGGAAAAGAGGCATGAGGTAGGGCAATTTGCTTCCTTTTATGACTTGAATGTTGCCGATATGGGGTTGTCCTGATGGCTTGGTATTGCACCTAGGGGAAAATGAGCTGGTATGATTATTGGGGCTCACCCTACTGCAACACATGCACTGGGATTTGGCATTACTGAAGCACGATATGCATAGGACTTGTGTAGTATGAACAGAGTTTGTGCCCAGGAGAAAATGGAGAGGAGCCTTGAAGCATGGGGCTATTGAACGGGCCAGGAGAAAGCCCAATCAGACTCAGGGGGTGTTCTGTGGGACACAGGACATTAAAGTGTTGACGCACGAAGGGATTAAGGAGATCGAACAGGGGCATTTCATGGATGATGGGGTACATTTGTCGGAAATGGGGAATGCACATTACATGTTAGAATTGTGTTTTTTGCTGATTAATTTGTTGGGAGAGAAGCTGTGTCGGAATGAGCCTGTTTGAGTTCTTTGAGTTGCAGTGGGTTTGATGGTGGGGCAGCAAAACGCCTAAAGGGTTTACGCTGGGTGGCAGTAGATGGGCAGGGTGCGGGCCTGGCCACCCTTCCAATGGGGAAAAAGAAGCAGGTGAAGGATGACAGAGTCATCTTTTTCAGGCAGGAGACAAAAGCAAAAGGGTGATGCGTGGGATAATGGAAGAGGATGCCGGGTGAACAGAGAAAAGTGGGGAATTAAGTGAGTTTGGAAGACAGGGGAGTTCAAAAGGTAACAGAGGAAAGTGTTCAATCAAAGTTCCAGTATGTTAATGTTATGTTATGTAGCAAGCCTGTCCTAATAAATGTCCTTTTACATTATTGAGACGGGTGTCGAGTGTTTATGTCCCGATGGAGGGCCCCGTGGAGAGATGGATGCAGTCCAGTCTCTGCACAGGAAGCTTCAGGGCCGGAAGGAGATGGCCGTGAAGGGGATAGGCTGGGGGGAAAGGAAGGGGAGGGAGCCTGTTGCGCTGCACTGAGTTTGGCACCCACCCACCCTACAGGATGACAGTGAAAGTGGTAAGGGGTGAATGAATGGAGGAACTGGGTGACAGGGGTTGGGGCATTTACTGTTTGTATGCCAGGGTTCGGGCAGGTTGCTAGTGCGGATAGTACATGGGGAGGGTCAGATGCAGGCCTGGCCACCCTTCCAACGGGGAAAAAGAAGCAAATGAAGGATGACAGAGTAAAGGATTCCTGTTTCAGACAGGAGACGAATGCAAAAGCGTGATGCGTGGGAGAATGGAAGGGGATGCTGGGTGAACAGAGAAAAGTGGGGAATGAAGTGAGATTGGAAGACAAGTGAATATAAAAGGTAACAGAGGAAAGTGTTCAATCAAAGTTCCAGTATGTTAATCTTATGTTATGAAGCAAGCCTAATAAATGTCCTTTTACACTATTGAGACGGGTGTTGAGTATTTATGTCCCGACGTCATGTTGCAGTAGCAAGCCTCTCTATCCCATTCCAGGACGATTTGGATAAAGCAATATGTATCCATCTACGGTTGTGTGTTTTTATTTTTTTAGAGCAAATAGTGTAATTTTCACATATATTTACTGAAACACCTAAGCTTCAGGTTGGGAAATTGACATTTATAAAACTATTCCAATATTAGTACGGCGTACTAAGAACACGTGATCTCCTCGTTATGTTTTCGCTCCCCCAAACAACCTGAAAAAAAATATATATGTACTGCCCAGAAAAAGTGTTTAATTTACGTAGCTAAGTGTCTAAATTACGTAGCTGATGCATGGAGCAAAGAAAATGTATTTTCATAAACTGGACATTCTTCGTATCATGTTTCCTTACTTTTATATTGCACGTCTTTACATTTTTTTATGCTGACGGTCCAAAGAAATCTCACAATCCATCCTCAGATGGCCAGGCTTACATGGCGTTTACAGGTGCCATCAAAGAACTATTGCACAAATCAATTTGATATTACAGTTTCTGACAGCGGACAAATTACTGGTGAAGCGTCAGACCGTTATAGTGATAACTCAAACATCTGCTTCAAATATACATTTCAAAATACAGCTTCAGCTTTTCAGGTCATGAAAATAAACAATTTATTATCAAATACAAGCTTTTATTTTGAAAACAATATTTTTTCCAAATGAAAATGTGTAGTTTTATCATAAAACACTGTTTATTTTCAAGTACAAGACTTTCCCTCTCATTTTTTAAAGTTTATTTTAGTACATGTTTAGGTCTTAAACATCAGGTTGTCATTTTATCAAGCGCTCACGTGCTACTGCCAACCAAGGATAGATTCCATGGTTGACCACAGTATCCCATAAATCACCACATTTATGAACGCTAATATGATACATGCTCTGCTACAAGAAGAATTGCAACTCTGTTGCCATATTACTCCGCTGCTCTGCTGAGTGAGAAGGACTGGACCTGCATCTTCAACCCAGGACCATTGGAGTGACTCCAAGAGCTATTAGGCTGGCCTCCTGATCAGAGCCTCATGGACAGGAAAAGGACCAACCACCTTGAACCCTGCACCTGGACACTACCTGCTATGAGTCCCCCCAGCAAGTGCAAGTGGGCCTGAGGGTTCTATGTCAGCCCAGATGTGGTCCAAGCAGAACTGACACAGCGCAACCCCTTGCTTCGCAGCCTTGCATTGGAACTGCTTCTGTGTGACACATCCTCACAGAGGATCTAGCATCCCCTCGAACCACCGCAGTACAATGTAGCCTTGCCAAGGACTTTGATTTGCAACATTGCAGCTTCACGAAACCGCTGTTGTATGAAACATCATTGATGCAGGACCTTGCATTACAGCTCTGACCTCCTTGAAGCTGAATGATGCATCTTCAATGCAGGACCTCACATTGCAGCCCTGAATAAATGCTGTGTGAGGCATCCTCAACATTGGACCTCACAACACTCCACAATGTGGATTTAAGGTACTTTGGCCCTGATTCATACTTTTTTTGCACCGCATTTGCATCATCAAAAGCGGCATAAACTTACAAAATACAACTGTAAAAAGTACGCAAATGCAGTGAAAACAAAAAGTATAAATCAGGGACTTTGTTCAGTGGGTCTGACCTGGTCCCTGTTGTCAGCCTGTGCTCCATCAATGTCAGCCTAAACATGTGTCTTTGTTCCAGTCTGGCATTACCAAAGAACCATTGTAGGTGCTTGGTTATTTTGCACACCATTTAAATCTTTTAAAGTGCACATCTCCACATTTAGGGGGTGATTCTGACCCCGGCGGTCAAGGACCGCCGGGGCCAGGGTCGGCGGGAGCACCGCCAACAGGCTGGCGGTGCCCCGCAGGGCATTCTGACCGCGGCGGTTTGGCCGCGGTCAGAACAGGAAAACCGGCGGTCTCCCGCCGGTTTTCCGCTGCACTATGGAATCCTCCAATAGATTCTGACACCCCATGCCGTCATACTGTTCCTGGCATGGGCACTGCAGGGGCCCCCGTAAGAGGGCCCCACAAAGAATTTCAGTGTCTGCCTAGCAGACACTGAAATTCGCGACGGGTGCAACTGCACCCGTCGCACCTTCCCACTCCGCCGGCTTCCTCGTGGGAAGGGGTTTCCCGCTGGGCTGGCGGGCGGCCTTCTGGCGGTCACCCGCCAGCCCAGCGGGAAACACAGAATCACCGCAGCGGTCTTTAGACGGCGGAGCGGTGTTCTGTCGGGGGAACTCTGGCAGGCGGCCTCCGCCACCCGCCAGAGTTATAATGACCCCCTTAATGATTTAATTTTTGTTGTTTTAGTGTCAAATAATGTATTATTCTTTGCTTCATTTTTCTTAATCGCTGTGGGATTTTTCTTGTGTTGTGTTTTCACTTTATTACTGTTTGTGTGCTGCATAAATACTTTACACATTGTCTTTAATTTAAGCCTGACTGCTTTTGTGCCAAGCTACCAAAGGGTTAACTACAGCTAAATTTGGGGTTTTCTTGTGTTTCACCTTGGCAAGATTGTTGTTGCTTCTTGAGTAGGGTTTCACCCCCTCAACCAGTAACCCAATTTCATACAATATAGAGTAAATAAAAAGGGGGCAAGTACAGTCCTGTTGGACACCCATCCTGATCCCAATGGTGTATTGCATTCAACAAGTGGAACATATTGTATTCAAGCAGTCTTGCAGAACGTAACTGTGCCAGAATGTGGACAATTGTGGGGATCCACTCCAATTTCCAACATCTTGTGCCATACTTTTGAGTTGTTTACTTTATCAAAGGCACAACATTGGCCCATTGTCCACTATCCATTTTGAAACCAGCAGGTAAACATCAAGACACAGAGCTGCAGTCTCCATTTCGTGATAAAAGCTACATTGCAACTTTGAGAGTATGGTTTTATCTTCAACAAGCTTTCTAATATTGCAAACATATCTGTCCCAGACACTTTTACTATCAAATCTAAGAATGAGATAGCCCCATAGCAAATGGGGTTTGCTTTGCCTCCTTTTTTCAACATAGGCATCATCGCTGATTCGCCCCATGACCTGGGAGACTTAGAATAAACTGGGAGCTATTCACATTGATAACTGAAGGAAGATAGTCATCAATGCTTGCCTCAACTGGAACCTCAGCTGGGCCTGGTGCTTCCCTGCTAACAGTTTATAAAATCACTAACCTCACTTCCTCAAATTCAAAGGACAAACCTGGTGTATTTGCTTTATTGAAATTGACAAGTTTGTCATGGCTCAGGTCCTCCATAGCTGTTAGGACTCCCAATCACAGATGCACTCTTCTTGCTGCTCCCTCACAAAATAAATCAGCATGTATGATAAAAGATGAAACATGTCATGAATGTTTTTACAGCACAGCACTTCCCTGTAACTTGTGAGGAAAATGATCTTCCGTCTGAAGACCGACTATTACATTGCATGTTTGTTCATATTTATAAAATCAAGTGTTGTCCCATTTGTGAACTGTGTGCAAAGCGCTTTATGGAGACATCGAAATCCTTCATATGAATCATCAGAAGTGTTTGATGATGCATCACCAGCATGTGTCTGATGACTCATCACCAGCACAACATCCACACCCCTCATGATTGATGACTCATCACCAGGATGTGTCTGATGACTCATCACCAGCACACCAGTCAATAAATAGAACTGCCAAGGTGTTTCCTGTGCTTAGCTTTGAGTCTTCCTTCGGACGCAGGTGTTCCAGGTAAAGCTGGAGTTCTGTGATTCTTTCAGGAGTTGTCTTTTCAGTGAATGGTTTCATCGGAGCTTCCCTCTCTGGAGTGGATTACTTTTGAAGCGGCTAGAGAATTTTCGAGCAGTATTCCATTTTCCTTAAATAATCAAAACATTCCAGGAGAAGTCGGTTTGTGAGTAATTCCCCTCTCGTCTCCCTGTTTTCAGCCTTCTTGAGAAGTGTTGTGAACTCCTGAAAGCATTGCTTGATATCTATGCAAACGTAAACATTTATTCTGATTGTTTCGGAGCGAGTCTGTTGTGTGAAAACAAATAACAAAAGACAAATTCATAAGTTTGATTTTATAACGATTTTGTTGTGAGTTACAAAAGCGTGCTTAATAGTTGAGAAATCGAGCCCTAAAAATTATTGTGACTTTGCTGAAAGACTCGGTGATTGACCAATCAAATGATTATAATTTTTGTTATTTTGCTGAAAGATTCTGTGATAGTTGTAGTTCTCTTGTTTTTTATTTGTTTTTGGTCTTAGAATTCCTGCACCAAGCCCTTAGACAACTTTCTTAGAACAACAGTGACACTCCTTCGTGAACCAGTGTTTTGTTTCTCTTCCCTTCCCCAATCCCTGTTCCCTATCCCTTTCCCCCGGAGGCTATTCGCTCATTCCCTGTTCATTTCAGAAACGAGAGAATAGTGTTTAGGGTTAAGTGTTTTATTCTGTTCGCTCCCGCAGAAACTGGAATTTAGGTGAGTAGACATGGTCTTGTCTATAGAATACACTTTGCTAAACTGTTCTTCTCAGTTAACTGTTGGTGTAAGAGTCAATAGACTTGGGGTCAAGGAGTTATCCAAATAGGAGCAATAAGTACTCTCCAAACCTTAGCTTTATATGCTAGAACACTGTAGTGATGCTCACATCTCCTCCGTGATGATTAATTTCCTGAAGATCGGCTACTCAAACTTCAGAAATACAGCAAGTTACAAGAGGCCTTCTTTGCAACTGCCCAGTTGAGAAATGGCAACTGGGAATTGTTAGTCTCTTTCTGACAATATATAAGTGCCCTAATTGAGATCTTGGGGGAGAGGGTGCTTTAGATGTATACTCCTCTGGTGTATTGGAACTTTGAGGACTAAAATCAGAAGGTACAATCCTTGAAGATAAGAAATCTGGTTGGTGTACTGACCCACCCTCTATTGCAGACTGTATTACATTACACCTCGTCTTCCTCTACTGTAACCATTGACTATCATGGGCACCTTATGCATCTTCGTGCTAAGCCTTTAACTTTAGAAAATTCAGATCCCAAGTTCCGCTTATTGGATTTTTGTCATTATTTTTGGGGGGATTTTACTGTATTTGCTAATTTGTTTTGGGATTTTAATTGTTTTGCATTTTGACTTTGTTACTGTTTTGGCACTGCATAAATACTTTACATATTTCTCTATATTAAGCTTGTCTGCTTCATTCTACCAGGGGTGGCGCTCAGGTTAATTTTGTAACTTTGAGGGTTCACCCTGACAAGGGTTGTAAATATTCCTTGAGGTGGGTAGTCACCCAGTCCAAATAAGAATCCAATTTCTTGCAGTAGGGCATTCTGGTTAAGAAAAAGTAGTGATTTAAATTAAAACCACAACACTCTGGACTCCTGAGCATGCCTAGATCGAAGAAATTTCTAGGGTTGGTAGGATTCCCTTGGTCCCAGCCAACTGCTGGTCCAAACTCCACATCTACCTACATTGACAGAATCATTGAAACTCAGTTAAGAAATCTTGATGTTCTCACTCAATATTTTAGAGCATTTCTTGTCAGAGATGGTATGCCCACTCACACAAATGGGGTACTATTTTTTATTGGGGAAAGTGTGGGAATGCTGGAAGATCAGACTTTTGTCAATTTCACTAATTCTGGAAAACCTCCTTTCCGAAATCTGTGGAAAAATGCTTATTTTACACATTATTTAATGTTTACAGTGCATTCTGAGTATGAACATTTGGTGAGATTCATGCAAGCCACAACACACTAGACTGTGAATGGTGTCTGATTTTCAGAAATGTCTGCTGTTGGTTGGTTTCACTGCATACCGGCTGACCATCACCCCAAATAGCACAGCTGCCTACCCTAATCCCCAGAAAGACTGAATTTCCAAGAACAAATATTGAAGTCTCCATGTTGCATTTTGAGGCCTTTCCTGTCACAGAATAAAGGTCCAGCACACAAGTGTGGTACCGTTGTTTATCCAGAGAATTGTGGGAACACGGATTTATAGAACATTTGCTGTTTAATACTCAGTTTGTTTACTTTTCTGGCTTTGAAATGTAAGTCAGTTTGTAAGAAAGAGAACATCTTGTGACATGCCCTCTAAATCAGGTGTTATAATGGGTTACCCCATAGTCATAACTATGTGAATAACCACTATTCCTAAACTCAGATCCTTGGACACATTACATTTAAAAAGTACATAGCATTCCTTACTACTCAGGAAAATGTGTCTTATATTTCTTTCACAATTCTTCATATAGTATTTTTTTCTACAACCTGGTTGATTCATCAGTTTTTTTACTTTACTTTTATCCAACATTTTGATAGCATGCTTATAGTTCATATATTCATGTATTCATATACTCATAGCTAACGCCTAAGAAAAGGCAGAATAGCTTTAGATTTCACATGTGTGTGAGAAAGACTTCTCATGTTATTTTTCTAACTTGACACTGTTATCAGAAGATTCACTTTTTTCAACGAACTGACACAAGGCCTTAAGTACATTTGTCTGATAACATTTCTACTTCAGACACGTAATTTGGCCTCACCATGCAGATAGGTCCACAGAATGGAAAACTAGCTGAAATTCAGGTATACATTCGATTTACTTATTGATCTCTCAGCAGGCAAAACCTTTGATGCTTAAAGGCTGGACATGTATAGATCCTTGAAAATGTATTGCATTCTATATTACCTCCTTATAAATTATTAACATGCACTACTTTTGTTTTTGCTACAATGTTATTGATGTCTTCAATCATTTTGTTACACTAAAATAAGCTTATTTTAAACCCTTTAAAAATAACACTGCAGAATTCTTATGTATCTACACTTCAATCAATCAATCAGTATTTGTAGAGCGCTTCTTATCCACTGTCAGGGTGTCCAGGTGCTTTGCTGCAGATTCAGTTGAAGTGCCAGGTCTTGAGTCCGTGCCTCAGTGGGTCAGTGAGGGTGAGGTGCGGAGGAGGAGGAGGTAGAGAATGTTCCAGTAATTGGCAAGCATGGAGGGAGAAGGAGTGTCCTCTGGTGCGGCAGCAGTGGATGTGTGGTACCTGTGCAAGGCAAGGTGAGCTGAGCCAAGGTTCCTGGGAGGCAGGCAGGTGGAAATTCAGGCCGTGGTTCAGGTTGGCAGGTCCTAGGTCATGGAGGGCTTTGTAAGCTTTGGCCAGGAGCTTGAATTGGCATCTTTTCTGGATGGGGAGCCAATGGAGGGCTCTCAGATGCTGGGTAATGTGAGTTGTCTTTGGCAGGTTGGGGTTCAGTCTGGCTGCTGCAATCTTGATTGTTTGGAGTCTCCTCATGATTTCGGGAGTGGTGCCTGCATACAGTGTGTTGCCATAGTCCAATCGGTTGGTGATGAGGGCCTGCTTCAACATTTTCCTGCTGCTGATGGGGAGCCACTTTAACACTTTGTGGAGCATGCGGAGGGTGTGGAAACAGGATGAGGAGACTGCGTTAACCTGGCATTTCATTGAAAGTTCACTATCCAGGATGATGCTGAGGTTGCAGGCATGGTATTTCGAAAGGGGGGGGATCTGAGTTTTGATGGCCAACAAGAGTTGTTTCAGAGGGAAGTGTGTCTGCTGAATATTACTACTCCAGTTTTGTTCATGTTGAGATTCAGGCAGTTGTTTCTTTGGAAGAATAATTTGTTAAAACCTGTCACAATAAGTCAAAATGCCTGATAGTCTTTGCTGGGTTCTAACGTGGCTATTACAAGTCATCTCCAGATAAATTGAAGACAATACGTGGATCACACCTTTCCAGTTTTTACCACTCAAGCTGGTAAACAGGGCCATACCTGTGCTTGTCTAATGGCCAAGAAGGATCTACTAGGTTGAATTCACAGATTACTGTAAAAGTGTAAAAACTGGGCTAATAAATTGGGACAACTCTGCAGGTGCCTGCTTTCACCTGCACCGCTCTAGAAGAAAAGAAATGTTCTGCCGAGATCTGCCTTGTACACAGGGCTTATACAATTAGTGGCCACATGCCCTGGGTGGAAAATGACAGTTTGTTCTAAAAAGCTAAAGAAAAAAAAAACATGCTCTGTGGGTACTGCTGGAACTATGGGTAGATATGGGCAACACCTCCCACATAGTGTGAGAGAACGTCATCTGGAGACATTGGTTTTACATTTAGAAAAACAACAGTTTAGGTATTTCTTTTTGAAAATAATAAAAAATGGTAGCTGTTCATTATACTGTGATGTCATGAAGAATTAGCAACTGTATGCATTTTTGACTAAAGAGCTTGCTCCTTGTCAGCAGGAGCACTTTCAACAAAACAAATAAAATCATATAATGGGTATCTCTAAATGTGATGGACAAGTCATATAGCAGAAGCCCCACCTCCCAGAGGTGGGGCTTCTGCTACTCTAGCAGCTTGGCTGCCTCCCCCCTGGAATCTAATTTAGCAACAACTGATTGCTAAAGGGGATTAGCAAGAGACCTGTAATATTTAAAGAGGAAGGATACTCGTAGAATCATGGTGGCAGATGTTGCTGAAAGACTGGAAGGTTTGTCTCACCACATGCAACCATTTTCCTTATCCAAAATGTCTCCCTTTCCTGAAACACATGTCTCTGCATAGGTGCGCTCCCAAAATAACCATGCTGGAGTTCAGAAGGTGAATGGGCAATAGAGATGCCTCTTGTCACAGAGGTCAAATGTTAGGTTCTGTCACTGACAAATAGCAAAGTATTCTTTTAATGTTGAGATTAGTGTACAGTTTTCTTTCTCTGACCACAAAGTGGGAGTATTTTTTAATATAAGCTATGTGCAATCTTGCTCAGTGTATAAGGAAAGGATTTAGGATGTTAATTTTTTCTAACACAAAACTTAAAGTTGCTGCAGCAAAGGTTTTGCTGACAAGAATGCTTTATTAAAATGATGTGCAAAGCTTACATTAAAATAAAATGTGCTAAATGCAAACATTTGTAGTAGATAACCATACATAAACAATTTAGGCCTGTAAAATTGAAAATAAATTTGTCTGAAGATTAGAATGATTGACAGTGCCATACTAAATGAGATAATACATTCATATTGAAAGACCTGTTTTCACATTGAATATTTGTTGTGCAAGCAGTTTTTCTTCTCTTTGCTGCAGATGTTGCTATTACAGAAGTTACTGTTAGCTAGTTAATATACGCTTGTTTTGTATTAGGCAACTAATAGTAAAGTTCCCACTGGAAGGAGATGGAGAAAACAAAAAAAGATTGAATAAAAAAGACGTTTTTGATCACAAGAGAGGTATGCTTAAACATTTAAGATGAGTGTACTTTGGTGAGAAGATGGGGAATAAACCTGTTCCCAGGAGCATACTGAAATCCTATTGCTCATTGTTGGAAATAGCTCTCACTAGAGTGTCACCTCCAAACTTTGTGCCGTCCTTCTCCTATTTTTTGCAGGATTTGTGCTTGTTGGATTTAGGACTCTGTGTACTTTACCACTGCTAACCAGCGCTCAGGTGCTTGTGCGTTGACCCTAAACTATGATTTGATAATCATATACTTGATTGGCATATTTAATTTACATATACGTCCCTTGTAGAATGGTATACCATATAACCAGGGCCTGTAAATTAAATGCTATCAGTGGGCCTGCAGCACTTATTGTGCCACCCACTTATGTGGCACCTTAAAACTTGTCCCAGGCCTACTATTACAGCCTGAAAGCAGACTGCCATGATGACTTAGCATTTAAATCCCCTTGCCAAGCTTTAAACTCCCCTTTTATTACATATATGTCACCCCTAAGGTAGGTCCTAAGTAGCCCCTAGGGCTGATGCTGTGTAAATAAAAGGTAGGACATGCACTTTAAGGTTTTACATGTACTTTTAGTGAAAAACTTCTACAGTGAGGCCTACCCCTCTCATTGGATAGCATTGGGAATTCCTTATTATAGTTAATAAGCTAAACCAGAGGTGGTTGATATATCATGTTTGATTTCTATGAACTTGTAATGATAAACCTACTATAATTGAAAAGTTGGATTTATCATTCCAAGTTTGAAAATGACAATTTAAAAAGTTGGCTTTTCCTGTCATTAGCCATCTGTGTCTGTGGTCTGCCTTAGGCCACATCAGTGGGTGTAACTGACAGTGATACTTTGTGAATTCACCCCAGACAGTTACACAATAGTGGGATTAGCAGATCCTGAATGGGCCATTAACTGACATGATGGGGAGGTGGAGCTCAGCACATACCCACTTACCCCTGAATAGACTGTGCTCTGCCACCACACAAAAGACTTAGCAACTCTGCATTGTCAGTTAAGCCAGCTAGGAGGCAGGAAACTCCTGAAACTTCATAGAACCCTTCAGGAAACCTCTCCCAACATCAAGGAGTAGGGCACCAGGGTATAAAAATAGGGCTTTCAGACCACTCTTCACTTCACTACTGGACCTGCGGAAGGACTCTCAGAGTACTACCTGCTGCTGTGACCTGCTGTGCACTCTACAAGACTGCTGCTGTACCTGGATAGACTGCTTTGTTGCCTGCAGCCTGTCTTGAACCTTCAGAGGACAGCCGTTCTGTGGAGACCTGCATCTTCACCTGCACCCAGGACTTCAGAAGTGACTCCAAGAACATAAGAGGTTGCCACCATCTTAAACCCACACCTGGACCCAGCCTGAGTAATTCTTGAAACCCCAAGTGGTCTCCATTCACTCCTTGGTTTTGGTTCTAAAGGTATCTAGATGGCCATTTTCTAAAACTGAGGACTTGTTATTTTGAACCTTCAACCTTAGAAAGTTAGAACTCTGGTTCTACTAATTGGATTTTGATTGTCAATTTACTAAACTATTTTCCAAAGCTTTTTTGGGACTTTTATTGTTTTGTGTTTTTATTGCATTGCTGTTTAACACATTGCTTCTAAGTTAAGCCTGACTGCCTTTAGTGCCAAGCTACCCAGGGTTAAGCACGGGTTCATTTTGTGACTTTTTGTGGTTCATCTTGCAAAGGATTGTGGTTGTTGATTTACCAGAGCTCACACCTCTATCAACCAACAACCCAATTTCTCACACTCATCATGAAGAAGAAAGAATATATTATTGCAATATAGAATCCTTGTGTTTATATTAGTGAGTGTTCCTAGAGTAGGCTGGAGATGTTCCTTCTCTTAGACCGAGAGACAGATCTTTGATCCCTCTGCACTCCTATCCCCACACTCTTACAAGAAGCTCTACTCTGAGTTTCTTAGACTTCTCTACATGAGAGGCTTTAGCTTATGTCTTTTGTCTGCTGATTTTCAGCCACAAATATTTTCCAGCATATTATGCTGAGCTACATGGTTATGCTTTTAATGGGTATCTGAACTGACACTTTTCCTTCTAGCATGCTTGTTGCCCTATTATTATATTGACTGCATCATTGACTAATAAATTGATCTACTTTATCATCAAATATCAATTGATTGATTTGATCAACTTTTAGTGATGAGACTTGGAAAAAATACTTTAACAACAAATGAATAACTAAAACATTTGAAAATAAAACCCTGTAACTCACACTAACCCTCTTTATTGAATGAATTGAAGATTTTAAAAGTGATAATGCTCTTCTGTTGCTGATTACAGCTCTGTATCACTCTGTCAACATCAGAGATCGATATGATCTGTAAGTGGGGTTTGATTAATGATTAAACTAAGTGATGGAGGTGCAGAGAAAATCCTGCTTTAGAAGTGGAAGTGAGAGGACGGTTTATGTTACAAGAGAGGAACTGTAATAATGAGCCCCAGCTTAGAAATGCCCATATCCTTCAGCCCAAAGCCTGAACTAGAAGACTAATGGAGTTGTGGTTTCAATGGCAGTTGCAGGGGTGGAGTTGTGAGTCTCAAAATTGTTATGCATTGCAATTGTTTTGATGAGATCTTGACATTGTACTGAGGTTAAGTTTTTGTGTTTTGAGAACAGTGGCGTCTAAATGCTAGTTAGTGTTGAGCAATTGAAGTTGATATCGGACCCAAAGTAGTGTAAGATCTTGGGATATGGATATGAATATGGATAAGGTATTTGCCTGCTAAGGTTTGTGGTGCAAATTTGTGAGGTACATTAACTATACAGTTGAGATAGGGACTATAATGATTATTGTGAGTTTACTCAATTTGATTGGTATTAGTGGAGCCCATTGTGCAAAAGGGAAGCTACACCAGTTAGGGTTATTTCCCACAGGTCAACATTTTTATTTGTGTGTATGTATGTTTGTATGGGTAGGAAGTCAGATAATGGCTAAAACTTGATCTCATATTAGTTTCATATTAGAAGAAATGATTTTGAGTTCTTTACAAGAGCAGACAAAAGTTATGTGTTTATTTTGCTTACTTAGAGTAAAGTTAGGGGAAACAATGCCAAGGATGCCAGGTCTAACACGTGTACCCCCCAACTGAAAGTGAGGTGAGCTACTCAACCCCTCTAGAGTTCTCTTCACTAAGACAGAAGAATCTGGAGGGACCATCAATATTGGCATGGTCTGTTCCAGGATGGCGTTTCACCATAAAGTCCATTCCCTGCAGGGAGATGGACCACCTCAACAGTTTAGGATTCTCACACTTCATCTGTATTAACCATCAGAGGGGTCGGTGGTCTGTCTGAACCGGCAAGTGAGTGTCAAACTGGTATGCCCTTAGCTTCTTCAGTGCCCAGACCACAACAAAGATTTCCCTTTTTAATCTCGCTTCACCTCTGTTCCTCGGGAAGAAGCCTCCTACTGAGTAGCATCAGAGTGTACCATGCTGAGATAGATCAGTGGATGTAAAAAGCCGTGCTGAGATTGGTTGATGAGCCATTGAGAAGGAGGCTAAGATGGGTTTGTGAAGGAAAGGTTTGGGACAGGATTGGAGAAAGAAGTGGCATATGTTGAAGTGTGAAATGAATGAAAACATTCAAATTGGAATTTGACTATTGTGCATTTGTTGTTGAATCTTTGAAATCATGAAATGTTTTAAGGCTTTTAGAGATTTGATGAGGAGTGATGTACGAGTCCTAGACCTACACAATATGAAACATTAAAAGCTTGGAAGGGAGCAGCACATGCCAAGGAGAAAGATAAATAGAGCAAAAACAGCTCTGCAAAACAATGCAGATTCTCAATGTGAGTAAAAAGAGCAAAGGTGGGGAAAATGAATAGTTGATGGAGCTAGAACATATCCATATCCAGTTCCAGGAAATGCTAAAAAGAATTGGGAACATGGAAATGATGATGAGGAAGCTGCAAGGAAGACAGACACTGTTGGAAATTGGGTCTCTAATGGGCAGAGATATGCACCCTGTCCAAGTAGGGACACCAATGCTAGTCAGGGTAAGTCAGTGACACTCCCTAAATTCACCTGTGCTCACCCTCTGGTAGCTTGACACAGAGCAGTAATGCTTAACTTAAGAAGCAAGTGTAAAATATTTGTGTGACACTTAATTATAGTGACAGAGTGAAATACATCATAAAAAGACCCAGCACCAGGTTATAAATCAATAGTATCTGAGCAAAGCAAGACCAAAATTACAAAAATCCAATTCTTAAAAGTTGAGCTATGAATTTTTAAAGATTAAGGCTCTCATTACAACCCTGGCAGTCGGTGATAAAGCGGTGGTAATACCGCCAACAGGCTGGCAGTAAATACCACCAAATTCTGACCATGGCGGAAACAGCTCAGACAGATAGCCACTTTACCACACCCACCACTAGGGCAGAATCAACAGACACCACCACGGTAACCCCCTACAGCAGATGGAAGCCAATGTTCCGCCCACTGTATTATGAGACAGGAAACCGCCACCTTTTCCGGGGCGGTACCAAAGACATCAAAAGCTTGGCGGAAACAGACCTCAGAAGGGAAATGACACCTGTGGAGACTCAGGAAACAACCACACCACCACGGAGCCCGAGCTGCACATATTCTCAATGCTGTTCTATGTCCTGCTCCACCACGAACGACGGCGAAGACGACCACGGTGAGTACAGCCACCTAGCACACAGGGGAGGGAGGGAGGAAAAAGAGAGTGACACCCACACGCAACACCCCCACCCCCAATACAATACACTCAAGCAGATGCGGTAACATAACATATTTAGCGCGTACCCCTCAGGAATAATGCAAGGGCAACACCAATAGATTAAAGTGAGTGTAATAATATATATATATATACATACGTACAAATGAAGGGACACTGCCCAGTCCCCAATGTTCGTGGGCCCCAGGGCCACATTACAAGGTCCAAGGCCCCACTTGACTCCTGCAACAACACGGAGAGAACACTGCAGGGGCATCAGTTAGAAAACAGGCAGGCACCTTAGGGGGACAGGGAATGGGGGGCACCTCAGCCAGCAGATGGAACAATGCCACTGGTCCTGGAGGGGTCAACATGCCCATTACTCTGTCCTGGGGAGTGCAAGGCCACAGTCTCTCAAGTGAGTGACTTGCCCACAAGCTCTGGAAGGGGCATCGTGCCCAGTGATCTTCATCCTGGGGAGGATGGGGTGAGTGGATGGCTTCTCCACTGGTTCTAGTGGGGGCATCGTGCCCAGAGATCTTCATCCTGGGGAGGTTGGGTTGAGTGGATGGCTTCTCCACTGGTTCTGGAGGGGGCATCCTGCCCTGTGATCTTCAATCTGGGGAGGATGAGGTGAGAGGATGGCTTCTGCACTGGTTCTGGATGGGGCATTGTGCCCTGTGACCTTCATCCTGGGAAGGATAGGGTGAGTGGATGGCTTCTCCACTGCTTCTGCAGGGGGCATCGTGCCCTATGATGCACATCGTGAGGAGTGCAAGATCACAGTCTCTCAGCTGGGTGTCATACCCACAGGATTTGCAAGGGGCAGGCCTCACAATAGCCTATGACGGCAGGACTACACACTGTCCACTGGTGGTGACGGCTGTTCAGTGGTGGCAGTGGTGGTGCTGCTGCTGATAGTGGTGGTGGGAGGCTCCAGCCCATCCCCTGCAGCCTTGGACGGCTGCCCACTGGTGCTGATACTGCTGCTGCTGGTGGTGGTGCTGCTGGCGGTGCTGCTGGCAGAGTTGGTGGTGGTGGTTGGGGGAGGCTCCAGCCCATCCCCTGAAGCCTCAGATGGCTGCACCACCAGGGTTTGTGGTGTGGGCTCCAACTGAACCCCAGCACCAGGCCCCTTGTCCTTACTGTCTGATGGTACAGGCCCCTTGCCCTTCCTTGCAGCAGCTGTGGCTGGCTCCTTGCTCCTTTTGGCAGCAGCAGGGGATGGCTTCTTGCTCCTTTTGGCAGCAGCAGGGGATTGCTCCTTACCCTTCCTTTCAGTAGCTGGGCATTGCTCCATGCCCTTCCTTGCAGCAGCTGAGGGTGGCTCCTTGCCCTTCCTTGCAGCAGCTGGGGTTGGCTCCTTGCCCTTCCTTGCAGCAGCTGGGGCTGTCTCCTTGCCCATCCTTGCAGCACTTGGGGCAGGCACCATTTCCGTGTGGCTGCCTGGTGCCTGGGATCCTTTCCCACCAGGAGTTGCTGTGGTCACTACTGGGCCCGTGGACTGGGTGGCTGAGGTGCTTGCCTGGGTTTTAACCAACCTGGTCTGACTTGAAAGGCGGGGAGGAGGAGGGAAGAGGTTAACGGTGGAGAGGAAAAGCTTCTTAGGGACATTGGGGTGGGAAGAGGGAGAAGGTTTGGGAGTGGAGGAAGAGGGAGTGGTTGTAGGAGGTGTCTGTCTGCTGTGTTTGGGTGCAGGTGCATGGGCTTGATGCTGTTGTGAGGTGGATGGCTGTTGGGTGTCTGAGTGCTTGCGTTTGTGTACTTTGGGAGGAGGGGGCACAGGCACAGTGGGGGTGGTGACTGCCAGTGAGGTGTGTGATCTGATAGGTGTGCTGGTGATGGTGGTAGTGGATGAGGATGTAGTGCATGCAGGTGTGAGTGTAGAAGCAACTGGGAGGGAGGTGGAGGACAAGGAGGAGAGGGTCACAGTGGAGGCAGTGGATGTTGGTATGTCTACATCTGGATGGAGTTTGTGTGAGTGCATGTGGGATGATGTGTGGTGCCTGTGTTTGGGTGTGCCACTCCTGTGTGTTGTCTTGTGTGCATGCTTGTCTGCCTGTGTGCTTGGGATAGGTTGGGGTTGAGGGGAATGAGATTGGGTAGAGGAAGTTGGAGGGGGAGGGTGGAAACCGGGATAATGGCTGCCATCAGAGAGGAGACCAGAGCCTGGGTTGATCTCTGTTGGGCCACCAAGCCAATGTGAATGCCCTCCAGAAATGTAATGGACTGTTACATTTGGGCTGCCAGCCCCTGGATGGCATTCACAATGGTTGACTGCCGTATAGAGATGGATTGCAGAGGATCGATAGCCTCCTCACTCAGGGCTAACTGGGGCAGGCCTGAGGTGCCTGAGGCAAAGGAGATGCTCACTCTCCTGGGTGAGCGGGCACGGGCAACTCGCTGAGGAGGTGCTGGGAGGGCGGTGCTGGTACAGGTGATGGCAGCTGTACCTGTAGCTGGTGTGGGCACAGAGGTGTCCGCCACCACCAGGGCGCTTCCATCGGAGGAGGTATCCATATCTGAACTGTCCCCTCCAAACTTCGCCGTGGTGCTCTCCTCGCCCTCCATCCCACTGGTGCCTGTGGGGTGCAGCTCCCTCTGTCACCGGTGCCTCTTCTCCTCTTCCAGATGATGCTAATGCACATAAGGACAGGGTGACAAAACAAAAAGGGGGGCGGGATATATAGGATACACTAGGTGAATGGCTGCACCAACACCACCATTTGTGTACACAACACACTCACACATAGGAAAGAGCCCTACGCACTAGGCAATGCACTACCAGTAACATTGCTAGTTACCAGGGGAGGGACATATACCGCCAACTGCAGCATACCTGGGACCCACACACCCAGTGGTGGTTGCCTACTAACTAGGTCGCAGGAATTTCACATCAGAACCCTGCCCAAAATGGGACCTACTCTGCAATGTCAGGCCTGGCCTAGGGGTACCCACAGGCACACATCCCCCACCCGGATACCTCCCTTCTAGGCGTAAGTAGTAATGATAGGCACTGTACTCACCCCCTTGTTACTGCTGTGATGCCCCAAGCGCCCATCCAGGTCCGGATAGGCCACCGCCAGTATGAGGGCCATCAGGGGGATCAGGGTTTGACGGGCACCCCTTCCTCATTGGGAGGCCAACCCCAGCTCGGCCTCTGCCGTGTTCCGTGCCAAGCATCTCAGGTCCTTCCACCGTTTCTGACAGTGGGTGCTCCACCTGCTGTAGACCCCTAGGGTCCACACGTCCTTAGCGATTGCACACCATATACCCTTCTTTTGATGGTCACTGGCCTGCAGAGGAAATGTACACAGGGAAAGGTATTAGTCAGACCGTCCTGCCTGTTACACTCATGGCCCACCATATCCCTTCCCATCCCCTTACGCACAGACATTGCCCAGCATACATGGTGCATGCTGCCCAGGGCCCATCCACCAACCCCCCCTACACGAGGCCTTCACACACAGCACTCCATGCATTCATGCCCATGCATTGTGCTCACAGTTTACTCACCTGTTGGTCTGGAGGCCCATACAGCAGTCGGTACAGAGGTAGGACCCCATCCACCAGTCTCTCCAACTCCACTGAGGTGAAGGCAGGGGCCCTTTCCTCAGTCACACGAGCCATGGTAGGTTCCAGACACAGGTCACAGCAGAACATGCAGTGTAGGTCCTCGCCTGTTGAAGGCCAGGTAGCAAGTAAGTGAACAGATAGAAAATGGTGGTGACATCCACAGCGGTGCATACCGTCACCACCGGCGTACATCACCATTGGCCACTGTACCCCATAGTGCCCAATGATAACCAGTGAGGAGTTGCACGGCGGTTCCGACTGCCTCCTGCAACGTCGCACAACGTCAGCGGAATTACCTCACTTCCACCAGTCCCTCTGTACAGGACAGGCAGACACCATTTCGGGCGGGGGCAGGCCATGGATCCTAACTGCGTCACAGTTCACAATTGTACATTCAGGACATATGCCACCAATAAATTGTAAAAATCACATCATGCATTGAACTGTAGTGGTTAAAAGGTACAGATTATGACCAGCTCCTCACTCTTTTGCCCCATAGATTGCAACTGCAGCAGATGAATAGGAGATGAAGACATCCCTGCATGTACAGACCCCTGGTGGACTTGGCAGCAATGGAGGACAGGTACATCCTCCTCGCCTACAGACTTCACAGGGCCACAATCACAGAACTGTGTGCCCAATTGGAGCCTGACCTGATATCCCTCCTCTTATGCAAGTGCTGTCCAAGCTCCATTTCTTGACAACTGGTTCTTTCCAAGTGACACTGGGCTTGGCAGCAGGAATGTCACAGCCAATGTTCTCAATAGTGCTGACAAGAGTGTTGGCTGCCCTATTAAACACATGTGAAGCCACATCATTTTTCCCCAAGTGGAGGATTTGGCCACAGTGAAGGCTGACTTCTATGCAATGGGACATATACCCAACATTATTGGGGCTATTGATGGAACACATATTGCATTTGTCCCCCTACGGCAAAATGAACAGGTCTTCAGAAATCGAAAACGTTTTCACTTGATGAATGTGCAGATGGTGTTTGGTGGACCAGTACATCTCCCATGTCAATGCTAATTATCCTGGGTCGGTGCATGATGCCTTTATCCTGAGGAACAGCAGCATCCCAAATGTGATGGCCCAACTCCAGAGGCACAGAGGGGCATATTTATACTCCGTTTGCACCGAATTAGCGTCGTTTTTTTCGACGCAAATTCGGCGCAAAACTAACGCCATATTGATACTTTGGCGTTAGACGCGTCTAGCGCCAAAGTATGGGCAAATAGCGTCATTTTTTTGCGTGAATGCCTTCCTTGCTTTAATGAGATGCAAGGAAGGCGTTCCCGTCTAAAAAAATGACGGCGACGCAAATGCGTCGTATTTATACTCCCGGGCAAAAATCACGCCCGGGAGTGGTCGGGTCAAAAAACCCCGCATTTGCGCCACTTTTTAACGCCTGGGTCAGGGTAGGCGTTAAGGGGCCTGTGGGCTCAAAATGGAGGACACCCAAGGATGGAGGGACCCATCCCAGGGACATTAAGGTAAGTTCAGGTAAGTATACATTTTTTATTTTATTTTTTGGGTGGCATAGGGGGGCCTTATTTGTGCCCCCCTACATGCCACTATGCCCAATGACCATGCCCAGGGGACATAAGTCCCCTGGGCATGGCCATTGGGCAAGGGGGCATGACTCCTGTCTTTACTAAGACAAGAGTCATGTAAATGGCGTCTGGGCGTCGTTAAAAATGGCGCAAATCGGGTGGAGGCGATTTTTTGCGTCAACCTGACTTGCACCATTTTTAAGACGCCCTAGCGCCACTTTTCCCAACGCCGGCGCTGCCTGGTGTACGTGTTTTTTTTCCACGCACACCAGGCAGCGCCGGTCTGCTTGCGCCGGCTAACGCCATTCAATAAATACGGTGCCCGCATGGCGCTTCAGAATGGCGTTAGCCGGCGCAAAATTTTTTGACGCTAAACTGCGTTAGCGCAGTTTAGCGTCAAAAAGTATAAATACGGGCCAGAATGTGGCTAATAGGTGAACCCTGGTTCCCTCCCAGTGAATGTTGGTGTATGGGTATGGTGTGGTCCATAAGGGTTAGTGTGTGGCTAACAGTTGTCCTTCAATATTTGCAGGTGACTCTAGTTACCCCAACTTCTCATGGCTACTGACCCCTGTGAGGAATCCCAGGACAAGGGCTGAGGATCGTTACAATGAGGCACATGGGAAGGATAATTGAATGTACATTTGACCTCCTGAAGGCCAGGTTTCAGTGGGTCCATCTAGCAGGTAGATCCCTGTGCTACTCACCCAAGAAGGTGTGCCAGATCATCGTGGCATGCTGTATGTTGCACAACCTTGCCTTGAGACGCCATGCGCCTTTTCTGCAGGGCTGAGGAGGCTGGAGATAGGCATGTGGCAGCTGTGGACAGTGAAGATGAGGAGGCAAAGGATGAGGATGAGGACAACAGAACTGCAGTGATTCGTCAATACTTCCAATGAAACACAGGTAAGACAGTGTAACTTCACATTTCATTGACAGTTTAATGTTTGACATTGTCACTGGCAGGGTGTGAGTTCCTACTTCTATGCCTACTCACTGTACCATTTGGCATCTCTTTTTGCAGATGTTGGAGCCCCACTATCGCTCCTGGTGTGCTCACTGCAGCCAACTACAGGTATTTCCTATGAACACATTACTGTACAGTTGAATTGCAATGTTTAAACCTTGTTACCCGAATACATACTTAAATCATTTGACATACTCCATACTTGTATTTTTTCAAAGTGTGTTTATTGCAGTGCTCTGACAAAAAGAGGAAAGTGCAATGGGCTGGGGGGATGATACAGGAAAGTCCAGGTTAGAGTCCAGTCTATTTGTAGCACAGGTTAATTGTCCAAGGGGGCATAGGAAGGGGAGCAATGGCAGTTCTAGGTGGACAGGGTGACAGAGTGGGACACAAGGGTGACAATCAGGAGAGTCTCATTTCCTGGCGGGGGTCTTGGCAATAGTCTCTATCTTCTGACTAGATCACAGAGAACATTTGTGGGGTGGTTCCCCTTCTGCAGGGGGAGGGGTGCTGGTGGCCTGTTGGTCCTGTGGCGGGCCTCCTGTCCACTAGCAGCAGCGGAGGTGGAGGGCTGTTCAGTAGTCTGGCTAGTGGCAGGGGCCTGCTGGTGTGCCACTGCCTCCCTCATACTGTTGGCCATGTCTGCCAGCACCCCTGCAATGGAGACCCGTGTGGTGTTAATGGACTCCCTGATCCCCTGGAAATGTCACTCCTGCAGCCACATGTTCTCCTGCAACTTGTCCAGGACCTGGCCCAGCATATCCTGGGAATGTTGGTATTCTCCAAGGATTGCGGTGAGTGCCTCCTGGAGAGTCGGTTCCCTGGGCCTGTCCTCTTCCTGACACACAGCAGTCCTCCCGGCTTCCCTGTTGTCCTGTGCCTCTGTCCCCTGAACTGGGTGCCTACTGCCATTGACCCCAGGCCTCTGATTGTCCTGGGTTCGGGGGTGGCCTTGGTCCCTGTAGTGGTGGACACACTGCTGATTGAGGTGTCCTGGGGACAGAGGTATGGGCACGCTGGGTGGGTGTTGTGGTGGTGTTTCCTGAGGCGGGGCTCCGTGGTGGTGTGACACTGTGCCTGGGTAACTGACTGTCCGGAAGTCCCTGATGGTCCAGGTTGGTCATCCAGATCGAGGCGACCAGAGCTGCTGTCATCACTGTGTGCCACTTCTGTGGGGGGACTGGAAATTGCTGGCACTTCTTTTCCGGTGACATTGGCTGGGATACCTGTGGGGATGTAATGCAGTGTTATTGTTACTGTGTGTGACATATTGTGCATGGTTAGGTTGCCCTCTATGGTTGTTATTGCCCTGGCAGCTTTGCCTTGTAAGAGTTGTTATTTGGTGGGCTAGCTGATTGTCTCTAGTGTGCATGCTTTAGTGATAGGTGTCCATGCAGGTCTGTGAGTGGTGTCCATGCATTGATGGTGCAGGCAGGGCTTGGCATTGGGATGGGTGGGTTGTGATGGTGGTGCGTGTGGGAAGTGGTGGAGTGTACGGAGTGAGGGTGGGGTATGTGTTGGCATTCAGGTAGGGGGTAGTAGTAGTCTAGAGTTGACTTATCAGAGTGAAGTCCTCCTCCTACTCCTGCCAGGCCCTTAGGATGGATGATTGCCAAGACTTGCTCCTCCCATGTTGTTAGTTGTGGGGGAGTAGGAGGGGGTCCACCGCCAGTCCTCTCTACAGCGAGTTGGTGTCTTGCTGCAATGGAACGCACCTTACCCCGTAGATCGTTCCACCTCTACCTGATGTCATCCCTTGTTCTTGGGTGCTGTCCCACAGTGTTGACCCTGTCCACGATCCTCCGCCATAGCTCTATCTTCCTAGCAATGGATATCTGCTGCACCTGTGATCCAAATAGCTGTGGCTCTACCTGGATGATTTCCTCCACCATGACCCTTAGCTCCTCCTCAGAGAATCTGGGGTGTCATTGTGGTGCCATGGGTGTAGTGTGAGTGGTGTGGGTGAGGGTGTGCAGGGTGATGTGTTGAGGTGTGTGATGTAAGGTGCGTGGGTGGTGTATAGGTGATGGTGGTATGTGGCTCTGGTTGTGTGAGTGCACTTGCTGTCTCTCTCTGTTGGCAATTATTCGTAGTCATAAAGGGTTGTGGGTAATGTAGGTGTGTGTTTTATAGTGGTGTGGGTATTTGGGTGTGTGGGTGTCGTGTGTTTATGGGTGTCAGGTGTGTGTAGTTTGAATTGTCCAATGTGGTGTTGTTTTGCATGTGTGAGTGTATTTTGAGCTCGGCGGTATGTACCGCCAATGGTTTACCGCCATTGAATGTCCACCGTGGTGATTCATGGGTCATAATGTTGTGGGCGTTGTTCTGTTGGCGTAACGGTGTGGGTTTTGATACCGCCATGTTCTCACTGACCTTTGGGCTGGCGGATTTGTGTGTGTGGCTGTATAGTGACGGATTGGTATGTGTGTGTCATAATATGGTAGGCAGATATCCGCAGCGGTATGTTGGCGGCAGTCAGGGTACTTGAGGTCGCAAGGGACTGGTACAGATCCAAAATCCAGGCCGACGTCAATCGAGATTAGGCTGGGTAAATAACCCATGCAAGGTCTGCTGGAGCAATGCGTCAATGACAAGGACATGATGCGTCAATATTTTCACCGAACTTGGGGCACTGCATTGTCATCTGGTTCTGTGGAAGTGGATGTAAGGCATCGTCTTTGGGCCGCACAGAGCATCGTCATTGGGCTGTGCAGTCGATGACTCAGTGTTGCGGCATAAAGTTTAGCGCTGGCTTGCGTCATTTAACAATGCCAGCTGGTTGCCGTAGTTATTGAATGGTGCAGGCCGGTGCTAAACTTGGGCTAGCATCTCAGAAGAAGACTATACTTAAGAGGGCTATATTTACAAGGAGGCATAACACCACAGAAACTGGTGTTACACCTCCATGTAAATATGGAGCACTGATGCTCCGGTGGTGCTAGGGGCTCTTAAATATGCCCCTTAGTGTGTAGAAACAAAAATAAGTGTGAAGAAAATCTAATCATTAGTTTGCAACAAAAAGAAAGTCTCTCATGGCGGATGGAAGCATGGTAGTACAGCCAAAAACATTTTGGAGTCCAATGTCCAAAATACTATAGTCCTCAGAAAAGGTAAATGGGTCGATGGAACAGTCCACAGGATGTATGGTAGACACACAGGGGGAGATTAGGGGCCATATTTATATTCTGTTTGCGTCGAATAATTCAGCGCAAACCTAACGCCATATTTATACTTTGACGCCCGACCCCACGAACGCCAAAATTCCACCATGTGCGTCATTTTCTTGATGCGTGAAACCGCCTTGCATTAATGACATGCAAGGTAGGCGTTCCCGTCCAAAAAATGACTTAAACACCTTTGCGCCATATTTATCCAACCGCGCAAAAGACGCACGGCTGGGAGGTGGAGTCGGAAAATGACACACAGCCCGATTTGCGGCAAAAAATAATGCCTGGGTCAGGGCAGGCGTTAAAATGGGGCAAACACACAGTACTTAAGGAAAACGCACAGAAGCAACATCAGAGCTCAAAAAGGAAGCCATGGAGGTGCTATTCATCCAGCATGTATGAAGACGCAGAGCACAGGACCAACACCAGCAGCTTCCACCACACCAGCAGGGACCCCAAAATCAACGCCGAAGGCAGGAGAGGATATTCCGGACCAGGACAACCCTTCAGGGCCTCAGGGAACATGACATCTTCTAGAGTTGCAGACTAAACTGGCAAGCCATACAGCAGCTGCTGCACCACATTGAGCCACAGTTGGCACCCAGCTTGCAGACACCCCACATCATTCCACCAGAGACCAAGCTGCTAGCTGTCCTCCACCTGTTGGCAAGTGGCTCTTTTCAAACCACTGGTACCCTGGTTGTCAGGATCTCACACAGCTGAAGCAGCACAAGACCAAACAGGGCTTCTACCAAATCAACGGCTTCCCACATGTGCTTGGTGCCATTGACTGCATACATGTACGGATTGTGCCACCTGCTGCAAACAAGCATCTATACCGCAACAGGAAGCACACATACTCCATCAATGTGCAGGCCATTGTGGATCACCTGGGATCGATTGCCAGCACCGTGGAAAGTATCCTGGGAGTGTACATGATTCATTCATCTTCCGCAACTGCACCATCAATCAACACTTCCAGGATGGACGATATGGAAGTGGCCTACTTGTTGGTAAGTACAGAAACCCAGTAATTTACACACAGCACAGCAACCCTGTAGGACACACAACACATACACCACTACATTGACACAGAGCCAGGAAGACACTGAGTTTGTGACACTGCTAGCCATGTTTGATATCCCGACCCAATGAGATACACACCTATGGACAAATGACAGATGCAAATAACAGCAGATGCCACTCCAGAGCCACAAGGGACCAATTGAAAACCACACAGTGACAATGACATGGCCTTAACTGGCAGTACAATTTGGAAGATGAATCTTACAATATTACATCAATAACACTCGTTCACACACCCTTCCAACCAATACGTACTATGTAAGGGGTATGTAATGTGTTTCGCTGCAGGTCAAACACCATAAGACACATAGCATGATGATGATGACTCTAATGAATGGGACATGGAAGCATTGAGGCTGTACCAACATCTCACATCACTCCTACGCTGACATTGCCCGCTACCAATAAGCAAGTGGACTGTGCTAAGAACACATATTATTGTGACAATATTGCAAAGTGCACTTTGCTACATATACGGATTGAGACAATTACACATATACACAACAGATGTACAGGCATATGGACCTTTTGACAATTAAACCTTCACCCCCACAACCAAGTTAGCCACCTTACCTGGACCAGGTTCAGTAGTGTAGGTACACGTTTGAACATGAGCCAACTTGGTGAGGGCACAAAAGTAGGTTTGCATAGAACTTGTCACACAGGGGATATTTGTGCATTGTCAATTGTCAACACCTCAGTGCTGCAAACTTATGGAGATGTGTTGTACATTGTCACCTAGCCAAATCAAAGGCCCTCACTGTTGTTTAACACATGCTATTGCATATGTTGAATTGGATGGGATGTTCAGGCCATATAGTGCAACCGTGTTACCACCACTGTGGAATTGATTCTGTGTGTGGAAGTATCATATCACACCCTGTGAAGACACATGGACACCTCTTTCACATGACATAATGCATGGGAGTACACAATGTACTGCAAGTGTACAAAAATACTGCTGATATCCGGTCAATCAGCCGAACACCAGTTTAGATAATGAAACAACCCAATGCTGATGGTGCATCCTAGAAGCCTAGGATTCCGCACAATAACACAAACACAGATGATTCACTGACAACACAAGATAACAACTGCCATGCAAAGTGATAATCATGGTGCAAGCTCCATCAAACAATTTTCACTAATTTTCTCTTTCAGCTGATCAGGGTTATGGGATCCAGCCATGGATCATGACTCCATTTGTAAACCCAAGCACTTCATCAGAGCGTGCCTATAATGAGGCACATCAGAGGACATGCACCATAGGAGAGGGGACTTTTGGCATCCTGAAGTCAAGATTCAGGTGCCTCGACATCACCGGAGGCAGCCTCTTATATTCACCCGAAATGGTCTGCATGATCATTTTGACCTATGCCATCATGTACAACATATGTGTAAGGAGGAACATTCCCCTCTATGAACCAGACCCACGAATGCCTGAAGAGGAGGAAGAGGAGGAAGAGGAGGATGCTGTCCATCAACATGAGGGGGACCATCCAAACACTGCAGCAGGATTGCGTCGGAGACAACACATTGTACAAAACGTCTTTTAACTATAGTCACCATCAACACTGTCTTACCATATGTCATTAAACACCTCATTTAATCACTAAATCATGGTCTGGGTAATTACTTATGTATCACATGATCCCTAGGAATCGCAATCAGAGTCTAGACTCAGGGAGCAGTGCAGTAATACAGATTAGGATACTGAAAAAGCCACTTCACATTTGATGGGTATGAATGTACACCCAAATTCACACACAGTGTAAATTACATATATCGTGTTCATTTCACATTTGAAGGGCAATATCAGAGTATCACAGCTATGGCACACATCCATGTTGGCAACATGGTAAATCGCAACATATGGCACACAACTAAGACACGATCAATGACAAGTTAAAAAACTGCTTCATACATGAGGTAGTCGATGTGCTATTGCATTGGTAACAGAAATGTATGACCAAACCCTTGACAACAGTAAATGTGACATCAGTTATCTCTGCTAGGAGCATGTGTGACAAGAAGTCCATGTAAGCTGCAAATGGATAGCATGAGTTCCCCAGCTATGACAAGCATAGCTCACAAGACATGGCCTGTGCATGCCATCCCAGGTTATAAGTTCTGCCACAGCCATGTACTCAGTCTCTCCCCACCCTTCTCTAGGTGGCCCTGTAACTAGACTATTTGTACCCTGATGATCCTTCATCTACACACACCCAGACTCACATTCTGACTCCCTCTTTAGTATGGCATGCCATAGTCCTAGTTCATCTGTCTGCATGGACTTCAGGTCCGAAATGCACTGCCTAGTAGTCTGTAGGACCTGTAATCACCTGTCCAATGCTTCCCATGTGAAAGGTACTGTTGTCCCTTTGAACTTGATTCACACCTACAGGACTTGTGAGAGACTGAAGCTGCACACACCTGTGAGCACTTCCATGCAGACCAGCCATTTGACTCTGCCATTCCCTTGCTGCTGCCTGGAACTGCTTAGAAGCTGCCATTTTATGTATATCCTTATTGTGCATTACCGTATAAATCACTTGAGTAACACAGCCCTTGGGTTATTGTGTTACGTTGCAGCCCAAAGCACAAATACAGTTTTTATTTTCCACAGTGTTGTTCCAGCTTTTCCCAGTCTGAGTCTGCTCACAGTGCATTTGCCTTGTTCATGTTAGTTCCTGACAGAGCTTGCATCCTGTTAGCCTGATTGGTTCCTGTCTTTGTGTTACCATAGAGGTTCCCTGTGGCTACATTTCTCTCATAGTTGCTTTCCATGCCCTCACTTTCCTCCTGGGGTATTGTGTCTGGTAGGTCTACGATGAATCCACAAATATATTGTATAGTGTAATCAGTTTACTTGTGGTATCATGGTCTGGGACATGTATTCAAATCCTAATCCCAACCCTATCCCTTGCGTGGGTTTCATATATGCATGAGTGACACCAGTGACAGTGTCCTATGTCTGTATGCGTGGATTGGGTATGGTGCCTCCAGCACAACAAACAACGTTTGCTAATGTGCATGAAAGGATAAAACATGTTTGTGCCCTGACGGTCCACACACAGATTCACATTGGCTGCAACCCAATGATGGAGCTTGCGTGGTGACTAGCTGTGAGATTAATCAGCACAGAGGCACTGATGTTCCCTATTGCAGTGGGAATTTTAGAGGACACCCTGTGTACAAATGTTCTGATGAAAGCTGCCAGGTTCTATTTACTGATCCATTATGTTTGTGAGCACACCAAGGTTGCCCTGTTGTCAGCCTCATACAACGTCTGCAGTGCCATAGCTGGACTATCCCCATGTGTGTGGTTGATTCCTCTTTGGCTTTCAGTCAATTCTGCTTTGAAGGATACTCTGTTAATGCAGAGAATGGCTCCACAGACTAATGACTAGACCTGCACATAACAGTGACAACATGGAGGACAATAATGACACAGGGTACACATGGCCACACACTTGAACTGGACACCTCTGTGCAATTAACCACTGAAAATATGTGAACACATGCAGCTTGGTCTGCTGGTCCTTCACTGCCACAAAAGAAACATAGGTCATATATATGACTCAAACTGTGGAGTGACATTACATTTTTGGATTGTTTTTGCAGCTCTGTGTCACAAACACTGTACCTACATAGCATTTTAAAATGACTGACTCATGGGTTGTACACAAACAAGTGACCTGGATGTGGTATCCAACATTCGTGTACATGTGATGGCATACTCATTGCCATTATCAACCGTCCTCTATCCATCCTGTGCATAGTTTGTCATGGAAGATGTATTGTCCCAAAAGTCAGGGAAGTTCACACAGGATTAGATTCTATGTGCATGACAAACACATATCCTGACTCATTTCTACACTGAATAGCATCTGATGGTTATCCACATTTACAATACATGCATACAATCACATTAATGAAAGCACGTTTTATGACGTTCACACAGAGGCCCAACAACAATTGAAATAGACAATTCACAGACATTAACACACAGGCAATGAGCTAATGTATTAAGTTGCGTAGCCTTGCTATCCTCTATTGACACACAACCTGCTCAAACTGGGTAATACTAATTTTATTCAAAAAGCTTGGGTATCTGTTGCGTCAGTGAAGAGTGCTCATCCGGTACAACAACATGAGTATTATGATCCACAGTAGTGTGGTCTGCCACATGTGCCCAAACACTGGAACACACAATGCAGGTGGAAACAGCCTATCTCTGTACAGTTACAGCTTTCATGTACGTTAAAAATTAGAGAAATGGCGCAAACACAGTAAAAGACATATATTTTGATGCAAACGTGTCAAAAAAGACGCATATGGGTAAAAAATCGCTCACAGACATTATACATCCATTGACCCGAGCAGTAATTCCTACACTGTACCCCATGAAATTGGTTACCAATGAAAAATATTTAGAACTATGTATGCAGGGGAATTTTGAAGGAAATGCGTAAAAAAAATTGATGCACAGCCCGTAAGCCTCATAAAATTTTGATGCATCATAATAAAAACGCACCGCACTTGAGGCAGGAAGTGATGTAATAGGATATCCTGTTTACAGAAATGATACAGTGGGTGTACTTTCACTTTCAATTTGCAGTCTGGGATTTTTCTAGACTATGTGGCTGTGCTGAGAGTGTTGTCTGTCCAAATTGTGCTATTGTCTACTGTGTGCCATCCTATTTGTCATCTGTTTTTTTAGTAATTGTCTCAGTTGTTCATTGTAAGTGTGTTTTGGTCATATTTGGTGTCTAATTTTGTCTTTGTACTGTTGGGAGTGTGTACTGGTTATTTTTAGTCTGGGGATAGTTGGGCTGTTTGTGGATTACATTACTTTCATTTTCCTCCCTCCTTTCCCTGTATTTTCCTCTGTGCCCTTTCCTATTAATATTATTTTGGTCATGTTGGGTAGGCCACGTCTGGGGAGAATGGTTGGGGAGGAGCTGGGACATTCATTTGGCTGCTGTGCCACTTCCTCCCCCTGATGATTGAGGCAGGTGGCAGGGTGATGCAGGGGTATCACACAGAGGCGAGGAGGCTCAGTTGGTCCAAGGTCCTGTACCATCTGAGGAGAATTGTCAGCACACCGCGCAACGACCACCAACTCAAGCATCGCTGGGCTGACCTTGTTGCCAGAGAGCAAGACCTGCTGGACCACCTGGGTGGGGTGATTGGTGGCCCTGTTGGTGAGTACAATTCAGAGTAATGAGCACATTTAAATGCTCTGTTAGTGATAGTAGCAGATTTGTTGATATGCTGCAGGCAATGTTTTTGGACATGTGGAACACAAGTTAAACATACAATGGCCCTGAAATATACAATACTTGCTACACATTACCATAATTTGTTGACGCAACAGCTGCACAAACTTACAAAACACAACTTGATCTTGTAAATTAGTGCTGCTTTGATGTCAATAGATGATGAAAATGCAGCTCAAACATATGTTTTATCCATGGTCTGTGAGTGTACCAGGAAAGAGATGTATTTCACAAGCTAAAGTAAGGAATTAATGTGGTCCCCAATTATTTGGAATACATGTCTGAACTGTATTCCGGGCCATACGTACACAGTTCTTCCTAATCTCAGGTAATATTTTAGGCTGATACTTTGACTTGGTTTGTGCTGCAATTAAATTAGAAATGGATGCCAAAGGAATGCACACGGGTTCATATCTAAATGTTTGGTGCTACTTTCCATAGCTGTAGCATAAAACATGAAGCAAATGCTACAAATTGAGGAATACAAAATATCCCTGGCCCTCTGTTCATTGTTCCTGTGTGTTTTAAATTGCCTTGGGCACAATAGCTGAAACAGAGCTGATGCATTTGCCATCTGTGTTACTTTATAGCCATGCAATTCTCATAAGTTATTGGGTCATCATGGGAACCCTGAAGTTGGTGAATGCATGGTCACAACGTATTACTTGCATGATGTTGTGCAAGGGACCCCTGACCGTTTCCATCATACTTATAAAGTCCCCAAATACTTTGCTACTTTACGGTTGGTACACCACTGCTGATCTTGTGCAGCACATGTACAATAGCTAACTTCACAGTATGAAGGCTATCACAGACATGGGTGTATGCTGAGATCAGAAGACCAGTATTCCTGTGACTGCTGCCATTCCCAAGGTGCATACACATTGAAACCTACATCATCATGATTGCCACAGCAGGGCATTTGCCAAACCATGTTTCAATAATGGGACAGTGTCAGTTTGCTGTATACCCACAGATCTCCCAGCTTGGCTAATGTAAGATGATGAATGTGGCTAACTGTGAATTCCAATATCCGATATGGGTACACAGGGCAATGACTGACACATTTCAGGTGCAATGACTACACCTGTGCCCATGTATTCTGTCATGGATGACCAAAATATCCACTGTCAGCATATATTTCTTTGTTACATTAATTTAGATAAATGGTCAATCCATGTTTAGCGCCAGATTGTCATCAAGTAACACACAGGATCCCTGCCATTATGGTGTCATGGGGGGCATATCTGGCTCAGGGTACACTGTCAATGTAGCATATGTAACCTACACACAACACAGGCTCACATGTAAGGGACCATAGAAAGCATAACAATATATGAGCTAAACTCAACCAACATGAGCATCACACAGTGACTGATTGTCCTTTGATGCACAAGCCAGAATACCTCAGTGACTGGTATTGCAGTGCACCAGGAATGTGGCTTTGCATGTCTATCAAAAAGATAAATGAAGAAATGGAGTACACTCTATAAATGAATCTGAAACCAATTGATGAATCATGTTTGTCACGACATGATAGTTAGGGCCACTGCATGTGTGCATATGTGTGTGTATCACTCACTAGAGTGACAGGGTCTATGCATGTTTGCAGTGGTATGTCTGTTGGAGTGTCCTCATGCCTGAGGGGCTGGACTTTCAGATATAACGTCACACACAGTAATTGTTTCTTCATTGAGCACATTTCACCCTTCCATGCTTTACAGGTGGACCTGCCCCCTACAAAATTGGAGAAGTGGCTCGATTTGGGGGACCCAGACATATCCAGTAAGTGTTGATATTTCAGTTCTGTGTTGTGTTGGCAGCTGTTGTGTGATTGACTCCTGTGTGTTGGACACATAGCAAGGTATGTTGTGCTGGCAAATGTTCTGATATGTGACTTGACCGGAGTTTGACTTGTTTTTCCATATTTGAGTTGGACAATCAGTGGCATAGAGTCATATTTTGAGATTGTAGTGCAGCCCTGTAGGCATGGCCATGTGAATAGGGTGACATTTGCTTATTACATTTCTTGTAATGAAAAATTTGGCGAGAGCCATTTTTATGAATTAGTCAGCAAATTCACACAGAGTAGGGATGCCGAAGTATTACCCACAGACTTGAGTTTCCCTACTCACTAATGAACATGTTAGACTGTATGTTTGACTTCCTAGCAGCATCCAGCTCCACATGTTGTGCTACTTTTATGTAGCACTTGAGTACAATTTCATAGGTGTGCATGTAGCTCATGCCCAGATGGGTGCTTGCATCTATGTGCTTGTTGTAGGACAGGTATTGGTGGTATCAAATGATGTTGACAATTGTCCGCAATTAGGAACATGAATGTGGATGGGATTGTACAATGTTTGTGTCTATCCTAGTTGGACACCCTCCTCACCTGTGGTGGACTGACTAAACCCATGAACAGTTGTCCAAAGCTTCCTGGCTGTCCTTGATGTTTGAAAGTACGTGTTGCTTGTCCATGCCCCCATGAGGCACAGGCTTGGGGTTATGAATCACGTGTACCTAGGTGTGAGGATCCAGGTGTGGTACACAGACATGTAATTCTGAAATTCATGTGTTCCCCCCTAGGATACCCCTTCATGATTAGCAACTGCATACCATCCTGGCAATTCCATTTACAAATCACAGATCTTTTGGCCCTTGATTGTCATCCAGAAGATAGTCATTAGTTAGCCTGTCACATGTGGAGGACTTGCAGCATTTGTTATGTTACTAATGGCAGAACAATGATGCTTAGATCATTTAAGTAGGTACACAGTTTTTTGAGCATTGCTGTGCTGTTAGATAGGACATGTGTAGGCTGCATTGGCACGTACTTCCACAGGGAGAATCTGTGATCTGTACTGTGATTTGGGAAACAGCCTTAACAACGTGGCTCAAACCACACTATGCCTTTAAAGCGAGGCCCGAACCACAAATATGTCTTTACAACGCATTCCTTAACCACGCAAGTCATTACAACAACTTGCCTTAGGGAAAGTGTTGTTGGACTTATATTGGATTGGAGTTGGAATAGTAAATTATACTATTCCAAACTCCAGTGCTTTCCCCAAGGCAAGTTGTTGTAAGGACTAGCATGGTAAAGAAATGCGTTGTAGGGACGCATTCGTGGTTTGGGCCACGTTCTTAAGGCAGGCGTCGTAAACGCCTGCGTTGTTCCGACACACAGCCCTGTGATTTGGCCTGTTTAAGATAAATTTGATGTATTTTTTTATATCATCAGTAGCTGTATCACACAATGATGTAACTAATGTTTGGCTTTCTCTTTTTTAACAGCAGCCAATATGGATGCCATTCAGATCCGCGAGTTCCAGAGGAGGGCGATGCGTTACCGCCACATTCTGGATGATTCTGGGTTCCACCACTTGGCACGGTGTTATTGCCATGAGAGAGCCACAGGGGTGTGGAGGGCATTTGCCCAAGGGGGCCCATCCCTGTCCATAACAGCCGCCAACACCACTCCGACCCAAGTGGCACCAAGGATGACAGCCACTATTGCAGGTCTTTCAACATCATTTGCTCCTGGACCACTGACAGCAGCCCCTGCACCTCCCCTTCCAAGCATGGCACCAGCAACTGCACAACCCTCCACAACTGGCACACAGACCACCCCTGCTGCAGTCATTGAGAAGATGGAATTTTGTAACATGCAACGTGACATGCAACGGATATTGCTCAGGCTGGAAAGGCTGCAGCAGGAGGTGTCCCAGATCAACAGGAGTGTGCGTGGGATAAAGAAAATCCTGCGGAGGGCAAACTTGTGACATTGTGACCCTCAGCCATGATTCCCTCCCCTCCCTTCTCTTTCTTGGTTCTTATATTTAGTGGGTTTAGGGAGCTTAGTGTTAGGTTAGAATAGGCTGTTAATTTAGTTAGAATAAGTGGATAGGGGGGTGGAGGGTATGATATTTTTACAGCTGTATTTTTTGTTGGTGGGTGGGCGGGGGATGGTGTTGGGATTTTTGTGTATAAAAAAAAACAAAAACAAAAAAATATTATATAATTGTTTAGGATAAGATATTCTGTGTTTCGGTTAGTATATGTTGTCCTCCCTGTGACCCGTCATATAAGAGGGGTGGGGGGTTGATGTTTAGAGTGCTTAGTTTAATGTGATAAGTAAGTTTAGCTTAGGGTAGTTAGGGCTGTGGGTAATGTGTAGTTAGGATAGGTTAGGTTAGTTAAGGTGTTTCCCCTAGTTTTAGCATCCTATTTTTAAGCTAAATAAATACTTAGGTACTCCTTTACAGTATGTGTCATATGCTTGGGGATCAGGGCCTTGGCATGGGTGAACAGTGTCAATTTAGTATTTGCATTTGTGTGCTATCCTGCATCCAAATCCCAATTGAGCTGTCACATTGGCAGCTACACCAAAGCTACTTCTCTATGTATCTGCCATCTATTGCACCTACCACTCAAGGTTCCTATGGTTCCCAATGTGTTGTTAAGTTTGGACGTATGTTTTAAATCTGTCATACTTTGAGACCAGATTTTGTATTGAGGACACTGTGGTACATCTGCCTGCAGTCTGGTGTTCATGTGAACCCTGATAAGGTGAGTGATGGGGTAATGTCATGTAGTATAGTATACATGACTCACACATATAATTTCTTACATTGTACTGCCAGGTTACTTATTTGCCCGTACACATCCATTCCTGCTTTATGGTGATGGGGGGACATTTTAGAGTCAAATGTCACATACCTAAAGATTGTCTAGAAGAAAACTTTGAAGACATTGATTTTCTGCTTCGACATCCCTTGAAGCAGACTTTTTCTGTCCAGCACAACCTTATACTATAATTTGTCTATTTACTTCAGAATTAACCCTCAGGAAGGGCAGATGATGGTACAATCCAGACCCCAGTGCATAGTTATCAGCCCACAGTCTTTCAAGGCAGTTGTATTGACATTCTATGGGCATTGACATGAGGCAAACATCACTAATCTCCCTCACGGTTGATGTGTCACATTACACAGAGACAAAGTGGTTGTGTAAGTGCAATTTCTTTTAAAGTGCTGTAGTGCAATATTTACATAGTCCAGGATTGCGAGTCCATTAGTGCAACACCTTCTATTGTGATACAACACAAGTGCAAAAGGACATGTCATCGGACATGCTGGGGTGAAGTGTCATACAGTGCAGAGGAACATGAATTGCCAATGAGGTAGTGAGAGACAATCACAGAGCATAGTGTCAAGGTAAACAGTGGGCTGGAGAACAGTGCTTGTGAGCAGCTGTTGCAAGACTGGCATGTTGTGAAGCACAGGACCTTGGTTATAAGTGCCCATTTAGCATGGACTGGTGCTACCAGGTACTCTTAAGGGTGATTGTGATCTGTTCCACGACTTCATCTTCTGATGTGAGTGTCGTCTCCTCTGCCCTTGGTGGTGGTGTGTTTGATGGGGCAACACACACTTCAGTGTTTGAAGAAGTGGAGTCAGAAATCCCAGTAGCTGCCAAGTGTGGGGCTATTAGGCGCAGTACTGCAGCAAGGAGGAGCTGCTGGTTCTTAAGTATAGCAGCTATATCACTGTGGTAGGCAGCCAGGTCGGCCCTGAGGGGGTCAATATTGCATTTGTGCACAAGTTGAAAGGTTTGGTGTCCAATGTGTTGTGTCAACTCCCTTACTGCTGTGCTGATTTCCTTCACACTTTGTTGCAGTTCTTGCAAGATAGATGTTTGCCCTTGCATGGCTGCTGCCTGTTCAGCAGATTACATCATGCACGAACGCATCCCGTCTAGGCTGGCTGACATATTTTGCATCCACACCCACACCTCCTTGGCCAGCTCCAGCTGTACTCCAACTACAGTCCTTTCAAAGCTGGTGCCAGTGTCGTCAGAGTCCTCAGCTGAGTTGGAGTTGGCAGGTCGTACAACTGGGGTGGTGGGAGTGTCCTCTGTGATGGCTGCTACTTCTGTGCTCCTCCTTGCAACCAAAGGTGGGGTCTGGAGGGTTCCAAGGACATCTTGGAGGGTCTGCTGGCTGATGTTTGTCAGCTCATCATCTATGTCATCAGGGAAGTCCAGGACAGGCATATCCCTGGATATCCATCGTCCTCTGCAATGAGATATTGTACAATTAGTGTGTCTGTGTTGTGGCATTTGTAATGTGACGTTCCTGACTTTCTATTAATTGCACATTGTGATCTTGGTTCCTGTTCATTGTTCCTGTCATTATGTCATTAAGATTAGCATTCTCCCAGGCCTATGACCCACCTGCATGTCACATGTAGTGTGGGCAGTTTACGGAATTGTCTGCGTCACATCATCTAGGTGTAGGCTCTGCCCAATTGTATGTTGACACCTTCTTGTACAACTCAACCCTCCGTCTACTTCCATTATAATGGTGTGGCCTTGCACTGGCTGTGGGTGTTCTGATGGCACTTGTACCACAATTAAAAATCTGGAACTGACCCAGTCTCAGATATTTCACATCCAGCTATATGTTGCTGAGACCTAGTACATACTATTTATAGCATTGGCATGGCACAACACAGGTGTCAGCATTGGTAGTGTGTAATGTTGATGTTGGGGAATGTGTGCTACATTGTATTGCACTGATGGTCCTTGCAGTGTTCCATTTCCTCTTCTGACTGTGCGGGTGTGTTTCACTAGCCGGAAACATATGTCCTCCCCCTCAATGCTGTTGTCTTAGCACTATGACAGTTGGGATGTTGCATGGTGGCATTGCAGCTATTGTGACCCAGGCAGAGGGTAGACCCTGACATGTGCAGCATGTGTATGACACTACTGCTGTGTACCACATAATGTTTATGACAATGGCTGATGCTTGTAGCGACTATGGACATGAGCATTTAATAGGATTAGCACATTTTTATTGATTACAGTTGATTGATGATATTGCCATTCTGAACCCTATACTTTGGGTGTGTTTGATCCGTTGGCACGTAACTGCCATTAGCTACTTGACCTGCACAGACAGCAGAGGTGGTAGTGGCAACTGTTGTCAATGTTAAATTCCACTTCTGGATATGGCCTGAGACTGTTAATTAAGCCCTAGTTCATGTAGCGACAATACCAGCTATCGTGTGACAGCCTGCCAGTTTTACGTTGTACCCTAGGCTCCTGGACTGGCTTTGCTTTTCCAACATCCTTGGCATGGCAGCTTACCCCCATGCAAAGGTTGTTGGTGTAGTGTTGTGCTGTGCCCCAGGTTTGCCCAGCACAGGACATGCCTCCGTGCCATGCCCCTTTGCCCTTTCCACTGCCTGATTATCATGGCTTACATGCATTGTGTAGTATGTATGTCCCCCTTGCTTGCAGTTAACAATTAGGCATTTTAGTTCCCCATGCTACTTACCCTGCATCTGTGTTGTTTCCTGGTAGTCTGCACTGTCCTGTCCTTGAATCCCTGTGACGATCTCCTCAGGGATGACGCCTGCCAATATCCCCCCTCCATGTGGTCCAGGGCCTCCTGCGGTGCTGGACTCCCACCTCTAGTCTGCAGTGCTGCCTTCATATTCCTTACCATCTTTTCCTTGGTCCTTCGCTTGCAGTCATGCCAGCGTTTCTTGCACTCGGTGACTGTTCTCCATACTTCAGCCACACTGTTGACCTTATCAACAATTTGTTGCCAAATTGCTTCTCTCCTCCCAATTGGCAATTTAGAGGTGACAAAAAGTTGGTGCTGGTGTTCCGTCACCTCTTTCACCAGTATTTCATGCTCCTCTGCACTGAACCGACACTTCCTTTTCTTCTTTTCCCTCTCCTGGGTCTTGTGTGGGTCCTCCTGGCTAGTTCCTGGTCAGTTGTCATATTCCTGGGGTCTCATAGCTTCTGGAATCCATTTTGCACATTTTTGCACTGCTTTTTGATGATATTGGGTAAAAAAATTGCACGTATCTGGTTTGCCATGTCGTAAACCTTATCAAAGTCATTTTTGCCGCATTAACATTTTTCTTTACGACGTGGCACATTGGCCTGTGCTCTTGAGGTGTGGCCCAAACCACTGGTTCCCGGCAGACCTGTTGCCAGAGTTCTTGGTGGCTCAACATGAGCCAGGACTTTGTGGCACAGGATGGGTGTTCTGGCTCTTGGTACCCAGGTAATGAAGATGCCCTCCTGCTGAGGTGGTTTTGCAGCAGAGGAGGGAAGTGTTGCTGTGGACTGAGTCTGACTTACTGGAGCAGTGTGGCCAGACAGACTAGATGGGCCAGCTTGCTCCTCATTATCCGGACTTGCAGCATTGGGGTCCTGACTGAAGGCTAGATACTGGGCTGGAGTGGAGGTCTGCTGGCTGCCAAATGGTGGTGCACTGATCCGGGTGGTTGGACCTGTGAAAGATATATAAGATATGTGAATTAAATATTGTTTGTCCATTTCATGTGTCTTTATTTACATGATGACCGACCTAAAACCTAGAAAGGAAGGGATTGACCGATTGGACCTTTGTGTGATTTTCACAGTTTAACCCATGTACCACAATTTACACAGTTGGAAACTCCAGTCCTGACCTTGTAGAAATGTACAGAAATTAAATAGTGCAAGTTCAGATTAATGGGTTGCACGTGCCAGACATTGGAGCCACTACAGTGGTTGGGTACATTGGAGCCCTGAACCCTTCCAAGGCCTAGCAGGCTGCCAAACATTGGATACACAATGGTTCATAACGCACATGAAACTGCATTTGAACGTCATATGAACAGTGGCATTTTACTTGTGTGTGGCTACCAATTCTGTTCTGCATGCCACTGCAAATCTTCGTATGTATTGGTTTAAGAAAACAATTACTTATGTAAGCATTTTCAACAATTCATTGTAGCTATGAGTGGGTGTCTTTGTGGTTGAGATGCACACAAGGACATATTTAATTCCTAAACATCACATGATAGACGAATGCATCAGTTTTTGAGATGGGTCAGCATATTGAAGTAATTGACAGTGTTGCAACATTATAATCCACTTTTGTGCTATATTTCAAGATGTTGTAGGAGAAGTAGCTGCAACAGGGTTCATTCTGACATCACAGAATTCACAGATTGTTGCCTGGATGCCATCTCAAAATGTTCAGTCGTTGAGAAAAGGGAGAAGAATTGTCTTTATGACACCAACTGCACAAGGAGAGACAGGGTCATTTGATGATGGGATTGTTTCTCCATGGTTTGAAGAAACATTAGACAATATAAGGACAGGAGATGCAGAAAGGCCATCTATTAGTCGAGGAAGAGAGATAGGGTGATTTACTGACATTTTGCACTGGGTTTGTGTAGGAAAGTCCTCCTTTTTGCCCTGATCACCCCCACACTTTTTGGACAGGTACTGGTGGTTACTGACTCTTGGTTGTGCCCTGGGTACTGCTTACCAGTCCCAGGGCCAGTGCTCTGTGTAAAATGGATATGCAAATTAGGCTAATTATAATTTGCTAAGTTAACCTACCTATAAGTCCCTAGTATATGGTAGGGCATGTAGGTTTAGGGACCACAGCATAGTGCACTGCTGAGGTGCCCAGTGTCATTTTAAAGGCAGGCCTGCCTTGCTGGCTGCTTTTAAATTAAAGTTATATGCAAATTCGACTTTGGAATTAAAAGTAGTTCCAAAGTCTCAAACTGCCTTATTTTTACATATAAGTCACCCCTAAGATGTGCCCTATGTGCCCCTAGGGCTGGGTGCCATGTAACTATAAGCAGGGACTTTATAAAAATACTGTAGTTTTATAAGCCCTGGTGAGGTAAAAACAGCCAAATTCGTATTTCCCTCATTGTAGTAAATGGCCTTCATAGGCTAGAATGGGGAAACTGTATTTTAATTTTTAAAGTCTCCTTAAATGATGCATACCAAGAGTTTGGTATCAAATTAATTGTTGTATTAAATCCCACAACTTCCAGTTGTTGGATTTAATATAACTTGTTCAGGTAAAGAGTTTTAAACTTTACCTAAAAAGTTGCCAATTTCAGCCCTGCATTGTTTTTGCTGCTGTGCTCTGATTGGCCAACCTTTAGCAGCTTGACCAAGCTGCCTTGATGAGGTGTGAAGTGGCCTGGCTTCACACAAAGGAATGTGCCTGTGGGAAGGAATCTCCCCTCAGCAAATGGTGAGGCAGGAAGGGGGAGGGCTGCCAAACTGGTCTTCAAAGGCAGATAAGGACATTTGGAGCAACCAGCAACACCCCCACATCCTGCAACCCCAGACAACTAGGTGCCCCCTTGATTAGATTAGGAGAGGGCAGGAGAGGGGTGTGTTTATGATTTTTAGCCACACCAGTGGGTGGGCTCAGCCAGATGTAACCTCCAAAAATCAGATTCAGCCACGATGGATTTTTGGAGAATGTTGCCTCCTGGGATTGATTTTTGCCACACTTCCCAGGAAGTGGTCATCACAGGTGGAAGGACCCTGCACCTGATTGGAGAACCTGGACCCCCCTGCTTTTCACCCAGGAGCAAGGATAAAACTGGCAGACCTGTACCCACACCTCAGATCCCTATCAGATTCCAACAAGGAAGAACCAAAGGAGAAGAAGGACTGCCCTGCTGGACCCCTGGCCTGCACCTGGAACCTGCACTCAGAAGGACTGCACCAGCTGCACACTTGGGCTTCACCACAAGAAGGACTTTGCCTGGCTTCAACTGGTTCAAGGAGGGACTCCCTGTTTGCTACAGGTGGAAAATTGCTATCCAGAGTCCCCTGCACCAACTACTGAAGAAAGCGACCAGCTGACCACTGTCCAGTGGCCAAAAAGGAGTTTGCGCCAGGTGCATTCTGGGAGTTGTGGTCCGCACCCCCCAAGGACCATCTCAGAACTTCTGGACCCTTGGGTGAGCTGTGGACCCCAAAAGAACCTTAAAAGGACATCTGGGAGAAACCCCAGAAGTTTGGAGAAGTTTGGACAACTTTTGTAAAAAAGCTCCATAGAGGGACCGACCCGCCGCGGCAACTGTAGCCGGCTTGCCTCAACCGCGACCTGGCTTGATTTGCTGGTTCGTCCCGGTAAAGAAAATCTCAGAAAAAGAGACTAACTCCACCGAGGATTCCAGCATCGCGTATCCGGAGAAGGGCTCCAGGAGGTCGGATTGGACTGGCAGGTTCGTCCCGCTGAAGAAAATCTTCGAAAAAAAGACTAAGGTGGTCATTCCAACTTTGGCGGTAAAAGCCGCTTACCGCTGTCAGAAGACCGCCAACATACCGCCGCGGCCGCGGTAAACCGCCACGGTCATTCTGACCCACAACAGGCAAACCGCCAAATTACAGACATCCACAAAAGTCCGCCACACCAAAGGGCATATTTCTGTTGGCGATGACCAAACCTCCACCGTCACGCCAACAGAAATACGCCCACACTATCACGACACACGAATCCACGCGGCGGTCTTTCAACCGCGGTATTCCATTGGCGGTACACACCACCGCACTCAATATACACACACACTTACAAAACACAGTCACATTGGACAGTTACAAATACACACACCTGATACACATACACACACCACTCCCACACACCCAACACAATATAAAACACACACCCACATCACCCACAAATCCCCACTGCTACAGAATCGGGACCACACACTGAGAAAAAGAGAACTGAGCACCCAGACGCGCATTTTACTTTCACCCAGCAATATTTCCACGCACTTCACACAACACACCAATACACATCACCACACAATCCACCCCACACATCATCCACACCACCCCATGGCACCGCAAAGACACCCAAGGTTCTCCGAGGATGAACTCAGGGTCATGGTGGAGGAAATTGTACGGGTAGAGCCACAGCTCTTCGGGACACAGGTGCAGCACACCACTATTGCCAGGAAGATGGAGCACCGACCCGAGGACCACCCTCAGAGGATCCTCGTCTACCGTCCTCCCGGACCTCGCGCCCCTTTCAGCGACACCATCGCCGACTTCATCTCCCCGCACGCCCTCGCCTCACCGGACTACATCCTCCTAGGCGACCTCAACTTCAATCTGGAACAAAACAACGACCCCAACACCACCACCCTGCTCGACAACCTCGCCAACCTCGGCCTCAAACAACTGGTGAACACTGCCACCCACATCGCCGGACACACACTCGACCCTATCTTCTCCGCCAGCAAACACGTCTTCTTCAGCCACGCCTCCGCCCTTCATTGGACCGACCACAGCTGCGTCCACTTCACATTCCGACGCGAGACCCGCCACCTCCGCACTCAACCCATCCCTCGCCGACAGTGGAACAAGATCCCTGAAGAGCAACTGTTCGCCGCACTCGCCACCAACCAACCCACCCTCACCACCGACCCCAACGTCGCAGCCCTCAACCTCACAAACTGGATCTCCAACTGCGCAGACAACCTTGTTCCCCTCAAACGCTCGCAGCGACAGAACAACACCAAGAAACCCCTCTGGTTCTCTGACACCCTCAAAGAATCAAAGAAAACTTGTCGCGCACTTGAGAAAGCCTGGCGCAAGGACCGCACCGCTGACAACATGACCGCCCTCAAGAACGCTACCCGCAAACACCACCACCTGATCCGCACTGCCAAAAGGAATTTTTTCACCGACAGACTGGACAAAAACAGCCACAACAGCAGAGAACTCTTCAGCATCGTCAAGGAGTTCTCCAACCCCAGCGCCAACGCCAACGCCGTCACGCCCTCACAGGATCTATGCGAATCCCTCGCCACTTTCTTCCATCGCAAGATCAGCGACCTCCACGACAGCTTCGGACACCAGACCCAACCTAACACCACCGAACCCACATCCCCGACCATCACCCTCAACAACTGGACCCACATCAGCACGGAAGAAACCAAATCCATCATGAACTCTATCCACTCCGGCGCCCCTTCGGACCCCTGCCCGCACTTCATCTTTAACAAAGCCGACAACATCATCGCCCCGCACCTCCAGACCGTCATCAACTCTTCTTTTTCTTCTGCTACCTTCCCCGAATGCTGGAAACACGCCGAAGTCAACGCCCTACTAAAGAAACCTACGGCTGACCCGAGCGACCTGAAAAACTTCCGCCCCATCTCCCTTCTGCCTTTCCCAGCCAAAGTATTAGAGAAGACCGTCAACAAACAGCTGACCACCTTCCTGGAAGACAACAACCTGCTCGACCCCTCACAGACCGGATTCCGAACCAACCACAGCACTGAAACCGCCCTCATCTCAGTCACAGACGACATCAGAACCCTGATGGACAACGGTGAAACAGTCGCCCTCATTCTTCTTGACCTCTCGGCTGCCTTTGACACCGTCTGTCACCGTACCCTAATCACCCGCCTCCGCTCCACCGGGATCCAAGACCAGGCCCTGGACTGGATCGCCTCCTTCCTCGTAAACCGCTCCCAAAGAGTCTACCTCCCTCCGTTTCGCTCAGAACCCACTGAGATCATCTGCGGCGTACCTCAAGGCTCATCACTCAGCCCGACACTCTTCAATGTCTACATGAGCCCCCTCGCTAACATCGTACGCAAGCACGACATCATCATCACCTCCTACGCCGACGACACCCAACTTATACTCTCCCTCACCAAGGACCCCGCCAGCGCCAAGACCAACCTACAAGAGGGTATGAAGGACGTCGCAGATTGGATGAGGCTCAGCCGCCTAAAGCTGAACTCTGAAAAAACTGAAGTCCTCATCCTCGGCAACACCCCGTCCGCCTGGGACGACTCCTGGTGGCCCACGGCCCTCGGCACCGCACCGACCCCCGCAGACCACGCCCGCAACCTCGGCTTCATCTTGGACCCCCTTCTCACCATGACCAAGCAAGTCAACGCCGTGTCCTCCGCCTGCTTCCTCACCCTCGGCATGCTCCGCAAGATCTTCCGCTGGATCCCCGCCGACACCAGAAAAACCGTGACCCACGCCCTCGTCACGAGCCGCCTGGACTACGGCAACACCCTCTACGCTGGGACCACCGCCAAACTCCAAAATCGCCTGCAACGCATTCAAAACACCTCAGCCCGCCTCATCCTCGACGTACCCCGCAACAGCCACATCTCCGCACACCTGAGACACCTGCATTGGCTCCCAGTCAGCAAAAGGATCACCTTCCGACTTCTCACCCACGCACACAAAGCCCTCCACGACAAGGGACCGGAATACCTCAACAGACGGCTCAACTTCTACATCCCCACCCGCCCCCTCCGCTCCTCTGGCCTCGCACTCGCCGCCGTCCCTCGCATCCGACGCTCTACGGCGGGTGGGAGATCTTTCTCCTTCCTGGCGGCCAAGACCTGGAACTCCCTCCCCACCAGCCTCAGGACCACCCAGGACCACTCCGCTTTCCGGAGACTCCTAAAGACCTGGCTGTTCGAGCAGCGATAACCACCCCCTTTGTCCCTAGCGCCTTGAGACCCGCACGGGTGAGTAGCGCGCTTTATAAATGCTAATGATTTGATTTGATTTGATGGAGCGATGGAGCAGAATAGTCGATAGGGTCAACGCTGTGGGACAGCACCCAAGAAATAGGGACGACATCAGGAAGCGGTGGAACGACCTACGGGGGAAGGTGCATTCAATGGTATCCAGGCACAACATCGCGGTGCAGCGGACTGGCGGGGGACCCCCACCTCCTCCCCCAGAATTTACAACATGGGAGGAGCAAGTCTTGGCGATCCTGCATCCTGAGGGCCTCGCAGGAGTAGGAGGAGGAATGGACTCTGGTAAGTCAAATCATCACTACTTCATCCCCCCAACCCCACCAGCATACCAGCTCATACCCCCACCCTCACCCTCACCCCCATCACATCCTGCTCCTTGCAAATGTCTCACCATCACAGCCCACCCATCCCAACACCAATCCCTGCATGCGACCACAAAGCATGGACACCCATCACCAAAGCATGCCCACTGCACATACTCATCCCCCACCAAATCACCGTCACAAAAGCCCCCACACGGGAATGCCAGCACTGGGGTACAAGGGCACCCACCCATTACACGCTATGGCACACACAAATGCAATAACCATACTTTTATACCCCTGCAGGACCCGAACGCCACGTCACCGCGCAGGAGGGTCCACAAATGTCCACTCCACCCCCAGAAGAGGCCCACAGTGAGGACAGCACCTCTGTCGACCTGGATCTAGATGACCAGCCCTGCCCATCGGGGACCACGGGACAGTCGGTTCCCCTCACACAGCCACAGCCCATAGCAGACCTTCCCCCCTCTGGGAACACCAGCACAGCACCCACCCAGCGGGCCCATCCCTCTGTCCCCAGGACACGTCAATCAGCGGTGTGTCCACCTCTACAGGGCACCCAGGTTAACCCACCACCCCAACAACAATAGGGACCTGGGGGCAGTGATAGTGGGCATATGGTCCAGGGGACAGAGGCCCAGGGAAACAGGGGAACTGGGAGGGCTGCTGTGCGACAGGGGGGGGGGGACAGGGCCAGGGAACCCACTCTCCACGAGGCCCTCTCCTCCATCATGGGAGCCTACCACCACTCCCAGGAGACGATGGCGACGGTCCTGGCCAGGTTTCAGGAGATCCAGCTTCTGCAGGAGGAACAGTATTTGGGGTTCAGGGAGGAACTACGAAACATCAGTTCCGCCATGGGCACCATTGTAGGGGCTCTGAATCAGGTAGTCACCATATTGCGGGACACTGTGGCAGGACAAAGGGCCCCTGACACTAGCATGGACCAAGAACTGCCTACCACCTCTGCCGGCGCTAGTGGACAGGAGGCCCCGCCACAGGACCAACAGGCCACCAGCACCCGACCCCCTGCAGAAGGAGAACCACCCCGCAAGCGGGCCCTGAGATCCAGGAAGAAGACAGAGTAAGATGCCAAGACCCCCGCCAGGAAAGGATACCTCCCTGATTGTCATCCCACTGTCCCACATTGACACCCTGTCCATTCTTATACTGCCCATGCTCCACTTTCCACAGGCATTTGGACAATGCACCTGTGATACTAATAGTCTGGACTCTGCCATGGACAATCCTCCACCATCACCCCTCACCGATTTGCAATCACCCACCAATATAGAGCACTGAAATAAACACAGTTATTGCACAAAACAATCAGGAGTCTGGCTGTGATTTTGTACTAATGTATTAGACATTACCGTCCCAAAATGCATATTTACATTGTGATGCCAACATACCACTGTCACACAGCTGTAGTCCATGGGGAAACAAAGCAGATGTCACGCAGTATGGCCCACATCTCTGAAATTAGAAGAGAAAGTCACAACTCAGTTACCATACACTGGGGGAAAAGGTCAGACAGAGAGGTAGTAGGGGTTAAGTATATGTAATATGCCGGGATGGAATCTTACCTGTGTGTCATTGAAAATACTGCTGTATTACTGTGTTCCTGTTGTCTATGTCGTCCTCTTCGGCTTCCTCGTCTTCACTCTCCACAGGCTCCACAGCTGCTGCAACACCACCATCTGGACCATCTTCCTGCAGAAAAGGCACCTGGCGTCGCAAAGCCAGGTTGTGAAGCATACAGCAGGCCACGATGATCTGGCACACCTTCTTTGGTGAGTAGAATAGGGATCCACCTGTCATATGGAGGCACCTGAACCTGGCCTTCAGGAGGCCGAAGGTCCGCTCGATCACCCTCCTAGTTCGCCCATGGGCCTCATTGTACCGTTCCTCTGCCCTGGTCCGGGGATTCATCACTGGGGTCAGTAGCCATGACAGGTTGGGGTAACCAGAGTCACCTAATAGCCACACCCGGTGCCTCTGGAGTTGACCCATCATGTAAGGGATGCTGCTATTCCGCATGATGTACGCATCATGCACTGAGCCAGGGAGCTTGGCATTAACATGGGAGATGTACTGGTCTGCCAAACACACCATCTGTACATTCATCGAATGATAACCCTTTCTGTTTCTGTACACTTGTTCACTCCTGTGGGGGGTACTAAAGCCACATGGGTCCCATCAATGGCACCTATGATGTTGGGGATATGTCCAAGGGCATAGAAATCACCTTTCACTGTAGGCAAATCCCCCACCTCAGGGAAAACAATGTAGCTCCGCATGTGTTTCAGAAGGGCAGACAACACTCTGGACAACACCTTGGAAAACATAGGCTGAGACATCCCTGATGATATGGCCACTGTTGTTTGAAATGTCCCACTTGCAAAGAAATGGAGTACTGACAGCACCTGCACTAGAGGTGGGATCCCTGTGGGTTGGCGGATGGGTGACATCAGGTCTGGCTCCAGCTGGGCACACAGTTCATGAATAGTGGCTCGGTCAAGCCTGTATGTCAGTATGACATGTCTTTCCTCCATTGTCGACAGGTCTACCAGCGGTCTGTACACAGGAAGATTCCTCCATCTCCTCGCATGTCCCAGCGGACGGTGCCTATGAAGGACAACAGCGAGCACAGAGTAAATCAACCCACAGGTACGTAACCACAGCTTGCACATAACACGATTCCCAATGCATTGAATGGTTTGTATGAGTGTTGATGAAAGGCCTAGGTATGTGTGACGCAGTTAAAAGTAAGCCATGAGGGCCCTTGAAATGGCGGCTGCCTGACCTGTGAAGTGTGACAATGGGATGTGAGGTAAATGCGCTGGCGTGGCACACCGTGGCGGTAGGCGGTCGAAGACCGCGGCGCAAAACAGCATTGGTTAACATTGAAGCCCATGGGTCTCAGGAGCCAATGACGATATGCGCCGGCGGTTGCAGTACGCACCGCCGCGGTACGCACCGCCGCGGGCGTGACCGTCATTTTCAATCTGCTTAATCACTCAATACCTGATCTTCGACAGGAGTGGACCTACACTGCAAGTGCTGCTCTGACCTCGGTCTGGAAGAGACAATGGCTCATGCGACTGGGGAAAGGGCCCCTGCCTTCACTGCTCAGGAATTGGAGAAATTCGTGGATGGGGTCCTCCCCCAGTATGCGCTACTGTACGGTCCTCCAGACCAACAGGTAAGTACACTGGGACCATGCTTTGGGGGCAATGGCTGTGTTGAGTCGGGTGGATGAAAGATGGTGGGGAGGGGAGCGAATGAGGCATGCATCAAACGACAGATGACAGGATGTGCCACATGGCAAGGGTAGGGATGGGGGCCACTCACATTGAGGGTGCAGAAGGTGATGACTCTTTTTCTCCCCCTATACATTTCACATAGGTCAGCGCCCACCAGAAGATCGACATTTGGCGTGCCATCGCCAAGGACGTCCGGGCCCTGGGGGTCCACCAGAGACAAGGCACCCACTGCCGGAAGAGATGGGAGGACATCCGACGCTGGAGCAGGAAGACGGCGGAGGCTCAGCTGGGGATGGCCTCCCAACGTGGGAAGGGTGCCAGTCGGACTTTGACCCCCCTGATGTCCCAGATCCTGGCGGTGGCCTACCCCGATTTGGATGGCTCATGAGGACATCACAGCAGACACAAGGGGGTGAGTACACTCTCATTCTGGTGACTTTGCGCAGTGGAGGGGTCTGGGTGGGGGAGGAGGGCTGTGGGTATCCCTAGGCCAGGGCGATTTCTGTAGGCTAGGCCGCTCCGTAAGGCATGGCCCTGTGCCCCCGCCCCCCACCTCTGTAGGGTGCCAAGTACAGCTATTCATGGCCCTGTGTCATCTATGTGTGCAGATGTCGTCCATAGGCTTGTAGGCCATGTCACACGGATTGAGTAGTGGACCCCAAGTGCGCGGCGTAGTGCAGGGGGCTTCTGTGTCTGTCCTGTCCGCCAACGGTGTTGCCAATGCATGCACTCAACATGTCGTTATTTTCTCCACCCCCCCACCCCCTTTTTTGTGGTCTTCCTGTTCATGTGTGCATTAGCATCATCAGGCGGAGGAGAAGTAGCATCGGAGCACGAGGGAGCTGCATCCCACATGGCCCTGGAGGGCCATGCAACGGATTCAGAATACACCAGTGGGACGGAGGGCGAGGGGAGCTCCACAGCGGGGACTCGGGCAGACATAAGTGACACGGACTCGTCCTCTGAAGGGAGCTCCCTTGTGGTGGCGGCAACATCCGTGCCCCCCGCAACAACAGGTACAGCCGCCACCCAGCGCACCAGCACCGCCCTCCCAGCAGCCCCTCAGCGTTTGCCCTGTGCCCGCTCACCCAGGAAGGTGGGCATCTCCTTCGCCCCAGGCACCTCAGGCCCTGCCCCATGTCACCCCTGCTGCCCTCAGTGAGGAGATCATTGACCTCTTGAGGACGCTCACTGTTGGGCAGTCTACCATTTTGAATGCCATCCAGGGTGTCGAAAGAGAGGTGCACCCGAGTAATGCATACCTGGAGGGCATTCATCCTGGTCAGGCTGCCCTTCAGCGATTGTTCAACACTCTGGCCTCAGCACTGATGGCAGCAATTGTCCCTGTCTCTAGCCTCCCCCCTCCAACTTCCTCCACCCATACCCTATCACCTGTACCTCTGCCTATCCCAGACACACCATCAGACCAGCCTGCACACACCTCAACACCCAAGGGAAGCTCATCCAGATATAAGCACCACACATCACACAAGCATTCACACAAGCAACATCCACATACAGACATACCAACACCCACTGCCTCCACTGTGTCCCCCTCCTCCTCGTCTCCCTCCTCCCTCCCTGTCACGTCTCCACTCACACCTGCATGCACAACATCTTCAGCCACTACGTCCATCACCAGCACACACACCAGAACCCCCCGCACACGTGCAGTCACCACCCCCACTACCATTTACACGTCCCCTGTGTCCTCTCCCAGTGTGTCTGTGACCCCCTCTTCCAAGATACACAAACGCAGGCAGCCACCCACCCAAGAGCCATCCACCTCACGACAGCCTCCAGCCAAGCACCTGCACACAAAGACACCAGACTTAAGACTCCTACAACCACAACCTCTTCCTCCACTCCCATACCCACTACACCTACCCGTCCCACTGGTCCTAAATTGCTATTCCTGTCCAAACTTAACATCTTTCCTACAACACCCCCACCCCGTCCACCTCATAGGACTCCAGTCAGCACCTCAGCCACCACAAAACCGGGCCCTGTGGTGACAGTCTGCCATGGACTGTGGAGTCCCCCACCCTCAAGGGCAGCCAGTTCAGTACGGAGCCAAGGCACGGGCAGCCCACCCCCGGGGAAACACCCGAAGATAGTCAGCGGCCGGTTCGAGAGGGTGAAAACACCAGGCACTAAAATCCCTACCATGGCTCCGGCACGAAGTGTGGAGACAGGTGGCACACCGCCCAAGGTGGGGAAGGGCCATAGGCGAACAGGGAAGGCTGGGAAGGGCAGCACGCCTGAGGAGAGCGCCATCAGCCCAGCTGGCCAGGAGGACCCAGCCAGCCCCATCCCAGCTAGCCAGGAGGGCCCCGCCAGCCCCATCACAGGTGGGCAGGAGGACACCAACAGGCCCGGTACTGCAGACCAGGAGAGCCCCGCCAGCCACCCGACAGATGGGCAGGAAGGCCCCTCCAGCCACAGGACAGGTGGCAAATGACCTGCACGCCATGGCCTCATCCGCTGAACTGGGACCTTCATCTCAAGCACCGCTGAACTGGGCCCTTCATCTCAAGCACCGCTGCACTGGGCACCGCCGTCTCAAGCACCGCTGAACTGGGCACCGCCGTATCAAGCACCGCTGAACTGGGCACCGCCGTCTCAAGCACCACTGCACTGGGCCCTTCATCTCAAGCACCGCTGACCAGGGCACCGCCATCTCAAGCACCGCTGAACTGGGCACCGCCGTCTCAAGCACCGCTGAACTGGGCACCGCCGTCTCAAGCACATCTGAACTGGGCACCGCCGTCTCAAGCACCGCTGAACTGGGCCCTTCATCTCAAGCACCGCTGCACTGGGCACCGCCGTCTCAAGCACCGCTGAACTGGGCACCGCCGTCTCAAGCACCGCTGAACTGGGCCCTTCATCTCAAGCACCGCTGAACTGGGCACCGCCGTCTCAAGCACCGCTGAACTGGGCACCGCCGTCTCAAGCACCGCTGCACTGGGCCCTTCATCTCAAGCACCGCTGAACAGGGCAACGCCGTCTCAAGCACCGCTGAACTGGGCACCGCCGTCTCAAGCACCGCTGAACTGGGCACCGCCGTCTCAAGCAACGCTGAACTGGGCCCTTCATCTCAAGCACCGCTGCACTGGGCACAGCCGTCTCAAGCACCGCTGAACTGGGTACCGCCGTCTCAAGCACCGCTGAACTGGGCCCTTCATCTCAAGCACCGCTGAACTGGGCACCGCCGTCTCAAGCACCGCTGAACTGGGCACCGCCATCTCAAGCACCGCTGAACTGGGCACCGCTGTCTCAAGCACCGCTGGCCCATTAGCGGCAGGGGCAGGCCCGCATCTGTCGGGCAGGGCTGCACGAGCACTCTGGGCACCAGTCCCCCTCCAGAACCAGTGGAGACATGCATCCACTTGAGAGACTGTGGCTTTGCACTCCCCAGGATGGCACAGTGGGCAACCCACCCACTGGAGAGACTTGAGAGACTGTGGCTTTGCACTCCCCAGGATGGCACAGTGGGCAACGCACCCACTGGAGAGACTTGAGAGACTGTGGCTTTGCACTCCCCAGGATGGCACAGTGGGCAACCCACCCACTGTTATCCACTTGAGAGACTGTGGCTTTGCACTCCCCAGGATGGCACAGTGGGCAACCCACCCACTGCAGAGACTTGAGAGACTGTGGCTTTGCACTCCCCTGGATTGAACAGTGGCCATGGAGGCCCCTCGTGGATCTGGCGTTGTGCACTCATCTGGCTGAGGTGCCCCCCCTTCCCTTCCCCCTGAGGTGTCTGTAGTTTTCCTATCTGATGCCCCTGCAGTGTTCTCTCCGTTGGAGTCAGGTATCCTGTGTGGGCTTTGCCCATGTGATTTGGGCCCAGTGGTCCACGGACAATGCCTGCTACAATGCTCGGACTTGTACATATATGTATATAAGTGTTTTTGATGTGTAGATATATATATATATATATAATTCTGCCAGTAATACAATATATTCCAATGTTTCCTTTTGTCTTTGCATTCTTCCGGGGGGTTTGGGGGGGTAACTGTGATATATTACTGTGCATTGATGTGTGTGTTGTAGTGGGTGAGGGTGGGGGTGGGTGTGTCGCGTATGTGTGTCCCCGTAATATTTTCTCCTCCCCCCTCCCCTGTGTCGTAGGTGCAGTACTCACCGTTGTCTTCTGCGCCGGCGTTCGTGCTCCTGGTAGAGGAGCAGGAAGACAATCGCTGGGAGGATGTGGAGTTCGGGTTCCATGCTGTCCAGATTCCTCGTGGGGTGTATGGAGGTGAGCGTTTTACGTTTGAAATGGCTGTTTCCGCCATGTTTTTATCGACGGGGCTACCGCCCCGGAAAAGGTGGCGGATTGGTGTGTTGTGATAGGGTGGGCGGTGCATTGACTCCCGCCTGTCTGTTGGCGGTGACCGCCGCACTGTTTTTTTGTGCCGCCGTGGCGGGCGGTCTGGTAATGTGGCGGTCTCTGTTGGCGGTTTCCGCCAGGGTCGGAATTCAATTTTTTTACTGCCAGCCTGTTTGCGGTTTGGCCGATGGTTTAACACCGACCGCCAAGGTTGGAATGACCCCCTAAGTGTGAAGGTAAACTTTTAACCGAGGCCTCCCGCGGCCTGTAGCCGAGCAGGGCTCCATCGCGGTCGGCCTCAAACTTTGACTTTGCCTCGGTCGAGGTGCAACCAGATGACCCAATTGGCGCTTTTTGTTTCTAGGCGCTAAAAAATAACAATTCTTTAAAAATTCATATCTCCGGTTCCACTTATCCGATTTTATTCGTTTTGGTGTCATTTTAAAGATAAAAATATAATCTATTTTTATAAAGTGGTTTTGGATTTTTAAACTGTTTCCTGTGTTTTATTTAAATACTGTTTTGTGATATTTGAATGCTTTACACTCTGTCTCCTAAGTTAAGCCTTGACGCTCGTTGCCAAGCTACCAAGGGTTGAGCTGGGGTTAATTTACTGAGACCTAACTGGACCTTAGTGAAGGTTAGTGGCCTACTGCTAAGTGTAGGTACCTACCTGCCCTTACCAATAACCCATTTTCCAACATTTTTGGTGAGCAGTGGTGGGATCCTGTACTTGTGTTCAGTATCACATTACAGTTTTAAATAAAGCAAATTAAAAATCCTTTAAATTGTCCTAGTGCAAAAATTGATTTTAATTTGTAATTTGGATTAATTTCAATTATTGAATTTTTGTGATTTTTCTAAATTCTTGTTTCCAATTTTTGCAAAAAGTTTTTGTTGACACAAAACCAGGGAACCATGGAGCTTGATCTGGCTAGCCTACCCACACTGACGGTAGTCCAGCTTAGGGGGTTGTGTACTGAAAGAGGGTTGCCTGCAACCACTGACCTCAGGAAGCATGTCCTGATCAAATCCCTGACAGCATGGGCTGAGGCCCAAGAGGTAGACTCAGAAGAAGTTCCAGAGGAGGGAGAAGTAGGGGACGATGCTAGCTCCAACCACTCAGGGGAGGGAGGGCATCTGAGCCTAAGTGAGGATGAGGAAGACCGGTCCTCATTACATACAGTCATTAGGGGCAGACCCAAAGCTAGTTGGGGGAATGGGGTCCCTTCAGGAGGAGAGAACCTGTCCCTCAGGGAAAGATAGCTGGAGGCCCAGCTAGCATTCATAGCTTTGGAGGCAGAGAAGCTGGCCCTAGAAAAGAAAAAGTGGGCAAGGGAAGAGAAAAGAGATGGTGGCAGCGACAAAGAAGCTGAGGTGTCCGTGGGTGGGGGTTTTGCCCCAGATTACCCAAAGGGGTGGTTCCTGCCTATGTAGAGGGGGATGATATAGATAAGTGGCTGGGGGCATTTGAGTGGGCCCTCCAGATGAGGAGAGTCAAGCCTCAGTACTGGGGTTCACTTCTTTGGGAGTTGGTTCCCAACTCTGGGAGAGATAGGCTCCTAACCTTGAGGGGGGAGGAGGCAGACTCATACCCCAGTATGAAGAGATGCTTGACTAATAAGTTTGGTTTGACCCCAGAGCAGTATAGGCTCAAGTTTAGGGACACCCAAAAGACAAACACCCTGTCCTGGGTGGACTTTGTGGACATTTCAGTAAAAGCACTGGAGGGCTGGATACAGGGCAACAAGGTAAGTACCTTTGAGGGGCTGTACAATTTGATTATGAGGGAGCACCATCTAACCAATTGTGTCCAAGAGAAGCTCCGCCAGTATCTAGTTGACTCTAAGTTGACCAACCCCAGAGAGCTGGGGGAGGCAGCAGATGACTGGTTAAGAACTAGGGTTAACCAGAAACCCCCAGGGGGTGATCAGAAAAAGGGAGGACATGGTTCTTCTCAGGGGAAGAACCAAGGGAAAGATGATAAAAAGCCCAAGGAGTCCTCACAAGAGTCCTGAAAACCTTCTCAGGGTGGGGGAGCCCCGAGCCATTCCACTTCTAAGGGGAAAGGGTATCAGGGAAAGAATTATGATCCTGCTAAAGCAGGAAAGTTTCAGGAGCTTGCTAAGGCCGGCAAGTGTTTTGAGTGTCATCAACCTGGACACAAAAGAGGAGATGCTATCTGCTCCAAGAAGCCCCCCACTGGTGGGCAATCCCAGGGGATTGCTAGTGTAGGGTTGGGGGTGGAAGTTGGCCCAGGGCTGGGATCAGGGTACACAGAGGTCACCTTAGTATCCGTGGGTGGGGTGGACATTGCAACTATGGCCACCTTACCTCCCAGCATGGAGAGGTATAGGCAGAGGCCTAAAGTCAATGGGACTGAGGTGGAAGCTCTGAGAGATACAGGAGCCAGTGTGACAATGGTCACAGAGAAGCTGGTTTCTCCAGAACAGGTCTTACCTGGTGTCTTCCACCATGTGACTTATGCAGATAGCAGAACCAAACTCCATCCCATGGCCATGGTGAGTCTGGAATGGGGAGGTGTGACTGGCCCTAAGAAGGTAGCTGTAGCTCCTGCCCTCCCAGTAGAGTGTCTGCTGGGAAATGATCTTGAAGCATCTAAATGGTCAGAGGTGGAGAGAAGGGTCCATGCACAGATGCTGGACCTCCCTGAATGGGTGTGTGCTGTGACCAGGTCACAGGCAGCACTACAGGGAAGTGCTGGACACTTGGACCCTGGAACAATGGGCCAAGCCTCCAAGAAGAAGAGAAAGGGCACTGCGTCTGGCTTGCCAGCCCCTACAAGTACAGAGGGTCAGGAGGAATCCAACCCTGAGGGGGAGGATCTGACCTCTGAGGGAGGGACACTTCCCATGCAAGCTCTGCCTGACTTGGCAGAACTGCAAGGGGCAGGTGGGCCCACCAGAGAAGAGTTGTGCCAGGGACAAAGAGAGTGTCCCACTCTTGAGGGCCTGAGGCAGACTGCTGCCAGGCAAGAACAAGGGGATACCAGTGGGACCCACAAGGTTTACTGGGAGGATGGAGTTCTCTACGCTGAGGCAAGGGCCCTCAAACCAGGGGCCACCAGGAGAGTAGTGGTCCCCCAGAAGTATAGAGAATTCCTCCTTACGTTAAGCCATGATATCCCCTTAGCTGGACATTTGGGACAGACCAAGACCTGGAACAGGCTGGTCAACCATTTTTATTGGCCCCAAATGTCAGAAAAAGTCAAGGAGTTTTGCAGCTCCTGTGTCACCTGCCAACCCAGTGGCAAGACAGGTGGCAAGCCAAAGGCTTCCTTGATACCACTGCCAGTGGTTGGGACTCCCTTTGAGCGGGTGGGGATTGACATTGTTGGTCCCCTAGACCCACCAACTGCCTCAGGTAACAGGTACATTTTGGTGGTTGTGGACCATGCCACCAGGTACCCTGAGGCAATACCCCTCCGGACAGTCAGTGGTCCCACAGTGGCTAGGGCCCTACTTGGTGTGTTCACCAGAGTGGGGTTACCAAAGGAGGTGGTCTCAGATAGGGGCACAAACTTTATGTCAGCCTATCTGAAAGCCATGTGGGATGAGTGTGGTGTTACTTATAAGTTCACCACCCCCTATCATCCACAGACCAATGCTCTGGTGGAAAGATTTAATAAGACCCTGAAGGGCATGATCATGGGTTTGTCTGACAAACTCAGGAGGAGGTGGGATGTTCTCCTCCCATGCCTGCTGTTTGCCTACAGAGAGGTGCCACAGAAGGGGATTGGATTCAGCCCCTTTGAGTTACTGTTTGGGCACCCTGTAAGAGGCCCATTGTGCTTGGTGAGAGAGTCTTGGGAAAAGCCTCTCAGAGAGTCCAAGGAGAATGTGCTAGATTATGTGCTGGGCCTGCGGTCACGCATGGCTGAGTACATGAAGAAGGCAAGCAGAAACCTGGAGGCCAGCCAGGAGCTCATGAAGCTCTGGCATGATCAGAAGGCTACCATGCCTGAGTATCACCCAGGACAGCTGGTGTGGGTTTTGGAGCCCATGGCTCCTAGGGCACTTCAGGCCAAATGGACTGGGCCCTATCCAATTCTGGAGAAAAAGGGTGAGGTCAACTACTTGGTGGACCTTGGCACCCCCAGGAATCCTCATAGGATCCTGCATGTTAACAGGCTGAAACCCCACCAGGACAGGGCAGACATGACCATGCTTATGGTCACTGATGAAGGGAAGGGGGAGGAGAGTGAACCTCTGCCAGACCTCCTGTTCTCAAATGCACAAGATGGGTCAGTGGAGGGAGTGGTACTCTCTCCCAAGTTGACAGACCAGCAACAAAAAGACTGCAAACAAGTTTTGGAACAGTTTGCTAGTCTGTTCTCCCTGACCCCTGGACTCACCAATTGGTGTGTCCATGACGTTGACACTGGTGACAGCTTGCCTGTCAAGAACAAGCTGTACAGGGTGTCTGACCAGGTCAAGGCCAACATCAAAGGTGAAGTGGTTAAGATGTTGGATCTCAAGGTAATTGAGCCCTCTGACAGTCCTTGGTCCAGTCCAGTGGTACTGGGGCCAAACCTAATCCCCAAGGTGGGAAGAAAGAATTTAGATTTTGTGTGGACTACAGAGCTCTAAACGCAGTCACTAGGACTGATGCTCACCCCATACCTAGAGCTGATGAGCTCATTGATAGGTTGGGGGCTGCCAAATTCCTGAGCACGTTTGATCTGACCTCAGGATACTGGCAGATTGCCTTAAGTCCAGGAGCTAAGGAGAGGTCAGCATTTTCCACATCAGAGGGCCACTTTCAGTTCAAGGTGATCCCCTTTGGCCTGAAAAATGCTCCTGCCACCTTCCAACGGTTGGTGAATAGAGTCCTGTCTGGGTTGGAATCTTTCAGTGCAGTTTATCTGGATGATATAGCTGTATTTAGTTCCACCTGGGAGGACCACCTGGTCCACCTGGAGGAAGTGCTTCAGGCCCTGCTTCAAGCAGGCCTGACTTTCAAGGCAAGCAAGTGCCAGATAGGGCAAAGCTCAGTTGTGTACCTGGGCCACCTTGTTGGTGGAGGCCATGTACAACCTCTCCAGCCCAAGATCCAGACTATCCTGGATTGGGAGGCTCCTAAAACCCAGACTCAGGTCAGGGCCTTTCTTGGCCTGACTGGGTACTACCGGAGGTTTGTTCAGAATTATGGGACCATAGTGGCCCCTCTGACTGAGCTTACCTCCAAGAAACAGCCCAAGAAGGTCATTTGGACCCCAGAGTGTCAGAAAGCTTTTGACACCCTAAAACAGGATATGTGTTCAGCACCAGTGTTACTGGCCCCTGACTATAGCAAGGAGTTTATAGTGCAAACAGATGCTTCAGAGGAAGGGATTGGGGCAGTGTTAGCACAAGTTAATGAAGAGGGCCGAGATCAACCAGTTGCCTTCATCAGCAGGCGACTACTCCCCAGAGAGAAAAGATGGAGTGCCATTGAGAGGGAGGCCTTTGCTGTGGTCTGGTCCCTGAAGAAGTTGAGGCCTTACTTGTTTGGCACTCACTTCCATGTACAAACTGACCACAGACCTCTCAGATGGTTGATGCAGATGAGGGGGGAGAACCCAAAACTGTTAAGGTGGTCCATTTCCCTACAGGGGATGGACTTCACAGTGGAGCACAGACCTGGGACTGCCCATGCCAATGCAGATGGCCTTTCCAGGTTTTTCCACTTAGCTGATGAGGACTACCAGGGAGTAGGTTAGTACCCATCACCTTTCATCTGGGGGGGGGGCAGTGTAGGAAAGTCCTCCTTTTTGCCCTGATCACCCCCACACTTTTTGGACAGGTACTGGTGGTTACTGACTCTTGGCTGTGCCATGGGTACTGCTTACCAGTCCCAGGGCCAGTGCTCTGTGTAAAATGGATATGCAAATTAGGCTAATTATAATTGGCTAGGTTAACCTACCTATAAGTCCCTAGTATATGGTAAGGCATGTAGGTTTAGGGACCACAGCATAGGTAGTGCACCCATAGGTGCACTGCTGAGGTGCCCAGTGTCATTTTAAAGGCAGGCCTGCCTTGCTGTCTGCTTTTAAATTAAAGTTATATGCAAATTCGACTTTGGAATTGAAAGTAGTTCCAAAGTCTCAAACTGCCTTATTTTTACATATAAGTCACCCCTAAGATGTGCCCTATGTGCCCCTAGGGCTGGGTGCCATGTAACTATAAGCAGGGACTTTATAAAAATAGTTTTATAAGCCCTGGTGAGGTAAAAACAGCCAAATTCGTATTTCCCTCATTGTAGTAAATGGCCTTCATAGGCAAGAATGGGTAAACTGTATTTAAATTTTTAAAGTCTCCTTAAATGATGCATACCAAGAAATTGGTACCAAATTAATTGTTGTATTAAATCCCACAACTTCCAGTTGTGGGATTTAATATAATTTGTTCAGGTAAAGAGTTTTAAACTTTACCTAAAAAGTTGCCAATTTCAGCCCTGCATTGTTTTTGCTGCTGTGCTCTGAGATGCCTTGATGAGGTGTGAAGTGGCCTGGCTTCACACAAAGGAATGTGCCTGTGGGAAGGAATCTCCCCTCAGCAAATGGTGAGGCAGGAAGGGGGAGGGCTGCCAAACTGGTCTTCAAAGGCAGATAAGGACATTTGGAGCAACCAGCAACACCCCCACATCCTGCAACCCCAGACAACTAGGTGCCCCCTTGATTAGATTAGGAGAGGGCAGGAGAGGGGTGTGTTTATGATTTTTAGCCACACCAGTGGGTGGGCTCAGCCAGATGTAACCTCCAAAAATCAGATTCAGCCACGATGGATTTTTGGAGAATGTTGCCTCCTGGGATTGATTTTTGCCACACTTCCCAGGAAGTGGTCATCACAAGGGGAAGGACCCTGCACCTGATTGGAGAACCAGGACCCCCCTGCTTTTCACCCAGGAGCAAGGATAAAACTGGCAGACCTGTACCCACACCTCAGATCCCTATCAGATTCCAACAAGGAAGAACCAAAGGAGAAGAAGGACTGCCCTGCTGGACCCCTGGCCTGCACCTGGAACCTGCACTCAGAAGGACTGCACCAGCTGCACACTTGGGCTTCACCACAAGAAGGACTTTGCCTGGCTTCAACTGGTTCAAGGAGGGACTCCCTGTTTGCTACAGGTGGAAAATTGCTATCCAGAGTCCCCTGCACCAACTACTGAAGAAAGCGACCAGCTGACCACTGTCCAGTGGCCAAAAAGGAGTTTGCGCCAGGTGCATTCTGGGAATTGTGGTCCGCACCCCCCAAGGACCATCTCAGAACTTCTGGACCCTTGGGGTGAGCTGTGGACCCCAAAAGAACCTTAAAAGGACATCTGGGAGAAGCCCCAGAAGTTTGGAGAAGTTTGGACAACTTTTGTAAAAAAGCTCCATAGAGGGACCGACCCGCCGCAGCAACTCTAGCCGGCTTGCCTCAAACGCGACCTGGCCTGATTTGCTGGTTCGTCCCGGTAAAGAAAATCTCAGAAAAAGAGACTAAGGGGGTCATTCTGACCCTGGCGGTCATCGACCGCCAGGGTCGACGAGCACAGAAGCACTGCCAACAGGCTGGCAGTGCTTCCTTTTGTATTCCGACTGCGGCTGTGAAGCCACGGTCGCCCAGCCGGGTCCGGCGGTTTCCCGCCGGATTACCCCCGGCTGGGAGAATCCTCCATGGCGGCGCTGCTTGCAGAGCCGCCATGGGGATTCCGACCCCCTTCCCGCCAGCCTGTTTCTGGCGGTTTTCACCGCCAGAACCAGGATGGCGGGAACGGGTGTCGTGGGGCCCCTGGGGGCCCCTTCACTGCCCATGCAACTGGCATGGGCAGTGCAGGGGCCCCCTAGCAGGGCCCCAGAAAGATTTTCACTGTCTGCATTGCAGACAGTGAAAATCGCAATGGGTGCAACTGCACCCGTCGCACCCCTGCAACTCCGCTGGCTCCATTCAGAGCCGGCTTCATTGTTGCAGGGCCTTTCCCGCTGGGCCGGCGGGCGCTCCTTTGGCGGGCGCCCGCCGGCCTAGCGGGAAAGCCAGAATGGCCTCCGCGGTCTTTTGACCGCGGAGCGGCCAAGTGGCAGTTCCCGTTTGGCTGGCAGCTACCGCCGCCAGCCAAACTCTGAATGAGGGCCTAAGTCCGAAGGTAAAAAGTTGACCGGGACCACCCAGCCAGCGTATCCGAGAAGGGCTCCATGGACGTCGGATCAAGATCCAAGTTTACCCCGGTCGAAGGATTTTCACCTCGAAAAAACGACTAAGTCCGAAGGTAAAAATCTCCACCGAGGATTCCAGCATCGCGTATCCGGAGAAGGGCTCCAGGAGGTCGGATTGGACTGGCAGGTTCGTCCCGCTGAAGAAAATCTTCGAAAAAAAGACTAAGGGGGTGATTCTAACTTCGGCGGGCGGCGGAGGCCGCCCGCCAAAGTTCCCCCACCAAAATACCACTCCGCGGTCGAAAGACCGCTGAGGGTATTTTGGGATTTGCCCTGGGCTGGCCAAAAGGCCACCCGCCAGCCCAGGGCAAATCAACCTTCCCACGAGGACGCCGGCTCAGAATTGAGCCGGCGTAGTGGGAAGGTGCGACGGGTGCAGTGGCACCCGTCGCGTATTTCAGTGTCTGCATAGCAGACACTGAAATACTTTGTGGGGCCCTCTTACGGGGGCCCCTGCAGTGCCCATGCCATTGGCATGGGCACTGCAGGGGCCCCCAGGGGCCCCGCGGCACCCCTTACCGCCATCCTGTTCCTGGCGGGAGACCCGCCAGGAACAGGATGGCGGAAGGGGGTGTCAGAATCCCCATGGCGGCGGAGCACGCTCCGCCGCCATGGAGGATTCTGCAGGGCAGCGGGAAACCAGCGGGAGACCGCCGGTTTCCCGCATCTGACCGCGGCCGAACCGCCGAGGTCAGAATGCCCTGCGGGGCACCGCCGGTCTGTCGGCGGTGCTCCCGCCGACCCTGGCGCAGTCGGCCTTAAACTTTGACTTTGCCCCGGTCGAGGTGCAACCAGATGACCCGATTGGCGCTTTTTGTTTCTAGGCGCTAAAAAATAATAATTCTTTAAAAATTCATATCTCCGGTTCCCCTTATCCGATTTTATTCATTTTTGTGTCATTTTAAAAATAAAAATATAATCTACTTTTATTAATTGGTTTTGGATTTTTAAACTGTTTCCTGTGTTTTATTTAAATACTGTTTTGTGATATTTGAATGCTCCTAAGTTAAGCCTTGACGCTCGTTGCCAAGCTACCAAGGGTTGAGCTGGGGTTAATTTACTGAGACCTAACTGGACATTAGTGGAGGTTAGTGGCCTATTGCTAAGTGTAGGTACCTACCTGCCCTTACCAATAACCCATTTTCCAACAGTTTGCATTATGAAAGTGATGCAAACCAGTAAAAAAATTATTTTTTCTCTTATTTACTTTCCAGCGCAAAACTTGTATTCTGCTGGAAAATGACTAAAAGTAACTCAAAGTAGCGCAAAGCACTGCTTTGCATTACTAAGCATCAAGGGAGCGTTACATTGACATTCCCAATCAACCACCCACCTTTTTCAACGCAAAACTCTATCTACTAAAAATGTGAGACAGGGTTTTGCATAAAAAAATAACGCCTTTAGAAACCAGGCATCAAAAGGAGAAATGTTTTCATTTCTCCTTTCCTTTCTCACTTTGCATGTGTGCTGCACTGTGCAGCACACATACAAAGTAAGAAAATACTTTTAAGTTGTCTAGGCATAGTATTTTGTACTGGAACCCTTCCAGTACAAAACTTATGGGCACTGTTGTGCAAAGGTGTATGCTTGGGCACAGCAGCTAAAATCAGTGCCGGTGCTAGGGAGAGGGGAGGATAGACCCATATCTCTGTAGATATGGCGGTCTCCTGCACTCTCCCTGTCACACAGCGTAGTGCAGGATTTTTGGCGGCTGCTCTGCGTTGCCTAACAGTTTGTTAATCTGCCTCAGAGAGTCTTACATGTCCCAAAATTGAAGGTAGAATGAGAAGAAATTAATTTGTGAGATGTTTAGATATTTCACACTTGGATCACTATCAGTAAAACAGACTGATATATTTGTGTAAAGAAATCATGAGGTGTGCAGCTGCTACGCATGCTAAATTAACTGAATTGGTAGGAAAATATGAAGTGGATCTTACAAAGAGTGTTCCATTACATGGAGGCTCCACGGCACAATTAGACGATAAAGCTATTATGACAAAGCGATCTTCAGGAATAAGGTTACATATTGTGGAATTTGTAAAATGCACACACAAGTGATTTTGACAGGTTAAAGAGCAAGTGGGCATGGAAACAGAGAAAGAAAAAGAAACAATCAGATGCAACAGATGCGAATGATAAGCCACCACCAGCACCCAGATGAAGATGTGGCATTAACTTTTCCTATGAGAGAGATACCAGGTGGAGGATATGTTCATATGCTGAGGAGTAGAGGTGATCTTGCAACATTTACAAACAACTTTCTGAAATTTGAGAGAGAATCCTGCACAGTGGGATTCACATCTCAGTATGAATCTAGTACCAATAGTAAATCCAAATCCATTTCAAAATCAGAATCCATTTCAACAGTTCACCATGTTGGAGAACAAGAGTTTTGACTCTAATAATTCTGAATGACAGTGCCTGAGGGAGGAGGACGATTGCATACTTGGCGCAGTCTTAGAGGTAGACCACACTGGATCATTTGTAGAAGGAGAAATTAAAGGCCACAAGGCATTGTTTATTTATACCAGAGCTACCTGTTCCAGTGTTAGAACAGCAAACGTCCCAGACCTACCCCTCATGGGAAAGAAGATCAAAGGCGTAGGTGTTACAAATAAACAAACAAACAAAGGGCCCATCAAAAAAGGTTAATTTGAGGAAGATCGTAATTTTTTGGTATGTGATTCAAGTCCTGAGAATCCGTTAGGAAGTGATCTATTGTGCAAGTTAAATTGTACTATTTACTGCACACCTGAGGGTGTTGAATTTCAAACACATGATGAAGATTTGAATTTAAAATAGCCCGACAAGGAAAAGCTGTAGGATTTTATCCTAAGAGAACAGTAGAGGATGTACTGTTGTGAAGCCTTCCTGGGACCACATTGATTTTCCATTTATGCATCATTTTACATTTTACACTTTACACATGGAAGCTGGCATCGCTTTTAGCAGTGACATTTTACACACCTAGACGTGCACATTATTCCAAGAATACATTGTACATGTTCTTGATGTTTGTTTTTAGTTAGACTTTTTCAACATGTAATCTGAACACACTGTTCAAGGCTAGGAACTCAGTACAAGATATTCTAGTGCTTGTGTTTTGCAGTTCAGAGACAGATTGTATCATCTAGACACACCATTGCATCAGAGCTGTGCCCCTAACACAGTGTACCTTTATTATATAAACAATGCACTGACCCATAGAGGTCAGAGGAGCACTCCAGGTGCAACCATCTTGGGATGAATAGTATGTTCGACATGCAGCTCTGCTGGCACGGATATTCCAGTTTGCTGAGAGGGAAAGCTATCTACACTACAGGCTTCCCTGGTTCAGTTCTCCAGGTATGGGGGTTAAGGCTTTCCTCTTAGATCAGGTGAAGACACAGGGTACACCCACTATGCTTTCAGTATAAGGTTAGAGTTAGGAGGAATATCTAGAAATAATTTGCCATGATTAGACTGTTTATTCTTTTCACAATGTTTATAATGCTGGTAATGCTGCTTTGTTTCGTCCGCCTAATTATCGCAGCTCATTCTCTCTATGCAATATTACAATTGTTTCAATAAACATAAGTGAAAATGAATCTCATATTTCTCTCATGTTTCACCTGGGCATACATGAGTAAGACAAAGAAAGGGTAAGATCTGTTTCCACGATACCCATATGGATTAGAGTGTCATGTTCAGGTTGCCATAATCACCTTCCATGCCAGTAAGGTTAGGGGTTTGGGTGAGGCACTGTGAGCAAGCCAGGAGTTGGGCAGATAGCTGCTCATGGTATGGGTGGACACAGTCCCTGAATTCTGAAGTACTGTAATTGTAATACACAGTCCTATTATTTTAGTAAGAACCATATAACATTATCACCTGATTTTAGAGATACAGTAAACCCAGAAGTATGGAATTTTAGATGAAAAGACATCGGATTAATCAAAGGTGTAGAACCAATCTAAATTGCAGTTTCTGAGAATGCCACCTTATAATTTAAAACCTCAGGCAGTAGCTGGAATAACACCATTGCAATGATTTTTTAAAGACAACTGTTGGAAGTCCTTGCAATTCTTCTATTATTGGCCTGCAGACAGCTAATGGGAAATAGAGAAATGTACAGGACCTTCAAACAATAAACAATATAGTTGTTTCATTTTGTCCTGTTGTGCCGCATCCAGCAACAATAGTTTTTCAAATTCCCTGCACTGCAGAATGGTTTACTGTTGGGGATCTCTGTCAGACTTCCTTCTGTAATCCATTGCATGAGGAAAGTCGATTCTTGTTCTCATTTGTGTTTAGCAATACAGTTGTGGCATGGTGGTGAGTTCCACAAGGGTATAAAATGAGTCAGTCAATCTTTAATCAGATTTTAAAAAAGAATCTTGAGACTCTGCAGATGCCTTGCAATTCAGTTCTCGTACAGTAGATTGATTATCTTCTTGTGCATCCAGGCAGTTGCAAACAAGATATAATTGCACTATTCAACCAATTAGCTGAGAATGGATATAAGGTGTCTCAAAGTAAAATACAATATTGTCAAAAAGAAATTCTATATTTGGGACATATCATTGAGAAGGAAATAAGAAAATTACCACAGGAGAGAGTTCAGACCATTGAAAATATGAGCCTACCAAGAACTCAGAGAGAAGCCAGGATCTATTTGGGAATGCTTGGTTACTGTAGACGGTTGATACCAAAGTTTTCCCTAGTGACCAAGGGCCAGATGTATCAAGCTCCCGGTTTGCATTTCTTAAATAGTGATTGTTAAGAAAATCGCTATTTGAGAAATGCAAAATGGGATGTATGAAAATTGTGATTCAGTAATAGCGATTTCTTAAAAAACGCAATTGCTGTTAGCAAATCGCAATTAGGGAATGGGACTCCATTCATCCCATTGTGCCTGTAGGTCCATAGGTGCAAATGAGTTTGCATTTCTGAATGTGCAAATTCCTGTTAGGAATTTGCAAATTAGGTAATGCAAATCCCAGGGTGCTGGGGCCTAAGGCTCCCTTTGATGCACCCCCCAAAAAAATGTGTGGACATGTAAAGCGCACATATGCCCTAGGAGCGACCTTTGACCCTGTCACCAGGCAGGTCGCTCCCCCCATCTGCCACGCAGCCCCCTGTGGGTTGAACCTCCGTTGTCACTTTTGCTGCCTGACTACTCGCTCCCTTTTTTCTATTCCCCTGAGCTTGTGCTTCTGTGCCACTTGTTTTTTCCATTCCGTGCCCCTGTGTTTTGCTTTCTGTAACTCTGTGCTCTGTTGTCCCTCTCCCGCCGTCTTTTCCCGCTGCTTTTTCCCCGGGTTTTCCCCTGGGTTTTTCCCCGGGTTTTTCCCTTGCTGCTGAGCCCCTGCTGCCCCGCCCCCTTCACTCCCATTGGCCGCCCGCTCCCACCTCCCAGCTGCTCCTCTCTCCCTCTGCCCTCATATGGAGGCCGCGAAGCGGGCGCGCGCAGCGGACGCGCCGCTGGCGCGCCCGCGCCTGGACCGCACCCAGCACCAGAACCCCTGGAACCCGCACCCCCCGCAACGCCAGACTGCACTACGACGCAAGCACCCTCCACGCACTCAACACCAGAGGAGACCACCCCTGCTACCGGGCCACCCCGAAACGCACCCAGGGGCCTTTCACCTGCCGGAACTGCAGATTCACCAGCATCCAACCCTCCACACCACCAGCCAGAGAACCCAACCACCTCCTCTGCATCCTCCTCAACACCCGCTCCGCTCGCAAGCACGCCATCGAACTTTGGGACCTCCTAGACTCCACTGCCCCTGACGTTGCCTTCCTGACGGAGACCTGGCTGAACGCCACCTCAGCACCAGACATTGCCATAGCCATCCCACAGGGCTACAAGATCTCCCGCAGAGACCGCACCAACGGAGTGGGAGGAGGAATCGCCATCATCCACAAAGACTCCATCAAAATCTCAACGAACACCGATGACACCCTCACCACTGCCGAGCACATGCACTTCCAGATCCACACCGACCCCAACACCACCCTCAGAGGAACTCTCAGCTACAGACCTCCCGGACCCCGCCCACAGTTCAGTGACACCATCGGTGACCTCATCAGCACCCACGCCCTCGCTTCCACGGACTACATCCTCCTCGGGGACCTGAACTTCCACCTCGAGAACAACAACGACACCAACTCCACCGCCCTGATCGACAACCTCGCCAACCTCGGACTCAAACAGCTAGTAACGACACCCACTCACGCTGCTGGACACACGCTTGACCCCATCTTCTCCGCAAGCCCCCACGTCTCCTTCAACCACACCACCGAACCACACTGGACCGACCACAGATGTGTCCACTTCACCTTCAGAAAACCCACCACGCACCACCGCACCCAACAGCTACCACGCCGCTGCTGGGGCAAGGTCACCGGGGACCAACTGACTACCGCCCTCGCCCTTAGACCACCCACCGACCCCACCGACCCAGACACTGCCGCGACCAATCTCACACAGTGGATCAACGACTGCGCCAACACCCTCGCCCCTCTCAAGACCTTTACAACCAACCACACCAACAAGAAAGCCGCCTGGTTCACCGAGGACCTCCAGATCTCCAAGCACACCTGTCGGAAGCTGGAGAAGAAATGGCTCCACGACCGAACACCAGACAACCACACAGCCCTCAAGAGCGCCACCCGCAGACATCACCAACTCATCAGGACCGCCAAGAAGACCGCCTTCAAGGACCGCCTAGACAACAACGCACACAACACCAAAGAGCTCTTCAGCATCGTGAAAGAACTCTCCAACCCCAGCTCCATCACCAATGACATCCCGCCATCTCAAGACCTGTGCGACTCCCTGGCCACCTTCTTCCACCGCAAGATCACCGACATCCATGACAGCTTCAACCCCGACCCCTCCTCACCCACCACCGAGCCCACCTACTCGCACCAGTCGCCTGACCGTCTGGTCCAGCGTCAGCGACGAAGACACCATCAAAACCATGAACTCCATCCACTCCGGATCCCCATCGGACCCCTGCCCTCACCACGTCTTCAACAAAGCCAGCGCAGCCATCGCGCCCCACCTCCGGAAAACAATCAACTGTTCCTTCGAGACAGCAACCTTCCCAGAAAGCTGGAAGCACGCCAAGATCAACGCCCTTCTGAAGAAGCCCAAGGCGGACCCCAAGGACCTCAAGAACTTCCGTCCCATCTCCCTGCTCCCTTTCCCGGCAAAAGTGACCGAGAAGATTGTCAACAAACAGCAGACCTGCTACCTCGAAGTCAACAACATCCTGGACCCGTCCCAATCTGGTTTTCGCAGTAACCACAGCACCGAGACCGCCCTCATCGCCGCCACTGACGACATCCGGACCCTGATGGACAAAGGAGAAACAGCTGCCCTCATCCTCCTGGACCTATCAGCAGCCTTTGACACGGTCTGCCACCGCACCCTATCAGCACGCCTCCATGACGCCGGTATCCAAGAGAAGGCCCTGGCCTGGACCACATCTTTCCTCTCCGGCAGAACCCAGAGCGTCCGCCTCCCACCCTTCCGCTCCAAAACCACTGAGATCATCTGCGGCGTCCCACAGGGATCCTCCCTCACCCCGACACTGTTCAATATCTACATGGCCCCCCTCGCCCACGTCGCACGACAACACAACCTCAACATCATCTCCTACGCCGACGACACCCAGCTGATCATATCCCTCACCGAAGATCCCGACACCGCCAAAGCTAACCTCCACCGAGGAATGAAGGCCATAGCCGACTGGATAAAGGACAGCAGACTGAAGCTGAACTCAGACAAGACGGAGGTCCTCATTCTCGGACCCACCCCATCAGCCTGGGACGACTCTTGGTGGCCCACGTCACTAGGCACAGCCCCGGAACCCACGGACCACGCACGCAACCTGGGGGTCATCCTCGACTCCACTCTCTCCATGACCAGGCAAGTCAACGCCGTCTCTGCGTCCTGCTTCAACACCCTCCGTATGCTCCGCAGGATCTTCAAATGGATCCCCCGCTACACGAGAAAAACCGTTACCCTCATCACCAACAGACTCGACTACGGGAACGCCCTCTACTCAGGAACTACAAACAAGCTCCTGAGACGACTCCAACGCATCCAGAACGCCTCGGCCCGACTCATCCTCGATGTCCCCCGCCGCAGCCACATCACACTCCACCTGAGAGGCCTGCACTGGCTCCCCATCAACAGAAGGATCACCTTCAAGCTCCTGATCCACGCACACAAAGCACTGCACAACACCGGACCCACCTACCTCAACAACCGACTCAGCTTCCACACCCCCACCCGAAGCCTCCGCTCAGCCAACCTCGCCCTCGCCACAGTCCCCCACATCCGAAAAACCACCGCCGGCGGCAGATCCTTCTCCTACCTCGCCGCCAAGACCTGGAACACTCTCCCCACCATCCTACGACAGACCCAGGACCTGCTGGCCTTCAGAAGACTCCTCAAGACCTGGCTCTTCGACCAGTAGCACCCCCCCTCCCTAGCGCCTTGAGACCCTTGCGGGTATGTAGCGCGCTTTACAAATGCAGTGATTGATTGATTGATAGGGGGCTGTGTGAGCTTCATGTCATTTTTAAAAATGCATTTTTTTAAATTGCACATGCTTACCACCAAATTTCAATTTGTGGTAATTGCATTTCCTAAATGCCAAATTTGCATTTAGGAAATGCATTATACATGTGCAATGGTAATCGCAAGTAGGTATTCCCTATTTGATAATACCTATTTAGGGAATCGCAATTTGCGATTCCCTAAATACAGTTGCAATTTCAGGGAATTGCTATTTTAGCGGTTCCTTGAAATTGCTCTGTGAATGCCTTTCATACATTCTGAGAGGCATTTTTGCATTTGCAAACGGTGGAATTTTGCGAGTCGCACCGTTTGTGAATGCAAAAAGCTTTAATACATTGGGCCCCAAGTCTTTAATGAGGCTGACAACCCAAAGATGTGCCTGATTCACTTCCATGGGACAATGAATGCTTGATAGCTTTCCCAGAGTTGACAGAAAGCCTCTGTTGTGCCCCAAAACTAGGAATGCCTGATTACAGCATAATGTTCACATTGATTCACAGAGAGAGGGAGGGCTGCACTTTCTCAGTGCTCCTCCAGTTGCATAGAGACTCATGAAGACCTGTGGTATATTTTTTAACTTCACTTGACCCTGTTGCTGCAGGATTGCCAGGCTGCCTTAAAGCAGTTGTGGCATCTGGTGTCAATATTGGGAGATGTGAGAGCATGGTAATACTTGCTGCAGAAAATGCTGTTCTAAAACAATGTCACTTGCTAGATTCAGCTACTTTGTTGCCATTGTCTGAACATACAAAAAATGGGGATGAAATTGAGCATGACTGTCTAGAATTTACAAATGTATGCACAAAGTCAAGACCAAACGTTCAGTATGAACCACTTGATGAGCTCAATCGTGTAATCTTTGTGGATGCCTGATGCCTAAGAGACAATGAGGGACCTTTAAGAGCAGCTTATGCAGTTTGTACAATTCAAGAAGTGACAGGCACTTCATGGTTTCGAGGTGTTACCTCTGCACAAGTGCCATAATTGATTGTCCTTATGAGAGATTGCTGCCTTTCAATTCAACTGAGAGTGACTATATTCACAGATAGTCAAAATTGTTTTGGTGTGGTCCATGATTCTGGACAGTTATAGTCAGAGAGAGGATTCATGATATTGTTGGGTTTCCCCATTAAGAATAGGGAATATGAGAAATAATTACTAGATGCTTGACAGTTACCTCAAGAGGTTGCAGTGGTTAATTGTGTTGCTCACTGAAACGGTAATGAGTATGCCATAGTTAGAAATCAAAGTACTTATAAAGTTGCATGATGTTGTGCGCTTGTGGCCTGCACATTTAAGAGAGAATACAAAAATGAGTTTGATGAGGGCACTGCTTTTTCTATGTTGTTGTCAGTGGCTGATACATGGGAAGAGACTAAAAGGTTGCAGAAATAGTTTTCAGAAGCGGAACAGCAAGGTTGGATCAGAGCATTATGACATTTGGCTTTCAGCTGATGGAAGACCAGTGTTGCCAGACAGTTTGTTGTTTCACACGACACATTTCCATGGCCCTGCACATATTGGAAGGGATGCAATGGTCAGGCTATTTAGGAAAAATTGGTTCAATCCCCAATTCAGAGTTCTTGCAGATGAGTTATTCCACATATGCATAACAAATCAACCAATTAATGTAGGAAGGATAATACCAGTAATCATGAGTCACATAGGAAGATCAAGATGACCTTTTAATAGGATGCAGTTGGAAATTATCTAGATGCCTGTATGTAACTGGCTGAGGTATGTCCTGGTTATAGTGTGCATTTTCTCTCAATAAGTGGAAGCCTCCCCAACATGCAAAAATGACAGTCTCACTGTAACTAAACTGTTACTGTGTGAACTCATACTGAGGTTCGGACTACAAGTTTCCATGGAGTGAGACCGAAGGACTCACATGAATAATGAAGTCCTTAAAATGCTGTATGTGGCTCTTCAAGTGAAACAGAGACTATACAGCAATTATCATACCAGGGCTTAATGGATAGTGGAGCTATTAAATGACACACTAAAGTCTCGATTGGCCAATGTTTGTGTATCCACTTCACTGAAATGACCCAGTGTGTTACCACTGGTTATTATGAGTCTTTGAATAGTCCTGACAAAAAGAACAGGATTATCACCACATGAAATTCCCATGGGTCAAGCAATGAGACTGCCTGCTATACATGCAAATGTGCATGTGAATATTACAGATGACATTATACTCGATTACTGCAAAGTATTAGCTCACGTGGTGTGTTCTGTTTTTCACCAGGTTGGAGCTCAGCCAAATCACATTGTGAGCAGAGCAATGACCCAAGTCCCAGTTACTGGGTTTTGGTGAAAAAACATGTGCAAAAGTATTTTTTGAAGCCAAGGTAGAAAGAGCCCTATTAGGCCATCCTAATTACTAACATTGCTGGGATACCTAACTGGTTGCCTGCGTCATATGAAGAAATAGTGCTCTTTGAACAAAGTCAGAGAGCATCTGTGACAGCACATACAGAAGGACAAGAGGGGGGTGAAGAACAGCTAGATCTCTCACTAGTACAATTTCCTGAAATATCACAAAGTGGTGTGGAAGTACCTGCTGAGGAAGAGAATTTAAGAGCTCATAATAAAGAATCTGTTGAAGGGTCACAAGGACAATCAAATGATCCAGATGAAGGAACTAAAATGAGAAAAGAAAGACCTCTATGGGATCTGAATGGCCCAATGGTAGAAGGAAATTAAGATTGAGTGTGTCAGTTGAACGTATATTGCAAACCATCATTGGAAAGACAGAATCTAGCGGTGTAAGCGATACATAAGAAAACAACAGACACCAAGGAGATCTAAGAAAGCAAGAATTCCCTTTGGATGGTATTCAGAATCCAAATGAACTTATTATGTAGAAAATTTGCCAACTGAGCTCAAACTTATTTGAATCTCCATGATATGCCACACTGAGAAACAGCATTGGTGAATTTAAAATATTCAAAACAAAGAATACAATCAGGAACTTGATAAGCAGTTAATTGAACTTTAAGCAGAAATCAACCTTAATGACAAAAGTTGAGCTATTTTAAAACCAAAAGATAAAAAAGATTGAAAGAAACAAAACTGACAAAACAATAAGAGTTAATAAAGACAAATCAAAAAGAATTCAAAAGATTCTCTAGGGCCAAGTTTGCAGTAGAAGAGTAGGGCTAACACATTTCAAAGAAGATGGAGTAGGGCTAGGGAAGACTCATGAAGATTATTGTATTTAAGCTGAATAAAAAAATAAATTGCAAGTCAATTTTCAAAGTGTTTGCATAAGTAGAAGTTAAAAGAGGGATATTGAATTGGTCTGCTACTATAGTCTTTTCAAGGTCTGACTGTAGACAAACATGTGTTTCCTTACCAAATTTAGATGTAGGATCATTGTAGGTATTACATAGATGGCTGTAGTTATAGTGATCATAACTTTCTTAGGGTCTGATTTAGATTTCAGCGGATGGGTTACTCTGTTACTACAGTGATGGATATACCGTCCGCCAAAATATGAATCCCATTATTTACTATGGGATTTATATTTCGGTGGATGGGATATTCGTCAGTAACCTGACAGAGTAACCTGTCTGCTAAAATCTAATTCAGGCCTTTAGTTAAAAGTAGATTTACACCAGAGACAATGGTACCTATATCTATCCCACATCTACAACACCTGCTCACATAAAAGATTAAATACAATTGAAAGCTACCTTTGTATATTATGCAAAACAAAACTTCTTGACTGTTTATTCTAGATTAGTTCAGGAATACACACAAGCCTTAGAGACTAAGGATTGTTATGTGGGGCACACTTACCTTCTTCAGCTCCAGAGGCTGTGACATACCATCATATCCTACTACAATATGCAATTACATATACCATTTTACTTAGCTTCCTTTATAGCAAGAACGCTTTGAATAGTATTTTTCCAAAGGTCCATCTTCAGAAAGACTGAATCCTCACCTGCAGGCCAAAGACATGAAAATGCATGATAGTTCTTTAGATCACCAGCAGTTATAGACATTGTTAAGGCATACGAAAAACACCCAACCTATTTAATGAGACCATTAGAACAGACAGGCAATTTAATACAAGAGGAGAGAAGAGCTCAAACACATTCTGTAGTAAAAATAAAGAGGAAGATGTTTTAAAGAATGTTTGGAAGAAAGAAGAAAATTAATGAAAAAAGAAAAGGGTGTACCGAAAATTGAAATTAGATAGATGACAAAAGGGAAATTATGTGTTTACAAAAGAAGAAACCAATTTAAAAAGAAATGCATGTTAGGGGTAGCAATTGTGAAAATACCTTTGAAGTTATTGGAGGATCTGGTCAAATTTTTACAGTTATTCCTGGAGTTTTTTTGTTTGCGGACAAGATACTTATTTTCAGTTACCCGCTGATTGGGAGGGTGTTTGTTATATAGTTTTGTTGTTTCCCAAGATGTATCATGTAAATAGCATAGATGCTTTCACAATGATACCAACACATAGATATACATGTAGGGTTTATGATGGGACACAAGTAGTATGAGACCTTTATTTTAGCAATCATAAACCCTGTAGGAGTAGTTTTGAGTGATTAAAAAATTAGAAAATGATCAACAATAGTGGATAAATTGCTAACTAGTACATCTGCTGCTTTGCAAGCTGTTAACACAGAATTAGTGGTTATTATGAATGAATGAATACATTTGTATTGCATAATTAATGAAAATCATTGTAATCATTGCAAAAGCTGAATGATAAATAAAACCAACTGTTAAAAAATGTGCAGAGAACCTAAAAAAACATTGTGGCTCAAAAGACCACCTCTTCTTTTCAACAAGACTGGGAAAGATGTTTACAAATGGATGAAAATAATTTGTTCCTCACCAAACCTCCCTCTCTCCTAGTTACTCTTTCTTATGATAGGCTTGTGTAGTTTGGGGTGGGTGGACCCATTTGTCAGTATAAAGTATGCACCCAAAAGTAGCGGCTCTGGTATCCCAAGAGCCCACCACTTCTCTCTGGTTACTCTGACCTAAAAAGTCCTTGTACAGAGTTAGAGGTGATGGCGTCCCACAAATTAGCCCCTTCTTTCAAGCCCCTGTAACATATAAAGTTCTTATGTATGTTTGGCTGAGCTGGCGCACACATCACTATAAATCTTGTGTTAAAAAATAGTGGCTGTTATGAACCTAGAGATCACCCCTTCTTTCTGATTGCTGTTACATATAAAGTGCTTGTGCAAAGTTAGAGGCAATTGTGTCCCACAAGTCTGACGTCTGGCATATAAATTGCTAATCCGCTTTGGGGTGCAGTGGCCTACTTGTCACTTTCCAGCATAGTTCCTGGAGGCTGCCCCTTGCTTCCAGTGTGTTTTGATGTTCTTTATCTGGTTTATTATTCATGTTCTACTCATCAATTATGGAGTCAAAAGCTGGGCGACCTTGTTCAATTCCACCTGGGCTGCTCTCAAATACCTTCCAAACTTGGTCAGCTCTGAGGGCGCTGTACAGACTAAAAGCCATGACACTGCCTTCATGCATGTCCATATCCCAGGCTACAGAAACATTAGTTTTAGGAGGATCTGACTCTGTTGAAGTAGAGCAGGGCAGCAGCATACAAAATGAGCAGGGACTCCATGCTATAATTGCACAGTCAACATTTGATTATCTGTTGTATGTTTTTTCCATCCTGGATTCAGCTCCTTAATGGGGAGTTGGACTATCTGAGCCTATTGTATCTATTTCTGGCTTTTCTTACCCAGAGCACTTGTCAGATATGGCTGAATGATGTTAGCCTCATATGAGGGGACTAGACCTAGTAACCTTCGATTTTCTTTTCATCAGGTGAGGTCATTGTCCTTTGATAGTTTGAAGACTTGTCTATTTAGTGCCTTCTTTATGGAAGAGTAATTTACTTCCTCCCGTGTCCAGTTGGCTGTTGCTAAGTTGAGTTTCAACAATGGGATTTCCAAATATCTGTTCCTGGGTATTGATTTTCCTGCAAATATCACTTTAAACACTTACTTCATAGTTCCTGTGTCTGTTTTAGGATCTGGAAGTAATACTTCACCAAACTACCAAGGCATTCCTGGTACTGCTGGACCAGACCAAACTCTAGTTGAGTCAAAGAGTTACTTGTGTATTTCAGCAAACTGAAGATACATTTGTAGCCCTGGCATTGTGCTTTTTCCATTATTATCTCCATTTTCCCTGGAACTGCCTGCTGTGCGTACCCTGCTACTGCTAGCAGTTTAACTTTTAGCAGCCTTCTCACCGGTTCTGTGATGGGGCTTTGTAATTTCCCCTGTAGTTTGCATAGTGCATATATAGTTGCTTGTATCTTGGAGCTTAATTTAGAACAGTATAATGAGGGTTTACCAGAGTCACTTACCCATGCTCCTAGGTAATTACAGGATCTCCTTGTTTCTATTTTCTGCAGGCCCAATCTTCACCTGAGTAGAGCGTTCCTTGCGAATTGCCCCAAGACCACCATTTTAGTCTTGATCACGTTAGCTGGTAACTCATTGGCTTCACAGAAATTCAGGGCATCTTGCCCTCTTTGCAAGCCAACTTTGGTGTGATCGGAAATTACTAGGTCATCTGCATACTGGAGTAGGTGTAATTTATGCAAACCTATTATTGGGTTTATCATTGTAGCTCCATGGAGGGCCTTACCCAGATCAGCCATATACAGGTTGAATAATGTCAGTGCAAGGACGCAACCCTGTTTTAGGCCTCTATTCGTGTAGACCTTATGGGTGACCGTGTCCCCATCCAGTTTTATTCTCACCCAAGTATTACTATATAGTGAGATGATGGCCTTCAGAAGTTTATCAGCGGTCCTCCAACTTATTAATTTGTTTCACAACTTATTTCTGGAAATCCCATCAAATGCAAGAGGAGTCCACAAAGCAAGCAAGTACCGGTTGGCTATTCTTATTGTTGGCTTGCTGTCCTACATAGGATAGTGTGACAATGTTGCCAATGGTTGCACAACCTTTACAGAAACCAGTTTGATGGAAGGGAAAAATGTCACTGTTCTTGATCCATTTATTTAGCTCAATTAATAATGTGCTGGCATATGCTTTGCCTTCGATTTCCAAAAAGGGGGATTAGCCTGTAGTTCTTCGGATCCATTTTTCCACCCTTTTTATGTATCAGCTGCAGAAATGAGGCTCGATAGGAGTCCAGGATAACTCCTTGTATTCTATATTCTATATACAAAATAGATAGAGTTTCTGCCCAATATGCAAGTTCTTCTTTCAACAAACTTCCCGGGAGGCCGTTGGGACCTGGTGCAACATATTTTTTCTTGTTTTTGGTACTGCCTGCTGGCTCTGTGCCTTCCATCCTCTCTCCTCTTGGGGACCAGTGCTGAATGTTGTGCTGTCTGATGATCGTGTCTCACAGCTCCCTTGCCTAGGTTCCCCTGAGACTATATATATTCTTGCTACATGCGTTAGTGATGCATCCGCCATGACTGCATTGCGCCTATCTGATGAATCTCTAGTTTAATGACATATTCCCAGAATTGCTTCTGTTTATTATTTTGGCAGAGGCCATATATTTTGATCCATTCTTTTTCAATGTACTTGTGTTTCAGACCCTAAGCCCAGCATTTTTAGTCTCGTTTGCCTGCCTGTATGCCCTCTCGTTGTCTTGCATGCCAATTTTGTGGTGGACACTCTTTACCTCCTTAAATCTTGTGGCTATTAGAACAATGGTTTCGCAGGATGGATTAGCTTCGAACATGTTGGCAGGGAAAGATGGAGTCTGCAAGATGTTTAAAGTGCAACATTGTTGCTCATACACTCCTGATAAAAGTTAAAAGATAGAAGAGTTTGCAAAGAACATTTCTGATCTGAAACTTGAAATAGCAACTTCTAGTTTACTAGGGAATATAGGAAAAGGAGATTCTGCTATTGGTAACTGGCTTAAAACAGCAGTACAAGGATTTTTTGGAATCATTTTGAAACCTGTACTAATCACTAGTATTTGGTTGGTAACATTATGGTCCATATTTATGGGGAAAAATGATGGAGCACAAATTGACAGCTCTGCGCTCCATCATTCTCACAACACAGGGATGCAATGTATTTAACTGAATACAGAGCACCCCTGTGTTGTCCCCTGCACTGGCACTAAATTTAGCTGTCAGCACCAATGCAGGCATCCTTGCACCAATGGTGCAAGAATGTCTGTGTTGAGGGGTGTGATTGTTTATGTGTGGCACACACAGAAGTGCCAAAGTGTCATTTTCAAATTATTGTTTATGTGCTGGAAGGGGCACCTTCCTGCATATAAATAATCATTTCTGGCATTTTGATCTTTCTATGCATGCTGCAGAATGTAGCACGCACAGAAAAAGCAAAAAATGAGGAGGAATAAAATGATTCCTCGTTGTTACACCTTGCTAACGCTACCCTTGTGTGTGGTGTTAGATTCTGGAGCTGCCTCAGGTTTACACAATTTTATAAATCTGAAGCAGCATCAAAATACAATGGGTGTTGCTGTGGCAGGCCCACAGCAACACCCATTGCATGCCCCTCTGATGCAGATAACTGCGTCGGGGGCCCATATTAACAAGGCGGCGTAACGACACAAAAAGTGGCGTTACACCTCCCTGTAAATATGGAGCAGAGGTTAGAGCCACTGGAGCACCACAAAAAGTGACGCTCCAATGGTGCTAGGGGCTCATAAAAATTCCCTTTATGCTTTACATAGAGAATATAGATGCTATCTAACAAAGAGAAACAGTAGAGAAAGAAACATACAAATTAGAAGAGAATTGGAAATGGAGGAGAAAAAGAATGGAGTATACAGGAAGTTTGAAAAATTTGGAAAATTTAAAACTAAAAAGGATGGGTCAATGAGAACGAGAGTGCACTCTAAAGATTCATTTGTAAAAAAAAGTGTGATGGTTTTTCAACCATCAGAAATGGGGAACTGCTGCAGCGGAATTATTTGTTAAAAAAATGCTTATTAAAATGATGTGTAAAACCTACATTAAAATACCATGTGCTAAATGTGCTAAATCAACACATTTGCAATAGGGGCAAAACCTGCAGGGTGATTTCATGGTAAATCAGGATCTACCTGGAAGAAGGGCATCTTATACGGCAAGCAGCATTGTTTCCTCAAGCGGTCTGACCCCAGAGAGGCTGGAGGACAGGTAAAGTCTAGGAGGCTCCGAAAGGAGCTGGAGAAGCTCAAGCTGAACCATGAAATGGAGCTCCAGTTGGAACCTGCCAGGATCAGGAGAGAGGCAGAGAAAGAGAAAAGAGGAGAAGAAAATGTTTTTAGTGCAAGAGCTGAGCTTGAAGGAGCTGGATCTAAAGAGCAGGTTTACAACAGATGGTGGCAGCAGTTCCCCAGTGTGGTCTGAAGGGAGGTTCTTATACCCAAGGATGTGGTGAAGGATTTTGTTGTGGGGAATTAAATACAGCAGTAGTTCCAATATTAGGAGGTGGCACTGAGGATGCAAAGGGTCCCTGAGGTGGCACTGAGGATGCAAAGGGTCCTTGAGAGAGTTTGGGAGGCAGGCCTGTGGAAGTATTTCTCTGAGGAGGAGAGGAACACCTTGTTGGCCTTAGAACTAGAGGATCAGATGAGGTACCCTGCCATGAAAGATGACCAGACCAGAGGTATGGTCTCACCACAGAGAATTACAGGGTAAAGTTAGGGAGTATGCTGAATCTTTTCAGAAGAGCCCTAGATGGTTGACTGAAGGGCAGTGAGGTAAGAGATTATCAGCAGCTGTACAATTTGATTGCATGGAAGCACTGGACTAGTTGTTGTTTTCCAGAGCTGCACCAGAAATTAATTGAAAGGAAGCTTACTGACCCCAGGAAGCTTGTAAAGGAGGTGGACCCCTGGCTCAGCACCAGGGTCTAAAAGAAGTTGTATGTGGGACTCAGCCAAGGGTGGACAGGGTCTCCAACAGAAGAAGGGGGGAGATAAAGTAAGGAGTTCGCAAAAGGATCCCAAACCAGTTCCCAGGGTAAGGATTTCCAAACACCTATCAAAAAAAAAAGTTGGTTCACTTCAGGAAAGCCTGCAGGGAAGGTACACCTGAAGTGTTTTGCCTGTGGCCATGAAGGGAATTTCAGGGGGCGTCCGAAGTGTCCCAAGCCAGCACAACTCCCCACTGGTGGGCAAACACTAGGGGTGGCAATTGTAGCACTTGGGGAAGAGTTGGCCCCAGTTAGTGGTGGGGAGCTAGCTCAATTGACCCCAGCATTCCTAGTTGAGGGTGAGGTGGTCCAAAGAACTGTCATATTTGACAACACTAAAAAGCGCAGGCAGTGGGTGACCATCTGTTGGACTTTCTTCCTTATGCAGGGTCATCCAAAATCTTTCTGCCTCCTGCCTCCTATTTTTTCTGACCTGTTGTTGTTGGCTATTGAACTCTGAGCACTTTACCACTGCTAACCAGTGCTAAAGTGTATATGCTCTCTGTGTAAATTGTATTGTTGATTGGATTTCCATGATTTACATATTTGATTTACTGGCAAGTCCCTAGTACAGTGCACTAGAGGTGCCCAGGGCCTGTAAATCAAATGCTACTAGTGGGCCTGCAGCACTGGTTGTGCCACCCAAATCAGTCGCCCTGTAATCATGTCTCTGACCTGCCACTGCAGTATCTGTGTGTGCAGTTTTAAACTGCCAATTCAACTTGTCAAGTGTACCCACTTGCCAGGCCTAAACCTTCCCTTTTCTTACATGTAAGACACCCCTAAAATAGGCCCTAGGTAGCCCCATGTGCAAGGTGCAGTGTATGTTTAAGGAAAGACATATACTAATGTGTTTTATATGTCCTGACAGTGAAATACTGCCAAATTCTGTTTTCACTGTTGCAAGGCCTATCCCTCTCTTAGGTTAACATTGGGGCTGCCTTTAAATATTATTAAAGTGTATATTCCCTTTGGGAGAGGATAGACATGTGGAGCTTGGGGTCTCTTAACTCACAATTTTAAAATGCATCTTTTAGTGAAGTTGGTTTAAGATGGTGTGTTTGGAAATGCCACTTTTAGAAAGTGGACATTGTCTTGCTTAAACCATTTTGTGGGTTCCCTGTCTGGGTCAGTTTTACAGTTGGGCTGTTAGCACCTCTCTCAAGTGAGTGACACAAAGAGAGCTGGGGTGTAGCCTGCATATCCTGATGAGCCAGCTGTGCTAGGAGGGAGGGGAGGAGTGGTCACTTACACCTGAATGGGCTGTGCCTGCCCTCACACAATTCAGTCTCCAACCCCCTGGTGTGTGTCTGGGGCCAGGCCTGGGCAAGGTAGGATTTCACAAACATGAGAGACTTTCCTTTGAAGTAGGCCTACTTCAAAGGCCAACATTGGTATAAGAAGGGCACCCAAAACCGCAGATTTTAGATCACTTCTGGACATCAAGAGAAACCTCTGCCTGGAGAAGAGCTGAAGAGAAGTGCTGCCCTGGCTGTGACTGTGCTTCGTGGAGCTATCCTGCGGTTGATGCTTCTGCCTGGTGAAACGGGATAAAGGCTGGACTTTGTTGTGCATTCCTGCTTGTGAAGAAATCTCCTAGGGCATGTCCTGAGCTTGCCTCCTGTTATTGAAGTCTCAGGGCCATCTGCGAGCACCTAGACTCTCTGATGAGACTCCTGCCCTGCCAAGTGGTGCCCTATCCAGTTCCTGGGCCTTGACCGGTGAAGCTGGCAAACCAAGCTTGAAAATCCACGCACAGACCACCGGGTGGGGAAATTTCTAAAGCACCTTCCGAGATGTGGCTGAAAAAGGACACGCCGCTTGCTTCATGGCAGAAATCGATGCTCCACCGGCATCGCAACTGGAAGAATGACGCGCAACTCAATTCACTACAAGAGAAACTCTCCTATCATGTTAACCGAAATTCAAATCAATAGTTCTGAAAAAAATTATTTATTCAACATATACAAAATTTGATACCTTGCCTGGCTTCCGAACGCGATTTCCTAAACAGAACTACTAAACAATATATGCAGCATAAAACTAATAATCACTACAACAAATGAACGTCAAACAAAGTGATAATAGACAAATAATAAAACATCACACAGACATATAAAGACAAACACAAACCAACAAATATTGTCTAATTATAAATATCATATATAAACCAGAATAAAACTTAAGTGAAGCTAACAAATACATTCACTTATATGGTTACAACTGATAGCACAAGCACATTCTGTGTTCCTCATGTAGAGGTAAATATCCAGTCTCAATGGTGGCAATTCCTAATCTATTGTACAACATAAACTGACCACAAGTTCATATCTTGCCACCTTTAGTAAATCCTTAAACTTATATCCAGGTTTGCGCACTTCTCTCTAATGACTGACAATTTCTGTCTTCCGTATTTACGTTGTTTGTCGTACATATGAAATGGTGGGCATTCAGTACTCCTTTGCCATATATGAAATAGTAGATATTCAGTACTCTTTTGCCAGGTTTGCGCACTTCTCTTATCTTTTGTTAATTAGCTATTACTTTTGATGACTGACAATTTTTGGCTTCCCTATTTACGTTGTTTGTCTTCTATATGAAATGGCAGACATTCAGTACTCCTTCGCCATATATGAAATAGTAGACATTCAGAAATCTTTTGACAACGCGTGTTTCGGTGGATCCAACTCTTACAAATGTTTATGATTTCTCAAGCCACCTTCTTCAGGGCAAAAAACACTTAGAGTACCAAGTTAAACAACATTGATCTAGATAAAGAAGTTATAAAGAATCTATTATTTATTCCTGTGTGTTAAACATCCTAGGAAATCATAATATCTGTCAATATTCACCAGTATGCTATATCCATGGATGTGAATATTTATCACATAAATAATAAAAAAAAAACTTGTGATACCCTGCGTGGAAAAGTGATACAATCACCTATATATCAACTATTGCCCATATAACACAAAATAAAGTTAAGTGGAAAATAAGCTCAATTCCAACACCAACTCTGTCAACAAAAATTCAAAAAAGAGTCTAAAAAGATTATAATGTATAAGTCTATTTCCAGGAGAAACCCAAGACATGTCCCAATTATTTCCATAACTAGCGGGGCTTTATCATTGAATCAGGTTTAAACTTATCCCTCATCAGAATCCTAGAAAGAAACAGATTATCTCTCATTCAGGCCATTACTTCAAAAGTCCATGATCAAAGATGCATATATGTAATATAGAGAAGTAACAACTTGTACAGTCACAGTGCATGTGTCTGTGAAACACCATATATTCTCTCCGTATCGTATCAGGGACCCCTTAAGCTTTTTTTCTTTTCAGAATGACGCGCATCACCCGCTGACGGAGGCTGTTAACATTGCGCAGTTTTGTTGATACTGCACGGCAGGATTTTTTATACAAACCTTGGTGGATGCGGAAAAATAACACAACGCCTGCCCGGACCCGAGTGCTGCCTGGATCGACGCATCACTCCCCTGTGGGGAGGAAAAGTGACACACGCCGACCTGACCGGATAAATCGATGCACCACTTACCTTTTTTGACGCACACTCACCCGTGCATGTTATTTTGATTCTACCTAGGTACTTTCCAACGCTAACAGTGTTTTACATGTTTTCTCAAGGATTTAAGACTTTTTGCTTTTTAATTAATAACTTGACTTGTGTATATTGGATTGTTTGTCGTTTTGGTCTTGTTTTGTTTAGAAAAATATTTCCTATTTTTCTAAACCTGTGTTGTGTCATTTTGTAGGGTTTTCACTGAGTTACTTTGTGTGTTGGTACAAATACTTTACTTTGAAGTTAATCCTGCCTGCTCGTGCAAAGCTACCAAGGGGATGAGCGGGGGTTAGCTGAGGGTGATTCTCCTTCACCCTGACTAGAGTGAGGGTCCTCGCTTGGACAGGGGCTGACCAAAGACCCAATTTCTAACACCATCAATGGGAGGGGAGTAGAGGCTCTAAGAGACACAACTGTCAGCTGTCATGTGGTGTCTGAGGAGCAGGTATTCCCTAATGTGGTCCACCAAGTTGTAGCAGCAGACAACAGTGAGCGCCAATGCTTGGTAGCTCAGGTTCCCTTTGAGTGAAGGGTTTTCAGTTTTCTTTAGGGTAGCTGTGAGTCCATGCATTCCTGTTGACTGTCTGCTGGAGAACGACCTGAAGCACACCACCTGGAAGGAGGTGGAGCTCAGGTCGCACTTGGAGATGTTAGGATTATCAGAGTGGGAATGCATGACCACACTGTCCAGTACCAGCAGAGAGGGCGATCAAAGGACCTGGAGACTGAAACAGTGGCCAAGTTGCCTGCCAGGAGGAAGAGGGGCAAGGGGCACAGGAAACCCACTCCTAAGATTCCCACATTCCAGGAGAAGTCTGAACCTGAGTGGGATGCCCCAGAACCTACAGGGAAAAAAATGGCCAAACTAGGGGACCTGCATGAGCTGACCCATTGACAGTAGGAAGGAGGCCCTACCAGGGAGGAGTTCTGTGTAGCGCAGAATGTGTGCCACACTCTTGAGGGTCTCTGGAGACAGGCCAAGAGCCAGGCTGCTGTTGGCTCCTCCAGATTGCACCTGATTTAATGGGAGAATGATCTTCTGTATAGTGAGCCTAAGGGCAGCCCATGTGCTGGTGGTATCCAAATGTTTCAGAGCCTTCCAACTGGGCCTGGCTCATAATGCGCCACTGGCAGGTCATTTGGGGCAGGACAAAGACCTTTGACAGGCTTATCACCATTTCTATAGACCCCAAATGAGGAAGACCTCCGATGCATTCTGCAGGACTTGTCAAACCTGCCAGGCAAGTGGAAAAACTGGGAAGAGGTGCAAGGATCCTCTTAAACCGTTTTGTGTTGTGAGCATCCCTTTTGAGCGGATGGTCATTGACATTGTGTGATCTCTAGATTTCAAGACAGCCATGGTCGACAGGTTTATCCTGGTCTTGGTGGACCATGCCATCCGGTATCCAGAAGCTATCCCTTTCAGGGCAGTGTATGCACCTATCATGGCCAGGGCACTTATGGGAATCCTTACCTGTGTGGGTTTCCTCCAAGGAGGTGGTATCTGACTAGGATACCAATTTCAAGTCATTGTATATTATGAACATGTGGAAGGTGTGTGGTGTTACCCATAAGTTCACCACACCTTACCACCCCCAAAGCAATGGGTGGGTTGAATGGTTCAACAGTACCCTGAAGGGCATGATTATGGGTCTCTCAGAACTTATGATGCGTACATGGAACATCCTGTTACCATGCCGGTTGTTTGCCTACAGGGAGGTAAGGAGAAGAGGGTTGGCTTCAGCCCTTTTGAACTTCTGTATGGGCATCCTGTGAGAGAGTCTCTCAGTTTGGTCAAGGAGGGCTGGGAGCATGGTTCCGAGAAGCCACCCCAGGATGTATTCAGTAACATGATATATTTCAGAAACCAGACAGCACACTTCTGGATGCTCACACAGAAGAATCTGCAAGCTAGCCAGGATGATATGAAATTCTGATACAACCAGAATGCCACTCTGGTTGAGTTTCAGCCTGGCCAGAAGGTGTGGGTGACGGCACCGGTAAAGACCTTTGCTCTCCAAGACCGTTGGTCTAGGTTTTTGTGGTGAAGGAATACAATACCAATATCACCTACCTGGTAGACATGCAGACTCTTAGGAACCCTTTGAGGGTTCTGCACATGAAACGCCTCAAGCTGCACTTCGAGAGGTCTCACTTGACCATGATCTTGGTCACGATGATGGCATTAAAAATAATTTTTCAGAGCAGGCAGTGGTCCAATGGACCACTACCTGCCCTGAAAAATACCGAAACTAAAGGTTTCGTTTTTTTTTCAAAGTGCTGCTCATTTTCCTTTAAGGAAAACGGGTTGCACTTTGAAAAAAAAAACTGCTTTATTTAAAAGCAGTCACGGACATGGTGGTCTGCTGTTCCCAGCAGGCCACCATCCCCGTGAGTGCTCTGAATTGCTATGGGGTCGCAAATTGCGACCCACCTCATTAATATTAATGAGGTGGGTCTTTGCGACCCCATAGCGACTCGCAGAAGGTATCTGAGACACCTTTCTGCATTCCAAATTGCGAGTTGCAATTTGCGAGTCGCTGGGACTCGCAGATTGCAAATCGCAATTTGGAACAATGCTACATCTGGCCCTTTGTGTGTTCCCTCTAGACAGTCACATACAAAGGGAGCTTGGGTGGGACATTTGCATCCTGATGGCTCAGCACCAGGCTGATGGGTTTTTCTGGGCTAGATGGGAGGGAGGAGCTGACACTTACACCTGAATAGGGCTATGACTCTATTCACACAAAAGGCTGCATACCCCCCTGTAGAGGGTCTGGAGCCAGGGAAGAAAGTGCAGGGACATTGTGATCTTCAAAGGCCTCTCTGAAGTCTCCCCAACTTCATAAGCACGTTTGGGTATAAGTACTTGACCCCAAGCCCCACCAAATCAGAACTCTACTGGAACAAGGGACATTCACCCAGGAAGAAGGACTGCTGAGAGGGTGCTACTCTAAAACTGCATTGCTGTGTTGGTCTACTGCTTGCTGTGTGCTGTGCTGTAGAAGGGACTGCCACAATGCTACTTGCTTTGCTGTGTTGGCCTGCTGCTTCTTGCCTGGAGTGAGAAGGACTTGGCTTGGTCTCTACATCCTTGAACCCAAGATTCTCCATGGGCTTGTTGGCTTGCCCAATGTTATGCAGTCACAGGGACATCAAAGGCTGCCTTCAACTCTTCTGATGCTGCTTGACGCTGCCATCTGTGAGTCCTACCTTTGTCCCAGGTGGCCCCCTCCAGTTCTGGGCCTCAGAAGTGGATTCCTACAGCACCTCTTCAACTCCTCTCATCACATCTTCGCAGTTGCTGCTTGCCCCATCCAAGCTACTTTATCAGCGGGATATGTCTGAGTCCTGTAGTCGGCCGGCCCTCCATCATGGTCAGCATGAACTTTGGATTTACCCTGGTCTAGCTTGTCCTTGAATAACCTATTAGCGCCATTAAATTTAAAGCACTGGTTTTGAATTTAATCTTTAAAAATTAATATCTCAACTTCTACTTATTGGATTGTTGTCTCTTTGGTCTTGTTTTACTCAGATAATTATTCTCTATGTTACTAAGCTGGTGTGGAGTCATTTTGTGGTTGTCTTTCACTGTGTTACTGTAACCTTTGCACAAATACCTTACACATTGCCTTTTAAGTTAAACTGACTGCTCACTGTCAAGCTACCATAAGGTAAGCACAGGTTAATTTAGGGTGTTAGTCTGACTTGGACAGGGTGCATACCTCTGCCAAGTAGAGACCCGATTTCCAACAAGAGGATACTATCAAACATGAAAAAATATTTGGAAGAGTAAAGGGTAAAGCTAATTTAAAGAGTACCACTATCAAAGGAGACAGTTTGAAGCCTAGTGGGAAGAACAAGGATGGTTTGAGTGTTATCGTTGTGATAGCTTACAGTAAAATGTGTCTTGCACTATGGCAGAAATGCTCCATGGGTGGTATTGTGAAACATTTTTCAAAGTTTGCAAGAAAATAAATAAATTGGAATTAAAATGTGATGGTAACAATTGAGGTGATGAGGGGCTTATAACTAATGAAGATCCACTGGGTAACAATGTGAATGAAGGTTTGGGATTGTTTGTGTTTAACACTGATGACCAAACTTAATGAAAAAAATTATTTGCACTATGTCTCTGGGAGGTGTAAATTTACAAATGTATGCAGATTCAAGTCTTTGTATATGAACATAACTAAAGAAGTTAGGTAAAATAAATTTGTGAGCAAGTTAAAGCCCTCATTACGACCCTGGCGATGAATGATAAAGTGGCGGTTATACCACCAACATGCGGATGGTAAGTTCTGACAAATTATGACCATGGCGGTGATAATTCCCATAGACAGCCAGCACCAACCTCCATGGTGGAAACAACAGCCACCATGACGGTAGCTTCCAACAGCCAGGTGGAAGACAAAGTACCGCCCCCCATATTTTGACCCTGCAAACTGCCACCTTTTCCGGGGCGATACCAATGCAAACAAAAGCCTGGCAGAAACAGAGCTCAGAAGTGCAAGGACTCACCATTGGAGACACAGGAAGATCCATGCCACCATGGAACCTGAACTGCATGTTTTCCCGATGATCTTCTATGTTATGCTCCACCTGGAACACCTACGCCGATGAAGACGATGACGTTGAGTACAGCCACCTAGCACACAAGGGAGGGTGGGAGGAAAACGAGAGTGACACACACACACACACCACATACACCCGACACACACACACCATACACACCACACAATCACAGTGTGCCTGAAAAATGGCAGAATAATGCAAGGGCAACAGGAATTAACTAAAGTGATTGTAATCAGATCAACATCAAAATTAATAATTCGGTTCATCAATAAAACAGATATGTACACATGTACAGAAAGGGACACTGCCCAGTCCAATGTTCAAAGGGCCCAATTGGCCACAGGGCACAACTCGAGTCCTAACCACATCCGGATAGTACACTGCAGGGGCATCAGTTTGCAAATAGGCAGGCACGTCAGGGGAAGGTGGGGAACCTCAACCGGATGCGGGGACAAGCCCACTGGTTCTGAAGGGGGCAACATTCCCATTGCTTTGTCCTAGGGAGTGCATAGCCACAGTATCCCAAGTGGGTGTCTTTCCCACTAGTTATTGAGGGGGCCCCATGACCATTGCTTTGTTTTGGGGTTTGCAAGACCATAGTCTCTCAAGGGGTGTCTTTCCCACTGGTTCTGGAGGGGGCAGCCCAAACAGTAGCTCCTGGAGGGTGGACTACATGGCGTCCACCGGCGGTGATAGCTGCACTGTGGTGGTGGTTGGAGGAGGCTCCTGGGCAGCCCCTGCACTCACTGATGGTTGCATGGTGGTGGTTGTTGGAGGAGGCTCCTGGGCAGCCCCTGCACTCACTGATGGCTACATGGTGGTGTTTGTTAGAGGAGGCTACTGGGCAGCCCCTGCACAAACTGATAGCTGCACATCCACAGCTGGCGGTGGGGGCCCCGTGACAGCTGGTGGTGGAGGCGGTGTTTGCCTGACAGCTTCCGCTGGTGTAGAGTGCCTCGTCTCCTCCTGTTCATGGGTCAGGGATCCCTTACCATCCTGGAAGGGGTAGATAGGCCCTTGCTCTCTCTGCTTGGTGGTGCAGGCTCCTTTCCTTTCTTCACAGCTGGTGCAGGCTCCTTCCCCTTCCTCACAGCTGGTGCTGGCTCCTTCGCCTTCCTCACAGCTGGTGCAGACCACTTCCCCTTCCTCACAGCTGGTGCAGGACTCTTCACTTTCATCCCTGGTGGTGCTGGCTCCTTCCCCCCTTCAGAGTCGTAAGTCTGGTAGCCTTACCAGCACGAGTAGGTTGTGCTACCACTGTCACAGTGAACTGTTTGGCTGAGGTGCTGGGCTGTGTCTTTGGAACCATGCCCGTACGTGCAGGACAGGGGGGAGGGGTAGGGAAGAGGTCAAGTTGGGAAAGGAAAAGCTTTTTAGGTATGTTGGGGAAGTAGGAGGGAGACGGGAGGAATAATGGGAGTGGAGGATGAGGGAGTGGTTGTTGGAGGTCTATGTCTGCTGGATTTGGATACAGGTGCATGGGCTGTATGCTGATGTGAGGTGGATGGCTGTTGGCCATTTGTTTCCTTTAGGAGGGGGGACAGACACGTTGGGAGAGGACACAGGGGACGCGTGCATGGATGTTGTGGAGGTGTCTGCCAGTTTGGTGTGTGTTCTGTTTGCTGTGCTGATGCTGATAGTGGATGTAAATGTAGTGAATGCAGGTGTGAGTGTGGACGTAACTGGGAGGGAGGTGGAGGAGGAGGAGGAGGAGGGGAAGACAGTGGAGGCTGTTAATGTTGTCGTGATTACAACAGTATGGTGTTTGTGTGAGTGCCTGTGGAAGGAAGTGTGATGCTTGTGTTTGCCTGTGCCACTCTTGTGTGTTGTCTTGTGTATATGCTCGTCTGTCTGTGTGCTTGGGATGGGTTGGGATTGAGGATAATGGGACTGGGAAGTGCAAGTTGGAGAGGGGACGGTAGAAACAGGGACAATGGCTGCCATCAGAGAGAAGGTCGGAGCCTGGCTCGATCTCTGTTGGGCTGCCAAACCACCATGAATGCCCTCCAGGAATGGATTGCATTGCTGCATCTGGGATGCCAGCCCTTGGATGGCATTCACAATGGTTGACTGCCCTACAGAGATGGATCTTAGGAGGTCAATAGCCTGCTCACTCAGGGCATCAGGGTTCACTGGGGCAGGGCCTGAGGTGCCTGGGGCGAAGGAGATGCCCACCCTCCTGGGTGAGCAGGCACAGGCAACTCGCTGAGGGGCTACTGGGAGGGCAGTGCTGGTACGGGGTGTGGCGGCTGTACCTGCAGCTGGGGTGGTCACAGAGTTGTCCGCAACCACCAGGAAGCTCCCATGGGAGGAGGTATCAGAGGCTGTGTTATCCCCTCCAGTCTCCGCCGTGGTGCTCCCCTCGCCATCCGTCCCACTTGTTCCCTCGGCATCAGTGTACTCTGCCTCCAGGGTCCTATGGGATGCAGCTCCCTCTGTCGCTGGTGCCTCTGCTCCGCCGCCAGATGATGCTAATTCACACAAGGACAGGATGACAAAACAAGAAAGGGGGGAGAGAGACAAAGGATACACTGGGTCAGTGACTGCACCAATACCACCGTTGGCGTACACAGCACCCTCACACACAGGGAACATGCCTACACACTATGCATTTGCAATATCAGTGAAATGGCTAGTCACCAAGGCATGAGGAGGAGCACACAACGCCAACTGCACCACACTTGGGACCCATGCAGCCCTGCCTAGAAGTGAACACTAACAAGCTAGGTTACCTGTTTTTGCCATGCAACCATTACCCTTCTGCGTACTTAAGCTGCTATGTCTGGCCTGGCCTTAGGGACACCCACTAACACACAACCACCACCCGGATACCACCCCACCAGCTATTAATTGTAATGATACCCACTGTACTCACCCCCTTGTGGCTGCTGTGATTCCCTCAAGCGCCCATCCAGCTCAGGGTACGCCACCACCAGTATGCGGGCCATCGAGGGGTCAGGGACCGACGGGCACCCCTTCCTCATTGGGAGGTCATCCCCAGCTGGGCCTCTGCAGTCTTCCATGCTCAGCGCCTCAGGTCCTCCCATCGTTTCCGACAGTGGATGCTCCGCATTCCATAGACCCCCAGGGTCCTTGGCGAAGGCACGCCATAATCCTTTCTTTTGATGGACGCTGATCTGCAGAGATAATACATACAGGAGAACTCCATTAAACAAACAGTCTAGCCTGTCACACACATGGCCCACCATGCCCGATCCCATCACCATTGCAACACACATAGGCCAGCTCCCAACATGTACACTGCCAACAGACAATCCCCCCACCCACCCTTACATGATGCCTTCACATGCATCTTCATGCATTCATGCCACATGAATTGTGCCCACAGTGTACTCACCTGTTGGTCTGGAGGCCCATAAAGCAGTCTGTACTGGGGTAGGACCCCATTTACCAGTCGCTCCAACTCCTCAGAATTGAAGGCTGGGCCCTTTCCCCAGTCACACAGGCTATGGTAGGTTCCAGACACAGGTCACAGCAGCACATGCACTGTAGGTCATCTCCTGTGGAAGGTCAGGAAACTAGTGAGGAGTGACAGAGAATATGGCGCTCATGTCCGCACAACGTCAGCGGAATTATCTCACTTCCACCTGTCCCTCCACACAGGACAGGTGGTCACCATTTCAGGGGGGGTTATCAGGCCTATCGATAATTTCTGCATAACAGGATAAATAGGCACATACGTTTAAATTACACTGTCCCAAAACATGATTGCACGATGTGGACTGCTATTTTGGTAGAGTTGTTCAAATTGTAACAGTCTACTCACTCTTGTGTCTCTTAGATTCCTAATGCTGCGGATGAATAGGAGATGGAGACATACACCTGTGTGCAGGCCACGGGTGCACTTAGCTACACTGGAGGACAGGCACATAATACTCACCTATGGACTGGACAGGGCCACAATCACAGAGCTGTGTGCCCAGTTGGAGCCTGACCTGATCTCAGCTATCCGTCCTCCCACTGGGATACCCTTCTTGTGCAGGGTCTATCAGTTCTCCATTTCCTGGCAACAGGTTCTTTCCAAGTGACAGTGGGATTGGCAGCAGGAATGTCACAGCCATTGTTCTCAATCATTCTGGCAAGAGTCTTGTCCGCCCTGGTAAAACACATGTGCAGCTACATTGCTTTCCCCCAGGTGGAATATTTAGCCACTGTGAAGGCTGGATTTTATGCAATGGGACATATCCCCAACATTATTGGGGTGATTGGCGGTACACATATTGCGTTTGTCCCCCCCCCACCGGCAGAATGAACAGGTGTTCAGGAATTGTAAGAGTTTCCACTCCATGAATGTGCAGATCGTGTGCCTGGAAAACTAGTACATCTCCCACGTCAATGCTTAATATCCAGGGTTGGTGCTTGATGCCTTTGTCCTGTGGAATAGCAGCATCCCAAATGTGATGTCCCAACTACAGAGGCACAGGGTGTGGCTTATAGGTGAGCCTTGGTCCCCAACCAATATATGTTGGTGTATGCCTCTGCTGTTAACCAAAGAGGATAATGTGTGGCTAAATGTACATTAATACTTGCAGGTGACTCTGGCTACCCAAACCTATTGTGGCTGCTGACCAAGGTGAAGAATGCCAAGACAAGGGCTGCCGAATGATATACTGAAGTGCAGGGGCAAACCAGAAGGATAATTGAGAGGACCTTCGGCCTCTTGAAGGCCAGGTTCAGGTGCTTCCATCTGACAGGTGATCCCTGTGCTACTCACCCAAGAAGGTTTGCCAGATAGTAGTAGCACAATGCATGATGCACAGCCTGGCCCTCAGATGCTATGTACCTTTTCTGCAGGAGAAGGAGACTGGAGATGCCCCTGTGGCAGCAGTGGACCCTGAGGACAGTGAGGATGAGGAGGCAGAGGATGAGGATGTGGACAACAGAACATTAGTGATCTGTCAGTTCTTCCAAATACACACAGGTGAGACAGTGCAACTTCACATTTCTGTGACTATTGTTGTATTCTGTGTGGCATTGGCATGCTGGCATTACCCACTTGTTTCCTCTACTTGCTGTCACCTATGGATTATCATTTTACGGATGTTGCTGATATGACAACAATGTAGTGATGTGATCACAACAGCCAGCAACAGGTCATTCATTTTATGCTCTCACTAGGTACAATTCATTTGCAACTTATGTAGCTGTTTCAATCAATAAAAAATTAGCAATACATGAAATACTAGTGGTTGAGGTTTATCCAAGGATGTTTATTGTACTGCTAAGAAATTGAGGGTAAAGTGCAATGGAATGGAGTGATGATGGAGGACAGTCCAGGGTATTGTTCCAGTCTGTTTGTAGCACAGGTGCAGGATCCGAGAGGCCATAGGAAGGTGAGCAATGGCAGTTCAAGGTGGACAAGGTGACTAAGTGGGACACAAGGGGGACAATCAGGAGAGTCTAATTTCCTGGTGGTGGTCTTGGCAAGTGTCGCTGGCTTCTGTCTGGGTCGCAGGGAACATTTGTGGTGTGATTCACCTTCTGCAGGGGGAGGGATGGTGGTGGCCTGTGGGTCCTGTGGCGGGGCCTCCTGCCCACTAGCGGCAGCAGAAGTGGGGGGCTGTTCAGTTGACTGGCTAGTGGTAGGGGCCCGCTGGTGTGACACTGCCTCCCTCATGATGTTGGCCATGTCTGCCAGCACCCCTGCTATGGAGATCAAGGTGGTGTTAATGGCCTGCAAGTCCTCCCTGATCCCCTGATACTGTCCCTCCTGCATCCGCCTGTTCTCCTGCATCTTGTCAAAGATCTGGCCCATCGTATCCTGGTATTGCTGGTAGGCTCACAGGATCTCGGAGAATGCCTCCTGGTGAGTCAGTTCCCTGCTCCTGTCTTCTTCCTGGGGCACAGCAGTCCTCCCAGTGTCCCTGTTGGCCTGTGCCCCTGTCCCCTGAATGGTGTGTCCACTGCCACTGACCCCAGGTCTCTGATTGTCTTGTGGGCGAGATGTGGCCTGGGGTCCCTGTACAGGTGGGCCCACTGCTGATTGAGGTGTCCTGTGGACAGAGGTTTGGGTATGCTGGGTGGGTGCTGTGGTGTTGGTTCCTGATGGGGGACCCTCTGTGGTGGTGTGTGAGTGGGCTTGGGTGACTGGCTTTCCAGTGGTCCCTGATGGACCAGGTAGGTCCTCCAGATCCAAAATTCCAGAGTTACTGTCATCACTGGGGGCCTCTCCTGTTCGGTGACTGGATAGTGGTGGCACCTCCTCTCCCCTGAAATTGGCTGAGGAACCTGTGGGGATGTAAATGATGTGACATTTGTACTTCCATAGCTTCCCCTCTATGGTTGGTGTTGCCCTGCCACCTTTTGCTTGTGTATGGTGATGTATTGTGGTCCATATGCTGTACATGCTTTGGCGATGGGTGTCCATGCAGGGCTGGGAGGGCTGTCCATGCATTGGTGTAGCATGCATGGCTGGGAATTGTGGTTAGTCATATGTGTAGGTGCAGTGTGTGGGATGATGAGGAGTGATGGGAGTGAAGGTGAGGGGGTGTGATGGCATGCAGTTATGGGGTATGATAAGTGGTAAATGTTGACTTACCAGAGACCAGTCCTCTGGCTACTCCAGCAAGTCCCTCAGGATTCAGTATTACCAGTACCTGATCCTCCCATGCTGTGAATTGTGGGGTAGGAGGTGGGGGTCCACCACCAGCCCTCTGTATGGCGGGTTGGTGCCTTGCTGCTATGAAACGTACCTTCTTCCATAGGTAGTTCCACCTCTTCCTGATGTTGTCCATTGTTCTTGGATGCTGTCCCACGGCATTGACCCTGTCCACGATTCACCTCCATAGCTCCATCTTCCTTGCTATAGATATCTACTGTACCTGTGCTCCAAACAGCAGTGGCTCTACCCGGACAATTTCCTCCAGCATGACCCTTAACTCCTCTTCCGTGTAACGGGGGTGTCTTTGTGGTGCCATGGGTGTTGTGTGATGTGTTTTGGTGAGGTGTGTTGAGTAATGTGGTGGGGTGTGTGATGTGGAGTGCGTGAGAGGTGTATGGCTGTATGTGGTGTGTGTGTCTAGTTGTCTCTGTGCTCTTCTTCTCAGTCACCTGGCAGTAATTGTTGTTTGTAAAGGGTTGTGAGTAATTGCGGGTGTGTGTTTTATAGTGCTGTGGGTGTGGTGTGTGTATGGTTGGCAGGTGTGTATTTTACGTATAAGCCAATGTTGTGTTGTTTTGTATGTGGATGTCCATTCTGAGCATGGCGATATGTACCGCCAATGGTTTACCAATGCTGAATGTCCTCCGGGGTGATTCGTGAGTCATAATGTGATGGGTGTTATTTTGTTGGCGTAACGGTATGGGTTTTGGGTCCACCACTTTATCACTGACCTTTGGTCTGGCGGATTTGTGTATGTGGCTGAATTTTGCCAGATTGGTGTGTGTGTCATAATATGGTGAACGGATATTCACCACTGCGCGGTAAGTTGGTCGCAGTCAATGGGGCGGTAAACGGGATTTACCACCAATATCATAATGAGGGCCTAAATTTGAAATTAGATACACCTGATATCAAACCACGAGGATACTCAGGAGAAAATTTTTTACCTATTAGGTTTTAGAACTTTAGTATTTAGGTTAAAAAACCGCAAGACTGTTGGGAAGCTGTATGTTGCGAAAATGGGCCATCTGTACTTGGACGACATGACCAAAGAAATTAGCTTATAACCTTGAAATCTAACAGCCCAGAACCTGTTATGGTAGTTGATGAGGGAAAACGAGTGGGAAGGTATGTGTTAAAAACTCTTTCCAGTCTGTTTAGTGGTAAAATTAGTAATATTAGGGTTTCAGATACCAGATTATACTGAAAGAGGATGCATGTCCCAAAGTATAGAAAGTAAGAAATATTCCCATTGTGACTACAGGTGAGGTAGAGAATGAATTGGAGAAATTAATGAAGACACTAGTCATAGAAATAGTCATAGAATCTGTGGAATCATCTGAGTGTATCTCTCCCATTGTAGGTGCAAGGCGTAACAACTGCAAAATTAGAGTGTGTGTGGACTTACATCATTTAAATAATAATAAACTTATTGATAAGTTTATGTTTGCCACAATCTCAGAAATGTAAGTTTCAGTCAAGAATGCAAAGTGTTTTTCTACTATAGATTCATCAGCTGCTTAGCATCAGATTTCCTTGTGTGATGATAGCAAGAAGCTCACGGCATTTATTACTCCTATGGGATGTTACCAATATAGGACGATGACAGTTGGATTAGCTGCAGCAGCCACCATTTTTCAGCGGTTAATGCATAATTTGTTTGGAAAGATTTACAATGTGGGATGTTTTCAGGACAATCTATTAGTGTCTGACAGGGATATATATGAACATTATGAGGTGTTGGAAAAAGTTTTGGGGGTCCTGAAGAAAGAAGGTTAACAGTGGAGTATTCCAAGTGCAAATCTGCAGTTGAATCTGTAATTTATCTTGGTCATGTTCTGAGTGGAGAGGGTGTCAACCTCAAACCCATTCTGGTCGAAGCAATCCAAAAGGCATCTGCACCCATGAATAAGGATAATGTGAGGTCTTTCCTAGGCCGAGTAGAATACTATAGTAAGACCATATTTATACTTTTTTTGCGCGGCATTCGCGTCACTGTTTGATGCAAAAGAGGTGCAAACGTACAAAATATAATTGTGTTTTGTAAGTTTGCGTCGCTTTTGCTTCAAACAGTGGCGCAAATGCGGCACAAAAAAATATAAATATGGGCCTAAGAATGTAAAAACTTTCACACAAAAAAAATGTCATATCTGCCAGTTGTTATAGAACAAAAGTAAGTTTATGTGGAGTAGTGACTAGTGAACGCCTTTGCACTAAGTGTATTTGATCCTGATTTGGTAAGCATTGTAATGAATAATGAAAGTTGTAAGGGTCTTGGTGCAGTGTTGTCACAAGATACTGGAGATGGTGGAGAAAGGGTCATTGAATATGCATCACGAGCACTATCACCGTCAGAGGAAAGCTATTCAGCAAATGAAAAGGAGGCCTTTGCTTGTTTGTTGGCTACTCCTGATCAGTTAAAAGGGGAAAGATGTGCATACTAAGGAGTGATCATTGGTTGTTAGTCAAGTTACTTACTACTGAAGTAATGTACAAAGCCTCTTCATGCATTACTTGTATGTCAATGAGGTTGCAAGGCAACATGTATAGGATTCTCTATGTTCCGGAAAGAAAGAATGTAATGGCTGACTTCCTTCCTCGGTTGCCACTATCAATAAAAAAGGATGTTAATGATGAATAAGAAGAGTGGCATGTAGCGCTTATACATAACCAATGAATTCCAGCCATGTAGGAAAGAGTATGGGTGAAATGATATGAGAATGATAGTGTATTACAGGAAGTGGTATGCTATATCATGGATGGTTGGCTTGTAAAGAGTGGACTCAATTCAGAGTTGAGGAGACTTTGGGAAATCAGGAATGAGTTAGCCTTGTGCAAAGAAAGAGTCATGAGGGAAAACATAATTATCCCTCCTGTTTCACGGAGAAAAATAATGTTCAAACATTGCCACGAAGGGCAAGGTGGAATAGTGAAAACTAAGAAAACAGTTAAAAAAAATGATATTGGTGGCTTGCTGTGGACATCTATGTTGAAAGGTTGGTTAGGAACTGTGTAACCTGTGCTAACCCTGCTAAAACATTGAAAACATAGAGGCCTAATATGTGTGACCCTATTGTCCCCAGGAAACCGTGGGGAACCGTAGCAGTGGAGGTGATGGGTCCAATTGGCATGCATCATAAATGTGTGCTTGCTTTGATTGATGTTTTCTGCAGATGGCCCGGTGGATAGCGTGATTACTGATGTTGTTTTGGGATTCCTGCACAAGGTGTTTGTTAATTCAGGGTTGCCTGTGCAGGTCACTTAGAAGGGGTACCATCTATATCTGGCAAAGCCAAGGCATAGTTAAATGGGATTGGTGTCAACCATTGTGCCACTTCTGTGTGCAATCCTAGTAGAAATGGTATGCTCGAGAGATTTAACAGGGTATTTGAAGCAGCCATTCAGCTAACATTGAGAGTTAACGGTGCTTTGGAAATTGAGGTTGTAGGAAAGTCCTCTTTTTTTGCCTGATCACCCCCACACTTTTTGGATAGGTACTGGTGGTTACTGACTCTTGGCTGTGCCCTGGGTACTGCTTACCAGTCCCAGGGCCAGTGCTCTGTGTAAAATGGATATGCAAATTAGGCTAATTATAATTGGCTAAGTTAACCTACCTATAAGTCCCTAGTATATGGTAGGGCATGTAGGTTTAGGGACCACAGCATAGGTGGTGCACACCTAGGTACACTGCTGAGGTGCCCAGTGTCATTTTAAAAGCAAGCCTGCCTTGCTGGCTGCTTTTAAATTAAAGTTATATGCAAATTCGACTTTGGAATTAAAGGTACTTCCAAAGTCTTAAACTACCTTATTTTTACATATAAGTCACCCCTAAGGTGTGCCCTATGTGCCCCTAGGGCTGGGTGCCATGTAACTATAAGCAGGGACTTTATAAAAATAGATTTATAAGCCCTGGTGAGGTAAAAACAGCCAAATTAGTTTTTCCCTCATTGAAGTAAATGGCCTTCATAGGCTAGAATGGGCAGACTTTATTTTAAATTTTAAAGTCTCCTTAAATGTTACATACCAAGAATTTGGTATCAAATTAATTGTTGTAATAAATCCCACAACTTCCAGTTGTTGGATTTAATATAACTTGTTCAGGTAAAAAGTTTAGACTTTACCTAAAAAGTTGCCAATTTCAGCTCGGCATTGTTTTTGCTGCTGTGCTCTGATTGGCCAGACTGCAGCAGCTTCTGCCAGGCTGCCTTGATGAGGTGTGAAGTGGCCTGGCTTCACACAAAGAAATGTGCTTGGGGGAGAGAATCTCCCCTCAGCAGATGGTGAGGCAGGAAGGGGGAGGGCTGCCAAACTGGTCTTCAAAGGCAGAGAAGGACATCTGGAGCACCCAGCAACACCCCCACATCCTGCAACCCCAGACAACTAGGTGCCCCTTTGATTAGATTAGGAGAGGGCAGGAGAGGGGTGTGTTTATGATTTTTAGCCACACCAGTGGGTGGGCTCAGCCAGATGTAACCTCCAAAAATCAGATTCAGCCATGTTGGATTTTTAGAGACTGTTGCCTTTTGGGATGGATTTTTGCCACACTTCCCAGGAAGTGGTCATCACAGGGGGACGACCCTGTACCTGATTGGAGGACCAGGACCCCCCTGCTTTTCACCCAGGAGCAAGGATAAAACTGGCAGACCTGCCCCCACACCTCAGATCCCTGCCAGATTTCAAGAAGAAAAGAACTAAAGGAGAAGAAGGACTGCCCTGCTGGACCCCTGGCCTGCACCTGGAACCTGCACTCAGAAGGACTGCACCAGCTGCACACTTGGGCTTCACCACAAGAAGGGCTTTGCCTGAGTTCAACTGGTTCAAGGAGGGACTCCCTGTTTGCTACAGGTGAAAAATTGCTATCCAGAGTCCCCTGCACCAACTCCTGAAAAAAAGAGACCAGTTGACCACTGCCCAGTGGCCAAAAAGGAGTTTGCGCCAGGTGCATTCTGGGAGTTGAAGTCCGCACCCCCCAAGGACCATCACAGAACTTCTGGACCCTTGGGGTGAGCTGTGGACCCCAAAAGAACCTTAAAAGAACATCTGGGTGAAGCCCCAGAAGTTTGGAAAAGATTTGGAAAATTTTGTAAAAAAGCTCCAGAGAGGGACCGACCCGCAGCGGAAATTCTAGCCGGCTTTCCTCAACCGCGACCCGGCCTGACTTCGTGGTTCGTCCCGGTAAAGAAAAACATCCGAAAAAGAGACTAAGTCCGAACGTAAAAAGTTGACCGGGACCTCCCAGCCATCGTATCCGAGAAGAGCTCCACGGACGTCGGATCAAGATTCAGGTTTACCCCGGTCGAAGGATTTTCATCTCGAAAAAACGACTAATTCCGAAGGTAAAAGTCTCCACCGAGGAAACCCACATCGCGTATCCGGACAAGGGCTCCAGGAGGTCGGATTCAACTGGCAGGTTCGTCCCGGTGAAGAAAAACTTCAAAATAAAGACTAAGTCAGAAGGTAACTTTTTAACCGAGGCCTCCCGCGACTTGTAGCCGAGCAGGGCTCCCTCGCGGTCGGCCTGAAACTTTGACTTTGCCCCGGTCCTGGTGCAACCAGATGACCCGATTGGCGCTTTTTGTTTCTAAGCGCTAGAAAAATAATAATACTTTAAAAATTCATATCTCCGGTTCCCCTGAACCAATTTTATTCGTTTTTGTGTCATTTTAAAGATAAAAATATAAACTATTTTTATAAATTGGGTTTGGATTTTTAAACTGTTTCCTGTGTTTTATTTGATTACTGTTTTGTGATATTTGAATGCTTTACACACTGTCTCCTAAGTTAAGCCTTCACGCTCGTTGCCAAGCTACCAAGGGTTGAGCTGGGATTAATTTACTGAGACCAAACTGTACCTAGGTGGAGGTTAGTGGCTTGTTGCTAGGTGTAGGTACCTACCTGCCCTTACCAATAACCCATTTTCCAACATTTTTGGTGGCAGCGGTGGGATCCTGTACTTGTGTTCAGTATCACGTTACAGTTTTAAGTAAAACAAATTAAAAATCCTTTAAATTGTCTTAGTGCAATTTTTTTTTTTTTTGTAATTTACATTTTTTTTTTTTATTATTAATTATTAATTTGGATTAATTTCAATTATTGAATTTTTGTAATTTTTCTAAATTCTTGTTTCCAATTTTTGCAAAAAAGTTTTTGTTGACACAAAACTAGGGAACCATGGAGCTTGATCTGGCTAGCCTACCCACACTGACAGTAGTCCAGCTTAGGGGGTTGTGTATTGAGAGAGGGTTGCCTGCAACCACTGATCTCAGGAAGCAAATCCTGATTAAATCCCTGACAGCATGGGCTGAGGCCCAAGAGCTAGGCACAGAGGAAGCTCCAGAGGAGGAAGAAAAAGCGGAGGATGCTAACTCTAACCTCTCAGGGGAGGGAAGGCATCTGAGCCCAAGTGAGGATGAGGAAGAACGCTCCTCAGTAGATACAGTCACTAGGGGCAGACCCAAAGCTAGTGGTAGGAAGGGGGTCCTTTCAGGAGGAGAGAACCCATCCATCAGAGAAAGAGAGCTGGAGGCCCAGCTAGCATACATAGCTTTGGAAGCAGATAAACTGGCCCTAGAAAAGAAAAAGTGGGCAAGCAAAGAGAAAAGAGATGGTGGCAGCGAGAAAGAAGCTGAGGTGTCCCTGGGTGGGGGTTTTTCCCCCAGATTACCCAAAGGGGTGGTTCCTGCCTATGTAGAGGGGGGTGACATAGATAAGTGGCTGGGGGCCTTTGAGAGGGCCCTCCAGATGAGGAAAGTCAAGCCTCAGTACTGGGGTTCACTTCTTTGGGAGTTGGTTCCCAACTCTGGGAGGGATAGGCTCCTAACCATGAGTGGGGAGGATGCAGACTCATACCCCAGTATGAAGAGTTGCTTGCCTAAAAAGTTTGGGCGGACCCCAGAGCAGTATAGGCTCAAGTTTAGGGACACCCAAAAGACAAGCACCCAGTCCTGGGTGGACTTTGTGGACATTTCAGTAAAGGCACTGGAGGGCTGGATACAGGGCAACAGGGTAAGTACCTTTGAGGGGCTGTACAATTTGATTATGAGGGAGCACCTTCTAACTAATTGTGTCCAAGAGAGGCTCCGCCAGTATCTAGTAGACTCTAGGTTGACCAACCCCAGAGAGCTGGGGGAGGCAGCAGATGACTGGTTAAGAACTAGGGTTAACCAGAAACCCCCAGGGAGTGATCAGAAAAAGGGAGGACATGGTTCTTCTCAGGGGAAGAACCAGGGGAAAGATGATAAAAAGCCCAAAGAGTCCTCACAAGAGTCCCCAAAAACTTCTCAGGGAGGGGGAGCCCTGAGCCAATTCACTTTTAAAGGGAAAGGGTATCAGGGAAAGAATTATGATCCTGCTAAAGCAGGAAGGTTTCAGGAGCTTGCTAAGGCCGGCAAGTGTTTTGATTGTCACCCACCTGGACATAAAAGAGGAGATGCTATCTGCTCCAAGAAGCCCCCCACTGGTGGGCAATCCCAGGGGATTGCTAGTGTAGGGTTGGGGGTGGAAGTTGGCCCAGGGGTGGAATCAGGGTACACTGAGGTCACCTTAGTATCCGTGGGTGGGGTGGACATTGCAACTATGGTCACCTTACCTCCCATCATGGAGAGGTATAGGCAGAGGCCTAAAGTCAATGGGACTGAAGTGGAAGCTCTGAGAGATACAGGAGCCAGTGTGACAATGGTCACAGAAAAGCTGGTTTCTCCAGAGCAGGTCTTACCTGGTGTCTTCCACCAGGTGACTTATGCAGATAGCAGAACCAAACTCCATCCCATGGCTATGGTGAGTCTGGAATGGGGAAGTGTGACTGGCCCTAAGAAGGTAGCTGTAGCTCCTGCCCTCCCAGTAGAGTGTCTGCTGGGAAATGATCTTGAAGCATCTGAATGGTCAGAAGTAGAGAGAAGGGTCCATGCACAGATGCTGGACCTCCCTGAATGGGTGTGTGCTGTGACCAGGTCACAGGCAGCACAACAGGGAAATGCTGGACACTTGGACCCTGGAACAATGGGCCAAGCCTCCAAGAAAAAGAGAAAGGGCACTGGGTCTGGATTGCCAGCCCCAACAAGTACAGAGGGTCAGGAAGAATCCAACCCTGAGAGGGAGGATCTGAACTCTGAGGGAGGGACACTTTCCCTGCAAACTATGCCTGATTTGGCAGAACTGCAAGGGGCAGGTGGGCCCACCAGAGAAGATTTGTGCCAGGGACAAAGAGAGAGTCCCACTCTTGAGGGCCTGAGGCAGACTGCTGCCAGGCAAGAACAAGGGGATACCAGTGGGACCCACAAGGTTCACTGGGAGGATGGAGTTCTCTACACTGAGGCAAGGGCCCTCAAACCAGGGGCTACTAGGAGAGTAGTGGTCCCCCAGAAGTATAGAGAATTCCTCCTTACCTTAAGCCATGATATCCCCTTAGCTGGACATTTGGGACAGACCAAGACCTGGAACAGGCTGGTCAACCATTTTTATTGGCCCCAAATGTCAGAAAAAGTCAGGGAGTTTTGCAGCTCCTGTGTCACCTGTCAAGCCAGTGGCAAGACAGGAGGCAAACCAAAGGCTCCCCTGATACCACTGCCAGTGGTTGGGACTCCCTTTGAGCGGGTGGGGATTGACATTGTTGGTCCCCTAGACCCACCAGCTGCTTCAGGTAACAGGTACATTGTGGTGGTAGTGGACCATGCCACCAGGTACCCTGAGGCAATACCCCTCCGGACAGTCACTGCTCCCACAGTGGCTAGGGCCCTACTTGGTGTGTTCACCAGAGTGGGATTCCCAAAGGAGGTGGTCTCAGATAGGGGCACAAACTTTATGTCAGCCTATCTGAAAGCCATGTGGGATGAGTGTGGTGTTACTTATAAGTTCATCACCCCCTACCATCCACAGACCAATGGTCTGGTGGAAAGATTTAATAAGACCCTGAAGGGCATGATCATGGGTTTGTCTGACAAACTCAGGAGGAGATGGGATGTCCTCCTCCCTTGCCTACTGTTTGCCTACAGAGAGGTGCCACAGAAGGGGGTTGGATTCAGCCCCTTTGAGTTACTGTTTGGGCACCCTGTAAGAGGCCCTTTGTGCTTGGTGAGAGAGTCTTGGGAAAAGCCTCTCAAAGAATACAAGGAGAATGTGCTAGATTATGTGCTAGGCCTGCGGTCACGCATGGCTGAGTATATGAAGAAGGCAAGCAGAAACCTGGAAGCCAGCCAGGAGCTCATGAAGCTCTGGCATGATCAAAAGGCTACCATGCCTGAGTATCACCCAGGACAGCTGGTGTGGGTTTTGGAGCCTATGGCTCCTAGGGCACTTCAGGCCAAATGGACTGGGCCCTATCCAATTCTGGAGAAAAAAGGTGAGGTCACCTACTTGGTGGACCTTGGCACCCCCAGGAATCCTCACAGGATCCTTCATGTAAACAGGATGAAACCCCACCAGGACAGGGCAGACATGACCATGCTAATGGTCACTGATGAAGGGAAGGAGGAGGAGGGTGAACCTCTGCCAGACCTCCTGTCCTCAAAGGCAAAAGATGGGTCAGTGGAGGGAGTGGTACTCTCTCCCAAATTGACAGATCAGCAACAAAAAGACTGTAAGCAAGTTTTGGGACAGTTTGCTAGTCTGTTCTCCCTGACCCCAGGACTCACCAATTGGTGTGTCCATGATGTTGACACTGGTGACAGCTTGCCTGTCAAGAACAAGCTGTACAGGCTGTCTGACCAGGTCAAGGCCAACATCAAAGCTGAAGTAGCTAAGATGTTGGACCTCAAGGTAATTGAGCCCTCTGATAGTCCTTGGTCCAGTCCAGTGGTACTGGTGCCCAAAGCTAATCCCCAAGGTGGGAAGAAAGAATTGAGATTCTGTGTGGACTACAGAGGTCTAAACGCAGTCACTAGGACTGATGCTCACCCCATACCTAGAGCTGATGAGCTCATTGACAGGTTGGGGGCTGCCAAATTCCTGAGCACATTTGATCTGACCTCAGGATATTGGCAGATTGCCTTAAGTCCAAGAGCTAAGGAGAGGTCAGCATTTTCCACACCAGAGGGCCACTTCCAGTTCAAGGTGATGCCCTTTGGCATGAAAAATGCTCCTGCCACCTTCCAACGGTTGGTGAACAGAGTCCTATCTGGGTTGGAATCTTTCAGTGCAGCTTATCTGGATGATATAGCTGTATTTAGTTCCACCTGGAGGGACCACCTGGTCCACCTAAAGGAAGTGCTTCAGGCCCTGCTTCAAGCAGGCCTGACTATCAAGGCAAGCAAGTGCCAGATAGGGCAAAGCTCTGTTGTGTACCTGGGCCACCTTGTTGGTGGAGGCCATGTACAACCTCTCCAGCCCAAGATCCAGACTATTCTGGATTGGGAGGCTCCAAAAACCCAGACTCAGGTCAGGGCCTTTCTTGGCCTGACTGGGTACTACAGGAGGTTTGTTCAGAATTTTGGGATCATAGTGGCCCCTCTGACTGAGCTTACCTCCAAGAAACAGCCCAAGAAGGTCATTTGGACCCCAGAGTGTCAGAAAGCTTTTGACACCCTAAAACAGGCTATGTGTTCAGCACCAGTGTTACTGGCCACTGACTATAGCAAGGAGTTTGTAGTGCAAACAGATGCTTCAGAGGAATGGATTGGGGCAGTGTTAGCACAAGTTAATGAAGAGGGCCATGATCACCCAGTTGCCTTCATCAGCAGGCGACTACTCCCCAGAGAGAAAAAATGGAGTGCCATTGAGAGGGAGGCCTTTGCTGTGGTCTGGTCCCTGAAGAAGTTGAGGCCTTACTTGTTTGGCACTCACTTCCGTGTACAAACTGACCACAGACCTCTCAGGTGGTTGATGCAGATGAGGGGGGAGAACCCAAAACTGTTAAGGTGGTCCCTTTCCCTACAGGGGATGGACTTCACAGTGGAGCACAGACCTGGGACTGCTCATGCCAATGCAGATGGCCTTTCCAGGTTTTTCCACTTAGCTGATGAGGACTACCAGGGTGTAGGTTAGTACCCATCACCTTTCATCTGGGGGGGGAGCAGTGTAGGAAAGTCCTCTTTTTTTGCCTGATCACCCCCACACTTTTTGGATAGGTACTGGTGGTTACTGACTCTTGGCTGTGCCCTGGGTACTGCTTACCAGTCCCAGGGCCAGTGCTCTGTGTAAAATGGATATGCAAATTAGGCTAATTATAATTGGCTAAGTTAACCTACCTATAAGTCCCTAGTATATGGTAGGGCATGTAGGTTTAGGGACCACAGCATAGGTGGTGCACACCTAGGTGCACTGCTGAGGTGCCCAGTGTCATTTTAAAAGCAAGCCTGCCTTGCTGGCTGCTTTTAAATTAAAGTTATATGCAAATTCGACTTTGGAATTAAAGGTACTTCCAAAGTCTTAAACTACCTTATTTTTACATATAAGTCACCCCTAAGGTGTGCCCTATGTGCCCCTAGGGCTGGGTGCCATGTAACTATAAGCAGGGACTTTATAAAAATAGATTTATAAGCCCTGGTGAGGTAAAAACAGCCAAATTAGTTTTTCCCTCATTGAAGTAAATGGCCTTCATAGGCTAGAATGGGCAGACTTTATTTTAAATTTTAAAGTCTCCTTAAATGTTACATACCAAGAATTTGGTATCAAATTAATTGTTGTAATAAATCCCACAACTTCCAGTTGTTGGATTTAATATAACTTGTTCAGGTAAAAAGTTTAGACTTTACCTAAAAAGTTGCCAATTTCAGCTCTGCATTGTTTTTGCTGCTGTGCTCTGATTGGCCAGCCTGCAGCAGCTTCTGCCAGGCTGCCTTGATGAGGTGTGAAGTGGCCTGGCTTCACACAAAGTAATGTGCTTGGGGGAGAGAATCTCCCCTCAGCAGATGGTGAGGCAGGAAGGGGGAGGGCTGCCAAACTGGTCTTCAAAGGCAGAGAAGGACATCTGGAGCACCCAGCAACACCCCCACATCCTGCAACCCCAGACAACTAGGTGCCCCTTTGATTAGATTAGGAGAGGGCAGGAGAGGGGTGTGTTTATGATTTTTTGCCACACCAGTGGGTGGGATCAGCCAGATGTAACCTCCAAAAATCAGATTCAGCCATGTTGGATTTTTAGAGACTGTTGCCTTTTGGGATGGATTTTTGCCACACTTCCCAGGAAGTGGTCATCACAGGGGGACGACCCTGTACCTGATTGGAGGACCAGGACCCCCCTGCTTTTCACCCAGGAGCAAGGATAAAACTGGCAGACCTGCCCCCACACCTCAGATCCCTGCCAGATTTCAAGAAGAAAAGAACTAAAGGAGAAGAAGGACTGCCCTGCTGGACCCCTGGCCTGCACCTGGAACCTGCACTCAGAAGGACTGCACCAGCTGCACACTTGGGCTTCACCACAAGAAGGACTTTGCCTGGCTTCAACTGGTTCAAGGAGGGACTCCCTGTTTGCTACAGGTAAAAAATTGCTATCCAGAGTCCCCTGCACCAACTCCTGAAAAAAAGAGACCAGTTGACCACTGCCCAGTGGCCAAAAAGGAGTTTGCGCCAGGTGCATTCTGGGAGTTGAAGTCCGCACCCCCCAAGGACCATCACAGAACTTCTGGACACTTGGGGTGAGCTGTGGACCCCAAAAGAACCTTAAAAGAACATCTGGGTGAAGCCCCAGAAGTTTGGAAAAGATTTGGAAAATTTTGTAAAAAAGCTCCAGAGAGGGACCGACCCGCCGTGGAAATTCTAGCCGGCTTGCCTCAACCGCGACCCGGCCTGACTTCGTGGTTCGTCCCGGTAAAGAAAAACATCAGAAAAAGAGACTAAGTCCGAACGTAAAAAGTTGACCGGGACCTCCCAGCCATCGTATCCGAGAAGGGCTCCACGGACGTCGGATCAAGATTCAGGTTTACCCCGGTCAAAGGATTTTCATCTCGAAAAAACGACTAAGTCCGAAGGTAAAAGTCTCCACCGAGGAAACCCACATCGCGTATCCGGACAAGGGCTCCAGGAGGTCGGATTCAACTGGCAGGTTCGTCCCGGTGTAGAAAAACTTCAAAATAAAGACTAAGTCAGAAGGTAACTTTTTAACCGAGGCCTCCCGCGACTTGTAGCCGAGCAGGGCTCCATCGCGGTCGGCCTGAAACTTTGACTTTGCCCCGGTCCTGGTGCAACCAGATGACCCGATTGGCGCTTTTTGTTTCTAAGCGCTAGAAAAATAATAATACTTTAAAAATTCATATCTCTGGTTCCCCTGAACCAATTTTATTCGTTTTTGTGTCATTTTAAAGATAAAAATATAAACTATTTTTATAAATTGGTTTTGGATTTTTAAACTGTTTCCTGTGTTTTATTTGATTACTGTTTTGTGATATTTGAATGCTTTACACACTGTCTCCTAAGTTAAGCCTTGACGCTCGTTGCCAAGCTACCAAGGGTTGAGCTGGGATTAATTTACTGAGACCTAACTGTACCTAGGTGGAGGTTAGTGGCTTGTTGCTAGGTGTAGGTACCTACCTGCCCTTACCAATAACCCATTTTCCAACAGAGGTATTTAAAGTGATATGGATGCATAGGACCACAGAAAATTATATTACTGGACGCTCTTCTTTTGAGATAAGGGGGGTCAGGCAACCCAGATTCAAATACGATTCGGAGTGGTCAGTTGATTCACCTTGAGGTTGAAGCTTTTTCATTTATGAAGTCAGGACAAGAATTGAAAATGCACATAAGAAATACAAGAAATATTATGATTACAAGTGGGGAACACTGAAAGAACCTAAAATTGAGGTCAGTGTGTTATTCAAGGTACAAAGAAGCATGGAAAGTGAGAAAAGGAGAGAGTTCGGTTTTCGGATCCCTTAGATGTCATTGAGGTTTTGGGAAGGTGTGGAACTTAATAAGGGTTGCTGTGTTTAAAGGTTACGAAGAATTGTATGATTGTAGTGTTAATACAGCTAATCAGTGTGACATTGATGAGGAAACACATTTTTTTGCCAAGATTAAATGCTGAGGATGGTTGTAATAACAAAGAGTTGAGTGTGGATATGAAGAAAAAGATGGTAACACATGACATGGAAATTGAGTTTCAGAGGATTGACCAGGTGGAAGTGAAGAGATGGTGAATACTTATGTGGAAGAGGGTATATTGGATGCTAACAGAAATAAAGACTGTGGAAGTAATTGCAGTTCTAATGTAAATGTGATTAAGAGAACTAGGAAAAGAACCAAAGGGATGACAGAATATGTTTGTGTGGAAGAGGTAGACCTGAAGAGAGGAGCTGTGTTTGACCTCCTTATACAATATCCTTATTTCTAATTTTATAATAACCGCATTATATTATTTTTTTCTTGTTATTATCTTGCAAGTTTCATATTATTGGCTATATTTGTATAGTTTATAGTTAGTCAGCTGTGTTTATGCTATTGCCTTTTGTGTTGTTTTGTCATAGTACATAGTTATGTTTATGTGTTGTGTTTATATTACTTTAAATGAAAGCATCTGCTTCATATTCCTGAATGTTTGTGATGAATATGACAGTTTCCGCAAAGAACTTCAGGTTGATGTAGGCTCTTGCTGTGGGGTGTTTTGGCATAGAATAAAACTTGTGTTAAAGATAACCCTGTGTCATTGCACCTTCTGTAAAAGTAACGAACTGGCTCTCATGCAAAGCGCACCAATAACGTCAGGTCGTATTAGGGCTATAAAAACGTAAACACTCTCCCTGCAAGCACGCACAAAACATACATTTAAAAACGTTGTTTTACTTACCTCAGCTGCCAGGGAGGGTTGTATTCCAGCAAATTGCAATTTATTCTTTATCACATTAATAGTGACTAATAAAATGGTAGTTACTACTAGTGCGATATAAAATTGACAGAAAACAAAGAAAGTAGAGATGCTGTTGAGCTCCTGCCACTGATTTTGCCCCCTCTGAGGTCAGGGGTCTCAAAGGCAGTGCCCAGGGTCGCAAGGGGCAGGCCAGGGGGTCTCAATCCTGGCAACATCTAACTGATGTTCATGAAATCAACACTTACCTTCAGTAGCATTTTTTGCTACTGAAATATTTAAATTGTACTTTTAAGTTCTGTAACAGGCATCGTGTACGGCTGCTGCCAAAGAAGCTAACCTTGGAGGTCACTGAATCTCAATCCGCTATTGTACATAGACGCTTTGACTTTAATCGAGGTAAAAAACATAAACAAATTGAACCATTGTGAATCTCAGAGACGGTGAGCTTACAAATAAGAACAGAGCGCAGCTGACTTTGGTGAGTCTGCACATTCTGGTGACTCACTCCACCAGTCACAATAATGACCAAGACTCCTTCAGAAAGAGTGATTGGAGCTTTTCAGAGGAGATTGTCTGTTGATTTCTGGCAACGAGTTGTTTTGCAATGTTGTCAGAATAGCTGGGAAGAGAAAATGCTTGTCTGCGCTGGTTGTTAGTGAGCAAAAACCCTTACTGCTGTCAGTAAAGTACCACAATTAAATACTGAGACACCTGGTTCGATTAAGTGAAAATGTTTCATGTTATTTAATAAGAAAATACAAAAAAACTATGAATACCTTGGAATTGTAAAGAAAATTTCCTCATCTTGCCCTAAGCATTTAATATATTTGAACACGTGGTTTTCAAAATAAAATGGGCAAAAGCAAGTAAATTGCACGTTTTAGCTTTCCAGGCCTCTCTTTAAATTAAGTCTTTATACTAGTGTTAAAAACCCCAGCTCACTAACTCACCAATAGCATTAGCGATAAACGTTTTTGTTTTCATTTTTATGCAGTTGTGTCACCCCGCCCCTCCTTCATACACATATCTTCTTTATGCTAATGCGCTTCCTAAATCCAGTATCAGCGGTTTGTTAGTGGCAGAATTTAATGGCTCATAGTAGTTTTCGTAGGTAGTTACACAGTGCAATTTCATACCTATGTAAGCAACCGTGGTCTATTTCATTTGGTGGTGACTCGAAGCTTGAATTTTTGATATCGTTCAGCAGCTATTATGACATATTAAACCATCTCGAAAATGCAGATCCCAGGTATCCTGACTTCTGTCACTGGCTTCCCCACAATCCCCTTCCTCATCCCTCTGTCCGTGCCACGTGTCTCGTCATTCCATCCACACATTTCTCTTCCCTACCACTTTCTTCTGATCACTTTGTTCTTCCTTGCCCTCCGTTTACCTCTCCATGTCTATGTGCCCTGCCTGCTACCTTCCTGAAGTAACTCTCACTCAATGTACCCTGCCCTGCTCACCTCCCTGTCAAGCCCCAGTGTTGCATCTTCATCACAGGCCAGAGATTCGGAGTCACATCATTCTGTCAGCGTGAGACATTACAGGGGCATATTTGAGAAAAGTGGCACTGCACCCAGTGCCCCTTAGCTCCCCCTATTGCTACCATGAGTGCGCGTATTAACATACGGAGCAACATGACGGTAGTTAGGGAACTAGCGTCAACATTTTTTTTATGCTAGCTTGGCGCTTTGCTGGATTAGCATAAAAAATGTTGATGCTAATCCTGTAAAGCACCTAAAGACTCATTGAAAACAATGGGAGCCTCATTTTAATACCTGCTCTGTGCAGGTGTCAAAAATGCCAAAATAAATGGAGCAGAGAAATCTCCTAAATTTCTTTGCACCATTTTTTCAGCCCCCCTAATGGGGGAACTCCTCCTTGCATACAGTAAGCCTGGCGCAGGAATAACGTGGTGCAAGGGGTGACAAAGTGGTGCAATGCATGCATTGCGCCACTTTGTAAATATGGTGTGGAGTTTGTGGCCTCATTGGGCCACATTAGCGTAAAAAAATGACATTAATGTGGCGCAAGGAGCTAGGTGCTCTTAAATATTCCCCACAGAGTCTCAGCTGTTCAAGTGTACATTTCTGCTTAGCTGTAGCATAATTTAGTGGTTGGGTCAAAATTATTGTTAAAGATGCTACCAGTTCTGCATGAATATTAGTAATAGACATCTCAGGATTTTCCAAGCTATTTAGTGGAGATAGGACCTTCACAAAAACATCATATATCTCTGTCATAGTCCCTGCATTCTCCACAATTGAGGGCCACTTGATGGACCTATGAGTTTTTCCCATTTTTGGCATTATTTGTGGTGCTGCAGAGGCCGGCTTATTGTTAAAATGACAACTCAAGAGATCAAGATGGAAAGATTAGTGGTCGCTCTCTTCTCTTTTATCCACTTCAAAATCATGCAATCTTCCCCTAGCGACCCTTATCATGATGTAATCAATTTTTGATCTTATGGAGCCTTTCCTAAATTTCAATGCCACCAGCTTATCAAATACGGATCGACCATTACAAGCCCTTGGTACGTTTAATGTTGTGAAATGGGTAACTTTCATGGCAGCCACTGAGCTCGGGTCATAGAATCTTGAGCTGAGGGAATGAATACCCTAGCTCTCATCCCTTTCCTCTGCTACTTAATCATATCAATATATAGTCATCCAGTTCACTTTTTATGCTAGACTATGCTGGCAAGTGGGGCAGGGGCTTAGCAATTGTTTATAAAAATCACCTAATGGGCTCCTATTCCACCGTCGCCTTTTCCCCCCACTGTGGGGCTTCGAATTATAAAATAATTTTTAATCACCATACATCCTTCAATAGGCTTTTAATCTACTGACCAACAGGACCGAGGTCTGCATTTATTCAAAATGTAAGCGGATTGTTAAAGGTCAATGTGGATTCAGATCAATTCACAGTTTTAGCTAATTTTAACTTCCACTTAGACAATGCACTAGGTAGAGACTCTGTTAATCTCCTTGACATAATGAACATCTTTGGACTGAATCAGCTGGTCTCTGGTCTATCTTCTATGGCAGGGCATATGCTAAATGGCTTTTTTTTTTAAGAACCCCTCTTTACTCTTTTTTAGAAGTATTACCTCTTACGTGGTCAAACCATGCGGCAGTCATGTTTAACATTCAGTCCATGAACAGAAGCGTCAAAATGTTGGCCCACTTAGCAAGCTCTCACGGCCGCTACTGGCACAAAATTGATTCATTGCTGTTGAATGGAGTTCTTTCATCATCTGTATCAAATGTATCCAATCACCTTGAGGGTGATATTCTGACTTATAATGGTTGGCCAAATGCAGCCACCAATCACTTGCCCCCCTAAAGTGGTACTTAACTGTAGGCAATCTCCTTCTCAGCTTTGGTTTTCAGAGTAGCTCAGGCTTTTAAAACAAGCTTACAGATTTTGTGAGCGTCGCTGGAGACTTCAGTATGATCCTAGTGAAAAATTGTAACATAAACTAAGGGGCATATTTAAGAGCCCCTAGCACCATTCAAATGCCACATTAGTATCAATTTTTTAATGCTGGTGTTAGAAGGCCAAAAATGGCTGCCCATATGTACAAAGTGGCGCAATGCATACACTGCACCACTTTGTAACCCTTTCTGCTACATTATGTTTGTGCCAGGCATAATGTGTACAAAGGAGGTGTTTCCCTGTTGGGGGGGGTCCAAAAAATGGCACAAGGAAATCTAAGAGATGTCTCTGTGTCATTTGTTTCAGCACTTTTAATGCCTGCTCAAGGCAGGCATTAAAAAGAGGCTTCCACTGGGTACAATGGGCCTCTGGGTTCTTTGCAGGATTAGGTCTGAATTTTTTACGCTAATCCTAAAAAGCGCCGGACTAGCATCATCAATTCTGACACTATTCCCCTAACTGCCACCATGGTGCACCATATTTTAAATGTGGCTCACACATGGTGGCATTAGGGGGGGTGCTAAGGGGTGTAAGAAAAGTGGTGCTGCACTGTGTGCAGCAGCACCATTTTTCTTTCATATGCACCTAAAGCTTTCCAAATACCAGACAGCAATTCTGGTGGAGGAATCCGCTTATTTTGCACAAAAAATTATGGCTGCTAGTAATTCCACTAAGGAACTCTACTTCACTGTCAAGAAGCTAGCCAATGTTGCAGATAAGGGAAAGACTGTGAGTTTTCAGTCTCTTTGTGACATCGCATCTCCATTTCAATCTTAAGTGGTCGATATCTTCAATAACTTCAACTACATCAAGGATCTGCCTTCTCCCCATTTGAGCAAGGATGTTGCTCCTGATGCAGTATCTATTAGGTTCTCTAATTTCTCTCCTCTAAATATGGATCAAGTACATGCAATTGGAAAGCTCCTTCCTAATTGTGAGTCGCAATCTCTATTTTGTGAGTCGGTAACAGGATACTGACTCGCAAAGTAGGTATAGTGCATGCAACAAGGCCATTTTGCTGTCTCAAAAGGCGAATTTTGCACTTTGCAACCTCAAAATTGCATTGTACATCTGGCCCAAAGTGTGCCAAAGTTTGGAATGGCCCTATTTTTTTACATATCCTGTAAAGCAAAGGCTTTCTGATGGCTCTACACAGATCCCTCAGTGGTGATAGGGTATAATGGGCACAATTCCACAGACTTCAAAATAACACTGTTGATGAGGCAAGGGTGCCCCTCCTGGCTCTGTTGTTCGCCTTAGCCCTTGAATTTCTGGAGCAAGCCATCAGGAGAAATGCCAACTTTGAAGGAGTCCAAACCCCAGTTGGGGAGCACAAAACATTCTTACACACAGATGGCATTTTGGTCACTTTCTCCTACCCACAGACTGTCCATACTATGATCACTGTCTCCCACAGGCACAGCTATTTACATCTACGGCACTGCTGAAACTGACGAGAATAGTCAGTGAACCCTTGCACCAATAAAATAACAACACCCTGTACCAAAGATTAAACTATAAAAAAGGTGATGGGAGTAGCTAAAGGTTGGTACACTAATTACTTTAATCCATGATGGAGGCTGAACCGGTATGCATGTGGAAAAGAGTTGAGACCCATGGAAGGGAGTAAACTAGGTTTCTCATTTACAATGTTTGGCATCAGAGCAGCGCCACAAGACTTCTTACTGTTCTGCCCTGTTTCAAAAGGAAAGGGCAAGAATGTGCCTTAATAAAGACATAAGGCACATTCCTGTCCTTTCAGCCTGAGCTAGAGCACAAATAGGTGCCTGGTGCCTAAATTGTTGGCAGGATTGTGTTTGTGCAGGAAGGGACACCGCAGGGTGGCTTTGCTTTGTCTCATAGATATGACTGAGAGGCCTGCACCACCAGAGCATCATAAAAAGTGATGCTATGGTGGCAGCGGCCTCTTGTAAGTGAGGCCTTTGGGCTCTTTAGGGACATTTTGTGGACTGTGTGGCCTATTACTGATAATGGTCTGCTTTCAAGAGAGACGCGAAATGGCAGCGGACAGGGGACAGGACATTAGTGAAAGATGGAGTAGATGGTTGAAGTAACCCCCACAAGCATTTAAAAGAGGGGACAGAGATCTTCCTGCAGGTGGATGAAATGACTGACTGCACTCACCTGCAAGGGGTTGTTGTGGGGTACATGGAAACCCCTTCCCCCTCCACATGCCGGCCCTCAGGGGCTCACTTAATATGTGCCATCTTTTATTGGCGCACCGTAAGTGTATCTCCTGGCAGTCTTTTATCCTCTGCACCCTCTTTCAAAATACTGCCAAGTGAAGAGGCAAATGTCTCTCTCTATTCACTGGCGGCATTTGTAATACAGCAGGGAGTGCCCAAGCGCCTGCTAACTCCTCTGAAGTAGTACACTTTGGGAACAATAATGAACAAACAGCTCCTTGTACCTCTGGGACACTTTACATGATAGGGCTGAAGGTGCACAAATGATTCAGGAATTTGCTGCTTCACAACCCCTAGATTTATGTTGCCCCATAATATTAAGTGCATTTCACAAAGTGAATATTTACTTTGAGCTTTCAAATAAATACAATGACTATGAGAAACTGTGTTTTGTTCTTTATCCTTTCCTCAACCTACATATTGAAATCAATTACTTCTGTTATGGGAGCATTTTACATTTTGTCTTTAATGTTCAATTGCAGGCCAGGACAATGGAAACACCATCAAAAGATCCCACTTCAATTTTGTACATTTTCCAAGCACTCAGTATATTACACAGATCAATTTACGAATGTCAAGGGCATTCATCTATGTGCTGATTCAAGAATGAATTACACATTAAATGGTTTCAAGATGGATGAAATCTCTAAAGTGTTGCCACAATCTAAAGTTTAGGGTTCCAATATCTCAAAGTTTAAAACTTCTAAAAAGGTGTGCTTTTCCTGTATCTTGGGATTTAAAAGATAATAATTTAAAAGTAGTTCCAATTATGTCCAACCTTGCTTAGAACTGAATTTCAATAATGTATTAGAACATAGTTCTATACAGAATTGGAGATAATGCGCTTTCAAATTGTTAAAATGTCTTTGTAACGTGTTACACTTTGATATATTTCGTTACTATTGATCACTATTCTTGAGTTCAAATTGTAAAAGAAATCTACTAATTACTTTTCTAGAAAAGCGGAAAATGCATGTGCAAGGTGTGTATATTATAAATTAGATTCAAAATTCAACTTCTCTAGAATGCAAATCCCTCTGTATTTCACGAAGTCTGTACACTTATTCTAAATGGAGAAAAGTGAACCTGTGAGGAGGTGAATTCAAGACTTGCACTCCATAGGTGAATTCAAGGCTTGCACCCCACATGTTAAAGGAGCATATCTAGGAAGCGTGTCTATACCAAATACTAGGCTAAAATAGGGGCACTAGGTCATGTTCCACCATCTGAAATTATCTTTCCCTAGTACTACGTAGTACTACACTAGCTACCTCTGCAGTGTGGCCACTAGTGAGTTCCTTATTAAGGCACCAAAAATTCCCCTTACTGTGCCTTGACTGATGGCAGTCAAAATCACCTGCTTGTGCCTTCTCGGCAGTAAGAGCGCATTTTTTCTCATCCCCAACATAAGCTCTGATGGGGACAAACCGAGAGAGGAAACGCTTCTCCAGCCTTGGGCATCAGAGGCAATGATACTACTTTCAGAATCTTCCTCTTTCACTGGCGTATCCTCAACTTCATTGTTATTCTCTTCTGAGGTGACCTGTCCTTCCACAGGTGCCTCGTCTATTTCTTCCTCATTCACCTCTGAGGTCATCTGTTCTTGTCGGGCCTCCTTCCAGAACCACATTGCTTTCTCATATTCCTACCTTTTGGATTTATGGCTCAGATTAAACACTTACGCCTCACATAGCCTTCATCTCTACAAAAGTAAAGCTTGACAGATTCATCAACAGAGGCAGCTCCTACACTAGGGCGGAGGAGCGTTGCTCAGCTGGGTTTTCCAAAAAGGAAAATTAAAACTATAATACCGTACACTACGTTGTTATAATTTTATTTTTCCCTGTAATAAGGGGTGGGGTTGGGCTGGAAGGAGGGGTCCGGAGGAGGGCTATGCACCACAATAATTGTGCATGTCTGCTTAACCGGCAGTGTTGGGCAGGCCAAACAGACATGCGCATTTTGCATGTTCTCTACCCGGCTGCATTGCAGAGCCAAGTGGAGAACATTGCCAGGCTCCCATTCCCAGTCTGAGCGACAAAGCAAGCCACTCAGACCAATCATGGCACCACTGTTGCTGGTGACAGCAGTGTTATTATTGGCTGGGAGCCTGTGCAGTGAGGAATAGGAAGGGGATGGAGGGGGGATTAACACATCTCACCTTGAAGGTAACTGTTTTTTTTCAAACCTCACCATCCTGTCATGCCCTGTACTGCCCCACCACCCCTTTCCGTGGCAGCCGCCACTGTTCACCTCCATGTTAAAAAACAAGTTGTAATAAATAGACAAAAATGAAAAAAATCACAAAATATGACTTTTTCAAAAATCCTACTTGTGAACCAAAACCACAAAGCACATTTTTGCCTCTAACTCTTGAATTGGACTTTTAATATTTACCTTTAAAACTGAATTGTAATTACTGGAAAAAATCCTTTCCAACCACTTAACATCAATGTCAAAAATGCTGTTTTTAATTTGGTAGGGTGTGACCCCTACCAACCTAATATACAGAATCTGTGAAGTCCAAAAACAGTTTCTGCTTAACCAAGTGCAGATGTGGCAAAGGCACTAGGCAACCCGCAGGGATTTGCATGTCAAGGTTAAGCGGTACCAATACTTTTAAAGTAAAGAGCATCACACAAAAATAATCCTGCCTGTAATGCAGGCACCCTTGCACCATAGTGTAAGGATGCCTGCTTTAACACTTGTCAGCCACAAGTGCACAGAGGAAGAGCAGGAATGAGCCATATTTTACTGAATATGGCACATTCCTGCGATCTTCATTTGACACAGCACAGCAATATGCTTTGCTGTGTTGAGTTGCACCAAATATTAGCAAATCTGCCCCCAAGTCTCAAAGAGTAGGGTGTGTATTCCATCCCTAGAGATGTGATGAATGGCTGAACTGGTTTTAAGTCAATTTTGGCCCAGGCAACTTGCTTTTGTGATCAGGACCAGGCCCTGGCCAACAAAATCAAGAGTACCCAGTGTTCTTTTCTATGGTTAAAGAATAAAATCACATTACCAATATGAGAAGCTCTCACATATCATAAAACAGTAGCCACAATTCTTCAGCACCCCTTTACATAGAAGTCATCCTGCATTAAATACCTTGAGTTCCTTATTAATATTGAGTTTGTGCAGATGGTGGAAGATAATATAGATCCACTCTTGTCTAAATTAAAAACTGATTTTATACACTGGTCTTCACTCAACAAATCCATGTGGGGAAAGGTGCAGTTTTATAAAATAGATGTGATGCCTTGGTTAAATTATGTCTTTTCCATGCAACCTCTTTGAATATTCCCAACCACACCACACAATCTTAAAAGATATTGAAAGTGCTTATCCAGGCAGGAAGAAAACCATGGTAAAGGCAGATATATTTACCCATGGGGGTCCATTCAGACAGATAAACATCTAGGCACATATATCTAGCCCGTTGGAACAATCATGGTTACAAACAAACATTCATTGGCCAGAAGGGGAGTACGCAAGCACATTAATAAGCTCCCGTAAGAGTCTGGCCATGTTGGGTTTGGCAAGATTATTTAAACCACACAAAAACTGTCAATCTCACTTGTTTTCCAGGAATCATGGAGGAATGAGGACTCTTCATGTGAGGTGTGTTTCCATGCACCTTCACTACCCTGTTTTCTTGCCCCCATTGACCACACCAGACTCTAGAGGTAGAGATGGTACCATCAGAACTGCAGAGACCTGTGAGTAGTAAAAGCAAAAGATAAGACAAATAAGAGAACATTCAATCATTTAAGATAAAGCAAATAAAGAATCTTGCGTGAATTATTCATCTCTACATGTGACCATACAAATCTCTAAAATTGAAAAGAAACATATAATTGAAGGGAAACAACTTTGAAGTGAAAATCTAGGGAATTGTGGCTAATCATAGAAACAGTTGTGAAAGACAAGGCAACCTGTTCTAAAAGGTTTGATACAATGTAGGATGTGCAATTAAGAACATGTCATCTGAGGAAGAACAATTGGTGAGAGTGTAAAGGACTCACGCCAAAAAATTTATTGCACCATGCATGTGGCAACAACGTTCAAAGGAAGCTTTGTAACTCAAGTATAATGTATCCAGGAAAAATCTGCAAAAGTCCAGTGAAGTTAACTCAGTTAAACCACTAGCTAACCATATGGAAGAGAGGGGAACGGTTAATCCTGATTAACACTGTATAAACTACAGTTGACGGGCCGAGGACTTGCATGATCTCCCTGTCATCTCTGTAGTTTTCTTAGATGAAGAGCCAATCAGAGTTGGAAAATTCCAGAACCCTCAGTGGTTAACAGGGGGATGTTAGGTATGTGGTGAAAGAATCAAAGCATGACAGATGGAAAATTGTTATGTTAGGTCCTAAGGGGTGAAAGCAGGTAACTCCAGCATCTGTTTTCACAGTAACACTGAGCACCTGTTACCCGATCAGGGGTCAGAATTTCACAGACTGTAAGCACCACTGTAATCACCAGACAGATTACACCAGCCTGTCAAGTACCCATCAGCAGCACACCTCTCTCTTTCTCTCTCTCTCTCTCTCTCTTCTCACACACACACTTGCTCTCTCTCTTTTTCTCCAGAATCCTGTTCCCCCTCTGTTCTCCATGTACTTTTATTTATATTTTGTCTCACAAGGCCAGACTAGAGAAATAGCAGAGTGGGTGTTCAGTTGCCTGGAAGATGCATGTCAATCCCCCAGGAGGAAAACCACCAAGCAAGTGCTTTGATTTATGAAATCTAAAAAAAAACATTTTCCTAAAGTAATCAAAAATCATAAAATCACATCTTGAAAATTAAATGACAAATAATGTTGACTGGGATTTCAAGCATTTCGTTAGGCTTAGATGGAGAACAAAATACACCTGAGTTTTTCTTAGGCAAAATATAGCTGAATCTACACATTGAAAATATATTTTAGGTCTTTTGTCACTATGGGGGTACAATTTCCTAATATATAGTCTCCCACGTTTTATGCGTTAGGCAACCTGCCTTGCAGGGTTCCCAAGCATTCTTTAGGGATGATGTGTTAATATACTACAATAGGTTTTCCCGCGGTCAAAGACCCTTTTCACTGTCATTTGTCACTGCTGGCCAGCAAGAGCACAGTGGTGTGCGAGCCAGCTGTATATTATTGTCAAATATGTTGGTTGCTCAGATACACACTGAAGCTCACATATGCTGAGTACCTTTTCTGATACTGGTGAATTTTCTGGCTGTGAAGCAACGTTAAGGAGCCCAAGTACTATTCTAGGGACAGAGCACACACACTGTGACATTAAAAGGTGCCATCACAGTACACGCAGCTCTTTTTTAAGTTTAATTTATTCATTAGTGGAAAATAAAAAACATACAGTTGAACATAAGTATTAGGCCATTATTATAGTATTCAAACAGTATGTAGCAAATACCCGATATACCATAAATAACAGTAAATGGAAACGTATTTGCAAAATACAAGAAAAATGAGTTGAAAATATGAAAAATATTAATATGAACATCTGTATGGAGGGATACTAATATATAAATACTAAAAAGAACTAGTGAGAAATAGAAAAGAGAAAAGCAGAAGGAGAGAAAGACGAGGGAGAGGAGTAGGAGGGATGTCTAACAACAGGAAACAGCAAAGTAGATTACCACTAATAGAACAATAATCATGATATCATAAAAACAGACAATTAATTGAAATTCATATGCACATTTAAATGTAGAATAATTACATGCTAGACAGTAGATGTCAGTATAGCATTGTTGCTTGTGGATGAAGAAAAATATATCGTAAGAATTGACCATAATACATCACATTTGGCAAATAGGTGGAAGATTGTAAATTATCCATCCAATTTATGATTGGGGCATACTAGCTTCCGACATCGTTAAAACGTTATGCCATCTGTGGTTTTCCAGGTAGAAGTAACCACCCCTAATCCAACAGAGATTAACTAATTTTCCATACATTTTGTTATGAAGCCAAGGGCTACCTAATCCACCCAGGAATAAAGCAGATAAGGTAAACGGTATAAAAACTCAAATGATAACCCCAATTCTGGTCCAGACATGAACCCAAAATCCAGATAACTGGTGACACCGAAAAAAACATATGGATGTAATTACCAAAATTAGTTTTGCATTGCCAATAAATGTCTCATTTAAGAAGTTTGTGTTTAAGTTGTGGTTTCAGTAAACTTTTCAAACAACTCCAGTTTTTGGAATCAGAACTCACAACTACTCTTGCATCTCTGCCTCTTCTTCATAATCAGGACCATAATACGCAGAACATTACAATTCACATAAAAAACTCATCTACCCCTACTCACATATATAAATCTTTGAGGAAGCCCCTGAAAGACAGGTTAAAATCTAAACTAGAGCTCCAATAGGAATCTAACTTGCAGTCTAATTGGCCTGCATCTGTATAGGACAAAATATGGGACAAATTCATTGCACTGCTCCCCCAGCCAACCTTACCCGACCTCTATACTATTTGTTTATGATAGATTATTCTACACTCCTGTTCACCTGTTTAAACTTGAAATTCTTAAACTGGTGCACACAGTTCTAATGCTGAAAAAATAGGGTATTGAAAAGGACAGAAAATCGAGGGAGATCTTGCAGAAAAAATTGAATTTGCTACAGTCGCCATGCATATGTGGTGTAATACTACAATAATGAAAATACCATTGGTGTGTTTCAACACTTTCCTGAGCAGATCATGGTTTGTCTGTATTCTTGTGCCTAGTGTGTGGCATTGCAGAACTTGTGGATTTCAACTTCCAAAGATCTATGCCACTATTCTAATCTTTTGAATTCTGATTTGAAACCAAATTGAGATTCCTTTCAGAAATAAAAAAGTGTCTAGTCTCTGATTGTATCCTTGCCGCTTGACCCCAAAAACTTTGCACTTGGTGAACAGTGCTTTAAGTTTAGTGATGACATCCAGTGGGAGTTAGTAAAGATTTTCAGAAGGGGCAGGTGCAATACTCAAGCAGATTCACAACTATGGGCAATTCCATCACTTCCTGTTTTCACATCTGCCTGCCCAAAAATGAAAAAGGTGGAATGCAGTCAAAATGTCCTGCTGAACAACAATTCCCTCTTTCCATACATTGTGGAATGCAGGGAACAAAAAATTATTATACCATCCAGCACTAGACATCCGAACAATGTCATACATACCAATAGACCAAAATCGGTTTATTTGTGCCATCTCCAGCCTGAAATGGCCTCTGTTTCAATAGAAGTCAATGGGGGAAATACATTCTCCCAATGATTATTTTCAGGTTTCACCTCCACAGTACTTGTGCTGTGGTGGAAAATGTTGTCTGAAAAGGGACATACAGCCCACCGACGGCCTTACACAACCACCCACAGCCTTCCCATTAAATACCATTGGTTAGCTTCTATGGTCACTCCCCTTTCCTTGCTTCTCATTGGTCAGCAGGAATCCTTAGGTCATCAGGTTGTACTTCCTCTCTTTTCGTTGAGGTAATCGAAATCTATTGACTTTGCCTAAGCTCCCACTTTGCTCTTCTAAAATGTTGGCATGTACACAATGTAGGTACATTGTTGGAAACTGCAGTGGCCTGCCCCTCAAACTGTACTTCAAAGCAACTTTTGCAGTAGACTTGCTTGTTTGACACACCTACTTGTTAAAGCGCCAGGAGGGCCCTGCAGGAAAGTGCTGCACAGAGACGTCTCTCATGGGGAAGTTGCTCTAAAGTGCACTGTCACAGGTCAAAGAAATGCAGGCGTGGCCTGTCTTTTAGGGCAGAGGGGCCACACCCCCTCACCTTTCGCCCCTCATGAAGAGTGAACAAAGGTCAACCTGACAGACACTCTTGATGTTCAGGTCAGGCAGCCAGGAGCACACATGCGCAATTAGCGCAGACTCCTGGCTGCTTGAGCTGAACTTTGCTGGGCTGAAGAGGTCACAACTCCTGTGGGCGTGACCTGCTCGGCTCAGCAAAGTTGCCTCGAGGCCCTACCCCGGGTGATGATCGAAGCGACACCCATTTACTTTGACCTGGGCACTTCAGGTTTAAGCCCTGAAGTGCCCTGGGTAAGTGTCAATCAGTGGCATCTCGTCACAGAGTGGGGTGGGGCCAGAAGTCTCACTGAGGTCACCTAAGGTCAGCCAGTGAGGGAAGGCAGCAGTCCCAGCCCTCCTGTGACCGAGGCTGAAGGTAAGTGTGTGTGTGTGTGTGATCTTCTTAAATGAATGTTTGATGCGTGTGTGCATGTTTGAATGTTATTGAATGTTAATGGGTGTGCGTGCGTGTGTGCGTGCGCGTGTGTGTGAAAGAATGAGCGCAAGTGTGCTGCCGGCCGCCACTGAAGAAATGTATTTACATCAATGCACTTAGCACTAAGATGAATACATGCCTTAAAGTACTTCTAATAGCCACTGTAATCTTTGATTGTTTTTCTTTTTCAGCCTGTGGAGCAGCCGATCAATCCCTATTCTAATACATCGGAAGAAGAAACAACAAAGGTATGAATGTCCTAGGTTTCAGTTAAAATGTAGGTATTTCGACCACCTCTACTCTTAACAATATTATTCTGCTGCTAAGCTGTTTGGTGCTTTTCACCTTACTTCACCACTCATTAAGAGCAGTCTTTTCAGAAATGCTATACATTTTCCATCCTCTTCTGAGTACTATACATAATTATGAACAATAAAGAAATAGTAGGCGCACCTAGCATCCAGGAAAACTAGGAGTCACTCACCCCGGGCACCGAGAAAGCATATAGAAACAGAAGTACCATTTCCATCTGTCATAGGCATTGCTTAACACATACACTGCCTTGTCCTCGAAAGACCCACAACTCAAACCCTGAGGCAAACAACATAATGGTATTAATCTTTCATGTTCCCTATATCTGCTTGTTAAATTGTACAAACACAGATTGGAAACTTGGCTTGAGCTTTTCTATTTCATACAAATACAAAATGTTTCATCAGCACCTTATTAAAGCCCAAAATGTTTCTGGTTTAAATTTTGAGCCAAAAATACTAATTATCATTTTGAAGTTGGTCCAATGAAAATATCTTGATTTAAGGTCAAGGCAAGCAATTTCTATGAATACAAAGAAGAATATTTATTTCAGCAAACAACACACGCTATAAATATTACAACCTTGCTGAACTGCACGGCTTCAATCCAGAATGGAAGAAATGCAGTTAACTATTCTCTGAGCTGAGTTGCAACATTGTAGCATGTTAAGTAGTCAGTACAAATGAGTGTGCCAAAACATAAGTTACATATCAAAACAACTAAATGACTCTGGACAACTAAGAAAATACATTTTCGAGATCAGAGCAGCAAGTTTAGTTGAGCAGATGAATTTTGAGTTGTTTGCAGGAGTGTGGGAGGGAACAGACAGACAAAAAGACCCCTGCAATTAAATTATATATTTTTTCAACAGTGCCACTCAATTTTCGCCCACATTTGATTGGCCGGCACTTGTACTACAGGGACAAAAGCTAGTAGTAAGGATGGGGAATTTTAAGAAAGGGCAAATTTACAAACGAGGAAAACGCCTCCATCACTAGCAATGACCGTGTGACTGCACAACACTTACAAAAAGCTGCCAAGAGGCACATGTTTTTTGTAGGGTGTTCCAAAGGGAGGAGATGCGAATATGGCTACCAAGTAGATCGAAGGGCAAAGGATACTGAGGTGTCAATACATAAAACCACTTGGTCACCTTGAAGTAACACTTACAGCACACATATCATATGGGCACAATTGCCATTTGCTCCCTAAGAGTAGTGTGTAAAGGAGGGATAACCATAGGACGCAAGTGACTATACATTGTGGGCAAAGAACGACTATGATGGTCGCAGCGCTGTTTAAAGCTTTACGTGTCAAAATATCAAGGTCAAGAATATTGACAGGCATTTATGTCACCAGCACAATAATGACATCCAACATATTGTCAATGTGAGCATGCATTGGGAAGTGTAGATGTACTAATCTGTCTGCTTATTTTGACTATGTGTTAGTAACCAGTATTGTGCCTTCGATATACTGGCAGGCTCATATAAAAACCTGAATATGTTGGTAAAAATAATGAATTGGTGGGAGGTAAAGTTGAATACAACACATAGAGATATTGTAGAGCAGAAGACGCTAAAGATAAAATGAAAATACTGGCAGTACATATGACAGCATTGAAGGTGGTAAAGCAAGCTAAGGGCTTGATTTATGAAAAGTTAGCCCCGCCTTTGCATCATTTCGTGACCCAAAAGCGGCGCAAACTTCCCAAATATAATTATATTTTGCAAGTTTGCACCGCTTTTGCGTCATAAATAACGCAAAGGCGATGCTAACTTTTCATAAATCAGGCTCTAAGACTAATACAGGAAAGCAGAGGTTGCAGCAGGACATGCTGCGACGGATTCTGAAGAAAGGCGCAGATGGAACACGGTCAGGTAAATGCTAATGAAAGAGGACAGAGAGAGGAAACATTTCATTACATTCCAAGTAGAATTGCTACAAGAAAAGCTGATGGTGGAGTTTCACGTTTTGGTGTGGACAGACATCGTCTTGATATGAGAACATCGAAACCTGCAAGATGTGATAATGGCTTGCTTCTTTTTCTGATAGACACATTTTATTGAGTTTTGAGTAATAGGCAAGCAATGTAGCAGAACAAAAACAAAGTCAACTCCGCGCATATCATCCCAGCCCCTCCCGCTACTAATGTGTTTCTTATAATCGCAACAAGCAGGAGATGCAATACATCTATCCAAGAAATATGGCCTCGAAAGAGACATTGGCGAGAAAACTACTAGCCGTTTACTTCTGTGGAACAATTAACATAGGGAGAAGGTTCCATGACATGAGGCCTGTGCTTAACACACGTCACAAGATATGGATGCTATTATCAACAATCATGCTGCCTAGGAATGGTTGATCAAATAGAATTTTGTCAGCCAGATGACCTATTCTGATTTCTTGGAGAACACATTAAAGCAGATGGAGTAAACTCCTACAAGAATATTGCTCTGAGAAAAAAGCGATGCCAACAATGTTACAGACAAGAAAACTGTGCTACAAGACACATGGCAGAGTTTACTGGCAAAGTAGGAGAAGGAAGGAACGCGTACAAGAGATGATCCCTACAGAAGGTGAAGGAGGACTATGCCATGCCAGGATGCCATGATGCGTAGTGAGATTCCAGTGCATCCCTCCTCACGTGGGGATGTGCTCAAATCTACACAGAGGGGTTTAGCTTGATTATTAAGAATTGGGGAGGTGGGGGGTGGGTGAGCTTCAGATTTCCCAACAGTCACGCTTGGATATCTTGTTAAAACTCATTATATGAGAAGTAGGACATGAGGGAGCATACAGGCCAGTGGAAAGAGAGCGAAGGGTAGATTCATAGGGGCACTTAAGTCACATTTTACAAACTGATCAATATTTTTAAGGCCTTCAAAACAAATGAGAGAGTGTGTCTGTATGTGTGTGTTTTTTTCAGTGTGTGCATGTAAAAACTACAGGTGAAATCCAACATACACTTCATCATACCTGACTAAAAGCCCTTCTACCCAACATTGTACTACAGAATCCATTTTTTAGAGGGTGTAACACCCCAAAGACCCCCCCGAAACCACACCCCTGTCTACAACCACAATATCTCCAGTTGCCCTGAATCAGACCGAACTCAGAACAGGTCTGCCACAGCAGGCATGACAATCTAGACATATGCAAGATATATCTGGTGTCTGCATCAGAGACTCCATAAAGCACTTTTCTTCATGCCTGTGAGTGTTAGAGTGAAGCATTTCATTTGTAAGGTTAGCAAAGTGGCAGGAATGTGATTGGTCTAGGTAGGTGTCAGGTGGCAGTGCAAATGTGCTGAACAATGATCCTCAGTAGGTACCCACATACATCTTTCAATACCTTTCCATAACCATTGCAATTTTAACTTTTAGAACCGCAAGTTGTTCGAACATTGTGAGTGAAAGTGCTCTAAAGACCCACACTTGTCAAGTGATTTAGAGACTGGATTTCCATCCATGGAAGACTACTTTCTATTCAGAGTTCAATACTTTATTTGCCATACTCTACAGCTCTAGATTTTAAGGTCTGAGGCAATTCACTGGTTTGGTGTGGTGAATGACAGGAACAAAGCTGTTAAATTTGATAATCCTAAATGTTAGTAGAATTTGTAAAATGAATGAGATTGTGTGAAAATATGTGCAGTTACAAAGTAGAATGCATAGAAAGCAATTTATGCATGTGCCAGAATGAAAGTGTAGTATTGAGTTTTTTAAAACTATGGCATCTTACAACAAGCACTGACCTGCACAAATGCTGCACGACCTATTACCAATGCTTGTCATCTTAGGTTTTTAAGGATATGGGAGGAAGAAAGGAAGGAAGTGGTGGTTGGTGCAGCTCCTTGCATTTTGTCCATTTCCCATTGTGTAAGCAGAGGAAGATCGCAGCATGCAGCGCTGAATCTCATCTTTCATTATCACTCTGGGGATATGCAGGATAGTCAACAGATAGCACCAAGAGATGGTGTGACAGTCTCCTTCAGTTTCCTTGGTTCTGTGCGCAGTGTTTTGTGAGTATAAATGATGGAACACTTTTTGTCTCCTGAAGAACTCCGTAGAGCCTAGAAGTAAATGTTTGAAAGTCGTAGTTGATAGGCAGGTTTAGAATGTTGAGTTCAAAGTTACATGCAGACAAATAAAGACGTAATACATAGCTCTGTGAGTCAGATAGTCATTCGGGTACCCAGACTGGGGAGGATGCTACAAGATAGGGGATAAGTAACATGAAGATTGACAGTGTGCTCTGAAAGAGTTTGCCATGATCCAAGTAAACTGCCCAGATGTGCCATGTGTGCCTTTATTGAAGTGGAGAATCAACATTTGGTGTATATAGACTCAAAGCTCAACTCTAGCCTGTGTGAAGCATTTGAAGATAAAGGAAGCTTCACTGAGAAGTATACACATCATTGGTCAAGAACCCGCTGGCAAAATCATACAAAGAGGTACAGGGAAAGCTACTGCCAAAGGCGGATACAACCAGGTTTTGAAAATACAGCACTGTGAAGCAGAGATCAACCAGGTGTCACAAAGCACAAGAGAACACTTGAAAACAAAACAATTCAGATACAAGGCAAAGTCATCTACTTATTAAAACCATTTAAAGAGAGTCATCATACCACAGCACTGGGAAGTGGCACAAGGAGCAGTGCCCAGAGTTGTGCTTACAGAGCTGTCCATACATGTAGTGGCAAGAGGCACTGTAGAAGGCTGTCCTTCCAATGTAGACCAAGAAAGAAGTCACAGTTCCATGGATTGTCCAGGATGACCATGAAGACGGCACGTCACAGTGTCTCAGAGATGATATGCATTAGCAACTTCACCAGTACTGCCAAGTGGAGTTGGAGAGAACTCCAGTTGCAGTGTCAGCCAATCCTAGGAATGGTTATAATGCTGCTGCCTTCCTGAAATGACCACCACCATGCAATACCACAAAAAAGAAAAATATTGACAATAGATGGACTACTTGGATAGAGAGATTTGATGATTCCATTGATGTGCTAGAGGAAACAACTAACAAAAAGATTATGAAGTACCTGAAGTATCTTGCTGATGACGGTGTAAAAGAAGTCATAAAGAAAATGCTGCAAGCTGATGAAGTTACGTATTGTCAAATTAAAGGAGCTTTGAATCTCAAGTTCAATGCTGAATGTAGATTACAAAATATACATTTTCAGTCAAGAATAAAAATGAGTTGGGGAAACCACTGACATATTTGTTGAGAGACTGGATGCGCTCGTCAAACACTGCAGATTCAGTAATGAAGAAGCAATATATCTCAGAGTTATTGATGGATGCCTGTATGATTCATTCAGATGATGAATGCTGAGAGAAACCAAGTTCTCATGGCTGCCAGAGCTAAGGAGCTTGCCGATTGACAAGCTGCTGTTATGGAGGCCAAAAGGGCCCAAAATGAGTCAGGCATGAACATGAAAAGCAGGCAGAAACACAAAGCTGAAGGACATAAGGTAATGTCTCCAAAGAAAAAAAAGTTGTGAGTTGATTGTCATTTCCACAAAGATATAAATGCCTGCGATTGGATAGATATGCAAAGGCTGTGGAAAGGAGAACCATTATTTAATGGTTTGCAAGACGAGTGAAAAATTAAGTGTGTTGATGACATCACAAAATGGCTGACAGAACGTTCTAGAAGCGACGTTTGATGCACGCCAAGTCCAAGCAACAACATCAATTAAGACAAATCGACACTAAACAAAGGAGATCGTCATCTAAATCATCATCAAAAAGTTAATCAGTATCAAGATCAAGTGAAAGTGAAGAAGATGATCATGCAGTGACGATGTTTCCTCAGAGAAATGTGCACATGTTGGATTGGCCGCATGTGAAGAAAAATACCAGTTAAAGATAAGTCAACAAGACAAAGCACCAAAGGCATTCAAACTTTGTCTGAAAATGACTCTGAAAATAAACAGTTGTTGTATACCTTTCAACAGTGACAGTGGTGCAGTGATAAATGTTTTCCATGAGGAGAAATATAATGAGCAATCTTCAGTACCATGACTAACATCATTAACGACTAAAGTGTACACATGGCTGCATCAACACTCTTGAAAAGTAAAGGTTTATATGTAGCAACTATGAAACACAAGAAAACAAAAGCACAAGCTTCAAGGTACAGTGACAATTGCCTATTTCCTCAGTTTCAGGATGGCTACTGACATGGAAATGATCTCAGTGAAATACAACATGAGTGCTCATGATGAGATAGTAAGTCAGTTCCCTTTGTTCTTTCATAGGTTAGAGAAACTTGAGTCTACGAAAGAGCAATTGCATATTAATGAGGATGTCCAACCTGTTGCCGAAAGACACAAATGAATTGCATTTTATTTATAAGAAGCTGTTGAAAAGGAGCTCAAATCATTACTTCAGCATGATAACATTGAACGTTCTACTGGTCCGACATCATTAGTTTCTCCCATCGTTGTGCCCAAAAGGACAGTGAAAAAGCTGTACACATATGCATGGATATGTGTCAAGCAAGCAAGGCAACTGAAGGAGAACAACATTCAGGTCCGCACATTGCTTATATGATAATGCAACTGAATGGTTCAAAAGTATTCTCTCACCTTGATCTAAATAAAGAATGTCATCCGTTAGAACTCTAGAAGAATTGCAGTTACATTACAACCATTTTTACACATCTCAGTCTGTTTCGATACAAAAGACTCAGTTTCGATGTGTCATCAGCTGCAGAGACTTTTCAAAATGTTATTAGACCTATTATACAGCCTGTCATGCATGCTTCCAACTATAACAATGACATCTAAGTTTTTTAACTACACAGAAGGAATACGATAAAGCTCTCAGACAAGTGTGTTGTTTACTTGTTGATGCAGGTTTCATGCTTAACGCTGAGAAATCTGAATTCAATAATGTAAAGCTAACATTCTTTGGCCATATCTTTTCTGTTGTGTGCATGACACCAGATCCAGCTGAAGTGCAAGCGCTGTCAAATGCCAGCCTCCACAAGATATTTCCATGTTGCTCTCATTAATTCGCATGGCAAGTTACTGTTCGAGATACATACATTGCCACTGTGAGTGCTCCTTTGAGAGAGTTGACAAAAAAGAATGTTTCATTTCCCTGGCCACATGAATGAGAGCAAAGTTATAGGAAAATCAAAACAAGCTATTGAAAATGCTACTGAAATAGCTTATTTTTATCCCAAGCTACATACCGAAGTTGTTGACCCCAGTTGGGTTAGGCACAATCCTTTCACAGCACAGCAGACACCCAAGTGCTCAAAGACATATTGTGGCATATGCAAGTAAGAGTCTGTCCTACACTGAACACGTTTATTCACAAACTGAAAAAGAGTGTCTAGCAGTACTATTGGCTTGTGAACATTTCCATGTGTTCCTGTGCAGAAACACTTTTATGCTTGTAACAGATGATCAAGCATTGCTGACCATCTGCAGCAAAGATGCCTCCATGCATTGAACTTTGGGGCCTACGACTACAGGAGTTCAACCACACAATTGTGAATCATCCAGGGAAAGATCAAAACCTTGCTGACTACTTCTCTATAGTGTCTATACAGCAATGAATAAAAGATATTTAAACATGTCAATGAAGAACTGTCTGTGACACCAGAAAGCATTGTCCTGAGGGGTTTGAGAATTGTCATTCTGGCAAATCTGCAACAACAAATAATTGAAGTAACCCGCGAAGGACATTGTGGAATCTCTAAAAAATTAGCTCTCTCAGATTGAGTTTGGTTTCCTCATCTCAACCTTTTAATAGTTGAGAATTCAGAGACTTTTTCAATTTGCTGAATGTTAAGCATCAGAAATGCACACCTCTTTGGCCACAGGCTTATGGCCTTGTTGAGCGTTTCATGAGTACAGTAAAGAAAGATGTTCAATATGCTGAATTAGAAAAGCTCGACCTCTAGACTGTTTTGAATTCTACCCTACAAGCTTACTGTTCAACTCATCACATGAGCACAGGTGAGAGCCCTACAACGTTGATGTATGGGGCAGCAGAGACGACCAAGTTACCTCAATGGACATAACACCAGATTGAGAACTGAGGAAAAAACCCATACAAAAGACTCGGATCATAAAGAGAAAATGAAGGACTAAGCATATAAGAAGTGACATGCAAAAGAGATTGGGCCCCATTTCAACTTTGGCAGGCTTATGTCAAGACCAATGTGGTGGCGGACGCCAAAGACCGCCATGTTGGCGGTATTCTGACTGCCATATTAAGAGTCACACACTGAAGACCTCCAAAAAACAGCCACAGATCTGACACCCCCAGGACACTGGAGGGTGGGAAAGAGGTCGTTCCACAACCAGCACCGCCAGCCGAACAACTTTCCACCCACCAGAGTATGAGCCACAAATCAGTACAGTGGTCCTTCCATGGTGGAAAACCATTAGTTGTCCAAACCGCCACGCTCAGCAAGTCACCTCAAACAGAACACAGCACCACATTAGACAGTTCATGTACCCCACATCTGATACACATACCAGACACACCTACTTACTGCAATATAACACACTCCAACACAACCCACAGTCCTTTGTTACAAAAACCACATACAAAGACAGCGAGGACCCACAAGTTCATTACTTGGCACTTATACTTCATAGGCACATATTTAACTTCACACTGAGAACACACCACATAACTGCACAATCAACACTATGCACACATAACTACTGCACACAAACACCATAACCAACCAGCACACACAACCAAACACCCGCACCCTACATGTACCCTTACACACACACAACACGCACCCTCACCAACAACACAACCACCATGTCCCGTCAAAAGAACCCACACTTCACAAATAATGAGTTGAGGGTCATGGACGGTAAAATTGTCAGGGTAGAGCCACAACTGTTTGGACCCTAGGAACAGCAAACATCCATTGCCAGAAAAATAGAGCTATGGCAGAGAATTGTTTACAGGGTCAACTCAGTGAGCACCAATCTACGCACAAGGCAGAACATCAGGATGAGGTGGAACGACTTACGGGGGAAGGAGCGTTCCATGGCATTGGTACACCAACTTGCTATGCTAAAGACTGATGGTGGTCCCCCACCTCCTCCCATAGTGGGAGAAGAAATTCTAGGACATCCTGCATCCAGAGGGCCTGACTGGAATACCCGGACGACTGGAATCTGGTAAGTAACTAATACTCCCCTGGCACAATTGTGTCCAGTCCTCCATGCTTCCTCACTACCCGATCAATCCCTAATTCACCCTATCTTCCACTGCACCTCTCAACTACTCACCTAATGCCCTTCTACTGCATGCCACACCATCACCCATCCCCAATGCCCACACTGTCCCTGCCAAGTGCATGGATAGCACTGTCAATCACAATCACTATGACTCCCACAAGGAACCTGCCCATCTCCATCAAAACCTGCAATGTCTACATCACACCACATCTTTTACATGTATGAGTATTGCACTAGCTACACCAACTGGATTCTTTGACTAAGAACCACTACATGGCAATGACAGCAATGCTATGGCACACCACAATGACAAACAACACCAAACACAGACACAGCACTGTCACCAAACCAAAGGGCCACTTATCCAGATCAACAACTCTGAAATGGACTGACCATGGGCTTGAAAGTAAGAAGTTATACTCCATGCACAACATGCACAGATAGGACAAGCAATCTTGCACACACATATACCCTCCTCCCACTTTGACACCATGCGGCAATGTACAGCCATACCCACTCAAATCTAGCAAGCCTGAATTGCCACCTGCTAACAGGGCATACCTGGTAAGTGAACCATCACACAGGAACTGAACCCACCTACAGAGCTAAAGTTACTAAGCCTGAAAAACAACAACCCCTAAGGAGTGTGGTACATATGTCACAATACACTATCCACAAACTTTGTTAGCAGTGCGGCACTTGTTATTGTCATTGCTGGGAATCAAGTCAAGCCACTATATTCACCAGACATAGAGACAACCATTCACACCTCCACCATTTAACCCTCTGTCACTCCATCCACAGTACCCCTGCCAGTGCCCCCATGGTGTGGATATCAGAGACTGCCAGCCCTCTTCAGGATGAAGGCCCCAGTGAGAACAATTCTGCTGGATGTCTGGACAGTGACGACCTACCTGGCCCATCTGGGACCCCTTGGTAGTCTACCACTCCCTGCCTCACTCTGCCTACATCAACCCCCACCCACCCTGTGGCACCAACATCACAGACCACCCTTCGTCCCCAAACCTGTGTCCCAAGGACTGTTCAAACTATTGTGTGCTCCACAGTACAGGGACCTGAGTCGACCCCTCACACCAAAGATAAAGAACGTATTGCTGACACTGAGAGTAGGTACACCATGCAAGGGGCACAGGCACACGGGGCAGGGGTGTGGGAGGGAACCTGTGTGCTTCAGGCAGGTATGTGCTTCTGAAGGTGAGTGTTTCCTTTTATACAGTTGGTTTCCGCCAGGGTTTTGATGGCGATGCAACTGCGCCAGAAAACCTGGTGGTGTGGAGCCTCATAATGTGTCCAGTGGAAACATGGTCTCCGCCAGTCTGAAGGTGCCTAACGCTGTCCACAGCGGCCTGACTGCATTGGAGGCACTGGTAGTAGTTTGGCTGTGTTCTGTTAGAAACACCATAATGATCATAATTTGGTGGTCTTTGCCGCTGGGTCCTCAGCGTTACGACTGCCGCCACCAGCATGGCGTTCCTGAGAACTAAACTCGTAATGACCCCCATTGTCTTTACAAGAGGAGGTCGAGTGCTCATTCGTCAGATGAGAAAACATAAATCTGATGCTGCTTTTGATGATGAGCAATTCCATGTTGTAACAAGCAAAGGACATGTGGTGACTGCCCAATGTCCTGGGAAATTCGTCACATTAGAGTCTTCACATCTAAGACAGGTGGCTATCTACTCGTTAGACACTGATGTTAACGTAGATACTGGATCAGAAAGGACCACTGGAAAACCCCAGACTGCTATTGCTCTTACAATGCCAACACAGATCATGGTCACTCCTGTTGCTGATTCCAAGTTTCTGAAGACACGATCAGGACAAGCAATCAAAGAGTCAAGAAGGCTCATTGAAGAGCTACAATTGTGTAGATATTTGTTAAAAAAAATGTAATTTTATACTTAACAGAGAGGGAGATGTAGTGTTTTTGGCTCCTAAAAAATAATATAGAGGTGTGATTTAAGAGGTAGAACATGGAAGAGGGAATGCAGGCTTCGAATTTTGAGTTTGTGGTTACACACAGACAAATAAAGACATGTAATACTTAGATCCGTATGAGGTGTGGTTGTTGGCGGGTACACAGACAGGGGAGGACACTGCACTGTAGAGACCCAGAACTAGGCTAAGGATGTGCTGGCATCTACTCTCTATAAGGATGATGACACCTGAAAGATATGAGGGATTGTAGATAAGATGCTTTGATATAATAGTGTTAATATTAATGGTGCAACCTAATGGAGGACACCACCAAGCCTGGAGGAGCAAGAGATGGTGAGAGAGGATTAAGAAAAAGTTGACAAACTAAGGAAGGAGCAGATCTCTGATATGAGTAGGCTTTTGAATGGGAATTTTAGGAGCCACTTACAATAGGATATAGGGACAAGCATCCAACAGACCAGACAAGGTTGGGGAGTGGTGGAGTAACACATTTTGAAGAGACATATGCATGCACAAAAAAGAGAGCACAGGGAACTGATCTGTGGACAAGGATAAAAAGACATTTTGGAGAAAGAGGGCCTCCTAGCTCTGGAAGAAAAGAAAACCCTTTTTCCCTAGAACAGTAGCTTTCACAGATGATATTTCCACTCCAATTCTTAGGGCCAAAAACCTTTCTGGGAGCTTTTCTCATCTGGCTCTCTCCATTTACTTGTATAGAAGCCCCACTCGTCCCACCTGCCTTGTGCACAGTTGCACTTTGTTCTTACTTAGGTCTCCGTACTATCCACCAGGGTTTTGGTCAGCTGTGATAGGTGGCACATATGGCACTCATCCCCACTACGCTTGGCTCTGGCAAACACTCAGCTAGAGAAGGCACATTCAAGAAGACAAATAAGAACCACTTGGAATGGACATTTCCCTAATAAGTGGATCATCAACTGGACAACGTAATACAGTATAAATCTGTGTCATATATCAGTTATTATGGTGAAGTTGTATTATGTTATCTTTTTTATTTGTACAGTATAACCTGGAATATCAGGAAATGACTGCATCTCAGAGGTGTTGCAGTAGCTGGTAAAATAATAGTCCTTTTGGAGTAGGCCCTCCCATCCATGTTTTGGAGTCATATCAATGCACCCCCTTGAAAATACCAGGGCTAATATTTAATTTCCTCTCTCTGCATCCTCGATGCATGAGCATTGCTCTCAGTCACACTTAACCTCATTTCTGAAGGAAGTTTATATAAAATATTGAATAAGAATTATTGTGATATGAGATATTGGGTCAATTATATTGGGATGTCAAAAACATCATTGACAATGAACATCAAGGGTAAAAATATTGTTTTATGTGTTGTTTTTAATATTGTTGTAAAAATATTGATTCAGAAAATATCTTTGTATGTAACATTATTTGCAAGTGTTATTTTGTGTGTAATGTATTGTGGTGTGTTTGATTCTGTATGCTTATTTGTTTTATTTGTTTTTAGTAAAATATTATATGAGTTTTAAAATTGTTAAAATTTGTCTTTTTAGTTGTATTAATACATAAAAATGATAGATTTATATTTTTTTTTGCAGCAGACTTTTGGATTTTAGGGGCTAATGGTGGAGAGATTTTTTAGAAGAGGATATTTTAATGTAAATGTAATGTTTATTACTCAAATGATATGCAAATTCTTATTCTCACAATTTGTAATTCTATTTGGCTATATTAATATTTTATACATAATCATTTCGAATTAATAAAATATGTTTTAAATATACTAAACAAAAAATATATTTTTTATTGTACATATTAACATAAGTATTTGAATTCCAATTTAAAATACATTAAAAAGGTATAAAAAATAAATATAACAAAGAAAAATAATTGTTAACATTTTAAGTAAAACAATGTAAATGTTACCATTTTTGTGAGAAAGACGATTATCATAATTAAGATGGTTATGTTGAAAATGATAATGTCATGGAAGAATATATATACGTCTATATTTAACCCCTTCGCTGCCAGGGCTTTTCCCCCTCCTGTGACAGGCCTTTTTTTGCCTATTTGGGGCAGTTCGCGCTTAAGCCCTCATAACTTTTTGTCCACATAAGCTAACCAAGCCAAATTTGCGTCCTTTTTTTCCAACATCCTAGGGATTCTAGAGGTACCGAGACTTTGTGGGTTCCCCTGAAGGAGGCCAAGAAATTGGCCAAAATACAGGGAAAATTTCGTTTTTTTCAAAAAAATTGGAAAAAGTGGCTGCAGAAGAAGGCTTGTGGTTTTTCCCCTGAAAATGGCATCAACAAAGGGTTTGCGGTGCTAAACTCAGCAGCTTCCCAGCTTTCAGGAACAGGCAGACTTGAATCAGAAAACCCAATTTTCCAACACAATTTTGGCATTTTACTGGGACAAACCACATTTTTGCAATTTTTAGTGCTTTCAGCCTCCTTCCAGTCAGTGACAGAAATGGGCATGAAACCAATGCTGGATCCCAGGAACCTAAACATTTCTGAAAAGTAGACAAAATTCTGAATTCAGCAAGGGGTTATTTGTGTAGATCCTACAAGGGTTTCCTACAGAAAATAACAACTGAAAAAGAAAAATATTGAAATTGAGGTGAAAAAAACATAAATGTTTTTCTACGTTTTACTCTGTAACTTTTCCCTGCAATGTCAGATTATCGAAAGCAATATACCGTTACATCTGCTGGACTCCTCTGGTTGTGGGGATATATAGGGCTTGTAGGTTCATCAAGAACCCGAGGAACCCAGAGCCAATAAATGAGCTGCACCCTGCAGTGCGCTTTCATTCTATACCGGGTATACAGCAATTCATTTGCTGAAATATAAAGAGTAAAAAATTGCTATCAAGAAAACCTTTGTATTTCCAAAAAGGGCACAAGATAAGGTGTTGAGGAGCAGTGGTTATTTGCACATCTCTGAATTCCGGGGTGACCACACTAGCATGTGAATTACAGGGCATTTCTCAAATAGATGTCTTTTTTACACACTCTCCTATCTTTGGAAGGACAAAATGTAGAGAAAGACAAGGGGCAATAACACTTGTTTTGCTAATCTATGTTCCCCCAAGTCTCCTGATAAAAATGATACCTCACTTGTGTGGGTAGGCCTAGCGCCCGCGACAGGAAACGCCCCAAAGCGCAACGTGGACACATCCAATTTTTTGAAAGAAAACAGGTGTTTTTTGCGAAGTGCCTACCTGTAGATTTTGGCCTCTAGCTCAGCTGGCACCTAGGGAAACCTACCAAACCTGTGCATTTCTGAAAACTAGAGACCTAGGGGAATCCAAGGAGGGGTGACTTGCAAGGCTCGGACTAGGTTCTGTTACCCAGAATCCTTTGCAAACCTCAAAATTTGGCTAATAAAACACATGTTCCTCACATTTCTGTGGCAGAAAGTTCTGGAATCTGAGAGGAGCCACAAATTTCCTTCCACCCAGCGTTCCCCCAAGTCTCCCGATAAAAATGATACCTCACTTGTGTGGGTAGGCCTAGCGCCCGCGACAGGAAACGCCCCAAAGCGCAACGTGGACACATCCAAATTTTTGGAAGAAAACAGAGGTGTTTTTTGCGAAGTGCCTACCTGTAGATTTTGGCCTCTAGCTCAGCCGGCACCTAGGGAAACCTACCAAACCTGTGCATTTCTGAAAACTAGAGAAATAGGGGAATCCAAGGAGGGGTGACTTGCGGGGCTCGGACCAGGTTCTGTTACCCAGAATCATTTGCAAACCTCAAAATTTGTTCCTCACATTTCTGTGGCAGAAAGTTCTGGAATCTGAGAGGAGCCACAAATTTCCTTCCACCCAGCGTTCATCCAAGTCTCCCGATAAAAATGATACCTCACTTGTGTGGGTAGGCCTAGCGCCCGCGACAGGAAACGCCCCAAAGCGCAACGTGGACACATCCACATTTTTGGAAGAAAACAGAGATGTTTTTTGCGAAGTGCCTACCTGTAGATTTTTGCCTCTAGCTCAGCCGGCACCTAGGGAAACCTACCAAACCTGTGCATTTCTGAAAACTAGAGAACAAGGGAATCCAAGATGGGGTGACTTGCGGGGCTCGGACCAGGTTCTGTTACCCAGAATCCTTTGCAAACCTCAAAATTTGGCTAAAAAAACACATGTTCCTCACATTTCTGTGGCAGAAAGTTCTGGAATCTGAGAGGAGCCACAAATTTCCTTCCACCCAGCGTTCCCCCAAGTCTCCCGATAAAAATGATACCTCACTTGTGTGGGTAGGCCTAGCGCCAGCGACAGGAAACGCCCCAAAGCACAACGTGGACACATCCACATTTTTTGAAGAAAACAGAGGTGTTTTTTGCGAAGTGCCTACCTGTAGATTTTGGCCTTTAGCTCAGCCGGCACCTAGGAAAACCTACCAAACCTGTGCATTTCTGAAAACGAGAGACCTAGGGGAATCCAAGATGGGGTGACTTGCGGGGCTCGGACCAGGTTCTGTTACCCAGAATCCTTTGCAAACCTCAAAATTTGGCTAAAAAAACACATGTTCCTCACATTTCTGTGGCAGAAAGTTCTGGAATCTGAGAGGAGCCACAAATTTCATTCCACCCAGCGTTCCCCCAAGTCTCCCGATAAAAATGATACCTCACTTGTGTCGGTAGGCCTAGTGCCCGCGACAGGAAACGCCCCAAAGCGCAACATGAACACATCCAAATTTTTGGAAGAAAACAGAGGTGTTTTTTGCGAAGTGCCTACCTGTAAATTTTTGCCTCTAGCTCAGCCGGCACCTAGGGAAACCTACCAAACCTGTGCATTTCTGAAAACTAGAGACCTAGGGGAATCCAAGGAGGGGTGACTTGCGGGGCTCGGACTAGGTTCTGTTACCCAGAATCCTTTGCAAACCTCAAAATTTGGTTAATAAAACACATGTTCCTCAAATTTCTGTGGCAGAAAGTTCTGGAATCTGAGAGGAGCCACAAATTTCCTTCCACCCAGCGTTCCCCCAAGTCTCCCGATACAAAATGATACCTCACTTGTGTGGGTAGGCCTAGCGCCTGCGACAGGAAATGCCCCAAAACGCAACGTGGACACATCCAAATTTTTGGAAGAAAACAGAGGTGTTTTTTGCGAAGTGCCTACCTGTAGATTTTTGCCTCTAGCTCAGCCGGCACCTAGGGAAACCTACCAAACCTGTGCATTTCTTAAAACTAGAGAACTAGGGGAATCCAAGATAGGGTGACTTGCGGGGCTCGGACCAGGTTCTATTACCCAGAATCCTTTGCAAACTTTAAAATTTGGCTAAAAAAACACATGTTCCTCACATTTCTGTGGCAGAAAGTTCTGGAATCTGAGAGGAGCCACAAATTTCCTTCCACGCAGCGTTCCCTCAAGTCTCCCGATAAAAATGATACCTCACTTGCGTGGGTAGGCCTAGCGCCAGCGACAGGAAACGCCCCAAAGCACAACGTGGACACATCCAAATTTTTGGAAGAAAACAGAGGTGTTTTTTGCGAAGTGCCTACCTGTAGATTTTGGCCTTTAGCTCAGCCGGCACCTAGGGAAACCTACCAAACCTGTGCATTTCTGAAAACTAGAGACCTAGGGGAATCCAAGATGGGGTGACTTGCGGGGCTCGGACCAGGTTCTGTTACCCAGAATCCTTTGCAAACCTCAAAATTTGGCGAAAAAAACACATGTTCCTCACATTTCTGTGGCAGAAAGTTCTGGAATCTGAGAGGAGCCACAAATTTCATTCCACCCAGCGTTCCCCCAAGTCTCCCGATAAAAATGATACCTCACTTGTGTCGGTAGGCCTAGTGCCCGCGACAGGAAACGCCCCAAAGCGCAACGTGGACACATCCACATTTTTGGAAGAAAACAGAGGTGTTTTTTGCGAAGTGCCTACCTGTAGATTTCGGCCTCTAGCTCAGCCGGCACCTAGGGAAACCTACCAAACCTGTGCATTTCTGAAAACTAGAGACCTAGGGGAATCCAAGGAGGGGTGACTTGCGGGGCTCGGACCAGGTTCTGTTACCCAGAATCCTTTGCAAACCTCAAAATTTGTTCCTCACATTTCTGTGGCAGAAAGTTCTGGAATCTGAGAGGAGCCACAAATTTCCTTCCACCCAGCGTTCCCCCAAGTCTCCCGATAAAAATGATACCTCACTTGTGTGGGTAGGCCTAGCGCCCGCGACAGGAAACACCCCAAAGCGCAACGTGGACACATCCAAATTTTTGGAAGAAAACAGAGGTGTTTTTTGCGAAGTTCCTACCTGTAGATTTTTGCCTCTAGCTCAGCCGGCACCTAGGGAAACCTACCAAACCTGTGCATTTCTGAAAACTAGAGAACTAGGGGAATCCAAGATGGGGTGACTTGCGGGGCTCGGACCAGGTTCTGTTACCCAGAATCCTTTGCAAACCTCAAAATTTGGCTAAAAAAACACATGTTCCTCACATTTCTGTGGCAGAAAGTTCTGGAATCTGAGAGGAGCCACAAATTTCCTTCCACCCAGCTTTCCCCCAAGTCTCCCGATAAAAATGATACCTCACTTGTGTCGGTAGGCCTAGCGCCAGCGACAGGAAACGCCCCAAAGCACAACGTGGACACATCCACATTTTTGGAAGAAAACAGAGGTGTTTTTTGCGAAGTGCCTACCTCTAGATTTTGGCCTTTAGCTCAGCCGGCACCTAGGGAAACCTACCAAACCTGTGCATTTCTGAAAACTAGAGACCTAGGGGAATCCAAGATGGGGTGACTTGCGGGGCTCGGACCAGGTTCTGTTACCCAGAATCCTTTGCAAACCTCAAAATTTGGCTAAAAAAACACATGTTCCTCACATTTCTGTGGCAGAAAGTTCTGGAAATTGAGAGGAGCCACAAATTTCATTCCACCCAGCGTTCCCCCAAGTCTCCCGATAAAAACGATACCTCACTTGTGTCGGTAGGCCTAGTGCCCGCGACAGGAAACGCCCCAAAGAGCAACGTGGACACATCCAAATTTTTGGAAGAAAACAGAGGTGTTTTTTGCGAAGTGCCTACCTGTAGATTTTTGCCTCTAGCTCAGCCGGCACCTAGGGAAACCTACCAAACCTGTGCATTTCTGAAATCTAGAGAACTAGGGGAATCCAAGATGGGGTGACTTGCGGGGCTCGGACCAGGTTCTGTTACCCAGAATCCTTTGCAAACCTCAAAGTTTGGCTAAAAAAACACATGTTCCTCACCTTTCTGTGGCAGAAAGTTCTGGAATCTGAGAGGAGCCACAAATATCCTTCCACCCAGCGTTCCCCCAAGTCTCCCGATAAAAATGTTACCTCACTTGTGTGGGTAGGCCTAGCGCCAGCGACAGGAAACGCCCCAAAGCACAATGTGGACACATTCAAATTTTTGGAAGAAAACAGAGGTGTTTTTTGCGAAGTGCCTACCTGTAGATTTTGGCCTCTAGCTCAGCCGGCACCTAGGGAAACCTACCAAACCTGTGCATTTCTGAAAACTAGAGACCTAGGGGAATCCAAGATGGGGTGACTTGCGGGGCTCGGACCAGGTTCTGTTACCCAGAATCCTTTGCAAACCTCAAAATTTGGCTAGAAAAACACATGTTCCTCACATTTCTGTGGCAGAAAGTTCTGGAATCTGAGAGGAGCCACAGATTTCCTTCCACCCAGCGTTCCCCCAAGTCTCCCGATAAAAATGATACCTCACTTGTGGGGTAGGCCTAGCGCCCGCGACAGGAAACGCCCCAATGCGCAACGTGGACACATCCACATTTTTGGAAGAAAACAGGAGGTGTTTTTTGCAAAGTGCCTACCTGTAGATTTTGGCCTCTAGCTCAGCCGGCACCTAGGGAAACCTACCAAACCTGTGCATTTCTGAAAACTAGAGACCTAGGAGAATCCAAGATGGGGTGACTTGCGGGGCTCGGACCAGGTTCTGTTATCCAGAATCCTTTGCAAACCTCAAACTTTGGCTAAAAAAACACATGTTCCTCACATTTCTGTGGCAGAAAGTTCTGGAATCTGAGAGGAGCCACAAATTTCCTTCCACCCAGCGTTCCCCCAAGTCTCCCGATAAAAATGATACCTCACTTGTGTGGGTAGGCCTAGCGCCCGCGACAGAAAACGCCCCAAAGCGCAACGTGGACACATCCAAATTTTTTAAAGAAAACAGTGCCTACCTTTGGATTTTGGCCTGTAGCTCAGCCGGCACCTAGGGAAACCTACCAACCCTGTGCATTTTTGAAAACTAGAGACCTAGGGGAATCCAAGATGGGGAGACTTGTGGGGCTCGGACCAGGTTCTGTTACCCAGAATCCTTTGCAAACCTCAAAATTTGGCTAAAAAAACACATGTTCCTCACATTTCTGTGGCAGAAAGTTCTGGAATCTGAGAGGAGCCACAAATTTCCTTCCACCCAGCGTTCCCCTAAGTCTCTCGATAAAAATGGTACCTCACTTCTGTGGGTAGGCCTAGCGCCCACGAAAGGAAATGGCCGAAAACACAACGTGGACACAACATATTTTTTCACAGAAAACAGAGGTGTTTTTTGCAAAGTGCCTACCTGTGGAGTTTGGCCTCTAGCTCAGCCGGTCCCGGGGGGGGGGGGGGCAGAAATGCCCTAAAATAAATTTGACCCCCACCTCCCCCCCAAACCCCCCTGCCCGGGAGCGACCCTTGCCTACGGGGTCGCTCCCCCTGCGTGATATTGGCGCCAAAAAACAAATCCCCGGTGCCTAGTGGTTTCTGCCCCCAAGGGGGCAGATTGACCTAAAATCGGCCAAATGGCCTAAATACAATTTGCCCCCCAGGGGAGCGACCCTTGCCTGATGGGTCGCTCCCCATCTCTAAAAAAACAAAAAAAAAAAAAAATAAATAATAATAATAATTGCCCTGCCGCCTAGAGGGTTCTGTCCCCCCCGGGGGCAGTTCGGCCTAATAATAGGCTGATCTGCCCCCAAGGGGGGGCAGAAATGGCCTAAAATAAATTTGCCCCTCCAACCCCCACCCCCCCGGGAGGGACCCTTGCCTACGGGGTCGCTCCCCCTGCGTGACATTGGCGGCAAAAAACAAATCCCAGGTGCCTAGTAGTTTCTGCCCCCTTGGGGGCAGATTGACTTAAAATCGGCCAATCTGCCCCCAAGGGGGGCAGAAATGGCCTAAATACAATTTGCCCCCAGGGGAGCGACCCTTGCCTGATGGGTCGCTCCCCATCTCTAAAAAAACAAACAAACAAAAAAAAAACACAAAAAAAAAAATTCCCCTGGCGCCTAGAGGTTTCTGCCCCCAGGGGGGGCAGAAATGGCCTAAAATAAATTTGCCCCCCAACCCCCACCCCCCCGGAGCGACCCTTGCCTACGGGGTCGCTCCCCCTGCGTGATATTGGAGCCAAAAAACAAATCCCAGGTGCCTAGTGGTTTCTGCCCCCTTGGGGGCAGATTGACCTAAAATCGGCCAATCTGCCCCCAAGGGGGGCAGAAATGGTCTAAATACAATTTGCCCCCCTTGGGAGCGACCCTTGCCTGATGGGTCGCTCCCCATCTCTAAAAAAACACAAAAAAACACAAAAAAACACAAAAAAACATTTGCCCTGGCGCCTAGAGGTTTCTGCCCCCGGGGGGGCAGAAATGGGCTAAAATAAATTTGCCCCCCCAGGGAGCGACCCTTGCCTAAGGGGTCGCTCCCCTTGCGTGAAATTCACGCAAAGAAAAAACTCCCTGGTGTCTAGTGGTTTCTGCCCCCCTTGGGGGCAGATTGGTCTCATCAAAATAGGCCAATCTGCCCCCAAGGGGGGCAGAAATGGCCTAAATATAATTTTCCCCCAAGGGGAGCGACCCTTGCCTAAGGGGTCGCTCCCCACCTAAAAAAATAAAATGAAACATAAAAAATAAATAAAAATGGTCCCTGGTGCCTAGAGGTTTCTGCCCCCCCTAATAATAGGCCGATCTGCCCCCAGGGGGGGCAGAAAGGCCTTCCCGAAAAAAGGCCCCCCATGGGAGCGACCCTTGCCCTAGGGGTCGCTCCCTTATGGAAATTTCAGTAAAAAAAAAAAAATCCCTGGTGTCTAGTGGGGTTTCAAAAGCCGGATTGCAAGCAATCCGGCTTTTGAAACCCTCGGAGCGACTTCAAAGGGAAGGAAATACTTTTCCTTCCCTTTGAAGCCCCTCCGGGCCTCCCCCAGTGATTGAAAGAGAAATGCTTTTGCGATGGGGGAGGCCCCTGTGATAAATCAGCGCACGCTCGCGCGCTGACGTCACAGGGGGGGTGGGGGGGTGGGTGTGGAAGGGGAAGGTGTTCCCCTTCCATCCCCGACTTGGGGGTGAGGAGGGTGCATGGGGGGGGCACGCTAGCGCTCCCCCAAGTTCCCCTGTGCCTTGGACGAGATGATCTCGTCCACGGCACAGGGGAACTGTAGCCTTGGACGAGATCATCTCGTCCAAGGCACAGAAGCGGTTAAAAATTAACTTAATGTATTATTTTGGATTGTGATTTTATTTTTTATTTTCTTGTTGAAATTTTAGGAATGATAGTAACAATTTTAAAACTATTAATAATGATAAAATATTCTTTTGTATGTTAATGTTTAAATATGAATATATACATTTGGAGTTTTAGTTACTGTGTTTTGTCTGTGTTTTTTAAAATACATTTTAATTTATTTTCTAGATCAAAAATTATGTGTGAGTATTGAGTATTGAGTGTAAATATAAATCAAAGTCTGTAGTACTTTGCATAAAATAGATTGCACTGGAAATAGTACATTTCACCCCTTTAGCAATTATTACCTTCTCCAAACTGGCATAGATTGGAGTGGGAATAGGAAATGTCACATGATTAGTGTCCAACACCTTGTGCAAATTGGTATAGTAGAGTGGGGATAGTAAATGTCATCCCTTTACTGTGCAACACCTTCCACAAATTAGTTTAGATTGGAGTCGGGATAGTAAATGTCACCCTTTTATTGTCCAACACCTTCCCCATATTGGTTTAGTTTGGAGTGAGAACATCAAATGTAATTGTTAGAAATGGGGTCTTTGGTTGTCAGTCAGGTTACCCCCTGTCCAAGCAAGGACACTCACTCTAGTCAGTGTAAAAGAGAATCACCCTCAGCTAACCCCTGCTTACCTCCTTGGTAGCTTGGCATGAGCAGTAGGTTTAACTTCATAGTGCTAGGTGTAAAGTATTTGTACCAAAGCACAAAGTAACTTAATGGAAACACTACAAAATGACACAACACAGGTTTCGAAAAATAGAAAATATTTATCTAAACAAAACAAGACCTAAATGACAAAAATCCAGAATACACAAGTCAAGTTAATAATAAAATGGCAAAAAGAGTCTTCATGTAATTTTAAACACAACGCTAAAGCTGTTAGCTTGAAAATGTGCCTTGGGCGTGTCAAAAATAACCCAGCACGGGTGAGTGTGCGTTGAAAAGGGCTTGCGATGCATAGATTTCACTCACAAGCGAGACCTTGCATTGTTTCTCCTTTTGTTGGGTCGGCGTGCGTAGTTTCTTCTCTCCGCAAGAGAGCGATGCATCGATCTGGTCAGCACTCTCAGGTCGGGCGAGCCTTGCATTGTTTTTACATGCCCAGCGGTGTTTGCGTCAGAAATCCAGCTGCACGATAATCCAAAAACCACGCAGCGTAGGTTGGATCTCACCAGCCTCTGTCAGAGATGCTGTGCGTCGTTTCTCCAGCCCCGGGCATCGATCCTCGGGTTGCTTTGCAGGCGAGCATCAATTTCCAGCCACGAAGCCGGCGGCACATCGATTTTTCAGTCGCAGATCGGAGTCACATCGATCTTTTCCCGGCACGGCAGTCGGTGTGTGGATGTCTCCTCCTTAGGCTGCCAGCTTCTCCTTTCAGGGTCCCAGGAACTGGATGGGCACCACTTCGCGGAGTAGGAATCTCTCCAGAGACTCTAGGTGCTGGCAGAGAGAAGTCTTTGCTGTCCCTGAGACTTCAAATAACAGGAGGCACGCTCTAAATCAAGCCCTTGGAGATCTTCACAAGAAGGAAGGCAACACAAAGTCCAGTCTTTGTCCTCTAGCACAGGCAGAAGCAGCAACTGCAGGATAGCTCCACTAAGCATAGTCACAGGCAGGGCAGCTCTTCTTCCTCAGATCTTCCGCTCTTCTCCAGGCAGAGGTTGCTATTGGTTTTCAGAAGTGTTCTAAAGTCTATGGTTTTGGGTGCCCTTTTGGGTGCCCTTCTTATACCCATTTTTGCCCTTTGAAGTAGGCCTACTTCGAAGCAAAGTCTCTCTTGTTTGTAAAATCCTGCCTTGCCCAGGCCAGGCCCAAGACACACATCAGGGGGTGTGAGTGACCACTCCTGTCACTCCTCCCCTCCCTCCTAGCACAGATGGCTCATCAGGAAATGCAGACTACACCCCAGCTCCCTTTGTGTCACTGTCTAGTGAGAGGTGCAACCAGCCCAACTGTCAAACTGACCCAGACAGGGAATCCACAAACAGGCAGAGTGACAGAAATGTTTTAAGCAATACATGCCCACTTTCTAAAAGTGGCATTTTCAAACACACAATCTTAATATCAACTTTACTAAACAATGTATTTTTCAATTGTGAGCTCAGAGACCCCAAAATCCACATGTCTATCCGCTCCCAAAGGGAATGTACACTTTAACCATTTTTAAAGGTAGCCCCCATGTTACCCTAAAAGAGGGACAGGCCTTGCAACAACGAAAAACAAATTTAGCAGTATTTCACTGTCAGGACATATAGCACACATTACTATATGCCCTACTGTAACCATACTCTGCACCCTGCCCTTGGGGCTACCTAGGGCCTGCCTTAGGGGTGGCTTACATGTAAGAAAAGGAAAGGTTTAGGCCTGGCAAGTGGGTACACTTGCCAAGTCGAATTTACAATTAGAACTGCCCACACAGACACTGCAGTGGCAGGTCTGAGACACGATTACAGAGCTACTTATGTGGGTGGCACAACCAGTGCTGCAGGCCCACTAGTAGCATTTGATTTACAGGCCCTGGGCACCTCTAGTGCACTGTACTAGGGACTTACTAGTAAATCAAATATTCCAATCATGGATGAACCAATTACATATACATTTTGTATATGAGCACTTGCACTTTAGCACTGGTTAGCAGTGGTAAAGTGCCCAGAGTACAAAAACAGCAAAATCAGAGTCCAGCACACATCAACAACCTGGGAAACAGAGGCAAAAAGCTAAGGGAGACCACACCAAGGATGAAAAAGTCTAACAGCAATTCTGTAAGTGTCTAACATCTTCTCCAAATTGGTGTAGATTAGAATGGGAATAGTAAGTGTCACACTTTTAGTGTCCATCTTCTTCCCCAAATTGTTTTGATTTGGAGTTGGAAATCACCCTTTTAGTGTCTAACACCTTCCCTAAATTGGTATAGGTAAATTTTAATTGTCATCCACTTACAGAAAACAACTTCCACAAATTGCTTAGGTTGGAGTAAGAAGAGTAAATGTCTCCCTGTTAGTGTTGAACACGTTCTAAAAAATGGTTTTCCTTGGAGTGGGATGACTTAATTTCAAAATTTTGTGTGAAATCATTTGTTTAAATTTTATTTATATGTAGAAGAAATAGATTGTGCTATTTAATTAGTATTGTTGGTGTTTTTAAATGTAATAAAAATTGTTGTATGTTTGTAATAAATAATATTATTGACTATATATTTTTATAGAACGTACATTTAATGTATGACTTAACAATTTAAACACATATTTCAACCTAAAAATAAACATTTATTTATAGATAAAAAAATATAATATTTTTAATAGATTTTTACCTCTGTGACAGGGATTTAGACTAGTGCTTTCATTTTTGTTTTATTTGAAAGTCATATTGACTGTTTTAGCAAGTTCTACACTTGGCGCAGATTGTTGGAGGTCTTCCTATATGCTTTGATTGAAATGATAATAACAACCTTGCATGGCTGTTTGGGGTCAAATTTTTAAAATGGTTTGAATCATGAATTGTTCAAAGTCTATGTGCATAGTAGTTATTTTTTCAAGTTTAATGTGGTTTGAGAGGTCATAGTAAGTGCTGCGTTGTATTTGGTAGTAGGGCATATATAAAATGGATATTTGTGTTTTGCTATTCACCATGTATGGTGCAAATCTGAGTGAATGGTTTGGGACACAAACCTATGCTCGACTGACAAGCTGATATCAAGGGTGAAACTGGTCCTGGGATGCTTGTGTTCCAGTACATGGAGGACCTGGTTTGGCAGTTCGGGCTGGACTGGTCTCATTGAAGCAGGGTCAGGAATGTTTTGCATTTATCTGGGTCCAAAATGAGGTGGCATTGTGTGCAAAATAACAATGGATTGGGATGTGGTTCCTAGTAATTATCAGTAGCTAAAATGTATTCAAGCTTTCGTTCGATCACTTTTTGTTTTCAGTAGTATGTCACCCTAAGTGTGACAGATATGCACGGACATGGGTCCCAGGCATACGGTCACTGGCATCAAGCTATACCCAGTTAATGAGCCCATGGCAAGGGCAAAATCAGCCTGGGTTGCTTGTGTTACAATTCAGGGAGGACCTGGCTTGGCATTTCCCACTGGACTGTTCCCACTGGAGCAGCGGGAAGAGTGATTTGCAGATAGCTGATTTCAAACTGAAGTGGCATGGTGTGCAAAATAATGATGTAGCGGGATAAGACCTGAGTAATTACCAGTGGCTAAGAATAATTCAAGTATTCCATCCATTGCTTTTTGTATACTGTAGTAAGTCACCCTAAGAGGGATGGATGTGCCCAGACATGGGTCCCATGCGCAGTGTATGACTGGAAGCAAGCTATACTGGCGGAAGAACCCATAAGAAGAGCAAAAATGTTGCTGTGTTGCTTGTGTTATAGTTTAGGGAGGACCTGGCTTTGCAGTTTGGGCGGTTCTGTTCTCTTTGGAGCAGGGTCAAGACTGATTTGTAGCTGTTACCCACCCTAGACATGTATTGGAGAGAGGCTGCAGGTACACAGACTGGAAAAGAAGAGAAATGCCCACTTTCTGAAAGTGGCAGTTCTAAAATGGTAATGTTGAATCCAACTGTACCAGCAAAGAAGAATTATAATTACCATTCCAAAGATATGAAACATGACACAGCAATTCCTTCCCAATCGGGAATTCCAACGTAAAAGTGTATTCAGGAATTCCCAATGTTAACCTATGAAGATGGTAGGCCTCACAGCAGGGGTGACTTTGATGTAATAAAACTGGAGTTTAAGGCTTGGCAAAGGGCTCAAAATGTCAAGTCAAAGGGACAGTAGATACTGTTCACCCAGGCTCTGCAATGGCAGTCCTGAGACATAGTTGAGGGGCTACTTATGTAGCTGGCACAATCAGTGCTTTAAGCCCACTGGTAGCATTTAATATACAGGCCCTGGACACATATAGTACACTTTACTAGGGACTTACAAGTAAATTAAATATGCCAATTGGGTATGAGACAACATTACCATGTTTAGGGGAGAAAACACAAGCACTTTAGTATTGGTCAGCAGTGGTAAAGTGTGCAGAGTCCTAAAACCAGCAAAGACAATGTCAGAAAAACCGAGGGAGACAGACAAAAAGTTGGGTGAAGACCACCTTAAGACTGTTATGTCTAACACCATGTATTTACCAGTGAGTGAGATTAATTCAAGCATTCCATTGTTGTTTTTGCTAAACTTTCCAAAAGTGGCAATTTTAATTTTGTAACCAGAAACCTGGCTTCACTAATAAATAGGGTACTTCAATACAGTTCCTAAGACATCAAACATGACATATCTAGCAGTTCCCATTCGGGAAATTACAGCTTATTAAATTTAATAGGGAATCTCTAAGGTTATTTTATGGGACTGGTAGGCCTCATAGTAGTGAAAAACAAAATTTAGGAGATTTTCAATATAAGTGTAAAACTTAAAAGTACATGTCAAATCATTTAATCACCATGTCCCATGGGCTACCTAAGGCCTGCCTTAGGTGTGACTTACATGTAATAAAAGAGGAGTATAAAGCTTGGCCAGCAGAGTTGAATGTCAAATCAACATGACAGTTTATAAGTGCATTCATGATTCAATGGCAGGCCTGGGAAATGTTTTGAAGTGCTACTTAAGTTGGTGGCCCAATACGCGCTATAGGGCCACTAGTAGCATTTAGTTTACAAGTCCCAGGCATATTGTATTCCACTCTACAAGAAACTTACAAGGAAATTAAATATGCCAATTAGCATATTTAATTTCACCATAAATAAGTAACCATGTTTAAAGGAGAGAGAAAAAACACTTTAACTTTTATGCTGGTTAGCAGTAATAAAATGAAGAGAGTTCTTAGTCCCAAAAAAAACAAACTCAGGAAAAAATGGAGGGATAAAGACAAACATTTTCAGGGTGTCCCTGCAGAGGAGGCAGGTCCAACAATTTTCCCAAAACTGACACAGAGTGAAAGGGGTTAAAAGTAAGTCAGGATGAAAAATAATCCACACACTAATAGGCTGTTGGTTCATCCAAAATACGACTGGCATTTAAAAAAGAAACTATGATTGAAGAGGGTTACCTAAACTCCTTAAGGTATTTCTATAATATTTTATGTAATTTTTTCAAAATTCAGAGCTAAAGCTGTCTTTAGGTCAGGCCTAAAAGTAAAAATAGATATGAGGGGCAGACTCCTTGAGTTCCACGAGCTCTACATTCGCTCGTTCCCACAAACAAAGTGTCAGTACTAGATTTTGGCCTATATATACAAAGCTTTCCTACGTGTTGCGCATCTAAAGCTAACCTCCTGTATGTTTTTATTTCACTATAAGCGTAATCATTTTTAAATGCCTTTTCTCTAAACCCTTTTCTAACTTCTCCTTTAATGCCTTTCTCCTGTTGTCTGTCTGATCTAAAAAGCTCTTTTCTAATGGTGTAAGCAAGCAAGTCAAGTTATTCTTTTGAGCATATGCTGTGCCAAAAGTTAATGTAGACTCAAAGAATCCTCTTACTAATTCTATATTGTTCTGCTTAGCTACTCTACTCAGGTACTTAATTATGGGGACAAACGAAAACATGACGTCATGGTTAGAAAAGAAATACTGGATGTGCTCCAGGTTATGGAATCTTGTTAGTAACAGACTACAACTTATCCCGTAAGTGAGGGGCAAACTATGACACGTAACTTCTTCTTTGACTGATGAAGGAATCTGCGTGCATACATAACAATCTCTCGCACCCATCATCTCAACATACTCACTCAGTAAGTGACAGAAAACTTTAGAAGAAAGTTTTCCTTGTGGATTGTCTATGTGCAGATACTTCTCATCTAACCTAAGCTTCTCTAGTTCTGTTGTTGCGGTAGTTGCTTCTAAAGCTGAAGTATGGTTGGCTTTACTCTTGTCAAAAACAGTAATTCCCACAATCAATACCAAGCACAAAATCATGCCCACACTCGTCAAACTAGTATCCATGTATTCACAGCACCTATTCTTGCTGCCCTGCTGGATAAGGTTACTCATGATCTGTAAAGAATCAGAAAGTAGAAGAAAAATAGAAACTATGCAGCAAAAAACAAAAACAAAGGGCCAGATGTAGGTAAGAAAAAAATTGTGACTCGGAAATAGCGACTCCAAGCAAATCGCTATTTCCGACTTGCAAAACCAAATGCCAGAAAGACTCGTCTTTCCAAATAGCGAGTCGCAGAGGTGTCGCACCGCATTTTGCGACCTCTGTTTTTAGCGAGGTCGCAATTTGCACGAAGGGTGTGGTCCAGTGTCGCAAATTGCAACTGACTTTCAAATTGCCTGCAGGTGGAACAAAACAGTTGGAATACCCACTTCCTGGCTCTCAGTGAGGACATCCGAACCAGGAAGTAACCAAATAGAATTGGTAGGAGGGAGGAGCCCACCCAGCCCAAACTGCAGAGCCACACCCAGGTGAGAGGAGCTGCAGCAACAATGGAGAAGGAGACATCCAGTGCTGGCAGGAAGAGAAAAATCAAGTTCTCTGACAAGGAGTTGGAGGTACTAACTGAGGAGTGCTTCCTGCACCATGAACAACTATTTGGCAAGGCAGCAATGAGTGTCCCTGACACCCAAAAAAAAAATATGGCAAGACATCCAGGACAAAGTAAATGCCATTGGGGTAAGCCACCGCACCCTGGATGGAATAAGGAAAAGGTGGTATGACCTTCTCTCCAGGACCAAGGAGAGGGTTGCGGAGCGCATAAGGGAGATGCAGGGCACTGGAGGAGGCCCATCCACTGCTCCACCACTTACAGCAATTGAAACCATGGTAGAGACATCAATGGAGCCGGAGGCTGTACTGGGCATAGGAGATGTGGACAGTTCGGCACCTGGAACAACAAAAAGTAAGTACCAAAATATATGCTTTCACACCCACAAATGTACTATACACACAATCCCAGTACACAGCAGCAGGCACCTCCAGACTAGCTCCATTCCAGTCTAGCAACCTCTAGAATAGTGCATTATGGGCAACCTAGTACAGTAGTCCAAACATAGGCAAATGTTTATTGTGAGGCAAAAAACATATGTGTGACACTGACAGTGTATCCCCTATGTCCCACAAGTCTCCCACAAGGCCCCCCCATCAGCGCCAACTTGCAGGGAGAGGAACACGGCACAGACCCACAGGAGGAGGCTGCCACTGACACAGCAGGGGAGTGCAAGACAACACCACCCATGGAAATGGCACTGGAGTCCATGGACGATCCTGCGCTGGATATGGAGGCAGCAGTGGTAACACCAGGGCCAATGCCTACGTAAAGGCACACACAGCCATCACCAGGCGCAGTGCGTAGACGCTGCCGCAGATTGCAGTCTGTGCACAGTGAGGATGTCACAGATGTCGAGTTTGCAGGACTTGAGGCATCCTTAGTACAGGGTCAGCGACTGCAAAATAGACAGTTAAGGTCAATAAACTGGAACCTCACAAGACTGCAGACCACTGTGACCCATGGGCTGGCTAATGTGGACAATCAGTTCCAAGCAATGAACACGCATCTGGGGAACCTAACACAATCCATTGGTGTTTTGGTCAGGGAACTGGTGGCTGAAAGGGCACAGGCACGGCGCAGGGAGCGCAACACTGCAGCCCGTTTAGACAGACTTGCTGCATCCATAGGGAGCCTGGCAACGAACACAACCTGCCTGTCAAGGCGCACTGTCAGCCTGCAGATAGAACTGGGGCATTTTGGTGGAGATGTGGCACTGGGACTTGGCTGCATCAGCCATGTGGTTGATATCCTGGAGACCTGACAGGCTGCAAGGGGCACAGGGAATACTCCGCAGGACAGTGAGGAGGGCGCAACAATCAGCAATGTGTCTGCCACTGATGTGCGTGTGCTGCGAAGTAGCAGTGCACGGCAGGGCTCAGGGGACTAAGCTGGAGTGAGCCATGGTGGCCGCAGTCATAGGAGGCTGTGAGCCACTGACATGTACTGGTACTGAGGCACATGAAAATAATGTGTCTGATATGACTGTTTCCATACCAGACTGTTGCATACTGCACATTTCTATCAACATTATAGTTTAGCAATAAAAAAGGTTTTGTTTGTTTGACTACACAACTGGGCTTTGTGTGTCTGACGTTAGTGAGTGTGGTCACGGTTGCCATGTACCTGCCAAAGAATTGGGTTGCAATGTGGTTCCGTCTCTGCCTGCCCTCATTTGCGATGCTTCTGTCCCCAGGCTGTCGGTGTGGTAGCTCTGCTCCTCATCCTCCGTGTCTGTGTCTTCAGGGGTGAGATGTAGCCCACGTCTGGTGGCAATGTTGTGTAGGATGGCACAGGTGGCAACTATCTTGCATGCTGTTTCTGGGGCATACTGGAGTGCTCCTCCACTTTTGTGGAGGCATCAGAATCTTGCCTTTAACAAGCCAAAGGTCCTTTCGACTACAGTTCTGGTCCGCAGATGTGCAATGCTGTATCGCCTATTGTTCTGATTGCCAGGTGTTAGGTATGGGATAAGTATCCATGGTCTCAGGGCATATGCACTGTCACCTGTTTGACAAAAGAGGCAAATTTAACAGGGCATCACAGGGTTACACAGTGACCTGTATGTACGGCTTCATAGTGTAGTCACCAATACCTAATAAATATCCTTCTCCAAACTCCCCATGTGCTAGGCTTTGGTGTATCCCACTGTGCCTGAATATGTATGAGTCATGTGTACTCCCTGGATATTTAGCTACAATGTCAGTAATAACATTATGGGCATCACATACCACCTGGATGTTTAGTGAGTGGGTACATTTCCTATTGCGGAACACATATTCCAGATTTGCAGGTGGTCAAATTTGTATATGTGTCCCATACATACAACCTATTACATGGGGGAAGTTGGCAATTCTGTAGAAGTCCATTTTGGTGCTGTTCATTTCTGCCTCATTCCTGGGAAGGTATATATATCTGGACATGTGTGCCATTATGGCATCTACAAAACATCTGAAGAATCGTGAGAGGGCACTTTGGGATACTCCACCTGCCACTGCAATCACCTCCTGATAGCTACCCGAGGCCAAGAGGTCCAGTGAGCATAGCACTTGCACCTGTGTGGGGATGGCGCTGCCGCGCATTGTCTGGCATTCAAGCTGAGGTTTCAGCAGTTCAATAATCTCTAAGATAACAGCACTGCTCAGTCTATATTTGTCATAAATCTCCTCCTCAGTTTGTTGAAATAATGTCTTCCTGGTTCGGTATATCCTCTCCTGTCTCTGCCTCCTCCTCCTCTGCTGGGGAGCCTGGACTTTCCTCCTCCTTGCAATCATGTACAGTTCAGCCACCTTGAGTAGCCCAGATGCCTTCTGGTTCTCCTTTCATACCTTGGTTCTGGTTACCACCTGCTCTGAATCAGTGGTAATCTGGGTGTGCAAAACGGTCTTTTTGCGACTGGCTTTTGCATATGGTTTGCGACTCGCAATTTGCGACTTCCTGATTGCGGGTCGCAAAATCAGGTCACAAATTTATCGAGTTGGTGTTTGGTCGCATCGCTATTTGGTGATCGGAAATGGGATTTTTGCATCCCATTTCAGATTTTGCGGGGTCGCAAATAGCGATGCAAGCCATTTGCGACTCGTGAAACTTTGTTACATCTGGCCCAAAATCTTCAATCTTCTTTCAGCAATTATTTACAGTCTTCATTCTTACTTCCAGGACCCTTTGTCAAAATCGGTAGAGTGGTTAAAAATCAGTTTAGCACCCTGTCAAATCTGTTTATTTTGTCAAATCAGGTTTTCAAAAATAAATCTTTTCCAGTTACTTTCGACAGTCTTTTTCTCTTAGTACCTTTCTTAATATGTAGTTTCAACAGTTCAGTTAATTGATTTCCTTCAAGTGCCAAAATATTGACCTGGAATGTCTCAATCAAAACAAAAAGACAAAAATTATCTTTGTCATTCACTTGCTGTTGAATACGCCCATTGTGGACCAGTGTATCTTCGATTTGCTATTCTCTTTCTTTTCCACTTTTGATCTCCATTCAATTCTCCTTCACTCAGGTCTTCTCTTTTTGTCATGTCTATTTCTTCCTCAATCGTTGTCACACCAATTGCTTCCTTTCTCTTTGCTGGTGACTCCAGACACTTATCTCCTTTCAGTGGCCCCTTGGTTAATGCTCTTTTCAGTGTTGAACTTGAAACTTCTTCTTGCTCTGCAGGATTTTCTCATGACGGAACAGCAACAGATTCAGGAGGAGTCAGACCACATTGGCTTTGATCCGCCTCAACTCCTTTCCCCTTGGGGTCTGGAGTTTGTTCTGTTCGTCTCTCACAATTGTCCGCTTCTGGGAGATCCCTCCTAAAACTAGACTCTCCTGCTGCCTCAATTGAGATTGGCTCACTTCACTCCCCTGTATGTCTTCTCCTTTGTCTCTCACAGGAGTGGACCATTCTCAATTTGCTCAGATCCAATTTCAGTTTTTCTTTCTTCTCTTTCTGGCTCTGAGATTGGTCTGGTCGTTGTTGGTACTCTCAACAACTACTCTTCATTTTCCAGAGGACATGTCACTTTTCTCATATGGCTCACATGCATTCAGTTTGGAACTCCAGGGCGCTTCACAAATGTGGTAGTGATCAAAACTACCTGGAAAGGGCCTTTCCACGGAGGCTCCAAACATGTCTTCCTCACGTGTTTTCGGATCACAACACAGTCACCAGTTCTCAGGTTGTGTCCTTGATCTTGAGACGGTTACAGTGTGGTGGCTTCCACCTGGTGAGAGAAAGAGCGAACCACATCAGCTAGACCTTTGCAGTAGTCCAAAACCAAATCATCTGTTATGTTCACAAGAGCATTTGCAAGAACCGCTGACAACCTCATTGCTCTGCCCATGATGATCTCATGCGGTGACAATTCTATCTTCCTGTCATGTGTGTTTCTCATTGTCATAAGAACTAACAGTAGTGTGTCAGGCTATTTCAGTTTCTCGGACGCACACATTTTTGCCATTCTTGATTCCAAGTCCTGATGCGTCAACGCGGGTAACTACAATGCAACTTCTGTTCAATGTTTAAGGCTGCAATAAGTAACTTAATTACTTCATTGCTGAAGTGACTTCCTCTATCTGATTCTAAAGAGATCAGAATCCCAAAACGTGGTATCAATTCCCTAGGCAGTAATTTCACTACTGTGAGGCTGTAATTTCTTCCTGTAGGATAAGCTTCAATCCAATGACTAAAGATGCAGACAATCATCAACACACATCTCAATCCTCCACATAAAGGGATCTCAATAAAATCCATCTGCATTCTGCTAAATGGACCTCCTGCTCTTCCAATGTGGCTCACATTGACCACTGTCTCTTTTCCCACGTTCATTAGTTGACAATTGATGCAACAAGGGCAAACTGCTTCAGCAACTTGTCTAAATTTCGGATTGAACCAATTTTGCTTCAACAACCAAATCATGGCATCCCTCCCAACATGAGCTTGACCATGATAATATCTAGCCATTTGAGTAAAAAAACTGTTCAGAAAAACCAACTGACCCTCTTCTGAAACCCACAATTCATCCTGTCATTATACACATTTCATTTTGCCCCATGACCATTTTTCCTCCCTGTCAACATTATTTTGTAATGTCCTCAGCTCTTCCAAAGTATCTATTACATGTAGTGCATAACTTGGACATGTCTTATCTTCTACAGGTAACAATTCCCACTCATCCTTAAATGATATACAGTGTAATGCGCAAAACCATGCAATTTGATCAGCATATCCATTTCTCATTGACACGATTTCCAATGTGCACTGCATTTCACCACAGTAATCTTTTCAGGCAATTGAATAGCTTACAACAGCTCTTGAGTTCTCTCATCATTTCTTCCTGGTGAACCAGAAGTGGTCAGTGACCACAATTGGGCAAAATCATGCACTATTCCAAATTCATACTGGCTATCCGTATAGATAGTAACTTGAAGCAGAGCTGAAACATGGCACGATCTAATAAGGGCTACCAGTTCCGCTTCTTGTGCAGAATATACTCCTCGAAGTCAGGAAGCTTCAAGTATACCAGAGATTGTGCACACAGCATATCCTGCTATCAGTATTCTCATGTTGTCCCTTAGAGAGGAACCATCAACAAAGATAGTTTGGTAATTTTCTTCTAATCGGGTATCTATCAAATCAGATCTTGGTTTTGTGCACAGATCAGTTACTTCAAGACAATCATGCTCAATATCTTCCAATTTTTCAATTTCAACATTTTCATTTGGGAGTAAAGTTGCCAGGTTAAGCACTGCACATCTTTTCAATGACACATTAGGTGACCCCAAGATGCCTGTTTCATACAGAGTCAATCTGGCACCTGTCAAGTATTGTGTCTTTGTCCTTGTAAGCAAAAACTTCAAAGGAGTGAGGGACCATGATAGTCAGCGGATGTCCCATCACAATGCCTTCACACTGTGCGAGGCTCCCTCCAACCGCTGCAACTGCACGCAAACAGCCTGGTAAGGCTGCTGCAACTGGGTCCAAAGTAGTTGAAAAATATGCTACTAGGCGGTTTACACCTCCATGGTCTTGGTCAAGATAGACAAAGAACATGTATCACGCTCATGACAAAACAACGTGAAGGGCCTGGTGTAGTCAGGCATTCCTAAAGCCGGAGCTTTACACAAACTCTCTCTCAATTCAGAAAATGCTTCATACAAGTCTGGTCTAACACTAGGGGATTAGTGACTTCTTTGTGAGTCAGCTTCTGGAAAGGCTTGGAAATGGCTGAAAAGCTGGGAATCAACTGGCAACAGTAGCCTACCATTCCCAAAAACATCCTGACATCCCTGTGTGGCTGGGGGGATCATTTGCAATATGGTTATGACCCTTTCCCTGGATATCTTCCTAATCCTCTTCTAAATCTGGTGACCCAAGTATTTCACGTCCTTTTCACAGTATTGTAACGTAAGCAGGGACACTTTATGACCATTGTTTCCCAAATGGTTCAGTAAGGCAATTGTGTCATACTTGCACTCTTCCTTCATTTTGGATGCAGTCAACAAATCATCAATGTACTGTACCAATGTCGATCTGAAAGGCATTTCCAATGACTCCAGGTTCTTTTTCAAGATCTGGTTGAATATGGAAGGAGATTCTGAAAACCCTTGAGGAATTCTACACCAACAGCAAACTCAATCTAAAAATATGAAACAAAAGATAAACTGACTATCGTCATGAAGAGGCACAGAAAAGAAGGCTTGTGACAAGTCTATGATGGTGAACCATTCAGTGTCACATGGAATCTGAAACAAAATCACGGCTGGATTTGGTACCACAGGACAACATTTGATCACAATGTAATTTATTTTTCTCAGATCCTGAACAATCCAAACTTTCCCACAGGGCTTTCTCATTATTAGTGAATTACATGGACTGCTTGGTTTACACATTTTACAATTATAGGAGCAGCCTTCTCAGTGGTGTCCTGTGGTATATGGTACTTGGGAATCATAGGAAAAATTGCTTTCGGCTTTACCGGAACTTTAACTGGCTCAACTCCCTTTATCTGGCCAATGTCTTTCCCTGTCAAATCCCACACTCTCTCTTTAACTGTTTTTTGCAAGTCAGAAGGAAGATCTTTTACTGTGAATACTGGAAAGAAACTAATCAGGGGTATTTATTATTTCATACTCATGTTTCTGGAGCTGGGTCAGCCTCATCATCACTGTTCGTCTGTATCTCAATTCCATCCTTTGAGCAAGTGATTGAGCACCATGTTTTACACAGCAAGTTTCTTCCCAATAGGGATACTGGACTTTAATCACAGACTACTAATGTATGTAATTGTTTAAAGTTGTTAATTTTAACCAGAACTGGCTCTGTGATTGGTTTGGTCAAATACTGATTCGCTACCCCCACAATCTGGACTGTTTTTCCTGAAAGTGGCAGGTTTGGGACTTCTGCAGTTCTCTCTGTAGAGGATGTAGCTCCTGTGTCAACCAAGAAGGAAACATTATGACCCATTACTTTTCCCTTCACACATGGGCCTTTCTGATCCACTTCCAAGGAAGCTGCAAGCACACATTCCTCTTCATCCGAACTCTCGCTCACCCAATCATCGTTTATTCCATTTCACTGTGTAACGGGAATTGGTGTATTGTGTTATTACTCTGGTTAAACTTCTGACCTGTGACCTGTTGAGGAAGCATCATCTGCTGCTGCTCCATTGGGGCTTGAGGTATTTGCTGTCTAGGTACCATTTGAACCTGCTGTTGCATTGGCTGCAACTGTGTCATTTGCACACGTGTGATTTGCACCTGTTGCATGGGTTGAACATTTTGTATTTGATTTACATTGTTTTGGAAATTTGGATTATGCCCTCTCGTTCTCTGTCCTCTCATATTTTGGAACCAATTGATGTCACTTGCCTGCTGAACAACACCTTCCTGTACCATTATCGGACACTACCGCTTCCAATGTCCAACCGCTCCGCAAGCGTGACATGGCAACAATCTCTTCATTCCCTGTACATCATTCTGAACCACTACAGTACCCAAGGCAGGACTAAGATTTCCATTTCTAATTCCTCCGCGACCTCCACCTCTCATCTGATTTTGAAATACCACATTTGCCTGCTGTTGCTGCTGTTGTAGTGGAAACTTTCCCGGCATCCCTGTTTGCGCCGCTCTAATGTGCATCACTATCGGCTTTTCCTTTAACTTTCTCTGCTCAACTCAATCTCGTTGCTACAGTACTTTGCATACTGCAACACCTAATCAATTGGCTTTGCTTGCTAGCAAATCAAATGACTCTTAATCATCTGACTAATTTCAGGTCCCAGTCCTTCCACAAATCTAAACACAAAATGAATCATATCTTTCAGCTTGATCGTTTCTGTGCCATTGTAATGCTTAAATGTCTGCAACAATCTCTCATAATATGCATGTATTGACTCTTTCGCTTCTGTCCTGTCTATTCTCTGCCAGTCAATGTTTTGGGTCAAAATTCTCATTTTCAAAAATTCAATCACTTTTTAGTAATATTTCATTACCTCAGGAGATGGTGCGCCTCTAATCAAATCACTCTCCGTTTCTTTTGTTGGCCAATCTATACTCCTCTTGCACTCCAGCCATAAATCATTTGGAACTACTATCTCTAATAGAGTGTTCAAGTCCTCCCACAGGCATTTTGCAACTTTCAAGAACCTGTCTGTCTGCTGGTTTCTCTCTCAACCTGGGACAGTCATTTGTAAAAGATAGAATGTTACTTCTGCTCCAAGGGATGTGAACAAACTTCCCTCCCGGAATCTCCTTCACTGGTAAATGTTTTATCTGATCCTCACCATGCTGCGCATTTGCAGTAAGATTTGCAAAATCCCTTTTCTTTTTATCTCTTTTCTTTACACATCTGCGTTCCCACTTGTCTAATGCTTCCATGTCTGGACACTTTGGAGTAACTCTGTAAGGTGTTCTTTCATTCCTGCAGAGCTCATGTGTTCAAAATCTTTTGTGTCAAAGTCTAACCTGTAACTCCTCTTCAAATGTTTTGTTTTCTCTATTTCTATGCCGTATGTCTCTGCCAAGTCTGATAGCTTTTAATGCACATTGATCGCTTCCCTCATAATTTTCAGGCACAAGTATCTCAATTCTGCTTCGGTGCAGGATTTGAGTCTGTTCACATCCATAGTTCCTTCAATAAGCTCACTCGCTTCCATTTCCTTCTAGTAGTTCAAGTACTCTTCCCCCCTAGGGGCACTCCGCAGGGCATTCAGTTAATCTAAACAATCAGTCAATTGTTGAGCAGTTAAACCTTGTAGCGAAATGTTGTTGGACTGGGTATTTGGCAATGGTTGTACAACTAGATTTGGAGACTGCGGTGTCAGTAATTTCAAGCTATTACTGACGTTTGACCCTGTTACAGTGTCTGCAGGAAGACCGAATGTACTAAGGTCTAGCAATGATCCGGTTCCATCAAAGGTCTGTCCCACAGGAGAGACTAATTGAGTATTCTCTTTGAGTCCTCCCCTCATTGAATTCTGACTCAGAACTCCCTATCCACTTGTACTGTTATTCTACTGTGCAAACAAAGGTACAATTGGGCCAATGTACAGATATAGCTTCTGGGTTTGGTCTAACATTCAGGTTCTGTGGATGCATAATTCCCGCACTCTGGCTCATCAGCACAAACAAATCTGTCTGTGTCCCTGTTACTTTGGCATTGCTTGTGAATGCACTTGAGGCAGTAAGAGTGGAGTTGGCTCTGTCTGTTGGTTTTGGGAAAACCTGTCCCGATGGCACTATTAAGTTTGTGGCAGTTTTGCACAATAGGTACATCAGGGTAAATTCTCAGGACATTTGGCTGTGGCATCTGATTTTGTGCTACTGGTGTTTTAGGCAGGTTAAGACTGCTCTGCATTGGGCTCTGTGACATGCTAGGATCAATCTGCACTGGACTTGTCATTACATTAACTGGTGTCGGTGCTGAAGGGTTTACACTGGTGTTCGGACCGCTCTCTTGTGCTGCAAATGGTGGGGGACGATTTCTCAATAACTGTAAAATAAACTCGTCATCATCTGACTCTTCCTTGCTCTTTCTATCTGGCTACTAATTCCCAGATTGTTAATGCCTCAAACTGTGCTAGTCTGGGAGGAAGCTTCAAGTCATACAGCACCCTACTCAAATTCTCTAAGCTCCTCAAATGTAATGTTCCATGGGCTGGAAATGCTAAACTCCCGTCTTTCTCTGTCACTTTGCACCATTGTTTCAGCCAAAGACATGGTGCAGCACCCCTTTCTTCGATTACAATGTAAGCTGGTGCACCTCCTGGCAGTGCAATATCCCCTAAACTCTCTGTAATGTTTGTAAGGACCTCTTTAAAGCTTTGAAAAGTTTAAATTCTGTGACCTTTATGTTATTCTAAATAAAATCAGGAAGTTACTTTTAATCCCAGAATCTTTTTCACCCATCTTTTCAACCAATTGCACTTCACAGTTGTCCGCCACTCTGTGTGCGACCCATCTCAATAACCAACCTATCCCAGCATGGCTCCAATTATGTCACCCTCACACGTACTGCAGCTGACAAAGTCTTGTGGCTTGTCCTCATAACCTCAGATTCGCACTAGATTAATGCAAAATTATTGCGAGCACTAAACAAAATCAAAATCCAATTTGTCCTTTTACAACATGTAGGGTAACACAATCGCTTCAGAAACCTTAGGGGTTTTTCACTGATGGCATTTCGCTCTAGCAGCTACTCCTTATTTCTCAGTTTCCCTGATTCGCTAGCAAAATTCGACCCGCAAATTTCACTCTCAACTGGGTCTGCCCTGGTGCACATAGGACTCACCAGATCTCAGTTGAAAAATGATTTCGCTCACTTTGACTCACACTCTGACTTGTCGACCACGCCAGATCACCCTATTAAACCAGACAAATTACAACAGAAATCAAGTGTCTCATACATGTTTCAATATACTCCAGAGTCTTAGACCACGCCGGGTCATATACCAACAACCACATGGGCAATTTTTTAGCACAAAGCACCACACGCATGTGAAGTTCAACGACTTCCTTACTCTCACACTTCGGAGTACGCAAACGCCCTAAACCCTCACAAACATCACAATTTACCTGTGATTTGTATAAGCTCTGTAAGCGCAAAACCTACTTCATTCACTCTGTCACTAGAACACCAGGAACATCCTCAAACAATCATTGGCAAGCTCAAAGGTTCTGGGAAATTCATTCTAAGTACTTAGGGGTACATCAAACGTTCACCAATTTCTCTCACTAAATCTGTGAATTAATTTGCTCTTAGTAGGAGACTAACCACTACCCCACTACCATCTCTGGGAAAACCTGTTATTCCTCGTTTACTATCTCTGGGGCCAAATACCCTTCTACCTATATCTGAACTTTATGATGGTCTCTTAAAGAGACAAACCATGTACTGGGCCTTTATGATGGGCTCTTAAGGAGACTAACCATCATACTCCGCTACCATCTCGGTTACTGCGTCAGATCTTATTTGGTGAATTGACATTAATTTATAAGGGACACGTCAGTAGGTCAATTAACCTTTTGACTGCACTCAGAGTAGTTCCGATAATGAGACCCCGTACCAATACAAATCAAAAGCAATAACAATCAACAGCATCGACAACTATGAGAATTTCCACACACCATGACCTCTCAACCATGAGTAACCACACCTCCATGTTATAGTTAGAGTGTTTATTTCTCTATGTTAACAATACTAATATAACATAACTAAGGGGCATATTTATACTCTGTTTGCGCTGAATTACCGTCATTTTTTTACGCTAATTCAACGCAAACTCAATGCCTTATTTATATTTTGACGCTCAACACATCTAGCATCAAAATATTGGTGTTAACACCATTTTTTGGATGCTTGAAACCTCCTTGCATCAATGAGATGCAAGGTAGGCATTCCATCCAAAAAATGACTCAAACCCCTTATCGCCGTTTTTATCCACTAGGGCAAAAAAGACGCATGGGTGGGGGGCAGACCCAAAAAATGACATTAACACTGTTTTGCATCAAAATTTAAGGCATTATAATGAGGTAAACACACCACTACTTAAGGAGAACACGCAGATGCAACATTACCAACCCACAGGAGAAGATGGAGGTGATAATGATCCAGCTCGTTAGGCGGCACAGAGAACAGCAACAACTCCAGCAATCACCAGCACGACAACACAGCCCATAAAGTCAATGCAGAAGGCAGGAGAGGGTCTTTAGAACCAGGACAACCCTCCTTGGCATCAGGGACCTGGATATTATTAAGACCTACAGACTGAACCGGCAAGCCTTACTACACCTGATGCACCACATTGAGCCACAAATTACAGTCATCCTGCAGACCCCACACAACATACCACCTGTGACAAAACTGCTCACTGTACTGCAAATTGTTCCTTCTAAAAAACAGGTGCACTGGTTGCTGGTGTCTCACAGCCGTTGTTCGCTGCATTCCTGAAAAAGGTGTTAGATGCTATCAATCTCCCTGCCACCCTGCCACATCAGCTTCTCCAATACCCAGCTAATGCAGCAGGAGAACAAACAGGGGTTCTATCAAATCCATGGCTTCTCGCACGTGCTTGGTGCAATTGACTGCACCCAAGTCTGGCTCTTACCACCTATAGCAACAGAGCACTTATACCGGAATGGCAAGCACACACATTCCATTAATGTGCAGGGAACAGTGGGCAACTGGGGACTATTCATAAACATTTTGGCCAAGTATCCTGTGAGCGTCCATGATGCCCCACTATCAAAACACACTGAGAGAGAAAATGCGGGAGTAAGGGGGCAGACAGGGAACAGAACCGTACTCTGCTCCCAAAATACACAAACACAACTGGGAGTACGGGGTTCTTGTAACGGGGGCGAATCACTAGTATATCAATTAGAACACTAGGCCCCTCGTAATCCTCAACTAGAGGCGAGACATGGGTGGACTGTGGGGTATGGTCTGGGAGGGGAATTTTCTTTATGGACTAGCTGGTCTCACACACTCTATGGTGTCATGCTTCATCATATGACCACCTAGCCCCACCCAGGTAGGACAGTGCCACCTGGGCGGACTCAACCACACTGTTAAATGAACAGGAGGTAGTGCGTAAATAAATTCTGGTTCTGGAAAAGGGATCCAGCTAAACTAAGAAATAAAAACACCTAAACAGATACCCATGTGAGTTTTTTAATGGAAGGTTCTGTTTGGTGTGATTAAAAAGACTGGGACACCAATGTGAGAGCAATGACTCACTGGGTCGCCTATCTAAAAGAAAGACGCCAACATGTTTCTGCCCTCAAAAACTGAGCCCAGGAAGGTCTCGGGGCATTCATCAGGGCGAAGGATCCCTGCTATTCACGCTCAATGAGCGATGAATCATAAAATAACAATAGTGTAGGAAATAGTGATACACGAGTGGGTGGGGGGGCCTACCTTGCCAAGGAAATACCTGGGGAGCACCTAAAGGAAATAAAACAAATCAGACCGGTACAGAGAGTGAAAAGGTGACAGCAATACACAGCAATCCACAACACACGTGCGCGAATTCATGCAAGACGCAGCAGTTCTGGGTACATAGGGCATAAATCACAAAAGTAATACATCATTGCGTGGAGGACAATAAGGAAGGGGAGAATTTCTTACCCTATCACAGGAGGCTACTGGCCTCCAGTGTCCAGGAGAGGGAGCGTCCCCTTATAGTCAGACTCTAAGGTCCAGGGAGAAGAGGACAACAAGGGAAGAGAGAGAAAAAACAGGGGCGAGAAGGGATGGAGACCCCTAAAGGTACGAAGGCAGGGTCCTGGAAAATCGGACACCAATAGGGGTCCAGAACCCAAGAGTGAAGGTTGAGGCAAGAAGGCACAAGCAGAGTAGTATTAAAAAATAAGCTTGTATTAAACCAGGGGAGAAGAACGGATAAAAAGTGACAAAAAGCAGTAAGAACAAAACGTGGACAGATAAAAAGACAATAACTAAAGGAAACAAGAGAGAAAAAGAAGTAATGTATATATGAGAAAGGGAAGGAAAACAGCCAGGGGAAAGGAAGAAGTCAACAAAGGAGGAGAGAAGGAGAATTCTTATCTGTGCGTCCAATGATGGCTGGCTCACTCACTGCATCAAAGGCTCTCTATGCGCCTAGACCGACCTCTCTCAGGACCGCTTGAATAAAGTGGTCTGAGCGAGACGGGTAGATATAGTTGTCTTAATGGGCGGAAATGAGTTACAGCTGGTGGTGCTCACCGTCGCGGCCCGAGGTCAGGGCCATGATTGAAAATGGGTTACAGCTGATGATGCTCACCATCGCGGCCGAGGTCAGGGCCATGATTGGATGTGGTTAGCGGAAGTGCGTCCGGCGTCCCCGTGCCTCAATAATGTGAGGACGGGCGCCCGGATGGAGTGTGGGCCGGCCCCGATGGGGTTCCCGTTCGGGGCGTGTAGGAAAGTACCATCTTGCCTGGCATGTTACCCCCATTTTTCACTGTATATATGTTGTTTTAGTTGTATGTGTCACTGGGACCCTGTCAGCCAGGGCCCCAGTGCTCATAAGTGTGCCTGAATGTGTTACCTGTGTAGTGACTAACTGTCTCACTGAGGCTCTGCTAATCAGAACCTCAGTGGTTATGCTCTCTCATTTCTTTCAAATTGTCACTAACAGGCTAGTGACCAATTTTACCAATTTACATTGGCTTACTGGAACACCCTTATAATTCCCTAGTATATGGTACTGAGGTACCCAGGGTATTGGGGTTCCAGGAGATCCCTATGGGCTGAAGCATTTCTTTTGCCACCCATAGGGAGCTCTGACAATTCTTACACAGGCCTGCCACTGCAGCCTGAGTGAAATAACGTCCACGTTATTTCACAGCCATTTTACGCTGCACTTAAGTAACTTATAAGTCACCTATATGTCTAACCTTTACCTGGTAAAGGTTAGGTGCAAAGTTACTTAGTGTCAGGGCACCCTGGCACTAGCCAAGGTGCCCCCACATTGTTCAGGGCCAATTCCCCGGACTTTGTGAGTGCGGGGACACTATTACACGCGTGCACTACATATGGGTCACTACCTATATGAAGCTTCACAATGGTAACTCCGAATATGGCCATGTAACATGTCTATGATCATGGAATTGCCCCCTCTATGCCATCCTGGCATAGTTGGCACAATCCCATGATCCCAGTGGTCTGTAGCACAGACCCTGGTACTGCCAAACTGCCTTTTCAGGGGTTTCACTGCAGCTGCTGCTGCTGCCAACCCCTCAGACAGGCTTCTGCCCTCCTGGGGTCCAGCCAGGCCTGGCCCAGGATGGCAGAACAAAGGACTTCCTCTGAGAGAGGGTGTTACACCCTCTCCCTTTGGAAAATGGTGTGAAGGCAGGGGAGGAGTAGCCTACCCCAGCCTTTGAAAATGCTTTCATGGGCACATTTGGTGCCCATTTCTGCATAAGCCAGTCTACACCAGTTCAGGGACCCCTTAGCCCTGCTCTGGCGCGAAACTGGACAAAGGAAAGGGGAGTGACCACTCCCCTGACCTGCACCTCCCCTGGGAGGTGTCCAGAGCTCCTCCAGTGTGCTCCAGACCTCTGCCATCTTGGAAACAGAGGTGCTGCTGGCACACTGGACTGCTCTGAGTGGCCAGTGCCATCAGGTGATGTCAGAGACTCCTTCTGATAGGCTCCTTCAGGTGTTGCTAGCCTATCCTCTCTCCTAGGTAGCCAAACCCTCTTTTCTGGCTATTTAGGGTCTCTGTCTCTTGGGATTCCTTAGATAACGAATGCAAGAGCTCATCCGAGTTCCTCTGCATCTCTCTCTTCACCTTCTGCCAAGGAATCGACTGCTGACCGTGCTGGAAGCCTGCAAAACTGCAACATAGTAGCAAAGACGACTACTGCAACTCTGTAACGCTGATCCTGCCGCCTTCTCGACTGTTTTCCTGGTGGTGCATGCTGTGGGGGTAGTCTGCCTCCTCTCTGCACTAGAAGCTCCGAAGAAATCTCCTGTGGGTCGACGGAATCGCCCCCCTGCAACCGCAGGCACCAAAGAACTTCATCACCGGTCCCCTGGGTCTCCTCTCAGCACGACGAGCGAGGTCCCTTGAATCCAGCAACTCTGTCCAAGTGACTCCCACAGTCCAGTGACTCTTCAGTCCAAGTTTGGTGGAGGTAAGTCCTTGCCTCCCCACGCCAGACTGCATTGCTGGGAACCGCGAATTTTGCAGCTACTCCGGCCTCCGTGCACTTCCGGCGGAAATCCTTTGTACACAGTCCAGCCTGGATCCACGGCACTCTAACCTGCATTGCACAACCTCCTAAGTTGTTCTCCGGTGACGTGGGACTCCTTTGTGCGACTTCGGGTGAGCACAGTTTCATGCATCCTTGTAGTGCCTGTTTCTGGCACTTCTGCAGGTGCTGCCTGCTGCTGAGAGGGCTCCTTGTCTTGCTCGACGGCCCCTCTGTCCCCTGACGCAATTGGCGACATCCTGGTCCCTCCTGGGCCACAGCAGCATCCAAAAACACTAACCGCACGATTTGCAGCTAGCAAGGCTTGTTGGTGGTCTTTCGGCGGGAAAGCACTTCTGCACAACTCTCTACGGCGTGAGGGATCCGTCCTCCAAAGGGAAGTCTCTAGCCCTTGTTGTTCTTGCAGAAACCTAAGCTTCTACTGTCCAGTAGCAGCTTCTTTGCACCCACAGCTGGAATTTCCTGGGCATCTGCCCATCTCCGACTTGCTTGTGACTTTTGGACTTGGTCCCCTTGTTCCACAGGTACCCTCGACTGGAAATCCATCGTTGTTGCATCGCTGGTTTGTGTCTTTCCTGCAGAAGTCCCCTATCACGACTTCTATGTCCTTTGGGGAACTTTAGTGCACTTTGCACTCACTTTTCAGGGTCTTGGGGTGGGCTATTTTTCTAACCCTTACTATTTTCTAATAGTCCCAGCGACCCTCTACAAGGTCACATAGGTTTGGGGTCCATTCGTGGTTCGCATTCCACTTTTGGAGTATATGGTTTGTGTTGCCCCTATCCCTATGTGTCTCATTGCATCCTATTGTAACTATACATTGTTTGCACTGTTTTCTAATACTAATACTGCATATTTTTGGTATTGTGTACATATATCTTGTGTATATTTGCTATCCTCATACTGAGGGTACTCACTGAGATACTTTTGGCATATTGTCATAAAAATAAAGTACCTTTATTTTTAGTATATCTGTGTATTGTGTTTTCTTATGATATTGTGCATATGACACTAGTGGTACTGTAGGAGCTTCACTCGTCTCCTAGTTCAGCCTAAGCTGCTCTGCTAAGCTACCATTATCTATCAGCCTAAGCTGCTACACACCCTATACACTAATAAGGGATAACTGGGCCTGGTGCAAGGTGTAAGTACCCCTTGGTACTCACTACAAGCCAGTCCAGCCTCCTACAGGGCGGCCGAAGAGATCGAGGAGAAAACGTCCTAGCGCGGGGACAGCATCATAGGCAGACGCCGTCCCCGCGGGGCATGTCGGGGAATGTAGTTTACCTGGCGCGAAGAGGGGAATGTAGTTTACCTGGCGCGAAGATGGGAATGTCCCCAGTAGTGGGGACTACTGGGGACATTCCCCTCTTCGCGCCAGGGAAACTACATTCCCCGGCATGCCCATTTTGAAGACGTGTTGTGCATTCTCACTTACCAATTTTGAAGGCCCTAAGTGTCACACATCATCTGCAATGACACATGTCAAAAGGGATGGGATGTCCAGGCTCTGTAGTGCTACCATGTTGCCACCACATCTGACCTCATTGTGTTGTGAGAATGTGTCATGTCCCCTATAGTGATAGCACACTGAGACAACAGGCACACTACACAATGTATGGTACATACATAATGACCATCAGTGTGGAATCCAAATCATATGTCCCAGGTCCTTGAGCCAAACACAAGATTATCATGTCCAACAACCTAGTACTGAGGAGACATTACACAAGGATAGGAACTCACACCATACCAAAAATACATATGAGCCACAACCAGCTCTAAATATCAACTGCCATACTACATGACATACATGTTGGAAGCCCTAACCCCAACTTACTCCTTTAATCTTTTTCAGCAGATCAGGGTTATGGCATAATGCCATGGATAATGACCCTATTTCCCAACCCAAGCATAGCAGCAGAGTGTGCATATAATGAGGGACATCGGAGGACACGTACTATTGTGGAGAAGACATTTGGCATCCTGAAGTCCAGATTCAGGTGCCTGGACATCACAGGAGGCAGCCTCCTATATGCCCCACACATCGTCTGCAAGATAATCATGACATGTGCCATCCTCCACAACATATGTGTGCGGATGAATGTCCCCTTATATGAGTAGGTTGATGACCTGCCTGAGGAGGAGGATGGTGGAGAAGAAAATGAGGCGGAACAGCACAACCCAGCTGCTGGGATACGCTGCAGACTGCACACTTCTTCACTTTTTAATCACGTCACTCACCTTGTACATTTTGTCAATTATCACTTCAATTATTCACGAAATCCGGCTTTGGTCTCTTCAATCTACACAGCATATACCACAGGATTGTGAGTCTAACCTCATGGAGCATGTCACAAACACTAATCTGATGAGTACAATAGCAACATCACACATGATGCGTAAGATTGAACTGCTATCACAAATAGCAATAAACACTTTAATTTGACAACTGAAGAGCACAATCTATGGACCCCAAAATATTAATTACATTCACGTTGACATCTTATACATCTGTAGCTCATCACACACCACTACAATATGTCCAAATAGGAGGCAAACAAGGGGCCCACATATGAGGCAGTGGATGTCAAATCATTGTGAGACTGTAATGTTTGAACAGACCACTGACACAACTGAGTGTGAGAGTTGCACTGGCTGCATGGAGCATATGTGACGGGGACATCATTGGTGACAATGGTCATCATGATTAGCCTAATATGACTAGCAATGTGAGAAATTAAGCCTGCACAGTACATACATGGAAATCACTCCTGCCACTGCCATGGTTCCCAATTCTGACACAGGGTACACATGACCTCACGCTTTGGACAGGCACATCTGTGGAATGCACATCAAATGGAAAAGAACATATGCAGCTAGGGCTACAGGTCCACCACACAAAAATTACTATAACACTGCTAAATGTAATGGCTTTTATCTGACTATTGTGTACAAAACATGATATGGTTGGAATGTTGGAGTATTTCAATCACAGTATGTACCACATATGTACACATGTCAGACATATGTGTAGTCCACACAAGTCACCATATACTCAAGATCAACATATGGAGATAGTTGTCAGGTAACATTTGCTAGATAGCATTCATCAGTCATCAGTCATCATCAACAATGCCCAAGCGGTGTATGTCATCTGATATGTAATGCTCTTGAAGACAGCTACACACATCACATAAGTAAACACATTTTGCAATCACATTCCATAACTGTTGAATAGTACTGACTGCCATACATAGGTGGGTACAATGTTGTCACATATGCATACATATGCATGACGTGAATACCTTTACATGCTGTTGATTCTGTAACGCACACATTTGTGTAACAGACCAATCACACTCAAATCACATTGTTGTATGGACTATCACATGTGGCCATACACAAAATGCCACACTGCAGACCAGCCCATTCAATTTGTATGTTGATATAGGGTGCATCAATTGACAATGTACAAAGTCATGCCATCAGGAATAGAGTCACAAAAATGATGCAAATACGATGAAAACATCCTCAAACGTATATGACCCATGGGCCATTAGTGTGAATCCCACCTTCGCACTCATCTCAATGCTGATTTACTGTTAAATCCACACATAAAGGTTATGCGTCAATAAAAAAATTATCAGATGCGTCAAATAAATACACGCACTACAGAAAACATAATGCATGGGGGACAGGAAGTGATGTAATAGGAAATCCTGTTTACAGGCATGGTACAGTGGGTGTACTTTCACTTTCTCTTTACAGTCTGTTTCTCTTTTGACTGTGTGGTTGTGTCATGGAGTAGGTGGTGTGTCATTGCTCTGTATTGTATCTTGTGGTGTCCCTCCGGTGGTGTTTTCTGTAGCATTTGACTGTGCTTTGTCCCAGTGTTAGGGTATGTGTGTGTTTTTTGTATCTTTCATTGTACTTGCACTGAGGGGTGTCTGTCTGAGGTAATTGTTACATTGGGTTAGTTGGGATTGTTGTTTTTTTGGGCTTAAGTTTCCTTTACTTAATTTCTTTTACAATCATATTGTATTGTCAACCAGTACCCCAGCAATATGACTGGTAGGGGGAGGCTGACTAGGATGGTGGAGGAGGAGCTAGAAGGCTTTGTGTGGCTGGTAACCCACTACCTCCCATTAATGTTGGAGTTGGGGGGTTGTGTGATACAGGGCTACCAGACGGAGACAAGAAAGTTGCGGTTGGGCAAGGTGCTCCACAACCTGAAGAGGGTGTACCGCAGCAGCCACAACGACCACCAGTCGAAGCATTGCTGGGCAGATCTGGTGGCCAGGGAGCAGGATCTGCTAGACCATCTTAGTGTGGTGATCGGTGGCCCTGTTGGTGAGTATCCCATTGGCAAACTATTTGCTATTCACCACACTTGAATGACAGTAGCAGATGTGTTGTCGTCCTGCATGCAATGCTTGTGGACAGGTTACATTCAACCAGAATGAAATGTCACTGCACCAGTATAGGCATGGGGTTCACATATCCTACCATTTTACCAATTCAAATCAGATGTTTGGTGAGTCATGCACAACCATCACTAAGTCATACATTTCAGGGGCCATGGCAACATCTGTGCCCCAGCATTGTGTCATGTATGTTAGGCCAAGAGACCACCAGCATACCATATGTAACTGGATTGTGATAACAAAGTAGGGCAATCCATGAATGGTGCTACATTGTCATAATTTCACATACATCATCACTGCCATTATGTTAGCAAAGGGGGCATACCTGCCTTAGGGGGCACTGGCAATGGGGCATTTGATACCATCAGACAACTTTGAGACATCAGTCATGGATTACTCAATGCATGAACATTGCAGACTAAAAATTGAGCAAAGTGCCTCTGTGTGCCTTGCCGGACAAGCCAGAATACCTGAGGCAGTTTTCTTGCAGAGCACCAGGGTAGTGTCATGTATCTATCACCCAACTCCCCCTCATACCATGGAGTTCCATCTTCTACAGATTTCCCACATTTGGTTGTTGCAGGGTGTGGCACTACATGAGTCTCAGACCCGGTGTAAGAGTACAGATGTGTGGCTCTCACTCACCTGAGTGCCAGTGTCATCGTGAGTTTTTAGTGGTGTGCCTGTGTCACTGTTCTCTACCTGGATAATGAGCTCATTCTTCTAAAGTAGTACACACTGTAATGTGTTGTCCACTAGTAGCGACAGTGATATGATACTAACCATGGTTTTCCATCCATATCTTTCAGGTGGATTTACCCCCTATACCATACGCACAGTGGCAAGATTTGAGGACCCAGATGTATCCAGTAAGTGTGTCTGTCCTGTGTAGTGAATAAGGCTTTTGTCTGAGTGTGGCATGTGTGTTACACACAATGCTAGGAGTGATGAGCTGTCAAATCATCAGATATCAAAGTAGGCTGGATGGTGACACTGTGTCTCATTTAAGGGTTCCCCATGCACAAGCAGAGAGTCATATCTTGGTAGGCTTGGAGTGCTCAATGGGCAGCATCCTGTAAACATAGTGATAACAAGCCACATGTAGGCCCATATGTGACTTACATGTGCACCGTTGTGAAAATATTGGAACTGGGACACACCGTCATTCTCACAACACAGTGATGCACCATTTTATACACAAATTGGTGCATCTCTGTATTGTAATGTACATGTAGGACTGTGTGGGCAATTGTCCCCCAGCATGGTGCCACATATATTGTACTCTACTTACGTGACACTTATATGGAATGTAATAGGCTTGCATGCAGGTGAAGTCCAAACGTCCTGGCATGGATATGGGTGTATAAGGAATGGTATTGGCTGATCGGGTATTGAACAGGTGTCTACACCTGGAAACATAAATGTAGATGTGAAAGACCTATGGATACCAGCTTCCTAGTTGTCAGCCCTTTTAACATATGGTCCACTCCCTGACTCCACGAATGACTGGGCATGCCTTGGTGGATGACCGGGACAGTTGAGATGATGAATTGCATGACCATCCCCCCTGAGGCACAGGGGAGTTGGAACAACAAATTTGTAGGTAGATGTGATGCTCACAGTGTAGATGACAGTAATTTTGGTCAGGGTAGTATGTGCACCTATCAACACTGACCCCTTATGGTTACCAACTGCATCCCATACTCCCAACAACTGATTCAAGTTACTAGTGATGTATGGTGAAAAATGTACACAGATGATGAGGACGCTGCCTTTGCATTGTTACACATGGCACAAAATCAAAGCACATCTAATTTTGTTTGTTTCCTAATCTTTTTGTGAGTGGCTATGGTGTCAATGAAATTATGCTAAGGCAATGTTGTTGTTTCATTCATCAGGGCCATTGTATTATCCGGAATGTGAGTTGGAGTGCATGTGCAATTCGATGTAGAGTGTAAACTAATAAGCTGTACATACTCCACACAATGCTGACAATGATGGTTGCCTATTTCATTTAAACAGCTACCAACATGAACAATGATGAACCTTGTGCCTTTCAGAAGAGGGCAGTCCGCTATCCGCACATACTGGCAGTGAAATCTGGGTTCCGGAGGATGGCACGCTGCTATTGCATGGAGCGATCCATCGGTCAGTGGGGGGCATTCACCCAAGGGGGACTCACACTGCCCACACAGGGAGGACCAAGCACCACATCTGTGCAGGGGACCACTGCAACCACCACAGCTGCTGCACCCTCAGCATCCATGCCACAGCCGACCATACTTGCTGCCATGGACATGAGTGCTATTAGTGAACTACAGAGAGATGTCTCCCTGGTCCTCAAAAAGTTGGACTTTCTTGAAAAGGAGGTGGAGAACAAAACAAAAAGACAAAAATTCATAAAGAAGAAACTCAAGAGGGCCAATCTGTGAATGGCATAATGACTCATCCCCATTTCAGTCCCCTCGCTTCTCATTTGTTTTAATGTTTTTTAGTGGATATTAGGGGGCTAGTTTAAGGTTAGATGAGGTTAGTATTTTAGTTAAGATAAGTAGGTTTGGGTGATGGGTTTTCTACATTTTACATTTCACGACTATGTTTGGGTGGTGATGTTGGGGCTTTTATTTTCCAAAACAAGCATTTGAAAACAGCTGCAGCACTGCACTCCAGGAGAAAAATTAACTCTTGTCTTTATGTGCAATCAAAAAAGCCACCAACCTCACCACCGACGCGTTTCAACCTACTGGTCTTGTTCACGGTGAACTGCTTGTTTTGGAATTATTTAGAGGAAAGGTCCAGTCCTCAAAACTGCACCAGCATGAAATAGCGCGCCATAAGGAGGACCGATTGTTTGTGCATATATATATATATACGTAAAAAAATAAATATACCAAAAAATATATATTTGTTTAGTAATGGGTAGTATATGTGTAGTTTAGTATATGTTGTCATGCATGTGTCTCGTGATATAAGTGGGGTGGGGGGCGATGTTTATTGTGTTGTTAAATGTGTTAGGTACGTTTAGCATAGAGTAGTTAGGGTCTGTTGTTGGTTATGTAGAGTTAGGATAGGTGATGTTTCTAGTTAGTTTAGTTAAATTCTAATTAATGTGGGGTACTCCCTTAGTTCATGTTTCTTATGCTTGGGTCTAAGGGTCTTTTTATGGGTGATCAGTTAAAATTGTGTGTTGTCCTAGGGATTCCATTCTGCCTCTGGATCACTCTATTTCCATATTCATCACCTTCTTACAAATGAGCTGTCACATTGGCAGCTACAACATATCTACTTGTCTGTGCATCTGCCATCCAGTGTACCCACCACTCAAGTTGACTATGTTGACCATGTATAGGACAGGTATGTGTGGTAATTCAGCTGTCATTGTATGGGTCCTGTGTCGGAATGTTGGGCACTGTGGGACATCTGACAACAGCCTACATTTCATTCCTATCCTGCTAAATTGACCAGTGGCAATTACAGATGAGGATGAGTCCCTCTGTTTCACACCAATGTGTTCTACTGGTACTCCCAGCTGACAATATTGCCCGAGAACGGTTTCACAGCCATTCCTGCCATATACAGTGGGTGTAGCATACATGTGTTCAACATTTTTTACAATCTCAGTGAATTGATTGTAGGGGATGAGACCAGCATCGACATTCGGCATGTCGGTACCATGTGCATAGACATGCGCCCGCATATTCATGCACTCTTGTACTGACACTCTGTGATTTAAGACATGTTACACACATCACAATTCCTAAGCATAGTAAATGTGTCACAGCACACAAAGACATGCTGGTTGTGTAGGTGGTGTTTAATAGCAAGTGTTATAGTGCAATATTTACAATGTCCAGGTCTGTGACCCCATTCGTGGAATCCATACAATTGTGACACTACACAAGTCCAGGGTTGAGGGACATGTCATGGGACATGCTTGGGTAAAGTGTCTTTCAGTGCAGGGAAACATAAATTGCCAATTGAAAAGTTAGAGACAATTGCAGTACATTCCAGAAAGGTCAACAGTGTGTCGCTGAAGAGTGCATATCTGCAACAGTGCTAACACTGGCATGATGTCAAACATAGGACAAAGGAAAACACTGCCCATGTGGCATGGGCTGGAGCTACCGGAAACTCCTATAGGCAAAGATGATCTGTTCCACATCTTCGTACTCCGATGTGTGTGGTGCCTCCTCTACCCTTGATGGTGGTAGTGGGGAGCTAGAGGGAGCCACACACAGTTCGGTGGTTGGAGATGTGGACTCACAATTCCCAGCAGCTGCCATCTGTGGCACCACATATGGCATCACTACAGCAAGGAGGAGCTGCTGATTTTTAAGTATAGCAGCAATATCCCTGTGGTAGGCAGCCATGTCTGCCCTGAGGGAAACCATTTCCCGGTGCATGGAGTCCATCTTGTCCTCAAGCATACTGATGCCAGTTTGGGAGGACAGTTGTGGCCTCTCCCTCATGGCGGCAGCTATGTCCCTCAGACACTCCTGGACTCCACGCATTGGGGAGTGTGTGTGTCGGTTTGGTGCAGTCTGTTCTGTAGCCATAACCATGTACGTCTGCATCCCCTCAAGGCTGGCTGCCATAGTTTGCACCCCTACCTGCACCTCCTTGGCCAGCTCCTGCTGGACTCCTACCACTGTCCTCTCAAAGCTGGTCACTGGGTCCAAGAGTCCTCAGCTGTGTTGTTGCTGGCAGTTCATACTATTGGGGTGCTTACTCGGGCCTGTGGTATATCTGCCACATCAGTACTCCTCCTTGTGACTGGAGGTGGTGTCTGGAGGATTACAAAGACTTATTGGAGGGTCTCTTGGCTGATAGTTGCCAGCTGGTCATCCAGGTAATCAGTGTACTCCAGGACAGGCAGATCCGCATGAGAGCCATCATCCTCTGCAATGAGATGGTATAAAATCAGTCTATCTGTGTTGTGGAAGTTGATATGTCACGTCACTGACTTGATATTTGAGGCTCATTGTCATCTTAGGACCAGATTTATGGAAAAGTGGTGCAGCACGGTGCTGCACAAAAAATGCCAGCGCCGCGCTGCGTCACTTTGGTAACACAAGCATGCGCTGTTTGTAAGTGAATATGGCGCACCCCTGTGGTGTCCCCCGCATTGGTGCAATATTCAGCTGCCAGCACCAACGCAGGGATCCTTGCACCATCGTGCAAGGACGTGTGCGTTGAAGGGTGTGATTGTGTATGTGAGTGAAGGTGTCCCTTCCTGCACATTAACAATCACCAATGGTGCTTTGGCACTTCTGTGTGAACTCTAGAATACAGCACACAAATAAGAGCCAAAGCATAATTTTCAAATGATTGTTTTTGTGCAGGAGGGGACACCTTCACGCACATAAACAATCATTTCTGGCATTTTGTTCTTCCTATGCATGCTGCAGAATGCAGCACACATTGGAAAAGCAAAAAATGAGGAGGTATAAATGTATTCCTCCTCACTGAAAGTGACACTCCTGTGGTGATAGGGGCCTTTGATGCGCCCCTTAGTTCCAAAAGGATTGTTCCTGTACATCATGGCTGCAGTCTACAGCCATATGTCCCACCTGAAAGTCACATGAAGGGAAACCCAGTTGGCACAATTGGCTGCGTCATATCTTCTAAGTGTGATGTCTATCCTTTTTGTGGCTAGACACAATCTTTTCATGTTCTACGCTCCCTTTTCATCCATTTGCATAGTGAGGCCTTGCAATGGGTGTTGCTGTACTCATGCCACAGCACCACAAATGGCAATTTTCACTGTCACAGTCTTACATGTGTCACATACACCCATGATGTGCTGAGACCTTGCACCACCACAGGAATGGCACTGTCAGGACACTATGCTCTTGTTACCATTGATGGCTCCTCATGTTGTTGTTTGTGTTTGTGTGCTACATTGCATGGCACTCATGGACCGGGTAGAGTTCACTTTCATCTTCTGTCTGTGTAGGTGTGTTTGCCTTACTAAACACCTAAGTCCTCTCCCTCAATGCAGCCCACCTTGCACTATGATACATGAGCACAGCACGATGACAGTATAGTTTGTTTGACACAAGCACAGGGTTAGACCAAGGGATGGGTAGTATGGGTAAGACATTTCTGCTGTGTACATCATTCTGTATGTGAGAGTACCTGATGGTAAATGAGTCTTTGGACATAGCCAGTTAACAGGAGTTGTACTTAGGTCATGGCCTGAAGCAAGTTAGAGGTGATTCTGCAGGTAGTCATAGTGGTCCGTCATTTTGAGTGCATCAGTCGATTGGGCACCTGATTGCCATTGTGTACTTGACCGCCCCCAACAACACAGGTGGTAGTGGCAACTTTTGTCAATGTGGAATGCCCCATGGGCCAATGGAATGAACAGGGCAGGTTTCCAGCAGCTTACGGACTGGCTATGCCATCTGTCCTGTGACACCAGACCAGTATAATGTTCAACACTACCCTTCAGGTCTGCTCCCATATTTCCACCAGCCTTTGCATGGCGGTGTAACCCCCATGAAATGGTTGTTGGTGATGTGGTGTGGTGTGCCCCTTCACAGCCCATGTACTTGTCATGGGCAGTGCAAGGGGTCCCATGCCCTGGCCCTTTGCCCTTTCCACTGCCTGATTTGCAGGGCTGGGTGCAAGGTGTCCTGTTACATCCAATGCAGCCCAAAAGTGCCACTGAGTCTATTTGATCTATCAAGAATGTTGTGTAAAGTGCCCCACAGAGCTACCTTGAGCAGACAGATTTCCAGCCGCCATCTCAATGTGTGACTCATACTGCCAAGCACAAAGGGTACACTGCACTGGCAGACTTACCAACGCCGGACATGCCCATGTACCACCCCCCACCGGTCAATGTGAAATTATCTACCATTATGTTCACAGTCATACCCCATGTGTTGTATGTGTGTGTTTATTTCCCCATTCCCATATGTCGGACATGGTTGGGTCAGAGTATTTGTGGGCTCAGCCTGTGACTGTGACTGCTATGACTTTCTGTTTGCTATCTGTGGTACATATTTTCTGTAGTGGCACATTTCAGTTCAGCATCAAGATGTGTAGTTCAACACTACTTAAGTTTGGTTTGTCAGGGTAGTGGCATGTTACCAATGATAAAGGTCCAGCCTGCTATTCCCCCAGAGCTTGTTCAGTTCATTATTCCATGCACTCAGGGGACACCCTGACTGCATGATGTAGGGATGGCTGCGTCATGTGGATGTGGTGTCTATGTGCAGTGTGGTGGTGCTACCGGCACATGGCTGGATACTGTTGGGACAGTTGCAATTACTTGTGTGTTGTGAAATGCAGCACACATGCGTTAGGACAATGAGGCAAGGCAGTTGCAAGGTGTTTCTGCAAGGGACACCACTATAATGTAACCCCAGGAATGGAGTTGACTGGCTACCTGGTCTCTGAGGTCTTGGTCGTGTTGGTGGTGTTGATATGACTATATGCAAGGGATATTGTGATGTCACAACCAGTGGCAGAGTGATTAAACCATCCATCCCATATGCTGCACATGCATAAGGTATTTAGGCCTGGTGTTCAACCTATGTCCAGGTTGTGTATGTGTCATGGTGCATGGCAATACCAAGGTTTAGCTACATGTGTAGATTACGTCGGCGTGGTGCAACTTGCTTAATGTGCATTGTGTCCCTCTGCACTCCTTTGACATGCATTGTGTGAGTCCTATGTGCCTCCCCCTTCTTGCACTCACCCTGCATTTGTGGTGTTTCCTGGTACTCTGCGCTGTCCTGTCCTGCAATTCCTGTGATGATTTCCTCCGGGATGACTGCTGCAACCATATCCTCCATCTTGTCTAAGTCCTCTTGTGATGCTGGACTCCCACCTCCATTTTGCAGTGCTGCCTTTCTATTCTGTGGCATTTTTTCCTTTTTCCATTCGCTTACAGTCATGCCAGCGTTTCTTGCACTCAGTTACAGTTCTCCTCTCTGCCACACTGTTGATCTTATCCACTATCTGCTGACAGATTGCCTCTTTCCTTTTAAAGTTATACAATGTATCCTTAGTTAGTACAGCATATTCTAGCAAGCAGTTCTCATGGGAAAGAATTTCAGCTACTAGCATTTGGTCAATGCAGTGGAAAATCACAATTTAGTTCTAAAAGCAGCCATTTTATAGTTGGCCTAAGAAATGCAGCTTGACATGAGGCCATGCAACTAGGCCCAAGACCTCGCTAAAGTAAGGCCTATGATTAATAAAGCATACACATAATACATGACCATTAATATGACATACTACTACAATAATCCAAATATGAGCTCAATAGTACACTTCGTGAATATTAATGGCCACTCAAGTAGGCACAATTTCAAATGTGTCTAATATTTCTCTATGTTAACTCATTTTCTATGAAAATTCAAACTCAGGATACATGAAGATTCATTAGTAAAATTCAGCATTACCACAAATGGACCTACCTGATTAATATTCATGAGGTAGGTCGCAATTTGCGACCCATTGAGAATGGCTACAATCACAGGGATGGTGGCCTGCTGGGCTTAGCAGACCACCATGTCTGTGATTGCTTTTAAATAAATGAATCATTTTTTTTTTTTTTATCCAACCTTTTTTCCTAAAGCAAAATGGGATGCATTTAAAATATAAAAATGAAAGTTTTCTTTTCATCTTTTAAGAGTAGGCAGTGGTCCGTGGGACGACTGCCTGCTCTTAAAAAATGTTTTCGCATGCATTCACATGGGGTAATGGGTCCCTGTAGGACTCCTTCCCCTTTGTGAGTGGGTTAACACCAATTTGAAATTGGTGGTAACTGCAATTGTTTTGCGACATACAAACCTCTGGGATTTGGTATGAGGAAGGGGCCCCCTGGACATGCCCCTTCCTAATTCCGAATTGGTATAAAGTCACAAATCCAATTTGCGATTCGGTGACAAGTTACTGAATCACAAATTGAACTTGATACACACCAAAGTGCATTTTTGCGATCCCAAACGGCCCCTTGTGCCTAAAAACCTAACAAGGAAAATATTTGCAATGTAGTCTTGTTCTGCTGTAAAGAAAAAAAATGTGATTCGAGCCTTTTACTTTTTTTTTTACTAGAGTCAAAAGAAAACTATTATTTATTTTTAGGTAATAAACAGAAATTCACTCACAGAATGAGATCAACGCCCAAGAAATCAAGGGGCATATTTATACTCCGTTTGCGCCGGAATTGCGTCGTTTTTTTTGACGCAATTTCGACGCAAAACTAACTCCATATTTATACTTTGGAGTTAGACGCATCTAGCGCCAAAGTCCATGGAGTTTGCGTAATTTTTTAGCGTGGACACCTACTTTGCGTTAATGAGATGTAAGGTAGGCGTTCACGTCTAAAAAATCGACTCCGAGGCATGTGCGTCGGATTTATACTCCCGGGCAAAATTCACGCCCGGGAGTGGGCGGGTCCAAAAAAATGACGTACGGCCGCTTTTGCGCTGTTTATTAGCGCCTGCAAAAGGCAGGCGTTAAGGGACCTGTGGGCTCTGAAGGACCCCGGAGGTGCCCTCCCATGCCCCCAGGGACACCCCCTGTCACCCTTGCCCACCCCAGGAGGACACCCAAGGCTGGAGGGACCCATCCCAGGGACATTAAGGTTATTTCAGGTAAGTGTTTTTTTTTTTTTTTTTTGTGGCATAGGGGGGCCTGATTTGTGCCCCCCTACATGCCACTATGCCCAATGACCATACCCAGGGGACAGAAGTCCCCTGGGCATGGCCATTGGGCAAGGGGCATGACTCCTGTCTTTGCTAAGACAGGAGTCATTTCTATGGGGGTTGGGAGTGAAAAAAAATGGCGCAAATCGGGTTGAGGCGAAAAAATTGCCTCAACCTGACTTGCCCCATTTCTTGACGCCCAAGCCCCATATCCCCCTACGCCGGAGCTGCCTGGTGTACGTCGTTTATTTTAACGCACACCAGACGGCGCCGGCGGCTAACGCCGGCTAACGTCATTCAATAAATACGGCGCCCGCATGGTGCTTCAGAATGGCGTTAGCCGGCGCTAATTTTTATGACGCAAAACTGCGTTACCGCAGTTTTACGTCAAAAAGTATAAATATGGGCCCAAATCTCATATCAGTATGACAGAATAGTCCTTCACTTCTAAAATATATCAAGTAAATGGTACACCAAACATTACAACGCTTTTTAAGCAACGTAGTTTGGAGTGATTAGGCGCCGCTGACCTATATTTTTATATATGTCCCGCGAAATGGGTCTATACTTAATCATTTATGGTTTTAAATATCTATCGAAGACAGTTGCCATGCTTTTTCTAAAGTTGCCTAGATACTGTAGGTTATGAATGCTGTTTCAGTCAATTAGAATGTCAGATCTCAGCACATTGCAAATCATCCATTTATTAATAACTTTCCACAAGGACAAGATTGCTTCAATATTTATGAATGATTTATCAGTCTAACCTTGCCTAGAAATAAACATCCAACTTTCTTATTAATAATATGGCTGCTATTCCCAGAGTTCATTATGTTCTTTGAATGCATCTTGATCAGTATCTTATGAAGTTGACTTGTTTATCTTTCACAGTGGCAGCAGCTGGGTGCCTTTGAAAGAAAGAAAGAAATGAACGAGGGAGAAAGATTTGGAATTCAAAATTAACCCCAGCTGGGTTTTCAAATATTCAGCAAATGTTTGAAATCTAGGCAGACGCCGCCTTTAGTAAAGCAAGTGTCATTGAGAATGTTGTACTGAAGCATCTGTAAGAGGTCGACTCAAAATGATTCTGTCGCTCCAAACATGCATACATGTATGCTTCGTGGTAAGTGAGCCAGTGTTTCCTACACCGCCTTTTACCAAGGGGTCATAAAAGCAAATATGTGGTAATGTGTGGCAAGAATATTTGTGCATTTTTTTTTGTGCTTTTTTTATTGCTGTGGGGATATGTTGTGTTGCTTTTTGTGCTGTTGTCTTTCTGTGCTGCATTATTCCGATTATTCCGTTGTATTACTGCTGTGTTTTATTGTGGCTGCTGTTTTTTGGAATCTGTCTTGTGTTGTAGAGCTATGTTTTTGTTGTAATTTTGTTTTGTGGTATGTTTTTGTGTTGTGTTTTGCTGTGCTCCGTAATTACTTCAGATTTGTAACAGAGGTGCGGTCTATCAAAGTTACAAGCTGCCATTTAGCACTGTTTAATGTAGTAGAAAGGGAATCTCAAGGTCTCTAACTATTTCAGATTAATCGGTTAGATGAAAAACATTTTTGACCGCATTTGAAGTCAATATTTGCGCTTCCTGCATATGCTTTTTACCACTGTATTATGGAAACAGAATTCTGGAGGTGGTAATATAGAACATTTGTGCACATTTTCTTGTAGAATTTTGCTGTAGTGGCAATATGATCTCTTGTTTTCGTGTTGCATTATAGCAATGTGATTTGATTGTGATGCTCTATGATTGTGTCGCTTTCTGTTTTGACCATTTTGTAGTGACATGCTATGTTACGTTTTAATTGTGTTATGTTTCTTTGTATATCGTATTGTGTTATGTTCTGTTGCGTACACTAAGTGGGTGAACACATTCTGCTATATTTCCAGACAAAAGCAGCACACACTGTTGGAAAGAATAGTCATCCATGTTGAGTTTTATAAGTTTTTTTCTCGAAATACCGCAGCACAGCAAAACCACCCTTCCGGTAAGGCAGTCCAAGATAAATAACTGCTCCCACAGTTAAAAGGAAGGAATATTCCACAGAATACAGAATCAAACCATAACAGAGGTGGGCTTTAATGCTTTAAAGACAATGCAATGCATCTTTCCCCAACTTGAATAACACATCAATATTTCTGAAATTAAAACTAAGTATACAAGAATAATACATAAAAAATAGTAAAAACCTAGAGAGAAACAATACAGCATAAACAATAGTACTTAAAATAACAAATTTAACAGGAAGTCTCTATTTAAGAAATTCAACAAATTTGGCAGGTGACTGTCCTATCCTGCTTGTGCCTTTGACTCTTGAAGCTACAGAATGGCATTGCCATTTTAGTCGCCAAGTTTGATCTATCGGAATTTTCTCCACTTATTTGACCACTCAGGTTAGCCTGGAGCACAGGACTCTCAATGTCGACCACATTCTGGTTCCTCTGGTGAACCTCTTTATTGAATCTTAACAAAAATCCTCTGTTCTCTTAATAAGCATCATCACCTTCCACTTCATTACTCAAAGACAATGGCCCTGTATTTTTGGCCATCCTCTTCACATCCTATACCTTCTCGTCTTGAGTAACAACAGAATTAGTGAATACCTTCACTACTCTCATTGCCTTACCAAATTTTGATGTCCCTTTTGTTACCAATCCTGGTTTAAGAATTCTAATTTTATCTCATATACTTTCACCTTCCATTTGGCATCACAACACTTTTTAGTTTTATCCTACTTCCTTTTCATTCTTTCAGCAACTTTATTCACATCACACCTTCATTCCACTTTACCATGCTTTTTCTTAAACCACCATGGGCATGAAATGTGTTACAGGAATGCAGCACACATAGAAGTAACAAAGCGTCATTTTTGAATGATTGTTTATGTGCAGAGAGGCCACCTTCCTGCCCATAAACAATCATCCATGGCATTTTGCTTATTTATGTGTGCTGCAAAATGCAACACACATAAAAGAAGCAAAAAACAAGGAGAAATACAAGCATTCTTCCTCGTACTGCCATGCTAACCCCACCCCTGGGGTGGCATTAGTGTTCGGCTCAGCCACGGATTTATGATTTTTTGTAAATCTGGGGCCGCACCAAAAACAATGGCTTTTGCGATGGAACGCCCAATGCAACACCCATTGCACAGTCCTCTGATGCATACAACTGCATCAGAGGGCCCCATATTTACAAGGAGGCGTAACGCCACCAAAAGTGCCTTTACTCCTCTTTGTAAATATGAAGCAGTGGTAAGGGCCACAGGAGAGTCACACAAAGTGACTCTCCGGTTGTGATTGGGCCCTGTAAATCTGGCCCTATATCCCTTATGGTAGCTACCAGATCACATTAACTCACATCACTTCCATTATCAGACAGGAGGCCCCGCCACAGGACTCACAAGCCTCCAGCACCCCTCCTCCTGCAGAAGGAGAACCACCCAGCAAACATTCCCTGCAATCCAGGCAGAAACCAGAGAGTAATGGCAAGACCCCGCCAGGAAATGAGACTCTCCTGATTGTAACCCTTGTGTCCCACACTGTCACCCTGTCCACCTTCAACTGCCATTGCTCTCCTTCCTATGTCCCCTTGGACAATGCACATGTGCTACAAATAGACTGGAATAATACCCTGGACTTTCCTCCATCATCACCCCGTCCCCTTGCACTTGCCCCTCTTCTTCTTAGCACTTCAATAAACACCCTTGGAAAGAAAACAAGTATGCAGTATATTACATTTTTAAAGTATGTAGTCGCTTAACCAGGTTCAAACATTGCAATTCAACTGTACAGTAACTGTGCACATAGGAAAGACCTGTATTTGGCTGCAGTGATCACACCAGGAGCGATAGTGGGGCACCAACATCTGTAAAATGAATTCCCAAAGGGTAAAGTAAGTGGGCATAGAAGTGGGAAATAACAGCATGCCAGGGCCAAAGATATACAAAATAATGACAATGAAATGTGAAGTAACCCTGTCTTACCTGTGTGTCATTGGAAGTATGGTTGTATCATCTCTATTCTGTTGTCCTCATCCTCACTTTCCACAGGGTCCACTGCTGCCACACGGGCATCTCCAGCCTCCTCCTGCAGAAAAGGCACATGGCATCTCAAGGCAAGGTTGTGCAACATGCAGCATGCCACGATCATCTGGCAGACCTTCTTGGGAGAGTAGCACAGGGATCCACCTGTTAGATGGAGGCACCTGAACCTGGCCTTCAGGAAGCCAAAGGTTCTTTCCAATATCCCTTTTGTTCGCCCATGTGCCTCATTGTAACGTTCTTCTGTCCTTGTCCTGGCGTTCCTCAGAGGGGTCAGTAGCCATGATAGGTTGGGGTAACCAGAGTCACCTGCAAGTATCAAGAGGCAACATTTAGCCACAAACTATCCCATATGGCCTACACCATACCCACCTACTGGGTGGGAACCAGGGCTCACCTATTAGCCACACCCTGTGCCTCTGTAGTTGGGCCATCACATTTATGATGCTGCTATTCCTCAGGATAAATGCATCATGCACCAACCCAGGATACTTAGCATTGACATTGGAGATGTACTGCACACCATCTGTACATTCATGGAGTGGAAACTCTTAAGATTTCCGAACACCTGTTTATTGTGACGGGGGGCAAATGCAATATAAGGGGGGAAAGGATCCAGGGCACTTGTGCAGAGGGAGAAGGAGCCTGCACCAGGCAGTCTCAAGGAAAGGGTGCCTGCCTCACCTGCTGCCCGAAAGGGCAAAGAGCCAGCCCCAGCTGCCGTCAGGAAGGTTAAGGAGCCAGCACCAGCAGGCAGGAAGGACAAGGGGCCTGGGGCACGGACTCAGACGGAGCCCCCACCACCAACAATGGTTGTGGAGCCGTCCAAGGCTGCAGGAGATGGGCTGGAGCCTCCCCCCACCAGCAGCAGCAGCACCACCACCACCACCACTGGCCAGCTGTCCGAGGCTGCAGGGGATGGGATGGAGCCTCCCCCCACCAGCAACAGCAGCACCACCACCACTGGGCAGCCGTCACCGCCGGTGGATGATATGTAATCCTGTGCCCATGGGCTGCTGTGCAGCCTTCCCCTGCAAGTCCAGTGGGTATGACACCCAACTGAGAGACTGTGCCCTTGCACTCCCCAGGATAAAGAGCATAGGGCACGATTCCCGCTCCAGAACCAGTAGGTAAGAAATCCACCAACCCCAGCCTCCCCAGGATCAAACGCACAGGACACGATGCCCCCTCAAGAACCAGTGGGTAAGACACCCATCATTCCCAGCATCTCCGGAATCAAGAGCACTGGGCACGATGCCCCCTCCAGAACCAGTGGGTAGGACACCCACCAACCCCAGCCTCCCCAGGATCAAGAGTACAGGGCAAGATACCCCCTCCATAACCAGTGGGTAAGACACCCACCAACCCCAGCCTCCCCAGGATCAAGTGCACAGGGCATGTTGCCCCCTCCAGAGCATGTGGGCAAGTCACCCACTTGAGAGACTATGGCGTTGCACACTCCAAGACCAAGCACAGGGCATGTTGCCCCCCCAGGAAATGTGGGTAAGTCACCCACTTGAGAGACTGTGGCCTTGCAATCCCCAGGACCAAGCACAGGGCATATTGCCCCCTCCAGAACCAGTGGTCTTGTTCCATCTGCTGGCTAAGGTAACCCCCCCATTCTCTATCCCCCTTAAGTGCCTGCCTATTTTCCAACTGATGCCCCTGCAGTGTTCTCTGTGTGTTGGTGCAGGTGACAAGTGGGGCCTTGGACTTTGGCCTGTGGCCCACGCACACTGAGGACTGAGCAGTGTCCCTTGAACTGTACATTTGTATATACCAGTTACATTGCATATTTCTTATTTATACTGTGTTGATCTTATTCCACTCACTTTAGTAAATTCCTGTTGTTATTGCATTATTCATCCGAGGTACGGGGTATATATGTTTTATTACTGAAGCTGATTGTGTGTATGGTGTTGGGGGTCGGTGTGTGTGTATTGCGTGTGTGTGTGTCACTCTCTTTTTCCTCCCCCCTCCCTTGTGTACTAGGTGGCTGTACTCACCGTCTTCGTATTCCTCGTCATTGGTGTTCGTGGTGGAGCAGCACGTAGAAAATCATTGGGAAGACATGCAGCTCGGGCTCCATGGCGGTGTGGTTGGTCCCTGTGTCTCCAATGCCGAGTCCTTTCACTTCTGTGCAGTTTTTCTGCCAGGGTTTTGATGTCGTTGGTACCGCCCCAGAAAAAGTGGCGGATTGCAGGGGCTTAATACAGTGGGTGGGACATTGGCTTTCGCCTGGCTGTAGGCGGCTACCGCCGTGGTGGCTGTTGTTTCTGCCTTGGTGGTCGGTGTGGTAAAGTGGCTGTCTATCTGAGTTCTCACCATCATGGTCATAATTTGGTGGTAATTACTGCCAGTCTGTTGGTGGTATTACCGCCACTTTATCACTGACCGCCAGGGTTGTAATGAGGGGCATAATTCCTAAAATGTTCAATCACACAGATGCACACCGCTTACTCCCTCTCACAGAATATCTCCTTTCAGAGTCATTCAACGTACGTGATACAAAAGCCATGTTCCATTCTTCCTTGCCGTTCCTCTGGGACCATATACCACCCACAACATCCACCGAACTTATGCACTCTCTCCCCATGCAATATGGTTGTATCATGGAAACTCTCACAAACTCATGTTTTATATTCTCAAACACCATCTGTTGTCTTTTCAACCACACAAAGTAAACTTTTGCCTCAAACATTCTTCCAAAGATTTCATCTTAGTAGCACAATTCTTGATAAATTTGCTATAGTATTCACACATACAAGCAAAGGACAACAGTTACTCTTTCTTAACAGGTGCTGGTGCCTTGACAGTAGCATCAACATTAAGGCCATAGTGATACTTTTTTGGTGTTGCATTTGTGCCATTTGTTGACGCAAAAGCGGTGCAAATGTACAAAATACAATTTTATTTTGTAAGGTAGCGCCGCTTTTGCGTCAAAAAATTAAGCAAATGCGGCATAAAAAAGTATAAATACGGGCCTAAATTTCATTTGTAGTACTCCATCCCTGACAGAATGTGGCCTAAATATTTCACTGATTTTGTAAACATTTTGCATTTAGATGTCATAAAAGCTAGCCTTTGTTTCTCTAATCTACTGCACACCACAGACATGCGTTGTATATGTTATTTCTCATTCCTTGAAACTAATAAAAGGTCATCTTTTATGTCTCTCAATATGTGAAACATTGCTCTCTGAAACACAGAGGTCACAGACGCCAAACCTAAAGACATTCTATTGAACTGGTACAGGTCTTACGATCCAATGATTGCTGTAAATTGTTTAGAATTGTCAGACAGTTCAATTTGGTGGTACGCTAACCTGAGAGCAAGTGTAGAAATTATTTTAGATTTTAGAGCTGTCTATCTCAATGATATTTAGCAGTGGGTGACAATCAACCAAGATATTTGCATTCAAAACCCTCAAACCCACACGTATTCTCAACTTTTGGTCAGATTTGCGATCCAAAACAATAGGAGAGACCCATTCAGCAGGCTATGTCTCTTTTATTAATCCCTCTTTCATCAAATCACGAAACACACTCTAAATTCTTCCCTCTCATTGATAGGTACTCCTCTTAATTTCTGTTTCACAGGAGCATGATTGCCTTTTCTCTTGATCTTAGATACAAAATATTTAAACTCTACCAATTTCTCTCTGAACACATTGGAAAAACATTCCTTTATCCATCTTTCCTTATTTCCTCCATCCAATGCAGACACAAGTTCACTGCTACGAGGATTTAAGATAATTCTTAATTGTAATTGGTCTCTCCACTCCAACACATTCATTCCCTTTAAAACCACATATAGGTCAGCATTACAACTTTGGCGGGGTTTTGGGAAGACTGTTGCGGCCACCAAAAGACCGCCATGTTGGCAGTCATCCGACAGCTGTATTAAGAGTCACACTGTGAAGACAACCATAAAACAGCCCAAAATCCGACACTGCCAGGACACAAGAGGGTGGCAAAGAGACAGCTCCACCTCCAGCACCGCCAGGCCAACACAAATCCACCCACCAGATTACGAGCCACAAATCAGCGCACTGGTTCTTTGATTGCGGTAAACCATTGGCAATGTGAACCTCTGTGGTCAAAACCCACAAATGTCAGAGCACAACACTTCATTGGAAATGAATACCCCACACCTGACACATATCCACACACTAGACACACCCACACACTGCACTATACAACACACCCTCACACAACCCACAATCCTTTTAAATTATAACAACATCAACATACACAGAGAGCAAGCAATCACAGAGAAAGAGCACCCTAACACCATAGGCACACACTCACCACAAGAATCACACACCACGCACCAGCACATCTAACACTCAACACACATTACGAGCACACACAAATCACCACAAGCACCCATCACTCACAACACAGCACCCACACCCCATAAATCACCCAACACTGCACCCTTACACACACATAACACCCCCCACCAACATAACCACAACCATGTTCTCCCCAAAGCACCCATGGTTCACAGACGACGAGATGAGGGTCTTGGTGGATGATATTGTCAGGGTAGAGCCACAACTGTTTGAAACACAGGTCCAGCAAACGTTGCTTGCCAAGAAAATGGAGTTGTGGCAAAGAATAGTTGACAGGGTCAACTCAGTAGGTAACCATCCACGCACAAGGGGGGACATCAGGACGAGGTGGAATTACCTATGGGGGAAGGTACGTTCCATGGCATCACAACACCAGATCAACGTACACAAGACTGGCAGTGCGCCCCCACCTCCTCCCCCTCAGTTCACATCTTGGGAGGAGAAAGTCTTAGACATTCTGCATCCAGATGGCCTGACTGGAATACCTGGAGGACTGGACTCTGGTAAATACCCACAACTTCCATGTCAGACAAGTGTTGTGTCCTGCATGCTTCCTCTCCACCCAAGTACTCCACAATTTACTGTATGTCTCACTACTCCTCCCACCTATTCACCTAATGGCCCTCTCCTGCATACTACACCTCCACCGAGCCCACCTGCCTACACAAAACTTGGCAAAGGCACGGATAGCATTAGCTAATACTATTATTATGACTCCCACAATGCACTAGCCCATCTACGTTAAAACCTGGAATGTGCACATCACATTTCTTGCACGTATGACTATTGTACGAGCTACATCAACTAGATGGTATGACTGAGGACCACTACATGGCAATGACAGCAATGCAATGGCACACCACAATGCCGACCAAGGCTAAACACAGCTACAGCTCTGTGACTAATTAAAATGGCCACTCATCCAGATTTCCAACCCTGAAATGGACTCACCATGGTATGGAAGGTAAGATGGCTGACTCCACGCACATGCACAACATGCACAGACAGGACATTTAACCTTGCATACTCACATTCTGTCATCCCACTGGGACACTATGGTGCAATGTCCAGTCATTTTGTGTCACATCTAGCAAGCCTGACTATTCACCAGGTAAAAGTGCTGAACCGTGATGTGAAGTATCAGACAGTACCTGAACCCATCTGCATTGCTATATGTACCAAACCTCAATGACAGCACCCAACATGGAGTATGGAACACATCTCACAGGCTACTATGTCCCCCCAATGGTTTGCTGTGCAGCATCTGTCATTGTCATAGCTGGGATTCATGTTAAGACAATGTATGCATCTAACAAAGAGATTAGCAAACAGACATTTTCAAACTCTGTGTCTTACTCCATCCATGGGTACCCCTGCCAGTGCCAACCAAGAATACCAGAGACTGCCAGCCCTCCTCAGGATGAAGACCCCAGTGAGGACAACACGCCTGGATGTCTGGACACTGATGACTTTCCTGGCCCATCTGGGACACCTGGTCAGTCCACCAATCCCTGCCTCACTTTGCCCACATCTAACCTCCCCAACCCTGTAGCTACAACTTCACAGCCAACCCTTCACCCCCAAACCTGTGTCCCCAGGACTGTTTGAACTATTGTGTGCCCCACAGTACAGGGACCTGAGTCTACCCCTTACACCCCAGACAAAGAAGTTCCTCCTAACACTAGGAGTGGGCACACCATGCAAAGGGCACAGGCACCTGGGAGCAGGGAGTGTGGGAGGGAAGCTGTGGGTCAGAGGATGGGGTCCCCAAGGGACTTCACTGAGCAGGAAACCATCTCCCAAGTTGTGGGAGCATACCAACAATCCCAGGACGGGATGGGCCAGATTATCACCATGTTGGGGGAAAACCAAAGGCTGCAGGAGGTCATGCAGCAGTGGCAGGCCCACAATGCCACCATAGCCTCCATTGCAGGGGTGCTGAGGAACATCAACACCACCCTGTTTGCTTCCTCGACCCACCATCAGGCCCCTTCCACTAGCAACCTAACATCTGAGCCATCTATATCATCAGCAGCTAATGAAATGGAGGCCCTGTCAAGGGAACCACAGGCCTCAGACACCCCTCCCCCTGTAGCTGAGGACCCCCCGCAAATGTGGATGTCCACCCAGACATCTGGCTGGAGCAGATGCCAAGACCAAACACACTGCCAGGTAGTGAACCTCACCTGATTTGTCTCCCAAGTGTTCCACTGAGACACCCTGTTGACTGTTCAGATATATGACTCCATTTTCCAATGGCACATGAACAATGGACCTGTGTAGCCACCTGCTGTAGCAGCTATTCTGAGGATTTCATCTACTATGACCTCACTCATCACCTTTTGGACAATTTGAGCACCTTTATTTTGCCTTTAATCAATGATGATATGCACGATAAACACCACTGAACACACTGTATAGGTGTCTTTAATAAAACATCAACAATTGTCATGCTTGCCAACTATGGTCTGGTGATGCCCCTCTACATTGAACAGGCAGTCTCATGGGCAGAAGAGGGAGGCACCCTCAGCTGGAGACACATTGCAACAGATATGTCCCAGGACAGATGTCAAAAAGGTAGAAATCTAGGCCCACACAAGACTATAGTCAGTATTCCAACCTGCAAAAAGAGCATGACAGAGAGTACCATCAGGATGGAAGGCATGGTGCCACCCAAAGCACATATGCAGGCCATAGATGTCATGCCCACTGTGGTATACATTCTAAGCAGGGACCCGCATATATTACCTATACATCACCAGTTACAGGATATTCACACAAATCATCTCACCAACCATCTGTCATGTACAACCCTAAATTCTGTAATCATTTACCAATGGCTAATGACTATGATGGCCTCAAGCCATAGGTAGCAGAGGCACAGATTTAAATACCAGACTCAGTGGGTGGAATGACATGGGAACAGGAGTATGCAGGACACAAAGCTCAATAGTAGTCTGTCCATTTCAGAAGTGAATATAGGGAACTACAGTGAGAACACATGGTTGAGCTGAACTACTTGTACTGTGCACCTTACATTCTAGCAGCCCGCTTCCACATCTCACACATAGGGATAGCACCACATTACACCCGCACTGATGAGTTATGTCAGGAAGACTATTGTCACCCATGATTGTGGACATACAAGAGTTGAAAAACCCCACTCAACATACTGAAGTACTGATTGATAAGCACAGTCCTAGAGTCTGCTGCACTTTCGTCCTCAGGCTCCTCATCACTTCCCATTTCAGCACTTCCAGCTACTGGTCCAGCTGCCTCGCCTTCATCAGTTAGCAATGGTAGCTGACTTCTCAGGGCTAGTTTGTGGAGCATACAGCAGGCAACAATGATTTGGCATACCTTTTGTGGTGAGTTGAAGAGGACACCTCCAGATAGGTCCAGGTACCTGAATCTGGCCTTCAGTAGGCCAAATGTTAGCTCAATTACACACCTCGTCCTCCGATGGGCCTCATTGAAATGGAGTTTCCCTTCCGTGGCAGGATACCTCACTGGTGTCAACAGCCAAGGAAGGTTTGGAAAGCCAGAGTCACCTGTGTGCACAAATGTAGGACCAGTGAAATTAAAGATACACCTACTGGGCAGAATGTGATGACAGGTGCCATAACAGTGAAACACCATAATATGCATGAATACCCAGGAGCCATGCCCTCTCTGTGTGTAGTGGTGCCATCATGTGCGGGACATTGCTGTTCCTCAAAATGTAGGAGTCATGCACAGATCCTGGAAACTTGGCAGTGACTTGTGAGGTGTATTGGTCTGCCAGACACACACCCGGAGAATTTATGGAGTGGTAGTTCTTCCTGTTCCCATACACCTGTTCTTTGGCATTAGGAAGGACCAGAGCTACATGGGTGCCATCAATGGCTCCTACCACATGAGATATGTGTCCCATGTCATAAAAGTCTGCCTTCACATAGGCCCAGTCCACATGTTCGGGGAACCTGATGTAGCTATCCAGGTGCCTTAACAAAGCACACACTACATCCTTCAACACCAGACTGAACATGGGCTGATACATCCTTGCTGTTAAGGCCACTGTATTCTGAAAGGAGCCTGTGGCAAGAAAGTGTAGCACTGACAAGACTTGTACTATGGGAGGGATGCAATAGGGATTGCGTATGGCTGGCAAGAGATCTGGCTCTAACTGCGTACATAGATCCATGAGGTCCTGATGATTTAGACAATGTGTCTGGATTACATGCTTGTTCTCCATGGTTACAAGGTCAACTAGTGGACGGTACACTGGTAGTTGTCTCAATCTCCTCATGGCAGGACATCTAGGTTGAGAGGAGAGAATGTACAAGGAGTAGAGCAGTCGGCACATGTAAGCAGCAAATGTTACATGAGGACACACCTAACATTGTTGGGGATGCATTGCACAACTGAAATATACAATAACGAACATGCTTATGTGCATTGGGCACCCTCATTGTTGCACATTGGCTTACATGTAAGTCATGTAGGGCATATGTCACATGTGTCATTGAACATGTGTGGCTGACTAAGCTGTCCTGCACTGATCAAACAGTATGTATTGGAATCTACCAATATCTAGCCCTGCCTATGTGCCTCAGAGTATCTTAACATGGCTATCAACAATTATATAGCCACATCACGTCATTGTGACAAGAATGTCACAAACTGAAGCACTACCTTGATGGCACAATATAGAGTTACACCTCCATTTGGGTGAGCATGTGTATGGTGCATTCATTTAGGTACATCAATCAATCAAATATGCACAAAACGGCAGGTTCCTGTCCTGATGTGGTGGACAGTTGGAAGTGACCTAAGTTTGCTGACGGAAGTCGTCATGGTGGTAGGCAGTTTCAACAGTTTCAACAGCTGTGCAACTTGTCATTAATTAACGTTGCTGCTTGTGGTGGACTGGCGCCAATGACGATGACCGCCGAAGGCGACGGTCCTGTATGTGGTAGTCGTAACCACCATTTTCTGCAGCCTTGCCCACTTGACTCCTGGCATTGTTGTTAGCAAGACCTTCACGATGTGAGCTGCTGCGACTTGCCTCTGTGAGCCATCATGCCACGTCTTGCAGGTGATAGGGTCCCTGCCTTTATGCCAGAAGAGCGGGAGAAGCTGGTGGAGAAGGTCCCACCCCTGTATGGACAGCTATATGGGGCACCTATGACATAGTCATGTGTGATAAGGGTTGCTTGTGACGATGATTCAGGAAAGTGTACTTGTGAGGGAGTATATGCACGCAGAGGACATAAAGTTAAGGTATGTGAGCAGGGAGGATGGATATGTGTGGGCACTTGCTGTGACAGATATGTAGTGTCCACTCCTATCGGTATGGTGCATGTGTACATGACTTTCTCCTTTTATTTGTGTCATCCATGCAGGTGAATTCCCATCAGAAGATAGGGATCTGGTGTGCCATCATCAAGCAAGTGCAGACCTTGGGGTTCCACATCCTGCTGAGCACCCATTGTCGCAAACGGTGGGAGGACCTGACACTGGGCCCAGCTGGGGATGTTCTTCCAATGAGGGAGTGGTGCCCATTGGACCCTGATCCCCTAAAGGACCGCATTTTGACAGTGGCCCTCCCTGAGGTGGATGGGCATTGAGGGCAGCATACGGTGAGTACTGACTGTATTCTGGTAATTGGCTCAGATTGTCTGGTGTTTGCTGCCTCACTGTAGCATCTGTGAAAATGTAGTAAGTCCAACATGTATTTAGTCTAGTGGACATGTGTAGTTTCCACCTTGCCTGAGTATTAAATGTAGATGTGGTTTCATGGGTTGCAATCAGCATATTTACATCTCCTGTGTCATGACATCACCATGTCTGCATGTAGAGATGGTCAAATGACTATGCCATATGTGTGACTCCATCCTGCTTTTTCTATGGATTTGAGCTTGTGTATCACTCTGACCATTAAGTATGACCTGCTCCATCCATCAGCATATGTGCATTAGTGGATCTACGGTGTCTGCCCACTCCCATCTTTATTGGTCACCTGTCTTTGCAACTGGCTGACTCTCACTTTTGATACAGGGGCTATGGACACATGGTACTAGTGCAGGTATAGACTCAATGTGAAGCAGCTATTTCATTTACACCACAGATATGGCCTGTGTAGGACTGGACCTATGGCTTGGTAGTTGGATCCCCATTGTCTGTTCATCTTCAATCAATGGGGTACGTAAAGGTAGCAACAATATGACAATATGATGTGGGTGCCTAATTTGGTTAAAATGGAATCATCATGCAATTCCATGTGCTTGACTTGTTGGCACAATACCATCAAACCAATTGGACTGTTCTAGAGGTGGTAAGTGCATAGGCAGATCTTGGTTTGACAATATGCAATGTAAATGCCATGTGTGCCAATGCCCTATCAACAGTGCAACGTAGCCTAATTACTGACTACATCATGTCTCAATGGTTAGTTGGGGGCACATCTGACGAAGTGGGACAATGACTGCTACCATTGGCCTAGCTGATGTGCGTAATTTAGATAGGATAAGATTTTGTATGAGATGGTGATGTAAACATTTAGTTGTATCAACATTCCTGAAGCAGCCCTATGTAGTAGTGGGATATGTTGTTAGTGCAATGGCAGTTGTGCAGGTCCATTTGTGCAGTATGCATACGTGTAATTTCCATCTGACATGGGTGTTGTCAGGACTTAGGTGCAGGTAATCAAATTACATGAATGGTGTGAATGATGGTGGTTTAATCATATTGTGAAGTTGAACTACTGTAACTGCATGTCAGGTGGATTGGTATGTGGCCTATGATGTAATAAGTGGCTTCTTGAAGTTCATTAGTTGTGACACTGCACTCAGTGATTGACTATGAATGTGTCATGTGTGCTATGTAGGCCATTGTAGATACACCTAGAAGTATGAATAGTTGTGATATATATGTGTTTGGTGTTTGGAGATCTTCCTCTGTGATAGGGTCAGACTAATCACATGCCTATAACCCAGACTTATGTTCTACACATCAGATGTCACCTGCATGGGAGTCCAAATTGCAGTGGGTACATCAGTTATTTGATTGATTTTGGCATTTCTGTAAAGAGTGTCAGGTCAGCCATGTTATGTGACAGGCAGGTTCTGTGTGGTCTGTAAGTGGAGTAGTCTTCACTATCAAGGGTCATTACAAATGGACATGGACTGATCAGGTATAGTTACAGTATAGGTCTGATGTCTTATGTTCTATCACCTGCTCTTCCAATAGGTGATAGGAGTATGGAGAGGTATGATCAGGGTTCAGGTAGTCATTTGTTCTTAATACAGGGCATGATGTGCATGCAGACACGGCTTTGCTGATGATCAAGTGAATTTCATGTTAGCTTACTTGGAATTTGATGTGGGTGTGAGGGTTGGCGTACAGAGGTAGCTAGTAGTGACATGTTGTGACATGATGTAGGATATGTGTATTGCCCCCAGAGATAGCCTAGCCAGGAGATGTTTGCCTAAAGATGTGCATGTTTACATGTAGCTATGTGAGGAATATGTTAAACCTCTCTCTCTCACTCACTCTCTTCCTCTCCTTCCCTCCCTCTATCTCTCCATTTGTGTGCATCAGTATCAGCATGCGATGGAGACAGGGCACAGGTAAGTGGGGATGCTGCAGGCCACGGGACCAGGAGTGCTGCTACCAGTGACATTGACGGACCCAGTGGCACAGAGGGTGAGGGGATTGCCACGGGGGAGACTAGATCGTCAACATCATCTTTAGAATCCTCCTCCAGTGGACACTCCCTGGTGGTGGCAGACCCTTCTGAGACCACCCCAGCGCCATCTAAGACCACCACCCCTTACTACCAGTGCCCTCCCTGCAGCTCCCTACCCAGTTGTCCATGCCCACTCACCCAAAAAGGTGGGTGTCTCCTTCCCCTGTCCCAGTCTGTCCTGCTGCCCTCAATGAGGAGGCCATTGGCCTCCTGAGGTTGATCTGTGTGGGTCAGTCGACCATCGTGAATGCTATCCAGAGACTGGCAACTCAAGTCCCACAGAGTAATGCATTCCTGGAGGCCAGCCCCTCCACCTACCTTTTCCCAATCTCAGACCCCTCTTCCCCTTCCGAGCCAAAGCTCACAGACAGACAAGCATGCACCTACCTCAACATTCAAGGCTACAGCTGACAGATACAAGTACCACAAGATCCACCACTGCCATGCACACAAACAACACCCACCTGCAGACACACCAACATCCACCACCTGCACATACTCCCCCACCACCCACACCTTTGCAGACACCACACTGGACACACATGCAGTCACCACACCAAGATTCACCATTACAGCCACCACTCCAAGCCTGCCCACATTCAGCACAATCGCAGACATCCACCCCTGTTACCACATCTGCAGCCATCACAACCACTGACACACTCACATGCAGCACATTGTCCATACCTCAGACACCATCCAACAGACACTCACCCATCCACCATGGCATCTCCCTGTACCTCTTCCCCCTCCTCCCAAGGCACATAAACACTGACACTCAGCCCCCAACAGACAACTAGCACCCACAAGCATACCTCACACGAACATGCAACAAAGATATCCACCAAGACACCTCCTACAACCACTCCCTCTACCTCCACTCCCAAACCCTTTTGCCATGACCGTCCACATGTGTCTAAAAAGGTGTGGAGTTTTCCCTCTTCCCTACTCCTCCACTACCCCGTGATACCTCCAAAAGGTCTGTGTCTATCCCCAAGTCCAGCGCATCCATCTCCAAGTCCTCCCCTGGCCCCTCCTAGTGCCCATGCCCCTCCGCCTTGCCAAGACGTCAACTCCTCCCAATTGTTCCCAGCCCTCCCATATCCCTTGCCCTAAGCCCTCCCTCCCAAGCCCAACCCCAAAGAGCCCTCTCCCAAGCCGAAGCCTAATCCCACCCTCCACCCTCCCAATCCCTAAAGTGACTGCCTGCCCCCTTGATGCCCCTACCCTGTTGAGGTCATTTAGCAGTCAGGAGACATGTAGGGGCACACAGATGTGCCATATGTACATTGTTGTTTGTGCTGGCATATGGCCTTTTATATTGTACATAGTTATTAATTTATTTGTTTATTTATTTTTCCAATATATCTGGGCCAACCAGTGTTGGTTCCATGGTCATATATTTGTCCTGCCTTCCTTTCCCCATGGCTTTTTTGATCTTGCCTGCTTTGGTTTGTGTGTGATTAACTTTTGTATGTGTGTTGGTTGTGCTGGCATTTGTGCCTGGGCTGCATGTGTGGGTATGGCCCTAGCATTTGTCCGGCTGTTATGGCTGTGTATTGTGTGTTGGACGTGTTTGTGAATGGTAAATGCATGTATGTTTCTATTGTGTGTATTGTTTGTGTTCACATGTGTTATTGGTTGAGTTGTGTGTCCTTGTGTGGTTGTACTGTGTGCATGTGTGTGTGTGGTGATTGGCATATCAGAACCATTGTGTAGTGTGTTTGCGTGGTATGACGTATGCTTCATGGTATGGCTGTGTGATTGTGTGCATTGGTTGCCTGGTGTTGTTACCTCTTGTTGTATGTCTGTTGTGTCAGGTGGAGGTGTTTGTTGTGGTTGCTTGGCAATGCATTTGAGATGTTGCGGTTGTGATGTAGTTGTGTGATTTTGTGGTGTTGTGTATTGTTGTGTTCGACTGTGCCGGTGCTGTGTGTCTGTGGGTTGGTATGTCTTTTGTAAGTGTGTGTTGTCCATGGTGTGTGTAGTATGTGTGTGTGTGTGTATGTGGCTGTGTGCGACTGTGCGTATCAGTGTGAGGTAACCTCTGTGTGTGTGTCACTCTTGCTACCTGTCCTGGATGTTGTGTGTGCATGGGTACTTTGCCTTTTACCTACAGTGTCAGGTAGGTTTGTGTACTCACGGTTGTTGTTGTCATCGCCGTCGCTGTCACTGGTTCCTGAGCCTTTGGCCGAGCAGGAGCAGTGGGAGGTCATGCAGTTGAGGTTCCATGGTGGCTCCAGAGAGGTATGTGTTACATAAGTGGGTGTCTCCTTTTATAGAGTTTGTTTCCACCAGGGTTTCCCTGATGGTGTGACCGCTGTGTAAACCTTGGCAGTGTGCAGCCTCATAATGTGTCCGGCAGGAACATGGTGTCCGCCTGCCTGAAGGTGTCTACCGTCATCCATGGTGTGCTGATCACAATGGAGGTGCCAACGTTTGTTTAGCTGTATTCTGTAGTGAATACTGCCTTGGTCATAATTTGGACGTCTTCTTTGCCGTCCTGTTGGTGGTATGACTGCCACCGCCAACATTGCAGTCCGGAGACCACCAGATTCATAATGACCCCCATAGTTTAACTTGGACCAATATACTCTTGAACTCTAATGTCACACTCACAAATCCATCCATATCAAATGGTAGAAAAATCAAAGCTCTCAGCAATTATGTCAGAGGGCTGCATCTAATTAATTTCTACAACTCAATTAAAAGTATAAAAAAAATATTGTTGACATATTATAGTGCAAGAGAATCCAGGCTCTTCCATACGTTCCAATTCCACCTGAGGATATGAACCACACTTTTGTCATTATTTTCACCACTAGATCACATTCATCATCACCCTCTTAGGTGGCAATGCAATACCCTTTCCACACTTTGAACCTTGTCCACACTCTCCACTCAACTTATTCAACAAAATGTCTATATTATATGAAACTTTACCTTGCATCTGTCCATGACTCTTTCTAAGATCCCTGCACACATGTATGAAATGCCCTATGCAGCCACATTGTTTGCAGTGATGGCAAAACACTAAGTACAAGCAGCAATATGTGCATTACTACGACACCTATAACACACACCAACTTTCTCTACCTTTTCAAAGTTTTTAGAATGGCTATAGCTATTTGACTGTGCGCCACCTGTATTGCTTTTATCTACATGGTATTTATCAGAACATTTTACCACACACATACACATCTTCAGTACTACTTTGTATTCTGTTGCCCTTAACCTTTGATGTCCACATTTCAGATTGTTCCGGAGCTTTTGCTGTGGAAGTGGCATCTTGCAGTTTAGGATCACCCATAAATGATCTTGAGTTTTTTTGTTTTTCACATGGACGTAATTTGGTCCCTAGTCATGTACTCAGTCATGGGACCAAAGTTACAAGTCAAGGATAAAACTCACAGAGCCATAAGAAATTCATCAAACAATTTGCCAACCTTTTGCACTCTTGTATGAAATGTAAATCTATTCAGAGCAATGTTGGTAGTGAGCTTAAATCAAAGTTTCATTCTCAAAAGCACTTCTTGATACAAATTATTTTCCCCTAACCTCTTGAAGGTGTTACTTGATGTAAGGTTCTAAAAACATCTTGACACTCAGATCCAAGACAGTGTAGCAATATGTTGTTTTCCCATTCAGATCCAATTCGTTCACCATCAATTGCTTTCATATAAGTAATAAACTCCTCCCTTCACCTCATCCAGGCTATGGGATGCTCTTTAAACATGTTGATAAAGGCTCAACTTGCATTGTGACTAAAAACAAAGTATTCAAGTATTAAGTACAATTCCTGAAAGTTATGTTCTTGCAAACAATACATTTTTATATACTGTACTGACCCAGTTTAGAAGGCCATGATGAAAGCAGGAAATTTGAATGTAAACCCACAATCACAAAACAACTAAAAAGTGTTGCAGATAGACCTATGACATACGTTTTGGCCAAACAAATGAAATATTCACCCAATTAAAGATGGCTGCAGCTTAAACGTGATGATGTAGTGTACCAAGTGACTCCTTCACATGATATGGTTCTCCAGGGAGTGTCTGTGTGATCACACTCTCATGATCCTTTTGGTCAAAGATAAACAGTGTCCTGTATCACGCTGTGGTGGTGGCTCTCTTCCTCACCACACACTGTGGTTGTGCCCACTCTACCGGTTGACATGCACACAAGCTGAGTGGCCAAGCATAATGCTGCAAACACGCTCACAGTCCTAATGTTCAGAGTGGTACACACATGCCGGCACAAGCAATGAAGGACATGGAATCCAGCATGAGGTAAGGTTAATTGCTTCAGTTGCTAAGACGATGCACTCGAAATAGTGCAAGCAGGGAATCCTTTACAAAATTAACAGAGGCCCAAATATCTAAACTATAGTTCAAAAGTTTAATTAAATCCACAAGTTAAACATTGGTTTCACAGATTGGAAGGTTGAATTGATCGAATGTCTAATTAGTTCTTGTAGAAGCACTCAACAAACAATGCAGAAAATGTGGTTCTTAGAGGTTGATCCACTCTTGTGCAGGACCCCTCTGTACCTCATCACTACTGAACAGGCATCCATGTTGAGTTTTATAAGATTTATTCTTAAAATATGCCAGCACAGCAAAACCACCCTTCAAGTCAGACAGTCCAAGATAAATAACTGCTTCCACTCTTCATTCTAAAGAACGAGCATGCCACATAATACAGAATGTAATCAAACCAGGACGGTAATGGGCTTTAACACTGTTATCAGAATGCAAGACACACCTTGAAACATTTTGTAACAAGCAACCACTGATCACTGTCTAATGTGGTGAAATAGTTCTGCTGCATCTCTTCAACTACTTAAAATATTAGTCAATCAAAAACTGTGGTAGAGACTGGGACTTAAATTAGTGCTCCCAGGTCTCACTTTATTTGATACAGCCCCACTCCACATACAAATGTGTCACAGACCTGTCCTAAATTAACATTGTCAATGCTCACTCTTATTTGACATGGTCCAGGAGGTATGTCATGTATACACTCATCCCTAAGCCACATGTAGACCTACTCATTTTAGATCAGGGGAGCTCCCAGGGGACTGTCTAATGTGTTATCAGAGAAATCTAATGTGATTAGACCAAGAGGAAAAACTCAATGTATAGCAACAGCATTTTCCAGTTATTTTAGTTTTGCTGCACTTTCCAGTTATTTTACACTCTGCAAAGTAATTAGAAGATGTAGTAGACATCATTTATGGGTGACCAAGGGTTGCAACTGCGACCCCTGGCTAGCCTCTTGTGACAACTGCCCCAGCCCTTGCAACCCCTGGCCTCACAGGTGGCAATATCAGTGCCAAGAACAGGGGTACTCTGCACTGCTTAACACCTGCCTTTTTTGTCATTATGCTATTAGTGAACACTATTTTATTAGTCACTATTAGTGCAATTAAAATTGGAGCACTTATAGGACCTATGGTGGCAGCTGTGGTAAGTAAAAATTGTTTTGTGTATGTTGTATGTATGCTTGGTGGTGAGAGTGTGTTTAAGTGAGGGAGAATTTACATATTTGCGAGATAATGTTTCTGCATGTGTAAGCATGTGTGTGAGTGACAGAAACGTGTCAGGTAGTGAGTGAGGTTGTGTAATACTGAGGCCCAAATTTGCTATTCATTGATGCAAGGCAACACTGCGCCAACTTGTTGCTGAGAGAGGAAAAGACATGCACCATAGCTAATAAGGTATGGGCATTTTTTCTCTCTGTGCTGGCACAAGTTTGGCAGCTGTGCACCAGCACACATACCCTTGTGCTAGAGTGCAAGGTGTGTACATTTTCTGGAGCATAGGTTTTGTAGTGGAAAGGGTCCCTTCTTGTACAAAATAATGCTTCAAGGCGTTTCCCACTATATATGTGTGCTGTACAATGCAACAAGCATGAAAGTTGGAAACACAAGAAGTGAAAATAATTCTCCTCATTATGCCCACCTTGAGGAGGCATATGACTTTGGTTCAAATTCCTGACTACCATTATTAGTAGATAGGGATTTGCATAAAAAATGCATGTGTGTTTGAATGGGAATGTCCATGCACCATCCATGGAACACCTTGAAACAAAACAATGCAAAGCAGTGCACAGCACAACTTTGCAATACTTTGTGATACTATTCAATGCAAATTCTCATTTGGTGGGGTTTTAGGGTCATGTGACAGGCCTCCCTGAAAAAATCAGGGTCAGGCTCACTCAAATTGATGCAGAACAGTAGCAGACAGTCTGAGAAAGCTAACCAATCAACTTACCGTTTCTTCGTGCCTTATTCAGATATTAAAGTGATAGAAAGGGGTTGAAACTTACGTGCAAAGTGTATAAACGAGCTCAACTGAAAGACATTGGAATGGCCCTTGTGTGCAGTATTAATAAAATGCTGACATATTAAAAGGTATTTTACACATTGTAATAATGATTTAATGATTTCTTCTTTGGCAAGGACATTTCCTGCTTAATTTTTTGTGCATATTCATGTTTAAATCACAGACACTATGCTCAAAACAGCAGCTATTCAATTTGGGACAGAGAAACTTCCCAAACATATCACTTTTTTGTTAGGGTTTGATATCTTGAATCTTACACTGCCTTTAAATAAAACACCTACATCACGAGCTTAATGGAAATATGATTTTGCAAGGCTGCTGCCTTATGAAAAGAGGCAGCTCCATAGAACAATTGTGTGGACACAGAGAAAGACCTAAACTGAAGACCACTTCTAAACTATTACGTGAATATATAGAATAAATTAAGTGAATATTTTATTTCATGAAGTGTGCTCAAGCGTAACTGTATTTTTTCAGGTTGTCATTGTTAGGACCGTCTCTATTCTAATCTCTCTTTAGGAGGGTTTTAACCACACCCATGCTACGTCAGTCACTTTCATTGGTTTGTGGGCTTGCCTTTTAAAATCTGTTTATTTTCATTCGTGAAAGGCATGCATACGTCATGCCTTTTCCGGTGTTTAGCCCTCCTCGAGAGCACCAGTAAACTACTGGAAACATACGAGACTCCATGTTTTCCGTGTGGTTTCTGGACTATTTTTTCTCTTTATTTGGTAACACAATCGCTCTGTGTAATCACGCTCGTGTTTTTTAAATTTAATGTGGCAAGAAAAGTCTGGTTAGGAGTTTACAACATTAATGGCTCTAACTCGACATGATGTGAGACCCGTTGCATTGCAAATGCTTGTTATTTTTACACAGGCTCTTTTATGCAATGAAATTGAAGGAACAGTGTTATTAAAATGGCAATCCCAGTGCTTCCACACAATAAAATATCATTATTTATTGATCAATAATACTTCAAGAGAAAATATTTTGCATCTTGAATAGCTTTAGGATCCTTTTTTTATCAATATGTTTTAAAACGACATAACAGTGAGATAATATTACTATAGAATGTGCTTCATAAATTGCCTTTTCTTGCTATATAATTCAATCAGCTGTATTACATAACTTGGTCCCTCACTGCTGCATAATTTGAGTGACCCTAGGGGGTGGGATATATTTAATTGATCAAGAAGAAGAAAAGTAAGTTATCCGAGCCACTTACACGTGCATTGCATGAAATGTGAAGAACACACTAAGCAAATAGTAAGAAACAAAAGTATTAGACAAACTTTTTTTTAATTATGTAAAAATTGTAATTGCTATGTATGATCTAAATTTGAGAGTGATTTTGGGCCTCCTTAGCGGTACAGCTGCTTGCAAAAATTATTGCTTACAACATATAGAGTGGGCTGTGCGTCAGGACCCTTATGTTATTTATTTTGTTTCAGTCTATCTGCTTTACCCATTGCTCTGCAAGATGATAAATCACTTGCTGTACCAACCCAAAGGTGCACTGCACATTTATCTATGTGAATTTGTGATGGCCGGCAATGCAAACATAATTTATTTTTGGCAGTGCTTAATTTGTAAATAAAAACATGCCGGGCCTCAAAGCTCTCCTCCTAAACACATGGCTTCTGCAATTAAATGTGTGAACACTGAACACCGAGGCAGCGTAATACTGAAGCCATCTCGGGCCTCTTAAATCCATTTAGATCCCCTACCTGCCCCTTCAGCTCACTCTTGCAGCTTTATGCTTTCTCCCATTGTGATGCTTTTTAGTTTTTCTCTTCCTACGTCTTTCCCATATGTGTCTTTTACTTGCAGTAAATGCTTAAGGTAGAAAAATAAGCGTGGCACTCAAAAATAAGTGCTGATCCTCCGCACCAGATACAACAAGCACAAATTAAGCACTGATTTTTGGTCTACATACTAAAGACTGTAGTTTGGAACATTCAGAGAGAATATGACTTGTCATGTTGTCAACCGATGCATTTTGTGAGGTGATTCCAAACTTGTACCGTATACAGGTTTGGTGTAGTGAGGACCATTTATCTCCTTTTATCTGCTTGAGATCTTACTACACAATTTGATGCCCCAGAGAAACATAACCTAGGACAACATATATGTTTGTTGGAGGTGGAAAACAGTATAGCACAGCTAGCTTGTGGAAAAGCTCCAGTATTTGACAGTATTCCACTGGAATTTTTTGCAACATTTATCAACCACCAGGCTCCCAAGCTTGTTGCATTGTATAACGAGATTCTTGACTGTGGTTTCATTCCTCTCTCGGCTCGTGGGGCCTTAATTTTAGCCCTTCTAAGACCAGATAAACCCTATGAGGGCTTGCCAGCATATAGGCAACTCTCCATATTAAATGTAGAATACAAGAATCTCAGCAACATTACCTCACAAACTCAATATCATTCATTCCTCCCAGAACAGTTTTATTCCTAGAGGCAATATGTCCTAAAACATACGGCAATTGTTGCAAGTAACAGAAACAGCCCCTAAGTCTTGACCCAATACAGCTAAATTCATAACTGTCATTCAATAAGCATTTTTTTTTTACTGAGGTGGCACCATCTACATGGGGTTCTACAATGTTTTGGCCTTGGAAATAACCTTTTTAGATGGACAGAGATCCTTTACGCCAATCTAGTGGCAAGAGGCAGGCTAAGAGGCCTCAGAGCAATATCAGGGTACCAGACTGGGCTGCCCTGTTATAGGATTCCTATTAGTTTAGTGGGACTGTGAATTAGATTAACAAGAACTTCAAAATATAGAGGCCCTCATTACAAGTTTGGTGGCTCACTGGATCGCCACGCGGGTGGTGGCACTGCTGCCAGGCCAGCGGTGCAGACTGCAATATTACAACCACAGCGGTGATCCAACTGCAACACAACCCAGACACCGCCACTACCGCCAGTGAGGTCAGACTGCCATCAACGGCGGTAGCCATCTCCAGGCTGTCAGGAGACAAATTCACTGCCCACCATATTACAAGTCAGCAGTCCACCAGGATTTCCGGGGCGGTGCCACAGCCACAAAAAGTCTGGCAGAAATCAAAAGTAGAAAAGGGGATACTCACCTCCAGGTACACGTGCGCTTCCGCGGCTGCCATGGCAAATGAACTGCAAGTCTTCCCAGCATTGTGTCTCGCCATACACCTCCAGGACCAGCGACGACGATGAAGGCCTCAAACCCCTCCTAGCACACACTGGAGGGAAAGGCAGCACTGCACATCCACACACTATACACTCACCAGGCACGGACAGCGAAGGCCACACACACATATGCAAACAAATGTACTGTACCAGCACACACATCTACACGCACACACAAAATGCACAAAGACAAACACAAAATACACACATCACACCAAACAGACATGTGCCATACACACAGCACAATGTACACACACACAACCAAAAAGTCATACACATCCACACACAACACCCCACAATCACACAACAATAACAAAACAAACACACAAACACAGTCATAGACAGGCACGTCGAGAAACACCACACAACCACACAAACAAAAAGCTCTATGTAGCAAGAACACACAATCAATATCACGGAACAGAAATCCAAACAATGGCACAGGTGAGATGCTGCGTACAACGGAATTCACAAACACAGCACCATACACACGGACTCTCACACCACTACCATACATTGCCACAAGCCAGCATACAAACACATCGCAATATGCACATGACGCAAGTCATCTGCCCAGCATATGCAGCAACACAGATACAACCCATACACAGACAACATACACCATAGCACACAGCTATCACACCACCATGTAGAAGAAGGAAACCATGACAAGTATTTTACCTTTGCATCCATGTTTCTGTGGGCGGATGTATTCAACATTAAAAACAATAAATAACTATTTACAAACATGGGCCTACTGGCCAGTCCGCTCTCCACATGTGCCCAAGGCACATAGGGCACATTCCAGAGGCCCTACTTGACTCCTGACTGCAAATACCACGTGAAAGGGTCATCAGTGAGGAAGGCAGGCACCTCAGGGGTGGGATGGGCTTGGGTTTGTAAGGGGGAGTCCTTAGGTTTGGGAGGGGGTGGGGCTTTAAACTTCAGTCTGGATGGTGGGGGAGGTTGTTTGGACTTTGGTGTAGGAGTAGGGATCTTAGATTTGTGTGAGGGTGGGTGTTTTATAGGGGCATGGGCAGACTGGGAGGTGGATGGACTAGGTAGGGGCAAGGGGACATGGCATTTAGGGGCAACACAGGGGGGACAGGACCAGGGAACAGGTCAAAGGAGGCAAAGAAGACATGGGCGGTCATTAGAAAAAGGTTTAGGAGTGGAGGTAGAGTGAGTGGTTGTATGATGTGTTGGTGTGCAGTACGTGGATGTAGGTGTGTGTAATGTGTGCTTGTGTGTAGTGGGTGTATATTAGGTGGGTGAGTGAGCGTGTTTGTGTTTCTTGGGAGGAGGGGGAAGAGATGCAGGGAGAGAGAATGGACAATGTGTGAGTTTATGTTGGGGTGGTGGCTGCAGGTCAGGTGGATGTGCTGCATGTGGTAGTGAAGGTGGTCGTTGTGAGTGCTGATGTGGTGTGTGGGGTGGGTGTCTACTTGTCTGCTCTTGTGGTGTCTGATGGTAGACAGGATTGGTGGCAGGATCAGAGTGTGATGTGACTGTAAGGGAGGAGGTGGGGGAGACAGTGTAGGAAGTGTCTGTTGTCGTGTCTGCTGATGTGTGTTGTGTGTGTGCATGCTTGTGTTGTCGCTTGTGGTGCCTATGTCTGTCTTTGCACACCTTGTCTGTTGTAGTGGGTAAATGCTGATCCATAGGTGTGCTCTGGATGGGTGAAGGGAGCGGGTCTTGGATTGGGTACAGGTAGTTGGAGGGGGGAAGGAAGATGAGGGTACACAGGCTGCCGTCAAGGAGGAGGCCAGAGCCTGAAACAATCTCTGTAGGCCAGCCAAGACATGTGGATGCCTTCCAGGTAGGCATTGCTCTGCTGCATCTGGGATGCCAGTCCGTGGATGGCATTCACTATGGTTGACTGCCCCACAGAGATGGACCTCAGGAGGTCAATAGCCTTATCATTGAGGGCAGCAGGGCTGACTGGGGCAGGGGCAGATGTACATACGGTGAAGGAAATGCCCACCCTCCTGGGTGAGCGGGCACAGGCAACTGGGTCGGGAGCTACGGGGAACGCGGTGCTAGTAGAGAGGGGTGGTGGACAAGGATGATGCTAGGTTGGTCCTGTATGGGTCCGTGACCACCAGGGAGCTACCATCAGAGAAGAAATCCAAAAGATGATGTTGTAGCTGTTCCAGTCTCCCCCGGGGTAGTCCCCTCGCCCTCCGTCACACTGGTCCCCTCGGCATCGGTGGACTCTGACTCCTGGGCCCTGTGGGATACAGCTTCCCCACTACCTGGTGCCCGTTCTTCTTCACCAGATGATGCTAATGTGCACATCGACAGAGATGGAAAGAGGAGGAGATTGGGAGAGAAAGAAAGGGAGGAAAGGGTCAAAACCTACTCATCTTGTACACATACCAACAAGATATCTACTCATCCCAGCTGTGACAAATAGTGACTATGATACAATTGCTATCAACATAGTTCAGGTAGCCATGACCAACTATGTAACCTATTACCTCACCGTTTCAGCCAAGAGACAATATTGAACATTCTACATGCCTGTCATCTGTCGTACTCACATGTCTACTAATTTACTACATGAAAATACGTGTCAATCATAACACAATGAAACAAAAAATAAACTTCAAGGGTACTGTATACACAGATGATATGACAGGTATGTGTGGAATAAATTTTGTACAGGTGTCTGCTTACATTGCAATGAATCATCTTTCAATGTACACTACACACACTTGTCATAACTCAAATACAGAGCTAACATGAATACTTTCGCTGAGTAAAGTAGAATCAGGGATAGAAAATGATGGTTGTAGAATGCATCAACATTGAAGTTTGTCTTCATTGAAGTTGACAATTTGGTACAGCACCACCTCATCAGTGCTTGCATGGCTTAACCAAGCTAACACACATTACTGCAACACAATTGGAGTGACAACCATGACTGTATACACCTCTAATTCCATTAGACTTCGTGAATACCTAAGTCCAGTAAGGGACACAGTAGAAAACCATACAAATGTCACCTAACGGTCTGCATTTCCCCTCTTGTGGCTGCTTTGCTGCCCTCAAGTGCCCGTCTAACTCGAGGTTGGCCACCGCCAGTATGCGGGCCATTAGGGGTTTAGGGTCTGATGGACACCCCTCCTTCTTTAGGAGGATGTCCCCAGATGGGCTTCTGTGGTCTTCCGGGCCCAACGTCTCAGGTCCTCTCACCACTTCCTTCAGTGGTGTTCGGCTGGCTATGGACCCACAGGGTCCGCACTTGTTTGATGATGGCTCTCCATAACCCTTTCTTTGGGTGGGCGCTGACCTGCATGGGACACATAGAATAAAGGAAAACATCATGTAGATGATACAGTACATCATCAGCATATTCCGACATGCAGCATTCACAGCACATGCATATACCCAGTACACTCTACACCACATATATGATAGGCATATTATTCCACCTTTCAGATGTCCCATTTCAATGTGCACACACTTTTGCTGTCAAACACCACACAAAATGTAAGTAATCAAATGTTGTACTGACCTGTTTAACTGGAGCACCCATACAACTGTCTATATAGGAGTAGGATCCCTTCCACCAGTTTTTCCAGTTTGTCTGGAGTGAAGGCTGGGGCCCTGTCCCCTGCAGTACGTGCCATTGTGGCTCAAAGATACAGAACACAGCAGCTCATGCAGTGGAGGTTTTGCTTGCTTGGGTGTCAGGAGTCAAGTGAGCTGGGCTATACAAAATGGTGGTCACAGCCGCAGCAGTCATGAACATCACCACCGGCGGTGATCATCCTTGGCCCCTATTTTCCTATAGACATCAATGTTAACCAATGAGGAGATGCACAACGGTTCCGACCGCCTTCCGCCATGACAACTCCTGCAGGTGGGATTAGGTCACATCCATCTGTCCTCTGCATGCAGGACAGGCGGCTGCCATTTTATATTATTAAATTAATTTTATGTGATCCCACTGCGTCATTACTTGAATATTTGTCTAAAATGCTCAATGTAAGGTGTCAACTCATTGGCAATCACATATGAAGGAGGTGTCAGCTGGCAATACTTCAGGTGTATGTTTACTTCCATGTAAGAACATTCTGTACTGTGTAACATATGGGAAACTATTGTTTGTTCATACCTTTTTTTCCTCTACACGTCCCTCTGTCACAAGTATGGCAATATGAGGTACTGCCATAATGTCTGGGTAGGAATGGCGTGTGGACAAATGTTTCCATCTTCAACATGCCTGACAACTTTCCAAACCAATCCTTTCTGATTGTCCAATGAGATTTATCGGTCACAACACTGTAAGAAATGTACTGAGTACTGTTTGTCCCCCTGCATAGGTACTGTCAAATCGGAGTAATGAGGAATGCACCTGTCTACCGGCCCTTAGTAGACCTGGAAACCATGGAAGAGAGGCACATTATGATGACCTATCGACTGAACCGTCTGACCATCAGGGAACTGGTTGCCCAGTTGCAGCCAGACCTCCTACCAGCCTTAAGAAATCCCATGCCATCCCTCCAACAGTACATGTGTTGTGTGCATTTTTTGGCTAGTGGCTTGTTTCAGGTGGCTGTGGGACTGGCACCAGGGATGTCACAGCCGATGTTCAGTGTAGTGTTAAAGGATATGCTAGATGCCCTACTAAAGCATATAGACAAGTACCTAAAGCTCCCACAACATCCAGAACTAAACAATGTTAAGGCTGCCTTTTACAACATTGCTCATGTGCCACATGTGATAGGGGCCATTGATGGTACTCACATCTCCTTGGTACCTCCTAGGGCCAATGAACAGGTGTACAGAAACCGAAAAAGTACATATTTGATTAATGTTCAAATGGTGTGTGTTGCAGACCAGTATATGTCACATGTGACTGCGAAATTCCCTGGTTCGGTACATGATTCCTACGTCCTGAGGAACAGCAGTGTCCCTGCATTGATGTTATAGCGAGAAAAGGTCTGGCTCATTGGTAAGCGTACTGCTGTCCATGTCAGCCATCTGCACTGCCTCTCTACACAGTCTGCTCTATGCCTCACACAGTTCCCTAATGTACTGCTCCCATGTCTACACAGGTGACTCTGGATACCCCAACCTGCCCTGGCTCCTGACTCAAGTTAAATATCCAACTACAGATGGGGAGGACAGGTACAATGAGGCACATGGCCAGATGAGGCGTTTGATAGAGAGGACTTTCAGCCTAAAGAAAGCAAGATTTTGTTGCCTCCATGTGTCCGGTGGTGCCCTACAGTACCGACCAGGGAAGGTCTGCAAGATCGTTGTTGCATGCTGCATGCTACATAATCTGGCCCTGAGAAGGCACATCCCACCATTGTAGGGGGGCATTGATGCAGGAGCTGTAGCTGAGGCTGGTGACCCAGATACTGATGAGGAGGCAGACAAAGAGGAGGTAGCTGACAACAGGACTGACCTAATTCAACAATAACTTCAATGATTCTCAGGTATGGGTGGTCTAAAGTTTAATGAACAGTTGAACCCTGTATGGGAGCTATGATTTTGTCCTTCAATGTTGCATGCATCATGTTGTATGAGACTACTGCCTTCCATCTTTGTTTACAAACCTGAAGGGATGCTGACTTAACATGAGGGGAAGTGTAAAAACAATGCTGCCATATACATGTGATGAATGCTGGTGCCATTACATATCATCCTTAGAGATGTATTCAAGTTGTATGGTCCCAAGTCTGTATTGATGAGACAATGGAATGTACACATCTTTGAATTGTCCTGTTCAGCAGACCTATCATTTTGTACTATGAGTTGCTGTCTGGCATCTTCCTGTTATTGACAGTGTGAGGTGGTGTACTGTTGGGGATGTCACCTATATGGTAATGAATGTTCCCATTACTTTGCATGTGTGTAACTGACAGTCCTAGCCTGTAGATATATGATTTCCTACCCACTGCAGCATGTATCCTTTGTATGTGAAATACTGCTGTATGTGTATTATAATGGTCTACATGGGTTACTTCAAACTTTTCCCTATTTTTGTTCCTAATCAGGTCACACAATCTGCTTCCTGACATGACTGTTGGCACCCTTGCTGTTGGATGTTACTACCATCTGGATTTACTGACACACCTGCTGAAAATTCATGCTAAATATGTCACTCTGACAAAATTGTTGTACAGATATGTGTATTTGATTACTGTTTGGCATCAAAGATGTCACCTTTAAACAATGAAGACACATACACCATCATTAGTTTTTATTGTGTGTTTCACATCACAGTTCAGAGGAGTAGGGTCATGGTTTCTGAAATTATCAGAGTGGGTGGTCCAGCTTTTGGTTCCACAGGTCCTGTATCCATGACCCTGAGGTTAATGGGGTTTGGCATTGGACAGTAAACAGGTTGTATCAGTGGCACACAAGGGAGAATGTTCAGGATAGGGATCACTTCCTGGCAGTGTGTTTAGTCTTGGCCTCAGGTCCTGCAGGATGACTGGATGGATGACCTCTTTTGCTGGGGGGTTCCTCAGCTGTTGGGGCAGGAGTGCTAGTAGCCTGTAGGTCCTCTTGCTGGGCATCCATTCCAGTAGCTGGGGCAGATGTTAAGGGCACAGGTGTTCTATGACTACTAGATGGGTGGAGGACACTGTTGGGGGGAGGACACACGCTGGATTCTTGTGAGTTCAGTGAGCACCTCTACAAAATAGACCATGGTGGCATTGTGTGCCTGCCACTGCTGCATGGCCTCCTGATGGTATTTTCTCTGCAGCCTCTGGTTCCCCTGCAAGGTGGTGAGTATTTGGCCCATCATGTCCTGGGATTGCTGGTAGGCTCACAGGACTCTGGAGATGGCTTCCTGGCCAGTCATGTTATGTTGCTGCCTTATCCCTTGTCCCACAGTTTCTCTCCCACTGACCCCTTCTCCTGTGCCTGTGCCCTGGCACAGTGTGCCCACTCTCCCTGACAGCAGGACCTTTATTGTTTTGGGTTTGGGGTGTCCACTCTGGTCCCTGTACTGTGGGGCACACTCATGAATGATTTGTCCATGGGAAACACGTTTGGAAAGGTTGACCCAGTTGTGCTGTTGGTGCCACAAGGGAGGGGAATTCTGTTGTGGGCAGGGTGAGGTTGGTGGTGGAGGACTGACTAGTCATGCCTGATGGGCCTGCTAAGTCGTCCCTTTCCAGACATCAAGGGGCATATTTATACTCCGTTTGCGCCGAAATTGCGTCGTTTTTTTTGACGCAATTTCGACGCAAAACTAACGCCATATTTATACTATGGCGTTAGAGGCGAATAGCGCCAAAGTTCCCGGAATGTGCGTCATTTTTTAGCGTGAACCCCTTCCTTGCGTTAATGATATGCAAGGGAGGCGTTCCCGTCTAAAAAATGACTCCCAGGCCTTTACGTGGTATTTATACTCCCGGGCAAAAGAGACGCCCGGGAGTGGGCGTTGCTAAAAACGGCGCATTTGCGCCGCTTTTTAACGCCTGGGTCAGGCATGGCGTTAAGGGACAAGTGGGCTCAAAATGAGCCCAGAGTGCCCTCCCCTGCCCCCAGGGACCCCCCCTGCCACCCTTGCCCACCCCAGGAGGACACCCAAGGCTGGACGGACCCACCCCAGGGACATTCAGGTGAGTATTTTTTTTATTTTTTTTTTATAATTTTTGGTGGCATAGGGGGGCCTGATTTGTGCCCCCCTACATGCCACTATGCCCAATGACCATGCCCAGGGGACAGAAGTCCCCTGGGCATGGCCATTGGGCAAGGGGGCATGACTCCTATCTTTACAATGATAGGAGTCATGTTGATGGGGGATGGGCGTCGAAAAAAAATGGCGCAAGTCGGGTTAAGACAATTTTTTCGACGTAACCTGACTTGCCCCATTTTAAGACGCCCATGCGCCATTTTCCCCCTACGCCGGCGCTGTCTGGTCTACGTGTTTTTTTCCCACGCAAACCAGGCAGCGCCGGTCTGCTTGCGCCGTCTAACGCCATTCCATAAATACGGCGCCCGCATGGCGCTTCAGAATGGCGTTAGACGGCGCAAAACTTTTTGACGCTAAACTGCGTTAGCGCAGTTTAGCGTCAAAAAGTATAAATATGGGCCCAAGGGTATTGTTCCTCTATTGGTCCTACTTCAAGGGGCCGGCTTTCAGTCTCTGGCAACCTCTGCTGTGTGACAGTACTTGGGATGCCTGTGGAGTGAGTGAAAGTTTGTTACATGATGGTATAGTAGTTGTGGTACACATGGTTGTTTGCTATCATTACCTGACCAGTAATGGCATTGACAGTTTCTTGACAACTGCTAGTTCTTGTGTATATTGGAAGATGCTATTGTTTTTTTTTTGCTACATAGTTGATGGTGGTCTTGACTGCTGTCATTGCCATGTAGTGATGTGCATTCAAAATCTCTTGATGCTGAAGGGGGGGGTGGCATGGTTATACATGCAGGTGTCCAAATGTGGATTGGAATTAGCAGTTCTAAAATGGTTTGGAGTGTTGCATTTTGGTAGTTGTTGTACCTGCTGCAGGGTGAGAAATCCATGCACTCGGTGGGTCTGTGTGGGAATGGTGTTAGTGGTAAGGTGTAACATGCAAGGGTGGGTATTGGGTTTAGGGTGGATTGGTGCAGGTGAGGGTGATGTGAGTGGGTGACAGGGTGGTGGGCGTACATGCTGCGCAGGAGTACATAGTGCCCAGGAATGTTGTTGACTTACTAGAGTCTAGTCCTCCAAGTATTCCCTTCAGGCCCTCTTGGTGTAGGATGGCCAAGACCTTCTCTCCCCATGATGTGAACTCATAGGGAGGAGGTGGACCACCGCCAGTCTTCATTACGACGATTTGGTGTCTCAATGCCATGGATTGTACCTTCCCCCATAGGTCATTCTACCTCTTCCTGATGTCGTCCCTTGTGCGTGGATGGTTTCCCCTGCGTTCACCCTTTCAATGATCTTCTGCCATAACTTCATTTTCCAGGCTATGGATGTCTGCTGGATCTGTGCTCCGCACATATGTGGCTCCACTCTGAGGATTTCATTGACCATGACCCTCAACTCCTCATCTGTGGTTGTGGTGGTTGTGATGTGAGTGGTGGAGTGTGTGATGTGCTGTTTGTTGGGGTGTGGTTGAGTGCTATGGTGTACTTGTGGTGTTTGTGTGCAGTGGGGATGTGCATGTTGTGTTGCTGATGGTGTTGTGTGTTGCGTGAAGTGTGATCAGTGTGATGGTGCCTATGATATATAGGTGCAGTGTCTTCTGTTAGTGCAGTCTTCCCACTCTCTGTCAAAATTTCTGGATGCAAAGGATTGTGATTGTGTGTAGGGGTGTGTGGTATAGTGCTGTGATCAGGTGTGTGTGGTGTGTGTATGTGTATCAGATGTGGGGTATTCATATTGTCCAATGTGGTATTGTGTTCTAGTGGAGGTGCGTTTTTGGCCGCAGCGGTTCAGACTGCTAATGGATTACCGCTGTGCAAAGACCGCGGTGTTGATATGTGAGTCATAATTTGGAGGGTGGGATGTTGTCGGCGTGGCGGTGCTGGCAGTGGAACTGCATCTCTCCCACCATTGGTCAGGCTGATGATTTCCTTTTTTTTTTTACTGTTTTTGGCCAGTGTTCTGTTGGTGACTCCTAATACAGCAGTTTTCAGACCGCCATCATCTTTCGGCACCTGCTTAGACGGCGGTCTTCGGGAATTACCGCCAAAGTTGTACTGAGCACCTTAGTCTTCTTATGTCATCAGTTAAATGTTGATTTGTTTTGGCTAGCTTACACCTCCTCATCTAAACCCCTATCCTGATCAGAGTAATCAATGTTATTAGTAACATCGAACAAGACCACTCAGACTCCCAAAGAATTAATGGAAACAGATAAAACCCTTTCGTTTGTTACTTTTGCAAGCCCACGGTATAAACAAGAAAGATATGAAAATGAATTTTCAAAACATCTATTAGAAATAATTGTATTCTTGTAAAGAAAATGTGAACTGCGATGATTAGGCAGATGAGACATGTTATCATAAGCATTATTAAAATGGTAAAAAAAATAAACCATTCAACCATGTTAATTGTTACCAAAGTTACCTTACTGCTGTCTATCGCTAATACTACAATAAAGAGAGCATAGAGGGAGTAACCTCTGCCAGATATATTGGGATAGTCTAACCCCAATACCTTGGTATTAAGTGTCAGGTAGGCTGGTCTAAATGTACAGTCTATCTGCCTTCACAACATGGAGGTCAGAGTCAGCAGAGCTGCATAGCACAGTTCACAATGGTTCCATGGTGACCTCATCATGAAGTGTTCATCTCACCAAGCCTAGCATGGATGTAGTTTACATAATAAAACAGTGTCCTTATCGCACTGTGGCTGAGGTGCAGAACATCTTCATTGGTTTGTCTTGAATAAACAAGTCTCTCACGTGCACAGAAAATGAAACAAGGGCACTGCATTCTGAGTGTATGCACTTGGAACTTAATGTGCAGATTACAGGGCGGCAATGCCTACCAGGAATATACAGCACATTCTCATGTTAGATAAAAATATTTTAAATGTAACCATCAGAAAAAGATGTCAAGTTAAAAAGGAATTCTAAAATAGATGACTTAACGCAGGCCCTACAACAGCCCCATTTTATCCTTGCTATTTGTATTGGAAGTTGAGTCATTTGTGGCGTGAGCCATTTGTGGCACTCCTGAGGCAAGTAGGCAGGGAATATTACTTGCAGATGCTGTTTTCCATGGGGAAATGACATCACATGGCTATACATGTTGTTTTTAAAACTTTCCATTGAGCATGGGTGTCTGCATTGGAAGAGGGGCACTGCCCCCCTTCAGATTTAAGTATAGCCTGGTGTGCAGGCTCACAGTGTAGTGTAACACTATGACTGTCATAGTGTTACCTTGCCTCAAGATGGATGCCATTAAAATTTTGCCCCCCTGGAAGAATTTCTACGGACGCTCATGCCTTTAAGTAAACTACAAGTATGCTGGAAGACTCATATTGCCTGCCACATCACTAGAAAGGTATTAGAGAAACGTTTTGAATACCCCAGCAAAATCTTCTGCATTACCCAATTTTAAAAGATTCAATACTTTCAAAAATACTTTTGCATGCTCCCATATACAATTAGTAAGCTGACCTCTCCTGGCACAACAGCCTGCCCTCATTGCCACGCAGAGCCTGCAAACATTTTTCATATGAGATGGAACTGTCCCACAACTGTCCCATGTTGGTGAAAGGTTCAGAAACCATCAGGAAGGCTATTCAACCCCAGGCCTTTGTTCTTGCCCAAAACCTAAATGAGGTAAGGCTGGGACAAAATTAAGTGACCTATTGCTGATAATAGCAAAAAGAGCCATCACAATGCACAGGGTAGCTGCGGCAGACCCACACATCAAAAAGTGCATCACGGTCATTAAAAAGTTACTTTCTAGTGAAAGCACTGCACTACATAGAGAGACAAGTATTTGCACTGCAATGGGTCTTTCTTTTGCTCGAGTTAGAGCTATTAGCAATGTAAATTCCAAACAGGACTTTTCTTGCCACATAAATTGAGAATGAAAAGTAAAACAGTTGACATAAGCTAGACAATTCAAAGCTCTACGGTAGCCAAGAACGCGAAGAAAAGATTCAAAAGGAGAAGAAGTTTACTCTCAAACTTACGGCAATTGTGCGATTATCCATGTAACAGGGTCGATGGCCCAGGCGGTAGGAAAACCATCCTAAGGAGGGACAAAGGTGAAGCATTTACCAATGAAGATAAAGGATTTTCTAAAGGCAACCCCATGAACGAGTACTAGTGATATATATGTGGTGGGCGTGGTTAAAAGCCCACAGATAGGTGACAACACATCAGAGTGCTTGCGCATTCGACCTAAAAACCCAGGTCAGCACCACTATGGCCTCTGTTCACATGACTGCCCTTCCCTGCTCTGGTCTTGGCCTGTTACCACTACCTCTGTGAACGTCCAGCTGCTGAGACGAAGGGGCCTATTCACAGAGGCGTTTGGGGGTATGGAAAAAGTACTCCTCTATTATTCTTACACATACTTTTACATGACTTGGTGAATTGTCCCCAAATACCTCTAAAATTGGAATACAATAGAAACATTCAGGGAATATTCATCTACAATCAGTACAAATAGAACGGACTGTGACTTCTTTGCACTTTTACTAATAGGGAGATCTGCAGCGGAGTCACACGGCCATGTAACATTAGGAAAAGGGCACTCCAGTCCCGCCCTGTACTCATTAATGCTTTTTTTAATGGGACCATGGTTATTCATCTTAAAAGTAGGTCCATTTAGACAGGGTTGGTGATAATCACATAAAGACATGAAATTGGACTGTTGTCAAAAAGGAAATAGTATGACTAGTGTTTTAAATGTTGCTGGTACTGTCAGATACTAATTACCTGCACTTCGTTTATTTTGAGAAAGAGAGTAACTGCACTTTCTAGCACAACTGTAATACATTTAATTGGAGAGTACCAGCACTTCTCTGAAACATGTTCTCTTGTATAGGGTATCCACGCTTCTATTTCCCTATTTCAAACACTGGAGGTGACAGAGATACCTGCAGAGGTGCGAGCCATGATGAGATGTGACATCATCAAGAATGTCATAAGTGTTTTTGCAACGTTTTAAACAAATCTGGAAATGCAATTTTACCTCTTGAAGTGCAGACTGGCTGACTAGAGAATTCTCTCTGCACATGGTCTCTGTTTCAAAAGAAGGTACCGTAGCTATAGCTCCTCCCAAATTCTGGGTCTCGCACACTTGAGGTCTTCCCAAGGGGCCTACCAGCACCTAATCTCTGGCCATCAGCTCGCCAAACCTTGCAGTCAGCAATTATCAGAGATGGTTTGTGGTTGACCAATTAGTGCTGCTAATATTTCAAGCAGGTGCCATTTTTTTGTGGCCTTGACCTCTAAATATTGTAATAACAACTGCCAAACTTTTCACGCAAATATTGACACTGGCAAAGCACATCAGATTGAGATGCTGACTTTTTCATAGTGTGAGGTGTTTTTTTTGTCTAAAATGTTGGTAATTGCAACAGAACTTCCTTACTGCTCAGACCTCGGGTCACTGACATGTACCTGGCAACAAATCTCGAAGCCATTTGTTTCTGCATAGCAAGGGTAGTGTGGACTGTGAATTGCACTTTGGCAATACAAAGCACACCATTGCATTTATCTGTTTATTTAAGCTCCCGTTTAACATACTTTTTTCTATATATTTGTAAAAACACGCCCCATGTTTTAAATTGTTTATATAAATGGTACCAATTTAAACCATAACACAAAAAATAGGGCTTTAATTGTGCATTGATGATGAAATGGATTATTTTTTAATATTGGTTATACCATTTTTAATTTGAAACTTTGGACATATACAGCAGTGGGATTTCGAAGGGCATCCAACCCATCACTGGGGACTACCCCAAACTGTGCACAGACTTAGGGCCTCATTATGAACATGGCGGTCAAGACCGCAATGATGGCGGCGGCAGAAATTACCGCCACCTGCATGACGGTCTGGACCTCCATACTACAAGCAAGGGAAGAGTGACACAGGTGGCCCTCTGCCACTGCCAGGTTTCGGCCGACAAAGAGCCTGACAATGGAGGATTTTTCTATGCGACAGGGCAGTGCTGCAAGCAGCGCCACCATCCAGATAGAGAACCCTTGTTCCTCCAGCCTTGCCCTGGCAGTTTCCCCCGCCAGGGAAAGTCTGGTGGAAGGGGTGTTCTGGGGCCTTCCTAGGGGCCCCTGCACTGCCCCTGCACTTGTGAGTGCAGGGACCCCCGTGCACAGCCCCGTTGCGCAGGTCACTGCCCGATTTACAGGCAGTGATATGCCCGACGGGTGCTGCTGCACCGGCTGCACTGTGGCATTGACGCCGGCTCCTTGTGGAGCAGTTGACAATGTCCAGGCCCAGCACAATGGAATGTATATTATCGTGCCGGCGGGGTCTTCTAGGGGCTGGCGGTCTAGGTTTAGACCGCCAGAATGAACGCGGTGGGGAATGCCGCCATGTTCATAATGACCCCCTTAGACCCTGTATCCTAGCCATGTGCCCAACCCTTAGCAGTGTAGTCAACTCCTGCTTTGCATGTCATTTATTATCTGTCCCACCTTTTTTTTCAGTATTTTTTTAGTACCACAGTACTACAGACCCTCACTGTGGCCTCAATGAGTCTTTCGGTAGTACTGTAGGAGGTGTCTCCTAGATAATCTGCATAGGAGTTGTGACACTCATAGGACACAGATAGAGGGCCGGGACGGTGTTCTCCTTAAGAACAGATGAGGGAATGTTTCCTTAAAGACAACATTTAAAGCAGCATCTTAAAATACAGTGCATAATAAAGAATGGACTTAGAAATGGAGTTTGACAACAAAAAATGTGGAAAACCAGGAAGGTTTAATCAAGTTTGAAGTGCAATACAGAAAGAATGAAAATATAGCATCAATCTTAATAAATTGACCAGGTAACATAGAATTTAATTGCCATGAAAGCTCAGAGAGTTCAACATAAAAGCAGCAATTAGCAAAATCTGAAAAATAAAATAAGTTCAAAAGGTGCAGCAAATTCACGGAAATTCAGGCAGCATCCCTAGTAAGGATACAAAATGATCTGGCTTACCACCAAATTTGGGGGTCTATTTAGTCAATTTCACCACTAGAAATGATAGAAACTACAATGTCAGCATGGTGTGAGCAAAAGCAGCACTATGCCAGCAAATCACGTTTAAAATGTAATATAAGCCTGTCGTCCTAACACCATCCCAATACGTGATTATTGACTCGCCTCTTCTGATCTAATGCCATCTGGACGTGCCAGAACATACTAGTTACATGAACAATAAAATGTCCTTTCAATGAATGCAATACATTGTGAAAGATGGAAAGTATCTAAAGGCTTCCTCCAGAGTCTTCAAAAACAACATCATTACGAAATAAACAATGCACATTTTACTGAGTGCAGTGTCAATGAGATATAAGTGGTGGTTACAACTGAGCAGTATATATATATATATTCAAGACCTTGAAATGCAAGAATTGTGAGGTTTATTATACTGAAGGAAAAGGAATACTTTTGAAATGAGATGTGGAGAAAATATTGAAGATTAAGAGGGTCATTACAACCCTGGCAGGCAGTGTTAAAGCTGCGGAAATACCGCAAACAGGCCGGCGGACAAAAAAAGGGAATTATGACCCTGGCAGAAACCGCCAACAAAGACAGCCACTTTAACACTTCGCCCGCCACGGCGGTACAGACAAGCAGCGCGGCGGTCACCGCCAACAGACAGGCGGGAGACAATGTACCGCCCACAGTATTACAACCTGCCAATCCGCCACCTTTTATGGGGCGGATTCACTGTGGATAAAAACACGGCGGAAACAGCTTTTGCTATGGGAAAACGCTCACCTCTACACTTCCCACGAGGAACGAGGACTCCATGGAGCCGGAACTCCAAATACTCCCTGCCCTTGTGTTTCTGCTCCTCTATGACCAACAGCTACGTAGGAGCCGAAGACAACAGTGAGTACTGCACCTATGACACGGGGAGGGGGGAGGCAAAAGTTAGGGGGACACCCACCAAACACCCCCACGCCCACCCTCGCATATTACAACATACACACCAATGCATTCACAAAAAATCACAGTAACAACCCACAATTCCCCCGGAAGAATGAAAACACAAAGCGAAAATCAGTCAAACAATGTAATGTGCCAATATACATGTCATACAAAAATATACAGATATATATTTGAAAATCAGTCATAATTATATACAATACGAGTAGTGCAGATATGTACATAACAATGTCCGTGCACCATCAGTCCAAAAATGCATGGGCGAGGCCCACAAACGATACCTGACCACAATCGGAGAGAACACTGCTGGGGCATCAGATAGAAATACTACAGGCACCTCAGGGGGAAGGGGGGGCACCTCAGCCGTATGACTGCAAAGCCAGATCCACGACCGGGCTCCTTGCCCATTTATGCCATCCTGGGGAGTGCAAAGCTACAGTCTCTCAAGTCTCTACAGTGGGTGGTTTGCCCACTGTGCCATCCTGGAGAGTGCAAAGCCACAGTCTCTCAAGTTGATGCAGGTCTCTACTGGTACTGGGGGGGACTGGTGCCCAGACTGGATGAGTCTCCCCGTGAAAGGTCGTGTCCTGTCACTGTCCCAGCTGCACATGGGATAAGGATGCCTGATGTGGCGGTCCATTCATTCCTACCCGGTGCTTGCCCTGTTCAGCGGTGCTTTGCCATGGTGGTCTTTGCCCTGTTCAGCGGTGCTTTGACATGGCGGTTCAGGACTGTTCAGCGGTGCTTTGCCATGGCGGTCTTTGCCCTGTTCAGCGGTGCTTTGACATGGCGGTACAGGACTGTTCAGCTGTGCTTTGCCATGGCGGTCTTTGCCCTGTTCAGCGGTGCTTTGACATGGCGGTTCAGGACTGTTCAGCTGTGCTTTGCCATGGCGGTCTTTGCCCTGTTCAGCGGTGCTTTGCCATGGCGGTTCTGATAAGGACATTGGTGTGTGGCATGACGTTCTCTACACTGGAAATTGGTGTGTGGCATGACGTCTTCTACACTGGACATTGGTGTGTGGCATGACGTTCTCTACACTGGACATTGGTGTGTGGCATGATGTTCCATCATTGCCCAGCGGGGCTGTGGCAGCCGGGGCCCTCCAGGGCACTGACTTCGGCGGTGGTGGTGGTCTCCTTACCAGTGACGATACTTGGGCCCTCCTGGGCACTGACTCCGGCAGTGGTCTCCTGACCAGTGATGATACTTGGGCCCTCCTGGGCTGTGACTCTGGCGGTGGTCTCTGGACCAGTGACGATACTTGTGCCCTCCTGGGCTGTGACTCTGGCGGTGGTCTCCTGACCAGTACCGATACTTGGGCCCTCATGGGCTGTGACTCTGACGGTGGTCTCCTAACCAGTGACGATACTTGTGCCCTCCTGGGCTGTGACTCTGGCGGTGGTCTCTGGACCAGTGACGACGGTGCTGGCGGTTGTGTCTCGACCGCCAGAAATGATGGCACACTTCTCCGCCGTGACACTCACAACAGGCTGGGCAGACTTCCTCTGGCCCTTCCCCACCTTTGGTGGAGTCACAGCTCACTCTCCAATCCCGTTGGAACCCATGTCAGTTGTTTTCCCACCAGGAGTCTTAACACGGTCCCGTCGTCCACTCTCCAATTTTAGAGCCTTTACAGGGGGTGGTCTGCCAGTGCCTTGGCTCCGGGTCCTACTGCCTGCCCTGGTGGCCGGTGCACTCCACAAACCTTGAACAGGCATCACTGGTATTGGAGGCTTTTTGGCGGAGGCGCTACGACGGGACTGATGAATTGGAGGAGGAGGTGGGGGCAAAAAGGTTAACTTTACAGAAGGACAGTTTCTGACGAACACTGGGATGGGTAGCTGGAGGGGGTCTGGGAGTGGAGGAAGAGGAGGTGGTTGTCGGAGGTGTCACTTTAGCTGTTTTGGGTGCAGGTGCAGGTACTGGAGGCTGTTGTGAGGTGGATGGATGTTGGGTGAGTGATTGCCGGCGTTTGTGTACTTTGGGAGGGGGCGTCACAGACACACTGGGAGAGGACACAGGGGACGTGTAAATGGCAGTGGAGGTGGTGAGTGCAGGTGAGCGGCTTACGGTGCTGGGTGTCCTGGTGCGATTCATGGTGCCTGTAAATGTGGTGCATGCAGGTGTGTGTAGACGAGACTGGGAGGGAGGAGGGAGAAGAGGAGGAGGGGGACACAGTGGAGGCAGTGGATGTTGCTTTGTCTGTATGTGGGTGAGGCTTGCGAGAGTGCCTGTGGTGTGTGTGGTGCCTATGTTTGCTTGAGCTACTTGTGTGTGTTGACTTGTGTGCATGCTGGTCCGTAGGTGTGCTTGGGATGGCCTGGGGTACAGGAGATTGGGTCTGGGTGGAGGAAGTTGGAGGCTAGACACAGGGACAATGGCTGCCATCAGTGCTGAGGCCAGAGATTGCAGGGTTCGCTGAAGGACAGCCTGACCAGAATAAATGCCCTCCAGGAATGCATTACTGTGTTGCAACTCTCGTTCTATACCCTGGATGGCATTCACAATGGTAGACTGCCCAACAGTGAGTGACCTGAGGAGGTCAATGGCCTCCTCACTGAGGGTAGCAGGGGTGACTGGGGCAGGGCCTGAGGTGCCTGGGGCGAAGGTGATGCCCACCCTCCTGGGTGAGCGGGCACGGCGCGAACGCTGAGGGGCTGCTGGGAGGGCGGGGCTGGTAGGGGAGGTGGCGGCTGTACCTGTAGAGGTGGGGGGCACAGATGATGCCGCCACCACAAGAGAGTCCCCATCGTCGAACGAGTCCGTGTCGCTGCTTGGTGATCCGTTGGCCGACGTGAAGCTCCCCTCACCCTCCGTCCCACTGGTGCATTCAGAGTCCGTGGTGTGGCCCTCCATGGCCATGTGGGATGCAGCTCCCTCGTGCTCCGGCGCCACTGTACCTCTGCCTGTTGATGCTGATGTACAAAAGGAAAGGGAGAGCAGAAAAAGGGGGGGAGACAGAAGAAAGAGAGTTTTAGTGCATGGCATACCGCTACCGTTGGCGGACAAGACAAACGCAGCAGCCCCCTGCATTACGCCGTGCTCCTGCCCTCTGCACATGCAATTTCTGGGATATGGCCTATATGGCAATGGTGGACATCTGCGCACATAGATGCCACAGGGACAACTATACCTCGACTTGCCACTCTGCTGAGGTGGGGTAGAGTGCCACATGGCCTACATTACGGAGGGGCCTTGCCTACCTAACTCGCCCTGGCCTAGGGACACCCACAGCCCACATCCCCCACCCAGACACCTCCACTGCACGCAAAGTCCGCAGAATGAGAGGGTACTCACCCCCTTGTGTCTGCTGTGATGCCCTCAAGCGCCCATCCAACTCCGGGTAGGCCACTGCCAGGATCCGGAACATCAGGGGGGTCATGGTGCGACGGGCACCCCTCCCACGTTGGGAGGCCATCCCCAGCTGAGCCTCCGCCGTCTTCTTGCTGCAGTGGCGAATGTCCTCCCATCTCTTACGGCAGTGGGTGCCCCGTCTCTGGTGGGACCCAGGGTCCGGACCTCCTTGGCGATGGCACGCCAGATGTCCCTCTTCTGGTGGGCGCTGACCTACATGACATGCACAAGGGAAGAGGAACAGTCATTACCAACTGCACCGTTGTTGTGAGTGGCCCCCTCCCTACTCTGGCCATTTGGCCCATTCATTCACATGCATTAATGTTCTATGAACTCTGCCCCCTTCCCTCTTCCAACCAGCCCTCTCCACCCAGGCCTAGCCCATACAACGTTCTCCCTGTGTACTAACCTGTTGGTCTGGGGGACTGTAGAGTAGCGTGTACTGGGGGAGGACCCTGTCTACCAGTTTCTCCAACTCCTGTGCAGTGAAGGCAGGGGCCCTTTCCCCAGACGCAGCAGCCATCGTCGCTTCCAGACCAAGGTCACAGCAGCACTTGCAGTGTAGGTCCTCTCCTGTCGAAGGTCAGGTATCTAGTGATTGAACAGATAGAAAATGGCGGTGATGTCCGCAGCGGTGACGTCCGCGGCGGTGCGCATCATCACCGCCAGCGCACCTGTTCATTGGCTCCTGGGACCAATAGGGTCCAATGTTAACCAATGCAGCATTGCGCCGCGGTCTACGACCGCCTACTGAGATGGTGTGCAACGCCAGCGCAGTTACCCCACAATCCCATTGTCCCAGTTTAGAGGTCAGGCAGCCGCCATTTCAGGGGCCCACATGGCTTCATTTACTACTGCGTCACACATAGCTAGGCCTACACTCAACACACATACAGGAAGAGTTGTGTGAGTGGTGTAGTCTTGTGTGTAACTGTGGGTACATACCTGGAGGAATAATGACTGGTTCTTCGCTGTTGTCCTTCGTAGGCACCGTCAGCTGGGACATATGAGAAGATGGCGGAATCCTCCGGTGTACCGACCGCTGGTGGACCTGTTGACAATGGAAGAGAGACATGTCATCGTAACCTGCCGGTTTGACCGTGCCACAATCCAGGAACTATGTACCCAGTTGGAGCCAGACCTGATGTCACCAATCCCCCATCCGACTGGAATCCCCCCTGATGTGCAGGTGCTGTCAGTGCTCCATTTCCTTGCAAGTGGCTCTTTTCAGACAACTGTGGCCATGGCATCAGGGATGTCCCAGCCTATGTTTTTCAACGTGTTGTCCAGAGTGTTGTCTGCCCTGCTGAAACACGTAAGGAGAAACATAATTTTCCCTCAGGTGGAGGATTTGCCTACAGTGAAAGGTGACTTCTATGCCCTTGGACATATCCCCAACGTCATAGGTGCTATTGATGGGACCCATGTAGCTCTCGTCCCCCCCCACAGGAGTGAACAGGTGTACAGGAACCGGAAGAGTTATCATTCCATAAATGTACAGATGGTCTGTTTGGCAGACCAGTACATCTCCCAGGTAAATGCTATGTTCCCTGGCTCAGTGCATGACGCCTCCATCCTGCGGAATAGCAGCATCCCTGATATGATGGGTCAACTCCAGAGGCACCGTGTATGGCTATTGGGGGACTCTGGTTACCCCAACCTGTCCTGGCTATTGACCCCAGTGAGGAATCCCAGGACCAGGGCAGAGGAACGGTACAATGAGGCCCATGGGCGGACTAGGAGGGTGATCGAACGCACCTTCGGCCTCCTGAAGGCCAGGTTCAGGTGCCTCCATATGACAGGTGGATCCCTATTCTACTCACCGAAGAAGGTGTGCGACATTATCATCGCCTGCTCCATGCTCCATAATTTGGCTTTGCGACGCCAGGAGCCTTTTCTGCAGGAGGATGATCCCGATGACGGTGTTGTAGCAGCTGTGGAGTCTGTGGAGCCTGTGGACAGTGATGAGGATGAAGCTGAGGAAGAAGACAACAACAACAGGGAGTCAGTCATACATCAATATTTCCAGTGAGACACAGGTGAGACCATTTTCATTTTTAGCATTACATTAACTTTCACACGGCTACCTCTATCCTGTTTCTCGATTTAAATCACTATTTGGTAACTGAGTTGTACCCTTCCATTACGGTTTCACAGGTGTGGTTACCTACGTGTCAACTGCTTGCATCCTTCAAGGGCTTGTGATGTGTGACATAGGTATGTTAGCTTTACAATGGTAAACCCATTATGACACTGTCATTGATAATACATTTTTACTAAATCACAGACTGACTCCAGATTGTTTTGTGTTTCAAGGGTATTTATTGAAGTGCTCAGAAATGGGAGGGGGTTGTAAAATGAGGATGGGTGATGGCGGAGGAATGTCCATGGCAGAGTCCACTCTATTAGTCTCACAGGTGCACTGCCCATCTGGGCATAGGAAGTGGAGCTGGGGCAGTTTAAGTATGGACAGGGTAACAAAGTGGGACAGTGGGAGGACAATCAGGGTGGTCTCATTTCCTGGCTGGGGTCTTGCCATCTTGCTCTGTCCTGTTCCTGGATCTCAGGGACTGCTTGCGTGGTGGTTGTCCGTCTGCAGGGGGTGGGGTGCTGGTGTGTTGGTCCTGTGGCGGGGCGTCCTGTCCACCAGCGCCGGCGGAGCTGGTGGGCAGTTCATCGTCCTGGCTAGTGTCAGGGGCCACTTGGAGTGCCACGGTGTCCCTCAAGGTCTGCTGTATGTCCTTCAGCACCCCTACGATGGTGCCCAGGGCGGAGCTGATGGTCCTGAGCTCCTCCCTGAAACCCAAATACAGTTCGTCCTGCAGGCGCAGGGTCTCCTGCAACTTGTCCAGGACCGTCGCCATCGTCTCCTGGGAGTGGTGGTATGCTCCCATGATGGAGGAGAGGGCCTCGTGGAGAGTGGGTTCCCTTGGCCTGTCCGCCCCCTGTCGCACAGCAGCCTTCCTAGTTCCCCTGTGTTCCTGTGCCTCCGCCCCTGGACCGTGTGCCCACTACCACTGCCCCGAGGTCCCTGTTGTTGTTGGGGTGGTGGGTTACCCTGGGTGCCCTGTAGTGGTGGACACACCGCTGATTGACCTGTCCTGGGTAGGGAGGTTTGGGCCCGCTGGGTGGGTGCTGTGCTGGTGTTACCAGAGGGTGGAAGGTCGGTGTTGGGCTGTGCCTGTGGAAGGGGAACCGACTGTCCTGAGGCCCACGATGGTCCGGGCTGGTCATCAGGATCCAGTAGGGCAGAGCTGCTCTCGTCACTGTGGGCCTCTTCTGGGGGTGGAGTGGTGTTGTCTGGACCCTCTGGTGTGGTGACAGTCCTTCGGGTTCCTGCAGGGGCATAAGAGATAGATTATTGCATGTGTGTGTGTAATGGTGTGTAATGGGTGGGTGTTTGTGTACCCCAGTGCAAGCATTCCTGTGTGTGGGGTTGTGTGGTGATGGTTGGGGGGTGTACTGGGTATGTGCAGTGGGCATACTTTAGTGAGGGGTGTCCATGCTTAGTTGTGTCATGCAGGGCTTGGTGTTGGGATGGGTGGTTTGTGTCATGGGTACATTAGTGAGGAGTTAGTGATAGGGGAAGGGTGAGGGAGGGGGTGTGTGATAGCATGCAGGTAGGGTGGGGGATATGATAGTTAAGAATTGACTTACCAGTGTCCCATCCTCCACCGACTCCTGCGAGGCCCTCAGGATGCAAGATGGTCAAGACTTGCTCCTCCCATGTTGTTAGTTGTGGGGGAGGAGGTGGGGGTCCGCCGCCAGTCCGCTGTACCGCGATGTTGTGCCAGGAGACCGTTGAACGCACCTTCCCCCGTAGGTCGTTCCACCTCTTCCTGGTGTCCTCCCTATTTCTTGGGTGCTGTCCCACGGCGTTCACCCTGTCCACTATTCTGCGCCATAACTCCATCTTCCTGGCTATTGATGTGTGCTGTACCTGTGAGCCAAATAGCTGTGGCTCTACCCTGACGATTTCCTCCACCATGACCCTGAGCTCCTCCTCGGAGAAGCGGGGGTGTCTTTGGCGTGACATGGGGTGGTGTGGGTGATGCGTGGGGTGGTGTATGTGATGATGGTTGTGGTGAGTGTAGTGGTGTGTGGTGTTTTGTGCGTGGATGTTGTGTGGGTGAAGGTGTTGTGTGCCTCTGTGTAGTGGGGTTGTCTATTCTGTGCTCTCTCTCTGTCACCTTCGTCTCAAAATTGTGGTCGTAGGGGTTTGTGGGTGATGTGGGTGTGTGTTTTATATTGTATTGGGTGTGTGGGAGTGTTGTTTGTATGTGTATCAGGTGTGTGTATTTGGAATTGTCCAATGTGACAGTGTTTTGGAGTTGTGTGTGTATTTTGAGCGCGGCGGTGTGTACCGCCAATGGAATACCTCGGTTGAAAGACCGCCGTGTGGATTCGTGGGTCGTAATAGCATGGGCATGTTTCTGTTGGTGTGGAGGTGAAGGATTTATTTCCGCCAGTTTATCACTGACCTTTGGTGTGGCGGTCTTGTGTGGGTGTCTGAATTTTGGTGGATTCCAAGATGTGTGTCATAATAGCTGTGGCAGAATGCCGCTGCCGCGGCGGTGTATTGGCGGTCTTCTGCACGGCGGTAAGCGTCTTTTACCGCCAATGTTGTAATGACCCCCTAAGGCTAATAGGTGATTGAGTATGTGAACACTGCAACTTTGTGTCACAGAATTTGTCAATTGATTCCACTTCACAAAGGGAGAGGCAGCCAGATTCTTATGAGCTTTATATAGAGAAAGTGAACTTATTTGGAGAATGTATTTTAGTAAATAGGCAACCTGCAATGAGTTCGGGCAGGTGGTCTTAGTGAATTTTATTGTTCCTCATGTGGTGCACAGTAGTGTTTGGCGAGTGCTTCCAGGGCTTTTTTCTGTGTTCAATTAGTTGAGTCTTTCATAGGCTTTTAGTGCTCTTTATATGTGTGTTGGAGAGGAATGTGTTTTTTTCCTATTTTTCAATGACTCATAGATGTTTGACCGTGTGGCATTTTTATATGATTCTATTATTTTTCTGCTTTATCATGGTGTCCATTTAGAGCATTAAAAATTAAGACATTAAGGCATAGTGCATGTCTTTGTTTTACTGATTTAATGCTGCAATTAATGCATCATGCATTTCTTGTGTGTCTATGTGATGCTTCACTTTTGGAAGGATGTATTGGCATTGTTGGGGGTTCATTCATTCCTATCTTCTGCATGTCAGGAACAACAGAAGTGACTTAACTCCGAGCCTTGATTTTTGTTATGGGTGAATTTGATTGATCTGAATAATTGAATTATTTAGTTCTACTGATAGTTGTGTTCATTTCCTATATTGGTTACATGTGTTTGATATGCTAATTGTTGGTTGAAAGTCTTGCTCTAAAGTCATGACAATAAGACTGTCAGAGTCACCAGATCCTCGGGGTCTGTGCACGTTCCCAACACTTCCACCACAAGACAGCTCCAATACTCTGATTAGAATTGTCACAGAGTCTAAGAGAGTCCAAGTGGGGAAAAGGGGAAAGGAAGGGAACAGCTGGGAAGGAGACCTGTAGGAAGCAAAAAAGGTTAAAACACACAATATCACGATTTTATCATATGAATCAATACTAGACTATGACTCTAAACATTGTCATTCTAAAAACATGGACAACCTAAGCATAGACTTAAAATGACTAGGCTTCAAGATGACTGGGTACCTGTGAGGGAATCAAGAAAAGTTAAATGCAACTTTCAAATTCAAGTACCATCCTTTGCCTGAGGATCAGGAAACAATATGAATGATTTCTAAACCATCAGATGAATCAGGTTTTGAGAAAACATGTTAGGAACACACAACATTACATCTTGAACTCTGAATTTTTGTTCCCTCAAATTGCCGGAACATGAATTGTGCACATTACAGATTTGTCAGGAAATGGTAGCGTACAATGAATAACATGAATTACACACAGGGAACGAATTGCCGATTCGAGTACCACCATATAAATGCTTAGGAATGGTATCGCATAATGAATATCAAAGGTTAAAGCACAAGAAAACAAATCACACGTCTTGCCGATTCGAAAGCCACCGTGTAACTGCCATGGAATGGTAGCGCACAATGAATATCAAGGGTTAAAGCACAAGAAAACGAATTGTGCGTCTTGCCGATTCGAATGCTACCATGTAACTGCCAAGGAATGGTAGCGCACAATGAATAACATGAATTAAGCACGAGAAAAGAATTGCGCGTCTTGCCGATTCGAGTATCCACATGTAAATGCCATGAAACGATGAAGCGCACATTCACACGCACAAGAGTCAAATCGCTTATCATGCAAAGATTAGGCCCAAGAACTCGAGCGTCTTTGATAACGGAGACGGGGGCCCAGCCTGACCTCCGTCTTACCGACCTGATCCCGGATCACCAAATGAAGTGAAAAAAGGGCGAGGTCTGGAAGATCAAAGTAGGTTGCCGGAACAGGAGCTCAGGAAGTTGCTGCTGCTCTACACCAGGACCTCTGAATAGTGAGCACGTGGAGCTGAGCTGGCTCCCTTATATAGAGTCTTGGCCCAGCCCACAAACCACACCCAGGCATGCTGCAGGAAAAGCTTCTAGAAGGCCCTGGAAGGGGACCACACCCTGACACAGTCTGAAAGCCTGCAGCAGTACAACACATGTGAACAGTATTTATATGTATGCTGAACATAAGTCTTCAAGATTAAACTCTGCAATGCAAAAGGTTAAGCTACATCATATTAGCACAATGCATAAATTATGTTAGCTTGAAACTGTTAGGTTTTTGCATTCTAGTCGCCCGTAGAGCGCGTACTGCCCTGATGTTGACAGTACTCCCCTCTCCCAGACGCGCTCTAGGGCCTGGTTTGTCTGGATTTAGACGATGAAAAAGCCTCACAAGTACTGGAGCATGGATATCACTTTACAGTCAATTTTGGGACGGATTAACACCTCCTCCAAAGTTGTAATCAGGCCCTATATATTTTGTGGAAAGCCACACTTTATCACCTGGATGATACTGCGGTCCCTCACAATGTTTCTTGTCATAATGCTTTTTGTATTTCTGTTTGGCCTTTTCTAAATGCTGTTGAATCAATTTCTGGGTTTTATGCAAATGTTGAATGGTTTGTGACACAGCTGGAGTAAGAGAACTTTCTTGACGGATTGTGATGGACAAGGTGTTAGGATGCTAGCCAAACAAGCCAAAAAAAGGTGTAACACCAGTAGAAGTGTGGAATGAGTTATTGTAGGCTAACTCAGCTAACCAGAGCATTGATGTCCAAGAATGAAGTGCCTTTTCAGCGTAAGCACGTAGGTATTGCTTCAAAGTCTGATTTAGTCTCTCCGTTTGACCATCTGTTTGAGGATGGTTGCTAGTAGATAGTGTAGATGTCACTTGGAGTGTTTTACACCATGTCTTCCAGAAATTGGAAGCAAATTGTAACCCCCGATCGGAGAGGATCATCTTTGGCAGTCCATGATAACAAACCACTCTGTTCAGTAAAGTAGTTGCTAGTTCACTAGAGGTGGGCAATTTCTTACAGGCAATGAAATATCCATATTTGGTGAGACTATCTACTACCACCAGAATTACTGAATGCTGTTGAACCACTGGTAGACCGATAATAAAGTCTAAGGAAATGTGCTCCCACGGATGACTTGGAGTTGGAAGTGGATGCAACAACACTTTCGGTTTTGAATTACTTGTTTTAGTGCGAGCACAGACTTCGCAGTTGTTTACCATTTCTTTTACATCTTTTGTTAGGGTAGGCCACCAAAAATAGCGTTGGATTAATTCAAGAGTATTTGGAGTACCTGGATGACCTGCTGTAGGCATAACATGCAACCAATGAAACACAATCTTGCGAAGTTTGGTATTGGGCATGAACAAACGAGCGTCATGAAAAGGTAAACCTTGCTTGATTGACCTTTTGGGATCTGCTTGGGCCCATGTCTGCCATTTCTCAACAGCGAATGAATTGCGGATGTCTTCAAAGAAATCTTCAGTTTTGATGATACATAGGACTTTGTCGGGAGCAATGATAGCTCTGGAGGTTTGAACTGCAGGCAACGTGGTAGACTCTTGGCAGGACAAGGTGTCAGCTTTGCAATTGTCTTTACCAGGCCGGAAGGTTACCACAAAATCAAATTCAGCAAAAAACAACATCCAGCGTAATTGCCGAGGAGTCAAAAGTCTGGCAGAACTCATGAACTGAAGATTGCGATGATCAGTAGATACCGTGACAGTGTATTTGGCACCAAACAAATGATGTCTCCATTCTTTAAAGGCATCACAAATCGCCAGAAGCTCCTTTTCAGCAATGACATAGTTCTGTTCGGCTTCATTCAACTTCCGAGACATGTAAGCTACAGGATGAAGTTGACCAGTGTCCATGTTTCGTTGTGACAAGACTGCTCCTATTGCCACATCTGAAGCATCAGCTTCCACTATGAAGGGTCGATCCGCGTCAGGATGAGTCAAGACTGGGGCAGTGGAGAAAGCTTCTTTCAAAGTTGAAAAGGCTTGGTCAGCTTCTGGGGACCATACACATTTCTCCTTTTTTCTTAATAACTTAGTGATTGGAGCCACTGTCTGGCAGAAATGATTTATGAACCTCCGGTAAAAATTTGCAAACCCCAAGAAACATTGTACATCACGAACAGTCTTTGGGGTGGGCCAATCGGATACAGCCTTTACTTTCTTTTCTGCCATCACCATACATTGAGGGGTAAGGATAACCCCCAAAAACTCAACTGTGGTAACATGAAACTCACACTTGGTTAGTTTGCAATATAAATGGTGCTTTCAAAGGGCTGCAAGGATTTTCTTGACATGTTGGACATGTTCATCTTCATTGTCTGAGTAGATCAAAATGTCATTGATGTAGACTATGGCAAATATGTCAAGGTACTCTCTAAGAACGTCATTCAAGAAAAATTTAAATGCTGCTGGAGCATTACACAGACCAAAAGGCATGACGGTGTATTCAAAAAGGCCATATCTTGTCTTGAACGCTGTTTTCCATTCATCACCCTCTCTCATTCTGACCAAATTATAAGCACCTCGGAGATCAAGCTTTGTGTAGATTTTTGCTTTCTTCACTTGCTCCAGTAAGACCGGAATCAGGGGCAAAGGATATTTATTCTTGATGGTGACTTTGTTCAGTCCTCTATATTCAATGCAAGTTCGAAGTTCTCCATTCACCTTCAGAACCAAAAACAAAGGAGAAGCTGCAGGAGACTTAGAAGGGCGAATTAAACGATTCTCCAAGAATTGATGTAGATATTTTCGTAAATGTTGATTTTCATGTTCTGACAGGGCATATATAAACGACAATTGGGAAGTATCGCACCTGGGACTAGATCAATTTGACAGTCATAAGATCTATGAGGAGGTAGGTTCTCTCCTTCTTTTTCATCAAATACATCCTCGGAAGATGAATACTGTTTGGGCAGTTGAATTTCTTTCTCCGCTGCAGTAGCTATGTAAGAGTTGCAAACTTTTGATACTGGAATCTTTTGGAGGCATTGTTCTTTACATAGCACAGATGAGAACACAACCTTTCGCTCTGCCCAATTAATTTCTGGATTGTGATGAGTTAACCATGGTAAGTCAAGGATTATTCCATATTGAGGAGCATGGATCACGTCAAGGATAAGTTTCTCTTTATGTTTCTTTCTTTGATTCTTATCCTCACAAATCACCAACAAGGGACAGTCTGAGGAGTTACTGGACCTCCATTCAAGAGTTTTCCATCGACTGCCTGGATGATTTCTAGGGCCTTCTTTTCAATACATGGGATCCCCCATGCACAAACCAATTGGGCGTCAACAAAGCTCCTGGTAGCCCCAGAATTGACTAGAGCCTTCTTGAAATAGGTCTTTTTCTTAACCTGAACTCTCATTCCCAGTTTGAGATGTCTAGATTGTGAAGGGTCCACAGTGACACCCAAGAGCAACCCTTCTCTGCATCTTGGGTGCTTTAGTTTTCCGACTCGACTTGTGCATTGGCTGCAACCTTCTGAACTGGACCTCGTTTGCTCTTTGGTTTGATTGGACAATCTTTGGCAAAATGACCCTTGCGTCCACAATAGAGACATTGTCCATTCTTTCTACATAGGTCTTTTTCATCTTTGGTCAACGGTCTCCTGATGGTTCCAATTTCCATCAGTTCCGGCGTTCTTTCTTTCGGAGTTCTTGAGTCTCTATTATCATGAACACGCCAGAAATATTTTTCAGTCTTTTTGCGTGTTCCTTTTCATTCTGATAAACGATGATCTAGCCTCAAGACAAGGTTTATCAATTCTTGACAGTCTGTAGGTTGCTGGTCGATTTGAGCTAGGATATCTTTCAGCTCCTCTTTGAGTCCCTTATAGAACAAGGCCGCTTGTTTTTCTTCAGGCCAGGATGTCTCAGCGACCAGCCGATTAAAGTTGGCTAAATATGACACTAAGGGGGTCATTCTGACCTCGGCGGTAAAAGGCTCTTACCGCCGGTCAGAAGACCGCCATTCTACCGCCGCGGCCGCGGTAAACCGCCACGGTCATTCTGACCCACAACTGCCAAGCCGCCAAAAACCCGACATCCACGGAAGGCCGCCTCATCAGCGGGCAGCGATAAACTGGAGATGACCAAACCTCCACCGCCACGCCAACACAAACACGCCCATGCCATTACGACCCACGAATCCACGCGGCGGTCATTCAACCGCGGTATTCCATTGGCGGTACACACTGCTGCGGTCAAAATACACACCCAGCTCCAAAACACAGCCACATTGGACAATTTGAAATACACACACCTGATACACATACAAAGACCACTCCCACACATCCAAGCAACTATAAAACACACACCCACATCACCCACAAACCCCCACTAGTAGGAAATCGGAGAGAAGGCGATAGAGAGAGAGAGAGAGAGCACAGCAATCGAAAACCCCAACACACACAGGAACCCAGCATCATCAACCACACCACATCTACGCACACATCACCACACACCACCACTCACATCACCACAAACACCACCCCACACCTCATCCACACCACCCCATGGCACCCCAAAGACACCCCAGGTTTTCGGACCAAGAACTCAGGGTCATGGTGGAGGAACTAATAAGGGTAGAGCCCCAGCTCTTTGGCACACAGGTGCAACACACCACAATAGCCAGGAAGGCGGAACTATGGCAAAGGATCGTCGACAGGGTCAACGCTGTGGGACAGCATCCCAGAAACCGGGAAGACATCCGAAAGCGCTGGAACGACCTACGGGGGAAGGTACGGTCGATGGTCTCAAGACACAACATCGCTGTGCAGAAGACTGGCGGCGGACCACCACCCACTCCTCCCGAATTCACAGCATGGGAGCAAGAGGTCTTGAACATCCTGCATCCTGCGGGCCTCGCTGGAGTAGGTGGAGGAATGGACTCTGGTAAGTCTAGTCTCAACTACTCTCCCCCCCAACCACCAGCAGGCCAACCCACACCCCCACCCTCACCCCCAACCCCCCAGCACACATCCTCCCTGCCAATGTCTCACCAGCACAACCCACCCAACCCAAAACCAAACCCTGAATGCCAACACAAACCATGGACACCCATCACCTATGCATGACCACTGCACATACCCATCCCCACCACAAACCACCCTCACAACTCCTGCCACAAGGGAATGCCAGCACTGGGGGACAAGCGCACCCACAAATCGCACGCCTTGGAACACACAGAAGCAATAACCATACTCTTTCACCCCTGCAGGGCCCGAACGCCAACACACCGGCCAGGAGGGTCCAGATATGTCCATCCCACCCCCAGAACAGGCCCCCAGTGAGGACAGCAGCTCTGTCGACCTAGAACCTGATGACCAGCCCGGACCATCGAGGACCTCTGGACAGTCGGTTCCCCACACACAGACACAGGCCACAGCAGACCTAACCCCCTCAGGGAATGTCAGCACAGCTCCCACCCAGCGGGCCCATGCCTCTGTCTCCAGGACAGGTCAATCAGCGGTGTGTCCGCCACTACAGGGCACCCAGGCTGACCCAACACCCCAACAACAACAGGGACCTGGGGGCAGTGGTAGTGGGCACACCGTCCAGGGGACAGAGGCCCGGGGAAACAGGGCAACTGGGAGGGCTGCAGTGCGACGGGGGGGGAGGACAGGCCCAGAGAACCGACTCTCCAAGAGGCCCTCACCACCATCATGGGTGCATACCACCGCTCCCAGGAGACGATGGCGACGGTCCTGGCCAGGTTCCAGGAGATCCAGGCACAGCAGGAGGAACGGTACATGGGGTACAGAGAGGAGCTCAGGAACATCGTCCTGGCCCTGAACCTAATAGTCACCACATTGCGGGACCATGTGGCACCCCAAAGGGCCCCTGTCACCAGCCTGGACCAGGAACAGCCTACCACCTCCGCCGGCGCTAGTGGACAGGAGGCCCCCACACAACGACAGGCCACCAGAACCTCACCTCCTGCTGAAGATCAACCACCCCGCAAGAGGAACCTGATATCACAAAGGAAGACAGAGTAGGATGCCAAGAGCCCCGCCAGCATAAGATCCCCCCGGATGTCATTCCACTGTCCCACATTGTCACCCTGTCCAACCTTGAACTGCCCCTGCTCCATCCTTCCACAGGCATATGGACAATGCACCTGTGCGACCGAGAACTGGACTCTGCCATGGACATCACTCCACCCCCACCCATCACCGTTTTACTATCATGGACCTATATGTAGCACTTTAAATAAATCACTAATTGCACTTAAAACACTCAGGAGTCTGCTTGTATTCTTAACAAATGTATTACACATAACGGTTCAAAAATGTTCACTTACATTGTGATGACAACATACCAATGTCAATGTGCTTTACTCCATGGGTGAACAAACCAGAAGTCATGCAGTGGGTCATACAGCTCTGAAAAGGGAAGGGAAAGTCACAATTCAGTTGAAAGGAACTGGGGGGAAACACAGAAAGTAGAGATGCAGGAGGCCAGAAGTAAATGTAAAATGGCGTGGGGGATTCTTACCTGTGTGCTACTGAAAATTCTGTTGTATGACTGTGTCCCTGTTGTCCGTGTCGTCCCCGTCGTCTTCCTCCTCTTCACTCTCCACAGGCTCCACAGCTGCTACAACACCACCATCTGGACCATCCTCCTGCAGGAAAGGCACCTGGCGTCGCAATGCAAGATTGTGAAGCATACAGCAGGCCACGATGATCTGGCACACCTTCTTTGGTGAGTACATTAGGGATCCCCCTGTCATATGCAGGCACCTAAACCTGGCCTTCAGGAGGCCGAAGGTCCTTTCTATGATCCTCCTAGATCGCCCATGGGCCTCATTGTACCGTTCCTCTGCCCTGGTCTGGGGATTCCTCACTGGGGTCAGTAGCCACGGCAGGTTGGGGTAACCAGAGTCACCTATTAGCCACACACGTTGTCTCTGTAGCTGTTCCATCACATAGGGGATGCTGCTATTTCGCATAACATACGCGTCATGCACTGACCCAGGGAACTTGGCATTTACATGGGAGATGTACTGGTCAGCCAAACAGACCACCTGCACATTCATTGAATGGTAATTTTTCCTGTTTCTGTACACCTGCTCATCGTCTTTTGGGGGTACTAAGGCCACATGGGTCCCATCAATGGCACCAATGATGTTGGGGATATGTCCAAGGGCATAGAAGTCACCCTTCACAGTGGCCAAATCACCCTCCTCAGGGAAAATAATGTAGCTCCGCATGTATTTCGTCAGGGCAGACAACACTCTGGACAAAATCTTCGAAAACATAGGCTGAGACATCCCTGATGACATGGCCACTGTTGTCTGAAAAGACCCACTTGCCAAAAAATGGAGGACTGACAGAACCTGCACCAGAGGGGGAATTCCTGTGGGTTGGCGGATGGGGGACATCAGTGCTGGCTCCAGCTGGGCACACAGTTCATGTATAGTGGTTCGGTCAAGTCGGTATCGAAGTATTATATGACGTTCCTCCATTGTCGACAGGTCCACCAGCGGTCAGTACACGGGAGGATTCATCCTTCTCCTCGCAAGTCCCAGCGGACGGTGCCTAGGAAGGACAACATGGAGTACAGAGTCAAGCAACCCACAGGTACGTAACTACAGCTTGCACAGTACACGATTCTCAATGCATTGAATGGCTTGTATGAGTGGCAATGCAAGGCCTAGGCCTGTGTGACGCAGTAGAAATTAAGCCATGTGGGCCCTTGAAATGGCGGCTGCCTGACCTGAGAAGTGTGACAGTGGGATGTGAGGTCAATGCGCTGGCGTGACACACCGTGGCGGTAGGCGGTCGAAGACCGCGGCGCCAAGCCGCATTGGTTAACATCGAACCCTATGGGTTTCACGAGCCAATGACTAGGTGCGCCGGCGGTCGCGGTACGCACTGTGGCGGTACGCACCGCCGCGGGCGTGACCGCCATTTTCTATCTGGTTAATCACTCAAGACCTGATCATCCACAGGAGAGGACCTATACTGCAAGTGCTGCTGTGAACTCGGTCTGGAAGAGACAATGGCTGCTGCGACTGGGGAAAGGGCCCCTGCCTTCACTACAGAAGAGTTGGAGAAACTTGTGGATGGGGTCCTGCCCCAGTATGCGCGACTCTACGGTCCTCCAGACCAACAGGTAAGTACACTGTGTGCACGTTGAATGGGCTATGCCTGTGTTGAGTGGGGTGGATATTAGATGGTGGGGTGGGGAGACAATGACGAGTGCAAGGCACGACAGATGAGAGCATGTGCCACATGGCAAGGTTGGGGAGGGGGGGGCCAATCGCATCTATCATGCGGAAAATTTATGATCTTTCCAATTCCACCCTGTACATGTCAAATAGGTTAGCGCCCATCAGAAAGTCGACATTTGGCGTGCCATCACCAAGGAAGTCCGGAACCTGGGGGTCCACAACAGACGGGGCACCCACTGCCGCAAGAGGTGGGAGGACATCCGCCGCGGGACCAGGAAGACCGCTGAGTCACTGCTGGGGATGGCCTCCCAACCTAGGAGGGGTGCCAGTCGTACCCTGACCCCCCTGATGTCCCGGATCCTGGCGGTGGCCTACCCCGATTTGGGTGGGCGCGTGAGGACATCACAGCAGACACAAGGGGGTGAGTACCAGCACATTCAGCTATCTTTACGCGCAGTGGAGGTGCCTGGGTGGGGGAAGAGGGCTGTGGGTGACATTAGGCCAGGGCGCTTTCTGTAGTGTAGTCCTCTCCTTTAGCCATGTCCCTGTGCCCCCGCCCCCACCTCTGTAGGGTGACAAGTACAGCTATCCATGGTCCTGCATCACCCATGTGCGCGTTTGTTGTCCCTAGACCTGTTGGCCTAGTCAAAAGTACTGAGTAGTGTACCCCGATTGCGCGGCTTAGTGCATGAGGCTCCTGTGTCTGTCCTCTCCACCTGTTAGGGTTTGTGCACAGCAAAGAGCATGTCCCCTCTCACTGCACTAGTGGGTTCTGTAATAGCTCCCTTTTAAACTTACTATTCAAACCCTTTCTTGTTATCTCACCTTCCCCCCCCCTTAGGCTTCTGTGTATGTTGTTTAATGTGCTGTTTTGTTTACACATTGGGCCTTGCTTTTACCAAGGCTTCTTTAAAACACTCCTCCTTAGGCCATGTGTTAATTCAACTCATTTGCATAATAACTGAAACTCTGCACACCTTTCAAGAACATGTGCAGCATGTGAGGACCACACCCAGCCCTTCAAACCACACCCAGCTCTTCGAACCACACCCAGCCCTGTCTATAAAAGGCAGCCCCCGAGCCTCACCCAGTGCTTGTGCTCGTCTACCTCCCGCTTACCTGAGAACAGATCCCTCGGCGCTGGCACTCCTGCTCTCTACAGACTTTCATTGGCTTCAATGCGCGCAGCTGCTGGCTCTTCCTTCTTCTGGTTTCCGGTTCCTCCTTGCCTCAGCCTCTCTCCTACAAACAACCTGCAAAAGAGAAAGAAGACAAGGTTAGACTGATCAGTATCTCTTGCCAGCAACAAGTAAGTGCAAAACTTTTTATTACCTGAAGGAACTTTGACAACAATTTCTGGATTCGTGTGTGGACGGTTTGAAGCAAGATACCTTCCACGAACATTGTGATTCAGGCTCTTTGTTGCAAGAATACCTTGCGGAGCTTTGTGAAACAAACATTGTTTTTTTTTATGGAACTTTTAAGAATCGAACAGTGGAAACCATTAACAGCAAGGCAAACAGTAAATCAAGGACTTGCACAAATTACATGCTGTATTTTGATGTAAAAGTACAGTATTTGTTTTCCAAAAGATTCTGGAGATATGGGAAAAGTGAGTCTGCTATTGGGAATTTAGGCTTTAGTTATATTAAGATGAATGTTTGATATTGGTAATTCTGATAACGGTATTTGTTTAATGTTTTAGAAGCTTTACAGTAATAGAAAGCACATCCCAGAGCAGTAACACATTCCAAACCTGGAAACTCGAGACCAGGATCCAAGAGGTACTTTTAGAAGAGAATTTCTAATAAATAAAGGGATAGTCAGGAACCCATTTAGGAATAGGTTGCACTTATCTGTTCTTTGTTTATGTTTCATTAGGCACCAGTTTCTACGGAAGTCAGAAAGGGCCGCAGATTTGTGCAGCACTTCAACAGTGGAAACGCAAGAACAGTGTTGTCTCTCTTTTTTTATTTTATCCACTTCCCCCCTACCCTTGAGCTTCTGTTCTTAGTGCACTGTGTTAAAAACTAGTGTGCTGGAACAAGCAGTTTCAGGGTGGGGTCGGATTGTCTTCAACCTCCATCAGAACTGAACAAGAACTCAGGTGAGCTGGGCTTTGACAGAAGCACAAGCCTTAAAAAAATTCAGTTCTGGTGGACGATGAATACCGGGGAAGAAATAGAGGGCATTGACGTCACGGATATGGCGCAGGCCCTAAATGAGGACTTGGCTCATAATGAATCAGTGTCTGGCATCTTACAACATATGCAAGAGGAAATAGAGAGATTAAAGATGGAGAATACCTCTTTAAAACAGGATTTAAGCAGGTATAAATTTAGGGGATCTCAGTGGAACACAGCTTTTACGCCTTTGTTTAAAACCACCTCAGAGACAGGGGCGCCATCAAAACATACAACTTTGCCTCCCCCAGTTGAGGTTACTGTTAATGTTCCTAATGCTGTGCCCTTAGCAGCACCTGAACGTTTTCATGGAGATAGTAACAAATTCCATGTTTTTATCCATCAATGTCAATTACACTTCGTTTGTAAGCCACAACAGTTCCCTACTGATGCTACGAAAGTGGCATTCGTCTTGTCTTATTTGGGTGGCACAGCAGCCAATTGGTCAATTCCTTTCGTGGATAGAGATGATCCCATCCTCCATAATTGGAATCAATTTAAACGTACCATGACCAGCCTTTTTGCAAAACACACTTTCATGCAGGCAAGTGATAATGAGCTTTTAAATCTTAAACAAGGTAACAAGGATTTATTGACCTATCTCACTAGTTTTAATCGTTTACTCACCGAGACACAGTGGCCAGAAGGAAAGCGTGTCTCCCTTTTTTATAAAGGTTTGAGAGACGAGTTAAAAGACGCGCTGGCTCATATCGTTGATTTGCCAGAAGACTATTCGGACTTTGTAGATTTAGTTGTGAAATTAGAACATAGACTAGGAGAAAGAAAGGGAGATAAATACAAACTGGAATCACGGTTAACTTTTATTAAACACGAGAAGAAAGACACAGATAATAAACTCCCTGAACCTGAGCCTATGCAAATAGGGACACTCAGAGGTCCACTCACATCAGAGGAAAAAGAAAGAAGGAGAAAACTTCAATTATGTTTATATTGTGGCAGGGCAGGTCACTTTGCCAGAGAATGTCCAGTAAAGCCTAAAACTCCACAAAAGGGTGCTGTTTCCTCCACCTCCTCAACTGAATCGGGAAACGATTAAGCTCGACAAGGGGAGAGGTTACTTGTTCGAGAAAACATCTTAATCAAACCTCTAATGCTGCAGCCTTCATGGTACCGCACATTCCTAGACATTTCATAATTCAGGTCGTTTTAATTGTTACTACCCAAGTGAGGCATTCTCTCCCTGTCCTACTGGACTCAGGCGCGACAGGAAATTTTGTGGATAATAAGTTAGCTGAAAACTTAGGACTTCCTATGTGCCTAAAGCCTTGTCCAGAAGCAGTATGTGCAGTGGATGGGTCAGAATTGACCTCTGGATTAATCACAAAACAAACAAGTCCACTTGTTATGGTCTGTCAGAACGGGCACACAGAGGTGATTAGCTTTGATCTGATAGATACTCCTAATTTTGGTTTGATTCTCGGGGTACCCTGGTTAACAACTCATAACCCAAAAATTGACTGGGTGAATAGAACTGTTACTTTGGATTCCTCTTTCTGTAGAACCAATTGCTATCAAGAAGCAGGTACAGAACAGAGCACAGTATTACACTGTGCTAGTGTTACACAAGATGAACCAAGTCTCCCTCCTGAATATTCTGACTTTAAAGACGTCTTTGATCCAGTAAAGGCTAGTGTGCTGCCCCCACATCGGTCTTATGACTGCCGTATAGATCTTATCCCAGGGGCCCCTTTACCTAATAACAGAGTATATGCTTTGACTGACGAAGAAACCAAATACTTAAGAACCTACCTAGATGACCTACTACAGTCTGGGTTCATCCGTCATTCCACATCTCCGGTATCATCTCCACTCTTTTTTATCCCGAAGCCGGATAAATCCCTGCGCGCGTGTATCGATTATAGAGGACTAAATAAGGCTACAATAAAGAATAAATATCCTCTTCCTCTAATACCTGTGTTGTTGGATCAATTAAGACATTCTACTGTATACACTAAACTAGATCTGCGGGGAGCTTACCACCTGGTCCGAGTAAAAGAGGGGGATGAGTGGAAGACAGCTTTCAAGACAAAGTTTGGTTTATTTGAGTACACAGTAATGCCCTTTGGGTTATGTAATGCCCCTGCGGCCTTTCAGTTCTTTATAAATGAGGTCCTACACGAATTCCTGGACGTTTGTGTCATAGTATACATAGACGACATCCTCATTTACTCTAAGAACTCAGAAGAACATACCCAACATGTTCGTGCAGTATTATCAAAGTTAAAAGAAAATCATCTTTTTGCTAAGTTAGAAAAGTGTACTTTTAATGTCAGCAAGGTGGACTTTTTAGGATACTGCCTGTCACCTCAAGGAATAACTATGGATGTAAAGAAAATCAGTGCTATTGCTGATTGGCCAGAACCATCCTCTGTAAAAGATATTCAGAAATTTCTGGGTTTCGCCAATTTTTATAGGAGGTTTATTGCACATTTTGCAGACATTGCGGCCCCAATAACTACCTTGTTGCGGAAAGGGCAACGATTTCTTTGGACTGATGAGGCGGCACACGCCTTTCAACTCCTAAAACAAAAGTTCACTTCAGCCCCAATTCTGAAACATCCTGATCCTGACTTGCCCTTTTTTGTTGAAGCGGATGCTTCACAAGTAGCTTTAGGAGGAGTTCTCTCTCAACGAGATATAGTAGATGGCCAGTTACATCCTATAGCCTTCTATTCCAAAAAGTTATTACCAGCTGAACAAAATTACACTGTGGCTGAAAGGGAACTACTAGCTATCAAAGTAGCCTTTTCAGAATGGAGGCATCATTTAATGGGAGCCAAGTACCCAGTTACAATCTTTTCTGACCATAAGAACCTACAGTTTTTTGGATCACTTAAAGCACTAACACCACGTCAGATGCGCTGGTTAAATTTTTTTAGCACATTTGACTTTGTTATAACCTATAGACCAGGTGCACAACAAATTCAATCTGATGTGTTATCTAGATACGGACATACCTCAGACATGAAACAAGATAAAATAGGAGAACCCATTATTCCTCCCCAAAAGTTTTTGGCACCAGTACAACAGAAGGATTTCATCACAGATCTATATAATGCACACATGCAAATAGCACCTCAGGATTGGTTAAAGGATTCCCATAACACAATACAACGAGGTTTATTGTATCACGACAACATGCTGTTAGTGCCCACCTCTGAATTACAAACACAGGTGATAATTTGGCATCACGCCTCACCATTGGCAGGTCATCCTGGTTGGGTAAAAACCCTGGAAAATGTGCAAAAACACTTTTGGTGGGACACTATAAGAAAGGACATTAAGCAATTTGTCACTACCTGTCCAATTTGTGCAAGACATAAATCTTCTCATAAGGCCCCTGACGGCTTGTTAATACCAATGCCAACACCCAAGCAACCTTGGCACACTGTGAGCGTAGACTTTATTGTAGGCTTACCACCTGTAAAATCCTTCACAACAGTGTTGGTTATAGTGGATTTTTTATCTAAAATGGCACATTTTGTACCATTACGGAAATTACCCACGGCGGCAGAATTTGCCGATATTTTTATAAGGGAAATTGTGCGTTTACATGGTTTGCCAAGCAAAGTGGTGTCAGATCGAGGGAGCCAGTTCAACTCTAGATTTTGGAAAAAATTATGTGAAAAACTGAAAATAGATGTGGCATTATCCACTGCTTTCCACCCAGAGACAGATGGACAGACTGAACGACTGAACCAAACCTTACTTCAAACGCTACGTTGTTTATTGGCTGATTATTCTAGTGAATGGTTGGAAGCTCTCCCTGTAGCGGAGTTTGTTTATAATAATACTGAGCATTCAGCTCTACTTTGCTCACCATTCTATTTCTTGCAGGGGTATCATCCAAGAGCTATACCCATTTTGTTAGAAGAGTCCCTGTTGCCTACAGTAACGGATAGACTAACGAGGTTAGGTGACATACAAGACAAAGCCAGGAAACATTTATTAAAGTACAAGGAAAGCATGAAAAGACAAGCAGACAAACACAGATCTGAGGCCCCAATGTATAAAATTGGTGACAAGGTATGGCTCTCCACAAAGAACCTAAACATAGAGGGATCCCGAAAGCTGCAACCACGTTTCATTGGACCCTTTAGTATAACTGCCATAGTAAACCCGGTAACAGTAAAATTAGATTTACCAAAAGAATATCCAGTACATACTACATTCCATGTGTCCTTGCTTAAGCCGTACAACCCAAAAACCCGACCTGAACCACCACCTCCACCCATACCAATTAAGGGAAATCTAGAATATGAAGTGAAAAGCATAAAAGACTCAAAAAGAATTAGTGGACGTCTGTTTTATTTAGTAGAATGGAAAGGATATGATGAATCTGAGAATTCATGGGAACCAGCATCATATGTACATGCCCCACAGCTGATTAGACGGTTTTATTTAAAAAACCCAGGAAAACCCCGTCCTGTAGGAGGGCCTTTGAGGGGGGCAACTGTTAGGGTTTGTGCACAGCAAAGAGCATGTCCCCTCTCACTGCACTAGTGGGTTCTGTAATAGCTCCCTTTTAAACTTACTATTCAAACCCTTTCTTGTTATCTCACCTTCCCCCCCCCTTAGGCTTCTGTGTATGTTGTTTAATGTGCTGTTTTGTTTACACATTGGGCCTTGCTTTTACCAAGGCTTCTTTAAAACACTCCTCCTTAGGCCATGTGTTAATTCAACTCATTTGCATAATAACTGAAACTCTGCACACCTTTCAAGAACATGTGCAGCATGTGAGGACCACACCCAGCCCTTCAAACCACACCCAGCTCTTCGAACCACACCCAGCCCTGTCTATAAAAGGCAGCCCCCGAGCCTCACCCAGTGCTTGTGCTCGTCTACCTCCCGCTTACCTGAGAACAGATCCCTCGGCGCTGGCACTCCTGCTCTCTACAGACTTTCATTGGCTTCAATGTGCGCAGCTGCTGGCTCTTCCTTCTTCTGGTTTCCGGTTCCTCCTTGCCTCAGCCTCTCTCCTACAAACAACCTGCAAAAGAGAAAGAAGACAAGGTTAGACTGATCAGTATCTCTTGCCAGCAACAAGTAAGTGCAAAACTTTTTATTACCTGAAGGAACTTTGACAACAATTTCTGGATTCGTGTGTGGACGGTTTGAAGCAAGATACCTTCCACGAACATTGTGATTCAGGCTCTTTGTTGCAAGAATACCTTGCGGAGCTTTGTGAAACAAACATTGTTTTTTTTTTATGGAACTTTTAAGAATCGAACAGTGGAAACCATTAACAGCAAGGCAAACAGTAAATCAAGGACTTGCACAAATTACATGCTGTATTTTGATGTAAAAGTACAGTATTTGTTTTCCAAAAGATTCTGGAGATATGGGAAAAGTGAGTCTGCTATTGGGAATTTAGGCTTTAGTTATATTAAGATGAATGTTTGATATTGGTAATTCTGATAACGGTATTTGTTTAATGTTTTAGAAGCTTTACAGTAATAGAAAGCACATCCCAGAGCAGTAACACATTCCAAACCTGGAAACTCGAGACCAGGATCCAAGAGGTACTTTTAGAAGAGAATTTCTAATAAATAAAGGGATAGTCAGGAACCCATTTAGGAATAGGTTGCACTTATCTGTTCTTTGTTTATGTTTCATTAGGCACCAGTTTCTACGGAAGTCAGAAAGGGCCGCAGATTTGTGCAGCACTTCAACAGTGGAAACGCAAGAACAGTGTTGTCTCTCTTTTTTTATTTTATCCACTTCCCCCCTACCCTTGAGCTTCTGTTCTTAGTGCACTGTGTTAAAAACTAGTGTGCTGGAACAAGCAGTTTCAGGGTGGGGTCGGATTGTCTTCAACCTCCATCAGAACTGAACAAGAACTCAGGTGAGCTGGGCTTTGACACCACCAACGGTGTTGACAATGCATGCACTCAACCTGTTTTTATTTCTCCCCCCACCCTTTTTCTTTATCTTCTTGTGCATGTGTGCATTAGCATTATCAGGCGGAGGAGAATTGGCAGCGGAGCACGAGGGAGCTGCAACTCACAAGGCCCCGGTGGGCCATGGCACAGACAACGAGGCCACCAGTGATACGGAGGGCGAGGGGAGCTTCACAACGGGGAGCCGCGGTGACACCAGCGACACCGACATGTCCTCGGATGGGAGCTCCCTAGCGGTGGCGGCAACATCCGTGCCCCCCACCTCTACAGGTACAGCCGCCACCCAGCGCACCAGCTCCGCCCTCCCAGCAGCCCCTCAGCCTTCGCTCCGTGCCCGCTCGCCCAAGAAGGCGGGCGTCTCCTTCGCCCCAGGCACCTCAGGCCCTGCCCCTGTTACCCCTGCTGCCCTCAGTGAGGAGGTCATTGACCTCCTACAGACCATCATTGTTGGGCAGTCTACCCTTTTGAATGCCATCCAGGGGGTAGAGAGGGAGGTGCATCGTAGCAATGCATACCTGGAGGGCATTCATTCGGGTCAGGCTGCCCATCAACGATCGTTCAATGCTCTGGCCTCAGCACTGACGGCAGCCATTGTCCCTGTTTCCAGCCTCCCTCTTCTAACTGCCTCCAGCCTGTCTCTGTCTCCTGTTCCTCTGCCTATCCCACCCACACCATCAGACCAGCCTGCACACACCTCAACACCCAAGGGCAGCTCATCCAGACATAAGCACCACAGATCACACAAACATTCACCCAAGCAACACCCAGATGCAGACATGCCAACAGCCACTACCACCTCTGTGTCCCCCACCTCCTCGTCTCCCTCCTCCCTCCCTGTGACATCTCTACTCACACCTGCATGCACACCACCAACAGCCAGTACTTCCATCACCAGCACACCCTCCAGTACAGTCCGCACACGTGCAGTCACCACCCCACTGCCATTTACACGTCCCCTGTGTCCTCTCCCACTGTGTCTGTCACCCCCTCTTCCAAGACACACAAACGCAGGCAGCCACCCACCCAACAGCCAACCACCTCACCACAGCCTCCAGCCCATGCACCTTCACCCAAGGACAGCACACCTGACTCTCCTACAACCACCTCCTCTTCCTCCACTCCCATAACCACTACACCTACCCTTTACCTTGGTCCTAAAAAAGTTTACCTCTCCACTCTTGACCTCTTTCCCTCACCTGACCCCCCCCCCCCTCCATCTGCTAAGAGTCCCAAGAGCGCCTCAGCCACCACCAGCCCGGCTTCAAGGGTCACCGTAGTGCATGGATTTTGGAGTCCCCCCTTTGCCAGCAGTGATACATCGGTCAGCAGCAAGGGGACAGCCAGCCCCCCCCGGGAAAGAGGACCCGTAAAGTAAGGGGCCGCCGCGAGAAGACTGACACGGCTGCCCCCAAGGACCAAAGTTCTGCCACTTCACCTGCCACAACATCCAGGGGAGGCAAGGCCCAGAGAGCCACATCGAAGGAGGGCAAGGGCAGCAGGGCGGAGAAGTCAGCCAGCAGGAGCGCGGACCAGGAGGGCCCCACAAGCCCCATCCCGGGTGTGAGGGAGGACACACAAGGGCCCAGGACACTGTCACCGAAGGGTCCAGCAACTGCACGGTCGGAGGGCGACTGAGCAGGGAGTCGTGGCCAGGTCTGACTCCCTTGACTTACAGAACAAGCACCGCTGAACAGGGCCCCGCCGTGCAGAAAGGCACCGCTGAACAGGGCCCCGCCGTCCAGAAAGGCACAGCTGAAGAGGGCCCCGCCGTCCAGAAAGGCACCGCTGAACAGGGCCCCGCCGTGCAGAAAGGCACCGCTGAACAGGGCCCCGCCGTGCAGAAAGGCACAGCTGAACAGGGCCCCGCCGTGCAGAAAGGCACCGCTGAACAGGGACCCGCCGGGAGGAGCACCGCTGAACAGGGGCCCTTCATCTCAAGCACCGCTCCGCTGGGCCCTTCCTGTCAAGCACCGCTCCGTTGGGCCCTTCATCTCAAGCACCGCTCCGCTGGGCCCCGCCGTCTCAAGCACCGCTCCGCTGGGCCCATCCTGTCAAGCACCGCTCCGCTGGGCCCTTCATCTCAAGCACCGCTCCGCTGGGCCCCGCCGTCTCAAGCACCGCTCTGCTGGGCCCCGCCATCTCAAGCACCGCTCCGCTGGGCCCTTCATCTCAAGCACCGCTCCGCTGGGCCCCGCCGTCTCAAGCACCGCTCCGCTGGGCCCTTCCTGTCAAGCACCGCTCCGCTGGGCCCAGCCGTCTCAAGCAGCGCTCCGCTGGGCCCCGCCGTCTCTGGCACCGCTCCGCTGGGCCCTTCCTGTCAAGCACCGCTCCACCGGCCCCCGCCGTCTCAAGCACCGCTGGCCCAATGACAGTGCCGGTTCTGTGTCGAGCTACTGTTCACGCTGCACTCTGGCCACCCTGCCTCCTCCATTGCCTGTGGAGACTGTTATCCTCTTGATAGACTGTGGCTTTGCACTCCCCAGGATATGACAGTGGGCAAGACACCCACTGTAGAGACTTGAGAGACTGTGGCTTTGCACTCCCCAGGATATGACAGTGGGCAAGCCACCCACTGTAGAGACTTGAGAGACTGTGGCTTTGCACTCCCCAGGATATGACAGTGGGCATGGTGGCCCCTTCTTGGATCTGGCGTCGTGGACTCATGTGGCTGTGGTGCCCCCCCTTCCCTTCCCCCTGAGGTGCCTGTAGTTTTATCATCTGATGCCCCTGCAGTGTTCTCTCCAACTGACTCAGGTCTCCTGTGTGGGCTTTGCCCATGTGTTGATACACTTTGGCCCACGGACAGTTGAAATTTCAGTGACTGTGCTGGACTTATTGCCTCTATTTCTCGGTTACGCAATGTTTAAACTTGAATTTTTTTTATTCATTTTCCTATTTTACCATGACTTCAATGAACCTATTTTATACATAAATTTAGTTTCTCACTTTAATTATATCTTTTCATTATTCCGGGGGGTTTGGGTGGGGTCACTTTGACTTGGTGCTCTGCATTGGTGTGTAGATAGTTGGGGGGTGGGTGTATTGCGTATGTGTGTGCCTGTAACCCTTCCTCCTCCCCCCCTCCCCTGTGTCGTAGGTGCGGTACTCACCGTTGTCGTCTGTGCCGGAGTTCGTACTCGTGGTAGATGAGCAGGTAGACGAGAGCAGGTAGGATGTTCAATTCGGGCTCCATGCTGTCCTCGTGAGGTGTATAGAGGTGAGCCTTTTCCCGTTCGTAGTCTGTTTCCGCCGTGTTTTTATCGGCGGTTCTCCCGCCCCGGAAAAGGTGGCGGATTGGTGAGTTGTGATAGGGTGGGCGGTACATTGTCTGCTGCCTGCCTGTTGGCGGTGACCGCCGCGCTGTTTGTGTGTCCCGCCGTGGCGGTCGGAGTGTTAAAGTGGCGGGCTCTGTTGGCGGTTCCCGCCAGGGTCAGAATTCCATTTTTTGGACCGCCAGCCTGTTGGCGGGTTGGCCGCCGCTTTATTACCGACCGCCAGGGTCAGAATGACCCCCTAAGTCCTGATTCCCTTGGCGTAAGTCTAATAATTCACGATCTGCTGACAGTGTTACAGTTTTACGATCAAAAACTCACTCAAACTCTCGAACAAAATTTCTCCAGTTGTACAACAGAGGACTATCTCTACGCACTAGAGGAATAGCCCAAGGATAACAAGAAAGCTACTTTGGACTGGGCATCGGGGAAAGTATGTGGTCTGCAGGTGAAGTGTAATTCCCCTTGAACCAGGAAAGATTGCGCTTTCAAGGGGTCACCTGAGAAACGTTCTGGGGGGGGCTAAAGGAATGGCTGAATGAACATTTAAGGAAATGTTTGTCGGATTACCTCCAGAAGTCTGAGAAGAAGGACCTGGCCAAGACACACCTGGGGGATTCTGTTCCTTCTTTTCTAATTTATCCTGTAACTGACTCACTCTCTCAGCTAGGCTAGTTGTCAAATCTTTTGATGATACCACCTCTGCTTGGAGCTGAGTGATAACCTTGACTAGCTCGTCTAGAGTGGCCATGTTGAGAACATACACAAACCAGGAGGATAATAATTTGTGGGCTCACTATTCTGTCAGAGTCACCAGATCCTCGGGGTCTGTGCATGTTCCCAACACTTCCACCACAAGACAGCTCCAATACTCTGATTAGAATTGTCACAGAGTCTAAGAGAGTCCAAGTGGGGAAAAGGGGATTAGGAAGGGAACAGCTGGGAAGGAGTCCTGTAGGAAGCAAAAAAGGTTAAAACACACAATATCATGATTTTATCATATGAATCAATACTAGACTATGACTCTAAACATTGTCATTCTAAAAACATGGACAACCTAAGCATAGACTTAAAATGACTAGGCTTCAAGATGACTGGGTACCTGTGAGGGAATCACGAAAAGTTAAATGCAACTTTCAAATTCAAGTGCCATCCTTTGCCTGAGGATCAGGAAACAATCTGAATGATTTCTAAACCATCATATGAATTGGGTTTTGAGACAACATGTTAGGAACACACAACATTTCATCTTGAACTCTGACTTTTTGTTCCCTCAAATTGCCGGAACATGAATTGCGCACATTACAGATTTTCACATAGGTAGAAAAAAATACCATTAAATGATTTGTGCACCATGAATAACACAAATTAAAACTTGGGAAATAAATCACGTGACTTGCCAACTCGAAAACCACCAAGTAAATGCCTTGGAATGGTAGCGCATAATGAACACAGAAAATAAATCACGCTGCTTGCCGATTCGAAGGTCACCAAACGAATGTCAGGAAATGGTAGCGTACAATAAATAACATGAATTACACACAGGGAAAGAATTGCGAGTCTTGCCGATTCGAGTACCACCATATAAATGCTTAGGAATGGTAGCGCGTAATGAATATCAAAGGTTAAAGCACAAGAAAACAACTTGCGTGTCTTGCAGATTCGAAAGCCACAATGTAACTGCCATGGAATGGTAGCACACAATCAATATCAAGGGTTAAAGCACAAAAAAATGAATTGCCCATCTTGCCGAATCGGAGGCCACCATGTAACTGCCAAGGAATGGTAGCGCACAATGAATAACATGAATTAAGCACAAGAAAAGAATCGCTCGTCTTGACGATTTGAATGCCACCATGTAACTGCCTAGGAATGGTAGCGCACAATGAATATCAAGGGTTGAAGTACAAGAAAACAAATAACGTGTCTTTCCGATTCAAAGGCCACCATGTAACTGCCAAGGAATGGTAGCGCACAATGAATAACATGAATTAAGCATAAGAAAAGAATTGCGCGTCTTGCCGATTCGAATGCCACCATGTAATTGCCTTAGGAATGGTAGCGAACAATGAATATCAAGGGTTGAAGTACAAGAAAACGAATTGCGCGTCTTGCCGATTCGAATGCCACCATATAACTGCCAAGGAATGGTAGCACGCAATTAATAACATGAATTAAGCACGAGAAAAGAATTGCGCGTCTTGCTGATTCGAGTATCCACACGTAAATGCCATGAAACGATGAAGCGCACATCCACACGCACAAGAGTCAAATTGCTTATCATGCAAAGATTAGGCCCAAGAACTCGAGCGTCTTTGATAACGGAGTCGGGGGCCTAGCCCGACCTCCGTCTTACCACCCTGATCTAGGATCACCAAATGAAGTGAAAAAAGGGCGAGGCCTGGAGGATCAAAGTAGGCTGCCGGAACAGGAACTCAGGAAGTTGCTGCTGCTCTGCACCGGGACCTCTGAATAGTGAGCACGTGGAGCTGGGCTGACTCCCTTAAATAGAGTCTTGGCCCAGCCTGCAAACCACACCCAGGCATGCTGCAGGGAAAGATTCTAGAAGGCCCTGGAAGGGGACTACACCCTGACACAGTCTGAAAGCCTGCAGCAGTACATCACATGTGAACAGTATTTATATGTATGCTGAACCTAAGTCTTCAAGATTAAACGCTGCAATGCAAAAGGTTAAGCTACATCATATCAGCACAATGCATAAATTATGTTAGCTTGAAACTGTTAGGAATTGCATTCTAGTCGCCCGTAGAGCGCGTACTGCCCTGATGTTGACAAAGACGTGATCTGCTCAAATTGGAAATAGGTAGCTTTTTGTTTTGTTGGATCTTTTTAATGGTTATAGCACTGTTGCTTTCTTTCCTGTGACATTTATAATGATCCAATTCACCATTGCTTTAGGCAGTGACTCTGGTTGCTTCCAGTTAACCTAGTAGCTGCTGCTTGAAAAGGGTCCTGTAGTAGATATATGATGATGGTTGGCAATGAAGGTCCTTTGATCAGCATGTACAGAATGCATGGGTCACATTGTAGAGAATGGTATCAAGTATGAGAGTTTCAGAGGTCCTCCTGTTTGCCTTGAGTTGAGAGTTGATCACACACATACGCCCAGTCATTATCAGCAGGTTTCCCTGTTTCTTCATAATCTTTCAAGTCAAACTTTAGAAAGGGTGCACTGTGGGTGTCAAGGAAGATGCTGACTGCTACACCATTCAGTGCTGGTGATCATCAAACACATGACTTCTCCATTGCCACTTCCTACTCCATGATTAGTTTCATCACACTTCTGGTTTACCATCATCCAGCTACAAGATCACTGGATGATATGTGACCGCCATCAACACCTAACCTAAGAAACTGCAGAAATATAGTTATATGTGGGTACCCCAAGCAGGGTTGTTATGACTTTAGGTGTCTTTGTCTTCAAATCTTTTGATGAATTTGTTCCAAATATTAATTACAGTACTCTAAAATCGCCTAATGAGATCTTCTGTAATGAAAACTATCCCTCCATTTTTTCATGTTTTTTTGGTAACTTTAAAATGCTCCCTGCTTAAAAAAACAAAGCATGTCATTGTTTTCTCATGTTCAGCTTGTTTTTCCTTTATTTTTTTAGGCACACTGTCTTCCTTTTGACATGCAACAGAGCGTATGTGTGGGGTGCGCTGCTACTGACCAAGGTTGCCACATTTGTTATTATGTCTATGAAGTCTGATGAAATTAATAAATTGAATGAGCTGCTTCCCTCTGTGCTGGCAGTTTTCCACTCTAGAATGTCCAATGGGTGGGATATCCTGAGCAGGAGATCATCAGGGCCTTAATTTCTCTCACTCAAATAACAGGAGTAGGGATGGTTTGGGTGATGGCAGCAGGCTCAAGGTAGACTAAGGAAGTTGATTATGAATGGGGTGGTGTAGCAGGAAATCCTTGATGGGCCGACCTTAAAAGAGAGGTACAAACTTAGCTAGAAGCTAATGAGACTCAATGCAGTCCATTGGAGACAGCTGCCAAAATGCACCATTCTGCTGTGCGCAGCTCTATTTGGTCACTGGAACTATTTTCTGAAGCTGCAACTTAAGCCTTTTTTTGACAGTCAAGGTCACTCACAAGTCAAGTTTATTTCTAAAGTGCATAAATACTTAAAACCATTACAGCTTCAACAATATAGCAATAATAAAATAGGTAATATGTAGAACTGCTGTGGTCAAGTGCATAGGAATTCCACATATGTTTGAATAAAAACATCATAAACACAATTTAAAATATGGATATTCTCAATAGATAAGTAGTCATGATCTTGCCTGTGAAATATATTTTAAAGTGTCAGTGCTCGGCCATGGAAATGTCTGTCTGAAGTCTGTTAGAGCATCAATGATCAGCCACAGCAACCTATGCTGATCGAAGTGCAACTATCAGTCTTCAACATTAATAATAGGACGCGAGCCTGACAATTCCAGAATTATTAAAGTGATAGTGCTTAGCCATAGGCATGGCTGTGTAAAAATGTAATAACATGTCAGTGCCCAACTGCAACAGATCTAACTGACTATAGTGTTACTGTCAGCCCCCGGACCAAAAGCAGCCACGCCTCTACCAATTTCCAGATATCAAATGGACCGTGGTGGTTGCTGTGCAAATTTTACTAAAGTGCCATTGCTTTTAATAGCTATGCAAATATGTGCCAGTGTCTCATAGGAACTTTGGCCCTCATTACAACTTTGGCGGTAACTGCCGCCTATCGCCACGGCGACGGGCGCCAACATACCATCGCCGTGGCTACCAGCCGCCCACCCGCATTGACCCTCGACGGAATTCCGCCAGAAGACTGGCGGAATACCATCAACAGTCATGGCTGCGGACGGCGGTAGGGTGGCGCTGCTGTCAGCAGCAGCGCCACACCAGCAAAAGACCCCCTACCGTATCATGAGCAATGATATGGCCTGGAGGTGTTTTGCTGGCGGACGGCGCTGCTGACAGCAGTGCTGCGTCCCGTCTCCTGCCGGAGGACCCCTTGCAAGCAGGTAAGTCTGGTTCTCTGACAGGAGAGGGAGGTGGGGGGTGGTGTCTGTTTTTGCATGCGTGCATGGGGGTGTGAGTTGCATTGAATGTGTGCGTGATTGACTGAATGTGAGTGTACGTGTATGTTGTGTGTTGTGAATGAGTGTGTGCGACAATGTATGTTGGTGTGTGTTGCAGTGTGTGGGTGTGTATGAGTGCATGCGTGGGTGGAAGTGGGTATGCGTGTGTGTATGATTGTATATGTGTGCACATGTGGGTGTGTAAATGTGGGGGGGCAGGAGAGGGAGGAGGAGGATCGGGGAGGACTCCGGTAAGAGGGAAGGGAGCGGATGAGACCCCTTTCAGTGCCAGGGAAGAAATTCCCTGGCACTGAGAGTGCCTACCGCCCTGGTTTTTGTGGCGGTACGTCTGCAACGAAAACCATGGCGGTTGGCGGGGTCATAATCCCGAGGGTGGGATTGTGACGGCCCCAGGGCTGGAGACCGAAGTCTCCAGCCCAGCGGCTGTTACCACCCGGGCGGCAGGAGTGGAACATTGGGGGTTTGGCTAGAGCCAAACAGCCAATGTCATAATTTGGGAAAAGGTACCGCCAGCCTGTTGGCAGTACCTTTCCCCAAATTACCACCAACTGCCAGGGTCGTAATGAAGGCCTTTGTGTTGTTCCATTTACCCATAATGATCTTTATTCTTGCTTCGAATATTTCTAGGAAAATTACCACCTGGATGTTTAGGCCTGTATGATCTGTTAATTATCAGATGTGTTTAATACCTTCAAACTCCTAAGTCTGACGGATGTCGAACTTTAGTGAGCAACTTGCAATCAGGGCGTAGTTTCTGTCTGTTTTTTCTCAATAATTGGTGCAAAATTACATATCGTTTTTGTTAGTGATACTGGATGTGCCCTTTTAGTCCACATTTTCAATATTACATTTCTACAAATAGAAAAATGATCAGAAATTCATTTTCAGCTCAATTAGTAGGGATTGTAGAGCGAAATTATCAGAAATCTATTTTCAGCACATTTAGTAGGAACTTTAAAGCTCTCAATACACCCTTTAATGAATGGCCCCTTACTTTTTCCAAATGCAAATCTTTCGCTGAAACATTTTATCATATAACGATATAAGCAACATTATTTTTTGCAAAAGTCAGTATTTTTACTGTTTACTGGAAGACCAAAAAACTTTACCATCGACCTTTGCAAACTTTGCCAAAAAACAGTCACCTCCTGTCACATCTCTTCTTGCAAGCTATCTTTATACAAATTCACCATTATCATTTCGACATTAGTTATTTATACTTTCGGTGTATGCCTGAGATCAGCGTTACACTCGCATGCACCTGCAAAGTATACACTTTGGTTGTTGATATTGCAAACATTTTCTCTCGTGTCTCTCTATTGTTTCTGTCTCTTCTGGTAAATTGAGTGGTTGTGCTCTACTACTGTTGTATGTTTTTTTTAAACTGCTTTGGTTCCTCAAGCAATAGTTTCTGCTCTTGGTTGCTCAAACGTCACTCCTAGTAGTCAGTCATACACAGCCATATTGAATAGAATATCTTGCCATCTGTGCTAAAGCATTTTGTTTTTCACGTACTCGAAATTCATAGTCCCAGAAATTTCACACGCTGGCAGCAGCCCTGGAAGGATTCATGTCCTTGGCACAACCCAGTTCATTAGGCTTGAATACGGTTTGGTGTGATGACTAGGCTTGAGCGTGATTCGCTGTTACTAAGCAAACCGAATGCCTCATTTAAATAAAAGCTTTGCGGACTTGTCATGGAAATACAAATGTTGCATGTGACCTTCAGTATAATTTCAATTATTGATTGTGAAGAAACACAAATGCTTTGCAAAACAATGACATGTAAGGGTAAGTTGTCAATAAAAAACACAGCCTCCAAACTTATGGATACAATTGAGTTCAACTCCTATTGCAAGCAAAATGCTAAAAATCACTGATATTTATTTGTATGTAATATAGTTTTTATCTAGGGCCTGTTGAGTGTTATATCCTGTATAATTAACAATTTCTTACAAACTGCCTAGTGTTATAACTTCTACTAGAAGCCTCCCAACATATTTTGACACCTCTACAGGAGTGATCTTTGGTTTTCAGGAAGCCATAACTACGAGAAAGTCTATCACTGAAAGACCACACCCCATGCCTAGTAGTAAATAGGGGATCTAATTGCAGATTTCCAGAATTTTAGTACACGTGCTAGTTAGGCAATGAGCTTTCATAATTTTTCTGTTTTGGTAAGTTTAACATCCAATAGCAAAACACGTCCGCAAGGAGTGATATGCAATGCCAATTTGTAATACAAATTTTTGGTTCAACTAAACACATTGCACTCAACCTACTTTGTCCTCTTACTGACTGTTAGACCTGACAGCCTTAGGGTGGTCATCCCCCAACTTCTCACCTGCCTCCCTCCACTTTTTCCGACACTGTTTTTGCTGGTTTTAGTACTCTGCGCACTTTACCACTGCTAACCACTGCTAAAGTGCATATTCTCTCTCCCTTAAACATGGTAACATTGGTTCATTCCCAATTGGCATATTTAATTTACTTGTAAGTCCCTAGTAACGTGTGCTACATGTGCCCAGGGCCTGTAAACTGAATGCTACTAGTGAGCCTGGAGTACTGGTTGTCCCACCTTCATAAGTAGCCCCTTAACCATGTCTCAGGCCTGCCATTTCGAGGCCTGTGTGTGTAGTTTCACTTCCACTTCGACTTGGCATTTAAAAGTACTTGCAAAGCCCTAAGCTCCCCTTTTTCTACATATAAGTCATCCCTAAGGTAGGCCCTAGGTTACCTATAGAGCAGGGAGCTATGTAGGTAAAATGCAGGGCATGCACATGAGTGTTTTATATGTCCTGGTAGTGGAAAACTCCTAAATTCATTTTCCACTACTGTGAGGCCTGTTTCTTTCATAGAATAGCATTAGGACTACCCTCATACACTGGTTGAGTGGTAGATTCTGATCAGAAAGGGGTAACCAGGTCACATTTATTATGGCCAGAATAGTATTAGAAGATCCTGCTGATTGGTGAGGTTGGATTTTATATTACTATTTTAGAAATGCCACTATTAGAAAGTGAGCATTTCTCTGTACTTACAATCCATCTGTGCCTTACAGTCTGCCTCCAATCAATGTCTGGACTGGGCTGGTTGGCAGCTCCCTGGTGCATTTCACCCAGACAACCACAAACACAGGACACACAGTCACACCTGCACTCATCTGCATATTGAATGGGTCTTCATGTGCTGGAAGGGTGAAGGGTCTGACACCCTGACACTTTCACTTCAAAGGCTAGTGACCTACCCTCACACAATGGACTGCCAAACCCCCAACTGGGACCCTGGCAGACAGACCTGTACTGAAAGGAGAACTTGTGCACTTCAAAACCACTCTTTGAAGTCTCCCCCACTTCAAAGGCATTTTTGGGTATATAAACTGGGTCCCTGACCCCACCAACTCAGACACTTCTGGACCTGAACCTGCAACTTGTCAAGAGGAACTGCCTGGCTGCCCAAAGGACTCATCTGGACTGCTTTGCTGAGAAAAACTGCTGCCCTGCTTTTGCCCTGCTGCTCTCTGCCTTTGCTGAGAAGTGCTCTCCAATGGCTGGGATTGAGCTTGGCACCTGTTTTCTGAGGTCTCAGGGCCAAAAAAACGTCATCTCTTCAGGAAACCCCTTGTGCACCGAAAATCGACACACAGCCTGCCGGAAACGAAGCACAACCATTTTGTGGCTGAGAAATCGCCACACAGCCAGGCCAGAACAACGCTGCCTGACGTTCCGAGTGAAGGTTCCATGCAGTGCCTGCCTTGCAACTTGAAATTTGACGCACAGCCGTACAGGATCACCACACAGCCGAACCAGAACAATGAAGCTGATTCCCCAAGTGGAAAATCAATGCAGCGCCTGCCGTGTGACAGAAAATTTGACGCATCACCACACCAGATCGACGCAACGCCTGTGACTACCTCCCGCACACTCAGGATTTCCCCACATCATCCCTGGGCATCAAAAAGATACCTGCAACACAGTAAGGAATGAAGACTAAGAGTCAAAAACAACAAAAAGCCCCTTGCATGGAAAGAAACACTGCATCATCTGTGCTTCTTCGGAAAATCCGACGCACACCCTATTTTTCCTGCATCTCCTCTTCAGGCTCTGTGTGTATTATTTTTTATGCAAACCAGGTACTTTATGTAAACAAGAGACAACTGTTGATTTATAAGATTTAAGACTCTTTTTAATCTTGCAAAAGTGATATTTCTACTTGTGCCTATTAAATCTTTATTGTTTTGACCTTAATTTAACCAGATAAATATCCTATATTTTTCTAAACCTGTGTGCTGTATTTTTGTGGTGTTTTCACTGTGCTAGTGTATGATTGATTGCACAAATACTTTGTACATTGTCTTCAAATTAAGCCTGACTGCTCAGTTCCAAGCTACCAGAGAGTCGACACAGGATCATTTTGATTGTGTATGACTTACCCTGATTAGGATTGTGGTCCCTATTTGGACAAGGGTGTATACTTCTGCCAGCTAGAGACCCCATTTCTAACACTGACCATATAGAAATAATATTAAAACAGGTAAAATGACATAATTTGAGATTGTGCGAGATTCTCTTCTAAAAATGCCTGTCTATTCATGACCACAATAATACATAAAATCATAGGTTATGAGATCCCTTTGCACAAAAGAGGTCATATCATGTATGGAAGAACCTGTTCTACCTAAATGACTTAGTCAAAATACATAGGGGCTCTTTACAAGTTTGGTGGTCTGAGGGGTGCCATGTTGGCGGTCCGACCATCATTGCCAGTGGTGCATACAGAATCCCGCCAAAGCACTGCCGGCACCACCAGTGTGTTCTCACCGTCAGGGGTCAATAGTAGCAACCACCAGTCCAGCAGATACCATGTTTCCACCAGACTCATTACGAGGTTGCACACCACCAAGTTTTCCACCGAAGTTGGACCACCATGGAACACCAGGCTGAAACGAACAGTATAAAAGAAGACACTCAACTCCAGGAAGCCATACTCGTCCAGAGCTGCTATGTAACCACAACTGGAGGTCATCCCGCAGCTCCTGCTCGCAGAAAGACAACAAAATCATCGCCATTGAGGAAGACAACAACAATTAGTACACATACTCACCTGTTACAGTTGTAAAATGTATCAATTGGAACTCGTACATAACATACCATAGGGAGGGGTTTGCGAGGGCTATACTCACACATAATTGTGCAGTGACACACACACTCACATGCAGCAACAAACACACCAACATATACACAGCACACACACTGCAGCCAGCACACACGCAAAAAAACACACACACCAGACATCAATAACACACACTCATGCCTGGCAACTCAGCACAGGCCCAGGTGCACAAATTCATATACAACATACAAACTCATCGCTACAACACCACAACTGCACAAATATAAACACATGTCAAACACTCACAACGACACTGACCAGAGGCTCCACACACACACAACACAATATACAACCATCTGTGATGAAACACCCACAATTACACCATCATACAGCCTCGCAATCGAGATACACATCCCACACACACACACAGTATACTGAACCTATTATGCCATGTACAATACATGCAGACTCAAACAGTCCAAACACACAAAGCCACACATCACTGCAACAAACACATGTCAACACTAACACAACACACTACCATGACAAAACCTTTCAGCTACATACACATATCCATCACACAAAACACACCCTATCCCTAGGGGATAAAAGCACTGCACACAACCTCACAGACTGCTCGAATAATAGCAGAAGCATCAAGCAGAACACACACACAAATACTGCCACACAACCAAAGTCAGTCAGGAACAACTCAAACCTAGGAATGGAAATGCAGGACAAAGATGTAACCTGAAAACCATCAACTGGTTGGTTAAAATGTATTATAACCAATATTTAAAAAATGAGCAGTCCAAAGCCATTGGCCATTCCATATATACGTCATGTTGCACCAAAGGCACAAAATGGTGCCCCAACGTGACGCCTGACTGCCATGTAACCTCCACAGGTAGGGGCATTAAGGGGACAGACATGCACCACATGGACCCTTGGGTGGTGGGGGAGGTGGGGTTTGGGCTTAGGCTTGGGAGGGGAGTTTAGGTTTTGGCTTGGGAGGGGGTTGGGCCTTTTTGGGAGGGGTGGACTTCTTTTTGTTGGGGGGAGGGGCATGGGTGTTGGCAGAGGGGGTTAGGGAGGCCTTGGAGGTGGAAGGGATGACCTTGGGGAGGGAAACAGATCTCTTAGGGGTGTCAGGGGGGAGGAGTTGGGAAAAGGTCAAACTCAGAAAGGAAACATTTCTTAGACACATAGGTTTGGTCATCCAAAGGGGGTTTAGGTGTGGAGGGTGAGTGAATGGTTGTATGACATTTAGGAGGGGATGTATTGGGTGCGTGTCTGTGGGAGGTGTGCTTGTGAGTGGTGGGTGTCTCTTGAGAGGGTGAGTGAGGGTGTTAATTTGTCTTTGGCTGATGTGCGCTGGAGGTGCAGGGGGATGCTGTGGTTGGTGGGTGGCTGTCTATTGGGGTGGTAACTGCAAGTATGGTGGATGTACTGCATGTAGGTGTGTCAGTGGTTGTTTTATCTGCGGATGAGGTGACTGGGGAGGATGTCTGAGGGTGTGCTGGGGTGCTGTCTGCAGGTAGGAAGCTGTGGTGGCTGGATCAGCGAATGTTGGTGTGATGTTTGCAGGTGTGTCAAGTGTTGTGTCTGTGATGCTAGGTGTCTTGGGGTTGTCAGGGCATGTCATGACTGTTGCTGTGTCTGCAGGTAGATGTTGTCAGTGTGTGTGCCGGTGGTGTGTCTTGTGGTGCTTATGTTTGTCTGCACTACCCTTGGATGTTGGGGTGGATGTATGCCTGTCAGTGAGCCTTGGCTGGGTCGGGAAGGGGGGATTCAGACTGGGAAGCGGAAGGTGGAAGGGGACGGTAGACAAGGAGTGACTGCCTGTTGTGAGTGTGGAGGGCAGAGCCTAAAATGATCTCTTTAGGCCAGGCAGTGCATGGTGAATGCCCTCCAGGAATGCATCGCTCTCTTTGATTTGAGTTGCAAGTCCCTTTATGGCTTTCACAATGGTCAACTGACCCACAGAGATCGATCTCAGGAGGTCAATACCCTCCTCACTGATGGCAGCAGGGCTAACAAGGGCTCGGGCAGAGGTGCCTGCGGCAAAGGAGATCCCCATTCTCTTGGATGGGCAGACATGGCCAACTGGGTGGGGAGCCACAGGGAGGGTGCGATAGAATAGGGGGTGGCAGACAGAGATGGTACTGGGGTGGTCCCAGATGGTTCCGCCACCACTAGAGAGTGGCAACTGGAGGAGAATTCTGAAAAAGATGTAGGGGTTCCAGTCTCCCCATTGGCACTCCCCTCGCCCTTCGGACCACAGGTTCCTTCACTGTTAGTGTTATCGTGACTGGAGGTCCTGTGGCCAGAAGCTTCCATACTCGGCTGTGCCCCATCTCCTTCACCTGCCGGTGCTGATGCTGAAAAACAGAAATTCAGGTATGGTCATCACATACGCAAGATAACACTTTCATCATAGAGTACACATAAGTCTTCTTACATCCTGTTCACCAACACCCCTAAGTAGTGCCAGTAAAGTGGCAACATCATGTCACAACAAAAAAAAAAATGTGTCCCTCAATATGAACATTATTGAACACCAGCTAAGCTACCTAACTGACACCTACAATACCATGTTGACCAATCACACTGACCATACCATGACAAGGTGACTTTGCCACATGATACAGGCTCCCAATCCACAACAACTTAGTCAAGCACCAATCAAGCTATAATTTAGGAATGTGAAATTGCTTATCACTAATCAAAAACACATACTCTACACTTACAAAATTTTTACTCTAATGTCATGTACCGGGCTATGACACTCGTTGTGAAGTAGAGACAAGCAAGCCTGGTGTCGAGAAGCCATATCTTCTTCATGTCACATACTTACAAGCATACTCAATGGTCATATGCAAAACTATAACAACTCAAATTGTCATACATTCCAATTTATGGTTAAGGAGTCAGACCACGTCACCTACATGTACCAATAGTGATTTAATAAGTATCAAAAAAACAATGTGGACCAAGTCATCTAGGTCATTAATCTACTGAAAACAAACTTTATCATTCAAGTAAGGGCCAAGTAAGTTCAGACCTATGTCCCACACACAACCTCAAGATGTCAAAAAGATTGTACCTTACATATGGACTAACTTACTGTGCAGAGAGATGACAATCACACCTATATATTCATGCAATTAGTTTATCAATGGGCCACTTACTGAATGGTTGCATCACTGAACCCATAGCAGACATGGCAAGCCTTACATCTGTCTGTGGAAGATTCTCAGGGCCAGAGCACATGAGTTGCTAACATGACAGGTACACCTACCATGATGCAAGCCACAAGCCTACATACACTTACAGTACTACTCGCATGTGTATATGAACTACCACACCTGACCCACATAGGTGTCCTTGCCAACCTTAGATTCCCAAACAAGGACTCATTTGCCACTTCCTTCATTGCAACAGCAAGTAGACATAACTATTTCATATGATGATACATTACTGAATCTTACAATTGATACATGATGTTGATACATACCTGTCAAGAATGTAACTGTGAATAGGCTGCCATTGCCTATTTGTCATGACTAGAACAGTATGCCCAACGATAATGCCATGTGGCCACTTTCCACTAACAGAACATTAGCAATGTAGTAACATTCCTAGCCTTTGATACCAATAAATGTCTGCCCATAGAAATGTTGCCACACCTCAATGGTATCCAACATGCATGTTGTCTACTCTGATGAGACTTCACAATTGTCAGTGTACATCCCTCACTTACCAATGGCTATTACCTTGTAACAGGCGTGAAGATGTTAACCTTGTATGTCATGTGACATGTCAGATGGACATCACAGCCTCACATGCTGCTGTCATTTATCAGATAACATTCGATACCGGGAGATGACTTGAATATGTCTGACTCTATGTTGCACATAGACAGGAATCTTGAGACATTGCATAGGACAGAGATCTAGGACCTACACACTTTATCACCATGACATTGGGAGGATTGACCTGTTAGTGTGCATTAACAATTACCAGAGTTGAAAATGCTGGATATTGGTACACATATGACACAGTCATATCTGCACCATAATCTGCTGTTGTATTGAGGGGACAATAAAGTTTATTAACAATACATTTGTATGTGCACACCTGTGTGCTATTGATGACTACAGTACATCAATGTGTACACAGGAGATCTGTGAGACTTTGCTCTTACCATATTTTCAGAGCCAACATTCGATTCCCGCACTCAATCACCTGATGAAGAGACAAACATGAGTTAGGTCTATACTTTCCCCCTTGTAACTGCTGTGCTGCCTTCAAATGCCCATCCAACTCAGGGTAGGCAACCACCAGAATGCGGGCGATTAGGAGGGTCATGGTACGACAGGCACCCTATCCTTGTTGGAAGGACATCCCCAGCCGTGCCTTTGTGGTCTTCTGGGCCCAGCATCTCAGGTCCTCCCATCTCTTCCGACAGTGGGTGCTCCCCCATCTATGGACCCCAGGGTCTGCACTTTCTTGGCAGTGGCAAGCCGGATCCCCTTCTTCTGATGGGCATTGACCTGCATGGATGATATAGATAAAAAAGTAGATCATGTCCACATGTACCATGCTAAAACAGTCAGGGTTACTAACTAGTTAGTACAACAAGCCAGACACAGACTGTCTTTAACATCCCCTCGAGTGATAGATGAGCATTTGCAGTCAGGCCAGACAGTTATGCCAACAGGAATACGGCCATAGTATAACGACACATGAATCAATGCAGCGGTCTTTCAACCACGGTAAACCATTGGCTGTACACATCGCCGCGCTCAAAATACAAGCACACTTACAAAACGACACTATATTGGACAATTCAAAATACACACACCTGACGCACATACACGCACCACACCCACACCACTATAAAACACCCACCCACATTACCCACAACCCCTTACAATGAAAAGAAAGATAGCTAACTGAGAGATACAAGTCAGGAGCACCCACTCAATCAGAGGCATAGAACACCATCACCCATACACAATTCATGCACATCACAGCATACACAACAACACATCACCCCACACATCACCCCACACATCCTCACGCATATCACTCACACCACATCCATGGCACCCAAAAGACACCCCAGGTTTTCAAAGGAGGAGCTAAGGGTCATGGTGGAGGAAATCATCCGGGTAGAGCCACAGCTATTAGGATCACAGGTGCAGCAGACCTCCATTGCAAGGAAGATGGACCTATGGTGGAGAATCGTGGACAGGGTCAACGCCGTGGGACAGTACCCAAGAACCAGGGATGACATCAGGAAGAGGTGGAACGACCTATGGGGGAAGATTCATTCCGTGGTTTAAAGACACCAGATTGCTGTACAGAGTACTGGCGGCGGACCCCCAACCCACAAGTAACAACATGGGAGGAGCAAGTCTTGGTGATCATGCAACCTAAGGGCCCCGCAGGAGTAGCAGGTGGACTGGACTCTGGTAAGTCAAATATTTACTACTTTATCCCCCACCCTACCTGCATGCCATCACAAACTCCTACCCCTACCCTCACTCCATCACTCCACCAACTCACATATACCCCACTAGCACAACCCACCCATCCCAATACCAAGCCCTGCTTGCACCCCCAATGCATGGAGAGCCATCACAGACCTCCATGGGCACCCATCACCACAGCATGCCCAATAGAGAGACTCACCCAGCCCACAATATCACCACTCACACAAGGCCAAGCCGACAGGGAAATCACAATCATACAGGGAAACACACACATGCACAAGATGGCACACGCATATACATTAACAATGCATTTGCATCCCAATAGGATCTCTTTCCAACGTCACCAGAGAGCAGGTGCCACCTACATCCAGTTCCCCCCCAGAAGAGGCCCACAGTGATGACAGTAGCTCTGCATGCCTGGATCACGATGACCAACCTGGCCCGTCAGGGACCTCTGGACAGTCGGTTCACCTGCCACAGTCCCAACCCACCACAGAGCCTCCCCCCTCAGGAAACACCAGCACAGCACCCACCCAGCGGGCCCATGCCACTGTCCCCAGGACATATCAATCAGCAGTGTGTCTACCACTACATGGACCACAGGCAACCCCACAAACCCAGGACGATCAGGGACCTGTGGTCAGTGGCAGTGGGCACACAGTTTAGGGGACAGAGGCACAGGACATCAGGGAAGCTGGGAGGACTGCTGTGCGACAGGGGGAGGACAGGCCCAGGGAACCGACCCTCCATTAGGCACGCTCAAACATCATGGGAGCATACCACCATTCCCAGGAGACCCAGGGCCAGGTACTGCCCAAGTTACAGGAGACCCAGCGGCTGCAGGAGGGACAGTACCTAAGGGTTCAGGGAGGACCTAACAAAAATCTACACCATCCTGGTCACCATTGCAGGGGTGCTGGCTGACATGGGCAAGACCATGAGGGAGGCAGTGGCACAACAAAGGGTACCTGACACTAGCCAAATCGAGGAATAACCTTCCTCCTTCGCCGGCGCTAGTGGACAGTAGGCCCCACCACAGGACCAACAGGCCACCAGCACCCCACCCCCTGAAGAAGGAGAACCACCCCACAAATGGCCCTTGCGATCCAGGCAGAAGACAGAGAACATTGCCAAGACCCCCGCCAGGAAATAGGACTCTCCTGATAGTCACCCTTCTGTCCCACTCTGTTACCCTGCCCACCTTGAACTTCCATTTCTCCCCTTCCTATGCCATATTGGACAATGCACCTGTGATACCAAGAGACTGGACTCTAACAGGACATTCCTCTACCATCACCCCAGCCCCTTGCACAGACCCATACTTATTGGCACAAAAATAAACACCCTTGAAACAAATACCATACTGGAGTCAGTGTAATGAATCTCAAATGTATTACTACAACATTATCAAAGCATTGCAACGTATATGTTCAGTGAAATATACTACAGGATGAACTTTGGTGGGTAGCAGTACATATAGCAGGAGCCAGAATGGGTCACACAGATCTGAAAATAGAGAATCCAAAGGGAACAGTCAGTGTCCACAGCAGAGGGTAAGAGGCTGCCATGTACAATGTCCAAAAGAGTACTGACATGTTAAGCTGAGTTACAGTCTCTTACCTGTGTGTCAGTGGAAGTACTGCTGTATAATGTTTGTTCTGTTGTCCACATCTTCTTCCTCTGCCTCCTCTTCGCCACTGTCCACAGGCTCCACCGCTGCCACAATACCATCTACAGGCTCATCCTCCTGCAGAAAAGGCACCTGACGTCTGGCCAGGTTGTGCAACATACAGTATGCCACAATGATCTGGCACACCTTCTTTGGTGAGTAATATAGGGATCCACCTGTCAGATGGAGGCACCGCAACCTGGCCTTCAGGAGGCCGAAGGTCCTCTTAATAATCCTCCTTGTACGCCGATGTGCATCATTGTAAATTTCCTCTGCCCTTGTCCTGGCATTCCTCACTGGGGTCAGTAGCCATGAGAGGTTGGGGTAACCAGAGTCACCTGCAAATATCGAGGGACACCTGTTAGACACACACTAACCCTTAGGGACAACCCCATACCCCTACTTATACTGTGTTGGGACCATGGTCTCACCTATTAGCCACACCTGGTGCCTCTGGAGTTGGCCCATCACATATGGAATGCTGCTATTCCTCAAGATATAGGCATCATGCACAGAGCCAGGATATTTGGCATTCACATGGGAGATGTACTGGTCCGCGAAACACACCATCTGCACATTCATCGAGTGATAGCTTTTTCTATTCCTTTAAACCTGTTCATTTTTCCATGGGGGGGGGGGGACAAATGCAATATGTGTACCATCAATGGCACCAATAATGTTGGGGATATGTCCCAGAGCATAAAAGTCAGCTTTCAGTGTGACCAAATCATCCACCTGGGGGAACACGATGTAGCTGCACATGTGTTTCAGCAGGGCAGACAACACTCTGGACAACACGTTGGAGAACATTGGCTGAGACATCCCTGATGCCATGGCCACTGTAGTTTGAAAGGAACCACTTGCCAGGAAATGGAGCACTGACCAAACCTGAACTGGAGGGGGGATACCTGTGGGTTGGCGGATAGCTGACATCAGGTCTGGCTCCAATTGGGCACACAGTACTTGGATTGTGGCACGATCAAGTCTGTATGTGATGATAATGTGTCTGTCCTCTATCGTCGACAGGTCCACTAGGGGTCTGTACACCAGAGGATGCCGCCATCTCATCATCTGCCTCAGCGGTTGTAGCCTATGGAGGAGAACGGGGAGCAGAAGGTCATATTTCCACATAGATTGCACTACTGTTGCTGAATTTATGTCACAGAAGCAGTATGTGAAGTCGAGAGTCAGTTGATGGGCCAATGTCTGCTGTGACGCAGTTAGGTGCCATGCCATGTGCCCCCCTGACCTGTGAGGAGGGACAAATGGAAATGAGGTAAGTGCGCTCGCATTATGGCCCGTCGCGGTAGGCGGTCAATGACCACCGCTCAACTTTGCATTGGTTATCATTGGGCCCTAGGGGTTCCAGGAGGCAATGGCGATGTATGCTGGCGGTAACAGTACGCACCTCCGCTGACGTCACCGCCATTTTCTAACTATTGACTCACTTGCTACCTGACCGTCAATAGGAGAGGATCTACACTGCAAATGCTGCTGTGTCCTCAGTCTGGAAGCGACAATGGCCAGAGTGTCTGGGGAAAGGGCCCCTGCCTTCACTGCGGAGGAGTTGGAGAAACTGGTGGATTGGGTCCTACCCCAGTACACATTACGCTACGGTCCTCCAGACAAACAGGTGAGTACACTGTGAGCATGATGTGTGGGCAATGCATGTTTGGAGTGGTGTGGAAGTAAGCCACATTTTGGGGTTGCTGAAGCATCCTGGCCTGAGTGCTGCATGAGAGGTGGTCAGTGTATGTGCGTCTGGGCATGGGTGGGAACTGTTGGGCAACGAGTATGCCGGTCCAAACGGGGGAGTAATTTCCTTTTCTGCTGCCTTTTACCTCCAGGTCAGAGCACACCAGAAGAAGGGTATTTGGCGTGCCATCGCCAAGGAGGTGCAGACCCTGGGGGTCTATCACAGGCTGAGCACCCATTGCTGCAAGAGATGGGAGGACCTGCGCTGCTGAACCAAGAAAACGGCAGAGGCCCAGCTGGGGCTGGCCTCCCAACGTGGATGGGGTGCCCGTTGCACAATGACCCTACTGATGTTCCTCATCCTGGCGGTTGCCTATCCGGAGGTGGATGGGTGCTTGAGGGCATCACAGCAGCCACAAGGGGGTGAGAATAGATTCAGAAAGCTGACTTTGCGCTCTTTAGGAGCTAGCTGGGTGGAGGATGTGGGCTGTGGGTGCCCCTAGCCCAGGGCGATCATGGCAAGGTAGGTCCATTGTGTGCAGGCTCTGAAGCACTCCTACCCCAATGGTACAAGTGGTCAACTGCTACTGTGCAGGGTCCTGTGGATGTCAGGTGTGCCGATGCTGGCGTTAGGCACTGAACCCCATGGGCTGGTGACTACCTTAGTGACTGGTTGGGTATGGCTTGGTGCATAGGGCAGCTGCCTGTGAGTTGTGTATGCCAACAGTAGTGTTGTTGCTGGCATTGACCAAGTGTATCCTCTGTTTCTCCCCCCTTTTTGTTTTGTCACCCTGTCCTTGTGTGCATTAGCATCATCTGTCAGAGGAGCAGAGGCACCGGCGACGGAGGGAGCTGCATCCCACATGGGCCCGGAGGTCTAATCTACCAAGGGTGAAGGCACCAGTGGGACGGAGGGCGAGGGGATTTCCACGACTGGAACAGGAGGGGAGACCACTGATAGCGACTCCTCCTCCGAAGGAAGCTCCCTGGCGGTGGCGGACACCTCTGTGCCCACCCCAACAACAGGTACAGCTGCCACCCCCTACCTGCACCGCCCTTACAGAAGCCCCTCAGCGTGTTTGCCATGCCCGCTCACCCAGGAGGGTGGGCATATCCTTCACCCCAGGCAACTCAGGCCCTGCCCCAGTCAGCCCTGCTGCCCTCAGTCAGGAGGCTATTGACCTCCTGAGATCCCTCACTGTTGGGCAGTCAACCATACTGAATGCCATCCAGAGTGTCGAGAGGCATTTGCAACAAACAAATGCATACCTGGAGGGCATTCACTCTGGTGTGGCGTCCCAACAGAGAGCATTTCAGGCTCTGGCCTCCCCACTGATGGCAGCCATTGTCCCTGTGTCCAGCCTCCCCCTTCAACTTCCACTACCCAGACCCAATCCCCTCTACCTCACCCTATCCCAAGCACACCTTCAGACCAGCATGCACCCAAATCAACACACAAAAGTGGCTCAGGCAAACATAAGCACTACACTTCATCTCACAGGCAGTCACACAAGCACCATACCCAAACAAACACATCAACATCCACTGCCTCCACTGTGTCCCCCTCCTCCTCGTCATCCACCTCCCTCCACGTAGTGTCTCCACTCACACCTGCATGCACTACATCTTCATCCACTACCTCCATCACCAGCATGCCCATCACTACACACCCCTCACTGGCAGTCACCACCCCCACAACCATGCACACATCCCCTGTGTCCTCTCCCAGTGTGTCTGTGACCCCTCCTCCCAAAGTACACAAACGCAAACACCCACCCACCCAACAGCCATCCACCTCACAACAGCATCCAGCCCATGCACCTTCACCCAAACTCAGCAGACTGACACCTCCTACAACCACTTCCTCTTCCTCCACTCCTAAACCCTCTCCATCTTCACATTCCAGTGTATCTAAAAAATGAAAAATGTTTCCTGGCTAACATTGACCTCTTCCCTATGCCCCCCCCGGTCCTTCCCCTCGGGCCAGGGTGTCAAGATCCCAGGTCAGCACCTCAGCCACCATGTCAGCATCCGCTGTGGTACCTGCAAGTCCCAGGAGATCAAAGGGGGTACCCGTCAGGGCTGCCAGTGTGCCACCGACACAGAGGACCAACCCATTCCGCCACCTGCCAAGGTGAAGAAGGGGCCAGCATGCAGCACGGCCAAGAAGCACGACCCACCCAGCAAGGCCTTCTACAAAACTCAAGCTGCCAGTGCCAAGGTCCCAGCAGCGTCTGCCAAGGTGGGGAAGGGGAAGAAAACCCAAGGCAAGGCACTTCAGGCTTCAGAGGCTCCAGGTGAGGGACTGGTGCCCACCATCAGTACCGACAGCCCCGCAACCTGTACCGCGGTGAGCACCGCCGCAGGCACCGCCAGCTGTACCGTCATCTGCCCTGCCACCTGCACCGCCCCTGCACCACCACCTGCACTGCTGCTCCCACAACAACTGTCAGCAGCATCATCCCAAGTGGGCAGCTGTTCGAGGCTGCTGGAGATGGCCTGGTGTCTCCCTTCGCCACTACCAGCGCCTGCACCACGGCCAGCACCGGCAGCATCCTCGCCGCAGACACCGCCGCAAGCACCGCCATATGCCCAGCCAGTGTCACTACATCTGTCAGCAGCAGCATCCCCAGTAGGCAGCCGTCCATGGATGCAGGAGGCAGCAGTTTGCAGCCTTAGTCGCTGCAGGATGGAGTCTGGCTCTGCCTCCATGGAGTATCATGCAACCTGTTCCCTGCACATCTCGTGCCTCAGACACCCCGGTGGGGGAATGGGAACTGCCACACCCCAGTTACAGCATCACTGGGCACAAGGCCCCCTCCAGAAGCAGTGGAGAAATGCATCCACTATCACTTTCCTTGGCAGGATGAAGCAGACTTGGCACAAGGCCCCCTCCAGAACCAGTGGAGATACGCATCCACTCACCCTTTCCTTGGCAGGATGAAGCAGACTGGGCACAAGGCCCCCTCCAGAACCAGTGGATATATGCATCCACTATCACTTTCCTTGGCAGGATGAAGCAGACTGGGCACAACGCCTCCTCCAGAACCTGTGAGCAAACCACCCACTTGAAAGACTGTGGCTTTTAACTCCCCAAGACCAAGCAGTGGGCAAACCACACACTTGAGAGACTGTGGCTTTGCACTCCCCAGGACAAAGCAGTGGGCAAACCACCCACTTGAGAGACTGTGGCTTTGAACTCGCCAGGACATCGCTGTGGGCATGATGCCCCCTCCAGGAGCAGTGGCGTAGTACCATCTTCCGGCTGAGGTGCCACCCTTCCCCCTGAGGTGCCTGTGAATTCTCGACCTGATGCCCCTGCAGCATTCTCTCCGTTTTGAGGCAGGAGTCAAGTGTGGGCTTTGCATACCCATTTGCAAAGGACAGTGTACGGCCTTCTGTACATATTGTAAAATATTTGTATATACAGTTTTTTCCAATTGTTAAAATTTTCTGCATATTTCTAATATGTCACTTATTTCACTCATTTCCTTTTGTCCTTGCATTCTTCCAGGGGGTTACGGGGTGTAAATGTACTTTTTCTGCATGTGTTTGTGTGTATGGTGTTGTGGGTGGGGGTGGGGGTGTTGCGTATTGCATGTGTGTGTCACTCTTTTTTTCCTCACCCCTCCCCTGTGTGCTAGGTGCAGTACTCACCGTGGTTGTCGCTACCGCCGTCTTTGGTGTTCCTGGTGTATTAGCAGATACACCAGCATCGACAGGACCTGCAGTTCGAGCTCCATGGCATCCTGGTTCTTCATTGAGTGTCGAGAGGTGAGTGGTTTCCCTTCAAAGTCCTGTTCCCGCCAAGCTCTTGGTGGCATTGGTACCACCCCAGAAAAGCTGGCAGATTGGCTGGTTGTGATAGGGTGGGCAGTACATTGTCTTCCGCCTGTCTGTTGGCGGTGACAGCCGCGGTGTTTGTTGCTACCGCCGTGGTGGTCAGAGTGTTAAAGTGGCTGTCTGTGTTGGCGGTTTCTGCCGTGATCATGATCCTATTTTTTTTACCGCCAGCCTGTTGGAGGCATTACCGCTGCTTTAACACCGTCCGCCAGCATTGTAATGAGGGCCATAGTCTGGTATACCAACTCCACTAAGCTTGTGCACTAGTCACAAGGTGGGTCAGGGAACATACATCAAACACTCTCCACAATGTCTCAGGACTCGAAATCTGTCACCAAACATAAGTTCATGACCAGGAACTCATCCCAGTCTGTCCCAACTTTGGCACCCTACAGACTTTAATGACACAATCTGAAACATTGCCAATCAGCCTTTGCTTAGTAAAACTAAGTATAGTTGAGCTAATGAAATATTTGTGGACATGGCGCACTTATCTGTTCCTCTGGTACACCATAGAGCTGTTCATACAGGGGTAGGACCTCTTCCACCAGCTTCTCCAACTCCTCGGGTAACTTGTAGGTCATGACATGATTGCTTCCATAGGCAGTACACAGCATCTCAAGTCCTGGAGGTGTTGATGACAGCAGTATCAGGAGTCAAGTGAGAGATGTACTATGAAATGGTGGTCACGTCCACCATGTAAGAAACTGTCACTGCCGGTGGTCATCGCCTTTGGCCCAAGACTCCCAAAGCCAGCTATGTGTTCCAATGGCAATATCCACCTACCTCCATGATGACTTTTCCTGATGCCCAGTACAGTAGGTAAGGCAGCTGCCATTTTAAGGGACTTAGATGGTCTGGAAAGTTAAATTAAAGAAGTGTCACAGGGTCAGAAACATATCTATGCGATAGTTTACAGTGCTGGGCATGAGCAGCCATGTTTTTTAAATACAATTTAAATATATGTTGCAATATTCATGGTATGTGAGTAATGTATCATTAGTGGCATAGTCTGCATCTTCATGGCAATTGGATAGATGGTATTTGTGTCTATTATATGTGAAACATGGTAAGAATGTCATTATCACTGAGACTTTCAGTGACATGCGTATCCATTTCCAAGTCACAATTGAGGTAAGGGGATGACATTGGCATGTCCAAAGCATCATTTGTGACATAAATATTTTCACACTTTCACACAATAGACACAATGACCGATAGTCATACCTTCTTATTTTCCTTCATCTAGTTACCCTGGAAAGAGAAGGGTCAGCCAACCTCCAGTGTACCGTCCACTAGCAGACCTGCAGACCATGGAGGATCAACATGTCATCCAGATCTACCGCCTGGACAGGTAGACAATCATGGATTTCTGGTGTGAGTTGGAGCCAGAACTGATGCCTACCATTCGTCATCCCAATAGCACTCCACCCATTGTACAAGTCATGTCAGTGCTCCGCTTCCTGGCCACAGGCTCCTTTCAAAATACAGTGGCCTTAAATGCAGGGATATCACAGCCTATGTTCAGTTTGCTCTTGATGTCCTCTCATCCCTGTTGAAACACCTACACAGCTACATACGATTTCCACAATGCAAGGATTTAGCACATGTCAAGGATGATTTCTATGCTTTGGCACACATCCCACATGTGGTGGAAGCCATTGATGATATGCATGTAGTCTTGGTTTCCCCCAAACGGCAATGAACAGGTGTATCGGAACAGGAAGATTTTCTACTCTATAAATGTCCAAGTAGTATCTACATTTCCCAATTATGTGCAAATTACACTGGTTCAGTTAATGATGGCTTCATCATGCGGAATAGCAATATCCCACTGATGATGACACAACAGTACACAGGAGGGTCCTGGCTGGTTGGTAAGTCATATAGGTGATAAGTGTCAGTATCTTATGTCTGCAACCAAATGTAAGGATGCCCAAAAATGTGCACACATGTAACAATTCCTTACAGGGGATTCTGGCTACCCAAACAGTCCCTGGTTGTTGACACCAGTAAGGTACCCAACCACGCCACAGGAAGTTCCATGTTCTCTGGCACCAATGGAGTCATATGTGTTGTCTTGTGTCTCTGACACATGTTATTCTGTGAACTCCATCACTTCAACATTCTAATTGGTTTGATAATGATACAATCTAACTTGTATGTAGCTGTCACTGTGTTTCTTCATTGTAGACCACTGTGCATGTGTGTCAAGACTGACATAGGTGAGTAGCATACCTACAGATACCTGACCATGGCAAGTGGAAGGTTCCATGACTTGGGACAGTTGTACTGACCTTTATCAGTTATATGGGGTTTGGTTATTTGGGAGGTGTGGTAGGGGTATGTGATAAGGCTTTAGCTGATGACACATTGGACCGATCTGCTTGCTTATTTGGATAGACAAACACTGACATGTCCCTAACTTCAGTCGTCTGTGGGGTGCTTGTTATTCACACCTATGTTGAAGCATTAAATTGTGAAACTGTACTGCATTGTGTGATAATTGGCATGTAGTAAACCTATGTGCTGGAACGTGCACTAAATGGGAATAGGAGTATGCCCATGTGTTTAATTGTACATATATCTGACCCAGATTCAACAGTACTTGTGAGATGGGACTTAACAGATTTAGAACATATGTGAATATGAATATGCAACACATCTTCACAATTGACTGTTGGTTATAGCAGAAAAATGACTCCCAAACATGATACGTCGTTTAGTTATGCTTATTTATGAGTGTGCAGGTAAATTAAAGGAATGGGATTAAATCATAAAGTGCAAACAGTGAAGGATTCAGTCATGATGGTGGTAATCATCAGGGTAGCTGTTTCAACATTTGGAGTCTCAAGGCCAGTGTCCTTGTGCCATTGGAAAATGGAGAGTGGTTGTATAACAGTCAACAGGGTGTATCTGTGATACACAAGGGGAACCGTTGAGCAGAGGATCACTTCCTGGCAGTGGTTCAAGTCTTGGCATCTGCTCCTCCTGGATGTTTTAGTGGACAACCATGTTTGTGGGGGGGTTCCTCAGCTACAGAGGCAGGGGTGTTTGAGGCAAGTCTTTACTCTTGTAGAGACTCCTTTCCACTGCCACAGACGTAGAAGGGCCTGCTGTAACATGGCCAATGTAAGGGGTCTGCTGTTGTGGAAATGACTGACTCAGGGGGGTATTGATGTCCCTCAGCACCCCTGTTAAGGAGGCGATGTTGGCATTGTGGGCCTCCCACTTTTGCATGACTTCCTGGGGGTTGTCCCTCTGAAGCTGCTTTATCTCCCCCATCATGGCAAGTACCTGGGCCATCATGCTTGGGACTGTTGGTAGGCTCCCAAGACTTGGGAGATGGGGATTGTTGTTTCCCTGGCAGCCTGAATCCACTGGCCCACAAATTCCCTCCCATGCACCCTACACCCACGTGCCTGTGCCCTTGGCTCAGTTTGCAGACTCCTGCTGGTGCCAGCTTCTTCATTGTCTGGGTTCTCTAGTGGTGACTCTGGTATCTGTACTGGGGGGAACGTGATGGAGGAGTCGATGTGCGTAAGGCTGACAGTTGTAGACTGATCATGTGCCCCAGATGGGCCAGAGTCATCCTCATTGTTCTCACATCCAGGGGTGTTGTCCTCACTGAGGGCTTCATCCAGGGGGAAAGTGGCTGTCTCAGGTGTCCTCTCCATGGTCACAATGGGAAGGTCACCTGCTGAAGACGTAGAACAGACTGTTACAGATTGTAATGCAACATGTGGTATCAAACTGTGACAGGTAGATATGCTTTGAGCCATGTACAGAAAGGCTTTGCTTGCTCCCCTGATATGACAGTGACCCCTGCTTTCATATATGGGATACTGGAAATTCCTATACCACACACCTTGCTACGGGATATCAGATTAGATTGCCAGTTGAGGGGGTCTGTTGATAGACCTATATCTTGTCTGCTTTGCAGGTTAATATTGTTCATGTTACCTCCAGTTAGCAATAGTTCAGTATTGAGTCACCAGACAGCTGCAGAATATAAAGGGGAGGCTGGCCTGTCCATCAGCATATGAGTAACCATTCTACTTAGCCATATATATCAGGTTACACCTAGTATAGCACACTGCAGATATGTGTATTCCCCCCGGGTGAGTATCTTTCAATGGGTGATGGGAGGTAAAAGGGTCATTTTAGCAGAGGGCACAGCATTAGCTGTGTGTTGGTGGTATTGTACTGGCAGGTGTCCATAAGATGCACATAGTATTGCTGAATTGCCCTAGACTGTAAAATTGTAGGTCATTCAGGTGGGTTGAGTTGATTGTGCAGTTGACATGTAGGACTATTTACATTATGGTACAATGTTCTGGTTTTCCTAATGGTAGAAGAGTGCCTACTAGGAGTTGTAGTGCTGTCAATCCCTGTATTTCCCACACCATACACAGACACAGGGTGGGGAGTATGTTTGGCTGTTAAAATGTCAAAAGTGATCAGGGAGCATGCAAGACAGAACTTTAAGGTGACATTTTCAGTGCTGTGACTTACCAGACTCCACTCCCCCAGGTATTCCTGTCAAGCCCTCAGGATGCAGGATGTCCAGGACCTTCTCCTTCCATGATATGAATGTTGGGGCACCTTGAGGACTGCCAGCTGGTGCCTGGCAGCCATGGAACGTACCTTGCCCCTGAGGTCGTTCCACCTCTTCCTGATGTCATCCCTTGTGCGTGGATAGCTGCATACAGAATTTACCCTATCTACTATTTTTTGCTACATCTCCATTTTCCTGGCACTAGAGGTTTGTTAGACATGGGCTCCAAATAGGTGTGGCTCTACTCTGATGATTTTGTCCACCATGACCCTCAACTCATCATCTGTGAAGTGGGGATGTTTTTGTGGGGACAGAAAAGTGGTGGATGACACAATAAGTTGGAAAAACGGGTAATTAGGTGTGGGTGCTGTGTTTTGAGTGGGTGCTGTGTTTTGAGTGGGTGATGGGTGGTTGTTGTGTGGTGAGAAATTAATTTGATTTGTATGTTGTGCAGGTGTGGGCTTAATGGTATTTGGAGTGGTGAGGGGTGCCTAATCTATGATTCCTAAATTTGGTGTATGGCCTCTATCTAGCTGTGTATGGAGTTTTTGATGCAAAGGATTGTGGGGTACAAAGGGGTGTGGTTTATAGTGCAGTTTGTAGGTGTGTCGGGTGTGTGGAATTCAAACTATCCAATGCGGTATTGTGTATTACTGTGTAGACCACTGACTGCTGCGGTTTACACCACCATTAGTTTTTCGCCATAGGAGATCCGCTATTGTGATTTGTGTGTCGTAACTGTTTTGGAGGAGTTTTGATGGGCTGCCTGCCCTCCAGAGTCCTGGTGGTGTCGTAATTTTGCCTTGGTTTCGGTGGTCCTGCCTGTGTAACTCGTATATGGAAGTCTGTATGACTTCCAATATGGCGATCTTTTTACAGACCCCACCGCAGCAGTCTTACCGTCAGACCACCAAACTCTTATTGAGGCCCATAGTTAAAGACTGAGGAGAGAATTCATGCTAGACTCGGTCCACAAATTGACCCACTAAGAGGAGTCATGAGGTATCTCCACATGTACTGTGTACCTTTTATGTGTTGGTAATGCATTTGTACAGAACCAAGTTACCCTTGACAACACTAACAAGTCTATGCATATGTTAAATTTTCAGAATAAATATAGATAATCTTCATTGCTCATTGATGTATCTTCCTTATGACCTTTATTACTCAGCGGCGTGGTCCATTTCAGGAAACCAGTCTATTTTGTCATATGATATTACACTTGAGGGCAATTAACAAAGGCAATAATCAGTAAAACACTCATTATGACTTTCCTCCTAATTGGAAGCGTATCAGTTCCTTTGCCATCACAAATTAGTTTTAGCTGTTGAACAGAGTTGAAATCTCCATTTGAAAGTTCAAGAGAAAATTAAGAATATCTAGGCGTGATATCCCCCTTAATTCCCCATCTCTTTATATTTAAATTTATATATTACAATTCCTGTGCCTCTCCGCTTGGAAAAACACGTAGCCACCAGTCCCCAAGGAAGAAAACAGCTGCGGTCACAATTGTCTTTGGATCAAACAAATGATTTATTCATATGGCAACATCCAAACCCAATGTCTTTTGAAAAGCTCTGTTTCCTTGTTCCTGGGTACTCAAAATTACAGATAGTTCACTCCTTTTAAATCACCGTGATTTTGTGCATAACAACGAACATAGACGATTGACTTACAAAGCTTACTCCAATGTTCATGGATATGTCAGCCACCTTTGAACATACATTTCAACTATGTTAAAGACCATCTCTTACCATAACTTGCTGATTATCTCAGGGTTAGTACTTAATCATGTGACTTGCACCTCATTCATATTCTACTTCTGCCATTCAAGATTAATCTAGCCACAGTGGGTTATAACAATTACATCAAAGAAGGACTATTACATTTCTTCTGCGAGATTGGCCAGTACAATAATGCCATATATTGAACCCTCATTAATATCCAATTGATTTAAAAGTTAATTCGACCCAAGTGGGTTATACTAATTCCACTTTGTTAACTTAAATGCAAACTTCAAACATCATATTTTTTAACATCATACTTTATCTAAACATCGAGTCCATTCTCTTTAGGAAATCGGCCATATTGAAGTAATAACTCACTAATTAATACATTATGAGTGAATTAATAATTTATTGTACAGATAATAAAATCCTATTCAAACAGACAAGAGAGCAAAGAAGCAAACAAGAATAAATACAATCACAAACAGAATTCATGCTAAAAACACACCTTGATATAAACATGCATGACACATTAAAAAATGACATTCCTGCCTAAAAATATGAGACAATCCTGGGATATAATAATTAAAAAGACCACCCAGCCCAGAACCCCATATAATACATAAAAAGACAAAATACATAAGGCACAGCCCTAAAAGTGCATAGTGCATTAAATAGTAATTACATTAAATACCAACCATATGCCGCTGGAACTCCACGGCCTAACCAATAACGGACAGTGTGACAAGAGCATAGAAGAAATTCCGATTATACCTATTCATTGCTATCAGTGCCACTAAATATGGATTGTGCAATTTTAATAAATTTAGTCAATAACACATTTAGGGGGTCATTCTGACCCCGGCGGTCAGAGACCGCCGGGGCCAGGGTCGGCGGGAGCACCGCCGACAGGCCGGCGGTGCCCCGCAGGGCATTCTGACCGCGGCGGTTCGGCCACGGTCAGACAAGGAAAACCGGCGGTCTCCCGCCGGTTTTCCGCTGCCCTTGTGAATCCTCCATGGCGGCGGAGCGCGCTCCGCCGCCATGGGGATTCTGACACCCCCTACCGCCATCCTGTTCCTGGCGGGTCTCCCGCCAGGAACAGGATGGCGGTAGGGGGTGCCGCAGGGCCCCTGGGGGCCCCTGCAGTGCCCATGCCAATGGCATGGGCACTGCAGGGGCCCCCGTAAGAGGGCCCCACTTTGTATTTCAGTGTCTGCTTTGCAGACACTGAAATACGCGACGGGTGCCACTGCACCCGTTGCACCTTCCCACTCCGCGGGCTCAATTCTGAGCCGGCGTCCTCGTGGGAAGGTTGATTTGCCCTGGGCTGGCGGGCGGCCTTTTGGCGGTCGCCCGCCAGCCCAGGGCAAATCCCAAAATACCCTCAGCGGTCTTTCGACCGCGGAGCGGTATTTTGGTGGGGGAAGTCTGGCGGGCGGCCTCCGCCGACCGCCAGACTTAGAATGACCCCCTTAGCGTTGGATTGGCTGGGTCCACAGACTGGATGATAGCCTGTCGACAGGAGTGAATTCCCAGTTCGTTTCATTTGGTCCGAAGCAAGAATCTTCGCTCCTTTAGTAAAGCAGGGCACAGGAAAACCACATGATCAATAGTCTTGTCCGCATTACTACAACCTCTGCATGTCACTCCTTTCCCGAAGAATGGCTGCTATTGGGGTAAGTGTTTTAGGATGCCCCAATCGCCCATCCTTAAGGCCATAAAGGCCTTTTTCAACCAAAACCCGTAAGAACAGGAGAGAAAGCTAGAAGACATACCTGGCTTAAAGGATTCAATTACTGCCCAGGCATGCTTCCGTTGAGTGAGGAGGAAACAGTCAGAGTTGTGCGATTACAGTTGAATAATATATTATTAGTGTATCTGGGAATTACCTATTCCTCAGCATTTTATAACCAGATTTTATACTCAAGTGGGTTCTATCAAAAGGCCATTCCTTTCTTACATGTATCCATTGTTTCTGGGTTTTACATTATACATCTTTTTTCTTATCATTATATAATGTTATACTGTGTACTTTTTCATTTTTTCAAAACCCTCCTGTACTGCCCAAGTGGTCATAAAAGGATACAATAGCTCTTTTGCTCTTTGTCTCATCTTTTCATTCGAATGGTACAATAAAATTAGTATATGAAGTCCATCCAAAATTAGTGCACTGCACCAGTAAAAAAACACACATTAAAACGTGTTAGCTTTCCATAAGTAAAATTAATTTTGAAGAACAACGTCTTCCTGTATCAAGTCTTAAGGATCAACATCTATTATGATAAATGAATTGCTTATTTCCACATCCTAATTTGGTCCTGTAGGATGCAGGGAATTCAGACCAATAATCAGTCAAGATTCTAACTTCCTTAATTCTAGAGTTCTATCCCCCCTCATTCAAAACAATCCTATCTAGGACTACAAATTTCAACTTGCTAATATTCTGCTCAAGATACAGCTTGATATGTCTTGACACTGGATACGACTTATCGTCATGTGTGATAGCTCTCATATGTTTCAATATTATTTTCTTTGCTATGTGAATGGTACTGCCCACATAGAATGTATTGCAAGGACATTCCAAAGCATATTTGCTGTAATCAGAATTGTATGTTACATGTTTCCTGATAATAAATGATTTTGAAATTCCTGGAAACGGAACTTCCTTGCAATTATCACAGTATCTGCAAGCTTTGCAATTCTCACAAATGAAAAACACATTGATAGGTTTACTGCTTTCAGTACTAGGCAACAAGCATTAGCTCAAACAATCTTTCAGAGACTTACTGTGACTTAAGTTGTGATGAATCTCATAGATTCATCTTTTTTATATATTTTTTTACTTCTATCTTATTAATTACCAATAAGTCATCTCTATCAATTGGCTTCACTTTTGCCAATGCTTTCTCAATAGTTACTTCAGAGTATCCTCTTTCTTTGAAGCGTTTAATCATAACTTCAGTCATATTTTATATATATATATATAAACGCCAGTGGTGCCAAAAAGCGGCGTTACGCCGTACTCCACAATAGTAATCTCATGCTGTCTCATCACATCAAGGGAAGACTCGGCACTCCATGGAATATGATGCTCACAATATTTATTTCAAAGTTGGCTTCTCGTCAACGCGTTTGCTCTTGTCATGCACTGCTAATGACCCCACAAATTATGGCATTCATGACATCTTTGATAACATCATTGATAATATCAATATTATATTTGCAGTACATTTTTTGACAAAAAACTGTGCACAGCAGGGGTGCGAGTTATAGTTACATTAGGGCATGAGTTATAGTTACTTGATTTAACTCTAACTATAACTGGCGAATTTCTATGGAATTTTACATTTAAAATGTATGTGATAACCTAAATGAATAGATAATTCCTCATCTGAGTTCAATACCTCCGGGATGAGAATGTCAAACCTTATGATGTATTTCGATTCTAACCTTCTTAGTTCAAGTGTTCTATTACCTGCTTTTAGATGGACACCGATCCTGTCAAATGCACAAAATCTGAGTAAACTGGTGTCTTGATTGTGTTGGTCTAAGGAATGTCTAGCTACCTGATACTGTCTGTCATGGTTCTTAATAGCACGTAAGTGTTCCAAAATCAGTACTCTAACAGGATGTATGGCAATCCCTACATTTTGGCACATGGGCACATCAAACAATACAGTGATCAGAACTACATGTCACATTCTTGATGATAACAGACTCTTTTTGTCTATTAGAAATATTACATTTATAAATGTTGATACTGGTTTTGCATGCTTTACATTTTTTGCTCCTAACAAATCCCAAACTGTTGAATGAATCATGTGTGTTTGTGTTCTGGTAACCACATTCCTACTTAATGGGTCTTTTAGTGATTTGTTCTTTCTGAAAGTAATCTTAGGATGTTCTGACACATACTTTAAAAGGAAGCCATCTGTGTTCAAAACTACCAATATGCATGTAATATCTGTCTCACATTGTTTGACTAGTTATTGTATCTTGTTATATGTCTTATGTCAGAATCCTTTACCTGTATCTCTTTTGTAGGTTTGTTGACTCTACGAGAGATGTCCTAGTTACAGTTTCTGTTTTCTTGATGGGTGCTCAAACTGTAGCCTTTATCCAGAAATCACATGGCCATGATTTGCTTCTCTTCTTCGATTGCTACTAGTGTGCTACAGTTTCTTTTAGCCCACATAAATTCTCTATATAGAATGCTTTTCACAATGTTTCTGGGATGTGCACGACGGGCATGCCAGATACTATTTCCTGCTGGGTTCTTGTGATATAGTCTAGTCTCCAACTTTTTACCCTTCACTTCTACTTTTGGATCAAAGTACTCTAGCCTCTTTTTGCTCCTAGTTCAGGTGAATTTGAGATTAAGTCCATTGCTGCTTAAAGTGTGCAAAAAATCTTTTGTGGATCTCTCTGATCCCTTTCAGATCACAAACAAGTCATCATTGTAGGTGACCCAAAGCACTACGTTGTCATTGTATGCTAAGGTATTGCTGTCAACCTGCCCCTCTCACTAGCCCATGAACAAGTTTGTATAGCTGGGGTGAATCAGATTTCCAAGATAGTGCCTTGGGTCTGCTTGTAATGCTGAATGCCTAACAAAAAGAAATAGTGAGTCAAATAAAATACAGTCATGTCTAGGATAATTTCTGTACGTAACACCAGTGATATCAATATAGATAATGTCTACATGTAAGAATTCTCAGTTATGTCTAATACAGGTGTAAAGATTACAAACATCCATGGTTAAAGGTGTGTAAATCTCTTCCCAATGGATACTCTCTATAGCTCTGAAGATGTCCCTGCTATCCTGCATGTATGCAACAAGCTCATGAATGGGCTCAACAAACAGTCAGTGTATCCAGATGTATTTTCTAACGGACAACCCAAGGATGACATTATTGGTCTTATTATATATTTACTGCTCACTACATGGAGCAACCCATAATGCCCTGCAAAGGCTTTTAAAAAAACATTTTAGTTGTCCTGGTACCCTGAGGAGGTTCAGAACAACACCAACAGTTCACAGAAGTGTTGTGTATGGGGAGGGGGAGCTGCAAGGAGAACAACACCACTAGGAATTTTAAAAAAATCACTATACACCTCCTGGTTCATTGAATGTACTATCCCAGAATAGCTTATCATTTATGTTCAAACCACTCCAAGCTGGAGCTGTATGCCCTTCTGCTGGAGAGCTGGGACTCCTTACAGTTGATACTTTAGCTGCATTTTGTGGCTTTGAAGAGTTATAAACAGAGATGCAAACACCGATTTATGATTGTTTGGAATAAACAAAGGTTTTTTTTTTCTGTGATACTCATTTCTGTGCATTGCTACGTGTGTAATTATGAGGATTACTTTGGACTATGGTTGTTGGTAAATTGTTGTGGCAATTTTTTGACTAAGTGACTAAGCCAATAATTCTGGTTTACATAGGTTAATGTGCTGCCCCCTGGTTAAAGCCAATAGGCCAGCCTTTCATATTTTGGTGTTTTAACCCTTTGACAAAGCCAATAAATCTGTCCTACTTAAAATTACATTGTTTTATATTGTTACTTTACATTATTACAACTCAGATATTCACTGAAAAACCAAGCTTAGCATTGCATTATAATGAGGTCTGATAATAACATCTTACTTTACTTTAAAGAAACATAGAAATTCAACAAGGTTAAAGTGACGGTATAATTTTCTGAAAATGACAGTTAAACCATAACATACTAAACTAAAAAATACACTGAAATTCACTAGTTAAGGATAAATGAAGGTACTATAACTTGCACATGTACCATGCATTGCTTATGACCTCACAAAAGGAATTGCTATTTACATCAAGGGGTCTTCTTCTTGGCATTCTTTGAACATTGTGCCCAACCTCACTAACAAAATATACAAAACAATGAAACATAGAAAATGTACTTTTCACAGGGTCCCTTTACAATCTGTAATTCATCTAACCACAAAATACAAATCACAAAATATGTCATTACAAACCTAACGTTCAATACAAAAATATAAATTCATTTAATTTCAAAGTAAAAAGAGGATTAACAGTAGTATCTGTAAAACATAAGTCACATGTGCTTATTTCCTCTTGTGAAAGAAATTTTGGTATATAAAAACTAAAACTGCAACCAATGCCAATTACTGATTCTAAAGGAACCCTGTGAAAACTATTCTTTCCATGATCGTTGGTTATGTATATTTTCTAGGCAAAATAGAAAAATTGATCACTATGTCTCACACTCCAGTAGTGAGCCCCAATGCAGCCTGGTAAATGCAGTACAAGTTTGTTTTCTACTCTTAAAGTAAACTTTAGTGTTTCACCTTAGTAGGTGCAGCAAGTGTTGTAAATCTCTGGACACGTGTTTTTGGGTTGAGCCCTTCATCAGCTGAGAACATCTTTGTCTGTGGGATATCTGGAAATGCTGCCAAAACTCTTCTCAGGTTTATGTACCACTCACTGGCACACAGGTGTTTCAACCTAGAGCTCACCAGTTTTTTGGCTCAAGGGAGCATTCTTAAACAGGAAAAATAGAAAAACGGAGCACCCTGCCTCACACTGCAGCATGTAGTCAGCCCTAATGCATTCTGGTAAATGCAGTACAAGTTCATTGTGTATCCTTAAAGTACAATACAGTTTTTCCACCTTAATAGGTGGAGCAAGTGCTGTAAATCTCTGGACACGTGTTTCTGGGTTCAGCCCTTCATCAGCAGAGAGCAGCTTTGTCTGTGGGATACCTGGAAATGCTACAAAAAGTCCTCTTAGGTTTATGTACCACTCACTGGCACGCAGGTGCTGCAACCAAGAGCTCATCAGCTTGTTGGCTTAAGGGAGCCTTCTTAAACAGACAAAATAGAAAGAGGGAGCACACTGCCTCACACTCCAGCATGTAGTCAGCCCCAATGCATCCTGGTAAATGCAGTACAAGTTTGTTATATATCCTTAAAGGAAACTGTATTTTTTTACCTTAGTAGGTGAAGCAAGTGCTGTAAACTCTGGACACGTGTTTCTGGGTTCAGCCCTTCATCAGCAGAGAGCTGCTTTGTATGTGGGATAGCTGGAAATGGTGCCAAAAGTCCTCTCAGGTTTATGTACCACTCACTGGTGCACAGGTGCTTCAAGCTAGACCTCGTCAGCTCTTTGGCTCAAGGGAGCCTTCTTAAACAGGCAAAATAGAAAAAAGGAGCACTCTACCTCACACTCCATCATGTAGTCAGCCCCAATGCATCCTGGTAAAGGCAGTACAAGTTTGTTTTATATCCCTAAAGTAAACTGTAGTTTTTCACCTTAGTAGGTACAGCAAGTGCTGTAAGTCTACGGACATGTGTTTCTGGGTTCAGCCCTTCATCAGCAGAGAGCAGTTTTGTCTGTGGGGTAGTGCGAAATGCTGCCAAAAGTCCCCTCAGGTTTAAGTACCACTCACTGGCGCGCATGTGCTTCAGCCTAGAGCTCGTCAGCTCGGTGGCTCAAGGGAGCCTTGTTAAACAGGCAAAATAGAAAAAGGGGGCACTCTGCCTCACACTCCAGCACGTAGTCAGCCCCAATGCATCCTGGTAAATGCAGTACAAGTTCATTTTATATCCTTAAAGTCAACTGTAGATTTCCACCTTAGTAGGTGCAGAGAATGCTGTAAATCTCTGGACATGTGTTTCTGGGTTCAGCCCTTCATCAGCTTAGAGCAGCTTTGTCTGTGGGATAGCTGGAAATGCTGCCAAAAGTCCTCTCAGGTTTGGGTACCACTCACTGGCCAGCAGGTGGTTCAACCTAGAGCCCATCAGCTAGTTGACTCAACTGAGCCTTCTTAAACAAACAAAATAGAAAAAGGGAGCATTCAGACTCACACTCCAGCATGTAGACAGCCCCAGTGTATCCTGGTAAATGCAGTACAAGTTTGTTTTATATCCTTAAAGTAAACTCTAGTTTTTCACCTTAGTAGGTGCACCAAGTGCTGTAAATCTCTGGACACGTGTTTCTGGGTTCAGCCCTTCATCAGCAGAGAGCTGCTTTGTCTCTGGGGTAGCTGGAAATGCTGCCAAAAATCTTCTTAGGTTTAGGTGACACTCACTGGTGCCCACATGCTTCAACGTTGACCTCGTTATCTCATTGGCTCAAGGGAGCCTTCTTAAACAGACAAAATAGAAAAAGGGAGCACTCTGCCTCACACTCCAGCATGTAGTTAGTCCCAATGCATCCTGGTAAATCTTGTACAATTTTGTTTTATATCCATAAAGAAAACTGTAGTTTTTCACCTTAGTATGTACAGCAAGTGTTGTAAATCTCTCGCTATGAGTCTCTAAGTTCAGCCCTTCATCAGTAGGGAGCTGTTTTGTCAGTGGGGTAGCTGGAAATGCTGTCAAAAGTCCTCTCAGGTTTATGTGACACTCACTGGTGTGCAGGTGCTTTAACCCTGAGCTTGTCAGCTCGTTGCGCAAGGGAGCATTCTTAAACAGGCAAAATAGAAAAAGGGAGCACTATGCCTCACACTACAGCATGTAGTCAGCCCCAATGCATCATGGTAAATGCAGTGCAAGTTTGTTTTGTATCCTTAAAGTAAAGTGTAGTTTTTCACCTTAGTAGATGCAGCAAGTGCTGTAAATCTACGAACATGTGTTTCTGGTTCCAGCCCTTCATCAGCAGAAAGTAGTTTTTCAGTTGGGTAGCTGGAAATGCTGCCAAAAGTCCCATCAGGTTTAAGTACCACTCACTGGTGCGCAGGTGCTTCAGCCTAGAGCTCGTGGCTCGTTGGCTCAAGGGAGCCTTGTTAAACAGGCAAAATAGAAAAAGGGGGCACTCTGCCTCACACTCCAGAACGTAGTCAGCCCCAATGCATCCTGGTAAATGCAGTACAAGTTCATTTTATATCCTTAAAGTAATCTGTAGATTTTCGCTTTAGTAGGTGCTGCAAGTGCTGTAAATCTCTGGAAACGTGTTTCTGGGTTCAGCCCTTCATCAGCAGAGAGCTGCTTTTTCTCTGGGGTAGCTAGAAATGCTGCCAAAAGTCCTCTCAGGTTTATGTACCACTCATTGGCGCAACAGGTGCTTCAACCTGGAGCTTGTCATCTCGTTGGTTCAAGGGAGCCTTCTTAAACAAGCAAAATAGAAAAATGGAGCACTCTGCCTCACACTCCAGCATGTAGTCAGCCCCAATGTATCCTGGTAAATGCAGTCCAAGTTTGTTTTATATCCTTAAAGAAAACTGTTGTTTTTCACCTTAGTAGGTGCAGCAAGTGCTGTAAATCTCTGGACTTGTGCTTCTGGGTTTAGCCCTTCATCAGCAGAGAGCAGCTTTGTCTGTTGGGTAGCTGGAAATGCTGCCAAATGTCCTCTCAGAATTATGTACAATTCACTTATGCGCAGGTGCTCCAACATAGAGCCCGTCAGCTCATTGACTCAAGGGAGCCATCTTAAACAGACGAAATAGAAAAAAGGGAGCACTCTGCCTCACACCCCAGCATGTAGTCAGCCCCAATGCAGCCTGGTAAATGCAGTACAAGTTTGTTTTATATCCTTAAAGTAAACTCTATTTTTTCACCTTAGTAGGTGAAGCAAGTGCTGTAAATCTCTGGATACGTGTTTCTGGGTTCAGCCCTTCATCGGCAGAGAGCATCTTTGTCTGTAGTGTAGCTGGAAATTAGCCCAAATTTCCTCTCAGGTTTATGTACCACTGACTGGCACGCAGGTGGTTCACCTTGAGCTCGTCAGCTCATTGGCTCAAGTGAGCCTTCTTAAATAGGAAAAATATGAAAAGGGAGCACTCTGCCTCACACTCCACCATGTAATCAGCCCCAGTGCATCTTGGTAAAGCAGTACAAGTTTGTTTTATAAACTGTAGTTTTTCACCTTACTAGGTGCAGCAAGTGCTGTAAATCTCCTGACACGTGCTTCTGGGTTCAGCCCTTCATCAGCAGAGAGCAGATTTGTCTGTGGGGTAGCAGGAAATGCTGCCAAAAGTCCTCTTAGATCTATGTACCACTCACTGATGCGCAGGTGCTTCAACCTAGAGCTCGTCAGCTTGTTGGCAAAAGTGAGCCTTCTCAAACAGACAAAATAGAAAAAGGGAGCACACTGCCTCACACTCCAGCATGTAGTCAGCCCCAATGCATCCTGGTGAATGCAGTACAAGTTTGTTTTATATCCTTTAAGTAAACTGTAGTTTTTCACCTTAGTAGGTGCAGCAAGTACTGTAAATCTCTGGACACGTGTTTCTGGGTTCAGCCCTTCATCAGCAGAGAGCAGCTTTGCTTGTGGGTTAGCTGGAAATGCTGCCAAAAATACTCTCAGGTTTATGTACCACTCACTGGCATGCAGGAGCTTCAACCGAGAGCTCGTCAACTCGTTGGCTCAAGGGAGCCTTCTTATACAGGCAAAATAGAAAAAGAGAGCACTCTGCCTCACACTCCAGCATGTAGTCAGCCCCAATACATCCTGGTAAATGCAGTGCAAGTTTGTTTTATATCCTTAAAGTAAACTGTCATTTTTAAACTTAGTAGGTGCAGCAAGTGCTGTAAATCTCTGGACATGTCTTTCTGGGTTTAGCGCTTGATCAGCAGAGAGCAGCTTTGTCTGTGGGGTAGCTGGAAATGCTGCCAAAGGTCCTCTCAGGTTTATGTATCACTCACTGCTGCACAGGTGCTTCAACCTAGAGCTTTTCAGCTCATTGGCTTAAGAAGACTTCTTAAACAGGCAAAATAGAAAAGGGTGCACTCTGCCTCACACTCCATCATGTAGTCAGCCACAATGCATCCTGGTAAATGCAGTACAAGTTTGTTTTAAATCCTTAAAGTAAACTGTACTTTTTCCCCTTAACAAGTGCAGCAAGTGCTGTAAATCTGTGGACATGTGTTTCCGGGTTCAACCCTTTATCAGCAGATAGCAGCTTTGTCTGTGGGGTAGCTGGTAATGCTGCCAAAAGTCCTCCCAAGTTTATGTTCCACTCCCTGGCGGGCAGGTGCTTCAACCTAGAACTTGTCAGCTTGTTGGCTCACGGGAGTCTTCTTAAACAGGCAAAATAGAAAAAGGGACTACTCTGCCTCACACTCCAGCATGTAGTCAGCCCCAATGCATCCTGGTAAATGCAGTACGACTTTGTTTTATATCCTTAAAGTAAACTGTATTTTTTCACCTTAGTAGGTGTAGCAAGTGTTGTAAATCTCTGGACACGTGTTTCTGGGGTCAGCCCTTTATCAGTAGAGAGCAGCTTTGTCTGTGGGGCAGCTGGAAATGCTGACAAAAGTCCTCCCAGGATTATGTAACACTCATTGGCGTGCAGGTGCTTCAGCCTATAGCTCGTCAGGTCATTGGGTCATGGGAGTCTTCTTAAACAGGCAAAATAGAAAAAGGGAATACTCTGCCTCACACTCCAGCATGTAGTCAGCCCCAATGCATCCTGGTAAATGCAGTACAAGTTTGTTTTTCTATTTTTATAAACTGTAGTTTTTCACCTTAGTAGGTGCAGCAAGTGCTGTAAATCTCTTGACACGTGTTTCTGGGTTCAGCCCTTTATCAGCAGAGAGCTTGTATTCTCCCACGTTGCTTCCAGCTGCACCAGCGGCTAAAACGGGCTGCTCACGAGTGCAAATTCACTTCTGATGTATATTTGTCACACCAGAGCCACTAAATCTAGTCAAAAAGGGCTTTTGGACTAGATTTTCGTCTCCTATGGACCCTCCAATTTGTTTTTCAGATTGAGAAGCATTTTGTCTTTTTCAAACAGGAAGGAAAGATGTAATAGATTTAAACTTCCTGTGTCTGTCCAGCAGGCTCCTCCCAGTGCTTTGTCCATTCCCTGGTCACTTTTCACTCGTATTTCGAGGTGGGAGCATCACTCTTTTTGCCTCCTGGATATACTTTTGGTTTTAAGCACTTTGGGGCTGAGTTAAGAGCCCCTAATCCCTCCTTGGACCACAGTAGCGTCATTGTTTTAATGCTTACATGGCCCAACGAGGCCAATATCACTGCACCAAATGTATGCCACTTTGTAACTCTTTGCGCTACATTATGCCTGCGCCAGTTCCTCCTTTCGGGGGGCCAAAGAAATGGCACAAAGAAATCAAAAAGATTTCTTTGTGTCATTTTTTTCAGCACTTTTAACAACAGCTCATAGCAGGCATGAAAAGAAGGCACACCTTTGATTTCAATGGGCCTGAAAGGGCTATGCAGAATTAGCATCAAAATTGATGCTAGTCCTTCAAAACTCCAAAGTAGCATTAAAAATGTTGACGCTAGTTTCCCTAACTACCGCCATGGTGAGATACGGCGCACGGATGGTGGCATTAGGGGGGTGATAAGGGGTGCAGGAAAAGTGGCTCTGCACTGGGTGCAGCACCAGTTTCCTTAAATCAGGCCCTTTGTTTTTATGAAATCATCACACAAGTAAGTTCCAAAAATATATTGAGTAAGGGTATTGTTGTTTCTTAGCTTGGGCTTGCACCAATATTTCTTTGTACCTTAATCTGATTTAAAAAACTATAGTAGTAGTGGGTGGCCTGGAGTTTAAGTATGGTCCTAGTTATTATTTATTTAGCATTCATTGATTTTTCACCTTTTGTAAAGGAAAATTGTTGCACAGCTCAGTACCTTTTTTTGATGTTTCCATTGCAGTATTATTTTGGCATGTGTCCTAGATTTCCAAAGGACCATTAAGCCATCATGGCCAGTACCCATAGTAATCAGTACATGAAATAAATGTTCAGTGGTATATGTTTTTAAAACTTCATTTAGGGCAGGGATGGCATTGCATTTCATTAATTTCAATTTAAAATGTTGGCTATGTTTGCATTTTATGTTTATTTGCAAAAACTGTGCATATTGTGGGGTAGTAATATTTGAAGGCATAGGAGGATTTAGTTTGACCATGTGGCTGGCTGGCAGCTGTTTTGTCCATCCAGCCAGTATCCTTTGCCGTAGGTTTGCATGTGTTCTTTGTTTGCCATGCCTCCTTGCTCCTTGTTATTGTTACTTGACCATGTGGCTAGCAGCCATTTTGTGCATGTAGACGGTGCACCTTTGCCATAGGCTTGCATGTGTTCTTTGTTCTCCATGCTTCCACTTTGCTCCTTGTTGTTATTGTTTGACCATGTTGCTGGCTGGCAGCCATTTTGTCCTTCCGGTCAGTGTCCTTTGCTATAGCTTGCATGTGTTCTTTGTTTGCAATACCTTTTTGCTCCTAGCTGCTGTTGTTTGACCATGTGGCTGTAAGCCATTTTGTGCATACAGCCAGTGTCCCTTTGTCATAGGCTTGCATGTGTTCTTTGTTTGCCATGCCTCCTTGCTCCTAGTTGTTGTTGTTTGGCCATGTGGCTGACTGTCAGCCATTGTGTCCATGCCATAGGCTTGTATGTGTTCTTTGCTCTCCATGCTTTCTCCTTGTTCCTTGTTGTTGTTGTTTGAGCCATGTGGCTGTCTGGCAGCCATTTTGTCCATCCAGCTGGTGTCCTTTGCCATAGGCTTGCATGTGTTCTTTGTTTGCCATGCCTACTTGCTTCTTGTTGTTTGACCATGTGGCTGACAGCCATTTTGTGCATGCAGCCAGTGTCCCATTCCATAGGCTTGCATGTGTGCTTTGTTCTCCATGCTTCCTTCTTGCTCCTTGTTGTTGTTGTTTGACCATGTGGCTGGCTGGCAGCCATTTTGTCCATCCAGCCAGTGTCCTTTGCTAGAGGCTTACATGTGTTCTTTGTTTGCCATACCTCCTTGCTCCTTGTTGTTGTTGTTTGTCCATGTGGCTGGCTGGCAGCTATTCTGTCCATGCAGCAAGTGCCCCTTTCCATAGGTTTGCATGTGTTCAAATCACAGTGGAAGGTGATGAAGAAAAGGGTGACATCATACTAACACAAAGCTGCCCTGTCCCCAGCAGTGCTTTGGAATCACCTACATCATCAACCTCAGAATGGCACTGGAAGACTCAGAGTCAGATTGAGACACCACAGCATATGGTGACTGCAAAACCATGATGCACATGTAATCTACCACCACCTACATCTGAAAAGTCACCTGTGTCAGTGGCCCCACATAAGAAGAAAATCCAGGCTATAATTATGGGCATGATTAGGCAGGAAGGGGCTATATGACTGCAACCACCCAGTTTTGTACAATGGAAAGCTGGCAAAAAGGCTAGCCGGTACCTCCTCCCTTTTTCTTTTTCTTAGAGTTTGTGGCAGCCCTCTGCCCAAAATGGAAGGTTCCAAGCCAGATCTATTTTGCTAGAGTTGTTGTTCCAGCATTGCATCATGATGTGCTGAAATTGGTTGGACAAGCTTTGCACCACAGTGTTGTCCACACTATCCACCTGACGACAGACACGTGGACCAGTTGTCAAGAAATTGATAACATGTGCATCCCTGCACACTGGGAGGGTCGTTACAACATTGACGGCAAAAGCCGCTTACCGCAGTGCAGAAGACTGTTAACACACCGCTGCGGCAGCGGAATTCCGCCACGGTCATTATGACCCACTGCTCGAAATCCACCAAAATGTAGACATCCACACAAGTCCGCCACACCAAAGGTCAGTGATAAACTGGCGGAAAAAAAAACCTCCACCGTCACACCAACAGAAATACGCCCACACTATCACGACCCACGAATCCACGCTCAAAATACACACACTGTTACAAAACACAGCCACATTGGACAAATCGAAATACACACACATGATACACATACACACACCACTCCCGCACACCCAATACAATATAAAACACAAACCCACATCACCCACAAACCCCTACGACCAAAATACCGAAAGAAGGCCAGAGAGAGACACTACAAACTACTACCAAGCATCCACAGGCACACAATACCATCACCCACATAACTTCCACGCACCTCACACTACACACCACTAAATATCACCCCACACATCACAACACACACCACCCCACACATCACCCACACCACCCCATGGCACGGCAAAGACACCACAGGTTCTCGGAGGAGGAGCTCAGGGTCATGGTTTAGGAAATCGTTCTTGTAGAGCCACAGCTATTCAGATCACAGGTGCAGCACAGCTACATAGCTAGGAAGATGGAGCTATGGTGAAGAATAGTAGACAGGGTCAACGCAGTGGGACAGCACCCAAGAAATAGGGATGACATCAGGAAGAGGTGGAACGACCTACGGGGGAAGGTGTGTTCCGTGGTATCAAGACACCACCTTGCAGTTCAGCGGACTGGCGGCGGACCCCCACAACTAGCAACATGGGAGGAGCAAGTCTTGGCGATTCTGAATCCTGAGGGCCTACCAGGAGTAGATGGAAGAATCGACTCTGGTAAGTCAAACCTTAACTATTACATCCCCCACCCTACCTGCATGCTATCACATACCCCCACCCTCGCCCCCATCACTCCAACTCCTCACAAATGTCCCAATATCACAAACCACACATCCCAACAGCAAGCCCTGCATGAACCAACAAAGCATGAACACCCATCACCAAAGCATGGCCACTGCACATACCAATACACCCCCCTAAAACACCATCACACAAGGTCCCACACAGGAATCAAGCACTGGGGTACACAGTTACCCACCCATTGCACACCATGGCACACACAGATGCAATAAACATCCTTTTATACCCGTGCAGGACCCCTACCCAACGTCACCAGACAGGAGGGTCCACACATGTCCACACCACCAACAGAAGAGGCCCACAGTGATGACAGCAGCTCTGTCCAACTGGATCTACGTGACCAGCCCGGCCCATGTGGGACCTCGGGACAGTCGGTTCCCTCACACTGACACAGGCCACCACAAAGCTTCTCCCCTCTGGAAACAACAGCACACACCCAGCGGGCCCATACCTCTGTCCCCAGGACACTCAAGCAGCAGTGTGTCCACCAGTACAGGGAACCCAGGCTAACCCACCACCTCAAGAAAATCAGGGACCTGGGGGCACTGTCAGTGGGCACACGGTTCAGGGGACAGAGGCCCAGGAACACAGGGGAACTAGGAGGGCTGCTGTGCGACGGGGGAAGACAGGCCCAGGGAACCCATTCTCCAAGAGGCCCTCTCCAACATCATGAGAGCCTAGCACCATTCCCAGGAGACAATGGCAACGGTACTGGCCAAGTTTCAGGAGACCCAGCGGCTGCAGGAAGAACAGTATTTGGGCTTCAGGGAGGAACTCAGATCCATCATTTCCACCCTGGGCACCATCGTAAGGGTGCTGAAGGAAGTCCTCAACACCAGGAGAGACACTGTGGCACAACAAGGAGCCCCTGACACTAGCCTGGGCGATGAACTGCCCACCACCTCCGCCGGCGCTAGTGGACAGGGGGCACCGCCACAGGACCACCACACCAGCACCCCACCCCCTGCAGAGGGAGAACCACCCCACAAACGGTCCCTGAGATCCAGGACAAAGACAGAGAACGATGCCAAGACCCCCGCCAAGAAATGAGACCACCCTGAATGTCATCCTTTTGTCTCACCTTGTCACCCTGTCCATCCTCAAGCTGCCCCAGCTCCACTTCCTATGCCCCTTTGGGCAATGCACATGTGAGACTAATAGACTGGACTCTGCCATGGACATTCCTCCACCATCACCCCTCACCATTTTACAGCACCTTCCAATATTGAGCACTTAAATAAACACCCTTGAAGCACAAACAATCTGGAGTTTGTCTGTGATTTCGAAATAGGGTATTAGCAATGACAGTGAAAAAATGCTCTTTCAATTGTAATGTCAACATACCTATGTCACACAGCTCTAGTCCATGAGGAAACAAAGCAGATGTCACACAGTGAGACCCACATCTGTGAAATCGTAAGGGAAAGTGAAAACTCAGTGACCATACACTGGGTGAAAAGGACAGACAGTAGAGAGGTAGTAGTGTTAAAGTACATGTAGTAGGCAGGTTTGTATTCTTACCTGTGTCTCACTGGAAGTATTGCAGGATCGCAGAGTTCCTGTTGTCGATGTCCTCTTCTTCTGCTTCCTCGTCTTCACTGTCCACAGGCTCCACAACTGCCACAAGACCTCCATCTGGACCATCCTCCTGCAGAAAAGGCACCTGTCGTCGCAAAGCCAAGTTGTGAAGCACACAGCAGGCCACGATGATCTGGCACACCTTCTTTGGTGAGTAGAATAGGGAACCACCTGTCACATGGAGGCACCTGAACCTGGCCTTCAGGAGGCCGAAGGTCCCCTCTATAATCCTCCTAGTTCGCCCATGGGCCTCATTGTAGCGTTCCTCTGTCCTTGTCCTGGGATTCCTCACTTGGGTCAGTAGCCATGACAGGTTGGGGTAACCAGAGTCACCTCCAAATGGCAAGGGCCAACTGTTAGACACACACTAACCTGTAGGGATATCCCCAGACCCAGACAACCATTCCCACTGACGTGCTTCCAGGTGCTTACCTAATAGCCACACACGGTGCCTCTGGAGTTGACCCATCACATAAGGGATGCTGCTATTCTGCAGAATGTAAGCGTCATGCACTGAGCCAGGAAATTTGGCATTCACATGGGAGATGTACTGGTCTGCCAAACACACCATCTGCACATTCATTGAATGATAACTCTTCCGGTTTCTGGACGCCTGTTCACTCCTGTGGGGGGGTACCAAAGCCACATGTGTCCCATCAATGGCACCTATGATGTTGGGGATATGTCCCAGGGCATAGAAGTCACATTTCACTGTAGGCAGATCCTCCACCTGAGGGAAAACGATGTAGCTCCACATGTGTTTCAGCAGGGTAGACAACACTCTGGACAACACGTTGGAAAACATAGGCTGGGACATCCCTGATGCTATGGCCACTGTTGTTTGAAATGACCCACTTGCAAGGAAATGGAGTACTGACAGCACCTGCACTTGAGGGGGGATTGCTGTGGGATGGCGGATAGCTGACATCAGGTCTGGCTCCAACTGGGCACACAGTTCCAGGACTGTGGTACGATCAAGCCTGTAGGTGATGATCACATGTCTTTCCTCCATTGTCGACAGGTCCACCAGTGGTCTGTACACCAGAGGACGATGCCATCTCCTCACATGTCCCAGTGGACGGTGCCTATGAAGGACAACAGCGAGCACAGAGTCAACCAACTCAGAGGTACGTACACACAGCTTACACAGAACACGCTTCATAATCCGAAATTTGCATGTATGAGTGTTTAGGCAAGGCCTAGGTATGTGTGAAACAGTTAAAATTTAAGCCATGTGGGCCCCAGAAATGGCGGCTGCCTGACCTGTAAAGTGGGACAATGGGATGTGAGGTAACTGCGCTGACGTTGTACACCGTCGCGGTAGGCGGTCGAAGACAATGGCGCAATTCTGCATTGGATAACATTGTTTCCCTATGGGTCCCAGGAGCCAATGACGATGTACGCCACCGGTGACGGTACCTCAGTCTGGAAGAGACAATGACTCGTGCGTCTGGGGAAAGGGCCCCTGCCTTCACCACAGAGGAGTTGGAGAAACTCGTGGATGGGGTCCTCCCCAGTACACGCTACTCTACGGTCCTCCAGACAAACAGGTAAGTACACTGGGAGCATGGTGTATGGGCTATGCCTGTGTGGAGTGGGGTGGATGAAAGAAGGGGCGGGGAGAATGAGGTGTGCATGAAACGACAGTGAGTGCATGTGCCACATGGCAAGGGTAGGGATGGGGGCCAATGACTGTGATGGTGCAGTTTGTAATAACTTCTCTTTTTCCCCTGTACAATTCATGTAGGTCAGCGCCCACCAGAAGAAGGATATTTGGCGTGCCATCGCCAAGGACGTCCGGACCCTGGGGGTGTATCACAGACAGAGCACCCACTGCCGTAAGAGATGGGAGGACATTCGCCGCTGGAGCAAGAAGACAGTGGTGGCCCAGCTGGGGATGGCCTCCCAACGTGGGAGGGGTGCCTGTCGCGCCATGACCCCCCTGATGTTCAGGATCCTGGCGGTGGCGTACCCGGAGTTGGATGGGTGCTTGAGGGCATCACAGCAGATACAAAGGGGTGAGTACACTGTCATTCAGCTGATTCAGCGTGCAGTGGAGGTGTCTGGGTGGGGGAGGTGGGCTGTGGGTTTCCCTAGGCCAGGGCGAGTGTGCTAGTTAGGTCCCCTTCTTCTGGCAGACCCTGTGGCACCCCACCCCACCTGTGTACAGTGCCAACTACACCTAGTCAGGCTCCTGTGACATCCATGTGTGCAGATGTCGGCCATAGCCTTGTAGGCCATGTCCCACGGATTGAATAGTGGACCCCTGGTGCGTAGCGTAGTGCAGGGGGCTTCTGTGTCTGTCGTGTCCGCCAACAGTAGCGGTAATGCATGCACTCAACATGTCTTTCTTCTGTCGTCCCCCCATTTTTGTGGTCTCCCTGTTCTTGTGTGCATTAGCATCATCAGGCAGAGGAGCAGTGGCACCAGAGCAGGAGGGAGCTGCATCCCACATGGCCCTGGAGGGCGACACTACGGAGTCTGAATTCACCAGTGGGACGGAGGGTGAGGGGAGCTCCTCTGCGGGGAAAGGAGCTGACACCAGTGATACGGACTCGTCCTCTGATGGGAGCCCCCTCATCTGTGCCCCCCGCATCTACAGGTACAGCTGCCACCCCCGTACCAGCACCGCCCTCCCAGTAGCCCCTCAGCCTTTGCCCCGTGCCCACTCACCCATGAGGGTGGGCATCACCTTCGCCACAGTCACCTCAGGCCCTGCCCGAGTCACCCCTGCTACCCTCAGTGAGGAGGCCATTGACCTCCTCAGGTCCCTCACTGTTGGGCAGTCAACCATTTTGAATGCCATCCAGGGTGTAGAGAGGCAGTTACAACAAACCAATACATTCCTGGAGGGCATTCATTCTGGTCAGGCAGCCCTTCAGCGAGCATTTCAGACTCTGGCCTCAGCTCTGATGGCAGCCATTGTCCCTGTCTCTAGCCTCCCCCCCCAACTTCCTCCACCCAGACCCAATCCCCTGTACCTCAGCCTATCCCAAGCACACCATCAGACCAGCATGCACACACCTCAACACACAAAGGAAGCTCAGGCAAACATAAGCACCACACATCCCACAGGCACTCATGCAAGCATCACACACATGCAGACACACCAACATCCACTGCCTCCACTGTGTCCCCCTCCTCCTCATCTCCCTCCTCCCTCCCAGTCTCATCTCCACTCACACCTGCATGCACTACATCTACAGCCACTACTTCCATCACCAGCACACCCACCACCACACTCACGTGCAGTCACCACCCCCACTACCATTCATACGTCCCCTGTGTCCTCTCCCAGTGTGTCTGTGACGCCACCTTCCAAGGTACACAAATGCAGGCACACACCCACCCAACAGCCATCCACCTCATGACAGCCTCCAGCGCATGCACCTTCACCCAAACTCACCAAACGTACACCTCCTACAACCACAACCTCTTCCTCCACTCCCAAACCCTCCAGCTACCCATCCCAGTGTTCCCAAGAAACCTTTCCTGTCCACCCTTGACCTCTTTCCCTCACCTCCCCTACCCCGTCAGTCTCCTAGGGCCCGACTCTCCAGATCCCAACCTAGCAACTCAGCCACAACATGTCCGGGACCAGTGGTGCCAGTAGTCACCGGATTCTGGAGTGCACCATGCAGCAGGGCAGCCAGTGTGGCAAGGAGCCACAGCACGGACAGTCCCCCACCTGTTAAGCATCAAAAGTTGGCCAGTGCCCAGCGGGAGAGGGGGAAGACTCCAGCTACCAAAGCCACTGCCAGGGGTACAGGTGGGAGTGTGGAGTCAGCTGCGACACCTTCCAAGGTGGGGAAGGGGCACAAGAAACTCAGCAAGTCTGGGAAGAGCAGCACAGCGGAGACGACCGCCATCAGCCCCGCTGCCCAGGAGACCACCGCCATCAGCCCCGCAGCCCAGGAGGCCACCGCCATCAGCCCCGCTGCCCAGGTGGCTAATGCCATCAGCCCCGCTGCCCAGGAGGCCACCGCCATCAGCCCCGCTGGGCCAGACAGGACCGCCAGCACCAGCCCCGCTGGGCCAGAAAGGACCACCAGCCCCACTGGGCCAGAAAGGACCGCCAGCAATAGCCCTGCTGGGCCAGACAGGACCGCCAGCACCAGCCCCGCTGGGCCAGAATGGACCGCCAGCACCAGCCCCGCTGGGCCAGAAAGGACAGCCAGCACCAGCCCGCTGGGTGTCATGACCACACAAACTTGCCAAGTCAAATCAAAGAAGTGCATGAGAAAAGCAAAGAGATATCCTCAGTGGAGACAGCAAAGCCCAAACTGGAAGAAGGTTTGCAGAGTAATCTTGCGCTTATTTCAAAGGAAGAATCAAGAAGAGAAGATCCAAGATGGCCGCTGTGAGTCCTGAAGGTTAGTTACAGTTCTAGTCTTGCAATCGGTTGGTTGCTAGGTTACAAGCTCTCCAGCTGGAAGCCTTGCACTTCAACTGAGGTCTGACAGGAATCAGCTGTGCGGAGAGAGAGCGCGTTTCAGAACAGAAACTCCTGTGAGGTAAAATTACATTTGAAGATTATATTACAGAAATCAGTTAAATATTGTCAAGGTTTATTCTAAGAGTTTGATAGTAGACCGTTCCCGTGGAAGTCGGCAAGGGTACAGAGTTAATGTATGAATTAACCTTATGTTTACAAGGTTCTTGTTTAAGATATTAAAGTCAAAGAAAAAACGAACTTTAAAAGAGCAAGTATCTACAAATGTCAAGGTTATAAACAAAGGCCAAGTTTAAAGGAGAAACGAACTGTTAACAAATAAGCATTTACAAATTCAATGGTAAACCAAAATAGAGTTTAAAAGAGAAACAAACTTAAATAAACAAGCATTTACAACTACAAGTTATCGACAGATGTCGAAGTAAGAAAGGAGAAACTAACTGTAATAAACAAGCATTTACAAATACAAGTTATCAACAAATGTCGAAGTAAGAAAGGAGAAACAAACTTAAATAAACAAGCATTTACAAATACAAGTATTGACAGAAGTCACAATAAGACAGGAGAAATTAAATAACATCAGCTGATTTGAAGAACGCATTATCACCAACTATATATATATATATATATATATATATATATATATAGCAACATAAAACCAATCTCTAACAAAGGTTGAGAAGTTCTTTCAGAATCAGTAATAAGCATTTTTTTAAGAAGAGCTATCATTTATAGAGAGAAGCAAGGCTACAGAGAACTCAGGGTGAGTGAAGAAATAATAGAATTAAAGGGGGTCATTCTAACCCTGGCGGTCGGTGATAAAGCGGCGGCCAACCCGCCAACAGGCCGGCGGTCGAAAAAATGGAATTCTGACCCTGGCGGGAACTGCCAACACAGGCCGCCACATTAACACTCTGACCGCCACGGCGGTACAGACAAACAGCGCGGCGGTCACCACCAACAGGCAGGCGGCAGACAATGTACCGCCCACACTATCATAACTCACCAATCCGCCACCTTTTCCGGGGCGGGAGCCCCGCCGATAAAAACACGGCGGAAACAGACCACGAACGTGAAAACGCTCACCAAAACACACTCCACGAGTACGGAGGACAGCATGGAACCCGAATTAAACATCCTACCTGCTCTCGTCTACCTGCTCATCTACCACGAGTACGAACACCGGCGCAGACGACAACGGTGAGTACTGCACCTACGACACACGGGAGGGGGGAGGAGGAAAGGTTACGGCCACACACATATGCGACCCCCACCCCCCCAAACTATGTACACACCAATGCAGAGCAACAATGCACAGTGACACCACCCAAACCCCCCTGAAAAATGCAAAGACATAATTAAATTGTGAAGAAAAATTTATGTAAAAAATAGGCTCTGAAAAATATAGGTCAACTATGCAAAATATCCATACCAAAATAATACTATATACACTGCCATGGAGAACCGAGGCAATTAGTCCTGTACATCAAAAGTAAATAGAATTGTCCGTGGGCCAAAGTGTAGCGACACAAGGGCAAAGCCCACACAGGAGACCTGAGTCCTTTGGAGAGAACACTGCAGGGGCATCTGATGAAAAAACTACAGGCACCTCAGGGGGAAGGGAAGGGGGGGCACCACAGCCACATGAGTCCACGATGCCGGATCCACGAAGGGGCCACCATGCCCACTGTGCCATCCTGGGGAGTGCAAAGCCACAGTCTCTCAATGTCTCTACAGTGGGTGGGCTGCCCACTGTGCCATCCTGGGGAGTGCAAAGCCACAGTCTCACAAGTCTCTACAGTGGGTGGGCTGCCCACTGTGCCATCCTGGGGAGTGCAAAGCCACAGTCTCACAAGTCTCTACAGTGGGTGGGCTGCCCACTGTGCCATCCTGGGGAGTGCAAAGCCACAGTCTCTCAAGTCTCTACAGTGGGTGGGCTGCCCACTGTGCCATCCTGGGGAGTGCAAAGCCACAGTCTCTCAAGTCTCTACAGTGGGTGGGCTGCCCACTGTGCCATCCTGGGGAGTGCAAAGCCACAGTCCATCAGGTGGATTACAGTCTCCACTGGTCAAGGAGGAGGCATGGTGGGCACAGTGAACCGTTAACAGTGCTTGACAGGAAGGGCCCAGCGGAGCGGTGCTTGAGACGGCGGTGCCCAGCGTAGCAGTGCTTGACAGGAAGGGCCCAGCGGAGCGGTGCTTGACAGGAAGGTCCCAGCGGAGCGGTGCTTGAGACGGCGGTGCCCAGCGGAGCGGTGCTTGACAGGAAGGGCCCAGCGTAGCGGTGCTTGACAGGAAGGGCCCAGCGGAGCGGTGCTTGACAGGAAGGGCCCAGCGGAGCGGTGCTTGAGACGGCGGTGCCCAGCGTAGCGGTGCTTGACAGGAAGGGCCCAGCGGAGCGGTGCTTGACAGGAAGGGCCCAGCGGAGCGGTGCTTGAGACGGCGGTGCCCAGTGTAGCGGTGCTTGACAGGAAGGGCCCAGCGGAGCGGTGCTTGACAGGAAGGGCCCAGCGTAGCGGTGCTTGACAGGAAGGGCCCAGCGGAGCGGTGCTTGACAGGAAGGGCCCAGCGGAGCTGTGCTTGTCAGGAAGGGCCCAGCGGAGCGGTACTTGACAGGAAGGGGCCAGCGTAGCGGTGCTTGACAGGAAGGGCCCAGCGGAGCGGTGCTTGACAGGAAGGGCCCAGCAGAGCAGTGCTTGAGACGGCGGTGCCCAGGGTAGCGGTGCTTGACAGGAAGGGCCCAGCGGAGCGGTGCTTGAGATGGCGGGCCCTGTTCAGCGGTGCTCTTCTGCACGGCGGGGCCCTGTTCAGCGGTGCCTATCTTCACGGCGGGGCCCTGTTCAGCGGTGCCTATCTTCACGGCGGGGCCCTGTTCAGCGGTGCTCTTCTGCACGGCGGGGCCCTGTTCAGCGGTGCTCTTCTGCACGGCGGGGCCCAGTTCAGCGGTGCCTATCTTCACGGCGGGGCCCTGTTCAGCGGTGCTCTTCTGCACGGCGGAGCCCTGTTCAGCGGTGCTCTTCTGCATGGCGGGGCCCTGTTCAGCGGTGCCTATCTTCACGGCGGGGCCCTCTTCAGCGGTGCTCTTCTTCACGGCGGGCCCTGTTCAGCGGTGCCTATCTTCACGGCGGGGCCCTGTTCAGCGGTGCTCTTCTGCACGGCGGGGCCCTGTTCAGCGGTGCTCTTCTGCACGGCGGGGCCCTGTTCAGCGGTGCCTATCTTCACGGCGGGGCCATGTTCAGCGGTGCCTATCTTCACGGCGGGGCCCTGTTCAGCGGTGCCTATCTTCACGGCTGGGCCCTGTTTAGCGGTGCTCTTCTGCACGGCGGGGCCCTGTTTAGCGGTGCTCTTCTGCACGGCGGGGCCCTGTTCAGCGGTGCTCTTCTGCACGGCGGGGCCCTGTTCAGCGGTGCCTATCTTCACGGCGGGGCCCTCTTCAGCGGTGCTCTTCTGCACGGCGGGGCCCTGTTCAGCGGTGCCTATCTTCACGGCGGGGCCCTGTTCAGCGGTGCTCTTCTGCACGGCGGGGCCCTGTTCAGCGGTGCCTATCTTCGCGGCGGGCCCTCTTCAGCGGTGCTCTTCTGCACGGCAGGGCCCTGTTCAGCGGTGCCTATCTTCACGGCGGGGCCCTGTTCAGCGGTGCTCTTCTGCACGGCGGGGCCCTGTTCAGCGGTGCTCTTCTGCACGGCGGGGCCCTGTTCAGCGGTGCCTATCTTCACGGCGGGGCCCTCTTCAGCGGTGCTCTTCTGCGCGGCGGGGCCCTGTTTAGCGGTGCCTATCTTCACGGCGGGGCCCTGTTCAGCGGTGCTCTTCTGCACGGTGGGGCCCTGTTCAGCGGTGCCTATCTTCACGGCGGGGCCCTCTTCAGCGGTGCTCTTCTGCACGGCGGGGCCCTGTTCAGCGGTGCTCTTCTGCACGGCGGGCCCTGTTCAGCGGTGCTCATCCAGTAAGTCAAGGGAGCCAGACCTGGGCTGGACTCCCTGCTCAGTCGCCCTCCGACCGTGATGTTTCTGGACCCTTCGGTGACGGAGTCCTGGGCCCTTTGGTGTCCTCCCTTACAGCTGGGATGTGGCATGTGGGGCCCACCTGCTCCGCGCTCCTGCTGCCTGACTTCTCCGCCCTGCTGCCCTTTCGCTCCTTAGATGTGGCTCTCGGGCCCTTGCCTCCCCTAGATGTTGTGGCAAGTGAAGTGGGCGAACTTTGCTCCTTGGGGGCAGCCGTGTCAGTCCTCTCACGGCGGCCCTTTTGTTTCCTGGTCCTCTTGCCTGGGGGGGGGCTGGATGTGTCCTTGCTGCTGATTGAAGTCTCACTGCTGGCAAAGGGTGGACTCCAGAACCCATGCACAACAGTGACACTCGAAGCTGGGCTGGTGGTGGCTGAGGTGCTCTTGGGACTCTTTGCAGATGGAGGGGGTGGGTCATCGGAGGGAAAGAGGTTAAGATTAGCGAGGAAAAGTGTTTTTAGGGCCAAGGTAAAGGGTAGGAGAAGTGGTGATGGGAGTGGAGGAAGAGGATGTGGTTGTAGGAGAGTCAGGTGTGCTGTCATTGGGTGAAGGTGCTGGTGCTGTAGGCTGTCGTGAGGTGGATGTCTGTTGGGTGGGTGGGTGGCTGCGTTTGTGTGTCTTGGAAGAGGGGGTGACAGACACAGTGGGAGAGGACACAGGGGACGTGTAAATGGCAGTGGGGGTGGTGACTGCACGCGTGCAGACTGTACTGGAGGGTGTGGTGGTGATGGAAGCACTGGCTGATGTTGGTGTGCATGCAGGTGTGAGTGGAGACGTCACAGGGAGGGAGGAGAGAGACGAGGAGGAGGGGGACACAGAGGTGGTAGTGACTGTTGGAATGTCTGCATCTGGGTGTTGCTTGGGTGAGTGTTTGTGGGATCTGTGGTGCTTGTGTCTGGATGAGCTGCCCTTGGGTGTTGAGGTGTGTGCAGGCTGGTCAGATGGTGTGGATGGGATAGGCTGAGGAACAGGAGACAGAGACAGGGTGGAGGCAGTCAGAAGAGGGATGCTGGAAACAGGGACAATGGCTGCCGTCAGTGCTGAGGCCAGAGCATTGAACGATCGTTGATGGGCAGCCTGACCCGAATGAATGCCCTCCAGGTAGGCATTGCTCCGATGCACCTCCCTTTCTACCCCCTGGATGGCATTCAAAAGGGTAGTCTGCCCAACAATGAGCGTCCTCAGGAGGTCACTGAGCTCCGCACTGAGGGCAGCAGGGGTGACAGGGGCAGGGGCTGAGGTGCCTGGGGCGAAGGAGACGCCCGCCTTCCTGGGCGAGCGGGCACGGAGCGTAGGCTGAGGGGCTGCTGGGAGGGCGGGGCTGGTGCGCTGGGTGGCGGCTGTACCTGTAGAGGCGGGGGGCATAGATGTTGCCGCCACCGCTAGGGAGCACCCATCCGAGGACATATCTGTGTCGCTGGTCTCACCACCGGTCCCCGTTGTGGTGCTCCCCTCGCCCTCCGGATCACTGGCCCCCTCGGTGTCTGTTCCTGGGCCCACCGGGGCCTTGTGACTTGCAGCTCCCTCGTGCTCCGATGCCAAATCTCCTCCGCCTGATGATGCTAATGCACACATGCACAAGAAGATGAAGAAGAAGGGTGGGGGGAGAAAAACGAAGACCAGGTTGAGTGCATGCAATGTCAACACCGTTGCCGGAGAGGACAGATACAGGAGCCTCATGCACTAAGCCGCGCATTCGGGGTACACTACTCAGTACTTCTGACTAGGACAACAGGTCTAGAGACGACAAACGCGCACATGTGTGATGCTGGACCATCAATAGCTATACTTGTCACCCTACAGAGGTGGGGGCCGGGAGCACAGGGCCATGCCTAAGGGAGAGGACTACACTACAGAAAGCGCCCTGGCCTAATGTCACCCACAGCCCTCCTCCCCCACCCAGACGCCTCCACTGCGCAGAAAGATAGGAGAATGTGCTGATACTCACCCCCTTGTGTCTGCTGTGATGTCCTCAAGCGCCCATCCAAATCAGGGTAGGCCACCGCCAGGATCCGGGACATCAGGGGGGTCATGGTACGACTGGCACCCCTCCTAGGTTGGGAGGCCATCCCCAGCAGTGACTCAGCGGTCTTCCTGGTCCCGCGGCGGATGTCCTCCCACCTCTTGCGGCAGTGGGTGCCCCGTCTGTTGTGGACCCCCAGGGTCCGGACTTCCTTGGCGATGGCACGCCAAATGTCGACTTTCTGATGGGCGCTGACCTATTTGACATGTACAGGGTGGGAAGGAAACATTCATCAATGAACTGCATGTTAGATGTGATTGGCCCCCCTCACCAACTTTGCCATGTGGCACATGCTCTCATCTGTTGTGCGTTGCACTCCTCATTCGCCCCCCACCCCACCAACTTACATCCACCCCACTCCACACAGGCATCGCCCATTCCATGTGCACCCGGTGTACTTACCTGTTGGTCTGGAGGACCGTAGAGTAACGCATACTAGGGGAAGGCCCCCTTCCACGAGCTTCTCCAACTCTTCAGACGTGAAGGCAGGGGCCCTTTTCCCAGTCGCAGCAGCCATTGTCACTTCCAGACCGAGTTCACAGCAGCACTTGCAGTATAGGTCCTCTCCTGTAGATGATCAGGTCTCGTGTGATTAAGCAGATAGAAAATGGCGGTCACGCCCGCGGTGGTGCGTACCGCGGCGGTGCGTACCGCGACCGCCGGCGCACCTCGTCATTGGCTCCTGAAACCCATAGGCTTCAATGTTAACCAATGCGGCTTCGTATAGCGGTCTTCGACCGCCTACCGCCACAGTGTGCCACGCCAGCGCATTGACCTCACATCCCATTGTCCCACTTCACAGGTCAGGCAGCAGCCATTTCAAGGGCCCACATGGCATAATTTGTACTGCGTCACACAGGCCTAGGCCTAGCATTGCCACACATACACGCCTTTCAATACATAGATAACCGTGTGCTATGCAAGCTGTGGTGAACGTACCTGTGATTTGCTTGACTCTGTGCTCCATGTTGTCCTTCCTAGGCACCGTCCGCTGGGACTTGCGAGGAGAAGGATGAATCCTCGCGTGTACCGACCACTGGTGGACCTGTCGACAATGGAAGAACGCCACATCATACTACGATACCGACTTGACCGTGCCACTATACATGAACTGTGTGCCCAGCTGGAGCCAGCCCTGATGTCCCCCATCCGCCAACCCACAGGAATTCCCCCTCTGGTGCAGGTGCTGTCAGTCCTCCATTTTCTTGCAAGTGGCTCATTCCAGACAACAGTGGCCATGTCATCTGGAATGTCTCAGCCCATGTTTTCAAAAGTTTTGTCTAGAGTGTTGTCTGCCCTGACGAAACACATGCGGAGTTACATTCTATTCCCTGAGGAGGTTGATTTGGCCACTGTGAAGGGTGATTTTTATGCCCTTGGACATATTCCCAACATAATTGGTGCCATTGATGGGACCCATGTGGCCTTAGTACCCCCAAAAGACGATGAGCAGGTGTACAGAAACAGGAAAAATTACCATTCTATGAACGTCCAGGTGGTCTGTTTGGCTGACCAGTACATCTCCCATGTGAATGCCAAGTTCCCTGGTTCAGTGCATGACGCGTATGTGATGCGTAACAGCAGCATCCCTCATATGATGGAACAGCTACAGGGACAACGTGTGTGGCTAATAGGTGACTCTGGTTACCCCAACCTGCCTTGGCTATTGACCCCAGTGAGGAATCCCCGGACCAGGGCAGAGGAACGGTACAATGAGGCCCATGGGCGAACTAGGAGGATCATAGAAAGGACCTTTGGCCTCCTGAAGGCCATGTTTAGGTGCCTGCATATGACAGGGGGATCCCTGATGTACTCACCAAAGAAGGTGTGCCAGATCATCGTGGCCTGCTGTATGCTTCACAATCTGGCATTGCAACGTCAGGTGCCTTTCCTGCAGGAGGATGGTCCAGATGGTGGTGTTGAAGCAGCTGTGGAGCCTGCGGAGAGTGAAGAGGAGGAAGACTCAGAGGACGACACAGACAACAGGGACAGAGTTATCCAACAGTATTTTCAGTAGCACACAGGTAAGAATCACCCACGCCATTCTACTTTTCATGAAAGCCTCCTGCATCTCAACTTTGTCTATTTCCCCCCAGTTCTTTTAAACTGATGTTTGATTTTCCCTTCCCTTTTCAGTGCTGTATGACCCACTGCGTGACTTCTGCTTGGTTAGCCCATGGACTAATGCTTATTGACCTCGGTATGTGTTCAGCACAAAGTTAACAGAACCTAATTGATCTGTAATGTGTTATACATTTGTAAATAATACAGGCTGACTCCTGATTGATTTCAGTGCATTGAGTGATTTATTTTTTGTGCTAGATAATGGTACATGATATTAACACGGTGATGGGTGGGGGTGGAGTAATGTCCATGGCAGAGTACAGTTCTCAGTCTCACAGGTGCATTGTCCATATGCCTGTGGAAGGATGGAGCAGGGGCAGTTCAAGGTTGGACAGGGTGGCAATGTGGGACAGTGGGATGACTTCAGGGGGTATCTCATGCTGGCGGGGGTCTTGACATCCTACTCTGTCTATTTTTTTGATCTCAGGCTCCTCTTGCGGGGTGGTTGTTCTTCAGCAGGAGGTGGGGTTCTGGTGGCCTGTTGTTGTGGTGGGGCCTCCTGTCCACTAGCGCCGGCGGAGGTGGCAGGCTGTTTCTGGTCCGGGCTAGTGACAGGGGCCCTGTGTGGTGCCACATGGTCCCGCAACGTGTCTTCTATACGGTTCAGGGCCTGGACTATGCTCCCCATAGCGGTAGAGATGTTGGTGAGTTGATTGCTGAACCCCATGTAGCGTTCCTCCTGCTGTGCCTGGATCTCCTGGAACCTGGCCAGTACCGTCGCCATCGTCTCTTGGGAGTGGTGGTAGGCTGCCATGATGGTGGTGAGGGCCTCTTGGAGAGTGGGTTCCCTGGGCCTCTCCTCCCCCCCCTGTCGCACAGCAGCCCTCCGAGTTGCCCGGTTTCCCCCGGCCTCTGTCCCCTGGACGGTGTGCCCACTACCACTGCCCCCAGGTCCCTGTTGTTGTTGGGGTGGTGGGTTAGCCTGGGTGCCCTGTAGTGGCGGACACACCGCTGATTGACCTGTCCTAGAGACAGAGGCATGGGCCCGCTGGGTGGGAGCTGTGCTGTTGTTCCCAGAGGGGGTTGGGTCTGCTGTGGCCTGTGGCTGCCTGAGGGGAACCGACTGTCCAGAGGTCCCCGATGGTCCGGGCTGGTCACATCAGGTTCCAGGTCGACAGAGCTGCTGTCATCACTGGGGGCCTCTTCCGGGGGGGGGGGGATGGACATTTCTGGACCCTCCTGACCGGTGTGTTGGCGTTCGGGCCCTGCATGGGGTAAGAGAGTATGGTTATTGTTTCTGTGTGTGCTATTGCGTGCGATTTATGGGTGCCCTTGTCCCCAAGTGCTGGCATTCCCTTGGGGGAGGTGTTGTGGGGGTGTTTGGGGGGGGGGGTATGTGCAGTGGTCATGCTTAGGTGATGGGTGTCCATAGTTTGTGGTGGCATGCAGGGGTTGGTGTTGGGTGGGTTGTGCTGGAGAGACATTCTCAGGGAGGATGTGTGATGGGGGGTTGGGGGTGAGGGTGGGGGTGGGGGTTAGCATGCTGGGGGGGGTGAAGTAGTTGAGATTGTACTTACCAGAGTCCATTCCTCTCTGTACTCCAGCGAGGCCATCAGGATGCAGGATGTTTAGTACCTCTTGCTCCCATGCTGTGAATTCGGGGGGAGTGGGTGGGGGTCCCCCGCCAGTCTTCTGCACTGCGATGTTGTGTCGCGAGACCATCGAGCGCACCTTTCCCCGTAAGTCGTTCCAGCGTTTGCGGATGTCGTCTCGATTTCTGGGATGCTGTCCCACCGCGTTGACCCTGTCCACGATCCGCTGCCATAGCTCCGCCTTCCTGGCTATAGTGGTGTGCTGCACCTGTGAGCCGAAGAGCTGGGGTTCAACTCTTATTATTTCCTCTACCATGACCCGGAGTTCTTGGTCTGAAAACCGTGGGTGCCTTTGGGGTGCCATGGGGTGGTGTGGATGAGGTGTGGGGTGGTGTATGTGGTGATGAGTGTGTTGGTGTGTGGTGCTTTGTGCTTCTATGTGGTGTGTGTGATGGTGTAGTGTGCCTCTGAGTGATGTAGCTCTCTATTCTGTGATGTGTCTCTCTCTCCTTCGTCTCTGATCTTAGGTCGTAGGGGTTTGTGGGTGATGTGGGTGTGTGTTTTATATTGTGTTGGGTATGTGGGAGTGTTGCGTGTATGTGTTTCAGGTGTGTGTATTTCAAAATGTCCAATGTGGCTGTGTGTTGGTGCTGGGTGTGTATTTTGACCGCGGCGGTGTGTACCGCCAATGGGCTACCGCGGTTGAAAGACCGCCGCGTGGATTTGTGGGTCAGAATGACATGGGCGTGTTTGTGTTGGCGTGGCGGTGGAGGTTTGGTCATCTCCAGTTTACCACTGGCTGCTGATGTGGCGGCCTGCTGTGGAGGTCGGATTTTTGGGGATTTGTCAGTTGTGGGTCAGAATGACCGTGGCGGTTTACCGCGGCCGCAGCGGTAGAATGGCGGACTTCTGACCGGCGGTAAAGGCCTTTTACCGCCGAGGTCAGAATGAGCCCCTAAGTGTTGAGAGTAGAAAGTGAAAAACTGATGTTGTATGTCCCTAGTAATTGCGACTGTGACTCTTGCAGGTGCTGTATCCAATCTTAGATGTGAAGAGGCAGACTGAGTACTGGCGTTCATCCTCTCTGTGGCAGTCTCTCTACCATCCCATTCCCTCTCCCACTCCGGGGTACTCAGCACGAAGGATTAATATTCGTTGTGAGTAGCTTGGGTCGGGACTGAGGAGTTATCTTCTGCTTCTGAGGAAATCGAATTGAAGTATCCTGACACTGGGCCAAAAAGGACCACCAGCCCCTCTGGGCCAGACAGGACCGCCAGCACCAGCCCCGCTGGGCCAGACAGGACCGCCAGCAGCTGAGTCGCTGCCAAGGACCCCGCCGCAACAAGCACTGCTGAACAGGACACCGCCGCCACAAGCACCACTGAACAGGACACCGCCGCCACAGGCACCGCTGCCAAGGACACCCCCGCTCCAAGCACCGCTGAACAGGACACCGCCGCCACAAGCACCGCTGGCCCTTGAGCACCAAGGGCACTGATGCTACTGAGTCCGCCACGAGCAGGATGAAGCACTCTGGGCACAAAGCCCCCTCCAGAACCAGTGGAGATTTACATCCACTACCTCTGTCCTTGGCAGGATGAAGCACTCTGGGCACCAAGCCCCCTCCAGAACCAGTGGAGATTTACATCCACTACCTCTGTCCTTGGCAGGATGAAGCACTCTGGGCACAGAGCCCCCTCTAGAACCAGTGGAGATTTACATCCACTACCTCTGTCCTTGGCAGGATGAAGCACTCTGGGCACCAAGCCCCCTCCAGAACCAGTGGAGATTTACATCCACTATCTCTGTCCTTGGCAGGATGTAGCACTCTGGGCACAAAGCCCCCTCCAGAACCAGTGGAGACTGTTATCCACTTGAGAGACTGTGGCTTTGCACTCCCCAGGATTACACAGTGGGCAAACCACCCACTGTAGAGACTTGAGAGACTGTGGCTTTGCACTCCTCAGGATTGAACAGTGGGCATGGGGCCCCCTCGTGGATTTGGCATTGTGCACTCAACCGGCTGTGGTGCCCCCCCTTTCCCTTCCCACTGAGGTGCCTGTTTTATTTCTATCTGATGGCCCTGCAGTGTTCTCTCCATCATGTTTGGGTATTGAGTCTGGGCCTCGCCCATGCAGTGTGGGCCCAGTGTTCCATGGACTTCAATGGAGCAATACCTGGACTACTATTCTTGGTGTCTATATATTTGTTTATAGTGTATATATATTTTTTTGCCTACTGGATTTTAATAGATTACAATGGTTACACTCATTTCCTTTTGTCTTTGCATTCTTCCAGGGGTTTGGGGTGTGTAACTGTAATGTATCATGCTGTATTAGTGTGTGTGTTGTCATGAGTGAGGGTGGGGGTGTGTCCCTGTTTTTTCCCTCCCCCCTCCCCTGTGTCGTAGGTGCAGTACTCACCGTGGTCTTCACCGCCGGATTTCGTGCTCCTGGAGCAAGAAGATGAGGGCATAGAAAATGTGAAGCTCTGGCTCCATGGTGTCCTGGTTTCTCGAGGGGTGTGTAGAGGTGAGTGTTTTCCCTTCAAAGTCCTGTTTCCATTGTTTTTTGTTCGAGGTGAATTCGCCCCGAAAAAGGTGGCAGATTGGTAGGTTGTGATACTGTGGGCGGTACATTGTCTCCCGCCTGTCTGTTGGCGGTGACCGCCGCGCTGTTTGTTTGTACCTCCGTGGCAGTCGGAGTGTTAAAGTGGCTGTCTTTGTTGGTGATTTCCGCCACGGTCGTGATTCAATTTTTTTCCGCCGGCCTGTTGGCGGACTTACCACCGCTTTAACACCGACCACCAGCGTTGTAATGAGGGCCTGGATCTCTTTTTTGAGGGCAGAGCAAAAGCTATCTACATGTCTTGGCCCTGAAGACATTTTTAAGAACGTTTGGTGGCATGCAACAGTAGCCATGTTCACCATGGAGAAGACTCACACAGCTGCAAACAAATAGCAAGGTGTCTGAATGGCTGCCACCCAGAGGTCTTTAAGTTGGACTTGTTGCCATGGACAATGGCAGTAACTAGGTCAAGGCCATGGCAGACAGTGGCTATTTCATGGTCCTCTTTTTGGTGCACTGCATCAACCTTGTTGTGCAAGACTTTCTTAAAAAAGAAGACATAGGCCCTCATTATGACATTGGCGGAAAATCCTGATTACCACCATGCTGACTGCCGCCAACCTACCGCTGCGGCGAACATCTGCTCACCATATTATAACACACACACACCAATCCGTCACTATTCAGCCACATACACAATTCCGCCACACCAAAGGTCAGTGATAAACTGGTGGTATCAAATCCCACACTGTTATGCCAACCCCCACCACTTTATGACCCACGAATCACCACAGTGGACATTAAATGGCGGTAAACCATTGGCGGTTACACACGGCTGAGCTCAAAATACACACACACATACAAAAAAAACACATTGGACAATTCAAACTACACACACCTGACACCCATACATACACCACACCACACCACTATAAAACACACACCCACACTACCCACAACCCTTTACAAATACAAACGACTGGCACAAGACATACACCACAACCACAGACAAGACCAGAGCCATACACCACCATCACCCAAACACCACCCACCAACCTTATATCACACACCCCAACACATCACCCTACACACCCTCACCCACACTACTCACACAACACCCATGGCGCCACAAAGACACCCCCGATTCTCAGAGGAGGAGCTAAGGGTCATGGCTGAGGAAATCATCTGGGTAGAGCCACAGCTATTTGGAGCACAGGTGCAGCAGATATCCATTGGTAGGAAGATGGAGCTATGGCGGAGGATCGTGGATAGGGTCAACGCTGTGGGTCAGCACCCAAGAACCAAGGATGGCATCAGGAAGAGGTGGAACGACCTATGGGGGAAGGTATGTTCCATGGCAGCAAGGCACCAACTCACTGTACAGAGGACTGTCAGTGGACCACCACCTCCTCCCCCACAACTAAAAACATGGGAGGAACAAGTATTAGCAATCATGCATCCTAAGGGCCTGGCAGGAGTAGCAGGGGGACTGGACTGTGGTAAGTCAACTCACTATTTCCATCACCCCCCTACCTGCATGCCATCAGATACCCTCACCTTCACTCCCATTACCCACCACCTCCCACACACCCTAACATCACATATCACTCATCCCAATGCCAAGCCCTGCATGAACCAACAATGCATGGACGCCACTCACAGCCCTGCATGAACACCTATCACTAAAGCAAGCACACTAGAGAGAATCAGCTATCCCACCATATACCAACTCATACAAGTAAAAGCTGCCAGGGTGAATACAACCAAAGAGGGCAAACCACTGATGCACAATATGTCACACACAGAAACAATAACCCTGCATTCACATCCCCACAGGTACCCCAGCCAATGTCAGCGGAGAAGAGGTGCCAGCACTATCCAGTCCCCCCAGGGAAGAGGCCCACAGTGATGACAGTGACTCTGGTCACCCGGATCTGGATGACGAACCTGGCCCATCAGGGACCTCTGGACAATCGGTAACCCAGCCATAGTCACACGCCACTACAGAGCCTCCCCCCTCAGGAAACACCACCACAGCACCCACCCAGCATACCCATACCTCTGTCCCCAGGACACGTCAATCAGCAGTTTGTCCACCACTACATGGACCCCAGGGCACACCTCGCCACCAAGACAATCAGGGACCTTTGGTCAGTGGCAGTGGGCACACGGTTCAGAAAACAGAGGCACAGGACAACAGGGAAAATGGGAGGAGTATTGTGCACCAGGGGGAGGACAGGCCCAGGGAACTGACTCTCCAGGAGGCACTCACAGAGATCCTAGGAGCATACCAACATTCCCAGGATACGCTGGGCCAGATTTTGGCCAAAGTGCAGGAGAACAGGCAGCTGGAGGAGGGACAGTACCAGGGGATCAGGGAGGACTTGCAGGCCATTAACACCACCCTGGTCTCCATTGCAGGGGTGCTGGCAGACAAGGCCAACATTATGAGGGAGGCAGCTTCACAACAGCGGGCCCATGCCACTAGCCAGACATCTGAACTGCCTTCCACATGTTAAATGATTTAAGTATATATTAGTTTAACCAGGTATAAACATTGCAATTCAAATGTACAGTAATGTTCACATTGGAAAGACCTGTAGTTGGATGCAGTGATCATACCAGGAGCGATAGTGGGGCACAAACATCTGCAAAATGAGTCACCAAAGGGTACAGTGAGTGGGCATAGAAGTGGGAAATAGCAGCTTGCCAGTGAAAAACATAAACGAGAAAATGTCAATGAAAGATGAAGTAACACTGTCCTACCTGTGTGTTATTAGAAGTATTGTCTGATCACTGCAGTTTTGTTGTCCTCATCCTCATCCTCTGCCTCCTCATCCTCATTGTCCACAGGCTCCACTGCTGGTAAATGGCCATCTCCAGCCTCCTCCTCCTGCAGAAAATGCACATGGCTTGTCACGATTATCCAGCAGAACTTCTTGGGTGAGTAGCACAGGGATCCACCTGTTAAATCGAGGCACCGAAACCTGGCCTTCAGGAGGCCAAATGTACATTCTACTATCCTTCTTGTATTCCTGTGTGCCTCATTGTAACATTCTTCTGCCCTTGTCCTGGGATTCCCCACAGGGGTCAGTAGCCATGATAGGTTGGGGTAACCGGAGTCACCTGCAAATATGGAGGGACAACATTTAACCACACACTATCCTATATGGCCTACACCATACCCATACACCAACATCTACTGGGTGGGAACCAGGGCTCACCTATTAGCCACACCCTGTGCCTTTGTAGTTGGGCCATCACATTTGGGATGCTGCTATTCCTCAGGATAAAGGGACCATGCACAGACCCAGGATACTCAGCATTGACATGGGAGATGTACTGGTCCGCCAGGCACACCATCTGGACATTCATGGAATGAAAACTCTTTTGATTTCTGAATACCTGTTCATTATGCCTGAGGTGGACAAATGCAATATGTGTTCCATCAATTTCCCCAATTATGTTGGGGATATGTCCCATTGCATAGAAGTCAGCCTTCACTGTGGCCAAATCCTCCACCTGGGGAAATACAATGTAGCTGCACATGTGTTTAACCAGAGCAGACAACACTCTGGTCAGCACTATTGAGAACATTGGCTGTAACATTCCTGCTGCTAAGCCCACTGTCACTTGGAAAGAACCAGTTGCCAGGAAATGGAGCACTGATAGAACTTGCACAAGAGGCGGGATCCCAGTGGGGGGACGGATAGCCGATATCAGGTCAGGCTCGAGTTGGGCACACAGCTCTGTGATTGTGGCCCTGTCAAGTATGTAGGTAAGGATAATGTGCCTGTACTCCATTCTTGCCAAGTCCACCAGGGGTCTGTACAAGGGGTTATGTTTCCATCTCCTATTCATCCGCAGCAGTAGCAATCTATGGGGCAAAAGAGTGAGGAGCCAGTCACAAACTGAACATTGTAGCCACAACAGTACAATGCATGATGTTAATTTGAAATGTATAATTGGCATTTGTCCTGTATGTCCAATTGTGAACTGTGACACAGTTATAATCCAGGGCCTGCCCCCCCCCCCCCTGAAATGGTGTCCGCCTGTCCTGTGTGGAGGGACAGGTGGAAGTGAGGTAATTCGCTGATGTTGTGCACCATTGCCGGAGGAGTCCGGGAACATCGTGCAACACCTCATTGGATAATATTGGCCCCTATGGGGCACAGTGGCCAATAGTGATATACACCGCTGTGGACGTCACCGCCATTTTCTATTTGTTCACTCACTTGCTGCCTGACCTTCAACAGGGGAGAACCTACACTGCATGTGCTGCTGTGACCTGTGTCTGGAACCTACCATGGCACGTGTGACTGGGTAAAGAGCCCCTGCCTTCACCTTAGCGGAGTTGAAGAGACCGGTGGATGGGGTCCTACCCTAGTACGGACTGCTGTATGGGCCTCCAGACCAACAGGTGAGTACACTGTGAGCACGATGCATGGGGCATGAATGCATGGAGTGCTGTGTGTGAAGGCCTCATTTAGGGTATTGGTGGATGTCCCCTGGGCGGCGTGAATCTTTTGTGCTGGGCCCTGTGTGTACAAATGGCGATGTGAAGAGTATGGTGGGCCATAAGTGTAACAGGTAGGACGGTCTGACTAATTCCTTTTCCTGTGTGTATTTCTCTGCAGGTCAGCACCCATCAAAACAATGGTATATGGCGTGCCATCGCCAAGGATGTGCGGACCCTCTGGGTCTACAGCAGGCAGAGCACTCACTGCGGAAACGGTGGAAGGACCTGAGACACTGGGCACGGAAGACGGTGGAGGCCCAGCTGTGGATGGCCTCCCAACGAGGAAGGTGTGCCCGTTGCACCTGACCCCCTGATGGCCCGCATACTGGTGGTGGCCTATTCGGAGCTGGATGGGTGCTTGAGGGCATCACAGCAGCCACAAGGTGGTGAGTACAGTGCCCATCATTACAACTTACGCCTGGTGGGGTGGTATCCGGGTGGTGGATGTGTCTATGGATGCCCCTAGGCCAGGCCTGACATTGCAGAGTAGGTCCCATGTTGGGCAGGGTTCTGATGTGATATTCCTCCTACCTAGCTTGTAGACATCCATTACTGGGCAGGTCTGTGTGGGTCCCAGGTATGCTGCAGTTGGCGGTATGTGTCCCTCCCCATGTCCTGGTGGCTAGCATTGTTACTGGTAGTGCATTGCATAGTGTGTAGGCTTGTTCCCTGTGTGTGAGGGTGGTATGTACGCCAACAGTGGTGTTGGTGCAGTCATTGACCCAGTGTATCCTTTGTCTCTCCGTCCTCTTTTTGTTTTGTCATCCTGTCCTTATACATTAGCATCATCTGGCGGAGGAGCAGAGGCACCGGTGACGGAGGGAGCTGCATCCCACAGGACCCAGGAGGCAGAGTCTACCAACGCTGAGGGTACAAGTGGGACAGAGGGCGAGGGGAGCACCACGTCGGAGACTGGAGGGGACAGTTCAGACACAGATACCTCCTCGGATGGAAGCTCCCTGGTGGTGGTGGACACTTCTGTGACCACCCCAGCTACAGGTACAGCCGCCGCCACCCAAACCAGCACCACCCTCCCAGCAGCCCCTCATTGTGTTGCCCGTGCCTGCTCACCCAGGAGAGTGGGCATCTCCTTCGCCCCTGGCACCTCAGGCCCTGCCCCTGTGAGCCCTGCTGCCTTGAGTGAGGAGGCTATTGACCTCCTACAATCCATCTCTGTTGGGCAGTCAACCATTGTGAATGCCATTCCGGGACTGGCAGCCCAAATGCAACAGACAAATGCATTTCTGGAGGGCATTCACACTGGCTTGGTGGTCCAACAGAGATCAATCCAGGCTCTGGCCTCCTCTCTGATGGCAGCCATTGTCCCTGTTTCCAACCTCCCCCCTACAACTTCCTCTTCCCAGTCCCATTCCCCTCAACCCCCACCTATCCCAAGCACACAGGCAGACGAGCATGCACACGAGAGTGGCACAGGCAAACACAAGTACCACACATCATCCCACAGGCACTCACACAAACACCATCCAGGTGCAGACATACAAACATCCACTGCCTCCACTGTGGTCCCCTTCTCCTCCACTTCCCTCCCAATTGTGACTACACTCACACCTGCATGCACTACATCCTCATCCACTACCTCCATCACCAGCACACCTAGCAGAACATTCACCTCACTGCCAGAAACCACCACAACAGCCATGCACACGTCCCCTGTGTCCTCTCCCACTGCGTCTGTCCCACCCTCCCAAGAAACACAAACACAAGCACTCAGACACCGAACAGCCATCCACCTCACAACAGCATCCAGCCCATGCACCTGCACCCAAACACAGCAGACAGACACCATCCACAACTACTCTCTCTTCCTCCACTCCCAAACCTTCTCCCTCTTCCCACCCCAATGTCCCTAAGCAGCTTTTCCTCACCACCATTGACCTCTTCCCTACCCCTCCCCCGTCCTTCACATCTGGCCAGGGTGGCTAAAACCCCGATAAGCACCTCAGCCATCCAGTCCACGGGCCCAGTAGGGTCCACACCCACTCGTGGTGGTAAAGGATCCAGGGCACCAGACAGCCTCAAGGAAAGGGTGCCTGCCTCAAGTGCTGCCCAGAAGGGCAAGGAGCCCTCCCCAGCTGCTACCCTGAAGGGCAAGGTGCAATCCCCCGCTGCGGCCAGGCAGGGCAAGGAGCCTGCCCCAAGTGCTGCCCTGAAGAGCAAGGTGCCATCCCCAATTGCTGCCAGGAAGGGCAAGGAGCATGCCCCAAGTGCTGCTTAGAAGAGCAAGGAGCCATCCCCAGCTGCTGCCAGGAAGAGCAAGGGGCCTACACTAGCAGGCCGGAAGGACAAGGGGCCTGGGATTCAGTTGGAGCCCCCAACAACAACCATGGTTGTGCAGCCATCCAGGGCTGCAGGGGTTGGTGCAGGAGCCTCCCCCCACAACGACCTCCAGCAGTGGCAGCAGCACCACCACCACCAGCAGTGGGCAGCCGTCCGAGGCTGGAGGGGATGGGCAGGAACTTCTCCCCACAAACACCAGTAGCAGCATCACCACCAGCAGTGGGCAGCCATCCGAGGCTGCACAGGATGGGCAGGAGCTTCCACCCACAACCAGCAGCAGCAGCGCCCACTCACCCCATCCTCCCCAGGATCAGAAGCACACGGCACGATGCCCCCTCCAGAACGAGTGGGTATGACACCCACTCACCCCATCCTCCCCAGGATCTGAAGCAGAGGGCATGTTGCCCCCTCCAGAGCATGTGGGCAAGTCACTGACTTGAGAGACTGTGGCCTTGCACTTCCTAGGACCAAGCACAGGGCATGTTGCCCCCTCCAGAGCATTTGGGCGAGTCACCCACTTGAGAGACTGTGGTCTTGCACTCCCCAGGACCAAGCACAGGGTATGTTGCCCCCTCCAGAACCAGTGGTGTTGTTCCATCTATCAGCTGAGGAGCCACCCACTTCCCCACCCCCCTGAGGTGTCTGCCTATTTTCCAACTGATGCCCCTGCAGTGTTCTCTCCGTGTTGGTGCAGGAGACAAGTGGGTCCTTGGACTTTGTCATGTGGCCATTTGTCCCACGCACATTGATGACTGGGCAGTGTCCCTTGAACTGCACTTATGTATATACTTTTAGATTGAATGTTCGTATTTTTACTGTATTTATATTATTACACTCACTTTCATCTATTAGTGTTGTCCTTTCATTATTCCTGAGGGGTACGGGGTCAATATGTTTTCTTACTGCATCTGATTGTGTGTATGGTGTTGGGGGTGGAGGGGTGTGTTGTGTGTGTGTGTCACTCTCTTTTTCCTCTCCCCCGCGGTCATCTTTGGTCATTGGTGTTCGTGGTGGAGCAGGACGTAAAATATCATAGGAACGGTTTGCAGCTTGGGCTCCATGGTGTCGTGGTTGTTCCCTGTGTCTCCAAAGGTGAGCCCTTTCCCTTATGTGCAGTGTTTCTGCCAAGCTTTTGCTGTCGTTGGTACCGCCCCGGAAAAGGTGGCGGTTTTAAGGGTCTTAATATGGTAGGTGGGCAATGACTTCCACCTGGCTGTAGGCGGCTACCGCCATGGTGCCTTTTGTTTCTGGCGGTCGGTGTGGTAAAGTGGCTGTCTATCTGAGATCTCTCCGCCATGGTCAAAATTTGTCAGTAGTTACCATTAGCCTGTTGGTGGTATTATAGCCACTTTATCACCAACCGCCAGGGTTGTAATGAGGGCCATAGTCAGCAACTTACTGACCACCTGCAGACACATCTGCACTTAGTTCAGCCATTCTTTTAAAGCCCAGAAACAGTTGCGTATTATTCAGCATAATATCAGAGTAACAGTTAAAGTCCTGATGCAGGAGGTGCTAACACGTTGGAACTCAACCTATTATATCTTGCGACGTCTGTTTGAGCAGTACAAACAGATCAATGACTGTCATTGAAAGAGGAGCTGATGCATTTGTGAGAGCTATAACCATGGATGTGGACAAATGGGGCCTAATCAAAAGTCTCACACAGATGCTGCTCCCTTTTGAGGTTTTCAGGTGGGAAGTTAGCAAGGAGTACAATACAATGGGCCAAGATATCCCATTAGTGCATCTGCTATGGGAGCAGCTAAATAAGGTGTCTAAAAAGTCTGAAAGGTTTGCATTCGGGGGTGCGAATGAAAACTCAGAAGCGCATGTCTTGGTTACTAGTCTAAGCTATTGTTTCACTTGTAATGCAAGGCTGCAAAATGACATAATCTCATCCAGAGATTACATCTATGCCAGCCTACTTGATATACGCTACAAAAAAATTATTCCCGCTATCATTCCTTTTTCTGAAGGGATGTTTTACAATTCAAGAGGTGGACTGTTGAAACAGCAGGAGAACTGGAAGAACAATGGCTAGAACTTAGAGTCCCACTCCGCAGAGTCTGGGGGGCTGCCTTCAACTTCCAGAATTCAGTCTTGCCTCACATCCGCCAAAGCCTCAAACAAGAAAAACAGTGATAACAGCAACAGAAGAATCAGACCCAACATCTGCATTGGCTTGGTTTCAAGTGGCAGGTCTTAAGTCTAGTGCAGCGGTGGAGAAAAAAGGTGTTGAGCAGGTGGCAGCACCAATGACTATTCAGAGGATGTTCCAAGAGTATCTGTATGACCCGAAAGAGGAGTATGTGTCAAAGCCCAGCTCACCTGAGTTCTTGTTCAGTTCTGATGGAGGTTGAAGACAATCCGACCCCACCCTGAAACTGCTTGTTCCAGCACACTAGTTTTTAAAACAGTGCACTAAGAACAGAAGCTCAAGGGAAGGGGGGAAGTGGATAAAATAAAAAAAAGAGAGACAACACCGTTCTTGCGTTTCCACTGTTGAAGTGCTGCACAAATCTGCGGCCCTTTCTGACTTCTGTAGAAACTGGTGCCTAATGAAACATAAACAAAGAACAGATAAGTGCAACCTATTCCTAAATGGGTTCCTGACTATCCCTTTACTTATTGGAAATTCTATTCTAAAAGTACCTCTTGGATCCTGGTCTCTAGTTTCCAGGTTTGGAATGTGTTACTGCTCTGGGATGTGTTTTCTATTACTGTTAAGCTTCTAAAAAATTAAACAAATACCGTTATCAGAATTACCAATATCAAACATTCATCATAATATAACTAAAGCCTAAATTCCCAATAGCAGACTCACTTTTCGCATATTTCCAGAATCTTTTATAAAACAAATACTGTACTTTTACATCAAAATACAGCATGTAATTTGTGCAAGTCCTTGATTTACTCTTTTCCTTGCTGTCAATGGTTTCCACTGTTCGATTCCCAAAAGTTCCATGAAAAAAAAACAATGTCCGCTTCACAAAGTCCTGCAAAATAATCCTGCAGCAAAGAGCCTTAATCACAATGCTCGTGGAAGGCACTTCGCCTCAAACTGTCTATACACAAATCCAGAAATTGCCGTCAAAGCTCCCTCAGGTAATAAAAAGTTTTGCACTTACTTGTTGCTGGCAAGAGATACTGATCAGTCTAACCTTGTCTTCTTTCTCTTTTGCAGGTTACTGGTAGGAGAGAGGCTGAGGCAAGGAGGAACCGGAAACCGGAAGAAGGAAGAGCCAGCAGCTGCGCCAATTGAAGTCAAAGAAAGTCTGTAAAGAGCAGGAGTGCCAGCGCCGAGGGATCTGTTCTCAGGTAAGCGGGAGGTAGACGAGCACAAGCACTGGGTGAGGCTCGGGGGATGCCTTTTATAGACAGGGCTGGGTGTGGTTCGAAGAGCTGGGTGTGGTTTGAAGGGCTGGGTGTGGTCCTCACATGCTGCACATGTTCTTGGAAGGTGTGCAGAGCTGGGTGTGGTTTGAAGAGCTGGGTGTGGTCCTCACATGCTGCACATGTTCTTGAAAGGTGTGCAGAGTTTCAGTTATTATGCAAATGAGTTGGATTAACACATGGCCTAGGGAGGAGTGTTTTAAAGAAGCCTTGGTAAAAGCAAGGCCCAATGTGTAAACAAAACAGCACATTAAACAACATACACAGAAGCCTAGGGGGGGGGGGGAGGTGAGATAGCAAGAAAGGCTTTGAATAGTAAGTTTAAAAGGGAGCTATTACAGAACCCACTAGTGCAGTGAGAGGGGACATGCTCTTTGCTGTGTACAAACCCTAACAGTATGTGGACCAAAATCCATTGGTGTATTTGTATGGGAAGATATACCAACGGCTAAAGCTCAGCAGGCTGGCAATAAAGTTTCTGGCTTGTCTTGTAGCCAGCATGTCTGCTGAACATGTGTTCAATGAAGACGGTGCAGTTGTTACAGTGAGAAAGACCAGTCTCTCTCCTCAAAACGTGGAGAGACTGACCATGATCAAAATTAATCAGCATTTCATGCCACCTGATTACACCATTCCTGAAACATCACAGGAGGAGGAAGAGGATGACCGGTTCGTATCAAGCGTGTTTGCTGACCAACTCTGTTTTACGGATTGAGTATGCCAGTACCACCACAAAACTTTTTCATTATTTCTCATTTAGCTTCTTTTTATCTTTCTTTGTTTTAAAAAAATTATATTGCAACATTATGTTTGTGTCGGATTTATGCTGCCCCACCGTTGATTTTATAGTTACATACACTGGGAAACCAGAATACCTCACCAATAAATTCCTGAAAGCAGGTCAAACAAGAACACTAAGACGATCAAGCACCTTTCTCCTCATCCTGCCCAAAACCCAGAAGCAAAAAACTCAGACATGCTCCTTCTCAAGCAATGCCCCTAAAATCTGGAACTCCATACCAGTCCAAATCAGATCCAACCCTTCCCACTAGATCTTCAAGAAGCAACTAAAATAATTCATCCTCAACCAACCATCACATAAAAAAAGAGTCTACCACTGCCGGCACTTTATCTCTTTTGACCCTTTGAAACCTACATGTATAACTTTCTCTATGAACTTGTTCATTTATTACCTATCCTGTTGTAAAGCGCTCTGATACCCTCGGGTCTTGCCAGCGCTATAGAAAACTATCTAAATAAATAAAAAATAAATAAATGCAAGCCTACACTCGAGTTGTACCCATGTGCAGTGAAGAAGCCCCCACATACCCTTGAGTATGTTGGAGATGCTGCCTGCTTCCCTCACATGCCATTGCCCATCCCATATAAAACCAAGCAGGGCTGCCCTAAAAGATCATTGATGAAAAGACTGTCAGTGCCAATGTCTAAGTACAATGTGTGGATACCATCAAGGAGGAGGTATATTTTCCAACCACTGTGCTTGGAATAGGTAACTAAGTAACTATTGTACCAATGAGTGGTGATATATTGATTGATTGTGATTGTGAATTTGTGAGTGATAACTGATGTATGTGGTGGCTGACAGTGAGGGAGTGAGTTCAACAAAACTGTAAACTTGTTTCTGATGATTTGCAATCTTTGGGGGCTGATGGGTGATCATTTATTCCTGAAAGTAAATGGCCTTTCAAAAGTAGTGGAATTTACTTGCAGGGTCTACTCCTTTTTTCTGGTCCCTCATAACAAACCAGCCACTTTACTTACAAAGCACAAATCTACACAAAAATACTCCAGTTCTGTTTCTCTATTTGTTCTTCAACAGCAGTGTACTTCACAAGTCTACATCGCTCAATTTGGGACTGGGACGGAGTTACTCTGAATCTTGAGGAGGAAGATGGAAGGACGGGACTACCTCAACAGCTAGAAAGGACAACATTTTTGACTTCACAGAAAGCCCATGTTGATGGCAAAGACTCTGAGGCATAGTACTCACTTAGCTCTGTGAACTGGAAAGACGTGCGTGGATTTGGAAGTGCTGCTCAGTATGTGGTTGCAGTATTGCTAGCTCAAACATGAAACTCCTCTTGTGTTCTTGCTCTGCCTCTGAGTCTTCTTGGTATATTCCTGAGTCCTCCTGAGTCCTCATAAAGCTTACTTTGCTTTCTTTTGTACTTTTCCTTTACTCTATAATACAGTTACTGTTTTTTTCAATATACAGGCCGTCTCATAGTCCTCTCCTACACAAACAAAATGTGCAAAGGTCAAGACTCTAACATCCCTACTGGACAGGTTCAGACAGGCACCTGAGTGATGGACATGCCAAGAATAATGGAGATGCATCATCCAATTCGACAATATAGTATAATTTTCCTTTTAACAGTCAGAGGCCCTCATTACAACATTGACGGTAAGTACCGTCTACCGCCACAGCGACGGCCGGCAACATACTGCCGCCGTGGCTACCAGCCGTCTACTCGTATCATGACTGCCGACGGTATACCACCAGAGTGCTGACGGAACACTGCCGACGGTCATGGCGGCGGACGGCGGTAAGGTGGCGCAGCTGACAGCAGCCCCTCCATGCCAGCTAAACACCGCTGACCGTAGCATGACCAATAATATGGCCTGGAGGTGTTTTACTGGTGGACGCTGCTGCTGACAGCAGTGCCGCGGACTGACTCCAGCCGGAGGACCCCCTGCAAGCAGGTAAATCGGGTTCTCCGACTGGAGAGGGGGGTAGGGTGTTGTGTGTACATGGGGTGTTTTTGCATGTTTTGGAATGCGTGCATGCGGGTGTGAGTCGCATTGAATGCATGCGTGAATGAGTGATTGTGAGTGTTGTGAATGCATGTGTGTGACAAGGTATGTTGGTGTGTGTTGTGGTGTGTGGGTATGTATGTGTGCATGCGTGGGTGGTGGTGGGTATGCGTGTGTGCATGTGTATATGGGTGCGCGTGCGGGTGTGTATATGTGCGTGCGGCAGGAGAGGGAGGGGGAGAGGACTCTGGGGAGTGGAGGGGGGAGACGGATACCCCTGTCAGAGCCAGGAAAGGGATTCTCTGGCAAAGATAGTGCCTACCGCCATGGTTTTCATGGCGGTAAGTTTGGCACAAAAACCATGGCAGTGGGCCGGGTCATAATCCCGAGGGTGGGATTGTGACGGCTGCCGGGTTGGAGACCGGAGTCTGCAGCCCAGCGGCCGTTACCACCCCGCCAGGGACAAAATCCCATTTTTTTTCCGCCGGCCTGTTGGCGGTATTATATCCGCTTTAACACCGACCACCAGGGTTGTAATGAGGGCCATAATTTTTAGAACTGGGTGGGTTACATTCAATCTTCCCTATTTCAAAACTAGAAGACATCACACTTAGGATATACTATCTGAGGACTCTCCTGGGCAGAAGGATTATTTCCAATGAATTTTCTGAACTGTGTCATACTGTCTTATTTATTTTTTTGTTTCCTTCCCTAACAGATTGACGATTGTGTACTACTCAGTGGCCCAATGAATATTGTTTTGGTTTCTTTTGAGTAGTGTTTGTCCTTGTCACACCTTTCCCTAAATCCCATTTCTGATCCATTCACTGAGCCCCTAGCGCTCTTCCCCCAGGGTGTATGATTTAGTGAGGTGTGACCTAATTTTACACCATAAGTTAATCACACACTTGCGGGGGCGGGTGTGTTGAAAGCAAGTGAGCAACACCAACTCACTGCATGACCTTCTACCTTCTTTTACCTGAGCAATATTTCATACCAGCCCCATCAATATCTTCATTAAATGCTTAATCTTGTCCGAACACTCTTTAGTCTGACCCTGCTTCTGACTCCTTAATCTCATTTGCTAACTTTAGTTTTATTATATTATAGCTCCCCTCCATTGCTCCAAAGAAATTGATATTGCTATATTTTATTATCATATAGGTCTTCTTCTTCGCTGTGTGTCAATACTGTCATTGTGGTAGTCTGGTCTCAGTCTTCCTACGGTCATGATATATGATGATGATCCACTAACTCTCGATTTCTTTCAATCAAGTTGGCAGTGATGGGTAACCCTTTGATTAATCCTGCAGTTGAAGTTCGCTTAGGTTGGAGTGGTACTTTCTTACAAGTTCTGTCTTTCCTGTTAGCATGCTAACCTGCTACTACTATTAACTACCTATCACCCCTTAAGATGCCATCTTGGGAAAACCCTGCAGTAAGAAGAAGACTCCCTCACTTCATCTATTCAGTTAGGAGAAGTACCATGGATTGAAGGAAAACTTGTTTAGTTAGTATTTAACTCCTACTGAAGAAGATGTTGTCTGTGTGTACTGGGTTTTTGTAGACAAAATAGGAAAGGACAATCATCCCCTAGTGGTCAATAATAGTTGCAGATTAAAAATAACACGCTACACTAAAAGACAGTAGTGCAAAAATCTAAAACACCAGAAAAAAGATTTGAGATGCAAATGAAGTACATAAATAATATCCCCTTTACTCTCTACAAATATAAACCCTCCCCTCTTACCCCACAACAGTCCCACCTCTCTCCCCAAACAAATATAACTTCCTTCCCCAAAAGTCCAACAAAAAGTCCAAAGTAGCCCATCCCAACTCCCTCCTCACCATCTGCACCAACAACAAGTCCCTCCCACCAAAAAGAAACAAAAAAAAAGGGCTTAAAAAAGGGCATTATCTCTATGGGTCCAGAGCTGTCCATACTCTGCTCTATCTGGATGAGCCTGCTTTCTAAACAGTCCATCCGCTGCAGGATGTGCCTTCGAAATGCCGTCCTGGGGTGGGAAGGTGCAGCAGCAGATGCAGTAAGGTACCTGACTGCTGGTGCATGTGATGTAGTGGCCAGAAGGCTGGGGGCTGGCATGCTCTTCTGCTGGGTCCTGGGTCTGAGACAGCTGTTTCGGACTCTTCCTCCTCCAGGATCACCAGGCATTGCTACTCGGGCCAAATGTTCCCTTAGCCTCTGCTGCCGCAGATGGGCTGCTATCTCCTGCCTATTTAGTGGTGGTCATCGGGCAGGAGTAGCTATATCGCGGAAAAGAAAAATACAAAAGACAAATTGTAAACAGTGGTCTAAACAAACACTTGTCAAAGTGCTAGATAGTGGGTGGCACTCCATTGCTGGTCCCTTAGGGACAATGGAATTTGATGTGATTATTATGTATGATTAGGAGAATCACAAGGTGAATATTTTATTTGCTTACCTACACATGCCTCAAATAAGAAGCAGTAACTGTCCGGTAGAAAAGAATTAAGGCACAATAAGACCAGTTTAAAGAGCTTGTGATTTCATTTTTTTCTTCTAAAGGCTTTTCTAGCAACTAATTAGAAACATTTAGTGGAAAAATAAAAAATAATTACCTCTCACTATGAAGAGTAAGGCATTATGCACTATGGAGTACAAGATGCTGTGCCAAATTATTGAAGGCATGCTAGCCAGCACTTCAAGTACATTGCTACTATCAAAGAATGCCAGGGCACACCAAAAGGAGTCCAAGAAGTAATTCCAAAATGGAGAAGAAAGTTCAGAGTCCAGACACTGTGTAGTCGTTGATGGAGGTTTGTTCCTTGTGGACAAAGTATAATCTGTGAACAGCCATATATCACAGATTATACAGATTTCTTCTCCCTTTTTCCATCTGTTCTTACAGCGGGGGAACTTTAAATGGCTCCTCCTACTCCGCTGGTGTTTGGTGTGGCTATCAAAAACACAGCATACAGTTTTTAGACGTCAGATCACATTCTTATTTTTTTTAAATAAAAAAAAATAACCACAATTGTTATAGTTCGGTTAGTATCTTCTGTCAAAAATATCTCTCTGAGCATTCTGTTGGAATGTTAGAAAAGCCCGATAGACAAGTCAACCAAAAGCTTTGAGTAATAGAGGGGCAAACAAGTTAATTAAAAGATTCATTTAATAGGGCGCATAGCTATAGCCTATGATTGATGATGACTGGGAATCATTGAAAAGCAATAAAGGGGTTGATTACAAAATGGTCAATGAAAGACAGAAAAAAGATAATGCAGGGATAAGAGGAATTAATTAAACAAAACTTGAATAGGGGAGTTGGAAAAAAAGGGAGACAGTAAAGAAAGGAAACAAGGCAAATTAAATGTAGTATAAAAGTGGAGTGAGGTAAAAGTTAGGGAAATAATAATAATAATAATAATAATAATAATAATAATAATAATAGTAATAATAATAATAATAATCTTAAATAAAAGGACCTACTGGGATGAGCAGAGCCTTTATGATTAGCGCTAGTGGTTGGCACCTCCCTAGCTCTAGTCGGTCCTGCGGGTGCAGTGCCCTTCTTCTTGCCCTTGGGTGCTGATGTAAGATTAGAAAGAATACTTAAAAAATACATTGCATCACAGAGGTAAAATGCCTCAGGAGTTTGCTTAAGTTGGGTTTTCCTTGGGGGGCGTGACATCATGAGTGAAGCATGACAGAGACGATTTTAGGCTCTAGACTGCAGCTCAAGGAGGGCTAGGAGCTGCCAAGACAATTAAACAACAGCTGGTTCTGTATGAGAAACTGCTAAAAAAGGAAACTAATAGCTGCCGGGATGTCATGTCACTGGAAAATTACATTGAAGTAGGGAGGGTCCTTTTTAGCCTCAGGATACTCATAAATCTTGCTTATCAGAATCCTAATCATAAACTCTTACAAGAGTGGTCCAAGCTCATGGCAGAAACCACCAAGGAAATGATGGAGATGTAAGTGAGGTATACTGCTTTGGAACGGGAGCAAGTTACCAAGGCAATTGCCAAATTAAAGGAGTTGTTAGATAAACACCCTGATCAAGAAGGAGTAAAGAACGTTCGAACCCAGATGGAGAGCAGATTGGAGAAATACAAAGAAGAAATTAAGCAAAACACACATTTTTATGTGATAAACAGGAATACACGCATGGAAGAATTCTAACTTTTGGACCCAGATATTATGATACAATAAGACAGTTTAAACAGGTTGGAGCTTTGAGACAGCAGGAATTTGTCACATCAGAGTCAGGATCAGACAATTATTCATTTGATCATGAGAAACCACAATCAGCACTTTTCTTGGACTCTCTGCCTTTCACCTCTTTGAATGAATGGATGAATTTTGTTTTTTACACAGACAATCACATTGTACGAGGAAGACTGCCCAAAAGGAAGAGGACAAGGAGGGGGAATGGAAACATCCAAAGATAAAATGCCTACTGGGATATCATCAAGGCAAGCAAAGTGGAAATGATGGGTGAGAACTCTCTTACTGTACTTAACCTTTCTTCAACCAGCCTGACTTCACAAGAATAATCCTTATTGGAACTTGGTCTGTCTTTCTGTCTTACAGCGAATTTGGACTTCTGTATTACAAGGATTGATCAGTTCCTATTTGTGCAGAAACTGAAACTGAGAAACTTTTTTCTTCAACAGAATAGGAAAAGCAAAGATATATCTAATCTCGCAATTTCACTGGCATATGATGCTCCTTTTGATCATTTGTGTCTTGGTGACATAGAGGGTTTGACCATCTTGGTGGACTTGGAGGGTGGTAGCACTTCTTTCAAACCTAAACCTATATGTAATCCTTCTTCCCCGCATGACTCCATTGATACTTTTCATGAGGTTGTTATTCATGATCTCATAACGATTTGACGCAATGCAAATAAAGCTATGCATAGAAGATTAGCAGTGAACAGAGATGTGCCCTAAAAACTCACCTAAATGACCATGACATAATTATTAAACCCTCAGATAAACGGGGAAATGTAGTCCTATGGGATGCTAATAAATACTTTAATGAGGCATACAGACAGTTGGAAAATACTTGGAATTACGAGGGAATAACTATCCGAGCTTATAATGTGGCCATTGGGTAATACCATTCAAGGTTGCTAGACTGGATAGAGGCTTGCTCATCATGGAAGAATACCAATTTATTTTTGTTAAGAAACTGACTGCTCCTTGCTTCTATATGTTACCCAAAGTGCACAAGGATAGGGAAAGTCCACCAGGGAGACCAATCATTTGTGCCAATAATAGTCATCTCAAACAAACTTCCATTTACCTTGAATTTTCCTTTTGCCCTTTGTTTTAGCCTTACCATCTTATTTTAGGGACAGTACTGATTTCATCACTAAAGTAGATGGCATTCCTTGGAAATCACATTGTTTACCTTTAACCATGGATTTGGTATCATTATATACTTGCAATATACCTGTATTGGGCATGATCTAAGGATCCGGGCATGCAGATATTTTTTATGTGATAGGCCAATTTGCAAGTATGATCACTCCATAATGTCACTGGAAGTGTTAAAATTGTGTTTGAACAATACCTTTTTGTGTTCAAGGATGCCTGGTTCTGCCAGCTAGTCGGTACAGCGATGTGGAGTTGCTTTGTTCCAAGTTATGCTGGGATCTTCATGGGTTGGTGGGAGGCCACCCATGTGTGGATAGAGGACAATGAAAAGTGAGCAGATACGTTACACTTTGAACAGGACATATCAATGACAGCTTTATCATCTGGGAGGGATCAAAACAGGAGCTTGTAGAATTATTGGGACTTATTTCCCAAAATACTTTGAATCTGGCATTTACACATAAGGTACACCCCACTAAAATAAATTTTATTGAAAAATAATTTGAGATTGGGGGGGAAGTTGCATACAAGTTTATACGGCAAGAGTACTGTGGGGAATAGTATTCACCCTGTGGGCAGTCATCACTCACATAATTTAAAGTGGAGTATCCCCTATGGGGAATTACTCAGGGCCAAATGAAGTTGTAGCACCAATCAGACCTATAAAGAAAAAGAGGGGAGAACGATCAGCGGATTCAGGGCAAGAAGCTATCCTATATATGTCCTTAGAACAGCAAGCAGAAAAGCATCAAATCTTACAAGGGAAGCCCTTTTGACCAAGAAGAGAAAGGATGATGAAAACCAAGATGTAATCAGATTGATCACAACTTCAAACAGTGAGAATGCAGCTATTAAGAGGATGGTGAGGAAGCACTAGCATTTGGATAAACAAGACCCAGTGATTGGTAGAACAGTGACTCTAGTTCCCCAGATTACTTATCGTAAATCTAGATCTTTGTGTGACATTTTGGCACGGAGTTGCTTGAGTACACATCACACAAAGAAAGGTTGGATACAAGACCAGCAAGGTTTTTACAAATGTGGGAGGTGTAAGGTATGCAAGAGGAGTAAAAATGTTAAAACATATAAAACTGCCACAGGCAAGGCTATGAGGATAAAAACATTTATCACTTGTGGATCAGATTATTGTGTTTATGTTTTGCAGTGTCCATGTGGGCATCAATATGTTGGCAGTACCATTGTCCCAGTCAAAAAGAAAGTTCTTGAACATTATAGAACAATCAAAATATGTCAATATATTTTATCCCGTTGCCAGCCATTCGGTCAAAGTACATAACCAGGATGCTCATCTTTTGATGTTTTTTGGTACTGATGGTATCGAGAAAAGAGTTTGTGGTGGAGACAGAGAAAGGAAACTCTGAATTAAGGAATCAGAGTATATAATTTTGCTTGTTAGCAAATACCCAGGATGATTAAATGAGAATGACAGCTTCATGTGAACATCGGCTGATGTGGCATTATCAATTTGATTGCAGCCATCCCAGTGTTGGGAACCTTCTCTCCTCCACTTCACTCCCTTACCTCTTTTCTCCTCTGTCCCCCCCCTGTGTTTCAGAAATTTACCAATGCAGTCAGACTCATGATATTGTTGGTGCTTTATCCCTTGATTACAGTTACCTTGGATTACACCTCAATTTTACTATCAAGACCTATAGAAGAAAACCCATGCTTATGTTCAAATATTACCCAAAGTAAAATTAGCAAAGAATTCTAAGTTTCAAAGTTGGAGTGAGAGCTAAAACATGTGGATTTAGGTATACCTGAAGACATGTTTGGAGGCAATTGGAGTGTGAATTAATTTTGCAGATTGTAACGTTGGATAAGAAAAAACAGTTTGCATGTGAAAACATCCAAGGTTGAGTGGAAAGTCATAGAAGTCTGCAATGTTTTCATTATTAGGTTTATGGTTGGTATGGAATCATTGAACCTTCTAAATCCAATTTAAGATTTTTTTAAAAGAAAGTTATCAAACTGCCGCTTAAAGAGGAACAAGACCTGCTGAAGCAGATGTCTTAATTAGAAATTTTTAATGAGTGCTTATGTATTTTGAATAATGACTTAGGTAGAAAAATGAACAACGTAGAAAAATAATGTGCACGTTTGAAAATGTGACCTGGAAGAATGGCCAGCAGTGCTCACGAAATGTACTAAAATACAATGAATCCACATAATATATTGAAAATGAATTAGATTAATGTAGTGATATGTCATTTTAAGGGTTATGAATTTTGTTCTTAGTAATTGTAGGCCCTAACTTTGCGAGTGTAACAAAATTAAGTATGTTTGACCACTGACTTTGTGTTTCACCACTGTGCATATTAGTTGTTCAATGTTCACCAGTTAGACATTACATTTTATTGGCTTTATTGTGCCGTTAGACATTGCAGTTGAGACATTGCCGATGAGCTGTGTTTTTCCACATGGTAAACTAAGCTTGTGTTTTTTGTATTTTCTATCGCGTATATTTTGTGTTTTTCTTTAATGCAGGGAAGGACTCGGCCGTGGAAGAGCCAGCCTTGAAAAGTTGGCCAACTTTAGACGTTGTTTCTTCCAACTCTGACTTACAGTAGCCAGCATGTTTTGAATATTCTATAAAAGGTGTCCCTGGGCGGCGGTGAGGGGGAATTTTCCGAGACTTCAGTCAGGAGTGGACGTCAACCAGGAGTGGACCTCTCGAGAGGGTGGAAAAAACTCTTTTTCGCAGTTGAACAGGGGTCATCAACGTGCTGGCATGAGAGAGAGGAAGAGCAGTAAATAGGCCCTACGGTGATGAATTTTGACTTTATTATTTGCTTGGCAGTTATGCTATAATATAATCACATATATTTGCTGTGTACATTGCAGTTGAGAATCACTTTGACATATTTTCCTTTCATTGCTGTGACTCTTTTTAAACATGTGCCTCCAGCCTACTAATCTTCTTTTTTGAAGGACTCATGCAAAAGCTGTATTTCTTAGCGTTTTATACAAAATGCTGACAGAGTGAACTAACTCTGGATAAAATGCTTAGCAAAAACTTTCTATAGGAACCGACGGACAGGAGATGAGACATCTCGCAAAGTAACAATTTGTGTGTAAAATGTGCAAAGGGTTCTTTCCCAGGACACGAACAATGAAGACACTGTCTGGAGACAAAGATGCAACAAAATTGATACCTGATGAGCCGGATGATGAGACCATCGTAAGACGAACCCATCAACGAGATGTGAACTATAAATATTAGAATTCATAGATTTGGTATATGGACATCATTGGACAGAGTAATAACGTACGATTAATTGACCAACTGGAAATTGGGGGATGGCTTGGGGAACTTTGATATAACAAGTGACAGAGGGAAAAGACTTCAGAGACTTATTCCGATTTGTGTGGCGATATTTGGAAGAAGAAGAGATTTGAGATTCTGTCATTGGGCTCATACTCTCTGACTGAGAGCCTGTTGCTGATCGATTGATGACCTGAGGATGAAGACTGATTCTGCTTGCTGACCCATACCATGGATAGGTAGATATGACAATATGACCAAATTACATTTTTATGCCTTTTCTTTCTAGGTACCAGCCGCGCTGTCTAGATACTTCCTTTAGGTAGATGTTTTTCCAAAATTGTGTTCTAAATTGTTTTGCATGAAGCCTTACATGCTGATGCTAATCTGTGTTAGTTGAGGTTACTCACATGACGACTGACGAATTACAGGGACAAATGATTGATTAACTATTTTGCTGATGGACATCATAGCTTTGCTGAATAGGGTTTTACTAATGTTTTGTGTTGATGCCTTAGAATGTCTTTTGATTCAAGCTTTGAAATTAGATCAAGTCTTCTGCGACTTGCAGGTTAACAAGCATTATTACAATTATTTTGATTTCAGTTGATGATTAAGATTAATGACTTAGGCCCTCATTACAACCCTGGCGGTAAATCCCGCTTACCGCCATGCAGAAGACCGCCACCATACCGCTGCGGCCACGGAATTCCGCTACAGGTATTACGACCCACAGCCTGGAATCCACCACAATGCAGACACCCACACAAGTCCGCAACACCAAAGGTCAGTGATAAACTGGCGATAACAAAACCGACACCGTCATGCCAACAGGAATACGCCTACATTATCACGACCCACAAATCAACGCAGCGGTCTTTCAACCGTGGTAATCCATTGGTGGTAGACACCGCCACGCTCAAAATACACACACATATACAAAACACAACCACATTGGACAATTCGAAATACACACACCTGATACACATACACACACCACACCCACACACCCAATCCAATATAAAGCTCACACCCACATTACCCACAAACCCTTACTACCATAAATTTGAAAGCAGGCCAGAGAGAGACACTACCTAAAACAACACCAGCATCCACAGACACAGAACACCATCACTTACACAACATCCACACACCTCAAACAACACACACCAACACACCCCCTCACACATCACAACAGATACCACCTCACACATCACCCACACATCATGGCAACTCAACAACACCCCAGGTTTTCTGAGGAGGAGCTCAGGGTCATGGTGGAGGAAATCGTCCGGGTAGAGCTATAGCTATTCGGATCACAGGTGCAGCAGACATCCATTGCTAGCAAGATGGAGTAGCAGGAGGACTGGACTCTGATAAGGCAAATCTTTACTACCTTATGCCCCCACCCCACCTGCATGCCATCACATACCCCACCCTTACCCTTACCCTCACACCCATCACCCCAACACCCCACAGATACCCCACTACCACAACCCACACATCCCAAAACCAAGTCCTGCATGTAACACCAATGCATGGACACCTATCACCCAAGCATGTCCACTACAGAGATTCACTCATGCCCCAAAATCACCAATCACACAAGGACCAAACCAATAATGCAAGCACTGGAATAGAGGGTCAACCACCCATTGCACACGATGGCACACACAGATACAATAATTATGCATTTACACCCCAACAGGACCCCTACTCAACGTCACCAGACAGGAGGTGCCAGACATATCCAGTCCCCCCACAGCAGAGGCCCACAGTGATGACAGCAGCTCTGCACGCCTGGATCAAGATGACCAGCCCGGCCCATCTGGGACCATGGGACAGTTGGTTCCCTGACCCTGTCACAAGCCACCACAGAGCCTCCCCCCTCAGGAAACACCAGCACAGCACACACCCAGCGGGCCCATCCCTCTGTCCCCAGGACACGTCAATCAGCAGTGTGTCCACCACTACAGGGAACCCAGGCAAACCCACCAACCCAAGAAAATCAGGGACCTGGGGGCAGTGGCAGTGGGCACACGGTTCAGGGGACTGAGGCACAAGATAACAGGGGAACTGGGAGGACTGCTGTGCATCAGGAGGAGGACAGGCCCAGGGAACCCACTCTCCACAAGGCACTCTCCAACATCATGGGAGCTTACCATCATTCCCAGGAGACAATGGCAATGGTACTCACCAAGTTTCAGGAGACCCAGCGGCTGCAGGAGGAACACTACCTTGGGATCAGGGAGGACTTGAAATCCATTAACACCACCCTGGTCACCATTGCAGGGGTGCTGGCAGACCTTGTCAACACCAGGAGGGACACAGTGGCACAACAAGGGACCCCTGACACTAGCCTGGATGATGAACAGCCCTCCACCTCCACTGGCGCTAGTGGACAGGAGGCACCGCAAAAAGTAACAACAGGACACCAGCACCCCACCCCCTGCAGATGGAGAGCTACCCCGCAAATGGTCCCTGGGATCCAGTAATAAGACAGAGAACATTGCCAAGACCCCGCCAGAAAATTAGACCCCCCCTGAATGTCACCCTTCTGTCCCACTATGTCACTGTGTCCATCCTTATACTGCCATTGCTCCACTTCCTATGCCCCTTTGGACATTGCACCTGTGAAACAAATAGACTGGACTCTGCCATGGACATTCCTCCACCATCCCCCCAGCCCATTTTACAACCCCCTCCACATATTAGCACAGGAATAAACATACTTCAATCACAAAACAATCTGGAGCCAGTCTGTGCTTTCACAAATGTGCAATTGCAATAACTATGGAATATAGCAATGTCAATTTACTTGTTCACATACCAATTTAAAACAGCTGTAGGCCAGCAGTAAACATAGCAGAGGGCACAAAGTGGGACCCAGATCTGTGAAATGGAAAGTCAAAGTGACAAGTCAGGGTCCATACACTAAATGAAAATGACACACTTATGTTAGTTCCAACAATAGAATGAGATGTGGGAAGCAGTGACATCTTCTTTCCTGTGTCTCACTGGAAGTATTGCATGATGATGGTGTTTCGGTTGTCGATATCCTCTTCTTCTGCCTCCTCTTTTTCACTGTCCACAGGCTCCACAGCTGCCACAAGACCACCATCTGGCCCATCCTCCTGCAGAAAAGGCACCGGGCGTCGCAAAGCCAGGTTGTGCAGCATACAGCAGGCTACGATTATCTGGCACACCTTCTTCGGTGAGTAGTGTAGAGAGCCACAGGTCAGATGGAGGCACCGGAATCTGGCCTTCAGGAGGCCGAAGGTGCGTTTGATCACCCTCCTAGTTCGCCCATGTGCCTCATTGTAGCGTTTCTCTGCCCTTGTCCTGAGATTCCTCACTGGGGTCAGTAGCCATGACAGGTTGGGGTAACCAGAGTCACCTGCAAATGTCGAGGGACAACTGTTAGACACACACTAACCCTTAGGACAGACAGAAAATGAAACTGTGTGGGGACTTTAGGCTCACCTATTAGCCACACACGGTGCCTCTGGAGTTGGCCCATCACATAAGGGATGCTGCTATACCTCAAAATGTAAGCGCCATGGACTGAGCCAGGATATTTGTCATTCACATGGGAGAGGTACTGGTCTGCCAAACACGCCAACTGCACATTCATAGAATGGTCGATCTTCCGGTTTCTGTGCACCTGTTCATTCCTGCGGGGGGGGGGTACAAATGCCACATGTATACCATCAATGGCGCCAATTATGTTGGGGATATGTCCCAGTGCATAAAAGTCACCTTTCGCTGTGGACAAATCCTCCACCTGAGGGAACACGATGTAGGTTGGCCACTGTTGTTTGAAAAGACCCACTGGCCAGGAAATGGAGTACAGACAGGACCTGCACTAGAGGTGGGATTCCTGTGGGATGGCGGATAGCTGACATCAGGTCCGGCTCCAACTGGGCACACAGTTCCTGGATTGTTGCATGACCAAGTCTGTATGTGACTAGGATGTGTCTCTCTTCCATTGTCGACAGGTCCACCAGGGGTCTGTACACCGGAGGATGCCACCATCTCATCACCTGCCCCAGCGGATGTGCCCTATGGAGGAGAACAGCGAGCAGAGAGTCATCAAACGCTGAGGGTTCACACTGTGTTTTTTGCAGAAACGTTATTAATCTGCACCGCTGCAGACCTGACTGCCATTTTCTGTCTGTTCACTCACTTGATACCTGACCTTCAACAGGAGAGGACCTACACTGCAAGTGCTGCTGTGACCTGTGTCTGGAAGCGACAATGGCTCATGTGTCTGGGGAAAGGGCCCCTGCCTTCTCTTTGGAGGAGTTGGAGAAACTAGTGGATGGGGTCATCCCCCAGTACACGCAACTGTACCGTCCTCCAAACAAACAGGTGAGTACACTGTGAGCATGCTGCATGGGCAATGCCTGTTTTGAGTGGTGTGGATGGATAATACATGGGGGGGGATGAGGCCTGCATGTGTGGATGGGGAGTGTATATGCGTCAGGGCAAGGGTGGGATCAGGGGGGCGATGAGTATGATGGTCTGGACGGGTCAGTAATTTCCTTTCCCTCATATCATTCCTCTAGGTCAGTACCCACCAGAAGAAGGGTATTTGGTGTGCCATCGCCAAGGACGTCTGGACCCTGGGGGTCTACCACAGACGGAGCACCCACTGTCGGAAAAGATGGGAGGACCTGCGCCACTAGAGCAAGAAGACAGTGGAGGCCCAGCTGGGGATGGCCTCCCAACGTGGGAGGGGTGCCCATCGCACCATGACCCCCCTGATGTTCCAGATCCTGGCGGTGGCCTATCCGGAGTTGGATGGGCGCTTGAGGGCATCACAGCAGCCACAAGGGGGTGAATACACTCTCATTCAGCTGACTCTGTACGCATTACGCGGTGTCTGGGTGAGGGAGGTGGGCAGTGGGTTCCCCTAGGCCAGGGCGAACTTGGCAGGCAAGGTCCCTTGTGAGGTAGGCTATGTGGCACCCCAACCCCACCAGTGGTAATAGCCATCTACACCTAGTCAGGCTCTTGTCACTTCCAGGTGTGCAGCAATTGGTCTTAGGCCTTGTACCCCATAATCAGCTGAAATTTCTAGGAACTGTCAGTGCATGGCATAGTGCAGAGGGCTGCTCCCTGTGTGTTGTGTCCGCCAACGGTAGTGGTGTTGTATGCACTAAACATGTCTTTCTTCTGTCTTTCCCCACGTTTTTGTGGTCTCCCTGTTCTTGTGTGCAATAGCATCATCAGACGGAGGAGCATTGGCACCGGAGCAGGAGGGAGCTGCAACCCACTTGGCCCTAGAGGGTGAAACAACGGAGTCTGAAGCCACCAGTGGGACGGAGGGCGATGGTAGCTCCACGGCGGGGACAGGAGCAGACAGAAGTGACAGCTACTCCTCCTCTGATGGGAGTTCCCTTGTGGTGGCAGGCACCTCTGTGCCCACAACATCAACAGGTACAGCCACCACCCCCTACCAGCACCGCCCTCCCAGCATCCCCTCAGCGTGTGTCCCATGGCTGCTCACCCAGGAGGGTGGGCATCTCCTTCGCCCCAGGCACCTCAGGCCCTGGCCCAGTCAGCCCTGTTGTCCTCATAGAGGAGGCTATTGACCTCCTGAGATCCCTCACTGTTGCGCAATCTACCATTGTGAATGCCATCCAGGGTGTTGAGAGGCATTTGCAACAAACAAATGCATACCTGGAGGGCATTCATTCTGGCCAGGCAGCCCAACAGAGAGCATTTCAGGCTATGGCCTCAGCACTGACGGCAGCCATTGTCCATGTGTCCAGCCTCTCCCCTCCACCGTCCTCCACCCAGACCCAATCCCCTGTACCTCAGCCTATCCCAAGCACACCATCAGACCAGCATGCACACTCATCAACACACAAGAGTGGACATGACAAACATAAACACCACACACCACACATCCCACAGGCACTCACATAAAGCACCATCCCCATGCAGACACAGCAACATTCACTGCCTCCACTGTGTCCCCCTCCTCCACGTCCTCCTCCTCCATCCCTGTCCCGTCTCCACTCACACCTGCATGCACTACATCCTCAGCCACTGCCTCATCACCAGCACGCTCATCACCAGACACCGCTCAGGTGCAGTCCCCACCCCCACTACCATTCCCATATCCCCAGTGTCCTCTCCCAGTGTGTCAGTGAGCCCTCCTCCCAAAGTACACAAACAGAGGCACACACCCACCCAACAGCCATCCACCTCACAACAGCCTCCGGCCCATGCACCTTCACCCAAATTCAGCAGACGTACACCTCCCACAACCACAACCTCTAACCCCACTCCCAAACCCCCTCCTTCTTCCGGTCCCAGTGTGTCTAAAAAACTTTTCCTGGCAAACCTTGACCTCTTCCCTTCACCTCCCCCCCAGTCTTTACCCTCAGGCCAGGCTTTCCCGTTCCCAGCCCAGCACCTCAGCCACCAAATCCCCAGGCACAGTGGTGCCAGCAACTGCAGGGTTATAGAGTGCGCCACCCATCAGGGCTGCCAGTGTGCTACGTAGCTAGGGCAAGGACATTTCGCCACCTGCCAAGGTGAAAATGGTGCCCACATCCCGGAGGGAGAAGCCGAAAGTACCAGCCACCAAGGGCTCAGCGAAAAACAAAGGGGATAGTGGCAAGACAACTGCGCACCATCAAAGCTGGGGAAGGGCCAAAAGCTGAAGAGCAGGTCAGGAAAGGGGCATGGTGGCACCGACTGATGGACCAGTGTCACACTTTCTGTCCACGACCACGCCAACCTGTACGGCGGCGAACACGCTAGCTGCCCCGCCACCACAACCGCCACCTGCACCGCCCCCCCGGCACGTCTACAGCCTCAACGACAGTCCCCAGCCTCTTCCTCAGTGGGCAGCCATCCGAGGCTGTAGGAGACGTCCTGCTGTGTCCCTCAGCAGGTGCTGACCCATGCACCGCCGCCAGGACTGCCACAACAGACACAGCTGCAAGCACGCCACGACAGGCACCGCCGCAAGCACCACCACCTGCACCACCCACGGCACGTCTACAGCCTCAGCGACAGTCCCCAGCCTCTTCACCAGTGGGCAGCCGTCCAAGGCTGCAGGAGACGTCCTGCTGTGTCCCTCAGCAGGTGCTGACCCATGCACCACCACCAGCACCGCCGCAACAGACACTGCCGCAAGCACCGCCACCGGCCCTGTGGCGTCCTCAGACATAGGCACCACTGTTGACATGGCTACCATCCCCAGTGGTCAGTCGGCTGAGGCTGGAGGAGAGTTCCTGGACCCTGGCCAGCTTCCATGAGGCATTTCTTCCATCACTGTTTGCACCTGCAGGTGGAAGGCGCAGCCGCAACAGTGTGGGGTATGTCGCTGCCTCCATTGTGTATCATGCTATCTGAACCTCGCAAATCTCGTGGCATGCACACCCAGGTGACGGAATTGTACCGGCCACACTGCACGTGGAACACTCTGGGCACGAAGCCCCCTTCAGAACCAGTGGAGTATCACATCCACTACCTCTGTCCTTGGCAGGATGAAGCACTCTGGGCAAAAAGCCCCCTCCAGAACCAGTGGAGTATCACATCCACTACCTCAGTCCTTGGCAGGATGAAGCACTCTGGGCACAAAGCCCCCTCCAGAACCAGTGGAGACCGTTATCCACTTGAGAGACTGTGGCTTTGCACTCCCCAGGATAAAGCAGTGGGCAAACCACCCACTTGAGAGACTTGAGAGACTGGCTTTGCACTCCACAGGATAAAGCAGAGGGCAAACCACCCACTTGAGAGACTTGAGAGACTGTGTTTTGCACTCCCCAGGATAAAGCAGTGGGCAAACCACACACTTCAGAGACTTGAGAGACTGTGGCTTAGCACTCCCCAGCATACATTAATGAGCATGGAGTCCCCTTGTGTAGCAGTGGCATTGTGTGTTCATCAGGCTGAGGTGCCCCCCCCCAAGGTGCCTACATATTTTCTATCTGATGCCCCAGCAGTGTTCTATCTGTTTCCAGTCAGGTATCATGTGTGGGCCTCACCCATGCATTTTGGGCCAAGTGGTCCACGGACAATGATTAGTACACTATCCGGCTTGTGTAGTTGCTGTACTTATTTAGATATACTGAATTTTGACTTTTGACTAATGGATTTTTAATGATTACAATCGTTACAATCATTTCCTTTTGTCCTTGCGGGAGGGGGTGTATATGTAATGTTGCTGCATGTATTTGCGTGTATGTTGTTGTGTGTGAGGGTAGGGGTGTAACGTGTTGTGTGTGTGTGTCACTCTCTTTCCTCCCCCCTCCCCTGTGTTGTAGGTGCAGTACTCACTGTGGTCTCCACTGCCGCCGTTCGTAGTCCTGGTAGAAGAGGAGGTAAAAAAAACATGGGTAACACATCAAGTTCAGGCTCCATGGCGTCCTGGTTCCTCGTTGGGTGTCGAGAGGTGAGTGTTTTCCCTTCTGTGTACTGTTTCCGCTGTGCTTTTTATAGAATTGGTTCCGCCCCGGAAAAGGTGGCGGATAGGCTTCTTGTAATACAGTGGGCAGTACTTTGTCTCCGGCCTGTCTGTTGGTGGTGTCCGCCGCGCTGTTTGTTTCTACCGCCGTGGCGGTCGGAGTGTTAAAGTGGCTGTCTATGTTGGCGGTTTCCGCCACAGTCGTAATCCCATTTTTTTTTCCACTGGCCTGTTGGCGGTACTACTGCCACTTTAACACCGACCACCAGGGGTGTAATGAGGGCCTTAGGGGGTCATTGTAACTTTGGTGGGCGGCGGAGGCCGCCCGCCAAAGTTCCCCCGGCAGAATACCGCTGCGCGGTCAAATGACCGTCACAGTAATTCTGAGTTTCCCGCTGGGTGGGCGGGCGACCGCCAAAAGGCCGCCCGCCCGCCCAGCGGGAAACCCCCTTCCACGAGGATGCCGGCTCCGAATGGAGCCGGCGGAGTGGAAGGGGTGCGACGGGTGCAGTTGCACCCGTCGCGATTTTCAGTGTCTGCTATGCAGACACTGAAAATCTTTGTGGGGCCCTGTTAGGGGGCCCCACGACACCTGTTCCCGCCAGCAAGGTTCTGGCGGTCAAAACCGCCAGAACCAGGCTGGCGGGAAGGGGGTCGGAATCCCCATGGCGGCACTGCCTGCAGCGCCGCCATGGAGGATTCCTCAGGCCAGGGGAAAACCGGCGGGAAACCGCCGGTTTCCCTTTTCTGACTGCGACTTTACCGCATCGGTCAGAATTGGCCTGGATACACCGCCAGCCTGTTGGCGGTGCATCCGCGGTCCCCGGCCCTGGCGGTCTATGACCGCCAGGGTCGGAATGACCCCCTTAGTATTGTTAATATAAGGGAAATAAACGTACTAAACCCATAATTAAAGGTGTGGTTATTCAAGGCTGAAGAGCCATGGTGTGTGAAATTTACTGACTCCAGTGATTGTTAATTTGACTAATGGTTATTGATTATTGTGTGTTGATTATTGATTCTGTACTGAAACTATGGTAAGAACACCCTATACAAATTAAAAGGTTCATCGACCTATACACGTCCCTTTGTAAGTTTACTTATTAAGGACCGACGCGCTAACGGTTATGGTAGCAGACTGATGGTTTGTTTCTATAGGGGCTTGCCATATGTGTTCGATACAGAGTAACAGGTGTTAACAATTGTGATAGGAGACTGATGGACAGGTGCTTCTAGTTATGGTAATAGTTTAAAGATTGATCCGTACGAGAATTCAGTATTATTGAGATTTGGATTTTGTTTTTCAAAATGACATTTGTAGAGAGAAGGATGTTCCCTTAAGCCCAGAAATGACTTTTCCAGATCCTGGATTCTGCTAGTAGTGTTGGGTATGTTCCAGGCGTTCCAGTGATGGAGTGAAAGAGATAGGTTGTGCTTGCACAGCTTATGCAAATTGAAGGAGAATTGTGAAGTGTGGGAGAATTTAGGGAGGCTGCATACTCCAGATGAAGTTTTAGTAGGAGTGTGCCTACTCCGCAGTATGGGAGTAGGGAAGTCGTCGAACGTCATATGTGTGCGGCGCTTTGTGCTAAAAAATTGTAGACATGGTTGTTGATGTGCAGACCCTGCATGGTCTAAGACTCCGGAGTACATTGAAAAGTGTATGAGACACTTGGTTATATGTTGTAATCTGCTGATTTAGTAGGTTGATCGGGTGTGATCAACAGGTCAGTGTGTGAGTAAAGTGGGCGAGAGGAAAAAATTTCAACTGAGATTTGGCGAGTCCCATGTGCACCAGGACAGACCCATTGATCAGTTGAGAGTAAAATTTGTGGGTCGAGTTTTGCTTGCAAATCTGGGAGACCGAGAAAGAGGAATAGTTGCACGAGCGAAAGGACCATCAGTGAAAATCCGTAAGGTTTCTGGAGCAAGTGTGTTACCCTCCTGTAGTAAACCAGCAGGTTTGTTTTTGGGTTTTGTTTTTTGATTAGTGATCGCAATAATTTGCATTAGTTTTGTGTGAATTGGAGTTTAGGAGGGTGAGCCGCAAGACTTTGTCAGCTGCAGAGTGTGTGAGTGTGATGTCATTGGAGCCACGCTGGGATAGGTCGGTTAGTGAGAAGGGTCACGCACGTATTGGCAGCCGTCCGTGAGAGGCAATTGGTTGAGAACATGGGTGAAAGGAATCTTGGGAGTAAAAGTAATTTAACAAAAAGTAGAAAAGATGAAATTGTTCAAGGTGTTAAAGAGTGCCCTAAAGGGAGATACTTACATTAAAGCGAGCGTAGGAGAGCCTACCCTGCAAAAGAATACTCCGGTTTACATTGTAATGGAGGAGCAATGTGGCGTGCCCTGACTTTGGTTAAAGCAGTGGTGCAAGATGACAGAGAACAATGGGAGTTTAGGATTTCCTTAGAATGGGACATTCAATATGAGAATATTGGAGCAATTGCAGATGGCGCTATGTGAATCAAAGCCCCTTCCGAGACCAGCACAGTTTGAGCCATTAGCGGTTTGGGAGCTGGTAGCTAGTCAGCAACAGCAAATGAAATTCAAAAGGAGAGTAAGAAAGGTAGAAAAGTCATTAGCAGAGGCAAGATGGGATTGGGAGCAGAAGAAATGGAGAGCAGTGCATTGCAGGATGCTAAGTTGTTTCCAGCAATTACGCAGGAAGATGAGATGGAAGGAAAGAATTCAACTAGAAAGATAAATAAAGGTTCGTCTGAAAGTAAGGAAGCAAGAAAGTCTTCCATAGTAGAAGAGGACTCTGATACTGAGGATCTTGTTACACAGATACTGAGAGACAGACCACCACTGTATGCGGTGTATTACGATGGTCCAAGTACTACTGCTGATCCAACAGTCCCGGCACAGGCAATGGGGATGGTGAGTCCGATACAGGTTAATACTAGCCAGAAACAGGGTGTGGTGCAAGGACCTAATGTGTTGACTACTCCAGTAGTTCAGGCACAGATGTATCCGCCACCCATACAGAGAATCTACCCAGATGTGCCTGTTTTAGAGACGACTTTGAATTTAGTGGTACCTACAGAGCAAGTGGTTCCAAGATCACTGTTGGTTCAGACTCAGCCGACTCCGATTTTGTCGCCCCAGGTACAGCCGCGAGGGATGCCCAGGTTTACGCCAATGACAGGGCACAGTCGGACTTGACACTGAGCATGGCAGTTACTCTCCCACAATGTTCAGGTGCTAGAGCAGCCCCAGATGCAATATCGCTGCTGATTACTGTTGGTCCAGTGGTACCATTATTTGCGCAGAAGAAGCCAAGCGTGAGTGAGCAAGGAGAGATGTCCCAGAGTCTCGTGAGGAGTGGACCAAATGAGTAAGTTCAGGTAGTTTCTTCATTGAGTCAAAACCTTTGAGGGGTCAAGATCATTGTTAGATCTCAGTCCACTCGTTGCCCTTCCGGATGCTGTGAATGGACTTAGTATAGGTCAGAGCTTGAAATTATTGACACCGCAGACATCAAGTGCAGTGGTACAGCAGGTGCCACCAGTGAACGCAAGTAACATTTCGTTACTGCGACTGGTAGCTCAGCAGTTGACCGAGTGGTTGGACAAGCTGAATACTCCACTAAATACTTCCAAGGGTGAAGAGCAGAGCAATTGTGTCAGACTAAGCATGGAAGCAAGTGAACTGATTGAGGGAACAATGGGGGTGAATAGATTAGAGTCCTACACAGAGGCAGAGTTGAGATACTGATGTCCGAGAATTACAAGAGAGGTGACCAAGGGACATCAGAGACTAGCAGACTTGGCAGAGAAGCATGATATAGAAATTGAGAAAACAAAGCATTTGAAGAGAAGCTACAGATTGGATTTTGAGGCATAAGATTTTGAACACATGAGGTCAGCCAGAATGAATGTGCATCTTAAGTAATTACTGCAAAATGCTCAGGTTTGGGGAGCATTAGAAAAGTGGGAAGGCAGATGGGCAAAGAAGAAAAATAAAAAGAAATGAGATTCTCTAGTGGTGCCTGAGAATGTACAACAGGGCAAGGATCCAGTAAAGATTTTACCGATGAGAGAGCTCCCAGGGGGACAGTTTGTTCATATCCCTTGGCATAGGAGTGATATTCTGTCATTCACAAATGATTATCCAAAGCTGAGGGAAAAGCCGGTAGAGTGGTACCAACAGACAGACAGATTCGTGAAGCTCCCGAAATGTTTGTGGGAAGACTTGAATACTTTACTGGAAATAATGGGTTCGGCAGACTTGTGGGTCGAGTGTAAGAGAACCGTAGATTGGCCGACAAGTGAGCCAGAAAGGGATAAGAGTACAGGTGCACCTTCACCTGAGGTAATTAAACATTATTATAAGGTGATTGTGTTTCTGAAGATGAGGATTTTGCCCAAAAACATTGATTGGCAGAGAATTGACAGGACAGTGCAGGAGGTGAAGGAGTCGATACATGCATACTATGAGAGATTGTTGAAGGCATTCAAGGAGTATAGTGGCAAGGAAGCGATTGAGCCGAAGACATGCTGCATTTTGTGTTCAGGTTTGTGGAGGGACTGAGACCTGAGATAGGTTAGATGATCAAGATTCATTTGATTTGCTGGCAGCGAAGCTGATTAATGAGGTGTTGCAGTATGCAAAATACTGTAGTGATGAGATTGAGTTGAAGCAGAAAAAGTTGATGCAGATTAAGGCAGCTCACACAGGAGTATAGGGGCCTTTTGTGCAACTGATGCCACAGCAGCAGGGAAATGTCATGTTCCAGCTTCAGATGAGCAGTAGAGGTCGCAGAGGCAATATGAAACATGTTCCGGATTTGAATACTGTAGTGGTTCAGAGTGATCTGCAGGGAATGAAGAAGCTATTGCCGTGTCACACTTGCGGGGCCATGGGACACTGGAAGCGGGAGTGTCCGATGATGGTGCAAGAGGGTGTTGTTCAGCAAAGTAACCATGTCAACGCATTTCAGAATGAGAGGACCAAGATTAAGGGGTCCTAATCCAAATTTTCAGAATAATGTGAATCAAATGCAGAATGTTCAGCCCACGCAACAGGTATAATGGCCCCGTGCACAAGTGTCACAGTTGCAGCTGATGCAGCAGCAGGTTCCCATGGTACCTAGACAGCAAATGCAGATACCTCAAGGCCCGATGGAGCAGCAACAGATGATGCTTTCTCAACAGGTCACAGGTCAGAGACAAGACAGACGTAGTAACGCAGTGCACCATTTCCCGTTATATAGTGAGAAGAAATAAATGGTGAGTGGATGAGTGATAGTTCTGATGAGGAGCCATGTGTGTTTGCAACTTCTCTAGAAGTAGATCAGAGAGGACCCTATGTGAGAGGAAAGGTTATGGGTCACAAAGTCTCATTTCTGGTAGACACAGGAGCTATACGTTCAACAGCTATAAGTGCAGAAGTTCCAAATTTGCCCCTTTCAGGTCGAATAGTCCAGGTTGTGGGGGTCGTGAATCAGTAATTGACAAACCCGATTACAGATCCAGTGCAAGTTTCGATTGGCAATTTCCAGGGACTGCATAAGTTTGTAGTCTGTGATTCGAGTCCAGTGTCCCTACTGGGAAGGGACTTGCTGTGTAAGACAAGGTGTCTTATTACTAGTTCAACCAATAGAATTGAGATCCAGACAAATAATGTTGAGGGAGACCCAGCCCCAGAACCAGAGTGTGAAACTACAAATGAGTACCTCTTGATTAAATTTTTCCCGATGTTCACAGTGAGTGGACTTCATTCCGATTCGCAGAGAACAGTGCAAGAGAACATGTGGGACTTGACAGGGAAAGAAGTGGGTTTGATAAAAGGAGTGGAGCCGATTAAAGTTACTCTAAAGACAAATGCAGTGTTTCTGCAGCTTCCCCAGTATGATATGACGCAAGATGTCCTGATGAAAGTGGCTCAGATATTTGCAGATTTTGTGAAGCAAGGAGTTTTGAAGGAGGTGTTAAGCAGCCCGTGTAATTCACCGATAATGGGTTTGAAGAAGCCATGTGGAAAAGTCTGAATTGTTCAAGATTTGAGAAAAATAAATGACATTGTGGTCAAGTGTTGCCCCATAGTGCCCAACCCAGCTGTAATATTGTTTCAGATTCCATGCAATGCAGAGTGGTTCACAGTAATTGATTTGACACAAGCATTCTTTTCTGTGCCTCTTCATGAGGATAGTCAATTTCTCTTCAGTTTCAAATTCCTAGATCATGTCTACTGCTGCTGTAGACTTCCTCAAGTGTACACAGAGTCACCATCCTTGTTTAATCAGATCTTGAAAAAGAATTTAGAGTCACTAGAATTACCTTTCCAATCGACTCTCTTGCAGTACATTGATGACTTATTGATTGCATCAAGTACAAGGGACGAGTGTAAGTACGACTTGATTGCCCTATTGAATCATTTGGGAAAGTATGGTCATAAAGTGTCACCAATGAAGTTGCAGTACTGTCAGAAGGTAGTGAAGTATTTGGGTTACCAGATTGAAAAAGGGTCTAGAAAAATATCCAGAGAAAGGATCACAATGATACTGCAGATAAACCCCCAACTGCACAGAGAGATGTTATGATGTTCCTGGGAATGGTGGGTTATTGTCGCCAATGGATTCTGAATTTTTCAGAAATCTCAAAACCACTGCAGAAATTGACCCATAAGGATGTCACAGACCCCATAGAATTAGATGAAGATCAGATGAAAGCGTTCACTGAACTGAGAGAGAGTTTGTGCAGAGCTCCAGCATTGGGTATGCCTGACTATACAAAGCCATTCACATTGTTTTGTCATGAGCGTGATGCATGTTCATTGTTTGTCTTGACGCAGGTCCATGGAGATCCTCATCGTCCAGTAGCATATTTTTGAGCTACCTGGGACCCAGTTGCAGCAGCCTTACCAGGTTGTTTGCGTGCAGTTGCCGCAGTTGGTCAGAGTCTTTTCACAGTGTGAAGGAGTAGTGATGGGATATCTCCTGACTGTAATCGTCCCTGACTCGATTGAGATTTTACTGACAAGGACGAAAACCCAATACTTGACTGGTGCTAGGTTGACCAGATATGAGATGAGTATTTTGGGTGCTCCAAACGTGATACTGAAAAGATGTACAGTGCTGAACCTGGCAACTTTACTTCCACGTGATACTACCGAAATTGAGAAAGAGGAAGATGTTGAGCATGATTATCTCAAAGTAACTGAATTATGTACAAAACCGAGACCTGACATTAGAGAAATCTGATTGGAAGAAAATAACCAAATTGTTTTTGTCAATGGTTCTTGTCTGAGAGATAGTACAGGGACACTGAGAGCAGGATATGCAGTGTGCACAATTACAGGTACCTTGGAAGCTTCCTGGCTTCGAGGAGTGTATTCTGCTCATGTAGCGGAATTGGTCAATCTTACTAGGGCGTGCCATGTTTCTGCTCGATTGAGAGTCACTATCTACACAGATAGCCTATGTGGATTCGAATTAGTTCATGATTTTGGTCAATTGTGGTCGCAGAGAGGTTTCCTTACCTCTATGGGATCACCAGTGAGAAATGGTGAAAGAATAAAGGAGTTGTTACATGCGATTCAACTCACTGAAGAAATTGTTGTGGTGAAATGCAGTGCACATCTAAAGTCACAGGACTACGTGTCACTAAGGAATGGATATGCGGATCAAGTCACAAGGTTTTACGTATTGAACTGTATATCGTTCAAAGACAAGTGAGAATTGTTACCTGAAGAAGACACTACATGTACGAGCTTTTCATTAATAGTGATCAACACATCAGAAGAGTTAAAAATGCTGCAGAGTAATGTTGACAAAGAAGAGAAACGGTCATGGCGCAAAATGAAATGTGTTCAAAGACAGGATGAGTTGTGGGTATCTGAAGAGGTTCAGATGGTATTGCCAAATCGTCTGTTATCTCAGATGGTGAGGTATTATCATGGTCAGGCACACATTGGGAGGGATGCCATGGTTCGTCTGTTCAAAATTGACTGGTTTAACCCCAAGTTTAGACAAGCAGCTGAAGCAGTATGCCATCGATGTGTCAGTGGTTAATTTGAGCCACATTGGAAGAGCAGGAGGTCCATTCAGCAGAATGCAACTGGATTTCATTGAGATGCCTGCATGTGGAGGATTGAGATATGTGTTGGTGATTGTGTGCATTTTTAGTCATTGGATTGAAGTATACCCTACATGGAGAAATGATCAGATAGGGGAACGCACTTCAATAATGAAGTGATTAAACTGTTGTGTGCAGCACTGAATATTGAGCATAAGTTGCATTGTAGTTACCGCCCTGAAGCATCAGGACTAGTGGAGGAGATGAATGGTACCTTGAAGTCACAAATTGCAAAAATATGTGCAGCTGCAAATCTGAAATGGCCAGATGAATTGTCTTTGGTGTTGATGTCAATATGAAACACACCTGACAGTAAGACAGGATTGTCGCCCCATGAGATTCTCATGGGCAGAGCAATGAGTTTGCCAGCAGTTCCAGCAAATGCACTTGGCAACATTACAGATGATATGGTGTTGGATTACTCCAAGGATCTGGCTGATGTAGTCCTCTCTTTCTCTCAGGAGGTGGAGGCACCCACACTGCCACCAATCCATGATCCAGGACACAACCTGAGAGCTGGCGACTGGGTTGTTGTCCGAAAACATGTTCGCAAGACGTGCTTGGAGCCTCGTTGGAAGGGACCATACCAAGAGGTTCTAATAACTACGACAGCTGTGAAGTGTGCTGGGATCTCGAACTGGATTCACACAAGTCACACGACGAAAGTGGCATGTCCACTAGATCATGAAGAAGCGTTGTTGAGAGTACCAACAACTATGAGGCAAGTTACAGCACGCAAACAAGAAAAGGAGCAAGGAAGAGTTGAAGCTGAACCTGAAGTCATTGAGGACAGTTCCCTAACTCCTGTGAGAGACTAAGGTGAAGATCTCCAGGAGGCTGTGGAGGAACCTATCGCAACTGAACAAGTAGGAGAGACTAGTACTGAGCGAGCTTTCCCACAAGCAGACGATTCTGAGAGACAAACAGAGCAAGTACCAGACCAAGAAGCGGAAGGATTTGAGCTGGATCAAAGTCAAAGTGATCTGACTCCTCCTGAACCTGTTGCAGGTCCGTCAAGGGAAAACACCAAAGTGAAAGAAAAAGGTTCAGGTTCAATCCTGAAGAGAATATTAACAGAAGGTAAAAGAAAAGGAGATAAGTGGCCGAATTCGCAAGTTGAGAAATGGAAAGAGGTGATTGTCAAACCAACAATAGAGGAAGAAGTAGATACTACGAGAAAAGAAGAACTAAGTGAAGGAGAGTTGAATGGTGATCGAAAGTTGAAAAGAAAGAGAATAGCCAGTCCAAGATATGCAGGTCCTGAATGGGGGTATGCAACTACAAACGAATGGCAGCAATAGTTTATGTATTTTGTTTTGATAGGGAAGTTCTGAGTCAATATTTTGAGATGACCTGAGGAAGATTGATGAATTGAACTATTGAAAACAATCTGAGAAATATTTTTGAGAAAGAGACTGATGAAAGTAACCAGAAAAGACATTGATAACCTGATTTGACTTGTGAAACCTGATTTTGACAAAGCTGCTAACCGATTTTGACAAGGAGAAGGGTTCCTGGAAGTGAAACTGATCTGCTGAAAGAATTGTCTATTTTTGATTCATGCTGCACGTTTTCTATATTACTTCTGCTTTCTGATTCTTTACAGATCATGGCTGATGTCGCTAAGCAAATTAGGGATGTTAGGGATGAATGTTGGTTTGGCAATTATGTGTGGAATATTGTTTATAGTATTGATGGTGGGAATGTCTATTCTTGATGCGAAAAGAGCCAACCATACTTCTGCTTTTGAGACTACTACATTAACGGCCTTAGAAAGATTTTAGTTAGACGAGAAGTATTTGCATGACTTTACTCATGTTCAAGGAGAACTTTCTTCTAATGTTTTCCATAGCTTGCTGAGTGAGTATGTTGAGACGATGAATGCAAAGGATTGTCTTGTGTGTACGCAGATTCCTTCATCAGTCGAGGAAGGAGTCACTTACCATTGTCTTTCACTAAAATATGGGATAAGTTGTAGTCTGTTACTAACAAGATTCTATAATCAGGAGTACATCCAGTATTTCTACTCCAATCATGACCTTGTGTTTTCGTTTGTTCCTATTATTAGGTATTTGAGTAGAGTAGCTAAGGATAATGACATAGAATTAGTTAGCGGATTCTTTGAACCTACACTAATATTTGGGACAGCTTATGCTCATAAAAATAACCTTACATGCTTGCTTACACCCTTAGAGAAAAACTTCTTAGATCATACTGATGATAGGAGAAAGGCATTGAAAGAAAAATTAGAAAAAGGCTTAGAGAAAAGAACTTATCAAAATGATTATCCCTACACTGCAATTAAGACGCAAGGGAAATTAGCTTTAGATGCACTACACGTGGGGAAGCTTTGTATATATAGGCCTAAATCGTGCACTGACACTTTATTTATGGGTATGAGTGAATGTAGGCATGTGTTTTTGTTTCAGAGTAAATGGACATTTATGTTGAATGGGCAGGACCCTGCCATTCCGGGGATCTATTATAATTGTGGACTTAATGCTTATTACCGTCTTCCAAGAGGATGGTATGGGACATGTTTTTTGGGGATAGTATTCCCTATGACTTACCAGATGGAGGATTTGAAAAAGTTTCCAAAATTGACAGAATTACAACGTGACAGACAGAGGAGGGAAACCTCTTCTGCAATAGTGGGAGATATATTTGGAGCAGTGATGCCTTCAGTGGGAGTCATCCTGAATTCAATAAAGATTTGAAAGTTGTCTACTACTGTGGATAATATGCTGACAAATTTTTTTATACTCCTAATAGATACTGCATTAGCTGCGGATAGAGCTAATACTCTTCAATATCATCTTGTGTTAGACATTCTTTTAGCAAAAAATTGCAGAGTCTGTAAAATGATTAATTCTAGGCATTGCTGCTCGTATATTCCTAACAACAGTAAAGAGATAAGAGACTTACTTACTAATCTGACTAATGCATGTAGTGATTTGAAGGAATTGAAAGAACCAGGTGTTTGGGAAAAGGTTGGTAGGGGGTTTGCTTTAGTGGGAAATTGTCTTAGCAGTATTTGGAATGGGGTACTATTGAAAATCATACAGGGAATATTAATTGTCATAGGTTGCTTATTAGGAGTATGGGAATAATGTAAATTATGTAAAAGAATTAAATTGGAAAGGTCTAAAAATAATCAGAGGAGGGAAGAAAAGAAAGGGGAAGAATGTATAGGGAAAATTCAAAGAGAAGACAAAATGTGGAAGAAATTGAAATGAAAAATTGTGGGTAGTAAATTTGGTGTGATGACATATTTAGTCATCAGAGGAGGGATTGCTGAAGCAGAAGTCTTAATTAGATATTTCTAATGAGTGTTTATGTATTTTGATTAACGCCTTATGTAGAAAAATGAATAACGAAGAAAAATAATGTGCACGTTTGGAAAGGTGACCTAGAGGAATGGCCACCAGTGTTCACGAAATGTACTAAAATATAATTAATCCACATGAAATATTGAAAATGTATTAGATTAATGTAGTAATGTGTCATATTAAGGGTTGTGAATTTTGTTCTTGCTTATTAATTGTAGGCCCTAACTTAGCGAGTGTCTTGGCCTAGTTTTGCCAGGCCTCATACAAAATCTGTATTTCTTAGCGTTTAATACAAAACGCTGACCGAGTGAACTAACTGTGAAATGCTCATTGTTTTAATAAAATGCTTAGCAAAAACTTTCTATGGGAACCGACGGACAGGAGATGAGACTTCTCGCAAAGTATTTTCCTTTCATTGCTGTGTCTATTTTTAAACATGTCCCTCCAACCTACTAATCTTCTCTCACCTTGTGGTGAAGTAATCATAAATGTCTTCTAAACTAAGAAATGCATTCCAGAGATTTTTGTCAGCTCGGTCATTAGTGAAAGCAAAACAGCGAGTGTCCTGGCCTAGTTTTGCCAGGCCTCATGCAAAAGCTGTATTTCTTAGCGTTTAATACAAAATGCTGACAGAGTGAACTAACTCTGATTAAAATGCTTAGCAAAAACTTTCTATGGGAACCTACGGATAGGAGATGAGACCTCTTGCAAAGTAACAATTTGTGTGTAAAATGTGCAAAGGGTTCTTTCCCAGGACACGTACAATGAAGACACTGCCTGGAGACAAAGATGCAACAAAATTGATACCTGATGAGCCGGATGATGAGAACATTGTAAGGCGAACCAATCAATTACATGTGAACTGTAAATATTAGAATTCATAGATTTGGTATATGGACATCATTGGACAGAGTAATAACGTACGATTAATTGACCAACTGGAAATTGGGTTTGGGGGAACTTTGATATAACAACGTGACAGAGGGAAAAGACTTCAGAGACTTATTCCGATTTGTGTGACGATATTTGGGAGAAGAAGAGATTTGAGATTCTGTCATTTAGCTCATATTCTCTGACTGAGAGCCTGATGTGTTGCTGATCAATTGATGATCTGAGGATGAAGACTGATTCTGCTTGCTGACCCATCCCGTGGATAGGTAGATATGACAATATGACCGAATTGAATTTTTATGCCTTTTCTTTCTAGGTACCAGCTGCGCTTTTCTAAATACTTCCTTTAGGTAGATGTTTTTCCAAAATGGTGTTCTAAATTGTCTTGCATGAAGCCCCACATGCCCCACATGCTGATGCTCATCTGTGTTAGTTGATGTTACTCACATGACGACTGACGGATTACAGAGACAAATGATTGACAAACTATTTTGCTGAACTTGATGGACAGCATAGCTTTGCTGAATTGGGTTTTACTAATGTTTTGTGTTGATGCCTTAGAATGTTTTTTGATTCAAGCTTTGATTAGATCACGTCTTCTGCGACTTACTGGTTAACAAGCATTATTAAAATTGTTTTGATTTGATTTGATGATTAAGATTCATGACTTAGTATTTGTTAATATAAGGGAAATAAACTTAGTAAACTTATAATTAAATGTGTGTTTTTTCATGGCTGAAGAGCAAGGGTGTGTGAAATTTACTGACTCCATTGATTGTTGATTTGACTAATGGTTATTGATTATTGTGTGTTGATTATTGATCCTGTACTGAAACTATGGTAAGAACACCCTATACGAATCAAAAGGTTCATGGACCTAGACGCTTCCCCTTGTAAGTTTACTTAATAAGGACCAATGCTCTAACAGACCCAATGCAATTCCTTCAATTGGACATAGGATTCTTCCTTCAGTTCCATCCCTGTGCCCTTTGTTTCTAAGAAATGGAAACTTTGCTTTGAGTATTGGGAAGTAGAGTTGTATTCTGCTGTTAACTATTAGAGAACCTTGTAATCTGACAAGTTTGGATCCACGATATCATTATCCTTGACTGAATTACAATCAATCAGCTTTTCTTGAATACAGTGTTGGCAATTAGTGGTAGATAGAGGATATATCTGAGTGTAGGCATTATTTTGAAAACATTTTGGTAACATGTGATGATTAGTTTTCCAGCCTAGAGGATGACCTTCAAGGAGACCAGGTGATGGTGAGGATAGCATTGCCTCCAATATGTTGAGGAGAATAATGGTTATATAGTTACACTAAAATTTGAACCACTGTAGGACAGTGCTTTTGAATCTCATTTAACGTACCAGGATGCTCAGCAGTTTGTGGTGGTCTCTTATGTTTAATGCTACAGAGAAGACATTTAGATTAAGGAAGCAGGTGTTCCTGTCATCCAACACTTGCACACTCTGTGTTGCCTCTGATTGGAATCTTGATTGGTAGGTTTGCAAAAAGGCATTTAACTTGATCATGTCATGGAGCTCAATGGCTGTGGCTTTTTTCACACACATCATGAAGCCCTCTGGGAAGGAACTTTCAAGTGGCATTATATTAACTGCATCTTGGCTTCTGTGCTGCTCCTGATGTTTTCTTCACAAATGATGTTTGAAAGACACTGTATTCGTATTGAGATCCTCAAGACGTGGCTCTTCGGATGGGGCTCCACCTTTCCCTCCCCCCAAGTGCCTTGAAAGCCTCACCGGTGAGTAGCCCCGCTTTACAAAAAACTGGTTGATTGGTTGATTGTGTCTTCTAATGAGTGAAGTATGTTTGCCAGATTCTCTGTAAAGAAGGCATTTTATGTAGACCAATTGGGCAGCTCCTGGTTTCCAGTCTAGTTGCTGTGGTGCTGTGATGACATTGGTCATGTCAGTAGATGCAGACAAGGCCCAGAATGTTGTGAGATATGCTGTGTGATGTCAATGGTACCTACTAGTTCTAAGAACAGGTCCTGTATGTCCTTTCCAGATGAGTCTCTAGGAAGGATTACATCACTAGGAAAATTGTTTTGGTTGTGCAGATGAAAAATACTGTGACAGTGCTCAGATATCTCAATGATAAAACATGTGTTACCCAGTGATCAACAGATGAGCTTCATGTAGACGGTCTGTTGAGCGGTGAGGGAAAGTGGCAAGGTAGAGGTTGGAATGTGTTGACTATCAATACCCACTGTAGTGGACAGCATGATGATTAAGAACTGATGCCTGTGCTGCCTCCATCTGTTTCGTTGTAGCATCTGTTCAGTATGTTTGCTTTTGCTGGTGTTGATTAGAATGCTGAGAAGTATTTGTAGGTTTTTGGACCACAGTGCATTAGTACAATCTTTGCAGTGAGTTTGTGTATGAGATATAATCATTATGTGGTAGATCAGATAAGAAAAGGTTATGGGAAAGGGCCTCTTTTGTGTGGCAAGTGCCATTTGGTAGATTGTCGCTACTGTTTTCTTAAATCTGCACAAAAGGGCACACTGTGCCATCTGCAGTGTATGTTCTCTAACCTCTAAAGCATTAAAGAAGGACTAACTTCTATGTGGCATGTTTAACGTTCCAGTAAAGCCATAGTAAATGGTACAGGAATACACCAATGGCACTGAAAAGGTAAATGTAATTTGCAGACTGCAGCACATGTTATCCCATCCACCAGACTGACAAAGGAAACATGGCTTCAGGCCTACATGTGCAGCCTGACTCCTACATCCTTTAAACCTGAAAGCAAAGCAGTCAAAATGACAATTTTTGACAGAAAGGACCCTAATTTTAAATATTAAATATGTTACCAATACACAGGGCTCATAGCCCTCATGGTGGGGTGGCCAGTGTTTGAAAGTGGTACATGCAAGAATTTAATGTTGGCATGTATTTATGGTGTCTGGCTCACAGACAGAGTTTTTATTGGCACAGGTGGGGCAAGGCTGGGTGGTAGGCATTATTTTGGATTCCTGCAGAAGTTTCCATCACAAAAATTTAGGCAAAATATGTCACTTCCGGCAAAGCTGGAGGTTTGAAGGGCATTGTGGCTAGGAAGATGGTGTGGAGTGCATGGAGTGCATGTGAAGCACACCACCCTGCACTTCCCCAGATGCCTACTTTTCAGAAGTAACTGGGTCTGGTAGCATTTTCCATCTAACAACCTACCCAAACCTAAAAAGTGCAGCCGTTCACTGCTGCAAGTGGGACGATATTGGGAGTTAGCCAAGCTCAGCTGTCCCATATGTAGATTCAACATCTAAATGAGTAAAATGTCCTCTTGCTTGCCATCGGGATGAAGTACTCTAGTCCACAGGGGGTGCAGAAAGACTATTGCCCTTTCCGTTGGTGCCCATGGTGGTGGGCATTTATGGGGTAATTACCCCATCTACCCTGCAGACGGGCAGAAAGGCTGCTGCTCCTTCAGTTGGATTTGAGGCATGGCCATGACCATGGTGGGCAGCCCTCATCTCCCTATTTAGAAACAAAATGATTCCCTGGTGTCTAGTGGGCTTTCCCCCACCCAAGGGCAGATTGGGGATAAGTACCATATCTGTCCCCCAGGGGTCAGAAAGACTGTGCCCATTTTGGTGAGGTGGGTGCATTGCCATGCCCATTCTTGGCAGCCCCTGCCACTACACAAATAAAATATATAGGGCCAGATGTATGATTCTGGCCCATTGCGATTCGGTAATTGCGATTTTTAAGAAATCGCTATTACCGAATCGCAAAGGGCCATGTATCACATTTGCGAATCGGTAATAGCGATTTCTTAAAAATCGCAAATGCAATTACCGAATCGCAAATTGCGATACTGGTCCATTCGCAGCTATGGGCCTGTTGGGCCATAGCTGCAATTTTTTTTGCATTTCCAAAATTGCTATTTCTGAACCAGAAATCGCAATTTTGGAAATGCAAAAGGGCAGGGTGCTGGGGGCCTAAGGCCCCCTCTCCTGCACCCCATTTTTTTTTTTTAACATGTAAAGTACACACATGCCAAAAGGGCATGTGTGATTTACATGTTACATTTAAAAATGCAGTTTTACTGCATTTTTAAATTTAGCACCAGGTTACCACCTGGTTGCATACCATGGTATTTTGCATGTGCAAAATACCATTCTGCGAAAAATCGCAATTTGCAATTTTTTCCAGAATTGCCTTGCGACGTGGATATTGCGAATCGCAATTTTTGCGATTTCTATTTTGTGGTCTGCGAATGCCTTTGATGCATTGCAGACCACTATTTTGCACTCGCAAACGGCCGATTTTGACATTTGCGAGTGCAAATGTTTTTGATACATCTGGCCCATAGTCCCTGGCACCTAGTGGGCTATTGCCCCCTTCCTTCCCCCAAGGAGGGAAGAAAGACTGTGCCTATTGTTGGGGGTGTGGAGGCATTGCCATGCCCATTCATGGCAGTCCCCCCACCAGCACTGATAAAAACATTAGTCCCTGGTGTCTAGTGGCAGAAAGAGGACACCCATTTATTTGGTATAGGACATTGACAGACCCCTCTATTGATTAAATAGAATAGATCCTGGTGTGATAGAGGGCTTTCTGCCTCCCCCCATAGGGTAGATCAGGGGCTATTGCCCCATAAAAGATGGAATTATACCAAAAAATAAAAAGATGGAGCAAAACCCCTTCCCAAGCAGCCGTCCACCCTCCCTGGTGTCTAGTGGAGTGGATCCCTGTTTAGATATCACCTACCTTGGATGATCCCCAAACAGGGATCCACTTGGGAAAGATACCATTGGAAATGAGAAATTATTACCTTTCCAACAATACAGTCTGCATCGGTTTGCTTAGGGGGCTGAGATATTCCCGCGAGAACCAATGCAGAGAAAAGGAAATGAGAAAATTAGCTCAGTTCACTTTCGTTTTCAGTGGAGTGACATCAGTCTGCCTTGGGCTGATTGTCATTTCACTGAAAACCTAAAAAAATCCTCAGATGCGGGGGAAGCTCTTCCTCCGCTCCCGAAGCTGTTTTTAGGAACAAGAAATCTCTCTGGTGCCCTCACCAGAGGGATTTCCTGTCCCCTGTGTGAGGATTGCTAGGATCCTTCGGACGCATATGAGCATTGTGGCATCGGATGGCTCCAAGCTGCCAGATGCACCCAAGTAATTAAAGAAATGTATGCTCCTACTTGCCTTCATTTTGTTGAATCTCAAAACACAATGTTGTAGTGAACATGTTGATATCATCAACTTAAATGCTGACTAATATATGAACAGAGAGGTGGAGACTACGACCCCAGTGGGATGCTTGCTGTGCTAATCTTGTTGCCTTTTTCCATGCTTCCCTACGTTCTTCCTGAGAACTTTGGGTAGGATCTCTGATTTGGTTTCTAAGAAACTGAAACTGCTTTCAGGTGGTGCGATGGAACAGCTCATGGTCTCAAAACTATTCCTTTGTGGAGTTAAGCTGTAATTCAAGTTTGTTCCTGAGCCTAAAGTACATTTTCAATGTTTATAGTAAGTATTTATTGGAGAGGTGGTTAAAATGGTGAACGCCTCATGAGAGAATGTTTTGATAATCTATAACAGAGAAATTAATTAGAATAATGCAATTAAGGTTTTTTTTTTTTTAGAAAAGGACTCAAACAGAGTATTAGTAACTGTAAAATGCTAAGAAAAATCAGATAATTAATCAATAGTATAGTAATTAATATTTTATAAGTGTTTCTTGTGTATTTAAGCCAACATGGAAGTATAATTCAGAAAAGCCCGGTAACCCGGAGGGAACTGCAGCCTCATACCAGCTCTTGGTATTTTTCTGTATCAAATGCCCCTTTCCTCGCACAGGTGTTTTTTCTGATTGACAACACCTAGATATATGCCTATAGAAAGAAAGAATCAGATCAGAGGAACTGGGGTTGTGCAAGATGGGTTTAGCAGCAGATGACTGCAGAGTTTGGGTAGTTCAGATATATAGGCAGATTTGAACATTGGGGTTTCAATGTTTTCACCCTGTTTGGGAACTGGCTTTTGATTGCCACTTTGGCCACCATCTACTGGTCATGCTGTCTCAAGTCACATATGTAACTATGGATGTAAGCACATCAGAGCAGAACAGGACATGACTTTACCATGAATCTAATACATAACCTGGCAGTGATGTTTTAGTACTGCTTAATATAGCACTTCATATTTCGATGGTCACGCCTAAAACGGATCATTTTATTGGCATTGTAAAGTTTAGCACGAAGAGACATGTAATAGGAAACAAAACACAGCACAAGGAGCGTGACCAAAGAAAACATTACATCTTCAAATCAAGCAAACTGTAGTTGATACCGATTCTGTGCTTTTAGCAAAGAAACACATAAAATGTTAATTTCACAGAAGAAAGCAACGCGGGAAATGCCCCTTATCCAGTGGTTTCTAATTTCAAATGGGCATGAGCCTGGAAAGGTTGAACAAAATGAACATTAGAATTATGAAAACATCAAAGTGTTCGAATCGAAGTTCAGTTATGTAAACACTTATCCAGCACAACTGAAAACCAGGATATTTGAATTCAAATGACTCACTGATAAGAACAGCAAACTAATTTCCCTAAGCAGAAGCAGATATAAATTGTGCAGAATATGGATGAAAATGTATGTACTAGCAGTTCTGCGGAAGAAAGTAATTTCAAGGTTAAAGGATTTGTGATCAAACAATTTTAAAGAAACTGCGTTATTACAGAGTAAGGTTAGTCGGGCTGGACATTCATGGCACGGGTATAGACCTTCCGAACTAATGTCAATTAGAATATTGACCATTGTTATTATTGGTCGTTACTGAAGAAAATACCTTTTCACTTACCCTTAATTTGAACGTAGTTTGATATAGCACTGCCTTGTTAGGTGCAATACAGACACATTAACACATATAGAAATGCGTACTTCTACAGCAATAAGCGCTGTGAAACATGGATTTCCCCAATTAATAGTGGAGAATGCCATAATGTTATTAAATACATGGAGGCAAATATTATTCATTGTCATTTCTTTACTTATTGATATCAGTCAAGTTCAACAGTACATAAAGCTCTACGAAAGAACGAAAAAAATAACTTTACCAACAGGCAATGGAACTGACCGCAAAGTGAGGTTCAAAACAGGTTTTCTATAAAAAATATGTTGAGTGTGTAATGAGATGACGCCATTTTCCAGTTGTTTTTTCAAGACACAATGACAAATCCTCAAATCTCTAGCAGGGCATAGCGCCCAAATGTAGCAGGAGACTAGAAAAATAAACATATTAAATCGCAGGTTAAAGATCAACTATGTATTAATCTGGAAAATCCAGATTTATGACAAGACCGGAGTCTCCTATTATGTATGTTCAAACCATATTAATGACTGGCACCAAAGCATGGTGAATAGGCTGGTGATAGTGCCTCTTAAAAGTAGAAACTGAAGACTAGTCAGTGGCTTTGAATATATCCTCAAGCGTGGCCCATACAAAAATGGTTTAGAAGCCATGGTACCCATGCAAATATGAGCACTAATGAGGGAAATGTAAATTATATGTTATTGCTCAGCACACTCTTTGCACGAATCCAGTCCAATTCTTATCAGGAAATGCTCATAAGCCCGAATGTGTTTTTCAAAATAATATTTTTTTGTTTCCATAATCAAATTCATACAGCTTGCTTGCAGTCAATGTGTGTCATTTGACATTAACTTCCTCAGGGATATAATCAAGAAATGTGTACATATCCAAATTAAAATATGGTTTACCATAAAAGCATGCACAATGAAATTAATTAATTAAACAAACTACACTGAGAAAAGTGCACATATTAGTAGTATAAAATTGATTTTTTGACTTACATTTATTTTTCTTTCACATTTATGGAACATTTTAAAATGTTTAATTTTCCAATTCCATTTTTATGTACAGATACTTTATTAATTTGCTAACAATATGTAATTTTCTAAATAGTTACAGACTATGCGAGTGGATACTGTGGAACCCCAGAGGTCTGTAGAAACCTGAATAAGAACCACTGCCTTAGAGACTCCGGGCCAAATTTATGAGAATTTTCCACAGGGCAGCGCATCAAGTCATCTTGCTGACCTTCCCCATGTCAATAGGAATGGGCAGAAATGTGCTCTACCTAAGTGTTATGGTGTATTCCTGTCCCTTCCAGCTGCACTGGTGCTGTTTTGTCTGCCTAGTGCCAAGACAGGCAACCTTGCACCATAGTGCAAGGGTGTCTGCATTGTTGGCAGGACTGTTTTTGAGCAGGAAGGAGCACCTTCCTGCACAAAAACAATACAGGGAGGCTTTTTCCTCTATCTATGTGTGCTGCAGAAGGGGACACACATAGAAAGAGGAAAAAACAAGTACAAATAAAGATATTTCACCTTGTTCTACCTCCCCTGGGGAGGCGTATGATTTTGGTGTATCTCAGGTTTACAGGCTCTTGTAAATCTGGGGATGCATTAAAATCTACATGAACCTATATGAACACCTCTCAGGCACAGAGTAAGGCAAAGCAGCAATTTGTGCTGCCTTGCCTTACTCCATATCTCTGAGGCCATTCAAAGTCACACAAAGTGGCTTTGTGTGACCTCAGAGATAAGGTTGAGAAGTTTACGTCTCTGCTGTGTCACTAAACATAACTCAATGGTGACAAAAGACTCTCATAGATATGCCCCTCCCATATAATTTCACAACTGGCCTAACTGTCTGTAAAGGAGACCCCAAAGAGGTTTAAATCTAAACAACTTAGTGCAAATGATACAAAATTAACCATTGATGCTACACCTGTGTGGGACACTTGCAGCAGCTAGTAGGAGCAGCAAGTGAGCTATTAGGTTCTACTGTGACGTAGGTAATGGGAGTAAGAGAACAGGAAACCAATAAGGGAGTTGGTGACTGGGGGACATTATGAGTGGATGTGGCTGAATATAACACCTGCTCAGAGGGAGGGATTTCAATGGGTACAAAGACAACCAGAAAAGTAACAGAGACGAGACAGCGAAAGGCTGGGCCAAGTGGTCAAACATGGTATGCAGACCATGTAGCTGAAGGCAGGATCTAGGTTTTTATAACTGAAGTTTTCCCCGCATTTAGGATCTCTCTACAGACCTCCTGTCTGATTCCAGAACAAACCTAATTGCCTTTAAAGGAAATGTCACGAGAGGCATAACCCAAAGAAAGAGGAAAGATACAAAATCAACCACTGGCAGGCTATCTGGCAAAGCCAACACTTAGATTCTCACAGAAGTACCCAGCTGTAGCAATGCAGTAGTGAACCCCTCCCCACAAAAGGGCCCATGTGGGACCTGAAGCTGAGACATTGGTCAATCAATCAAACAGTGATTTTTAAAACTTGGCTAATCAACCATGGGGTCTCAAGACGCTGTTTGTGAACATGCTGCTCAATTGAAGTGCCAGGTTTTGAGATTCTTCCTGAACTGCTTCAGTGATGCGGTGTGGCTGAGCTTGAGAGGTAGAGTGTTCCACGTCCAAACTGCGAGGTAGAAGAAGGATTTTCTTTCCGCTGTGCTTTTCAGGATCCTGGGAATGGCTGCATGGATGAGCTGGGAAGAACAGAGATGTCTGTTGGGTAGATAGAAGGCAAGGCGGTGGTTGAGGCATGCCGGTCCTATGTCGTGTAGTGCCTTATAGCTGTGGATCAGGAGTTTGTATGTGAGGCGCTTGCTGACTGGGAGCCAGTGTGGGTCTCTGAGGTGGGAAGAGATGTGGCTGTGTTTGGAGATGTCCAGGATGAGTCTGGCAGCTGCACTGGCACTACTTAGAGTTCTTCTCACTAATTCAGTAATCTGTAAACATGGCTTATATGCCGTGGAATGACCCACAACATGATCGACAGCTCATGGAGTCAATCTCTGAAGGGGCTTATCTATACAAGCCAATGACTAGATAGGGTTGACATAAAGGCCCTATCTGTATATGTATGGTTATGTTGTGTGGTGTGTAGTGTTGATGTGTGCTTTGTGCTGACACAAAGTCTTTCCAAGCTGCCAGAGCTGTCTGCAACCAGACCTTCAACATAAAATTCCCAATATACTTTGGACCACACAGGAGGCAGCAGGCATGTTGACAATAAATTTAAAGCCTAATTCAGGGTTCCTTAGGCAGTAACCACACCTGCTTAGGTGTTCATACATCTTTACGATGCCATGGCCCCATGACCTGTAAGAGCCCTCAGTTCTACAAAACAATGTTGTGTGCCCGTCGGGCGAGACAGTCCGCAATCATGACACAAACCATGGAATGGGTAAAAGGCTGCTTTAATAGAACAAGTCTGGCACATGTAGAATCAGCCTCAGCAACAAGCCTTACAAAACTACCCAACCTCATTAATACATTACAACCACCTAAACGTCCCACCCCTCCCCTCTAATGAAGCTAACTGTCCAAAAATGACCTTCCCATCCTACCCCTTGTACCCAAAATCCAGTACTGCTCTGCCCTGGTCTCCACCTTGTGTTGTTACCCTTAGCCCTCCATCCCTTTGATCCTTGCACAATATCCCTGACCTCACATTGCTCTGCTTTTGGCCCCTTCTCCCATCGAAGAAATGCGTTTTAACCTGCCTAAAGCCAGACCCGCCTGCCAGTGGCAAAAGCAAACTAAACCTTTCCAAAACCTGCCCTACAAAAACACTGAAACTCATAAAAACACATAAAACCTTTAACTCCGTATGAAAAAACCCGACCAGCAAAAGAAATGGGGTGGGTGGGTAGGATGACATCACTAACCCCATCCCTGTGACAATGGCTAAAGAGGCCGCCCACCACCCACTTAAAAAACCCTCCCTCTGTCCCAACCATTGTGACTTTTAAACCAATGGTGACCCTGGAGCATTGTGGAACACACCAACACACCCGACTAGCCAAGGGGGAGGCCTGGAAAAGCGCATCCCCCCCAAAGCACCCATACTTGATGCAGTGTCTGATGGGCCCCAGGTGATTGTCACTCAAATTGGTTATATATGTAAACCTTGAGTGTCCAGTATGTCTAGATTTTTTTGTGTAGGTCAGTCCACAGACAAATAGAAAGGGAAAGAGATACAATAGATGTAATGATAGCCACATAAACAGGGAGAATTAGAACTAGAGACCGCAGATAAACAAATCAATTGTTGTCTGGGGTAAATGTTGCATTTATTTTTTGCAGCCATAAGAAAATAAGTATTAACTTCAAGTACTAATGATTGTATATTTTCTTCTTATAAACACCCCATGCATGTGAGTTTTTAATGTATTGCTTACTGACATATGGCACTCTTGCCAAATCTACCCTTATGTCTTCTGCAATAATTATTTACATTTTGTAAAATTCACCTTTAAAATAAGAATGCCAGCTCCCGTCAGTACTGTGTTCTTGTGCAGGTTATAAACAGCTGAAGGGCCGATGTCTTTAAACATGTCGAATAGCTAGAGTGAGCAAGGAGGAGCCTCAACATTCTTTAGTAGTAATTGTTTTTGGAAATGAAAAGCCCAACTGGGGCATGCTTATTATCCACATCTCTGAGTGGCAGTGTCCAAGAACTTGCAGGGACATGATGACCTAAACAAATGATCTGAAAAACACCTTCTGGTTACTTGTGTTCCTGGCATCACATTTTCCTATAGTACCTGGCCAGATAAACAAATGCCATCTGTGCCCGCTACTCACCTTATAAAGATATAGGCATGCGCTCTGTAATTGCCTATGTAGATGCCAAGTCCTCTCAGCTAAACAGCAACATCCAATTTTAAAGGACTGAAGCATGCAGTAAAAATGTATGCTACCACAGGACAAATGCGTTGAGGTTTTATTTTATGAAAAATCTGAAGAATATCTACCTCGAAGTGGGTACATGTTTCGTTTAAACGTTTGTACAATTTAATCATAGCTGATTACATTATTTAATTCATTGTCTTCCTTTGATATCCTGCTATGGAAGATATTTTCAAAAATGCTTAGTAAGAGTGAGCAGTGAAGATTTGAAATCGTTTTTAATAAACAAGGCAGAAAATAAATATTGTGTGGATTTATTTTTATCACTGTACGGAATCTACTTCTGATTGTGATTATTCAATATTGCTACAACTGAATTTTAAAACAAAACAAGAAGACAGTACAATCTGAAAAAGTTCCTTATCACTAAAGCCCACAGCAGTGATAGAGTGATTAAACCAAACAAATTGGGATAATACTGTCTCTGACTACAAGAGTTAGCTGTCCACTGATCTGTTCTAAAAACCCACCTATGACAATCTATTAGTCCACATATCTATTGGAATTCCACTCACGTACTTTACCCCTTTCAACATTTTGGACAGTCTTCAGGCCATCATGAAAAGGTTCTTTCGTAACTCTTCTCTTTCTGACCCAATCAGAGATCAATGTCAGTTCTCATTCTGTCATTAAAAAGAGGTTACTATAACTCATCTCCATTCACACCAGCATGGAGATTTGTCCATTAACTCCCACTTGATGACATTGTTTTCTGGTGAAATGAACCTTAACTCCGCTCTAGAAGGTAAGTGATTTCTCTTGGTCATCTTTCATGCGGGCTGTAGTTTGAATAGCTCTGCTCTTGCCAAGTGACCCCCTAGGGCAGAGAGTGTTACAGGATGCCCCAGATGTGGATTGAAAGAAGCTATTGGCTTACACATGTTCGTAGAATACCCAGGGCTGGTTTTATTTTGACAACATGTGGGTAAGGTGCTGAATACAATGCTGGCTTGCGGTCTAAAGGTAAGCTCAATGTTGATGTTATTTGGTGTATATTATGAGGCCAGCAAAAGGAATGCAGTAAGATGCATTTTACCTATTGCTGTTAGTGAGACAAGAAGGTTGCAGAAGATGGAGTCATGTTGAGCCATGATAAAAGAACGGTTAGTGAATTGGCCCAGGTGAATAGGTTGGATAAGACAAATAATAGCAGGAAGATGGAGACAATCTGGGAATCTTTTGAATCTTGGCAAACTTACTGTTAAGTGGTTGTAGTCCAATGAAATGTTTAAAAAACTGCAAATATTTTCTTCTTCGTATCACCTTTCTTGGTTAAAATCTAAAAAACATTTATGTTCTTTTTCTTGTCTGTCTCTTAATATTACAATAACCTTACAGCCTGATGTTTCAGACTATACTCACCACTGAAGACCTACTCTAGTGTGATAGGCCCAATGTGATGGCCGATATAGCCAATGACAGGAAGGTATTAGGTTATAGGAACATTTGTACCCTTATGGAATAAATGTCGTAATTGAAAATAACAGTTGCTGGGAGATACAGGCCGCACAATCCCTGATGTCTATGAGGCTTGAATGACCTACACACCCTTTGCTGTGAATGCCTGGCAGTTACTAGCTTGAGCACAGCAAGAGTTCAGAAACTGAGCACCAGTCAGTCCCTTTCTCTTTGGTCTCTGCCAAACTGTTTTCAATCATTTGGCAGATACAAGTGAGACGAAAGCTGAGGTGAATTCCCTCCAACAATTCTCCCCTACAGCCATGTGCAGTGGGGTTGTTGGCTACACAGCCTGGTCCCTGACCTGGTCCTTTACCCAAACCTTCAAGGGCAGCCAACCTCCTGCTGAGCATAGCCCCATGCTATGCACATAGGTGGGGGGGGGGGGCGGTTGCCACATGACCTTGTCTCTGTGTCCAGTCCCTCACAGACAGACAACCCTTTGCAGGGACTGATCCCTCACTATGCACAGCCTTCTGCCCCATGTGGCAGGGAATTTATAGACAGGACCTGGCTTTTGCCAGGTCCTTCTTACACCCCCCCCCCACAGGCAGCCAACTCCCTTCTGAACATTGCCTTGGGTCTGACCTGCAGCCTAGACCTACGACAAACCTCTTATGTCATGGGCAGCTAATCCCCTGCTGCACATGGCCTTCAGCTCTCTACAGTGGGAGGGTTGGCAACAGGGCCAAACCAGAGGCAAAGCACTGCAGCCAATTCCACAGCAGACACAAAACCCACATTACAGTTTTCAAATATTTGTTAAAAATGTTTGCTGATACCACAGTACTCCTGCAGTACCCACTGCACAAGCGTCACTCCCATAGTGCCACAGTAGCGTGCAAGCTTCACCCAGTAAAGCTTGCACAGTACTGTGGTACTACGGCGGTGAATTTTTTGCTACAGCTCCTGTGGGAGTGCCACATGGGAATCTCCCTTTTTTTAGCAGAAATACAGTGGTGTGCACAACACAATTTGTTTATGTTGAATCTTGGGAGAGTTTTCCCGGGACTTGATCACAAGTACCAGAGGTATGGGTGCCCTTACCTTGTCCTCTTACATCTTTGTGTATGCAACTTCTAGATACATGGACCAACTTCTTGAGTCCTGAAAAGGTAGCAGAAACATTTTTCTCTGGGATGCGGGCAGTCAATCAAATCATTTGGTATGGTGGGACTTCTATCAGTTTCACAATATTGACAAGGGCATCAAGTGAAAAATCTCCCTTGGCCAATCAGCAGGTCCTATTTGTTTTTACTTTCACTACTGCAGAGGGAGGTTGTTCTAGGCTTTAGAAGCCAGGTATAAGAAGGCACTCTTCCCCTCGGCTATTATTAATGATGTATTTATGGAGTGTGTGCTAATAAGAGACCGGCACAGCAAATGTTGGTGGATGTGAATGTGGCTGTTGAGGTAAGTCGGGCCTGTGTTGTGGAGACCTTTGCAGGTGTGGGTGAGAAGTGTGAAGTGTGCACACTTGTATATCTGGAGCCAGTGGAGTTCCCTCAGGTATAGTGTGAAGTAGGGTCAGCATGGGAGGTTAAGGAATAATCTGGCTACTGTGTTTTGGACAGTCTGTTGTCTACTTGGGAGCTTGTTGGTTATCCCTGTGAACAGGGTGTTCCAATAGTCAAGTCTGCTGGTGATGAAGGCTTGGGTGATCATTTTTGTGGTGTTGTCTGGTATGATTTTCCTCAGTATCGATAGGGTGCTGAAGCAGGATGAGACCATTGGGTTAACTTAAGTGGCCATGTCCAGTTTTATGTCTATGATAATAAAAGAAAAGGTTTCTTGCCCTCAAAAAAAACAACACTATCTAGAGAAAAGGCACAACAAGCAAATGAAAGGCACGAAAAGTCACAGAAATAGTCAGAGAAAAGGCAAAAAGAGTGAGAGAAAAGGCACAAATAGCAGATGAAAAGTAACAGAAAGAGCCAAAAGAGTGAGGGAAAAGGCAAAAAGATCAAGAGAAAGGGTGCAAGAGAAGTGGCTCAAAACTCATAGAGAGCAAGAAAGAGAAAGAGAGAAAACAGTGTGAGAGAGAGAGTGAGAGGTAGAGAGGCGAGGTGGCTGCATCAAGGCGCTGGAGCCAGTACTCAAGGACTTTGACCAGTCAGAGGACTGCTCACAGGTATGTCCGGGTGGGAATTGTTCTGACTCATACTGAGTGCTCCCTTCGGTCTGGACAACGCTAAACGTCTCTGAAGAGCTATATTAGGGTTTGCCTTTATTCATTCCAGGTTCACTTGGATGGTATGTTACCAGTCCAAAGCTGTAATAATGTACCTGAAGTCGTAAAAGGCCTTTGTCATTTTACAGCTGAGATGACACTATGCTAATCCTATGCTTATAAACTTTGAAAACTTTGCTAGAAAAACAGACCAAGGTGGGAAAATGTGAAGTGTCACTGGTTTTTGTAGGGTGCTCTGTACAGAAGCAAAGCTGTAATACTGTTCCTGGAATGATAGAAAACTTTTGTCATTTTACAAATCAGTATGGATGGCACTGTGATAATCCTATGCTTCACGACTTTCCTGTAGGAATGGCAAAATACTTTATCCCTTTCTAGCTTAGTGTGGATGGCACTATACTAATCCTATGCTACAAAACCTTGCTAGAAAAACAGACATTGGTCATGAACAAATTTAGAGTGTCACTGGTGTTGTAGGGTGCTCTACACAGGAGTTGTTCTCCACCTAAACTTGAGAACTATCCAGATTTCTCTGCTTCTTTTTTGCATAATTTATGAAGCATTCTAAGCCTGAAATGGTAATTAGTCTATATATCTGTCTATCTATCTATCTATCTATCTATCTATCTATCTATCTATCTATCTATCTATCTATCTATCTATCTATCTATCTATCTATCTATCTACTTATTTATCTATCAACTCTTGTTCTGCTGCTTTTTGCTATAAACAGTAGGACTTCTATTTTTGGTTTCCCAGCTGTCTTCTGCTTCCTGGAGGACATTATCAGGGTAACCATCTTCCTTCAATCTCTGCAGCATATTATTCTTTTCAAATTCACTTTGGTTAAGACATTTTACACACATGAACGTAAATCTCACAGCCATGCATTTGTTTAAACATTTTTTTTATTACACATCTGATTTTCACTTCATGTAAAATCAGAATTCAATCAAAACAGACATTTTCCTGTTTTTTAGCCAACACTTTTCTTTCACAGTGTGCTCAGTTTCACTGGGTTTAAAAAGTACAGTGTTACACGGTCATGGGGTAGTTATTATGATTAGGATTTTATTACATAGAAAATCAATTTTAATTAGCTTGTAACTTTGCTGCCATTTTACAAGTCTACGAAAAGTTTTTAAAAAACTAGTTAAATTGTGCAAATTTGAATCATGCCAAGGTTCATGCTGATCCTTCTCATAGTAGAAAGGGGTGCTGTAATTCTTTTTAATTTTCAATGTTAATTCTCATAGGAAAATGTGCCCTTTGCTATAAACGCCTGTCATTAAATTAATTCTTTGCTTGATTTTAGTTCAGTGAACATTACAAAATGGAGGCAGACATATTTCAAATTGAGTTGTCAATTAAATCTATATTTTGATTGATAATAGACAGACATTCCATGAACCCAAGCCTACAAACTGTCCATTAATCCATGGGATGAAGAGTAGCCTTTTCCCCTTGTTTAATGCATGTTTGGGAACTGAAACCTTTGCTAGGGAACCCTGGTTCTCTTTCTGGCTGGCCATGGCAGGGGAACTCATGAGGGAACTGCCTAGATAGGTCATAGTTAGGGAACTATTGTAAAACAAAATAGTTTGGAGCTTTGCAGCATTAGCGTATAAAATGTTGACGGTAATCCTATGAAGCTCATTGAGCCCATTGAAAACAATGGTGAGCCTCCTTTTAACACCTGCTCTGGTGCAGGTATTAAAAATGGCACTAAAAATGGCTCAAAGAAATCTTTTAGATTTCCTTGCGACAATGTTTCAGCCCACCTAATGTGGGAACACCCCCCTTGCATACATTATGCCTTACGCAGGCATAATGTGGCGCATGAGTTTAGAAAGTGGCTCAATGCATGCATTGTCCCACTTTGTAAATATGGTGTGTGAAAAATGTCAGTTTAGTGCCACATTAGCTTAAAACAAAAATACCCTATAGCAGCACTAAGTTGGTGCTAGGGGCTCCTAATTCGCCCCCTAGTTCTTTGGTACATTCAGGGTGGCAGGATTGTTATGGAACTCTACGTCAACGGTGGAGGATCTGCAGGGAGGAGCCAGGGTTGGGAGCTGGAGGCGGAGTGGAATGTGAAGAGACCAAGAGCTTGAACCAAAGCAATCTGTACACTCTTCGCTGATGCTGAGATGCTGATACTGAGTAGCTGCTTCACTCACACCCCTAGGTGCTGCTCTACAGAGAAGGGGGAAGGTGGGCCATGGCCCTGAAGATTGGTGTTTAGACCACAGTGGTGCCTTGAGACAACTCACTTGTGGCTCTACTCTTCTCCCAGCCATCTCCAGGCCATCGGGTCTTCGCCCACCTCTTATCTGCTTCCTTTTGCAGTTGGATGTTAAGTGCTGATACAGCAATAAGTGTGACTGGGTGACATAGATAAGTGGGCTGAGGAGTGGTTCAGAGCAGGCAGGTGATTGATACTCATGAGCTCAGAGGATTGAAGATCCAACCTTTCTGAGCAAAGCATTATCCAAGGTGGGGAGCATTGGTTCCAGCTTGTATTTAATGACACCTAAGATGAAGGCTGATGTGGAGAGCATTGACCTACAGACAACCTACAAAGTAAGGAAGAAAAGAAGTTATCTTGGCAAAAACGAGGGGGGACTAGAGCTTAGCAACTCTGAATCAATCTCATAAAACCACCTAAGATGAGGAAGTTTGTGGATAAGCCTTCTCACATCTTTCCTTTATCAAAGATGGTTTGTTTGTCAGGTCATCTACTTTTTCAGAGCAGACTTCTATCACAGCTTTACAATCCTTTTTAAACCACGGTTAGTCACTACCCTATGGAGCGATAATCTCAGAAGTGGCCAGGAGTGCCCAAAGCCCACAATCCCTTTCCTAACATCAGTTCAGATTTAGAAGGGCCTACCGCCTCCTTGCGCCACACTAGCTTCATTTTTTACGCTAATGTGACCCAGCAAAGCCAAAATCGTTGCACCATATTTACAAAGTGGGGCAATGCATGCATTGCACCACTTTGCAAACCTTGCGCCACATTATGCCTGCACCGGGCATATTGTATGCAAGAGGGGTGTTCCCTCATTAGGGGGGCCGAAGAAGTGGTGCTACGAAATCTAAAAGATTTCTTTGAGTCATTTTTAGTGGCATTTTTAATGCTTGCCGAGAGCAGACGTTAAAAGGAGGCACACCATTGTTTTCAATTGATCTTAATGAGCTTTGCAGGATTATGTCGACATTTTTTACGCTAATCCTGCAAAGCTCCAAACATTTTTTTTACTCTAGTTCCCTGACTACTGCCATTGTGAGCCAGATGTGAAATAAGGCACACACATGGTGGTCTTAGGGGGGGCGCTAACAGACACAAGAAAGGTGGCGCTGCATTGGATGCAGTGCCACTTTTCTTAAATCAGGCCCATAGTGTCTTACCATGAGCTCTTGAGCTGGATTCCTGCCACTTCATTTGCTTTGGGAGCTACCTATAGCACAGGTTCTGGATGTTCTCTAAACACTGACGGGAGAGGAGACAGAGGGTCTTAACTGACTGGGTAGATTTCATTTTTTGAGAGCTAGGTTTCTTGGAGGCAACTCATGTGCAGCTAGATATTTTTGCTGGAGAACTGTTTAATAAATGCAATTGCTGCCTCCAGGGCCGGTTTTAGCGCTGGTGGTGCCCTGTGCCACAGTCTTTTTTTGGCACCCCCCCACCCCATGACCACCTCCTCGGATTCCCTCACTACCACCTGGCAAATGTGCCCCTCATCTCTCCACAGCTCTCCTTTCACATACTTTCATTTGTTTTAAAGTGCTGGTAAGGGCTGCATTACTAATCCACTCACTATCCACATAAAATATAGGTCTGTTCTTTGCAGCAGGCACATTAACCCTCTACGCTACTTTATGGCAAGTCAAAGCTGCTGCTGGACAAAACTCCCATCTCTCTCCTTAGCAGGAACATTAATCACAAGAGGTATCTTGACATTTTAATTGTTTCCTGAAGGCTGGATGCACAAGGAACTTTTCAGCTGGTCTTTTTAAACCGCAGGTTTTGTACGCTATTGCTAAATACAGCACCTTCCTGAGGTCAGCACACAGTGCAGACACACCGCTCCCATTGCCCTAAAGCTGGCCCTGGTTGCCTCCGTTTTCACACTAAAAGCAATAAGCAATTGTTACCCCCTTTAATATATAACACATACATAACACAGGGTTCTTACCTAGAGTGACAGCAAAAAAGTTAATTTCAAATTTCTACAAAAACATGTCAAAAGAATAAATCCAATTCTCTATAGTATAAAGCTTGGCATCTTGGTGCTTTGAAAGGCCTAGCTGAAATTCCATCTTCAAAACATGAAAATAAAAGGCAACAAGAGGAGTACAAATGGCATGGTACAGACATATCCTTCAAAAACATGTTTGAAGGGTCACTAGAAGAAACCACTGTAAGGGACACTGAAATGAGTGATTCTAGGTCATCTGTTTCCAATTTTCTAAATTAAATGTTACCAAGAAACCATTCCCCTTAGTGTAAAGAAAGTTCTGGACAGAAATCAAAGAAAAAATGGAAAACAAAAAAACAACAAATAATTTGTAAAGAAATGGACGAAGAAAATCGGCTTTCATCCAGACACCAAAAATATGGCAATCTCTTCAGACTCTAATAATACACCTTATCTGATAGACATGCAAATTCTTTCTGACACCCAACTTGCATTCCTAGCTTCCAAGAACTTGTTTGTGCCTCCCTCTATTTCTAACTCAAAAAAGGCCACTTGTGGGGCAAATTCCATAGCTTCCACCAGTTCTCTTAATACCAATGCCAGGGCGTTTTCTCAAATACATTCCTATAAGCCTTACAAGAACCCAAAAACCTTGCTTGCACCAAACATGGTTAAAAGTGCTGTCACATGCTTGTTCCTGAATCTTATTGGGCTTTTGATGATCAGGCGACATCTCAGAATAAATCGCTGCAAAAGAGGAATACATTTCAGGCTTCCTCTTAGTACGATCGAAGGTTACTTTGGGTAATCAAGACTCTTATAGTATTAGTCGAGTTGACTTGCAAAAAAATGCACAACATATATTGGTCTCCTTTGAGGAAGGTGGAAAACAGCTTTTTAAAGCAGAACATGTTACCGTTATCAGGACCTTAAATGAGAATGACAAAATATCTCATTGAAACTGATTTACTGGTACACTTCATAAAAAAAACACCTACCAGTAGATTTAGTGAATCAATGTTTCAATAGTGGGCTAAGAGTTCTGTCCTTGTACATGGCATACATTTCTGCTAATCCTAAAAAACTGCATTACTTAAACAAATTAAAATCAGGTATTTTGTGTCTCCAGGAGCTATGTTTAACTATAGATCTTAAAATCAAAATTACTTTGCGATAAGCTGCCTTTCACAAAGCTTCTGGGAGAGGCCATGCAAGTGGGGGATGTCAATATTACTTAACACTAATGGTACTTGGTCCTACAGGAGGTTTATTCATCCCTCAAACTTACTTCAGTGTATGAGGATCCGAGGAGCATTGATTCTAAGCTGGAAGTTGAAACATTGCCAATAGTGAAAATATGTGTTCCCCCGGTTTAAGGAATACTCTCTTGTCTCAAACATTGTTTACATCTGTCTCACAAATTATCTCACTGGAGGGATGTCAATATATAACTAAATTTGGTGACCTCAACGCATGGAATTCATGTTTTTTTATTTTTTTTATTTTATGGAGAAAGAGATTGTAGGAGGCTGGCCTGGCTTATAGTGGGTACCTGATGGTACTTACACCTTGTGCCAGGTCCAGTTATCCCTTATTAGTAGATTAGTAGTGTTCTAGCAGCTTAGGCTGATAGATGTAGCTATAGCAGAGCAGCTTAGGCTGAACTAGGAGATATGCAAAGCTCCTACTATACCACTTATATCATATGGCCTATTTCAGAAGAATCACAATACTCAGAGTTACTAAAAATAAAGGTACTTTATTTAAGTGACAATGTGGCAAAAATATCTCAGAGGATATACTCCCTTAGGAGGTAGGTAAAATACACAAAAAATACACACAAACCAAAATCAGGTAAGTAAACAGTTAGAAAAGTAGTGCAAACACTGTATAATAAATACAATGGGATGCAATAGGCCTAGGGGCAACACAAACCATATACTAAGAAAGTGGAATGCGGACCACTTAGGGATCCCTGGCCTACTGTAGTGTGTAGGGGGTCGCGGGGAGTGTAAGAAAACACGAAGGGTGTCCAAGATACCCCACCCCAAGACCCTGAAAAGTAGGGGTAAAGTGACCCTACTTCCCCAGAAACACACTAAACTTGTGATAGGAGATTCTGCTAAGATCACAACTGACTGAAAAGCACTGAAGACGGATTCCTGGACCTTAGGACCTGTAAAGGAAAGGGACCAAGTCCAAGAGTCACAAAACTGTCCAGGGGGGCAGGAGCCCACTAAACCCAGGATGATGGTGCAAAAGGGCTGCCTCCGAGTGGAAGAAGCCAAAGATTGTGCAACAACGGAAGGTGCCAGGAACTTCTCCTTTGGTCAGAAGATGTCCGGAGGATGCAGAGTTATTTTCATGCAGAAAGACCACAAACAAGCCTTGCTAGCTGCAAGAGTCGCGGTTGAGGATTTGGGTGCTGCCAGGGCCCAGGAAGGACCAGGAGGTCGCCCCTTGGAGGAGGAGACAGAGGGGGCGCCCAGCAGCACAGAGAGCCCACGCAGAAGCAGGCAGAAGCACTTGAACAGACGTTCAAGAAATCTGAGCACGACGGTCGTCTCAACACTACAAAGGAGGGTCCCACAAAGTCGGTGGTCAACTCAGCAAGTTGAGCAATGCAGGATGGAGTGCTGGGGACCTGGGTTGTGCTGTGCATGAAGGATTCCTTGCAAAAGTGCACAGAAGCCCTAGCAGCTGCAGTTCATGCAGTACACAGGATTACTGTCTGGGGTGGGGAGGCAAGGACTTACCTCTACCAAATTTGGACAGATGGACCACTGGACTGGCAGGGTAACTAGGATCTAGCTCCTGTGTTGCAGGGACCAGGCTCGTCAAGATGAGAGAGGACCCAGAGGACCGGTGATGGAGAAGGTTGGTGCCTGCGTTAGCAGGGGGAAGATTCCGTCGACCCACAGGAGATTTCTTCTTGGCTTCCAGTGCAGGGGGAAGGCAGACTGCCCTCAGAGCATGCACCACCAGGAAACAGTCGAGAAAGCCGGCAGGTTTAGGTGCTACAATGTCACTGGTACTCTTCTTGCTACTTTGTTGCAGTTTTGCAGGCGTCCTGGAGCAGTCAGCAGTCGATCCTTGGCAGAAGTCAAAGAGGGAGATGCAGAAGAACTCTGGTGAGCTCTTGCATTCGTTATCTGATGAGAAGCCCACAGGAGAGACCCAAAATAGCCCTCGGAAGAGGATTGGCCACCTAGTCAGGTAAGCACCTATCAGGAGGGGTCTCTGACATCACCTGCTGGCACTGGCCACTCAGAGGCCTCCATTGTGCCCTTACACCTCTGCATTCAAGATGGCAGAGGTCTGGAACACACTGGAGGACCTTTGGGCACCACCCCTGGGGTGGTGATGGACAGGGGAGTGGTCACTCCCCTTTCCTTTGTCCAGTTTTGCGCCAGAGCAGGGGCTGGGGGATCCCTGAACCGGTGTAGACTGGGTTATGCAAGGAGGGCACCATCTGTGCCCTTCAAAGCATTTCCAGAGGCCAGGAGAGGCTACTCTTCTCATGCCCTTAACACCTATTTCCAAAGGGAGAGGGTGTAACACCCCCTCTCAGAGGAAAACCTTTGTTCTCCCTTCCTGGGACTGGGCTGCCCAGACCCCAGGAGGGCAGAAGCCTGTCTGTGGGTTGGCAGTAGCGGTAGGTGCAGTGAAAACCCCAGAGAGCTGGTTTGGCAATACCCGGGGTCCAGATTTGGCATGGGGAAGACAAATCCATGATCTTAGAAAGGTTACATGGCCATATTCCATATAGGTATTGATCTATATGTAGTGCACGTTTATAATGGTGTCCACGCACTCACAAAATCCGGGGAAATTGCCCTGAATTATGTGGGGGCACCTTGGCTAGTGCCAGGGTGCCCTCACACTTAGTAACTTTGCACCTAACCTTCACCAAGTGAGGGTTGGACATATAGGTGACTTATAAATTACTTAAGTGCAGTGAAAAATGGCTGTGAAATAACGTGGACGTTATTTCACTCAGGCTGCAGTGGCAGTCCTGTGTAAGAATTGTCTGAGCTCCCTATGGGTGGCAAAAGAAATGCTGCAGCCCATAGGGATCTTCTGGAACCCCAATACCCTGGGTACCTAGGTACCATATACTTGGGGATTAGAAGGGTGTTCCAGTGTGCAAATCAGAATTGGTAAAAGTGGTCACTAACCTGCAGTGACAATTTTAAAGGCAGAGAGAGCATAAGCACTGAGGTTCTGATTAGCAGAGCCTCAGTGACACAGTTAGGCACTACACAGGGAACACACATTCAGGCCACAACTATGAGCACTGGGGTCCTGGCTAGCAGGATCCCAGTGAGACAGGCAAAAACAGACTGACACATAAGTAAAAATGGGGTAACATGGCAGGCAAGATGGTACTTTCCTACAGAGATGAGGCTTTATAAATGTCCTAAGAGATAATGCTCCCAAATAATAAACCTGACAAATGGGTATCTCTACTCTTGGAGCTGGGGATGAATGGTTGATTGTAAATGAACACTTGAAAATTACATTTTTCCCATTTATTCTCAGAGCTCCTTTAAAGATCCCTCAGATTTGAGATTATTTTATTTTGGGTTGCTGTCTGACATGAGGGTTACAGATACTCTCTTAGCAATCACAAAATGTTGTCCTTCGGAATAGATTTCTTGAATGAAGGATCAGATCTTGAGGACATTAAGGGTAGTATAGAAAAGAAAATGTATACTGGTACTCAAGAACAATAGCTAATCTGAAAGAAAGGTTAGAAATAACTGTTGTACCTATAAAAGCACCTGAGCAAGCAAGCTTCAAATCTCATATAAAGTCCTTCTTGGGAAAGATAAGTCTCTCTCAAAAGAACAGTATATTGACCAAGTGTAGGAAGGTAGTCTCTTTCCAGCCTTGTTACCCCCACTTTTGGCCTGTTTGTGAATATATGTCAGGGTGTTTTTACTGTCTCACTGTGATCCTGCTAGCCAGGACCCCAGTGCTCATAATGAAAACCCTATTTGTCGGTGTGTTTTATATGTCTCACTGGGACCCTCCTAGCCAGGGCCCCAGTACTCATAGGTTGTGGCCTGACTATGTTCCCTGTGTACTACCTAACTGTGACACTGAGGCTCTGCTAATCAGAACCTCAGTGCTTGTTCTCTCTCTGCCTTTAAAATTGTCACTGCAGGCTAGTGACCATTTTCACCAATTCTAATTGGCACGCTGTAACACCCTTATAATTCCCTAATACATTGTACCTAGGTACCAGGGTATTGTGGTTCCAGGAGATCCCTATGGGCTGCAGCATTTCTTTTGCCACCCATAGGGATCTCAGACAATTCTCACACAGGACTGCCACTGCAGCCTGGGTGAAATAACGTCCACGTTATTTCACAGCCATTTTACACTGCACTTAAGTAACTTATAAGTCACCTATATGTCTAACTCTCACTTGGTGAAGGTTAGGTGCAAAGTTACTAAGTGTGAGGGCACCCTGGCACTAGCCAAGGTGATCCCACATAGTTCAGGGCAATTTCCCCGGACTTTGTGAGTGCGGGAACACCATTACACATGTGCACTACAAATAGGTTAGTACCTATATGTAGCTTCACAATGTTAACTCCGAATATGGCCATGTAACCTGTCTAGGATCATGGAATTGTCCCCCGATGCCAAATCTGGTATTGGGGTGCCAATCCCATTCATCCCCAGGGCTCCAGCATGGACCCTGGGTACTGCCAAACTGTCTCTCTGGGGTTTTCACTGCAACTACCGCTGCTGCCAACCCACAGACAGGCTTCTGCCCTCCTGGAGTCTGGGCAGCCCAGTCCCAGAAAGGCAGAACAAAGTATTTCCTCTGAGAGAGGGTGTTAGACCCTCTCCCTTTGAAAATACGTGTTAAGGGCTGGGGAGGAGTAGCCTCCCCGAGCCTCTGGAAATGCTTTGAAGAGCACAGATGGTGCCCTTCTTGCATAAGCCAGTCTACACCGGTTCAGGGATCCCCCAGCCTCTGCTCTGGACCGAAACTGGACAAAGGAAAGGGGAGTGACCACTCCCCTGTCCATCACCACCCCATGGGTGGTGCCCAGAGCTCCTCCAGTGTGTCCCAGACCTCTGCCATCTTGAATGCAGAGGTGTGAGGTCACAGTGGAGGCCTCTGAGTGGCCAGTGCCAGCAGGTGACGTCAGAGACCCCTCCTGATAGGTGCTTAACTGGTTAGGTGGTCAGTCTTCCTATGAGGGCTATTTAGGGTCTCCCCTGTAGGTTTCTCATCAGATAACGAATGCAAGAGCTCACCAGAGTTCTTCTGCATCTCCCTCTTTGACTTCTGACAAAGATCGACCGCTGACTGCTCCAGGACGCCTGCAAAACCGCAACAAAGATGCAAGACGACTAATAGCAACATTGCAGCGATTAATCCTGCCGGCTCTCTCGACTGTTTCCTGGTGGTGCATGCTCTGAGGGCTGTCTGCCTTCACCCTGCACTAGAAGCTAAGAAGAAATCCCCCGTGGGTCAACAGAATTTTCCACCTGCTACCGCAGGCACCAAACTTCTGCATCACTGGTCCTCTGGGTCGCATCTCATCTTGACGAGCGTGGTCCCTGGAACACAGGAGCTGAATCCAAGAGACCCTGACAGTCCAGTGGTCTTTCTGTCCAAATTTGGTGGAGGTAAGTCCTTGCATCCCCATGCCAGACAGCAATCCTGTGTACCGCGTGATCTGCAGCTGCTAGGGCTTCTGTGCACTTTTGCAAGGAATCCTTCTTGTCCAGCATAGCCCAGGCCCCCAGCACTCCATCCTGCATTGCTCAACTCACTGAGTTGACCACCAACTTTGTGGGACCCTCCTTTGTAGTGTTGAGACGACCGCCATGCTCAGATTTCTTGAACGTCTGTTCAAGTGCTTCTGCCTGCTTCTGCGTGGGCTCTCTGTGCTGCTGAGTGCCCCCTCTGTCTCCTCCTCCAAGGGGCGACCTCCAGGTCCTTCCTGGGCCCGGGCAGCACCCATTTTCTTCAACGTGACCTTTGCAGCTAGCAAGGCTTTTTTGTGCTCTTTCTGCGTGGAAATAACTCAGCGTCCTCCAGAACACAGTGGGACATCTTCTGTGCAAAGGATAAGTTCCTGGCATCTTCCGTTGTTGCAGAATCTTCAGCTACTTCCACCCAGAGGCAGCCATTTTGCACCTTCATCCGGGGTTTAGTGGGCTTCTGCCCCCCCCGGAGACACTTTCCTCACTTTCCTGACTCTTGGACTTGGTGCCCTGCCTTTGCAGGTCCTCAGGTCCAGGAATCCGTCTTCAGTGCTTTGCAGCCAGTTGTTGTCTTTTCAGAATCCCCTATCACGACTTTAGTGTGTTTCTGAGGAAGTAGGGTCACTTTACTCCTACTTTTCAGGGTCTTGGGGTGGGGTAACTTGGACACCCTTAGTGTTTTCTTACACTCCCAGCGACCCTCTACACACTACACTCGGCCTGGGGTCCCTCAGTGGTTCACATTCCACTTTCTTAGTATATAGTTTGTGCTGCCCCTCGGCCTATTGCATCCTATTGTATTCTACAGTGTTTGCACTACTTTTCTAACTGTTTACTTACCTGATTTTGGTTTGTGTGTATATTTTGTGTATTTTACTTACCTCCTAAGGGAGTATATCCTCTGAGATATTTTTGGCACAGTATCACTAAAATAAAGTACCTTTATTTTTAGTAACTCTGAGTATTGTGATACTTATGATATAGTGCTATATGATATAAGTGGTATAGTAGGAGCTTTGCATGTCTCCTAGTTCAGCCTAAGCTGCTCTGCTATAGCTACCTCTATCAGCCTAAGCTGCTAGAACACTACTAGTCTACTAGTAAGGGATAACTGGACCTGGCACAAGGTGTAAGTACCATCAGGTACCCACTATAGGCCAGGCCAGCCTCCTGCACCAAGTGCTCTGCTATACAAATGTGCTTTGAGTAGGGAAATCAATATGTTAATCAGAAGACAATTTTCATTTGATTCCCCTTTGAGAGGAAAAAAACTAAAAAGGAGAACCAGACAGAGAGTTGCAATCAAAAAAATCAGAATTTTACTGTAAATGGATAGAAGTTAGGATGTCATAGAAGATTTCACCAACTGCATGAGCAAGTTGATATTTGGAAGAAAAACATCTTCCTCAAGCTCAACACAAACAAAACCAAAGCCCTTATCTTCAGCAACAACCACTCTCTATGGGGTGCCTCTTGGCAGCTCTTCCAAGTTGGACCCCCACCTACTCTTGTGGACCATGCCAAGCACCAAGGGATCATCCTAGACACCAACCTCTCCATGAGCAGACAAATCAGTGCCATTGTCTCATTATGCTTCCACATTCTGTGACGGCTGCCCAAGATTTTCGAGTGGATCCCACTTAACACCAGATGAACACTCACCCAGGCTCTTATCCTAGTTGTTTTATTTCCCCCTCTGAGTTTTGGTGTCTCGCCCTGGAACCCTGCTGTATTTTCCCTTTCTATATCCCTGATTCCCAGGCTCCTATCACACGTAGAGTTGACTACAAAAATGCCCTGTACTTCAGAATCCCATCCCCTGATCTACGCTGACTCCAAACAACCCATGCTCATTCTGAACATTCCACGAAATAGCTATATAACTCCACACCTCAACAATACCCACTGGCTTCCAGTCCAGGAAAGATGTAAGTTCAAGCTACTCACCCATGCCTACAAAGCTCTCCACAGCCCCAGACCAGTCCAGCATACCTCGAAAAACGCTTTTAACTTCTACTAACCCACCTGACACCTTCTATCTGAGGTCCAGGCTAGAGCGCATCTCCCTCACATCAAGAAGGCCAGAAGTGAAGGACGTTCCTTCTCATACCTTGCAGCGAAGACGTGGAACAACCTCTTGCCATACCTCAGAACTTCCACCTCCCTCATTGATGTTTAAAGGAACCTCAAGACATGGCTCTTCCAGACAAAACAGATATAATCTCCTCCTTTCCCCTCAGGCTTGCCCTTCGCTGCCTGTATACCCTCATGGGTGGTTAACTGAGCTCTACAAATCTACTTAACCTAACATAACATTCAATGATGGCCTCAAAAAAACATAGCAGGGAATATCTCACAGTCATTGCAGACCCTGTGGTAACAGAACTAAACCAATTTCAAATCCAATTGGTGACGATGAGTGGGTTTAAAACCTACCCGAACTATATGTTCCTAATAATCTCAATGAAGACGATGAGTTTTGAACCCACATAATATAAACTCTCTGTTATGGATAGTAAATATGGTCCTCCTAAAATAGACCAGATTAGGGCCTGTACACTTATGGCCAGATCTTATGGAGCAAATTGGTCCAGACAAATTCCTCATCTCTCATGAAAAGAAAAGCATCCCTTTGGTCTAGTTTATGATTTCCTGTGTTTGAATAGTGCTACTTGGGTGGAGTAATTCCAAAATTTTGGTCCGGGAGCATTATTTTTTCAAAACATAAAAGGGATCTTGGAATAATGCTAGCGATTGTAGGCAGCTCTTTTGGTGAGAAAAGTGTTTGCCAAAATTAACTTCGTCCATCTCCTAGATCAGCTGGCTGGGAATACATGAATTGCTCATAGAGCAAGCTGGCTTTAAGAAAAACAGCTCCACTTTACATAGCATTTCAGTGCCACAGCTGATTTTAGAAAATGTGTTAAAACTCACAGTCAACTAGTCTATGTGGCCTTCATAAACTTCGCCACTGCGTTGTATTGCATTGATAGAGCATACAATCTGGGAAAAATGTACAAGTTAGGTTTCCTTTACACCGTACTCAGGTTAATCATAGCGCTACATCCGCCTACTTGGTGTTATGTTCCCTTAGAGAAAAAACAAGGTCTCTCATCTAAGATTCCCTCAAAAACGGTCTATAACAGAGTTGTTTACTGTCCCCATTAATGTTTACATTGTACATTTATGATTTGCCCTCTGTGTTATCTAGCCAGAAGGGAGCCGTGCTGAGAATAGGGAATCTGAACAACATGGCCCAGATTTACTAAATTTTCATGCAGCGCAGTGCAGCAGAGAAAAATGCTGCAATGCGTGAGGAGAGCAGGAGAGCACCTCATTTACAGAAATATGGCCCTCTCCTCCCCTTTCCCTAGTGCTAGGACAGAAATCTGCTGTTGTGCACCATGCACATACCTTTGCACTATACTGCAAGGGTGTCTATGTGAGTCTAGCATAGGGTTTGTACTGGAAGGATACCATACCAGAACAAAATACTATGCTTAGACTGACTTTAAAACTTTCCCCAGTTTGTATGTGTGCTTTATAGTTAACAAAGAAAGGAGAAATACACAAATACCTTAGTGATAGCGCCTAGTTGGAATGGGTGCTATTTCTTGGCATAATTCCCAGATTTTTTTTTTTTGGTAAATGTGGTTTTGGGTCAAAAGCCTTGGGTGATTGAATGGTAACGCCCATGCAAAATCCCCCTTGCTTTCTGTTACTTTCAAAACAGGTTTTGAGCTGCAAAGTAAATAAATAAAAAAATAATTAAACACAGTATACAATCTTAGTGAGTATACCTCCTTGCCTGTTGTATGTGTTTGACATTGTAATTTTCGATTTAACTCCAAAAATGCTACTAAAACGCCTGAATCTTCTTCAGCAATATGCAGGTCACTATTTAAAGATGAACACAAAAAAAGTAAAATATTGACCTTTAAGGACAAATGTTTTCGGAAGGAAATAAAGTTTAAGCGTCCTGGTAATAGTACCCTCTAACCTTTTGTGTGCAACTGAAACCACTGATGTGCTGACATGGGTTATGAGCGGCGAATATAATGTAAATTGTGAAATTTGAATTCCCTTGCTGCTACCTAGGATATCTCCATACGGACACTAATGTACTTCGAATCTTTGAACAAAAGACAATTGATAATATCTTTTATATAAATTTAATTTTTGCTGTGAATGTATTTGAGAGCAATTACTGAATATATGTGGCAATATTGCAAACAAAATGTCTGCTAAAACATTTTGGCCAACATTTATACTTCAATTTCGCGGAATTTGCGCAAATTCGGCACAAACGTAACTGCATATTTATATTTTTTTACGTTAGACACCTCCGGTGTCAAAATATAGGAGTTTGCACCATTTTTTGGAGGCGTGCACCTACCTTGTGTCAATGAGATGCAAGGTAGGCGTTACCATCTAAAAAATGGTGCTATCCCCAAAGCCCAAATATTCATCCCCTGTGCTAAAATGACGCACAGGTGGAGGGAGGCTAAATTATTTAACACCTGGGTCAGACCAGACGATAAGGGACCTGTGGACACATTTCCATGGTTAATCACCATGGAATGGTCCGCAGGTGCCCTCCCCAAACCCTAGGAACACCCCAACCCACACCAAAGGATGGGGGACCCCACCCCAGGTGAGTAGGGTAAGTATAGGTAAGTATGTTTTAAAAAACATTTTAAGTGACATCTGGGGCCCTAACTTGCTGCCCCATGCATGGCACAGGGTGCAATGACCATGCCCAGGGGATACTTGTCCCCTGTGCTGGCCATTGGGGTGGTGGGCATGATTCCTGTCTTTCCTGAGACAGGAGACATGTTTTTGGTGGTGGTGCACCAGGAAATGGTGCTAATCCGGTTAGAGGCATTTTTTTGCCTCTAACCAGGCTAGAATCATTTTTCTGACGCACAACCCCCTCCTCCCTTCCACCACCCTCACCTGGCTAATGTCTTTTTAAAGATGCAAGCCCAAGTTTGGCGGCGGCTTGCGCCATTCCTTTGATATTGCGCCTGGCTGGTGCTGTGGAATGACGCAAGGCAGCGCTATAAATCTATGCCTTTGTGTGTAGCATCCGTGTTGGTTTGGATGCTGGTTTGGATGTAGTATTTTACCTTTGAATATGTAACAGATGTATGACAAAGGAAATCTCCTAAGAGTAAGATGTGCAAAGTACAAAGACCTAGATTCTGTCATTTTTCCATATCCTGTGATGCACTTTATACATCGTTTACATCTTAAGCCTATTTTTTTATAAAATGTAAAGTTCAGCATCTGTTACTATTTTCGGAAAATGAAATTGCATGTTTTAAAATGTGTACATTTTTTAAAAAGTATTTTATATCTGTAGTGAAATGATATCATTTGTATATGATTTTGCACGTCTTTGAAGATCCACATATTTATTGTAAATTAAATTAAACTGTATGGAAATCCAAACAATACAAAATAAACAAGCTCAACTGGTTTGAGAGATAGTTTTATGCTGTCGGTTAGTGAGGCTTCACAAGCCCGAAACCAAGCTCATAAACCTAAGATTTCCGATTGATTAGTCCCAAATTACTATTGCCGTTGCAGCCCACATTACCGGGTGTGGGCCTCATGTCAGCATCCATACACGTCTCTTAAGGAGATGGAGGGAGCACCTCCTGATACCCAGTTCCATGTAGAGCATCCAGGAGGACTATCCATGACTTTTAACATTGAAAATGCTGATTTTAACCATTTGTGATACAGTGTTGGATGTGTGACCCCAATGAGCCCACATTTGGACTCATTCATAATTGTGGTAAGTCCCCCAATGTGTACTGTGAGGTACATAGTAGGTTTGGTGCAGGACTGGTCTGCTACTGTGTTTATATGTATGAATTGTCTCCTCCTGGAAACCTGTTGTTTGGTTTGTGTAAATGAATTGGGTTGTTAATTGAAAAGGGTGAGATCCCCCTTCAAATAATAAACATAATTTGCCTCAAGGTAAACCACAAAGGGCACTAAATAAACTTATGATTAACCCTCTGATAGCTTGGCACAAAAGCAGTCAGGTTTATGTTAAAGGTTAGTTATGAAGTAGTTATGCAGCAATCAAATAGTAGTATAGTGAAAGCACAACACAAGAAAACTCACAACCCAATTTGGAAAAATTGAGAACATTTTAACAAATTAAATGGCCCAAAAGGGTAAAAACCTCCAAGAAATAGAACTGTTAAAAAAATATTTAAGTAAAAGTTGAACCAAGAGGCACAAACATGCCCTTTAAATTAGTCCATTTCCACACAAGGGCAGTGCAGTCACAGCTGGCCACCAGTCAGATCTTTGCATTAGAGGGAAACATGGGGCATTGTTTTCAATGTGAAGTGCACCATTCAGATGAAGTCCGGAGTCTCCAGCTGGGAAGATCACAACGACAGACAGATGCAGGCCCTAAGTCGAGCCATGGTGAAGTCCACTGAAGTTTGCAAAGATACTAAGGATGGTTCTTTTTCAATGCAAAAACCCAGGACCACTGGATTTTCACCCTTTCATCTGACGTCCAGTCCTCACAGTTTGAAAATTGGAGGAGTATATTCCGACACCAGACAAGGGTCTAGTACTTGGGGAGGCACCTCTGGGGGATCAGGACTCACTCTAGTAGAGGCCAGTAGCAGGGTCCAGGCAGGTCAAGTTGGTGTGGGTCAGCTGGGTAGTTGGAGGGATGGCCTCTGGTAGATTGTTTTGTCCCTGTTGCTCAAGCAATATGACAGCCAACTGACCCTTCGAGTCACATCCTGGATCCTGGGTTCAAGTGAAGCAGGTTCAGTTTCCTTCTTCAGCCAGCATAGCATTTCTTGTCCTGAATCTTCATATGTCCAGCAATGTTCAGAGAAGAGGGTGTGAGGGTGCTACTTTCCTACCAGTACCAACATGTGTGTGGGGGGTCAACCTCTTTGTCTAATGCTAAACTGGTTTTGGTCAGTTCTTCCCTTTCTACAGAGTCTGGCTCCAAAATGTCTAGGATAACTAGGAGCGGGAGGGCCCAGCTGTGGGCTGCATTTGTCAATGACAGTACAGGCACCTTCTGAAGTCAGGAAAGCTGGTGGGTAAAGCCCCCAAGCTACTCAATGCAGCACAGGTAGAGCTGACTGCAATCTGCAGGGCATCCGGCTCAGAAGCCTACCCTTCCCTACACCAACGGTCCTCTAGTTCTATGTCTGCATGTAATACTCATCACACCACATCACAGCCGTTAACAGTTGTGTGGACACTGTCAGAAAGGCACATTTCATTTGACAAAAACATGTCAACTTTCAAAAAGTGAATGAAGAAATCACTTATTAATTATGATAACATAACCCAGTGTTAGTTTATGGGATAGCTATAGCATTTCTATAGTAGAAAAGACTTAGTACAGAGACTGCTTTTTAAATACCATGCACTCCGCCGTCTGAGCGTTTAGGGCCTACCATACCTGTATCTTATAAGTATTAAAAAAGAATGTTTTAGGCCTGGTAAAAAGTTTAGTTTGACAGGTTGAAACAGAAGTTTAAATTTGAATTACAGGCTGCAGGAGAAATCTTGAGACATATTTTAAGGAGCTATTTTGGTGGGTGGCACAATGAGTCCACGTTATAGAATCTACGCATGCATGTGAATTCTTTTCCACTGTCCAAAAGTTGTAAATCATAGATGATTACCAAATGATTCACAAGCTGACAGTTAACTCAACCAAGGGTGGACTTGGGTGGGCCATAACCTGACATACTAATGTTTTTAGATTCACTCTCTCTCAAGGTGCAACACAATTCCCAGTGAAAAGCCAGGTGATTGTTTGGCCTCTGCCAACAGCACTGTGTCTGTAGCCTCCAGGCAGGTTAAGGGAAGGCCAGCCAATGGATAAAATGAAAAAGCTCCCAGTCGGCTCAAATGCTGTAGGCTCAAGTATGACTTTACCGTGTGGCAAGCACACCCTGCTGGTCTACAATAGTTGGTGATGCCATTGCCTGGTACAGAGTGGATGGCGCCAGTATGGCATAATCTGGGGCCTTCTTTCCCTCACTGGAACTGCTTGTGATGAAAGACATGTTGGACATGAAGTGTTATTTCAGAGAAGGGTCTGTCATTATTTAAGTATGGGTGAAGGAGGGTACTGGGCAACAGCACCACCTGGGCACCTTGTAACAAGAGAGATTGAAGATTATTTTCATGCAGCTCCCAGCCAGCCTGTACATGAATAGCGTGAAGCTGCTGATGCTTGTGGAGAGGCTGCACATCCATCTAATGTCCTTGCACAAGAAATGCAAAAATACAATGCAGACTTTAACAAGCTATTCGTTATCAACAAGAAAAGCCACAGAGATCTATAACAACATGACTACTTGTACTAAGTAAAGGACATTTTCACATGAATTATCTATCAGAAATACAAGGAGGACTACAATCTCCCTCAAAATGGCAGTCATCCTTAAAGGGGCAAAGTCATCTTCTAGCAGTGACGTTTTCATGCCAGTGACTCCCCTTTGAAAATCACTGCAACGGAAAGAGGACTTCATTTCTCCCCAAAATGAGAAGATTCTTAAAATGGTTATTATCTTATCCTCTGGAGAATTACAAATTGCAGAGGCCATCCTGATATACTTGGCCCTTAGTGTCTGATTCACCGAATCAACAAAACAAGCCCAACCAACTTTAGTAAACTGTCCAATCCAACCAGCTCAACATATCGTACATTGGGATCCTAATGCCAACCCCATCTATCACTCTACCAAAGACTATTAAATGTGGTCTCCTTTATTCCCCTTGGAATGTAGTGTGCTTCACAAGGCTGTGGACGACTGAGCAATGCCCATTCTTAACCTAGCAATGATTGTCCATACCATACCTATTACTTCCTGACCACTATCAGCCTCCAACATGGCAGCGACGTCCATGTCACCCAGGTCCTCCTAATCATGTGTTTCTAGACATGACACTAGTGCTTTCAAGGGTAAATACCACCCCCAAATCTTTCTAAATATGCAATGAAAAACCTGAAACACAGGACCTTGAGAGACTTACCGAAAACCCTTTTCCCAGACCAATACCAGTGCCAACACAAAGGCTTCCCTGAAAAACAACCTCCTCCTCTTCACACAAAACACTGACCTATGAATCAGGTCCTTTTGCAAATATTGTCCCATCCTCCTCTGTCTCTAACATCCCCTTTGGATCAAACTCAAATGCTTTTCACCCTTTGGCCTCTTGGGCAATCATTTCTATCTTCATCTCCAACAACTTGAAAATCATGTTCCAAGTCAACGGCACAATCCTGCCCACAATCAACTTTATTGATCTCACCCTCAAGCCCTTCAATGCACCTCCATGCTCCCATTCTCTGTCCATCCCTAACAACCCTCACCCATTCCTTTCCCCTTCTGGTTCACCCAGACAACATCTCTCAACCTGAATTCTCTTGTAATCTGATATGCCTCCCACAACCCACAGCTCACCACCAACAACCGCCCTTGAACACCCCCCACAAACCATCTCCACATCATTTCTCTACAACCTTCCACAAATAATTATCTTCCCCAGTTACTTTCTCTACCCTGGTCTCTTCCCCACAGTTGACCCATAAGCCTACTCCTCCTTCCCCAACCTTTTTATCCCCTGCCTTAACATCTTCCAACACCATATGCCAACAACTCCCCAACCTGGACTCCAAACTCTCAGAGTCCATTCCTGACAGACCACCCTAAACCATCCATAATTGCAGAACATAACCGGCCTCCATTCAGTATGCTCTTTCTTTTCCTCGTTTTCACTCCCTTCTCGAAGAGTCAACATCCTCACATTGGCTCTATTACTCCTAAGCAACTTTCTGTCCTCTTGTAGCTGCTCCCCTCATAACCTCCTCACGGACCCTTCCACCCAACTTTCCAGCTAACCGAGAGACACTGCCTACTCGGACCGCAAAAGACACAGTCTCCCATAGACAACTCAGATCTATTCTATCTCCTAAAGCACGCTTCTCTAACAAGTAGCTAGTGAGCGAATGGTAGCTCTCCAACTAACTGTAAGTAGCTCCCATGTGTGCAGCCCAGTCCACAAAAAGTGAATCTTTGCTTGGCTAAATTAATATATGTACAACAACATTTAAAAATGTGCATTTGAGACATAAATATATGTATTTTCAGAACACCTAAGCTAATATTTGGAGAAAATGATTGAATTCCCAAAATACATTAAACGTTGATATTTAAGTGATAAATAATGTAGCAATGGGTACTTATCACTAGTATTATTCCCTTTGGGTCAGGAGCATTTTAAACTATTCAGTCATGTAAAGGCATTCTAAATAGATAACATTATCTTCTATATTACTGCTGTCAACACTGCCTGGTGCACAGAGGTGTTCATTGCTGGTAATCTTAAATATGGTGGACAGTAATATAATCCTGTCTGATTTGGTCACTATTACAGCATTATTTATAGTAACTTGGGATTTTTTTCTTATTAATCATAAGCAGCTCTCATTGCAGAAAATATTGGAGCACGCTGTCCTAGAGAGCTACGCAGCTTCAAATTCAGCTACCCCCACCTCTTCTCACTTCACACTGCAGTCAACCTTACACACACCATCCAAGTGTACAATCATCCCCTTGTAACTTTATACAAATCCCAACTACTCTTCCTGAACAGCAAAGTCAAAAAGACAATAGCTTTTCCCTTAACTGCATGCCACACAATTGTCGGTCTGCAGCCAAATACTCTCTAAAGATATTGGACTCGAACTAGGCCAATAATCTTGCCATCCTGATCCTCATGGAAATGTGGCTCAATGACTCATCTAACCATGCTCTAGACCTTTCTCCGAATTACTCCATTTTGCTTTGTGATAGGGTAGATAGATGAGGTGGAGGTCTTGCAGTCATTCACAGAAACTCCTTGAAATGCAGGACTCTCTCAATGACTCATTTTCAGTCTTTTGAATGCAGGTTAGTGGAAATGTCCGCATCCTTTATCTCCTACATCAGACTGCATGTGATTTACCATCCAAGGATCAAAACAACACCTTCATCAAGGAATGCATGCATCTCTTTGCCTCTTAACTTACCAGCTTAGACAACATTATCCTTCTTGGAGACTTCACCATCCACTGGGGAATCAAGGGTAATAGCTATATGGACACTTTTACCTCCGTTCTCAAAGACAATAATCTCCAACAACACTGCCCTAAGCCCACACTCCACAAAGGTGCCATTCTGGACCTGATAATCTCAAATTGCTCAACCTATAGTCATAAAACTCCATTCAAGCCGATTGGTCTTCCAACTTGCAGATCCTGTTCTCCCTGTCCAGCTTTTATACCAAAACATCTGCGCAAAGATGAAAATATGGTCTGTGGACAAATCCAACCCTGACAAAGAAGCCATGTCCATCTGAGCCCTTCCTACTCTTATTTTGATTGCACCTCATCTTGATATTTACAAGGCCACCAACAATCACAACTCCTGCATGGAAGCCCTTATCAACAAACAGCACTCCTAAAGTGCAAATGTTTGCTACCAACCAGTGGCCCCCTAGAAACAGCTGAGATTCTGCCATGCAAGATGCTGCAATCATGGTTGACTGTCTCCTCAATTTCTGGACCTACAGCGAACAATCTCTAAAGTAAAACCCTCAAACTACCTTCATGATGCCACTAACAGTCCTATTAGCATTTCACTTGTCACACGCCTACTCCCTATTTGTACCACCATGGACAACTTCTCTCTCAAACAGGGCCTATTTTCAGAATAGCTAAAAGTGGGTCAAGTCATTCCTCTCTTGAAAACATTCCTCTTTATCCAGAGAACATGAATAACTTAGAAATGGGGTCTTTGGCAGTCAGGTTACCCCCTGTCCAAGTAAGAACCCTCACTCTAGTCAGGGTAAAGGATAATCACCCTCAGCTAACCCCCACTCACCTCCTTGGTAGCTTGGCATGAGCAGGCAGACTTAACTTCAGAGTCTAGGTGTAAAGTATTTGTACCAACACACACAGTAATTCAGTGAGAACACTACAAAATGACACAACACAGGTTTAGTAAAATATATAACATTTGTCTAAAAAAAACAAGACCACAATATCCACCATACACAAGTCAGGTTATGAATTAAAAAGCACAAAGAGTCTTAAATCCTTAGAAAACAGTGCTAACACAGTTAGCATGAAAAAGTACCTGGGTTTTGTTAAAATAACACCGCACAGGCGAGTGTGCATAGGAAAAGGCCAGCGATGCATTGATTTCTCACTCGCCCAGCGAGGTTTGCATCGAAAACACTGCCCCACGTTATCAGCAAAACCGAGCTATATGGGTTGCGATGTTAGCCTCCGTCAGAGGGTGTTGCGTGTCATTTCTCCAGCCGCATGCGCCGATCTTCTGGCGGCAAGTAGTTTCTCAGACGCATCTCGGAAGGTGCATCTAAACTTTCCCAGCATGGTGGCCTGTGCGTGGATTTTCAGTCTTTGTCTGCCAGCTTCACCTTTCAAGGGCCCAGGAACTGGATAGGGCATCACTTGGCAAGGCGGGAGGCTCAGCAGAGAGTCCAGGGGCCGGATGTATGAAATATTTTTGCACTCGCAAACGGTGCGAATCGCAGAATTCGGCCATTTGCGAGTGCAAAAAAGTGGTCTGCGATGCATGAAAGGCATTCGCAGACCACAAATAAGAAATCGCAAAAATTGTGATTTCTTGCATTGCAACCTGGTTTTGCGAGTCGCAATTTGCGATTCGCAAAATCCAAATCGCAGGGAGATTCTGCAAAAAATCGCAAATTGCGATTTTTCACAGAATGGCATTTTGCACATGCAAAATACCATGAAAAGAAACCAGGTGGTAACCTGGTGCAAAATTTAAAAATGCATTTTTAAATTGAACATGTAAAGCACACATGCCCTTTCGGCATGTGTGCACCTGACATGTCCACCAAGAAATTTTGGGGGTGCAGCAGAGGGGGCCTTAGGCCCCCAGCACCCTGGGCTTTTGCATTTCCAAAATTGCGATTTCTGGTTCAGAAATCGCAATTTTGGAAATGCAAAAAATTGGCAGCTATGGGCCAACAGGCGCATAGGTGTGAATGGGGCCGATATCGCAATTTGAGATTCGGTCATAGCATTTGCGATTTTTAAGAAATCGCTATTACCGAATCGCAAATGTGATACATGGCACTTTGCGAGTCAGAAATAGCAATTTCTTAAAAATCGCTAATTCCGACTTGCAAAGGGCCGTGATGATACATCTGGCCCCAGGTGCTGTAGGGGAAGTTTTTGATGACCCTGAGATTTCAACAACAGGAGGGAAGCTCAAGACAAGCCCATGGAGATTTCTTCACAAGCAGGAATGCACAACAAAGTCCATTCTTTGTCCCCTTGCACAGGCAGAAGTAGCAACTGAAAGATAGCTCCACAAAGCACAGTCACAGGCATGGCAGCACTTCTCCTCAGCTCTTCAGCTCTTCCCCAGGCAGAGGTTCCTCTTGATGTCCAGAAGTGGTCTAATTTTCCAGGGGTTTCGGTGCTCTTCTTATACCCATTTTGGCCTTTGAAGTAGGCCTACTTCAAAGGAAAGTCTCTCTTGTTTTTGAAATCTTGCCTTGCCCAGGCCAGACCCCAGACACACACCAGGGGGTTGGAGACTGCATTGTGTGAGGGCAGGCACATCCCTGTAAGTGACTGCTCCTCCCTCCTAGCACAGATGACTCATCAGGATATGCAGGCTGCGCCCCAGCTCCCTTTGTGTCACTGTCTAGAGATAGGTGCAAACAGCCCAACTGTCAAACTAACCCAGACAGGGAATGCACAAAGAGGCAAAGTCACAGAATGGTTTAAGCAAGAAAATGCCCACTTTCTAAAAGTGGCATGGTCAAACACACAATCTCAAAACCAACTTTACTAAAAGATGTATTTTTAAATTGTGAGTTCAGAGACCCCAAACTCCACATGTCTATTTGCTCCCCAAAGGTAATCTACAGTTTACTCATTTTTAAAGGCAGGTTTGAAAAATGAATTTGGCAGAATTTCACTCTCAGGACGTATGAAACACATTAGTATATGTCCTGCCTTAAACATACCCAGCACCCTGCCCATGAGGCTACCTACGGCCTACCTTAGGGGTGCCTTACAGGTAAGAAAAGGGAAGGTTTAGGCCTGGCAAGTGGGTTCACTTGGCAAGTCGAATTGGCAGTTTAAAAATGCACCCACAGACACTGCAACGGCAGGTCTGAGACATGATTACAGGGCTACTAATGTGGGTGGCACAACCAGTGCTACAGGCCTACTAGTAGCATTTGATTTCCAGGCCCTGGGCACGGCTGGTGCACTTTAATAGGGACTTACTAGTAAATCAAATATGCCAATCATGGATAAACCAATCAACCCTATAATTTACAGAGAGAGCATATGCACTTTAGCACTGGTTAGCAGCAGTAAAGTGCTCACAGTTCAAAAGCCAACAATAACAGGTCAGAAAAAATAGGAGGCAGGAGGCAAAAAGATTGGAGATGACCCTGCAAAAGGAAAAAAAGTCCAACAACTACCATCCTATCTCAACACTCCCATTTTTAAGCAAGGTCATTGAAAGTTGAGTAATATCCCAACTTGCTTCCCACATTCAAACAAAGAACTTTATAGACACTCTGGAAAGAGGTTTCCCCAGGGCCATAGTATGATTCTCCAAATAGACGATGACTTCCTTTGAGTCCTCAACTCCGGTAACTCCTATCTCCTGGTCCTCCTCGAGTTATGGACTGCATTCAACACTATCAACCATCTGGACCTGCTTGCCACTCTAGAACAACACATGATATGTAGAAGTAAAGTCCACAACTGGTTCTCCTCATACAAAATCAACCATTCCCAAATAGTGAAAATAGGTGACTTGTTCTCAAGACTAATTAGCTTACATCAAAGCGTCCCTCGAAGCTTGATCCTCTCCTCAACCCTAATAACCTTTACCTAGAAAGATTATGTAACTCTGGGATTCTCTTCAATCTCTGTGCTGATGACACCCAAATATGCATGAAAATCTAAACTCCAGAAGACATTGCTCTGCTTTCAAACATTCTTTTAAAGATTCAAAACTGGTGGTTTAACCACCTTTAAAAACTCAACCCAACTAAGCAAAATGTCTTTTGATTTCATCCCTGAAAGCTAAATTTCCAGTACAAGAATGGATGGCTAACCTTCTCATCCTGGGTGCTTGCACCATCACTGTCCAAAGTACCAGATCACTTGGTATCACCCTTGCCAATCATCTCAATTTTTACAGCCATGGCCAAAAGGGCACAACACCAACTTAGACAGCTATGAGGCATCAGACCACTGATCCCAGAACAAGACCTTAAAACAGTGGCAAAATCTCTCGTTCTCTCCAGAATAGATTATGGAATTGCCCTTCTCTCAGGCATTCCCAAATTTCACCAAGGCCCACTGAGAGCAACACTACATGCAGAAGCTTGCTTCGTTTTAGGTCTCAAGAACTTTGACCACATTTATCCTGCACTTCTAATCCTACAATGGCTTCCCATTTAAGTGCTGGGCCAATTCAAAACCCCCTGCATTACCTTTTGGGTGCTACTCTTCTTTTCACCCTACTTTGTAAATGAGAAACTGAAAATATCTGGAGCAAGTAGTGGTTGCAGAAATGTCCAATTCCTGCTTCTGGAACCCTCCACCTTCTGCCGAAAATGATTAGCCAGTCATTTTCTGAAAGTGCCACAAGTATCGGGTACTCTCTGCCTCCCTCCGTCTGCCTAACCACCTGCCTAGTCACCTTAAAAAAAGACCTCAAACTCCTCCTATTCAACAGACACTGTGGTTAATCACCCTCAATGATACCAGGATCTGAACTACCTTTGTTATGTGACCCCACCTTCTAGATTGATGCTTTAAATATGTACGACCTTTGACCAGCTGCTGTAATTGTCTCATGTGGTAACTTTTGGATGCATATACTGATGTAAAAATCAGATTTTAATTACTGTAACGGGAACTCGTTGCATGTATCCCATGTATCCTGCTACTGTTGCAAAGTATTCTGAAGCCTTCAGGCCATGTTCAAGCTATATAAAATTGCAAAAAATAATAATAAATAAATAATGCCCTACTGTGTGTGAGTTATAACGGACACACAGTGGGGTGCACCAAAATATTTTGAACAAAATGGATAGGATTTAAAATAGCAGGTCCAAAAGCATCTGGTCTGCAAAAGACAAGAAAAACAGGGCATTTTAGGGAGGGTGCCAATACTACTCTCCTCAATGGGGGTAGGAGTTAAACAAGTTATAGTAGTAGCCCTAGAAGGTGACTATGTCCAGAGAACTAAGACAGTAACAAGGATTAGGAAAGAAGTGGCACTGTATTTATCTTGCCTGAAGAGAATTACGGTGTCCCTTCTATAGGGATGTCTTAAAAACTTCATATATCTCATGATTAATCTGCAATAAAAGAGATGATAGATAAAGGTTTTGCATCAGGGTGACATTTGGGATTTGGAGAGACTTCTGTTTGTGTTGCTATGCATCTTCAGGAGTTTAAGCGATTTTTTCAAATATGCACATTTATATGCCAAAACGTTAATTATTGTCAACACCTTACTGTGCACAAAAATCAGAAACGTCCTAATGGTACTTTTCAAAGAGCAAACAAAATACTGTACACGTCAGTAATGTGACAACATGAATGCCCTTGTAATGACCCAGGCGGTGAGTGATAAAGTGGCAGTAATACCGCCAACAGGTTGGCGGTAATTGCCATCAAATTATGACCATGGCATAGAAAACTACCATTGGTAGCCAGTGTACCACGCCAACTGCCAGGGAGTTAAAAACACTGACCATGGCGGTAGCCAACAACAGCGAGGCGGAAGACAAAGTACCGACCACCATATTTTGACCCTGCAATCCGCCACAATTTCCGGGACGGGACAAATGCCATCAAAAGCCTGTTGGAAAAACATCACAGAAGACCAAACACTCACCATCGGAGATACAGGGAAGAACAATGCTGCCATGGAACTGGAACTGCAAGTCTTCCCGATGCTCTTCTACATCATGCTCCACCTGGAACACCACAGCTGATGAAGACAACAACAGTGATTACAGCCGCCTAGCACACATGGGAAGGAGGGAGGAAAAGGAGAGTTACACACATACGCACAACACACACTAGACACACACAAACCATAAACACAACCAACTGTAGAGGAAAAACAATGGCACACAATACACAGCAGAATAATGCAAAGACAACAAGAATGCAGTAATGAGAATGTATTGATATAAACAGGTACCAAATGAACCAATTGTATGAAAAACAGATATGTACAAATGTACACAAAGGGCCAATGCCATGTACTAAGGGCCCACATGGCCACAGGGCACAGTCCAAGGCCCAACTCGAATCCTGACTTCAACCGGGTAGAACTCTGCAGGGGCATCAGTTTGCAAGTGGGCAGACACCTTAGGGGGATGGGGGGAGGGGCACCTCAGCCAAATACGGGAACAAGCCCACTGGTTCTGGAGGGGTTTCCATGCCCATTTCACAGTGCTGGGGAGTGCAAGGCCACAGTCTCTGGAGTGGGTGACTTTCCCACTGGTTCTGGAGGGGACTCCATGCCCATTTCTCAGTGCTGGCAGTGCAAGGCCACAGTGCCTGGAGTGGATGACTTTTCCACTGGTTCTTGAGGGGGCTTCATGCCCTTTTCTCAGTGCTGGGGAGTGCAAGGCCACAGTCTCTGGAATGGGTGACTTTACCACTGGTTCTGGAGGAGGTTCCATGTCCATTTCTCAGTGCTGGGGAGTGCAAGGGCACAGTCTCTGGAGTGGGTGACTTTCCCACTGGTTCTGGAGGGGACTCCATGCCCATTTCTCAGTGCTGGGAGTGCAAGGCCACAGTGCCTGGAGTGGATGACTTTTCCACTGGTTCTTGAGGGGGCTTCATGCCCTTTTCTCAGTGCTGGGGAGTGCAAGGCCACAGTCTCTGGAATGGGTGACTTTACCACTGGTTCTGGAGGAGGTTCCATGCTCATTTCTCAGTGCTGCGAAGTGCAAGGCCACAGTCTCTTAGGTGGGGAACATGCCCACTGCACCAGGAGGGGGCTCCTTGTACAGCAGTCCCTGGAGGGTGGCCAACATGGCTTCCGTGGTGGCGATGGCTGCACTGTTTGATCTGGAGGTGAGGGCTGCACAGTGTGAGCAGGTGAAGGTGCCTCCTGGGAAGCCTCTGTTGGAAATGAGGGCTGCACTGTGTCGGCAGGTGGAGGTGCCTCCTGGGCAGCCTGTGCTGGAGGTGAGGGAATTACTTCCTCAGCTGGCGTTGAGGGGCCTGTGACCACTGGTGGTGGCGATGGTGGTGTCACCCTGACAGCCTCTGCTGGAGGTGAGGGCTGAACTGTGTTGGCCAGTGGAGGTGTTTCCTGGGCAGCCTCTGCTGAAGATGAGGGATGAACCATGTTGGCAGGTGGAGGTGCCTCCTGGGCAGCCTCTGCTGGAGGTGAGGGATGCACTTCCTCAGCTGGCAGTGGGGGCCTGTGACCACTGGTGGTGGTGGTGGTGTCACCCTGACATGGCAGGAGGTGTTGGATCCTTACCCTTTCTGGCAGGGGTTGAGGGCTTCTTCCCCTTCATGGCAGAATGTGTGGGCTCCTCAAACTTCCGGGCAGGAGTCGAGGGCTCCTTCCCCTTCATGGCAGGTGGTGCGGGCTCCTTCCCCTTCATGGCAGGAGGTGTGGGATCCTTATCCTTCCTGGCTGGTGGAGTGGTATCCCTCACTGACTTACCACCATGACTAGGTGGTGCCACCACTGTCAGCGTGGACTGTTTGGCTGAGGTCCTGGGCTGGGTCATTGGGACCCTGCTGTTTTGGGCAGGACTGGGGGGTGAGGGGGAAGAGGTCAAGTTGGGCAAGGAAAAGCTTCTTAGGGACGGTGGGGCGGGATGAGGGAGGAGAGATGGGAGTGGAGGTTGAGGGAGTGGTTTTTGTAGGTGTATGTCTGCTGGACCTGGGTGCAGGTGCATGGGCAGTGTGCTGATGTGAGGTGGATGGCTGTTGGGTATGTGAGTGCTTGTGTTTATGTATTTTGTGAGGGGGAAAAGACAGGGTGGGAGAGGACACATGTAACTTGTGCATGGATGTTGTGGAGGTGTCTGCGAGTGAGGTGTGTGTGCTGCTTGGTGTGGTGATGCTGGTTGTGGATGTTGATGCAGTGCATGCAGGTGTGAGTGTGGATGGGACTGTGAGGGAGGTGGAGGAGGAGGGGGAGACAATGGAGGCAGTGGATGTGGTTATGTCTGCAACTGTCTGGTGTTAGCGTGAGTGCTTGTGGGATGAAGTTTGGTACCTGTGTTTGACTGTGCCACTCTTGTGTGTTGTCTTGTGTGCATGCTCATCTGCATGTGTGCATAGGATGGGTTGGGGTTGAGGAGACTGGGACTGGGAAATGGTAGATGGAGGGGGGACGGTAGGAAAAGGGACAAAGGCTGCCATCAGGGAGGAGGCCAGAGCCTGAATCGATCTCTGTTGGGCCGCTAATTCACAGTGAAAGCCCTCCAGGAATGCATTGCATTGCTCCATCTGGGTGCCCCTGGATGGCATTCACTATGGTTGACTGCCCTACAGAGATGGATCTAAGGAGGTTAGTAGCCTCCTCACTCAGGGCAGCAAGGCTCACTGGGGCAGGTCCTGAGGTGCCTGGGGCAAAGGAGATGCCCACCCTTCTGGCACAGGCATCTCGTTGAGTGGCTACTTGGAGGGCGGTGCTGGTACGGGGGTGGAGGCTGTACCTGCAGCTGGGGTGGTCACATAGGATCTTCCATCAGAGCAGGTATCTGAGTCTGTGTTGTCGCCTCCTGTCTCCGCCGTGGTGCTCCCCTCGCCCTCCATCCCACTGGTTCCCTCAGCATCAGTGGACTCTGCCTCCAGTGTCCTGTGGGATGCAGCTTCATCGGTCACTGGTGCCCCTGCTCCTCCGCCAGATGATGGTAATGCACACATGGACAGGATGACGGAAGAAAAAAGGGGGGAGAGAGAGAAAGGAAACACTGGGTCAATTACTGCACCAACACCACAGTTGGTATACCAGAACCTTCACACATAGGGATCAGGATTGAGCACTACGCATTGCACTGCCAGTGATTTGGCAAGATGCCATGGCAGGATGAGGGCCACACACCGCCAACTGCACCCCTCCTGGTACCCACAAAGCCTTGACTGACATGGAATGCTAACAAGCTAGGTTACCTGCATTTGCCATACACCCATTATCCTTGAGCTGGATCACACTGCAATGTCTGGTCTGGCCTTAGGGACACCCACTAAGTCACATCCACCACCCAGATCCAATGCCACCTGCCAAATATTGTAGTAATGCCCACTGTACTCACCCCCTTGTGGCTTCTGTGATACCCTCATGCCCATCCAGCTCTGGGTGGGCCACCGCCAGTATGTTGGCCATCAGGGGAGTCAGGTTCTGACGGGCACCCCTTGCTTGTTGAGAGACCATCCCCAGCTGGGCCTCCACGGTCATCTGCGCCCAGTGTCTCAGGTCCTCCCACCGTTTCCGACAGCTGGTGCTCGCCTGACATAGACCCCCAGGGTTCGCACATCCTTGGCGATGGCACACCATGATCCCTTCTTTTGATGGGCGCTGACCTACAGAGGTAATACAGACAGGAGGACACCATTACATATACAATCCAGCCTGTCACACATATGGCCCATCAATCCCATTTCTGTCACTATTGGCACACACATCCGCTGGTGCACACCTTTCACACCACCACAAGACATTACCCCCTCTGATGACACGATGCTTGCACACACTTCTCCATGCATCCTTCACATATGCATTGTGCCCAAGGTGTACTCACCTGTTGGTCTGGAGGCCCATACAGCAGTCCGTACAGGTGTAGGACCCCATCCACCTTATGTTCCACCTCCTCCGAAGTGAAATCAGGGGCCCTTTCTTGGTCACGGACTATGGTAGGTTCCAGACACAGGTCACAGCAGCACACACAGTGTAGGTGTTCTCCTGTTGAAGGTCAGGAAACAAGTGAGGAATCAGAAAATGGTGGTCATGTCTGCGGCGGTGTACACTGTCACCGCCGGCGCAGATCCCCATTGGCCACTGTACTCCATAGAGCCCCATATTATCCAATGAGGAATTGCACAGCAATGCAAGACGGCCTTCTGCCATGACACCCAACAACGGCGGAGTTACCTCACTTCCACCTGTCCCTACATTCAAGACAGACGGTCGCCATTTCATGGTGGCTGACAATGGTGATTTCAACCTTAACTGTGTTATAGCCTAGATTAGCACATACCTCGCCATTCCCACTGTCCCATCACATAAATGCACTATATCCACTGAGGTTGGTGTCCCATTGTTCAAATTGTGACAGCCTACTCAATCTTGTGTCCCTTAGATACCTACCGCTACGGATAAAGAGGAGGAGGAGACATACCCCATGTAGAGACCCCTTGTTGACTTGGCTTCACCGGAGGACAGGCACATTATACTCAACTATAGACTGGACAGGGCCACAATCACATAGCTGTGTGCCCAATTGGAGCCTGACCTGATATCTGCTATCCATCATCCGACTGGGATCCCCCTCTTGTGCAAATGCTATCAGTGCTCCATTTCCTGGCAACTGGTTATTTCCAAGTGACAGTGGGCTTGGCAGCAGGAATGTCACAGCCAATGTTCTCAATAGTGCTGGCAAGAGTTTTGTCTGTCTTGGTGAAACACATGCTATAGATAGCTTTCCCCCAGGTGGAAGATCTGGCCACTGTGAAGGCCGGATTCTATACAATGGGACATATCCCCAATATTGTTGGGGCCATTGACGGGACACATATTGCGCTAGTCCACCCCCCACCAGAATGAACAGGTGTTCCAGAATCGGAAGAGTTTCCACTAACTGAATGTGCAAATGTGCCTGGATGACCAGTACATCTCCCACCTCAATGCTAAGTATCCTGGGTCGGTGCATGACGTCTTTGTTCTGAGGAATAGCAGCATCCTAAATGTGATGGCCCAACTACAGAGGCACAGGTTGTGGCTGATTGGTGAGCCACGGTCCCCACCCACTGTATGTTATTGTATGCCTTCAGGTGTCTTCCCCAAATCATTGTGTGAGGCTAAAGGTTGTCCCTCAATGCTTGCAGCCGACTCTGGCTACCCAAACATATCGTGGCTCCTGACCCCTGTGAGCAATACCAGGGCAGGGGCTGAGGAACATTATAATGCAGCACATGGGTGAACCAGAAGGATCATCGAGAGGACCTTCGGCTTCCTGAAGGCCAGGTTTAGGTGCCTCTATTTGACAGGTGGATCCCTGTTCTACTCACCTGGGAAGGTCTGCCAGATAGTAGTGGCATGCTGCATGTTGCATAACCTGGCCCTCAGATGGCATGTACCTTTTCTGCAGGAGGAGGAGACTGGAGATGCCCCTGTGGCAGCAGTGGACCCTGAGGGCAGTGAGGATGAGGAGGCAGAGGGTGAGGACAACAGAACATCAGTTACACGTCAATACTTCCAATGACACACAGGTGAGACAGTGCAACTGACCATTCCTCTGATTGTTGATGTTTTCTGTGTAGCTGTAGCATGATGGCAATAACTGCCATTGCATCTCAACTTACTGTCACCTATGGCTTGTTATTTTACAGATGTTGGCGAGATCACAACTGTGTACTGATGTGATGAGTACAGACAGCTACAGGTCATTATTTCTATGCTCTCACAGTGTTCAGATCATTTGCACTAGATGTGACTGTTTGTCATAAATCCACATTTTCAACACATAAACTACTAGTATTCAAGTTGTGTTCAGGGGTGTTTATTGTAGTCTTATGAAATTGAGGGAAAAGTGCAACTGAATCGGGTGATGATGGAGGAAAGTCCATGGTATTGTTCCAGTCTGTTTGTAGCACAGGTGCAGTGTCCAAGGGGCTATAGGAAGGGGAACAAAGGCAGTTCAAAGTGGACAAGGTGACAGTGTAAGACACAAGGGGGACAATCAGGAGAGTCTAATTTCCTGGTGGTGGCCTTGGCAAGTGTCTTTGGCTTCTGTCTGGGTCGCAGAGAACGTTTGCAGGGTGGTTCACCTTCTGCAGGGGGAAGGGTGCTGGCCTCCTGCCCACCAGCTGCAGTGGAAGTGGAGGGCTGATCAATAGACTGGCTAGTAGTAGGGGCCCACTGGTGTGCTGTTGCTTCCCTCATGATGTTGGCTATGTCTACCAGCACCCCTGCTATAGAGATCAAGGTGGTGTTAATGGCCTGCAAGTCCACCCCGATCCCCTGATACTGTTCCTCCTGCAATCGCCTGTTCTCCTGCACGTTGACAAGGATCTGGCCCATCATGTCCTTGGAATGTTGGTAGGCTCCCAATATCTCAGTGAGGGCCTCCTGGAGAGTCGGTTCCCTGTGCCTGTCCTCCCCCTGGCACATAGTGGTTCCCCCAGTGTCCCTGTTGGCCTGTGCCTCTGTCCCCTGAGCAGTGTGCCCAATGCCACTGAACCCAGGTCCCTGATTGTCTTTGGTATGAGGTGTGGCTTGGGGTCCTTGTATAGGTGGGCACACTGCTGATTGATGTACCTTGGGGACAGAGGTGTGGGTACGCTGGGTGGGTGCTGTGGTGTTGGATACTGATGGTTGAGGCTCTGTGATGGACTGTAAGTGGGCTTGGGTGACCGACTGTCCAGTGGTCCCTGATGGGCCAGGTTGTTGATCCAGATCCTGAAGTCCAGAGTTACTGTCATCACTGGGGGCATCTTCAGTTGGGGACTGGATAGTCGTGGCACTTCCTCTCTGATGACATTGGCTGGGGCACCTGTGGGGATGTAAGTGATGTATTATGCTTCATGTCTGTGACATATTGTACATCCCTGGCTTCCCCTCTATTGTTACTGTTGCCCTGCCACCTTTGTTTGTGTATGGTGATGTATTGTGTGATTGTTCGTTTTCCTATGCTGTGCATGCTTTGGTGATGGGTGTCCATGCAGGGCTGGGAGGGCTGTCCATGCATTGGTATGGCATGCAGGGTTTGGCATTAGGGTTAGTCATATGCATTGGTGCAGTGTGTGTTATGGAGTGGAGTGATGGGAGCGAGGGTGTTGAGGTGTGATGACATGCAGGTATGAGGGGTGATAAGTGGTAAATATTGACTTACCAGTGCCTAGTCCTCCTGCTACTCCACCGAGTCCCTCAGGATGCAGTAGTGCCAAGACTTGCTCCTCCCATGCTGTGAGCTGTGGGGGAGGAGGTAGGGGTCCACCGCCAGTCCTCTGTATGGTGAGCTGGTGCCTTGCTGCCACGAAACGTACCTTCCCCCGTAGGTCGTTCCACCTCTTCCTGATGTCGCCCCTTATTCTTGGATGCTATCCCATGGCGCTCACCCTGTCCACGATTCTCAGCCATAGCGCCATCTCCTGGCAATGGATATCTGCTGTGGCTCTACCCTGACAATTTCCTCCACCATGACCCTTAACTTCTCATCAGTGAAATGGGGGTGCCTTTGTGTGGACATGGGTGTTGTGTTTTTGGTGTGTGTTGAGTAATGTGGAGTGTGTGATGTGGGGTGCTTGAGGGATGTATGGGTGTATGTGGTGTGTGTGTCTAGTTCTATCTGTGCTGTTCTTGTCAATCTCCTGGCAGTAATTGTTGTTTGTAAAGGGTTGTGGGTAATGTGTTTGTGTGTTTTATAGTGCTGTGGGTGGGTGGGTATGGTGTGTGTATAAATGTCAGGTGTGTGTTTTTAGTATTGACCAATGTAGTGTTGCTTTGTATGTGGGTGTCCATTCTGAGCATAGCGGTATGTACCGCAATGGTTTACCGCCATTGAATGTTCACCATGGTGATTCATGGGTCATAATGTGGTGGGCGTTGCTCTGTTGGCGTAACGGTTTAGGTGTTGGTACCGCCACTATAGCACTGACTTTTGGGCAGGTGGATATGTGTATGTGGCAGTATTCTGTTGGATTGGTGTGTGTGTGCGTCATAATATGGATAACGGATATTCGCCATTGTGGTGGTATGTTGGTGGCCGTCACCATGGCCGTAAGCAGGATTTACTGCCAATATCACAATGAGGGGCAAAGTGTCTAACCATGTGCAAAATGAACAGATGTGCTCAGCAGTGGTGTGCAATTGAATGGCCTGTTCATCTCACACACGCTGGTGTCTAACAGTACATTTCACAAGAACATGCCAAAAGTCATGTGCGAGCAGAAGGCAAACATGCTCTGATTAATCTCACATATTCATCGGCATGCACACATGGCAACTGGGTAAAATGAATACGTTCATTCAATTAGCACAAATAGTTTATTTAATGAGTTTTGAAGATCCAGTTCACATAATGATTGCCTCTACTGCTTTTAACACCTGCACTAGATTCTCAAAGTTCTCTGCCCCAAAACAAATCATACAGATACTTCACATATGTATCCCAGATGTCACCTTATCAGCTTTATTTCATAGTGCATGAGAACTACAAGCAGGGGACCTTGTTATCATCTAAAATATAATGAAATAATCACTAAGCATGGTTGCTAGCTACAGAGATGCAATATTTATGAGGTGCACGGCATTGATATAGTTAAAACCGCATGTTTCAAATGTGGGTGTGTATTTGCATGCAGATGTTACACGTTCACACACTGTCCTGCAAAATTCATTTACAAACTAACCGCCTTTAGGTGGCTCAGTGGAGTTTGGAGGGAAATGAAAATCATCCAGTTTCTTGAGAGAAGTAGAATCCACTGATTGAATTGCCTCAACCACAGGGACATTATTGTGGAAGAGTCTGAGCTGCTGGCTTCTACTTCGTATTTTGAGTTTCCGCCAAAAATTGAAAAAATGGTGCAATACAATACAAACTTTGAATGAGGATTGCTATCAAAATTCAGCAAGAATTGCATTGCAGTTTGGTCACAAATGTATACTTAGGCAATACTAGAATCTGAAGTCAACAAAAAGTGTCCAAACATATTCAGTCCACAGAGGACATCACCTTCACAGAGGAACCAGGGGCTGATTCACAACAAGTAGATCATAACCCAAAGTAAATTGTTGACAAAGAAATGAGAACCACCAAGTAATTGAATCACCGACTGGCACACACTTACGGGAGCCTGAAGTTATTTCCCTTTTTCTACACTCAAATCCTTAATCCAATAATTAATCAGACCCCGGGTACACAGGTCAATAGATCTTTGATATCGACAGAGAAGTAATAAGCCGTATTGAACACAAGAGCATTATCACGTGGGTTAAAGGGGTTTATTTTCCATCTTTTAGGTATTCATCTTTTATTAAAGTATTAGACTCCAAGTATCGTCATTTAAAGTTAATATAATCAATCAATTTTGATGATGATGTAAATCAATGTAATTGCTATCAATGCAGTCAGTATAATGTTGATACAACAAGCATGTTATATAAAGAAAGACCCTATTCTAAACTAAATCAAAGTTAAGTTTGTGAAGGAAAAGGTGTCGGTTCAGATTCCCATAAGGAGATCTGACGAGAGAAATTAGAGCATAAGCTTGAAACTTTAACAAAGTGAGCTACAAACTGTTCACAGCTAACATAACTGCTCACTAAGGAATAAACTGACACTCTTCATGAAGAAATGTCTAAGAAACGTAATGAAGAGTCCCTATAAAGAAAGAATGGAGGTCAGAGAGAAAGTAACTGGAACTAGGCTAAGCTCCTCTGTCAAGGAAAGAGCTAGTCTAGGAACACACACTAATTTACATAGGTTCTAAGTTGAAATATTTCTGCTCTTTCTTCTTCATGTTGACCAATAGGATTTCAGTACTCTCCTGGAAACAAGTTTACTCCCCATCTTCTCACGAGAATACAATCGTCTTTCAGTCAGTCCTTGAATGTTGCAGTTCATCATTCTTGTTTTTCACAAACTTCCTCTCATGAATCATCCTTCCTGTCATCTGCATCTTTTGCTGTGGTAACTTTACTAGCAGTCATCTAATACAAAACAAGTGTTTATTCACTAGCTTCCGAAACAGAAACTTCTGCAGCAAAGAGAAAAAAAACATCTTGCACAGAACTATAACATGAGGAAACAGGCTTTTCAAATATTCATGTATTTATTAATCAATATGACAGGATTAGATAGGCTAAGCAAAAAAAAGCATTTCTTTTCTGTAATACATTGTTTAAATATGGTTGCTTCCTACAAATTTAGCATTTTGCATATTTTATGTTTACATGTGTGTATTGCACATCATTTTAAATAAAGCATTTTGTCAGCAACTAAATTCACTTTTGCCCACTCATGCATAAATATACATTCCTTATCTGCATGTGTAGCATAGTCTCAGGGTTTCCCAACTCTGCCAGCCATACATGCTTAATGACACACAACTAGGGGTGAGCAAACATTTCAGCAACACTAGCAGAGTTTGCAGAGTTTTGCCCACTCCATGTTCCACTTGGAGCATGAGGTTCCGGCGAAAGTCTGCCCACTGCTGTGGGGCAGAGTTTCTTCTCACACTGGGCTCACCAACATTAAGTTGGCGAGTGCAAGCGAGAATTTGCATCCCCTAGCATGAAGTACGGGTGCTAGAAGGCCTCCCGTGCAATTTCTCAATGCCGGCAGTGATGGTAGGTCACTACTGTTCACATACAGGAAGCTGCCACTCACGTTCAGAAAGCTGCTGCTCAAGAAGAAAATCTACTCAAACAAAAAGGAGAAGCAGCACCTTCTTGCATGCAGTGTGGTACAACTTGTACTGATTTTAAAGTTCGGGACAAGCTATTAAAGTGTTCAAAATTAGCATGAGCAGTGTGACATACTGAAATTCCACCGTTCGAGGAACTCCGTGGAATCTAACGGAGTTCTTAGGTAAATCCGTGGAATTCCGTAGAGTGAACCTCTGCGAGTTCTGCCCAGGCCTACACACAACTCATGGGACATCAATCCTACCAAACAATGCTCAAGAACCTGCTCAAAATGGATATGACGCATGCATTTGGACAAAAATATCATCACAGAAATAGCTTACCATTGGCAGTTGGCATGTAATCCATTACAGCGTTTAAATTATGCCATAGACTCTATGGGGGAAACATAATATAACACAAACAAATTATCCTGTCCAAATCCTCTCTAGTTTCACCTTATTAGCAAGGGAAGACACAGTGAGTCATGAGGTAGTCATATATTACATGAAACTGCATCATGTCTCCTGCTACACTCTCCCACCTCTATTAAGTCTCTTCTCCTTAACACGAACAAAATACAAGGGGGCATATATATCAAAATCTCACACAGTGCAGCACAAGACACCTTGATGTGCTGTGTCGCATGACAGGGAGAGGGCAGGAATGTGCCATATTAATATTATATGGTACATTCCTGTCCTCTCCTTGTGCTGGTGCTGGTGCACTATCTGCTGCCTAGCAAAAATACAAGCACCCTTGCACCATGATGCAAGGGTGTTTGTGCTGCAGGTAGGGTTTTTTTTTAGTGCAGGAAGGAGCACCTTCCTGCACAAACACAATCCTTTGTGGTTTTTTCCTCTTTCTGTGCATGCATAATGCAGCTCATGTAGAAAGAGTAAAAACCAAGAAAAAATAAAGTAATTTCTCCTTGTTATGCCTCCCTTGGGCAGGCATAGCATGTTGACACATCCTCAGGTCTACTATGCATAGTAAATCAGAGAATGGACCTAAATCCATAGGTGGATGTGCTCCACCCATTGAACCTTCTCCAGATTTGCCAAGTACCTCAGGGCCATGCAAGGTGGCCCTGCTTGGCTTGATAAATATCATCTAGTTTTTGTGTTATCCCTGCACTACTTTGTGTGCTGCAGGTGTGACACAAATCTTTGATAAATACGGTCCCTGGTTTCTTTCATTGACATACCAGGCATGTAATCAACATAAAGTCAGAAAAGCAAGACACATGAAGATAAAGAACAGCACACAGCAACAGCTAGATAAAAATTATATAAGCAGAACTATCAATGCTTATATTTGGGGCTCTTGACAATATTACATGAACATTGTCTTTTCCTAATGCAAAATTGCACTTATGGCCATAAAAAATAGTGAAACTTTTCACATGCCTGTAAATAAGTTCTATGGGTGTGAGCAACAGCCTAATGAAAAATTGAATAGAAACAAAACAAAATCACCTACATACAAACTCACAGATTTGAAAATATAGCTGCAGTCCAAAAAAAGATTGAGAGTGATGTATCCATGTTTTGTAATGGACACATCTGTGAGCCACTGAGATCCCTTTTAAAATGCAAACTGCAAATACTATCACCTGTAGGAGTGCCAACACCTACTGTACTTACATTGAAAATAAGCAGCGGGTCATTTGGTACCAATTCTGCTTCAATTGCAAATATCTTTAATGCTACTCTGAAGACCATAGGGGAGTTGCAGTAATAAAAAACTTTAAGTGTAATGCTGTTTTTTGAGAACTTGAAGAACAAAATTACAGTTGCCTCATATAATATACTGGTATTGGTTAATTTACATTTAGTAAAATCAAATAAAATGAGAAATAATTGCAAACCACAAAATAAGAACACATTCAGAAGATCACAATGCAAAATGTATTGAAACAGTATGTCCATAGAGCAAATGAGAACATCAAAACTGAGGAACGTGATTGCAATGCAACAAATGTAGCCATATATACACACAGAAAAGTGCAGAAGCAACTAAGTGATTTCAGGAACACACCTCACTTCCTAACATAATAAGAATTATAGGTATCTTCTTCAATATATTGGCACTACGCACAACCAGGTTACAGGCTTTTATCCATTTCTACTCTTTAATTAGCTTGAAATGCTGAAAGAACCCGAAGGGAGCAAGCACTGATTAGTGCAGGACAGAGCTGCAGCAGGTGAAAAGTGTGTATCTCACACACACAGAAGAAATCCCCTTGGGTCTTCATTGAGTTTAGGATATAGTTGTCCACTTACGGTACCACTATTTTCAAGATATATAGAAAAGCCAATATAGGCCAATAGTATTTGGAATAGCTCATGATGGCTAATCCATTTGGGTCCTGCCCAAAGCCTTAAAAAGCAGCTAAGAACCTAGGCATTCTGACTGATGATTCCTTTTCTGTGAAAGACCAGTCTATTCTACTGGTCCTATGGCTCTAAATAATAGACCTTCCTTCAATAAGCCTCCTAGAGCATTTTGGTCAGCCAATCAGACAATTGTTCTTTGGAGATGCATTACTAGGGTCCATGTGGGTGGACCCTCTATAACAAATCTGACAGCCACCCACTGGAATGTTCTTGCCCTCAAATTGCGCCTCACCTCTGACATAACTATATTTAGAACATTACTGAAATCTTGGCTGATCCCTCTTTAGAAGTGGTTTTTAGAAGTTGTTTAATGGTGAGGCGATTCCTCCCTGATTGTGTCCTTTTCTTTGTCAGATTTCTGTCTACTTCCAGAAAATCCCTTCGGGGATGGGTGTGCCCTCTATAAATATTTTGAATAAATAAAATGAATTAAATATATAAAAATGAAGGCATTAATCAGGATATGGAGCAACCCTCAACACAAAGCAATCTCAAGAGTTCTTGATGAATTCTGTCTTTAGAGCCCACCCTCAGATTGAACTAGAAGGATTTCCTTTTGATATTTTAAAAGTAGGAAGTTGAGGAAGACATTCCCCAGCTCCTGAGGATGTTTTGTTTACTGTGTTATGACGATCGGTGTGCATGGCGTGCCAACGTCATTACACAGAAAGTGGAATTGAACTGAGCTGATTGGCTCATTTCATTTCACTGCATCATAATTGCGAGCATATCTCATCCCCAAACACTGATTCAGAAGGGGGAGGTGTCATTGGAAACGTGAGAATCTTCTTTTTCAATACTATTATTCCATAGTGGATACCTGCTTGAGGATCACTGAAGGAGGACAATCCCAAGCAAGGATCCATTCACTAGACCCCAGAATCTACTTTTTTGAGGTGAGAGCAGTCCACTTGTCATTGCCTAATGCTCCCCCAGGCCCAAAGTTTTTCTGCCCCTAGTGGAATATTGGAGAATGGGAGGCAGAAATCCCTTTAGACATCAGGGATAGTTATTTTTTGCTGGAATGGGTGGGGGCAGCCCTCCCATGTATTAGGCCCAAACCCCACCCACCCAAATGACCCTCAGCAGTCTTTCTGCCTTTGTTAAGGGTAGCTAGGTGTTTTCTACCAATCTATCCCCAACACAGCATAAAGCCTATTAGACCACAAAGGATTATAATTGGAGGGGTGAGTACCCCCTGCCAATGGGCTGGTGCACCACCCCTTTCCCTGGGCCCAGAAGCCATTCTGCCCCCAGGGGCAGATTGGAGGTTCTTACCTCTAATCTGCCCGCAGGGGGCACAGAAACCTCACTAGACACCAGGGAATGTTTCTTTAACAATAAATGAGTAGAGTGGCCATCCAAAGCATTAGGCCTAGCCCCCACCCACCCATACAACCCCAGAAGTTTTTAGAAGTTTTTATGCCTGCCACTGGGGGCAGATAGGTGGCATTATCCTCCAATCTGGACCCAGTGGGGGGCAGAAAGCCCACTAGACCAAAAGAGATTATATTTGGAGGGGGAACGGCCAGTCAGCAATGGGCTAATGCTCACCTTCCCTGGGCCAAAAGTCTTTTACAGATTGGAGGCAGAAGGCCCACTAGACTCCTGGGATTTCTTTTGTGGAGAAATGGGTAGGGGTGGCTCACCTACGTTTGGAACCTAACCCCACTTCTTGAATGATCCCCAACAGTCTACCTGCCCCTACAGGGGAAAGATAAGAGGTCTTTAACTCCAATCTGCCCCAGTAAGAGGATCAGAAAGCACACTTGACAGAAAGGAGTTTTTTTTTATTGCTACAAGGGATGGCAGTGGCCTGCCCACCAACCAACACATCGGGGCTAGACTCCACCTCTAACATGACTCCAACAGTCTCTCTGCCCTCCTGGGAATGAAAGCATCACCATATTTTTGGCAAGAAAGGTATTTTTTGATTTTGGATGCTTTTTTTCATACATATGTATCCCAATAGCATCCTACTTCTATGCTGAATGACTGCACTTTTCAGGTCTACCAAACCCAGACATTTCTGAAAACTAGACATCAGGGGAGAGTCCAGAGTATATGCCTTGCATGGATCCCACAGAGTTTTCTTGCCCACAATGTGCTGCAAACCACAAAGTTTGCCTAAAATTGCACTTTTTCCTTGCATTAACATGATGTAATGTGATGAAAGCTTCCGGAATCAACAGAAATCCACAAAATTCCTGCTACCCAGCATTTCTCCACTTTTCGTGATAGAAATGCTACTCCACTTGTGTAACTTTGTCTAGTGTTTTCGACAGGCACAATTCAAATCAGGGACAATGAGAGTCGGCCCACAAGACTCCCATTGACCTTGGTTTGATGCTTGCCTGTTGCGTGAAGTTTGCAGAGCATTGTAGTAAGAAAACATTGTAGGATCCACATCAGGCATACCATCCTGGACTCCTTCAAATGGCTATTTTTAGAAAATGTACAGGTTTGCTAGATTTCCCTACATTACGTCTGAGCTGGGACGCAAAAACCACAGTCACCCACTTTGCAATAAATGGGCCCATTTTTTGTGGAAATATGTGATGTATGGATCCTGCATTCTGGACCATTTCCTGTCACTGGCACTATGCTTACCCACACAAGTGAGGTACCATTTTGCTGAAAGACTTAGGGAAATGCTGTCTTAAAAAATGTACAAGTTTGCTAGGTATCTTTAGGTGCTGGCTGAGTTAGGAGCCTGAAATCTGCAGCTACCTGCTTTGCTAAAAACGGGACATTGTTGAGAGGAAAAATGTCATGTATCCATGTTATATTTGGGCTGTTTCCTATTGGGGGAAATAGGCCTCCCTGCACAAATGAGGTACCTTTCTTATCAAAAGAGATGTGGAAGCATAGAATAGTAGGATATTCATTCTTACCAATGTGATTTCTCTACATTTGTGCCTTCCAAATGTAAGCCAGTGTTTAAGAAAGAACACAGTTTTAAAAGTACTCTCAAATGGATATACTTGTATGGATACCACATATTCAGAGGTGTACAAATAACCAATGCTCTTAAACTGCACATCTTCTGCCCATTTCAGGAATACATGGATTACCTTGATACCTATTTTTCTGTCTACATATTTCATCATATGAATTGGTCTATACTCAGTACACAATGAAACCCCATTGTATGGTGCAGGTCAGTTTTTGGATGTGGGTACCTCAGGTTCTGAGAGAAATTACAAACCCTCTATATCCCCTCAAACAAAACGGTCTAGCAAATTTAATGGTACATTGCTTCGTAAATTGACCATCATGACAAAAAGTTACAAATGAAGACATTGTCAAAAATGGCTGCTTTTTCATACTTATTTTTCATGCCTAATCTTCAATGTGCAGTTTGCTTTTGCATGTTTATCTACAAGCTGAAGGTTTCAGGACCCAAGACTGAATTAATGAAGAGCCCATTGTCCTCGATAGAGAAGAAGAACTGCGAGAAGTGCCACATGGATGAAAGGAGTTACCTGGGATGATGGTCATAACTTTCCTGAACTTCCTGAGAGTGCAAGGGTCTATAAGACCAATGCAGAAGGTTTCAGAAGGTTTCAGAAAGTTAACCTGTCAATTAATTTAAATTTAAAGACTTGTTTTTCAGTAAGGGCGTTTTTAGAATGATGTGAGCCTCTGGAAGGATTTAGGCGTGGTTTAGCTAGTGGAAGAGCCAAATTCCCTTTGTCCTTTACTGAGGGCAGACCCTGCTGAGATATATCCCTTAGACTTAGATTCTCATGTGGCATCTCTCTTAACGGGAAATTCTATAGAAGTTCTGTTTGCTGACCCTTTTCTCTGAAATCTTTAGTATTAGTATAGTTAAGAACCTAGATTCAATGGTTAGGCAGGAGAAGTTTATTTTAACTTTTAAACCTCAGTCTTTGTTTCTGATTTTCTGCATTATCACTGTTGAGATACTTGTCTTTCATATGCTTGTAAAGTTTAATATTGGGCAACGTTTTAACTCACCTTTTGTGATTTTCTACAGCTATTCTATGATTTTCAGGTTAATTCGTGTAATTTTGACTGAGATGGTAACTTGGTGGAGGTGACTACTTCGTCCCAAAGGTGACAGATATCCCGCCCACCGTCTTACAAGTTCTATAGAATATAATGAAACTTATAATATAACAGATCGGATAACCTCCATGTTTGGGACAGAGTAATGCCCTCCACCAAGGTGGTAATCAGGCCCTTACTGTGTGACTTACTGAGCTACACAGTATTTGCACTGAATAATTTGATATATTTTCTCCTCATTCCTCGAAACTGAGAAGAAAAAATGAATTGGAAACTAGATTTAAAGATTTATGAAAAGGGAAGAACTAGAACCGTATTTTAGAGCAGTTAGAGAGTGAAACCCTAGTGCCTATGTGCTTAGTTGGAGAATTGCCAATGTTGTGGAGAATTGGAAGAGAGTAGTATTTGTAGCAACAGCATGAGTAGAAATAGAGTTGCGCATTGCAGCAGTCCGCGCTTAGCTTGTGGCAATTGTGAAGTTGAATGGTGTCTTGAGGAGATGTTTTGCGTGTTATGTGAATGTGATAATTTATAAAGAAGTTGAAGACGTTATCGAGTCTGACGTGGCCTAAGATCCCAGGGTAGATTACAATGTGTAGAAGACACCATATTATATTGTCTGCTCAGATGTTTTGTTAATTTTGAGGTGCCATCAATGACACAGTTAAGATAGGGGTTTACTTTGTGTGAATGTAAGACAATGGTTATAGTGGATCTTAATGCATAGAGTAAAGCTGTACTAATCCACCATTAGGTCAAGGTTTCATCAGAAGTGTGTGGGAAACTTTCTTGTGTGTTTGAAACTGCTCATTCTTTAGTGGAGAAGACAAAGGGTTGTTGTAATGCATTTTGTATACGTGTGTGATATTGCAGAGCGTGTGTGTGTAGATTGTAAAGGAGGGGAACTGCTGAAAGAAACAAGATCTACGTCACAGTGTGCCACACTGGTATAGGTTGGTTGGCGTGGTACCGTGATGCTATTGGTTGACAACGTCATCAGGAGTCGCACTGCAAGTTGTGTTTGTGTCAGAGTAAAGGATTGTGGATAAGCCACTGTTAACGTTGCACTTTAATTGTTGATATTCAGTTGTGAAAAATGAAATGCTTTAAAGTTGTTCAACATTTGTTTAGAGGCAATGTTCATATCCCCAATAGAAAGGGTGAAATGGCACCCCCCAAAGGTACTCTAGGTCATTATATGGCGATAAATGTAAGCTTCACACATGTGTTTGGCTTGGTTTATGGTACACCGTCACAGAAAAGGAAAGTCCATTGAAATTCCCGCAATATGGCACGTTTAATTTTAAAGTTATTGTAATTTTGAGAAGGCTATTGTATGAAATGATACTGCCTCCTAGACCTTCACAATACGAAGCACTTAATGCTTGGAAATGAGCTGCACATGTGAGGGATAAAGAGAAATATCAGAGCGAAGTAAGCTATACGTACTTATGTAGCAGCTCGATGGGATGCTGAGCAGAGAAGATGGAGAACAGACATGTTGAAAGGGTTAAGCTGTATCCAACTTTAACTACAGATGGGACAGAGAGAGAAGGGAAATGGAAAACATTTTGAAAACAGAAACAGAAGAAACAAAGAGAGCCCAATGACAATGGTATAGACAGTGATATTTCTGGAGATAGTCTTCTAGATTTATTACTATTTGAACATCCACGCCCGTACAATGAAGCTAGAAGTGAGGGTGGGGACAATGGTACAGGAAATAGTGGCATAATGACCTTTACTACTGCACCCGCAAGAATAGCTTCCAGCCCTGTGGGACCCATTACCAATAGTGTGCCCTGAGAACCAAGAAGTGAGGATTTGAGAGATGTGTCCCAGTTGATCCCACTGTGAGTGCTGCTAATGCCATTCCCCCTCCAGTAACTGTTGGACTGGAAGTTACTATGTATGAATCTGAAAGCTCTATAACAAATGTGTATAATTTGGCTGTAACCAAAAATGTTTGAGAACTGGTAAGGGTCCTGAACAGTCGAGATTCTAAGGAGTTTGCTCCTTTAATTCCAACGCATACAAGTATTCCATGTGGATCAAGTGTAGATACAACACTGAATATGTCAGGATGTGCTTCAATTGGTACTTATCAGAAGATCCCCACATACACTACTCATGTAAGGGAACATACTTAAATTTGTGAAATGGTGCTCAGGGAAATTATTTCACACCTAGGGTTCGTGCAGTAACTAGAACCATTAGTGTGAAGGAAATAGATGAAAGGCAGCACTTGTTTAATGGAAGCACTCTATCTAGAGAGAGTACAAGTACAGAAGTGAGTCAGGGAACAATTCCATGTACACCGAGAGGAAAGACTCTGAATGTAGTGAAGCTGACAGTTAATTTAGATGCAATGATTGTTGGAAACCTTGGTCTAGAACAATTAGAGACTTACCAAGAAGAAGAGCTTGCATTTATGTGTAGGGAAATCACTAAGCGAGCAGACCAAGTTCATGATAGGTTGACTGAATTGGTTCAGTACTTTGAAGATGATTTAAATAAGAGTAAGTGGCATACTTAAGAGCCCCTAGCACCACCGGAGTGTCACTGTTAGTAACACTTCGGTGGTGCTATGCCCTGCGCCATATCTAAAAGGTGGTGTTAAGCAACTTTTTGTGGCTTAACAACACCGTGTGAATATGGCCCCTTCACACTCAGCCCTTTGCGTGCAATGGGTATTGCTGTGGGTGTGCCACAGCAACACCCATTGCCTTTTGACCCTGCCTCAGATTTACAAGATTTTCTAAACCTGAGGAAATCTAATGCCACCATGGTGGCATTAGCAAGACGCAACGAGGAGGAACACTTTTATTCCTACTCATTTTTTGCTTTTCCTAGAAAGAGGAAAATGCCAGACATGATTGTGTATGTGCGGGAAGGTGTCCCTTCCTGCACATGAACAATCATTTCAAAATCATGCTTTGGCACTTCTGTGTTACGCAGCATTCTGCAGCACTCTCATACTGCAGCACACACAGAAGTGCCAAATTGCCATTAGTGATTGTTTATGTGCTGGAAAGGACATCTTCCCACACATAAACAATCAAACCCCTCAATGCAGACATCCTTGCACAATAGTGCAAGGATGCCTGCATTGGTGCTAGGCAGATCAATTTAGCACCAGTGCCAGTACCAAACAACACAGGGGTGAGCCATATTCAATTAAATACGGCGCATTCCTGCGTTGTAAAAATGACAGAGTGCGGCGCTGCCAATTTTGGCGCAGCCTTGCGCACCATTGTTTTCTCCTAATTGTGACAAAGACATTGCTGAAATTAGAACTCCAGGATTAAAAACTCAGATTAAAGAACTAAGGTGGTCATTACAACCCTGGCGGACGGTGTTAAAGTGGCGGTAAGACCGCCAATAGGCCGGTGGTGAACAAATTGCAATTACGACCGTGGCGGAAACCGCCATCAAATACAGCCACTTTAACACTCAGACCGCCACAGTGGTACAAACAAACAGCGCGACGGTCACCGCCAACAGACAGGTGAGAGACAATGTACTGCCCACACTATTATTACAGGCCAATCCGCCACCTTTTCCGGGACGGATTCACCGTGGATAAAAACACAGCGGTAACAGGAATTTCAAAGGGAAAACGCTCACCTCTACACACCCCACGAGGACGAGGACACCATGGAACCTGAGCTCCAAATTCTACCTGCTATAGTCTTCCTGCTCCTCTACCAGGAGCACGAACGCCGGCGGCGAAGACCACGGTGAGTACTGCACCTACGACACAGGGGAGCGGGGAGGCAAAAAACAGGGACACACATACGCAACACCCCCACCCCCACCCTCACCCACTACAACACACACACTAATACATGTTGATACATTACAGTTACACCCCCCAAGCCCCCTGGAAGAATGCAAAGACAAAAGGAAATGATTGTAATGATTTTAATCTATTAAAATCCAATACTCCTAAATATATATACACTATAAACAAATATATACACCAATAATAAGGAAGGGAAGGGGGGGCACCTCAACCGGATGAGTGCACGACGCCAGATCCACGAGGGTGCTCAATGCCCACTGTTCAATCCTGGGGAGTGCAAAGCCACAGTCTCTCAAGTCTCTACAGTGGGTGGTTTGCCCACTGTTCAATCCTGGGGAGTGCAAAGTCACAGTCTTTCAAGTCTCTACAGTGGGATGTATGCCCACTGTTCAGTACTGGGGAGTGCAAAGCCACAGTCTCTCAAGTCTCTCCAGTGGGTGGTTTGCCCACTGTTCAATGCTGGGGAGTGCAAAGCCACAGTCTCTCAAGTGGTTAACAGTCTCCACTGGTTCTGGAGGGGGACTGGTGCCCAGAGTGCTTCATCCTGTGAAGGACAGAGATAGTGGATGCATGTCCCCACTGGTTCTGGAGGGGGACTGGTGCCCAGAGTGCTTCATCCTGTGAAGGACAGAGGTAGTGGATGCATGTCTCCACTGGTTCTGGAGGGGGACTGGTGCCCAGAGTGCTTCATCCTGTGAAGGACAGAGGTAGTGGATGCATGTCTCCACTTGTTCTGGGGGGGGACTGGTGCCCAGAGTGCTTCATCCTGTGAAGGATAGAGGTAGTGGATGCATGCCTCCACTGGTTCTGGAGGGGGACTGGTGCCCAGAGTGCATCACTCACCCCGTGACGGTCCCAGTTGCGTCAGTGCCCCTGCCGCGCATGGGCTAGTGGTGCTTGAGTTGGTGGTGCCCTGTTCAGTGGTGCTTGAGTTGGCGGTGCCCTGTTCAGCTGTGCTTGAGTTGGCGGTGCCCTGTTCAGCGGTGCTTGAGTTGGTGGTCCTTCATGGCCCCAGCGGGTCTTGTGCTGGCTGTGCCATCCTGGGCAGCTGGGCTGGAGCTGGCGGGGCCCTCCTGGGAAGCTGGGATGGTGCTGGTGGGGCCCTCCTGGACAGCAGGGATGGGGCTGGCGGGCCCTCCTGGGCAGCTGGGCTGGGGCTGGCGGTGGCCTCCTGGGCAGCTGGGCTGGGACTGGCGGGGCCCTCCTGGGCAGCTGGGCTGGGGCTGGCGGTGGCCTCCTGGGCAGCTGGGCTGGGGCTGGCGGTGGCCTCCTGGGCAGCTGGGCTGGGGCTGGCCTCCTGGGCAGCGGGGATGGGGCTGGCGGGGCCCTCCTGGGCAGCGGGGATGATGGCGGTCTTCTCCGCCGTGCTGCTCTTCCCAGACTTGCCAGGTTTCCTGTGGCCCTTCCCCACCTTGGGAGGTGTCACAGCTGAGTCCACACTCCCACCGAGACCCCTGGGAGCGGCTTGGGTGGCTGGAGTCTTCCCCCTCTCCCGCCGGGCACTGGCCAACTTCTGATGCTTCACGGGGGGGACTGGCTGTGCTGTGGCTCCATGCCACACTGGCTGTCCTGGTGGCCGGTGCACTCCACATACCTGTGACGACAGGCACCACTGGTCCCGGAGATGTTGTGGCTGAGGTGCTAGTTCGGGACCTATGAGATGGACGGGGAGGGGAGTTGTGGGAAAAAGGTCAAGGCTGGACAGGAAAGGTTTTTTGGACACACTGGGATGGGTAGCTGCAGGGGGTTTGGGAGTGGAGGAAGAGGTGGTGGTAGTAGGAGGTGTACGTTTGGTGACTTTGGGTGCAGGTGCATGCACTGGAGGCTGTTGTGAGGTGGATGGCTGTTGGGTGGGTGTGTGCCTGCGTTTGTATATCTTGGGAGGGGGCGTCACAGACACACTGGGACAGGACACAGGGGACGTGTGAATGGTAGTGGGGGTGGTGACTGCATGTGAGTGGCGTGTACTGGTGGGTGTGCTGGTGAGGGACGTAGTGGCTGTAGAGGTAGTGCATGCAGGTGTCTGTGTAGACGAGACTGGGAGGGAGGAGGGAGACGACGAGGAGGGGGACACAGTGGAGGCAGTGGATGTTGCTGTGTCTGCATGTGTCTGATGCTTACATGAGTGACTGTGGGATGTGTGGTGGTTATGTTTGCCTGAGCTTCCCTTGTGTGGTGAGGTGTGTGCAGGCTGGTCTGATGGTGTGCTTGGGATAGGCAGAGGTACAGGGGATTGGGTCTGGGTGGAGGAAGTTGGAGGGGGGAGGCTAAACACAGGGACAATGGATGCCATCAGTGCTGAGGCCAGAGTTTGAAAGGCTTGGTGAAGGTCCGCCTGACCAGAATGAATGCCCTCCAGGAATGCATTAGTTTGTTGCAACTGCCTTTCTACACCCTGGATGGCATTCAAAATTGTAGACTGCCCAACAGTGAGGGACCTGAGGAGGTCAATGGCCTCCTCAGTGAGGGCAGCAGGGGTGACTGGGGCAGGGCCTGAGGTGCCTTGGGCGAAAGTGATACCCACCCTCCTGGGTGAGCGGGCACGGGGCGAAGGCTGAGCGGCTGCTGGGAGGGCAGTGCTGGTAGGGGGGTGGCGGCTGTACCTGTAGATGCGGGGGGCACAGATGTTGCCGCCACAACAAGGGAGCTCCCATCAGAGGACGTGTCGCTGGTGTCAGCTCCTGTCCCCGCCGTAGAGCTCCCCTCGCCCTCCGTCCCACTGGTGAATTCTGAGTCCGTAGTGTGGCCCTCCATGGCCATGTGGGATGCAGCTCCCTCATGCTCCGGTGCCACTGCTCCTCCGCCTGATGATGCTAATGCACACAAGAACAGGGAGACCACAAAAAGGGGGTGGGGGAAACAGAATAAAGACATGTCGAGTGCATGGATTACCGCTACACTTGGCGAACAAGACAGACACAGAAGCCCCCTGTACTACGCCGCACTACTGGGCTCTACAGTGCAATTCCTGGGAAATGGCCTACAAGGCTATGGGTGACATCTGCACACATAAATGACACAGGGGCATGAATAGCTGTACTTGCCACTCTACAGAGGTGGGATGGGAGGCCACAGGGCCATGTATTAAGAAGGGGCCTAGCCTACGGAACTCGCCCTGGCCTAGGGAAACCCACAGCCCTCCTCCCCCACCCAGACAACTCCACTGTGCGCAAAGTCAGCAAAATGAGAGTGAACTCACCCCCTTGTGTCTGCTGTGATGCCCTCAAGCACCCATCCAACTCCGGGTAGGCCACCGCCAGGATCATGAACATCAGGGGGATCATGGTTTGACGGGCACCCCTCCCACGTTGGGAGGCCATGCCCAGCTGAGCCTCCGCCGTCTTCTTGCTCCAGCTGCGAATGTCCTCCCATCTTTTCCGGCAGTGGGTGCTCCGTCTGTGGTAGACCCCCAGGGTCCGGACGTCCTTGGCGATGGCACGCCAAATATCTTTCTTCTGGTGGGTGCTGACCTACATGAAATGTACACAGTAAGAAGAGAAGTCCTTACCGTCAAAGTGAGTGGCCCCCATCCCTACCCTTGCCATGTGGCACATGCACCCACCGTCTTTCATGCATGCAGAACTCTGCCCTCTTCCTTCTTACATCCAGCGCTCCCCACACAGGCATAGCCCATACAACATGCTCCCTGTGTACTTACCTGTTTGTCTGGAGGACGGTAGAGTAGTGTGAACTGGGGGAGGACCCCATCCACGAGTTTCTCCAACTCCTCTGATGTGAAGGCAGGGGCCCTTTCCCTAGATGCACGAGCCATTGTCTCTTCCAGACCGAGGTCACAGCAGTACTTGCAGTGTAGGTCCTCTCCTGTCGAAGATCAGGTATCGAGTGACTGAACAGATAGAAAACGGTGGTCACATCCGTGGCGGTCACGTCTGTGGCGGTGCGTACCATCCCCGCCGGCGTACATCGTCATTGGCTCCTGGGACCCATAGGTATTCTCCGACCGCCTACCGTGACGGTGTACAACGCCGGCGCAGTTACCTCACATCCCATTGTCCCACTTTACAGGTCAGGCAGCCGCCATTTCAGGGGCCCACATGGCCTAACTTCCAACTGCATCACACATACCTAGGCCTAGTCTCAACACACATACAGGCCACCTTTTGTGTATGATTGGTGTTCTGGGTGAACTGTGGGTACGTACCTCTGAGTTGTTTGACTCTGTGGTCGCTGTTGTCCTTCATAGGCACCGTCCGCTGGGACATGTGAGGAGATGGCGGAATCCTCCGGTGTACCGACCGCTGGTGGATCTGTCGACAATGGAGGAAAGACATTTGATAATCACCAACAGGTTTGACCGTGCCACAATCCAGGAACTGCGTACCCAGTTGCAGCCAGACCTGATGTCAGCAATCCGCCATCCCACAGGAATCCCCCCTCAAGTGCAGGTGCTATCAGTGTTCCTTTTCCTTGCAAGTGGGTCTTTTCAAACAACTGTGGCCATGGCATCAGGGATGTCTTAGCCTATGTTTTCCAACGTATTGTCCAGTGTTGTCTGCCCTGCTGAAACACATGCAGAGCTACATCGTTTTCCCTCAGGTGGAGGATTTGCCTACAGTGAAAGGTGACTTCTATGCCCTTGGGCATATCCCCAACATCATAGGTGCCATTGATGGGACCCATGTGGCTTTGGTCCCCCCCCACAGGAGTGAACAGGTGTACAGAAACAGAAAGAGTTATCATTCCATGAATGTACAGATGGTATGTTTGGCAGACCAGTACATCTCCCATGTGAATGCCATGTTCCCTGGCTCAGTGCATGACGCCTACATACTGCGGAATAGCAGCATCTCTTATGTGATGGGTCAACTCCAGAGGCACCGTCAGTTAAATTAAAGTTAATTTCTCATAGATCTGTCCTGCACGGAGAGTAAAGTCCTTGCACATAAAGTGCAACTCGTTTACAGTGTCAGAATCCAATCTATCTAATTCAAGTGTTCCCTCAATCATTTCATTTAATTTCAATTTCAGTCTAGCCATGCTCAAAGTCTTTTCTCCTTCTGGGGTGTTTTTCAAACCTGGCACTTCATTTAGACTGTTTAACTGTTTGGTTAATTGCTGTGCTGATAACCCTTGTAAACTAATGTTATTACTTCACGATATGGGCTGTGGATGAATACAGTATGCTTTCATAGTCTGCTCCTGGGCTAATACAGATGAGCCGGCACAGCATGCATGACATGACACCTCAATCAGTGTACCTACCCTATCACGTGTCTGGTTAAGACCAAAGGATTTCATAGGGGTCATGGCTGGCATCGTAGGCATACAAAGGGACAACCGGACTTTTTGTTACAGGAACTGTCAATGCATCTGTTCTTGACAAATTCATTTGACTTAGCAGGAACGTGAAACCTTTATGTTGACCAGTTTATACTGTACCCAGTGCCTGATTTGACTGATTTGGGGCAACATTCTGTGGTTCACAACTTGTACAGGTGTCTGAATATTAGACATTGACTCAAATTGAGCCAACCCTGCATTATGAATTGGCTGTGGCATAACTGGAACTGTGACATTCTGGGCTGTGTTTACAATTGAAATTGACAGATAAACCGTTGGTACCTATGCAATATTAGCAGTAGGCACATTCAGAGTCATCTAAACCTGACTTTGTGCAACTGGGGCTGTGGCTATACTATGGACTACATTCTGATTTACTGTTTCAACTACATCCTATGGTGGGGGATGATTCTGCAACAACTGGATAATAAATTCATCCTCTAAATCACTTTAGGTGTCCGCTACCTTTTTGTTTTCACCTAACTTCTGTTCTGCATCTTCTTCAAATTTCTTTTTAGCCTTAGATTTAAGGCTTCCATCACTTTCCTGAGTAATTGCTGGGAATAACTTCACTGCATGTGATCTGCTTCCCACATTCTCTGCTCCTCATCCCATCTAGCTTCTGCTAACGTCTTTTCTGCTGTCCTCATTCTCCTTTACAATTTCTGAGCCTCTTTCTGTTTTGAAACTAATTCCTAAATGGCTAGTGCTTCAAATTGTGCATGTCTATTAAGGGGTATTGATTCATACAACATCATCCTCCGACTCTCTAATATCCTTATATGATTAAATGAAAAGTTTCATAACAGGGAAAAGTTAATGTTCACTCAAATGAAAAGTTTAATAACAGAGAAAAAGTTAAAGTACACTTCTTAATTTTCAGCATTGATTTACCCAAAGACATGCTGAAACTCCTAGTTACTCCATTACCTTAAATGCTTGTGTACCCTCAGGTGGAATAGGTTCACCCTTTCTAACTGGAATAAAAGCATTTCCTCTCAGTGCACTCCTTAAAGCTTTGAAAAACTTCATTTTCTCACAACTTTTATTCACAAACACAAACTCTACAAAACCAAGAAGTAATTTTCAATCACGCAATCCTTTTCACTAGCAGTTCTCAACCTATAGCAGCATAGTCTTGTCCACTGATCTGTGAGTGCATTTTCTCATGAACTGACCTATCCTAGCGCAGACCAAATTACATCACACTCACTTCACTCAGCAGTTGTGACTCACTTCAGAGCCATCACATACACCTTTCACATATAGCAAGCACAAAAAACAAACCTGTCTCTTCAATACGGGCAGGACTCAAACACTCTAAAAGCTGTACGGAACTCTCAACTGAGGCCTTTCACACAAACAGCTAGCATCATCTAACTAGTGCAACTCACTATAAAAATATGCTGATGTAGTTATCTAAGCTGAAAAGTGAACAAGAAACCACATTTAGTTATATCTCTCCTTATGGGACAGCAGGCAGGATGTTTTATTGAAGAGACCGATCTCCTTTTTACAAGATCAGTTGACAGCAGCATCAGGACAGTGCAGAGCATATGCTGCACATAGGACATGCTATTAGTACAGAGTTGATTGGGTATATTAGTACTGAAAAGCACAAGCAAATGGGGCAATTATGACTAAAAGGAAATTCAGCAGAAGACTTGGAGAGGGACAAGAGGTGACAGCAGAAGTCTCAGGACAGAAGTAGACTAGACTGACTGTGGCAGGCTACTAGGCAGACTAGCTCTTGCAGAGTACTAGACAGACTCACTCAAAGTTTAAAGGTCTTCCAATACATAGAAAAATCCACGGGCCTTTCGACTGGTCCTGCAGATAGCCTCATCTTACGCTCATGATTCAGCATCCAATGGTAACCGCTGGCACCATCAAGTTTGCAACTATTCTGGATTTTCTCAGAGAAAGCATTTAGTCATTTCAATGATTCAATACAGTTCTGCCAAAATATTACATTTTCTAGTAGGTTGTTACTTCAAAATTCTTTCTCACAGCACATAAAATGAGCTAATCAATTCTCTCATCAATTTTACTAAAGCTTCCTGTCTTGTTCGACAGCGAGAAAAATATTGTTATATAGTTAATACTGAAACACGTTCTTCATCTTTAATACAATAGGATGTTCAACATCACATCAACAACCTAGGAAAAAATTCAGGTCAGCGGGAACAGAATTTGGCAAGTAACTTTCCTCTACTGCTGCAAGAATGAAACTTGAGGCTTAGTATTGATAAAAAGGCCTAAATGCACAATAATGCAATTAATAGACATAAATACTATTGCCCACCTTATAATTGAATCATATATGCATAGCAATACATTTTTCTGCAAAGATTATTTGTGACATATTAGAACACAATTTAAACATGAATTATTTTTCTGCACACATGTAACTCACGTTAATGAATTCATTCAATTAAATATAAGTACAATTAATTCATGATAATTTCATACTCCGGACATACTTAATTTCTACTATTTTGTTTAAAATGAATACATTGAACATTCATTCATGTCAATAATTCACTCAAATGTAAGTGTGCAATATCTCATGTTAAATCATGAGGTCAAATACGAAGGGACCCACATTCACCACCATCATTTAAACATGCACAGTTTACATTTCCATATTAACTTTTTCTGTTAGAGTTGAAATTAAGTTTTGTAAGTTGCCATATGTTAATTTCTTTGCCACTAATGTATTAGTAAAATTTGATCTCTATCAGTTTGATGCAGGACCAATTTTGAAATAGATATAGTCTCACAGCCTAACATATTTTCGGAATGGTCATCATTCATAGAAATAGATGCTTATTCTTAAATGAAATTTTTATTTCTAAATGATTTGTTTTCATTATTTTTTTACAGTTTAGGTCCATAAAATGCATCTTATGAACTCGACAATCATGAAATCATCTTGTAATGGAAACAGGAAAATCTTGCTCACTATTATCTGGATATCAAGCACTAATGTTGAGTAATTTGAACTCACTCTATGCACTATAAACACATGAAACAGGTGCTCAGACTAGCAAAGCATTTACCTTAGATACTTTGAAAATCCAGTGGGAATGTCAAGGAGGAAAAGTGCGAACAGAACCCAATGTTCCTACCAGCAAACTAGCATCCAAAATATATTACTTATGACACATATTTGCCAGATAGAAAAAGGGGAATTGGATTCCAGAATACAAACAACACTGACCTCTAGCCCCTTCGGAACACTTGAATGAGTAAGTTTTAAATGGCTGTTGAATTCCTGATGATTAGGCGAGGCTAAATATGAGCAAAAAATATTCTTTGTTTGACTCATTTTTATATGAGTGCATAGGTCTCTTATCTTTACCTAACATATACCATATTTGGCTAATTATCTAAAGCGTCAAATAACGTTGACTAATGTTGGATGTTATGTCTCTAATTAGGAAAACACCAATTAATTGGTGTTTACATAGTCTTAAAATAACATAAATTAACTTGACCCATTGAGTACCCATATGGTTTTCTCCTATGAGTGTATGGTTATCGGAAAAGAGTAAATATGGAACAAATATTTCATAACATAAAAGAAATGTGACAGTCCATTACATAATTTGCCCAAACATAGGGTCCAAATTAGATATTTGGGTCAGGCTATCCTCTGCCAGGGCATAAGAGTATTTTACTCCATTACCCTGGCACAGATCCCAACTGCCAAATTTATATACGGCTGTTGGGGGTGAAACACATTTCTAGAAATTATAGTAACCACCATTGAGGTAGTTCCTGTAAATGGATTCTAATTATGAAGTATGACCACATCTATCATGATGGAGCCTTATGGTAAAGATATAATTTATTCAATGTGGTTCCTGTGAATACACAGTTGCTTTGACATATGGCTCCATCAAACATGATGATACCATACATGTTTCTTTTTTTACATTTTCAAAAACAAAATCCAATGTCTATTTTGTTTTTGAAACTAAAAAACAAAACAAATCCCACCTCACCACCTCCACGGCAAGGAGGGCATTTTTATGTTTTAACTGCCTCTTACCACCAGGATTTTCCTGGCAGTGATGGTCAGTAAAAATGGCAGTGCCCATCTCAGTTGTGCCGATTAAAGGCACAGGTGGTCCTTACGGGGGAAGTGTAATCCTACACTTCCATGACAATAGTTTACCTAAAAGAACCATTCTTACAATTAGGGATCATTTATACATTGAATTCATATTTTTTACAGCAAAAGCAGTCTCAAAATTCAAATAGTAACCACTATTTCTTAAAGGTGCTCCTATTCAATGGTGGAGCAGTGCAAAAGTGACAAAGTGAATAAATAGTGCACTGGTGATATATACAATGCTATATACATGTGACTGAAGAGAATAGTATGATGTTCATAGAGACACTTGTATCTTGAGTGTCAAGAAATCCACACTCCAATTAAAAACAGTCCACATCTGAAGATTATCCAAGTTTCAACCCACAATGTCACATTACTCAGAAACAGGTCATCATCAGAACAGACCATTAAAAGGAGACACCTTAAAATAAAGAGCGAGATCTTGTATCAAACACTGAAGATTAAATGTAATGTGTGTTAAACATTTGACTCATAGGTTTATGACATACCAAAGGATTTTATGGCTGGAAGTTCAAGGATATTCCCCTCATATTGTGTCAATCCTTCTGGCATTACTGAAAGGGTTATAAAAAGAGAGCACTCACTTAAATGGTCCCAGAATGAGTAACAATAATCAGAGGTATCTGTCACCGGTTGCACTAACCCGAAGGACCATATCAAAGAGAACTACATTAGAAATCCATCACAACCTTCATCTATTTAATATTAGGAGTGGTGTTGGTGTCTATAGATTTCCTAGACAGCCTACAGATAGAGAGGATAAAGGCTACATTATAATCTGCCCCATTATACAATAAATACATTTGTAAGCAATGGTGCACATGCAGTTAATCATAAGACCCGGCCACCTGGGGTCAGATAGGCAGTGTGGGTTAAAAAAGACCCTATCATTCCAGCAAACAAGAAAAGAATGGGTTAATTTCTATGAGTGTTAGTGCTCTGCATGGAGAACAGATAATAAATGTCAGTGACATTGTATCAGTGAGAGACTCAACACCGACTCAACACCGCTAAAGAAAAAAACATTAAGGCTGTTGTCATTTAGCCCATCACTCAAGTAACAATTCGAAGAGCCCCCAAAGTGTGAGTAAACCTACAAAGAGCATAGGGCAATCTGTGTTAAAGAGGACAGACTGAACTGCTGTGTGGACTGCTGACTAAAGCCGAATAGCTTGCATTATTGGAGTCTGACCGAAGCCAGTGGCCCGAAGTTAGAACCAGCTAAATACATCAGTATGACGGTGCGTAACGTGCACGAGGGGAAGTCTAAATGATGTCAAACTATATTCTTTAAAGGGATAAAGTAGCTTCTAAACCAAGTTCACAACAAGCCATATTAAGACTGCGAAAGAAAGTAAGATGATGGTAACTCCAACTTTTTACTTTGAAAGGGGAAATTATATTTAACTCTCATTGGCTGCTATATGATGTGAAGTCCTGAAAACATATTATAGCTGATCGCTTCCGAAAAGCTAATATTGCAGAGTAAAGTGATTAACTGTGTGGGTGTGTGCGTGTGTGCATGCTGCATGTAAAATTATTTTTAGTTACAGAATAGAGGAAAACATGTGTAACTTGTCTCAGATCCCGATTTCACTTAAAGGCCATGTCATTATCAATTTACAAACACAGAAAAATACTGTACTCTCACTGGGATATCATGTGTGGTGAAGGTCTGAAAACATAACGCTGTAAAACTTTTCAAAATAGAAAAATAAATAGTAAACTTGTGGTAATGGCAAGTGTTTTAAGCTCATGGCCATGGTTTGAAGAAAACATATGGACCCCTAAAAACAGTGCAAGGTAGAACTTTATGAAACATGTCATTCTCAATTTACTGCTGATGCTGAACGAGATGACGTAGGCCAATACCGTTTATATAAAGGCATCCTGTTTCCAGTCTTCAAGAGTATTCAAGCCAAGGGTCACTGTATCACATTTGTCAATCCAAAATAAGATAACGTGATCATCCGTTAGGGGAGAGGGGTGGGAGGGTGTTGTGTGGTGTGTGCATGCATGGGGGTGTGAGTGTGTAGAGGGGTTGTGTGAGTGCGTGTATGCATGCAGGGGGTGTACTGTGTGAATGGGAAATGTGACGTGTATATAGTTGTGCATGTGTGCATGTATGTGTGCGTGTATGAGGTGTGAGCGTGCGAGTAGGGCGTGTGGGGTTTGTGGGTTTTTTATGGGTGTGGGGGGGCAGGGGGTGGGAGGAGGGGGTCCTACCACCTTTGAAGGTGGTAGGGGGGTCGTGGGTGTTGGGGAGGACTCAGGTGAGGGGGAGGGGAGAAGGAGAGACCCCAATCAGTGCCAGGGAACGAATTTCCTTGCACTGATAGTGCCTACCGCTATGGATTTTGTGGTGGTGCAAAACCCTACGAATTCTATGGCGGTATGCGGGATCCTGATACCGCCGGTGGTCTAGTGACGGCTGCCGGGCTGGAGAATGAAGTCTCCAGCCCAGCAGTCGTTACCACCCTGGTGGTCGGTGTGTTAAAGTGGTGGTTTTGGATGGCAGTAACCGCCATGGTCAAAATCCATTTTTTTTTACCATCGGCCTGTTGGCAGTATTACCGCCGCTTTAACACCGACTGCCAGGGTTGTAATGAGGGCCTTAGTTTGTCCCCTCGCTGTGGTCCCAGAAAAACCTGTTCGATCACTTGCCACTTTAAATCGTCACTGTTTTGTTGAAATCTCTGGTAATGCTCCACCAGTGGGGCTCCTGTGGTGCCATATTTTATTCTTCTTCTATGTTGCAGGATTCTGCATTTCACCTTCTGTGTTGTTTGTCCTATGTAGATAAATTGCCTGGAAAGATAAGGTTTCCCTTATCCCACACTGCCCGTCTGACCCCATACAGTTAGTTCTTATGACTGACTGCATGACCATCAAATTGCATGGATGACATCCTGTGCATTACAGTTACTGAAACCTGTAAGAGTAATACCTATATTCCTATAGGCGAAGTTGCTTGTGTTTCGATAAAACTTACAAGCCCCGCACTGGCCACATTTGAAGTGTCCAGCTATTGCCGGGAATCCCCACAATGTCTTTTTTTATTTTTTATTTTTTATAAAGAATTTTTATTGATTTTTGCAAAAGAAAAAATAACCATAATACAAAGGTCATAACACGATGCCAACGGGCATCCAACATCCAACATTGGTCGAACCTGCGATCCCAGATAGCACTAATATTAGAGATAACAGATAACATAGTATTCAGGAGCCTAGTGCGGCCTCCCATTTCCCCCATATCCTATTATATTTATTCGGACATCCTCTAGCCTCATATACAAGTTTTTCACTCTGCGCACACCAATCCACTCCCTGTCTCCATTTAGCCAACGATGGGGCATTCTTGGCCTTCCAGTTTGCCACTATGTCCCTCTTAGCCACTAAGCACGCCACCCCAAGGAAAATTCGATCTGGTCTCCTTAGCTCGACGTCACCCATGATCCCGAGGAGGAGGGGTAGAGGCTCTCTCTCTATATTCTCCTGCAACACCTCAGAAATCTCCCCCAGGACCGCTCCCCAATAGGCTACCATGGCCGGGCAGGTCCACACCATGTGGAAGAAGTCAGCTGTAAGGTTTCTGCAGCGAGGGCACTCCGCGTGGGGGGCGGAGGCCCGCTCTGTGTAGTTTGTCGGGTGTGAGGTATGCTGTGTGCAAAAAGTACGTTTGTATCAATCTGAAACGGGTGGCGATCGCCAGGGCCCGCGGGGCCATTAGCGCCTCACCCCATTCCATCTCTTCCATGGGGCCCACCCACCCCTCCCATCTCTGGTGAAGTACCCCCAGGGAGCCCGAGGTGCCGGAGACCAGGGTGCGATATATCTGGGAAACACCTCCCCTACCCAGGCTCCCCATCAATGCCTTGGCCTCCATGAGGCTGCATTCAGGTATGTTTTCCCCCTCTCGGATGTGTACTGATAAGGCATGTCGGAGCTGGAGGTATCTGTGGAACTGTGTCTTGTTTAATGAAAAGTTTTTCTGGAGATCTTCAAAGGACCGTATGTGTGACCCATTCCAGACATCGCCTAGTGTGGAGATGCCTATGTTGTCCCAGTTCCGAAACCCCTCCAAGCCCGCCACCTCCACCAATTGCCTCCCATGCCACAGTGGGGTCTTCTGGGTAAGTCGTCCCCACCACCCCGTTGACTTTTGAGCCGTCCGCCATCCCTGTAGAACCACCCTGGTCACATCTGGGACGTCTCGAGAGATCGGACCTCCATAGAGGGTGTCCAAAATCCGTGGGTAACCCATCGTTTGGAGCTCCAGTCGGTACGCCGGGTCTGTCCACCCACCCCCCATCCAGTCATTAATCACAAGTACTTGTGTCGCGAGGTGGTAGGAGTGGATATTGTACATGCCCAAACCTCCATCATATACATCCCTCTGGCAGGTTTTGAGCGCTAATCGTGGGCGGGCTCCGCTCCATATAAATTGGCGCACCAATGAGTCCATTTCCCCAAACCATTTCCTAGGGATGGGATGGGGAAAATTTTGCAGGAGGTAGAGGAGCCTAGGAAGGATCATCATCTTATAGAGCGCGATTCTACCGAGCAGGTTAAGGGGGAGTGTCCTCCAGTGTAGGAGATCACTTCTGATTTTTCTGGTTAACGGTGTAAAGTTAAGTTCCCATGTCAACTCAGGGAGAAGTGAAATATACATTCCCAGATATTTGAAGCTATTTCTTCATACTGGAATGTTTCGCTGCCAGTCCACACAATCCCCGGAGCGGTGTAGGGGGACCAGTAGGGACTTGGCGGGGTTCAGGATCAGCCCCGAGGCTTCCGCGAAGAGGCCCAGGATCTCTAGCACGCGGGGGCCACTTTTAGCCGGGTTGGATAGGTATAGGACATCGTCTGCGTATAGCGCCACACGGTCTTCTGCACAGGCAGGCCAGGACCAGCCCTCGATCAGGGGATCTCCTCGCAGCAGTATCGCAAGAGGCTCTATCATTAATGCGAAGAGCAACGGGGATAGCGGGCAACCCTGCCGGGTTCCGCGGCCAATAGGGAATGGGTCAGAGACCACTCCATTCACCCGGACTCGAGCTGTCGGTTTGGAGTACAGGAGTCTCACCAGGCCTCAGAATCTGGGACCGAGTCCATTTTTCTGCAAGACCAGTTCAAGGTAAGACCAATCCACTGTGTCAAAGGCTTTTTCAAAGTCCAGCAAGAGTAATGCCAAGTGTGCGTGCGACAGAGTATTGCGCTGTGCCAGAGCCAGATGCAACCGCCTAATGCAGTGCCTGGTGCTACGAGTGGGCATAAAGCCACACTGGTCAGAGTGCACTAGTGTAGGCATTATCTCTTTCAGTCTAGAGGCCAGGGTCGAGGAAAGCACTTTGATCTCAATGTTTAGAAGTGAGATGGGTCGGTATGCCGAACAATGTCTCGATGGGGGCTGAGTTTTGGGAATCACTACTATTGTCGCCTGGTCAATCTCGGTGGGAAATCGGCCTAGTTTCTCGGCTTCCCCATACATGTTGAGTAAGTGGGGACCCAGTATATCACTGCATTTGCTATATAGCTCTGCCGGGAATCCGTCAGGGCCGGGGGTCTTGCCCGATGCCAGGCTGGAGATTGCACTGGTGATCTCTGCAAGGCTAATAGTTTCATCTAGCCTGTCTCTTGCCTCCAGGGAGATCCTGGGGAGAGTGATCTCATTCAGGAGGGGAGTCTCTTTCTCAATAGCGGGGCGGGGGTGCATTGCATAGAGGTGGGCATAGTAGGACGCGAAACTTTGTGCGATTTCAGCTGGTGTCCTAGAGAGGGCGCCCGAGGGCTCCAAAATCTCAGGTATAACCCTGCTGGCCAGAGGACGCGCGGCCAGCCAATGTAGGAGCTTCCCATTTTTGTCCCCCCAGCCATATATACGGGCCACCGAAGCTCTCCAAATGCACCTGGCTGAATCTAGCATTATGTGTTTAATTTCTTCTCTAACCATAGTCAACTGTCTCAGGGCAGCGGCAGACGAAGAAGTCATTTGTTGGCGTTCCAGTCTCAGAGCCCTGGCCTCCAGGTCAGAGATCTGGGAGTTCCTGTCCCGCTCGCGGGTACGGAGAAGGTACTTGGCATTCCCTCTGAGGGTAGCCTTACAGGCGGCCCATAATGATCCTGGGGAGCGGACCGACCCCAGATTCAGATCGAAGTATTGAGTTAGTTGATTTCTGATCTCTTGGGTGTAGTCTTTGTCTTGTAAATACCATGCGTTTAGGCGCCATACTGGGACGTTTGGAGGGATCCGCTCCACCCAGTCGGACCCGCACAGGTGCGTGGTCCGAGACTCCCCGGGGGAGTATCTCTGCCCCTGTGACACTCGAGAGGTCCAGAGCAGACATGAATACCAGATCAATTCTGGATTGCGTCCGGTGGGCGGCCGACGTGTGGGTGTACCGGCAATCCCTAGGGTGCCAAGTTCTCCATACCTCGCAGAGGCCAAGGCTCTCGGTTCAACTAGTAAGAGCCGAAGCCCTGGCTAATCTACTGGCCGTAATCTCGCCGGATACATCCAAATCCGGATCGAGAACCGCGTTGAAGTCCCCCCCCAGCAGGGTGGTCCCCTGGGGCAATCCCACAACCACTCGGCGAAGCGAGTGCAAGAAGGCATCAAGTCTCGTCGGGGGGGCATACGCAGATATAAAATTTATCGGAGTTCCATGAAGAGTCCCCGTAGCCACTACAAATCTGCCCTGTGGGTCGGCCTGTGTTGCTGTGATCACCACAGGCAGAGAGCGGTGAAGTAAAATGGCTACCCCTCTAGAGCCCCTGGAGAAGCCTGCGTGGTATACTCTGTCATACCCTCCCCGTATGAGCATGGGGCACCTAGTCCCAAGGAGGTGGGTTTCCTGCAGAAGGACCACTAAGGGGGAGTATCTGCGGAGAGTGTTAAATACTGCTGACCTCTTAATCTTATCCAACAGACCATTTACGTTCCAAGAAAGAACCTGAGTTAATGAGTGCGATGCGTGAATTGTATAGATGGTGCATAGGGCTGAGTGTCAGGCTGTGGACCCAGGGACGACCATTTCAAACAAAACAGTAAGATAATAAGGAAGCTAAGCAACTTCTTCCTATCTAGGCTAACTTCAAAAACCCCTCCCCCCAACCACCCTCCTCCCCATACTCCCACCCCGGAAGCATCTGTCGCCCAAATACCCAACCAAAACCAGACAGCCAGCAGGACTGTCCTTGGGGTGGAGTGGTGGACCCCTCCATATAGTCGGATCAATTACAATTAGTGGTGACCTGCCAAGTCTCAGGTATCTTATAGTAGAAAGGCATGACGCCTTCTGTAGTGACCCTTGTAAGGTCTGCATAGGTGAAACGGACATCTCAAGTCATTTTGGACTCCCATCAGCAGGTGTCAAGTGTGTCATATTAACCAAGGACCGGGGACTGACTCAGGCCGTTATCATCTGCCGTTTGGCCTGGGATCTGAGGCCCAGAAGGGTCCGTGGGTTTCTTCTCTGTTTGTGAGCCAGAATCTCGGATTTCCTCATTGTTGTCCAAAATGTTTGTGTCTTTCGGTCTCCCTCTCCGGGATCTGGTGCGCCTCCGGCTCCTCCGGGGGCCTCCCGGGGTGAGGGGTCCGACCCGAGGGGCCCCCTCCGTGTGCTCCAGGGGCCCCCTCCGGGCACCGATGCCCTCCTCCGTCAGCCAGTCCCAAGCCTCTTCAGGTGTTTCAAAAAAATGTGCTCGCCCGGCCAAGAGGACCTTGAGCCGCGCGGGGAAGAGGAGCATGTATGAAAGTTGCATCGCTCTAAGTTTCTGCTTAACGTGTTCATACGACCGGCGGCGGATCTGGACCTCACGGGTATAGTCTGGGAAAATTAAGATTTTATGGTTCTCCCATTGAAGATCTTCCGACCTCCTAGCCTCTTTAAGGATATTGGGCCTGATTCTAACTTTGGAGGACGGTGTTAAACCGTCCCAAAAGTGGCGGATATACCACCTACCGTATTACGAGTCCATTATATCCTATGGAACTCGTAATACGGTAGGTGGTATATCCGCCACTTTTGGGACGGTTTAACACCGTCCTCCAAAGTTAGAATCAGGCCCATTGTCTCTATCCTTAAAGTTAAAGAAGCGCGCAATCATTGGTCGTTTTGGGCCGCCCGGTGGGGGGCGCGGGGCCAGTGCCCTGTGGGCTCTTTCAATCGCAAACCAGGGCGAAAGGGACTGGTCCGGCATCCATGCTTTAATCCACCTTTCTAGGAACTCAGATGCCCCACCATCCTCCACGCCCTCCGGAAATCCGATGAAACGCAGGTTGTTGCGTCTTGATCGGTTCTCTGCATCTTCCGCACGACGGTGCAGCTCGCCAGTTCGAGTCTGCAGCTGGGCCACTTTACTTCTAAGGTCGGCTAGGTCGTTTTCAGTCTGGGAGACTCTAGTTTCAACCTCGGTGATCCGGCTCACTGCGTTTCTGAGGTCTTGCCGAACCAGACCCACGTCTTCTCGTACTTCCCCGATCTTAGTCTCCACAGCAGAATGTGATGCTTGAATGGCTTGAAGGATGGCACTCACTCCGTCTGGTGCGGGGCCTCCGCTAGCTGTGTCTCCCTCTCCTCGCTGGCCAGCCGGTGTCGTGAACTGGTCAATCTTTTGCTGGGAAGATGGAGGTTGCTTGTTCGCCTTGTCTCTCCCCATCACGGCATCGGAGACAGGAGTCGGGTAGTTTTCCAATCAAGTCTAGATCCCTTGCACGTTTGCTGTTACTGCGATTATGAGTGCGTGGGGAGAGGCATTCAGGCCCAAGCTGTGATCTTCTTCCCCTTTGAGATCTGATGAGTCCAGTTTCATCTTGGCCCAGTTGCCAATTGCCATTAGGTATTAAGTGCTAAGGGGGGGGGTTGGGCATCTTTCTTCCCTGACTCCTTTCCCCTCCCGCACCCCGTTTTCACTTCGAGTCGGTACCTTCAGTAAAGCCTCGATCGGCCCCGGTGTTAATTACGCTGCTCCAGTGACGCCATGAGGTCACTCAGGGCCATTGCCCTTCCGTTAGTTCGGATCGCGGTGCTGATTTTTCGGCCATATCGGTAACTTTAGCACAGCCTCATCCTGCCTCGATGTCTCCGCCGCGCTCCGTGGACCCCCGGCATGCCTCCGCCGTCACTCAGGGCACCAGGGAGTCCCTCTCTGCAACCGCCCCTCCGCCGCTCCAGCTCCGGCCAGCGGGGTCCTGGGTACAGCGCAGCCGCTTAGCTCCCTCCGCCGCTGTCCCCAAGTTTGCGCACGGCCGCAGCCTCATCCACACGGCGCTCTCTTCCTCCAGACGCAGCGGCGCCGCCCCCACACGCCGCGGGAGCCGCGCTAGGGTCGTAGCCTCAACCCTATCCAGGGTCCTCTTCTTACCCCGTCGCACCTCTGTTCCAGCGCGGCCGCGTCCGGGGGGATCGCCGGTCCGGCCCCAGCTCAGCCGCGGAAGTCAGTCCCGGCCGCCATTTTGTTTTCGGGGACGGGACGGTCGCGGCTCGACAACGGGGGCTGCTTTCGCCAGGAGTTCCTCGCCGGAGCCTCTCAGGGGCCCAGGGGTCACAAGGACTGTCAAAACGACGTCTCCGGCTTGGTCAGGCCACTCTAACTACGGGCGAATGACGGAGGGGTCCAGAGCACTCTCAGAGTGCGACCGCCATCTTGACGCCCGAAGCCGCCGCCGGATAATCCCACAATGTCTTTATAGTAGTTTTACAAGGTTTAGGTAATGTTGCTCTGACCAGGCCATCTTTCAAATTTGGTCCCCGTTTGAAAGAGAATAAAAACAACTCCTTAGAACTGAGGTGCCCCTCTAAGACACCCCAATGTTGTTTGATAATCTTTTTCAATTCATTGCTCACTGGACAGAAGGTAGAGACACAGACAATCCTAGCCATTGAGGTGTTTTTTGTGCATGATTCAAGTAAAAAGTCCGTATGATTGAACCACACCCTCTTCCTGGCTTTCCTCACCAGGCATCTAGGGTAGCCTCTTTGCATAAGTTTCTGTATGAGTATGTCCGATTCCTTAAAATAGTTACACCTCCTACTGCACTTTCTGCGAATACACAGAATTTGTTTTAAGGGTAAATTATCCCATAGACCCATTGGGTGACTACTAGTTTAATGCAATATGGAGTTCCTTTTCGTGGGTTTTCTTAAAAGGCACACAATAATCTTTCCTTCCTCCACACCCACTTATAGGGCCCCATGTGCTGTTCCAAAATTGGCAGGGCAGTGCTGCGTCACTTTAGAAAAGCAAGGATGCACCGTACATACAAAAATATGGTGCACCCGTGTGATTCCCCTAGCTCTGGCACTAAATTTAGCCTCCTAGCACTATCGCAGGGACCCTTGCACCTGTGGTCACCTGTGTTGGGAAGGTGAACCTTCTTGCACATAAACAATCAATAATGGCAATTTGTTAATTTTATGTGTGCTGCAGAATGCTGCAGACAGAGAAAAAGATAATTATCTTTATTTAATGATTGTTTATGTGCAGAAAGGGACACCAGAAACTATCAATAATGGTGTTTTTCTCTTTCTATGAGTGCTGCAGAATCCAGCACACATAGAAAAAGCAAAAACCTGGGGTGGTGGTAGTTTTTGGCACTGCCTCAGGTTTACGATTCCTCGTAAATATGGGGCAGAGTCCAAATGCAATGGTTATTGCAGTGGAATGCCAACAGCAACACCCATTGCATGTTCCTTCCATGCTAAGTGATGCGTGTGAAGGGGCCATATTTACAAGCCAGCATTAATCCACAAAAAGTGGCTTAACGGTGCCTTGTAAATATTGCAGAAGACATTGCACCACTGGAGCGTCGTAAAAAGTGACATGGCGCTGGCACTAGGGACTCGTAAATGAGGGCCTTAGTTCTAGAAAGGGGATGCTATTCTCGCTCTGTTCCTCTGTGAACTGTACGTCCTTGGATCTGGTATTGAGCATGAGTAAAACTGGTGTAATCCATCCAGAGTACCCCTTCACAACAAAATAGCATCATCAATGTATCTACACCATCTATTTGGTCAACAAACGGGTATTCAATAGAAAAAAGTCTGTTGTCTCTCATAGTCACAGAAAAGGATGATGGATGGAATGCTGGAACTTTTCAAACACTCACTCCCAGTCACAGATCTGGGTTTAATCCATTATTCCATATGCAAATCAGCCTTGACCCTGTTACCCATGAAAAAAGCCCAGCCTGAACTGCCAGGCCAGGTTCTCCCTGGACCAGAAAAAAGCATCCTGGGACCAGTTTCAGGGTATCACCCCTCCTCAGCCAGGCTAGTTTGAATCCAGTGGCACAGTGAGCAAGGGACCTCCATCTGGGCATACCGTGACCATTCAGGGGCACTTTATCATAAGTGTTTCCTAGTCAACCATATACAGATTTGCTAGGTTTGGAGCGAATCCTGCTCCCATAGCAACTCCATTCACTTGAAAATAAAAACCAGTGTCAAACCAAACATTTTTGTAGTCATCCCGATTTCCATCAGTTCCACCAAGAACCAACTATGTTCATGTACAGGCTGTTCACGTATGTCCAATAGCTATGATATTATTCTCAAGCCATCCACCTGAGGACTATTGATATACATTGACTATCCATCATGACTAATAAGTCCATGGAAGCATTGAAAGGCATGCCCTCACTGCTGGTGATTAAATGCATACCGTCTCTACTGTATGAGTCAGTTAGAGGTACAAATGGTTTCAGACACAGATCCAAATATTGGCATTTTGGTTCTAGAATGGAACCACACCCAGAAAAAGTGGGCCTACCAGGTGGTTTGTCCATCCATTTGTGAATTTTGGGTAGAGTATAGACAACTGGGATTCTCAGTTGTTTTTTATTGAAAAACAAATATTCATTCTTATTGATAATACACAGGATGTCATCTATGGGACATGGCCCTCATTCTAACCTTGGCGGGCGGCGGAGGCCGCCCGCCAAAGTCCCGCCGTCAGGTTACCGTTCCGCGGTCGAAAGACCGCGGCGGTAATTCTGACTTTCCCACTGGGCTGGCGGGCGGTCGCCTTCAGACCGCCCGCCAGCCCAGCGGGAAAGAGGCTTCCACGATGAAGCCGGCTCGGAATCGAGCCGGCGGAGTGGAAGCTGTGCGACGGGTGCAGTTGCACCCGTCGCGTATTTCACTGTCTGCGCAGCAGACAGTGAAATACATTTAGGGGCCCTCTTACGGGGGCCCCTGCAATGCCCATGCCAGTGGCATGGGCACTGCAGGGGCCCCCAGGGGCCCCGCGACCCCCCCTACCGCCATCCAGATTCCGGCGGTCGGACCGCCGGGATCTGGATGGCGGTAGGGGGGGTCGGAATCCCCTCGGCGGCGCAGCAAGCTGCGCCGCCTTGGAGGATTCAATGGGGCGGCGGTACACTGGCGGGAGCCCGCCAGTGGTGCCGGTCCGACCGCGGCTTTACCGCCGCGGTCGGAATCCCCATTGGAGCACCGCCGGCCTGTCGGCGGTGCTCCCGCGGTCCTCCGCCCTGGCGGTCTTTGACCGCCAGGGTCAGAATGACCGCCATGGTGTCCAAGTCAACTTATCTACATAGCACAAACAACACAGAAGGTGAAATTCAGAATCCTGCAACTATGGAGCAGACTAAAATGTGGCACAGCAGGAGCCCCACTAGTGGAGCATTACCAGAGATTTCAACATGACAGTGACGATTTAAAGTGGCAGATGATCTAACAAGTTTCACCGGAACCATGGGGAAGAAACAAAGCAAGACTTCTCTCCAGAAGGGAATTATTTTGGATGACAAGTGTGATACGGTGAAATGGCATTGCCCTACAAGATCTTGTCCAGCATCAGTAATACTGTATTGAGAATGACATGTTTCAGAAAGTACCGTCTTGCACTATTTCAAGTGGTCCATATGGTTTCTTCAAACCATAACTATACAACTGAAAAACTTCACATTACCACAAGTTTACTACTTGCAGTTCTATTTTGAAAAGTTTTCCAGTGTAATAATTTCAGACCTTCGCCGCACATGACAGCCCAGTTGTGTTTGAAGTGTTTTCCAGTACATTGTTTTCAAACCTTCACCGTACATGACAGCTCCATGAGAGTGTAGGATTTTTTCAATTTGTAAATTTATATTGACACGCCCTTTAAGTGAAATTGGTATCTTAGACACATTACACACGTTTACCTTTTTCTGTAGCTCTAAATAATTTTACATGCAGCGTGCACACAGTTGATCATCTTACTTTGCAACTTTTGCTATGCAGAAGTGATGGGCTATAAAATGTTTCCAGGAGTTCACAGCATAGGGCAGCTCGATCAGAGTTAAATATAATTTTCAAAGCTGATGTTCCTATTCACTTTAATACAGACATTACCCTGTTACTTTCATTTGCAGTCTGTTGTAAACTAGGGTTATAAGAATCAAGGGGCCAGATGTAGGTAATTCTTATTTTGCAGTTCCTAAATAATGACTCCTTAGAAATAGCTTTTTGGGAAATGCAAAATGGTATGTACCAAAATAGAGATTTCCTAATAGCAATTACTACAGTGTAGGAATCCCCATTAGTAAATCGCTATTTAGGTAATACCAAACTATTTGTTCCTGTGTGTCTAAAGGCCCATAGGTACCATGGTGAACATCGCCCTTGCAAAAGCAAAGGCGATGTTCAGCCTTCGTCTCTCTCTTGCTGCACCCTGAAAAAAGGGGCATGGGTGCACTTTTTGCACTTTTAAAAAAAGCACTTTGGAGTGTTTTCTTTAAGGTCACGATTACCATCGACTTTGAGACTTTGCATAGGAAATCGGGGATCCCTATTTGCGATTTCCTATTTGGGTGTCGCAAAATGTGATTTCTGCTGAGTAGAAATCTCATATTGTGATTCCAAAAATGGCCTTTGTACATGCCAAAAGCCTATTTAGCATTCTTAATGGGTTGAAATAGCTGTTGGGCCCATTAAGAAATGCTAAATAGCTTCGTACAACTGTCCCTTCATCCCTTTAAAGAATATGGGTTGATACCATTTAGACATCCCCTCATGCATGTTACGCACCGCCATGGTGATGTGTTTAACTGGTTCTAGCTTCACGCTAACGGCTTCGGTTTGACTCTGAAATGGCAAGTTATTCGGCCTTAGTCAGCAGTTCGCACAGATCTCTGGTGAGTTTGCCCAGCTGTTTAGCCTGTCCTGTTTAACAAAGAGATTGCCCTATACTCTTTGTAGGACACTCACACTTTGGGGGCCCTTCAAATTGTTACTTGAGTGATGGGCTTAATGGCAACAGCCTTAATGGTTATTCCTTCAGCGGTTTTATAGACTCTCACTGATACAGTGTCAGTGACATTTATTATCCGTTCTCCATGCAGAGGACCGACACTTTTAAAAATTAACCCATTCTTTTCTTGTTTGCCAGGTCTTTCTAAACCCACATTGACCACCTGACCCCACACAATCAGGTCTTATGATTAACAGCATATGTACCATTGCTTACAAATGTATTCATTCGATTATGGGGCAGATTGTAGAGTACCATTTATCCTCTCTTTCTATAGACTGTCTAGGAAATCTACAGACGCCGCTCCTAATATTAAATAGATGGAGGTTGGGATGGATTCCTGACGTGGTTCTCTTGGACACTTTCCCTCGGGTGAGTGCAACTGGAGACAGTTACCTCAGATTATTGTAACTCGTTCTGGAACCATTTAAGTGAGTGTTCTCCTTTTATAACCCTTTCAGTATTGATTAAAGTATTGATGCAAGCTTTGAAGGGAATACCACATGAGACTCCTGCCATAATATCCTCTGGTGTCACATACACCTATGAGTTAGATGTTAAACATGAATGGCATTTAGGGGCACATGTATGTACGTTTTGCGACTCGCAAATGGGTCACAGCGCTATTTGGGACCGTGCAAAACATGAAATGGTATGTACAAATGCCATTTGGGAGTCCCAAATAGCGATGCCACCAATTACCGAATCGCAAACATTTGTGACTAGATTTTGTGACTCGCAAATAAGAAATCGCAATTTGCGACTCGCAAACCGAATGTACATGGTGGTCACAAATTGCGATTTTGCCATTTTGCACAGGTAGATTAGCACTGATTCCAAACAGGTGGTATGCAGAACCAAAGTATAAAAGCAGACCCAGAAGGCATCAGGGTTTTCCAAAATGGCTGCATTCTACGTAAGTGCATGGAGGAGGCGATTCCAGGCTGACCAGCAGAGGAGGAGGAGGCGGAGACTAGAGAGGATACACAGAACCAGGCAGACCATATTTCAACAGTCTAAGGAGGAAATATATGAGAAATATAGACTGAGCAGCACAGTCATCTTAGAGATCATTGAATTGCTGAAACCTCAGCTAGAAAGCCAAACCCTGTGCAGCTGCTCCATCCCCACACCTGTGCAAGTGCTGTGCTGACCGCACCTCTTGGTCTCGGGTAGCTACCAAGGGGTGATTGCTGTAGCTGGTGGGGTGTCCCAAAGTGCCCTGTCATGATTCTTTAGACGGTTATCAGATGCCATACTCGCACACATGTCCAGATACATTTACCTTCCCAGGAATGTGGAGGAAAAACACAACTCCAAATTGGACTTCTACAGAATTGCCAACTTTCCCCATGTAATAGGGTGTGTGGCCGGGACACATGTAACCATATTTTCCCCTGCAAATCTGAAATATGTGTTCCCCAATAGGAAATGTACTCAATTCCTCAACATCCAGGTGGTATGTGATGCCCATAGTGTCATAACCGATAAAGTGGCAAAATATCTGGGGAGCACACATGATGCGTACATTTTCAGGCACAGTGGGATACACTAACGCCTAGAACATGGGGAGTTTGATGATGGATATTTATTAGGTACTATGTAGTACCCACCAATGTCATAAATACATGTCACTGCATAACCAGGTGAAGCCATCCTCATTTTTGCTGTTTTGTTACACTGGTGACAGTGCATATGCTCCAAGGCCATGGATACTCCCCCCATACCTAACACCTGCTAATCAGAATGAGAGGTGCTACAACATTGGATACCAAGCAGTAAACAAATATTTTGTAACAAAACCTAACACATTCCACTCATGTGCCTTAGGATAAACCTAGAGACATAAAATCACACCCTCCTACGGCTACGACCACCATGGCCTGTGCCTGGCTGGCCCACAGATGTCTGGCGGGCAATGCTACTACGCAGGATGCAGGCATCTGAGGCAGAAATGTTTCTCACACTCGATAAGTCCTCAATGTCCTGAGGGGTTTCACCAGTGCCTCTTGCTGCCTGGGTGGTATGAATAAGGTCCACAGCAGCAGCAATGCATCCTAATCCCCTTGCCATATCTCCATCAAAATGCCCTAGTTCAACCTGGAGCGTGACAGTGCGTCTTGACAGGCATGTGGTTGTGGTGGCCAGGCGGGCAATGGACTGACTGAGCCGGTCCAACCGTGCAGCTGTGTTGCACTCATTGCGCCTTACATGGGCCCAATCTGCCACCATTTCCCTACATAGGTCTGTGATGGCAATGGTGAGGTTGACCATGTTGCTATTCATGGTGGATAATTGTGTTTCCACATTCCCAAATCCCTGTGTGAGAGTCTGTTGCATATGGTATAGATTCCGGTTCATCAACCACATGTGTTTGTTTTGCAGGCTGTGACTGCTGAGTAGGGATGCCTCCAGTCCCAGGAATAGTTGTGTACTGGCATCCTCCTCACCTGTATCATGTGTCAGGCGATGCCTTCTATGCCCACACCCTGGTGATCTCTGTGGCTGGCTCTCACCCATCTGTGGCCCGGGAGTCAGGTTTACACCCTCATTGTCCACATCTGTGTCCTCTGTTGTTTCACGTGCATGGGTAACAATTGGTGTTGTGTTGCACTCCTCTGAGGAAATGCTGACTGCCTCCTCTGCTCCCATGGTGGCATCATCACCTCCCTCCAAACTTGGGTCATCAGTGGATACCTCAGGGAGAGCTGTGGGACACAGGGGATACACTGTCAGTGCCTCTCAGATGTGTGGCTTATCAAAATAAAAGTTCCTCAAAATTTGGACTACTGTAGTACATTACCCATAATGCACTGACCTTGAGGCAGACTTATAGGCATGGAACTATTTGTATGATGCATGTTTTTGTTAACTGTGGTTGTGTGCATAGTGCCTTGAAAAAGAAAAGTGTGAATAAGTGAGATGTGCTACTTTTGGAGGTTTCTGGTGCTGAACTGTCCAGGTTCCCAATTCCAACAACAGCTTCTGGCTCCAGTGTGGTCTCCACCATGCTCTCAATTGCTGTGGGTGGTGGTACTGTGGATGGTCTCCCACCTGTTCAATGAGTCTCCTTTATCCGCTCTGCAGCCCTTTACTTGGTTCTTGACCTTAGGTCATACCATCCTTTGCGTACTTCCTTGATGGAGCGGTGACTGACTCCAATGGCATTGATTTTACTTTGTATGTTCAGCCATATTTGCTTTTTCTGTGAGTCAGGGACATTCATTGCCTCTCGGTAGCCATGCGCTATATAAATCTGGTTAACATAACATAACAGTGCTGCCTTCCCAAACAGGACCACAAGGAGTAGGCAGCACTCCTCAGTGAGGACCTCCAACTCTTTGTCTGAGAATTTTAGCTTTCTCTTCCTCCCTGCAGTGTTTGCCTCCTTTGTTTGGCTTGCCATGGCTGCAGTTGCTCCTCTCAGCTGGGTGTACCTCTGCTGTATGTGTTGGCTAGACTGGTCCCACTTCCATGGGAGGCACTTCCTCATTCTGAGGTCATCATCCAGCACCAGGAAGTGGAAATTCTCTGTTCTTTGGCACCCGCTCCCTAATTGTGACTCAGTCGCAATGTGCGATTCTGGGTCACAAATTCCGATTTGGTTATACCCCGCCTTCGCAATTTAGGTATTCACAATTTACGATTTCGCAAATTGCAATGCGACTCAGCATCGAAACGCAAAATTGGTCTGCTATTTGTGCGTACATTCTGATTTGCGAGTCGGTAATCGCATGGAATCGCAATTTTCGATTTGTACATTTTTATCTTCGTACACGTGGCTCCTAATCTCCAGAGTATGATACAAGATGTCTCTGTTTATTTTAATGTCTCTCCTTCTAATCTGCTATTCTGATGATGGCCCATCTCTGATTAATTGGGCATTGTGCTACAAGCAATTACCAGTGGCTGAGAGTAATGCAATCATCCCACCAATCACATCTTTCAGCGTAATTTGCATTTTGTATATTTTTATTTGACAGTGCATTAATTATTTGTCTTCAGGAAATCTGGTTAACAAATGTTTTTAATTTAGATGAGTATTTTTGTTATTGCACCCCTGCCATCCCTTCAATTACAGGTCACCCAATTGGTGGATTAACCATGTTGTTGAGATTCTTTTTTCTCTGGAAAAATTCTACACTGCTAATCACTCTTCTTTATGCTATGATTGTCTATTGCTCTCATACCGGATCAGATGTTTCACTGCATGCATTTCTATTAATTTTATTTCATCATTAACTATTCTTCAAAAAGCTCTTTTGCGTTCATTGGTTTTGTATACAAAATCTATTTTAATCATGAGGGTCCAAGTACAGGAAAATCAGATTTTCAGAATTAGATTCCCAGTGGGGTCTTTCACCTCCTTGTTTTCCAAATGAGAAGTGTTGTGTTTGTTTCTCTACTTTATCATCTTGGGACCTGGAGATTAATTTGGGTGTGATAAATGAGTGGTTTGACAAATAACTAACTGACAATTTCACCTGGCAGGGAGACCTGTAACATTCATTGATTGATTCTATTTTCATACATTAGGCCATTAGTGTTATTGCCACTCTAGACATATGTTCCCACTCATGGAGGGACCATTCATATCGCCATGTTACACTTGATTTTCAGCCAATTATAAGGTAGGAGCTAAGGTTTCCAGTTATGATCCAAGATCTCGCTCAGATTGAGTTTATGTTTGGAAGTATGTGTCAAATGAAATCATTACAAATTGGATGAATTATTTATTGCTGGAGCTTCCTATGACATTGAATGTTACTGCTTTTGAAATAATTTTGCACTCATTTCAGGACACCTTTGCTATAAGGCTAAAAGTCCTTGAAGTGTTTCTGAAGCAGATAGAGAATTCAAACTTACTTAGAGCCTCCAAATACTCCAGGTTTGAATGAAAATTGTATAAAAATACTTGAGAGGCAAAACTTTGGTTTGATCTTAAGGCTTCTGCTACTACTTACAAGATGCGTACATTTTGATTTGTAATAGCCAAAAGCTTATGTAGGGATACCAACAAAATTCCTATTCCTGTAGACGAATGCTTTCTGAGTTTTCTTTGTTGTGTGTTGTATGCTTTAACTTCTAATGACCTTCCTGATATGAGACAGTTGCTTTCTAATAAAGGCTGTAGTCATTTTGAATTTAGTGCGGATGAAATAACATGAGTCGTTTTAGAATAAAAAAATAGTCAAGCTCAGGGACCTGATGGTATACCAGCCTGTCTCATTAAAGCTGATCCTCATCTATGGGTTCGCACCCTGAAGCTGTTGTTTTATTTTTGTTTAAAGGCAGATGTAGTCTCCAAGTCCTGGCAAGATAGTAATATCATACTTCTTCATAAAAAGGATTGTAATCTTCCCAAAAAAGTTTGGACAATTGCACTCTCAGATGCTACTGGAAAGATTATTGCCAAATGTTTATTAAATAACTTAATAGGGTGTAGGTTGCTCAGTTATTGCATATTAAATAGTCAGGCTTCCAGAAGGCTTGTTCCACCAAGAGACAATATTGTGTGCCTATATTTGATCAGCAAAAAGTATGTGAGGGCGCATAATGTATCTGTAGCGCTGGTTGAATTTAGCAGAGCTTTACACTCTGTTAAACATTCAAACCTTCGAACAATTGGTTGAAAGTGCTCTGGGTACTAGTAAGGAATTTTCTGCCAAAACGCCAGTAGACAATGGCCTCGAATAAGGTTGTATTTTGGCTTCTTTGTTATTTTCTCTTTATGTGTCTTATTTTCCAGTGAGTTTAAGTCAAGGTGTTACAGATCCTCCTGAATTTGAATTCCAGTTTGTTGAATGTGGATGATTTAGTAATGTCACTTACCCCTACTTGTTTACAGAAGCAACTTGTTATTTTAGCCTCTTTTACACTTGCACATAATCTTTCTGCAAATGAGGAAAGCTAAAATTATGATAATTGGGTACAGAGGTTTTAAGTCTCCTAGGTATTGGTATTTTTAAAGGGGGAAAAATTAGAAGTGGCAAAAGAGTACTCATATTTATGAATAGGCATTTCCAATAATGTGTTATGGGTACCACAAGACATACTTCAGCTTTTTAAATCAAAGTCTAAAGGTATTCCCTATTTGCAATTTTTTTAGCACCCGGGGGGGTGCAGATATTCAATCACTTTTAAAGGTGTATATATCTAGTGTTATTTCTGTTGCATTGTATGGTATAAAGGTAAAGTTGCTTTACTCTTTGCAACTATACTCTATGTTGAACCTATCCTGCAGAAAAAAAAATTGTTGGCCTAAGCTTCTCCTACTTGATTGGAATGATTTATCTCAAGCTTGATTTGACTGATATAACATTTTCAGCTTACTGCCAGTTTATTAATTATATTTTCCAAGTCTTGAGCAGTCCAGAAAATACTCTGAATAAAGTTATTTGGCAGGAACCTTAGAGGGATAATCCCTGGGAATGTATACATGTGGGACTGTTTACATTCACATCTTACGTTAGACAGCTTTAAACAGTGATGAGGTGCTATCTTGCCTAATTAGCAGTGCTTTAAAGTGCTTCTTAAAAAAGAACACTAAAATTAGAAGCTTTCAAAATGACATTGTTTACAGAAAAAAAGACTTCAGTTGAGCTGTATGTTTGGATGATGTGGTTATGATATGGTGAGATTCAGATTTTACTTAAAGGCCAATTTATGGCCAGTTGTGCAAAGATTATTTATCAAATTTAGGTTCTATTAAATTCTGTTTCTTGAAAATTTGTGGATTAAGATGGATGGGTTACCATGTCATCTGTGTTGTCAATATTGTGGAGTTGTGAAAGAAGATTTGAATGATGATGTATTCTTTTGTTCGGGTCCTTTATCTATGCAGCGATAATTTATACATCATGTGAGTTCAGAGCACTTTATTGTTACATATGAAGAATCATTTTAGTTATTGTTAAATTCCTCTACAGTGACTCTCTGTAGTTGGCTGATGAGGTTGGTTGAATTGCTTCTTGTAGTATATTGATTTATTATATTATCTGTGTGTTATCTTTTTACTTTATTGTATTATGACATATATTCAATGTTATAATTATGTATGTAGTTTTATCGTTTGTGTACTTCTTTTATTTCGGTTTTATTTTCACTCTGTGGATGCACTTTAAATAAAATAAATAAATGCTTTATTTCAGTGCAGTGCTCTAAGTGTGGCACGTATGCTCAGACTTGGGTCCTGTGTTCACTTTGCCACTGGAGCCAAAGCTGCACCAAATTGATGAGCCCCAACTATGGGTGAAACCATCCTTTGGTTGCTTATGTGCTGGTTCAGAGAAGACCAGGCTTGGCAGTTTGGATTGAGTTGCTCTATTATTACAAGATCAAAGCTAATTTGCGTTTGGCTGGGTCTCATCTGAGGTGGCATTGCGTGCAATAAAAATAGATTGGGGTGCAGGCCTGAGTAATTCATTAATTCAACTATCCCTCCCATTACTTTTATGTATAACTCAGTGTGACGCCCTTAGTGCAAAAGCTATGCCTAGACATGGGATCCCATAGTTGCTTTGCCATTAGAACTAATTACAACTGGCTGGCGAGAACCAAGGAGGATGCAACCAGTCTTGAGTTGCTCATTTTCCAGTTCAGAGAGGACCTGGCTTGGCAGATTGAACTGGATTGTTCCCATTGGATCAGGTTCTAGGCTGATTTTCAGATGGATGATTCTAATCAGAGGTGGCATTGTAGGCAGAAAAATGGTATGGGGCTGTGGCCCAAGTAATTACCAGAGGCCGAGATTTATTCAAGCACTCCTCCCATCACTTTTTGTATACTTCAGTGGAATGCCCTAAGAGTGATGGGAATAGGCCCTGTTCTCACTTTGCCACTGGAACTGAGCTGCACCTGGCTGATGAGCCCCCAACAAGGGTAAAAGAAACCAGTCTTGGGTTGTTTGTGTTCTGGTTTAGAGAAAACCTGGCATTTTCTACACTTTAAACTAAATCTATGCTTGTACAAACAAAAGGTCAATGACTTTATTACTTGTCACAAAGTCAAAAATACCACCAGACTCCATTCATTATCACAGGACTTTCCATGATACTGCCAGCAGCTGCTAATAGGTGCTGTTGTCAATAGTAATGTGACCAGAGCTACCCAGATCCTGCTATGAAAGACCAGGGCCATTTCCACAGTTCATGAAACTTGTCTCTGCATTGTGCCTGTAAAGCCCCTCATGGTACAGCCCCTGTTAATAAAAATGCACATTTAATACCAAACCTTTTAAGTGGACTTGTAGTAATACTTCCAATTAAAAAAACCGATGGAAAATTAAATTATTTATCATGTATTATTTAAAAACATAAGGGCCTATTCACTAATGAATTTTGTAGTACATTTTGTCGTAATACAATAGTACTACTAATGTACTACAAAATGCTATTAACAAAGCTATGTGCTCTACCCCAGCATCTCATAATATTTATATGCGCAGATGTCCGCCTTGATTGCTAAGAACTCCAAACAAAAAGGTATATTTAGTAGTAACTGTGGGTGGGACAGGGGAAATGGCTAAAATAAGGGGAATGCTTACTTCTACATGGGAGAGCTTTTAGGAGAAGTAAGGAGGGGTTAGGGAGGGACATACTCTCACCCACACAACAGTAAAATCATTGCTATCAACATATTGCACTTCTAAAGTTACTAAAGCCAAAACAAGCTCAAAACAATCATATATATACTCCAGCTCAGAGATGGTTTACGGCCATAGTCACCTATGGCAACTCATAGGTACTGCAACAACCTCCCCTAGAAGGTGGGGACTTCAACTTAAACTAAACAAATTATGTATTTATTTTAATGTAGGAATTGTTTTTTTAATTATAAATGAATTGTTAAAATATGTAATAACCTTCATTAAGTTTAAAAATAAAGGTTCTGTTTTCAAATTAATTAAAATAATTTACTTCAATTATATAGATAACGTTTTGCAATTTCTAATACATTTTAAATAAATATAATCATTTTATTTTGGTGTGTGCAATTTCCTGAACAATATTTTTTTTTAAACTGTAATTTAATTGAATATATTTATTTAGAAAAATATGCGTGGAACATCAAATACAGTCATAATATCACTACTGATAGCAACATTACTGTTGTATATTAAACTTTTACTAACTCTACCCTTGTTTCAAGGAGTGTAGACCTGTAAATATACACCTTTGAGTAACTTTACCCTCATCAATGGTGAATAGTCAAAAGTAGGAAAGTTACTCAAAAGTGTAAGAATAAATTTGGACATGTAGGTTTACTCACATGTAAGTTTTCTTTTGTGAATATGCCTGATTGATTCTAAGAGAAAGTTGTTTCGGTTACGATTGCATTAAAAATATCAAATCACAAAGGCAGTCAAGGTATTGTTAAATTTATGACAATCTATGATTGATTAGAGTCGAAAGATTACTTTGATGCCCATAGTTAGATACTGAGTGTTAGAACTGGGGTTTCTGGTGTTCAGAATATGCACCCTGTACAAGCAGGAACCACCACTTCTAGTCAGGGTAAGCTAGATACACACTTAAGGATAGCCTGTGCTTTCCTTCTGGTAGCTTGGTATAGAGCAGGAAGGCTTATCTAAAGAGGCAATGTGTGAAGTATTTGTGCAACACACACACAGTAAACAAAGAAAACACCACAAAAAAACTCCTCACAAGTTTAGACAGATAGAGAATATTTATCTGAGTAAAATGAGACCAAAAATACAACAATCCAATCAGTAGAAGTCAAGATATTAAGGGCCTTGTTACGAGTTCAGCAGCTAGTTTAGACCGAAGACCAAACTTCCAATGGGCAGGTTGCTGCCATAGTGGCTAAGTCCCCACCAGGCCCATTATGAGTTTCCCGCTAGGTCAGTGGGCAGAAACCTGAGTTTCTGCCTGCTGGCCTAGCGGGAAACAGCCTGCAGCATTGTCTCTGGCTAGTAATCAAGCCAGTGACAATGCTGTAGGATGCAGGGTGCACCATCACCCTCGCAATGTTCCTTGTCTGCAAAGCAGACAGTGAACACTGAGATGGTGCTGGTTAGGGGGACCCTTGCACTGCCTAAGCCAAGTGCATGGGCAGTGCATGGGCCCTCCTGGCATCCCCTGAACCCCTTCTCCACCAGCCTTTTCATGGCAGTGCTACCACCATGAAATCGCTGGTGGAGAACCAGGTCGCAATCCCTAGCAGTGCTGTCCCGGTGGATTAGGACTGCTGCAACCACCAGACTGCCGCTATCTCTGGCGGCGTCCAACTGCCACCACGAGTCGGGCAGTCTAATGACCGCCACAATCGTAATCGGGCCCTAAGTTTTTAAAGATTAAACTAAAAATAGTGTTTAAAAGTCACTAGTGGTCAAAAGGTTACTTGAGGTCATGAAGGACTAGTGAAAATCCAAACTTTAGGCTAACAGTGATGGGGGGTAGGCTGGCTACAGAACCCACATAGGGATGAAATACCTTGTATGAGTAAGCGTGGATGTCGAGGAGCAAATGCGAAGGTGATGAATTGATATTTTCCACGCACTCTGGACCGGCAACAGCATCAAGCTCCGTAGGGATGAATGCAATACATCATCATTGAGCCATAAAGTGCATTGTCATTGGGCCACACAAAGCTGGGAATCCACTTTCATCAAACAGCCTCTGTGTCGGCATCAAAGGGGTTGATTTGTTTGTTCTGACCGATGCAGTGATGATGATGCATCCGTTTTTGCAGAAATTAGCTGCAGAACCCACTTCTGAGGCCCGAGCACCTCAAGTAAGGGTAGGACTCACAGATGGCAGAGCACAGTAGCACCAGGAGAGTTGCAGGCAGTCTTTGATGTGTCTGAGACTGCAGAAGAAGAGGGGACAAGCCAGCAAGCCCTCACAGTCACTCTGGGTTTAAGTAAGATGGGTCCAGTCCTTGTCCTTAGCAGGGCAGATATCAGCAGACAGCAGGGCAGCTCAAAAAAGCAGAAGAACAATTCCTTGAAACAGTCAGTCGAGGCAAAGTGGCAATCATTACAAAACAGCAGTCCTCCTCTACTAGAGTTCTTCCCAGGTCCAGTAGTATGTACTGATTTGGTGGGGTCAGCGACCCTGTTCCTATACCCAATTGTACCTTGAAGTGAGGGTGACTTCAAAGAAGGGTCTGTGAAGTGCACAGAGATCCTTTCTTCCTAGTCCTGGCTCCAGACAGCAAGTAAGGGGTAATTAGCCCTTTGTGTGGGGACAGGCATTTACCTCTTCAAGTGTGTCAGCTTCCCTCCACTCTTTCTGCCCAGGAAGACTTATCAGAATACAGATGAATGCAGATGAGTCCTTTGTCACACCCAAACTTCCTTTGTTTGTGGCTGTCTACAGGGAATGCACAAAAGGTAGCTGTCACCCCACCTACCCCAGATGTGTATTAGAGACAGGCTGCAAGGCATACAGAACATTAAGAACAGATAAATGCCCTGATTACAAAAGTGGCATTTTTAAAATATTAATGTTAAATCAGACTTTACCAGTAAACGAGATTTATCACTACCATTCCAATGCTATGAAACATGATGTAGCTACTCCTTTCTGATCAGGAATTACAGCTCAAACATATGCTAAAGAATTCCCAATGCTATCCTATGAGAGGAGAAGCCCTCACACTAGTAGAAACCCTACCCTACCCTATGGGCTACCTAGGGCCTACCTAAGGGGTGACATACATGTAAAAATGGGAGTTTAATGCTTGGCAAGATGTTTTAAATGATAAGTCAAAGTGGCTGTGAAACTGCACACACACACAATGGTAGGAATAAGACATGTTTAAATGCTACTTAAGTGGGTAGCACAATCAGTGCACCAGGCCCACAACAAGCATTTAATTTACAGGCACTGGGTATATGTTAGACTTTTCATCCTTGGTGTGGTCCCCCTTAATTTTGTACCTCTGTTTCCCAGGTTATTGATGTGTGCTGGACTCTGATTGTGCTGTTTTTGTTACTCTGGGCACTTTACCACTGCTAACCAGTGCAAAAGTGAAAGTGTTCCTTTACCAAATGTGTATGTAATTGGTTTATCCATGATTGGCATATTTGATTTATTAGTAAGTCCCTAGTACAGTGCAGTAGAGGTGTCCTGTAAATCAAATGCTACTAGTGGGCGTGCACCGGTTTTGCCACCCATAAGCAGCTCTGTAATCATGTCTCATACCTGCCCCTGCAGTGTTTGTGTGTGCAGTTTTAACTATAAATATGACTTGGCAGGTGTACCCACTTGCCAGGCCTAAACCTTCCCTTTTCTTACATGTAAGACACCCCTAAGGTAGGCCCTAGGTAGCCCCAAAGGCAGGGTGCAGTGTATGTTATATGTCCTGACAGTGAAATATTGCTAAATTTGTTTTTAACTGTTGCAAGGCCTGTCCCTCTTTTAGGTTAACATGGGGGCTACCTTTAAATCTGATTAAAGTGTAGATTCCCCCTGGGAGCGGATGGACATGTGAAGTTTGGGGTCTCTGAGCTCACAATTTAAAAATACATCTTTTAGTAAAGTTGATTTTAAGATTAAGATTGTGTGTTTGAAAATGCCACTTTTAGAAAGTGAGCATTTTCTTGCCCATACCATTTCTGTGACTCTGCCTGTTTGTGGATTCCCTGTCTGTGTCAGTTTGACAGTTGGGCTTGTTACACCTCGCACTAGACAGTGACACAAAAGGAGCTGGGGTGTAGTCTGCATTTCCTGATGAGCCATCTGTGCTAGGAGGGAGGGGAGGAGTAGTCACTCACACCTGAAAGGGCTGTGCCTGCCCTCACACAATGCAGTCTCCAACCCCCTGGTGAGTGTCTGGGGCCTGGCCTGGGCAAGGCAGGATTTCACATTCAAGAGAGACTTTACTTTGAAGTAGGCCTACTTCAAAGGAGAAATTGGGTATAAGAAGGGCACCCAAAAACACAGACTTTAGAACACTTCTGGAAACCAAGAGGAACCTCTGCCTAGAGAAGAGCTGAGAAAGAAGAGCTGCCCTGCCTGTGACTGTGCTTTGTGGAGCTATCCTGCAGTTGTTGCTTCTGCCAGAGTAAGAGGGCAAAGACTGGACTTTGTGTGCCTTTCATCTTGTGAAGATCTCCAAGGGCTTGATTTAGAGCTTGCCTCCTGTTGTTTGAAGTCTCAGGGACAGCAAATACTTCTCTCTGCCAGCGCCTGGAGTCTCTGGAGAGACTCCTACTCTGCTAAGTGCTGCCCATCCAGTTCCTGGGACCCTGAAAGGAGAAGCTGGCAGCCTAAGAGGAAGAAATCCATGCACAGAACGCCGTGCGGGGAAAAGATCGACGCAACTCCGATCTGAGGCAAAAATTGACGCGCCACAGGCATCGCGGCTGAAAATCGCCACTCGGCTGCAACGCAACTGAAGAATCGACGCACAGAGCTGGAGAAATGATATGCAGCATCGCTGAATGAAGCTGGTAGATTGCAACCCGCGCTGCCTGGTTTTTGGATCATCGTGCGGCTGGATTTCCAACGCAAGTGCTGCTGGGTGTGTAAAAACAACACAAGACCTGCCCCGACTTGAGAGTACTGACCGGATCAACACGTCCTTCTCTTGTGGAGAGAAGAAATGACGCGCCCCGACCCGATGAAAGGAGAAACTACGCAAGGTCTCGCTCATGAGTGAAATCGACGCATTGCAGGCCCTTTTTGACACACACTCACCCGTGTGGGGTTATTTTTGACGCACCCAAGGTAAATTTTCACACTAACAGTGTTAGTGTGTATTTAAAACTACATGAAGACTCTTTTTGCTTTTTAATTGATGACTTGTGTATTGTGGATTTTTGTCATTTTGGTCTTGTTTTGTTTAGATAAATATTCTCTATTTTTCTAAACCTGTCTTGTGTCATTTTGTAGTGTTTGCATTAAGTTACTGTGTGTTTGTACAAATACTTTATGCCTAGCACTCTGAAGTTAAGCCTACTGCTCATGCCAAGTTACCAAGGGGGTAAGCTGGGGTTAGCTGAAGGTGATTCTCTTTTACCCTGACTAGAGTGAGGGTCCTTGCTTGGACAGGGGGAAGCATGACTGCCAACCACAGACCCTATTCTAACATTATACCACTTTACAAGGGGCTTACAGGTAAATTAAATAGAACAATTGTGGATACACCAGTGTCACCATGTTGAGGGGAGAAATACATGCACTTTTGAACTGGTCAGCAGTGGTAAAGTGCTCAGAGTCCTAAGACCAACAAAAAATGCAGCAGAAACAGGAGATGAAAGGAAAATGTCTGAAGAAACACCACCCTAAGGTTGTCAGGTCTAATAGTGAGATACAAATTCTTGATTCAAGCAGGGATATTCCCATTGCAAATTATGCAACTTCCTTAGGGTGTTTGGTTTTCCTTAAGTAGAAGCAATTTGGGAAAGGTTTATGGGTGAGTGGCAGCTCTCTCAAAAATATCAAACGTTTGTGATTAAAGCAACATGTATGCTGTTTGAATTAGCTGCTGAGGGTCTGCTATAGCAGAGGACACTAGTGGACAGTGTAATTATTTATTCAAAGTAGTGTCTTTTAACCATGTATGTGTTTCAGTATCAGGAGGGAAGTGTGGGTGAAGTTGCTTGAATTTTTAAAATGGCCAGTGCATTATTTTCCCAGTTGATTTTGAGCAAATTTTCAAAAAGTTTTACGTTCCTCTAAAGTTGGTCCCTCTTACAGTCATCACAATCCATTTTCACGGAGGTGCCAAATTAGGAACACACAAACATTTTTCTAGAACCTTAACTGACTTGTGCCCAAAGAGTATAAATGTTGTCTGTTAAACATAGGGGACTAACAGAAAATAGCCATGTTTTCCGTACTGTATTTTAAATAGGAGGGAATCCAGGCTGAAGAGCGGAGTTCTTCATTTGATAAAATCCTGATTCTGTTATGCTCAATATACCTCATTTTTAAGGAAATGCAGAATTTTCTTGATAACAAAAATCCGTGACTCATTGAAGAGTTTCCAAATGTCTTGAATGATAAAGAGTTAAATTCAAAATTAATGTAAGTTATGTAAAATATATTAAAGACACCACCATACTACAATAATGAATGTATTTTTTTCAGAGCAGATGTTCTGGGAGGTTAGGTTAGAAACACATGCAGAATGGAATTGAAACTGTCAATCTTTGGCCATTCTGGCACTAGTATGGTGATAATTGTCATCGGTAAAGGCAAAGCAAATACCATAATGCATGGAAATAAACACAAAGACGGGCCAGACATGGGTTACTTATTGCGAGAAAATATTAATTGTTGTGTGGCCACATCAATTTTTTGCTAAATTGTATTGCTGGTTTTCAGACTCTGAGCACTGGGCAATGCCGTCCGGTGCCCTGTTTTTATTTTATGATTCTTGAAACATGTAAACATTGGTTAATAACTGATTGGAATATTTAACTTTTCTATAAGGCCATCATATATGGTCTTGTAATACACCAATGGTATAAAAATGTGAATGTCATCTTGTACTGTAGCAATTATTGCGACATCCACTAGTGTGATAAAGGAAAACATGGCTTCAGGCTTTGCAGGCCCACAGCTGCAGTGTGTAAAACCTGTAATGTGACCTGCAAATTTGACCCTTTTGATTATTAAAAACGTCACTTTTAAATATATGGAAGTCAGCCTATGTAGGCCTTATAGTCTGCAAAGTAAGGAGCCCAGTATTTAAAATTAGGACCTTTAGAAAATATTGCTACTATGTCCCTAAGGTTAAAGGTAAAAAATATATTTTAACTGTGCATTCCTATCAGTCCTATGTAGAAAATCAGTACATAGTAAAATACTACTGCTGCGTGTTGTGAATGGGATCATCTAAAAACAATTGGAAGCAAGTTTTTTTAAATCAATTGTTAACCCCATTTCATGCGGCTTTTAATAAATATTAAGAAGAAGCAGTGTTTAAAAAGTTATCCTTTACCTGCCAGCTCTTTCAGAACGCTAATTAAAATGAGCCTCTACCAAATCCTAGCCTGTCTTCAGCCTTGAGTGAGGTGTGAATGGGACTAGATAATAATTGTCCCTGAATGGGCAGCGATGACTCCTCTGAGCTCAGAAGAATATGCAGGGTGGGGGATCTGGGCATCCTTTTTAAATATTTTAAAAGTCATATCACTGGTTCCCTCTATTGGATTTTTGTTGTTTTGCTGTCATTTTGCTTCCTATTAATTTGAGTTGATTTTTATTATGTTGTATTTTTGACTTTTTAACTGGTTAAAACTTTCAAATGCTTTACATGTGTTCCTGTCTGCTCTGTGCCATCTTTCAGAGGGGTTGAGCTCAGGTTTAAATTACTGAACTTTTAACTTGACCTATCGAGGTGGTGACTTTATTATATGTGGTGGAGACCAATCTGACCCAACCCAACACATCAACTTGCCTTACACAATGCGATCAAGCTAGTGTGTAGTAGAATCCCTTCAGTTCAATGTCTTGTCAGAAGCATGCTGCACAGATTTATGGAGTGTCTATCCAAGCTACACAGTTTCAGTTAAGTAATGTCATGGCTTGGGTTAAAAAATTGGTACAGTCATCTTAACTACCCATCTGTAAAAGTTTGGTAAGTGAGTACTATTCATATTTGGTGATAGAAATATCTGATGTTTACACCTCATAGAAACATGCCTAATTGAGTGGGCCGACGCGTAGTAATTTCTCTGACGGCCCTTGATGCCCAGAGATGTCATAGAGGTTTAATCACAGGGGATACCGAGTACCCTCTGCTGTGATTAACCCAAATGGTCCAGCTGCATCTAGATGCAGTGGGTGGACAACATTCTCTGAGGTGAGGATACTCGTTCACTGGTGTGGAGAGTATCCTTACAAACATAAATTAAATCGGGCCCTTAGTTACTATGAGGCAACATCATTTCTAATATGAAGAATGACACTTTTCTTTATATATTTAGCACCCAGCCACAAGGCATGCTTTAGTAGTGACTCATTTTACTACCTGGCAAAAGACACTTTTCCATTCTCTGGGTCAATGTAGAGCTTTTGAACTGCAGTGGTGCGCTTAGCAGCTATATTTTGTAATTTGCGTAGAAGGTGGAAATACACACTTGTGGTCTACACCTTCATTGCTACTGAGCAGTAGATGAGCCATCTTCTTTGACTTTGCAGGAAAGATAAATAGACCAACTATTGAAACTAACTGTAGGGCCATAACATGCACACTGTGACAATTAGTAGCAATGCCACATTGACAGAATATTCAGGTGGTAAAAATACGATAAAGAAAAAGAGAAGAAATATCTGTGGTGAATGCACATAGCGGACGGCTTTGATACAGGAACGTGTTAATGCATTCGAAGTCAAAAGTCGCACAAATGTACTGCAACCGCAATGTAGGTGTCTGAGTTCGGTGAATATAATTTAAATTGGGTAATATAAAAATCAGCTACTTTACAGTGCATGGAAACGAGATTCATAAAGCAATTTCTGATTCAACACGATAGATCTTTTTACTGGAGTTGATGGAGCTCTATTAGATTAAGACAGCTGATAGGAACACATTGAAGATGGCTTGAATCATAATAGTCAGGAATGCACACAATAAGTTAATTAGGCATTCTGGATGTTTGTTGTTTATGGCCCTCGTATTAGCTGTACTTCAAGATTGACACATGTGATGGCAACAAAAAATATAGGTACCTGTTCGCAGGAGTGATATCACCAAAGGAGAATGACAAAACATCAATAAAGGCAATAGCCCTGGCTTTCATGTGGTAGCACATGCAAAGACAGGCACGCCAACCAGTGCACTTGCTCCTGCCTATGTCTGCATGAATTAGAATATTAATGCCAGGCCTAATGGCTTTGCCAATTATTATTATTCCCAGCATCTCGTCATCTGCAACCCAATGCCCTCGTATTTACTCATGGAAAGGTAAAGTTATGTCTGTATGGAAGAAGCAATAGATTGCCTGAATAAACACAAGCAGCAAATCCCTAGAGGAAGCACATTTTAATGGATTACGGTGGAGCGCATTCCAGAATGTCAGCAGCAAGTCATTATAAAAGAAACACTTGTATTTGCTTTTTAAATTACATGGTATATCATTTCACCGGTGACTGTGATGCATTATATCACAGTATGCTTCTTTGCTTGAGCAATTGACTTAAACGATGTCCTTTTCAGTGTGTTAACTTGCTAAACTTAAATAATCTGTTCCCTGCTAAGCTCAAATGCAATCGTATAAAAGCTCCTTTGAGGCTTAATGCTTTTACTGACTTCAGCTTCACACTTTGCACTCTGAATTTCTGTTATTCAGCAAATAACATTATTGTATTTTTTTTGCACTCTGCCTTTATGTTTTTTTAACCCAAACTGCAAACTAACATCAAACAAGACCTAACATTCCATGTCAGGACCGGAGGCTCCGATTAGGCTTTCTCTTTCTTTACTGACTTTAACAGCAGCCAATGAAATACAAGTAACAGAAAAAACGACAACACCCAGGATACCTAACATCCTGTCACATGGTCCAATCACCATCCATGTCCTCTGCTATGAGTCCTTTGACCTATGAAGTCACTTCCTCTTTCTTTGCTGCTTCGCACCAGATAAGTACACTTTTATTTACTCTCTGAATGTTTGCAATTCACATTGTTTACTTAATGGTTAAAGTATTACCGATCTAAGCGTTGCAATTCAGCGCGCTCTCGGTATATTTGTAGAAGCGCTCTCGCACTTCGTTTTTATGGAATTTTGCCAAATTTTCAGCCCGATTCTCGAAGTGGAGTGGAAGCGGGAGCGGAGCTGCTCTAAGGCAGTCTCTTTTCCATTTTTTTAGCGCACACACGCGCGCACGCATTATCGAGCCGATCTACTTTAATTTTTGATGACGATCGACTTGTGGATGCTGCGTGCCTGTCTGTGCCCCCTCACTCAAATAAATAGTTGTTATTGCTCCCTGACGCCCAGTTAAGAAGCTGTCTGGGTTGTAAAATGATAAACTAGGCTGCTGCCTAGAGTGCCATTCAGGCTGCTTCCTCCACACTTTAATATTAAGGGCTCTTTTTTTCTTGCCTGATATTGGGGTTTTTGCACTCCCCCTGTTGGATGCCTGAGTAAAAGGTTCTTCCTCCTCAGTACTTTGATACATATTGTAGCCATGGCTCAATGGGATGAACAAGAAGCTGAGTACTATACAGAGGAGTTGGGCAATCAACTTGAAGTTGACCTGGTGGAAGCCCTTGATACCAGGGTACAGCAGTAGAGCAGTCAGTAAATGATGCTCTAGTGAGAGCTTTGGGACCCTTTTCAGGGCAAATATTTGATTTCGCTCGCTCACAGGGTTGGACTAGGAAACTCCTCAACACGAACCTAAAAAAGTCAAAGACAAAGCAAAAAATCTGGAGTCTAGTGCAGAGGTCAGTGGTGTCCATACTGACGTTTTCGAGAAGCTGCGTAAAAAACGCAGTGGCGAACATAATTACAGCTCAAAAAAGGGGACCCCCCTTTCTATCTCTTCCTCTGATAAAGATTCCTCCTCTGATGATTCAGATGATTCAGACGCTCCCATACCGAGTAAGAAAAGTAAGAAAACTCCTCTTCCCTTCCAGGTTTTGGACTTTGATCCCACGGAAATCATTCATCCCAGATCCACCAATTGGGTTCCCCCGCCTGAAGTAGCGCAATATGTCCAGGCTAATCTACGTAAAAGCTTCGATAAAGAGGTTAGATCACGCTTGAAAGCGGAATTCCCCAGACCTGACCTGGAGGGCAAGGTTTCCGATACTCCAGAGATAGACCCCACTATGGTCACTTTTATGAAAAAATTCTCCAAGGACCCCAAAAAGGGCTTAGACCGTTCCTGGCGGAGTTGTCAGGACAAACTGTTGGATCTTTCAGGACCCTTGACTAAGATCCTGGAGTTGGCATATGTGGCCAAGGAATCTAACACTCCGGTGGACACAGATGTCCTTATCGGCTGGGCACAAAGAGCTGTGTGCCTACTAGGTAATTCTAACTGTGCCATCTCGGCAGAACGCAGAAAGTCTGTGCTTATACGCATAGATCCCAAATTATCGGGTCTTCCGTCATCAGAAGCGGGTCCTTCTGCCGATGGTCTTCTATCTGGCTCATCATTTATCAAAGACTTAGCCAAGTTTTATTCCACCTTTTCTTCGCTTGACAAGGCACAAACGTCACTCAAGAAGGTTTTTAAACGAGGCCTTTTTGTCAGGGCCGGTCATTTCGGAGGACGTATGTCCGGCCTCAGCTCCTTCAACAGTCCCCAAAATTACTATCCGAGAGGCAGAGGTGGCTGGTACGGAGATCAAGACTCCACCTTCTACCCCACACGGCACAGAGGGGTTCGTCCCCGTTTCCGTAGGGGTCATCGCAGAGGCCAACAAGGAGCCATTCAAGACTCCAGTTTCACAGGTGAGCATTATTAAATTTTCTCAGGTCAAACTAGGGGGCAGAGTGGCATCTTGCTTAGCAAATTGGAAGCGGATATCCGGAGATCCATGGGTTCTCCAAACAGTAGAAGGTTTTCGACTGGAGTTTGTCAGCACTCCCAAACAACTGTCCCCTCCGGTAATAATGTGTTTTTCCCAAGCAAATCAAGATTTTATAGACAAAGAAGTGCAAGCTCTCTTAGACAAAGGAGCCGTGCAATTCTCTTACCCTCATCCTTGCGGTTTCCTCAGCCCAATTTTTGTAGTAGACAAGAAAGGGGGAGGACACCGCTTAGTCTTGAACCTAAAGGAGTTCAATCAGTGGATCCTGTACCGACATTTCAAGATGGAGGGTATCCACATGCTAAAGGACATTCTGTTAGAAGGGGATTGGATGGTTCGACTGGATCTTAAAGATGCCTACTTGTCGATTCCAATTTTTCCTCCCCACAGGAGATTTCTACAATTCCAGTGGAAGGGTCAGTGCCTGGAGTTCCGAGCACTCCCATTCGGCCTATCGTCAGCCCCTTGGTGCTTCACGAAGCTTTTGAGACCTGTGATGGAATGCCTCAGATCCAAGGGAGTCAGATTGATTATATATCTGGATGACATTCTGCTGATGGCTCAGTCCCCCAAAGTCCTAATCTTACACTTGGATTGGACCATCAGTCTCCTACAAGATTTAGGTTTCCTGATCAATGTACAGAAGTCGTTGTTGAAACCTTCACAAGTGATAGATTTTCTGGGCTTTCAGATAAATTCCATTTGATGTCAGCTTCTTCTTCCCTCTCAGAAGATACACAACATCAAGAGGGAACTGAGATCGGTGTTAGCTTGCCAGACCGTCTCTTTGAGGAATATAGCCAGGGTAGTGGGCTTACTAGCTTCATCTATTCAAGCGATATTCTCTGCACCCCTACATTATTGAGCACTTCAGAGGCTCAAAATCAGGCATCTACAACAGGGTCTGAGTTACTCAGAACAAATCCCATTGACTGCCGAGGTAAGATCAGAAGTTCAATGGCAGCTTCGTCACATGGAAGCTTGGAACGGCAGGGCGATTTTCGGATCTCACCCGGAGGTAGTGATAGAGTCCGATGCCAGCAGATGGGGTTGGGGAGCTCGATGCAACTCCCTAGTGACGGGGGGCAGATGGTCAGAGTGCGAACAATCCCTTCACATCAATTGTTTGGAACTTCTAGCGGGATCATTTGCTATAAAGAGCCTCTCCCCGCAGAAAACAGATTGTTGCATACTATTACGGATGGACAACATATCAGCAGTGAGGTATGTCAACAAATTGGGAGGCACGAAGTCCAGAATTCTGGCGGAGATTGCCAAGGATTTCTGGCATTTTTGCCTAACCCAGCGTTTAGTGGTCATAGCGGAATATCTGCCTGGGGATCAGAATGTCATAGCAGACTGGAATTCCAGATACCTATCAGAATCCAGCGACTGGAAGCTGGATCCTCTGATTTTTGCTAAGATAGTCCAGGAATGGGGCAATTGCGAAGTGGACCTGTTTGCCTCTTGTCTCAATTGCCAAATTCAAAAACTTTACAGCTAGCGTCCAGACCCTTATGCGCTGAAAACAGACGCTTTTCTTCAGGAATGGACCCAGTTTCGAGGTTATGCTTTTCCTCCTTTTCTGATGATCGCCAGAGTTCTGGCTCAAGTGCGGAGACAGAAAACAGAGATTGTTCTGGTGACTCCGTTCTGGAGAGCACAGCCTTGGTTTCCCAGTGCTCTACATTTAGCCTGTGCCTCTTCCCTTCTGATTCCTCCTCGTCCGAATCTTCTTTTGAGTCCAGAGGGCCTTCATTATCCTCTGATCTTGTCAGGGAAGTTAACACGTCTAGTCTGGTTAATTTCAGGTCGAGATGGAATACCCCAGATGTTTCACAACAAGCTGCGGAATTCATTAAACAGGCCTGGGCCAGTAGTACCCATAAGAGATATGATTCAGCCTGGCGCAGATGGTCTAGTTGGTGTGATGGAAGGGGTGCCAATCCAGTGGAAGCGCATATTGGTTTGATTGTTAATTTTCTAGCAGAACTAGCCAGTTCGGGTTTAGCTTATCGGACGGTCAATAATTTTAGATCTGGCATTTCAGCAGGGCATTCACAGTTAGAAGGCAAGCCCATTGGAGAACATCCATTAATTTGCAAGCTTTTGAGGGGTATACGTCTTTCTAAACCACCTCAAGCTAAATATACTGTTTTATGGGATGTTAATGTTATATTAAAATTTCTTGATTCCTGGCCTACCAACAGATGTTTGTCTCGCAAGCAGTTGTCAGCTAAGTTAACCATGCTTTTATGCCTTGTTTCTTGTAAAAGAGTATCGGACGTCAGAGCTTTAGATTTAGCAGGTAGAACTTTTTCTCCGGAAGGAATCTCCTTTTCGGTGACAAGGAGAACTAAAACAAATTGCAGGTCAGTATCATATTCAGTTTATACGGAAAATTCAAAATTATGTGTAGTTCAAAGTTTAAAAGATTATGAAGTTGTCACAGAAGAATTTCGACAGGATGCTAAAGGTCAATTGTTAATTGCTTTGCAAAAACCTTTTAAACCAGTTTCCTCAGCTACTTTAGCTAGATGGATGAGATGGCTGATGAATAAAGCAGGTATTGATACCTCTGTTTTTGTGGCCCATTCTGCTAGAGGGGCTATGGCTTCAAAATAATTTGCTTTGGGTTCTCGTTTAAAGGACATAATGAAAGCCGCAGATTGGTCTTCAGAAAATACTTTTCGTAAGTTTTATCATAAACCTGTATTGGATGTAGCCAGTGTGGTGATGGAACAGCTTTAAACTAGCATAATCTGAGCCTCCGGTCCTGACATAGAATAAACAAAATTCTAGCTATCGCGTCAAGAATTTTCAATTCTATTAAGGACACGGAGGCGAGTATTATCCCTCCCTTGTTATATTTATGGAATATTTATTAACAATTATTATGCATATATGATGAGATATTGTCATTTAACCCTCCCATTATTTGCAATTATAAAGTTGGAGATAACGTATATTTTATGGGATATTACCTACCTGTTTATTGTTACAGCTTCTGATCAGAAGAATGCCTGAAGGTCGTAACCTCATGGAAAGATTGAGTTCTTATGTTCTACCGGTTGTTTCTCCAGCATTGAGTCTCCAAGTTTTGGTTCTTCAGTATGGAGAAGAAGTTTAGGACTCCGGATTCGGGATGGCGTAAGAAGTTTGCGTTTTCAAGTTGACATTATCTGTTTGAACAAAGAAAGAGGAAGTGACTTCATAGGTCAAAGGACTCATAGCAGAGAACATGGATGGGGATTGGACCATGTGACTGGATGTTAGGTATCCTGGGTGTTGTAGTTTTTTCTGTTACTTGTATTTAATTGGCTGCTGTTTAAGTCAGTAAAGAAAGAGAAAGCCTAATCCTCGCCTCCGTGTCCTTAATAGAATTGAAAATTCTTGACGCAATAGCTAGAATTTTTTTTTGTTACATACGAAGTAACTATGATTTGCGGGACAGTTCGACGTCAAGTAAATGACCATTGAAATCAGACCCTACTCCAGAAGGGATTCTATAGCTTCAAAAGGAAATTATATTTTATAAGCATAGTTACCAGGCTGATATCTGCATAGGAACAAATGTTTTTTGTAGTTAAATGTTTTCCTGTTCCTAAATGAGGCTGTTGACTATCAATGGTGAGTAAAATGTTCATGTTTTAACTACACCGAGTACTATAAAATCCCAAACCTGACTGTGCTGTGAGATCTGTGAAATAGATCTATACAGTAAAGTAGTTGAAGCACAGGTTTTCATTAATACAATAGGTGCATTGTGCACATTAAAGTCAATTACAAGCAGTCACTAAATTGTCAAAAGTAACTTTGAGCACACATGCAGAAGTGTCTGGAAATGTTGTAGTCCTGATGGTTTTACCTATTTGTGTGATCATTCTTGTTGCCTTCCAGGCACTGGTATTATTCATTCACTGAACAGAAGAGACTTTATTTTAAATTTCTCTGTTCACTTCTTACATGGTAACAATACATAACGGTGTCATTGGTACAGTCACGTCGCATACAGAACAATTACTCTCAAAACATTGAGCAGTATCCCTCCCCCTTGTAGACCCACCATTATTTGGCTATCTTTTCACCCATCACTCTGATCCATTGTCCATTGCATCCTTTGCTCTGAGTTATCGGCAGGGGTGAGGGGGCGGGGGATAAGAGTAACACCTCACTAACCACTAATTAGCATCAACATGTTGGACTTCATGTAAAAGAATTTGGTAACATGAAATTAGAAAACATCTAGCTAAGGTGCTATAAACAATAGCAGCAATATTGTAATATTAGCAGTTGGTACCTGAAAAACTAAAGAGACATAACAATACACAGTTCATACATTTACCCAATCACTAAGGTATTCAACAACAATGTCTACTTCATCAGGAGGACAGTGACATCTGACATCAGCATCAGAACAAGAACAAGGTGAGGGGTATGGTTTAGAATTTTGGACAATAAGAATACTACTCCATCAAAGCATTTATTCAATAATGAACAGACATAATACACTTAGAAAATAATGAACACCAGCATGTTTTTGAATCAATGGTGACTCAACATTAATTTAAACTTGTCAAATCCTAATGATTGGTCTACAACAGAAGGTGAGAAAATTATGTCCACTCAAAATAATAACAGATATCAAAATTATATAATGTTAGCTCTAAGCTCTTCTATTTGCTGCTATTCCATGAACACAACTCAAACTAATAGACTTGTAACTTGTACATCCTCTTCTCCCGTTGCATCTGTTGACTCATTGTTCAGGACCTTCCGTCTACGCTGTCACACGATAGTTATTACAAAATATGGAAAAATTTCTCATCAAGCCATTTCTCCTCGAGGAAAATTAATAGGTTAGAAACATAACTACAAGCAAATATGCGAATACAATGAATGAAGTCTATTAGGCTGAGGAATTGCAGCAAGAAAACAGAACACACTAGAAACATTTAATACGGATAACATTGCAGAGTGACGTTGCATCTGCTTTAGCCCAGCAGAGGCTACAAAAATACTAATTTTATTTCAGCATTTATTTTAGCAAAGAACACACTTTTAAAGAGACAGTATAATTTCATCATGATTTTAGCTTGACATAAAACGTTGACAGCCATTAAGTAGGTCACAATTTAAAAATTATTGTATTGTATGTATCATATGTAATCATACTTATATATCGAAATATAAATATGATTACATATGAGGAAAATATTAGTACAGAATGTATGCGCTCAGAAGAGTTACTACTTAGAACCATTTCCCTAAATGTTGTTATATGTCCTCTACTGAATGCCCTGCGGATATGCTTAATATGCTGCTCACTTACCACCGCCCACTGCGGTAAGTCTCACCTCCAAGCCAATATCTCTGGTGGCTGTGAGCACTAGCCAGATGATAGCAAACCACACCACCTCCAATGCAATCATTTGGGCCAGCATCTTTGGTTCCCTGTTCCTCTATGGGAGAACTCCCAGGAGACACAATTATACAGTTCGTGACAGCAAAACTCCTGTTTTATTAAACAAATTATCAAACACATTAATCCAAAAACCTGTCAACCGCCAACAGTTCCAAGGCATGTGCAAAAATCGTCCTGAGGACTGACCACATCTACCACACCTGAAAGAGGAGCCAGAGTATATTTTAGAGAATCTGAAAGGGGTCGGATAAGGTTAAACTGTAAACTTTGCACTTGTATAGCGCACTACTCACCCGTTAGGGTCTCAAGGCGCTGTACGCATACCACTGTGGAACCCCTCCTGGCTTTTCCCTGTGAGACACCCACTCATGGACAGCCCCAGGGTGAAGCCAGGTATCCAAGCACTGTGAGGGCTGTTGTGGAGATTAAGCAAGCTATTGCCCACAGTTACAGAGTGGAACCCATCAATTAGATTAGGCACCAAGGCGAGAATTATCTGGTCCAAGGGAATTCAGCCCAAGACACGCTGAGGTGGGAATTGAACGCTGGTCCCAGGCCGGATCTCTGCATCAGGGTCTGCCGCTCTAACCGTTGTGCCACACTTCTCCACGGCTCCAGGTTGATACAAATAGCTACATTCTATCAACTTAAAGCCAGCATTGGGTGACACAAATCAGACACAAATTGGATTTTGGCCACTCCAAGTCTGACAGGTCCTCATCATAGTCCGGCTCTATTTCTCCCTTGCCCAGAGACCTTCTCCCTCCCCGTCCGCTAGCAGGGCAACAACAGAAGTGCATCATAAGGTGCTGGCAGCCCACCAGGTCTCCCAGTCACTGTAATATGTCATGCTTCCTTGGTTAATTTGGAAATGTGGTTTAGACACCCAGGGCGGTGTGTGCCAGGTGGGCATACTGCAAGAATTGGTCCAGGCAAATTCCAAACCATTCACAAGCTTGGTCAAATGTGATGAATGGTTTATTGGCATAGAAGACTCCCCCCATCTCGCACCCTCCCTCCGGAAATGTCGAATGACATGTTTTGTAGTAGGACAGAAAGCGGTCTGCATACCTACAGGGGCAACTCCTCAGCATTGGATACGCTACGCATGACCACCATCACTACACTATGTCACACTCCACCCATAATACTTGCACGGAGCAAAGCCTATCTCCTCCTTTACAGGTATGTAACTTGCATTTGTTTAAATGTGTTATGGCTTCATTACAGTTCTTGTTCATCAAACCTCAACACATTTTTGGTAGTATGTTGATTTGTATAATGTTTGATAAGAGTGGCGATGACAGTGCTTGCGCGCCTTGTCCTTAGTAAGTAAACTTACAATGGGACGTGTATAGGTCGATGAATCTTTTGGATCGCATAGGGTATCCTAGTCAAATATAGTGAGTAAAGACATCTACAGCAAATCAATCCAATCAACTTAAAATACCTTGAACTAATCTAATCAGAAACCACCATCACTCATATGGAAGTTAGTTCGTTTTATTCACTATTAGTTACAATTTTAATAAAAAAAACATTTATTCAGCAATATCATGATTTCCAAACTTTATTAGCAACATAAGCAATGAACTCTCAGCACTTTATTAATATGCAACCAACGTTAAGCAAAGCATAGCAATTAATGAGCAAGTGAATAATTCAGCAGTATGAGTCAGTCAGTCAAAGTCACCCTAAGTCACCCTTGTCAGCCAACCTATTTCCAATTAGCATCAGCATGTGGGTCTTCATGCGAAAACAATTTAGTCAAAATCATCAATTTGAAAAAATCTAACTAGAAGAGAAAAACATTTTTAAAACAGCACAGTTGGTAACTAGAAAGAAAAAGCATTCATTAGTCAGTCAGGTTATAGCTACCTATCCAAGATAGATCAGCAATGAGTCAGTCTTCGTCTCCAGGTCATCAGTCATCAGCAAGGTTTGTGCTCACAGAGATCCAGCCCTAGTTTCAGCACTTCGGACAGTGCCTCCTGATGTCATCAACTTTCGCCTCCCCGTTCTCATTTCTCCCCTCATGACTTTTTATTAGGGTCTCTTAGTCCGTCCCACAATTTGCCCATTGGTCAACCTTATCAGGGGTTATGACTCTTACCTATACTTTTTGTTTATCACTTGTCTATGTTATTTTGAGAGTCACTTTCCATTAACATGATTGGTCCTTTTGTCGATGAATACATCATCTGGTTCTTCAGGTAACTAAATTGTTGCCCCCAGCTCTTAGTCTGTAGCTCCATTGTTCAAGTCCTGGGAAAGTACATTTAGCCTACTCTACACATAATTGTATCAATTTGTTCTGATCGTCTCCTGTCCGCTGGTGAGTATGCAGATTTTTCTACCAGTGTTTCATGGTGAACTCTGTACAGTTCAAGGTCCTTTTACTCCAGTTCCAGTCTGCGGCAGCTCATCGCGTCCCCACATTTAAGCAAGCAAGGCCCAGCACCGACTAGGCCTCTGGTATAGCTGATTTAGGAATATGAAGCATTATAAAATAAATTTATATCTCTCATAATAGCACATTAGTAAAATTATTTAACTTTCACATTATTTAGTACTGTTAACACAGACGGTGACCACTCCCCGTGGGTGCATTTTGCACATTTACACGTTATTTTCAATTACTGTTAATCAAATGTCAAATTTTCTCATTAGTAAATATACGCAACTCATTAGCATATTCTCATATTAGCATATCAGCTGCTACAACAGTAATTTTTGCCAAGGAAGGAAGCAGAGAAAAAAATATTGTAAAATAGTGCTTTGTAGCTATTTTTATTTAATTTTAACTTAGAGGGATTTCTGCTTTTTGTAATTTCACATATAGCATCCCGGTTTGGAATGTAATGGGTTCCCTTTTATCACCACTACTGAACTTGAAATAAATAATGAAAGATGCATTCTAGGAGTGCACTGCAATATCTACAAATTATCCTCTTTGAGGTTGGAAAGTGGTAGCAAAAGTACAACTCAATCAGAATTTCATGAAGCAGCATATGTAGCATAGCAGTTGCAGACATACAGTGAAGTACAAGGAAGACCAGCTGTGTGGCAAAGATGTTAAATAATAAAAAATAATTATGTGGGGGCGTCTCTTGACACTGAAAAGTAAGGCGGTGTGTGGCTGGTGCTCCTGCAATACAAGCAGGCCTGATGCTGCAAACGAATGGCACAAAGACAAACCATATCATTATGAGGTGGGCAAGGCCTCAAAAAGCACAGGGGATCAAAATGCAGCAGGTTTTGGAGGAATCCTGAAAGCATGAACATGCAACTGCTGTGTTGCACTGTGGAGTGATGTTGAAGCTGCCAAGGGAGAATGAGAGGGCAAGTGACATGCACAGCTCTCTGCACACCCTGCATCAAGGAGCAACAGTCTCCTGTAGATACCTGCAGGCAGGGGTCCACCCACTTATAGCCACCATATCTGCAATACCATCATCAAATGAGTACCAGCAGGTATAGGCCACACTAGAAGATCGTGGTGACCAGAAACATCAGCAGTGGATTCAAAACGACTTTACCAGTTGGGCTCTCCTGCTATTGGGACCCAGCAAGTTCCTTCCAAGGAGGCCTGAGTAACATCTGAGTCGAAGAACACCAGGATGGCCAAATCAACTGAGTAAAGTAAGTGACATCCATAAACATAGAAAGGGTACTATTCGGGCTCCCACACACAGCGACCATCTTGAAATAGATAGTGAAGCAGAATTAATGCACCAATGAGATTTGTGAAAAGTACTGCTATCTTTGTTCTTCTTGAGTACAACTAATGCATCAATGATTTTTAACAACTATTTGCACAGAGGATGGTTTTCTAAACCAATTCCATATTATGGACTTGAATATAATAAAATGCATCATTTTCTAGAATATTTTAGTGAAACTTGCCCCCTCCAGGAGTGTGTGTTATGTGGTAATAAAATAACGATAGTGGGATACTGAACTGTCAATAGAAGAGGGGCTGGATAGTGTACCTGCCACATTTTACAACACCTGCATGTCTGATTACTGGTGTGATATACATTGTGTATGAAACTCTTAAGTTACACATGCCTATGTCAAAGAACATTAAATATGTTAGGCAGCAGTGGTGGGCAAGGGGAAAACAAAACAGGAGGTCAAAAAGATGGCTAAATAATCAGAAGTCTTGGAATCAGCACTTGCCACACTGTGGAGGAATTGATAGATACCAAGTCTTAATAGGCAAAGTTAAGAATACAGCGAAAGCCACGACCAACAAAGTGCAATCTCTCTGTGAGGAGATCACCCCCAAACCTTTGGTTTCGACTAATCTGGAAAATCGAATAGGCAATCACTTTGAATAGGGCCCAGAAAGGTGGATGCTGCTTGGAAAAACTGACTTGGAAGATAGAAGTTGTAAAGACATTATACGTATATCCAGGATCCCGGAAAATGCAGAAAAGAAGAATATGATTGCATCCATTTGTGCTCTTATTCTGGCTCTCATGAGTATTACTTTTGATTAACCTCTGGAGTTTCAGAGAGCACATAGGATTAGGTCACATTAGAAGCAGAAGAAAGCCCAGATAAGATAAATCTTACCATTTTATTTAAGACATCAACAAACCAGAGAAATAATTACTACAGTGAAAAAACCTCGGCCACATAAGTATGAGAATAGCCAAGTGTTCTTCCCACCAGACTTTTCCTTTGAAATCAGCTTAAAGAGGAAATATTTTCTGGCACCAAGGCCCAGGCTAAGGAAGAAGGACATAAAATACTGCTGACTGGAAACAACAGTGATGATAATCACATTGGATTGCTAAACAACGGGGTACAAAGAACTGCAGCACTTGGAGAATTTTCTGGAGGAAAGCACCCAAAAGGAAATGACAGATGGAGATGACAGCAAATAGAACATCATGTGAACTCAGTTGACAAAAGTAGAAGGGCATGGAAACAGTAGATTCTGAAGAATGTCAGCAATAGGAGGACATGACTCAAAGGTGGATGCACGAGAACAAGCAAAGATAGTGGAGCAATAACAATATGCAGCAAACCATGACTGAAACCAGAAATACCACTAAAGCCAAAGGTGAGGGATCACCACTCAAGACGGAATAACTGTCTAACCTTGACCTCTACCCTATATCTTTATGGCATACGGGTACTAAACTTATAAGGGTCTCATTCGTTGACTCACAAATCTGAAGTTATTGGGTCTGTTATCAGTAGGGCCAAGACTGTAAAATGGGTGTGATATGTAATGATCACCATGACTTTATTGCACAGATTTTCCAGTTTGGACGAATGAGTGGATATGAGGTTGTCCCATGTTTCTTCTGAGGGATTTGTTCTTTAAGGGTTCATTGTTTTATGTTATGGAGCTACATTAGTGAATCAGGACCTGCAGGGTCGGCAGTACAGTCTTTATCACCGGCCCCAGGGTTTATAGATTACTAAGAGAAAATTCCAAAGGATATTGACATACAGCATATGTTACAGAAATATAAGAAGACTACAGCATACAGGTTAGTAGACATCTATCCTGGGAAGGAAAAATTAGCACTAGAGATAGATTATTTTCTACATCAAGTGACACAGGACTCTCTAGAAGTCATCCCACAAAGATCAGCAAATAATATACCCTGTAGGTTTGTGCACGTCCACGTCCTTTATCCTGCTCTTACACAGCTCAATTTATCTAATACTGCATACCTTCTAGATCATATAACTAATATTGCATGGATAATTGAGGTTGAGGAGGCAGAGACACACATTTATACAACACAGGGCATTCCGTCAGGCCTGCTAACCTGGATGTGCTCCAGTAAAGAACTCTTAAGCCAATCATTAGCCTTTCCAGGGACCAATGTTTGTTGTAACCCCATAAGAATGTTTTGCAGATTCCAATGCTTGTTTAAAAAGTCCAATGCTTGTTGGAACCAATGCATGTTTAGGACCCATGTTGCTCAAACCTCTAGCATCTCTATGACTCAGACTGGGTGTGGCTTCCTATGACTCAGACTGGGTGTGAGTAAATGCAGCAGGTATTTAAACCACAACCGGCCTGAGTGAATTGCTTGCTCTAAAGGTCATCGATTGCAGAGAAGGAGTCTCTGCTTCTTCATGTTACAAACTTTGTACTGTGATGTTTTGATATTAACCCTATGTTCCCAGAGTGCTGCAAACATTGCTCTGTGATCCTTTGGTATTAACCCTATGTTTTCAGTGTGATCAAAAGACAGATACCCTCATTACAAACATGGCTGTAATAACTGTCCCGCCAGTGGTGCCAGTCATTACCATAAACGGCATGGTGGTGCAGACCGCCACATGAACACAGTAGAAAACTTGCTGAAAAGCAGCCAGCTCACTACTACCCCCGCCAGGCCAAAGTAAGCAATTTCGAACTGGCGGTGGAGGCCAGTCCGGCGGTGGGATAATGATCCCACTTCTACCAGGGACTTCCTGGCAGGATATCCCGCCAGGTAATCCCTGGCAGAAAGCATACGGGTAACAGAAATTCTCATTCCTGTCACCTGTATGTGACATGCGAGGCCCTCCCATGCCATAACCGCCATCCACCATCCCAAGCCTTTAGAACCGCCACACCCTTTGAACCCTCCATCCCTCCTCCCTCCAAGCTCCCTGTAGATCTCCACAAGCCCCCTCACCATCCAGCAATACCCCCACCTCCATACAGCCCCCCAACCCCAAACCCCTAGATCCACATACACCCATATTCCTACATGCACACATGCATTCATACACGCAGACACACATCCCCCTTCACAAACACACATGCACACCCCCATGCACTCACACACTCAACACATATACCCCATACCCCCTTCCCTTTCGGGCAGCACTTACCTGTTCCATGGAGCTGCTCCGGGAAGGAACGGGCTCCTTGGATGCTGCTCCGCCGGTCTTGCCACGCCTCCATACATTGCCACACCTTTGCCTACATCATTATAGGCGTGGCACTGATGTGGCGGTGAGGGTGGAGCTGCACCAACCGCCAGCATGGCGCATGGCGAGCCACACCGCCTTCATGGCGGGATGCCTGCTGCCGCCACTGGTCTTCCATCGACCGTCAGCATGGTCGGCGGTGGGCTATTCCGCCATGTTCATAATGAGGGCCACAGAATGTATATTCCTTGGAATTCTAAGTACAGTGCATAAATTAATCCATGAATGTCTGCAGACCCAATTACCTGAGAAATTGTTTGCATCATTTGCTACCTATTTAAATGTTTATGGAGGCGAGTGAATCTGCATCTTAGGAAATCTCAGCAAGTTCATCAATCAAGATATCCACGGATCTTCAAGTACATTTAGGAAGGAATTCTTTAAGGGGATGTGGGATCAATTGATGGTCACAGTGGGAGTAGTCATGGATATTATAGAAGTTTCAAGGTTCTTATTTAATTACAGGTAATCCATATCCTTTCCCAACAATTCCTAGAGAGAGGGAGAGCCATCCATAGTGGGAAAGGGAACCTAACAGGTACACCTAGTTGCACATAGTAGTCAAACACTAGTATATTCATGGTTACGAGTTATGAGCTGTTCAACTGATATGTAATTTATTATAGGAAATTGCGGCTCTTCACAGTCATTCAGATCCAGACCTGTGGCTCCAGTATCTCTCTCTTTCATCCATTTCATTTACCCCGGGGCGTTCCAGTGCTGATCATGTCAAGTAGCAGGCACGTAACATCTAGGAGGAACTGGGAATAAGTAACTTGGTCAACATCATGGGGGTCATTCTAACATTGGCGGGCGGCGGAGGCCGCCCGCCAATGTTCCCCCTCCAAAATACCGCTTCGCGGTCGCAAGACCGCTGAGGGTATTTTGGGATTTGCCCTGGGCTGGCGGGCGGCCGCCAAAAGGCCGCCCGCCAGCCCAGGGCAAATCAACCTTCCCACTAGGACGCCGGCTCAGAATTGAGCCGGCGGAGTGGGAAGGTGCGACGGGTGCAGTGGCACCCGTCGCGTATTTCAGTGTCTGCAAAGCAGACACTGAAATACTAAGTGGGGCCCTCTTACGGTTGCCCCTGCAGTGCCCATGCCATTGGCATGGGCACTGCAGGGGCCCCCAGGGGCCCCGCGGCACCCCCTACCGCCATCCTGTTCCTGGCAGGAGACCCGCCAGGAACAGGATGGCGGTAGGGGGTGTCAGAATCCCCATGGCGGCGAAGCGCGCTCCGCCGCCATGGAGGATTCCCCCGAGCAGCAGAAAGTCGGCGGGAGACCGCCGACTTTCCGTTTCTGACCGCGGCTGAACCGCCGCGGTCAGAATGCTCGAGGGAGCACCGCCAGCCTGTTGGCGGTGCTCCCGTGGTCGGTGATCCTGGCAGTCACCGGCCGCCAGGGTCAGAATGACCCCCCATGTCTTTGTGGGACAAAAAGGTTAGCGCTTGACAGTTAGGGATCAGTGAGGCCTGTAGTTTTTTCAGCTCTGTTGGGTCTGTTGAAGAAGTCTTCAGTAGGGGGTATATCTTTTTGTTCTAGGTGCCTGGGAAGGTGGCAGTTTTCATGGAGCAGTTAATGGTATGGCATAGTTTTGGTACGATGACAGTGCTGGCTTGATTAAAGATGTGGTGGGGCATGGGTCGGAGGGTACCCCATAGTGAGTGGTATTCATGATCTTAAGGGTGTCTTCCGAGGTGAGGTGGGTCCAGTACTCCACAATCGGTTGGTGATAGGCATCCATGGTGGTGCTGGTGGGCAGGGGGGCAGGCCTTTGCTTCTAAATCCTTCATAGATGCCCTGAAGTTGCCGGTGGAAGAAGGCGGCAAGGCTGTTGCAGAAGTCTTGAGAGGGTGAGATGTCTTCAGTGACCATGTCGGGTTTTGTGAATCCCTTCACTATGGTGAAAGGTTCCTTGCTGTTGTGCGCATTGGTGTTGATTCTCTCTTGAATGGCTGATTTTCTAGTCCAATCTGATGAGCTGGTGGTGTGATGTGACAGTGTCTTTGAAAGCTCTGTGGTCTGTTCAGCTCTTACTGCTTTTCCACTTTCTCTCGATCTGTCTGCATGTGCTCTTGGACTCCTAAAGGCTGGGAGAGAACCAGCTGGTTCTCATCTGGTGTTGATTGTCAGCAGGTTTCCTTTGGGGGGCCAGGTTGTTGTCACAGTTGGTGATCCATTGGTGGAGGTTGTGTTCCGAGGCATTGGCGTCAGTGGTGTCTGATGGCGGGGAGTGGTGAAGCACATTTGTGAGCTGGGCTTCGGTAACCTTGGTCCAGTTTCTGCACCGGGGCATTGGGCATGGTGCTGTTCGACCATCTTGGTGAAGGAGAAATAAATGCAGTGGTGGTTGGTCCAGTGGAGTTCTGAGGTGTGTGAAAAGGAGATGTGGTTTCCAGCGAAGAAGACAGGGTCGAGGGTGTGTCCTACTGAGCGAGTGGGGAGGTTGACCAGTTGCTTGAGTCCGAGTGTGGCAGAGGAGTTCAGGTCGCTGTGGTTTTCGAGGTAAAAGTTGAGGTCACCAAGGTGTATGTAGTCTGTTAAGGTGAGGGTATGGTGAGCGATTAAGTCACCTAGTGCTTTGCTGAAGGATAGATAGGGTCAGGGGGGTATTCCAGATGAGTGTTCTGTGAAGGGTGGTTTTTGGATTAATCTGGATCTGAAAGTGCAGGTGACGGGGATCTGAACATCGCCGCTGGTCGTGAGGTGGAGTGAGTTTTAGTGAACAATGGCGAAACCTCCTCTTGTTCGGTTGATGCAGTCTTGGCAGGAAATCATCTTATCTCTCCCTTTTGTTGCCCAACCTCCCCTCCTTTGCTCCTCCATATCTCCCTTTCCTCCCCATTGTGTATCACTACTAAATTCCTTCTTGCTCTTTCTCTTCTTTCTCTTTCTTGTGTGCACACCTTTTTAGCCTCCTTGGGACAATTATGGGGGAATTGACATTTACTTTTTTGAAGGGATCTTTGGGTAGTTCTAGGACCATATCCCCCCATCTGCTTTACACTCCCCCCAAGGCATTTACTCACTCCTCTTGTATGGGGTATTTGCTGCCTATACCTGGTAGGTTCTCCCAGTTTCTTTACTAGCATTGGGCGTTTGGACACATAAACACACTGTGAACCAGCCTTTGGGACTCCACCCTCTTCTACCACCCTATGAGCAGGCAACTCTGTTCCTATGTGAAAGGGTCTTAGAAGTATTGAGATATGATCCTTTAATTCCCTGGAATAATTTGCAATTGGTCTTTCTGCAATTTTAGGATGTCACTGTTCACCACAGTAACCTCGAATTGCCCTTGCAAGGTTTTTTGTAAAATCAGCAATATATCCAATAAAGAGGCTGAAGGGGTGGCCGCTATCTCTAAGCGTAAGATTGAATTCTTCCCAGATCCGTCTGAAGTATTGCTCCCTACAACTACAAACTGCTCCTGTGCCTTACCGAGGACCTCACTACTGTCCATGGGAACCAACATAAATTGGCACACCTGTTGGTTGCCTTCACCCCCTCTTCTGATTATCTAATAGGGAGAAAGGCTGCAGGGATGAGGACAGCCTTGGTTGCAAAGCAAGTCCATTCTTTATTGTATCTAAATTATTTACAGAGGGAAGACTTAATTCCGGTAGCTGATATCTATCATTCCCTAAACCTCCTAGTTGCCCTTCTCCAGGGCCTCGGGGTTCAGAAAGGGGTTGCTTCCTCCTAAAATGTTTACCCACAAAGACCTTGATGGATTTGGATACTGATGCCTCCCCCCGTCTTGCCCCAAGAGGGGCTTTTGTGGTAATGGTGATTCTGTTTCTTTGCATTGCCTCACAAAGGGCTTGTTTCTCCTTCTTTGTGAGTTATTTGAGTCTCTTCTAAGGAACTGTTTACTGCCATATTGGAAACATCCTTTTTTGGTAGACTGGTCATTGCGTTCCGAATGTAACCTCTTTCTGGCTCCATTTTCCTTATATTGTCAATACAGTTTTGGTAGGGTTTAATACAGCTTTCACTTAATATCCCAGGGCCACACTGTTTGTGCTACTCACAAATGAGGACCACAAAGTCACAAAAATAGGATCCCTAGATATCCTCCAAAGAATACTATAGTAGGTGAGGTGTTATACCTGGGCTTTTAAGCTGCCTAGTTAATTACCTCTGCATTTCCTATACATTATTTTGTTTAAGCCCCCAGAATCTTGATGCTGTCACTCCTTGGCCAATTTGGCAGGTATAGTGCGAACACTGTTGCACATTGGACACTTTGCAGCTCCCAGTGGGGGCTGGTATAGTTTCAATTTATTCCTCTCATCCGCAGCACAGCGCAGTTTAACTCATTCTTCCAAAGCATCTCAAGACATGGAAGGTCGGAGGAACGGGCACAAATATGACAGCATCCATGTCTACAGGCTTCAGCGCAGCAGCAGGAAGCTCGTTGGGGTAGATGTAATGTATTCAGGTGCCTTACCAATAAATATGTCTCTTAATCTTTTCTTTTATGATATACTAAATTATGAAAGTATGTTTTTCATACTGTGGTTTTTACTATTAAGAGATATTGATGTTTTTATTGTTTGCTTTTATAGTCTTGTATTGGCTGAATAAAGAATTCACTGACTAACTGACTGACTAACATGGTAAAATTAAAATTGGACCTACATGGTGACTGCAGTCCAGAGCACTTGCCAAATGAATTTGCCCAAATATAGGGATCCTGCAGGCAAAAGTGATTTCATGCTAAGTTGCAGAGATTTTTAAGTGAGGACTCTATTCAATATCCATCTATATTATGGGGTGTGGAGAAAAGGCCTTTAATAGGGGTGATATTTGTAGGGACTTTGGTGTGGCTATGAAACCGCAGACCCCAAGGACTGTCTACAGAGTCTAAAATCAGACACCTCACATCAACATATGCCCACTCACCCATCCTAGAATCTTTTAGGCAACTGACCAAGGCCAAATATGAACTAAATGATCTTTATATAGCTCAGGCAGAGAAAGTGCTGTTTAAACTATGTCAGAGACATTATGAGAGAAAGAAGAAAGCTGGCCATTGGCTAGCCAACCAACTGAAACAAATGACAGCAAGTAGAGACATCCCAGCAGAATTGTTGTCAAAACAGATATTTTTCCAGAACATCACATATGTATGCAAGGCTATATAAACCAGCAGTCAATAGCCCTGTAACAGGTTTGACGGGGAGGTCTGAATCATCACCCAAATTGGCGTATAGTAAACACAATGAAAGAGACCCATGGGGTATGACAGGACTAGAGGTTAGCAGTCCAGTTGTTCCAAACCACAATGTCCTCAGTCCTGATTGGCTGGATCCAGGGATGAAAACAGGAGGGACTAAAGAGGCGGCGTGGAAAACCTGGAAGACACAAGTTTCGGAGGAGGAAGACAGAGACGGAGAGACAGTGGAGCATCCCACCGAAGGAAGTGAGGAGAAGAGCAGCACCAGAAAAGTAGTGGAAGTGGGTCCCGAGACTGAACAGGAGACAAATTACTGATGAGGGGAAGAGACCAAGCAGAGCATACCCTCCCGCCATATCTCAGGAGGGACATGGCTATACAAGGTATGGAACTGTATACTGAACCACAGAGGGTGGTTTTTGGGATGAGGAGGAGACAAAGATAAGGAAGGGGAGGGGACCTCATGGTGATAGAGGCTATGGGGAATGTGCATGAACCAACCATAGGAACACAAGTGAATACAGGCACAGAAGCTAAGAAGTTTAGAATGTTGGGCAGCATGTCTTTGAAACTGAGAGCACAAAGGTATGTGTGACACCCTCCCTACACCATAACCCTTTACTCCTCCCTTCCTTCCTTCCCCTCTTTCCCCACATCTCTTCTATGGTATGAGACTAATCCCATCTTGCTTATCAGTTGTTTTGCCTTCTTTCTACTGAGGCGAACTGGAGTCCAGTCCCCAAAGTGTTGTTCAATCCATAATACAGAAAGAAGGACAAGCAAAAGAGTGATTACCTAACTAAAGGATGCCTTAAGGAAGAGACAGATACCTATCACATTATAAATAAGAGAAAGGATAGTGGTAATAAAACATATAAACTCCACCAGTCAAGTTTCTGTGGTTCTTACAATTACAACAGGGAATCATACTGAGCAAAAGAAACCATAACAGTACAAAAATCCACCCTCCGTCCCTGCTACAGACCCCCAGGTAGAAGTAGATGAATTCTTGGACAAACTTGTCATTCCGAACCTTGTAGATGCGGCCATAAAAGAAGATGAGATAGAGCATGTAATCAACAACAGGAAGGCAAGAAAGACACCAAGAGAGGATGGCTATCCCATTCAATTCTACAAGATTACTAAAACACTGATCATCCCACTTCTACATCAAATGTTCCTGGAAGTGATAGATTTAAAGCACTTGCCCTCTGACTTTAGAAAAGCCAGAATCATGTTAATCGTCGAGTCTGATAGGGGCATGCTAAAGTCTGCCAATTACATAATAATAGTGCTCATTAATGTGGATGTTAAGATTTTGCCAAAGGTGTTGGTGACCCACCTGAGAAGGATCATCCCCATTCTGATCTATCCTAATAAGGTAGAGTTTGTCCCAGGGTGCTCTTTGGCTAATCATGTTAGGCTTCTGTCTCACATACTATAGGAGGTAAAGGTGCTTCTCTCATTAGACGCCAAAAATGTGTTTGATAGGGTCGAATGAGGATACATTTTCCGGTCTGTGGTCAGAAAGGGCTTTGGTTACAGTTTCTTAATGTGGGTCAGAGGGATGTATCATGTAGGGGTGGGCATAACTCGTAATTCCAAGTAATGCAATCATGCGGAATTACCCAAGAATTCCGCAAGATTATACTTGAATTATGCAAGCAGAGTAATTCTGCACTTAGTATCCAAAATGAGTGTGAGGTTGCATTTTTGCAGCAAGAAATAGTGCTTAATGAAGCACAACGTGAATACTGGCAGCTTGCACTCACTAAATGTGCTCCTACAGTGGGATATTTTCCCCAAATTACTCTTATTTATGCAAGGAGGACAAATTGCATAATTAGCAGTATTTCCACATCAAAGGATAATGCAGAATTACTTAGTTACATATTGATGACATTGTCCCAACCCAGGAAGTCAGCAGGTACACTGATGTGCCTAATAGACCACTTTTCAAGATTCTCAGACTACTACATCAAATTGACTAAATGTGAAGCACTACCAATGACATTGACATTGACACTGACACAGACATCCTTAGGCACCTTATATATGAGTGTGTGTGTGTTTATGTGCATATAGATAGTCCAGGCATATTTAAATCATTCACTAAGGGAGAAAGAGCGGGTAGTGAAAATAAATGTGGCATCTAGGTTCAATTATGTCTTTGGAATGCTGCATTTACCGATAGACCAGCCTACACTCCGGGTAAATAGATGAAAACATCGGGGTGTTTATATGGAGAAGGGAGAAACCTAGACTGAAAGGCCCCATGTGGTTCAGTAGGACAGACCTTCAATTGGCCCACTCGTATATATTTAAAACCTTCAGAGAAATACCAATGTGGGTTCATTTGGAAAGGCACATTTTGAAAATAAAAGGGGAACTCACAGTATACTACTTACGTCCACTAGGTGACTAATCTGGTATTGGATTCATCTTGTGATCCATAGAAGGCTGATAGACTGATTGGAACTCCTGAGCATCTTCAATTGAAGGCATCCTTATGACATGATATAGCATAATGCAGCAAACAGACTAGGGGTAGAGGAAGTCGGCAGGAAATGCCATAAGGTAAATTACACAGAAAATGTAATCAAAGATGGCTCAATAATTCATTTGCAGATCTCCAGCATGAATATAATTTCCTATGCACACTGGTCTGGAGGTATATCAGGCTGATATAAAACTTTAAAGAAAAATTGGAGTGACACCCTTTATGGTAGTACGCTTTCCGATCCAGAAATACATACATACATAAATACATATATACATACATACATGAAAAGGGTTTGGGGGCACATTGTCGAGTATATACTCACTTCTCATTGAAAGCACCTTCCCAAAGGAAACATCATGTATGTTGTGTTTATGGTAGGAATCATACTTACTAGCCTACTTTGAAGGAGGGGATATAGTGCATAACCTTTGGGAATGAGGGAAGGTGATGGACTACTGGAAGAAGATTTCAGACAGTGTGGGAGGAACTAGACACAAACCTTATATTCTTTTTATAGTTTCCACTACAGATCTCCAAAAGAGTTGCATAGTAGGTAGTGTTAGGCACCTAAAGGTTAATAGTCCCATGCATGCATGTAAAAAACATTAACTGTAAACAGTAAAGTTGGTGGGTTAGTGGAATTACACAGTGCTCTGTGGCCAAAAAGACAATAAAGGTAAAACATTTAGTACATTATACCTTACACAGCGTTACAGGTGGTGAACAAAAGACATGCAATTCGACATTTATTGTATTTATTGCATTTATATAATTGCATTTATATATCGCTTACTACGCCTGACGAGTCAAAAGGTGGGGTAGCAGAGTATAGCTAAGGGTAGTCATTGCCAGCGCTGAGTAGTAAATAGATGTGAGAGCAGCCAATGGAAAGAATGCGCCATATACATTTACAGGCAGCATCCCTGCATATTATGTGTCATAGGCATGCACTTGCATTGCCTGGGAGTTGCGTCCTGCCAAAGGCAGTAGAGTATGATCCCTAGTAACAGCTCAAAATTCAATCAGAAGTGTATTGCACCCATACAATAGAATTCTTCTGTCAAACCCACTTCTTCCCTTCTGAGAAATGTTAAGCTCCCTTTACCTAGTGGAAGCCATAGTTATACCAGATAAGCTCTCCCAGTAAGGAAACTTCACCTGTAGAGACAGTAGAAGATTAGCAAAATAGTACAACAATTGGGAATGTGCGACCACTTTAGAGAGGGCAATGGTACCAATGACCATTAGCAGGAATGTTGTTCAAAAGGTTATTTGAATAGTGATCTGACATGCCACTTTTGAATTTCCTTAGATGACCTCTGATATGATGCTATGGGGATCAACACTCCTGGCAATACCAAAAGTGGGATTATTGAGAGTCTGCAAAGGTACTAAACTCCCAACCTATAGGAAGTGTTTGGAAGATAAGTACAAATACACAGACTGTAAATCTGATGTATAAAGTCAAGTCAATCATTTGCCATAGAATCACATAAAAGACACATTTACATTTAAATACCCTTAAAATTCTAATAGCTTTGTGATAAAAACAAAATATGTTACAGTATAATAGATCTAAAAAGACAAACTTTTAAAATAGAATTTCCTAAAAGAGCACACTCTTTATTGCTCATTACTAGTAAATTGACGTCGTTTTAGACTCAGAAGGTGTCCACAAAGCAGTTATTTAAAAACATCAACCATTTCTTAACCCTTCCTAATAGCTAAAGCAGATCTGATAAAATCTAAAATAGAGAGACAGGATTTAATCGAAGGCAATTTTTGTATATGGGTCATAGCTTCCTTGTAATGCCTAACCTTTGCCCTGCGCAGGATTGGCAATATAATATCTGATCTTGGATCGGCATTGTTGGACCTGACAGCCTTAGGGTGGTCACCCCTAACGTTTTGCCTGCCTCCCTCCATTTCTTAGATACTGTTTTTGTTGGTTTTTAGACTGTGCACACTTTACCACTGCTAAAGGGCAAATGCTCTCTCGCTTTAAACATGTACCCAGGGCCTGTAGATTAAAGACTTCTAGCGGGCCTGCAGCACTGATTGTGCCACCCACATAAGTAGCCTCTCAACCATGCTTCAGGCCTGCCACTGCAAGGCCTGTGAGTGCAGTTTCACTCCCACTTTGATTTGGCATTTGTCAAGCCTTAAACTCCTCTTTTTCTACATATATGTCACCGCAAGGTATGCCATATGTAACCCATAGGGCAGGATGCTGTGTAGACAAAAGGCAGGACAGGTACCTGTTTAGTTTACATGTCCTGGCAGTGTAAATCTCCTAAACTGGTTTTTACACTGTTGTGAGGCCTCCTCCCTTCATAGGCTAACATTGGGGTTGCCCTCATACACTGTTTGAGTGGTAACTGGTGACCTGAAAAGAGTAGGATGTTCTTATTTAGTATGGGCAGAATGGTGATACAAAATCCTGCGGACTGGTGAAGATGGATTTAATATTACTATTTTACAAATGCCACTTTTAGAAAGTGAGCATTTCTCTGCACTTAAATCCTTCTGTGCCTTACAATCCAAGTCTGGCTGAGCTTAGTTGACAGCTCCCTTGTGCATTCACTCAGGCGCACCCCAAACACAGGATACTCAGCCTCACTTGCATACATCTGCATTTTGAATGTGTCTTCCTGGGCTGGGAGGGTGGAGGGCCTGACTTGCATGTCAAAGGACAGCAGCCTGCCCTCACACAAAGGACTGCCACACCCCCTACTGGGACTCTGCCAGACAGGATGGAACTGAAAGGGGACCCTGTGCACTTCTAAGCCACTCTTTGAAATCTCCCCCACTTCAAAGGCACATTTGGGTAATTAAACAGGGCCTCTGCCCCTACCAACTCAAACACTTCCTGTAGAAGAGAACCTAAACCAGAACCAGAACCTGCATCCTGCCAAGAAGACCTGCCTGGCTGCTCAAAGGACTCACCTGTCTGCTTTCTGTGAAGGATTGCTGCCTTGCTGTTGACCTGCTGCCTTGCTGCTCTCTGGCTGTGGTGAAGAAGTGCTATTCCCTGATGTCTCAGGATCAAAAAGACTTAGGGCCAGATGTAGCAATTTCCGAATTTACGATTCAGAAATTGCGAGTCGGTGAGACTCGCAATTTCCGAATCGCAAATTCGGATGCAGAACGGTGTCTCAGACACCGTCTGAGAATCGCAATGGGGTCGCAAAGGTCACATTGTGCGACCCCATTGCGATTCCCTGCACTCACAGGGATGGTGGCCTGCTGGAGACAGCAGACTTCCATGTCTGTGACTGCTTTTTAAATAAAGCAGTTTTTTTTTGTATTGCAGCCTGTTTTCCTTAAAGGAAAACGAGTTGCAATACAAAAAAATTACAAAACCATTTGGTTTCATTTTTTCAGAGTAGGCAGTGGTCCACTGGACCACTGCCTGCTCTGTAATTTTTTTTTTGGTATTTCACAAAGGGGAAGGGGTCCCATGTGGACCCCTTCCCTTTGGCGAATGGGTTACCACCAGTGTGACACTAGTGGCAACTGCGAATTGCTTTGCGACCGCGTTCGCGGTCACAAAGCAATTTATCATTGCGGTGCGAGCCGCAAATAGGAAGGGGACAACCCTTCCTATTTGTGAGTCACATTCACATTTTGCGAGTCGGTACCAACTTGCAAAATGTGAATGTGGATCGCGATGCGCGTTTTTGCATGGCGCAAACTGCGATTTTCGCAGTTTGCGCCATGCAAAACGCTTGCTACATCTGGCCCTAGATCTCTACAAGAAGGATTTCTTGTGCGGCGAAATTTGACACACAGCCTGCCAGAAACGACGGACAGCCTGCACTGCAGTGAACATTTTACCGCACGCCAAACCGGAACGACGCAGCCTGACTTCGCAATGAGAAGACTGATGCAGCGCCAGCGTAGTGACCAGATATTCGTTGCACGGCCTCATCGGATCAGCGCACAGCCGAGCTGGATCAACGCAGCCTGACTTCCAGAAAGGAATCGACGCTGCGCCTGCCGTGCGGTAGAAAATGTGACGCAATGCCTACCAAATCAACGCAGCTCCTGTGACTTTATCCTAGTAGTGCCGGAAAGCGAGATTGTTCATGGGAACCAGGTACTTTGTGCTTGAAAGAGACTTTGGCCCTCATTACAACCCTGGCGGTCAGTGATAAAGCGGCGGTAATACCGCCAACAGGCCGGCCATAAAAAAAATTGAATTTTGACCACGGCCAAAACCACCAACACAGACAGCCACTTTAACACTCTGACTGCCATGGCGGGTGCAACAACCACAGCGGCGGTAACCGCCAACAGCCAGGCAGAAGACAATATACCGCCCACAGTAATATAAGAGGCCAATCCGCCAACTTTTCCTGGGCAGTACCAATGCCATCAAAAACACAGCGGAAACATTACACAGAAGGGAAACAACTCACCTCTCGACACTCAGGGAAGAACCACGATGCCATGTAGCTGCACATTTTCCAATGCTGGTCTACCTCCTCATACACCAGGAACATGAATGGTGGGGAAAACGACCACCTGGCACACAAGGGAGGGGGGGAAAACAGAGTGACACACATATACAACACACAACAACCCCAACCCCACCCCCACCCCCAACACCATACACACAAACAGATGCAACAACATTACATTTATACACCATAACCCTCAGGAATAACGCGAGGACAAAAGGAATTGATTAAATTGAGTGTAATAGTTCAATATTAGATAAATATGTCCTTAAAGCAAAAAACAGTATGTACAATATATACACATGACTCCTGCTTCAATACGGAGAGAACACTGCAGGGGCATCAGGTCGAAAACACACAGGCACCTCAGGGGGACGGGGAATGGGGAGCACCTCAGCCGGAAGATGGTACAACGCCACTTCTCCTGGAGGGGGCTACATGCACACTGCTTGGTCCTGGGGAGTGCAAAGCCACAGTCTCTCAAGTGGGTGGTTTGTCCACTGCTTAGTTCTGGGGAATGCAAAGCCACAGTCTCTCAAGTGGGTGGTTTGCCCACTGCATGGTCCTGGGGAGTGCAAAGCCACAGCCTCTCTAGTCTCTCAGGTGGGTACTTTGCCCAATGCTTGGTCCTGGGGAGTGCAAAGCCACAGGCTCTCAAGTGGGTGCTTTGCCCACTGCTTGGTCCTGGGGAGTGCAAAGCCACAATCTCTCTAGTGGATGCCATCTTCCACTGGTACTGGAGGGGGCTTTGTGCCCAATGTGCTTCATCCTGGCAAGGAGGGTGTGAGTGGATGCCTTCTTCCACTGGTTCTGGAGGGCACTTTGGGCCTGATTACAACTTTGGAGGAGGTGTTAACCCGTCCCAAATGTGACTTTACTTTACCATCACTTTTGGGACGGATTAACACCTCCTCCAAAGTTGTAATCAGGCCCTTTGTGCCAAGTGTGCTTCATCCTGGCAAGGAGGGGGTGAGTGGATGCCTTCTTTCACTGGTTCTAGAGGGGGCTTTGTGCCCAGTGTGCTTCATCCTGGCAAGGAGGGGGTGAGTGGATGCCTTCTTCCACTGTTTCTAGAGGGGGCTTTGTGCCCAGTGTGCTTCATCTTGGATGGTGCAAGGTCACAGTCTCTCACCTGGGTGTCACACCTACAGGTGATGCAGGGGACAGGACGCACTGCAGCCCAGGCAGTCACGACTACACACTGCTCGCCGGTGGTGACAGCTGCTGGGTGGATGGCAGTTGGGGTGCAGGTGGCGGGTAAAGGCTCCAGCCCTTCCCCTGCAGCCTTGGACGGCTGCGCACTGGGGCTGCTGCTGCTGTCGGTGGTGCTGGTGGTGGTGCAGGTGGCAGTGCTGGCCGCAGTGCCACCAGCACCACTGCCAATAGCAGCAGCCCAGTGGGCAGCCATCTGAGGATGCATGGGAAGCGCAGTAGTCTCTCACCACCACTGACAACACCGCCACCTGTGCTGGTGGCAGTGGATGCGGCGGTGCTGGCCGCGTTGCAGGTGGTGGTGCTGTCAGTGGTGGGGGACAGCTGAAGTGCCATGGATGGTGTTGTTTGCCCCTTCCTGCCCTTGGCAGGTGGTGGTGCCTCCTTGTTTCTACCAGCTGCTGTTCCCTTCTTGCCCTTGCTGGCTGATGGTGCCTCCTTCCCCTTGCTGGCTGGTGTCCCCTTCTTGCCCTTGCTAGGTGGTGGTCCCTTCTTGCCCGTGGCAGGTGGTGCAGGCACACTGGCTGTGCTGACGGGTGCCTCCTTTGAGCCTCTCACACCTGCAGTAGCTGCAGAAACTACAGTGGCCCTGGACTGGGTGTAGGAAAGTACCATCTTTCCTGGCATGTTACCCCCATTTTTATTTGTGTGTCAGTTTGTTTTTGCCCGTCTCACTGGGATCCTGCTAGCCAGGACCCCAGTGCTCATAGTTTGTGGCCTGAATGTGTGTCACTCTGTAGTGACTAACTGTGTCACTGAGGCTCTGCTAATCAGAACCTCAGTGCTTATGCTCTCTCTGTCTGTAAAATTGTCACTATAGGCTAGTGACCATTTTCACTAATTCTAATTGGCACACTGGAACACCCTTATAATTCCCTAGTGTATAGTACCTAGGTACCCATGGTATTGGGGTTCCAAGAGATCCCTATAGGCTGCAGCATTTCTTTTGCAACCCATAGGAAGCTCAGACAATTCTTACACAGGACTGCCACTGCAGCCTGAGTAAAATAACGTCTGCCATTTTACACTGCTCTTAAGTAACTTATAAATCACCTATATGTCTAACCCTCACTAGGTCAATACCTATATGTAGTTTCACAATGGTAACTCCAAATATTGCCATGTAACATGTCTAAAATCATGGAATTGTCCCCCCCATGCCAAATCTGGTATTGAGGTGCCAATCCCATGCATCCCTGGGGCTCCACCATGGACCCCGGGTACTGCCAAACAACCTCTCAGGGGTTTTCACTGCAGCTACCGCTGCTGCCAACCCACAGACAGGCTTCTGCCCTCCTGTGGTCTGGGCAGCCCAGTCCCAGGAAGGCTGAACAAAGGATTTCCTCTGAGAGAGGGTGTTACACCCTCTCCCCTTGGAAATAGGTGTTAAGTGCCTGAGAGGAGTAGCCTCTCCTGGCCTCTGGAAATGCTTTGAAGGGCACAAATGGTGCCCTCCTTGCATAAACCTTTATACAGCGGTTCAAGGAACCCCCAGCCCTGCTCTGGTGCGAAAATGGACAAAGGAAAGGGGAGACACCACTCCCCTGTCCATCACCACCCCAGGGGTGGTGCCCAGAGCTCCTCCAGTGTGTCCCATACCTCTGCCATCTTGAATCCAGAGGTGTGAGGGCACAATGGAGGCCTCTGAGTAGTCAGTGCCAGCAGGTGACCTCAGAGACCCATCCTGATAGGTGCTTACCTGACTAGGTGGCCAATCCTCCTCTGAGGGCTATTTAGGGTCTCTCCTGTGGGCTTTTCCTCAGATAACAAATGCAAGAGCTCACCAGAGTTCCTCTGCATCTCCCTCTTTGACTTCTGCCAAGGGTTGACTGCTGACTTCTCCAGGACGCCTGCAAAACTGCAACAAAGTAGCAAGAAGACTACCAGTGACATTGTGGCACCTAATCCTGCCGGCTTTCTTGACTGCTTCCTGGTGGTGCATGCTCTGGGGGCTGTCTGCCTTCACCCTGCACTGGATGCCAAGAAGAAATCTCCGTGGGTCGAAGGAATCTTCCCCTTGCTAACGCAGGCACCAAACTTCTGCTTCACCGGTCCTCTGGGCTCCCTCTCATCGTGACGAGCATGGTCGCTGGAACACAGGGGCTGGATCCAAGTGACCCCAACAGTCCAGTGGTCCATCTGTCCAAATTTGGAGGAGGTAAGTCCTTGCCCCCCTCTCCAGACAGTAATCCTGTGTACTGCGTGAACTGCAGCTGCTAGGGCTTCTATGCACTTTTGCAAGGAATCCTTCATGCACAGCACAGCCCAGGTCCCCAGCACTCTGTCCTGCATTGCTCAACTCGCTGAGTTGACCACCGGCTTCATGGGACCCTCCTTTGTAGTGTTGTGACGAGTGCCATGCTCAGTTTTTTTAAACCTGTGTTCAAGTACTTCTGCGGGTGCTGCCTTCTTCTGCATGGGCTCTCTGTATTGCTGAGGGCCCCCTCTGTCCCCTCTTCCAAGTGGTGACCTCCTGGTCCTTCCTGGGCCTGGGCAGCACCCATTTTCTTCAACCGCAGCTTTTGCAGCTAGCAAGGATTGTTTGCAGTCTTTCTGCAAAGAAACAACTCTGCACCCTTCAGCATTCCGTGGGACATGTTCTGTGCAAAGGAGAAATTCCTGACATCTTCCGTTGTTGCAGAATCTTCAGCTTCTTCCACCAGGAGGTAGCCATTTTGCACCTTCATCCGGGGTTTAGTGGGCTCCTGCCCCCACTTGTCACTTTCATGACTCTTGGACTTGGTCCCCTTCCTTTACAGGTCCTCAGGTCCAGGAATACGTCATCAGTGCTTTGCATTCTGTTGTGGTCTTTGCAGAATCTCCTATCATGACTTTAATGTGTTTCTGGGGAGTAGGGTCAGTTTACTCCTACTTTTCAGGGTCTTGGGGTGTCTTGAACACCTTTAGTGCTTTCATACACTCCCAGCGACCCTCTACACACTACACTAGGCCTGGGGTCCCTAAGTGGTTCGCATTCCACTTTCTTAGTATATGGTTGTGTTGCCCCTAGGCCTATTGCATCCTATTGTATTCTTCAGTGTTTGCACTACTTCTCTAACTGTTTACTTACCTGATTTTGGTTTGGGTATATATTTTGTGTATTTTTACCTACCTCCTAAGATAGTATATTTTCTGAGATGTTTTTGGCACATTGTCACTAAACTAAAGTACCTTTATTTTTAGTAACTCTGAGCATTGTGTTTCTTGTGATATAGTGCTATATGATATAAGTGGTGTAGTAGGAGCTTTGCATGTCTCCTAGTTCATCCTAAGCTGCTCTGCTATAGCTACCTCTATCAGCCTAAACTGCTAGAACACTAAGGGCCATATTTATACTCCGTTTGCGCCGGATTAGCGTCGTTTTTTTTTACGCAAATTCGACGCAAAACAAACTCCATATTTATACTCTGGCGTTAGACGCGTCTAGCGCCAAAGTCCATGGAGTTTGCGTCATTTTTTTGCGTGGACACCTACTTTGCGTTAATGATATGCAAGGTAGGTGTTCCCGTCTAAAAAATTGACTCCGAGGCATGTGCGCCGTATTTACACTCCCGGGCAAAAATGACGCCCGGGAGTGGGTGGGTCCAAAAAAATGACATCCAGCCGTTTTTGCGTGGTTTTTTAGCACCGGGTCAGGGCAGGCGTTAAGGGACCTGTGGGCTCGAAAGGAGCCCAGAGGTGCCCTCCCATGCCCCCAGGGACCCCCCCTGTCACCCTTGCCCACCCCAGGAGGACGCCAAAGGATGGAGGGACCCATCCCAGGGAACATAAGGTAAGTTCAGGTAAGTAATTTTTTTTTTTTTTGTGGCATAGGGGGGCCTGATTTGTGCCCCCCTACATGCCACTATGCCCAATGACCATGCCCAGGGGACAGAAGTCCCCTGGGCATGGCCATTGGGCAAGGGGGCATGACTCCTGTCTTTGCTAGGACAGGAGTCATTTCAATGGGGGTTGGGAGTAAAAAGAAATGGCACAAATCGGTTTGAGGCGAAAATTTTGCCTCAGCCTGACTTGCCCCATTTTTGGGCGCCCAAGCTCCATATTCCCCTACGCCGGCGCTGCCTGGTGTACGTCATTTTTTTTTACGCACACCAGGCAGCTCCGGCGGCTAACGCCGGCTAACGTCATTGAATAAATACGGCGCCCGCATGGCGCTTCAGAATGGCGTTAGCCGGTGTTAGATTTTTTGGCGCACAACTGCGTTGGCGCAGTTGTGCGTCGAAAAGTATAAATATGGCCCTAATAATCTACTAACATGGGATAACTGGACCTGGCACATGGTAAGTGCCATCAGGTACCCACTATAAGCCAGGCCAGCCTCCTACACTGGGTGGCTGAGGTGTTGGGCTGGGTTCTGGGCACCCTGGCCCGAAGTGAAGGACGGGGGGGGAGGGGCAGGGAATAGGTCATGGGTGGCGAAGAAAAACTTCTTAGGAACACTGGGGTGGGAAGAGGGTGTTTGGGTGCAGGCAGGTGCATGGACTGGATGCTGTTGTGAGGTAGATGGCTGTTTGGTGTCTGAGTGCTTGCATTTGTGTACTTTGGGAGGAGGGGGTCACAGACACAGTGGGAGAGGACACAGGGGACATGTACATAGATGTGGGGGTGGTGACTGCCAGTGGGGGCGTGTAGTGTTAGGTGTGCTGGTGATGGAGGTAGTGGATGAGGATGTAGTGCATGCAGGTGTGAGTGGAGACGCTACTGAGAGGAAGGTGGACGACGAGGAGGAGGGGGACACAGTGGAGGCAGTGGATGTTGGTGTGTCTGCATCTGGATGGTGCTTGTGTGAGTGCCTGTGGGATGAAGTGTGGTGCTTGTGTTTGCCTGAACCACTTCTGTGTGTTGATTTGGGTGACTGAGGGTCTGAAGGTGTGCTCAGCATAGGCTGGGGTTGAGGGGATTGGAACTGGGTAGATGAAGTTGGAGGGGGGAGGCTGGAGACAGGGACAATGGCTGCCATCAGTGAGTTTGCCATAGCCTGGAATGCTCTCTTTTGGGCTGCCACGCCAGAGTGAAGGCCCACCAGGTATGCATTTATTGGTTGCAAATGCCCTGCTTTTCTTTGGATGGCATTCAGTATGGTTGACTGCCCAACAGAGAGGGTTCTCAGGAGGTCACTAGCCTGCCCACTGAGGGCAGCAGGTCTGACTGGGGGAGGGCCTGAGGTGCCTGGGGGAAAAGAGATTCCCACCCTCCTGGGAGAGCAGCCATGGAAAACACGCTGAGGGGCTGCTGGAGGGCGGTGCTGGTATGGGGGTGGCGGCTGTTCCTGTAGTTTGGGTGGGCACAGAGGTGTCCGCCACCACCAGGGATCTTCTAGCAGAGGAGGAGTCGCTGTCGGTCCTGTCCCTGCCTGTCTCCTTTGTGGTGCTCCCCTCAACCTCCGTCCCACTAGTGCCCTTACCGTTGGTGTGACACATCTCCCTCCATCGCTGGTGCATCTGCTCTTTCGCCAGATGATGCTGATGCACACAAGGACACGGTGACAAAAAGGGTGGGGGAAGAGACAGAGGATACACTTGGTCAATGCCAGCAACAACACTAACGTTGGCATACACAACTCATAGGGAATAGCCCTATGCAGTAGGCCATGCACTACCAGTTACAATGCTAGCCACCAGGCCATGGGGCACAATGCCTAACGCCATTAGCTGCACACCTGAATCCCACAGGACCCTGTCCAGTAGTAAATGTCCACTAACGTAATTGGGGGTGGAGTGCATCTGAGCTTGACCATCATGGAACCTACCCTGCCATGTTTGACCTGGCCTATGGGCACCCGCAGGCCCACATCCCCCACCCAGGTAACACCTTAACACGTGCAAAGTCATGATTCTGAATCTGTACTCACCCCCTTGTGGCTGCTGTGATGCCTTCAAGCCCCCATCCAACTCCGGGTAGGCCACCGTCAGGATGCAGAACATCAGGGGGGTCAGGGTACGACGGGCACCCCTTCCTCGTTGGGAGGCCAGCACCAGCTGGGCATCCGCCATCTTCCTTGCCCAGCGGCGCAGGTCCTCCCATCGTTTGCGGCAGTGGGTGCTCCGCCTGTCAAAGACCCCAGGGTCCGCACCTCCTTGGCAATGGCACACCAAATACCCTTTTTCTGATGGGCACTGACCTGCAGAAAAAGATTCCCAGAAAAGGTATTATTCACATTGCCCGGACTGTCATACTCATGCCCCAACATATCTGTCCCATCCCCATATGCACATACATTGACCACCGTACATGCAGCATTCTGCCCATGACCCCTCAGCCCCCCACAAGGATTACACACACAGCACTCCATACATTTATGCCCCCGCATCATGCTCACAGTGTACTCACCTGTTGGTCTGGAGGACCATAAAGCAAACGGTACTGGGGTAGGACCCCATCAACCAGTCTCGCCAACTCCTCCAAAGTGAAGGTAGGGGCCCTTTCCCCAGACACTCGAGCCATGTTCGCTTCCAGACACAGTTCACAGCAGCACTTGGAGTGTAGGTCCTCTCCTGTTGAAGATCAGGCAGCAAGTGAGTGAACAGATAGAAAATGGAGATCACATCCACGGCGGTGCTTATCATTACTGCCGGCGTACATCACCATTGGCTCCTGGAACCCGTAGGCCCCAATAATAACCAATGTGGTGTTGCACGGCGGTCGTCGATCCCCGCCCGCCGCCCGCAACGGTGCACAATGCCAGCGGAATTACCTAATTTCCACTTGTCCCTTTTCACAGGTCAGGCGGCTGCCATTTCAGGGGGGCTCAGGCTAACTGCGTCACAGCAGACATAGGCACATCAATGGACATACAAGTTCACATACTGTTTCTCTAAAACACAAATAGCATATTAATCTGAGTATATGTTAGAATATGACCTTCTGCTCACCGTTTTTTTACCCTAGAGTTCAACCACTGAGGATGAATAGGAGATGGAGACATACCCCCGTGTACAGACCCCTGGTGGACCTGGCGACAATGGAGGACATGCACATTATCCTAACCTACAGACTTGATAGGGCCACAATACAAGAGCTGTGTGCCCAATTGGAGCCAGACCTGATTTCAGCTATCCGCCACCCCACAGGCATCCCCACTCTAGTGCAGGTCCTGTCAGTGCTCTATTTCTTGGCAAGTGGGTCCTTCTAGGTGACAGTGGCCATGGCATCAGGGATGTCACAGCCTATGGTCTCAAACGTGCTTAGCAGAGTGTTTTCTGCCCTGACGAAACACATGTGCAGCTACATCGTATTCCCCCAGGTGGAGGATTTGGCCACAGTGAAGGCTGACTTCTATGCAATGGGATATATCCCCAACATCATTGGTGCCATTGATAGTACACATATTGCCTTTGTCCCACTCCAGAGAAAAGAACAGGTGTTCAGAAATCAAAAGAGCATTCACTCTCTGAATGTGCAGATGGTGTGTTTGGCGGACCAGTAAATCTCACATGTCATTGCAAAGTATCCTGGCTCTGTGCATGATGCCTTTATCTTGAGGAATAGCAGCATCCCATACGTGATGTCTCAACTCCAGAGGCACAGGGTGTGGCTAATTGGTGAGCCCATGGTCCCCACCCAGTTGATGTAGGTATATGGGTGTGGGGCTAACAGGGACACCTCGATATTTACAGGTGACTCTGGTTACCCCAACCTCTCATGGCTACTGACCCCAGTGAGGAATGCCAGGACAAGGGCAGAGGAATTTTACAATGAGGCACATGGGCGAACAAGGAGGATCATTGAGCGCACCTTTGGCCTCCTGAAGGCCAGATTCCGGTGCCTCCATCTGACAGGTGGATCCCTGTACTACTCACCCAAGAAGGTCTTCCAGATCATCGTTGCATGTTGCATGTTGCACATCCTGGCCTTGAGATGCCAGTTGCCTTTTCTGCAGGAGGATGAGCCTGGAGATGGTCATGAGGCAGCGGTGGAACTTGTGGACAGTGAAGAAGAGGAGGCAGAGGAAGAGGACTGGACAACAGAACTACTCTAATTCAACAGTACTTCCAGGACACACAGGTAAAACACTGTAACTTCACCTTCCCTTGCAGTTTTGTGTTGGACATTGTACATGGAAGCCTGATTTTCCTATTTCAGTGGCCACTTACTGAACCCTTTGGCATCTCTATTTTCAGATATCTGTGTCCCACTCTGATTCCTGGTGTGTTTACTGCTGCCCACTACAGGTCATACCTATGTAAATATAACTGTACATTTGAATTGCGATTTTTACAGCTTGTTAAACTAATACATATTTCAATCAATTGACAGACTTCATACTTGTATTAGTTCCAAGGGTGTTTATTTCTGTGATAATACGTGTAGGGGGTATTGCAGTGGGCTGGGTTGATGGTGGAGGAATGTCCAGAATGGAGTCCAGTCTATTGGTACCACAGATGCATTGTCCAAGGGGGCATAGGGAGTGGGACAATGGCAGTTCAAGGTGGACAGGGTGACAGAGTGGGACACAAGGGTGACATTAAGGGGAGTCTTATTTCCTGGTGGGGGTCTTGGCATGTTCTCTGTCTTCTGCCTGGATCTCAGGGACCGTTTGTGTGGTGGTTCTCCTTCTGCAGAGGGAGGGGTGCTGGTGGCCTGTTGTTCCTGTGATGGGGCCTTCTGTCCACTAGCGTTGGCAGAGGTGGAGGGCTGTTCTTCAGTGTGGCTAGTGTCAGGGGCACATTGGTGTGCCACTGCCTCCCTCATGGTGTTGGCCATGTCTGACAGCACCCCTGCAATGGTGACCAGGGTGGTGTGGATGTCTCTCAGGTCCTCCCTGATCCCCAGGTACTGTCCCTCCTGCAGCCGCTGGGTCTCCTGCAGCTGGGCCAGTATCTGGCCCATCGTCTCCTTTGAATGGTGGCATGCTCCCAGAATGTTGGTGAGTGTCTCACGGAGAATCAGTTCCCTTGGCCTGTAATCCTCCTGTCGCACAGCAGTCCTCCCAGCTTCCCTTTTGTCCTGTGCCTCTGTCGCCTGAACCATGTGCCCACTGCCACTGACCCCAGGTTCCTGATCGTCCTGTGTTTGTGGGGTAGCCTGGGGTCCCTGTAGTGGTGGACACACTGCTGATTGATGTGTCCTGGGAACAGAGGTATGGACCCACTGGGTGGGTGCTCTGCTGGTGTTACCTGAGGGGGGAGGCTCTGTGGTGGTTTGGGACTGTGGCTGGGTCACCGACTGTCCGGAGGTCCCTGATGGGCCAGGTTGGTCATCCTGATCCAGGAGTGCAGAGGTGTTGTCATCACTTTGGGCCTCTTCTGTGGGGGGACTGGATGTTGCTGGCACCTCCTCTCCTGTGATGTTGTGTTTGGGACCTGTGGGGATGTAGATGCAGTGTTATTGTTTCAGCGTGTGACATCTTGTGCATGGGTATGTTCCCCTCTATGGTTGTTATTACCAAGGCAACTTTGGCTTGTGTGAGTTGTGATGTGGTTGGCTAAGTGATTGTCACTAGTGTGCATGCTGTGGTAATGGGTGTCCATGCAGGTCTGTGATGGGGGTCCATGCATTGGTGTAGTATGCAGGGCTTGGTATTTGGATGGGTGGGGTGTATGTGAGGCCGTGGAGTGATAGGGGTGGGGGTAGGGGTAGGAGTTTGTGATGGCATGCAGGTAGGGGGGGATAAAGTAGTAAAGATTTGACTTACCAGAGTCCATTCCGCCTGCTACTCCTGCCTGGCCCTCAGGATGCATGATCGCCAAGACTTGCTCCTCCCATGTTGTTAATTGTGGGGGAGGAGGTGAGGGTCCATGCCAGTCCTCTGTACAGCTCTCTGGTGTCTTGCTACCAGGAAACACACCTTCCCCCCTAGTTCGTTCCACCTCTTCCTGATGTCATCCCTTGTTCTGGGGTGCTGTCCTACGGCGTTGACCCTGTCCACAACTCTCCGCCATAGCTCCATCTTCCTGGCAGTGGACGTCTGCTGTACCTGTGATCCGAATAGCTGTGGTTCTACCCCGATGATTTCCTCCACCATGACTCCTGGCTCCTCCTCTGAGAATCTGGGGTGTCCTTGTGGTGCCATGGGTGTAGTGTGAGTGGTGTGTGTGAGGGTGTGTGGGGTGATGTGTTGGTGTGTGTGCTGTGAGGTGCCTAGATGGTGCATGGGTGATGGTGTTTTGTGGCTCTGATTCAGTGGGTGCTCCTGGCTTGTCTCTCTCTCAGTTGTCATTTTTTTCATCATAAACAGTGGGTGTGGGTAGTGTGTGTGTGTGTTTTATATTGGTGTGGGTGTGTGGTTGTGGTGTGTGTATGTGTGTCAGGTGTGTGTAGTTTGAATTGTCCAATGTGGTGTAGTTTTGTTAGTGTGTGTGTGTATTTTGAGGGTGGCAGTATGTACCACCAATGGTTTACTGCGGTTGAATGTCCGCTGCGGTGATTTGTGGGTCATGATTCTGTGGGTGTATTTCTATTGGCGTAACGGTGTGGGTTTTGGTACGGCCATTTTATCACTGGCCTTTGGGCTGGCGGACTTGTGTGTGTGTCTGTATAGTGGCAGATTTCTATGTGTGAGTCATAATACGCGTTGCAGTATACTGCCACGGTCACTGTATGTTTGCGGCAGTCAGCCTGGCGGTAAGCAGCACTTACTGCCAATGTCATAATGAGGGCCTTTGTTTGCTTTTAAAAGACTTAAGGTACTTTATATCACTTTTCAGTGATATCTCAACATATACTTATTGCATTTTAATTGTTTTGACCTGCATCCTATCAGATAAATATTATATATTTTGCTAAACACTGTGTGGTGTATTTTTGTGGTGCTATATTGTGTTATTGTATGATTTATTGCACAAATACTTTACACATTGTCCTTCTAAGTTAAGCCTGGCTGCTCAGTGCCAAGCTACCAGAGGGTGGGCACAGGATTATTTGGATTGTGCGTGACTTACACTGACTAGAGTGAGGGTCCTTGCTTGGACAGAGGGTAACCTGATTGTCAACCAAAGGCCCCATTTCTAACAAGCATACAATTATCAAAATAATATAAAGTGACATGTGCTCTGCTTTGATTTTAAATCACAAGGTCATGGGGACAACTGTCCATGCCAGTTACCCTGTATGGGAAACGCCAATCTAGAATGAATTAAACTTAGCCTGACTGAGGTTAGAAGGGAGCATTCTACTGAATTCTCGAACCAGGCTACGTAGGATTCCATGGCATCTGTGGTTGAGGTCTGGCAATACGGATCAAAAGACCTCAAGTTAAGCGCAACCTGAAGTCTTGAGGTCAAGTATGCTCTCTATAGCATGATTTTACGACTTCTTTTGCATTACTCTACAAAGATTTGGGGTCTGTGAACATAATTTGAAGCCCCAATTTTTTTAAATACTTTTTTTTAAATAAGACAACCATGGTATCCTACATGGTCAGTTGTAAGCAGTCAAACAGATAGTCCTGGACCAAAGCCTCTGAGTTTATCCAGCATCTAGTCCACAGTAAGAGTGGAGAAACAGAAGTTGAGTCCATTTCCTTATGACATATAATATTTGCTACATTTTTGGGTGCTGATAGTAATCTATGTACAAATGTATTATCAATAAGTTGCAATGAACTTTGCCATGCCCCCACAAACCCGCTTCGTACATGGCTGCAGGTAGACATTTGGTATTATAAAGAGTCACCATCTGTGCTATAGGTTCCTGTCTTAGTTTGTGGGCAAAATGGAAAATCGCCTCAATATTCCTTTCCAGCTGTCGGGACTTAACCTTCAGGTGGGAATTCCATAGGATGGAAGAGTTTAGATGCATGCCCAAATAACAGAAGTCCTTGATTTTATTAGGGGTTTGGCAACCCATTTGGAATTGTTTTGACACTGTATTCAAAGGGCCACATGTCATCATGTAAGATTTTGCTAAATTTACTTTTAAGTCAAGGTCCTGCATGGAAGATAAAAAGAGGTCTAACAGGCCTTGAATATATAAAGCCAATGAACTACTATTTAAAGATGTGTGGAGAAGATTCTTGAGAACCTAGGATAGTTGCCATTGGCACTGTCTAGTCATATTGATTGGGAGGTGCCTTCTTCTGACTGATTGTTATTTCCTTTTCTCATTTGGCTCCATAGGGGGGTGAGGAATAGCAGTGGAATATAGGGATAATTGAGAAATGTGGACCTATAACTAAATCATGGGAGGGATAGAGAGAAAACCTTTTCCCCTTTAACCAATAGGTGTACCCTTCTCCTTTTCAGCCGCTGACTATTTACTACAGTAAAGGTACAGGTACAGGGAGCATATGGCAATATAAGGGGTGTGTTGTACGCGGAACCCGTTATGGAGCTACCTGTTATAATGAAATGTTTGTATATGTTTTACTGATGTTGATAACTATCTATCTATCTATCTATCTATCTATCTATCTATCTATCTATCTATCTATCTATCTATCTATCTAGATACAGACATAAACATTAAATTTTCCTTCTACAAACTAACTTTAAACTACACAAATATTGAACATTCTAAAGTTGTAGTTATAACTTCAATTTACAACGTATCCACCACGTTGAAGCTATTGTGAGTAGTGGACCTCATTACACATTATTTTAGATCGCTAACCAGACACCACTAACTATACCTCTCCACTCCACCATGCAATTTGTTCTGACAAATAATGTAATTTCAGAAGTTGTAAGTTTTGTTATGAATGCTATGATTTCACATGCTATAAGTGATGTAGTATGGAAGGGTATAAACAGTGTATGGAAAAGGCATGAGTTATACAGTAGTTAATGTAGTGTGGCAAGTGAGGTGACAAGTCTATGTTCGCAGATGTGAGACATATTAATTCGAAGGTGGTGTGTAAATTATAAATTGGAGTTATAATTATAACTTTGCAATTTTAAAAGTATGTGTAATTTAAGATGGGTTTGTATAGAAAGAATGCGTAAGGTCTTTCTAAATTATCCTTAACCCTTATTTATTTCCTTGTATTTTAATGTTTTTTAGTTTTTTTATAAAAATATGTTTCAAATTGCAATGTGGACTGTCATTGATTGAAGTGTTGAAAAGTGAAGTGTAGCCTAGGACAGTGAAGAAGAGTTTTGTACAGTTTAATGTTATAGAGTGGAGTATTTTAGAGTTGAGTGAAGTAGCGTACAATGGAGTAAAGTATTATGCAGTGAAGTGGCATGGTGTGTTGTATCATAGAGTGGAACATCATGGAGTTGCATTGAGTTGATTGAAGTGTCATCGAGTAGAGTGTCATAGAGTGTCATAGAGTATTGTTGAGTGTAGTGACATGGAATGGAGTTCTGGGGCATAGAGTGTTGTATAGCTCAGTATTGTCGATGTAGCAGCATGCAGTACAGTGGCAGAGAGTCTTGTACGGTATAGTGTTGTATGGTGGGGTATCATTATTTGTGAGAACCCAAAGCATGGAAGAGTGGCAAGCTATAGTTAGTGTTGTCTGGTTAGCAAGCTGAAATGATTGTGTAACAAGACCCTCTAATTAAAATATTTTCAAGTTGGTGGATAAAATGTAAATTAAGTTATAATTATAGCTATAGAAATGTTTAGTTTGTGTAAGTTAAACTTGGTTTGTATTGGGAAAATAGGTTTTCCCAACTATAATTAAGCTTGAATCTTTGTGTTTTCTTTCAATTTCAATGTTATTTTTTAAAATTGTTAATAAAGTGTTTTGCAAATCACAGAGTTCAGTGTTGCAAGTGAAACTTTGTTATGTGGGGTGCCGTGCAGTACAGTGGAGGAGACTGTTATAAAATATTTTGTCATAGACTGAAGTATTACAGATTGGAATTGAGTGGGGTAGAGGAGCAGAGTGTAGAAGCATATTGCATAGTGTAGTAAAGTGCTATATAGTGTAGTGGCATGGTGTCTCATATATATGGAGTCAAGTACTGTAGAATGGAGCAGTGAGTTGTACAGTGAAATGACATGTCAAACAGTAGTGTAGGGTGTTGTAGACTGCCACAGAGTAGAGTAGAGCATTTTAGAGTAGAGTAGGGTAAATTAGAGTGTCATAGAGTGGAGTAGCGTCAAGTTGAGTGTCATAGAGTACACTGGAGGAGAGTGTCAAAGAGTTAAGTGGTGTGTCATATAGTGGAGTGGTGTATCATAGAGATATGTTGGGTGGCATGTTGTCAGGTGTCTTACAATATCATAGAGTGGATGAGCATAGGGTTGAGTAGAGTGTCATACAGTGAGTTAGGGTGTAGTACAATGTTGTAAAGTGAAGTTGCATACAGTGGATTAGTGTGTCGGACAATGGAGCAGCATACAGCAGAGTATAGTTCAGTGGCCTCGCATGAAATAAAATGTAGTAGAGTGGAGTATAATGGAGTGGAGTACACTGCAGCGGAAGAAAAGTGTCATAGAGTGAAGAGGAGTGTTGTAGACGTTAGTGGTATGGCATACAGTTGAGTAAAGTGTCATAACTTGGAGTACTCTGTTGCACAGTAGATTGTAGTGGGGTATCATACAGAATTGGAAATTGAGGTAGACTACAGTAAAGTAGAGTAGAATACAGTCTAGTCATACAGTCTAGTTGATTTTCATTGAGTGGAGTGGCTTACAGTACTGTACAATTTTGTAGGAGTGTGGCGCAGTGGTTTGGCATACAGTGTTATAGTATACAATGGAACCGAATGTCGTAGAGTGGAGTGGTGTATGTTGCAGTAGTGGTGTAGAGTGGACTATTGTGTCCGAGTAGAATGAAGTGGGGTGCAGTGGCATACAAATAGTTGCGTGCAGGGTTGTATAGTGGACTTTAGAGTGGAGTAGAGTGTTGTACAGTGGCTTACAGCATATTACAGTGTTGAACAGTGGAGTGAAGGTATATTGAATAGGAGTAACGTTTTGGAGACTGGCATAAAGTGCATTGGAGTTTTGTAGAGTGAAGTTGCATAGAGTAGAGTAGTGTGTGAAACAGTGGAGCTGTTTACAGTAGAATGTTGTATGGTAGTTAAAATGAGGTGAAGTCTCATACAGTGGTGCAGAGTCATGTGGAGTGGTGAAACAAAGTGTGGAGTAGAGTGCAATACAGTGTGTTGGTGTGTCATAGAGTAGAGTGGGATAGAGTGGGCTGCACTGTTGTAGCGTAGGTCATAAACTGTTGTAAACTGGAGGTGAGTCTCCCACAGTAAAATGGTGTGCTATGTCATATAGAAAAGTGTTGTATATTGGAATAGAGTGTATGGGAATAGTGTTGGATAGCGCAAAGGTCAATAAAGTGTGGTACACTTTTATAGAGTGAAGTTACACTGTAGTGGCATGGAGTGGATGGGGTGGGTTGAGAGTAATAGAATGCAGTGGAGTGGGGTACAGTGGAGTGGGATAAAATGGAATACCATTCCGTAGAGGGGCAAAAAATGAAGCTCCATACAGTGTGATAACATTGAATGGTGTGGCATGAAGTGGAATAGCATAGAATGGATTGCACAGGAGTGGCATAGAGTAGAGCAGCAGATAGTGGAATAATGTAGAGTACAATAGCATGGAGTGGATTGCCATACAGTGGAGTGGTGTAGATTGGGGAAGAATACAGTGAAGTGGGGAAGAGTGAAGTAGCAGATAGTAGAGTGGCATAGAGTGGAATGGTGTAAAGTGGAGTAGTGCCCCTGCCATGCAAAGTTTTTGACTCAAACATTTTACTGCAAATATTGCATTAAAATAATCAATTATGTTACCAAAGATGTCATGAGCGCTGTAACATGTGGGGTAATTAGCAATGCATGGCAAGAGCACAAGTTATAGTTACCTTAAGGCACACGTCATAGGGCCACATGTACAAAGATCAGGTTTTGTGACTTAGCGACTCGCAATTTGCGAGTCTTAATACCTCATGTACAACAGTGTCAATAACACTGAGTGTGATTTGCGATGGGGTCGCAAATTACCTCTTACAGTACTGAATATTTATGAGGTAGGTCGCAATTTGCGACCCCATTGGGAATGGCGGCACTCACAGCGATGGTGGCCTGCTGGGGTCGGCAGACCACCATGTCTGTGACTGCTCTTAAATAAAGAAGTATTTGTTTTTAAATGCAGCCCATTTTCCTTAAAGGAAAATGGAATGCATTTCGAAAATAAAAATGAAAAGTTTCCTTTTAATTTTTTCAGAGCAGCCTGATCCGAAAAAATGTTTTTGCATGCAATCACAAAGCGGACGGGGTCCCATGGGGGCCCCTTCCCTTTTGTGAATAGGTTAGCACCAATTTGAGACTGGTACTGACTGCGATTGTTTTGTGACTGCATTTGCGGTCATAAAACAATCATACATTAGACTGCAACTCGCAATTAGGAAGGGAACGCTCCTTCCTAATTGCGCCTCACAAACCCTTTTTGCGATTTGGTAAATAGATTACTGAATCACAAAAATGGGTCTGTGCATACCAAAAATACTTTTTTCTCATCACGAATGGCCAGATTCTGCAAATCGGGCCATTTGCAGCAAGAAAAAAGGTGCATACACTTGGCCCTAGGACCCTTGAAATAACTCTAACAGCTGAATTTCTATGATTTTGTACTATACCATCCCTGTAACCTTTTTTTGTAAGAGAATTTCAATGTTTTTTTAAAATTCTGTTTCCTAACTATAACATTCCTGTAACCTTTGCTTTTTTCAGTGAATTTCTATGTCTTTTATTAATGTAAAGTGAGTTTTACCATGCACAAGAACTTTGGACATTTAGGGGGTCATTCTGACCCTGGCGGTCATTGATCGCCAGGTCCAACGACCACGGAAGCACCGCCAACAGGCTGGCGGTACTTCCAGGCCAATTCTGACCGTGGCGGTAAAGCCGCGGTCAGAAAAGGGAAACCGGTGGTTTCCCGCCGGTTTTCCCCTGGCCAAATGAATCCTCCATGGCGGCGCTGCAAGCAGCGCCGCCATGGGGATTCCGACCCCCTTCCCGCCAACCAGGCTGGCGGGAACGGGTGTCGTGGGGCCCCCTAAGAGGGCCCCATTGAGATTTTCAGTGTCTGCCAAGCAGATACTGAAAATCGCGACGGGTGCCACTGCACCCGTTGCACACCTTCAACTCCGCCGGCTCCTTTCGGAGCCGGCTTCCTCGTTGAAGGCGCTTTCCCGCTGGGCCGGCGGGCGGCCTTCTGGCGGTCACCCGCTGGCTCAGCGGGAAAGCCAGAATGGCCGCCGCGGTCATTTGACCGCGGTGCGGTCATTCGGCGGCTCCCGCCGGGCGTGCGGTTACCGCCGCCGGCGGGAGTCGGAATGACCCCCTTAGTACTTTACAAAAGTAGAGCTTCAATTTGAACACCTGCTTTGTTTATATCTGTAAATGATTCCCCTCGTGGTTTTATTTCTATGAAATGAGCATCATGCCAGAATGAATCCTGTCCTGCAAATTTATCCAAGAAGAGGCCACTTTTTTCTGCAGAATGTCTACCCACTTTCTACTGGCTAATTAGTAAGTTCTCCCCCATTGGGTATATGTATAGTGCATCGCCTACATAACAGTTGTTTAAAGGATGCTGAGGTAATGTTTCCAGTGATGTTGTGTGTCTGTGACTTTTCCATTGTGATTGTTCCTTGAGTGTCTTCATCAGATAACTTTGCAGGGTGGAACTGCATTACAAACACACTGCGATGACTTGTTCTTTACGGAACCAATTGCTTCTGTTATTTTTTTTTTTTTATGCAAGGGTCCTTGGGGTGAGCCTCAGGCCCCTGAGGTCCCAGCCGGCTCCCTGCCTCCTGTGGGAGCTGGAACTACTCTTGCACACTGGAAGCTGCTTTAAATGCAGCTCCCTGCATGAGGAAGCAATATTTTCATCTCTTTCCCTGCCTCACAAAGCCTGAAATGCGTTAGAATTCCTACACCTTCAAAACCCAGGAATTGAAACTAACGCAGTGGTTTTGTAACAGGAATCTGACCATTAGACGTCACTTTCCACACTGAAATATGTCTGTATTTCACATTCCCTCTACTAATAATGGGTCTATGGGTCTACACAAGTGAAAATCATGTTGTAGGACCCCTTGACCAACCTGGGACCATGGCACTAATAATATCCACTGCAGCAAGTCTATGTGACATTGTGTACTCCCTGTAAGGGATAGGCAGGATTGTCACTTCTCCATGGAGGAATGGGTCCCCAAGTTCAGGACAGTGTACTCCAAATTACAACAGGCAAGTATGCAAATAAGGTAGGTAATACATGTATTGCCACTTAACATTTCAGTATATACTTGCATTCACATACATTACACTGTCACTCGCTATGTCACACATACTCAGGTCTCTACATACACATAAGTAGGCTATGCCCCCTGTATGTAACACATAGTCATACTGCATACATTACATCCAGGACCAATGTAAAAGTGTTCAAGGTGCTATTTCACCCTTTTTGTAGTATTTTACATTGGTCTCCACACAATAGGCTACTTGTGTCAGTCAGAACTGACGCCTCACCTCTAATTTTTGATGCATTGCTGAATTTGCATCAGTTTTAAGGGCAACTTTAGCAATGCAAGGCTAATGAATTGCAACATCCTTCCAATTGATGCGTCATAATTTCTGACTCATCTGTGGGTCATTATGCCATGATGTCTTGTTTTGTAAATACGTCACATCCATGGCATTGTAACCTGTATTGATGAAGTGCAAGAAATGTTGACACATCTATACCACAACTCAGAAATGCATCAATCCTTGTAAATATGTTCCCCAATCTACTCTGTGGCATTTACAACACCCCACATTCCAGGATCCAATAAGTCATCAATATGTTCACATATGAGTCACCTATAAAGCACTTGGGCCCGTATTTATACTCCGTTTGCGCCGAATTAGCATCGTTTTTTTCGACGCAAATTCGGCGCAAAACTAACGCCATATTTATACTTTGGCGTTAGACGCGTCTAGCGCCAAAGTATGGGCAAATAGCGTCATTTTTTTGCGTGAACGCCTTCCTTGCGTTAATGAGATGCAAGGAAGGCGTTCCCGTCTAAAAAAATGACGGCGACGCAAATGCGTCGTATTTATACTCCCGGGCAAAAATCACGCCCGGGAGGTGGCAGGTCAAAAAACCCCGCATTTGCGCCACTATTTAACGCCTGGGTCAGGGTAGGCGTTAAGGGGCCTGTGGGCTCAAAATGAGCCCACAGGTGCCCTCCCCTGCACCCAGGGACCCCCCCTGCCACCCCTGCCCACCCCAGGAGGACACCCAAGGATGGAGGGACCCACCCCAGGGACATTCAGGTAAGTTCAGGTAAGTATAATTTTTTATATTTTTTTATTTTTTTTGGGTGGCATAGGGGGGCCTTATTTGTGCCCCCCTACATGCCACTATGCCCAATGGCCATGCCCAGGGGACATAAGTCCCCTGGGCATGGCCATTGGGCAAGGGGGCATGACTCCTGTCTTTACTAAGACAGGAGTCATTTAAATGGCGTCTGGGCGTCGAAAATAATGGCGCAAATCGGGTTGAGGCGATTTTTTTGCCTCAATCTGACTTGCCCCATTTTAAGACGCCCTAACGCCATTTTCCCCCTACGCCGGCGCTGCCTGGTCTACGTGTTTTTTTCCACGCACACCAGGCAGCGCCGGCTAACGCCATTCCATAAATACGGCGCCCGCATGGCGCTTCAGAATGGCGTTAGACGGCGCTACATTTTTTGACGCTAAACTGCGTTAGCGCAGTTTAGCGTCAAAAAGTATAAATATGGGCCTTGGTTTTCAATATAAAATATTCATCTCCCCTCTTTAAACATTCAATGGGCCTCCAATTTGAATTGCACTTATCCCTCTACTTGGTAATTCATGCATGAAAAGGGTGGGGGGGTTAAATTGTTGCACCTGAAATCCTGAAATGCAAAATACTTCAATATAAGGTGCAAATGCAGCAATTCACAATTAAAATATTAGACTCCTAAAAGTGGGTGCAAATTATTGTCAATTGAATTTTGGATTAATCTTGTTGCACTAAAAATCATAAAATGCACAATACAGGATCCTAATTTAGGATACCAATTATTAGTGAGATGATGGAGACTCCCCCTGCACTATATTAAGTAAAACTCCAATTGAATGCACCCCCCATCAAAGAGAAGACTGATGGTTTCATAGTGACCATATAAAATTGCACCCAATTTATTGTACTGTAATTTGTAATGGGCAAAATGGTTCAATGGACAGTACAAACATCAAGAAGACCTTTACAAATGAATTACAATATAATTATTAAAGTGCTTAAAAATTCCAGACATAAAAGGATTTTGTACAGAATAATCCTGAATTTATGGTACTCATCATTGTAAAGTGCCCAGTGCCTTCAATGTTTGAAAGGGACTTTTCTGTCACACTCTAATATCTGATACTTCAGCGATAAAGTTTTAGTGCAAAAAGATATTATCTCATCGTTCGCACTGATGATCCTAAAGTGCCAACTATATTTAACGTATGAACAGGCGCAACCTTTATTATATTGAGAGATTGAAAACACTGCCCCAAACAGGTATCAGTGGTTAAAAAATGCTTTTCTCATCCACCAAATAAAGTGCATTGGATTTTAGTACACAAAGCAAGTAAAAGTGCCAATTGTACCAATTATCATCATCGCCTACCCTCACATAGTTACATTAATAATCTCAGAACTGTTTATAACCCCCAAATCCTTTTTATATATAAAAGCATACATAAAACAGTGGACAAATGAGTTAAGGCAATTGCATTATTCAAAGATAGGAACTTGTATGTGGGTATCTATATAGTCGGTCATATGGGTTGTAAGAAATTGGTTAATTGTTTCAGATATAGGCCCTCCTAATTAACACAGCGGTCCAAACCAAGCCGCCGACGGTGGCAGTAAAAATCGCCAGCAGAGGAGCGGTCCGGACTGCCAAATAATGAACCAACTGAAACACAGGCATCCTGAAAACCACCCACCGCCAGTAGAGGAGTTCTGACAACGACGGCAGAGTCTGCCCACAGGCCGATGGAAAGGCCCAACCCGCCCATCAAATAATGAACCACTAGTCCGCCGTCAGTTCCGGGGCAGGAACCACCTCCATGCAAAGCCAGGTGGAAATTAACCTAATGTAAGGAAACACTCACCGGAGGCCCACACAACGTGCTGAAGCAAACATGGATAGAGAGCTGCAGATCATGCCAGCCCTGCTCCTTGCCATATATCTCCATGACCGAGACCGCTGACGAAGACGACGACGGTAAGTGCTGCAACCTACGAAACAAGGAAAGAAAGGGCACAGTTACATACCCATCCACTCCACCCACCCTGCAACGCTCCTACAACCCTTCACAGCAGAACAAGCCATACACCCCATAGCAAGAGGGACTTACCCGACACAAGGCAAATCCAACCTGACCATAGTACATACAAATGCCCCACACCCACAAACAATGAAACAAAAGACCAGGGTTCAAGAGGGTGCCTCCTAAACACAGGCCACACATAAATATTTATTTCAGCTCACAGAGCTAACTATTCACAACAAGGCCAATGGCCAGTCCATAGTGCCAGGCATGTGTGGGCTACAATGGCCCCAACCTGAGTCCCAAAAGTGCACAGTACTCCACCTAATGGGGCAACAATGGGTCATCCAGGCACCTCAGGGAACAGGGGCAGAGGGTGATGGGGTGGGGATTTGCGACGGGGGTGGGGCTTGGACTTGCACTCAGAAGGTGGAGGAGGTTTAGGTTTGGTTTTGGAAGGTGGCGGTGTGTGCTTCGAGCGGGTGGAGCCAGATGGAATTGGTTCTGCACAGGACTTCTTCCTCTATGGGGAAGAGGCACAGGAATGTGATGGGCTGACAGGGGCGGGCTGTGAAGTGGAAGGAGTGGAAAGTGCAAGGAGGTGCGCACGCTTAGGGACAAGATGGGGTGGGTCAGTGGGTTGGAAGAGGTCAGCACGGGAGAGGAAATGTTTTTTGGGAGCAATTGAGTTGGGCCTGGAGGAGGGCGTGGGAGTGTAGGCAGAGGGTGTGGACGTAAGTGGTGTAGGGGTGCGTGTTGTGGGTGCAGGTGACTGGACAGTATGCTGAGGTGTGGTGGATGTGTGATGGGTGGGTGTCTTGGTACGTTTGTGTGTTTTTGGAGTGGGGGTGGACACAGTGGGAGAAGACAGGATGCCAGCGTGAATGTATGTTGTGTGTGTGTCTGCAAGTCTGGTGATTGTGCTGCATGTGTCAACTACAGTAGTTGTGGTGAGTGCAGGTGTGGAGTCTGGGGTGCATGTCTGGATGTCTGCTATTGTGGTGAGCGCAGGAAGAGGATCTGCAACAGTGACTGTAGGTGCAGTGCTTGGGGTGTGCATGTAGAGGGGACAGACAGGGAGGCGGAATAGGTTGGCACAACTGAGAAGTGGATGTTGCTGTGTGTGCATGTGTATGTTGGCTGTGTGAATGCTTGTGGTGGGAGGTGTGGTGCTTGTGTTTAGAAATGTGCTTTTTGTGTGTTGAGGTGCTTGACTGCATGTCAGATTGTGTGCTTTGGACGGGTGAAGGGAATGGGATGCTGAAAGGGGTATGGGAGGTTGGAGGTGGGACGGAATGACGAGGGAAACTGGCTGCCATCCAAGAGGAGGCCAGAGCCTGAAAAGATCTATGTAGGCCAGGCATGGCACCGTGAATGCCATCCAGATAGGCATTGGTCTGCTGCATCTCTGATGCTAGCCCCTGGATGGTATTGACGATGGTTGTCTGCCCTGCAGAGATGGTTCTCAGGAGGTCAATAGCCTCCTCTGTGAGGGCAGCAGTGCTGACTGGGGCAGGGGAGGAGGTGCATGGGGCGAAGGAGACGCCCACCCTTCTGGGTGAGCGTGCACAGGCAACTCGGTGGGGAGCAAAAGGGAGGGCAGTGATGGCATGGGGTGGCTGAAGATGATACTGTAGGGGTGTGCCCACTAGGGTCCACCACCGCCAGGGAGGTATCGGAGTCACTACCTCCAGTGGTAGTTGCCTCCCCTGTGGTACTCCCCTTGCCCTCTAACCCACTGGTCCCCTTGGCATCGGATGACTCTGCCTCCGAGGATCCATGGCCCACTGCATCCCCACTTGCCGGTGCCCCAGCTCCCTCGCCAGATGATGCTGATGTACACAAACAACACAAGAGAACAGGGATGGGGAGGCAAAACGGGAGAAACACTTGTAAATAGCTGAAAGGAGTGAACATAGTGGCCAGACATACACCCACCCAGAAGACCCCCCCAACAGACAGCCCCTCCCACTATGCCCATGTCCCTGACTAGTGACCCGAACCCTGCTCTACACCCATCAACTGAACTACCTAAGGACCCGACATGTAGGATACCTGACCAAAAAACCCTATACCCTACGGGGGCCATCATGTAGATGGACTTCAGTGAGAATCCCTGCAACTAAGCAGCATAAACCCTAATGCACACACAGACATCCATCAAGGGTTAAGATTTTGACATGAGTACTCATCCCCTTGTGACTGCTGTGCAGCCATCAAGCGCCCATCCAGGTCTGGGTACGTCACCACCAGGATGCGTAGCATTAGGGGGGTCAGTGCCCGACAGATGCCCCTTCCACGTTGGGAGGACATCTCTAGCTGGGCCTCACACATTTTTCGCACCCGGCACAGCAGGTCCTCCCACCTCTTCCTGCAGTGTGTTGTTTGCCGTTTGTAGACCCCCAGGGTCTGCACCTCCTTGGCGATGGCATGCCAAAGTGCCCTCTTCTGGTGGGCGCTGACCTGTAAGGAGACACAGAAATTTAACACTGAGGTCAGGCACTTGGAACATATGTACAGCTGGCTATACGTCCACTATGGGATCGACAGTACTGACAGACTTACAGGACATACGCATGCAGCATGGCATGAACAATGGCTCACGCAGGCTGAGAGGTGCACACATGTGTACTTACAACACCATCCATTACACCCAAACAGTGCCCCAAACCCCTGACTCACCTGTACCTCTGGCTGTCCATAGAGCTTGCCGTACAGGGGGAGGACCCCGTCCACAAGCCTCTCCAATTCCTCCTGGGTGAAGGCCGGGACCCTTTCCCCTGCAACACGAGCCACTTCTATGACCAGAGGCAGGACACAGCAGCACACTCAGTGGAGTACCTGCTTGCACGAGTTCAGGGAGTCAAGTGAAGTTGGAGTGATGAATTCACGTATGTTCTGCATCGGTGTGTACCGTCACCACCGGCGGCGATCATGATACGCCAGGATTCCCCATTGGGATCCATGTTAACCAATGACGGTACGAACGGCGGTTACATCAATCGCTAGTGGTATGAGGTCACTTCCACAACGACAGTTCTGGATTACAGGGGACAGATATTTTGGCCTTAACTACGTATTAATAAAAATGAAAAGTGCACAATGCAGGCCCTATTGTTCACCCAAAACACCTATGCATGTGACCATTAACAATACCACTCATAACAAACACTGCTCACTCATTAATGTCTAGATGAAAATCTGTCAAGTACATGTTTCTTTTGAGTCCCTACAATCAAGTAAGCAGTGCACAAGGACAATGTGTGCCTATGTATGTGTGTTCCTCACACGTGTTTTAAATCCCTCCTAGGTACTGACCCTTGTGGCGGGGAAGGGCCCCATCGGTGTACAGACCACTTGTTGATTTGCAGACCATGGTGGAGCGTCACATCATAATCAAGTACAGACTCACCCGTGCAACTATTGTCGAACTTTGTGCATTACTGGATCCTGCACTAACTCCGGCAAATCGTAATCAGCATGCCATCCCTACTGAAGAGCAGGTGCTCTCTGCACTCCATTTCCTGGCCATGGGTTCATTTAAAGTGACAGTGGGCAGGGGTGCAGGATTTTCACAGCCAATGTTCAGCATGGTACTGACAAGATGTCTAAATGCATTTGTACAACACCTGCAGTCCTATGTGAGGTTTCCCCAAAGTGCTGACCTCCCTGCCATGAAATCTGACTTCTATGCGATTGCAAACATACCCCATGTGATCGGTGCCATTGATGGCACCCACATACCTATCATACCCCTAAGAGTCAGTGAACAGGTGTACAGAAACAGAAAGAACTTTCACTCCATGAACATCCATTTGGTATGTACTGCAGACCAGTACATCTCACATGCCATGATCCCCGGTTCAGTCCATGATTCCTTTGTGCTGAGGAACAATAGTGTGCCACAGAAGATGCAACAACTACAAGAGGACAGAGGGTGGATCATAGGTAGGTGTTTCTGTCACTAACTGCCACCTAGCAGACAGCCAGGCTGTCTGACTCAGAGGCTTGACAATGACTACTCTGTTTGCACCATTTTCCAGGTGATTCTGGCTATCCCAACTTGCGTTGGCTCCTGACACCAGTGAGGAATCCTGAGACAGATGCAGAGAGGAATTATAATGAGGCCCATGGACGTACTAGGAGGGTGATAGAGCGCACAATAGGTCACCTGAAGGCTAGATTTTGTTGTCTTCATATCTCTGGGGGTTCCCTGGCCTATGGGCCTGAAAAGGTGTGTAGAATAGTGGTGGCCTGCTGCATGCTGCACAACGTGGCAGTGAGAAATTCTATCCCCCTCTTGGCGGTGGATGGTGCGGTATATCTTGACCAGCTTCCTCAGAGAGGGGAGGAGAGTGATGGTGATGATGAGGAAGGGGAAGATGTCAATTCCAGGACCCAACTGATACAACTCTACTTCCAGTAACTATGTGGGACCCAGGGCTGACATTGGTGTTTGTGACACATACTGTCAGTGTGCTTTGTCATCTGGGGGGGGTTGAATCTACTATTTGAAACTTGGTTCAGGTCAGCATGGTACCAAATAAAAGATTTTTGGACAACATTTAAGCACACAGGTGTACTTTCATGCTACGCATTACCAATAAAGTAGTTATCAGCCAGTTACATCCATACTTCACTTCGTTCACACATTATGACAGGGGACAGTGTTACAGGTGTGATATGGGTTTTATTGGTGGCAGGAATTGAATAGTGCAATTTACAATGATGGCAGTTGACCATGGGTGGTTGTCCTCAATGCCAACATGGTGGCAGCCTTGTTGGTAGTATTGATAGGTCCATCAATGCTTACATGAGTTCTCATTGATTGTTAGCACTGTTTGGTGGTTGATTGTGTGGGATGGTTGGTGTGCAGAGTGTTGCAGAGTTACTTCTTGAAGGGGGCCTTGTTTTTGGCAGGGTTTGCAGTCCCATATCTTGGACTGAGGGTCTGTTTGGCCTCCTGGTGTTGACCTATAGGGGATGACATGGTTGATCCTTGTGTTTCCTTTGAGGGTAGTTCCTGGGATGTTGCTGCTAATGGTGTCATTGTCCGGTCTGTCTCCTGTGCTGTAGTGGGGGCCTCCTGTCCTGTGTGGATCTCAGACTGGGTTTGTACCAGCTGCAGCAGTGCTCCTGCTATGCTGGCCATTGTGGGGTTGTGCAGTTTCCACTGCTCCATGGCTTCTTGGTGGTGTTCCTTCTGCATCCTCTGACTGTGCTCCAGGGTGGAAACTATCTGTGCCAATCTGTCATGGGTATGCTGGTAGGCCCCCAGGACCTCAGAGATCACGTCCTGGGCTGCAGCATCCATCTTGTGGCCTCGCCCTGGGCCACTGAGGCCCTACCACTGGGCCTAGCCCTCTGTGCCTGTGTCCCCTGCACAGGTCTGGCGGTACCACTTGTACTGGGCCATCATCTTCCTGCCTGTTGGTAGGGGGTGACTGTGGCCCCTGTACCTGTGTTCCACCAGTCTGCAGCCTGGATACACTGGTGTGGGGACGCTTACTCTGGTCTGATGTTCTTACCTGGGTGGTAAGGGTGTCAGTGGTATCCTGGGTGGGGTTGCTGCATGATGACAGTCCAGGACTGTGTGAGGGGCGGTTCTGCTCATCATGGTCCAGGGATCCTTCCTCAGTGTCCTGTGTGGTGCCTCTGTCTCCCTGGGGGGCACTGCCACTCCGTGTCCTGTCTGTCAGGGTGGAATTGGTGGTGGTGCCTGTTGGGGAAAATGGACAGGTCTGTTACAGATGCATGATCGGATGGGGTGCACAGGGCTGGGCTGTTTTGTGCAGGTGTAACTTTTTGGGGCCATGCAGGGTGCCTTTGTGAGGTTTGCACTGCATTTTGCATAGGATGTGGAGTTGCATTGCGGGTGGTGTAGTGCCATTGTGAATCCTTGCAGGGGTAGGTGGCTGTGCACAGGGGGAGGGATATGGGTCTGTTAGTGGGTTTGTGGTCATGCAGGGGGGTGGATTCCGTGACTGTGGGCTGGGTGGGGTAGTGGTCCTGGTGGGTGTTGGTGGGGTGGGGTGGTGCATGCATTCCAGGTGTGATGAATATATGGGGTAAATGTTGACGACTTACCCAAGTCCATTCCTCCAGTGAGTCCAGTGAGTCCCTCAGGGTGCAGGATGGCCAGTACCTTTTCCTCCAAGTATGCGTATTCGAGTGGTGTTGGTGGAGGTCCTCCCCCAGTCTTCTGGATTGCAATGTGGTGCCTAGGTGCCATGACCCTGACCTTCCCCCATAGGTCATTCCATCTCTTGCGGATGTCTTCCCTGGTGTGTGGATGGTGTCCCACTGCATTGAACCTGTTGATAATGGTCTGCCATAGCTCCATCTTCCTGGCGATGCGTGTGTGCTGCACCTGAACCCCAAATACTTGTGGCTCCACCTTCAGGATCTCATCCACCATGGTCCTTACCTCCCTTTCTGTGAAGCGTGGATGTTTGGGGGGTGACATGGTGGGTGTGGTGAATGGTGTCGGGGCTGGAATCACGGTGAGGGTTCTCTTCTGTGGGTCGGTGTGAGTCTTGTGTATAGTGGCGTTCCGTGTCTGCTTCTGGGGCTCTTTATCTTCGTTGGCCTAGTTTTGTTGCAAAGGATTGTGGGGTGTGTCTGTGAGTGCTTTATGGTGTTGTGGATGTGTGTCATGTGTGTGGGTTTCTAGCTTATCCAATATGTGCAATTCTTGCTGTGGTGTCCACTTGCCTCCCGTGGCGTTCGGCACCGCCAATGGTCATTCGACTTCCACTAACCGCCAAGGTGATTTGTGCATCATTATATGGAGGGCAGGATGTGCTCGCGGTGGCGGGGTGAAAGGTCGAGCATTTCCACCGACAGGGTCCTGGCAGTGACTGGTGGGCTGGTGATTTTTGGCAGGTTCAGGATTTTGGTTCATTATACGGTGGGTTTCTATTCACCGCCAACAGTGGTCTTTTGTTCACCGCCGCCACGGCGGTCAGCAGTGTTTACCGCCGTGTTCATATTGACCGCCATAGTCTAAGGTACAGGTTACAAGTAAGATGGTACATTGTCACACATTGACAGCATCCTGGCCACTCAGATCACTCTCTCTAACTGACATTCATCCACCCCAGAGCACACCTCAGCATTCCATGGCATCACAAACACAATGGCTAAGGAGCAGAAACTAGCAACTAAAGAGAGGAATGTATACCAAAAATTCACATCAGAAAGCACCTTCTCTCTTTAAAGAACAAAAGGAAATATCAAATCATGTTCAATGGAAATAACATCATCCTTAAACATAAGGACCACAGACGAAAGTACTCAGGATGGAATAAATGATCAAACAGTCCTATATAATTAGATACATTAATAATCACATCATGTAATTTTCTTCAGGACTATTATGGGGGTCATTACAACATTGGCGGTAAAAGCCGCTTACCGCTGTGCAGAAGACCGCCAATACACCGCAGTGGCCGCTGAATTCCGTCACAGCTATTATGACTCACATCTAGGAATCCGCCGAAATTCAGACACCCACACAAGTCCGCCACACCAAAGGTCAGTGATAATCCGGCGATAACAAATCCTCCACCGTCACGCCAACAGAAACACGCCCATGCTATTACGACCCACGAATCCACGCGGCAGTCTTTCAACCGCGGTATTCAATTGGCGGTACACACCGCCGCGCTCAAAATACACACACATCTCCAAAACACCGCCACATTGGACAATTCCAAATACACACACCTGATACACATACAAACAACACTCCCACACACCCAACACAATATAAAACAAACACCCACATCACCCACAAACCCCTACGACCCAAAATCAGAGACGAAGGCGACAGAGAGAGAGCACAGCAATAGAGAACCCCACCACACAGAGGCACAAAACACCATCACCCACACAACATCCACGCACAAAATTCCACACACCACTACACATCACCACACTCATCACCACATACACCACCCCACACATCACCTACACCACCCCATGGAATGCCAAAGACACCCCAGGTTTTCCGAGGAGGAGCTCAGGGTTATGGTGGAGGAAATCGTACGTGTAGAGCCACAGCCATTTGGATCACAGGTGCAGCACACCTCTATAGCCAGGAAGATGGAGCTATGGCGAAGAATCGTCGACAGGGTAAACGCAGTGAGACAGCACCCAAGAAATCGGGAGGACATAAGGAAGAGGTGGAACGACCTACGGGGGAAGATGCGTTCAGTGGTCTCCAGGCACAACATCACGATTCAGCGGACTGGTGGCGGACCCCCACCCCCTCCCCCACAACTAACAACATGGGAGGAGCAGGTCTTGACCATTATGCATCCAGAGGGCCTCGGAGGAGTCGGTGGAGGAATGGACACTGGTAAGTCAAATCTCAACTATAATATCCCCCACCCTACCTGCATGCTATCACACACCCCCACCCTCACCCCCTCCCCTATCACTCCAACTCCTCACTAATGTACTAATAACACAAACCACACATCCCAACACCAAGCCCTGCATGACACAACTAAGCATGGACACCCATCACTAAAGCATGCCCACTGCACATACCCATAACACCCCCAAACCATCATCACACAAGCCCCCACACAGGAATGCTTGCACTGGGGTACACGCACACCCAACCATTGCACACCATGACTCACACAGATGCAATAATCATGCTTTTATACCCCTGCAGGACCACTACGTAACGTCACCAGATAGGAGGGTCCAGACATGTCCATTCCACCCCCAGAAGAGGCCCACAGTGATGACAGCAGCTCTGGCCAACTGGATCCAGATGACCAGCCCGGACCATTGCGGGCCTCGGGACAGTCGGTTTCCCTCGCACAGGCACAGCCCAACACTGACTTTCACCCTCTGGTAACAGCAGCACAGCACCCACCCAGCGGGCCCATACCTCCATCCCCAGGACACGTCAATCAGCTGTGTGTCCACCACTACAGGGAACCCAGGAAAACCCACCACCACAACAACAACAGGGACCAGGGGGCAGTGGTAGTGGGCACACGGTCCAGGGGACGGAGGCACAGGAACACAGGGGAACTGGGAGAGCTGCCGTGCGACAGGGGGCGGAGAGGCCAAGGGAACCCAACCTCCACAAGGCCCTCTCCTCCATCATGGTAGCCTACCACCACTCCCAGGAGATGATGGCTACGGTCCTGGCCAAGTTTCAGGAAACCCAGCGCATGCAGGAGGAACAGTATTTCGGCTTCAGGGAGGAGCTCAGAACCATCAGCTCCGCCCTGGGCACCATCGTAGGGGTGCTGAAGGACATACAAAAGACCATGAGGGACACTGTGGCACCCTGACACTAGCCTGGACGATGAACTGCCCACCACCTCTGCCGTCGCTAGTGGACAGGACGCCCCGCCACAGGACCACCACACCAGCACCCCACCCCCTGCAGACGGAGAACCACCCGTAAGCGGTCCCTGAGATCCAGGAACAGGACAGAGCAAGATGGCAAAACCCCACCAGGAAATTAGACCACCCTGATTGTCCTCCCACTGTCCCACTTTGTTACCCTGTCCAGATTGGAACTGCCCCAGCTCCACTTCCTATGCCCATATTGGCAATGCACCTTTGAGACTAATAGACTGGACTCTGCCATGGACATTCCTCCACCATCACCATTTTGCCACCCCCTCCAATAATTAGCACATCAATAAACACCCTTGAACCACAAAACAATCTGGAGTCAGTCTGTGATTTAGAAAATGTGTATTAACTATGACAGTGACAAAATCCGTTCTCAACAGTAATGTCAACATACCTATGTCACACATCACAAGTCCATGAAGGATGCAAGAAGATGACACACATTGGTAACCACACCTGTGAAACCGTAATGGAAATGTATCACTCAGTCAGCAGATACTACTTCAAATTGACAGACAGTATAGAGGTAGAAGTGTGAAAGTGAATGTAATAGTTAAAAAAGTGTTCTCACCTGTGTGTCACTGGAAATATTGCTGTATGACAGAGTCCCTGTTGTCAATGTCTTCTTCCTCTGCTTCCTCCTCATCACTGTCCACAGGCTCCACAGCTGCCACAACACCGTCATCTGGACCATCCTCCTGCAGAAAAGGCACCTGGCGTCGCAAAGCAAGATTGTGAAGCATCGAGCAGGCGATGATGATCTGGCATACCTTCCTTGGTGAGTAGAATAGGGAACCACCTGTCATATGGAGGCACCTGAACCTGGCCTTCAAGAGGCCGAAGGTGCATTCGATCACCCTCCTAGTCCGCCCATGGGCCTCACTGTAGCGTTCCTCTGCCCTGGTCCTGGGATTCCTCACTGGGGTCAATAGCCAAGACATGTTGGGGTAACCAGAGTCCCCTAATAGCCACACACGGTGCCTCTGGAGTTGCCCCATCACATACGGGATGCTGCTATTGCGCAGGATGTAGGCGTCAGGCACTGAGCCAGGGAACATAGCATTTACATGGGAGATGTACTGGTCTACCAAACATACCATCTGTACATTCATAGAATGATAACTCTTCAGGTTCCTGTACACCTGTTCACTCCTGTGGGGGGGGGGATCAAAGCCACATGGGTCCCATCAATGGCACCTATGATGTTAGGGATATGTCCCAGAGCATAGAAGTCACCTTTAACAGTAGCCAAATCGTCCACCTGAGGGAAAACGATGTAGCTCCTCACGTGTTTCAGCAGGGCAGACAACACTCTGGACAACACGTTGGAAAACATAGGCTCGGACATCCCTGATGCCATAGCCACTGTTGTTTGAAATGACCCACTTGCTAGGAAATGGAGCACTGATAGCACCTGCACTTGAGGGGGGATTCCTGTGGGATGGCGGATTGGTGACATCAGGTCTGGCTCCAACTGGGTACACAGTTCCTGGATTGTGGCACGGTCAAACCTGTAGGTGATGATTAAATGTCGCTCCTCCATTGTTAACAGGTCCACCAGTGGTCGGTACACCGGAGGATTCCGCCACCTCCTCACATGTCCCAGCTGACGGTGCCTAGGAAGGACAACAGCGACCACAGAGTCAACAAATTCTGAGGTATGTACCCACAGCTACACAGAACATGACCCTAAATACAATATCCTTCATGTATGTGTGTTGAGTGTAGGCCTAGGTATGTGTGACGCAGTTGTAAATGAAGCCATGTGGGCCCCTGAAATGGCGGCTGCCTGACCTCTAAAGTGGGACAATGGGATGTGAGGTAACTGCGCTGGTATTGTACACCGTCGCGGAAGGCGGTCAAAGACCGCGGCGCAATGCTGCATTGGTTAACATTGGACCCTATGGGCCCCAGGAGCCAATGACGAAGTGCACCGGCGGTGATGATACGCACCGCTGCGGACGTCACCGCCGTGGACGTGACTGCCATTTTCTATCTTTTCAATCATTCGATACCTGATCTTCGACAGGAGAGGACCTACACTGCAAGTGCTGCTGTGACCTCGGTCTGGAAGAGACAATGGCTGGTGCGTCTGGGGAAAGGGACCCTGCCTTCACTGTGCAGGAGTTGGAGAAGCTCGTGGACGGGGTCCTCCCCCAGTACACGCTACTCTACAGTCCTCCAGACCAACAGCTAAGTACACAGGGAGCACGTTGTATGGGCTATGCCTGGGTGGAGAGGGCTGGATGTCAATAGGAAGGGGGCAGAATCCTGCGAGCATGAAGAAGTGTGGTTGCATGTGCCACATGGTAAGGGCAGGGATGTGGGCCACTCACTTCGACTGTGCTGTTGCTACTAACTTCTCGTCTTCCCCTGTACATGTCATGTAGGTCAGCGCCCACCAGAAGAAGGATATTTGGCGTGCCATCGCCAAGGACGTCCGGACCTTGGGGGTCCACCAGAGACAGAGCACCCACCTCTGTAAAAGATGGGAGGACATTTGCCGCTGGAGTAAGAAGACAGCGGAGGCTCAGCTGGGGATGGCCTCACAACGTGGGAGGGGTGCCCATCGAACCATGACCCCCCTGAAGTTCCGGATCTTGGCGGTGGCCTACCCTGAGTTGGATGGGCGCATGAGGGCACGCAGTGGAGGGTTCTGGGTGGGGGAGGAGGGCTGTGGGTTTCCCTATGCCAGGGGGAGTTCCGTAGGCTAGGCCCCTCCGGAATCCAGGTCATGTGCCACTCCACCCCACCTCTGTAGAGTGCCAAGTACAGGTATACATGCCCCTGTGTCATCTATGTGGGTAGATGACACTCAAAGCCATGTAGGCCATATCCCAGGAACTGCATCTGTAGAGGCCAAGAGCACGGCGTACTACAGTGGGCTGCTGTGTCTGTATTGTCCGCCAAGGGTAGCGGTAAGCCATGCACTCAACCTGTCTTTCTTCTGTTTCCCCACCCCTTTTTGTGCTCTCCCTGTTCTTTTGTGCATCAGCATCATCAGGCGGAGGTACAGTGGCACCGGAGCACGAGGAGGCTGCATCCCACATGGCCATGGAGGGCCACACCACGGACACAGAATACACCAGTGGGACGGAGGGCGAGGGGAGCTTCACGTCGGTCACCGGATCAGCAACCAGCGACACGGACTCGTCCTCCGATGGGAGCTCCCTTGTGGTGGCGGCACCATCTGTGCCCCTCACTTCTACAGGTACAGCCGCCAACCCCCCTACCAGCACCGCCCTCCCAGCAGCCCCTCAGCCTTCGCTCCGTGCCCGCTCATCCAGGAGGGTGGGCATCACCTTCGCCCCAGGCACCTCAGCCCCTGCCCCTGTCACCCCTGCTGCCCTGGTCAGGCTGCCCATCATCGAACCCTGCAATCTCTGGCCTCAGCACTGATGGCAGCCATTGTCCCTGTGTCTAGCCTCCCCCTCCAACTTCCTCCACCCAGACCCAATCCCCTGTACCCCAGCCTATCCCAAGCACACCATCAGACCAGCCTGCACACACCTCAACACACAAGGCACCACACATCCCACAGGCACTCACACAAGCATCACCCACATACAGACACAGCAACATCTACTGCCTCCACTGTGACCCCCTCCTCGTTGTCTCCCTCCTCCCTCCCAGTGTTGTCTACACTCTCACCTGCATGCACTACCACTACAGCCACTAGGACTCGCACCAGAAACCCCAGCACCACACCCCGCTCACCTGCACTCACCAACCCCACTACCATTTACACATCCCCTGTGTCCTCTCCCAGTGTGCCTGTGACGGCCCCTCCCAAAGTACACCAACGCGGACACCCACACACTCAACATCCATCAACCTCACGACAGCCTCCAGAACCTGCACCTGCACCCAAATCATCTAAAGTTACACCTCCTACAACCACCTCCTCTTCCTCTACTCCCAGACCCCCTCCAGCTACCCATCCCAGTGTTCGTCAGAAACTTTTCCTGAGCAACCTTGACCTCTGTCCCACCACCCCTCCAATTCATAGGTCCCGTACTAGCACCTCAGCCAAAAAAAGTTCGGCACCAGTGGTGCGTGTTAGAGATATGTGGAGTGCACCGGCCACCAGTGCAGCCAGTGTGACACGGAGCCAAAGCACTGCCAGTCCACCCCCTGTAAAGCACCAGAAGTTGGACAGTGCCCGACCGGAGAGGGTGAAGAATCCTGCCAGCAAAGCCGCCCACAAGGGTCCCGGGGGGAGTGTTGAGTCAGCTGTGACCCCTCCCAAGGTGGTGAAGGGGCAGAAGAAGTCTCCAAAGTCTGGTAAGAGCAGCACGGCAGAGAAGGCCGCCATACTCCCCGCTGGCCAGGACGCCACCGCCAGCCCGATCGTCACTGATCCGGAGACCACCGCCAGAGTCAGTGCCCTGGAGGGCAGCACTATCGTCACTGGTCAGGAGAACACCACCAGAGTCAGTGCCCTGGAGGGCAGCACTATCGTCACTGGTCCGGAGACCACCGCTAGAGTCAGTGCCCTGGAGGGCAGTACTATCATCACTGGTCAGGAGACCACCGCCAGAGTCAGTGCCCTGGAGAGCCCCGGCAGCCACAGCCCTGCTGGGCACTGAGGTACCGTCATGCCACACACCGCTGCACGGGTCAGAGACAGCAAAGTCAAGCACCGCTGAACATGGCAAGCACTGCTGAACAGGGCAAGCACCGCTGAACAGGGCAAAGACCGCCATGGCAAGCACCGCTGAACAGGGCAAGCACCGCTGAACAGGGCAAAGACCGCCATGGCAAGCACCGCTGAACAGGTCAGAAACTGCAAAGTCAAGCACCGCTGAACAGGGCAAGCACCGCTGAACAGGGCAAAGACCGCCATGGCAAGTACCACTGAACAGGGCAAGCACCGCCAACTCAAGCATCGTTAGCCCATGTGCGGCTGGGACAGTGACGGAACTGGGACCGTCACGAGGAGTGTGATGCACTCTGGGCACCAGTCCCCCTCCAGAACCAGTGGAGAACTGCATCCACTACCTGAATCCTTCACACGATGAAGCACTCTGGGCACCAGTCCCCCTCCAGAACCAGTGGAGAACTGCATCCACTTGAGAGACTGTGGCTTTGCACTCCCCAGTATGGTACAGTGGGCAACCCACCCACTGTAGAGACTTGAGAGACTGTGGCTTTGCACTCCCCAGGATTGATCAGTGGGCAAACCACCCACTGTAGAGAATTGAGAGACTGAGGCTTTGCATTCCCCAGGATGGTACATTGGGCAACCCACCCACTGTAGAGACTTGAGAGACTGTGGCTTTGCACTCCCCAGGATTGATCAGTGGGCAAACCACCCACTGTAGAGACTTGAAAGACTGTGGCTTTGCACTCCCCAGGATGGTACAGTGGGCAACCCACCCACTGTGGAGACTTGAGACACTGTGGCTTTGCACTCCCCAGGATGGTACAGTGGGAAACCCACCCACTGTAGAGACTTGAGAGACTGTGGCTTTGCACTCCCCAGGATTTTTCAGTGGGCAAACCACCCACTGTAGAGACTTGAGAGACTGTGGCTTTGCACTCCTCAGGATGGTACAGTGGGCAACCCACCGACTGCAGAGACTTGAGAGACTGTAGCTTTGCACTTCCCCGGATTGATCAGTGGGCAAACCACCCACTGTAGAGACTTGAGAGATTGTGGCTTTGCACTCCCCAGGATGGTACAGTGGGCAACCCACCCACTGTAGAGACTTGAGAGACTGTGGCTTTGCACTCCCCAGGATTGATCAGTGGGCAAACCACCAACTGTAGAGACTTGAGAGACTGTGGCTTTGCACTCCCCAGGATGGTACAGTGGGCAACCCACCCACTGTAGAGACTTGAGAGACTGTGGCTTTGCACTCCCCAGGATACTTCAATGGGCATGGAGCCCCATTGTGGATCTGGCTTTGCACTCATCCGGCTGAGGTGCCCCCTTCCCTTCCCCCTGAGGTGCCTGTTGTATTTCTATCTGATGCCCCTGCAGTGATCTCTCCGTTTCTGGACAGGTATCGTGTGTGGGCCTCGCACATGCATTTTGGGCCCAGTGGTCAACGGACATTGAACTGTGCATACCTGCACTACTAATCGTGATGTATATATTTGGAATGTGTATATATTTCTGTATAGATGAGCTTACTGTATTTTTATACATTACAACAGTTATACTGATTCCCTTTTGTCTTTGCATTCTTCCGGGGGGGGTTGTGGGTTGTTACTGTGATGTTTGGATATACATTGGTGTGTGTGTTGTAGTGGGTGAGGTTCGGGGTGGGGGTGTTGCATGTGTGTCCCCCTGACTTTTGCCTCCCCCTCCCCTATGTCGTAGGTGCAGTACTCACCGTTGTCTTCGGCGCCGCCGTTGCTGATGTTCATAAAGGAGCAGTAAGACAAGCGCAGGGAGTATTTGGAGTTCGGGCTCCATGGTGCCATCCTTCCTCGTGGAGTGTGTTAAGGTGAGCGTTTTCCCATTGCAAAAGCTGTTTCCGCCGTGTTTTTATCCACGGTGAATCCGCCCCGGAAAAGGTGGCAGATTGGCCAGTTGTAATACTGTGGGCGGTACATTGTCTCCCGCCTGTCTGTTGGCGGTGACCGCTGCGCTGCTTGTCTGTACGGCCGTGGCGGTCGGACTGTTAAAGTGGCTGTCTATGTTGGCGGTTTCCGCCACGGTCATAATTCCCTTTTTTTTTTCGCCGGCCTGTTTGCGGTATTACCGCAGCTTTAACACCGTCCGCCAGGGTTGTAATGACCCCCTTAGAGTATAGACCTCTAACATTAGATACATTAAGAATCACTTCATCTAGTTTTCTGCAGAACTTAAAGTACTAATAATAACAAAATTAAGAAGGACTCCAGATGGAAGTAAATGATCATACACTCCTACAACATCAGGTGCTTTCATAATCATATCATGCAATCCTCTGCAGGCCTTAGCAAGCTAATAAAACAACACTCACCCGGCCCTGCAATGCAATAGTAAGGTACACGGCCCTCCAAGGCAACATCAGAGTATACGGTCCTGCAATGCAACACTAAGATTCTCGACTATGCAACACAATGCTAGGGTACACAGCACTACAAAGCAACACTAAGGTTCAGGGCCATGCACACATGTTTTAAATCCCTCCTAGGTACTGACCCTTGTGGCGAGGAAGGGCCCCATCGGTGTACAGACCACTTGTTGGTTTGTGGACCATGGTGGAGCGTCACATCATAATCAAGTACAGACTCACCCGTGCAACTATTCTCGAACTGTGTGCATTACTGGATCCTGCACTAACACCAGCAAATCGTAATCAGCATGCCATCCCCACTGAAGTACAGGTGCTCTCTGCACTCCATTTCCTGGCCACGGGCTCATTTAAAGTGACAGTGGGCATGGGTGCAGGATTTTCACAGCCAATGTTCAGCATGGTACTGACAAGATGTCTAAATGCATTTGCACGACACCTGCAGTCCTATGTGAGGTTTCCCCAAAGTACTGACCTCCCTGCCATGAAATCTGACTTCTATGCGATTGCAAACATACCCCATGTGATCGGTGCCATTGATGGCACCCACATACCTATCATACCCCTAAGAGTCAGTGAACAGGTGTACAGAAACAGAAAGAACTTTCACTATATGAACATCCATTTGGTATGTACTGCAGACCAGTACATCTCACATGTGAATGCCATGATCCCCGGTTCAGTCCATGATTCCTTTCTGCTGAGGAACAATAGTATGCCACTGAAGATGTAACAACTACAAGAGGACAGAGGGTGGATCATAGGTAGGTGTATCTGTCACTAACTGCCACCTAGCAGACAGCCAGGCTGTCTGACTCAGAGGCCTGACAATGACTACTCTGTTTTGCACCATTTTCCAGGTGATTCTGGCTATCCCAACTTGCGTTGGCTCCTGACACCAGTGAGAAATCCTGAGACAGATGCAGAGAGGAATTATAATGAGGCCCATGGACGTACTAGGAGGGTGATAGAGCGCACAATAGGTCACCTGAAGGCTAGATTTCATTGTCTTCATGTCTCTGGGGGTTGCCTGACCTATGGGCCTGAAAAGAAGTGTAGAATAGTGGTGGCCTGCTGCATGCTGCACAACGTGGCAGTGAGAAATTCTATCCCCCTCTTGGAGGAGGATGGTGCAGTATATCTTGACCAGCTTCCTCAGAGAGGGGAGGAGAGTGATGGCGATGATGAGGAAGGGGAAGATGTCAATTCCAGGACCCAACTGATACAACTCTACTTCCAGTAACTATGTGGGACCCAGGGCTGACATTGGTGTTTGTGACACATACTGTCAGTGTGCTTTGACATCTGGGGGGGGGGTTGAATCTACTATTTGAAACTGGGTTCAGGTCAGCATGGTACCAAATAAAAAGAAATTGGACAACATTTAAGCACAGAGGTGTACTTTCATGCTACACATTACCAATAAAGTAGTTATCAGCCAGTTGCATCCATACTTCACTTCGTTCACACATTATGACAGGGGACAGTGTTATAGGTGTGATATGGGTTTTGTTGGTGGCAGGAATTGAACTGTGTAATTTACAATAATGGCAGTTGGTCATGGGAGGTTGTCCTCAATGCCAACATGGTGGCAGCCTTGTTGGTAGTATTGATGGGTCCATTGATTGTTAGCACTATTTGGTGGTTGATTGTGTGGGATGGTTGGTGTGCAGAGTGTTGCAGAGTTACTTCTTGAAGGGGGCCTTGTTTTTGGCAGGGTTTGCAGACCCATATCTTGGCCTGAGGGTCCGTTTGGCTGCCTGGTGTTGACCTATAGGGGATGACATGGTTGATCCTTATGTTTCCTCTGAGGGTAGTTCCTGGGATGTTGCTGCTAATGGTGTCATTTTCCGGTCTGTCTCCTTTGCTGTAGTGGGGGCCACCTGTCCTGTGTGGATCTCAGACTGGGTTTGTACCAGCTGCAGCAGTGCTCCTGCTATGCTGGTCATTGTGGCGTCGTGCAGTTTCCACTGCTCAATGGCCTCTTGGTGGTGTTCTTTCTGCATCCTCTGACTATGCTCCGGGGTGGATACTATCTGTGCCAATCTGTCATGGGTATGCTGGTAGGCCCCCAGGCCCTCAGAGATCACGTCCTGGGCTGCAGCATCCATCTTGTGGCCTTGCCCTGGGCCACTGAGGCCCTACCACTGGGCCTAGCCCCCTGTGCCTGTGTCCCCTGCACAGGTCTGGCGTTACCACTTGTACTGGGGCCATCATCTTCCTACCTGTTGGTAGGGGGTGACTGTGGCCTCTGTACCTGTGTTTCACCCATCTGTGGCCTGGATAAACTGGTGTGGGGACGCTTGTCCTGGTCTGATGTTCTTACCTGGGCACTGCCACTCCTTGTCCTGTCCGTCAGGGTGGCATGGGTGGTGGTGCCTGTTGGGGAAAATGGACAGGTCTGTTACAGATGCATGATCGGATGGGGTGCACAGGGCTGGGCTGTTTTGTGCAGGTGTAACTTTTTGGGGCCATGCAGGGTGCCTTTGTGAGGTTGGCTCTCTTGGAAAGATACTTTCTGTCTTACTGAACGTTACTTCGCTTTGAATAAATGAACTTTTTCCTGAAGACAAGACTTGAATACCGATATGTGTGATTGCTTCATTCAACCTAATACATAACGACAAAAATTTCTCAATCTCGTTCATATTTGACCATTGTATATTGTGTGCTGTGATCTCTTTTGTATGCTATTATCTGTGTATTAACCCTACACATTATTGTTGCCCAAGGGTAGTAGGGCATCTGATCACCTGCACCACGTCCTGTTTTCCAGACTTACAATTCTTATGTACATTCGCCTTGAGTGCGGCCAACTCTCACCCTTACTACCCATTACAATGTAAACTAGGGTACAGGGTCCTGCAATGCAACACTAAGGTAACCAGCTATGGACAGTAATGCTAGGTTATACAGTCCTGCAATGCAAAAGTAAGGTACACTATCCTGCAACACAATTCTAGGGTACACAGTCCTGCAGTGCAACACTAAGGTACACATCTCTGCAATGCAATGCTAGGGTACATGGTCCTGCAATGCAACACTATGGTACATGGCCCTGCAATTCAACACTAGGATACAAGGTACTGCACACAAGACTAAGGTACATGCCATGCAACATAGTGCTAGGGTACACAAACCTGCAACGCAACACTAAGGTGCACAGCCCTGCAACACAAAACTAAGGTACACGGCCCTGCAACACAACACTAGAGTGCAACATACAACATCAACCTCATACTGAATAACTCACGCAGGCTCACTGCACATATTACAGGAGATGAAATGCAAAAATGCCAGACCTTCAGAATGACACCATAATTGAATATCTATACACTCAGCCAGCACATTAAGGCCCATATTTATACTTTTTGACGCAAAACTGCGCTAACGCAGTTTTGCGCCCAAAAAATTAGCGCCGACTAACGCCATTCTGAAGCGCCATGCGGGCGCCGTATTTATTGAATGGCGTTAGCCGGCGTTAGCCGACCGGCGCTGCCAGGTGTGCGTGAAAAAAAACGATGTACACCAGGCAGCGCCGGCGTAGGGAAAAATGGCGTTTGGGCGTCCCAAAATGGGGCAAGTCAGGCTGAGGCAACAAAATCGTCTTAACCCGATTTGCGCCATTTTTTTTGGGCGCCCAGATGCCATTAACATGACTCCTGTCTTAGCAAAGACAGTAGTCATGCCCCCTTGCCCAATGGCGATGCCCAGGTGACTTCTGTCCCCTGGGCATGGTCATTGGGCATAGTGGCATGTAGGGGGGCACAAATCAGGCCCCCCTATGCCACAAAAAAATAAAATTAAAAAATACTTACCACAACTTACCTTTTCTTCCCTGGGATGGTTCCCTCCATCCTTGGGTGTCCTCCTGGGGTGGGCAAGGGTGGCAGGGGGTGTCCCTGGGGGCAGGGGAGGGCACCTCTGGGCTCATTCTGAGCCCACAGGTCCCTTAACGCCTGCCCTGACCCAGGCGTTAAAAAGAGGCGCAAATGCGGGGTTTTTTGCCCCGCCCACTCCCGGGTGTGATTTTTGCCCGGGAGTATAAATACCACGCACATGCCTGGGAGTCATTTTTTAAGACGGGAACGCCTACCTTGCATCTCATTAACGCAAGGAAGGTGTTCACGCACAAAAATTACGCTAACTCCATGAACTTTGGCGGTAGACGCGTCTAACGCCAAAGTATAAATATGGAGTTAGTTTTGCGTCTAATTTGCGTCGAAAAAAACGATGCAAATTCGGCGCAAACCGAGTATAAATATGCCCCTAAGCATGGCATAAGAAATATCCACAAACAGCAAATTAAGAATGGCATTGAAAAATACACTCTGGCAGCAAATTAAGCATGGCATAGAAAAATATCCAAAAACAGCAAATTCAGAATGGCATTGAAAAATACACTCAGGCAGCAAATTAAGCATGGCATAGAAAATATCCACTGATGGCACACAACGTCCCAGGAGAGCGGCCTCTCACCTGCAATTATACTCACCTCTCCTGTACTTTGGGACACTTCCTAGTACTTCAAGTGCATTGTCTAATTAATGTCCAGTCAGAAGTCTGAAATCCTTTAATACTGGAGGAGATATGACTGATGCTTACGTATGTCTTCTATTTTCTAAGTACCCTATAGGGTGTGCCAGTCACCAGCAGACTTAAATCACTTAAATCACTGGTGCAGGCATGTCAAGTGTAAGGTTCTCAGCTGTGCCCATTACCATTTTGTTGCTCAACTTAATGGAACATAATATTCAGCTACCTCCACCTATTTCGTGTTGAATAATAGATGACAGAAAGCCTAGGTGTAAGTTAGGGAATGAAACGAAACATAGAAATAATTTATTGTATGAACACAATGTTGTATTCACCGCAGGAATCCATATCACACATCACAATCCACTAAGGTGGCTTCCAATGCACCACCTTATGTCAGTTTCTTGAGGAAGTAGAGGTTGTTAGTTCATCGTGTGCAGATGTCGCTGGTGTCAATCTGAGCTTATTAGTACATACGATCTCTCCTCCGTTACTGAGGTCAGCCTTAGCACATGTATACTAGCACAAGGGTGAACAAAGAAATCACCTTGTGAACTGAACACATGCACAGAGCCCATTCTTCCCAGCACGAGCAACAGAGGTATGGCAAGTCATTTTGATATTGTCCCCATACATGCACTCACATATGTCCAAAATATACTCACTGCCAGCTGAATGAAAATGTTGTTCACAATATACACCAATAAAGCTGCATTTCAGCCCACAAGTGGCTGACTGCACACACTGCTGGTTCACTCACTTCACAAATGCTGTATTCCTTGTTCAATTGCTCTACTGGTTTATTCCCCACTGGCATGTCTTACCAAAGTAATGAAATCTATATATCCCAACTCCAACCTTGTTGGCAGCAGAGTTCACAATAAATCAGCATATGTTTGAAAATTAAGTAGGTCCAAAATGTTCTTCAGGCTAGAGTTGATTGCAGGCTGTCAGATGTAACAGACACTGGTGGGGCTTCTTGGTATTACCCTTCACTTAAGGCTCACGTTTCTTTTTCTCTCAATTTTCCTCTAAGTTTCTTCTGTAGGTTTAGTTTCTCTTCAGTTACCTTCCATATGCATGTTATTTCTCCAATTGTTGTCAGTGTCTTAATCAAGGATAGGATCTTGTATGTAAGCATCAGTATTGTCAGTCATGCAGGTTATAAGAAATTGGTTTGTTCTTTCAGAGGTAGCATTAGTTACAGGTTACAAGTAAGATGGTACATTGCTTCACCAAGAGCAGCATCCTTGCCGCTCAGCCCACAACCTCCAACTGACATTCACCCACCTCAGAGCACACCTCAGCATTCGATGACATCAGACACACACTGGCCGAGCAGCAGAAACTTGTAACTAAAGAGAGGAATGTGCTTAACAATTCACATCACAAAAGCAATAGCATTTCCATCCAGTTCTTCAACAGCAAAATCACTGCTGTGCCATATCCAGATTTAAAGTTTATAAATGCAACAATATTTCAGTCCTCAATGTAAATATCAATTTGGACTGTTGTTTTCTTAACTTTTTTTTTATCTATTACTTGTTCGATGATGGGCTTTCATATGCTTGATGCCATAATACTTCAATTCTGTTTATGAGTCTAGATGACACTGCGTGAAATTACTTGCTACTATCAACATTCTTGATTGCTCTTCTGTGTTGAAGACTTCTCAATTTAAATTTTTTAATTGTACTACCCAAATATAATTCTCAGCAATCATTCCTTTTTAATACTTTCTTTAATAGTAAAGTCAGGTTTTACGTCACAATTCTGAAAATGCAACTTTTAGAAAGTTGCCATTTTCTAGTCCTAACCATTTGATGCATAAAGCCTGTGTCCTAGGTCATATTACTGAGTGTAATTGACAGTTGGCCTTTGAGAAGTCCTCCTAGACAGTGAGATAAAGGGGTGGGGTGGGGATGGATGTGTTCCCTGCCCCAATTACATTTGAAAGGAGCTACTTCCACACGCACACAAAGGAACCTGATATCAGCCTATTGTCACCCAGTCCATTTGGAACCTGGGTAGTGGAAGGAAGGCTTTTTCCAGCACTATATATGTGGGTAGTCTAGGAGTTTCCCCCACTTCAAAGGTTGACACTAAGTGTAAATATTAGACCTTTTGAACCAATCCTCAGATCACCTCAGGACCTGTGGAAGACTCAGAAGAAGGTGTTTCTTGCTACCCTGACACTGGAAGGACTGCCCTGTATACTAAAGAAGGAAGCGTAGACCTGCTCCTGAATCCAGGACCCCCAGAGTGACTCCAAGGGCTAGCCGACTGGCTTCCTGTACTGAGCTACAGGGACACAACAAGCTCCAGAGGTCTACTTGTAACTGCCCAGCTGTCCTGCTACATCTGGACCTCCCTGGCCTGGCAACTAGACCTGCCTGAGCCTGCTGGCCTCTGCTTAAGTGTGTCCCTGATCCCCAAGAGGTGCCTCCCGAAGCCCTAGGCCCTTGGCTGGCATCAGAGTGCACTCATCTGAAAAAAGGGAGAAATGCAGAACTTTTGGACATTTAACAATCAGGGCCCATTCACGCTGAGGCTGCCGCACAGGATGACATCAATGTGAAGCTCCAGTAAACCAGACTCTTTGTATTGCACCGACCACCAGCAATGACTCGCAATGCGAGATCTGTTCTTCAAGCTAGAGCACCAGTAGCCCACTGTAACTGCTGAAGCAAAGCTCCAACAATGACTGTCCATGAATGCTGAACTAGGTCTTTTTACCACAGCGATGTCAATCCACAGCACCCGGCCTGTTCATTACGTTACAGTGATCAGCGTCTGTGATTCTCTCCCTGCTCCTTGCAGCCTCCTCTACCATGAACTGGACTCTTTGCGTCGGACTTTGAAAAGGTAAATTGTTCAGACGGACTAGCTTGGTCCCTTTATCTTGCCTGTGCTCCATCATAGTCAGCCTGAACTTGTGAAATTTCTCCATGTCTAGACTGCCCAGATGTCCATGAGAACCACTTTGTGCTTTTAGGCACTATACTTATCTAAAACTTTAAAACTGCTTGGCTCCAGTTCCACTGATTGGGATTTTGTTGCTCTGGTATCATTTTATTTATTAAAACTTTTTTTTCCTAAATTGTTGTGGGATCTTTTTTGTGTTGTTTTTTCCACTTTGTTATTTTGATACTGTTTGTGTGCTTTTGATTTGCCTCTATGTAAAGCCTGACTGCATTTGTACCAAGCTAGCAGAGGGTTCATCATAGGTTAATTTTGTGACTTTTTCTTTGGTTCAACCTGATGGGGATTGTGATTTTTGCTTGAGAAGGGTCTTCACCCCCTCAGCCTAAAACCCAATTTCCTACACAACCACTCATTGATTTGTAAAATAAAGATTCAAGGGTTGTCACAAGAGGTCTCCATAAAGAATAATCAGTAGGTATGTCACAATTTACAACTTTGTGATATCTCATGAATAAAACGTGCCAGGTAAACATTAAATGAAAGTTTATTCAGTGTATAGAAAGAGCCACCTTTTGACTCATCCGGTGCCATCAACTGTCACCCTCAGAACACCGGACGAGTCAGAGGTGGAACATTACCAACCATTCTATTACATTACATCATGCTTCGTTCTTTTACATATCAACCACAACATTATCTCCTTTTTTTAAATGCAAAAGATAAACATAAGACTTTTTAAATGAATTATACAGCATGTGGAATTTAACACCCAAAATATTGGCGTGCAAAAGAGAACAAAACAAAAAAACTTAAAAAGGAAAATATCTACAAGTAAAAATCAAACCCAAATTCAACCCAAGAAATCTACATAATAAAATAATAGTGATAACAATAATGAAAATATAGGCGATCAACACACTAATCACTACATGAAAATATCATAAATCTACATGTCTTGCCCCAGCTTCCAATGTACATATCTTTTTCGGGTAGATCTGCATGAGCCCATTTATATCGGTATATTGGAGTCGTTCCTGGGACCTTCTGCTAGGCAACTCTCAGCCCCCACTATACCTTTAGAATTTTAGCCATGTTCCACCATAAATACATTACTACTAGTTTTCTCCACTCTCACAGAATCACTATAACAAGACTCCCTTTTTCTTACAAATGTACTGATTTTTACAAGTACTAAATCTCCGAGATGCATATCTCGTTGTTTGGTGGCTTTTATGATAAATATCTACTTTTCATTCTATTTTGCCCCAGCAACACTCTTTACAACCTGTCTGCATACACCAAATCTCTTGGGTACTCATTCCTAATTGACTTGGATAACCACGCTAGGAAGAGAACGGATGTGGGTTTGCAAACCCTGGTTATTAAACACCTAAAAACTCAATGTTTTTCTTCCAAATCTCAAATTTCTCTCTTTTCAACACTACACCACTTTTCTCAAAAATGCACACTACCAACCTGAGCACCACGCCAGGGTCTTTCAAGTATTTAGAAAACACGAGTACATCGTCCTGGAATTCCAAGACTCCCTGAACATCCTTTAATAGCTGATCCATAATATGCTGGGAAGCTAAGGCCGCTGAGGCCAGACCAAACAGCATCCTAAAATCTGAAAACTGCAAAAAGGTTAATTGAAAGCAGTGTAAGGCCTCAAACTTTCTTCAAGAACAAGTTGATAATACGCTAATGCAAGATCAATCTTTGAAAACCATACTGAACTTTGAAGCTCTTCTAAAAGGTCCCTGATTTTTGGCAGTGGAACAAATCCACCCAAATCTCCTAATTGAGGCATCTCAAATCAGTGCACAAGCGCATATCGCCATTAAGCCATTAGACAAGAGCCATAAACCCGACTCAATACGTTCAATCACACCTTTCATGTGCAACTTTTCTTTTCTTGTTTAAGATCATCTCTCAAACTAATCGGTTTTGAGCTTAGATTGTGCTTGACAGGAACTGCCCCCTGTTTTACCTTTTTCTGTGTTTGAATCCCACAATGCAACCTAAATCACGTGTGAAACCCTTAGGAAATGTGTTTTGTAGTATACCATGACCTGTTCATTAGTTCCAGGTTTGAGCACCATCCCAAAAAGGCCCTGATGGAACCATCCTAAGATAATAAGTTTCTTCACTGCCACATAGACCTTACCCTGTATTCTGCACCCTTTAAATTTGAGGACATCTTCAATATATCCTTCACACTCAATTCTCCTGCTGATCAGTATAGGGAAAGGTGCGGAAGACATTTTGACGTGAAGGGTTAATTAGCTTGAGCAGTGTAGATGAGCGTGATGCCTGCTGAAACCCCTGAACAACGTGGAAAAGTTCATGATGTTATTTTCAAGCTTGTTTGTGTAGGAAACTCCTTCTCAACCTTGAGAACGAGAGTGCAGGGAGAAGATGGAATGAAAACAAAGGCTGGGAAAGGGCTGAGCAGCCAAGAGACAAGTGCTGATAACATAGCTAGAAAATGCCAGAAAGAGATAGAATCCAAGCTTCGAGTTATTTAAGCATTGAAGTTCGGGTGAGGGATTTGAAGCTCGCAGATGGGGTTGTGAAAGCTGTCATGGCCCAGCGCTGCCTCACTGTTTTGCTGTTCAGAGACCGTGACGCTTGAGGGGGAGAGAGGTCCAAGCAGGCAGTAGAGGGCTTCCCAGCATTTCGTGGACTAAGTTAAGTTCCACACAGGGATGAAAGGTCTTTGTTTCTCTGCTCTATTATTATGATTGATTATTATGCTTGCACTGTGTTTATAATCTGAAGTATTCAGCTCTTTTATATTTTGCTTTCTGAACATCGTAGTGTGAGCTTGCTGCAGTAATTGAACCATGCATTTTGGTATGCAGTTAATCAAAGCTAATCTGAAGTATTCAGCTTGTTTATATTTTGCTTTCTGAACATCGTAATGTGAGCCTGCTGCAGTAATTGAAACATGCATTTTAGTGTGCAGTAAATCAAAGCTTATCTGAAGTATTCAACTCATTTATAGTTTGTTTCCTGAACATCGTAGTGTGATACATTTTGGTATACAGTTAATCAGGGGTTATCTCTGTCAATGAACTCTTTGCTTATATATATATATATATATATATATATATATATATATGCATAGATGCTCTTTGTAGTGTACTCATATATAAATAGATGCTTTTCATTGCTATTCTTATTCTACCATTGTTGAAGTGCTAAATGCATACATTTACCTGAAATCTAGTAAAGCTAAATTGTATTCATAATTGGCGTGTGGTCCTTCATTGAGCGTCCTTATTGACTTATACCGAACAGGTGTCAACCAGTCACCTGGGTAAGACACCTGCCTTCATATAACACTGGGGCTGTAAAAGGTGGGAACATCTTTCTGTTACCCCATGTTTTCCTACAAAATTCTAAAGTTACCATAGTTATCCGTGCCCCCAAGTCAACCACTAAATGGAATGTTTTACCACCAACCAGAACATCCACATATTGGTCAACATACTCATTCGGATCACCCGTGACCACTTCTTCAACGGTCACCACAATCATGTCTTGGAAATCCATTACCAATTGCTGGTTCATACTGTTATCCACCCTTATGACACAATTGATTTTTGAACTTTTGTTAGACCTACTTTGACACATCTTCACAAAGTGACCAGTTTACCACATTTATGGCACACTAATGCTGTTGAAGGACACCCTATGGAATCCTTCCCATGAAGGGCATTGCCACATCTAAAACACATATTTGTATGTTTTAAAAAATGCTTATCCATGATTTTGTTCTCCTTTCGTGCAGCAGAGATAATGGTGACCGCATTACCATTATCATTCACTTTAGGATGTGCTCTTTGAGTGACGCTTGTGCTAATTCAATACTCCCTGCTACTCTAATAATCTCTTCAAGAGAGGGATCTCCTACATTCAGTAATTATTTCTGAATATGTGTTTGTTCAGACCATGTCCAAAAATCTTGGCTCTGATCAGTTGGTTATGAAATGCCCCAAACTGACGCTCTGAGCACAATTTCGTCAGCATGCTTTTGCAGTCATCAACATTTTCGTTGTGTAATTGTGCTGTTTAAAGAATTTGTGACACAACAGTACTAAGATGGGTTGCTTATCAAATCTTATAGTGAATGTCTTCATTGACTCGTGGTAGTCATCTAATTCGTCATCCTCTCCCAACACAAAATCAGGTAGATGTTTGAAAATGTAACTGCCTTCAAAACCTAAAGAGTGTAACAATAAATATATTTTCCTCTCAGGTCTGAAACTTGATGAACCTATTGCTCCCAAATATATCTCACATCAATCTAACCATTGTTCCCAGGGCACTGCAGGGTTTGCAGATGATTCTAAAAATGGAGGTGGAGCATTAGCAGACTGCATACTAAGCACAGTAACTAACTGTTCAAACCTTTATAAGAGTGGGAGAATATAAATGATACCCACTGTATTCTAACTCCCAAATTGCAGAAAATGAGATTTTTTTTTAGCTTAACAATTTGAATGATCACTCTCTCTCTCTGGTATGAGTACATGGCACAATTTGATAGATTCACAGTTGGGTTATCAACATTGTACACTTTCAATAGTTTACAGCTGTGCGTGTCAGCGTTGGGTCAGTGACACGCTTCAAGTAAACCAACCCTGTGCATGTCAGCGTAAATAATCTGTTTGTAAAAGTAGTTCACAGCTGTGTGTCTCAGTATTGGGCTTATGATACGCTGTACTTTAGTCACAGCTAAGGGTGTTGACACGCCACGCTTCACTTCAATCCATGCTGTGCTTGTCAGCATACCTAAACTTTAGCGGGACTGGAAAGCTGAGCCTTCATACAGAATTGGTGTACCACAGAGTGTGATGTGAGTAGGAATGACAGCTGTGCGTCTCAGCTTAAACAAACACGGTTGCACTGTGAGTAGACAGCAATGACATGCTTTGATGATACACAAGCTATGCCTGTCAGCATAAACAAAGACTGTTATATATGATGAGGAGGATCGGTAACTGTGCGAGGTTGCCAGGTGTGCTGTTGAAAGGGGCTATCGGGACACGTGGACCCACATCAACAGTTGCTAATAAAACGTTGCTGTACACAGTGACGCAGGACACCTCCTACACCTCCTACAAATGTTGCAAGTGTGACGTGCAGTGAAGGCAGAGCAAGAGTGCGAGCTGGTGTATACCTTATGCAGGTTAAATTCATAAATCCTGGAGTTAGGAATACCACGTAAAGGGCAGTATTTATTAAGCCCTGGCACCATCAACCACCTCTGATCATCTGAAGATGAAACCTAAAAGCATCGCAGATCCAGCCTGCACTGCAACCTTCACAACCGTCCTACTGCTGCCAACACACACCGGAATAATGTTGCATGGGTTCTCCAGGTGGATCCAGTCTCTCATCGTCAAGTTTATGTGATACCCTCATAAATAAACATATTTACTAGGTAAGCATTGAATGTAAGTTAATTCAAGGCGTGGAAGGAGGCACCTTTTGACTCGTCCCATTACCATCAGCTGTCACCTTCAGAACACCAGACGAGTCAGAGGTGGAACATTACCAACCATTCTATTACATTACATCAGACTTCATTCTATCACCTATCAACTACAACAAACCTACACTTTGTGAATGAGTTACCATCCCAACTTTGAAGTTAATAACCAGAGGCGTAGCTTCAGGGGGGATGTGTGGGGTGTGACACCCCCAATAAATGTATTTTGGGATAAATAGTTGGGTGCAGGTGCTTTCAGTCACGTTTGGTGGCATGTCTGTTGAATTACACCAGGAAATTTTAAACACAGAGACATAAACAAACACACACTGTCTCCCTCTCTCTGTTTGGAAAGAGTAAATAAATGTTGGTTATTCCACAAAATAATGCCTTTTCTCTCACGTAGTACAACTACCAATCCACATTCCTCACCCTTTCCAATGCCTCTTAAGTCCCTCCCTTGCCCCTTGCTCGTCTGTAATTTATTTTAACATCATGTGCCAGTGTAATAATTGGGAAATCTGAAGCTAGCACCGTCCCCAATCATGCTGACTAAGCTACACACCTGTCAATGGGATGTGACAGGCATTGCGGTGACAAACTATTGATAAATAAGACACCTGTAGAAGGCCCAAAATGTACCCCTTCCAAAAACTGAACCAGTAACGATTCCTAAACCCAGTTTGTGATTCAGAATTATAGGATGAGGTCTCCTGGCTAACATTTGCAAATATTTGTTTGAGATTAAAATAAGAAAATAATGTACAGAAGCCTATTTTTAACACAAACAATCAAAAGGAGCTTCTGCATTCAAGCAGAACACCACCACCAAACACGGGAGGGTTGATATTAACTAAAGTTTTGTCGGGGCTCTCATTTAGTACAAACTGATGCAAAGCAACACAAACTTTTCATCAATTTAACTACCATAATGAAAGCACTGTCTTTAAGCATAAAAATTTATAGAGCTCAGAAAACCTTTAGTAAACTTCCCCTTAGGTGTGTGGCATTCACTAACCTAGCACAATGACATGTAATATCTTAACAAACTGATTGCAGAGTTCAAGTCAGGGGATAGACTGGAGAATCACCAACAAGTCTGGCTGTAGCAGGTGAGGGTCATCACATGTGGGCCCATTTTTAAGGAAGGTTAGTAAAGCCTTAACGTCATTTATTTTGACACTAAGGCTGTGCTAACTTAACTCCATATTTATATTTTGACGCTAGACCAATCTAGCGCCAAAATATTGGAGTTATTGCCATTTTTAGGAAGCACCAACCTACCTTGTGTCAATAAGATGCAAGGTAGGCATTCTTTTCCTGAAAATTATGCTACCCCCCCAGCACCATGTTTAACTCTACATGCTGAAACGGCACGCAAGTAGGAGGCAGACCTAAATAATGGCGCTAAGCCTGATTAGCGTAACTATTTAATGCCTGGTCAGATCAGGCGTTAATGTGCTAGTAGGCCCATTTCTATGGAGAAACCCCATGGAAATGGCACATAGATGCCCACCCTAATCCCCAGCATCACCACCACCCACACCACAGAGACACTACAAAATGAGGGACCCCATCCCAGGTAAGTTGCAGGTAAGTGTGGTGTGCCACTGGGGGCCCCTTACATGGGGCCCCATGGCTGACAATGGGTATGTTTGCCTTGGGGACACTGGGCCCTTGTGGTTGGCATTGGGTTTGTGGTAATGACTTTTGTCTATCCTTAGACAGGAGTCATTTTTGGGCTGATTGTCTGTCAAAAAATGATGCAAGGCTGACTATCGGCAGATATTTTGCAGCTAATCAGCGTGCTGTCATTTTTGACCCACTAGCGCCGTTTCCCCTAATGCCATTCATCACCAGCTAACCTCTTTTTTGAGACGCTAGCCATTATTTAGTGCAATTGTGTGTCAGTTCTTAAATTTGGCGCACGGATGTTGTTAGGGAATGGTGTTAGCTTGGTTTAAGAAAAATTACGCACAACTGCGATAGCGCAGTTGTGCATCATTTCTTTCAAATATGGGCCTTAATCCACTGTTGAACTGACCTGCCAGAGTCAGTTAGAAGAAATATAGTTTAAATTAGAGATTTCTTAAAGCTGAAAATTCTTGCTGGAACTTCAGCCTTCATGCTCAGAGGAGTGCTTCACCTGCAGCTAATTTTGAAGGGTTGGACCAGCAGGAGGCCATTGAAGGAGGCAGCAGTAGAAGAGGGTCATCAAATGTTCCCTCCAACTAGTCAGGAGAAGAGATTAGAATGAAAGTCAGCAGAGATCAGCATTTCTGTTGTGATTCCAGTTTTAATTATCAAAGGAGTGAATTTCCAGCTACATTTGGTGTTCTGATAGGTATATTAAGCAGGTAGGAGGCCATTTAGTGAGATACCAGCAGTGAAGGGTGTCTAAATGTCTCCAGCTCATGAACAGACACCACCCATTTCAGTCGGAAAAAGTCCAAACTAAAAAGTTTCATATATATTTGTGAAAAACGAGGGCGGGATAATATCCACGATGGCTTCGAAACAAAGACTGTGGGGAGGAGAATGTTGTGTGCTGGAATCTAAGAGGACGTTTTAGAGCCCAGTTTTCCCTTATACTTGTATTATTTTGTAAATGTAATAATCCACGTAATCCACATTATCTGTAATTTATGATTACCACTTATTAGGGACCACTTGTATGGACCAGGTCCTGTTTTGCTTGAAGAAAATCACAGTCTTGAATTCTTATGAAAGCATTTCAAAATGTATCAGTATGGGATCATGTGAGTGTTGTTTACATATCATGTTATCCTTAGATTGCTTTCACTTTTTTAAAGGAACAGATATATTTCCCAGTATTTCTCATTGAACACTCACATATGAACCAAGAGACACGATGTAAAATGAAGTACTGATGAAAGCTGGCTCTGTAAAGCACCTCATCAAAGCAGAAGCTTCACTAGATAAAATGTGTAGATTTCTTGGCACCCTAATTGCCTCATTGAACTTTTCCATCCTTCCTCCCTTTCATCTAAAGCAGAAATGTGTTTTCAACATAAATGTCTTTAAAAAAGGCATGTCTTCCTCATCCTTTGTTCTTTGAAATGAGAGACCTCCTTTGAACAAATTGGCAAGCGCCGACATCCTTAAACTGCAGCAAGTTAAGATCTTCGCCTTCGTGTGTTTGATTAGCATTAGGAGACCAGAAATTGGATGGGAAGTTGCTTGTTCTCATTACCTCACATCATCAGTATTTATTAGTGCTAGCTCAGCTAAGATGTGTGGTCAGGAGATTCATAATTCACAATTTCCTACACTCTACTGTTCCCAGCAGCCCAGTTGCTTCCTTGTTCTCATCAGTTGAACCAGGCACAAGGGCATCATTTAGAAAAAAACGGAACTGGAACACAGCCTAAAGTGTGCAGTGCCTACAAACCGCCGTGAAGCAGGCATTTAAATACACAAATGTACAAAAAAGAAAAATGATTCGAGAATTACATTATTTTTATATATTTTTGAGGTTCTGTAGCACATTAATTGCAGAATATCCACAATATTACCCTTTAGCAAGGAGTTTACAATAAGCAGGGTGCTTAAAATGCTTTCTTTTGCATGTGAACTGCTGTTAAGCTGTACACCGCATTGATGTTGCAAAGTCTTGATAGGGAGCCAACATCAGCCCTGTCAAATTTCCTCCACACTGCACCCTGGGAGCCTAACAAGTGAGCCCGAACTGCTATAGGAAGGTTTGATGTGAGATTCCCTCTCCTTCAAAGAATTGGCCCAAATGAAACATGGCAACATTTTTTAAATATATGTCCTAAACTCCAGCAGATTTGCTGGTTCTTCTTATTGCTGATCAATTAAAATAGCCCAGTGCGTCAACGCCCCACAACACAGTTGCATCACACCACACATGAATTAGCTCCACTGGCTCCCCATAGACAAACAAGCACAATTCAAACTCCTCGCCTACACTTTCAAGGTATTACACCAAACTGGACCAGCATACCTGAACAATCACATCTGCTTTCACAAACCTTCTAGATACCTCCACTGGACTGAACTCCAACATGCACACATCACACACATATGGAAAACCAGATAAGGTGGTCGAGCATTCTACTTACATCACTCCTCAAGCATGGAACAACCTTTGGCTATACATAAGAGCCTCCTCCTCACTTCTTGGATTCTGCAAGAAGCTGAAGATCTGGCTTTTCACGTAGCTTCATAAGGCCCTATGTTCGGCCAGACTTACATCTGCTCATGGCTAGGATACCCACCCAGGTGTACATAACATAACACAACATAACATAACATAATATCAAGATGCAATATTTGCAGGAGAAATCATGTTTATATGTAAAATACTGCAAAGGTTAATGCGCTACCAGGATGAGGTTTTGAGAGAGTGTAGTTTAAATAGTACATATACTAAAGTGAAATACTTATATCAACGCTTAACGATGTTGCATAGAAAATGACAATAATTAGTGATTTTGCTTAAAGTGCATTTGAATTATGACTATGATATGTGGAGCTACCAATGTGTATGCGAACTAATGACAATAATGAGTAAAATTGTTAATGCTATGGTTAATCAAGCTTATATTAGCGTTTACGATATTGTATTGAAAATCTTATAGGCCTTAAGTTAGCGTGAGCTGTGGAGTTTTAGCTGCCTGACTCTCATATTAAAAGCATTTTCCTGTTTTTCAGTGTGCTGACTCGCAAAGGGCCATGACCCTGCAAATGTTCCTTTTCTTCATCCCAAATGTATCAGTACGAATTCTGTTCTCATCCGCATGCTTGCTGCTTTAATATGAGTTTATATACAAAGTTGAAACAAAAGTAGATTAATGTAATGTACAAGGACGTTTAAACCATGGACAAAGGAACTCATGACCCGAGAAGACGTGCCAAACGGTGAAGTAGCCCCCGGATGTGCCACCTCCGAAGGCGTAAATTATGAAGAGCAATCAAAATGTTATGAATTATCGTGGGGTGACAATTGGAATTACCTAATGTATAATTTGATAGGTTAAAGATAGTGGGGTATAGAAAATACCAATAGAATTTTGGGTGAAGGTATTACGAAAAAGGGATAAAAACCCATGTCACAGAAGGGTCGCTAGAATTAGGTAGGGAATGCTATTGATTTTATCCAGAAACTCTGTCACTCTGTTCGGTGACTTTGAGACTTATTAAACCATCCTCACTCATAGACTGCCCTTTACATTTCTCCTCCTTATGAGGGAAGTGTCCCCTGTCTTTTAGACAAGTTTAGACTGATGGCGTTTTGACTGATGTCCTGAAGACGAAGACTGATCCTGTGTGCTGATCTGATCCTTGGAGGGTAATTATGACAATGCAATTTGTAATTTGTCTGTTTGCTTTTCCTTTCTAGGTACCAACTGCTCATTTTGATAGAGACCATAGCTAGATGTTTTCTAAATTGGTGTTCTAAATTGTTTTGCATGAAGCCCAACATGCCGATGCTAATCAGTGGTTAGGATAGGAGTTCACTTCGACTGACGCAAATAGACAAATGACTGACATCACGCTATGCTGAACTGACACATATATGACATCTGTTGTATTCTGATCTATGTTTACGCCGTGCTATGTTCTTATGTTTGTGATTCTTGCATTAATGAAATCTTATCACAGTTGCCATATTGTGACTATGCTCTTATGCTTCTTGGTATTGAGATTAACGCTTCTGCTCGTAGACAGATTGTAATCAATAGGGAATAAAATTCATAAAATTCTATCAAAAGGTGTGGTTATTCATGGCTGAAAGGTCATGGTTGCGTCGACAATTTGATTAATGTCTTTATCCAAAGTAAAGTGCATTGTGGTGGTAAATATTGATCACATTATTTATATATTGCTTGATATATTGATCAGTTATCTCGTCCTACGTTGTCTCTCCACTGGGTCACAAGATTCATTGGCCTAAAACGAGTCCTAATGTGTAATAAATTAACATAGAAGGACGAGTGAACAGTTCCACCACAGCAGTTACGGTGTGCTGATACGGTGTGCCTAGCTAAATAAACGCTGAGACAGAATCTTGTGTTGAAAGAAATAACACCAGATGTAAAGACTGCTACAAACGTTTCTGCCTGTAATTGTTCCTGTACCATTCAAACATTTCTGTGTTGTTAATCATATTGTGGTAATTATACCAGCTCGCCAAGAGTGAGGCTCTGTTGTAACTTTAGGTCTGTATGGAGTTTTGTAGTATTCTGTGTTCTCTGTTTTCCTGGTAAGATTCCAGGATGGCATATACAGATTCAGGTGGGTCTTTGGCATACACAACAAGGTTGATGTCCGAAAAAAGTACCCTGCCTCATCACTCTGACCTGATGACTTATTTTCTACAGGCTCATGGTCACTCATGCTTAACAATGCCTACATGGCTCATTGTGATAGAAGATAGCTCACCTCGACTCACCATTGCTGAGGTACGTAAAACATCATTGTCATACCAGACATCTAATTGCTCAAGTTTTTTCTGCAGCATTTTAATGCAGGCATCCTCATAGCCTTGGATTGTACAGTGCACTGCTTATATTAGAATCCACATTTCTAAGCTATGTTCAGCACTAATTCCATGGCAGAAACCAAATTGCCCAATGATGTAAATTCATAGTTTAGTGTAAGTACCATTGGCAACCTGATATCTGTATAGAGCTGCAGTGCAGATTCTTCGAACTACGGACTGCGTGATGGACTTGCACCGACGACCAGAAGTCTTTTGGTGTAAGAAGGAGCCCCTCCAGCAGAAACATGACTGGCCCTAAATTAAGCAGGTGAATAGTTACTTTCACAGACAAGGCATTCCACCAAGACTGTAGCGGAGTATCCTGTCCTCCAAAATCCAAATCAGGGCTTCTATCATAAATCCATCACCTCTTGCAACGCTGTCCATCAACCCGACCTTTCTACGACTAGGCGTAAATTGCATCTGTGTGCCCCACAGTGCCAGAGGGACAGATAAAATGTTCCATGATGGTTTTTATATGTGATTCTGAAGAAGTCCTGAGTGGTGATAGTGTTTGTTCACAAACAATGTGATGTGATTGGAAAGCCAACCATTCACACCAGAGAAATACTGGAAAGTATAAGGACTGCTACCAAAGGGAAATACTAGTCCCTAAAGATGCAGCCCGAGTCACAATCTAACGAGTGATTGAAGATTGCAATTGCCAACGTTTAACAATGAGAACATTTTTGTTGGTTGTGAAAAAGTGATTAATGACAAGGTAAATGAAATGCTCAAAACCTTGAAGAAAATTAACAAAGGTGAGATTTACAAGTAGCAGATGACTTCTGAATCAATTGTCAATATGCTAGAAATATTAAGATTGTAAGACCTCCTGGAAATCTTCCTGCTTAAAGTTCATTTACTAAAAGGTCAGCTTCCATCATTTGTATACCTCAGGTTTCTTTGCCTTTGAATTTTTAGCTTTTCCATCCTAGTGCATTTTCATGCAGAATACGTAAAAGGGTGGGAGGATTTTGACATAAAAAAATTCGCATCACGATGACACATAACTACAAGCAAGCACCATCTACAATCTATAGGGAAATCTTTACCATGAATCATAAATTTACCTCGACAGTCGTTCCTTTTCAAGGGCTATCTAATAAGTTGACTAATTAATTTCTCAGAAAATTACAGACTTGTTTAAGGATCAACTCGGAGAAAGCAGCACCCGTAGACAACAGATTCAAATGATACAGATGCCCTTCAGTCATACAGTTGGGCGAACCCTAGGCAGGGATTTACCCTCACCATGGCACCAAAAGACAATCTATTTCTTACTCTTGGCAGCAAATCAGGCAATTCTTACACTCCCGGGAAAAGAAGGAACCACAATATCATATTTGATTAACGATGCTACGATAACTTTTGGGAATGGCCAAAATGCCTGCCCGTCAGTTCTTAGAGCAGAACTGCTTCAGAGTAATCTGTCCAACGAGGGTACAAGTCCTTCGACCGATGGACACCGTGAAAATAGGAAAGGATAATATGAAGAGAGTGATAGCAACCTGCAGTGCGAAAGTTGATGAGACTTAACAAGAAGCCTAAAATAACGACCTGTGTGCCACTGTTTTTGCGGTGAATGGGAGAAGATGTTTGTCACTACAGTTGAAATTCATTGTTAAGCAACTTGCAAGTGCAAACTATTAAAACTAATCTCCCGGAGAACTAAGCCTACCCATGATCTTTGCCTCCTCCCCATATCCAACCGATGCCAATTCGATTAAAACTCTCTTTGAGTTGGGGAAGGATGTAAAAAGACTGACTTCAAATGAAATTATTAGGTTCTGAGAAAGAGGTTTGGACAGTCATTCTCGAAAAGAGAATACTAGAGCTTGGGCTAAGTATCCTGGGTGAGTTATTGATTAGTCACTAGAAAAATGAGGTTCCTTCTCATAGTAAAAGCTGCCATAATTATCCTAAAGAATACACATTTGAATCCATCAACAACGGTCACATTTTCCCCAAATCTATTTTGTCCATGCACAGAAATGCAATGCAAATAACAGTGACCTACCAGCTTTATGAATATGTTGTCTGTTTTCTGCTTTCAGAAGGTCACTCAAGGGCCTATATTTATGAGACATTTGTGCCGCCTTTGCTTAATTTTTTTTGGGCACATTTATATTTTGACACTTGACCCGTCTAGAACTGAAATTTCTGTTGTTTTTTGGGAGTGCCAACCCACCTTGTGTCATTTTGCGCCAACGATATGCAAGGTAGGTGTTCCCTTTAAAAAATGACGCTAGCCTTCTAGCACCATATTTACAGCCGACCCTAAAACGAGACACAGAAAGGAACCCATGTCAATAAATGACGCACAGCCCGATTTGTGTTAAATTTTAATGCCTGGTTAGAAAAAGCATTAAAATGAGTCTCACACACCACTACTCAAGGAAAACACACAGAAGGAGCATTGGCAACCTCCTGGACACAATGGAATTGTTAATGCTCCAGCTTGGCACATGTTGCAGATGATAGCGATGACAACAGGTCCCTCCAGCACCACCACAGCAATCCCAAATACCACCACAGCAGCTGCAAAGGCAGTGCTGAAGGCGGGAGAGGATATTTTGACAGCGTACAACCATCCTTGGGCTAAGGGAACAAGATGTCATCAGAACCTACCATCTGAAGCAGGAGTCCATTGTACATCTGCTGCATTACATAGCCCCACATTTCACTGCGAGGGTGGGCGCTCCAGCAAATATTCCACTCGGGACCAAATACATCACTGTGCTCCATGTGCTAGCATCAGGATCATTTGAGACAACAGGTGCACAAATGGCCGGTATCTCCCAGCCATTCTTCTCGGCCTTCCTACCAAAGATTCTGGATGCAATCATCCGTCTCACACCCCACCACATCTGCTTCCCCAACACCCAGCAACTGCATCATGAGACCAAGCAAGGTTTCTACATAATTGCTGGGTTCCCGCATGTGCTGGGTGCAATGGACTGCACCCATGTCCAACTTGTGCCTCCTGCAGCAACAGAACATCTCTACAGGAACCGCAAACACACATATTCAATAAATGTGCAGGCCAATCGCCCTGGCTCGGCTAGGACAAGCATCCTCGCAAAATATCCTTGCTGTGTCCATGATGCCTACATATTAGGGGATTCCACCAACAACGAGCGGTTCCAGGATGGACAATATGGCAATTGGCTACTCGTAGTTAAGCCACTATACCAATCAGTACACAGACAAAACACCAACTTGATAGGGCAAACAAGACATACACCACAATAAACACACATGGGCAGGGGCACACAGATATACAGACAACAACACATAAGCCACATGCCACACTACACCGCTTTCATTGGACATCACACACACATACACCCGTATGTACATAATACAGCCACAACCTGACTGGCACACCACGTGAAGGACAGGTGGAGGTATATCGTGTTTGCGTACAGAAGCTGGGCCTAAACCACTACAAATGTCTACTGGTTGACAACGAAATACAGATCCCACACACATTACACCAAACAAGGAATAGCTCAGCTATGTGAATGGCATAGGCCATGCCAATGTAAAGAAATTCACATATAGCCACCCCCCCCACATTGTCATGGTGTTCAAGCCTCTCGCTGTACCAGTCTCAAATGCCACCCAAGTGTTGCCATTACCAACTACATACCACCTACACATACTTGACGTACCTGTACTGTGCATCTTCACCTGTCTGCTGCATTGCGCTGCACACATGGGAATACAACATCACCAGCCATGAAAGACCATGGGGCAGATAAATGAGGAGTGGTGCAGCACCTAGTCCAGTGCCACTTCACATGTGCCTCTTAGCACCCCCTAAGGTCACTGTGTGTGCGCTGTATACAAGAAACGGCCCACCAAGGCACAGAGTAGGTGCAATATTGTCATGATAATGGATGCCATAGTAGGACTCTGTAGGAGTATTGAGAACATATCTGACTTTTCATACATACAGAGGGGCCCATGCAAAAATATGGTGTGCCCCCTCCTAACGCCTGCACTGTGCAAGAGTTGAAAGTGTCTGTAATAAATCATGTATAGGAACCTTGGATATTCCACTGCACGTATTTTGCTAGTCCTCCAATTGTGTGAATCATACTCTCGTACACATAATGGCTGTCACAGTCGCAAAGGGTCACTAAGTGTCGCACTGCACGCGTATTGCCACATGGTAACACGGAGACCTGAGTTTGGCTTTTTAGGGCTTCCATGGTGTCAGTACAAAAGAGACCATTGTGGTACAAGGAGGTGGTAGGTTCCACCAATATTAGGTCAAAACCTCAAATATGGACAACACAACACATGTCTGGCATGGTTGAACTGTCAATTTGGATTTATTTTGACAATCACCAGGTTCCTGAGTCACAACCCATGATAGTAATGTCCATTAACACAAACCAATGCAACCATACCACAATACCAGAACCAAGTCGGATTCACCACTCCACCATAAACTAACATCCCCCATGGAACATACGAAACCACAAATATTACCAACACATGTTCTCTTATTCCTTTGCAGCTGACCAAAGTTATGGCATTCAGCCATGGGTGATGACTCCTTTTGGCAACCTGACAACGGTGGAAGAGTGTGCATACAATGAAGTGCACATAATGACACAAAATGTGGTGGAGAGGACATTTGGGCTCCTGAAGTCGAGGTTCAGGTGCCTGGCCTTGACAGGAGGAAGCCTGTTGTATGAACCACCATTGGCATGCAAGATGATACTTCTATGTGCTGTCTTGCATAACATATGCTCCCTGGGATGAACTGGTAGATGTCCCCAATGAGGGGAAGGATGACAATGGTGCAGCACAGTTGGAGGGGGAACTACAAATCACTGCTGCTGGAGTTACAGGAGACAACAACTTGTATAGAACATCTACACCTAGAAACTGTACAAATAACATACCTTTGTAAATATCAACAATAAATTACTTTGCACCAGAATGTCCATGGACTACTCATTCTCCACTACTTATACCATTGGAATGTTGAACATAATTCATAGATGAGGAAAGAGACACAAAAGATACAAAGATGTTTGGAACATATATTGTGATGGAAGAGGGTCTAGCGCCTCCATGCTACACATCAGTGTCACATAACTCACAGCCATGTGGCCTTCAAAGGCCTAGATCCATGCACCTCAATAAATACATGGCATTAAACAGGCGTTGTGCAAATTCCTACTCCTTTTCACACATCATCCCCACGCCTGGAAAGTGGGGCATACATATGGTAGGGGCTGTTTCTAAATGGTGGATTAGAAAAATAGGAACAGAACTGTGTCACATCTCAGGCAAATAACTGCTACGCCAGCACTGAGCACATGTGACAAAGGGGGAGACCATTGGTGTCAATGGACCTTCATTGAGTGTTCAGTGTTAGTTTGAGCCAAATCCTGCACCGTATATCAATGGTGTTATGTTCCGGTACCTCCAATATAGCACACACATGTTGGCTGTGGAGTGTGCTAAGGGTTGCTAGACAATTGAAGCAGCATTGGTGCTGACCCACTCTCCATACTTATGGCCCATAGCCAGGATTTAACAATGCACCATTAAATTAATGTCTGGGTGGAATGTAGGCAGAGTCTGTCCCAGTCCCTATGTACATTCTAACACACTTGTCACACACATCTGCAGTCTTGACACATGTCTGCAGCTAATCTGGATATACATGTGAAGACTGATGTATGGGTGTATGGCCTAGGTAGGAAAGGTTTGCAATTTCCTACAATGGTTCACATGTGTCAGCAAGGTAGCCTATGATGTCATCACACACCACATATGATAACACACCTCGCATTGACACTCACATGCCTGACCAAGAGAAAGTTACCAACAGTGGCAAAATTCCTTAAAATGTCTAGGTCTCCAACATGCCACTCAGGTGTGGGATGTTCAAGTATGTTGAGCAATGTCCAAACATGTCACAGACCCATCCTAAAATGTATGGCTGAAGAAGTAGACAGATATGTTGCATGTGACAAAAAAATAATACAACCCTGAGATGATTTCACACACTAACAAGATACATGATGACAGTGACATAGGTTGTGAAATGCAGAATTTAGTGCATACCCATGCACACCAAAGGATGTGGAAGGACAGCTGAGAAAATCCCATAGATACTTGGAGATACACCATGGGGAGGTCACTTGGAGACTACACAAGTGCTGTGGCAGGTGTACTGTCATGTGTGTGTGCAAGTCATGTAATCTCTCAAAGCCTGGAAATGGGAGGGAAACTATTGTGTAGGCAGTAGTAGAAGATGTGCACATCTTGAAATTACACAAGTCAGACATTGCATCCTGTTCATGTATGACCGTACAACATTACGGTAGAAGATGTGTACAAAGTGTAAGCAGCCTAAAGAATGCCATAAATGTAGGACCTAATCTATTCCGAACATGATATGCTATAAATGATGGTTACGATACAAACATAGACCAATACTGATTGTGCAACACAACAATGTCACCTTGTGATCACCCAACATATGTTGAGAGAGGATGCCTGGGTCAGCACATAACCCACTCATGTTTGCTCCAATAACAACAATGTTGCAGTTGGCCATTGCATACTATCGTGACAGAAGGCGGTGACAGATGACATCATCTTTCCCCTGGGACGTACAAAAAATACAAGTTACACTAGAAATACAACCCCTAACCAAGCTGTCTAACTATCATAATGAGGCTAGATCCCCACCCAACACCCCCTAACCTCAATGCTGAGCCTACATTAACTCTTGACATAGTCAGGGCCCTAATGCATTTGCACAGTGGACTGAGCAGAGTGAGACATCGTAAACCTGCACAAAACATGCAACCATGGATCTCTGTGGGCATAAAAAATCACACAGCAGTAATGATGACTAGGCTGCCATCATTGCCTGACTGCAACACTGCTACACAGTTGTATGCCATCATATGTGACAGTTATAACAAACGTGTTGTGGTCAATTGTAAGTTCCTAGTTTGTGGCATGCACACATATGTCGGATATCTCTACACACATGTACCACTTAAATGGCACAGGCCTGGTATTGTGTATTGGAGTCTCCACAAAAGTCAACTTTTCACTAATGAAAATGCATTTGTATCACATGATCATTGACAGACTTAAATGGCCATCAGATGTGTTCCAACATACAGAAGGGTAGGTATCAAATCCCATGAACACACAGGTATGGTACATTTTACACATATGACACTACACATGTCTTTCCACACACACAGCACATACCAACCTTCATTGCCACATGTGAGTACACCATCTCCTGAATCATGAATGCTAGAGGAACTATATGTCACACGTGTAGCAGAGCATCATGAAGCCTGAACCTAACAACACACCTCAGTGTAGACACACATGCACTCACATTGCCAGGGATAACCTGAAATCAACCCAGCCATAATCCACTGCATCCTCTAAGTACAATTTGTCATGGGTATCACATGCATTACCATATATTGGACATAGCCCATCATATTGGCTGTGTTGTTGTTAAATGTACATTTGGAAATCAGACATTACAATGTGTTAGACCCACAAATATGTGTTACCTCACATGTGTACACTCCTAGTACACATGTGGTAACATGTATGGGGACAAAGTCTAGCAACACATGCACATATGGAAACGGTATCAGTCATTACATGCATCACACACACATGCAAACATAATGGTAACACATACCAATGTTACTGTTAAGATATGAACGAACATGCATACCATACTTACTACATACATACATAGCCCCTGTGACATGGTATGTGAATCTGAGTGCACTTTCAGCCTTTTTAACAAAATCCACCCACTCCCGTTATGCATAAAAAATACAGCAATATTCCATGCTCTGCTATGCCAAAAAATGACGCCTGGCCCCTGCACATCGATCACAAGTCCAAAGGCTTTCTCAGGCTTCGTAGGAAGGAATGCCATGCATAACCGTCATGCCTGAAATTTTTTGATGCCAATACTTCATGCTTTACTAATCCAAAAATTGATGCCTGGCCCCTGCACTTCAATCGCTAGTCTTGAGGCCTTGTCAACCCTCAATGGGAAAAAATCGACTCATGACTGTCATGCGTAAAAAAATGACGCATTTCAAAAAACTTGACACACAGGCCAAGGAAGTGATGAAACAGGATTTCCTGGCTGGATACATGGTACAGTTAATTCATTTTCACTCTTACTTCACAGTCTCTTTTCTGTGACTGTGTGAGAGGTGCTGGTCGAACATTGGTGTTGTTGGTGGAGGAGTGGTATTGATGGAGAGTTAAGTGCTGTGTCCTGTTGCTGTTGTGTGCTTTTTGTCTTTTTCCTCAGTCTTTTGTAGTGTTTTTGTCCTGTATTTGTCATTGTATTGTGGTGTGTTTGTCTAGGGGTGGCATAGTTTGTTGGGGCATTTGGGGTTGGGTGGGGTAGTTGAATAAGGATATTGTTTTGGGCTCTCACATTTACAGTCTGCTCATACTGCATAATGTCTGGGAAAGGAAGGGCAACGAAGATGATATAGATGAATTGGGAGGGTTCTTTGGGCTGGGCAGCATTACCTTGCCATGATGCTGGTTTTGGGTGGCCACGTAATACAGGGCTACACCACAGAGGCACAGAAGCTGCAGTGGGGTAAGGTGCTCCACCATACACAGAATATTTGGATTTGTGTGCACCGATGACCAGTTGAAAAACCATTGGGCTGACCGCATAGCACAGGAGCAAGATCTACTGGATTACCTGGGGATTCAGATTGGTGGACCAACTGTTAAGTACCCCATTTGCATAGCAACATCCTTATTTGCATATGCATGACAGGTGGACGTAAGGTTGAGTGCATCATGTTTTGTCAAGGATCAGCGCAGGTTGTTTTGGGCCTGATTTAAGAGCCCGTAGCGCCACCTTTGCACTGCCATTGTGAAATTCATAAATGATGCTAAGGTAGGGCTGAAGTGCCATTTTCCCAGCGCCATATTAACAAAGTGATGCGATGCATGCATAGGGTCACTTTGTTAAGCCTTGAACAACATGAGGGCTGCGCCAGGCATCATGTACGAGAGGGGGGCCTACCCCTAGAAGGGGGCAAAATAAATGGGGCAGGGAATTCTTTTATATATCCTTATGCCAGTTTACCTGCACTTTGAACACCTGCTCAAATCAGGCGCTAAAAGGAGGCATACCATTGTAAATGATGGATCCCTATGTACTCTGAAGGAGTTTTGCAATATTTTTGGTGCTACTCCTGCTGAGTGCATCACTTGCGTCTAAATAAAATGACTCAATTGCCCCCTACCTTGCGCCACGGTGCGCTGTATATTTCATATGGCGCACACATGGTAGGTGAAAGGGGGTGCACTGGGGTGCGAGGACAGTTAAGAGGCACTAGGTGCAGCACCACTTTCCTTAAATCTGCCCCTTTGTGTATTTGCCCAATGACTTTTAAGGGAGCTTAGCTATGCACCGGGTCCAGACTACTTGCACATTCCTCTTTGTGTACATTGTGTATCACATACACCCCATCATTTTTGTATTATCCGACACACATGTGCTGAATTTGTACCACAGGCCTGCCCCATTTTACAGACAGTATGGGGCAAGCCTGCATCTGTGGCAGCACTAGCACATTACTCAGAAGCCTGCACCAACGCAGGCATATTTGGACCAGAGTGCAAGTGTGTCTATGTTGAGGGGAGTGCATATGCACAGGTTGGTATCCCTTTCTGGACATAAATGGTCTATTATGGTGACAATGGATGTCCATACAGTATTGACAAGACATCAACAATGTTATTCTGTTAAAGTGCAGGAAGGGACAACTACTATGTTTTCCTGTCATTTATTGCAGGTGCGCCTCTACCCTACCCCAGTGGAGAAGTGTCCCGATTTGAAGACCTCAATGCAGCCAGTTAGTGTCACCTTGTGTGTCACGTGTGTCATTCCAGGGTTTTGTGTGAGAGGGTCTGATGTGTGCAATGCACAGATGAAATGTATTGTGTGACAAATAAGATGATGTCATCTGAGTGAAGATATGGACATCATGCCTGATGCTATGTTGAGGATGGGGAATTAGTTGATAGTTGCACAAGTGCCAAAGTGTACTGCTATGGAATAGTGGGTGTTAGAAAAAAAGGAAAGCATGCCCATTTATATGCTGATGTCAATTATTATATGTATCTGAGCTGCTGTTTATCTGATTAGCATGCTTGTTGCCAACATATTTGTCACAGCACTAATGACAGCACTATGTACTACACATAGCTTTCAGTTACCCAGGAAACAGTACAGATAATGTACATGTTTTGAGGTCTCTAGGGAGCTTATGTAGGAGACACTTGAACAACTTGTGCCTCACTACTCTTCAGATTTTAAGTGAGGCAGCAGTTGTGCAAGGAGCCTTATTGTGCTGGCCAACAATCAGTTGGGTACACAATGAGAATACAACTCTGCTCCAGATGTTTGTGGGACATGTCTATGGATTGTAGCAAGTTAGATGTGTACAGCATTACCAACATGGTCTACCTATCATATTTGTGAGTGATCTTGGTCACATCACGTGTGCTTAAAATGTGAATGCTGAGTGTGTACCTGGTACTTAGGAGATGTCTGACGTGCATGTGCACATGTTGTTCAACAATTTACAATACTGTAGCTGTACCCAGTGCAGTGCCAATCTTACTGTGCCCCTTAGGGTACCCATACAGCCACCATGTGTGTGCCACATTGCACAATCGGTACAACATAGCACAGGGTAGGGGTCAATAGGATCAAGATCTGTAGACAACCAAGACTGAACTGTACATGTGGGCCCATGGTGAGCAATGGTGTGCGCCCTTGTAACGCGTGCTCTGAGCAGGTGTTAACCCAAGGACACCTGAATGATGCTTTGCCAAACCTTAGAATTGCTGGTGGGAAGTTTCCTGTCCCCTATCATACAACCCCCACCTTGCAACCATGATGCCTGGCCAAAACTTGATTTAGCACCAGGGGTGTCAAAGTGGTGGAGTGCATACATTGCACTGCCTATTGACAATGGGATTCTGGACTTGTTGGGCCATTTGATCCTCACTGGTATAATGACACAAATGTTGAGCAAAGACGCAGTAGTCCCCTTACCTCTGGGCCCTGATGGTCAACAATGGATAGTGTTACCACAGTGACATTTAGATGATACCGTAGGTAGGAGGTTAGTATAGATTTGGAGTTTGTCAATGTTATGGAATGTGTGGTGGACAGCATGTGTCATCTGAGGATGCTGTGTACATTGCATGTCTGTTCTACCTCCACCCAATGCTGTATTTAATGCCATGTTTTCCTCATGTTTCTGCTGCCGATATGACCCCAGCCAAGAAACATGCTTTTGAGAAGAGGGCTGAAAGGTACAGACACATCATGGAGGTAAAGGGCCGGGTACCAAAGGATGGAAAAGAAGTATAAGAGGGAGAAATCCCCAGATGCTCACAATGCATTTTCTCATGGGGGACCTCCACTACAGCCCACAACTGTGCAGGCCACATCAGGGAAGAAATCTGGGGTCAAGGGGGCCTCTGCTGGTCCTTCCCCCTCCACATCTACTGCACCTATCCACAGCCAAGCACCCCTAATCGCCACTTGCTCCAGCCACAACCTCAACCTTTGAGGCCAACATGAGACGCGACATGGCAGCCATGATGGCAAGATTGGATCAATTAGAACAAGACAATGCTAAGAATTACACATTACTTAAGTACTGCAAGGAGAAACTGAAGGAGATGTGAACTATTTGTGCCACAGCCTCCCAGGTCCTTCCCTCTCCCTTTTACAAATGTTCACATTTTTTATTGTATTTTAGGTGGGCAGCTTTAGGGTAGTTAAATAGTGAAGGTTAGGTGTAGGTTAGTGTAAGTAACTTTTAGTACTTTTCCTTTTAATTTGGAGGGTTGAGTAGTGGTTATGTTGGGTTTTCTATGTTAATTGAAATAAAAATCTAAAAAAACTTAGAAAAATATATATATATTTGTTTAGGATATAGTTAGTACATGTGTAGCCTTAGTTTATGTTGTCCTACTCGTATCTTGTCTCTTAAGGGGGGTGGAGGGACAATGTTTAGAGTGTGGCATTACATGTGTAAGATAAGTTTAGGATAGGATAGGTAGGTGTAGGTGTAAGTTAGGATAAGTTAGTTTAGGTTAGTTTGGTGTAGGATAATGTAGGTTTTGATATGATGTTCTTAATATGTTTTAATACATCCTGCTAGTATTAGACAATTATCTCTCCATGTTGTTTGAGTGTCTGGGTGTTCTCATGTGTGCACTGGCCAAGTAGCAGGAATGCCTTAGGGTATACTTACTGTCTTCATTTCCATGGATGACCATGTGCACCCCCTATGACTAAGGAGCTGTCAGATTGGCTGCTAAATTACATCAGCTACTCAAAACATTTGTCATCCACATGTCCAGCCGTTCACATTGTGTATGTATACGGAATCCTTGACGTGAGTATGGCACTTCAACTGTCATTGCTGGGGTCTGGTAGAATTATTGGTGGAAAGTGTGTCACATTTGACATCAGCCATTTTAGGATCTGTATCCTGCCACATTGATAGCTGCCCGTCACTGATGAAATTCACCTCTTCTGAACCACACATATTAGTTGTAATGGTGCTCTCATCTGGGTAAATTACAAGACATTTTTATACTATTTTAGCGCCGCATTTTGTACAATTGTGTTTTGTTAGTTTGCGCCGCTTTTGCGTCAAAAAGCGGCGCAAATGTGGTGCTAAAAAAGTATAAATATGGGCCTTGATTCTGACCCATACATGCCATATGCCAACTTCCATGGATGTCTGTTCAATACATGTATTTAAGGCTCTGTAAGTTGGTTATAGCCCACAACCATCATTCACCTTTTTCATGTTAGGATCCTAGTATGTGGCTTTGTGTTTGACAGTAATGCATATATGTAATTAGGTTCTGTTCTCATTGAACAAGGTGATTTAGTTACAAGTGCAAGTGAATTTTCCAATGCAATACAATGTCCAGTTCACAGACCCAATGAGAGATCCTGAGCGACTTTCAGAGTCCAAGGGTGAGGGACATATCATGAGACATGGTTAGGAGAAGTGTGCGTTAGTGAGGAGGTGTCTAAATTGCCAATAGGTATGGATTGAGACAATGACAGTACATAGCAGACAAGTCAACAGTAGTTGAATGAAGATGGGACATTGCCAGCTGTCACAACACTGACATGATCTTAAGCACAGGACTAAGGAGATACTGTCCATGTGGCACAGACTGGTGCTACTGGGTGGTTTTCTGTGTGAATGTAGTTCCTTCCATTTCATCATCCTCTGATGTGTGTGGTGCCTCCTGTGCCATGGGTGGTGCTGTTAGGATTGAAGGGGGCACACACACGTCATTGGATAGAGATGTGGAGTCAAAGCTTGTGACAGCTGCCGTTTGTGGGAACACATAAGGTATCACTGCAGCATAGAGGAACTGGTGATTTCTCAACACTGCAGCAACAGCATGATGGTAGGCAGCCATGTTTTCCCTGAGGGAGGCCACTTCCCACTGTATGGACTTCAGGGTATTCTGTATAGCCCCCAGACTGTTTTCCATCATGCTGCTGCAACTTTGGGAGGGCAATCATTGAAGCCTCTGCCTCATTACAGCAGCTATTTCAGCCAGGGACTGCTGGAGTCCAGATAGTAGGGAGTGGGTGCATCTGATGGCACATGAGTTGTCCTTATTTGGACTGAGACACTCCTGCATTCCCTTGCGTCTGCCTGCCATGGTCTCCATCCCCACCTGCACCTGCTTAGCCAGGTCTGTGTCAGTAACGGCTTGTGGTGTGTGTTGGTAACTGGGTGGTTCATGTGGAGACCCCGCAATGCTGTGTGTCCTCCCTGCGACTGGAGGTGGTGTCTGGAGAGAACCTTGGGCATCCTGGAGAGTCTCTTTATTGATGGTCAGCAGCTGATCGCCCATGTCATCTGTAAAATCCAGGACAGGCAGGTAGGCAGGAGATAAGGCATCATCATCTGCAATGAGATAATGATATGTCAAACTTTGATTGTGGTGGCTGTTGACATGGCATATCATTTACTTCCTACTGGAGGCTCAGTGACACGTTACAGACCCCAGGTTGTAGTTGTAAATTATGTGTTGCATTGTCCATCACACATGGGGAAACCTTTCAAGGTATTTTGTGCTTTGATCGCACACTACCAACTTCCTTGCAGGCTCTTTGCCCCTGCCACTGAAACCATGGTGGCACGTAATGTAATTTACCTTCCTATTCACCATGCTGGACATTCCCACAGTAGTGTAATGTGTGCTGTCACTCTTTTGGTGCTATAATGCATTGGCACCATGAAAGAGGGCACTAGTGCAACATAGCACAGGTCAGTCGATTGCTTGCACTGCTCATGTTACATTCTCATCTGCCTCTAGCAGGCTCCACACATGTGCTAATTGAAAGGGGCAGTCCAACCATTAGGGATTGTTTGCCCTATTACTTTGTCACTCCCTACATTTGGGACATTTCCCTGCATACAGCATTTCTGCCACATGCATATTTTGGGCTAATGTTGTGGAATGTGGATCAATGCATCCATTTTGAGAGATTGTTGATGTGGCACAAGGGGTATGTGCAGCTTGGATCCACATGGACAACTATTTGTATGATGGTACAGTAGCATTATGGGCTATTCACATTCTGCTAGTAGTGCTACTTTGATGCCACTTGTGCCAGTCCTTAGGCATGTAGACGTTCCGTTAAACAGTACACCAACCATTCACACAACACAGTCAACCTTGTTAAATGGTGAGATTGCAGCTACTTGTACAGCTGCACAAATGATGGTCACAGACATGCCCCATGTGTTGTATGATTTCACTTTTGAGCCCATTTCCAAATGGCGCATGGAGGAGTGTGGAGTTGTTGTTGGTTCACCCTGTGAGGTTTGTGTTCTGCAGGTTGCACACTTCTGTTCTGATGTTGCACTGCGCTGTGCCAGTTTTGAAATGCAGGGATGCGCCATGTTCACTGGTATATGGCACACCCCTGCGTTTCCCCCTTTGCCTGCACAGATTTGTTCTCCCTGCACCAGCACAGGTATTGTTGCATCATAACGAATGGGGTGCCTGCATTGAGGGGATAGAGTGTTAATATGATGGGAGGTGTACTTTTCTGCACATGTGAAAGCAATTATGGCTAGATGGCATTTCTATGTGTGCTGCAGGATGCAGCACACATGCGAAGGGCAATAAAACAAGGAGGAAGGAAAGCATTTTGCCTTGTTGACCATCCTGACAGCACCCCTGGCGTGGTGTTGACTTAAGTCACAGTCTCTGAGAAACATGTGTTGGATCTGGGCAAATAACAATATGCAATGGGTGCAGTTGTGGCACAGCCACAGCTACACTAATTGCACGTCCCTTCCAAGCAATGTGCTGCATATTTACAAGGTGGTGTACAGCCATAGTAAGCAGCTTATGTCCACATTGTGTATGTGTTGAAGTGCATAATGTAACCAGAGCATTACTACAAGTGTTGCTGGGTGGCGCTGGGGCATCTTGATTCAGGGCCCGTGTGTCCTGATGCAAACCTTTGGCATGCATTGAATGTGTCCTATGTGCCTCCCCTTTCTGCAATTTGTGAGATTCCAGATAGTTCTCCCCTGTAACTTACCCTACATTTGTTGTAGTTCTTGGTAGTCTGCGCTTTCCTATCCAGTGATTTCAGTGACCAGCTCCTCTAGAATGACTGCTGCCACCATCTCATCCAGCTCATCCAGGTCCTCTTGTGATACGGGACTTCCACCTCCAGTCTGCAGTACTGCCTTTCGGTTCCTGGCTAGTTTTTCCTTCGTTCTGTGTTCGCAATTGTGCCAGCTCTTCTTGCAATCAGTGACAGTCCTCCTCACCTCTGCCATGGTGTTGACTTACTCTACTATTGCCTGCCATATGGCCTCTGTCCTACCTATTGGCAATTTGGAGGTGACGAGGAGCTGGTGTTGTTGCTCTGTCACCTCTTGAAACCAAGATGTTGTGCTCCTCCTCACTAAAGCAACTTCCTCTTCTCCTTCTCCTGGGACTTTTCTGGAGCCTCCTGGCTGGTACTTGTCTGATTGGGATCTCCCTCGAGTCTCTCCTGGCCTGCATTCTCCATCTTGTCTTCCCAAATGTTTATTTCTAGCTTGCGCATTTTTTAATGCTAGTGTGGTTAAATATGGCACTAACCCATTTTGTGCTAAAAAACATACTGCAAAACGGTCTAGCTCCACTTTTGCAGCATTAGTGTAATTTTTTCTTACGGCATGTCGCAATGTTTAGCGTAATGTTTTTGGTCGCTAACCATTCCTTAGCACCATCGTGCTTCATTTTTTAAATTTGGCACACTGATGGTGCTAGGGAATGACGTTAGTTTGCAGTAAATTGTTTGACACACAACTAGGCTAGCGCAGCTCTGCATCATTTGTTTTAAATCTGGGCTGTAGGAAAGTCCTCCTTTTTGCCCTGGTCACCCCCAAACTTTTTGGACAGGTACTGGTGGTTACTGACCTTGGCTGTGCCCTGGGTACTGCTTACCAGTCCCAGGGCCAGTGCTCTGTGTAAAGTGGATATGCAAATTATGCTAATTATAATTGGCAAAGTTAACCTACCTATAAGTCCCTAGTATATGGTAGGGCATGGAGGTTTAGGGACCCCAGCATAGGTAGTGCCCCCATAGGTGCACTGCTGAGGTGCCTAGTGTCATTTAAAGGCAGGCCTGCCTTGCTGGCTGCTTTTAAATTAAAGTTACATGCAAATTCGACTTTGGAATTAAAAGTAGTTCCAAAGTCTTAAACTACCTTATTTTCACATATAAGTCACCCCTGAGGTGTTCCCTATGGTGCCATGTAACTATAATCAGGGACCTTATAAAAATAGTTTTATAAGCCCTGGTGAGGTAAAACAGCCAAATTCGTTTTTCCCTCAATGTAATGAATGGTCTACGTAGGCTGGAATGGGGAGACTTTATTGTAATTATGAAAGTCCCCTTAAGTAACAGATACCAGAAGTTTGGTATCAAATTAATTGTTATAATAAATCCCACAACTTCCAGTTGTTGGATTTAATATAACTTGTTCAGGTAAAGAGTTTTAAACTTTACCTGAAAAGTTGCCAACTTCAGCCCTGCTGTGTTTTTGCTGCTGTGCTCTGATTGGCCAGCCTCTGGCAGCCTGGGCAGGCTGCCTTGATGAGGTGTGAAGTGGCCTGGCTCCACACAAAGAGATGTGTCTATGGGAGGAGATCTCCCCTCAGCAGATTGTGAAGCAGGAAAGGGGAGGGCTGACAAACTGGTCTTCAAAGGCAGGGAAGCACATTTGGAGCAACCCAGCCACACCCTCACATCCTGAAAACCCAGACAATTAGGTGCCCCCTTAATTAGATTAGGAGAGGGCAGGAGAGGGGTGTGTTTAGGATTTTTAGCCACACCAGTGGGTGGGCTCAGCCAGATGTAACCTCCAAAAATCACTTTGAGCCATGATGGATTGTTGAGGAATGTTGCTCCCTTGGGATTGTTTTGTGCCACACTTCCCAGGAAGTGGTCATCACAGGGGAAGGACCCTGCACCTGATTGGAGAACCAGGACCCCCCTGTTTGTAACCCAGGAGCAGGGATAAAACTGGCAGACCTGCACCCACACCTCAGATCCCCATCAGATTCCAACAAGGAAGAACTACAGGAGAAGAAGGACTGCCCTGCTGGACCCTGGCCTGCACCTGGACCCTGCACTCTGAAGGACTGCACCAGCTGTGCACTTGGGCTTCATCACAAGAAGGACTTTGCCTGGCTTCAACTGGTTCAAGGAGGGACTCCCTGTTTGCTACAGGTGAAAACTTGCTAACCAGAGTCACCTGCACCAACTCCTGAAGAAACTAACGAGCTGACCACTGTCCAGGGGCCAAAAAGGAGTTTGCGCCAGGTGCATTGTGGGAGTTGTAGTCCACACCCCCAAGGAGCATCTGAGAGCTTCTGGAACCTTGGGGTGAGCTGTGGACCTCAAAAGAACCTTAAAAGAAGAAGATCCAGAAGTTTGGAGAACTTTTGGAAAAAAGCTCTAGAGTTGGACCGACCCGCCGCAGCAACTCTAGCCGGCTTGCCTCAACCGCGACCCGGCCAGGCTTGCAGGTTCGTCCTGGTGAAGAAAATATCCCAAAAATAGACTAAGTCCAAATGTAGGAAGTTGACCGGGACCACCCAGCCAGTGTATCCGAGGAGGGCTCCAAGGACATCGGATCAAGATACAGGTTTGCCACGGTCGAAGGATTTTCACCTCGAAAAAACGACTAAGCCCGAAGGTAAAAATCTCCACTGAGGGCTCCCGCAACGTGTATCCGAGGAAGAGTTCCAGGAGGTCGTATTGGACTGGCAGGTTCGTCCCGCTGAAGAAAATCTTCAGAAAAACGACTAACTCCTAAGGTAAACTTTTGACCGAGGCCTCCCGCGGGCTGAAGCCGAGCTGGGCTCCATCGCTGTCGGCCTTAAACTTTGACTTTGCCCCGGTCGAGGTGCGACCAGATGACCAGATTGGCGCTTTTTGTTTCTATGCACTAGAAAGCAATAATTCTTTAAAAAATCATATCTCTGGTTACCCTTATCCGATTTTATTTGTTTTGGTGTCATTTTAAAGCTAAAAATATTTCCTATTTTTATAAATTGATTGTGGATTTTTAAACTCTTTTCTGTTTTTTATTTATTTACTGTTTTGTAATATTTGAATGCTTTACACTCTGGGGGTTATTCTAACTTCGGAGGAGTGTTAATCCGTCCCAAAAGTGACGGTAAAGTGACGGATATACCACCAGCCGTATTACGAGTTCCATAGGATATAATGGACTCGTAATACGGCTGGTGGTAAATCTGTCACTTTTCTGTCACTTTTGGGACGGATTAACACCTCCTCCAAAATTAGAATAACCCCCTCTGTCTCTTAAATTAAGCCTTGTCGTTCGTTGACAAGCTACCAAGGGTTGAACTGGGTTTAATTTACTGAGACCAAACTGGACCTAAGTGGAGTTGGTGGCCTATTGCTAAGTGTAGGTACTTACCTGTCCTTCCCAATAACCCATTTTCCAACATGGGCCAAGGTTTATTCCCTTTTTTACATTAAAACTATCATGGTGGACATCAGAGAAAAAGTTCTTTCCAAGGAACTATGGTTGCTCAGCTGCTTTGAACCAAGTAAATCCTATGAGGTCAATGGCAATCATCATTTCTGGTGCCTGGATTGTTGCTTGAAATCATTAGTAGAGCCCTGTAATAGATCGCCCACTTTCCTAATGGGCGTTTTGGAAAATGGAGTGATAATCTGATCTTGGTCCACCTCAATGGTCTACCAAGGTATGGGTATTTGATTGTTAGCAGCTAAAATCGAGAAGGAATATAGGTGGTACGGCCAGAGGAGAAAGATGTTTTCATGCTATTGCAATAGTCAAGTCTGTTTTCACAACTGCTGCCTTTTGTTGATACTGTACGATATCTTGGATTGATTTATAATTGCATTTACCAATGATTGTTAAAACTGCATTTAGCTGCACATACTCTAGCAAAAGTCAGTCTTAGTGTTAGGGTGGCTCAGGAGAAATTGGTTATTATGGTAGTGTAACTTTATATTACAGAATCACTGGGCAATATCATTACATATTTCGAAAACATTTCATCAAAAGCTGCAGAACGGGGTGTGTGGCCGAGATGGTGATGTGGTAGGAAGCATTGTATGATTCTAAGTTCTCCCTGCCTCTGTCACTTTGGCACTGGTCTAATTCCACTCAGCAATTTTTGAGGTATCACTTTTCAATTTTCCTATAGAAAAATGAATGGAGATAAAATGTTTTGGAGCTTGCCCTTTTCCCACTTGAAGGTTCGTCTTGAAACTTTCCAAGGAGGAGCAGAGGTGGATGAGATTTTATTTAGGAAAATTTTGTGAAGATTTGTAAAACAACACCAAATTTAGAAGCACACCAAAAAATACTTTTACTATGGAACTGTGGTGCTAACGATAAGTACCCACTGTATAGTATATTTATACATTTTCATTGAAAAAACAAATATTACAGGCATGTCATAGTTCAATCAATCAATCAATCAATCAATCAATCAATCACATTTATAAAGCGCGCTACTCACCCATAAGGGTCTCAAGGCGCTGGGGGGGAGGGGGTCAGTGCTCGAAGAGCCAGGTCTTGAGCTGCCTTCTGAAGGGGAGGTGTTCGGGTATGGCGCGAAGGTGACTGGGCAGGGAGTTCCAGGTCTTCGCTGCCAGAAAAGAGAAGGATTTTCCTCCGGCGGTGGTTTTGCGGATGCGGGGAACGGCTGCCAAGGCCTGACCGGTGGAGCGCAGAGTGCGCGGAGGAGTGTAGAAGGAGACGCGGGAGTTGATGAGTTTGGGTCCGAGGTTGTAGAGGGCTTTGTGTGCGTGGGTGAGGAGTCTGAAGGTGATCCTCTTGTTGACCGGGAGCCAATGGAGTTTTCTCAGGTGTCCGGAGATGTGGTGGTGGCGAGGTATGTCCAGGATGAGTCGTGCTGCGGCGTTCTGGATCCGTTGAAGTTTCCTCTGCAGCTTGGTGGTGATGCCGGCGTACAGAGTGTTCTCGTAGTCCAGGCGGCTGGTGACGAGGGCGTGGGTGACGGTCTTCCTGGTGTCGATGGGGATCCAGCGGAAGATATGGCGGAGCATGCGGAGAGTGTTGAAGCATGCTGAGGTCACCGAGTTGACCTGTCTGGTCATCGAGAGGGAGGAGTCCAGGATGAAGCCGAGGTTGCGTGCGTGGTTGGTCGGTTGGAGAGTGCTGCCTAGGGCGGGGGGCCACCAGGAGTCGTCCCATGCGGAGGGGGTAGGGCCGAGGATGAGGACCTCCGTTTTATCTGTGTTCAGTTTCAGTCGGCTGTCTGTCATCCAGGTCGCTACTTCCTTCATGCCGTCGTGCAGTCTGGTCCTTGCTGATGTGGGGTTGTTGGTGAGGGATAAGATGAGCTGGGTGTCGTCGGCGTAGGATATGATGTTGAGTCCGTGTTTGCGTGCGATGTTTGCCAGGGGGGTCATGTAGACGTTGAATAGGGTGGGGCTGAGGGAGGATCCTTGGGGTACGCCGCAGATGATCTTCGTGGCTGCGGATCTGAAGGGGGGGAGGCGGACTCTCTGGGTTCTTCCGGAGAGGAAGGAGATGACCCATTCCAGGGCCTTGCCTCTGATGCCGGCGCTGCAGAGGCGGTCTATCAGGGTGCGGTGGCAGACCGTGTCGAAGGCTGCAGAGAGATCCAGGAGAATGAGGGCCACGGTTTCACCCTTGTCGGTCAGGGCTCGGATGTCGTCCGTGGCTGCGATGAGGGCGGTTTCGGTGCTGTGGTTGGCCCTGAATCCGAACTGAGTGGAGTCGAGGGAGTCGGAGGTTTCCAGGGCGGTGGTGAGTTGAGCGTTGACGATTTTCTCAATCACTTTGGCGGGGAACGGTAGGAGGGAGATAGGCCGGAGGTTTTTGAGTTCGGTGGGGTCTGCTGTAGGTTTCTTTAAGAGGGCGTTGAGTTCTGCGTGTTTCCAGCTTTCAGGGAAGGTAGCGGTGGTGAGGGAGGCGTTGATGACGTCTCAGAGGTGGGGTGCGATGATGTTGTCGGCCTTGTTGTAAATGTGGTGAGGACAGGGGTCGGAGGGTGATCCCGAGTGGATCGAGTTCATGACGCGGGTGGTTTCCTCGGTGGTGGTAGGGTTCCAGGCGAGGATGGAGGAGATGTCGTTTGCGGCTTCCGGGGGCGGGTTCATGTTGGTGGTCGTGAAGCTGTTGTAGATGTCGGCGATCTTACGGTGGAAGAAGGTCGCGAGGGAGTCGCAGAGGTCCTGTGAGGGAGGGATGGGGTTGGTTTCTGCGTCCGGGTTGGAGAGCTCTTTGACGATGCCAAATAGTTCCTTGCTGTTGTGGGCGTTGTTGTCAAGTCTGTTCTGGTAGGCTGTTTTTCGTGCGGTGCGGAGGCGTTGGTGGTGTTGGCGGGTGGTGTCCTTGAGAGCTGTCAGGTTTTCCTTTGTCGGGTTGAGGCGCCATGTCTTCTCGCGGAGGCGGCATTCTTTCTTGGAGTTTTTGAGTTCGGTGGTGAACCAGGAGTTTTTCTTGTGGTTGTTGGTGTTGGTTTGGGTCTTCAGAGGGGCCAGGAGGTTGGCGCAGTCGGAGATCCAGTTGGTGAGGTTGTTGGCGGCCTCGTTGGGGTTGCTGGTGCTGGTGGGTTGGTTCAGGGAGAGCGTTGCTGCGAGTTGTTCTGTGGTGATTCGGTTCCAGTGTCTTTTTGGTGGTTGCCGGGTGTGGTGATGCACGGTGGTTTTCTTGAAGCTGAAGTGGACGCAGCTGTGGTCCGACCATGTGAGTTCGGTGGTGTGGCTGAAGGTGATGTGTTTGCTTGAGGAGAAGATGGGGTCGAGCGTGTGTCCGGCGTAGTGGGTGGGGGTGTTGACCAGTTGTTTCAGTCCCAGGTTGGCGAGGTTGTCTAGAACGGCGGTGGTGTTGTTGTCGGTGTGGTTCTCCAGGTGAAAGTTGAGGTCTCCTAGGAGGATGTAGTCGGTGGATGAGAGTGCGTGGGGGTTGACGAAGTCTGCGATGTCTTCGCTGAACTTGGTGCGGGGTCCTGGTGGTCTGTACATGAGGGTGCCTCTTAGGGTTGTCTTGGGGTCCATGTGGATCGCGAAGTGGAGGTGTTCGGCGTCGGGAAGTGAGTTGTCGGTGTGGGTCGAGATGCTGATGGAGCTTTTGTGTGCGATGGCGATGCCTTCTCCGGTGCGGTTGAAGCGGTCTCTCCGGATGATTTTGTAGCCGTCGGGGATGGCTATGGCGATGTCGGGTGCCGAGGAGGGGTTCATCCAGGTCTCGGTGAGGAAGGCGATGTCTGGGTTCGTTGAGTTGATGAGGTTCCACAGTTCGATGGCGTGCCTGTGGACGGAGCGGGTGTTGACCAGGATGCATTTGAGGTTGCTTCCGGGGGCGTCGTTCTTGGTGGTGGCGGTGTGGGTCCGTAGGCAGGTGAAGCGGCAGTTGCTGCAGGTGAAGGGTCCGTGGGTTCATTTCGGGGTGGCGCGGTAGCAGCCCGGCGCGCGGCCGGGTTTGAGGTTGGCGAGGGTGGCGGAGTCATAGGTCAAGCGGGGGCGCGGGGGCCAGGGGTTCGGGCGCTGGGCGCGGTCCAGGCGCGGACGGGCGCAGACGGGCTTGCCTTAGGCGCGCCTTCGGCGCGCCAGCGGCGCGTCCGCTGCGCGGCCTCGCAGCGGCCGCCATTTAAGCGGTAGGTGGGGAGGCGGGGTCAGCTGGGAGGCGGGAGGTGGGCGGGCAGGGGAGCTGGAAGCAGGAAAAAAGAGCGGCAAAAAAGAGCGGCAAAAAACGGCGGGAAAAGCGCGGTAGGAGCGGCAGGAAAAAGCGGCAAGGCGGCGAAAAGGGAACAAGAGCCTACTAAAATCTACTAAAAAGGAGGGGCTGAGAGGGGAGGACGGCGCACGGCACTCGGGGGCACACGCACGGGATACAAGGAGAGAAAAGGGAATTTCAGTCACTCGGGGGCACACGCACGGGATACAAGGAGAAAAAAGGGATTTTTAGTCAGCACCAGCACAAGCACAAGCACTCGGGGTACACGGGCAAGAAGGGGGGAGCACACTCACAGGAGAGGAAGGCAGTCAGGGACTGGAGGCGCTGCGTGAGCAGGGGAGCGACCTACCCGAGGGTCAGTGGTCATAGTTAGACTCAATATTTCATTCATACAAAACGAGAGAAAATCAGCAGTTATAGTTACCTGAGCTAACTATAACTTATGCCCCCATAATGCACTGCTTACAACCTCACATATTACATCACTCGCAACATGGTCGGTGACATCACTGATGACATCACTAATAATATCGCAAATGAAATTGCTGATGATATCACCAATGACATCATCTAGTGAGTGTGAGGGTTTTCTAAAAGTGTTTGCGTGTTAAGCTTTTATACCAAGGTACTAGAAAAGTTAAAATATTATACTTTCTGTCCTACTCATGAACAATACTATTTCTTATATATATTTTGTGAGGGGCTGTGTGACTGTGTATTTCTGTGTGTGAATGAGTGACTGAGTGCCTGTATCGGTGAGTGAGTGGCTGTGTGAGTGACTATATTGGTGAGTGATGGGGTGTGTTAGTGGCTGTATTGGGGAGTGAGTGGCTGTGTGAGTGGTTTTATGGGCGGGGCAGTAGGTATGTAAATGTCTGGGTGACTGAGCAGGTGTCTGTATGGCTGTATGAGTGAATTTCTGGCTGTGTAAGTGGCTGTATTGGTAGGTAAGTGGCTGTTTGAGTGGTTGTTTGGTTACATGAGTTGCTGTGTGACTGGCTATATTGTAGAGTAAGTGCCTGTGTTAATGAATGTATGGGTGAGTGAGCGAATGTGTGAGTGCTTGTATGAATGTGTTAATGTGTGAATAGGTATGTAAGTGTTTTTGTTTTTTCAGTGAGTTTCTATGTTTTTTTAAATTCTATTTCATAATGATAATGCCCCTGTAACTTTTGATTTCTTGAGTATATTTACATTGTATTTTCTAACTATAATCTGTATGGTTTTAAAATGGGTGTGTCACTGCTTGTATAGGTTGGTAAGTGGATGAATGAGTAGGGTCTGTCAGTGAGTGTGTGAGATGCTTTGTGGGTCTTTAAATGGGTTTATAAATCTCTGAATAGGCCTGTGAGTGAGCGCATGAGTGTTTCAGTGGGTCTATGAGTGGGTGCATGAGTATCCTAGTGGGTGTGTGAATGAGTATATGAGTTTTTTACTGCCTGAGTGAGTGAATCTGTAATCGGATGTATGTATGTGAGAGTGGATGTTGTAGCATTGCTTCACTAATGTAACATGAGTCATTATCTTTTTGACTTTGTTGAAGGAATGAAGGGTGTTCCATATATCACTCCAACGTAAGTTTCAGTTGTTTATTACCTCTACAGATTCCCAGTTGCATATTACCAAAACATTTTTTGAAATATAATGGCCATTTTCATGACAATGTCGTTGTTCAGGACGATCCATTGTTTGCGACAACATCGTTATACTTAACTTCCGGTGATGCAGTTAATCGCAACTATAGCATGTTTTTTAAAAAGTGTGATACACTTATATAAGCATATATTGATTGGTACTTGAGAGCTGTAATTTATTGATGTATTGTGGAAACTCATATTTCTTTAACTAATTTTATTATATAACTCTCTCAAATTATATTTCTGTTTTCATGATGATGTTGGTATTCGTGATGACATCAGTGTTTGCGACGATCATGTGACCTGGAAACAAAGAGATGTGATTGGAGAAGACACATTTCATTCATCTTCAAAGGAAGTTCCCACGTGTTTCTTCCTTCTTGGAGACTTCACTTGCTGTTAGGATCATTCTAGGAGCTCTCCTGTACTGTAAAGTGCAGATCTGTGTTGGATTATTTTTTTGTAATTTTTTATAACACAAAATAGCATCATGGAGAAGAGGAGAGGAGGAGGAACTCCATCATAAGGCTGAGGAGCAAGAGTTACCAGCTGGAGCAGAAGACTGTCCTGATGAGGAACCACTGGCTAAAAAAGGAAGTGTAGAATGGAATTTTTTTCATCCCACCATCAAATGAATCAAAAACAGTCGCAAAATTGGTGAAGTGCACATTGTGCAATAAAACTCTAATGAGGGGCTGTGCCCAAAAATATTCATGTGGTACAACTTCTATGCTCTATCACTTGAAAATGTATCATAAAAATAATTGTAGAAGGGCAAGGAAGAGAGAGATGAAGAGTAATTGTCCATCTTCAGGGCGGCGCCACCTGTGGCTGGAGAGCGAGTGCAAGTGGAAAAGCAGAGGCCACTAATGTCACCAGGTTTAAGGAGAGTTGATACTTTTTGCCTTGACTGTAACACCACCCTCACAGCCAGTGTACAGTGTGCAGAAGTTATGTTGGATGCAGCAAGGCTTCGCACCTGTTAACGTTTGCTAAAATGTCATCGAGTTTTTGAACAGTTTTTGTTTTTTACATTACAATTTTTATTACCCTTGCTGCCATTTTATTTCACAAAAAAATACACAACAACATATAAAGGAATAAAAAACCAAAAATACAGTTCTGGAAGAAAAGGAAATAGGGTTCTTCTCTAAACTCCTTTCTTGCTTAAAAAAGATAAGCTGTATGTTTGTATATATCTAAGAAAGACTGCATATATAGGTGACTAAATAAGTGCATAACTGTGTACGTGTGAGTGACTGAGTGCATGAGTGCATGTATGAGTGAGTGAATGAATGCATGAGTGGTGCATGGGTGACCAAAAGAGTGTATGAGTGTGTATATGGGTGAGTGAGTGAGTGCATGCATGAATCTATGGGTGAGTGAGTGAATGCAAGAAGTAAGAATAAGTGTATGACTGGTGTATAGGTGATTGAGTGAGTGCATGAGTAGAGTATGGGTGATTGAGTGTATGAGTGCATGTATGGGTGAGTGAGTGAATGCATGAGTGCTTGTATGAGTGAGTGGTGTATGGGTGAAAAATTGAGTGCATGAGTGGTGTATGAATGAGTGAGTGAGTGTGTGAGTGGTGCATTGGTGAATGAATGAGTGTATGTATGAGTGTATGAGTTAGTGGGTGAGTGAGTGAGTGAGTGCATGAGTGCTGTATGGTTGATTGACTGAGTGCATGAGTGCATGTATCAGTGAGTGAGTGCATGAGTGGTGTACGGGTGATTGACTGAATGTGTGAGTGCATGCATGGGTGAGTAAGTGGGTGCATGTTGCATGTGTGGGTGAGTGAGCGGCTATGTGAGTGACTATATTGGTGAGTGAGTGTTTGGGTAGCATATGGGTAAGAGAGTGAACATATGAGTGGTGTAAGGGTGAGTGAATGAATGTATGAGTGATGTATGAGTGATTGACAGAGTGCATCAGTAGATGCATGAGTGAGTGTATAAGTTGTGCATGGCTGTCTGAATGAGTGTATGAGTGTGTGTATGGGTAGGTGAGTGCATGAGTACATGGGTGGTGTATTGGTGAATGACTGTGTGCATGAGTGTGTGTATGGTGAAGTGAGCGAGAGTATGGGTTTTCCAAAACATTTTCACCAATATTCATGAATTCAGTGGGATGTTACGCATGAGCAGCGCTGAGCATCCAATGTATTTGTGAATATTGTGCTGCATGAACAAATATTCTTAAGGACATAATTTTACCCTCAAATAACCCAAAAAACACAGCCCTTGGGTCAGAGAACCTCTACCCTTACCCCTTATGCCACTTTTCATTTTATTTATCAGCCCCAGGGATGATTTCCTGTTACCTAAAATGGCTGCTGCAACTTTCTAGTCGCATTCCTGTGTGCATTCATGAATATACCTCACTCACTGCAAAAACGTTGTGATGGATCCGCAGCACTAAATATACAAATGTATTTCCCCTTTAATATCTCAAAAACTACTGAACGAATTTACACCAAATAACAAAAATTACCAAGGGAATCCCCCTCCTTTTCTTGGCCCCCACTTGAGGGATCAACCTGAAACTTCCCATACACAACAAGAGTCACCTGCCTCCCTTTTTTGAAAATTTCATGAAGATTCGTCAAACGGCGCAAAAGATATAAGTCAAAAAACGCATTTTCTGTGGAAACAGTCCTAATTATAACTACCTAGTAGCGACTGCCAATTGATAATATATAGATATTCATTGAAAAAAACAAAGGCTACAGGGACGTTATAATTAGTTTGGAATTTACTCATACAAAACCGTAGAAATTCAGCAGTTATAGATACCTGAGATAACTATAACTTGCGCTCCCGTAATGCACTGCTTATAACCTCACATATTACATCACTAATGACATGAACAGTGGCATCACTGATGCCATCATCCAATGAGTGTAGGTAGTTGTATGAATGTGTGAGTGGGTTTTGCACTGGCTCAATGGATGACAGAGTGGTTGAGTCATTTGCTGTATGGGGCAGTGATTGGATATGTACCTAGCGATATGGGAGAGGAACTGAGTATGTTAGTGCCTGCATTTGGTTCAGTGAGTGGGTGTCTGAGTGGTTGTATGGGTGAGTGAGTGGGTGTGTAAATGCTTATATGGATGAGTGAATGGTTGTCCCTGTATTGTTGAGTGAGTTGGTGAGATAGTGACTGCATACATGAGTGAGTGTGTGTGTAATTCCTGTATGTATAAGTAAGTGACTATGGCCCTCATTCTGACCTTGGCGGGCGGCGGAGGCCGCCCGCCAAAGTCCCGCCGTCAGGTTACCGTTCCGCGGTCGAAAGACCGCGGCGGTAATTCTGACTTTCCCGCTGGGCTGGCGGGCGGTCGCCTTCAGGCCGCCCGCTGGGCTGGCGGGCGGTCGCCTTCAGGCCGCCCGCCAGCCCAGCGGGAAAGAGGCTTCCACGATGAAGCCGGCTCGGAATCGAGCCGGCGGAGTGGAAGCTGTGCGACGGGTGCAGTTGCACCCGTCGCGTATTTCACTGCGCAGCAGACAGTGAAATACATTTAGGGGCCCTCTTACGGGGGCCCCTGCAATGCCCATGCCAGTGGCATGGCACTGCAGGGGCCCCCAGGGGCCCCGCGACCCCCCCTACCGCCATCCGGATCCCGGCGGTCGGACCGCCGGGATCTGGATGGAGGTAGGGGGGGTCGGAATCCCCTCGGCGGCGCAGCAAGCTGCGCCGCCTTGGAGGATTCAATGGGGCGGCGGTACACTGGCGGGAGACCGCCAGTGTTGCCGGTCCGACCGCGGCTTTACCGCCGCGGTCGGAATCCTCATTGGAGCACCGCCGGCCTGTCGGCGGTGCTCCCGCGGTCCTCCGCCCTGGCGGTCTTTGACCGCCAGGGTCAGAATGACCGCCTATGTGACTGAGCCTATAGAATAGTGAGTGAGTGTCTGAGTAGGTATTTCAGGATTGGGTTAGTGTGTCAGGGGCTGCATGGATGAGTGACTGGGTGTATGAGTACTGTACAGGGAAATTACTAATTGTGTTAGGCCTTGTATTAGTGAATGATTGGTTGTGTAAGTACATATATCAGTGAGTGAGTGGGTGGGTCAGGAACTGAATGGCTAAGTGTTTGGGTGTGTGAGTGGTTCTATGTATGAAGGAGTGGGTGTGTGATTAATTTTATAGTTCTGTTATTAGGTATGTGTGATGTTGTTTGACTGGATGCATCAGTGACTGTAAGGGTATGTGACTGGGTCTTTCAGTAGCTGGATGAGTGTGTGAATACATGATAGATTGCTGCATGAGTGGATGACTAGTTGTGTCAGTTGCTGTGTCAGTGAATCAGTTGGTGTGTGTGTCAGTAGTTTTAGGGTTCTCCCAATAAGTCTGTGAGCAGCTGTGTGCGTATGGACAAGACTTTGTGTGGGTGGATGATGGGGTGTGAGAATGATTGTGTGGATGATGTCATCATAAGTGATGTAATATGTGAGGTCATAAGCAGTGCATCACGGGAGCACAAATTATAGTTAGCCCAGGTAACTATAACTGCTGAATTTCTACCAGCAAATTCAGAATCTAACTGTTATGTACATGTAACCATTGTTTTTTCAGTGAGTTTCTAAGAATTTTTAATTCTATTTCTTAACTATAACATCCCTCTAACCTTTGTTTTTTTCAGTGAATTTCTAAGTTTTCTTATTCTATTTCCTAATTATTATGCCCCTTTAACCTTTGGTATTTCCATTGAATTTCTAAGGTTTGTTTAAGTGTATTTCATAGTTATTACTTGTGTGTAATGTTTGGGTTTTTGTAGGTAATTACAATATTTTTCTCACACATACTTAGAAATGAACCCCAGAAGTCTGGGGGAAAAAAGTATTGTTAATCCTTTCATTAAGCTGTCTCCCACATTGAAATACACCAACACAGTACACTGTTGCAGGTTGCAGGTTGAATTGAACAGGCCCAATCCTGTTTAAAATAGTGATGTTGATACTGTTTTATACTTTATTCAGTATTTACACACTTCTGAATTAGTAGTGTATTTTTTTTTTTTTTTTAATGAATTTTGGAACTTCTGTGTCATCTGGGGTAGCGAAGCTCTAAGGTTTCCTTTCTGAGTACGTGACCGTAATGTATCCGCAGTTCAGGTCTGTGGATTCGTAATAATTTTAAAAAACATTACAATGTGCACCCCATTCTTTCCCATATAAATAAAGGCTGGACATATTTACAACTCGCAAACATATTTTATTTATTTACAATACAACACAAAACTTATATTACAATTTTCATGACTGCTACTTCAGTCAGGAACCATGGAGTCGCTTGATGTGTGAAGAGTAATCTCAAATTTCATTGGTTACTTTTGAACCACACCTAGTTTTGGGTAGGGCCACTCCTTAAAACAGTTATTATTGTACCAGCTGTTGAGGAAGAAGCATCTTAGCTGTGATCTTCCTGCAACAGAAGTTTCCAGAATGGCTGAAGAGAGTGCTCTGCCACCACCTGCCCAGCCCCAAGATATTCATGAAGAAGATGATACTTAACATGTGCCTTCTTAATCTAGAAAGGAGAGTGATGTATGGCATTTTTCTACCATACCTAGTGGACAATCAAAAAGTCAGTGCAAAAAGTGTGAAATACAACCGCTGGGAAAAAGAGCTATCTCATGGTACATCAAAGAAAGACAGCCATGGAACGTCAAGTATGTGGAAGCATCTGTGCACAATCTACAAATCAACATATCAACGAATGATGAGGGAAAAATAACTGACATATTTCGATGCTGAACCTGGTACATCATTATCTAGCCCAGCTCTTGCTCAGATCATCAGTATGCCAAACATATGCATCAAATTAGGTTGAATCGTAACATCCTGCAGCATATGCCATACTTTTTGTGGTTGCAAAAGTTAAAGATATCAATGATTTCTTTTTGCAGGTGAAAAACCACGGTTGGTTATTTTTTTCACAATGTTTTTCTGTTATTGCACACTTGTGCTTTCATAATGCAAAAGGTTTGCATTTACGTAGCTCCCAAGTTTAAAATACTTTTTCTAAAAATAAAAAATAAAAAATTAAAAAAATTAAAAACATGTTCTATAAAAAAGTTTTAAAAAATAGTTCTTCTTAGAGCCACAAAGAGCTGTGTTTGAGTCTTTATTATTCATCAGTATTTCTGTACCTGTGTGAGTGCATGTATAACCTTTAATTTCCAATTATAAGTCTATTCATCTGTTTCTGTCTAGGTGTCTCAATCTATGCATAATTTGGTATGTTAGTATATGTATACGTCTGATCCTGAGTGTATCAGTGTATATGACAGTGTGTACCTAGATGTTTGAATGGAAGCATAACTATATAACTGGCTTCTTATTTTATGCATTAGTGCCTGCGTGGGTCACTCAGTGTATGGATCAGGGTGTATCTGGGTGTATTAGCGTATGTATTAATGTGTCTCTAGATGTATTATTCTATACATCATTGTGCACCTGAGTGTGTCAGTGTATGTAATCTTGTGGGCCCGGGTTTATCAGTGCATGCATGATTTTGCATTTGGTGTGTCAGTGTATGCAGTAATATATGCATGGGTGTGTCAGTGTATACATATGTTTGTACCTGGGTGTCTTAGTGCATGCATAAGTTTCCTCCTGGCTGTGTCAGCGTTTAGATCAGTGTGTTCTTGGGTGTGTCAGTGTATGTATTAGTATATCTGGATGTATCAGTCAGATATCACTGTCCATGTAGGTTTGTTAGTGTATGCAATAGTGTGCGCATGGATGTGTCACTGTATGAATGATAGTGTACCTGGGTGTGTTAGTATATGCATAAGTGTGTGCCTGAGTGTGTCGTTATGTGAATGAGAGTGTAACTGGGTGTGTCAGTTTGTAGATTATTGTGTACCTTTGTGTATTAGAGTATGTGTGAGAGTGTCCCTGGGTGTGTTACTGTCTGCTATGGAGTGTACCTGGGTGTGTCACTGTATACATGAGTGTCTGGCTGGGCATGTTAGTATATGCATTAATGTGTGTACTTGGAAGTGTCAGTGTATAAATGAGAGTCTACCTGGGTGTGTTAATCTATGCATACGTATCTGCCTAGGTGTCTCTCTATCTGCATGAGAGGTGTACCCTGGGATTGTTAGTGTATGGATCATTATGCGCCTTTGTGTATTAGTGTATGTATAAGATCGTCCTTGGGCGTGTCAATATGTGCTGGGCAGTCTAAGTTGGTGTGTTAGTGTACACATAAGTCGCTGGCTGGATGTGTTAGTGTCTGCACAGTATGTACCTGGGTGTGTCACTATACAAATGCCAGTCTACCTAGCTGTGTTAGTTTAGGCATAAGTGTGGGTCTGGGTATATCATTATGTGAATGAGAGTGCACCCGGATGTGTCATTTTATAGATTATTGTATACCTTTGTATATCAGCATATATGTAATAGTGTCCCTGGGTATGTTACTGTATGCCACTGAGTGTACCTGGGGGTGTCACTGTATACATAAGTGTCTGGCTGGATGTGTTAGTATATGCATCAGTGTGTACCTGGAAGTGTCAGTGTATGACTGAGAGTCTACCTGGATGTGTTACTATATATATGAATGTCTGCCTGGGTGTCTCTCTATCTGCCTGAGAGTGTACCCGGGTGTGTTAGTGTATAGATCATTGTGTGCCTTTGTGTATTAGTATTTGTATAAGAGCGTCCCTGGGTGTGTCAATATTTGTTGTGCAGTCTATGCGAGTGTGTTAGTCTAACCCCTTCGCTGCCAGGCCTTTTCCCCCTCCTGTGCCGAGCCTTTTTTTGGCTATTTGGGGCAGTTCGCACTTAGGCCCTCATAACATTTTGTTCACATAAGCTACCCACGCCAAAATTGCGTCCTTATTTTCCAACATCCTAGGGATTCTAGAGGTACCCAGACTTTGTGGGTTCCCCTGAAGGAGACCAAGAAATTAGCCAAAATACAGTGAAAACTTTGTTTTTTTCAAAAAAATTGGAAAAAAGGGCTGCAGAAGGCAGCTCATGGTTTTTTCACTGAAAATGGCACCAACAAAGGGTTTGTGGTGGCAAGATCACCATCTTCCCAGCTTTCAGGAACAGGCAGACTTGAATTGGAAAACCCAATTTTTCAATAAAATTTTCACATTTTACTGGGACATACCCCATTTTTACTATTTTTTGTGCTTTCAGCCTCCTTCCAGTTAGTGACCAACTGGGTGAGAAACCAATGCTGGATCCCAGAAAGCTAAACATTTCTGAAAAGTAGACACATTTCTGAATCTAGCAAGGGGTCATTTGTGTAGATCCTACAAATGTTTCCTATAGAAAATAACAGCTGAAATAAAACAAAATATTGAAATTGAGGTGAAAAAAAACAGCCATTTTTCTCTGCGTTTTATTCTGTAACTTTTTCCTGCATTGTCAGATTTTTTAAAGCAATATACTGTTACATCAGCCGGACTCCTCTGGTTGCGGGGATATATAGGGCTTGTAGGTTCATCAAGAACTCTAGGTACCCAGAGCCAATAAATGAGCTGCACTTTGCGATCGGTTTTTATTCTATACCGGGTATACAGCAATTCATTTGCTGAAATATAAAAAGTGAAAAATAGGTATCAAGAAAACCTTTGTATTTCCAAAATGGCAACAAGATAAGGTGTTGAGAAGCAGTGGTTATTTGCACATCTCTGAATTCTGGGGTGCCCATACTAGCATGTGAATTACAGGGCATTTCTCAAATAGGCGTCTTTTTTACATACTGCCTTACATTTGGAAGGAAAAAATGTAGAGAAAGACAAGGGACAATAGCACTTGTTTTGCTATTCTGTGTTCCCCCAAGTCTCCAGATAAAAATGGTACCTCACTTGTGTGGGTAGGCCTAGCGCCCACAAAAGTAAATGGCTCAAAACACAACGTGGACACATCACATTTTTTTACAGAAAACAGAGGTGTTTTTTGCAAAGTGCCTACCTGTGGATTTTGGCCTCTAGCTCAGTCGGCACCTGGGGAAATCTAGTAAACCAGCGCATTTTTGAAAACTAGACACCTAGGGGAATCCAAGATGGGGTGACTTGTGGGGATCTGACCAGGTTCTGTTACCCAGAATCCTTTGCAAACCTCAATATTTGACCCAAAAAACACTTTTTCCTCTCATTTCGGTGACAGAAAGTTCTGGAATCTGAGAGGAGCCATACATTTCCTTCTACCCAGCGTTCCCCTAAGTCTCTCGATACAAATGGAACCTCACTTGTGTGGGTAGGCCTAGCGCCCACGAAAGGAAATGGCCCAAAACACAACATAGACACATCACATTTTTTCACAGAAAACAGAGGTGTTTTTTACAAAGTGCCTACCTGTGGATTTTGGCCTCTAGCTCAGCCGGCACCTGGGGAAACCTAGCAAACCAGCGCATTTTTGAAAACTAGACACCTAGGGGAATCCAAGATGGGGTGACTTGTGGGGATCTGACCAGGTTCTGTTACCCAGAATCCTTTGCAAACCTCAAAATTTGACCAAAAAAACACTTTTTCCTCTCATTTCGGAGACAGAAAGTTCTGGAATCTGAGAGGAGCCACAAATTTCCTTCCACCCAGCGTTCCCCCAAGTCTCCCGATAAAAATGGTACCTCACTTGTGTGGGTAGGCCCACGAAAGGAAATGGCCCAAAACACAACGTGGACATATCACATTTTTTCACAGAAAACAGAGGTGTTTTTTGCCAAGTGCCTACCTGTGGATTTTGGCCTCTAGATCAGCCGGCCCCAGGGGGGGCAGAAATGCCCTAAAATAAATTTGCGCCCCAAAGCTCCCCGGGGAGCAACCCTTGCATACGGGGTCGCTCTCCTTGCTTGACATTGGCGCAAAAAAAAAATCCACGGTGCCTAGTTGTTTCTGCCTCCCTTGGGGGCAGATTGACCTAAAATCCACTGATCTGCCCCCAAAGTGGGCAGAAATGGTCTAAATACAATTGGCCCCCCCAGGGGAGCGACCCTTGCCTAATGGGTCGCTCCCCATCTCTAAAAAAAAAAACAAACAAAAAAAAAAAAACATTTGCCCTGGCGCCTAGAGGTTTCTGCTCCCCATAGGGGCAGATCGGCCTAATAACAATAGGCCGATCTGCCCCCGGGGGGGCAGAAATGGCCTGAAATAAATTTGCCCTCCAACCCCCGGGGAGCGACCCTTGCCTACGGGATCGCTCCCCTTGCGTGACGGCGCAAAAAATAGATCCCTGGTGCCTAGTGGTTTCTGCCCTCCTAAAATCGGCCAATCTGCCCCCAAAGTGGGCAGAAATGGCCTAAATACAATTTTCCCCTCCAGGGGAGTGACACTTGCCTAAGGGGTCGCTCCCCATCTGTAAAACAACAACAACAACAAAAATCCACGGTGCCTAGTGGTTTCTGCCCCCCCTAGGAGGCAGATCGGCCTAATTAAAATAGGCTGATCTGCCCCCCAAGGGGGCAGAAATGGCCTAAAATAAATTTGCCCCCCAGGGGAACAACCCTTGCCTAAGGGGTCACTCCCCTTGTGTGAAATTCACAAAAGAAAAAAAAGAAAACTCCCTGGTGTCTAGTGGTTTTTGTCCCCCTTGGGGGCATAAATGGCCTAAATATAATGTTGCCCCTATGGGAGCGACCCTTGCCTAAGGGGTCGCTCCCCACCTCTAAAATCAAAAACAAAAAACCCCCCCAAAAAACAAAAAAATATCCCTGGTGCCTAGAGGTTTCTACCCCCCCCTGGGGGCAGATCGGCCTAATAATAGGCCGATAAGGCCTTAAAAAAAATGCCCCCCCTGGGAGCGACCCTTGCCCAAGGGGTCGCTCCCTCATGCCAATTTCATTTAGAAAAATAAATCCCTGGTGTCTAGTGGGCATTTAAAGCCGGATTGCTTTACAATCCGGATTTTGAAACGCTGAGAGAGACTTCAAAGGGAAGGAAATTCCTTTCCTTCCTTTTGAAGCCTCTCTTGCCTTTATTTATTTATCTTACCATTACGTCCTGGGCACAGAAGGGGCTAATCGTAAGGTTTTTGCTGTTGAGTTAGTGTTTGCATGGGTGTGTCAGTGTACATTTGACAGACTACCTAGCTGTTTTAGTAAATGCATAAGTGTGTCCCAGGGTATGTCACTATGTGGATGAGAGTGTACCCGGGTGTGTTACTGTATGCTACAGAGTGTACCTGGGTGTGTCACTGTATACATATGTGTCTGGCTGGGAGTTTTTATTATATGCATCAGTATGTACCCGGAAGTGCCAGTGTACAAATGAGAGTATATCTGGGAGTGTTAGTATATGCATAAGTGTCTGCTTGAGTGTCTCTCTATCTGCACGAGAGTGTACTCGGGTGTGTTATTGTATGGATCATTGTGTGCCTTCGTGTATTACTGTATGCATAAGAGTGTTCCTGGGTGTGTCATTGTGTGCTGGGCTCTCTACGTGGGTGTGTTAGTGGATACATAAGTCTCTGGCTGGATGTGTTAGTGTATGCATCAGTGTATACCTGGTTGTGTTAGTATACAAATGACAGTCTACCTAGCTGTGCTACTATATACATAAGTGTGTGCCTGGGTATGTCACTATGTGGATGAGAGTGTACTGGGTGTGTTACTGTATGCTGTATGCTACAGAGTGTTCCTGGGTGTGTCACTTTATAAATAAATGTCTGTCTGTCTGTGTTAGTATATGCATCAATGTGTACCTGGAACTGTCAGAGTACGCAGGTGTGTTAGTGTATGGATCATTCTGTGCCTTGTGTGTATGTATAAGACTGTCCCTGGGTTTATCAATGTGTGCTGGGCAGTCTACATGGGTGTGTTAGTGTGTACATAAGTCTCTGGCTGGAAGCGTTAGTGTATGCATCAGTATGTACCTGGGTGTGTCAGTGTACAAATGACAGTCTACATAGCTGTGTTAAGTGTGTACCTCTGTGTGTCACTATGTGCATGAGAGTGTACCCAGGTATATTATTGCATGCTACAAAGTGTCCCCATGTGTGTCACTGTATACAAAAGTGTCTGTCTGGCTGTGTTAGTATATGCATCAGTGTGTACCTGGGACTGTCAGCGCACAAATGAGAGTGTACCTGAGTTTGTTAGTATATGCAGAATTGTGTGCCTGCATGTGTCACTATGTGCATGAGAGTGTACCCAGGTATGTTACTTATACTACAGAGTGTCCCTGTGTGTGTCACTGTATATATAAGTGTCTGTCTGGATGTGTCAGTATCTGCCTCAGTGTGTACCTGGAAGTATCAAATTATGAATGAGAGTGTACCTGGGTGTGTCAGTATCTGCATAAGTGTCTGTCTGGGTGTCTCTCTATCTGCGTGAGAGTGTACCCGGGTGTGTTAGTGTATGGATCATTGTGTGCTTTTGTGTATTAGTGTATGTATCAGACTGTTCCTGGTTCCTGTATACATAAGTCTCTGGCTGGATGTGTTAGTGTATGCATCAGAATGTACCTGGTTGTGTCAGTGTACAAATGACAGTCTACCTAACCGTGTTAGTATATGCATAAGTATGTGCCTACATGTGTCACTATGTGCAGAAGAATGTATCCAGTTGTGTTGTTGCATGCTACAGAGAGTCACTGTATACAAAAGTGTCTGGCTGGGTGTATTAGTATATGCATCAGTGTGTAACAGGAAGTGTCAGTGTATGAATGCGAGTGTGCCTATGTGTATTAGTATAAGCCTAAGTGTCTGCCTGGGTGTGGTTCTATCTGCATGAGAGTGTACCCGGGTGAGTTAGTGTATGGATCATTGTGTGCCTTTGTGTATTAGTGTATGTATAAAATTTCTCCTTGGTGTGTCAATGTGTGCTGGGCTGTTGAAGTGTGTGTGTTAGTGTATACTTAACTCTCTGGCTGGATGTGTTAGAGTATAGGTCAGTATGTACCTAGGTGTATCAGTGTACAAATGACAGTCTACCTAGCTGTGTTAGCAGATACATAGGTGCTTGCCTGGGTGTGTCACTATGTGAACGAGAGTGTACTTGGGTGTGTCAGTCTATGGATCATTGTGTGCTTGTGTGTATCCGTCTTTGCATAAAAGGGTCCCTGGGTGTCTTAGTGCATACATGACAGTGCACCTATGTGTTCAAATAAATGCATCAGTGTGTGACTAGATTTTTGCTATTATATTCCTGTGTATACTTCAATATATCAGTCTATGCGATAGTCTTTGCCAATGTTTCTAAGGATAAACATCAGTGGTTCGTGAGTGTGTTAGTATATACAGATATATAAGAATGCCTGTATTTACATTACTGTATTCCTCAATTACAATGATTACCTATCTTTAGCAGCGCATAGTTTTGGATAGAGACAGATGTACTTACCTACATTACTGCAGTAAAATCAACTTTTTACATAAATAAAAATACCCAAAACATAAATATAAGTTTAACTTTGATTCTATTGTTATCCATTCGAAGATCTCATTCTGAAATAAAAATAACATAGCAAATTTTAACACATTGTAAATATTTACCACTGCATACAAATTTACAAATATTATTTAAATATGTTAAATTTGCTTATCCACTGTTCTCAGCCCCTATACTTTCGCACTACACAATAAGTGCATATAGATACTTATCCTTGAAACAGTGGGTGAGGGAGTGTTAATAGTCATAAAGGCCCTCATTATGAACACGGCGGTAAACACCACACCAGCGGCGGTGTCGGTAACAACCGCCAACAGACATGTGGTTAGAACCGCCAAATAATGAACCACCTCAAACACAGGCAGCCTGAAAACCACTCACGCCAGGAGAGGAGTGCCAACAACGACGGCAGAGACCGCCCACAGGCCAACGGAAAGGCCCTACCACCCATCAAATAATGAAGCACTAGACCTCCATCAGTTCCGGGGTGGGAACCACTGCTATGCAGAGGCAGGCGGAAATAAAACAAATAAAAGGAAACACTCACTGGAGGCACACACAACACGCCGAAGCAGAAATGGATAGAGAGTTGCAGATCATGCCAGCCCTGCTCCTTGCTATATACCTCCACGACTGAGACCACAGACAAAGACGACAACGGTAAGTACTGTAACGCAGTAAACAAGGGAAGAAAGGGCACTGTTACATACCCACCCACTCCACCCACCTTGCAACGCACCCACAACCCTTCACAGCAGCACAAGCCACAGCAAGAGGTACTTGCCCGACACAAGGCAAATCCAACCTGTCCAAAGTACACACATTTGCCCAACACCCCCAACCAAAGAAATGATGAACCACGGATCCTGAGTGTGCCATAAACAACACTAGCCACACATGAATTTTTATTCATTTCAATGAACAATATAAGTGCAACATAAGGCCTAGTGTACGTAGTCCAATGGGCCAAATTGGCCCTAACTTGACTCCCACAAGTGCAAAGGTACTCCACCTCATAGGGGCAACAATGGGGCATCCAGGCATCTCAGGGAACAGGGGGGTGGTGGGGGTGGTGCGGGGACTTACGACTGGGAGGGGAGGGCTTGTCCTTACGTTTGGATGGTGGAGGGGGCTTGGATCTGGACCTTGAGGCAGGTGGAGCAGACTTGGCCTGGGGTGTGGCAGATGTTCCAGGGCCAGCATGGGGTCTCTTGCTCACAGGAGAGGTAGCACGGGAATGTGAAGGGAGGACAGGGGTGGGCTGTGACGTGGGAAAAGTGGACAGGGCAAGAAGGTGGGCACGTTTATGGATGAGACAGGGTGGGCCAGTGGGTTCAAATAGGTCTACACGGAAGAGGAAAAACTTTCTTAGGGGCAATTGGGGTGGACCTGGAGGAAGGCGTGGGACTGGAGGTAGAGGGAGTGGACGTGAAAGGTGTAGGTGTGCGTGACGTGGGTGCAGGTGACTGGACAGCATGCTGAGGTGTGGAGGGTGTGTGATGAGTGGGTGTTTTGGTGCGTTTGAGTGTCTTGGGAGGAGGGGGGTGGCCACAGTGGGATAAGACAGGCTGCCAGTGTACATGTATGTTGTCTGGGTGTCTGCAAGTCTGGTGAGTGTGCTGCATGTGTCAACTAAAGTAGTTGTGGTGAGTGCAGGTGTAGTGTCTGGGGTACATGAATGGATGTTTGATATTGTGGTGACTGCAAGAATAGGATCAGCAACATTGAATGAGGGTGCAGTGCCGGTGGGTGTGCATGTAGATGGGACAGACAGGAGGCAGAAGAGGTGGACACACTGGGGAAGTGGACGTTGGGGTGTGTGCATGTGTATGTTGGGTGTGTGTATGCCTGTGGTGGGAGATGTGGTGCTTGTGTTTTGAAGTGTGCTTCTTGTGTGTTGAGGTGTGTGCCTGCATGTCAGATTGTGTGCTTTGGACGGGTGAAGGGAGTGGGGTGCTGGAAGGGGAAGAGGTGATTGGGGGGGGAACGGAATGACAAGTGACAATGGCTGCCATCAAAGAGGAGGCCAGAGCCTGAAAAGATCTCTGTAGGCCAGATACGGCACCGTGAATGCCATCCTGATAGGCATTGGTCTGCTGCACGTCTGATGCTAGCTCCTGGATGGCATTGACAATGGTTGTCTGCCCTACAGAGATGGTTCTCAGGAGGTCAGTAGCTTTTTCTGTGAGGGCAGCAGGGCTGACTGGGGCAGGGGAGGAGGTGCCTGGGACAAAGGAGACGCCCACCCTTCTGGGTGAGCAAGCACGGGCAACTCAGTGGGGAGCAAATGGAAGGGCGTTGATGGTATGGGGGTGGCAGAAGATGCCACAGAATAGGTGGGCCCGCTACGGTCCGCCATGGCCAGGGAGCTCCCATCGCAGGAGGTATCAGAGTCACTACCTACAGTGGTAGTTGCCTCCCCCGTGGTACTCCCCTCGCCCTCCAACCCACTGGTCCCCTTGACGTTGGACGACTCTGCCTCCATGGAACTGTGGGCCGCTGCATCCCCACTGGCCGGTGCCTCAGCTCCCTCGCCAGATGATGTTGATGTACACAGACAACACAAGAGAAAAGGGATGGGGGAGACAAAACAGGAGATGCAATTGTAAATAGCTGAATGGAGGTACATAACTGGTTCACCCATACACCCACCCTGAAAATATTCCACCAGGCAGCACCTACTGTTAAACACATGGCTATGCCCCTGACTAGTGGCCACAGCCCTGCTCTACAGCAATTCCCCACAGCACTGAAGGACCTGATGTACTGCAGACCTGACCCTTACAACTCTACTCCCCACGGGGGCCATTATGTAGATGGACATCAGCCAGAGTCCCTGTCACTAGACAACATACAAACGATTCCACAAACACACATCCATCAAGGAGCCAAAGTATGGTATTTGTACTCACCCTCTTGTGACTACTGTGCAGCCTTCAAGCGCCCATCCAGGTCCGGGTACGCCACCGCCAGAATGTGTTGCATAAGGGAGGTCAGTGTCCGACGGGCACTCCTTCCTCGTTGGGAGGACTTCCCGAGCTAGGCCTCACAGATCTTCCTCGCCCAGCACCGCAGGCCCTCCCACCGCTTCTTGTAATGGGTGCTCTGCCGGTTGTAGACCCCCAGGGTCCATACCACCCTGACGATGGCCTGCCAAAGTCCCTCTTCTGATGGGCGCCTACCTTAATGGGACACAGAGAAAAAGTAACACAGAGGTCAGACAATGGCCATTACATACAGCTGGCAATACGTCCACTATGGGATGGACATTTTAAACAGCCTAACAGCATACACACACGCAGCATGTCAGGAACCCAGGACTATACTTTGTCACACGTGCATACATGTATACAGCCATCTAAAGCCATCACACACATCCATGCACCCCAGACCTCCTACTCACCTGTACCTCTGGCTGACCTCAGAATATGGCGTACAGGGGCAGGACCCCGCCCACGAGCTTCTCCAATTCCTCACGGGTGAAGGCCATGGCCCTTTCCCCTGCCACACGTGCTTTTTCCATGACCAGAGGCAGGACACAGCAGTACACTCAGTGGAGTACCTGCATACACGAGATCCGGGTGTCAAGTGAAGTTGGGGTGACGAGTTAGCGTACTCACCCCGGTGGTGTGCATAGTCACTGCCGGCGGCGATCATGATACTCTAAGAATACCCATTGACATCCATGTTAACCAATGATTTTGTTCACGGCGGTAAACACCGCCTTACGCTATTACGTCAACCGGTAGGGGTATAGGGTCACTTCCACCACAACACTTCTGGATTACAGGGGGCAGACATTTTTACCTTAACTACGCAGTTGTAAAATCCTCATTTTGCCATGCAGGCCCTATTGTCCCCAAACACCCATAGGCATGAAACAATATACATTTGCTCACCTGAACAGTCCTGATATATCATTGTGGGCATGTTGCTATAGTGTCACACATACTACGCATTTGTGTCGTCGACAATCATGCCAGCATTGCTGAATAGGAAACATTGTGGACAGATGTATGTGTGTTCCTCACATGTGTTCTATACTCCTCCTAGGTACAGACACTTGTGGCGACGGAGGGCCCCATCGGTGTACAGACCACTTGTTGATTTGTGGAGCGTCGCATCATTATCAATTACAGACTCACTCGTGCTACTATTCATGAACCTTGTGCATTACTGGATCCAGCACTGAGACCTGCTAATCGGAATCAGCATGCCATCCCTACTGAAGTGCAGGTGCTCTCTGCACTCCATTTTCTGGCCACAGGCTCATTTCAAGTGACAGTGGACATGGGTGCAGGGTTTTCACAGCCACTGTTTAGCATTATACTGTCAGATTCCTAATTGCATTTGTACGACACTTGCAGTCCTATGTGAGGTTTCCCCAAAGTGCTGACCTCCCTGCCATCAAGTCGGACTTCTATGCCTTTGCCAACATACCCCATGTGATAGGTGCCATCGATGGAACCCACATTGCTCTCATACCCCCCAAGAGTCCGTGAACAGGTGTACAGAAACAGGAAGAACTTTCATTCCATGAACATTCAATTGGTGTGTACTGCACACCAGTACATCTCACATGTGAATGCCATGTTTCCTGGATCAGTCAATGATTAATTTGTGCTAAGGAACAGTAGTGTGCCACACAAGATGGAACAACTACAAGGGGACAGAAGATGTATTATAGGTAGGTGTGCCTGACACTTATTGCCACATAGCAGACAGCCAGGCTGTCTGCCACTGAGGGTTGTCATTGACAGTCCTGTTTTGCCCTCTTTTTTAGGTGATTCTGGCTGTCCCAACATGCGTTGACTCCTGACACCAGTGAGGAATCCTGGGACAGATGCAGAGAGGAATTACAATGAGGCCCATGGACGTACTAGGAGGGTGATAGAGCTCACAATAGCTCTCCTGAAGGCTATATTTCGTTGCCTACATATCTCTGGCAGATCCCTGGCCTTTGTGCCTGAAAAGGTGTGCAGAATAGTGGTGGCCTGCTCCATGATGCACAACGTGGATGTGAGGAATTCTACCCCCCTCTTGGAGGAGGAGGGTGCTGTATATCCAGACCTGCTTTCTCAGAGAGGGGATGAGAGTGATGGAGATGGTGAGGAGGGGGGAGATGTACATTCCAGGACCCAACTGATAAAACTCTACTTCTAATAACTATGTAGGACTAATCAATGAGATTGCTGTCTGTGCAGCATACTGTCAGTGTGCCTTTTCATCTAGAGGGGTGTTGGGTCAATAGACATTGCCACTGTGACCAGGTCTGCATAGGACATGTAACATTATGGTTAAATAGTTTGACAATTCTGTAGGCACAGCAACATGTTTTGCATGCGGTGCAATTTCTGCTACTCAGATAAGAATAAATGATTTATAATTCAGTTGCATCCATACTTCAATTTGTTTCGACATAATAACAGGGAACATTGTTATTGGTGAATTGGTGTTTTATTTGGTGCAGGGACTACATTGTGCAGTTTACATTGTTGGGAGTGGGCTACTGGTGGTTGTACAATATGGAAATATGGTTGCAGCATTTGTTGACAGTAGTTGGATGTCCATCTATGTTTTCCAGTGTTTGGTGTTGTTTTTACACGGTTTGGTCGTTGGTTCAGTGGGACCCTTGGTGGACAGTTATTGCCAGAGTCACTTCTTTTTTGGGGGGGCCATGGTCTTGGCAGGTGTTCCTGTGCCATATCTGGGCCTGAGGGACCATTTGGGTGCCTGGTGTTGGCCTGTACGGGTTGAGATGCATATCTCCTGTGTGTCCTGAAATGGTGGAACAAGTCCAGTTGCTGCTGCTGATGTTGTTGTCCGGTCTGTATCTTGGCCTGTAGTAGGGGCTTCCTGGTCTGTGTGGGCCTCAGGCTTAGTTGGGACAAGGTGCAGCAGCGCACCTGCTATGGTGGCCATTGTGCATTTTCCACTGCTCCATGGCCTCTTGGTGGTGTGCTACCTACATCCTTTGACCCTGCTCCAGGGTGGACACTATCTGGGCCAATCTGCCCTAGGTATGGTGGTATGCTCCCAGGACCTCAGAGATCATGTCCTAAGCTGCAGCGTCCATCCTGTCACCTCCTCCCTGGGCCAGTGATGCCCTCCCACTGGGCCCAGCCCCCTGTGCCTGTGTCCCCTGCACTGGTCTGGCGGTACCACTTGTACCGGAACCATCATCTTCCTGCCTGCTTGAAGGGGGGACTATGGCCTCTGTCCATGTGTTCCACCAGTTTGTGGCCTGGATACACAGGTGTGGAGATGGTTGCCCTGGACCGATGTTGTTGGCTGGGTGGTAGGAGTGTCAGTGGTGTCCTTGGTGGGGCTGCTGGATGATGACAGTCCAAGACTGTGTGAGGGGCCAGGGTGTTTGTCAATGTCCAGGGTTCCATCTCTAGTGTCCTGGGTGGTGCCTCTGTCTCCCTGTGGGGCACTGCCACTCCTTGTCCTGTCCGTCACGGTGACATGGGTGGCGGTGCCTGTTGGGGGGAATGGACATGACTGTTACAATTGCATGATTGGATGGGGTGCACAGGTGTGGGCTGTATTTTTGCAGGTTTTTACACTTTGGGGCCATTCAGGGTGCCTTTGTGAGGTTTGATTTGCATTTTGCTTAGGATGTGAAGGTGCATTGTGGGTGGTATTGTGTCTTTGTGATTCCTTGCAGGGTTAGGTGGCTGTGCACAGGGGGAGGGATGTGGGCCTGTTAGTGGGTTTGTGGGAATGCCGGGTGACTGGATGTTTTGAAACTGGGCTGTGTGGGGTAGTGGTCCTGGTAGCTGCTGGAGGGGTGGGGTGGTGCATGCATTACAGGTGTGATGGATATGGGGTAATTGTAGACGACTTACCCAAGTCCATTCTTCCAGTGAGTCCAGTGAGTCCCTCAGGGTGCGGGATGGCCAGTACCTTTTCCTCCCAGTCAGTGTAGTCGGGTGGTGTTGGTGGAGGTCCTCCCCCAGTCTTCTGGACTGCAATGTTGTGCCGGGATGCCATGGATCTGACCTTCCCACGCAGGTTGTTCCATTTCTTGCGGATGTTGTCCCTGGTGCGTAGATGGTGTCCTGCTGCACTGACCTTGTTCACAATTGACTGCCATAGCTACATCTTCCTGGTGATGGGTGTGTGCTGGACCTGTGCAGCGAATAATTGTATACTATCTCATCCACCATGGTCCTTAGCTCCTTTTCTGTGAAGCGTGGGTGTTTGGGGGGTGCCATGGTGTGTGTTATGAATGGTGTCTTGTGTGGATCTAGGTGAGGGTGCTGTTGTGTGGTTGGGTGTATGTTATGAATGGTGTCTTGTGTGGATCTAGGTGAGGGTGCTGTTGTGTGGTTGGGTGTATGTATCATGTATTGTGGCGTTCGGTGTCTGCTTCCAGGGTTCTCTGTCTCAGTTGTCCTAATTTTGTTGCAAAGGATTGTAGGGTGTGTCTGTGAGTGTTTTATAGTGTTGTGGATGTGTGTCAGGTGTGTGGGTTTCAAACTTGCCAATGTGTGCATTTCGTACTGGTGGGTCCACTTTCCGGCAGTGGCGGTCTGTACCGCCAATAGTCGTTCAGCTTCCACTGTCCGCTGCAGTGATTTGTACATCATTATTTGGAGGGTGGGGAGTTTGTGCGCTCGGCGGTGGTGGGGTGGGAGGTCCAGCATTTCTGCCGACAAGGTCCTGGAGGTGACTGGTGATGGAGATTTTTGTCGGTTTCTGATTTTTGCATCATTATATGGCAGGTTTCTGTTCACCCCCAATTGCGGTCTTCTGTTCGCCATGACCACGGCGGTCGACTGTGTTTACCACCACGTTCATAATGAGGGCCAAAGACTTAAAAAGCAAAACATGCGTTCATAACAAGTTATTTCAAATGTACATCACCATGTGTGGTACTCACTAGCAATATTAACCAAAATCTTTCACCTATGGTTGTCAAATTATATAAAGAATGTCATGTTTTTAATGCAATTAATTTGTTTGAATCACACATGTAGTTTAGAAAGTGGCTGAAAACAAAACCCTTGGTAGGCTGCATGATGTCAGAAAATCCACTCATCTATTACAGAGGACTATAGTATGTCATCATTTTTTAAAATCTTCAGCAGATGTACTTTGCAGTTCACCGACTGAATGTCCATTTTCATTTTAGTAGTATGTGTTCAATTTCAATCCAATAGGTAGAGTATATCTACATTTAAAATACCTTAGAAAGAAATCACCCTTGTTAGGCGATATGATGCCTTATATTCTTTTCAAAACTCCCATATATTCCTCCAGTAGTAATCTTCCTTCGAACTTTGGTTCAAGAAAGAAAAGGTAAGAATTTGGCAATTTATTTGGTATTCTCAACTTAAACGTAAGCTTATTATCATTGCACTCTGCCCATCCAGTTGTATTCTTTATGTGAATGGTGTAATGTCCAGCTGTAATGCTTACTCCCTTGTGGAAAATAATAGCTGTGCCAATATATGTTTTACTAGACATTTGTCCTGCTTTAAAATTTGTGACCTGAGTTGCCAATTTAGTTCCATATGCTTTGCATCATTGTAGGATCAAGATGATACACTTCCCAGTTTTTCTTATACTCAAACTTGAATGTAGGTCTGAATTGCACTTCATGCATGTATTATTTTGTGAAGAATCTTTAAACAACGTTTCAGAACTGACAGTTTTTGAATCTGGTAGAGTTAGGTGGATACATTGTTCTGAATCTATTTCTGTTGAAGAAAAGGAACAATTTTCAAAGTCAAGCAGCCATGAATAACATAGCCCAGTTCATCAATAGATACAATCTCTTCTTAATTACAAAGTAAGACCATCAAAAATTCTTGGCCACATTTTTTAAAAGTTTTTTATTTCTAATTCTAACACTTTTTATTTTATTGGCATTTCGTCTTTCACTTTACAGTAATAACACTCACTGTCTAACCTTCACATATGCGCTTGGGATACTTGAATATACATGACACTTTTCTATGCATACGTATATCACATATTCCTAAACATCTTGCACAATGATGTTGTGCCTCAGTATGTGTCCTGCGTGTTATTTTATGTCTCAGGTTGGTTTATAGGTTTCTATGGTCCAGGTAGGGTTGGGATGTTCCTAACCTCCAGGAGAATGAACTGTGCTGTGGTCTATGTCAAATAAGTCTTGCCCGGTATGTGAAACTATGTAAGTTTAAAAGTTAATAACTGAAAATTAAGGAAACTAACCTGTGGAAGAGGTGCTATTGCGTATCATAATTACCCATATCTAGGCATCCTATGTCAACTGCGTACTATGGAGTGTAGGAAGTATGCAGGGTCACTGAAGGGGGGGCTGCATGTGTGTGTGTTTGGGGGGAGGAAACGCAGGGGAAGAAGTGGACCATGCCCTTGTAGATTCCAGGCTTCCAATTCAGCTACCGGCCATGTTCCTAGGAAGTGTACCAACTTCCCGATATTCTCACATCTGAACCCCATCATCATTCTCTGAGGTGTCTCCGGAGCCTGAATTCTCTTCTGAACCCAAGGTTTCACACTCATCTATTACTTCGGACCACTGAGGGGCTATCGGCCTGTGCCTGATCCCTTTACACTCTTCCGCTCTTTCCCAACGTATTATGGTCCTCCTTACAACCCTGGCGGTCGGTGTTAAAGTGGCGGTAATACCGCCAACAGGCTGGCGGTTAAAAAAATTGAATCACAACCACGCCGGAAACCCCCAATACAGATAGCCACTTTAACACTCCGACCGCCACAACGGTAGCAACAAACACCGCAGCAGTAACCGCCAACAGACAGGTGGAAGACAATGTACCGCCCACACTATTACAAGGCACCAAGCCACCAACTTTTCCAGGGCGGTACCAACGCCATCAAAAGCACGGCGGAAACAGTATACAGAAGGGAAACCACTCACTTCTCGGCACTCAAGGAAGAACCAGGACGCCATGGAGCCCGAGTTACAGGTCCTGTCCAAGTTGCTGTGTCTATTAATACACCACGAAGTGGAAAGAAGGCGGCCGTGGCGACGTCGTCGTTGAGTACTGCACCTAGCACACCGTGGAGGGGAGGAGGGAAAAGAGAGTGACACACACATGCAAAACACAACACCCCCACCCACAACAACACACACACACACATATCCAATAACATCACAGATACACCCTGTCACGCCCCTGGAAGAACGCAAGGACAAAACGAAATGAGTATAACTAGTGTAATATTAGAACAATCGGATAGCCCAAGAGAACAGCAAATAATCAGTATACACAAATATTTACAGCAAGTACACAAGTCTGTACACTACCATATGAAAAGTCCGTGGACTAGTGGTCCCACAAAGCATGGGCGAAGCCCACACATGACACCTGCCTCAAAACGGAGAGAACACTACGGGGGCATCAGGTCGGAAAAAAAACAGGCACCTCAGGGTGAAGGGGAGGGTGGACCTCAGCCGGATGATGGTACGACGCCACTGTTCCTCAAGGGGGCTCCATGCCCCCTGCTTGGTCCTGGGGAGTGCAAAGCCACAGTCTCTCAAGTCTCTCAAGTGGGTGGTTTGCCCACTGTTTGGTCCTGGGGAGTGCAAAGCTGCAGTCTCTCAAGTCTCTCAAGTGGGTGGTTTGCCAACTGCTTGGTCCTGGGGAGTGCAAAGCCACAGTCTCTTAAGTCTCTCAAGTGGGTGGTTTGCCCACTGCTTGGTCCTGGGGAGTGCAAAGCCACAGTCTCTGAAGTTTCTCAAGTGGGTGGTTTGCCCACTGCTTGGTCCTGGGGAGTACAAAGCCACAGTCTCTCTAGTGGATGTCTTCTCCACTGGTTTTGGAGGGGGCTTTATGCCCAGAGTGCTTCATCCTGCCAAGGAGTGGGTTAGTGGATATATCTCTCCACTGGTTCTGGAGGGGGCTTTGTGCCCAGAGTGCTTGATCCTACGAAGGACTGGGTTACTGGATGCTTTTCTCCACTGGTTCTGGAGGGGGCTTTGTGTCAGAGTCACCAGATCCTCGGGGTCTGCGCACGTTCCCAACACGTCCACCACTGAACAGCTCCAAGACTCTGATAGATAAATCACAGAGGCTAAAAGAGTTCAATAGGGGAAGAGGGGATTAGGAAGGGAAACAGCTGGGAAGGAGACCTGTAGTAAGAAAAAGGTTAGAACACACAATATGAAAATTATATCTCCTGAAATCAATACTAGACTATGATTCTAAGCATAGTCATTCTGAAAACATGAACAATCTAAGAATTAAGTTTAAAATGACTAAGTTTCATGATGGGCGAATACCTGTAAGGGAATCAAGATGGATTAAATGAAAACTTTCTTATTCAAGTACTTTCCTTTACATGAGAATCAGAAAAACATTCTGACTAAATCTTAAACCAGTCATATAAATCCTTTTTTGAGAATGCATACTAGGACCATACAATATTGCATCTAGAAACTCTGATCTTCTGTGTACTCTTAAAATGTTTCAACACAAATTGCGCATATTGTAGATTTATATATATATATATATATATATATATATAGTAAACACCATAAAAGGATTGTGCACCATGAATAACACAATATTGATTCAGGAAAAACAAATCACTTAACTTGTCAACTCGAATATTACATTATAAATATCTTAGAATAGTGGCATACAATAAACAACATGAATTAAACTCGAGGAGAGATTTGTGCGTCTTGCCGATTCGTGCGTCTTGCCGATTCGAGTGTCGCCAAGAAATAGTAGTACGCAATGAATATCAAAGTCAAATCATCATTTAACAAATCGCGCGTCTTGCCAATTCGTAAACCACGGTGTAAATGCCAAGAAATAAAAGCTCACAATGAATAACAAGATCAAAGTACAATGAAACGAATCACGGGTCTTTTGCCGATTCTTGAGCCACCATGTAAATGTCAAGAAATGGTAGCGTGCAATGAATAACAAAGTTAAAACACCATAAAACGAATCGCACGTCTTGCCGATTCTTAAGCCAACATGCAACTGTCAAGAAATGGTAGTGTGCAATGAATAACAAGATTAAATTATCATGAAACGAATCGCGCGTCTTGCCGATTCGCAAGCCACCCTGCAAATGTCACAAACACTCAAGCGCATATTTCACACGTGCAAAGTACTCTGTCAAATCATAAAAGAATTAGGCCCAGGAACATGAGAGTTCTCAATAACGGCATCGGGAGGCCAGCCCAACCACCGTCTTACCGCCCAGAACAAGGATCTCCAAATGAAGAATGAAAGTCAGATGTCTGGAAGATCAAATAGGCCACCGGGACAGGAGCTCAGGAAGTAGCTGCTGCTCTGCACCGGGACCTCTGAATAGTGAGCACTTGGAGCTGGGCTGGCTCCTTTTTATAGAGTCTTGGCCCAGCCCACAACCACACCCAGGCATGTTGCAGGGAAAGTCTCTAGAAGGCCCTGGAAAGGGACCACACCCTAACACACTCTGAAAGCGTGCAGCATTACATTGCAAATGAACAGCATTTGTAAGCACATTAAAAATAAGTCTTCAGGATTGAACTCTGCAATGCAAAAGGTTAAACAACAACATATAAGCACAATGCATAAATTACGTTGTTTTGAGAGTGCTGGGTTTTTGCATTCTAGTCGCCAATAGAGCGCACAGCCCTGGTGTTGACATTTGTGCCCAGAGTGCTTGATCCTGCCAAGGACTGGGTTAGTGAATGCTTTTCTCCACTGGTTCTGGAGGAGGCTTTATGCCCAGAGTGCTTCATCCAGCCAAGGACTGGGTTACTGGATGCTTTTCTCCACTGGTTCTGGAGGGGACTTTGTGCCCAGAGTGCTTCATCCTGCCAAGGACTGGGTTAGTGGATGTATCTATCCACTGGTTCTGGAGGGGGCTTTGTGCCCATAGTGCTTCACCTGCCAAGGACTGGGTTAGTGGATGTATCGCTCCACTGGTTCTGGAGGGGGCTTTGTGCCCAGTGCTGCTGCACCTGGGGTGTGGCAGTTGACTTTGTCTCACCTGGGTGTCTCAGCCATGGAACAGGTAGCAGGATACTCCATGGAGGCAGACCCACACCCCATCCTGCAGCGACTTAGGCTGCCAATTACTGGCTCGTGTCAGTGCTGGAGGTGGTGTCTTAAGTGGCGTGTCCAGGGTCCAGGACATCACCTGCAGACTCTGACGGATGCACACTGGGGATGGGGCTGACGTCCGACAGAGTGGCATCGGCTGTGCACGTGGCGGTGCTGATAGTGGTGCAGGTAGCAGTGGCTGCGGCCAAGATGCTGCCAGTGCTGGCCGTGGTGCAAGTGACTGTTGCGGTAAATGGAGACACTATCCCGTCTCTGGCAGCTTCGGATGGCTGATCCTTGGGGAGGATGGTGCAGACTGACGTTGTGGCAGCGGAGGTGCAAGTGGCGGTGCAGGTGGCAGTGCAGGTGGCGGTGCAGGTGACAGACGGAGCGGTGGTGGTCACTGTGGTGCATGTGTCTGCCATCCCTGATGATTTGGTAGTCACCAGCCCCTCACCAGGTGACATTGTGCCCAGAGGTGATGTGCCCTTTGGCTTGTGGCCCTTCCCCATCTTGATAGTCTCTGCAGGGATCTTGGCACTGTCCACTCGGTGTTTGGGTGAGGCCTTGCTGGGTGGGTGGTGTGACTGTCCCCTGCTGGAAGCCAGCCCCTTTTTGACCTTTGCAGGTGGAGGAATATGGTGGTCCTTCTATTCTGTCGGTGGCACAATGGCAGCTCAGACTGGTTCCCCCTTACACCATACCGGAGTAGCAGGGACCACAGCGGATGCAGATTTGGTGGATCAGGTGCTGAGCTGGGATCTAGACATCCTGGCCCTAGCACAAGGACGGTGGGGTGTAGGGAAGAGGTCAAAGTTAGCTAGGAAATGTTTTTTGACACACTGGGACCGGAAGATGGAGGGGGTTTGGGAGGAAGAGGTAGTGGTTGTAGGAGGTCTATGGTTGTAGGAGGTGTACGTCTGCTGAGTTTGGGTGAAGGTGCATGGGTTGGAGGCTGTTGTTAGGTGGATGGCTGTTGAGTGGGTGTGTGCCTGCATTTGTGTACTTTGGGAGGATGGCTTACAGACACACTGAAAGAGGACACAGGGAACGTGTGAATGGTAGTGGGGTGGTGATTGCACATGAGCGGTGTGTAGTGATGGGCGTACTTGTGATGGAGGTAGTGGCTGAGGATGCAGTGCATGCAGGTGTGAGTAGAGACGAGACTGGGAGGGAAGTGGAGGACGTGGAGGAGGGGGACACATTGGAGGCAGTGGATGTTGGTGTGTCTGCATGGGTATGGTGCTTATGTGAGTGCCTGTGGGATGTGTGGTTCTTATGTTTTCCTGAGCCACTTTTGTGTGTTGATGTGTGTGCATGCTGGTCTGATGGTGTGCTTGAGATAGGCTGAGGTAGAGTGGATTGGGTCTGGGTAGTGGAAGTTGGAGGGGGGAGGCTGGACACAGGAACAATAGCTGCCATCAGTGCTGAGGCCAGAGCCTGAAATGCTCTGTGTTGGGCCGCCACGCCAGAATGAATGCCCTCCAGGTATGCATTAGTTTGCTGCAAATGCCTCTCGACACCCTGGATGGCATTCAGAATGGTTGACTGCCCAACAGTGAGGGATCTCAGGAGGTCAATAGCCTCCTTACTGAGGGCAGCAGGGCTGACTGGGGCAGGGCCTGAGGTGCCTGGGGCGAAGGAGATGCCCACTCTCCTTGGTGAGCGGGTATGGGAAACACGCTGAGGGGCTGCTGGGAGGGCGGTGCAGGTAGGGGGGTTGTCAGTTGTACCTGTTGTTGCGGTAGGCATAGAGGTGCCCACCACTGCAAGGGAGCTTTCATCAGAGGAGGAGTCACTGTCGCTGGTGTCCCCTCCTGTCCCCGTCGTGGAGCTCCCCTCACCCTCCGTCCCACTGGTGCCTTCAGACTCCGTAGATTCACCCTCATGTGCCATGTGAGATGCAGCTCCCTCCGTCGCCCGTGCCTCTGCTTCTCCGCCAGATGATGCTAATGCACACAAGGACAGGGTGACAAAACAAGAAGGGAGGGAAAGACAAAGGACACACATGATGAATGCCAGCAACACCACTACAGCTGGCGGACACAACACACAGGGAGCAGCCCTATGCACTAGGCCATGCACTAGCAGTTAGTAGGAAAATCACCTGCCCATGGGGTACTATGCCTAACACCATTTGCTGCACACCTGGAACCCACAGGAGCCTGCCTAGTTGTAGATGCCCACTAACACTATTGGGGTTGGAGTGCCTCAGAGCCTGCCCAACAACGGACCTACCCTACCAAGTTTGCCCTGACCTAGGGAAATCCACAGCCCACATCCCCCACCCAGACACTTCGTAAAGCGTGCAGAGTCAGCTGGATGACACTGTACTCACACCCTTGTGGCTGCTGTGATGGCCTCAAGCGCCCAACCAACTCTGGATATGCCACAGCCAGGATCCGGAACATCAGGGGGGTCATGGTGCGACGGGGACCCCTTCCACGTTGGGAGGCTAGCCCCAGCTGGGCCTCCGCCGTCTTCTTGCTCCAGTGGCTCAGGTCCTCCCACCTCTTGCGGCAGTGGGTGCTCCGTCTATGATAGACCCCCAGGTCCTGCACTTCCTTGGCTATGGCACACCAAGTACCCTTCTTCTGGTGGGCACTGACCTAGAGGAAAGGTACAGGATGAAAGGAAATTACTCTCCTGTCCAGACCGTCATACTCATTGCCCAACAGTTTCCACCCATGCCCTGACGCACATACACTCACCATCCTCACATGCAGGCCTCAGCCCCCCTCACATGTTGCTTCCATCCACACCACTCAAAACAGGCATTTCCCACACATCATGCTCACAGTGTACTCACCTGTTTGTTTGGAGGACCGTAGAGTAGCGTGTACTGGGGGAGGACCCCATCCACCAGTTTGTCCAACTTCTCCGTGGTGAAGGCAGGGGCCCTTTCCCCAGACACAGTAGCCATTGTCCCTTCCAGACTGAGGTCATAGCAGCACTTGCAGTGTAGGTCCTCTCCTGTTGAAGGTCAGGTATCAAGTGAGTGAACAGATAGAAAATAGTGGTCACGTCCGCGACGGTGTGTACCGTCGCCACTAGCGTACATCGTCATTGGCTCCTGGAACCCATAGGGCTCAATGATAACCAATGCTAAATTGCGCGGCGGTCTTCGACCGCCTACTGCGACGCTGCACAACGCCAGTGCAGTTACCTCATTTCCCCTTGTCCCTCTTTACAGGTCAGGCAGCCGCCATTTCAGGGGGGCACATGGCATGGCACCTAAATGCATCACAGCACTATTTGGCAGATATACCGAAAAACTATGCCATACACGGATTTACTCACATTACTGAAAACACTTATGCAAACTATGTGGTACATGACCCTCTGCTCACCATTCTCCTCCATAGGGCACATTCGCTGGGGCAGATGATGAGATGGCGTCATCCTCCGATGTACAGACCGCTGGTGGACCTGTCGACAATGGAAGACAGACACATCATTATCACCTATAGACTTGATCCTTCCACAATCCAAGACCTGTGTGCCCAATTGGAGCCAGACCTGATGTCAGCTATCCTCCATCCCACAGGAATACCCCCTCTAGTGCAGGTCCTTTCAGTGCTCCATTTCCTGGCAAGTGGCTCCTTTCAAACTACAGTGGCCATGGCATCAGGGATGTCTCAGACAATGTTTTTTAACTTGTTGACCAGAGTATTTTCAGCCCTGTTGAAACACATGCGCAGCTGCATCGTTTTCCCCCAGGTGGAGGATTAGCCCACAGTGAAAGCTTGCTTTTATGCCCTGGGACATATCCCCCAACATCATTGGTGCCATTGATGGTACACATGTGGCATTTCCACCACCCCGCTGAAATGAACAAATGTACAGAAATTTAAAAAGCTACCATTCTATGAATGTGCAGATGGTGTGTTTGGCAGACCAGTACATCTCTCATGTGAATGCCAAGTATCCTGGCTCTGTGCATGACGCTTACATTTTGAGGAATAGCAGTATCCCTTATGTGATGGGCCAACTCCAGAGGCACCCCGTGTGGCTAATAGGTGAGCCCAAGGTCCCCACACAGTATGAATAGGTGTCTGGGTATGGGGTAGGCCCTAAGTGTTAGTGTGTGTCTAACATATATCCCTCAACATTTGCAGGTGACTCTGGTTACCCTAACCTCTCATGGCTACTGACCCCAGTGAGGAATGCCAGGACAAGGGCAGAGGAACGCTACAATGAGGCACATGGGCGAACTAGGCGTATTATTGAGAGGACGTTCAGCCTCCTGAAGAACCAGATTCCGGGGCCTCCATCTAACAGGTGGCTCCCTATACTACTTACCGAAGAAGGTGTGCGAGATAATCGTGGTATGCTGCATGTTGCACAACCTGGCATTGCGACGCCAGGTGCCTTTTCTGTAGGAGGATGGGCCTGATGATGGTCCTGTGGCAGCTGTGGAGCCTGTGGACAGTGAGGAAAAGAAGGCAGAGGAAGAAGATATTCACAACCGAATGAACATCATCATGCAGTACTTCCAGTGACACACAGGTAAGAGACTGGCACTGCTCCGCTCATATCTGACTACTCTAGGACATTGTATAAGTCAGTTCACTTTGGCTTTCCATTTCACAGATCTGGGTACCTCTTTCTGCCTTCTGCTATATTTACTGCTGCCCAACAACTATCATACATTGGTATGAGCAAATTAACATTTACATTGATATTTGTGGATGATGTTGTAATTATACATTTGTGAAAGAACAGACTGACTCCGGATTGGTTTGTGATACAAGGGTGTTTATTTATGTGCTAATGAGTATAGGGGCATGTGAAAGGGGCTGTGGTGATGGTGAATGAAGGTCCATAGTAGAATCCAGTCTCTTGGTATCACAGGTGCATTGTCGAAGGGGGCATAGGAAGGGGAGCAATGTCAGTTCAAGGTGGACAGGGTGACAGAGTGGGAAACAAGGGGGACATTCAGGAGAGTCTCATTTCCTGGTGGGGATCTTGGCAATATTCTCTGGCTTCTGCCTGGATCGCAGGGACCGTTTGTGGGGTGGTTCTCCTTCTGCAGGGGATGGGTGCTGGTGGCCTGTTGTTCGTGTGGCGTGGCCTCCTGTATACTAGCGCCGGCGGAGGAGGAAGGCTGTTCATCGGTTGGGCTGGTGTCAGGGGCCCAGTGGTATGCCACTGTCTCCCTCATGGTGTTAGCCATGTCTGCCAGCACCCCTGCAATGGTGACAAGGGTGGTGTTAATGGAGTTCAAGTCCTCCCTGATCCCCAGGTACTGTCCCTCCTGCAGCTGCTGGGTCTCCTGAAACTTGGCCAGTATCGTGCCCATGGTCTTCTGGGAATGGTGGTATGCTCCTGTGATGTTTGAGAGTGCCTCGTGGAGAGTGGGTTCCCTTGGCCTGTCCTCCCCCTTTTTTGCACAGCAGTCCTCCCAGCTTCCCTGTTGTCTTGTGCCTCTGTCCCCTGAAGCGTGTGCCCACTGCCACTGACCCCAGTGTTGTAGTTTAGCAGCAATTAGATTAAGCATTAGCAGAAGACATCTGTATTTGTAACTATTGTGAACATTTCGCGGAATCCATTTTGTATTCATGGCAGCCATTTTCTCTACCACATGCTGCCATGTGCTCACCATGTGCTCTGTCCTACCTTTCTGTTAACTACTCTTGAAATCTGCCTAGTGACAAGTTATATTTAGCATCTCCCAATTTTGCACATGCTCAGTAAGGTCTGCAGCTGTTAGTCCTTGAAAACTGTAAGCTCCTCCTACCTGTCGACTGTGCATTTTCCACATGACCTTACATGTATACAAGTCTTGCTTCTATAATTGTACCACCTCCTTTTAGCCCCTGCGTGGGTATAAAAGGACCATGCTCTCTCAGTTCAGTGTGCTACTTCAGACATTACCTAAGGGTGCTGTTTGAACTGTAGTACCACCTCATGAGGTTAATAAACGTTGTCTTTTATTTCAGGTCCTGTGCCAACTTCTTCCTATATGGTCTAAGGACTTTGTGCAGAGAAAGGTGAACCCCTTGCACTAGTAGGCCTTGCTGAGGCTTACTTCAACACCAGGTCCCTGATTTTCTTGGGTTAGTGGGTTTCCCTGGGGTCCCTGTAGTGGTGGACACACTGCTGATTGATGTGTCCTGGGGACAGTGGCATGGGCCGGCTGTCTGGGTGCTGTGGTGGTGTTTCCTGAGGGGGGAGGTTCTTTGGTGGGTTGGGACTGTGACAGGGGAACCGACTGTCCAGAGGTCCCTGATGGGCCGGGCTGGTCATCTTGATCCAGGCGTGCAGAGCTGCTGTCATCACTGAGGGCCTCTTCTGTGGGGGGACTGGATATGGCTGGCACCTCCTGTCCGGTGACGGTGGGTAAGGGTCCTGTTGAGGTGTAGATGCATTGTTATTTTATCTGTGTGTGCCATCTTGTGAAATGGGTGTGTTTCCCTTTATTACTGTGCTTGCAATATCGCCTTGGCCCTTGTGTGAGTGGTGATTGTGTGCCCTGGATGAGTCTCTCTCTTGGACATGCTTGTGGAGAAGTGTGGCACAACGTTAGAGCGGCAGACCCTGATACAGAGATCTGGCCCGGGACCATGGTTCAATTCCCGCCTCGGTGGGTCTTGGGCTCAATTCCCTTGGACCAGATATTTCTCGCCTTGGTGCCTAATCTAATTAATGGGTCACACTGTGTAACTCTGGGCAATAGCTTACTTAATCTCCAAAACGCCCCTGACAGCGCTTGGATGCCTGGCTTCACGCTGGGGTTGCCCAGGAGTGGGTGCCTCACAGGAAAAAAGCCAGGAGGGGTTCCACAGCGGTATACGTACAGCGACTTGAGACCCTGACGGGTGAGTAGTGCACTATACAAGTGCGAAGTTAGGTTTGGTGATGGGTGTCCATGCATGTCTGTGATGGGTGTCCATGCATTGTTGTTGCATGCAGGGCTTGGTATTGGGATGGGTGGATTGTGATAGTGGGGTATATGTGAGGTGGTTGAGTGATGGGGGTATGGGTAAGGGTTGAAGTTTTTGAAGGCATGCAGTTCGGGTGGGTGATATATTAGTAAAGATTAGCCTTACCAGAGTCCAGACCTCCTGCTTCTTCTGCCAGGTCCTCAAAACTTGCTCCTTCCATGTTGTTAGTTATGGGGGAGGAGGTGGGGGTCCACAGCCAGTCCTCTGTACGGCTACCTGGTGTCTGGATACCACGGAACATATCTTCCCCCGTAGGTCATTCCACCTCTTCCTGATGTCATCCCGTGTTCTTGGATGCTGTCCCACTGCATTGACCCTGTCGACAATTCTCCGCCATAGCTCCATCTTCCTAGCAATGGATTTCTGCTACACCTGTGATGCGAATAGCTGCGGCTCTACCACCATGACCCTGAGCTCCTCCTCAGAAAACCTGGGGTGTCTTTGAGGTGCCATGATGTGGTGTGAGTGATGTCTGAGGTGATGTTAGATGTGATGTGTGGGGTGATGTGTTGGGGTGTGTGGTGTTTTGTGCATGGATGGTGTATGAGTGATGGTGTTGTGTGCCTCTTGATGCTGGTGTGGTCTTTGCTGTTCTCTCTCTCTGCTTCTTCAAAAAAATTTGTTGTAAGGGGTTGTGGGTAATGTGGGTGTGTTTTTTATAGTGTTGTGAGTGTGTGGGTGTGGTGTGTGTATGTGTGTCAGGTGTGTGTATTTAGAATTGTCCAATGTGGTTGTGTTTTGTAAGTGTGTGTGTATTTTGAGCGCGGCGGTGTGTACCGCCAATGGTTTACCGTGGTTGAAAGACCGCCGCATTGATTCGTGGGTCGTGATAGTGTGGGCGTATTTCTGTTGGCGTGATGGTGTGGGTTTCGGTACCGCCAGTTTATCACTGACCTTTGGTGTGGTGGACTTGTGTGGGTGTCTGTATTGTGGAGGATTTCTCAGTGTGGATCATAATACCCATAGCGGATTTCCGCCGCGGACACGGTATGTTGGGGGCCGTCAGCACGGCGGTCAGCGGGATTTACCACCAGGGTTGTAACGAGGGCCTATGTCTCTTTCCCAAGTGGTGAGATTAGGGCCACTACTCTGCTTCCAAGTCAGAGCTATCCTGCATTTTGCCAAGATCAGGGCCACGTCAACAAACCTATTACCAACCTTCCTGTCACGGGGTCTGCTATACAATCCCAACAGGCAGGTCACCATGGTGTTTTCAAGTCTTCTTTGCAGTGCCATGTTAAGTTTTTGTATGATCCCCATCCCAAAATACCTGCAGAGACGTACACCCCCAGGTCAAATGGCCACAGTGCATCCAGGAGTCTACAACGGGAACAATGCACAGCTTCCCACCCATATATAAGCCCAATCCGATGTGGGGTAAGGTACGTCCTATGGGTATAGTTATACTAGATATATTTCAGTCATGTACTTCTGGATACTGTGGGAGCATAAGCTAACACCTTCTTCTACTCTGTGGCAGCGAGAGGCCTGTTCAGGTCAGTCTCCCACTTTGTCCGACGGTTAACTAATGGATTGTGTGTCCTTCCATGCAATGCTTTATATAACCAGGAGACAAGATGCAAACCATCTCCGATGGACAGCATAGTCTGAAGGACTGCATGTGTAGTAGGTTCCGTTGGCGTCACTCCCCAGATGTCCCTAGCAGCCCTCACCACAGCTTCGTATGTCAGAAATTGACCCTTGGCAAGACAGTCTGTTCCTCCAGGTTACCAACCGGGATCAGCATTCCCTGACAGTGCATCTTGCCCACTGTTTGTATCCCTGCCGCTACCAATGATGTAGCTGTCTCTCTGTGAAGCAGGTGGAGGGGTTCCCATGAGGTATTCCCACCAGGAGAATCGCTGGCACATATGGAGCTCTTGTGAGAAAAGTAGCCTCTTTCTAGCATGGTTACCCTCACTTTTGGCCTGTTTGTGAGTGTGTGTCAGTGTGTGTTTACTGTGTCACTGGGATCCTGCTAACCAGGACCCCAGTGCTCATAGAGAAAACCCTATATGTCAGTGTGTTTTGCCTTTCTTACTGGGATCCTGCTGGTCAGGACCCCAGTACTCATAGTTTGTGGCCTAATGTGTGTGTTGTCAGTAGTGCTTAACTGTCACTGAGGCTCTGCTAACCTGAACCTCTGTGCTTATTCTCTCTCTACTTCTGAATCTGTCACTATAGGCTAGTGACTTAATTTACCAATTCCAATTGGCACACTGGACCCCCCTTATAAGTCCCTAATATATGGTACCTAGGTACCCAGGGCATTGGGGTTCCAGGAGATCCCTATGGGCTGCAGCATTTCTTTTGCCACCCATAAGGCGCTCAGACAAACCCTTTCATAGGTCTGCCACTGCAGCCTGCATGAAATAGGGCACACACTATTTCACAGCCATTTTCAATGCACTTAAGTAACTTATAAGTCACCTATGTGTCTAACCTTAATTTACTGAAGGCTAGGTGCAAAGTTGCTAAGTGTGAGGGCACCCTTGCACTAGCAAAGGTTCCCCCGCACAGTCCAGGGCCAATTCTCCAGACTTTGTGAGTGCGGGAATGCCATTACACACATGCACTACATATAGGTCAATACCTATATGTAGATTCATAATGACAACCCTGACAATGGCCATGTAAGGTGTCTAAGATCATGGAATTGTCCCCTGATTCCAAATCTGGTATTGGGGAGCCAATTCCATGCATCCTGGGGGCTCCACCATGGACCCCCAGTACTGCTAAATCAGCTCTCTGAGGCTTGCACTGCAGCTACAGCTGCTGCCACCTCTCAGACAGGGTACTGCCACGGGGTCTGAGCAGCTCAGTCCCAGGAAGGCAGAACAAAGCATTTCATTTGGGAGGAGGGTGTTACACCCTCTCCCTTTGGAAATAGGTGTTACAGGCTGGGAAAGGGTAGCATGGTGCCCTCCTTGCATAAGCCTGTCTTCACTGATTCAGGGACCCCCAGTCCCTGCTCTGGCGCGAAACTGGACAAAGGGAAGGGGAGTGACCATTCCCCTGTCCATCACCACCCCAGGGGTGATGCCCAGAGCTCCTCCAGTGTGTCCCAGACATCAGCCATCTTTGTTTCCAAGGTGTGGGGACACTCTGGAGGCCTCTGAGTGGCCAGTGCCAGCAGGTGACGTCAGAGACCCCTCCTGATAGGTCCATACCTGATAAGGTAGCCAATCCCCTTAGGGCTAATTAGAGTCTCCTGTGGGTTTCTCTTCAGATTCTACTTGCAAGTTTCCAGCAGGAATCCTCTGCAATTACTACTTCAACCTCTAACTGAAGATTGACCGCAGACTGCTCCAGGAACCGCTGTAACAGCAACAAAGTGTCCAAAAGGGCTACTTCGACTCTGCAACTTCAGCTCCAGCCAGCAACTGCAACAGTTTCCACAGTGTACACACTCTGGGGACTCCCTGTCTTCATCCTGCACCAGAAGGACCGAATAAATCTCCAGTGGAGTGACGGAATCACTTCCCTGGTCTTGCAGGCACCTTCTAAGTGGACGACTGGTTCTGTTGGACTCCTTTCCTGGTGACAAGTGTGCTCCTTGGAACACAGGTGGTGGACCCCTTTCACATAGACTGTCCTAGGGTCCTGCTGTCCAAATTTGGAGAAGGTAAGAGCTTGCCTTCCCCGTTTGCGACAGTACCCCTGTGCACCACGTCATCTTCACCTCCTGAGGCCTCTGGGCACTATTTGCAAGAATCCTTCATGCACAGTTTGGCCCAGGTCCCCAGCACTCTATCCTGCAATGCTCAACTTCCTGAGTTGTCCTCCGTCAGTGTGGGACCTTCTTTTGTAGTGCTGCAACAACCACACTTTTCACCTTCTTTGTCCCATGTCCTGGGACCTCTGTGGGTGCTGCCTGGTCATCTGTGGGTTCCCTCCAGTGTTGGGAGCCCCCTCTGCCTCCTCAGTCTGAGTTGAGGCCCCCAGGTCCCTCCTGGGTCCAGGCAGCGCCATTTTGATGCAAAAAGCGACTTTGTTTGAACCAAGGCTTGTTTGACGAGTCCAGTGCTGAAACATGCCTGCATCCAACATCTCTTCGTGGGACATCCATTGCATCACGCAGGAACCTGCAGCCATCTTCCTTTGTGCATTTCTGCAGTCTCTGTCCAACCAGGGACTCTTCTTTTGCACCCTCTTCTAGGTTGGCAGGGGCTCCTGTCCTTCCTGGAACTTCTTTCGACTTGGTTCTTGCAATAACTCTAATCACGACTTGAAGTGTGTCCTGAGGAAACTTGCAGTGCTTTACTCTTACTTTACTGGGCTCTGGGGTGGGGTATTTTACTCCTCTTTGTGGTTTTCTTACTCTCAGAGCAATTCTCTACAGACTACACTTGTCAAGGGGGGATTTGTGATTTGCATTCCACTTTCTTAGTATATGGTTTGTGTTGTCTCTAGACCTAAATTTCTCCCATTGCATTTCCCATTGTTTGCGCTATTCTATGTCTAATTACTTACCTTATTTTGGTGTCTAGTGTATATATTGTGTATAATACTTACCTCCAGAAGGACTCTAAGGGCCATATGTACAAACACATTTTCCCATAGACACAAAATGGGTAAAACCCTTTGCTACATCTGGCCCTAAGATATTTTTGCCCTTGTGTCACCCAAATAAACTACCTTTATTTTAGGTAACACTGAGTATTGTCTTTACTTGTGTATAAGTACTGTGTAACTATAATTGGTATTGCAGGAGCTTTGCATGTCTCCTTGTTCAGCCTAAGCTGCTCTGCTACAGCTACCTCTATTAGCCTAAGCTGCTAGAACACTACTGCATTTTACTAATAAGGGACAACTGGACCTGGTTTAAGGTGTAAATACCCAAGTTACCCACTAAAAACCAGGCCAGCCTCCTACAGCCCTGGTCTCTGTTCTCAAGTGTTCTCCACCAGCCAGAGCTGATGCCAGCAGCACCCCTGGCCGGGGGCATTGAAGGTCAGGCTCCAGTATTGAGGTCAGATGTCTATTCTGCTCAGGGTCCCCTACGGCTGGAGCAATCTTGGCATTTTCCGCTGCACTTAGCCAGCGTGCAGGCCACTGCAATTGTGCTGCCAAAAAGTAAAGCTCAAAATCAGGTACCCCAAGCCCTCCTGCCTCCGGTGGCAGACGAAGAGTGGCCAGGGCCACACGCTGATGTCCACCATCCCACAGCACTTCCTGGACCAGTACTTCCAGCGACCTGAACCAGGCTGCCGGGAGCAAAATGGGCAGGTTAACAAAATAGTAGAGTAGCCTAGGGATCATCACTATCTTGGAGAGGGAAATGTGCGCCATAATGGGAAGCAGAGGGAGCACCAGAAGGTGATAGTCGACCGTAGCGCTCAAAGCACCTTCCCTACATTGCCCTCCCGGAGATCCTGAAGGTCATGGTATACCTGTATACCCAGGTAGCGAAACGAGTGGTGTGCCCAGGAAACATCCTCCGGGCAAGAGACTGGGCGGGCTATGCCACGACACATCGGGAATACACAAATTTTCCTTCGGTTCAGGCAGAGGCCTGAGCAAACGCCAAAGTCATCCATCAGGTCAAACACCTGGGGTAGCGTTCTGCTCTATGAAGAAGTTGTCTGCATATAAGGATACAATATGAAACTTCCCATTCATGTATATTCCCCAGTCAAGTCCCACCGCTCGGAGTTTCGCTCCTAATGGCTCGATAGCTATAGCAAATAGCAGTGGCAACAGTTGGCATCCTGTTGAGTCCCTCTAGCTCCCTCATAGCTACTCGAGATTATCTGTCCTGCCCTAACCCTTGCCATAGGGTGTGAGTACAATAACTTGACCCAGTCCCCCTCAGGTGTGCCCCAGTTCCATCCGTAACATGGTGTCTCCAGGAATTACAAGCTCACTGTGTCAAAGGCCTTTTCCAGGTCTACCGAGACAATCATATCTGTCGGGCTTAGGGGATGCCTGCTGTCATGGAGGAGGGAGTAGAGCCTCCAGAGGTTATGGGAGGTGCCCCGTGTAGGTATAAATCCATTTTGGTCTTCATGTATCAAAGTGCACATATGGGGCAGCAGTCTAGAAGCAAGGGCTTTGCTTAGGATCTTAAAGTCTGTATTTAGCATGGAAAGCGGGCGAAAGTCCGCAACTCCCACATCCGATTTCATGGATTTAGGCAGCGGCACCATCATGGCTTCCCGGGTTGAGGCCGGCAACACTTCAGCCGTGTAGGCCTCAGCATACAGCTCCACAAGCCACCGCACTGGAGTTCCTTTGTACAATTTGAAGAACTCTGGGGGCAGGCCATCTGAGCCCGGGGTCTTTCCTGACGCCAAGGCAGTTATGGCTGCCCTGACTTCATCCACCGTCATTGCTGCCCCAATGCATTCCTGTCCGTCTCTGCAAGCAAACCCTGAGGGAGGATGCCCAGGAAGTCCTCCGAGCCACTGGGCCTGCCCATCGGCAATGCACTGTCCAGGGACGTGTAGTAGGCCATGCATTCCATGTTTATTTCTACAGGTGAGTAAAGTATAGCACCCTTTGCGGTGACCAACCTGGTAATCGGAGTCCCCCCTGCCCCTGGGCAAGCCAGCCAGGCCAGTAGTCTCCCCACCCTCCCCTCCTCTTCATGCACCCTATCAATATTTTTCTTGTAATCGTGGCATCTGAGGTGTTCCAGTGGAGTATTTTATAATTCTCTGGTCTACAAAAATCTCATGTGTGCCCCAGGGGTGCCATCAAGATCATTGTCACACTGATGAAGGATGGACTCCAGGCATAAGATGTCCTGTTCAAGGTCCAGTCTAATGCCCACCGTTTTCCCCAAGCAATGACCCCTCAATACCACTTTTCAGGTCTCCCACGCAATCCCCCAACTAGATGCTGTCCCAGGGTTTGATGACAGGTATCCTGACAGTCTGGAGGTCAATGCCTCCCAGAAGACTTCATCCTATAGGGCGCTAGAGTGCAGCCGGCAGGTCGGGATGGGCAGACGGGCCTCCGTTAGCTGTAAGGAGAGGAGCAGGGGGCTGTGGTCAGATATGGTCTGGGAAAGGTATTCCGTTTGTGTTATTATACCGCTAAGTGAGGAAGAACAGAGAATGTTATCTATTCTAGTGTGCCCGTGGTAAACGTGGGAGTAATATGAAGAATCTCTGTCCAAAGGGTGTTGAAGACAGCAAACGTCCATCATGTCTCACTGTGTTATCCAATTCATCATTCCCACTGCTACGCTTACAGTTGCTGCACCCTGCAGTGGCGGCATTGAGTGGTCTATGAGGGGGTTCAGTACCATTTACATAGAATATTGTCTAAGGCGAGATCTTACCTCATCTAGTCAAACCCATTGGGTTAAAGGAAATATCCCCACAAGTCAAACACATGTAAATGCATGATGAGTCCAATTATACCAATTCAGACACCCAAATCATATTAGCCTGCTGTTGCTACCTTCACATACCCCATAGAATGAAGATGAACAGACAGTGGGGATACAACTATTAAGTCATAAGTACAGTCCTATATAGGCCATATCTGTGATGTAAATAATATGGCTACCTCACATGGGGTCTATAAATGTACCAGTACTATATGCATATAGTCCCTGCACCAAAAATGAAAGTCAGCCGGTTGCAAATACATGTGATCAATACATATGGGAGTAGACAGACACCTTATAGCCACTAATGCTCATATGTTGATGGATGGACCAGGTCATACTCAATGGGTAGGGTGATACAGAAGCTCACATCCATATAAATGGCAGGATGGAGTCACACATGTGGCATTGTCATTTGACTATCTCCACATGCAGACATGGAGATGTCTTGATACAGGATATGTAAATTTACTGACAGCAAACCATGAAGCCACATCTATTACTCAGGCAAGGTGGGAATTACAAATGTCCACTAGTCTACATACGTGTTGCACTTACTACATTGTGACAGAAGCTACAGTGGGTCAGCAAACATCACACAACCAGAACCAAGTACCTGGGTACAGTCAGTACTCACCCCCTTGTGGCTGCTGTGCTGCCCTCAAATGCAGGACATTAGTGGGGTCAGGCTCCGACGGCCACCCTTCCCTCATTGGGAGAACATCCCCAGCTGAGCCTCCGCAGTCTTCCAAGCCCAGCGTCTCAGGTCCTCCCACTGCTTGTGACAATAGATGCTCTGCCGGCTGTGGACCCCCAGGGTCTGCACTTGCTTGGCGATGACACTTCAGATTCCTTTCTTCTGATGGGCGTTCACCTGCATGGATGACAAAAAATAAAAGGAGAAAGTCATGGACATCTGTCCATCAATCGCCCACACGTACTCATCTCTGTTCACACGCTTTCACTACATGGTCTCTGCATGTATATACTCCCTCACCAGTACACATGCCCCAATCAATGTCACACACAACCCCTATCACACATGGCTGGTCCATTGGACTCACCCGCTCCTCTGGTGCCCCATATAGCTGTCCATACAGGGGTAGGTTCTCCTCCACCAGCTTCTCCAGTTCTTCCAGGTGGAAGGCAGGGGCCCTATCACCTGCAGGGTGTCGCTTGATGGCTCCCAGAAGCAGAACACAGTAGCTTACATCATGGAGAACTTACTAGCAACAGCGTCAGGAGTCAAGTGAGCATGGCTGCAGAAAATGGCCTTCATGGCAGCCACATACAGGAACGTCACCACTGGCGGTCACCACCATTGGTCCCAGTCCACTACAGGCAGCAATGTTAATCAATGACAAGTTGCACTGTGTTTGCGACTGCCTACCACCATGAAGACTTCTGCCGGTGGACTGAGGTCACTTCCAATTGTCCACTACATCAGGACGGGCACCTGCCATTTTGTACGCATTTAATTACTGCATGAGCCTAATGAAGTGTGCCATACACATACTCGCCCAAATGGCGGTGTAACCCTTTGTTGTGCCATCAGGGTAGTGTTACAAAATGTGACATTCTTGACACAATGATGTGTTGAGGCTGTATAACTGTTGATTGCTATGTTTAGATTATCCGAGGCACATAGGCAAGGGCTATATATAGGCAGATTCCAATAATAAATGTGTGATCAATGCAGGACAGCTCAGTCAGCCACACATGTTCAATTACACATGTGACATATGTACTATACGACTTACATGTAAACTAATGTGCAGCAATGAAGGTGTAACATGCGCATAACCATGGTAGTTATTGTACATGTCTGCAGTGCAATTCATTTCTGATAGTGTTAGGAGTGAGCTAATATACCATGTGGTGCTTACATGTGCCTACTGCTTTACTCATTGTACATTCTCTCCTCTCGACATATATATCCTGCCATGAGGAGATTGAGGCAACCAACAGTGTACCGTCCACTAGTTGGCCTATCAACCATGGAGAACAGACATGTAATCCAGACATGTCATCTGAATCGTCAGACCATCATGGATCTATGTATACAGTTGGAGCCAGATATCTTGCCAACCATGCACAATCCCTATTGCACCCCTCCCATTGTGCAAGTCTTGTCAGTGCTACACTACCTGGCCACAGGTACCTTTCAGAATACAGTGACCTTAACAGCAGGGATGTCTCAGCCCATGTTTAGTCTTGTCTTGAAGGATGTACTGTGTGCTTTGTTAAAGCACCTGGACAGCTACATCAGGTTCCCCAATGTGCAGACTTGGCCCATGTGAAGGCAGACGTTTATGATGTGGGACACATTCCTCATGTGGTAGGGGCCACTGACGACACCCATGTAGCCCTGGTCCCTCCCAGTGCCAATGAACAGGTGTGCAGTAACAGGAAGAACTACCACTCCATAAATGTTCAGGTGGTGTGTCTGGCAGACCAGTACATCTCACAAGGGACAGACAAGTTTCCAGGATCTGTGCATGACTCCTGCATTTTGTGGAACAGCAATTGCTCACACATGATGGCACAACTACATACAGAGAGGGCCTGGATCCTTGGTATGTATGCATATGAAGGTATTTCACTGTCATGACACATGTCATCACATTCTGCCTAGTCGCTGTACCTATTATTTCACAAGTCCTACATTTTTGCACACAGGTGACTCTGCTATCGAAATCTTCCTTGGATGTTGGCACCAGTGAGGTACCCTGCTACAGAAGGGCAATGAGGCCCATGGGAGAACAAGGCATGTAATCTAGCGCACTTTCGGCCTCCCGAAGGCAAGATTCAGGTGCCTGGACCTATCTGGAGTTGTCCTCCTCTACTCGCCCCAAAAGGTATGTCAAATCATCGTTGTGTGATGCATGCTTCAAAATCTAGCCCTGAGATGTCAGATTCCATTGCTAGCTCATGAGGGAGAGCCAGCTAGACCAGTTCCTGGAAATGCTGAAATGGCAAGTGTTGAGAAGCCAGAGGAAGAAGGTGCAGCAGACTCTAGAACAGAGCTCCTCAATCCGTATTTCCAGTGATATACGGGTATGTTGAGTGTGGTTTTTCATGTCTTGAATGTCCACGTTTAGAGGTGGATTGGTGTCAATAGTCCTACTGATGTGATTCATCAGTGGGGGTGTAAGGTGGTCCAATTCCCATGTGTGAGTTGTGGAAGCTGACTCATAAAATGTAAGGTGCACTGTAACAGTGATTCAGCTCAAGCATATGTGTTCACTACAGTTACCTACATTCACTTCTCAAATGGACAAACTAGTATTGAGCTGTGTTTGCTGCATTCTCCTGTTATCATGTCATTCCACCCACTGACTGTGGTTTTTAATCTGTGTCTCTGCTACCGATGGCTTGAGGCATTCATAGTCACTAGCCATTGCTAAATGATTACAGACATTAGGGTTGTAGACGACAGATGGTAGGTAAATGATTTGTGTGAATAGTCTGTGACTGGTGATGTGTGGTAATATCTCGGGGACCTCGCTTAGGAGGTATTCTACACTGGGCACAACATCTAAGACCTGCATATGTGCTTTGTGTGCACCATGACTTCCATCCTGATAGGACTCTCTGTCATAGACTTTATGAAGGTTGAAATACTGACTATGTTATTATGTGGACCTTCTACCTCTCTGACATCTGTCCTGGAACATATCTGTTTTTTTTTCTTCTGCTGAGGAAGCCTCCCTCTGTTGTCTATTACACTTCCTGTTCGATATACGGAGGCATCACCAGACCACAGTTGGCAAGCATGACAATTTGTTATATATTATTAAAGACACATATGGAGTAGCTGTGTTCAATGGAGATCTATTGTGCATATCATAATATTGGATTAAAAAAAGGTGCATAAATTGACATTAAGGTGATGAGTGAGGTCTTGGTAGATGGAATCAGAGTAGCAGCTACAGCAGTTGGTTGCACAGGTCCAGTGTCCAAATGCCAGGGGAAAAATGAAGGCATGTCTCTGAACAGTCAACAGGGTGTCTCAGTGGCACACAAGGGAGACAAATCAGGTGAGGTTCACTTCCTGGAAGTGGGTTTGATCTTGGCATCTGCTCCAGTCAGATGTCTGGGTGGACATCGACATTTGTGAAGGAGTTCTTCTGCTGCAGAGGGAGGGGTGTCTGAGGCCTGTGGTTCCCCTGGCAGGGCCTCCATCCTTCTAGCTGCTGCTGTCATAGACGGGACAGATGTAATGTTGGTAGAAGAAGGGGCCTGATGGTGGGTTGAGGAATTATGCAGGGTGGTGTTGATGTCCCTTAACAGCCCTACAATGGATGCCAAGGTGGCATTGTGGACCTCCCTCTGCTGCATGACCTCCTGGTGGTATTTCCTCTTCACCCTTTGTTTTCACCCAACATGGTGATAATCTGGCCCATCCTGTCTTGGGAACTTTGGAATGCTTCTGGGACTTGGGAGATGCTTTCCTGGTCGGTTGAATCCTTTGTGGTCCCCTCCTCTGGCCCACAGCTTCCCTCCCATGCCCCCTACCCCCAAGTGCCTGTGGCCCTGTCATGGTGTGCCCACTCCCAGTGTTAGAAGGACCTTCATTGTCTGGGGTGTCATGGATTGACTTAGGTCCGTGTACTGTGGGACACACAATAGTTTGAGCAGTCCTTGGGACACAGGTTTGGGGACAAAGGTTTGGCTGTGATGTTGTTGCAACCGTGGAGATTGATGTCGGCAGGCTGAGGTACGTAGTCGTAGACTGATCAGGTGTCCCAAATGGGCCACATAGGTTGTCACTGTCTCGACATCCAGGCTCGTTGTCCTCACAGGAGGAGGGCTGGCAGTCTCTTGTATCCTCTCCATGGTGGCACTGGCATGGTTACCTGTGGATGGAGTGTGACACTGAGTTAAAAAGAGAAATTTTGTTTGGTTATCTCTTTGTCAGATGCATACAGTATCCTAACATGATTCCCAGCTATGACAATGACATAAGCTGCACAGCATAACTTTGGTGGTACAAACTAGTCTGTGACATGTGTTCCATAGTCCATTTTGGGTGCTGTCATTCAGGTTTGGTACATATAGCACTGTGGATGGGTTCAAGTACTGTCTAACACATCACACGACTGTTCAGCACTGTTGCCTAGTGAATAGTCAGGCTTGTTGATGTCACACAAAATGGCTGGACATTGCACCATGGTGTAACAGTGGGAGGACAGTATGTGAGTATGGAGGGTTAAAAGTCCTGTCTCTGCATGGTGTGCATGTACATGGAGTCTGCTATCTTACTTTCATATCACGGTCAGTCTTATTTAGTGTTGGAGATCTAGATGAGTGGCCATTTGGATTTCTTTCAGAGCTGTAGCTGTGTTTAGCCTTGGCTGGCAATGTGGTGTGCCAATGAATTGCTGTCATTGCCATATTGTGGTCCTTAGTCGTACCATCTAGTTGGTGCCGCTCATACTACAGTCATACATGCCAGAGATGTGATGTGCACATTCCATGTTTTCGTAGATGATCTAGTGCATTGCGGGTGTCGTAGAGATAGTATTAGCCAGTGCTATCCATGCCTTTGCCAAGGGCTGTGTGGGCAGCTGCGTTGGGAGGAGGTGTGGCATACAGGAGAGGGGCATTAGGTAAATAGGTAGAAGGTGTAGTGAGACATACAGTCAATTGGGGAGTATCTGAGTGATGAGGAAGCATGCAGGCACAGCAATTGTGTGACTTGGAAGTTGTGGGTACTAACCAGAGTCCAGTTCCCCAGGTATTCCAGCCATGTAGGATGTCCAAGACCTTCTCCTCCCAAGATGTGAACTGTGGAGGAGGAGGTGGGGCCCCACCGCCCGTCTTGTGCACGGCGATCTGGTGTTGTGATGCCATGGAATGTCCCATTCCCCGTAAATCATTTCACCTCTTCCTGGTGTCGTCCCTTGTGTGTGGATATTTGCCTACTGAGTTGACCCTACGATTCTTTGCCACAACTCTATTTTCCTGGCAATCAAAGTTTGTTGGACCTGTGCTACAAACAGTTGCCGGTCTTCCCTGACAATTTCATACACCATGACCTTCAACGCGTAGTCTGTGAACCGTGGGTGCTTTTGTGGGGACATGGTTGTGGTTGTGTTGAGGGGGGTGTTGTGTGTATGTAAGGGTGCAGTGTTGGGTGATTGATGGGATGTGTTGTGTGTGATGTATACTTGTTGTGATTTGTGTGTGCTCGTTATGTGTGTTGTGTGTTAGTTGTGCTGGTGTGTGGTGTGTGATGCGTGTGATGCTTGTGGTGTGTGTGCCTATGGTGTAAGAGTGCTCTCTCTCTGTGGTTACCTGTTCTTGGTGTAAGTGAATTTTATTTTTGTTGCAAAGGATTGTGGGTTGTGTCGGGTCTGTTATATAGTGCTGTAAGTAGGTGTGTCTTGTGTGTGGATGTGTGTCAGGTGTGAGCTATTCAAACTGTCCAATGTGGTGTTGTGTTCTGACAGTAGTGGGATCTGATTGCTGTGGTTTGCACTGTCCATGGTTTTCTGCCATGAAAGAACCGCTGTGGTGAATTGTGGCTCGTAATCTGGTGGGTGGACTTGTGTTGGCCTGGTGGTGCTAGTGGTGGAACCACTTTTTTCCTGCCCTCCAGTGTCCTGGAGGTCTCAGAGTTTTGGCTGTTTTTTGGTAGTCTTTACTGTGTGACTCTTAACTTATTCAGCAGTTGGATGACTGGCAATATGGCGGTCTTTTGGCGGCTGCCACTGCGGCAGTCTTCCGAAAAGACAGCCTAAGTCGTAATGAGGCCCTATATGTCTATCTGGGTCACAATATTCATAAGTGTTACCTTGTTCATGTCACTATATGCATCACTGTCTTCTTCAAATCTTTTCTATTCTATATGGAGTATATGGAGTAATGTCGTCCCACATGTGTCACTCTATGCATATGTGTCTTACTTACTCTGTTACTGTATGTATAAATCTCTCTCAAGACGTCTGTCAGTATTTAGGTCTGGGTGCACCAGTATATACTCACCATATGGCTGCGTATATCAGCATCTGTACAGCTGTATACTTTGGTGTGTCAATCTATCCATTAGTTTGTAGCTGCCTGTCTCAGTGTATGCATCAATATGTCCCTTGGTATGTCAGTGTATTTATTAGTGTGTACCTACCTGTAAACCTCTATATAACACTGTGCCCCTGAGTGTCTCACTATATCTATATATTTGCCTGAGTGTATCAGTGTATGCATCGTTGTGTGCTTGTGTATGGAAGTGTATACATCAGTGTGTTCCTAGGTATGTCAGTGTACATCTGAATGATTTTGTGAATTCATCACCTGGATGTGTCCCTGCATGCTCCAATATGTGCCTCGATCTGTCAGTACATGGATAATTGCATCCCTGGGTGTCTCAGTATATGTAAGAGAGTGCCTGAATATGTCAGTGTATACATCAGTGCGTGCTTGGCTCTGTCAGTGTATAGCTCAGAGTGTATCTCTGTGTCCCACTGCATGCTTTATTGCATACCTACGTGTCTCAGTAAATATGTCAGTGTGTTCTTGGATGTGTCAGTGTCACCTGGGTATTATAGTGTATGTATTACAGTGCACCTGGGTGTCTCAATCAATGCATCAGTGTCCACCTGGTTATGACAGTGCATGCAACAGTGCATGCCGGGGTGTGATACTGTACTCATTAGTACACGCGTAAGTATGTCAGGCTATACATCATAATGTGCATAGGTGTGTCAGTGTACATATGAATGTGTGCCTAGATGTGTCAGTGTATGCATCACTGTGTCCTTGATTGTGTTATTGAATCTATCAGTGTGACCCTTGATGTATGGCTTGGTGTGCTAGTGTCTCCATTGGTGAATACACAAGTAACATTATCACTGTTTCACTAGATACGAGACTGACTGTATCTTCTCCTTATTAGCTATGTGAGTACCATATGTTTTATTACAGTGCATATATACCTGGGCATAGGCCTCTACAACCTTTCATCTCAGTCAGTAAAACTCAGAACCACATGTTTAATCTTATAATAAAAATACACTTTCTTCTATAATCTACATGCATCTCAGTTAAAGGGTGACTTTTCTCCAAACACACAGTATAAACCTAGGTAAACACAGTTTCTAATACAATGTGAACCTACAAATAAAACTGTGTACCTATGATCACAATTAGCACCTTAAACCATATTTAAACCATGTTTTAAATATATAATAATCTCTCTTATCTATATAGAAAATTACTTATTGCTTGCAGTATATTACATTCCAAATGCATCTCTTGATGCAGCCTGTGTAACTAGATTCTCTATGTGCACCTCAATATACAAGCAGTTGTTTATGTCTCTAAGTGAGTATTAGTCTCCATTTATATTTGTATTATTTTCTATCTCTTTAACAGTATACATTAGATACTATACATATACCTCAACATAGCTAGTGCAGGTTTAACACAATAAAAATGAATAAACATTTGTTTCTCTTCTATAGACACAGCAACCTCTTATTCAGCCTACATACAGTATATCTGACTCCTTCACCTTCTACAGCAAAAACAGATCAAGCTGCTCTCACCCAATCTTTATTCTTAGCTTTGCAAGTAATATACTTCACTCATATCGACGTCTAAACTCATCGTGAACTAACATCTATCATCTCTCAATACGTTTGTGACTCTGCATGAATTCAACATTGCTTTTATCCATATGCATTTCTGTATAGACAAACATTACATTTTTAGAACTCCACATAACACTTTAACCATTAAATTACTCATTAGTGCATTCCCCATACTAGCTTCAGCGTACACAAGTGATCACGTTAATATACTGATAGAAACTGGAAACATCCATGAAACCCCTTATCCAACTTCAGCTGAGTACCTTTCTTATATATTGAATTATTTGTATAATTCCTTTACATAAATCACAAACCTAGTATTTATATCTTCCATAGCATTTTGTGAGCACACTGCTCACTTCTTCCACCTAACATTAATGTATTCACATACTAATACTTTGTCAAATAAAGTACATTTCACTACACATACCTGATGATTCTCTTTATTGTGCTCTATGTTTCTCTTTCAGTAACAGTTAGATTTCTCTGAAAAATGCTAAAAAAAACAACCACAAGAATGGAAGTCCACCACTCTCATAGGAGGCAATCAATTATGTCAACCTCTTCAACTTTCCTTTCAAGTTTACCATGTCAGTAAACCAATCATAATCTCGCTTTCATGTTAATATAATATTCTACAACTTCTGACTGGTTTCTATAGTTAACCCTTTGCAGTGCTCCTGAAAAGTTAGCCAATACAATGTGAGTTGTGCTGGATCCGTGGATCCACCACAGCACTCAGTGCGGACCCCCTGTGTAAATTTGCTGGTGGATCAGGTGATCACAATTTTTTTTTGATCTTATAAAAAACAACACATCCATATAAACACTTTTTTAAGACACAAAACAAAATCATAACATTAAATAATCATTATGAATCACTACTGCCTCCATATATGGTAAAGCAAAGTCACAGTGTAGTCTTTTTCTGCATTCACATCCCCCTCATGCTCTTCTAGCTCTGTTACTATGGTTACACAGTCTACAACATTCTGCTACAGGAGGTCACAAGTTCAAAACAGTTTCTGACTAGAGCATGCTTACTTTTAAGCCACCTTTACCAAGTGTGGTTGAATCTTACACGGTGAACATATCACAGCAAACGTCACTACTAACATTCACCCCAAAAAATATTTACAACAGCCAATGGAATCAGTTTTTCCAGACTGTACCTACTACCCCCCATTTCAACTGAATTTCAATTTAATCCAGCCTCATTTACTTGCAGCCTTCTCCTGGGTGTTACTCCAGATCACCTCCAAGATGCTGAGAGTATGGATTGTGGGTCATAGCTTTATGTTTTGGGCCAGAGAGAGTGCAAAAAGAAGTGATATTGACAGGGACCTAGGTTTGTCTAATGTGGATATTACTTGGATTGACCTGAGAGAGTTAAAGTGGCATCAATTACTTCCTTTGGTTGAAACTATTAAGGATTGCCAACATCCAGACCTCATGATTGTACACTGTGGTGGCAATACCTGAGTGTAGTCACAGGAGTTGGTTTCAAAAACCTAATAAAAGATACCTTTGGAAAAATGAATGAAACTCTTCCCACACACTGCCTTGTTTTTTTCAAACATTTGTTGAAGTGGAAGTGGAAGTTATCAACTCAGTTCTGCCCACAAATAGAGAAATCCAGGAAACATGTCAATACAACTGTTTCTACATTCCTCAGGTACCATAACATGATTTGTATATACTACAAAAACTTACAATTTACTCTGAAAGGTACATACAGAAATGACAGAGTTCACTTAACAGAGAAAGGCAACAAACTGTTCCTTCACAACTTGAGAAACTGTATCCTCTATCATGTGTAGTAATTGACTAAACATCGTAAACACAAAGGCTCTTTTCAGAGCCAATCCATTACCCATATACATATATATTTATATTTATATACTTTTTTTTTAAATGTCACTCAGATCCATGAATGGCTCTGCAGATCTCATAAAAGAAAACAATTACTTTTTGGAATGTGTCTCTCTTAGTGTGAAACTGTCTGTGTAGGTGTGAGAGTGGGTTTGACAGTGTCTGCCTGGATATCAGAATGGGTGTGAGAATAGCTGTCTGGGTGTGAGGTTGAGTGTCAGAGTTTGTCTCTGTGTTTGACACTACATGAGAGACTGTCTATGTTAGTGTGAGTCTGAGTGTTGGAGTGTCTGTCTGCATGTGAGAGGGAGTGTGACAGTGTCTGCCTGGATCTGAGGGTGGGAGTGAGACTGTCTCTCAGAGTGTGACAGAGAGTTTGTGAGTGTCTGTGTAGATGTGACAGTAGATGTAACAGCATCTCTGTAGGTGTAAGAGTGGGTGTGGCAGTGTCTGCCGGGATGTCAGACTGGGTGTGAGAGTACCTGTCTATGTGTGAGGGTGAGTGTCAGTGTCTCTGGGTTTGACATTACATGTGAGACTGTATGTTAGTGTGAGACTGAGCATGGAAGTCTCTGTCTGGGTGTGAGAGGGAGTGTGACAGTATCTGCCTGGATTTGAAGGTGGGTATGAGAGTGTCTCTCTGAGAATAAAAGTGAGTTTGAGAGTGTGTGTAGATCTGACAGTGGATGTAAGAGCATCTCTGTAGGTGTAAGAGTGGGTGTGACAGTGTCTGCCTACATGTCAGACTGGGTGTGTGATTAGCTGTCTGGGTGTGAGAGTGAACGCCAGAGTGTGTCTCTGAGTTTGACACTACATGGGAGACTGTCTATGCTATTGTGAGAATGAGCGTGGGAGTCTCTGTCTGGTCATGAGAGGGAGTGTGACAGTGTCTGCCTGGATACGAGGGTGGATGTGAGAGTGTCTCTTTGAGTGTGAGAGTGAGTGTGAGTATCTGTGTAGATGTGACAGTGGATGTAACAGCATCTCTGTAGGTGTGAGAGTGGGTGTGACTGTCTCCTTGCATGTTAGACTGAGTGTCAGGCTGTCTCTCAGTGTGTAATACTGAATGTGAGAGTGTCTCTGTTAGAATTGAATCTGTTTTATGTGTGACGTTTCTCGAGCTCCGCGGGTCCAACCGAAGATTCACTCCGGGGGTCGCACTGAGCTCCGCAGATGGATCCAAGATCTTGCAAAGTGCAAAAAGAAATAATTTCCCCCATTTTAAAGCCATTATTTTTCCCATCACCACAACTATATAAGCCCCATGGGGTCAGGGAACCTGTACCCTGACCCCATCTACTCAATTACCACCCACATTTCAGCCCCGGGGAGCATTTACCGACAAAAGAAAATGGCGGCTGCAACATGTCTCTCGGGTTGTGGGCAGCCAATCAGATACTTCCTGCGGTACGTGAATCAGCAGATTGACTTGCAGCAGTATATCTTTGTATTTTTGGCCTTAAATTACTCCAAAACAACTGAACCAAATCACAAAAAGTGTGATCTACACAACAGAATTTACCTTTGTGACAAATGAGAGGTAATTCAGTTCAGTGGTTCGAGCTGTAGTCATGTCTAAAAGTCCTATGGAAAAATGAATGGGGAAAACATGTTTTCGGACCCCAAATTTTCTCGGCCCCCTCTTGACAGATCACCCCAAAACTTTCAGGACAGAAGCTGATCTTAGCAAAGTATGAGTTTTGAAAATGTAGTGAAGATTTGTCAAGTGGCGCAAAAGTTATAGGCAAAACAAAACACGCTATATATGGAAACTAAGTCCTACCTATAACTACCTTGTGGTTATATAGACTCACTCATACTCCTGTACTTAGCAAATCACAAACTTCCTTTCATCTTTTATTTGTGTAATAACACTGCTAAATGGTGACCTGTTTTTACCCCTTTCCATGTTTTCTGAAAAGAGGCCAAATTTGGTCGATTTGTTTGCTCATCTGCAAATCCAGACAAAAACCTTTAAAAGCATTCAACAATCTGCTGCCAATGCTTTTCATTTATATTTTATGTTGTAAAATATTTTAAATTACAAGACATACACTCCCTACTGAGCAATTTTTGTACACCAGTCCGCTTCTCAGTTTCACACTGCAGTCTGTTTTGTTGACTTCTCCCACACTCTTGTAGCTGCTTTTCCATAGTAACCATATTTCCAATAGTCTCTGCCTACCAGTAGTCAAACGTTCACAGCACTTTCTCTCAACAGGACACTAGCTTCACATTAACTTTAGCCAGTGTGGTTGATGGTTTGCAATTCCAAGCTTATCCCTAAAAACATAACTTTTTTTTCCAAAGCCAATCACAGAGTAAGTTACTTCTTTCTTAGAATCACTACCTCATTTTAGCTCCTTGCACATCTCCACCATCCAATCAAATATGTTATTTTATATTTTACTTGTTGTTCTCCATTTTAACTGCTTTTCATCTTTGAAACTGCCTCATTGTGCTGCAGCCTTTTCCTTTGTGATACTCCTTTTTGTCTCCAAAATGGTCAGAATCTGAATTGTGAACATAGTTTTGTGTTTTGAGCCA